>NC_142614.1:27565000-32565000 GCF_059453375.1 Lepisosteus platostomus | reverse complement strand
CAGCAGTGATAACCTGTATTTTTAAGAAAAAGAAAAAGTTACATTGTGCATTTTTTTCCTTTGTGAACATCTCAATAAGACCAAAGTAAAAAAAAACATTAACTTATTATCTTAATATGTTATTGATATTTTTAGAAAATAAAATTACCTTAGCATATCATTAGGGTAATGGGTTTCAAATTACAATTTATACAACTGTCACTATATGATTGTATTCTTCACAAATTGATAAACTTGTGACCGACTTCTCAGAATTATGTATTTATAATAACTCATTATAAATTTTATAATAACTCATTATGCATTGGTTTAGTGATTATGCTTTGGTTACACTTTTCACCAGTGAAACACATGCAGACCTCCAAACAGTGGTAAAACAATTTATGAAGTGTTGTTTATGTCCAATTTTTGACTTGTTATTTAATGTTCAGTGTGAACTGTGATGTGAATTAAAATACAAATTAAAAGGAACGTTTATAAGTACAACAAACAGAAAACAGACAGAAAACTATATTGCCAAAATAAAAACAACATTCTACAGATCTTCATAAATATATTATAAATATAAAACAGAAAGTAATTGCATCCTACTAGAGTCACTGCTCTGTAATTTTACCGTGTTGTAATACTTAATGGGATCCAGGATACATTATAACTAAAGTTGCATTATTACAATCTCCATTTTCATTGTTTCTTGTGCTTCACATGGAATTTCATGGAATTCAAAGAAGTCATGAGGTACTTTTTACACTGATTTTTGAATCAATGAAAAAAGTCAATTTTTACATTATTGAATCAATGAAAATGAACATTTTGTACTTTAGTGTGTTTACATTTTTCACGTTGAACAGTTAATTACAGTTAATTAATTAGAAGAGATTTTTACTTCAATTAGTGGGGTGAGGGGAGGTGATGGAGGGAGACTATTTGTATTGATAAGCTGGGCTAATTCAACATTTGTTTTTCAAGCCAAACTTTGATATTGTCTTCCTTCAAAACTTGGAGAAAGTCCCTGTGCTCTGGAAGACATCATGCCTGGTCCTGGTACCAGAGAAAGGGCGCCCCTCTGTCCTCAATGACTACAGACCAGTTGTACTGACTTCTCACGTCATGAAGACACTGGAGAGGCTGGTCTTATCGCACCTGAGACCCCTGGTTAGCTCATCACTGGACACCCTACAGTTCGCCTACCAGCCCAGTGTTGGTGTGGAGGATGCAATCATCTACATGCTGCAAAGGGCCTACTCACACCTGGACAAGGCTGGCAACACCATAAGGATTATGTTTTTCGACTTCCAGTTTCCAGTGCCTTCAATACCATCCAGCCCTTACTTCTAAGGAGGAAGTTGGAGGAGATGCAAGTCGATGCCTCCATGATCTCGTGGATCACTGACTACCTGACAGGCAGACCACAGTCTGTGAGACTTCAGAACTGTGTGTCTGAACAGGTAGTTAGTAACACAGGGGCTCCTCAGGGGATGGTTCTTTCTCCGTTCCTCTTCACCCTCTATAACTCGGACTTTAAATGCAACTCAAAGTCATGCCACCTGCAGAAGTTCTCAGATGACTCTGTAATTGTGGGATGTATCAAGGGTGGGCTGGAGGAAGAGTACAGAGGCCTGGTCAGCAGCTTTGTGGAGTGGTGTGGGGAGAACCACCTGCAATTGAATGTAGCAAAGACTAAGGAGTTGGTGATAGACTTCAGGAGGAAGAGGGTCCAACCTACTACATCCATGGGAGTGGCGTGGAGATTGTGGACTCGTACAAGTACCTGGGAGTGCACATCGACGATAGACTGGAATGGTCTAAGAACATCTAGGCCATTTACAAGAAGGGTCAGAGCCGACTTTACTTCTTGAGGAGGCTCAGGTCCTTCAACGTGTGTAGTAAAATGCTACATATGTTCTATCAGTCTATCAGTCGGTTCTATCAGTCAGTGGCAAGCGCCATTTTCTACACGGTGGTATGCTGGGGCTCTGGGATTAGAGCAATGGATTCTAACAGGCTGAACAAGCTCATCAGGAGAGCAAGCTCTGTCATTGGGTCTGGCCTGGACCCCCTGGAGGTAGTAGCTGAGAGGAGAATGGTGTCCAAACTAGAGGCCATCATGGACAACGTCTCCCATCCCCTCTATGACATGCTTGTAGAAATGAAGAGCACATTCAGCAATAGACTGATTCATCCACGGTGCGACAGGGAGCGCTACAGGAGGTCAATCTTGCTTTCTGGCATAAGACTGTACAACGCATCCACCTTGCGTCTCGGCAGAGGCAACATTGACAGTGACCTGTTTCTGGACTGAATAGTAAACTGATACATCTGTTCTTTTTCTTTTCCTATTTAAAACCATTTTTGTGCAATATATGCCAGGGACCTGTGCAATACATTTATATTTATAGTTCTATTGTGCAATACAACTTTTTTGTGTACTGTTCTGTTCTGGTTTGTTCTTTGTGTGTTCTGGACTGTCTTAGTGCACTTCTCACTGTACTGATTGTATTGTATGTATTGTATTATTATTATTGTATAATTCGTTACACTGTGTCTGTGTTGTCTGTGTTAAGCTGCTGTTGCACTGCAATTTCCCTCACAGGATCAATAAAGTATCTATCTATCTAAGGTCAGTTTTCCCAGAAGCCAATTAACCAACCTGTATGTCTTTAGACTGTGGGAAGAAACTCAAGCAAACACATTTCATCCCAGGGCTTGAACCGGGTGAGGCAGCAATGCTAACCACTGCACCAATGTGCTGAACACACATCTAAACCATTTCAAAAAAGAAAGCTGTTCTTAAGTTAGTTTGGCTTAAACTACACATTTCATTCAAAAAGTATCAAGCATGCCTGACAGGTTTTATCACCAAAAACACAGATTTGTCTTTGGTCAATGGCCAAAGTGTGTAGTTGAAACACTGACAGGAAATGTAGAAACTGGCTCCCCATTGGCTGAATTCTGCTTGTTAATATTTATTTTGCATAGTCTTTTTCTCTAAGAAGCCCACTTTCCAGGGAGGCAGTGTGTACAGTTTCAAACAGAATTATGTTTTAAGCTTTGAGTGTATTGATGTGTCTCTCATTTCATTGGCTTGGAAAGGTGCTCTGGGGTCAAATATGGCTTCCTCATAAAATGAATGAATTACACGATGAATCCCAACAGAAAGGCACTTACTATCATAATGTCACAAAACAAAGAAGAGGGCCGCATGAAAACAAAAAGAATATGAATGCTTGTTCTTTTCAATTGTGATTATGTCTTAATAGCCTTAAGCACAACTTTTATCATAAGAACATAAAATGTGGTTAAAAATTTAAGAAGGCTAACATAAGAATTTAAAATGTTGAGTATGCATATAGTAGTTCAGGTGGGTAGCTGCATCAGCATGGGTAGGCTGCAAAGGAACAAGTAATAGGTTTATTCCATGCTGAAAAATAGAAGAAAACACAACATTTCAGCAGTAAGATGACAAGGCAGTAAACAAGATGGTTGGGCATTTACTGCAAGAGATACAGTAAATAAGGTTGCTGGAGGTACAAGATGCCCTCTGGGTGATGTGGAATTGTCCTGAGGGGCCTTGAATGAGTGTGGTGTTAGATATGTACTTGCAGGTGATACAGCAAGCTCTGTTGCAAGGGGAAATGCCTGGTGTGGATGGTTGCTGAGGGTGGGCAAGGGAGCTGTGAACAAGACGGTTGCACAGATTAGGTGGTTGGCGATATGAGATGATGGGGCGGTCAGAAAAGAGGGCCCCAATGGAGGGATCATCCTGTAGGATGGAAAAGTTGTCATTAATAGTCCTGGGGGTAGGAAGTGTGTTAGGGTGGTAGGGAAGCACCAAAGGAATGGGGTTGTTACAGTGGGAGTTCCTGATTGAGTTGATGGTCCGAGGGGTGTTTTTGGCTCGGGCAAGGGCCCTGTCAATAACACTGCTGGGGTATCCTCTGTTGATGAAAAAGGAGTACATTTTGAGGGCTTGGTTCCGGTATGCATATAGTCTTGTAGGCTTGAAGATAAAATCAGAATACACAATATTCTGAACATTTTTTGTGTGAATCATAGAACTTGTAGGATTATGGAATTATTCTTCGTTTGTAGCAAAAGCTAAAAGTTCCATTAGGGACAGTATCAAAATCAAATTTGGATTATTCTCAATGACCAAGAGAAATTTGTGTTTCCCAGGAAATGTCTAAAATGTAGTTACTGTATACTGAACATTGGTTGTATCTCCACCCCCAGTCAAAATTTGCATGTGTTTTATGCTACTAAAACATGTGCGTTTTGCAGTGAGCTTGTCTGTATTGTTAACATATACTGTACAGTTCCAGAGAATCCATAGTGTTTGTCAGTGGACTGACCTGCATACTCAGATGCCTACCTTTATTGAAGACAGTAATCAGGCACAGAGAAGATAAAATAGTGAAGGGGAAAACTATACAAGAAGTTTCTTTACTTAAATATATTATAATGATTTAGAGCATTCTCACTCTTGCGCCTATTAGGCAGTTTAAAATTCAGATGATTAAAGAACATTTAAAGTAGGCACAAATCGATGACATAGCAGTACCTTAGTTTGATTCTGACAACAGATGCTGTAACTGTTGAAACAAATGTGAAAGATATTATTCCCTAAGGAAGACATTTCTGATGCATTTACAGTACATTAATTTGATAAAAAATGCCACTTTTCCATTTCTAAACTTTCTTTTGATCTTATGTTCACTAGATTTTAGTTTTATGTAAAGTACTATATCTGAAATATTGCAACCTACTCAACTTTCCTAGCTATGGTACTCAGTTACCTTACTCTGAACTATTAAATATAAAAAATTAAAACAGAAATGTTTTCCTTTTTAACCATAGGCCTCTTCTATATTTAAAAAATAGTCTCAAATATTTAATTGTACCTGTCATCTCCCATAAAACAGCTTACAAGAGATGTACATCAATGTAATCTATAGCAAGAGTTGTAATGGTGGTAAAAAGTGATATTTTATGCTTTATGCCAATGGGAAATTAAGGCTGTCAGACGTGCAATTTAACCAACAATGTATTTTAACACTGAAATCCATTAAGGGCAGATTGCATTACAGTGCCATTGGCTAAAAGCAAAATATCGTCAGTGAAATTCTGAAGAGAACATGATTCAATTAGTTCTTGGAATGTCTGATTCGTCTGGATTTATAAAAAAGTTAGCTTATGTCTTTTCTGCAAAACCAAGGGAGGATAAAGCTTCATAGTTCATGGCCAGTCAAAAATTCATATTTATCAAAAAGACAAATAATAAAGGTAGCTATTAATATTATGAAGAAAAATTTCAGAATCTGTATTTTTTCATCTTCAATATAATCAGGCTGAAACAATTATTTGTTTTCCACTATATTGCTTTCTTAACCCTACATACCATTGAATATATTGTAAATCCCTTTTACAGGTGGATTACTTGCCTTCTAAGTGCTATGCAAATGATTCAAAAGAATCATCAGTAAAAGAGTTAAGAAACCTAAACTTAAATAATTTCATCTCACTTTTTAATGTAGAGGAGAAACTACTATTCCATTTGTATCTTATACTTGTATTTATCTATGCAATGATTCATTTGTGAATTATTTCAGATTGTCTTAGATGCAATTCTGGTTCCAGATACTGTTGAACAGAAAACTATAGATTGTATTATTAAAGATTAAGGCTACCTGGGAGACCGGAGTAGTGTGCATTAGGGTATTTTTGCAGAAAGTTTTTAGTTCATCAATGGATCTCATTCAGCTGTTATTTGTAAGATCAGTATCAGCTTTAACAACATGGTTGGGTAAGTTGTTTCATACTTCCACAACCCTTTGTGTAAAGAAGCACCTCCTGTTCTCCACTTAGTTTCCAATTGTGAGCTCTGGTTCGCGCATTGAGCATTGACTTGTTGCATGGGAGAAGATCATGCCCACTGCATTGCAAGATATTCAGTTACTGATAAACAAAGGAGCTCATCTCTACTGTCTGTGTGACTTTGTGTTTGTGTAATGCCTCTGCACTTTGTGCCAGTTAGTTTACTGACAGATCTTGACCTTTCCTGCTGTCTTCATCTAGTGATTCTTATAGGTCAGAGTTCAGTGCAAAGAATATCACTTTTTTGACATTCGGGGTACTGAGCTACAATGGCCACCTCTGTGCTAGGTTTTCTCTATTAATCTGAAGAAAGAACCCAAATGTAGAATTCTAAGAGTTGTAATCAAGGAGTAGAATGACCACAGGCTGTAAACCAAGACAGTGGTATTTTTAGCAGTGTACAGTGCCTTGCGAAAGTATTCGGCCCCCTTGAACTTTTCAACCTTTTGCCACATTTCAGGCTTCAAACATAAAGATATAATTTTTTTATTTTATGTGAAGAATCACCAACAAGTGGGACACAATTGTGAAGTGGAACGAAATCTATTGGATTTTTGAAACTTTTTTAACTAATAAAAAAATGAAAAGTGGGGCGTGCAAAACTATTCGGCCCCTTTACTTTCAGTGCAGCAAACTCACTCCAGAAGTTCAGCGAGGATCTCTGAATGATCCAATGTTGTCCTAAATGACTGATGGTGATAAATAGAATCCACCTGTGTGTAATCAAGTCTCTGTATAAATGCACCTGCTCTGTGATAGTCTCAAGGTTCTGTTGAAAGTGCAGAGAGCATCATGAAGACCAAGGAACACACCAGGCAGGTCCGTAATACTGTTGTGGAGAAGTTTAAAGCCGGATTTGGATACAAAAAGATTTCCCAAGCTTCAAACATCCCAAGGAGCACTGTGCAAGCGATCATCTTGAAATGGAAGGAGTATCAGACCACTGCAAATCTACCAAGACCTGGCCGTCCCTCTAAACCTTCAGCTCAGACAAGGAGAAGACTGATCAGAGATGCAGCCAAGAGGCCCATGATCACTCTGGATGAACTGCAGAGAACTACAGCTGAGGTGGGAGAGTCTGTCCATAGGACAACAATCAGTCTTACACTGCACAAATCTGCCCTTTATGGAAGAGTGGCAAGAAGAAAGCCATTTCTCAAAGATATCCATATAAAGTCTCGTCTAAAGTTTGCCACAAGCCACCTGGGAGACACCTCAAACATGTGGAAGAAGGTGCTCTGGTCAGATGAAACCAAAATCGAACTTTTTGGCCACAATGCAAAACGATATGTTTGGCGTAAAAGCAACACAGCTCATCACCCTCAACACACCATCCCCACTGTCAAACATGGTGGTGGCAGCATCATGGTTTGGGCCTGCTTTTCTTCAGCAGGGACAGGGAAGATGGTTAAAATTGAGGGGAAGATGGATGCAGCCAAATACAGGACCATTCTGGATGAAAACCTGTTGGAGTCTGCAAAAGACCTGAAACTGGGACGGAGATTTATCTTCCAACAAGACAATGATCCCAAACATACAGCAAAATCTACAAAGGAATGGTTCACAAATAAACGTATCCAGGTGTTTGAATGGCCAAGTCAAAGTCCAGACCTGAATCCAATCGAGAATCTGTGGAAAGAGCTGAAAACTGCTGTTCACAAACGCTCTCCATCCAACCTCACTGAGCTCGAGCTGTTTTGCAAGGAAGAATGGGCAAGAATTTCAGTCTCTCGATGTGCAAAACTGATAGAGACATACCCCAAGCGACTTGCAGCTGTAATCGCAGCAAAAGGTGGCTCTACAAAGTATTAACGCAAGGGGGCCGAATAATTTTGCACGCCCCACTTTTCATTTTTTTATTAGTTAAAAAAGTTTCAAAAATCCAATAGATTTCGTTCCACTTCACAATTGTGTCCCACTTGTTGGTGATTCTTCACATAAAATAAAAAAATTATATCTTTATGTTTGAAGCCTGAAATGTGGCAAAAGGTTGAAAAGTTCAAGGGGGCCGAATACTTTCGCAAGGCACTGTATATAGATGCCATTATCATTAATTCTGTATCACCTTATTTTTTTGGTAACAGGAAAACAATGTAACAACACTCTCAGTTTCTGATTGGTGAATATATGTTTCAGCACCAAGTAATTTGCAGTAAAACCTGCATGCCCTTTCACAACATAACATTCCATCAACCCATTACAATTTTCAAATGTTTAATGGATGTGTGAATGAAGCTGTCCTCACGGGACCCAATACTGTATCTACACATTTTCTTTAATTCTATTTTGAGATAGAAGCCACAATATTAGCAGGTCATTATTATGTAATCAGAAATAACAGACAAATATAATATTAGTGGGCACAAAGTGATCCAAACAGACATGAAAATTGGAAACTGTCATCTATCTTCTAGGCAATGTGAGAATGTGTTCTAAAAGACAAACATAACATTAGGGTAATCTATTTAAAGATGTAGAATTTAAATCAAGGGATGTTAGGTTAAAATAATACACTGCACTAGAAAGACCTAATTTAAAATATTGTTCTTGAATCAGTCAAGAGAAAAACAACAAGATGGATTCCAGGATTTAAGGGAATGTCCTACACTGACAAGTCTGAGAAAAATTAAACAATTGTAGTCTTAAATAGGGAAGATTATGAGAAGACATGTTACACATATTCAAAATCTTCAAAGTTAATCTGGGGGAACTCTTCAGTAATTGCCCTTGAAACACAAACCAGAAGACACAAGGAGGATGGGAAGTGCACATGAAGCACATTTTAAACCTGAGAACAGAAGGCACATCTTTACACAAAGTTTTTGTGGGAGTATGGTGCAAGCTTAAAAGCTATGTTGTTAAAGTCAATACCCTTGACTTTCAAAGCAGCAATCCTTGGTTCTATCATCTGCTAGCGCCTAGCCAAAATGTTGTAACCTTTCTTATTTTCTCATTTTGCTATGGATCTTATGTAAACTTAAATGATATTTTCAATAGATTACATTTAGATCTTATCTTTAGTTAGCTTGGAGTGCTCTTTGCAAATATTTGTCTGTTTGCAAAAATAATGACTTGTCAAGTTGTTTTTGGCATCCTAAACCATGGTTAGTCATTAAGGCCTGTTTTGTCTCTTCTAAACATCTTCTCCACTGGACAGCTAAAATTGGATCATGTTATAAGAGTTTTTTCATCCTATCGTGAATGTTTATATCCTTCTGTTTTTCACTGCTGTGTGCTAAAACAAACTTTCAATGCATAATGCCATTGACTTGGAAGCTGTGTAATGAGTTTGAACCTACACCTGCATTTCTTATCTGCTGATGATACCAAAACTTGACAGGAGGTATTTGATATTTACTGAAGCTTTTACATTAAAAACCTACTGTATGAGTTTTCCAAACTCTCCTTGGTCAAAAACAGTCTGTCACGATCCTACTCCATCCTCTTAAGGCCGGTCCGACTTTTTCGTTTAGTGCTCATTTCGTGCACCTGTCCCATGTTTGTCCGTCTTTATTTAAGCCTGGCGCTCCTGCAGTGCCTCGCTCAGCATTGGGAGATGGATGCCCGGAAGCCCGCCTACCAGAGGCTCCAGAAGAGACCCATCGACATAGGCTTCATCACGGCGTCCTGAGTCCGGAGCTCGGAGCACCTGGTCTCGTTACCTTGGTTTTATTCCCTGTCCCTGTTCCGGATCCTGTTCCGGATTTTAGCCGTGTTTGTCTCGTCTTGGATGGATCACCCGGTTTTGGACTTTGAACTGCGCCCCAGATTTGTCACGAAGGCGTTCTTTTCGGACCCTATGTAGATGACACAATCCGGGGATGAGTGAGGAAAACACGGGGAAAAAAAGCATGCAGGAGTCTGGAATGTAAACAGGGGGCGTGTTCATAGTGCGCAGGTGTTCAGGGGGGTAAGTCCGGGGCAAACAATCCAAAACAGAGTGCAAAGGGAAATCCAAGAGGGATGCAAAAGGTCCAAAGCCAGGCAGCACATCCGAGACGAGGACAAACAGGGTTAAAAACCGGAGTGGGATCCGGTGGAGGGTCGGGGGAAAAAAGGGGGAATGGGACCAGATGCTCAGATCCCAGACTCGCTTGGTGTGGGATCCAATGCAGAGCCCAGAACAGAGTGGGCATCTGGCTTTTAAGGTGGGCTGGAAGGAGGCTGGAACATGGGACAGGTGCACAAAATCAAGTCTGAAGTGAAAGAGCCGGAGGGCCATTATGGGGGAGGGACTACAATTGTGACAGGATTTTCCCCCTGGACCCTCTGATCTTGTTTGCCAGCGCCACGCCCCCTGAGCACCGGATCACCGTCGTCATGCCCCCCTGTCTGTCAATCCTTCTCATCCTACTATACCTTCCCCGGATGTCCTTCTCCACTTTCTTCCAGATTATACTGTCTGCATGGGGTCCTGAACTACACTTCGCTGGAGCCTGAACCGGCTTCCGTTACACAGTCAAATTAAAGTGGGAAAAATAATACTTCTTGTCAGCATATGTCTCCTAAACGTACAATAATTTATAGTTTAATGTTCTAAAAAAGAGACTAAAGAGTTGTATATACCTGTGTTTATAATTTGTTGAACCAAGTGAGCATTATAAACTCTTTTAAAAGAAAATAAGTATCATAACTAGTATATGTGTTTTTATTTAGTGTTGAGTGTTGTGTAATTGAATATTTTTATTGATAATAAATATTTGGATGCCTATCAATCTTTGATTCTGAAATGATTACTCTTTTTCCAGAGCTGTGCCAGAATAAAGAACTCACATGCCAGAAAATACTGTATGCCTACTGTTCGGATATATTATTTTACGTTCGGGTTAATTTAATTTATTTGATTTCCTGCTCCCACTATTTTGTAACAATATGAACATTTAGGCAAGCTATAATACATGAATGTTCTGAGTAAAAAAGGCGATTTTACAATATAAATCATATTAAACTGCTTAAGTTAAGGGCAAAGTGTTTGCAGGCTCTGTACGGTCCAGGATAACAGAGCCTGGTGGATGAAACCTAATGTCTATTTACTGTCTTTGTAGACAGAATCAATATGTATTACTCTTCAAGTGTACTGATTATCACAGAGTTTTTCTTCAATGGACACCTTTGTACATAAAGAAAAGAGGTTCATGGTACCTCTTTGTAAGAAATTCTTGTAAATCCTGTCTCGCTTTAACAATGTGACATTGGCCCAGGCTTTCTGGCTGTCTGCAGTTCAGCCATTCATCTTTCCAGCAGTAAAGTATTGGATGGAGCTGGCTGTTGACCTGGAGCAGTGTCCTTTGTGGGACCCTGCTGCTGATAACCCTTGAGTGAAGCACTTTATTCAGACTGCTCCACTAAATGTCCTACAGTATAAGTGAAATCCAGGTTCTTTATTGACATATATGCTAAAATAACAAAACTGAAAATGAGCCATGTCTCATTCCAGTCTTTGATGTTTTTGATTAAAATAGTTTAAAGTATTAAAAGTTTAGTATACAGTAACACTTAAACACCACAGAATTGTTATGAAAAATCCTCCAGATGGCTTCCAATTATCCTCTGTTGCAATAAAGCCCAATCCATCATTCAGGATCTCAACCATCCCAGCCACAAACTGTTCTCCCCCTGCGCTCTGGCAAGCAGTACAGCACTATTAAAGCAAGGGCCACTAGGCTTAAGAACTGCTTCTACACTACAGACGGGTGCATCCTTAACAGATGACTCAATGTGCCTTTGCACTATGAAGTTTTTGCATGGACTACTATGTTTTTTTCGCTACCACATATTTATTGTTCTCTGCCACATTATTGTTCTTGTTATTGTTATTGTTCTGCTTGTTATTATTTATTATGTTTGTAATGTACTATCTACACTGTGTTGTGTTGTCTGCTGTACCGTGCATGTCCTGAGAGATCAGCATAAATAAGAATTGTATATATGTACAGTATGGCAGTACACTGCTCTACTCTTTTCTAATGATATTATTACACTTACTTTTAAGTAATTGAAGAGTATTGCCACTCCAGTGGAGCTTCTATCACCAGATACTCCTTTGCTGCTGCTGTAGGCTCATAGATTCCATCTCATATGAACTCTGAACCCATCTGTTGTTCTGGACAAAACTGCAGTCTGTCACGAATCTCCCTCATGCAGGCAAGCGCTCCCGCATTCCCACGAGCACTCCCCGTACCAAACGTGCACGCGTCAATCAGTCCTCTACTTAAACCCTCACCTGTGCCCTGGTCATTACTCACGATTGACCAAACGTGCACGCGTCAATCAGTCCTCTACTTAAACCCTCACCTGTGCCCTGGTCATTGCTCACGATTGAGATTCTCTCCTGGAGCCACCCTGCAAACTACGCCTTTGCCCTTCGATGACTTCTCTCCTGGACCTGGACCTGGACCTGGACCTGGACCACGACCTCGACCTCGACCTCGACCTCGACCGTGCTTTTCCGACTACCGCTTTCACCACTCGATTTAGTACCTATGCCTGTTTTTCGCACTCTCGTATCCTGACCCCAGCCCGTCTCTTCATTTACGCCTCTGCCTGCCGATTCCACGCCGAAGCCTCTTCTACGCCTCCCCGGACCCCCACCCCAGCCTGTTTCCTCGACTACGCCTTCGCCTGCCGATTCAGTGCCTACACCTCTACAACGCCTTCCCAGACTCGGAGCCCTGCCTGTTTATTTCGACTATGCCTAGCGCCAACCCTACCAAGGGCACCGCATTGGATCTCCATCCTCCGCAGACAGTCCTTGCGTGATACAGTCTCTCTATTAAGCAACAAGTATTTAAGTACTTTAGCTCAGACTTGTTGTGGGCAGATTCATATCACCTTTTTTGATCTGTTTATTCTGTGATTTGAAAGAAAAGTGCATTTAACCGAGTGACCACACAGTGTGGGTAGAGGAAAAAAATAGCTGTAAATAAATAGTTGTAGAATAGTTAATGAATCATAACATACTTTGTTTCATTATGCATTTGGCATGCAAAGGCATTATGAATAGATGAGGCAGAGCTTTACAGTGAAAAAGTATTTCATCTTTGTCTCTTCTCAGAAAACAGTTATTAAAGTCAGTTTAAATGTTAAATTAGCTGTGTTACCTTTTATAAATGAATTCTGAAGTAGGAACAGGTGCTGAAATACTTGAATATGTACAGTATCATACTACAGTAAATGCAATAAGTGATCATTTATCACTTGGAGCTCTTTGCTATTTGTTTTGAGCGTAATATAATAACTTTTAGCCAAAACATCAGCTGTTTGAATATGTGTGTTGTATGGAATAGTTTACATTATTTTGTATTGATTTTCATCATTACAAAATAAGACATAAATTATGGTTATGTTTTGTCAAATATGCTCTTAAGAATATTTGACATTCATGTAGCTATTTAATTACTGTATGTAATTTCTATCTTGCCCTCAAATTGTTTTCTGTAATTTAGTCTTTTGTGTCAGATATATAATGTGTGTTTTGGTTTCAGACAGCACTATAGATAAGTACTTCAATCAAAATAATAGATAGCTGACTCATTGTGGAAAATGTGAAGGATATACAGTATGATGATTTGCAAATATATTCATCCCTTTATGCTCCATTTTGTTGAAGTACAAATGATGCATACACCATTTTTCAAAGTGACTTTTAATCAAAATTTGAATGCTCAAATTGAAATTTTTTGTTGTTGAAACAAGTTATTAAAGGATTAATTAAAATCTTTATTTGTTGAGTTCAAATCATTTACCATGTATTTTGTTTAGTGTATGAATATATACAATAAGTGTGTGTGTATATATACTGTATATACTAACAATTCTGTCCAGGACAGACTTAATTATTGAAGACTGCCACTACTTTGGAGTATTACATTTGGTACTTCACAGCCTTTTCTGTTCCAGTGAACAGATTCCTCACCTAAATGGCTAACTAATGCCCTCTTGTGGCATGTGTTTTGCTACCCTGACTTGATGCAAAATTATACCACTATTCAAAATTAATCCCAGATCTTCAAGTGTTGTTCTATTGTTAGGTGGTTAAGGTTAATGTATTTGTATTTCCAAATGTCTTAAAATTTGTATGCCTCACTGTAAATAAAAAATGAAATTGTGATTTTGTAATTTCTTCAGCAGTTTAAATAAGTGAATGCTACTTAATGTTATTGATTGAAATACATTTTTACTTTGTCACTAGAATATCTATATCTTTGGTGTCAGTAAGGAAAACCTTGCTGTAAAATAATGAGGAGGGAGATGTTAAATGTGTTCTTGTCTAATTAAAGCATCTGGCCTCTCCAGAAGACTATTATGTAATTTCTCTTTAATAAATATAATTGAGATATTATCTCTTCTAAAGTTGCCAAAGTTAAAAAATAAAACAAAATACATGGGTAAATGATTAAAAAATAAATTAGATAAAAAACAAACTAAATAAAAAATACATAAAACCAATTTAAAAAGCTATAGTTTATTTAAAGCCCTTTTGTGCCTTTTCTTTGCCTGTCTGAAAACAAACAACTTGAGTCATTTGATCACATCTCTGCTATTTTGAAACTATTGCAATGTCTAAAAGTCTGCATCACCTTCAAATGATTAAGCTTGACTTTTAAAGTCTTGAGGAAGTAGATCATTCTTGTCCTGTCATGGTCTACTTGGTGAACCTGTGCTTGTTGGTCTAGGAGGGATGTGCTGCAGAAGGCTTTATGAACCTGCTTGATAAAACTACCACGGTTCACTTTTAAATCCAAACTAAGGTTTTTCTTGCTTCACTATCTCCCTGCACTTTGAGGAGTGTAGTAAAGTCCCTTGAGGTGCTTTGATGATGCATTATATGTACGCTAATGTTATTATATTTTACATATAATAATGCCAAAAATACGCCTCCCCAAGGCGGCATTACAGTTTGGGAACCACTGCTCTAAGGAAAATGAGGACTGCTGTTGTAAGTATTGCTGGTGGACCAGTAGGTGGTGGTCTTCCATCTCTAGCAGAATTTCCAAAGCAATGTCCCAGTTTAGTGACATGCTGAAGGAGGTGTCATCCTTCAGATGAGACATTTATCCAATAGTTTAAGGTGCCAGGACTCAGTTGATTAAGTTATTTTAGTTTTGTTCTCTAGTGTGAGGAGACACTGGAATATATTACCTTTTAAGTGAAAGTAGCATGCTACTGTATTTATAGAAGTGTTCTCAGTGCAAACAAACTGCATTCCAAGTCTGGAACATAATTAAAAAAAGTAACTGATCTCCCTTTGGAGGCCTGACTACACTTTACAGGCTCAGGCTTATCTGAATTCAGTTTGGATAAATCACTTAGCAGCCATTTAACCAAGGATTCCCATTCTCTAGTCCTGGGAGCCCAGAAACATTAACTTTAAGAACAAACAAAACTTAGGTACTGTAAGTCTCTGCAAAGGCTTGTGGTGAGCATCACTGCTTTTCTTGAATGGACATCCCCTATGAGCCGTCTCTGGACCTGTGTCACATGATGGAGGACTATTGTGGTCTCATTATTGCAGACTATGACGGTATAAAAGGACTCTCCTACAGGCAGTTCATTTGGTAGTGCAACTTTGTTCCATTCTGTCTCTGAAGTGTGCCGGTGACAAGGAGCATAGTAACAAGTTATGGTGGTCTTGCATTGTGATCATCCTGCCACGATGTACAGTACCCAAAAATTTAGGCCGACAGAGCCAGTCCTGTCACATGACCCCCTAGAGAATCTCTTCTCATTCCTCCTGTAGTTGGTACAGGGTAGGCTATGGTTGAGGCACAGTGCAGATAGATGTCTGTAAAGTTGGTGATTTCGAGGAATTCTTGTGTTTTGGAACCCACATGGTAGGCTGCTGTTAAGTTGGTGCCCCAAGGCCTCAAGATCAGGCTCAGGACAGATGAGACTGGGTCCAAATACTAGCAGTAGAGACCAAGCCATTGAGACTATAGTGAGGTTTTCAAAGACAATAGGAATCTATGAGGTAGACAATGTGTTCAAGTTCAAGTTCAAGGTTACGTTTAGTGTCCACAACCTTTGTTTCGACACTTTCTAAATGTGAAGTGAATGTCATTGAGACTTGTGGGTTTCTCACTGTCCTGGATCCAGGACAGGTTATCCATTTTAGGAGGATTGCTAAAGGATTAAAAACGCAGCTCTATGGAGAATATCAGCAACAATTCTAGTAAAAGAAAGTTACAGTTGTCCCTTTACACAAAGATATAGAGTAGTCCCTTTAAGCTGGCAAATGGGTGAGGGTACCCCTTTTCAGGAGACCAGGAAAAGAATCAGAGTCCAGGCTACAAAGGTGAAGTTTCGGCAGAAATCAAGGCACGAAGCATGAGAAGAAGAAAAGATTTCTCTCATTTTCTTTCTCTGTCAATTTTGCCTGACGGAGCTCTCTTTATAGCCAGAGAGCAGAAAACGATTCTCATTACCATGCAGCACCCCTCATCCAGCAACTGGGTGACTTCCAATGTGCACTGCAATTTCCCTCACGGGATCAATAAAGTATCTATCTATCTATCTATCTATCTATCTATCTATCTTCCCATTCTTGCCTTTCTCTTATAAAATTAAAATGTATGAATCTTTTTGAGTAATTTTGTAGTTGCCTGCAGTCTGCATTTTATGTCAGAATTACAAGGACATGTTGTTAACAAAAGAAGCATTTTAAACGCAAACAACTTTTGATAGATACAGAAGCGTTTCAAGTCACTTCAGGAAGTACAGGTATAAAGCTACAAGTGTTGATTATGAAAATGTTGAGCATCTGGAAAAGACACACATTAAAACAGAGAAAGCACACAGAGTAGGTCCACTCTAGAACTGATCTCAGGACCCAGGAGCTGTGAGGCAGTGATGCTAACTGCCTTCCCAACATGCAACTTGCAAGTTTTTTTGTTATTATTGTCTTTTTTCATATTAATTAAAAATACTTTTCTTGAATGCCCTTCCAAAATGTGGAAAATTATGGGAATTCTAAAACTCTATCTGTTTCCTTAGCTTGTTGAGATAGCCTTATGATAATATTAGAAGTAACAGTAGGGTTCTACTGTGAGACTTGCTGTATAATTGCACAGGGATCTTGAGTCTTGGGAATCTTAATTGAATCAGTTGGCTTACCCACTATTTCTATAGTTTGCAGGCATCTTTTTTCTAAAAAAAAATCAATATTTTCTATATTCTAGCCCCATTTTACTTAGATTGAATTGTCTCATTCCTTCAGTTGACTGCTAAAAGTTTATACCAGTTTTGAATTGTATTTATTTCCATTAAGATATTATTTTATGTACTTTGAAGTTAATATCCTAACTATGTAGGCCACAAGTATTTATTTGATTTTCTTTTGCTTGTGAGAAAATGCCGTTTAAGTGTGTTACACCCAGGCTGGGAGCAGCTTGCGTCCCAGTGTTGCCCCAGTAAAGCAGCCTCTCTCTCAGCCTCCTTCCCACCCTGTGTGAACTCCCTCAGGATGCATCTCTCAATCAGGCAATTGAGACGAGTATTCCCTTCTGTACAGGGAGCCTTCATGTCATATCAGACAGCTTCATTCGAGCCAGCCTTTCTGCTGCATCAAGGCAACCTTTATTCGGCTCAGTATTAGTTTTGACTTCTTCTTTCAAGCCAGCTTCTCCACCACGTCAGGCAACATTTTCCTGCTCAGTTATTATTCAGTCAGCTCCATTTCAATCGGGCTCCTTAAAGGCCCATTCCCTCGCACTTTATCATCGCTCATTAAAGCCTCACTCCCACTGAAGACACCCAAGGGTTCTCTGTGTGCCTGTGCTTGGAGCTCGGCTTGTCATTCACTACGGCCCAGAAATCTCAGCACAACAAAGAGATGAACGGGATACCCTTCCTCTTGCTCATTTTGAAAGTTCCTCTTAGACTAGCCCAGCTGCAGGAAAGGTTTTCACAGCAAATAAGAAATTCCAATTAAACACATTTGTGGTAATAAAAGACCCATATCAAGGAAACAGCATGGAAACTTGGACAGTATGCGCAGAATAACACTTTTGTTTAAAAGGCTTTGCTGAAATACAATATGGACACCAGTTACAAAACAAACACGTTAAGGAAAAAAAATTCTCCTATCTGGAATGTGAATTTCTCACCACTTTTTAGTATATTCTCCATTCTGAAAGCAACATGAGGATCATTCTTAACTTGATTAAATCAAAATTGCATGCATTTTCAAATGTCTTTCTGTGCAGACATGAATGATTCACCCACCACTTTGCAAGATCTTCTCTCAAAAGATGAACAACAAGAAATGTCAGCTGTGTATAAAAAAAAAGTGCGTCACTCGATGGAAAATAATACTTGACTGGACAATACTGGACTTGCAAAATAATAATGAAAATCATTGGGAATTTTTTTACTTTTAAATTAGCAGCTTTTTAACCAGTGAGAAGAATGATTTAGTTATCATAATGATTTAGCTGAGCTATAAAATACTGAAAGACAAACATGAAAGAGTAGCAGTGGAAGTAGTAAACTAGTAAAACATAATTGTAACAATCACAAGCCCTTGTAGGCAGGAAACAGGACTGCAACCTGGACACCAGGGTACTTCTAAGGACTTCATTACAATGTAGGCATGATGGGAGCCCAGTGTACCAGTATATTGTATATTCACTGTAGGGAAATCCATTTAGTTGTCAGTTGACATGCTTTTTTTAATGAAAAAAATTATTTACATGAACATGTCTTACAGTATATTCTTGAGGAAGGTTTTGTAATTCTCAGTGCCCTGTGATTCTGCAATGCAATCTTGTCTCAGGAGGAGCAATTAAACATGCAGTTTTCATAAGCAAGGGCCCTACTCCATGGAGGGATTTCAGTTTGTTTTCAAAACAGAAAGTAATTCCTTTTACAAGTCTTTATAAATAGAATTATGAAATATGTTTTATTTTTATGTGGAATTGGTTAATCTACTGTAGTTACCAATCATAAAACATTCAAGTATTTTCATGTTACAATGCAAACTCACAGGTCAGAAAATTATATCTGATTGCAAATATGATCGTTTGTGAGAGGTAGTGGAACCGTTGCTGTGAGTTTAGAGCTTTATGTGCCAAAAGGTCTCCTTTTTGCCAGAAGCCATATCACCCTGTAACTCACAACTGGCAGCCCACTGAAGCTAAGCAGGTATGAGCCTGCCTGGATGGGAGACCTCCTGAGAAAGCTAATGTTGCTGCTGGAAGAGGTGGTATTGGGGCCAGTAGGGGGCGCTCACCCTGCAGTCTGTGTGTTTCCTAATGCCCCAGTATAGTGATGGGGACACTATACTATAAAAAAGGCACAGTCCTTTGGATAAGATGTCTTGTCATACAAATGACAAAGTTCAGGTGTCTGTGAAGCAGAAGTCTCTTTATTTCATATGGATATGGAAGTCCAGCTTGCAACCACCGGACTTAAAATAAAGTAGCTGAAGATGGTCCTTTATACCTTAAAACAACCCTGTTACTATGACACATTCTAAACAAATGATAAGACAGCAACACATGCCAATTAATTTTATATAAGTTGCAGACTAGACAACAGTTAGTTCTTTTCACGTTCTGGGCATACAGCCATCTTACCAAATACATGCCCTTTATCTTACTCACCAAGGACAGGCAACATCTTTATATATTTGAGCGCAATGCCAACTTCAAGCCACTAGACTGCATAGTTTGCAAAAATACAAAAACAGGAAATGATACTATTATCTCACTTCCCAGGTGCCCCTCTTATCTCTTTAGATGTAAAACCAAGGTCCTGACGCTCTGTGGTAATTAAAAATCCCAGGGTGCTTCTCAAAAAGAGTAGGGGTGTAACCCTGGCATCCTGGCCAAATTTCCCAATGGCCTTTACCAATCATGGCCTCCTAATAATCCCCATCTATGAATTGGCTCCATTACTCTGTTCTCCTTCCCACTGATAGCTGATGTGTGGTGAGCATTTTGGGGCACTATGGCTGCCGTCACATCACCCAGGTGGATGCTGCACATTGGTGGTGGTAGAGGGGAGTCCTCATTACCCTTAAAGTGTTTTGAGTGGAGTGTCCAGAAAACGCTATATAAGTGTAAGCAATTATTATCATTTGCCTGATCCTGAATTTTTTAGCTCTGCATTTTTTATCTCACGTCAGTTATTGGCACATATTTACTCCGATATTTCAGGTCATACTGTAGATGGTGTAGTGGTTAGCAATTCAGTGCTAGGGCTCTGGGTTCAACTCTGTCAATTCTATCTGCATGGAGCTTGTACTCCCCATGTTTTTGCAGGTTTCCTCCCACAGTCCAAATGCATACTGGTAGGTTAATTGGCTTCAGTAAAAAATTGGCCCTGGTGTGAGTGTGTGCCTGTGGTTGACTGGTGTCCCATCCAGGGTGTAGCCTGCCTTGCACCCTTACCTGCTGGGCTAGGCTCCAGCTACCCTGTGACCCTGTATTTTATAAAGTGGTTAGAAATTGTATGGATGGATTTCAGGTCACCTGCACTTCATTCCATTTCAAATAAAGATTGAGATTTTTTTTTCATCAAGGGAACTTTTTATGTCTTTAATTTATACGAGTTATTTAAAAGGTCAAGCTTGTTTCCAATGTAATACATAATTTACAGAAAGTGGAAATTCTTTCAGGGTCTCGCTTAAATGAAAGGAAACCAGTGCTTTCTAGGTGCTCCAGTGGTTACTTCCAGAAAGCTCTGACTTTGGTACTTTTACATCATGTGTCGTCCAGGGAAAATTACTTCATCTCTTGGCACAACCATCCTTTGCATTGCCTGTCTTTAAAATAGTGCTAATATTTCCTTGTAAAAGTAGTGCCTTCCAGCCTCATATGTAAGTACATTGAGACATCGATTTCTTGTAGCCCTTTTTCTTGAGAGTCATCCATGGTGATCAAACTATTATTCTAAAACAAGTTTTAATTGGCTCATTTGACTTATATGAAGAATGAAATATGTACATCCAGGCTCTAAAACTAATCTGCACATACACAAGGTAAAAAATATTCCAACACAATAATTCATTGCATTTTTTATATAGTAACTGAGGTGTGACAAGACAATATGAGTTATGGGTGCTGTGTTTTTACGATGGTAAGCAAATTAAGTTGACGGTAGTTTAATATGTATTATGGAATAGTGTTTCTAGCAGCAAAAAACAACCTGTGCAGTTTTCAAAACAATTAACTAAATTTCTATAATTCTACTGCAAAATTGTACTGTCAGGAAGATCTGTTTGTTTACATGATGGTTAAGTAGACTCTGTAATCCCTTGTGGTATTATTACGCGAGCTCTGGAGAACTGAAAGAGCACTCTTGTTCAAAAACAAAAACACAGGACTCCACAGACTACAGATCACTGTATTAACTCACTTATACACTTTATTTTATAAAACATTTCTCATCAATATATTGCAAAGTACTACAATATACTGCAGTACTGAAAAGAGCAAGAACATGGATGAAACTTAAAAAACATCATACAATATACAAAAAAACTATTTTAAACAATTAAGTTTAAGTTTTAAGATGAGAGTTATAAACAGACATACTGTTCTATCCTTAACTTCTGTTTATTAGTGATTACATTGTCAAAGATCTAATCCCCTCAAATCTAAAACAAAACTTACAGGAAATGACAGCTTTCAAGTTGTTTCTAATACCTAAAAAATGGGGAAAACCCAAACTTTATCTTCTATTAACCTTAAAATCTATAAGATTTGGAAGATTAAAAATTATAAATATAAACCAGTCTCAATAACATATACAAAAACATTCACTTTGTGATTCAACAAAGTCAATTAAATATCACACTTTATTTAAAAGCGAAAGGGATTAACTTAGAAAAAAGATTTAAATGGTTCTTAATATGTGTGCAGCAGAATGAAAGCAACAGAGCAGTGAACAAGCAGGACAATGAAGACTAAATCATCAAAGCATTGAGTGGACAATTCACTCAACTTATCCTCGAGGACTCTTGGCCTTCCCTGAAAAACTATCGGTGACAGAATCTTGGGTATAGACAGAGCAGACCACAGTTGATTAACAGCACAGTATTTTTTACAACTTCAGCTAGAATTGACCTCATGTCAACAAGGTTGATGGTTTGAAATGATGATTTACTTGTTTACAGTACTAATATAAAAACTGACTGTATGTGTAATTGCTTCATAAATATGGTCTCTAGAAATATGACAATAAAGAGCTAAAATGGAACTAACTGAAAAAATATTGATCTATGTTCTGAAAACCATCAATGGTTCACTTATTTTAAATGAATGTTTTTCCCATAAACTACATCCAGTAGTCCTACAGTACATTAAATCTATTTGCCTATTGCAATACCTGCCATAAAATATACACAATCCATGTAATGCAGGTTTTACCCAAAAATGAAACATTAACCTCTTTTTTGAGGTTAATTTGAATAAAATAGAATTGTTTTAAGCCTTTTTATATCAGAAGTGTGTAAAATGTTGATAATTTTGCCAAGTAAGCATTCCCTTCAAAGAAAATAGTCTAGTTTGCTCCAAATAATTCATACCATAATGCAATATAATTGAAAACAACATCTGAAAATAAAATCAGTATTTTTTGCAAAAATTAAAATATGAAAAATTGTATCAGTATTGGATATCTCAAAAGCATGTGTAATGTAATTGCAGTAATTGCAACATCAGAAATATGAGGTCTGCAGCAGAATTCTCTCATAACAATAGAATGAGAAGACATGAATTTGCCAAACAGCAAATAACCAACTTCCATGTTACATGCAACCATATGATGTAGCTGAATGAATCCTATATTGAGCTTTTGGACAGTCACAGCAGCAATTCACTATTATTGAAAAAGAATGTCATAACTTCTATGAAGTATAGAAGGGGGTTTGTTTAGCATCCTATGGTCCTGGTGCACTTGTTAAACTCTACAGATGAACAAGTAATAGGTTTACTCCATGCTGAAAAAAAGAAGAAAGAGAACACAACGTTTCGGCCGTGGAGCCTGAGGTGTCACCTGAAGAAGGCTCCACGGCCGAAACGTTGTGTTCTCTTTCTTCTTTTTTTCAGCATGGAATAAACCTATTACTTGTTCCTTTGCAGCCTACGCATGCTGACGCAGCTACCCACCTGAACTACTAAACTCTACAGATGGGTGCATAACTGAAACTAATACTGAGTATCTTATAATTTTTCATGTTTTCATTAATTAATGCAACAGATATAAATGTACACTTACATTTTTTCTTCTTGCCAAAACTAACTTTCAGTCACTTTGTATCAATGGTATTAATACATTTGGATCCAGCTGTAAATTATGTGTGATAAGCAAATGTGAAAACAACCATCCATTAACACAGAGACAAACTCTTAAAACACAAAGCAAATTTATTGTCATCCTTCCACTAACCTATTGTACACATCTGAGGGCAGAAAACCTGAAGAACACTTTAAATAATGTGCCTCACCAAAAGTTAGACATTCAATCTGCTTACACTCTTAGGCTGGTTTATATGTCATAGCAATCTATTTTTTAAAACTAAATCTGCTTATTTTCAAACAAAAATAGAAAGTCTCTGTCTAAAAATAATTTATTTGTTCTGTACATCTTAAATAATAAAAATGCAGTTTTAAAAAAAATTGTATAGTAAAATGTATTTGCATAGGTGTCTACATTTTGTATTAAAACCTCTTATTACATGTTTTTATCTAGGACTAATGTGCAAAGAAAGTACTCTTCCAGCATTCAGTTACAACTGAGTTCGTATCCTCTCTAACCAGGAAAATTCTGGAAGATTTCTGCCACTTCCAGCCAGTTCCTAAAACAAGCTAACCCCTTGTCCCGGATTTGTTTTCGTCCTTTGTCTGTGATGACTTCTCCATTTTCCTTGACAATCACCAGCTTTGGTATCGCAGTAATGTTGTATTTCTTCTTTAAATCACTGCAAGAGAGGAGCAGACATTACGTTAAGAAGAGATGCAGCAAATGTGGCAGTTGTTATTAAATAAATGACATCAAATGTGTTACTGAAGGTGAAATATAGAGATCAGGATCTTCATTTCAAAATTGTATTTTTTTTATTTAAATGGACTAGCAAACGGTCTTCCTCTTACACTGAATGAGGGGTACTGGCCCACTTGATATCTGAATTAACCTAATTCTACTAATAAATCTACTTTATGTAATCTGTGTCTAAAGGCAAGACACTGCAAAGAACAATTTAAATCAGCAATGCATTACGCCTTTTGGAACATGAGAGCTGCAAAATAGGTTGTTTCACCCAGTTTTAAAACGTATTAGCAGAAGCAACAAACATTGAAGCAGTATCCATAACAGAATCACACTGAACAAATATGACATCATATGCAATAAAAATTATATATAATTAAATACATGTTAATACTTAGAACCCATAAATGTTTTTAACATAAATCTAGTTATGCGGGTATCAAGCATTACACTGGAAATTATTTATAGTTTTTTATATATAAATTATTTATATATTTTTTAACTCAAAAATATTTTACCATTCCTTTAAAAATACACTTGAAAATGTGAATAAAAGAACCTTTGACATTAAAACTATACAACCAGTGTGTAGTATAGTCCAGTTTCTAAAAATGCCAAAAGTTTTTATGTTATGAAAAATTGTATGTTATGAAAGAGAAAAATATAGTTGCATTTATACACCTGGCGATTGCTGTACAAACTTTTTCAAATAAAAAGGATGAGATACTTTTAAAAGATGTCACATGATCGTATATTCATTAGTGATATATCAATTTATTATGCATTCAAATACAATGGGGAACAGCATGAACAGATTCTCCATTCTTACAATTCTGTCAGCATAAATTCAACATGAATCTAATGTATGGTGAGTGTTTTTCCCAGTTTTATTTGGTGCATATATTTAGGCAGTACGAACTAGCAATAACAAAGGGGAATAATGAGATAAGATAGATCTGTATAACTGGTTTAAAATAACAATAGCTTACAAGACATTATCCATGACAGTAAACTTGACAGCTGTAAAGAACTAAGATGACATATGATTATTTTAAATCATACATAGCAATGGATTTTGCAGCAATATGTTTTAAGTAGCCAAAACAATCAAATGCATTTGTTCTGATTTCATATTGCTAAATGCATAGGCAATTTAGTGAAGAGCTACGTATATGTTCATTCTTGAATTAACTAAGTAGCAAAATAAATATTGATGTACAAGGAAATACTAACATTAATATGTCAATGTGAAAAACATTAAAACAAGTAATTGAAATTTTGGCTATTTTTATACTTAATCTCATTAAGTTTGACTCTTAAACCTCTTACAGACAAGGTCAAAGAGTACATACCTGAGAGTAATTCCTCTGGCACAACCAAGAAATTGAATAACATTAAATTGTATTACAATTTCACACATACTGTACATTAATAAAATGTACAGCTTAAATGCCGTAAGTTACCTGTAAACATTGATCACCATGACTGACTAAACTACACCATAAACTATTTTAACATACACTAAAAGACAACGATTAGAAGGTCATGCGGAGAAAATGAAGGTTTTGCACACTTAAAGCACACACTATTCTCATGAAAACCCCTTGCAAATAAATTATATTAGCTCTAACATTATTTCATAAAACAGTACTTTCTCATGCTCTTCGTTCAGGACACAAGTAAATGCCAGTCTGCTAGTGAAAGGCACAAAAGCCAGTGTATTCATCTAGCCGTTCTTATTAGAATGGTTAGCCTAAAATACAACAGGTTTAGTTTAAAATAAACTCTGACAAAGAAGAAACAGAAATAACTCGATCGTTAGAATGTATAACTCACCTTGGAACGGAGAGAAATATTCATTTGATTTGATTACTTTAGATTTCCTGAACTATCTCCCACAAAAGATTAAGATTGATCAATTCAGACCATATTTTTAAAGCGGGTCCTTTAAAAAGAAGCTGTAAACCTTTCAGCGAGGGTTTAAAGACAAAGGCTCCACTGTCTTTTTAACCACACGCCACATAGATAAACAGAATGATCAAACCAACAGTGTGATTCGTTTGAAGCGCCCTATATAATCTAAATATGCTGTCTTTGTACAAAATCTCTCAATTTGATATTTGTACGAGCTTTCAACCTGGATCTATTACCTTACAAGTTTCTTTACTGATGTTACATAAGGGGCTTATCTTATGTTGTGTACTAACACAGTCGTGGTTTCAAGAATGCTTCTATCACATAATGCGGTGACCTGGAAGACCACAATGAACTTACTGCTTGAACTGATCATTCCAGGGCAACGCCAGCCAGTCTCCGTGCATATCGTGCATGTACTCCACCATCTCTTCCAAGGACTTGTCCGAAGAGATGAAGACGATCTCAAACTGGGCTGGTGGGTCGTTTTCCTCTGTCAGCTCCGTGTAGAAATCACACAGGATAGGGGTGAAATCACGGCAAGGGGGGCACCAACCAGCAGAAAAATACAAGCCCACCACCTTATTTCTGAGAGCCTCTTCAGGGTCAATGGCTTCCCCATCTTTATTCATAAGTATCCGACCAGAAAAGACATCCACCATTTTAATCCAGGCTATTATTAGAATACTACCTTCTTTAAATTCCCGAGAAGGATAAATTAACCTTTTAATGATATAACAACTTTTAGTTCAGAATCGATACGGTGGCGTGTTTTCCTTTGTGTAGATTTTCTCTGCCGTAGTAATCGTCCAATGGTTCCTTAAAGTTGAATGTACTCCTTCAGAATAAGCCGCCGAACCTCCTAAAACGATAAACGGGTTGCAAGACGTTTAAGAAAACGAGTCAAACATAAATGTTTAACATTCGTTTTCTATATGAAACGATAAGGCATTACAACTCTTCTTCCAGGCACATTTTGTTTTCGGTGTACACTTACACTTACAGCTACTGAGCTTAACAAGCTGAGTGAAGCCATAAATAAATCCATCCACTTAAAAAAACAACAACTTTTATCCATGCATTTTAAATATCTATTCTTACACATGAACTAAAATAACACTGTAAAGTCGTTACCAAGCTTTAATCATTACTTTCTGGTTATGCTTCGCTATCTCATTCCGGTTTACTTGCAGTTTAATAGCAGTGTCTCAACATCTATTTAAACGTAGACCAAAATATTAATACAGTTTAAAAACAGCCAGTGAGCGAATCTTTTTAGTGTGACTCGCCATCTACTTACTGTATCAGAGGTGCTTTCTCCAACCCTTTCCGGCTGATGTGTAGCTGAAGAAACCTTAACCTGACAACAAAATCACCCGAATTCATTCCGATTGACTGTTCAGTAAACCAATGAGAAACACATTTTAAAGCGAAGGCGGAACGTTTAGTCAGTTTTCACCAATGAAATGTCCTAAAGGCGAACGAGGCGGAACTGCCAAGGCTACTGTCTCCGAGCCCTGTGTAAGAACTGTACCTGCAACCCCCGGGATTTTTACGCGCCTTACTGGGAGGGCATTCATTTTTTCCTTTTTATTTCTATATTACAGTTTTAGAATAACACATAATAATGTTCCACAACATAATTCCAAAGCTAGCTCATTGTATAATGCATGTCTGGTGGTCTCTCACTTAAAATTCATTACCTTTCTAAACACCCAGTGAAGCTAAGCGAGGCATGGTCTGGACAGTACACTGTTGTAGCAGGAATGGAAACCTCCAAGGAAATCCAGATTGCTGTTATTTGGGATGAAAAGTAAATATATAAAAAAGGAATTATTAAATAGAAATGGGGAATACTAAAATTCAAAAGGGAAATGTCCTGTACTGTATATTTGGTAAGCAAAGGTTTAAGAGCTCTGGTGAAAGAAGTTACATATAAGTTTTTGGAGTCTAATTTTAAAACATATTAAGTTAGTCTGCACAGAATGAATACCTCAAACATGGTAAAATAGTCTCTTCATCTTGACATGCCTTACCACTTTTTGAGTGACCCTCACTTCACCCTCTGCCCCCCTATGACCTAGGATCAACAGAATATTTCGTGCCTCTGTGGAAGCTTCAGTATTTAAAACTACTGTTTCAACTTCTGTTTTTGCCAAAGGATATTTTTAAGGATAAGTTTTCAAGTTTCTGGGATAAAATGAGAAAAATGTCAGTTTATATATGTAAAAACCTGTCTTCTGCAACATACTGTATATATTAATTATTAACATATAGTACAGATATTGTGTTAGGTATATCTTATCTAACACTATTACAGTATACTACACTTTTCTGTCCAAATGGATATTTTTTTCCTGTCTTGCAACAGTGAATGCAAGTATTCTTAAATGAGAGATGAAGTCACTTCTTTTGGATTCAGACCAGGTGTATAAAAATTACTAGTACAAATGAGCATTTTAAAGAATACCTCTTAGGTAAACATGTCGAGTCTAGGAGTTACAATTCACTTATACATTACATTTCTGAATGGTCATTGACCAACAGCGTCTAATACAAATGCTGGGAAAATTGGGTTCTTTCCACAATTTGAGGAATTGCTGCTTTATTTTGATAGAAATGGACTGCAATTGATTAGTTGTGTATCAACTCTACCACACCAATTTTTAACTTAGAAGTTAATCACAATCATACTTAAGGGCTAATTACTAATAAATGTACCGCCCTATAGTTATAGACTTAATGCAGGTCTTTAGGGTTGGATGAAGCATATTCAGTGCCAGGTTATTTTAATACTACGAATATTAAAATCCAGTATCTAATTATGATATCACACAGGGCTTTAAACTTAAAATCACAGTATTTTACTTGACTTCCTGCACACATTCAAAATACCATTTGGGCACAATTTTTATTTTATTTTCTCCAGTACTTGTGTCAATAAACAGTTCCATGAGATACGTAGATCAATTAACTTCTAATAGTCAAGTGAGTCTGATGGATTCTCCTCAGTTGCAAACACGGTGGGTTTAACCTAAGTAAGGTAAATATCCCCCATTTTAAGACAATGAGATTTTTGTTTTGTAAGATGTGGGATGCACCTCCAGAATGCCAATGAGGATATAATCATTATGAAAATGCTACCATATTATTAAATGCCTCTAATGCAAAATTATTAAAGACATGGGGGGAGAGACATACAAATGCATGCAAACAACTACCAAATACATTGTATCTAAAATAGGCGATTGGAAAATAGTTATAATACATTGAAAAAGTGACTACACTGTAATATCAAAGAACAAAAACAGCCTTCAAATTTTGTAACCTTAATGAAATGTTAGTAATAGTTGATTTAACAAATAACATACAGGTTTACATTTTTGTATTATTTTAATTAATATGTGTTATATTTGTAAAAAATACCTATTTCTAAATACACAATGTTCATATTAATACCATGTAAAAATACTGAAAATAAGTGCTACAAATTTAACCTACTACATGACAAAAAAGCATGAGCAGTTTCACTAACCCTGTAAATATTGATCTCAATAACGTTAGCAAGAACTATAAAAATGCATAAGACACTGAACTTCCAATTGTGCCACCTGTCACCAAATACTAAGGAGATAACTTGCTGCACCAGGAAGAGGACAATCCTTCCATCTGTTTTCTAACTGCTTTATCCAAGGGTCACAGGGGAGTTAAAGCACTGCCTTGCAGCCTGGGGTCCAAGATTCAGTTCCGAGGGTGCTATCTGTGTGGAGTTTGTATGTTCTCCCCTGGTTTGTGTGGGTTTCCTTCCACACTCCAAAGACATGCTTGCAGGTTAATTGGCTCCTGAGAAAACTGGCCCTGGTGTAACTGTCTGTATGTTTGTGTCTATGTGTCTAACCTGGAAATGGATGGTTGGATGTTCTTGCTAAAAAACTTACACGAGGCGGAAGGTTTGAATAATTTGTCACACTACCTCTAAGAAAAAGAATCAGTTTCATACAAGATAAAACACTAAGTTAAAGAAACAGAAACAGTTTCTTCTTATATTTATCCTTATGTCTTACTGTTATAATGTTTAAGTTTCTAAGAAAATTAAAAGTGCTCTAAACTGTCACTTTGCATTCCGGTTTCAAAGAATATTGTTCTGTGTGGTATTTAGAGTCAACATATACTTCAAAGTGATTAATTTAACTTTAACCAATTAGGTGTACAGTATGTTAAACCTTTACATATTCAAACCTAGTCTGACTGATGAAAAATGAAGAGTGGATCTTCAAATTCATGATGCTGCCATCTATAGGGAGATGTTGGAATATAATGTGAAATTATTTTTCAATTTAACAAACCCTCAATAAGGAATCCCACTGCACTAAGAAACAAGAACAGCAGCAGCCAAAAAGCCATAATTCAAAACAAAGCATCAGTATCATAGTCTATTATGGCACTTGTCAAAGAAATGGGGTAATTAAAATGAAATGCAGGTGTGCTGGTTTACAATGGGTTAGCTGTTAGTACAGTATTAGGGAATTCTGGTGATGTAACTTTTAATAGTCTTAAAAATTATGAGTAGTGGTTTTCAGTGGCTGTCTGTGAAAGATTAGGTGCATTTGTTATAAATCGGGGGAGGGTTATGGATGTAAAAGTTAAAAATCATGACACCAATAAAAACATCAGATAAAATATACCATATAATAAATAAAAACAACTACCATATGGTTTCCTTATTGTTTCCCTGGCACAGTGTGGTACAGTGCATTGAAAGAGACATTTACAATAGCTACAAACTAAGAGCATAGACTTAATTACAAATTACAACTTTACAATTACTCTGAGTCGAGGCCTTCTGTACTTCAAAGTTACCTTCACTCATCCTCTCTGAGTTGGAGCAAATGTAGTGTTCACTGACTGGGGGGATGCAGTGAGACAATGCCAGTTTCTAAGCAACAAAAAGACCATCCACAGGACAATCTGCTCTTAAAAACTGATGCTAAACAATAAGAATGGTTTCTCTATGTCAACTGATGCAGCACAGAGATAAACGCTCTGCCTGCCAGGTACTAGAAGGATTTAAATGATCAAACAAATGAAATTACCCTAAATTTTAAATAAAAAATGACCCCATCTGGTCTCTTCCAAGCTGTTAGGTTTCAGTGCTCAGATTAGGTCAGATATGCTGGAGTGGATGATGAGAGAGTTTATGGCCTTCCCTACTTCTGATAAACTCACTGGTCATACACATTCTTTAATGTATTAAATAGTGCTATGTTCTTCCATGACTGTCACCTTAATGTCACCGTCTTTAAAGGTTTCTGGCTGCGTGCCAAAGAATTAGAATACTGTTTTTGCTCTGTTAAGACTAACTAAAATGACAGGTTCACATTTTTAATGACTCAAGAAGTATATTAATAATGTGTAGAACACAGGGTATCAGTACTGCTGTCGCTGATTTAAAGGAAACAGCTTTATAAGAAAACCTGGAATTACTTAGATGCTTTCTTTGGCAAGGTGAGCAGAGTGGATTGGCGTCCAGAAATTTAAGTTTCTAGCTAACCCAGTCCTCTCATTTCATCCACTGAAATGTCTGTGAAGACACTATTTCAAAAACCACATCTGAGACTGTCCGCGATTACCCTCCTATCTTGAGTAACTAGTATGCCTGGTGCTTATAATAAATAGGCACCGACAGATCATGGGTTCTTCTCACTCTCTCCCCTGCTGTGCCACCTCTGTCTTACCCCTTACCTCCCTGTGGATTGAGAAGCTTGATTTTCAACAGTTACTCCACCCACCCCTTTTCCTTGGTAGGAATTCAATAGTGGTGACTATTTTTAAGTTTAATGTTAAATGTGTATCATCGACTCCAAATCACAAAATCCAGTGTCCATTGTTTTAATCAGGACCTACAATATTTGAACAAACTTAATGTTTTCCCCCCAAAAGCAGAAAATCAAAATCAAATTCCTCTTAAGTGTTCGGACTGTGTATATTTAATGTAGCTACAGACCTCTTAAGAGTGGAGCAGCAAGTCTTCTCAGAGAATTTAGAATTAAAATGACATGAACCTTCAAAAAGATTTTTATATGAATGAACCTCTTTACTCTTTACAAATGGTTGTTGCTGTCAGTTCTGGTAAGAGCGAGGTTCTCTTAGAAGGAATACCTTGAAACATTCTACATATACTCTATGTAATTTCCATTTACAATACATAATCTTTACCCGTCTGAAACCTTCTGCTAAGATGAACCTTAGTATACCCTAAATATCCAAGATCTAGAATTCAAGAAATTGAATGTGCTTGTCTTAAGCTACAACATGCATGAGCAGATCATTAAGCAACTATTGTGTCCGTTTAAAAGATGGTTTCTAGCATCAGATGATTATTCTCAACTTCAGGTCTAAAGAAACCCGTGTTTCATGTATCTCAAAGTATACTCCATAGAGGGAAAATACAAAATTGTGGTTTTGAATAACTGCTGTTCAAGCGCAAATCACATTAAATAATAATCTAAAACATTTAACACTAACGCATTTAATATTTTAAAATGGAATGAATCTTACAGGCATATTTTGTGACAGTTTTCATGTAGCCACTATTACATATATTCAACTTGCTATGATTTCAGGTGTACTTCTATTACTGTTTAGTCCTAACCTAAATTTTCTAAATCTATACAATGATGTACAGTTTTTGGGTGTTATTCTCTATTCAGTGAAATCTACCTTTAATTTACCTTCAAATATTTTACAGATTTTGCTGTTTGCATACTTTAATACAAACCTTAATTAAAATATATTTCTTAATTCAATTAAGATGTACAAGCTGAAATTTTCTCTTTAACATGTCCATGAGAAGATGAAAACTGTTTGAATACAATGACATTCATAGTGGTCTGAGACACTTTACAGCTTTCTAACTTTTCAGTTATATTCCACAAATGAAACAAACATTGATCAATTGATACTGTAAATGAACTACATATCCAGTCCTACAATGGGAGATATTTTGCAGCTTCTCTAGGTACAAATATCTGTCTACCTGTCATTTATGGCTTTATTTTTTAAACATTTCAAGCTCCAAGTATGATTTCCAGACATAACTGGTTTTAGTAAAGATCCATGTACACCAACGTAACCGCCTACATTCATTTTTTTAAGTTTTCATATACAATCACCCTTTTCTGATTATTAAAAGCAAAGATTTAATAATCAGAAAAGAAAGCTTAAAAGTAAGGTAAAATGGCAGTTAAATAAAATACATAAGATTCAAGATCCTCTTCTGACACCTGGCTGACATCCTTCACAAGAAAGCTTAATTTTCCATATCATAATCAAAGTACCAAGGACGTCTTTAACAGCAATACTGCTTTAATCAGTCGTATCCAACAACTGGTCACCATCACTAGTTTTTCACATCAGTCAAATTCTGTGTATACATTTCTACACTTTGCTAGACCTACAGTAAATAAAACAAATTACTTAAAAAATAAGTGCATGTTAATGTTGTCATCTCAAATCACCTGCCAGAAGTGCAACTTATTATTACAAGTTGAATGTCAAGATTTCAAAAGACTCAAGACAAAGAAACATTGCTGCCAATTACAAATGTTCCAACACTGAATTTCACATAAAGTTTTATTTTTAAATGTTATAAGGATAGACTTACATCATAATTATAAAAATTACTTACAGAATTAAGTAACAGGTTTTAAAGTGTTTATACTTCTAATGCAAATAACAGTATCTATCTACATTGTTCGTAAAACTGATTAAACAAGCGGTCCAATAGAAGCCATTTACCTAGACGCAAAAGAAAACATGGAGACCTTTGAACTATACATGTATCTGTAACCATCAAATTGCACTGTATTATACAAAATAAAGAGCAACAGCATCTAAAAGGGACCATATAGTGATTTTTTAAAGATATTTTTTATTAGGCATCTTAAAAAAAAAACTAGTCTTTAAGTGAATCTTATTTTGATATGTAAATTAGTGTATCATTTATATTTTTGAACTGATAAGGCTTTATTCCCCTCCTGTGTATGGATTTCAATTATGGCACTCAAAAAGACAAAAGAAGTTTTTTGCAGTGAACAGTTACATCTGTTAAAGGTATGATCCCTCAAATGCTGAATAACACTGGTAACTGCCTTTAACTTGGCACTCCACTTTCATCACCAGTGCATTTGACCCTATCGAGCATTATAAAAAAATGAAAACAAAATAAAAAAGGAACATCACGATTAGCATACACAAAGAACTTAAATAACTGGTTCTAGAAAAAACAGAAACAAAACAAAAGACGTCTTAACATGCAACTCGCACTAGTTACATTAATTGCTCTACCTCTCTAAGCATGCAAAAAGAATGGTCTGCTTTTAAAACTTTCAACGTGAAACCGACATCAAACACAGTACAATATTACAGTAGGTAAATGAGAAAGGCCAGTAATCTTACATATATATATATATTTTGGGCTTGCGTGGTCACAAGCCCCTTGACGTTTGATAAGATTGAACCCCTATAACAAGGGATTTTGCATTTAGTTACCAGGATAACACGAGCCGAGCATGTAGATCTGAAACCTGAGCCCAGAGCAGATGGGCAGAGAAATGGACTGAGAATTCAGTGCACTGAATTATCCTGCTAGTGCTACAGCATGATAAAGAGCACGTTTCTCTTATCCATGAGTAAGTAGAGCAATATTTTAGCAGGATCCACTGCTTTTTATGTAAACAAAGCAAGAAGCAGCACCACAAGGGGGTCAGCTTACAGAATACAGAGACCCTAGCCTTGCAAAATAAGCTGATAAAATCTTAATACTCACCAATATAAACAATACTAATAACTTTCAAAATACACAGGTATAAATATTTTTATGTGCCGTTTGAATATCCAGGCATCCATGCTAAGGTTAAAACAAGCAGAATACAAGGAAATCAAACTCATAATTCAAATGTTGCTGCCACTCGTGATTTCATGTTTTTTCCCCCATCTGTAGAAGCCCAGGTTAGAGATTTCCACACAATTTTAGCATCACTGAGTAAAAATAAAATTATTATAAGATCTGCAGAGGCTGAATTTCAAACACTGTTCTTTAACACAATGAATAACATTTACAACTGGCAATTTAGTGCTTAATGTTACAACAGTAGCCACTGTTAACATTATCAAGGAACCTTTGGTCACCCATTTTGAACTCAACAAAATCTGTAAGGATGGGTACACCTAGAAAACCTATTGTGCTGATCTGATGTTTTTATACCATTCAGCTGTAATGAGGCACGTGCCTTAAGGTTTAAATTGAAAAGGGGAACTGAAACACAAAACTACAAGTTATTGTAAACTCTTAAAGTAGCTAAATGAACATTATTTCACTATATATTTTTTAATGTTTGATGCTAGCATTTTAAAACCAAGACAACTTATTTTACTGCTTTTATTTGGAAAAAATAAAACATTTGAGAGGAATGGTGTAATTAAGGTATAATTTAACACTTTATCAAGATTAGCTTTAAGGTATTTTAGTGATGACCTTTAATTCTCAGTTATGCAGCTACCTAACCAAAAGCTTATACTGGTCTTGTTTGAAATGGTCAAATGCTGAATTCGAAATGAAATCAATATGTGTAGTTAAGTGATCTTTTGCAAGAATTTTCAACCCATATAGTTTGGAAGGACAAAATATTCTAAAAGATAGTTATACATTTCCTATGAAAATATGGACAAAATTTGTTTTTGTGCCCAAAGACTGTTTTTGTTTTTGAATAAGGATTTTATTTTATTTTAATTCTAAAGTATTAAAACACAAATTAAATAAGGTTTATGTAGTTTGCAAGGATCATCTAACAAATGCAACAGGGTTCCTTCAGGATCTTTAAAGTCTTTCATTATCATTGCTCCAGATAGTACTGGAAATGTATGTAACGTACAGGATATTTATATACAGTACGCCTCTAAATCAAATTTAGGTTTACAAGTGCTTATCGTATCTAGTTCTTGACACGTAAATTTAAAGTTAGTGCTTAGTGCCCAACTGTAGTTAACAATAAGCATCTACATTAAATTCTTTAAATCCTTTAAGGATATATGTCTACATGCTTCATAAACAATCTGAGTTTTAAATAAACCTCCCATTTTTATAAGAGACAACAAAAACAAGTTAACAATATTCTCCCCACCCTAGTTAAAATGATAAAAAAACGTCAAGAAATAAAAAGTTTCTTCAAGATTATTCAATCAAAACACGATTAATTGAAGATTGTTTTTTCCTTTCTGCAGAAAATGTTTGGTCATCTCTGTTAATCCATTTCTTTTGCAAAATTTAGTATTGATGTCAAAAATTCAATTTTTAACTAAGGGGGCAAAAAGTTGTGAAAACTGTATCCTTCTGGGAAATGTTCTCGTGGTGCGTTTTTAATATTGTTAAATTGGGCAGTGCTCTCCCTTCTCTTGGAAATGAAGAAAAGAAAACCTTTGCTGGCAGCCTCAGGGGGCTCACAGGAAACCACAGACTTCAGAGAGCCTGCAAAGGAATATCCATTTGTCTCAAGGTGTCAAGTGAAAAGTTCAAATGATTTGGCAGTTACTTTTTGTGTTGTTGATGCTTTTTTTGTCCCTCTCAACACACTTAAGATGTTTTTACCAAATCATAAACATAAATGTGGTAATCATCATCAAACTTTATGAAATAAACTGATGGTTTGGCCTCAACCTGATGGATGACCATGCCAGTCCTTTTTGAGCCATCTTCTTTGGCATACTCCACTTGTTTTCCAACCAGGCTATCGACTACCTCGCCAGGTTCCCGCTCCGTTGGAGGTGAATCATCTGTGAGAATTTAACAACATGAGTCAGTCAACAACAGGGATTAGCATACCCTGCCAGGACAACTGATTTCTGCACTCATTTTTTAAGAAAGCAAGAAAGCTGCATTCTGAAATTAAATGATAAAAAATATTAAATGAGGGAAGGATGGTGGACAGTCATATAACTTGTTGTGGTCCCCCTATCCTTTGAAGTAATGCAAAAGAGAATAGTATTCATTACTAATTGCTTCTGTGCTGGCAAACTGTGGACTCTGAGGTAAATTTTTAAGGGTCATTAATGGCTATCATAGCCCACGGAGTTTATTAAGATCTTCTCCTAGCCACCTACTCAAGAACTGAACATAGCAAGATCAACTGTTCAATCATTCAGTGTCAATGTTTCAGCTCCCTTGAGTCAAACTAAGGCATAAGGTCCTCAACTCTTAGAGGATCAAACAATATCCACCTACAAACCATTATAATGAAGCATCATGTGGACATGAATCAAAATAATGTTGGTCAATTTGATCAACCCTGTTGCATACATAAAAGAAAACCTTAAGGCTTTAAAAAGGGATAGAGAATTGTTCTACTAGACATCTTCTTAAATTGTAGACAAAAGCACAGTTTATTAACTTAAAACAAGCCCTAAAATGATGTGTATAAAAGAGCATCAGTTACTCAAACAAAACTGATGAACTTGCACTGCTAAAACTTTTATGTTTTTCTTTTATTGTGTTTTGTATCCAAATCAAAGTCAAAAAAGGTTTTGGGTACTAAAAGCAACTTCCTGTTGCTCTTGATTGCAAAGTATAAAAAAGGGTAATAAGCAAGCTTTGGCTGTCTGTTGATCAGTGTTTTGTCACACAGTGTTCAGTGTATAATTAGGGCCAAACTGTTATATGACCACAGCTTATGCTGTTACTATTGAAGCCTGCGTGTGAACCCGGCATACTATATAGTTTGGTTACATATTTAAGTCTTAGTCTTGGTCAGATGGACCAGTTCTGTTTCTGGCCACACACGACTGAAGGACATTTCCACCACGACCTGCTCTCTGTTGTGGTGATCACAAGAGCAAAACACCCAGTCAAGAAGGTAGCGACATGCAGTTAGCAAAGTTATAGGAATGAAATAATGTAAGCAGCAATAAAACCGAACTCTCATCTGTTTTTAGTAAAGATGTATTTTCCATAGTTAATATATTTATTCTTTTAAAGGTTACCTATTTCTGGCTGAAGATCTATATAATCACCTTTAAACCTCTAATTCAGTGGTTCTCAAACTGTGGTACGCATACCAGCAGTGGTACGTGGAGCACCGCCAGCTGTTACGCCATATGACCCTGGAACTTCGTTGTGTGCGCTGAAAAATCGGGACGGGTTTTCATATTTTCTATTTTAAGACGTGTCGAATATGCAGCCTACGTACTACGATACAACGCGCGCTAATACTTGAGTGGCCACAGAGCTACAATGTAATTCTATAGCACTCTATAGGAATGCATGCTACGAAGTAAGTGACCAATTGGATTTAAAAAAAACTTATCTCCAGTAAACAGAGAGGTAGGAGAATGTGCGTGATTTTGGAACAATGCCAATGTTGTAAACACAGGAATGCATAGAAATGCGTGCTAGGAACGCTGGTAATCTTGTGAGCACGGGAAAGCGTGATAGATAACAGAAAAATATTTAAGAACTGTTCTAGGTTAATTTGAGAAAAATACACCAAGCATCTCCGTGTTTCGCTCCCATGCGCATGAAATTAAAACTTCTTTTAATTTCTGAGACAGACTCCTGAAACGGAAATGGGGAAAAATGCAAGCTTGCGGATTGCTAAAGCAGGTAAGCCCCACACTATTTTTGAACAACCTTATTTACCGTTGACAAAAGCTCACACGTATTATGTGTAGAGAAAAAGCTGCTTAACAGCTAGACCTGCTGCCCCCTCTGAAAGACATAGTCACTCATAGAATTATTGAAATGGCGGATGATATCAAAAGTACGCTGGTAGAGCGCATTAAGATGAGCAGATGCTTTTCATTGCAATTAGATGAGTCTGTTGTCGATTTGGCCAATTCCCTCGTTTACGTTAGATATGAGTTTGAGGGTATGTCCCATGAGGACTTTCTGTTCTGTAAGCCGCTTCCAACAGGAACTACAGGAAAGCACATATTTCAGCTTCTGAATGAATTTATCGAAGAGAATGGCATCTACTGGGAAAAATGCATCGGAGTTTGTACAGACAGTGCTAGAGCAATGACAAGCGGACACAGAGGTGTAGTTGCACGAATTAGAGAGGTTGCTCCAGAAATGAATTGGCGCATTGCAACATCCACCAAGAGACCTTTGCCGTCAAGAAAATGCCTGAAGATCTAAAATCTGTTAGACTCTGTTGTGAACTGTATCAAGACTTGGAAAACGAATTCACATCTGCTTTGCTCGACTAAACAGGCTCACCCCTCTCACTGAAATGGTGCTTTTTTGTTTATTTTTATTTGTTTTTGTTCCTGTTTTTTTTTCTGTAAAGCACTTTGAGAACCCATCTTTAAAGGAGCTATATGAAATAAAGTTTATTATTATAATATTTATTATATGTGTGTGTGACAGTGTGTGCACACACGCTCATGTTGGTCATTGAGAATTTCTTGGGTTCCTATGAGAAGATGACTTGTAGGTTGTACTTGGATGCTTTGGTTTGATCAGGAGTGGTACTTGGTCCAAAACGTTTGAGAACCACTGCTCTAATTGATGCCTTTTTCAATTTGTCAAAGAGCTTGAACTTTTGGTTTTACTCACAATACGGGAATGTAAGTGTATAACTAGCTTTTCAATTAGAGTAAATAAACCAAAATGTTAGAATACTCATTCAATGCCAAAAGAGTATTACAATATATATATAGCAATAATATATAGCTATTACAATATTGTAGAACAAAACAGTATGTACAATGTTACTTATAGTTAGCAAGAGAGAAATTACTGAATTTTTATTTTCATTAAATACTATTGAAACCTACTTTGAAATGTTAGCATATCTTATGACTATGCTGAAAAGTAATTATTAAAAGTAAAACTTACATCATGATTCACAATTTGATAATTCTTGGATTTCGCAAAACAAAACAAATGCCAGAACTGGAACTCATGTAGCTTGCTGCCTATTCAAATTTGGTTTCATACATTGTGAATACTGCTAACCAAATTTAATGAAACTTTCTTGTGGATATAAAACAAACTTATTCAAAACCATTTGCTTGTTATATGGTATAATCAGAAGATGTTATGTTACTGCCATACTAAGCATATTTGCAACCTTGTCTTTCATTGTTACTAACACTTGAAGGCTGTGAATCACTGATATAACAGTGCATACAACAAATTGCAAAAAGTAAGCAAAGAGGAGCTAAGAAAAGCTAAAAAAATAAATGAGTAACTGCTGAAATCTACTTGGTTAATTATTACAGGTTTATTACAGTCTTATGCCATAGCCGGAAAATGAACAGATATGAGCTGGATATGCTCTACTCTATTGCAGTGAGGGACACTTCATTGTTATCTTTAAAAGGAAAATTGTGAAGTAGACATGGTTTCACAATTTGATTCAAAGCAACAATCCCTGTATTTGAACAGTGAAAATTAGGAGGTTCAGAAGCTAATCCGATCCACCCAACCACTAAACCTTTTAATCTTTTCAGGTGTTATATGCTCTGTAGTGATTACAGGAGGTTCAAGGTCATTACCAGGCCATGAAGGATCAGCTTCCAGGTAATGATAGAAGCTTTAATCACTTTAACAGTTCTATGCCCAGGCCACACTCATGCCTGACAGCTGTGAACGTCCCCATTGGCCAATAACAGTGGTTTTAGCTATTGAAATTGGAGGGCAGTAACTGTGGTAAGTCACTCCCATTAAAAGACTGCTTTTTTGCAAAGTATGCTCCTGCAAAAAAAGGGTAATGAAGTAAGGAGGCAAAATGACAAAACAAATGCAGAAAAGGCAACAATCGGAAGTATAACTGCTAATACAGAATGTATGGGTTTACTCCATCAGATGCCTCATAAGCTCAAAAAAGTGCTGTTATATTGACAGCACTTCTGCACAGGAATCTTGAGTTCAAATGCTCTGCTCTCAAACGGAAACCTATAGATTTTTTGAATGAGAAAAAAAGTCAGAATGGAAGAACAAGAACAACTGTTTTATTTATGCATAACTGTAGCTGAATTGGAGGTGTACTGTAGCTTGTAGTGGTTTACCGAACTCCAAAAGCAAAAAGCTTTTTACAGTTGGGAATAACTGATTCTTCTTGTAGCCAAAGATATTGGATGTGAGATGAAAAATGGCAGCTTGCAAGGCAGACAAAGATAATTTGGTTTCCTTGAATTTTATTTTTCAAATGGATGAATCGATTTACATCAAAAACAATTCACAAAAGGGTGAATGTGTTCAGGGGTGATTCCAGAATTCTATTCTCCTGTTCTGACTGGCTAGAGAACTGAACTTTTTTTGTCTTGAAAAGAGAAGACAAGTTCTAAAAAAGGGCAAGTGTACACTAAAAGATGAAATGTAAAAATCATGAAAGTAAAAAAAAGCTAAACTTTATGTATTTTTTACTTGCATCCCTTTTCCTCTGGCTTGTCCATCCTCCTTTCACATGCAGTCTATGCATCATAAGATCAGCCCACAATTAATGATCCATATATCAGAGAATACATGAAAGAAGTGACAATGACTTATTTTAAATGATATTCCCCTAGTGAAGAGCTCTGATATATCCATGCAATTATGTATTAAGGAGACTTCTAGACAACAATGCCATGCCCTGCTCTTCAGAACATATGTAAATTTTTTTCAGTTATATATCAAACACTATAGGGTCCATACAATGCATTCATTGTATGTTTCAAATAACTGTTTTCCCTGGGAAATAAGTATAAATGTACCTGCAAAATAAACCTGCTAAACACTTTAAGAGTCAGACTTATTCTATAGTTTATAATTTTAAATTATGCAATCAAACAATGAAAATGCTTTAATTTATTTTCACTTTTTGAATGTGGAATTGTGTCAAAAGGTTTGTCACAAATGTAAAACTATTTATTCAATAAACACTAATCCTTTTAAAAGTTTCAAGAAAGCAATTCGCATTCCTCCAAACTAAATGTGAGAAGACAGTAGACGTGAAAGGACGCAATCTGTAAATTAAAAGTATATACAAATTTGAGGTCACCTTGAACCACTGACAACCTAAAAGTGTGTACATTTCTGCTGTAATGCTCCCTAGGTGTTTAAACACTTAACATCCACACCAGGTAGTTTCTGTTGGAACAAAAACCACTATTAACGGTAAATACATCTTACATCACACATACGTGATGGCTACGGTTGCTCCAGGTTATCCAGAAGGGGAACATGCTTCTTTATCAATATAACTTTTGGCATTTCTTGCAGAAATCATCTTACCATTTACACCGGGGAAACAAGAGAACCAACTACTTCAGGGAATATTTTACAGAAATAAAACAGTGAAGAACAAGGATCTCTGCAAGCCAACATTCCAACATTTTATCTCACCAGCTCATGAACCCACTGACCTCTGTGTCTTTTCACAGAGAATCTAAAACACCTATGAAAAAAAGACATCAGCGGCCAAATTCATCTTTAAGTCTCAATATCTTTCCGCTGACACTCAATGATCTTTCTAATCCTTTTAATTGACAGCTTTCTGCCTTTCACCCCTCCCCCTCAAATGCCTCAGATTTTCATACCATTTTTTACCATTTCATACCTTTGTCTAAAACTTACAGCCATACTCTACTTTACCCTTCACCCCTCCTTCTTTTGTTTTGATACCTGAAGTCTGCCAAAACAGTATGGAATTAACTATAGTGTTACATATAAAATACAAAAATAGCGTTGTAACTAGCATTTCAAAGTCAAAATGGGAATTTCTTGAATGTCCATTTACATGTAATCAATTCTTCTTTTAATATGAAAGCAGTGCAAATTCTAAAATGGCTGGAAAAAAGAAGAAAAGTACTTAATGGGTAAGAGATTTTTGCGTCCAAGAACAATGTTCCGAATCTTTCAATACAGCATGAGCTGACCTTCAGCTATTGTGCTCCCTATCAAATGAATTAACAAAAGCAATCTTAAACTTCAGACTCATTTAAGTCTAGACTGAAAACACTTTTTTTTAAAAAAAAAGAGGGCCTCCTTTATTTGGTTTGTTAACTTCTCCAATAAAATAAATCAATCTAAACTAACATCATTAATAGATACTCACTTGAATCGGGCATGATCCGCAAGTCACCCTCTTTATAATCGTCTAGGAGTTGATACATGTACAAAACAGGATCCTTTTCATAAGTGATATAAAACCATGTGTTCATAATTGGAGCACGTGCAAGCACCATGCCTCTCCACTCGTCCTTTGACCCATCTTCTGTTTCAAACATATGTTCTACAGCTTTTCCAATCATTGTGTCTGCCAGGTGTGCATCACTGATTCGAGAAGAAGCTACAAAAAAAAGACATCAAAGTTACTGAGAAGCTGAATGATAAAAATAAAAAAAAGCATATAGAGGAGACAGACAAAAAACACTGCAAAAGAAATAACTAATCTTTATTTAACAAACCATTAAAAAATCCTAGTCATGGTATTTGATTTTGTACAGTAAATTGAAGATCTGCAGATTTCATCCAATCCTAACAGTGGTATGAAAATTCAAAGCTTTATGTCAGATCACACTCTCATGAAGATTTGACACCCTTTTCGAATTACATTTTTACAGTAATAAGTATCATGAGTTTTAATTTTTAATGTATCAATAATTTCGCATTTCCTTTTCCACTAAAATGGATGACTTGTGACTCTTGCAAATGAGACTGGATAAATTAAACAAATCAATGAAAAATAAAATTTGGGACACTAAATTATATTCTACAAAAACATACAGATATAAAAATATCTTTACTTAAATCAGGAAGAATCTAAACTTGGTTTATATTTATATTTGTGGCTCTCCCTTTGCAGTATATTATAATATAACTGATTATAACTGATCTGTTTCATTTTGTCTCTCACTAACCTTTCTGGATAACCATTTTAGTTTTGATCTATAAAGTGAAATAATCAGCATATTATATTTTATTGCCTCTAAAAGAATTCATCAAAGATATGTTACGTCACATTAAGTCAACCAGAAATTTTCCTTTTGACAGTGTCAGAAACAAGATAAAGATACTACAAAAACTGCAAAGACAACATTATCCCATGTATTCTCAGATAATAATAAAGAAACCTAAGAGAAGAGTAAAAATGTTTCCACTTCTATTTCTTTTTTATATTTTAATAAAATAGCAATTTCTTTCTTCAAGCGAATAATTTTTCAGTTTGTGTACTGAAAAAACAGTTGTGTTCAAAGCCTGTTTTAATTCATAGCTGTTGATTCCACCATATTAATATGCAAAGCCTTTTTTCCTAAATTTGATAAATCCCATTTTCAAACTTTTCATAAGCTCCTATTTTTGTATTTATAGTAATACTTATGGTCAGTTATGATGTGTTTTAAACAATCACCTGATTCAATAACCTGATATTGAACAAAGTCAGACACACTTGTAGTTATAAGCAAGGTTATCAGTGTTGTTTTATTAAGTAAAATTCCTGCCACAAAGAGCCTTACATAAAACCAACAACAAAAAAGTTTCCAGAATTAGTGGTGAAATAAACCACTAGGACTGTCTTGCTATCTTATAGACTTAATTCAGAATGTATAACTGAGGTCAGTTCGAGGGAGAAAATAAAGACTACAATGAGCTATTTGAAATATTGTACAGGCCGAATATTGTTCATTTTTTTATTACACCTACAAATCACACAACAAATGAAAACATAAAAAACATACCGATTCTGTCCGGTAGGACTTCAAGACCTTGAACCCTCTCATCTTTGTGAAGCTCAAGTCCATAGACACAGTCAAAGCCATCATATTTTATCAGGTAAAGAGATGGGTTGACTGGAACTTGATCAAGAACAGTCCCCTTCCACTGTGTGAGAGGCCCGGTGCCTTCCATCCAGCCATGCTGTATCCTACAACCCACAATGTTCCGTCGGGGCTGAGAAACAGGCTTGCTTGGTCCCACATTGCTCCTGTGCTTTCTGTATCAATTTAGAAATCAAGTTAGAAACAGGCTGGAAATAAAAAGAAATCAAGTCTCTGATGTTATGATTGACCCTTTCATGTAAAACATTTCTAGAAATTTCTGTCTTTCTTTCAGATCAAAATCATTTTACTTATCAAGAACGAACTCCACAGGGATAAGTAAGATCAAACATTAATTTTTCAGTGATCTTGTTCTTCTTACATACACTGAACACCTTCAATGCGTTTCAAATTCTTGACAGTGCTTAAGCTTTTTCATTTGTCTTAACAGCAGAGGACATACTTCGTTGTTAATATTGTAGTGCAGAAAATGTGCAGTTAGCATTTTTCATAAATCATGGAGTCACATTTAGGATGTGGTAGCTGGCTGTAGAACAATAGCAATCTATCTGGAACACTTTTTATTGTTATAATGTATAAGCACTGAATGTTTTTTAATGTTTTGATTTATACATGGAATATTGTATCAAGGCACTTCAGAAAATGTTAAAAATGGCTAGTCTAGTCACTGATTTAAGAATATTTAAATCTGTGACTTCTGAACCCAGCTTTTCAGGGACAAACAATCAAATGTAGTCTGTACCTGAACCGGGAATTTGGGAAAACTGAGTCAGCACATCTTAGCATATGTGATGGTCTATTCTCATGTAATATGTTTTAAGATAACTTGAACCTAGACTAATCAGTAACTTATACTTGAGCAGGACAGCTTCAACAAGCTACAGAGGTTTGGAGATTCCAGAGCCAGCTTTCTACCCCAGTAAAATATTACAGTAGTCTAATGCTGATTAAATAAAGGCACGTATCGGACGCAGAATACATGTGCTGCTGTGCAGGTGGAAGATTTTGACATTCCTAACACGCTCTTTATATTACACGGGACCAATAGTAATACCAAGGTTTCCTGCTTCCATCAAGGATTTGATTTTGTTAACACTGAAGATGCCAGCTTTGTAGCTCTAATGGTGGAAACTGGCTAGCATAACCTTAGTTCTGTCAGTTTTAAGAAAGTTCGGTTTACTCCAGATCATAATATCAGACAAGACACCTGCAAAGTGCAGAAACCACAGGAGCAGAAGCTATTTGGTATGCATGCAAATAAGTGCATGCAAGTAAAATAAAAATATAAACCTAAGTGGCAACATGTAAATAGTAAAGTTACCAGCTTAGATCTATAGAACAGCCTTATTGTGGGCAACATCAGTTTAAAACAGCCAAGTTTTATAAATTAGCTTCTGTTATTTAAACAGGATTGAAGACAATGAAGAGATCCATGAAGGATCCATGACTGATAAGCTTCATTAAATGTCCAAAAGGACATGCATGAATATGTTGCACAGTTTGCTAGCCACTCTCAAAGCCCAGTGATTCTAATTTACGACTTGTGGTATGTTTAAACAAAAGACAAATTAATTATTTTACTAGGAATTTAAACAATGAAGAGTTTGCTTTTGTCATTCTAGCAAAAGAAAGAAACAAATAATGGCTAAGTAGTAAATTTGTGTAATTATAGCAATAGCACAATAACAGCAAATATCAAAGAGGCTAGATGGATAAATTGCTAAAATCATAACATTTACCCAAAATAGTCATGGAAATCACTTCCTAACTCACAGCACCACAAAACTCATATAGCTTCCAGTATAATATATGCATACTAAAGTGTAGCTATGTTTCCACTCATTTCCCACATTGCTTTGCGGAAAGCTAAAAAAAAAAGAGGTCAAAAGGCAATGGTAACCTTGGAAACCATCAGGCGCATAGCAACTGCCACTTCATCCTGGCAGGAGACAATCTGAAGCCCTGTTTTTTAACAAAGTGCACTAAGTATGCGGTTGAGGCCTTCCTCAACATGTAAAAAATGTAGTTTTCCTATAAGCTATGATATATCTGAATAATCCATTCAAAAAATCAAAAGTCAATGCAAAAAGTGTTTCAGCAGAATATTTAAAAGGAAACTTAGTTTTAAACAACTAACTGCGCACGTTCTGATTATGTGATCTGTAAAAGAAAATTGACAGGGTGACTTTTGTAATTAAATGAAAATAGTACAAGTTCTATTTGAACATATTCATTTTGAAATGTTTACAAATGTATGAGCTGTAGAGATGTAGTTACGACATAAGGCAAAAATGTTGTGCTTTTAGCAATAGAGCACATCTCAAATTAAAAAACTGAAACTGAAAGACTTCTGTTTATGGGGTTTTCTTATCATTTCTGCATATATGTCAACCTTAGTTTGACTATTGAATGTCTTATTAATGTCAAATTAGTCCCAAGTACTTGGGTCAGGAATCTCAGTGTCATTTTGACCCAAGATTTGCATTTGGAGTTCTTGTACGCTATGCTTTGAGGGTAATTTTTCTTCTGAATATTTTACATATCTGTTAAACTCTCCTAAAAAAACCCAATATATACTTTTGGCTTCTTCAGGCTTGATTAGTGCAATGCAGAGATTGCTGCAACTTGTTCAGAACTCAAGAGGCTTTGCTCTTAATTATATCTAAATGCATACCTATCACATTATAGTTTCCTTGCACTGCATGTCCATGGATTTCAGAATAAAATTACTGCATGAAACTCATCTTTAAGGGCTTGAACAGTTTGGCTCCTGACTGCATCTGTGAACTTTTAACTACCTTTACACTTACACATTGTTTAAGCTCTTGGAATTTGGTCTTTTATTTTCCAGTGCAAGGCTCCATACACAGGACCATCAATGCTTTCAGTTGTGAAGGCTATTTAATAATTTCTTGGTCCAGATCAGATGGTGCAAATCAGTAAGCACTTACAAATTTCCTTTTACAAGTTATATAATCTTGGTTTTAATTTTGTGTGAATTTGTGTATAGCTCTTTCTCAATTTTTTTTTTTTATTGTACACCACATTGAAATGATGCCATCAAGAAAGGCAATTTATAAAATAAAGGTTATTATAACTGTTGTGCAAAACTCAACTCATGTCTTGTATTTGGCCTAAGTGTTGAGTATAACTCCAACCAAAGTGTGTTTATCAGCAATCACTTGCTTGTACAAAAAAAGTTAAAAATTCTTACTTTTAAATCCAACTTTTAAAACCTTGACAACAGAACTTCACAAATAAACTATCATGATCCTCTGTCTTAGGCTATATTAATCCCATTTGAACTAATACACAACTTGTGTCTTGCTATGTTTAAATACAATTTATGAATTAATAAGGAAGGAACATAAATTGACCCACAACTGGCCATCATCAGTGAATCATTAAATGAGGTTAACATCCAGTCATTGCTACTACAATGAAGTAATTAATGTACTAATATGTCTGGTTGAATCTGCTTATATAATCATAAATAGGACCCGTAAATTCAGAGTACTTTTATAACTTTTATACTACAAATTAACTGGAAGCGTTAGCCATATATACAATTTAAAAAAAAATACTAGACAAAGTATTAAAAATGTCTCAAACTAAATATTGAACACCTATCATGAATTACCACATTTTCAAGTGGTCTTCACATTTATGAGGATTTGGTGCAGAGAAATCATTGCGAATCACCAAACTCATGTAACCAAGTCCACCCATATACCATTGCATAATTTACTACAGTATATAGTACAGTATATAATGTATATAGACATAAGTAACCTTCCCTTATAAGATCATTAAAATACCAATGCATTGGCTTTAATTTGAATAACACTGATCAGCTAAAAGAAACAACAGCAATCACAAACTTATAGTAATCAGTTACAATAACCAACAGAATTCCTCCTCTGTGTCCAGCCAGGACTTTCTCTGCCTCCCTGATTAGTATTTCCCACTGAAATTGGTAATAAAACTGTCGGTGAGCCTATAAAGTCTTCTGGAGTCTTCATTCCTCAGAACAACTTTCAGCTTGGTTTAATCTCTTTTTGTTCTTCTTGCATACATACCCTGTTGGCCAGACTGAATGACAAATAAGACAATGTTAAATTTGCAAACGTTAACATCCTACTGTATTTACTATTCTGAAATAAATTTATTTCTGGAGTGTCAAAATGTGAATACTGAATGTTCTATACCTATTAGGATTAACACACTTGGCCAGCTAACATTTCTTGATAAGGTCTGAAAGTGCTGTGGGGCGAGAAATAGCTGGACAAGTCTTGAACCTTGTCCTGTTGTTGCCCACTAGATGCTGTGACAACAAGAGGCTATGTTTTTTTGCATGAAAAGGGAGGAGCTTAATTTTAGAAGTTCTCTTCTTCTAATGGATGGACTGTTCATGAAAACTATATATTGCTGCCACACTCACTATGCATTGATATTTAATGACACTGACAAATGTCCCACTGTACATTTGTTGTTTGTACATTTGCGGTGTAGCGGCAAGGCTTATTAAAAATACAGGAATTAAGTTTGCTACCCCCTTGCCAGTCTCTCTCTCCCTAATCTTAGTGGTGCTGAACACAGATTTAAGGTGCTTTTCTAGCTGATAGAGTTTCCTGATAAGGAACAACTCCCAAGGCTGAGATTCTCCAGCCACCCTAATAAATGGTAATCTCTGACGCCTTACTGTCTGGGAGAGTGCATCCCAGGTTGTTTACAACCCTAATGCCAGAGAGCATGGTTACTCATCCTCCACCTCAATCAGCCAATCAGAAACTGGTAGGGCAGGGTAACCCCACGTGGGTCTCGAATGCCCGCGGAACATTCAACCAATGAACGACCATAGTTCCTCCAGATAAAACAGGCAGCACAGGGCCCAGAAAAGCCCCTCCAGGACATTCTCAGACTCAGCTTGGACAATCACATGACAGCCAGTGCGTCCGAGTGCCAGGACTTTGTTCTAAGAGTCAAGACCGGAGGTCGCCCGCGCGTAACCAAATGATCCGCCCGAGGTTAGCCCAGCAGCAAACCTCGTGAACCGCCGGTACCCCACCGAGAACACTTGCCTGATCAACGTGTGAACTACAGTGTGAACTACTGATACAAGTGAATCTCAGTATTCAGGACTAGCGATACATCGGGAACTAACCGGTCTTCTTCCCGTCTAAAGAGTGTGACTTGCTTGGACCCGCAGTCACTTTTCATGTGCACAAACTCTTGCTAGTTCAGCCAACACTGACTAGCCCGTCTTCAGAGAGCTCACTGCCAGCACGTTGCAGAAGGAATCTCTCCCTCCTTCTCCCCCACCTCACGCCAAACCAGGACTGCCTGGCACCAGGCCAGAGTACGCCGATTGGCCGCTGTTCCTTTGTGTCCGCGGGAGATCTGAATCCACACAGTTTGGATGAGCATTCAACATTCTGCATTACAGCTCGAGAATTCAATTGTTACCTCAACCTGAGTTGAAATCAATTTAATTCTTATGAGTGACGTACTTGCCTTTGAGTATCTAATGTAGAAGTTGTAATCAAAGTTCATTTACAAAACTGTATAAATGAATGGTATACTGAATGTATGTCCCTCTTGGTTTGTAACTCTTTGTGATTGAATATATGCCTTTTGTATTCTGCTAACCCTCACTCTTAAGATCTGTATGTTTATATGCACATTTTATTTATTAATAAATGTACTGTCGTGTTTTAGTATCCGTGAGTTATCCCACAAGGTCGGATTTCTAATAGCCATCAAAGAATCATTTTGTGGCCTACTATTAATAATTGTCCCAGTAAATGCACAAAACCCCTACAGAGGTGATTAGGCAAAGCTATACGAGAATAATATAAAATAAATGTTGGTCAGAATTCTATTTTTCCTCTCTCTTGGCCCAGAAGTTCCTTTTAGCTAAGTTCTTTTGACTTAGTGATTTAGCGAAGATGGTGGTGGTCACAGTCACGAGTCACTTGTTGAAAAGGTGCCAGTATCTTGGACAGCAAACAAATAATGTGGTGCACAAACTTTTAAATCCTGTCATCATGGATAGTGATTGCTCTGGACGTTGTTACATGTAGAGGCAAACCCATTCAGCACATTCCACATTGGTGGGTCATTCTGGACCTGACAGTGGATTCACAATGGGTTTGAGAAATATTCTTAATATTCCACTTCCCAGATTAATTTTCAATACAAGATAAAGATTACCACCATAATTTTTCTTAAAGAATTGTTTCTAGGCCTGGCAATACCCTTGCTGTTACATTCACATGACAAGAGTATTAACATGAGCTCAAAACCCATTAATTTAAGAGAAGCAAGAAAATGTGATGCTTATAAAGAGATAATGATTTATGTGCCTTTTTTATGTGGGAGGTTTTGTTCTCCCAACAGCGCACTGGAGGAACCTAGGGGAAAATTAGAGATAGGGGACAAATCTCCTATTAGCACAATAAATCTGACTATTTTACAGTCTAATTTTACTCACTGGATAATAAAAAGTTCAAAAGCATGCATGCATGTTGCATAATAACACCAAATAAAGCATCCTCAGCTTGTGATTCACCTTGCCAAATACCTTAACAAAAAAAGAGCTCTAAGAATCCATACAGTAATATACGGGGAAAACAAGAAGCTTAATATTGAATAAACATTTTTCTATATACAGGTTTCCCCGAGGCACAAAAGCTGACTGAGCACTCACAGAAGCTGCAGCTAGTATGTACTTTCTCAGCACTTCTTCCACTTGCACAGATATTTATTAACCCCATACTCACAACCCAGTGAAGCAGCCGATGCCCAAGCTAGTAGGCTATCTAGAATCTTTATTTCCTCAGCAAAGGTTATCAGTTTCTTATTTTGTTTGCTTTCATTATCATCACTAATTGATAATGTGCGTTTCGTGGACATAACACAGGAATAACACACTACAAATTGTCACAAAGACTCCAAGGTACATGTGCGGTGAAACACTGAAGCGTGAGAGAAGTAAGTGTGTGGACTGGGAAGCTGGATGCAGGCAGCAGCACAAAACTGCCCAGAAACACTGCGGGAGAGCACAGACAGAAGACAGGTAGATCTGGAGAGTGGGCAGCCCGGCGGAAGCCATTTCATGCATTGACTCGCATTATATCGAAGCAACCGTGCATAGGGAATTCTTGGAGACATTTTTGCACGTTTCAGTGAAACGACGATAGGGGAAACTGCGTTAGGGGAGGAGGGCTTAAGTCTAATCTCAGAATTGACATTTTTACCTTGGGGAAGAAATAACCTCTTTACTAATCCTCCAAAAGCAAGGTCACACTCTAGAATTATGCTAAAAAAGGCAACCATCTCCCTCCTCATAAGAATGCATTCAAATACAAACATGAATTGTTTGACTGGTCAGCTTAAAAGGGAAATAAAATATTTACACAAATATGAAACACGCACCTCATTTTCTTTAATTGAATCCTTTTAAAAAAGTCATTTCAAAGCCAAATGCCTGAGAGGTTTCAGTTCAATGTTGAGAAACTTAACTGGAAGAAACCTTCTATACTGCCAAACTTTCTTACTCCTACCCTACTCCCCTTCTTGTCTCTCCCTTAAATACGGTGTTAATCACTTGTGTTTGGCAGCAGTTCCAGGCTCAAAAAATAGCAAAACACTTACTTAACTCTGTTAAACTGGGGGATGTTCATCTCACTGTATAACTTTGTGGTATGAATGTACATTACAAGATCTCATCCCCTTCTGTTTTAAACAATTTGAATAACACAGGTGCCGCAGACACACCCATTTTATACATGATATACTATAAATAATTTGCTTTTTCAACAGATACCAACACATAAAAGTAAAATAAAAAGATAGAATCTTTCAACATGTGTAGAGTTTATATTTTAAATTATAATAATGTGAAGCAAAACATTTAATTTGAATACTTAGAACTGAAATACACTTTTGCAAAAATCATACCTGATATTAAAAGTGATCACAACAAGATTGATTCAGGACTATATTAACTAATATATATATATTATACTGCACTGCTAGTGGTCATTAATATATGTGATAGTAAACTTCATTCACTATAACAATAATATATAAATGTAGTTCAGGTGGGTAGCTGCATCAGCATGCGTAGGCTGCAAAGGAACAAGTTATAGGTTTATTCCATGCTGAAAAAAAAGAAGAAAGAAAACACAACGTTTCGGCCGTGGAGCCTTCTTCAGGTGTGAGGTTCAGTATTCCTTCCCACGCCTCAGGTTTTCTGAATGAAAATGTTAACAACAATTAAAATGTTTCTTTGCTTTTAGTAATAATGAGCACAAACCATTAGGTTCAGTTTAACATTGAATATTTGACTTAGCTTTTTTCAGTGGGTGGGAACAAAAACAGTGAAACTTTCCATCTATAATTGTGCAACAAACTTTTAGTTAGATTCCACTGCATGAAGAAACTACTTACTTGTGGGAACTCTTTTTCTTCATCATACTTGCAGAAACACCTGCATGCCCTAAAAAAGCAAGAATAAAAGTTTGTTGAATAAACTGCAAACCACAGATCATATGTATCTGCACTCCTGCTGCTGGCAGTATAGACTACTTCTTAAAACTACAGGCTCTGCCCTGATAACTCCAGTCATCACTTAACTCTGTAGTCTGACTAAACCTATAATATCATGCCATCCATAAGCTTTTTCATCTTTGCTATAAAAATCACGGGTCCAATTATGATGCAAGAAACATACATCTTCAAGTTAGCTCTTGGAAAAAAAAGATTCCAGATATCATCAGGCAAATACTTCTACAATAATATATAATATATATAATATATAATAAATCTACAACTGAAGAACTTTAGACTCCAAAAAAATCTGTACAGTTCACTTGCATTGTTGTAGTTGATGAATTAACAACTACAGTGTATATGTAAATTTCAGTCAAAACAGCAAGTATTACAAATGGATGACAATACTGTAATGGGCAGGTAGCCAGAACTGTTATGGAACACAAGACATTTTAAAGATGGGAGTAAAGGTGATGAGTGATAAAATGAATGCTGGGAAAGCCATATGTATATATGAACATAAGAATCGTAACAGATAAGACTAGGCCCTCCGGCCCATTTAGGCTGTTTGGCTGCTTAGTTGCTGCTACTTGAACTAAAATAGGGTATTGGCTTCAACATCAGGGCTGCGTTGCTTGTTCCTAGTCCCCACAAGCCATTTTGTAAATAAGTACCTCCTGTTCTCATTTTTTAAATGATGTTCTGGTAGTTTCCATGTTTCACTACATCTGATGATGCCAACTAGGTTGACTTTTCCAATCCCCCTGAAGATTTTGAATACTTGAATCAGGTCTTGTTGCAAAAAATTATTCAGTTCTTTTAGCCTGTCAGTATAGGACATGCCTTTAAGCCTGGGAATGTAACCAGTTGTTCTTCTCTGGAGCAGCAATAACTTCCTGGTAATGTAGTGACAAACATTGCAAATAATATTCTAAACGGATGTCTTATTAGTGCATTGCACAGTTTTAACCACATTACCTCTGTGCACTTAAGTACAGATGCAGCCATTCAAAATGAGTGGTAAAACCCCCTATTGCATGAAATTATCTGCATATTAGCGCGTTATACCAAAGTACATGATTGGCTGGCCAAAATGATCAACAGGCAGCACTCATGGTGCATTGGTTGTTAGTGAAACGATTGCTTCATTTAATCTCTTTACTGTGCATGTTTAAATCTGCTTAATATTGAATATTAAGATGGAATTGTACAAATAAAGGGAAATGTTGGTAGCTGAGCATAAAAATAACAGGAGCATAATGTCTCTGAACAATATAAATTATATTCATTTAGGAATATGAACATATTACGTAAGCTGTATATGGCTGGTATTGGTAGTTTAAATAAAAAATACACACCAGTATTCCACTTTCTTCATAAACATTTTAAACATCAGTCTTTCATTCGGTTACTTACTGTGGTTATTTTGGAAAAGTTTTTATGTGCTCCTACTCACTATATTAATATTTAAAGTTAATATACTTTATAAAAAGTTGTTTTAACCTTTTCTATGAATACTTGCACTCCTTATCGCAGTAAAAAAAAATTTTTTTAGAATTTGATTAATAAGTAATATAATATGGAATCGTGTATCTAAAGAAATTAATAATGATATTTAAGGATTTATTTTCATATAGCTCAAATTATTACCGCAGTCCACTCTGCATCAATTTGACTAATTCACCCACGATTACTTGGAAACATTTTGCCTGCCCTTTTCAGTTATAGCTTAAGTCCGTGGTTCTCAAACTATGAAATTGAAATGAAAAATTGGGACGGGTTTTCATATTTTCTATTTTAATAAAATTAGTTTGTGTGTCAAATACGCAGCCTACAAACGATATAGTGCGCGCTAACAATTGAGTGGACAAGAGCTACTATGTAATTCTACAATTGTATAGGAATGTGTGCTACAAACGTAAGCGGTCAATTGTATTTAAGAAAAGTTATCTTCAGCAAATAGGGAGGTAGGAGAATGTACGTGATTTTGGAACAATGGCAATCTTGTAAGCACAGGAAAGCATAGAAATGCGTACTACGAACACAAGTGACCAATTGTATTTTCTTTAAAAAGTTATCTACAACAAATAGGAAGGTTGGAGAATATGTATGGTTTAACTTCTGAGACAAACTCCTGAAACGGAAACGGGGAAAAATGCCAGCTTGCAGACTGCTAAAGCAGGTAAGCCCCACACTATTTGTGAAGAACTTTGTTTACTGTTGGCAAAAGAGCTGACGCATATTATGTGCAGAGAAAAGGCTGCTAAACAGCTCGACCTGCTGCCTCCTTCGGAAGACACAGTCACCCATACAATGACTGATATGGCAGATGATGTCAATAGTAAGCTGATAGAGCGTGTTAAGATGAGCAGGTGCTTTTCACTGCAATTAGATGAGTCTGTAGATGTCGTTGATTTGGCCAATTCGCTTGTTTACGTTAGATACGAGTTTGAGGGTATGTCCCATGAGGACTTTCTGTTCTGTAAGCCGCTACCAACAAGAACTACAGGAGAACACATATTTCAGCTTCTGAATGCATTTATTGAAGAGAATGGCATCAGAGTTTGTACAGACAGTGCTAGAGCGATGACAAGCCAACACAGCGGTGTAGTTGCACGGATTAGAGAGGTTGCTCTAGATATGAAGTGGACGCACTGCAGCATCCACCGCAAGGCCTTGGCCGTCAAGAAAATGCCTGAGAATTTAAAATCTGTTAGATTCTGTTGTGAATTGTATCAAGGCTCGTCCAATGAATTCACATCTGCTTTGCTCGACTAAACAGGCTCACCCCTCTCATTGAAACGGTGCTTTTTTATTGTTATTTTTAATTGTTGTTATTCTGTAAAGCACATTGAGAAGCCACCTTTAAAGGTGCTTTATGAAGTTTATCATCATATGTGTGTGCGAGTATGTGTGCGTACACGCTCATGTTGGTCATTGAGATTTTCTGGGGTTCCTATGAGAAGATGACTTGTAGGTAGTACTTGGATGCTCTGGTTTGATCAGGGGTGGTACTTGGTCCAAAAAGTTTGAGAACAACTTGCTTAAGTTATCATGCGATGCGGTGGCGTGTGACTCGCATGCTGGAGGTCGGGGGTTCAAACCCTGCTCAAAGCCTGAGCTTTCTTTTAACAAATAAACATTTTTCTAAAAAACTAAATAGTAAATATTATGGAAACTATATTGTTTGTTTTTTTGGTATTTCTGAAACTCCCTTTGTATTTCCTGTTTTCACAGATAAGAAAAAATGTTGTAAAAGAATGTTCCAATTTTAATGCAATACGGAAGATATCAATAATAAATTACCTTGGACAGTCTGTAAACTGAAGATTTATAGAGAACACACGTTGTGTCTTTTCTTTCAAGCTTGGAATTAACTTTTACCTACCAGTATATTCAATTTCAGCCAGTTTATGTAATGCAGCTCCATACTTTTCATAAAGTCTAGGAGTGTTAACACTGTGTAATGTTATGTAGAATAGACATTTCTGCCAGTTCAGGGGGATGGGAAGGAATTTTCAGGAACATGCTCTCCTTGTCATTGTCATTGTTGCTGTTTAACATAAGGCAACCAGCAATCAAATGTCTTGTTTTTCCTGACACTCATTTTTCCATACTGTAGTTTTAAAACTTGAACAAAGACATGCCACATGCAAACAGCGCAATGTTGTATCGTTTTAAAGCCACTACGGTATATAAACAAACTGTACATATGACATTTACATTGGCGTTTTATTAATTTTTCACTTAAGCGTATGGAGGAGTGTCAGCTGTCAAGGAGAGCTCACCCCCCCTCCCTTTCCTCCCTTCCCTCTACGGGCAGACTGATAAAGCAATTGGGAAGTGTTAACTATCCAGCCATTGCAAAGGGTTCAAGTGCAGCAGCCACAAATAAATAAAAATAAACTTTTTTTTTCTACTGATGGTAACTGTAACAAATTGTCATGTTTCACATCCTTGCAAAATAATGATGACGTTCTCAACCAATCAAAGGTTTGATGTTTTTTTATTTTGAAACCGTGATCTTGATGTGCAGGTGTGAAGTAGAGTTAACAGCTTTGGGTTGAAAAGATTATTAATAATATCTTCCGTGTTGCATTAACATTGGAATGTTCAACAAGTGTAAAAAGAGGCGATACACGTGTCTCTTCTATAGCTCTTCAGTTTACAGAGAAATTCTGCCAGAGTCACACAACATTGTCCAATAATACTCTTCTTTTTTCTTCTAATTTCCAGGGAGTTACCATGTTACAAAAGGGAACAGCGCATCGGTTCTTGACTATGGTTAAACAGTACATACGATGTCTGGTGGAGTTTCAGTGTCCACTTTTCTGTAATCTGTACAGAACCATGACGTCTCATCAATGTTTGGTACCAATAAACAGGGGGGCTTCACAGACATCCTTCTTTGAACTCAGCTACGCTCCAGTAAATAATGTACAGTTTATCACCTTCTGCAATGCTTCTAGTTTAGCAGGATTTGCGCGATAAGCACACTGTTTAACGAGGATGACATTACCCACGTCTATCACTGTACAACAGGTTTGAGTCAGAGTGTTTATTAATAAAACAGAGCGCCTTCCAATACATATTACTACAGCATGATTTCGTTTTCCATTTCAGCTAAATGAGGGGAATCAAATCAGTCATAATCTCAGAGTGCCAATTGTAAAAATAACCCTACTTCTCTCCTTTGTTTTATTTCGAAAAGAAATCCTTAATCAAAAAAACATCACTTAATTTATCCAGATACACAAATTCACGCCAGAGCCAACAACAAGCTATAACAGTGGACTATTTTTATGTGTTCACTATATAAGAAACAAACCGACAGTAATACTCGGATCATGCTTTGAACCACTGGGTGCAATGCTTTGTCCGTTACTACTACAAGAACAATAAAAGCTTTTTAAAAAGAAACGGATGTCAAAATGTTTCCAAAATGTCCACCTGTGATATTTTAGCTGCTTAGTTACACGATTCCATATGCACATAACTATTAAGTGATGTTGAATCACTACAACATTTAGCTTTTTACAATAATAGCAAGTGGTGTTCTTACTATGTATTCCTAGAAAAGGATAAAATGTTTTAACTTTTTATGAAGCACAGAAAATAAGCTTATAATGTTAGAATAAGCAAGTTAAAACCAGAACCCACTGCAAGTTACCAAGATAAAGACTTTGATGCATAAAATGTTATTGTATAATTACATTTATGATGAAGGTGGAAAGTTGTGTACTTTGTGTAGTGAGCAATCGTGCTTTTATAAAATATACCGACTTTTTAATGTTTAACATGTTGTGATACATAGCTTAAAATGATTAAAAGTCTAAAGGAGTATAAAACTTAAATTCATGACTGGAATAAGATTGTCCCTCAGCAGTGACCGGGATCCGAAATGGGGCATTTTCTGGCGACAGCTCAAATGCTGTAAATAAGATGTTAAGCTTTATTAGCTCCACCTGGAGGTTTTACAAGGTACTATTATCCTATTTAAAAAAACATACTGCACAACATCCATTGCGTTTTAACGCAGTGCACCTCGCTCATTTTAAATGGCTGGATCTGTACCTAGCCTTATGTTTTACAGCATTTGTTTCCCCATACTTAAAGATGTAAAGAATTGTATGTCAATAAGTACTTCAGTTTTTATAGATGAGCAGTGTTGATGAGCAAAAAAAAAAAATCAAAGGATTGTATTTTGATATACTTGAATATCCACTCATACATTCTATCTTGTCCGCTGTTTACTTAAGTTGTAATTTATTCTGTTTTTCTTTACCAATTTTGTGAAGTTTTCTTTCTCCTTGGAATGTCTTTGAAATGTTGCTATTATATACTGATTCTATATTCTACTGATTATATTGACATATTTACATCCTCCTTGTAAACTGTCCCAAAGCACGTTTTCCTAAATTTAAAAATACTTTGTTTTGGACGTTGGATCAAATTTCTGAAACAAATTAGAAACTGAAATAGCAAATCCACTGAGAGGAAACCATCAGGACAAAGGTTTAAAAGACAACTAATTGTGCTTATATACAATATGTGAATTCATCAGTCATGATACAAATGGCTTGATGGATTGCAAAAGATATATTTTAACGTGTTAAAATATACCGACTACAATCTTATTATAGCCATCTTCACAATTTAAATCCATCTCGTTTAATTACGATAATAGTCATTGGATCTATACTTCACTTAAAGTTTGGAATAATAGCTTACTTCTCATGTCCTGTGAAAACTGAATGTATACTCATCCAAAGTAGTACACTTGGTCAAGCCATTCTGACGAAATTTTAGAAGTCCAGCATGAAGAGAAAGGCTGGATCTAATCATGGATATTCGGGCGACAAGGGAAAGATAAGGGAAAGTTCTGCTTAGCCTCTCTCTGGAGACGGCTCCTCAAATGGAAAAAAAATCCACGTTCAGCTGACGCTCGCTTTTCCAGAACATGCTCCAAATTTCAAGACTTTGGAACAAGTCCTGATTTAAATGGGGAGTAACAGTCTGTCTGCCTATATTTTACAGCTGCTGCTATGAATATTCTGTGATAGTCAATGGTGTTAACAGAAGTCCAATTCTCTTATTTTGTTGACCAAGTGAAATTAAAAATTAAATTATTTTTCTTTAAGAAATTTAAAAAGAAACAAGGCTTATGTTGCCGAGGAATTCTTAGGCAGAAGTTTATTTACATACACTGTTGCAGGCCTTTCATCTAACTGTTTCAGTTGCGGTTTTGGCAGAGGTGGCTGCAGTCACGTGATTAGTTAGCTGTAAAGCTGCCAGAGAAAGCATGTGAGCCTCCTAAATTGCTGTGTAGCATCTTTTAAATAAAATCCTCACAGATGATGGTTGATCAGGACCTCATTAGGTGTAGTGTTTTTTTCCATGTGGCAGATTCCTCATTGGTTGATCTTCATGGCCCGTTAGTGGATTTATGACAGGTGATCTCCATGTGATGTTCAAATCCAGATGTCTATCTCTCTTGGAGATAGACTATGTGGCCTTTTCTATGCATAGTCCATCACTGGAGTCATAACCATAAGTCCAACTGATTCGTTGCTTTGTGTCAACAAGTCAGTCCATCCTAAATGGCAGTCTCCCATCTCCCCAGCATTCCTAAGAACTGACTCAAAGGAGTTAATCAGTGCCAGGTTTTACATTCAAGGCAAAATAAATATCACAGTTTTTCTGAACACTTAATTCCATAATAATCACTGCCATGCTGCTACACCAGTATAGTTTCAGTTTTTTCTCCTAAATTTTTAATTGATTTATTGAACCAGATGTGACAGTTTTAGGGTAACACTTTCATTAGCTTTCCTATTTCTCAGTATAAACTGGCTGTCTCAGTCTTCAATGATCTCACAGTCTCAAGAAGAGTTGCTAACATAAAACTTTATAGAACAAATAAAAGAGCTTGAGAAACAAAGTCATTTATCTGTGTTTATTTGGGATATATTTTTAATCTCTCAGCACATATACACTGAAATGCTGTAGTAAATGTTTAAAGTCAAACACACCAGATCCTAAGCAGTAGTTTGTGTAGTTTGAGGGGCTTTATCTGCCTATTTTTCTGAAATATTGAACAGAAACCATGAGTTTAATAATCACAAAAGTGAAGATCACAAAACTCTCATGTTATTTCTCATCTGGATCTGGCATTATTTCTCAATGAATTAATAAATTATCAAATTTGAGTGGATATTCAAAAGTCATTTGGGCATTTAATCTTTAGAATGTATTTTATTAATATTGTTACAAACAGGTTGGTTACAAAAACAATACATAAATAAATAAAGCAAGCCCCATAAATAATCACAAACCCCAAATTGTGAAGATATGCAAAGAATATACCTGAGCAGTTGGTGTAATTAGAGGCACTTGAGATCTTTTTATTCCCTGGCGCAGTCTTGGCAAGAGTAATAAATTACAGGCAAACTGGGATAAACATATTTACAATGACACACTAAACAACACAATATACAACAAAGTTACTCTATTTACAAACAAGGCATCTCAGAGGCCTATATCCTTAACAACCAGAAAAAACCCAGACTTGAAGTATTCAAGAATCCTATACAACACCTACTGTATATAGGCCAACAAGAGAGATAAACCTGCCTTCTAAACTAAACAGAACACAACCTACTGTTAAATCTTTTTCTCTCAATCCATATCTGACCAAACGAATGGGACCCTATCCCTAATCTTAAGAAATACATTCACATCCAGGTGGATGCTGCACATTGGTGGTGGTGGAGGGGAGTCCCCATAACCTGTAATGTGCTTTGAGTGGAGTGTCCAGAAAAAGCGCTATATAACCTTGAGAGTGTTTTTAACCTAGGAATTCTTTATACAGGAAATCAGTTTTTTTTAAAAAGGTTCAAATATTTAACTAGGATTTGGTCCATACAGTTGATCCAAACCAGAACCTCTAACCTGGTACTCCCCCCCCCCCCCCTTGATGATTTATAATAATTTACCTATTTAATTAAGCAAGATTAAACCAGATTATTCCTTTGATCAATTAACAATCTCAGAGCCTTAGAGCTTAGTAAACACCTGAGTTGTTTTCTTGCTTTGAAGCTCCTCAGAACTGCTAACTAGCTAAGTGTTGACCAGTCTTTAGATTCTTAATACACCATAATAGCCACTTCTAATAATTGTAATGATGATGTAGCCATATTCATTCTGTTTCATCTAATTCAGACACTGTTAGTAACCTCAACCTCACTGGATAGTGTTTTTTTAAAAGTGTAGAAAAAAGTAGAAGTGGAATAGAAAACAATACTTTTGCATTTTAAATGTTCTCTTTAAAATTTTTATATTAAACTATTTTTCAGTATAAAAATTGCAGTCTGGCTCATAGGTTCTTATCTTCTAGGTTCATTGTAAGTTTTTCTGCTCTTTAGGGACTGCTGACAACAGATTTTCTCTTCGTTACATCAAAACTTAAAAAAGATCATTCTTATACCCAAAGAATTTAACACTCCATACAACACAATACCATTAAGGCTGGTCTGATTTTTAGCACAAAACACCTCTATCACTGCCACAGGACCACTCTCAGGGGAACTCTACCATGTATTGTGAAAGTCTAATATAATAAGATGTTTACCATTAAAACAAAATGTATTTTACCACACAGGATCTTTGGAGTTTGAAAAGTCCAAAAAATGCAAAACAAACACTGAATCAACAAGGTATAAATGAACATTATAGGTAGTGTTCAATAAGAAATCAGCAGTTCTGCCACCTTGCATTTCTGTATCAAAACAGTCTATCCTGACTTGGAGTCAGCCTTTTAATTCTGAAACCCCTCCCAACTTTTCAACCAATTACATGTAATTCCAGTTAAAACAAAACTTTGTATATAACTCCACCTCACCAACAATTAACAAAACATGTACATATATGTGTGGAATAATTCTTTAAATTATCCATTCACAAAAATAAGGATTCCTTAATAAGGTTTCTATTATGTCTGCTTTGTGAATTGCAAATTTGGGGTTCACAGCGATATGAAAGAATGGTGAGATCATAGCTGCTAGATGGTGCTCTGAAACCAGGTGCTCAAGGTGGGCGGCTGTCCAGCTACTGCTCTTTTAAGAAACACCTTGGACCTTAGCCATAGTTCTGGCTTCTTCATTCTGAGCCAAACACCATATACAGTAAACACCACATAAAAACACAGCGATGCACATTTATAATTATGTACGTTTTTTATACATTTTTCTTGATTGGCTATAACACCTAAACACTCGAAAATGTATGACCACCCTGTGTGTTGTTCTCAGACGTCTTATATTTCTTTATCACAGTAGTAATTCCATGTTGGCTTGCGCAAATATTTTTGCTGGCAGTGTGAGGGTGCAAGGGTACGCCGTCAAAATCAACTTATTATTCTGGCATATTCTTCCACAGCAGCAGACTACAGACTAGGTACTAAACTTTAGTGCTTTGATTACATAGAACTTAACATTACCCAATGAATACAGACATTGAAATGAAAATCACTCAGTGAAGAAGAATATTAATTAATTTTACAAGATAATTAGCTTGCAGTCTGCTGAACCCCCTGGATGAACTGACTATATGTTTTGGGTCATCATGGTGCACGGCAAAGTGGCATAATGACCCAAAAAATAATTAAATGCAACAAAAGACATCACCATGAGAAAAAAGTAGAAAATCTTAAACTGGCCAAGTCAGAACACCTCAAGAAGAGGCAAGTATTCGAAGTATAAAGGTAAAATATCTTTAAAAAAAAATCTCAAATGATTCCACAATGTTTTGATTAAATTAATGGGTCACAGACGTCATGTAATTGTCCCAAAAGGATATGCAAACAAATAATGATTTACACTTTGGAATTTACTTGAACTGAACATGTACTAATATACCAATCACTGAAGGCAAAATAAGCTTTTTTTTGGGGTTGCTAACAAGTGTTTTTCAATACCGAGTTCACTTTTTCAAACTTCTTCACACAGTTAACACAACAGCCCTCTATGTGGACCAAACCATGAATGATTTTTTAATTGTTTAGGCACAAAATGCATTCGGTGAACATAGTTTTCAAAATCCTTCAATTAACTTCTCACTCAAGCTCCACTACCAGCAAAACGGTGTATTTTAACAGCTCAATTTGCAAATGCTTGCATATTCCGTCTCAAACTGATAACACTAAATTTGAAAACCTAACATATATAGTAAAAGCAAAGGGGATAGCAATTTGCTAAGTCACAAATATATTTGAACACATTCAAAGTGCAAAACAAAGATTTTGATAAAGGTTACTGAGAAACTGCTGATTGAAGTTATGTAAATAGATCACAGTTGATTCCCACCTCAGTTGAAAACCTACCCAGGTGCTGAGAAATGTTTAATTGCATGACCAATCTTATAAAAAGAGGAAATCTTTGGAAAGATTCAGCATGGACCCAGCAAGAGTGGTCACCCACGCAGGAGTGGGTGAAAGACAAAAGGCTGGACAATGGAGAGGAAGAGGGAGAGGAGTTCCAAAGCTTGGTGGCATTCACCACAGAGAAAGACCACAAGCTATTGTGTCTGATAAGATAAGAGCTACCATAATAGACCATGTCATAAATCTTGGTCTGTCATTGAGAGAGGCTGGTCTAAGAGTTCATCCAAATCTCAACCGTTCAACTGTCGCATCTATAGTAAGAACTTTCCAGCGAACCAACAGGTAAGTTATGCATTTTACAAAGGTTTACACTGAAATGCATACAGTAAATATTATCCTCTAGAACCACTGCTAATGTGTAATTGTACAGTATTTGCTCTATAGGACCCAATGACTACCTCCCTCAGGGGGGAAGAGGAAAGACGTTCAATGTTGAGCAGGACAGGGCCATTGTGAACATGGTTATTGCTGATAATGCAATCAAACTTCGAGAAATCCAGGCCAGAGTGCTGGCAGACACAGTTTTTCAAAATGTTCAAAGTGTCAACTTCACAACGATAGCTCGGACCCTGACGAAACACATACCAGCATGAAGCAGTTGTACACATTTCCTTTGAAGAGGAAAAGTGATCGTATCAAGGAGCTCAGGCACCAGTATGTGCAGGTAAGGTGTCTATTCAACTGTAATGGTTTTGAACAAAACTTAGGGCACTTGTAGGACACAGTACTCACTGCCTTATTGTTTTTACTGTAGGTACACAGTAATGCTTTTACTGTATTGCCTAATCTGTTTGATTTCTGCTAGAGAGTCATGGAGCTGGAGGCCAGTCTGACACCCCATGAAATAATTTAGCAAATTGGGCAAAAAGGTGCTGATGGGGACGGAATGTAATAGGACAGTGAGCCACAGGGGATGATCCAGGTTAGAAGGGTGGCAATATAATCGGGCCATATAATGCAGAGCACCTCATTTCATTCGTGGATGAATTATATGGAAGGCTTGTGTTTGAGGAGGAAAGGGGACAGGTGAGGCCAAACATGCAAACATTTGTGATGACGTGGGACAATGTAGCCTTTCACCATTCCCCGTGGAGTCACAGACTGGTTTGCAGCCCATCCAAGCATGGTTTCCGTTTTACTTCCACCTTATTCACCATTACTCAACCCTATAGAGGAATTCCTTTCCTCATGGAAGTGGAAAATGTATGATCATCGTCCACATGATCAGATGTCCCTCCTGGAAGCAAAGGAGACTGCCAGGGATGGATCAGGCATGCAAAGAGATTCTTTCCCCGGTGTATAGCAAGAGAGGACATAAGGTGTGATGTAGATGAGAGCATGGGGCCAAATGTAGTAAAAGGGGTTGACTAAAATGTGCATTACTGTACCTGTGACTGATTTTTTTTTTAGTACTACAGTACCGTTTTTTATTACTGTAAAGTACGTCAATATTGCTGTATTACTGTTTTGGCATTTTTGTCACTTTTCATTTGTCTTAGATTTTTTCTGTTGCATGTTACGTGGTGGTTCACTGTATAGAGCAGTGCATGTGCAATCCTCTTTTGTAATGGAAAGTTTGTTAAAAAAGATAAATACACAAAGAACAAACGAACATCTAGAATTACAATATAGAGAAACTAGAGAGCACAACATTATTTGCTACTGTACACTACTGTAATGCCACTTGTCTTTAGTGTTTTTCAGGTCGTGGTGCTATTATGGACAAAGTATTCTTGCTGGAAGCAAAAAGGTGCTGGAGTTTTGATAGGATTATTTTATTTTGAGAAAGTTTGCAGTGTTTTGATAGCTTTAGTGCATGTTGGGTGTGAAATGAACAGTTGTTCCACGCTTCATGTTGGTGTAGAGAGTTATGAAGAGTTTTGAAAAGGTGAACTTGCTATTGAAAAACCACTTGTTAGCAATTGTAAAAAACTAATATGATCAAATGTTTGCATGGGATTACCAAAATTTACAAGATATAATACAATTTAATTCATATTAATACACATAGTTTTATCTCAACTATAACGCAAACAATAGCCTTGACTCTTCCTGTCCCAATATTGTTGGAGGGAAGTATATATTTAGTAAAAAAATCAAAGCATTTTATTATATACCTAAACATCCACTCATGTAATCTGAGTATGTTTGTGGTCTAGGAATCAGGCATGTGTACATTTATTATTTTCTCATTGGCTTACCTGCATCAGCTCTGGATCTCTGGCCCGCTGTCTTCCCGAATGGGGTCTTCATTCATCTGTATTTAGCTGAGCAGCAAAGCTGCCTGACTAGGGTGAAAATATCAATGATACCCTATTCTATGATGAGCCTACAATGGGAGAAAAGCTTCTTCACCCCACCATGCAGACTGGCAGCAGTTTTTCCTAAGTAGAACTTGATCTTCAGAGTTTTCAAGTTGTTCCACAGTTCAGGCAGGTCTCCAGAGTCCTGCAAAAAAAAAAAAGACACTTTGTTTCCCTTGTACATTACAAACAAAAAGAGTTAAGACCTTCATAATATTAACAAATACAGCCTTTCAAAACAAAAACCCAGTCTGCTAGTCAAAACAGTTTCTTATTCAAGAGCTGCGGAACTTGCATGTTCTTGAACCCTGAAACCAGACCATTAAGATCAATAGTTTAGTAGTACCATATACACGGATAATGACCTTTTTATGCACTTTTTAAAAATGATTAGCATTTTCAGGCTTAGGATCTTGTTTAAGGTTTGCCATATAAAAAGTTTTACTTATCAGCATTTGAGGGAAGATTTTGATTTTAAGCTACCCAACCCCCTCACCAACAAACACACAATCAACTTTCCTGTATCCTCTCATTAATACCCTTGTAGGGTAAAAGGGGTATTTTATCTTCTCAGGGAACACTATGTCCTAGATGAAATTGTTTTCTTTTGCAAGGAAACAGGAAAACGTACTACTGTGAAACTAAAAGAGGAAAGTGCTATAGTACAAACCTACTTTTAAAGTGTAACACAACCAACTCAACACCTTGAGTGCTTTATAAACCATGATAGACAGTCTTTTATATTAGACAAAGGAGACCAATGTAAATAGTGGAAAAAAACAACCTTGGTCATGTGTAGTACAGCTCGGTATAGATAAATAAAAAATATGAAAATGATATACAAAATATTTTTTTTGTATTTCATGTGGGCGCCTGCAGTGGCATGGCGGCACAGTGGTTAGTGGATAATGGGGTTTCTGGGATGCTATCTGCCTGTTTGTATGGGTTTCCTCTGGGTTCTCTGGTTTCCTCCCACTGTCCAAAAACATACTGGTGGCTTAACTGGCTTCTGGGAAAAGTGTGCCTGTTGTGAGTATGTGCGTATCTGTGCCTGTGTGTGTCCTTGCGATGGAGTGGTGTTCCGTGTAAGATGTATACCACCTTGCGCCTGTAGCTAGCAACCCTGAACTGAATAAAGCAATTAGAAAATGTATCTATTTATTTCTCCAAATTTATAGGGAAGGGTATTTTTACTGAACAATTGTCTGACAGATGAGGGGTGTTACTTAGGGAATCTGCCATTACACTTTAGAAGCAATTTGTAATCCTACACGATGATCCACAAAATAATGGGGATGTTATAAAGCACACATTACAATTTCCTAGGATTAATCCTTTAACAAGGCTGGATTTTCTATGTGAAAAACACTATGGTAAAATCAAATAATCTAATCATATTGTATCCTACTTTATTTTCTTTATAATCATGGACAAGCATAATAATTAATAAAATGCATATACTGTAAATACTAGTACTACTATACACCTAAAAAAAGCAAAATAATTTTTTTTTCTTAAATAAAACATACTCTTTGCCACAGCTAAGGTAACAAGCTTATGCTATTCTCTCCAAGGTAGGAGCAGGAGCATATTTAATATGCTTGGAAGCACTAACAGCTGATGCAGGTTATGAATCAGATTAGCACAAAATACCATGAAACTAGTTAATATAACGCCTACAAAGGTGGAAAATTACCACTTTCGATTACAAAACATTTGGCCATAGCCTTTAAGACAGCTGTTGAGAAAAAATATATAAAAATACAATTTTAGCTGCAGGCTGAGTGTGTTTTTATTAACATAATGAGGAAGACAGCAGCAGGAGCTCAACAAATTTTATTTATTCATTTATTCAGAATGAGAATTTGTCCAATGTTCAAATAAAAGCAAACCTTTAGGATTAAATATTTTCTTCAGTTTTTAATATTCAGTGTTTAAATTCATATTTCAACTTAATTATGACACCAATTCAGGACTGTGGAGCTGAAATCGAGAAAAAAAAATGCTTTTTAATATAATTAAACTGTCATGTAAAGTTTGTCCTTATTTGGCCAAAACCAATACTTTCAAAACTGTGTCCATTATTGCTGGCCAACAAGAAAACGATATTGCCAGTTGCTTTTTAACAGAAAGGTGTGTGTTACCTATTCCACTGAATTCGCATGGATAGAGTTTTTCATTGTGCACTCTAAAAATTACAATTAGTGACACCAGTTTAAAAATATTACAAAACCATCAAGTTGCTGGGAATTAATGAGCAATATCACAAGTGATTAAAGTGACAAAACTGTGGAATTAACATATCTCAAAGTAAACACATTTTTATATAAATGGAGATTTATAATGCAATTTGAGTACCACTCAAGAGGACACAAAACCTCATCCATTATAGCCCAAAGTTGTCACTAGATATCTCAGGGCTTAACAATAAACTACACTTATTAAACCAAATACATTGAGTTCAATAGGTGTGACATTCAAACACCATTTCAATAACCAACCACTCAAGGGCAAGTCTGTTCTAAAAAAGAGGCTAACAGGAACAAAAACCTACATCTGACCAATATGAAGAAATTGCAAACAAAAAGATGCAACCTCTCTAAATTCTACTCACTCTTTAACAAAGCCAAGGTTTATCCTTATTCAGTAATCATCTTTTTCAAACATGAAACTACATTCCTGATGGTTTCAGGATTTCCAGACTGCAGTCTCTCCCACCTCTCCTATTCTCTACTGTGAATCAAGACACCTACAGTATCCCTATGCAAACACATTTTTAAAAGAATTAAGATAATTGTGTGTTGTTACACTGTGACTGATCATTCACAACTGACCATAAAATATTCTATATATATATAATCAATAAAATCGCCAGACTTGATGAGCTGGGATGTCATGTGCCATCTAGGATTCAAAAACCAGTGAAAAAGAAAAGCACATACAGTACTTGTCCAGGCTGTATGAGAGAAATGAGAACCTCATAAAACAGCATCTGCAAACTGCTGCAAAGAGTGACTCACAGATGTACAGTTTGTATTGCTTCAAACAGTGGCCACACACCATGCAAGCCTGCGACTTTCAGATAGCAGAACCACACTGAATAACTGTGTTGTTGATCAGTGTTAATGAGCAAAATGAATTATCCGATATTATGGCTGTTCAAGTCTTGCACTTGTTACAAAAAGTAAATTAGTATGAGTTAAAAGTTTCTTATTTCCTTCTGCATTTTTTCTTGGTATGACTGTTCCTTTTATCCTTCTGTTCCTTATACTCCCTTGTTATTCATTAAAAGTAGAAGTGCATGGATAAATTCTGTCTGCAAACTAACATGACTGAATACTGGCATGGGCAGAGTAGAACTGCATCCAACACACGTTGCATTTTGAATAAATACATTTTTTGTCATATATTCTTGGTAGATGCCAAGCACTCTACCCAGTATATTCTAAATGGAAATGTGGACCTGGTTGTGATTCGGGGATCACAGGATGAATGAAAAAAAGTAAATATTGACATTTACACCAGAGATGTGCCAAAATCAAGCTGCACAGCTGCCATAAGAGGGATTCCCCTGTTCCTACTGCACAGAAGCTTGAAAAAAGTTCAAAATCAAAGTTGTTAAGGTGTTGATTTTTGAATTTGCAGAAGGAAAAGGCAAAGAAAATACAAGCAAGTGACAAAATATTAGGTGTTTATTTGCATGAAACATTGCTTTACCATTGTATGTGGGCTTTACTATTCAGGCCATTTCCAAAGATGAGACAACAAATTTACAAAAAATAGGCATTATTTTACATCACACCTTTCGCACATTAGAGTTTGACAGACTGACATTAGGATAACGCCAAGATCAGCTCATGGAAGTGGGGTGTCACTTGAAAGTGATAGCAAGTACTTTAACATCCAAATAAGTGGGGCAGGTGTTTTCACAAATAAAAACTCGGATATCAATTGGTCCTGAAACTAGTAATACTTTGCAGAACTGTCATGAACACCTTTGTCCAATATTGTGTAAACATTTTTGGAAGTCACTGGACACATTTACAGTTCTGAGTTTGTGGATCACATCCACGATAATACCTACATCTATAAAACCAAAACCTGTTGCACTAACTTCAGTCACAATTAAATGTTTTGAATGAATTGTTTTGTTCCGACTTCATTCGGCAACCAGTGCACTCAAGGACCCCTATCAGCTTGTGTACACTGCAAAACATGTAGTTAAAAGATGCGAATGTTACCTCGTTAAATCAAGTGTACAAGCATTTATAAACTGCATTATCCTATGTGTGCATTCTTTTTGATGACGTATCTTTGGAATTTAATACTATTCAGGCAAACAGGTTGGTAGGGAAGCTTTTGGATATGGGAGTATATCACACAACTTACTCAGCAGACATTTTTTCTTGCTGATCAGAGACAGTGTGTGCGAGTCATCTCAGGGAAGTCTCTCAATATCAGCACCAGCATTGGGGTACCCCAAGGCTGTGTACTGTCCCCATTACTTTTCACATTACTTTTCACATTGTATACTAATAATTTGATAAGCCACTATGACAACTGTTTGATTATTAATGATGACAGTTAGACGAGAGAGAAATCTTTTTTAGAATTTGTATAATTCACAGTTTTTTAACACAAACATAACAAAAGAAATGATAATTGATTTTAGAAAGAAATGTTCTATACCTATGATTCTCATAACTGTTAATTAATACAAATACCTTGACGCTATTATCGATTGTAAATTTACTTGACAATCTGTATGAGGGATCCATTAAATATGCTACTTATTTCAACAAAGAAAACTCCCCTAATTTCCCTGGAGATGTGCCATAATTCAAGTTATGTTTGAAGACAATTGAAAAATCAATTGATGAAAGATCCTTTGAAAATGCCAATTATTAAAACAAGACCTTTGCATCCTCTCTTTCAGAGGTGTGCACCTCTCCCATTTCAATCTATATCTGGCTATATCTGCAACTATATTGGGAGTTTTTTTTAACTAAACCTCACGAACTGTGGGGAGTTCAGTCGAATTGGATAGGCTTTATGGACAGGGCTTGTTAACCACTCAAAATGAACACCATAAAAATAGAATCACTAACACATTTTTGACAGCTTTCTGAATGGAAGACAGGCAGAATTCAATACATCTTACAATACAATTAGTTCTTGATATAAGCATTGTGTATCTTTCTCATGCATTCTCACGTAAAAGTAGTGGAGTCCAATTTACGAATATGTGCTGATGGTTGGAGGCCCAGAACTAAAACACTGAAGCCCGAGAATTCGCTTCTCTTCTTGGCACTGAATAGCTGCAATGTGGATTCTGAAAGTGGCAAAGTCAGTATTTTGAGAGTATTAATAACTGGATTTGAATCTACAGATTTAGTGTTTATGGTGTCTGACCCCTTAACCTGGCCAAAAGACGGTGAAGAAGTATTAATTAAAAGTATAAAAGTTGATGGACTTCATTTGAATGCTCAAATGATTGTTGTCTTTTACACTGTTAAACAGTGTTGCTTCTGATTGGTGCTTTTTCATGTCATTATAAAAAAACATAACTTTTGTCTATCAGCCTCACACCTTTCTGCCCTAATACATATTCAGAATCATACCTAAAAGATGATCACTGTAATATTTCAGCCCAGAGGCTAAATCAGACATCTAAGAAAGCTGGAGCAAGGCAAGCTAATTATCTCAACTTAGAAATGTGCAGAGAAGACTGCGGACTGTAAGAAAAATTAAAATTGTGGTATTGAACATCAAAACATTCTGATTTTGTTCATGTTATTATCGATAATTATATGAGCCCTGCTAGTGATTAATTCTTTCAGAATTTCACTTTATAAACACTGCAAAGCTTCAAGTAAGAGATCTATATCTACTGTATGTCTAATCCAGATGTAAGTTTTTGAAAAAAAATACCCTTTCTAACATACATTTGCTGTTGTGCTTTAGTATATGCTGGGTTTGAATAACAAACAGTGGCTAGACTTCAGTGGTGGGAGAAAGTGGCTTCCCTCCCATGTGCATAGTTCTTTGAGATCTTTTGGGATGAAAAGCACTATATAGATGGAATTACAATTATAACCTCAATTTAACAGATTAACAGTGGGAAGGGTGGCTCATTATTGTTAAGTCACAAAGTGTATGATACAACCACTGGACAACAGTACAGTAAATGATACATTCCACAGGCATGGTGATAACTTCTCAATACTAAAGTTCATAATCTCATGAATGAAATACTGAATTAAAAATAAAATGCTATACTGCATGATTGCGAAGATTCAGGATGCTGTTGCTAGCGAGTGTAAATAGACTGGGATGCTGAACGTGATTGCATATTTATTCCAACATCACACATTTGTACATTTTTTAGATATTTGCATGGATATGCAGATTAAAAATTCATGGAAAAAAGCATTACTACATTCTTATTTTCACTTAATTTAGTATGGTATTAATAGTAATTTTTACTTTATTTTGTGTGTATGAACTACTTTTCCTCATATCACTGTTGTCACTCCCAGGTTAGGACGGACTCTGGTCTTGCCATCGCCATTCCTCTGACCCCATTCTCACGAAATCAGGACATCTGTCAATTTCTCCAACAATCTTTCCAGTCAGGCAACCAATCCAGTTCTCAATCAGCTCAAAAGGCTGGCTGTTTAAGCGCTCTAGGCATTGAACTAACTGGCGATTACTAGCTAGAGAATGCAAAGACCTTCATATCTGCCGCTACACCAGTCTCCTGAAGACTCAATCCGCTAATTGCTTTGCTTATTTTTCTCCAGCCTTCCACTGTTATTTTTAAAAGGCTTTTTCCTCTGCTGGACTCCAGCCCCTTTAACAGTCAACATTCTCATCAGCTCTCAATATTAAACTCTAGTCACCAGGCTTTTCCCTTTCTCTTCCACCACTTCATGCAGCCATTCTCTTTCTGAGCTACCCCAGCAACCTAAAGAGCCTCCCCTAATCCTGCCCTCGGATTTTGGCCAGTCATCACGATTCAACTCAGTTCTACCATGGCTGCAGCATAACTATGAACTTGTTTATGCCTCTGCCGGAGCCTTTATATCTGCCCACAACATCATTACTACCATTGTCATTTATGAATTCCTCATATTTAATGATCTGTATGTAGTGTTCGTGAATACAATAATTCATAATAACCAGAATTATATACTGTATACTGTTGTTACTGTTATGTAATGAGCGAAATCTATCAGTACCAGACATATTTAGGTTAAACGGACACTGTCCATAGATTTAATAAATGTCCGGTATTTCTTGGGTCCAGACAAAGATCTGGAATATTGGATATTATCCGTTAAATTCAAAATCTGTTATATTGGGGTTTTACTGTGAAAGAGGCTTTGACAAACTCGTTTTGCTATTCAAATGTGCCTCAAGCTCGATTATATACATTTCTATAGACCAATTAGTTACTGGGCTTTTGAAACGACAATCACCTAGACCAGGGGTCGGCAACCAATGGCTGTGTGCTATTATTGGCATGCAAAGGGATTTTCCTATCCTAATTCTCCTAGGCCTAAGTGCTGCCTTTTACACTGTCAATCATGACATTTTACTCTGCCATCTTAAGTCTGTTTGGAGTTCCTGACATAGTTTCTTAAATGGTTAAAATCTTGTTTCACTTGGGGGTTTTAATTCTGAAGTTGGGTTTGTTCAGTCTGGCGTTCCCCAAGGCTCAATTCTCGGCCCTTTGCTATTCAGCATTTACATATTCCCACTTGGACAGATATTAATATTACATGTTCTCAATTATTATTTTTATGCTGATACTCAAAGCTATTTCCATACCAAACCTGGCCCTGAAGTAGCTGTTTCTGTAGTAACTGCATCTCTCATATAAAATCCTGGATGACTCAAAATTGCCTTCACTTAAACTGCAACAATACTGAGATTACACTATTCGGCACACCCCCATCACCTACATAATAATTTCAGTCAAAATTGAAAACCTTAGGGGTGATACTTTATTCTGGCTTTTGACCCTCATATGCAGAATATTGTACAATCATCATTCTTCCATCTCAGAAATAACACCAGACTACATCCCTGTGTTATCTTTTTAGCAGAAAAACTGGTCAACACATTTTTCTATTCTAGAATTGATTACTGCAAGGTCCTATTCCCCGGAGTACCTAAATCTACACTGAACAAACTCCCAATATTTTCAGAATTCAGCAGCCACAATCCTGACCTGGATGTGTGCAAGCAATCACATTATGGTTGTCTTGGAGTTCCTGCACTGGCTTCCTATCAGATTTCGTGTCAACTTCAAAATCCTACTGCTCACCTTTAAGACTTATCTACTCCCCACCTTGCAATCTTCATTCGGCTGGCTGGTATTCTATATGTCCTCCAAGCTTGTTTACATTCTATGGTTGACAGGTCTTCTCTTGCTATGCCCCAAAGCTCTGGAATTCTATCCCCAAGGATATTAGGAGTCACCTATCCTGAGTGCATTTAAATCTAGACCAAAAAACCTTCTTCTTCTACAGAAAAGACTTTTATTCAATTAGTCTGTGTCTGCTCAATTTTCAAACGACCACATATATCTTCTGCTGCAACTATAACAGCTTGTTTCTTGTATACTTATTCTGTAATTTGCTATCATGATTTTTTACATATATTCTAAAGTGCTTTGAGATGCCACTTCTAAAAGGCGGTTTATTAAAGTTAATAATTTTTAACACCACGTGCAGTGAAAGCGACACATGCAATAAAAATCTAATAAGCCATGAAGAAATTGGGTTTAAAGAAATAAACTATACTCAACTGTTGTTATTCTATACTACATGATTCCCAATGAAAGCTCTTTGGTTTAGAAAAAAGTATTTACTTGGTTTATTCACTTCATTATTTTTAGCGGGGGGGTCAGCCTATTGTTTTCATAGGAAAGCTAATCCGTGTCGCAGATAACATTGTTTACATTTAAGTGTAAACTCAAGCATCATTGACAAAAGCAAGAACAAATGTATCTAGGGCTATAATTAACATTGAAAACATTGTAATTCAAAATATCATAAAGATAACCTTAAACACCTGTCAGTTTATTTATATCTTGAAGAGCAGCAAATGTATCTAAGAACTATTATGACTTGTTTTTTCAAGTATATGAAACAGTTTTACAAATGATTTTGAAGCTTCTTGACCTACAACTTTGACAACATATAGCAAGCCACCTAATGCCTCTTCCTAAAGCATCACAGCCAACCCATACTTGCTTTAATACCAGCTTGATTTCCTGCAATATTGGCAAACATGACTGGGATTGCCTACTGACTTTTATATAGAAATCAAGCAAATATCCAAAAGTCTAACTTGGTGCCTTAACACAGCAATTTTGTTCCCCTTGAACACCCACATCAGAAAACAATCTTAAAATGGCTTGTTTTGTCAAACAAAAGCTATCCACACAAGGCAGATTCTGCAACGATTTGAAATTGAATTGAAAATGACTCTGAAAGAGTTCTAGCTTCTCTTACTCAATTTACAACAGCTAGATTAAGTTTAACAAAGACTGCTGTCCAGAGGTTACTGTTCCTTCAGTAACACTAAAACACGTAACTATGTTACAGTACGCTGTGCATTTATTATAAGAAGGCATTTATAATTTATTTCTTTGATACAGTTAATTTAAGTTAAGATACTAATACTATGAGACATATTTCAGCATGTAGTAATCATAATTAACATACAGCTACAATACATTAGTAATTTTCAGCTTGATTAAACTTTGCAGTGCAAAAAAAAAACTTTACCAATTTAGAATGAAAAAAGCACTGAAAGAAACCTGACAACTAAAAAATGAGCAACTATGGAACAAAGTTCCCAGAGAGTGACAGCTTATCCGTATATATAGGTTGGCGCATATGCTTGATTTATTAAAATTATAGAACAGGAAGTGCCTGTTCTTGAATCTGATGCACACATAGCCTTCCCTTTTCAAGTTTAAAAGGGTTTACCTCTTTTAGCCCATCAGTAGTTGTCATGTAGGAGCACAATACATCCATCTGGGGCCAAGTACATTTTTTAATTAGGTCATGTGGTCTGCAGTACATATAAATACCGTACAAACATTTCATCATACCAGTAAAATGTGTTTTAAAAGTCAAGAGGGAAATCACCAACACCATCAATCAACTCCTCTCCAATTTGTGACACCTACCACAAGTCAATAAGAGGCTGATTGGAATCCTTCATTGCAAAACAGTCCTGTTAGAAAAAATATAGCAATAATTACTTCCATTTTTATTTTCCCTTCTTTTGCCTCTTTTATGATTTATGAAATTCATGTAATAATTTTATGAGACTGGAAATTGCAACTTCACATTACGAAACTACCTTAAACTTCTGAATCTGTGCATCTGTTGCTTGTTAATAACAGCATTAACAGTTTTGATCTGCTAGCAACTAAAATAAGTTGCGTTACCAATTTGATGCACTTGGCTCGTTTTTTATTCTCTTGTGAAAAACTCGTCATCTCTGTCCGAGATCTTTTTATTCAACATATTCAAACATCCAAAAAACAACTTGGAAGTGTTATGAAACCAATGTTTCTCTATGATTTGTTAACAGAATTAATTGCCAGCAAGAAGAACGTAGGTATGTTTTTGATTAAGAAAAAGGGTTTTTGTCATAAACAGCTAATGTGAAGATTTGAAAAGAATGAAAGCTTTAAACATTTCACTTCCACAGCATAAAGAAAGATCAAAGCTTCAAGAGCCAAATTCATGCCTCTTACTTGGTTCTCCTCCCTGCTGATAGCTGGTGTGGGGTGAGCGTTCTGGCACACTATGGCTGCTGTCACATCATCCAGGTGGATGCAGCACATTCGTGGTGGAGTCCCCGCTACCTCGAATTCCCTCGTGCTTTGAGGGAAGTGTCAAGTGTAAGCAATTATTAATTAATTATTCTATCTGATACAATGGGAGGAACTAGGAAATTTCCCTTTCAGATAAATATCAGTTAATTGCAATATGCTTATTCTCGTGAATTAATTTTGTGGGACTACGTCATGCAAAGTTGCTAAATGTGGCAATTAGTTCAACTTACAAAACCAGACATGACCAGGGGCCCCATTCTTAAGGTCCATCTAGATTAAAAATTCACCATTCTTTAGAAGCTTATGTTAATCTTATAAACCTAAACAAATCTAATCAATACATTCTATTCTATTTAAAAAATAATCAAGTTTTATGTATAGTTATTTTCAAGTAGATGTATCCATCTGTGATAATGTTCCATAGTAAAAACAAATGCTGTATATCTAAATGAAATACAAAGAGCAAAGTGTTTTTAATTTTGGTGCATTTCAAGTAGATTTTAATAATAGCACTAGGCTCACACCTAGAAACAAAAATAGTTATGATTCACACCTCGTATGTTGTAACAATTAACTTAAAATCATTGTAATGTTTTACTGTACAGGAAATCTAAAGTCAAAGGATATTGAGGCCGTGGTGGAGTTGGACATTCAGAAACAAACGGTAAGCTCACAAATGCATAATGCTATTACACTGCAACAGGAGCCACAGCCCAAAGAAATAAGAAGATAATGCATTGGAACCTTCCAAAAGTTTGTCACTTAAAGCAAGGATTCCCAAGCTGTAGCCTGAAACATAGTTCGGGTGAACTGTGGCTACAACTACATTCAAGATAACTGTACAGAGAATAACATTTACAACCTTTTTCAGCTTAAGAAAGATGTGAAAACGGGTTTAAATTAAATCCTTTTCTGTATGAGGTTTAGACTTAACAACAAGCTGGAATTTATGGCAGGAAAGGGGGTTAACTGATAAGGATTCCAGATGCAAGCTAGGAACCCCCTGGGGATGTAATCTTTAAACTGACCATTTGGCCAGGGTCTCTTAACTGGCCAAATACCATGACCCCCCCCCCCCCCCTTACCATAATACTATATAAACTAAAAGTTTGTACGGGCACATTGAACAATACTTCGGTTTTGTTGTTTCTTGCGGGAAACAAGACTTCGGCTTTATTGTTCCTTGCATGCAATAAACTCATCTGTTTTACTTCATCTCGGGATCCAGAACCTTATTCTTTTTGTTACAACAGCTTGCATATTCAAAGAAAGCTAAATAAGAATAGTGTTTTGAGGAATATTGATACAATTTAACAATCTCAACTTTCAATTATCACAAGACTGTTTTATTGCTACATAATCCAGCAACATTCAGTCTACCATTTGTTACATTCAAAATGGCCAATCATAGAATACTGATGATAACCAAGAAGGGTGAACTGGTGAAAATAATTTACAAGCCAGCTTCTACACAGCAGTAACAAAAGCAAGGACAATAAAGAAACAGTTCAGAGAACCTTATTAATCACATAATACAATGACATAAGATGTATCTGGATTTAAAAAAAGGATTTAAACGTAAAGATCTTCATGTGAATAAGTATGTGTACTTTTAACATTCAGTAACTGGTGGCAACTCCTAGAGCAGTAATGACTAACTAGACATTTCCTGTGTGTGTTCATCAGTCTCTTTTATTTGGCCCAGTCTTCCTAAGAGATCTGAAACAAGTTGGTTAAATTTGAGGGTTTTCTTGAATAAACAGCTGATTTTATGTCCTTTCTTAACATGGTCTTACTCTCTTCTCCAGAATTTGCAGACAACTCCAATTGTATGGTTCCGTTAATGACAGCAAGCTGCCCACGTCATGAGGCAGCAAAATAGCCCCAAACCATGTTACTCCCACCACCATTCTTGACAGTCAGGATGAGGTTTTCTGCTGGAAGGCAGTGTTTGGTTTTCAGCAGACAAAACATTTCTCATTGGCCAAAACATTCAACTTCTGATTTGTCTGTCCAGAGACCACTGTTCCAGTAGTCTTGAAGATCGGCCAGCAGTTCTCTGGCAAACATGAGACAGGCAGCCGCAATGTTCTTCTACAGATCAAGGGTTTTTCGCTAGCTATCCTTCCATCAAAACCATTCCCTGTCTTTTCCTGATGATTGAGCTATATGATTTTCAATGTTGCTATGGGGCAGATCTCGACAGGATGACTGGTCCCAGGTAGAATCGCTGTGGTGTTTAATATTTTCCATTTGTAAACTGACAGTAACAGAGCCCCAAATGCTTAGAACTGCTCTAGTCTGATGAGTATCAAGTGCTTTTATGAAGTTCTGATTTTTAACCACAGATTCTAATTACCCATAAAAATCGTGCTAGAAGAACTAAGGATTAATTTATTGTTTTATATACAATACTTATTTTTTTCCACTAAACCCTATAGGTTATGTAAGAAAAATATTTTTATATTAAACAATGGCATTATGGTAAGAAGTCTGAATTCCCATATTTGAGTTCATAACTTTCTCTTAGCACTATACTTGCTATATATATATGTTTGAATTACTTTGTTCTGAACTGACTTGGCACCCCTTGTTTGAATGCTGAAAAACATTTCTGAATCAGTATATAAAACTAAAAATTAAAATATCACTTAGACAAATGACTTTTGAAGAATATATTGTTTTAGTCTAAAAAAAATCTACAAACACAACAAATCTGTACTGAAGAAAAAAAACTTAGCCCGTTTGTACTAATGTCACATCTATAGAGGATTTGATTTTGTCTTCGGTACAGGGTATTGAGATACTAGGTGAACAACCTCTAACAAATAAGTAACAAATGCACATTAATTAACTCAAATAATTTGCAATGCAGGCATTCAGTTCATATTCCAAAAAGTCTGAAGTCCTTTCTTTTATTCTGTTAAGAGTTCCTAACCAAGATAACTGATGAGGAGATCTACTGGTTATTGAATGATTTCATTACCTCGCACCCTCCAGACTAGAAGAATTATGCCAGCATATATACAGACTGAGCAGCAACTATGACAGGTAAGCAAAGAGGAGTGCAAGATGTTGTGTCAAATAACAGTACACCGAAAGACACTGGAACACAAGAACACAAATCTTTCCAATACCCATTTATGCCCTGCAATTGAGACCATACACACCTTTTCCTTCATTTATATTGCTGCCAACAGTAAAAGAAGTAAAATGCATTTATAAATTGAGGAGAGAACTAAAAGAAGAACATTCATAGAAGAACATTTGATAAATTCTCTATTTGCTTCCCCTCTGTGCTGACAGTCTGATATTCTTAACCTAATTATAGCACTTTAGCACATGGTGGACTCCTTTGGACTAGAGGACCAAATGTATGCTTTTCAGAAAATTCTGGAGTTTTATTCACGTCACTCACTACCAGCAACAGTTTTTTTTTTTTTTTATTGTACTTTGTGTTTGAAAAAATGAAACAAACTGTGGTCCAGCACCTTGAGAAACTACAGGAAAACCTCACTCACTACTACACTACTGAGCTCTGAAAATGACCAGATGCAGAAACTTTTTCTTTCACTGAGAACACAAAGCCTACAGAGCGTCCAACAAGGAGAAAGTCCACACGCTTAGCAGAGGAGTAGAGAAGTGTCCAAACTGAACATCAATTACATTCTAATGTAGCATTCAACATTTTTCTTCCTTTTGCAATAATTTACCTTCGCGAAGCTGGATTATCAGCACTAACAGCTTTTTCAACAAACTACTGTGAAAGGCAGAAGACTGAGGAATGAAACCAGGCTGAGACTGTGCAAGAAGAATTAGGAAATTAAGTTACAAATGTTACAAATTTATTTTTTTAGACCAGTGGTTCTCAAACTTTTTGGACCAAGTACCACCTACAAGTCATCTTCTCATAGGAACCCCAGAAAATCTCAATGACCAACATGAGCGCACACGCGCACACACTCACATACACATATAATAAAAATAGCACTGAGCACTTACCATTTCAGTGAGAGGGGTGAGCCTGTTTAGTCAAGCAAAGCAGATGTGAATTCACTGGTTGAGCCTTGATAAAATTCACAACCTTGACAGCAGAGTCTAACAGATTTTAAATCCTCAGGCATTTTCTTGACTGGCAAGAGAGGCCTCGCGGTGGATGCTGCAGTGTGTCCACTTCATATCTGGAGCAACCTCTCATAGACTCACAATTAAGCAGCGAATTAAGGTTTTGTGTAGACTAGCCTCAAGGTGAGTGTCAGTGAGTGTACTGAAAATGGACAGAATGATGTGCTAGTTGTTGTGTACGACAGACAAATTGATGGAAAGGTCCAAGTGTAATGGTTTGGGCTAGAGTGGCTCTGTAGAACTCTAGTTTTAGTGACTGATGGTAAACTGACTGCAGAGTGCTACTTTGATAAAGTCTTAAGATCTCACTTGCTGCCCTCCCTGTCAGCTCATCCTGATGTGACATTCCAGCAGGTCCTCATGCTGCTCTTATAACATCAGCTATCTTGCAAGATGAAAATGTGACAGTTATGCTGTGAGTGCCCTGCCAGCCAGACATGAGCCCCATTGAACATCTGCGGTTTGAGCTAGGAACACATATAGCGTTTAGGACTCAGAGACAAGTGAAAAGGGATATGCTTGTACAGGCGCTGTGAGAAGAATGAGACAAATCCCTCTAGACACCATATGTAACCTGATGCAAAGTATGCATTGCAGAGGTGCAGCTTCTATTGCTTCTGACAGGAGCCACACACACTAATCACCCTATGAGTGTCACAGTAAGATGACAAATGCTAATTAGCATAATTAATTTTCCTGTCATACCCCTTCAATAAAATGGCAGTGCAGCTGCTACAAAAACAGTAATTTTCCTAATAATTTTCTGAATTTGTTGTTGTTACAAGTTTCTTTTCACGTCTGAGTATAATTAAAATGCTGATGCAGTGAGTTAGTACACATCATGAAAATGTAATACTTTTCATTTGGCAGACTTCACCAGTCCTAGGCCTTGTGAACCCAGTGTCTGCTTATTTTGTTACAGCTGAGCTTTCAACAACCGTACTTATAAGTCAAACTTTATCATTTTCCATTCTTAGAAAGATTCCAAGTTACTTGCAAAGCAGCAAGGATATGAATATGCTTAGAATAATGTGTTTGGAAAGATTATAATAATCTAGCCTTGAACAGACCCTGGAACTGCTTAACTCCTTTGATTCGGATTCTAAGGAATGTTGCTGTGATAGGATTCTGATAACCAGGATGTCCTAGCTCTCTAACACAAACCAGGCCACCATAAACTGGGCTCATTCTGACACCTACAGTGATGAAGTGCCCAATGCCTCGAAGTCTGCAACTCCAAGAGGGAAGCACATTTGAATATATACCCCAGCTAGAGGTCACCTGTCAAATTCACTGGTAGGCCAGTGATTCACCAATGATGAACATGCCAAATGGGACTGCCACTAAACCTGATGATGTCATGACGCAACTTAAAAGTATGCACAGCAGTCTGCTATGCTCTCTGAGACTCTGGCAATTTGATAGTGAACTCATCATGTGACTGTGACCGCCACTGTCCAAACCACCACTGAAACAAACATAGCAGAAAGTAACTGCCGTGTTGAGAGACCATACAAAAACAGAACTGTGTGCAAGCATTCCTCTGCAACATTAAGTTTCACATCAAGCTCCCATTTGTAATTTCACGGGATTAACAAACAGCAGGACTTTCGCAAACTTGTTTTACATTGATAAACCAATACATAAGATTTTTGGCACATTTTATTATTTCATTAAAACAGCATATTCTAGTCTTTGAATATATGTGTATATCACTTTTTTTCTGGTTGATTTCTTGTAGCTAAAACACAGTCTCTGAACTTACTGTCCCAATTTCTAGTTGAATTGAGTTACACAAACAACTGAACTGCTACAGTTGGTAGGTTTGATGATAAACAGTTAAGAGCAAATAGTTAGTTGGACAACATATTAATTAAATTTAAAATTCAACTTAGCAGCTTCAGGGAACAAAAGCAGTAGACAAGGAGGTAACAAGAACCAGGATTGGGAATCCTTGTTAGCTACAAAAACCAGACATGAAAATATGGCAAATTAAGCACCATTTTGTTTTACCACAGCTGCTGTGTTCAGAAAAAACAGTTGTGCTTTAAATAAAAAAAAGATGTACAGAGGTACTGGTGAGAGAAGTATTATATGATTCACATTTAGACTGGGCAAAGAATTTTTACATTATGCATGGATCATTTGAAAACCATTGCAAAATGGATGAACCATTTACGAGCCCAGATGTAAAATTCTTTGTGAGACTGAATTGCAATAAATGGCAGAGCAACAATTATATATTATAGGCTAGAAAAGTCCGCCTGGTAGAGCAATTTCCAACCTTCTTATAGAGTTTATAAAAGACACCCTGAAAAGCTCCACAGAAGAATCTCACATGTGCAGGGACGGTTCTTTTTCTTAAGATCATTGCACCACAGATAAAATAATTTGATAATAATTATTTAAAAATAATTTCCACATAACTGCCAGATTTACATGGGAGCAAAAATTCACTATTTTAAAATTAGACTACATAAGTCAACAAATACAGCAAACAGAAATTCAACTATAGGGAGAAAACTCCTGAGTCTGGCTGCATACATTATATGGCTTGAAATCCCATCTGATTAATCAGTCATCTGAATCAAAAAGGATTTAAAGTGTAAGATACAGGGTCCTTATGATTACAACAATTAGTGAGGCACTAACATTTTTTAAAACAATAATATAGCTATTATAATAGCATTATTCATTCCATTATTCAGTGTAGGTTGTTTTAGGTTGATTTTGTTGATAACCAAGAGTAGTCTATTTGGTAGAAGTGTACGGTAAAACCGGAAAATACTGGAAAAACGCAGTTCTTTAGTCACACGGTACATAACATGGTACGTTTTAGACCGTACTGGTACGCTCGGTAATTTCCAGCAATTTCCGTCAGTGGTTTTATTTTTTAGATTTTAACAAAGATTTTCTACTGCTTACATTCATAAAATCAAATTTGATTCAAAGAACAAAATGACTTCGATGGAAATGTTAACTTTAAAAGGGTGAGTAAAAAAAAGTCATACTACAGGTACTTCCCGCATATCATTGGCTAGTAAGTTTAGGAATATGACGTGATTTTGGAAATCACGCGGAAATAATGGCAGCTGATTGGTTCAGAACGACCTTGACTTTCATCGATACTGACATTCCCAAAGGCCCATTTATGAAGCCCATTCCCAGGGCTGTTTTTCTAGTTTTTCTGATTCTGCTGTAACTCTTATCGGGAAGGAAGTCTAGTCTTGATCATGTTTTTAATTTCATTAGAGCATTAGACATGCTTTTTGTTTTGTTTGTTTTTTGCAAGAAAGATTGTCTTAAGCTGTTTAAGTCAATATAGAATGTCTTGTCTCAGCAAAGTTTTAAGCAAGTATTGAGGATTCTTTAAAGTTTTAGATGAAATAGCCAAGGGCAATCGAACATGCTAAGCATGTTTCATAAGGTTGTGAATGTCAACTTCACTCATTGGAAAGAAAAAATGTTACAACTTGCAAGCACCTGTCATATTTTGAATTTTACATTATCTTGCTAAGTAAAATTAACCTCCAATACCTTGTGAAAAAAGATTTAATCATTTAATGATTGACAAAAATCTGCATGTTGTTAAATTGTTCTGTCACACTGTTCAGTGTTATTTCTAGTTCTTTGGTTCCAATTAAACAACAATTTTCATTACTTTATTTTGTATACAACCCAATATGCTTACAAATCATGAAATCAAATAAAATCAGAGAGTCTCCATACATAAACATGTAAAATAGTTTGCGGTATACCGCGGTACATGCATGTGTACCACTGTATACCACGGTACGTTTTCCAGAGGCAGTACCCAACCATACTATTTGGGAAACCACTATGCTCCAATAAAAATGGACATTGTGGAAGAAATAATCAAAGTATTCCAGGAAAACAAAGTGCTGTCCACAAAGCTGGAAAGTGCAGAAGGATCTTGGAAAATAACAGGAGAACCTGTAACTTCCTAAAATTATCACAACTCCTGTTTAGGTGTTCTGTGGCAATACTTAAAATGACTGTTGGTCCTCTATATTAGTTTTTCAATCTAAACAAGTATGAATAAAGGTTCTGAAAATGGAAGGTTTGCAACTTTTAGGATTTTTACATTTTCCATTTGATCAACTGGCCTATATCCTGTAGTATTTCACTACACACTTTAAAAAATTATCTTTCAGAATTAGAAAGTGCAATGTTCACTGGGGAACATAATGCATGAGTATGAACAAGGTACATCTTTTTAGATAAACATTTTCATTTCCTTACATCTATACGTTATCAGAAAGTCTCTTACTTCTGCTAAGGGTTGCAGCAGCCAGGATCCTATTCCACACCTAAGGTGTGGCTATACCCTTGATGAGATGCCAGTCCATCGCAGGGATGATAAAGAGACACCAATGAACATATCCACCTTGTGTTTGGAAGTTGTGAGGAAACTAAACATCAGGTAAAAATCAAGAGCTGTGAACTGGCAGCATTGACCAGCACTGACCACCACCCCAGCATCCCACCATACCTTTTACACCCATCTACAAATTAGCCTCCTTGTTGTAACCTAGGGAGCCTTCTATTTTTTGTTGTATGTCGGGATTCTTTTTGTGTGGCTTAAATATAAACTTCAGAACTATAAGGAAACTGGTCACTGTGAACAGCTGAATTTTTTATGAAAATTCTGAACACTTTTCTGTCAAAATACTTAATTATTTTTAAGGTCCAGGGAAACACTGTTAGGCAAATTGCCATTTTCTTCCATTTCTTTCCTTTTTTCCAAAATTATCTCAGGCATCATTTAATAGTGAAGGTATCAGGGTATACATTTCAGTGCTTTAATATGAGCTGCAAAGTCTACACATTTGCTCCCAAAAGCCCCTGCTTGTTGTAGTACAACCCAAGTATCTTGTAAATGACGGTGTGAGTTCATTTCATTTATACAGTTGCTGGACTGATAAACATTGCTGTGGTATATGAGCTTCAAGGAAATAGTGCATTAAAGCTTCTGGAAATAAAATAAATCACACTACAGCCCTCACTGACGTAAATTACCACCCAGCATTTGACAGTGAGAAAATTATGCACTGTACAGAGTTAGGAAATGTTAATATATGACCTCTGGCACAACAAATACACAATTCTCTAATCTAATATAATAATTCTAATAAATAATCTATGTTATCAAAATCATTTAATAAGTGATAACTTGTTTATAGCCGAGGTGGAAAAATTCAAGCAACAGCGTTATTCAACCTAAATGACTAAAGCATGCACTGCATAAAAACCTATTTTAAATCACAAATTTCCACAATAAAATGTACAAATGTTTAATACCAGAACCCACCTCCTTGCATGGTGTTGATCATCTAGTGAGAGGGAAATTAATTTACTGTATGGAAAATGTAATAGGATGTTTGTTCAATGACTGCATTATTCTCATGCACAGGCACCTAAAAAGGCAAGTGAACTCTGCTAAGTTCCAGCTTATGATGCTCTGCTGAAATATTAAAAGATTGTCAAAGATTACATGGAAATGGAATAACAGGCTCCTACCTTCTTACAGGCAAAATGCACTTCTTTTGTATACAGTCACGGTTGTCCATAACAGCAATTACTGTGATTGAGTGCAAGTAGAAACTGCCACTCCAAAGGCTGTCTCCATAACCACTATTGAAACCAAGGTGAATATGGACTCCTCACAGAAATATTTAATTAATAATAATGATATATAATAATAACATTACTTTATTAACCCTTTACAATTTCTTGCATGAGGAATTATCTTTTCACATACCCCAGCTTGCTCTCCATGAGACACACAGACACACAGCTAGGGAGAGAGCCTGGGGTCAGAGCGCAGGGTCTGCCATTGTACAGCGCCCCTGGAGCAGTTGGGGTTAAGGGCCTTGCTCAGGAGCCCAACAGAGTAGGATTCCTCTGCCGGCTGCGGGATTTGAACCGGCAACCTTCCAGCCACAGGCGCAGATCCTTAGCCACAGAGCCACCGCTCCGCCCCATGTTTTAAGCAAAATATCATTAAGACTTATGCTATTACATGAAAAATCAAATTAGTCTGATAATCAAATCTGATAAATCTATGGGTTTGGATTTGTTTAAGTGTTTCTAAACTTCATATACCTATAAACCATAGATTACATATAGTCTAATACTGTATGCTTATAAATGCCCAACACCTGTATAAGGAAAAACTGTTGTACAGCACACTCATGGATATGTAACATATGCATGTCTGATGACCTGGAACATGGAGAAAACGCGCTGCAATCATTCTATTTGATAGATGATTCACAAGTGTCTGGTACAATGAACAAGATGTCTAATTTCACCTCCTTGTCCCATGTATTTCAAATGAATACTGTCATGTGTGAGCACAAATTTCCCATTAAGACGTTCCAGCGATCCAAAACAATCTACGTCATGTTACAAAATTAAATTACCACCCCATAAAGGCTGCTAACTATTGGTAAGAGTTGCTGCAATCTAGAGCTTATCCAGGAAGTATAAGGCAGAAAGCAGGACAACAGCCCGGAAGGGACACCAACCCACCTCAGAAAATACACGCACTATTGCACACTCAGGGCCAATTAAGCTAGCTGGCAGGTCTAAGGGAGAAAAGAGAAAACCAAAGCAATCAGAACAATCCCATGCGAATGTGGGGAGGACATACAAAAAAACACAAAAGTTTCTCCAGTCAGGATTTGAATCCAGAACTCAGAGCTGTGAGGCAGCACAACCAACCACTACAGCATAATCCCCAAGAAATACAATAATTATCAAAATAAATCCAGCATGCATCACATGATTTTGAAATACCTATGGAAATCTCCATAAAATTACAAGTTCCAAACATTCATATAAAGCTATAAATCAGTCATAACAGGTTTCAAATGAGCTGCTATAGACTTTTTTTACAATAACTGCAGCGTTACCACCTAATAGACTGATATCAGATATCAGAGGCTAAGCAAAGCAAGGCTGGGGCCAGTCCGTTACTGGATATAAATGGATCAACATAAAAGAAAGGTTACAAACAAAAGAAGACCATTCAGCCCATCTAGCTAATCAAACCTCATGCAGGTTGCTAAGACGTGTTGGTGGACCAGTAGGTGTCAGTCTCCCCTCTGACCTCGCATTTCCAAATGAATGCTCCTGGGACACTGTGCTGAATAAACTGCTTGTTTCAAAAAGATGTTAAAATGAGGTTCTACTAGGTCATTAAAGATCACAAGGCACTGTCAGAAACAGCAAAGGGGTTAACATTTCTGGTGTACTGTCTAAATTTCGCTCTTGGTTTGCAGTCTGAACTACCCAGCATTCCCCCTTTATTCAACTGCTGAAGAATATTTTTGCTTCTCTACCTGATGTGTAGTGGGGCTTTGAGTCGCTCAGGTGGATGCTGCACTAAAGTTGATGTTTAAATATGCCCCTTCCTGAATGAGAAGGACAGTTTTACTGTGAATAATTTATTTAAACCAATGCCCCAAACACAAAAACAGTTAAGTCTTATATAAAAAAATGAATGCAAAAAGTTCAGCGGAGTACATGGTTTGGTAACAAAATATTTCTGCTTTCTTTTATGTGATAACAGTAAATAAACATGATCATTTCTAAAGCTGTCACATACTGCAGACACCGATGACAGATGATGACAGGAGGTGAAAGCCACAAAAGTAGGAGTAAATAACCTAGTGCTTTTGAATGTTCCCCACTCACTGCAGGTGAAACCAGACAACCTCATTACTCTGTGAGCTGTATGACATCCCAGACATCATCACCATCCAATATCAATGGCATTAGTAGAACAGCCTTTACAGTGCCTGTAAGAATCCAAAATCAAGAAGAATATTGCCTCTCTGACTTTCAAGGTAAAAATAAATGCTTAATTTGCATTAGAAAGAACATATGTGACGTGCTCACCCCAAATCAGTTTCTTTCAGGTCTCTGATACATGACGTTCAGTAATTATCTCTAAAAGAAAGCATTACACACCAATCCACCTTACTTAATGAAAATATGACATTAAGACAGGAAAATTAAATAAGAATAATTCCAATATAATATGTAATAAGCCTGATTTTGGGAGGACAGGCCATTTATGATCAGACTAATGAACGAACGTCCATGCGGACATAATAGACTGTTGGTAACATTAAGTACTAGTTTTACATTTCTATTGTAGGTTATAAAAAACTAAAGTATGCACTTACTCAGGAAGCAATGCACTGTTTTAGAAAGTAAAAAGGTGTGAACCCTTTGCTTCAACTCAATTCTGTTATCTTTTTATTTAAATTGGTGAGTATTAACAGTTGCAAGGGAACGCCTCCAGTAGGTGCTTAAATAACCCTGAGGTATTATTACTATTGCTATGGCATCAACAATACCTGCTACCACTTTCATGAAGATCTTACTGGACCACAGTGCCCTACATACTTCATGTCAAATTTACAACTCTTCAATGGTTAAAAAAACACGACTCGTCTATCACCAACAGCGCTTCAGTTAAATGAACTGTATTGATCACTCCTCGCAACTGTGCTTTACCTGCAATTTGACCTTAGTTATGTTGTATCACACAGTTCCGAAAGCAGCAAATGACATCTATTTTACATTATTTGAGGTGAATGAAAACATCTAACAATGCAGCACAAGTCATTTTCCAGCTGTCTAAATGCTAAAAAATCGGACAATAAAACACTTTTGCTCCGCAAAGAAACAAAGATGCCGATAGCTACAGACCCGAGAACAATGCTCACCCAACTTCCTCACACTAGCATCTGTCTGCCAACATTTTTGCTGCATTAAACTATAATGGGGGAATAACGATGGAAACTGTATTTTTTCCTTGGTAAAGCTAACCCTTTTCTAGAGAAACACGTCTGCTAAAGTTAATCACAAAGGAAATCCAGTAGATGTTTCTCAAAGAAAAGGTAAGCTGTAAACCGGTGCAAACAATTATCCACTGGATCTGTTGCAAGACAAAATAAAATACCACCGCCTGCAACAGCAGCCAGTGTATTATTACACCAGCAGCAGCGTCAATGTCAGCCATGTTGCTCCACTATATTTACAAACCCCGCAGCAGAAGAGAGCCCAGCACAACGGCGCTGTCGAACAAAGGAAGGACTGTACTCTGACATGAAACACATTTCAAATGGAAACAAAACTAGCAAAACAACACTCTTTCCCCACAGAAACCCCCCGCACACACACCTCTCCATTCCCTCTCAGTGGCTGCCTTTGACCATCTCCGTGTTGTTTACAGTGTTTTGTGTCGCTTACCCGCTGTATTGTTCAGGTACATACAGCTTAATTTCGCCTGCCGTTCTCCTTGCCTCAGCCTCCGTTTGCAAGCAACCCCGAATCCACGGCCGAGCCCTCCCCTCCCCTTCTTTCTGCCAGATAGTGACCTAAGCACTTCAATAGGCAGGCGCGGTGAATTCCCCCTTCCTGCTAAATAGTGAGAAATTCTCCCCCTACCTCGTATCCAGTCTGGAGCCAAGCAGCCTGCGCTTGCGCTCATACTTGAGATGACTGCGACAGGGATAGGAGCATCTTGTAAGCATGCGTCGGGGGCGCCGCTGCTTCAGTACGTGAATAGAAAAGCTGTGCGAATATTGTTTTAATTGACAGTGATTTTCTTTCTGTGCACACTAAGATTATGAATGGGTAGGCACAAAGTTCCTTGCTGTTTTGCAGTATAAATGTTAATTAAAATGTTTACAAACGTTGTCAGACTGAACGTACATCATCTCCTGATTTATATGAAAGAGAAAGGCCTGAGCAATATCACACAATTTAAATAACTGTCAAAGCAAGGGAGTGTTGAAGCTGCAAGAGTGAGAAGATAAAACATTGTTGTTATTACAAATGTAATATACAACTTACATTATATACAACAACAAATAGTAACAATACATAATTTATTTCCTGCTGTGTTTACAGCACCACTTTTGTAGTTGTTGTACTCTTCATTATCACAGGATGTTGTCTTTGAAGTCTTTCACCTGGTAGCAGGGTTTTTCCAGTTTTCCCTGTTGGGCCTTTCTCTGGGTTGTGCAGCAGTGAAAGTAAGAAATAATAAAGTACATTTTTACTTTTCCGTAAACAAAAGGGTGCACCATTAAAATGAGCAAAGGTGGTGAGGTGGGACAGGGGCCAGAAACAGTAGGATGTATAAAGATGTTAGTTACTGGACTCAATTTGAGATCATTCACTATATGAATCATGAAACCTGCATACAAATATAATTAATTCAGTGTCCATCAATTATTCAAATAAAGAGGGCAATAAAAATACATTGCTATAGACAACTAAACAATTAGCAATACTAAAATCTTAAGAAAACAGTTTCAACAGTTTTGAGGTCAGGATAACAAAGGCCACAAAAAAAAAGGAAACTATTTTTCTCACAGCAAATATTTCCAAGTCATAGAGCAATGCAGTAATATGATCAACATAAATTTAAAGTAAAATTACAAACAAAATCACTATTATGAATAAGTGTTCAATAGTTTTGCTACAACTACAACCATTAAAGCAGGGCCAGATTTTGGTTTTCGTAGGCACTAGGAACTTTCACTCTGAAATGTGCTAGAGGGGTATCCGCCAATTGAATTACCTCGATTGATATGATGCACTTTAATCTATTGTAATGACCAGGGTAATTATTATTATTATTAATAATAATAATTGCATACACTAATACTCTGTCCTTTACTTTTAGACCATGGCTGTCTTCCCTTCCTTCAGAGATGTGATACATGCAGTGTCACAGACATACAGTACCAGCATGTCTTTCCCAACCACTTAGTCCCGATTTCCAGTAAGAAATATATAATATCTGAGGGTGCTTATCCCAATTTTAAGTCAAAAGATTTTCCACACCAGTCAATGTTGCCCCGGATTACACCTAACAATGTTAGTTGTACTCCTTCTGCATAGTCCTTTCACAGTCTCTATTAATAAGAAACACATCTGGAATACATTCATGAAGATAACAGCAAGTTCTCTTCATACCTCATAAGGAACACAACTTTTTTAAACATGTATCTGCAAGATAGTTGCCTTGACAACTGTAGGTTATTTTTGGACAGACACCTGTGTATTTTTGCAGCATACTGTACCTGTATTTACCTCCATTTTGAGTAAACCTAGTGATTATGATGCACTTAACTTTAGATTCATATATTTTTATATACTTTTACTTATGGTATATTGTGTGTGCTAAAACATATTGGGAAAAATATTTGTATTAGTGTTATTTTTATTTTAGGAAAAGATATACTTTCAGTAGTGTCTTATATGAGACATTCCTCCTTCTCTCTCTCTTTAGAGCATCTGGGTTATAGATGAGTACAGATGTAAAGAAACTTAAACTTTATGCAAGGTCACTAGACACATTAGAATGTTCTAGGAACTCCCAAAAATAAACAATAGCTACCATGTGGTAGACTTTATAAAGAGACAGAAAGTGAGTATATGTGTCAAAATCTGAAGAGTAAGTGAATAAGCGAAGTACAGCTGACCATCTAATTTTAATCACTGTATTTCTCTTGCATGAGCCAAGATTTTCCAAGTATCTGAACTGAAGGGAGTTATATTTTTTGCTATTATTGCAAGTATTTGAGTTTTCTTTTTTTAAATTTAACAGGCAGAGTTTGTGTCTCTTTATTGAGAAATGTTTTTGCTTTGAACAAAAGGGTGTATGAGGATGATCTGTGTAGATTTGTGTAGTCTATGCAGAGCTGTTTACTATTATAGTTTTATGTAAAGGTCTGAGTGTATTAGAGTGATTATGTTTAGCATCTAGTGCAGGAAGCTAAAAGGTACAGGGATTTAGGTTCTGAGAACAAATTGCTGTTGTAAATAATAGTATATATTATTAATTTTGTTTTTGTCTTTGTTTTCCTTTGTTAGTCTTAATCCTGTTGTGTTTTGAGACCATGAATTGATTAACTACACCCAACAGTACCTCTTTAAGAATGGGCATTCTTTGGAATGTTTGCTCAGATTGAACCCTTATCCAGAGCTGTCCCTTATCTTATCACCTGAGGCATTCACAATAGCCTCAGTAAAGTCCAGTCAGCTTTACTTAATAATAATAATAATAATAATAATAATAATTGCTTACACTTATATAGAGTTTTTCTGGACACTATGCTCAAAGTGCTTTATAAGTAATGGGTACTCCCCTCCACCCCCACTTACATTTAACAAAGGCCAGACAATTCATGTACAGGTTATGAAGTCAATATTTTTGGGGAAAGTAAAGTAACAAAATGAATCCCACTACAGTATACTGTAGATATTACACACAGAACAAATGGAGGAAGATACAACACCATGAGTGACCTCCTCTTTGTACAGGTCAGACCACAGAACATGTCCAGGTAATTTGAACACTAAAAAGACCAATTTTAGGATTTTGGTAAGGAACAATTCTCTAATGATAGCAGAAACATAAACTTCCATCTTGTTCCTCTTTGACCCAGCAGGCTAAAAAACTACTTGCTAGTATTATGTCCTGTTTGTCATAGGCAAAAAGATTTCAATTTGTTTAACATCTTTCTAGGTAGCAATGAAGACCTGAATAGGATCTTTAATTATATAAGAGACAGGTTCCCTTTTCTTCCACTATAACTGTGCCTCATTTTGGAAACAACTGGGAAATAATAGCTATGCAGACCAGAAGAGATAATCAGGGGTCAGCAATGACAGGAAAGCAATTAAGATTATATTAGAAATGGTATTGATGCAAATATTTCAGGTGGATAGCTGCGTCAGCATCTGTAGGCTGCAAAGGAACAAGTAACAGGTTTATTCCAGGCTTAAAAGAGAAAAAATAAAACACAATGTTTCGGCCATGGAGCCTTCTTCAGGTGTGAGAAAGACAGGGCAGTAAGCAAAGGTAATGTAGTGGGAGGACAAAAGCTGGGAGAAAGGAGGAGTGAGGGGCAGGAGCAGAGGACAGACAGAGTGACCAACCAGGTAGTTGTCACGATCGCTACTCCTCCTCTTAGGGCGCTCCAGCCCTTCCTTGTTCTGCCCCATTACCCGCACCTATTCCTTATTTCAGTTCCCCCTTAAAAGCTAGACGCAGACGTCATTCGAGGCTCTACATTGAATTCCGTTTCGTGAGAGCCCCGGTCCTGCTGCGTCTGGCTCCGTTATGGTTTTATCTTTCTTTTCCTGATCCCCCCTGCCGGTCCTGATCCGGTTCCTGGTTTTTAATCCCCTGGATAGATTACCTGGCCTTGGATTTATCCTTCTGTTTTGGTTTCCCCTTTGGACTTTGTCATGGATTGTTCACCCCAGACTCACTTCCCCTGGATCACCAGCACTGCATGGACACACCCCCCTGTCTCCATACCCATCTCCTGCATGACTTTTTCCTAGTGTTTCCTCACTATTCCGGATTGTGTCGTCTGCACAGGGCCCGGAAAGAACTGTTCCTGACAGTAGTGTGAAGTCAGGATAGGTAAAGAGAGGTGTGAAATGAAACCTACAATTAGGAAGAAAATTAGTCTGTTGATTGAGAGAAGGGGGAAGGTGTGATCCTAGATGCAGGATAATTTTAGTTTCTGTAGTCTTTCTGATGTAGGAGTTAGAAAAACCATCTTTGAGAACACAGACGGAGAGATTAGTGTGATCATGGCCGTTAGAGGTGAAATGAGAAACAATAGGCTTGGAGAAATCTTTAATCTTCACAGCCCTAACATGTTCTCTGAAGCGTCTCCAAGTCTCCTTCCTGTTTCCCCAATGTAGATGGCTGGGCATTTACTGCAAGAGATACAGTAAATAAGGTTGCTGGATGTCATCTGAGTGATCCGAAATTTTCCTGAGGGGCATTAAATGAGTGTGCTGTTAAATATACACTTCCAGTTGATACAGCGAGCCCTGTCGCAAGGGAAAGTGCCTGGTGTGGATGGTTGCTGAGGGCAGTCAAGGGAGCAGTGAGCAAGAAGGTTACGCAGACCTAGGTCGGCGATATGAGATGATGGGGTGGGCAGAAAACAGGGCCCCAATGGAGGGATCATCCTGTAGAATGGAAAGTTGTCATTAATAGTCCTGGGGATAGAAAGTGTGGGGTGGTAGGGAAGCACCCCAACACACTTTTGTATTGTATTATTGTGACTTTTCCTTCTGACCTTTCCCTTTCACAGAATGAGCGATCCATCCTCAACAAAGGCCTCAGTTTTGTACCAGTTCCCAGGAAGCTGGACATCCCCCAGACCAATGTCGACCTTAACTGCTTTTACCGCAGGATCCGGCTCAGAGCACATTTTGCTGACAATTCCTCCTCACAGACAGCTGACAACAATCCGGTTATTAACAATATTAATCCTAAACAGAGCTGTTGGACTCCCCGCTCCGGCCGTTTTCCACCAGTCTATTATTTCATTAACTAATGCACCAATCTCTATACCCAGTTTAACATAGGTCTTACCTCACCCTGTCACGAATCATACTCCCGTGTGCACCTCCCGGCCTACAAACCTGCACCGCTATTAGCAATTAGCACGTCACTCCCCACTTTCACATATAAACCCCTTCACTCCGTTCACTCATTGCTCACTGTTGAGATTGCCTTAAACCTTCTCTTGTGCGTGTTTTCTTCAAACTGACCTCTGGATTTCGACCCTGATTATTCTTCGGCAACGGCTTCAGGTCTCTCTCTTCCACAGATTTAGGATTTGGACACCTACTGGCTTGATTACTGATTACCAACCCTGCTTCATTCCCGGCTTACATTCGTCTCTCTCTTCCACGGATTTAGGATTTGGACACCTACTGGCTTGACTACTAATTACCGACCTTGCTTCGTCCCCGGCTACCTTCGTCACTCTCTCTTACGGACTACGGATTTGGAAACCTATCAACCGGACGGACACCTGTAACCCGACCCTGGCTAACTACCCGACCTCGCATTTCTCTCTCTCGCCCTTTTGGATTCCTGACATCTACCATCACAGCACCGCATCGGGTCTGATTATTCTTCGGCAACAGTTTCAGGTCTCTCTCTTCCACAGATTTAGGATTTGGACACCTACTGGCTTGATTACTGATTACCAACCCTGCTTCGTTCCCGGCTTACGTTCGTCTATCTCTTCCACGGATTTAGGATTTGGACACCTACTGGCTTGACTACTAATTACCGACCTTGCTTCGTCCCCGGCTACCTTCGTCACTCTCTCTTACGGACTACGGATTTGGAAACCTATCAACCGGACGGACACCTGTAACCCGACCCTGGCGAACTACCCGACCTCGCATTTCTCTCTCTCGCCCTTTTGGATTCCTGACATCTACCATCACAGCACCGCATCGGGTCTGATCTCTTCTATCACTAGTAGCTACGGATTAGCTTGTGACAACCCAAGGAATAATTCAGGCGCTCCAGTCTCTCCGCAACAGGGATGATATCATCATCAAACCATCGGACAAAGGGGGCCTTGCTGTGGTGTGGGTTAAGAACCTATATATTTTTTAAGCCTCTAGACAACTAGCTGACACTTCTGCCTACCTCCCTCTCCAACAGGACCCTACCACTGACTACCAAAAGGAAGTGGTATCATCAATCTCCCTTCTTATCCACAGTAAGGAGTTCCCCCAGGAGGCAAACTGGTTCATCATTGAACATCCAGGTATCTCAATTTTACCTCCTCCCCAAAATCCACAAACCGAACACCCCTGGGCGCCCCATCGTATCAGCATGCAACTATTCAGCTACTTACAGCCTAATGAGACAGCTGGTTCCCTCATACCTCATACCCTCATACCTCAAGGACACCAACCATGCGCTCCAACTTTTTAATAATTTCCAATTTCAGGGCCCCAAATGCTACATCTTAACCATGGACATCACATCTCTTTACACCATCATTCTCCATAATGACTGCCTTACAGCCCTCAAGCACATGCTGGACAAATGCGCAGTGCTTGATCCACCCACCCACACCCTGTTACGCCTTGCAAAATTGGTTCTCACACTGAATGCATTCTCATTCAATAACCTTTTTTACCAACAGGTTAATGGAGTCGCCATGGGCATCAGAATGGGATACAGCTATGCCAATATTTTTGCCGGCTGGGTAGAAGCACGCTTCTTCGCTTCCTACACTGGCTTCGTCCTTGACCTCTACAAGTGATACATTGATGACTGTGTCGGTGCCGCCACATGCTCTAACAACCAGCTTGAGCACTTTCTGCATCACTTCACCAACTTCCACAAGGACATCTTCCACCCATCCCTCAAATATACAGTTAACATGTCTTCCACTACTCTTCCGTTTCTAGACATCAGCTTCTCCATTAACTGTCCCAGACTCTCTACTATGGTCTATTACAAACCAACTGATTCACACAACTATTTCCAATATTGCTCATTTCACTCCAAACACACTAAAAACTCTATCCCTTTTTCACACTTCCTTTGGCTACGACGATTCTGCAGCGATGACACCACTTTCCAGAACCGAGCCCTCAAAATGTACTCTTTTTTCATCAACAGAGGATACCCTAGCAGTATTATTGACATGGCCCTTACCCGAGCCAAAAACACTCCTCGGACAATCAACTCGATCAGGAACTTCCGCCGTAACAACCGCATTCCTTTGGTGCTTCCCTACCACCGCAACACATTTCCTATCCCCAGGACTACTAACGACAGTTTTTCCATTCTACAGGATGAACCCTCCATTGTGGCCCTCTTTTCTGACCACCCCATCATCTCATATTGCCCACCACCTAATCTTAACCTTCTTGTTCACAGCTCCCTTGACTGCCCTCAGCAACCATCCACACCAGGCACTTTCCCTTGCGACAGGGCTCGCTGTATCACCTGCAAGTACATATCTAACACCACACTCATTCAATGCCCCTCAGGAAAATTCTGGATCACTCAGATGACATCTTGTACCTCCAGCAACCTTATTTACTGTATCTTTTGCAGTAAATGCCCAGCCATCTACATTGGGGAAACAGGAAGAAGACTCTGAGACCACTTCAGAGAACATGTTAGGGCTTTGAAGATTAAAGATTTCTCCAAGCCTATTGTTTCTCATTTCACCTCTGACAGCCATGATCACACTAATCTCTCTGTATGTGTTCTCAAAGATGGTTTTTCTAACTCCTACATCAGAAAGACTACAGAAACTAAAATTATCACACCTAGGATCACACCTTCCCCCTTCTCTCAATCGACAGACTAATTTTCTTCTAAATTCTCTCTATTCATTAAAGGTTTCATTTCACACCTCTCTTCACCTTTCCTGACTTCACACTACCTGCTTGGCCACTCTGTCTGTCCTCTGCTCCCACCCCCCACTCCTCCTCTCTCCCAGCTTTTGTCCTCCCACTACATTACCTTTGCTTACTGCCCTGTCTTTCTCACACCTGAAGAAGGCTTCATGGCCAAAATGTTGTGTTTTCTTTCTTCTCTTTTCAGCATGGAATAAACCTATTACTTGTTCCTTTGATTCAAATATGTCCAGTGTTCTGCCATTAAGGATTAAATAATGATTTATATATTAGTGTGCACGGGTGGAAGTGAATACAATCAACACTTTGTAAAATATACCATTCTGTTTCTGACCAAAAAGCTGATAAGGGCTACAGTATACAGTATCTAAAGCTGATCTAAAGATGGTACTGTACGTTGCCTAGGCCCCTTTCACACTTATTACATATGTTCAACTCCATTTAGGCTGGCAATTTTTACCCCCATTCACACCAAAAATTTTGAAGCTACCATATTGTGTATGGAAAGCCAGGCTAAATGTCAGCAAACTACTCTGTGGGAATATCAATAAGTGACATATACACAGAAATACTGAATAGCAAAACTATATGATTGGAAGAGATGAGGATGGATATAGTGATGGGGAAACTATACTATAAAAAAGGTGCCGTGGTTTTGATGAGACATAAAACTGAGGTCTTGACTCTCAGTGGTCATTAAAAAGAGTAGAGGCATTAACTCCCTTGTCCTGGCCAAATTTCCCCCTCGCCTTTTCAAATCATCCTAATAAATCCCATCTATGGTTTGGCTTAATTACCCTATTCTTATCCCCACTGATGTGTATTGAGTGTATTGGTGCAATGGCAGCCAAACATGACTTGTAAAGCGCTTTGTGTGGAGCACTATACACAGTAAGTGTAAGGATTATTATTATTATTATTATTATTATTATTGTTGTTGTTGTTTCACTTCTTGCGATACTGGTAATTCTATACTTCCAATAGCACTGCTAAAAATCAGTATTTCATTTTCATGCATCTTCGGGTAACTGAGGTTTATTCACTGACCTGAACCTCAAATTCAATGCTGAACAAATTACATTTTACAATAACAATATATACAAAAAATGTGTGTGAATGCTATTAATAATTTCTCACATTTACATAGCACTTTTCATCCCAAAGGGCTGTAAAGCACTATGAGAGGAGATCAGCTTCTCTACTTTAGCTATATTGTGGTTTAGGTGGAAGAGAACTACCTGCAGCCACAGCACTAACAACAGTAAGTTCATTTGTATATACGTTTCCATGTACTGACCAGCTCTAGAGAATAGGGGGCAAGGGAACCAAAAGATTCAAATGTTCAAATTCCTCAGATACATTAAACTTTAAGGGTAACAGCAGTCCCAATTTCTCAGACTGGTTATTAAATCTCAGAAATGAAACATTATAGAAACATTATAGAAACATTATAGAAACATTTTGAAAATTTCAAAATTGTGAACTTTGTTCAGTAAGTTGCCATGTTGTCTCAAACCTCTGGTCTTGCCATGGGCAAGAGAGAGAATTCACACAAACTGTGATGTGATGTGGTCCTTCCTGCTCACTAGCCACTGTAATAACTAATGTAATGTGATGTACAAGCTAATAACGCAACCACATTTAATTATTATCCAATCACACCATTCGCTCATCACTGCAGTATCTGCTTCCCAGAGTACTCGTTACCACCACCACCACCACAATACTCAGTACTGGTTTTACCAGTGGAGCTCTCAGTTCTCGTATTCAATTCCTTGTAGCTATCTAATTTCTGACCCTCCAGCTTCCCAACCTGTGTTACAGCTTTGACTTCGATTTTGATTCCTCGACTTGGCTAAGTAACCCAGCTTTCACCCTTAAACCCGATGCCTGAAATTCACCAGCTATCACATAGGGTCCAGTAAATCATAATTTTGGCAACATCGCTGTTACAACCACAGAAAGTTTCCAGTGTGATTTGCATGCAGAACCATCTTGAAGATGAGAACAATATTTCTGTTAGATTAAAAGAGATGTATTCACAAGCCTGCTTGTTAACAATGTAATAGGACCGCTTCACCTCACAGGAAGTTTTGCTGTCTCGTTCTGAATCACTAATATGGCGCTGAGCATACCCTTCATTTATTGTGATGTAAATTGAAGGTTTTACAAGTTACAAAAAAATGACCCAGAGGACAACAGAGGCAACTATGTTAAAGGCTAATTAAAAATTTAGAATAGGACTGAATTCTTTAAAAAAAGTGTTGCGAGTGTGTCTTGAACAAACTGCCCAACCATGTTGTCGAAGCCGATACCCTAGCTTTTTTAAAGACATGGCTGAATGACAAGAATTAGCTTCTTAAAAAAATAGCTAGAATAGTTTGCACCTATTCTTATGTTCCTATATTCAGAGGCAGTCAATGGAACACACTTACTGTTAATTTCACAGGAAATCATCCAGGCACACATTCTTTTAAAAAGCAAATCTTTTTATTTAGCTATAATACAATCAGGGTCTGCCTACCACTATTAGCAAACCAGTTTTAAAACCTATTCTGTTTGACTGAATGTAGTGTATTGTAAGCATGTACCACACATAATAAATTACAGTTTTGACTCTAGTTGCAAATTAAACAATCCCTAAAAATGTAATGATAAATTCTACAATCTTTAAAAGGTAACTAATTACTGTTATCGACAAAATAAAATAAACGAATGGTTGTTTAATTGTTATTCAGAAATCCCTCTTTGCTGTTTCCTTTGTTTTGCTGCCAGCTGTATTGTAAATAAATCTGTAACGGCTGGGTTACAGATTGCCGCTCAATGGAGGAGCCCTGTGACACCTGATCATCAGACGAAGTTGTTTTAAAGGTGCACTGATGTATTCTAATTACTAACAACCATAATAATACTTATTTACAAAGCTGTGGAACAGCTTGCATTTCCAAAATGTGCAGGGGCAGTGGGTGATTGGTGGAACACACTTCCTGAACGTTTCATAGGAAAACCTCCATGAGGCCTTTTATAACAAGAAACAATCACTTGTATTGCAAGCAGTTTACAAACACCACCATTAGAAATTTACAATTTGTTTGTAAATTTAATTTTTATTTGGTTGAATGAAGTATACTTAGCATTGTAACAGAAAGTAGCTTTAACACTTTAAAATACTACTGCTACTGCTGCTGCTACTACTACTAATAATGCAAAACCAATAGTGACAGGTACAAATTAATAAACAGAATGAAAACACAAATAAAACAGAATTAAAAACCTGTGTACTAAATTAGTAAAATAATGCATTTGTGAAGTCCTTAAAAGTCACTACACGCAGTATTTCATGAATATTTATTAATAATATTAAAACACAAAATGTTGAACTTGCAAATCCAATTTGCTGCTTTCCAAGTGCAAGCGTGGTTTAGTTTGCCTCTTTTTGCTTGCTGGCGAGTTTGTTAACTATGTATTCTAACAGGTTAGATGATTCGAAAAAGCAACCCAGGATCAGCTGTGCACACATTATTTTCCCTGTGTTTGCATGGGTTTTCTCCAGGTAGTCCAATTTTCTTCCACAGACCAAAGGCATGTTGCCCAGGTTAACATTCATTTCTAAGTTGGCTATTGGATATGTTTGTCTTGTGATGGACTGGCATTCTGTCATTCCAGCTTCTGGGATAAGCTCCAAAAATAATTGCCAAAGGAGAAATGGTGAAAAGTACTATGGGTTGATGCAACAATGGCTGCAAATTTCAGCATTAAAAATCTTATTATATATTCAAAGTGAAACGTAAGGTACATGTCGAAGGAAGTACTGTAAGGTCTTGGGGCTTTTTTGGCAGTGCACAGATACAATAGGAGAATTGGTAAATATGTAAACAAGCAATATCAAGCAATATTTCATTCTTTAACAGCCTCAGGAAGAAAACCTGGCCTTGAAAGTAATAAGCTGGCCTCCCCCAGTTGACTCATTTTAATCTCATTGTAAAATTGTGGGCTGAGCTTCACAAAAAAAGATGAGTATGTATAAGTACGTTCTAGGGGAAGGGTTGGACTGAAGGGTCAAAGAGACACAGTCAAACAGTTGTGTGGTGTGCTAAAAAGCAAACTGTATCCACAGCTTCAATTTCTAATAATAAGGGATATTTTGAGTAGCAAACTTGCAAGAAAAATGCCAGGAAAACATACACCCTTTTAAGATGGTTAATGCTTTGTTGATCCTTATACACATTGTGGGGGTGGTGTAGTTTAGTGGGTAGGTTTTTGGACTCATAATTGGCAGGTTGTGGATTCAGACTCCTGATATGGGCCTTATATTGTTGCCTTTACCCCAGTTTCACCAGTCTACCCAGCTCCATATCAATGGAGACCAGCTTTGCTGGGGAATCATCTCTGTGATGGTCCAGTGTCCTAGCTGAGTGTGGGATGGTGCTTTCTAGCCTGCTTAATACTGCATAATCCAGGATAAACTGCTCTGACTCTGGGTTAGACTACACTCCTAACTCAAAGCATATGTCAATTCTTTCTTGCTTAGCTAAATTTGAAGAAGATTTCTGGATTTTTTCCTCCAGCACTTTTATCACTAGTATAAATTAATTAGTACTAGATATACAATTTCTAATAGAATGACTTATGAAGGCAGAAGATAATGGATAGACAATAAAAAAGACATTTGAATTTATTACCCTGAGGAAAAAAATGAAGCGCCATACTTACAAATCTTTATATGTTTGGTATATATGTTATAGAAAATCTGTCTCTGAATAAAACGAGTGCCCGTTGAACCCCATAATTTTGATGCTCGAAGAATCAATTACTTTTGTACCATTTACTATTGATGAAAATGCCGTTTTCAACGTCTGTCAGCAGTGGAAGTATAGTGTTGATCACTCCAATTCTGGTTTTATAACTTTAATATCAGCTTATAAAAATGTTAACAGACATTACCATCTTCATGTTCACAACCTACCACTACAGCAAATTTATTTCTGTTTCTTAAAATGTTATTTTTAATAGACCATTGTGGTCCTACGTGGTGTTCTCAGTTGCCGTTAGCTTTTTTTAAAAGCTCTAAATGAAACTGTGAAATGAAAATGTTATATTCCTGGTTACTTCTCCATTTTAACATTCTAATTGCAAATTAATAAAAGCTTATGTGTAAAAGGTCAGCCTAGTGCAACAGTGGTTAGCATTGCTGCCTCACAGTTCTAGGGCCTATCTGCCTATCCTATTTGCATGGAATTTGTATGCTCTTCCCATGTTTGTGTGGGTTACCTCTGGGTGTTCCCATTTCGTCCCACAGTCCAAAAACATACTGGTACAGTAGATTATAGGCTTCTAGGACTGAGTGTGGAAAATTGGCCCTAGGTGTGAATGTGTCTCCCCTGCAATGGACTGGCATCCTGTCCAGGGTGTTAGACCCTGCCTGTAACTTATAGTAAGATTAATCAGCATACAGCATTTCATGGTTACATTAGAAAATTCACGAGTTCAATTAGTACCAGACCAAATTCCTTCAAGGCTGTACTCCCATTGCTTGCTGGGATAGGTTCTCCTATGACCCTGAAATGGAAGAAGCAGGTAGCAAATGGTTGGCTAGTATAAAAGCATGGCAATCTGTTTTAATGATGGACAGCTTTCCCCTCACATTTTGTTCTGAACTCCTTGATTCTACTTTATGTTACTCACCACTGTCTCAAAGTTGAATACCATGGTACTACAGAAACAGTGTGGCATCTGATAAGAGTTCAGAATAATGAACTAACACAGTGTAGCAGTGTAATGGAAACAAATACAGTTTTCGGTATTAAGTCTTTAACTATTAGGTTATATTGAAAAAATTGAATGATGTTTACTTTTGTTATTTTTTCAGATTCAGTTGCCATGCATGTAGCACCAGGTTACAGCACTTTTACATTTTTTAGGTTGAATTGGGTCAATTAATCAGTTATCTTTAAAATGATTTATCTCACTATTCTGGCCTAAATTTGGTAAAAAGGCATGTCTTGTTAGTCATTTTGAATTCTGCCCTCCTGTTGTTTCTTACATATTTCTGAGAAGAAATCTAATTAAAAGTACAGTACCTTTCAAAAATCATCTTCATTACCCGTTAACTCAAAAATGACAAGTCATTTCTTAATTAAAAAATAATGATAAAACATAAACACAGTTGATGACTGAATTTGTTCTCGTAAACTAAGTTGTAGATCACTCTTTTGTTCTACATGCCTTTAAACTGCTGCATGATGGACAGCAGCTGTTCACTTCGTTTTTGAATGTTCTCTTGCTCTTCTTTAAGCTTTTTTTGCTCCTGCAATATCTCCTCCTGAAAAAATGATTTTCCAAGTGAAAACATCTTTTGCAACACTAGTTTACATCTCAAAAGAATACCTTAATTTTCCCCTCTAAAAATATGGATGAAGTTAACCATGGTTTCACAATAACAAGTTTGGTAAAATCTCTGTTTTGACAAATCCCTGTTATCTTGCATTTTAAGTAGTACCTCTGGGTGTTCCCATTTCGTCCCACAGTCCAAAAACATACTGGTACAGTAGATTATAGGCTTCTAGGACTGAGTGTGGAAAATTGGCCCTAGGTGTGAATGTGTCTCCCCTGCAATGGACTGGCATCCTGTCCAGGGTGTTAGACCCTGCCTGTAACTTATAGTAAGATTAATCAGCATACAGCATTTCATGGTTACATTAGAAAATTCACGAGTTCAATTAGTACCAGACCAAATTCCTTCAAGGCTGTACTCCCATTGCTTGCTGGGATAGGTTCTCCTATGACCCTGAAATGGAAGAAGCAGGTAGCAAATGGTTGGCTAGTATAAAAGCATGGCAATCTGTTTTAATGATGGACAGCTTTCCCCTCACATTTTGTTCTGAACTCCTTGATTCTACTTTATGTTACTCACCACTGTCTCAAAGTTGAATACCATGGTACTACAGAAACAGTGTGGCATCTGATAAGAGTTCAGAATAATGAACTAACACAGTGTAGCAGTGTAATGGAAACAAATACAGTTTTCGGTATTAAGTCTTTAACTATTAGGTTATATTGAAAAAATTGAATGATGTTTACTTTTGTTATTTTTTCAGATTCAGTTGCCATGCATGTAGCACCAGGTTACAGCACTTTTACATTTTTTAGGTTGAATTGGGTCAATTAATCAGTTATCTTTAAAATGATTTATCTCACTATTCTGGCCTAAATTTGGTAAAAAGGCATGTCTTGTTAGTCATTTTGAATTCTGCCCTCCTGTTGTTTCTTACATATTTCTGAGAAGAAATCTAATTAAAAGTACAGTACCTTTCAAAAATCATCTTCATTACCCGTTAACTCAAAAATGACAAGTCATTTCTTAATTAAAAAATAATGATAAAACATAAACACAGTTGATGACTGAATTTGTTCTCGTAAACTAAGTTGTAGATCACTCTTTTGTTCTACATGCCTTTAAACTGCTGCATGATGGACAGCAGCTGTTCACTTCGTTTTTGAATGTTCTCTTGCTCTTCTTTAAGCTTCTTTTGCTCCTGCAATATCTCCTCCTGAAAAAATGATTTTCCAAGTGAAAACATCTTTTGCAACACTAGTTTACATCTCAAAAGAATACCTTAATTTTCCCCTCTAAAAATATGGATGAAGTTAACCATGGTTTCACAATAACAAGTTTGGTAAAATCTCTGTTTTGACAAATCCCTGTTATCTTGCATTTTAAGTAGTAGATAGAAAGATACGTTATTGATCCAGTGAGGGAAATTGCAGACAGGTGGGTTGTCTCTAAACATTTATCCAGCTAATGTGTTATTAATAAAAAATAGTTTTCTGTTTTAGGTATGAAAAAGACACGTTGGTGCTTTCTGATTACCGAAATCATTGATAATACTTGCAGAAGCAGAGATTACCCGTAGTTTATAGAGTTCCTTCCTTTCCTTGTCATTCTCCTCTGCTCGGGCTTTTAGCCAGGCTTCATTTTGGGCCTTGTGTTTTTCTAGCATTTCCTGGAATTCCTAAAGAAAGACAATGGTCAGTTCTTCTGATTCTTTCTTTCTGATTCTGATTCTTTATTATAGTTTTAACTATGCAAGATTAGTGCATGTGAGGCTTATCCTCTTGAGAATAACTCGAGATATAGGGAAAAATGGTTTTGGAAACTATGGTCAAACATTACCAAAAATATTCTAACATCTGTGCTGAAGGTCAAATAAAAGCGTAGTTGTGATGCTACAGAAGAATAATAGTATCAGTTATGATCTACTTCTGTTGGATCATTTATATTTTCTTAAAAGCAAGTACAAAAACTACATAGAGTAAGTCAATATATTAAATGAATTTTGCTACCCCTATAGTGAATGTTTGTAACACAATTGTATGATGATTAATTTTACAGGTGTTTGTTTTCCTCCAGTGTAGCGCTATCTTCAAAGAAAACTTTAGAATATTTCCGGGTGTATGTCTTTATTTTTTCTGTAACACAGAGATATAGACAATGATAGGAGGTCCTTGTGGCAAATTGTTTTTACTATTTTTGAAAGCAAACATTAAATGTGAACCAAATAAATACAGACCTGTTGTTGTTTTTGATACTGGATGCTGTAGACTTCTCTTTCATGCTGGAGAGCAATTGCAGCTTGAGCGATAAGTGACTTTTCACTACATGTAGACAAAAGATACCATTGTTACATACTGTATAGTATATGTTATATTTGTAAATCCATTCACATGTGCATTCAAAAATGTGCATTTAAAAAAGTTAAAAAAAAGTGCATTTGTTGTGACTTGTTTGTTAAAAATATAATAAAGTGCATCATACTGTATATACAGTATGAAGTAAATGTTCATCCATATTATAATAATCATCATTTAGTGCATATTAACAAGGACAACAAAACCAACACCACCACCATCAACAACAACAACAACAACAACAACAACAATGATCTGAGTGAGAAGACCAGAATGTACAAACCCAGATTCCGATTGGACGTTAGTAAGGTCTAGCACCCAAACCTCTAAAACTTCCACAAGATCTTTAACAACCATGTAATCTGGACCATATTTTAATGTCTCATCCAAAGGACAGCACCTCCCACAGCTCTTTCCTTTGTCGGAAGGAGAGCTGGAGTGCAGCACCCACCTGGATGATGTGTGGCAGCACTGTTTAGTTCATTAATTACATTTGATTTACTTAAAAGCCCACTAATTATAATTAAATTTCATTAGTTCATTTTATTAATTAGATGAAGTTATCAACTATTAGTTGCTACACATACAGTAACAAACCTTTAAAAAGGAGAATCATCATTTTTTACAGAGAATAACAAATGGGAGGATATGGATTAACCAACCAATGAAAATAAATGTAACAGCCATTTCAAAATTTTGATGAAAACATAAGTAGCATTAATTATTTTTTTTATTTTTACATTTTGTTCTTAATTGTACATATCTAATAAACACATTCTCCGAATCTAACAAATGCATTTTTTATTTCCTGGAATGTATCAATAATTTTATTTTCTTCACAGATCAGTGTCAGCATCAGGAGGAAATCAATTAATACCATTAATAATCCTAAAATTGTTCATGCCCTTGTTTCTTTAGGGAGTATAATGTGCGGCAATGTGCTGTAGTTCAGAATTTAGCAGCTAGAATACTGACTTATACACAAGTGATCATATCATGCTTATCTAGGGCTCCAGGCACTGGCTTCCTGCCAGATTTTCAGTTGATTTTAAAATCCTTCTGTTTATGTTCAAGGTTCTGGGTTTGTCTCTCAGAATTTCTAGCCAACATGTTATCTGTAAACTCCACTGAACTTCTCTCACCTAATTCTGGTTTACTATGTATCACCAATGTCTACTCTGTGGATGAATTATTCTTTTGTTGCTGTGCCTGTGTTACTAAATGCTGATTCTGCTGGTTGTTTTATGTACTGTGTCTAACTTAAATGCAGCTTTGTAAATTCAACAATATTTTTGTTTTTTTATATATTGTAAAACATTTTTAAGATGATTGCTTTTGAAGATGCCATATGAAAAGTTGGAAAGTGTAATAATAATATTGTTTCTCCGTTTGATAAATTAAGCTTATGTCTGCTGAGATTTTCAGCTAATTAAAATGTATTTTTCCAAAAGGTTTGAGTAATTATGGATTAATATTCTAACATATTCAAATAATGTATTTGGAAAATAAAATACACACACATCAAACATTCATATACATTGACTATATGCTAGATATATAAGATATGAAAGTGAAATACCCACAGCTGTCTACAGTGGTGTAAGTTTATCCATCATTTATGTATTCTACTTTAACAAGTAGACTGAAAGAAATTATTTCTCTGACATGGCTTGATACAAGGCCATATCAGCATCTTGAGCCTGGCTTCAACAAGACTAAAAATGCAGTTTTACTCATTGATTAACTACAGTATACATGGTTTACCTGAATCTTTTTTTTTCTCCTTCTGATGTAATTATTTATGACTTACTTACTCTCCCAGAAAAAAAATCATGCTTCCTGAAAAGATTTCATGACCTTACTAGATCAGTTCATGTCAAGAAAACTGATGCACCAAGCTAGCATTGTGGTAAAAGACCGACTCGGTTACCGATTTTGGTTTCTGTCCTCTAGCTAGTAAATGATAATTGCTTCAGTTTTCCACTTAAGAATATCAAATGAGGTCCATTTGGAGGAATATAGACTGTAACAGAGTTTACACTGAAGCAAAAATGTTTTGGAAATATATACCACGACCTTTTCATAGATTATACCACAAGAATAACACAAATGAAAATTTAGAAGACTTAAAATACTTATTTGAGTCTCTCATGAAATGGATGCACCATACTTTTTTAACAGATTCTAGCATTTTTGTTTCTTTAATTAAAAAAAAAAAGTTATTTAAGTAACAACTATTTAAGTATACTAAAATAAGTATTTCTTTAAACATGAATTAACGTGGATATCATTACATATCTTGCATACAGCTCAGATAAGATGTGCATAAAGCTTTCTTTTTTTAAACACTACTCCACTTGAATTGTACATATATACTACCTACCTATGATGTACACCACAGAGAATAATGTAAAAATGTAAAATCATCCATGAAAATAATTCAACCCTCTGCAAAGTTTCCATGTTTTTTTTATATATTATCTTGAAATCATATTACATTCAAATAAGAATTTATATTCAGAATCTACCCAATACACTGCAAAGTGGTAAAACTTCTGATATCACCTAAATAGTTCAAATAACAGATCACACATTCAGAGCTCTTATAATATATTATAAGAAAATTATAAAGCTTTAAAGCTTTAATCCCATTGCTATGGTAACCCTAAATTAGTTAAAGTGCAAAAGAATACTTTGAAAGGCCATAAAATTAATGATGTGGTCTATATTGAATACTTGAGTATTTGAATTCAAACAAATGCATCTTTCTCTTTGTTCTCTCAGACAGATTCATTTCATGCCATAACTCCTATACAACATATCAACCATGTGTTATGATGCAGCCTGCTGCAGGTAAGAGCCCAGTTCCTCAGACAAATAGGGAATCCACAGGCTGGGAGTCAGTGTTTTCCAAAGGCTGATGGTGTTTATCAAGAAGAAGCAAGAATTGACTGTCTGGGAGAAGAAAAACAGTCTGGAAACAGGGCAGGAACAGACAAGGAAGAACACCATGGTAAAGGTGCTGGAAGCACACCATGCAGGACACGTTTCAGGCAGGGTTTGGGTGTTTGGGTCTTGAGTTTAGAGTCACAGGCACTGGGGTTTCGGGTTTGCTGGTAGCACGACTTAAGGTAAGAGCTGAGCATAGCAGGAGCTCAGTAGATCAATTACAGAGCACCTTTTTGTGGTGTTTTGGGGATTGAACAGTGAATCTAAATTAAGTTAAATGGATGATTGGGTGTTGGCTTGATTGGGGGAAGGTCAAATCCAAAGGCAGCCCGAGTGTGTTTGAGTTGCGGCCCCAGGAGAAATGCACTCGCCCATGGCAAAGCTGCAGTCTCCCATGTCTCCCGCCGATCTAGGTGTGACACCATGAAGACCAAGAAATCTTAATGGTGTCTTTTGAAACAGGAATAAGGTGGCAGAGAGATACAGATTAGTATAAGGTTAATTATTTATTTGTGTAGAGTTCATCATTAATAAGTGGAATGTGCATCATACCACTTAGACACTAATTAGATCAGGCTACCCTTTGAAACTGAGCAGACAGGCAAGCATAAAAATGTAAAAATGTTTAAGGATGTTACTGTAAATCAATACTAAATTCAAAGTTCCATCTTAGATGGGAGTCACCGCTTATATATCAACAATATCCTGGGCTGTGCACAAGGCTGACCTATACATTGTTACGGTTATTGGAAGATTCTATTGAGGTGTCTCGATACATTGGACATCTAGCTAGTGTCAAAATCTGTTTTTTTCCAGCTTCAAAGCAAGAAAGGAACTGAGATTAAGGTCTGAGTAAATCATTAAGAGTCACCAACAGTCCAGAAAGAGGTAAAGAAGAACACAGAAAATGGAGATACTGGAGATCCATGTTCAGATCAACCGTAAGAGACCAGATTCATAAGAGAGCCAGTCTGTGAGATTTTTTTCACCAAAACTGTTTCAAAGAACAAAGATTACATGTTTCTCTTATTTTACCAACTGTTCGGGTATATTCTTGGCATAATCTTTACAACCTGGGTGTTATGATTATTTATTTGAATTATTGATTGTCCCACTCAGTATATTTTGGATAATTATCTGTTTTCTTTACCCTATTTATAACAATATGAAGGAAAGAAGCCTCAACTCACACTGACTCTTATTAAATTTTGTATTAGATATATGCAGACATTATGTTCAGAAACACAAATAATGAACTTTTTGGTCTGCATGCAAAGCACTATGTCTGACACAAATCCAATACAGCATATCCCCCTGTCAACACTTTCCCAACTGTTTCCAAAGCATCATATTATGTGGATGCTTCTCATGAGCAGGGACTGAAAAGCTTGTCAGGAATGAGGGAAAAATGGATGGTACAAAATTCAAGAGAAGTGGAGGAATATTTTAGTTTTTTAATCAAGAATCTAAACTATGTTTCAATATTTACATTTCAGAAGCACAATGACCTAAAGTACAAGGTCAAAGCCGCATTTGAGTGGTCTGACAAGACAAGATGTAATGACCTTAAGTAGCTCAAAATGTGGATTTGAATCCAATAAAAAAATTAAGGTGAGACTTGACAGTTGTAGTCCATTAACTACACTCAATTAACTTATTAGAACTGGAGCAATTTTGAAGTGTTCCAGATCAGCTGGCTGCAAAGGAAGAAGTAGAGGTTAAGTCCACTCTGAAACATAGAAAGAAGGAAAAAAATCAACATTTTGACTGTTGAGCCTTCTTCAGGTGTCAAATCATGTTTTTTCCTTCTGCTTTTTAACATAGACTTAACCCCTACCTAGAGCAATGTTGCTGAGAGGAACAGATACAATTATAACATCCAACTGTGAAATGCTGGTTTAAACCTATCCAAAAATACTGACAGGAGTAATTGCTGTCAAGTACTGTCTTAATGATGGTCCCACTCACTTAGGGGACTTGAATACTCATGCAATCAGTAAATTGCACTTCACTTATGACAGTGTTCAGTTTGATCATTATGATTTTGAAAAAAATATTTGAAAAATATGTACTGTACAGCATATCAATTATTCATAAAGAATCTAAGTATGATATAATGGGTAGGGGGTGAATACTTCTGCAAGGTACTTTAGTTGAAGACAGTATATTTGAAAATATGCATGTGTATGCATTCTATCTAAACACTCTAATATAAACAAGAAATTACATATAAAATACATACTTATCCAGCTTCAGGAACTCATTGTCCAGCATAGCAAATGCTCTGTTGATTGTCTCCATGGCTTTATTACGAACAGCACTGAAATCCCCGCTGCTTGCTAGCTAAACATACAAAGCGTCTGTTAATATTATCTATGGTCAAGATTTTGAGAAAGACACTATCATCAAGTTATATTTGATCATTTGTGTAAATTATCTGTATAAACTCAAAACTGATTTTTGCAATAAATTATACTTATGATTTTCACAATTTGCTGTGCAATACTTAAATGTAGTATAAGTTTAACTGACTTGTTTACGTGACTATACTTTCTTTGTGCTTGGCCTTTTCATTAAGGAAAAGAAAAATACATTAAGAATAATTGTCTTAGGCAGAACAAAACAAAATGATGTAAAATTAAATAAATAATCATTGATTTAGTATCTGGTTCAATGCCAGGAGCGACAAAATCAAATCTATAATTCACATCTGTTGTCTTTAAAAACACCAGCTGCCTTGACACATTGCACGTTAATTCAGAAATATTATTCCACACAAAGTTACTGTGTTATGAATATTTATTTGAATATAACAGTCATATTACATTGAAGGCATATGGCAAATATTACCAATTGTTTGTAACATTGCTGCTTACAGTATATATTCTTATAAATCTGAATGTATTTGAAGTGATTTGAAGGGAATTAATTTCATAAGGAATAGAAGAAACAAAGTTGAAAGCAGAAGGCACATACTGTCGGTATGGAACACTGTGCAATACATTATATGATATAAAAAACTAATAGACCAACTTGCCCTTACTCCCAAAGAACCATTATATGTGAGTAAGTTTTGTAATGTAACTTGACATGTATACTTACCTGGACGGGGGGAGGTGATTCTATTCTTGTAGGAAAAGGAGGCTCACTAAGTTCATACTTGACATTAGGAACCTTTGTAGGTGCAAATCTAAATGTAAAAAAGAAACACAGGTATAAAACCTGTTTGGTTCCATGCAAATAGCTTGATTTATAATTTCTGAGGAATAGATAGGAAGAGCTGGCCATGCTGTAATCCAGGTTACAAGAGTAACCAAAGGGAGGAGCCAAAGGGACAGTTGGTAAATTTCATGTCTTGTGAGAAGAAATAAGCAGTCAAATATGGGAAAGCTCACCACAGACCTCAGCAATGGAGTGGACAGGAAGGTACAGGAAGTTAGTGTTTGAAATATTAGTTAACAGGAACAGTTAACTAATAGTGAATATATTATGAATTATTATTATTAGTTAACTAATAGTGAATATATTAATAAGTGAATATATTTAAATAGAACATTAGTGACAATCTACAAATCATGTGCATCTGATAAAAAAACAAATCTTTCAAAAATGTGTGAGAATACTGTATTAATTTATAATAAAAATGTAATTTCTTTAATACAAAATTCAGAGTAAAAATTTAAATGCAAGTAAAAAAAAAAATTTAAAGTTGGGCTGCTTGTGCCACCTTTGAACTGACATAAAGACTCAAATAAGAAATTTTAGATGTTTGTAGAACCATATATGGGTCCTAGCAATGTAATACAAGAAACCAAATTCTTAAATTATGCTGCTCTTTTTAAAGAAAAGTTTGTAAATATGTGTTATGGTCTTCAGTATACAAGACCAAAGACATCATGACTAAATTTAAGAAGAAGTACACAAATGCTACAGGGGTCAGGTGCATTGGATCATTAAACAGTGGAAGAGTGTGATGTGTTCTGGAGTATCTTTAGCACTATTGAAGATACCTATGTGATCCAGTGAAGGAAAAATACGTCACTAGCAACTAGTCCAGTGTTCAGACCATTGGTAGGTGTATCAAAAAAGTAATTGTAAATGTATTAAATTAGTGATAATTAGTTTATTTTGTTAATTTTTAGAAGATTTTCTGTGAATGAATATACAGTAAATCAGAATTGTATGCTGTTTGCATTCACATGAAAATAATGTAAAGTCAGAATGAGCAAAGGCAAAATTTTGTTACATGTCTGCATTACCTCGTGCTATAATTTTTTTCTTCTTTTCGTTAAATGCAAAAGATGTCCTTCAGGTAAAGTGTGTCTGTTTAATTTGAAAATCAAAAAGTCCAGCTGAAAAGGTTCAGATGGTGTGATAGTTTTAAATAAAATGCCAAAATTAGTTCAACTGAACAGTTGGGGTTTGACAGCATATGTAATCTGTTTTTCCTCATACTGTGACTTTACATTAAAATCTTCAAAGATTCAACCAAAAGCAGTTAAATGGTATGTATACTGAACCACTGTATAATACAAAAGAATGCATGGGGAATGCAAAATTCTGGAACTATTTAAAGAAAGACTTACGAATTGCTTAATCCCTGGATTCCAAATTCAGACAAGATTTCCTTCATTACTTCCATCACAAAGGCAAACAAAAACAAGAATGACTTCAATAATTAAAAAGTGGTTAAAACGTTTACATTGAAATGAAAATAATATGAACTTACATTGTTCAAATATTTTCTTCAAAATACATTCTGTGAAATAATCAAAGTTATATTTTGTCCTTACACATACTGTATTTCGACTCATTCATACTTACAATTAATTATGACATCACAGATATTAAGCCTAGTTTATTTAAAAATGAATTAAAGGCCAAGGTACAACATAGGCTTTTATATCTAGAGTTTAATGCACTGGAAATGATGATGTGATATTGAGAACAGTCATTGAAAAGGACAATAGTTGATTAAGGTACAGTAAAATTGCCGATATTTGTGATCATTATTTTGTTGTGCTTAAACAATGTTTTGGATATAATTAATCATTTTTGTCTCTTAGAGTAGAGGTCAAAGAGAATGTTGAAACTAAAAAGGACATGTAAAAAGGACAAGAAATGTAATTTTGTGTCTTCTAAACTGCATCTTGGTATGGTATAACTATTATGACACCTTTGCCAAGGAAGACTGGACTCTTCCCTCTTAAGGCACCTTGTTGCCTAGCAACTGCAAGCACATTAATGATCACGTACAGCTAAGATAAATTCATGAGGTGTAAAATTCATTGCAAAGCAAATCATTACATTTGACTAATTTGCATACAGTACATTTTGACAGTGGATGAAGATGTAAAGGAATTTGACAGTGAAGGAACAAGTAAGCATTGAGAATGATAGCAAAATAGTTAAAAACGATTCTGTTCAGATGAGCTTAAATAATTTCCTCTATAACAAATACTGTATGTCAGCAGAGAGAACTGGAATGAAGATGTGAAGTTGCATAACATCAAATTTGAAGACTAGAGATAGATGAGGATGCCTAATGTTCTATTAATGAGACCAGCAAGTTCTGTGAAAAACTTAATAAACAATAGTAAGCAATAGCATATTTTCTTAAATTATCAATAATACATATTATTTTTCTACTTAATTGTGTCTACTCAATGGCATGATTTACATGAGATGGACAACTTTAGTCCTTTAGGGGCAGAGTGCTATGGGTTTTGGAAGAACATTTCAATAAGCTGCTGATTAAGAGCTAAAGGTGATTATATCAATCCGTTAATTAACATTAGTGATGGAATGAAAATCAAATAACTCTGTGATCCTTGAAGACTGGAGCTGCCATTCCTGGTGTTATGGACAGGGTCTGCAGTCCGTGTCGGGTTTTGTATTAGACCCTATGCGATGCGGTAAGAGCTGGAGGAAACAGGATGCGTGGTATGGGAAAACACACAGGGGTTTAATGGTGCACAAAATAACACTGACAGTCCGTGAGACAGTGAGTGGGGGAGACAAAGAGTGGCATCCAAAGCCGATCAGGTCCGAAGGCAGGTCAGGGCACAGTCCAAGAGTACATTAACAATAGATCCATCCTGAGATGTGACAAGGTTAAAATTCCCGGGAATGGAGGAAACACGAACAGACAACCGACATGGAGATCCTGGGATAACGGGGCAAGGTCCTCCAGACCCTGGTCTCAGAAAACAGGAGGTGTTCGGGGATGAGAAATATCGGCCGTGACACCTGGGATATCTATCCATACAAAACAGACTAAGCAGTCTACAGTCTATTTGAACCTACAACCTGCTAGTCCAGACTAAAAAGCCTTAACCACTCAGTTACTTAATACTGAATTACTGACTTTCCTAATGTCTCTAAATTTAAGTATTTTTTAAATGTATTTGTATTTAATCTTTCCTAGGTAATTACTGCTGATTTAATCTGTAATTCTCTAGTTCTAGGTGATCATCAAAGAATTACAAATGGAAGAAATCAGGTGTAAATACAAAAATACAGAAGTACTATTTTAAGCTGTGAGTTGTCAGTTGATTTAAGAACAAAGAAATTGAGAAAGAAGATGACTGTGCTCCCCAAGAGAGGACAAGTGATTAAGAACTAAAATACTGGAACCAGCATTTAAAATGTGACAAATCTAAGTGACTCGGTGGTAGTGTTGGGCTCCTGGTGCAAAGTGCGCTGATGTCTTCACAAAAGATTATGACCTAGTGAATATTCATAGCAATGAAATCTGCAAAATGTGCAAAACTGAGCTGTTTTCTGATTTGTCTGTGAACTTTGTGCAAAACAATGAATAGGAATATGACTCTCAGAGGAAATGTCCAACAGAAATCCTGATGGAAGTATTACATTCAAATTACAGGGATGTACAAAAATAGAGGAAGCCAAGATGTGGCTTGACAGATTGTCAATGGATGTGCTATCATCAGTAATGATATGCTTTGAGAGTGTACAGCATATAGGCATCGCATTCCCAGACTGCCTCCTGTAGACAGGAATAAGAAGAAGGTAGAGGGGATGACTGAAAGGCTTTACACTACAATCAGATGATTAAAGTGGAAGGTTGACAACACCTTGAGAATAAAGGCTGGGTTTGACGTTAATGTCACTCCAGAGAGGGTCAGAAGAAAGACTGAACAATGAAGTCATATGTGGATAATGCCTGGAGTTCACTGACATGCCATTCAATGTGACAAATAACAAGAAGGTAGTCTTCACGGACTGACAAATTAGTGGCTCAAGCAGTACATGTGAAAGTCCATCATGTCCCCAGTAAGATCCCACAGGGGTGCTGTGCTCCTATGAGGGGAGCTGCCTATGTAATGACTGTGAGGTGAGATACTGTAGCAGGTATCCACTGTAACACCATCCATTTTGTCATGGCATGCCAAACTAACTGCAAGGTAAAACGTACCAGTGGATGGTGTATTATCTCCTTTTGTGTGTCTGATAGAGAGGAAATGTTAAAAGTCAATCCCGTCTCTACATACCAGATGACAAAACAACTACATCAATATTAATGCTGGGCCCTAATGCAGGGGATAAAGGGATTTGGAAGATGGCTCCATAGCTGGAGAAGGATTGGATGGAAGTGCCAGAGTGTGATTCCTACAGTACCTGCAACAGAAGGAATTGCCAAGGAGAATTCAGCAGTTTGATCAATACAGAAAACTATCCGTGCCTTGGCCAGTATGGTACAACTGAAGGTTCGGGCAAAATGAAGATCCTTGTCTGAACTACATTACCCAGAATGCTGTTGACCATTTCTGAGAAGAAGAGCTTCATGCTTTTCTGTTGTTGTTTCCCTACATTGTACATAAACTGTACTGGTTTGTACCTCAAGGTTGTATCATTTGTTTCCTGGGCCAGTCTATTTTAAAATACCATTGCACCACCCTAACTCCCATTGTGTGCTACTGTATCCATCCAATGTCTAACAAATTCACTCAATTTAGGGTCACTGGGGAGCTGGAGCCTATCCCAGCAAGCAATGGGTGCACTTTGGACAGGATGCCAGTCTATTGCAAGGCACACATAGGCGCAAACACACCTGGGCCAGTTTTTCAAGAAGCCAATTAACCTACTATTATTTTGGATTGTGGGAAGAAACTGGGGCACCTGGAGGAAAATCACGTGAATACAGGAGACCATACAAACTCAGCGCAACTACCGTTACACATCTGGAATTGAACCCAAGGCCCCAGTGCGGCAAGGTAGCAATGCTAACAACTGCACCACTGTGCTGCCCCTATGCCACAAGATATTTACTGTATTTTAATGTTTGTCCAGAGAGTGGCCACACAATTTTGTATTAGGGATTAATAAAAGTTAGTAACAAAAGTTTAGGTGCATTAATTTTGTTTCAGTTTGTATTGTGAATAAATAAAGAGAGGTGTTAAAATGGCACAAATGAGTATTAGAACAGTTTTTTAATACTCCTTTGTGTACTCTGATATAGGCCAAAATAAAAATATGTATATATAAATGTATATATTAATATGTATAATTATATAACAAAGGTTACTGCATAAAATAAATTCAAGAATTTATTCTGCAGAAAAGACCAATCTTGTACTGCAGAATTTAGAAAAAATAACAGTTTTCAGGGTGATTAAGGGAAAACAATAGAAGCTACTGTATGACCTCAGCTAAGAAGCACCTTGGTGAAAATGGTGAAGCAGCCACAGAAGGATTTAACAAGCCAGATGAAACATGAATGAGAGGGAACAAGAAGCAGAAAAACAAAAGAAAGTACAGCCTTGAAAAAAGAGAGAGGTGGAACTGGATGTCATAGTGGGTCCAGCTGGACAACGTGATTTTCTTGATCAGCAGCAGTGGCACGTTTCTTCTCCATAATGGCCATGTGCCATATGGAAGGTGAACAAAAGTCCCACTCGGCCATTCACTGCCTGTCCTATTTTTAGGTGTGTAAAATCATATATTAGCAGTTCTTAAAATATCATCTTTATAACTTTATGTTTAAAACTTAAAAGCATACATACTTGGTTGTCTTTCTGAAGGATTTATTAGTTTCATCACGTTTAAGTCATTAAACTCCTTCTCTTCATTTGAGCCTCCAAATACGTACATCTAAATCAACAGAATAGCAAAATTAAACTTAAAATTGAGACTAATATTATGCAATGCAATACATAGGAAGTTAAGTCTATTTTAAAGTTTCATCATTATGGTCTAGGCTACCATCATTTTAAATGTTACAGCATCTGTACAAATAATGCATTTGGTTTTCAATGGCACATCTGTGAATGTTACATTACAATAGATACAGTACTGTATAGTTTCCTCTATAATTACAGGCAACAGGTTTGATAGATTTGATATATAATTCACTTTGGTCTTGCTTTTCAGATCACAAAAACAAACCTTTCATTACACAGCATGCACTAATCATTATTTTAGTTACATCTTGAATGATACATTTCTATTGTAATTGGCGGTAATAATACCACCTAGGGGAACATGTAATGAAAGACATTTTATTAAGGTTAATACTTGTGTTCACAATACATAAACTGCATATCTACTTGCATTTCATAAGGGTACATCAATCTGTTTTCAACTGCCTCATACTTACATGACCATGAAGAATAAATGCCGTGTGACTGTGTCGGCCGGTTGGAGGAATCCCAATATACAATGGCACTTTCCATTTCATCTTGGCTGCAGAGAAATTGTAAAACTAGTGTAACGGCATGAGCTTTTAAATAATGTACACCTCCTTAACTGTTTTATACTGTATATCTTTAAGACAGCATCCTGTATTAAATGTATACAAAGACATAAACAGACTGCATAAACTGTATATTCACTAATTAATTTCATAAGTTTACCGAACAATCATTCATCTTACAATTATTAATTACTTATTAACAAGAGATGTTAAAGATATAGTGAATTACATTATTTGAATAATAGGGTGACAAGGAGATTTTCTAGGAAACATGTATACTTAATATTAATAAGAAAAGAACTGAGGCTATCATTGTAAAATCAATGCGAGTACCTTCATGGAGGAATAAGATAGATATTGATCACCATTAAGTAATATTACCTGATTTGAGTGTTAGCTGATTTTAAGATCCTAACCTGGCTTCATGTCTCAGTTCTTATTAAGAAAACTGTGACCAACAATTGATTTATATTACTATCTTGTTATTACTATCTTTCTAAAAAAATCTTTTTTTTAACAAAACTTTTATATACTTTTAAACAGGTATAGTTTATTATATACTGTATTCATATACCGTATGCATACTGTATTCAAATGCAGCTGTATGTACCGTTTATTACTTATAAAGAAAGTTATATTAAGCCATTAAGAATCAAAATGGATTGCAGTTACATTTTTTTTCAGGTAAATATATCACTTTTACTGACATATTCCAAAACTATCTGTTTTAATGTAATTTTCAATAAAGTGATATTAATGTTATGGCATGAAACCTCCTGCTCAGATTTTAGGAACATATAGAGCAATAAACAGATCGATGGAAAAAGTACAGTAAACCACATACATTAGCTTCATTGCATATGATATTTTTTAATGTCTTCATACTCACTCTGAAACCACACTTTAAAGGCTTGTGTTAAACAATAAATACTGTTTGCTCTGAAGACCTATGTTGCAAGGTGAATGTTTTATGTATTTTATATTTCATATACAAGGAAACCAAAACTTTCATTTTGTACAATACTGTTTTGTAGCAACACAGTACAAATCAAAAGTGGGTGCTCTGTTTAATTTTAAGTATACCATTTGTGATGTTTGCAAATTAATATGTATTGTATGTTGTACAGTATATCTTAAGGGCAACTGTTTCAAACTGTGTAATGTAATGTAATGTAATGTAAATCTCTCATGGGATTCACACGCTGGATAGCTACTTGCTATTACTGCAGCTGAAACACTTTGCTTGCACAGGTGTGTATTTCCTGTAAGAACAAAATCTGAAACACTCATTTTCAAACTACAGGGTACTCTGTACCACTTGATTAGAATGTAATGCCGGGGCATTAAGCAGAAGTCCATTAACTTAACTAGCCCCATTTACTACCAAGTCATCACATCAGCTTAATAAGGGCAGAAAGAAAATTTAAATGTAGAAATATAATTTCTAAGGGACTGCAATATAGTTTTTTAATATAACTGATTGTGAATAAAACATCTAAAGATCATTGGATTTGGACACTTAACATATGTATGTAATACTCACCTACAAGTTTGCAAACAGCATAATCATGTTTGCCCAGATGGTTACATTAAAGCAGGACTGAGAATTAACTTGGAGAAAACTAGAGTGATGCCTTAACAAATAATCTCTTCTCAAGGAGTCAATATCAACAAGCTATAAGATACCAATAATTATGTGTATCTGGGTCAAATAATATAATCAATTCAAATCTGGATCTCTAAAATAAACGAGTAAAAATAGGATGAAGTTCTTTTGGAAGATTAAATATGAGTCTAGGGGGGAAAGTGCCTTTGTGTCTTTGAAAAAAGAAAGTATTTGATCTATGTGTACAGCCTGTGTTAATATACAGTACATACAAAAGCTTGGCCATGAAAACAAATTATGCAGAAACTACAGACATCCCAAAGAAGTATGGAAAGTTGTATACTCTGAATAAAAAGGAGACAGAAAAAAAGTTTGGCAAAATAAATATGTTTGGTACAAGATAAGAAAGACAAAGTTTAGAGAGGAATCTTGAAGCTCATACAATGTAAGATGGCTAGAAGCAAATATAATCAATGATATATGGATGACATATACAGAGACATATACTGGACGTTTTACTGTGTATAATCTACAGATGTGGGGGAGTATCTTTGGTTTAAAGATGTCAGCCAAAATTAAGCAATAGCTAACAAAATTCAGGACATAATTAATATATATCACTTCCATTTTTTAAGAATAGCTGTAACAGTATCAACATGTATAATTAACTTATTTCTAATATGTTTGTTGTGGCACATTATGAATTACTAGCCAAGCCTAAACATAATTAATAGACTAAATTGCATAGCTTTTTATATTTTTACATTATGCAAATGAACAGGTGTGACTTTGATGTTCATAAAAGCTGTAAGATCTAAACGACATGGCCACACTTGTTAACTAAAACAAAATAAATGGACTGATACAAAAAGAGAATCCTGCTGAAATAAAGCTTTTGACTATAAATATGTTACAGATGTTAAAATCAAACAAGCTCAAGAACAAATCCTGCTGAATCCTTTTAAATTTAATCAGATTTCAGCTTTATCTGGCACACACATTTATTGCAGTATTCATCTAGTAGGCGGCTATAGCATGTCTGCATATTACTGCAGAGTCTACCAGGTGCTACAGTCCCTTACAGAGTATTCAGAAATTTCCTGTGGTGTTCCATATTGTAAAAAAGCACAGTTTTTAAAACTTAATATTTTGTTAAATACCTGAATGTTCAGACTGAAGAATTCTAAGGGTAGTATACGTTACAGTAAATTTCACAAAGCCTAAAGAAAAAAAACTGAAAATATGTTGTTTGTATAGTATACAGTATTTGGTCCAAGTACCTTTGGCTGTCACGATTGCTACTCTCCTCGTTTTCCCCCATTGTTTACACCTGTTCCTTTGCCCAGCCCCTCTTTAGTTCCACCTTTAAAGCCAGACACAGGCGTTTGCCCGAGGCTTCTCATTGAATCCTGTTTCGTGAGAGCCCGGGGTCCTGCAGCGTCTGGCTCCGTCGTGGTTTTAGTTTCCTGTTCCTGACTCCCTACCCCGCCGGGTCCGACCCGGTTCTTGTTTTTAGTTCCTTTGGATGAATTCCCTGGTCTTGGACTCTGCCTCCCGTATTGGATTCCCCCTTTAGATATACCCTTGGATTGTTCGCCTTGGATTCACTCCCCCTGGACACCTGCACTCCTCGGACATGCCCCCCAGTCTCCAGACCCTTCTCCTGCATGACTATTTTCCCTATTGTATCCTCATAATTCCGGATCGTGTCATCTGCATGGGGCCCGGAAAGAACTGATTGTTACATTGGCAGCAATTACAGCTGCAAGTTTTTTGGGATGAGTCTTTATCAACGTTGCTTACTAGTTTTGTGCAGTTGCACATTCTTCTTGGCAGATTTGCTCAAGATCTCTCATGTTGCTTGGAGATTGCATATGGATTAAAGTTTTTCAGGTTCTCATTAAGATTTAAGTCAGGACTTTCACTGGGATACTCAGGGACATTCACTTTCTAAGTCTTAAGCCACTCCAGAGTTGCAATGGCCTTGTGCTTTGGGTCACTGGTCTGTTCTGTTTACAGACTGAAGCAGGTTTCCTCAAAACTATGCTAGCACCTTTCTCCATCCATTTCCCCTCAGTCTTGACATGGTACTCAGTCCATGCTGATGAGAAGCAATCCCATAACATAATGCAGCCACCATCATTCTTGACAGTAAGGATGATGTTGACCAGATAATTTGCACCAGACAAAACACTTTGCATTTAGTTGAAGTTGAAGTTCTGAATGTGTTGCATCTAGCAACAAAACCTTTTGTAACTTCTTTGCAGTGTTAAAACATATGGGATTTCAGGTGGGTTTGTCTCCTTGCCTTAAAGGCTTGTTTTGTGTAGTGTTCTGGATATTGTTGTGTTCTTGATATTGTTGACTGTTGCACACTTTTTCCTATTAGAGCCATTCAAGCTCTTTCAAAGTTGTCACAGTGGCATGCCTCACTAGTTTCATATCTGTCCAGCTACTCGGTTTGGAGGGATGTCCTGAACTACTCAGTGTCTGGGTTGTATAATGCACCTTCCATTTCTTGATGATCGAGTGTGTTAGGTTTGTCATGTTATTCAGATATCAGACTCCAGTCTCCCTAAGAATGTTAGATAAGATCACTTTATTAGCCGTATACAATTTCTTGCATTAGGAATTTGTATTTTCGCATGGGAGATTATAGCTCAGAAAGGATATATGTGAAACAGCCAAGCACTTTGAAATCCAGGATGTCAGAAAAAAGAAGCAAAGCAAGAGTGTGGAAGAGACCTCATTAAGACCAGATAACAGCACACAATCTTATAACCTCTGAGACAACACCTGCTCGACCAAGAGTGTGGGGATCCTCTTTTGGCCTTATCTGTCACCTTTGGCTTTGGATCAAGGGAAGACAATCATCCTTGACTTCATTTTCAATTGAATAATTCAATGTAAATTTATAAAACTAACTAGCAAAGTAACTGCTGGAGTTTGATTTATTATTTTTCTGTTAATAAATTTTCCTTCAATCAGGAAAATTCTAGTTGTGCTACACTGGACTTCAACTCCTTTTACAACATAAAACAAATATTAAATATTGATAAACAATATAAATAAATGATACATTATAAACATCACAATTTGCTCCCAAATATTGTATTTAACACTTCTTTTAACAAATTTAATTTGATAGATATTTTTCCACGTATTCTTGAATGACATAAGACATTTAGTATGTAGTGTCTACCTCCAAAGATGTAAGAGGTTCTGCTCATTACATTATGTTCATGATATGATCCATATACATCAGCATCATTCAGAGCTCCCAAACATCTGAAAGGCAGTATGTCATGAATAAGTGAAACATTAAAGATTTCTAAATCATTTTCACCAGCAGGTGGAGCTTTCTACACATCAAACGACAAAGATTAATGCATTGCACAAAACAGATCATTTAGATAGAATCACAACAAAATAATAATACAAGAGATTATATATCCTTACCAATGCTCAGTTTATGAATTTCATTTGTTGATGTGATAGTGCCATTTTTGCTGATATATCTACCTCCAAATAAATATATATCCTATGTTACAAAACAAAAACATATATTATTGGCATAGAGATGGTGTTAGTTATTATGATATACATAAACTAAAAAACAAAAATAATCAGTAGTATCAAAAGTACAGCTAACAAGTTCAGCAGTAGTGGAAGTAGCATTAATAGTAACAACAGTGGTGAACTACTAAATAAAAAACCCAACTCTTGAAATAAGTTAAAGGCACAAAATTCAGTGTCCATTAGACTCCACAATGTACTTCAAGATTTCTAGTTCCATATTTTTTGTTTTTGACAAAAAGTCCATGTAATCAGCAAACAAAATACATCTAAACTTTAAACTATGTTTAAACTGTGTAAAGTAACATTGTTTTGTTTACATCAGTGCACATAAGAAATTATGAGAGCTTAATGTCATGCCAGTATTTACTGTGGCTCTCATAAAAACTGTAGCCTAGAGTGTCCACAGTATTCCCAATAGCATCCCTTCTGTCTTTTTCCACTGAAGTTTAATATTATCATTTTAATTTGGTTATTAGGTCAGAGTTTGCTTCAGAAGCTGCACCTTGTGTCTGAAATTGGGTTAGCCTGTAAAACATCTACTCAATGTGAAATCTTATTGTAATCTGTTACATAACAAGGATTTCCACATAGGATTAGTCAGGTCTGCTACTTTAAGTCACTACAGATGGTATTTGTTATGTACAGACAGTTAGACTTTACATAATTGCTTTAGTAAGAATGGAAGTTGGTCGCAAGTGAAGTAATGGATTTTACTTAAGCAAATTGATGTGCATCGATATCTGGGTTAGAATGTTAAATAAATAAAATCTTCTTGTAACAAAATTTCTTGCTAATTAAATACTGTGATCTAAAGTAAAAACTAAATGTACTGTACTGAGTGTTTCAGCTAATAAATATTATTTTAACACTAGGCATCTCTGCTCATCTCTCTTATCATCATTTAGCAAAATATACAGTATGACAATGGAGTGTAAAAAAGAGCTTTAGCAGAAAATACACTGAGAATATATACACATTTGCACTGTTGTTAAGGATGAATGTATTTGTATTACCTTGTCATGATGAGGTGTGAATGTGTGACCTGCACATCCAACAGGTGATTCTCCCTTCACTTCTAACTTCTGCCATATCAGAGTATCTGCAGTAAAAACATCCTAGTAGTGATTATATTGACAGGCAAAGTACAAAGCAAGTTTTGATATATAATGCTACTGTAACATGGAGCTGTATTATGTGTGATCTTTTTATTGTATTATTTATTATTGTATTTTTTATTTTATTAAACAAAACAAAATTCAACAAGAGAAAAAGAAAATGAAACATAAAAACACCCTCATCAATCCCTAAATATCCTTAAAATATGGTCAAACTACTGTGAAAACCCTTGTGCAGCAAGGCTTAGACTGCATTAGCAGCATCTGTGACATTTAAGTCCCTATTCTAGAAAGACATAAACAGAAGAAGACAAACCCTTAGTTTTACCCCTGAGGCAAGTAGAGTAGAATTATCTCTAATAAAGCTTTTAACTGCTTCCCATAAAATCTTTGCATTTTGACACCCACTGTTAAAATCCAAAGTAATTAAATAGTAAGGATTTCTGTACCTTTGGTATTGATATGGTCAGGTCTAAACTATCATTTTCATCATCTTTTATTTTCTAAGTCAATTTGCTTCTACTTGGATCAATTGAACAAAACTGATAGTGATGAACCTCTGATTTTGAAAGGCTGACATGTGTCTCTTGTTATTCAGGTGTTTGTTGGTAGGGAATGAGGCACACATAAAAGAACTGTGAACATCCTATTAATCCATCTTATTTCTAATTTAGTGTTTAGAGTCCATAGCTGAAAGTCAAACTGAAAGCCAAAGAACTTTCTGCTAAAAAAACAGGACAGGTAATTCAGGCTGGCTGTGAAAACAAATCTGGAATTAAAAAAAATTATGTATGTTTTCAAATATGACAATCTTTGTTCTACCCAGGTTAGACTTACATGACAATTTTTATCTGAAATTAGTTACCCAGACCTCAGTTAGGAGCCCTTTGTTTTGCATCCCTAATCATGCCCTAATGCCAAAACAGCAGTGCATCTCCTACAATAGAGCCAACAAATACCAACACATTTCCCCCATGAGAGATAAATAACACTAGCATGGAGGACCTTAAGTATCAGAGTGATACGACAGGAAGGATTGGATCCCTACCTCCCTCAATGATCTCCTCATTCTTGCTTATCTGTATTTGGCTATTGCTGGACTGTATCTGGGTAGAAGAGTAGCATAGATCTCTGCAGTGCAAACATGGCTAGACAGACTATAGTCTTTCAAATGTTGCTGTACATGTACTGGTGAAATGTGAAACTAAACACCTGGGCTTGTCTTGGTGTTCAGAAGACAGATCTCCATAAATTCTACATGCTCTCTTAATGAATAACTCCTACTGACCCAGATTTAGAAACTACTACTGTAAACATCACTATGTTCGAGCTATTACTGTAATCTGGGAGGTCGCCACCACCATCTCATTTTCACATAATGTATGTGCCAACATAGAGAGATTGCTGTAGCAGAACGGCCATCTTATCCAGCCAGGAAAATCAAATTCATTTAATTTGTTTTGTTGGGGGAAGAAGTAGGATATCATGTGCATCATGTACAGACCAGGTTCAAAATCCAATAAAACAAACCAGGGAAACAATGCAAAATAAACTGAAACATGGGGGTCAGAAGCAGGAACTTTAGCTTCTAACTACCATTTATGTGTACTGGTGGTGTGATCTCCAACTTACCTGTATTAAGAATATGAACATCTGTGTGATAACAGTTATCCCCTGAACAGCCACCAAACATGTATATCTGGTCACCCACCAGTGCACATGTATGACCGTACCTATGGAAAAAATAATCATGCTAGTTAACACATTTGTAGATAGCATTCTGGTAAGCGCATTCACAAAGAGCTCATCCTGAAATACAAGGCTGTCCTGCTCATATTCTTTCCTGCTTTACATTAACCTCCCATCCCATGTCATTATCTACCCATCATCACAATGTGGGAAGTATGTTCATGTAAAACTAATCTTTATCATCAAAGGCCTTTAATGTTAACAAAAATGATGTTTTGATGATGTACTGTATAAGGCCATAGTTACCACTCTAGGTCCTGGAGGAAAAGTGTGTCTGGTGGTTTTCATTGTAGTGGAGCTCTATATCTGCAGTGCTAATTGATGACTTCATTGATCTGCTTGCTGGTTTTGTCTTCAATTTAACTTGTTTCTGTCATCCCTGAGTGTTAAAAATCCCTACTTCAAGGACACTGTTTCCAACAACACAACATCTCTTCAGCTTACCTTTATATCTGGCTAAACAGTTCTTACTAGTTGATAAATTCATAATGAACAGGCAGGTATGAATGACATGGTACCACACACTCTCAAAATGAACCTTTTTTCCTTCTGCAGAGGTCTAATTGGTTACATTCCAGGCAGCACACAATGTGTCATCTGCATTTGGCAGCTGGGATGACATTGTTATTTAATCTGAGTTAAATTAATTGTCGTTATTTAAATTCCACTTCACTATTTCATGATTGAATGTGCCGTTTTCAATAACAGATCCAACAACTCTCTTGGTCTGGCTGAACATGGATGAATAAGCTTTGCTTAAAGTTAATGTCAGTTAGGTTCAGTCCAAACAAAAACAGTGCTGTCTTGAATTTGTTAATCAGTATTGTAAAAAGAGTATCTGCATATCCTTTACCTAATCTCTATGCTTTGAAGTATGCTGGCATTATCTTCTGTAGGATTTAAATTAATTTTCTGATGCTGTTATTCTTAACTCCAAAAATGAGAAGGATCACCTACTACTCCAATTTTGTTAGTCATTTAACCTAACAAAATCAACAGGAAAGATCATTATTAAAATATTAATAATTGAATTATTTTGGTTCAGAAGATGTTAAACTAGAAATGTATTTGATACTAATATTTAAACCTTGTTAGGAAATTGAAATTAGTAGTTGAGCACTGTAAATTTAAATTTTATGTCTTCTCTTTTAATGGTGTAATGAATTTTATTTCATTAATAATGGCAGATTTCCAGACACAACCTTAAATCAACTTTTTGCTCAAAGGCATCATATCGTTGCACAATTAAACAAATTCTGCTGGGAAATTAAGTCTATTTCAATGTGTATAGCTATGTGAATTCCTTGGCAATGTGCTGGTCCTTCTTGCCATTTTCAATGTATATGCATAGGGAGTTTTCAGTTTATTATTGTAATGCAAAAAATGATATCATATTGTCGTGTATTACCTGAATAATCTAAGGTGAATGTTTTAGTTTAATGCCTAGTAATAAAATGAATCCCAGTTAATATTTATCCACCACATTACTGTAATTTAAAAGCCAATAAACTGTTTCCTAAAAACTATCTGCAGTTACTCATTAAAGATCTTAAAGTCTCAGGGAAGGGGGAGACAGCAGATTTTTGGATGTGGTATGAATGCAGTCAGGCTCTGTAGATGAAATGGTTCTCTCATTGACAGAGGTATCTCATGCTTCAGGTAGAATGATACTCTGCAGTGCACCAAAGCAGCGAGACCCTCTCACAATAGGTGACAGATGGTGATCAGATTAATTTTCACATGAGACTGCTACTCTGCTGACTGCTCTTATTGCACCATGGCAACATGTTCTACAACATGCCATACAGACGGCACATAGGGAACACAGAGCTATCAAAACCTGCTTCTTGTTTTGAAAGAAGTAAAATAATTTATATGTATAATATTATTTATCACAGAATTTGAATATGAGCACAAGGTTTGAATCTTGACAGTCCAGTCACTGCTTCATCATTCTGTTCAGAATCTTCTGGACACTGTTAATTTTCTTGAAAATGAGAGACAGGATATGGCTCTCAGAGTAATGGGAGTAAATGGAGGATATAAGGGAATAAATTGGCAACACTGATAAAATAGCATCCCTGAAAGGTTAAATGAGAGACAGAAACGATTACTCCAATGGTGAGCAAATAAACAATGCAATTTATTTTTTCAGTGTAAGTGTTTCTGAGCTAATAAGGGGAGGCTTTAAGACAATGCAACAGAAAAGGCAAGTATATTAAGTGGATATTTCACTCAGGTGTTTACCGAAGAAAGAAAACTGACAATGTGCCTCATGCTGAGAAAACAAATTGCACTGGATAGCACACAACAGGAAGAAATCTTACAAGTATTAAAAACACTTAAGAAAAACAAACTTCCAGGTTCTGATGGTATTCTGTGAGTTGTGCTTAATGAAACCATGGATATTATTCATAAGCCAATAACAAAACTCTTCAAAACATTCACTCAAGACAGGAAAAATAGTCAGTTACCTGGAATTTTCTAGTAAAGTATCCATCAATAAAAAAGACAGCAAGCCCAAGCCAAGTAATTATAGACGAATAAGCATTACTTCTTACATGTAAAAAGTATAACGTAATTATTACGATTATGGAAGATATACTGTAATAGTATTCTAATGAATAGTCAGCATGGATTTAGATCAGGGAAGTCTTGATTAACTAACTTGTTAGAACTTTTGAACACATATTTTGTTTAATTACTTAAAGATTCAAAGATTTTGAATTAATAACTGGTTAATGGATAGTACACAGTAATACATCTAAGAGTATTACTCAAATTGAGGTCATGCCACTGTTTCCTAATTCATATTGATTGGTATAGTTATTAAACTAATCAACACCATGTTACAAATAAGGTAATGCTGCTCAGGACAGTTAATAACTAAAATAAAAAGAGCTTTATGCAGAGAATTGCCTACTTTCAGAAGCAGATTAGCAAGTACTGTAGAAGCAGAAAAGTAATTTCAAAATGAAAAAATGTAACAGTAGGCAAACTCCTGGTTGGTGATATTTTATGTAGATGTCCATCCATTTACTAACTTAATCCAATACAGGGTTCATGGAGAACTGGAGCACTATTCTAGCAAGCAGTGGGTACAAGGTAGGATACACCCTGGCCGGGACAGAAGTCCAATGCGGGGCAGACACAGACATAAACATACTCACACCAGGGCCAGTTTTTCCAGAATCCAATTAACCTACTAGTATGTCCTTGGACTGTGGGAGAAAACCAGAGCAGGATGGGGAACACCCATGGGAACATGGGAAGAACATATAAACTCCATGCAGATAGCAGTCTGGTAATTGAACCCAGGGCCCCAGTGGTTTGAGAACGCTAACAACTGTATCACCATGCTGCCATATTTAATGTAGACTGATGCAGACTATTACACACAAGTAGTATAAACAAACAATTTTGATACAAGATGGGAAACACTGAGGATGAAGAAGCTATGTATTAAAAAAGCTTAGGTGTCCATTTTGATACATACTTTAAATCTTCAAAGTATGGGGAAGCAATATAAGGGGCAAAGATCTAGTGATTTTACATTGTAAAAACTGTAAAAAAAAATGTTGAACACCATGTTAGAAAAAAGATCTAAGAGCTGCAAACAAAATAAAACCTCTATGCACAGAATTGTCTGGTCTCATTTGTAACCCCTTATGTTCCTTTAATCATAAGTTTCAATTTCACAAAGTTCCAGTGATTTTTGTTCAATTGTATATAAGATGCTGTATATTAGTACAATTGAAAGAGGAGAGTGATGAGCTAGGAAAGTATCAGAGCTGCAGTCACAGCCTCAAGGCACAACTGAGCAATTTGCATTGAGTGCACAAAACACAAAAAGGAGATGAATAAGACCTAAGACCTTTAAAGAACAGCAGAGGGAGAACTTGGAGTCTAAAATACAGGCACAGTTGGACAGCTGCAGTCTAGCTAGGCTGAAAATAAACACACACTACAGAAACAATTGCAAATGGTGAGCGACGCCACAACCTGTGAGCCAAAAGTCCTGGAGATGATGGAGGTGTAAGGACTAGGGATCCGAGAGTTGTCAAAGCTGAGAGAGCAGAAGGTGGCATGATGACCTGTGAGTTTCCAGTGGGGAGGGAGATGTAGCCCTTCACAACGAGATCTGAAACAAACAGCTATGCACCTTGGCCAAAGCCTCCAGAGGAGGAGATACATAAAGAATTTCCTGGCCTGATCCTCAAACGGCAGGAGGATATGACAGATTGACATTTCTACTCTGGTATTATGGTCAGAATAATAGATGACAGCCAGATTCTGGCCAGAACATCCAAAAAAAACAAGTGATGCAACCAAGTTGCAGATCTATTACCTGGCAGATGGCAGTGAGCCAGTGGTTTTAACTGGAGTCCAGGTCATTGACACTGAAACAGAAATCAGGATTAAAATTAATGTAGTATTAAAAGTAAAAGGATTTCCATTAAAAACAATTGTTACAAAATAATTGCAACTGCCTGGTGGCTTATTTGGGTCTCAATTAAGAACTTCTGTATTTAAATCATCACACTGTGCTTCATAATTGCTATTATGGAGCAGTAAGTCTGATTTTATGTGGTTGTTGGTTTGTTTTGCTTTGTGTGTGTGTATTTTCATATAGCTTCGGCCTTGTTGTTTTGTTGGTTTTCTGTTAGTTTCTTTGTACTTTCGTTTGTGTGTTTATCCTTGTTTTGCCATTACCTTGCCCTAACGTGTTACATGTTCAACCTTTGTGTTTTTTTGTACCCTGTTCCTGTTGATTACTCTCGTTTTCCCTTATTTGTATTCCTGGTTCACTTGTGTTTTTGTGTGAACTTTTGTATATAAGGTTAGTTTAGGTTGTTGGGTACACTTTACACACTTAGTTGACTTTGTATTAGTAACACTAGTTTAGTAAGGTTGAGTGCCATTTGTCTTGTATGGTTTTGGGTAGTCAGTGGAGGTTAGTTAGGGTGTTGAAGACGCTGAAGACTGTGTGTTTCGGGTTTTCTTTCGCAGTCAGGTTAGCTTTCCCTTGTTTTCCTAGCCAGTTCCCAGTCAATTGTTTTTTCATATGTGCTTTTTTAAAATCCAAATCATTTTAGAAGCTTTGACATGTCTACACATATAAATTTAGATGAAAGGTTTGATGTTAGGTTTGCCTACAAACATCAATACATTCATATACTAAATAGTACTTGAAAAGTGTATCTACAGGTCTGTAAATTAATATCTCACATATCTAGCACACCACCTTCAGTCTGTTGCACTTAATATTTGTTAACACCTTATTATGTTTTCAGTTTCCTGAATTTAAATTTATTAACTCTAGATCAAAAAGGAACTGAGCTATTAAGAAGAAACTGCATGTAAAGCAGGGATTTTGATCAAGCAAATTGTTATTACGGAAGCACTCAATACATTTTTCAACATTATGTTTAGCTAATAGAAATAATACTGAGAAATAAGATTATTTAAAATGGTCACTGACACCAAAGTGATCCCGTACAACAGCATCGCCCCACAACATCCGCTATTGGTGTTGGATGCCAAAGTCCGCCTAGTCCAAACCCCGGTGCAACCAACCACCAATATTGAACGCATCAAATGGTGAAATTACCAGAACATCAAGCTGTTGTGAAGGCGACACTAGGACCATTGGTGCCCAATCCAAGACAAACAGTCGGCGAAGATTGGAACAACCTGGCTGAACGCGTCAAGACATGCGCCGCAACCACCCTGGGAACCACAAAACCAAACCGGCGTTTTATCGACAAACAGACCTGGTGGTGGAACGACGATGTGCAGCAGGCAACCAAGGCAAAAAAGGACGCCTACAAGACCTGGCGGCAGACAAAATGTGATACTGCACACTGAAATCCAACGCAAAGCAAACCGAGCCACAAGACCTAGGACACGTTATCAACATATCAACAAAGATGAAAATGGGCAGATGCTGCAGAAGCCAAAAGACATTCTCCGGCGCTGGAAGGACTGCTTCGAGAAAATATGCAACGAGGAATTTCCATATCCTCCACTACCAGCAGCTCCGAAAGCATCTCCGGCCCAGTACCCACCATCACAATCGCAGAAGTAACCACTGCCATCAACAAAATGAAAAGTGGCAAAGCAACTGGCCCGGACGACATCCCAGCCGAAGTATGGAAGCTCCTTGGAACACAAGGAGCAGCATGGCTCGCGGACCTCTTCAATAAGATCACTGAGGAAAAGGCACCCCCGGAAATGTGGCAAACCAGCATCACAGTGCCAATTTGGAAAGGAAAAGGCGACGTTAATGACTGCTCCATTTACAGGCCGATCCGGCTGCTGTGCCATACAATGAAGATTTTCGAGCGTGTGCTGGACGCATGACTAGGAACCATCATCGATATCTCGCCAAACCAATGCGACTTTGTGAAAAACTGCAGAACAACAGACGCCAAACACGCAGCCCGTCTACTGATGGAAAGGCACCACGAGAAGAGGAAAATGATCCACATGGCATTTCTCGACCTGGAAAAGGCATTCGACAGAGTACCGCACGATCTCATCTGGCTGGCGCTGCTACAGTACCACGTCCCCAAAGCCTATGTCAGCTGGACAAAGCTCCTGTACCAAAAGGCCACTAGCTCAGTACGTTGCGCAGCTGTAACCTCAGACACCTTCCCGGTCAATGTTGGTGTCCACCAAGGCTCAGCCTTGTCTCCTCTGCTATTCATAGTTTGCATGGATACAGTGAACAAAGATATCCAAACGAGGCATCCATGGACGCTATTGTATGCCGACGATGTTATGAGAGCAAGTGAAACGCGACACAGCCTTGAACAGCAAGTACAGGAGTGGAAGACCGCCTTGAATGATTCGGGATGAAATTGAACATCAAGAAGACGGAGTACCTGGAATATGGTGATCAAACCGATGGCACAATCGCAGCTGGTGGGGTCCAACTGAACAAAGTGACACAGTTCAAGTACCTAGGTTCATGTGTCAACTCCGACTGCACTACCCTCCAAGACTCCAAGATGCGAGTCAGCGCCGCTTGGATGAAATGGCGGCAGGTCACTGGATTACTGTGCGACAAGAAGATCCCTTTGTGCCTAAAATCCAAAGTCTACCGCTCAGTGGTCAGACCAGTGGCCCTATACAGAACTGAATGCTGGCCAACGACAAAGAAACATGAACAGGCACTCCATACGATGGAAATGAAGATGCTGCGATGGACCCTTGGCTTGACAAGACTAGACCATTTCATAAATAAAGAGGTGCGAAAAACACTCAAAGTCGCCCCAATCACTGAGAAAATGAGGAAATCGCGCCTGCGATGGTATGGACACATGCTCCGCAGCAATGACACATGAATGGTTAAGACCGCCCTCGAATTGAATGTGGAAGGCTGCCGGCCCCTTGAACGACCATTTACGCGCTGGCTGGATCGGCTGAAAGACGACATGCGCCTCGCAAAAGTCACCTGCCGAGATGCTGCATACCATACGAAGTGGAACAATTGGTGCAAAAAAGCAGACCCCACATAAGTGGGAAAATGTGAAGAAGAAGAAGATTGAGAAATAATAAGATTCTTTCAATTATTATATATTCTAGCTAGATTATTATGTACATATATAAAATGAAAACCATGTAAAAACTCACACTGTGACAATTATTTATTCATTGCCAGTGATTGACAGCTAATAAGTAAAGATAATAAACTAATAACTATAGTAGATAAAAATAATACATGACCTTACAGTATGACAAATGAAATGGAAATACCCGATTACAAAATCAATTTAAATATTTAAATCTAAAGAGCACATCAATATGTTACCATGACAGTGATATGATAAAACGAAGAAAAAACAATTAGAAAAAAACAAAATGACTCTTGTTAAAGCAGTTTGAGGGCTACAGTATAATCGACAAACACAGGAGAATAAGAATGTTTGAAATCTTCAGGTGTGGAGAACCAAGCAGAGTTTTACGAAATGCAGAAAAATTGTTTGAATAGTCTTGCATAGATTGAGGTGCAGTGGAGTGTTGTAAAGAAAAACCTAAACTCCAGAACTATAAATTTTATGTGTTTGAAGAGACAGCCAGTGATTTCAAAATACAGAAAATGAAAATGTTAGCATAAAAAGATGCAAAGAATACGTGCAAGAAGATACTAACCTAATGCTACCCAAATACTTCAAAGTATCAAATTCATTTTTGCATGCTGTTTTTCAATTTTATGGATGTCATCTAATTTGTTGCTCTTATTTTAGAAAGCAGAAACTTTACCTTTTAATACAATTTATATAAATAATTTTCTTCACAGGGTGGCACATTAATATGATGGTTAATGTTACAACCTTACTATTTTTTATTTGTACTGTGGAGATTATCCATAAACCAGTCAATGTTAAGCCATGTGAAGTCAATGCCATTATTTACAGTTTTGTTTTGTGAAGTCAAATACTGCATGTGGTTGTGAGACAAGCTCCATCCTATCCTCTATAAATTCAGTAACAGCAGAACAGTTTACTGACCTGTGCTAAACATCAGAAGGTCATCTTTTGGGGTGCCATCCAGGATCCCGCCAAAGACATAAATATTGTCCCCGACTGTGACTGCACTATGCTTCAAACTCTTCAGAGAGACTCCTCCAGTTTTTAGCTTCTCCCAGGTTAATGATGCTGTCAATGACAACCTGGATGTTATTGTGAAAGTTTATGAATCAGACTATGACAGACATCCACATGTATTTATAGCATTTTCTTAAAATTATTCAGGTGCCATTTATAAAAACAATAGCCGTTTTAATCTTTCAATTAATTTCATACCATTATTTTTTATTTACAAAGTGTAGCATTTACACGCGTCATTGTCAGAACTATTAATTGATTATTAATTTATTTCGCTAATGTTTTGTGAAAAGTATTGATTTATTCAGCTGGAAATTTAGCATTGATTCAGAAGTAATCTGAATCAAGTACCTTGCTCAAAGCAGCGCCCAACCTTCTACTCATACTGTATGTGCAGAGACCTGATCACTACACCAGTGGTCTGCAAGAAATCCAATCTGTAGCCACTACAGATGAAATGAGAGGACCAAATCTACTGCTGCTGCCATTGTGTTGAATGTCGAATTGACCCTGTTGCTTCCACAGTATTATTACTGTTACTGTTCCTGTGCAGTTCACTTTATAATACACTTGCTATTTTGGATCTTACCAGTGTTAAAGCAGTACACTCCAGGAAGGCATTCTTTGGCTTGTGGATGTGAAGCACCACCAAATAGGTATAATTTTCCATTTATCACACTGTGGCCAAACAAGAACACTTTATATACAAGCAAGAAGTTTCTTTGAAATGTTTTTAGTTTTGTCTGTTATATGAGAATATTAAACTATATTACAGTTAGATTATAAATACAATTAAAAGAAAATTATGGTCTTAAACTCCACAGTTTATCCTCCTCAATGTCTTTTTAAAATTAAAGTGAAAAACAGTTTGTTACAAAGGTGTTTATGGTTTCTATTCTTTGTCATCTAGAGAAGTTCATATGAATATTGCAAATCATGTTATGTTAATACCAATAAAGGTTTTCTGAACTATAAATGACAAGATGAAATGGTGTCATTTCTTACCATAGAGAGTGGCCCTCTCTTGCAGGTGGAATCAGCCCATTTTGTGGTATCACCTCCCAAGTCAAATCAGTTGGTGAAACTATATCCATTTCATAGGTTTTATAGATTTTACAATGAAGAAAAACAATTATTGGAAGTGATATTGAATTAACTAAAATAGACTGTCATCAGAACAATAAACATCAAAGTGTGTGATTACACAAAGGTGTAATGTGATCAAAGCTCTTATTAAAGTTATTGGGTTAGATCAAAGCAATTTACCAAAACAGAAGTGAGAGAGTAAAGTACTTTGCTTTTAACCACAAATCAAACTTTCGTAAATATATAATTAGGCTAATACAATCAAAACCCTGTCTCCTGTCTTGCTAATACACATTCTGGTGAATGTTTGTACTCCAAAGCTAAACTTTTGGCTGCAAGAAGAAACTAATATAGAACACCACTGAGTTTGTTTCTGTAACACTGTATGAACTGAGAAAATTAAACAAGTGGAAAAATATTCTACTGAAAACACACAAGAATGAAATGAGTGTTAAGTGTAAATGGTTTCAATGAGTGGAGCAGTTTTTGAGAACTGTGTTATCAAAAGAGAGACAATTAAAAATAACAAGGTAGATAGAAAAATAAATCACACAGAGGTATCTAAATGTTTAATAAGTGGTCTATGCCTAATACAACTCTTAATTGTCTTCTGTTTGAAAGACTTCCATAGGGTTTGAAAGCAAGTCGACTCCTTCAATTTAAAACATGCACTTAAATATTAATCATTTGTAGGAATTTGTTTTCTTCCTTAATTTCAGTTTACACATTCAGTATAGAATTATATTTAAAACTGCTGAATGACACATACATTACATTACTCAAAAGAATGCAAGAAGCTTTTCAGTGGGTTATATTCTTTAGCATTGACAGGGGATGGCATCCAGTTACATCTTGTGGTGACTCCATAAATAATAATCCACAAGGAATAATTTAATAAAGTGAGCTTGTCACTGCATATTAAGACTCCTGGTCAAAGACCTAGTCTATATATGTATACTGTATATAATAATAATAATAATAATAATAATAATAATAATAATAATAATAATAATAATAATAATAATAATTGCTTATACTTATCTAGTGCTTTTCTGGACGCTCCACTCAAAGCGCTTTACAGGCAATGGGGACTCCTCTCCACCACCACCAATATATACTTTATATACTGTATAACATTAAAGATATTACCCTAAGAACCTGCTGTTAACACTTTCCACAGCCATATTTGTGGAGGAATAGCATTTGATCAATTAAGAAACCAAACAGCCTGCATTAGCAATAAAGCAGTCCAATTAAACAATCATATATATATATATATGTTAAGAAATTTAATTGGATCAATTTAGTACTGTAAATTGGAGTGATATGAAAATGATAAACACTCTTTATGATTGGGTTGATTGTCACTGGTAACAGTAAAATGAAAAAAAAATGAAAGTGTAGTATTCTCTGAGCAGAACAAAACATACCTCTTAGTATGTTAACTAGAAATATTAAAGCATAAATTCATTAAAGTTACCTGTAAACATGTAAAAATCATTTAAATGTTTTGGCTGGCCATCCTGTAAAAGATTATAAGAACATGTTATAAATATATTTATTTGGGCCAGATGTTGATCTTAAATTTAGTAAAATTATATATTTCTAAAATGAAAATCTAATTATTGTAATTGCACAAAATAAAGGCTTTAGTTCAAGCATTATGTTAGCTGAATTGAAAGCAATGAAAGCAAAAGAGTATTGACTTATACTTTTCACTTTGCCTTGTCCTTTAATAGCAAAGGCACATCATGAGCTCCTGATCACTACTGTACTCAATCCTTTGTTATACTGTATATTCTAACACCACACAAACTTAATATTAATATTATTTTCTCTGTATTTTTCCAGAGCTGGTTTAATTTTATTAAGACCAAGAAATAAAAAAGCATATATGCTATACAGTGAATATTTGTAGGGTATTATGCATTTCAGCTTTTTTGGGAAGAAGCTTTACAGACAAGCACTAAATAGTCATAAAGTAGAAAGAACTGAAAAAAAAACTTCTTGTGAAATGTTAAGATTAGAACAACTTTAAACAGGATGATGAAGCTCAAAATAGCAATATTTTAGAGATCATTGGGGTCATTTGTTGAACTAAAACCATTGTTTGGACAAGTTCTCTACTGCCCTCTGTCTTGTTTTAGCTTTTTTGAACCTCCTTCTTTTGATGTCAGTAAGACAATAACAACCTAGAATTAGTCCAAAATGTACTCACCAGGGAATTCAAGGTGGACATGCCACCAAACAGGAATGCTATATTTCCAGCTACTGCCAGGGCATGACCATGTCTTTGAAAAACAAAAAACAGTGAGTAATATTTGACTATGCTTACGTAATACAAGACCTATTTTTCTTTATAAAATGTTTAAAAAGTATGTTTATTATCTACCTTGGTTTAAAACACAAGACATTAATCTTGAAAAATTCCCTGATAATTGAAACTATACAAACGTATCTTTAAAATAAGATGAATGACATTGTAAAAATGTGAAACCTTGAATTTAGAAGGTAAATATCTACTATTTATCTATATACAGTAAGACAATATGACTCCTGTCCAGAATTTCTTTTCTGGGCTATGTTATTGATCAGAGATAGGAGCGCTTAAGCTTTACTTGTATCACAATTTGTCAAATTAGCATTGTTTAAAGAAGTAGAATGTATAATTACTTTGTTTTTGTTCTTTGACTCCTTATTTCACATCCTTTACATTGTTCCATATGATTTTCTAAACCCAAGTCTCTTATTAACATTTATAATACACCCCTGTAAACTTCCTGCTAGAAAGTTCAGAAGTGTTAAACTACAGGAGATGAAGAGAAGTGTATTAAATTATATTAGTTAAAACTAATTTTGGCCTAAAAAATATTCAATTTTGTACTACCCTCCTGTTACTCTGTACTCTTCCTCAATATTTGAAAATATTGTCAAAGTAGCTAGTTTTACAAAGATGCATGAATAATATGAGTCCAAACAAAACTAACAGAGGTATGTAGGCAACTTATGAAGGGAACATTGCAACACACATTAAACATTACATTACAGGAACCGTAGTTTATTGTTTTATTGAGTTAAAAAATAATGTTCTGATATTTTGTACTTTTATTGTAAATTCTGTGCTCAATTAGAAGCTTATAAGAATCAGCTGATGTACAGTATACTGTATATAGGGTAAAATAACTAATTACAAAATCATTTTCTGTGCTCAGTTAAGTTTTTAAATTTTAAATGGATGTAACATAATGAATGTAAACATAATCCTCTAGAATATTTTTTTAATAACTGTTACAACTTGTTTTGTTTAAATTATTTTTCAAAGTAAAAACAAATAAATATGAAGACAAAGCAGACAGAAAAGGAAGCATAATTTACCTGGGGCACGGCAGGGCTCCTTTGATCTCTTTTTCAATCCAATGACCACTTGCCAACGCCATTTTTCTATCTGAAATACATGCATTCATGCATAAAGATATGTAAGAAAGTATAAAGCTATTGATATGTTTAAACTCTTCATCTCCTGTGCAGTAAAACACAAATAGTTAAAAAAATAATTTTATTTCAGAGCGCTTCTCACTCTTTCAACAACACCAGCCTTTGTCAGTACAGATATGCCCTCTACTTCTGGATGGATGATGATATGCAGCTCTTCACAGTTCTACTAGTACTCATGTTGCTTAGATACAGAGATACACAGGAGCTTGCAGCAATAAAATGACAATTAGAGTTTAGTTGATAACTATGATGAGCCAAGTAGTAATCTGTATAGGATTACATCTCCAGTATCAAATCCACCTTTACATGCACGCACAGTCAGTTAAGACATGGGATATATTACATATTGAGTGTCAATGCACAAAAGCTTGAACTTCATTATTAATAGGATGACAGAATGTAGTCTACTTCAGGAGCTGCATTTGAGTTTCTTTTTTTCATTTTACGCACCTTTCCAAAAACGAATGCACTAAATTTAATCTTAGCAAGTTATCGTCATGATAGCGCATGCCTGGTTTGTAAAAGACCTCCATCTATTTTCTAACCTCTTTAGCCAATACACTTTCGTTTAGGAGCTGGTGTCTATACCAGCAAGCAACAGGTACAAGGTGGGATACACCCTCGATGGGACACTAACCCATCAAAGGACATATTCACAGACACACACATTCACACGAGGGACTGTGGGAGGAAATCGGAACACTCAATAGAAACTGACGCAAACATAGGAACAAAAAAACAAACTCCACGCCTATAGCACCCCAGAAATTGAACTTAGGCCTCAGTGCTGCTAGGCAGCAATGCTGGCCACGGTGCCAACCTTTAAAGAGTGAAAAATGGAATAAGAAAAAAAAATACTTACCCGGCAATATTTCATCAAGATATATCAAATATAAAATAACATTAAAATAGCCCACTGAAAGTTTTCAAATACATGTATTTCATATAATTCACCTTTCAGTCTCATTCACAAGCTTATTTACTGTAAACATTCAGCAATTAAAGCATCAATTAAAACTGAAAAGCATGATGTTGTCACAGCATTATTATAAGATGTTAGCTACCAAAGAAAAAACATCAAATGAGAAAAACTTTTTTTTATTTTAGGCTGTTTGTTAAAGTCATTAGGCAAAGATTATTCCACCAGTTCGAAGCCTCAGCAGTTTTGTTATATTTTCTTCTGATATCTTCCCAGCTGAGTTGCAGTGCTTAGGCTTTTCTAGACTGGCTAAAGATTAATTAAAAATTACAAAATAATAATAATTTATAATTGTTTACACTTTTATAGTGCTTTTCTGGACACTCCACTCAAAGCAATACAGGTAATGGGGACTCTCCTGCACCACCACCAGTGTGCAGCATCCACCAGGGTGATGCGATGACATCCACAAAGCACCAGAATGCTCACCACACATCAAGTATTAGTGGGGAGGAGAACAAAGTATTGAAGCCAATTTATAGATGAGCGTTATTAGGAGGCCATGATTGGTAAAGGCCCATGGGAAATTTGGCCAGGATGTCAGGGTAACACCCCTACTCTTTTCGAGAGACACCCTGGGATTTCTAATGACCACAGAGAGTCAGGACCTCAGTTTTACATCTCATCTGAAGGACAGTGCTTTTTTACAGTATAGTGTCCCCATCACTATACTGTGGCATTAGGACCCACACAGACCACAGAGTGAGCGCCGGCTGCTGGCCCCACTAACACCTCTTCCAGCAGCAACCTTAGTTTTTCCCAGGATGTCTCTCATCCAGCTACTGACCAGGCTCACACCTGCTTAGCTTCAGTGGGCTGCCAGCTGTGAGTTGCAGGGTTATATGGCTGCTGGCAAAAAACTAAAATAAAGCTAAGCTCTTAAAGAATGTAATAAAACTTCAACTTAATAGGTATTGTTCAGACAGAACGTCACTGAGCTTCATTGCACTGAAATAAAGAGAAAACAGGCTGCATCCAACTTCAACCCTCTAGGTTTTTTGCCTCAAACCTTGGACCCAATTTTTGCTAACTCATACATACTGTAATGTAATGCTGTAGAAATACACAATGTTTTCATACAAACGTGTAAGCTTCTGAATTTGTAAATAAAAGAAACGTTCTTTTATTCCGAATATACAACGCAACATTGACCTTTAGTTTCTCTATAGCTTATTGATATGAAAAACAGGCTTTATTAATACAAACAACAAGACCATCACTTCTTCAGGTCTTCAAATTTCTTCAAATATACCCTAAAATATAAAGGATTGGCTTTATTACTACTTTTAAAGCCATTTATACTCTTTAAACAACAATCATAACAATCCTTAAGAGAGTTGCCATATAGTATTTGTTTCTTATATGGACAGTGACATCTTAATTCGTTGTTTTGTCACGGCACAAAACAAGTGCACCGGAGTTACTTGGGAAGTGTCCGGGGACATAATCTGCCATACCGAAAATTTAACAAATCCCTTAATAGCTGAACACGGGTCAAAAATCGGACGTCTAACAATCCTTGGTCTAAGTGTTAAAAGAACGCCTACGCTCTCCCTCCCTTCACCGTGACAGTACATAGGCTTAACAATGGAACGACTACTTCTCCCTGGTTGCTAAGCGATCAGACGTCATTCCGTACGGGGCTACGTATGTTCCGGTCGTGTGTCAAAGGCGGCGGCAGGAAGAAGATTGTAGTGTTGCCTTGAGCGGAGCCAAAATTGGAACCCATAAGACAGGAAAGTGCTGTAGCAATATTAGTCTGCTTATTTAAATAAACTATAATTAGGAAACAACAAAGCAGGCAACCTGGAAGAAGCAGGTACACCGAAAATATCTACGCAACATGGATTTTATATAATTCCGGAAAAATGTGAGGAGATGAGCCAGGAGAAAAAGAAGAAGCAGACCAACCGCATCATGTTGGTCAAAAAGATCATAATGAAAGATGGGAGCAATGTAAGTGATCGCTTTCAATTTTATTGCAGTCCTCCGCGAAAACTGAACAGAAGCGAAGGAACTTCATGATTATATATATGAATAACTGTAACATATCCTGTAGTGTTGACATGAAAAACACGAGTAACTGTGTTCGGTTCTAGTTTCGATTCAAGCATCAGTGAAGGTTTTCTGGAAACGCTATTTTTGTGCCAATATGGGCACAACAGTACGCAAGATGAAAAGGAGACGATTGCTGTAGAATAAAGTTTTATTTATGGTTATAGAACGTTTGTCTGTATTCATTATGAGCCAGTATATATATATATTTATATTATAATGATAATTGTTTAAATTAATTTGAATGTAATATCCCCTTCTTCATTAGCTGTTTTCATTTTAGTGTAAAACGTGTATTTTATTGACTCAATTTTATGGTGTTGCCAGTTACAATGATCAAAGTGTTAAATTCTTTTAATATTAGTTCACCGTCTTTAAGCTTCACCAAAAGTTTCTTCAAACTCTTTTATGTTAAAAGTTTGCAAGAATCTGAAAGCTGTTTTTTCTGCAGGATTTTATAGTGCCCCCTAAATTGTATATCGGTTTAAATTCTTCAAGGCTTTCACACACTCTAGAGAGCTGTACACTACATTTGTGTAGATACGACGAAAGATAGTTAAGGTTGTCATTGAATGTCGAAGTTAACACGTTCTACCTTGTTGTACCTTGCTTGTCTCAGTTGGAGCAGTATAGTTTTGTGTGAAGCACTTGATAAAGTGTAGGTTACATATTTAATGAAGTCCTCTGCTTCCTATTTCATTCGTCATACTTTAGTGAAATGCGACAAGTGTTTTACGACTCCATTTAACTATTTCGAGGAATATGTACAGTAAACAACACCTTAACTGTAAACCTGTACATGGTAGAGACACTCTACCGTCCAGAGTCAGTGAGTCGAGGACTATCGCAAACGTACTGTAGCAAACATCATACTGTAATACACCATAATACTTAAAATACTAAATAATTATTGCAAATTTAAGTCACAACACTAAGCTAATCTAAATAGATTTATTTTCTTGACTATAGCAGTCTTTCGGGACTCTAGAAGTGCAGGCCTAATGTGTTTTTATGCTACTGTATGACATGTTATGTGACTGTAACCGTAAAGGTCTGTATGAAACAAGTAGTAATTTTGGCTTCGTTCTTGAACAATATGTTGGAAAAACCACAACACGGTATACCTGATGCAAATACCAAACGTTTTTTTTTGGTCCCCGCAAAGACCTTGTGTAACCCCTAATACTGAGATATAAGGCTAAGGGACAAAGGAAATTGCTTATTATTGAAACCTAAACAGAACCAAAGGAAAACTTGAAAAATATCGACATGTTAACTGTCCATTAGACACTGCACTTCTACAGCCTTTGACATTTAAAAATATATTATTACTTATTAAGTCTTAATAAATCTAAAACCTTGAATATTATTAATATGTATATGCTTTTTTCTTTAAGAAGTGTTAGAACTTATCTGAATTTCACCTTGCTTAATAGAATCGAGGACCTACAAGTATTTATAAATTTTTTGCCTTTTTATTTGTAAATCAAAAGCATTCACTCAGATAACAGGTAGAAGTTCTCTATCATCCTATTGATATTTCTAAATTACACACTTAACAGTTCTCTGCAATACCATCTTGAAGTTTCAAAAAATGGATTTAAAAAATTGACTTTAGTAGAAATGTCTGCTATTGATCCATCTTTGACTTAACCTTTTTGAAAAACAAATTTTGTTTCAAAAGAGGTTTGTCTCTACATTGCTGTTCCGCCACAGAATAATATTGATAAGAAAAATAAAAAAACACCTTCTCAAACTTGAAAAAATGGGTGTAGTTGTCTGATGTAAACCAAAGATTTTAATGTTGTGGTAACAAAATTTTAAAATGACTGTGGCAAAGGCTGACCAGCAAAAAGCTTAGATTTTTCTTTTCATGTAGTTTCATTGGAACTATTTAAATTGAGAAAGATGGATAGTCAGCTGCTTAAAATATTACCTATCTTTCTATTGCCTAAACCACTTTATCCAGAATGGAGTTGCGGGGGATGCCAACGCCTAACCTGGCAATCACTGGGGGCAAGGCAGGATACACCCTGGAGTCGTAGCCTACATCCTTGTATTGGATAAAGTTTTTAGAAAAAAGATGGATGGACATTGTGTTTTTGCTTTGCAATAAACCAGTAATACCTTACTTAGCATACTCAGTTACATTGGGTCACTAACACAGAAAGTTTTAGCCTATTAAGTTCCAAGAGGAAGAACAAGAATGATTTCTGATCTCAGGGTGTTGTAATGTCTAGACAGGTAAGGGGACATACTGTAAATCTTTTCACTATATAAAAAAGGAGTATGGTAGATAAGATCTAATTCAAGGATTTTAAGATCCAGCTTTGGCGTGTGACTCGCATGCTGGAGGTCGGGGGCTCAAACCCTGTTCCCGGCCTGAGCTTTCTTTGGGTGGTGCGGTGGCACTGTGGCTAAGGATCTGCACCTGTGGCTGGAAGGTTGCCCGTTCGTATCCCGGCCAGCAGAGAAATCCTACTCCATTGGGTCCCTGAGCAAGGTCCTTAACCCCAACTGCTCCAGGGGCGCCGTATAAATGGCTGACTCTGCCCTCTGACCCCAAGCTTCTCTCCCTGTCTGTGTGTCTCATGTGTGTCTCAATAAAGTGATCTTATAAATATGATTAATCTCAGTAGCACAAGACCATGGTGTCATAACTGGAACTAAAAGAGAATTCATTGAGAACATTTAATAGGAAATTTTTCTTTACAAAAATTGTTTTGGGATGTGGAACAAGCTTCCCAGTGAGGTTGTTTGGGCCCATTCTCGGGGTACTTTTAAGAAAAGGCAGCATGAACTGCTAGATTTGCGAGCAGATTGGCCTCCACATATTTGGATTATTTGTAATGTTCTTATTGGTTACCATTCAGTGCTTGTATGCTATTATTGTAGTTACTTAGTAGAAATAATTAAAACCCTGGCCTATACGTCATGAGAACAAACAAATCAAACAGCATGCTAGCATATAATTTGAATGTTTTTATTAACCACATCTAACAAGCATGATGTATTATGAGAAAATTACTAAACTCAAAACAATGGTAGTTTTAATTCACAGCAAAACATTTAAATTTAAAATGTGATAGTAGTTCTTTTGCCACATTTTCAGTGTAAACATTTGGAGTGTAACAAACCGTTGCTATATCAGTACATCATGAATTTAGCTCAGCTTTGCTCTGTGGTGCTTCAGCTTGTCAAACAGTTTCAATTTCTGCATCTTCAGCTGGTATTTTTTCTTCTGGGCAGTGTGATCAGTATAGAAACTGTAAATACAGTATATATTTACTTGCTTTTTGGTTGACTATTTGAAGAGCACCACTATTTTGCACACCAGTGTTGTGACTCATTTGCAAACAAAGCGACCCATTAGTTTAATAGTTTAAGAACTTGTGTCCTCAAGTGTGTTATTAGAGATCATATGCATATTCCAGTTAAGCTACCTGTGACTTGTTCTTGCCTATAAAGTTTTTCTTCAATTTATGGGAATGTCTACTCCCAACTGTCAGAGGTCATGGAAGCCGAAATTCCTTCCAATCATTTTTTTTGCCACATATGAAGCCCACCTGCATTTTCAACTGAGGCTTGTGACTTCACACAGGAGTGTCGCTTCACACTTGACAGAGTAAAGACTTAGAAAACCGAAGAAGGATTTTCAGTAGTAAACTTATTTTAAAATATTGGCGTGGATGTTGAATTACACTTGAAGTAGCTGGACATTATTATTGTCCATGCAAAGTGGTTGCTTGTTAAGCACAAGAATGGTGTAAGAAGAGACCGTTTTTGGGCTCTGAAAATAACGGCACTTGTGGTTTACAAAGGAATGTATTATGTCATGTGCTTCTGGGTTAGGTTCCAAGTTGCCATGACCCACACTAGGACAAGTGGCTTTCTCATAATGGGTGGAAGCTTCATTTCTGATTTGAATTCTTACAGCTTATTTTCTATATATTTTTTTGTTTTTGCAGACATTTGAGTTATTGCCCACACATGTTCAATTTGAGCATTTAGGTTTTGATGAAAAACATTCACTTAGTAATGTAACATGTAACTCAACAAAAAGAGACATTATTGAGACACTGTATCTCCTCCTTTCCCTTCATACACATCTCTGAATGTTTTGACTAGCCATTGCTCTGAAATATAAGTATGAAAGTTATGAATTTCATTAGGAATGTTTACTAGGCCTATTTAACAATTTATTTTATTATTTTTTTTATCAATTTATATCTAATAGTTTGCTGATACTCGGCTCTTGTGTATGACATTATTTTTGTAAGATATGTTTTATTTACCTCTGTGTGCTATCGATTCTACCTCAGAATACAACACAGACTTTGCAGGTGAACCGTTTGCAACAAATATTCACCACATGAGACATTTTGTGAATGCATCTTGGTTAAATCTAATTCCCAGTCTTTTAATTTTAATGCTTTCTGTTTCATTTTGTTGATTTTAAACACTTTGCACTTTTGTTTGTATGTATTTACTTTTTTGACCATCACAATCATTTTTTAGATCTTATTCTGTATTGCACATGCAATTCCAAAGTCTTCAGTTGTTTGAAATGCTATTACTTTAATATGTGGTATTAGAAGTTACTAACTTCTTTCTTTCTCTTTTCACAGCACCAGGGAATTGGGAATGCTAGTGTTACCCATGCTGTGATTGTAATATTCTTGGAATTTTTTGCCTGGGGCTTATTAACAACTCCAATGTTAACTGTAAGTACTGTATGTTTTTATACGACCAAATTAAGAAGTTGTGTATACATTTAACGTCAAGGTAGAAAATGAAGTCAATTTGGTTTGTGCTGAAGTTCTGTGTTAACAGGGTATTGGTGCAATGTTCAAAACATTTTGATATGTATTTTGTTTATTGTCTGTTCCTTGCTTGAAGTGCAAAAATAGGAAACAGGAAAATATCTCCAAACTCTAAACATCAATAACATGTTAAGACTAGAAATTAAAGATTCATCTTGTCCTGACAGTGTTGGATATTCAGACAGTATTATCAAGGTTAGTAAATTATGATGTGCAGTGTCCAGTGGTCTTAAGTCATACATTGTGTATTATGAATGAACTTAAAAACAGGAGTCAACAAGCTCCATGGTACATAATTACATCATATCCCTTTCACAATATTTACCTTTCTATTTATAGTGTAGCTTGGATGTTATTTCTGTTTTATCATCTACTATGTGTTACTATCTCTAAATTGGTTTTTATTTATTATACTTGAGCCTTTACTAAGCACAGAAATTTGTGTTTCAGGCTTTTGGCTTTTTGTGATTTTAATTTTACTGATATACGTTTACATCTGGAAACTTAACACTTTCAGTGGTCAGAAAAAAACATGACTGTATTGCCTTTTAAAACTTAAAATATCTTGTGAAAAAGGGATTCCTCAAGTATATAGAATTAATTCTTATTTTTGTGATTCTCTTTTCTGTGGCAAGCAATGGGCACAAGGCAGGGTACACCCTGGATGGGATGCCACTCCATTGCGGGGCACACAGACACTAACACACTCACATCTAGGGAAACCCACGTGAATCCAGGGAGAAAATACATACTCCATACAGAGAGCACCCCATATCTGGAATTGAACCCAGGGCCCCAGTGCTGCAAGGCAGCAATGCTAAGCACCACAAATTAATTGAATCAATTCATAATTAACAATTGAAGCAATTTATAGAATATTTTGAGAATATTATAGAAAACTCAGTTTTCATTAAAAACCTTTTAAAAAAATATTATTGAACATTTTTCAATTTGAAACATGGCCACAATCCAAATCATCTATTTCTTATAAAATTCCTTTACATGTTTTGAGTAAAATATAAATCATAAATCTTTTGAGTGAGCTTGATTCTGAGAGCCTCAGAATAATTTTTCTAAAATCCTTAATATGTCAATAAAAACGTGAGAGTCTTTCAATCATGGAAATTCAAGAGAGTGGTCACACAGTTGCATTTTGTGTGCAAATGCCTACTGGGCAAGCAACGAGCACAAGGCAGGGTACACCCTGGACAGGATGCCAGTCCATCGCAGGGCTAGTGCAAGCTAATAATACATGGGGACAATTTGCAGGCCACAGTAAAGGCCGAGGGGGGAAATTTGGCCTGGACACTGGGGTAACTCCGTACTCTTATTGACAAAATGCCTGGGGATCTTTTATGACCACTGAGAGGACCTTGGTTTCATGTCTCATCCAAAAGACGGTAGTATAATAGTATATACTGTAATTTAGTATATATATATTTTTATAGTATATAGTATAATTATTTTATGCAGATTCAGTTTTGGAAATTGTATCCATTACAGATATTTTACCACAGATTTCCATAAAAAGTCCTATCAGTTAAACAGGGAGATGAAAGGAGCAACACTTTCTAAATATATAAGCCACAATTGTATGTGCAGTTTCTGCCACCTCCAAAGAATGTGTAAAATCTCATTGTTATATTCATTGTTAATTATGTAGTTAAGTAAACGTGTTGGTTTTCTAATAGCTTGTCTGCTATCTTCCCTCAAATTCTGTTAAAACTTTAGGGATGATTTATATATTTTATATATTTTGACTTCCCTGTTTTTCTAATCACATCCACAAAGTCTGCAATGCATCCATTTTCCATTTATGAGACGTACTGTATCTTGCTTAAGACAAATTCTTTCTCTTACTGATGCAGAGAAAGTAGTCCATGCTTTCATCTCCTCAGGACTAGATTTCTGCAATGCTTTGCTATCTGGATCATCCAAGAAATAACTTCAGAAACTACAGTACGTCCAGTCCTGTGCTGCTTGTGTGCTGATCTGAAAAATCAGAACATATTTTTCTTGTGCTGGAAGTCTTGCTTTGGCTACCAGTATTTTACAGGATTGACTTTAAAATTCTCTGGTTGACCTAGTAGGTGCCATGCGGTGTACCTTCGATGTACTTTCAAGAATTAATCAATCACTTCGTCCGGATGGCTGTAGGGCCCTCACTGTTCCTAGGACCCCCAGTATTTGGAATATACTTCCTGATCGCACCATCTGCTAATGTTTTTAAAACGTGCCTCAAGACTTGTTCTTTACGTCCTTCAATTCCTGACATCATTCTTTTAATTTCTTATAATCTAATAAGTTATACATTTTATATGATTATTTTTTATGTAGGCCTTGGGACTGCTGTTTGAAAGGCACCATATCACAGTAAAATTGATTGATTGTTAAAGTTGAAACTGAACATTATTTATCAAGTGTCTTCAGAAGTTGTGTGAATAATAATAATAATAATAATAATAATAATAATACTGGCACCTATTTTCTCTGGGGGCAAAAATATCCTAGTTCTATGACAAAAGTTATTTTTTTCAGAGATCAAGCAACTATTTGTAGGAATGTGGATAGTATAACATACTGTATGATCATTTTATTTTAGAAAGTCATATTATACCTTATAATATACGTAAGGTGCCACGGTGACCTACAGCACATTTGAAAGTTTACATGATGTTATTGTTATACATGGGATTGAGAAGAATTTAAGAAGATATTACACCTAATAATAACCTGCCAAATACTGAAATCTAAAATCTAATGAAATTGCTTTTTTGGGGTCTGACAGGAATCATTAAAAAAAACTGCTATAGAAAAATCCTAAACCATGAAAAAGATTAGTTTATTTGGCAATCTTGCTTTTCTTTTTTAGGTCCTCCATGAAACATTTCCACAGCATACATTTTTGATGAATGGCCTAATACAAGGTGTAAAGGTAGGAGATTTTCTATGTTGTATCATTTCTTTTGTTAACTTCAGTTGAATATATTGTGGTTATTTCAAACCCATATCTGCCAGCAGCCATATCACCCCCCAACTCACAACTGGCAGCCCACTTCCTCCGTGCAGCCCAATAGGTTAGTGCTCAGTTTCAGCCTTGTTTATATTTATAAATATTTATAATTAACACACTACAAATGTAAGTGCCAGCAGCCATATCACCCTGCAACTCACAACTGGCAACCCACTGAAGCTAAGCAGGTGTGAGCCAGGTCAGTACCTGGATGAGAGACCTCCTGGGAAAAACTAAGGTTTCTGCTGGAAGAGGTGTTAGTGGGGCCAGCATGGGGCGCTCACCCTGCGGTCCGTGTGTGTCCTAATGCCCCAGTATAGTGACGGGGACACTATACTGTAAATAAGCGCCGTCCTTCGGATGAGACGTAAAACCGAGTTCCTGACTCTCTGTGGTCATTAGAAATCCCAGGGTGTCTCTCGAAAAGAGTAGGGGTGTAACCCCGGCGTCCTGGCCTAATAATCCCCCTCTATGAATTGGCTACATTTCTTTGTTCTCCCCCCCCCCCCCCCCCCCATGGCAGGCAGAGCGATGCGCCGGTTGGAGTATTTCTCGGTCGCAGTTAATGGCAACATCAGCTCAAAGATTTGGTTCAAACCACCAAATGGAGACTGGTGTGCTGACAAGCGGACCCTGCTGATGCGGGATTAATGCTAGGAAAGAGAGAGAGAGAGATTTTGAATCCATATCTATGCTGTTTTTTGCGAAATTGTAATAACTTTGTTTGACGGGGTTACCAAAAACTTCAGTAGTAATCTGTTAATTTATGTGGGTAGCTGAATCAGCATGCGTAGGCTGCAAAGCAGCCATATCACCCTGCAACTCACAACTGGCAACCCACTGAAGCTAAGCAGGTGTGAGCCTGATCAGTACCTGGATGGGAGACCTCCTGGGAAAAACTAAGGTTGCTGCTGGAAGAGGTGTTAGTGGGGCCAGCAGGGGGCGCTCACCCTGTGGTCCATGTGGGTCCTAATGCCCCAGTATAGTGACACTATACTGTAAACAGGCGCCGTCCTTCGGATGAGATGTAAAACCGAGGTCCTGACTCTCTGTGGTCATTAAAAATCCCAGGGTGCTTCTCGAAAAGAGTATGGGTGTAACCCCGGCGTCCTGGACAAATTTCCCATTGCCACTTACCAATCATGGCCTCCTAATAATCCCCCTCTATGATTGGCTATATTACTCTGCTCTCCTCCCCACTGATAGCTGATGTGTGGTGAGCGTTCTGGCTCACTATGGCTGCCGTCGCATCATCCTGGTGGATGCTGCACATTGGTGGTGGTGGAGGGGAGTCCCCATTACTTGTAAAGCGCTTTGAGTGGAATGTCCAGAAAAGCGCTATATAAGTGTAAGCAATTATTATTAAAGGAAAAAGTAATAGGTTTATTCCATGCTGAAAAAAAGAAGAAAGAAAACACAACGTTTCGAAATGTCTGTCGTGATGTTTTGTCCCTGATTTGGACTTTATCTAAAAACTTTGATTTCCTGATAAAAACAAAATTATACTGAATATTTTATAGCATATTATAGCCTGATTGCCACTAAAGCTTTCATGATTACCATTCCAGTCCAAACTATTAATGACTTTGTTAAACTGTTATGATTGTGTAAAGTCTATTAAGTTATTTGAAGAAACATATTTTTAATCAGTCTCACTCCCATTTGCCATATTGCATGACATTTTCTGTCTCATAAATGATTTCTTGTACTAAAGCAAACATTCTTCCATCCATCCATTCTGTGACCACTTTATCCAATACTTTGTTATTGGGGAGCGAGAACCTATGCTGGCAAGCAAGGAGCAGAAGTCAGGGTACACCCTGGACGAGATGCCAGTCCATCACAGGACACACATGGACACAAACACAGAAACACGCACACTCTCTTCAGAAGCCAATTAACCTACCAGTATGTCTTTGGACTTAGAGAGGAAACAGGAGCACCCGGAAGAAACCTATGCAATCATGGGGATGTAGTGTGCTCTCTGAAGGCACCAGTTCTGTAGGGTTTGGGCATTTACTGGGACAATTATTAATTGTCGCAGTAAATCACAAAATTGATTCTTTTGATGGCTTTAGAATCCAACCATGCGATATAACTCAAACAACGCACACACACAGGTACTAATACACGAGGATACATTTATTAATACAGAGAATATGCATGTAAACCTAACAGATCTTATCGAGAGGGTTATCAGAATACAAAAGGTACATATTCAGTCAGTTACGAAGAGTTACATATATCAAGAGGACATACGCTCAGTATATCATTCATTTAGACCGTTTGTAAATGAACTTGGTTATAACTTCTACATTAGATACTCAAAACAAGTACATAACTCTTAGGAATTAAATTGATATCAACTGGTTGGGATAACAATTGAATTCTCGAGCAGTAATGCAGTGAAGTTGAATACTCATCCAATCTTTGAGGATTCAGATCTCCTGCGGGCTCAAAGAAACAGTTTCAGGCTGTTGCTGTCCAATCCACGCTGTCTGGCTAGGTGCCAGGCTGTGCTGTGCGGCTTGCGACGATGCGCTGCTGATGCTCACTGACCGGCTAGTTAGTGTTGGCTTTAACTAGCACAGTTTGTGCACAGGAGAAAAGATGACTGTGGGTCCCAGCAAGTCAGGAAGAGGACTGGTTCGTTCCTGATGAAGAGCTAGTTCTGAATAGTGATTCAGCTGTCCACAGTTCTGACCTGTTCACGAAGCCTGCTGCTGGTGCTAACCTCGGGTGGATCCTCTGGTTACTCTCTGGCAACCTCCGCTCTAGACTCTTAGAACAAAGGAAAGTTCTGGCACTCGGACACACTGGCCGTTCCGTGGTTGTCCGGGCTGAGTCTCAGGATGGTCAGGAGGCGCGCTGCGAGAATGTCCTGCCCTTGGGAGCCTTCTGCTCCTGGGCCGTCCTGCCCTGGAATTCTCCTTTGAATTCCCTTTAGAAAAGTCCACAGAATTCTCTCTCAGGCCCTCTGTGTTGCCTGTTTTTACCTGGAGGAACTTCAGCTCGTTCATTGGCTGAAAGTTTCATGGGCATCAGAGTCCCACGTGGGTTACTCGGCCCTACCAGTCCCTGATTGGTTGATCAAGGTGAGATATGAGTCACTTACTCCTGACACTTAGGAATGCAGTCCAGATGTCCATCTGGCACTCCCTAGACAGATAGGCGCCAATGGATGACCATTGATCATGATAGCCAGGCTTAGCTAAGTGCATCCCCCTTTGGGAGCTGTCCCTTATCAAAAGAAAACATCTTTAAATCAGCCTGCATGAATAGTCTCTCTGTGGCTGCACCACAGAGATGAACAGAGAGATGAGGCCTCATTTGGGAACACTTAATTCTGTCTTATTAATAAGCCTCGCCGCTACAGGGAGAACATACAAACTCCACACAGATAGCACCTCAGGTCCAGAATTGAATCCATAGCCCTAACTGCCACAAACATCTGTACTCTAATACACAATTCCTAACTTAAAATGAGCTATATTTTTAGGTATAGGTGGTTTGTTAATTATTAATAAATCTATTGGTTTGTTAATTATTAATAAGAAGAAATTGAAAGTTCACTGTAATGAGTGATCATTCTGTACTCTGTATGTATGATATAAATACTTTTTGATTGATGTTCTTCTTGCAGTACACATTTGAAATTAATAATGTAAAGGATGTATGTACAACAAAGCAAATTAAAGTGAGGACTAGTGAGAATGCTGCGGTTACCCGTGGCACCTGCAGGAAACAAGACGCTCCCGGGCCAGGCGTGAAAGAATTACCATGCTATGACAGTTATCCTTGCTTATTTACCCAAGCTGTGTCTAGTGAGAAAGAAGAGACGGGAGAGCAGAATTACCTTGGGTTTTTTTGTTGTTGAATGATTAATAAGTGTGTGCTAACCATGGAGGGGGGTAGAGAGCAAGAGAGATAACAGGCTCATTCTCTACTCTTTCTTATATCAGACACTTAAAAATATACAGTACAGTAAATAAATTAGAATTACCATCTAAAAAAAGTTTAAATACAGTGTATTTCATTGCCACCATTAAACACCAAATAAAATACTCAGTAAATAAAAATAAAACCACTTGGATGGTTCCTGACATATTTGCAATACAGATTGCTCACCATTGTCAGTGGAAAAAACTTGGAAGTTACCACACGTGTGAAAGCAAAGTGGCCAACTCAGCCCCGGTTGATGTTGGTGGTTACTGCATTATGTTTATTCCATGCTATTTATCTGCAGAAGTTATGTATCGTACTACTTGCTCCTTATGCATGCAACATAAAATCTTTTTACCATAAAAAATTAAAAAAAGAGACCCATGGGAGGTTTTAACATGAAGTGGAAATTTGCGTTAGCCAAGTCTTGGGGCGGAGCGGTGGCTCTGTGGCTAAGGATCTGCGTCTGTGGCTGGAAGGTTGCCGGTTCAAATCCCACAGCTGGCAGAGGAATCCTACTCCGTTGGGCTCCTGAGCAAGGCCCCTTAACCCCAACTGCTCCAAGGGCACTGCACAATGGCTGACCCTGCGCTCTGACCCCAAGCTCTCTCCCTGTCTGTGTCTCATGGAGAGCAAGCTGGGGTCTATGCGAAAAGATAATTCCTAATGCAAGAAATTGTAACGGGTTAATAAAGTCATGTGTAACCTGGGGAGAGTGTATATTTTCATGGCGTCTGCTTTTAAACTTCAGAAGTCTACCTAAATGAGTTTTTAATTTATTTCGGTTGTCTTTGTTTTAAATGGAAGAACTTTTATTAAACTTTAACTTTTTTTCTACCTTAATATTTCAGGGCTTTTTATCATTCATGAGTGCCCCACTCATTGGTGCCCTTTCAGATGTGTGGGGCAGAAAGTCTTTCCTGCTGGTCACAGTGTTCTTCACCTGCATCCCAATTCCTCTAATGAGGATAAGTCCCTGGTAAGAGGCACTGGCTGAGACTGCTCTCTTTGTACCAAGTCACATGTATCTCATGGGGCATTATAACTGTGGCTCTTTTCCTTTAAAAGCTTTAAAAGCTATTTTTGGTTAATTGCATTTTGTAAACCGATCCTAGTAAAATCTACCTACTTTTGTGTAGAAAGGACTGCATGATGCAGAATTACACAGCTTGATAATCTGAAATATCTGATAGCAACCTTCATTTCCCAGTTATGTTTTGTAAAGTGTAATTACTCGATTTTTTTAAATGCCTAGAATGATAGATTTTGCATTATATAATGACAATGCTTGTATGCCCTGAAGTAAAATAAGATGTTACAGCAAAATGTATGCTTTCTCGTGAACTAAAGGTATTTCCAATGATTTCTATTAGGTGTTCTTGTTGGGTGTATATGCCGAGCAAGCAGTACTGTTTTATTAAGCATTTTGTAGTTTTCCTTGATATGTATGGCTGCTGTTTCAGATATATTTTAAACTAATATTTTTACATTTCTTTCTAGGTGGTATTTTGCTATGATTTCTGTGTCTGGAGTTTTTTCGGTCACCTTCTCTGTAATATTTGCATATGTAGCTGATATCACCAAGGAACATGAAAGAATCACAGCATATGGACTGGTAAGAAAATTATTATTTCCACTCAGTCCTTTCCCCTTTTTCTTGTGGCAAGTTAAATATTTTGAAATACAAATGCATATTCCACTTCCAGTCTGAGTTTAGATTGTTCTAGAACTAAAAGCATAAGAACGTAAGCCATTTGTTTGTACTTTGTATAAAAAACAACTAAATATGTTGTTGATTTGTATCTTATTTCAATAGGGATCCAAGTCTCTTATTTTCAATCATTCTTAGTCGAAATACTATTTATAAACCTAATTGTACAAATTTAACTTTCAAATAACATAATGGAAGAGTTTTTAGTTTATTTCTTTAAATATACTTGGCAAACTAATTAAATTAAATAATCGATCATGTTGATCTTCTACTAGCCAGAGAGGACTGAACTTTGGACTTTCTAGTATATTCTTGCTGTCAGACTATAAACAGGTTAATAGGAAACTCTTAGCTTGGGTAAATAGGAGCAGTGTCAGTTTGAATGTAGCTCATATGATGCTGAATATGATTCTTATCTTAGCAATTTGCAGGCCTCAGCTGTTCATATGATTAATTTTAACTAATGGCTCTTTTTATCCTTTAATGTCTTATTGCCTTTGGGGAATAGAGAAAACTAGTCTTTCTCTGAGTATTTGGCACCTTCTGGTGGAACTGTAGGTTCATTACAGGAACAGTGTTGTATAGCTCACCCCAGTGAGTATGCAGAAGGTCTTTCATAAATGACCTTATTAATTGTATACTTGTATATAAAAGGCGTGTCAATCTCAGTTCCTGAAGGGCCATGTGTCTTTTGGCTTTTGTTCCACCTGGAGTCTTACACTTACACATAGTGGGTCTAATTAATTGTCCTTTATAATTGTAATATTTCTATCCTGGCTCCAGTGTGTTTTATAGGTAACTGTATTTTTAATAACTTAAAATATTAATTTTATCAACTGTAAAAGACCTAAGGAAACACCCTGTATGTGTCTAAGTAATAAAATAATTAGGTAAGAACAAAAAACAGAAGACACCTTTCCATCCAGGAACTGAGATTTACACACCTGCTTTAGATGCAGGCAGTTGCCCTTTATGAGAGAGCTAGGGAGGTTTCACAGATTTAAACATGTCAAAAAAGAAATGAAAAAAGACTGCAATTAGTAGTCTAGCAATATAATAAAACAATTAATGCATAGAAGTCATTTTTAATAATAATTATAATAATAATTGCTTACACTTATATAGCGCTTTTCTGGACACTCCACTCAAAGCGCTTTACAGGTAATGGGGACTCCCCTCCACCACCACCAATGTGCAGCATCCACCTGGATGATGTGACAGCAGCCATAGCACTCACCACACATCAGCTATCAGTGGGGAGAAGAGCAGAGTAATATAGCCAACTCATAGAGGGGGATTATTAGGAGGCCATGATTGATAAGGGCCAATGGGAAATTTGGCCAGGACACCGGGGTTAAACGCCCTGGGATTTTTAATGACCACAGAGAGTCAGGACCTTAGTTTTACATCTCATCTGAAGGACGGTGCCTTTTTACAGTATAGTTTCCTCGTCACTATACTGGGGCATTAGGATTAACATAGGCCGCAGGGTGAGTGCCCCCTGCTGGACCCACTAACACCTCTTCCAGCAGCAACCTAAGTTTTTCCCAGGAGGTCTCCCATCCAGCTACTGACCAGGCTCACACCTGCTTAGCTTCAGTGGGTTGCCAGTTGTGAGTTGCAGGGTGATATGGCTGGTGGCACTTACATTTGTAGTGTGTTAATTATAAATATTTATAAATCCAAACAAGGCTGAAACTGAGCACTAACCTATTGGGCAGCATGGAGGAAGTGGGCTTGGTAAACCTCTGTCTCTAGAATGTTACTAATGCCAAACTTCAGTTTAGGAGGCAAAGAAAATGCTGCCAAACTCAACAATGCCATGTTTTTTTTTCCCCGAACTGTACTGGAAATCAGTTTCTGTAGCTCTCATTTTTTCTAATGTTGATAGTTTTAAATTATTTCTCTGTTTGCTTTCAGGTCTCTGCAACATTTGCTGCAAGTTTAGTAACGAGTCCAGCAATTGGTGCTTACCTCTCTGCTAATTACGGAGACAACTTGGTAGTGCTTGTTGCAACTATCATTGCTTTGGTGGACATCTGCTTCATTCTCCTCGCAGTGCCAGAGTCATTGCCTGAGAAAATGAGGCCAGCTTCCTGGGGAGCACCAATTTCATGGGAGAAAGCTGACCCCTTTGCTGTAAGTATTTTTCTTTTTTTCGGAATCCATTTATAAAGCAGATGTTTTTTACACCAGAAATTTGGAATTGTTGGAGAAATGTTTAGATATATTTAGAACAAAGCTTAACCCTTAAACTTTATGGTGGTTCGGTGGATTTTACTTAACTCCAGTTAACTCCAAATGTTATCTGCTTAGGCAAACACCACACTTAAAGGCATATTAATTTTTTATTCACATGTCTCCATATGATTTTTCTTGTCTTTTTGTGGAATATGTGACAGATTTTGCTCATTATATGGTCATAAGTTAGCTTAGGGGTTGCAAAAATAATTATTTCTAAAAAATAAATGGTTACATTGAGATCACCCTACAGTTAGGGTAAGACCTTGACCTTGATTAATGTTTTGCTACTAACATCCAAATAATCTACAATAGGAGTTGGTTATTTATTCCCTTCATCACTTATTAATAATATTCCTTTGATATAACTTTTAGAAATAGCATTTGCAGCCCCTAATTTAAACTGTCATCATTTATGTTAAATATCTAGGTATTTCTTAAACCACTCAGAGCCCTCTATTTAAAAACAATCTTCAGATTTAAATCTGAAGCTTATCTTTTAATGTATACAACTTCTAATGTCTAATCATATTGTTTTTCAGCGGTCCCTTAATATCTTTAGATTAAAGGTTTTTAATATTTAAAGTTTTAAATTTAGAGCTAATGTAATTAAAAGGAAGCTGCGGTAAACATAGTGAAAAAATCTTTTCAATTTGTTTTCTTTTCAGTCCTTGAAGAAAGTAGGGAAGGATTCCACAGTGTTGCTAATCTGTATCACAGTGTTTTTGTCTTACCTGCCAGAAGCTGGCCAGTATTCCAGTTTTTTCCTTTACTTGAGACAGGTGAGTAAATTTTCAGGTAAATAACGCCATAGTTTTCTCCTTAAAAAATTCAATCCTTCTCTAAAGTTTCATCTAATTATTGTGACCTATAAAAGTAGTCTTTTTGAGTAAATTGCTGTTTAAAACAAATATAGACTTCTTTGTCTGAAAACTGAACTACTTTTTATCAGACAGCTTTGCCATACTATAGAAAATATTTTTGTGAGGCTGTTAAGAGTTCAGGTTTGGTAATTTAATTTTGTTTTTCTGCAGGCAAGTAAAAGAGCTCTTTAGGGAGCCCTTATTTTAGAACAAGGTCAGTGTAAAAAGTAGAAAGAATGACTGAGTCAGTAATTTGCAGAAGTAATTTTCTTTTCAGGCATCCATAATTTTCCATTTCCAACTAAACAGATGAACCAACATTTAAAAAACAACAGATTTTCTCATAAACTAGTAGTTTTGTTAAATTATGTGACTTGTCAGTTTTGCGTACTTTAGTTTAGGAAGTTGAATTGTTTTCAGTTTAAAATTTCAGCAAAAAACTTAATCTAAGCACAGTAAAACAGGAAACTTAACAGCAGAAGCCCCTTTTGACCACCCAAATGGTGAATGCACTTTTAGAAAACTGGCATTGTGCAATTGGAACTGCTTATGCTTAGTGTTCTTTTTGTTTGCTCAAATTTGTAATAGTAATAATGTTTAACGAAAATGTAAAGACTTTTTATTATAGTATTATTATTACTGAAATATTGTGCCAAAAACTCTTACAGATCAACACTGGGAAGGTATTTGTGAATTTGTAAAATGCGATTTGAACTTGAAATATAAGGCTGGAGACACTGACCTTGAGGACACTGCTAACAGACAAATATACTGTTTTAATGTTGACCTTTGAGAATGTGAGGAAACAAAAATGTTGTTTTAAAATTGTACAAAACATCACTAAGATATCTTGTAAAGAATGTAAAGAATGTTGTGTACTGCATTAGTCTTGAAGATAGAAAGGAATAAAGGGTCTTTATTCAAGTATTCAAAATCTTCAAAGGTTTTGGCAAAGACTGCTCTAGGCTTCTTAAGGATCAACAGTAAAATGCAAACCAGAGTGGAAATGTGTTAAATTAGGGTTGGGGTAGTGTAGACCAAGCTACCCAACTATTGTATGTTGTTATAGCTGAAACTTTGACTTATTAAAAAAAACGTCTGAATATTATCCTCCAATCAATTATCTCTTAGCACCCAAGTGAGATCAATCTGCTAAATGGCTTCATTTGTAACCATTCTTATACTGTCAGTTTATCATAGTGCATTGAGCTTCTTTCAGTGAATACAAGGTCTGTTAGGAGCAGCAACGTGGACAGTTAGTCACCTTCTCTAATCTCCTTCAAATCCAGACTCAAAACCTTCTTCTTTAGAAGAGCCTTTACTAAACTGGTTCCATTCTTTATCCCTCTGCTCCTACTTTAATTTGTACCACCATCTACTCTGTGTATTGTAATTGTGTTTTGTCTTGTGTATTCTTTTAATTTATTGTTGTTGCCATTCTGTAAAGCGCTTTGAGAAGCTACCTTTAAAAGAGCTATATAAAATAAAGTTTCTTATTATTATAATTATTGGGATATTTTTCTATGTAGAGAGGATAATTTCAGGACTCTTACTGTGTTTGGACATGAACCACTATAATTCAGTGAAAAGCAAGTGTGTTTCACACAACTAGCAAATTGTACTCTAACATACAGTAATTAACACCGTGAGTATCCTGAGATCTTGTACTGGAACCACAAGGACAGATGTTATGCTTTTCTCTTTGTGCTCAACAATTGAACGAATATGAATATGTAATCTAATCATGTTATGTGTATTGAACCTTGTTTCAATTCTTCATATTTATAAATGCCTAAAATTAGACAAAGGCATTAAGGTGGCTTTACATACAGTAGCCCTGGAGCTGCCAGTGAGTTGGTAATGCTTCAGTATCATGCAAAATGCCTTATGTTTGGGAAGAAAAAAGGATGCAATTCAAAAGCAGCATAACGTAAATATATATTTTCTCTTTCAGGTTATTGGATTCACATCAACTACTATAGCAGCATTTATAGCTGTTGTTGGGATCCTTTCAATCATAGCCCAGGTACTTCAGTAACTTTTGATTACTTTCATATTTATGTTAAATTATGTTAGGCTGTTTTTTAACTTTATATTTTTAAATAAGATGGTTCTATGTTGCAACAAATTGCTTTTTGTTTCTCTTTTCCCAGTACCATATATTTCTATAAAGTGATAAGGTGCACCGAAATAAACGCAGTTTGAAGATTCCATTGAATGCATATGATAACTCATACATTAATAGATAACATTAGAGAATTAATAGGGTAATCACAGATTAGGAAGAAGAACAACTAATTCATTTTTCCTCTCATCACAGACAGTTTTTCTTAGCATTCTAATGAAGACCATAGGGAATAAAAACACAGTGCTGCTTGGGCTTGGGTTTCAAATGCTCCAGCTGGCCTGGTATGGATTTGGATCTGAACCATGGTAAGTTCACTGTCCACCCTGAAATTCTTTTCATTTTTGCTTGGTTAACTGTTGTTCCGTTAGGATGCAGAACTGTAAACATTTGGAAAGTAAGATAGATAGATAAGACTTTATTGATCGTGTAGGGAAATTGATGTGTTACAGCAGTCCAGCCCAAGACAAGCAAAAACAGACATCAGAATAGACTAAAAGTTATACAAAATAAATGTGTCTGTGCAAAATATGATGATCATAGTCACTGCTAAAACAATAAAATATGTGCAAAATGTGCAAAGGTTTATACAGATTGATTGTCCAAAAAGTACAATGGTGTCCATAGACGAGCAAATGAAGGGCTAACAGTCCTAGCCTAGGGCAACGTTATACACCCTGACAGCTGCCGGGAGGAAAGACCTGCGGAAATGTTCCCTTGAACACCGTAGCTGGAGCATTTAGATTATGATAAGGAAAAGTAGATAAATAAAAGTTTATACAGTTTATAATACAAATTCTTTTGCAGGCATTTTTAGTGATTTTTAGTTTTATTCTGTCATCTCCTTTTTCAGTTCAATTAAGTATATTTTCTTTATACCTCTTAATGGATTCATTCTGAAACCCAAATATTATTGTGTGCATTTACTGCAACAGTATAATTCTCTGTTTCTCTTACCACATGATGCATCTGAACTTCAAATAGTTCATCCTTCTTTTTCATAAAAGGAAACAGCTGAACTCTATGAACTGCTACACATCTTCTTTTCTGCTTTATATAGCAACCTTTCTGTACAACAATACCAAAGCACTTCACATGAGTAAAAACAGATTTTAAAAAATACAGTGCATTTTTGCAAATTGCATTAAGCAAGCATCTTAACATAAACCCAAAGCTATAAAAGTAAGCTTTCAGTTTAGCTTTAAATGTGCTGATAGTTTCAGTGTCCCTTATGTTCTTTGGAAAATTGTTCTACAATCTAGTTGCCAAATGGGATAATGTATGATGACTAATATGTCAATTGCTGTTTGGCCTCTTGTACTCAAAGTGATAGAGACGCTCAGTGTCCAGAGATCTAAGACTAAGCTTCTTAAAATGTAGAAAAAAATCGGACCTATCTCATACTTTACATATACAGCCTTTTGTTTTAAAAACAAAATTCTGATTTGGCTCTCAACTCCACCAGGAGCCAATGCAGAGATGCTAAGACTAGTGTTTTGAGTTCACAAGGTTTTATTTTAAACTTCACGCACCAGAATTCTTAGTATATTGCAACTTAAGAGCATGTTTTTCAAAGACTAGGGTGAAAAGCTTTGCAGTTATCTGAGAAAACACAAAAGCATTTTTTACCTTTTCTGCTTTCATCTTGGTAAGACAAGAACAGATTGAGTGGTATTACAATAGTATTATTATAAACAACAATTCAGCAATTCTTTTTGATCATTTATAAAGGTTTTATCGTAGACTGGTTGTTCTGTATAGCTTAGTATCACACAAGATTGTTAAGTTGCTTTCTGAAATAATACTGTAATTGCTGCTATTGTATCAAACATTATTGCTACAAATGTGTTTTCTTTCTGCCTAAGCACGGCGGTACAGGAAGCCAGAGGTTTGAATTATTTCCATTTTAACCACATCCAGGTGTCTTGCAGGTTTTTGTCACTTAATTACCACCTTTCATGAAATATTAACTATATTCTTTACTTTTGATATAGACAGACTGCTGTTCTTGGAAAGACATTAGTGAACCCTGTAATACCATTCTTTCTAGAATGCAGATTAACTGGAAATTTACTTTCTTATCAATGTCACAGGATACAAACAGAATAAATCTAGCTAATTTGTTTGCTGGTAGATAAGTAATCCTAGGATCTCATCCAGTCATTTCTTTAAAAGGTGTCAGCTTATGCAACATAACTGGATAGTTTTTTCTTCAGATTCCCACCACACTCTCTGCACTGACTCAAGGAAACTGTGACTCCGTAATCACTGTTAATCAATAACACCAGTCTTTGAAATGTTCAAAGAAATGGTGTTGTCTTAATTATTGGAAAGTACTGCAGCGTTAATGATTTATTTATGTTTTTCATTGTAACAGGGTCATTGTAACTATGTCCAAATGCTTTAAGAGCATGAGATAATATCCTTAGCACTATCCCAAGTTCAGGAGAAAACAATATGTAATTTAATCTGTCCATGTGCCATCAAAGCAGGAATTGTTGTAGTTACACTTCACAAGGCAGCAGTATTATTTTCTATTATATTTATCTTGTTATGTTATAACAAGAATTTAATACCATATTCTAAATGTGTTCTTTGTGGTGATTGTGACCACAAAGACTTCAGTTAAAATATGTCTTGGATCATTAGACTGGTACATCATTTTGCAGGTAATTCTGAACCATAAGTTGTGCATACAAAACAAAATCATACAACACAGTTTTTTTAAAAATTTAGGTTTCATTGCAGTTGAAAGTGGTAAATGGAAAAACTTAAGCTTGCGATAAACATGGATGTATGGTACAAGATTCATAAGGGGTATTTGGAGAAAACCATGATTGAACAACTACAGTAGAATTCAAAGACAGATAACAGTGAGGTTATAGCAAATACTTTAGTTTTTTTTCCAGCTCAGTCATCTCCGTTATTTTATTTATCTAATAAATAAAGCTCTATAGTAATGAAAAAAGTAGATTTGTGTAGCAAATTCTGTTCTTATCAATAGGTAATATGGGAATAAACATTTTCAAATGTTTTAATAGTCTATAATGACCATAAATCAAATATATATGATATATGATAAATCTAATAATCCAGTAGATTTAATTACCATAAATTATTTATTACAAGCCTTTTGTTTTCATTCAATAATTTGAAATTCCTGTAACTTATTTCATAGGTCATAAAATGTACAATATCAGTATTTAAACTTGTATACTCCTATGTTTATTGTGATTGAACATATTGTGATGTTTATTTTGAGATTTATGCTTCTTGATAGTATTATTAATTTTCAGGTTTGTGGATTAGTATTAATTTTTACATTTAGAACAGAGTCTGCAGTCAATTGGGGAAAAAAAACATCAAGTGGGCTGTCCTAAGGTAAATGTGTCTTCCCTTCATGTTGGTGACCCATAGTTTGTGTCTTGCAGGATGATGTGGGCTGCAGGGGCGGTGGCAGCGATGTCTAGTATTACATTCCCCGCAGTGAGTGCACTGGTGTCTCGCAGTGCAGAGCCTGATCAGCAGGGTAAGACAGATCTCTGCTCAGCTTCACTTCCACTACAGCAGCAGTCGCACTTGCAGAGATTCTGTGTGGCAAGTGAGCCATTTTCATTACAGTTGCAGAAATCTACTGGTGTTCTTGTTTGAAGTAAGAATGAATAATTTCTTTGAGGCTGAATTTCAGTTGATAAACTTATTAAAATTTAAGATGCCCGAGACCCTATTATCCAAAGGAGAAGTGTACGTCTTTTTTTACTGGGCTCATGCAGTAATGGGCCAGTAAAGGTACTCATGCAAGTGCAAGTTGCAGGCTGATCAACTCTGTCCCTCTCTGGTTCTGCAAAGGATTCTCCAGATGACAAAGCACAATTTTCTGAGTGCTGTCTAGGGTGTGGCTGGACTTATATGATCAGGGCTCTCTTGGTTCCAAGTCGAACGGTGACTTATGAGATTCATGCAGACTTGGTGTTTCTGTTGACCAAAAACAAATTTCTCCAAGTAAAACAGAACCTCCTGCACATGACTGTATTGCTTGAGACATTAAAAGCCAAATGAGTTGAAGATGGGTGGCTTAGATAGTTTTTCTATACTTGCTAGTATTTTGTATGTGTAGCTGTAGGGTTAGTTATTGTGAGTCGGGGAAAAAACACACTTGGTGATTCAAGGTTGGTGGGGCATACAACAAAATACTTACATTGAAATAAGTACCGCTGCTGCTATTGCTCTTGTCAATAACCTGTATTACTTTATGTACTGTAGCATGTACATCATTGTACATTGTAGTTTTTGTACTGTATATTCTCATAGTTAAATTTATTACGCTAACTAAATTGTATTTAGTTCCCCTAAGTACCACAAGCCCTTCACTTTAAAACAAACAGCCTTGACACAGATGATACCGTTCTAAATAAAAGCCAGTCATGTAATCAAATTTATACATTCTAGCTTGGACCTGAGCATCACGTAGGGACTTGTGCACACGGTTGCGGAAAATGCTTATATTTTGGTGTGGAGGCGTTGCAAAGGAGAAAAAAAGAATCAATTTTTTAGCATTTGTTTGAATATGTGACTAGCAAATCAATTAATCAAAACAATTCTACCATGAACCGCAACAGCAAAGAAGAACAGAAATGAGATTATGATATGATATTATTATTCTGACAATTTGGGAGTGCATAATAAGGAGTGAGTTTAAAGTCAAATAAGTATTCACTTGAAAAGACTTTGTGTGAATCATAGCATTACCTAGGAAACCTTTGGGGCTGTGTTTTTGAGCTCCAGAACACAATAATGGACACAGTTTAAACAATGTATCCATTCTCAGGCTGAGCTTTCATTTTTCACTGAATCACCAAGTATTAATTTCATTTATCTTACATGGCATGTCTACTGGCATAGTAATGGTTTTGAGTTGTGTATGAACCAAACATGAAAGAAGCAATGTATTTCTGTTGGAGTTTGATATGTAAAACATATGTCTAAACTTCTCAGGTTAATTTAATTGTGTAACTGTCTAATAGAGTAATTTGTTTTCTATGAAGCAAGAAGCTCATGAGTGATAAGTTATGTGAAATTAACAAAGCATTAAAATGTCAATAGAAAAACCTTCTCTTAACCTTCTTACCCTGCCTAAATTTCACTTTGTTTCAATCTTGTGTACTTAAGTACTAAAAAACATTCTTACCTACTTCAGTTTCCCCTTAATACAATTAGTGAAGTACTGTACATTTTCACTTCTCCACCTGATCAGCTGTGCTTTGGGGCTTTTGGCACGTAATTACTACCGCACTTCATGTGCGGTGAAGAGGATGTTCTCCTTAATGTTAAAGTGTTATGGGATCCTTTGGGAATAACAAACACTATAGAAATGAGAATTATTATTCCTTCCTTGCTATAGAAATGATATGCAGTATGTCTTGGGTAATACCCCCATCTAGTGGACACTCTGACTGAACTGTAACTTGTCTTGTTTGAGCTGTTTTCATGTTTAGATTTCATTATTCTAACTTCATTCTGTAGTTCTAAGTCTGTTTAATATAAACCATATAATATGGAAGTTGACACATTTCCCATTCTGCACATTGCTGTATACAGTATAATGACAGATACAAAGGTATTTGTCCAGCTGCATTAAATATAAAAAAATGATTACACTGCAAATTCCAAACTTCAATTAAAAAAATAATAAAATTTGCATGTGAAAATAGGGTGTTCATCAAGTTGTTACTGAATTATGACCGAAGCACCTATAATGCAACTTTTAAACTTGGACTTTTCAATATTTTCCATATATATACACACACATCCATAATGTTTTCTGAAAAGAGAAGTTCTGTATTCTAATAATTTGATAACACTTTCAGTTTACACCCTCTGGTCCTGTGCTGAGTTAAAATAACATTCTGGGCTGACTGTTGATGTTCTTGATTCCTTAACTTGTATGAAATCTACCTTAAGTCTTGTGTTTCTCTGTATTAACAATATTTGTATCTAAGCATCTTATTATCATTATCATTGTTATCATTAAGTGTTATCCAGAAACATGTGCAGTTACAGAAAATCAATACAAGTGAATGAAGAAAAATTAAGAAAAATAAGTCATTATTAAGCAAGGAAAATGCAGTAAATCACATTCTTTAAATGTATAAAGATGGATATAATAGTATGCTGAAGCAGATAATTCAACAGCACAAAGTGTAACACAGATACCATATATACCATATATACATATACAGGACTGTTGGTAGAAACAATAAGGGTGGGCAACAGATTCCTTAGTGCAGTTAATTGAAAACAGTTACGTAAAAAAATAGATTCAGTGAATGATGGATAAGGTTAAGTGCAGTTGACAGTGATAACTGTGCTTTTTGGACCAGAAAGTAGGAATTTCATGAGACAGTTGGTATGAAGTAGTGACCAGGTTCTCTACTTGTAACTGAAAGGTTATGGATTAAAATATTTGTTGGTATACTGCTGTTGTACCCTTGAGTAACAGTAGAATCTCAAGCATTCCAATCGATTGCTTAATTAAAATGCCCAGATAAATAAATGAATATGTATGGATGTCACTTCAAAAGTATCAGATGATGATAGTCTTGAGAAGATGGCATAATTCTGACCTTTGATTATGAGAGTGGGGGTAGAAGAGAGAAATAAGGGTTTTCACCTCTGTGTTGAGAGAATGATAAACAGGAGCATAAGTAATTAATTGGATCCAGCAGCTAGTGAAGGAAGCAGAGGAAGGGAATGGCATGAGAAGAATAAAGGAGAGGGAAGAAATTCGAGCAGCAGCGCAGATGATCTTACTGCACTATATATGCTCATTGTGCCAAAGAAAAGTATAGCAAGATTGCTGTGAAATAATATAGAATACTTTCATTGCATGATATGGGGAGATCTGTAAGCTGTTGTATAACCTGCATTTATTCATTTATGCACCTCATTTGATTTTTATGTTCCTACTATAAGGTATTTGGGGATAATTGGCTGAGTTTAGTTTTAATGTAGTTTTTGTAAAAATCTGAATAGGAGTCCAAGCAATCTTGAAAATGTTGTTTTTAAAGTGATTTTGATTTTAATCAAGAACTCCTAATCAACAATTAAGGCTTGTTTTATGCAGGTGAAAACCCATTGAAAATCAATTTAATTCCTGTTTTTGTGCCTCTTTAGACATTAGTATAATCATTTATTCTCTTAATCTCAGTCTAATGTCTTTGCAGTCTATATCATGATGTTTGTGTTTGCAAAATAAATATGATGTAAATGTTTCCATTTACAAATAAATTTAGCATTATAAATTGAAAACACTCATATTCCCACTACTCCCATTATAAGTAAAAGTTCACATTTGCTTTGAAAATCTTCTTTTAAGTTAGTACTTATGTTATTATCCTTAAAACATTCTTGACGATATCAGAATTGCATTTTAACTTTTACATTCATAAAGATTATAAACTGAATAATAGAGAAACAAAGAGAAGTTCCCAATTGAGAAAGAATGAAAAATAAATCAATACTGAATTTGTGCATGTACTTTTTCCTAACACTTAATTTAAGTTTCATACAAAAGTACTTATTTTCTAAGTTTTATTAAACAGTTTGTTTTTTATTATGTTTTGATTATTGCTCCCAATCTGATGAAACATTACAACTTCCGGTTCATGTTTCCTTAATTTGAGCAACTTTGTAAAATTAAAGGGGTCTGTAAATCTGTGCATATGTTTTATTAGGAGCCAATTTGAGTTTTGGAAAAAAACCCAGAGCAAATCATCATGGGAGGTGCAATTTGGACTCCTTCTCGAGTTATGTAGTTCCTGAAGCATAGTAAAATATCAAATCAGTTCTGTGCGAGAGGCTGGAATTCACAGGGAGATGAAAGGGAAGTGAACAGTTATGATGCCTGCTATCAAACATGGTTGCAGTTTCTTTTGTAATGTGGATAGACTTTGTCCACAAAAGGCTACAAAGCAGTGGGTCAGTTAAGATAATGATACAGACTACCAGTCTATACTACTGACTTTAAAACCAGCATGCAACAGACTTGTCTACAACCACATCGGGCCAACATTAGTTTTTCAGTTCCAGTTGCCTCTTCCCGGTTCCAGTTTTGTGAATATAAAAAAAAAATTGTAATTGGGAATTTTTCTTAAAGGGAGAAATGGAATCAACCTAAACCCTCACTGCAGCAAAGAGGGAAAAAAGGCTTTACTAACTCACTCTTTCCACTTATATACTGCTTGCATTAAAACATTTAGTTGCTTAATGGTATAAGTGTATTCAGAGTTACAAAAAACGTGCTCTTTCTAATAAAAGCCAATTGACTGACATACTAGCTACCAATGTTGTGTATGCAATTAAATTTAATTATGATACATTTTTGTTTGCAATGTAGTTTAATTCAATATGACCTGTTATTTTTAGAGCTTTATAATTGTTTCATTGTTGCAAATGTCTTTAAAAATATGATTTATCTTATAACAGAACATAACAGCAACATAACATAAAACATACGTAGTTTTGATAAGTAAAATGCACTAATGTTAAAGATAATTTATCTGGAATGTTAATGACTTTAATCATTATAATAATCTTCCCATCAGGAGTTGTGCAAGGGATGATAACGGGAATTCGAGGCCTCTGCAATGGATTGGGACCAGCTCTCTATGGATTCATTTTCTTCCTTTTCAATGTGGAATTGAATGAAATTGATCCAGTTCAGAATGAGAAAAACACTGTTATGCTTGATCCAACTGATGAGGTATGAGAATAACTCTTTTTTAAATTTATATATAGTGTTTAGATTTGTTGAAGGTTTCTGTTATTTCCATAGTTATTTTCTTGGATACAATTGTAGGAATTAGTTTTGTTTCATTTGACCTCTAGACCTCATCAGAAAATTATTGTGTTTATTATTTTAAACCCACAGCACATTGCTGGCATCAAATGTATAAGCATGGGTCCTGCAAGGTGGATTTTTTGGTGATTAAGTTTAATTAAGATTAAGTGTGACAACCTAATCTTTTCAGAAGTGTTTCATAACTACATACATCAGCATAAAGCAAATTAATATTTTTTCACAAAAAGATTAATCTCCTGTTTCAGTTTCAAGAGGCACCAAAGTCCATTGATAATTTATTGGTTCTCCAGCAAAATGCAATCACAAAACAAGAAGTAGCCAAAATACATAATGAATAAAAACAAATTTCCAAAGTAAAATGAAATCACATTTTCATGCAAACAGTCCAAAAGCACTGGTAATGGCCCCATACTGTGTCTTCAAATCGACTGACTATAGAAAAAACCCAACTAATAGGTTGAACTATCAGTTATTCGGATAATTTTGACCATTCAGAGACTTCCGCTTCTCTCTAAACAATGCACCTATAGTTTTATTTAAGTTACGTTTGGGCCTTAGCCAAGACAATTTCACTATACAAAATACTCAATAAACATCCTCAAATGCATCTAATTCTTTGATTTTGTTATTCCTTGTTAAGTCACAATTATCATCACTGATAAGCAACTGAATTTATTTTGAACATATTCAATAACCTATCAGGCATCTCAGGGGAACCTGCAGTAGCCTTGAAATGTTGTGACATCTTTAATGATACAGTATGTTACTAAGTTAAAAACCAAGTTAATTTATCATGAAACTCCAGGTGGATATTCAGTATAAGAAACACAATAAAACCTGAAAAACGGTGTAGTTTTTAGTATGATATTTATAAGCAGGACATTGTCTACTTATTTCTAAGTGATTGGTTTTCAGATTTATTTATAGCATGACAATCATTGTCTTAGAAAAACTTGACACAGCCCTTCCTGCAGTCTTTTAATAGGTTCCTAAATTACTCATGAAGGATGTTAAGCCACACCTCGATGAAGAATTCCTGCTCTCTCAGGATTTTAACTTTTTGATCAGTGCATTTGTAAGCATTCTTAAGCTTAAGGACACAAGGTGGCACAAGTTTTTGACCTGTATGTTCTGGTAAACTTTGATTTACTTTGGTTAAACTTTGGTTTGTTACCAACTAAGTAACCATTTGTGAACCAGGAGCAGGGGATGGAAATCAACGTTAAACCAGAAAAAATCCAATTTTATGTTTCAGTGATGAAATTTTCAACATGAACTTCAGCTTTCTGTGCTAATCACTCCCAGTGAAAATGCCCAAAAGATCAATTTGTGTTTCATTCATTCACTTGTTAACTTGAGCATCAGTTAATTACTAGTAGATTCTTGTCTTTTCTTTTTATGTCGCCATGGAATTCTTCCACGGTTTCATGAAGTCAGAATTGAATAGTAGGCTATTGCTATATGTTAACAAGTGGGCCTATATGAACTATTCATATATGTTTTTAAACAGTACATTTAACGTAAAACAGAGGTCCTGACTGTGGGCGTTTCTCGAAAAAAGTAGGGGTGTGACCCCGGCGTCTTGGCCAAATTTCCCATTGGCCCCTACCAATCATGGCTTCCTAATAATCCCCATCTATGAATTGGCTTCATTACTCTGCTCTCCTCCCCACTGATAGCTCATATGTGGTGAGCGTTCTGGCGCACTATGGCTGCTGTCGCATTATCCAGGTGGATGCTACACATTGGTGGTCGTGGAGGAGAGTTCCCATTACCTGTAAAGTGCTTTGAGTGGAGTGTCCAGAAAAGCGCTATATAAGTGTAAGCAATTATTATTATTATTATTCTTTGATATATAGCTCTGTCTCATTTGCAGTATCTTTCTTTATTTTATAGAGGTCGATTATCTCTGGCCCACCATTTCTTTTTGGAGCATGTGCAGTTCTTCTTGCTTTCCTGGTTGCCTTATTCATTCCTGAACACAACAGCCTCTCTGTAAAGACTTGCAACACACGGAGACATAGCAACAGCATCACTAGCACCCAGAGCAACACCCCCCTGCCTGGCAGCGACGAGGACATCGAGCCACTGCTGCAGGACAGCAGTGTGTGACAGCCACGTTGCCTTGTGACAGTGTCCCCCTTCTGCGCTGGTGAACAAGGGACTGAAGAATCAGGGTACTGCTGAAAACAAGACGAGATGCAGAATGTATTCTGAAGTCTAGCGTGCTTGTCTTTCATGCAAATCGGCAGCCATGTTGCATAGCTGCCTACATGAAGAAAAGTGTTTCTGGAGGTTGCTAAACAAATATGAACTGTTATTTATGTTATATCATCATTATTCCAGCTTTTTTTGTTACCTGATGGCAGGCAGTTGGAGAATTTGAATGTCCCTGTACCTGTATTTTGACATGCTGAGTCTTGTGTGAGTTATAAGAATTACCGCAGTGAGGACTTGATGGTTAATATTTTCAGCGAAGCAAACTTGACCATCTGAAAAAACCTCTTAAGATCTCATCGTTTTTAGGGAGGGAGGCGAGCTTTGGTTCTTTTTATTTCTAAGGGATTCTGCTTGGTAAATTATATTCTGACTCCTGCAAGGACTTTTTTTGTTGTGCTTATAAACCAATCTGAGACAAAAGGTCAACAGATCTACATTGTGGAGATCTCATATACATTTACAAATGTACTTTTATATTGATGAGACTTATAGCATACTTTAACTAAAGAATTATCAAGATTTTTTACTTAGTAAGTATGTAAGGCTACTTCTCATATATATATATTTTGCTGGTAACCCCTGTATTCCTCAATGCCAATCTGAAAACAATTGATAAAACAAATAGTTCTTATTTTATGTTTAATGAGTAGAAATTACTGGACAACCAAACTGAAATCAAACTATATATATTTTTTTTCTATGCCTTATGGTCATTTTTGCTGGATGCATAGCAGTCAGCACCTTGAGATGATGGTGTAGATGTTTACAAAATGTTGAACTCTATGCATTAATCTGTACCATCAGATCAATTTTTATGTAGCTGAGCGCTTCAGTGATGACAAGTATGGCTTTCAATACCTTTTAAAAAGTTCGCTGTAAAATAGCACATAATATAGAATTTGGATTTGAATATTTTTTTTATGCACACTATAATTTAATAGCGATGATGCAGTGTCGCAAAAATTCCAAATCTGGAATTGTGTGCTGAAAGGAAGTTAACGAGGTATGCTGGTGGGAGGTTAATAATACTTAGTAGACTAAAATATTGAAAATCATTTTTTATTTTGTATGTCTGATCAAATTATTAGGGATTTTTTTATATTTAAAAAGATAAGTCTTGCTCAAAGCTTTTTAAAGAGCAGTAGTATTTTTAAGATTGAAATCTCATTTTATGGTCACTGAAAGATTACTTTTTTAAAATATAAAAGTAATAAGGAAGCTTACATTTCCTGAATTTAAACACCCTGAGTTTCACCAGATACCTCAAGTCTTTGTTTTCCCTGTTATTAATTTTAATTTACCTTGGTTTTGATACTTATATCCAAAATAAATGTTATCCATGATTTGAAAATATTTTTATGTGATGAGATCTACTTGAGGATGCAAACTATGCAGGCAAAGTAAAAAAAAATAAAGATATAAGTAACTCAGTTTCTGTTTTGACTCTTATTATTTTAAAAATATCAGATTTTTAGGCAGCCAGCTCTTTCCTTTGTTTCTTCTAATGTGGAAACTTTTAATGATTGCCTGAGAAATCCAAACACCACATTAAGGTTTAGACTAACTTCCACTTTTTCTCCCAGTATTGGGCATTAAGCCATGCATTTACAATGTTTTAAAATCTTAGGAATAACTTGTTTTGTAGTCAGTGTATTGGAATGATGTACTCTACCTACTGTTCCATTTTTATTGTTAAGTTTATTGAATGTATTTTAGTTGACCTTATGCATAGCAAAGCCTCTCCTTCCACTACATCTTTGTGCATGCAGTAACTGTGCTTTGCTCTCACATTGTCTGCTTGCATTGCCTGCTAACAGCTGCCCCCAGATTGTGATTAGTGCAGTGTTATGGGTGTTAGGGAATTCAGCCACATGGAAAACAAAATTATAATGAAAAAAAAACATACCATGGGAGCTGCAACGTATTTGACCCTTCACCTTTTTGTCTCTGAACAGAAAACCTCTCTACACTGTGCAATGATGTGAAAGGATTCATTCATCACTTCATTGCACATGTGATGAGACTCCATTTAAAAATAACTGTCATGCACCTTGTGTTAAACATCAGTATGTGAATGGGCTTACAGGGTGATGTCCATATCAGTTTTCACACTTAGATTTGTTCTTAATTTACTACACGAGTTCCAGGCAGTTTAATAGATGTATCTGGAATTCTTCTGAAGCATTTCTCCCATAAAGTTGAGTATGGTATTTCTTTATCCCTTTTAGCACACACATTGAAGATCTAAAGATGTTAAAACCAATTAATCGTCTCTAGTAACCTTCTTTTAGTGAAACTTTTTATAAAGGTGACATAATTATGCATTTTTAGTGAGATGGCTGTCTATTCCTAAAAGCTGGTTTCAGGTTAGTTAATATTTTTCTATATTACTGAACCTAACAGTAGAGAGATGTCCAGTTCTATTCTGATCTGTGTTTTGCACAGATTGTATTGGGTTATGTAATGTACTTGTATATCATATGAAAACTATTTCAATCCTAATTTATTATATGGTTACAGAAAGCTATATTTTTCAAACAATGTAGAAACCTCTGACCAACATTATTTAGTATCCAAATCTTATTTTTGTGAAGAGTACTTTGTGTACTGCTGTTGCATAACTTTGCAGTAATCGTCATTTATACAATGTCTATGCTTTGTTCCGAAGAACTGCAACGTTGCATTTGATTATTTATTCTGCAGTGGCAGAGTACTTGATGCATTTATTTGCAGCACCCCGCATCTTTTTGAATTTACATTCAAATGTGCCTAAAATGTAGATGTAAATACAAAAATGCTAAAAATACTATATTGTACACTGAGCAGTCGTTAATGAAACGAATATTTTAATTACGGCAAATGATGTGTGCATTGCTTTACATATTTGTAATGGCATTGTTTTGTCTTGAACAGTAAATTATATATAAAAAGCAGCAATAATAAAAAAAAACAAAATTTATACTTGTTTTTGAAGTCCTTCCATAAAGGATCTGGTGTCCACAAGATGGCAGTGCATTACAGAGAGATTCTCCAGAAGTCTGAAAGATGGCTGAAGTGTTATGAGTTTGCTGTTAAAACAAATATATAACATAGAAAGATATATAATATAAAATACATTTGTGGGCATGTAAATCTGGTGATTTTTTTAAATCACCTGACAAGATGCCTTTTTTGTCAATGTGTATGGCCTTATTTAAAGTATTTTTATATTTGTTATTGAAATATTCCAGTATGAATCAAATTCAGTTAGTGTTATAAAGTATATTCTAGGATCAATTACAAGTTAGGGAGAGAGGTTTCACCCACTGGATGGCACTTTAGCTGGTGTAACTGGCTCTGCTTCTATACAGTGGTTTCCAAAATTATTTTTTAGACAACTAAACATCAAGTAACAAAACGTTTTAGTGATTGGATAAGCATTTCTTGCTTGAAAACGTCTAAAAACGTCTAAGAAAGCCTGAATAGCAAGGAATATTTGTTATAAAGTCCAGGAAACATCAGGATCACATTTATTCACACCCTTGTATGCATTTTGTAAATCTTTTTCTGGCAGGGATTATGCTAACTAGACACCTCCTGTAGTGTGATACGTGATTCTGGGAGTTCATAGCAGAAATTCATGAACATTTCTCCATGTAGAATTGCTCTCAATCCTTCTGATACTTTGGTTTCTGTTAGTGAACTGCCATCTTGAGTTAAAATCACAAAGGTTTGGCTGAGGTAAAGGTAAAGGCTGAGGTCTGGTGATCGCAATTTACAGTCAAGAACATTTAATTTTTATGAGCAATTGACCATTTCTTTGTCAATTTGGATGCACTGTATACTGAATGCTTTGGATTATTGTCACGCTAGAATTTTTGGCATGGCTTCAGATTCTTGGCAGAAAGAACTGTGTTGAACCTGTATGTCCCGGTACATATTAGATGTTATATGCCCATGTCTTCTATCTTGAAACGAGGTCCAATGTCCATAACACTAAAATGTAACAAATCCCCCAAATATTTGAAAGTGAAAATGAATGTTTTCTCAACCTGCGCTTCATCATTTTTACCCTAAACATAATGCTGATGAGCTTGTTCAAAAACCTCACATCATCTTGAAAAGATTTTGTTTCAATTGTCATTCAAATTCAGACAGGTAAGTTTTAACGATTTGTTTAGATTTCAGGTTATTTTGGAGATCTCCAGCTGTTGCCTTTGGACTTATGGTCACCTCCCAAACCACTTATCTGAAAGGCCGTGATGGTAGGATCAACCTGAGTCCTATGCATAGTAGGGTTTCCACCAAAACAGTAACCTCAAATTGTAGATACTACAGTAGAAAACTGTAGAATCAGCAGATTTTTAATTCTTTTATAGCACCCTTTCTCTATTGTGGACATAAGTGACAATTTGCCTGCAGTCTTTGAAGAACTCTCTGACCTTAACCGTGTGCATTACCTGCTTTTATACCGAATAGAAACATAAAGCCCTTTGGAAGCCTCTTCAGAGGCTTCAATTACACTTCCAAAGAGCAGGATTTGTTGAAATTTATTTAGATGAATACATTTGAAGGTTGAAAAATGTCAATCAATTATGTCAAATATGTCTTTGCTCTTTGCGGTAATGTTAACAATGTTTGCCGTAACATGAATAGGATTTTTTAAATGAGACACAATAGCACAATCAATCAATAATTTGACTAAGATGTTTTTGTTAATATTTTTTGATAGGGGTCTGAATAATTCTAAAGGGCACTATTTTCTACTTCTTTATATAACTTAGTTTATGAAGTGCATCCAAGATTTAGTTTTAGTTACTGGATTTGCGTAATTAACTGGATGTGTTTTATAATAAAGCATGATGCTGCTTTTTTATTCTGAATTCCACTTTTGCCAGAATCACTGTTGCTATATCAAAGTTATGTTGCCTCTAGTACTCACATGCAACATGTACAAATGTGCAACAATTACCCCACTATTGCGTTGTGACTGTGCAGTGCTGCACATGGGACTAGCTCAAACAAATGACTTAAACTGGCCAAAATGCACCAATTGTTATGAAGGAATAATAATACTTGTCTTGAAATGTAATACACAAAGAGTTATCTTTTTCATTATTAATAGTTCAGCTAATAAGAAAATTATGTAGAGGGCTGAACGTAAACCTGTATCTTCCTCAGACTGCATTGATGATGATAACACAGTGTGGTAACTAACCCCTATGCTATATGCCACTTAAAATAATGACAACAAGTGGATTTCAACCTACAGCTTCTTGACCTTGTAGGGAACATAGCAGAAATATTAACTTAGTTTTGCCTCCTCTGCTCTGAAACACTTCAGAAGTACTTCTGAAGGCATTTTTTGAACCAGGCACAACTCTGTTCAATGTGTTAACATGAATGTGCACTTAAGACAAGGAGGCATACTATATACACAGAATATAAAAAGGACATGGTATAAGAATCTCTTTCAACACCAACATAGCAAATGTAAATTCGAATGTCCAATTGTAAAAGAGAAACATTGTCATGCACTATTTCTATCCAGTTAGATAAGAACTTGTCACTGTTGTCTTAATATAAAGGAACTATAATCAAATTCTGCAACACCGTGTGATGAAATACATTTCTGCTGGAATTTGTGCACTTATTGTCATTTTTACACAAGGTACTTGAAAAGCCTTTTATCTGATTCATTTACACATACAAAATCTAAATATCTAAACATTACTTTTTATTCCAAAGACACTCCTGAAGCCCCTTGCATTCTTAAAAAGAATGTGTATACATCATTTCTTTATTCGGCTGCTGTGGGTTCTGCCAACATTAGCCCTCATAACCTCAATGCAATGATTAAAGTTGACTCATTTTTATATCATTCACACCACAAACAACTTGATTTTGTAGCACCAGGACTTGCATTAGAAACCGAATCACTGTGGAAATCTGCACATACTGCATTTTTTCTTAAAAGGTACTCTCACGTCTTTTACCTTTTGATCTTACATGTCATTTGGTGATGATTTGTTCCACACAATATATACATTTTTTTTGCCTGCAAGCAGCACCTGTCAATGTTTATAAAGAAAAGCATATGAGATCAGAAATAAATATTCTGAGCATGTCTGGTGGAGCACAGCATGGCATTTAGATTTAAAAAAAAAACATTAAACAGAAGTATCACATGTACAGAGAAAATTTAGAAATGCAACAAATGCTATCCATTCCAAAATTTATTTGTTGCATTTTAATGCCAATCAATATAAAAAGAGTGCCACATATTGCTGAATTATTTGCACTTTGGATTCACATTAGCATGAGCTATGCATACTATTATCTTGTAAAAGCGAGACATTATTTTCTCTGAGCCTTTTTCAGAACTTTTTCACATATCCATTAAAAGGTCTTTAACATTTTTAGATCAGTAAATGTAAGATGAGTTATATTAGATTATTAGATATTAATTTATACTGATGCTGAGAAACTGCAAAAAGGTTTGATTATGTTTTCAACAGCATAAGAACTCATTCATCCATTATGAGAAAGTCATTTATGCCCGGTAACGGTTGCAGCAAATATGAAATCAATGACAATAATTGAAATTTGGGAACATATGCCTTTCTAATACTGTTTGCTGGTTTAGTTTTAGTTTGTTGTTACACTGATATATTGTATGTGTACACATCACTGGAAAACTTGTTTGTACTCAGGATTCTTTTGTGTATTTACTGGCTCTTGGGATTTGGAAGCAGATGAAAAGAACTAGCTTGAAATTCTCTTGGCTAAACAACAAAAGAATTATTGGGATGTTTTAAGCTTATTCATGGATGCAGTGTTAAATGGAGCTTCAAGAAAAATACATATTTTCCATTATGAAACTGTTAAGCTAAAAGTCTCATATCACTTTGATATGAATATTAACAAAATGTTGCTATGGTAATGCGTTAGAGACACTTCAAACTTTATTGCACCTTCAGCATGCTTAGAGACTTGGGCAACTGAGAGTTTTAGCAAGTAACAGAAGTTTCACAACAGTATGACCCCAAGTGCAAATGAATCCTTTTAGTTTTTACATTATTAATTATTAGCTCATGTGATATACTGTAGTTGGGTAGAGGATCATGGTATCCTCTGTGAGACCTGTCTTTCAGAGTAATTCTAAGTTACATTGTATTATTTTAAGTGCTTTACTGAAGATTAGCATCTCACTACATTTGTTACCTAGTTAATGTAGGTAATTAAGTTATTAAGCACAGATTCAATATCTTCCATTGCTCCCTGTTTTAAATAATTAGTTTAATTTTTACTTATAATTCTTCAGTGTTACTGTCTGAAACTATAAGTATAGTTAGTAATAGGTTTGAGGTTTGCATTACATTCACCTTATACTTTCTTTTACAGACCTTGTTGTCATGTCTAGATTTCTCTCTTCAAAACACCCTGCTTTTGACACAGAGCACATTCAGGCATGAGCTTTAAATGCACCAGCATCTGCTCCCAAGGGCACTTTCCACATGTGTAATGCATAAATTTGCACTGTGTGCCACATTTAAAACCCATCAAAGACCTGATGCTTTGCAATTAGACGTAGTGTATATGTATTTTGGTATCTCAAGCCAGGGAATGCATTGCCTTAATATCCATCAATATCAATTGAATCCAACAGCAAGTTTAACACACTTGACAGCTGAAGGCATTACTTACAAGAGTGGCTTTTTTCTACACAGAGTGGGGGAATTTAAAAGACATAGATTGCTTCTACCAGCTACTTGATCACAAAGCTCTGCTTGAGAATATAATTCTTTTAGTTTGGTGTAAAGGAACAGAACAGAAAGGGATGTGTTATTGCACCATCACCTTAAGGACCACAACATACAGCTTTGATCTTATCTTAAAACTTTTCATCTGAAACATGGGATTATATTGGTGACATCTGTGATTTTGTCTGTAGAATTAAAAAAATATATATTTAAAATTTGAATATATTATTTCATTTAAAAAAACAATTTAAACATAAAACATTACATATATTAGCTAACAGTATCTTAATGAGCTTACATTCAGATTAAGTATTACATAACACTGAAATAGTAATGCAAAATCAAAGTGTAAGGGTATTCCCCCATAATTTAATTACTTTTGTACACATGACAAATTTTATCAACTGATCTCAAGAATGGATTTGATTACATTCTCAAAGACAGTTAAGATGTGGGGATAATTCTTCATAGAAAGGGATAGGTACTGATCTGTTTTCTTGTATATACTGTACAGTATGAAAACACAGTACTGGTTGAACTTTGATTGCATCCAGATTTTGGCCTCTTTATCAAAGTTGCATATGTTCTGTTTTAGCGTGCTTGATATTCACACATAGAATTCTGCCCAGTCAATTTTGATCTTGGAGGAATGGAATGTATTAGAGAACAGTGGAGGAATACGTTTTAATGCATCAAAGTCTCCAGTAGGCATCTTCATTGCCAGGGTCAGAACAATCTGTTGCTTTAGTAAATGTTGAGTGAGAATTGTTTTCACCTTAATGCTCCATGAACAATCACTTGGTGTTTGGTACGTTAACTTGTATTCCCTTTTGATTATATAATTAATGTGCCCTTGACAATGAAAGCAAAATGGTAAACCTCGTACTGAAAAACCATTAACAGAAATTTTGTAGTTGTTTAACACAAGAAAAATTGAATTAACCTGTTTTCTTTTAAGTTTCCTGATCAACAATGCCTCCATTTAGAAACTCAGTTGTATCTTTTTGCACTTATGTGAAGCATTGCTCAATCACAGTGCGTAATATTTGAGAATAAGCTGTCACTGGGGGACAAATTAAATTTTACCTACATTGCTTATACATGTATTCAGAGTGGAGTCTAATTTACATAAGAAAAAAACAGGATTGTATGCATTGTATTGTATAAACTGCTAAAAATATTTATGCATTATGGGAGATTTGTTTTTGAGCACAGACTAACTAAATCTCCATGTGGAGGAGAAGTTTCTGTTGAGTTGCCTTTACTGACAGTCCAAGATCCTTTTTGTGGAAGTTGGTCACACAGTTGCTTCCGGTCCTGCAAGCTGGGAAACAGTCTCAGCTGAAAAGTTACACAGTATTTCTTTCAAAGTTCCAGTAAAAATGGGACAAAGATGCTGCTGTGTTTATGATCGGCATCCTGTCACATAGATTCTGGAACAGAATTAACAGACTATAGACCAAGAAGTTGGTGGTGGACTTCAGGAGGACGAAGACCCAACCTCCTCCTTTTTGTATACATAGGAGTGCAGTGGAGATGGTTAACTCGTACACATACCTGAGCGTCCACATTGATCACAGACTGGAATGGACCAACAACACTGAGGCCATTTACAGGAAGGGTCTGAGCCAAGTTTACTCTTTGAGGAGGCTCAGGTCCTTCAGTGTGTGTAGTGAGATGCTTCTGATCTTCTACCAGTCTGTTGCTGTTAGAGTGGGGGATGCTAATCGGCTGAACAAGCTCATCAAGAAGGCAAGTTCTGTCATTGGGTCTGATTTGGACTCTCAGAAGGTGGTGGCTGAGAGGATAATGGTGTCCAAATTAATATCCATCATGGACAATGTCTCCCACCCCCTCCATGACATCCTTGTTGAAATGAAGAGCCCGCTCAGCAACATGCTGGTCCTACCACGGTGTGACAGGGAGCGTTACAGAAGATCATTCATACCTACTGCCATAACTTTACAACCCAATTATGATGTGTCTGGGTAGGGGCAACACTGACCTGTTATGACCTGTACACCTGAAACCTGATTCCTCTGTAACAACTGGTGCTCTGCTTTACTGGTGTTCTGTCTACATCTGGTTTATAGAAGTGCAATACGTGGAAGTGGAATGGGCCATTTATTATTCACAACTGTGCAGTAGTTGCAGTAGTTACCTACTCTGTGCAATATGCCTGGGAGTGTGCAATATCTATACTGTGTATTACATCTTGACATGGTATTGTGTACATTCATACTTTTTTGTGTGTGTGCTTTTTCTGTTTTGTTTGTAATTATTTATTCCATTTTTTATTTATTGCATTGTATTACTGTATTACTACATTTGTTCTGTTCTGTGTTGATTGTGCCTGGCTGCTGTAGCACTTGACTTTCCCACATGGGATTAATAAAGTATCTACCTATAAACTGGTACATCTAAGGTGGCATGTCTCAAATCTGTGCAGTGTGACTGTGGGGCAGCAGTGCATTTGAATTGATTTGTCTGATAAGAACAGCTATATACAATAGTAGATGCGCCAAATAGCCTCCTTTCATTTGTAAGTGTTCTCTTTGATTAGAAATGTATGACTTCTCATTGATTCTATCGATATTTTCCTGTGACACACATGTACATTAGCAGACCTTTTCTATGCAGACTTCAAAGCAGTTCTCTCATTTCAGTTTCTGTCATTTAATTGTGTGATTTTCCAATGTGTCTAAACTGGGTAGCTTTTTGAGAATTTATCACACAATCACATTTGCCACATTCTTTAGGGTGCAATTCCTTTTTAGTATTTTAGGATATAGAAAGTAACCCTCCATTCTCTAAAAAATAAGGCAATATTTTGACATTAAAAGGTTAAAAGTTTGAAGTTAAATTTTTAGATTGATAGCATTTTACATTTTCAGACAAGAAACATTTACTATATATAACATATGAGTCATGGGTGTTATTTATGTGTTTACAAAACATGTGCAGAGATGTATGGTACTCAGCAGAGATTTAATTAATATTTCTTATGCCCATCTTATGAGTTGTCTGATTTCCTAGTTGGGCAAAAAAGACAGCTTGTATTATCACTTTATTTGTAGGGTTGAAATAAAATCCAGAAAGGTAGAGCAGACAGAATACCAAAACATGGACTGTGTCAGACTTGATCAAAATCTAGGATGTAGGCACATTATTATTTGATTAAGTTTACATTTAACAAAGTCATCCAGATTTAATACTTTTATATAAGTGATCTAAATTGAAAAATATTATTTTTCAGGTACAAGTTACAATGCTGAAAGGGACATTTTTACTTCAAAGTGATTGTATATTTTCAAAGCTGTATATTTTTTCTAGAATTTAATTTCTTGTTTCATAGCCAATATTGTAAATTCTTTTTATCTTTTCCACCTAGATTTCCATGGCATTCTACATTAGTCTGTCAGTATGGTATCAGCTACAAAGAGTTTTCAAGAGAGGTTCATGGGATGTCACATAAGGGGATGTATATTTGTTTGTTACAACATTGCATTAACTTTGGTGTACTGTTCTTCACCGACCAGCTGAAGAGCAAAATCAACTAAAACCATTTGTTGTCCAGTACAGTTTGTGGTTTGCCAGTCACCAAGAAAGTCTTATGTTATAGAAATATAACAGAAATGTTATATCCAATGTTTTGTAGATTAAGTTTTGAATAATCCAATAATTTCACACTCAGATTTAAAGATCTTTTTTAAAATAAATTTTATTTTGCCAGGAAAATGACCAAAAAATGGGCTGTATGTAGAACTCATCCATCTAGGCATTTTATCCAATATAGGCTCAAGCTGTGTCCAGTTCTGGATATTATATACTCCAAATATATATTCACTCTCGTATTTGTGTGGGTTTCTTCTGAGTGCTCGGGTTTCCTCCCACAGTCTGGTAGGCCCTGGGTATGTATGTGTGTGTGTGACTGCCCTAAAATGGAGTGTTGTCTCTTCCAGGGTGCACCCTACCTTGCACCCGTTGCTTGTCAGGATATGTTCGGACCTGACCTTGAGTTAAAAGAAGTGGTTAGAGAATAGATGGATGAATTTTTCATTGGAGCCTATCCCTTCAAGTGGTGGGCACAAGGCAGGATACGCACTGGATGGGACGCCAGTCAATCACAGGGCAGAGAAACAAACACTCTCACACCAGGACCCATTTTGACAGAAGCCAATTTTAGCTATCTGTTTGTCATGGGCCTGTAGGAGGTAACCAGAGGAAACCCATGCAATTTCCAAGTAGGTAGCACCCCAGGGCCCCAGCACCACCAATGGTAACCACCACATTTTCAATAACTGACACATAATCAAACCAGTCAATTGATTCCTTGAATCTGTCCAAATGCTGAATTGTATAAATGTTTTAAAAAATGCTGAAAAGTGCTGTACAGTTGGTAGAGTTTAATTCTTTTATCTGTAAAAAGCATTCTCTCATTGCATTGTGCTGCAGTTTCAGCAACTCCACAGGGTGCAGGACAGACTTCACGCTAGCTTTATTGGGATTGTGTGTTCTAGACAGACCATCTGCTGTTTACGTATTGTGCACCTTTCAATTTGATGGCAGTAGTAATGATAGCAGTGCCTGCAATATCATCACCATGTCCTCTATAGTGTATCAAAACTGTCAATCTTCATCTTTTCACAACCAATAATTGATGATTTCAGTATTTTAGAAAACTGATCAATCTTGCTTGCTAAACCATTTTGTAATGTGTTGCAGTTATGTTCTTCCTTTAACTTTTTATTAGCATATGTTTGAACAGATGTTGCAAGTGTTTAAGGTAGGATTACATATAATAAGCATCAAAAGATACATACAACCCATAAGTTGTTATTTTCTCAAAGCAACTTCTTTTTCTACAAACATTTAATTGAATAGACATGACACAGGTAGGTTCATGATCTGATTTTTCATCAGGATTGATCATTTTGTCGCACCTAAGATGGTTGCGGTTCACTGGCTGCGGTTTCCACAGTAACCTCAGAAGTCCCATGAGTGCTTACATTTCAACCCAGCCCATGAGGACCAAGTCTAGCTGTCTGTGCATCCTTCTTCCTTTCAAATAGGGACCCGTTGTCCAATTATCCCTCCTATTATTAACTGCATTTGTCACTGAAACCCTGCTTGTTAAGTGCTCTGACATTGAGCTACCAGGAATATTGCCTGCTTTGGGAACCTGTGAGACTCCAATTGTCCAAAGTACCACTTTCCTTTTGGCACTTAATTTAGCAGCGTCCCTGTCATGTCAGCCACACCTTAGCAGGCTCCCCTGTCTGTCTTTATTCTCTAGGCTTCCAATAACCCTATTGCATCATCATATCCAGCCTCTAGCCTCCAATCTCTGGCCTCCAGTCTCCAGCATTATGATTGGACAAACAGAATGTTTTCTTAATGTTTTCCTGATAAGTCAACATACAGTATTGATTCCTTTCTGGAATTTTTCATACTTGATTTACTTGATATAGTGTTTATACAACACTTAAAGTCACTCATGTGTATCAGAGTCAGTCATTAATGATTATTTAATCAACATGACACCAAAACATTGAATCGATATAAAATGTTTGTATATGTTTGTGAAAAGATAGAGTGATATGTTTCTTTTGATGCTCAGTACTTGATACAGCACATGTCCATGGTGTACCTCCAATAAGCTTGTTACTGTACATGTGGCAATTGAACACTGCAGGGCTAGGCATTCTGGGAATGTTTAAACTGAAAGGCACAATCAAAACTTTAATCACATTAATAAGCCCAAGAAAATGTGTTAAAAATGAAGATGAATTATTTAGATGTTCATGAATTCTCCTCACTTATGGTATACTTATGGCGAAAGACTACATAAAGTCCTTACTGAAAACATGAGAAAGGCTACTTGAGCAGGTGGAGTGTCAAGTGATCTAGGCCAGATACAATCATGTTCCCTTTAAACTACGTAAATTTAACCACATGCATTGTGCAAAAAAATGTGTGATTAGTTTACATTGATGAACATTTATTAAAACAGGAAACAAAGTTTAAACAGAGGAAATATTTTTGCCAACCGTGAAGGTAATTCATTTGTAGTATGGGTATGTTTGGATACACAGAAGATGGAAACTTTTTTGAAACCAGAGGAACATTAAATGCAGCAAACTATCATGACGTACTGTACTACAAGGTGACATTCTATCACCTGTAGGCACCTGTAGGCACATTGTACATACATTCATATTTTAGCATGTCAACTCATTAACACAGAGGAAAACGGACCAAACTGGATTGATAATCATAGTCATTTGGCAGGAATCCAACTGGAATGATTAGGATCTATTGAAGTTGTGGTACTGTAAGGAATCTTCAGGGCACAATGAATAACATCTATTTTTTATAAGCGGTAATTAGAAGACAATTATAACATACAAGAAAATAACAGGGTCTTGTTCAAGTATGTAAGGACTTTCAGCATTTCCTCTGGACCTATATTAGATATATATGCCGAGAAGAACCTATTAAGAAGACTTTTATAGAACAATGAACTACAAGTACATGAATACATATCCATTCTTAAAGTGCTAATATTCAACTAATATTCAAAGATGAATATTAATAACTTAAGAATTTTGTATTTCTTTTACCTACAGTACATTAATATAATCTAGTACCAGATAGTTCCTTCAAGAAAATAAAAACAAATCTGAGAGATCCTTGAAATATAGTATCTAATAAAATAAACATTTCTCATGGTGTTCTATCTCAAGGGGGTTATACTTCATCACCACCAATGACCTTCTCTCCTTGTTCAATAGCAAGTTTTAAAAGGTTGTTCCTCAATAGAATTGTGCCCCCAGCAAAACTACAAAAAATAGTAAAGATTTATTTTAATCCGTCAAAAAACTATTAAATCCCAGAATTAAGATAAATTCTTATTTAGTAAACATAATCTAATTTTAGATATCAATAATCTCAGAATACCTCAAGTAGTTTGAACGTCTGATGATATTTTGCTATTTGAATGCTATGACATATTCAAAGATGCAAAATAATTTGCAGACTATAATAGGAGAACTTAATAAAATGTTAGCAGCTAGACATTTTTTTTTATTTGCTCTGTTTCATTAAATTCAATAGATGGATATGGTTTACAGCTGCATTATACAGTGTATCTGTAGAGGTTAGAAGGGAGAATTTTGTCTTTAACTGACTTAGACATTTGTGGTCTGTCAGTCTGCAATATTTCCACAACTACTGGATCCACACTTCCATTCCAAACCCTATTCCCTGCTCCAGTATTAGAAACATACTACAGCATCTGTCTGTAACAAAACATTTCACATCAATTTCCTTAAGCCTTTCATAGCACATAATACCCTTTGACATGATGATATTGTGTTGTCCAATTTCTTCAGGATCCAAATCATAGAGAAAAAAGACTGTGCGGCAACCTAATAGTTGTCAGAGAAAGGATTAAAGTCATAATTTATAGCTGAAGGATAACTTTTTTCTGTTACATGCACCCAATAAGGGTGAAAGGTGTTTGCCTGGAAACAAAAACAGTCCTTTGTAAAGCTATAGAATGAATGAACTACAATTTTGGTACAGTTTTGAAAAGTGAGGCAAGAATACATAAAAAATGCAACATCCTTTCTCTGCAGAATGAATTAATGAACTGTAACTTAAAACTGTAAGTCTTATTACACTTTGAAATAGATTGTCGTTTTGCATTATATTGCATTATATGAGATTTAAATTTAACTGTCTGCAGTTAGACTAATTTTTTTAGTTATTATTGCTGCTGTCTTTATAAGAATACAAAAATAATGGCAAGTTTATTTGTGAGAGTCAGTTGAGCACTTTGAATTCATTAAATATGTGAAAGCAAAAGGAAATATGGTGGACAGGGTGGGGGAAGAACTCGATAATCAGTTTTCACAAGAACAATCCTCTCTTTGTAATCAAGTCTTTCTTTCTCTGGCCCTCAGGAGAGTTATACATGTACAGCTAGAGTCCATTTTTCTGAAAGAAAATGAACAAGTGATACCCCATTAACAGCTAATGTGTTAACATGAACAGGTGATACCTCATTAGCACCTAGTTAGCTTCAGTACAAAATAATTCAAACATTTGTAAAAGAACCATATACTGTAGATTTAGAATGTAAAGTGTAAAACTACAAAAAATAGAACTGTAAAAGCATTTACAATATTTATAGTCTTCAACAGCAGCAGAAGTAGCTTTATTATATTAAGAAAGAATCACTTTTTTGACCCAGTGTGTGGACCTTCAATTTTAGTTGCACATTTTACAGTATGTATGTATAGGAACTTATGTACTTACAAATGTAATAGAATTTCTCATTAGTGCTTTATCTGAACTCATTAATGCTTCACATAACCTGTCTGGTATTTCATAAACTGCATTTTCTGACATCTGGGTTTCAGGTTGCTTCCCTGAGAGCCTATATGTGCAGTGTGAGGTCAATATTACATACATTATGTATAACTATATCATGGATAACATAAAAAACAGAATAATATTGCTAATCTTCAGGGGGATGTACTGAAGATTCCCACCAGAAGGATTCAAGCACTTTATTTTAAGAATTTAAATGTCTTTCCTACAGCACATCATGAAGTCCTTAAGGGTTGTTTTACACCTAGGTTTGTCAAGAGCCATGGAGTTCAGAAGTAGTGTCATTACACACTGTGGAAACGTGTCCTCTGTCAACCAGGCACTCCGACTGTCACTCTTACAGAGTACAGATAACATGAATTAGCGAGGAGGAAAAAGTCAGGAGTGGGTCTGGGGTAAATTATTTTTCAAATTTTTGAATTGACGATTACTTTTTTATATCCCCTAGTTTGAATTTGCCAGTCATCAAATCGACGTGCCTTAATGACACTTGGTCCATCATAGGCAAGATGAGGATGAATATATCTTCCTTTATAATTGTAGCATTTATTCCATTTACAACTACAGTAAAGATTAGAAACCTCTATCTTATCATAAAAGAACACACATAATAAACATATCCCCAAGGGACACACACTCACAAAAACACCTGAACACTCATTGATCCCAGTTACTTAAATCCCAAGAACACATAAGAGCTCCATTGACCAAAACAGCTCCAGTCAGTGCCTCCTACAGCCACAGTGAAGAAACTTTGTAATCTTGCAGTGATCTTGGGCATCTTCTTCGCCCCCAGCCGTTCCAAACAATGCAGTGTATTATGCTGTCCCCTGCCCTGTACTATCTGTGTCCAGTATTACTGTGTGGTAATTGAATGGCATATGAGCAAACAGAGTGCCCTTTAATCATTGTTGATTGGTACTTGACCCACTTTTTCTTTTTGAAGACTTTGATTAGGGGAAGCACAGTACCACCGTGGTTATCATTGCTGCCTCCCAATGGTGGGGCTTTGGGTTCAATTCCCAGCATGTTTGCCTGGATGAAATTTGTATGTTCTCCCCGTATTTGTGTGGGTTTCCTCCAGGTGCTCCAATTTCCTCAATCAGATATACTAGTAGGCTGATTGGCTTTTGGGAAAATATACCTGCGTGTGAGTTTGTGTGTCTGTGTGCCCTGCAAGGATCTGGCAACTCATCTAGGGTGTATCCTGCTTTGTGCTTATTGCTTGCTCCGGCTCCCCCGTGATCCTGTATTGGATAAAACAGATCAGACGGATGGATGGATTTTGATAAGAAGGAGGAAAAAAACAATGCAAGCTTTACGCAAACCCAAAGTTAATACCTGGCCCTAAGACTATTTTGTACTAGGTAATTTTTCTTAGATAGTAATTCATTTAATTTCTAATCCATCAAAATGACAATATTGATTTCTGAATCTTTTCTGATGCAGACATTTCAAAATATACCCATAGTCCCTTTTAGAAAAATAAAATTCAGAAATTAAATTAAAGCACTTAATAACTCTAAGAATAATAAATTGACAACAAAGCATTCCAAATTCATAATTTATGATTATTTTTCACTATTTTGTGTAGATCTATTTTAATTTATCCATACTCTCAGAATGTGTTCAGTACTGATCCTCCTTACAAAATAATAGTGACTTTTGAATGTCTATATATCAGAAAAAGGTCTCAGTGCTATAAAGGTCTTACTATCCCAGGCGCCATGTTGAGTTCCTAAGAGGTTTAATCCAGAGGAAATTTTATTAGCACTAAATCGTTTTTGGAAATGAAAGTTTGTTCATAGCTCCAGGCAATACTTTGTATTGGATTTTGGCAACCTGCTCTCTGTATAATATTTAGCTGAGTCACACTGATATGAATCTCTTCTCTTCACAAGGCACTAATTGCTTTCCTTGGTGAAGTGAATAAACCCTATACCTTCTGTTAATAAGAAGGCACAGAGTGTTCCAATCAGCATCTAAATGCAGCAGGATATGGCTGTTTTAAAATATGTGACGTGCTGTGACTAATTTAACAACACTTTAAAAAAAGATAAAAATGGAATAAAGAGATCCAATTAGAATTTTTCAATTACAAAATTAATTCTGTACTTTTAGTGATATACTGTAAACTGATAGGTAAGAATATATAAAATGTTTGCCCTCGTAAGTTGTAAGTTGGGAACACATCCTGTTGCTCTTCTGTAACATTTTGTGTTGTTCTCCAACATATACTGATACAGTACCTTGAAGAACAGCATGATTCTGGTGACTCTGTTCATTGTGATACACCTTAAAACTATTCTTCATTGTTCATTTACTTCTTAATCAATGCATTTTTTCCATAACTGGATTGTGGGTAGTTTTAAAATTGTGATATGCTGACTTATTCCAGAAATTCTACTTCTTGCCAAAAAATACACAAAACCAGCAAAATATTTCATACAAACATCTGGACAAATGGTCCAGTGTTGGCCAGTTTTTTTTTTATACAAGGAGGCTGAGGAGTTAAATAATGAATACCAAGGATTTAATGTTTTTCATGATATTCTGGTGTTAATTACTTTTTGATGCAAACAGAATGTGAATGACTCACACATAATGTTGGAAAATTCAGAGCAATTTATAAGTATAAACCAATAAATGGAATTTAAGAAAGAATGGAAATAAAGTACATTACAGAAACAAATTCAGTAATTACAGCAATTTCCAAAAAATGCTGGCCATGCCTATCTGTTATTATGAAAACAGATTAAATCTTGAGTTGTTTGTCTTCAGTATTATTTTCACAAATAAGCACTGCAGCAGCTCAGCATTACATTACCAAGGCAAGAGTACAACATTAATTGATGCCAACTCTAAGACTGCACACCTTGGCATACAGTAGCTTTTAATTTCTTTAGAATTTCTATGACTGTGTGCACTTTGTTGTGCAGTATATGTTAGTTTAAGTTTATGTAGAAATTCCCCAAAAGATTTCACTGTATCACACTCTATTAAGAAAATAATAAGGGTACTGATCACTGCTCACATTATTAATTAGTGTTCAGTTTTGTTATCTGGTCAATACAAAAAGAATTGCTGGTTAAGGTACAGCAGGCCACAAGCTGAGTTGGACTCAGAAATATCTACCCTTCCGGGAAATTTATCAAGTTATCCAAAAAAAGGACACTGAAACAGTGAGCTATAAATATTCTGAAACGTTCAGTATAGGGAAGATGGTATGATATGATGATAAGATTGTTGAAATGAAGTGAAAAACTGGTATAGGCAATCACCTCAGTATTTCAGAGAAGATTCAGGCATCTATCTCTCTCTTTACCTCAGATGATGAAAGAGCATCACTATAGAGAGAGACATCTTTTACTGGCATTACTAAAGTGCTTTGAGGCTTCTACCAGAAAGTTAGAACCCTATTATTCATTAAATGCCTGTGTCCTTATATTTGTGTAAAGATTTCTTTCTTTTTATAATATTCACCTTGTGAGAAAAAAATAAATACTTTTTGATGGTTTTTAGATAATACACCTTTTATTATTGCATTTTGGTGTATTAACTATTATACTGTAGGCATAAAGGTTATCTCCTGTTAGCATGCTTCCACTTAGAAAGCTGTTTTGTCCTGAGTAGGGTCTTTTATTTTTAAGAAATTACTTTACCTTTACTGTATATGAATTAGGGATCTGTGTGTCATTAAGATGGCTGGGGACTAAATCTTTCGGTTTGGATTTGTGAACAGCTGGGCCCAGGTACTGATTCTTAATTCATATATTTTGAAAATAAGGTAAATGTGTTTTTTTACTGCTTATTCCATCAGACTTGTAAATAGATTATTTTGTTCCCCGTCAGTTTGTTACCCTGTTGTAGCCTGTCTGGTAGTCCCTGAGAGGAGAGTGTAAATTCAGCAGTGGGGAAAATTAGTCAGTAAGTCTGTCTTGCTCTACTGTCTACCCTAAGGACTGACTGTGGCCTGTCTGCTTAGCTGTAATTACAAGAAGATGAAGAAGCCTTCAGCAAAAAGGCATAACTGGGCATAGTGTCCTGTTTAACATTGTAGTAGTCTGTTTATTGCTAAAACTCAACTGTGTTCCAATTATGTATTATAGTTTAATAAAGAATGCTATATATAATATAAATATACAGTTTGCATTAATAATCTATGTATTTTCAGAAGTGTACCCAAATATGATACAGAGGCTAAACATTACCTGTAACTTTTAAAGGGAAAGGTCTTTTTTTTTTACCTCAAACCTCCAAACCTTTAATTATAAGTTTCTAACACATTTAGGATTTGATGTACTTTCATTCATTTATTTCATACTTCCTAACTGCCTGCAGGTTGTACAGCTGCCCATTCTCGTCCCAATTACTGAGACAGAAGACATGAAATGAAGACTGAAACAGACAGTTGGGATCTATTTCTAAAGATTACTTTTATCCAAGTTATGCCTTGTGCATGACCTACTTTCAGATTGCTGTGAGTTAGCAATTCTATTTGCCTTGCACTGCATTGATGGGTGTATCTAAACGTTATAAAGCAAAAGGCTTAAATTTAAAAAGTGTAAACATCTTGTACAAACAGTGAATAAGAAAGGTAATTTATGTTCTGTTAGGTCAATGATGTTCTGGTATTTAGGGAGATTGTTTAAAGGGGTATTTGAATTTATAAAGCTATAATTCTGATGTCTTGTGGCAAAAGTCTCCCAAACAGTCCTTGCAAGGGAACAGCTTTCAAGCCTTAATTTAAGTAATTATTCCAATTTAAAATTATATAAAAGTTTATTAAAGCCCAATAGTACTTTAATAGTATGAAAATACTTTATAATTTTATCACATCATATGTTCCATAGTGACACCCAATCTCTAATGAAGAAGATGAAAATAGAAATCTCACATCACTTCAAATAAATATAACAAAACATTTAATAAGTTAATAAAATGCCCCTTATAGTCAGGAATGATTCCAAATGTGGTCACATGGTTTCTTTGTTTCTGGTACAATTTAATAGCATTGTAATAAACAAGAGACTTAAAAGACAGAAATTATTCTAAAATTATTTACAAAGACTATCACTATCACAGACATGAGTCCATGACTTCAGCATTTCAAAGCTACCCTCATTCATCACCTCAAATACAAATCATCCCTATTGCAAATGAACTGAGAAAAAATTGTATAATGTGATCATTCCTGTTTCAGTACAACAAAGGATCCTCCACAACTGTCAGCTCTTTAAAACTGGTGTTACCCTAGAAGAAGTGATGATAACGCATCCCAGAGTTAAAAGACATGCCTGTCAGGTTTTAAAAGTCCATACAGTACATATATAAAATATATCAAATATAAAGTCCATGGCCCCTTCTCTTCCTTTTAATGCCCATCTATTCAGTGTTAAAAAAATAGGTCCAAGTCCATACACTTGCTTCTTCAATTCTGGAAATATGGAAAGATTTTTTGGCCAAACCTCTGATAAATAGAGCTTGTCTTCTAGAATGAAGACTGACCAATGTGTAATAATTAACTTCAATGACCTCAATTGAACTGTGGCAAATAGAATCCTTAAATGGCAAATAATCCATAGTGCTTAAACAGTCTCATGGACTAAATTTATATGTTCTTTTGTGCATCTTACTATTTTACTTTTCACATTCTTACAATGAAACTAATTTTCTTACTCAAGTCTCTTTTTATAGTTTATTGCAGTTGTGTTGATGCTTACATGCTTACAGTATTCCTTTCCTACATTCACAAAAAAGAAAAAGGGTGGGTGTTAAATTACTTTTTATACAATTTCTAATTTTCTACTGCACCTTTGTAACCATCGCTCTATTGAGAGGGTGTCTCTACGTACAGTAGCTTTCCCATTTTAAACATCTTTTTACAAATACATGTTGATTTCTAATTTCTAACACTGGTAGTGAGTTATAATCTCTATCAGATATATTTCATACATACACACCTTCAATTTTTGAACACTATATCTGTCAGGCTTTAACCAGTTTCTGGTGATTTGTTTCATGGCTGCAATTCTGACAAGTTCTAAACAAGTATTTTTCTGCCTCTGTCAGCAGTTCATCTCGTGTTTGTCCCAGAAGCATAATTCTAGGATGTAGTTTTAAACTAGCACAGAAGATTTTTAATATTTCCTCAAGAATCTTTCCCTCATATATTTTCATTATTTTTACATGACCAAAAATGTGTGTGATTTGTCAGGTGATCACCGCAATTCCTCCAACATTTTCTATTGAAAGATTTATCATATTTGGCTTGTAAACTGAGGTATTCTCAGAATATAAAATCTCCATGCATATTAGACATATGCCTTTTCATTCCTTGCTTGCTATGCAAGTGCTGGCCTGTTTTTCCCATTTAGCTCTTACTCTTAGTTTTTGTATTCCTTCTATATTTCCCTTTATTATATATACATCTGATATGAAGTGTTTTACGATTTGCTACCTTTGCTTTGTGTCATGCATTTTATTAGAGGGTCTATTTCCTTTGTTGAAATACTTTGGCTTACATTTTTTTAAGATAACTTTTAATCTGTAAATACCTTTAGAAACAAGAGCTATGAAGATCACATTTCTCATTCAAGTGCTCAAATTTTCCAGTGCTATCTTTGTCAGTTAGCTTAAGTAGAAATCTTAAGACCATTCCTTGAAAAATCCATCTATTATATTGGTTTTAAATTCAAAGTCCCATGCTATTTGTTTCAGTATTGTACCCTTCTTTCATTTTTTGCAACTTACAGTTTTGTCTGTTAAATGTGGAAATCAAAGTCATTAACTGTCTTCACTTCAACCTTACTGTAAGCATTACCCATATTACATCATTGACCTTTGATTGCGTACTCTAGCAGGCACCATTTAGCCTTAGAATTAAACTTATTTAGTAACCCATATTTTTCTTTCTCTTAATTTTACACTACTGCTAAACAAAACCATGCAGTTTTTCCATTTTTATTAATTTTCCAAAACTGGAATTCAGAATGTGAATAAGTACACAAGAATATTGAATTTAATTTAAAGGAGAAAGGTTCACGTTTATTTGTCATTCCAGCCATATACAGGATTTACAGTGGAACGCAATATCATTCCTCCTCATCCATGGTGCAAATACAGGCAGGACAGATAGGACACTGACATAGACGCGGTAGACAGGATACACATAGTGGAAAGTGCAGGTACTGTAGTGCAAAATACAAGGTACTGTAAATACATACTGTAATACACTATACACAACACATTGGGGGGGATTTAAACCCTGTTTCTGGAATTGGGGCGGTTGCAAGCAGATTCCAAGGTGTTGAGGAGCCTGACAGCCTGCGGGAAAAAGCTGTTACAGAGTCTGGTTGAGTTAGCCTGTACATTGCGATATCTTTTCCTAGATGGTAGAAGGGCAAAGAGTTTATGGGAGGGTTGGGAGGGGTAATCTACTATACTGGAGGCCCTGTGTATGAAGTGTTTGTGATAGATGACAGAAATGGAAGGGAGGGAGGCTCCAATGATCTTTTCAGTTGTTTCCACAATTCGTTGCAGGGTCTTGCGGTCTGAAGTGTTGCAATTCCATAACCAAACAGTGATACAGCTGGTCAAGGTGCTCTCAATGGTGCTTCTGTAGAAAGTGATAAGAATGGGCGGGGAAAGGTTTGCCCTCCTCAGTCGGCACAGGAAATAGAGACTCTGCTGTGCTTTCTTGGCTAGGGAGGTAGTATTGAGGGACCAATACAAGTGTGGTTATCTGTAATGTGTGCACCAAGAAACTTGGTGCTTCTAACTGTCTCCACAGGGGAGATTGTACAGTGATGTACATTGATGACCATTAATGTACAGTGGGGGATGAAAGGGGGATACAATTATAATTACAGTTCTGCACATGTCCCTTGCGGAACAGGCTATGCTGCTTTAAAAGCAGCAATTTTAGGAGAGACAATTCTTAAAAGAAGATCTAGCAAGATAAAGTCTAACTGATTAGTTCATATTCATTTTTCTTATCACTACTCACTGACAAAAGCTTTACACACTTGAAACTTTTCTGAGAAAAGTTTTTTTTGCTTTGGGTGTGGTAGACAGATCTCCCTGGGTGATTAAATAAATACTATAAAGTAGTTTATTAAACTGTATGCCTCTACCATGCACAGCAACACAACAACAGAAAAAATATGCCTCCTTTTTTCAGCACTTTTTTGGATTTATACATGCAATCTATGCATTTTCTGTCATGGTTTATCTGCACTTAAGGGGTCATTTCTTATCTTCTGAGATTAGTCATGCAATGCCTCACAAGGACATGTTGAGGATGACTGGACTCTCTCTGACAGTTAATTAATTTATCCATAAATAAAAAAAACTGGATACATCTGTGTATATCTTTAACTGCATCTTTTATTTTAATACCCTTATGAAGTAAAGTAGGTCATGCAAATATATGAATGTTTATTAATAGAAATATATAATATTTCTTGACGTAAAAGTAAATACCAATTCACGTAATACAATTTATTTCAGACATTTATTGTTAAATGATTGCAATTTTAATTTTAGTCTTATTCAGATTTCTTTGTTTTTTTGCACAGTGTAGAATATTATGTAATTTTCAATTTCTCTTCATTACCCATTAAAATTCACACATTTTCTTCTGGTAAGTATAGTTTAACATTTATGATTTTTGTAAACTGTTATGACTGCATACAGTGTTCCCACCAGATGTTATTTAATGAAGTGGCTAAGTCAGTGAATATTACACCGCATCACACTTTGCTGCAAAGTGAAAGTGTAACAGGACTCACTGGCACTAAGTTACAGAAGGACATCACCCCTGAAACAGACATTGTAGAACACTTTTGGTGCATCCAATCGGTGTCCTCTGGCTCGGTGCCAGGCAGTGCTGGTCTGGCATGAGGTGTGGGAGAAGGAGGGAGAGATGTCTGCTGCAGTGCGCTAGCAGTGGGCTCTCTGAAGTCCTGGCTTAACTAGCAGAGATTGTGCACATGAAAAGTGACTGCAGGTCCAAGCAAGTCACACTCTTTAGATGGGAAGAAGACCGGTTCATTCTCGATGTAGCGCTAGTCCTGAATCCTGAGATTCAGCTGTTGACAGTTCCAACCATAGTTTACTTGTTGATCAGGTGAGCGTTCACGGTGGGGTACCGGCGGTTCACGGGGTTTGCTGCTGGGCTAACTTCGGATGGATCTTTTGGTTACACACGGGTGACCTCCGGTCTTGACTCTTAGAACAAAGTAAAGTCCTGGCACTCGGACACACTGGCCGTCATGTGATTGCCTAAAATGAGTCTGAGAATGTCCTGGAGGAGCCCCCTTCTGGGCCCTGTGCTGCGTATTTTATCTGGAGGAACTACGGGTTGTTCATTGGTTGAATGTTTCGTGGGCATTCAAGACCCACGTTTGGTTACCACGCTCTACCAGTTCCTGGTTGATTGAGGTGGAGGATGAGTAACAATGCACTCTGACATTAGGGTTGTAAACAACTTGGGATGAGACTCTCCCTTGGAGTCTCCCAGACAGTAAGGCACCAGAGATGACCATTTATTAGAGTGGCGGGAGAGTTGGGAGTTGTTCCTTATCAGGAAACTCTATCAGATAGAAAAACACCTTAAATCTGAACCAAATGGAATGGCCTCTCTGTGTCCAGCACCACAGAGATGAGGGAGAGAGGGACTGGCAAGGGAGCAACAAACTTAATTCCTGTATTATTAATTAGCCTTGCCACTACAGCTGTAGTCAAGAATCTTCCAAAACCTTGCAATTCCAAACCAACATAGCTCACACACCAATAGTAACATCACTGAAGAATTCTGCTTTAGTGTTATGGGGATCATTTCTTTTTTGGGGGGTTCCGGGAGTTAAAGCTAGACATTATAATACGCTATTCCTTCGTATTTCATCATCTTGTCACGTTAATTAGAATAGTTGTACTACTTGCTATTCATCTGAGTCTTAGTCATGTGGGAGCTCTGTTAGTTCAACCAGTAATCGCAATTCATGTAAATGAAACTGAACTTAACAATAAAAGTTATAAATCATCCATTGTTGAATGTGTTATTCTTATGGACTCACACTTGTACAAAATTTACTTATGATGTAATTCATAACATAAATCCCCCCCACAGATATTCAATGTAATTTTCTTCCACATAGTTTGAAAGTGTTTCTCAATTTATTGATCTTTCAATCCATTCCATAACATTACTTTGTTATAAAGCACATAGATCCTTTCTTTGATTGCAGATTTATTTAATTTCACCTGTGCATCATGTATATTCTTGCCACACTGTTTTGACTGATCCAGTAGTATTATGCATTTTGTAGAAGAAAAGTCTGAGAAAAATACAAAACTGAAAAATCCAGTTTGGACAAGTATTCGCCCACCTGAGACCTTAAGTATTTAATATTAAGTTGCTCTCCCTTTTGCAGCAATAACAGCCTCAAGTTGTATGCAGTATATTGTAACCAGTTTTCACATCTTGTGGGTTTACTTTTCACCCACTTTTTCTTGCAAAATTGCTCCACCTGAAAAAAAAACTCCAGTTACAGGTTACTGGAGGAGTGGTGGTGTACAGTAATCTTCAGTTCCTACCAGATTATCTATGGCAGTGGTTCTCAAACTTTTTGGACCAAGTACCACCCTTAATCAAACCAAAGCATCCAAGTACCACCTACAAGTCATCTTCTCATAGGAACCACAGAAAATCTCAATGACCAACATGAGGGTGCGTGCACACATACACTCACATACACATATAATAAAAATAGCACTGAGCACTTACCATTTCAGTTAGAGGGGTGGGCCTGTTTAGTCGAGAAAAGCAGATGTGAATTCACTGGTTGTGCCTTCATACAATTCATCAAGCATCGGTGGATGCTGCAGTGTGTCCCCTTCACATCTAGAGCAACGTAATTCGTGCAACTGCACCGCTGTGTCTGCCTGTTATAACTCTGTACAAACTACGACGCATTTTTTTCCAGTTGAAGCCGTTCTCTTTGATAAATTAACTCAGAAGCTGAAATATGTGCTCTCCTGTAGTTCTTGGTGGTAGCGGCTTACAGAACAGAGAGTCCTCATGGGACATGCCCTCAAACTCTATATCTAACGTAAACGAGCAAATTGGCCAAAACAAAGGCATCTACAGACTCATCTAATTGCAGTGAAAAGCATCTGCTCAGTTTATCGTGCTCTATCTGCGGACTTTTGACATCATCTGCCACATAAATAATTCTACGAGTGACTGTGTCATTTGACGGGGAAGCAGGTTGAGCTGTTTAGCAGCTTTTTCTCCACACATAATACCTTTCAGCTCTTTTGCCAAAAAGTAAACAAACTTCTGCACAAATATTGTGGGGCTTACCTGCTTAAGCAGTCTGCAAGCTTGCATTTCCCCCCGTTCTCATTTCAGGAGTCCGTCTCACAAGTTAAAAGAAGATTTTATTTCATGCGCATGGGAGCAAAACACAGAGATGCTCTGTGTATTTTTCTCAAATTAACCCAGAACAGTCCTTAAATATTTTTCTGTTATCTATCACGCTTTCCTGTGCTCACAAGATTGGCATTGTTCCAAAATCACGTAAATTCTCCTACCTCCCTATTTGCTGAAAATAACTTTTTGAAAATACAGTTGGTCACTTACGTTCGTAGCACACATTCCTATACAATGGTATATAATTACATAGTAACTCCTGCATTGTAGTACAGTACGTAGGCTGCATATTTGACACATAAACTCATTTTATTCAAAAAGAAAACATGAAAACACTTTTTCAGTGCACAACAAAGTTCCAGGGTCATCTGGCGTACCACCTGGGGCACTCCGGTACGCGTACCACAGTTTGAGAACCACGGATCTATGGGATTTCCAGATTTAAATCTGGACTTTGACTGGGCCACTCAAGGACTTCTACAGTACCTTCTTTTTTTCAAGCCACTCAAGGGTTGCTTTGGCTTTGTGTATGGGGTCATTGTCTTGTCTTGTTGAAATATAAGTCTCTGTCATAGTCTCCAGGTTTTGTACCGGGTTCTGCCTATATTTTGCTCAATCAGTTCTTCCCACTGTCTTGACAAGCCTCCCAGTCCCTGCCAATGGAAAGCAACAACAGAACATTATGCTGCCACCACCATACTTCAATGTGGGGTTTGTGTTTTGTGAACGATGAGCACTACTCTTCTTTTCCCAGACAAAACACTTGGCATTAAGGCCAAAAAATGTTTTTTTTTCTCTACAGACCACACACTATTCTGCATGGTTTAAGAGATTCCTGTATGCCTTTTTACATATTCAAGGTGGGACTTCATTGAGATTTGTTGTGATATGGCTTTCTCCTCACCACTCTACCATACAGCCGAGATTTCTGGATACATGGGTTATTGCTGACTCACTCTGCTTCATCTATCTCAATTATGAAACATTGGAAGTCTTTGAGAGTTGTTTTTGGCCTCCTCTCTGTTTTCAGAGTGCTTCTCTGACCAATGTCTTTCTTGCACTGCTGCTGAGTTTTGGAGGATGACCTGATTATTAAAGATTCTGAGTAGTTTTATATGTCCTCCACTTCCACTTCTTCCATTGTTAAATAATTGATTTAACAATGCCCTGTGCCATACTTACTGCCTTCAAAATCTTTTTATATCCTTCAGCTGACTTGTGTCTATCCATTATTGTGTTCTGCAGTTTTTGCAAAAGCTCCTTTGTCTTCATATTGCTTTGTATGCAATGTCCAATGACGGGAACTCACACAGACGTACATTTACCCTTCTAAAGATAGGGGTTCAATTTGAAACATTAAGCAGTTTAATTGTACATAGATTAATTTCAGTCAACATATTTCTGTAGGCAACTGGTTGAGGCAGAGCTTAATAAGTGGTGCTACTGCTAGGTGTGAATACTTTTCTAATGAAGAAATTTAGGGTTTTATTTTAAACTAATTTTTTCTTTAGGTCCAAACTTTTAAACACATTGATATCGTAGAGGATATTGTATGGATCAATAGGGGAATTTTTTTTTATAAGTCTATCAAATTTTCTGTTTGTAACACAACAAAATGTGGATTCCCATACATTCTACACCCCCCATACAGCATGAAATAAAGATATATAAGATCAATCTGAACTGGCCTATGTGTTTTGTCACCTCTGACAACACATACCTTCTAATTGGACTTGCTGCCTTTGTTAAATATACAAGTATCGATTCAAGGTAAGACATTTATTAAAAAACATACTGAAAAGCTATATTGAATGTGTTTTTTACTTCCATTTTATTATTGCACACGTTATTTGGAAGCTACCCTCAAGGGCACACGTCTTTGCATTTAAATGTATAGCTATTTGTTTTTCATTTTAGGCTGCAGCACACATTTTTATTCTCGTTTTGTGTTTAGCCTTAAACTGCTTACTCCTTTCTATAATTGTCACTTGCTGGAGTCTGTGGCATGCTCTCTTCTTTTCAGATTTTAGGCTCTGATAAGTATAGTTCATAACTACTTCAAACGAACCATGACAAATAGTCTAAAAATCTGATCATGAGCATATCTCTCCACACACTCCAGCTCAATACTTACATTTCTTAACTGGCTCAAATTTTTAAATCTACTCTTCAGACAACTATAATAATCTTTAATATGACGGATGGCAATCGTTTTGCTATGGTATTATACTGAACAGCCATGAATGCAAGCACTAGTATTTCTTTGAAAATAAATCATTGCACAATGTAATGGGGAAAAAATCATTTAAAATACTTTTTCCTACAAAATGTTTAGAATAAAAAACATTGGAGCCCTTGATAGCTTTAAGAAAAAATGAATGCTTGCACAGTATATATGTTTTTATACGTGTGTATATTTACTTTTTAAAATGGAATAATGCACGCCTTTTACTTACTAATTAGTCTGAATGATGGAAGCAATATTTTGGCCTTGTAAGATTTTTAAAAATAGACCCAAAGTATAATTCTCCGAAGGCTCAGCTGCATCCATCAAATTAGTATTCTGCTTGAAGTAAAAAACTTGTCATATTTTAATTGAAAGTTTATTCCTTCATTACATTACAATGAACATATATTTAGTTAGATGCAGGATGACTTTCAGAGTATGGGTAACCATCTAAAACCACAGATTTTGCTAAAATTAAGCATATACTGTAGCCAAAGTCAAGTTCTTGGTACAGGATGAAAAATCCATTGAAAAAGGATGATGGAAGTGTATGGTGTGGTGCTTTATTGTTGTGTATTATCCTGTTAGTCAGTTTTTGTGCATCCTTGTTTTTGTGCATCCTATTTACATAGTTTAAAATAGGGATAGGGTCAATACCCACCCCTAAGCCCTGGTCTACAAGGTTTGAAAGTCAAAATTAAATCACCAATACTTATAACGATATCATTGTGATAAATTAACCAGACAATTTACCCAACTACTTAATTTAGAGATCACTTGGGACCAAGTGATCCTCAGTAATCAAAATTCTTTTAACTGAACATATTATTCAAATAACAATTAAAAACTGTGTTCCCAATCAATAGAAACAGACTGATTGAATTGGGGCTCCCTGTGAACATGGTTGAAAACCCTTGCTTTAGGCAACCTTCCATCCATCCATTCTCTGCTTTATCCAATTCAGGGTCATAAGGGAGCTTTTCGAGGAAAGCAATAGGCGCAATGAACCTACCAGTATTTCTTTGCACTGTGGGAGAAAACCGGAGCGCCAGGAGGAAACCTATGCAAACACAGTGAGAACATATAAACTCCGCATAGATAGCACCCCAGGTCCAGAATTGAACCCAGGGTTCTGTGAGGCAGCAATGCTAACTAGTGTTCATAATATACAGTAAGTGGCAGTCAAGTTGAAAGCTTACTCAGAACATGACTGCTTGTGTTCTGATTAAGATATAAGGAATATCAAACTATCTAGTAAAGTATAAGAGAAATGTGGAAACACTACTAAATAAATACTCACATTTTTTGTATCCCACATCTGTTTACATATAGTAAATACTATTTTTAGAAAATTCTAAATATAACTTTCTTGATGGATTAAAGTTAATATTAGTGTTTAAATGAAGTATATTATTTAAACTAAAACTTCTCTATATTGTGTCTTTTAATCCAGGTGTTTCTTTTTATTAATGCTTTTCAGTATATAAGGATTAATACAGTATGTAATAAAAGTTAAATTTAGCACAGTAAACAACTTTGAATATAAATGAAATGTACTATATCTTTTCTGAACATAAAAGCTGTATGTTATGTACCCTGTTAAAGAAACAACACCAACACAAACTTTAAGTCCAACCTCAAAGCATTGTGTAGAGATCCCAGGAGACTACATGCTTATCCAGTGCCACTGACAATTCTCTCTTCAGCATACTGACCGTACTAAAAAATCTGACTGCTTCGTAAGCTCACTGGAGGATATTTGCTGTCATGAAGCTGACAAAGTGACAGATCACAAGAACCTACAAATTGCTTGTCGAATGATATTGTCAGACAAGATTGAAGTCTACATGAGTAAAATACCACAGCAGTTACAGATCTCCAACTTGTTACAATTCCAGTACAATCTAATTACTGACATTTTGTGATTAAAGAATTGTAAGACAAAAACATGAGATATGTTTTTTTACTTAATAAAGTAATTTATTACTTCAGCATTTGTGAGTATTTTAGTAACGTTTGATGTAATGATTCTATTGTATGCTTCCTTGTCAGTTTTAAGACCAAATAAGAGAATAATAAACTAAAATAATAATTACATTTTGCAATATACAACTTTTTTAAAGTTGCAGTTCAGACACTTAGAATAATACATAATTATTGCTTTTAATATTAATTTACTTTGTGTATTATTTGAAATGGATCCCATTAAGACAAGGTAGTATTAAGTAAAGGTAAATGTAATTCTAAAACTCCTAAACATTTAATAACTTAATATAAAGATCACAATTGTAAGAATGAAGTATGTTGACATACTGTACTGTGATGCAGTGGGTTTGTGTAGATATAATTAATTAATTAGTATGTGCAGGATATTTGAGGGCACAGTAACTATGGGATAATCAGCCAAGTCTCATATTACAGATGGCTACACTAATTAAGAAATATGGAGTAATAGGAGTACAGATACTGAAATGTATTCAGAAAATAAAACCTCCTACTTCAAGTTGTTGATTGAGCCCTTACCCCCCACTGTCTCGTATTTCCAATTATGTTATTTTTTAATAATGTTAATTATTACATTGCAAAATTATGAATTTTGTAAAGATATGATTTGTCTGTTGTTTTTAAAGAGCTATTTTAATTATTTACGTAAATCTCAGTGTTTTAGGTAGAAGATAGAACTTTGCCTTCTGTATTTGTCAAAATTGTATAGCACCTTTGTACTGGTAATTCAGGAGTGTTTCAGTGTCAAACAATGAATTGAAAAATGTATAGTTTATATGGATATAGAGTACCATGTTCTAACTATAAAGCTAGTAATCACCTGTCCTATACTGAGAAATATTTGTCCATTGGTCAGTTGTTTTAAAAATGGTATTGTACAATACCTGCTGTCACACTAGTGAGAGCTTCTAAATAATTTTACATAATTACTGTATATTATTCCATTCGCAATTAATTGTTAAACATTTTCAATTATTTGTCTTGGTTCTACCCCAGTAAAATATACGCAGTATTCCATATATTCTGGCAATTTAAGGAACTAATTTGAGGCCATATATAGAACAGTACCTGCAGAAAATCCACACACACAATTTGTGGAATCTACGGAACGACTTGAAGGTTGCAGTCAATCAACAATCCCTTAAACAGTTCTGTAAGGCATAATGAGTTAACATTGGCAAACATATTTCAATGGTTTTCATTTGAATTACTGGTATTCACTCGGAGGTTGTGTTTTACAAAGTGAAAATATAGGTAAAATAAATTCTGATTTAATGTGTCTTGATTTCAGGCTGTTAGACTACAAAATGTGTTACTTGGAAAGAGTGTGTAGACATTCTATAAGCTCTGCATTAACTATCCTTCTGCTAATGATTCTAAGCCTTGTTAGAAATTTAGCCTGTTTTTGGTGAATCAGTAAACTTCTCTCTAAAGGTATTACAGACCTAAATTTGTTCTGACAGTTTCTTGAGTTTAGCCACAAGAGACACTAAAATATTACATGATGCGATAATACTTTGTCTAATTTCTCAGAAATTTGTTTTGCATCCAAGCAAGTATGTTTTACACACAGAGAAACTCACAAAAAGCATACAAACATTAGATTAAAAATAAACATTTTTATTTATTACAGATATCCACCCATCAATAAGTAATACACCAATCTACACAACTGCACAACAGCCTGTACCCTAAGCTCCTATAGTTGTATATTATTACCCTTTCATTATTGCATATAAGCCACTGATTGTACTTGCCCATAAACCAATACCTTTATCAAAAAGTTATTTATTGAGTATGCAATAAAGGAATACATCAATTTAAGCCTGACTTTGAGGGTCTCTGAAACATCTCTTTGAAGGCATGAGTTGGTATTCTTCATGCATAACATGCAAGGGATCACATGAGGTACTAACAGCTAGTCTGAACATATTCTAAATGTGCTGTAAACAGTTCGAAAGCTCTGCTCAAGTGGCTGCCCCACCTTGAAGAACACATCCTCAAGAGTCTGGACATCTTTGCTTTTTTAACAAAAAGACGGTTTTACCAGATGGCTATTCCATACTGCATGACACTTTGTGTCTCAGAAATGAAAAACATGGACAGAAGCTAATTACGAGCACCAAAAACCCATAATCCATGGAAAAAGTAAATTTACTGTTGTACTTTATTATAAAAAGCACCTTCTGAGACAGGTCAGCATCTATATATTTTCCCAGATATTTATAGGATATATAATAGATTCATAAATTATAACTGAGGAAAGATATTCATTATGTTCAAGACCAAAGACAATTCATTCTATTTTGTATTTAAAATCAAGGCATTATTATTGCACCTTGCAACCAAACTGTCTAAACTGTTGTGATATAGGTTGAGGTCATCATTATTATTCATCACAGCAAGTAAGTTTGAATCATCAGAAAAATTGATCAGGATTGGGTTTGTACCCCTGGCAACACAAAGATTTGAATGAAGAGTTGTGTTGAACTCACACATCCCTGGGGCTCTCCAAGTTACTTATTGCCTTGGAATAAAGTATTGTATTTTATTAACTTTATTCTGCTGCAATCTTCTTAGAAGGAATGAATTGTACCAAAATATCAGTATTGGGTTGAGCTGTAACTGAATCATTTTTTATATTAAAATGTCTGATCAGATTGTGTTAAAATGCACCCTAGCATATATTTTGTTTTTGTCCAAATGCTTTAAAATAAAGTGAATGAGGGTGCATCTTATGTCCCTTGTTTGTAAGCAAACATATACTGTATACAGTAGATCAACTTTTACATTTACTAAGTGAGATTCTGAACTGAGATCCTCTCTTTTTCTTCAAAAATGACAAAACAGCACCTGGCCTAAATTTATTGACTTTCTTCATGCAGGTTTTCTTAGGGATAGGGAATTTTATAATATTTGAAGTTTTCCATACTACAGGAATAGTATGCATTTCTATGGAAATCTGGTAAATTACTTAACACACAAGAGCAGATTCTCAAGGAATTTCAAAATAAATGCATTCGTTAGAGCCAGTTGCCTTACAAACATTGGTATCCTGATATGTGTTCATGACTTGTTCTACATTAATGGTAACCATGTCTGAACTGTTAAGTGAAATTGACTTGATCAGACATGTCTGCTTTATCATACCTAGTAAAAACGTACTTACTGTAGTTCATTATCAGTTACTATTGGTTTCTTGATTCTATTTCCTGACATTCCCATCATTCTCTTCATGATGTTCCAGAGTCTTCTACTGTTATAAGCTTTAAATGCTTCCACCAAATTATGCTTACAGTATATACTGTAGTATATACTGTAAGGACCAATTCTGTTAAGAAAAGCACTGCAAGAAAGACTGTGTCGAATATTATTATAAAACATAAACATAAAAAACATTAGACATCCAATTATTATAGAAATTAGAGAAAATAAATAAAGAGATGAAAAAATAAACATACATTTAATGATTTTCTATATTGACTGTATACTCATTGGTTATAGTTTTTCACCCTAAAATGGAAACCTCTAAATTTAGGTTTCACACTGCAGTTTTTGACATGCACAAATTTTTTACTATGTTTAGATGTAAGGAAATATAGAAAAAGAAAATACTATTAGTACCACTGACACAACTGATGCAGAATGTCTACATGGACTTCACAATGTAAGGGTTTTATTTGCCAAAATAAAGAAGCTGCCAAAGAAGCAGAAATAAGTCATCTCAAAGGTGGAGTGAGAACTTGTCAGTAAATATTGTTTTGAATTTCTATTGAAAATAAATAAATCCATTATAGTCAGTTGAGTGAAAAGTATTACTTTTGGGGCCACCGTAAACTTAAAGACACAAGAGGATTAACAATTTCTTTCTAAAATACTGTTTTGTCATGAAAATTAGGTCCTAACAGTGTTAAAATAAAATAGTAGTCTAAATCTATATAATTATTTGTTGTATACAAATCATAAAAAATAAAGCAGATATTTAAGAAATATACTATATAATACTGAAAGGTTTATTATTGTATGCAATTTAATATTAATACATTAATACAAATACAGTATATTTGCCTGAGTCTTCACAGGATTGCCTTCTTTCTGTCATTTATTTACTTTGATTTTACCTTCTTTTCAAATCTCTGAGATGGCAATGTAAAGTGAACCATGAAGCACAGTGTTTAAATCAGCTAAAGATGTCATTAATATTTAATTAAAGCTATAACACTAACATTTTTAAAGGCCTTTTTTCTGAAAAATAATCCAGAAGACATCTGTTAAACTACTTGCAAGAAAAGTAAAATATCAATAATTCTTGTTTAATTTTACTATTATCAGCAATTGTACTTTCTTCTAGATTTCTTCAGCTTAATTGATAATATTGTACTATGCCCATATCATATTGTTGAAGCTTAGATGCTGAGAAAATAACTAGTAAGGCTACCGTTTTTGCAATAACAATGCTGGCAATACCATAGCTAAGTATTCATGGAAAGAAATTCTATCATCCTTCATATAAAAAATCCTTTCATTAGAAATCAAGGTAAAACTACATCCTAGATGGGATGTCAGCACACCACAAGGCAGGCTCACACATCACCTAGTCAGCATGGCTGTGGGTGGTGGGGAAAATGGGAAACTGCAGAGAAAACCCATGCAAACACAGGTAGGATATGCACATAGAATGTAGTCTAGTGCAAAACTGAACCCATGACTCAAGAGCTGTGGCATTAGCCAAATGTTTATTGTAATTTTGAAATTATACAAATTTTGTTTCAGAAAATGTCTACTTTCTGTAACATTCAAATCCTTATTCCAAATAATAAAAGCTAAAAAAGGTTGATAAAAATATACAGTATGTCTATTCCTATTTGTAGTGCTCATGAAATCCAGAATAATATGCATTGGTTATGTAGATATACTTACCAACCATGAAATGCCATAGACATGCATTGTAGAACAGTGATTTAAGTTAAAAAAGACCTAGGAAGCTCATGCTGAGATTATAAATTTAAGACCATTATCATTATGGTCTATGGTAAATGACAGGATACAGACAGAACTCACAAAAAAGGGTGCTTATATCCCCGCAGATCCCTCATACTGCAATGTGGAGAAATTAATGGATGGTTCTCTTTCCACATGAAATTTGAAACTGAACCATGCAATTCATGAAAAGCTCTGTCTAATCAGTAAATTTAATTCATATCTAAGATGACTCATGATCTGGGCAAGCATCACAGTGGCATAATGGTTAGCATTGCTGCCTCACAGTGCTAGGGCCATGGGTTTAATTCCTGGGGTGTAGTTTGTGTGTTCTCCCTGTGTTCACGTGGGTTTACTCTGGGTGCTCTGTTTTCCTCCCAGAATGTAAAGATATGATGGTAGATTAATTGGCTTCTGTAAAACTTTCCCTGGTGAGTGTGTGTATGTCTGTGTTTGTGTGTGCTCAGTGATGGACTAGTGTCCTGTCTAGGGTGTAAACCTTTGATGCAATGATTCCTGGGATGGGCACCAGGCCACTGTGACCCTGCAAAATAAAAATAAAATGTCACACTGTGACTGTGAAATTGGATAAGCTATTATAGAAAATTATGATATGATGGAATTGCACAGTTATGAGGTGAATACAGCAGAATTATCTTTAAGAAAGACTCAGAAATGCCAGTGCATCATTATTTAGAGAATAGTTATTTAGTGATGATGGTATGAATTACCTGAAACAGTATGAAATTACAACAGTATATTCCAAGAGCATTTTAAGGTATGGTATTATAAAGGATGCTGATCAGAACTGAAGAGGTGCAGTGGTCTGGGGTAGGTGATGAATCCTTGTGCAGATGAAGACAAGGAGCTGAACATGTGTGAGCCGATCAGGAGGCAGTAGTGGTGTGTGCAAGCAGACCCACAGGCAGGCAGATAGGCAGATATTGCAGTCAGGCAGACATGCTGAGGTGGAACAAAGTGTAAACACCAGGGGAAGATCCGAAAGGGTAGTCAACCAAGCACAGAGATTGTAGCGCTGATGAAGATTTGACAAGGTTGGGCATTGCAGGTCCTACCTGGGAAGACACTACCTCATCAGGAGGAAAATCCAGGAACAAGGTCAAGGCAACAGGCAGATAGTCAAAAGCAGAGGAGTGTACAAACACTGATCTTAGGAACAACATAGTAAGACTGAGCACCTAAATGTATTTGTAGCTGGATTGGCCTGGTAATCTGATAACAACTGAAGTACTCTTTCGGAGGCAAATATAGTTAAATGGGTAATACAATTGAAATCTAAATATAGCGTAATCCATCCATTATGACACCTCACCCTCTTTACTCTGGTACTCTTAAATACATCATTTTTACAAGGCATATTCAAACCCCCAGTTATTAAACCTACGGCCCCTGCACTGCAAGGCTACAATGCTAACCTCCATCCATCATCCTCCTCCTCCAAGCAACTAGGAAAATTCTTAATGCATAAAACTATATTCCTTGTAAAAAAGAAAATATTTAAAGAGTATCAGAGTAAAGAGGGTCAGGTGTCACTTTGGATATACTGTAATAATGCATTGTATGCACAATACAGAAAACACAGACACCACTCTATGCAATTCTTATCAAAAGGTATGTGTAAGGTCCCATCAGATCTGATACACCTTTCTCTTCTGATACACCAACTGGGCTTAGATACGTTTCATGCTTTAGTTAACAATTGACTGTCTTAGCATGTACAGGAATATTCTGAAAACGGCTTAGGTTGTTATGGTCTACTCTCCATTGCTGTTTTCTGTAAATGAACTGAAATTTTGAAGAATATTTAAGCTAGGGAATTAGTGTATAAGGAGCACAAAACAGTCCGATTCTGGTTGGATCAGAAAGGTCCAGGGAATCACTAATATCAAACATTTAGCTTTAAAAGAAAAAACAATCTTGTGACTATGCCACTGGCTATTACAGAATAGTCAGACTTTTCACCTTTAGTGTCACAGTGCTCCAGAGACCATTTCTGCTGGAATGGATTTGCCCTTTAACATCTTGCATTATCTTAGAAAGTATAGACAGTACAGGCCTGGTTGAGGGCTTACATTCAAGGTAAAACTCCCTTGCTTTGGAGTAGTAAAAGAATGAAGAAACATTACAGGTGTACAAACTAGTATTAGATCGTCTCTATTAGACTTACTTCCATACCTCCCAGATCTGTTGAAGAGATTTCTTTCTCTTGGTCTCTCAGCACTTCTTAACTGAAGTTCATCAAGCCAAAAATAGATTATCCTCGAAAAAAATGTTGCTCTTTTTGAGGTCTTCTTGCTTCCCTAACTCAATGAATGCAACAGACAACAATATTGATTGATTGAAGCACACACTGCTTGTCTTGACACTTGTCAACTACCTCTTAGTCAGTGGTGGCATGTACAGTAAGTCTGTAAAGGTGCTGTACCCAGTGAGGACTGGACCTGGAACAAATGGACAGAAAGAAAATAAAAGAGAAAGGAAAGAAAAGCAGCAGGACGCAATACTTGATTGTTAAAAACAGTCATTGTCCTAATTTACCATCATAGCCTTGTGTTAACTACGAGTGCAGGTATTCAGGCTTCTGATTAACTAGGCAACTATTACATAGTATAGGCTAAAAGAATATTATAATAACATATATATATATAAAATATATGATTTGTGGGTATACATTGTTTTGGAAAGACAGGTGTAGTAGAAGGGGTGGTGTGGTGGGACTGTTAATCACAAATAACGTGCAGGCTAGACAGCTGAAGCAAAACAGAAGAAAATAGAAATTCTAATGACTTAACAACAGTTATATTCTATATATTGTACAAGATAATCCAGACTTGTACAAAACTATGTTACTTTTATAATGAGCTCAGGATGGTATGGAAGAAACCTATTTTTATAATGTCTAAATACAGTGTATAACTGAGAGATTTCAGTTTTCCAAAGATAAATACCAATTCAGTAGCTGAAAATGATATGGTTTAAATGATCAATGATTACTACTTAACTCGGTTACATAGTAGCGAAGATGGTCATATTGACAAACAACAAGTATATAGTTAAGGGATATATTTACAATTTATTGTCACGAAACAGTTCTTTCCGGGCCCTATGCAGATGACACAATCTGGAATAGTGAAGATACACTGGGGAAAAAGTCATACAGGAGAGGGTCTGGAGACAGGGGGGCGTGTCCAAGGTGAGCAGGTGTCCTGGGGAAGTGAGTCCGGGGCGAACAAACAAAGACAAAGTCCAAACGGGGAATCCAAAACAGAAGAGTAGAGTCCAAGGCCAGGAGATCCATCCAGGGAATAAAAGCATGAACTGGGTCAGGACCGGTGGGGCAGGGAATCAGGAACAGAAGGTTAAAACCATAACGGAGCCAGACGTAGCAGGACCCTGGGCTCTCACGAAGCGGAATTCAATGAGAAACCAGGAGTGGAGTCTGCGTCTGGCTTGTAAGGGGGAACGTAAATAGGGAACAGGTGCAGGTAATGGGAGAAAACAAGGAAGGGCTGGAGCGCCCTTAAGAGGAGAGGTTAGCGATCGTGATATTTATACATTATATATCTATTTTTCGTCTCTGAACCTTGAGTCTAAAATTAGGCTCAATAGATATATCTCATATATTGTAAATATAATACCCTATACTATATATTTTAATGGGATTTAAAAAAAAATCAGAAGGAAGAGAGTGCACTGCTGACTGCACAAAAAGTCCAAGAAGCAAAGACAGACAAAGAGGATATAAAGCTATAGACATTGTTGCTAGAATTGCTATAGACATTGTTGCTAGAGGTATAGAAAAAAATACTCCAAAAATACTGCAAAAGGGTTTACAGTACTACTCGTGTAAAATAATTTAAAAAGCAGAAGCAAGTAGTTTTTAGAAACAAAATAAAATTGGTAGTGCCATGGTTAGTATTGCTGCCTCACAGTGCTGGGGCCCTATGTACATATCAAGACCTGGGGGTCTATCTGTGTGAAGCTTGTATCACTGTCCATGTGGGCTTCCTCTGGTTACTTTGGTTGTCTCCCACACAAAAGACATACTGGTAGATTAATTGGCTTCTGGGAAAACTGGCCCTGGTGTCAGTGCATATAGTGTGTCTGTATGTACCCTATAATGGACAGGTGTCCTGTCCAGGCTGTATCCTGTCTTGTGCCCATTGCTTGCTCCTTATTTTGTAATTCATAGTATTCATAGTATATTATAGTTTTCAATTTTTTAATTTTTCTGACACACCCTAAATGTTGAACAGGATAATGGCATAGTTTTTAGCAATTTTCAAATTAATGTTGGTTAGTAAAATGTCTAATCTGTGAGGCTGGGAGTTGGGCAACATACTGTACTTCATTACTCAGTAGTGCCAGGACAGGCTCTAATGCCTATCTGCCATACTGTATGTGCATGCACTGTATTTGATTGTGGGTCTAAGATATAATATGAAAATAAAATTATGGCACACATGGGAACAAACCTGTGTCTTTCATGTTCTAAGAGGGATTTGAGAAAATAAGTAAATCTACAGAATTTTATCTGGTTGTTGAAGCAAAGTCAATCCGGAAAATTACTTGGTAGATTCTTGCAAACTTGAACATTCTTTTAGAGTGACTTTTTAATTCCTTTGTAAAAGCTAACAGATTAGGTACTTTTGTAGATGTATGGCAGTGGCTCACTTCATTATTAGAAGTTTTTGATCGAATTCATGTCTCTTCAGTTTCTGTAGAGCAGCTTGAAAAGAAAGACCTGAACAAAAACAAATCTGTAGTACAAAAGAGCCATTATGTTACCCTTTGAAAAATTAATTAGCAATTTCAGTCTTTTCTAGACAGATTGCTAATCAGCCTCAATTATGGGAACAATCACTTTCAAAGATAAGACAGGCACAATTATAAACATTTGAAACCAATAACAAAGCAAACTAATTTAATGTTAAACTACTTACTTCAGAGATCAGTACTCATGCCTTCTTTGCTGCAGTTTATCACATTGCAGTACACATTCACACTTTCAGTTAAAACTTTCTGCACGCAATGGCAAGTTGTAACTTATATTTGCCCAAGGATGTGGTTAAAATGTGGAATTTTCAAAGTTTACACACAAAAATGAAGCAGAGAAAAGGTTCATTTTAATAGACAGAGGAAGCTGAATAGTGCAGGGTTTAAAATGAGAGGAGTCTATTTGCCCCATTCTGCTGTTACAGTTAGGGGCAGTCTGGACCAGGGATTGAACCTAGAACTTCAAATCAAAGATGAAACTCCAGTTAGATAGACAGGATGTTTTTAAGAACTTTCTGTTCTTTACATACTGTACCTGCTTAGGAGATGTTGCTCTGGTTTAGTTTCTGGAGTTAATCACAGAAGATTTTCACTACTCCAAGTATACAGTGGAGACTACATAGAGGTTTTGCAGGGATCTCAGACAAACCCAACATATCAGAGTAATCAAGACTTAAATAAAGCAAATATTAAAAGTATTCTCCAAATGCATGGCCTAATTAGTACAAGACATGGTTTGCCTTTTTAGTGAGAAACCACCTAGGGATCCCCAGTAATGATTTTGAATTTAATACTTAATGTATTTAGGAGCTTAGTAGAACAGTTATACAGCATTAAGGACAAAAAATGATTACAAATTAGACAAGCATTCTTATTCATTTTACTAATGTCCATCCTAATTTTTTTTGAGGAAAGTCACTTTCAGTATGACAAGGTAGTACCAGATACTCATGATTGCCTCCTATTTTGATTCCCAAATGCACTCTTAATTTACACTTGTGACCATAGATTCTTGTTCCATCATTGTAATTTTTTAGGCTGACTCTGTACCTTCAAGATTTTCAAAGACTATAATCTAATCACCTTCCAATTTCCTATATTCTAGAAAGGTTTTCTGTTCTATAGTCTGTCTGAGAATGCATGCCTTTGAGACAGAGAACAGTCTTCTCTGAAATCTTTCCATGCTAACATCTTTTTGATCATAACAGAACACTATATTTCAAATGAGGCCTCACTTGAATTGAATTGAATAACTTAGTCATTATTTCTCTCCATTTAAATTTCATACTTTTCTGCATACATATATACTTCTTTACATTCTACATTATTCTTAAAACATTGTATATAATTTTTATGCCTTTATAGATTTCATTTAAAGAATAAAATAGGTTGAGTTAATTAAACATATTTAATATAAAATGATTACATTTTAATTAATGATTTAATTTGTGGTCATAACCTATGCCTATAGGTATATCTGGTACTTTATAATGCAATCTTCTTTATTACCCAATGCAAAACATTTTTCTTATTTCTTCCTGAATAACAAGTTTTTTTCTTAATATATATTTAGTAATGTCTCCAATTAACTTTTTAATTAACTGATTTTTTATTAAATTTACTAACACTGGTACTGTTCAGTAGACAGGTTTTAAAATGTTGCGGTAAATATTTTGAGTGTCTTAGGGCATTTTGTACTGGTAATATGTTATTTTGCAAACTGAAATGGAGTTTGGGGATATGTGTTCACTATTTTGACATTCAGGAATTGCAATTGAAAACAACTGTAATGAAATACATCTGGTTGTTCTTCTTTGGAGGAATTTCAGAGCAGCTATATATTTTTTGTAATATGGTAACATTTTATTATGTTTTCCCTTTGTTCTATTAACATAGTTACTTTGAAATAGTAAGAGCTCAGAGTTTATGTCATCAACAATGTCATCACTATACAGTATCTATGCATGTTTTTAGAAACAAAGTACCCAGACTTTAGATATTGATTAGATATATTTAGCATAATTTTGATTAATTGATCATTCATGACTGATTATGTACAAATGACAGACTTTTATATAAGCACTAAATAACCTCATTAGTGAACGAGTTGATTAGGCACAGTTAATGAGGTGATTAAATCAGTTGAATGTCATTCATGGTAATAATCAACAAAAAACCACAGGACTAATTATGCTTCACTTAACAAAAGAAAGACCTTTTTCTATTAATGTGTTAAAGGTTGGACTGAATTCTTTGAATGGGCAAGAACAGTAATAGATATAAACAGCATATTGTTAAATTTATAAAATTTATAAAATTTTACATAAATATAGATTTTATATAGATTTTTGGAAGGTTTTGACAAGTTTCTTTCAAAAAGCTTATTTATACGTGGAGGCTTTGTGCTTTTAATGGGACAATTATTAATTGTAGCAGTAAATCACAAAATAATTATTCGATGGCTATTCGAAAATTGACATTGCGGAACAACTCAGTCACGCACACACACGGATACTAATACACAAAAATACATTAATATATTAAATGTGCATATAAACAAAACAGATCTTATAGTGAGGGTTAGCAGAATACAAAAGGTATATATTCTATCATGAAGAGTCACAAATACCAAGAGATAAATACATTCAGTATACCATTGTAGTGATTCATAGCCGTCCAGGGACGCCAAATATGTAACATTAGCCGTAGCAAAATTAAATGTAGTGGCTCTCTGAAGGCACCAGTTCTGTAGGGTTTGGGCATTTACTGAGACAATTATTAATTGTAGCAGTAAATCACAAAGTTGATTCTTTTGATGGCTTTAGAGTCCAACCATGCGACATAACTCAAACAACGCACACACACAGGTACTAATACACGAGGATACATTTATTAATACATAGAATATGCATATAAACCTAACAGATCTTATCGAGAGGGTTATCAGAATAAAAAAGGTATATATTCAGTCAGTTACAAAGTGTTACACATCAAGAGGACATACGTTCAGTATATCATTCATTAAGACCGTTTCATAAATGAACTTGGTTATAACTTCTACATTAGATACTCGAAACAAGTACATAACTCTTAGGAATTAAATTGATATCAACTGGTTGGGATAACAATTGAACTCTCGAGCTGTAATGCATTGAAGTTGAATACTCATCCAATCTCTGGGGATTCAGATCTCCTGCGGGCACAAAGAAACAGTTGCAGGCTGTTGCTGTCCAATCCATGCTCTCTGGCTCCGTGCCAGGCTGTGCTGTGCGGCTTGCGACGGTGCGCTCCAGATGCTCACTGACCGGCTAGTTGGTGTTGGCTTTAACTAGCAAAGTTTGTGCACAGGAGAAAAGATGACTGTGGGTCCCAGCAAGTCAGGAAGAGGACCGGTTCGTTCCTGATGAAGAGCTAGTTCTGAATAGTGATTCAGCTGTCCACAGTTCTGACCTGTTCATGAGGCCTGCTGCTGGTGCTAACCTCGGGTGGATCCTCTGGTTACTCTCTGGCAACCTCCGCTCTAGACTCTTAGAACAAAGGAAAGTTCTGGCACTCGGACACACTGGCCGTTCCGTGGTTGTCCGGGCTGAGTCTCAGGATGGTCAGGAGGCGAGCTGTGAGAATGTCCTGCCCTTGGGAGCCTTCTGCTCCTGGGCCGTCCTGCCCTGGAATTCTCCTTTGAATTCCCTTTAGAACAGTCCACAGAATCCTCTCCAGAATCTTACTGAATCTTGTTGAATCTCACAGGCTCTCGTTGAATCTGAATCTCTGAATCTCTGTGTTGCCTGTTTTTACCTGGAGGAACTTCAGCTCATTGATTGGCTGAAAGTTCCATGGGCATCAGAGTCCCACGTGGGTTACTCGGCCCTACCAGTCCCTGATTGGTTGATCAAGGTGAGATATGAGTCACTTAGTCCTGACACTTAGTAATGCAGTCCAGATGTCCAACTGGCACTCCCTAGACAGATAGGCGCCAATGGATGACCATTGATCATGATAGCCAGGCTTACCTAAGTGCATCCCCCTTTGGGAGCTGTCCTAGGACCTTAAATCACCCTGGGAATAGTCTCTCTGTGGCTGCACCACAGAGATGAACAGAGAAATGGGGCCTCATTTGGGAAGCTCAGAAACACTTAATTCTGCCTTATTAATAAGCCTCGCCGCTACACCATTCATGTATACCATTTCGTTAATGAGCTTTTTGATTACAACTTCTACACTAGATACTCAAAAACAAGTACATCACTCATAGGAATTAAATTGACATAAACTGGGATTGAGGTGAATTCTCAAGTTGCAATGTAGAATGTTGAATATTCATCTGATTTATGTGGATTCAGATCTCCCACGGACACAAAGGAACATCAACAGTCCTGGTGTGGCTGGAGGTGTGGGAAAAGGAGGGAGAGATTCCTGCTGCTGTGCTCTGGCAGTGCCTCTCTGAGGACCAGCTAGTTAGTTCTGGCTGAACTAGCGGAGTTTGTGCACATGAAAAGTGATTGTGGGTCCGAGCAAGTCATACTCTTTAGACAGGAAGAAGACCAGTTCGTTCCTGATGTAGCGCTAGTCCTGAATACTAAGATTCAGCTGGACAGTTCTTACCATAGTTCACTCGATGATCAGGAGAGCATTCATGGTGGGTGACCGGCAGTTCACGAGGCCTGCTGCTGGGCTAACCTCGGGCTGATCCTTTGGTTACGTGCAGACAACTTCGACTCTTATCTTGACTCTTAGAACAAAGTTAAGTCCTGGCACTCAGACACACTAGCCGCCACGTGATTGTCCGAGCTGAGTCTGAAAACGTGCTGCATCTTTTATCTGGAGGAACTACAGTCGTTCATTGGTTGAAAGTTTCGTGGGCATTCGAGACCCATGTTTGGTTACCACGCTCTACCAGTTCCTGATTGATCGAGGTGGAGGATGAGTAACAATGCTCTCTGACCTCAGGGTTGTAAATACTTTGGGATGAGACTCTCCCTTGGAATCTCCCAGACAGAAAGGCACCAGAGATGACCATTCATTAGGGTGGCTGTAGAATCTCAGCCCTGGGAGCTGTTCCTTATCAGAAAACTCTTATCAGATAGAAAAACACCTTAAATCTTAAGATGAGGGAGAGAGAGACTGGCGAGGGGGAAAACAAACTTCATTTGTGTTTTATTAATAAGCATTGCCACTACATACAGTATACATTTTCAGATATTAGACACTCAAAACAATGCATGAATTTGGATTGAGAACTGGTCAATAGAAAAAAAGACTACCAATAATGAGTGGACTACAACAGAGATCTGTATTAGGACCAGTAAATTTTAAATGATTTGATTCTAGCATAATTATTGATCTAACTACATTTTAAACTATTGCATGAGGATTACAAAATACTGTACAAGTTGCAAAATAAATTCTAAAAGATGTAGACAAAACTCAAAATATGAATTATGCAAAATATAAATGCTGTGTGAAATTATAAATAAAGTGTGAAACATACTGTAGAGCTTGAAGAGGTTATCTATGAAAAGGATCATTCTCATGTAGACAATGTAGGGAAGCAGTAAACAGATGAGCAGAATGTTAGGTTATGTGTAGACAATAGAGTAGAATTTAAATCCTGGGATTGTGGCAGGTAGGTATGCACATTACCTCCTATTATAGGATCCCTGCACTGTATTCGCTGTAACCTGAATAGAGCCATGGGGAATTATGAAACTGTGGTTAAGGCCTGACCAACCAGGCTGTAAAAACAACTGTAATCTGTTTGCATCATACAGTAGGTTTGTTATATTAAAACACATACAATTATATACATACATACAATTACTATACAATTAAAAGTATAGCTGAGCTTCTCCCTTCTCAAAATATTAGCCTTCAGGGAAGTCTGACACATTTTCTCTTTTTAACAATAACAATTCACAAAATTGTGCAATTAACAGTGAAACAAGAACCAGGAGTACACAACTACTATGGGGATCTGCGTTTAAAATGCAGAAGGAATATTTTTACAAAGGGTGGTGTGAGTCTAGAATTAGCTGCGAAAGAAGATAACCTGAACTTCTTTCAAGAACTATAATTGGATGAATTAGATAACAACAATCAAATGGGCTGATTCACATCATAACCATACACTATGAATCACAAATTGAATTGTTAGAACAATTCACATATTGCCATCAGTTTTCAGCATGAAAAAATAAAAATGATTATCTGCTTGACTTAAAGTTTAGTTTGACATTTTTAGAACCATAATTAGAAATGTCAGAACTTCATTTTTGTTGAATGTTGGCACACAAAAATAGTTCTTACTGTAAAGTTGATGACTGACAGTTGAAATAAATTGCAGAGAGAGAAGAGACTGTAGTACAGTAGGTGCACAGATTTCAATGTCAGCTTTTTTGGCATGATGTTTTGTTAGCTCTTGGCATTCCCTTTGGCATCAGTGATTCTGATGTGAAAACATTCCTCCTAATTTTTACAACAAAATGTAAAATAATTATGGTTGGAAAAAGCAATGTTTACTCCAAATATTAAGTGGTGATCATCAGCTGTTTTAAGTCATAATTTGTTTAATGAAGGTATTTTAATTTTAAATATTTAAATAAGCCTCCATTTTCTATGGACTACCAATATGGCGCCGTGAGTGCGGCAGCCTGTTGCAGCAGCTCCAGTTAGTTTGTGATTTGTGTGTCCTTTTTGTTGTTACTACTGGTAGTTACATTAGTTTTAGTTTGGGGTATCGTTTACTTTCGTTTTTGTTTCTGTGTTTTTTTTTCTCTCTGAGTCATGACGGTCTCTGAGCAACTTTTTAAATCGGCGTGTACTACGGGCGAACTGGGCTCTTTTGTTTACACCAGAGACTAGCTCTTCATGTTACGGAAGCCGGCAGTGTTCTCGGGTGAGCGATTGGAGATCCCCAGAGAACTAATTGAACGGAGTAGAGGCTGTAGATCCGGAGCAACGTATCGGGCTAAAAAAAGGAGGTACAAACCTTCTTTACCCTCCATCATAATGGGGAATGTACGATCTCTTGCCAACAAGATGGAGGAGCTAGCGGCGCTGACGAGGAGCCAGTGGGAATATCGTTAGTCCTCTATTATGTGCTTCACAGAGACTTGGTTGAATGAACTGGTTCCCGACGCTAACGCTACAATAGGGGGTTTTCAGATAGTGTGTGTGGATCAGAAAATCAAGGAGAGCGGTAAAAAGAGAGGAGGAGGGCTAGCAGTGTTTGTGAGTAACAGATGGTGTAACTGTAATCATATAACTGTAAAAGAACAGCTCTGCACCCCGGACATTGAGCTACTGTACTAGCAGTTAGCCTGTGGCCATATTACCTACCTAGGGAGTTCTCGCAGGTTATTGTTGTGCTGCCCTCTGCCGACGCAGCCTCAGCGTGTGATGTCATACACACTGTTACAGCTGGACTACAGACTCGTCACCCACAAGCAATGTTCTTGATGACTGGCGATTTTAATCATGTTTCGCTCTCCTCTACCCTGCCTACTTTTAGTCAGTTTGTTAAATGCCCTACTAGAGATAACAAGACTTTGGACTTGCTGTATGCTAATGTCAAGAATGCCTACAGCCCCACGTCACTCCCCCCCTTGGCAGATCTGACCACAACCTTGTTCACCTCCTATCTCTGTACAAGCCTCTTATACTACAGCAACCAGTAACCACCAGGACAGTGAGGAGATGGTCAGCTGAGGCTAATGATGCACTGATGGACTGTTTTGAAACAACGGACTGGGAGATACTCTGTGAGCCTTATTGAGATGACATTGATAGTCTTACCCACTGCATCACTGACTACATAAACTTCTGTGTTGACAGTGCAGTGCCCACCAGGAAAGTACGCTGCTTCTCCAATAATAAACCCTGGGTCACCAGTGATCTGAAGGCCATCCTAAATAGGAAAAAGAGGGCTTTCCAGGCAGGTGACAAGGAGGACCTGAAGCGAGCACAGAAAGAGCTGAAGGTGAGAGTTAGGGAGATCAAGGTGGCTTATGGGAGGAAATGGAGGACAGGCTGAGGGAGAGCAATGTGAGAGAAGTGTGGAATGGCATGAGGAAGATCTCCAGATACAAGTTGTCCGGCGGCCAACAGAGCTGAATCTTTTCTTTAACAGATTCGATACAGGGTCCACTGTCCATTCACCTCACAGGCCTTCACCCCAGACACCTTGTTCATGTCCTCAGTCACCCCATCATGTGATCCCTCCTACTCCTACTCCATCTTCCCCTGCCCTCCTCGGCTTATCCATCACAGCTGACCAGGTCAGAAGGGAGTTGAGGAGACTCCATGCAGGGAAGGCAGCGGGTCCTGATGGTGTCAGCTCCAGGGTGCTAAAGATCTGCGCAGACCAACTGGGTTCAGTGCTGCAGTATATCTTCAACCTCAGCCTGAGATTAGAAAAGGTTCCGGTGCTCTGGAAGACATCTTGCCTGGTGCCAGTACCCAAAAAGGGGCACCCTAAAGTCTTGAATGACTACAGACCAGTGGCACTTACATCACACTTAATGGAAACTCTGGAAATGCATGTACTGGACACCCTCAGAACCCTGGTGAGTACAGCACTGTACACCCTGCAGTTCGCCTACCGGTCACACCTGGGAGTGGAGGATGCAGTCATCTATCTGCTACCACAGAGCTAACTCTCAGCTGGAGAAGACGGGGAGCATTGTGAGAGTTATGTTCTTTGACTTCTCCAGTGCCTTTAACACCATCCATCCACCTTTACTGAGAGATAAGCTAAGGGCGGCGCAGGTGGACACTCACCTGCTGTCCTGGATTATAGACTATCTGACCTGCAGGCCACAGTATGTACGGCTACAGAGCTGTGTGTCCGAACAGATTGTTAGCAGTACTGGGGCTCCACAGGGGACTGTCCTTGCTCCATTTCTGTTCTCCTTTTACACCTCTGACTTCAGGTACAACTCTGAGACATGTCATCTGCAGAAGTTTTCAGATGACTCCGCAATTGTGGGGTGTATTAAAGAGGGGAGGGAGGAGGAATATAGGAGCTTGATTACCAATTTTGTGGAGTGGTGTCATCTTAACCATCTCCAGCTTAACGCCAGCAAGACCAAAGAAATTTCAAAGGAAGGAAGGAAGGAAGGAAGGAAGGAAGTCTCCGCTGAACCCTGTTTCCATCCAGGGTGAGGACATAGAGGGCGTACATTCCTACAGGTACTTAGGGGTACACCTGGATGATAAGCTGGAGTGGTCTGGTAACACTGACGTCCTGTACAAGAAAGGTCAGAGCCAACTCTATTTTCTTAGGAGACTCAGGTCCTTTGGTGTGTGTGGAACATGGCTACACATTTTTTATGAATCAGTGGTGGTGGCGGCCATCTTCTACGCTGTTGTGTGCTGGGGCAGCAGCATCATGACAAAAGATGCAAATAGGCTCAATAAACTTATCAAGAAGGCTGGCACTGTGTTGGGGATGAGCCTTGACCCCATGGAGGTGGTGGCTGAGAGGAGAATGCTGACCAAGCTCACAGCCATCATGAACAACACCTCTCATCCGCTTCATGGGACTGTTACTGGGCAGCGGAGCACATTTAGCAATAGACTGCTCCATCTACGGTGTTCAAGGGAACGTTTCCACAGGTCTTTCCTCCCGGCGGCTGTCAGGGTGTATAACGCTGCCCTAGGCTAGGACTGTTAGCCCTTCATTTGCTCCTCTATGGACAGCATGTTTACGCCATTGTACTTTTTGGTCAATCAGTCTGTATAAACCTATGCACATTTTGCACATATTTTATTGTTTTTACAGTGACTATGATCAGCACATTTTGCACACACCTATGTATTTATTTATTTTTATTTATTTTGTTGTCTTTTGTTTTATAACTATTCTGATGTCTGTTTTGCTTGGGCTGGACTGCTGTAACACATCAATTTCCCTACGGGATTAATAAAGTATTATCTATCTATCTATATGAGTCTGTTGTACATGTACCTTCATAAATAACACTCATATTAAGTGCTTATTTATTTCAGCACACTCAAAGCTCATAAAAGAGTTGCTGTTGAGAGACAGACTGTAGAATATCATTCCCGCTATCATTATTAAGGTACCGTAGATAACCATGTGTCCCTTTAGGGTAACAGTAGATAAGCATCTGCTTTGACAGTTGGTGTATGACTATCCTATGGGCTTTTTAAGGGCTTAAAATTTTCTGCATAAAATGTGTCATTTTACACACATTATGTTAATTATGCAGCAGAGTTATGATTTTTACCAAATTCATCTTGTAAAATGACACCTGTTAATGATCAATTTCAGCATTGTCATCAGAGTCTTTTAAAGTAAAATTAATCACAACTGTTGATGCTACAGGTACAAATGCTGTGGTTGCAGGCCTTTTCAATCACTGTCTATATTAACAGGCAAGCATTTTTCTACAACATATTTCAATAATAGGTTCTTGAGAGCATGAATTAAACATTGTAATATATTTAACTTTAAGGCAGCAACTGTGAAATTGTCAAGTTTAAAGTGGCTTCAAAAGAGTATTTATCATATGCAGGTAGTGGAACTGTGGAATTTACTAGGCACTCTAAGAAGAGTGATACTCATGGAAGTATATTTCTACTGGATGCACTGAAGGTCATGTATTACAAAATGGCACTGAATTCTCTGACTGCCATTTGATGATGGTAATTGTAACCTATTGGGAAATTGCTGGTTAGAGTTGTACTTTAATAACAAATACAAACTCTAGGTGCACTTCAACTACAATACAATATAGAAAAGTGTCGGTAGAAATGATACAAAGTGAATCTAAGACAGTTTTATAGCACTATCATTTGGATGACTGATCAAGTATCATATAGATTTGTTTGTCTGCACCATATAGTTTGTGAACTGCCATCACTGTGTTACTTTTCAAAGCAACAGTTGGATAAACCTTTTAAAATCTACATTCATGCAAATTGATCAGAGGTCTTCACCTTTTATCTGTCTAAATATAAGAACATTAAAGATCACATGTGTGGTATTGTCCCTGAAGACAGCAGATTCATCCATCCATTTTCTAACCGCTTCTTCCCATTTATGGATGTGGGAGAGATGGAGCCTTTGCTGGCAAGCAATGGGCACAAGGCAGGATACACTCTGGATGGACAAACAGTAAGTCCATCGCAGGGCACAAACTGACCATTGCGTCACTGTGCCAAAGTACATAAGGTGGTGTGAAAAAGTGTTTGCCCCCTTCCTGATTTCTTTTTTTTTTTCATGTTTGTCACACTGAAATGTTTCAGATCATCAAACAAATTGAAATATTAGACAAAGATAACACAAGTAAACACAAAATGCAGTTTTTAAATGAAGGTTTTTATTATTAAGGGAAAAAAAATCCAAACCTACATGGCCCTGTGTGAAAAAGTGATTGCCCCCCCTGTTAAAACATAAATCAACTGTGGTATATCACATCTTTGGAAAGCTGAGTTCAATTTCTCTAGCCACACCCAGGCCTGATTACTGCCACACCTGTTCTCAATCAAGAAATCACTTAAATAGGACCTGCCTGACAAAGTGAAGTAGACCAAAAGATCCTCAAAAGGTAGACATCATGCTGCGATCCAAAGAAATTCAGGAACAAATGAGAAACAGAGTAATTGAGATTTATCAGTCTGGAAAAGGTTATAAAGCCATTTCTAAAGCTTTGGGACTCCAGCGAACCACAGTGAGAGCCATTATCCACAAATGGCAAAAACATGGAACAGTGGTGAACCTTCCCAGGAGTGGCTGGCTGACCAAAATTACCCCAAGAGCGCAGCGACGACTCATCCAAGAGGTCACAAAAAACCCCACAACAACATCCAAAGAACTGCAGGCTTCACTTGCCTCAGTTAAGGTCAGTGTTCATGACTCCACCATAAGAAAGAGACTGAGCAAAAATGGCCTGCATGGCAGAGTTCCAAGATGAAAACCACTGCTGAGCAAAAAGAACATAAAGGCTCGTCTCAGTTTTGCCAGAAAACATTTTGATGATCCTCAAGACTTTTGGGAAAATACTCTGTGGACTGATGAGACAAAAGTTGAACTTTTTGGAAGGTGTGTGTCCCATTACATCTGGCGTAAAAGTAACGCAGCATTTCAGAAAAGGAACATCATACCAACAGTAAAATGCAATTTTCACTAATCCTGACTTAAGCAACCGGTCTCTGTAAATATCCAACGTCACCCTCTCCTCTTCCTCGTTCGTTTTCTGCATGGTTCGTTTTCGCCTAGCTCGAATCCGTGCTCCCTTCTCATGGATCTACAAATCCGCCACTCCGATGAAGACCTTTTCTGCAGTGCAGGAGACTCTCCTACCCCTCTCGTCCAGTCCTCCCCCCACTGCTCCACTCACCTCCGTCTCATCGCCTCCTTCAGCCGCCATGCCACATCAGCGCCGCTCATCTCCCAGCCAGTCCTTACAAGATCCAACTCCTCGCCGAAGACTGCGTTCCGCCGTCGTAGTCCCTCTTTCATTACAAACCCAGCCTTCCCGTTCCTCCATGGCAAAGTCTCGAAATAACCCCTGCTTCTCTCGAGGATGTCCCTGCCGCCATGCTTCATGCACATCGGCTCCCCCTTCTCCTGGATCATCTCTTGTGATTTCCAACCGGACTGTAGCAAGCCTCCAGAGGATACTTCGAAAACATGGCATCCATTTTAAAAGAAATGCTTCCAAAAAGCTGTTTTCCCTGTACTTAACCGCAGTCTACACAAGAAAACATCAGCTCCACAGCTTTTCCCGGCGCCCTCTGATGACATCACCCGTGCCGCCGCCACTCATCCCAACGTGAGGACCCCGAGGCCGCCCGTGCCTCTGCCTGTCGCGTCTTCTGTCTTGTCTTGTCCTGATATATCCGTGTCTGTGTCTCTTCCCCAAGCAATCCATACCTCAGCTGAACAACTGCACCTAGCCTCTTCCACCTAACCTCTTTCCCTAAACTCCTTGCTCCCGAGTCTAAGGCCCCAGGCTCACGCCCCTCCCCAACCCCCTTCTCTGCTTAATCTAATTTCTGCACTCTCTTCTGTCTCTACCTCCGGCGTCCAACACGGCTGAAGCTCCGCCAGCTTGGTGCCTTCGGCCCCGGTTTCTTTTCTTTCGGCCCCTGCTGCTGTCTCCACGGCCCAAAGGCCAGCTAGTAAACGACCCCCAGCTCAGCCAGCAGACGGCCCTTACCCTCCCCCACCCCCTGGCATCCAAGACGACTCGGCAGCCTCCTCAGTCCTTCACGCAGCCTTCGCCCCTGCTTCAATTCCTCCTCAACAGTTTCGGCTTCCATATCCCAAGCCACTGAGCTTCAGGCCCCAGATCCGTCTAACCCCCTCCTACCACAATCTGCTTTCCGTTCTTCTTCCCTCCTCATCTTCTCCCTTCCCCGGTGTCCAACACGGCATCTGTCATCCGATGCCTTCGGCCCTGGATTTCAATCTCCCCTTTTCTAAGGACTTTCCTCTCCGAACAGCCGTTCCTCTCCCAGCTCCTCCTAACACACTAAAGTTTAGTCCTCCTCCCATTCACTTTTCACTCCGGCAGCAAATTCTTTGAGTTGCGGACGTCAATCTAGCTCACCTTCTCTCTTCCTCCACTTATAACTCCAATTCTAGAACAGTCGACTGCGGCTCGATTTCCGTTACTCTCAAATCTTCTGACCCTCACTCTGCTTCAGTCCTTCGAATTTCCGACTTCTGCTTGGCTTTCAGCATTTTCCGCGACATCACGTGCTCCACCTTTCCTGAACGTCGTCAGGAACTCGACGATTACATGCACAGCATCCCCGATCAATCTGTCCTTTTCGAGGGCTCCCTGTTCTACGATCACCATAAGCAGTTCTCGGCTGAGGCCGCTGCCCGCCTACTCCAACGGAACCAGCGCACCTACTGGGGAGCCCTCAACATTGAGCTTTACTGCCGCACTTTCACCGGCGTCCAAGCTCTTTCCTGCGACTTCTGTTCCTCTTGGACACATTCATCAAATCTTTGCCCAGATACTATCCGCAAGCTCAACCCTGACTCCGCCCCTTCTCACCCACAGCATCTATTCTCCCGCCAGGTTTTCTTCAAACTTTCCCGGTCCAAAAACGTTCGCTGTCACCCCGTCGCGATGATCAGAGGCCAACAAATTTCCAACATCTTCAATTCCTCGACTTGTACCTCTCCCCTTCGTCACTTCCTTCACATTTGCAGCTTCTGCGGCAAAGCTCATGCTTGCTCTGCCTGCCCCCACCGGCCCTTCCATGCTCGCTCCACCTTCAGCGTTCCCAAAAGACTACTGGCTTTTCTGTCTACCCCAATCGACATCCCCACTCTTGCTTCCGACCTGCTCCGTCACCCTGACCCCTCTTCCACCCACATCTTACTTGGCGGCCTTTCCTTCGGATTATCAGCAGGCCCGCGCACACTTCCTTCTTCCCCCATCTTTTGCAAAAATTTGCAATCTGCCACCACTGATCCCCAGTCCGTTGATTCCTTGCTAGTCTCCGAAGTCGAGAATAGATTCATGATTGGCCCACTTGACTCTCCCCCATTCCCTGCATACCAAATCAATCCCATTGGTATAGCGGTCCGTCCGGGGGTCTGGCTCGCTAAGGCCGACATCTCCAGTGCCGTTAAAGTTATGCCTCCTGACCCAGACTTCTGGCACCTCTTCGGAGTTCATTGGCAGAACAAGTTCTTCACAGTCCGCCTTACCTTCGGATGTAGGAGTAGCCCAAAAATTTTTGGTACCTAAGCTCTCTGCTGGATACCCTTGAATAAGTATAAGCTTCCTTTTCTCGTCCACCTTCTCGACGATTTCCTTACCATAGACTTTCAACACACCCCACCTGCAAGAGCCTCCTCCACACTTATTTCCGTTTTTAGGAAACTAGGGGTACCTCTTGCCATGGACAAAACAACTGGCCCCTCTCATATAATCCAATTCCTCGGGATCACCCTCAATTCCATCAATTTCTCTGCCTCCCTGCCTCATGACAAAATCGACAGGATCCAGTTGTATATCTCTATCTATTCTTCCGCCAAATTTTTCACAAAGAGGGAACTTCTCTCTCCGCTTGGCCACCCCAATTACGCCATGCGTATCATTCTTCAAGAACAGTCCACCTTCTCGACCTCGCCTCTTCTGCGCCCTCTCTTTACCACCACGTAAGCCTTTCAGCCGTCTGCAAATCCGAGCTCAGGCTTTGGCAGCTTCTCTTGGCCAACTGGAATGGCATATCTCTCTTCTACGATGACCTCTTCTCTGACACCGAGGATATCCAGCTTTTCACAGACGCAGCCCCCTCAGTCGGTTTCAGAGGCTATTACAAAGGCCAATGGTTTGCGGCCCCTTGGCCTCCTGAATTCTCTCCAATCCCTCTCGCCAACCAGTCATCGGCCTTGTTAGAATATTTCCAATTGTCATTGCTGCTTCTCTTTGGGTCCACAATTGGAAACAAAAATCCGCCCTCATCCATTCGGCCATCTATGCAGTAGTTCATACAATCAACAAGGAAGGTCTTCATCCCAATCTATCATGAAATTCCCCCGCTGCCTTAAATGGATTTCTCTCACACATCAATTCATCCTCGTAGCTGCTCACATTCCAGGCCACCTTAATGAGATAGCTGACTCTCTCTCTAGCTTTCAATGTCAGAAATTCAGGAACTTGGCACCAGATGCAAGACCGAACCCGTGCCTCCCTATTCGGAACTCATGTTCCTCTGAATCATCCTTTCCATCACTATCTCCAGCTGGCCCAGCAAACTATCCTCTTAGAGATTCCCCCTCGAACTCTCAATTCTTACTGCACTGCCTGGAAGGGCTTCCAAATCTTCCACCTCTCCGTGAACACAAAATTCCCTTCTTTCAACATTCTCACCGTATCATCCTTCATGTGCTATTGTAGAAACTCACTCAAGGTACAAGCATCCACCACCAAAGTATACCTGTGCGGCATCCACTTCTTCCATAAACTCCTTTTCGGCAAAATCTTTCCATCCCTTATCCACCCTCAAATTACTCTCCTTCTTAAAGGCTTTCAGCGGCTTGAAAAACCACTTCCGAACCTACGCGCACCACTTACCTCAGACATCCTTGAATCCTGCATCTACATTCTCAGGTCGGGTTACCACTCACTCTGGGTGGACCGCACTCTTGAATCTTTATTCTTGTTAACCTTCTTCATCTTCCTAAGGTGCTCCGAAATTACCGCTGCTTCCACATCCTTCGATCCTTCTTCTCAACTCTGCTTATCTGACATCTCGATCTCATCTTCCGAGACACTGACCTTCTATCTCAAGAAAAGCAAAACTGACCAACTCAGATCCGCCACTCTCATCTATCATTTCAAACTCTGTTCCTACATAAGCCCTTAGGAGCCTCTATCCCATTACGTACATCTTCGCACCTCTACCGGAGCTTTGCCTACTGCCCCTCTGTTTGTAAACAAGAAGGGCCGTATCGTGATACCCTCCTGAACAATTCTCTGGGCACTCCTTTATATCAGGGGCCGCATCCCCCGCAGCTCGCCAAGGCATACCCGAGTATCTCATCAAGCAACTCGGCCGTTGATCCTCCGAGGCTTGCCATGCATACATTAAAACAAACCCCAGTATCCTCAAGCAGGCACTTTCTCTCCTCGGCTGAATTGGTCTAATAATCTTTTGTTTTTGTTTTTTCTGCACTGGTGACTGGGGGTCCAGCTTGGTTCTTTTGGGGGTCCTATCCTCCCCGTCCAATGGCCGGGAGGTTGGCCCTCAGCCAAGTGGGTTACGCCAAATCTCCACATCACAATAAACGATTCTAATTTCTCCCAAGCTTTCGGATGCTGTCATTCCTCGTGAAATGGAGTTTTTAATGAAAGTTCGGGAGGAATGAAGGCAGCCGCACTCATTCGACACAGCTGCCGCAATTCTCACTAATCCTGACGTAAGCAACCGGTCTCCATAAATATCAAACGTCACCCTCTCCTCTTCCTCATTCATTTTCTGCATCCCTCCTCCACCCCCTCTCCACCTTTGCAGCTACCCAATTGGTCGCATGGGGGTCCTATCCTCCCCGTCCAACGGCCAGGAGGTTGGCCCTCTGCCGCTTGGGTTACTCTTAATCTCCACATCACAATAAACGATTCTAATTTCTCCCAAGCTTTTTGCTGCTGTCATTCCTCGTGAAAAGAGGTTCACATGTTTTCAGAATAAATACACTGATATCTGTAAGGTTCCATTATCTACTCCAGATATTTTAAGCAAAACCCTAAGACAGAAGTATAATAAAAATTGAATGAAAATTGGAAATTTACTGCTACATAAGTATTAAAAACCTTCTTACAGCAAACCTAAATTAATACAGGTATACAGAATTACTTTAGGGTTTACTTACTGTAATTCAGTGAGTAACCTATTTACTGTATTTGTGTTATATACAGTATGTGTTATGTCTGAAGCAAAGCTGATATAACGGATCACTAGATTAACACCATCCTACTGCCAGACATGATGGTGACAACACACAACAACAATAATATTATCATCATCATGCCTTTTCAAAGCATTATACAGATATGTTATACACAATGAGAGGAGACAGCAGAATTATACAGTTAAAATGAGGGTTTGGAATATAGAAGGAAAGCAAAGGAGTAGACACAGATCAGTTAAAGAAAAGGCCTTCTAAAGAAGAAGCTTTGAGCCTAGATTTGAAAGAGTTAGGGGAAGGTGACTGGAGAAGGCTCCATCACCTATAGAGTAAAGATGGGCTTGGTGGACAGATAGGATAGGAGACAAGAATTAGATGAATTAAGGTTGCAAGGTGGAGAGTAGGATGACAGTAACTCTGACATGTACTGAGGTATCAAGCCATGCAGAACCTTACAGATGAACATGAGGATTTTGAAGTCAACACAAAACCTGATAGGACGCTCATGCAAGGACTCCAGGATAGGAGTAATGTGATCACTTGCACCAGGTGATCACCAGACTTGGTCAGAATTCTGGATTCTATAATTATGCTTCTCATCACCAGGGACTATGAACCAAGACTGATAGGAACATAGTTGGAACAAAGTACTTGGCAATACTAGAGGAAATCCTACTTCAAACCTAAAACTAGGAAAAAGGATTCAGCAGAACAATGGCTTAAAGCACAAGATCAAAGCTACAGTACATTGGAGAGGTTTAAAAATAAGAAGGTGAATGCCTTAGAGTGCTGCAGTTAAAGTTCTTCCATGAATCCTATTCAGAATCTGAGGAAAGACTTGAGAGAGCATTTGCAAATTTGCCATGAAGAAAGAATCAAAATTGCACTCAATCAGTATGCAAAACTGGTAGAGACTCACCCAACAGGACTTGACTTTGGCAGTAATTATAGCCTAAAGTGCTCCCACCGGAGATTGAGTTCACAGGTCTAAATACTTATGCAGTTAACATATTTTAGTTTTTTCTCTTTAGTTTTTGCTGACATTTACTGTAATCTACCTTAGAAGGTTACAAGTTACAAGTTAAAAATCATGTATGCATCATTTCATAATTTCAAAAAATGGGCCAAAATAAAAAAAAGTCTGAAAACCTTTGCAAAGCACATTACATAACTGCTATGTTTTCTTTAAAAAGACAGCATTTTGTTCTGAAAACTCTGATTCGAACCAATCAATTCGCTTTCTGTTTACATAAATATACAGAAATATCCATAAACACATTCATGTGAGAATGGACTCATTTGAAACAAAATATTATTCATTTAATCTCCAATAGTAAACTAATCTGAATTCCTTGTAAAAAATAGAAAAATGTAAAGTAAAAAATTAGAAACTTAGGACATAAGGGAAATTCATATTATTTAAATGGTTATTTTAAATACGATTTTATTTATTAAGCTATAGCCCATTATGTTTTTTCTCTCTTTATATTAATGTTTACTGTATGTTCTATTTATTATTAGTTATAATAATAAATATTAGTAATGTAGCGCCATGCGGGGCATGCAAGACTGGCTAAGAACTGTATATAGTGGGGCGGAGGCTGGGAGACAGTCTCTTCCCTTCGTGTCTGTGTGTTAGTGAAGGTGTAGTGCAGTAACCCCTGTCCCTGTGTGTGTACCTTTCCCTGGTTGAGTTAATAAATGTGTTGTTCAACCCCATTCCCTGAGTCACATGCCTGCTCCATTCCGTACCGAAACCTGCAGTCATTACAGTATATTAGTTCTACATTATTAGTTAACAAAGGTATTATGAAAGTTAAGGTAGTTCCTACTGTATTGTCACAGAAAGAAAGAAGTGGGAGTAAAGTATTGTAACAGACAAATAAGTTCTGGATCCTGATAAACAACTGTTTATTGCATGCAAGGAAAATTAAGACCAAAGTACTTCCAGTTTATATTGCACATTATTATGATTAGTTGAATTGCATATATGGTTACAAATAATATATATTATTGTATATATTGACCAGTGTGTTTGGTTGGGTATAATGTGTGCTTTCCTTTTTTTCTGCCTACCGTCTTCTTTTAAGCGCTTCCTGTCAGCGTTGTGCAAACAATGGGGTAGACAACAAAGCATCTTCATGGAACTGAGTGAAACTGACTAGACATCCCTCAATTATAGCACAGTCATAGAATGGTTTGTGGAAAAGTATCCCATTGTTCTTTGTTGTCTGGTTTCCTCTTGGATTAACCAGAACATTCCTCCTTGATTCTAGTCTGGGAATCTCTCCTTCAAATTGATTTCTCTATTTCAGACTAACAGGACAGAGGCAGTTCTTTCTGCAAGACTGTGGTAGAATTGAAGATTCAGTTTAGGAATAGCAGGACAAAGAAAGCATTAGTGACACAAGTGAGACACTGTGGTGGGGATCTTCTTTTTTGGATGTATGGCAGAGAAAAGCATGCCCAGAGAACTGGGAAAGAGTAAATAAAAGCAAAGAAAGCTAACTAATACTGCATATGTTGCGTGCTTGGCATCAGAGGAATTGACAAGTTTGTCTGGCTGTAGAGGAGTTGAGGCACTGTTTGTAAGAAATGCTTTTTAATATTCTGTTCTGGCTGCATTATTTTTCCTTTGGTGTTGGAAGGGAAGCAACTGTAGGAACACAGAGGGTGGTAGATTGGAAATTACCTCTGGCACTGGTGCATCTGTGATGAAAGGACAGCCAATCATGTCATATTTACTGGGACAAAGTGGGGTCCTCTGGAAGATTTTCAAGTGTAGTGTGGCCATTGAAGAGACAGGATAGATTGGACTGTGTGGCATGCTAAGAATGCAATTTTGTTCTCTCTTTCTCATTAGGGATTATTGTTTCTTCTTCCTTTTCACTTTAAGTATCTTTTTTGTAGGTACATTTTTTTCTTTATTTCCTTTTTTACTTGCACTTACCAATTTATTATTAAGTGGGATAATTTCATATATTATAGGCCAGTTACTATATTTTGAGCAGGAGGAACCTTTCTATACTATTTTGTTTTTGTTTTTCTACATAAGAGGTCTGGGCTTACTCTCTTGTATTTGAGAGTAAAATTGCTGAATAAACGTTGCACTATTAAATCTACCTGACTTGTTCTGGTCTGTGAGTGCACTGGTGGCTTTGTGGAATCTGACAATCTGTGTGTAATATTGGTAAGATGGCACAGCTGGCTACAGTTTCTGCATTTTGTCACTATTGTGACACTGTATTATTCATTGCCTCATTGTGATACTCATTACATTTACTATTACATTGCACTATATTTTACCTTCTAATAAAGTATTTAAAAGGTCATAAAAGCCCTTGTATGAGAGGTATGTGTTAAGGCAAAGATTTTAAATCAATATTACACAAAGTTGAATTTTTGATTCAGGAAGCCAGAGTACGTAAATTAAGGAAACTTAACGATTAAGAAATAAAAAAGAACGCAGTTATTTTTAGTTTTTATGTTTATTTTTACAACAGCACAGTGTCCAATAACTAAAATAGAGGGTTATGCTTTTTCATGGCCACATTTTATATTGTAAAGTTCGTTTGGTTTCTTATTCAGCAGAGCTTTCTCATCTGTCTTCAACAATGTGCCTAATAGGTAAGCAATATAAAATCCTGTCATTTTTATATATATTATAAAGACATGTCTACTATATATTTAAAAATGTTTTTTTCTACTACAGACTAGACTTTTTCTGCAATACATATATTGTATTATTACATATTTTGACTTTTACAGTCTGTTCTCTGTAAAGATTTGCCTCCACTTGTATCACCAAACATTGTGTAAACCTGGATCCCATGTTTATGGGAGTGGGAGAAGGAATAGGTGACGAACAGATACAAATGGTTACTTTTTCTGTTGACTGCACAGCACAGTTTCGGGGATTGGTAATGCTGCAAGATGATTTCAGTGTTTCATTTTGAAAAATGTGACATTTTTGTACTTAACAAAAGGATTGAGATTAACCGGTGAGCTGCAAGTTATTGTAATAGTTAGAAAGTCCTGAAGGTTTAAAATATGTTGTTTGATTTATAGTCATTCACTACATGTTTTTATGCTCATTTCCATTGTTCCAGTGTTTATTCCCCTCTTCCTTTTTATGTGTTTGATGGAATGGAAGTACTAGTGGGCTTACAGGCCTTTAGCTAATAGTGGTCTTTACTTCTGCCAGGAAATCCTAATGGGGGTAACTAGGAAAGAAGCCATCACTCCAGCAGTCACTGCAACCCACCCCAGTACAGTGGACAAATACTTCCTTCTTCTAACAATTTGGATGCTGAAGGAGAAGAATGCATTTGGTTTCCCTTTCTCTACTGGAGCATTACCTCAGTTCCTAATCTTAAAATTTGTGATGCACACTGTGCTGTATTTTAAAGGTCTGTATTCTATGCAACTTTTTCATTACAAACCACAGAAACTTCAGGTTTTGTTACACTGTTATCAGAAGCTTCAATGATAAGAGTGATGATGAAGTCTAACACGCGGCAGAGGGAGAAGCACTGGAGTTCTGCTTAAAGCAGCTGACAGACCTTGGTGTAAAGTTAATTGAACAAGTAACAATACTAATGCACAATACATTATTTTTTTATTTTCAGACGGCTTTTGTTAAAAATAATCATATAACATAATTTTGTTAAAAAATAGTTTGTATTTAGAACTGGTTATTTTATCTAAAATAGGGAATACAGATAAGCGCTAAGTGCTCCGATTAGTGTGAGATTATTAGTGAAGTGCCTAGTATCTATTGTAGTACCCGAAGGATTCTTACTAGGACTATTGCGCTTCCTAATTTATATCTGTGATCAAGATTCTGGTATAGTTAGTAACCCCGCCAAGTGTACAGACAATGCCAAAATAGGATAATTAGCAAATTGATTAGATGATTAGATTAAAAAAAAGAATTCAAAATGTTTAGATAAAATTCAAGGCTGAGCAAACATTTGACAGGTGATGTCTATTGTAGAATATAGGAGAGTTGAACATGCAGGTAGAAAAACAAACTATAGATAGAAAATTGGAAACAGCAAAGAGGCTACGGATCACAAAGGCTTAAGTCTTTATATTGATATATCACTTATATTTTCTAGAAGAGACAGTGGACCAAAAATAATATTAGTGTTTTAGACAACGTAGGGTAAGAAAAAAATAATAAATAAAGCATATAATTGAATTAAAAATTTAAGATCAAGGGATTTCATATTAAAGTCTTCAATGCACTAATAAGACCTCATGTACAATAATGCAAACACTTTTGCTGGATGAAATCTGAAAATCTCATTAGTTTAATTAGTTAATTAGCTACAAAAGGGATACATAAGCCAAATGGTCTTTTTTTCATTTGTCACAGTTCTTATTGTTCTAAAAAGAGGAGAGATCTTTAAGAAAGCTCCTGAAACAGGAGAGGTTGCAATGCATTCAGTATTGACACAGACTCTTCGGATACTGCTAAAGCAGAACCATGAAACAGAAAATTCAATTTTGAGAGCTGCATCCTTTGCCAGTATCCAGAAAAGCTGGATGACTCCTTTGTTGGCACATATTGCTCTGTCTAGACTCCGACCTAGTTGATAAAAGCCCAAACGTTGCCCAAAAGATATACCGTTTATCTATAGAATCCACTGAAATGAAAAAAGAAAAGATTTCCTTACAATATACTGGATTTCCTGCACTTCCTTTATTATCTATACATTTTTCGTTTTAGAAAAGACATAATGTGGCACAGTGGTCATTAATTTTCACCTAAAGATCTGCTTGTCGCCACTACAGCTCGCAGGAGGACCAAGACCACGCCACGGTGCACCGATAGCCGTGTGGGAATCCTGTAATAATAGGGAGAACCATAAAAGATGCTCACAACTCTATTTCAGAATTCAGTATATAACCTCACCCCTGACCTTTGGACAAAGGCTAAAAGAAGAAGAAAAAGAGATCCCTCAGCTCGTCCTCTACCTCTCATTCAGAAGGTATAGAACAGAGGCCATTATCGATGCAGTACCAAAACTTTAAAGTAGCAGGACCATGTTACAATGCTTACAAAACAGAAACAAGCACAATAAAATACATTGTTTTGAGGCGTTTGAAATCAAGGTGGAATCTTTGATGATCAGGGCTGAAGCTGGTGAATTTTTATTGACCATAAGGAATATTAATTAGTATATAATATATAATTACATTTTATTTTGATTTTACTAAATATTTCACTTTAAGTTAACTTGATCATTAACTGTATACCATAATTAAATTGTGCTTTTTAAAAATTAAATGTTACAGTCTTAGAAAAGCCTTGTTTTATCATCCTTTTGTCATCTTACTGTTTTAGACATTATTGTATCAAAGTGAGATAACAATTCTTGTCTAAACATTGTACATTTTTCCTGATGAATAAAGAGCATTTAAACTCTTATTGCATTAGTCAATTTTACACTAGAATGCATATTGTATTTCTGACATGCTCATGGACATGCTGAAACAAGATTTTTAAAATAAACTGGGGTCAGATCAATACTGCTGTAATTGGCTAATGACAGTTTCCGTTTCTTATTTGGGCACCTAGAGTTCCTTTTCTCTCACTGATACTGTTCTTCACACAGCAATACAGTAGCAATGGCAAGCAACTGATCCTGGTAAATTATGTTTGGTCAGACACGCTCATGCTACCTTATTATTTACTGGATAGCTGACATGAAGTCACAGAGGCCGCTAGTCCTGAAACTCTCATTAAAGTCACACAGGCTGTTCACAAAAACAGCCCTGCTCTCTCTCACACACATTCAGAACAGGCTGACTAAAACAATTGCCAGTTGCCAATCCCTTCCATAACTGCTATTCTAAACTGCCCTTTCCATGGTTCAACCTTCCAGATACTCTCAGCAACACACATAAAGAGGGTACAACTTCTTCAAATTGACCAGAACTGACCACTTACTGGGCCATTTATTGGATAACTGGCAGCACACAGCTGACACTATTCCCTTCATTGGGCAGAGCAGTAGCTCTGTGGCTAAGGATATGCGCCTGTGGTTGAAAGGGTGCTAGTTCAAATCCCATGGCTGGGAGAGGAATCCTCCTCTGTTGGGTCCCTGAGCAAGGCCCTTAACCTCAGCTGCTCCAGGGGCACTGTATAAGTGGCTGACCCTGCACTCTGACCCCAAGCTTCTCTCTCCCTGCTTGTGTGCCTCATGGAGAGCAAGCTGGGGTATGTGAAAAGACAAATTCCTAATGCACGAAATTGTATATGGCCAATAAAGTGATATTATCATTTCCATGTAAAAATTCTACTCTTACACTATGTGTGCATTCGATAACATTATTCCCTGTCACATATTATAGAGCCACACAACAGGCATCTGAGCTAAGGCTCTGCAAATTTAACATGTAAAGAATATCCAATAACTTTTTCATCAGTAGGTATTTCAAATAAACCAATCAACCTTCCCATTATGTGTTTGTGAAGTAATTTTTGAACAATTTTGTTAAAATTAAAATGTTGAACTTTAAGGATATTTTAATTCTCTAATTGCATTTGTGAACAGCAAACTGTTTTCACACAGTGAGTTACAATAAGACGCATTTCCAGTCAGGATTTGCATACTGTCAACTTGAATTCATAATGTGTGGAAAAGTAACTGAGTGTCTTAGAGGTGGTATATACACCTGCTTTCAGTGACATTTAGTAAGTGTTACCAGACCTGATGAAAGTTGTTTTGTGCATAAACAAACCTTGTTAACATTGCTGCACCACTGAGAAAAAAACAGTCAAGACTTGACAGTCACCCCCAATTCTCAAGTGTAAAAAAAACCCTCAGTGTACAAAAAAACAGTTTATGACACCACTTAAGTACTGTTCAGTGCAGAAGGACATAAAGTGCATTCAAAGATGAGCTCCAGAAAGGACTGCACAAAGACAAACATACTCATGATACTGATAACTCATTTAAAAAAAATAAAAATATATACTTTAAATAAACAACAAAATCCCATAGTTGATCAATTTTGATAAAAAATAAAGCTCAAAGAGCTTTCAGTCTGAAATATGTCAAACTGTCAAAATGAAAATATCACAAAAGCAGGATCTGGTATGACCTCCCTATACAATGATGCAGTCCTGGCAGTGTTGACCACGGTTCTAACCAGCTGTGCAGATTCCTGTGCAGTACCTAGTTGAGGTTATCTCTTGTTGATGGTCGGTAAGTTGGTGCCATAGATGTTCTATTGACTCAGGTCAGGTGAAAAAACTGGCTATGTCAAGCCATAGTAATCCTACCACTGTGTGATGATGGTCCTCCTTCTCCCTTTGCCAGCAGCCATATCACCCTGCAGCTCACAACTGGCAACTCACCTAAGCTAAGTACCTGGATGGGAGATCTCCTGGGAAAAACTAAGGTTGCTGCTGAAAGAGTTTAGATGGGCTTATTGGGGGCACTCAGCCTGCTGTTTGTGTGGATCCTAATGCCCCAGTACAGTGATGGGCACACTATACAGTACAAATGTGCTGTCAAACGGATGAGATGTAAAACATTTCTTGACTCTGTGGTCATTAAAAATCTGGTGTCCTATCCAAATTTCCCATTGGCTTTACCAATCATGGCCTCCTAATAATCCCCATCTGTGAATTGACTCTGTTCTTTTTCCTGTTGATAGCTGATGTGTGATGAGTGTAGTGGCGCACTATGGCTGCAGTCGCATCATCCAGGTGGGTGCTGCACAGTGGTGGTGGTGGAGGGGAGTCCCCATTATTTGTAAAATAATTTGAGTAGAGTGTCCAGAAAAGTGCTATATAACTGTAAGGAATTATTATTATTATTTGTTTCTCAAAGAGCTAGTTTCATTGTTTTTTCTTGAATAGCCTGCTGATTGTTGAAACAGAACTTTCTCTAAGCAGTATCTTGTTCAGATAGGCCTCCTACAATCATGTCAAGATTGTGTAAGTTATTTTTATTGATCAGGGCATGGATGTACATTTAGCCATTCCCGCATTAATTAAAATTATATTTTTGAATGAGCATTTCCTCTTAATCAAACTCATTATGAAATTATACAAAATTAATCAGTATTTTATTTACTGCATTACTACATTTAATTAAGCACTTAAAATATATAAACGACACATACTGTATGAAAAACATGACAATTGTTTTACTGTAATGGTTTGTAACACTTTAAAGGAGGAAAGACTTGAACTGATCAATTTCCATAGGCAATCAGTAATACTGTGGTTCCACATTCATGTCTTTCTTAAATGCTGTCCTTTTTTTAATAGGATACACTTAAAAAAGTAGAAGAAATGACAAAAGAGACTGAGATTCGTGTAATCCACTGCAGTGTCTCTAAATATCTATGATATCATAATACAAGTAAAAAATTAATTAAAAAACTGTGGTTTGATCAAATATAGTTTAATGTCAAGAATTTCAATTTTTTCAGTTTCAATAAAATATTTTCAAAACTTAAAACTGAACAGCCTGTAACTATTTAATAAAACAATATGTTTCCAACAGAATGGAACATACTATGAAAACATCAATGACTCCTTCCAAAAATCTTTTTAAATCTTTTTTAAGAATTCAGGAAAGGAAGAGTTTTTACACCAAAGGCACATTTGTAAGAATCCGTTTTCATTACCTTCCCTGAAACAGATAAGAAGAGTTTTATCTACTATAAGGACTTGGTGAGGACTAGGTGAAGGTCAAATATGTCTAAATATGTTAAGCCCTAACATCCTAATTGGGTTTTATTCACCACACTGTATAGAGACCTCTAACAGACTACTTTTCCCTTGTGTATAAAAGCTGATAACATAAGGAAGACATGCAGAAGAAGCCTACATAATTATGGTTAGGTCACAGAGCTTTGTAAAGATAGCGTGTAAACTGTCATTGGCCTCCACAGACTGGGGGATGGATATAAAATAATCTACAAATAGCTGAATCTATTACTTTCCACTGTTTAAAGCTACTGGGACACATTTGTATCTTGCCTCGATGGGCTGTGAGTACGCTGGGCAAACGTCCCGAGATCGAATTCTTCCGCGACGGGGGTACCTTTAAAGCGGAGACGACGGCACCGAAAATTTTTGGCGCGCCCTCTCTTTAAAGCCCTGGCCAAATACGAAGACAGTACGTACAGTTATAATTCAAACAGAATTAAAAACTACACATCCCAGTTACCATGGTGGTGCTTGTGATCATTGCGTTTAACCAACGAAACAGGGCGAAAAATCAGTCACATGAATTTGGGGCAGAGTTTCGAAAGCTTAACCTATCAGCAACAAAGCGAAATTTACACGATAGGCTACCTCAAACTGTCAGTTACACGACTGTGTATGTCGCTTAAGCCACTCCTATTTGGCATTTTAGTTATGGAGGCGAGAAGACGCCCCCCCCCCCCTCTCTGGGTGTCTGATTTGCCGCCATGTTTAACCGTCCGTGTCCGAATCGCAGTAGCTACGCGTACGAAATAAAGTTCATCCCAGCTACAAAACATATATATTTTTGTGGTAAGAGGGCGCAAAACATCAGTATTTACTGCTATTAATTACTGTACGATTTATAGTTGAAATCTGAGCCTAGATATAAAGTTAGATATAAAGTTAAAATCTCGACAAAGCAATGTAGGAAATACAGAGAAAAGAAATCCTTTCTGACATCTAAAATCAGTTTCGATCAAGGTCTCTAAAACGAACAAGAAAAAGAGGATTTTCGGAGGGCAATTACGCTGTGTTTATATAGGATAAGTGATCTATGAGCAATCTAATTTCTTGTTCGTTTAAAACAGTGAAATGTCAGCTGCAAAAGATCGCACCAGAAACAGCACTCTCTCTGCCTGTCATAGACGTTCAGGAAAGGCTGAATGAAGTCATGTCAAGAACAATAATTCGGTGATCAATAATAACAGTTGTAGGACAAGAAACAAAAGATAATGAAAACTTCTTTAGGCTAAAACTCAAGTTCATTCTACAAATTAAGGCAAATGAAAATTCAGGATGTTAAAGTGCTAGAGGTGTAAAAAATACAAAAATGCACATGAGTAAAAAGTTTTAGAAATGGAGCAGGTGTTGCTTTGAAATAAGCAAACAGAAAAAAAGCCATGACTAAAGTGCAGAAGAGGGATGCAGGAACACTTGCTTAGATATACAAAAAAAATCACAAAAAGGTGTATGTTACAAAAGAACATGCAAACATGTTCATCATGTACATCAATTTCCCTTCACGATCAATAAAGTCTTATCTATAAACATGAAACAGAGTGAGGAATCAGAAAATTAGCATGCATAAAAAACAGCAATTCTGTCAATAAGCCCAAAATGAATTAATAGCAACCATGGTTTCATGGAGGGCTTCTCAGATAGTTGGGCATTCAGGTAGATTGCCAGGTGAAAGGATTTGTAAACATACTTTGTTAAAGCAAGTCAGTTTTTTCTGCAACACATAAAATACATTTTTCCAAGAAAGTTTAGCCTTTGTCACTAATGAAACCACTAAATAAAGACATAAATATAGAAATCTTAAGATTTTTTTATTCAATGTTGGTAGCAGGATGAACTGTGCTAAGTGTATATTTTGTCGCAGAGTTGCTGCAAGATGTTAACAGTGAAAAAAGGTATTTAGAAATGAGTTATTTCAAGAAGAAAATGTTCAGAATAATTGCAAATCTAGCAGGATAGAGAAAGCACAGAAAACAGTTAGATTGATCAGATTAGTATGAAAAGTTATTTAGCAAAGGGAATGAGAAGAGTGACAAACTAGTATGCTTTAGATCTTTTTATCTGGACCAGGGAAAACTGATCATGTTTCTCTATAACAATAATAAAAAACTTTATTTTATATATCACCTTTAAAAGTGGCATCTCAAAGCAATACAGTAGATATAAAAACAGATAAAAGGACCACAGATTACAAAGTAAATACATATAAGAAAGACAAGCAGTTAGAGGTGCTACCAAAATTAGAAAATGAAGCAGATACAGACACTAAGTCTTCTGAAAAGAAAGGTTCTGAGGATAGATTTAAATTCACTCAGGGTACGTGACTGATATCACTGGGAATACAAATTGAGAGTTCTGGGGTGCAGCTAGAGAAGACCCTGTCACCCACAGAATGTAGATGTTCTTGAGGACAGCTAGAAGACCAGAGTCAGACGGACAAAGGTGGGGAGTAGACAGATAATAAGCCATATACTGTAGGTACTGAATGAGGATGAGGATTTTGAAGTTGACTCGAAACCTGATAGGTAACCAATGCAAGGACTTGAAAACAGGTGTAATGCATCCCTGATAGGATTCTCGCTGTCATATTCTGAACATATTGAAGATTGCTCAGTGTGGATTTAATTTCCCCAGTGAACAGGATGTGCATTTATTAATTCTAGAAAAAAAAGCCTTTCTTGATTTCTCTAGTTCTTAGTTTCTCTAGTTCCCTTTAAAATAAACTATTATTCCACAATGCAGAGTATTACATGGACAGTATTTACACATGATATTTGTGATTTAAAGAAATGAACACAAGCAGCTTTTCGAGATTTAAGTGTTGGCTGAGTTATTGCAGGATAAAAAACTAGAGATGTTGGTAAGAAGATAATTTTGGGATAGCTGAGGAATACACTGATAACAAGAACACTTCCTAATGGGGTTAGGCATACTTTTGATGAAGATGATGAAGTTAACAGACTGTATGTTTACATAGATACTGAAATGAGCATTGTATTTTAGATTTTGTGTAGTTGCTAGCATTTGAAGAAAGATGTGAAGACGGGGGTTTGAATTTAATCCTTTCTGTAGGGGGTTTAGACTTCTAAGTCACAAGCTGGGGTTTATGGCAGGAAAGGGGGTTAACTGATAAGGATTGCAGATGCAAGCTAGGAACCCCCCTGGGTGTAATGTTAAACTGACCATTTGCCCAGAACATCGTAAACTGGCCAAATACCATGAACCCCCCTCTTTACCATCAGACCGAGTGACGTCAGAAACGGAGAAGAAAACACTATATAACCCAAAAGTTTGTAACAGTACGTTGAACAATACTTCGGTTTTGTTGTTTCTTGCGGGAAACAAGACTTCGGCTTTATTGTTCCTTGCATGCAATAAACTCATCTGTTTTACTTCATCTCGGGATCAAGAACCTTATTTCTTCTGTTACAACAAATTTGGCGTAGTCGGCAGGATGCTCCAGAAGGCGCAGAACTTCCCATCGGCAGGAGAGACGGTCAGCGCGCACATAACTAAGAGGTAAGGACTCCTCTTTTATTTAAAAGTCCCGACTCTCTCTGACCGATTGGGAAATCTCTGCTCCCTGCGAGAATCGCCCGAGATGACGGAGTAAACGTGAGTTTCCGAATTCCTCTGGCCCGGGGAAGGCACCGGTGTATGTAATGGGTTGGTTGCTGTAAGCCCAGAATTTGGTCTGGCAGGGGTTCCGCGGTATTGTGTACAGGCGTTCGAAGCTGGTGTATGCCTTAATTGCGCGTGGAGTTTTGAACGGGTTTTGGACCCTTACCGTGAAGTTCAGGACTGGTGTGGGTCTTAATTGCACCCGGAGTTCTGAAGGTCAGAACTGGTTTGGGTCTTAATTGCACCCGGAGTTCTGAGGCTCAGAATCGGTGTGGGCCTTAATTGCGCCCGGGGTTCTAGAGCAAGTGGTGCATTAAATGCACGTAGTTCAGGACTGGTGTGGGTCTTAATTGCACCCGGAGTTCTGTGGCTCGGGATCGGTGTGGGCCTTAATTGCGCCCGGGGTTCTGGAGCTGAGTGGTGCATTAAATGCACGTATAATCCAGGATTGGTGTGGGCTTTAATCACGCCCGGGGTCCTGAGATTAGCTACGCCTTGATCATGCACAGATTGGAGTGGCGTGGTTTCTGGCGTGGCGTGTTTTTTTTTTCGTTTTAAAGGAAACAGGAGTAGAAGAGATATATGTATGTATGTTTTTGGTGTTTTCCTTGTTTGTGAAATACATATACACACGCACGACACTAACATAAACACACCTCATAATAAAAGAGCAAAGCATTAAGTAGCAGGATTTAAAGGACGTTGAGACCCGAGAATCGCCCTGATTGAGCTCAGTGCGTAAGTCCACCCCGGGGCAAAAGCAGCGATGCTGGCGTTCTGGGGATGGTGAATTACTGATCAAGAAAGGGGGTTTTCGAGGTCTCGTTTCTTACCTGTGAACAGTGTGGTGTAAGTCCTCTCTAAAGTCTCGGAGAGGCATTTAGATCTGGAGGTAACAGACGCCCTTGGCTGAATGAGTGCAGGAATGCACAGGTTTTTCAAGTGAAAGCATCCCCCTACTGAATGAGCTGTTACCTCACACACGACAAAAGTAAATCTTAAAGAGACCGAACATGTGCGCTAACTGATGGTTTGAGAAAGTGGTGGAAGGGTCCGTTTAAATATCGGAAAAGTGTAAGTTGACGGAAAAGAAGGAGAAAAATATGGAAAAAGCTGAGTTTGTCAGAGGGAATTTGGGGCGAAGACGCCTGTAAAGAAAGCATATATGAGTATTGATTGGCAAAAGCACAAGCATGTAGCTCCCACCCTGGTGCACGGCCGGCATCAGTAGTGGCAGATACATGACGAAAAAGAAAGAAATTGGGATGTGACTTAAAAGTGTGTCTACGGGGAAAATAAAAACCCGGAAGAAAATATACTTTACTCGCTCCGAAAAAGTATTGGAAAAAAAAAAAAAGCTAAAAGAGGCAGTACAGGAGAATGAGAAACTAAAGAAGGAATTAACTCCTGGTCACGCTGCACTGGTTAATGTGCTACAGCCGGCGACTAAGTTATATCCTGCTCTCCCACAGGGGAACAAGCAGGCAGGAAACGAAAATAATTGGGATCAATTCCCTCAGTGGCCATATGGAGAAGGGGGGTCTGATTGGGATAACACTTGGTATGAGTGTGATAAAGACGGATCAGGGTCTCCCCTGTTAGAGGGAGGGCGCCCGCAGATCTGTACTCTCACTCGAAGTGGGAAAGGACTTGATGTACAGATGCAGCCATTCAAAATGGGTGAGGTATTTCACGGCATTCCGCGACACGCCCACCGGGGTATCACGCGGTATCACGTGTGTCACGTGACTAGCTATCCGGCGTCGCCTTGTAAAACCGCCAGGGGGAGCTTAACCTCTCATGTACAGCATTCGAGCCTTTAATTTTGAACTGTGTATTACAGCATGTTAATCATCAGTCATTCAAATGTTGGTATATTTTATGAAAGCAAGATTGCTCAGTTGGACAAAAGTACACAACCTACCTTTATCAGAAATATTTATGCATCAAAGCCTTTACTGAAGATATTACTAATAGTATTAATAATGGATGACTTTGGACAAGCTGTATACTCAAAGTATAATTTCTTTAGCACATTTGTACAAGCACTTGGAATCTGTCCAAGCCATACTTTGTCAGGCATTTTGTTTTACTTCAACGGGCATAAAAACTTCCTTGCTTTTAACAGGGCGTTTCATAATTTCTAACTACGAAAATGATTTAAAATGCGACACGTATCATGAAAAGAAAAAAATACACACCAGTATTCCATTTCTCCCTAAACATTGTAAGCTTTGAAGTCTTTAACTAACGTGATACCGGAGTCAACAAGCATACTTTTAGAATTTGATTAAAAGGGAATATAATATGGAATCGCGTATCTCAAGAATTTAATAACGGTATGATTATATCCGTGTACTGCGACAGGGCTGTTTCGCCTGCCTGCTTATGCGAGCTGTCTTGTAGCCTACTGGTCTATGTGTGTGACTACCAACTGGCAGGTTGTTTGTTCGAATCCAGCTAGTGCTGGACCTTTCAGTTTTATTTATTTATTTTTTAATCGCGTAACATAAACATATTACCGTATGCAAACTGTACTGTATACAATATGTATATGTATATTTAATGTCTTAACTGTGCCCGTTTAAGTATTGAATATTCATATCTAATTTTACCACTGAAGGGAAATCTTAACATAAACATACAGTATATGGCTGGTCTCGGTACTTTAAAGAAAAAAATACACACCAGTATTCCATTTCTCCCTAAACATTGTAAGCTTCGAATGAAACCACTAAATAAAGACATAAATATAGAAATCTTAAGATTTGTTTTATTTAATGTTGGTAGCAGGATGAACTGTCAGAGTGTATATTTTGTTGCAAAGTTGCTACAAGATGTTAACAGTGAAAAAGGTATTTAGAAATGAGTTATTTCAAGATGAAAAAGAAAACATACACGAAACATGGTTTCATTACGACCAGAATCGGTCTTGAGATATTTTTAACTTGATTTACAGTATTTGAGAGGTATGTCTTAACACCGATACTACAGTGCTTAAGTACTGCTCACGTATATGTTTCTAGGTTTATATTATGCATTTCATACGGTCAAATTACTTTTGAGCAACTAATAAGAAGCGCTGAACGGTATGCGTTTTAGTTTCGTTTTGTGCTGGAACCCGTGGATTGATTAGAGATATCAAGTACATACAAGTCATTTTTTAAATGTTGTAGTTCGTCTTGAAAAAATGTTACGAGTACATCATCTATCAACAATTAGGTTCTGTTTCCATATTGCGGATTTTGGTTAGGTACAGTATTATCAAATCCAGTGGCGCTGTGTGTTACTTTACTGAGTCCCAATCTGTGATTGAAACCTGTAAAACCGGTTTAATTCGTCACAGCCAGCACTCTTCAGGTGTGAGGGTCTTCTGCTCAGAATGAAACGCTAAAATGTTTGTGTATATTCTAATGGTAGTGGGGGCAGGGTGTGTGGGAACAGGTTTGTTCTTCACACCTGAAACATTTTCTCTGAAAGGATTTTCTTCGCAGTTAACCGATCTTGTAACAGCATGTTACAGTTTACTATTATTAACCATATTAATTTTAAGTGCTTAATGTAAAATCTTGTAAAAATATATTTTCATTGTTCAAATATACATTAATATACATTAAGTCTGACTATCATATAATAAGTTAAATACAAAACTAAAGAAAAAATAGGGTTAAATATAATTCAAAATATTTTGCTAACAATGTTAACTGTTTATAAATAAAATGTATTAACTAAGGAGTAGGATGGCACAGTTGTTAGTATGTTTTTTGTTTTGTTTCTTTTTCATAAATACAACAGTAGTACCTGATGTCTCAGTGGCTTTCAAAATTAAATTATGCATGCAAACCTGTGAACTAGAAAGATAACTAAGATTTTAATACTAATTAAATGACCGCGGGCACTTCCCACCGCCTCTACATTCTCAGAGTAGAACAGACTAACCTTCTAATGAAAGACGGTCCACCCCCCACGGACAGGAAAAGTGCCCACAGGCACTTAAACTTAATATTGTCAGTAACGGTAAACAGTAACATGGTAAGAAGGAGCACGTACAAACGTTTTCGAAATAACCACATGTAAGACTCTGATCCTAAAAATGGGATTTCTATATGTCTTTATTTAGTGTTTACATTAGTGACAAAGGCTAAACTTTTAGCTTCAGTAACGTGTACATATCTCCCCTTTTTATAAAACGACTTGGTTGAAAACTGTTCCAGAGCCACTGTTGTTTCATCAGTGAAAAGTACATCATGAAATGCCTCTCCCTGTTCAATCCACTGGAAAAAAGAAAAGGAGCATAAAGCTTCTGATGGTCATAAACGATATTCATTTAGGAGCAGCATCAGAGGTATGTTTTTAACTGCACTGCATTGGAGAGAATACCATAGTGTGTTTTTTTTTTTTACTCCCTGGCGGAAACTGGCTTCCAGAAGAATCAGTATGGCTCAGAGATTAAATAAAACTTCACAGACATTAACGAAGAGCATAACGCGTGTACTGTATGCACTGCAAGTACAACCCAACTCTCTGCAGGAGTGCTGGCTGTGACGAATTGAACCGGTTTCACGGGTATTTTCAAAGTAGGAGGCGAGATTTCCAGCGAAAGACACCCCCCCTCAAAAACCCAGTAAATACAGTACTTACTAGTTAAAGGCTAGGCTCCCGACTACGGCGAAAGGAACCCTTCTTTCATTAGAAGACAATGAACATATTTTAGCCCTGAATGAATTAATAGCAAACATGGTTTACATAAAAGACATTTTTCCAAGAAAGTTTAGCCTTTGTCACTAATGAAACCACTAAATAAAGACATAAATAGAAAAATCTTAAGATTTTTAAAATACATGACTTTGCTAAAATTTATTTGAAAATAAAAACAATTACAACCGCCAGGGGAGAGAGAGAACAGGGGAGGGATGTTGGTTTTGCATAAAGGGCGGGGCTATGTTTGGGTATGTTTGGGAATGTGTAGTTACATGTTCTGGCTGTTTGTGAATTATCGTTGTTGAGTATGGAGTGTTGAGGTATTGATTTTGTGTAATGCTTTATGTTGAAAATTGAGGTGGATTTTGTTTATGATAAACAGGATAAACTGGGATGGGAGGAAGGTTTGGTTTTGCATAAGGGGCGGGGTTATGATAATTGGAGGACTTTGCGAGTGTAAAATGGTTTGATTATTTGATTTTGTATTGTGGTTGTTATCTATGTTTTTGGTTGGTATTATGTTTATATGGTTGTTTTTGTTGGTTGGTTGTTATTATGGTTATTAATAATACGATCTATAGTTGAAATCTGAGCCTAAATAAAAAGAAAAAGCAAGTGATTAGGTTTATGAGCAATCTAATTACTTATTCGTTTAAAAAGCTATATAAAATAAAGTTTATTATTAATTTGCTGGACAGAGCGGTGAACATTATTATGCATAAGACAAAGATAACGATCCTGATCAGTTTAGAAATCTGTGTACGCTGTAAGGTTTTTACTTCTTAAACTTTTAAAATACACGTTTAGAATTGAAAGAAATCCTCTTCCTGGTATAGCAAACCAGCACGTCTTTTTTCTCCAATCAGAGGGGTGTCAGATGGTGTCAGCCAATCACCATTCTGCGTTGGGTAGCAACGGGTGACTGTTCTCAGGCGGGACATGTAAACAGCTTAATGTTCGTGTTAAATATTTTTTTTTAATTAAAATTCATTCTATACAGCAATCGCATATTTGTGTACCGTTTCATAAAACTTTCATGCTTAAAATGTTTAGGGAGAAATGGAAGACTGGTGTGTATTTTTTCTTTAAACTACCAAGACCAGCCATACACAGTACAGTTTACATACATACAGTAATGTTTTAAATTAATATCGTTTATGACCTTCAGATGCGTTATGCTCCTCTTCTTTTTATGCTCAGCTACTAAAATTTCCCTTTAGTGGTAAAATCCATATAAATATTCAAAACTAAGCGGATTAAAATGTGCACAGTAAAGACATTAAATGATTAAATCTTTGCACTACCAACCAATGCACCACGAGTGCCCCTGTCGGTCATTTTGGCCAGCCAATCACTTGCCCTGCGGTATGCTCCGGTGCCCCGCGGTGGCTTGTGATTAGGTTACCGTACCGCGGGTTTTTACCGCGCATTTTGAATGGCTGCATCTGTAGCAGGGGCTGGCGCCGTTGATGACAGTGCCACTCTAACACTGTCTCGCACCCCGTCGAGGGGGTCTGCAATCGCACCTACCTTCCCTGATTCCCCCATACGATCATATTCAAAACCGTAAGATATTGACCGGTGGGCTAAAGTACCGCACCCGAAATTAGAAATGCAGCGAACCTGGAGTGTGATTCAGGAATTAAAAGGATTCATGTAGAAGTAAAACAAGAATACAGCACATTGTATTACGAACAGAAAAATATATTCTCGATGTGTATGTGTGTTTTATGAATTTGTGTGCCGGCATGTATGTGTGTAACTGTGAGTTTTGGTATACTAAATGACGGTGTGAGTGTGTTTAGCCAGCGGGACTGGCTAGAGACGTAACTAAAGAGACTTGACGAAAATCAACTTAAGGAGATTGGAAAATATAAGAGCGTCTGAAACGTATAAGTACAGTACAGGTGGACGTAAAAGTAGTTAAACAGTTTTTGTATTATTATAAATTATTATAAATTGTAATTTATACAATTAGTTGCAATAGTGGAAACAATTTGGTTTTATTCGAATGTCTCGAAACCAGACATGCTGAAACGCTGTAGGTTTAGAATCGAGACTGGGGAGAATAACGTCTTGTGAGAAAATCTGTTTACCTAACGATTAGATCCTGTAAATCCCTTGTAGCCTCCCTGTCCCAGTCCAGTGGATAAAAATGTACTGTTAATGGAGTGTTGGTTTCTCTGTTAGGGGATACTGGAGCACTACTGTCCTGCTTGTTTCACTCCTCTGTTCAACAGTGTACTATAGAGCAATGTATAGGGGAAGATGGCAGGAGGCTACAGGAGTATTGGGACAGCAAGTTTTACTTGCTGAGTACCAGATTTTAATGGGTGGTTTTATCCCAGATCTATTGGGTTGGAATATTATGTATTACAAAGAATGACTATCCAGAACAGGGTATCACGTGGCTTCAACTGGCTGTGATCACTCAGTATGTTGATGGTATTCTGAGTGCTTCCCCTGACGAGGAAACCCACAAGTCTGAGTTGCTTCAGCTTTAGAGTGTCTAATAGAAGCAGTTATGATAAGCCCTTTTGTGTCTAGCATTGTGAAATTTTAACAGGGCCTGGGTGCAATGTTTTTTACAGGGTGAGCACAACTCTTAACAGATCTGCTTAAGGGGGGAGTGCAGTACAAGGACAAGATTGCCTTGGTTCCCGCAGCAAAAGCCGCCTTTAATAATTTGAAACAAGTTCTCTTACAGGTGCTGAGACTGGGGTTTCCTCAGATGGATCAACCATTCCTTTGTATTATTGCAAGTTGCTGACAGAGGCCACCCAAGGAGCCCGCGAGCAGGTCCTGGAGGCGTGGGGACAACCACCTGAAGGAGGGCACAACCTCATCCCAGGAGAGTGGGTGTGGATCAGGAAATTTCCTTCACAGGTTCTCCAGCCCAGGTGGGACGGACCCTACCAGATCCTGTTGACAACCGAGTCTGCGGTTCGAGTGGAAGGAAAAGATCGCTGGATCCACGCGCCACACTGCCGACGAGCCTCATCCCCATTTACAGACTCAGAATGAAATCATTTCTGTTTATAACAATAATTGTTGCTGTAGGACTATGTTCCGCAGGAATTAATGATCATCTCTCCCACAAAGGAGAACATGGAATTAATTCCTTTTTAGGCCTCTCCTATCTGACAGCTAAGAAAACCAACCAAAGTGCCTGCTGGGTGTGTGCCGCATTACCCAAATATGTACAGGGAGGACTTCCTATGGGAGCCATTCCTTGGCGTCTCGAGGAAGTCATAGGCATGATCATTTGGAGGGATAATTTAGGAGATTTTAATATGACAAACTATGGGGGGTTGCCATAACACGACTTTAACCTGCACAACATTACAATATCTACAGGAGCGAGGCTTAGAGCCCACGAGTTTCACAGGCTCTTACGCTCCTAAATATAACAGAAGCCATACACCACCATACCTGACTCTCAATAACGTGAGGGAAACATATGTTTTCAGCACACTAATTGGTCTGCACTTGGTTGGATGGAGTCGTTGCAACCTTACCATCGCTGCAAATATATCCACCTCTACCTTCCAAATTCCAGGATGGGATCGGCACACCCCACAATTCGGTATAAGCTTCTTATTTTCAGAGGCATGGGGAGCGCCAAACGGAACATCTTTCATTTGTGGAAAACGAGCCTACCCATGGTTGCCAGCCCAGTGGTCTGGCTCATGTTATTTAGGATATGTGGTTCCTCATATCCGTGTTCAAATCCACAGCCCCTTCGGACCTAACCACAGACCACAAAGAAAATTGGCTGATTGGGAATATTATTTAGGTATAATATTTCCACAAGCCGGCATGAACTTTCTGAGTCGAGAGTTAATTCAAATGGCCTCGACTTTAGAAGAATTAGCAAAGTCTACCTCATCTAGTCTGAAGGCTGTTAATGATGAGATGGTAGCCCTCAGAACAGTGGCCATGCAGAACCGACTAGCTTTAGATTATGTACTGGCGGCCCAAGGAGGAACTTGTGCAGTAATTGGCACTGAATGCTGCACATATATTCCTGATAATTCTGAGCACATCTCAGATCTGGCCCAACACATTTACAATGAGGGACAGAAATATCAGGACTATTATACTGAAAATTGGGGAATTGGGTCTTGGGTAAAGTCTGTGTTTGGGGCCTGGGGTGGAACCTTTTTATAGTGTTTATCTGTAGGAGTAGTATTGTTTATATGTATAATTGTAATCATCACATTCACAAAAACATGTATCACATCTTGCTATAACCGTGGAACGTACAATGACATGGCAATACATACCTGTTCGCCAAGAAAGGAAAGATCTGCCCTGACATTGTATGTATAAAAATAGGCTACACTGACGTATGCCATATTTTATAAGGGGGGAATGAAGAAAGATGTGAAGACGGGGGTTTGAATTTAATCCTTTCTGTAGGGGGTTTAGACTTCTAAGTCACAAGCTGGGGTTTATGGCAGGAAAGGGGGTTAACTGATAAGGATTGCAGATGCAAGCTAGGAACCCCCCTGGGTGTAATGTTAAACTGACCATTTGCCCAGAACATCGTAAACTGGCCAAATACCATGAACCCCCCTCTTTACCATCAGACCGAGTGACGTCAGAAACGGAGAAGAAAACACTATATAACCCAAAAGTTTGTAACAGTACGTAGAACAATACTTCGGTTTTGTTGTTTCTTGCGGGAAACAAGACTTCGGCTTTATTGTTCCTTGCATGCAATAAACTCATCTGTTTTACTTCATCTCGGGATCAAGAACCTTATTTCTTCTGTTACAACACATTGAACTGTGTGTTGGATGCACATGAATTGAAGGAATGGGCAAACATCGCTGATGCGGATCCACAGAGCCAGCATATTAAGATGTTTATAATTAGAGGCAATTTGTTTAAATAACTAGGTATGGATACTGATGTGCAAGAGAGGTGGAAAGGCTGTTTACTTAAGCCAGCACTATAAAATATTTTATTCTCAGTGAGATGCTGCCATTTCATAGTGGGTTTCTAACACTGTGTATAGTTCAATTCACACAGTGCCTTTACTTCCATCCATTTCTAATCTCTTTATCCAGTACAGAGGATTTGGAGCCTATCCCAGTAAGCAACGGACATAAGGCAGAATACACCCTGGACATAGCGCCAGTCCATCACAGGACAGACAGACACAAACACACACACACCAGGGCCAGTTTTCCCATAAACCAATTAACTTACCAGTATGTTTTGGAGTGCGAGAGGGAGTCATATCACACATATGGAGAAAAACCATCTAACCCAGAGAGAACATGCAAACCCCACACACACAGGATGGGACCTGGGACCCCAGTGCTCCAAGATAGCAATGCTAACCACTTTGCCACCATTATAAATGGATGGATATCTTTCTAGTTCACAGGTTTGCATGCAAAATTTAATTTTGAAAGCCACTGAGACATCAGGTACTACTGTTGTATTTATGAAAAAGAAACAAAACAAAAAGCATACTAACAACTGTGCCATCCTACTCTTTAGTTAATACAATTTATTATTTATAAACAGTTATTGTTAGCAAAATATTTTGAATTATATTTAACCCTATTTTTTCTTTAGTTTTGTATTTAACTTATTATATGATAGTCAGATTTAATGTATATTTGAACAATGAAAATATATTTTTACAAGATGCAGGGGAAAGTGCAACAAATTATTACAGTGCTAAATTTAATATTGATTGCTAATAGTTTATGCTAACACCTAACTTTCTTAATTAGATGTATTTAAAACAGTGAACTAAGTGTTACATACCATTCAGAAATACAATCGAGAATAGTTTTGTGGTGTTTGTATGGATGAAACGTTTCTAAAATGTATAACGTAACAAAATTAAAGACGATTAAAATCTGTAATCTTTCCACTTGTAATGTCATTAGACAGAACAAGAAGTTTCTGCTTTGTCTAAGGATGGTATCAAAAAGTAGTCTAAGTGGTGAGAAAGCTGTGCTTAATGATAATTAAGTGACTTAAAAGTAAAAAGAGAAGGTTCATATTGCTTGATTAATTTTAAAAACTAAGTTATAAATGCTGACGCGATCGCTGCCATAAGCGCTCCAGGCAGTAGAACGTTCGTTCTGTACTGCTGAGCTCCGCGCCTCCTCCCTCTCTCGGTGCCGCGCCCCTCTCTGACGGAGTGCAGTGGGCGGTACGCTATTTTCAGAGCCTCTGATTGGGAAAAAAAGACCTGCTGATCAGTTTCACACACCAGGGAGAGAAAAGAATGGGATTTTTTCTCTTCGAAACGTGTGTTGTCTTTATGAAATTCGTGTATTTTAAACGTTTAATTAAGAAGTAAAAACCTTACGGCGTACACAAAGATTCTGAGCTGATCATGAGGAAGAAAAATCACCCATTTTTCGCGCATAAAAAGTGGTTTTTAACTCTCGAAACCTGTTTTTATATGTTTTAAAGTCGTGCAATGTCTAAGTTAAGCAGGAACACATCATTATATCTCATTATTTATTTATTTTAAAATTTAAAAATCGTTTGCCCAGCCTACTGTGAGGCAATTTTTTCTGGAGGCAACCAGAACCATAGAACCATACATTCTATGTATGAGAAACCTTTTCAAAATAACCTAATATCTCCATGATACAAACTGTCAATTAAATGTCAAATTCAATATCACCTGCATGAATGCCACATTCATGATAGTTTTAAAAAGAATAAGTCTCTTTGAGGGCAAACTAGAACAACAGGTAACTTGATTTTGCAAAAAAAACTACATGTAAGTGACAAACTGGTAGCATATCTTAAAATCAAATGAAAAAATCAAAATTAAATGAAAATTCAGCTTTTTGCATATTCATCAGTATTAATTGTGCCATAAAACAATGAAGCTCAGGTAAAAAAAACACTCAATCTCACTGTAAAATATAGTGGGGTAATGTGTGTGGGGGAGTCTACATCCCTGAATAGACTATCCAGCTTAAGGCTCCCGTACGAAGCAATCCTTTTTCTCAGTTATGACCAAAGAGTAATTACTGAGCCTAAATTGATAGTGACATCCCAATATTTGACTGCAGGTATTAAGCACAGTGTCACGCCCTCTATAACCAGAGGGCGCTCCTTCTCTGTCGTGTCTCTTGTTTCTGGTGCTTTGCTGTCCTTCTGGTGTTTCTCTCTCTCTGGGGCTATACATTTCTGGGTCTTTCATTTGCCTTCGCTCAGCATTGACGTTCGGATGTCCTGAAACCCGCCTAGCACCAGGTCGCCCCACGTCCGCTACCTGAGGGCATAGGTTTCTATACGGCATTCCCTGAACAGCTCGGCCCGGGCTAACCCCCGTCTTGCTGCTACGCATAGGGTCTTTTCCCCTCTCCTGCCATTCCACGATTCGTCCTTTCCGACATCCTTGAAACACAGCTGGTATTTAAACCTTGTAAAACAGTACAGGACTGTATTCTTACAAAAAGACCAGCAGAGAGAAAGACTTGGTTTGGAGAAAACCATGGGACAAAGAAGCACAAAAAATTAAAGACACAATGCAGAGAATGACCTTCACAAGGCTACTGTCTGCAGCATGCAGATGTGACTATCTTGCCAGCCATACTAAGGTTGCTGCTGGAAGAGGTTTTAGTAGGGCCAGCAGGGGGCACTCACCGGTCTATGCCCCAGTATAGTGACGGGGACACTATACTGTAAACAGGCGCCGTCCTTCGTATGAGATGTAAAACCAAGGTCCTGACTCTCTGTGGTAATTTTTCCTAGGGCATTTCTCAAAAAGAGCAGGGGTGTAACGGTGTCCTGGCCATATTTCCCATTGGCCCTTACCAATCATGGCTTCCTAATAATCCCCATCTATAAATTGGCTTCATTACTCTGGTCTCCTCCCCACTGATAGCTGATGTGTGGTGAGCGTTCTGGTGCACTATGGCTGCCATCGCATCATCCAGGTGGATGCGGTACATTGGTGGTGGTGAAGGGGAGTCCCCATCACCTGTAAAGCGCTTTGAGTGGAGTGTCCAGAAAAGCACTATATACTGTAAGTGTAAGCAATTAATTAACTACAAATGTAAATCTGGAAACACATGACTGAATACTTGGAGTACAGATGCAGCTAATCAGAATGATCGAGGCACAACACACTGTAGCACAAAGTACATGATAACACCCAACACCATTTTATTTTTTCAAATAATCTGATGCAGAATGTCACGATTATAGTCCCTCCTCCTTAAGGGTGCTCCAGCCCCCTTCAGACTTAATTCTGTGCACCTGAACCCTTTTCCCAGCCCACCTTAAAAGCCAGGCGCTGACGTTTATCCTGGCTCTGCATCTGGTTTCCGCACCGTGCGAGTCCGGGACCTGGAAGCGCCTGGTCCCGTTAAGGTTTAACCTCTGTTCCCGTTCCTTGTCCGCCGGTGCCGACCCGGTTCGTGTTTTTAATTCCTTGTTTGGATGGATCTCCTGGCTATGGACTTTCTTGTGTTTTTGGATTCCCTCTTTTGATTACTTTTGGATTGTTTGCCTCAGCCACACCTCCCCCGTGCACCAGCGCACGCCCCCCCCCTGTTTTCAGTCCCGTATTCCTGCATGTCTTTTTCCTTGTGTTTCCCCGCTTCTTCGGATTGTGTCGTCCGCATAGGGTCCGGAAAGAACTGTTCATTACACAGAATTGCACTACTTTGCAAAACTGCCACAGTAGTGCAATGTTGCATGTGATTAGGATTGGTCGATCAGTGGTAGAATTCTTGCCTACCACACCTGGACCTGGTTTCAGTCAATGTGCAAGCTGTTCTTCTAACAGATATACCACCTTTTTTTCATTCGGAGATATATGCGCGTGGATAAACAAAATGCTTCACATACAGTATTTCATTGAAATTGTCCATATTACAATTGTTAGAAATAGTAGCAATCGTGTTTGTATGCAAAATTATTTTTGAAAGTAACCTTTTGCCACAACAACAAAGATTTTTGCCACTTACAAGTATGTGCTTGATGAAGCTTGCCCTACTCCAGATAATTATCAAAAGTCCTAAATACTGTAGGTGTTTATGAAGGTCTAATTAGGATATAAAATATCCTGATTGATAGAAAGAAATTCTACATATAACTGAACACAATCATTACTTGGTTAGAAGGTCTTGATTGGACAAGCTTTTCATTTTGCATTAAAACAATCACAACAGAAAATGTAGTTTAAACAAGCACATCAAACTTTTTCCCAAATAACCACAAGTGACCAAGTTAAAGAGATGAAGAAAGTGGAATTCCCTACCGCAACCAGCTAAATAAATATATTATATTTCTATAAATACATTTTGTTAATGACGTTCAAAACTTATTTTTAGTTACCAAATCTTCCCTTTAGTTACATGATTCCATATTGATATTACATATTAAGTGGATTAAAAAGGTACTGCATTTTTGTTGTAAGAAGCAAAGTTTTTCACAAACATTTAATGGACCACAAGTGCCACCTACTGATTGTCTTACACCACATTATAGGGCTAACTACCGCAGCGATAACAAAGTTATAAAGAAGCAAAGAGCAGCCGCTGTGTCAATGGGCTCTAAATCACATTCTGAATGGCTCCATGTGTACTAAAGGAGACTGCATCTGTTCTGGCTACTTGAAGCCTTTTTATGGCAAAGGTTATCTATGTAACACAATGCGGACATGATGGATTTATTCTTAACAAGTATGGTGGAAGTTGGCTTGGGACAAGGATCTAAAGAGTATTTAAAAAAACATTCAAATGATAATGCAAATTGAGAATACAGATACAGCACAGAATTACATTGTGATTTTGCATGTTTTTATGTCACTGCATGGTACTCTGGCTCATGTTCATAATTCAAAAAGTTCAGTTAATTGATAAATAAATGTTAAAAGTCATAAAATGGAATAGAGTGAATTACAAGAACAAACAGTAAGTTAGAAATGACAAGAGAGAAATATGAAAAATATTGCAATGGAGATTAAATTAAACATTAAACATCTTTCAGCATTACAATAACAAAAGAATAGTAAAGGATTAAATAACTTGTCTCATAGAGAGAAATTAGGACAGTGTTAGTCGATGGAAGATAAATATATTTAATATATTAAATGCACATTTCACTCATGGGTTTACCAAGGAAGAAATTGGCAACATGCCTCAGGCTCAGAAAAGATATATATTAAATTGTATCAGCAGAAGCAGAAGTGTTGCTCATATTAGGAGCACTTAAGATAACCAAATCTCTGGGGCCTGATGGTATTCTAGCAATTACACTTTAGGAAACAAGAGAAGAAATTTATAGGGCATTAACACACTCTTCCAACAGTCACTCAACACACAATACCCTCAGACTCGCAAATTGCTAATGTAGCATCCATCCTTAAAAAGGATGATAAAATTGAATGAAGTAATAATAAACCAATAATTCTTACTTGTACTACTTGTAAGGTTATTCAAACCATAATTATAATTGAACTAAAGAATAATTTACATGATAATAGTATTCAGTGGGATAGTAAATATGAATTAAGAAAAGGGGCACATCCTAACTATCGTGTTAAAATTAATTGAACTACAGCTCTAATGGATGCAAACAGAGCATATTGCACTTTATTGTATGATTAAGGTAGAAAGCATGATACTTCCTCATAAAAAAATACTTCTTAAGTTGGAGATGGTATGGATTTAATCCCTTTTATGAATCATACAGTACATGTCTTGGAATTGAGAACTGGATAATGGATTGAAGACAGAGAGTACAGGCAAGGGGTAAATGTTCATACTGGAGTGAAATATTTAGTGGAGTACCACGAGGATCGATATTATGACCAATACTCTTTCCTGATTTCTATCAATGATTTAGATGTTGGTATAGTTAAGAAACGTCATGTCAGAGTTGATAACAAAATAGGATGATTAGTAAACACTGCAAAACCTACAAAGAGCATTTAAAAAGATTGAGACAATACTCAAGACTGGGCATAATTAAAATTTTAGGAATGTCTTATTCTGAAAAACTAACAGCTGAGCCTTTTTAATCTAGAACAGCAAGGACTACAAGGGACCTGATTCAAGTATTCAAAATTCTCAAGGAAATTGATCAAGTTTAATAGTGAAATGTGAATCAGAGGACACAAGTGGAAACTACAGGACAATTCATATTTCAATAATTCATACTGACTGCTTGCTCTTAATAGAACATTAACTTAAAAATTATTCCTAATTATTGTTGTCATATAAACAATTTTATGTCTACAGCAAAACAAAATATATTTTCACATACAGTATATTGAATGTGGCTCTCTTGAGCCTTTGGACACTGTCAAAGTTTGAAAAGACAAACCTTCTGTCCACCAACTTAGAGTTACAAACCTGTTTTATTAACACAGACATACCATTAAGATACTGCAGCAATGTGAGCTTTTCTACTTCACTGAAGCTAAACAGTAAATGGCAAGAGTGCTTTTATGGTTATTAGGAACAAATGAAATAAAATAATAATTATTTGCTGCATACAGATTCTAAATGTATTAATACAACATCAAAATATGCATAGCAAACCCAGACACTTCTGAGTCTTGAAGAAAAGTTAATGTCCTGGAGGAGTTGGTGATGTTGTCAGATTGCCAAGGTTCAATTGAGAGAATGGAAAGGAGCTGAGCAAAGACCAAAGCAACAGAAAAATTATAAGAAATCTTTAATAACACTTAATATGACTTTCCATTACAAAACCATTCCCAGTTTTTAATCATATGGTTGTAGTGATTCATAGCCATTCAGGGACGCCAAATATGTAATGTTAGTGGCTCTCTGAAGGCACCAGTTCTGTAGGGTTTGGGCATTTACTGAGACAATTATTAATTGTAGCAGTAAATCACAAAGTTGATTCTTTTGATGGCTTTAGAATCCAACCATGCGACATAACTCAAACAACGCACACACACAGGTACTAATACACGAGGATACATTTATTAATACATAGAATATGCATGTAAACCTAAGAGATCTTATCGAGAGGGTTATCAGAATACAAAAGATATATATTCAATCAGTTACAAAGAGTTACATATATCAAGAGGACATACGTTCAGTATATCATTCATTAAGACCGTTTCATAAATGAACTTGGTTATAACTTCTACATTAGATACTCGAAACAAGTACATAACTCTTAGGAATTAAATTGATATCAACTGGTTGGGATAACAATTGAATTATCGAGCTGTAATGCATTGAAGTTGAATACTCATCCAATCTCTGGGGATTCAGATCTCCTGCGGGCACAAAGAAACAGTTGCAGGCTTGTTGCTGTCCAATCCGCGCTCTCTGGCTCCGTGCCAGGCTGTGCTGTGCGGCTTGCGACGGTGCGCTGCTGATGCTCACTGTTGGCTTTAACTAGCAAAGTTTGTGCACAGGAGAAAAGATGACTGTGGGTCCCAGCAAGTCAGGAAGAGGACCGGTTCGTTCCTGATGAAGAGCTAGTTCTGAATAGTGATTCAGCTGTCCACAGTTCCGACCTGTTCACGAGGCTTGCTGCTGGTTACTCTCTGGCAACCTCCACTCTAGACTCTTAGAACAAAGGAAGGTTCTGGCACTCGGACACACTAGCCGTTCCGTGGTTGTCCGGGCTGAGTCTCAGGATGGTCAGGAGGCGCTCTGCGAGAATGTCCTGCCCTTGGGAGCCTTCTGCTCCTGGGCCGTCCTGCCCTGGAATTCTCCTTTGAATTCCCTTTAGAACAGTCCACAGAATCCTCTCCAGAATCTTACTGAATCTCTCTGAATCTCACTCTGAATCTTCCAGGCTCTCTGTGTTGCCTGTTTTTACCTGGAGGAACTTCAGCTCATTGATTGGCTGAAAGTTCCATGGGCATCAGAGTCCCACGTGGGTTACTCGGCCCTACCAGTCCCTGATTGGTTGATCAAGGTGAGATATGAGTCACTTACTCCTGACACTTAGTAATGCAGTCCAGATGTCCAACTGGCACTCCCTAGACAGATAGGCGCCAATGGATGACCATTGATCATGATAGCCAGGCTTAGCTAAGTGCATCCCCCTTTGGGAGCTGTCTTTTATCAAAGGAACCCTAAATCAGCCTGCATGGTTTCTCTGTGGCTGCACCACAGAGATGAACAGAGAAATGAGGCCTAATTTGGGAAAGCTCAGAAACACTTAATTCTGCCTTATTTATAAGCCTCGCCGCTACACGGTGCTTGCAATTGTACAGTGGTTTGCTCAGATATGTACCGTAATTATTTGGTATAACTTGGAAAGTCTACAGCAGTGGTTCTCAAACTGTGGTACGCGTACCGGCAGTGGTACGTGGCGTGCCCACAAGTGGTACGCCAAATGACCCTGGAACTGTGTCGTGTGCGCTGAAAAATCGGGACGGGTTTTCATATTTTGTATTTTAATACGTGTCGAATACGCAGCCTACGTACTACGATATAGTGCGCGCTAATAGTTCAGTGGACACAAGAGATACTCTGTAATTCTATACCACTCTATAGGAATGCGTGCAACGGATGCAAATGACCAATTGTATTTAAAAAAAGCTACTGTATCTCCAGCAAATAGGGAGAAAGGAGAATGTGCGTGATTTTGGAACAATGCTAACGTTGTAAACACAGGAATGCATAGAAATACGTGCTACGAACGCAGGTAATCTTGTGAGCACACGAAAGCGTGATAACAGAAAAATATTTAAGAACTGTTTTAATTTGAGAAAAATACACCGAGCGTCTCTGTGTTTCGCTCCCATGCGCATGAAATAAAAACTTTAAATGAATACGGAAATAAAAAGGGAAACGCGGAAAAATGCAAGCTTGCGGATTGCTAAAGCAGGTAAGCTACACTATTTTTGAAGAACCTTATTTACCGTTGGCAAAAGAGCTGACACGTATTATGTGTAGAGAAAAAGCTGCTAAACAGCTCGACCTGCTGCCCCCCTCCCCCAGTCATTCATAGAATTATTGAAATGAAGGATTATATCAAAAGTACACTGATAGATCGCGTTAAGATGAGCAGATGTTTTTCACTGCAATTAGATGAGTCTGTAGTTGATTTGGCCAATTTGCTCGTTTATGTTAGATACGAGTTTGAGGGCATGTCCCATGAAGACTTTCTGTTCTGTAAACCGCTACCAACAGGAACTACAGGAGAGCACGTATTTCAGCTTCTGAATGAATTTATCTAAGAGAATGGCCTCGACTGGATAAAATGCGTCGGAGTTTGTACAGACGGTGCTAGAGCAATGACAAGCCGACATATCAGTGTAGTTGCACGAATTAGATTGGTTGCTCCAGAAATTAATGTACGCATTACAACATCCACCGCGAGATCTTTGCCGTCAAGAAAATGCCTGACGATTTAATATCTGTTAGACTCCGTTGTGAATTGTATCAAGGCTCGAAAAATTAATTCACATCTGCTTTGCTCAACTAAACAGGCTCACCCCTCTCACTGAAATGGTGCTTTTTTATTAGTTGTTGTTAATGTTTTTTTTCTGTAAAACACTTTGAGAAGCCACCTTTAAAGGCGCTATATCAAATTAAGTTTATTATTATAATATTAATTATATGTATGTGTGAGTGTGTACATGCGCGCTCATGTTGGTCATTGAGAATTTCTGGGGTTCCTATGAGAAGATGACTTGTAGGTGGTACTTGGATGCTTTGGTTGGATTAGGGGTGGTACTTGGTCCAAAAAGTTTGAGAACCACTGGTCTACAGCATTCCTTCTTTCATATCTCTTTATTGTATGTGGGATACACAGATTGGTTGTAATCATTTACTATAGTTTGTTTCTCCTTGCAATATGGTTTGGTATACTATATTATGTCCATTCAATTTTCCTTTCTTCATAAAAGGCATGGTGTATTTCAAAAAGTCTTAACAGAAGCTTTTAGCATTTCTCAACTATTTGATGTACCATTCTATTTAAAAAAAAATAATTTTCCCTCTTGGTCTTAATCATTGGTCTAAAAAGCAACTGTTATTTTCCTAAAGAGATTAAAACCTTTCAGCCATGCTGGGCAAAGAACCATCATTAGATTGTATAATGTGTAAAGTGCATAATTATTCTGTGTTTCAAGAAATACTAATAACCAGCAACAGTTTAAGAATGTGAGATGAAATTAATACATATATTTGTAAACATAACACAAAGAGACATCTGCATTATTAGTAATCCATTAGGGACTGTGTTTCACACAATGTCATAAATTTGCATTTTAAATGGCATATTATCATGCTCTGACATGTGCCCTAATGTTAGTTACTGCTCCTCACTGATGTATGAGATCCCTGGGTAAGTACACAGAAATTGCTTCCAGCTGTTTTTGTCCCTTTTTGTTGGGTAATTTTAGACAGAATCAGTAAGATAATTATGAATCATACAAGTGCTGCAAAATACTAATGATAGCTCTTCGTAGCTATATATTCAGTGTCTCTGTTAAAAAAAAGATCAAACTGGTGTTCTTATACAGTACAACTGCTATTTTTATGGAAGACTCAACTTAAAGATGTTTCTGCCCTTATGGCATGTTTCCAGAGATTGATGGCACATGACTTAGGCAACAATTTCCAAGCATTTTTACTCCAACACATAAGTCATAAGTCAAAACATGCACACATTTAAAAGTCTTTTACAGGTGCACAGGGGAATTAGTCATACCCTTAAAAACATAAAGGCTCTTAAGCACTGTAGTACATCAACAAAAACTGCATATTTTTATCCTTTTCATAATAAAGTGTTATTTAATTATCTTAAGCTACTACACTGTGCAGGAGCCGTTTCTTATTTCAGGTATTTCACATACTATGTAACTGTAAAACAGTTATAATATTCTTTACAAATATTAATATAAGGTGATAATTATCTTAGCTATAGTCTTAAGAGTTAATTTTATTTCATACAGTTATTGCAGTAATATAAATGCTGTCTATTTAAGAAGAGAACTGAGAATTTTATGACAAAACTCATAAATAGAAATAAGAATACTATATGGCAATGGTACAGTATGTGTACATCTACTTTATGAATAGGTAATTGGTGCTAGTTTACAGTAGATAGAATAAGAAATATGACTGAACAAATATAATCCTAAAGTTCCATTAATTAGTCAATTGTTTTTTAATATTTAGGTGAATTATGTCATGTGTGCATTTTTGGGAATGTGCAGACAATCGTAAGTTTGAAGGATGCTGGTGTTGTGCCTCCATCTGTACTGTGTATAATCAAGGTCTGGCATAGTTAGCTGAACTGTTTAAAGTCTCACTTTTCAAACAGGCAAGGCAAAAAAGGAGAAAAATCATATTGGTGCATACTAAAAAAACATTCTGTCACCCTCAGACTAAATTGCAAGTGGGACTAAAGTGAATATGTTTCACTCTGGCATTAATCACGGAGCTTGGTCAAAGGTCACCCATTTAAGATAGGTTTCCTTAGTCTTGAGTCAGTTCCCATTCACAGCAGAATCAAAAGGGTCACAAAATGTAAAAAATGATTAACTCTGCAGAGAGGAAAGTACAAGAATAAAAAAGGAACTGACTGAACTAACATACTGAGTCATTTCATTTTGAACTGTATGTAAATTTAAGTAAACATCCAGATTTTTAAAATGACATTCATTTGGTATCTTGAATTTGAAGCAGATAAACATATGTTAAACTTTGCTGGAAGAATATACTTTATTTTATGTGTGTGAGGTGTATGAAAATAAAACAGACAAAGTGAGAATATGAGCTGTGGGTGCATTACAGAACGATAGCATTTTGTGAACAGTATTCACTATCACTGAATGTTTCATTAATGCAATAAATCATTATTATTTAGTTAAAAGAAAGAAAAAAATAAATAAACCATACATTTGAAAAATTCCATTCATCCATTAACAGAGCACCAGAAATATACTCTAGGGCACAAGGCAGAATAGAGAACACATGACTGTTCACCTCAAGGATTGAAAATGATTTCATCTCAGGGGCACAGAAAAAGAGACAATCAATCTTATTCTTTCCATTATGATGAAAAATCAATCATCATCAATCAATCATGTAAAAAAATAACACAAACACAATAGCAACATGCAGACTCCACACACCGATGTCAACAGCCAGAATGGAATCTAGAACCAAGGAGCTGTGTTGAAGCATAACGTTTTAAAAAGTTATTAATGCAAATTAATAAGGTAACAATGTAAATTGTAGGCATTTCCTAAAAAATTGCAAATTATTTTAGCACATAACTTTTTATCTTTTATATATGTATGTTTTTATACAGTAATGGATCCAATATACAGTGTACAGTATTGTGACAGTATTGTCACTATATAGGCATAAGGCAACAGCTGTTTCAGAAGATAGATGCCTCAGACACACAAAAGCAACATCAAGGTGTGAGCATAGCATATTTAATTATAGCGCAGAAAAAAATACAGCTTTGTCTGAACTTTGACTAGACCTCCAGTTCCTAACTAAACAATGGGCAGCAAATATATTTACTAGCCATAAAATAATCAGAATAAAATAACAGGGATTCCAAGTTTGTTGCTCTCTTTGGTAACTCGCTTAATCTTGCTCCAGCTATAGCTCTCTTTTCTTCAATTGTAAGTCGCTTTATTGTAGTGCCAAAGCATTTACTTTGAAAAGCCAACAACAAGGAACAAAAGGAAGACAATCCCACAATAAATTTAAAGAAAACAATTTTTATATATGCATGAAGTTGAAAGAAACAATTTAGATTAACTTAATCTCGCTCAGAGTGTTGGGATTACACTCTGTTGATCTGGTAGTGTGAATCTCTGACCTTCAGAATGTATCAGGCACATACATACAGTACTGTGCTTCTCCCATAGCATGATTACTACCTTTCAATATTCTGGAAGCACAAAGATTTCAGGGATGTGGTTTTCTAATTTTGTGAATGATACCACCCTGATATCTTCATATTTGCTCTTTATCTCCCGCTCCCTGCTCGCAGGTCTGCCAGGGTTGCCTGGTTTCTATGCCCAGCCTGTGATCATTGAGTTTACAGCTGTCAAGGTCATTCTCTGTTCAGAGTTTCTCATCATGGAGTTACAGATACTATATCAAAAGATGATACAGGTCTGGCAGCACTGAGTTTGTGGTATGCCAGTGGGTGAGATAGATTTGTTCATGCTGTCTTAGAATCTTGTTGACTCTGATTTTGGTGTTATAGCAGTGCTGTTCTGAGGCTGGCAATATATATAAGACATAATTAACATAAATAAAATTACCAATATAAATATTGGTAATTTGGTAAATTTGGTAAATATTTATAAAAATAAAATTACCAATGAAAAACAAAAAGAAAAAACATAAATACCAGAGCAAAATGTGGTTTAACATACCTCGGATACCACATTAGTCACTCCACCTCAGGAAGACAGCCATTTCTAATTATACAGTACCTGTCATACCATGAGGGAGTCAGACTGAGAAAGAATGCTGAAAGTTAATTATTACTGGGTAAGTCCAAATGAGTAAATATGCTACAGAGTTATTTTTACATTTACTACAGGTTGGTGAGATGAAGAGTTAATTTTATAAAGAACACAAGTTGTTTTATTAATACAATATATAATTATATAATAAGTCTCCCCCCTTTTACAAAAAAATCACTCTATAGCAGACCTGACATCTTCTGGAGACCTACCTAAGTCTCTCACCCAAGAGTTAGAGATGTGAGAGTAGAGTAGAAAAGTTTATTGCCATACTGTATGTACATGTACATTGCAATTCTTATTTCCTCTGATGTCTTGGGACATACACAGTAAAACAGACAACATCGTTTAACACACAACACCACAAAAGGTAGACAATACATTACAACAAAATAAATAATACAACCAGAAGAACAAATATATAGTAGTGAAAAAACATGGTGGACCATGAAAAAAGTGCATAGGCGTGCATTGAGTCCAAGGCATTGCAGTAACTGTAGCTTTTAAGGATGCGTACTGCAGTAGGGTAGAAGCTTTAATATTGTGTACCAGTGAAAAATGTTACTGTTTTGTCTTTAGAGCTAAATAAAATTTGTATTCATAATGTGGGGGCACTAGTTACCCAGGAAAGAATGACATTAGATTTTATGTGCAGGAATTCAATAAAACCCTTCTGGAATTTATGTTTTTTTATTGAATCTGTTGATAAAATGAATATGTCAATGTTTTGCACGTCAACAATAAACCTATTATGTTATTATACTGTGATAGTGTCGGTAGTGTTAGGAGGCTTCCTGAACACCGGCAGAGTATGTGTTGTCTTCCCTGAGGTGTGCTGGTGTGTAGTCATCTGCAGAAGTTTCGGTTCTCTGGTATAGGAGAGAAATCTTTCTCTGATCGTAGAGATTAATTTGTGCCGCCAGTGAGGGGAACACATTCAGTTCTGCCGTGAATGCTGTCTGCGGGCGCGTTGGGATCTTAAAGCTCAGCCCTGATTAGAATCAGGTGTGGAAGCTACACATTCCCATGCGCCACAGAGTGGTAAGTGTAGTGGGAGGTGTGTTCCACTGTAACAATAATATTGACCGATATAGTAATTATGCTATAAACAATTAGAAGAGGAATAATGTATTGTGATTATAGTATATATAACATTATAGTGGACTAGAACGTCTCAATTCTGTAGTCTGTGGCCTCCCCCCAGGTGAGCAATCGTGTTGTCAACAACAAAGAAGGGATAGAGCATCGAAACTGTTATGTTTAGAGGGCGCTCCTACCCCTTTCCGTTATTATTAATTTTTATTATTTCCTGGTGTGTCTCGTCTGAATTTTGGTTAAAAGCTTAGTGTCTCTGTGGTTCCTGGCTCAGTATTGGAAGATGGACACCACAAGGCTTGCCTATTCCCTGGGCTCGCAGGTAGCCCGAAGGCAGGCCTTATTCCATGGCATCCTGACCGTCTGGGTCTGGGGCTCAGAGCGCCTGATTCTGTTATGCTTTTAGTTCCTGTTTCGGTTCTGGTTCTGATCCAGTTCCTGTTTTTAATTGTTTGTCTTTAATGGATATCCTGGCCTTTGGACTAGGGACTGCACCCCGACTTCCCGTTTTGGACTTCCTTGGACTTGCTTCGGCATTTACTCCCATGCACCAGATCACTACAGCCACCACCCCCTATCTGTCAACCTATCCTAATCCTGCTGTGCCTTCCTCTGATGTCCTTCTCCAGTCATTTCCGGATTATACCATCTGCATAGGGACTTTAAAAATGCACTTCATGGGAGTCAGAACCACAAACTTATAATGTTTATTTTCAACAGTAAAAGTACTTGCAGAGAATTTTGAAAAGAAAGGAGAAACAAACTAGTATCTATTTTATTAATTTATTTTATGATATTAGGAAGAACAATCCCCCTGCTGTGACAATATAAAGTGTTCTGATAATAAACACACACCAATTTAAATTAAAAAGTCTTTCTCATTATAAGCTTCTTTAAACTAAATGTGTCCCATTCTATCTAGTATCTAGTGATCTTCACTACTTTACATTAAACATCATATGCTAGATGTTTGCTGTTTCATCTGTTACTATTATAGGTTTTGCTAATTCTCCTATTTTGTTATTGTCTGTCCACTAGAATAGTTAATTGACTATAACGGAATCTAATTCATTGATATAAATTAGGGAAGTAACTGTCCTAATACAGATCTCTGTGATATTCCACTAATTATATTCTTCCAGTTAGAGCTTCACTCCTTATCTGCACTCTTTGCTTTTATTTATTCACCTGTTGTCATTCCAAACACATGCATTTATCTGAATAGAAGTATTGGTCTAATTAGAACATAAGAAAAGACACAATCAGAGCACTAAAATAGAGCTGTTAGCTGTTAGAATGAATCTGGTCACAGGTTGTTAATGGAACAACTGTTTTCTTTCACCGTTTAATTAATGAATGGGCATTACAATAGAAATTCTTCAGTCTATGGGTACTATTCATGTCTTGATTGAATGTTGGAAGAGTTGTATTAATGAGTTCTGAATAACATTTCTTCTTTAAGTTTAATTGGTGAGATACTATTGGGCCTTGGGGATTTATTATTCTTGAGTGCTTCTACTATCCAAAACACTTCTGCCTCTTCTGTGTTAATACTTTTGACTTCTCCTTTAGGTAATGCTTTAGTAAATCATTAATTTAGTGCACCTGTCATTTCCGCTCGTCTAGAGGTTTCCCATTATTGTTTTGGATATATTTTATATCATTATGTACAGGATTAATATAGTTGTGTATTTTACATTTATAACTTTGTTGTTGTAGCACTATAAGAACTTGTATTTTTTTATTTTAGCCTCCATGACAATATTACATTCAATGTTTCTCTTAAATATCATTTCTTAATTGTGCTTGCAAACTGTACTCACTGTACTTTGTTTAATTGGATTCTGTTGTTTTTAATAATTCAATAATGGGGTTTCTTTTCCTTTGTATTCTTTCCTAATTTATTTGTTGAGCCAATTGGGATACCATTTTATCTTTAGAGCTGTTGATTTACTCAGTTTTGTGATATATAGCTGCTCATGTAGCCTGGTGGTCTACATGCCAGATTAGTAACCCACAGGTTGTGTGTTCAAATCCAGTCGGCACAGTGACTTTTCTCTAAACAAACATTTCTTTGAAAAAATAGAATAGCAATATTATGGACAATTAATTGACTTTTTATATTTCTTAATATCACAACATGATCGAATTTAAGTCATTTTTAACAACAATGAATATTCACCTTCTTTCCTACTGACAGCTGTCCCTGCTTCTGCTTTCTGCTTCTATCGTGTGTGTGTGTGTGTGGGGGGGGGGGGGATCCCTTTAGATCTCCCTTCAGATTTAAAAGGTTATTAATCATATCTTCGGTGTCGCATCTTCCCAGTGTAGCTGATCTTTTGCTGCCTGGGTAAACTATCACAAAGCTTTATTGATTTTGGGATCAAACGTGGAAAGATTAGATTGTAATCGTTTTTATTTTTAAATACATTTTAGAAAAGTGTAATCTATGTTGTATTTATTTGATACCACTCGATACTTATATTAATGGAGTTTCGTTGATACTGTTTAAACTTTTATTTTAAATTGTATTACAGCATTGTACACACATTTAAAAGAGAAGAGAGAAAACTCAAGCCTTCTTCAGGTGTGAGGGTTTCTGCTCTGAATGAAATGCTAAAATGTATTGTAGGCTCTGAATGGGTTCAATTCAGTGCGAACTGTAATACTAATTAAATGACCCCAGGCACTTTCCAGCCCCTCTGACAGCAGGAACTCCTATTCTTACAGTAGCTCAACAGCTCATTACAATATAGGGTGTTCAAACCGTTTTTTTTTTTTACACAGTGACATAGCGTCGCGTTGTGAATCTGTTTTTCCACATTTACAAAGAAAGTGGAATACAGTGACACTACCTGCTATATAGATACATATGTTTAGATATTTAGACCCGGCGCGGCACCGAGAGAGGGAGGAGGTGCGGAGCTCAGTTCTGCTGCCTGGAGCGCTTAATGCACCAATCGCATCTGCATTTATAACTTAGTTTTTAAAATTAGTCAAGCGATATGAAACACCTCTTTTTACTTTTAAGTCCCTTAATTATCATTAATCACATCTTTCTCACCACTTAGACTACTTTTTGATACCATCCAAAGCAGAAACTTGTTGTACTTTCTAATGACATACAAGTGGAAAGATTACAGATTTTAATTGTCTTTAATTTTGTTACGTTATACATTTTAGAAACGTTTCATCTATACAAACCCCACAAAACTATTCTCGATTGTATTTCTGAATGTTATGTTACACTTAGTTCACTGTTTTAAATACATCTAATTAAGAAAGTTAGGTGTTAGCATAAACTATTAGTAATCAATAATATTAAATTTAGCACTGTAATAAGTTGTTGCACTTTCTTCCGCATCTTGTAAAAATATATTTTCATTGTTCAAATATACATTAAATCTGACTATCATATAATAAGTTAAATACAAAACTTAAGAAAAAATAGGGTAAAATATAATTCAAAATATTTTGTTAACAATGTTAACTGTTTATAAATAATAAAATGTATTAACCAAGGAGTTGGATGGCACAGTTGTTAGTATGTTTTTTGTTTTGTTTCTTTTTCATAAATACAACAGTAGTACCTGATGTCTCAGTGGCTTTCAAAATTAAATTATGCATGCAAACCTGTGAACTAGAAAGATAACTAAAATATCCATCCATTTCAAATGGTGGCGAAGTGGTTGGGATTGCTATCTTGCAGCACTGGGGTCCTAGGCTCAATTCCTGCCGTCCTGTGTGTGGGGTTTGCATGTTCTCTCTGGGTTACATGGTTTTTCTCCATATGTGTGATATGACTCCCTCTCGCACTCCAAAACATACTGGTAAGTTAATTGGTTTATGGGAAAACTGGCCCTGGTGTGTGTGTGTTTGTGTCTGTCTGTCCTGTGATGGACTGGCGCTATGTCGACGGTGTATTCTGCCTTGTGTCCATTGCTTACTGGGATAGGCTCCAAATCCTCTGTACCGGGTAAAGAGATTAGAAAATGGATGGAAGTAAAGGCACTGTGTGGATGGAACTATAAACAGTGTTAGAAACCCACTATGAAATGGCATCATCTCACTGAGAATAAAATATTTTATGTGCTTGCTTAAGGAAACAGCCTTTCCACCTCCTTTGCACATCAGTATCTATACTTAGTTATTTAAACAAATTGCCTCTTATTATAAACATCTTAATATGCTGTCTCTGTGGATCTGCGTCAGCTATGTTTGCCCATTCCTTCAATTCATGTGCATCCAACACACAGTTCAATGCTAGCAACTACACAAAATCTAAAATACAATCCTCATTTCAGTATCTATGTAAACAAACAGTCTGTTAACTTCATCATCTTCATCAAAAGTATGCCTAATCCCATTAGGAAGTATTCTTGTTATCAGTGTATTCCTCAACTTTCCCAAAATTATCTTTTTCTTACCAACATCTCTAGTCTTTTATCCTGCAATAACTCAGCCAACACTTAAATCTCATAAAGCTGCTTGTGTTAATTTCTTTAAATCACAAATATCATATGTAAATACTGGCCATGTAATTAACTCTGCATTGTGGAATAATAGTTTATTTTAAAGGGAACTAGAAAAACTAGGAACTAGAGAAATCAAGAAAGGCTTTTGGTCAAAAGAATTGGTCATCCAAAATGGAACAATCTTGCAAACGTACTTTGAAAATCTCTATCAAAAGCTCCCACATTTCCTGGCCTATTGTGTTTTAAAGAATATGGGAGTTTTTTTCTCAGTGTGTGTTTGTAAAGTTTGACCATATCACAGTACCTGAGGCACAGATCAGTGAGCTAATTCTCTTTTTTTAAACCTCCGGTTTTTCACTGATGCTTAATCACGCACTTACTGGAACCCCTGGGGGCGCCGTGTGTTAAGAAAGTTAGGTGTTAGCATAAACTATTAGTGAGTGGCTCTGGTGAAAGTTCGCTGTGAACAGAAGAGTTAAAGTGTAAAGTGTTTCCTCTTTTTAACGGGAAGAGATGTGGTGCTTTTTTTAAAATCCCTGGCGGAACCAGGCTTCCATAAGAATCAAGTAATAGGTTTATTCCATGCTGAAAAAAAGAAGAAGGAAAACACATTCCATAAGAATCAACTCCTTTATATAGCACCTTTAAAGGTGGCTTCTCAAAGCGCTTTACAGGATAAAAACAACAACAATAACAACAACAATATTGTATTTAATTGCACTTTGACAGATCGTCTTTAAATCAATTCTTGATTTAAAGTTTGACAGTAAATGTTTATATTGTAACGCATACAGCCTTCATTTCTTTATAAAAATTTGCGAGCCTAAGAGGGGGGGTCTACTCTCATTGACAGCTGACACTCCTCCATATACTCAAGTGAAAAATTAATAACGCCAATGTAAACGTTGTATTTACAATTTGTTGATAATAAAAATGTTAAGTTCTCTAAAGCTTTCTCAGTCAAGTTTGATCGTTTACCCAGGGAGCTGTGTAAGCATACGTAGGCAGAAAAAGATCAGCTTAACTGGGAAGATGCGATACCGAAGATATTATTAATAACCTTTTAAATCTGAAGGGAGATCTAAAGGGATCCCCACACGATACCGGTTCCTGCTCCTGGAGCGATTCAGAGGGAAAGATGGTGATAAGTATTCGTAGTTATTAAAAAATGACTTAGATTCGAACATGTTGTGATATTAAGAAATATAAAAAGTCAATAAATTGTCCATAATATTGCTATTTTAGTTTTTCAAAGAAATGTTTGTTAAGAGAAATTTCATGGCGCTAGCTGGATTTGAACGACCGGCCTCTTGCTTAGAAGTCGGGCACTTAGACCATCACGCCACTCACACAGTCACATGACAAGTGGTGAAACAGCCCTACACATACAGTATCAAGTTTGTGTTGCAGTGCATGAATATAATTATAATGTTATTAATTTCTTTAGGTACGCGATTCCATATTATATTCCCTATTAATCAAATTCTAAAAGTATGCTTACTCCGGTATCCAGCGTATTCGCAGAAAAGCTAAAACTACCACTTTTTATACACATGTTATTTCACATTAGTTAAAGACTTTGATGCTTAAAATGTTTAGGGAGAAATGGAATACTGGTGTGTATTTTTTCTTTAAAGTACCGAGACCAGCCATAGTTTACATAATACTGTATGTTTATGTTCCAAAATTAATATTGTTTATGGCCTTCACATGTTATGCACCTATTCTTTTTATGCTCAGCTACTAAAATTTCCCTTCAGTGGTAAAATTCCATATAAATATTCAATACTAAAACGTGCACAATAAGGCGCTATATAAAAAATAAAATATTTTCGTTTACAAAGACGGCTTAAAAGAATGTGGACCAGGGCAATACTTTGCATTTACATCTTGTCTAAGGTCATTCATTATTAATACTATTAGTAATATCTTCGGTAAAGACTGATGGCAACAGCTCAAACATGAGAGGCTGAGCTTTATTAGCTCCACTTGCAGCAATTCCGGATACTATTATTTTACTTTCGGTACCATGCGGCATTATGCGAGAATATATGGTATTAATACGTTATTATACGGTAACTTGAGTTATACTGCTACAAGCACACCGCATTATAATGCGGTATCGCCCGCTTGTTTTGAATGGCTGCATCTGTAGCTGATGTGTGGTGAGCCTACTGGCGTAGTTTGGCTTTTTTTTAGTAAGGATGGCCATTTCATCTTCCAGGCGGGTGCTACACAGTGGTGGTGCTGTCCCCGTTGTCTGTAAAGCGCCTTGAGTGGAGTGTCCAGAGAATTGTTATAGTATATAAGTTTCATTATTATTTAAGATAAACATGGGGAAATAGTGAGAAAATTACAATTTAACTCATAGTTCTTTAAATTAAAATGTGTTTGTATTTCTTTTTGAGAATTTAATATGAAATATATTTGAAAAGTGAATGATAATACAGTGAATGCAGTATTATATTGATATATTGTATATTTTAAGACACAGTTATATTCAAAATGGCAGCAAGTTATACACCACAAATATGCTTTATAGATATTGAGAAGTAACAATGCGTTAATGCATACAGTGGTACTTCTTCCAGTATAATTAAGGTATTGTATTCAAGAGATAAAATGGGTCAATTGCAAACTTTTGGATTCATCATGCTGCATACTAGGTTGTGGACTACTTAATATGGTACTAATCAGAAATCATCTTCAGATCTGAGGTCAATTGCAATGAAAAAATTTGCAGAACAAATTTGGAGACTAGTTGAACTTGTGCTAAGTACAGTGCTAACGGCCCAAGATTATTGTTGTTCTATTTAACACAAACTGCAAGGGGCTCTGAATCAGAACATTTCAATTAGTTTGATCAGTAGGTTAATGTGTAGGCCATGTCCCAGTCGTCACACTATGCACTAAGCCCATCCTCCAAGTCTGCACTTCTGTGATGTATAGCAAGTGTGGACCTCAAGTGCCTGAGTATTCAGGGATGTACCGTTATTAAAGGAGTAGTGGGACACTCCCATGTTATGACACTCAGTGGTTAGAAAAATGCCGAATGAGATTGTATTCTTTGAACACAGCGACACTTTCTTCACAAATTAAACATATAGCCTTTGTTCCAACCTCTGTGAAGAAGTATTTTGCAGTCCATTCTTTGTTGAACACTGCATTCACTGTCAACTTTCTGCTTCTTCAATTTGCTCATTTTGGTGCAGGTTCCCTCACAGTACAATGGACACACTCTGACTAGTGAATCAAATTGGTAAAGCAGGGATTCCCAAACTTTTTGGGTCCATGCCGCCCTTGATCTGTCAAATTTCCACATGCCTTCCCTGCATCAAAAATAAGTTCTATGGAAGTACGATGCTTTACAAAAGATTAAAATTACTTATAAAAAGGAAAAATTTAAAATTAATGTAAAATATGTATTAATGAGAAATACAATGTCTTTTTGTTTGTGCCTTTTAATGGGTAGGTGGACTTGTTTAATAAATTATGATAACATAGTTCACCAAGAATACTGGGTAGTACAGATGCAGCCATTCAAAATGGGTGGGGTATTTCACGGTCTACCCCGGTGGGCATGTCGCAGTATCATGCAGTATCACGGGGTAAATCGCGTCATTTGACGTCATGCTGGAAAGTATCCAACATCACCTTGAAAAACCGCCAGGAGGAGCCAATAAAGCTTAACCTCTCATGTACAGCATTTGAGCTTTTAAATTTAAACTGTGTATTACAGCATGTTAATCATCAGTCATTAAAAAGTTGGTATATTTTATGAAAGCAAGATTGCTCAGTTGGACAAAAGTACACAACCTACCTTTATCAGAAATATTTATGCATCAAAGCCTTTACCGAAGATATTACTAATAGTATTAATAATGAATGACTTTGGACAAGCTGTAAACTCAAAGTATAATTTGTTTAGCACATTTGTACAAGCACTTGGAATCTATCCAACCCCTACTTTGTCAGGCATTTTCTTTTACTGCAACGGACATAAAAACTCCCTTGCTTTTAACAGAGCATTTCATAATTTCTAACTACGAAAATTATTTAAACTGCAACACTTATCATTCAACCAGAGCTCAAAATATCACAAGGATCCTCAAGATCACAGCAAAGACTGTATTAAAAGATACTTGTATCAGATACATGAGAATCCAGGCTTTTTTATCAACGCTTTCTTTTCCGTATACCAGATATTATGGAACCACTTCAGAAGGGTGTCAGCCAGTCAGATTCCAGGAATCAGTACTTTAAAGAAAAAATACACACCGGTATTCCATTTCTCCCTAAACATTTTAAGTATCGAAGTCTTTAACTAACATGTGAAATAGCGTGTAAAAAAGTGGTAGTTTTAAGCTTTTCTGCTAATATAATATTGTAGCGTTTACAGGTTCTTTTCAGAACAAAACACCAGTGGAGACGCAATTAACAAACCAAGCGCTAACTTTATTCATTAATAACCACACAAAACCAAACACAGGATATACACGCACATGAGGAGACTGACGGAACACGTACACATCTTTAGGGTGGTAATTACTTAACAACACGCTATACTTTTATAAGACTACACAGGGCACTAGAACTACTAGGACATTATTTACACAGGTAGGGTCAGCCGCTGGTCAGCGTGCTGACCCTCAGACTCTCCCCGGCTACCACTCCCAGCATGCCCAGCGGTACTACGAGCGCCTAGGGGCGCTTCCTCCTCACCACCAGGCGAGGGCGTTATAATATGGAATCGCGTATCTAAAGAAATTAATAACGATATAATAATATTCATGTACCGCAACACAAGAATAGTACACGCTGTACATTGTCTGTTGATAATGTTTCTGTAGTGCTTTTTCAGCACACTGCATGTGACCTCACCGGTGGCGCTGTGGGTTAGGTTCCTGACTCCTGCGTCACATGGTGAGTGTTTGAATCCAGCTGAAGCCATGACTTTTTTTTTAACAAACATTTCTTTGAAAAAATGAAACGTTTCCCTGGGTCAGAGATTAAATAAAACCTCACTCGCACCAAACAAATTTATATTTCTAAATATCACAACATGATCGAATTTAAGTCATTTTAATAACAATGAATAGTCACCTATGCGTTACAATATAAACATTTATATTGATTTAAATCGCGTTTTGATTTAAATCATAAACGCGTGTTTAAATATATGTGTTTTTTGATTCACAATCAGACAAATGCAACATAAATTGATATCTTTGTCTTATAAGTATCTTAATAAACTTTCAGCATAACTTTCTCCCCGTTTAGATTTATTTTTCTTGGGATCTTGGGATCAAACGTGGAAAGATTAGATTGTAATCGTTTTTATTTTTTAAATATATTTTATAAAAGTGTAATCTATGCTAAGAGGTTGTACACCACCTGCTATAAAGATACATATTGTAATACTTTTGGGTTCGGATAGGACAGACACTTGAACTCAGACTTGCGGAGTTAAAGCAAGTTAAAGCCTTGATTTTATATATCACCTTTAAAAGTGGAATCTTAAAGCAAAGTAAATACCCAACACTGATTGTACCCATCTGTCATGCTAATAAAGCACCTTGGATTGAATTGAATTGAGGGAGAGAGAGGGAGGGCGAGCGAGAGAGCCAGGACAGACAGGCAAATAAGATACACTCCACAGACATTCACAACAGCAACATATCATAAAATGTTTGCACATATAGTTAAGTTATTACTTGGTTTTCAAAGTGCAATGAAATACAATATTGTTGTTGTTGCTGTTATTGTTGTTTTTAACCTGTAAAGCGTTTTGAGAAGCCACCTTTAAAGGCGATATATAAAAGCGCTGATTCTTATGGAATGTGTTCCGCCGGGGATTCAATTTTTTTTAATTTTTTTTTAAATTGCGTATCTAAGGAAATAGCAGTATAACTTGGTTCATGCACAAACAGTGGCATGTTACATTATTAATTTGGGTGTCTCCTCTTGCCAGAAAGCTCTAAATTGCATTTTGAGTGAGGTTTTTGACTTTTTCTAAATTGTAACCCATAAATAAAGCTGATACAGTTTAGACTTTGAATTATTTTAAACTGTATTACAGCAGCACAATAGACTATGCAACGTAAATTGCAAAAATGCACTTGGAATCTGTCCAAGCCCTACTTTGTCAGGCATTTTCTTTTACTGCAACAGACATAAAAACTCCCTTGCTTTTAACAAGCGTTTCATAATTTTTAACTACGAAAATTATTTAAACTGCGACACTTATCATTCAACCAGAGCTCGAAATATCACAAGGACCCTCAAGAGCACAGCAAAGACTGTATTAAAAGAATCGCGTATCTAAAGAAATTAATAAGATATAATTATATTCGTGTACTGGGATAGGGCTGTGTAGGGCTGTTTCACCTCTCTCTTCATGTGACTCTATTCAAAAGCCATTTAGCAGAGAGGGGATGAGAAGAGTGACAAACTAGTATACTTTAGATCTTTTTTTCTGAACCGGGGAAAATCTGATCATGTTTCTCTATAACAATAATAAAAAACATTATTTTACATATCACCTTTAAAAGTGGCATCTCAAAGCAATACAGTAGATGGAAAAACAGTTAAAAGGGACCAAAGTAAATACCAGACAAATGCAAACGCGTTTTTAATAAAATGCTTTTATTCATTCAGAAGAGAGTGAGAGGGACATCCAGCAGAGAGAGACACACACCGGTTTTCATTGACAAAAAGTAATTGTTTTTTTACATTCCTCTTGTCTAACAGGAATGTTTTGTTTGTGGACAGACTGTTAGACTAGAAGAAAAGAGCGCCTCCTTCTACGGAGCATTCCATTGAGCAGATCACTAATTCTTTTCCAGTCGCACGAAGTAAGGGTTGAGAATCTCCGATTCACCATGCTACTAATGGTTTCCCGGAGATTGCAAGGCAAGGCACTTTTGACTCTGGACCCATCGAAATTTACAGACGTGGTCCACCCCCAGTAAATTTCTAAAGTCACAAGATTTCGAAACACGAGGGCAGCGTAGCGGTTGGCTCTTGCTTTCCCGTCCAATGAAAGGCAGGTTCCTTTTGCCGAAGTCGGGAGACATCAGAGGCTTGCCACACCCGGACTGTTAAACCAATGCATTAGCACATCAAAGCCCATTGAGGAGCCGGGAGCAACAATTGTTTTGTCCCTTGATTTACTGATCTGCATTAATTACAGAAATCGAGTTCCTGCTCTTTGCAGACGACCTGGTCCTGGTCCTCGCCCACAGAACAAAGGCTGCGTCAGAACCTGTCACTGTTGGAGCAGCACTGTCAGACCTGGGCGCTGACAGTCAATCTGGACAAGACCAGAGTTTATGGTTTTCCAGAAAAAAAGCCAGACCTCAGAGAAACAGGTACAAATTAACACTTAACAACAACACATTAAGACCTAACAAATGGGAGCAGGGCCGAATTAGGCCAGTACCCACTATTGTTAAACATACAGAAAAGAATATTAAAGTATTGGCTTTAGTATTAGCCATACAGATCATTAAAGTGCCCCTTTCCATTCAGCGGGTGTCTGAGCCGCTGTGTCCTATCTTCTGACAGTCGCTGTTGTGAATGTCTGTAGAGTGTATCTTATTTTTAGTACTATATTTTTATATTATATTCCCTATTAATCAAACTCTAAGAGTATGTATCGGCTTGTCCCCCCCTCCCGCCCCTCTCTGTGTACAGTAGAGCCTCCTGTCCAGCCAGCACATGTCCACAGACATTCACAACAGCGACATATAAAACGTTTGCACATATAGTTAAATTATTAGATGTTTTTCAGGAAGTTAAAAAAAACACTTGAATTACTTATCCAGTCTCCCGAAATAAAGTTATTTTTTAAGCAATGCAACAAACGTCGGGCAATGTGTTTTTTTTTCATTCAACATTGACAGCCACGTCTTAAATCTTGTCAGTCAGCTATTTGAATTGTGGCGATTCAAACAACCCGGGATAACAAGTGGTCTCAAAGTCACCGAGCTCACAGATGACAAATCCCTTAGTCCTTCCTTAGTCTTCCTGAAATTGTCGGATTATGAGTGAATAAAAGCATCTTATTAAAAACACGTTTGCGTTTGTTTGGGAGCTATATTATGTATTTTTCATATGTAACATATAATGATGTGTTCCCGCTTACACATCGCACGACTTTAAAAGCTAGAAAAACAGGTTTCGATTCACATTATCTGTCGAGCCTTGTTTTGCCAAAGGACAGCACAAAAAAACAGACAATACACAGGGGGGGGAGGGCAAGCGAGAGAGAGTTTTTTGCCCTCCGTCAAAAAGAGACTCCGGGGTGATCATTGTGTGGTACAGAGTGGAGCTCAGTCACTCCAAACAAGTAGTAAAGAGAGAAGAGTCAACAGTTGATTTAAGGACGCTCTGTCAAAGTGCAATGAAATACAATATTGTTGTTGTTGCTGTTATTGTTGTTTTTATCCTGTAAAGCGTTTTGAGAAGCGACCTTTAAAGGCGATATATAAAACCGTTGATTCTTATGGATTGTGTCCCGCCGGGGATTCAAAATGTTATTTTTTTTTTTTAATCGCGTATCCAATTAAATAGCAGTATAACCTTTATGTGATATCACCTTAAGGACAGCACATACAAGGGTTAATTGCACAATGAACCGCACCAAGAAATTTAAAATAGTCTTCTTTAGGTGTGAGGGTAGGAGTGGATCGCAGCAGGCATAATCAGCAAATTAGGAAAACAAAGAACAGGACAGGTGAGACGTGTATCCAGAGAGCGAGTGATCAGAAAAAGGGACGGCTGTTACGCCCAGGTTTTCAACGCAATTGTTTTAACTTGTTAATGCATCAGACACATTTCCTGGTGTCCTGGTATTAGCTGTATGGTATGGTGTAAGTTTTATCTGTACCATACCATACAGTATATAGGTACAGAATTCAAGCTGCACCACTGTATCGCTTTGGTAAGGAGATGGACAATGGCCAAAATCACGAAGACTCTCTCACACCAAATAATGAAGATGAAAAGAAACGGGAACTCAACACGGGACATTGTACAGCATTTGGCTTCGATGGACATCTTCGTTTCTGAAAGCACAGTGAGACGAAATTATAAAGGGGAGAGGAGGCAAAGAGAATCTAAACCGAGGACGATTCAAAGGTAAATAACTTTCTAAAAATACTTTTCTTGCATGTAAATACAACTACGCACATTATTTTTAAAACTAACTGTTGATCTCTTTTTTTTCAAGTCCTATTGTGCAAGATATCGACAAACTGACTGATGAAAATGATGAGCTACCGGCGATGCAAGTCCAAAGACAGCTATGGGCTGACCTCGGTGCGACCGTTAGTCCGACATCGATGAGAAGACTGCGCAGGAGGCTTGGATGGAGATACAGAAAACCCAACACATGCCCCATGATAAGGCTAAAAAACAAAGAGGAAAGACTCAAACAAGCGCTTCAATGGATTGAACAGGGGGAGGCATTTCAGGATGTACTTTTCACCGACGAAACAACAGTGGCTCTGGAACAGTTTTCAACAATGTCATTTTGCAAAAAGGGGAGATATGTGGACAAGCCAAAGCCCAAACATCCACTGAAGGTTCACGTCTGGGGGGGTATATCTAGAAGAGGCCCGGGACCACTTTTTATTTTTGAAAGAATTATGGACCGTGAATTCTTCGAGGAAGTCTTGGTCACACAGCATGCCGCCCCATATATCAGGGAGCACTTTGGATCAAGGCACCGTCTCTTTCAAGACAACGATCCGAAACACACAGCAGCAAGGGCGAGGCTTGTAGCAGAAGAAATGAACTGGGTGAAACCTCCAGCCGAATCCCCAGATCTAAATCCGATAGAGATGGTTTGGCATTAGCTGAAAGACTATGTTTGGAAAACTGCTAAGCCCGTCACAAAGCAGGAACTGATCGATGCGATCTATAAATTCTGGGAGGAAGAACTGACCAAACAAAATTGTAACAATTTTATTAACAGGCTGTTTCGTGTTCTTCCTAGGATTGCTGACCGGGGCAGGGGACATTCGGGAATGTGAGTCTGAGAAAGATAGTCTCACGTTTGTGGACAGTCTGTCCACAAACAAAACATTCCTGTTAGACAAGAGGAATGTAAAAAAAACAATTACTTTTTGTCAATGAAAACCTGTGTGTCTCTCTCTCTGCTGGATGTCTCTCTCTCTCTGCTGAATGAATAAAAGCATTTTATTAAAAACGCGTTTGTGTTTGTCTGGGTTTTTACTTTGTAATCTGTGGTTTACATCTACTGTATTGCTTTGAGATACCACTTTTAAAGGTGATATGTAAAATAAAGTTTTTTATTATTGTTATAGAGAAACATGATCAGATTTTCCCTGGTTCAGAAAAAAAGATCTAAAGTGCTACACCTAACTTTCTTAATTCGATGTATTTAAAGCAGTGAACTACTGTAGGTGTAACATAACATTCAGAAATACAATCGAGAATAGTTTTGTGGTGTTTGTATAGATGAAACGTTCCTAAAACGTATAACGTAACAAAATTAAAGATGATTAAAATCTGTAATCTTTCCACTTGTACTGTATGTCATCGGAAAATACAAGAAGTTTCTGCTTTGTGTAAGGATGGTATCAAAAAGTAATCTAAGTGGTGAGAAAGCTGTGCTCAATGTATTTAAGGGACTTAAAAGTAAAAGGAGATGCTTCATATTGCTTGACTAATTTTAAAAACTAAGTTATAAATGCATACGCTCCCTCGGTGCCGCGCCGGGTGTAAGTATCTAAATATACATTCGTCCCGGGCAGAGGCCGAAGAGCGCCCGGCTGGGGTGCACGGGGAAGAGCAGGACAGGAGTGAAAGTTGTCAGGGCGGGGTTTAGGAATGCCGCCGACCAGTGCGGCTGTCCCACAGTGAAGCGGGCGTACAGTCTGGGCAGGTATAGATTACACTTTTCTAAAACGTATTTGAAAAATAAAAACATTTACAATCTAATCCTTCCACGTTTGATCCCAAAATCCCAAGACAAATAAATCTAAATGGGGAGAAAGCACCCAGGCAGCAAAAAATCAGCTGCACTGGTAAGATGCGACACCGAAGATATGATTAAAAACCTTTTAAATCTGAAGGGAGATCTGAAGGGATCCCCCCCACACACACAATAAAAGGGAAGAAGGTGACTATTCATTGTTATCAAAAATGACTTAGATTCGATCATGTTGTGATATTTTGAAATATAAAAGTCAATTGATTGTCCATAATATTGCTATTCAGTTTAAATAATTTTCGTAGTTAGAAATTATGGAACGCTCTGTTAAAAGCAAGGGAGTTTTTATGTCCGTTGCAGTTTTTTTGCAACATCAATATAATTATATCGTTATTAATTTCTTTAGATACGCGATTCCATATTATATTCCCTTTTAATCAAATTCTAAAAGTATGCTTGTTGACCCCGGTATCACGTTAGTTAAAGACTTCGATGCTTAAAATGTTTAGGGAGAAATGGAATACTGGTGTGTATGTTTTCTTTAAAGTACCGAGACCAGCCATACAGATGCAGCCATTCAAAATGGGTGAGGTATTTCGCGGCATACCCCGGTGGGCGTGTCACAGTATCACGCAGTATCACGCGGTATCACGTGTGTCACGTGACTAACTATCCGGCGTCGCCTTGTAAAACCGCCAGGGGGAGCTTAACCTCTCATGTACAGCATTTGAGCCTTTAATTTTGAACAGTGTATTACAGCATGTTAATCATCAGTCATTAAAATGTTGGTATATATTATGAAAGCAAGATTGCTCAGTTGGACAGAAGTACACAACCTACCTTTATCAGAAATATTTATGCATCAAAGCCTTTACTGAAGATATTACTAATAGTATTGATAATGGATGACTTTGGACAAGCTGTATACTCAAAGTATAATTTCTTAAGCACATTTGTACAAGCACTTGGAATCTGTCCAAGCCATACTTTGTCAGGCATTTTGTTTTACTTCAACGGGGCATAAAAACTTCCTTGCTTTTAACAGGGCGTTTCATAATTTCTAGCTACGAAAATGATTTAAAATGCGACACCTATCATTCAACTAGAGCTTAAAATATCACAAGGAAAAATACACACCGGTATTCCATTTCTCCCTAAACATTGTAAGCTTCGAAGTCTTTAACTAACGTGATACCGGAGTCAACAAGCATACTTTTAGAATTTGATTAAAAGGGAATATAATATGGAATCGCGTATCTAAAGAATTTAATAACGGTATGATTATATCCGTGTACTGCGGCAGGACTGTGTAAGGCTGTTTCGCCTACCTGATCATGCGAGCTGTCTTGTAGCCTACTGGTCTAGGTGCGTGACTACCAGCTGGCAGGTTGTGTGTTCGAATCCAGCTGGTGTTGGACTTTTATTTTAACAAACATTTCTTCGAAAAACTAGGTAAGCGATATTATGGACAATCAATTGACTTTTATATTTCAAAATATCGCAACATGATCGATATTTGCGATATTTTGAATATATCTTCCCTTCTGACAGCGGTTCCTGCTTCTATTGTGTGTGTGTGTGCAACAGTAAATTTTTATAGAGAAATGGAGGCTGGACAGTATGCGTTACAATATAAACATTTATATTGATTTAAATCGTGTTCTGATTTAAATCGCAAACGCGTGTTTAATTATGTGTTTTTTAATCATGATCAGGCTAATGCATTTCTACATTTTCTGTATGAACCAGCTTAGAGGTTCATACAGAAAGACAGCTTGTGTTTAAATTGAGTGTAAGGTAATTTATGCTTCTAAAGTCATGGTCAGTATTGTTGTACTGTGCTGTACTGTGTCACATTATTTTATAGCGTTTTTATTGCGTTATTAAATCCGGTGGCGCTGTGTTAGTTTCCTGACTCACATTATTTAAACTGCGACACTGATCATTCATCTCTAAATAAACTTTATTTTATATAGCGTTTTAAGCAAATAGGTAATTAGATTGCTCATAAACCTAATCGCTTTCTACATAAACACAGCGTGACTGCTCTCTGAAAATGCTTTTCCTTTATTTTTAAAGTAGGCTCAGATTTCAACTATAGATCGTATTATTATAAACTTTCTTGGAAAAATGTATTTTATGTAAACCATGTTTGCTATTAATCCATTTAGGGCTAAAATAGTTCATTGTCTTCTAATCGAGTCGAGTTGACATTGGAAGCCTGCCACACCCGGACCGTTAAACCAACGCATTAGCACGTCAAAGCCCATTGAGCCAGTATTGGCTTTAGTATCCCCCCCTTCTCCCCTCAATTCAATTCAGTTCAAGGTGTTTTATTTGCATGACAGATGGGTACAAGCAGTGTTGGGTACTGTATGTATATTGTAACGCTTACGGCAGACAGGCACTGTGTAGGAGCCGACGCACCAGAGCAGCGCCTGCAATTTTTATATTTATAACTTAGTTTTTAAAATTAGTCAAGCAATACGAAGCATCTCCTTTTACTTAGTGCCTGAGCATACTGCAACGCGTGTGAAGCCCATAAACGATATTAATTTTGGAACTTAAACATACAGTATATGGCTGGTCTCGGTACTTTAAAGAAAACATACACACCAGTATTCCATTTCTCCCTAAACATTTTAAGCATCGAAGTCTTTAACTAACGCGATACCGGAGTCAACAAGCATACTTTTAGAATTTGATTAAAAGGGAATATAATATGGAATCGCGTATCTAAAGAATTTAATAACGATATAATTATATTCATGTTGCAAAAGAACTGCAACGGACATAAAAACTCCCTTGCATGGTTTCATTACGACCAGAATCGGTCTTGAGATATTTTTAACTTGATTTACAGTATTTGAGAGGTATGTCTTAACACCGATACTACAGTGCTTAAGTACTGCTCACGTATATGTTTCTAGGTTTATATTATGCATTTCATACGGTCAAATTACTTTTGAGCAATAAGAAGCGAGAAACGGTATGCGTTTTACTTTCGTTTTGTGCTGGGACCCGTGGATTGATTAGAGATATCAAGTACATACAAGTCATTTTTTAAATGTTGTAGTTCGTCTTGAAAAAATGTTACGAGTACATCATCTATCAACAATTACACAGGTTCTGTTTCCATATTGCGGATTTTGGTTACGTAATATTATTTTCTAGATTTCACGTTGTGAATATGATGGGATGTCTGATGGGATGTTCCTAAAAATCCATCCTCTGTAAAACGTCTTCTCTAGTTGTCCTGCATATGTATTCGCTAATGAAGCTGTGTGTTCTGAGCCTAGCCAGCTTAGAGGGCTAAAGACAGCTTGTGTTTAAATTGAGTGTAAGGCAATTTATGCTTCTAAAGTCATGGTCAGCATTTATCTTTGTACTGTGTTGTAAACTTGTTCTGTGCCAATCACAAACTCGTTTTCAATAAAATTATTTTATTAATTCAGCAGTTTGTGAGAGGGACATCCAGCAGGGAGACACACACACCGGTTTTCATTGACAACATTGTTTTTTTTTCAATTCCTCTTGTCTAACAGGAATGTTTTGTTTGTGGACAGACTGTTAGACAAGAGGAAAAGACCGCCTCCTCCTACGAAGCATTTCGTTGATCCGATCACGAATTCTTTTCCAGTCGTACGCAGCAAGGGTTGAGAATCTCCGATTCACCATCGTACTAATGGTTTCCCGGAGATTGGGTTAAAAAAAAACAAAAATATATGATATATATGACTTATATGATAGTCAGACTTAATGTATATTTGAACAATGAAAATATATTTTTACAAGATTTTACATTAAGCACTTAAAATTAATATGGTTAATAATAGTAAACTGTAACATGCTGTAACAAGATCGGTTACAAGAAGAAAATGCTTTCAGAGAAAATGTTTCAACCAAACCTGTTCCCACACACCCCGCCCCCACTACCATTAGAATATACACAAACATTTTAGCGTTTCATTCTGAGCAGAAGACCCTCACACCTGAAGAGTGCTGGCTGTGACGAATCAAACCGGTTTTACAGGTTTCAATCACAGACCATGTGACATGGGACTCAGTAAACTACGGTAACACCGTATTTGATAACGCTTTAAAAACGCTATAAAATAATGTGACTTGGCACAGAACAAGTTTACAACACAGTACAAAGATAAATGCTGACCATGACTTTAGAAGCATAAATTGCCTTACACTCAATTTAAACACAAGCTGTCTTTAGCCCTCTAAGCTGGCTAGGCTCAGAACACACAGCTTCATTAGCGAATACATATGCAGGACAACTAGAGAAGACGTTTTACAGAGGATGGATTTTTAGGAACATCCCATCAGACATCCCATCATATTCACAACGTGAAATCTAGAAAATAATATTACGTAACCAAAATCCGCAATATGGAAACAGAACCTGTGTAATTGTTGATAGATGATGTACTCGTAACATTTTTTCAAGACGAACTACAACATTTAAAAAATGACTTGTATGTACTTGATATCTCTAATCAATCCACGGGTCCCAGCACAAAACGAAAGTAAAACGCATACCGTTTCTCGCTTCTTATTGCTCAAAAGTAATTTGACCGTATGAAATGCATAATATAAACCTAGAAACATATACGTGAGCAGTACTTAAGCACTGTAGTATCGGTGTTAAGACATACCTCTCAAATACTGTAAATCAAGTTAAAAATATCTCAAGACCGATTCTGGTCGTAATGAAACCATGCAAGGGAGTTTTTATGTCCGTTGCAGTTCTTTTGCAACATGAATATAATTATATCGTTATTAAATTCTTTAGATACGCGATTCCATATTATATTCCCTTTTAATCAAATTCTAAAAGTATGCTTGTTGACTCCAGTATCACGTTAGTTAAAGACTTCGAAGCTTACAATGTTTAGGGAGAAATGGAATACCGGTGTGTATTTTTTTCTTTAAAGTACCGAGACCAGCCATATACTGTATGTTTATGTTAAGATTTCCCTTCAGTGGTAAAATTAGATATGAATATTCAATACTTAAACGGGCACAGTTAAGACATTAAATATACATATACATATTGTATACAGTACAGTTTGCATACGGTAATATGTTTATGTTACGCGATTAAAAAATAAATAAATAAAACTGGAAGGTCCAGCACCACCATTATGTTTATATGGTTGTTTTTGTTGGTTGGTTGTTATTATGGTTATTAATAATACGATCTATAGTTGAAATCTGAGCCTAAATAAAAAGAAAAAGCAAGTGATTAGGTTTATGAGCAATCTAATTACTTATTCGTTTAAAACGCTATATAAAATAAAGTTTATTATTAATTTGCTGGACAGAGCGGTGAACATTATTATGCATAAGACAAAGATAACGATCCTGATCAGTTTAGAAATCTGTGTACGCTGTAAGGTTTTTACTTCTTAAACTTTTAAAATACACGTTTTGAATAGAAAGAATTCCTCTTCCTGGTAGTGTGTATAGCACGCCAGCACGTCTTTTTTCTCCAATCAGAGGGGTGTCAGATGGTGTCAGCCAATCACCATTCTGCGTTGGGTAGCAACGGGTGACTGTTCTCAGGCGGAAGATGTAAACAGCTTAATGTTCGTGTTAAATAATTTTTTTTAATTCAATTAAACGGGCACAGTTAAGACATCAAATATACATATACATATACATACTGTATACAGTACAGTTTGCATACGCTAATATGTTTATGTTACGCGATTAAAAAATAAATAAATAAAAATGAAAAGTCCAACACCAGCTGGATTCGAACACACAACCTGCCAGCTGGTAGTCACGCACCTAGACCAGTAGGCTACAAGACAGCTTGCATGATCAGGTAGGCAAAACAGCCTTACACAGTCCTGCCGCAGTACACGGATATAATCATACCGTTATTAAATTCTTTAGATACGCGATTCCATATTATATTCCCTTTTAATCAAATTCTAAAAGTATGCTTGTTGACTCCGGTATCACGTTAGTTAAAGACTTCGAAGCTTACAATGTTTAGGGAGAAATGGAATACTGGTGTGTATTTTTTTCTTTAAAGTACCAAGACCAGCCATATACTGTATGTTTACGTTCCAAAATTAATATCGTTTATGGCCTTCACACGCGTTACAGTATGCTCCTATTCTTTTTATGCTCAGCTACTAAGATTTCCCTTCAGTGGTAAAATTCAATATCTACAACGGGCACAGTAAAGGCGTTTACAGTAAGTCTTTCTACGACAGACCAACGGACCACGAGTGCCCCTGTCGGTCAACCAATCACGCACCGCGGTATCGCGTGTCATCTTACCTGCGGTATCTGTACTGCGGTGTCTGTACCGCGCAATTTGAATGGCTGCATCTGTATACTGTATGTTTAAGTTCCAAGATTAATATCGTTTATGGCGTTCACACGCGTTACAGTATGCTCCTATTCTTTTTATGCTCAGGTACTAAGATTTCCCTTCAGTGGTAAAATTCCATATAAATATTCAATACTTAAACGGGCACAGTAAAGACATTTACTGTAAATCTTTCTACAACCGACCAATGGACTACGAGTGCCCCTGTCGGTCAACCAATCACGTACCGCGGTATTTTGCGTCATTGTGACGTGTGACGCCGTAGCCAATTACCTCCGGTATGTGTCTGTACCGCGCACTTTAAATGGCTGCATCTGTATTTTTGAAATGACAACCTGCATCTCCTTCTCAACATTGACTCTTGATCTGAACTTGGATTTGATAACCGCAAGTGCTGAAAACCCAGCCTCACAAAGGCAGGAAATTGCAAAGGGAAGCAGAATTCAAAGAGTTCTGTTGCTTATTCCTTGGTACTCCAGTAGAATGAGGTTTTTTGCATTGTGCTACTTGGTATGCAACTTTGTATGATGGCAGAAGAAATTTGCTGGGGACTGTAGTTTAATTAGAAAAAGCAGCTTTCTGTTCATTCATTTTACCTGCATAAAAAATACTCACAAGCCTTACTTATCAAACTACTGTGAACGGTTTCCAAATTACGTTTCAATTTATCGGGGAGCATGCTCTCAGAAGTCAACACTTTAAGGCAGACAACACACAGTGGACATTCTTCAGTGTCCACAATTGTGCACGTGAAACCAAAATTCAAGAAACTGTCATCATACTTTTTGTATTTGCGTTTCCGTTTTAGTTTTGGCCCACGGGCCGTAGTTTGCCCACAAGTGCCCCAAGCCCTTGCAGACCTAAGCACATATGAAGGGTGCAAGACAGCAAGTGTGCATATTGGGACATGACCTTAATATAGAATATTAATATTTATATATAATCGAATGTCCCTGACAATTTAATGCTAGTATTTAATTTATGTACTGCATTTATGCTCAAATATACCAGATGAGGGTACGTACAGTAACTACCAATGTGATGCTCAGTTGAACCAGCTGAACAATAGGAACCAGCTAATGTCTAATAGCGTTAGATGAATTTATCCACTAGCATAAGCAATTATTTCTCTTAAACAGAAAAAGCAACGTTGTGTTCAGCAGGGAACATCTTGTTTTTGAATATTTAAATAAAAAAAAATCTTTACCTAGATTTATCTACCAGGTTTATAATGCAGTGTACATGCACTTAATTCATATTCTTAATTAACGTTGCACTGACAGTTTATTCCCTCAAATGGATTGTCTTGGTCAGCGCTGAGCTAAATTCTGTGCACAGCGTGGTGACTGCTCTGTTTAGGTAAGTCACACGAAAAGATAGAGAAACACATGTTTGTTTTAAGCATAGCAGCTATTGCTGAATTATGGTACTGTATATTCAAGCTTGTTGACAAAAAGTCCAAGTGTATTGCTCAGGTGATCAAGTTGGAGCGCAGTGGTAGCTAGCTGGTCGCAAGGTTCTGCTGCAGGCTAGAACTCTCCAGAATTCTGTCTTTAAAGCAGTATGGGCTTGTCCTCTAACTTGGCTTTTCAGGAAAAAGTTTTAGTCCCAGTTTAGACAACAAGTTTAGCAGGCATATTGTTCTGTTGTCAGTCAACCGAGTTGGTTCAGCAGAGAGAGGGAGTGAAGTAAGATGTGGTGCACCACTTTTTAATTTGGATAAATATAGTTGGTGTTTGGTCAAGAAGCTACCAGGTGGAGGGGGTACCCACATCCTGCAGGTCCCTGATTGGTTGGTCATTTTGTTGGATGTTTGACCATAGCCTGTGACTTTTATGTGTGCCTATGTCCTTCTGCCAAACATCCAGACACCAGTAGTGGTCATCCATCTTAAAGGAGTATTGACTTTCGCTCTGGACCTGTTTCGCTACATTCCTGTGACAGGCTGTTTGGTCCAGGCACACAAAGACTGTTAGAAATACTTAATATCACTAAATGCTAAATAAAATAAGAGGCTAGGACCCTACACCTTACTCAGAAGGCCTGAGACAATGGGTATTATTTAACTGTGTTTATGTAAATTGTCTAGAGCCTCTAGGCAAATAAACATGGAGAAGGACTGGGAGATGAGCAAAAGGAGTTTTAATAATTTAACACAGGTTAATTACTTCATTTTTAAATCAGTAAGACTGTCATTTAACAGTAAACATTTAACAGTGACTGTGCAATTCTGATTGAGGTCAATAAATCTTTAATAAGGCTTCAATAGGTAAATAAAGGGACAGAGAAAAAAAGAGAAATGAAGGCTGAAAAGTAGGACCACCATTCTCTTCAAACATTATCCTCCTCTTCTTTCATAACTTGTGTGAGCAGAACACTTCCAGAATATTAATTTGAATGGCTGAGAAGAACACCAGCTCTTTATTATTGTTACAAATGTACTGACAAAGTCTATCATTTCACTTGGAATTAAGTGTTATTAATGATTTCTAATAATCTTTGTGGGCCTTGACCAAGCAGCCTGGTGGCAGTCTGTGTGATGGCACAAGAATGTAGCTAAAGAGGCCCCCTCTTTGTGATCTCAGCCATAGAATGACCTACTGGCCTTTGTGTATGTAAAAATAAATTAGATGAATTTGTACTGTATTTTGGATAACAAACTTTCCCTGAACAGTGACAATTTGAACTCCTATGATGGAAGTCCACCACTGGTGTCTGGTTTCTAGCAGAAAGCTAAACACACATTGATACTTAATCTTAAAGTCACAGAACATGGTCAATCACCCAAAGGAAGATCCACCAATAAGTGATCAGCAGGGTGGGTACCAGAGATATACCTGATAACATCTCAGACAATCATCAACTTTTGATATCATACTATAAAAACCTCTGGCTCTTCAATCTCTCTCCATCTAAACTGTCAAAATGATTTTTCCAACCACCTGACTGCAAGAAGTCTGAGTCAGGACTTAAACTTGTCTCCAAGATGCAGTGCTGAGAAAGAGTCCGTAAAGTACAGACAAATTCTTGTGTTTGCAAACCCACTGTTATTTTTGCCTGATCAATGAAATTAGACAGTTGGACACTTTCTTTTTGTCGACATCCAGAATAATTGAGCATTTTCTAAACAAACCTATAGTCTAATTTCCCCTTCATCTACTTGTGGCTGGACCTCAAGAAGATGGACTTTGCACAGACTTTTTAAAAACTGAAGTCTACAAGTAACTACTTTGGCAGAGCTGCCTGTTGGCCCATAAAATCTGCTAGGCAATGCTGGGCAAAAGCTCTTTTTCTCTCTGCTGTCTGCACCTGCTCCCAGCGCACACAAGCTGTCGTGGACCAATTCATCCCAGCTCTGTCTTACCAGCAAAAAATTTAAACTTCTAAAGGCCGTTTTGCCAATGGATCTTTTGAGTATACAACTATTCCAAATGCATGTGTGATGTTTAGTTCATTACAATAAACACATATGTACTTGTGTCTGAGAATATAAATGTGATTTAATTGTATGAAACTGAGAGAACTTAGTAGCTACACGTATAGTCAATGCATATATTTACTGTACGCTTAAGTTAACTCCAATCTTTGTAAACTTCAATTGTTTACCCTAGACAATTCTTAGACACTCAATAGTCACTTACGATAGCTTATACATTATAAAGACCTTAATTGTAGAAAAGAACATTATACCAAATTTATTTGGAAATTCTGATATCCTGTATTGTGAGATCCAAGGATGCAAGTTCTCTCTGTTTAGCATGTAAAATTTTTTTTTGGTATTCAATTTAAAGGCTAGATTTTTTCTATGTCTACAGAAGGCAGGACTCTGAAACATACTGATTATACAAATCCATCCATTGTGTGTGTTGTATAGAAGTTTTATTAAAAATTAATAAATATTTGTTTGTCTCATCTGTTTATCTCTTTTATCAAGCTCAGCTGGAGAATAAGAAACACATGCCACAAAATGCTCTGACTTGAAAAAAATTGAAATTATTAATCTCTGTCTTCTTTCTCAATATGGTGCCAGAACCTCATTTTGTTAATGAAGGAATAACCTCTTTATTTTACAATTTAATAACAGCTCCTTTTTTAAGAATACTGTAGCTTAAAATACATTTCCATGTATTTGAAATACAGTAGCTTAAACATTTATTGATATGCTTAAAGTTGATTTAAAGTACGCTGGGCAAACGTCCCGAGATCGAATTCTTCCGCGACGGGGGTACCTTTAAAGCGGAGACGACGGCACCGAAAATTTTTGGCGCGCCCTCTCTTTAAAGCCCTGGCCAAATACGAAGACAGTACGTACAGTTATAATTCAAACAGAATTAAAAACTACACATCCCAGTTACCATGGTGGTGCTTGTGATCATTGCGTTTAACCAACGAAACAGGGCGAAAAATCAGTCACATGACTTTGGGGCAGAGTTTCGAAAGCTTAACCTATCAGCAACAAAGCGAAATTTACACGATAGGCTACCTCAAACTGTCAGTTACACGACTGTGTATGTCGCTTAAGCCACTCCTATTTGGCATTTTAGTTATGGAGGCGAGAAGACGCCCCCCCCCCCCCTCTGGGTGTCTGATTTGCCGCCATGTTTAACCGTCCGTGTCCGAATCGCAGTAGCTACGCGTACGAAATAAAGTTCATCCCAGCTACAAAACATATATATTTTTGTGGTAAGAGGGCGCAAAACATCAGTATTTACTGCTATTAATTACTGTACAATTTATAGTTGAAATCTGAGCCTAGATATAAAGTTAGATATAAAGTTAAAATCTTGACAAAGCAATGTAGGAAATACAGAGAAAAGAAATCCTTTCTGACATCTAAAATCAGTTTCGATCAAGGTCTCTAAAACGAACAAGAAAAAGAGGATTTTCGGAGGGCAATTAAGCTGTGTTTATATAGGATAAGTGATCTATGAGCAATCTAATTTCTTGTTCGTTTAAAACAGTGAAATGTCAGCTGCAAAAGATCGCACCAGAAACAGCACTCTCTCTGCCTGTCATAGACGTTCAGGAAAGGCTGAATGAAGTCATGTCAAGAACAATAATTCGGTGATCAATAATAACAGTTGTAGGACAAGAAACAAAAGATAATGAAAACTTCTTTAGGCTAAAACTCAAGTTCATTCTACAAATTAAGGCAAATGAAAATTCAAGATGTTAAAGTGCTAGAGGTGTAAAAAATACAAAAATGCACATGAGTAAAAAGTTTTAGAAATGTAGCAGGTGTTGCTTTGAAATAAGCAAACAGAAAAAAAGCCATGACTAAAGTGCAGAAGAGGGATGCAGGAACACTTGCTTAGATATACAAAAAAAATCACAAAAAGGTGTATGTTACAAAAGAACATGCAAACATGTTCATCATGTACATCAATTTCCCTTCACGATCAATAAAGTCTTATCTATAAACATGAAACAGAGTGAGGAATCAGAAAATTAGCATGCATAAAAAACAGCAATTCTGTTAATAAGCCCTAAATGAATTAATAGCAACCATGGTTTCATAGAGGGCTTCTCAGATAGTTGGGCATTCAGGTAGATTGCCAGGTGAAAGGATTTGTAAACATACTTTGTTAAAGCAAGTCAGTTTTTTCTGCAACACATAAAAGACATTTTTCCAAGAAAGTTTAGCCTGTGTCACTAATGAAACCACTAAATAAAGACATAAATATAGAAATCTTAAGATTTTTTTATTCAATGTTGGTAGCAGTATGAACTGTGCTAAGTGTATATTTTGTTGCAGAGTTGCTGCAAGATGTTAACAGTGAAAAAAGGTATTTAGAAATGAGTTATTTCAAGAAGAAAATGTTCAGAATAATTGCAAATCTAGCAGGATAGAGAAAGCACAGAAAACAGTTAGATTGATCAGATTAGTATGAAAAGTTATTTAGCAAAGGGAATGAGAAGAGTGACAAACTAGTATGCTTTAGATCTTTTTATCTGGACCAGGGAAAACTGATCATGTTTCTCTATAACAATAATAAAAAACTTTATTTTATATATCACCTTTAAAAGTGGCATCTCAAAGCAATACAGTAGATATAAAAACAGATAAAAGGACCACAGATTACAAAGTAAATACATATAAGAAAGACAAGCAGTTAGAGGTGCTACCAAAATTAGAAAATGAAGCAGATACAGACACTAAGTCTTCTGAAAAGAAAGGTTCTGAGGATAGATTTAAATTCACTCAGGGTACGTGACTGATATCACTGGGAATACAAATTGAGAGTTCTGGGGTGCAGCTAGAGAAGACCCTGTCACCCACAAAATGTAGATGTTCTTGAGGACAGCTAGAAGACCAGAGTCAGACGGACAAAGGTGGGGAGTAGACAGATAATAAGCCATATACTGTAGGTACTGAATGAGGATGAGGATTTTGAAGTTGACTCGAAACCTGATAGGTAACCAATGCAAGGACTTGAAAACAGGTGTAATGCATCCCTGATAGGATTCTCGCTGTCATATTCTGAACATATTGAAGATTGCTCAGTGTGGATTTAATTTCCCCAGTGAACAGGATGTGCATTTATTAATTCTAGAAAAAAAAGCCTTTCTTGATTTCTCTAGTTCTTAGTTTCTCTAGTTCCCTTTAAAATAAACTATTATTCCACAATGCAGAGTATTACATGGCCAGTATTTACACATGATATTTGTGATTTAAAGAAATGAACACAAGCAGCTTTTCGAGATTTAAGTGTTGGCTGAGTTATTGCAGGATAAAAAACTAGAGATGTTGGTAAGAAGATAATTTTGGGATAGCTGAGGAATACACTGATAACAAGAACACTTCCTAATGGGGTTAGGCATACTTTTGATGAAGATGATGAAGTTAACAGACTGTATGTTTACATAGATACTGAAATGAGGATTGTATTTTAGATTTTGTGTAGTTGCTAGCATTGAACTGTGTGTTGGATGCACATGAATTGAAGGAATGGGCAAACATCGCTGATGCGGATCCACAGAGCCAGCATATTAAGATGTTTATAATTAGAGGCAATTTGTTTAAATAACTAGGTATGGATACCGATGTGCAAGAGAGGTGGAAAGGCTGTTTCCTTAAGCCAGCACTATAAAATATTTTATTCTCAGTGAGATGCCGCCATTTCATAGTGGGTTTCTAACACTGTGTATAGTTCCATCCACACAGTGCCTTTACTTCCATCCATTTCTAATCTCTTTATCCAGTACAGAGGATTTGGAGCCTATCCCAGTAAGCAACGGACACAAGGCAGAATACACCCTGGACATAGCACCAGTCCATCACAGGACAGACAGACACAAACACACACACACCAGGGCCAGTTTTCCCATAAACCAATTAACTTACCAGTATGTTTTGGAGTGCGAGAGGGAGTCATATCACACATATGGAGAAAAACCATCTAACCCAGAGAGAACATGCAAACCCCACACACACAGGATGGCAGGAATTGAACCTAGGACCCCAGTGCTCCAAGATAGCAATGCTAACCACTTTGCCACCATTATAAATGGATGGATATCTTAGTTATCTTTCTAGTTCACAGGTTTGCATGCAAAATTTAATTTTGAAAGCCACTGAGACATCAAGTACTACTGTTGTATTTATGAAAAAGAAACAAAACAAAAAGCATACTAACAACTGTGCCATCCTACTCTTTAGTTAATACAATTTATTATTTATAAACAGTTAACATTGTTAGCAAAATATTTTGAATTATATTTAACCCTATTTTTTCTTTAGTTTTGTATTTAACTTATTATATGATAGTCAGATTTAATGTATATTTGAACAATGAAAATATATTTTTACAAGATGCGGGGGAAAGTGCAACAAATTATTACAGTGCTAAATTTAATATTGATTGCTAATAGTTTATGTTAACACCTAACTTTCTTAATTAGATGTATTTAAAACAGTGAACTAAGTGTAACCTACCATTCAGAAATACAATCGAGAATAGTTTTGTGGTGTTTGTATGGATGAAACGTTTCTAAAATGTATAACGTAACAAAATTAAAGACGATTAAAATCTGTAATCTTTCCACTTGTAATGTCATTAGACAGAACAAGAAGTTTCTGCTTTGTCTAAGGATGGTATCAAAAAGTAGTCTAAGTGGTGAGAAAGTTGTGCTTAATGATAATTAAGTGACTTAAAAGTAAAAAGAGATGGTTCATATTGCTTGATTAATTTTAAAAACTAAGTTATAAATGCAGACGCGATCGCTGCCATAAGCACTCCAGGCAGTAGAACGTTCGTTCTGTACTGCTGAGCTCCGCGCCTCCTCCCTCTCTCGGTGCCGCGCCCCTCTCTGACGGAGCGCAGTGGGCGGTACGCTATTTTCAGAGCCTCTGATTGGGAAAAAACCTGCTGATCAGTTTCACACACCAGGAAGAGAAAAGATTGGGATTTTTTCTCTTCGAAACGTGTGTTGTCTTTATGAAATTAGTGTATTTTAAACGTTTAATTAAGAATTAAAAACCTTACAGCGTACACAAAGATTCTGAGCTGATCACGAGGAAGAAAAATCACCCATTTTTCGCGCATAAAAATTGGTTTTTAACTCTCGAAACCTGTTTTTATATGTTTTAAAGTCGTGCAATGTCTAAGTTAAGCAGGAACACATCATTATATCTCATTATTTATTTATTTTAAAAAAAATTAAAAATCGTTTGCCCAGCCTATTTACAGTAGCATGGGCATCTAGGTGTACATTCAGTGTTCTTTATAATAGACATCTAGTTTCACAGTTGACAGTTAAATTATAATTCAGTGGTTTGTTCAAATCCTAATTAACAATTTGTAGAGACGGCATTCAGTGAAAGTTTGAAATTAATTTAAAATGTATTTGGCATTAGTCACCTGGTCCAGGGAATGGCAGCCTGCTTGCAAAGACAAGAAATCCATAACACTGATGCAAAATTCTTTACTAGTGGAGCTTGTGGTGCACAAGATTTGAATTCATGCCAGCCTACAGAGGATCTAGGCTTTAATGGAAGAGGTTAGAATTCCATAAAGATGCAGAAGATACTGTAACGACTGCGGGGTTTCGGTAAGGAATGGAGCACACTGACACAGCTCTAAAGTGCATTGGCAACACATTTATTTGCCTCACGCAGCTACAGGGTTCCGCACACATACACAGGGGTACAGCACAAACACCTACCCTATAGAGCACCTGTGGGCAAACTACGACCCGAGTGCTGGATCCAGCCTGACAGACAGTTTTAACTGGCCCTTGAGGTAAAAAATAAATTAGTCAATATACGACATATTCCACTTTGTTTGGTGCCGTTTTTTCTTACATTTCATTATTCGTGCTGTTAGATGTTGCACGAATGTTTAACCACAATGATTCCAAAATGTGCATCGCGCCACCTAGGGGACCGACAGGTCAGGGGTGTCTCAGGTATCGCCGCAGAAACATTTATTACAAGCAAAACCCGCTGTTTGTGCACACAGAATGTACGAGTCGCGTGCTACCTAGCTAGATTGTGTCACATGACACTGTAAGTCTGTAAGCAGTGTACCAGTTAAATGCGGCTTCAGTGTTTCATGTTTCTATGAGTGGGCATTTTGTGAGTTTTTTGTAATCACAATTGAGAAGTTTTTAAATATGAATAAAGACAAGGACATGGAGCCTAGTTCTAAAGAGAAACAGAAACGCAAATACAGAAAGTATGAGTTTCTTGAATTTCAGTTTCACATGCACAATTGTGGACACTGAAGAATGTCCTCAGTGTGTTGTCTGCCTTAAAGTATTGACTGCTGAGAGCATGCTCCCTGATAAATTGAAACATCATTTGGAAACTGTTCACAGTAGTTTGATAAGTAAGCCTCGTGGGTATTTTTCGCACAAGTTTAATGAATGAACAGAAAGCTGCCTTTTCTAACCAAACTACAGTCCCTAGCAAAGTTCTTTTTTCATCATACAAAGTAGCATACCGAGTAGCACAATGCAAAAAACTTCATACTATTAAAGTACCAAGGAACAAGCCACAGAGCTCTGTGAATTCTGCTTCCCTTTGCAATATCCTGCCTTTGTGAAGCTGGGTTTTCAGCACTTGCGGTTATCAAATCCAAGTTCAGATTAAGAGTCAATGTTGAGAAGGAGATGCACGTTGCCATTTCAAAAATACTACCCAGTATTTTTGGTGAATTATGTTAACATAATTTATTAAACAAGTCCACCTACCCATTAAGAGGCACAAACAAAAAGACATTGTATTTCTCCCCCTTTTTAAAAAAACATTGATTCGATTTTTACATTTTTATTTAGTTATTTTATTCACATTTTACAAAGATGTTGACTACTTTTAAAATATTTTCAAATTGTTTGCACATTCAAATAATTGCAATAAAATTTGTTGTCAAGTATTTTTACTATTTTGATCAAGCTTATTGGTTTTGAAAATGATTTAAAACAATACAAATCAGATCAACTTTGTTTTTATTTTGACCCATCATTTCCTTTTCAAATGCATAATCTTTTGTAAAATATCGCAGTGCCATAGAACATATTTTTCAGACAGGGGAGGCATGTGAAAAATTTGACAGGTCAAGGGAGGCACGAACCCAAAAAGTTCAGGAACCCAGGCTTTACCAATTTGACTCACCAATCAGAGTGGGTCCATCGTACTGTGAGGGAACCTGTGCCAAAATGAGTGGATTGAAGAAGCAGAAAGTTGACAGTGAATGCAGAATGGACTAAGAATGGACTGCAAAATACTTCTTCACAAAGGTTGGGACAAAGGTTATATGTTTAATTTATAAAGAAAGTGTTGCAGTGTTCAAAGAATACAATCTCAGTTTTTCTACCAAACATGCTAACTATGCTAGCAATCTGTCATGTGAGGAGCAGTCCAATAGAGCTTCCAAACTAGCCTCTAGTTTACAGATTCAGCAAAATGTATTTTTCCGCCCTTCTACTATCCAAGAGGTCAGCACAAAGGCAAGCTTCCTGCCTGCATATACAATTTTTAAACAAAGCAAGCCACTCTCTGAAGGGGAGCTTTTGAAGGAGTGTACGATAGAAACTGTAGATATTCGTCATCCAGAGAGCAAGAACAAATTTGAGAAAAAAAGTTTATCAGGCAGAACAGTTACCCATCAGGTCGAGGTAATCGGTGAAGACTTGGCTTGTGAGTTGAATGTCAAATTTTATTCAATTTTTATTTTTTTATATTTAATTTTTTTTTCTTCTCTCAGGTTATCGTTAACCTTGAACTAATTAGCCTATGTTGGATTCTAAACTTATACAGGCCATAGGCTATCTGTAACAGCAGCCTGAAGTGGCCCGCTATACATTCAAAATTTTATGTGGCCCTTGGGACAAAAAGTTTGCACACCCCTGCTATAGAGAGACACAGAAGGGAAGAGGGCACCTCACAGCCCCCATTCCATTATATACAGTCAGGTAACCCGAGTCTGGCCCCTCAGGCGCTGTTCTTGCATGCGAATGGCTAAAGGGGAGCTGCTAAAGCATTCCACATGGGCACTACAATACTAATCCAACCTGGAAGGAGAATCAAACCTGACGTCAGCTTGGTAGTTTGATGTGGAAGTAGTAGGAAGAGAAATAGAGTAATAATTGGCTGATTCTTGTTGGTGAGCTGAAGGAACAGCTTATCTGAGCTAAATTTAAGTGCTCTGGCATGTGTAGCCCTTTGCTATGACTTGAATAATAGAGTATGGATTTTGGGTGGAACTCAAAACAGTGAACAAAGCAAAGTTCTTTGAAAGCAATGTGTGTGTATCTGATGTGCTTGAGCTGAAGGGCCGAGGGCAGAGACCTGGGAGAGGGAAGAGAGTCAGGGACCAACACTGCTCTAATAAGATGCCAAAGGGACAGGAAGGTGTGAAGGGAAAAGGGGAGGGTACTTCTCAGTGTCAGGGGCAGAAATGGGAGAGAGTAGAGCAGGAAATGTAGAAATAAGTAAAATAATAAGCAAAATGGGTAAAAAGGAAAGGGGATTACAAATGTGTCGTGGATAGGTGACCTCAAACACAAGACTTATTCTTTTTTGGGGCATGACTATGCCACCTGTAGTGATTCATAGCCATTCAGGGACGCCAAATATGTAATGTTAGTGGCTCTCTGAAAGCACCAGTTCTGTAGGGTTTGGGCATTTACTGAGACAATTATTAATTGTAGCAGTAAATCACAAAGTTGATTCTTTTGATGGCTTTAGAATCCAACCATGCGACATAACTCAAACAACGCGCACACACAGGTACTAATACACGAGGATACATTTATTAATACATAGAATATGCATGTAAACCTAACAGATCTTATCGAGAGGGTTATCAGAATACAAAAGGTATATATTCAGTCAGTTACAAAGAGTTACATATATCAAGAGGACATACGTTCAGTATATCATTCATTAAGACCGTTTCGTAAATGAACTTGGTTATAACTTCTACATTAGATACTCAAACAAGTACATAACTCTTAGGAATTAAATTGATATCAACTGGTTGGGATAACAATTGAATTCTCGAGCTGTAATGCATTGAAGTTGAATACTCATCCAATCTTTGTGGATTCAGATCTCCTGCGGGCACAAAGAAACAGTTGCAGGCTTGTTGCTGTCCAATCCGCGCTCTCTGGCTCGGTGCCAGGCTGTGCTGTGCGGCTTGCGACGGTGCGCTGCTGATGCTCACTGGCCTGCTAGTTAGTGCTGGCTTTAACTAGCAAAGTTTGCGCACAGGAGAAAAGATGACTGTGGGTCCCAGCAAGTCAGGAAGAGGACCGGTTCGTTCCTGATGAAGAGCTAGTTCTGAATAGTGATTCAGCTGTCCACAGTTCCGACCTGTTCACGAGGCCTGCTGCTGGTTACTCTCTGGCAACCTCGACTCTAGACTCTTAGAACAAAGGAAAGTTCTGGCACTCGGACACACTGGCCGTTCCGTGGTTGTCCGGGCTGAGTCTCAGGATGGTCAGGAGGCGCGCTGCGAGAATGTCCTGCCCTTGGGAGCCTTCTGCTCCTGGGCCGTCCTGCCCTGGAATTCTCCTTTGAATTCCCTTTAGAACAGTCCACAGAATTCTCTCCAGAATCTTACTGAATCTCTGTGTTGCCTGTTTTTACCTGGAGGAACTTCAGCTCGTTGATTGGCTGAAAGTTCCATGGGCATCAGAGTCCCACGTGGGTTACTCGGCCCTACCAGTCCCTGATTGGTTGATCAAGGTGAGATATGAGTCACTTACTCCTGACACTTAGGAATGCAGTCCAGATGTCCAACTGGCACTCCCTAGACAGATAGGCGCCAATGGATGACCATCGATCATGATAGCCAGGCTTAGCAGTGCATCCCCCTTTGGGAGCTGTCCTAGGACCTTAAATCACCCTGCACTAATGGTCTCTCTGTGGCTGCACCACAGAGATGAACAGAGAAATGGGGCCTCATTTGGGAAGGCTCAGAACACTTAATTCTTTCTTATTAATAAGCCTCGCCGCTACACACCTAACAATATTAAAGCGTTTTAGGCCCCTGATTAACTTTCCACATGTTCTTCTCAACTCTCGCCAGTGCATCAGTGCAGACAATTGTTATATTTCATATCCCATTTATTTCAGTCTATCATTCTACCAATTACACAAAGTACAATCCATTTAGAAACCCCATGGAACTCAGTTACCAACATGTCCCCAGTGAGAAGTCCAGCTTCAGTCAGCAACCTGATGTGGCTTTTTCCATAACAGCAAGGAAAGGAATGAAACTCAGTGTTGTCTTTCAGTGGCTCTTAGGCATCTTGTCTAGTCCTGCCCTTCGCACTCACTGTGGTTACCTCAATGTCAGTTTGCATCCTCTCCTGGGTCCAACTGCCCCGGTCTGTACCACAAAACTCTTTTCCCAAAAAGTTCTGTCCTAACTGGAGCTTTTTAAAACAGAATTTGTCTTTGAAGGACTCCTTACTCTTCCTCCAGGGGTGAGGTTGCTTTGGTGTTTCCTCCAAGAAATGGCTGCCCAAATAAGGCCAAGTGCGCTGATGCATTGTTACAGATGCAGCCATTCAAAGTGCGCGGTACAGACACCGCAGTACAGATACCGCAGCTATGATGACACGCGATACCGCGGTGCGTGATTGGTTGACCGACAGGGGCACTCGTGGTCCGTTGGTCTGTCGTAGAAAGACTTACTGTAAACGTCTTTACTGTGCCCATTGTAGATATTGAATTTTACCACTGAAGGGAAATCTTAGTAGCTGAGCATAAAAAGAATAGGAGCATACTGTAACGCGTGTGAAGGCCATAAACGATATTAATTTTGGAACGTAAACATACAGTATATGGCTGGTCTTGGTACTTTAAAGAAAAAAATACACACCAGTATTCCATTTCTCCCTAAACATTGTAAGCTTCGAAGTCTTTAACTAACGTGATACCGGAGTCAACAAGCATACTTTTAGAATTTGATTAAAAGGGAATATAATATGGAATCGCGTATCTAAAGAATTTAATAACGGTATGATTATATCCGTGTACTGCGGCAGGACTGTGTAGGGCTGTTTCGCCTACCTGATCATGCGAGCTGTCTTGTAGCCTACTGGTCTAGGTGCATGACTACCAACTGGCAGGTTGTGTGTTCGAATCCAGCTGGTGTTGGACTTTTCATTTTTATTTATTTATTTTTTAATCGCGTAACATAAACATATTACCGTATGCAAACTGTACTGCATACAGTATGTATATGTATATTTAATGTCTTAACTGTGCCCGTTTAATTGAATTAAAAAAAAATTATTTAACACGAACATTAAGCTGTTTACATCTTCCGCCTGAGAACAGTCACCCGTTGCTACCCAACGCAGAATGGTGATTGGCTGACACTATCTGACACCCCTCTGATTGGAGAAAGAAGACGTGCTGGTGTGCTATACACACTACCAGGAAGAGGATTTCTTTCTATTCAAAACATGTATTTTAAAAGTTTAAGAAGTAAAAACTTTCCAGCGTACACAGATTTCTAAACTGATCAGGATCGTTATCTTTGTCTTATGCATAATAATGTTCACCGCTCTGTTCAGCAAATTAATAATAAACTTTATTTTATATAGCGTTTTAAACGAATAAGTAATTAGATTGCTCATAAACCTAATCACTTGCTTTTTCTTTTTATTTAGGCTCAGATTTCAACTATAGATCGTATTATTAATAACCATAATAACAACCAACCAACAAAAACAACCATATAAACATAATGGTGGTGCTGGACCTTCCAGTTTTATTTATTTATTTTTTAATCGCGTAACATAAACATATTACCGTATGCAAACTGTACTGTATACAATATGTATATGTATATTTAATGTCTTAACTGTGCCCGTTTAAGTATTGAATATTCATATCTAATTTTACCACTGAAGGGAAATCTTAACATAAACATACAGTATATGGCTGGTCTCGGTACTTTAAAGAAAAAAATACACACCGGTATTCCATTTCTCCATAAACATTGTAAGCTTCGAAGTCTTTAACTAACGTGATACCGGAGTCAACAAGCATACTTTTAGAATTTGATTAAAAGGGAATATAATATGGAATCGCGTATCTCAAGAAATTAATAACGATATAATTATATTCATGTTGCAAAAGAACTGCAACGGACATAAAAACTCCCTTGCATGGTTTCATTACGACCATTATCAGTCTTGAGATATTTTTAACTTGATTTACAGTATTTGAGAGGTATGTCTTAACACCGATACTACAGTGCTTAAGTACTGCTCACGTATATGTTTCTAGGTTTATATTATGCATTTCATACGGTCAAATTACTTTTGAGCAATAAGAAGCGAGAAACGGTATGCGTTTTACTTTCGTTTTGTGCTGGGACCCGTGGATTGATTAGAGATATCAAGTACATACAAGTCATTTTTTAAATGTTGTAGTTCGTCTTGAAAAAATGTTACGAGTACATCATCTATCAACAATTACACAGGTTCTGTTTCCATATTGCAGATTTTGGTTACGTAATATTATTTTCTAGATTTCACGTTGTGAATATGATGGGATGTCTGATGGGATGTTTCTAAAAATCCATCCTCTGTAAAACGTCTTCTCTAGTTGTCCTGCATATGTATTCGCTAATGAAGCTGTGTGTTCTGAGCCTAGATCTCTACATTTCTGTATGAACCAGCTTAGAGGGCTAAAGACAGCTTGTGTTTAAATTGAGTGTAAGGCAATTTATGCTTCTAAAGTCATGGTCAGCATTTATCTTTGTACTGTGCTGTAAACTTGTTCTGTGCCAAGTCACATTATTTTATAGCGTTTTTAAAGCGTTATCAAATACGTTGTTACTGTAGTTTACTGAGTCCCATGTCACATGGTCTGTGATTGAAACCTGTAAAACCGGTTTAATTCGTCACAGCCAGCACTCTTCAGGTGTGAGGGTCTTCTGCTCAGAATGAAACGCTAAAATGTTTGTGTATATTCTAATGGTAGTGGGGGCGGGGTGTGTGGGAACAGGTTTGGTTGAAACATTTTCTCTGAAAGCATTTTCTTCGCAGTTTAACCGATCTTGTTACAGCATGTTACAGTTTACTATTATTAACCATATTAATTTTAAGTGCTTAATGTAAAATCTTGTAAAAATATATTTTCATTGTTCAAATATACATTAAGTCTGACTATCATATAATAAGTTAAATACAAAACTAAAGAAAAAATAGGGTTAAATATAATTCAAAATATTTTGCTAACAATGTTAACTGTTTATGAATAATAAAATGTATTAACTAAGGAGTAGGATGGCACAGTTGTTAGTATGTTTTTTGTTTTTTTTTAACCCAATCTCCGGGAAACCATTAGTACGATGGTGAATCGAAGATTCTCAACCCTTGCTGCGTACGACTGGAAAAGAATTCGTGATCGGATCAACGAAATGCTTCGTAGGAGGAGGCGGTCTTTTCCTCTTGTCTAACAGTCTGTCCACAAACAAAACATTCCTGTTAGACAAGAGGAATTGAAAAAAAAACAATGTTGTCAATGAAAACAGGTGTGTGTGTCTCTCCCTGCTGGATGTCCCTCTCACAAACTGCTGAATGAATAAAATAATTTTATTGAAAACGAGTTTGCGATTGTCTGGTCTTTAAATTCTGGAGATACGCGATTCCATATTATATTCCCTTTTAATCAAATTCTAAAAGTATGCTTGTTGACTCCGGTATCGCGTTAGTTAAAGACTTCGATGCTTAAAATGTTTAGGGAGAAATGGAATACTGGTGTGTATGTTTTCTTTAAAGTACCGAGACCAGCCATATACTGTATGTTTAAGTTCCAAAATTAATATCGTTTATGGGCTTCACACGCGTTGCAGTATGCTCAGGCACTAAGTAAAAGGAGATGCTTCGTATTGCTTGACTAATTTTAAAAACTAAGTTATAAATATAAAAATTGCAGGCGCTGCTCTGGTGCGTCGGCTCCTACACAGTGCCTGTCTGCCGTAAGCGTTACAATATACATACAGTACCCAACACTGCTTGTACCCATCTGTCATGCATATAAAACACCTTGAATTGAATTGAATTGAGGGGAGAAGGGGGGGATACTAAAGCCAATACTGGCTCAATGGGCTTTGACGTGCTAATGCGTTGGTTTAACGGTCCGGGTGTGGCAGGCTTCCAATGTCAACTCGACTCGATTAGAAGACAATGAACGTATTTTAGCCCTAAATGAATTAATAGCAAACATGGTTTACATAAAATACATTTTTCCAAGAAAGTTTATAATAATACGATCTATAGTTGAAATCTGAGCCTACTTTAAAAATAAAGGAAAAGCATTTTCAGAGAGCAATCACGCTGTGTTTATGTAGAAAAAGTGATTAGGTTTATGAGCAATCTAATTACCTATTCGCTTAAAACGCTATATAAAATAAAGTTTATTTAGAGATGAATGATCAGTGTCGCAGTTTAAATAATGTGAGTCAGGAAACTAACACAGCGCCACCGGATTTAATAACGCAATAAAAACGCTATAAAATAATGTGACACAGTACAGCACAGTACAACAATACTGACCATGACTTTAGAAGCATAAATTACCTTACACTCAATTTAAACACAAGCTGTCTTTCTGTATGAACCTCTAAGCTGGTTCATACAGAAAATGTAGAAATGCATTAGCCTGATCATGATTAAAAAACACATAATTAAACACGCGTTTGCGATTTAAATCAGAACACGATTTAAATCAATATAAATGTTTATATTGTAACGCATACTGTCCAGCCTCCATTTCTCTATAAAAATTTACTGTTGCACACACACACACAATAGAAGCAGGAACCGCTGTCAGAAGGGAAGATATGTTCAAAATATCGCAAATATCGATCATGTTGCGATATTTTGAAATATAAAAGTCAATTGATTGTCCATAATATCGCTTACCTATTTTTTCGAAGAAATGTTTGTTAAAATAAAAGTCCAGCACCAGCTGGATTCGAACACACAACCTGCCAGTTGGTAGTCATGCACCTAGACCAGTAGGCTACAAGACAGCTCGCATGATCAGGTAGGCGAAACAGCCCTACACAGTCCTGCCAGTACACGGATATAATCATACCGTTATTAAATTCTTTAGATACGCGATTCCATATTATATTCCCTTTTAATCAAATTCTAAAAGTATGCTTGTTGACTCCGGTATCACGTTAGTTAAAGACTTCGAAGCTTACAATGTTTAGGGAGAAATGGAATACCGGTGTGTATTTTTCCTTGTGATATTTTAAGCTCTAGTTGAATGATAGGTGTCGCATTTTAAATCATTTTCGTAGCTAGAAATTATGAAACGCCCTGTTAAAAGCAAGGAAGTTTTTATGCCCCGTTGAAGTAAAGCAAAACGCCTGACAAAGTATGGCTTGGACAGATTCCAAGTGCTTGTACAAATGTGCTAAAGAAATTATACTTTGAGTATACAGCTTGTCCAAAGTCATCCATTATTAATACTATTAGTAATATCTTCAGTAAAGGCTTTGATGCATAAATATTTCTGATTAAGGTAGGTTGTGTACTTTTGTCCAACTGAGCAATCTTGCTTTCATAAAATATACCAACATTTTAATGACTGATGATTAACATGCTGTAATACACAGTTCAAAATTAAAGGCTCAAATGCTGTACATGAGAGGTTAAGCTCCCCCTGGCGGTTTTACAAGGCGACGCCTGATAGTTAGTCACGTGACACACGTGAAACCGCGTGATACCGCGTGATACTGTGACACGCCCACCGGGGTATGCCGCGAAATACCTCACCCATTTTGAATGGCTGCATCTGTTAATCAGTTCCTGTTCTCATGACTTACTCTCAATCACAGGTCCAGTTAAAAAAAGGTTGGCAGCCCTACATGTTATCCCCTGCATGTTGTTGTAATTGTCTAGTTTATGTGTCAAAGAGGGCCTTTGATCAGGGCATGAAACCATAAAACTGAACCAACACAGTGACGGAGCCTGCTAGCAGAATCTGTGTGTTACTTTATACCCATGTAGTGGTAGTAGCTGTGAACTCCTGCTGAATCCACATGCTGAACTCTGACCATCACGCTTGCTAAGCACAGATGCTTCCCCCCCCGTACTAAACCCCAAATGGTGAATGTTTACCCAAATGGTGAATGTTGACACGAATCTCCTGATGAGAAAGGAAAGTTTAAGTGCTGTCAGAGTCCTGGAGTATCGTGAGAAAGTTACATCAAAGACAGGAGGGGGAGAGTATAGAGAAACATACACAGTATATAAGCTGAAGAGCCATATCCCCTCTGAACTACGATAGATACTATAACTATTATGGTCCTTACTGTGGTTCCTTGTAAGCATATAATAAAGCTTGGCTGGACGAATGAACACTTCAGGCTCAAATTTCTTGGTTTCTACAACAGTGTCACTGCTCCATCAAGCCAATACACATCAATACAGCCTTTGACACCTGGTGTCCAGCAACTTTCTGTGACAAAAACAGCTGTGATTATTCCAGAGATCCAGGGATGAGATGAGATAAAAACAGAATAAAGAGCAGACATAATGGAGGCTGTGGTGGCAGATTGTTTTTCATGGAGAATGGAGAAAAAGAGTTTGAGCTGCTGCTTCAAGGTTGAGCAAAAATGACTCCTGAATGTGGACATACTATAGGCAAGGTTGGGAATTTAACCTGCTCCAGAATTTTTCTTTGAAAAAAAACTAAAGCAGTATCTAGTGCCTGCTCATTGACAAGAAGTTCTGCAAACAAAATGATGTAGGCAAAAATCAACTTTATTGAACAATATATAGCCAGCAGCAACTCACAACTCACAACTCACAACTGGCAGCCCACTGAAGCTAAGCAGGTGTGAGCCTGGTCAGTACCTGGATGAGAGACCTCCTGGGAAATACTAAGGTTGCTGCTGGAAGAGGTGTTAGTGGGGCCAGCAGGGGGCGCTCTCCCTACGGTCCATGTGGGTCCTAATGCCCCAGTTTAGTGACAGGGAACCTATACTGTAAACAGGCACTGTCCTTCTGATGAAGTAAAGAAGAAGAATCCCAGGGTGTTTCTCGAAAAGAGTAGGGGTGTAACCAATGTAAACATATGGCTTGATTTCCCATTTGCCCTTACCAATCACGGCCTCCTAATAATCCCCATCTCTGAATTGGCTACATTGGCTACATTACTCTGCTCTCCTCCCCACTGATAGCTGATGTGTGGTGAGTGTTCTTCGCCTCATCCAGGAGGATGCTGCACATTGGTGATGGTGGAGGGGAGTCCCCATTACCTGTAAAGCACTTTGCGTGGAGTGTCCAAAAAAGCACTATATACTTTAAGTGTACGCAATTATTATTAGTAGTATTTTGTTCTAGTAGTTCAGGTGGGTAGCTGCGTAAGCATCTGAAGCTCACACCTACAGTATAGAAGGCTCCACGGCCGAAACGTTGTGTTTTCTTTCTTCTTTTTTCAAGATGGAATAAACCTATTACTTGTTCTTTTGTTATAGTAATAGAATAATACTGTATTTTACAGTATAAAATTATACACTAATTAACGAGAACTTAATTTTATTTAATGAAATAGAGGTTTTTCTGATAAAATTATTATAATAGAGTAAATACATTTTTTTCATTGATTTTCTAACTATGTAAAGGTATCTATTTTTATTATCTGTTAACCCCATTTGCATTTTATTTTTAAGGCTTCTTAGTGATTTTATAGATTAAGGTATGGATTTGTCCATTAATAATGAATGATGTAAAACTGGTGGAGATGTAAATGCTGTTATTTAATTCAGATTTAATCCATTTAGTAATGAATTCAATCACGTTTTCAACATGAATGCCTGAAATGGTAAGCACCATTTTTCCTTTGGAGCTTAGCTTACAAAATTATTAATTTCTTTAACAAATTCAAATGCACAAACTGTTTATCACACAAATTAAATAGGAAAATTCCAATTGATTGACATTCAGTTAAGGAAGGCAAACAACTTCTTTCTACCTAGGTTTCAATCAAAATAAATGTAAGCCAATAAAAAGACTGCCTAGCATGATAACTAGTTATAAGAATATATCACATTAGGTTAAAAAGCAGTTAATTGCACTATAGACTCTTATTAGGAAACAGCGGGATCCTTCAATTGATCTTTCTTGCTACAGAAAATGAATAGGCTCAGAAAGTGGTGTAATTAGAGCTTTTTACACAGTAAAAATAATTCAAAAAGACATGATGAATTTTCACACAATTATGGGATTAAATATAACCATATAAAGATGTTTTACCTGAGGGTGTATTTGTTTTTGCATAAAATTACACTGTTTGATCTTTACTGTCATTTTCAATACAGTGTACAGAAATTATAATGTTATGATGTATTCATAGACAATATTTAACTTTCTGAAGGAAGTAAGATTTTACCCCTAGATTGGAAAAATCTTCATACTTAATTACACCATTTTTCCCCAAATGTCTCTCTAAATATAAATATATTTTTCAATATCTGCTCAAGAATCTAAATCTAAGAATCTCAAAACCTACAAATTGCAAATACAATTAAATAAAAAGCAAATTATTTTAATAAACTATGGTATTATTTTAATTCAGTTTATTATCTGATAAGTTATCTGATAAGTCAGGTGTTGTAATTCTCTTATATGAATAATGAGAAGCAAAAATAACCAAAATAATATTCATAAAAATACTGAGTTTTTTAAATGTTTATAGAATTAACAATTGACTTATGTGGTCACATTTTTTTAATTTTCCTAGCTCCCATTTAGCTATTTAGCTGGGTTAACTGATTAACCCTCCTGATTCCACTTGCCAAAAAATTGTTTTTGACTTTTCAATAACTTGCAGCTGTTGGTAACAACTAATTTCATTGAAAGGTCTCAAAAGCAGACTGTGTGAAAAACTTTCAAAAGATAAAGATGCTATTTGGAATGCAACACAGCTCTAATTAATTAGTTCCCTAAGCAACATCATGCTGTTTTAAATTTTGTAAGGAGCTCTGAATTCAGAAAAAAACAGATGGCAGTGACAAACCACCTGCTAAGAAAAGAAGGCTGATAGGATTCAAAGTAAAACCTCAGGTCATGGTAATATTACATTTAAACTGACAAATGCAATTTTATCATCTCCAATGTAAAGCATTAACCCAAAATCAGTAATACACTGAAATTGTATTTAGGTATGTTCTCCTGTAAGTAACAATGAAAATAATTAATACATACAACAGTGAATATAAAAAAGTGTGCAGAGCCAACACTTTAAGACAACAGCTATACAGTACATTTCATGCAGCATAACAGCCAAGTACAGTAAAAAATGGGAATACCACATTTAAGCATACATTACAGTAAAACATATTAAAACATTAGGTAAAGCATGGGAAAACAGTTAAATACAGTGCACAAGACCTTTAAGCAATGATAATAATTTTAAGAGAAATAATAGGTTTTAAGAGATTGATGTGGGCTATACATAATACCAAATATAAAAAAAATATTTTTACTTAAGCCTTGAAATGCGTATCCTTTAACCTTTGCAAATTATATACTGTAAATGTATCAATATTTAAATGATTTATTTCAAATCATTGTTTTATTTTGGTAAAACAGAGTTATATATGTTTAATTAACAAACTATATGTGAATCATTTAAATCATTAAAGTATTGCTCATATGAAAACATGTTCATGAATTATACAAGTGCCATCAACATGCATGCTGGAGATATTTGTATTTAGTCTCATCATCCACTAGATTACTTTATTCCAGACTAAACCTGTGATATCTTGGAAAAAAGCAATAGTAGTCATAATAATTTCAGGGTTGGGTGGGTTTGGATATTGGATTTTTTGACACACAGACCAATCTAAATTTTTCACATAAGTAAATGTTAAATCCACAAAAATGTTAATTTTCAAATTTCTCACATTACTTTTTACACAACTTTAAACTTTTTTTTTGTCACAGAAGTTCAGTTAGTACCATTGACACCAACATCACATTAAAAAAGTATACATGATGGAACAAATGTCATTAAAACAAAAAGCACATAATCTTAAGAAAGAAATTGAAAAACTTTGGAAACAGACTGGAGAAGTCCAAATCAATGCTTTAGGTGTGGTATTCTTGCCTGCTCCATACAAAAGTGAACAATGCTAATTTGAAAGTTAAATATATTTAACCAACCCATCCAAACAATACCACCCAGTATCACACTGTAAAATAACAAAACATTGAATCAGACATGGGAGCTCAAAGACAGGGCATTGCCAGAACAGGAGAGGTGCTGTTTTCTAGTGAATCCATTCTTGGGAACACTCCAGCTAAGACTTGCACCAAGGATTGTGAGACAACAACAAATGTTTCTCTCCCTGGTGCTAAGGTGACGGATACATAGAGTCAACAGACTCAGACTCTTAGATAAGGCAGGCATTGACCCAGCTGTGGTCAAAAATGATAGTGAATTAAGCAGCATACTTTCCATCTACACCAAACTTAAACAGCTTGGCAAGAAATTGAAGAACAGGATTAAAGCATTTGTTTCTTTGGAATTCTATCAGAAACAGGCAAAAGTGAACAAGTACAAATGTTAATTTGTCAACACAACACATGGTGTGCAGAAAAAGGGCCACTGGCAGCTTTCTGGGCCACTGGCATACTTTACAAGGTAAAGGCCATCTGTACAAATGTGACAGTGTACATGTAAATGAGATGGGTAAGAGATGTAAAGGGGAAAAAAAATCAAAGAATAGCAAAAATAATTTACATGGGGAACACAGACCAATGGAGAACCAAAAGGAAAAACAAAACAAATGATCAGGTTATTCAGTGCTAATACAGATGCAACCATCTAGAAAGTGTGAGATGTACAGTATACTGGTATACTGGTGTTGGCATTACAGTGTCCTGGACAGTCGCACATCATGGCTCTTTTTTATTTTTTTATTTTTTGGAATAATCTGATGCAAGTTTGTATTACTCTGTAAAACTGCCATTTTTTAGAATATCTAATATTTTTTAAATAAGAACCAAAAAAAGAATCTTGATGCTGATTTACAGTATATGAGTATTAAGTGTAGGAATGCCTAATCTTCTTATGCAAGACCAGTCCCTTACAGATGCAGGAAGTGTGATAAAGGCTATCGATACTCAGCTCAGCTATACCATCCTTATTAATACCCTTGCATTTATTTGTATGGTTATTTTTTTCACCACATCATATGTAGTTGCAATACTACAGACACTTATCTTAATGAAAACTGAAACAAGACTCCCACAAAATCCCTAATGATAACATATTTTGAGTGTGTTGTATTTCCACTACAGTATATGTGGGCATATGCAGGTGTTTTGCATATTCTGTTGTATTCTAGCTTGTGTGTACATAAACATAAAAATAAATAAATTGTACATAAACAAAAAACCCATGTTTCTTAAAATGCTATTAGGTGATATATTAATATTATTAAAATACAAATGTGAAAAAAATCACAGTGGTCTTTGAAACAATACTGGTGTTTTATTGGTATTTGAAATATAGTATTTCAAAAATAAAAGACATATTAATGATAGAGTGAAAGCTGTGAAAACAACTACAAATCACCTTCAACAGAATGCAAGGAGTGTCTCGTGCCCTGATAGTTGTATTGTCTCCTCGCAATGGAGGGTACTGGTGGTGAGCCACACCCCTTTCCAATCCTTGATGTGTGAAGAAACACAAACACAAAGAAGAGCTCTTTACAATCAATAAAAAGGCTGCTAGGCCAGCTAGAGCCAAGTTCCTTGCATGCAATGCATTGTAATGTAGATAACTGATTAATTTTTAAAATTCACAGTTTAAAATCTGGTATGTCCCAATACAAGTGGTGATGCACAATAGTGTGAAACATTTTATTCAGTTGGGTAATCACAAATTGATTGTGGTACATCTTTTTTTTCCTGAATTTCAGAAATTATTACATATGTGCTAATCTGTCTTTCAATCTTCCTGTCATGCAGGCTTCCCTTTAGACTTTATTAAATATTTTGACTACTAGTTCTGACATGAGGAGACAGTTAGGAAAACTATAAAGGAAAAAAAAAATGTTATAGTTTATAATTTATCTATCTATTTTCTGGCCACTTTATACAATGTAGGGTCGCATGGGAGCTTAAGCTTTACCTGGAAAGCAACATGGCACATGGCAGAATAAACCTTGGACTGGATGTCAGTATATTGCAGGACAGACACACAAACTCACAACAGGGCCAATTTAAGCAGAAAGAAACCTATCATTTGGATTGTGTCTTTGGACTGTGGGAGAAAACCGGAGCACCCAGAGGAAACAAATGCAAACACGGGGAGAACATACAAATTCCACACAGATAGCATATCAGGTCTTCTTAGCCTTTTAATTAAGATCAAGTGTGTGTGGAATGACTGCAGCATTTCTTCTGACCACAGAAACTGAGAAGATGATCTCTTGAGCTGGTATCTGGACATGGATTTCTTTTCTTTGCTTCCTGACCAACAACAAGTAGGCGTGTTTTGTCCACATTATTTGTATATCATCAGCTGCTGAGAAAGAGACTGCCAGAGACACTCTTTCCTAGCACCAAGGTAATCACATCCAGCCTTCAAAAGGATATTTTCCTTTTCCCTTTGTTCTACCGTTTTCTCTCTTTTTTCCTTTTAGAAACACATCATGTTGGGAAACTGCAAAAACCATTTGTTTCACCTGGAAAAAGGAGCAAAGGAGGAACTTCTGACCCGATGTAACTTTGCCCTCATCTAGTTGCAAGAACTCCTGAAACTCACTCCTGAAATAAACTCAGTAATGGGTAAGTGGGATACATTAACCTGACCATACCAACAGAGGCTAGGTGCTGAAAGGTAATAAAGAAGTGTAGGAAGTTGGTGGATAAAGCACCTCTTTCTAGTTTCAAACTGGAATCCAGGTGGAGAATAATCATGAGAACAATTATGGTCCACATGTTCAACCCATTTGTCTCCAATGAGATGGTGACAACTTGCCAAGACAGACATGTAACTGTGACTTCTCAGCCATAACCCTGAAAGAAGACTTAGGAATATGCACTGGATAATGCCAATACTGAGTACTGCTATGACAGGACCTGGAAGGTTTCAAGATACTGTACTATCATCCACCAGCACATTTCACCATTTGCAAGGACAGGGGGTATCTTTTTTATTCTAGTTATGATGGATGTGGCTGGATGGTCCCCTGCATCCCAGTGCCAAGGCCAAAGCAAGGGAAAACAGGAGACGTAGACAAAAAGGCTCAGAGGCCTGGAAAGAAACTACCACAATACCACCTCCACAAGAGGTGAAAAGAAAAAGGAGAAAAAGGAGGAAAAGCTCCAGGAATCTCTCCAAAAAAAGAAACCCCTCCTGGAAAACTCATGCCAATTCCTGGAAGTACAGATGGAAGTGCCATCCTCCAGTGGTCAGACCGGGCTGGAGATTGTTTCCAAAGATAGCCAGGACTCCCTGTGGAACTGGCAAAACGCCTGCTGCAGTCAGAGGATGAGGAGAAAGCATATGAAACCTCTAATGAAACAGAGGACAAAGGAGAGGTACATTTCAGTCAAATGGTGCTGAAAGCCTGAAGATGAGAAAAACCTTAAAAAATTAGTAACAGTTTCTCATGACAAAAATAAGGCAGAATAGAAATGGTAAAATCTCTTCAAATCCTTGCATCAATGTCTGACCAAGTCCAATTACCTGCTGTTGTAGTTCCTGTTGGAATCTCTCCAGTCCTCTTGAGTTGGTGAGTTAGTGATTTCTGTGGCTCTTTCCTCCTCTGAATGAATGAACTGGCTGGTGTGCCAGCTGTAACTCTTTAAGCAAGTCATCCACGAACTCTCCTTGCACAAGTCCAGTGGAGGTCACGTGGAGTGTGGCAATGGTGGCTGCAGCTTCAAAACGGTCATACCAGCCTCTGGTTCTTCTGCCCTACAACATTTGAACAGCTCATACAACCAGAGAATAAAAGCCCCTAAAGACTCCGTAGTTCCTTGTCTGACCCTGAAAAACTCAGACCTAAGACTTGCTACCATAGGCCTTTCTTTTAACAATTCATCCAGTGCAGTGAAAATCCCCACTACTGTTGCCTGTGCCAAAGTAAAGCAGTGGCTCTTGTTTAGCAGTCCCCTCTAATGTGCTCATGGTAAATTCTACTTGTTGTGCCTCAGTCTCTCTGCCTGCAGCAATGCCAGTACCTGGATGGGAGACCTCTGGGAAAGCTAAAGTTGCTGCTGGCAGAAGTGTTAGTGGGACCAGTAGTGAGCACTAACTCTGTGGTCTATGTAGGTCCTAATGCTCCAGTATAATGATGAGGACACTATACTGCAAAAGAGGTGGTATCCATTGAATGAGATATATAACATGTTGAATGAGTATAATTGGACTGAATCTTTTAGGATTTAAATAATAAAAGGGGACCTCATTTAAATCCTTGAAGTCAATAAATTCCATTCAACAGATTCATGATATACAAGTTGTACTAAATCACTGTAATGGATTGAAGATACATTATAACATATTTCTGTTCTAATTTCCAGCAGGTGAGTTTAAAGGTGCTGTGGTTAGGCAATTCTTACACTAGCTACAAACCACACAGGATAACACTTGTTAATAACAGAGAATGTTGTGGATGTGCATATACATATAATATAATGGACAAAAAAAGAAAAAACAGTAATTCTAGAAAAAAAATGACCAGAATTAAATGAAGAAAATATAATACTGCAATCATATATAAAATGGTTCTTCTTTGTACATTTAATGCAATGTCATCTTTTTTTCTTGTTTGTATATAATTAGAGTATACAGCTACAATATCCATATCATAAACATTACAGGGGCAGGTGGGTTTTAAATGAAAATATAATCAAGAACACTAATCTGTTACTTTGAAAATCTGTTTATTTTTTCCTGCAGAAACATTTAGGTTGTTAAACATTCAATATTCAAAAGCACTTGAAATTTAATAAGACAGAGCACATTTAACCATCTATTGATAAATCCATAATTACATGGATTTATAGGTCATTAGGTTTACAGCACACAAATACGTGACAATTAGGGGTTAATACAACATTGTATCTGATAATTTTGTCGTTTATAAGTAACCTATCATAGATACACATTAGTGAAGGGAGTCAATCCTTAAATGAGACTCAACATTTTACATTTTATTTATATTTTACTATTATGATGACATCTGTGGCAAGCGGTTAGTTCAATTCTGGACCAGGGGTGCTGTGTGTGTGGAGCTTGCATGTTCTCCCCATGTTTGCATGGGTTTCCTCCAGGTGCTCTGGTTTACAAATACCGTAATTAATACAATACAAATACATATTGGTAGGTGAACTGGCTTCTGGGAAAATTGGCCCTGGATGAGAGTATTTGTTTGTGCCATGCAATGGACTGGCATCCCATCCAGGGTGTATTCTACCTTGCACTCATTGCTTGCAAGGAGAGGCTTCTGGCTTGTGTATTGAATAAAATGGTAAGAACACAGATGGATGGATATTTACTGTTAAGTAAAAGAAGTTCTTGACAAGTGTCAACATGACACCACCTTATTTGTGAAGTGAATGATGAAATGTACTGTATGACTATGTGAATGAAAACAACAAAAAAAGAAATGTGCTAAAATAGCATCCAAAAATATCTGAACAATTTGTCAGCTTAGAAAATAAAGCTGACAAAAATAATTACTGAAAAAATATACATTTTTTAAACTTACCACTAATCAATGCTGAAATTTCAGTTTTGTCTAAAGTCCTTTGATTTTTTACCTAAAGAAGAAAAGTACACAATTTTTCCAAAGGAAAATTAATGGTTATCCCCTTCACACAAACACATTTTTAATAGGAAAAAAATAAAGATGGAATACTACATTTTATTAACTAATGTGAAAGGGAAATCAAATTAGTCGGATATAACCAACCAACTGAACAACTTTACCTGTCCAAAGAAGAGCAGATTGCACTGGAAAATACAGAAAAGAGAAATGACATTGTAATTGATCTCACAAAGGGAAAGTGTTCAGATTATTCGGTATTCTAATACTATTTCAGTAACTTGGTCAAATCTTAAAAAGTGCAATATAGAGTTGAATGTTTTGGTGTAACTTACCTATGTTAAGTTTACATTATGCATGTAAACTTGCCTAAAGCTGGATACTGCAGCACTTAGTGACATGCAAGGTCACATGCCTTAGCGTGCCAATTTTTGACATGGGCACAGTGAAAGCTTAACATGGCATGTGGAAGCATTTAGGCTGTCACCAGAAAATGCCTGGTTTCAAATCCTAGTCAATGCTGAATTACTTGAGACAATCTTTTTCTAATTATAGAAATTAATCTGTATGCTGTTTAGACTTTCATTAATTTTAAACTGTGTATTACAGTATGTTAAATATTAAATTAATTAAGAAGAAGGTCTATTTTATACAAAACAAAATTACTTAGTTCGATATATAAAAAGTTTATTATTATACTGTTGCTTATGAATGCAATGTGCCTCTTTCAGGTTTACATCCACATTGAGAAAATCTAAAGGTAATTATAACGTAATTTATACCTAATGTACGTACAGTAGATGGTAGTGGTAGCTAAATATAAAAATGTACACAACAGTATTCTGCCTTCTTTGGAATATTTCATGCATCAAATCTTTAACTTGGTAACTTACGGTGGGTATTTTGGAAAAGTTTTAACATTCTTGATCTAACATTATAAAATGTATATACTCTACTTGATAAAAAGCTAAAGTGTTTTACCCTTTTCTAAGAATAAGTAGTAAGAACACTACTTGCTGTTACGATAAAAAAGTTTGACTCATTTTTTTAAAAACCTTTATTGTCCATACAGTGGTAATGAACTATGCAAAGCTTATGTACTATAATGTAGCGAACTCTACTCAGACAGTCTAAAGCCTGATCAGAGGTTTCCTTCTGGTTTGTTTCTTTCATAGATGAATATACAGTATAAAAGTAGTTTATTATTGTAGCTTGTTATGTACGCTTTGTACCTCTTTCAGGTTTACATCTACATTGAGAAAATCTATATTTTGTCTTAATCCAAATTTCAATAACCAACTTTCAGCCAAAAAATTAACTTTAAATTTTAAGATAAGATAAGATTTGTCTCCTGAGGGAAACTTTTTTGATGATACACAGCACTTCGGTACATTTAAATATGTACCCACCCCCCCAAAAAAAGAAAAAACATTGCACATCACTCTATTGCACATGTATAACACATAAAATCATATAACATTTATAACACATTACAAAACATATTGCACACAAGTGGATTGTAAAGGTAAAAAAATGTGTTTATCCTTGCCATTTGCATTGACAGCTTTAATGGATAGTGTAACAAAGGAATGTTTGTATCTGTTTTGACTAAAATTTTTGCCAGAAGGAAGAAATTGGTTTTCAGAATTGAGGATCTGGGAAGGATCTGATATAATTTTTTCTGCCTGTTTGATTATGGCTTTTTCAAAGATTGTCTGCAGGGAGGGGTGCTGTTTCATTCCCATGACCTTCAAAGCTGTTTGGATGAGACAGGTAATTTGCGATCTTAATTGAACTGATAAATTACCAAACCACACTGTTACACCATATCTGATAATGCTCTCAATTACAGTATGGTAAAAGAGTAGCATTATTTCCTGTTGAACCCAAAACAGTCTTAGTCTTCACAAGAAATATAAGTGCTGCTGAACTTTGGAGCAAACACTCTCAACATGAGTAGTCCAGAAAAGGTTACTGTATATGTGTACTCCTAAGTACTTCAATCAAATCAACCTGAGTGATAGGTTCATTGTGGATTACTACTTGTGAGTAATCACCAACTACTCTGGGACCAAAAACTATTTCTTTTGTTTTATTAACATTCAAAATTAGGCTATTGTTGTGCACCATTGCACAAACCTTTGGATTTCTGACATGTACACAGATTAGCTGCTTCCTCCATGCATTAAGCCAAGCACAGCTGTATCATCTGAGAATTTGAAAATGAAGTTGGTTTGACTACTGCTCATACAATCATTTGTATAAAGTGTGAACAGAACTAGAGAGCTCACACAGCCCTGAGGGGCACCTGTGCTAATGGATCATGACTCCAAAAGAGCATTATTGACCCTGACATACTGTGTATGGTTTGTTAAAAATGAGTAATACCATCTTATAATGTTATGGTTAACAGACATTTGCTTCAGCTCGCTTATCAATAGATGGGGGTGCAGAGTATTAAATGCAGAGCAGAAGTCATCAAGCAGCAGCCGTGCATAGGCATTGAGCTCCTCTAGGTGTTTAAGAATCAGATGCACAATGCTGTTAATTGCATCATCGGTGCCCTGCCAGTGTTTATATGCAAACTGATATGGATCCAGTACAGTGTTCACCTCTGAGCACAGCACGGATACCATAATTCTCTCAAACCATTTCATAACAACAGATGTTAGTGCTTATTGCTTTTTTCCACAGCACTGGAACAGAGTGAGAGTCAACAGACTTCCGAAAGAAAGGGCACCAGGCTGGTGTTAATTCCTCCATGCAAGTTTTTAAAAGATAGGCAGAGACGCCATTGGGACCTATTGCCTTCTTTCGCACATTGTGCTTGAAACATTGTGTGGTCATCTGCAGACCTATTAGAAGCCTACCAGTACTATTGTAAGCTGTGATAGTATCTAATATACTATCACATGCACCAGATAAGTCCTGTGTCTCAAACCTCAGATAAAAGTAATTCAGCTTGTTTGCTTTAGCCAGCTCATCCATTGTACTGTATGGAAGCTTTTCTTTGAACAACTCACGTTTGTGACTGTTTTCATTGTTTGCCACAGCCTCCTGGAGTTCATTCTTTCAAAATCTCTCTCCATTGTCTCCTTGGGGTGATTCCTTCCATTCCTGAGTTTTAGTTTAAGCTCTTTTTGCAGTAATTTCAGTTGCACTTGATCCTGGGTTTTATGGTTGATGCAGTCTATCACATCCTTAGTTATATACGGTTTATTATTTGGGTACGCTGTTATCCTTTTCTTGACATTGTCCACACAAAAATTAATGTAGTCTGTAACAGTCTCTGTTGCCTCATTAACCTCCAGATTATAAAATATCTCCCAATCTGTGCAAAGAAGACACCCTTTCAGCATCTAAATACTATCATCAGTCCATACATTTACAGTCTTAGTGAGAGGTTTGCTGGTCTTGAGAGCTGTCTGGTAAGTGGGGATGAGGTAAACAGTTATTGTGATCATAATCAGACAGAGGTGGTTTGGCTTTGGTGGAATAGGCTTGTTTTATATTACCATAGCATCTGTCTAGAACTCTGTTCCCTCTCGTCCCACATTTGATATGCTGTTCAAATCCAGGCAATGCCATTTCCAGTTTACTGTGATTAAAATCACCCAAAATAAAAACGGGAGCTTCCGAAGTCCACCCGAGTTGCTCATGTACACAATCGGCTATTTGAGAAGTGGCAGCCGCTGCATCTCCACTGGGAGAAACGTAAACAGTGCATATAATAATGTTACCATATTATCTCGGAAGGTAGAAAGGCCTGAGACTCAGGCAAAAAAGCTCAACGTTTTTATTGCAGATAATTTTCAGCATCGAGTATTGTCTGCACCACTTATCATTCACAAAGACACAAATACCACCGCCTCTCCTTTTCCCAGATATTTCAATTCAATCTGAGCGAACATGGGAAAACCCCTCAGTTTCCACAAGAGAAGTCTTGCTGAAGCCAGGTCTCAGTAAAGATCATCATACAAGACTCACGGTACTCGAAGCACGCTCTGGTATTGATCCAAAGCTCATCCATCTTGTTCCTTAGGGAATACGTGTTGATCAGAATCATGGAGGGCAAGGGTTGGCTTCTCCCTCTTCTCCTGAGCTGCTGCCGAACGCCTCCTCTATTGCCTCTTTTCCGCAGTCGGCGGTTTCCCCTTGGATGAATATCCTCGAAACTGCAGGGGCTAGTCGATGCCAGTCAATGCCATTCTCTTCGATTAATTCATTCAGAAGCTGAAATATGTGCTCTCCTGTAGTTCCTGTTGGTAGCGGCTTACAAAACAGAAAGTCCTCATGGGATATGCCCTCAAACTCGTATCTAATGTAAATGAGCAAATTGGCCAAATCAAAGGCATCTACACTCTAATTGCAGTGAAAAGCTTAACAGGCTCTGTCAGCATACTTTTGACATCATCTGCCATATCAATAATTCTAAGAGTGACTCTTTCTTTTGCAGCTTTTTCTCCACACATAATACGTCAGCTCTTTTGCCAATGGTAAACAAAGTTCTTCATAAATAGGGGCTTACCTGCTTTAGATATCCACAAGTTTGCATTTTTGTCCGTTTCTGTTTCAGGAGTCTATCTCAGAAGTTAAAAGAAGTTTTTATTTCATGCACATGGGAGCAAAACTCACAGACGCTCAGTGTATTTTTCTCAAATTAACCTAGAACAGTCCTTAAATATTTTTCTGTTATCTATCATGCTGTCCTGTGCTCACAAGATTGCCAGTGTTCCAAAACCATGCACATTCTCCCACCTCCCTATTATCTGGAGATAACTTTTTTACCGCGGCATATAATTCACTGGCCAAAGATGATCAACAGGTGGCACTTGTGGTGCATTAGATGCTAGTGAAACGATTGCTTAATTTAAACTTTCTACTGTGCAAGAGTAAATCTGTTTAATATGGAATATTAATATTGTAACGCAACGGGGGCTCAGGCGGGTGTCAGAAGTGGGATGGGATAGCCCTTCGCCGGGGACGGCGATTTAAGCGGGGGAGAGTGTAACGCTTACGGCCGACAAGCACTGTGTGTAAGAGCCGGCGTACCAGAGCGGGTGACGTCACCGCCCTTCCCTGTGATAGCAGGACCACAGCTACTGGGCTGTGGAGAGATCTCTCTTTAGCTCACGGGGCTAGGTCGCTGCAGAGAGACGCGGAAGTCCCGGGTTCGAGCCTCCAGTCGGGATGGGGCCGACCAGATGCGACAAGGGCGCCCGCCTGAGCCCCCGTTGCGTTACAATATGGAATTTTACAACTAAAGGGAAATTTTGTTGGTTGAGCATAAAAATAACAAGAGCATAATGACCCTGAATGTCTTAAATGATATTAATTTAGGAATATAAATATATTATAGTGTACATGTAGTAGTTCAGGTGGGTAGCTGCATCAGCATGTGTAGGCTGCAAAGGAACAAGTAATAGGTTTATTCCATGCTGAAAAGAGAAGAAATAAAACACATCTTTTTGGCCGTGGAGCCTTCTTCGGGTGTGAGAAAGACCTGGCAGTGAGCAAAGGTAATGTAGCAGGAGAACAAAAGCTGGGAGAGATGAGGAGCAAAAGGCGGGAGCAGGGGTAAGACAGAGTTGCCAATCAGTTGATGTGAAGTCAGGTTAGGGATAGAGAAGTGCGAAATGAAACCTACAATGAATAGAGAAAATAAATACAGAAAAGTAGTCTGTCGTTGAGAGAAGGGGGAAGGTGTGATCCTATTTGCAGGACAATTTTAGTTTCTGTAGTCTTTCTGATGTATGAGTTAGGAAAACCATCTTTGAGACCACAGAGGTCTGTGGTCATGGCCATCAAAGGTGAAATGTAAACAATTAGTGTACATCCTGTATATGACTGGTAGTGGTAATGATAGAAGTAGCACAAATAAAACAAAAATACACAACAGTATTCCTCTTTCTACATAAACATTTTATGAATTAAAGTCTTTAAACTTGGTCATTTACTTTGATTATTTTGGAAAAGTTTTGACATGCTCGTTATGACTATATTACTGTATGTTTCAATACTTTATAATAAAAGGCTATAATGTTTTAAACTTTTCCATGAATACTTGCTGTCACTATTGTGGAAAAAAGTGTACTTCCGCTTAATAGGGAATATTATATGTAATTGCATATCTATAGAAATTAATAACAATGTTAATTTAAAGATCTAAATATGATATATTTACTTAGCTCAAAGTATTACCATATTCTACTTTCTTTGTAAACATCTGCATCAATTTATTTGACTCATTCACTGGTGATTACATTGGAAACATTTTAACCTGTCTGTTTCAACACTGTGTGGTGCTTTCGGGGGAAAGTTTATGTAAATGAGAGAAGTACTCACACCACACTGAGTTTTGTGGCGTTTCTTCCTCCAATTCTCTTCCAAATCCAGTCCGTAATTCGTTCTCTTAATCCTAATCTGATCCGAGTTCCAAAAATCCATAATAAAGCCAATCGGCGATGTATCCTTATCCACTTTCTGCAATCCAAAAACCATAAACCTTTTCTCCTTTCAGTAGTCCGTTATTCTTTAGTCCGATCTTTAACATAAACCTCTTTCCTCTCTCTTCCTCCGAACCGCATTCACCTTATCGGCTTCCGCCATGTTCACTGCCTCCGGGGCACTTATATTTTAGTTCCTGATACAGCTCAGCTGTGTCTCATTGTTTCTCAGGGTAGACCCTTTCCATCTACGGGTCAGCTGATTCTTTTTGGCAGCCATTTTGCTTAGGTCCATATCTAGTATTTTAAGAAAATATTGTTATGAATGACCCTTCCCCTGGTCATCTTACAACTGTTTTAAGTGGTGCTTTGGTACAGTGGATTTAGTGTGTGCCTGTTAGGCTGGAGGTCAGGGTTTGATTTCTGGTCAAGGTACATGTTTTTCTTTTAACAAATAAAGATTAATTAAAAAAATAGTAAATATTATGTACACTATATTGACATTTTATTGATTTTATATATCACAATGTGTTCAACACTAAATTATATCAATACATTAAAAATATGAATGAGCAAATGTGAATACTGTCAACAATGGGAGTAAAAACCATTTCAACTGGTTTAATTCATTTCAATTCAAAATACTGCATTCTAATGGGGGCAGTTCAAGGCAAGCCTTTACAACAAGCCTTAAAATGAAATCATATGTACTGTATTATAATTATGAAAGAACAAGTAAAAGGTTTATTCCATGCCAAAAACAGAAGTTTATATTATCTTTCTTTCTTCTGTTTTCAGAATGGAATAAACCTATTACTTGTTCCTTTGCAGCCTATGCATGCTGATGCAGCTACCCACCTGTATTATAATTATAGTTAAGAATAATAAAGTAGTATTAAAAAGACCACTGAAACTAAACTATAATAACATATCTGATCACTATTAACAATATTAATTGATTAATAATAAATAACAATTTCAAACTGTACTTTGGTCAGGGTCATTTGTCATTATTTTCACAACCTTGAATTTCCTATTAAAAACTACGTATTTTTGAGACATGATGCTTCAGGTGTCAATAACTTTTTTGTGATCTGGTTTGTGAAAATGTTCACAGCTTTTATATAAACAACATCTAGTACCTGGTTCCTTTTTCAGAAACCTTATTTTGAAGTGTATTCCAGGTGTAAGCGAGTTCATAATGCAAGAATTACTATTCATGTGTATGCAAAACTCATGACCAGATAAAGCAGAATAACATAAACTCATTGGGTTCAACATCTCCTTAAACTTGAGAAAATCTTAATTATTTTCTGTTTTCACTCAGATAAGAATAAACTTCATATGGAATTATTTTGAAGGAGGAAAGATGTTCTGTGCTCAATAGTTTTTTCACCATAGTACACATTATGTCACATCTTTTACATATTGGTCAAAGCATTTTACAGTCTCTCAAAAACCTAAAAAATGTAACATATTACTGTAGGTTGCACCCCTACCTGTCCTGGATAAAGCGATAAGGAAATGGTGGAAGATATTATTAATAATATTAATAACGAACATGAAAGTTTGCAAAAATGGAAACTGTCTTTGACAGGGGTAAAAACTATCCGTTAAATGAAATATATATATTTTATAATTATAATCTAGAATAACAAAGTGGTATTAAAAAAGCCATTGAAACATGCATTGTAGCAAGCAAAAAGTTCTGCGTTTAATTGCAGCCTAAATGAAAGTTATGCTTTTAACAGATTGTCCCTTGAAATGCTTTTAATGCTTACCAGGTGCTTTGTGTATTGCTTTATCGCAGTGGAGGATGGTGTGTGGGGAAGGTTTAGGCTGAAATTAAGTTGTCACTCTCCATTCTTCACATCTAAAGTATGCTCCACAGCCAAAACCTTGGGTTTCTTTTCTTCCATATACAGCATGGAATAAATCTTAACTTGTTCCTTTAATCTTTACTTGCCTAAGCATTGTAACATCACCTGCAGGAGGGCCATCAATGGTAGATATTTTAGAAACAACACTCTTAAAATACTTGAAATGGACCTGAAGTAAAAGTAAAGATGGGGGTTAAATTAAGTCCTTTCTGCTTGAAGATTCACTTCTAAGCAATAGGAGTTTATGGCAGGAAAAGGGAGAACTGATAAGGATTCCAGATGTGAGCTAGGAGAGCTAGAAAACCCCCTGGGGACTTAATAACCCCCTTTACCATAATAACGAGTGACATCAGAAGCAGCAAGGAAAGGATATATAAACCTAAAGTTTGTAACAGCACTTTGAACAATATTTCGGCTTTATTGTTCCTTGCATGCAATAAACTCATCTGTTTAACTTCATCTCGGGATCCAGAACCTTATTCTTTCTGTTACAACAGACCGGAGTAAGATGGCTACGAGGAAAGGTCAGCTGACCAATAAACGGAAGCACCTTTTAAAAAATAAACTTTATTTTAAATAGCGCCTTTAAAGGTAGCTTCTCAAAGCGCTTCACAGAATGACAACAACAATAAATAAAAAGAATACACAAGATAAAACACAATTACAATATACAGAGGAGACCGTGGATGGTGGTACTAAGAAAAGTAGAAGCAGAGGGGTGAAGAATGGAACCAGTTAAGTAAAGGTTCTTCTAAAGAAGAAGGTTTTGAGTCTGGATTTGAAGGAGCTTAGAGAAGGTGACTGTCTGATCTGTCTGATATCCTTGGGCAGAGAGTTCCAGAGCTTGGGGGCATAACAGGAGAAGGCCCTGTCACCCATACAATGTAGACCGGCTTGGGGTACAGTCAGGAGACCAGAATTAGAAGGTTGCGAAGTGGGGAGTAGGGCCATAATAGTTCAGACTGGTACTGAGGTGCCAAGCCATGCACAGCCCTATAGATGAGCATGAGGATTTTAAAGTCCACACAAAATTTGACAGGAAGCTAGTGTACCAGCTTCCACCTCGCGTCCTGAGGACATGTGCAGCCCAGCTGACCACAGTGTTTACGGACATCTTTAACTCCTCCCTGTCACAGTCCATGGTCCCAACCTGCTTTAAAAAAAACACTATTGTTCCAACCCCCAAAAAAGCAAAAGTGACATGCCTGAATGATTACCCCCCAGTAGCATTAACATCTGTGGTGATGAAATGCCTGGAGAAGCTGGTGTTGTCACACATCAACTCCTCCATCACAGAGTCCCTGGACCCCTTGCAGTTCACCTACCAGAACAACAGATCAGTGGATGATGCTGTCTCCCTGGCTCTGCATACAGCCTTGGAACACCTGGACACTAAGAACTCGTATGTGAGAATGCTGTTTGTGGACTACAGTTCAGCATTCAATTCCATCATACCCAGTCAACTGGTGACAAAGCTCAGGGGATTAGGTCTGTGCAACTCTGTCTGCAACTGGCTGCTGGACTTTCTTATCGAGAGACCACAGGTGGTGCGGATAGGCAATAAAACATCAACACCACTCACCCTGAGCACTGGAACCCCACAAGGCTGCTGTCTGAGTCCAAGGTTGTACTCCCTATTTACTCACTGCACAGCAAGACACAGCAACAACTGCATCATTAAGTTTGCAGATGACACCACTATAATAGGACTGATCAGTGATGATGACGAGTCCACTTACAGGGATGAAGTTGTACAGCTGCTTAGGTGGTGTCATAGCAATAACCTGGACTTGAACATAAAGAAAACGAAAGAGCTAATAGTGGACTTTCGGAGACACAGGCCATACACTCACAGCCCACTCAGTATTGATGGAACGGAAGTGGAAACAGTCACCAGCTTTAGGCTTTGGGAATTCACATCTCTAAAGATCTAACCTGGACTGTGAACACTGACTCTATCATGAAGAAGGCTCAGCAGTGCCTTTATTTCTTGAGGTGCCTCAAGCGATGGGGGATGCCAATACATGTGTTGGTGAACTTCTACCACTGCACCATCGAGAGCGTCCTCACCAACAGGATCACCGTGTGGTATGGCAACACCTCTTCACGAGAAAGAAAGGCACTGCAGAGAATGGTCAATATGGCCCAGAAGATCATCGGCTGCGGTCTCACCGAGATTAAACAGCTCTATGAGGACTGCTGCTGTGGTAGAATTCTGGCCATCACGGAGGACAGTCACCACCTCGGGCATGAGCTCTTCACCCCACTGCCCTCAGGCAAGAGATATAAGAGCATACGGACACTTACCACTAGATTCTTCAATAGCTTCTATCCACAAGCAGTGAGACTGGCGAACACATTTAGCCATCCCCCTCGGACCACACCTACACCATCACCATCTACCTCTTTATGATTTCTTATCTATTGCACATCTCCAGTCATTGTTTACATGTCTGTATTGTTTACATTCAAACTGTCTACATGTTTACTTGCACATTGTCTATTGTTTGTTTGTACATTGTCTTGATGCACTGTTGCACTTTGTTTTGTTTTTTACACTTGTTTTACAATCGAGAGACTTTCTGTAAGTAAGAATTCCATTGTACCAGTACCGGTTACATATGGCAAAAAAGTTCAAGTTCAAGTTCAAGTTCAAGTTCAAGTGCAAGGACTCCAGGATTGGAGCAATGTGATCACTTGCTCTAGACCAGGTCAGGATCCTTTCTGCTGAATTTTGTACATACTGCAGTTTGTTCAAAGTAGATTTAGATACCCCAGGGAGTAGAGCATTACAGTTGTCAATTCAAGAGAACACAAATGTGTTGATCAGCTTTTCAGCCACAGTCAGTGATAGCATAGGGCGTAGTCTAGCGATATTTCTGAGGTGAAAAAAAAGATGTTTTGACAATATGCTGCACATGTGGGTCGAATGTTAAGCCAGAATCGAATATCACCCCAAGGTTTTTTAATTTAGACTGAAGCTCAAGTACAGAACCATCTACAGATAGGGTTACAGGATTGGCTTTATGAAGTTGATGGGGGGTGCCAATAAGCATGACTTCAGTCATGTCACAGTTAAGATGAAGGAAATTTTGAGTCATCCAAGTTTTTATGTCAGAGATTAAATTAGATAGAATAGAGACAGCCACATCAGTGTCAGGTTTGGTATGGATGTATATTTGAGTATCATCAGCATAGAAATGATAGCTGAGGCCATGTGATCTTAAAAGCTGACCAAGTGGAAACATGTAAATGCTGAAGAGCAATAGGCCCAGGATTGATCCCTTAGGAAGAAGGGGTAAGTTGGAGATGAGGCGAACATTTTTAAGATTGTCGAGAGCCATGTTTGGCTTTTTTGGCATGGGGGTAATGGCAGCAGTTTTGAGGACCGTTGGTACAATGCCAGGGCTCAAGGATTCATTTATAAAATTGAGGACAATGGGACAGAGAGAAAAGAAACAGGACTGAAATAAAGTGGTGGGAATGGGATCTAAAATAGATGTTGCAGGTTTCATGTGTGTAACTAGTTTATTGGGGGATGCTGAGTCAAGAAGAGAGAAGCTGGAGAGAAGGGAACCAGAAAAGTTGGATAAGGAGGGAGGAGGTATGGAAATGATATGTGTAGCGAAGGAATTGTCGATTTGGAGCTAAAGAAATCTAAGAATGTGTTGCAAAATTGTGATGGTAATGTGGTGGGGCAGTTTGGCTTTAGCAAGCTGTTGATGGTGGAGAAAAAATGTCTGGGGTTGTTATGGTGATTTTCAAAATGTGAGAGAAGTAGGTGGATCTAGCAGACTCTATTGTAACCTTATATTCAGACAAGTAATCTCTCCAAGCCTGATAATGTACATTTAGGCCAGAAAGACACCACCAACGCTCAAGTTTGCAGGAGGCTGTCTTCATAGATCGCAGATGGTCATTGTACCAGGGGGCAGGGCAAGAGAAGGAGATGGTTCCAGTTTTTAAAGGAGCAAAGGTGTCAAGGGTAGATAAAAGAGCACTGTCAAGTAACTGTATTTTGTCCTCTAGAGGGAGGTAGAGAAACAAGATAAGGAGGACAGAACAGAATTTGCAAACCTTGGGTGATCAATTGATCGCCAGTTGCGGAAATTTACAGAGCGTGGGGGGGAGGTGTTAGAAACAGGTAATTCCAGATTGAAAAGAATAGCTAAGTGGTCAGAAAGGCCTAGATCAAGGGAAGAGCAGTGGAAGACAAAAGAGGAATTGGCAATGATTAAATCTAGGGTGTGCCCTTTGTTATGTGTAGGGTTACAAACAAACTGAGTAAGATCAAAACATCACAATAGAAAAAGGAAGTCTTTAGCCAGACTGGAAGACCTTGAGTCAATGTGTATATTAAAGTCACCTAGAATAAGGATCCTTTTAAACTTAAGGCATAAAATGAGAGTAAATCAGCAAACTCTGATTTACTGTATCAGAGTACTATGTATCAGTGTACTATGGGCAAACCGGGCTCTTTTGTTTACACCAGAGACCAGCTCTTCATGTTACAGATATCGGCAGTGTTCTCAGGTGAGCGATTGGAGATCCCCAGTGAGCTAATACAATGGAGCAGAGACTGTAGATCTGGAGCAACGTATTGGGCTAAAAAAAAAAAGAAAGTATAAACCTTCTTTACCCTCCATCATAATGGAGAATGTACGATCTCTTGCCAACAAGATGGAGGAGCTAGCGGCGCTGACGTGGAGCCAGTGGGGATATCGTGAGTCCTCTATTATGTGCTTCACAGAGACTTGGTTGAATGAACTGGTTCCCGATGCTAATGCTACAATAGAGGGTTTTCAGATGGTGCATGCGGAATGGAAAATCAAGGAAAGCAGTAAAAAGAGAGGAGAGCTGGCAGTGTTTGTGAATAACAGATGGTGTAACTTTAATCATATTACTGTAAAAGAACAGCTATACACCCCAGACATTGAGCTACTTGCAGTTATCCTGCGGTTATATTACCTACCTAGGGAGTTCTCGCATGTGATTGTTGTGTTGGTCTATGTCCCACTCTCTGCCGAAGCAGCCTCAGCATGTGCCGTCATACACACTGTTACATCTGGACTACAGACTCGTCACCCACAAGCCATGTTCCTGATAACTGGTGATTTTAATCATGTTTCACTCTCCTCTACTCTGCCTACTTTTAGTCAGCTTTTTAAATGCCCTACTATATAGATAATAATAATATGACTTTGGACTTGCTGTATTCTAATGTCAAGGATGTATACAGCTCCTCATCACTCCCCCCTTGGCAGATCTGATCACAACCTTGTTCATCTCCTATCTCTGTACAAGCCTCTTGTCCTACAGCAACCAGTGACCACCAGGACAGTGAAGAGATGGTCAGCTGAGGCTAATGATGCACTGATGGACTGTTTTGAAACAACAGACTGGGAGATACTCTGTGAGCCTTATGGAGATGACATTGATGGTCTTACCCACTGCATCACTGACTACAATAAACTTCTGTGTTGACAGTGCAGTGCCCAGCAGGAAAGTGCATTGCTTTTCCAATAATAAACCCTGGGTCACCAGTGAACTGAGGGCAGTCCTAAATAGGAAAAAGAGGGCTTTTTGGGAAGGTGACAAGGAGGAGCTGAGGCAAGTGCAAAAAGAGCTGAAGGTGAGAGCAAGGTGGCCTATGGGAGGAAAATGGAGGACAGGCTGATGGAGAGCAATGTGAGAGAAGTGTGGAATGGCATGAGGAAGATCTCTGGATACAAGTTGTCTGGCACCCAACAGAGTGAGGGAGGCCTGGAGAGGGCCAATGAGCTGAATCTTTTCTTTAACAGATTCAATACAGGGTCCACCGTCTATTCACCTCACAGGCCTTCACCCCAGACAACCTCTTCATGTCCTCAGTCACCCCATCATGAGATCCCTCCTACTCCTACTCCATCTTCCCCTGCCCTCCTCGCCCTATCCATCACAGCTGACCAGGTCAGAAGGGAGTTGAGGAGACTCCATGCAAGGAAGGCAGCGGGTCCTGACAGTGTCAGCTCTAAGGTGCTAAAGATCTGCATGGACCAACTGGGTTGCAGTTGCTGCAGTACATCTTCAACCTGGGCCTGAGATTAGAAAGGGTTCCAGTGCTCTGGAAGACATCTTGCTTGGTGCTAGTACCCAAAAAGGGGCACCCTAAAGTCTTGAATGACTAAAGACCAGTGACACAGACATCACACCTAATGAAAACTCTGGAAAGGCTTGTACTGGACTACCTCAGAACCCTGGTGAGTACAGCACTGGACCCCCTACAGTTCTCCTACGAGTCACACTTGGGAGTGGAGGATGCAGTCATCTATCTTCTACACAGAGCTAACTCTCACCTGAAGAAGACGGGGAGCATTGTGAGAGTTATGTTCTTTGACTTCTCCAGTGTCTTTAACTGGGGCTGGACTGGACCCCGCTGGTCTGGCGTCTCCTTCCTGCCACAAGGCCTGAGGCAACTGGGGAAAGGGACCCCCTCCGCTGAGTAGGTCACCGTGGGTTAGCCCTGATAAGGGCTGTGGCCACTGGCGGTGCTGAGGGGTCGCCCCAGCCCCTGGCAGCTGCTGCTCAGCCCCAAAAGGCGCTTTAGGGGGTCACTCGGCTGCTGGGGGAACCGGCGCTTCTCTGAGTCCGATATCATCGGCCGTTCACTGTCCATCCTCCCGCTCTAACACCAATGTAATGAATTTGGGTTCGTTGAGGACGAACACAGAGACTCAAACTTGAGGAGTTAAAAACTGCGCTTTATTTCTTCTCCGTCACCACCTGCGAGCAGCACTCCCGCGCCCAGACGAGAGAGAGACACAAGACAAGCCCCCCAAGAGCGCGGGCCCAAGAGAGAGAGAGAGAGACAGAGACAGACAGACCAAGGGGTGCAGAACCAGGGAACTATTTGGAAAACAGGCGATCTCCCAAGACTGTACGCCCGTTTCACTGTTACCTGGATACCTCTTCGGGGATATCCTCTATATCCTCCTGGGGGGAATATCCTTTTGGGGAATATTCTAACAACAAGTGATTATAAGACGATCTGTCAAAGTGCAATAAAATACAATATGCTGGACAGTATGCTTCTCAAAGCGCTTTACAGGATAACAACAACAATAACAACAACAATTGTACAAGTCCTGGGAGGAAGAATATCATCAATATTAATAATAATAATAAAGTTTATTTTATATAGCGCCTTTAAAGGTGTCTTTTTAATGCATTTGCATTTGCACACAGAACAGTGTTTACTTGAACATGGAGATGCCATACTGAATAATTCCTGCACACAACCATTGCAGCGGAATTTGCATCGTTTGACAGGGCTATGATTCATACAAGTGGTGGTGGATTTGGAGACAAAATGTATTTACATTGAGTTGCTGTAAGTGGAGCACTAATAAGCCCAAAACTCTACTTATTATTTCACAAGAGAATGCACCTGACAAGTTGGACAGTATGCTTCTCAAAGCGCTTTACGGGATAACAACAACAATAACAACAACAATTTACAAGTTCTGGGAGGAAAAATATGATCAATATTAATAATAATAATACACTTTATTTTATATAGCGCCTTTAAAGGTGGCTCCTCAAAGCGCTTTACAGGATAACAACCTACGAAACAACAATGGTTGGGGGTTGAAAATACCTGTGAAACCGGTTTGTTCACAATGTACTGTAGACACAGAGTCTTACACCAACGCATTAGCATGTTAAAGTGATTCCATTGAGGAGCTGGGCACGATAATTGTTTTGTTCCTTGATTTTCTGATCTGCAAGGCCATTTGGCTGCAGCGAATGTGAATTCTGTCTGGCATTGCCAGATTGTGAAAAAAGTATTTTAATCAAGATTCCCTTATAAAATTAACAAAAACTAAAATACAATCTACAGACATTCACAACATAAACATATCTTTAAAAAATTACATATATTGTTAGATTATTACTTTAAATATATACTTTAAGTTACTGAAACAGCCAGTTAATAAAATCGTTGCAATTTTGTTCTTGTTTGGAGGTGGGGATATTCTGACAACACTTGATTTAAAGACAACCTGTCAAAGTGCAATGAAATACAATATTACGCTAGGTAAACGTTCCGAGGTCAAATTCTTCCGTGACGGGGGTACCTTTAAAGCGGAGACGACGAAAATAAAGTTTATAATTAATTTGCTGGACAAAGAGGTGAACATTATTATGCAAAAGACAAAGATAACGATGTACGTTGCATTGCCAGATTGTGAATCACTAAAAATATTTAATTAAACACGGGTTTGCGATTTAAATGGAAATGAGGGTGACGGGAACTCTTAATCTAAATAAAAATAAAATAAATAAAACAGGTTTCGATAGTTAATAACCACGTTTTATGCGCGAAACACGGGTGATTTTACTTCCTCCTGATCAGTTTAGAAATCTGTGTACGCTGTAAGGGTTTTACTTCCTAATTAAACTTTTAAAATACGCGTTTCGAATAGAAGCAGCATATGCTGTTTTCTTCCTGCTATGTAGAACAGATCAGCAAGTTTTTTTTCTCCAATCAGATGGTGTCAGCCAATCACCATGCTGAAGCCTACCGTAATCTCTGGTATAGGGACACCCCAGAATTCTGTCGCATTTTCATTTTAGGGAATTATGAAACGCTCGGTTAAAAGCAAGGGAAATTGTCCTTTATAGTGGACATAAAAACACGAGTTTGCTGCGGCGTTATTGGAAACCCAATTTTAACACAAATTGCCGGCATTATATCCTAGAAGACACAGACCGGCGCAAGACTGGGAGAATGCCCTGAGCATAAAAGAAAATGCAGACGAACTAGGGATTGGACAGTTTCCAAGTGCTTGTACAATCGATGGAAATGTTCAAATAAATGTGCAAAAGAATTAAAAAAAATATTTATTCCTTTATCATATTAGCTAGCTAATGTCCTGTCTTTGCTAGTTACCTGTGGCTGTGTTTCTGCGTTGTGTAGCAACAAGTGACTATATTCTCTGGCGGAGGAACGTAAACAGCTTAATTTTCGTGTTAAATATTTTTTTTTAATTGAAATTCATTCTATACAGCAATCACATATTTGGGGACCATTTCATAAAACTTTGATGCTTAAAATGTTTAGGGAGAAATGGAAGACTAGTGTATATTTTTTCTTTAAACTACCAAGACCAGCCATATACAGTACAGTTCACATACAGTAATATGTTTATGTTCCTAAATTAATATCGTTTATGACCTTCAGATGAGTTATGCTCCTCTTCTTTTTATGCTCAGCTACTAAAATTTCCCTTTAGTGGTAAGATTCCATATAAATATTCATTACTAAGCGGATTAAAACGTACACAGTAAATAGATTAAATGATTAAATCTTTTCATTACCGACCAATGCACCACGAGTGCCCCTGTTGGTCATTTTGGCCAGCCAATCACTTACCGCGGTAGACTGCGGTGGCTTGTGGGTAGTTGCGTGCGGTATGGGTTTGTACCATGCATTTTGAATGGCTGCATCTGTATATCCCCTGGTGACTCCACAGCATGCTGATGCAACTACCTACTTGAACTCTGGATTCCTGACTGAGAATGCTTTGGAACACTTTACAACCATTTTTATTTTCTTTGTGATGCAGCTTTGAAGTACAATGGCAAATTAAACCCTGTAAATACAATAATGTTGTATATTGTAAATATTATGATGTTTACATTGACATTGTTATTAATTTTATATATTGCAGAATATTTACTTGAAATTCACAATCACTTAAGCGTAAGGAGGAGTATCAGATGTCAAGGGGATGCCCCCCCCCCAAGACAGACTGACAAAGCAATTTAGAAGGGTTAACTATCCAGCCATTGCAAAGGGTGCAACTGCAGCAGCGACAAATAAATAATACACTTTTTTTCCCTGATCATAACTGTAACAAATTGTCACGTATCACTTCCTTGTATAACAATGATGACGTTTCTGAAATATGAAGCTTCACTACCAATTAGTTTCTGAGTGCCATTAACAATATTAATGTATTGATATAGATATATGTATTTATCTGGTTGTATCAGGGTATTAATTTTATATTTCACAGTATTTAAATGTTCAATTCACATCCATGTTATCAACCCCCCAGACAGACAAAGGTGTTAAAGGTGTTAAGGTGTTAAAGGTGATAAAGTGTTGCAGAGGTCAACACATTTGTAAATTAATGAGAGGCTATTAACAGCAGCAGCACCTATGTCGATGTTAGTAATTTTTTAATAATAATAAAAAAAACGAATTCCAAAAAGATTAACAACAGAAAGTCTTATTTTCCTGTTTCAGCTAAATGAGACAAATAGAAAGTCAAATCAGTCAGGATCTCAGAGTTTAACAAGGGTCAAAAACATTTGACATAACAAAACCGTGAAAGAAGCCAACCTTACGTTCAGCACATATTTTAAATTAATGAGAGGCTATAAACAACAACAGCAGCTGTGTGGATGTTAGTGGTTTAATAATAAATCAAACTCCAATAAGATTAACTACAGATCTCCTTTTTCTTTTTTAGGTAAATGAGACAAATAGAACGTCAAATCAGTCATGATCCCGAAGCTTAACAAAGGTAAAAAATGCAGACCTTAAATTTAGATCGGATATCTCTATACTGTAGGTGACCAAACAGCTCAATGAAATAAGTTACAAAAAAATAGCTCTTTAATGTTTGTCAGAATCAGATACTTTGCAAGCAATACAGCACTTCTTAAAAGGTACCCATTTCTCTCATCCAAACAAAGGTTTGATTTTTTTAAAAGAAATTCAAAACCTTGAATGGTATGTCTCAGGGACTCATTCATAGTATAATCCAAACAAAACATCCACATGCAGGTGTGAAGTAGGGCAAATAACTGTTTCAAAAGGCACATCAGGAAATGAGAAAGCACTGCTTAAAAAACCCAGATTGGCATAAAAAAGTCCCGTGTTTGGATTTTTGTTTCATTGCAGTATATAGCTTAGCAATGTGATTTAACAATATGTAATACAAACTATTCCATGAGTAACTAAAAATGCGTGTTCAATTTATTGTAACCCCAAAACCACATCACACAACACACATGTACTGTATAATAATCACAATTCTACCTTTTTTCTGCAATAATGATAGCAAGTATTCATAGAAAAGGTTAAAATATTATAGCTTTTTATAAAGTATATATACTTAATATAGTCAGAATGAGCATGTCAAAACATTTCCAAAATAACCAGAGTAAGTGACAGAGTTAAAGGATTAGATGCATAAAATGTTTCTAAAGATGGTGGAATACTGTTGGGTATTTTTTTTAGCTACCACTACCAGCCATATACAGTATGTATAATATATTTATATTCTTAAATTAATATCGTTTCTGATGTTCAGAGACGTAATGCTCCTGTTATTTTTGTGCTTAGCTACCAATATGTCCCTTTAATTGTAAACTTCCATAATAATATTCAATATTAAACAAATTCAAACATTCACAGTAGAGAAATAAAATAAAGAAATCATTTCACTAACATCTAACAAACCGTAAGTGCCACCTGTCGATCATCTTTGACCAGTACTGCAATGCACCGCATGACTTTTACTGTATATCCTCTAATATCATCTTCTGTATGACCCCACTCATACAACTCATCATATAAGACATGAGTTTTTAGTTTCTTACAGGAGATGGGAAGTAAATTCATTGTTCTAAATGGTGCTGTATTCCACCACTGGAGGATTCAAGCAGAGAATAGCTGTGTCTGGAACTTTTAGCCCCTCGACATTGGTATTGTCAATCAGCCTGATGAAGTTAATCTCAATACCTAGTAGGAACACAGGGCCTCATAGTGATCCTTGCTATTTCCTGTATGATTTGAAAAAGTCTGATGGTGGAGCAGAGAGACATGCTAGAAGCAATTTGCAGTAGTTCAGCTGTAAAACAATTAGTGTCTGGATGAGAAGCTGAGTTGAGTATGTGGTCAGGTAAATGCACATCTTCCAGTTGTTGTTCAGGAATAATCTGCAGGAGTGAGTCAATATGAGATATAGTGCACGAACGTGAGGTTGTCCAAGTTTCTTGGAAGTCTTTCTTGGAATTTTCTTTAGCAAAGGATAATTTTAGAAACAGTAAATTATATTTTGTCTTACATTTTTCCATCACAGCTTCAATTGTACTATTAACACCATCATCCACTACAAACATACTTTGTGTTTTTTTTGTATAGAAAGTATAGTTACATATATTTGTTACAAATTAGCTTGACAAACGGAAACTTCAAACAAATGTCACATTGCAATAGGATGCTTTTTGCTATGGGCAGCCCTGCAGAACTGACATTGCTGGAATTAAAGCATGACAAGCCTTCATGAGACTGTAAGAAAAATATAATTCAGCCAAGGTCCAAAAATTACATAGGATTAATTATTTTTTGGTGTTATTGCTGTAACATAAGCCCGGTCATTTTTTTTGCACACCAGATAAACTGACAAAGGTCCAAGACAGAAAAAATGAATACACTGAACTCTGAGATTAAATGCTTCCTCAATAAAGCTATTGCTCAAATACGAGAACACTGCGTAAACTCCAATGACAAAATTGCCTTCAATGTGTTTGTATGTTTTTAGCAAAATGTAGAAGACGTTCTTCTTATATCACAACGACAGCTGGAAACCTGCCATCTAATTTTCTATAACCTAGAGGTAATGAACTGTAAGTCAATTCTGAAAAGCCACTTCTCATCTAATTCCTAATCCACATTGTTCGCTCATTTTATTATTCTTGTAATTTGAGTGAAAGATTATTGTTGTGAATTAAATATCTAATTTAAAAAAACGGTAATATTGAGATAAACTTTACAATTTAGTGACATTTGTTATCATTGATGTGAAATTACAGATTCAAAAAGAAAGATTAATGTATGTTTTAACTATTAGAATATATAATATACACATTCCACACATCGTATATATATATAAATTTGTTTGACCTTTCAGACTTCTTTTTGGCATTAATAGATTTACCTAATATGGTATAAATTATGAAATGTTCATTTTATGTTTACTTCTATTATGTTTCTGATTTTTAAGGCATTGCTCTTTGCAACCAACAGAAAATTCCACTAGCATGCTTTAATTTATGCTCTCATGTGTAGTGGAAATGCTTATTTATAAGACAGAATTAAGTGTTGCTGTGCTTTCCTAAATGAGTTCAGGTGGGTAGCTGCGTCAACATGCGTAGGCTGCAAAGGAACAAGTAATAGGTTTATTCCATGCTGAAAAAAAAGAAGAAAGAAAACACAACGTTTCGGTCGTGGAGCCTTCTTCAAATGTTGCACAAGGACCGGTTGGCCGGGAACCAGAGGACACTGAGAGGACGCTGATGGATGTTGCCGCAACAGAGGCTGCCAGCTGGTCTTCTGTGGTTTAATTCAAGAGTAATATATTTACTTTTGAGTATCCAATGTAGAAGTGATATTAGTGAGACTGATTAACAATATAGTATAGCTGATAGTGAAGCATATTCTTACTTTGTACAGTATCTCTTTGTGTTTTGCATCTGTTCATGATTATAAACTTCACATTTTGATACCTATGACAGTAAGATCTGCCATTTGTATCCAGGCAGACTGTTGTATGTTTTATATGCACAATTTATGTATTAATAAATGTATCTCGTGTATTGAATCTGTGTGTGTGCATCGCTGATCAATTGATTTTCTAATGGTCATAAAAGAATCAACTCATGGTTACTGCTTCAATTTATAAATTGTCCCAGTAAATTCACAAAACTCTTACAAGTTACACCTCATTGTAACCTTACGAAGGCGATTTTAGTTCTTGTTAGTCTATAGAAGTTTGAAAAATCTGCATTTTTAATGCATTAGGAAATGATACAAAATGGACTGTATTTACACAATTGTAATTTTCTGAAGGGGTGTGTTTTTCATTTTTGGATTTGCTTCTTATAATACTTAACGTGTAACATTATGCTAGTAATGGTTGAATGAAGTAATGCTTGAATAGCAATTTTGAGTTAAGGAGATACATTTTGTAAGCTTTATAAATGAAAAAGTAGACATTTGAAGATTGTTATGTACTACAGCATTTCACCATCCGCCCTTATGCACTAGTACATATGCTTTCCACCTGAAAATTAATTTGTAAGAACTGTTTGTAGGAAACCCAGGTTGTGTGAAGAGATGGATACTGAATTTTCAGTCTATGGAAAACATGACATCCCGAATGGTAGAATTTCTAAAAAAAGATGAATAATAAAAAGCCTTAGGGTTATTGATTTGGCTGTCCTTTTGCTATACAAAAAGGCCTAGGAAAATGAACTGAGCAAGTTGATGGTCACCCAGAGTTACAGAATGTAGAGAAAGGGCATATAGTAAATTATCTCACAGTTTAGCTAACAGCACAGAGAATGTAGGAATTGTAAATTAGCATTGATCACTATCAGCTTTTCTTAGTGAATGATCAGATGGCAAACAAGAAATCACCAATCCTACAGATTGGTGAGCAAATGTGAAATGTTTCTATCTGTTGAGTATCTAGAAAATGTAAACAGACAGGGAGCCCTTGGGAAACAACAGAGCAAAAAAGAAAATAAAAAGCTTCATCATCTCACCTTGAATGCATTTAATCAAGTATTTTCCTTCATTCTCATTTCTAATGCTTTGAAACTTGATTGCCACACTTGGGAGATTGTGTACCTCTAAGAAAATGAACAAACATTAGGTTGCTGTACAAACCTTCAGTCATTCATTTTAGTAGACTTCAAAGACAAAACATCTTTGGACTGCTGTTGTTGACACTTCACAGAAAAGTTATTTCAAGAGGAGAACCAGGGGATAGTAAAGCAGAGGAAAGTAGCACCCTGACCGCACCCGGGAGCCCGATTGGTCCATTCGGGTTGGCTGACTCGACAGCCCTCAGGTGATAGAAAGGACTGACAGGCCCTCAGAGGATAGAAAGGAGGAGATAGTCCTTTGACTCTCTGAGAGTCATTTTGAGGCCTCACAACTGGAAATGAATCCCTCAAGGGGAAAGAGTAAGACCACTTGACTGGAGGATTCACTTTGATAGATGCTGCCCCAGGGTTTGAGAATGAAGAGAAAGCGCTGCTTGAGAAAGAAGTGAAAGAAGTCCCCTGACCTACTGAAAGTCACTAGGCCCTCAGGGGACTGACAGGAGGAGAATTAGTAGGTTAGAGATGCTGATAACAATGTGGTTGGGGGTCCCTTCTGGCTCATGCTGTGAGAACCTCTCCAGGAGAGGTCAAGGTGGCACTGCCAACCTGGGGTCAGGGAATTGAGCTTCGTTTACCCCCCAGAGATGGAGCAATCTGTCTCATGCTTTGTGGAATCCAAAGCACCTCCTATCATTTCTTTCAGGAAGCCTATCTCCTATGTCCTGCTAATTTTATCTTCCATTCCTAGACAAGTTTGTTTTACCCCCTGCAAGGATGTACTCATGGATATGATGTGTCTGACTGAGTTTTGGGGGTTTCTTAAGAGCTGCAGAATTCATCAGTTCCTCTGTATCATGTTTTAAAGAATCTGGTCTTTAACTCTATGACCTGTCTTGCACCCCAGACTCCCAATTCTTTCTTTTTCTATGCTCTTCTAAAACTGATTCCCTTTGCCGGGGACATTTCAGTAACCAGGCACTGGTTTTCTCAATGACCGTCAGTTTTAATCTCCAACACTCCTCTGAACCCTCAGTTTTACACTCTTAATTCTTTCGGATTTGGAGACGCCACCTCACTTCCCAGGCTATCTTGGATATTCAATTTCTTAAAACACTGGATCGTTTGCCTTCTTCTGCAGTCAACCTTTACATTCACACTACTCTCTCATACATTTCAGCTACTCATTATCCATTGCTAGTATGCTAGTGGGAGTGTCTGTTCCACTGGGGCCACCAGAGGTTTTTCCCTGTATTCCCTTGAATTGGCATGAAGGGTTTTGTGTCCTCTCCACTGTGTGGTCAGACGCACACATAACCTTTTCTTTTCTCTCTTTTTTCTTTAATTATGCATCGGCACACACTTTGTTTGTCCTCACAGGTGTTGGCAGAGACAGTATTGGACCGCAGGGTCTTGCAGGGCACGCTCTAGGGCGGGAATTCAGATGGGTGTGTAGTGTGCTCTCACGAGGCACCAGTTCTGTAGGGGTTTGGGCATTTACTGGGACAATTATTAATTGTAGCAGTAAATCACAAAATGATTCTTTTAAAGGCTTGCAGTATAACTCAAACAACGCACACACAAAGGTACTAATACATGAGGATACATTTATTAATACATAAAATATGCATATAAACCTAACAGATCTTATCGTGAGGGTTATCAGAATACAAAAGGTATATATTCATTCAGTTACAAAGAGTTACACATATCAAGAGGACATACGTTCGGTATATCATTCATTTAGACTGTTTCGTAAATGAACTTGGTCACAACTTCTAAATTAGATACTCAAAACAAGTACATAACTCTTAGGAATTAAATTGATATCAACTGGTTGGGATAATAATTGAATTCTCAAGCTGTAATGCAGTGAAGTTGAATACTCATCCAATCTCTGGGGATTCAGATATCCTGCGGGCACAAAGAAGCAGTTGCAGGCTTGTTGCTGTCCAATCCGCACTCTATGGCTCCGTGCCAGGCTGTGCTGTGCGGCTTGCGACGGTACGCTGCTGTTGCTCACTGACCGGCTAGTAAGTGTTGGCTTTAACTAGCAAAGGTTGTGCACAGGAGAAAAGATGACTGTGGGTCCCAGTGGGTCAGGAAGAGGACCGGTTCGTTCCTGATGAAGCGCCAGTTCTGAATACTGATTCAGCTGTTCACAGTTCCGACCTGTTCACGAGGCTTGCTGCTGGTGCTAACCTCGGGTGGATCTTTTGGTTACTCTCTGGCAACCTCCGCTCTCGACTCTAAGAACAGAGGAAAGTTCTGGCACTCGGACACACTGGCCGTTCCATAGTTGTCCGGGCTCAGTCGCAGGATGGTCAGGAGGCGCGCTGCGAGAATGTCCTGCCCTTGGGAGCCTTTCTGCTCCTGGGCCGTCCTGCCCTGGAATTGTCTCGCACCTCTGGAATTCTCCTGGAATTGTCCTTAGAATTTCTCCTACAGGCTCTCTGTGTTGCCTGTTTTTACCTGGAGGAACTTCAGCTCATTCATTGGTTGAAAGTTTCATGGGCATCAGAGACCCACATGGGTTACTCGGCCCTACCAGGCCCTGAGTGGTTGATCAAGGTGAGATATGAGTACCCATGCCCTCTGACCTTGGGATTGTAAACCACTTGGATGAGGCTCTCCCTTGGAATCTTGCTGACTTTTAGGCCCCAATGGATGACCATTGATCATGATAGCCAGGCTTAGCTAAGTGCATCCCCATTTGGGAGCTGTACCTTATCAAAAGAAAACATCTTTAAATCAGCCTGCATGAATAGCTTCTCTGTGGCTGCACCACAGAGATGAAGATGGAGATGGGGCCTCATTTGGGAAAGCACAGCAACACTTAATTCTGTCTTATTAACAAGCATTGCCGCTACAGGTGTATGGATTTGGAAGGGGTTAGATTTTTGGAGCAGGGGGACAGATGTGTCTAGAGTAGGTATAACCGCAAAAATTACAAATGTGCAGAAAGGGACATACCATAGATGAACAGGAAGAATGGTTAAAATTATTAACCAAATTAAACAAATCTGTTGAGACTGAAAAAAAATTAATTGGGCATCCATATTTGTCCAAAGATGTGGAATGATATGGAGGAACAGAAGAATGAAGAGAAGCTTGAAAGGAAGGATGGGGGGGGGGGGGGGTCAGAGAAAGAAGAGGTGGATGAAGAAGCAGAAGCTGCGGGTCAGAATGAGGACATTCTCTAGGACGGAATGTGGTGGAGTGGGCTGTAGAAGCAGCAAATCCTGCAGTTGTGGCTCTGAGGCCACTAAAAACTTGGTAAAAAGGTCAGTATCGGGAAAGGACCAGTCAACAATATAATTATCTGCAGCGCAGATAGCTGCAGCTTTAGGTAAAAAAGGCTTTGTGGTATTAATAAAACAAAGAGCCACCATAATGAAGAGAAAGATCAGCAATATAGTGCATGTAGTGGTGCAACTCCTGGTGCCTGAGAGGGCAGACAGTACAAATGGCATCTCCGAAATAAATTCTCCAAAGATTAAACATTTGAGAAGACTTGTATCTCGGGGATTTTAGAATAACAGCAAGATCTTCACAATTCACTACTCAGTGATAAATAAATTCAGAGCAGGCTAAGAGGAGTGAAACAAGATTTAGATCTTAACCTTCAAGAATCTGGTGGTGCAAATGAGGAACGAGAGTATGACGATGGACTGTAGCTGCAGCCAAAGAGCCTGAGCCAGTAGCTGTGCTAAGTGGGAAATCGGACACGGGGGCGGGTAGAGGGAGAATGGACATGGGCGTGGCTAAAGCTGGAGGTGGAGCTGAATGGAGGGAACTTTCAAGCCTAATCAAATGGAAATTAATATTGGCTACAGAACGAGAATGGGGTTTGAGAATTTGAGAAAACTGCTGGGAAATTTTATGTTATCAACTAGAGATCTTGGTGGCTATGCAGCAGGTGGAAGGCAGATCCATTTTGCAGAGGGAGGAGCTGAATAAAGTGCAGTAGACAGAGAAGGAGGAAGGACTGGTTCAGCTGAGATGAAATTGCATAAAAGTAGAAAAAGACCTCGATGGTCAGACTGAGGTGGAATAGGAATAAATCTGTTGAAATGCAAATTGAGTATCTTAGAAAGAGGCTAGTCCTAAGAGCGGCGTAATCTGGGAGACTGGATATGAGAAGCAGAAATGTCAGCAACTGGCGAGAGAGGTGGATTAAGTTGAATCCCGGGAGGTCGACGGGACAAAACAGCAGAAAACAAACAGTGGGGAGAATCTTCAAGATTCTGGAGAAACTGAAGGCCATCCGAGGATGGCAGAGTATTAGGTATGCAGGCCATTATAAAGTCTGGCACTCAGAACTCAAGAGACTTGAATTTAAAACTTTAGACAGGTGTTAGTGTGGTTAGGGTTTAAATAGGAAAGAGTGCCCCCAGCTTCTCCCCCCAAACCTACATCTGTTGGTCTCCATAAAAAAACTTTAATTTCACATTCTGAGCTGTAAAACATGATTAATGCTTCTTGAGTGCTTGTCTGAGATAGCAGAGTTAAAATGTCAAGAAATACTCTTAGAATAAATGTTTGATTGCCATGTGACATGTTTATCCTGGCTTTTTTAGGTGCAGTGTGGTTGCCCTCTGTATATAAAAAGCTTCCAGTCAAGTCAAAATCAGTTAAGAGAAAGCAGATGTAAGCGATTATATGAATTTTATAGTAGATTGATTTAGGTTGGATTATACATTTTTGTGTATGTTCTCTCATATTTACTAATTTCTGTTTTATAATTTCAAAAGATAATATAGTCCTAAACATCTAACGTTTATATGTTGAACAAAAACATGTCAAGACATCAGTGTGAAATTACGAAAAGGAGTACTTTTTCCTGCAAATGTGATTTTCTATGAACAGAACATGAAATTTTAAAGTTGGAAAAAAGATCCTTATTTATATTTTTGCTGGGTTTATAGCTGTGATATTTCATAAGCAAAATATTTTGAAAGTGAGATAGGCCTATATTAAGATCTCTAAAGTTGTACTACCCTCTACTTATGAAATGTACTATATCTATGTCCTTGTTTACAGTTTTGATTTGATTTGTGTAACTTCTTTTCCTCATTGAAAGTAAAAATGGTAACACTTTAGAATAGTATTAAAATATTAAGTGTTAATAAATGCATTATTAAAAATAGACTAACAAGGATTCATAGTTTATTGAAAATGAATAATGAATAATAATAAATAATTAATTAAGGCTTGACAGAAGTCTACAGATGCAGCCATTCAAAATAGGTGGGGTATTTCGCGGTATACCCCGGTGGGCGTGTCGCGGTATCACACAGTATCACGGGGTTTAATCGCGTCATTTTACGTCAATGCTGGAAAGTATCCGGCATCACCTTGTAAAACCACCTGGAGGAGCCAATAAAGCTTAACCTCTCATGTACAGCATTTAAGCTTTTAAATTTAAACTGTGTATTACAGCATGTTAATCATCAGTCATTAAAATGTTGGTATATTTTATGAAAGCAAGATTGCTCAGTTGGACAAAAGTACACAACCTACCTTTATCAGAAATATTTATGCATCAAAGCCTTTACCAAAGATATTACTAATAGTATTAATAATGAATGACTTTGGATAAGCTGTATACTCAAAGTATAATTTCTTTAGCGCACTTGTACAAGCTTACTTACTTACTTTGTCAGGCATTTTCTTTTACTTCAACGGACATAAAAACTCCCTTGCTTTTAACAGGGCGTTTCATAATTTCTAGCTATGAAAATTATTTAAAATGCGACACTTATCATTCAACTAGAGCTCAAAATATCACAAGTGTCCTCAAGAGCACAGCAAAGACTATTAAAAGATACTAGTATCAGATACATGAAAATCCAGGCTTTATTATCAACGCTTTCTTTTCCGTATACCAGATATTATGGAACCACTTCAGAAGGGTGTCAGCCAGTCAGATTCCAGGAATCGGTAATTTAAAGAAAAAATACACACCGGTATTCCATTTCTCCCTAAACATTTTAAGCATCGAAGTATTTAACTAACATGTGAAATAGCGTGTTAAAAAAGTGGTAGTTTTAAGCTTTCCTGCTAATATAATATGGAATTGCGTATCTAAAGAAATTAATAACGATATGATTATATTCGTGTACTGCGACAGGGCTGTGTAGGGCTGTTACACCTCTCTCTTCATGAGACTTCCCTTGTAGCCCACTGGTCTACACGGGTTGTGTGTTCAAATCCAGCTGGCGCTGTAACTTTTCTTTTAACAAACATTTCTTCGAAAAAATAGAATAGCAATATTATGGACAATCAATTGACTTTTATATTTCAAAATATCACAACATGATCAAATCTAAGTCATTTTTGATAACAATGAATAGTCACCTTATTCCCTTCTGACAAGGGTCCCTGCTTCTGCTTCCTGCTTCTATTGTGTGTGTGTGGGGGGGATCCCTTCAGATCTCCCTTCAGATTAATCATATCTTCGGTGTCGCATCTTACCAGTGCAGCTGATCTTTTGCTGCCTGGGTGGGTCAACTATCACAAAGCTTTAGAGAACCTAACATTTCTATTATCAACAAATTGTAAATTTCTAAAAGAGTAAATTTTTATAGAGAAATGAGGGTGGACAGTATGCGTTACAATATAAACATTTATATTGATTTAAATCGCGTTTTGATTTAAATCACAAACGCGTGTTTAATTATATGTGTTTTTTAATCATAATCAGACAAATGCAACATAAATTGATACAGTATCTTTGTCTTCTAAGTATCTTAATAAACTTTCAGCATAGAGATGCAGCCATTCAAAGTGCGCGGTAAAGACACCGCAGTACAGATACCGCAGGTAAGATGACACGCGATACCGCGGTACGTGATTGGTTGACCGACAGGGGCACTCGTGGTCCGTTGGTCTGTCGTAGAAAGACTTACTGTACTGTAAACGTCTTTACTGTGCCCGTTGTAGATATTGAATTTTACCACTGAAGGGAAATCTTAGTAGCTGAGCATAAAAAGAATAGGAGCATACTGTAACGCGTGTGAAGGCCATAAACGATATTAATTTTGGAACGTAAACATACAGTATATGGCTGGTCTTGGTACTTTAAAGAAAAAAATACGCACCATTATTCCATTTCTCCCTAAACATTGTAAGCTTCGAAGTCTTTAACTAACGTGATACCGGAGTCAACAAGCATACTTTTAGAATTTGATTAAAAGGGAATATAATATGGAATCGCGTATCTAAAGAATTTAATAACGGTATGATTATATCCGTGTACTGCGGCAGGACTGTGTAAGGCTGTTTCGCCTGCCTGATCATGCGAGCTGTCTTGTAGCCTACTGGTCTAGGTGCGTGACTACCAGCTGGCAGGTTGTGTGTTCGAATCCAGCTGGTGCTGGACTTTTCATTTTTATTTATTTATTTTTCAATCGCGTAACATAAACATATTACCGTATGCAAACTGTACTGTATACAGTATGTATATGTATATTTAATGTCTTAACTGTGCCCGTTTAATTGAATTTAAAAAAAATATTTAACACGAACATTAAGCTGTTTACATGTTCCGCCTGAGAACAGTCACCCGTTGCTACCCAACGCAGAATGGTGATTGGCTGACACCATCTGACACCCCTCTGATTGGAGAAAAAAGACGTGCTGGTGTGCTATACCAGGAAGAGGATTTCTTTCAATTCTAAACGTGTATTTTAAAAGTTTAAGAAGTAAAAACCTTACAGCGTACACAGATTTCTAAACTGATCAGGATCGTTATCTTTGTCTCATGCATAATAATGTTCACCGCTCTGTCCAGCAAATTAATAATAAACTTTATTTTATATAGCTTTTTAAACGAATAAGTAATTAGATTGCTCATAAACCTAATCACTTGCTTTTTCTTTTTATTTATGCTCAGATTTCAACTATAGATCGTATTATTAATAACCATAATAACAACCAACCAACAAAAACAACCATATAAACATAATGGTGGTGCTGGACCTTCCAGTTTTATTTATTTATTTTTTAATCGCCTAACATAAACATATTACCGTATGCAAACTGTACTGTATACAATATGTATATGTATATTTAATGTCTTAACTGTGCCCGTTTAAGTATTGAATATTCATATCTAATTTTACCACTGAAGGGAAATCTTAATATAAACATACAGTATATGGCTGGTCTCGGTACTTTAAAGAAAAAAATACGCACCAGTATTCCATTTCTCCCTAAACATTGTAAGCTTCGAATGAAACCACTAAATAAAGACATAAATATAGAAATCTTAAGATTTGTTTTATTTAATGTTGGTAGCAGGATGAACTGTCAGAGTGTATATTTTGTCGCAAAGTTGCTACAAGATGTTAACAGTGAAAAAGGTATTTAGAAATGAGTTATTTCAAGATGAAAAAGAAAACATACACGAAACATGGTTTCATTACGACCAGAATCGGTCTTGAGATATTTTTAACTTGATTTACAGTATTTGAGAGGTATGTCTTAACACCGATACTACAGTGCTTAAGTACTGCTCACGTATATGTGTCTAGGTTTATATTATGCATTTCATACGGTCAAATTACTTTTGAACAACTAATAAGAAGCGCCAAACGGTATGCGTTTTAGTTTCGTTTTGTGCTGGAACCCGTGGATTGATTAGAGATATCAAGTACATACAATGTTGTAGTTCGTCTTGAAAAAATGTTACGAGTACATCATCTATCAACAATTACACAGGTTCTGTTTCCATATTGCGGATTTTGGTTAGGTACAGTATTATCAAATCCAGTGGCGCTGTGTGTTACTTTACTGAGTCCCAATCTGTGATTGAAACCTGTAAAACCGGTTTAATTCGTCACAGCCAGCACTCTTCAGGTGTGAGGGTCTTCTGCTCAGAATGAAACGCTAAAATGTTTGTGTATATTCTAATGGTAGTGGGGGCAGGGTGTGTGGGAACAGGTTTGTTCTTCACACCTGAAACATTTTCTCTGAAAGGATTTTCTTCGAAGTTTAACCGATCTTGTTACAGCATGTTACAGTTTACTATTATTAACCATATTAATTTTAAGTGCTTAATGTAAAATCTTGTAAAAATATATTTTCATTGTTCAAATATACATTAATATACATTAAGTCTGACTATCATATAATAAGTTAAATACAAAACTAAAGAAAAAATAGGGTTAAATATAATTCAAAATATTTTGCTAACAATGTTAACTGTTTATGAATAATAAAATGTATTAACTAAGGAGTAGGATGGCACAGTTGTTAGTATGTTTTTTGTTTTGTTTCTTTTTAATAAATACAACAGTAGTACCTGATGTCTCAGTGGCTTTCAAAATTAAATTATGCATGCAAACCTGTGAACTAGAAAGATAACTAAGATTTTAAAACTAATTAAATGACCGCGGGCACTTCCCACCCCCCTACATTCTCAGAGTAGAACAGACTAACCTTCTAATGAAAGACGGTCCACCCCCCACGGACAGGAAAAGTGCCCACAGGCACTTAAACTTAATATGGTCAGTAACGGTAAACAGTAACATGGTAAGAAGGAGCACGTACAAACGTTTTCGAAATAACCACATGTAAGACTCTGATCCTAAAAATGTTTAGGGAGAAAGTGGAATACTGGTGTGCTTCCAGAAGAATCAGTATGGCTCAGAGATTAAATAAAACTTCACAGACATTAACGAAGAGCATAACGCGTGTACTGTATACACTGCAAGTACAACCCAACTCTCTGCAGGAGTGCTGGCTGTGACGAATTGAACCGGTTTCACGGGTATTTTCAAAGTAGGAGGCGAGATTTCCAGCGAAAGACACCCCCCCTCAAAAACCTAGTAAATACAGTACTTACTAGTTAAAGGCTAGGCTCCCGACTACGGCGAAAGGAACCCTTCTTTCATTAGAAGACAATGAACATATTTTAGCCCTGAATGAATTAATAGCAAACATGGTTTACATAAAAGACATTTTTCCAAGAAAGTTTAGCCTTTGTCACTAATGAAACCACTAAATAAAGACATAAATAGAAAAATCTTAAGATTTTTAAAATACATGACTTTGCTAAAATTTATTTGAAAATAAAAACAATTACAACTGCCAGGGGAGAGAGAGAACAGGGGAGGGATGTTGGTTTTGCATAAGGGGCGGGGCTATGGAAAGTAGGTATGTTTGGGAATGTGTAGTTACATGTTCTGGCTGTTTGTGAATTATCGTTGTTGAGTATGGAGTGTTGAGGTATTGATTTTGTGTAATGCTTTATGTTGAAAATTGAGGTGGATTTTGTTTATGATAAACAGGATAAACTGGGATGGGAGGAAGGTTTGGTTTTGCATAAGGGGCGGGATTATGATAATTGGAGGACTTTGCGAGTGTAAAATGGTTTGATTATTTGATTTTGTATTGTGGTTGTTATCTATGTTTTTGGTTGGTATTATGTTTATATGGTTGTTTTTGTTGGTTGGTTGTTATTATGGTTATTAATAATACGATCTATAGTTGAAATCTGAGCATAAATAAAAAGAAAAAGCAAGTGATTAGGTTTATGAGCAATCTAATTACGTATTCGTTTAAAAAGCTATATAAAATAAAGTTTATTATTAATTTGCTGGACAGAGCGGTGAACATTATTATGCATGAGACAAAGATAACGATCCTGATCAGTTTAGAAATCTGTGTACGCTGTAAGGTTTTTACTTCTTAAACTTTTAAAATACACGTTTAGAATTGAAAGAAATCCTCTTCCTGGTATAGCACACCAGCACGTCTTTTTTCTCCAATCAGAGGGGTGTCAGATGGTGTCAGCCAATCACCATTCTGCGTTGGGTAGCAACGGGTGACTGTTCTCAGGCGGAACATGTAAACAGCTTAATGTTCGTGTTAAATATTTTTTTTAAATTCAATTAAACGGGCACAGTTAAGACATTAAATATACATATACATACTGTATACAGTACAGTTTGCATACGGTAATATGTTTATGTTACCCGATTAAAAAATAAATAAATAAAAATGAAAAGTCCAGCACCAGCTGGATTCGAACACACAACCTGCCAGCTGGTAGTCACGCACCTAGACCAGTAGGCTACAAGACAGCTCGCATGATCAGGCAGGCGAAACAGCCTTACACAGTCCTGCCGCAGTACACGGCTATAATCATACCGTTATTAAATTCTTTAGATACGCGATTCCATATTATATTCCCTTTTAATCAAATTTTAAAAGTATGCTTGTTGACTCCGGTATCACGTTAGTTAAAGACTTCGAAGCTTACAATGTTTAGGGAGAAATGGAATACCGGTGTGTATTTTTCCTTGTGATATTTTAAGCTCTAGTTGAATGATAGGTGTCGCATTTTAAATCATTTTCGTAGCTAGAAATTATGAAACGCCCTGTTAAAAGCAAGGAAGTTTTTATGCCCTGTTGAAGTAAAACAAAATGCCTGACAAAGTATGGCTTGGACAGATTCCAAGTGCTTGTACAAATGTGCTAAAGAAATTATACTTTGAGTATACAGCTTGTCCAAAGTCATCCATTATCAATACTATTAGTAATATCTTCAGTAAAGGCTTTGATGCATAAATATTTCTGATGAAGGTAGGTTGTGTACTTTTGTCCAACTGAGCAATCTTGCTTTCATAATATATACCAACATTTTAATGACTGATGATTAACATGCTGTAATACACAGTTCAAAATTAAAGGCTCAAATGCTGTACATGAGAGGTTAAGCTCCCCCTGGCGGTTTTACAAGGCGACGCCGGATAGTTAGTCACGTGACACAGGTGACACACGTGATACCGCGTGATACTGCGTGATAGTTTGACACGCCCACCGCGGTATGCCGCGAAATACCTCACCCATTTTGAATGGCTGCATCTGTAGCTTTCTCCCCGTTTAGATTTATTTTTCTTGGGATTTTGGGATCAAACGTGGAAGGATTAGATTGTAATCGTTTTTATTTTTCAAATACATTTTAGAAAAGTGTAATCTATACCTGCCCAGACTGTACGCCCGCTTCACTGTGGGACAGCCGCACTGGTCGGCGGCCTTCCTAAACCCCGCTCTGACCACTTTCACTCCTGTCCTGCTCTTCCCCGCGCACCCCAGCCGGGCGCTCTTCGGCCTCTGCCCGGGACGAATGTTTATTTAGATATTTATACCCGGCGCGGCACCGAGGGAGCGTCTGCATTTATAACTTAGTTTTTAAAATTAGTCAAGCAATATGAAGCATCTCCTTTTACTTTTAAGTCTCTTAAATACATTGAGCACAGCTTTCTCACCACTTAGATTACTTTTAGATACCATCCTTACACAAAGCAGAAACTTCTTGTATTTTCCGATGACATACAGTACAAGTGGAAAGATTACAGATTTTAATCGTCTTTAATTTTGTTACGTTATACGTTTTAGGAACGTTTCATTTATACAAACACCACAAAACTATTCTCGATTGTATTTCTGAATGTTATGTTACATCTACAGTAGTTCACTGCTTTAAATACATCGAATTAAGAAAGTTAGGTGTAGCACTTTAGATCTTTTTTTCTGAACCAGGGAAAATCTGATCATGTTTCTCTATAACAATAATAAAAAACGTTATTTTACATATCACCTTTAAAAGTGGCATCTCAAAGCAATACAGTAGATGGAAAAACAGTTAAAAGGGACCAAAGTAAATACCAGACAAACGCAAACGCGTTTTTAATAAAATGCTTTTATTCATTCAGCAGAGAGAGAGAGAGACATCCAGCAGAGAGAGACACACACACAGGATTTCATTGACAAAAAGCAATTGTTTTTTTTACATTCCTCTTGTCTAACAGGAATGTTTTGTTTGTGGACAGATTGTCCACAAACGTGAGACTGTCTTTCTCAGACTCACATTCCCGAATGTCCCCTACCCCGGTCAACAATCCTAGGAAGAACACGAAACAGCCTGTTAATAAAATTGTTACAATTTTGTTCGGTCAGTTCTTCCTCCCAGAATTTATAGATAGCATCGATCAGTTCCTGCTTTGTGACTGGCTTAGCAGTTTTCCGAACGTAGTCTTTCAAAGAATGCCAAACCATCTCTATCGGATTTAGATCTGGGGATTCGGCTGGAGTTTTCACCCAGTTCACTCCTTCTGCTACAAGCCTCGCCCTTGCTGCTGTGTGTTTCGGATCATTGTCTTGATAGAGATGGTGCCTTGATCTAAACTGCTCCCTGATATATGGGGCAGCATGCTGTGTGACCACGACTTCCTCGAAGAATTCACGGTCCATAATTCCTTCGAAAATAAGAAGTGGTCCCGGGCCTCTTCTAGATATACCCCCCCAGACGTGAACCTTCAGTGGATGTTCGGGCTTTGGCTTGTCCACATATCTACCCTTTTTGCAAAATGACATTGTTGAAAACTGTTCCAGAGCCACTGTTGTTTCGTCGGTGAAAAGTACATCCTGAAATGCCTCCCCCTGTTCAATCCATTGAAGCGCTTGTTTGAGTCTTTCCTCTTTGTTTTTTAGCCTTATCATGGGGCATGTGTTGGTTTTTCTGTATCTCCATCCAAGCCTCCTGCGTACTCTTCTTATCGATGTCTGGCTAACGGTCGCACCGAGGTCAGCCCATAGCCGTCTTTGGACTTGCATCGCCGGTAGCTCATCATTTTCATCAGTCAGTTTGTCGATAGCTCGCACAATAGGACTTGAAAAAAAAGAGATCAACAGTTAGTTTTAAAAATAATGTGCGTAGTTGTATTTACATGCAAGAAAGGTATTTTTAGAAATTTATTTACCTTTGAATCGTCCTCGGTTTAGATTCTCTTTGCCTCCTCTCCCCTTTATAATGTCGTCTCACTGTGCTTTCAGAAACGAAGATGTCCATCGAAGCCAAATGCTGTACAATGTCCCGTGTTGACTTCCCGTTTCTTTTCATCTTCATTATTTGGTGTGAGAGAGTCTTCGTGATTTTGGCCATTGTCCATCTCCTTACCAAAGCGATACAGTGGTGCAGCTTGAATTCTGTACCTATATACTGTATGGTATGGTACAGATAAAACTTACACCATACCGATGAGCTAATACCAGGGAAAGACACTCCTATTTTATTTAAAACACAATACGCCAGGAAATGTGTCTGATGCATTAGCAAGTTAAAACAATTGCGTCGAAAACCTGGCCGTAACAGCTGTTCCTTTTTCTGATCACTCGCTTTCTGGATACACGTCTCACCTGTCCTGTTCTTTGTTTTCCTGGTTTGCTTATTATGCCTGCTGCGATCCACTCCTACCCTCACACCTAAAGAAGACTATTTTAAATTTCTTGGCGCGGTTCATTGTGCAATTAACCCTTGTATGTGCTGTCCTTAAGGTGATATCACATAAAGGTGATATGTAAAATAATGTTTTTTATTATTGTTATAGAGAAACATGATCAGATTTTCCCCGGTTCAGAAAAAAAAAGATCTAAAGTATACTAGTTTGTCACTAGTATGCTTTTAATACAGTCTTTGCTGTGCTCTTGGGGATCCTTGTGATATTTCGAGCTCTGGTTGGATGATAAGTGTTGCAGTTTAAATAATTTTCGGTGTTCGAAATTATGAAACGCTCTGTTAAAAGCAAGGGAGTTTTTGTGTCCGTTACAGTAAAAGAAAATACCTGACAGAGTAGGGCTTGGACAGATTCCAAGTGCATTTTTGCAATCAGCCTTATTTATGGGTTGCAATTTAAAAAAAGTCAAAAACAAAATGCAATTTAGAGCTTTCTGGCAAGAGGAGACACCCAAATTAATAATGTAACATGCCACTGTTTGTGCATGAACAGGGTTATACTGCTATTCCCTTAGATACCCAATTAAAAAAAATATAAAAATTTTTTAGAATCCCCAGCGGAACCGGGCATCCATATGAATCAAGTAACAGGTTTATTCCATGCTGAAAAAAAGAAGAAAGAAAACACATTTCATAAGAATTGAGTGAACTCCGCTCTGTACCACACAATGATCCCCTCAGAGTCTCTGCCCCGGGTTATTTGGGTTTTTTGACAGAGGGTAAAAAACTCTCTCTCTCGCTTGCCCTCCCCCTCCCTGTGTATTGTCTGTTTTTTTTGTGCTGTCCTTTGACAAAACAAGGCTCGACAGATAATGTGAATCGAAACCTGTTTTTCTAGCTTTTAAAGTCGTGCGATGTGTAAGCGGGAACACATCATTATATCTTACATATGAAAAATACATAATATAGCTCCCAAACAAACGCAAACGGTTTTTTAATAAGATGCTTTTATTCACTCATGATCCGACAATTTCAGGAAGACTAAGGAAGGACTAAGGGAATTGTCATCTGTTGTTGAAGCTCTGTGAGCTCGGTGACTTTGAGACCACTTGTTATCCTGGGTTGTTTAAATCGCCACAATTCAAATAGAGAAAAAAGAGCTTTAAGATGTGGCTCTCAATGTTGGATTAAAAAAAAACACATTGCCCGACGTTTGTTGCATTGCTTGAAAAATAACTTTATTTCGAGAGACTGGATAAGTAATTCAAGTTTTTTTTTTTAACTTCCTGAAAAACAACTAATAATTTAACTATATGTGCAAACGTTTTATGATATGTCGCTGTTGTGAATGTCTGTGGACATGTGCTGGCTGGACAGGAGGCTCTACTGTATACAGAGAGGGGCGGGAGGAGGGGACAAGCCGATACATACTCTTAGAGTTTGATTAATAGGGAATATATTACAAAAATATAGTACTAAAAATAAGATACACTCTACAGACATTCACAACGGCGACTGTCAGAAGATAGGACACAGCGGCTCAGGCACCCACTGAATGGAAAAGGGGCACTTTAATGTTCTGTATGGCTAATACTAAAGCCAATACTTCAATACTTTAATATTCTTTTCTGTATGTTTAACAATAGTGGGTACTGGCCTAATTCGTCCCTGCTCCTGTTGTTAGGTGTAAATGTGTTGTTAAGTGTGAATTTGTACCTGTTTCCCTGAGGTCTGGCTTTTTTTCTGGAAAACCATAACTCTGGTCTTGTCCAGATTGACTGTCAGCGCCCAGGTCTGACAGTGCTGCTCCAGCAGTGCCAGGTTCTGGCGCAGCCTCTGTTCTGTGGGCAACAGCAGGACCAGGTCGTCTGCAAAGAGCAGGAACTCGATTTCTGTAATTAATGCAGATCAGTAAATCAAGGGACAAAACAATTATTGCACCCGGCTCCTCAATGGGCTTTGACGTGCTAATGCATTGGTTTAACAGTCCGGGTGTGGCAAGCCTCTAATGTCTCCCGACTTCGGCAAAAGGAACCTGCCTTTCATTGGAAGACAATGAACACATTCTAGCCGTACATGTGAATATAGCATAAATACACCAAGGGATTGGGTGAGCTCCCATCACAAAAAAAAACTGTGAACCTGCACTACAGCGACCACAGTACAGTATGGAGACCAAGACCTTTTACGGGAAGAGACGGGGTGCTTCTGCCGCCCCAGCTTCCAAAGAGCGAAGGGTAAGCAAATACAGCAGACTTCATCTGTAAAACACGATTGCAGCGCATATTACAAGGTATTTTTGCTGTTTTGAATTTTAAATTCAATTATAATTATTTCTTCGTAGCCTGTTCTTGAAGAAAACACCCCACGGGCGAAACGATCTTCGAAATCTACCACCAGGACAGTAAAAAAGAAAGCGGTAAGACGGAAAAAAAGAAAAGTTTATTTTGACATCTGTTCCGCGACTGATGAATACTACTGTGTGACTTTATTTCTTACATGAATTATGTTATTTTGCCACAGGCCGTGGGTCTCTGCTCTCGGCCACTGGCCAGAGTGCCAACCTGTAGAAGCACCACCTGTGTGGAGACTTTTCGGCAGCAGAGGGAGCAGTTAGACGCATTACTGGGGAGGATTGGGAGGCTAGAGACACTCCTGAAAATGCAGAGGAAGGAGACAGTATGTTTCGGCAGTCAAACAGTTGAGCAGCTGTCTCCCGATAAGTGCCTCTCCCCGCCGCGCAGGTTGCAATGCCTAGCGGAAGTTCTGCCCCCCGCAGAGCACACACCGCCTCAGGACACTCCATCCCGGCCTCTTCGCTCACCACCGCGCAGGAATTGGTTAATGCTGTCCCCGTCGTCTATTTCCCCTCAGGAAGCACCGTTTACAGAGCGGAATTCACAGACGCCAGTGGGACGAATAATTCTCCCAGATATCCAACTGTTACCCATCACTCAAGAGAAGGAGGGGGGGTTGTACTTGCAGTGCATCGGCATAGACGGGAAAGCAAGAGCCGATCGCTACGCCGCCCTCGTGTTTCGAAATCTTGTGATTTTTTTAATTTACTGGGGGTGGACCATGTCTGTAAATTTCGATGGGTCCAGAGGCAAAAGTGCCTTGCCTTGCAATCTCCGGGAAACCATTAGTAGCATGGTGAATCTGAGATTCTCAACCCTTACTTCGTGCGACTGGAAAAGAATTCGTGATCGGATCAACGAACTGCTTCGTAGCAAGGAAGCGCTCTTTTCCTCTAGTCTAACAGTCTGTCCACAAACAAAACATTCCTGTTAGACAAGAGGAATGTAAAAAAACATTTACTTTTTGTCAATGAAAACCGGTGTGTGTGTCTCTCTCTGCTGGATGTCCCTCTCACTCTCTGCTGAATGAATAAAAGCATTTTATTAAAAACGCGTTTGCGTTTGTCTGGTATTTACTTTGGTCCCTTTTAACTGTTTTTCCATCTACTGTATTGCTTTGAGATGCCACTTTTAAAGGTGATATGTAAAATAATGTTTTTTATTATTGTTATAGAGAAACATGATCAGATTTTCCCCGGTTCAGAAAAAAAGATCTAAAGTATACTAGTTTGTCACTCTTCTCATCCCCTCTTTGCTAAATGGCTTTTGAATAGAGTCACATGAAGAGAGAGGTGAAACAGCCCTACACAGCCCTGTCGCAGTACACGAATATAATTATATCTTATTAATTTCTTTAGATACACGATTCTTTTAATACAGTCTTCGCTGTGCTCTTGAGGGTCCTTGTGATATTTCGAGCTATGGTTGAATGATAAGTGTTGCAGTTTAAATAATTTTCGTAGTTAGAAATTATGAAACGCTCTGTTAAAAGCAAGGGAGTTTTTATGTCTGTTGCAGTAAAAGAAAATGCCTGACAAAGTAGGGCTTGGACAGATTCCAAGTGCATTTTTGCAATTTACGTTGCATTGTCCATTGTGCTGCTGTAATACAGTTTAAAATAATTCAAAGTCTAAACTGTATCAGCTTTATTCATGGGTTGCAATTTAGAAAAAGTCAAAAACCTCACTCAAAATGCAAATGATTCCAAGTGCATTTTTGCAATCAGCCTTATTTATGGGTTGCAATTTAAAAAAAGTCAAAAACAAAATGCAATTTAGAGCTTTCTGGCAAGAGGAGACACCCAAATTAATAATGTAACATGCCACTGTGCATGAACAAAGTTATACTGCTATTTCCTTAGATACGCGATAAAAATAAAATAAAAAAAATGTTGAATCCCCGACGGAACACATTCCAATGGAATCAACGCTTTTATATATCGCCTTTAAAGGTGGCTTCTCAAAACGCTTTACAGGATAAAAACAACAATATTGTATTTCATTGCACTTTGAAAACCAAGTAATAACTTAACTATATGTGCAAACGTTTTATGATATGTCGCTGTTGTGAATGTCTGTGGAGTGTATCTTATTTGCCTGTCTGTCTTGGCTCTCTCGCTCGCCCTCTCCCCCTCTCTCCCTCAATTCAATTCAATTCAAGGTGCTTTATTAGCATGACAGATGGGTACAATCAGTGTTGGGTATTTACTTTGCTTTGAGATTCCACTTTTAAAGGTGATATATAAAATCAAGGCTTTAACTTGCTTTAACTCCGCAAGTCTGAGTTCTCGTGTCTGTCCTATCTGAACCCAAAAGTATTACAATATGTATCTTTATAGCAGGTGGTGTACAACTTTTTAGCATAGATTACACTTTTAGAAAATGTATTTAAAAAATAAAATCAATTACAATCTAATCTTTCAATGTTTGATCCCAAGAAAAATAAATCTAAATGGGGAGAAAGTTATGCTGAAAGTTAATTAAGATACTTAGAAGACAAAGATATCAATTTATGTTGCATTTGTCTGATTGTGAATCAAAAAACACATATATTTAAACACGCGTTTACGATTTAAATCAAAACGCGATTTAAATCAATATAAATGTTTATATTGTAACGCACAGGTGACTTCATTGTTATTAAAATGACTTAAATTCGATCATGTTGTGATATTTAGAAAAATAAATTTGTTTGGTGCGAGTGAGGTTTTATTTAATCTCTGACCAAGGGAAACGTTTCATTTTTTTAAAGAAATGTTTGTTAAAAAAAAGGTCATGGTTCCACAGTGGGATTCGATCACAGACCGTGTGACGTGGGAGTCAGGAACCTAACCCACAGCGCCACCGGCAAGGTCACATGCAGAAGGCTGAAAAAGCACTACAGAAACAGACAATGTACAGCGTGTACTATTCTTGTGTTGCGGTACATGAATATAATTATATTGTTATTAATTTCTTTAGATACGCGATTCCATATTATATTCCCTTTTAATCAAATTCTAAAAGTATGCTTGTTGACTCCGGTATCTCGTTAATTAAAGACTTCGATGCTTAAAATGTTTAGGGAGAAATGGAATACTGGTGTGTATTTTTTCTTTAAAGTACCATATATACTGTATGTTTATGTTCCAAAATTAATATCGTTTATGGCCTTCACACACGTTACAGTATGCTTTTATTCTTTTTATGCTCAGCTACTAAGATTTCCCTTCAGTGGTAAAATTCCATATAAATATTAAATACTAAAACGGGCACAGTAAAGACGTTTACTGTAAATCTTACTACGACAGACCAACGGACCACGAGTGCCCCTGTCGGTCAACCAATCACGTACCGCAGTACCGCACGTCATCGTGCGTCACAATGCGCGACGCCGTAGCCAATTACCTCCGGTACGTGTCTGTACCGCGCACTTTGAATGGCTGCATCTGTATTCATGATATAAATATGAAAAGTGAGGTTACTAAAGAGGATTTAGTATAAAAGCTTCAATCAAGTACAAAAATCTATGATGCAAATGTTTTCCACACTCCAAAAGTACTACAAATGCTATTTTGTCACAAAACAAAAAGTACAGAAAATAGCAGCAATTTAACAAAAATTATCTTACATTTTAGAAAGGTAAAAGTAATGTTCTGACATTTTCAAATAAATATCTTAGATTCCCTGTCATATCCCATTTTTGTTTTTTAAAAAGAAAATTGCAGCTGCAAACACTTCAATAATTATATTTTATTGTTTAACACATTCAAAAACTGTAACCTCTACTGCATTATTATATATTATTTAAGAACCTGCTAGATTTTAATGAAAGTTTCAAAGGTATGTTACCTTTGGAGGATGGTAGTTGAAGATACGGTTCTTGTCCAAACTACATTTCCCTGAGGATAACCTACCATCATCAGTCAGTGTGACAGGTTTAAAACCAGTAAGCAGGGAGTTCCAGATGGCCTTTCGGTGTCTGCTAGCTAGGAACAGAACCTATGTTAAGCACCACACCATACATGAGTGCCTTACTAAATTATATCTAATCAACTGCAAGCTACAATGGGAGAATATTACAGGTATAAGTATTACTAACTGCCTCTGCAATTACATGTACTGTACACTATATAAAATATTATATGTCCAGCTCCTCCTAATTCTCATAGCCATGGTACTGAAAGTAGTTGGGTAACACTGTTTTCATATTCACAGAATAGAACATTCCCTATTTGTAGATGTGATAGTGTGGAGTGAGAGGCGCCGCAGCGAGCACCAGTTTAAAGGCAACACCCCGGGTGAGAGGACAGAAACACTAGTGTGAGGTTAGCAGGGGCCAAAAATAACACAAAAAGAGTTGAAAAATAAACAAAAAGACAGAAGAGTGTACCACCGTGCCTTGTGACCTCCAGCCTGGGAAAAAAAGAACTGCTAGCACAGAGGACATAACCATTTAGTCTTCCACAGGCTAAAGGTGCATGCACAAAGCATAAATCCATATTAAATTGTAAAACATTACTAGTGTTTAATGAAAACATTTACAGTAATTGTTGAAAATGTTGTCTGCTGAAAGGATAAGTAAGATGTTCAAAAGTGTTTGGATACTAATATTTGTAGATCATCCTTAAGTGAGATTTTTGTAGAAACTGAATTACTTATGTTTTGTAAAGAATTGTTATGGGGCCCTAGTTCATAAAATCTGGGTTTTCTGAAAATGAATTTGTTTAACACTGTATTGTGTCTGCCTAAGCTTCAAAATGTAAAGACCATCTACCATATGGTCTTGCAATAACAATATCAGCTCAGATACAAGTTTTTAAAGTGAGCTGAAAAGACTATGAATAACAGAATGCATTACCAATAATCATTGAGCTGAACTGACACTATAACTTAAGCACCATAAGCAGCATATTAACCAAACATGGTTAGTATGGGGCAAGCTGGAAATCCTATATTATAGATTCATGATATAGAGGTTAACATTTTGATCATTCTAGACCACTACAAAATCTGCTCAATCATAAATGATTGATACATTAAGTCATATTAACATCTTAATTATTTTGCAATAGAATATGTATTACTTATTTTCACACATGGCATGGTAGCACAGTTGGTAGCATATCAAAAGTCATGCTGGTAGGTTAAGTAGCTTCTGTGAAAATCTGCCCTGGGTTGAGTGTGTGTGCATGCCCTGCTATGGACTTTTGTCCCATTGAGAGTACATCCTGCCTTCCACTTGTAGGTTGCTGTGATTATTTTTTTATACAGTTTTGTAGCTAGATGTTGCATGTAGAATACATAAAGCAAGTTTGCAGTCTACTGAATCTAGTCTGTCAAACAAGGCAGATTACAACTGAATGGGATGAACTGATAGGGAGTGAATGCTCAATAATATCAAAAATGTAATAATTCTCTAAATCTGAAAGTTGTTAATGTGAATCTTTTCAAAAGTGTAGTAAAAAATTAAAAGTAGAGGTGGTTTCCTTGGGAATACTGTAAAGGAATTTATGATGTACTGTACAAAATGGCCTATCAGTGCTATAACTTGTAGTCAATGATAGATTGTATGACTTTGAATGATGATTGCAAGGAATTCTGATTCACAGTTTAGCCATGTATTATAATGCAAATTTGTATAATCAGACAAAATGACAAACAATTAAGAGACAACTACACATTTACATATTTTTACATTTACATATTCCAAAGAGTATTCTTCTAGTTGTGTCAGTAAAACACCACACCACCACAAAAACCATTGTTACAGTTAACATGTTGCAGTTCATGGAAAATGAACAGTATGTCAAGATCTTTTAATGGAAGTGAGGGTTAAATGCCATCCTAAACTACTAATTAACATAGAAACACACTTCAAAATCTTCATGGAAAAAAAGTGTTCCTGTCTCAATACAGATGGTATATACCAAATAATTAAAGCTAAGGAGGTCAATTATATGCATACTTCTTATTCATTATAATGTACAGAAGAGAATCAGAAAATACGCCAGATGGGACTATGATATTTGGAGGTCACCTCTCTTTAAAACAAGTGGCCATTCTGTTTGGACTACACAATCTGAAGAACAAAAACCTGGAGAAGAGTAATAATTGATATCTGAGGTCAATATTACAAACTTAGAAATATTGAAGAAGTTATAACAAACTTGGAAGAGTGCCAATTACCATTTTGGGTGGGATTTCTATGGATTGCAATATGCCCTTTTTTTGACAGAATGACATCTAGAGAGATACTGTATAAAATACATAGGAAAGGTTACAAATGAGAGGAGGCCATTTGGCTTAACTTGCCCATTTGGTATTTAGTAGTTAATTGATCCATGATTCTCTTGGCTTGTGAAGAATGCTTAGGTATCGGCTTTCAGAACATGGCTGAGTAGCTTGTTCAATACTCCCACCACCATTTGGGTAAAAAGGTGCCTTGTGTTCTTGGTTTTAAATGCACTTCCTTGTAGTTTCCAGTTCTGCCATTTAGCTCGTATTTCACTGTTCATTCTGAAGAAATGTGCTTGGTTGACTTTGTCAGTTTCTTTGAGGGTTTTAATTAATTACATCAGGTGCACTCATATTCTTATCTGTTCAAGACTATAAAGGTTTAGTTTCTTCAGTCTATCAGAGCAAGAGATTTCTTTCAGCCCCAAGATGTATCTGGTTGGTCTTCTATGGATGGATTCCAGAGCAGGAATGTCTTTTCTATAATGTTTTTGATCAGATGGTTTTAGAGGGTTTCCTGAACCTGAAGTCAATGGTGTACATATTCTGGAACACATGTGACTAAACCATTGACCCGGTTGTAAGCACTTTCAAAAACAATACCAATACCACGTGTCCTGGGATTCTGAAACAGCAAGAGCAGGCTAAAACGGTCATCACACCAACCCTTATATGACCATTTCCACTAAAAACACGGCCAAATTAATGTAAAAATTAACACAATGCTTAACAACCCAAATTCAAGATAGTGGTGAGTTTTATTTATGAGAATTCAAATCAGGACTCCTTCAGTTTATTAAAATAGGCAAGTTTATTAGAAATAAAGTTAATACAAACAAAGGCTTATGGAAAGAGATGAGGAAATAGATGAAAATGAAGAATTAGAAAAGTGCAAGTTGCTAAGATATAGAACAGTGTTAATAAAATTGAATCCTAATTCAAGGCAAAAGGCATAAAGTTACATTAAACTCTCATTAAGATAACTATTCGATGCTATCAAGCATTAAACCCAAGCACAAAGTGAATGCACCTCAATTGATGTGGATTGATCAGAATAATCTGTTTTCTAAATTCTAAATCCTTTCAGTAATGCTTGATGGTATTTAAACTATGCACTGTCCAGTCTGTTAGTCCGCCTGTCTGCATCCTGTGAGACTTTGCATGGCCCTTTTTCTGTGAGCTGTGACTGTATAGCTTTGCTTGCAGCCTTGGGAGTTTAACTTTTGGGTCTGCCTTTTGATTTAGAAGACATAAACCAAGATGAAGCCTAAAATGTTGTCTATGATGGAAAAGCAGAAGATGAAAGTAAAAACAAAATCCAATTTGACTTTGCAGAGAGGTTGTGCATTGCAAAATCAACCATGTGGAATAACTTGAAAAGGAAAAACTACTGGAGGAGTAAGCAGCTGGCATAGACAAGGTTGTCCAAGGATGATGACAGCAGTTGATAATAGAAACATCACTAGAGACGTGAAGAAAAACTAAAATTACAGCCAAAAAGATAACAGACATCTCCAGAGTGCAGAGCTGAAAGTATTTAAATTCACTGTGTGCAAAAGACTCCAACAGGACAATTACAAGGGCTGCACTTCAAGATGCAAACCTCTCCTCAGCTCTAAAAGCAGAAAGACCACATTAAGATTTGCAAAGAAGTACAAAGATGAGCCACAACATTTCTGAAACAAAATTTTATGGACATATGTGACAAAGATAAACCTTTCTAAAAGTGACAGAAAGACTATGGAGAAATAGTAGAAATGCAAATGATCCTAAGCTCACCACCTCATCTGTGAAGCTTGTTGGATGTAGGGTCAAGGCGTGAGCATGCATGGCTGCCTCTGATACTGGCTCACTGATCTTTACTGTTGATGTAACTGATGATGCCTGCAGCAAAGTGAATTCTGAAGTGTACAAAAACACTGCCCATGTAAAAAAACTGCCTCCAAACTCCAAACTGGGTAGCAATTCATCCTGCAGCAAGACAATGATTCACATAACCAAGGGATTCATCAGGAAGAAGTGGAAAGTTTTGAACTTGTCATTACATTCTAGTGATTTGGATGCTATTGAGCATGCATTTTACTTAGTGAAGAGGAAACTTCAGTCAGAAAACCACACAATTAAGCAGCAACTGAAAGTACCTGCAGTTAAGGCTTAGTAAAGCATCTCAAAGAAACATATCAAAAGTCTGGTGATGTTGATGAGCAGTCATTGCATGTAAGGAATATGCAACCAAATACTAACTTAATACGAGTTTACTTTGTTAATTTGTCCCAATACATATGGAAAAACATTTGTTCTAACATTTTTAACAAGTATGCACAAAAATCTCCTAGAATAAAAATTGACATTCTGTACTTTTGCCTCATATTTATCACTTAATCTAAAACATAAATTTCATTATTACACACCAAAAATAACACTTCACTGTCCCAATACTTACTTTATAATCAATTATAATCAACTCCATGGTGCATTAGTTGTTAAACAGTACCTGAAAGAGCAGACTATCTACATGATACATGGTGCCAGTTAGGTCTCATTACTTAACCAGGATTGAACATGTCTGTAACATCCTGCCACAAAGCCATCTAGGCATTCCTTTACCTCTCTCAGCACTCACTACCTGATCCTCAGCTATCTGACATTTGCCAAATATTGTTACTCTACTGAAAATGATGTACTAACCAATGCTCATCAATTAGGTTATATGTCTTTCTTCTTATCTTTGTTAAGTGCCTTTGATCTATCTGCTTCCACTTAACGCCAGCCCTCTAGGACCTACTCCCAAGGCTGATCCCAAAGGAGCTGGGCATTGGCAGGAAAAAGAGTCGAGGCCTTTCATTTATGGTAGCAGCCAAAAATTATTCCTCTGAACTACCAGTGCAGGCAATAATTATAACCTCTTTTGGGTTTTTGGTAGTTTACTTTCACATAAATACCTGCTGAGCAGCAATTCTTGTACTAAGAACTGATGATTGCGCAAAAACAAAAGCTAAACATTCTAAAAATGCAATTAGGTCATATATATTACCATATTTAAATTAAACTGTTAAAAAATCATTGTTTTGAAAGAAAACAAAACCAAAGGAGCATTTGATAAAGAGATAACCAGTCCAAACACAGAACAGTCCAAAAACAGAACCATTAATTTTAATGGCTTATGATATATAAAATAACACTGAAGTTCTGTTTTTCTGATATTCTAATTTGGTGACAACAAAATAACAGGTGAAACAGCCTGTAGTGGTAAACTAATTTAGAGTAATTTACAAAAGACCAGAGGCTTCATTCTAACATTACTGTATATAAACTGATCATTTAAAGCATAACAAATACATTAAAATGTGTTCTCACTGCAAACATTCATGGTGTTTATTCAGAAGCAAATGAACCAGGTTAGTGCCATGGGCTGGGGGGGAGTGGGGGTGGTGCATGTCTAATCTTGAAACACTGTGTAACAGTTTCTGAAATTCAGCAAAAAATATCCTGATATTTTGTATAATTATAAGCTTCAATTCAGGCAATAGGTCATTAGAAAAACTGCTTTCTGGGTCAATTTACATTATAAAGTCTTCTGAAATTAAATTAAAACTTGAAGAACATAGCATAGCAATATTATTTTAATATTTAACATACTAAGATATATAAAATTAATTATAATGTCAATATACTATGACATTTGTCAATATAGTATATATATTATTTATTTTATTAATAGAGAAAAGTCTTAATTTTCCCACTTTTGTTAAAAACACAACTTATGCATTGACTTTGAACTGAATGTGGGTCACTAGCATGGGAGGCAATATATACTATAAAAACTAAATATATACTATTTAAACAACACACAATTAAAATTACTGTTTTTGTTATTGCTTGCAGAGGAAGTAAAACCAAGCGAACTTGAAGTCTATTTTATTTTGAAGTCTTCGAAGTTATGACCACTTTCCTGCAGCATCTTACAGCCCACATTGCCCTAGGAAACTGTTGCATTCTCGCAAGGGCTTACAGTTTTCCAGGTCTTTCGACTTTGAATGGATCTCCTTCTGGTGATCTGTCCTAATCAGAAATTTTGATTTTAATTATTCAATTGCTCTGTTTCCCTATTTAATGCCAAGTCACAGCTTTGGCTGCACTTCATCATTGTTCATTGCTGACTCCACTGTTGTCCACGATTGCAACACTGTCTCCACTTTTCCTGGGAGCTTGACAGAAGGAGTTTGCTCCAAAGCTGAGGCTGCATGATTCTAGTCAATGGGTTGAGTGTCCAGGCTCCTGAACTACAAAGCTCATTGCCAACTATCCTTCCCCTACTCCCCTGATGCAGCCTGCACTTTCAAATAGCCCATACTGCAACCACAGCCTGCACTGCGGCTCCAGTTTCAAGTCTTCGCTCTGCAATGCAGCTCCATTTCCAAGTCTTGTTGTTAGGTATGCATATGGGAGTCAAAGCCGATGAAGCACTGACTCAACTCACTGATACAAAAGAACGCTTTTTATACAAAATCGCAACACAAACAGAAAACCCACCCACAACAGTTTCAGTAAAATTTCATGACATATTTGGTGTAAAGCCAAGGCTAACCTTGGTAGCTAGCCTTGGTACAGCACATGAAGAACCGTAAGAATTGTAAAACATTCTTGGGTTCCTGTAATCATTATTTAAGCAGATATCAGGCACTCTCAGTTCTAGTCAGGCCGCCTGAGGCTAGCTCTGCCCTCACTTTCTGGGCTCCCAGCCAGCTCACATTTAAGTTGCAGTTAGTAATTTTCCATTATTAGTGCAGGATGGTTAGTAAAATCCATTAACCCTTGTATGTGCTGTCCTTAAGGTGATATCACATTTTACATGATATGTAAAATAATGTTTTTTTATTATTGTTATAGAGAAACATGATCAGATTTTCCCCGGTTCAGAAAAAAAGATCTAAAGTATACTAGTTAAGAAAAATAAATCTAAACGGGGAGAAAGCTATGCTGAAAGTTTATTAAGATACGTAGAAGACAAAGATATCAATTTATGTTGCATTTGTCTAATTGTGAATCAAAAAACACATATATTTAAACCCGCGTTTGCGATTTAAATCAATATAAATGTTTATAATGTAACACCTAGGTGACTATTCATTGTTATTAAAATGACTTAAATTCGATCATGTTGTGATATTTAGAAATATACATTTGTTTGGTGCGAGTGAAGTTTTATTTAATCTCTGAGCCATACTGATTCTTATGGAAGCCAGTTTCCGCCAGGGAGTAAAAAAAAAACACACTATGGTATTCTCTCCGATGCAGTGCAGTTAAAAACATATCTCTGATGCTGTTCCTAAATGAATATCGTTTATGACCATCAGACGCTTTATGCTCCTTTTCTTTTTTCCAGTGGATTGAACAGGGAGTCGCATTTCATGATGTACTTTTCACTGATGAAACAACAGTGGCTCTGGAACAGTTTTCAACCATGTCGTTTTATAAAAAGGGGAGATATGTACGTGTTACTGAAGCTAAAAGTTTAGCCTTTGTCACTAATGTAACCACTAAATAAAGACATATAGAAATCCCTACGTTACAGACTGTATATGGCTGGTATTGGTAGTTCAAAGAAAAAATACACACCAGTATTCCACTTTCTCCCTAAACATTTTAAGCATTTGAGTCTTACATGTGGTTATTTCGGAAACGTTTGTACGTGCTCCTTCTGACCATGTTACTGTTAAACGTTACTGAACATATTAAGTTTAAGTGCCTGTGGGCACTTTTCCTGTCCGTGGGGGGTGGACCGTCTTTCATTAGAAGGTTAGTCTGTTCTACTCTGAGAATGTAGAGGGGGTGGAAAGTAATTCCGTGTCGCATTAACTAACCTCTTCAGTTTATTCCGCCAGACAGTACTGGGTTTGAATATATGTGTTTTTTAGAATTTGATTAAAAGGGAATATAATATGGAATCACGTATCTAAAGAAATCAATAACGATATAATTATATTCATGTACCGCAACACAAGAATAGTACACGATGTACATTGTCTGTTGCAACGGAAATTGCAAAAATGCACTTGAATTCTGCCCAAGCCCTACTTTGTCAGGCATTTTCTTTTACTGCAACGGACATAAAAACTCCCTTGCTTTTAACAGAGAGTTTCATAATTTCTAACTATGAAAATTATTTAAACTGCGACACTTATCATTCAACCAGAGCTTGAAATGTCACAAGGATCCTCTAGAGCACAGCAAAGACTGTATTAAAAGAATCGCGTATCTAAAGAAATTAATAAGATATAATTATATTTGTGTACTGCGACAGGGCTGGATAGGGCTGTTTCACCTCTCTCTTCATGTGACTCTATTCAAAAGCCATTTAGCAAAGAGGGATGAGAAGAGTGACAAACTAGTATACTTTAGATCTTTTTTTCTGAACCGGGGAAAATCTGATCATGTTTCTCTATAACAATAATAAAAAAACATTATTTTTTTTATTATGCTGTTAAAAGCAAGGGAGTTTTTATGTCCGTTGCAGTAAAAGAAAATGCCTGACAAAGTAGGGCTTGGGCAGATTCCAAGTGCATTTTTGCAATTTACGTTGCAACTGACAATGTACAGCGTGTACTATTCTTGTGTTGCGGTACATGAATATAATTATATCGTTATTAATTTCTTTAGATACGCGATTCCATATTATATTCCCTTTTAATCAAATTCTAAAAAGTATGCTTGTTGACTCCGGTATCACGTTAGTTAAAGACTTCGATGCTTAAAATGTTTAGGGAGAAATGGAATACTTGTGTGTATGTTTTCTTTAAAGTACCAAGACCAGCCATATACTGTATGTTTAAGTTCCAAAATTAATATCGTTTATGGCCTTCACACACGTTATAGTATGCTCCTATTCTTTTTATGCTCAGCTACTAAGATTTCCCTTCAGTGGTAAAATTCCATATAAACATTCAATACTTAAATGGGCACAGTTAAGACATTAAATATACATATACATACTGTATACAGTACAGTTTGCATACGGTAATATGTTTATGTTCCTAAATCAATCTCTTTTATGAGCATGTGAAAGGCATGGTGAATCGATTCTCAAAAATTACTGTACTTTGCATGATTGGAAACAAATGCGTGATTGCGAAATGCTGTGGTGTTACTTTTACAAAGATGGTCAATGAAAAAAAGAATGTGGACCAGGGCAATACTTTGAGTTTACAGCTTGTCCAAGGTCATTCGTTATTAATACTATTAGTAATATCTTCGTTAAAGACTTTGATGGCGACAGCTTAAACATGAGAGGTTGAGCTTTATTAGCTCCACCTTGCGGAAATTCCGGATACTATTATTTTGCTTGCGGTATTATAGGAGAATTTACGGTAATTAGTGGTATTTACCGGTAACTAGCGGTATTTACCGGTAACTCGCGGTAGACTGCGTAAAGGGCACCGCAAAATAATGCGTTATCGCCCGCGCATTTTGAATGGCTGCATCTGTATATATGCTTGTTCTTTGAGAATTCCTGTATACTGTATGCATTTTGACACAATGCACTTACACTGTGTATCAGTCAATTTTTGCCAGGGTATACAAATGAAATACCCTGGTATTAATGTATATAATATGTATGAAGTATATGTATGCAGTATATAATTTAATCATGTATGAAATTATTTTATGATGCAACTATACAGTATAAAATGTATCCACTGATTCAATAATTAATACTAATGTAAGTACTGCATATACAGTAATAAAGAAAAATAAGAAATATATTAATTTGCACCTCATGATACCAGCTAATAATATAATATGTTGTGTTTTATTGTGGAGGCATTAATGCTATGAATGTTTCCCATGGCTGCAGTTTTTCTTACATTCTCCTTGATTTTATCAATCATAATTTCCCTCAAAGCAATCCAATCTAGCTTTTCTTTTGTTCACTCAAAGAAAATAATGAGTGTGTATTGAAAGTGCAATTGCCTTTCACTTAACTTAAATGGGATAAACAAACTTGCAATTTGATTTCAAATTTCCCACTCCAGAAATTCTCAATGAAAACCTTGGTAAGTGTCATCAAGAGATAAGAGAAAACCAGTTGGGAGTTTGGGACTTTCGGCCAGCAGCCATATCACTCTGCAACTCACTGGCAACCTACTGAAGCTAAGCAGGTGTGAGCCTGGTCAGTACCTGGATGGGAGACCTTCTGGGAAAAACTAAGGTTGCCACAGGTGTTAGTGGAGCAAGCAGGGGGCACTCACCCTGCACTCCATGTGGGTCCTAATGCCCCACTATAGTGACACTGTACTGTAAACAGGTGCCGTCCTTCGGATGAGATGTAAACCCGAGGTCCTGACTCTCTGTGGTCATTAAAAATCCCAGTGTGTTTCTTGAAAAGAGAAGGGGTGTAACCCCTGGCAAAATAACCCATTGGCCCTTACCTATCATGGCCTCTTAATAATCCCCATCTATGAATTAGCTTTATTACTCTGCTCTCCTCCCCACTGATAGATGATGTGAGGTAAGCGTTCTGGCGCACTATGGTTGCAGTCACATCATCCAGGTGGATGCTGCACATTGGTGGCTGTAAGATACTGCATAGAGGGAAAATGGAAAAAGAACTTTTCCTGCAAATGAAAGATAAGATACATGAATTTTCACAGAAATTCTCTCACTCAACAGTAAGCCTTAATTAATGAATGAATTAATGAATTAACAAATAACCTACGATATATTCATCTGTCTTCTAACTACTTTATCCAATGCAGTTTTGCAAGGGAGGCGAAGCCTATCCTGGCAAACAACAGGTGAAAAGCAGGGTAATGGACTGGCTTGACGGGAAGCCAGTCCATTACAGGGCACACAGACAAAAACACACACACATTCAACCCAGAAGCCAATTAACCTACCATGGTGTCTTTGGACTGTGGGAGTAAACCAGAGAAAACCCATGGGAGCATGGGTAGAACATGTAGATTCCTCAGATTTGATTTGACCCTAAGATTTGAACCCAGAGCCCTAGCACTGCGTTGCTAACCACAACTCCACTGTGCTGCCCAACTTATTATACAGAACAAAAAATACAGCTGTATACAAAAGTGAAATTATTTTCACTTCAGAGATTCTATGAAACATGCAATTTGACCAGGGGTGCCCAATACAACTGAATATAGGGTTATTGTGCTAGTGTGTTATGTGTTGGGGGTTTTAATTTGCTGTAACAATTGCAAGAGTGCTTGACAACTTTTAGGAACCAACCAAACATAATAATTAATAATCTTACACGTGAGATATATAATACACAATTTATTCATATATATTATATTTATTCATATAACAAAAACACGCCTAATAAGCAACAAGCGTAACAGATTGAATGGGTAGCTGGATCAGCATGCGTAGGCTGCAAAGGAACAAGTAATACGTTTATTCCATGCTGAAAAGAGAAGAAAGAAAACAACATTTCGGCCGTGGAGCCTTCTTCAGGTGTAAGAAAGACAGGGCAGAAGAGGAAAAGGTGTGATTCTAGCTGCAGGATAATTTTGGTTTCTGTAGTCTTTCTGATGTACTGTATGAGTTCGGGAAACCGTCTTTGAGAACACAGACAGAGAGATTAGTGTGATCATGGTCATCAGAGGTGAAATGAGAAACAATGGGCTTGGAGAGATTTTTAATCTTCACAGCCCTAACATGTTCTCTGAGGCGGTCTCCGTGTCTCCTTCCTGTTTCTTCAATGTAGATAGCTGGGCATTTACTGCAAGAGATACAGTAAATAAGGTTGCTGGAGGTACAAGATGCCATCTGGGTTATCCGGAATTGTCCTGAGGGGTCTTGAATGAGTGTGGTGTTAGATATGTACTTGCAGGTGATACAGCAAGCTCTGTTGCAAGGGAAAGTGCCTGGTGTGGATGGTTTCTGAGGGCGGTCAAGGGAGCTGTGAACAAGAAGGTTATGCAGATTAGGTGGTCACCAATATGAGAGGATGGGGCAGTCAGAAAAGAGGGCACCAATGGAGGGATCATCCTGTAGGATGGAAAAGTTGTCAACATAACAGAATGTATCTATGAAATGATCTTAGAACACATCCAATTAGAATGGGAAGAAATAGAAATTGTTTTTAATCTGATACTCGCAATAAGCATTGAACAATCTAATTAAAATGCTATTATACAGGGATATATGAATTATATAATATATAATTAATTATTACAAAGATTGTATTATATAACATTTGTACAGTGGGTATAGAATGCTTTACATAAGCAAAGATTATTCAGTGTTAACTAGAGAAATTACATGTATTAAACTGCTTAATTTTTATTCCTTGTGTATATAAAATACTGTTGAATTTATTTAAAATTAAAAAAAAAACATAATGTTTGCAAAAAATTAAAATGTATTCAAAATATAAAATTCATGGAGAATTTTTTATGTTTGCTGTTGGCCCTTTTTAGTCAGTAGATAGAATCATAGGTTAGCATAAGTACCAAAGAAATGTATTCAGTCATTTTATTTCATCTGGAAAAAAGCTGATTGGCCAGAATTTTCTTATTTCAGGTAGACCTTCTGTACATCTTTAAAAATGCTGAGCTCAGTTTTTAGCTTTCAGTTAGATGAGTTTACAAAATTCTATATTTTCTGTAGTAAATAAATCTCTCAAGTCTTAATAAATGGCAAACCTCCCGATGTTCAAATATATTTCTGTAGTTATTTATATGTATATAAATGCAGCCCTCAAGAAGTGCTTGAAACTTACAAAGATTATCACTCTAGGAAATAGTGTATGCTTTGATGTATGGGACACACATCCGTTGGAGTTCAAAGACTATTATTTTAAGTGAGGATGTTAACAGGTTCTTTCCTCCCCCTTTTAGCATTAATGATTCAGCTGAATACTTACAGCAGGACATGATTTCAGTGCCTTAGGTGCTTACCTGTGACACAAGGTCCCAGTTCTCTCACTGTAGCCTTAATTACAGAAGCTTAGCAGGGCTAAAAACAGAGCAATTTTTTATCTCTGAGAGAATGAAGCTTAATAACTTCAATTACCATTTAATGTAGTTTCAAAGCCTTACTTGAGTATTTAGTTGAGTGCAATTGCTGAAGAATTGCTGAAGAATTATAATGACTGCTAATCTGATTTCTTTCCTACAAATCTAAGAATATTCCTATGTTAATAACCCTGCCAAAATACACATACTGTACACATAAACACCATAAGGACAAAACATGGACAAGTAAACCATCCTTTTAAACTTCTGGTGTTTGGAACTCCCAATCAAAATATGTACATACTTCAATAGTAAATTAACTAATAAAGATATTACACATTTAAGCGGTACTTCTGAAAACTGCAGGACTTATCCCAGGACCTGACACAGGTCTGATAATCTGGGAGTCTCTTAACACATGCTCATTGACCAGCATGAACATAGCAATTAAATATTTGAAATAAATACTTTGATTTAGTGAGAGTTAAATCACCCACATGACAATGTTTTCTGAAATACTGTCAGATTAATATTATTCAGCACACTAAATATCAATTAGCACATATTTATCACATTAAAACAACTTATTAGCTTTTTGGGTGTTTGACATACCATTACTTAGTGGCTCGTGGGCAAAAAATAATATATAAGATCTGGAAAAGAAAAAAACACAAAAGCTTTATGTGCAATGTGTATTATTTTGAGGTGATAATTGCATTGTCATACAGTACATGAACAATATAATACATTATAGTACTGTAGTACTATATACAAAATCTAACTGATCTAAAATAATAATTTTCTTTTTAAGATATATTTTTATGTAACCTGTTTACATATAATATTTATCTTTCAATGTGAAATATGGAAATACGTTTATTGGTTGTTCCACAATGCTGGGAGGCAGAACCGCTAAAAAGACTTATAGTTCTGCTCTCATTATGTTTTCTGTACTGTATATCATTCAGTTTTCATTCTGCTTTTGCATAGTGATGATCTACTGAACTGTCAGGTCGGGCAGATAGGGTGAATGGATGCTGTGCAGGACTCAGGAGAGAGAAAACACCAAGCCGAATTTCTAAGCAAAAACGAATACCAGGAAGCGAGCGAGTAGGTCTGTACACGGGAGAGACAAAGAGAGGGCAACAATCCAAAACGAAAGACAATGTCGAAAACAAGGAATAGGCTAGAAGATCAAATACCGAGGTTTAGGCTAGAAGAAAGTAACGCGCACTTGGGAGCTCTATGAGTATCGTCAATAGCGAGCGGGGAAGTGAGGAAAGAGGAGAACTCTGGACCGTAAGCATCCCAGTCAATCAAATACTGGCGGGAGCCTCTACGCCATCAGGTGCCCAAGATTTTTTTCACTTTATAGGAGGGAGAGCCATCCATTAGTCGGGGGGGGGCGGATGAGGTTGACGTCTAGAAAGTTGGGATCTGTGGTAAGGCTTCAGGAGGGACACATGGAAGGTGGGGTGAATCCTGAGGGTGGGAGTGAGGGAGAGGCGATACGAGATGGGTGTAACATGGGAGAGTACTTGGAAGGGCCCAATGAAGCAAGGAGTATGGAAGGTTTGCAGGAAGGTTTCTGGAGAAGAATGTTCTTGGAAAAAAGCCAGATGAATTGGCCTCGACGTAGTCATGGGGAGTGGCGTCGGAGTCTATCGGCAGAGATCTTCTGTCTCTGAGACGTCTTTAGCAGACCAGTCCTGGCCTTCTTCCAAAGTTCCGGGAGGGGGGAAAACTATGCCCGAACAGCAGGGACATCAGAGTTGAGAATGGTGTCAGAGAAGAGCGGGGTGGTTGATAACCAAGTGAACAGACAAATGGAGACATGTCAGTGGAGGAGGTGTACAGAGAATTGTGGGAGTATTCAGCCCAGGGGAGAAGGGAGGCCCATTTGTCATGGGCAACGGAGACATACGCCCTGAGGTAGGTCAGCAGGTCCTGGTTAATCCTTTCCGCCTGGCCGTCGGGGTGGTAACCAGAAGTGAGGGAGGATGCCCCTAAGATCCGACAGAAAGCTGAGCCAACACCAGGACCCCGTACGGCACTCCAGAAGCCCGGACTCCATTATTTTTCCTTGTTTTTGTTTAGAGCTTCGGAGCCGCCCTGAAAAGGAGAGGCATACTGTCATGCTTGTAAACCCCTCCTCTTAAGGATGCTCTAGCCGTTCCTTGTTTTCTACTCATCTCCCACACCTGCCTCCAGTTCCAGCCCCCAGTGCTATTTAAACCTGACATTCCTGCCTATTGGGGCTCAGCTTTGGAACATGGACCCCTGGAAGCCCACCTACCCGCGAGCCCAGGAGCGACTCAACGGCATAGGCTTCACAACGGTGTCCTGACCAACTGGGTCCGGGATCAGGGAGCATCTGGTCCCGTTACCCCCTTTTTATTCTCCAGACCTACCACTGGATCCCACTCCGGTTTTTAACTCTGTTTGTCTGTCAAGATGGATTACCTGGTCTTGGACATTTGCTACATTTGAACACCAGCGCACCATGGACATGCCCCCTGTTTTCCTTCAAGCCCCTAGCATGCCTCTTTCCCCGTGTTTTCTTCACTTCCCTCTGGATCATATTGTCTGCATAGGGTCCTGAAAGAACACTTCGTGGCATTAACCTCCTCAAACCAGAAGCAAAGAGGAAGGACGCCTTTGTTTTCAACAGGTTTTGAAACAGATCTCTCATTTTTAAATGAAACATTCATTCCTTAAATTTTTGTACACTATTGAAAATGACAAAAGTTAGACTAGTGTTAACCATGGCTTGCAAATTCTTAAATTGTTAAGAGATGACATAGTTATACAATTAAAAAACAGGAAACTGTAATACACAATGCACCATACACAATTTAATATAGTTGAAGATACAAAGTAACAGTGTGATTGAGAACTTTTTATTTACATACAATATAGTAGGAGTGGATGGAGGCGGGTGAGACATGAAGTGTATAGGGCTTCTATTACAGATGTGTAACTTTTTAGTTTTGATGTGAAGGGGTCTTTTAGATGTAGGAATAAATGTAATATTTTGTTATTTTTTGCTGTTTGAAAAAATAGTGAATAGTGAGGAATCATTTCACAAAAGAATATAATGAAATTTAATTTTTGAATTAAACTATAACTGCCAGGTGAAGATTCAGGGAGAGAAGCCTGCTCCCCCCTTCTCTGCAAATTACATGCTAGTGACCTGCAAGCCATTTCCACACACTTCTTGCTCGTATTTTGCACCTGCAGCAAAGTCTGGGTGATGAGTAGTGGCTGTTTACACCATCAGCCCCACTTGGATAACGTGCAGAGGCTCTTTGCACCTGTGGCCCTTCTGCACATAGATCAGAGGGAGGAGAGAGAAATTGCTGCACAGTCTTACAGTCGTTGGCATTCTTTCTGCTTCCCTTCTACCATCTTCTAACAGGGAAGGGAAGGATCCCTTCTAAGGCTCTTGCACGGGCTATTAACTCTCATCTGTCCTGGTCCGTGGGGCCAGCCTCAGCCAAGGCATGACACTGTCCCCACTAGAAAGAACTTCATCTCCATCTTATCAAGCCTTGGGCTGCTCACCCTCTCCCGCTGTCAACGGTATTCATTGTTACCTCAGACACTCAGAGACTCAGTACTACCTCCCTTGATCGCACACCAGGAGTAGAGTCACTTCTTCTACTGAGACCACCAGAGGTTTTCCCTTAAATTGTCATGAACAGTTTTTTTTTCTGTCTTGACTGAGCAATCAGATCTTCTTATAGCTCCCCATTTCCCACATCAGCTCCCTTTTGTTCATCTATGCTTTGTCATTTTTATTTGTTATGCATTAGTACACTCTTTTATTTCTCCTCACAGGTGTTGGGAGAAATATTGGGCATCCTTTGGTGGATTAAGTGAAGCTTACTTCCCCAATCTTATGTTGGCATTTCCACCTTGATCTTGTCAGAGGAGGTTCTCATCACTTGAGCCAGAGGGTATCCCCAGCCACACTATCCTTAGTGGATCTTGTGCCTTCTTGCAGAATGAGTATCTTGCACACAATTCTATTCTTTACTGACCTACTCTCTCGACCAGGCATCTTGGAAAAACTTAAAGTCCTGAACTGGACTGCTTGCAGTCATGTGGTTGATAAAATCAGATTACAAGTTCAGTTGACATATGAGAGAAGATGATTGAGTTAACCAATGAGTTGGAAAATAAGTGGGGTGTTAGCTTTTGAGGTACGACATCACAGCTGATGATTGGCTAGGATGTTATCAGGTATAATCCTGGTATTCCTGTAAATTCCTGGTAATCCTGTAAATCCCTCATTGGTGGAGCATTCTTTGGAAGACCTATTTTTATCTTGAATAAAAGAGGAATAGCAGACTCATTGGAAGCCAGGCTGTGCCATATATCATTAAGGTAACAGCTTTAGATGTTTCCTATCAGATTGGCTTCTTTTTAACTGCATTCCTCTACTTTTACACAGACATCCAAGATGGTTTGTCAACACAAAAAAGATTAGAAATATTAGAAATTTATTTTTTTTTAAATTTATTTCTAGGTGTAACAATATGCCTTATTGCTACATCCTGGAAGCACCGTAGCAATTGTATTAAAATTTTAAAGTTTAATTGCAACCTATTCTACTTTAGAAATGCATCTTACAGGTTCCAGCAAAAATGTATAAACTCACACTTTGTTATTAACTGCTGGCACAATGCAGCTCATAACTCTTCTTCTACAAAATATTGGCTAATTAATTCTAGATTTTATAGTCATAATACTGGTACCGACATCAGTATCAGTTCATGTGAAAATAGGATATCTGCATAAACAAAGATGATCACCTAATTGTAACACTAATTTGTTTAAAAAGTGTGTTAGTAATAATATGTCTAGTTTTTAGTTTACGTGAGGTTGTGTCAACTGCTTGAAGTTGTCTAGTTTTGCTTAAAAAACATAAAATGATCAGCAGCAAGTTAAAAACCTACTGTTGAGGTAAAGACAACTGAATGGCATTAATGTCTTTAAAAAATCAGCAGTGACTGATGTTCCTCATGCTGACTGTTGGCACACTGCAGAGACATGTTCAGGTGTATGCAGGAATGAGAGAGTGCAGATATACAGTATTAAGCAAAAGGGTGGGATAGGGAGGACAGGAGAAAGAATGTGTAGGAAAAGGCAAAAAAGGGGCTAAAGAGATTTTCTAGGAAGTGGTGTAAATTAATGAAGTTGTAAAAAGAGCATTTATCTTTTGGATAATTTTGGCTTCTGATGTATTTCTACTGTAGGAGAATTATGCTCCTCACTGATCCGTAGTATTTCCTCAAATGTTTATCTGTCTTCCTGTGTCACCATTGTAAATGGCAGTGCACATTTTGCGTGTAATGCAATAAAAAACTGATAACATGATGCCCTCTGAATAATCAATAATATTGAAATGTTCAGAGGAGTCATGTTTATGCATGCTCTATCTGCAGGTAATACAGCAGAATCTGTTGCAACATAAAGTTAATGGGAGGGTGGAAACTAAGCAAGACTTGATTTTTCTTAGTAATAATTAAATTCAGTCTCCTGTAATGACGTTTATAACATACATTTTGGAAAAAGGTCAGATATTGATCTCCCAATTACACTTGCCTAAACATATGAGTACTGCTCCTAAGAGTTCCCTTTCCATCTCTCTCACCCCCCCCCTTACAGCCATTCCCTAGCTCACTCTGTGCAAAAGAGAGAGGGATCTTGGGCAATTTCCTTAGCTAGGCAAGTCAATCAAAACTCGACATGTTTCATCTCTCAATTGCATTCATTAGGAACAAAACTACTAAAATGTGTAATTTGAGAATTTAAGTTAAACAATATTCAATTTAAATAATGTAAATGCATCATTTCTAAATAAAAAATAGGACATCACTGGAAAGGGTGAATGCTTTTGCAAGTGACTATAAATACTGAGCGGCATTAAAAACAACATACTGTATATTGGTATTGGTAACGTACTGTGCAGGGAGAAACTATTTTGATGTCTGTGGGCTAGATTGTGTTGGAGGTTAATTCATGTTTTGATTTTGGTTCATAAAGGATTATATTATAATTGGCGTCAGAGATTCAGCATGATAGGGGATCTAATGGGGAATGGCTCAAATTGGGTTTTTTTATCCTCCCATTGGTGTTTTTTGGAAAATCAGGTCTTATTTTCTTCATGTTGCTTGGAGTGGGTAAATCTCTACCCTGTTGAAAATTAAGGACTTCCTGTGTGTTATTCTCTTTCTCCAGTTTCACTTCTTTGAAAATGCATTTGATTGACTAATATTTCTGTTTTGTCCTGGAACATACTGTATGTGAACTAAATTCTCCCATTAAAAGTGTTTTTTAGATTTTCTGTGAAGCAGAAATATATTGCCATGATACAGGAATCACATTTAAAACATCAAGATGTTTGTATAGGTGGTAATAGACATTGCACTGCAGTCACCATACAGGGTTATTTGTTTGGAAATTGTGGTCAAGAGGGAAGCTTATCTACCATTTTGTTCACCAACAACACATTTCATTTGTAGTCTCCCATTCCAAAAATGACCAGGCCCAGCATTGCATCTCTTCTGAGATCTTATTTAAGTTCTTAATAACACTGCATCCATAAATGGATAAATGAATATTTTAGGGTTCTTTCATTTCATTTCTATTATTTTAGATGTGTAATTACTGCTTTGTATTTATTGCACGGAAACTGTCTTGCCCTTTGTAAGAAACATCTTATTATTAACCCAAGAAGAAAATGGAAACTGGGGATTTTCGTAGATCAAAAACTGTTCATGGGTATCTTTAAAGTCAATAAGTGATACTTAGTGCTTACAATTGAGCAAGATGGGGTGCAAAGTATAAAAAGCCTTTTCTTTTGGCAGAAGTGACAAAACATTGTAGTGGTAAGTCTGGTGGTTAAGCCCGTTAAATCTCACCCCGTTATTGGCCAAATATGAGCAACCAAATTCAGCCTCACACCATTCTGATCCCAGCTCATTGGTTACTGCTTACAATTGTAAATTACACTGGGCCAGAAGGTTTACAAAGCTACTAGTTATTGGCTGATGTTTCAGTCGGTGTAGTTGCTGGTACAACGTGGGTATTTCCCAAGGTTAAAAAAATATAAATCTTCATGATTTAAGAATATTTTTTTTTCATAATTATGATTAATGCCTAAGTTAAGATGTTCATTAAATATGGTTTTACCATTAATATCAAAATTACTATGAAGGATTGGATTTTAATATTTTGTCTAACATAACTGTAACCACTGTTAACCTGTAGCCTTAAAAAATGGCCAACATCTAGCAAGTTTGGATAAAAATATGTTGTTTGTGATTTTTGTTCAAAGTAATATGCAGACAGCTGATAGGGACATAATGTCTGATCAACAAGCTATGTATCATTTGATTAAAACAAAAAGCAGACGTAGATTATTATAAATATCCTAATGAACTTTAAGCAACAGGTAGGGGAGAAGATATGCTTCTAAAAATAGGATGAGGTGATTTGTCAGTTTATCCAGCAAGAGAAAGATGCTACTAAGTTGTGGTTTTTGTAACACTTTTGTTACAGGCTATAAAAAAGACCTGTCAGAGAAACTGACAGAGATCTCTTGCTCTTGCGTGCTGCTGCTACTGTGCTTTGAGTTCAATACTGAAATAAAGACCTGGTCTTCACCTCTGTAGCCTGGATTTTCTTTCTTTTTTCTGGTCTCCTGAAGAGGGTTGACCTCACCTGTCTGCCTTCAAGGTGGTGTCAGAAGTGGGATCCTCAGCAAGGTAAAGCACATTAATTAATTTTGGAGGGTAGCCCCAAAGAGAATGTTTGAAAAGTATCACCTTTGATGATTGAATCTTTGCTTGCCATTTACTATCTGACAGAAGGACATTATATGTGTATATTTTTTCTAAAATATTGGAAACAATCTTTATACAGGCAGAAGTTATTCCAATAACTGACTTGTCAAATATTAAACGTAATTTTGTACACTTGAAATTTGAATTCATAATATCCTGCTCGGTATATTTGTTTGGTTGTTGATATAGGAAATGCTTGTTTTGCTAATTTTATTGATCAAATGTTGACAAATGTTGACACTGGCTAGGTGTTTGACCATTGTCTATTAGATCCTAAGACACCTCAATAGTCGGTTCAATAGCTTTATCCTATTTGAATCCTACTCCATTGGGCCCCTGAGCAAGGCCCTGGTGTCACGATCGCTACTCTTAAGGGCGCTTCAGCCCTTTTTTGTTCTGCCCCATTACCTGCACCTGTTTCTGATTTCCATTCCCCCTTAAAAGCCAGACACAGACGTCACCCGAGGTTCCTCATTGAATTCTGCTTCGTGAGAACCCAGGGTCCTGCTGCGTCTGGCTCCGTTATGGTTTTAACCTTCTGTTCCCGATTCCCCGCCCCACCGGTCCCGACCCGTTTCATGCTTTTATTCCCTGGATGGATCCCCTGGCCTTGGACTCTACCTTCTGTCTTGGATTACCTGTTTGGATTTTCTCATGGATTTTTCGCCCCGAATTCACTCTCCCTGGACACCTGCACCCCTTGGACACGCGCCATGTCTCCAAACCCTCTTCTGCATGACTTTTTCCTAGCATTTCCTCACTCCCTTCTGGATCGTGTCGTCTGCATAGGGCCCGGAAAGAACTGCTCGTGACACCTGGCCCTGATGCCATCCCTGGCCGCGTTCTGAAGGCATGTGCAGACCAGCTGGCAGATGTCTTCTCGGACATATTCAATCTCTCCCTAGCTCAGTCTATAGTTCCTTCCTGCTTTAAGAAAACCACCATTGTCCCTGTTCCTAAGAAACCCAGAGTCAGCTGCCTAAATGACTACCGCCCTGTTGCACTCACATCAGTTATCATGAAGTGCGTCGAGCGGCTGGTCAAAGCATACATCACCTCCTCACTGCCTGACACCCTAGACCCACTGCAATTTGCGTATCGCCAGAACAGGTCAACAGAAGATGCTATTGCCACTGCCCTCCATACTGCCCTCTCACACCTGGATAAGAAAGGAATATATGTAAGAATGCTGTTTATTGATTACAGCTCAGCATTCAATACCATAGTGCCCTCAAAGCTTGTCATCAAGCTCCAGGACCTGGGACTGAACACCTGCCTCCTTAACTGGATCCTGGACTTCTTGACAGAACGTCCGCAGGTGGTGAGGGTGGGCACCAACATATCCTCTACCCTGACTCTAAACACCGAAGCCCCCCAAGGCTGTGTGCTTAGCCCTGTCCTCTACTCCTTATTTACTCATGATTGTGTCGCCAGGCATATGTTACGATCCCTGCCTCCCGGCTACGGAAGAGGCAGAAGAAGGCGTAGCCTTACTCCATCAGTTTACCTATCAGTTTTCTTATTCACCACCACACCCCCGTCTCATCCTATACTTAAACACCTGTCTTTTCCTACCTCCACGCTCAGTATTGGTTTTCCTTTCGAGCTTACTAGTTGCGTTACTCCTTCTTCTGCCTTGTGTCCTTCTTGGTTTTCGGTTTACGTTTTTTTCCCCTTTTGATGACGGTTTTTCGGATCTTGGCTTGGCTTTGGTACTCTCGCTCTGTTTTGTATCTCTGGCTTCCCCTGGACTATCGGATTGATCTATTGTCTACGGTTTCGGATCACGCTTTGGCTTCGGTAACACGTTCCCTTTTGGATCTCTGGCTTCCCCTGGGCTCTCGGCTCGTTTCTTCGACTACGGCTTTCTTTGGATCACGGCTAGGCTTTATCAGCTCCTGCAAGTGGGTTCATTCACTGGTTTCGGTTTCTCTTACCGAATCCGTAACAGCATAACTCAAACTCTATCATTAAGTTTGCAGATAATACAACAGTCATAGGCCTGATCACAGATGGTGAAGAGTCTGCATACAGGGAGGAGGTTGAAACCCTGGCAGCATGGTGCCAGGAGAACAACCTCTCTCTGAACATCAGTAAGAATAAGGAGATGATTGTGGACTATAGAAAACATCAGGGAGGATATCACACACCTATCTACATCAGTGGGACTGCAGTGGAGAGGGTCAGCAATTTTATGTTCCTTGGAGTTAACATCTCAAAGGACTTAACCTGGACCCACCACACCAAACAGCATGGTGGCGCCAATTCTTTCTCCATAGGCTAAAGAGCTTTGGCATGCCATCACATATCCAGACCAACTTCTACAGGTGCACTATTGAAAGCATCCTGACTGGTTGGATCACTGCCTGGTAAGGGAACTGCTCCGCCCGGGATCGCAAAGTACTCCAGAGGATGGTGAAGTCAGCGCAGCTCATTACCGGCTGTGAGCTACCAAACATCCAGGATATCTACTCAGCTAGATGTCTGAAGAAGGCCAGGTCCATTCTCAAGGATCCCAGTCATCCCTGTCACAAACTGTTTTCCCTCCTACCATCCGGTAAACGGTACCAAAGCATTCGGTCCAACAGACTACGGAACAGCTTCTACCTCCAGACAATAAGGCTGCTAAATAGCCAACCTGATAAATAGCAAATTACCTGTAATGGCTACATGGACACACAGTTTTCACTGTATTCAGCATAACCGCACTACTTGTATATATTGCATACACCATGTACACATAGCAGCTCTACTCATATTGAGTAGAAATATGAAATTCCATTTCTATTACATCTATTATTATGTAACCTTATTTTCATAACCTCAATTTTGTGATTTTTGTGATTTCTGTGATTTTTGTGAGCTCGCAGAAAAGACATTTCATTGCCAGCAACTACTGCTGCATGCTGTATTGTTATGCATTTGATAAATAAACTTTGATTTGACTTGATTTGATTTGTAACCCAACCATCTGATATGGTTGAGCCTAATTCTTTAAAATAAATGTTATCTATATACAGTATGTATTTTAGCACATATATGGTATCACAATTCAACATTTGTATTTTATCTGTTATATTATTTTAATGGATGTAGTTTCCTTTAATTAACCATTGTATAATTTTTAAGTGTGAAGTGGAGTATTTGAGTTTTCTATTTAACTAGGTTTTGAGTAATTAATCTTTCTGTTCTAGCAAAGCATGTATTTTTTCCACTGAGTTATTTTTGTTGCCTCTTGCTATCAGCTTTGCAATATTCTGCTTTTAAGTTGTTTTTTTAACAAATGACATAGGAAGTCATCTAAATGTCTGCTGAACTAGAGTAATGGGAAGCAGGGAGCCAGCTCACCCAGGCAACAGCATTCATGTTGCAAGGCAGGATAAAAGGTTACTGTGAAAACTTCACCTGAAAGCGATTACCATCTGTGGCTAAAGTAGGGAGTGTATAACATTTCTGATATAGTCATAATTCTTTAGAATCTTAGCTGGGTATAACTATTATAACTACTCTGGGTATCGTTCCCATTCATGACTGTAAATTGAGCTCAGTGTGGAAAGCCAAATTGGACCTCTTATAGATTTGCTCCATTCTGTTTCCTGCCCAATGTTTGTTGCCTACGATAGTCAATGGCATGGGGCAAGGATGGCCCTGATGTGCAGATTTACATGACTGCTAGTTTACTACTGATGTTTTAGCCAGGGTGTGGCAGTTTTTGCAGTTCAGAATTTGGACATTTCCAACCATGGCTTGCTCATCCATATAGGCAAGTTAAACGTTGTGCTAAATTTGAGGAGAAGTTTAAAATGACAAATAAAATAATCGAGATGTCTATTTCATTTTACATGTGCATAAGGAGGAAATATGAATGAGGTCCTGCTTATTGATAAAGTAGGAATAAAAAATAATAGAAATTTGTTTCACAAGTCTCTTAAATATAATTTGAAACTGATGGAGCCTGCTAACAGCTTTTACATGCTGAACTGTAACCATCACGCCTGCTTGATCACAGAGGCTCTCCCCCCCTGTACATACCCCCAAATGGTGAATGTTTACCCAAATGGTGAATGTTTACACTAAACTCCTGATGACAAAGGAAGGTTTCTATTTCCTTCGGTTACATCAAAGACAGGAAGTGGGAGGGCAGGGGGGAACGTATATTTAAGTTCTGTAGGACCATATCCCCTTTGAGCTATGATCAGTACTATAACTATTATGGTGCTTATTGTGGTTCCTTGTATGCATACAATAAAGCTTGGCTGGACGAACGAACACTTTAGGCTCGAATTTCTTGGTTTTCTACAAAACATTTACATGAGAGCCAAGTCAGTACTGTAAAATAAGTGATCTCAGATTGAAATTTATCAACAACATTGCTCGTAGCTATAAGTACCAAACTGAGACAACTGTTCCCAGATCGATTGAAAAGGCCAATGTTAATATAGGGCAATAGTTAGAAAAGAAATCACTGTTTTTTAAATTGAAAATTGTTAACAGCTAGGTTTTTAGGTTTTCAGGAATAGTCCTAGATGTAAAACTATAAAACAATGTGTAATATTCCAGAAGTTATAATGCACAGATCTGTCTTCAAAAGGACTGAAAAGAAAAGACTGAGAGACAAAGTGGTGGCTTTCATGAAAGCAAGAACATTAGAAACAAATTTAGAAGTAGGTGTGAAATCCGAAGAGATTGAAACAAAGGTGTTAATTGGACTTTTCTCAATCTTACTTCCTTACTAATCAATTCCAGAACAGGAAATAGTGGCCACACATAAGGTAATTATATTTACCAGCAAAGAAGTCCCTAAGGACAAGGTAGACACTGAAGAAGGAAGAAAATGCTTTTTTAGTACATAACAGTAACTTGAATTAAACTCTTTATCCTGTTCAGTAATGGAATATAACTACTTTTTCAATCTTTAACACATTGTTTATCTTACACAAGACGCTTATGTATACAGAGTTGTGTAGATCTCTAAGCATGAAAAATGATGCCTGATTTTAAATGCAAAATATATTTTGTTGGCCTTTGATTGACTACACTATCTTAATACATGGACTCTTGATGTATAATGTGGAATAATATGGGTGTATTTGGCAGAGAGGCGTAGTTCTCATTAGAGAAGCATGCAGTACAAGGGAGCTGTAATTTAACAAAATTCAGCTGAGGACATGCCTATAAAAGCAGGCAGAATACTTCCCTGAGCGGAGATTGAGCTAGGCTATAAGTCATAGGCTAGCTTCAGGGTAAAGAATACTTAAGATCAGGTCTCCCATTTACCAATCATGAAAGTGAGCCACAGACCTAGAGCAGCAGAGTGTGTGGGGGGCTGTGGTGTCTGTAGAGTAATGTGTCCACCTAACTTATGATAAGACACAGCAGTGAGAGTGGCCGGGCCAAAGTAGTGAAAGAAAACAGATTGGTGTTTGATGGTGTGTTGTCAGCAGGCAGGAGGTGCTACTGTTGAAGGTGTGGAAAGAGAAATGAAAGTCTATATTGTGTGAGAGCAGACTAGTGGGCTGCAGCATTAAGTGCCCCAAAAAGAGGCAACAGTTTGAATGACAATCTTGGAGGAGAATGCATGTATATAATATTGTCTCTTTCCCTGGAAGGAGCTATTTAATAGTGACAATTCTAGAGGGGATTGTAGAATTTAGAAAGATCCACTTATTTAAAGGGACAGCCTTTTCAGGGGTTAGAGAACAGGGATGTCTAAGGAAAGTCCGATGAATGAGGGAATTAGAGAGACACATGTAAATCAATGTGTGTGCAAGAGAGCAGGTGTGGTAGAGGCACCCATCTTCTGCAATATGAGGTGTCTAGTGAAGAAAAGGATCTACCTAGTGTCACGCCCTCTGCAGCCAGAGGGCGCTCCTTCTCTTTCCTGTCCCTAGTTTCCGGTCTGCTGTCCTTCCGTTCCCTCTCTTTCCCTTGGGCTTTATATTTCTGGGTCTTGCATTCTGTCCTCGCTCAGCATTGATGTTCGGATGTCCTGAGACCCGCCTAGCACCAGGGCGCCCCACGTCCGCTCCCTGAGGGCATTGGTTTCTATACGGCATTCCTGAACTCTTTGCACTAATGAGCCCGGGCCTTTTTCCCGTCTCGCCGCTACGCATATGGGTCTTTTTCCGCTCTCCTGCTCCCCACGGTTAGTCCCTTTGGACGTCCGTGACACCTAGCTGTTGACCTATGATACTGGATGCGAGGTGCTGAGAGTGTGAGGTTGTTACTGATGCTACTATGAGCTGATATTGTGTTGAGACAGTGAGGTCTGGGCATCGGTGGAAAACGGGTCTTTCTAATTACAGGCCTCTGGTAATGAGTGGTCCAGAGAGCAGGGGTTTAGTGCAGGGACCTTGACTCTGTAATGCAAGGCATGGAATGGGAAGGTATTATACACCAGGAGAAACTGTGAGTATGAGTAAAGAAGAGAGTAAAGAAGGCAAAGTAAAGACGTGGGTTTGGCCAAATGGGAATAATTATAATTATAATTAATAATTGCTTACACTTATATAGCGCTTTTTCTGGACACTCCACTCAAAGCGCTTTACAGGTAATGGGGTCTCCCCTCCACCACCACCAATGTGCAGCATCCACCTGGATGATGCGACGGCAGCCATAGTGCGCCAGAACGCTCACCACACATCAGCTATCAGTGGGGAGGAGAGCAGAGTAATGTAGCCAATTCATAGAGGGGGATTATTAGGAGGCCATGATGGGGTAGAGGCCAGGGGGGAAATTTGGCCAGGACACCGGGGTTACACCCCTACTCTTTTCGAGAAGCGCCCTGGGATTTTTAATGACCACAGAGAGTCAGGACCTCGGTTTTACGTCTCATCCGAAGGACGGCGCCTGTTTACAGTATAGTGTCCCCGTCACTATACTGGGGCATTAGGACCCACATGGACCGCAGGGTGAGCGCCCCCTGCTGGCCCCACTAACACCTCTTGACAGTGTGACAGTGTGGAGGATTCTCCACTGCTACTCCCCAAAGGGGATTAGCATGAATGAGAGAAAACTAAAGGTGAGATTCCTTGAGCCCAACCATCTGCGAGCAAAGTGCTCAGTGATATGTATGAACCGAAGGAGAGTGTGTGTAAGTTGGGTGGAAAGTGACTGAAAAAGCTCCCCAGCAGGCTGTGATGGGCATATACTGTGGCATCACAATACAAAGAAATTGATTTCTTTATGGACTAACTGGATATTCTATTTTGCCACCTGTGATCATCTGCTTATTATCTGACTGTATCCTTCTAGGAACATATTTAAGAATCAACAACTGCTGTATTACATGTTTTATGGTGCCTTTCAGCTAGGGATTTCTGGATTGTCAAATGAAATCACCATTAGTTCTGTGAATTCTAACATCTTGTATTGACTGATGTCACATACTGATTGATTGCCTAATGTATGATGAAAACAAAGGCACACCAGGGAAGCTATCTAGCTAGCCTTTTTCATGAAACATTTACACTACATCTGTATTTATTTGTTAAAGTATAGTTCATAAAGATAAACTGAAAAGACAAAAATGCACCCAATGCCTTTTGTTTGAAAGTGCCTTTCAAAAGTATTTCTTCCAATGATATCTCATTTTGTTGAAACAGAAATAATGCAAACTGATTTTTAAGTGAATATTTTTAATCAAAGCCTGAATGCTCAAACTGTGTGCACTTATGGTTGAAAGTAAAATATCAGCAAAACTGCAAAGAAAAACCTTAAAATATATTTTTTAAATAGTGCAGCATGTACAGTAGAAGGTTAAATTGGATTGTAGGGTACAGTACACACCTACATCTTTCATGAGAGTACTAGTGTGTCACATAACAAAAGCAAACATTCCTGTGTATCAATAAATTAACACATTGCAAATAAATATTTGAATGTAGTTTGCTGGGTATTAATGACTCTAATAGAAGCTTGGCATGTGAAAGCCCATCTAACTGCTTCTACAACAGCTGCAATAAATAAAGATGAAGATTTTCCATGTTCGTGTGTTCTGAGATTTAAATTCCTTACAATTGTTGATTGCATAGGTATTCATCCCCCAGAATCAATACTTCTGGGTTTACCAGATGAAGACAGAGGAAACCCCACTGAAGACAGGATGAGGATGAACGCCTCACACTGAAGCCAACAGCACAGACAGAATGGCTCTCAGCCACCATCAGTGAGAGGATCACTGCTGCACCTATCCAGCTGCCCCACCCCTGACATTTAGCACTTGCCAAGCAGTAGGCTGCAGAGGAGAAGATAAACACATGATCAATGGTGGCATTATGGAGCCCTCAGAGAGCCCTTGGCTGTATAATCCTACAGATTGAGACATTATTCCTGGGACACAGGGTGAGTCACCTGGAGAAGGTGAAGACCTGGCCACAGCCTAGTACACTGAAGGCGCTTCAAAGGTTCCTGGGCCTAGTGTGCCATTACCACAGGTTTGTAAAGGGGTGCATGGATTTTGCTGCCATGCTACACCAGCCCATGAATAAGGTGGCCTGCTTCAGGAAGAGTTCAAGGAGGCCTTCGACCCCCTCACCCAATTCCTAGTCCTGGTCTATTCCATTGCTGACCACCCCCTTGTGCACCCTACTGGTGCAGTGCTGGCTCAGGGGATCATAATGTACTTTAGCCAAGCTCTGAACTGCTTTTGTCTGGGTAAGGGGTGGCCCCCTGCCTCATGTATGACAATGCACCCTAATAACTATAAAGGGTACTAGGCCCCTTCCTACCTTGCCAAAGGTTCTTTTCATCTCCCAGAATTACCAGTGTATCCATAGACCAGAAAAGACAATTATCACATGTAATATCCCATGTTTTTTACAGCAAACAACTTTTACATAAAAGCCTTCCAGTAACACGGGGTTCCTGTGACCACTAGCATAATACACAAATCACATGAAATAGCTTACTCATAGAGTAGTCCAAAACCCCAATTACCATTTCCCAAAAGAAAACCCAACCAGCATTATTCTCTGAACATAGCTTTGTTCAGTGACCTAGCGTGCCAAAGAAGGCTCGAAAGCTAAAACGTTTTGTCTCTTTTCTTTTTTTCAGGGTGGAATAAACCTTTACCTGTTCCTTTTTGCAAAGATGTCCTTTCTGTCCTGACGTGGGCCTTAATGCTGTGTAAACCAATGGCTCTTGACTCTTCCCACATGGGGGAGGAAGCTTTGAGTGTTCCCTCAGGAAGTGGCTGTCTACTACTACTACTGAGGGTCCATTTTTACATAGGGGCTGCCATCTGGATAATCTTGACTTCTGTCACACATGCACAGAAGAGCCCGGTAGGCTGGTAGAACGCTTATGGAGGATGTGGGAGTGTATGTGCTATGCAGTGAGACCAGAAACCACTTCATCCTGGAGGCCAGGGACTTTTTCACAAAGTGGTCAGAGGCTTATACTTTACCCACAGTAGTAGACACCCTATTTCACGGGATGGTAGCAAGGTTCAGGGTCCTAGAGGAAATGTAAAGTGGCTAGGGGCACATCTTTGAGTCTCTGTCTTCCGAGAGCTGTGTCAGTGGCTGGGATTAAGACCTGTGCCATCTCTCTGCACCTGCAGAGTGCTGGGTTAGTGGAGTGCTTCAATGCACTCTGGCCACATGGCTCACCACTCAACCAGGAGGACTGGGACCATCGATTTCCCCTGGCCCTGCTGGTGTATTGAATAGTGGCACAGGATTCACACCTTTGGTCCAGGTGATCAGGTCTTAAAGCCTTCAAGCCTGCTCTCTGCATTTCCCTGTGCAGCAACCTCAGCTTCAAACCTGCACTCCAGTTTGCATGCCGATTCATGGTCTTTACCCTGGAACCCTGGACTCTTCCTGCTGGCCTCCTTCTCCTGCAGCTTCATCCCATTTCTCCTGCAGCTTCCCTTTTCCAGGACCACAGGACTTTTCTGTGAACTGATCTTTCCCTCAGCCAAACTGCTCATTACTTCCTAGAGATTCCTGCACTTTTCCTTGGCTTTTTCTCTGACTGCCCTTTAACCTGCCACCAGCCTCTCTCTGGGGCAGCCTGTCATTTGGGGCACTTTCCTGTCTCTCAGTTTTTTGGGGGGTTGTCTGGGTTGCATTCTTTTCATCCTTTCCTTTTCCCTTGCCACCTTCAAACCCCCCTTGTTGGAGCCTGCTCCCTTTTCTTCCTAGGGGGGCAGACTTGGTGTGCATCACTCCGTAAGCCTGAGTTCCCTAAGGGTTCTATGTTCCTGGGCCCTGATTGTGGCCATTCCCGCAGCTGTGCTGAACCAGGCTTCCCTGGTATTGTGAGAGGTGTAAGGACGGAGATCCTGTTTTATTCGTTCTGGACAGAGGTTTCCTCCAGGTTTATCCAAAGGACACCTGGTTTTCGACTCTGTTTCCACCTGGGCACTTTCATTGGAGTGAAATTCCTATGAGACTGAGCTGGCAGTGCATGGTTGGCCTGGTCTAGGAGGAGAACCTCCACTATGGTGTGCACTTTGTATCACCAGCTGCTGGGCACTCCGACTGGGTTTCCTGCCTCATCATCTCAGGAAAGACCTTGGAGAATAGCAAAGCTGTGGTCCCTGGAGGCTCTTCCTTTGTTCAGCCTGCAGCCTGCCAACCTGCACCTCTGTCTTCTCCTGAGGGCTTCCCTTCTATTCTGTCAATCTATATACATTGTGACTCGAGTACAGTGGCAGCAACTTAAGACAGATAAGAGAATACATTGGTATTTTTTTTATTGAGCTACTGTACATCTGAGAGTGACCATTTTGGGAGTTGGGTCTCGACAGTTTTAATGAACAAACACCCTACATTATCAAACATTAAGCTATTGGAGCTTTGACTGCTATTGAAGGAATCAGGAGGAAGAGGGGAACACCCCAGGAACCCCATATCCAGGTGTTGTTAACCCTGCATTTTTTTGCCACTGATTTTTTTTTCTTTTAGTGTAAAAATGATGGAATGTATACAAGAGTACTATTTAAGGTGCTGCTCACAAGGCTGCTGCAGTCATTGCATTCCTAAACACTTCTTAAAGAGTTGTGATTTGACATTCATGCAGTATAAAAGCAAGAAACCCCATTGACAGAGCCTTCAGAGTCTTAAAATAGCATTTTTACTTGTCTCTCGCTTGGTCTGTGTACCAGTCTTGTAATAGCATCATTGTGATATAAGGATTTTTGCTATTGACTGGGATGAAGTACAGTATCTGTTCCATCTCCAAGACATTCAAAACACTGACTTTTTTGACAGCATTATTATTGGATCATAACCACAGGAAAGAGAAGGCATAGTGTTCCAAAGAACTGTGAGAAATAATCACTACTGAAAATATTTTTAAATATACACTACCTCACTACTCACTGTTCCCCTATTCCTCAATATCTCTGCTCCCCTCTGAGTAACACTGGTGTGGAGAATCATCACAATAAATAACATAACAGATAGACAGAAGTGACCCCCACATGTGACTAAATTTACATACTGTAAGAGTCATATCTCATTGAGTTATCGTAAGTATTTTCCTTAATTTCAGTTCATTTCTTACAACAGAATATTTAGCTCAATATATATATCAAAACTCACTACCACTGTATGTTCTATGTGCATTAGTAGGTGTAATACTGATGACACCATCCTTTTTTATTAAAACAGGAGGCATAGATGTATTGTATTGTGATTGGAATGCAATTTTAGATACATATTATATGAAAATTCCCAGCAAAAAATGCTTACAATCATTATGTAGTAATAAAATTATTTTGGTACTATATTTGGAACCTTCCCGTGCAATCCAGTACTATGCTCAGTGTGATTTTAAATTGCTCTCTACAGCAAGAGCTGTACTAACTTATCCTATCAGTTTAGCAGATCAATTACCATTCAAACATTCAGAATTTGAATTTGTGCAGAAAACAAGTGTCATCCCACTGGCCATGGATATCATTCTTCTTTGGTGTACAAAGAAGTATTTGCTGTTCTTTAATTTCGTCTACTTGCTGGTAAACAACTAGTTTGCAAATAATACCACAACTTTAGGATTAGCAAATACTTCAGAATTGGCAGATGAAATTCAAAGAAGTAAAATTCAAGAATGAATAAATATCCGGCAGATATCATAATACAGATAAATGCAATGTATTTACATGCATTTAAAAACGCAATAGATACAATCTTGAAGAATAGAGAATAGTTTTAAACTTGGAAGCTTGGAAGTTTATATTGCCACCCCATATGCATCCTCTAAACAATTTGGAAAGGAAATTAAAAGCAAACATAATGAAACAAATCCATACTAGGATTACAGCTCTTCCTAATTTATTTCAATAATCTAGATTATTATTAGATAGCTTCCAGCTATATTAAATACTGCACTGACATTTGTGTACCAGAAATGAAAATTAGGTCATTTCCCAATCAGAAACCGTGGTTCAACAACGACATTCGCAATAAAATAAAAGATAGATCCACCGTGTTCAAATCGGGGGACAAAGAGCTGTACAAGAAATCACGGTATGCATTAGAGGAAGCCATTAAACACTCCAAACGGAGCTACAGAGTGCGGCTTGAAACGCAGTGTGCTGACACCCGGAGGCTGTGGCAGGGATTACAGTCAATCACAGGCTACAAGGGCTGCAGCCAGGAGATTGATATGAACAACGTATCCCTGCCTGACGAGCTGAACCATTTCTATGCCCGCTTTGATGCTCTGAACACGGGCAATGCTGAAAAGACCCCAAGTGTCCAGGGCGAGTTTGTTCTGAAACTCTCAGAGCAGGACATGCAGAAGACTCTGAGCAGGGTGAAAATCCATAAGGCTGCAGGGCCTGATGGGAGACCACCTCGCATCCTGAGGACATGTGCAGCCCAGCTGACCACAGTGTTTACGGACATCTTTAACTCCTCCCTGTCACAGTCCATGGTCCCCACCTGCTTTAAAAAAAACACTATTGTTCCAACCCCCAAAAAGGCAAAAGTGACATGCCTGAATGATTACCGCCCAGTAGCATTAACATCTGTGGTGATGAAATGCCTGGAGAAGCTGGTGTTGTCACACATCAACTCCTCCATCACAGAGTCCCTGGACCCCTTGCAGTTCGCCTACCAGAACAACAGATCAGTGGATGATGCTGTCTCCCTGGCTCTGCATACAGCCTTGGAACACCTGGACACTAAGAACTCGTATGTGAGAATGCTGTTTGTGGACTACAGTTCAGCATTCAATTCCATCATCTTGAACATAAAGAAAACGAAAGAGCTAAAAGTGGACTTTCGGAGACACAGGCCATACACTCACAGCCCACTCAGTATTGATGGAACGGAAGTGGAAACAGTCACCAGCTTTAGGTTTTGGGGAATTCACATCTCTAAAGATCTAACCTGGACTGTGAACACTGACTCTATCATGAAGAAGGCTCAGCAGCACCTTTATTTCTTGAGGTGCCTCAAGCGATGGGGGATGCCAATACATGTGTTGGTGAACTTCTACTGCTGCACCATCGAAAGCATCCTCACCAATGGGATCACTGTGTGGTATGGCAACACCTCTTCGCGAGAAAGAAAGGCACTGCAGAGAATGGTCAATATGGCCCAGAAGATCATCGGCTCCGGTCTCACCAAGATTAAACAGTTCTATGAGGACCACTGCCGTGGTAGAATTCTGGCCATCACAGAGGACAGTCACCACCTCGGGCATGAACTCTTCACCCCACTGCCCTCAGGCAAGAGATATAAGAGCATACGGACACTTACCACTAGATTCTTCAATAGCTTCTATCCACAAGCAGTGAGACTGGTGAACACATTTAGCCATCCCCCTCGGACCACACCTACATCATCACCATCTACCTCTTTATGATTTCTTATCTATTGCACATCTCCAGTCATTGTTTACACATCTGTATTGTTTACATTCAAACTGTCTACATGTTTACTTGCACATTGTCTATTGTTTGTTTGTATATTGTCTTGATGCACTGTTTGCACTTTGTTTTGTTTTTTACACTTGTTTTACAAGTTTTACAATCGAGAGACTTTCTGTAAGTAAGAATTCCATTGTACCAGTACCGGTTACATATGGCAATAAAGTTCAAGTTCAAGTTCAAGATTCTGGTATACTTTGTAAACTAGTGAAATCTGCACATGTTATTAAATTAGGATGAGTACTCAACACTGTAGAAGTAGCAATTTAAATGTGAAAATATTTAGATCAAATTTAAGACTCCCAACACCTCACATATAACAATGGCTGTGGATCTGCATGTGTCAGAGCATACTTATTAAAAAAAAAAACCTTGTGTGTTAATACTGAAACATCATTTGCATCTCCAATAAAGGCAAACAAAATGTTAGGCTATGTACTCAAAATTGTACAATTAAATTCAATGTATATTATATTAATCTTATCTAAGGCCTTGTTTACATTTTATTATATTGCTCAGGCTCCCTTCATGAAATGTCTAGATACTTGGATCCTTAAGCTACTATTGTAAAACATTATAAAACAACAGAAAAAGTGTTGTAAATGTAACCGGGTGGTTACATAGTGGATATTTGAAATCTGACACTGAAATTGGTAGCTGTCGCTTTAAGACACGCACGTATGAGTGACGTCAGTGTGCCAGTAATTGTGGAAGTGGACATCGTAAAGTTGAGTTTGGTGTGTGGCTCCGTGTGATGTGAATCCAGAGAGCATGTTAAAAGAAGACTGTGATATTCTGTGCGTCTTGGATTAGACGAGATTAAAGAGGAAATTGCCACTACCGTATTTTTTCTTTGTTTTTGTTATTTTAGTAGCACTTTGTGCATCCTGGTGTGTGTATATCTCAATGTATATCTATGTGAATCTTTCGGGTTAAAGGTTATACTGCATCCAATCTAAGTTCTGTAACAGAAAATAATACAACCACTCATTTTTATGATTTCATGCAGATCCAGAATAAAAAGAATCCCCATTTAAGTGTATTGTAGTACGATGTGTTCTTTCCCGGGCTACAATTCTTGGTACCAGAAGTGGGGTATTCTGAGGATTTGGATGCAGTATAAGGCCAAGTAAAATAAAAAATACGGTAGTGGTGAAGAGCTGCACTGCGGGTGTCCGGTCTGCACAGAGAGGTGTGGGAAGGACACCAAGGTGAGCATCCTGGACATCTGGAGAAGGGACCCAGGAGAGGATCGCCGGCAGAACCAGCATCCCAGACTGTTCTAGCGCACGTTGGCAGAGACTTTAGTGCTAGTTATCACTTTCTGTAGCCAGTCACTGAGTTTGAGTTCTACAGGCAAATAGTGCACTATACAATGTCACGAGAGGCAGATGACTGTTCTCTCTCAGAGGAGGAAACTCTGAATGAGACAGATGTGCAAACTCAGCCTAGGGAGTTGAATAGGAAGCATGAAGAAGCGATGGCCAATATTGCTTCTTGGAGTAATGCATCCTCACGATCTTATGTCCCTAGGGAACGTCATATTTCTCCATTTAGTGGGGATTATGAAAAAGATGGCAGGTCAGTTGATGACTTCATTGACAAAGTAGAGCGGGTATTGCGTGTTCATAACCAGTCACCTGTTGATAAGTTTGATTTTGTCATATCTCTTCTGAGAGGTTCAGCCTTAGAAGAGGTTTGCCTGCGTGGTGTAGATGAAACGGATCAAATCAGTGGTATTTTTGGCTCAGAGATCTCAGAGATGCATTCGGAGATAAGCACAGTACTTCTCAGTTGCTGAATGATTTCTATGGCCAATAGCAAAAGGAGGGTGAGAGCATTTGTGATTTTTCACATGCTCTGTCTCAAGCTTGGAGTTTGATCTTGAAACAAGCTCCTGGGGTTGTGGCCAGACAGAGAGAGATGCTTAGAGATCAATTCATAGGGGGAGTCAAAGATCCTGTACTTAGGAGGGAACTCCGGAAATATGTTAGGGACAAACCAGAATCTACCCTGATAGAAGTGTGTGAGGAAGCATACAGATGCAGCCATTCAAAACAAGCAGGCGATACCGCATTATTTTGCGGTGCGCTTTATGCGGTCTACCGCGAGTTACCGTAAATTCTCCTATAGTACCGCAAGTAAAATAATAGTATCCGGAATTTGCACAAGGTGGAGCTAATAAAGCTCAACCTCTCAAGTTTGAGCTGTCGCCATCAAAGTCTTTAACGACGATATTACTAATAGTATTAATAATGAATGACCTTGGAGAAGCTGTAAACTCAAAGTATTGCCCTGGTCCACATTCTTTTTTTCATTGACCGTCTTTGTAAAAGTAACACCACAGCATTTCGCAATCACGCATTTGTTTCCAATCATGCAAAGCACAGTAATTTTTGAGAATCTCCGATTCACCATGCCTTTCACATCCTCATAAAAGAGATTGATTTAGGAACATAAACATATTACTGTATGCAAACTGTACTGTATACAGTATGTATATGTATATTTAATGTCTTTACTGTGCCCTTTAAGTATTGAATATTTATATGGAATTTTACCACTGAAGGGAAATCTTAGTAGCTGAGCAGAAAAAGAATAGGAGCATACTGTAACGCGTGTGAAGGCCATAAACGATATTAATTTTGGAACATAAACATACAGTATATAGCTGGTCTTGGTACTTTAAAGAAAAAAATACACACCAGTATTCCATTTCTCCCTAAACATTCTAAGCATCGAAGTCTTTAACTAACGTGATACCGGAGTCAACAAGCATACTTTTAGAATTTGATTAATAGGGAATATAATATGGAATCGCGTATCTAAAGAATTTAATAACGGTATGATTATATTCGTGTACTGTGACAGGGCTATTTCGCCTCCCTGTTCACGCGAGCTGTCTTGTAGCCTACTGGTCTACGTGCGTGACTAACAACTGGCAGGTTGTGTGTTCAAATCCAGCTGGTGCTGGACTTTTCTTTTAACAAACATTTCTTCGAAAAAATAGAATAGCGATATTATGGACAATCAATTAACTTTTATATTTCAAAATATCGCAACATGATCGATTCTAAGTCATTTTTGATAACAATCAACAAACAAACATTTCTTTGAATAAATGAGACATTTCCCTTGGTCAGAGATATAAATATATAATATATAAATAAATTAAATTTAACTAGCATGTAAAATAGCGTGTGAAAAAGTGGTAGTTTTAAGCTTTTCTGCTTATATAATATGGAATCGCGTATCTAAAGAATTTAATAACTGTATGATTATATTCGTGTACTGCGACAGGGCTGTGTAGGGCTGTTTCGCCTCCCTGTTCATGGGAGTTGTCTTGTAGCCTACTGGTCTACATGTGTGACTAACAACTGGCAGGTTGTGTGTTCGAATCCAGCTGGTGCTGGACTTTTCTTTTAACAAACATTTCTTCGAAAAAATAGAATAGCGATATTATGGACAATCAATTGACTTTTATATTTCAAAATATCGCAACATGATCGATTCTAAATCATTTTTGATAACAATGAATAGTCACCTTCTTCCCTTCTGACAACGGTCCCTGCTTCTGCTTCCTGCTTCTATTGTGTGTGTGTGTTCAACAGAGTAAATTTTTATAGAGAAATGGAGGCTGGACAGTATACGTTACAATATAAACATTTATATTGATTTAAATCGTGTTCTGATTTAAATCGCAAACGCGTGTTTAATTATGTGTTTTTTAATCATAATCAGGCTAATGCAACATAAATTGATACAGTATCTTTGTCTTCTAAGTATCTTAATAAACTTTCAGCATAGCTTTCTACCCGTCAATATTTATGTTTCTTGGGATTTTGGGATCAAACGTGGAAGGATTAGATTGTAATCGTTTTTATTTGTCAAATACGTGATTGTATTTCTGAATGTTATGTGACACCTACAGTAGTTCACTGCTTTAAATACATCGAATTAAGAAAGTTATGTGTAGCACTTTAGATCTTTTTTCTGAACCAGGGAAAATCTGATCATGTTTCTCTATAACAATAATAAAAAACTTTATTTTACATATCGCCTTTAAAAGTGGCATCTCAAAGCAATACAGTAGATCGAAAAACAGTTAAAAGGGACCAAATTAAATACCGGACAATCGCAAACGCGTTTTCAATAAAATTATTTTATTCATTCAGCAGTTTGTGAGAGGGACATCCAGCAGAGAGAGACACACACACCGGTTTTCATTGACAAAATTTTTTTTTTTCAATTCCTCTTGTCTAACAGGAATGTTTTGTTTGTGGACAGACTGTTAGACTAGAGGAAAAGACCGCCTCCTCCTACGAAGCATTTCGTTGATCCGATCACGAATTCTTTTCCAGTCGCACGCAGCAAGGGTTGAGAATCTCCGATTCACCATCGTACTAATGGTTTCCCGGAGATTGCAAGGCAAGGCACTTTTGCCTCTGGACCCATCGAAATTTACAGACGTGGTCCACCCCCAGTAAATTTCAAAAGTCACAAGATTTCGAAACACGAGGGCGGCGTAGCGGTCGGCTCTTGCTTTCCCGTCTATGCCGATGCACTGCAAGTACAACCCCCCCTCCATCTCCTGGGTGATGGGTAGCAGTTGGACATCTGGGAGAATTATGCGTCCCACTGCCGTCTGTGAATTCCGCTGTGCTTCCTGGGGGGAGATAGACGGCGGGGACGGCATCAACAGATTCCTGCGCGATGGTGAACTGAGAGGCCGGGATGGAGTGTCCTGAGGCGATGTGTGCTCTGCGGGGGGCAGAGCTTTCGCCAGGCATTGCAACCTGCGCGGCGGGGAGAGGCACTTTTCGGGAGACAGCTGCTCAACTGTTTGACTGCTGGAACATACTGTCTCCTTCCTCTGCATTTTCAGGAGTGTCTCTAGCCTCCCAATCCTCCCCAGTAATGCATCGTACTGCTCCCGCTGCTGCCGAAATGTCTCCATACAGGTGCTGCTTCTACAGGTTGGCACCCTGGCCAGTGGCCGAGAGCAGAGACCCACGGCCTGTGGCAAAATAACATAATTCATGTAAGAAATAAAGTCACACAGTAGTATTCATCAGTCGCGGAACAGAAGTCAAAATAAACTTTTCTTTTTTTCCGTCTTACCGCTTTCTTTTTTACTGTCCTGGTGGTAGATCGTTTCGCCCGTGCGGTGTTTTCTTGAAGAACAGGCTACGAAGAAATAATTATAATTGAATTTAAAATTCAAAACTGCAATAATACCTTGTAATATGCGCTGTAATCGCGTATTTCAGATGAAGTCTGCTGTATTTGCTTACCCTTCGCTCTTTGGAAGCTGGGGCGGCAGAAGCACCCCGTCTCTTCCCGTAAAAGGTCTTGGTCTCCATACTGTACTATGGTCGCTGTAGTGCAGGTTCGCAGTTTTTTTTTGTGATGGGAGCTCACCCAATCCCTTGGTGTATTTATGCTATATTCACATGTACGGCTAGAGTGTGTTCATTGTCTGCCTTTTGCCGAAGTCGGGAGACATTAGAGGCTTGCCACACCCGGACTGTTAAACCAACGCATTAGCACGTCAAAGCCCATTGAGGACCCGGGCGCAATAGTTGTTTTGTCCCTTGATTTACTGATCTGCATTAATTAAATCTTGTCAGTCAGGTCTTTTTTTCTCTATTTCAATTGTCGTTTACACATGCACGACTTTAAAAGCTAGCAAGACAGGTTTCGATTCACATTAGCTGGCGAGCCTTGTTAAAAAAACTAATGATAATGTAACATGCCACTGTTTGTTCATGAACAAAGTTATACTGAGATTTCCTTAGATACGCGATTAAAAAATAAATAAATAAAAATTTGAATCTCCTGCGGAACACATTCCATAAGAATCAGCAGTTTTACAGTATATATCGCCTTTAAAGGTGGCTTCTCAAAACGCTTTACAGGATAAAAACAACCAGAACAGCAGCAACAACAATATTGTATTTCATTGCACTTTGAAAACCAAGTAATAACTTAACTATACAGTACGTGCAAACGTTTCGTATGTTGCTGTCGTGAATGCCTGTGTATCCATAAGTATCTTATTTGCCTTGAGTCCTGTCTACAGTATCTCTGTCCCCCTCCCCCCTCTCTCCCTCAATTCAATTCAATTCAAGGTGTTTTATTTGCATGACAGATGGGTACAATTCCTGTTGGGAATGTATACTTTGATATTTACACCCGGCGCAGCACCGAGGGAGCGTCTGCATTTATAACTTAGTTTTTAAAATTAGTCAAGCAATATGAAGCATCTCCTTTTACTTTTAAGTCCCTTAAATACATTGAGCACAGCTTTCTCACCACTTAAGATTGCTTTTCGATACCATCCTTACACAAAGCAGAAACTTTCCGATGACTCACAGTACAAGTGGAAAGAGGTACAGATTTTAATCGTCTTTAATTTTATTACGTTATACGTTTTAGGAACGTTTCATCTAAACAAACACCACAAAACTATTCTCGATTGTATTTCTGAATGTTATGTTACACCTGCAGTAGTTCACTGTTTTAAATACATCGAATTAAGAAAGTTATGTGTAGCACTTTAGATCTTTTTTTCTGAACCAGGGAAAATCTGATCATGTTTCTCTATAACAATAATAAAAAACTTTATTTTACATATCACCTTTAAGAGTGGTAGTACCTTTTTTAGTACTATATTTTTGTATTATATTACCTATTAATCAAACTCTAAGAGTATGTATCGGCTTGTCAGTCAGGTCTTTTTTCTCTATTTCAATTGTCGTTTACACATGCACGACTTTAAAAGCTAGCAAGACAGGTTTTGATTCACATTAGCTGGCGAGCCTTGTTAAAAAAACTAATAATAATGTAACATGCCACTGTTTGTTCATGAACAAAGTTATACTGAGATTTCCTTAGATACGCGATTAAAAAATAAATAAATAAAAATTTGAATCTCCTGCGGAACACATTCCATAAGAATCAGCGGTTTTACAGTATATATCGCCTTTAAAGGTGGCTTCTCAAAACGCTTTACAAGATAAAAACAACCAGAACAGCAGCAACAACAATATTGTATTTCATTGCACTTTGAAAACCAAGTAATAACTTAACTATACAGTACGTGCAAACGTTTCGTATGTTGTTGTCGTGAATGCCTGTGTACCCATAAGTATCTTATTTGCCTTGAGTCCTGTCTACAGTATCTCTTTCCCCCTCCCCCCCTCTCTCCCTCAATTCAATTCAATTCAATTCAAGGTGTGTTATTTGCATGACAGATGGGTACAATTCTTGTTGGGAATGTATACTTTGATATTTACACCCGGCGGGGCACCGAGGGAGCTTCTGCATTTATTTTTAGTTTTTAAAATAAGTCAAGCAATATGAAGCATCTCCTTTTACTTTTAAGTCCCTTAAATAGAGCACAGCTTTCTCACCATCCTTACACAAAGCAGAAACTTTCCGATGACTCACAGTACAAGTGGAAAGATTACAGATTTTAATCGTCTTTAATTTTGTCTTTAATTTTGCCTGTGGAGTGTATCTTATTAAGCTCTAAATTGCATTTTGAGCGCGGTTTTTGACTTTTTTTAAATTGCATTTTTGGCGCGGACAGCACATACAAGGGTTAATGAACTGCGCCAAGAAATTTAAAATAGTATTCTTTAGGTGTGAGGGTAGGAGTGGACCGCAGCAGGCATAATCAGCAAATCAGGAAAACAAAGAACAGGACAGGTGAGATGTGTATCCAGAAAGCGAGTGATCTGAAAAAGGAAATGGTGTTACGCCCAGGTTTTCGACCCAATTGTTTTAACTTGCTAATGCATCAGACACATTTCCTGGCGTATTGTGTTTTAAATAAAATAGGAGTGTCTTTCCCTGGCATTAGCTCATCGGTATGGTGTAAGTTTTATCTGTACCATACCATACAGTATATAGGTACAGAATTCAAGCTGCACCACTGTATCGCTTTGGTAAGGGGACGGACAATGACCAAAATCACGAAGACTCTCTCACACCAAATAATGAAGATGAAAAGAAACGGGAAGTCAACACGGGACATTGTACAGCAGTTGGCTTCGATGGACATCTTCGTTTCTGAAAGCACAGTGAGACGGCATTATAAAGGGGAGAGGAGGCAAAGAGAATCTAAACCGAGGACGATTCAAAGGTAACTAAATTTCTAAAAATACCTTTCTTGCATGTAAATACAACTACGCACATTATTTTTAAAACTAACTGCTGATCTCTTTTTTTTCAAGTCCTATTGTGCGAGCTATCGACAAACTGACCGATGAAAATGATGAGCAACCGGCGATGCAAGTCCAAAGACGGCTATGGGCTGACCTCGGTGCGAATATAAGCCCGACATCGATAAGAAGAGTACGCAGGAGGCTTGGATGGAGATACAGAAAAACCAACACATGCCCCATGTTAAGGCTAAAAAACAAAGAGGAAAGACTCAAGCAAGCGCTCCAATGGATTGAACAGGGTGTACTTTTTACCGACGAAACAACAGTGGCTCTGGAACAGTTATCAACAATGGCATTTTGCAAAAAGGGGAGACATGTGGACAAGCCAAAGCCCAAACATCCACTGAAGGTTCACGTCTGGGGGGGTATATCTAGAAGAGGCCCGGGACCACTTCTTATTTTCGAAGGAATTATGGACCGTGTATTCTTCGAGGAAGTCGTGGTCACACAGCATGCTGCCCCATATATCAGGGAGCAGTTTGGATCAAGGCACCGTCTCTTTCAAGACAACGATCCGAAACACACAGCAGCAAGGGCGAGGCTTATAGCAGAAGGAGTGAACTGGGTGAAAACTCCAGCCGAATAGAAATTTCCGATAGAAATGGTTTGGCATTCGTTGAAAGACTACGTTCGGAAAACCGCTAAGCCCGTCACAAAGCAGGAACTGATCGATGCGATCTATAAATTCTGGGAGGAAGAACTGACCGAACAAAATTGTAACAATTTTATTAACAGGCTGTTTCGTGTTCTTCCTAGGATTGTTGACTGGGGCGGGGGACATTCGGGAATGTAAGTCTGAGAAAGACAGTCTCACGTTTGTGGACAGTCTGTCCACAAACAAAAAATGTAAAAAAAAAATGTAAAAAAAAAACAATTACTTTTTGTCAATGAAAACCGGTGTGTGTGTCTCTCTCTGCTGGATGTCCCTCTCAAACTGCTGAATGAATAAAATAATTTTATTGAAAACACGTTTGCAATTGTCTGGTATTTACCTTGGTCCCTTTTAACTGTTTTTACAGTCTACAGTATTGCTTTGAGACGCCACTTTTAAAGGTGATATGCAAAATAAAGTTTTTTATTATTGTTATAGAGAAACATGATCAGATTTTCCCTGGTTCTGAAAAAAGACGATTAAAATCTGTAATCTTTGCACTTGTATGTTATCGGAAAATACAATCAGTTTCTGCTTTGTGTAAGGATGGTGTGGCGCTCCTCAAAGCGCTTTACAGGATAAAAACAATAACAACAATAGTGGCTGGGCAAACTATTTTTTTTATCGAAATACAAAATTAGATACTGTATAATGATGTGCATGAACAAAGGTATACTGCAATTTTCCTTAGATACGCGATTAATGCTTCGTAGGAGGAGGCGCTCTTTTCCTCTAGTCTAACAGTCTGTCCACAAACAAAACATTCCTGTTAGACAAGAGGAATTGAAAAAAACCAATTTTGTCAATGAAAACCGGTGTGTGTGTCTCTCTCTGCTGGATGTCCCTCTCACAAACTGCTGAATGAATAAAATAATTTTATTGAAAACGCGTTTGCGATTGTCTGGTATTTAATTTGGTCCCTTTTAACTATTTTTCGATCTACTGTATTGCTTTGAGATGCCACTTTTAAAGGCGATATGTAAAATAAAGTTTTTTATTATTGTTATAGAGAAACATGATCAGATTTTCCCTGGTTCAGAAAAAAGATCTAAAGCGCTACACATATCTTTCTTAATTCAATGTATTTAAAGCAGTGAACTACTGTAGGTGTCACATAACATTCAGAAATACAATCACGTATTTGACAAATAAAAAACGATTACAATCTAATCCTTCCACGTTTGATCCCAACATCCCAAGAAATATAAATCTTGATGAGTAGAAAGCTATGCTGAAAGTTTATTAAGATACTTAGAAGACAAAGATACTGTATCAATTTATGTTGCATTAGCCTGATTATGATTAAAAAACACATATAATTAAACACGAGTTTGCGATTTAAATCAGAACACGATTTAAATCAATATAAATGTTTATATTGTAACGCATACTGTCCAGCCTCCATTTCTCTATACAAATTTACTCTGTTGCACACACACACACACAATAGAAGCAGGAAGCAGAAGCAGGCACCGTTGTCAGAAGGGAAGAAGGTGACTATTCATTGTTATCAAAAGTGACTTAGAATCGATCATGTTGCGATATTTTGAAATATAAAAGTCAATTGATTGTCCATAATATTGCTATTCTATTTTTTCGAAGAAATGTTTGTTAAAAGAAAAGACCAGCACCAGCTAGATTCGAACACACAACCTGCCAGTTGTTAGTCACACACGTAGACCAGTAGGCTACAAGACAGCTTGCATGAACAGGGAGGCGAAACAGCCCTACACAGCCCTGTCGCAGTACACGAATATAATCAAACCGTTATTAAATTCTTTAGATACGCGATTCCATATTATATTAGCAGAAAAGCTTAAAACTACCACTTTTTCACACGCTATTTCACATGCTAGTTAAATACTTCGATGCTTAAAATCGTTAGGGAGAAATGGAATACCGGTGTGTGCCGATTCCTGGAATCTGACTGGCTGACACCCCTCTGAAGTGGTTCCATAAAATCTGGTATACGGAAAAGAAAGCGTTGATAAATACAAGTGTCTTTTAATACACTCTTTGCTGTGCTCTTGAGGATCCTTGTGATATTTTAAGCTCTAGTTGAATGATAAGTGTCGCATTTTAAATCATTTCCGTAGTTAGAAATTATGAAACGCCCTGTTAAAAGCAAGGAAGTTTTTATGCCCGTTGAAGTAAAACTAAATGCCTGACAAAGTATGGCTTGGACAGATTCCAAGTGCTTGTACAAATGTGCTAAAGAAATTATACTTTGAGTATACAGCTTGTCCAAAGTCATCCATTATTAATACTATTAGTAATATCTTCAGTAAAGGCTTTGATGCATAAATATTTCTGATAAAGGTAGGTTGTGTACTTTTGTCCAACTGAGCAATCTTGCTTTCATAAAATATACCAACATTTTAATGACTGATGATTAACATGCTGTAATACACAATTCAAAATTAAAGGCTCAAATGCTGTACATGAGAGGTTAAGCTCCCCCTGGCGGTTTTACAAGGCCACGCCGGATAGATTCCGGCAGAGCATCAAATGACGCGCGATTAACCACGTGACACTGCGTGATACCGCGACACGCCCACCGGGGTATGCCGCGAAATACCTCACCCATTTTGAATGGCTGCATCTGTAGCAGACCAGCACGTCTTTTTTCTCCAATCAGAGGGGTGTCAGATGGTGTCAGCCAATCACCATTCTGAAGCCCTACCGTAATCTCTGGTATAGGGAGACCCCAGAATTCTGTCCCATAGTTTAGATAGATGATAGATACTTTTATTGATCCCATGGGGGAAATAAAGTAAATCATTTTCATTTTAGGAAATTATTAAACACTCGGTTAAAAGCAAAGGAGATTGTCTGTAATAGTGGACATAAAAACAAGGGTTTGCTGGGGAGTTATTGGAAACCCAAATTTAACAAAAAATCGCTGGCATTATATCCTAGAAGACACAGACTGGCTCCAGACCCGGAGAATGCCCGCAGCGCAAAAGAAAATACCTGATGAACTACGGATTGGACAGTTTCCAAGTGCTTGTACAATCGATGGAAATGTTCAAATAAATGTGCAAAAGAAATACACAAAATAATCATTTATTTTTTGATCATATTGGCTAGCTAATGTCCTCTTTGCTAGTTAGTGGCTGTGTTTCTGCGTTGGGTAGCAACGGGTGACTGATCTCAGGCGGAAGATGTAAACAGCTTAATTTTCGAGTTAAATATTTTTTTTAATTAAAATTCATTCTATACAGCAATCGCATATTTGGGTACCGTTTCATAAAACTTTCATGCTTAAAATGTTTAGGGAGAAATGGAAGACTGGTGTGTATTTTTTATTTAAACTACCAAGACCAGCCATACACAGTACAGTTTACATACAGTAATGTTTATGTTCCTAAATTAATATCGTTTATGACCTTCAGATGCGTTATGTGGAGTATGGAGGAGAGCTCGGTGAAGGTAAAGGCCTCAAAAACTACAAGCAAGGGGCTTGATAAGTTTGCAGAGGGGGCACAATGTACTTTGGTTAACGCTAATGAAGCAAAGTCAGTCATGCTGGAGGATGTCCTACAAATGGTAGCAGAGCAAGGGAAAGCCATTAGAGAGCAATCCCAAGTGGTCAAAGATCTTGTCATTCAAAGAATGAGGCGTAGCAGGGTTAGAGGTAAACAAAGCATTCAGATGAAGTTCACAGATGATGGAAAGCCTTCATGTTTTAAGTGTCAGATGGAAGGACATGTAGCACGAATTTGTCCAGTGAGGCTGACTGAAAATGGGTCAGCTGCTCCTAGTCAGCAGGGAAACTAGAGCCCTCAGTTGTGGTGAGTCGGACAATCGAGGGGCAAGCAGTAGACTCCAACAGAGTGAAGTGATCTCGAGATCAAGTAATGGAACGTGCTATTGGTGTTTGTCCAGTGGTTGACATAAAGATAGCAGGAGTTTCTACGCCCTGTTTGTTGGATACCGGAAGTCAAGTAAGGACTGTAACAGAGGAGTTTTTCAGAAAGGATTTGTGTGGGGAGGATGAGGATATATTCAAAACTGCTGGCTGGCTTAGGTTAACTGCAGCCAATGGATTAGAAATTCCCTATTTGGGATATTTGGAGTTAGACATGGAAGCATTAGGCCTGACAATCCCTGAATGTGGGTTCTTAGTGGTGAAGGATCCCCACAATAATCAGAAGTCTATTCCAGGAATAATTGGTATGAATATAATAAGTCGGTGTAAACAGTTGGTCCATTCTGAATTTGATACAGTGTTGGGGGGGAGAAAATGGACTCTTATTGGGGACAGGTATTTCAGAAAATTCAGACAGGTAATGTGGAGAAGAAGGCTGTTGCTAGGGTAGCTGGTAAAGGTACAATACATGTGCCTGCATGGTCGGTGGTCACCCTCATGGTAACAGGTAGTCCAAAACCATCAGAGAAGAACATGCAGATGTTACTTGAGCCATTAAACATACCACTGCCAGGAGGCCTCCTTGTTGTTCCCACTTTGATAGAGGGTCATAAACATATCTCGCCGGTACAGGTAGTTAACCTCTCTGCAGAGGATGTGTGGCTTCCTCGTGGAACACGGCTGGGTGTCTTGTCAATAGTGGAGAGCACCAGTAGTGCATCAGATTATGAAGTGAAGTTCCAATGGGTGTCTGCTGATGTAGAACAAGTGACGGTGGATGTGAAAGATGCACAGTATTCTCCCAGTGTGTTGTCAGTGTTAGACCAGTTAGATATTGAAGGCTCTGCAGAACAGCAGGCAAAGTTACGTGCATTACTATCTAGGTATGTAGACATCTTTGCCCTGGAAGAGGAAGATTTAGGGTATACGGACAAGGTTAAGCATGAAATCCATCTAGTGGATGATGTTCCAGTGACACAGCCCTATCGTCATATTCCTCCGACACAATACAGGGAAGTTAGAGAGCACATCTCCAAGCTCTTGAAAAAAGGGGTCATACAGGAGAGTAGTAGCTCATATGCTTCTCCTGTTGTCATAGTGAAGAAAGCAGATGGTGATATCCGCATGTGTGTAGACTGTCAGAAATTAAATCAGAAGACAAGAAGAGACGCGTTCCCTTTACCTCGCATTGATGAACGTTTTGATGAGTTGCAGGGTGCAAAATATTTCTCAACTATTGATCTGGCCAGTGGTTACCATCAGGTAGCAGTAGATGAGCGAGACTGGCATAAGACGGCCTTTACAACACCTTTTGGGCTATTTGAATACATTAGAATGCCAATGGGAGTCTCTAATGTGCCAGTCACTTTTCAGAGATTAATGCAGGCAACTATGAATGATTTGATTTTTCAGATTGTGTTGGTTTATTTAGACGACCTTCTTGTATATTCTAAGACATTTGAGGAACATCTGGAGAGGTTGGAAATGGTCTTAAAACGCCATAAGGAAACGGGTCTTAAAGTGAAATTGGAAAAATGTAATTTCCTGAAGCAGGAAGTTAAATTTTTAGGACACCAGATTTCGGCTGAGGGGATAGGAACTGGTCCTGATAAGATTTCAGCTGTGGAGAAGTGGCCTGTGCCCTCTACCTTGAAGGAACTAAGATCTTTCCTTGGTTTCTGTGGCTATTACAGAAGGTATATAGAAAGGTTTTCCAAGATTGCAGGCCCACTCCACAATTTGGTCAATGGTTGCTTGAAGGTGGGAAGGCCACACAAAGCCAATCAGATGCTTACCTCATGGTGAAATTCAAAGTGTCAGAGTGCATTTGAAACTTTAAAAGAAAAGCTTACCAGTGCACCGGTACTTGGATTTGCTGATTTCACAAAGCCATTCATTTTAGAAATAGATGCGAGCAGTCATGGTCTAGGAGCTGTCCTCTATCAATATCAAGGTGACAGAAAACGAGTGATTTCTTATGCAAGCAGACGACTTAGAAATGCAGAAAAGAATGACAAGAATTATAGCAGCATGAAACTCGACTTCTGGCTCTCAAATGGGCAGTGGGTGAAAATTTTCGTGGCTATTTACTAGGTTCCCGGTTTACGGTGGTGACTGATAATAACACACTCTGTCATCTTCAGACTGCGAAGCTTGGGGCCATTGAGCAGAGATGGGTTGCTCAGTTAGCGGCATTCAATTTTGATGTCCAGTATTGCCCCGGTCGGGCGAACACAGCAGCAGATGCCCTGTCTAGGCAGCCGTTAGCAGGGGAGTCAGAAGCAGATCCGGAAGACCTGCGGTTTTATAATTGTGTGGCTATTTGTAATAGGATGTCACAAGGAACAATCCTTGACACAGATCTCGTGACCGCTGGACTGACCACACTATCTCCTTTTTGGGGTAAAGCCGTATCTTCCAGTTGATGCTCTGCTTGGGCAGGAGCAGGTTGTGAATCCGAAGGTGGACTGGTTAGTCGTGCACCAGGAAAGATTGAGGGATGCTCACAAAAGAGCTAGAGAATATTCTGAGCAGCGAGCAGCGGAAAGGATTGCTGCACAGAGAGACAAGGTTTACTGTCCACCGATCAGTGTAGGTCAGTTGGTGTATCTTAGAAATAGATCTCTGGGTTGTAATAAAATCCAAGATGCTTGGGGACCTACTGTTTACTGTGTGCTTGAGGTATGAGGGACAACTTACACTGTGGAACCTATCGAAGGTGGACCAGTTAAGAGGGTAAATAGGGTTGATATTAGGCCTTGTCTGCATGAGAGAGCAGCCTCAGTCCCTACTCCTCGTAAGGGGTTCAAGACTACCGGCCTTGGTTCTAGGGTGATTTCACACTCGGAGTCTGACTCCGAAAGTTCAGAGGATGGAACTGAAGGGGTACTGCTGATGGAGGAGATGAATCCGGGCTTAGATCCTGATAGGGAGGTAGACGAGCCAAAGATGAGTTCTGATCATAGGGATCTAGTACAGACTGTTGACGTGGTGCATACTGCAGAAGCTGACGATTCTGTCTGGGAAGCTGCACCAGTGAGCCCGATACCAGCTTTGCATCGAAGTAAAAGACAGAAAGCAGGGGTACATTCAAACCCACAGCATAAGCCGAGGTCAGTCTTGGGATCTATGGAAATGAGTTCAGCAGTTGTTTCGTAAACACCGGCTCAAGAGTGTTTTTAGAAGGTTTGAAGGAGCTTAAAATGATGTATGGCGTCACCGAGGATGTTGACGCATAAGCAGGGGAGAGTGTAACCGAGTGGTTACAGAGTGGATATTTGAAATTTGTCACTGAAATTGGTAGCTGTCACTTTAAGACACACACGTATGAGTGACGTCAGTGCGCCAGTAATTGTGGAAGTGGACATCGTAAAGTTGAGTTTGGTGTGTGGCTCCGTGTGATGTGAATGCAGAGAGTGTGTTAAAAGAAGACTGTGATATTCTGTGCGTCTTGGATTAGACGAGATTAAAGAGGAAATTGCCACTACCGTATTTTTTCTTTGTTTTTGTTATTTTAGTAGCACTTTGTGCATCCTGGTGTGTGTATATCTCCATGTATATCTATGTGAATCTTTCGGGTTAAAGGTTATACTGCATCCAATCTAAGTTCTGTAACAGAAAATAATACAACCACTCATTTTTATGATTTCATGCAGATCCAGAATAAAAAGAATCCCCATTTAAGTTCATTGTAGTACGATGTGTTCTTTCCTGGGCTACATAAATAAAGAGGGATTTTATTAAATGCATTTACATAAAGCTTATGATATTTAAGGGGTGCACAGAGATAACAATCAGAAAGAAGTAATCAAGATAATTTTTTTATCAGAACTGTTTCTATAAAGAAAATTAAATTAGGGGCAACTATATAGATAAACTATGTATGCAGACCAAAACAATTAATATTGCATAAATATTAGATATAATATTAGGATGTTACTTCCTTTATAATTGCATGTTATATGTTTGATAATTCATACAAGACCATTAAACTGTATAAATTAGTGGATAGGGAGTGGAGTGATGCCGCATTGCTGAAGACAAATAGAACAAGGCTTAAATATCCCGGAGCACCTGCTGTTGTGTGACTTCTTACTACAGCCAGGTGCTCCACATATCCTGTCTCTTCAGAGATCAGTGCATAGTGCAGGCATGGACAATGGCCACTACAGCTGCACATGCCCCACAGCAGCGTAAACATAACACTGGACTGCAGCATTTTGTTTGGTAGCTGAGGTTCAAGTGTATACCCATGTTGTTCTGGAATGTGAGTTCTCTCAGTGTTGAGTAGACTGTATTGAATGTTGTCAACCACTAGAAAGTAAAACAATTAAACATTAGTTTTGTCTGTTGCTGGTCTGAGATTGAGAAAAAATGAGATTGTGGCAAGGGACAAGATCAGTTAGACTCATTTCAGTTTCTTATAGACCAGATTCGGTGTGGAAGATGCTACAATTTGCCTCCTTAACCTTTTTCACCAGCATCTTTTGGAAAATAAGACTCATGCTAGGCTGTTATTTGTGGATTTTTCTTCAGCATTTAATGGAATTCAACTTTATTCACTGGCACTTAGCTGCTGTTTAATTTTGGTCTAGATCTTAATCTTGTCTGCTGAGTTACTGATTTCTTTACAGACAGAACTCAGAGGGTAAGAGTCAATATTTCTTTGTCTAACAAGCTGTATCCTTCTGTTGGGTCCTCCCAGGGATGTCTATTGTCTCTTTTACTTCTTGTTTTATATAGAAATGATTGTAAGAGTTATCACCACTCAAGAGACATAACCAAATTTGCAGAAGACTCTGGTTTTGATTGTTTGCTTCAAGCAAATGAGTGTGGCCATGGGCCAGTTGTAGATGAATTTGTCACTTGCTGTAAACAAAACTATTTGAAGTTGAATGTTTCTAAGAGCAAAGACATAGCAGATGATTTCAGGAAGAATCCTCAGACTTCCACTCAAACCTGTATCAAGGGTGAATCAGTGGAAATGGAAGATAAATGTAAGTATATGGTGATATAAGTTTTGAGGTAAATGTTTTTATTTTATCTATTTAACGTTTTAAATATCTGTTTGCAAAAAAGGACAACAGATTATTTTTCTTTTATTAAATATGCTTTCACTTTTAAACCTGATTTGCTTTTTTGCAAATCTGAATCTGAGAAGTAAAAACAAACTGGGGAGTATTGTCAAACTGCGTCAGAAAGTCATTGGTGGTGATCATTCGGCCCTATCTAACATTTATCAGTTAAACATTTTGTGTAAAGTGTATTCCATTCCAGAGAACATTTGTTTAATGAATTCCAATTACTCTCCTCAGAATGCAGATACAGGTTTTCGATATAAAAACAAGCACGTTTAAGTTCTCATTTATACTTGTGGCTACAACCTTGTTTAACAGATAATTCGTTTGCACATTGATATATGCATTGTTTGGTTGTGTGTTTTCTTTATATTGTCTGCTGCTGCAAAACAAATTTCCCCTTTCCTCTCAGGGTTCATGAATTTGTACAAAAAATGTCTCCATAGTCCTATTAAAAACACCAGTAATGTATACCTGAGCAATATAATGTCCTCTAAAGGCATGATTATCTCCTCTGAAATATCTGTATAGGGGAGGTAATTTTAGTATTACTAAACTAAAGATGTTGCTCTTTTTTGTATCATTTTTATGCCATTGTATTGTGCAAATGCAATTTTCTTTTCTCATATGCTAGTACTATAGTACTGTTCATGGCTTTCCTAAGGTATTCTTTATCAATTATAGTTAATACTTCAAACTATTTGTGATGAACTGGCATACCATCAAGGGTGTAGTCCTGCTTTATACACTATGCTTCCAGGATAGGCTCCAGCTTGCTGCTACCCTTATCAGGAAGAAGCAGCTTTCTGATACAGGATGAATGGATTATAACCTAAAAGCATCTTTAGTATAACAATATCAAAAGGGTTATCATGGTCTATTTACCAAGTAGGGAACCGTGGAAGATGTTAAAACTTTCAGTTTCATAGTAACCTGCAAGCTAATTTAAAAGTCCCCCTAGTGTTTTTGCTTCCAGATTTCTTTGTATTTGTCAAATGAAAACAAAAAAGAATCTTTGTTTACCCACAGGAATGTATTTCTCTGAGGCTATGATTAACTTTAAAAAAAAATCAAACACATAAAAGGCCTATAATGGGCTAAAGTAAATCTCTCTTGCAATAATTTGACACTTTCAACACATGTATTTCTTTGCAGTGTTGGAGAAAGAATTGATAAATATGTTTTTGTCAGATGGGGTTATTGGTGATATTTCCAGTGCAGCAAACTCCATGTTATGTACCATAATTCATTTGAAAATACACCCTGCTCTATTTTTATTATTGTTTTTCTATTTCTTCATTTTAGCCTTATGGTTACAAGACCAACCAAACATTTTATCCTATATCTTGGTTCCCAGCAAATAATTTATACACTGTTTTAACACTGGAGGCATTCTGTGTGGCACAATGCTTTATAGGTCATGGTGCCGTAGCCTATAGTGATCTACAACAGACCTCCACTGTTAAAACAACTGTTTCTTAAAAGAAAGTGTATGTGTGTTTTTCTGACTAAAGAGAGAAAATTTCAGGAACAAGATTGAAAGATTAAAGTGGAAGACATACAGCAAACTAGAATATAATGAACAAATAAAGTTTTATTCCATGCTGAACAAAAGAAACACAATGTTTAAGCTGTGGATCCTTCTTCAAGTGTCAAATATTTATATATACTGTATACAGCACATTGTTGACCACTTTACTAATACGTTCAGATCATAAATACATGTAACTCCCAGTCCATTACTTTACAAATCATGGCCAAAGATTGATTAGTTCAACAGAAAATTAATAAATTATGTAAAAATACCACTACTGTTAATAAGAGGCAATAAATAGAGGTTTATTTATTTTGCCAATTAATTTCTTAATTCTTTCTCAAATGATTGTGAGTTTCTAAAATTGGAGAATTAAGCTGGTATTTATTGCCTTTATGTTAAATTAAAAAAAACGTTCCCATGCTCTCCACAATGCTACTGTTTTTTTAGTGACAGTAAATTAAACTATTTTGTTGTCTCTTACTATTTATTGCAATCCAAAGCTTAAAGGTATTAGTTTTGAACTACAGTATACCAGTGAACTCTAAGTATACTGTATAAGTGAAATCATCTCTAATTGAGAGAACTATGGTCAGATGCTCTATAGCAAACATACAGTATTAATATTCAGATCTGCTCTAATGCTCTGATGTGTGCTAAAATTCCAAGTTAGGTGATAAAGACATTACTTAATAACTCTACTACTATATACATCTTGGAGACTGACAGTCAAATTGTTGCTGGTTGACAAACAGTAAGTTAAGAACTTTAACATTGGGAATGAGTCTGTTTTAAGGTAATGGACACAGCTGTCTGTATTATGAACAACTGTCTGTTTTGGCCTACCTATATGTAAGAGCACATTCAGTCCAGACAACATGGTAACCTTGTTTAAACCACATTATGCTGAAACCCCTGTGGGAATGAGTTGCTTGAAGACAATTGGTCTGGTGAATGTTTAAAAAGCAGGACCTGGAGGTCATTCTGCTGTATGGAGACATAGGGCATATCTTCTGCAGTGCACACTCACCAGGGGGAAGGGAGAAAGAAGCAACTAACCATGAAACTGAGTTTTGAGTCTCTGAAGAGATTCTAGGGTTTAGTCTCCTGCACTACAAATAAAAGAACACAGTTTTTGAACCTTGTGGTTTGTATTGGGGTTTTTGTTTTTCTGAAATCACCTATTTTAAAGATTTTGTAAGATCTTACAATATATATAACCTTTTTATCAATTTTAGCCACTAGTAACCTATATCGCATTTTTGGGATCTAGGAGACAAAAATGTTCTTTTCTTTATGTTCTTTTCTTACCACATTCGTATTTTTCTATTACACAGTAAGAACATTTTTTGCCTCTGAAATATTTGATTATGACCTATGACTGACATTGTAAACTGCAAGGAAAACGTTTAGTAAGGACATTTAGCAAGGTATTGTCAATAAAATGTTAATAATAATGAATAATAATAAACTTTATTTTTATATAGTACCTTTACTGTACTGTAGAGTACAACAAATAAAACCATTAAATATACACAATAAAAATGAGAGGAGGTAGTAGAAGGGGGGACGGAATAAAGTAGGAGCTTAATGGCACCAGAACCAGTTAAGTAAAAGCCCTTCTAAAAAAGAAGGTTTTGAGTCTTGATTTGAAACAACTCAAGGAAGATGACTCTCATGGCCTTTGGGATAGAGTTCCAGAGTTTTAGGGCATGCCAGGATAAGGCCCTGTCATCCATAGAATGTTCACAAGCTAGAGGGACAAAGAGGAGACCACAATTTGAAGAACGAAGGCTGCAGGTGGGGAATACGACGATAGTAGCTCACACAGGTACTGAGGTGCTTAGCCATGCAGAGCCTTATAAGTGAGCTGATTATTTTGAAGTCGACACAAAACTTAACAGGAAGCCAGGGCAAGGACTCTAGGACAGGAGTCATGTGATCACTTCCACTAGACCTGGTCAAGATTTTGGCTACCGAATTCTGGACATAGTGTAGTTTTGATACCCCAATGTGTAGACTGTTACAGTAGTTAATTTAGGAAAAGACAAAAACTGTTGATTTTCAGCAACAATTAGTGACATGGATGTTTTCTGGCAATATTTCTGAGTTGGAAGAAAGATGTTTTGTCAAAAATGTTTCACATTTGGGTCAAATGTTAATCCTGGATTAAATATCACCTCAAGTTCTTCAGTTTTACTGAGGCTCAAGTATAGTACCATGCACAGATGGGGTAACTGCATTGGCTTTAGATAGCTGATGGGGCAATTGATAAGCATGACGTCAGTCTTGTCGCAGTTTAGATGGAAATTTTGAGTCATTCATGTTTTTATGGTAGAGATGCAGTTAGAGAGCAGAGAAAGCCACATTAGACCATATGAGATTAATAGCTCACTAAGTGCGAACATGTAAATACTGAAAAGTAGGGGGCTCACTATCAAGCTCTGAGGAATATCAGACTTACTGTAACTAGATGAATTTCAGAGCTAAAACATCCAAGAGAGACACAGTGATAGCGATCAGTGAGGTAAGACTTGATCCTTTTAAGAGCAGCATTAGAAATTCAAGAAACAAGAAAGACAAGAAAGTAGGATATCATGGTTAAATTACTGAAAATAGACCAAATCAAAATGGCCACAAAGAGAAGAGGGATTTTGCCTCAAAGATGCGGCACATACAGTAATTTAGGAATCATAATATCATTTAACTCTCACGTTAATGCAGTATCAAAGGTGTACTTCCTACAGTTAAGAACCATTGTAAAACGAAGGTATTTTCCTTCCACTCAAGACATAGAGAAACTAATACATGCTTTTGCATACAGCAGATTAAATTACTGTAATGCCCTACTATCGGCACTATCATACCTTCAACACCTTACAGCAAATTCAAAACACAGCAGCTAGAATTGTTACCAGGAGTAGAAAGTATGACCACATAGCTCTCTCCATTGGCTTCTTGTTAGGTTCAGGGCAGACTTCAAAATTATTTTACTTAGTTATAAGGCTCTCAGTAGTCAGGCAGCTATCTATTTAATGGAGCTGATTAATGTATACAATCCAAGTCACCCACTTAGATCACAGAACACAGATCTTCTTCTTATTCCACATATTAATAAAAAAAACAGCTGGCAGTAAAGCCTTTAGCTACAGGGACCCTAGTTTATGGAATAGTCTGCCAGATTACGTACGGGATGCCGAGTCAATCTCAGGATTTACATCCAAACTGAAAACCTATTATTTCAGCTTAGCCTACTCACACCTTTCATCATAGCTCATTGCAACTATGACTGCTGGCTGTTATGCTTTACCCAATGAGTGTTAAGCCTCAGCCAATGAGGACCTGACATTCTTTGCATTCCAGTGCATTTTCATTTAAGTAATCAGACACGCCCCCTCCTCCTGGGTACTTTAACCTGCCTCACATTCATTTCCTTGTTTTTTATTGGGTTTACACTTGCCAGGGCCTCTTCCTCCTTGAGTCCTCTCTGTGTTTTTTTTTCTCTCCCCCTCTCCTGGTCTTCTTGGTTTAAGACCCGGTTTTGTTATCAACTCTGATTCCAGTCTCCTGGACTGCTCCCTGTTGAACCCTCTGGTCTGATTCCTGCCTGTTTCTTTGGTCTACATGTCTGTGTTGGCCTGCTAACTACTGCCTGCTGGAATCTCGGGGTCCTCAGCAATTAACTTTTGTAATGGGTGCTGCAGTACATAACATTGTGTGTCTCAGTGTTGGCCTCGGATATATCTACCTGGAAGATGCAGATGTGCCCAAGCTTGGCACCATCTGTGTTGGACGCTGCATCATTGCTGTGGATCCAAGAGGGACATCGCAAATACAGCTATCGTTTAGGAGGATTTGCTGGTCTACAGAGATTTGCATGGAGTACTGGCACAAATAAGGACAAGATGGGAAAACCTAATACTCCACATTTAGTACTTTTTTTTTTAGAATTGTATAACCTTAGCATAGCCAGAGGGGTTGGACAGCCAGTTGACCTTGGACCCCTAGAGGTTTTATCTTCTTCCAGAGGAGTTTTTGATTCCTTTCCTCCATTGTCTTCTTGCTTTTTCTCTTTCTGTATTCTAATGTCATGTATTGTCGCACAGTTTTAAGTGCCTTGGGGCAATCTTCTTCTGAAAGGTGCTATATAAAAATAATTTGAGAAGCCAGCTTACCTATTGAAAGAAGGACCCAATCCAATTAACAGGAAACATGTGAGCTCAATCAGGTAGAACAATATATAAGGCACCTGGAAGAAAAGTGGTGTGGAAACAAGGATTAGCAAGTGTTGTGTGGATAGTTTAGTTGATATTGGATTTGAATTTAATTAACTGTAATGGAACAAGACAAAGATTAATGGATTGTGATTTGGGATAAATACTTGAATGCTCTTTAACGTCTACTGACAAAAATGGAAATATATATTGGTTTATGGGTTGTGGTTTCTGAATTGGACATGAAGAAGGAAAAGAGGGTTAAAAGAATGCTTTTGGGGTGTGAGTTATTTAATTTTTCTTTTGATTATACCTTTCAATCTCCCAGTGACATCACACTTGGGCTGAAGGTACAGTAGTTCAATGACAGAGCACAAGATCAGTAGCTGAGCAGGGTTGAAGTATTATGGTCTGATGAATGAAGCACCTTAACTGCATGAAGGAAGCTGGGACAACCATAAAGAGCGAATCTGAATAGCCATGGGTGGAATGTGGAACTTACTAGGAATGTTCCCAGTTTCCAAGGAAAGCAAGGGCTGCAAGCTCTGGCTCTCCTGGGCATAACATTCCCAGCATGAAAAGAACTTTGTTCACACTAAAGCTCACCATTTGTGATTACCTTAAATGTGCAGATAACCTCAACGCATTCCATTTCCTTTTGCAAGTCAGCTTCTGCATAAGTTCTCTTTAAAGTCAAGAATTGTCTGCAGCCTCACACTGCTACAAGGTAGAACACTGAACTGCATAATATTGAGTCAGTTCTCAATGTTGATGAAGCAAAGTTGGTTTAACCTCCTGTCATCAAGCTATCCTGTATACCCTCACTAATGCTAAGGTTATTCTAGCCCTGATTATGGCAGTAACAGCTAACATGCTAGAATCTGACATTGTCATAGCCGGATGCATCTTTGCTTGCATTAGAGGCCTTTGCTCTGCTAAGTCCAATGACAAGCTTGTCAAAAGCCTAAAGGAAACAGCTCCATGAAGTTGGCCCCCCTATAAACAGCGAGAACGATGAAACCCACTCATTCATCAGTGCTATGTTTGTGTCGTTGAAAGTAGTGTCTGTGCTGCTCTCATTTATGAGATATAGCACCTTGTTTTTTCAGGGTTGTGATGTCACTCAGCCCCCTACAACATCGTACGGAAACCTAACCAGTCTAATTCGTTAGTGGGAAGTAACGTTTGAAACTATTGCAGTGCAGTGCCATTGAGAAACCTACCATTACTGTTGAGAACAATGATCTTATCATACAGATGCAGCCATTCAAAATGCGCGGGCGATACCGCATTATTTTCCGGTACGCTGTACGCAGTCTACCGCGAGTTACCGGTAAATACCGCGAGTTACTGTAAATTCTCCTATAATACCGCTAGCAAAATAATAGTATCCGGAATTTCCGCAAGGTGGAGCTAATAAAGCTCAACCTCTCATGTTTGAGCTGTCGCCATCAAAGTCTTTAACGAAGATATTACTAATAGTATTAATAATGAATGACCTTGGACAAGCTGTAAGTGTAAACTCAAAGCATTGCCCTGGTCCACATTCTTTTTTTCATTGACCGTCTTTGTAAAAGTAACACCACAGCATTTCGCAATCACGCATTTGTTTCCAGTCATGCAAAGTACAGTAATTTTTGAGAATCGATTCACCATGCCTTTCACATGCTCATAAAAGAGATTGATTTAGGAACATAAACATATTACCGTATGCAAACTGTACTGTATACAGTATGTATATGTATATTTAATGTCTTAACTGTGCCTGTTGTAGTATTGAATATTTATATGGAATTTTACCACTGAAGGGAAATCTTAGTGCCTGAGCATAAAAAGAATAGGAGCATACTGCAAATGCGTGTGAAGGCCATAAACGATATTAATTTTGGAACTTAAACATACAGTATATGGCTGGTCTCGGTACTTTAAAGAAAACATACACACCAGTATTCCATTTCTCCCTAAACATTTTAAGCATCAAAGTCTTTAACTAACGTGATACTGGAGTCAACAAGCATACTTTTAGAATTTGATTAAAAGGGAATATAATATGGAATCGTGTATCTAAAGAAATGAATAACGATATAATTATATTAATGTACCGCAACACAAGAATAGTACACGCTGTACATTGTCTGTCGATAATGTTTCTGTAGTGCTTTTTCAGCACTCTGCGTGTGACCTTGCCAGTGGCGCTGTGGGTTAGGTTCCTGACTCCCATGTCACACGGTCTGTGATTGAATCCCACTGGAACTATGACTTTTTTTTTTAACAAACATTTCTTTGAAAAAATGAAACATTTCCCTTGGTCAGAGATTAAATAAAACCTCACTCGCACCAAACAAATTTATATTTCTAAATATCACAACATGATCGAATTTAAGTCTTTTTAATAACAATGAATAGTCACCTATGCGTTACAAAATAAACATTTATATTGATTTGAATCGCGTTTTGATTTAAATCGTAAACGCGTGTTTAAATATATGTGTTTAAAGGCGATATATAAAAGCACTGATTCTTATGGAATGTGTTCCGCCGGGGATTCAAAAAAATTTTTTTTTAATCACGTATCTAAGGAAAATAGCAGTATAACTTTGTTCATGCACAAACAGTGGCATGTTACATTATTAATTTGGGTGTCTCCTCTTGCCAGAAAGCTCTAAATTGCATTTTGAGTGCGGTTTTTGACTTTTTCTAAATTGCAACCCATAAATAAAGCTGATACAGTTTAGACTTACTGTATTTTAAACTGTATTACAGCAGCACATTGGACAATGCAACGTAAATTGCAAAAATGCACTTGGAATCTGTCCAAGCCCTACTTTGTCAGGAATTTTCTTTTACTGCAATGGACATAAAAACTCTCTTGCTTTTAACAGACCGTTTCATAATTTCTAACTACGAAAATTATTTAAACTGTGACACTTATCATTCATCTATAAATAAACTTTATTTTATGTAGCGTTTTAAGCGAATAAGTAATTAGATTGCTCATAAACCTAATCGCTTTTTCTAGATAAACACAGCGTGATTGCTCTCTGAAAATGCTTTTTCTTTATATTTAGGCTCAGATTTAAACTATAGATCGTATTATTATAAACTTTCTTGGAAAATGTCTTTTATGTAAACCATGTTTGCTATTAATTCATTTAGGGCTAGAATATGTTCATTGTCTTCCAATCGAGTCGAGTTGACATTAGAAGCTTGCCACGCCTGGACTGTTACACCAACGCATTAGCATGTTAAAGCGATTTCATTGAGGAGCCTAGCTTTCTTAACTAGTAAGTACTGTACTTCCTACAATACCTGTGAAACCGGTTTAATTCGCCACAGCCAGCACTCTCGCAGAGAGGGGGGTTGTACTCGTTAATGTCTTAGCACAAAGCAGAAACTTCTTGTATTTTCCGATGACATACAAGTGGAAAGATTACAGATTTTAATCGTCTTTTTTCTGAACCAGGGAAAATCTGATCATAACAATAATAAAAAACTTTATTTTACATATCACCTTTAAAAGTGGCATCTCAAAGCAATACAGTAGATGTAAACCACAGATTACAAAGTAAAACTTAAAAACTGTAGCTGACTAATTCGTTTTCAATTTTCATTGATCAAAATTCCATCAATGAGTGAAATAACTCTCTTGCTTCCATGGTATTGTAGAAAGACCCTTTGTGAGTACTGAACTTGTGTTGCACTTGTCCGTATCAAAAATGGTTTCCTCCTTGCTGCCCTCTGTGTCACTTGGGACACTGGCACTGTGGGCACGCTTGGCAACTGTCTCCCCATTGTGACTCTATATCTGTTACTCTGTTACCCTTGACTGTTACACTAGAAAATGCCCTGTTTTTTTGAATGACTAGTCAAAGAAAGAAGAAAGGACAGGCAGTCAGTCACCCAAGGGAAATGCAACAAAGTAAAGAAAAATGAGTGATCTGTGGAAACTATGGTAAAGTACACCTAAAACGAAAGAACAGGGGGCATGACTGTACACAGAGGGCTATGAGAGTATTGGAAGAAGCTGCTCAGCTACAGTATGTTGTTGAAATCAATACCCTGGTGCTTTTCAAGAAATGGCAAGATGAGATCCTGGGTTCAATAATTACTAACTTGTAATCAAACAAGGTAGATGAACTGAACGGCCTCCTAATACCCTTGCTTACAGAGATTGACATCAAGATGTGCTGGGTATTAGACATATGAACACCTGTTTAGCAATGTTTTGGTTAAATAGACATTTTTATGTCATTGCTGTTTATAGAGTTTCGAGCACACCCCTGACAGCTCAATGTTGCTTAGGCACTTTCATAAGAAGCGTGCAGGAGTGGGAATGTGATACTGTATGCGCTGTGGATGAGGACTGATGATTGATCCAGTATCTGAGAATGATCCAGTAGGAGTGTCTGAGAATTCATAAGTCTGAATGGCTGAATGTTAGCCTTATATAATTTTACTGTTACTGTATATTGTGACAAGAAAAGCTTGCAGACAGTACAGTGGGGTTTTATTTCCTCTAGGGCTGGAGAGTGCATTATGTCTGAAAAGATGACACCCAGAAATGAAAAGCAGAAAATATAGAAAAACTATTGCAGACATTAGAATGTCTAGTTTCTGAACTTTATTTATGTTTTGCATGAGTAAATGTTTTACCATTCTGAATTTTACATTTGGATGAACCAGCTGGAAGTCTTGAGAATCAGAGTAGCTACAGTAGCAGTGCAGACGTTAAATGACAACTATGATAAATGCATCTTTTGAAAATGCAATGCAATTGCATGCCTCATCAATGTTTAAGAAATACAAATTTAACAGAAACTTGCAAATATTCTAATGATTAGGCACCCTGTACCTCCATACAACAAGTCTAAGGGACTCTACTCAGTTCTACTCAGCAGTTTGGCACTTACTGATGCTGTACAGTATGTTAATACATAAGGACATTTTATTTGTTTGTTTCAAGTTGTACCAAGACACTGCAAATAAAAAATACAAAGGGCAGGATCTGAATTCAGAGGTGAACTGAATGAAATAATTTAAAGCATTTGTGCACTGTAGCATATCCTTAAATACTATGGCTATTATTTTATATTAAGCCAATGCACAACATTGCCATTTGGCAATGAATTGGTCTTCCTTAAAAATAAATTGCGTAGTAAAATCAGGTGGTAATAGTGTACACTGGATCTGGCTATCACAGTAATCAGTTTCAGTTTTATCCCCTGTTATGGGATCACGAACTACAAAAATGCATTCAATGAATGATGCTTGTATAATATTGTTACAGGCTATGGTACATTAAGTGACTACAGTATGGAAGTGTTTCTAAGAGTCTAGATACAATGAGTAACACCAACTAGTGTCAATATTTCCACTTCCACGTCCTTCAGACCAGTTGTGCTGGGTGTAAGGCACACTGATCAAAAGAATCGTATGGTTTGCCTCAGTTGTACTAAATTCTGGGTTAACGATTAAGAATGTAAAAGGTGTATATTAAAAAGACAGAGGAGAAGACAGGGCAGCACAGAACATAAAGCGTGTTTCAGACGACAGATCTTTGTCCAGATTATCCATAAAGAGCAGATAGGAGCTAGGTATTTGAACCTTGCTAAGAGAGCTTGCTGTTCTGTGTTTTTAGGGAACTTTAGGATTTTCTGAGTGAAGAATTCCTTGGTTAAAAACTGCTTCTCCTGGTTATTGGGCGCATTTCAGGAATAGGGATATAGATTTCCATTGATTTGATAGCGTCTGGGTTTACAGAGAGATATTTAACCTCAGGTTGTATTTGATTTAGTTAAGAAGTTAGAATTATCCTATTCTTGCCTTTGTAGGAGTTTGAATACTTGGTAGCAGTCTGGGGTTTTTCTGGGTGGACTAGACATACTGTAGGCCTCTGGAATGCCTTGACTGTAAAAGTGTAAGTACAGTAACTTGTATTTTGTACTTTTAGTGTGTGTTGTGTTTTTTAAATAAATATTTGTTTAATCCAATGTGCCTGAATTATTACTCTTTTGACCAAAGCTGTGCCAGAGAACAAAGAACTCGTGTCCATCTAACAATACCGACCACCTGGGTACTGTATATTGTTGGTAAAATCTTTACAAATTTGGGATTAGGATTATATATTTTACTTATTGATTTATCTGCTCAGACATTTTCTGATTTTCATAACCTCTCCCCCCATATGTAACAATATAATGTAATATTTTGTGAGACATATCTATGGCTCTGCTTAACACTTTTTGTTTCCTTAAAATAAATGTTATGTTGTCTATGAAGAAGACATATTCCTATCCAAGGTCATCCTAACATGTTGGTAAAAAGACCCAGAAGACAAAATAATGTTTTTGTATTTTAATATGGTGCTGATTTTACTCTCAGTGATATGTTATCAAAGCCCATTGTAATATCACCAGTTACATGAGACAAGTATTTCGAGAAATGGATTTCAGGCACACCCCTAACCCCTTTAAAGTACCGCTTTTCCTGTTTAAACTGTGTCTGAGGCATGTTGGGTGGCATATTTACTCAAAGGTTTTGTGTGAGTTTGGAACAAGCTACTCAGTCATGTTGTTGAAGCCAATACCCTTTTTCTAAGAAACGGTTGAACGATATCTTCAGATCATTTAGCTACTAACTACACGTACTGTAACAAACAGGCCAGCTTGCTATATTATTCTTCTTATGGTCCCAATTTTTCCTCTGCTTTTGAGGATGTTTTCTAGAGTATCAGGTGGAAGCTATTTGGTTTTATTTCTGAGGGTCTGTGGAAAATCAGGGTGTGAGCTCATCTTCCTACCTCTCAGAAATGCTTTAGAAAATTCCTTATAACAAGCATCAGGCTTTCTGTTCCCTCTCAAAAAAAATGATGGATATAGTTTTTTAAGATGGGATGAACTAAAAGCAATAGCCTGGTTTTCTTGTGCTTTTCTTTCCTCTCCAGTCAAACAGAGATGTGCACAGAAAAGCTGCGGTGACCTATGCCTTGTCTGTCTGTCTTGCCCATCCTGCACCCTTGTTGTTGTTCTTGTTGCCAGTACCCAGACTGCTCCTCTGCGGGAGTCTGGGTATTTACTTTGTAATCTGTGGTTTACATCTACTGTATTGCTTTGAGATGCCACTTTTAAAGGTGATATGTAAAATAAAGTTTTTTATTATTGTTATAGAGAAACATGATCAGATTTTCCCTGGTTCAGAAAAAAGATGATTAAAATCTGTAATCTTTCCACTTGTATGTCATCGGAAAATACAAGAAGTTTCTGCTTTGTGCTAAGACATTAACGAGTACAACCCCCTCTCTGCGGGAGTGCTGGCTGTGACGAATTAAACCAGTTTCACAGGTATTTTCAAAGTAGGAAGTACAGTACTTACTAGTTAAGAAAGCTAGGCTCCTCAATGAAATCGCTTTAACATGCTAATGCGTTGGTATAACAGTCCAGGCGTGGCAAGCTTCTCATGTCAACTCGACTCTAAATGAATTAATAGCAAACATGGTTTACATAAAATACATTTTTCCAAGAAAGTTTATAATAATACAATCTATAGTTGAAATCTGAGCCTAAATATAAAGAAAAAGCATTTTCAGAGAGCAATCACGCTGTGTTTATGTAGAAAAAGCGATTAGGTTTATGAGCAATCTAATTACAGATGCAACCATTCAAAGTGCGCGGTACAGACACGTACCGGAGGTAATTGGCTATGGCGTCGCGCATCGTGACGCAAGATGATGCGGGGTACCACGGTACGTGATTGGTTGACCGACAGGGGCACTCGTGGTCTGTTGGTCTGTCGTAGAAAGATTTACAGTAAACGTCTTTACTATGCCCGTTGTAGTATTGAATATTCATATGGAATTTTACCACTGAAGGGAAATCTTAGTGCCTGAGCATAAAAAGAATAGGAGCATACTGCAAGGCGTGTGAAGGCCATAAACAATATTAATTTTGGAACATAAACATACAGTATATGGCTGGTCTCGGTACTTTAAAGAAAACATACACGAAACATGGTTTCATTATGACCAGAATCGGTCTTGAGATATTTTTAACTTGATTTACAGTATTTGAGAGGTATGTCTTGACACCGATACTACGTAAATACTGCTCACGTATATGTTTCTAGGTTTATATTATGCAATTCATACGGTCAAATTACTTTTGAGCAACTGATAAGAAGCGCGAAACGGTATGCCCAGGGCGTTTTAGTTTTCGTTTTGTTTTAATGCAGTGCAGTGGATTGATTAGAGATATCAAGTACATACAAGTCATTTTTTAAATGTTGTAGTTCGTCTTGTAAAAATGTTACGAGTACATCATCTGTCAACAATTACACAAGTTCTGTTTCCATATTGCGGATTTTGGTTACGTAATATTATTTTCTAATTTCACATTGTGAATATACGATATGGGCAAACAGAGCCGCAAAGAAGTACATTATGGGTTGTTGTTTTTTTTTGCAGTTTTATCTAGAACAAGTGATGCTTAAACCTTTGTCTGATTCTTGTGAAACTATCCACACTAAAGTTACCTAGGAGTTGACTTCAGTGATGTCACTGATGGGATGTTTCTAAAAATCCATCCTCTGTAAAACGTCTTCTCTAGTTGTCCTGCATATGTATTCGCTAATGAAGCTGTGTGTTCTGAGCCTGGATCTCTACATTTCGTATGAACCAGCTTAGAGGGCTAAAGACAGCTTGTGTTTAAATTGAGTGTAAGGTAATTTATGCTTCTAAAGTCATGGTCAGCATTTATTATTGTACTGTGCTGTAAACTTGTTCTGTGCCTAATTACATTATTTTATAGCTTTATCAAATCTGTACATTGTCTGTCGATAATGTTTCTGTAGTGCTTTTTCAGCCCTCAGCATGTGACCTGTGGGTTAGGTTCCTGACTCCCATGTCACACGGTCTGAGATTGAATCCCATGGAACTATGACTTTATTTTTTAACAAACATTTCTTTGAAAAAATGAAACGTTTCCCTTGGTCAGAGATTAAATAAAACCTCACTCGCACCAAACAAATTTATATTTCTAAATATCACAACATGATCGAATTTAAGTCTTTTTAATAACAATGAATAGTCACCTATGTGTTACAAAATAAACATTTATATTGATTTGAATTGCGTTTTGATTTAAATCGTAAACGCGTGTTTAAATATATGTGTTTAAAGGCGATATATAAAAGCGCTGATTCTTATGGAATGTGTTCCGCCGGGGATTCAAAAACATTTTTTTTTTAATCGCGTATCTGAGGAAAATAGCAGTATTTGTGGACCAGGGCAATACTTTGAGTTTACACTTACAGCTTGTCCAAGGTCATTCATTATTAATACTATTAGTAATATCTTCGTTAAAGACTTTGATGGCGACAGCTCAAACATGAGAGGTTGAGCTTTATTAGCTCCACCTTGCGGAAATTCCGGATACTATTATTTTGCTAGCGGTATTTACCGGTAACTCGCGGTATTTACCGGTAACTCGCGGTAGACTGCGTACAGCGTACCGGAAATAATGCGGTATCTCCCGCGCATTTTGAATGGCTGCATCTGTAATTATTTGCTTAAAACGCTATATAAAATAAAGTTTATTCAAAGATGAATGATAAGTGTCGCAGTTTAAATAAGTTTCGTAGTTAGAAATTATGAAACGCTCTGTTAAAAGCAAGAGAGTTTGTCCGTTGCAGTAAAAGAAAATGCCTGACAAAGTAGGGCTTGGACAGATTCCAAGTGCATTTTTGCAATTTATGTTGCATTGTCCAATGTGCTGCTGTAATACAGTTTAAAATACAGTAAGTCTTTACTAAAGTATCAGCTTTATTTATGGGTTGCACTTTAGAAAAAGTCAAAAACCGCACTCAAAATGCAATTTAGAGCTTTCTGGGAAGAGGAGACACCCAAATTAATAATGTAACATGCCACTGTTTGTACATGAACAAAGTTATACTGCTATTTTCCTTAGATACGGGATTAAAAAAAAAATTTTTTTGAATCCCCGGCGGAACACATTCCATAAGAATCAGCACTTTTATATATCGCCTTTAAACACATATATTTAAACACGCGTTTACGATTTAAATCAAAACGCGATTCAAATCAATATAAATGTTTATTTTGTAACGCATAGGTGACTATTCATTGTTATTAAAAAGACTTAAATTCAATCATGTTGTGATATTTAGAAATATAAATTTGTTTGGTGCGAGTGAGGTTTTATTTAATCTCTGACCAAGGGAAACGTTTCATTTTTTCAAAGAAATGTTTGTTAAAAAAAAAAGTCATAGTTCCAGTGGGATTCGATCACAGAGTGTGACATGGGAGTCAGGAACCTAACCCACAGCGCCACTGGCAAGGTCACATGCAGAGTGCTGAAAAAGCACTACATGAATATAATTATATCGTTATTAATTTCTTTAGATACGCGATTCCATATTCCCTTTTAATCAAATTCTAAAGTATGCTTGTTGACTCCGGTATCTCTTTAGTTAAAGACTTCGATGCTTAAAATGTTTAGGGAGAAATGGAATACTGGTGTGTATTTTTTCTTTAAAGTACCAAGACCAGCCATATACTGTATGTTTATGTTCCAAAATTAAAATCGTTTATGGCCTTCACACCCGTTACAGTATGCTCCTATTCTTTTTATGCTCAGCTACTAAGATTTCCCTTCAGTGGTAAATTTCCATATGAATATTCAATACTACAACGGTCACAGTAAAGACGTTTACTGTAAATCTTTCTACGACAGACCAGCGGACCACGAGTGCCCCTGTCGGTCAACCAATCACGTACCGTGGTACCGCGCGTCATCTTGCGTCAAAATGCGCGACGCCGTAGCCAATTACCTCCAGTACTTGTCTGTACCGCGCACTTTGTATGGCTGCATCTGTAACTCTCACCCAGTGAGTTACCAGCAAAGAAATGTTGGTTGGATGTGTTATTTGGTTTTATGGCCCAGTGAAGCTAAACTGTCTCAGAATTTGCTACTATCAACAAGATGATCGCCCTATGTCTACCACCAACTCCTGACCCTCAACAATCTTAAAATTAGGAATCAAACACCGCAGTGCATATCCAACACTGAACACAGTTACTGGTGAGTACCAGCATGTTCCATAATTCTCTGCAGCTGAAGAGCACAACTTCAGCTTTGGAAGATGTGTTTTCAGACCAGAGTTTTGCTTATTCCAAGACAAGCTCTTTAAAAATCTTATTTTTTAAGTGCAAAATGACATAAATGTAAAGTGGTAGGCTGCTTGCTGTGATAAAAAATAATTAAACCTACAAATGGAGTTTCCCCAACTTTTGTTGTAGCGATGACAGTAGTCTAGTTCAATTCCCCTTTCAATTAAAAAATATGCAGTATATACTATTTGTAAGCCTTTGCTCTTCTGTCATCCTCCACCTCATCTCCACCTTTGCAGCTGCCAATAAGTTCACTCCTCATTCTGCCTGTGGGTTTTAGGCTTTTTGTTCTAGGAGGTTGAACTTCAGTAAAATGATTTTAGTCAAATGTACTTGGATCAAAAACTCAACAAGAACATATTTCAATGTTTTAGTTATTTAGTGTTGTCATCCACTGTGAAACATTAAATAAAAAAAATCAAAATGAAGCTGATAAACACAAGAAAAACTATTTTAAAATGCATCCAGAAAATCCAGAATATTTATGGAAAATACTGTCTTTAAAATACTTATGAAAAGATGTATCTGAAGTAGTTCTAAACGGATTGTGTATCGCCTCTTTTTACACTGGTAAGAACATTCCAATGTTAACTCTACTTCACACCTGCATGTCAAGATCATGGGTTCAAAATAAAACATCAAACCCTTGATTGGATGAGAACGTCATGATTGTTTTGAAAAGATTTGAAACATAACAATTTGTTACCATTACCATCAGGAGAATTTTTTTCAGGAGAATTTGTGGCTGCTGCGGTGGCTTGCAATGACTGGATAGTTAACACTTCCCAATTGCTTTGTCTGTTTGTGTGGAGAAGGGAGGGGGGAGTGCTCTCCTTGACAGCTGACACTCCTCTATACACTTAAGTGAAAATTAATGAAAACGCCAATGTAAACATCATACTTCCCTAAAGCTAAGTTCCCTAAAGCTTTCTCAGTCAAGTACGAGAATTCACCTAGGGAGCTGTGTAAGGAGGCGTAGGCAGCAAAAGATCAGCTAAAGAGGGAAGAAAATCCTTTCAGAGAAAACAATGTTTCAGGTGTGAAGAATACAGATCCCCAATTCAATTGCACCCTAAACCTTTTCCCACACACCTTGCCCCTGCTGTGATCGTAATATACACAAACAAAGCACTGAAAGCTTTACAGTAGATGATCAGGTGTTTCACAGATGTAGGGATAGTACGTAATTCTGGCTATATGAACTCACACCTGGGATTCGATTAAATAAAAAAAACTGCACCAGGTACAAGATCTTGTTTATATTAAAGTTATATCACTGGGAAGTGCTGGATGGTGCACTATTTTGTCAGCAACCTGCTAATCTGCTTAGCACCTGTAGAAAACATGATCTTATTTCTGTATGGTATGTGTGTTGCATTTACAAAATTAGTGTTTCAAATGTTTAGTTAAGAAGTAAAAAGAACTTACAGCTTACACAAAGACTCAAACTACAGTATGGAAAAATGAGTTTTAAGAAAAAACAGGACATTTGATAGCTGGTTGCCTTATATTTATTTTTTTAAATGAAATAAAAAATAAGGTACAATGACGTGTTCCTGCTTAACTCAAACAATGCGTGACTTTAAAAGCTTTTAAAAAATGGTTTAGATCGCAGAAAGTCACCTTGCTCTTACAAGCGAATCTGTTAAGCAGAGTTTGTGTTAAACACAACTTTGCTTGTCAGTGGAAAAAAATGAACACGGACACTTTTCTTTCCCCCCTATATTCTCATGTACGAGTAGAATAGGCGAACCTTCCAATGAAAGACAGGTTCTTTTCGCCCAAGACTGGCAGGAAACAGTCGAAACTCGCCACACCCAGACTGTGAACTTGATCAACTTTAATAGCCTTGCAAATGAGTTCACACTGTAGGACATGCGCTCAATGCGCCACAGGTGTCACATTTACTGTACATGTTAAACCAGTTGCTTTCCGTTGCGATTTTGTGTTCCTCCATTGTTTCTGCTTTATCATTTATACAGCATGCCCATTCTAGAGACATTTCCATTGTCGATAACTATGCGGGGAGAGCATGTAGATTCCAAAACACTCTACGACCATGGGCACTTTTCCTTCCCATCAGGTTGTTTTAAAAAACTTGCTCTTAATGGGCTAATTTTTCAGTCATTCTCTCTGATGCAGTGCATCAGCTAGTCAAGTAACTGAGGGTGACTGACATTATTTCCCACTGCATTCTGGGGAACATAGTTTTGACAAGAACCTCCACCTCGTCTCCATCTATCACTCTCTCACAATTCATCAAGCATGAATGAGTCGAATTAAAAATAAAACTTGTTTACAAAGAAAGTGGATTACAGTCCAGTTAGGTATGCATGATTAGCAACATGGCGTCATTGTTATGATTTCTCTACTATTATCAAATCCCTCAACTTGTTCACTTGTGGTTATGTTGGAAACATTTTGACATGTTCTTTTTAACTACATTGTTGTTGATATTGTAGCAATATACAAAATGAAACGCTTGGCGTTTGTAATGTAGGGCACTCTAAACGAGTTAAACTTTGATGCAGGACAAATAAATGTATTTCCCACAAGCTACAGTATACTGTAATGGCAGTACAGTAGCAGTTTGAAATTATTCTTTGTTATTAATAAATCACTTAGCTTTGAACATGTGATATTTAGAAATATAAAAAATGTCAATATGATGTCCAGAATATTTGCCATTTTAGTTTTTCAAAGAAATGTTTATTTGTTAAAAGAAATCTCATGGTGACAGCTGGTTTCAAACCCCGATCCTCCTGCATGCAAGGCATACGCCTAAGCCATTACACCACACATAATCACGGGTGAATGAGTTAAACTGATGCAGACATTTACAAAGGAAGTGTACTACTGTGATAATTTGAGCTATATGAATATAATTATATCGTTATTAATTTCTTTAGATACACGATTCCATATTATATTTCCTATTAATCAAATTCTAAAAAGTAGGCATTTTTTACTGCGATAACGAGCGCAAATATTGATAGGAAATGTTAAAACACAACTTTTTATGAAGTATATAAACTTAATATCGTCAGAAGGGGCATGTACATTTTTTTCCAAAATAACCACAGCATGAAAGACTTTGATACTTAAAATGTTTAGGAAGAAAATGGAATATTGGTGTATTTTTTATCTAAACTACCAATACCAGCCACATACAGTTTACATAATATGTTTATGTTCCTAAATTAATATGGTTCATAACCTTCAGACATGTTATGCTCCTCTTCTTTTTATGCTCAGCTACTAAAATTTCTCTTTAGTTGTAAAAATGTCATATAAATATTCAAGATTAAGCGGATTAAAGCATGCACATTAAAGATATTAAATTATTCAATCGTTTCACTAACAACCAATGCACCACGAGTGCCCTTCAGTCATTTTGGCCCGCCAATCACATACTGTGGTACAATGCAGTGAACTGTGGACAATTTCGCGCGGTACTCTTTTTGATAAAAGATAAAAACCTCAGACACTTTGTGGTGTCCTAAATGCTTTCTCAGATTTAAATTGTGGAATTATACTAGGTGCCCCCTTTTGTGTGTTCTTACTTAAAAAAAGAAAGATGCCAACTCTTACATGAAAATTATGACTTAAGCATGACTGAAGTAAAAAAAAATGCATTTGGAAAATATTCAGCTTAGTGACTTCGGCAATATAAGTTCTCTTTTATTTTTTTACCGTGTGTATCACCTTTTAAAAAAATAAATTTCTTTATAAATGTGAAATAAATGCATCTTGACAAAAGCATGAGGCATGTGAGACTGATGTATAGTTAAGCAATATACTGAGTGGATAGGAAAACTTCAGATACTCAATAAGTATACGTACCGTACACAAATGTGTGCAGGTGGATGTCTTTGTATATTGCTTGTCCGATATATATCCTTGTCAGATATATATATAGAGGAGGACAATTTCACTTTTTTGCTGATGCACACTACTTTATAATCACAGGCACTCCAAGTTGGCTGCTACTGTCTGACAATTTTTTTCTGGAAATCATTAGTCTTTCTAGGAGCAGTTTATCATAAGTTTTTAAATCAAATACCTGCCATCAATCTATGATGTTGGTTAGTGAAGCGTACACTATAATTTTTCACCTGCGGTAGGCACCTTAACTGAAATTACACCCTAGAATATTTTTCACCTAATCATGTAATGTTTCTTTTATGCCCTCCTTGAGGTTGTTACACAACCACTACAGAATCAGTGTGTGATGAAAGATAGCGAAATAATGAGTTTTAAGTAACATTTGTTTTGGTGAGATAGTTTTTTTTTGTGCAAAACTACATTTGACAAACTACTAACAAAAATATTTGAACCTTTAATTTTACTGACATGGATTAAATTATTTGCTTTTGTTCCATTTGGATAGAGCTAACATACAGTAGATCACTGATATCTCACAAGCTAAAGATGTAACTGATTTGTGGCACAACAAGGGAAAATTGGCCGAATCATATCCATCAAACCCAGCTGCAACACAGACAATAAAGCTACACTGCTTTGGTTATTCAAGTCACGACCGCATAAATACACGGTTTAGATTATAGTGTTTAATCTGTCCTGTATACAGGATCAGCTACTGGTTGAACTGCTCCATTAATGCATTCATTCATTTTCTAATCGCTTTACCCAATAAAGAATTGTGGGAGAGTCTGAGCCTTTTCCAGTAAGCAATGGGTGCAAGGTGGATACACCCTGGATAGAATGCCAGGCCATTGCAAGACAGACAAACACAAACACAAATTGTCTCTTAGATCCTAAGACACCTCAATAGTCAGTTCAATAGCTTTATCCCATTGGAATCCTACTTCATTGGGCCCCTGAGCAAGGTCCTTAACCCCAACTGCTCCAGGGGTGACGTTTAAATGGCTGACCCTGTGCTCTGACTCCAAGCTTCTCTCTCCCCGTCTGCGAGCCTGTGTGTCTCATGGAGAGCAAGCTGGGGTAAGCGAAAAGACAAATTCCTAATGCAAGAAATTGTGTATGGCCAATAAAGTGATCTTATCTTATCCCAGAAGCCAATTAACCTACCTGTATGTCTTTGGAATGTGGGAGAAAACAAGCACCTGGAGGAAATCCATGCAAACAAGGGGAGAACATACAGCACAAACTCCACTCCAGAAATTAAACTCATCGCCCCAGCTCCTTGCGATAGCAATGCTAAACGCTGTGTTCCTTGCTGCTCCAGAAATATTTATATATATTTATTGCATTTAATGAATATTAAAGCTAGTTAAAAAAGCAACAGAGTGAAATGAAATGGGATAAATCTTGCTTTTTATGTACACAAAAAAACACAAACTTTATGAAAAAGATGATCCAATTGGACTACTTTCTTGTTATGACTATGACACTTGTAATTAGTTTCTTAGCCACATTCTAAAGCAAAATTCTGTATTGATTGGCCTTCATACATGAAGTATTTTCATAAATACTTTGAAAGTAACAATTCAAGAGCAAAATGTATTTGATCAAACTGCCATGTCTAAAAGAATGCCGGGATTTGTGCTGATTTTGTCACTGCTTTAAGGTTCTTAGCTTAATAAGTAACTGTTTAATCCATGAGTGATGTGGGACTCATGGATTTTAATAATTAATAATTATTTTAATAATTAATTATATAAAGAAAAGCTTTGTTTCACTAAATGATGAAGTGAGCAACTGCCTTCTATGCAATGATGGGAATAAATTGATATTAAGCATGCACACTGCTTACCAAGAGTGGACATTAGCTTCAGGGAAGCCTAGAGCTATTCAGATCCTGCCTTCTCTATGAAAATCCCAATAGAGAAACATGCATATGCAGGTGAAGCACTGAAGAACTGCACAGAAAAAAATAAATAAAATTAACATTGGATAAAAACAGTTTGGCAATATTATACTTTGAAAACCCATTCCACTCCAACTGAAATGGGATGATAACTAGTTTGGTTAATTTCTTCTGTGGATTATTTATTACAATGATTTTAAAGAGGGTAGGGGACATTTTCTGTGTGTCTGGGGATTGGACTGACAAATTTGGATACAAATTTGCTTTGTATTCCTTAATTTTAATATAGTGAAATAATGTAATACAAAGCAAATTACAGGATTTAGCCAAAACACCCAACATGTCTTTCTTGTGTTGGCATAAACATATTTAATATGATCTTCTGAAGAAGGCAATTTAATTATCATGAACAACAACAATAACAAAAATAAACATAATATGTTGGTTAAAGACCATACATACTACAATTTTAAACAACTGGAAAAAGAGTTCTCTTTTGTCTGTTCCAAATGCTAAATATGGAATAAAGAAAATAGGGAAGTAGTTAAATAAAAATGAACTGAGTGACAGGCAAAATTTGAAGCATGTGAGAAATGGCACATGGCTTCTTTATATACTCTGGTACAGCTCTAGCGAGAAAGTAATAAATCACAGTCTTCTCCAGACTTCTCCACAGCCAAAATGTTGCGTTTTCTTCTCTTTTCAGCATGGAATAAACCTATTACTTGTTTCTTTGCAACCTACACATGCTAACGCAGCTACCCACCTGAACTAAAATAAACAAACGTCCTTTTACAAAACAATAACATGACTACACCACATACAACATTAAATAGGGAGTATAGGTTATCCATAAATGACTTACATTGGGCTTGAAAGGATTTGAAACTACTGCTGTTTTCTCCTCACCCTCAATTGTGACCCTCATTCATTCAGTTCAGCCTCTACTGTTTTTCTACAGCTGTTTCTTGGTTTCAACATTTCCTCTTCCTCTGTGGGTTTCAAATGAGGGATTCTCTAGTGCTGTTAGTTATTGGTTTCCTCATTATGTGCTTGATCCAACCCCATTTTCTGTGTTTAATCTGTTTTTCAATCTAATATTGGTTTGGTTATCATTTAATGATAACATATATGCAAAAATCCATTCATTTCAGAATCGTATGAAGCTTCTTAAATTAAATCTAGACATTACACCTATGGTCTCAGCTTATTCTCATGGTTTTATCTTTTCCCCTTCTCCAAACATCCTTTCTGTGAGGAGCAGTTTTTCCTCTCAGCCATTCCCACATTGTCTACTGTCACTACACAACTACGTCAACCACTCCATAATTCTATAACATGCTCTGTGGCATTTCAGAGCCTGCAGGAGACTGTTTGCAGTTGGTGTCCTCAGATTCACCTGTCTTCCTGTTCCAGACACCTGTTCCAGACACACAAATGCTGTCTCCACAACTTGCTTGCTCATGTCTCCATGATATCTGCAACATTTTCTTTCACTAATATGTATCCCTTTGTAGCATAGTGGGATATCTTATGCCCTGCCTTTTCTGACCAAAGACATGAATAGGACATTTCCTTTGATTGCTCTCCTTCAACAGGGCAACAGGGGAACTACAGCTTTATTGGGAGCCACTCGATACTGAGCTCTTCTGCCACCCTTTTGTCCGTTTGTGTTCAATACAGATCTCTGTATGAATCTCTGCCTCCCCTACATCCAATCTCTCTTACCATGTCCAACATCTATTCCGCATCTTCCATTCTCCTGTTCCTCATTAAGGGCCACACTATCCTCTTCACAGGAAGAGGACAAGTCTGGAATTTAAATTAAGAATTAAATGCAGAAACTCCATCTGCCACTTACTTCACATCTGTAGCTTTTGCTTAGCACTCACGACCATTCCATACGCTCCCAACAACCACATTACATTTCAACTTGTTTCATTTCCCCAGATTGAGGACTGCATTTCTCTCTTCATACCCATATATATTACTACACTGCATTTCAAGCCACCTTCACACCCAAATCTCCCTTTATTCATTTTCTTTTAGGTGGTCACTCTGGATTTTCTCAGGGACTTGCCTTCCCTTCTCTTGACCTACCTGCAAATCACCACTCTCATCCCATCACCGATGGCTTTTTTTTACTTAAAGATGTTGCATGACTGGTCTATTCTGTTTTCCCCTTTTTGCCTAATATCATATTAGCCCTCTAAATATAAATACAAATATCAAGGCAACTTACAGTATAACTTAACTTATCTCGGCACAATCCCTCACTTCATGTCCAATTCTTTTCTCCTCTTTTCACCCATCAATCATACTATTCATTTGATTAAAACAACAGGTAGAAATGGCGTGCAAAGCTATATTTTCTAATAATTATTAAAGTTTTTCCCATCTTTTTATATTTCTGACACCTCTTTGGTGCTTGTTAGGTAAAGTTTATTTGATCAAACTTACTTTTCAGGTGCAGCAGCAGACCAATACTTTTGATACCTTGTCAGAGGTGTTTTTTCTGGATTCTCCTAAATACTTATAAATTCTCTACAGTTCCTCATTTTAGGATGACTATTCTTACAATTCACACTCCTCTCTGTCCTAGCCCATCTGCAAAGTGACTTTTTACAAAGGGCTAAAATTGTAAGTGTCTTCTTTATATAAATGCCTCGCCATTGAAATCTTAACATGCTGCATTTTCTCACTATGAAATGGCTACCATTCTCATTTTATTGATTCAGCTCCTCAAGCACAATTTATCCTTGATTTTTTTTATTTACTGTGATTCACCAAATTCACTGCTGCTAGCTGTACTTTTCACCCTCACCATTCTTGTTTCTGAGACATCCGTATCTGCTTTCATGATACAATTACTTATCACCTCAAAAACAACCTAGCAGTCAAGGCATTTAAAGTCACTATTTTAAACTTGATTCTGTTATCTGCCCTAAAGAGTCAATTTATTCCTGCTTTTTTCATTCATCCAGCTCATTTGTGGTTACTCGGCACTGGTTTCTACATGTCACAACCATGTTAGTAGAATGAGAGGAAGCAAAGATAAGTTGCTGGAAAAAAATGATGGTGCTGTTGTAGTGATTCATAGCCGTTTCAGGGACGCCAAATATGTAATGTTAGTGGCTCTCTGAAGGCACCAGTTCTGTAGGGTTTCGGCATTTACTGAGACAATTATTAATTGTAGCAGTAAATCACAAAGTTGATTCTTTTGATGGCTTTAGAGTCCAACCATGCGACATAACTCAAACAACGCACTCACACAGGTACTAATACACGAGGATACATTTATTAATACATAGAATATGCCTTAAACTAACAGATCTTATCGAGAGGGTTATCAGAATACAAAAGATATATATTCAATCAGTTACGAAGTGTTACATATATCAAGAGGACATACGTTCAGTATATCATTCATTAAGACCGTTTCATAAATGAACTTGGTTATAACTTCTACATTAGATACTCGAAACAAGTACATAACTCTTAGGAATTAAATTGATATCAACTGGTTGGGATAACAATTGAATTCTTGAGCTGTAATGCATTGAAGTTGAATACTCATCCAATCTTTGGGGATTCAGATCTCCTGCGGGCACAAAGAAACAGTTGCAGGCTGTTGCTGTCCAATCCGCGCTCTCTGGCTCGGTGCCAGGCTGTGCTGTGTGGCTCGCGACGGTGCGTTGCTGATGCTCACTGACCGGCTAGTTAGTGTTGGCTTTAACTAGCAAAGTTTGTGCACAGGAGAAAAGATGACTGTGGGTCCCAGCAAGTCAGGAAGAGGACCGGTTCGTTCCTAATGAAGAGCTAGTTCTGAATAGTGATTCAGCTGTCCACAGTTCCGACCTGTTCACGAGGCCTGCTGCTGGTTACTCTCTGGCAACCTCCACTCTAGACTCTTAGAACAAAGGAAAGTTCTGGCACTCGGACACACTGGCCGTTCCGTGGTTGTCCGGGCTGAGTCTCAGGATGGTCAGGAGGCGCGCTGCGAGGATGTCCTGCCCTTGGGAGCCTTCTGCTCCTGGGCCGTCCTGCCCTGGAATTCTCCTTTGAATTCTCCCTTCTGAATTCAGTACAGATACCGCAGGTATGCATAATATAAACCTAGAAACATATACGTGAGCAGTACTTAAGCACTGTAGTATCGGTGTTAAGACATACCTCTCAAATACTGTAAATCAAGTTAAAAATATCTCAAGACCGATTCTGGTCGTAATGAAACCATGCAAGGGAGTTTTTATGTCCGTTGCAGTTCTTTTGCAACATGAATATAATTATATCGTTATTAATTTCTTGAGATACGCGATTCCATATTATATTCCCTTTTAATCAAATTCTAAAAGTATGCTTGTTGACTCCAGTATCACATTAGTTAAAGACTTCGAAGCTTACAATGTTTAGGGAGAAATGGAATACCGGTGTGTATTTTTTTCTTTAAAGTACCGAGACCAGCCATATACTGTATGTTTATGCACACACCGCCTCAGGACACTCCATCCCGGCCTCTCAGTTCACCACCGCGCAGGAATCTGTTGATGCTGTCCCCGCCGGCTATCTCCCCCCAGGAAGCACAGCGGAATTCACAGATGCCAGTGGGACGAATAATTCTCCCAGATGTCCAACTGCTACCCATCACCCAGGAGATGGAGGGGGGGTTGTACTTGCAGTGCATCGGCATAGACGGGAAAGCAAGAGCCGACCGCTACGGCGCCCTCGTGTTTCGAAATCTTGTGACTTTTAAAATTTACTGGGGGTGGACCACGTCTGTAAATTTCGATGGGTCCAGAGGCAAAAGTGCCTTGCCTTGCAATCTCCGGGAAACCATTAGTACAATGGTGAATCGGAGATTCTCAACCCTTGCTGCGTACGACTGGAAAATAATTCGTGATCGGATCAACGAAATGCTTCGTAGGAGGAGGCGGTCTTTTCCTCTTGTCTAACAGTCTGTCCACAAACAAAACATTCCTGTTAGACAAGAGGAATTGAAAAAAAAACAATTTTGTCAATGAAAACCGGTGTGTGTGTCTCTCCCTGCTGGATGTCCCTCTCACAAACTGCTGAATGAATAAAATAATTTTATTGAAAACGAGTTTGCGATTGTCTGGTCTTTAAATTCTTGAGATACGCGATTCCATATTATATTCCCTTTTAATCAAATTCTAAAAGTATGCTTGTTGACTCCGGTATCACGTTAGTTAAAGACTTCGAAGCTTACAATGTTTAGGGAGAAATGGAATACCGGTGTATATTTTTTTCTTTAAAGTACCGAGACCAGCCATATACTGTATGTTTATGTTAAGATTTCCCTTCAGTGGTAAAATTAGATATGAATATTCAATACTTAAACGGGCACAGTTAAGACATTAAATATACATATACATATTGTATACAGTACAGTTTGCATACGGTAATATGTTTATGTTACGCGATTAAAAAACAAATAAAACTGGAAGGTCCAGCACCACCATTATGTTTATATGGTTGTTTTTGTTGGTTGGTTGTTATTATGGTTATTAATAATACGATCTATAGTTGAAATCTGAGCCTAAATAAAAAGAAAAAGCAAATGATTAGGTTTATGAGCAATCTAATTACTTATTCGTTTAAAACGCTATATAAAATAAAGTTTATTATTAATTTGCTGGACAGAGCGGTGAACATTATTATGCATAAGACAAAGATAACGATCCTGATCAGTTTAGAAATCTGTGTACGCTGTAAGGTTTTTACTTCTTAAACTTTTAAAATACACGTTTTGAATAGAAAGAAATCCTCTTCCTGGTACAGTGTGTATAGCAAACCAGCACGTCTTTTTTCTCCAATCAGAGGGGTGTCAGATAGTGTCAGCCAATCACCATTCTGCGTTGGGTAGCAACGGGTGACTGTTCTCAGGCGGAAGATGTAAACAGCTTAATGTTCGTGTTAAATAATTTTTTTTAATTCAATTAAACGGGCACAGTTAAGACATGAAATATACATATACATACTGTATACAGTACAGTTTGCATACGGTAATATGTTTATGTTACCCGATTAAAAAATAAATAAATAAAAATGAAAAGTCCAGCACCAGCTGGATTTGAACACACAACCTGCCAGTTGGTAGTCACGCACCTAGACCAGTAGGCTACAAGACAGCTCGCATGATCAGGCAGGCGAAACAGCCTTACACAGTCCTGCCGTAGTACACGGATATAATCATACCGTTATTAAATTCTTTAGATACGCGATTCCATATTATATTCCCTTTTAATCAAATTCTAAAAGTATGCTTGTTGACTCCGGTATCACGTTAGTTAAAGACTTCGAAGCTTACAATGTTTAGGGAGAAATGGAATACCGGTGTGTATTTTTCCTTGTGATATTTTAAGCTCTAGTTGAATGATCGGTGTCGCATTTTAAATCATTTTCGTAGCTAGAAATTATGAAACGCCCTGTTAAAAGCAAGGAGGTTTTTATGCCCGTTGAAGTAAAACAAAATGCCTGACAAAGTATGGCTTGGACAGATTCCAAGTGCTTGTACAAATGTGCTAAAGAAATTATACTTTGAGTATACAGCTTGTCCAAATCATCCATTATTAATACTATTAGTAATATCTTCAGTAAAGGCTTTGATGCATAAACATTTCTGATAAAGGTAGGTTGTGTACTTTTGTCCAACTGAGCAATCTTGCTTTCATAAAATATACCAACATTTTAATGACTGATGATTAACATGCTGTAATACACAGTTCAAAATTAAAGGCTCAAATGCTGTACATGAGAGGTTAAGCTCCCCCTGGCGGTTTTACAAGGCGACGCCGGATAGTTAGTCACGTGACACACGTGAAATGCGTGATACCGCGTGATACCGTGACATGCCCACCGGGGTATGCCGCGAAATACCTCACCCATTTTGAATGGCTGCATCTGTATGTGCAAAGAAAAGAAAATATTTGAGGAACTGTTCTAACCTACAAAGGTGGACCCAGGTCCAAGTACAAAGCCTATGAAGTTGCCACCATACCAAACAGTTGTGTTACAGGTACTGTATATTTACAATAGGTAGCCATTTCCTGCTCAGGGACAAAAAAAAAGAACACTGAGAATGTGTCCTTCCTTCTCTCACTGCCTCAATGCAAATCTGAGATCCTTTTACTGGAGGAGTTACTTTATCTGCTTATGCTTTTCCCTTTGAATTTCTTACTTCACAGCATACAATTTCATATATAAGTCAAAATATTTCATATAACAATTACCACACATTGCATATAGATAATATTCCTCATTAAATACTAAAACAAAATGTAATTCATCGTTAAATTGTAGGCTTTACATTATATAAATCATAATATATTCTATTATATAGAATATACCTGTCACGGGAGGCACAGCGTTTGAGAACGGAGAACTCAGTCTCCTGCGTGTTTGTAACTAAAACCGTTTTTGAGGAGGTTTATCCGGAAAATAGTGCAACAATAGTGATAGAGTGGTAATCCGTTCCATAGTGAAAAGCAGAAAGATCCGATAACATCCAAATCCATTCAGGTCCAAAGGGTAGTCAGGAATCAGTCCAGAAGTGCAGAGCCAGGCAATCAATCAAGACAAGGACAGATTAAAATCGGAAGGGGAGAACACGAAAAGGGAAACATGAGGCATCCGACAGACACGGGACAAGGCACTCTAAGCCCCAGGCTCAGAGGTCAGGTTGTCTGGGAATAAGGCCAAACTTCCTCATAGTTTGGTCGTAGGCGAGCCTTCAGACATCCTTGTTCCAAAGCTGAGCCTAAAGCATTGGAAGCACTCGGCTTATATTATAACACATTGATTAAACACACCAGGAAAGCAATTGGGTTAAACTAAAATTAGTGGCACCTAAAGGTACAAGCGTCCCCTGGGGGAGGCCAACCATGACAATACCTTAACTTTTCACCACCTGTTTAATAGTGCACTATGCTGTTAGCATAGTGACCTATGCATGCGCCACCTGCGAGATTTACACTATTTAGTTTGTGTCATACTCCCAAAACAGAAGATGCAATTGTACTGATGCTTCATTTAGTATACCCACTAAAAATCTGTTGTTTCACTTTCTTTTTCAAACTAAAATGAAGGCTGTTTAGTTTGCATATATTGTAGTTTTAATCATTTGTGAATGACTTTACTTTGCTTTATGTGTATAAGATAGCCAAACCATCCCTAGGTTTACATATTGCTTTGTAGGTTTTTATCTGCCAAAATCTATATTTCAACTTTGTTTGCAAAACACATTATTTAGTAATTGTTGAGTGCTGTCCACGTTGGTCACATTACATCATCCTCGCAGTGTGCTACCTAAAACCAGCTTCAACACTAATCATTCTCTGGCCGCTCTCCCAGGATCAGCGCAGCATCTTCCTCTGCTCATCCTGAAATGGCAGTCTCTACTAACACTAGATCGTTTTATAATATTTACCTCAAATACATCTGAACTAATTTAGGAGGATATGTAGAATTTTGTTTTTGCTTTGACATTAAAGAGTTTTATTTCAATCAATAGTAAAAAATTCCCAGTTAAATACATTACATTATTAAAAACATTTAGTCCAATTGTAACACTGTAAAAAAGTCCAAGAGGGGTGAATACTTTTGATAGCCACTGTATAAATACTTTCCTGCTTTTCACAACTCTGTATGCATATTTTCAAATATGTTGGCTGCATCAGAGACAGACATCTTTAACAAGTGTTGTTTGGTCTTTCCTTTACTGTACCTCATTATCTCCTCACCCTCACTAGCCTTTAAAGCTCAATGATTTGATAACTGTTCACCTCATTCAAGTCAGGATAAGAGTCACTTTCTCACCTCTCCTCAAACAAGCAGCTCTTCAGGCTCTTCAGAGAAAACAATCAGCTCCTTGCACCTGCAATGCTGTCCGCTCTTTCTTCCAGGTCTTCTGAAAATTTAAACCTTACCGGGGACTGCAAATCAACTGTAACTGCTTCCCACCTCCTCTCTATTCCTTCATGCCTACTCACCCCACTGTCCCTCCCCCACCCTTCTCTCAATTTCTGATCTAGCACCCAGACCATCGCACCTACAGCCCTGAGCTATCCTTGTTGTTTTGTCTCTCCCCTTTTCTAGTCCTCTTTTTCACTACCCCTGTAGGATTTTCCCCAGTTGCTAAGAGTGTGAGCACACAACATCACTGGGTCACAGCTAGTTGAGCTACTTTGTCACAGCCTTTTCCATCCTTGGCACTCATGCCTTGACAGGTTTCGTTCTTCTTCACTCCTCAACACTGGCATCTAAGCTGGCAAGATGTCCATAATAATCTCCCCTAATAGTTCTGTCATTGAAGGACTCAGCATTGGCATTTTGGTGATACCTTTTTCCTTTTGGGGGTTGTAGCAGCTCTTACCTTATAGACAAAGTTATATTAGGTCTGGACTTAAGATTTCTAGACTTTTGCTTCTAAAGATAGATGTACTGATGTAAATGTACTGCTCAAGAATATTCTTTCCTTTCTCATTAACTGAATACTTTGATAGCTAGAAGGGTTTTAAAATTGTCTTATCTTTGTAATGGAATTAAAACTGAATATAACAAATAGCTTACATACAGACACTAGCCCACTAGATGAGCTTGTTACAGGCCTGTCTATACACGATTTCCTAACTCTCACTCCAACAGTGTTACTTTAATTTAATAAAACGCAAACACTGTTTACATTTTCTTATTGTTTTCACACGTACATAAAACAGCTGTTTGAGTACTTGCCAAGCTCCTTCTCTTTCACTTCAAAGGACATACTTTATGCCCAATGTCACTCATTATCAAAGAACCAGCACCCAGACAGGCAAATCTTGCCACTCTTCATACACAGAAAGAGTAAGGGTCTTTCTGGTTGCTCTTTCTTGTCTTTCTTATCCAGGGACACTGGGTACCAGGAGACCCTGGAGCTAAAATGCAGCCCTTCCACCCTTACCACAACAGTGCTGGGAGAATCCAGCTGAGTCTCCTGCTCTCAAGTCTCACAGATACCCATAATCGACAAACTTAACTTTCCTTAATTTTTCTCTGCTACATTGGTAGCCACTATTATTGTTCACAGACAGAGGCTTCTTTTGGTAATTTTATTTTGGTTTGGTTAGCAAAAGTTTTGAATATTTTATTACAGGCTTGTCAAAAACAAATGAGAAGGTGTGAGAAAGGAAATAGTGTCCAGAGTGCAGGCGCACTCTTGATTTGTTAACAAAATTCCCTAAACCAGGTAAGAAAACAGAACTAATTCTAGAAAATAAATCTCTTCTCTTCAAAGCGCTATAGTAGGCTGCTCTTATTCGGTGAGGCTCTTCCTCACTGAACCCTCGTGTGTGGACTCCCTTACCCTTTTCTGGCTACCTCACACACCTGCTGAAGGCAGCACACGTTTTTACAGAGAGGAACACAGCTGTCAGTTATCATAGCAGTAACGTATATCCTCTCTGATGGCAATTAGCCAATGGCCTGTCATATTTATGCAATCATTACTTTTTTTCAAATGAATTATCGTTTTATTTTTTGCTTTCAATATGTGTAGTAGGCTGTATGTATAACATATATTCATTTCTACTTTTAAATATCATTAGTGAAGCTTAAAGAAACAAAATGTGGAAACTTTGCAAAAATACAAATACTTTTACAAGTGACTCTAATACATCTTAATGGTAAAGTCAGAGAGTTCTTCAAATACCACAGGCAAATCATCACTGACCTCCACATTTTAGAGGATGATGAGAAAATAATAGCCACAAAGGCTAGATCTACCACTTTCTACTTTAGTGTCTATTATCAAGAAATTAGAGGCTGCTGGTATAGTAACAAGCTTGCCAAGAATAGGATGTAAGTGTATGATGCCTCCACAGGCTGTGAGTCAAGTAGTTAGGGAGCCAACCATTAATCCAAAGGATAATGTTTGACATTTCCAAGAACCACCTTCATCTTTGGATACAAAGTGTTGAAAACTACCTTTTGAAGTTTCCTGCATGAATGTGACATTCACAGTTGTGTTGCAAAGAAGAAAGCTTTTCTGCGGGTAAACCACAGAATCAGGTGACTCAAACATGCCAGATATCATTTGAATGACTATATTTTATTGCCAGGTAAAATGAAAATTGTGCTTTTTGAACACGGTCATTAGTGTTATGTTTGGCTTAAAAAGATGAAGCTCATGTAGAGAAAACACTCATGTCTAATGTGAACTGCATGAACTCCAATACACGTTCTAAGACAGTTTGGCCAGATGCCCGGTTCTTTCTGCCAAGAAGGTTTTGCATGGCTGAAAATCAGAATTCTAGCATGAAATTTCCCATCTAAAGTGCCAGAAACTTATAGCACACTTTAGGAGGCATCTCATCACACCCCTGCAAGAGGTGTATTTACAAAATACCAATTTCAAAGATATTAATACATGTTATCCTTGTGTTTTCTGGACTTAATTATGATAAATATCAATATGCTCTTTGCAATGTTATTATTTTACTGTTATTTATTTCAAGCATGAAACATTTTAAATTGGTAAATCTTTCTTTAATTTAGTGCTTATTGTTCTTTATCAAGGATATGAAAACATTTGGAAAACACTTTGTATCATGTATTGCATATACTTACATACAGGTGGGTAGCTGCGTCAGCATGCGTAGGCTGCAAAGGAACAAGTAATAGGTTTATTGCATGCTGAAAAAAATCCACGACCACTCTAATCTCTCCGTCTGTGTTCTCAAAGACGGTTTTCCGAACTCATACATCAGAAAGACCACCGAAACCAAAATTATTCTGCAGCTAGGATCACATTTTTTTCAATATATGAGAAGTCCCACACATGAACATTATTCTTTTTGGGTTATCCAAGCTAAATGTTAATATGCCCACCAAAAACTGTTTCATTGTAAAGTTATGTTTTGTTAGCAAAAATGACTAGAAAATAAAACAGGAACAGTAACAACAGTAATATTTAATACAAAATACATTATGAAAGTACATTGTTACCTAGAATAGCAAGGCAAATTATTGATAAATGTAACGTGAGGTGTCTTTAAATAATAATTAACTTCCCATACTTCTATATCCATAAAGCCAAACAAAAAAGTTTTCCCAATAATTAATTACTGTGCTTCTTCAAAGTACTTACCCAGGCATTAGACATGTCAATGTACTGTATCTCTTAACTCTATATATTATTTATTCTATTTGCATATTGTTTTGTGTCAGGGGACTTAAAATGTCATATTCATTAGTTTCCTCTTATCATAAAACTAACTTTCCCAGCCCTAAAATAAAATGAAAATTGTTAGATGGAGTGTGTACACATCTTAGAGTATACCTCATGAAGTCTGTAGTCCCAAATGAATAGAGACCATACTTGACATCTTTGGACCTGGAATTACCCAGGAAATTCCCAGCCAGCCATGTCAAAGCCAAAGCTATCCATAAAAAGAAGACAGCAACAAACATAAAAATCACAGGAAAGGTAGATGAAGAGAGACATGAGATAGCTGAGTAACTTCTTCTTTAGTAGTTGTTTTCTGGATTTATGAACCAAAATCTATCTGCCATTGATAGATTGGGCACCGTAGACTAAATAAAGGGCAGCAAGCTGTATGTTTCACATTTGTAGAAATATATTGGTGTTCCCTTATCAAAACTACCAATTAGATTTTTTCACTCCTGTTTATCATCTGTATTTTTTTTTACAGATCCAAGGTTGTCTCCATTTTAGCATCATGTAGAGGGCAGGCTTAGCTGTGGATGAGTAGTTATTTTATTAAAGAAGTTTTCTTTTTTGTTATAAACATTTATGTTGAGTTACAAGTCCACTCGTCCTTGTTGTGGAACCTAGGCAATATGTAGGGGTACTTTCAACAGGATAAAGTATGAAACCACTCTTGCCACTTTAGCTGCAGTTTGAGGATTCCTGCATTCTGCATACTTAGTAATGAAAGACTTTAAAACCAAATCCTCAATTGTTGAACAGGCAGACATTAGGTCTGTGTTGATATTGCATGTGTGTGGATATTGGTGTGCAACAGGAATATAATAATAGAGAATATAATGCCATGGCATCTACCACTCCCAATACATTCCCTAGACCCTTGGGGAAACAGAATTTCCACAGAACCAAAAGTAGAGATGTCTGGAAGTTCCCAGTCATGATAAAACATAGAATTGGCTATAACAAAAGCACCTTCGAGATTTTTTGTAAACAAAAGTACATTTCAGCAGCTACAAATGAAATTAAATCACCCTTTTTTATATACTCCACTCACTTCTTTTGGGCAGAGAACTAGATTTTTAAAAGTAGTCTGCCTCATATCTCCTGAATCACTTACTTCAAGAAGAATTGACTTTATATGGTCAAAAACACATAAGAGTGCTACAATTAAAGACCTGGCGAATTAGGACCGGTAAAGGCTGTTCAGAGCACTATAATGGTTTTGTGGACTAAAAATGAAAAAAAAAAATGACATCATTGTCCTTAGTGAAGCAAAATAAACTGGAGAAGAACAAATGAAGAAACATGGAAGTTGCTATACTTGCTTTTGGAAGGGAAAATCAGAGGTTGAGAATTATGTGGTGCTTGTTCAAATTAGATGAAGTTTTAAATACTTTTAAATATAAATATAATATTAAATACGTTTAAATATAGTTGTAGTACCATTTTAATATCACATAAAAAGTATTAATAAGGGATTATGTCACTAAATAAATTTTGGTAACTGAAAATATAATTTGTGGTTACTTTGAAAACATTTCAATATATTTCTTTGACCTACATTTTGCTGTCATTATAGTTTTAATGCAAAATGACAAGTGTATAGTCTGTTAATGTAGCATGTTGCACTCAAGCGCCACTTTGGTACAGTGGTTAAATGATTGCTGGCTACTCAGAAGGTCCAATTTCCAGTTATCCCAAAACTTTTATTTTTTTAATTCAGCAAGATAATGTTTATAGTCTATATTCACAAAGTGAGTCGTTTAGATAGTTTTATGCATCAAACTATGTCAAATATTAAAATAAGATTAATAATAAACGAATAACATCAATGAACCTCCAGACCAGCAATCTTCAGAATGCTTAGAAAGAACAAAGATAACATGATGAAACAGAGTATGCTAAAGAGTATGCAAAGGATAATTTGGAATTATCCTTTGAGCATTCCGAATGGTTGGATGTGTAATTCTGTTATAGTTTGTGCCTTGACAGAAATAGTTATAATTTTTCCAAAACCTAATTGTTCACAGAAATTAAATGCAATTAACCAGTAATCCTGACCAGTAGGGGTGTTTTTTATAATTTAACATAGTCATAACTGTCTATATCACATAGCAGCCATATCACCCTGCAACTCACAACTGGCAGCCCACTAAAGCTAAGCAGGTGTGAGCCTGGTCAGTACTTGGATGAGAGACCTCCTGGGAAAAACTAAGGTTGCTGCTGGAAGAGGTGTTAGTGGGGCCAACAGGGGGCGCTCACCCTGTGGTCCATGTGGGTCCTAATGCCCCAGTATAGTGATGGGAACACTATACTGTGAACTGGCGCCATCCTTCGGATGAGATGTAAAACCGAGGTCCTGACTCTCTGTGGTCATTAAAAATCCCAGGGCGTTTCTTGAAAAGAGTAGGGGTGTAACCCCAGTGTCCTGGCCAAATTTCCCATTGGCCCTTACCAATCATGGCCTCCTAATAATCCCCCTCTATGAATTGGTTTCATTGCTCTGCTCTCCTCCCCACTGATAGCTGGTGTGGGGTGAGCGTTCTGGTGCACTATGGCTGCCGTAGCATCATCCAGGTGGATGCTGCACATTGGTGGTGGTGGAGGGGAGTCCCCATTACCTGTAAAGTGCTTTGAGTGGAGTGTACAGAAAAGCGCTATATAAGTGTAAGCAATTATTAATTAATTATTATTATTATAACTGATCATTTTTAGACTAATATTGAAACAAACATTTCTACTTTACCTGACCTTATTTTTTCATACATAACAGCGGTGGAACTGTGGCAAAGGCTCTGTGCCTGTGGCTAGAAGGTGGCTGGTTCAAATCCCATGGCTGACAGAGGAATCCTATTCTGTTGGGCTCCTGAGCAAGGCCCTTAACCCCAGCTGCTGCAGGGGTGCTGTATAAATGGATGACCCTGTGCTCTAAGCCCAAGCTTCTCTTTCCCTGTACATCTCTTGTACGTTTGTCCTGCAAGCTGAACTGAAATTGAAGACTTACAGCTCTGCGAATTGCAGTGATTCCTGGATTGGAGAATGATTTTAGTTCTGTTGCACTTAAGTTGGCAGGGTTTTTCAAAACTGGACATCCCCTGTGTTTTCTACAATTAAGAAGAAGCAAAAAGAGTTTAATTTGCATGAATTCACTTTGATGGCAGTTCTGCTACAAAACTCAATGGATCAGAAAAGTGTACATGGGAAAAACTACTGTGGTGGTGGTGACCTACCTGATTACTACAGAGCATAAACATTCAGTTAATTCTTACACAAAACTCAAAGTTTTCAGCAATAAGTTGCTAAACTAGACTTTGGCCTGGGAAAACAACAATCATACAAAAGTTTCTCACACACTTCCAGAAATCTGGAAATTCTGCAGCACAAGGTAACTCAGCTGGAAAATCATTCACACAGGACCAACCTGAGAATCGTGGACTTAACAGAAGGATCCCAATGTGATTAACCTGTTGGATTCCTGAAAAAAGAAATTTCTATGTGGTTCTCAAATCTGAAATAGCCAAATATATTTATAGGGAGAGCATAGGTTATATAGGAATAACACTTTTAGAAACTGACAAGCCAGAGGTGGTGTTCATTTTCAAGTTTATTTGATATTCCAACAATTCTATTTTCACTGTTTTATGTGAGTTCTGTTCTGGTCAGCCTTTCTACAGCATATAACGTCTTGTGGAAGTCTCCCTAAACCTAAGAGAATGACATGGAGGACCTCTCAGAGGGTGCCTGCATTCTATTTTCTGTAATATTTAATGAATCAATCACTTTAAACAGTGGAGAATTGTGAAATATGGAACGGAAGCCAGACCAACCCTGGTGTAAAATCCCCCCCACTCTCTTGGTCTGTAACCTGCTTTGCCTCACTGGATTCCTCAGTAAACCTACTTTTTAAAGGATGTGATAGCAGTGCTGTGCTTTTCCGTTTATACCTCAACTTTAAGGGAAAGAGAAATCTGCTTTACACTTTACTTTTTAAAGCTGCAGGACAGTCAACTTGCTACACCCTTTAACCTATGGTAAATAATAATCTTTTCCCTGATTTAAGTCTTAACATAAATCTTAACTAGTCTAAGTTCATGACTAGCTAATTTGACATCTTGATCTGTGTTCTGAACCTTTTTATTGAGAGAGCCATGATTGAAGACAGCCACATCACATCTCACTCTTTCCTCCTCTTGCAAATGCCTACATGTTTTGTCTTTTACTGATTGATTTCTAAGCTAGACACCTATAGAGCCTATTTCTGAGAGAGACAGTTATTTTACACTATTCCCTCACATATATCTAAATTTCTATTGTCTTAGAACCTGGCAAGCATTATAAGCACCTGTTTAACAAATGTGTTACCACTGTATTAGTTCAGGTGGGTACCTGAAGAAGGCTCCACGGCCGAAACGTTGGGTTCTCTTTCTTCTTTTTTTCAGCATGGAATAAACCTATTACTTGTTCCTGTGTTACCACTGTATGCTGTGTTTTGTCATTCAAATACCCTTAGAAGACACCAGTATATCTTAATCTTCTGTAATAATAATAATAACAATAATAATAATAATAATAATAATAATAATAATAATAAATTAATTAATTAATTCATGTATTTGGTGCAAATCAGGATTCCTGTTGTCCTTAACTGTGTGATACATAGTCCTTGAACCACAACTATTAGAAAATAATGTAAAAGGTATTCTTATATTTAACTCTGACTTTATACATTAATACTTTAAAGACTTTATTAGTAGTTGTTAAATGTTTTTTGTTTTTCTTTTCTTGCATAACACTTTTTTCTTACTGCTCCATGGGTTGCTGAACAAACATCAGAATTGAGATGTTCACCTCTTGTCTATCAAATTGTTCAGTATTCAGCATGAGAGGAACAGAATACTGACAACTACTGTAGATCTTGTAAAAACAAAAGCAGGCAGTCTGGCCCTGTTGCCCTTGTTGTGAGATCATGTTGTTCTTCTACCCCCAAAATAAGCTCCACTGACAGCTAAGCAGAGATTTGTCTTTACAGGAGTGAAGAGATCACCGAGGAAGGTGGGTATAAATCCTTTCTGCTGTACTCCATGGTGCATAAAGTTCTCCTTGGTAGTGGCAGCATATTTTCTCATCAGTGCAGGAGGCAGAGAAGTTCACCTGATCTGAAGGGATAACCCTACAGTCTCAGACAGAGTAAAATAAGGATAACTTTTTAGTTATTTCTTGGAGTAAAAGGTGTAGTGCAGTGTGAGCGTGCCTATATTATAACAATTACTGCAAATTGAAATCCTATTGATTCTAACTTTTTTCTGCATAATCAATGCTGATAGCATATATGCCTCACTGTTTAGGTTGTTGACTATTGCATATATATGAATTATTTATTAATTTGTTTTTCTTGCTGGGGAAATCTGTGATGTCTGTTGGCTGGATTATTGAGGGGCAGTGGTGTAATACCAGCATTAGTGTCACAGATTTAACATGTGAAGAGAGGGAGGGGCTACTATTTGGATTCCCTTCTCCTTCCATAGAGTGTTTATTTTGGACAGGAACACTTGTTCTTGTTATTTGAGATGAGAGGCAGGAAGTGTATGGATGCACCTCTGTTATTCTTTTTAAATTATTTTCTGATATGTAAAACTAAATAGGAACATAAGAATATTTACAGTAATGTGAGGCAATTAGGCCCATATATTTATTTTGTAATTCTCCCTTAAAGGCTGCCAGGGTATTAGCTTCAACAATATGGAGAGCTTTGTTCCATACTTATTAAAATACAGGAATTAAGTTTTCTGTTCCTTTGCCAGTCCCTCTCTCTTTCATCTCAGTGGTGCTTGATACAGAAGAGCCCATTCCATTTGGTTAACAATTAAAGTTTTTCTAGCTGATTTAGTGTCCTGATACGGAACAGCTCCCCAATTCCTGAGATTCTCCAGCAACCTTAACAAATGGTTATCTGGCGCCTTACAGAGATGCTTACTGAGATTGCAAGGGAGAGTCTGATTCAAAGTTGTTTACAACCCTAAGGTCAGAGTGCATGGTTACTCATCATCAGCCAATCAGGAACTGGTAGGGCAGGTTAACCCCACATGGGTCTCTGATGCCCATGAAACTTTCAACCAATGAAGGACCTGCAGTTCCTCCAGGTAAAAACAGGCAACACAGAGAGCCTGTAGGATGGTTTGCAGGGCTGGACAGTTCCCAAGGTAACACAGTTCCCAAGCGCAGGACATTCTCGCAGCGTGCCTGCTGGACTTTCAGCCTCAGGGCTCCTCTTGAACATCCTCAGACTCCGCCCGGACCACCACGTAATGGGCAGTGTGTCCGAGTGGGGTGCAGAATTTTCCTTTGTTCTAAGAGTCGAGAGCGGAGGTTGCCATCACGTAACCAAAGGATCCACCCGAGCTTAGCCAGCAGCAAGCCTCGTGAACAGGTTGGAACTGTGGACAGCTGAATCAGTACTCAGAACTAGCGCTTCATCAGGAACGGACTGGTCTTCTTCCTGACCTGCTGGGACCCACAGTCACTTTTCTCTTGTGCACAAATTTTGCTAGTTTCAGCCAACACTAACTAGCCAGTCTTCAGTGAGCATCGCAGCCACTTCTCTCCAGCCGCAACAGCACTGCCTGGCACTGAGCCAGAGAGCGCGGATTGGACAACAACAAGCTTGCCTTTGCTTCTTTGTGTCGAGCAGGAGATCTGAATCCCCACACATTGGATGAGTATTCAACATTCTGCATTACCGCTTGAGAATTCAATTGTTACCTCAACCCCAGTTGATATCAAGTTAATTCCTAAGAGTTATGTTCTTGTTTTGAATATCTAGTGTAGAAGTTGTAACCAAGTTCATTTACGAAACGGTCTAAATGAATGATGTACTGAATGTATGTCCTCTTGGTATGGGTAACTCTTCGTGATTGAATATATGCCTGTTGTATTCTGCTAACCCTCACGATAAGATCTGTTATGTTTATATGCACATTTTATGTATTAATAAATGTATTTTACTGTATTGGTACCTGTGTGTGTGCGTTGTATGAGTTATCCCGCCAGGTTGGATTCTAATACCATGAAAAGAATCATTTTGTGACTTAGTGCCACAATTAATAATTGTCCCAGTAAATGCACAAACCCGTACATTACGTGTGCCTCGTGAGAGGATACTACACTGTGTACAAATTGCTTTAGTTTTAAATGCACTTTCCATACAGTTTTTTGCTTGTGTTCTCAGGCATGTTTCACTGTTCATTCTGAAGAGGTCCATAGGATTAACTTTGTTAATGCCTTAAAGGATTGTGATTGCTTGGTTCCCCAGTAGTCTTCTTTCTTCAGGACTAAGAAGGATAATTATTTTATGATGTTCAAGTAGGTAGCTGCATCAGCATGCGCAGGCTGCAAAGAAACAGGTGAAGGTTTATTCCATGCTGAAAGGAAAAGAAAATAGACACAACAATAAGCTGTGGAGCCTTCTTCAGGTGTCAAATGAAGAAGGCTCCATAGCTGAAAAGTTCTGTCTCTCTTTTGCCTTCCAGCATGGAATAATTCTTTATCTGTTCAATTATTTTAATATTACTTTGAGCCCATATCAGTATTATTCTAAACAAGGTCTTACTAGTGCATTGCACAGTTTTAACAGCACATATCTTGCAATTAATTTTACAATTCTATCTCCCATGCTCTCTTATTGTATTGAGCAGCAAAGTACTAAAAAGTCATTTTTGCTCTAATCAGTCAATCAGTGTATGAAGTTTATAACTCATTGAAACTTCTTTGCTGCAGCCTCTTTCAGATCTTGCTCATTTTTGAGGTGGTGTAACTTCAACTTGGTGTTCAGCATGTAAAATGCATGATCATTTGGATGTGAATCTAGTCAGTCTAATTTTTTGCCCTTTTTTCCTGATGAACTCGGGTTGCACTGGTTGTATGTTTGGGTCATTATCATTTTGCATGGTAAAGCTGTGCCCAACAGGTATATTCTTCTACATAACCTCAGGAACATATCGTACTGCACCATCATTAGTGACATCATAAAGATGAGTGAAAATTAGGTCATGCTGCAAATTAGGTCATGCATTACCAGGCCATTAAATTACCTCCATCATACTTCACATACTCCAAACATTAGCCTTTCTATTATTTTTGGTAAAGATTTATCTCAGTTTCATCATAGAATTTAGTCCTAAAACACTCTTGGAATGTCTTTAAACATCAAAACAAATTGTATTCTGTTTTTCCATCATTGATGTTACTGAGTGGTGTAGTATCCTCTCACGAGGCACCAGTAATGTAGGGGTTTGTGCATAACCGGGACAATTATTAATTGTAGCAGCAAGTCACAAAAATAATTCTTCTGATGGCTATTAGAATCCAACCTCGTGGAATAACTCAAACAACGTACACACACATGTACTAATACACAAGAATACATTTATTAATACATAAAATGTGCATATAAACATAACAGATCTTATCGTGAGGGTTAGCAGAATACAAAAGGCATATATTCAGTAACAAAGAGTTACAAATACCAAGAGGGACGTTCAGTACATCATTCATTTAGACCGTTTCATAACTTGGTTACAACTTCTACACTAGATACTCAAAACAAGTACATCACTCATAGGAATTACATTGATATCAACTCAGGTTGAGGTACCAATTTAATTCTTGAGCGGTAATGCAGAATGTTGAATACTCATCCAATCTGTGTGGATCCAGATCTCCTGCAGGCACAAAGAAGCATTGGCAAGCTTGTAGCTGTCCAATCGGCGCTCTCTGGCTCAGTGCCAGGCAGTGCTGTTGCAGCTGGAGAGAAATTCCTGCGATGCGCTGCTGATGCTCTCTGAAAACTGGCTAGTTAGTGTTGGCTGAAACTAGAAAAAAAATGTGCACAAGAGAAAAGTGACTGTGGGTCCCAGCAGGTCAGGAAGAAGATCAGTTTGTTCCTGATGAAGCGCTAGTCCTGAATACTGATTCAGCTGTCCACAGTTCCGACCTGTTAACGAGTCTTGCTGCTGATGCTAACCTCGGGTGGATCCTTTGGTTATGCGCTGGCAACCTCTGTCCTCGACTCTTAGAACAAAGAAAAGTCCTGCACTCGGACACACTGCCCGTTACGTGGTGGTCCGGACTGAGTCTGAGGATGTTCAGGAGGAGCCCTGAGGCTGAATGTCCAGCAGGCACGCTGCGAGAATGTCCTGTGCTTGGGAACTGTTCTGTCCCTGGGAACTGTGCTGCCGTTCGGAAACTGTGCTACAGGCTCTCTGTGTTGCCTGTTTTTCCTGGAGGAAATGCAGGTCCTTCATTGGTTGAAAGTTTCATGGGCATCAGAGACCCACGTGGGGGTAACCTGCCCTACCAGTTCCTGATTGGCTGATGATGAGTAACCATGCACTCTGACCTTAGGGTTGTAAACAACTTTGAATCAGACTCTCCCTTGCAATCTCAGACTGTAAGGCTCCAGATAACCATTTGTTAAGGTTCCTGGAGAATCTCAGCATTGGGGAGCTGTTCCTTATCAGGACACTCTATCAGCTAGAAAAACACCTTAATTGTGAACCAAATGGAATGGCCTCTCTGTATCAAGCAACACTGAGATGAAAGAGAGAGGGACTGGCAGGGGAGCAGAAACCTTAATTCCTGTACTTTAATAGGCCTCACCGCTACAGTGGTTAACATCTCACTTTGTGGCCTTTGTAATTATACTGTTTCAGTCTTCTGTGAACTGTGTAACAACAATGCACTATAGAAATTATTAGTGATTTCACTGACAGTTGTTTAAGGATTTTCCTTAACAACTCTGATTTTTTTTCTGTCAGCTGTGGATGATTTTTTCTTGGGCAACATGGTCTTGGCTGATTGATTATTATACCTGTGGTTTATTTCCAAATAGATTGTGGTATTTGCCATTTCTGTGATATGGTTCAGATTTTCTTTTTTCTTCTTTCATCTTCAAAATTACCTGCTTTTCTTTAATGGAAAATCCTTTGGTTTTAATTTTGACTTTCAACTACAGAATCTAAACATTCAAGGAAAATATTCAAAAAGTGGAACAATGGCTAGTCTAGTCATACAGTGATAGTCATGCTAAAGAAATTTAAATTTCCTTATTATAATGACCCATTGCTTATCTCAACTACAGAACATTTTTGGTAATAGTTCCTGTTTCATCAGTATTTGGTGCTGTTGTTAGTTAATGACTCAAATGTGTATCTATTGGAGTGCCAGATATTTATGTGGTTGCCAGATCTGACTGGAGCTAAAAGGTTGATGGCGCTATAACTGCCTACATTTACTTTTTTTGGCATTATTAGAGTTTAACCTGTTTTGATTTTAAATTTAAATACCAAAAATGGGAAAGTATATTAAAAAATAATTCAACAAAAGTATAAAAGACATAACAAAAGTATACAAAACAGAAAGTGACTTATTGGAGATATACAGTAGGTCACTTGTATTATCTCTGATTGAATATCCAACTTCTGTACTGTATGTTTGCCCCTCTCCCTTTTGCATTTTATCTTCTTTTCGTGGTACCATGAGTTTCCAGTTGTATAATTTCCCAAAATAGCCATATTCCTTTGAGAATGGCTTCTGCTGTTTAAAATGATTTCATAGGAAGAGGATGAAAAATAAAAAAATAAAAGTAAATCCTGATAATTGCCAAAAACACGTAACATTAAGTGCATACAGTACATGCTTCTCAATCATCTCAATCATTTTTGGAATACTTAATTAGTAAAAAACTAAGATGTCATCATATCTTTAGGTAAATAATATTCCCACAAAATAGTAACAGGATTTATCAGCTCCTGCTGAACTCTTCCACTGTGTCTTGCATATACCATATCCTAACTGCAAGAAAGAGAATATGTATATCTTTCATTTCATTGTGGTTTTCCCTGCTCCACATGGCTTGTAGATGGCGAGACACAAATAAGAGTAGAGTGACTTCAGAAAACCACAGTGAATTGCTGCTCTTTCAGCTTTGCTGTCATCAGTCGGGAAAATCTCAGGAACTGGCTCACCTCTTCCTGCAAAAGCATTTCAAGCATGAAATGGATTTTTATCAACTCTGTATCTTCAAAGATAACAAGTTCCTTTTGTGACTGAATCATAATAATATCAAGAGGAGGGCCTGCTGCAAAACTGTGTGTCAGCAGAAAAAGGTGCAGTAATGGTGCTGTCCATTTTACCTGAAGACCAATGGAAAACATTTCTTCATTGTGTGTCAAATTAGCATAGCTCTTTTCAAGAGTGGTGAGCATACACTGATTAACAGCTGCTGTCCACAAATAACATTAATCTGTATATGATAAGAAAAAGATTTTACTTTAAAATAAATAATATCATATGACACTCAATGGAATTGCCTCTCTTTTAAAAATAAAAACTGTATTGATTTGGTACTGTGTCAGACATAAATTAAAACTGTAATTATTAATTAATTATATCTGTAAATCTTGTTCTCTACCTGCAGACTCAAATGAATGAGTCAGCCTCCTCTTACTATATTCAATAATATTCCAGTGATATAATAATAATAATAATAATAATAATTGCTTACACTTATATAGCGCTTTTCTGGACACTCCACTCAAAGCGCTTTACAGGTAATGGGGACTCCCCTCCACCACCACCAATGTGCAGCATCCACCTGGATGATGCGACGGCAGCCATAGTGCGCCAGAACGCTCACCACACATCAGCTATCAGTGGGGAGGAGAGCAGAGTGATGAAGCCAATTCATAGATGGGGATTATTTGGAGGCCATGATTGGTAAGGGCCAATGGGAAATTTGGCCAGGACACCGGGGTTACACCCCTACACTTTTCGAGAAACGCCCTGGGATTTTTAATGACCACAGAGAGTCAGGACCTCGGTTTTACGTCTCATCCGAAGGACGGTGCCTGTTTACAGTATAGTGTCCCCGTCACTATACTGGGGCATTAGGACCCACACAGACCACAGGGTGAGCGCCCCCTGCTGGCCCCACTAACACCTCTTCCAGCAGCAACCTTAGTTTTTCCCAGGATGTCTCCCATCCAGGTACTGACCAGGCTCACACCTGCTTAGCTTCAGTGGGATGCTAGTTGTGAATTGCAGGGTGATATGGCTGCTAAATATACAGATTCAGCCACATTCTTGTCATATTCATGTATGTTAGAGAGCTGGACAATAGCTGGTAACATTGGTAAATATCTGTTCTATGTGAAAATCGCTGCACTGACTGCCTGCAGATGGGAAACTGGATCCACAGGCTTTGCCCGAAGTAACTAGTGAGCCGGCAAAAGTGAAATGAAAAACTGTTTCACCAAAACAACAGTCAGAAAGCCAGGACTCAAGCCCAGAGGAAGTGATGATAATACCAGGGAGAACAGGCAGGAAGAATTTTCAAGGCACAGGCAAAGTCTCAAGGCACAAGAAAACTGTCCAGGACATGCTCAGGTCAACAAGCAGATTTGAGAACCAGGAGCAACTTTGGAGAAAAACCAGGACTGTGATTCTAGAGAGCAAAACCCAATGACTGATTGAAGGGCAGTGTGTACACATGGCTTAATTTAAGGAGGTTAAAAGGTAAGGGCCATCTTAATTCCCCATACAGTAGGTGATATTGATAATCACCCATGTCTCGTCATTAGAGCAGACTCAGGGACTGTTGCCATGGAGATATGGTTCCATGTGTCAGTGTTTGCATGGGTATTACATTCTCATACTGAAATGAAAAGAATAAAACAAGTGTGATGTTCCAGTACATTTTAAATTATATATACAAATAGCTGTTTGAAGTACATAAAAAGTACACAAAGGACCAATACAAATCACCAGACAACTGCCTTTAGCTCCTCTTAAGTTGAGAGAAAACTGAAATAGAATTGCTTCTTACCCATTCTGTCTTTCCCTGCAGAATGATGTATGGTTCAACGTTATATGTATTTTTGTAGGTTAGATCAATTCTTTTGGACTCCCTCTTATGGTCTGATGTTGATCATCATCACTTTGTGGTGAGATGACATCTATAATCAGTCTAAGTAAGAATTAATTGATTAGATCAAAGTTTTCTTTGATGGTGGCAGATGAAGTATCATAGACTTATGCGTACAAAAAGCTGTATAGTATGTATAGTTACAGTACATACAAGATAAGGTCACTTTATTAGCCATATTAAATTTGTTGCATTAGGAGTTTGTCTTTTTGCATATCACAACTTGCTCTCCATGAGACACACAAACAAGGAGAGAAGCTTGGGGTCAGAGCGCAGGGACAGCCATTGTACAGCGCCCCTGGAGTAGTTGGGATTAAGGGGCTTGCATAGGAGTAGTATTCCTCTGCTGGCTGTGGGATTTGAACGCAGATCCTTAGCCACAGAGACACCGCTCCATCCTGATATAATTACATATGAAATAAATATGAAATGTTCTGCATTTTAGTCTTCAGAAAAAAACAAAGTCTGTTTAGGGACATACAGTAGTGATGCTAGATATTTCCACCACCTGAATAAATAATCCCACTTTAGAGATCTGGAGGGATGGTGCAACTACAATAAAAGGAAGACTGGTGCGAGTCTCATTATTGTGGGGTGGGGAGGGAGGGGGAAATATATTAAGCCTATTACATTGTTCTTGCATATCTTGTTGCTGTCTTGATGTTCTTTTTTAAAACCAAAATACAATAACTAAAATAATAAACATTTTCATCTAAAATGCTGTATAATTCTGGGCATACTGAGGCACAATTAGTAACTTATACTAATTGTAAATTATACTTATAATTTTAACTTATACTAATTGTATATAGTAGTATAGTATAGCAGTATAGTAGTCATAATCTTGATTAAACGATCAACTTGTTGGAAATACCAGTCTTAACCCAGAGATGAGAGCGAAATCAAACTTCATTTGTTTAGCTTATTGACATACAAATGACAAAAATCAGCTTGACACTCCTTCAAAGGCTTGGCTTCTTTATAGATAGCAACAACACTAAAGTCTCAGAGTTTGAGAAGCCGATTTTTAAAGAGCCTGTGCATAACCCAGGTTATCAGATAAATGCAATCTAAAATGCAGAAAGTAGTAGTATCTGATTTGGTTTTCAAGTAAACCAGCTATGATTACCACGTTCATTCAGGTGACAGGAATTGGTAGTTTATTAACATTTTATATCCTAATGTTGCCACTGTGTACTGGTGATATCCAAATATTGTCTTTTGAATTATCAGTTGCCTCTCAAGCCATTTGTTTCACAACACGTGGTGGCAAGATGTACAGATGCAGCCATTCAAAATGCGCGGGCGATACCGCATTATTTTCCGGTACGCTGTACGCAGTCTACCGCAAGCTACCGGTAAATACCGCGAGTTACCGGTTAATACCGCGAGTTACCGTAAATTCTCCTATAATACGACAAGCAAAATAATAGTATCTGGAATTTCCGCAAGGTGGAGCTAATAAAGCTCAACCTCTGATGTTTGAGCTGTGGCCATCAGTCTTTAACGAAGATATTACTAATAGTATTAATAATGAATGACCTTGGACAAGCTGTAAGTGTAAACTCAAAGTATTGCCCTGGTCAACATTCTTTTTTTCATTGACCGTCTTTGTAAAAGTAACACCACAGCATTTCGCAATCACGCATTTGTTTCCAATCATGCAAAGTACAATGATTCACCATGCCTTTCACATGCTCATAAAAGAGATTGATTTAGGAACATAAACATATTACCGTATGCAAACTGTACTGTATACAGTATGTATATGTATATTTAATGTCTTAACTGTGCCCGTTTAAGTATTGAATATTCATATCTAATTTTACCACTGAAGGGAAATCTTAGTAGCTGAGCATAAAAAGAATAGGAGCATACTGCAACGCGTGTGAAGGCCATAAACAATATTAATTTTGGAACATAAACATACAGTATATAGCTGGTCTAGGTACTTTAAAGAAAAAAATACACACCAGTATTCCATTTCTCCCTAAACATTTTAAGCTTCGAAGTCTTTATCTAACGTGATACCGGAGTCAACAAGCATACTTTTAGAATTTGATTAATAGGGAATATAATATGGAATCGCTTATCGAAAGAATTTAATAACAGTATGATTATATTCGTGTACTGCGACAGGGCTGTGTAGGGCTGTTTCGCCTCCCTGTTCATGAGAGTTGTCTTGTAGCCTACTGGTCTAGGTGCGTGACTAACAACGACAGGTTGTGTGTTCAAATCCAGCTGGTGCTGGACTTTTCTTTTAAAAAACATTTCTTCGAAAAAATAGAATAGCGATATTATGGACAATCAATTGACTTTTATATTTCAAAATATCGCAACATGATCGATTCTAAGTCATTTTTGATAACAATGAATAGTCACCTTCTTCCCTTCTGACAGCGGTTCCTGCTTCTATTATGTGTGTGTGTGTGCAACAGAGTAAATTTTTATAGAGAAATGGAGGCTGGACAGTATGCGTTGCAATTTAAACATTTATATTGATTTAAATCGTGTTCTGATTTAAATCGCAAACGCGTGTTTAATTATGTGTTTTTTAATCATAATCAGGCTAATGCATTTCTACAAGACAGCTTGTGTTTAAATTGAGTGTAAGGTAATTTATGCTTCTAAAGTCATGGTCAGCATTTATTATTGTACTGTGCTGTAAACTTTTTCTGTGCCTAGTCATATTATTTTAAAGCGTTTTTATTGCGCTATTAAATCCGGTGGCGCTGTGTGATAGTTTCCTGACTCCGATGTCACATGGTCTGTGATTGAATCCCATGGAACTATGACTTTATTTTTTAACAAACATTTCTTTGAAAAAATGAAACTTTTCCCTTGGTCAGAGATTAAATAAAACCTCACTCGCACCAAACAAATTTATATTTCTAAATATCACGACATGATCGAATTTAAGTCTTTTTAATAACAATGAATAGTCACCTATGCGTTACAAAATATACATTTATATTGATTTGAATCGCGTTTTGATTTAAATCGTAAACTCGTGTTTAAATATATGTGTTTAAAGGCGATATACTGTATAAAAGCGCTGATTCCTATGGAGTGTGTTCCGCCGGGGATTCAAAAAATTTATTTTAAATAGGCTGATAAAGCTTAGACTACTGTAACTGTATTCTAGCCTGTATTACAACAGAACATTGGACAATGCAACGTAAATTGCAAAAATGCACTTGGAATCTGTCCAAGCCCTCCTACAAAAATTATTTAAACTGCGACACTGATCATTCATCTCTAAATAAACTTTATTTTATATAGCGTTTTAAGCGAATAGGTAATTAGATTGCTCATAAACCTAATCGCTTTTTCTACATAAACACAGCGTGATTGCTCTCTGAAAATGCTTTTCCTTTATATTTACAGTAGGCTCAGATTTCAACTATAGATCGTATTATTATAAACTTTCTTGGAAAAATGTATTTTATGTAAACCATGTTTGCTATTAATTCATTAAGGGCTAAAATACGTTCATTGTCTTCCAATCGAGTCGAGTTGACATTGGAAGCTTGCCACACCCGGACTGTTAAACCAACGCATTAGCACGTCAAAGCCCATTGAGGGTATTGAGCCAGCACTGGCTTTAGTATTCCCCCCCTCTCCCCTCAATTCAATTCAATTCAAGGTGTTTTATTTGCATGAAAGATGGGTACAAACAGTGTTGGGTATGTATATTGTAATGCTTACGGACGACAGGCACTGTGTAAGAGCCGGCGTACCAGAGCAGCGCACCGAGGGAGCGTCTGCATTTATAACTTTCCGCAACACATACAGATGCAGCCATTCAAAGTGTGCGGTACAGACACCGCAGTACAGATACCGCAGGTAAGATGACACTCGATACCGCGGTGCGTGATTGGTTGACCGACAGGGGCACTCGTGGTCCGGTGGTCTGTCGTAGAAAGACTTACTGTAAACGCCTTTACTGTGCCCGTTGTAGATATTGAATTTTACCACTGAAGGGAAATCTTAGTAGCTGAGCATAAAAAGAATAGGAGCATACTGTAACGCGTGTGAAGGCCATAAACGATATTAATTTTGTAACGTAAACATACAGTATATGGCTGGTCTTGGTACTTTAAAGAAAAAAATACACACCAGTATTCCATTTCTCCCTAAACATTGTAAGCTTCGAAGTCTTTAACTAACGTGATACCGGAGTCAACAAGCATACTTTTAGAATTTGATTAAAAGGGAATATAATATGGAATCGCGTATCTAAAGAATTTAATAACGGTATGATTATATCCGTGTACTACGGCAGGACTGTGTAAGGCTGTTTCGCCTGCCTGATCATGCGAGCTGTCTTGTAGCCTACTGGTCTAGGTGCGTGACTACCAACTGGCTGGTTGGGTGTTCGAATCCAGCTGGTGTTGGACTTTTCATTTTTATTTATTTATTTTTTAATCGCGTAACATAAACATATTACCGTATGCAAACTGTACTGTATACAGTATGTATATGTATATTTGATGTCTTAACTGTGCCCGTTTAATTGAATTAAAAAAAAATTATTTAACACGGACATTAAGCTGTTTACATCTTCCGCCTGAGAACAGTCACCCGTTGCTACCCAACGCAGAATGGTGATTGGCTGACACTATCTGACACCCCTCTGATTGGAGAAAAAAGACGTGCTGGCGTGCTATACACACTACCAGGAAGAGGATTTCTTTCTATTCAAAACGTGTATTTTAAAAGTTTAAGAAGTAAAAACCTTACAGCGTACACAGATTTCTAAACTGATCAGGATCGTTATCTTTGTCTTATGCATAATAATGTTCACCGCTCTGTCCAGCAAATTAATAATAAACTTTATTTTATATAGCGTTTTAAACGAATAAGTAATTAGATTGCTCATAAACCTAATCACTTGCTTTTTCTTTTTATTTAGGCTCAGATTTCAACTATAGATCGTATTATTAATAACCATAATAACAACCAACCAACAAAAACAACCATATAAACATAATGGTGGTGCTGGACCTTCCAGTTTTATTTATTTATTTTTTAATCGCGTAACATTAACATATTACCGTATGCAAACTGTACTGTATACAATATGTATATGTATATTTAATGTCTTAACTGTGCCCGTTTAAGTATTGAATATTCATATCTAATTTTACCACTGAAGGGAAATCTTAACATAAACATACAGTATATGGCTGGTCTCGGTACTTTAAAGAAAAAAATACACACTGGTATTCCATTTCTCCCTAAACATTGTAAGCTTCGAAGTCTTTAACTAACGTGATACCGGAGTCAACAAGCATACTTTTAGAATTTGATTAAAAGGGAATATAATATGGAATCGCGTGTCTCAAGAAATTAATAACGATATAATTATATTCATGTTGCAAAAGAACTGCAACGGACATAAAAACTCCCTTGCATGGTTTCATTACGACCAGAATCGGTCTTGAGATATTTTTAACTTGATTTACAGTATTTGAGAGGTATGTCTTAACACCGATACTACAGTGCTTAAGTACTGCTCACGTATATGTTTCTAGGTTTATATTATGCATTTCATACGGTCAAATTATTTTTGAGCAATAAGAAGCGAGAAACGGTATGCGTTTTACTTTCGTTTTGTGCTGGGACCCGTGGATTGATTAGAGATATCAAGTACATACAAGTCATTTTTTAAATGTTGTAGTTCGTCTTGAAAAAATGTTACGAGTACATCATCTATCAACAATTACACAGGTTCTGTTTCCATATTGCGGATTTTGGTTACGTAATATTATTTTCTAGATTTCACGTTGTGAATATGATGGGATGTCTGATGGGATGTTTCTAAAAATCCATCCTCTGTAAAACGTCTTCTCTAGTTGTCCTGCATATGTATTCGCTAATGAAGCTGTGTGTTCTGAGCCTAGATCTCTACATTTCTGTATGAACCAGCTTAGAGGGCTAAAGACAGCTTGTGTTTAAATTGAGTGTAAGGCAATTTATGCTTCTAAAGTCATGGTCAGCATTTATCTTTGTACTGTGCTGTAAACTTGTTCTGTGCCAAGTCACATTATTTTATAGCGTTTTTAAAGCGTTATCAAATACGGTGTTACTGTAGTTTACTGAGTCCCATGTCACATGGTCTGTGATTGAAACCTGTAAAACCGGTTTAATTCGTCACAGCCAGCACTCTTCAGGTGTGAGGGTCTTCTGCTCAGAATGAAACGCTAAAATGTTTGTGTATATTCTAATGGTAGTGGGGGCGGGGTGTGTGGGAACAGGTTTGGTTGAAACATTTTCTCTGAAAGCATTTTCTTCTTGTAACCGATCTTGTTACAGCATGTTACAGTTTACTATTATTAACCATATTAATTTTAAGTGCTTAATGTAAAATCTTGTAAAAATATATTTTCATTGTTCAAATATACATTAAGTCTGACTATCATATAATAAGTTAAATACAAAACTAAAGAAAAAATAGGGTGAAATATAATTCAAAATATTTTGCTAACAATGTTAACTGTTTATGAATAATAAAATGTATTAACTAAGGAGTAGGATGGCACAGTTGTTAGTATGTTTTTTGTTTTTTTTTAACCCAATCTCCGGGAAACCATTAGTACGATGGTAAATCGGAGATTCTCAACCCTTGCTGCGTACGACTGGAAAAGAATTCGTGATCGGATCAACGAAATGCTTCGTAGGAGGAGGCTGTCTTTTCCTCTTGTCTAACAGTCTGTCCACAAACAAAACATTCCTGTTAGACAAGAGAAATTAAAAAAAAAAACAATGTTGTCAATGAAAACCGGTGTGTGTGTCTCTCCCTGCTGGATGTCCCTCTCACAAACTGCTGAATGAATAAAATAATTTTATTGAAAACGAGTTTGCGATTGTCTGGTCTTTAAATTCCGGAGATACGCGATTCCATATTATATTCCCTTTTATGCTTAAAATGTTTAGGGAGAAATGGAATACTGGTGTGTATGTTTTCATTAAAGTACCAAGACCAGCCATATACTGTATGTTTAAGTTCCAAAATTAATATCGTTTATGGGCTTCACACGCGTTGCAGTATGCTCAGGCACTAAGTAAAAGGAGATGCTTCGTATTGCTTGACTAATTTTAAAAACTAAGTTATAAATATAAAAATTGCAGGCGCTGCTCTGGTGCGTCGGCTCCTACACAGTGCCTGTCTGCCGTAAGCGTTACAATATACTAAATACTAAATACTAAAGCCAATACTGGCTCAATGGGCTTTGACGTGCTAATGCGTTGGTTTAACGGTCCGGGTGTGGCAGGCTTCCAATGTCAACTCGACTCGATTAGAAGACAATGAACGTATTTTAGCCCTAAATGAATTAATAGCAAACATGGTTTACATAAAATACATTTTTCCAAGAAAGTTTATAATAATACGATCTATAGTTGAAATCTGAGCCTACTTTAAAAATAAACGAAAAGCATTTTCAGAGAGCAATCACGCTGTGTTTATGTAGAAAAAGTGATTAGGTTTATGAGCAATCTAATTACCTATTCGCTTAAAACGCTATATAAAATAAAGTTTATTTAGAGATGAATGATCAGTGTCGCAGTTTAAATAATGTGAGTCAGGAAACTAACACAGCGCCACCGGATTTAATAACGCAATAAAAACGCTATAAAATAATGTGACACAGTACAGCACAGTACAACAATACTGACCATGACTTTAGAAGCATAAATTACCTTACACTCAATTTAAACACAAGCTGTCTTTCTGTATGAACCTCTAAGCTGGTTCATACAGAAAATGTAGAAATGCATTAGCCTGATCATGATTAAAAAACACATAATTAAACACGCGTTTGCGATTTAAATCAGAACACGATTTAAATCAATATAAATGTTTATATTGTAACGCATACTGTCCAGCCTCCATTTCTCTATAAAAATTTACTGTTGCACACACACACACAATAGAAGCAGGAACCGCTGTCAGAAGGGAAGATATATTCAAAATATCGCAAATATCGATCATGTTGCGATATTTTGAAATATAAAAGTCAATTGATTGTTCATAATATCGCTTACCTATTTTTTCGAAGAAATGTTTGTTAAATAAAAGTCCAGCACCAGCTGGATTCAAACACACAACCTGCTAGTTGGCAGTCACGCACCTAGACCAGTAGGCTACAAGACAGCTCGCATGATCAGGTAGGCGAAACAGCCTTACACAGTCCTGCCGCAGTACACGGATATAATCATACCGTTATTAAATTCTTTAGATACGCGATTCCATATTATATTCCCTTTTAATCAAATTCTAAAAGTATGCTTGTTGACTCCGGTATCACGTTAGTTAAAGACTTCGAAGCTTACAATGTTTAGGGAGAAATGGAATACAGGTGTGTATTTTTCCTTGTGATATTTTAAGCTCTAGTTGAATGATAGGTGTTGCATTTTAAATCATTTTCGTAGCTAGAAATTATGAAACGCCCTGTTAAAAGCAAGGACGTTTTTATGCCCCGTTGAAGTAAAACAAAATGCCTGACAAAGTATGGCTTGGACAGATTCCAAGTGCTTGTACAAATGTGCTAAAGAAATTATACTTTGAGTATACAGCTTGTCCAAAGTCATCCATTATTAATACTATTAGTAATATCTTCAGTAAAGGCTTTGATGCATAAATATTTCTGATAAAGGTAGGTTGTGTACTTCTGTCCAACTGAGCAATCTTGCTTTCATAATATATACCAACATTTTAATGACTGATGATTAACATGCTGTAATACACAGTTCAAAATTAAAGGCTCAAATGCTGTACATGAGAGGTTAAGCTCCCCCTGGCGGTTTTACAAGGCGACGCCGGATAGTTAGTCACGTGACACACGTGACACGCGTGATACCGCGTGATACTGTGACACGCCCACCGGGGTATGCCGCGAAATACCTCACCCATTTTGAATGGCTGCATCTGTAAAAGACATTTTTCCAAGAAAGTTTACCCTTTGTCACTAATGAAACCACTAAAGATGATGGTGTATACTCCCTCTTGTTATATTTAAGGGGTATATAAATACTTACATGAGTGAATATATTTGACCTTTATTTTCTTGTTTTATAGAATTAAGTAAATGATTTTAACAAATATGACTTTGCTCTGTGCAATACTATTATTATTATGACAGTACAACATTAGAATTTTCTGAATGAGATAAATGATCCAATCTGTAACTTGTCCACTGCTATATATTATGTTTTGTTTTTATTTTGCCAGATGTAGCAATTAGAGGGTCTTTAATGTACTGCAACAATTAGAAATTGGAACAGTAAGTTGTGAGTGCTTTGACAAAAAGTCCTTCAGATATAATATTTTACAGTGACATACATGGTTTCTAAATATACAATATAGAATTAACTGATACAACACCAAAATATACATACAGTAACAAGCCAAAAAGTGTAATAGAATATATTTGTTAATCGCTCTACTGTCATACAAAGGTTGATCATTCACTCAAGAATTACAAAGATAAGAAGTAGTAACATAACAGGTCTTATCACTCTCATGAATAAATCACATTTATATTCACACAGAAAGTAAATATGCACTTACTATCATCAACTAAAGTTTGGTATAATCATTATTATATAACTCTCGTTAATTATGAAGTGAATAAAGAAGTTATACACTTAAATATCCATTGGCCAAACATTACTTGATGAGTTTGAACTTCAGCTGCTTGCTTTGTGCTGGCGGGGAGCTTTGCCTAGTGTTGCTGAGGACAGCTCTCTAAGAAATCAGCAGTGTGGTGAACTTCAGTCTTTAACTGTGCACAGTCATCGACTTGGGACTGGCCATGTTGGAGAAAATTGGTTCATCCCAGCAATAGCTTTTACTAAATATGCTCTGAAATCTAGAATGTCGACTGAAAGATTCCAACTGTCTTAATTTCAATAAACAGATGGAAATAACAATTGTGTGCACTAATATTTCCCTAGAAAAACAAAATCAACAAATTCCAAAATACATGCAATTCCTATAGCAATCAGCTAAAAAAGGAGTATATACTACAGACTGCAAACAATAAAGAACGGAATTGAAATGTCTGACATTGTATTTACGCATATTGATGAAACTACAAATATAAAAGATCACAATGCTCTGTACATAGTTTTACAAGGACATTCAAGAACCAGTCAATGTACAGCTATTAAAGCAGCTATTAAACAGATACAACTTATCTGCTCATGTGACTTTATTTCTTGTTAAAAACATTTGAAGTGGATTTTTAATACATGACTGGACTTGTATCAGACCATGCCAGTTAAATGAACAAGACATACATGACATTATTTAAGGCTTGTTTCTAAATTCCTTATATTTGACATGTAATATCCTATAGTAGCCCTTGGAAATGTATGGGCAAATATTTTTTTCAAAGCTGGTGGCAACCATAAAAACAGGTTTTAAACTAGTCAAGCAGGACAATTTGTTTCAAAGAATATCTGAGAAAAGTAATTAAATGTTATAGCCAAACATAGTCCATCAGTGATAGGCTACAATCTTGGTAGTCATGCCACCTCTCAAACATTGATGGGGAGGTACAAGTGTAATGATAAAGGAGGGAGGGGCTAGTCATTGTAGACCTCCACTTATTTTGATTGATGACAAGATGACTGCATTGGCATAATATTGATCAAGTCCTGTGTTTGCTGCCATTACTTTTAATGTGTTCATCATAATATGACAACATACCTGCAGTGAAATGCATGTCCTCATGCCACTCATGCACTTACAGGTTTTTTATGTGACAAGAATATGACAGTTACACTGTGGAAGCCCCGATTTCCAGATTTGAGCACCATTTAAAATTTTTGTGATGAGCTGGAATGATATACAGATCCAGCCACTTAGAATGAGTGAAGCATAATGCACCATACTGTAAATCGCGTACTTGAATACACTGCGTGGTACCACAAAAGACCTTTTCATTTTTTCCTAAAAATCTGATGCTGGACTGCACTACATTGAAAGCCTACACACCATGTTAAGTATTCACTGCACCACCTAGCTGTCTATCACCTGAAATGCCTGAGAACGAATCCCAGCCAATGCCTAACCCCGTGGGGAAAATCTTTGTACCATAATAAAATGTAACATTAATATATAATTAACATTAATAACATTTTTATTAATTTTATATACCACAGTATATTAAATATAAAATTTATATTAAAATAAATTTAGGACTCTTTCAAAAGCAGAATTACTCAGCAGGATATATAAAAATAGTTTATTGTTATTGGTCATTGTGAAGGTGATATTTTTTCAGGTTCACATATGCATTAAAATAATCTACAGTATATTTGCTTCAATGCTATAAGTAAAAAGTAATTAGGAAACAGATCATTTTATTTAACTGGTTATAAAAAAATATATTATACTGTACATATACTGCAGTGGCTTTGAAACCATACAGTATCATACTTTAAGGACGAATAAACACAAACAGTACAATAAAAAACAAAAGATCCGACAGTAGTGGGGTTGATGTGCTGTTCCTGCATTTGCCAAAATGGATCAAAGCATTTCAGGATTTTTCACCTGAAGTTTGTTTTGTAGAAAAAGCAACAAAAAAACTGAACTAGAAATGTAGAAGTAATGTATTTGGGGAATGCGCACAGTAACGCATATCAGAAAAAGAGGAAAACTAATCTAAAATTACTAATGTAAAATAAGACACTGTATAGATTTGAAACTCTAGCCTCATTGTTCCAACTTTGTGTTGTAAAATCTGTATGTCTATAAAATTAGTTATTTACAGTTTTGTTAATGCACTTTGGTAAAAAAAAGACATCTCAGTCCCAAAGTCACATAGAATATGAAATTTGAGACTTTTTGGATGTTTATGTACGTATGGGATGATACAGTACTACTTCCACTTCTGAAGTAGCATTGTCAGGTTTGGTGATATTTTCACTTTGATTAAAATCATCAACAGACAAGATACATTATTATAAGTGATGATTTCATGATTAAGGAACTTGAAAACAAAACCACTTTTATTCTAAAATTTTATTCTTTACCTGATCTTGTGTAAAATGTTTGCTTTATGTTAGTGGTCGCTTTGCTTAAAGTGAATAGAAAATGGATGGATTGGTGGAAGCTTAATTGTAAACCTTGCCCATTCAATACTTACACTAGGTTTCTCTCCTCCCACTGCGAGGACATAGGCGCTTAGTGAGAAAGCTTACGTGAAGTGAAATGATTTGAAGTTGATTATAAATTATATAAAATGATTTTATTGTTTGAAGAATTTAAAAACTGTTTGCCTGACTGTATTGTAACTTATATGAAGGTGCAGAAAGAGCAGTTTGAAGTTGATTTAGTCTTACATTTTCTGCCGTTGGTTTTTTACTGATCACCATCCTTCAGGCTTTAATTTATTGTATGTATAACCATAATCAACAACTGATGCACTGGTCACTTATGTTACAGAGTTACTCCTTGGAAATTAGAAGGGCATGGAGAATGTTGTAGTGTAGTGTTTTTGTAAATTGAAGAGTTATAGCGGAGTTTTATCTTGTGAAACTGCCTATCTCTTTTTAATAAACATTGTTTGTTATAAAGAGTGGGGGTGTTACGTCCTGCCATGTTTGTTCATTGGAACAAGAAGGCTTGTTTCGGTTGTGGGTGTTTTTTCTTAGTAGGACTTTGTGGGACTGCTGTTGTGACTGGCTGGCAAATCGCTAAATTATGTTATTGATCTGTAGCCTGTCAGCAATTTGTCAATAAAGGAGCCCTGCAAGTTTAAAGGATGCTGCTAGACACCCGAAAAGAGGAGGAATGGAACTCAGCTGTTGAATTGTGGTCTGCTAATAGTTTTAGGATCTTATTGGTTATCAGGCAGTGGTACATATTTGTTATGTTATGGGGGGTAAAGTTGGAGATCTGGGAAAATTTTTGATTATTTTTTTAATTTCTTCTAGTTTAGTTTTTCAGTTTTTGAGTAGCCAGTCAGTCGCACGGAAGAGTTTTTAGCATTGCCATTGTTGTTTTTTTTAAGGGAAATGAGTTGTGAAATTGTGTAATCTAGAATAGTTTCTTTCAAAACAATTTTCTCTGTGTTCAAGTGAGATGCAAACACATTTTAATTTGGTTTCATAACACCACTAATCTTAAGTGTTGTTTGTGTTTTTAATGCCACTTTGTGCTGAAATGTTGTGGCAAAGAGATTGTTGGTGTTATCTGGTCGGCAGAACTGTTTTTTTACACCCCCCAATGTCAGTATTCAAATATTTGCTCATTCACACCTGAAGAAGGTTCTGCAGTCTCTTTTCCTTACTGTATGAAATAAAACATTGCCTCTTTTCAGTCTACGCATGCTGACACAACTCCCTACTCATAGTTTGTTTGCTTATATATGATTATTCAAAATTAATTACATAAAAATAGTGGTATAAATTTATACACAATACTATATCAGTATTATTTCATATAGACTTATTATTTCCTGTCTACATCCATGGGAGTGGCGTGGAGATGATGGACTCGTACAAGTACCAGGGAGTGCACATCGACGATAGACTGGAATGGTCTAAGAACATCGAGGCCATCTATAAGAAGGGACTTTACTTCTTGAGGAGGCTCAGGTCCTTCAATGTATGTAGTAAGATGCTACATACAGTGCCTTGCGAAAGTATTCGGCCCCCTTGAACTTTTCAACCTTTTGCCACATTTCAGGCTTCAAACATAAAGATATAATTTTTTTATTTTATGTGAAGAATCACCAACAAGTGGGACACAATTGTGAAGTGGAACGAAATCTATTGGATTTTTGAAACTTTTTTAACTAATAAAAAAATGAAAAGTGGGGCGTGCAAAATTATTCGGCCCCCTTGCGTTAATACTTTGTAGAGCCACCTTTTGCTGCGATTACAGCTGCAAGTCGCTTGGGGTATGTCTCTATCAGTTTTGCACATCGAGAGACTGAAATTCTTGCCCATTCTTCCTTGCAAAACAGCTCGAGCTCAGTGAGGTTGGAAGGAGAGCGTTTGTGAACAGCAGTTTTCAGCTCTTTCCACAGATTCTCGATTGGATTCAGGTCTGGACTTTGACTTGGCCATTCAAACACCTGGATACGTTTATTTGTGAACCATTCCTTTGTAGATTTTGCTGTATGTTTGGGATCATTGTCTTGTTGGAAGATAAATCTCCGTCCCAGTTTCAGGTCTTTTGCAGACTCCAACAGGTTTTCATCCAGAATGGTCCTGTATTTGGCTGCATCCATCTTCCCCTCAATTTTAACCATCTTCCCTGTCCCTGCTGAAGAAAAGCAGGCCCAAACCATGATGCTGCCACCACCATGTTTGACAGTGGGGATGGTGTGTTGAGGGTGATGAGCTGTGTTGCTTTTACGCCAAACATATCGTTTTGCATTGTGGCCAAAAAGTTCGATTTTGGTTTCATCTGACCAGAGCACCTTCTTCCACATGTTTGGGGTGTCTCCCAGGTGGCTTGTGGCAAACTTTAGACGAGACTCTTTATGGATATCTTTGAGAAATGGCTTTCTTCTTGCCACTCTTCCATAAAGGCCAGATTTGTGCAGTGTAAGACTGATTGTTGTCCTATGGACAGACTCTCCCACCTCAGCTGTAGTTCTCTGCAGTTCATCCAGAGTGATCATGGGCCTCTTGGCTGCATCTCTGATCAGTCTTCTCCTTGTCTGAGCTGAAAGTTTAGAGGGACGGCCAGGTCTTGGTAGATTTGCAGTGGTCTGATACTCCTTCCATTTCAAGATGATCGCTTGCACAGTGCTCCTTGGGATGTTTGAAGCTTGGGAAATCTTTTTGTATCCAAATCCGGCTTTAAACTTCTCCACAACAGTATTACGGACCTGCCTGGTGTGTTCCTTGGTCTTCATGATGCTCTCTGCGCTTTCAACAGAACCTTGAGACTATCACAGAGCAGGTGCATTTATACAGAGACTTGATTACACACAGGTGGATTCTATTTATCACCATCAGTCATTTAGGACAACATTGGATCATTCAGAGATCCTCGCTGAACTTCTGGAGTGAGTTTGCTGCACTGAAAGTAAAGGGGCCGAATAATTTTGCACGCCCCACTTTTCATTTTTTTATTAGTTAAAAAAGTTTCAAAAATCCAATAGATTTCGTTCCACTTCACAATTGTGTCCCACTTGTTGGTGATTCTTCACATAAAATAAAAAATTTATATCTTTATGTTTGAAGCCTGAAATGTGGCAAAAGGTTGAAAAGTTCAAGGGGGCCGAATACTTTCGCAAGGCACTGTATGTTCTATCAGTCAGTGGTAGAAAGCACCATTTTATACACAGTGGTATGCTGGGGCCCTGGGATTAGAGCAGTGGATTCTAAAAGGCTGAACAAGCTCATCAGGAGAGCAAGCTCTGTCATTGGGTCTGACCTGGACCCCTTGGAGGTAGTGGCTGAGAGGAGAATGGTGTCCAAACTAGAGGCCATCATGGACAACATCTCCCATCCCCTCTATGACAGGCTTGTAGAAATGAAGAGCACATTCAGCAATAGAATGATTTATCCATAATGCGACAGGGAGCGCTACAGGAGGTCATTCTTGCCTTCTGCCATAAGACTGTACATTCATCCACCTTGTGTCTGGGCAGAGGCAACATTTACAGTGACCTGTTTCTGGCCTGAACACATCTACACATCTACTGCTACATCTGTTCTTTTTCTTTTCCCATTTACAACCGTTTTTTGTGCAATATATGCCAGGGACCCGTGCAATACATTTATATTTATATTTATATCTATATTTACATCTATGTTTATATTCGTATGTGCCATACGATTTTTCTGCATACTGTTCTGTTGTAGTTTGTTTGTTATTTGTGTGTCCTGGACTGTGAGTAACTCTTTTAGTGCACCCCTCACTGTACTGATTGTATTGTATTATTATTATTATTATTGTATCATTAGTTACACTGTGGCTGTCTTGTCTGTGTTAAGCTGCTGTTGCACTGCAATTTCCCTCATGGGATCAATAAAGTATTTAAGGGAGAACTTCAAAGGAGAACTAGCGCATTGGCCAGGAAGTGAACCAGGGACCTTCTAGCTCATAGATGAAAATGCTACTAAATGTCATGGTGAACCAAATTTGCTGCCTGTGATAAGAGGCACATGAATTATTTATTCTCTGGCACAGCTTTGGTGAAAAGAGCAATAATTCAGTCATACTTGGTTAAACAAATATTTACTATAACACACAACATAAATGTACAACTCACAAGTTTCCCTATGTACGTTATTACAGAAAAGTCTACAGTCAAGACATTTCAGAGAGCTACCTCTATACCACCCAGAAATCCACAGACTGCTACCAACCTTAAATAATGCCTACAGATACCAAAAGAAGCACTAAGCTGTCTTCTTAACTAAACAGAGTACAACCTATGATTACATTACTCTCTCTGGAAACCTGGAGGTTCAAAATAAATGGAAGTCTCCCTATTCTCCCTATTCTTAAAAATGCATCCGCCAAATAGGAAAGAACATTTTAATAAGGTTAATCCCAAGATAAGTAAAACTCAAACACACCTAAGAAAGGTTACACTATTTTTCTGCTTTCAGAATGGCTTTACACAATGATGCTGCTTGCCTCTCCAAAGTCTTTAAAATTGCACACTTTATTTAGGTGACTGTAATATCCAAATGAAAATTACCTTGGTCTATAATAAGCATGTCATCGGTCAGAAGAAAAATAGGTTCCTTATTGTTTAAGGCAGCACTTATTTTTCACAGTTCTTTTTTTGTCTAATATGTTATCAATGCCTTATTCCTGTTCAGATGTTGTAGCAAAAATCATTTAAGCACTTAAGATGGATGAAAAGTCTCGGTAGAAAAAGTGTGGGATTTTTGCAGCTGACAATTTTTCCTTCTTCACCAGTTTTGTGTCCCAGTTTTAAGTTTCTGAGGCATATGTACTGTACTTTCTGCATATACATTACAAAACTAACAATAATTAACAAACTTTTAAAATACGCGTTTCGAATAGAAGCAGCATATGCTGTTTTCTTCCTGCTATGTAGAACAGATCAGCAAGTTTTTTTTTCTCCAATCAGAGGGGTGTCAGCCAATCACCATTCTGAAGCCTACCGTAATCTCTGGTATAGGGACACCCCAGAATTCTGTCGCATTTTCATTTTAGGTAATTATGAAATGCTCAGTTAAAAGCAAGGGAGATTGTCCATTATAGTGGACATAAAAACACAAGTTTGCTGCGGCGTTATTGGAAACCCAATTTTTACACAAATCGCCGGCATTATATCCTAGAAGACACTGACCGGCGCCAGACCGGGAGAATTCCCTGAGCATAAAAGAAAATGCAGACGAACTAGGGATTGGACAATTTCCAAGTGCTTGTACAATCGATGGAAATGTTCAAATAAATGTGCAAAAGAAATAAACAAAATAATCCATTATTTCTTTATCATATTGGCTAGCTAATGTCCTCTCTTTGCTAGTTACCTCTGGCTTTGTTTCTGCGTTGTGTAGCAACGAGTGACTAAATTCTCATGCAGAGGAACGTAAACAGCTTAATTTTTGTTAATAATTTTTTTAAAATTAAAATTCATTCTATACAGCAATTGCATATTTGGGGACCGTTTCATAAAACTTTGATGCTTAAAATGTTTAGGGAGAAATGAAAGACTGGTGTGTATTTTTTCTTTAAACTACCAAGACCAGCCATATACAGTACAGTTTACATACAGTAATATGTTTATGTTCCCAAATTAATATCGTTTATGACCTTCAGATGCGTTATGCTCCTCTTCTTTTTATGCTCAGCTACTAAAATTTCCCTTTAGTGGTAAAATTCCATATAAATATTCAATACTAAACAGATTAAAATTTTTTAATTAAATAATAACTCTTGGAGGATATCCTCTATATCCTCTTGGGGGGAATATCCTCTTGGGGGATATTCTAACAACAAGTGATATTAAGATGATCTGTCAAAGTGCAATGAAATAAAAGCGCTTTACAGGATAACAACAATAACAACAACAATTTTACAAGTCCTGGGAGGAAGAATATCATCAATATTATTAATAATAATAATAAACTTTATTTTATATAGCGCCTTTAAAGGTTGCTTTAAAAAAAACTTTTTTTAAATGCATTTGCATTTGCACACAGAGCAGTGTTTACTTGAGTTACTTGAACATGGAGGTGCCATACTGAATAATTCCTGCACACAACCATTGCAGTGGAATTTGCATTGTTTGCCAGGGCTATGATTCACACAAGTGGTGGTGGATTTGGAGACAAAATGTACTTACATTGGGTTGCTGTAAGTGGAGTACTAATAAGCCCAAAGCTCTACTTATTATTTTACAAGAGAATGCACCTGACAAGCTGGACAGTATACTTCTCAAAGCGGTTTACAGGATAACAACAACAATAACAACAACAATTTACAAGTTCTGGGAGGAAAAATATGATCAATAATAATAATAAAAAACTTTATTTTATATAGCGCCTTTAAAGGTGGCTTCTCAAAGTGCTTTACAGGATAACAGCTGATGAAACAACAGTGGCTGGGGGTTGAAAATACCAGTGAAACCGGTTTGTTCACAAACAATGTACTGTAGACACAGAGATTCAGTAGCAATAGCAATTAGCAATATCAAAATAGCAATATTATGGACACACAATTGACTTGTTTTAAAAAAAAACTTTTTTTTGACAGCTGGTTTTTGTTGACAGCTTGACACAAGTTTATCAGTGAAAAGACAACAGCATTCCCCCCCATTCTCAGAGTAGAATAGAATTAATTATTAGCACAATTTATTACAGTGCTAAATTTAATATTATTGATTACTAATAGTTTATGCTAACACCTAGCTTCCTTAACGCGAGAAGTACTACCGTACAGTAAGTACTGTACTTAAGTACTACTACTGTAAGCAAAAAAAAAGGGGTTTTGGAGGGGGGGGGAGGTGTCTTTCGCTGGAAGTCTTGCCCCCTTCTACTTTGAAAATACCTGTGAAACTGGTTTAATTTGTAACAACCAGCACTCCTGCAGAGAGTGATGAAAACCGCGCAGCGCCAGGCGAATGCACATTAATATGTTGGGCTTTTGGGCTCGGGTGGATTTGCGCCCTACAATTCAACCTGCGGTACCGCTGTGTACTGTACATACAGTGCAAACATGTATTATTTTGAAATATAAAAAATGTCAATATACTGTAGGAGAAATTGAGTATTGGTGTGTATTTTTTCTTTAAAATACTAATAACAGCAACATACAGTTTACATAATATGTTTATGTTCCTAAATTAATATCGTTTATGACCTTTATGACCTACGTTATGCTCCTCTGCATTTTATGCTTAGCTACTAAAATTTCCCTTTAGTGGTAAAATTCCATATAAATATTCAATACTAAACAGATTAAAATGTGCACAGTAAAGAGATTAAATGATTAAATCTTTTCACTAACAACCAATACACCACATTATCTTCCGTGTCGCATTAACATTGGAATGTTTTTTTTACAAGTGTCAAAAGAAGCGATACAACCTGTCTCCTCTATAAGTCTTCAGTTTACAGACAAATTCCGCCAGAGCCTCACAACATTGTCCAAAAATACTCTTCTTGTGTCTAATTTTTAGTTAAGCAGGATTTAAGCTACAGACCATAACAGACCAAAAAACAGAATCCACCTGCAATTCGGGTGTTAACAAAACGTGTTTACAAAGAAAGTGAAATACAGTAAGTAACCAGCTATATAGATACATAGATTTAGATATTTAGATCCTTAAATTAATTTCATTATTAACTTATTTAGATACGTGATTACATATTTTCGATTATAAAACAGATAATTCCGGTCCTGGAATCTGACTGGCTGACACCCTTCTGAAGCGGTACCATAATCTCTGGTATACGGACGCCCCAGAAATTTGACTTTTTACTGTGTGATAAATTTTAAAGACTACTTCTTAGCGTAGATAAGAAAGCATAGATAAAAAAGCTTGGATTTTCATGTATCTGGTACAAGTATCTTTTAATACAGTCTTTGTTGTGCTCTTGAGGATCCTTGTGATATTTTGAGCTCTGGTTGAATGATAAGTGTCGCAGTTTAAATAATTTTTGTTGTTAGAAATTATGAAATGCTCTGTTAAAAGCAAGGGAGTTTTTATGTCTGTTATACTAAAAGAAAATGCCCGACGAACTAGGGATTGGACAGTTTTTCAGTGCTTGTACAATCGATGGAAATGTTCAAATAAATGTGCTAAAGAAATAAACAAAAAAAGTAATTTATTCCTTTATCCTATTGGCTAGCTAATGTCCCGTCCTTGTTAGTTAGATCAACGAAATGCTGTGGTGTTGCTTTTTGTCGATGAAAAAATAAAGTCTTTTCATTTAAAATGACGGTTACAAATAATGTGGACCAGCGTAATACTTTGAGTTTACAGCTTGTCCAAGGTCATTCATTATTAATACTATTAGTAATATCTTTGGTAAAGGCTTTGATGCATAAAATATTTCTGCATAATTAAAATATTTATGATAAAGGTAGGTTGTGTACTTATGCCCAACTGAGCAATCTTGCTTTCATAAAATATACCAACTTTTTAATGACTGATGATTAACATGCTGTAATACACAGTTTAAATTTAAAAGCTCAAATGCTGTACATGAGAGGTTAAGCTTTATTGGCTCCTCCTGGCGGTTTTACAAGGTGATTCCGGATACTTTCCAATATGATGTCATATGAGTCGTTACACTGCAGACCAGTTGCACTGACTTCTCACGTCATGAAGACACTGGAGAGGCTGGTCTTATCCCACCTGAGACCCCTGGTCAGCTCATCACTGGACACCCTACAGTTTGCCTACCAGCCCAGTGTGGAGGATGCGATCATCTACATGCTGCAAAGGGCCTACTCACACCTGGACAGGGCTGGCAACACTGTAAGGTTCATGTTTTTTTACTTCTCCAGTGCCTTCAATACCATCCAGCCCTTACTCTAAGGAGGAAACTGGAGGAGATGCAAGTCGATGCCTTCATGACCTCGTAGATCACTGACTACCTGACAGGCAGACCACAGTCTGTGAGACTTCAGAACTGTGTGTCTGAACAGGTAGTGAGTAACACAGGGGCACCTCAAGGGACAGTTCTTTCTCCATTCCTCTTCACCCTCTATACTTCGGACTTTAAGTACAACTCAAAGTCATGCCACCTGCAGAAGTTCTCAGATGACTCCACAATGGGATGTATCAAGGGTGAGCAGGAGGAGGAGTACAGAGGACTGGTCAGCAGCTTTGTGGAGTGGTGTGGGGTGAACCACTTGGAACTGAATGTAACAAAGATGAAGGAACTGGTGGTAGATTTCAGGAGGAAAAAGGTCAAACCTACTCCTGTCTACATCCATGTGAGTGGCGTGGAGATGGTGGACCCCTTGGAGGTAGTGGCTGAGAGGAGAATGGTGTCAAAACTAGAGGCCATCATGGACAACATCTCCCATCCCCTCTATGACAGGCTTGCAGAAATGAGGAGCACGTTCAGCAATAGACTGATTCATCTATGGTGTGACAGGGAGCGCTACAGGAGGTCATTCTTGCCTTCTGCCTTAAGACTGTACAACGCATCCACCTTGCATCTGGGCAGAGGCAACATTGACAGTGACCTGTTTCTGGACTGAACGCATCTACACATCTACTGCTACATCTGTTCTCTTTCTTTTCTTTTCCCGTTTACAACCGTTTTTTGTGCAATATATGCCAGGGACCTGTGCAATACATTTATATCTATATTTATATCTATATCTATATTTACATCTATATTTATATTCATATGTGTGATACGATTTTTCTGTGTACTGTTCTGTTCTAGTTTGTTCTTTGTGTGTCCGGACTGTGAGTAACTCTTTTAGTGCACCCCTCACTGTACTGATTGTATTGTATGTACTGTACTATTATTATTATTGTATCATTCGTTACACTGTGGCTGTGTAGTCTGTGTTAAGCTGCTGTTGCACTGCAATTTCTCTCACGGGATAAATAAAGTATCTATCTAGGATTAGGATAGGTTAGGATGCGACACGCCCACCGCATGGTACCGTGGTGTACGTCACTCGTTTTGAATTGCTGCATCTGTACATTAGTTTAGCAGTACTTCTATTGTGGAGAAAGAACACTTAGGATATCTATGTTTGTATAAAATCAAAGCTTCTAATCAAATCCAGAAATGAAAACTGTAGGGATTTTGTGCATTTACTGGGACAATAATTAAATGTAGCAGTAAATCACAAAATGATTCTTCAATGGCAATTAGAAAATCGACCTTGAGTAACAACTAACCACACACGCAGATACTAATACACGAGAATAAATTTATTAATACATGAAATATGCATAACAGATTTCATAGTAAGGGTTAACAGAATACAAAAGGCATATATTCAATCATGAAGAGTTACAAAAACATTCAGTACACCATTCATTTATACATTTAAATTATTCATAAATTAGCTTTTTGATCACAACTTATACACTACATACTCAAAAACAAGTACATCACTCATAGGAATTAAATTGACATCAACTGGGATTGAGGTAACAATTAAATTATTGAGCTGTAATGTAGAATGTTGAATACTCATCAAATTTATGTGGATTCAGATCTCCTGCGAAAACAAAGGAACAGCAACAGGCTGTTGCTGCGTCCAATTGGCATTCTCTGGCTTGGGGCCAGCCCGTCCAGGTGCGGCTGGAGGTGTGGGAGAAGGAGGACCTGGTTAGTCCTGGCTGAACTAGCAGAGTTTGTGCACATGAAAAGTGACTGCGAGCCTGAGTAAGTCACACTCTTTAGACGGGAAGAAGGCAAGTTCATTCCTGATGTAGTGCTAGTCCCGAATACTAAGATTCAGCTGTCGACGGTTCCTACCGTATTTCACTCGTTGATTAGGCAAGCATTCACGGTGGGTTACTGGCGGTTCACAAGGCTTGCTGCTAGGCTAACCTCTGGCAGATCCTTTGGTTACACGCCGGTGACCTTGACACTTTGGGATGCGACTCTCCCTTGGAATCTCCCAGACAGAAAGGCGTCTGAGATAACCATTCGTTAGGGTGACTGGAGAATCTCAGCCCTGCAAGTTGTTCCTTATCAGGAAACTCCATCGGACAGAAAAACACCTTAAATCTGAACCACATGGAATGGCCTCTCTGTGTCTAGCACCACAGAGATGAAGGAGAAAGACTGGCAGGGGGACAGCAAACTTAATTCCGGTATTATTAATAAGCATTGCCGCTACATTGCAATAGTGAAAACAATAAATACAATTAAAACTTTTAATTTTAGAGGATCTTAATCAATAAAGCAAACTGTTTAAAGGATTTATACATTTTACAAGATTTAAAATCCAAACAAAAAAGCATGCTTTACAAACCACATATATTTCGTCCTTGGAAAACATGCTATATACAGTATATTTAATTCATTTTCTATATCCTGAAACATCTATGAATTTTATAGTGCTTGTCTTGTACAGTACCTTTAGTACCAAATAAATGTTTTTTCCTTCAGTTTTCCATCAACAGCATCATGATGAAGACTATATGTACAATAATTTTAATAATGAGACGGGCAAGTTTTCTATTTTTTTTAGATCAATCAGCAGTTTCATGTTAGTGAGCACTAATAAGTAACAGGTTCCCATACAGTATTCCTCTATTTATATATATATACACTATATTATATATAGTGTATATATATATAGAAGTGTATTATATATAGTGTATATTTTCTCTTTTTTATTTCTCTATACTGTTTGCAGCACACAGTAACCTAATTCCATGGGCTTTTCTTTTATCTTCTGTTTCAAAGAATTCTTGATGCAGTGCATGTCTGCAGGGACACTGACAGTGGATTGTTCAGTTCTCACACATTGCCAGAAATGATTAATGTGTTGTTGTGTCCTGCATTTCTATACTTCTATACTATACTGTATACATATATAGCAAATTAAATTACAGCAAAAGTGAATGTGCACTTGATCAAAGGTAATACAATATTTATTACTTCTTAAAGACTATAGTGCAAACTAAAAGAACACTATAGTTACCTGCAGGCTATTCTCATAGTTCTCTGTAGTAGTATAGATTCATAAGCAAGACAGAGTTGTCTTGTTATAGACTTTACTCTCTTTGTGATGTGTTAATGATAGTATCTTGCCTAGTCCCCCACCAGTTTTCCTTTCTTGTTTAAAAAGCAACAATTTGTGCATCTGAAGTTATTCTCATACTTTTGTGGTTTTATATTTTATTCGGGTGATTGTATACAATTTATAAAAAATACAAATATTATGTACGTGTTCTTAAATGTAAACGTTTTCTACCAGGTTGAGTTGTTAGTTTACTTACAGAATCAACATTAGTTGGCATTCTGAAGGTTTAAAAAATTAGCATGTGCTGCTGCGTCTAAATTATTCTGAATTCTCTTTGTTGTACTTTTCTGAATGTTTGTGGGACAATAACACAAGCAGTAATACTTCATGTATGTGCTAAAATATGCAAACATTATATTCACGAACTATCAGTTGCCTATTGCTTATGTTAGAAATGTCTATTGTAGGGTTTGGGCATTTACTGGGACAATTATTAATTGTAACAGTAAATCACAAAATAAGCATTGCCGCTACATATCCCCCCTTATTGAAGGTCACGAGGTCCTGAGGCGTTGTTGCCTTCAAAACAAAACAGAGTTAAGTGATGTCCCTTGCCATTAGAACATTAATCTTAAATGTCCACATTACTCCTCGAGAATTCATACCAGAACCAGCATTGGGAACAAACATGATGAATAACATCTGGAGTATGTATAAACACGGTAGGAGACATTATCTCAGTCTAGGAATTACACATCAGGAAGTTCACTGTCAATATCTGATACCTCTGTAGTAGATATTTGGGGAGAAGTCACTTCCTTTCTTTTGACATGCTACCTTTGACTCATCCATGCTACCCAGAGTACATCTTGATGTGAGAGTACATCCAGTCATGATCCAGCTACCCGGCAGTAGTGTTACAATAACAACAGTTCCTGTTCCCAGCCCCCCGATAAACCACAACACCAGTGTTGGGTATCTGCTAGGTTGGTTTGGAGGTTTGTTCCATTAAAGCAAACTAACTACCTGTACCTCTTCAGGGCTTACTGTTTCTTGGATTTCTATCCAATTCAATAGTGTGGCACCTGAAGGCATCCACGACCTCAAGTTTGGTCTTATGTTGTCTGGTTCTAGACAGTACAGTTTTAAGTTACCATGCTGTACTATGGCCTCCACGGGAACTTACAGGAAAACTATTGGTTAGGTAGCTGCATTGTGGTAGCTGTATCATGCCTGTCACAAGTCATAGTGACAGTTAAATGTGGTGTGTTGACCAGCGATTTACGTCCCACCTGCTCTTCATGGGGTTCATTAACCTCCCTCTGCTCGTTAGTAGCTTTACACCCTTCATTGGTGAATCGTTTAGACACAGCCAATGGATAGCTTTGGTAGCCATACCTATCTCAAGATTTGGAACCGAATTCAATCTTGGTTTGCCTTCTGGGTGAGCTATGAACGATGGGGTTAATGTCACATACTCCTCTACTGAGAAGAGTGGAATCAAGTGGGTTGGGAATTGTGCCATGGTTAGACTGGCTACAGTGGCAATAAACTCCCTTAACAGGTCTTGTGTCAACATTCTGGCCTGTTGCACACAAGCATAAACCCACTGTATAACACTGGCAATCATGTCCACTGGTTGGGGAATAAGGTTTAACCCTGTTGCATAGGAAGTTGCCTGTAGGATTTTCCCTAAGCTTTCCAACTTTTGCTGCTGTTGATACAGTCTGTCACTACCATCTGGCATCTCTGACACCTTCCTTCTTGGGGCAGTCAGGGTGAGAGTGCCAGTAGCACACAAACCTACCAGAAAAAGCAAACGTGCAACAGTGGCGGCAGCAATCAGTCCTCCCAAAAGTCTTTTCGGGTGGCTGATCCCAGTCATCTCCTTCTGAGTGACTGTTGCCTTTCTAAGCTGGCGCAGCGTGTACATGGTGTCTTTCTAAGTATGCCCTGTGGCATCTTGGGCACCAACATCCTGGAAATCTGGGGAGATCTGACGCAGCTGCTGATGCTGCTCCTCCTTTTCCAGGGCATCTGCTTTTTTGATTTGTTCATGCCTGTGCTCTAGGAACCCTGCAGCGGTGGAGCATGCCTGACCCTCGGCTGAGTGGTCATCTGGAGCACCTGAGTGATCTGGGATTGTTATCCCATTCTCACTGTTCAGGTCCACCCTGCACACCTCCTGATTGAGGAATCCCTCTATCGGCATGTTTACAGTCGTTCGCTGGGGGTAGGTGTAGGACACCTGCTCGCTCCCCCCTTCCCTCGCTATGGGTTAAAACCGGCTCGGCTTTCATTCCCTGTCCCTTCTGGGGGACTGGGTGTGTTGGCAACCCTACCGCTGAGGCAGGAACAATCAGGTCAGTCTCACTACCTGGTAGTTGTGAGAAATAATGTTACCTGACTGCAGGTTCCCTGAGTCACAGCAGAGGAAATCAGCATCTGGAATCAGGTGTGTCCACAGCGCAGTAGTCTCAGCGTCCAGCTGGACCTCCTGTTGGAACCTCAGCCGGGACACGACTTCCCTGTATATCCGGGGAACAAGAAAATATTTTTATTTCTTGTCCAGAGGGAACAAAAGAAATCTCCACATAGGCTTCTGTGTTCGGTGGGCACTGTGTGAGCACAGTCTGCCTCTTGGCCCCCCTTTCCTTCTGTACAGAAGGCTTAGGAGCCTTGACCTGTTTCCACACCTTGCCTTTCTGGTGATCCACCAAAGGTTCCTCTCTGAGTCGCATGCCCTTTTCTTTTTTTACCCGTTTGAGCTTGCCGTTTGACATCAAACACCTTTCAACCTCAGTGTCAATCAGTGTCTCACTGTGTAAGACATCTCCCATGGCAGCCTTGAGGTAAAAGCTTCCTGCTTTTCCTCTGTGTTTTACTGCCTGCTCTGTGACTCTAGGGGTGGAGTCAGCACTCGCTTGGGAGTGACTGACCTCATCCAGGCAGGAACCCTTCCGCTCAATCAGATAGACTGAGGGAGGGAGAGGGGGCGGGTCTCCGCCTCCTCCAGTGGAGAGTATCAGCTCATTCACGCTTCCGGCAGCCTTGGGGAGCGGTTGTCCCTGTCCTAATAAAGCTTGTTCAAGCCTGGCCAGGCTGGCGGCTACTGAATCCTTTTGTTCAGCTTTTTCTAGCCCTTTCCCTGCCCTGGTGTTCTCATGGCACTTAGGACGCTGGGTGCGGTCCTGTGTGCGTGCTTTGGAATGGGGCTTAGCCAGCTCAGGAGCCTGTGCTCCTTCGAGCAGGGGGGAATTAACCCTGCTGGCTCTGACGGCAAACACAGTCGCTTTAACAGCTTTTTGCTCAGAGCGACTTTGGATATCATACTCCCAGGCTTTCTGCACGAATCTCTTAATCTCAGTCATTTTCATGGTCTGTGCATCTGTATGCATTAAGATCATCTTTCTGACTGACGGGTGGAGATTCGCAATTAATAAACCCTTGAAATGTGTGTTCTCTTCGCAACCCTCATCATTTCGCCCTGCAAAATAAGTTCGTCTAAGTCTCTTGTAATATTCCCGAGGGGACTCTGCTCTCTCGTGCTTAATGTTTAGTGCGGCGGCTTTCACGGCAGTCGGGTCAATAAACGCACTGTATTCCTCGATAAGTGCTTGACACAGCTGTTCAAAGTCATTACAGACTTCTTTCATCTGCCTAGCCATCCACTAATGTACAGCTCTGCTGGTAGTTTTCCTGACCAGAAACACTTTCTCCTGTTCTGTGGCGTTTGGCAGGTACTGCAGGGTATACCTGAGGTCCTGAATATAACTCTTGATATTATTCTCTGACACTACAGGGTCAAATCTCTCTTTGTCCTTCGCTAGCTCTCTCAGAGAATGGAGATTTATTCTAGCTTCTCCGCTGACGGAGATATGACGGAGATTCCGGAGATTCCGGAGAAAGAGCAAGGGGAACTTTTTTCCTTTCGGCTTTCAGCACACTGTATTGTCGTGTATGAAACCAATTTTATATTGAATTATTCCGCTTGGTTGACTCATTTCAGTCTTACCAGCCCATGTCAGGGACGCCAATAAAAAATGTAGTGTGCTCTCTGAAGGCACCAGTTCTGTAGGGTTTGGGCATTTACTGGGACAATTATTAATTGTAGCAGTAAATCACAAAATGATTCTTTTGATGGCTTTAGAATCCAACCATGCAATATAACTCAAACAACGCACACACAGAGGTACTAATACACGAGGATACATTTATTAATACATAGAATATGCATATAAACCTAACAGATCTTATCGAGAGGGTTATCAGAATACAAAAGGTATATATTCAGTCAGTTACAAAGAGTTACATATATCAAGAGGACATACGTTCAGTATATCATTCATTTAGACCATTTCGTAAATGAACTTGGTTATAACTTCTACATTAGATACTCAAAACAAGTACATAACTCTTAGGAATTAAATTGATATCAACTGGTTGGGATAACAATTGAATTCTCGAGCTGTAATGCATTGAAGTTGAATACTCATCCAATCTCTGGGGATTCAGATCTCCTGTGGGCTCAAAGAAACAGTTGCAGGCTTGTTGCTGTCCAATCCGCGCTCTCTGGCTAGGTGCCAGGCTGTGCTGTGCGGTTTGCGACGGTGCGCTGCAGATGCTCACTGACCGGCTAGTTAGTGTTGGCTTTAACTAGCAAAGTTTGTGCACAGGAGAAAAGATGACTGTGGGTCCCAGCAAGTCAGGAAGAGGACCGGTTCGTTCCTGATGGAGAGTGAGTTCTGAATAGTGATTCAGCTGTCCACAGTTACGACCTGTTCATGAGGCTTGCTGCTGATGCTAACCTCGGGTGGATCCTCTGGTTACTCTCTGGCACTCGGACACACTGGCCGTTCCGTGGTTGTCCGGGCTGAGTCTCAGGATGGTCAGGAGGTGCGGTGCGAGAATGTCCTGCCCTTGGGAGCCTTCTGCTCCTGGGCCGTCCTGCCCTGGAATTCTCCTTTGAATTCCCTTTAGAATAGTCCACAGAATTCTCCACTGAATCTCCCAGGCTCTCTGTGTTGCCTGTTTTTACCTGGAGGAACTTCAGCTCATTCATTGGCTTAAAGTTCCATGGGCATCAGAGTCCCACGTGGGTTACTCGGCCCTACCAGTCCCTGATTGGTTGATCAAGGTGAGATATGAGTCACTTACTCCTGACACTTAGGAATGCAGTCCAGATGTCCATCTGGCACTCCCTAGACAGATAGGCGCCAATGGATGACCATTGATCATGATAGCCAGGCTTAGCTAAGTGCATCCCCCTTTGGGAGCTGTCCTAGGAAACCTTATCAAAGGAAACCTTAAATCAGCCTGCATGAATAGTTTCTCTGTGGCTGCACCACAGAGATGAACAGAGAGATGAGGCCTAATTTGGGAAAGCTCAGAAACACTTAATTCTTTCTTATTAATAAGCCTCGCCGCTACACCTGTTACTCAAAGAACAATATGCCCTACTGAGCAGTGTCCCATGTCACCGTAACCAGTATCACATGCAGATGTTCTGTTGTGGAAATGAAACCAACAGAAACAGCTAGATAATAATAAATTATTATAAGTTGAAGATGGCAGTTTTATAGTCTTGTCAATTCAAAAGGGGAAAGCTGAAAGTCACACACCACTAACTCAGACTGTGTGAATGCAATACAAAACAATACAACACACTTTCCCATTCATCAAAACAAAAGAACATTACTTTTTTCAAAAGTTTTACCAACTTGTAAATGTTTGCTTTTTCAGTTTTAAGATATATTCCTGCCATACCTCAATAGAGACAGGGACCGTATCACTTAATGATATGATTTTGTTTTTTACATCAACTGCCTCCCACAACATTCTTGAATGTTGCTCATTGATGCTTTTCTTTTTGTTCCCATGGCCCCTGTTGTATAAATCTCATTAGTACTAGCTCCTAAGAGTGCTATTTAGATTTCCTTCAGTGCTTCTAAAAGATTTCAAAACTTCATCCCTTTCTATATCCAGTTTTATAAATGTTCTGAGTAATGAAGAAAAAATGTACAAGTCTACAGTAAGCTGGTTAGCTGCTGTTTACTGTATGTGTTTTAGGGCCATTGATCAACCTGCCCAGCAATGAGTGTCATTGAGATTTCTGCATGTCACTATACCTAAGAGTTAAAAATATCGGTTCAATGCTGACAGCCAGGCATACAGCTTGTGAGTATTCTTTTTTCATAGAGTATGTTTTTTCTCCTCTCTACAACAATGAAAAGCAGTACATCATGTTATCTCCTTTCAGCAGGTTACTTTGGTGGGATACGTGTTAAAAATAGTGACAGAGGTCTGGCTTCCATCAGCTAAAAGATGTTTTTGAAGCTGCCTCTTGAGCATTGTGCAGTGTTCTTAAAATCTTCAGGCTAAAAAGAAATGTCAAAATTTGGGATTCAGCCTAAAAGCTACAAACCTTTTACTATTTTGACTTCAAAAACACAATTGTGGCCTACATATATTTCAAAAGTCTAATTTTTTCCCTCACTCAATGCAGATCACCAATCAAACTTTTGTCAGACTGGGCTTTTATATCCATAATGATTTATTTAGAAAACACTCCCTATTTTCTTTGTGAGTAGCCGAACCAGAAGTAGTTCTAGTCCCTGAGTTATTAAGAGTATGAAAGAGACTTTGAGAAAGTCCTGTGAAGAACAACAATTCATTCCAAGGCTTAGCAAAATAAGTTATTAGAGTGAAGAATGAAGGCCCTTAATCTTCTCAGTCTCAATAAAAGACAGCTATAAACAACATATTTGACTGACATTTTCAAAAGAAGAATGGAAATAAATACACATGACCCCAGTAATTATTTGAAATTAACCTCAGCAAACATGTCATGAGAAGAAACTTGTTAAAGTTAATTTTACTTCAAAACTAGAGAGTGCTTGTTTACACAGGGAAATACTGCGTTAATTAAATATAAATGGAGGTTCTGGGGTCTTTCAAAACTAGGTTTTACACTGTGATTGTTTACTTTGTAGGAAAAAGAAAAGCAACTGACATATGGATATCCAGGTCCCGTCATTAAACATTCTTGTGATCGATAGCAGCAGATTGGTTATCTTGTCTACTTGTGTCCACTGAATGGCAATATGCAGTTGCTTAAGTTAAAAAAGTGCTCAACCTTTCTTGGTAGTTTGATTCTAGAGATTATTTGAAACTAATTTCCTGTACAATTCTATATTATGTAAATGTCAGGACAAGTGTGGTAAAACTTTATATTTTAGAATAAAAACATCAGAACCTGTCCTGAATTTTGTATGGGATTATCGTATTGTAGCAGCTGAGTTTTAAGTGGTATTAGCATGTGCGCAGTTCCCTGCTTAACTGTCCTATATTGAACAGATGACCAAAATCTTAATGATTCATTCAGGTCAGCTATCTTTACTGTTAAATCATTAAGATAAACATATTAAAGATATAATATTAAAGGTGTAATTCAATAGTGACCAGTAGGGTCACATTGGAATGGATCATGGCATACAGATGCAGCCATTCAAAATGGGTGGGGTATTTCGCGGCATACCCCGGTGGGCGTGTCGCGGTATCACGCAGTATCACGGGGTTAATCGCGTCATTTGTGTAGTGTGCTCTCTGAAGGCACCAGTTCTGTAGGGTTTGGGCATTTACTGGGACAATTATTAATTGTAGCAGTAAATCACAAAATTGATTCTTTTGATGGCTTTAGAATCCAACCATGCGATATAACTCAAACAACGCACACACACAGGTACTAATACATGAGGATACATTTATTAATACATAGAATATGCATATAAACCTAACAGATCTTATCGAGAGGGTTATCAGAATACAAAAGGTATATATTCAGTCAGTTACAAAGAGTTACATATATCAAGAGGACATACGTTCAGTATATCATTCATTTAGACCATTTCGTAAATGAACTTGGTTATAACTTCTACATTAGATACTCAAAACAAGTACATAACTCTTAGGAATTAAATTGATATCAACTGGTTGGGATAACAATTGAATTCTCGAGCTGTAATGCATTGAAGTTGAATACTCATCCAATCTCTGGGGATTCAGATCTCCTGCGGGCACAAAGAAACAGTTGCAGGCTGTTGCTGTCCAATCCGCGCTCTCTGGCTCGGTGCCAGGCTGTGCTGTGCTGCTTGCGACGGTGCGCTGCTGATGCTCACTGACCGGCTAGTTAGTGTTGGCTTTAACTAGCAAAGTTTGCGCACAGGAGAAAAGATGACTGTGGGTCCCAGCAAGTCAGGAAGAGGACCGGTTCGTTCCTGATGAAGAGCTAGTTCTGAATAGTGATTCAGCTGTCCACAGTTCCAACCTGTTCATGAGGCTTGCTGCTGGTGCTAACCTCGGGTGGATCCTCTGGTTACTCTCTGGCAACCTCCGCTCTAGACTCTTAGAACAAAGGAAAGTTCTGGCACTCGGACACACTGGCCGTTCCATGGTTGTCCGGGCTGAGTCTCAGGATGGTCAGGAGGCGTGCTGCGAGAATGTCCTGCCCTTGAGAGCCTTCTGCTCCTGGGCCGTCCTGCCCTGGAATTCTCCTTTGAATTCCCTTTAGAAAAGTCTCAGAAGGTCTCTCAGGCCCGCTGTGTTGCCTGTTTTTACCTGGAGGAACTTCAGCTCGTTCATTGGCTGAAAGTTTCCTCGGCATCAGAGTCCCATGTGGGTTACTCGGCCCTACCAGTCCCTGATTGGTTGATCAAGGTGAGATATGAGTCATTTTCTTCTGACACTTAGGAATGCAGTCCAGATGTCCATCTGGCACTCCCTAGACAGATAGGCGCCAATGGATGACCATTGATCATGATAGCCAGGCTTAGCTAAGTGCATCCCCCTTTGGGAGCTGTCCCTTATCAAAAGAAAACATCTTTAAATCAGCCTGCATGAATAGTTTCTCTGTAGCTGCACCACAGAGATGAAGAGGGAGATGGGGCCTCATTTGGGAAAGCACAGAAACACTTAATTCTGTCTTATTAACAAGCATTGCCGCTACATATCCCCCCTTTTTGAAGGTCACGAGGTCCTGAGGCATTGTTGCCTTCAAAACAAAACAGAGTTAAGTGATGTCCCTTGCCATTAGAACATTAATCTTAAATGTTCACATTACTCCTCGAGAATTCATACCGGAACCAGCATTGGGAACAAACATGATGAATAACATCTGGAGTATGTATAAACACGGTAGGAGACATTGTCTCAGTCTAGGCATTACACATCAGGAAGTTCACTGTCAATATCTGATACCTCAGTAGTAGATATTTCGGGAGAAGTCACTTCCTTTCTTTTGACATGCTACCTTTGACTCATTCATGCTACCCAGAGTACATCTTGATGTGAGAGTACAGCATTCAGAGTACATCCAGTCATGATCCAGCTACCCGGCAGTAGTGTTACAATAACAACAGTTCCTGTTCCCAGCCCCCCGATAAACCACAACACCTGTGTTGGGTATCTGCTAGGGTGGTTTGGAGGTTTGTTCCATTAAAGCAAATTCAACTACCTGTACCTCTTCAGGGCTTACTGTTTCTTGGATTTCTATCCAATTCAATAGTGTGGCACCTGAAGGCATCCATGACCTCAAGTTTGGTCTTATATTGTCTGGTTCTAGACAGTACAGTTTTAAGTTACCATGCTGTACTATGGCCTCCTCGGGAACTTGCAGGAAACTGTTTGATTAGGTAGCTGCATTGTGGTAGCTGTATCATACCTGTCACAAGTCATGGTGACAGTTAAATGTGGTGTGTTGACCAGCCATTTACGTCCCACCTGCTCTTCATGGGGTTCATTAACCTCCCTCTGCTTGTTAGTAGCTTTACACCCTTCATTGTTGAATCGTTTAGACACAGCCAATGGATAGCTTTGGTAGCCATACCCATCTCAAGATTTGGAACCAAATTCAATCTTGGATTGCCTTCTGGGTGAGCTATGAACGATGAGGTTAATGTCACATGCTCCTCTACTGAGAAGAGTGGAATCAAGTGGGTTGGGAATTGTGCCATGGTTAGACTGGCTACAGTGGCACTAAACTCCCTTAACAGGTCTTGTGTCAACATTCTGGCCTGTTGCACACAAGCATAAACCCACTGTATAACACCAACAATCACGTCCACTGGTTGGTGAATAAGGTTTAACCCTTTTGCATAGGAAGTTGCCTGTAGGGTTTTCCCTAAGCTTTCCATCCTTTGCTGCTGTCGATACAGTCTGTCACTACCCTCTGGCATCTCTGACACCTGCCTTCTTGGGGCAGTCAGGGTGAGAGTGCCAGTAGCACACAAACCTACCAGAAAAAGCAAACGTGCAACAGTGGCGGCAGCAATCAGTCCTCCCAAAAGTCTTTTCGGGTGGCTGATCCCAGTCATCTCCTTCTGAGTGACTGTCGCCTTTCTAAACTGGCACAGCCTGTACATGGTGTCTTTCTCAGTATGCCATGTGGCATCTTGGGCACCAACATCCTGGAAATCTGGGGAGATCTGACGCAGCTGCTGATGCTGCTCCTCCATTTCCAGGGCATCTGCTTTTTCGATTTGTTCATGCCTGTGCTCTAGGAACCCTGCAGGGGGTGGTGCAGCGGTGGAGCATGCCTGACCCTCGGCTGAGTGGTCATCTGGAGCACCTGAGTGATCTGGGATTGTTACCCCATTCTCACTGTTCCGGTCCACCCTGCACACTTCCTGATTGAGGAATCCCTCTATTGGCATGTTTACAATCATTCGCTGGGAGTAGGTGTAGGACACCTGCTCGCTCCCCCCTTCCCTCGCTAGGGGTTCAGGAAGCTGCCCCAGCAGTGGGATAGCTAGTTCACTGTCTTTGAACTTACTATCACCCACCAGGCCCATGTCAGTGCAGGCAGGAATTCTGACACCCCCCTTTGCGATGCCCTGCACTGGCAGGCGGGTGGCTTGACCATCCAGCTCCAGTCTGGCTGAACCACTGTTGGTCAGACTCAGACTGACAGACTGAGCTGGTGGCTGTAAGAAAACCGGCTCGGCATTCATTCCCTGTCCCTTCCTGGGGACTGGGTGTGTTGGAAACCCTACCGTTGAGGCAGGAACAATCAGGTCAGTCTCACTCACTACCTGGTAGTTGTGAGAAATAATGTTACCTGACTGCAGGTTCCCTGGGTCACAGCAGAGGGAATCGGCATCTGGGATCAGGTGTGTCCACAGCGCAGTAGTCTCAGCATCCAGCTGGACCTCCTGTCTAACCTGTGAATGTTGCAACAGGGGCACCTGGCGGTGACCCCGTGACAGCTGCTCAAGCAGATCCTCACTAATAGAGGACCTCTCAGGGCTAAGGGTGAGGGCTACATCACCAACCTGCTCTCCTGCCATCTGGATCCCTTCCACCACTGCGGGGTGGTGGTCCTGACCCCTCTTGGGTGCCAGGGTGCACAGGGAAAGCTCCTTTTCATCACCAGGTGGGGAGATCAGCTCCTCTTTAGGGATGTAAAAGGGGTGTGCTTTACCTGGTGGATCAGGGGGCTGCTCGGAGCACCGCTCCTGTGGCAGGGAGGTTATTGGGACCTCAGCCGGGACACGACTTCTCTGTATATCCGGGGAACAAGGAAATATTTGTATTTCTTGTCCAGAGGGAACAGAAGGAATCTTCACATAGGCTTCTGTGTTCGGTGGGCACTGTGTGAGCACAATCTGCCTCTTGGCCCCCCTTTCCTTCTGTACAGAATGCTTAGGAGCCTTGACCTGTTTCCACACCTTGCCTTTCTGGTGATCCACCAAAGGTTCCTCTCTGAGTCGCATGCCCTTTTCTTTTTTTACCCGTTTGAGCTTGCCGTGTGACATCAAACACCTTTCAACCTCAGTGTCAATCAGTGTCTCACTGTGTAAGACATCTCCCATGGCAGCCTTGAGGTAAAAGCTTCCTGCTTTTCCTCTGTGTTTTACTGCCTGCTCTGTGACTCTAGGGGTGGAGTCAGCACTCGCTTGGGAGTGACTGACCTCATCCAGGCAGGAACCCTTCCGCTCAATCAGATAGACTGAGGGAGGGAGAGGGGGCGGGTCTCCACCTCCTCCAGTGGAGAGTATCAGCTCATTCACGCTTCTGGCAGCCTTGGGGAGCGGTTGTCCCTGTCCTAATAAAGCTTGTTCAAGCCTGGCCAGGCGAGCGGCTACTGAATCCTTTTGTTCAGCCTTTTCTAGCCCTTTCCCTCCCCCGGTGTTCTCATGGCACTTAGGACGCTGGGTGCGGTCCTGTGTGCCTGCTTTGGAACGGGGCTTAGCCAGCTGGGGAGCCTGTGCTCCTTCGAGCAGGGGGGAATTAACCCTGCTGGCTCTGACGACAAACACAGTCGCTTTAACAGCTTTTTGCTCACAGCGACTTTGGACATCATACTCCCAGGCTTTCTGCACGAATCTCTTAATATCAGTCATTTTCATGGTCTGTGCATCTGTATACATTAAGATCATCTTTCTGACTGATGGGTGGAGATTAGCAATGAATGAACCCTTGAAATGTGTGTTCTCTTCGCAACCCTCATCATTTCGCCCTGCAAAATAAGTTAGTCTAAGTCTCTCGTAATATTCGCGAGGGGACTCTGCTCTCTCGTGCGTAATGTTAAGGGCGGCGGCTATCGCGGCAGTCGGGTCAATAAACACACTGTATTCTTCGATAAGTGCATGACAAAGCTGTTCAAAGTCATTACAGACTTCTTTCATCTGCCTAGCCATCCACTCATGTACAGCTCTGCTGGTAGTTTTCCTGACCAGAAACACTTTCTCCTGTTCTGTGGCGTTTGGCAGGTACTGCAGGGTATACCTGAGGTCTTGAATATAACTCTCGATATTATTCTCTGACACTGCAGGGTCAAATCTCTCTATGTGATTTGCTAGCTCTCTCATAGAATGGAGGTTTATTCTCCTAGCTTCTCCGCTGACGGAGATATGACGGAGATCGTGGTCAGACTTGTCGCTGCTAGAGAGAGTGCTTAATAGCGACTCGAATTCAGACCTTTTAGCAACCATCGTTAAACAAATATTTATGCATCAAAGCCTTTACCGAAGTTATTACTAATAGTATTAATAATGAATTACTTTGGACAAGCTGTATACTCAAAGTATAATTTCTTTAGCACATTTGTACAAGCACTTGGAATCTGTCCAAGCCCTACTTTTTCAGGCATTTTCTTTTACTTCAACGGGCATAAAAACTCCCTTGCTTTTAACAGGGCGTTTCATAATTTCTAACTACGAAAATTATTTAAAATGCAACACTTATCATTCAACTAGAGCTCAAAATATCACAAGGATCCTCAAGAGCACAGCAAAGACTGTATTAAAAGATACTTGTATCAGATACATGAGAATCCAGGCTTTTTTATCAACGCTTTCTTTTCTGTATACCAGATATTATGGAACCACTTCAGAAGGGTGTCAGCCAGTCAGATTCCAGGAATCGGTACTTTAAAGAAAAAATACACACCAGTATTCCATTTCTCCCTAAAAATTTTAAGCATCGAAGTATTTAACTAACATGTGAAATAGTGTGTGAAAAAGTGGTAGTTTTAAGCTTTTCTGCTAATATAATATTGAATTGCGTATCTAAAGAAATTAATAACGATATGATTATATTCATGTACTGCGACAGGGCTGTGTAGGGCTGTTTTGCCTCTCTCTTCATGCTTCATGGTGCCCGATTACCAACTCTAGGGTTGTGTGTTCAAATCCAGCTGGTGCTGTGACTTTTCTTTTAACAAACATTTCTTTGAAAAAATAGAATAGCAATATTATGGACAATCAATTGACTTTTATATTTCAAAATATCACAACATGATCTATTCTAAGTCATTTTTGATAACAATGAATAGTCACCTTCTTCCCTTCTGACAATGGTCCCTGCTTCTGCTTCCTGCTTCTATTGTGTGTGTGTGGGGGGGGATCCCTTCAGATCTCCCTTCAGATTTAAAAGGTTATTAATCATATCTTCGGTGTCGCATCTTACCAGTGCAGCTGACCTTTTGCTGCCTGGGTGGGTCAACTATCACAAAGCTTTAGAGAACCTAACATTTCTATTATCAACAAATTGTAAATTTGTAATAGAGTAAATTTTTATAGAGAAATGGAGGCTGGACAGTATGCATTACAATATAAACATTTATATTGATTTAAATCGTCTTTTGATTTAAATCGCAAACGCGTGTTTAATTATATGTGTTTTTTTTTCATCATAATCAGACTAATGCATTGATACAGTATCTTTGTCTTCTAAGTATCTTAATAAACTTTCAGCATAGCTTTCTCCCCGTTTAGATTTATTTTTCTTGGGATTTTGGGATCAAACGTGGAAGGATTAGATTGTAATTGTTTTTATTTTTCAAATACGTTTTAGAAAAGTGTAATCTGTACCTGCCCAGACTGTATGCCTTCCTAAACCCCGCCCTGACCACTTTCACTTCTGTTTTTAATAAAATGCTTTTATTCATGCTTAATCAGACTCACATTCCCGAATTCCCCCCACCCCACTCAACAATCCTAGGAAGAACACGAAACAGCCTGTTAATACAATTGTTACAATTTTGTTCGGTCAGTTCTTCCTCCCAGAATTTATAGATCGCATCGATCAGTTCCTGCGTTGTGACGGGCTTAGCAGTTTTCCGAACATAGTCTTTCAGCGAATGTCAAACCATCTCTTTCGGATTTAGATCTGGGGATTCGGCTGGAGTTTTCACGCCTCGCCCTTGCTGCTGTGTGTTTCGGATCGTTGTCTTGAAAGAGACGGTGCCTTGATCCAAACTGCTCCCTGATATATGGGGCGGCATGCTGTGTGACCACGACTTCCTCGAAGAATTCACGGTCCATAATTCCTTCGAAAATAAGAAGTGGTCCTGGGCCTCTTCTAGATATACCCCCCCAGACGTGAACCTTCAGTGGATGTTTGGGCTTTGGCTTGTCCACATATCTCCCCTTTTTGCAAAATGACATTGTTGAAAACTGTTCCAGAGCCACTGTTGTTTCGTCGGTGAAAAGTACACCCTGAAATGCCTCCCCCTGTTCAATCCATTGGAGCGCTTGTTTGAGTCTTTCCTCTTTGTTTTTTAGCCTTATAATGGGGCATGTGTTGGTTTTTCTGTATCTCCATCCAAGCATACTGCGTACTCTTCTTATCGATGTCAGGCTAACGGTCGCACCGAGGTCAGCCCATAGCCGTCTTTGGACTTGCAGCGTTGGTAGCTCATCATTTTCATCAGTCAGTTTGATAATGATAATGCCCCTTTATAATGTCGTCTCACTGTGCTTTCAGAAACGAAGATGTCCATCGAAGCCAAATGCTTTACAATGTCCCGTGTTGACTTCCCGTTTCTTTTCATCTTCATTATTTGGTGTGAGAGAGTCTTCGTGATTTTGGCCATTGTCCGTCTCCTTACCAAAGCGATACAGTGGTGCAGCTTGTATTCTGTACCTATATACTGTATGGTATGGTACAGATAAAACTTACACCATACCGATGAGCTAATACCAGGGAAAGACACTCCTATTTTATTTAAAACACAATACGCCAGGAAATGTGTCTGATGCATTAGCAAGTTAAAACAATTGGGTCGAAAACCTGGGCATAACTCCATTTCCTTTTTCTGATCACTCGCTTTCTGGATACACGTCTCACCTGTCCTGTTCTTTGTTTTCCTGGTTTGCTGATTATGCCTGCTGCGATCCACTCCTACCCTCACACCTAAAGAAGACTATTTTAAATTTCTTGGCGCGGTTCATTGTGCAATTAACCCTTGTATGTGCTGTCCTTAAGGTGATATCACATAAAGGTGATATGTAAAATAATGTTTTTTATTATTGTTATAGAGAAACATGATCAGATTTTCCCCGGTTCAGAAAAAAAAGATCTAAAGTAGTTTGTCACTAGTATACTTTTAATACAGTCTTTGCTGTGCTCTTGGGGATCCTTGTGATATTTCGAGCTCTGGTTGGATGATAAGTGTCGCAGTTTAAATAATTTTCGGTGTTGGAAATTATGAAACGCTCTGTTAAAAGCAAGGGAGTTTTTGTCTCCGTTACAGTAAAAGAAAATGCCTGACAGAGTAGGGCTTGGACAGATTCCAAGTGCATTTTTGCAATCGGCCTTATTTATGGGTTGCAATTTTAAAAAAGTCAAAAACCGCGCTCAAAATGCAATTTAGAGCTTTCTGGCAAGAGGAGACACCCAAATTAATAATGTAACATACCACTGTTTGTGCATGAACAGGGTTATACTGCTATTCCCTTAGATACCCGATTATAAAAAAATATAAAAAATGTTTTGAATCCCTGGCGGAACCGGGCATCCATATGAATCAAGTAACAGGTTTATTCCATGCTGAAAAAAAGAAGAAAGAAAACACATTCCATAAGAATTGACTGAGCTCCGCTCTGTACCACGCAATGATCCCCCCAGAGTCTCTGCCCCGGGTTAATTGGGTTTCTTGACAGAGGGTAAAAAACTCTCTCTCTCGCTTGACCTCCCCCTCCCTGTGTATTGTCTGTTTTTTTGTGCTGTCCTTTGACAAAACAAGGCTCGCAAGCTAATGTGAATCGAAACCTGTCTTTCTAGCTTTTAATGTCGTGCGATGTGTAACCCACAATTCAAATAGAGAAAAAAGAGCTGACTGACAAGATTTAAGATGTGGCTGTCAATGTTGGATTAAAAAAAACACATTGCCCGACGTTTGTTGCATTGCTTGACAAATAACTTTATTTCGAAAGACTGGATAAGTAATTCAAGTGTTTTTTTTAACTTCCTTAAAAACAACTAATAATTTAACTATATGTGCAAACGTTTTATGATATGTCGCTGTTGTGAATGTCTGTGGACATGTGCTGGCTGGACAGGAGGCTCTACTGTACACAGAGAGGGGCGGGAGGAGGGGACAAGCCGATACATTCTCTTAGAGTTTGATTAATTGGGAATATAATACAAAAATATAGTACTAAAAATAAGATACACTCTACAGACATTCATAATGGCGACTGTTAGAAGATAGGACACAGCGGCTCAGGCACCCGCTGAATGGAAAAGGGGCACTTTAATGTTCTGTATGGCTAATACTAAAGCCAATACTTCAATACTTTAATATTCTTTTCTGTATGTTTAACAATAGTGGGTACTGGCCTAATTCGTCCCTGCTCCCGTTGTTAGGTGTTAATGTGTTGTTAAGTGTGAATTTGTACCTGTTTCCCTGAGGTCTGGCTTTTTTTCTGGAAAACCATAACTCTGGTCTTGTCCAGATTGACTGTCAACGCCCAGGTCTGACAGTGCTGCTCCAGCAGTGCCAGGTTCTGGCGCAGCCTCTGTTCTGTGGGCGACAGCAGGACCAGGTCGTCTGCAAAGAGCAGGAACTTGATTTCCATAATTAATGCAGATCAGTAAATCAAGGGACAAAACAATTATTGCGCCCGGGTCCTCAATGGGCTTTGACGTGCTAATGCGTTGGTTTAACAGTCCGCTTGTGGCAAGCCTCTAATGTCTCCTGACTTCGGCAAAAGGCACCCGCCTTTCATTGGAAGACAATGAACACACTCTAGCCGTACATGTGAATATAGCATAAATACACCAAGGGATTGGGTGAGCTCCCATCACAAAAAAACTGCGAACCTGCACTACAGCGACCACAGTACAGTATGGAGACCAAGACCTTTTACGGGAAGAGACGGGGTGCTTCTGCCGCCCCAGCTTCCCAAGAGCGAAGGGTAAGCTAATACAGCAGACTTAATCTGAAATACGCGATTACAGCACATATTACAAGGTATTATTGCCGTTTTGAATTTTAAATTCAATTATAATTATTTCTTCGTAGCCTGTTCTTCAAGAAAACACCGCACGGGCGAAACGATCTTCAAAATCTACCAACAGGACAGTAAAAAAGAAAGCAGTAAGACGGAAAAAAAGAAAAGTTTATTTTGACGTCTGTTCCGCGACTGATGAATACTACTGTGTGACTTTATTTCTTACATGAATTATGTTATTTTGCCACAGGCCGTGGGTCTCTGCTCTCGGCCACTGGCCAGGGTGCCAACCTGTAGAAGCACCACCTGTGTGGAGACTTTCGGCAGCAGTGGGAGCAGTACGACGCATTACTGGGGAGGACTGGGAGGCTAGAGACACTCCTGAAAATGCAGACTTTTGTCAATGTGTGTGTGTGTCTCTCTGAATGAATAAAAGCATTTTATTAAAAACGCGTTTGCGTTTGTCTGGTATTTACTTTAACTGTTTTTCCATCTTCTTTATTGCTTTGAGATGCCACTTTTAAATAATGTATTTTATTATTGTTATAGAGAAACATGATCAGATTTTCCCCTGTTCAGAAAAAAAGATCTAAAGTGCTACACCTAACTTTCTTAATTCGATGTATTTAAAGCAGTGAACTACTGTAGGTGTAACATAACATTCAGAAATACAATCGAGAATAGTTTTGTGGTGTTTGTATAGATGAAACGTTCCTAAAACGTATAACGTAACAAAATTAAAGACGATTAAAATCTGTAATCTTTCCACTTGTACTGTATGTCATCAGAAAATACAAGAAGTTTCTGCTTTGTGTAAGGATGGTTTCAAAAAGTAATCTAAGTGGTGAGAAAGCTGTGCTCAATGTATTTAAGGGACTTAAAAGTAAAAGGAGATGCTTCATATTGCTTGACTGCTATACTATACATATTGCTATACTAGTTTGTCACTCTTCTCATCCCCTCTCTGCTAAATGGCTTTTGAATAGAGTCACATGAAGAGAGAGGTGAAACAGCCCTACACAGCCCTGTCACAGTATACGAATATAATTATATCTTATTAATTTCTTTAGATACGTGAATCTTTTAATACAGTCTTTGCTGTGCTCTTGAGGATCCTTGTGATATTTCGAGCTCTGGTTGAATGATAAGTGTCGCAGTTTAAAGTGTCACAGTTTATTTATGGGTTGCAATTTAGAAAAAGTCAAAAACCGCACTCAAAATGCAATTTAGAGCTTTCTGGCAAGAGGAGACACCCAAATTAATAATGTAACATGCCACTGTTTGTGCATGAACAAAGTTATACTGAGATTTCCTTAGACTTTAGATCTTTTTTTCTGAACCGGGGAAAATCTGATCATGTTTCTCTATAACAATAATAAAAAAAAACATTATTTTACATATCACCTTTATGTGATATCACCTTAAGGACAGCACAAACAAGGGTTAATTGCACAATGGACCACGCAAAGAAATTTAAAATAGTCTTCTTTAGGTGTGAGGGTAGGAGTGGATCGCAGCAGGCATAATCGGCAAATTAGGAAAACAAAGAACAGGACAGGCGAGACGTTTATCCAGAGAGCGAGGGATCAGAAAAAGGAACAGCTGTTACACCCAGGTTTTACGCTCTCCCTCTGCTGAATGAATGAAACCATTTTATTAAAAACACGTTTGTGTTTGTCTGGGTATTTACTTTGTAATCTGTGGTTTATATCTACTGTATTGTTTTGAGATGCCACTTTAAAAGGTGATATGTAAAATAAAGTTTTTAATTATTGTTATAGAGAAACATGATCAGATTTTCCCTGGTTCAGAAAAAAGACGATTAAAATCTGTAATCTTTGCACTTGTATGTCATCGGAAAATACAATCAGTTTCTGCTTTGTGTAATGATGGTATCAAAAAGTAATCTAAGTGGTGAGAAAGCTGTGCTCCTCAAAGCGCTTTACAGGATAAAAACAATAACAACAATAGTGGCTGGGCAAACGATTTTTTTTATCGAAATACAAAATGAGATATCATGATGTGTTCCGGCTAAGACATTAACGAGTACAACCCCCCTCTCTGCGGGAGTGCTGGCTGTGACGAATTAAACCGGTTTCACAGGTATTTTCAAAGTAGAAGGGGGCGAGATTTTCAGCTTAATTTTCGTGTTAAATATTTTTTTTAAATTAAAATTCATTCTATACAGCAATCGCATATTTGGGTACCGTTTCATAAAACTTTCATGCTTAAAATGTTTAGGGAGAAATGGAAGACTGATAATGGAATGGAATGGAATGAATGATAAATTATGAAACGCTCTGTTAAAAGCAAGGGAGTTTTTATGTCCGTTGCAGTAAAAGAAAATGCCTGACAAAGTAGGGCTTGGACAGATTCCAAGTGCAGTTTTGCAATTTACGTTGCATTGTCCATTGTGCTGCTGTAATACAGCTTAAAATAAGTCTAAACTGTATCAGCTTTATTTATGGGTTGCACTTTAGAAAAAGTCAAAAACCGCACTCAAAATGCAATTTAGGGCTTTCTGGCAAGAGGAGACACCCAAATTAATAATGTAACATGCCACTGTTTGTGCATGAACAAAGTTATACTGCTATTTTCCTTAGATACGCGATTAAAAAAAATAAATTTTTTGAATCCCCGGCGGAACACATTCCATAAGAATCAGCACTTATATATATCGCCTTTAAACACATATATTTAAACACGCGTTTACGATTTAAATCAAAACGCGATTCAAATCAATATACAGTAGATGTTTATTTTGTAACGCATAGGTGACTATTCATTGTTATTAAAAAGACTTAAATTCGATCATGTTGTGATATTTAGAAATATAAATTTGGTGCGAGTGAGGTGTTATTTAATCTCTGACTAAGGGAAACGTTTCATTTTTTCAAAGAAATGTTTGTTAAAAAAAAACTCATAGTTCCAGTGGGATTCGATCACAAACCGTGTGACATGGGAGTCAGGAACCTAACCCACAGCGCCACTGGCAAGGTCACATGCAGAGTTCTGAAAAAGCACTACAGAAACATTATCGACAGACAATGTACAGCGTGTACCATTCTTGTGTTGCGGTACATGAATATAATTATATCGTTATTAATTTCTTTAGATATGCGATTCCATATTATATTCCCTTTTAATCAAATTCTAAAAGTATGCTTGTTGACTCCAGTATCTCTTTAGTTAAAGACTTCAATGCTTAAAATGTTTAGGGAGAAATGGAATACTGGTGTGTATTTTTTCTTTAAAGTACCAAGACCAGCCATATACTGTATGTTTATGTTCCAAAATTAATATCGTTTATGGCCTTCACACGCATTACAGTATGCTCCTATTCTTTTTATGCTCAGCTAGAAAGATTTCCCTTCAGTGGTAAAATTCCATATGAATATTCAATACTACAACGGGCACAGTAAAGACATTTATTGTAAATCTTTCTACGACAGACCAACGGACCACGAGTGCCCCTGTCGGTCAACCAATCACGTACCGTGGTACCGCACGTCATCTTGCGTCACAATGCGCGACGCCGTAGCCAATTACCTCCGGTACGTGTCTGTACCGCGCACTTTGAATGGCTGCATCTGTAGATACAGGAACCAACAACAATAAAAAAAAGGAAAGGAAGAACAGGAAGCAAAGAATAACATCATAATCATCCATCATCTTCATCACTAGAACTGTCATACCTGCTTCTAATTCAGACTTGAAACCAGATTCTGTTCAAGGAACCTGAACACTGAAATAGCACAGGACTCTGTTTTAATTTGGAAGATAACTTTCTGCTTTACTTATTTTATGTATTTTTTTTTCCTCGTTTAGCGATACCTTAAACCATAGCAAGCTGGTTTCGGGATCTGATATTATATTTTAATTTTAACACAACTACCTTATTCACTACAATTTTGTAATGAGTTGCAGGGTTATAAAATTACTTATGGAATGAGGAGTTATACAATCAATATCCAAATCAAATAAGAACCAGGTTCTAACACTTTTTATTTATCTGCAAGCAAATTAGAAAGATTAACAATCTTTATAATAATCAGGGAATACTGAGTGTTAAATGGCACTTTATTTGTGGCAAAGCCTGAAAACAGAGTAATGACCAAGTGACCAGTTTAATAAGACTGATAAATATATATATTTTTAAATAAATTCCAAGATTATACAACACAATTATTTCAACTGTTATAAATATTTACAATTCCATTGAGTTTCACAATCCTGTTACAGAAACAGAAAATGCATATAGAAGCTGCCCCTATAATTCAAACACAAAGAGATCCTGCATCCTATTAAATGAAATGCTCCTGCCCTGAACTAAATCTTCCTGTCTATAATCATGCACACAACAGAATGGTAACCAAAGTTCCATGTTCTAAAAATGCACCATTAACTGAGGATAGGTGTTACGACCCCAGGTGTCTAGGGGTAAAGGGGTGTAACATTTAGGATGGGTTTGGATGCAGGTGGGTTTCTGGTGAGGGACTTAGGAAGCGTGACAACATGTTTGGTGCAAAAGTGATTTATTTTAAAGCGAATAAGTGACTGGTACATACACAGGATACAATAACACACAGGGAAAAGTAACTTGAGCGGTACCAAAGGAAAGAAAATAACAAAACCAAATGGATCTACCTAATACAGTGAGGTCTAACCTAACTTGCCCAAAAAAACAAAAATCAAAGGGTCTTTGGCATCTTCATGCGCCCTAACTTCCATACACTGAACTAACCAGAACCAAAATACACGAGTAGCATATGCCCCTAATCTAGTGTGTCTAGACAGAAAACAAACCTACGTGTGCACAATGTAACCCGATGACCTTACTCATACCTTTTCACTGTTGTACTACAAGTTCACAGTTAACAATAACACGGCACGAGTGAACCAATTGCACGATTATGGGAAAACGGGTAATATCGAAGAAAATACACAAGCAAGGAATAGGGTTAACAAATTAGCACAAACAAGATAAAAAAGGAGTAACAAGTAACAAGTGCAGGCAAGGTAATACAAGCACAAACAACAAACAAAAATTAAATAAGCATAAACAAAGCAGAAGCTAGCAAAACAAGCAAAAGCACGAGCAATGAGCATTCTAAGTTGAGCCGGAGCTCTCGAAGTCAGAACTTCTTTGGTATTTAAACTATAGATCTTGGGTTCTGACTGGCCGGGAGTAGAGATGAGAATGATGTCACAGCTGCAGAAATAATGTAGTGATGGGCCAATGGGGGGGGGTACCTGAATACAGGAAGTGAAAAAAACAACAAGAAAACACAGACATGCATGGGGACGTAACAATAGGTTTTCCCAGTGTTCGGATTACCTATACAGAATCTGGTTTAAAGTCCAATAAAAGAGGAAAACTCTTGATCTAATATTCTTTGTATGATGACCATGCCTTCCTTTTTTCCTAACTTTCTGCCTGTCTCCTTTTTTTCTCTCTCTTTTCCTGTCTCTTGTTGGTTTACTGTTCTGCTGTAATTTCCCTGCCTTGAGGCCTAATCTGTACCATAATCCATGCCCACTGAGCCTAGTACAATGATCTCACTAGGAATGGCCTCTGTGTAATCTTGATGTTATAATATGGTTGAACATGCTTTCATAGTGAATCAGTTTAATCAAAGTAAACAATATAATCTACTCTTTTTATCATCTATGTCTTTTGCCATGTACAGTATACTTGCCTCAAGGATCAAAGCAGCTGGTCAAAAACAGCAAGCAAATACTGGGAACTACAAAACATGACAATCAATCTAGGAACACAAGCGTCTAGCAACTTCTCCACGAAAGTATAATATTTAATAAGGCAGAAATGCTCAGACGTAGGGAATTATATGTACCACAGTATGATTTTGGAAACAGGTGTTTATCTCTACCAACAGCAGTCAGCACGTTATCTGAGGTATGATCTCATTAAAAGTTCTGTTACAAAATATGGGGGGAGAATGGTTAAATAAACATGCACGTGAGTTAAAGGGAACAATTTGTTGATTTTTTCTCTTATTGGATCTTATTAAATTAATGTTTTGTAATGGTGTAGATTTTTAATTATTACATTGATAGAGACATTTAGTTGGGACACTTAAAATGCATATATTATTTGCATAAAATAGTATGGAAAACCTTTGTGTTGGTTTTCACATTGCACACATGTACTGTGTACTCAGAAAGGAACGGGACTTGTAAACAAAATCTATAGAATGTTTAAAAATAATATTGATTATGATACAAATGGCACAAAATAATGACATTGCTGTAATAATGTAACCTGTGTTTTTAGCTGTTGATGGGAAGTAGAAGTAGAAGGTGGTGACATCCTAGGCAGGTAGGTCCCTGTGTGGCCCAATCAAGGTCTCGACTTAATTCCTATGGAAAAACTATGGAAAGAGTAGAAACCACTGTACATACTGTAAGTGATCCCCAGGCAACCCAAGAGAGCTTGAGAGTATCTGCTAAGAAATTTGGTAAAAAAGTGTATCAAGCTGAAGTTGGTAGAGAAAGATGTACTATTGCAATTGTTGCCAAAGAAGCTTTCACCAAACATTATGTTCACAGGTCTAAATACTTATGCAATAAACATAGTTCTGTTTTTTCTCTTTAGTTTTTGCTGTCATACAGTATACTGTAATAGTCTGAACATTAATAGTCAACTATTGAATAAAATATTAAGTTAAAAATAATTATACATCAGTTTGTAATTTCACAAAAAGGAATACCACATGAAGTATTTGAATACTGTAACTCAGTAATCTCCAAACTGTTAACCTCATAGTTACAAAATTAAGCACTTGACTGTATCATTGTTGATAACAATAACTTTAAAAATAAATTAACTTTAAAAATTCATTAAAGTGTCATATGCTGTATTACTGTAATAGGGCTATAAAGCAATCCCTAAAACTAAACTTTCTTATAACCCGAAGAAACATTAAAATAACAGAATGTGGATGTTGGTGAAAGAAGAGCTGTTTATTACGCTTGCAAGCAGGAGAGTAACTTACCAAAGCCAATCTCTCCGAACAGTTATAAAATTAGTCTTTTTATACAGTGAAACAAACAAAGTATTAGCACATACATCATATGACTTGCTAACTGTCGACTCAGTCCTTTCCGTCCTTATGCTGGTCTAAAAGTAAAGACCTCGTTATATGGCACTTTGCCAGAACTCAGCATTCAGAAAACAGGATGTTACAAGTTCTGCATAGACGTTATGTGAAATCATGAACGGACAGCACTTGCTATGCGTTTCCTGCTGACAGGCAAAGAATATGCAGCTCAACCTTTAGGAGATAAATTGTTAAAAGCATTTATTCTAGATTCTTCAAACCCTAATCCTAATCTTAAACCTAAGGACTGCAACACTTAGGGATCTGAATACAAAAGTATTCAGACACTATATGATCTGAATCCTTTTACAAGGGATTGTAAATGTTTTCCGTGCAGATGCAGTAAGAGCACTAGCTCATGTGCCATACCTTTAACTGTATTTTGAAAGTGTACTTAAGATTGTTATCTCTTTATTGTATCTCTTTATGGTATCTCAGTATTGCCACAGGATGCAACCACTACCTTACTCACTAGTTTTTAGTTGTACTTATTTTTTGTTACTCTTTGTTAGCTCCAGTTGGTATATATGTTCATAGCTACTCTCTGGGACAGGCCATTCCTTCCAGTATTAGGGTAATTACAGTACTTTGGATTTTTATCCACATTATTAAAATTAGGCCTCTAGTAGTGGATATTACATTAATGGTAGTTCATCCTGGCACCTGATGCACATCATTATGCTGAATCCAATTTCACAGACAAATGTGCTCATAGACAGCAGTACCATTTTCAAGATGCATGTTGAGACACAAGGGTATACTTTCTCAATTCTTGACAATGAACCAGAACGCTGGAAGATAAAGTCAAGCAACAGTCGATCTCATGAAATTTCAACAAGTGATTTGACTTCAGCTGCAGATATCAATAGCATTAGGCTTGAAAGGAGTTTTGCACACAATCATATTGTTATGTAAATGTCAAGGAAAAATAATGGATACTGTCCCACAATCTGCCTGAGATTCTCTGCCATTACTTGTGTGGGAGGCTGCATAAATTTCATTGCTAGGCAGGAACTTGCAATGCTTCTGAAAAGATTAATATTTCTCAATTTATTCAGCTATAAAAATGTTTAAAATGTTTTTGTCTCAGAAAACAGAGTCAAAGCAGAATGTGTTTGATAGTGCTATTCTTCCATAGACACAAAAGCCAAGATATGTGCATCACACTCACCTGTATCACACCTGTGTAGCGGCAATGCTTGTTAATAAAACAGAAGTAAGCGTTGCTGTGCTTTCCTAAATGAGGCCCCATCTCTCTCTTCATCTCTGTGGTGCAGCCACAGAGAAGCTATTCATGCAGGCTGATTTAAGGTATTTTCTTTTGATAAGGAACAACTCCCAAATGGGGATGCACTTAGCTAAGCCTGGCTATCATAATCAATGGTCATCCATTGGCGCCTATCTGTCTAGGGAGTGCCAGATAGGTCAAAGCACTTTACAGGTAATGGGGACTCCCCTCCACCACCACCAATGTGCAGCATCCACCTGGATGATGCGACAGCAGCCATAGTGCACCAGAACGCTCACCACACATCAGCTATCAGTGGGGAGGAGAGCAGAGTAATGAAGCCAATTCATAGAGGGGGATTATTAGGAGGCCATGAGTGGTAAAGGCCAATGGGAAATTTGGGCAGGACGCTGGGGTTACACCCCTACTCTTTTCGAGAAACGCCCTGGGATTTTTAAAGACCACAGAGAGTCAGGACCTCAGTTTTACGTCTCATCCGAAGGATGGCTCTTGTTTACAGTACAGTGTCCCTGTCACTACACTGGGGCATTAGGACCCACATGGACCGCAGGGTGAGCGCCCCCTGCTGGCCCCACTAACACCTCTTCCAGCAGCAACCTTAGTTTTTCCCAGGAGGTCTCCCATCCAGGTACTGACCAGGCTCACACCTGCTTAGCTTTAGTGGGTTGCCAATTGTGAGTTGCAGGGTGATATGGCTGCTGGCTTGGTGCATAATTTATGTTTAATAAATGTATCTCATATATTGAATCCATGTGTGTGCGTTGTTAGTTGTTCTGATGATTGTCTAAAAGCCATAATGAACCACCTCGTGATTACTGCTATAATTAATAATTGTCTCAGTAAAATCACAAAACCCCTACACCTGTATCACACTCATACTGTATCAACATCCAAAGATCCATAACCTTGACTTCGTAGTGCTGTTGGAGAACTGTACAGTATTGAGTTTATTAGTTTATTCGATTGTCTATTATATTATTATTATTTTAGTTTATTAGTTTGTTTTCTTATATAACACTATCTTAACAATATCCAATTACAACTGATACTATCCCAACTGACCTGCATGATATGGTAGAATCCCCTTTCCCCTTCACACGATTTGTTATGTCCATATAGAGATTTCTATATTGATTTCTAACCACTTTAACACAGGATTGCAGAAGGACAGAGTCTGTTTGCAAAGTCTGCAAGCAACAGGAGCAAGGCATGATACACCCTGGACAGGATGTTAGTCCATCACAGGGCACACACAAACATAAACATTTACACACTCACACTGAGACCAATTTTCCCAGAAGCCAATTAACCTACCATTCACTAATAATGGTTGTCATTATTTTAGGAAAACACCTGTTTATATAAGATTCATCAGTTGATACTGCATGTCAGAGCACTTCCGTGTTTAACTTCTGACACACTTGAGCTAACTGCTGATAATTAATGAGCAATTATTCCACCAGCACAAGATATTTAAACCCAGATCTGCCACTGATACTGTGCTCTGTCATTGAGCTATTTCTGACTTGGACAGTGCACACAGCATAACTAGCCTGCTCCCAGAAGGACACTCAGCCTGAATCCTGCCTGAAAAATTTGACTTATGTCTTGAATCCACTCTTCCTGTTAGCATTCAACCAAGCACTGGACCAGTGGCATGGATCCACACCACCTGTCTGATCACCCTGAGCAATGGCATAGCCACCCTGCCCAAATCAGCCCAGATAACTGTGACAGCTTATAATCACAAGTCAGCTGTCTGTTGTCATCTATCTTTTCAGCAATCTCCATCAGGCTCCACTCTCTGACCTGTCTTCTCTTGTCTCTCTCCGAGTCTTCACTGGGCTTAAACTCTTGGATTCTGTAGATTGTCAGCCAGGTGTGGCTTTTTCCATCTTCTCGACAGATCATAACTGCTCATGAGAGAATTTTGAGGAGGCATAGATTTGGGGAGGGTTATAAAAATATCTAGTATATTGAAAGTTCCCAGGAGCTCAGTTTGATCTATCATTAGGAAATGGAAAGAATAGAAACTACCCAGACTCTTTTTAGAGCAGGCTAACCTCCAGAACTGAGCAACAGGGCAAGAACAACCTTGGTCAGAGAAGTGACCAAGAACAATGACCACCTTGACAGAACTAGAGAGTTTCATAGCTGAGATCAGAGCAATCACTTCAGATCTATACAGATTTAGACTCTATGGGAGAGTGACTAGAGGGAAGCTAATAACACACCTGAAGTTTGCAAGAAGATGTGTGCCAGATTGTGATACCATGTGATAAACCAGATTGATTGACCAATACATTTAACTCTTTGGCCTATATACAACGTGCTGTGTTTGGCTTAAACAGAACACAGCATAGTCATGGTAGCAGAATCATATTATGGGGAGCCTTTTCTGCAGTAGGGACTGGAGCTCTTCTCTGGATAGAGTATACAGTGATTAGAGCCAAATAAGATAAATCCCTGAGGAGAACATGGTTCAATCAACAAAAGACCTCAGACTGGGGGATAGATTCATGTTCCTATAGGACAATGACCAAAAACATACAACCGAAATGACACTGGAGAGGCTACAAAACAAGAAGGTGAATGTCTTTAAGTGGCCTAGTGAAAGTACATTCTTGAATCCCAATGAATTAAAGATTGTGGTTCACCAATGCAGCCCATCCACCTTGACAGAACGTGAGCAAATCTACAAGGAAGAATGAAAGAATGGGTAAACATCCCCAAATTTAGCAAAGCCAAAACAGAGACCCAAGAAGACTTAAAGCCATAACTGTTGCAGAAGTTACTTCATTTTTCCATTTTTCATTAAATTGTTATACCATAAAATATATTTGCCCCTTTATATTGAATATGTTATGTAAAACAAATTTTTAAAAATAATTTAATGCATTAAAAGTTCTGGTTGCAACACAACAATATTTGGAATTGTTGAAGGTGGGGTGAATACTTTCTGAAGGCACTGTATCCCCCCTTTGAAGAAAAAAAATAACTCTTTTTGGATGCTCTTGATTTCCTTATGTGTTCCTTGTGAAGGAGTTTCTGGTGTTCTTTCAGCTGATTTGTCTTGATACTTCTGTTAGACAACAAATTTGGCTTTCCATTATATTCATAGAAACTCCCATAAAGTTTCAGTGATGCTTTGATCTGGTGATTGGCGAGGCCCTGTTAAGTGTTAGACTTAATCCTGGTATTAATGAGAGCATTCTTGAACTTGATTAGCAGTGTGTATGGGGAGGTTATAATTTTAGAATATGAAAAAATCTTGAGGAATCAATATGGCACTCCAGGCCTCTATAAAGGCTTTGTATTCCTTAGCCGTAATTCTATCATGCAGAGTAATATTCAGACCCAGTGACTCCAATCAGATAGATGCAAATACAATGACAGCTCCACCACCATGTTAAACAGCTGGGAATAAGCAGGGTGGGTTGAAGGTTTCCTTTGGCTTTCTCCAGATATAAACCCATCCAGTGAAGCTCACAACACAGTTTTTGTTAAGACTGGTTCATGGAGGTATAGATCCACATTCAGTTCTGTGGTAATGTTAAGTTTCTGTCTGTCCCTGTCTGTTGGCTTCAACTTGCGACCACTTTTCCTCTCTCTTGATATTGTTTCCCTTGTTTGTGGTGTATCATCAAGTTTTGACACTGTTCCCCTTGACACGTGAAATAATTTTGCTATTTCTGTGACTGATACACCTGCAATTTGGGCCTCAACTATTTGACCACTTTTAAAATCTGTTAGATCTCCCATGTTGCGTTAGGCACTCACTTGTTAAATTGTTGATTTTAAGATATCTTTTATAGCAGAAACATGTTGGTAATTAGTATTGAAATTAATATGCAACTCTAGTGTAAAATCCTTTTTAATTGTGATTTAGTTACTTTAAAAAACAAGTCCTTTTCTTGTTAGGCTTTTCCATTCTTTGTCATCTATGTACCCCATCATCACATTTGCAGCAGCTCCTTTGCTCATTGCTTGCAGAATTAAGGGGATGAGGTCATCCTTACAGTCAGGTTGCCATTCCCTTAGAGGAGAGTTGTACAGGCACTTGAAAATATATATTGGTTCCAAGTTAGTGGTCCATAGTCCAAATCTGGGCACCATAGGTCTTTTTCCTGTCCCTCACGCATAACCCTGGAAATACAGATAAGCAGTGAGGGGGGACTGTAATCTAAAATAAATGTGTGAGGGGATTCCCAAAATCCAAATGAGCAACTGAAAATGTCAGAACATATCCAAAGGCCCCTCGCATGGAACATGAAAAAATAATCTTAGGAATTGTTTGGGTGAAGTGATTTTGGACTATTCCCCCACTGTGATGTGATTATTAGTTGGATTACTTGACTGTGACACTCTGTTGACAATGAACTATGCCTTTGCAGGGTGCTGTAATCTGTTTATTCCCATTATCAGCACTTGTATTGAAACAAACCTTCCTACTCAGATTTCTTCCCTGGCTACATGGTAATTATTCTCATCTGTAATGGACCTTGTGCAGTTTTCCTCTACAGTGCCATTTCTGTTTAGAACATTATCTTTTTAAGGAATACTGGAAACATCAGAAAAAGTCTCACATTTGTTGTCCTTGAAAGACAGAACAACACAAGGAGTAAATGAACATATTTAAATACACATTTAGGGAACAAAATCGTCAATATATTAAGTTTCTCCTTTAAAAGACTGAGAAAAGCATGAGAAGGTTACTATACAGATGCAGCCATTCAAAGTGCGCGGCACAGACACCGCAGTACAGTACCGCAGGTATGATGACACGCGATACCGCGGTACGTGATTGGTTGACCGACAGGGGCACTCGTGGTCCGTTGGTCTGTCGTAGAAAGACTTACTGTACTGTAAACGTCTTTACTGTGCCCGTTGTAGATATTGAATTTTACCACTGAAGGGAAATCTTAGTAGCTGAGCATAAAAAGAATAGGAGCATACTGTAACGCGTGTGAAGGCCATAAACGATATTAATTTTGGAACGTAAACATACAGTATATGGCTGGTCTCGGTACTTTAAAGAAAAAAATACGCACCAGTATTCCATTTCTCCCTAAACATTGTAAGCTTCGAAGTCTTTAACTAACGTGATACCGGAGTCAACAAGCATACTTTTAGAATTTGATTAAAAGGGAATATAATATGGAATCGCGTATCTAAAGAATTTAATAACGGTATGATTATATCCGTGTACTGCGGCAGGTCTGTGTAGGGCTGTTTCGCCTGCCTGATCATGCGAGCTGGACAGTTTGCGTTACAATATAAACATTTATATTGATTTAAATCGTGTTCTGATTTAAATCGCAAACGCGTGTTTAATTATGTGTTTTTTAATCATGATCAGGCTAGTGCATTTCTACATTTTCTGTATGAACCAGCTTAGAGGTTCATACAGAAAGACAGCATGTGTTTAAATTGAGTGTAAGGTAATTTATGCTTCTAAAGTCATGGTCAGTATTGTTGTACTGTGCTGTACTGTGTCACATTATTTTATAGCGTTTTTATTGCGTTATTAAATCCGGTGGCGCTGTGTTAGTTTCCTGACTCACATTATTTAAACTGCGACACTGATCATTCATCTCTAAATAAACTTTATTTTATATAGCGTTTTAAGCCAATAGGTAATTAGATTGCTCATAAACCTAATCACTTTTTCTACATAAACACAGCGTGATTGCTCTCTGAAAATGCTTTTCCGTTATTTTTAAAGTAGGCTCAGATTTCAACTATAGATCGTATTATTATAAACTTTCTTGGAAAAATGTATTTTATGTAAACCATGTTTGCTATTAATTCATTTAGGGCTAAAATACGTTCATTGTCTTCTAATCGAGTCGAGTTGACATTGGAAGCCTGCCACACCCGGACCGTTAAACCAACGCATTAGCACGTCAAAGCCCATTGAGCCAGTATTGGCTTTAGTATCCCCCCCTTCTCCCCTCAATTCAATTCAATTCAAGGTGTTTTATTTGCATGACAGATGGGTACAAGCAGTGTTGGGTACTGTATGTATATTGTAACGCTTACGGCAGACAGGCACTGTGTAGGAGTCGACACACCAGAGCAGCGCCTGCAATTTTTATATTTATAACTTAGTTTTTAAAATTAGTCAAGCAATACGAAGCATCTCCTTTTACTTAGTGCCTGAGCATACTGCAACGCGTGTGAAGCCCATAAACGATATTAATTTTGGAACTTAAACATACAGTTTATGGCTGGTCTCGGTACTTTAAAGAAAACATACACACCAGTATTCCATTTCTCCCTAAACATTTTAAGCATCGAAGTCTTTAACTAACGCGATACCGGAGTCAACAAGCATACTTTTAGAATTTGATTAAAAGGGAATATAATATGGAATCGCGTATCTCCAGAATTTAAAGACCAGACAATCGCAAACTCGTTTTCAATAAAATTATTTTATTCATTCAGCAGTTTGTGAGAGGGACATCCAGCAGGGAGAGACACACACACGGTTTTCATTGACAACATTGTTTTTTTTTCAATTCCTCTTGTCTAACAGGAATGTTTTGTTTGTGGACAGACTGTTAGACAAGAGGAAAAGACCGCCTCCTCCTACGAAGCATTTCGTTGATCCGATCACGAATTCTTTTCCAGTCGTACGCAGCAAGGGTTGAGAATCTCCGATTCACCATCGTACTAATGTGTAACGCAACGGGGGCTCAGGCGGGCGCCCTTGCCGCATCAGGTCGGCCCCTGCACCGTCCGGGGCTCGAACCCGGGACTTCCGCGTCTCTCTGCAGCGACCTAGCCCCGTGAGCCAAAGAGAGATCTCTCGGAAGTCCCGGGTTCGAGCCCCGGACGGTGCAGGGGCCGACCTGATGCGGCAAGGGCGCCCGCCTGAGCCCCCGTTGCGTTGCATTGGTGTCAGAAGCGGGGTGGGATAGCCCTTCGCCGGGGACGGCGATTTAAGCGGGGGAGAGTGTAACGCTTACGGCCGACAGGGCGCTGTGTAAGAGCCGGCGTACCAGAGCGGGTGACGTCACCGCCCTTCCCTGTGATAGCAGGACCACAGCTACTGGGCTGTAGAGAGATCTCTCTTTGGCTCACGGGGCTAGGTCGCTGCAGAGAGACGCGGAAGTCCCGGGTTCGAGCCCCGGAGGGTGCAGGGGCCGACCAGATGCGGCAAGGGCGCCCGCCTGAGCCCCCGTTGCGTTACAAATGGTTTCCCGGAGATTGCAAGGCAAGGCACTTTTGCCTCTGGACCCATCGAAATTTACAGACGTGGTCCACCCCCAGTAAATTTCAAAAGTCACAAGATTTCGAAACACGAGGGCGGCGTAGCGGTCGGCTCTTGCTTTCCCGTCTATGCCGATGCACTGCAAGTACAACCCCCCCTCCATCTCCTGGGTGATGGGTAGCAGTTGGACATCTGGGAGAATTATTCGTCCCACTGGCATCTGTGAATTCCGCTGTGCTTCCTGGGGGGAGATAGCCGGCGGGGACAGCATCAACAGATTCCTGCGCGGTGGTGAACTGAGAGGCCGGGATGGAGTGTCCGGAGGCGGTGTGTGCTCTGCAGGCTACGAAGAAATAATGAAAGAAAGAAAAGAAAGAAAATATAATTATCGAACGTGAGACTGTCTTTCTCCGACTTACATTCCCGAATGTCCCCCGCCCTGGTCAACAATCCTAGGAAGAACACGAAACAGCCTGTTAATAAAATTGTTACAATTTTGTTCGGTCAGTTCTTCCTCCCAGAATTTATAGATCGCATCGATCAGTTCCTGCTTTGTGACGGGCTTAGCGGTTTTCCGAATGTAGTCTTTCAACGAATGCCAAACCATTTCTATCGGATTTAGATCTGGGGATTCGGCTGGAGTTTTCACCCAGTTCACTCCTTCTGCTATAAGCCTCGCCCTTGCTGCTGTGTGTTTCGGATCGTTGTCTTGAAAGAGACGGTGCCTTGATCCAAACTGCTCCCTGATATATGGGGCAGCATGCTGTGTGACCACGACTTCCTCGAAGAATACACGGTCCATAATTCCTTCGAAAATAAGAAGTGGTCCCGGGCCTCTTCTAGATATACCCCCCCAGACGTGAACCTTCAGTGGATGCTTGGGCTTTGGCTTGTCCACATGTCTCCCCTTTTTGCAAAATGCCATTGTTGAAAACTGTTCCAGAGCCACTGTTGTTTCGTCGGTAAAAAGTACATCCTGAAATGCCTCCCCCTGTTCAATCCATTGGAGCGCTTGCTTGAGTCTTTCCTCTTTGTTTTTTAGCCTTATCATGGGGCATGTGTTGGTTTTTCTGTATCTCCATCCAAGCCTCCTGCGTACTCTTCTTATCGATGTCGGGCTTATATTCGCACCGAGGTCAGCCCATAGCCGTCTTTGGACTTGCATCGCCGGTAGCTCATCATTTTCATCGGTCAGTTTGTCGATAGCTCGCACAATAGGACTTGAAAAAAAAAGAGATCAGCAGTTAGTTTTAAAAATAATGTGCGTAGTTGTATTTACATGCAAGAAAAGTATTTTTAGAAATTTATTTACCTTTGAATCGTCCTCGGTTTAGATTCTCTTTGCCTCCTCTCCCCTTTATAATGCCGTCTCACTGTGCTTTCAGAAACGAAGATGTCCATCGAAGCCAACTGCTGTACAATGTCCCGTGTTGACTTCCCATTTCTTTTCATCCTCATTATTTGGTGTGAGAGAGTCTTCGTGATTTTGGTCATTGTCCGTCCCCTTACCAAAGCGATACAGTGGTGCAGCTTGAATTCTGTACCTATATACTGTATGGTATGGTACAGATAAAACTTACACCATACCGATGAGCTAATGCCAGGGAAAGACACTCCAATTTTATTTAAAACACAATACGCCAGGAAATGTGTCTGATGCATTAGCAAGTTAAAACAACTGGGTCGAAAACCTGGGCGTTACACCATTTCCTTTTTCTGATCACTCGCTTTCTGGATACACATCTCACCTGTCCTGTTCTTTGTTTTCCTGGTTTGCTGATTATGCCTGCTGCGGTCCACTCCTACCCTCACACCTAAAGAAAACTATTTTAAATTTCTTGGCGCAGTTCATTAACCCTTGTATGTGCTGTCCGCGCCCAAAATGCAATTTTAAGAAAGTCAAAAACCGTGCTCAAATGCAATTTTCAAAGTGCAATGAAATACAATATTGTTGTTGCTGCTGTTCTGGTTGTTTTTATCCCGTAAAGCGTTTTGAGAAGCCACCTTTAAAGGCGATATATGTTGTAGAACCGCTGATTCTTATGGAATGTGTTCCGCAGGAGATTCAAATTTTTATTTATTTTTTAATCGCGTATCTAAGGAAGTCTCAGTATAACTTTGTTCATGAACAAACAGTGGCATGTTACATTGTCATTGTTTTTTTTAACAAGGCTCGCCAGCTAATGTGAATCGAAACCTGTCTTGCTAGCTTTTAAAGTCGTGCATGTGTAAACGACAATTGAAATAGAGCACACACCGCCTCCGGACACTCCATCCCGGCCTCTCAGTTCACCACCGCGCAGGAATCTGTTGATGCTGTCCCCGCCGGCTATCTCCCCCCAGGAAGCACAGCGGAATTCACAGATGCCAGTGGGACGAATAATTCTCCCAGATGTCCAACTGCTACCCATCACCCAGGAGATGGAGGGGGGGTTGTACTTGCAGTGCATCGGCATAGACGGGAAAGCAAGAGCCGACCGCTACGCCGCCCTCGTGTTTCGAAATCTTGTGACTTTTGAAATTTACTGGGGGTGGACCACGTCTGTAAATTTCGATGGGTCCAGAGGCAAAAGTGCCTTGCCTTGCAATCTCCGGGAAACCATTAGTACGATGGTGAATCGGAGATTCTCAACCCTTGCTGCGTACGACTGGAAAAGAATTCGTGATCGGATCAACGAAATGCTTCGTAGGAGGAGGCGGTCTTTTCCTCTTGTCTAACAGTCTGTCCACAAACAAAACATTCCTGTTAGACAAGAGGAATTGAAAAAAAAACAATGTTGTCAATGAAAACCGGTGTGTGTGTCTCTCCCTGCTGGATGTCCCTCTCACAAACTGCTGAATGAATAAAATAATTTTATTGAAAACGAGTTTGCGATTGTCTGGTCTTTAAATTCTGGAGATACGCGATTCCATATTATATTCCCTTTTAATCAAATTCTAAAAGTATGCTTGTTGACTCCGGTATCGCGTTAGTTAAAGACTTCGATGCTTAAAATGTTTAGGGAGAAATGGAATACTGGTGTGTATGTTTTCTTTAAAGTACCGAGACCAGCCATAAACTGTATGTTTAAGTTCCAAAATTAATATCGTTTATGGGCTTCACACGCGTTGCAGTATGCTCAGGCACTAAGTAAAAGGAGATGCTTCGTATTGCTTGACTAATTTTAAAAACTAAGTTATAAATATAAAAATTGCAGGCGCTGCTCTGGTGCGTCGACTCCTACACAGTGCCTGTCTGCCGTAAGCGTTACAATATACATACAGTACCCAACACTGCTTGTACCCATCTGTCATGCAAATAAAACACCTTGAATTGAATTGAATTGAGGGGAGAAGGGGGGGATACTAAAGCCAATACTGGCTCAATGGGCTTTGACGTGCTAATGCGTTGGTTTAACGGTCCGGGTGTGGCAGGCTTCCAATGTCAACTCGACTCGATTAGAAGACAATGAACGTATTTTAGCCCTAAATGAATTAATAGCAAACATGGTTTACATAAAATACATTTTTCCAAGAAAGTTTATAATAATACGATCTATAGTTGAAATCTGAGCCTACTTTAAAAATAACGGAAAAGCATTTTCAGAGAGCAATCACGCTGTGTTTATGTAGAAAAAGTGATTAGGTTTATGAGCAATCTAATTACCTATTGGCTTAAAACGCTATATGAAATAAAGTTTATTTAGAGATGAATGATCAGTGTCGCAGTTTAAATAATGTGAGTCAGGAAACTAACACAGCGCCACCGGATTTAATAACGCAATAAAAACGCTATAAAATAATGTGACACAGTACAGCACAGTACAACAATACTGACCATGACTTTAGAAGCATAAATTACCTTACACTCAATTTAAACACATGCTGTCTTTCTGTATGAACCTCTAAGCTGGTTCATACAGAAAATGTAGAAATGCACTAGCCTGATCATGATTAAAAAACACATAATTAAACACGCGTTTGCGATTTAAATCAGAACACGATTTAAATCAATATAAATGTTTATATTGTAACGCAAACTGTCCAGCTCGCATGATCAGGCAGGCGAAACAGCCCTACACAGACCTGCCGCAGTACACGGATATAATCATACCGTTATTAAATTCTTTAGATACGCGATTCCATATTATATTCCCTTTTAATCAAATTCTAAAAGTATGCTTGATGACTCCGGTATCACGTTAGTTTAAGACTTCGAAGCTTACAATGTTTAGGGAGAAATGGAATACCGGTGTGTATTTTTCCTTGTGATATTTTAAGCTCTAGTTGAATGATAGGTGTCGCATTTTAAATCATTTTCGTAGTTAGAAATTATGAAACGCCCTGTTAAAAGCAAGGAAGTTTTTATGCCCCGTTGAAGTAAAACAAAATGCCTGACAAAGTATGGCTTGGACAGATTCCAAGTGCTTGTACAAATGTGCTAAAGAAATTATACTTTGAGTATACAGCTTGTCCAAAGTCATCCATTATTAATACTATTAGTAATATCTTCAGTAAAGGCTTTGATGCATACATATTTCTGATAAAGGTAGGTTGTGTACTTCTGTCCAACTGAGCAATCTTGCTTTCATAATATATACCAACATTTTAATGACTGATGATTAACATGCTGTAATACACAGTTCAAAATTAAAGGCTAAAATGCTGTACATGAGAGGTTAAGCTCCCCCTGGCGGTTTTACAAGGCGACGCCGGATAGTTAGTCACGTGACACACGTGACACGCGTGATACTGCGTGATACTGTGACACGCCCACCGGGGTATGCCGCGAAATACCTCACCCATTTTGAATGGCTGCATCTGTAAATCTGACTCTAGCTCTGTAAAATGTGAAGTTGACCATGGTAAAAATGGATTTAAAAAGATGCATTATATTAGTATTTAAATAAAAACTGCAAGGATAAGATATTTATTCCTGTTTTTTATAATCCTTAATACCTGAGGTTTCTACATTGATAGAGTTTGTAACGGGCAGGACAAATTTGCTAAAGTTAACATTGCCCTGGTCCTGGAGGGATTTAATCCATTTTGTTTTGTAGGTCATACTAAGTCACCTCTTTTAGAAAGATTAGGAACACTTAAATTATTGATCAATTGAGCAAATAATTTGTTTAAGTTAACTCTGGTCCTTGCTGGCTGAATAGCATTCTGATTTTTCTTCCAAATGATCACTAAATTACTTAAGCTAACAAATTACCTATTAGATTGATCCAAATTAAATTGGTTCATGTCTTTTAGAAATTGATGATTTAATGATTACCTATAAACCTGCTTAATGAGGGCTCCCTGAGACCAGGATTGCAGATGCCTATCCTAAACTAATAAAAACTAAAAGAAAAAAAGAATCATGTAGTCTTAATGGTAGGGTATTACTTTAAATACCAACAACACTGCAAATTCTCAGCTTTTAATGAATCCATAGAAAAACTTTGTGCTGAATAGTACATTATAGAATTTTGGTTAAACTAAGATAAACAGCGATAATTGACTTCAAAGGAAGTTAATTTTAAGAGATTTAATGATTACATTATTCACTGATTCAAAATTAAACCTGCTTTCACTCTAATTGATTTAACAACACATTCTAATTTGAATGGAACTGTCAATTTAATGACTGCAATGCAGAACAACAGGGTCATGAATAGTGTTGTAAGGAGTGGAGCTACAGTACACAAAAGAACAAAAACTTTCATCACAATCACATCTAGCTAAGTTTAATGGATCAATATCCTTTAAACTAGTAAATTACCAATTGCATGATTGTATAGTCCATTCAATTCTATGCACAAGTAATGGTTTGGAAGCTGCTAGGTTTAAATACTTCACATTTTACTTTAAAAAACTGCCACTCAAGAAAGGTAATCTGAAAAATCACTTGTCTAATTGATCACTTACATTGTTCCAAGTCTTTCTTTTGGCAATGTTACTTATAAACCTATTCCATTCTGGCTCTGAAGGACCCCTTTGCTGAATTAAAAAAAAATCGACAAAGAAACAATCCTGTATTCTCAAAGATCAGGTATTGTTTTCTATGCACTCAAGTGCAACTTGTCAGCCTTTTCAAGGCCCAATACCTTGCTGCTGAAAAGTACATTGTAAATATTTGGCGAAATAAAGATAAACAGTGATAAATAACTTCAAAAGGATGATTTTTATCGTGTAATTTCTCCCACTGATCTATCCTGCAGTACACATATACAGTATATATTCCTTTACTCCCACTGATTCCCGAAATTAAGCCACAATGTGAGACTATCTTTGTCAAAAACTGTAGAAGCAATCAGGAAATGTTTAATATGAGAAATTCCTACCTTATTAAAACATTAAAAAATATTTTTAGTGAAAATGTGCCTTCTTATTGGAAATTGTATCTGAACATGTTGTAGACATTCTGTCAAAGGGATGTGAGAGTATGGAAAAGGCTTCTCAGCCATGTTAAACCCAATACCCTGACTTCAAGAAATGGTTGGATGAGTTACTTGGATCTATTAGCTGCTAACTCCGAACAACATGATGCTGAATTGTCTCTTCTCATATGTAACCTTTCTTATGTCACATTTATCTTATTTCACTTCTTTCTAACCATAACTATACTTTAGTAGATAATATGTTGGAGGCATTCTGCTCTTTTAATAACAATTAAGTAGATTTAAGGTTGGAACTGGCAAGGGTTTAAATTTCAAAACCTACTGTAATTTAAGTGTAATTTTGCTGGCTACGTAATTTAAGTATAGCTTGGCTGTGTGTATAGAATAATTATCAAATTGCAAAAAGGCTTCAGTTACAGGCCATTTTCCTTTTTAAGCTCCTCAACAAGCTTGTGTGTGAACAGCTACACACAGAAGAACATTTTGTGCTAAGGTGTCTTAGTGTTCTTTAATAAATGTTGGCATTCACCAGATCTCAGCTAGTGAATGTATTAGCCAATGAACTACATATGACTTTGTTGTGGAAGAAAAAAATATTATTATCTCCCCCATAGTTTTATAAACAGAAGTAAATGAAACAAGAGGTTTTTCAGCAGTCAGTTGATAGTAGTAGCCTTCATTGGCCATGAGAGCCATAGTATATAGGAAGGAAAACACAAAATTGAAAATCTACAATTCCATCACTACTTACACTTACAGTGCTATGCAATAATAATTCAGACACTTCATATGATGTACTATCCAGACATTTTCTATCAGCTTTATCTGATACAGCATTGGGGGGAACCAGAGCCTTGTCACAGCAAGCAACTGGAGCAAGTTACATGATACACCTTGGATGGGTTGCCAATCCGTCACAGGGCTCACATAGACACCAATATGCACACAGTCACACCAGAGCTAATTTTCCCAGAAACCAATAAATGCACCTGTTATCTGTAGACTGTGGGGTAATCTAAAGCACCTAGGGGAAACCCATATGAACATAGTGAGAATATACTGTATAAACTCCATGCAGACAGCCCCTAGGAATTGAACTCAGGCTTCCAGCACTTAGCAGCAATGCTAAGCACTGCACCACTGTGCCACCTATATGGTGTCCCACTTTGTGAAATTGCATACACAATAATGCATGCACATTTTTCACTTAATATGGTTTTCAGAACCCCAAGAAGGCCCCACGGCCTGAAATGTGTTTTCTTTCTTATTTTTTTCAGCATGGAATAAACCTATTACTTGTTCCTTTGCAGCCTATGCATGCTGATGCAGCTACCCACCTGAACTACTATTGTGTAAAGGGTTAGTTAAGGTTATTGGGTAAATGTACACATGTAGTTCGTCTATGTATTAGAAACACTAATTAGGACAGGTGATTGACTTTTGTCTTGTATGGTTTTCGGTAGTTAGTGAAGGTTAAGCTAGGGCATTAGAAGACACCGAAGACTGAATGTTTTGGGTTTTGTTTTTGTTGTTAGGTCAGCTTCCCCACACTTTATTAGTCAGCTCCATTTTGTTTGTTGTTTTCTTTCCTTTGGCACCGCTCAAGTTCTTTTTTCCTGTGTGTTATTGTATCCTGTGTATGTACCAGTCATTTATTCGCTTTAAAATAAATCACTTTTGCACCAAACATGTTGTCACGCTTCCTAAGTCCCTCACCAGAAACCCACCTGCATCCAAATCCATCCTAAATGCTACATCCCTTTACCCCTAGACACCTGGGGTCATAACACACAAAATTCATGGTAAACTGGCTGTCAAGAAATGCAGTTTTATTGGTATATCGAATCATACTGCCTAAAAAATTCTTCACTGGCCAAAGAAGATTGAAGGTCACTATAAATTGACTAAAATGGCACTTGTGGTACATTAGATGTTAGTGAAACAGTTGTTCATCTATTCTGTTTAACTACAGTACTTCCTTAAATACACTTACTTCATTATGAAATATTAACATGTATTCATGTAAATAAAGGGAAATTTTGGTAGCTGAAAATAAAAATAAGTTTAATAAGTTTCAGCACATCATTAAGGATATGAATTTGTTAATATAAATGTAATATATTTATATAACTGGTATTGGTAGTTGAAAATGAAAATTTACATGTCAAAACACTTTGAAATGAAACAGACTGGGTCCGTTTGGTTTCACTTCCTCCTTCAGCATCTATAACATTAGTAATTTAAATTGTTTTTTATTTATATTGTTACAAATGGGGTGTTACGAAAATCAGGAATTGACCAAGGGGTTTATTCAGTGAAATAATTATTCACAACCACCAACCTGTACGTGATTTCTAGCCATAAATCTGAGCGCCTGGTATAACTGGCATGTGAATTCTTTATTCTCTGGCACAGCTTTGTTGAGAGGAGTTATAATCCAGGCACACTTGGTTAAAACAAATATTTATTATAATGACAAAACCAAAAAACTGCACTACACACAACATACAATACAAGTTACATTATATACAGTATTTACAGACAAGGTGTTTTAGAGGCCTAACATTCTGGTCACCCAGAAAACCCCAGACTGCCGCTAAGCACTAAACTCTTAATTTGCCTACAGAGGCCACACAAGAGATGAGCTGCCTTCTATTATTAAAAATGATTAAAAATGGGAGGGAATGCCAGTCAACGCATTATCATCTCGCACAAGGGGGAAGGGAAAAAAGCTGGTAGTGCTTGTGTCATTTATTTCAGTCTCCATCACTCTGCCCAACCCCCAGCTCAACAGAGCTGCTTGTAAGAGCAAGGTGACATTCTGCTCATTTAAATAATGCTTCTGTACAGACATTTTAAGTTCTTCAAGCAAAATTAGCCAAATGTAGTCATATTTTTATATATCACAACATGTTCAATAAATAGAAAATATGAATGAGCTAATTTGAATATTATTTAAACTCCTATTTTTGAGACAGAATGCTTCAGATGTCAATAACTGCACCAACAAATCGCATTAACATTGGAATGTTCTTACAAGTGTAAAAAGAGGCGATACACAACGTGTCTCCTCCATAACTCTTCAGTTAACAGAGAAATTCCACCAGAGCCGCACAACATTGTCCAATAATACTCTTCTTGTGTCTAACCAGGGAATAAACCTGTGACAAAACGGAACAGCGCATCGGTCCTTGAATGTAGTTAAACAGTACATACGAAGTCTGGTGGAGTTTCAGCGTTCATGTTTCTGTCATCTGTAGAGAACTGTGACGTCTCATCAGTGCTTGGTACTGTTGTAACAAGCAAATAAGTTCTGGACCCCGAGTTGAAGTTGAACAAGTGAGTTTTATTGCATGCAAGGAACAATCAGAATTGTTCAAAATTATAGGTACAAAGCTTCAGTTTAGATAGATAGATAATACTTTATTAATCCCGTAGGGAAATTGATGTGTTACAGCAGTCCAGCCCAAGACAAGCAAAACAGACATCAGAATAGTTATAAAACAAAAGACAACAAAATAAATAAAAATAAATAAATACATAGGTGTGTGTAAAATGTGCTGATCATAGTCACTGTAAAAACAATAAAATATGTGCAAAATGTGCATAGGTTTATACAGACTGATTGTCCAAAAAGTACAATGGAGTAAACATGCTGTCCATAGAGGAGCAAATGAAGGGCTAACAGTCCTAGCCTAGGGCAGCGTTATACACCCTGACAGCCGCCAGGAGGAAAGACCTGCGGAAACATTCCCTTGAACACCGTAGCTGGAGCAGTCTATTGCTAAATGTGCTCCGCTGCCCAGTAACAGTCCCATGAAGCGGATGAGAGGTGTTGTTCATGATGGCTGTGAGCTTGGTCAGCATTCTCCACTCAGCCACCACCTCCATGGGGTCAAGGCTCATCCCCAACACAGTGCCAGCCTTCTTGATAAGTTTATTGAGCCTATTTGCATCTTTTGTCATGATGCTGCATGATGCTGCAGCCCCAGCACACTACAGCTTAGAATATGGCCGCCGCCACCACTGATTCATAAAAAATGTGTAGCAGTGTTCCACACACACCAAAGGACCTGAGTCTCCTAAGAAAATAGAGTTGGCTCTGACCTTTCTTGTACAGGGCGTCAGTGTTACCAGACCACTCCAGCTTATCATCCAGGTGTACCCCTAAGTACTTGTAGGAATGTAGGCCCTAAATGTACATGTACTCTATGTCCTCACCCTGGATGGAAACAGGGATCAGCGGAGACTTATTCCTTCGAAAGTTGGAGATCATTTCTTTGGTCTTGCTGGTGTTAAGCTGGAGATGGTTAAGATGACACCACTCCACAAAATTGGTAATCAAGCTCCTATATTCTTCCTCCCTCCCCTCTCTAATACACCCCACAATTGCAGAGTCATCCGAAAACTTCTGCAGATGACGTCTCAGAGTTGTACCTGAAGTCAGAGGTGTAAAAGGAGAACAGGAATGGAGCAAGGACAGTCCCCTGTGGAGCCCCAGTACTGCTAACAATCTGTTCGGACACACAGCTCTGTAGCCGTACATACTGTGGCCTGCAGGTCAGATAGTCTATAATCCAGGACAGCAGGGGAGTGTCCACCGGCGCCGCCCTTAGCTTATCTCTCAGTAAAGGTGGATGGATATGTAACGCTGCTCTGTAGAGGTGAAAAGGATCCGATGCAGATGCAGGAGTCGCAGGGAGGTAAGTAAACGTACCGAGCAAATCCAGGAGCTGAGTCGTAGTCCGAAGGCGAAGGTAAGTCGAGATCCGGTAAAGGCACTGGTGGCGAACAATCCAAAACGTGAGACAGAATCGTAGTCGAAAAGAGAGCTACAGGGTCAAATCCAAAACAGGCAATGATAGCAAACAATCCAAGGGGCGAGACGAGATCCGAAGTCCGTAGGCAAAAGGTGCAGGCAGAATTCCAGGAAGGCAAAAGAGGGGTAAGAACGCTAGGCTGAGCAACAAGTAGAGAACTCAATACCGAGCAACGGGAATCAGGTACGAATGGTATAAATAACCCGGCGTGCCGCACGGTAGAGCAATTGCAGGTGTGTTAACTCGTGCGGCGGCGCTTGTTAGTAGCAATCCGCTGCTGGTGCTGATTGGCTCGCTTACGTGTTGATCTCAGCTGGCTGGTGGTCGTGACAGTACCCCCCCCTTCACGGGCGGCTCCCGACGCCCGAGACGGCCGATTAGGATAGTCCCTGTGAAAGTCACTGATTAGTGTAGGGTCCAAAATATCTTTCTCTGGAACCCAAGATCTCTCCTCGGCACCAAAACCCTCCCAGTCGACTAAATACTGAAGGGTACCGCGGTTCCATCTGGAGTCAATGATCTTGTGGACCGTATAAGCCGGGCGCCCCTGAATGCGACGAGGAGGTGGCGGGCGATGTTGGGGAGCCGCAAGGGGCGAGCGGTAAACAGGTTTCAGGAGGGAGACATGAAATGAGGGGTGGATTCTGAGGGTAGGGGGGAGAGCAAGGCGGAAGGTAACCGGGGTGATCCGGGAACGAATCCGGAAGGGACCAATATATCTAGGCCCAAGCTTTTTGGAAGGCTGATGTATAGGTAGGTTCCGTGTAGATAACCAAACAAACTGTCCTTTCCGAAAACGAGGGGCTGGTCTGCGGTGTCGCTTGGCGAATTTGGCGTGGCGCTGGGTTGACTTAATAAGAGCTGTCCTCGCCATTTTCCAGGTCCTTCGCAGTTTAGCAATATATTGTTGCACGGACGGCACTGCCGTGAGTGGAGGTGTGACAGGGATGAGAGTGGGCTGATAACCTAAAGAACAAAGGAAGGGAGAGAGACCTGTGGAGGAGGAGGTAAGAGAATTGTGGGCATATTCTGCCCAGGGAAGTAGTGATGACCAATCATCCTGTGAGCTGGAGGTGAAGGTGGAAAAAATGAGGATGTCGTCCAAATATACCAAGACAAATTTTCCAATAATGTCCCTAAAGATGTCATTTATGAAGGATTGGAAGACTGCCGGGGCATTAGCGAGTCCAAAAGGCATCACCTGATATTCATAGTGGCCGTGCGTGGTCATAAAGGCCGTCTTCCACTCATCCCCTTCACGGATCCTGATTAAATTATAAGCCCCCCGTAGATCTAGTTTTGAGAAAATGGAGGCTCCACGTAGGGACTCCAGAGCGGCTAGGATTAAAGGCAAGGGGTAGGGATGTTTGACTGTAATGGAGTTCAGGCCTCTGTAATCAATACACGGCCTCAAGGAGCCGTCCTTCTTCCCTATGAAGAAGAACCCAGCACAGGCTGGGGACGAGGAGGGACGAATAAAACCAGAATTCAGGGCCTCCTTGATATAATCCTGCAGGGCTTCATTCTCTGTCTGAGTGAGAGGGTAGATCCGTCCTTTGGGTGGGAGTGCTCCTGGAAGCAAATCTATTGCACAGTCATAGGTGCGGTGAGGGGGGAGCGATAGAGCTTTCTGTTTGTCAAAGGCTTGCTTCAAATGTGCATATTGGGGGGGAATAATAGAGTGTTCTTCCAAGAGGTTTACTGAAGCAGCAACCTTGAGTGGAGGACGACAACAGTTGTCACGACAGGCATGGCTCCAGGCAATGATCTCATTCTTGGCCCAGGAGATGTGGGGATCATGCTTTTTGAGCCAGGGAAGGCCCAGGATCACAGGGTAAGCAGGGGAGTCCAGGAGAAGGAGTGAAATGTCCTCCACGTGAGTGGCACCAACAGTAAGGGATAGGGGAATGGTCTGCCAGGAAATACGTCCAGGAGCGATCGGTGACCCATCCAACGTTTGAATACAGATAGGGGGTGAAAGCGGAGCAAGAGGAATATCCCACTTCTTAGCAAAAGAGGCATCCATAAAATTCCCAGCTGCCCCTGAATCCACCAAAACCGAAAGGGGAAGGTGCGTGTCCATCCAGGAAATCTCAGCTGGGAATAAAGGCCCTGAAGAGGATTGTGAAAAAACAGCACTACTGACACTAACAGTAGGCAGTGGGGGTCTCAAAGGACAAGTAGCGAGCAGGTGACCCGACGCAGAGCAGTACAGACACAGCCCCTCCTGACGGCGCCTTTCCTTTTCCTCCAAGGACAGGGGTGCATGTGGCAGGGTGGGCGCCACGAGGGGAGGACCCATGGGGCGCACAGGTCTGCTTCCTGGGTGTCTCTCCGCTCTCCGCAGCCGAATGCGAGTGTCCAATTCAACTACCGCAGCGATAGCCGCCTCTAGAGACCAGGTTGGTAAGGACATGAGCACCAGGTGGTCCTTTAGATCCTCTGAGAGACCCTTAGCGAAGAGGCAAACCAAAGCTTCCGGGTTCCAGGCAGACTCCGTGGCGAGGGCTTGGAATTCAGCCACATAATCTTGCAGTGGTCTGTCGCCCTGGCGAAGAGAGGAAAGCCGAAGGCAAGTCAAATCCGGGTTGCTTTGAGAAAAACGCGCCTGGAGACGGTCAGCAAAAAGCTGAAAGTCAGAGAACAGCTGATCTCCTCTAGCAAGCAATACTGCAGCCCAATCCAATGCTTTGCCTGTGAGCAAGGAAAGTGCGAATCCGATCCTCTGTCGAGAAGTAGAAAAACGCTCAGGCTGCAGCTGAAAAGCCAGGGAGCACTGGGCAATAAAGCCCCTGCAGCCTGCAGGATTGCCGTCATACTTCTCCGGGAGTACAAATGGTAAAGTTGAGGGAGTGGTGGGCGGGGCCGCGGTGGTTGGAGCAGGTGTTTGTAAAAAAGGCGTTGTAGGAATCGGTGCGGGAGCCGGCGAAACAGGGGAAGAAAAAAGCCAGGCGACTTGGTTAGTGAGCAGTTGGAGAGAAGATTGAAGCTGGGCGATGGTTTGGGATTGCTGCGGGAGAAGGGAACGAAGGGTCTGTGCGTCTGCGGGATCCATAATCTGGCTCGGTATTCTGTACGCTGCTCTGTAGAGGTGAAAAGGATCCGATGCAGATGCAGGAGTCGCAGGGAGGTAAGTAAACGTACCGAGCAAATCCAGGAGCTGAGTCGTAGTCCGAAGGCGAAGGTAAGTCGAGATCCGGTAAAGGCACTGGTGGCGAACAATCCAAAACGTGAGACAGAATCGTAGTCGAAAAGAGAGCTACAGGGTCAAATCCAAAACAGGCAATGATAGCAAACAATCCAAGGGGCGAGACGAGATCCGAAGTCCGTAGGCAAAAGGTGCAGGCAGAATTCCAGGAAGGCAAAAGAGGGGTAAGAACGCTAGGCTGAGCAACAAGTAGAGAACTCAATACCGAGCAACGGGAATCAGGTACGAATGGTATAAATAACCCGGCGTGCCGCACGGTAGAGCAATTGCAGGTGTGTTAACTCGTGCGGCGGCGCTTGTTAGTAGTAATCCGCTGCTGGTGCTGATTGGCTCGCTTACGTGTTGATCTCAGCTGGCTGGTGGTCGTGACAGGATAGTGTTAAAGGCACTGGAGAAGTAAAAGAACATAACAATGCTCCCCGTCTTCTCCAGGTGAGAGTTAGCTCTGTGTAGCGGATACATGAATGCATCCTCCACTCCCAGGTGTGACCAGTAGGCGAACTGCAGGGTGTCCAGTGCTGTACTCACCAGGGTTTTGAGGTGGTCCAGTACAAGCCTTTCCAGAGTTTTCATTAGGTGTGATGTAAGTGCCACTGGTCTGTAGTCATTCAAGACTTTAGGGTGCCCCTTTTTGGGTACTGGCACCAGGCAAGATGTCTTCCAGAGCACCGGAACCTTTTCTAATCTCAGGCTGAGGTTGAAGATATACTGCAGCACTGAACCCAGTTGGTCTGCGCAGATCTTTAGCACCCTGGAGCTGACACCATCAGGAGTCTTCTCAACTCCCTTCTGACCTGGTCAGCTGTGATGGATAAGCCGAGGAGGGCAGGGGAAGATGGAGTAGAAGTAGGAGGGATCACATGTTGGGGTGACTGAGGACATGAAGAGGGTGTCTGGGGTGAAGGCCTGTGAGGTGAATGGACAGTGGACCCTGTATCGAATCTGTTAAAGAAAAGATTCAGCTCATTTGCCCTCTCCAGGCCTCCCTCACTCTGTTGGCCGCCGGACAACTTGCATCCGGAGATCTTCCTCATGCCATTCCACTCTTCATTCACATTTCTCTCCCTCAGCCTGTCCTCCATTTTCCTCCCATAAGCCACCTTGCTCTCCCTAACTCTCACCTTCAGCTCTTTCTGTGCTCGCTTCAGCTCCTCCTTGTCACCTGCCTGGAAAGCCCTCTTTTTCCTATTTAGGATGGCCTTCAGACCAGGGTTTATTATTGGAGAAGCAGCGCACTTTCCTGGTGGGCACTGCACTGTCAACACAGAAGTTTATGTAGTCAGTGATGCAGTGGGTAAGACCATCAATGTCATCTCCATAAGGCTCACAGAGTATCTCCCAGTCCGTTGTTTCAAAACAGTCCATCAGTGCATCATTAGCCTCAGCTGACCATCTCCTCACTGTCCTGGTAGTTACTGGTTGCTGTAGTACAAGAGGCTTGTACAGAGATAGGAGGTGAACAAGGTTGTGGTCAGATCTGCCATGGGGGGGGAGTGATGTGGAGCTCTAGGCATTCTTGACATTAGCATACAGCAAGCCCAAAGTCTTGTTATCTCTAGTAGGGCATTTAACAAACTGACTAAAAGTAAGCAGGGTAGAGGAGAGTGAAACATGATTAAAATCGCCAGTTATCAAGAACATGGCTTGTGGGTGACGAGTCTGTAGTCCGGCTGTAACAGTGTGTATGACGTCACACGCTGAGGCTGCGTCGGCAGAGGGTGGGACATATACCAGCACAACAATAACCTGCGAGAACTCCCTAGGTAGGTAATATGGCCGCAGGCTAACTGCTAGTAGCTCAATGTCCGAGGTGCAGAGCTGTTCTTTCACAGTTATATGATTACAGTTACACCATCTGTTACTCACAAACACTGCTAGCCCTCCTCCTCTCTTTTTACCGCTCTCCTTGATTTTCCGATCCGCACGCACTATCTGAAAACCCTCTATTGTAGCGTTAGCGTCGGGAACCAGTTCATTCAACCAAGTCTCTGTGAAGCACATAATAGAGGACTCACGATATTCCCACTGGCTCCTCGTCAGCGCCGCTAGCTCCTCCATCTTGTTGGCAAGAGATCGTACATTCCCCATTATGATGGAGGGTAAAGAAGGTTTGTACCTCCTATTTTTAGCCCGATATGTTGCTCCGGATCTATAGTCTCTACTCCGTTGAATTAGTTCTCTGGGGATCTCCAATCGCTCACCCAAGAACACTGCCAGCCTCCATTACATGAAGAGCTGGTCTCTGGTGTAAACAAAAAAGCCCGGTTTGCCCGTAGTACACGCCGATTTAAAAAGTTGCTCAAAAACCATCATGACTCCGAGAGAAAAAAAAAACACAGATAACAAAAACGAAAGTAAACGATATCCCAAACTAAAACTTATGTAACTACCGGTAGTAACAACAAAAAGGACACACAAATCACAAACTAACTGGAGCTGCTGCATCAGGCTGCAGCGCTCATGGCGCCATATTGGTTGATTTATTTAGCAAACTTTAGATGTTTCTGATGCAAATTGTTACCATGGTAAGAGGGGGAGGTTACCTGTGTTTGGACATTCTTAAGATCTTGAGAAACAATGTTTCGTGTTACTTTTTGCAGTAGAAAGTTGTGTTTGTGCTGCTCAAGAGATACTGTAGTGGCTTTGTAACCACACAGTATCTTCATATACAGTATGTAAAAGCAAATAAATATAAACACATAAAAATCAAAGGCTAGATTAAAATAAGTTTTAATATGCAATTTGACTTAGTATATAATAAGTTGCAATGCAGCTAATACAGGTCTGCATTATATTTTGATCAATATATTTAAATTGTTTTTATTGCCATTTGCCATTGAGGTACTATACAGTATTCTCCACTCAAAAATATTTACAAAATATAATTTTATTAATTGCTTCTAGATGAGGGCAGTCTGCAAGAACAGCACAAATCAGTAACAGCAGGGAATAACACAAATCCAGACAGCAGGGAATAACACAAATTTTAAACACAAAAAGATAATGGGCCACTAGAATAACTAGTCTCTGTGTTGATTTACATGACACAAGACAAGAAACCTCTAGCAATGTTTTCCTAGCAATTTTAGAGACTTAACTTAGCACTTGCCCAAGTCACAGAAGTATTTAATAAAATTGTACATGCCTTTGCTTTGTGGGATATTGTTCAGTTGTGCACATTTTCTCCAGTCTCAGCCAGTGAACTGTTAAGATCATTCAAAGGCACCAATGGCATCACAATTGCATTCCTAACCTTGCCCCCGGCTGTTTAGTTAGGAGGGATATCCAGATCTAGATAGACTGATTAAAGATTAAAATTCACAGTTCTCAAAGGAATATTTGCTGATTTAGTTTTTTTTTCTGCCCTTCTCATATGTGATTATGCAACTTTATAAGCCTCATCCCTGAATTGTTTTGAAACAAGTCTTGTGAAATCATATGAACCACTATTATTGCACAACCACAGAGGCCATTCAATTAATTGTGAGGATTGTTAAGGCAATTTTGTGTTAAGGTTCGACACAGTTTGAATGCTTATAAATGAATATTTTTTCCATTTTCCATTTTTTTCCATTTTCTTTTAATTTTAAGATTTTGTTCTTTTGTGTCTTCCATCAAATGTGTTGAGGAGGTTTTACTAGGGGGTATGGTAGCTCTGTGGTTAAGGATCTGCACCTGTGGCTGGAAGGTTGCCAGTTCATATCTTGTAGCCGGCAGAGGAATCCTACTCCGTTGGGCCCCAGGCAAGACCCTTAACCCCTACTGCTCCAGGGGCACCATATAAATGGCTTACTCTACAGTTTGACCCCAAGCTTCTCTCCTTGTCTGTGTGTCTCCTGGAGAGTAAGTTGGGGTATGTGGAAAAAAAGACAAATTCCTAATGCAAGAAATTGTATATGGCCAATAAAGTGATCTTATCTTATATAATGCTTAATTTAGTCATGTAAGCAATTTCTAATAAAGTAAAACATAATATAGCCAACAGTACTATATTTTACAGTAAATGGTAAGGCACACATTATATATAAAATAATATGTTCAGGTGCGTAGCTGCGTCAGCATGCGTAGGCTGCTAAGGAACAAGTAACAAGTAATAATTTAAAAATTCACAGTGGCCATTATGGTATTAAAATCTAGGAGGCTTTTATCAGGTTCCAAAAACAAAAGTATTGAAACTCCCACTATTGTGCACACCCTTTACAGGGCAAACAAAGTCTATTTAAACCTGTGTGAGGATGTGAAAATAAAAGACCATTTACTAATTATCCATTAATTAACTCAATCACTCAAGTCGTGACATTTACAACCAAGAGTAATTAACTATAGTGGCCCCTACTGTCACGATGGGTATATATAAAACCTCTCCTTACACTGGCATTAAGAAGAGTGTTTTTACTATGTTAGACTGTATTGAATTAAAATGATAAACTATATATTATATTCCTCTCTACTATTTAAAAAAAAGTATTTACACTTAACATTCAATGTAATTTTCATTGTTGTTCACTGCAGGCTCTCACACGGACCAACATACAGTACTTAACGATTAAACATTTGTGTTACATAAATTACCAGTGCTAGTGTGTTTTTTGTTAACTGTTTCTTAAAAATTATAACCTTTTTTTAACATTCTACCACTTGTAGTAATGCAGTTAACTAAACCATATGATAAAAATAATGATGCAAAATATGTCTAATTTTAAAAATCAGTTTCCTTAACATACAGTATTTTGTTTACTATTTTAATTTCTATTTTAATATTTGTTTGCATTTCGGGTTATTAGGCTGTTCTTGTACAGCTGCAGCCATTCTGAACGCTTGGGGTGTTTTGCGGCGTACTGCAAAGACCATTGCATGACAACACCCAACACCTTTTTATTTTTTCAAATAATCTCATGCAGGACTGCTTTACGCTTTAAAACTGCCAGGCGATGCAGTGAATCCTTAATGTGCCATGTTTCTTACAGTTAATCTTATTTTAACAATAAAAAATAAGTGTCTTAGTTAAAAGTATCCATTAGTTCTTTTAGTGCATTTAGTGCATTAGTGCTCAGAATTTGTTTTCCTATTAAATACAGTATACAGAATAATTAGTAAATGTGTATAAATAGTAATTAGAAACCATAATTTTATTTTAGGTTTTGATAATATATTATATGTATAGTAAAATATATTAAAATATTAATATAATAAATATATTAAAAACATATCATATTTAAAAGTAAATAAACAAAACAAAACAGAGCGCAGCAGAGACTTGAATGATCCGAGAGAAACCAAGCACAAGAGACCGGAGAGACACAACTGATGGAGAGAGAATGAAAAGTGAAAGGAGGTGATAATGAAATAACTGATTACCAGTCAGTGGGGCTTAATCAGCCCAGGCCTCTCAGTAATGGGAAAGAAAATTTGGGTAGTGAGTCAGTCTCAGTAGAAGCCGGCAAGCTGCATTCCTTGCAAAAAGCGACTGCTAACACAACCAGTCAGTCAAAAAAGGGAGTCTCAGGTACAGAAAGAAACTGAATGACAAGTCCCCTAAAAAATCAAATGGGTTTTGAAGGGCAGCCCTCAGGAGTGCTATGGGTACAGGTCAGCAAGCTTGAGGGTTAGCACACTAAAAAACATTGAAAATAAGTGACCCAGACAGCCCGAAAAACAAAAAGTGGAAGAGAGGAAAGTACCCCAAAGACCAGGAGAAAAGGCTGATCTAGAGAGAAGCCAGAAAGGTGTCAGGAAAAAGGACAGCCAGAGAAAAAGCCAAAGAGGAATGGCAAGAGTTTCTAGAAACTGTGAAGGGGCGGGAAGCTGAGGGAAGGATGAACGCAAGAGAAAAGCCCTAGGGTCCTTGCCATGGGAAGCTACAGTACCTCCTGGAATGGAACAAAACCACTGGAGAGGAGGCCAGCAGGAAAGGATTCCAGGAAAAAGCCAAGTGCTGGAGTGCAAACTGGAGTATGGATTGGTGTGTAGACAAGAAACTGAGACTGGTGAGCCGGGTGATGCAGAGAGCATTGTAGCTGAAGCTGTTGCGTACAGTCTGTTGGTCAAACAAAGAAAGAGAAACTGAATGATAAGCCTCCTAAAAAGGGAACCAGACTGGAAGGCTTGAGCTGAGGCTTCTGTGTTGGGCGATGCTGAGGCAGCTGTGGTGAGCGACACTGAGAGCCAGCTTGGAACAGAAAATGCTGAACCGGGCAACACTGAAAACTGCTGAAACTGTTGCGCAAAGTGAAGGGTGGCTTAAAACCAAAAACTGCTGAGCAAAGTGTTGTTTTGAAGCCGAAATTGCTGCCTACCACAGTCTGCCAGTTGGAAATAGGGAGCCTCAGGTACGGGAGAAACCAAACTGAGGTATCTTTTAGTCAGGAAATGCTAATTTCCTAAAAACACTGAGTAGCAATACTAGCAGAACAAAGATGCTTTGAAACATTCTCCCAGGTCTGATGTATTAATATATGATATAATGAAAAGTTAAGTAAAATGTGATTAACACATAGTTCAGTAACAAAAACCAAAAGTCTATTAACTTTTAACATTTTTTAAGCTTTTTAAGGATTACTGCATTAATTATATTTTTTTTACATTCATACATCTTATATTTTAAGCGCACATTAACAAGTAGCTACAGTATATACAATCTGTATATACGATCTATATACAATCTTCTTCAGATTGTATATACAAAGTATTTACAATCTGAAGAAGGCTCACACCTGAAGAAGGCTCCACGGCCGAAACATTGTGTTTTCTCTTTTCTTTTTTTCAGCATGGAATAAACCTATTACTTGTCCCTTTGCAGCCTACACATGCTGAGGGGGAGAAGAGTGACTGTTGCATAACATCACAAATCTTAAGTTTGCAGTTTATTGTCTTATTAGTCCTCCTTTATTTTTTTAGATTTTAATTATAAAAATATATTTTACATATACATGTCTTTACATGTCTTTAATAATTATTATTAAAAAGAAAATATGCAGTTACAAACCTCAGTTGTGATTTCTGTTTAAAGGCATCTTTACATTTTCATCCTCTATCCAAAAAACCTACTGACTGTTGTAAACCGGTAGAACTTGTTTTTACTCCTTTGCATTGACAGTATTCATGTTTTGCTAACTCATTCATGTTCATTTATGTTATTTATTATTAATATTATTTTAATATTTAACATACACTATATATATATAAGTAATACATATATAGTATACATATTATTTATTATAGTTTATTATTATAGAAAGAGTCTTTATTTGTTAAATGCACAACTGGTGCATTGACTGGCTATCAAACCAGGACCTTCTAACTTTCAGACAAAATACTACCACTGATGCAAAATATCAGTTAGGTTGAGTGATTTAAATTAAACAACAGCAGAGACAGCAAAATGTAGTTAAGACAATCACGTCAAACCATTTACAAAATATCCACAAAATATGAGCAAATTGAAAAACTTAATTATGCTTATGAAGAAATTGAAATACTCTACCCCTACCAGCTACAGTGTATATATATTTAAATTCATGAATTGATAGGGTTAATGGCTTCATAAACTTATTTTTATTTTCAGCTACCAAAACTTTCCTTTAGTTGCATTATTCCATATTAATATTCCATATCAAGTGAATTTAATGTTCAACAATAGATTACATGTTTTCACTAACATCTAACCATAAGTGCCACCTATCAATCTTCTTACGCCAGTGAAGGTTCTTTATGCAGTGTACTATACTATGGTGGAGTGGCTGCATCAGTATATTGTATATATTCAATATATCACTTTCTTAGTGATGAAGATTGAAGAGATAAGAGAGATGCCCGGGAAGTGAGATAATAATATAATTTTCTTATTTTTGTATGTTTTTGCAAACTATGCAGTCTATTGGCTTGAAGTAGGCTTTGTGCTCAAATATATATAAAGATGCTGCCTGTCCTTGGTCACTAAGATAAGGGGCATGTATTTGGTAAGCTGGCTATATGCCCAGAACATGAAAAGAACTAACTGCTAAGTAGTCTGCAACTTAGATATAATTAATTGGCAGGTGTTGCTGTTTTATCATTTGTTTAGAATATGTCATAGTAACTCTTTGTGTTTTAAGGTATAAAGGACCATCTTCAGCTACTTATTTTTTAAGTCTGGTGGTTGCAAGCCAGATTTCCATATGCAGATGAATAAAGGGACTTCTGCTTCACAGACACCTGAACTTTATCATTTGTTTGACACTACAGTGATAACACTGTGAAGACTAATGTTAAAATGTTAATTGTTAAACATACATATAACATATAACATATAATTTACAAATATAAAAAGTCTTTATAAAGACTCATAAATATTTGTCTATGTAATTCTCAAAAGTCAAAAAGACTGGTAGACTGAAAATAGAAACAAACCACATTAGAAATCAGATGTACTTTCAAGGAAGCACCAAAAAGGTAAGTTGTGTAATTTATAATGTTACTGAAAGTTCACAGCTTAAGGTTATGATTTGGAATGTGAAGGCTAAAACCATTTTTCATTAGGCATTAGAAACTGTTTTACTTTTTGTCTGAAGGCATTTCAGAAAAAAACTGTTTCCTAATTTTTCTAACCTGAAAATTTGTCACTGTCTTGTGTAGTGTGCAACCTTACAAAATACCAATCCATCAATGAGTTTCACTTATCTTGTGTTCAGCACTGACCTTGGGCTGCTAGCAGAAGTCTTGATATATTACAAAGGGGAACTGAAACAATTATGGCACAGCATTGTGGCATGTATTTGAACAATGACAGGAATTATGGGAACCAGTTAAGAGAAAAAAATATTTTATTAAATATTCTCACAATACATGTGATTTGAAACATGGCATAACTTTTTTTATTACAAAGAACAAATCTGTATACTTCTTAACATACTATAAAACACACGTTTTTTTTTCTACTTTGTAGCATGGAAATAACTTCTTTTTGTTCCAGCTATACACTCACATACAGATGCAGCCATTCAAAGTACGCGGTACAGACACGTACCGCAGGTAATTGGCTGCGGTATCGCGTATCATGACGCAAGATGACGCGGTACGTGATTGGTTGACCGACAGGGGCACTCGTGGTCCGTTGGTCTGTCGTAGAAAGACTTACTGTAAACGTCTTTACTGTGCCCGTTGTAGATATTGAATTTTACCACTGAAGGGAAATCTTAGTAGCTGAGCATAAAAAGAATAGGAGCATACTGCAACACGTGTGAAGGCCATAAACGATATTAATTTTGGAACATAAACATACAGTATATAGCTGGTCTTGGTACTTTAAAGAAAAAAATACACACCAGTATTCCATTTCTCCCTAAACATTTTAAGCTTCGAACAGAAAGACAGCTTGTGTTTAAATTGAGTGTAAGGTAATTTATGCTTCTAAAGTCATGGTCAGCATTTATTATTGTACTGTGCTGTAAACTTTTTCTGTGCCTAGTCACATTATTTTATAGCGTTTTTATTGCGTTATTAAATCCGGTGGCGCTGTGTGTTAGTCTCCTGACTCCCATGTCACATGGTCTGTGATTGAATACCATGGAACTATGACTTTATTTTTTAACAAACATTTCTTTGAAAAAATGAAACGTTTCCCTTGGTCAGAGATTAAATAAAACCTCACTCGCACCAAACAAATTTATATTTCTAAATATCACGACATGATCGAATTTAAGTCTTTTTAATAACAATGAATAGTCACCTATGCGTTACAAAATATACATTTATATTAATTTGAATCGCGTTTTGATTTAAATCGTAAACAGGTGTTTAAATATATGTGTTTAAAGGCGATATACTGTATAAAAGCGCTGATTCCTATGGAGTGTGTTCCGCCGGGGATTCAAAAAAATTATTTTAAATAGGCTGATAAAGCTTAGACTACTGTAACTGTATTCTAGCCTGTATTACAACAGAACATTGGACAATGCAACGTAAATTGCAAAAATGCACTTGGAATCTGTCCAAGCCCTCCTACAAAAATTATTTAAACTGCGACACTGATCATTCATCTCTAAATAAACTTTATTTTATATAGCGTTTTAAGCGAATAGGTAATTAGATTGCTCATAAACCTAATCGCTTTTTCTACATAAACACAGCGTGATTGCTCTCTGAAAATGCTTTTCCTTTATATTTACAGTAGGCTCAGATTTCAACTATAGATCGTATTATTATAAACTTTCTTGGAAAAATGTATTTTATGTAAACCATGTTTGCTATTAATTCATTTAGGGCTAAAATACGTTCATTGTCTTCCAATCGAGTCGAGTTGACATTGGAAGCTTGCCACACCCGGACTGTTAAACCAACGCATTAGCACGTCAAAGCCCATTGAGGGTATTGAGCCAGTATTGGCTTTAGTATTCCCCCCCTCTCCCCTCAATTCAATTCAATTCAAGGTGTTTTATTTGCATGACAGATGGGTACAAGCAGTGTTGGGTATGTATATTGTAACACTTACGGCTGACAGGCACTGTGTGAGAGCCGGCGTACCAGAGCAGCGCACCGAGGGAGCGTCTGCATTTATAACTTAGTTTTTAAAATTAGTCAAGCAATATGAAGCATCTCCTTTTACTTTTAAGTCCCTTAAATACATTGAGCACAGCTTTCTCACCACTTAAGATTGCTTTTGATATCATCCTTACACAAAGCAGAAGGGAAATCTTCTGCCCCTTATGCAAAACCAGACCCTCCTCCCATCCCAGTTTACCCTCTTTATCATCCTCAAAATCTACCTTGATTTTCAACTTAAAGCATTACTGCTTACTGGGTTTTTGAGGGGGAGGTATCTTTCGCTGGAAATCTCGCCTGCTTCCACTACTCAACCCCCTCTCTGCCGGAGTGCTGGCTGTGACGAATTAAACCGGTTTCACAGGTATTCAAAGTAGGAAGTACAGTGTTAAGTGGTAGCTGGGCTTTTGTCGCAGAGTTGCTGCAAGATGTTAACAGTGAAAAAAGGTATTTAGAAATGAGTTATTTCAAGAAGAAAATTTTCAAAATAATTGCAAATCTAGCAGGATAGAGAAAGCACAGAAAACAGACAGTTAGATTGATCAGATTAGTATGAAAAGTTATTTAGCAAAGGGAATGAGAAGAGTGACAAACTAGTATGCTTTAGATCTTTTTATCTGGACCAGGGAAAACTGATCATGTTTCTTTATAACAATAATAAAAAACTTTATTTTATATATCACCTTTAAAAGTGGCATCTCAAAGCAATACAGTAGATATAAAAACAGATAAAAGGACCACAGATTACAAAGTAAATACATATAAGAAAGACAAACAGTTAGAGGTGCTACCAAAATTAGAAAATGAAGCAGATACAGACACTAAGTCTTCTGAAAAGAAAGGTTCTGAGGTTAGATTTAAATGCACTCAGGGTACGTGACTGATATCACTGGGAATACAAATTGAGAGCTCTGGGGTGCAACAAGAGAAGACCCTGTCACCCACAGAATGTAGATGTTCTTGAGGACAACTAGAAGACCAGAGTCAGACGGACAAAGGTGGGGAGTAGACAGATAATAAGCCATATACTGTAGGTACTGAATGAGGATGAGGATTTTGAAGTTGACTCGAAACCTGATAGATAACCAATGCAAGGACTTGAAAACAGGTGTAATGCATCCCTGATAGGATTCTCGCTGTCATATTCTGAACATATTGAAGATTGCTCAGTGTGGATTTAATTTCCCCAGTGAACAGGATGTGCATTTATTAATTCTAGAAAAAAAGCCTTTCTTGATTTCTCTAGTTCTTAGTTTCTCTAGTTCCCTTTAAAATAAACTATTATTCCACAATGCAGAGTATTACATGGCCAGTATTTACACATGATATTTGTGATTTCAAGAAATTAACACAAGCAGCTTTTGGAGATTTAAGTGTTGGCTGAGTTATTGCAGGATAAAAGACTAGAGATGTTGGTAAGAAGAAGATAATTTTGGGATAGCTGAGGAATACACTGATAACAAGAACACTTCCTAATGGGGTTAGGCATACTTTTGATGAAGATGATGAAGTTAACAGACTGTATGTTTACATAGATACTGAAATGAGGATTGTATTTTAGATTACCTTGAATTGAAGGAATGGGCAAACATAGCTGATGCGGATCCACAGAGCCAGCATATTAAGATGTTTATAATTAGAGGCAATTTGTTTAAATAACTAGGTATGGATACTGATGTGCAAGAGAGGTGGAAAGGCTGTTTCCTTAAGCCAGCACTATAAAATGTTTTATTCTCAGTGAGATGCTGCCATTTCATAGGGGTTTCTAACAATGTGTATAGTTCCATCCACACAGTGCCTTTACTTCCATCCATTTCTAATCTCTTTATCCAGTACAGAGGATTTGGAGCCTATCCCAGTAAGCGACGGACACAAGGCAGAATACACCCTGGACATAGCGCCAGTCCATCACAGGACAGACAGACACAAACACACACACACCAGGGCCAGTTTAAATCTAACCTCAGAACCTTTCTTTTCAGAAGACTTAGTGTCTGTATCTGCTTCATTTTCTAATTTTGGTAGCACCTCTAACTGCTTGTCTTTCTCATATGCATTTACTTTGTAATCTGTGGTCCTTTTATCTGTTTTTACATCTACTGTATTGCTTTGAGATGCCACCTTTAATGGTGATATATCAAATAAAGTTTTTTATTATTGTTATAGGGAAACATTATCAGATTTTCCCTGGTTCAGAAAAAAAGATCTAAAGTATACTAGTTTGTCACTCTTCTCATTCCCTTTGCTAAATGACTTTTCATACTAATCTGATCAATCTAACTGCCAGTTTTCTGTGCTTTCTCTATCCTGCTAGATTTGCAATTATTCTGAAAATTTTCATCTTGAAATAACTCATTTCTAAATACCTTTTTCACTGTTAACATCTTGCAGCAACTCTGCGACAAAATATACACTTAGCTCAACCTGACAGTTCATCCTGCTACCAACATTAAATAAAACAAATCTTAAGATTTCTATATTTATGTCTTTAGTGGTTTCATTATTGACAATGGCTAAACTTTCTTCGAAAAATATCTTTTATGTGTTGCGGAAAGTTATAAATGCAGACGCTCCCTCGGTGCGCTGCTCTGGTACGCCAGCTCTTACACAGTGCCTGTCTGCCGTAAGCATTACAATATACATACCCAACACTGCTTGTACCCATCTGTCATGCAAATAAAACACCTTGAATTGAATTGAATTGAGGGGAGAGGGGGGGAATACTAAAGCCAATACTGGCTCAATACCCTCAATGGGCTTTGACGTGCTAATGCGTTGGTTTAACAGTCCGGGTGTGGCAAGCTTCCAATGTCAACTCGACTCGATTGGAAGACAATGAACGTATTTTAGCCCTAAATGAATTAATAGCAAACATGGTTTACATAAAATACATTTTTCCAAGAAAGTTTATAATAATACGATCTATAGTTGAAATCTGAGCCTACTGTAAATATAAAGGAAAAGCATTTTCAGAGAGCAATCACGCTGTGTTTATGTAGAAAAAGCGATTAGGTTTATGAGCAATCTAATTACCTATTCGCTTAAAACGCTGTATAAAATAAAGTTTATTTAGAGATGAATGATCAGTGTCGCAGTTTAAATAATTTTTGTAGGAGGGCTTGGACAGATTCCAAGTGCATTTTTGCAATTTACGTTGCATTGTCCAATGTTCTGTTGTAATACAGGCTAGAATACAGTTACAGTAGTCTAAGCTTTATCAGCCTATTTAAAATAATTTTTTGGAATCCCCGGCGGAACACACTCCATAGGAATCAGCGCTTTTATACAGTATATCGCCTTTAAACACATATATTTAAACACGTGTTTACGATTTAAATCAAAACGCGATTCAAATCAATATAAATGTATATTTTGTAACGCATAGGTGACTATTCATTGTTATTAAAAAGACTTAAATTCGATCATGTCGTGATATTTAGAAATATAAATTTGTTTGGTGCGAGTGAGGTTTTATTTAATCTCTGACCAAGGGAAACGTTTCATTTTTTCAAAGAAATGTTTGTTAAAAAATAAAGTCATAGTTCCATGGGATTCAATCACAGACCATGTGACATGGGAGTCAGGAAACTAACACACAGCGCCACCAGATTTAATAACGCAATAAAAATGCTATAAAATAATGTGACTAGGCACAGAAAAAGTTTACAGCACAGTACAATAATAAATGCTGACCATGACTTTAGAAGCATAAATTACCTTACACTCAATTTAAACACAAGCTGTCTTTCTGTATGAACCTCTAAGCTGGTTCATACAGAAAATGTAGAAATGCATTAGCCTGATTATGATTAAAAAACACTTAATTAAACACGCGTTTGCGATTTAAATCAGAACACGATTTAAATCAATATAAATGTTTATATTGTAATGCATACTGTCCAGCCTCCATTTCTCTATAAAAATTTACTCTGTTGCACACACACACACAATAGAAGCAGGAACCACTGTCAGAAGGGAAGAAGGTGACTATTCATTGTTATCAAAAATGACTTAGAATCGATCATGTTGCGATATTTTGAAATATAAAAGTCAATTGATTGTCCATAATATCGCTATTCTATTTTTTCGAAGAAATGTTTGTTAAAAGTAAAGTCCAGCACCAGCTGGATTTGAACACACAACCTGTGCGTTGTTAGTCACGCACCTAGACCAGTAGGCTACAAGACAACTCACATGAACAGGGAGGCGAAACAGCCCTACACAGCCCTGTCGCAGTACACGAATATAATCATACCGTTATTAAATTCTTAAGATACGCGATTCCATATTATATTCCCTATTAATCAAATTCTAAAAGTATGCTTGTTGACTCCGGTATCACATTAGTTAAAGACTTCAAAGCTTAAAATGTTTAGGGAGAAATGGAATACTGTTGTGTATTTTTTTCTTTAAAGTACCAAGACCAGCTATATACTGTATGTTTATGTTCCAAAATTAATATCGTTTATGGCCTTCACACGCGTTGCAGTATGCTCCTATTCTTTTTATGCTCAGCTACTAAGATTTCCCTTCAGTGGTAAAAATAGATATGAATATTCAATACTTAAACGGGCACAGTTAAGACATTAAATCTACATATACATACTGTATACAGTACAGTTTGCATACGGTAATATGTTTATGTTCCTAAATCAATCTCTTTTATGAGCATGTGAAAGGCATGGTGAATCACTGTACTTTGCATGATTGGAAACAAATGCGTGATTGCGAAATGCTGTGGTGTTACTTTTACAAAGACGGTCAATGAAAAAAAGAATGTTGACCAGGGCAATACTTTGAGTTTACACTTACAGCTTGTCCAAGGTCATTCATTATTAATACTATTAGTAATATCTTCGTTAAAGACTGATGGCCACAGCTCAAACATGAGAGGTTGAGCTTTATTAGCTCCACCTTGCAGAAATTCCGGATACTATTATTTTGCTTGTCGTATTATAGGAGAATTTACGGTAACTAGCGGTATTTACCGGTAACTCGCGGTATTTACCGGTAGCTTGCGGTAGACTGCGTACAGCGTACCGGAAAATAATGCGGTATCGCCCGCGCATTTTGAATGGCTGCATTTGTAACTTAGGAAGAAAATCTATTAATTAACTTCTTCTGTCACACTGTTTAATTCCAGTAATACATGGATGCAACAAAGGCCACATAACCCAGCGATATGTTTTGAAGGTCCCTGTAAAATCAGCTTCTACCAGGTCCATGGCCTTCCTAGAGCATTGGTTTGGAAATTCAGGTTCAGAGGGAAGAATGCCATATACTGTTCCAACAACACCACCACTTATTGCAGCATTCTGATTTTCCTTAGAGGTATCCCATCCCATTAGTGACCAGGATTTTAAACTTCCAGTATATTGAAAAAATCCTTTTATCTCCCAATGACATAGCACATGCTGTTTTAAGTCTTAAAGTAAATGGGATCAAATTCCAAAGTCATCATGTTTAAACATTACAGGGGCTGGTTTTGAACTCAATATAAAGATAAAAATCTGTATATTGTACTGTATATTGATCCCAAAGAGTAACTATGCAATAAGCTGCTTGGCTATTAAAAAAGAATACTATACAATAAAGACACTAATGTAGTGAATCAGCAAATTCCACTCACTATTCCACACTCAGCTTCACTCTTTACTATTAGAGAGGATCTTATTAGGGCAAGAAGTGGTTTTAAGGCCATAATGAAAAGGAAAAAATACACTTTTTTTCCAAGTAACCTCACCCATCTAAGAAATGGTATAAAAAAGAAAGGTAATGTTTTTTATTTTTTCCAATTTTTAGCATGGAGATAATCTATGTTCCTTTGCTTGTATATATATAACAAAATATATTGTTTATTAGGCAACACTGACCAATATGGGACAGATCTGTGCCCTTGTTCTCTATTTTGGCAGGTTTTGATATGAAGAGACTGCACCATGACAGGCATACCCAAAAACAGAACACAAACAGGTGCTACATAAAATTGCAAGCTGTATTTATTTTTCTGAAGACAGGAGGGTGATGTTTACTCACAAAGGTCCTGTAAGTAAGGTTCTGAGTGAAATCTGAAGGCAGTGGCAAAAATGTACCTGCTGATATCTCTGGGGAGTTTGCTGCCAAGTCCAAAGCAAATGCTTTCATATAAACAAGAGTAATAAATTGATATGTTTAAGTAGACATACTGTATAAACACCAGAGCTTGAAAATATTCATAGAAATTACATCTGGCAGATCAAATATGTTGCATTTGTTTTAATGATTGTACGTGAAACATACATTTAATAAGGAAAAATACATGTTTAGAATTATGACAATGGTGTAGCTGTGCTGGTCTGAAAAATAGATTAGAAATGTTCAGCTGATGGATTGTTCTCTTTGTATTTTCATTATTTCCTTATTAAATAACACATATATTTGTAGAGCTTCATACATAATTCAGCATGAAGAATGGATTTACCATTATATAACATAAATTCATTGGTCTTTCAAAAAATCTCAATGTCATCATGTATATGAAGCTACCTGTATAAGAAGGTTAAATGTTTTCCTCCACAGCAAAGGGAAAAAGATAAGATTATGGCATATTAATAGCTCACATATGTGAGCTAGGATCTGAGAAAAAAGAGAATTGCAATGATTGGGATGGATGAGTGCAGCATTTGTGTAGGTGCTGTAGCAACGTGGAGTAATTGTTGGTTCTGAGTGGTGGTACCCCCTAAAATTATCATTTGTCTAGGTCAGGGGTTCCCAAACCTTTTGTCAAATTTTCATTATGCCTCCCCTGAGTCAAAAATAAGTTCTATGGCAGTGCAATATTTTACAGAAGATTGCAAATTTGAAAAGGAAATAAGTCAAAATAAAAACGAAGTGATCCAAATTTTATTATTTTTAATTATTTCCAAAACCAAAATACTTGTGAAAGCTCAATCAAAATAGTAAAAATACTTGACAAAACATTTTATTGAAATTATTTGAATGTGAAAACAATTTGATTTGAAAGTTAACATCTTCATATGCTAATAAAATGAATTTTAGAAAAAGTAAAACATGAATATTTTTTTAAAAAGAGGGGAGAAATACAATGTCTTTTTGTTTGTGCCTCTTAATGGTATGGGTGGGCTTGTTTTTTTTACATAATTCATCAAACCTGGGTAGTATTTTTGAAATGGCAATGCACATCTCCTTCTCGACATTGACTCTTGATCTGTACTTACCAAAAGTGCTGAAAACCCAGCCTCAAAAAGGTAGGAAGTTGCAATGGGAAGCGGAATTTGCAGAGCTCTGTTGCTTATTTCTGGGTTTTCCTGCTTTACTTGGCTCCAAAAGTCAGGCAACGACACCCAAAAAAACTTGGCCTTCAATGTGGAGTCTGATGAAAGATCAATAAATTGTTACTTCTCTGAAGTAGTTAAATTTGATGGGGACTCTGCATTGAGCCTTCTTTTCTCCACAGCCGAAACGTTGTGTTTCCTTTCCTCTCTTTTCAGCATGGAAACAACCTATTATTGTTCCTTATCTCTTATGTGGCGTCTGTAGCCATTAACAGTTTAATGCTTAGTACCAGTCTGGGGCTTTCAGGGTGACCAGAATGTTAGGCCTCTTGTAAAATACTGTACATAGAGTAAGTTGTGGGTTGTATGTTTTATTGTGTATAATAATTTTTGTCTGGTCTAGGTTCACTTTGGTCCCTGTAATAAAGGAGTTTTCATATAAAGTTGAAGCCACTAGAGAGTATCTTAGAGACACTCTAAAGAGCGAGTAAGTGATCCAAGATGATTTTCATTAGGTTTTTCTATATCTAAAGAACACAGGAGAAGGTGTCTAGCCTTGTGCACTCATACTGTACATGTCTATTCATGTGCTGAGACCATTCTTTTTTAAACTTAGTTGAAGAGCTGACACCAAATTGGATATCTGATGGACCATAGTTTGTCCCACAGTTAGACAAAATGGGCACACTGTAATGTGTAGGTAAATACACAGATTATATTAGGGAAATAAGCATACTAAGGTGTTCAACTACCTCCAGCTAAACTCTCTCTCCTAGGAGATGCTATGCAGGGCTCTTGAAGGCGAAAAGGTTAGGATCACAGTCTGTGGTCAGATGGCCACACAATGAGGAGATCCATAAACAGGGCTCAATGTTGGAGCATTTCTAGAGTTGAGCCCTGAACATTTATAGGGACCTGGAAATGACAATTGGGTATCTGCCTGAAAGGAGGTGGGTTAGACCCACTGGTGTCTGACCCGTGTCCTCACCTCAATGGGAGATTCTTGTGGGAATGACAGATTGCTGGGGGAACACAGGAATGGGACTGGATGTAACAATAAGCTTCTAAAACAAGATATACAAATATTGTGCCCTGATGCAGTGCTTGGCAAAGGATTTTAGAAGCTTTCATGGTTTTTCATATTTTGTTTTAAAGGTTAGCCATTGCATTTTGAAGTAGCAATTCATATTTGTTATACTGCATATACATACTCCACACATTCAAAGTAAAAATGAAAAAGAATGACATAAATAATTTATATGAAAAAAGGAACCGTATTCAAACTCTTAGCCATCACATTATTATAACAAATCATGCAACTAGTAGTGGTTTCTTACTATGTGCAACAATAGTGGTGCACATGATACACCTATCTCTGTTAAGTCCTACTCTCATTTGGTGAATTTCAAGCAAAGATTCAACCAGGAAGACCAGTGACTTTTCAAAACTACACAGGGATAAAGTTGTATAAAGGCATGGATCTTGAGCATGGTGACATTGATCATTAGGAAGTAGAATGCACCCAGCTTAGTTCAGGTTATACCGTACTTTACCTCTAAATTGAACAGCCAGAAAAGGAGGAAACGTGTTAGGTATGCCAATTAATTAACCAATTCACCCCATAAAAATCTATATACAAGTGATTGTGGTCAGAACAACCTCTAGTGGCAGGTCAGCTGAATCTAATATATTAATGGTGCCACACAGGTGTTTGAGCCAACTAGGCAAAGTTTCAGTGGTTTCTATGGAAAGACAAAGAGCTAACCTTCAACAAAGAACACTTTATGTGCATTGCTGGCTCCCAATGTGTTCACAGATGTTATACTTGTTACTGTTTCATGATCCCTATTGAAATGGGTGACAAGAATGCCATGATATTCTGCCTTTCTTTTTTAACATTTTTACGTGACTTGAAATGTTTGAGTTGTTTAAGGATCACTGCTGTAACCCTGAAATCAATCAATCAATCAATCAAGGCTTATTTATCAATGCACAACAGTACAGCATACAGCGGTGGTTGTCGGTGGTGAAGTGCATTTTCGGCAAGCTCGCCAGGGAGAGACAGGACAGAATTTGATAGAAGGTTACAAGGAGAATACAATAAATTATACAGTAACAAATTACAAGATTACACAATAATAAAAAAAAAACACAGGTGTAACAAAAAGCAAGTGAGAAAAAAAACGCAGGGGGAAATAAAAAACGCAGTGGACTGACTATAATTAATTGACTGCGGTTGCTGGCTGTTCAGCAGTCTTATTGCCCAAGTGATAAAACTGTTTTGAAATCTGCTGGTCTTTTTCTGTAAGCTTAGGTACCGTTTTCCAGACGGTAGTAGGGAAAACAGATTGTGGTTTGGGTGACTGGGGTCCTTGAGTATAGACCTGGCTTACTTGAGGCATCTAACAGGCATCCCAGGTGGAGTATTTCCCATACCAGGCAGTGTTGCAGCCAGTCAGGATACCCTCAACAGTGCACCTGTAGAAGTTGGCTTGGAAATGTGATGGTATGCCAAACTTCTTTAGCCTGCGGAGAAAGAAAAGGTGCTTTTGTGCTGTTTTGACAACGATGTTGGTGTGGTGAGACCAGGTTAAGTCCTCTGTGATGTTAACACCTAGGAACTTAAAACTGCTGACCCTCTCCACTGCAGACCTGCTGACGTAAATTGGAGTGTGGTCTGCTCTCTGATGTTTTGCATAGTCCACGATCAACTCCTTAGTCTTGCTAGTGTTGAGAGAGATCTTGTTGTCCTGCACCATGCTGCCAGGGTTTCAACCTCCTCCCTGTACACAGTCTCATCACCATTTGTGATCAGAACGATGACCGTTGTGTCATCTGCAAACTTAATGATAGAGTTTTTATTGTCCTTGGCGACACAATCGTGGGTGAATAAGGAGTAGAGGAGAGGGCTAAGTACACAGCCTTGGGGGGCACCGATTTTCAGAGTCAGGGTGGAGGATGTACTTCTGCCAACTCTCACCACCTGTGGTCAACCCGTCAGAAAGTCCAGGATCCAATTGCAGAGAGGGGAGCTTAGTCCTTGGTCCTGGAGCTTGGTGATAAGCCTTGAGGGTACGATAGTGTTGAATGCTGAGCTGTAATCAACAAACAGCATTCTCACATACAGTATGTTCCTTTCTTATCTAGGTGTGAGAGGGTAGTGTCTAGAGCAGTAGTGATGGTATCCTCAGTTGATCTTTTCTGTCAGTATGCAAATTGCAGTGGGTCCAAGGTGTCAGGCAGTGAAGAGGTTATGTGTGCTTTGATCAACCGCTGGAAGCATTTCTTGATGACTGATGTGAGTGTAACGGGGCGTTAATCATTCAGACAGCTGACTGTGGTTTTCTTGGGGATCAGACTAATGGTGGTTTTCTTGAAGCAGGAGGGGACTGTGTATTGAGTTAGGGAAAAATATATATCCGTGAAGACGTCTGTAATCTGGTCTGCGCAAGCCTTTAGAACACGGCCAGGGATAGCCTGGCATTTTGCGTGTATTTGTCTTCCTAAAACTTTATATACATTAGCTCTAGAGACAGACAGTGGGTATTCCCCCTGGTTTACTGGGGTTTTCTTTGCTCGTTCTGTGTTATGAACTTCAAACCGAGCATAGAATGAGTTTAGTTCATCAGGGAGAAAGGTGGTTTGTGTTGTATTGCTGGGTTGGGCTTTGTAGACTGTGATGTTGTGAATTCCATTTCACATATTTCGGGAGTCTTGGTCAACCTGGTTGTATGATTCCAGTTTCGCTCTATAGTTATATTTAGCTCTTTTGATGGCTTTTCTGAGGTCAGATCTGGATTTTTTGTATATGTTCATGCCCCCAGAATTGAAAGCAATTGTTGTAGCTTTGAGCACAATGCGTATTTCGCCAGTTACCCACGGTTTTTGGTTTGGGTGTGTGTGAACTGTAATCGTGGGGACAAGTCTTCTAAGTATTTATTGATACTGTATAACTAGTAGCGTAGTCCGCGAATAGTTTAATGTTGTTACCGGCAGCTTCACGAAAAATCTGCCAATCAGTGGTAGCAAAACAGTGACATAAAATGGAATCTGATTCATCCAACCAGTGCTGAATGGTCCTTGTCATAGGGTTCTCCTGCTTGAGTTTCTGTCTGCAGGCAGAAAGTAGCAGAATGGAGGTGTGATCCGATTTACCTAAAGGAGGACAGGGGAGGGCTTTGTATCCATCCCAGATGGGAGTGTAAACATTCTAATACACATGCACGTTTTTATATAGGCATTACTGTTAATATTTTTTGGGAATACAGAGTTTTGGGTCAGGTATTAAGGGTCCACAAAGAACTTTTGCTTCTTCAGTTGTCACATTATTTTACACAAACCTACTATTGAGAGTAAAACTTGCTTTATTAACTTGTGGCTATAGAATGATCAGATATATCCCTTGTTATTACAATTTTAGAGTTAGAGACAGTTTTATATATACCATATTTTGTATACTTATTTAATAGAAGTGGAATACTGTATTTCTCTAGTACATTCATCTAGATTTGTAGTTAATACTGGACACAACACACTATGATATACTGTGAAGCTAAAAAACATAGAACTTAAACAAAATATTTACTAAAATATACAGATGGGATGGGATTGACTTTGGTCTGTCTCAAAGCAATATAATGTAGACATCTGTTTAGATAAGTATCTAGAAATGTGAAACTTTAGTGTTATATCAAACTATTTATAGTTAAAATGTTATTTCCTTATTTCCAGGTCATATAAAATAGTTAAATAGCTTTTGATTCATAAATATTATGAATAATTATTTACAGACAGAGGAAATTGAGCCATGTTGAGAATTACAGTTACAATTTTTGTTTCCTTTAACGCAGCTGGTGTCTAAGCAAAGCTCCTTAGATCAATAAAACAGAGAAAAGAAAGCAAAATTACATTCAACACATTTACTTACAAAAACATTGGTATGCTTATGAGAAACACTGCCTTTTAAGAAAATGTAGGGAGTTAATTATTTCTGTACCTTTGTAGAAAGAAACCAATAACAAGCAGAAAATGCTGCTTTTACCTTAATAGTCAGTGATTGGGTGCAGATAAATAAGAAATTACTATGCCACTTACTGTGCAAAACTGATACTTAGCCTGCTGTGATAAACCACACAATTGAAGATATGTCTTAAAATGTCTTTTAAAGGTTTAATAAAAATTATCCTTTGAAGGATGATATATGTTATGCATTTATTTTACAACATAAGTTGTCTCCTTATGCAGTCTTACCATTAAAAAGACTAGCAAGAGTACAATTTACATATAAAATTTCAACAAGCACATTGTGTACTATTTCACTGTAATGTGTGGAATAAATACAGTTAATTAAACACATAATAGTAAACTTTAGTTTCATAAGCAACAAATCCTCTTGTGTTCTTCAAGAGGAAGTCTTTCAGAGGAAGTATAACCTATTTGTATTTAACAACATAGTGCAGGTAAATTAGTATTTACAATAACTAATGTACCTTAAAATATCATCTTCAATTTTCCTTTTATTTGTTACATTTTCAATTTATGTTTTAGTAAAGATATAAAAACTATATGTTATACCAGTATTTCCACATGTCTATATCTACAGTACACATGTCTAAGTCATGGGCTATATGAACAACAATTGCCCATAAATATTTCTCTGGGAATGCATTTGAATTTTCACATTCAGATTTTGCATTGAAAAAAGTATACAATGAATGAATAGCAGAGACAGCAGAGAGATGTTGTTAGTATTTGACTAGTTTTTATTTATCAACCATGTGACATGTGAATGGATGGCAAAAGGACTGCAGAAACAGGCTAATTCAGCACTACCGGACATTTCAATATGACATGGTCCATCATCAGCTGACTATGGAATCCATCAGCAAAATGGAATTGTGACTTGTGGTATGTCTCATAAAGGACGTTCACTTGCCTCCACCTTTTGACAGTACTGACTAGTGCTAAAATGAGTATTAGGAGACAGATACTTTGAATGCCAAAGAAGTTCCCACTTCAATGACAGCATATGTTACATCTGTGCAGGTGCAGTTGCCACACCTCCTACACCCTACCTGTTCTATACTGTCTCCTATTGCTGAGGAGGCACTACAGTATACAGATGCAGCCATTCAAAACCTGTACTGCACACAACTACTCACGTCATACAGCAGTACGTGATTGGCTGGCCAATGGCACTCGTGGTGCATTGGTCGGTAGTGAAAAGATTAAATCATTTAATCTCTTTACTGTGCATGTTTTAAATACGCTTAGTATTGAATATTTATATGGAATTTTACAACTAAAGGGAAATTTTAATAACTGAGCATAAAAAGAAGATGAGCATAACGCATCTGATGATCATAAACAATATTAATTTAGGAACATAAACATATTACTGTATGTAAACTGTACTGTATATGGCTGGTCTTGGTAGTTTAAAGAAAAAATACACACTAGTATTCCACTTTCTTCCTAAACATCTTAAGCATCAAAGTCTTACATGTGGTTATTTTGGAAATGTTTTCACGTGCTCCTTCTGACCATATTAATTTTTATACTTTGTGAAATGTGATAATGTTTTAACCTTTTCTGCGAATACGCTCGTTATCGGAGAAAAAAAAGCATTCTTTTAGAATTTGATAATATGGAATCACGTATCTAAAGAAATTAATAATGATATAATTATGTTAATATACTGTAGCTTAAACAGTAGTATAAGATACATTCTATGGATATGTGTACTTCAGTTTCAATTACTTCCACATGACTGTGTCTGTGGCATGATGGCTTAAGCGTGTGTATTATAAGCCTGAGGTCTGTGGGTCAAGCCCTACTGTCACCATGAGTTTTCTTTTAACAAATAAACATTTCTTTGAAAAACGAAAATAGTAAATATTATGGACACTATATTGACATTTTTTATTTTTGTAAATATCACAACATGTTGGAAGCTAAGTCATTTATTAATAACAACGAATCATTTCAAACTGCTACGGATATTATTACTGACAATAAATATTATCGACACTGCAGTATATTGTCATTCTAAACATGTATGTAATGTCAGCCATACGGCATACTGAAGCTAAAAGTTTAGCCTTTGTCACTAATGTTACCACTAAATAAAAACATAAATCTAGAAATCCCTACATTACAAACTGTGTATGGCTGGTATTGGTATTTTAAAGAAAAAATACACACCAGTATTCCATATTAATACTAATCCTTTTAAACTTGTTAATGCGACACAGAAGATATTACTGTATTAATTATGTAGCAGTTTTAACTCACATGGATTTGCGCCCTACACCCTGTGGTACCGCTGTGTAATACAGTACGAACATGTTGTGATATTAAGAAATATAAAAAATGTCAATATAATGTAGTGTCCATAATATTTCCTATTTTAGTTTTTCAAAGAAATGTTTAGAAAACTCATAGTGATTGCTGGATTTGAACACCTGCCTCATGCTTATAAGTCAGTCACTTAAGCTATCACACTACCGATCCAGTCATGCGACATGTACTGAAACAGCAATACACATATCAATTGGAAGTTTTATACTACTGTTTGTGCTACAGTATCTGAATATAATTATATTGTTATTAATTTCTTTAGATACGCGATTCCATATTATATTCTCTATTAATCAAATTCTAAAAGTATGCTTTTGTTTACTCCGATAACGAGCGTATTCGCAGAAAAGGTTAAAACGATCAATTTTCACAAAGAATATAAATGTACAGTAATTTGGTCAGAAGGACCACGTAAAAACATTTCCGAAATAGCCACATGTAAGACTTTGATGCTTAAAATGTTGAGGGAGAAATGGAATACTGGTGTGAATTTTTTCTTTAAACTACCAAGGCCAGCCATATACAGTACAGTTTACATACAGTCATATGTTTATGTTCCTAAATTAATATATTTTATGAGCATGTGAAAGGCATACTTTGTATGATTGGAAACAAATGCGTAATCAGATCAACTAAATGCTGTGGTGTTACTTTTTGTCAATGAAAAAATAAAGTATTCTTGTTTACAAAGACGGTTACAAAGAATATGGACCAGGGTAATACTTTGTGTTTACAGCTTGTCCAAGGTCATTCATTATTAATACTATTAGTAATATATTCGGTAAAGACTTTGATGCATAAAATATTTCTGTATAATTAAACTATTTATGATAAAGGTGGTAGGTTGTGTACTTTTGTCCAACTGAGCAATCTTGCTTTCATAAAATATAGCAACTTTTTAATGTATAATGATTAACATGCTGTAATACACAGTTTAAATTTAAAAGTCTAAAGCGTATACAACTTAAATTCTTAATTGAATAAAGATTGTCCCTCAGCAGTGATTGGATTTCAAAACCAGATGTTTTCTGGTGACAGCTCAAATGCTGTACAGGAGAGGTTAAGCTTTATTAGCTCCACCTGCCGGTTTTACAAGATGATTCCGGATACTATTAACATAATCTAATTTGCATATGGTATATTGCGACACGCTCATTGCGTTGTACTGAAGCTTACCCCACTCATTTTGAATGGATACATCTGTATCTTAAGAGCATATTAATATGTTTTTGTTATTATCAACTATAATTGCAATATATACTATTTCATTTTAAGACTTATTGTATTCATCCATTGGGATTTTGAATTGAATTAAATCTAACCGGTGGAACTGTTTTAACTCCCACTGTTGACAGTTTTCACATTTCTTGTTCATGTTTTCAGTTTTCGTATTGAACACATTGTGATGTATGAAAATAAAATGTCAGTATAATATACATAATATTTACTAATTTAGTGTTTTAATAATTTTGTTGGAAGAAAAACACAGGCCTTGACTAGGAATTGAACACTGACCTATGGGTTGATAACAAGCATCTAATTCACTGTACCAAAGCATCATTTAGAGACAGGTTAAAATGTTTCCAATGTAATCATGAGCGAATGAGTCAAATAAATTAATGCAGATGTTTGCAATGAAAGTGGAATATGGTAATACTACCAGCTATATAAATATGTTATATTTAGATCCTTAAATTAATACTGTTATTAATTTCTGTAGATGCGCGATTCCATATTATATTCCCTACTAAGCAAATTCTAAAACGTACATGTTTTTTTACTGCAGTAACGAGTACAAGTGTTCATAGAAAAGGTTAAAACATTATAGGTTTTTATAAAGTATAGAATCTTAATATAGTCAGAATGAACACATTAAAACTTTTCCAAAATAACTATTCTATGATATGTTTATATTTTTAAATTAATATTGTTTAGGAGGATATGACGTTCAGAGACATTATGCTCCTGTTATTTCTATGCTCAGCTACCAAAATTTCCCTTTAATTGTAAAATTCCATATTAATATTCCATATTTAGTGGATTTCAACTTAAACTCACAGTAAGGAGATTAAATGAAGCAATTGTTTCACTAACATTCAGTGCACCACAAGTGCCACCTGTCGTTCATCTTTGGCCAGCGAATCACATACTGCAGCCGCCTATAGCTCAAATCCTGTGGTACAGGGTTTTACTGCACATTTTGAATAGCTACATCTGTAGTGTCAGTGTGATACGATGCACATTCCTGTTATTAATAATGAACTTCAGTGTACTAAAAGGCATAGGTAATCTTCTCCTGATCTGTGCATCTCTTCCAATTTATCACCATTTTGTGTTCATCAAGTATGAAATGTGCTTCACTGACAGTATACTTAAGATAAAATATCACATTTTGCAAAAGCAAAATTTAAGTGACTGTTTTGTCCATCAACTCATTATATTGTTAACTTGTAGAGTTCTGTTCACTTTGATTCGCCAAATAAAGAGTGCTACAAGGTATGTTTCGTAAGAATCTGTTGCACTTGACAAGTCTTACAGGCCATGGATTCATTAGCTTCTGTATTTGCAGTCTTGACAGATGTGCATGGCCAACCTTAAAAGGTGAAGACCCCCCTCCAATTCTCTTAAAGTGTGTAATTGAATCATTTGTTAACATTTGACATACGTTTGGTAAAAAGAGATTATGCGTAAAGACTTAACTGGAAAATGAAATTAAATGTATTTAAATGTATTTATACTTTATATTCCCTGCATGTATCAGAATAAATTTCTGAAACAAAAAAAATGTATGCACAAATAACAGTAACCCGTTTGAACACCAAAAGACAAATCAATATAAATAAATGTTGGTCTTTAATTGTTCATAAGAAACATTTCGTGTTGAAGTATCAACTGGTTTGGAACTGAAAACATAATACAAACATTCATAAAGCTCCAAACATTTAAAAAACATCATGTTAATCAAATGACCCTGTTTGTAGTTGTAAAAAAATCACCCATCTCTGGAACACATCAATCAATCTATTGTTACTGCTATAGATACACAAAATTAAATACTTGACCCACCCAAAAAAGTACCAGCCCAAACTGAAAGCCCAAGGGAAAAGCCAAAGCTCATTTTGGAGTATTTGACTAAACTTCTTCACAGCCTCTAACTATCATAGCCAGGCAGCTCTCCTGAGATTCTTCTCAAAACATTCAAAAATCAAAAACATAGATTCTTCAGCTTCAAAGTCACTCCTTTTCACTCTCTGAAGAAGAGTGCACAGAGAGTATCTGCCTTCCACTTTACTGTAGATAGCATATTCACCAACTTACTGATAAAGCCTCCACTTCCTAGATTTTAAACAGTCACCCAACCAATTGTCTTCCTACAACTGCTCAGATGACTGGGGCAGCAGTATTTCACCCCTTCTCTGATTTCTCATGAATTCTCCTGCTCAACTCCAAAAGGTAATTTGGAGCAAATTCTTTCCATATGGAGGCAGACCATTTTTGTAAATTGCACTCCCAGTCTGTCTGTAAAGCCTTTTCCTGCTTGGACCCCTGACTACCAGTTGTTGCTCTCCCCCGCATTCTTTGGCTCATGAAAATATGAGATTTAGTTTTAATCATCACCCGAAATGAGCATTTCCGTATGGAGATCCTTGCTGAATTGTCTTGTGAAAATACTTACAGTATATTGTTTTGTCTAGGGTAATGATCCATCTAATTTCTCAGTTGTTTTCTCCATTTCATTTGTTCCAGTTTATCACCTGTAGAGCCATAAAAGTCAACCTAACCTTAATATTTCCTCCATGTTTAACTGTTAAGCTAAATGTGCTCTGCTTCCTAAAACATGTGCACTCTGCTTGCATGGTATTTTTAACAAAGCTGGAAATCTATACTAATTCTGTCTCTGAAGAATATTTTGTTGCTCTGTCATTCAGATAACATGAACTCCTTAAATTCTTAGGTAACTCTTTAGTTGTTTTCACCATTATAGGATGGATTCCTTTGAAACTGGAGCCAAATGTAGCCAAACAACATATCTGATAGCAATTTCACATAATTTGTAAGTATTGAAATTATATGTTTATATTCCTGTCACTCAGTTTATTAACAATAATTTTTACACTTTGCACAGGTGGTAGAAGAAAAGGCTTCAGAGATAGTGTTTATTTATGATGGCATTGTACAATAGTGTATGAAAGATAGCTGGTATCTTCAAGCTCTTTGTATTCCTTCCCCTTAACAATCCATTTTATACTGTTAATGTTTGATCAACATTATTACTGAAATGAACTTTTTACCGAAAACAAACAGGATAAAAGGAGTGATTTGTAAATATCATTGATGATCTATCTAAATAATCTATCTATTATTTGGCCAGTGACTTCATTGACTGGTTATTCTTTTCAACAATAGTGTTTTCAATGGTAACACAGGGACACAAAAGTGACAAAAGGACTGACAGGCAACCTGCAATCACCCATTATTTTGGAAGGATAGTGGGTTGTTGAGAGATGATTTGATGAAACCATTTAAATATAACAATTTCTATGTGTTTTCGTGCTCTATCAAACATGTGGGTAAAAGAAACAGAATGGGATGCAGAGCCTCATACATTGCTATATTGCTTAGGTGCTGTGCACCCTCCCAATATAGCGTGACTACAATTAGTGTGTAACAGGACCAGCTGACAAATATCAGGTAAAAAATATGCATAAAAATGTCTTCTAGTGTAGACTAGCCCTCCCCCTCATCATTGGCTAGATCTTAATCATTCTAACTCTAATCCTAAACCTACAGTAGCACTAACTCCCAGTTCTTGACAGTTGTACAAATTATTTCTTGCTTTTTGGGCAAATATTAATATATTTATATATGCATCACTACCCTAGGCAGCACAGTGGTTAGTATCACTAACTTACAGTTCTGGGACCCTGGGTTCAATTCCAGAGTTGGGGGTACTCTTGTATGTTTTCCTTGTTAAGGCATGGATTTCCTCCTGGAACTCTGGTTTCCTCCAGAGTCAAAAAACATACTGATAATTTTGTTGTCTTCTGGGAAAATTGGGCATAGATGTGAGTGTGTGCATGTTGGTATTTGTGTCTGCATGAGCTCTGTGATGGACAGGCATTCTGACCAGAGAGTGCCCATTACTTGCCTGGATAGGCTCCAGCTCCACTGTGACCCTTTATTGGATATAGTGATTAGAAAATGTATAGATGGATATTCTAATAGAGAACGGAGTGAATGTAAAGTCCACTCTTCAGGTTTTTATGTACAGACATTTGAACTATGGAATGCTGTCATACCACAGGAGGAAATATGTACTGTATAACTGGATGAACTCCCCAGTGCAGAGACTCAACAAATGGACAAGACCCAAAATAAACAGGATTGTTTATAGGTTGTACTTTCCACCTTTGGGGAGTCTGGTTACAAGGGTGTCATATACAGGTGCTATCTCATTTTCTAAACAACAGTTTCTTCTTCTTAGCTAATTGCTAAGTGCTGACAACACTAATAACAACTCATTTAACTTGAGTAAGCATCCTTAGGTTTGTTTGTCCTCAGAGCCCCCTGAAATGATGTCATTAAAAGATAAATCAGCATTATTTATTTTTACAAAGCTCTTCAAATAATGACCCAAGAAACATCCCTCAGCTCACAAAAGCATAGCAGGAACTTTCTGAAGAACCAAAACAATAAGTACAATTTAAAAAGCCAGTGTAAAAATAATTATTTGTGAAGCTCAGACTTCATGACAAGAATATAATTTGGATTATTTTTATCAGTAGCTTAGGGCTACTGATACTGAGAAATGCTCTTTTATTGTTTATTATATATTTTATACAGCACTATAATGGTATTTTTGCTGTGGATGGAGTTACCTGAAACAGTTTTTGAAGATACAGAAAAAAACAACATGCTGACAAAAGAAATCTCTAAAGCCATTATTGATGTCATATTATGTGTCACATACAGGAGCTTACCAGTATGGTAATCATACTGCAACACCATAGTAGGCTGACAGCAGCAATTAAGAAGAAAGAGCTTAACTCCAACTTGACCTTTCTTGAAGACACTACAAATAATTAACCGCAGTTCAGGAAGTTCTTTTGCACATTCTAGCTGCTGGACTCCACCGAAAGGGTATTTTCACCTGTTTTCTCTATCTTTTACCCAATATTAGTTTGCCCTGGGGGAAATACCAACTAGCTATCCAATTTTATTTCAAGAGGAAATTCTGAAAGAATTTTAAGCACTCTTAATATTTATTTTGTCATTATAGAAGACCCAGCTACATTTCATGATATTAACCAAGCAGTACTAAAGGCAAATATTAATAAATATTAATTTTGTTGAATTTGACTACAGCAAAAGGGAGTAACAATAGAAAAATAAAAGGTTATAGTAAGGTAAAGGATACATCATCAATAAAACTAAAGGTACATGCTCTTGGTGTCTTGATGTTGTTCTTTATTTAGGAGCTTCATGCAGTGTTTCAGATATTATCTACAAGTTACAAAAGTCTGTGATCTATGTTTTCAGATTTATCTGATCAGATATAATCTATTGCTAGATTGTTTAAAATGTAATGCCTGTAACACAGTTTATTTAATACATTTTTCAGAGTGTATACTGCATGGATATTGTACAGTATAGCTTTTTTAACCAAAAGCATCAACCCAACTATCACATAAATAACTGGCTTGAGGTAAAAAAATATATATTTGAAAATTGTCATTTATTAGAACTTTTCTATGTTTTTCATGGCTTAACTATAGTAATACTCTCAAGTTGAAAATACATTTATCAAAGCCACAGCAGGTGTCTTTCACATGCAAACTCTAAACCAAAATTAAAATGTGCATGTAGAAAAATGTTACATTGTGAATTACCTTAAAGATTTATATACATTATTAATTCAGACAAGGCTCTGGACACCAATGAGGGATTATGGACTTGCCAAGCCTTTTGTAAAATTCATTTCACATCAGCACTATAATGTAGAATTTAGAACACCTGTCATCATCAGGTGCCACTCAGATCAGGGTCAGGGGAAGCACTCTATTGTATGTCGATGAATAACAATAGCCTTACAGTATGTTTCTTTGTATAACAATGACTAACAATGTCTTTATATTTTAAATATAAAAGAATATACATATTATTTATTTTTCTTCTTATCAGGTACATTATACTATTTTTCAGAGGCAAGTTAAACATTCTGCATCTTGCCATCAGTTTTAGGACAGACATGTGGACAACAGCAAATGGTTAATGCGGTTTATATTTCATTTTCTCTTTTAGAGTGCACAAACACTCCAAGAGTGCATGAAGGTCCCAGAGTTAAGTATGCTCCAGTGGCCTTGTCAGGTTTCAGATGAGGAACAGAGCTGGGCAACCCACACAGAAGCTGTCTTTTTTCTGCAATTAAAAATGCAACACTAGAGCCACCAATTTCTGCTAAAAATATTCAGTTGAGCAGAAACTATAGAGTATAAGATAAAGAAATTCTGGAGACACAGACAAGTAGAAAAAATAAACATGTTTTAATAGAAATAATAATTGATTTTGTTTAGATATTCAAGGTTTTTGCTGTAATTTGTAACATATGCTGAAATATAATAGGGATCTCAAGAGATTAATTAATTTCTTGATAGAAAGTGCCAATTTGCAGCGCTAATTAGAGATCATACCACATAGTAAATTGTTACTTTAGAAGAACTTTAGAAGCAATGGAATAACAATTTATGTATACAGTACATAATGCATAATTAGGATACTGTTGTACTAATCACCTCTCCTGTTCAAGATACATCATGTATTCTGGGGACATTTGGAAATCTTACTCAAAAATATTTTAGAAAGGAAGGATGACCATAAACAAGTTAATAAAATGAAAATACATTAACTATATTAATATATGTAAAATAATATGCAACAGGGAAAATGTTTTGATTCTTAGCAATAACAGATGATTATTTCTAAACTAATAGTTACTAGTTACTTCATTAGTAATAAAGCTGCAGCAAAGCACAGACTTCATAAAAATCCTTCATAAAAAGCTACACAGATCCAGCCAGGATTATTAAGGATTAATTATTATTATGACCCTGAAACCCACTATGTGTAAGTGGCTTAAAGAAGATTGAAGATAAAGATGGTGTGGTTTAAGAATAAGCTCTGTGACATAACAGGGATGTTCAAAATGGTACAATCTCTACAAGCAACTTACAAATTTTGATGAGGCTGCCTCACTTGGGGAGAGCCATGGGTTTGGATACAAAGGAAACATTGAAGGAAGGAAATAATTATTAATTATTTTTAATTATTAGTTGTGTAATACATGTTTCTAAATGTAAATTGTGAATTATGTAACACAGTGGTAGGTGAACACAATATACTGGTTCTTGTCAGAACAATACTGCAGTTCATAAAATATCACTTCCATGTAGGGGCAACCTGTTGATAGATAAATTAAGCCCCTTGTGTGCCAAGTTAAGTGGTATACCAAATCTGAGGATGAAAAAACATGTTTCCAAAAATACTGTAAAAAACAAAAATGCAATCATAAAAAACACAATGTTATCACTTCAATTCACGTGCATATAGAGGGAATAAGAATTATAATTCATTTTTATTCATTTTTGAGAATTTACTAATAAATTACTAATACACTAGTGTAGCGGCAATGCTTGTTAATAAGACAGAATTAAGCGTTGGTATGCTGTCCTAAATGAGGCCCCATCTCACCCTCCATCTCTGTGGTGCAGCCACAGAGAAAGTATTCATGCAGGCTGATTTAAGATGTTTTCTTTTGATAAGGGACAGCTCCCAGACGGGGATGCACTTAGCTAAGCCTGGCTATCATGATCAATGGTCATCCATTGGCGCCTATCTGTCTAGGGAGTGCCGAATGGACATCTGGACTGCATTCTTAAGTGTCAAGAGTAAGTGACTTATATCTCACCTTGACCAACCAATCAGGGACTGGCAGGGCGTGGTAATACCACGTGGGTCTCCAATGCCCGCCAAACTCTCAACCAATCAGCACACATCTGTGTCTTGGTCAAAAAGAGAGCGCAAGCTCAGATCGGGGCTCTCCTTGGCCATTTTCGCGCATCCTCAGACAATCACGTGACAACTGCTGTTGTCTGCAAAGGGACTTGGACTTTGTTCTAAGCGCGAGGCCGAGGATCCCGTACGTACTCAGAATTCTACCAACGTGAATGCTCCGCTTGATCAACGGCAGCCTACAGTTGGACCCTCGTCGACAACCTGAATAGCTTATTCAGAAGCAGCGCTGGACCGGGAACGAACCAGCTTCTTCCCAGGCAAAAGAGTGACTTGTGAGGACTTGCGGTCACACTCTGTGCATAGAGACTTTCTACTAGCCAGCCGGACTGCTGGTAGATCCCCTCAGAGCAACGACTGCCCTGTGCGCCGCAGTCAGATTCCTCCGCCCGTCCTACTCCGAGCTGCACCTCTACTGGTTGGCCGGTAGCCAGAGGACGCCGGGACAACGCCCATTGGACAACCTCTGGAACAAAGGCTGCAACAGAGCCTATCAGCTGGTTTGGTGTTCGTGCCGGGAAATTCCACATCCATACACAGTGGATAAGTAAACCCCATGTTCTACATTGCGTATCGAGAATTCAATTGTATCTCAACACAAGTTGTTATCAATTTAATTCATGAGTAATGTATTTACTTCCGAGTTTAGAGTAACAGTGGGTAATAACACTGATTAGCGATTTGGTAACCGAACGATATATACTGACATATATTCTCTGTTGTGTATCTCTTTGTGTTTGCATCTCTTCGAGATTATATACCTTGTATATTGATAACCCTCACAGTAAGGTCTGCCGCTCGTATCCAGGCAGACTAGTATATGTTTGGTGCACAGTTTATATTAATAAATGTATCTCATGTATTGAACCCGTGTGTATGCGTTGTTAGTTGTTCTGACGATTGATTTTCTAAAAGCCCCAACGAACAACCTCATGATTACTGCTACAATTAATAATTGTCTCAGTAAACCCATCAAACCACTACACTAGCAAGACATGGTAAGAGCTGAATTTAGTAGGCTTTATCACTCCACTCCACAAAGGTTCCACCACTATCAGTCTTAGCTCTCTGGTCAATGTTATTGTCATAACAGAACATGTCAAATAGACACTTTAACTCCAATTTGCAGTTAGATGGTTAGAAAGTTAGCAGTTACTAGAAATCAGCAATTATGAGAAATTACCAATTGTGTTTCTTGGTGCCAAAGAAAAATGAATATAATCTTTTAGTATGATCAATCTAAATGTGAGTATATTTAATCAGTATTAAATGTAAAGTGCAGTGGCTATCAAATTTATTCTCCTTCCTTGGACTTTGTCATTTTTTTACAATATGAAATCATAATTAAGTATTTATTTGGGATTGTTCACCGTGGATTTAGACAAATCACTCTATAATGTCAAAGTGAAAACAAAATTCTACAGATCCTCATAAATTGATATAAATAATGGATGAATTAGTATTCATCCCCCTTGAGTCATTATAGTTGGTAAAGGCACCTTTGGTAGAAATTACAGCCATGAGTCTTCTTGGAAATGTCTCTACCAGATTTGCATATCTGCTTAAGCACCTCAAACACTGTACATCTTTCCTGCTGGATCCTCACCAGTTTGCCTAAAGGGCCAACACGTCTGTTCAAGACACTGTTAACCTGGCTCTTCATTGTATACTCCAGCATTTAGAGAAGCCAAATTCCTATGCCCTCTGACTCTCAGCACGGGTGCTCCCCAAGGCTGTGTCCTATCTCCATGGCTCTTTTCCCTTTTCACAAATAACCTCTCAGAACAATAATAATAATAGAACATCTCAGAATAATAATAATAATAATAATAATAATAATAATAATAATAATAATAAGAATAATAATTGCTTACACTTATATAGTGCTTTTCTGGACACTCCACTTTGTAAGCAACTTGTAGTGGACCCAAGACATCAATTACTAATGGCATAAACTGGTTTCTTACAACTCTTTCCATACATTTGGCTATAAGAGAGGTGAGAGCCATAGGTCTAAAATCTTCAAGTAATTTAGCTCCTGGCTTTTTTGGTAAAACTGTAGATACTTTTCATGTGTCTGGCACAGTATGGACATTAAGCAAGTACAAGTACAAGTACAAAGCTAGGTAAAAACACCTTTAAGCTGGCTAACACAAACTTTTAGCACTACCCCGCATAATCTGTCAGGTCCTGGTGCTTTGTTTGTGTTGATGCATGCTAAATACACAGCTACCTCCTGTTCTGACAATTGTATGGGTAGGCATATGGGAACCTTGTCAGATTTCCTGACTTTTGCTTTTGGAGTTTGTTGAGTCAGACCTTCTATGAAAATGATAAAGTTAATTGACAAAACTAGCAATTTGTATGTTTTGCCCTGGTCCTCTCTCTCCCCATTATTATATTCAGCCCATCCCACGCCTGCTTTGCATTACTCATGTAAAGCTTCTGCTTAACTGTGTTTTCACAAAACTGGATAGACAATGTTATGACATCTGTAAGCTCATGTGGGTTGAGACATGAGCCAAAAAACACCTGCCAGTCCGTGGTCTCAAAGCAGTGTTGAAGTTCCTCCTTACCCTTCTCCGACCACAGCTGTACAGATTTTGAAATGAGTTTAATCTTTTGTCAATATTTCAGGGTGAATAATATTGTGGTGAGATTTACCGAAGGGGGCCCTGCACATTGCTTTATAAGCATCTATTGTTTCCAAAGCACTTAACTAGGATGTGTGTTGAGCGCAGTGGCGGATTAAGGTGATCAGAGGCCCCTAGGCTACACGTTGTGTAGCCCCCCCACCCATCCCATTACCAGAAAAAAGCGAGAGAAATTACTGTAATAATTCATTGACGCATTCAGAGTAAAAGTTTGCTACGGCCGATTCAAATGGAATGTAACGCGGCACACGCAGGGAACACACATGTACACAGGGAGGCCAAATACACACACACTACAATTACCTATAATGTAAGTGCAGCAATGCAACCAATAAATCAGATTCACAGCTGATCTGCGAGCTGACAAAAAACAAATCATGCGCACGCTTGCTTTGAAACTGACGATACACAACAACAAAAAGATCAGCACAGAAGAGATCAATGACCACCCTGCTTGAGTGCATTATTTCAAGAACAGCAGGGCGCTCCCAACATGCGCAAGTCCATTGCAGCCAATAGACTCAAATCAGTCAATACACTGCATTAACGATTGGATACGAAACATACAGGCAACAAACCAAACAGAAATGCACAAAAAATGTTCTTACCTTTAGAAGGTTTTCTTTCTTGTTTTCCTTGCAGAAAAGTCATTGATAAGCCTGGTAAAATCCATTTTGCACAGGACATCACTGTTACGATCCCTGCCTCCCGGCAATGAAAGAGGCAGAAGAAGGCGTAGTCTTAGTTCATTAGTCTACCTACAGTATCAGTGTACGCTTTCACCACCACACCTCCGTCTCATCTTGTATTTAAGCACTAGTCTTACCCTACCTCCTCGCTCAGTATTGGTTTTCCTTTCAAGCTACTTAGTTGCGCTAGGCCTTCTTCCTCTTCGTACTGTTCTGGTTCCGACTTTGGTTTCTCCCCTCTTACTATGTTTTTTGGATTACGGCTCAGCTTTGGTTGCTCTCTCCCAGTTTGGATCTCTGGCTTCCCCTGGACTCTCAGCTCTCTCCTTCATCTACGGTTTTGGATTACGGTCTGGCTTTGGTTACTCTCTCCCTGTTTGGATCACTGGCTTCCCCTGGACTCTCGGCTCTCTCCTTCGTCTACGGTATTTGGATCACGACTTGTCTCTATCAGCTCCTGCAAGTGGGTTCATTACTTGGTTTCGGTTTCACTGGCCGAATCCTTAACAGAATACTGAGCCACTTAACATGGACCCAGCGGAGTAAGAGGAATTTCGCTCGGTTTTGGATCAGCACTGGCAAGCTTTTCTCCAGTTACAGGCTTCCGTCCAACAGATTTCAGCGCACCTGTCAGCAATGCCGCCTACCAGTAATAGTGAAAGTAATGCTGGAGCTGCCGCTTCGGCTCTGCCCCAGCCAGCTTCTACACCCGCTCCTCGACCTCTTCCACTTACACCACCTGACAGGTTTGATGGCAACCCTACGAAATGTCGGGGCTTCTTAGCACAGTGTGCGCTGGTTTTCAGGCACCATTTTTTTCTCCTCAAGACAACATTGCCTTTGTAGTTTCTCTGTTAACTGGCCATGCTCTGGAATGGGCTACTGCCCTACTAGATCATGGGGCTCCTGCGGTACAGGACTATGATCTCTTTTTAGATAAATTTAAGGTTTTTTTTGTCGTTCCTCAGCTGGACAAGACTCCGCCTACCGCCTCTCATCTATTTGCCAGGGCCGCAGGTCTGCACAGGAATATGTCATAGACTTTTGAGTAGCAGCAGCAGAGACTCACTGGGATGATGAGGTCCTTATTTTTCTTTTTCTGCAAGGGTTGTGTGAAGAAATAAAGGATCACCTGGTAACTATGCCACAGTTGGGCAGAACTTTGGAGGACGTAATTTCCCAGGTGTTGGAACTAGAGTTCAGAATTCGTCAGAGGAATAGAGAAAGATCTCGGACACAGATACTAGAGGTTCCTCGGCCACCACCTACCAACACTCTAGACTCGGAACAACCTATGGAAATTGCCCGCACCCGGTTAACCCAGAAGAAAGAGAGAGACGCAGACGAGAGGACCGCTGTATGTACTGTGGAAAATTAGGACACTTTAAAGCTGACTGCCCTGCTTTACATTCGTCTTTGAGGCGCCTCCCAACTACTCAAGATCCTGTAGTGAGTGAGTTAACTCAATCCTCTCAGTTTTCCTCAGGATTTTCTATTAAGTTTACACTGTTTTGGGGTAATAAACAGATGCCACTTCTTGCTTTTATTGACTCAGGGGCAGCGGGAAACTTTATCGACGCCTCCTTAGCTAAAGCTTGGAAATTACCCCTGACCCAGGTGACTCCTTCTCTTCGTGTACAATCTATTGATGGTTCCCCAGTGTCTCCAGGACTTATAAGATTGCAAATTGGCGCCACACATGTGGAAGATATCTGGTTTTATCTCCTCGAGACCCAATCACATCCCCTTGTACTAGGCTTTCCCTGGCTCCAACAGCATGACCCTAACATTTCATGGTCCCGTAGAGAAATTTTAACTTGGGAACCCCAATGTATTGGTAGTTGCTGTCGTGTGCCTGTAAGAGTTGCACTCATGGAACCGCCCCCTTCTGGTGTTCCTACGATACCCCTCAATATTCTGATCTACAGGAAGCCTTTAATGAGCAAGGGGCCTTGGCTCTCCCACCCCACCGACCTTATGACTGTGCCATCGACCTTTTGCCAGGAACTATTCCTCCTAAAGTTCATATATTTCCGCTCTCCAATATGGAATCTGAGGCCCTGAAAGTATATATACAAGATTCTCTGAAGGCTGGAATTATACGCCCATTCACTTCACCTGCTTGTGCCAGTTTTTTTTGTGGAAAAGAAGGATGGTGGGCTCTGTCCCTGTATTGATTATCGTGGCCTTAATGAGATCACTATTAAGAACCGGTACCCTTTGCCCCTAATTCCAGCAGCGCTTGAGTCCGTGCATGGGGCCAAGATCTTCACCAAACTGGATCTACGAGGGGCCTATAATTTAATCCGTATTCGGGAAGGGGGCGAGTAGAAGATGGCATTCATGACAACCCATGGACATTATGAATATTTGGTCATGCCTTTTGGTTTGGTAAATGCAGTGTTTTCATGATCTGCTACAAAGGTTTGTCTTGGTATACCTTGATGACATTCTCAGAGAAGTACTCTCCCAACTCATAAAGAATAAACTTTATGTCAAACTGGAGAAGTATACTTTTAATGCTTCTAGGATTCACTTTTTAGGTTACATCATCTCTCCAGAAGGGGTGGAAATGGATTCAAGTAAAGTCTCCGCAATTACTGATTGGCCCACACCCAAGAACCTTAAACATATACAACTGTTTCTTGGCTTTGCCAACTTCTATAGGAGGTTTATTCGAAACTTCAGCTCAGTGGTTGCTCCCATAACCTTTTTAACTCGCAAAGGACCCAGACAAGGTAAATGGACCCCTCAAGCAGAAGAGGCATTTTGGCACCTGAAACACCTTTTCACTACTGCCCCCATCCTGAAACACCCTGATCCTTCTTTGCCTTTTGTTGTTGAGGTGGACGCTTCTGGCCATGGTGTGGGCGCTGTTCTCTCTCAACGTCATGGAGAAAAACAGATTCTTCACCCCTGCGCCTTCTTTTCTCAGAAGTTATCCCCTGCACAGATGAACTATGATGTTGGTAACCGTGAGCTTCTGGCTATTAAGTTAGGCACTGGCTGGAGGGAGCTCATCATCCATTCTTGATATACACAGAGCACAAAAACTCGGAGTATTTACAATCGGCCAAACGTCTATGTCTTCGCCAGGCCAGATGGCCCCTCTTTTTAAGAACATAAGAACATCTAAGCTGATACTCTCTCATGGATCCACGACCCCCCTGAGGCTGAACTGCTTCCTGAACCCATCATCCCTTCTGGTAAATTCCTGGCAGCTGTCAGATGAGACATAGAAGTTGTAGTTAGACGCGCCTTGGCTGGACAAACTGAGCATATATCTCATCTACCCCAGATAACTGGGTGTCATTGCTTCCATGGGCAGAATATGCTCATAATTCTTTGTATACTTCTTCGACTGGCATGTCACCCTTCAAGTGTGCCTTAGGTTATCAGGCTCCTCTTTTCCCGGACTCCCCGCCGGACACAGAAGTTCCATCTGTTCAGGAGTATATCACAAACCTGCAGGACTTCTGGAGGAAGGCTAAAGCCGCCCTTCTTCACACTGCAGCTCGGCAGAAGACCGTGGCGGATCGGCACCATCGAACTATACCCAGATTTCGACGTGGACAATTTGTCTACCCACAACCTTCCTCTAAAGCAACCTTCTGGCAAGCTTGCTCCCAGGTTTATAGGTCCTTTTCGTGTCCTCACCCAGGTTACCCTGTAACTTATCGGCTGGCCTTGCCTCCTACCCTCAGGATTCACCCTACATTCCATGTTTCCCTCCTTAAGCCCTTTCGCAGATCCACTCTGTCTAAGCTGCAACAAAAACCCCCACCGCCTCGAGTAATTGATGGACTCCCTGCCTACACCATAAATAAGATCCTAGATTACCGATGGTCTCGTGGATCCCTGCTGTACCTAGTGGATTGGAAAGTCTATGGTCCAGAGGAGCGGTCGTGGGTACCGGAAAAGGATATACTGGATTCAAACCTGATCCAGGATTTCCATCACAGTTTCCCTAATCGTCCCACTAGGGCATCGGGAGCCGCCCGTAGAGAGGAGGGTAATGTTACAATCCCTGCCTCCCGGCAACGAAAGAGGCAGAAGAAGGCGTAGTCTTAGTTCATTAGTCTACCTACAGTATCAGTGTACGCTTTCACCACCACACCTCCGTCTCATCTTGTATTTAAGCACTAGTCTTTCCCTACCTCCTCGCTCAGTATTGGTTTTCCTTTCGAGCTACTTAGTTGCGCAACGCCTTCTACCTCTTCGTACTGTTCTGGTTCCAACTTTGGTTTCTCCCCTTTTACTACGTATTATGGCTCGGCTTCGGTTGCTCTCTCCCAGTTTGGATCTCTGGCTTTCCCTGGACTCTCAGCTCTCTCCTTCGTCTACGGTTTTGGATTACGGTCTGGCTTTGGTTACTCTATCCCTGTTTGGATCACTGGCTTTCCCTTGACTCTCGGCTCTCTCCTTCGTCTACGGTATTTGGATCACGACTTGTCTCTATCAGCTCCTGCAAGTGGGTTCATTAATTGGTTTCGGTTTCACTGGCCGAATCCTTAACAATCACTTTCTATCAACATCAAGGCCAGGTGATTTAGTCTGTCCTGATCCATCGTTGACCTCAGTCTGTTTTTGACCAACGCCAGTTTTGAAAAAAGAGCGCTCCACGCTTGCAATGGTTACCGGTATAATCATGAACAGCCTGAGAGTAATATCAGCATTTGGAAATATTGACTGAGTTTTCCTCCTTCGTATTAGCTGTCCTTGCTGATGTGTCCTCGTTTCCTTGAACAAATTCTCTGAAATGACCTATTTCATCCACAAAGTCCACCTCCAACAACATTTCCTGTATCTCCTAACATGATCTGCACATACTGTATCATCATCAACATTTCTTTTGGAGTTTAGTGGCTGATATGTGCAGATCATGTTGGGAGATGCAGAAAATGTTCAAAAACCCAAATGTCTGCTGAATATCCCTGTAGGAGTGGTACCTCCTATCCATTTCGGCAAAGAGTCGGTCTATGACAGTGATGAAAACTGTAGTTCTGAACTTATCTCGGCCTGATTGCTCACACTCAGGCTCTGTGGCTTCGTCTGCTTGTTTTTTCTCTGCCTCTGTGTATCCACCCTATAATGTTGGGACACTTTTGGGGACATGTTTATTGCCTCTCTCTCAAAGTTGTCAAATTCATCACATAGACCTGCCACCCTTAATGACCTCAGTTGCCTGTAGAGCAGTATTTGTCCTCTGAAATTGTTGCATTATGCTGTTCCACATGTCTACAAAAAGGCGTTCTCTAGTTTTTCCATTTTGTGGCCTGGATTAATCACTAGTATGTAGATTCTCATTAGCATCATCTGCTATCTTTCTCAGCGACTCCTGAATGCTTTGGTTGCATGTGCATGTGCTGACCACCTACTGTATCATATTTTTTTTAAACATTTTGAGGCTGGCTACCATATACTTGCACCAGAGATACGATGAATCCGCCCAAATAAATTTGAACTGCAAACCCATTGCATCTGACCAGTCATTGGTTCACAAATTATTCAACATTTTTATGGACCAATGGGGGCCTACAGGTCTGTTTAAAAAAATACCCTGGCCAGTCAGGGGCCCCTGATCAATCTGGGGCCCCTAGGCTACAGCCTATGCTAGCCTGTTCATTAATCTGAGTGCGTCAGACATTGCTGACATTGTATTGCTAAAAAAAGCAGGAAAGTGAGCAGACAGATCACCAAGTGTTAAAATCTCCTAGCACAAACACCGACTGATCACACTACACCACACTAGCTCATCATTAAAGTATTCTGTGATCTTGTCGGCAGCTTCACTGTTGTTTGGACCCGGCACCTAAACAAGAATAACAGTGATCTGTCTAAAGTTGCTGGGTAAATAAGAAGGCCCGATTGAAACAGAGATAATCTGTAGTCACGAGTACAGATCTTTCCGAGTATTTTGTACTGCATTGCCCGGTGTGGTCCAAATATAAGCAGAGTCCTCCACTCTGAATATTTTTTTAGTATTTTTTAAAAACAGGTTAAAATTCATTGAAGAATTGAAAGTTGAAAGTTTTGAAAGTTATTTCTTTCTACAGTGTAATGGCTGTTAAAACAGAATAGTGCAATTAATGATTTTGTATTTGTAATAATAGTTAATAATTACAATTCTTAATACATTTTAATTTGGAATTAGACTGAAATACCATCTAGCTTTTGTGTACAAATAATAATTAAACATGGGCTTAAAAATTAAAAGGAAAAAAGGGGCAAAACGTTTAACTAGTTAACCAATTACCTAATGGTTCTGCCCTTTGGGTTTAGAGGGGTTGGGAGAGTGCTGATTGCATGCCTAGGGCACCGGCTGTTGGCAGCTAATGTAGGGCCTCGACTACTGTTTTGGCACCCTGCCCCAAGTGTGGCACATTTGTTTGTTTATATAAAGGATTGTAATTCTATGTGAAATAATTACTATTTTGAGTATTAGGTGATATGGTTTTACAGTGTGATGTATTAGGGGTTCTGAGTAAAAAAGAAAACAGCCTTTCTTTAAGCATGTACACTTTATTTTCATGTAAATAGAGGGAATGCACATCAGAACTTGATATAGGCAGGACACAAATACTATATTCCTAGTATGGTGTACTATGAAATATTTGAGTGAGCAAATAGGTAAATTTGTGTTTTGTAGAAGCTATATTGCTGTTTTGATCTGTTCAGATTTATTAAAATGTGCCACATTAACATATTGTAGTTCATTTTATTAAATTATTTTTTCAAGATATTCCATTCATCTGGTATAATCTTTTGCCTTCACTGAAGTTTTATTTAAACATTTCTTTTAATTTTCAGTATTTCATAGTGGATGGTGTTTCAGCAACTATGTGTTTTCAGACAAAAACTATTTTAGTATACTGTATATTCTGAATTATGTCTGTGTATTCTTCTTTCAGTAGATCAAAGTACATTAAAGGGGAACTGTAATGCTATTTTTATATTTAGAAAGAATCAGCATTGATGACTGTATTCCAAACCAAAATAGAAGTGAAATGTACACAGTAACTTGTAAAACCTTCAATTTACATTTTGCTGACACATACTACGTACATGTTAACTCTGCATGCAGATCACATTGGAACATCTCTGCTGTAAAACATCTGCTGCACAATCTGTGCTTATTCCCTTGTGCATTACATTAGTCATTACAGAGACTAGTGAGCAAGAAGGGCCACTTCACGTCACAGTTCATTGGATCTCTTGCTCTCGCCTGTGGCAAGACCAGTGGTTTGCGATAACATGTATAGTACTTTCTCAAAGTTCACAATTTTGTGCTTAATTTGAAATTTGTAATTGTTTTCTATACCTTCAATGAATTTATTTTGTTACTCAGATTTTTTAACCCACCTCCGCGCCTCCAACTTTGGAGGACTTCTTTATTTTTATTTTTTTAATATTTTTTTCTCACTCTCTCATTTTTGTTCTTATTAGACAATAACAACAAAAAATACAGTCACAAAAAAATAAAATAAAAAGAAACTTCCAACTAATATTCTTAACAACCAGTGCCATTCAAATATGTCTCTAACGGGCTCCAAACATTCCTATACTCATTAAGTTTCCCCTGTAAATTATATTAAATCTTTTCAAATTTAACTTGTGATACAGCCTCTTTAATCCATTTTTTGTATGACGGTCCTGTATTGTCCACCCATTTTCACAATATTAATTTTTTAACAATAATACAAAGATTCAAAAAAGTTGTTTTATATTGAATAGCTACTTTAACTTTTGATAAATCACCAAGGATACATGTAATGGGAGTCAGTGCAATTGAGATATTTAGGTGCCTGAGAGCTTTCCCCACTGTGGAGGTCCAGAATGACTGTATGTGCTGACAATACCATAATAAGTGCAATAATGATCCTTTTTGTGTGTTACATTTGGAACACATTCTTGTCAAGATGCCACTTCATCTTTTTAAATTTTTCTGGAGTATAATAGAGTGAATTTTTTTTACTGAAGCAGTTTATGTACAGTATAGCTCTAAATGGATAACTAACATTATGCCACACAGTATCCCAGTCTATGTCCTCTGACCCTACACAGAGATTAGCTGTCTACAGAGATGCACACCTATCAAAAGACTTGTCTGACCTTGCATCAAGAAGGTTGTAAAATGTTCGAGCCTTCACTTGTGTATTAGTCTGCAATATTTTATTGCTGTTATTATCCAGTTCTTGTTTTAATTCACTTAACAGAAAGGTTTTAGACAGTAAACGTTTAAGTTTTGAGTAATTAAAAAATTATTTTGCTGGAAGAGATGTTTGATGAGATAATTCAGAAAAGGACAACAATTTGTTAACTCTAATCATATGACTAATCATACTTCCTGACTCCTGCATGTCTTTTTCCCCTGTGTTTTCCTCACTCCACCCCAGATCGTGTTGTCTGCATAGGGCCCTGAAAGAACTCGTTCATTACAATAACCAAATAATTTTAGCACATTAAATAGATACTTGCATTCAACTCTGTCAAAGGCCTTCTCAGCATCTAGTATGCATATGGCGGTAGTAGTTCAGGTAGGTAGCTGCGTCAGCATGCGTAGGCTGCAAAGGAACAAGTAATAGGTTTATTCCATGCTGAAAAAAAGAAGAAAGAGAACACAACGTTTCGGCCGTGGAGCCTTCTTCAGGTGTGAGGGCTGATGTGTGCATATGGCTGATGTTGATTTACTGAGTTTAGCGTGATACATCAAATTAAACAGCTTTCTTGTATTATCTGAAGAATATCTATTTTTCATAAATCCTGTTTGATCTGGATGTATGATTTTTGGTAGCACCTTACCTAACCGATTAGCAAGTAGTTTAGCTAGAATCTTATTGTCCAAGTTCATTACGCTTATTGGGCGGTTACTACTGCCCAATGATGGATCTTTACCTTTCTTATATACAAGGGTTATTAGAGACTCCCTAAATGTGAAGTCGTGTCTGTTAACCACATATTATTAAATGTTTGCAGTAAGATTGGACTAAGTATGGACTGAAATGTCTGGCACAACTCAGCTGTAAATCCATTGGGTCCAGGTTATTTATTGTGAGAAAAGGAAGCAATGGCTTTCATTTCTGATAGAGTGAGAGATGACTTAAGAATGTTTCTATCTTCTGTACGAAGGTTTGGGAGCTCTGTATCAGCAAGAAAGCACTGCACATCTTCCAATGTGCTAGAGGCTTCAGATTAATATAATTTGTCAAAGAAAGTTACAAAGTAAAGAAAGAAGAGATAAGAGAGATGCCCGGGAAGTGAGATAATAATATCATTTTCTTGTTTTTGTATATTTTTGCAAACTATGCAGTCAAGTGGCTTGATGTAGGCTTTGTGCTCAAATGTATATAAAGATGTTGCCTGTCCTTGGTCACTAAGATAAGGGGCATGTATTTGGTAAGCTGGCTGTACGCCCAGAATATGAAAAGAACTAACTGTTGTCTAGTCTGCAACTTAGATATAATTAATTGGCAGGTGTTGCTGTTTTATCATTTGTTTAGAATATGTCATAGTAACTTTTTGTGTTTTAAGGTATAAAGGACCATCTTCAGCTACTTATTTTTTAAGTCTGGTGGTTGCAAGCTGGACTTCCATTTATTTTGGTGAGTAGGCAACCTTCTTTTGAACCCCTTTGCTTTTTATGAAAAGTAGCAATTCTAATGAGTTCTCCCCTTAAACACCACTTAAGTGATTCCCAAATAATATTGGGGTCAGAGACAAAATTTAGATTTGTTTACATAAAATTTATGTAAGTGTGAGTTATTAATTTTCCATCTTCCTAAAGGTGTTATTAAGTCAGGTAGTGAAAGTATTAACTGTATAGGACTTTGGTTCTAGGAAGAATAACTGCATCCCTAGTGTTTGGCATGATATTTTGAGAAATGAAGAAATAATTAATTCTGGAAAAGGATTTGTGTCTATCAGAGAAAAAGTATAGTCTCTTTCTGAAGGATGGAGGACTCTCCATACATCTGATAACTTATGTGCATTGATCAATTTGTGAAGTACCAGGGCTGCTTTGGAAGGTTTTTTCACTTGTTTCCCTGTTTTGTCACTGAGATTTAAATAACAGTCTGAGAATTTGGGACTTTAGTTCCTCTTTTAAAGTCCAGCTGTATTTAAGTATTGTGTCAAGTCATTTTAATCCCCTTACGGATAGGTTTCTTTTTGGCAAATTGACACATTCACCACAGACAAGGTCTCTCGATTCTCTGTGTGAAGAAATGTTTGGAGAGTTCTACACACAGCAGATAGAAGAGAACACTTTCTTCTCCAATCCTCATAAATGCCACACTAAATGTACTGTAGATCAGACGATCCACACTGTATCTCAACATAACACTACAGAGCCCTTCAGTACAATTTAATGTTTATCTTCATCTTTATCTTAAGAGTTAAAAATAATTTTGTCTATCATCACCCCATCCACTGACAATTGTTCTCTATTATATGAGACTTCCAAGGCCTTTGTAAGGGGTTTGATTATGTCTTATGTGGACAGTAAGAGGCGTAAAAACCTTGAATATCAAAAGATCTTAGAATAAAAGCTTACCATTTCTGAAAAATAATATATTAAGAGCCCAAATTCAGAAGGATATAAAGCAATTTCCACCCTCTGTTCTGAACTAGATTTGTACACAGAATGTACAAAGAAAACTTATATTTGCCAAGCGAAGGATATTTGAACATGGTGATAAACATTTTTAGCTTATCTTACCAAAAAGAGGACAGATGCTCAAACTATTGCTTCAGTTATTGGTGGAAGGAGGGTTTGATTTTTTTAAACTAAAGTTATTAACAAAGCTTCTAAGACCTTCTTTAATCAGAACTGCCTTGCAAAACCCCAGAATGAATGTAGGCTTTTTTCTGTAACCTTGATCTTCGAAATATACTGTATCAGCTAAACAGAAATCTGTCCTTAATACTCAGGTCTCTAAAGCTGAAGTGCATGAAGCAATTACACAGTTACAATCTGCATAGACACCTGGCCCAGATGGGCTCAGCAGTGAGTTCTATATAGAATTTCAAAGCCTCTTCATAGACACCTGCAAACTATGTTTAATAATTAATTTGTAAATAAAGCTTTGCCATTATCATTAAGAGTGGCCAATATTTCCTTTATTCTTAAGAAGGGGGAGTGTCCAGTAGAGTGTGCCTCTTACAGAACATTCTTACTTTTAAGATTGTAAGATGTTGGTCTCAAGCTTCTGTCTAAAATACTTGCAACATGTCTTGAGGTGTTGTTGCCTTTGATAATAAAAAAAGATAAGACTAGCTTCATTAAAGGCTGCAATTAATCTAATAAAGGCTTCTTAATATTATTTTAGTATTTCAGAATTGAGCGACAAATCATTTTGTTCTCTCTCTGGATGCTGAGCAGACCTTTGACAGTGTTGGATGGCCTTACCTTTTTCTATACTCGACAACAATTTAGTTTGGGTGACAATTACCTTCAGTGGGTGATGGTCCTATAAAATGTCCCATTGGCAGCAGTTTTTTAACCACTATTATTTGCATTACCAATAGAGCCACTAGCTGAAGCAATCAGAAGGGACTCTACCATATCTGGGTTAAACATAAATGGGAAACAGCATAAAGTCACTTTATACAGCATGCTGACAATTGTCTGATATCACAACCTGGTGTGTACATTTCCAATTTAATAAATACAATTTCTTTATTCAGTGCCTTCTCTGGTTTTAAGATAAGCTTTGCTAAATATGAGGTCATGCCTCCAGTTGGCTTGCAACATATACCTAATAATCACTCTCCATTCGTTTTACTTGGTCACCCTCAGATTTCGTTTATTTAGATATATTTGTGAGATACAGATTTAGTCAGATGAGTAAACTGACTTCATTCCTCTCTTTGACAGATTTAAGCAGGACCTTGAACAGTGGAACACACTCTCCATATCCTGGCTGGGCCATATTTTGTTTCTGAAAATGAAACCTGCCTTGGTTGCTTTATCCCTTTCAAATGATTCCTGATATATTTTCTCACAAAATATTGAAAAACTTAAATTGCCAGTTTAAATTTTTTATATAGTGTAATCGGAGACCCATACTTAAGATTGAAGTGCTGTGCCCACCAAGGGCCAAGGGAAGCTTAGATTTCCCAGATGTTAAAAAATACCAGTTAAGTGACAACCTACCATCTAAAGCTGATTAGTACGCTACGATCCCTCCTCAATTTGGATTAATATTGAAACTTTACAATCCAAATGTCTGTAGTGATTTGTTTGATGATTTCACAATTATGTTCTTTCATCAAATTATATAGAAGTACAGCATTCCAGGATGTGTTTTTTTCTGCCACCTGCCGATGAGGTACTTTGTAAAGAAAAAAATTCTCCATTCCCTTTTCCATTTCTCGTGTGGTGAGATACAGTTTTTTCTCAAAAAAAGGAACAGCTGCATTAGTTTTTTTAATGATATACTGAAAGACTACTGAAATACCACTACTAAGGGCCTGAGGAGAATCTTGGAGAATCAGTTTAATGTAAGGATACCAGAGGAGATGTAGTTAGAAATGTGGGAGAATACTACAATAATATTTGTCTGGTACACGATACAAGCTATTCAACCTATTACAGTTATTATAGTTATTACAAAGAGTAGATATATCTCCCAGTCATCAAAGCAAATTCAGAATTGGTTTCTCTACTCTGTGTCCTAAGTGCAAAAAGGACATAGGCAGTCTCACCCATTGTGTAAGGTACTATGACAGGCTAAAAACATATTGGTGAGATATCTTTTAGAAAAATCTGACAATTTTGGAAATGAGGTTGAATGAATCCAGTGTCTCTTTCACTTGGCCATTCCAGTAGCTATAGAACTAATAATACTAAGAAAAGGCTTTACAATATGCCTACATTCTGTGCAAGGAACAGTATCCTTTTGCTGTAAATCAGAAAAGATCCCTCAGGTATGTTATACTTAGATAATGAATGTGCATACATAGGATACATATTATACATAGGATATTAAAGGAGTATATCCCTTTAGAATACTTAATTTGTCTAATATGCTCAAAACTTAATGTCTCTTACAACATGTGAGATTTGTCTTGGGATATATTGGTCCTTTTTGCCACCCTGCCATACTGACAAGTGTATTTACATAATGTGATAAACTAGCTTTTATTTCTTATGTATATGTTTGTCTCCTGAAGCCAATGTATTCTGTATTTGTAATAAAATGTATGTGTTCTTGAGCTGAGCTCCTCCTTTTTTTCTGTTTGTTTTTGTTCCTTCTTATTTTATATATTTGTTGTTATGAAAGGAAAAAAGTTCATAAACATACTTTAAAAAATGGTCATTTGTGGGCCTTAGCTAAATAATGTTTCTATGTTTCTAAGTTGTGTGTTCCTGATTGTGGAGGTAAATAAAAGACTGAAACACTTCATGTACTGTAAATCTCCTGATTGTTTTTTTAAAAAAGACTCTTTTAATGTCCAATGCACCAGCCAGCTTTCAACTGAAATATCCGGCAAATTTGAGACATCGCACTGGGGCTAATATCAGAGAACATTTCTACATCCTGCTGTTTTGAAAATAGAACTGTGTCAAAGCAAATCCAAGTTTCTCAGAGATGAAATTGATTTATAAAACCAGCATGTGCTCATTTTATGCTCCAGTATTCCAGGTCAACACCACACACAACTCATATCACCTGGTAACGCTTTTTTTTCTAGCAATTTAACCATGAACAGCCTGTTATGGGGCACTCTTCTGTAATTTTTCTTTTTTGTACATTTTTGATAATTGACAAAATTGGTTGTACGGTGCTTGCTACACATTCAAAAGATCAATATATTGTCTCAAAAACAAATAATTTGTAATAATCAAGACATTGTTTGTGCACATTATCAAATTAATCATATTGATTAGAAACAAAAATAAATGCTAAACAATTCTTAAAATAAGAAAGTAAATTGAACAGTCAAAGAACTGTATCACTTATAAAAGATTCACAAAATTATTAGGAAAATCACAACCTTTTTCTTGCATAACTTCTAACGTTTTAATAAATAGAGATGACCTTCATTACTTTTTATTATGATTGATATCGATAATCAACAAGGCTGACCAACAGGTAGCTGTACTGTTGCTTTAAATCAGGTTGCATATGCTGTCTGGGATACTGTCCATTCCTTTTGTAGAACTTGTCAATCACTGAGCCACATATCATCCCAATGTATCAAACAGATATTCAATGGGGATAAATCCAAATCCAGGGATTCCATAGCATAACTATTACATTCCCTTCATGCAAGAAAATCATCACTGGTACCTGTTGTCACATCAAGATTAGCACAACATAAGTGTAGCAGGTGTATTTCCAGGACTTCATCAGTCAGTCAGGCTGCAGTCAATCACTACAAGTGGAGTTCTGAGTAGACTAGACAGAACTCCTTCCCTTCCACCACACTAGGACCTACCTAATTTGATTTATTGCACAAAATAATTAATATTTTTCTGCATATCTGAACCCCATTTGTTATCTTCAGTTGGGACTGTCAATACAAAACCATCTTCAGTGGAGGTGGGCCACAGCACGTGAGTCCACCAGATATGTTGCACCAGTATACTTACAGTATATCACAAAATAATTTATTCTTCTGATAATTATCGTTTTCTTTTTCTTTTTTGTTCTTGATCTTCACCAGACTTGACATTCAACAGGTTAAATCACCTAAATATCTATCCCAGTCAAATCTCTTTAATGAGGTGATTTAGTTCTTATGCAACAGCAACATGTGCTTATAATGGTCGGCCACAAATGATTAATTTATCAACATGACTCCAAAAGCAATATCCAAAATCTATAAATTTGTTGTTAAAACATAAATGCATATAGTGATACAATTTTTTTAACCCAATATATTAAAGTATATACTTTTGAATAAATGCAAAGTGTATATATTTTCAAACATTTTGTTCAGAAGATTGGATTTGAATCTTTTATCAATACTCAGCCACTGAAATCCACTCCTAAGTGGATTTATCTCCAAAAAAAGGTAATAACTGGCCAGGCTATGTCTAAAACTAAATATCAGCAAAAGGAAAACAACATTGAGCAGCACGGTAGCTCAGTGATTTTTATTGCTGTGCTGGGGCCCTTGGTTAAATTCCAGACATGGCATGCTAGTTTGTATGTTCTCCCCATGTTCGTGTTGTTTCCATCCAGGGTCTCTGGTTTCCTCCCACAGTCCAAAAACATACTGGTAGGTTAACTGGCTTCTAGGAGAATTGGCCAAGATACAGTGTGTGAGCATTGTAACGATCAGTTCTTTTCAGACCCTATGCGGACGACACAATCCAGAATAGTGAGAAACACTGGGGAAAAAGTAATGCAGGAATATGGGGATGAAAACAGGGGGGCGTGTCCAAAGTGTGCTGGTGCACGGGGGAAGTGTGGCCAAGGCAAACAGTCCAGTAGAAATCCAAAGGGGAAATCCAAAACGAAAGCAAAGGTCCATGGCCGAGTAATCCATCCAAAAACCAGGGATTAAAAACAGGTGCCGGGTCGGGACCGGCGGAGGGAACGGGAACAAGAGCAGGAAGCTAAAAACATAACGGAGCCAGGTGCAACCAGATCCCGGGCTCGCACGATGCAGGGATCAGATGCAGAGCCTCGAGTGAGGTGAGTGCCTGGCTTTTAAAGGCAAACTGAAACAGGGTAGAAACAAGAAAAAGGTGCGGGGAATGAGGCTAACGAGGAAGGGCTGCAGCACCCTTAAGAGGTTTGCGATCGTGACAAGCATATTTCAGTCTTCCCTGAGATGGACTGGTGTACTGTCCAGGTTGTATCCTTCTTTGTGCCTCTTGCTTGCCAGAAGAGTCTCTGTCTCCTCTATGACTGCATAAACTGTATAAAGCAATTAGAAAATCCATGGACGAATGGAAAACAACATTCAATTAGATTGCATAGGATGAAGTAAAGGTTTATTCCATTCTGAAAAGAGAAGAAAAGAAACCCAATGTTTAAGCTGTGGAGACTTCTTCGGGTGTGGACACCCAAAGAAGGCTCCACAGCCAAAATGTTGTATTCTTTTCTTCACTTTTCAGCATAGAATAAACCTTTACTTGTTACTTTACAGCCTCCACATGCTGACGCAGCTACCTTCTTGACCTAATTCAATTAGATCTGTGAGTGTTAGATAAAACCACAGTCCTCCCTGTGGCTCGCTGCCACTGGAACGTGGAAGAGCAATCAAGGTTTGCTATGGAAGCCACACATCTTCTCACCAGTCACTAAGTATTCAGTGTGGAAACCACATATTTCAACAGGAAAAATTGTATCACCTATGGATAATTTGCATTCACTCTTGCATCAGGTGGCACAGATTATTTAAGGACTGTTCTGACACTGCCTAGAGGTCTGTTATTGAATTAAGATATCTCAGCCTCTTAAAGTAGGTCTTGAGCTATGTTCTTTAGTTATACTTTGTTCAAATGCTCCAGTGCTCAACTTGGTGTGCTCAACTTCCCTGTCTGCATGCAACACTGTGCAGTTTCCCAAGTCAGCATGCTACTGTGTAGTTTCCTGGTTCTCTCAGCTGTCTCGCATAGTGCCTGATTTAACTCTTTGCATAAACTGACCTCTGCTTTCACCACCACATGCAGTGGGATCTGACACCTCCCTACTAAAGTGGATTAATAAACTTGTAACCAAGTCTACCTGAGACTGCTGTAAATATAAATGTTGCAGGGTGTTACTGTCATAGAAGACAAGAGCTATGATTAAATTTTCTGTTTATTTTTTTTATTATTCTAGGGTATATTTTGTTTTAGCAGGCATAAAACTTGTACTAAACAATACACATGAATACATACACAATACAATGAACTTGAATACAGGCTCACTCTTTATTCCTAATAAGCTATAATATGAGACCATAATGTTTTAATTTAATTTAAAGAATTGTACATCTAATTGCCTTTTATCACTTTAGCTCAAAGCCCCCCGTAACTAATGGTACGTGGTAGAATAAAACACTGAGCAAAAATGTAAATCAACTCTAAAATAAGGAGTAGAATAAAAATATGATGCTAATAAAAACGTATTTAAGTTTTAAAAAAAGAAAATGTTATCAAACTCAGATTCAGAGCACTTGGGAAATGAATACACATTTCTGCTGACTATAACAGAAAATGTTTCTGTAATAAGGTCACTTTTCCACCTTTATTCTCACAATGGAGAAAGTTCAATGTGTTGAATGTTTTATGCATTTCATTTATCTAATTGATTTCTTGCCTTTAATCTATTTTTTTCCTCTAACACTGAACATCATGTGCTCTTCTGGTTTAACAGAAAAATAAAATCTTATTTTCATAATTCTTTTGTCATTAATCCATGTAAATCGGAACCTTTATGTATTTACTTTAAGTTTGAAGTGTTTATTACAATTTGTTATGTATCTGTTATGTCTTTTGTTGGTAAAAACACTAAAGTTTTCTAGTTACACCTGCTCAATAAATTGTTAAAATTTTGCATAATACAACCAATGCATATCCAGCTAATATTCACCTTTTATGCAAGCTGTGTGCATGCATGTTATGTGAAATTGCTATGGCCTGAGTCAATCATGCACAAAATGGAAATGTAAGGGAAACTCAACAATAGTTGAGGTTATTTTTCACTTGAGTGGTTTCTTCTCTTGAGATCAAGAAGATATGTAACTCCTGTAAATTGAAATGCAGTGTTCAAAAAGAGGCTTTATGACACCATGACCTTCGAAAGTGTCACCACACCTTGCAGCCCTTATGCTGCTTTCAATAGCAAAAATTTAGTACACCTCCTAAAATGCAAACTGAACAAATTTTCTTATTGACATACTTATGGAGACAAAAAACTGTTGATTTGGTAATGCTGTTTATAGTAGGGGGACAGCATAGTGGTTAGCATTGCTATCTTGCAGCCGTGGGGCCTGGGGTTCAATTACTGGGGTTCATGTGGGTTTACTCTGGGTGCTCTGTTTCCTCCCACAGTCCAAAGACATAATGGTAGGTTAATTGGCTTCTTTAAAAAGTGGTTCTGGTGTGTGTTCAATTCAATTCAACTTTATTGTCATTAAACTTACACAGGTGCATAGTATAATGAAAAGTGTTTCTCATTAGTCACTCAGGTGCAGTATATAAATAGGACAGAAGATAAGACAATAGCAATAACAGTAACATGTAATAACATAACATAAATAACATGTAATCAAGTAATCAAAACTGTGCAAAATTCCGCAGAGAAAATATAACAGGACAAAAACAGTGCAAGGTAATTCTTGGAACAGTGCAAAAATAGTGTGGTTAAAAATAGTATGGTTAATTAATAAATATTACGACCGGTACAGTTTTACTGGGCTATCGAGGGGACAGTACAATTTCGGCTTACATGTGTGTGTAGTGGTGTAGGAGTACAGTCATTGTGGGTACAGGAAGACGTTAGGAGAGATCATAATATGGTGGGAGGGAGTGGGGGTGTCACCAACTTGACAGCTCTGGGGAAGAAGCTATTTTAGAGTCTAGTTGTGTGCGACTGGAGTGACTGGAACCTTCTGCCAGATGGTAGGGGAACAAACAAGTTATGACTGGGCTGAATGCGGTCAGACATAATTGTGGTGGCTTTTTTCAGACTCCTGGTGTTGTGTATTTCCTGGATGGATGGTAAGGCACTGCCGATGATGTGTTGGGCAGTTTTGACCTCCCACTGTAGTGCCTTGCGGTCGGATGCGATGCATTTGCCGTACCAGACTTTGATGCAACTGGTCAGTATGCTCTCCACCGTACATCTAGAGAAGTTGGTGAGGATCTGTGGATGTAGGTGTATTTTCTTCAGCCTTCTCAGGAAGTACAGCCGCTGTAGTGCCTTCTTGATGAGACTGGAGGTGTTCAGTGTCCATGTAAGGTCCTTAGAGATGTGAATACCTAGGAATTTGAAGTTATTCACCATCTCCACCGCAGACCCTTCAATGTAGATGGGGGAGTGGACTTTTCCTTGTCTCTTGAAGTCAACAATCAGCTCTTTGGTTTTGCTGATGTTGAGACATAGGTTGTTGGTTCGGCACCAGTCTGCTAGTTGTTTATCTCCTCCCTGTAGGCAGTCTCATCATTGTCAGTGATCAGGCCCACGACTGTGGTATCGTCAGCATACTTGGTGATGGTGTTTGTGCTGAACTTGGCAGTACAGTCGTGGGTGAACAGGGAGTAAAGCAGTGGGCTGAGCACACAGCCTTGAGGGGCACCGGTGTTAAGCGTGAATGTGTTGGAGGTGAGGTTGCCAGTCCTGACAATCTGGGGGCTGATTTTTTTGGTACTGGCACGATGGTGGTCGTCTTGAAGCAGCTAGGTACAGTGGCCTGGGCCAAGGACAGGTTGAAGATGTCAGTACAGACATCAGCTATCTGCCAGGCATATGTTCTGAGTACCAGGCCAGGGATACCATCAGGTCCAGCAGCTTTATGTGTGTTCACTCTACTTAGTGATTTCCACACATCTAGCTTGGATGGTGTGGGGGGTGGGGTGGCAGGGGAGTCATTGGTCCAGTGGGTTGGTTCAAGGTTTTGAGGTTCGAAATGTGCGTAGAAAGTGTTAAGCTTGTTTGGAAGATAGGGGTCAGTAGCGCTTACAGGGCTTGTTTTGCTCTTGTAGCTTGTGATTGTATTTATGTCTTGCCACATGCGTCGTGAGTTAGCATTGGTGTTGTAGTGGTGTTCTATCTGGGATTTGTACTGTTTCTTGGCAGATTTTATGCCAGCTCTTAATTTTTTCCTAGCCCCTTTCAGTTCTTCCTCATTACCAGATTTGAAGGCTGCATTACAGGCTTTGAGCAGGGAGCTGATCTCAGTGTTCATCCAAGGTTTTTGGTTCGGGAGTTTGCGAATCGTTTTAACGCTCACCACATTATCAGCACATTTGCTGATGGAGCTGGTGACTGCTGATGCATACATGTCAATATCGGTGTGGGATCCGTGGGAGGCTGCATCTTTGAACACACTCCAGTCTGTGCACTCAAAACAGTCCTGAAGCATTGATTCTGCCTCTTTGGTCCATGTTTTTACAGTTATAACTGGAGCTTTGGTGCATTTGAGAAGTCGTCTTTAGGCTGGGAGTAGGGACAGGGAGATGTGGTCAGGTTGTCCAAGAGGGGGGTGAGGTACTGCTTTGTAAGCACCGGGTACATTAGTATAAATAAGGTCAAGTGTGTTGTTTCCCCTGGTGGGGCAGTCAACGTGTTGGTTGTAGCTAGGCAGGACTGATTTAAGATTTCCCTGATTAAAATCACCTGCAATAATAAAAACACCATCAGGGTGTGCTGATTCTTGTTTACTAATAGCTTTGGATAGCATTTTGACTGCTTCCTTAGCATTAGCGTTAGGCGGTATGTATACAGCAGTAATAATGACCGACGTGAATTCCCCAGATTGGTAGAAGGGTCAGCGATTTCTGTGGTATCTCTACACCATGCTTGGTTGACATAACTACACAGACGTCCTCCTTTATTTTTACCAGAGGCAGCTGTTCTGTCCGATCGGAGAGTTTAAAAATCATCCAGCTGAATGGCGGAGTATGTTGTTGTGAAGCCATGTTTCTGTAAACACGAGTGCAGCAGTCTTTTATTTCCTGGTGAGTAGTGAGCCTGAGTTTTATTTCGTCCAGTTTGTTGTCTAGGGACTGTACATTAGCGAGGAACAGGCTGGGTATAGGTGGTCTGTTCTGCTGTTCTTTTAATCTTAATTGCAGCCCGGCTCTCTTACCACGTTTCTGTTTGCGCTCGCACCGCTTGCGCCGTCTCCTCTCCCGGCTGTCACGGTCAGGTGGCTCCTCGGCTTCCGGGTCCGCAGTGTAGAGGATGGACGAGCTGATGTAATCCAGGTCGAGCAATCTAAAGGAGAAATCCCTGCAGTTGTTTCTGATGTCCAGTAATGTTTTCTGATCGTAGGAGAAGTAAGCTTCAGTGTTTTGAGTAAATAACGTGACAAAAATCTTAGGTTTCCTATATGTGCTATCCACCAAAGAAGCCTCCCGTCCCACTTGTTTAGTAATGCACCAAATCATTAAAAATATTTGCAATCAAAAAAGAAAAAAAGTTATTAGCCTTTATTTTCAATCTTTTGCATACATCTTGTCATGAATTTGATCTTTTATTTTAGAAGAAACAGGTTTTGTACAAAACAGTTGTAGATATGGAACAAGTAATAGGTTTATTCCATACTGAAAATAGAAGAAAGAAAACACAACGTTTCAGCTGTGGAGCCTTCTTCAGGTGTGAGGTTATAGATATGTTTGTGTTTTGTTGAAAACCTTTTTGATTTTTTAAAGTGTGTTTTCAGCTTTATTTTTTACCATTTACCACACTGTGCTGGGGAACAAAGGAAACATTTCTATAAGCAGTGCTTAATTTGAGGTGGTGGAGTTCAATGTGAATAGGAGATGTGAATTGGATGTACGGGGACAACAGGGGCACTGGAGTGCTTAACTGTTATATGTACAAAACACTTAACACATTTGCAATGCATTACAAAGCCACTTCTGTCAATTACATGCTACCAAGATAACTTGAAAGCATTTTTAATAATCAATTCCCCAAATAACCAAATGCTACTAGGCCTCCACAGTTTTTAAAACATTTCCACTCTGATTGAACTGTTGTTGAGCAGGGTTTCAGAATCTGACTGTATGGTCTACCACAAGAGTTTATGTGTGAAGAGGTTCTGTGCAGTGGACATATTTACAGAAGTGAGATCACCCATTTAGATAACGTAGAATTCTGTAGTGGTAGAAGACTAGGCCTTCTTGGGCAGCAACTTTGTCATTGCCTAGGGAATGGTGCTGTGTGTCTCTGAGCTCGCTAATGACCACAATGAAATCCTGACTGGAGCAGAGCAAAGATAAGTGTGTTACATACATACCTATATTACTTTAAGGATAATATTTTTGTCTTTTTAATTACTTTATTAAACCATTATTTAAAAATATGTTTAATTTACTAGCAGGTGTGTAGCATAATCAAGGTGCTTTTTTGTTCAAACTAGGAGCCTCATCTAGCAGATGATTTAGCCAAATTTTAGGAGTGCATAAAATGAAGTACAGTATATACTCAAATTATTTTGTTCTCATTTCTGAAGAAATGTGTTGTTGAATATCCTTTTCATTTTTCACTCTTCAAATTCTCAGATATTAACACAGAGTCAACAAATATGCTTTTTAGAACTAGACAGATATGTAAGAAACAGAGTTTTACAGCTATACATTCATCAATTTCTATAGCTACAGTACTTTGCAGCTGTTATGGATATTACAATATACTAGAGTAAGTCATACTATCTGGTATTAGGGTCTTTGTACTTATCATATTTTACAATAAAAAACTGATGTTATGCTGTCTATTTGATTTCATCTGTATCTTTCACTACAGACAATAAACTACTGCCATTCTCCCTAATGAACATCTTTTCATCACATTTAACAGTTCCCAACTCTCCATTTTCTTTATAGGAGTATACATATTTAATAAAGTAATGTCTGGCTCCATTAGACATGTGCACTTAACAATGTTCTAGACATATTTTTTAATCAATTTGGCTATCTCATCTGGTCTGTTCTTATTTGAACCACTCCAATAAGAAGGTCCCTCCAATCACAACCATTCCCTTTCTTAATGCAAACTTTTCAAAAGGTAAGATCACTTTATTAGCCATATACAATTTCTTGCATTAGGAATTTGTCTTTTTACGTACCCCAACTTGCTTTCCTTGAGACACACTGGCATGGACAGAGAAGCTTGGGGTCAGCCATTTATACAGCACCCCTGGAGCAGTTGGGGTTAAGGGCTTTGCTGGGGGGCCCAATGGAGTAAGATTCCTCTACCAACTGCAGGATTTGAACCAACAACCTTCCAGCCACAGGCGCAGATCCTTAGCCACAGTACCACCGCTCTACCCTTGCTCTGTTTTCCTCAAAAAAAAAAAAATCAGCATTCACATCTATCAAATACTGAACTGTTTTCTATGTTCTTCCAAAACTCCTCATATCTCCCATACACATTGACATTATTGATAACATCATACAAAAAAGTCATAGTAGGTTATTTAAAAAAAAAACATCAACCTTTGGGAAAAAAAGTTAGGATTTTTCATTATTTCTTTCCTTGTTGCAGTATATAGTCTAACAATGGAACAAGTTATAGGTTTATTCCATGCTGAAAAAAAGAAGAAAGAGAACACAACGTTTCGGCCGTGGAGCCTTCTTCAGGTGTCAATGACACCTGAAGAAGGCTCCACGGCCGAAACGTTGTGTTCTCTTTCTTCTTTTTTTCAGCATGGAATAAACCTATAACTTGTTCCTTTGCAGCCTACGCATGCTGACACAGCTACCCACCTGAACTACTATAGTCTAACAATGTAAACCAATGATATGTAAGACAAATTTTGTTATAAATAAATATGCATATTTAATTTATTAAAAAAACACTAACATGTATATTTTTTCAATGCAAAAATGCTAAAACAGATCCTGTGTGTAATAGTGTGCAGCCAACCAACAACAGACGTTGTTTGACTCACAATATTAGGTGATAAACAGTAGAACTGCAATTATATTTGCCATTGTCTTAGCAGTTACAACAGATACATTTTAAAACAAATCTTAAACTTATATATGCAAGTTAATTATAATATATATATAACTTAGATATACAAGTTAATCTGTCTCCAAAAGCAACCAAAGTTACCAATTTATCCATAAAGAGAACATTAGCAAACAATTACATTTTCTTTAAAAAGGCGTTAAATAACATTTTGATCTGTTATTTAAATGGGAATTTTTAAAAGCATAGATGTAATCTTATCAGTTTATCATCAAATCCATTTTAAATAGACAACATTTTCATAAACTTTTAAAGTTTCAACCCTTCTGTCGAACCATGCATTTAAAAAGGAACTATGTGCTAAGTTTACCTAAGTAGTTAATAACAAATCTGTGAAACAATTTTGAAAACACCACCATATAACTTATACAGACTTCAGTAATATTTAAAAAATATTTGTTGGTGTTAACAAATTTTGAAGACAATATTATCTTCCATATTTTATTTAATTTGGAACATTTTTACAATTATGTACTTTATCTTTTAGCTACTGTACTTTATCTAGTACAGAGCCATGGCAAGCAATGGGTGAAAGCCAGGCTACACCCTGGACAGGACTCCAGTCCATCACAGGGTACAGACAGACACAAACACAAAGTAAGAACACACTTACACCAGATCCAGTTTTCCCAGAAACCAGTTAACCTACTGGACAATTTTTGGACTGTGGGAAGAAAGGAACAAACATTAGATAGATAGATACTTTATTGATCCCGTGAGGGAAATTGCAGAGAACATTAAGAGAACATGCAAACTCCACACAGATAACACCCTAGGAATTGAACTCAAGGGCAGCTCTGTAAAGTTGCCCCCCTGCACATGAAGTTTTCCTCCGCACTACAAACAGCAAAAACAATGACACCCCCTATGCATTTTGTAACTAAGTTATATAGTGTCTTATTTTTCTGGTGTCACTCTGTGAAATTGCTATATTATTAAATTATTAATGTTTTATTATAATTATGAAGCCAATATTTGATCTTTAAATTGAATATATCACTGGACCTGTGATTTTATTTTAAAATTAATTTATGAAAAATATCTTAATTTGACAGTGAATACTTAAAAAAACAAGAAGCTAAATTTTTCTGAATGTCATGGATTTAACACAAGAGAGTGAAACTTGTGATTTTTAATCAAAATAATTAATCCTGTGTCCTAATTATAAATGTAGCCATTCAGAATGTGCATTAAAACCCATAACGCACTACAGGGGCTTTGCTTTATCATGGCATGTGATTCGTTGTCCAAAGATGATTAAAAGGTGGCACATAGTGTATTAGATGTTAGTGAAACTTTGATTCATTCAATCTCTCTACTGTGCATGTTTAAATCTGCTTAATATGGAAAATCAATATGGAAGTTTACAACAAAAGGGAAATGATTATACCAGAGAATAAAAGGGGCATAATGTCTATGAATGTCATAACTATATTAATTTAGGAATATAAATATATTATACATACTGTATATATAGTACTTAAAATAAAAAAATACACAACAGTGTACCCTTTCTTTATACATATTTTATGCATCAAAGTCTTTAACTGGGTCACTTACTGTGCTTATTTTGGAAAAGGTTTGACATGCTCATTCTAACTATATTAAGTTTATATACTTTACAGAAAGCTACAATGTTTTAACCTTTTCTATGAATTCTTGTTGTCATCATTGTAGTAAAAAACTGTTTAACTTTAGAATACGCTAAATAGGGAATATAATTGCATAACTTAAGAAATTAATTATGATATTAATTTGAAGATCTAAATATAATATATTTATATAGCTGGTAGTATTACTGTATTCCACTTTCTTTGTAAACATCTGCATTGATTTCTTTGACTCATTCACTGGAGTAAAAAAAGCGAGTTCATAATGCTTAGCTGACAGTCGAGTAGCTGACTGAGGTACTGTAGTCTATTGTGTAAATTTCTCTTTGTTGATGATAGTTTTCTTTCAGTCATGTCAGTGATTTTCATCCTGTTTCGTTGGTAAAACTCAATGATCATAAGCACCGCCATGTTAAGTGGGATGTGTAGTTTTTAGTTCAGCTTGAATTTTAACTGTACAGTACAAACTGTCTGAGTATTTGGCTAGGGCTTTAAATAGATGGAGCGCAAAAAAAATTCAGTGCCGTCTTCTCTGCTTTAAAGGTACAGATGCAGCCATTCAAAGTGAGCGGTACAGACACGTACCGCAGGTAATTGGCTGCGGTGTTGCGTATCATGACGTAAGATCAGCGGTGCGTGATTGGTTGACCGACAGGGGCACTCGTGGTCCGTTGGTCTGTCGTAGAAAGACTTACTGTAAACGTCTTTACTGTGCCCGTTGTAGATATTGAATTTTACCACTGAAGGGAAATCTTAGTAGCTGAGCATAAAAAGAATAGGAGCATACTGTAACGCGTGTGAAGGCCATAAATGATATTAATTTTGGAACATAAACATACAGTTTATAGCTGGTCTTGGTACTTTAAAGAAAAAAAAATACACACCAGTATTCCATTTCTCCCTAAACATTTTAAGCTTCGAAGTCTTTAACTAACGTGATACCGGAGTCAACAAGCATACTTTTAGAATTTGATTAAAAGGGAATATAATATGGAATCGCGTATCTAAAGAATTTAATAACGGTATGATTATATCCGTGTACTGCGACAGGGCTGTGTAGGGCTGTTTCGCCTGCCTGTTCATGCGAGCTGTCTTGTAGCCTACTGGTCTAGGTGCGTGACTACCAACTGGCAGGTTGTGTGTTCGAATCCAGCTGGTGCTGGACTTTTCTTTTAACAAACATTTCTTCGAAAAAATAGAATAGCGATATTATGGACAATCAATTGAGTTTTATATTTCAAAATATCGCAACATGATCGATATTTGCGATATTTTGAACATATCTTCCCTTCTGACAGCGGTTCCTGCTTCTATTGTGTGTGTGTGTGCAACAGAGTACATTTTTAAAGAGAAATGGAGGCTGGACAGTATGCGTTACAATATAAACATTTATATTGATTTAAATCGTGTTCTGATTTAAATCGAAAAACGCGTGTTTAATTATGTGTTTTTTAATCATAATCAGGCTAATACATTTCTACATTTTCTGTATGAACCAGCTTAGAGGTTCATACTGTAGCGTTTGCAGGTTCTTTTTCAGAACTAAAGAACAGTGGAGACGCGATTAACCAAGCACTGACTTTATTTTACAACCACACCAAAACCAAACACAGGATCTACACACACATGAGGAGACTGACGAACACGTACACACATTTAGGGTGGTAATTACCTAACAACACACTCTACTTTTACAGGACTACACAGGGCACTAGAATTACTAGGACATTATTTACACAGGTAGGGTCAGCCGCTGGTCATCGTGCTGACCCTCAGACTCTTCCCGGCTACCACTCCCAGCATGCCCAGCGGTACTACGAGCGCCTAGGGGCGCTTCCTCCTCACCACCAGGCGAGGGCGTTACACTGCCCCCACCTGAAGCGTCTGGCGTCTGGCGTCTCGCCGACGTCGAACACCCCCCTCAGGCTGTACTCGTATTCGGCCAACTGCTGCGGAACCCTGCGTGAGCGGCCGCTGCGCCGCGGTGACGGCTGGCGATCCACGGACGCCCCACTATCGGCCGGCTCCGGCCCCGGCTGCTCCTCTGGAGCCTCCCCACACGGCTCCTCCTCCCGGGCCCGGTAGGGGGCCAGGCGGTCTCGGTGCAGGACCACCACTCTCCCCCGTGTTCGCAACCGGACACGGTAGCAGACCTCGCCCACCACCCCGAGTACCTCAGCGGGCCCCTCCCACGACGGCGCCAGCTTAGGACTGAGGCCTTTGCGGCGCCGCGGGTTGTACACCCAAACCGAGTCCCCGGGCTGGAAGGCAGGCCCCCTGCAGCGCAAGTCGTAGTACCGCTTCTGCCGGACCCCCGCCTGTGTCAGGTCCGTGCAAAGCTGTGCACCCACTGCATCCGCTGCCGCAGGTCCCACTCGTAGTCCGGTCCAGCCGGCGGTGCCGACCCGTCTCCGGGCGGCGGGCCGAAGACCAGGTCCACCGGTGTTCGCATTTCCCGGCCCAGCATGAGCGAGGCCGGGGTGCACCCGGTGGATTCCTGGACCGCGGTCCGATACGCCCAGAGCGCAAGGGGGAGGTGGCGGTCCCAGTCCCGTTGGTGCCGGGACACCAGGGTGGCCAGCTGGGTGGCGAGCGTCCGATTAAACCGCTCTACCAACCCGTCGCTCTGGGGATGCAGCGGGGTGGTCCGCGTCTTAGTAATCCCCAGGCGCTGGCACACTCTGGCGAAGGCCTGGGACTCGAAGTTACGCCCCTGGTCACTGTGTAACTCCTCCGGCACCCCCAGCCTGGCAAACATCCCCTCCAGCAGTGCATCGGCCACCGTGGGGGCACTCTGGTCCGGGAGGGCGTAGGCCTCCGGCCACTTCGTAAAGTAATCCATGGCCACCAAGACGTAGCGGTTCCCGGCCTCGGTGCGCGGAAACGGGCCCAAAACGTCCACTCCCACCCGCTCCATAGGTGCCCCCACCTGGTGTTGTTGGAGGGGGGCCCGAGAGCGCTCGGGGGGACCCTTCTGCGCCACGCACACCGCACACGTTCGGCAGTACCGCTCCACGTCCCGGTGGCAAAGACCCCAATAAAAATGGCCTCTGAGACGCTGCAGGGTTTTTTTACCGCCGAAGTGCCCCACACCCGGTTGGCCGTGCACCGCTCGGAGCACCGCCCCGCGGAGCGACCGAGGCACCACCAGCTGCCACCGTACCTCGCCACTGGAGGGTACCCGCCACCCCCGGCGCAGCACCCCGTCCTTTACCTCCAAGGTCTCCCACAGGGCGCAGAGGGCCTTGACGGACTTCGGGTGCGGGGCGAGCTCCTCTCGTGTAGGCCGCACTCCTGCTGCCCTCCAGCGGAGCACCGGGCCCACGTCAGGATCAGCTGCCTGACGCTGCGCCAGGTCTGGCAGGCCCACTCCCAGCGGCCCCTCCCGGGCCGTGGCCGCGGCGATCACCCCCGCCACGGTGCGGACAGCCTCCTCACGCTGCTCCCGCCGGGCGCAGTGATGGCAGTCCGCGGCCTCGCAGGGGCGCCGCGAGAGAGCGTCGGCATTGAGATGGCGAGACCCCGCACGGTGCACGACAGTGAAGTTGTACTCCTGCAGGATCTCTACCCATCGCGCCATCTGTCCCTCTGGCTCCTTAAAGTGGAGCAGCCAGGTGAGGGACGCATGGTCGGTCCTCAACCGGAACCGGGTCCCGACCAGGTACGGCCTGAAATGGTGGACCGCCGCCATCACCGCCAGCAGCTCGCGACGGGTCACGCAGTAGTTCCGCTCAGGCCTAGTCAGAGCCCGACTATAGTAAGCCACTACGCGCTCCCCATCCGGCCCCTCCTGCCCCAACACCGCCCCCACCCCCGAGTCACTCGCGTTGGTGTCTAGAATATACGGCAACCGCGGGTCGGGGTAGGCCAGCACGGGGGCCCCCACCAGAGCTTCACGCAACCGGCCAAAGGCAGTCTCACAGCCCGAGTCCCAGTCAAAACGGTGGCCCTTGTCGGTGAGGCGGTGCAGCGGGGCGGCGATGCTGGCAAAGTCCCGGACGAACCTCCGATAGTACGAGGCCAACCCCAGAAAGCTGCGGAGCTCCGCGACGGTGCGTGGAGTCGGCCAGCCCCTCACTGCGGCGACCTTACCTGGGTCCGTAGCCACCCCTCGCGGTCCAACAACATGTCCCAGGAAGGTCACCTCCCGCCGCAGGAGCTCGCACTTGCGGGGGTTGAGCCTCAGGCCAGCACGGCGGATGCAGGCCAGCACCGCCTGGAGGTTCGTCAAGGCCTGGTCGAAACGCCGTGCATGAACCAGCAGATCGTCCAGATATAACACACACTGGTTCCGCGGGACCGATGCCAGCACCCTCTCCATCAGCCTCTCGAACGTCGCCGGGGCATTGCACAGGCCAAAAGGCATGACAGTAAACTGCCAGAGGCCCTGGCCGATGGAAAAGGCCGTCTTCGGGCGAGCATCGGGAGCAAGCGGTACCTGCCAGTAGCCGCAGCGGAGGTCCAGGGAGCTGAACCAGGTCGACCCGGTGATGTAGTCCAGGGCGTCATCTATCCTCGGCAGGGGGTAGGAATCTTTCCGGGTGACCTCGTTCAGCTTGCGGTAGTTGACGCAGAACCTCCACGAGCCGTCTTTTTTTTTAACCAGTACGGCTGGCGCCGACCACGGGCTCGCGGAGGGCTCAATCACCCCCGCTGCAGCCATCTCCCGGATCTTTTCCTCGGCGGCGGTCCGCTTGGCGTGGACCATGCGTCCTGGTGGGATGCGGATGGGCCGAGCGTCGCCGGTGTTGATCTCGTGTTGGACCAGGGCAGTGCGGGTGCAGTCCTCATCCCTCGCCGCAAAGAGATCTTCGTTCTGGGCGAGTAGCTCCTGGAGCCGCTGCCGCTGGTCCTGATCGAGGCCCTCGCAGCTCCGCTGGAAGAGGTCCTCAATGGCACGCTTCGCTTCCACGCAACGCTCGGCCCCCGTCGCCGCCTTGTCTGGCCCCCCGGCTGACTCAGGGGCAGGATCCGGCACGCTCGCTCCCCGGCTCGCAGGCCTGGTCTGCCCCGGCGACTGACGCCGCCGCCGCCGCCGCTGCCTCTTGTTCCCCCGGCTCCGGCAAGCCCGCGTCCCTCGGCCTTCGCCGGACCTGCCCTCCACCAGGTGCAGTCGCTCCCCCTGCCACACCAACTCCTGCCGGTCCAAATCCAACCTGGCCCCACTAGCTGCAGTAGGTCCAGCCCCAGAATGCAGTCCTCCTGGATGGGTGCGAGGTAGCAGGGGTGGCGCACCGTCGCTGCACCCAGACGGAAGGCAAGCACCCGTTTCCCCCGGACTGCAGCGAGCTGTCCCGTCACGGTCCTCAGCCGCAGGCTGGAGGCCTCCCATCCTGGGGGGTTGGTGCCCTCGGTGTCGGGGAGGACGCCCGGCCGAAGTAGGGTTACTGATGAACCGGTGTCGAGTAGGGCCAGGCAGGGTTGGTCCTCAATCCGGCAGTGGAGGTACAGGCCCCGGCTACAGCCGACTCGCCCCACGGTGGCGTGAGGGGCGCCGGTTTTTACAGCGCTCTCCGGAGCGGGGGTTGAGGTGTTCAAGGGCGGCCTTCCCCGCGCTGAGCCGCCCCGTTCCCGTTTCCCAACGCCGATCGGGGAGAGCGAGGTTCGGGTGCCCGGCAGACCCGGGCTCGGTGTCCTCTTTTCCCGCAGCGGTCGTAAATCAGCGTGCGGGGCTGTTCCGCGGCGGTCGCTGCACGGGCTGGCTCCTCTTCCCCCTCGCTGGATTCCTCCGTCGCCGCCTCGGTCAGCCGGCAGGGCGCACTGCGTCTGCTGGCGCTGCCAGTCACCCCGAACACTACCTCAGCCCGTGTAGCAAGGGCCAAGGCCTGCTCCAGCGATGTTGGCGCGGCCAGCTGCACGTGGCGCCGCAGCTCCTCGGGCGAGAGGGCCTTGAGAAAGGCCTGGAGAGCCATCTCCCGCTGCGCCTCCCGGGGGAAAGTTGGGTATCCGCGGCGACCGGGCCCAGTCGCTCTCCTGGTCGGCGCCGCCGCAGGGCCAGCCTCTCCCGCATCAAGTCCGGCGCCTCCTCTACACCGAAGCGCAGCTGGAGGGCTGCTGCCAGCGCCGTGTAGTCGCCTCTGTCCTCCTCCGGGACGTCCAGGAGCACCTGGCAGGCTGTTCCTTCCAGCACCGCCGCCAGGTGGCCGGCCATCTCCGCCCGGCTCCAGCCATTCGTCCGGGCCGCGAGCTGGAACTGCGCCTCATAGGTCTCCCAAGGCGCCTCACCATCGTAGCGACCTGGTCGCACCCGCGCCGATGGGTGTGGGAATCGCTGATCGGCTCCGGCAGCGAGGGCATCCTCTCTCCGGGGCGGCCGCCCCAATTCTACTGGCGGGACCACTACTGGGTAGCCCTGGTAAGGGCTGTGGCCACCTGTCGCACCCAGGAGTTGCTCAGGCTCCCTATGTGCGCCGCCGATGGGTTCTGCGTCTTCCAGCGTCAGCCGGCGCTTTATGGAATCGGGTAGTGTCTGCCACGAGTTGTTCATTCATCCCGCTTCTGACACCAATGTAGCGTTTGCAGGTTCTTTTTCAGAACTAAAGAACAGTGGAGACGCGATTAACCAAGCACTGGCTTTATTTTACAACCACACCAAAACCAAACACAGGATCTACACACACATGAGGAGACTGACGAACACGTACACACATTTAGGGTGGTAATTACCTAACAACACACTCTACTTTTACAGGACTACACAGGGAACTAGAATTACTAGGACATTATTTACACAGGTAGGGTCAGCCGCTGGTCATCGTGCTGACCCTCAGACTCTTCCCGGCTACCACTCCCAGCATGCCCAGCGGTACTACGAGCGCCTAGGGGCGCTTCCTCCTCACCACCAGGCGAGGGCGTTACAATACAGAAAGACAGCTTGTGTTTAAATTGAGTGTAAGGTAATTTATGCTTCTAAAGTCATGGTCAGCATTTATTATTGTACTGTGCTGTAAACTTTTTCTGTGCCTAGTCACATTATTTTATAGCGTTTTTATTGTGTTATTAAATCCAGTGGCGCTGTGTGTTAGTTTCCTGACTCCCATGTTACATGGTCTGTGATTGAATCCCATGGAACTATGACTTTATTTTTTAACAAACATTTCTTTGAAAAAATGAAACGTTTCCCTTGGTCAGAGATTAAATAAAACCTCACTCGCACCAAACAAATTTATATTTCTAAATATCACAAAATAAGTTCATTGTCTTCCAATCGAGTCGAGTTGACATTGGAAGCCTGCCACACCCGGACTGTTAAACCAACGCATTAGCACATCAAAGCCCATTGAGGGTATTGAGCCAGTATTGGCTTTAGTATTCCCCCCCTCTCCCCTCAATTCAATTCAATTCAAGGTGTTTAATTTGCATGACAGATGGGTACAAGCAGTGTTGGGTATGTATATTGAAACGCTTACGGCAGACAGGCACTGTGTAAGAGCCAGCGCACCGAGGGAGCGTCTGCATTTATAACTTAGTTTTTAAAATTAGTCAAGCAATATGAAGCATCTCCTTTTACTTTTAAGTCCCTTAAATACATTGAGCACAGCTTTCTCACCACTTAAGATTGCTTTTGATACCATCCTTACACAAAGCAGAAGGGAGATCTTAGTGCCTGAGCATAAAAAGAATAGGAGCATACTGCAACGCGTGTGAAGTCCATAAACGATATTAATTTTGGAACTTAAACATACAGTATATGGCTGATCTCGGTACTTTAAAGAAAACATACACACCAGTATTCCATTTCTCCCTAAACATTTTAAGCATCGAAGTCTTTAACTAACGCGATACCGGAGTCAACAAGCATACTTTTAGAATTTGATTAAAAGGGAATATAATATGGAATCGCGTATCTCAAGAAATTAATAACGATATAATTATATTCATGTTGCAAAAGAACTGCAACTCCCTTGCTTTTAACAGAGCGTTCCATAATTTCTAACTACGAAAATGCCAGGTGAAAGGATTTGTAAACATATTTTGTTAAAGCAAGTCAGTTTTTTCCGCAACACATAAAAGACATTTTCCCAAGAAAGTTTAGCCTTTGTCACTAATGAAACCACTAAATAAAGGCATAAATATAGAAATCTTAAGATTTGTTTTATTTAATGTTGGTAGCAGGATGAACTGTCAGAGTGTATATTTTGTCGCACAGTTGCTGCAAGATGTTAACAGTGAAAAGGGTATTTAGAAATGAGTTATTTCAAGATGAAAATTTTCAGAATAATTGCAAATCTAGCAGGATAGAGAAAGCACAGAAAACTGGCAGTTAGATTGATCAGATTAGTATGAAAAGTCATTTAGCAAAGGGAATGAGAAGAGTGACAAACTAGTATACTTTAGATCTTTTTTTCTGAACCAGGGAAAATCTGATCATGTTTCCCTATAACAATAATAAAAAACTTTATTTGATATATCACCATTAAAGGTGCCATCTCAAAGCAATACAGTAGATGTAAAAACAGATAAAAGGACCACAGATTACAAATTAAATGCATATAAGAAAGACAAGCAGTTAGAGGTGCTACCAAAATTAGAAAATGAAGCAGATACAGACACTAAGTCTTCTGAAAAGAAAGGTTCTGAGGTTAGATTTAAACTGGCCCTGGTGTGTGTGTGTTTGTGTCTGTCTGTCCTGTGATGGACTGGCGCTATGCCCAGGGTGTATTCTGCCTTGTGTCAGTCGCTTACTGGGATAGGCTCCAAATCCTCTGTACTGGACAAAGAGATTAGAAATGGATGGAAGTAAAGGCACTGTGTGGATGGAACTATACACAGTGTTAGAAACCCACTATGAAATGGCTGCATCTCACTGAGAATAAAACATTTTATAGTGCTGGCTTAAGGAAACAGCCTTTCCACCTCTCTTGCACATCAGTATCCATACCTAGTTATTTAAACAAATTGCCTCTAATTATAAACATCTTAATATGCTGGCTCTGTGGATCCGCATCAGCTATGTTTGCCCATTCCTTCAATTCATGTGCATCCAACACACAGTTCAACGCTAGAGTAGTGATTCATAGCCGTTCAGGGACGCCAAATATGTAACGTTGCCATAGCCAAAATATAATGTAGTGGCTCTCTGAAGGCACCAGTTCTGTAGGGTTTGGGCATTTACTGAGACAATTATTAATTGTAGCAGTAAATCACAAAGTTGATTCTTTTGATGGCTTTAGAGTCCAACCATGTGACATAACTCAAACAACGCACACACACAGGTACTAATACACGAGGATACATTTATTAATACATAGAATATGCCTTAAACCTAACAGATCTTATCGAGAGGGTTATCAGAATACAAAAGGTATATATTCAGTCAGTTACAAAGTGTTACACATATCAAGAGGACATACGTTCAGTATATCATTCATTAAGACCGTTTCATAAATGAACTTGGTTATAACTTCTACATTAGATACTCGAAACAAGTACATAACCCTTAGGAATTAAATTGATATCAACTGGTTGGGATAACAATTGAATTCTCGAGCTGTAATGCATTGAAGTTGAATACTCATCCAATCTCTGGGGATTCAGATCTCCTGCGGGCACAAAGAAACAGTTGCAGGCTGTTGCTGTCCAATCCGCGCTCTCTGGCTCGGTGCCAGGCTGTGCTGTGGGGCTTGCGACGGTGTGCTGCTGATGCTCACTGGCCTGCTAGTTAAGTTTGTGCACAGGAGAAAAGATGACTGTGGGTCCCAGCAAGTCAGGAAGAGGACCGGTTCGTTCCTGATGAAGAGCTAGTTCTGAATAGCGATTCAGCTGTCCACAGTTCTGACCTGTTCACGAGGCCTGCTGCTGGTTACTCTCTGGCAACCTCCACTCTAGACTCTTAGAACAAAGGAAAGTTCTGGCACTCAGACACACTGGCCGTTCCGTGGTTGTCCGGGCTGAGTCTCAGGATGGTCAGGAGGCGCGCTGCGAGGATGTCCTGCCCTTGGGAGCCTTCTGCTCCTGGGCCGTCCTGCCCTGGAATTCTCCTTTGAATTCCCTTTAGAACAGTCCACAGAATCCTCTCCAGAATCTTACTGAATCTTGTTGAATCTCTGTGTTGCCTGTTTTTACCTGGAGGAACTTCAGCTCATTGATTGGCTGAAAGTTCCATGGGCATCAGAGTCCCACGTGGGTTACTCGGCCCTACCAGTCCCTGATTGGTTGATCAAGGTGAGATATGAGTCACTTACTCCTGACACTTAGTAATGCAGTCCAGATGTCCAACTGGCACTCCCTAGACAGATAGGTGCCAATGGATGACCATTGATCATGATAGCCAGGCTTAGCTAAGTGCATCCCCCTTTGGGAGCTGTCCTAGGACCTTAAATCACCCTGGGAATAGTCTCTCTGTGGCTGCACCACAGAGATGAACAGAGAAATGGGGCCTCATTTGGGAAGCTCAGAAACACTTAATTCTGCCTTATTAATAAGCCTCGCCGCTACACTAGCAACTACACAAAATCTAAAATATGAGCTCTACTTGCCACTTACAATACCAACAGTACCAGCTAACTTTAGTAGTGACATTTTCATGGATCTTTTTAACAATAAAATTTACAACATCAGACTTCAGACACAATTAAACAGGCCTCAAAAAAGTCTGGTACAAACATTTTCAGCATGGAATAAACCGTTACTTTAATGGTATAAACCTTAAATGGATTCATATTCTCAATAAGATTTGGTGCTCAGTAACATGACTTAGAAAATGACAGAAGACATACGTATCATGCTTATCCTTCTATTTTTCATAATCGTAAACTCCTTAAGGCAGTTACATTTTCTCTGTTCTGACCTGGAGTTACAGAGAAATTTAAATTCTAATAAGAGATTTCTAATGAGGAAAGTCATACCAATCACTCATACAGTACCAGGATTTGCAATTACAATACAAATACTTTCTTTCTGTATGTGTTTATTTTGCAGTTTGAGTCTATGGCATTCCTTTGGGGGTCTATACTCCAAGGCATTACTTTTTTATGGGAACATGACATTTTTTAAAAGTCTTTTAATGCAAGCTTCATATAAACCCTTAGAAGTGGTTACTGTCTGGAGCAGGTACTTGAATGGCACAGATTCATTGAAATGATTCAATTTCTTTTGAAAATATTTGGGATAATACATATTCCAGAAATCACAGCCGTTGAATTATCCAGAAATTAATTTCTCTCAGGGTGTATTTAACCCCTCATGGATGGCATTGTATGAAATGAGTTTGTAGTTCCCCATTTGCCTCTATTATGAGATGCTGTGGACACTATTTTATACATTTTAGGAGTGTCCATACTGTAGGAAGGTATGTTCTAGAAAGAGTGAACTTCTGTTTTGCCATTATTTTTAATAGGGACGTTACATGTTTACACTTGGTGCTCCTACTAGAGGAGAGGATATGATTAATCTAGGCTTATCACAGAAACTGAAACACATCTGGTTGGTGAGTCTACCGTGGGTAAAATGTTACTGGTACCGCATGTTGTAAAGCTCGGTATTTTCTCTCTTGGCCTGACTTTTTTTAATGTCTGAGTGTTAGAATCCATGTTGTTGCTGGTAAGGGAACGGTAGGTGCTGTGATTGACACAGTCAAAGCCTTGTACAGAGATACCATTGTAGCTGTTTGACAGTATTTTAGATGCCCTTAGTTAAAAGCATGGGAGGAAGTACTGCCAAGGGGAGGGGGGGGAGCAAGGATTTTTTCTTTGAGTTTGAGAGGTTATTTTTTGTTATATTGTGTTTCAGAAAGCAAGAAAATAAAATTTACTGTATGATAAAAAGAGAAAGAGCTGGAGTAGATCCTCAGATCAGTTTGCTACCAGCAATCAAACAAAAAAAATGGAAAGAATTGTCTCCTCCTGATTGGAACCTTTCTTACTGTCTTATAATTTATCAGGCTACCTTTTAATTTCCACTGAGAGAAGGAAGTCACTTGTCATGCAGCTATTTTATTCTTCATTGCACAATATGCTCTAAGTTAGCAAATGAAACATGAACACTTATTGAAATAAATCAAGAATACGATTAACATGAATGTATAAACATCCAAACTATACTTTATCACATTTAATTATTGTTTACATCTTCCGCCTGAGAACAGTCACCCGTTGCTACCCAACGCAGAAACACAGCCACTAACTAGCAAAGAGAGGACATTAGCTAGCCAATATGATAAAGAAATAAATGATTATTTTGTTTATTTCTTTTGCACATTTATTTGAACATTTCCATCGATTGTACAAGCACTTGGAAACTGTCCAATCCCTAGTTCATCAAGCATTTACCGGTCTGGCGCCGGTCTGTGTCTTCTAGGATATAATGCCAGCGAACTCTTGTTTTTATGTCCACTATAACTACGCTGGGCAAACGTTCTGAGGTCAAATTCTTCCAGCACGGGGGTACCTTTAAAGCGGAGACGACGGCACCGACATTTTTTGGCGCGCCTTCTCTTTAAAGCCCTGGCCAAATATGAAGACAGTACGTACAGTTATAATTCAAACGGAATTAAAAACTACACATCCCAGTTACCATGGTGGTGCTTGTGATCATTGCGTTTAACCAACGAAACAGGGCGAAAAATCAGTCACATGACTTTGGGGCAGAGTTTCGAAAGCTTAACCTATCAGCAACAAAGCGAAATTTACACGATAGGCTACCTCAAACTGTCAGTTACACGACTGTGTATGTCGCTTAAGCCACTCCTATTTGGCATTTTAGTTATGGAGGCGAGAAGACGCCCCCCCCCCCTCTCTGGGTGTATGATTTGCCGCCATCTTTAACTGTTCGGTGTCCGAATCGGAGTAGCTACGCGTACGAAATAAAGTTAATCCCAACTACAAAACATATATTTTTGTGGTAAGAGGGCGCAAAACATCAGTATTTACTGCTATTAATTACTGTACGATTTATATTTGAAATCTGAGCCTAGATATAAAGTTAGATATAAAGTTAAAATCTCGACAAAGCAATGTAGGAAATAAAGAGAAAATAAATCCTTTCTGATGTAGCGGTGAGGCTTAATAATAAGGCAGAATTAAGTGTTCTGAGCCTTCCCAAATGAGGCCCAATTTCTCTGTTCACCTCTGTGGTGCAGCCACAGAGAAACTATTCATGCAAGATGTTTTCTTTTGATAAGGACAGCTCCCAAAGGGGGATGCACTTAGCTAAGCCTGGCTATCATGATCAATGGTCATCCATTGGTGCCTATCTGTCTAGGGAGTGCGAGTTGGACATCTGGACTGCATTACTAAGTGTCAGGAGTAAGGGACTCATATCTCACCTTGATCAACCAATCAGGGACTGTAGGGCCGAGTAACCCACGTGGGACTCTGATGCCCATGGAACTTTCAGCCAATCAATGAGCTGAAGTTCCTCCAGGTAAAAACAGGCAACACAGAGATTCAACTAGATTCAGTAAGATTCTGGAGAGGATTCTGTGGACTGTTCTAAAGGGAATTCAAAGGAGAATTCCAGGGCAGGACGGCCCAGGAGCAGAAGGCTCCCAAGGGCAGGACATCCTCGCAGCGCGACTCTGACCATCCTGAGACTCAGCCCGGACAACCACGGAACGGCCAGTGTGTCTGAGTCCCAGAACTTTCCTTTGTTCTAAGAGTCTAGAGTGGAGGTTGCCAGAGAGTAACCAGCAGCAGGCCTCGTGAACAGGTCAGAACTGTGGACAGCTGAATCGCTATTCAGAACTAGCTCTTCATCAGGAACGAACCGGTCCTCTTCCTGACTTGCTGGGACCCACAGTCATCTTTTCTCCTGTGCACAAACTTTGCTAGTTAAAGCCAACAATGAGCATCAGCAGCGCACCGTCGCAAGCCGCACAGCACAGCCTGGCACCGAGCCAGAGAGCGCGGATTGGACAGCAACAGCCTGCAACTGTTTCTTTGTGCCCGCAGGAGATCTGAATCCCCAGAGATTGGATGAGTATTCAACTTCAATGCATTACAGCTCAAGAATTCAATTGTTATCCCAACCAGTTGATATCAATTTAATTCCTAAGAGTTATGTACTTGTTTCGAGTATCTAATGTAGAAGTTATAACCAAGTTCATTTATGAAACGGTCTTAATGAATGATATACTGAACGTATGTCCTCTTGATATATGTAACACTTCGTAACTGATTGAATATATACCTTTTGTATTCTGATAACCCTCTCGATAAGATCTGTTGGGTTTACATGCATATTCTATGTATTAATAAATGTATCCTCGTGTATTAGTACCTGTGTGTGTGCATTGTTTGAGTTATGTTGCATGGTTGGACTCTAAAGCCATCAAAAGATTCAACTTTGTGATTTACTGCTACAATTAATAATTGTCTCAGTAAATGCCCAAACCCTACAGAACTGGTGCCTTCAGAGAGCCACTACATTACATTTTGGCTATGGCAACGTTACATATTTGGCGTCCCTGAACGAATATGAACCGGTTTTCCCTACACTGACATCTAAAATCAGTTTCGATCAAGGTCTCTAAAACGAACAAGAAAAAGAGGATTTTCGGAGGGCAATTACGCTGTGTTTATATAGAATAAGTGATTTATGAGCAATCGAATTTCTTGTTCGTTTAAAACAGTGAAATGTCAGCTGCAAAAGATCGCACCAGAAACAGCACTCTCTCTGCCTGTCATAGACGTTCAGGAAAGGCTGAATGAAGTCATGTCAAGTACAATAATTCGGTGATCAATAATAACAGTTGTAGGACAGTATATAAGGAGGATAAGGATTTTGAAGTTGACTCGAAATCTGATAGGTAACCAGTGCAAGGACTTGAAAACAGGTGTAATGCATCCCTGATAGGATTTTTGCTGTCATATTCTGAACATATTGAAGATTGCTCAGTGTGGATTTAATTTCCCCAGTGAACAGGATGTGCATTTATTAATTCTAGAAAAAAAGCCTTTCTTGATTTCTCTAGTTCTTAGTTTCTCTAGTTCCCTTTAAAATAAACTATTATTCCACAATGCAGAGTATTACATGGCCAGTATTTCCACATGATATTTGTGATTTAAAGAAATTAACACAAGCAGCTTTGGAGATTTAAGTGTTGGCTGAGTTATTGCAGGATAACAGACTAGAGATGTTGGCAAGAAGAAGATAATTTGGGGAAAGCTGAGGAATACACTTATAACAAGAAGACTTCCTAATGGGGTTAGGCATACTTTTGATGAAGATGATGAAGTTAACAGACTATATGTTTACATAGATACTGAAATAAGGATTGTATTTTAGATTATGTGTAGTTGCTGGCATTGAACTGTGTGTTGGATGCACATGAATTGAAGGAATGGGCAAACATAGCTGATGCGGATCCACAGAGCCAGCATATTAAGATGTTTATAATTAGAGGCAATTTGTTTAAATAACTAGGTATGGATACTGATGTGCAAGAGAGGTGGAAAGGCTGTTTCCTTAAGCCAGCACTATAAAATATTTTATTCTCAGTGAGATGATGCCATTTCATAGTGGGTTTCTAACACTGTGTATAGTTCCATCCACACAGTGCCTTTACTTCCATTTCTAATCTCTTTATCCAGTACAGAGGATTTGGAGCCTATCCCAGTAAGCAACGGACACAAGGCAGAATACACCCTGGACATAGCGCCAGTCCATCACAGGACAGACAGACACAAACACACACACACCAGGGCCAGTTTTCCCATAAACCAATTAACTTACCAGTATGTTTTGGAGTGCGAGAGGGAGTCATATCACACATATGGAGAAAAAACATGTAACCCAGAGAGAACATGTAAACCCCACACACACAGGATGGCAGGAATTGAGCCTAGGACCCCAGTGCTGCAAGATAGCAATGCTAACCACTTCGCCACCATTATAAATGGATGGATACCTTAGTTATCTTTCTAGTTCACAGGTTTGCATGCATAATTTAATTTTGAAAGCCACTGAGACATCAGGTACTACTGTTGTATTTATGAAAAAGAAACAAAACAAAAAACATACTAACAACTGTGCCATCCTACTCCTTAGTTAATACATTTTATTATTCATAAACAGTTAACATTGTTAGCAAAATATTTTGAATTATATTTAACCCTATTTTTTCTTTAGTTTTGTATTTAACTCATTATATGATAGTCAGACTTAATGTATATTTGAACAATGAAAATATATTTTTACAAGATTTTACATTAAGCACTTAAAATTAATATGGTTAATAATAGTAAACTGTAACATGCTGTAACAAGATCGGTTAAACTGCGAAGAAAATGCTTTCAGAGAAAATGTTTCAGGTGTGAAGAACATAGATCAATGCAATTTCAACCAAACCTGTTCCCACACACCCTGCCCCCACTACCATTAGAATATACACAAAGCACTGAAATCTTTCGAGCTAATGATCAGGTGACCCGAGAGAGAGCGAGAGAAACACCAAGGGGTGCGGAACCAGGGAACTATTTACATGGAAAACGGGCGATCTCCCCAGACTGTCCGCCCGTTTCACTGTTACCTGGATACCTGTTTATTTAGAACTCACTAACACTGATTTTTAGTTTAGAAGGATTCAAGTAGGGTTTTAGATGAAAGGCAGCGACCTTAATCAAGCCCAAATCATAATTGAACCCATTCAGAGCCTACATTACATTTTAGCATTTCATTCTGAGCAGAAGACCCTCACACCTGAAGAAGGGGGAGGTGTCTTTCGCTGGAAATCTCGCCTGCTTCTACTTTACGAGTACAACCCACTCTCTGCTGGAGTGCTGGCTGTGACGAATTAAACCGGTTTCACAGGTTTCAATCACAGACCATGTGACATGGGAGTCAGGAAACTAACACACAGCGCCACCGGATTTGATAACGCTATAAAAACGCTATAAAATAATGTGACTAGGCACAGAACAAGTTTACAGCACAGTACAAAAATAAATGCTGACCATGACTTTAGAAGCATAAATTGCCTTACACTCAATTTAAACACAAGCTGTCTTTAGCCCTCTAAGCTGGTTCATACAGAAATGTAGAGATCCAGGCTCAGAACACACAGCTTCATTAGCGAATACATATGCAGGACAACTAGAGAAGACGTTTTACAGAGGATGGATTTTTAGAAACATCCCATCAGTGACATCACTGAAGTCAACTCCTAGGTACTGTAACTGTCGTGTGGATAGTTTCACAAGAATCAGACAAAGGTTTAAGCATCGCTTGTTCTAGATAAAACTGCAAAAAAAAAAAAAACAACCCATAATGTACTTCTTTGCGGCTCTGTTTGCCCAAATCATATATTCACAACGTGAAATCTAGAAAATAATATTACGTAACCAAAATCCGCAATATGGAAACAGAACCTGTGTAATTGTTGATAGATGATGTACTCGTAACATTTTTTCAAGACGAACTACAACATTTAAAAAATGACTTGTATGTACTTGATATCTCTAATCCATCCACGGGTCCCAGCACAAAACGAAACTAAAACGCATACCGTTTCGCGCTTCTTATTAGTTGCTCAAAAGTAATTTAACCGTATGAAATGCATAATATAAACCTAGAAACATATACGTGAGCAGTACTTAAGCACTGTAGTATCAGTGTTAAGACATACCTCTCAAATACTGTAAATCAAGTTAAAAATATCTCAAGACCGATTCTGGTCATAATGAAACCATGTTTCGTGTATGTTTTCTTTAAAGTACCGAGACCAGCCATATACTGTATGTTTATGTTCCAAAATTAATATCGTTTATGGCCTTCACACGCGTTGCAGTATGCTCCTATTCTTTTTATGCTCAGCTACTAAGATTTCCCTTCAGTGGTAAAATTAGATATGAATATTCAATACTTAAACGGGCACAGTTAAGACATTAAATATATATATACATACTGTATACAGTACAGTTTTCATACGGTAATATGTTTATGTTCCTAAATCAATCTCTTTTATGAGCATGTGAAAGGCATGGTGAATCGATTCTCAAAAATTACTGTACTTTGCATGATTGGAAACAAATGCGTGATTGCGAAATGCTGTGGTGTTACTTTTACAAAGACGGTCAATGAAAAAAAGAATGTTGACCAGGGCAATACTTTGAGTTTACACTTACAGCTTGTCCAAGGTCATTCATTATTAATACTATTAGTAATATCTTCGTTAAAGACTTTGATGGCCACAGCTCAAACATGAGAGGTTGAGCTTTATTAGCTCCACCTTGCGGAAATTCCGGATACTATTATTTTGCTTGTCGTATTATAGGAGAATTTACGGTAACTCGCGGTATTTACTGGTAGCTTGCGGTAGACTGCGTACAGCGTACCGGAAAATAATGCAGTATCGCCCGCGCATTTTGAATCGCTGCATCTGTACTCTCCTCATGGAAGAATTTTCACCTCAAATGTTTGCCCACCAACTAACAAAAATACACAAACTAAATAACAATACAAAGTGTATTTGTAAGAATAGCGATTACAAATGTTTAAAAATATATATTTGCAAGATCACAGTAATACACCATTATATTTAAACTATCACTCTGTGGGCACTACACAGTGAGGGACGCTGCCCACTAACCACCTTTCCCGAAAACTTTACGGGAGCTACATTATGTAGCTAATTCACAGCTGGATACAATTTTATCTTGCCTCGTAAAACTTGAAATCCAGACATTTGCCAACATATTTACTAAAATTATCCGTCTCAGTAATCTCACTGTCTTAATCTCATGGTGCGCCCTAGAGCTCACTCAATTTTCACACTCCCAGTATAATAAAAAACCCTGTGTTTTCAGGTGTGAAATCTGTTGTAACTGTTAATAATAATAATAATTAATAATAATTGTTTACACTTATATAGCACTTTTCTGGACACTCAACTCAAAGCTCTTTACAGGTAATGGGGACTCCCCTCCACCACCACCAATGTGCAGCATCCACCTGGATGATGCGAAGGCAGCCATAGTGCGCCAGAATGCTCACCACACATCAGCTATTACTGGGGAGGAAAGCAGAGTAATGAAGCCAATTCATAGATGGGGATTATTAGGAGGCCATGATTGGTAAGGGCCAATGGGAAATTTTGGCCAGGACACTGGGGTTACACCCCTACTCTTAACGAGAAACGCCCTGGGATTTTTAATGACCACAGAGAGTCAGGACCTCGGTTTTACGTCTCATTAGTAATAATATTAATATTAATAATGTAATAACATGAATGAACCTCGAGACCATCTCCAGGATGCTTGGAAAGAGCTCGGGAGAGATGGTTTTGTGCCAGGCAATTAGCGCATTATCACGTCGAAGTAGGGGGAAGGGACACTGGGTGTGGGCTTTTATTTCACTCTCCATCACTCTCCCCAACCCCCACCACTTAGAAAGACAAAGGTGATAAAGGTGATAAAAATTCATTCAAAAGGGTGCAGTGTGTTAACACAACCGCTTGTAAGAGCAAGGTGACTTTCTGCTCAATTAAATGAAAGCTACAATACAGACAGATTTTATTTTCTTGAAGCAAAATTCGCAGTTTGTCAAAATCAGCTACTTTGCAAGCTGTACACGACTATTCAAAAGGTACCCTTTTCTCTTGTGCAAACTCAACAAAAGTTTAATTTTTTTTATAATTCCGAAACTTGGGTGATATGTCTCAGAGTCTCATTCATAGTATAATCAAAACAAAACCCCCACTGGGTCTCGTCTGCCGACATTCCACACACATGAATTCCATGAAGTCAGATCCACAGATATACTGAAACAGTAGCACACACGTCAATGAACTGCAGTGTGATACACTGTATAAATACACTGTATATGCAGTTTGATACCGTATGGTTTTAAAAACACTACAGTATGATTTGTGTGAAACATTTTTCATAATCAAAAGTTAAATTGCTGACTTCTTGTTGCTGAAATTTGCATTAAGACAAATATAGATTTTCTTTATGTGGTTGTAAACCTGAAAGAGGCATATTGTGTTCACAACAAGCTATAATAATAAACTATTTTTATACATCTAGCTATGCACAAGACATAGTCAAATGGATTGCTCTGAGGGGGATTTGAACTGTGTTCCTCAGAATAGCAACCACTTGTCTCAACCGCTATGCCAAACCGCCACTTGGGCATAGTGTGCTACATTACAATCTAAAAAATATGTCAAAATGTTTCCAAAATATCCACAACTGATATTTTTGCCTGCCAAAATATCTTTAGTTACACAATCCCATATTAATATTCCTCATTATGTGGTATTAAATCAGCTTTGCACATTTTTTACAATAATATCGGCAAGTGTTCTTATTACATATACATAGTCTGCCAGTCAGGAAATCCATAATCCAGCTGCATAAAGAGTTGTTGACCCCCAGGTCATTAAGCTTCCTGACTAGTCTGAATGGAACTATAGTGTTAAAAAGTTCATTCTGTGTATTTAAAAAGTTCATTCTGTGTATTGTCAATTGTAGAAATGTCTATGCCTTTAAAGGAAGTGCTCTTCTTTTTTGTCTGCTTCTGACCTGGATAGTGTTTTAAAAAATGCTTAAAGATGGCATTTCAATTCTTATCTTCCAGTGTTAACTGGCCATTTTCATCTTTAATTGCAAGGAGGCGGTTGGGCTTGCTACCCTTTTCAAACAGATGCTGTCTTGCATGTAGGACACTCTTTTCAGCTTTTATTTGTCAATAGGTTATTAAGCTGCATCCTAGTTTCTTTATTTTCAGTTAGTATTTTCTCAGATTTTGCTGCATAGAACTCATCTTCCAATTTACATTTTTTTCTCAAGTGCTATTTGCCTATTTGTTTTTTTTTACTCTTCTAAGAAACTATCATACCTCTCATGTAAACTTTATAAGACTTACATAAGGTCCTAGGATCAGTTTTTTCAGTGTCATTACACTCTAAGTATAATATGGTTTGCTCATTAAGGAACTTTCTGAATTTATAATCCAGCAGATTGAATAGATTTAGTCTCCAGACAAGAGAGCACTCTATTAGTTGCAGAGGGGACATACTGATCTGTTACATCTGTTACTAGATGAGTCATGTGTCTGTACAGAAATGTGGTCAATGATGTGGTCAAGAGGAGAAGCTGTTTGGTGTCATGAGGAGTAAATGTGAATATATATATGATATTATTACAGTTTATAAAAGTGAGTTGCCCAAAGACATCAATAAAAAATATTCATCTTATTCATTAGGGGCATATTTATCCTATCACTACTTCTTACCATGTAGTAATCCCTTAATTATTAAAATTATTAAAACTTTACCTTCTTTATCCACACAAATTGAGTTGATTGTAAGTGGGAGTTTCCTATGAATTAGAATAATGACACCTTGCTTTTTGGTGGAGAATGATGAATAGTAGACTTGACCTACCCGCTCTCTTTTATTTTTTTATGCTTCAGATTATTCAAGTGAGTTTCCTGCTATTATGTTACATTCAGGACATCCAGAATCTTTTTTTTTCACTACATTATTTACCCCTTTTACATTCCAAGTGTGTATCTTAATACTATTCATGGTGATATTGTAATTCTAATACATTAACATGGTGGCTGAAACACTGCATAATATAACAAAACAGTTAATATAGAGCAGCTGCAGGTACCCAATGCAAACATTTCGAAGGAGAAACGGAAATATGTCTTGTGGCCAGATACATGAGGTAACAGAACCAGGATAAAAAAGAAACAACAACTGAATCCTTGTTAATTTTCTGAACAACTATTAACAGTAAGAAAGAGGAAAAAAGAACTGTCTTGGAACAAGGTTGCTAGTTTCAGTCTGCAAACTAAACAAGCTAGAAAAAGTAGAAAAAAAATGTTTAGCTTCTCTGCATAATTAACAGAAAAGTCTAATTAAAAGTTTAAACAATCCAACAGCATTCAGTAATACAGTATGCACAATTATGGGGGGTTCACTTATTACACTAAAAAAGACTGTCTGCTGCTCCCCAAAATAATTTGTTACAGTCTTAAATGTACTGTATACAGAACTGGTGTCATTTATGTTTTAACATTAACCTTATAAAAACAATATTTAAAAAATAATTAATACTTAAAACATTGGAGTTTTAACTCGAAGGCATGATAGTTCGATTCAAATCCAATCGAAAATGAAATCAAAGTTTATTTATCAAATGCACAACAATACGGCGTGCAGCAGTAGTTACTGGCAATGAAATGTATTTTTCTGCGAGCTCACAAAAATTAAAAGGATCACAAAAATTCACAAAAACACAAAAATCACAAAATTGAGGTTACATTTTTTAAATTGAATAAATTTCAATATGAGTAGAGCTGTTATGTGCCCATGGTGTATGCAATATATACATGTAGTGCAGTTATGCTGAATATAGTGAGAATTGTGTGTCCATGTAGCCATTACAGGTGATTTGCTAAGGAGCTACAGGTTGGCTATTTAGCAGTCTTATTGTCTGGAGGTAGATGGCCTGGATATGTGATGGCATGCCGAACTTCTTTAGGCTGCGGAGAAAAAACAGGCGCTGCCGTGCTGTCTTGACCACGGTGTTGGTGTGGTGGGTCCAGGTTAAATCCTCTGAGATGTTAAATCCCAGGAACTTAAAGCTGCTGACCCTCTCCACTGCAGTCCCATTGATGTAAATAGGTGTGTGGTCTCCTCCCTGATGTTTCCTATAGTCCACAATCATCTGCTTAGTCTAACTGATGTTCAGAGAGAGGTTGAGTTCAGTTCAGTTGAAAGGTTGAGAGAACATGAGTTCTCTGCTTGATCAGATTCACAAACTAAATCCAAGGCCTCCTGTTTAACAATAGACCTTTCAAAATATATTCAGACAAAGAAGATTGCTGTTGAATGGTTTTAAGGAACTTGTCTGCATCTTTTATACTGGAGAGAGAAGTGGATCCCCACAAGGCATTAAAAACTTCTACTTCCTCACCTCAGCGGTTTCTGACATCTTTTTCGGCACCTCTACCGAGAAGTCTTGGAAGATGGAAACTTTTTCCCTCAAAATGATTTCTTTCTTGGCCCTGGCATCCATTTTCCTCTGCTCATCCTAGTTGTTGTATAGTTTCTTCAGCATAGCCCTGGTTTCAGCCACCGTGCCTTCCTCAGATCTGTTTTGGGGTCCCGTGCAATGGCAATGTTCCAACATGATTTTATCCCACTTTACTATATGGAACTAAGGCCAATGATGAATTAATCTGCTGCAAGTTAGCAACTGTTGCAGTTTCTAATGTGATTGCCCTACTCAGGTTTGAACCAAACTGCATTGTTTGGCAATATTTATCTACCCATCCTTGGGCAAGTAAAAGTGGACAAAAACACAAATGACTTACTCAGATTAATTAACTTCATGGTAAATTATTAAGACTGCCATATTAAATGTGGCAGTAGCATTAAGTGTAAACTTATATATTTCTTATATGTCTTACTGTGTCCACTCTCTAGACAAAAATATAGAGAAAAAATAGAAGTTGTTGTTTTCTGTCTTCAAAGATAATTTTTTCAACGTGTGGTCCTGTCAGACTGCTGAAAATGTTGTAGATCTTGTCCTGTGTCTACTAGCTTGGACAAACATTTGAGACAAATTGAACAAAATGTATATTTTGGCACTGCTAAACCTGCTACCTGCTGAGAATACGTTACTTGGAATGTCTAGGAAGGCATAACACAACTGTGATGGAAGGGACTTATACTGTTTATAGTGATACTACCACATCCTGATAAAAGTTGGTATAAACTGGTTTCCAGGGAACATTGGGGGGGAATTTACTACCCTGGCAGGTTCGAGAAGGGGACAGAAAGTTCAATATCTCCATGTCCAGGTGTTGCTATGAAGATCTTCCTTAAATGGCCTTAGGTGCTGGTGATACAGGTGAAGAAGACGAAGAGGCAGTATTATGGGATGTAAGTTGGGAGAGGACATGGGTGGTCGAATGCACAGCATAACTTATTAACCAAAGTGATAGTGTAGGTGGGGGAAAAGTTAATCAGTCACCCCCACTTGAAAATGTATTCAATCTCTGATGCTTGCTTTGTACTTGATGTCCTACTTGTACAAGTTTTACTTGTGTTGTGGACCTCCCATTGTGCGTACATTGTGAATAAAGGAAGAAAATTAATTTCATTGCTGTCTGGTCTGGTTCAATTGAGACTATCCTGACCGCTGGCCTACACTTGAAATGACAAAAAAATGTTCTTACGAGAAGGAGAATATTATTCTTAGTTTTCTTAAAATACAATGAAAGCTTCATAAATTTTTTACAATATTAATAGTGTGGAATAATTCTCTAGCCAAATTGTTATGGAGCTCTCATTGCTCCAATTGTGCATACTTTGTAAATAAAGAAAGAAAATTAATTTCATTGCTGTCTGGTCTGGTTCAATATAGACTATCCTAACCGCTGGCCTACAGTTGAAATGACAAAAAAATGTTCTTACAAGAAGGAGAATATTATTCTTATTTTTCTTAAAATGCAATGAAAGCTTAATAAAATTTTACAATATTCATAGTGTGGAATGTTTCTCCAGCCAAATTGTTATTACTAAAGTTACAGTGGAAATTCAAAGTTATGTACTGTAAGTGAAATCACTTGACATATTGATCATGTATCTTTCAAGCTGATGCCAATATACAAACTGATTAGCTCTCATTATTCATACACTGCATGATTTGCATAAATTGATCAAGATTACAGCTCAGGATTCAATATAAAACATGCTTACAAAAGATGTCATGCTCCTGGGTAGCTTTTTCCAACCTTGAAAATAAACTGATGTGATGTGTACAGTTGCAAATGTAAAAGGCAACAGATTCTGTCAGCCCAACCAAGACACCATAAAAATGTCTTACGTTAGTAATAGATACCATATATAAACCCTAAATATGACAGCTACTAATATGAAAATAGCAAAGTCATTAAATTATTTATTACTGGCATATTTTCTCATATAACCCATATCTTTAGATCTTAAATATTGACTGAGGATTTATTAGTAAAGGTAGCAGTAATGTATTTTTGTTTACAAATTTCGAATTTCAGTTCAGTTATCTGAAAGAAACAAAAAGTGAGAATTACTTTTTTTGGTTGATTTATTTCTTGGTGGGTTTTTCTGAATAACGTCAGAGGTTGTCACAAGATGTAAGATTAATGAGTTAATAATTGTGTTGCAAAAAGTCTACACTACAGCATACATTTTCCATCCATACATTTTATATCAGCTTCTTCACATTCAGGGTTGCAGGTAAGCAAAGCAGGGTACACCCTGGACAGAACACCAGTCCATTGCAGGACAGACACTCAGATCCAGCCATTCAAAATACATGAAGTACATTGCGTCAAAACGTGGTAGGAATGGTGCATCATACCGCATATGATAAAAATATGATAAAAGTATCCGGAAGCACCTTGTAAAACTGCCAGGTAGAAACCGCCCAGTTCTAATCCCAGTCACTGCAGAGGGACAATCTTTTTCCAATTAAGAATTTAAGTTGTATACTCTTTAGACTTTTAATTGTTTTAAACTGTGTATTACAGCATGTTAATCATTAAACATTAAAAAGTTGGTATATTTTATAAAAGCAAGATTGCTAAGTTAGACAAAAGTACACAACCTTCCACCTTCATCATAAATAATTTAATTATTCATAAATATTTTATGCATCAAAGTCTTTAACTTGGTAACTTAGTGGGTTCTGGTTTTAACATGCTTGTTCTAACATAAGCTTATATTCTGTACTTCATAAAAAGTTGTAATGTTTTATCCTTTTCTAAGAATACATGGTAAGAACACCACTAGCTGTTATTGTAAAAAGATAATGTTGTAGTGATTTAACATCAATTGATAGTTATATGAATCTGGAATTGTGTAGCTAAGCAGCTAAAATATCACAGGTCGACATTTTGGAAACATTTCGACATCCGTTTCTTAAAAAACTTTTATTGTCCTTGTAGTGGTAATGGACAAAGCACTGCACCCAATGGTTTAAAGCTCGATCAGAGTATTACTTTCGGTTTGTTTCTTCTATAGTGAACACATAAAAATAGTCCACTATTATAGCTTGTTGTTGGCTCTGGTGTGAATTTGTGTATCTGGATAAATTAAGTGATGGTTTTGTGATTAAGGATTTCTTTGTAAAGTTAAACAAAGGAGGGAAGAAGGGTTATTTTTACAATTGCCACTCCGAGATTCTGACTGATTTGATTCCCCTCATTTAGCTGAAACAGAAAAAGAAATCATGCAATAGTTATATGTATTGGAAGGAACTATGTATCAATAACAGACACTCAAACCTCTGTCATACAGTATTATAGATGTGGGTCATGTCATCCCCATTAAACAATGTGCTTATCATGCAAATCCTGCTAAACTAGAAGCATTGCAGAAGGTGATAAACTGTACATTATCTACTAGAGCGCAGTTGAGTTCAAAGAAAGAAGTCTGTGAAGCCCCCCTGTTTATTGGTACCAAACATTGATGAGATGACACGGTTCCATAGAGATTACAGAAAAGTGGACGCTGAAACCCCAACAGACATCGTATGTACTGTTTAAGCATAGTCAAGAACCGATGCACTGTTCTTTTTTGTAACAGGGTTACTCCCTGTAAATTAGAAGAAACAAGAAGAGTATTATTGGACAATGTTGTGTGGCTATGGCAGAATTTATCTTTTAACTGAAGATCTATAGAGGAGACACATGTGTATCACCTCTTTTTATATTCCAATGTTAATGGAACACAGAAGATATTATTAATAAACTTTTAAATCTGAAACTGTTAACTCTACTTCACACCTGCATGTCAACATCACGGTTTACAAAATAAAAAAAAAACATCAAACTGATTGGATGAGAACGTTATAATTGTTATGGAAGGATGTGAAACGTGACAATTTCTTACAGTTACCACCAGGAGAAAAAAAAGTTGTTTTATTTATTTATTTGTGGCTGCTGAAGTTGAATCCTTTGCAATGGCTGGATAGTTAACACTTCCCAATTGCTTTGTTAGGCTGTCCATGGGGTGCTCTCCTTGACATCTAACACTCCTCCATACGCTAAAGTGAAAAATTAATTAAAACACCAATGTAAACGTCATATTTACAATTGGTTGAAAATAAAGTTCTCTAAAGCTTTCTCAGTCAAGGGAGCTGTGTCAGCAAGCATAGGCTGCAAAAGATCAGCTTAAGAGGGAAGAAAACACTTTCAGAGAAAACAATGTTTCAGGTATGAAGAATACAGAGCCCCAATTCAATTGCAGCCTAAACCTTTCCCCACACACCCTGCCCCAACTGCGATTAGAATATACACAAACGAAGCACTGAAAGCTTTGCAGTATACAGTATGTTCAAGTGTTTCACAGACGTAGGGATAGTAATTCTGGCTTTATGAACTCGCTTACACCTGGGATTTGCTTTATTCAAAATAAGGTTTTTGAAACTTGAACCAGGTACTAGATCTTATTTATATAAACGTTATATCACTGGGCAGAGTGATGGAGACTGAAATAAATTACAGTACCAGCTTTTTCCCTTCCCTCTGGTGCTAGATGATAATGCACTTGTATCGAATCCCTATGATGAGGTATGAGGATCCTATGCAGACGAAGGAGAGGGAAGATACTGAAACAGGTGTACAATCCAAAACGTTAGGCGAGTTCATGGTAAAAAAGCAAAAGGAAGTTCAGTAGCCGAAAGAAGTATCGCATAAGGGTTTCAAACTAATGTGAGGTAGGAGCTCTCCAGGAAAGGAATCAATACCAAGCAGCTAGAAGTGAGTCTAGATGGTTTAAATAGTGATGTGTGCCGCACAGCATAGCAAGTGCTGATGGATTAGCATGTGCTGCTGCACTTATTATTATTAACCCGCTGCTGGCACTGGTTAGCTCATTTGTGGGTTGATCTCTGCTGGCTGGTGGTCGTGACAGCGCTGGCTGGCATGGAAACATTTTCTCCCATTTTTAATCATTCTATGTCCGAATCAAAGCGGGTGAGAGAGAGTAGGAAGAGATATAGAAAAAAGTGTATCCTGTTTTAATTTCAAATGATATTTTACCTTCATTTTTTAACTTTATAAGTTTGTATTTTACTTATTTTCTGATTCAACGTATATTTGAACAAATTCTTGTAAATTAATGAAGAAGTGCAACAAGTTATTACATTGCGAATTTTAATGTTATTGAGTACTAATAGTATATGCTAACACCTGACTTTCTAATTTAGATGTAAATAAAATATTGAACTAAGTGTAACACTCAGAAAAAAAACTATTGAGAATAGTCTGTGGTATTTGTATAGATGAAACTTTTCTAAATGTTTAAAAAAATTAGAAGCTGTAGAACTGTCTTTATGGTTAGTGGATGGTGCGCTATTTTGTCAGGAACCTGCTAATCTGCTTAACACCTGTAGAACACATTATTTTCTTTCTGTACGTAATACGTGTTGCATTTACAAAATTCAAGTGTTTAAAATGTTTAATTAAGAAGTAAAAAGAACTAACAGCTTACACAAAGACTCTAAGCTGATTGCGTGAAAGAAAAACCACCCGTTTTTCATGCATAAAAAGTGTTTTTAATTGATTTATATATATATAAAGTATTTTCATGTTGATTAAAGTGTGTCCTTTTTTCAGTTGGATTGCATGATTAGCATGAAACGGGGTTATTGTTATGTTTTCTCTATTATTATCAAATTCCTCAACTCGTTCACTTCTGATTATTTTGGAAATATTTTGACATGTTCCTTTTAACCACATTGCAGTTGATACTGTTGCAATAGACAATGAAAAGTTTGTAATGTTGGGCGCTCTGAACGAGTTCAACTTTGATGAATAAATGTATTTCCCACATGCTATACTGTAGTGGCTTTAAAACTATATGCTGTATGCATATGGCATGTCTTTGTTCAATTTGTAAAAATACAGCATGGAAAAACGAGTGTTATGAAAAAACAGGACATTTGATTTGCTGTAGTAGTTCAGGCGGGTAGCTGCGTCAGCATGCGTAGGCTGCAAAGGAACAAGTAATAGATTTATTCCATGCTGAAAAAAAAGAAGAAAGAAAACACAACGAAGGCTCCACCGCCGAAAACGTTGTGTTTTCTTTCTTCATTTGATTGCTGGTTGCCTTATGTTAAAGAGCAACAATGACAACAGAGCATGCTACTGAAAATTCCCCAATCTCCAGTATGCAAGTCATATGCGAAAGCCATTACAGCAACGCACTGCTTGCTAACTTAAGCTAGAACTGAAAAGGGATGGCAAAATGTTTCCAAGTAATTGCGTGTGAATGAGTCAAATTGATGCATATGTTTACAAAGAAAGTGGACTATTGTAATAATTTGAGCTATATGAATATAATTATATCGTGATTAATTTCTTTAGATACGCAATTCCATATTATATTCCCTATTCATCAAATTCTAAAAAGTATGTTTTGCGATAACGAGCAAGGTTAAAACATTATAACTTTTTGTAAAGTCTATTAACTTAATATAGTCAGAAGGAACATGTAAGAACTTTTCCAAAATAACCACAGTATGTAACCGAATGAAAGACTTTGATGCTTAAAAAGTGGAAAACTGGTATGTATTTTTTATTTAAACTACCAATACCAGCCATATACAGCTTACATAATATGTTTATATTCCTAAATTAATATCGTTTATGACCTTCAGGCATGTTATGCTTCTCTTCTTTTTATGCTCAGCTACCAAAATATCCCTTTAGTACGATGGACAAACGTTCCGAGGTCAAATTCTTCCAGCACGGGGGTACCTTTAAAGCGGAAACGACGGCACTGAAATTTTTTGGCGCGCCTTCTCTTTAAAGGCCTGGCCAAATATGAAGACAGTACGTACAGTTATAATTCAAACGGAATTAAAAACTACACATCCCAGTTACCATGGTGGTGCTTGTGATCATTGCGTTTAACCAACGAAACAGGGCGAAAAATCAGTCACATGACATTGGGGCAGAGTTTCGAAAGCTTAACCTATCAGCAACAAAGCGAAATTTACACGATAGGCTACCTCAAACTGTCAGTTACATGATTGTGTATGTCGCTTAAGCCACTCCTATTTGGCATTTTAGTCATGGAGGCGAGAAGACGCCCCCCCCCTCTGGGTGCCTGATTTGCCGCCATCTTTAACTGTTCTGTGTCTGATAAAAGGACCACAGATTACAAAGTAAATACATATAAGAAAAACAAGAAGTTAGAGGTGCTACCAAAATTAGAAAATGAAGCAGATACAGACAATATGTCTGTTGAAAAGAAAGGTTCTGAGGTTAGATTTAAATGCATTCAGGGTACGTGACTGATATCACTGGGAATACAAATTGAGAGCTCTGGGGTGCAGCTAGAGAAGACCCTGTCCCCCACAGAATGTAGATGTTCTTGAGGACAGCTAGAAGACCAGAGTCAGACGGACAAAGGTGGGGAGTAGACAGATAATAAGCCATATACTGTAGGTACTGAATGAGGATGAGGATTTTGAAGTTGACTCGAAACCTGATAGGTAACCAGTGCAAGGACTTGAAAACAGGTGTAATGCATCCCTGATAGGAATCTCGCTGTCATATTCTGAACATATTGAAGATTGCTCAGTGTGGATTTAATTTCCCCAGTTAACAGGATGTGCATTTATTAATTCTAGAAAAAAAGCCTTTCTTGATTTCTCTAGTTCTTAGTTTCTCTAGTTCCCTTTAAAATAAACTATTATTTCACAATGCAGAGTATTACATGGCCAGTATTTCCACATGATATATGTGATTTAAAGAAATTAACACAAGCAGCTTTTGGGGATTTAAGTGTTGGCTGAGTTATTGCAGGATAAAAGACTAGAGATGTTGGTATGAAGAAGATAATTCTGGGAAAGCTGAGGAATACACTGATAACAAGAACACTTCCTATTGGGGTTAGGCATACTTTTGATGAAGATGATGAAGTTAACAGACTGTATGTTTACATAGATACTGAAATGAGGATTGTATTTTAGATTTTGTGTAGTTGCTAGCATTGAACTGTGTGTTGGATGCACATGAACTGAAGGAATGGGCAAACATAGCTGATGTGGATCCACAGAGCCAGCATATTAAGATGTTTATAATTAGAGGCACTTTGTTTAAATAACTAGGTATGGATACTGATGTGCAAGAGAGGTGGAAAGGCTGTTTTCTTAAGCCAGCACTATAAAATATATTATTCACAGTGAGATGCTGCCATTTCATAGTGGGTTTATAACACTGTGTATAGTTCCATCCACACAGTGCCTTTACTTCCATCCATTTCTAATCTCTTTATCCAGCACAGAGGATTTGGAGCCTATCCCAGTAAGCAACAAACACAAGGCAGAATACACCCTGGACATAGCGCCAGTCCATCACAGGACAGACAGACACAAACACACACACACCAGGGCCAGTTTTCCCATAAACCAATTAACTTACAGATGCAGCCATTCAAAGTGCGCGGTACAGACACGTACCGGAGCTAATTGGCTACGGCATCACGCATTGTGACGCACGATGACGTGCGGTACCCCTGTACGTTATTGGTTGACCGACAGGGGCACTCTTGGTCCGTTGGTCTTTTGTAGAAAGATTTAGAGTAAACGTCTTTACTGTGCCCGTTTGAGTATTGAATATTTATATGGAATTTTACCACTGAAGGGAAATCTTAGTTGCTGAGCATAAAAAGAATAGAAGCATACGGTAACGCGTGTGAAGGCCGTAAACGATATCAATTTTGGAACATAAACATACAGTATATGGCTGGTCTTGGTACTTCAAAGAAAAAATACATACCAGTATTCCATTTCTCCCTAAACATTTGAAGCATCGAAGTCTTTAACTAACGAGATACCGGAGTCAACAAGCATACTTTTAGAATTGGATTAAAAGGGAATATAATGTAGCGTTTACAGGTTCTTTTTCAGAACTAAAGAACAGTGGAGACGCGATTAACCAAGCACTGACTTTATTTTACAACCACACCAAAACCAAACACAGGATCTACACACACATGAGGAGACTGACGAACACGTACACACATTTAGGGTGGTAATTACCTAACAACACACTCTACTTTTACAGGACTACACAGGGCACTAGAATTACTAGGACATTATTTACACAGGTAGGGTCAGCCGCTGGTCATCGTGCTGACCCTCAGACTCTTCCCGGCTACCACTCCCAGCATGCCCAGCGGTACTACGAGCGCCTAGGGGCGCTTCCCCCTCACCACCAGGCGAGGGCGTTACACTGCCCCCACCTGAAGCGTCTGGCGTCTCGCCGACGTCGAACACCCCCCTCAGGCTGTATTCGTATTCGGCCAACTGCTGCGGAACCCTGCATGAGCGGCCGCTGCGCCGCGGTGACAGCTGGTGATCCACGGACGCCCCACTATCGGCCGGCTCCGGCCCCGGCTGCTCCTCTAGAGCCTCCCCACACGGCTCCTCCTCCCGGGCCCGGTAGGGGGCCAGGCGGTCTCGGTGCAGGACCACCACTCTCCCCCGTGTTCGCAACCGGACACGGTAGCAGACCTCGCCCACCACCCCGAGTACCTCAGCGGGCCCCTCCCACGACGGCACCAGCTTAGGACTGAGGCCTTTGCGGCGCCGCGGGTTGTACACCCAAACCGAGTCCCCGGGCTGGAAGGCAGGCCCCCTGCAGCGCAGGTCGTAGTACCGCTTCTGCCGGACCCCCGCCTGTGTCAGGTCCGTGCAAAGCTGTGCACCCACTGCATCCGCTGCCGCAGGTCCCACTCGTAGTCCGGTCCAGCCGGCGGTGCCGACCCGTCTCCGGGCGGCGGGCCGAAGACCAGGTCCACCGGTGTTCGCATTTCCCGGCCCAGCATGAGCGAGGCCGGGGTGCACCCGGTGGATTCCTGGACCGCGGTCCGATACGCCCAGAGCGCAAGGGGGAGGTGGCGGTCCCAGTCCCGTTGGTGCCGGGACACCAGGGTGGCCAGCTGGGTGGCGAGCGTCCGATTAAACCGCTCCACCAACCCGTCGCTCTGGGGATGCAGCGGGGTGGTCCGCGTCTTAGTAATCCCCAGGCGCTGGCACACTCTGGCGAAGACCTGGGACTCGAAGTTACGCCCCTGGTCACTGTGTAACTCCTCTGGCACCCCCAGCCTGGCAAACATCCCCTCCAGCAGTGCATCGGCCACCGTGGGGGCACTCTGGTCCGGGAGGGCGTAGGCCTCCGGCCACTTCGTAAAGTAATCCATGGCCACCAAGACGTAGCGGTTCCCGGCCTCGGTGCACGGAAACGGGCCCAAAACGTCCACTCCCACCCGCTCCATAGGAGCCCCCACCTGGTGTTGTTGGAGGGGGGCCCGAGAGCGCTCGGGGGGACCCTTCTGCGCCACGCACACCGCACACGTTCGGCAGTACCGCTCCACGTCCCGGTGGCAAAGACCCCAATAAAAATGGCCTCAGAGACGCTGCAGGGTTTTTTTACCGCCGAAGTGCCCCACACCCGGTTGGCCGTGCACCGCTCGGAGCACCGCCCACGCGGAGCGACCGAGGCACCACCAGCTGACACCGTACCTCGCCACTGGAGGGTACCCGCCACCCCCGGCGCAGCACCCCGTCCTTTACCTCCAAGGCCTCCCACAGGGCGCAGAGGGCCTTGACGGACTTCGGGTGCGGGGCGAGCTCCTCTCGTGTAGGCCGCACTCCTGCTGCCCTCCAGCGGAGCACCGGGCCCACGTCAGGATCAGCTGCCTGACGCTGCGCCAGGTCTGGCAGGCCCACCCCCAGCGGCCCCTCCCGGGCCGTGGCCGTGGCGCTCACCTCCGCCACGGTGCGGACAGCCTCCTCACGCTGCTCCCGCCGGGCGCAGTGATGGCAGTCCGCGGCCTCGCAGGGGCGCCGCGAGAGAGCGTCGGCATTGAGATGGCGAGACCCCGCACGGTGCACGACAGTGAAGTCGTACTCCTGCAGGATCTCTACCCATCGCGCCATCTGTCCCTCTGGCTCCTTAAAGTGGAGCAGCCAGGTGAGGGACGCATGGTCGGTCCTCAACCGGAACCGGGTCCCGAACAGGTACGGCCTGAAATGGTGGACCGCCGCCATCACCGCCAGCAGCTCGTGACGGGTCACGCAGTAGTTCCGCTCAGGCCTAGTCAGAGCCCGACTATAGTAAGCCACTACGCGCTCCCCATCCGGCCCCTCCTGCGCCAACACCGCCCCCAACCCCGAGTCACTCGCGTCGGTGTCGAGAATATACGGCAACCGCGGGTCGGGGTAGGCCAGCACGGGGGTCCCCACCAGAGCTTCACGCAACCGGCCAAAGGCAGTCTCACAGCCCGAGTCCCAGTCAAAACGGCGGCCCTTGTCGGTGAGGCGGTGCAGCGGGGCGGCGATGCTGGCAAAGTCCCGGACGAACCTCCGATAGTACGAGGCCAACCCCAGAAAGCTGCGGAGCTCCGCGACGGTGCGTGGAGTCGGCCAGCCCCTCACTGCGGCGACCTTACCTGGGTCCGTAGCCACCCCTCGCGGTCCAACAACATGTCCCAGGAAGGTCACCTCCCACCGCAGGAGCTCGCACTTGCGGGGGTTGAGCCTCAGGCCAGCACGGCGGATGCAGGCCAGCACCGCCTGGAGGTTCGTCAAGGCCTGGTCGAAACTCCGTGCATGAACCAGCAGATCGTCCAGATATAACACACACTGGTTCCGCGGGACCGATGCCAGCACCCTCTCCATCAGCCTCTCGAACGTCGCCGGGGCATTGCACAGGCCAAAAGGCATGACAGTAAACTGCCAGAGGCCCTGGCCGATGGAAAAGGCCGTCTTCGGGCGAGCATCGGGAGCAAGCGGTACCTGCCAGTAGCCGCAGCGGAGGTCCAGGGAGCTGAACCAGGTCGACCCGGTGATGTAGTCCAGGGCGTCATCTATCCTCGGCAGGGGGTAGGAATCTTTCCGGGTGACCTCGTTCAGCTTGCGGTAGTTGACGCAGAACCTCCACGAGCCGTCTTTTTTTTTAACCAGTACGGCTGGCGCCGACCACGGGCTCGCGGAGGGCTCAATCACCCCCGCTGCGGCCATCTCCCGGATCTTTTCCTCGGCGGCGGTCCGCTTGGCGTGGACCATGCGTCCTGGTGGGATGCGGATGGGCCGAGCGTCGCCGGTGTTGATCTCGTGTTGAACCAGGGCAGTGAGGGTGCAGTCCTCATCCCTCGCCGCAAAGAGGTCTTCGTTCTGGGCGAGTAGCTCCTGGAGCCGCTGCCGCTGGTCCTGATCGAGGCCCTCGCAGCTCCGCTGGAAGAGGTCCTCAACGGCACGCTTCGCTTCCACGCAACGCTCGGCCCCCGCCGCCGCCTTGTCTGGCCCCCCGGCCGACTCAGGGGCAGGATCCGGCACGCTCGCTCTCCGGCTCGCAGGCCTGGTCTGCCCCGGCGACTGACGCCGCCGCCGCCGCCGCCGCTGCCTCTTGTTCCCCCAGCTCCGGCAAGCCCGCGTCCCTCGGCCTTCGCCGGACCTGCCCTCCACCAGGTGCAGTCGCTCCCCCTGCCACACCAACTCCTGCCGGTCCAAGTCCAACCTGGCCCCCACTCGCTGCAGTAGGTCCAGCCCCAGAATGCAGTCCTCCTGGATGGGTGCAAGGTAGCAGGGGTGGCGCACCGTCGCTGCACCCAGACGGAAGGCAAGCACCCGTTTCCCCCGGACCGCAGCGAGCTGTCCCGTCACGGTCCTCAGCCGCAGGCTGGAGGCCTCCCATCCTGGGGGGTTGGTGCCCTCGGTGTCGGGGAGGACGCCCGGCCGAAGTAGGGTTACTGATGAACCGGTGTCGAGTAGGGCCAGGCAGGGTTGGTCCTCAATCCGGCAGTGGAGGTACAGGCCCCGGCTACAGCCGACTCGCCCCACGGTGGCGTGAGGGGCGCCGGTTTTTACAGCGCTCTCCGGAGGGGGGGTTGAGGTGTTCAAGGGCGGCCTTCCCCGCGCTGAGCCGCCCCGTTCCCGTTTCCCGACGCCGATCGGGGAGAGCGAGGTTCGGGTGCCCGGCAGACCCGGGCTCGGTGTCCTCTTTTCCCGCAGCGGTCGCAAATCAGCGTGCGGGGCTGTTCTGCGGCGGTCGCTGCACGGGCTGGCTCCTCTTCCCCCTCGCTGGATTCCTCCGTCGCCGCCTCGGTCAGCCGGCAGGGCGCACTGCCTCTGCTGGCGCTGCCAGTCACCCCGAACACTACCTCAGCCCGTGTAGCAAGGGCCAAGGCCTGCTCCAGCGATGTTGGCGCGGCCAGCTGCACGTGGCGCCGCAGCTCCTCGGGCGAGAGGGCCTTGAGAAAGGCCTGGAGAGCCATCTCCCGCTGCGCCTCCCGGGGGAAAGTTGGGTATCCTCGGCGGGCGAGGAACATGACATCCGCGGCGACCGGGCCCAGTCGCTCTCCTGGTCGGCGCCGCCGCAGGGCCAGCCTCTCCCGCATCAAGTCCGGCGCCTCCTCTACACCGAAGCGCAGCTGGAGGGCTGCTGCCAGCGCCGTGTAGTCGCCTCTGTCCTCCTCCGGGACGTCCAGGAGCACCTGGCAGGCCGTTCCTTCCAGCGCCGCCGCCAGGTGGCCGGCCATCTCCGCCCGGCTCCAGCCATTCGTCCGGGCCGCAAGCTGGAACTGCGCCTCATAGGTCTCCCAAGGCGCCTCACCATCGTAGCGACCTGGTCGCACCCGCGCCGATGGGTGTGGGAATCGCTGATCGGCTCCGGCAGGGAGGGCATCCTCTCTCCGGGGCGGCCGCCCCAATTCTACTGGCGGGACCACTACTGGGTAGCCCTGGTAAGGGCTGTGGCCACCTGTCGCACCCAGGAGTTGCTCAGGCTCCCTATGTGCGCCGCCGATGGGTTCTGCGTCTTCCAGCGTCAGCCGGCGCTTTATGGAATCGGGTAGTGTCTGCCACGAGTTGTTCATTCATCCCACTTCTCACACCAATGTAGCGTTTGCAGGTTCTTTTTCAGAACTAAAGAACAGTGGAGACGCGATTAACCAAGCACTGACTTTATTTTACAACCACACCAAAACCAAACACAGGATCTACACACACATGAGGAGACTGACGAACACGTACACACAGTTAGGGTGGTAATTACCTAACAACACACTCTACTTTTACAGGACTACACAGGGCACTAGAATTACTAGGACATTATTTACACAGGTAGGGTCAGCCGCTGGTCATCGTGCTGACCCTCAGACTCTTCCCGGCTACCACTCCCAGCATGCCCAGCGGTACTACGAGCACCTAGGGGCGCTTCCCCCTCACCACCAGGCGAGGGCGTTACAATAATATGGAATCGCGTATCTAAAGAAATTAATAACGATATAATTATATGAATGTACCGCAACACAAGAATAGTACACGCTGTACATTGTCTGTTGATAATGTTTCTGTAGTACTTTTTCAGCAGCCTGCATATGACCTTGCTGGTGACGCTGTGGGTTAGGTTCCTAACTCCCACGTCACACGGTCTGTGATCAAATCCCACTGGAGCCATGACTTTTTTTTTAACAAAAATTCTTTGAAAAAATAAAACGTTTCCCTTGGTCAGATATTAAATTAAACCTCACTCGCACCAAACAAATTTATATTTCTAAATATCACAACATGATCGAATTTAAGTCATTTTAATAACAATGAATAGTCACCTATGCGTTACAATATAAACATTTATATTGATTTAAATCACGTTTGGATTTAAATCGTAAACGCGTGTTTAAATATATGTGTTTTTTGATTCACAATCAGACAAATGCAACATAAATTGATATCTTTGTCTTCTAAGTATCTTAATAAACTTTCAGCATAACTTTCTCCCCGTTTAGATTTTTCTTGGGATCTTGGGATCAAACGTGGAAAGATTAGATTGTAATCGTTTTTTATTTTTTAAATACATTTTATAAAAGTGTAATCTATGCTAAAAAGTTGTACACCACCTGCTATAAAGGTACATATTGTAATACTTTCGGGTTCGGATAGGACAGACACAAGAACTCAGACTTGCGGAGTTAAAGCAAGTTAAAGCCTTGATTTTATATATCACCTTTAAAAGTGGAATCTCAAAGCAAAGTAAATACCCAACACTGATTGTACCTATCTGTCATGCTAATAAAGCACCTTGAATTGAATTGAATTGAGGGAGAGAGGGGGGGAGGGCGAGCGAGAGAGCCAGGACAGACAGGCAAATAAGATACACTCCACAGACATTCACAACAGCGACATATCATAAAACGTTTGCACATATAGTTAAATTATTAGCTGTTTTTCAGGAAGTTAAAAAAACACTTGAATTACTTATCCAGTCTCTCGAAATAAAGTTATTTTTCAAGCAATGCAACAAACGTCGGGCAATGTGTTTTTTTTTAATCCAACATTGACAACCACATCTTAAATCTTGTCAGTCAGCTCTTTTTTCTCTATTTGAATTGTGGCAATTCAAACAACCTGGGATAACAAGTGGTCTCAAAGTCACCGAGCTCACAGAGCTTCAACAACAGATGACAATTCCCTTAGTCCTTCCTTAGTCTTCCTGAAATTGTCGGATTATGAGTGAATAAAAGCATCTTATTAAAAACACGTTTGCGTTTGTTTGGGAGTTATATTATGTATTTTTCATATGTAAGATATAATGATGTTTTCCCGCTTACACATCGCAAGACTTTAAAAGCTAGAAAAACAGGTTTCGATTCACATTATCTGGCGAGCCTTGTTTTGTCAAAGGACAGCACAAAAAAAACAGACAATACACAGGGGGAAGGGCAAGCGAGAGAGAGTTTTTTGCTCTCTGTCAAAAAAGCCCAAATCACCCAGGGCAGAGACTCTGGGGTGATCATTGTGTGGTACAGAGCGGAGCTCAGTCACTCCAAACAAGTAGTAAAGAGAGAAGAGTCAACAGTTGATTTAAGGACGCTCTGTCAAAAGTGCAATGAAATACAATATTGTTGTTGTTGCTGTTATTGTTGTTTTTATCCTGTAAAGCGTTTTGAGAAGCCACCTTTAAAGGCGATATATAAAAGCGTTGATTCTTATAGAATGTGTTCCGCCGGGGATTCAACATTTTTTTTATTTATTTTTTAATCGCGTATCCAATTAAATAGTCGTATAACCTGTCTACCTGTATAAATCTGTCTAGGGAGTGCCGAATAGACATCTGGACTGCATTCCTAAGTGTCAAGAGTAAGTGACTTATATCTCACCTTGACCAACCAATCAGGGACTGGCAGGGCATGGTAATACCATGTGGGTCTCCAATGCCCGCCAAACTCTCAACCAATCAGCACACATCTGTGTCTTGGTCAAAAAGGGAGCGCAAGCTCAGATTGGGGCTCTCCTTGGCCATTTTCGCGCATCCTCAGAGACAATCACGTGACAACTGCTGTTGTCTGCAAAGGGACTTGGACTTTGTTCTAAGCGCGAGGCCGAGGATCCCGTACGTACTCAGAATTCTACCAACGTGAATGCTCCGCTTGATCAACGGCAGCCTACAGTTGGACCCTCGTCGACAATCTGAATAGCTTATTCAGAAGCAGCGCTGGACCGGGAACGAACCAGCTTCTTCCCAGGCAAAAGAGTGACTTGTGAGGACTCGCGGTCACACTCTGTGCATAGAGACTTTTTACTAGACAGCCGGACTGCTGGTAGATCCCCTCGGAGCAACGACTGCCCTGCGTGCCGCAGTTAGATTCCTCCGCCCGTCCTACTCCGAGCTGCACCTTGACTGGTTGGCTGGTAGCCAGAGGACGCCGGGACAAAGCCCATTGAGCCTGTCAGCTGGTTTGGTGTTCGTGCCGGGAAATTCCAAATCCATACACAGTGGATAAGTAAACCCCATGTTCTACATTGCGTCTCGAGAATTCAATTGTACCTCAACACAAGTTGTTATCAATTTAATTCATGAGTAATGTATTTACTTCCGAGTTTAGAGTAACAGTGGGTAATAACACTGATTAGCGATTTGGTAACCGAACGTTACATATTGACATATATTCTCTGGTGTGTATCTCTTTGTGTTTGCATCTCGTCGAGATTATATACCTTGTATATTGATAACCCTCACAGTAAGGTCTGCCGCTCGTATCCAGGCAGACTAGTATATGTTTGGTGCACAGTTTATATTAATAAATGTATCTCGTGTATTGACCCCGTGTGTGTGCGTTGTTAGTTGTTCTGATGATTGATTTTCTAAAAGCCCCAACGAACAACCTCGTGATTACTGCTACAATTAATAATTGTCTCAGTAAACCCATCAAACCACTACAGGGGGAAGGGCAAGCGAGAGAGAGAGTTTTTTACCCTGTGTAAAAAAAAAACAAATCACCCAGGGCAGAGACTCTGGGGGGATCATTGTGTGGTACAGAGCGGAGCTCAGTGAATCCAAACAAGTACAGTAGTAAAGAGAGAAAAGTCAACAATTGATTTAAGGACGATCTGTCAAAGTGCAATGAAATACAATATTGTTGTTGTTGTTGTTGTTATTGTTGTTTTTATCCTGTAAAGCGTTTTGAGAAGCCACCTTCGATATATAAAAGCGCTTATTCTTATGGAATGTGTTTTCTTTCTTCTTTTTTTCAGCATGGAATAAACCTATTTCTTGATTCTTATGGATGCCCGGTTTTTTTTTAATCGCGTATCTAAGGTAATAGCAATATAACCTTTTCATCCACAAACAGTGGCATGTTACAATATTAATTTGGGTGTCTCCTCTTGCCAGAAAGCTCTAAATTGCATTTTGAGTGCGGTTTTTGACTTTTTTAAAATTGCAACCCATAAATAAAGCTGATACCGTTTAGACTTTTAATTATTTTAAACTGTATTATAGCAGCACAATGCACAATGCAACGTAAATTGCAAAAATGCACTTGGAATCTGTCCAAGCCCTACTTTGTCAGGCATTTTCTTTTACCGCAATGGACATAAAAACTCCCTTGCTTTTAACATAGCGTTTCATAATTTCTAACTACGAAAATTATTTAAACTGCGACACTTATCATTCAACCAGAGCTCGAAATATCACAAGGATCCTCAAGAGCACCATCCAGCACCTGCTCTTACAAGATTACAGTCTACAACTCTCTGTGGCTTCCTTCTTCTGGCTGCTTAAAGGTAACAAATTGAAAGCACTCTTTTCAGTCACACTTTGTGATTCCTGCTCAGTTCAGAAGCCAGTTTTTTTTCCAGAACTCACCACTCCTCAGAACAATGACTCTTACCCACTATCACCACTACCCAGCTTCATGCTCTATTCATCCATTTCTTCCTTCTGAAATCTGCACTCTTCATCTAGCTCCAAAACACACTGTCAGGGTTGCTTATCCTTCCACTCTCTCTGTCCAAATACACTGGCTTTCCAGGTCTGCTATATGGAGATCCAGCAATAAGGCATCATCCTATTTTAATGGCAAATACTATTTTATGGTCAACACCTGGTCTGATATTTCCTTTCTCCTTTCTCATTTTTATACCTTTTTCATTGTTGTGGGGTCCTTTCTTTGGCCTGAGAAATGTTTTCTAAATTACATTTCCTTCCCATCTCCTATCCACCTCTTTACACTGTCTTGCAGGTGTAGGAACTTGACTAATTATTTCATGTAAAATTAATTGTTATTAAAGATTTTTGTGCCTTGACGAAGCAGCCTGGTACAGTACATCTCTTTATGTGCATAGGAATGTGGCTAAGATGTCCCTCTAATAAGAGACGTAAAACTGTATCATGCTGTACTTTAAATGATATTTTGCGCAGATGGAATCCAGCAAGTCTCCAGGCTGGTTCTTTGCCAAAATCCGCTGGTCAAAAGTCACTATCCGTCACCCAGTGGAAGATCCACCTATTGGAGATCTGTAGGGTGGGTACCAGAACCAAATCTAATGGCATTTCAGCCAGTCACCAACTGGTGATGTCACCCCATATAAACTGGAACACAAGTTCTTTATCTCCAGTCAACCACTGACTCTCTCAATCTCTTTCTAAACTGGCAAACTGACTTTTACAACCACATGACTGCAAGCAGTCCAAGTCAGGACTGAACCTCTTCTCCAAGAAGCCAGGCTGAGAGAGTGAGTCAGTAAAGACCAAAGTCAGCAGGGCACAACTATGGCAGAGTTGTCTGAGGGCAACGCAAGCTGCTTACTAAAGCTATTCAAAAGCTGCTAGGGAAACCCAGTCAGCTTTTACCAATGGAAAGTTTAAACTCATCAAGGACATTTGGACAATGGATTGTTGAGTCTAACTTCATTAATCACATAATTCTCTAGAACTGTCATTAAAAATGCATTTTTGATGTTTAGTTTATGAAAATAAATGCTTATTCACTTGTGTCTGAGAATATAAATGTGATTAAGTTATATGAGATAAGAAAACCTATGAGCTGGACTGTGAAACATTATAGTTGATGCATATTTGTATTCCCTGTGTGAAAGATCAGCATTCCTGTTCATAGAGGATCATTTCATAGATATATATTCTTTTAAGTTGTTGCTTTTTAATTTGGTTATATCAATAAATTGTATATTGTATATTTAGAATCTGTGTGTGAGACTATAATTTATTGTTTGGTTGGTTCCTAAAAGTCAGCAAGTACTCTTGCAATTTACTGTTACAATTTCTGATTGTTATAACAATTTAAAACCTCCAACCTCCTACACAGCTATCCACCAAAACAGTGATGTTTGCTTTGCAACCTTTCCTAACTGTGTATCTCAGTCTGTGTTGGGTCTAGGTTCCTTGTTCACAATGCTCCTCAAGCCCAGTACCCTCACTGCAGTCCTTACTCCTTGCCTCTGACACTGTTCACTGCCATTTGTTGATTTGGAAATATTTCTCTAGGCTTCCAAATATATAGCTTCCACTGGGTTTTTCATACCCCCCTTATTTGTACCTACTGCCTGTATCCTTATTAGTATATTCTGTTTGAATATGTAACTTTTGAATTCTGCATCAGCATTATGGGATCTCTCTTCAGTATCATCACAAGTTGTCATTCTCCTCATCCCAGTGAATTAAGAGTAAAGCATGGTAGAAATCTAATTCTGGCCTGGGGTCAGTACTTCCAACCTAGCTTGAGTGAATTTTAAACAGACACTTGCTGTTGAATTTGAAATCTCAAGAATAACTGTGTCATAAGTGGAAATATTTTCTATGATCACAATACTGTTGATTATGGTTACTCATAAAAACCCATATACAAACAAGAACAATAAAACTTGCTGTAAGACTGATGTTATTCAGGACACTGTGGGGGATCCACCTTGTGTGTGTCTTCTCCTAGTGTTCTCCAGAAATGTCAGGAGCTCCTTGTTACTTTTGAGAATCCTTAATGAATATTAGTGGACGTGAAACCTTCACACAGGTATTTGCCTGTTAAAAGATTCAGCAGGTTGTTCTATTTGCTGATGTATTACTTTCACTGTCATAATATTGAAACTCCACTGCATCACAGTCCTTCCTGGCCTTGAGTCTGTGTCATCCAAAACTTATTTTTTGCTGTGGAGCATAAAATGAAAATTGGACACCAGAAAAATAAAACATTTTAAAGGTGTTTACAATTATTAGATTGTTTTGATTGGTATAGCAGTTAATGTGCTTCTTAGTATCTATCCTGTAGTTCCATCGAGCCTCTCCAATTCTGGAGTATCATTGTATCTTTTGTCAAAGTTTGTGATTATTGTGATGCCACAGGTCATAACCATCATTTTAGAGCATGAAACAGGCGTGTCAGGCACTGTGGACATGCCTGCACTGTTGAGAAACTTTTCACTCTATTTCCACAACTTAAAGCACTCTCCTCTGAGAGTGGTGCTGTTATGCAGCTTCTTCTTCAGGGCAAGTAGGACACAAGGCATATACAGATGTAGCCATTAAAACTGCATGGTAAAACCTCATACAACGGGTTTTGGGCTACAGACAGCTGTGGTATGTAATTCGGTAGCCAAAAATGATTGACAGTAGTGGTAGCTTAAATATAAAGTGTAGTGTGCTCTCTGAAGGCACCAGTTCTGTAGGGTTTGGGCATTTACTGGGACAATTATTAATTGTAGCAGTAAATCACAAAATTGATTATTTAATGGCTTTAGAATCCAACCATGCGATATAACTCAAACAACCCACACACACGGGTACTAATACACGAGGATACATTTATTAATACATAGAATATGCATATAAACCTAACAGATCTTATCGAGAGGGTTATCAGAATACAAAAGGTATATATTCAATAAGTTACAAAGAGTTACATATATCAAGAGGACAAACGTTCAGTATATCATTCATTTAGACGGTTTCGTAAATGCACTTGGTTATAACTTTTACATTAGATACTCAAAAGAAGTACATAACTCTTAGGAATTAAATTGATATCAACTGGTTGGGATAACAATTGAATTCTCGAGCAGTAATGCAGTGAAGTTGAATACTCATCCAATCTCTGGGGATTCAGATCTCCTGCGGGCACAAAGAAACAGTTGCAGGCTGTTGCTGTCCAATCCGCGCTCTCTGGCTCGGTGCCAGGCTGTGCTGTGCGGCTTGCGACGGCGCGCTGCTGATGCTCACTGACCGGCTAATTAGTGTTGGCTTTAACTAGCAAAGTTTGCGCACAGGAGAAAAGATGACTGTGGGTCCCAGCAAGTCAGGAAGAGGACCGATTCGTTATTGATGAAGAGCTAGTTCTGAATAGTGATTCAGCTGTCCACAGTCCCGACCTGTTCACGAGGCTTGCTGCTGATGCTAACCTTGGGTGGATCCTCTGGTTACTCTCTGGCAACCTCCGCTCTAGACTCTTAGAACAGAGGAAAGTTCTGGCACTCGGACACACTGGCCGTTCCGTGGTTGTCCGGGCTGAGTCTCAGGATGGTCAGGAGGTGCTCTGCGAGAATGTCCTGCCCTTGGGAGCCTTCTGCTCCTGGGCCGTCCTGCCCTGGAATTCTCCTTTGAATTCCCTTTAGAAAAGTCTCAGAAGTCCACTAGAATTCTCAGGCCCTCTGTGTTGCCTGTTTTTACCTGGAGGAACTTCAGCTCGTTCATTGGCTGAAAGTTCCATGGGCATCAGAGTCCCACGTGGGTTACTCGGCCCTACCAGTCCCTGATTGGTTGATCAAGGTGAGATATGAGTCACTTACACCTGACACTTAGGAATGCAGTCCAGATGTCCATCTGGCACTCCCTAGACAGATAGGCGCCAATGGATGACCATTGATCATGATAGCCAGGCTTAGCTAAGTGCATCCCCCTTTGGAAGCTGTCCCTTATCAAAAGAAAACATCTTTAAATCAGCCTGCATGAATAGTTTCTCTGTGGCTGCACCACAGAGATGAACAGAGAGATGGGGCCTCATTTGGGAAAGCCCAGCAACACTTAATTCTGTCTTATTAATAAGCCTCGCCGCTACAAAAGTAAGAACAGTATTCCACTTTCTTCATAAACAATTTATGCATCAAAGTCTTTAACTCAGTCACTTACTGTGGTTATTTTGGAAACGTTTTGACATGTTTGTTCTGACTATATTAAGTTTATATACTTTTTAAAAAGCTATAATTTTTTAACCTTTTGCATGAATACTGGTTGTTATTCCAGTAAAAAATGTGTACTTTTTAGAATCTGTTAAATGGGGAAAATAATATGGAATTGCATATTTAAAGAAATTAGTAACACTGTTAATTTAAGGATATAAATAGAATGTATTACCATAGACCACTTTCTTTGAATCAGTCTCTCATGATTACTTTTCTAAACATTTTAAGCTGTTCATTTCAGCTGTGTTTTAATATGGCCCATTGGTACGGTGGGTTTGTTATTAGGGCTCTATCAAGAAGAGTTCAATACTCGCTGAGGGCACAAGTTTTTTTCTAACAAATACTTATTTGTTAATTGTTATATGTACACTATATTAACAATTATTTGTTGTTTTTTATATATCACAACATATTCAGTGTTAAATGATAATAATGAAATAAAAACGTGAATGAGCAAACATAGAACATAGAAGGCTCCACAGCCAAAACATTGTGTTTTCTTTCTTTTTCAACATGGAATAAACCTATTACTTGTTCCTTTGCAAACATTAATATTGTCAACAGTGGGAGTAAAAACCAGTTCAACCAGTGTAATTCAGTTCAATTCAAAATTCTTTAATCAGTGGGCCACTGAAACTATAATAATATATCTGATCATTATTAACAGTATTAAATTATTAATAATAAATAATCATTTCAAACTGCTTGTATCTGTTTCAGAGTTATTTGTTTCTCATATTTTCATAACCTTTGCTTTCTTATTAAAATGCCTATTTATTAGACACGTTTCAGATGTCAATAATTTCAAACCACAGGCTTTTTCTAGATCTCGATTTGTAAAAATGTTTGCAGCTTTCATTTAAACATAATAACCAGTACCTTGTTGCATTTTTAGAAACCTTATTTTAAATAAAATGGATCCCAGGTGTTAGGGAATTCATAACGGGAGAATTCATTATGCTACATTTTTTATGCATCAGTCGAAGCATTCTGAAGTCTCTCTCTCAAAAACGTAATACAGTAAGTGTAATATAATATTTTATAACACTATGGGCAACTGATTCTTTTAATTTTTAGATAAAATCAAAAATAAGAATTAATATCATGTCCCTGCCTAAATTAGACATTCCATTACTTTAAAAGCCATAAAAAATGGGTTTAGATAGTTAAAAAATACTTATACTTTATATTTTATGCACAAAAAACAATTTTTTTTTCCTCGTGATGAACTGTAAGCTGTAAACCTTTTTTTTATTAAACATTTAAAACACTAATTTTGTAAAGGCAACATACGTTTTGTCACAAAAAAATAACATTCTCCCCTCTCCCTGTTGTGTGAAACAGATCAGCAGGTCTTTTAGTAATAACATGAATGAATGAACCTTCAGAACATCTCCAGGATACTCAGAAAGGAGGGACTGTTTCGTGCCAGCCAACTAGCGCATTATGACTTCACATCAATACACATCCCCAGTAGTCACAGATGCAGCTGTAGTCAAGTTATTCCCAGTTTAAATTCTTGGTTTTAAAAGAAGAATATGATTTTTTGTGTATACGTTTCGTGTTGTGTTGGCAAAATTATTTTAACTTACAGTATTCCCAAAATTCAAAGATGATCACGAGGACGAAAAATCTATTATTTCTGCCCTCTTGAATAGGATCCCATCAATCTCGTCTCTGTGGTTCGAGTATTCAGTGATGAGCACTGGGCATTTTCTTCTCACCTCTGGCCAACCTGTTTGGACTAGCTGTTTGAGCATGGTGAGTTGTGGGTCTTGTTCTGTCGCTGCTTTTATCTCAGAGAGTTTTCTGTCACTCATGTTGCTCATGATGGTGTGTATCTGAGCCTCCATGCCTTCACTCAGTAATTCATCATTGTAGACTATTGACTTTCTAGACAATGTGTCACCTACTGGAATGTCTTTACCTGGGCAGTGCAGAATCACAAAATCGTATTTTTGTAGCTGTAAGGTCATTCTGTGCAGGCGCAGTGGGGCTGCTTCGAGGGGCTTTTTGAGTATAGACTCTAATGGTTTGTGGTCTGACTCTATGATGACTCTTCTGCCATACACATATTGGTGGAAGCGTTTGCATCCAAAGAGACCAGCAAACAGCTCCTTCTCAATTTGAGCATAGTTCTGATCAGTTGCTGTCAGTGATGCATGGGTAATTGGCTTACCCTCTTGCAGGAGTACTGCGCCCAGGCCACTCTTTAATGCATCGACTTGTAGTTGCAGCTCCTTGTGGGGATCTTAGTAAGCAATAATGGGTCTTGGCTCTCTCTTGATCAGTTCCTTCATCTGCTGGAATGCAGTGTTGTGCGTCTTGTCCCACACAAATTCACTGCTTTGCTTGAGGAGCTGGCACAATGGTGCATTGACCTTGGCAAACCTTGGGGCAAATCTGGACAGATAATTGGTCATCCCCAGGATTGTTTCAAGTTCAGCTTTATTCCTGGGTGGTTCCATTTCTTTTATGGCATTCAACTTTTCTGTGCTCCAGTTGGATGCCGTCATGCATCAGTCTGTGCCCAAAGTAACTCACCTCCGGTAAGCGTATGACGCTTTTCCAATGATTTAGACACTCCTCAGAAGCGTATTCTCTAACAACGCACACAGATTTGCATCATGCTCCTCTTTTCTTTGGCCATATAACAGTATGTCGTCGACAATGGCTGCAACTCCACTGAATCCCTCATGTTTAGTCATTTTTTTCCTCTGGAATTTTTCCTGTGCTGAGATAATGTCAAACAGTAAGCGAAGGAAGCTGTATCTTCTAGAATTTTCTAGAATTAATGACTGCACATCCTGTCACGGGGTTAATTAAATCTACACCAAGCAATCTCCAGTATGTTCAGAATTTGGCAGCCAGAATCCTGACCAGGTTACAAGCAAACAATCACATTACGCCTATCTTTGAGTCCTTGCATTGGCTTCCTGTCAGCTTTCGAATCAACTTAAAAATCCTCATCATCACTCAGTAACTATCTGGCTTATCTGTCTACTCCCCACCTTTGTCCGTCTCACTCTGGTCTTCTAGCAGTCCTCATGATCATCTACATTCTGTGGGTGACAGGCCTTCTCTAGCTGCACCCCAGAGCTCTGGATTTGTATCCCTAGTGATATCAGAGTCACCTAACCTAAGTGCATTTAAATCTAAACTCAAAACCTTTATTTTCAGAAAGGCTGTTATTTAGTGTCTGTGTCTGCATCATTTTCTAACTTCTGCAGCACGTCTAACTGTTTGCCTTACTTATATGTATTTACTTTGTAGTCTGTTGTCCTTATAACTGTTTTTACACCTACTGTATTTCTTTGAGATGCTACTTTTAAAGGTGTTATATAAAATAAAATTCATTATTATTCTTATAGAGAAACATGATCAGATTTTAACTGTTTAGAAACTATTTAGAAATAAAGATCCAAACTATACTGCTTTGTCACTCTTCTCACACCTTCTTTGCTAAATTACTTTGCATACTGATTTGATCAATCTACAGTGCCTTGCGAAAGTATTCGGCCCCCTTGAACTTTTCAACCTTTTGCCACATTTCAGGCTTCAAACATAAAGATATAATTTTTTTATTTTATGTGAAGAATCACCAACAAGTGGGACACAATTGTGAAGTGGAACGAAATCTATTGGATTTTTGAAACTTTTTTAACTAATAAAAAGGGGCGTGCAAAATTATTCGGCCCCTTTACTTTCAGTGCAGCAAACTCACTCCAGAAGTTCAGCGAGGATCTCTGAATGATCCAATGTTGTCCTAAATGACTGATGGTGATAAATAGAATCCACCTGTGTGTAATTAAGTCTCTGTATAAATGCACCTGCTCTGTGATAGTCTCAAGGTTCTGTTGAAAGCGCAGAGAGCATCATGAAGACCAAGGAACACACCAGGCAGGTCCGTAATACTGTTGTGGAGAAGTTTAAAGCCGGATTTGGATACAAAAAGATTTCCCAAGCTTCAAACATCCCAAGGAGCACTGTGCAAGCGATCATCTTGAAATGGAAGGAGTATCAGACCACTGCAAATCTACCAAGACCTGGCCGTCCCCCTAAACTTTCAGCTCAGACAAGGAGAAGACTGATCAGAGATGCAGCCAAGAGGCCCATGATCACTCTGGATGAACTGCAGAGAACTACAGCTGAGGTGGGAGAGTCTGTCCATACGACAACAATCAGTCTTACACTGCACAAATCTGGCCTTTATGGAAGAGTGGCAAGAAGAAAGCCATTTCTCAAAGATATCCATAAAAAGTCTCGTCTAAAGTTTGCCACAAGCCACCTGGGAGACACCCCAAACATGTGGAAGAAGGTGCTCTGGTCAGATGAAACCAAAATCGAACTTTTTGGCCACAACGCAAAACGATATGTTTGGCGTAAAAGCAACACAGCTCATCACCCTCAACACACCATCCCCACTGTCAAACATGGTGGTGGCAGCATCATGGTTTGGGCCTGCTTTTCTTCAGCAGGGACAGGGAAGATGGTTAAAATTGAGGGGAAGATGGATGCAGCCAAATACAGGACCATTCTGGATGAAAACCTGTTGGAGTCTGCAAAAGACCTGAAACTGGGACGGAGATTTATCTTCCAACAAGACAATGATCCCAAACATACAGCAAAATCTACAAAGGAATGGTTCACAAATAAACGTATCCAGGTGTTTGAATGGCCAAGTCAAAGTCCAGACCTGAATCCAATCGAGAATCTGTGGAAAGAGCTGAAAACTGCTGTTCACAAACGCTCTCCATCCAACCTCACTGAGCTCGAGCTGTTTTGCAAGGAAGAATGGGCAAGAATTTCAGTCTCTCGATGTGCAAAACTGATAGAGACATACCCCAAGCGACTTGCAGCTGTAATCGCAGCAAAAGGTGGCTCTACAAAGTATTAACGCAAGGGGGCCGAATAATTTTGCACGCCCCACTTTTCATTTTTTTATTAGTTAAAAAAGTTTCAAAAATCCAATAGATTTCGTTCCACTTCACAATTGTGTCCCACTTGTTGGTGATTCTTCACATAAAATAAAAAATTTATATCTTTATGTTTGAAGCCTGAAATGTGGCAAAAGGTTGAAAAGTTCAAGGGGGCCGAATACTTTCACAAGGCACTGTATCTACCTATTTTCTCTGCTTTCCCCTTCTTGTTAGATTTATAATTATTCTGAAAATGTCCTTCTTAAAAATGAATACCTGTTCATGGAATCTAAATGGTACTTAAATACCTGTGTTCACTGTTAACATCTTGTATTAACTCTGTGACAACATACACACCGAGCTCAGCCCGATAGCTGAGTCCTAAATTCATCCTGCTACCAACATTGAATAAAAAATATTTAGATTTCTATAGTTATGTCTTTATTTGCTGGTTCGATTAGTGACAAAGGCTAAATTACTTTCTTGGAAAAATGTATTTTTTGTGTTGCAAAAAAACCTGACTTGCTTTAACAAAATATATTTACAAATCCTTTCCCCTGGCAATCTACAGATGCAGCCATTCAAGGTACGCAGTACAAACCCATACCGCGGGCAACTTACTACGACATAGCGTGTCATAACGCGTCATACCGCGGTATGTGATTGGCTGGCTAAAATGACCAACAGGGGCACTCCTGGTGCGTTGGTCGGTCATGGAAAGATTTAATCATTTAATGTCTTTACTGTGCACGTTTTAATCTGCTTAGTATTGAATATTTATATGGAATTTTACAACTAAAGGGAAATTTTAGTAGCTGAGCATAAAAAGAAGAGGAGCATAACGTATCTGAAGGTCATAAACGATATTTATTTAGGAACATATACATATTACTGTATGTAAACTGTACTGTATATGGCTGGTCTTGGTAGTTTAAAGAAAAAATACACACCAGTCTTCCATTTCTCCCTAAACATTTTAAGCATGAAAGTTTTATAAAATGGTCCCCAAATAAGCGATTGCTGTATAGAAAGAATTTTAATTCTAAAAATGTATTTAACACGAAAATTAAGCTGTTTACGTTCCTCCGCCTGAGAATATAGTCCCTCGTTGCTACGCAATGCAGAAACACAGCCACAAGTAACTAGCAAAGAGAGGACATTAGCTAGCCAATATGATAAAGGAATAAATGACTTGTTTTTTGTTTATTTCTTTAGCATATTCATTTGAAAATTTCCATCGATTATACAAGCACTGAAAACTGTCCAATCCCTAGTTCGTCAGGCATTTTCTTCTACTATCACAGACATAAAACTCCCTTGCTTTTAACCGAACATTTTAATCGAAAATGATTTAAACTATGCAACACTTATCATTCAACGAGAGCTCAAAATATCACAAGGATCCTCAAGAGTGCAACAAAGACAGCAGAAAAATATATCAGATACATGAGAATCCAAACCTTTTTATATACGCTAAGAAGTTGTCTTTAAAATTTCTTTATCACACAGTGAAGTCAAAATTCAGGGGTGTGCGTATATTAGAGAATATAGCACTTCTTCGAATGTGTGTCAGCCAATTAGATTTCAGGACCGGAATTATCAGTTTTATAATAGGGAATATAGTATGGAATCACATATCTAATGAAAGCTGCTGAGTAAAGAATAGGAATGTTCCTGCTGTCAGTCTTTACCGAAGATATCACTAATAGTATTAATAATGAATGACCTTGGACAAGCTGTAAACTCAAAGTATTACCCTGGCCCACATTCTTTGTAATTGTCGTTGTAAACGAAAAGACTTTATTTTTTCAATGACAAAAAGTAACACCACAGCATTTACAGTGCCTTGCGAAAGTATTCGGCCCCCTTGAACTTTTCAACCTTTTGCCACATTTCAGGCTTCAAACATAAAGATATAAATTTTTTATTTTATGTGAAGAATCACCAACAAGTGGGACACAATTGTGAAGTGGAACGAAATCTATTGGATTTTTGAAACTTTTTTAACTAATAAAAAAATGAAAAGTGGGGCGTGCAAAATTATTCGGCCCCTTTACTTTCAGTGCAGCAAACTCACTCCAGAAGTTCAGCGAGGATCTCTGAATGATCCAATGTTGTCCTAAATGACTGATGGTGATAAATAGAATCCACCTGTGTGTAATCAAGTCTCTGTATAAATGCACCTGCTCTGTGATAGTCTCAAGGTTCTGTTGAAAGCGCAGAGAGCATCATGAAGACCAAGGAACACACCAGGCAGGTCCGTAATACTGTTGTGGAGAAGTTTAAAGCCGGATTTGGATACAAAAAGATTTCCCAAGCTTCAAACATCCCAAGGAGCACTGTGCAAGCGATCATCTTGAAATGGAAGGAGTATCAGACCACTGCAAATCTACCAAGACCTGGCCGTCCCTCTAAACTTTCAGCTCAGACAAGGAGAAGACTGATCAGAGATGCAGCCAAGAGGCCCATGATCACTCTGGATGAACTGCAGAGAACTACAGCTGAGGTGGGAGAGTCTGTCCATAGGACAACAATCAGTCTTACACTGCACAAATCTGGCCTTTATGGAAGAGTGGCAACAAGAAAGCCATTTCTCAAAGATATCCATAAAAAGTCTTGTCTAAAGTTTGCCACAAGCCACCTGGGAGACACCCCAAACATGTGGAAGAAGGTGCTCTGGTCAGATGAAACCAAAATCGAACTTTTTGGCCACAATGCAAAACGATATGTTTGGTGTAAAAGCAACACAGCTCATCACCCTCAACACACCATCCCCACTGTCAAACATGGTGGTGGTAGCATCATGGTTTGGGCCTGCTTTTCTTCAGCAGGGACAGGGAAGATGGTTAAAATTGAGGGGAAGATGGATGCAGCCAAATACAGGACCATTCTGGATGAAAACCTGTTGGAGTCTGCAAAAGACCTGAAACTGGGACGGAGATTTATCTTCCAACAAGACAATGATCCCAAACATACAGCAAAATCTACAAAGGAATGGTTCACAAATAAACATATCCAGGTGTTTGAATGGCCAAGTCAAAGTCCAGACCTGAATCCAATCGAGAATCTGTGGAAAGAGCTGAAAACTGCTGTTCACAAACGCTCTCCATCCAACCTCACTGAGCTCGAGCTGTTTTGCAAGGAAGAATGGGCAAGAATTTCAGTCTCTCGATGTGCAAAACTGATAGAGACATACCCCAAGCGACTTGCAGCTGTAATCGCAGCAAAAGGTGGCTCTACAAAGTATTAACGCAAGGGGGCCGAATAATTTTGCACGCCCCACTTTTCATTTTTTTATTAGTTAAAAAAGTTTCAAAAATCCAATAGATTTCGTTCCACTTCACAATTGTGTCCCACTTGTTGGTGATTCTTCACATAAAATAAAAAATTTATATCTTTATGTTTGAAGCCTGAAATGTGGCAAAAGGTTGAAAAGTTCAAGGGGGCCGAATACTTTCGCAAGGCACTGTAGTTGATCCGATCACACATTCGTTTCCAATCATAAAGTAAATCTTGAGAATCTCCGATTCACTGTGCCTTTACATGCTCATAAACAATATTAATTTACGAACATAAACATATAATGTAAACTGTACTGTATATTGCTGGTCTTGGTAGTTTAAAGAACAAATACACACCATTAGTCCATTTCTCCCTAAACATTTTAAGCATCAAAGTCTTACATGTGGTTATTTCGGAAACGTTTTTATGTGCTCCTTCTGAGCATTTTACTGTTTACTGTTACTGACCATGTTAAGTTTACGTGCTTAATGCAATTTTTTTACCACGCACGAATATTCTTATGTCCATATCTTCAGGGAATCAGTGCGAATTGTAATACTAATTAAATGACCGCAGGCAACATGTTTGTACTGTATGTATACAGCCCGAGAGCCCTACATTATTGTTGTGCATTCGCCTGGCGCTGCGCAGTTATTGTCTCTCTCTCTCTCTCTCTCTCTCTCTCTCTCTCTCTCTCTCTCTGTGTCTACATTGTTTGTAAACAAATCAGTTTCACAGGTATTTTCAAAGTAGAATAAGGGCAAGTCCACCTCCCCCACTGACATATTTTCTTAGAAAAACAGATTCACAATGCGAAGCTGTGTCAGTCTTCTTTGTAAAAAAAATCGGTTTGAACATTAATAATAATAATAATAATAATAATAATAATAATAATAATAATAATAATAATTGCTTACACTTATATATTTCTGGACACTCCACTCAAAGCGCTTTACAGGTAATGGGGACTCCCCTCCACCACCACCAATGTGCAGCATCCACCTGGATGATAAGACGGCAGCCATAGTGTGCCAGAACGCTCACCACACACCAGCTATCAGTGGGGGGAGAGCAGAGTAATGAAGCCAATTCATAGATGGGGATTATTAGGAGGCCATGATTGGTAAGGGCCAATGGGAAATTTGGCCAGTACGCCGGGGTTACATCCCTACTCTTTTCGAGAAACGACCTGGGATTTTTAATGACCACAGAGAGTCAGGACCTGTTTTACGTCTCATCCAAAGGACCGCACCTGTTTACAGTATAGTGTCCCCGTCACTATACTGGGGCATTAGGACCCACGTGGACCACAGGGTGAGCGCCCCCTGCTGGCCCCACTAACTATTATTTAGCCCCACTAACATTATTATTGGGATTATTATATAGGACATAGTGACTCAAGCACTCATTGAATGAAAAACGGCGCTTTATTTTTCAGTACAGCTGAGTACAGAGAGACACACACACACTTTTTCATATATAAGATATATTATATATTTTTCATATATAAGATACAATGATGTGTTCCTGCTTAGACATTGCACGACTTTAAAAGCTATAAAAACAGGTTTCGATAGTTAACCACTTTTTATGCGCGAACACGGGTGATTTTCGGGTGTGTACGCTGTAAGATTTTAAGTTCTTAATTAAACGTTTAAAATACATGTTTTGAATAGAAAAAATAATGTACTGTTGTCTCCCTGGTATGTAGAACAGATCAGCAGGTCTTTTTTTCCCAATCAGAGGCTCGCCACAATTCACACTCAACCACATCACAGATCTGCCACACACATTAGCCTCAGGACGGTGACGTCACTGCCTTTCATATGGAAACATTTTGACACTGCGCTTAACAATCTAAGGAAGATCACAAAACAAGCATGTTAGCCTGGTTTATGCCTAAAAAAATCACACCTGAGAATATTATTAGAATATTTATTAGCAAAGGTGTTTCACAGACGTAGGCATAGTAGATAATTCAGGCTTTATGAACTCTAATAATTAATAACCCTTGTAGTGTGCTCTCTGAAGGCACCATATCTGTAGGGTTTGGGCATTTACTGGGACAATTATTAATTGTAGCAGTAAATCACAAAATTGATTCTTTTGATGGCTTTAGAATCCAACCATGTGATATAACTCAAACAACCCACACACACAGGTACTAATACACGAGGATACATTTATTAATACATAGAATATGCATATAAACCTAACAGATCTTATTGAGAGGGTTATCAGAATACAAAAGGTATATATTCAGTCAGTTACAAAGAGTTACACATCAAGAGGACATACGTTCAGTATATCATTCATCTAGACCGTTTCGTAAATGCACTTGGCTATAACTTCAACATTAGATACTCAAAAGAAGTACATAACTCTTAGGAATTAAATTGATATCAACTGGTTGGGATAACAATTGAATTCTCGAGCAGTAATGCAGTGAAGTTGAATACTCATCCAATCTCTGGGGATTCAGATCTCCTGCGGGCACAAAGAAACAGTTGCAGGCTTGTTGCTGTCCAATCCGCGCGCTCTGGCTCGGTGCCAGGCTGTGCTGTGCGGCTTGCGACGGCGCGCTGCTGATGCTCACTGACCGGCTAGTTAGTGTTGGCTTTAACTAGCAGTTTGCGCACAGGAGAAAAGATGACTGTGGGTCCCAGCAAGTCAGGAAGAGGACCGATTCGTTATTGATGAAGAGCTAGTTCTGAATAGTGATTCAGCTGTCCACAGTCCCGACCTGTTCACGAGGCTTGCTGCTGATGCTAACCTCGGGTGGGTCCTCTGGTTACTCTCTGGCAACCTCCGCTCTAGACTCTTAGAACAGAGGAAAGTTCTGGCACTCGGACACACTGGCCGTTCCGTGGTTGTCCGGGCTGAGTCTCAGGATGGTCAGGAGGCGCTCTGCGAGAATGTCCTGCCCTTGGGAGCCTTCTGCTCCTGGGCCGTCCTGCCCTGGAATTCTCCTTTGAATTCCCTTTAGAAAAGTCTCAGAAGTCCACTAGAATTCTCAGGCCCTCTGTGTTGCCTGTTTTTACCTGGAGGAACTTCAGCTCGTTCATTGGCTGAAAGTTCCATGGGCATCAGAGTCCCACGTGGGTTACTCGGCCCTACCAGTCCCTGATTGGTTGATCAAGGTGAGATATGAGTCACTTACTCCTGACACTTAGGAATGCAGTCCAGATGTCCATCTGGCACTCCCTAGACAGATAGGTGCCAATGGATGACCATTGATCATGATAGCTAGGCTTAGCTAAGTGCATCCCCATTTGGGAGCTGTCCCTTATCAAAAGAAAACATCTTTAAATCAGCCTGCATGAATAGCTTCTCTGTGGCTACACCACAGAGATGAAGGGAGAGATGAGGCCTCATTTGGGAAAGCACCGCAACACTTAATTCTGTCTTATTAACAAGCATTGCCGCTACATATCCCCCCTTTTTGAAGGTCACGAGGTCCTGAGGCGTTGTTGCCTTCAAAACAAAACAGAGTTAAGTGATGTCCCTTGTCATTAGAACATTAACCTTATATATCCACATTACTCCTCGAGAATTCATACCAGCATTGGATACAAACAGGATGAATAACATCTGGAGTATGTATAAACACGGTAGGAGACATCATCTCAGTCTAGGCATTACACATCAGGAAGTTCACTGTCAATATCTGATACCTCTGTAGTAGATATTTGGGGAGAAGTCACTTCCTTTCTTTTGACATGCTACCTTTGACTCATTCATGCTACCCGGAGTACATCTTGATGTAAGACTAGAGCATTCAGAGTACACTGTCAGTCATGATCCAGCTTCCCAGCAGCAGTGTTACAATAACAACAGTTCCTGTTCCCAGCTCCCCTGATGAACCACAACACCTGTGTTGGGTATCTGCTAGGGTGGTTTGGAGGTTTGTTCCATTAAAGCAAATTAACTACCTGTACCTCTTCAGGGCTTACTGTTTCTTGGATTTCTATCCAATTCAATAGTGTGGCACCTGAAGGCATCCATGACCTCAAGTATGGTCTTATGTTGTCTGGTTCCAGACCGTACAGTGTTAAGTCACCAAGCTGTACTATGGCCTCCTCGGGAACTTACAGGAAAACTGTTTGATTAGGTAGCTGCATTGCAGTAGCTGTATCATGCCTGTCACAAGTCATAGTGACAGTTAAATGTGGTATGCTGACCAGCCATTTACTTCCCACCTGCTCTTCATGGGGTTCATTAACCTCCCTCTGCCCATTAGTACCTTTACACCCTTCATTGGTGTATCAGTTAGACACAGCCAATGGATAGCTTTGGTAGCCATACCCATCTCAACATTTGGAACCGAATTCAATCTTGGATTGCCTTCTGGGTGAGCTATGAGCGATGGGGTTAATGTCACATACTCCTCTACTGAGAAGAGTGGAATCAAGTGGTTTGGGGTTTGTGCCATGGCTAGACTGGCTGCATTGGCACTAAACTCCCTTAACAGGTCTTGTGTCAACATTCTGGCCTGTTGCACACAAGCATAAACCCACTGTATAACCCTGGCAATCTTGTCCACTGGTTGGGGGATAAGGTTTAACCCTGTTGCTTAGAAAGTTACCTGTAGGGTTTACCTGTGCTCTAGGAACCCTGCAGGGGGCGGTGCAGCGGTGGAGCATGCCTGACCCTTGGCTGAGTGGTCATCTAGAGCACCTGAGTGATCTGGAATTGTTACCCCATTCTCACTGTTCAGGTCCACCCTGCACACTTCCTGATTGAGGAATCCCTCTATCGGCATGTTTACAATCATTCGCTGGGGGTAGGTGTAGGACACCTCCTCGCTCCCCCCTTCCCTCGCTAGGGGTTCAGGGAGCTACCCCAGCACTGGGATAGCTAGTTCACTGTCTTCGAACTCGCTATCACCCACCAGGCCCATGTCAGTGCGGGCAGGGATTCTGACATCCCTCTTTGCCATGTTCTGCACTAACAGGCGGGTGGCTTGACCATCCAGCTTCAGTCTGGGTGAACCACTGTTGGTCAGACTCAGACCAACTGGTGGCTAGTCTGGTGGCTGTGAGAAAACCAGCTCGGCTTTCATTCCCTGTCCCTTCCTGGGGACTGGGTGTGTTGGTAACCCTACCGTTGAGGCAGGAACAATCAGGTCAGTCTCACTCACTACCTGGTAGTTGTGAGAAATAATGTTACCTGACTGCAGGTTCCCTGGGTCGCAGCAGAGGGAATCGGCATCTGGGATCAGGTGTGTCCACAGCGCAGTAGTCTCAGCGTCCAGCTGGACCTCCTGTCTAACCTGTGAATGTTGCACCAGGGGCACCTGGCGGTGGCCCCGTGACAGCTGCTCAAGTGGATCCTCACTAATAGAGGACCTCTCAGGGCTAAGGGTGAGGGCTACATCACCAACCTGCTCTCCTGCCATCTGGCTCCCTTCCACCACTGCGGGGTGGTGGTCCTGACCCCTCTTGGGTGCCAGGGTGCACAGGGAAAGCTCCTTTTCATCGCCAGGTGGGGAGATCTGCTCCTCTTTAGGGATGTAAAAGGTTGTGTGCTTTACCTGGTGGATCAAGTGGGTGCTCGGAGCACCGCTCCTGTGGCATGGAGGCTGTTGGGACCTCGGCCGGGGCATGACTTCCCTGTATATCCGGGTAACAAGAAAATATTTTTATTTCTTGTCCAGAGGGAACAGAAGGAATCTCCGCATGGGCTTCTGTGTTCGTGGGCACTGTGTGAGCACAGTCTGCCTCTTGGCCCCCCTGTTCTTCTGTACAGAAGGCTTAGGAGCCTTGACCTGTTTCCACACTTTGCCTTTCTGGTGATCCACCAAAGGTTCCACTCTGAGTCGCATGCCCTTTTCTTTTTCTACCCGTTTGAGCTTGCCGTGTGACATCAAACACCTTTCAACCTCAGTGTCAATCAGTGTCTCACTGTGTAAGACATCTCCCATGGCAGCCTTGAGGTAAAAGCTTCCTGCTTTTCCTCTCTGTTTTACTGCCTGCCCTGTGACTTCAGGGGTGGAGTTAGCACTCGCTTGGGAGTGACTGACCTCATCCAGGCAGGAACCCTTCCGCTCAATCAGATAGACTGAGGGAGGGAGAGGGGGCGGGTCTCCGCCTCCTCCAGTGGAGAGTATCAGCTCATTCACGCTTCCGGCAGCCTTGGGGAGCGGTTGTCCCTGTCCTAATAAAGCTTGTTCAAGCCTGGCCAGGCGGGCGGCTACTGAATCCTTTTGTTCAGCTTTATCTAGCCCTTTCCCTCCCCCGGTGTTCTCATGGCACTTAGGACGCTGGGTGCAGTCCTGTGTGCCTGCTTTGGAACGGGGCTTAGCCAGCTCAGGAGCCTGTGCTCCTTCGAGCAGGAGGGAATTAACCCTGCTGGCTCTGACGGCGAACACAGTCGCTTTAGCAGCTTTTTGCTCAGAGCGACTTTGGATATCATACTCCCAGGCTTTCTGCACGAATCTCTTAATATCAGTCATTTTCATGGTCTGTGCATCTGTATGCATTAAGATCATCTTTCTGACTGACGGGTGGAGATTCGCGATGACTAAACCTTTGATATGTGTGTTCTCTTCGCAACCCTCATCATTTCGCCCTGCAAAATAAGTTCGTCTAAGTCTCTCGTAATATTTGCGAGGGGACCCGGCTCTCTCGTGCTTAATGTTAAGGGCGGCGGCTATCGCGGCAGTCGGGTCAATAAACGCACTGTATTCTTCGATAAGTGCTTGACACAGCTGTTCAAAGTCATTACAAACTTCTTTCATCTGCCTAGCCATCCACTCATGTACAGCTCTGCTTGTAGTTTTCCTGACCAGAAACACTTTCTCCTGTTCTGTGGCGTTTGGCAGGAACTGCAGGTTATACCTGAGGTCCTGAATATAACTCTCGATATTATTCTCTGACACTGCGTAGATCAACCCGGTAGATCGCAAAAGATCACAAAACAATCAAGCACTGCTTAAAGAGCAAGGGGAACTTTTTTTCCTTTCGGCTTTCAGCACACTGTATTGTCGTGTATGAAACCCGCAGCGTTTTATATGAATTATTCCGCTTGGTTGACTCATTTCAGTCTTACCATGGCCCATGTCAGGGACGCCAAAAAAAATGTAGTGTGCTCTCTGAAGGCACCAGTTCTGTAGGGTTTGGGCATTTACTGGGACAATTATTAATTGTAGCAGTAAATCACAAAATTGATTCTTTTGATGGCTTTAGAATCCAACCATGCGATATAACTCAAGCAACCCACACACACAGGTACTAATACACGAGGATACATTTATTAATACATAGAATATGCATATAAACCTAACAGATCTTATTGAGAGAGTTATCAGAATACAAAAGGTATATAGTCAGTCAGTTACAAAGAGTTACACATCAAGAGGACATACGTTCAGTATATCATTCATCTAGACCGTTTCGTAAATGCTCTTGGCTATAACTTCTACATTAGATACTCAAAACAAGTACATAACTCTTAGGAATTAATTTGATATCAACTGGTTGGGATAACAATTGAATTCTCGAGCTGTAATGCATTGAAGTTGAATACTCATCCAATCTCTGGGGATTCAGATCTCCTGCGGGCACAAAGAAACAGTTGCAGGCTTGTTGCTGTCCAATCCGCGCTGTCTGGCTAGGTGCCAGGCTGTGCTGTGCTGCTTGCGACGGTGCGCCGCTGATGCTTACTGACCGTCTATTTAGTGTTGGCTTTAACTAGCAAAGTTTGCGCACAGGAGAAAAGATGACTGTGGGTCCCAGCAAGTCAGGAAGAAGACCGGTTCGTTCCTGATGAAGCGCTAGTTCTGAATAGTGATTCAGCTGTCCACAGTTCCGACCTGTTCACGAGGCCTGCTGCTGGTGCTAACCTCGGGTGGATCCTCTGGTTACTCTTTGGCAACCTCCGCTCTAGACTCTTAGAACAAAGGAAAGTTCTGGCACTCGGACACACTGGCCGTTCCGTGGTTGTCTGGGCTGAGTCTCAGGATGGTCAGGAGGTGCGCTGCGAGAATGTCCTGCCCTTGGGAGCCTTCTGCTCCTGGGCCGTCCTGCCCTGGAATTCTCCTTTGAATTCCCTTTAGAAAAGTCCACAGAATTCACAGAATTCTCTCACGCCCTCTGTGTTGCCTGTTTTTACCTGGAGGAACTTCAGCTCGTTCATTGGCTGAAAGTTCCATGGGCATCAGAGTCCCACGTGGGTTACTCGACCCTACCAGTCCCTGATTGGTTGATCAAGGTGAGATATGAGTCACTTACTCCTGACACTTAGGAATGCAGTCCAGATGTCCATCTGGCACTCCCTAGACAGATAGGTGCCAATGGATGACCATTGATCATGATAGTCAGGCTTAGCTAAGTGCATCCCCATTTGGGAGCTGTCCCTTATCAAAAGAAAACATCTATAAATCAGCCTGCATGAATAGCTTCTCTGTGGCTGCACCACAGAGATGAAGGGAGAGATGAGGCTTCATTTGGGAAAGCACCGCAACACTTAATTCTGTCTTATTAACAAGCATTGCCGCTACACCCTAATGAATCGAATAACAGGTGTGAGTTCATAAAGCCTGAATTACGTACTACGCCTACGTCTGCGAAACACCTGATCATCACCTGATCATCTACTCTAAAGATTTCAGTGCTTTGTGTATATTCTAATCGCAGTGGGGGCAGGGTGTGTGGGGACAGGTTTGGTTGAAATTGCATTGGGGATCTGTATTCTTCACACCTGAAACATTTTCTCTGTTTAGCCAATCTTTTGCTGCCTATGCATGCTTACATAGCTCCCTAGGTAAATTATCATACTTGACTGAGAAAGCTTTAGAGAACTTAACATTTTTTTTATCAACAGATTGTAAAGTGTGTGCACCTCTCACTGTACTGATTGTATTGTATGTATTGTACTATTATTATTGTATCATTCGTTACACTGTGGCTGTGGCCTCAGTTTTAAACCAGTTCCCAGGAAACTGGACATCCCTCAGACCAATGTTGACCTGCTTTTAGCACAGGATCTGTCTCAGAGCACATTTTGCTGACGATTCCTCTTCATAGGCAGCTGCTGACAACAATCCGGTTATTGATGTCATTAACAACATCCCAAACAGTGGACGTTTTCCACCAGTCGATTATTTCATTAACCAATGCACCAATTAAGCTTCCAAAACACTCCATACCCAGTAAACACAGATCCAACCTCACCCAAGGAGAAATTCAGGCGCTCCAGTCTCTCTGCAACAGAGATGATATAGTCATCAAACCAGCGGACACAGGAGGCACTGTTGTGGTGTGGTGTAAGGACCTATATATCTTTGAAGCCTCTAGACAACTAACTGACACTTCTGCATACCTCCCTCTCCAACAGAACCCTACCACTGACTACCAAAAGGAAGTGGTATCCACCATCTCCCTTCTTATCAGTAGTAAAGAGCTGCCCCAGCAGGCGAACCGGCCCATCATCGAACATCCCCAGGTAACTCAATTTTACCTCCTCCCCAAAATCCACAAACCGGACACCGCTGGATGCCCCATCGTATCAACATGCAACTGTCCGACTACTTACATCTCGGCCTTTCTTGACAGCCTCATGAGACTGCTGGTTGAAGGTCTTTCCTCATACATCAAGGACACCAACCACGCACTCCAACTTTTTAATGATTTCCAATTTCAGGGCCCCAAATGCTACATTTTTACTGTGGACATCACATCTCTTTACACCGTCATTCCCCATAATGACAGCCTTACAACCCTCGAGCACACGTTGGACAAATGCAAAGTGCTTGAACCACCTACCCACACCCTGGTACGCCTGCAGAAGTGGTCCTCACACTGAGTGCATTCTCATTCAATAACCTTTTTAAACCAACAGATGAGTGGAGTTGCCATAGGCACCAGAATGGGATCCAGCTATGCTAATATTATTGTCGGCTTGGTAGAAGAATGCTTCTTCGCTTCCTACACTGGCTGTGTCCGTGATCTCTACAAGCAATGTTGATGACTGCGTCAGTGCCGCAAAATGCTCCAACGACCAGCTTGAGTGCTTTCTGCATGATTTCACCAACTTCCACCTGTCCCTCAAATATACGGTTAACATATCTTCCACTACTCTTCCATTTCTAGACATCAACTTCTCCATCAACTACCCTCTACTCTCCACTTCAGTTTATTACAAACCCACGGATTCACACAGCTTTCTCCTGTATAGCTAATTTCACCACAAACACACTAAAAACTCTTTCCCTTTTTCACAGTTCCTTCAGCTACGACAATTATGCAGCGATGACATCGACTTCCAGAACCAAGCCCTCAAAATGTACTCCTTTTTCATCAATAGAGGATACCCCAGCAGTGTTATTGACAGGGCCCTGGCCCGGCCAAAAACACCCCTCGGACCATCAACTCAATCAGGAACTCCCACCGTAACAAACGCATTCCTTTGGTGCTTCCCTGCCACCCCAACACACTTCCTATCCCCAGGACTATTAACTACAACTTTTCCATCCTACAGGATGATCCCTCCATTGGGTCCTCTTTTCTGACTGCCTCATCGACTCATATTGCCGACCACCTAATCTGCGCAATGTTCTTGTTCACAGCTCCCTTGACCGCCCTAAGCAACCATCCACACCAGGCACTTTCCCTTGTAACAAAGCTTGCTGTATCACCTGCAAGTACACATCTAACACCATACTCATTCAAGGCCCCTCAGGACAATTCTGGATCACCCAGATGGCATCTTGTACCTCCAGCAACTTTATTTACTGTATCTCTTGCAGTAAATGCCCAGCCATCTACATTGGAGAAACAGGAAGGAGACTCGGAGACTGCTTCAGAGAACATGTTAGGGCTGTGAAGATTAAAGATCTCTCCAAGCCCATTGTTTCTCACTTCACTTCTGACAATCATGAACACTCTAATCTCTCCGTCTGTGTTCTCAAAGATGGTTTTCTTCATAATTAAAAAGCTAAACAAAAGTGGCTTAAGCGACATACAGAGTCATGTAACTGACAGATTGAGATCGTGTAAATGTCTCTTGTTGATAGGTTAAGCTTTTGAAAATCAGCCCCAAAGTTATGTGAATGATATTTCTCTCTGTTTCTTTGGTTTATGTCAATGACCACAAGCACCGCCATGTTAAGTGAGATGTGTAGTTTTTAATTCAGTTTGAAGTTTAACTGTATGTACTGTCTTTGTATTTGGACAGGACTTTAAAGAGAGGGAGTACCAAATATTTTTGGTGCCTTCATCTCCGCTTTAAAGGTACCCTTCTCGTGGAAGAATTTTCACTTTGAACGTTTTCCCAGCATAATAAGAATAAACTTTATTTTATATAGCACATTTAAAGGTGGCTTCTCAAAGCATTTTACAGAACAACAACAAAAACAACAAAAATAATAAAAAATACACAAGATATGCACAATGAAAATACACAATGAGAGGAGATAGTAGATGGAGACACTGAATACAGTAGGACAGATGGTTAAATAACAGACCCAGTTAAGTAAAGGCCCTTCTAAAGAAGAAGGTTTAGAATCTAGATTCTAGATTTGAAGGAGCTTAAGGAAGGTGACTCCAGGATAGGAGTAATGTGATTACTCACACTAGAGTTTAGGTGATTAATTAATTTTTATGTTAGAGATTAAATTAAGAAAATAGAGACAGCCACATCACTGTCAGGTTTGTTATGGATGTAGATTTGAGTATCATTTGAGTATCATCAGCATAGAAGTGAAGAAAGATGTGAAGACGGGGGTTTGAATTTAATCCTTTCTGTAGGGGGTTTAGACTTCTAAGTCGCAAGCTGGGGTTTATGGCAGGAAAGGGGGTTAACTGATAAGGATTGCAGATGCAAGCTAGTAACCCCCCTGGGTGTAATGTTAAACTGACCATTTGCCCAGAACATCGTAAACTGGCCAAATACCAGGTCTGAAATTGGTCTTGTCAAGTCTGGTGTCCCTCAGGGCTCAATACTGGGCCCCTTGCTCTTCAGCATTTACATGTTCCCACTTGGTCAGCTTTTAAGATCACATGGCCTCAGCTTTCATTTTTACGCTGACGATACTCAAATATACATCCATACCAAACCCGACACTGATGTGGCTGTCTCTATTCTATCTAATTGCATCTCTGACATAAAAATTTGGATGACTCAAAACTTCCTTCATCTTAACTGTGACAAGACTGAAGTCATGCTTATTGGTACCCCCCATCAACTTCGCAAAGCCAGTCCTGTAACCCTGTCTGTAGATGGCTCTGTACTTGAGCTCCAATCAAAATTGAAAAACCTTGGGGTTATATTCGATTCTGGCTTAACATTCGACCCACATGTACAGCATACTGTCAAAACATCTTTTTTTCACCTTAGAAATATCGCAAGACTACGCCCTATGCTATCATTAACTGTGGCTGAAAAGCTGATCAACATATTTGTATTCTCTCGAATTGACTACTGCAATGCTCTGCTCCCTGGGGTATCTAAATCTACTCTGAACAAGCTGCAGTATGTCCAAAATTCAGCAGCCAGAATCCTGACCAGATCTAGTGCAAGTGTTCACATTACTCCTATCCTGGAGTCCTTGCACTGGCTTCCGGTCAAATTCCGCGTAGACTTTAAAATCCTCATGCTCACCTACAAGGCTTTACATGGCTTGGCACCTCAATACCTGTCTGAACTTTTATCGCCCTACTCCCCACCTCGCAACCTCCGCTCTTCAAATTCTGCCCACCTTACTATCCCCCAAGCCCGTCTACATTGTATGGGCGACAGGGCCTTCTCCTGCTATGCCCCCAAGCTCTGGAACTCCTTGCCCAAGGATATTAGAGAGTCACCTTCTCTAAACTCCTTCAAATCCAGACTCAAAACCCTCCTTTTCAGAAAAGCCTTTACTTAACTGGTTCCATTCTTCACCCCTCTGCTCTTCTTAATACCATCTTCCACGGTCTCCTCTATTGTTATTGTTGTATTGCTGTAATTATAATTGTGTCCTGTCTTGTGAAATTTTTCTTATTTATTGTTGTAGTCTTCTTATTTACTGTTATTGTCATCCTGTAAAGCGCTTTGAGAAGCCACCTTTAAAGGCGCTATATAAAATAAAGTTTATTATTATTATTATTATACCATGAACCCCCCTCTTTACCATCAGACCGAGTGACGTCAGAAACAGAGAAGAAAACACTATATAACCCAAAAGTTTGTAACAGTACGTTGAACAATACTTCGGTTTTGTTGTTTCTTGCGGGAAACAAGACTTCGGCTTTATTGTTCCTTGCATGCAATAAACTCATCTGTTTTACTTCATCTCGGGATCAAGAACCTTATTTCTTCTGTTACAACAGAAGTGATCATTAAGGCCATGTGATCTTAAAAGCTGACCAAGTGGAAACATGTGGAAACATGTAAATGCTAAGAGTGGTAATTAGACCATTTGCACTTGAAACAATCATACAATCATACAAAAGATACAACCATAGCATTCACATGCATACTATATTTATGTACAGTATGATTTCCTAGATCAAGAGAAAAGATTCAGCCATCTTGTGAAAATCTTGTGCAAATGTGAGCATTTTTTCTGTCTTTGCTCTTATGATAAACAATTCACATCAATCTGTATCAGCTGCTAGAAAAACCTGCCTACATACATAAAAAACTGCTGTCTTATGATTTTAAGGTGAAATGCAAAGTTGGAAGCAGTAATACTGCTCACCCTTCAAGGCATACAATATAAACCTGCAAAGGTCCTCATAATAGATATTGCACTGAAAGCTATCACAGAGTGGAGATAAAATAAAGATGAAAAAAATACTATGTTGTTCAGATATTACTCTGGTACAAAGCAAAAGTATGGGTAAGTAAGAAACTTAATACCTTATTCACAGAACTATAATCAAACTACATAACATATGGATCTCAACACCAGCCATTACTTCAGTCTGAAAAAAAATCACTTTAATAGAAGAATCAAGTTCACAAGTACAAATGGCAAATGATATGAAGAACTGGTATGTCAATTGATTGTAAATGGACAATCAACGAAACATTATTAATAAGTAGTCATAACACCAACGTCATAACCAAAAGGTACAGTTGTGAGAAAACATTTGTGAATACAAATACAAATGAAAATGCAACTGTAAGCTGTAATGTAAGCTATTTGGTCCATGTACATCCTTTCCAAAAGTTTCCATTTCTAAGATTGTCTCTAACATGTTCATGAATACAAAACTGTTAAATGATTTGTCCAAGATATTATACATTTAAAATAATGTGCTGCAAATGTATTTCACTAATTAAGTGAAAATGTTGAAAAGATAATTGGGTAGGGGTGACCCCTCAAAAAAATAATTCTTCTTGCCTCGTGTATGACTATGCAACCTTGCCACAGGTTCCTTTCATCTCCCAGAATCACAGTGTATCCACAGACTACACAAGAAAGTTATCATATACTGTACCTAGCCATGTTTTGATTAGAGCCCTGAACCTGGCCTCCAATGTCTGTACTGTGGAATGTTTAAGGGGACATCATTCCAGGTGGAAATTGACACTGGAGGTGTGTGACAGATGGGAGTACTAATTAATTTGACTACCAAATACCAAACAAGCTAAATAGGATAAATGGCCTCCCATTCTTAAGAACTTCCTTATATTCTGTATTAGAATGATGTAGTTCAGGTGGGTAGCTGCTTCAGCATGCGTAGTCTGCAAAGGAACAAGTAATAGGTTTATTCCATGCCGAAAAGAGAAGAGAGAAAACACAACGTTTCAGACGTGGAGCCTTCTTCAGGTGTGAGAAAGACAGGGCAGTAAGCAAAGGTAATGTAGCAGCATGTTGTGTTTTCTCTTTTCTCTTCTTTTTTCAGCATGGAATAAACCTATTACTTGTTCCGTATTAGAATGATGGTGAGTATATTCAGGAAAACTCTTTCATGTCCCACATAATTCAAAATCTGCCACACTATATGGACCTACTTGATGAGTACAAGCCACACCTAAGTAAACATATTCTCACCAAACACCCTGGTGATTATACAGTACAGTCCTGTTCTCAATAGGAGTCTATTTGCTAGGGTGTGTTCAGGGTGTGTTCAGGACTCTTACAACCTCTAAAATGCAGGTTGGTTATTCCTTTCTTCTTTGCCTGTTGATTATCTGGCATCGCATTCACAGGTAGAGCAGTTGAGAACTTGTGCTTGTGCAAGGTTCTGCTATAAGAACCACTCTGGATGGAAATTTAATTTTATAATTAACTATCATTACTATAAAAACAATTTATTTAGCAACTTTAACATGTATTTATCTTAATCAATCCAGTCATTCTTTTATAGTGTGAATAACCTTTCCAATTATCTCTTGAGGATTTCACTTACGATTGTTTTCCCTGGACTTTCCAAATAAGCAATTTCCTAAAATGTACTCTTAAAAATATACCTTAGTATGCCCTTGGCTTATGGTAGTGTAGGGAAAACCGGTTCAGGGACGCCAAATATGTAACGTTAGTGGCTCTCTGAAGGCACCAGTTCTGTAGGGTTTGGGCATTTACTGAGACAATTATTAATTGTAGCAGTAAATCACAAAGTTGTTTCTTTTGGTGGCTTTAGAATCCAACCATGCGACATAACTCAAACAACGCGCACACACAGGTACTAATACACGAGGATACATTTATTAATACATAGAATATGCATATAAACCTAACAGATCTTATCGAGAGGGTTATCAGAATACAAAAGATATATATTCAGTCAGTTACGAAGTGTTACACATATCAAGAGGATATACGTTCAGTATATCATTCATCTAGACCGTTTCGTAAATGAACTTGGTTATAACTTCTACATTAGATACTCGAAACAAGTACATAACCCTTAGGAATTAAATTGATATCAACTGGTTGGGATAACAATTGAATTCTCGAGCTGTAATGCATTGAAGTTGAATACTCATCCAATCTCTGGGGATTCAGATCTCCTGCGGGCACAAAGAAACAGTTGCAGGCTGTTGCTGTCCAATCCGCGCTCTCTGGCTCGGTGCCAGGTGTGCTGTGCGGCTTGCGACGGTGTGCTGCTGATGCTCACTGGCCTGCTAGTTAAGTTTGTGCACAGGAGAAAAGATGACTGTGGGTCCCAGCAAGTCAGGAAGAGGACCGGTTCGTTCCTGATGAAGAGCTAGTTCTGAATAGCGATTCAGCTGTCCACAGTTCTGACCTGTTCACGAGGCCTGCTGCTGGTTACTCTCTGGCAACCTCCACTCTAGACTCTTAGAACAAAGGAAAGTTCTGGCACTCAGACACACTGGCCGTTCCGTGGTTGTCCGGGCTGAGTCTCAGGATGGTCGGGAGGCGAGCGGCGAGGATGTCCTGCCCTTGGGAGCCTTCTGCTCCTGGGCTGTCCTGCCCTGGAATTCTCCTTTGAATTCCCTTTAGAACAGTCCACAGAATCCTCTCCAGAATCTCTTCTGAATCTCCTTGAATCTCTGTGTTGCCTGTTTTTACCTGCAGGAACTTCAGCTCATTGATTGGCTGAAAGTTCCATGGGCATCAGAGTCCCACGTGGGTTACTCGGCCCTACCAGTCCCTGATTGGTTGATCAAGGTGAGATATGAGTCACTTACTCCTGACACTTAGGAATGCAATCCAGATGTCCAACTCGCACTCCCTAGACAGATAGGCGCCAATGGATGACCATTGATCATGATAGCCAGGCTTAGCTAAGTGCATCCCCCTTTGGGAGCTGGTTTCTTATCACAAGAAAACATCTTAAATCAGCTTGCATGAATTCTTTCTCTGTGGCTGCACCACAGAGATGAACAGAGAAATTAGGCCTAATTTGGGAAAGCTCAGAAACACTTAATTCTGCCTTATTAATAAGCCTCACCGCTACATATCCCCCCTTTTTGAAGGCCACGAGGTCCCGAGGCATTGTTGCCTTCAAAACAAAACAGAGTTAAGTGATGTCCCTTGCCATTAGAACATTAATCTTAAATGTCTACATTACTCCTCGAGAATTCATACCGGAACAGCATTGGATACAAACAGGATGTATAACATCTGGAGTATGTATAAACACGGTAGGAGACATTATCTAAGTCTAGGAATTACACATCAGGAAGTTCACTGTCAATATCTGATACCTCTGTAGTAGATATTTGGGGAGAAGTCACTTCCTTTCTTTTGACATGCTACCTTTGACTCATTCATGCTACCCAGAGTACATCTTGATGCGAGAGTACAGCATTCAGAGTACACTGTCAGTCATGATCCAACTACCCGGCAGTAGTGTTACAATAACAACGGTTCCTGTTCCCAGCCCTCCGATAAACCACAACACCTGTGTTGGGTATCTGCTAGGGTGGTTTGGAGGTTTGTTCCATTAAAGCAAACTAACTACCTGTACCTCTTCAGGGCTTACTGTTTCTTGGATTTCTATCCAATTCAATAGTGTGGCACCTGAAGGCATCCAAGACCTCAAGTTTGGTCTTATATCGTCTGGTTCCAGACCGTACAGTGTTAAGTTACCATGCTGTACTATGGCCTCCTCGGGAACTTACAGGAAAACTGTTTGATTAGGTAGCTGCATTGCGGTAGCTGTATCATGCCCGTCACAAGTCATAGTGTCAGTTAAATGTGGTGTGCTGACCAGCCATTTACTTCCCACCTGCTCTTCATGGGGTCCATTAACCTCCCTCTGCTCGTTAGTAGCTTTACACCCTTCATTGGTGAATCGTTTAGACACAGCCAATGGATAGCTTTGGTAGCCATACCCATCTCAAGACTTGGAACCGAATTCAATCTTGGATTGCCTTCTGGGTGAGCTATGAGCGATGGGGTTAATGTCACATACTCCTCTACTGAGAAGAGTGGAATCAAGTGGGTTGGGAATTGTGCCATGGCTAGACTGGCCACAGTGGCACTAAACTCCCTTAACAGGTCTTGTGTCAACATTCTGGCCTGTTGCACACAAGCATAAACCCACTGTATAACACCAACAATCATGTCCACTTGTTGGGGAATAAGGTTTAACCCTGTTGCATAGGAAGTTGCCTGTAGGGTTTTCCCTAAGCTTTCCAACTTTTGCTGCTGTCGATACAGTCTGTCACTACCCTCTGGCATCTCTGACACCTGCCTCCTTGGGACAGTCAGGGTGAGAGTGCCAGTAGCACACAAACCTACCAGAAATAGCAAACGTGCAACAGTGGCGGCAGCAATCAGTCCTCCCAAAAGTCTTTTCGGGTGGCTGATCCCAGTCATCTCCTTCTGAGTGACTGTTGCCTTTCTAAGCTGGTGCAGCATGTACATGGTGTCTTCCTCAGTATGCCATGTGGCATATTGGGCACCAACCTCCTGGAAATCTGGGGAGATCTGACGCAGCTGCTGATGCTGCTCCTCCTTTTCCAGGGCATCTGCTTTTTCAATTTGTCCCTGCCTGTGCTCTAGGAACCCTGCAGGGGGCGGTGCAGCGGTGGAGCATGCCTGACCCTCGGCTGAGTGGTCATCTGGAGCACCTGAGTGATCTGGGATTGTTACCCTATTCTCACTGTTCATGTCCACCCTGCACACCTCCTGATTGAGGAATCCCTCTATCGGCATGTTTACAATCGTTCGTAGGACACCTGCTCGCTCCCCCCTTCCCTCGCTAGGGGTTCAGGGAGCTGCCCCAGCAGTGGGATAGCTAGTTCACAGTCTTTGAACTCACTATCACTCACCAGGCCCATGTCAGTGCAGGCGGGGATTCTGACACCCCTCTTTGCTATGTTCTGCACTGGCAGGCGGGTGGCTTGACCATCCAGCTCCAGTCTGGCTGAACCACTGTTGGTCAGACTCAGACTGACAGACTGAGCTGGTGGCTGTAAGAAAACCGGCTCGGCTTTCATTCCCTGTCCCTTCTGGGGGACTGGGTGTGTTGGCAACCCTGCCGTTGAGGCAGGAACAATCAGGTCAGTCTCACTCACTACCTGGTAGTTGTGAGAAATAATGTTACCTGACTGCAGGTTCCCTGGGTCAAAGCAGAGGGAATCGGCATCTGGGATCAGGTGTGTCCACAGTAGTCTCAGCGTCCAGCTGGACCTCCTGTCTAACCTGTGAATGTTGCACCAGGGGCACTTGGCGGTGGCCCTGTGACAGCTGCTCAAGCAGTTCCTCACTAATAGAGGACCTCTCAGGGCTAAGGGTGAGGGCTACATCACTAACCTGCTTTCCTGCCATCTGGATCCCTTCCACCACTGCAGGGTGGTGTTCCTGACCCCTCTTGGGTGCCAGGGTGCACAGGGAAAGCTCCTTTTCATCGCCAGGTGGGGAGATCTGCTCCTCTTTAGGGATGTAAAAGGTGTGTGCTTTACCTGGTGGATCAGGCGGCTGCTTGGAGCACCGCTCCTGTGGCAGGGAGGCTGTTGTGACCTCAGCCGGGACACAACTTCCCTGTATATACGGGGAACAAGAAAATATTTTTATTTCTTGTCCAGAGGGAACAGAAGGAATCTCCACATAGGCTTCTGTGTTCGGTGGGCACTGTGTGAGCACAGTCTGCCTCTTGGCCCCCCTTTCCTTCTGTACAGAAGGCTTAGGAGCCTTGACCTTTTTCCACACTTTGCCTTTCTGGTGATCCACCAAAGGTTCCACTCTGAGTCGCATGCCCTTTTCTTTTTCAACCCGTTTGAGCTTGCCGTGTGACATCAAACACCTTTCAACCTCAGTGTCAATCAGTGTCTCACTGTGTAAGACATCTCCCATGGCAGCCTTGAGGTAAAAGCTTCCTGCTTTTCCTCTGTGTTTTACTGCCTGCTCTGTGACTTCAGGGGTGGAGTCAGCACTCACTTGGGAGTGGCTGAATTCATCCAGGCAGGAACCCTTCCGCTCAATCAGATAGACTGAGGGAGGGAGAGGGGGCGGGTCTCCGCCTCCTCCAGTGGAGAGTATCAGCTCATTCACGCTTCCGGCAGCCTTGGGGAGCGGTTGTCCCTGTCCTAATAAAGCTTGTTCAAGCCTGGCCAGGCGGGCGGCTACTGAATGCTTTTGTTCAGCTTTATCTAGCCCTTTCCCTCCCCCGGTGTTCTCATGGCACTTAGGATGCTGGGTGCGGTCCTGTGTGCCTGCTTTGGAACGGGGCTTAGCCATGTCAGGAGCCTGTGCTCCTTCGAGCAGGAGGGAGTTAAGCCTGCTGGCTCTGACGGCGAACACAGTCACTTTAACAGCTTTTTTCTCAGAGCGACTTTGGACATCATACTCCCAGGCTTTCTGCAAGAATCTCTTAATCTCAGTCATTTTCATGGTCTGTGCATCTGTATGCATTAAGATCATCTTTCTGACTGATGGGTGGAGATTCGCAATGAATAAACCCTTGAAATGTGTGTTCTCTTCGCAACCCTCATCATTTCGCCCTGCAAAATAAGTTCGTCTAAGTCTCTCGTAATATTCGCGAGTGGACTCTGCTCTCTCGTGCTTAATGTTAAGAGCGGCGGCTATCGCAGCAGTCGGGTCAATAAACGCACTGTATTCTTCGATAAGTGCTTGACACAGCTGCTCAAAATCATTACAGACTTCTTTCATCTGCCTAGCCATCCACTCATGTACAGCTCTGCTGGTAGTTTTCCTGACCAGAAACACTTTCTCCTGTTCTGTGGCGTTTGGCAGGTACTGCAGGGTATACCTGAGGTCTTGAATATAACTCTCGATATTATTCTCTGACACTGCGGGGTCAAATCTCTCTATGTCCTTCGCTAGCTCTCTCAGAGAATGGAGATTTATTCTAGCTTCTCCGCTGACGGAGATATGGAAGAGATCGTGGTCAGACCTGTCGCTGCTAGAGAGAGTGCTTAATAGCAACTCGAATTCAGACCTTTTAGCAACCATCGTTAAACTTAAAGAGTATTACTTTTAAGTACGAAATTACAGTTTTACCACAGAAAACCACAAGATCAAGTATGCAATCAACCCGGTAGATCGCAAAAGATCACAAAACAATCAAGCACTGCTTAAAGAGCAAGGGGAACTTTTTTTCCTTTCGGCTTTCAGCACACTGTATTGTCGTGTATGAAACCCGCGGCGTTTTATATGAATTATTCGCTTGGTTGACTCATTTCAGTCTTGCCACGCCCACCCAGGGACGCCAAATAATGTAGGGAAAACCGGTTCAGGGACGCCAAATATGTAACGTTAGTGGCTCTCTGAAGGCACCAGTTCTGTAGGGTTTGGGCATTTACTGAGACAATTATTAATTGTAGCAGTAAATCACAAAGTTGATTCTTTTGGTGGCTTTAGAATCCAACCATGCGACATAACTCAAACAATGCGCACACACAGGTACTAATACACGAGGATACATTTATTAATACATAGAATATGCATATAAACCTAACAGATCTTATCGAGAGGGTTATCAGAATACAAAAGATATATATTCAGTCAGTTACGAAGTGTTACACATATCAAGAGGACATACGTTCAGTATATCATTCATTTAGACTGTTTCGTAAATGAACTTGGTTATAACTTCTACATTAGATACTCGAAACAAGTACATAACCCTTAGGAATTAAATTGATATCAACTGGTTGGGATAACAATTGAATTCTCGAGCTGTAATGCATTGAAGTTGAATACTCATCCAATCTCTGGGGATTCAGATCTCCTGCGGGCACAAAGAAACAGTTGCAGGCTGTTGCTGTCCAATCCGCGCTCTCTGGCTCGGTGCCAGTGTGCTGTGCGGCTTGCGACGGTGTGCTGCTGATACTCACTGGCCTGCTAGTTAAGTTTGTGCACAGGAGAAAAGATGACTGTGGGTCCCAGCAAGTCAGGAAGAGGACCGGTTCGTTCCTGATGAAGAGCTAGTTCTGAATAGCGATTTAGCTGTCCACAGTTCTGACCTGTTCACGAGGCCTGCTGCTGGTTACTCTCTGGCAACCTCCACTCTAGACTCTTAGAACAAAGGAAATTTCTGGCACTCAGACACACTGGCCGTTCCGTGGTTGTCCGGGCTGAGTCTCAGGATGGTCGGGAGGCGCGCTGCGAGGATGTCCTGCCCTTGGGAGCCTTCTGCTCCTGGGCCGTCCTGCCCTGGAATTCTCCTTTGAATTCCCTTTAGAACAGTCCACAGAATCCTCTCCAGAATCTCTTCTGAATCTCCTTGAATCTCTGTGTTGCCTGTTTTTACCTGGAGGAACTTCAGCTCATTGATTGGCTGAAAGTTCCATGGGCATCAGAGTCCCACGTGGGTTACTCGGCCCTACCAGTCCCTGATTGGTTGATCAAGGTGAGATATGAGTTACTTACTCCTGACACTTAGGAATGCAATCCAGATGTCCAACTCGCACTCCCTAGACAGATAGGCGCCAATGGATGACCATTGATCATGATAGCCAGGCTTAGCTAAGTGCATCCCCCTTTGGGAGCTGGTTTCTTATCACAAGAAAACATCTTAAATCAGCTTGCATGAATTCTTTCTCTGTGGCTGCACCACAGAGATGAACAGAGAAATTAGGCCTAATTTGGGAAAGCTCAGAAACACTTAATTCTGCCTTATTAATAAGCCTCACTGCTACTGTAGAATGTGGCTCTATTATATTAAGCTTCACCCTCACTAATTCTAAACTTCACATCTAGTCATTCTAGTTAATCCTTCATTATTGTTTACACCAATATAGAACAACAATCTTATTTGTGTTTTTAACTTCTTGATATGTATTCAGATTTTTTTTAAGTTATGCAACTCATAACACTTACACAATCAGTTACATACTATACTGTACCTTAAAGGCAGGAAACAGAGTCCTTTAATCAATATAGTGTGGCCAGATGGTACCCAGTAAACATGGGGTTCTTCTATACAAAGACAGCATTCAGCTTTAAAAGATTCTGGGTTATAATTGATGGAGTTATCTAGCAGAATATGTTTGTTACTCTGTACCTACAGTATATAGTGGTAGGAGATGTGAACCCCTGCTGAATTCACATGCTAAACTCTAACCTTCACGCTTGCTTTACCACAGATGCTTCTCTCTCTGTGTACTAAACTCCCATCTTCTGTACCAAACTCCCTGATAAGGAAGGAATGTTTTATTTGCTTTCTGAGTCCTTGTTTTTCTTGAGAAAATACCTCAAAGACAGAAAAGGGGGGTGGAAAGAAAAGTATATACTGTTTAAGCTATGGAGAGCCATATCCCCTTTGAACAACTACAACAATAATACTCATTGTATTGTTCCTTGTATGCATACAATAAAGCTTGGCACAGCGATGGTATTGGGTCACTTGATCTTGCTTGATCTCTCAGGAAAGTACATGAAGAACCAGTAAAGTCAAAATGTTTCTTAACTTGCTCACACGTCAATATTTAACAAAGCATTCAAGAATTATCTGTGGTGTCTCCAGTAAAAGAATATGTATATATGATTAATTTCATCATAATATACAGTATGATATTTTTATCATCTATATGTTAAGAACATCACTATATTATAAAACAAAACGTATCTATAAACAAATGGCCTCTAGGATATGTATATAAAAAAATACATATCCAACATTATGGTTTAGTTCACCAGAGATGGGATCCTTTGATGAGGAGAAATTTGCATTGATTGTGTCACACAGTTTAAGAGCCATTTTTGTTTTTATTTTCTGAGCTAGAACCTGATTTCTTCTCTTGTCCTTGAAATGTGTTGAATGTTTAATCTTATTTCTGACTTTTACATTTTTCATTTTTTGTATGATTATCTGTAGTCTGTTTGATTGCAGACTAAAAATATCTACAGTTGTTTTTAGATCAGATTTAGATTAGATTTAGATTAGAAGTGTTTAAGAATCCCATTTTTCCTGCAAGGAGTAGAAAAAATTAGAATTCACTAAATGTTTTGTTTTTTGGAGAAAGTATGTGGAACATGTCTTTTTCAGAAGCAGTGTATTTTGTGTATGAATTCAGACCATTGTACCTACAGTAATCTTCAAACATGCAAACCTGGTATAAAATAATATATTGGAGAGAACCTTTCATGAAAAAGCATTATTGCTGAACAGGCACAGAATTATTTGTTTGTCATATGACCGTGTGCCCAGAGAGGTGGTGTATTGGTGCTTGAGGAAGAAAGGAGTACCAGAAAGCATGGTGAAGTTAGTTCAAGCAACCTATAGAGATGCAACTTCAAAGATGATAACACAACGGGGAGAGACAAAAGAGTTTGAAATTTAAACAGCAAATTGAAAGAATGCTTTGCTGCCTGTTAGGAATCAAATACAGTAATTTATAGACTCACACGTGGATTCTAAAAATACATCATACAATTAAAAAAATACAACACCAAAACATGAACAGCAAACCAACAAGAATAATAGAATATAATTGTGAAGTGATGTGCTGTGATACTAATGGTTGATCGTTCAGAGTAAATAATATTTAGACTATAATGTGTTATTGTTAATTACATTCATATTCTCAAGGACTATCATGAATTTATTCTTTATTAACTTTATTAAATGTGTTAGAATTAACTATTTAACTCTCGAGAATTATAATAAGAATATAGAAGTTTTATATCCAAACATTTGTTGCCCAAATGTTTCTTGATGAAACATCTGGGTGAACTCAGTGGGAGTTTTGAACTTACCTACTGAAGATAGAATTGGCTGGGCTGTCTGTGGTCTAATTTCTTCAGTTGCTTTCTCTGTGCTGGCGATGTCCCAGTGCTACGGACAGAGAGGCCATAGCTTTGCCAGTCACTGTTCAGACAATTTCTCCAAGGATATCTCATTTCCTCATTTTCTCATTTTCTAACGTCTTACACCCAATGAGGGTTGTGGTGGTAACAGGTAACAGGGCAGGCCAGACTTCCCTTTTCCCTAGCAACAGGCTCCAGGTCTTCCTTAGGGACTCCCAGGTGCTCCTAGGCCAGCTGAGAGAAATAATATGTAAGACCTTGATTTAGAAGACAAACAACTCTACTCCAAGGTCAAGCTTGTTAGCCCTATAGACAAACTTCATTTCCTCTGCTACCCAAAGCTTGTGATCATAGACCAGGCAAAAATAAAATTTTGCTCACAAAACACAAGACTTTATCTATTGCATAGAGAATATCTTAAGAATGTCTTTGACAGAATTCTGTTTTTTACTGACTTACTCTCTTGGTCTGGAGCTTTGAACAAATTTAAAGTTCTGACTCAGAGACAGCTTGCAATCATCTGGTCTGGAAAGTCAGATTGCCAGGGAGGAGATAGAGAAAGAAGAGGAGCAAGCCAACAAGCCAGCTATCCAACCTGAGAAATAAGTTCTGCACTATCGATTAATTCAGGAAATCACAGATGTGGATTGGTAAGGATGTCATCAGGTATAATCTGGATGTTCACCCTGCAGGTTTGTCTTTTTTTGGTCATCTTTTGGGTGAACGACAGTGACTTCTAACCATTGTCTTGGGTTCCAGACTGAGAAGAACCATGCTGCAACGTATATCATTAGGGAGTTTCAGAACGAGCTTTACAATGTCTTTGTGTTACACTGTTTTTAGAGCAATCCCTTTTAGTAGCATTCCTAGTGTTTTACACAGAGGCTCAAGATGCTTTGTCAAGGCAGCAGAAAAATCACAGATCATCAGAAAGTGGTTAATATCACTTAATTCTTAGTGTAATAACATACCTTAAAACGCTAGATAAAAAGTAAAATGAAGAAATACAATAATCAAAATGTAAACGCATATTAAAAAAGTGAAAATAAGATTTAATGAGGTACAGTGTAACGTGGAGATTATAAAATTAATCTCAATATGGGTAAATTCTCAATTTGTTTTTGATCTGTTATTTATGCTTTTTAGACAACCATCTTGACACTCACTATTCCGCCTTGATTAAACTTTATTTTTTCCTGTGGAGAGACCTCAGAGTGTCTTCTCTTTTCCTATTTGTTATGCCCTACAGGTACATTTTGAATTGTTTAATTTATCTTTTTTATTAATTCATTTGACTTGGTGAACTCTGAAAGTTTTGTCGCAACTGCTGGTGAGGTTTACTGAAGCATATGAGCATGGATGATGAAAAGTGGTCACTGCTCAGTAGTCTTTTATTAAAGGTTAAATGAATGTAAAGCCTTTTTAAACTACTGAGAAAAAGAAGAAATATTCAGAAATATATGATTAAAAAAGAATTGATTTTAAAAATGACAGAACAGTCTAGGCAATATGAGAAAAACACAAAAAGCTAAAGACTTAGATGAATACACATATTTATGTACAGTCCCTGAACAGAGAAATTCTTTGAAAAGATTTAATTAGCCTTGTATATTCGTTTCATGATTCCTACTAAATGTCTACTCTATTTCTATCTGAAAATTACATTTTGTATAATCTCTGCTTTAGAATTTTTGGGTCTCTGCAGGTATCCCGTCTGTCTTGCATTCCAATACATCACAGACTAATAATCTTGATGAATACATAAATGGTGACATGGTGGATGGCTATGATTTGAGAAAGGTTTTTTGTAGCAGACTGTGTCCATTTTAGACCAAATAAAAAGAAAAGATTCATTGTCTTATTTTGTTTGCTTTTGTTGTAGATCTTTGCTAAATAGCCCAGACACCATGGATTTTTTTCTACAATTTGAAAAGCTGCAGATTAAAAAAAAAACATTTCTTCTCAATACTACAAGCACAAGATGTATGAAACAATGTATAATTTAAAGAATTACTCTGACAGTTTTGGAAGTCTTCTGGGAAATTTTCTTGTACCCAATCCTAGATGCCGACTGTAGAGCCCATTAAAGACATTTTGAATTATTGATACACTTATTGTGTTTTCAGAACTCTAAATGCTATGTCACTTACTGGAGCTGAAATTATGCAGGGAAACAGCACATTCTTTTCCATCCACACATTTCTCTGTGTTCTTGTTTATATTATGCAACAGCTACACTTCACAAAGTCTCATGGAAATAAATGGTTCGCTGCAATTTAGTGTTTTTCATTCAGGTAAAAGGCAAATCTGGTAATGTCAGGAAGTTAATTTAACAGTTAACATACACTGTGAAAGAATAGATTTGTTGTGTAATATGTATTCTAATTATACAGTAATGAATTCTTATTAGTGTGTTGCTGAAGAATCCCAGAATCATAATTAAAGTAGCATGGGAATAATTTATGTAACATTTTTTAATTAACCACATTGTATTCGCTTCCAAACTCATTATGCCAGGACATAGGTACGGAAAGTATTATATTGCACCAAATTGATTTTTTTCTCGTGTTACAAGACTTTTCTATAGTACATACAGTATGATAGTAAAATGGTCCTTTTTAATCTATAAAAATAAATTTCATTTTGGGGAACAATAAATATGCAATTTGGAAATGTATTTAAATGAATATTAAATATTATACCCAATAGCTATTTAATAGATATTGCTAGCCTCCGACACTATAACATTGATTGTTGAAGTAGAAGCAGGTACTGTATTCTCATCCATCTTATTATAAAGCATTTGAACAAATGCAAAACATACACAAGGGTACTTTTACTTGACGTTTTTGTTAGCTTTTGAACAAACTGATTGGGTATATTATTATAAAACACAATCTATTTCTGATATTTTGTTATAATTTATTCCTTACAAGAAACCCAGAATCAAAAACCTTGATTTTAAGTATTACAAAACGTAAGACAATGTATTTGGTATTCATCTTTCCCCAGTTATTATTCATAAGTTCATTTAGCAAGTTACATCCTATGAATATCTGAGAATATACATGGATACAATAAAGTGCAACACTTAATTTAATTTCTTAACTTTAAGTTTAATTTGGATTGTTTTTACAATTACTGGCTTACTGTGCTAGTAATCTGATTTTTTCCAGTATAGTATAGTATAACTGTCTATCACGCGGTGTATTAGGGTTATTTGACGTCATGCCGGAAAGTATCCGGAATCACCTTGTAAAACCGCCAGGAGGAGCCAATAAAGCTTAACCTCTCATGTACAGCATTTGAGCTTTTAAATTTAAACTGTGTAATACAGCATGTTAATCATCAGTCATTAAAAAGTTGGTATATTTTATGAAAGCAAGATTGCTTAGTTGGACAAAAGTACACAACCTACCTTTATCATAAATATTTTAATTATGCAGAAATATTTTATGCATCAAAGCCTTTACCAAAGATATTACTAATAGTATTAATAATGAATGACTTTGGACAAGCTGTAAACTCAAAGTATTACGCTGGTCCACATTCTTTCTAACCGTCATTTTAAACAAAAATACGTTTATTTTTTTCTTTGACAAACACCACAGCAGTTCGTTGGTCTAACTAATGAGGACAGGACATTAGCTAGGCAATACGATAAAGGAATGACTTTTTTTGCTAATTTCTTTAGCACATTTGTACAAGCACTTGGAATCTGTCCAAGCCCTACTTTGTCAGGCATTTTCTTTTACTGTAAAGGACATAAAAACTCCCTTGCTTTTAACAGAGCGTTTCATAATTTCTAACTACGAAAATTATTTAAACTGTGACACTTATCATTCAACCAGAGCTCAAAATATCACAAGGATCCTCAAGAGCACAGCAAAAGTTGTATTAAAAGATATTTGTATTAGATACATGAGAATCCAAGCTTTTTTTTCTACGCTTTTTTTCCATATTCCAGATATTATGGTACCACTTCAGAAGGGTGTCAGCCAGTCAGATTCTAGGAATCGGTACTTTAAAGAAAAAATAAACACCAGTATTCCATTTTAGAGTTTAGAGTATCTAGTGTAGAAGTTGTAGTCAAAGCTCATTAACAAAACGGTATAAATGACTGGTATACTGAATATATGTCCCTCTTGGTATTTGTAACTCTTCGTTATTGAATATATACTTTTTGTATTCTTTTAACACTCACTATAATGTTTATGTGCACATTTTATATATTAATAAATGTAGTCTCGTGTATTAGCATCCGTGTGTGTGCTTTGCTGAGTTATTCTGCAAGTTCGGTTTTCTAATAGCCATCAAAGAATCATTTTGTGACTTACTGATAAAAATAATAATTGTCCCAGTAAATGCACAAAACCCCTACAAAAGAAAGAGGGAATATTAGTAAGCCAGTTAATTACACAGCTGTAAGTCAACAAATTTAGTTATTCTTGAGGGTTAGATTGTAAGAGTATTTTAGGTTAAAGGTGTTAAAGTGCCAGCATCCTGCCAGAGGGCACCTAAACTATTGGTGCCTACCTCATGTACTCAGGGGAGGCATAGATCAACCAGACTTCTTAAGTACCCAGCCTACTTAAACCTTGCTCTCTATTCCAACTTTGCTTAGTATTGGGTTTTAACTTGTCAGCTATACAGTACATCTTTCCCTCCACAATATTCTCCCTGGACTCCTTCTTGGTTTTTGGATGGGTTTTGGCTTGACTTTTTTATCTTAATTTCTGGATTTTGTCTTGGATATCTTATGCTTTGTCTCTCTTTGGCTTTTTGACTTTTGCTCATCTTTAGACCTTGACCTTGGATTGCACTGTTTATACTGTTAATGGGTCACTCATGATCGCCATCTCTTTGCAACTAACTAGTCACCAGCTTAACAAAAGTTTTTTTTAAAAAGCTGGATCTTATTAGATTTAAACAAACAGCTGTAACAGTTACAAATAAAACATACAATGCCATGTAGTTGGATTTTTCTAAAAGCATACACATTAAAGATTAATCCTTCTGTTGAAGGCAGTATCTATGCAAAACATTCCATGTATTTGTATTGAACACTGGTTAATGAACAGAAAACAGTACAGTGGGAAGCTGTTTCAGTATGGGAGATGTAACAGAACTCATTGAATTCAATTCCAAGAAAAGGAAAAAGAAAACAAATAAAACAGACTGAACAGATGACAGACGATTGCTCATCTTTGCAGTCATGGTGAGTGAATTTGTGAAATACCACAGAGATTGGTTTTAGGGCTATTTTAAAACTGTATTTAACCATTTTACTTTTATAGTTATTTTATTATAATATTTTAAAAATCTTCAATTAACTTTAAATAACAACTTGCATTGACAACTTAACTATTCAAATGGAGAGAAAGACAATGCAGAAGGGTTCTTTTGTCCAATCTAACTATTGTGCCATTTATCTTTTTGACATACTACAAGCTCTGTGGGGATTTACAGCAGAGTCCATGCTGAGTAAAGGACAAACTGAAGGTAATTACCCAGTAATTTGCAGGTGTGACTTTTTTTCCCAAGGATGGAAAGAGTCTACTAACCCTACTCCTGGTAGCATTCATAATTGCACACTATTATTTGGTTAATCATAGTCACAGGTAGATATAGATGCAGCCAGTCAAAACAAGCGGGCGATACCGCATTATTTTGCGGTGCGCTTGACGCAGCCTACCGCGAGTTACCGTAAATTCTCGTATGGTACCTCATAATACCACGTGGTACCGCAAGTAAAATAATAGTATCCAGAATTTCCGCAAGGTGGAGCTAATAAAGCTCAACCTCTCATGTTTGAGCTGTCGCCATCAAAGTCTTTAACGAAGATATTACTAATAGTATTAATAATGAATGACCTTGGAAAAGCTGTAAACTCAAAATATTGCCCTGGTCCACATTCTTTTTTTCATTGACCGTATTTGTAAAAGTAACACCACAGCATTAAGCAATCACGCATTTGTTTCCAATCATGCAAAGTACAGTAATTTTTGATAATCTCCGATTCACCATGCCTTTCACATGCTCATAAAAGAGATTGATTTAGGAACATAAACATATTACTGTATGCAAACTGTACTGTATACATATGCAGCGATTCAAAATGGGTGGGGTATTTCGCGGTATACGGTGGGCGTGTCGTATCTAAACGCAGTATCACGCGGTATATCGCATCATTTGACGTCATGCCGGAAAGTATCCGGAATCACCTTGTGAAACCGCCAGGAGGAGCCAATAAAGCTTAACCTCTCATGTACAGCATTTGAGCTTTTAAATTTAAACTGTGTATTACAGCATGTTAATCATCAGTCATTAAAAAGTTGGTATATTTTATGAAAGCAAGATTGCTCAGTTGGACAAAAGTACACAACCTACCTTTATCAGAAATATTTATGCATCAAAGCCTTTACCGAAGATATTACTAATAGTATTAATAATGAATGACTTTGGACAAGCTGTAAACTCAAAGTATTACGCTGGTCCACATTCTTTCTAACTGTCATTTTAAACAAAAATACTTTTAGTTTTTTCTTTGACAAATAGGACATTAGCTAGCCAATACAATAAAGGAATGATAAAGGAATGACTTTTTTTGCTAATTTCTTTAGCACATTTGTACAATCAATTGGAATCTGTCCAAGCCCTACTTTGTCAGGCATTTTCTTTTACTGCAACGGACATTAAAACTCCCTTGCTTTTAACAGAGTATTTCATAATTTCATATTTGATTTTTCATAAAATCAACGCTTTCTTTTCCGTATACCAGATATTATGGAACCACTTCAGAAGGGTGTCAGCCAGTCAGATTCCAGGAATCGGTACTTTAAAGACAAAATACACACCAGTATTCCAATTCTACCTAAGCATTTTAAGCATCGAAGTCTTTAACTAACATGTGAAATAGCGTGTAAAAAAGTGGTAGTTTTAAGCTTTTCTGCTAATATAATATGGAATCGGGTATCTAAAGAAATTAATAACGATATGATTATATTCGTGTACTGCGACATTTCCTTGAAAAAATAGAATAGTAATATTATGGACAATTAATTGACTTTTACATTTCTAAACATCACAACATGATCGAATTTAAGTCATTTTAATAACAATGAATAGTCACCTATGCATTACAATATAAACATTTATATTGATTTAAATCACATTTTGATTTAAATCGCAAACGCGTGTTTAAATATATTTAGATTGTTATCGTTTTTATTTTTAAAATACATTTTAGAAAACTGTAATCTATACTAAAAAGCTGTAAACCACCTGCTATAAAGATACATATTGTAATACTTCCGGGCTCGGATAGGAAGGACACAAGAACTCAGACTTGCGGAGTTAAATCTCAACAAAACAAAAACAAATCTCAATATCTTGTACGAATTATTCGTAATACAAACCAAAAATAGCCCTCAAACTCTCTCAAATTCCTCCAATTATCATAACCCCGCCCCGTATGCAAAACCAAACCCTCCTCCCATCCCAGTTTATCCTCTTTATCATAAACAAAATCCACCTCAATTTTCAACATAAAGCATTACACAAAATCAATACCTCAACACTCCATACTCAACAACGACAATTCAGAAACAGCCAGAACATGTAACTCCACATTCCCAAATAGACCTCATTTCCATGGCCCCGCCCCTTATGCAAAACCAACAACCATCCCCTGTTCTCTCTTTCCGCTGGCATTTGTAATCATTTTTATTTTTAAATAAATTTTAGCAAAGTCAGGTATTTTAAAAATCTTAAGATTTCTATATTTATGTCTTTATTTAGTGGTTTCATTAGTGACAAAGGATAAACTTTCTTGGAAAAATGTATTTTATGTAAACCATGTTTGCTATTAATTCATTTAGGGCTAGAATATGTTCATTGTCTTCCAATGAAAGAAGGGTTCCTTTCGCTGTAGTCAGGTTGACATTAGAAGCTTGCCAAGTCCGGACTGTTACACCAACGCATTAGCATGTTAAAGCAATTTCATTGAGGAGCTTAGCTTTCTTAACTAGTAAGTACTGTTTTCACCAGGTGGTTTTTGAGGGGGGGAGGTGTCTTTCGCTGGAAATCTCGCCCCCTTCTACTTTGAAAATACCTGTGAAACCTGTTTAATTCGTCACAGCCAGCACTCCCGCAGAGAAGGGGGTTGTACTTGCAGTGCATCGGTATAGATGGGAAAGCCAGAGCCGACCACTACGCCGCCCACGTGTTATGCTCTTCGTTAAGTTCTAAGCCAGAACACATCATTATATCTCATTTTGTATTTCTATTTAAAAAAAATCATTTGCCCAGCCTAACACTATTGTTGTTATTGTTTTTATCCTGTAAAGCGCTTTGAAGAGCCACCTTTAAAGGCGCCATATACAATAAAGTTAATTATTATTACTATTGTTAATTTGCTGGACAGAGAACTGAACATTATTACGCAGAAGACAAAGATAGCGATTTATGTTGCATTGTGTATTGTGCTGCTGTAATACAGTTTTAAATAATTAAAAGTCTAAACAGTATCAGCTTTATTTATGGGTTTTAAATAAAGGTGATTTAAACGTGATTTAAATCAATATAAATGTTTATATTGTAACGCATAGGTGACTATTCATTGTTATTAAAATGACTTAAATTCGATCATGTTGTGATATTTAGAAATATAAATTTGTTTGGTGTGAGTGAAGTTTTATTTAATCTCTGACCCAGGGAAACATTTTATTTTTTCAAAGAAATGTTTGTTAAAAAAAAGTCATAACTCCAGCTGGATTCAAACACCCAATGTGTGATGTGGGAGTCAGGAACCTAACTCACAGCACCACCGGCAAGGTCACATGAGGAGGGTTGAAAAAGCCCTACAGAAACATTATCAACAGACATCGTACAGCGTGTACTATTCTTGTGTTGCGGTACATGAATATAATTATATCGTTATTAATTTCTTTAGATAAGCGATTCCATATTATATTCCCGTTTTAATCAAATTCTAAAAGTATGCTTGTTGACTCCGGTATCACGCTAGTTAAAGACTTCGATGCTTAAAATGTTTAGGGAGAAATTGAAAACTGGTGTGTATTTTTTCTTTAAAGTACCGAGACCAGCCATATACTGTATGTTTAAGTTTCAAAATTAATATCGTTTATGGCCTTCACACGTGTTACAGAATGCTCCTATTCTTTTTATGCTCAGCTACTAAGATTTCCCTTCAGTGGTAAAATTCCATATAAATATTCAATACTAAAACGGGCACAGTAAAGACATTTAAATCTTTCTACGACTGACCAACGCACCATGTGTGCCCCTGTCGGTCAACCAATCACGTACCGTGGTATTTTGCGTCATCGCGCGTCATGATGTGCGAGGCCGTAGCCAATTACCTCCGTGATATGTGTTTGTGACGTGCACTTTGAATGGCTGCATCTGTAGTGTCTTGTCCCACGATCCATTTTATGACATCTCAGTGTAGTGATTCATAGCCGTTTCAGGGACGCCAAATATGTAATGTTAGTGGCTCTCTGAAGGCACCAGTTCTGTAGGGTTTGGGCATTTACTGAGACAATTATTAATTGTAGCAGTAAATCACAAAGTTGATTCTTTTGATGGCTTTAGAATCCAACCATGCGACATAACTCAAACAACGCGCACACACAGGTACTAATACACGAGGATACATTTATTAATACATAGAATATGCATTAAACCTAACAGATCTTATCGAGAGGGTTATCAGATTACAAAAGGTATATATTCAGTCAGTTACAAAGAGTTACACATATCAAGAGGACATACGTTCAGTATATCATTCATTTAGACCGTTTCATAAATGAACTTGGTTATAACTTCTACATTAGATACTCGAAACAAGTACATAACTCTTAGGAATTAAATTGATATCAACTGGTTGGGATAACAATTGAATTCTTGAGCTGTAATGCATTGAAGTTGAATACTCATCCAATCTTTGGGGATTCAGATCTCCTGCGGGCACAAAGAAACAGTTGCAGGCTGTTGCCGTCCAATCCGCGCTCTCTGGCTCGGTGCCAGGCTGTGCTGTGCGGCTTGCGACGGTGCGCTGCTGATGCTCACTGACCGGCTAGTTAGTGTTGGCTTTAACTAGCAAAGTTTGTGCACAGGAGAAAAGATGACTGTGGGTCCCAGCAAGTCAGGAAGAGGACCGGTTCGTTCCTAATGAAGAGCTAGTTCTGAATAGTGATTCAGCTGTCCACAGTTCCGACCTGTTCACGAGGCCTGCTGCTGGTTACTCTCTGGCAACCTCCACTCTAGACTCTTAGAACAAAGGAAAGTTCTGGCACTCGGACACACTGGCCGTTCCGTGGTTGTCCGGGCTGAGTCTCAGGATGGTCAGGAGGCGCGCTGCGAGGATGTCCTGCCCTTGGGAGCCTTCTGCTCCTGGGCCGTCCTGCCCTGGAATTCTCCTTTGAATTCCCTTTAGAACAGTCCACAGAATCCTCTCCAGAATCCCTTCTGAATCTTGTTGAATCTCTGTGTTGCCTGTTTTTACCTGGAGGAACTTCAGCTCATTGATTGGCTGAAAGTTCCATGGGCATCAGAGTCCCACGTGGGTTACTCGGCCCTACCAGTCCCTGATTGGTTGATCAAGGTGAGATATGAGTTACTTACTCCTGACACTTAGGAATGCAATCCAGATGTCCAACTCGCACTCCCTAGACAGATAGGCGCCAATGGATGACCATTGATCATGATAGCCAGGCTTAGCTAAGTGCATCCCCCTTTGGGAGCTGGTTTCTTATCACAAGAAAACATCTTAAATCAGCTTGCATGAATTCTTTCTCTGTGGCTGCACCACAGAGATGAACAGAGAAATTAGGCCTAATTTGGGAAAGCTCAGAAACACTTAATTCTGCCTTATTAATAAGCCTCACCGCTACATATCCCCCCTTTTTGAAGGCCACGAGGTCCCGAGGCATTGTTGCCTTCAAAACAAAACAGAGTTAAGTGATGTCCCTTGCCATTAGAACATTAATCTTAAATGTCTACATTACTCCTCGAGAATTCATACCGGAACCAGCATTGGATACAAACAGGATGAATAACATCTGGAGTATGTATAAACACGGTAGGAGACATTATCTAAGTCTAGGAATTACGCATCAGGAAGTTCACTGTCAATATCTGATACCTCTGTAGTAGATATTTGGGGAGAAGTCACTTCCTTTCTTTTGACATGCTACCTTTGACTCATTCATGCTACCCAGAGTACATCTTGATGCGAGAGTACAGCATTCAGAGTACACTGTCAGTCATGATCCAACTACCCGGCAGTAGTGTTACAATAACAACGGTTCCTGTTCCCAGCCCTCCGATAAACCACAACACCTGTGTTGGGTATCTGCTAGGGTGGTTTGGAGGTTTGTTCCATTAAAGCAAACTAACTACCTGTACCTCTTCAGGGCTTACTGTTTCTTGGATTTCTATCCAATTCAATAGTGTGGCACCTGAAGGCATCCAAGACCTCAAGTTTGGTCTTATATCGTCTGGTTCCAGACCGTACAGTGTTAAGTTACCATGCTGTACTATGGCCTCCTCGGGAACTTACAGGAAAACTGTTTGATTAGGTAGCTGCATTGCGGTAGCTGTATCATGCCCGTCACAAGTCATAGTGTCAGTTAAATGTGGTGTGCTGACCAGCCATTTACTTCCCACCTGCTCTTCATGGGGTCCATTAACCTCCCTCTGCTCGTTAGTAGCTTTACACCCTTCATTGGTGAATCGTTTAGACACAGCCAATGGATAGCTTTGGTAGCCATACCCATCTCAAGACTTGGAACCGAATTCAATCTTGGATTGCCTTCTGGGTGAGCTATGAGCGATGGGGTTAATGTCACATACTCCTCTACTGAGAAGAGTGGAATCAAGTGGGTTGGGAATTGTGCCATGGCTAGACTGGCCACAGTGGCACTAAACTCCCTTAACAGGTCTTGTGTCAACATTCTGGCCTGTTGCACACAAGCATAAACCCACTGTATAACACCAACAATCATGTCCACTTGTTGGGGAATAAGGTTTAACCCTGTTGCATAGGAAGTTGCCTGTAGGGTTTTCCCTAAGCTTTCCAACTTTTGCTGCTGTCGATACAGTCTGTCACTACCCTCTGGCCTCTCTGACACCTGCCTTCTTGGGGCAGTCAGGGTGAGAGTGCCAGTAGCACACAAACCTACCAGAAAAAGCAAACGTGCAACAGTGGCGGCAGCAATCAGTCCTCCCAAAAGTCTTTTCGGGTGGCTGATCCCAGTCATCTCCTTCTGAGTGACTGTTGCCTTTCTAAGCTGGTGCAGCGTGTACATGGTGTCTTTCTCAGTATGCCATGTGGCATCTTGGGCACCAACATCCTGGAAATCTGGGGAGATCTGACGCAGCTGCTGATGCTGCTCCTCCTTTTCCAGGGCATTTGCTTTTTCGATTTGTTCATGCCTGTGCTCTAGGAACCCTGCAGGGGGTGGTGCAGTGGTGGAGCATGCCTGACCCTCGGCTGAGTGGTCATCTGGAGCACCTGAGTGATCTGGGATTGTTATCCTATTCTCACTGTTCAGGTCCACCCTGCACACTTCCTGATTGAGGAATCCCTCTATCGGCATGTTTCCAATCGTTTGCTGGGGGTAGGTGTAGGACACCTGCTCGCTCCCCCCTTCCCTCGCTAGGGGTTCAGGGAGCTGCCCCAGCACTGGGATAGCTAGTTCACTGTCTTTGAACTTACTATCACTCACCAGGCCCATGTCAGTGCAGGCGGGGATTCTGACACCTCTCTTTGCGATGTCCTGCACTGGCAGGCGGGTGACTTTACCATCCAGCTCCAGTCTGGCTGAACCACTGTTGGTCAGACTCAGACTGACAGACTGAGCTGGTGGCTGTAAGAAAACCGGCTTGGCTTTCATTCCCTGTCCCTTCTGGGGGACTGGGTGTGTTGGCAACCCTGCCATTGAGGCAGGAACAATCAGGTCAGTCTCACTCACTACCTGGTAGTTGTGAGAAATAATGTTACCTGACTGCAGGTTCCCTGGGTCAAAGCAGAGGGAATCGGCATCTGGGAACAGGTGTGTCCACAGCGCAGTAGTCTCAGCGTCCAGCTGGACCTCCTGTCTAACCTGTGAATGTTGCACCAGGGGCACCTGGCGGTGGCCCTGTGACAGCTGCTCAAGCAGATCCTCACTAATAGAGGACCTCTCAGGGCTAAGGGTGAGGGCTACATCACCAACCTGCTCTCCTGCCATCTGGATCCCTTCCACCACTGCGGGGTGGTGGTCCTGACCCCTCTTGGGTGCCAGGGTGCACAGGGAAAGCTCCTTTTCATCGCCAGGTGGGGAGATCTGCTCCTCTTTAGGGACGTAAAAGGTGTGTGCTTTACCTGGTGGATCAGGCGGCTGCTTGGAGCACCGCTCCTGTGGCATGGAGGCTGTTGGGACCTCAGCCGGGACACGACTTCCCTGTATATCCGGGGAACAAGGAAATATTTTTATTTCTTGTCCAGAGGGAACAGAAGGAATCTCCGCATGGGCTTCTGTGTTCGGTGGGCACTGTGTGAGCACAGTCTGCCTCTTGGCCCCCCTTTCCTTCTGTACAGAAGGCTTAGGAGCCTTGACCTGTTTCCACACCTTGCCTTTCTGGTGATCCACCAAAGGTTCCTCTCTGAGTCGCATGCCCTTTTCTTTTTCTACCTGTTTGAGCTTGCCGTGTGACATCAAACACCTTTCAACCTCAGTGTCAATCAGTGTCTCACTGGGTAAGACATCTCCCATGGCAGCCTTGAGGTAAAAGCTTCTTGCTTTTCCTCTGCGTTTTACTGCCTGCTCTGTGACTTCAGGGGTGGAGTCAGCACTCGCTTGGGAGTGGCTGACCTTATCCAGGCAGGAACTCTTCCGCTCAATCAGATAGACTGAGGGAGGGAGAGGGGGCGGGTCTCCGCCTCCTCCAGTGGAGAGTATCAGTTCATTCACGCTTCCGGCAGCCTTGGGGAGCGGTTGTCCCTGTCCTAATAAAGCTTGTTCAAGCCTGGCCAGGCGGGCGGCTACTGAATGCTTTTGTTCAGCTTTATCTAGCCCTTTCCCTCCCCCGGTGTTCTCATGGCACTTAGGACGCTGGGTGCGGTCCTGTGTGCCTGCTTTGGAACGGGGCTTAGCCATGTCAGGAGCCTGTGCTCCTTCGAGCAGGAGGGAGTTAAGCCTGCTGGCTCTGACGGCGAACACAGTCGCTTTAACAGCTTTTTGCTCAGAGCGACTTTGGACATCATACTCCCAGGCTTTCTGCACGAATCTCTTAATATCAGTCATTTTCATGGTCTGTGCATCTATATGCATTAAGATCATCTTTCTGACTGACGGGTGGAGATTCGCAATGAATAAACCCTTGAAATGTGTGTTCTCTTCGCAACCCTCATCATTTCGCCCTGCAAAATAAGTTCGTCTAAGTCTCTCGTAATATTCGCGAGGGGACTCTGCTCTCTCGTGCTTAATGTTAAGAGCGGCGGCTATCGCAGCAGTCGGGTCAATAAAGCACTGTATTCTTCGATAAGTGCTTGACACAGCTGCTCAAAATCATTACAGACTTCTTTCATCTGCCTAGCCATCCACTCATGTACAGCTCTGCTGGTAGTTTTCCTGACCAGAAACACTTTCTCCTGTTCTGTGGCGTTTGGCAGGTACTGCAGGTTATACCTGAGGTCTTGAATATAACTCTCGATATTATTCTCTGACACTGCGGGGTCAAATCTCTCTATGTCCTTCGCTAGCTCTCTCAGAGAATGGAGATTTATTCTCCTAGCTTCTCCGCTGACGGAGATATGGAAGAGATCGTGGTCAGACCTGTCGCTGCTAGAGAGAGTGCTTAATAGCGACTCGAATTCAGACCTTTTAGCAACCATCGTTAAACTTAAAGAGTATTACTTTTAAGTACGAAATCACAGTTTTACCACAGAAAACCACAAGATCAAGTATGCAATCAACCCGGTAGATCGCAAAAGATCACAAAACAATCAAGCACTGCTTAAAGAGCAAGGGGAACTTTTTTTTCTTTCGGCTTTCAGCACACTGTATTGTCGTGTATGAAACCCGCGGCGTTTTATATGAATTATTCGCTTGGTTGACTCATTTCAATCTTGCCACGCCCACCCAGGGACGCCAAATATGTAGTGATTCATAGCCGTTTCAGGGACGCCAAATATGTAATGTTAGTGGCTCTCTGAAGGCACCAGTTCTGTAGGGTTTGGGCATTTACTGAGACAATTATTAATTGTAGCAGTAAATCACAAAGTTGATTCTTTTGATGGCTTTAGAATCCAACCATGCGACATAACTCAAACAACGCGCACACACAGGTACTAATACACGAGGATACATTTATTAATACATAGAATATGCATTAAACCTAACAGATCTTATCGAGAGGGTTATCAGAATACAAAAGGTATATATTCAGTCAGTTACAAAGAGTTACACATATCAAGAGGACATACGTTCAGTATATCATTCATTTAGACCGTTTCATAAATGAACTTGGTTATAACTTCTACATTAGATACTCGAAACAAGTACATAACTCTTAGGAATTAAATTGATATCAACTGGTTGGGATAACAATTGAATTCTTGAGCTGTAATGCATTGAAGTTGAATACTCATCCAATCTTTGGGGATTCAGATCTCCTGCGGGCACAAAGAAACAGTTGCAGGCTGTTGCTGTCCAATCCGCGCTCTCTGGCTCGGTGCCAGGCTGTGCTGTGCGGCTTGCGACGGTGCGCTGCTGATGCTCACTGACCGGCTAGTTAGTGTTGGCTTTAACTAGCAAAGTTTGTGCACAGGAGAAAAGATGACTGTGGGTCCCAGCAAGTCAGGAAGAGGACCGGTTCGTTCCTAATGAAGAGCTAGTTCTGAATAGTGATTCAGCTGTCCACAGTTCCGACCTGTTCACGAGGCCTGCTGCTGGTTACTCTCTGGCAACCTCCACTCTAGACTCTTAGAACAAAGGAAAGTTCTGGCACTCGGACACACTGGCCGTTCCGTGGTTGTCCGGGCTGAGTCTCAGGATGGTCAGGAGGCGCGCTGCGAGGATGTCCTGCCCTTGGGAGCCTTCTGCTCCTGGGCCGTCCTGCCCTGGAATTCTCCTTTGAATTCCCTTTAGAACAGTCCACAGAATCCTCTCCAGAATCCCTTCTGAATCTTGTTGAATCTCTGTGTTGCCTGTTTTTACCTGGAGGAACTTCAGCTCATTGATTGGCTGAAAGTTCCATGGGCATCAGAGTCCCACGTGGGTTACTCGGCCCTACCAGTCCCTGATTGGTTGATCAAGGTGAGATATGAGTTACTTACTCCTGACACTTAGGAATGCAATCCAGATGTCCAACTCGCACTCCCTAGACAGATAGGCGCCAATGGATGACCATTGATCATGATAGCCAGGCTTAGCTAAGTGCATCCCCCTTTGGGAGCTGGTTTCTTATCACAAGAAAACATCTTAAATCAGCTTGCATGAATTCTTTCTCTGTGGCTGCACCACAGAGATGAACAGAGAAATTAGGCCTAATTTGGGAAAGCTCAGAAACACTTAAATCTGCCTTATTAATAAGCCTCACCGCTACATCAGCAATAACAAATGTTTGAATCCTACATGAGGTGTTTTGGTTAGTAATAGTATTTGACCCTGTTCATAGTATAAATATGCAAAAATATAGTGTTAAGGACTGTTAAAGTATGTTTTTTTAACTTTTCCTTTAGGTGTTAAAAGCGAATTTATATCTGAAGTTTACTTCAGGGTTACAGGGCTACTTTATTATGTAACTTAAGTTTTGCCAGAGGATGTATTTTTTTATTTTACTATATTTACATTACATTATTACATTACATGACAGTTTTTTTTAATCATTGTAGTACTCTGCTAATCATTTTGCTTTAGGCCAGAATTTATTGAGTATCAGTTTACTTTAATCTCATGTATCTGACAAATCCTTGTAGCTGGAAGCAACGGGGGGAAAGAGATTCCAAATTAGAAGATATGTAATTTGTTTTGCACTTTCCTCCTAGAAACAGCAGTACAGGATAGAAGTACATTATGATAGAATTCTTCAAAAATCACTTTATTATTATACTGGGACAGGTTTAATATCATCTCAGTGCTTCCACCTTTTTTTGGCTGCCCCTCATTGTCAAATTATTTATGAGTGTTGCACTGTGGCCAGTGGTTGCTCCAAAAGTCCTAAAGCATTTCCACAAGGAATCACGGTCTTTCCCATAGCTCACGGTCCCACTGCTTTTCTGTCTAACCTTTTTCCGCCTAATCAGGCACACAATCATTCAATTAACTCACTCCCTATTCATTCCAGGAGCACCACTGAAGGGGAACTGCTTCAGCATAAAACAGTGGGCACCCTGTTTATGCTGCAGCTTCAATGACTACAAGCCAACTACCACCAAAACCCACTGTGATGGCTACAGCCACTTTGCTCTGCTGCTCTCTTTGTTGTTTTTTTTTTAATGCTGCCATTTCTACAGCGTCATCAGCTCCGCTCTGACTTTTACAGCTTTACAGGCTTGCTTAAAGTCAGCAGCCATCACAGCTGTGACTTCTACAACCCACCATAGTCTGCTACAAGTCAGCGGCCAAGCATTGCATTTGCTTACCGCAGATTCTCTGGCTGTTACAACTTGATATTTTGCCACCTGCATTCTTTTCTCCCCTTGAAACCTGCACTGGTTCTAAACCTCAGTGTGCGCACTGCTTGGCTTGGTCCAAAGTCTGCTCTAACAATGTGCTTGGTCTGGTCCTGGTGTAGATCACCTGAGGACATGTGCCCTGAGTAGCCTGACCACTGTCACACTCCCAGTCATTTGCCTTGACGATGTGTGTTCTGCTTACCTGGCCCCAGATGCAGATCGCTTCATCAATGTCGGTTTTCGATGCTTTAGCACCTGACTCCAGCAGTGACTGCTCTGGCAACTACTATTCTGCAGCTAATTTCTGCTGCGACTGCAATGGTCGCTACCAGTCTTTCGCAAATTTTTGCTGCAACTAATACAGCAATGTTATCAGAAGCACATCTCTGTTGTGATTGTTACCGTTAGCATCAGTTCTCTGCCAGTCTCTACTCCAGTTACAACTGTCACTCATCACTGTACCCCCAAGTTTCTCTGGAGAGCTTTGACTCCTTCACCTTGCAGTCTCAATGGAAGCCTTCAAAACTCTCCGATCCCTAACACTTGTCTTCCGGCCTGTTCACCACCTCGGCTGTATCCTCTGTATAGCCGCTTTGTAACAGTGAGTTTTTATTTCTCTGAATTTCTTAATTTTGTGCTGCAAATAATAGCTCAGAAAACATTTTTTTAATAAAAAAAGTAAAAGTAAATGTCATGTATTACATTTAAGTACTGTAGTTTTACACCATTTGATTGCTATTAGATCCATTGCTGCTGTTTTTTATTCACATAATTTGCCTTTCTGTAACATATAGGGACACCATATACTGTAAACTCTGTTCCTATGTAATTATGTTATGCCTATTTGTTATGCACTGCTTCGATGTTTTAGAATTATCACTGCCATTTATATCAGTAAAGTCTGGACTTTGTCCATTTGGCAGTTGCAGAAGTAGGAGGTCTTAGGGAAAAGGTGACTTGAACAATCATTGTAGAAAACAGAGCATTTCAGCCAAATGTCTGGAGGCCCCAAATGAACAAGAAAGCTGGGAAGACAGATGGCAAAGAAATTGTGAAGATCATAAAGCACATTTTACAAGCAGTAGTGAGGTTTTTGCTTTGTTCCAAAGATGACAGCTGGGATGGACAAGACCCAGCAGGATATATGATAGATAATTATTTGGGTTGCCTTTCTGAGGGAGGAGTAAGACAGTACATAGTTACAAAATAATTTCCACTGCAAGTATAAGAGATAAAATTTCATGCACAACACTGATGTAAATCTATTTCGTGACACTCCAGTGTGGGTGGAATTACATGGGCTTCATTAGTTGAAAGGCTGCCTTGTCCTTACTAATGAACCCGAGTTAAAATTCAGTTAACTGAGCAAGATAAAGAAAGCAAAATAGAAGCTTATCATTTGTTAACCCTTGCCTTTAATGGAGAAGTATTTATCAGTGATTTGTTTTGCTAAAATTCCAAACTTGGAATCTGAAGAGTTTTTTCAAAAATGTAACTGTTTATTATGGACATTTATTTTTTCCCTATATTTGTATATAAACCAATACAAGAATACTAGTAAACACACTTATGACATTTAATGGTACAGTAGCATTCCATGTGAGATTTATTTTTGTATGGGGGATTATATTGATACAGCAATAGCATAGTTTTGCACATACTGTATATTTGAATCATTCTGCCTCTGCTTCACAACATGAAAAGGAATCCACAAGATTAGCTTCATTTTGCAGTTCTCTATTAGACCGATATAACCTAACAAATAATAATATTTGTTCCATTTTAAAACTATAATGTTTTAAACATTACTGTTTAATGTTTAATGAGCAAAATAAATGGGCAAATAAGATGAAAATATTGGAATGTTTTTGTATGATTTGGCAGTGCATTTGCCGAACAGTACAATTACATAAAGAAACATATCTTATTGTAATTTATGCCATTTCAACAAAGTGTTTCTGTTACCACATATTATATTTATTAATTTGAAGATGTAATGGGATTTAGAACCCATTGCTAATCATGTTAAACGTATGAAATGTGCTTTCATAATAAACCTTGTAATCTTCATGTTTTCTGCTAGCTTTGAAAATAGGCATTGAGTAATATACTATGGTTTATGTACCTTTGAAGCCACAGAAATTATATCTAATTAATTTCAGTAGCACACCTTTATTTTGCTGTCATAAGTAAAACAAACACAAAATACCTCAAAACAAGACATTTTGGCTGCTTATAATAGAAAATTGTAAAATTGTATTAAATTAACTTGGTTTTGGTCAGCAATTACTGCACTGTAACTTACTTTAATATACATATTGTAACAAATTGGGGGATACAAAAATGGTGAAAATTCAGGATTTGACCGAGCGGTTTAGTTGATAAGTAAAATAATTTTTTTTGTAAGTATTTTCCAGCAACATACCTGAGCAGCTGGTATAATTAGAGGCATGTGAATTATTTGTTCTCTGGCACAATTTAGTTGAGAGGATTAATAATCCAGGCACACTTAGTTAAACAAATATTTATTACAATAACAAGACACAAACTACAGAACAAAACATACAACACACAACATACAACAAGTTATGCTAGGTACAGTATTTACAAACAAGGTGTTTCAGAGGCCTAACATTCTGGTCATCCAGAAAACCCCAGACTGCTACTAAGCAAAACTCTTAATGCCTACAATGGTCACATAAGGGATAAACTGCCTTCTAACTAAATACAAAGCAACCTGCAATTAAATCTCTCTCTGCTCCCCGTATGCCACAAAATAAATGGGAGCCTTTATCCCTATCCATAAAAATGCACCCTAAGCAGGAAAGTCATTTCTAACTGAGGTATATTTTGTCCAGGAAACCCGAGTTCCCTACAAACACAGAATAACATGCTCACTCTAGCAATGTTCAAATACTTACAGTAGCTTTAGTCAAATTTCGTTTGGATGATCATGAAGTAAGGGCTCTCGCCTGGTGCAAGCTTCAAGTCCCAACACCTTCAGACTCCTCTTAGTCATTAGGAAACATCCTCTCTGCTTTTACGCTAGAAGTGTTTACTCTGCCAAGTGTCACAAACTTTATCTAAAGAGACACTTCTCAGTCACATTAAGCCTGGGGTTCTTAGTCCCGGGGGGGGGGTTGCGCAATAGACAACAGAAACAGAATCAACCAAAGGATAACACACACACTAGGGACGGTACACATACACAGGTTCAGGGTGGTTACACATCAAAGAAAAGTAACAGAGGTAAACAAATAACTATTATATACACCTGCACAGTTAAGACTATTGACATTAGCAGGGTGATTTAGTGGTCACTCTGCAAGCCCACAGACAATCCCCCGGCTACAACCAGCCTGTTCTGCAGCGCGCCCAGCGAGGGCGCTAGATTAATTTCTATTGGGCGGACCACGATTGCATTCTAATTTGTAGTACTTTCTTTTTTGTGCAAGGTAGTTGTGATTAGCCAAGCAATGAAGTGTTTTTTAATAGGTGGCACTGGAAGAGTGAGAGCTAAAGATAATATGAAGGAACACGCAGCAGAAAACTCAGAACAAAAAGAAAATAAGAAAATATGACAAAAAGTACCTAAAGTACGGATTTACAAGTGATTGAGAGGATGCACAACCGTTATGTGTGGTTTGTGGCGAAGTGTTGGACACTCAACCTTGCAGTCTAAGCCTGTTGAGTTTTTTTAACGAAAACTACAGGAGCTAAGAGGCCAACAATCTATCCTCCAAAAAGCCACCACTGTGAACCAGAAGGCACTTCAGGTGTCTTTCATCATTGCTAACTGGATTGCCAAAACTGGGAAGCTACACATGTCAGGTGATACTTTTTTCCTATCATGCACTAAGGAAATGGTTTCAATCATGTGTGGGAAATGTGATGCAGAGCAGCTAGCATTGATACCTGTGTCAAATGATATTGTGTCTAACCGCATTGGGCATATGGGAAGAGACGTGGAAGAGCAGGTGATCGCTAAGATAAAATCTAGTGTGTATTTTTCTTTAGAACTTGACGAGATCACTGATGTCTCTGGAGATGCACCTATGCTTGTTTATGCCAGATTTGTTGGAGAAGGAGAAATAAATGAGGATTGTTTGGTCTGTCATCCTCTTCCTGAGCATACCACTGGCAATCAACTTTTAGTTTTGCTGGACATATATGTACGTGAGCATGAAATTGACAGGAACAAGTGTGTGGGAATCTGCTCAGATGCATGAGTTACAGATGCAGCCATTCAAAGTGCGCGGCACAGACACGTACCGCAGGTAATTGGCTACATCATCGCGCATCGTACCACGGTACGTGATTGGTTGACCGACAGGGGCACTCATGGTGCGTTGGTCGGTCGTAGAAAGACTTAAATGTCTTTACTGTGCCCGTTTTAGTACTGAATATTTATATGGAATTTTACCACTGAAGGGAAATCTTAGTAGCTGAGCATAAAAAGAATAGGAGCATACTGTAAAGCATATGAAGGCCATAAACGATATTAATTTTGGAACATAAACATACAGTATATGGCTGGTCTCGGTACTTTAAAGAAAAAATACACACCAGTATTCCATTTCTCCCGAAACATTTTAAGCATCGCAGTCTTTAACTAACATGTGAAATAACATGTATAAAAAGTGGCAGTTTTAAGCCTTTTTGCAAATACCCTTGATACCGGAGTCAACAAGCATACTTTTAAAATTTGATTAATTGGGAATATAATATGGAATCGCGTATCTAAAGAAATTAATAACGATATAATTATATTAATGTACTGTAACACAAGAATAGTATATGCTGTACAATGTCCATTGATAATGTATGTGCAGAGCTGTTTCACCACTCCTCATGTGACTGTGCGAGTAGCCTGGTGCCAGACTTGTAACCCACAGGTTGTGTGTTCAAATCCAGGTGGTGCCGCGACTTTTCTTTTAACAAACATTTCTTTGAAAAAATAGAATAGCAAAATTATGGACAATTAATTTACTTTTTATATTTCTAAATATCACAACATGTTTGAATCTAGGTCATTTTTTAATAACAATGAATAGTCACCTTCTTTCCTTCTGACAATGGTTAATGCTTCTGCTTCCTGCTTCTTTAGATCTCTCTTCAGATTTAAAAGGTTCTTAATAATATCTTCGGTGTCGCATCTTCGCAGTGTAGCTGATCTTTTGCTGCCTGGGTAAACTATCACAAAGCTTAAGAGAAATTATCATTTCTATTATCAACAAATTGTAAATATGACATTTACATTGGCATTATTAATTTTTCACTTGAGTGTATGGTGGATTGTCAGCTGTCACTGAGAGCAGACCCCCCCTCTTAGGGTGCCCAAACGATCTTTTGGATTTTTATAGAGAAATGGAGGCTGTACAGTATGCGTTACAATATAAACATTTACTGTCAAACTTTAAATCAACAATTGATTTAAAGACGATCTGTGAAAGCGCAATGAAACCTATTCATTGATTCTTATCGACGCCCGGTCCTGCCAGGGATTAAAAAAAACATGGAATCGCGTATCTAAAGAAATAACAGTATAACTATGTTCATGCACAAACAGTAGCATGTTACATTATTAATTTGGGTGTCTCCTCTTGCCAGAAAGTCGAAAATTGCATTTTGAGTGCGGTTTTTTACTTTTTTTAAATTACAACCCATGAATAAGCTGATACTGTTTAGACTTTTAATTATTTAAAACTGTATTACAGCGGCACAATGTGCTTTTTCACGAAACCTCCTAGAGTAACGAAATGTCTTGCATTGTACAGCTTTTCAGCTAAATATATTTATCGCTTACACCTGACACTTGAGGTGCCCGATAAAAACCGGTTGAACAGTTCTGTTAAAGGGTTCGTGAAAAAGGAAGTTTCTCTCTAGGAGGTTTTGTGAAAAAGCTACAGGCATGCCAATCGTAATCGTTTTTATTTTTAAATACATTTTAGCAAAGTCATGTTCCATAAGAGTACGGAAATTAAAAACCATTAATACTTTTGTTGGAGTTTAAATAAAGTTGATGTTTTCTCTAGGAGCTCCTCGCCTGCGCAGTGACGTCACCGCATTTCCCTTTGAATAGCGACTACAAGGCAGTGAAAACATTTGTCTGTCTTTCTGTGGGGGAAGGGAATCTGATCTGATCTGATCTGCAAGGCCCTTTGGCTACAAAACTAAAAAGAAGATACACTCTCGCCCTCTCTCTCTCTCTCGGGGGGCTGGTCGTGTGTTTCTCTCTGGTCGGGGCTGGCAGGTGGTGACGGAGAAGAAAATAAAAGCTACTTTTAATTCCGCAAGTGTGAGTTTTTGTGTCCATCCTATCCGAACCCGAAATTGTTACACTATCATTCTGTCCATCAAAAACCTGTTTATATGTGACCTTTCAGAACACCTATCTGTTTTCTTCCTAGCACAATTTATGAGCACTCTGTGATTAAATTAATTATCATTACATTATCATTCTCACTGTGCATAACAAGGAAGATTAATAAACATAAGGTTGCTTACACCTGTAGTGATTCATAGCCGTTCAGGGACGCCAAATATCATAGTGGCTCTCTGAAGGCACCAGTTCTGTAGGGTTTGGGCATTTACTGAGACAATTATTAATTGTAGCAGTAAATCACAAAGTTGATTCTTTTGGTGGCTTTAGAATCCAACCATGCGATATAACTCAAACAACGCACACCCACAGGTACTAATACACGAGGATACATTTATTAATACATAGAATATGCATATAAACCTAACAGATCTTATCGAGAGGGTTATCAGAATACAAAAGGTATATTCGGTCAGTTACAAAGAGTTACACATCAAGAGGACATACGTTCAGTATATCATTCATTAAGACCGTTTCGTAAAGTGAACTTGGTTACAACTTCTACATTAGATACTCAAACAAGTACATAACTCTTAGGAATTAAATTGATATCAACTGGTTGGGATAACAATTGAATTCTCGAGCTGTAATGCATTGAAGTTGAATACTCATCCAATCTCTGGGGATTCAGATCTCCTGCGGGCACAAAGAAACAGTTGCAGGCTGTTGCTGTCCAATCCGCGCTCTCTGGCTTGGTGCCAGGCTGTGCTGTGCGGCTTGCGACGGTGCGCTGCTGATGCTCACTGTTGGCTTTAACTAGCAAAGTTTGTGCACAGGAGAAAAGATGACTGTGGGTCCCAGCAAGTCAGGAAGAGGACCGGTTCGTTCCTGATGAAGAGCTAGTTCTGAATAGCAATTCAGCTGTCCACAGTTCCGACCTGTTCACGAGGCCTGCTGCTGGTTACTCTCTGGCAACCTCCACTCTAGACTCTTAGAACAAAGGAAAGTTCTGGCACTCGGACACACTGGCCGTTCCGTGGTTGTCCGGGCTGAGTCTCAGGATGGTCAGGAGGCGCGCTGCGAGAATGTCCTGCCCTTGGGATTCTCCTTTGAATTCCTTCTGAATCTTGTCTGAATCTTGTTGAATCTCTCAGGCTCTCTGTGTTGCCTGTTTTTACCTGGAGGAACTTCAGCTCATTGATTGGCTGAAAGTTCCATGGGCATCAGAGTCCCACGTGGGTTACTCGGCCCTACCGGTCCCTGATTGGTTGATCAAGGTGAGATATGAGTCACTTAGTCCTGACACTTAGGAATGCAATCCAGATGTCCAACTCGCACTCCCTAGACAGATAGGCGCCAATGGGTGACCATTGATCATGATAGCCAGGCTTAGCTAAGTGCATCCCCCTTTGGGAGCTGTCCTTGGACCTTAAATCACCTTGCATGAATGGTTTCTCTGTGGCTGCACCACAGAGATGAACAGAGAAATGAGGCCTAATTTGGGAAAGCTCAGAAACACTTAATTCTGCATTATTATTAAGCCTCACCGCTACATATCCCCCCTTTTTGAAGGCCACGAGGTCCCGAGGCATTGTTGCCTTCAAAACAAAACAGAGTTAAGTGATGTCCCTTGCCATTAGAACATTAACCTTAAATGTCTACATTACTCCTCGAGAATTCATACCGGAACCAGCATTGGATACAAACAGGATGAATAACATCTGGAGTATGTATAAACACGGTAGGAGACATTATCTCAGTCTAGGAATTACACATCAGGAAGTTCACTGTCAATATCTGATACCTCTGTGGTAGATATTTGGGGAGAAGTCACTTCCTTTCTTTTGACATGCTACCTTTGACTCATTCGTGCTACCCAGAGTACATCTTGATGTGAGAGTACAGCATTCAGAGTACACTGTCAGTCATGATCCAGCTTCCCGGCAGTAGTGTTACAATAACAACAGTTCCTGTTCCCAGCCCCCCGATAAACCACAACACCTGTGTTGGGTATCTGCTAGGGTGATTTGGAGGTTTGTTCCATTAAAGCAAACTAACTACCTGTACCTCTTCAGGGCTTACTGTTTCTTGGATTTCTATCCAATTCCTTAGTGTGGCACCTGAAGGCATCCATGACCTCATGTTTGGTCTTATATTGTCTGGTTCCAGACCGTACAGTGTTAAGTTACCATGCTGTACTATGGCCTCCTCGGGAACTTACAGGAAAACTGTTTGATTAGGTAGCTGCATTGTGGTAGCTGTATCTTGCCCGTCACAAGTCATAGTGTCAGTTAAATGTGGTGTGCTGACCAGCCATTTACTTCCCACCTGCTCTTCATGGGGTTCATTAACCTCCCTCTGCCCATTTGTAGCTTTACACCCTTCATTGGTGAATCGTTTAGACACAGCCAATGGATAGCTTTGGTAGCCATACCCATCTCAAGATTTGGAACCAAATTCAATCTTGGATTGCCTTCTGGGTGAGCTATGAACGATGAGGTTAAAGTCACATGCTCCTCTACTGAGAAGAGTGGAATCAAGTGGGTTGGAATTTGTGCCGTGGTTAGACTGGCTACAGTGGCACTAAACTCCCTTAACAGGTCTTGTGTCAACATTCTGGCCTGTTGCACACAAGCATAAACCCACTGTATAACACCAACAATCATGTCCACTGGTTGGGGAATAAGATTTAACCCTGTTGCATAGGAAATTGCCTGTAGGGTTTTCCCTAAGCTTTCCAACTTTTGCTGCTGTCGATACAGTCTGTCACTACCCTCTGGCATCTCTGACCCCTGCCTTCTTGGGGCAGTCAGGGTGAGAGTGCCAGTAGCACACAAACCTACCAGAAATAGCAAATGCACAACAGTGGTGGCAGCAATCAGTCCTCCCAAAAGTCTTTTCGGGTGGCTGATCCCAGTCATCTCCTTCTGAGTGACTGTTGCCTTTCTAAGCTGGCGCAGCGTGTACATGGTGTCTTTCTCAGTATGCCCTGTGGCATCTTGGGCACCAACATCCTGAAAATCTGGGGAGATCTGACGCAGCGGCTGATGCTGCTCCTCCGTTTCCAGGGCATCTGCTTTTTCGATTTGTTCATGCCTGTGCTCTAGGAACCCTGCAGGGAGTGGTGCAGCGGTGGAGCATGCCTGACCCTCGGCTGAGTGGTCATCTGGAGCACCTGAGTGATCTGGGATTGGTACCCCATTCTCACTGTTCAGTTCCACCCTGCACACTTCCTGATTGAGGAATCCCTCTATCGGCATGTTTACAATCGTTCGCTGGGGGTAGGTGTAGGACACCTGCTCGCTCCCCCCTTCCCTCGCTAGGGCTTCAGGGAGCTGCCCCAGCAGTGAGATAGCTAGTTCACTGTCTTTGAACTTACTATCACTCACCAGGCCCATGTCAGTGCAGGCGGGGATTCTGACACCTCTCTTTGCGATGTCCTGCACTGGCAGGCGGGTGACTTGACCATCCAGCTCCAGTCTGGCTGAACCACTGTTGGTCAGACTCAGACTGACAGACTGAGCTGGTGGCTGTAAGAAAACCGGCTCGGCTTTCATTCCCTGTCCCTTCTGGGGGACTGGGTGTGTTGGAAACCCTGCCGTTGAGGCAGGAACAATCAGGTCAGTCTCACTCACTACCTGGTAGTCGTGAGAAATAATGTTACCTGACTGCAGGTTCCCTGGGTCAAAGCAGAGGGAATCGGCATCTGGGATCAGGTGTGTCCACAGCGCAGTAGTCTCAGCGTCCAGCTGGACCTCCTGTCTAACCTGTGAATGTTGCACTAGGGGCACCTGGCGGTGGCCCTGTGACAGCTGCTCAAGCAGATCCTCACTAATAGAGGACCTGTCAGGGCTAAGGGTGAGGGCTACATCACCAACCTGCTCTCCTGCCATCTGGATCCCTTCCACCACTGCGGGGTGGTGGTCCTGACCCCTCTTGGGTGCCAGGGTGTACAGGGAAAGCTCCTTTTCATCGCCAGGTGGGGAGATCTGCTCCTCTTTAGGGATGTAAAAGGTGTGTGCTTTACCTGGTGGATCAGGCGGCTGCTTGGAGCACCGCTCCTGTGGCATGGAGGCTGTTGGGACCTCAGCCGGGACACGACTTCCCTGTATATCTGGGGAACAAGGAAATATTTGTATTTCTTGTCCAGAGGGAACAGAAGGAATCTCCGCATAGGCTTCTGTGTTCGGTGGGCACTGTGTGAGCACAGTCTGCCTCTTGGCCCCCCTTTCCTTCTGTACAGAAGGCTTAGGAGCCTTGACCTGTTTCCACACCTTGCCTTTCTGGTGATTCACCAAAGGTTCCTCTCTGAGTCGCATGCCCTTTTCTTTTTCTACCCGTTTGAGCTTGCCGTGTGACTTCAAACACCTTTCAACCTCAGTGTCAATCAGTGTCTCACTGGGTAAGACATCTCCCATGGCAGCCTTGAAGTAAAAGCTTCTTGCTTTTCCTCTGCGTTTTACTGCCTGCTCTGTGACTTCAGGGGTGGAGTCAGCACTCACTTGGGAGTGGCTGACCTTATCCTGGCAGGAACCCTTCCGCTCAATCAGATAGACTGAGGGAGGGAGAGGGGGCGGGTCTCCGCCTCCTCCAGTGGAGAGTATCAGCTCATTCACGCTTCCGGCAGCCTTGGGGAGCGGTTGTCCCTGTCCTAATATAGCTTGTTCAAGCCTGGCCAGGCGGGCGGCTACTGAATCCTTTTGTTCAGCCTTTTCTAGCCCTTTCCCTCCCCCGGTGTTCTCATGGCACTTAGGACGCTGGGTGCGGTCCTGTGTGAGTGCTTTGGAACGGGGCTTAGCCAGCTCAGGAGCCTGTGCTCCTTCGAGCAGGGGGGAATTAACCCTGCTGGCTCTGACGGCGAACGCAGTCGCTTTAGCAACTTTTTGCTCAGAGCGACTTTGGACATCATACTCCCAGGCTTTCTGCACGAATCTCTTAATATCAGTCATTTTCATGGTCTGTGCATCTGTATGCATTAAGATCATCTTTCTGACTGACGGGTGGAGATTCGCAATGAATAAACCCTTGAAATGTGTGTTCTCTTCGCAACCCTCATCATTTCGCCCTGCAAAATAAGTTCGTCTAAGTCTCTCGTAATATTCGCGAGGGGACTCTGCTCTCTCGTGCTTAATGTTAAGAGCGGCGGCTATCGCAGCAGTCGGGTCAATAAACGCACTGTATTCTTCGATAAGTGCTTGACAAAGCTGCTCAAAGTCATTACAGACTTCTTTCATCTGCCTAGCCATCCACTCATGTACAGCTCTGCTGGTAGTTTTCCTGACCAGAAACACTTTCTCCTGTTCTGTGGCGTTTGGCAGGTACTGCAGGTTATACCTGAGGTCCTGAATATAACTCTCGATATTATTCTCTGACACTGCCGGGTCAAATCTCTCTATGTCCTTCGCTAGCTCTCTCAGAGAATGGAGATTTATCCTTCTAGCTTCTCCGCTGACGGAGATATGGAAGAGATCGTGGTCAGACCTGTCGCTGCTAGAGAGAGTGCTTAATAGCGACTCGAACTCAGACCTTTTAGCAACCATCGTTAAACTTAAAGAGTATTACTTTTAAGTACGAAATCACAGTTTTACCACAGAAAACCACAAGATCAAGTATGCAATCAACCCGGTAGATTGCAAAAGATCACAAAACAATCAAGCACTGCTTAAAGAGCAAGGGGAACTTTTTTCCTTTCGGCTTTCAGCACACTGTATTGTCGTGTATGAAACCCGCGGCGTTTTATATTGAATTATTCCGCTTGGTTGACTCATTTCAGTCTTGCCACGCCCACCCAGGGACGCCAAATAAATGTAGTGATTCATAGCCGTTCAGGGACGCCAAATATCATAGTGGCTCTCTGAAGGCACCAGTTCTGTAGGGTTTGGGCATTTACTGAGACAATTATTAATTGTAGCAGTAAATCACAAAGTTGATTCTTTTGGTGGCTTTAGAATCCAACCATGCGATATAACTCAAACAACGCACACCCACAGGTACTAATACACGAGGATACATTTATTAATACATAGAATATGCATATAAACCTAACAGATCTTATCGAGAGGGTTATCAGAATACAAAAGGTATATTCGGTCAGTTACAAAGAGTTACACATCAAGAGGACATACGTTCAGTATATCATTCATTAAGACCGTTTCGTAAAGTGAACTTGGTTACAACTTCTACATTAGATACTCAAACAAGTACATAACTCTTAGGAATTAAATTGATATCAACTGGTTGGGATAACAATTGAATTCTCGAGCTGTAATGCATTGAAGTTGAATACTCATCCAATCTCTGGGGATTCAGATCTCCTGCGGGCACAAAGAAACAGTTGCAGGCTGTTGCTGTCCAATCCGCGCTCTCTGGCTTGGTGCCAGGCTGTGCTGTGCGGCTTGCGACGGTGCGCTGCTGATGCTCACTGTTGGCTTTAACTAGCAAAGTTTGTGCACAGGAGAAAAGATGACTGTGGGTCCCAGCAAGTCAGGAAGAGGACCGGTTCGTTCCTGATGAAGAGCTAGTTCTGAATAGCAATTCAGCTGTCCACAGTTCCGACCTGTTCACGAGGCCTGCTGCTGGTTACTCTCTGGCAACCTCCACTCTAGACTCTTAGAACAAAGGAAAGTTCTGGCACTCGGACACACTGGCCGTTCCGTGGTTGTCCGGGCTGAGTCTCAGGATGGTCAGGAGGCGCGCTGCGAGAATGTCCTGCCCTTGGGATTCTCCTTTGAATTCCTTCTGAATCTTGTCTGAATCTTGTTGAATCTCTCAGGCTCTCTGTGTTGCCTGTTTTTACCTGGAGGAACTTCAGCTCATTGATTGGCTGAAAGTTCCATGGGCATCAGAGTCCCACGTGGGTTACTCGGCCCTACCGGTCCCTGATTGGTTGATCAAGGTGAGATATGAGTCACTTAGTCCTGACACTTAGGAATGCAATCCAGATGTCCAACTCGCACTCCCTAGACAGATAGGCGCCAATGGGTGACCATTGATCATGATAGCCAGGCTTAGCTAAGTGCATCCCCCTTTGGGAGCTGTCCTTGGACCTTAAATCACCTTGCATGAATGGTTTCTCTGTGGCTGCACCACAGAGATGAACAGAGAAATGAGGCCTAATTTGGGAAAGCTCAGAAACACTTAATTCTGCATTATTATTAAGCCTCACCGCTACACACCTGACACTTGAGGTGCCCGACAAAAACCAGTTGAACAGCTCTGTTTGCAGATCAGATCAGGTTTGCAGATCAGATCAGATTCCCTTCACCCCACAGAAAGACAGACTTATTAGTCGCTATTCACTGCGCGGCGAGCAGCTCCAATTTCAGGCGTAAGCGATAGATCCCAGTTTAGCAGATCTTGTTACAGCATGTTACAGTTTACTCTTATTAACCATATTAATTTTAAGTCCTTAATGCCATTTTTTGACCACGCATGAATATTCTTATGTCCATATCTTCGCAAGGGAATCAGTGCGAATTTTAATACTAATTAAATGACCGCGGGCACTTTCCACCCCCTCTGACAGCAGGAACATAACCCATTCTCAGCTCAGCAGCTCATTACAAAATACGGTTTTCGAATCTTTTGCTGCCTTTTGCTGCCTCACAAAGCTTTAGAGAACTTAACATTTCTATTATCAACAAATTGTAAATACAACATTTACATAGGCATTAATAATTTTTTACTTGAGTGTATGGAGGATTGTCAGCTGTCACTGAAAGCAGTTAATTAAATGTATTTTTTGATTCACAATCAGACAAATACAACATAAATTGTTATCTTTGACTTCTAAGTATATTAATAAATTTTCAGCATAGCTTTCTCCCCGTTTAGATTTATTATTTTGGGATTTTGGGATCAAACGTGGAAAGATTAGATTTGTAATCGTTTTTATTTTTTAAATACATTTTAGAAAAGTGTAATCTATACTAAAAAGCTGTATTTATTTAATACCACTCAATACTTATATTAATGGAGTTTAGTTGATACTGTTTAAATTTTTAATTATTTTAAATTGCATTACAGCATTGTACACATGCTTAAAAGAGGAGAAAATGCATGCTTTCTTCAGGTGTGAGGGTCTTCTGCTCAGAATGAAACGCTAAAATGTAATGTAGGCTCTGAATGGGTTCAATTATGATTTGGGCTTGATTAAGGTCGCTGCCTTTCATCCAAAATCCTGCTTGAATCCTTCTAAACTAAAAATTAGACAAGAGAAGGGGCTCTGGTGAAATTTCTCTTTTTTTAATTTCTCTTTTTTTCTTGGAAAAATATCTTACCCGCTGCAATCCGGGCACAGAAGGATTAAAAGAAGCCAGACAGGCAGGGGGAAGAGTGAGTTCTAAATAAAGAGGTATCCAGGTAACAGTGAAGGTAACAGCCGCTGACGTGGCCTACTTAGCCCGCCAGGGTTACCCTACTCTCCCGGAGGAGGCCCACTGGGAGATAGCGCTCCAGGCGTTCCTCTGGGCCCTTGCGCTGACTGAGGTGCAGTGCCAGGTGATGCTGGTCACGCCGGTCCTCTTGGAGCAGGCCCTGGCTCTGGCCCTTGAGCGACTCTACCCCCACTCCGGAAAGCCAAAAGGAGCGCTTCACCCCACCTGCTGCCGTGGGAAGGGTTGGCCACAGCCGGGGCTTATTTCTTCCCTGCCTCATCGAGGGCAGACCCTGTCAGGCCCTCGTCGACACCAGTTCGACCATCACCCTGCTGCGGCCTGGTATCCTGCCGGGCACCAAGGCAGCCGGACCCCCAGGGCGCTCACCGTGCACTTTGGGGCTGCGAGGGTGAAACACCCCTTCAACAGTACCTTGCCCCAGTCCGTGAGGACTGTATCCTGGGGTTGGACTAGTTGCAGCAGGTGGGTGGTTACCTGGACTTGGGCCGGCGAGAGTTGGTGGGGCAGGGGGAACGAATCAGTTTCGCGGTGGGCAGGGCAGGAGGTGTCCGGGGTGTGTGGGATGACCGGACACCTCCCGCCCTGCCCACCGCGAAACTGATTAGCCCGCAAACTCTCTCAAATTCCTCCAATTATCATAATCCCACCCCTTATGCAAAACCAAACCCTCCTCCCATCCCAGTTTATCCTCTTTATCATAAACTAAATCCACCTCAATTTTCAACATAAAGCATTACACAAAATCAATACCTCAACACTCCATACTCAACATCGATAATTCACAAACAGCCAGAACATGTAACTCCACATTCCCAAATAGACCTCATTTCCATAGCCCCGCTATTGTTTTTATCCTGTAAAGCGCTTTGAGGAGCCACCTTTAAAGGCGCCATATACAATAAAGTTCATTATTATTACTATTGTTAATTTGCTGGACCGAGAGGTGAACATTATTACGCAGAAGACAAAGATAGCAATTTACGTTGCATTGTGCATTGTGCTGCTGTAATACAGTTTTAAATAATTAAAAGTCTAAACAGTATCAGCTTTATTTATGGGTTTTAAATAAAGGCGATTTAAACGCAATTTAAATCAATATAAATGTTTATATTGTAACGCATAGGTGACTATTCAATGTTATTAAAATTACTTAAATTAGATCATGTTGTGATATTTAGAAATATAAATTTGTTTGGTGCGAGTGAAGTTTTATTTAATCTCTGACCCAGGGAAACATTTTATTTTTTCAAAGAAATGTTTGTTAAAAAAAAGTCATGGCTCCAGCAGGATTCAAACACACAGCATGTGAGGGGGGAGTCAGGAACCTAGCCCGCAGCGCCACCGGCGAGGTCACATGAGGAGTGTTGAAAAAGCCCTACAAACATTATCAACAGACATTGTACAGCGTGAACTATTCTTGTGTTGCTGTACATGAATATAATTATATCGTTATTACTTTCTTTAGATACGCAATTCCATATTATATTCCCTTTTAATCAAATTCTAAAAGTATGCTTGTTGACTCCAGTATCACGTTAGTTAAAGATTTCGATGCTTAAAATCTTTAGGGAGAAATTGAATACTGGTGTGTATTTTTTCCGATGGTGTGTATAAGTACCGAGACCAGCCATATACTGTATGTTTATGTTCCAAAATTAATATCGTTTATGGCCTTCATATGCGTTACAGTATGCTCCTATTCTTTTTATGCTCAGCTACTAAGATTTCCCTTCAGTGGTAAAATTCCATATAAATATTCAATACTAAAACGGGCACAGTTAAGACATTTAAATCTTTCTACGACTGACCAACGCACCACGAGTGCCCCTGTCGGTCAACCAATCACATACTGCGGTATTTTGCATCGTGACGCGCGATCCGGTACGTGTCTGTGCCGCGCACTTTGAATGGCTGCATCTGTATAATGATGTGTTCCTGCTTACACATTGCACGACTTTAAAAGCTCTAAAAACAGGATTCGATTCGTGTCTTTTTCAAATTGTCTGGAGAGCCTTGTTTTGTCAAAGAACCAGAGATCATCTCGCTTTCAAAGGACAGCACAGACTTTCAAAAGGCCGCAAAGATACTACAGTAGCAAGGGCTAATTGCACTATGGACCACACAAAGAAATGTAAAATAGTCTTCTTTAGGTGTGAGGGCAGGAGTGGATCGCAGCAGAAATACACAGCAAATAACAAGAAAACAAAGAACAGGGCAGGTGAGACGAGTATCCAAACAGTGAGTGATCAGAAAAAGGAAACAATTGTTACGCCCGGCTTTTCGACGCAATTTTTTTTAACTTGCTAATGCATCAGACACATTTCCTGGCGTATTATGTTTTAAATAAGATAGGAGTGTCTTTCCCAGGTATTAGCTCATCTGTATGGTGCAAATTTATCTGTACCATACTGTATACAGGCACAGACTTCAAGCTGGACCACTGTATCGCTTTGGTAAGGAGACGGACTATGGCCAAAATCATAAAGACTCTCTCACACCAAATAATGAAGATGAAAATTGTCAACACGAGACAATATACAGCATTTGGCTTCCATGGACATCTTCGATTGTGAAAGCACAGTGAGACGACATTATAAAGGGAAGAGGAGGCAAAGAGAATCTAAACCGAGGACGATTCAAAGGTAAATATCTTTCTAAAAATACTTTTCTTGCATGTAAATACAACTACGCACATTATTTTTAAAACTAACTGTTGATCTCTTTTTTTTTCAAGACCTATTGTGCGAGCCATCGACAGACTGATGGATGAAAATGATGAACTACCAGCGATGCAAGTTCATGGGCTCACCTCGGTGCGAGCGTTAGTCCGACATCGATAAGAAGAGTGCGCAGAAGGCTTGGATGGAGATACAAAAAAAACAACTACCCCATGATAAGGGTAAAAAACAAAGAGGAAAGGCTCAAACAAGTGCTCCACAGGATTGAACAGGGAGATGCATTTCATGATGTACTTTTCACTGATGAAACAACAATGGCTCTGGAACAGTTTTTAACCATGTCATTTTGTAAAAAGGGGAGATATGTGGACAAGCCAAAGCCCAAACATCCACTGAAGGTTCACGTCTGGGGGGATATATCTAGAAGAGGCCCAGGGCCACCTCTTATTTTAGAAGGAATTATGGATCGTGAATTCTTTGAGGAAGTCGTGGTCACACAGCATGCTGGCCCATATATCAGAGAGCACTTTGGATCAAGGCACTGTCTCTTTCAAGACAACGATCCAAAACACACAACAGCAAGGGTGAGGCTTATAGCAGAAGGAATGAACTGGGTGAAAACTCCAGCCGAATCCCCAGATTTAAATCCGAAAGAGATGGTATGGCATTCCCTGAAAGACTATGTTCGGAAAACTTGCTAAACCCAGCACAAAGCAAGAACTGATCAATGCGATCTACAAGTTCTGGGAGAAAGAACTGACAGAACAAAATTACAACAATTTTATTAACAGGCTGTTTCGTGTTCTTCCTAGGATTGTTGAGCGGGGTGGGGGGCATTCGGGAAAGTGAGTCTGATTAAGAATGAATAAAAGCATTTTATTAAAATCTTTTTTCTGGGTGCTGACTAAGTAAAAAACAATTGCTTTTTGACAATGAAAAACTGTGTGTGTCTCTCTCTCTGCTGGCATTTGTAATCGTTTTTATTTTTAAATAAATTTTAGCAAAGTCATGTACCATAAAAGTATGGTAATTAAAAACCATTAATACTTTTGCTGGAGTTTAAATTAAGTCGATGTTTTCTCTTTTGGCTAGACTTGACTATTTAGCCATGAGATATACAATAGATTGTCATTAAACAACCTTATGTTTATTAATCTTCCTTGTTATGCACAGTGAGAATGATAATGTAATGAGAATTAATTTAATCACAGAGTGCTCATAAATTGTGCTAGGAAGAAAACAGATAGGTGTTCTGAAAGGTCACATATAAACAGGTTTTTGATGGACAGAATGATAGTGTAACGATTTCGGGTTCGGATAGGACAGACACAAAAACTCAGACTTGAGGAGTTAAAAGCTGCCTTTATTTTCTTCTCCGTCACCACCTGCCAGCAGCTCTCCCATGCCCCGACCAGAGAGACACACGACGAGCCTGAGAGAGAGAAGGTGAGCGAGCGAGCGAGCAAGCAAGAGAGAAACACCCAGGGGTGCAGAACCAGGGAACTATTTACATGGAAAACAGGCGATCTCCCCAGACTGTACGCCCATTTCACTATGGGACAGCTGCACTGGTCATCAGCCTTCCTATACCCCGCCCTGACCACTTCCACTCCTGTCCTGCCCCTCATCGCGTACCCCAGCCAGGCGCTCTTCGGCCGCTGCCCGGGGCTACAATAGATTAGCATACTGTAGAGGAAAACAGTATAGGCATCGTTGATATGAGGACTTTTGAGACCAAATTTCCCAATTTTAATATGTGCTGTTCTATATTTATTCTCAATTAATTGTCCATAATATTGCTATTCTATTTTTTCAAAGAAATGTTTGTTAAAAGAAAAGTCATGGTGCCGGCTGGATTTGAACACCCAACCTATCGTTTACAAGTCCGGCACCTAGATCACCAAGCTACTTCCACAGTCACATGAAGAGTGGTGAAACAGCCCTACACATACAGTATCAACAGACATTGTACAGCGTATACTATTCTTGTGTTGCAGTACATTAATATAATTATATCGTTATTAATTTCTTTAGATACACGGTTCCATATTATATGCCCTATTAATCAAATTCTAAAAGTATGCTTGTTGACTCCGGTATCGAGCGTATTCGCAGAAAAGCTTAAAACTACCACTTTTTATACACGTTATTTCACGTTAGATAAGACTCCGATGCTTAAAATGTTTAGGGAGAAATGGAATACTGGTGTGTATTTTTTCTTTTAAGTACCGAAACCAGCCATATACAGTTTACATACTGTTATACTGTATGTTTATGTCCCAAAATTCGTATCGTTTGTATCGTTTATGGCCTTCACACGCATTATGCTCCTATTCTTTTTATGCTCAGCTGCTAAGATTTCCCTTCAGTGGTAAAATTCCATATAAATATTAAATACTTAAACGGGCACAGTAAAGTAGTGTATACAGTACAGTTTGCATACAGTAATATGTTTATGTTCCTAAATCAATATCTTTTATGAGCATGTGAAAGGCATGGTGAATCGGAGATTCTCAAAAATTACTGTACTTTGCATGATTGGAAACAAATGCGTGATTGGATCAACGAAACGCTGTGGTGTTACTTTTACAAAGACGGTCAATGAAAAAAAGAATGTGGACCAGGGCAATACTTTGAGTTTACAGCTTGTCCAAGGTCATTCATTATTAATACTATTAGTAATATTTTCAGTAAAGACTTTGATGGCAACAGCTCAAACATGAGAGGTTGAGCTTTATTAGCTCCACCTTGCGGAAATTCCGGATACTATTATTTTACTTGCGGTACCACGTGGTATCATGCGGCACTCTGCGAGAATTGACGGTATTTATACGGTAACTTGCGGTACACCGCGTCAAGCGCACTGCAAAATAATGCGGTATCGCCTGCTTGTTTTGAATGACTGCATCTGTATAACTGGCAAACACAGTGGGCTAGTCGTGAAAGTACAGGCTGTTGCTCCGATCGCTTTTATGGACGCATTGTATCATTCATAAACAAGCCCTCGTGGCTAAGAAAATGCCCCCCAGATTTAAACAAGAAATGAATGAAGCTGCTCATACTATAAATTTAATCAAGGCTAGTGCAACAAGTGCACAACTTTTCAAGATTCTTTTCAAGAGTTGGGAGCAGAACATCATCAGCTGTTGTACCACAGTGAAGTACGATGGCTGACCAGGGGTAACGTACTGAGTTGCCTTTACGAGCTCCAAGATAAGGTGAGGGCATTTCTATTGGAGAAAAACTCCCCGCTAGCCGCTAAATTTTCAGACAAAAAATGGCTCGCCTTACTGGTCTATCTGGCTAACATTTTCAAACATCTCAAAAAGTTGAATGTGGGACTGCAAGGGAAAAACACATCTGTCTTCTCTCTATCCGACAAAATTGAAGCTTGGATCAGAAAGGTATGCTTCTGGCAAACTCGACTGGACGATGAGAACTTTGAGGCTTTCCCTGCACTAGAGGAGTTTTTGAATGACAGCACTGTTTTAAAGGCAGACCTGTGTGTGCTTATTTGGGCTCATATTGATGGAATGACAACACAGTTTCAGGAGTATTTTCCAGAAAACGGGGCAGAGGAGTCATTGATTGATGTGACCACTGATATGGCCCTGAGGTCACAAAATATTTTTAACCCCAAAAAAGGGTTGCAGTCTCAAAAAAGTTAAGAACCCCTCCCTTAAGTTGTAACAATATATTATGACAATACAAGGCTGGTTATCAGTTTAAACGCATCATCTATGCAGGTCCACAATGACTGAAATGCATGTTATAGCCTATGTAGTGATTCATAGCCGTTCAGGGACGCCAAATATGTAGTGATTCATAGCCGTTCAGGGACGCCAAATATGTAATGTTGCCATAGCCAAAATGTAATGTAGTGGCTCTCTGAAGGCACCAGTTCTGTAGGGTTTGGGCATTTACTGAGACAATTATTGATTGTAGCAGTAAATCACAAAGTTGATTCTTTTGATGGCTTTAGAGTCCAACCATGCGACATAACTCAAACAACGCACACACACAGGTACTAATACACGAGGATACATTTATTAATACATAGAATATGCCTTAAACCTAACAGATCTTATCGAGAGGGTTATCAGAATACAAAAGGTATATATTCAGTCAGTTACAAAGAGTTACACATCAAGAGGACATACGTTCAGTATATCATTCATCTAGACCGTTTCGTAAATGCACTTGGCTATAACTTCAACATTAGATACTCAAAAGAAGTACATAACTCTTAGGAATTAAATTGATATCAACTGGTTGGGATAACAATTGAATTCTCGAGCTGTAATGCATTGAAGTTGAATACTCATCCAATCTCTGGGGATTCAGATCTCCTGCGGGCACAAAGAAACAGTTGCAGGCTTGTTGCTGTCCAATCCACGCTCTCTGGCTCGGTGCCAGGCTGTGCTGTGCGGCTTGCGACGGTGCGCTGCTGATGTTCACTGTTGGCTTTAACTAGCAAAGTTTGTGCACAGGAGAAAAGATGACTGTGGGTCCCAGCAAGTCAGGAAGAGGACCGGTTCGTTCCTGATGAAGAGCTAGTTCTGAATAGTGATTCAGCTGTCCACAGTTCCGACCTGTTCACGAGGCCTGCTGCTGGTGCTAACCTCGGGTGGATCCTCTGGTTATTCTCTGGCAACCTCCGCTCTAGACTCTTAGAACAAAGGAAAGTTTTGGCACTCGGACACACTGGCCGTTCCGTGGTTGTCCGGGCTGAGTCTCAGGATGGTCAGGAGGTTCGCTGCGAGAATGTCCTGCCCTTGGGAGCCTTCTGCTCCTGGGCCGTCCTGCCCTGGAATTCTCCTTTGAATCCCCTTTAGGAAAAGTCCACAGAATTCCCTCTGAATCTCTTCCGAATCTTGTTGAATCTCTGTGTTGCCTGTTTTTACCTGGAGGAACTTCAGCTCATTGATTGGCTGAAAGTTCCATGGGCATCAGAGTCCCACGTGGGTTACTCGGCCCTACCAGTCCCTGATTGGTTGATCAAGGTGAGATATGAGTCACTTACTCCTGACACTTAGTAATGCAGTCCAGATGTCCAACTGGCACTCCCTAGACAGATAGGCGCCAATGGATGACCATTGATCATGATAGCCAGGCTTAGCTAAGTGCATCCCCCTTTGGGAGCTGTCTTTTATCAAAGGAACCCTAAATCAGCCTGCATGGTTTCTCTGTGGCTGCACCACAGAGATGAACAGAGAAATGAGGCCTAATTTGGGAAAGCTCAGAAACACTTAATTCTGCCTTATTAATAAGCCTCGCCACTACACCTATTTGGGACACTCTCACTTTTTCCCTTTGTGAGTGGTGCTCACAAATACTCCCTCATCAGAGTAACTAGGAGTGCTTTATTGTTTTATCGTACTCTCACTGTCCAAGCTTGTTCATTCATTAAGTACCTCAGAGCCCTTGACTCACAGACTGTCAGACTCATTACCCTCAGTGTCATCACATAAGTCTCATATGTCTCTTCCCTGAGATGACCTCTAGGTTCTTTCACATTGTTGAACCCTTTGCTCACAGACAACCAGGCTTAGCAAACCTCACACCTTGTGCCTGGTTCACACTTAAGTCCTTTTTAGGATGTAGTCGAGGAATCTCCCTCAACTCAATAGTTACAATATGGCTCAACCCACTCTACCACCTTCTTTAACTTACATGTCAATGACAAAAGTTGCTACTCTTCAGGAGCTTTCCTCTGCATCTCAATGTCTCTGCCTCTAGAAGCTCCCTGCTCCTCGAACTACACATGGAGCCACCTGCTCCCTCTCTCTCTCAGAGCCTACTCCTGCTCCCTCCCATATATTATACAGACTGAGCACTCCTCTGTCACACTTCTGTTTTTGTGGATTTCATTCACACATTGCTCAGAAAACTCTTAGCTTCCAATGCATCTCTCTCACATGACCGGCATTACTGTCTTTACTCATTTTACAGCTTCTGGCACAACTCCCTTGTATCCAGGCCTTAACGTCTTGACACACATCATCATCATCAATACCAACCTTCACAATCCTTTCTCCATGGGGTCATTAGCTAGATGGTCCCCTCCTGCCATCCTTTACTTCATGTGTAGGGTCAGGGCCCATCTTCTACTAACCTACTCTCTGGTTCACTCTGCATATTTTAAAAACTCTCATATAACACACACTGACACTTCTGACCTCTCTGGCTTCACCACATGCCTGCAACTGGAGGTCAGTACCTGGTATTTCTAGGGTGAGGGCCCCCCTCACCCATACTCTCTGTTTTTTTAAGTTTGTAATGCAGGGCACTCTGGATGAGTTTGTCAAGATCAGGGTTTTAAAATAAAAAAAAACATCAAACCTTAGATTGGATGAGAACATCATGATTTTTTTGCAAGGATGTGAACTTTGAATGTTTTGTGATATTTCGAAATACCAACAAATTCAATATAGTGTTGATAATCTTTATTATCAGTAATACCGACAGTAGTGGCAGTACAGTAACAGTGTGAAATTATTCGTTGTTATTAATAAATCACTTAGCTTCGAACATGTTGTGATATTTACAAAAATAAAAAATGTCAATATAGTGTTCATAATATTTACTATTTTAGTTTTTTCAAAGAAATATTTATTTGTAAAAAAAAACTCATGGCAACAGGTGGGTTCAAACCCCCAACCTCAGGCATGTAAGGCACATGCTTAAGCCATTATGTCACACACATATCCATGTTAAAGTGATGCAGACATTTCCAATGAAAGTTTACTACTGTGATATTTTGAGCTTCCAGGCTAGAGTTATGGCAGAAAAGGGGGATAACTAATAAGGATTCCAGATGCCAGCTAGGAAAGCCCCAGGGAAGGAAGCCTAACATGGACCATTAAAAGTGACCAAAGTAAAATATAAACTGGAAGTTTTGTACCGGCACTTTGAACAATACTTCAGTTTTATTGTTCCTTGCATGCAATAAAACTGTTTAACTTAATCTCGGGATCTAAAACGTATTTGTCTGTTACAACACATATAATTATATTGTTATTAATTTCTTTAGATACGTGATTCCATATTATAATCCTTATTAATCAAATTCTAAAAAGTATGCATTTTTTTACTGCAATAACGAACGCAAATATTCATAGGAAATGTTAAAACATTATAACTTTTTACGAAGTATATAAACTTAATATTGTCAGAAGGACCACGCAAAAACATTTCCAAAATAACCACAGTATGTAACTGAAATGAAAGACTCTGATGCTTAAAATGTTTAGGAAGAAAGTGGAATACTACTGTTTATTTTTTATTCAAAAGACCAATACCAGCCATATACAGTTTACATATGTTTATGCTCCTAAATTAATATTGTTAATGACCTTCAGACATGTTATGCTCCTTTTCTTTTTATGCTCAGCAACTAGAATTTCCCTTTAGTCGTAAAATTCCATATAAATATTCAATACTAAGCGGATTAAAACATGCACAGTAAATTATTAAATCGTTTCACTAACAACCAATGCACCACGAGTGGCCCTGTTGGTCATTTTGGCCAGCCAAATCACGTACCACAGTACACCGTGGTGCACTGTGGGTAATTTTGCGCGGTACAGGGTTGTACCGTTCATTTTGAATGGCTGCATCCGTACCATATGGTGTATATGGTGCTTATGCCAGATCTTCAGTGTTGCAAAGCACAGATCATCAAGCCATGTTGAAAAGTGCACAAAAAACTTGCAGCACATGGCCATGAAACAAATGGGATAAGGTCACAACACTGATAGCGGGGAATTGACAGATTGCTTGTACATTCCACATATCTTTGTATGTTGTACAAAGGGGCATAATTACTCTTTACATGAAGTCAAAGCTCTCCTTTTATGACTACTGGCCTAAGATGAAAAGTCACTACGTTTCAACTGAGAACATGGACTCATCTATCTTTACAGATCAGTAAGAAACTTGATCTGATACCATTTTTTTTGTTTTGAGGTTTTTGTGTAATAAAAAAAGAACATACATTGAGGTTTGATTACTTTCTCTATTTCTTGTCTTGGGGGGAGTTTTGGAAGTGTGATGAATGTTTGGCATCACAGTGTGTCAAATTCATATTGTTTTGAGGTGTGATAGAAGGTGGGATAGAGAGATAATCAGTTTATATTCTGGAAAATTTGGTGGATAAACTGATGATTTTAAATTCAATTATTAACAGTAATGGCTGATTACCTTGACCTTGTTATCCTTGATCCAAATGGTCTGAATTGTCCCAATTGTCCCTTTATAAGCTACACAGACAAAATGTCAACAGTATCCAAGAATTCCCACCTGCAGTTTCAAACTCTGTTTGGTCAATAAACTGTACAATGTAGATGATTCTTATTCAACAAGAAATAAAACTTGTGGTATTTGGATTGTGCTTAAATGCTCTGTCCAAATCATGATTCCAGTTACTAATTACTGATACTGAAATCCAAAATGCATTTTCAAAGGTTTACACACGGTGTCTTCAAATTACTTTTGTTTTGATCTTCTGGTTCTCATTTTGACATTTTTTATCAAAATATAATCATATTATTAATTTATTTCTAATGAAATAACAATAATAATAATAATTATGATTATGTCTGATTACCAGATTATAGGTGCAGAAATGAATACAGGTATTTACCCTCTTATTGATGTCTTGTGGATACCAAATTCATATACAGCAACTTCCAGCTTTAAGAAATTAATTTTTGATTTTGCATTATTACAATATGTGTAGTGAGAACATAACCTTTCAGCCAAAGATAACACATAATACATGTATATCTGTTTCGAGGATTGCATTTTGCTTTGTGTCCAAATCTCTATCTCAATATTTACAGGAATCTTTTGGATCACAATGCAATTCTGTCATTTCTCTTCTTTATGGATAACAATATACCATATAATGCCACACAAAGGTGATTCAAGATAACTGTATTGGAAGATGTTTCGCAGATTTATTTATATAAATTGACATTCTATGTCTCATTGACACATAATAGGGATGCACTAAAGGCTTTTATCAAAAACTTTATCCCAATGTCACGAACAGCTCTTTCCGGGCCCTATGCAGACGACACAATCTGGAAAAGTGAGGAAACACAGGGGGAAAAGTCATGCAGGAGACGGGAATGGAGACAGGAGGCGTGTCCTTGGTGTGCAAGTGTCCAGGGGGAGTGAGTCCGGGGCGAACAATCCAAGAGGAAGTCCAAACGGGGAATCCAAAACACAAGCATAAGTCCAGGGCCAGGCTATCCATCCAGTAGAATAAAAATGGGAACCAGGTCTGGACCGACGGGGGGAACAGGAACAGAAAGTTAAAAACATGATGGAGCCAGACGCAGCAGGACCCAGGCTCACATGAAACTGGATTATATATAGAGCCTCGAATGACGTGAGCGCCTGGCTTTTAAGGCGGACTGAAAGGAGGTTAGAATAAGGAACAGGTGCAGGGAATGAGGCTGAATGGGGATGATCTGGAGCGCCCTTAAGAGGAGGAGTAGCGATCGTGACACCAAAGCCATATACACGTCTGTGGGTGTGGAATGATGGTCAGCAGATAAGAATTGCAGGCTTACCATGGTTTATTTTCCTTTAATGGTAGCATGTACTAATTACAGAGGTGGGTAGAGAGCATGAGAATATACTATTGTTGTAACAGAAAGAATAAGGTTCTTGATGCCGAGATGAAGTTAAACAGATGAGTTTATTGCATACAAGGAACAATAAAGCCAAAGTCTTGTTTCCCGCAAGAAACAACAAAACCAAAGTATTGTTCAAAGTACCGGTACAAACGTTCAGTTTATATAGGGTTTTTCTGATGCTTCTGATGTCACTCGTTATTATGGTAAAGGGGGGAGGTCACGTGTTTGGCCACTTTACAGCCTTTTGGCCAAATGGTCAGTGATTAAGTCCACAGGGGGTTTCCTAGCTCGCATCTGGAATCCTTATCAGTTAACCCCCTTCCTGCCATAAACTCCAGGCTTAGAAGTCTAATCTTCAAGCAGAAAGGACTTAAAATTAACCCCGTCTTCACATCTTGTATCTTACTTCATTCCCCCCCTATAAAATATGGCATACGTCAGTACTGCCTACTTTTTACACATACAATGTCAGGGCAGATCTTTCCTTTCTAGATGTTCAGGCATGCATTACAATGACATTGTGCATTGCACATCTACAACAAGATGTGATTGATGTTTTTGTACAAGTGATAGTTACAGTTATACATATAAAACAATTCTAATCCTTTTTCTTTGATGAGAACAATATTTAATTGGAACATAATGTCTCTAAACCCCAGAACATCAAATGATCCATGACAAATTTCTTAATACAGTGTTATTAACTTCAAATAAAAACTGGAGTTTTTACCTTTTTTCCATCAGGATTGATGGGAATATTGGGAATATCGAAATATTTGGGAGAAAAAATGTTCCATTTTAATTTTTATCTCTAATCCTTGACAGATATATCCCATCATACACATCTAGTATTGAATAATGTTTCATAACTGAAACTGTATGTTTTCCAAAAAAATTGACTGTAGGTACTACAGGTGCAGTTAGTACCTGTACGTGTAGTACTAGAAGATGCACAGCACTACATCTTCCAAGTCCTAAAAGATCATAGTTTTCTGCTGCCAATCTTCTGTCACCCTTCCCTCATGTCATTGGTCCCTTTCAATTTTGGATGTTTTGTTTCTGGAGCTTTCCATGGCCTAGATGCATGGGACTAGAAACCAGACTACTAGCTCCTAGGAGTTTGCAATGGACATAACAAACTTTCTTCTGTAGTTTGTTTATTTTTTTATTTGCCAATGCTTTTTTCTCTTTTCTTTTATACTGGTCTTATATTTTGGCTGACCTTGGATGACGCACATTTTGAGGATGGTAACCAACCTGATTGAGTGTGGGAGAGAAGGGGATTGGGATCTGGGGGGTTTCTATTTGTTCTATATGGTATTCTTTTTGTGGTTATGATATCATACAATACAAAATAATATTCACAAAAAAGTTACTGTGTGAAAAACTCACATATCTTTTATATGAAACATTCATTTAAAGTGATGATTTTATATAGCAAAAAATGTCACACTGATTATTAAATTAATAAAACTGTCTGCAAGTAAAAAACTGATTTGCAATTGTACATCTAAGACATTAAAATAAATGGCAATTAAAAGGCTCACAAAGAGTACCAGGACTGACGATAATTGCACACTGCAGATGAGTGAATGAGTGCATTACTTGTGTACAGTGTCTTTATGCCACTAACAAGTCTTTCCTTCACATTTCCATTAAATTAATCATTATTAACAATCAGTTACTGTAAATTTTAGTACAACTACACACACATTTCTCATAAATAAGTGTGTTACAATAATACTAATTCCATTTGGAATTTCTAATGTTTGTGCCTCATACTCCTGGTATTTAATTACCTAGTCATTAGACATTTTTTTTTTCCTGGGGTTCACTTTCCGGCTTTACATCCAATGTACTGTATGCTCCTTACATATTTTCCCTTTTCCTTTCTAGTTTAAATCAAGTTAAATTATTTTCTCTGTCCGGTCCACCATGACTACTGACTATAATCTTCCACCCAAAAAAAAGAATGTCAGTCTGAGGTAAATGTCAGATGATGTCAAACAGTAAAAAACAGATTATTTTTCTATAATGCTTTAAAACAGGTGCAAACCACTAGTTTTTATTGAATTTGATAACACTTCAGGTAAAAGTAGGGATGACATATTGGTGCAGTGGTAAGTGTTGTTGCCTCACTTTCTGGGCTCTGAGGTCAATTCTTTGGGGTGCTATCTATTTGGAGTTTGTATTTTCTCCAGGTTTTTGCATGAGTTTCTGCTGGGAGGAAACTGGTTTTCTCCCAGAGTTAATTGGTTTTTGACACCTAGAGTTGTGTTATACCTGCACAGTATTTTAGAGAGACCCTACATCAGATATTGGCAACCTACAGTACTTGACTGTTCTGTAATTTTCATTTAACATGCTATCCAATGAAAGCTCTTTAGCATAGAAAAAATATTCATTTGGTTCATTTACTGCATTATTTTTAATTTACTGCATTATTTTTAGCAAGGCTATCCCATTGTTTTCACAGGAAAGCTCTCAATCCATGAGTTAGCTGTTCACTCAGAGATAAATATGGATTTGTTCATAGACCATGCTGTTTGTGCTGTATATTATGAGAGCATTGTTTGTCACACATCAAGAGTCCAATAACATTTGCAGACAAACTACAACAAACATTTCAAGGATAAGGCGGACAATGTTGAGTCTATCAAACAGGCCATAGTGAGAAACAGAAAACAAAGCATCATCTTTACTAATTTCTGTGAAAGCAAAATTCAAACCACAGAATTAAGTTACAAAATCGCGCAATGAGTTGTAAGGCCTTTCTTAGCTGTTTTGATGTTTGGTTTAATAGTTTGAAAAATAGGTTACAAAACTAATGTTTCTAAAAGACATCACCACACATATGAATTCACTCAACCTCTGTCACTAAGATGAGCACAAACTTTTACGGGTGTAGTGGTTTGATGGGTTTACTGAGACAATTATTAATTGTAGCAGTAATCACGAGGTTGTTCGTTGGGGCTTTTAGAAAATCAATCGTCAGAACAACTAACAACGGACACACACGGGTTCAATACACGATATACATTTATTAATATAAATTGTGCACCAAACATATACTAGTCTGCCTGGATACGAGCGGCAGACCTTACTGTGAGGGTTATCAATATACAGGGTATATAATCTCGAAGAGATGCAAACACAAAGAGATACAATAGAGAATATATGTCAATATATATTGTTCGGTTACCAAATCGCTAATCAGTGTTATTACCCACTGTTACTCTAAACTCGTAAGTAAATACATTACTCATGAATTAAATTGATAACAACTTATGTTGAGGTACAATTGAATTCTCGAGACGCAATGTAGAACATGGGGTTTACTTATCCACTGTGTATGGATTTGGAATTTCCCGGCACGAACACCAAACCAGCTGACAGGCTCTGTTGCAGCCTCTGTTCCAACGGTTGTCCAATGGGCGTTGTGTCGGCGTCCTCTGGCCACCGGCCAACCAGTCGAGGTGCAGCTCAGAGTAGGACGGGCAGAGGAATCTGACTGCGGCGCGCAGGGCAGTCGTTGCTCCGAGGGGATCTACCAGCAGTCCGGCTGGCTAGTAGAAAATCTCTATGCACAGAGTGTGACCGCGAGTCCTCACAAGTCACTGTTTTGCCTGGGAAGAAACTGGTTCGTTCCCGGTCCAGCGCTGCTTCTAAATAAGCTATTCAGGTTGTCGACGAGGGTCCAACTGTAGGCTGCCGTTGATCAAGCGGAGCATTCACGTTGATAGAATTCTGAGTACGTATGGGATCCTCGGCCTCGCGCTTAGAACGAAGTCCAAGTCCTTTTGCAGACAACAGTAGTTGTCACGTGATTGTCTCTGAGGATGCGCGAAAATGGCCAAGGAGAGCCCCGATCTGAGCTTGCGCTCCCTTTTTGATCAAGACCCAGATGTGTGCTGATTGGTTGAGAGTTTGGAGGGCATTGGAGACCCACGTGGTATTAGCACGCCCTGCCAGTCCCTAATAGGTTGGTCAAGGTGAGATATAAGTCACTTACTCTTGACACTTAGGAATGCAGTCCAGATGTCCATTCGGCACTCCCTAGACTGATAGGCGCCAATGGATGACCATTGATCATGATAGCCAGGCTTAGCTAAGTGCATCCCCGTCTGGGAGCTTGTTCCTTATCAAAAGAAAACATCTTAAATCAGCCTGCATGAATACTTTCTCTGTGGCTGCACCACAGAGATGGAGGGTGAGATGGGGCCTCCTTTAGGGGAGCATACCAACGCTTAATTCTGTCTTATTAACAAGCATTGCCGCTACATGGGTCTTTTCAAAATGTGGAAGGCATTTCTTATAAAACCTGGTAATATTTTTCTGGACATGGACACTATTTATTTCCAACATTATAAAGAACTTTCAAAAGATTATACAATCCATGTTACTTGTTTGGAGTGTAAATGCAAGAACAAGCATCAGAACTTCAGGATGTTCAATGTTTTGACACCATATTTAGTTTTTCTGATTAATCCAGACAGGTCTGATACCAGTGTATTTTTCAATGGGTAGATGTTGAGAATTTTGAAATGTGGCTAATTAAATTACAATACTCAAAGTTATGGAACTTAAAGTTTCTGGTATCTGCGATACACAATTGAGGCTACTGAAAGTGATCACTCTATTATGACCTCTTAAAAGTCCCTGCCAATGAAATTTGACTAAAGAAAGTAACATTGCTTTTAGCATTTGGATCAACATTCCTCATTGAATTTTCACAAATAAAGTCAGTCCTCCTGTAGCTGGTTAATAACTAACACTCAGAGGCTTGTGAATGTGATTTGAAAGTGTGATGGGAGAACTCAGCAAAAGAAAGCAACGGCAGAAATCACACTGAATGGTAAGACATGCATATTAATTTATTAAATTCAGGTATTATATTTGAATATTTTGTATTAATCAAAATGTAGGTAGGGCAATTATTAACATTAAGAAAGTTTCAATGTCACAGAAATCAGTATAAACTAGGACATGGGATAACTTTTGTCACACCCCTTCTGTTTTCTCTGGCTTTTTACAATTCTTAGTAAAAAAAAGAACAAGAGGAATTCAGGTTCACTTATTAGATACTATTTAAAAATACTTAAAAGAATAATTATGCTTTCATTCAGTTAACATGAATATAAGAAGAAATTCTAGGTATTTGATTAAACTGTAGTATTTTTACATCTAACACAATATATACAATAAATTTTACAATAAATTTTACAATAAATTTTACAATAAAATGATCAGCAAGGAAATACAAAAATATATTACTTCAATCCAAAAGCATTCCTTGCTGAGTATCAAAGTTCCCCTTCTGCTACCTAGATGTATCTGATTCGTCTGCTTTTTGGCTTCATGTGAAAATAGAGTGACACATAAAGTGTTTCCATTCCCATAGCTGTCTAATTTCAGACATCACACCCTCACACCCGAAGAAGGCTCCACAGCAGAAACATTGTGTTTTCTTTCTTCTCTTTTCAGCATGGAATAAACTTTGCAGCCTACCCACCTGAACCAATTTCATACATGCCAGCTATTGGGAAGTTGTTATTTGGGGTTAAAGCATCTATATGGCAAATAACAACAAAATAGGAAATATTAAATATGTGCACAGAGTACTATACTAATGTACAAAAAATATAACTCACATCTAAATTATTCAGATTCTTTAAAAAATCAAACAAAAACTATAAATCAGTAAATGAACAATGCATATAAAGAATCAAGATAAATGTTTGTATCTGCTTTGGGATGTTACATTACTCTTCCTACTCACCTAACTTAAGTGGGAAAGTTTGACCATTCATGTTGAGTAAAACGGTTTCTGTTAATCTTCACTAAAGGTTTTTTTTTCCATATGAAATGTCCACATTTCCACATTTAAAACTGAATAAAGCAAAAGAGTGCATGAAGCTCAGCATGACTATAAAACACAAATAAATTCCATCAGGTCTATCAAAGGTAAAGTGCTATTAAATGATGGATAAAATAATCAGCCAATTTCTCTGTAGGTTTCTGTTATGTTTTCTGACCCTTATGAGATAGTGATTTCGTTATTGAACTGTCGTCTTGAACTGTCAAGATGAAGACAGCAAACCATTCGACTGCCTATTGCCAGTGTGATGACTCATGGTCTTCTAGGATATAACCTGTGCCTAACAGAATGAGTTTCTTAGTATAAACTAGTCAGCTAATTTTTTAAAAGAGAATATTGCTTTCTCCAGTCACTCCGGTCAACTAGACAATCTTCAGTAACTATGACTTTATGAATGGATATTTATACACAGTCTGAACTCATTTAGGCAATTTCTACTCAACTCAGATAACATAAACCTGGTATTTGTATGCAATCATATGATTTAAACTTCAGATTTTGTTATCTCAAAGAGCAATAAATAAATATAAACCTATCTTGCCTACTATAATTTTTTTTGTACATCTATATAACGTACTGTAGGTATTTTTCCACTATAATGAAATGTAGAACCCATGTGACAAACACATTTCCTGTTTCTTACAAATACTGACTTATCTTTTTTGAAAGTCATCAAATGTGTTGCTGAGAGATGTTCAGCAGTTTAAAAATGTACTGGCATCTTGTTGTGCTTTTAGTTATGTCCCCAAAATTAATGGTCTTCTAGGACCTTGGTAATTTATATTTGTTCTGTTTTATTGATTGACCTTTGGCCTTGTAATTTTCTTTGCTACTTTTATTATGGATGTGTTAAATATTAACTACATACAAATAATGTACTAAATATGTAAATACTAAAAACTAAAATATGTATGAAACGAATATGAATAAATATAATGTATTAATGAAATTAATAAAAATTACATAAAAAATGTTATATAATATTATATAATTAAAAAATCTTGCCATTAAGTCATTCTCTAACTGTAATTTCTAAAACCAATGTTATGGCAAATTTACATGGTATAAATGCAAGTAGCCTCTGGCACACAGAAAATACCATCAAATGATTAATTTTGAGTTTACATGAATTGCATACAAAAATATGTTCTCTTACTATATGATGGTTTGCATAAATAAGGTGCCACTCAGTAGTAATATTTTTTAGGAAAATCCAGCAATTGTGATGACAACAGATTCCAACCTCTCCTCTGGGTTCTCAAGTGTTTCCTGACCAATTGAGACATATATATGTAGTAGGTCTACTTGACCTCTAGGTCTCTATGGACTTCCATGGCTCCATCTGGACTACTTTCTGGGAACAGTTTTTCAGTTAGCCCTCCTGTTCTAGAGGACTAGCTACTCTACTCTGAGGCTTCCCTGAATATGGAGAGCAAACCCAACAGCCCACATAGGAAACACTATTTCTGCTGCTTGTACTCATGATCTTGTCCTTTTGGGGTAGTGTGGTGGCTCGGTGGCTAAGGATCTGCGCCTGTGGTTTGAAGGTTGCCAGTTCGAGGAATTATACTCTGTTGAGTACTTTACTGTGCACTTTTTAATCTGCTTAGTATTGAATATTTATTTGGAATTCTACCACTAAAGGGAAATTTAAGTAGCTGAGCATAAAAAGAAGAGGAGCATAACGCATCTGAAGGTCAAAAACAATATTAATTTAGGAACATAAACATATAACTGTATGTAAACTGTACTGTATATGGCTGATCTTGGTAGTTTAAATAAAAAATACACACCAGTCTTCCATTTCTCCCTTAACATTTTAAGCATTAAAGTTTTATGAAACGGTCCCCAAATATGCGATTGCTGTATAGTTTGAATTTAAATTTAAAAAAATTATTTAACATGAAAATTAAGCTGTTTAAATTCCTCCACCTGAGAATATAGTCACTCGTTGCTATGCAACACAGAAACACAGCCACAGGTAACTAGCAAAGAGAGGACATTAGCTAGCCAATATGAGAAAGGAATAAATGATTTTTTTACTTCTTTTGCACATTTATTCGAACATTTCCATTGATTGTACAAGCACCTGGAAACTGTCCAATCCCTAGTTCGTCTGCATTTTCTTTCTGTGTCTTCTAGGATATAATGTCGGCGATTTGTGTTAAAATTGGGTTTCAAATAATGCCGCAGCAAACTCTTGTTTTTATGTCCACTATAACGGACAATCTCCCTTGCTTTAACCGAGCATTTCATAATTACCTAAAATGAAAATGTGACAGAATTCTGGGCTACCCCTATACCAGAGATTACGGTAGGGATCAGAATGGTGATTGGCTGACACCATCTGACACCCCTCTGATTGGAGAAAAAAAAACTTGCTGATCTGTTCTACATAGCAGGAAGATATGAGCATATGCTGCTTCTGTTTGAAATGTGTATTTTAAAAGTTTAATTAGGAAGTAAAAACCTTACAGCATACACAGATTTCTAAACTGATCACGAGGAAGAAAAATCACCCGTGTTTTGCACATAAAAAGTGGTTATTAACTATCGAAACCTATTTTATTTATTTTATTTTTATTTAGATTAAGAGTTCCTGTCACCCCCATTTCCATTTAAATCACAAACCCATGTTTAAATATTTTTATTGATTCACAATCTGGCAATGCAACGTAAATCGTTATCTTTGTCTTCTGCATAATAATGTTCACCTCTCTGTCCAGCAAATTAATAATAAACTTTATTTTCGTCGTCTCCGCTTTAAAGGTACCCCTGTAATATTGTATTTCATTGCACTTTGACAGATTGTCTTTACATCAATTGTTGTCAGAATATCCCCACCTCCAAACAAGAACAAAATTGCAACAATTTTATTAACTGGCTGTTTCAGTAACTTAAAGTATATATTTAAAGTAATAATTTAACAATATATGTAAATGTTTTAAGAATTGTTAAAGTTGTGTATGTCTGTAGATTGTATCTTATTTTTAGTTTTTGTTTTATTTCACGTTGATTTTATAACAGAATCTTGATCAAAATACTTTTATTTTTTCAAACAGAATTCACATTCACTGCAGCCAAATGGCCTTGCAAATCAGATATCAAGGAACAAAACAATTATCGCGCCCGGCTCCTCAATGGAAACACTTTAACATGCTAATGCGTTGGTGTAACACTCTGTGTCTACAGTACATTGTAAACAAACCGGTTTCACAGGAATTTTCAACCCCCAGCCACTGTTGTTTCATCGGTTGTTATCCTGTAAAGCGCTTTATGGAGCCACCTTTAAAGGCGCTATATAAAATAAAGTTTTTTTATTATTAGTATTAATATTGATCATATTTTTCCTCCCAGAACTTGTAAATTATTGTTGTTATTGTTCTTGTTATCCTGTAAAGGGCTTTGAGAAACATACTGTCCAGCCTGTGAGGTGCATTCTCTTGTAAAATAATAAGTAGAGCTTTGGGCTTATTAGTGCCTCACTTACACCAACCCAATGTAAATACATTTTGTCTCCAAATCCACCACCACTTGTTTGAATCATAGCCCTGCCAAACAATGCAAATTCCGCTGCAATGGTTGTGTGCAGGAGTTATTCAGTATGGCATCTCCATGTTCAAGTAAACACTGCTCTGTGTGCAAATGCAAATGCATTTTATAAAAAGTTCTTTTTTAAAAGCCACCTTTAAAGGCACTATATAAAATCAAGTGTAATATTATTAATATTAATGATATTCTTCCTCCCAGGACTAGTAAAATTGTTGTTGTTATTGTTGTTATCCCGTAAAGCACTTTGAGAAGCATATTGTCCAGCATATTGTATTTCATTGCACTTTGACAGATCGTCTTATAATCACTTGTTGTTAGAATATCCCCCAAGAGGATATTCCCCCCAAGAGGATATAGAGGATATCCCCCAAGAGGTATCCAGGTTACAGTGAAACGGGCATACAGTCTGGGGAGATCGCCTGTTTTCCATGTAAATAGTTCCCTGGTTCCGCACTCCTTGGTCTCTCTCTCTCTCTCTCTCTCTCTCTCTCTCTCTCTCTCTCTCTCTCTCTCTCTCTCTCTCTGTCTCTCTCTCTGTTTCTCTGTCTGTCTCTCTCTCTCCTCGGCCCACGCTCTTGGCGGACAGCATGGACAGTGAACGGCCAATGATGTCGGACTCAGAGAAGTGCCGGTCCCCCCAGCAGCTGAGTGACCCCCTAAAGCGCATTTTGGGGGCGAGCAGCAGCCGCCAGGGGCCGGGACGACCCCTCAGCACCGCCAGTGGCCACAGTCCTTATCAGGGCTACCCCACGGTGACCTACTCAGCGGAAGGGGGGCCCTTTCCCGGGTTGCCTCAGGCCATGTGGCAGGAAGGAGACGCCAGACCAGTGGGGTCCAGCCCGCCACCCCTGTTCCAGCCTGTGTCGGTGAGACCGAGCCGTTATAATGGGGAGATCCCATGGAAGATGTTTGAGGCCCAGTTCCAGATGACACCAGGCCGCAGCAGGGTGATGGTCGAACTGGTGTCGATGAGGGCCTGGCAGGGTCTGCCCTCGGTGAGGCAGGGAAGAAATAAGCCCCGTCTGTGGCCAACCCTTCCCACAGCAGGCGGGGTGAAGCGCTCTTTCTGGCTTTCTGGAGGGGGGGAAGCGTCGCACAAGGGCGGCCTTCCCCCCTTTAGGCCGCCCCGCTCCCGTTTCCTGACGGCCTCCAGAGTCCCTGGGGCTGGGGGAACCGGCAGTTCTCTGGGTCCGACATCATCGGCCATTCACTGTCCATCCTCTCGCTTCTGACACCAATGTAATGAATTTGGGTTTGTTGAGGACGAACACAGAGACTCAGATTTGTGGAGTTAAAAACTGCGTTTTATTTCTTCCTCGTCACCATCTGCCAGCAGCATCCGCCGCACCCAGACAAGAGAGAGACACAAGACAAGTCTGCCAAGAGCGTGGGCCTGAGAGAGAGAGACAGAGAGAGAGAGAGAGAGAGAGACACCAAGGGGTGCGGAACCAGGGAACTATTAACATGGAAAACGGGCGATCTCCCCAGACTGTACACCCATTTCACTGTTACCTGGATACCTCTTGGGGATATCCTCTATATCCTCTTGGGGGATATTCTAAAAACAAGTGATTATAAGACGATCTGTCAAAGTGCAATGAAATACAATATGCTGGACAGTATGCTTCTCAAAGTGCTTTATGGGATAACAACAATAACAACAACAATTTTACAAGTCCTGGAAGGAAGAATATCATCAATATTAATAATAATAATACACTTTATTTTATATAGCGCCTTTAAAGGTGGCTTTTAAAAAAAACCTTTTTTTAAATGCATTTGCATTTGCACACAGAGCAGTGTTTACTTGAAGATGGAGATGCCATACTGAATAATTCCTGCACACAACCATTGCAGCGGAATTTGCGTAATTTGGCAGACTATGATTCATACAAGCGGTGGTGGATTTGGAGACAAAATTTATTTACATTACACAGAGACTCAGTAGCAATAGCAATTAGCAATATCAAAATAGCAATATTATGGACACACAATTGACTTTTTTTAAGACAGCTGGTTTTTGTTGACAGTTTGACACAAGTTTACCAGTGAAAAGACCACGGGCATTACCCCCCCCCCCCCCAATATTCTCAGAGTAGAATAGAATGTATTATTAGCACAATTTATTACAGTGCTAAATTTAATATTATTGATTACTAATAGTGTATGCTAACACCTAGCTTTCTTAACGCAAGAAGTACTACCTTAAGTACTGTACAGTAAGTACTTACTGTACTTACTGTACTGTACTTAAGTACTAGTACTGTAAGCAAAAAAAGGGGTTTTGGAGGGGGGGAGGTGTCCTTCGCTGGAAGACTCGCCGCCTTCTACTTTGAAAATACCAGTTTAATTCGTCACAGCCAGCACTCCCGCAGAGAGTGATGAAAACTGCTCAGCGCCAGGCGAATGCACATTAATATGTTGGGCTTTTGGGTTTAGGTGGATTTGCGCCCTACAGTTCAAACTGCGGTACCGCTGTGTACTATACATACAGTATAGTATGAACGTGTTGTTTTGAAATATAAAAAATGTCAATATACTGTAGGAGAAATTGAGTATTGGTGTGTATTTTTTTCTTTAAAATACCAATAACAGCAACATACAGTTTACATAATATGTTTATGTTCCTATATTAATATATGACCTTTATAACCTTTGTTATGCTCCTCTGCGTTTTATGCTTAGCTACTAAAATTTCCCTTTAGTGGTAAAATTCCATATAAATATTCAATACTAAGTGAATTAAAATGTGCGCAGTAAAGAGATTAAATGATTAAATCTTTTCACTAATGACCAATACACCACATTATCTTCCGTGTCGCATTAACATTGGAATGTTTTTTTACAAGTATCAAAAGAAGCGATACACAACCTGTCTCCACTATAACTCTTCAGTTTACAGAGAAATTCCGCCAGAAACTCACAACATTGTCCAATAATACTCTTCTTGTGTCTAATTTTTAGTTAAGCAGGATTTGAGCTACAGACCATAAAACAGAATCCACCTGCGATTTGGGTGTTAACAAAACGTGTTTACAAAAAAAGTTAAATACAGTAATACTACCAGCTATATAGATACATATATTTAGATATTTAGATCCTTAAATTAATATCATTATTAATTTCTTTAGATACGTGATTACATATTCTCGATTATAAAACAGATAATGCCGGTCCTGGAATCTGACTACCTGACACAGTTCTGAAGCGGTACCATAATCTCTGGTATACAGACGCCCCTGAAATTGGACTTTTTAATGTGTGATAAATTTTAAAGACTAATTCTTAGCGTAGATAAGAAAGCGTAGATAAAAAGAAGCTTGGATTCTAATGTATCTGATACAAGTATCTTTTAATACAGTCTTTGTTGTGCTCTTGAGGATCCTTGTGATGTTTTGAGCTCTGGTTGAATGATAAGTGTCGCAGTTTAAATAATTTTCGTTGTTAGAAATGATGAAACACTCTGTTAAAAGCAAGGGAGTTTTTATGTCTGTTATACTTAAAGAAAATGCCAGACGAACTAGGGATTGGACAGTTTTTCAATGCTTGTACAATCGATGGAAATGTTCAAATAAATGTGCTAAAGAAATAAACAAAAAAAGTAATTTATTCCTTTATCCTATTGGCTAGCTAATGTCCCGTCCCTGTTAGTTAGATTAACGAAATGCTGTGGTGTTACTTTTTGTCGATGTAAAATTAAGTCTTTTCATTTAAAATGACGGTTACAAATAATGTGGAAAAGCGTAATGCTTGTCCAAGGTCATTCATTATTAATACTATTAGTAATATCTTCGGTAAAGGCATTAATGCATAAAATATTTCTGCATAATTAAAATACTTATGATAAAGGTAGGTTGTGCACTTTTGCCCAACTGAGCAATAATGCTTTCATAAAATATACCAACTTTTTAATGACTGATGATTAACATGCTGTAATATACAGTTTAAATTTATAAGCTCAAATTCTGTACATGAGAGGTTAAGCTTTATTGGCTCCTCCTGGCGGTTTTACAAGGTTATTCTGGATACTTTCTGATATGACATCATATGACGTGTGATACTGCGTCATGCCGCGTTAGGATACGACACGCCCACTGCATGGTACCGTGGTGTTCCTCACGCGTTTTGAATGGCTGCATCTGTATATAATTTTAGGAACATAAACATATTATGTAACTGTATATGGCTGGTATTGGTAGTTTAAATAAAAAATACACACCAGTATTCCAATTTCTTCCTAAACATTTTAAGTCTTGCATTTGGTTACATACTGTGGTTATTTTAGAAAAATGTATATGTGGTCCTTCTGATAATATTAAGTTTATATACTTTGTAAAAAGTTATAATGTAATGTTATAAAGCCTACCATCATTCAATCACAAACTGCAGTGGCCAGCCTTCAGATATAAATAGGCTGCTGTGCTCATTTGCAGCGGTCCTTATCCACACACCACAAGTACTGCAGATTACTCACAGACACTGATAATCCACTCTCTCCCATAACTTCAGCCCTGACACTCTCACTGCTGTACTTTAGTCTGCTAGGTGGATACACCAGCACTTCACTGCTCATACAGTTCTTCTGCCTTGCCTGCATGCCTGGTGGATTACATACAAACAATACATAACACAGGAGCTACCGCTTTGCTCCTTTTCTGGTCTGAGCCAATTGGTAATTACAAGACTTCAAATAGTAAATTCAGCTTCTTTCTTATAGAGGATGCTATCTCAAAGGATGCACTCTTTTTCCTCTGTATTGTTGGTTGAAAAAGCTCAAACAGATCCAGCCATTCAAAATGCATGGAGTACACTGCGTTCAAACGCGGTAGGCATGATGTGTCACCACCCGTCATAACGCATCATACCGCAGTTATGATAATAGTATCCGGAATCACCTTGTAAAACCGCCAGGTGGAGCTAATAAAGCTTAACGTCTCATATACAACATTTGAGCTGTTGCCAGAAAACGCCCGGTTTCGAATCCCGGTCACTGCTGAGGGACAATCTTTTTCCAATTAAGAATTTAAGTTGTATACTCTTTAGACTTTTAATCATTTTAAATTACAGCATGTTAATCATTAAACATTAAAAAGTCAGTATATTTTATAAAGGCAAGATTGCTCAGTTGGACAAAATTACACAACCTTCCACCTTCATCATAAATATTTTAATTATCCATAAATACTGAAATGGATAGTTTTAGTAAATATGTTGACAAATATCTGAATTTTTGCAAGATAAAACTGAATCCAGCTGTGAATCAGCTACGTGACCTTGCCCTTGGAAAGATTGTGGAAAAGAGGTTTAGTGGGTAGCATTACTCACAGCGCAGTCACCATGGAGTGTTTTAATACACTGTACAGTACAACAGTATAAAGCAAGTTTGTTTTTTAATGTTTATAATCGCTATTCTTGCAGATACATTTTGTATTCTGTTTACTTCTGTGTGTTAGCTGGTGGGCAAACAATCGAGGTCAAAATTCTTCCAAAAGGAGTGTACCTTTAAAACACAGAAGACTGCACCAAGCTTTTTCAGCTCTGTATGTTGCACAAGCCATTTCTTTTTGACACTTTCTTTGCCTAACCTGTTCCCATTTTTTTAACCATTCTGTAAGAGCAGGGACAGAAAGAGTGAACCCTGTTTTTTTATAGTCAGATTTAACGTATGTTTGAATACAGTCTTGCAATTTAATGTTTTTACAAGATGTGGAAGTGCAACAATTTATCACAATTGTCATAAAAAGGCACAAAAATGACAAAGTGAAGGCTGTGAAAACATTCACATTATACTTTAAACATAAAGCAAGTGTTCTCCTTACTCTATGAGGTCTCGTGAAAACACTACATCCATGCCAGAATTGTGTTTGAACTTTAAGCTAACTTTACTACGGTTGAAAAGCGAAGAAAAAAAATACTCTGAAAAAGTTATGAAAAGCTTGAAATTATTATTATTAAATTAATACTGTTAATAATGACCAGACACATTATTATTGTTTCAGTGGTATTTTTAATATTGCTTTATTATTCTCGATTCTAATTACAATATACAGGTACACAATTTCATTTTAAGGCTTGAGACATCTGTTAAATTGCCCCACTGAATTGCCCCAATTTTGAATTAAACCAGTTGAACAGCGGTTAAGCATACTGCAGTTTTTGTTAACACAACACAACTTTGTCAGTGAAAAAAATGCGGGCACTTTTCCTCCTCTACTACATTCTAGAGTAGAGTAGAGTAGGCGAACCTTCCAATGAAAGACAGTCCCTCTTCCCCCCACGGACAGACAGACAAATGTTTTCACAGCCTTCACTCCACTTACCCAGACTGTAAGCATGGGAATAAAGCTTTGTTTTATTTCTGAAATCCTTTCTTTATGTCCTGTTTTAATTCAGGTAAGGGTCCGCTATATTCACAATACTGCTGACAGCAGGATAATTGCTATTCTTTACTCAACAGCTTTTTAAAAACAGCACCCATGATGTTCAAACATTTTTTACACTGAAAACTGACACAACTTTGCGTTGTTAATCTCTTTTTCTCGTGGTTTTATTTAATGTGGCACTATGCACTGGGATAGGGGGATGCTGTTCATGAGCCAATAGCATTTATACCACAACAGCCACAATGCTGCAACTAAGAGTTGTACAAACTTGGCAGGTCCTCTGACCTTTCCAAGCCTAGCTGTGGGTTGTGAAACCTTTTTAATTTTTTTTTTAATACAGTAATACTACCAGCTATATAAATACACCTGGAACGTTTGCCCACCAGCTAACACACAGAAGCAAACTGAATACAAAATGTACTTGCTAGAATAGCAATTACAAACATTGAAAAACATACTTGCTTTATACTGTTTATACTGAGCAATCTTGCTTTTATAAAATATACTGACTTTTTCATGTTTAATGTTTAACATGCTGTAATACAGTCTAAAATGATTAAAAGTCTAAACTGTATACTACTTAAATTCGTATCTCTAATAATATAACTATCAAGTGGTATTAAATAAATGTGACTTTTTTGTATAGATGACACTTTTCTAAAAATTTATAAAAATGATTACAATCTATTCTTCACGTGTGATCCCATGAGAAAGTAGTATATGCCCCTGCTTTGTTTAAAGATGGTATGAAAAATAAATCTAAATGATGAGAAAGCTACTGTATGCTTAAAGTAAAATTAGAATAATAATTGCTCACATGGACTCTCAACACCACCTGTCTGATCAAGAAAGCTCAACAGTGCCTGTACTTCCTAAGATGGTTGAAGAAGGCTAAGTATGTCCCCAGATCCTCACTAACTTTTACAGATGCACTACAGAAAGCACACTGACAGGCTGCATCACAGTGTGGTATGGCAACTGCAGTGCTGCTGACCGCAAAGCCCTACAGCGGGTGGTGAAAACTGCCCAGTCCATCACTGGGGTTACCCTCCCATCTATCCAGGACATTTATGACAGACGGTGCTTGAGGAAAGCTCTAAGCATAATCAAAGACCCCACACGCCCCAGCTACAGACTTTATGATCTGCTACCATCTGGAAAAATGTACCGGAGCATTCGGGCCCGGACTACCAGACTCAGAGACAGTTTTTACCCCCGCACTATCAAACTTAAATTCCCAGCCTCTCTCACTCTCACTCTCACCTCACCTCTCACCTATGATCTGAACCTCACAGTGCCTTCTTCCTTTCTTTCTTACCAAAAACCCAAACACACATTGAAAATCTACCTCTACCATACATGTCAAAAACTCACTCCCCATAATTTCTATCCCTTTATTTTATTCTGTTGATGCATATTTTTGCACATAACCTGTTACCTTTTTGTTGTTTTGCACACTGCCTGTTGTCTCTGTCTTTCTTTTGCTACACAATTGTGTTGTTGTTGTTGGTTTTTTTTCTTTGTACTACTTATGTCCGAGAGCTAGCTAAATATCATTTCGTTATACCATATACCATGTATATGAGTGTAATGACAATAAACTTGAAACTTGAACTTGAATAAACTTGCTTACACTTATATAGCGCTTTTCTGGACACTCCACTCAAAGCGCTTTACAGGTAATAGGGACTCCCCTCCACCACCACCACCAATGTGCAGCATCCACCTGGATGATGCGACGGCAGGCATAGTGCACCAGAACACTCACCACACAACAGCTATCGGTAGGGAGGAGAGCAGAGTAATGTAGCCAATTCAATGGGGATTATTAGGAGGCCATGATTGGTAAGGGCCAATGGGAATGGGTTACATCCCTACTCTTTTCGAGAAACACCCTGGGATTTTTAATGACCACAGAGAGTTAGGACCTTGGTTTTACATCTCATCCGAAAGACGGCGCCTGTTTACAGTATAGTGTCCCCATCTCTACACTGGGGCATTAGGACCCACATGGACTGCGGGGTGAGCACCCCCTGCTGGCCCCACTAACACCTCTTCCAGCAGCAACCTTAGTTTTTCCCAGGAGGTCTCCCATCCAGGTACTGACCAGGCTCACACCTTCTTAGCTTCAGTGGGTTGCCAGTTGTGAGTTGCAGGGTGATATGGCTGCTGGCATAGAAGACAAAGATAACGATTTATGATGCATTGTCAGATTGTGAATCAATAAAGGTATTAAATTAAACAAGCATTTGCAATTTTAAGCAAAATGGGGGGTAATGGGGACTCTCTTTTATTTCTCTATTATTATCAAAATCCTCAACTTGATTAATTGTGGTTATTTTGGAAACATTTTGATATGTTCCTTGTAACTACACTGCTGTCGATATTGCAGCAATAGACAAAATGAAAAGTTTGGAGTTTGTAATGTAGGGATTTCTATATTTATGTCTTTATTTAGTGGTTTCATCAGTGACAAAGGCTAAACGTCCAGCTTCAGTAATGTGTACGCCAGTGGGGTAGGGCGCATACCCACATGAGCTTGAAAGCGCTACATTATTAATAACGTCCTATTTTCGTGTTTCAGCAAGGATGGACACAGTGGCTCAGACACTTGCTTTTATTTTTTGGCACAGCGAGCACAATGCCCGGACCCATACACCAGCAGAGAGAGAGAGAGAGAGAGAGAGAGAGTGAGAGGGAGAGGAAGAGAGAACGAGCGAGTACCAAAGAGAACAAGAGAGAGATAACAACACACTGGGGTCTATTTGGGTAGTTACACAGGGATAGGGTGGTAATTGGGTACAAGTATAACAGGGGTGCGAAACCAAGGAACTATTTACAAGAATCCGGGCGATCTCACCAAACTATATGCTCGTTTTGCAATGGGTCAGCTGCACTGAACAGCGGCTTTCCTAGTCCCCACCCTGACCACTACTACTCCTGTCCTGTCCCTCACAACGTATCCCAGCTGGGAACTCCTTAGCCGCACCGCCAGGCGAATGCGCTACAATAATATCTTCCGTGTCGCATTAACATTGAAATGTTCTTTTTTACAAGTGTCAAAAGAGGCGATACACAATGTGTTTCCTCTATAACTCTTCAGTTTACAGAGAAATTCCGCCAGAGCCTCAAAACATTCTCTATACTCTTCTGGTGTCTACTTTTAGCAGGATTTGAGCTACAGTATATGAATATAATTCATTATTTTATATTCTGTATTAATCAAATTCTAAAAATGTCAATATATTTAGTTTATTTGTTAAATGAAAACTGATGGCGACACCTGGGCTTGAACATTCGACTTCCAGCACAGAAAGCACATGCCTTATCCATTACGCCAAAGACATAATCATGTGGGAAAGAGTGTACTACTGTGATAATTTGAGCTACAGTATATGAATATAATTATATCGTTATTAATTTCTTTAGATATGCGATTCCACATTATATTCCCTACTAATCAAATTCTAAAAAGTATACTTTTGTTTACTGCAATAATGAGCGTATTCACAGAAAAGGTTAAAATATTGTAACTTTTTACAAAGTATATAAACTTAATATAGTCAGAAGGAGCACGTACATTTTTTCCAAAATAACCACATTATGTAACCGAATGCAATTCTTTGATACTTAAAATGTTTAGGAAGAAAGAGGAATACTGGTGTGTATTTTTTATTTAAACTACCAATACCAGCCATAAACAGTTTACATAATATGTTTATGTTCCTAAATTAATATCGTTTATGAGCATGTGAAAGGCATGGTGAATCGAAGATTCTCAAAACTTACTTTGTATGATTGGAAACAAATACGTGATTGGATCAACGAAATGCTGTGGAGTTACTTTGTGTCAATGGACAAACAGTCTTTTCATGTTGCAACAGTTAAACTGATGCAGATGGTTACAAAGAATACGGTAATACTTTGAGCTTATAACCTTTCCAAGGTCATTCATTATTAATACTATTAGTAATATCTTCTGTAAAGACTTTGATGCATACAATATTTCTATATAATTAAAATATTTATGATGAAGGCGGAGGGTTGTGTGCTTTTGTCCAACTGAGCAATCTTGCTTTTATAAAATATACCAACTTTTTAATGTTTAATGATTCACATGCTGTAATGCATAGTTTAAAATGATTAAAAGTCTAAATTTTTAATTGGAAAAAGATTGTCCCTCACCAGTGACTGTGATTCGAAACTAAGCATTTTCTGGCGACAGCTCAAATGCTGCACATGAGACATTAAGCTTTATTAGCTCCATCTGGCTGTTTTACAAGGTCTTACAAGGTGCTTCCGGATACTATAAGCATAATCTAATTTGCATGCAGTATAATGCCGTATGATGTGCCACGCCTACAGCATTTGCATCTGTACATAATCTGCTTTGTTCATATGGAATCCAAGGTTCAACTAAATGAGCTTCCTCTATAGTTCTCTGTACTAGGGCTTGCAAAAGGGGCTGAGAATTATGATCCCCCTATAGTAGGAACACTTATATATCCCACTATATTCTGCCAATATAAAGTTACTCTCCCCAACTTTTATACAATATTGAAGACTCTTGTTGATAACCATTCCCCCCTGAAATTGCCCAACATTTTTTTATAAGAATGTGATGGTGCCATCTGAGGCTTGACTGAAGTCTCCTCCTGCTGGAGTTAAATTGCCTTAATTGGCTGATTAGTATGCTAATGGATTCATTTGTTTGTCCCTTTGGATAATGGAACATTCCACAACATTAGCTATTAGGATATAACAGCAGTCAGGTGCATAGGGCAGGGACTGAGTCTAAACTCCTGAGTCATGAGTAGATACACAGATTATCAAAAATTATGTCAGGTGCCATGTTCTCTTTTCTAAGGGCCTGTTTTTCCGGGGCTACTCGGGTACCATATGTCATCGCTAGGCGGTGTGTTGGTCAGTGCACATGCACAGGTGTGTTATAAAACAATGATCCCACAAAAGACCTTTGTTAAAGATTGCCATAGCAGGAGATAGGCCCAAATATTCCAAGCGTCAGTTAAAGTGGGTCTATTATAAACTGTCAAAGTCTGCTTTTAAGAAGGGTGATCACGTGAGTGTAAAATTAAGGGGAAGTTTGAAAAATTTATGATCAAACCTTAACAGATGAAATTTGCATTAAGAGCAGACCCCAGCCCCACAGACAGTATTAATGGTTTCTTTTATGGCAAAGAGCTACAGAAGGTCAATGCGAACACTGAAACACTCTAACACATACAAAACATTTTGGCAGACAGGGATCATGAAAAAAATAGCTTTTGATAAAGTGGTGCAGCTGGAATGATAAATTCAATAGGTGGGTAAAAACCTCTGAGATGAAAGATACAGAGAGTGTTAAAATGTTAATTCAAATGGATTTTATGAGACACTGACCAGTAATTCATCATCAAAGATGTTTCCAAAGAACACCAGCTCATGCTTCGTTGAACATTTAGCAAAATACATCAACCTGGTGGGGAATGGAGAAGTGGGGCTGGTGGAGATGCTGTACCCGCACATGTTAAAATAAAAATGTGTCGTTCGCCTTTTGTAAGGTTATTGTCAAGTATTCCTATTTTCGTATGGCGAAAGCAACATTTAAAAGAATGACAGTTATTAGACATGGAAAGTCTTGTGTCCTGTGTGCAGAAAGAAATCAGTTTTTTTCACATCTTATATCTTTCCTCAGCTTCAACAGCATAGTTCATGTCTGACCCACCATATCACCAATTGAGCTCCTGGTACCACTGACTAACTACTACTAAAAGTAGAACAAAGAAAACTAAGAGGATTTATAAAAGACATTGGGTGGATAAGAGGACTTCAGGATGTGTGACCTATGGAGACATATTTAAACTATGGCCTTTGTTCCCTGTAGATCTGGGTAATGTGCAAAGTTGAGCTTTGAGCTGGGCATATTCTAATTAGTTTATAATAATAATTATATATATATCATTTTACATAGAAGTGGCACCCCTCCAGTTATATATAACCAGATTGATATAACTCTGGGAGACTGTCTGAACAATAACTGTTCCTGTTACAGGGCCTTTATAGTAAGTGTTCTCAACTACAGCAAAAAGACCATGAAGACCCAATATTCCACTGGGCTTTCTGGACAAACTCCTGCTGAATGACTTGGATCTGAAAATAAAACCCACACACAACAAGGATGTTTTTTATTTAATGAACAACGTCTGATACCAGAATCTGAGCATGCTCTCAGAGTTCTTTTGTCAAAAAAGTCAGTGTGATCCCAGGAATCAGACTGAGAATGCTGAAGCACTGCTGATGGCTAACACCAAAAGTGCAGATGAAAATTTTCAGCTTGCCCACAGGGAGCTGTGTGTGTAATCAAGAAAATCTGTTTCTTGGGTAAGTCATAGTCTTGGGGTTTGTGGACAATACATCATTCAGCGACAGGTACACTCAAAATCTTACAATACAACATTTATTTTTTGGCTTATTACATGTTCATGGGGTAGCTTATTCAGAGAATACATTTTCCAAATAAAGCCAGACTTCCCACATGGAAACTGTGTCAATGAATATTTTTACCTGGTGGAAACCTTTCAATATGCCTTTCAAGTTAGTGCTTGAAAGGCAAATTCCTTAGATACACTTTATTCACCTTAGCACTGACCAGGAGTGCACCAAACATTATTCACTTATTAAAACAGGCAATCTAAGAGCTGAGATACACTTTACATAACTTTTGCCTACTACTGTGAACATGATCGTGTTTGTCCTTTCTGATAATGTGATCACAAGTAACATACAGTGCTAGATCTTTTTTGGCTCCTGCTAAATTCCTGATGGATCACAGATATGAGCACCAGACAGTTGGAAGATATATTGCCATGGAATCTAGTAAGTGGTAAGTGTTCTCTGGTAGAATTTCCAAGCAACAATCTCCAAGAAGAGAAACTGGCATTCGGGCATCTGAATCTGATAGTCAATAAGCTACCCCATGAACATCCCAGAAAGCACTAAATAGGCATTTATTGGACACCTGCAGGAGGAGGGGAATGTTTGGATTTGTACTCTCTTCCACCAAATACTTTTTCACCTTTATTTAATTTTGTCATTGTTGGTGCAATACACGAATAACACACCAGTACCTTTTCATGCATTTATTGCAATTTTTAACTTTATATATATTTTATTTATTTATATTATAAAATTATATATTTTAATATCTACACAAAACATTTTAAAAAATACAACAAAATTTCATTACAAAACATTAATACTATTACATAGGTTAGAGTTCAAACACAAAAAAGTAAAAAAAAATTCACAGTCAACCAGGAAAGTCTTGGTATCAGTCAATGTTTCAGACATAGAGTTTGCACAGATATTCCCACAGTGGTGACACACTATATGTGGGTTTCTCCACAGCAGGCCAGACATTGCACAGCCCTCAGAATCTTGAGTTTTTCCAACAGCACTCTCTTACTGGCACTGGAAGGTACTCTTAATGTTAATTCAGGCCATTCAGTTCCCTTTACAAAAATTAAAAATTGCTGGAACACTTGACTATAAAATATAGCATTGTATTCAATAGATCTATTCTTCTAAGAATATCTCTCATTTCATCATCTCTCATTTTCTACATATCCCAGCATCTAATCCCCATCTGTGCATTTCCAATTGTTTTTGAGGTACAAGGTACATTTTCTGAAAATCCTTCACCATCAGCTTTGAAAAAGTGCTGTAATCAAGGGTAATGCTACAGATGCAGCCATTCAAAACAACCAAGGTACGCTGCGGTAAAATGCGATGGGCGTGGCGCAATACACTGCATTATACCGTATGCAAATTAGATTATGATAACATCATCCGGAAGCACCTTGTAAAACCGCCAGGTGGAGCTAATAAAACTTAACGTCTCATGTGCAGCATTTGAGCCGTCGCCAGAAAACACTGCTGAGGGACAATCTTTTTCCAATTAAGAATTTAAGTTGTATACTCTCTAGACTTTTAATAATTTTAAACTGTGTATTACAGCATTTCAATCATTAAACATTAAAAAGTCGGTATATTTTATAAATGTGAGATGGCTCAGTTGGACAAAAGTACATAACCTTTCACCTTCATCACAAATATTTTAATTTTGCTGAAATATTTTATGCATCAAAGTCTTTATAGAAGATATTACTAATAGTACTAATAATGAATGACCTTGAACAGGCTGTAAGCTCAAAGTATTACTGTATACTTTGTAACCATCTACATCTGTTTAACTGTTGCAACACGAAAATACTTTATTTTTCCATTGACAAAAAGTAACATCACAGCGTTTCGTTGATCCAATCATGTATTCGTTTCCAATCATACAAAGTAAGTTTTGAGAATCTCTGATTCACCATGCCTTTCACATGCTTATAAATTATATTAATTTAGGAACATAAACAATTATGTAAACTGTTTATGTCTTGTATTGGTAGTTTAAAAAAAACACACACCAGTATTCCAGTTTCTTCCTAAACATTTTAAGCATCAAAGTCTTGCATGCGGTTACCTACTGTGGTTATTTTGGAGAAGTTTTTACGTGCTCCTTCTGACCATATTAAGTTTATATACTTTGTAAAAAGTTATATTTTAACCTTTTCTGTGAATTCGCTCGTTATCGCAGTAAACGAAAGCGCACTTTTTAGAATTTGATTAATAGGGAATATAATATGGAATCACATATCTAAAGAAATTAATAACAATATAACTATATTCATATACTGTAGCTCAAATCCCGTTAAACTAAAAATTAGACAAGAAGAGTATTATTGAACAATGTTGTGAGGGTCTGTTGGAATTACTCTGTAAACAGAAGAGTTATAGAGGAGACATGTTGTTTATCGCCTCTTTTGACACTTGTAAAAAAGAACATTCCAATGTTAATGCGACACGGAAGATATTATTAATGATGTAGCACTTTCAGGCACCCGTGGGTATGTACCCTACCAGCTGGGGAGTCGAACCTGGGCCTCCGGCATCACTCATCAGGGAAGCAGCCAGTTGAGCTACAGTGAGATCTACCCTCAACCCCAATGGACCAGGTCCCTCCTATTCATATGAAAGGCAGTGACGTCATCGTGCTGGTAAGCCCTCAGTAACCTGACCAGCTGATGCACTGCATCAGAGAGAATCAGTTTAGCTTCTGGGAAATAAATTTTTCCTGCATCGAAGTTTAACTCGTTCAGAGCACCCTACATTACAAACTCCAAGCATTTCATTTTGAGCTGAAGACCCTCACACCTGAAGCATGGAATAAACCTATTTCTTGCTCCTTTGCCGACTACGCAGGCTGACGCAGCCAATAACCTGAAGTATTTAGTGTTGTACAGTGATAATAGACATGGGTAATGTCATCTCCATTAAACAATGTGCTAATCACGCAAATCCTGCTAAACTAAAAATAAGACACAAGAAGAGTATTATTGGACAATGTTTTGAGGGTCTGGCAGAATTTCTCTGTAAACTGAAGAGTTATAGAGGAGACACGATGTGTATTGCCTCCTTCTACTCTTGTAAAAAAGAACATTCCACTCAGTGGCTGGTGCATTGTTAACTCAATCACCTGCTAATTCGTTTTACACCATGGGAAGACAGGAGAATGTGATTGTACTGTATGTGTACGAAATGTGTCATGCGTTTACAAAATTAACATGTTTAAAATGTTTAATTAAAAAGTTAAAAAAAACTTACAGCTAACACAAAGATTCTAAGATGATCACAAGGAAGTGTATTGCATGTCTAATGGTCTAACCCCATTACCCCCATTTTGATTAAAATCAGAAAAGGGATGTTTAATTAAATGCCTTTATTGATTCACAATCTTACAATGCAATATAAATCATTATCTTTGTCTTCTAAGTCCCTTAATTAACTTTAAGCATAGCTTTCTCACCATTTAGATTTATTTTTCATACCATCGTTAAACAAAGCAGGAGTGTACTGTACTTCCTCATGGGATCACACATGGAAAGATTAGATTGTAATCGCTTATATTTTTTAAAATAAATTTTAGAAAATTGTCATCTATACAAAAAAGTTGTATTTATTTAATACCACTTGATAGTTATATTAATAGAGATAAGAATTCAAGTTGTATACTGTTTAGACTTTTAATCATTTTAAACTCTATTACAGTTCGAGGTGTATTTATATAGCTGGTAGTATTACTGTATTAAAAAAATTAAAAATGTTTCACAACCCAAAGCAAGGCTATGCTATGGGCTCGTGAACAGCATCCCCCTATCTCAGTGTATAGTGTCACATTAAATAAAACCATGAGAAAAAGAGATTTACAATGCAAAGCTGTATCAGTTTTCAGTGTAAAAAATCAGTTTGAACATCAACATCTGTTTTTAAAAAGCTGTTGAGTAAAAAATAGGTATAAACAGTATAAAGCAAGTATGTTTTTCAATGTTTGTAATTCCTATTCTTGCAAGTACATTTTGTATTCAGTTTGCTTCTGTGTGTTAGCTGGTGCACAAACGTTCCAGGTGTATTTACAGATGCAGCCATTCAAAATGCACGGTACAAACCCACGGTACGGGAAACTACCCACAAGCCATGGCAGGGCACCGCGGTAAGTGATTGGCTGGCCAAAATGACAGGGGCACTTGTGGTGCATTGGTCTGTAGTGAAAAGATTTAATCATTTAATCTCTTTACTGTGCACATTTTAATCCGCTTAGTATTGAATATTTATATGAAATTTTACCACTAAAAGGAAATTTTAGTAGCTGAACATAAAAAGAAGAGGAGCATAACGCATCTGAAGGTCATAAACGATATTAATTTAGGAACATAAACATTACTGTATGTAAACTGTACTGTGTATGGTTGGTCTTGGTATTTTAAAGAAAAAATACACACCAGTCTTCCATTTCTCCCTAAACATTTTAAGCATGAAAGTTTTATGAAACGGTACCCAAATATGTGTTTGCTGTATAGAATGAATTTTAATTTAAAAAACTTATTTAACATGAAAATTAAGCTGTTTACATCTTCCGCCTGAGAATATAGTCACCCGCTGCTACCCAACGCAGAAACACAGCCACTAACTAGCAAAGAGAGGACATTAGCTAGCCAATATGATAAATAAATAAATGATTATTTTGTTTATTTCTTTTGCACATTTATTTGAACATTTCCATCGATTGTACAAGCACTTGGAAACTGTCCAATCCCTAGTTCATCAGACATTTTCTTTTACGCTGCAGGCATTCTCCCGGTCTGGTGCTGGTCTGTGTCTTCTAGGATATAATGCCAGCGATTTTTTGTTAAATTTGGGTTTCCAATAACTCCGCAGTAAACTCTTGTTTTTATGTCCACTATAACAGACAATCTCCTTTGCTTTTAACTGAGCATTTAATAATTTCCTAAAATGAAAATGATCAGGAAGAGGATTTCTTTCTATTCTAAACGTGTATTTTAAAAGTTTAATTAAGTAAAAACCTTACAGCGTACACAGATTTCTAAACTGATCAGGAGGAAGAAAAATCACCTGTGTTTCGTGCATAAAAAGTGGTTATTAACTATCGAAACCTGTTTTATTTATTTTATTTTTATTTAGATTAAGAGTTCCCGTCACCCCCATTCCCATTTAAATCACAAACCCGTGTTTAATTAAATGTCTTTTAACGTAAATCGTTATCTTTGTCTTCTGCATAATAATGTTCACCACTCAATGTCCAGCTTGTCAGGTGCATTCTTTTGTAAAATAATAAGTAGAGCTTTGGGCTTATTAGTGCTCCACTTACAGCAACCCAATGTAAATACAGTGCCTTGCGAAAGTATTCGGCCCCCTTGAACTTTTCAACCTTTTGCCACATTTCAGGCTTCAAACATAAAGATATAAATTTTTTATTTTATGTGAAGAATCACCAACAAGTGGGACACAATTGTGAAGTGGAACGAAATCTATTGGATTTTTGAAACTTTTTTAACTAATAAAAAAATGAAAAGTGGGGCGTGCAAAATTATTCGGCCCCTTTACTTTCAGTGCAGCAAACTCACTCCAGAAGTTCAGCGAGGATCTCTGAATGATCCAATGTTGTCCTAAATGACTGATGGTGATAAATAGAATCCACCTGTGTGTAATCAAGTCTCTGTATAAATGCACCTGCTCTGTGATAGTCTCAAGGTTCTGTTGAAAGCGCAGAGAGCATCATGAAGACCAAGGAACACACCAGGCAGGTCCGTAATACTGTTGTGGAGAAGTTTAAAGCCGGATTTGGATACAAAAAGATTTCCCAAGCTTCAAACATCCCAAGGAGCACTGTGCAAGCGATCATCTTGAAATGGAAGGAGTATCAGACCACTGCAAATCTACCAAGACCTGGCCGTCCCTCTAAACTTTCAGCTCAGACAAGGAGAAGACTGATCAGAGATGCAGCCAAGAGGCCCATGATCACTCTGGATGAACTGCAGAGAACTACAGCTGAGGTGGGAGAGTCTGTCCATAGGACAACAATCAGTCTTACACTGCACAAATCTGGCCTTTATGGAAGAGTGGCAAGAAGAAAGCCATTTCTCAAAGATATCCATAAAGAGTCTCGTCTAAAGTTTGCCACAAGCCACCTGGGAGACACCCCAAACATGTGGAAGAAGGTGCTCTGGTCAGATGAAACCAAAATCGAACTTTTTGGCCACAATGCAAAACGATATGTTTGGCGTAAAAGCAACACAGCTCATCACCCTCAACACACCATCCCCACTGTCAAACATGGTGGTGGCAGCATCATGGTTTGGGCCTGCTTTTCTTCAGCAGGGACAGGGAAGATGGTTAAAATTGAGGGGAAGATGGATGCAGCCAAATACAGGACCATTCTGGATGAAAACCTGTTGGAGTCTGCAAAAGACCTGAAACTGGGACGGAGATTTATCTTCCAACAAGACAATGATCCCAAACATACAGCAAAATCTACAAAGGAATGGTTCACAAATAAACGTATCCAGGTGTTTGAATGGCCAAGTCAAAGTCCAGACCTGAATCCAATCGAGAATCTGTGGAAAGAGCTGAAAACTGCTGTTCACAAACGCTCTCCATCCAACCTCACTGAGCTCGAGCTGTTTTGCAAGGAAGAATGGGCAAGAATTTCAGTCTCTCGATGTGCAAAACTGATAGAGACATACCCCAAGCGACTTGCAGCTGTAATCGCAGCAAAAGGTGGCTCTACAAAGTATTAACGCAAGGGGGGCGAATAATTTTGCACGCCCCACTTTTCATTTTTTTATTAGTTAAAAAAGTTTCAAAAATCCAATAGATTTCGTTCCACTTCACAATTGTGTCCCACTTGTTGGTGATTCTTCACATAAAATAAAAAATTTATATCTTTATGTTTGAAGCCTGAAATGTGGCAAAAGGTTGAAAAGTTCAAGGGGGCCGAATACTTTCGCAAGGCACTGTACATTTTGTCTCCAAATCCACCACCACTTGTATGAATCATAGCCCTGCCAAATGATGCAAATTCCGCTGCAATGGTTGTGTGCAGGAACTATTCAGTATGGCATCTCCATGTTCAAGTAAACACTGCTCTGTGTGCAAATGCAAATGCATTTAAAAAAAGTTTTTTTTTAAAAAAAGCCACCTTTGAAGGCGCTATATAAAATAAAGTGTATTATTATTATTATTAATATTGATGATATTCTTCCTCCAAGGACTTGTAAAATTGTTGTTGTTATTGTTGTTATCCTGTAAAGCGCTTTGAGAAGCATACTGTCCAGCATATTGTATTTCATTGCACTTTGACAGATCGTCTTATAATCACTTGTTGTTAGAATATCCCCCAAGAGGATATTCCCCCCAAGAGGATATAGAGGATATCTCCCAAGAGGTATCCAGGTAACAGTGAAATGGGCGTACAGTCTGGGGAGATCGCCCGTTTTCCATGTAAATAGTTCCCTGGTTCCACACCCCTTGGTGTCTCTCTCTCTCTGTCTCTCGGGCCCGCGCTCTTGGCGGGCTTGTCTTGTGTTTCTCTCTCGTATGGGCGCGGGAGTGCTGCTGGCGGGTGGTGATGTAGAAAAAATAAAGCACAGTTTTTAACTCCACAGGTTTGAGTCTCTGTGTTCGTCCTCAATGAACCCAAATTCATTACATCAGTGTTAGAAGCGGAGGATGGACAGTGAACGGCCGATGATGTCAGATTCAGAGAAGCGCTGGTTCCCCCAGCAGCCGAGTGACCCCCTAAAGCGCCTTTTGGGGGCAAGCAGCAGCCGCCAGGGGCCGGGACGACCCCTCAGCACCGCCAGTGGCCACAGCCCTTATCAGGGTTACCCCACGGTGACCTACTCAGCGAAAGGGGGGCCCTTTCTGGGGTTGCCTCAGGCCATGTGGCAGGAAGGAGACGCCAGACCAGTGGGGTCCAGCCCGCCACCCCTGCTCCAGCCTGTGTCGGTGAGACCGAGCCGTTATAATGGGGAGATCCCATGGCAGATGTTTGAGGCCCAGTTCCAGATGGCGGCCTCGGCAAACGACTGGTCTCAGGTGGAGGTGGTGGGCCACCTCGCCGCCGTCCTGGAGGGGAAGGCCTGCCAGGCGTTGCTGGATGTACCCGGGGACCAGCCGTACAACTATGCGGCGTTGGCGTCGGCCCTCCGGAGGGTTTATGGCAGGAGAGGGGAGGTGCCGGGACTGCTGCGGGCAAGGTTGGCCCAACCCTGCTGCCTAGCGGGAGATCCACTGGGTCCAGTCGCCACAGACGTGGCGGATGCCCACTGGGAGATAGCGCTCCAGGCGTTTCTCTGGGCCCTCGTGCCGACTGAGGTGCAGCGCCACGTGATGCTGGCCACGCCGGTCCTCTTGGAGCAGTCCCTGGCTAATGGCTGAGCAGGCTGATGCTGTATTCGAGGAGACCAGTGGGCACCAACGGAGAGGTGCACTGCGAATCAGATGGGGAGGAGGAGATGGCCAGCGCGGCGATGCTGGGGGAGGGAAGACGAATGGTCATCTGCCAACGCTGTGGGGAGTGCCAGGCGCTGGATCCCCGGGAACTCCGGAGGCCGTTGGGAAAAAGGAGCGGGGCGGCCAAAAGGGGGGAAGGCCACCCTTGAGCGACGCAACCCCCGCTCCGGAAAGCCAGAAAGAGTGCTTCACCCTGCCTGCTGTGGGAAGGGTTGGCCACAGCTGGGGCTTATTTCTTCCCTGCCTCATTGAGGGCAGACCCTGGCAGGCCCTCGTCGACACCGGTTTGACCATCACCCTGCTGCGGCCTGGTGTCCTGCCGGGCACTGAGGCAGCTGGACCCCCAGGGTGCTCACCGTGCACTTTGGGGCTGCGAGGGTGAAACACCCCTTCTACCTTGCCCTAGTCCGCGAGGACTGTATCCTGGGGTTTTTCACTTTAGGAGAAATTGAGTATTGGTGTGTATTTTTTCTTTAAAATACCAATAACAGCAACATACAGTTGACATAATATGTTTATGTTCCTAAATTAATATCGTTTATGACCTTTATGACCTTCGTTATGCTCCTCTGCGTTTTATGCTTAGCTACTAAAATTTCCCTTTAGTGGTAAAATTCCACATAAATATTCAATACTAAGAAGATTAAAATGTGCACAGTAAAGAGATTAAATGTTTAAATCTTTTCACTAACAACCAGTACACCACATTATCTTCTGTGTAACATTAACATTGGAATGTTTTTTTTCAAGTGTCAAAAAAAGCGATACACAACCTGTCTCCTCTATAACTCTTCAGTTTACAGAGAAATTCCGCCAGAGCCTCACAACATATTCCAATAATACTCTTCTTGCTTCTAATTTTTAGTTAAACAGGATTTGAGCTACAGACCATAACAGACCAAAAAACAGAATCCACCTGCGATTCAGGTGTTAACAAAACGTGATTACAAAGAAAGTGAAATACAGTAATGCTACCAGCTATATAGATACATAGATTTGGAAATTTAGATCCTTAAATTAATATCATGATTCATTTATTTAGAATGAATACTTACATATTCTCGATTACAAAACAGATAATTCCGGTCCTGGAATCTGACTGGCTGACACCCTTCTGAAGTGGTTCCATAATATCTGGTATATGGAAAAGAAAGCGTTGATAAAAAAGCTTGGATTCTCATGTATCTGATACAAGTATCTTTTAATAGAGTCTTTGCTGTGCTCTTGAGGATCCTTGTGATATTTTGAGCTCTGGTTGAACGATAAGTGTCGCAGTTTAAATAATTTTCGTTGTAAGAAATTATGAAACGCTCTGTTGAAAGCAAGGGAGTTTTTATGTGTGTTATACTAAAAGAAAATGCCCGACTAACTAGGGATTGGACAGTTTTTCAGTGCTTGTACAATCGATGGAAATGTTCAAATAAATGTGCTAAAGAAATAAACAAAAAAAGTAAGTTATTCCTTTATCATATTGGCTAGCTAATGTCCCGTCCTTGTTAGTTAGATCAAGGAAATGCTGTGTTGTTACTTTTTTTTGTCGATGAAAAAATAAAGTCTTTTCATTTAAAATGACGGTTACAAATAATGTGGACCAGCGTAATACTTTGAGTTTACAGCTTGTCCAAGGTCATAATAATATGAGTAATATCTTCGGTAAAGGCTTTGATTCACAAAATATTTCTGCATAATTAAAATATTTATGATAAAGGTACAGATGCAGCCATTCAAAGTGCGCAGTACAGACACGTAGCGGAGGTAATTGGCTACCCGGACCGTTAAACCAAGACATTAGCACGTCAAAGCCCATTGAGGAGCCGGGCGCAATAACTGTTTTGTCCCTTGATTTACTGATCTGCATTAATTACAGAAATCGAGTTCCTGCTCTTTGCAGATGACCTGGTCCTGCTGTCGCCCACAAAACAGAGGCTGCGGCAGAACCTGGCACTGCTGGAGCAGCACTGTCAGACCTGAGCGCTGACAGTCAATCTGGACAAGACCAGAGTTATGGTTTTCCAGAAAAAAAGCCAGACCTCCAGTAGTCTTCCTGAAATCGTTGGATTATGAACGAATAAAAGCATCTTATTAAAAACACGTTTGCGTTTGTTTGGGAGCTATATTATGTATTTTTCATATGTAAGATATCATGATATGTTCCTGCTTACACATCGCACTACTTTAAAAGCTAGAAAAACAGGTTTCGATTCACATTATCTGGTGAGCCTTGTTTTGTCAAAGGACAGCACAAAAGAAAACAGACATTGTGTGGTACAGAACGGAGCTCAGTCAATTCAAACAAGTTCAGTTTAAAAGAAACTGCAACGGACATAAAAACTCCCTTGCTTTTAACAGAGCGTTTCATAATTGCCAACTACAAAATGTATTTAAACTGCGACATCATTCAACCAGAGCTTGAAATATCACAAGGATCCTCTAGAGCACAACAAAGACTGTATTAAAAGTATACTAGTGAGAAACTAGTATACTTTCGATATTTTTTTCTGAACCGGGGAAAATCATGTTTCTCTATAACAATAATAAAAACATTATTTTACATATCACCTTTATGTGATATCACCTTAAGGACAGCACATACAAGGGTTAATTGCACAATGGACCGTGCAAAGAAATGTAAAATAGTCTTCTTTAGGTGTGAGGGTAGGAGTGGATCGCAGCAGGCATAATCGGCAAATTAGGAAAACAAAGAACAGGACAGGTGAGACGTTTATCCAGAGAGTGAGTGATCAGAAAAAGGAACAGCTGTTACGCCCAGGTTTTACGCTCTCTCTCTGCTGAATGAATAAAAGCATTTTATTAAAAACACGTTTACGTTGTTGCAGTATGCTCCTATTCTTTTTATGCTCAGGCACTAAGATTTCCCTTCAGTGGTAAAATTCCATATAAATATTCAATACTTAAACAGGCACAGTTAAGACATTAAATATACATATACATACTGTATACAGTACAGTTTGCATACAGTAATATGTTTATGTTCCTAAATCAATCTCTTTTATGAGCATGTGAAAGGCATGGTGAATCGATTTTCAACAGTTACTGTACTTTGTATGATTGAAAACAAATGCGTGATTGCGAAATGCTGTGGTGTTACTTTTACAAACATGGTCAATGAAAAAAAGAATGTGGACCATCGCAATACTTTGAGTTTACACTTACAGCTTGTCCAAGGTCATTCATTATTAATACTATTAGTAATATCTTCATTAAAGATTTTGATGGCGACAGCTCAAACATGAGAGGTTGAGCTTTATTAGCTCCACCTTGCAGAAATTCCGGATACTATTATTTTGCTTGCGGTATTATAGGAGAATTTACAGTAACTAGCGGTATTTAGCGGTAACTTGCGGTAGACTGCGTACAGCGCACCGTAAAATAATGCAGTATCGCCCACGCTTTATGAATGGCTGCATCTGTATCTCAATTTTACCTCCTTCCCAAAATCCACAAACTGGACACCCCATCGTATCAGCATGTAACTGTCCCACTACTTACATCTCAGCCTTTCTCGACAGCCTCATGAGACCGCTGGTTGAAGGTCTTCCATCATACATCAAAGACACCAACCATGCGCTCCAACTTTTTAATGATTTCCAATTTCAGGGCACTGAATGCTACATTTTTACCATGGACATCACATCTCTTTACACCGTCATTCCCCATAATGACGACCTTACAGACCTCAAGCACACGCTGGACAAACGCACAGTGCTTGATCCACCCACCCACACCCTAGTACGCCTTGGAGAATTGGTTCTCACACTGAACACATTCTCCTTCAATAATCTTTTTTACCAACAGGTGAGTGCAGTTGCCATGGGCACCAGAACGGGACCAAGCTATGCCAATATTTTTGTTGGCTGGGTAGAAGAACGCTTCTTCGCTTCCTACACTGGCTATGTCCCTGACCTCTACAAGCGATATATTGATGACTGCGTCGGTGCCGCCACATGCTCCATCAATCAGCTTGAGTGCTTCCTGCAACATTTCACCAACTTCCACCCGTCCCTCAAATATAGGGTTAACATATCTTCCACTAATCTTCCATTTCTATACATCAATTCTCCATCAACTACCCCCGACTCTCCACTTCGGTTTATTACAAACCCACGGATTCACACAGCTATCACTTGTATAGCTCATTTCACCGCAAACATACTAAAAACTCTCTTCTTTTTCACAGATACTTCGGCTACGATGACTATGCAGTGATGACATCGACTTCAAGAACCAAGCCCTCAAAATGTACTCCTTTTTCATCAACAGAGGATACCCCAGCAGTTTTATTGACAGGGCCCTTGCCCGAGCCAAAAACACCCCTCGGACCATCAACCCAATCAGGAACTCCCGCCGTAACAACCGCATTCCTTTGGTGCTTCCCTACCACCTACCACGACAACTTTTCCATCCTACAGGATGATCCCTCCGTTGGGGACCTATTTTCTGACCGCCCCATCATCTCATATGGCCGATCACCTAATCTGCGCAACCTTCTTGTTCACAGCTCCCTTGACCGCCCTCAGCAACCATCCACACCAAGTACTTCCCCTTGCAACAGAGCTCGCTGTATCACCTGCAAGTACACATCCAACAACACACTCATTCAAGGCCCCTCAGGACAATTCCGGATCATCCAGATGGCATCTTGTACCTCCAGCAATCTTATTTACTGTATCTCTTGCCCAGTAAATGCCCAGTTTCTCTCTACATTGGAGAAACAGGAAGAAGACTTGGAGACCGCTTCAGAGAACACGTCAGGGCTGTGAAGATTCTTCACTGTGAAGATCTCTCCAAGCCCATTGTTTCTCATTTCACCTCTGACGGCCACGACCACTCTAAACTCTCCGTCTGTGTTCTCAAAGATGGTTTTCCGAACTCATACATCAGAAAGACTACCGAAAACCAAACTTATCCTGCAGCTAGGATCACACCTTCCCCCTTCTCTTAACGACAGACTACTATTCTACTAAATTGTCTCCATTCTTTGGAAGTTTAATTTCACACCTTTCTACACCTATCCTGACTTCACACCTCTTGATTGGCCTCTCTTTCTGTCCCCTGCTCCCGCCTCTAACCCCTCCTCCCTCCCAGCCTTTGTTCTCCCACTACATTACCTTTGCCTACTGCCTTGTCTCTCTCACACCTGAAGAAGGCTCCACGGCCGAAACATTGTGTTTTTTCTCTCTTCTTTTTTTCAGCATGGAATAAACCTATTACTTGTTCCTCTATATATTCTATACTGTATCGATAAACAGGGCAGATTGGTTAACTAACAGAGATTGGTGAAGTAATAGAGAATAGCCTTCCTCTGCCACAATGTGTTTTTTATCAGTGACTGTAACAGAGCCAGGTTACTCTGCATGCGTGAAGACATGCTCACTGCTCACTGCTCAGTATTGGGCTTTACCTGCTCAGAGCTTCACCCTGTGCTTCTGCTTTGTATCTTTTGTACTTGGTTTTTGGCTTCTGACTCATTTTTCAACTACGATTTGTGGATTTCCGCTCTTGGCTTTGGCATCTATGTTATTTACCTGCTTCATTCCCTGAACTATTTGGCTCTTTGTACTTTGACTACGGTTTGTGGATTCCGGCCTTTGCTTTGGTGAACTCCCTAATCCTTTTCCTGGTGGACTCTTTTCTGAACTTCGCCCAGGATCCTCCTAACCTCAAACCACATGCCCACGCAGCTGAGCATAATACATTTGATTAGCCGGCATGGAGATCAGTAGTTTATCTCTAGGGTTTTTAAACCACAGCATGTACTGTACTTTGTATTTAAAGCAATGGTTCTGTTCCTCTTACCCTGACAAAACACATTTTGCACTATGTACATAGTGCTCACATTTCCATGGTGAACATCTTCGGTGAAAGCCTTTTGTATGTCATCAGTTTCACACACATCCATCAAATCATAATAAAGATATTACCATCAGCAACCACAGTAACATCAACACCAATACCACATTATATTTTCAGGATTACAAGACATCACAGAATTGTCACTCTCCAAGAGCTGTTGAAAAAAAAACAGTTTAATGGCCCCCTAAAATACATAAAAATGGATTCTGCAACCTAATATCCATCACATCTAATATCTATCTTGCTCATTACCAACATTATCCTCCTGTCTATTTTCAACACCATCATTTTCATCAATGTTGGCCTGTTCCATATCCCCACCCTGTATGTGATTCTCCACAACTTATGTACATTTTTCTGCACATTCTTTATGAGGCCTTTACTCATCATAGCATCTGCATGAATAAGTCATTTAGGTTTACACAGGAATAATAATAATAATAATAATAATAATAATAATAATAATAATAATAAACTTTATTTTATATAGCGCCTTTAAAGGTGGCTTCTCAAAGCGCTTTACAGAATGAGAACAACAATAAATAAAAAGAATACACAAGGTAAAACTCAATTACAATATACAGAGGAGACAGTGGATGATGGTACTAGGAAAAGCAGAGGGGTGAAGAATGGAAAAAGTTAAATAAAGGCTCTTCTAAAGAAGGTTTTGAGTCTGGATTTGAAGGTGTTTAGAGAAGGTGACTCTCTGATATCCTCGGGCAGAGAGTTCCAGAGCTTGGGACCATAACAGGAGAAGGCCCTATCACCCATAAAATGTAGACGGGCTTGGGGAACAGTTAGGAGACCAGAATTAGAAGAGTGAAAGGTTGCGAGGTTGGGAGAAAGGCGATAATAGTTCAGACAGGTACTGAGGTGCCAAGCTATGCAGAGCCTTATAGGTGAGCATGATGATTTTAAAGTCTACACGGAACTTGACAGGAAGCCAGTGCAAGGACTCCAGGAGAGGAGAAATGTGATCACTTGCACTAGACCTGGTCAGGATCCTGGCTGCTGAATTTTGGACATACTGCAGTTTGATCAAAGTAGATTTAGATACCCCAGCAAGTAGAGCATTACAGTAGTCAATTCGAGAGAACACAAATGTGTTGATCAGCTTTTGAGCCACAGTTAGTGATAGCATAGGGCATAGTCTAGTGATATTTCTGAGGTGAAAAAATATGTTTTGACAATATGCTGCACATGTGGGTCGAATGTTAAGCCAGAATCGAATATCACCCCAAGGTTTTTCCATTTTCAAGCCTGAGAAGAGGACAGTATTATTAAAAGGCAGATTTGCACATGTGTGTGAAGCACTACATAATAATTTCTGAAATTAATAAAAAATATGTCCTTATCACTAGCAGCTACCAACTAACAATTGAGACGTACCAGAATTGATTATAGGCTGTCCAGTTCACAGAATCATTTCTCTATTGAGCATCACCATTTCTTTTGAGGATGTATCAGAAAGTTAAATGAACATATTTTTTATTTAAAATTGGGTAACTGCAGTACAATGCATTGTGTGGAATAAAATGATTTAAAAAAGCCATCAGAAAGTCCTGATTTGGGGTACAGCAAACTTTATAGGTTCTATAGCTAATCAAAACTAAATGTTTATTTGTTCGGAGTTCAAAGGGGAACTAGTCTTTTGTTTGGCTTTTGTTTTGTTTATTTTTCCCTCTGCACTGTAAATTGATGTTTATTTTACCTTATGGCTATGTTTGTTTGTCTCTTTTCCTGGAACACCATTTTTAATGCTGGTTTGGGTTTTTACCTGTTTCAAGGAATTAAGATTACAGGATTTAATTCCTTTCCATTAAATGCTTCACACACAGGTGGTTTTTTTTTCCACAATTACTCCAGTCCACTCAGCTGTATGAACCCACCCAGATGGGAATCTAACATTAACTCCATCTGAATTGGAATTTTATTTCTAATTTGAAATTTATTCAAACTGAAAGGTGTAAAGAACCAGGAAACAATAAATGTACCAATGAAGGCTTAATCCTTATTTTACATAGTGCCTTTCACACTACTCACACCTGTTGCAAATGTGAGCTATATGCAAAACAGTTTGATAACTTAGTCCTACATTCCAATTAAGACAAAACTAAAGGTATACATTATTTTACTTTTGCTTAACACACTAAGTTTGGGGAACAAGAACTTGAATGTAGGCATGAGACTGTTAAGTGGACTAAGAAGCTGCTGCAAACTATGGGGAGGGGGTTGCTGTACAGAAACAAATATTTTTCGATTTCAATTCAAAACAATCTAAATAAGCATGGTTAAAATTGCACCCAACTGTGTCTTCTACTACTAAATATTCATATAATACAATTGTACATTTTTTTACAAAGCCATCAGTGTTTAGAAATCAGCTTTATAAAGGAAGTGCCTACAATATGTAGTTTCCAATTCCTAAAATGTATTGACTTTATATCACTCATCGTGTTGTGTTGCTCACAATAAATATGTTAATGAAAATAACATATTTCACTTTTACACACAAACAATAATGCCCTGAATGGGTTTCAAGATTGATTTAATTAGAATGCAGTATGCAGAATTTCATCAGAAATTAGAACAGAATATTGAGGCACATACACTTTTGAACATCCATGTTGTAGAAAAGGAGATTTGAAGATAGTTGAATTTGAAGTAAGATACAATATGTGAAAAGGGTTAACTTAAGTCCGTTCTGCTTGAAGATTAGACTTCTAAGCAACAGGAGTTAATGACAGGAAAGGGAGAACTGATAAGGGTTCCAGATGCCAGGCATGAAACCCCAGAGGGTAACTTAAATCCCTGACCATTTGACCAAAAGGCTGTAAACTGGCCATACATTGTGACCTCCCCCCCTTTACCATAATAATGAGTGACGTCAGACGCGGCAGGAATATGCTATATAACCTGAAAGTTTGTACCGGCACTTTGAACAATACTTCGGTTTTGTTGTTTCTTGCGGGAAACAAGACTTCGGCTTTATTGTTCTTGGCATGCAATAAACTCATCTGTTTAACTTCATCTCAGGATCCAGAACCTTATTCTTTCTGTTATGACAAATTGTATTCAATTCTTAGGATTCAGGTTATTCTACTTGAGGTCTGTTAAAGTATTGCATGATGATTTCAGTTTACTGGACTAGAAATCTGTGTTTCTGGGTTTGTAGGACATCATAGGGCTCCAAAACACATTGATTTGAACATACGAGTTATAGTGTAACTGATGTTTTTGTGAGTTGTACAGATTGTGTAGTTTTGTTTGATAATAAATATGTCTTGTCCATGTTTTGATTCTTTATTACTGTCTCACCAGAGCTGTGCCAGAGGTGTCATTTCTTACATCCCTCACGTTTTACCTACCTACTTGTAGTTTTACTACTTTGTAACAATACAATTGACTGAACAGGCCAACAATCATTGGCACCATGCATATATATAGTTAGCAAAGGAACAAGTAATAGGTTTATTCCATGCTGAAAAAAAGAAGAAAGAAAACACAATGTTTTGGCATGGAATAAACCTATTACTTGTTCCTTTGCAGCCTACACATACTGACACAGCTACCCACCTGAACTAATATGTATAGTTAGTTTCATAGTAGGCACCTTTTTCACAGTTTAATTTCTTTAGTAAGAATCCATGAGTTGGTGTTCAAAGAGGCAAGAGAATAAGTATCAAATGTTCTGTTAATATTAATTTTTCCAGACAGTATGCATGGAATAAAAACTTTCAATACATTTAAAAAATATAATTATTTTTAAAATAATCATATTATATGTATTTATATAATACAACAACAAAGTTTCACTGAAAGTTAAGAATTGTATAGGATTCTCATTAAGGTTTAAAAATCAGGTTTATGAAGAATGTGTTTTCCTATACTTTTCTAAACTGTCTATACAACATATATGTATATATTACCCGAAAAGCTGTGCAAATGTACATGAGAAAAAAGTTAGTTCCATCAAATATTGAGTTCACAGATCTGAATTGTGATACAATCAGCGTTTCATTTTTTTTTCCTTTTTAGTTTCTGCTGACATTTACTTTAACATGTCAGCTTTTGAATATGTATATGTTAAAAATGCATTAGTTTGTAATTTCAAAAAATGGGATAATGTAGGAAGAATCTGAATTGTTCTACTAGGCAATGTCTGTAACCATTGTAGATGATATGTGTGCAATGCATGTGTTGGATGCTGATAAACTGTTAAATTGTAATTCTTCCACATTATGTTGGTATCTTGAGCTGTCAAATGTGTCCTGTCAAAGATAGAGAAAGAAAATGACAGTCCAATCAAGCTCAGTACAAATTGACTGCAGCAGCTATTGGAACTGCAGGGGGTTTGCTTACATTATAGATTAACTAGATTTCAAATAATAAAATAAAAATACTGACAAAAGCAATTACATCTCTGTCAACTGATGGAAAACTACACAGTTGCCAATACAAAGCATATCAACAGAAAAAATGTATGATGAATTCAGTTCATATTGATAGAGATTTAGGAATTCTTTTGCACTTTACTAATCAGAGATGACAATATTAACATGCTTATATTTGTGCATGGAAAAATAGTTGACATTCTTGTAGTATCTTCAAAGGTACTGATAAAAAAAACTTGTTGATGGAAAAAAAATCATGAAATAATCTGATGTGCCTCTTTATATTTCCTAGTAAAGATGTAACTGATAAACAGCCTGTTTAATCCACTAATGGTAATGATGAAACTCCTTGTTAATCCTGTGAAATTGTGCTTATCTCTCAAACTTTATCTTATCTCAAGGCTGTAAGGAAGGGCAGGCACCATGACCTCTGGAATTATAGGCAGACAAATAACCACAATTTCTCTTAATAGCTAGTCTCCTCAGTCTGCAGGAACGGTGAAACAAATGAACAGAACTCTGAAAGACTGACGACATATTAGACTGAAGGAACACCATGGGTAGATGCTCTGCCTGCGGTCCTGTGTAGCCTGTGGATCATACAGAACTGTGGGACTGAGCCTGTTTGAGATCATCACGGGCCAACCAATGAAACTTCCTGGAGGGCCAAATTTGGCTAATGGATAGTTGAGTTTGCTATCTAATTCTCTATTGCAGTATTGAAGGTTGTTCACTGAAATGGTGCATGGGGCTTGTAAACAGGTGCTGGACGCTTGGATACCTGACGAGTGGGTGTGGGTGAAGAAGAGATACTCTGCCAGATGTTGCATCCCTGCTGGGAGGGACCATATCTAGTGCTACTGACTACCGACTGGAAAAATGTGACAGGACGAGATCGCTGGATCCACACGTTGCACTATCACTGAGCCACTGCACTAGAGACTAAGTAAACAGAAATGATGTTGTTACTGTTTCTGTGTCTGACAGGCTTCCTAAGGTGGGGCAACAGTGTGACTGTTAAGCATGAGGAGCACTACTCTAAAAATGGGGAATATGGAATCAATACATTCTTGGTATTGTCATATCTATCAGCCACAAATAATAATTAGAGCTCACACTGGGTTTGTATTGCTAAACCAAGATATGCTAATGGGAGTGATCCCCTTTAATAGAAGTGATTATTTAGGTTTATTGGCATGGGTAAATAGTTCTGCTTTTAGTCTGAGTGTAACTCAAATGTACTATAATGGAACTAACCGTACAACCCCTCTTGGGGAGGTTATGAAAGCTGAAGGTTTCCATATTACTGACTCTGGTGCCAATTATGCTCCCTGCTATAATCACAGTTCTAGGCCACCCTCTATTAGGCTGATAATCAGCTTTTAAGGTGATATATGTTTTGTCCCAAAGGGAAGTAGCAACATTCTAAGATACAGTTAGGGTAATAAGGTTTCAAGGTGTATTTATTTATCAATGCACAAACAGTACAGCATACAGCAGTGTTGTCGCCAACGAAACATGTTTTCTGCAAGCTCGTTAAGAGGGATTGAAGAATAGAAGGTGTGGTGTCTTGGGGTTAGTTGACACCATATTGGGCGTGGTCAGGCTCCCATTATCCCCTGCCATGCCCCTTTATAAGCTCTTTTAGGTTCCTTATCTTTATTACATGCACTCTCCTCTGAGAGTGGTGATCACACTGACAACCTCATCGGGGTAACAGGATACATGACTCCACATTCTGTTACTTCTGGGCCCGTTACCTTTGGAGTCTCAACTTCACCAAGTTCATCCTGTTGTCCTCACTGCTAGGAACCTCCTCCTCCCAGACCCCAACATGAAGCCTCCTGCTCCTACTCCATTAGGAGTACTCCACTGTTTCACAAACAACCAATGCCTCAAACTCCCAGGTCCGCCTCCAGTCCTGACGTCCTCTTCTGATGCCATCAGGTTGGGTTACACAAAGACACACTACCTACATCACCTAATCTCTTCCACACTACACACCTTGCCAAGACTCAACACACTGTCCCTCTCTAACATACACTCACAACCCCTCCGGCGTCTCACTTTTACGCCCTTAGGTTTTGAACTCACAGCTCACATCATGCCAAACCACCATTGGGTTACACCATGCACCTGCATGCGCACCTCACTTTGCCCAGTCACCACTGCACTCTCCCATCTCTTAGAGGGTGCAGCTAGACAGACCCCACTCACTTCCCCGATACCAATGTATTGCCAGGGGAAGGGTCCCTCTACCACACAACCTACTCTGGTCCACACACACTAACTCACTAATAAAATCACAACACTCATACAGCGGACACGCTGCTCCTCCTCTCACACCCTAGCAGGATGCTGTCCCCGCATTTCTCCTCTGACCACTGCAGCGACAGCAAGACCGAGGTCCTGCTGGATCTTTCCCCTCTTTAAACCACTTCTACACCTGCCTGCTTATTCATGTCAGGTGTAGTTTCCAAGGCAACGCGTCTTCCTTAATCCGGGGCTCTGCCCCCCACACCAGACACTTCCTGCATTGGCCACAAAGGACAGGAATTTATAGGGATTAGATTAACAACAACAAAAAAATAGGATATAATAAATTACACAATTGCAATTTACAATTCAAATATACAGATTGCACAAAAGTAACACAAGGATAGGAGGTATTTAGTGCTCTGCGTATGTGTCCTGAGAGTGCAAGTGACAGGAGGGCACCAGTGCAATAATATTACAATAATAATACTGTGACCTGACCAAAAAGTGAGACTGTACTGTTCTATTCTATGAATATAGACAGTATCAACATGAGCCTTCATGTAGCTTCAGAAGTCCTACTTAATGGGACATGCTTTATTTGTGAGAAAAACGCATACCCCTGGTTACCTATAGAGTGGTTGGGAAGCTGCTAGCTGGGTTATGTGGTTCCTCATGTATGGGATGGCTAGGCTTGCTTGGGAATGTATTCATATGGTTACTTATTTAGAAAAATTAGCTAATGAAACCTCTGAGAGGATGAAAGTTAAAAATAATTAAATGGCACAATTCCAAATGGTTGCTATGCAAAATGGGTTAACTCTTGATTACTTGCTGGCTGCACAGGGTGGAACCTGTGCTGTAATAGGTGCTGAATGCTGCACATATGTTCCTGACAATTCTGAACATATCACTAATTTAGCACAACATATTTATGATGAAGGCCAAAAGTACCACAACTATAATCCTGATGATTGGGGTATATCTACATGGCTCAAGTCTGTGTTCGGGTCATGGGGATGTACGCTTATGCAATTTTTATATCTAGGACTTACCTTATTTGTTATTGTTATTCTAGTTATATGCTGTATTAAGTTTGTTTTTTACTCATTTCTGTACTAAAGTTTCTGTCTCTATAATGGTGTTATGACCTGGGAAGAAACAGCATGGTCAAAAGAAAGAAATTACCATCAATCTATATTCAAGATTTTTTATTTGCCATATACAACAAGTGTTTTGGAATGCTTACTCATTCAGCTGTGTAGCGGCGAGGCTTATTAATAAGACAGAATTAAGTGTTGCTGTGCTTTCCCAAATGAGGCCCCATCTCCCTCTTCATCTCTGTGGTGCAGCCACAGAGAAACTATTCATGCAGGCTGATTTAAAGATGTTTTCTTTTGATAAGGGACAGCTCCCAAAGGGGGATGCACTTAGCTAAGCCTGGCTATCATGATCAATGGTCATCCATTGGCGCCTATCTGTCTAGGGAGTGCCAGATGGACATCTGGACTGCATTCCTAGGTGTCAGGAGTAAGTGACTCATATCTCACCTTGATCAACCAATCAGGGACTGGTAGGGCCGAGTAACCCACGTGGGACTCTGATGCCATTGGAACTTACAGCCAATGAACGAGCTGAAGTTCCTCTAGGTAAAAACAGGCAACACAGAATTCTGTGGACTATTCTGAGACAATTCTAAAGGGAATTCAAAGGAGAATTCCAGGGCAGGATGGCCCAGGAGCAGGAAGGCTCCCAAGGGCAGGACATTCTCGCAGCGCGCCTCCTGACCATCCTGAGACTCAGCCCGGACAACCACGGAACGGCCAGTGTGTCCGAGTGCCAGAACTTTCCTTTGTTCTAAGAGTCTAGAGCAGAGGTTGCCAGAGAGTAACCAGAGGATCCACCCGAGGTTAGCATCAGCAGCAAGCCTCGTGAACAGGTGGGAACTGTGGACAGCTGAATCACTATTCAGAACTAGCGCTTCATCAGGAACGAACCAGTCCTCTTCCTGACTTGCTGGGACCCACAGTCATCTTTTCTCCTGTGCACAAACTGTGCTAGTTTCAGCCAACACTTACTAGCCGGTCAGTGAGCATCAGCAGCGCACCGTCGCAAGCAGCACAGCACAGCCTGGCACGGAGCCAGAGAGCCCGCAGGAGATCTGAATCCCCAGAGATTGGATGAGTATTCAACTTCAATGCATTACAGCTCGAAAATTCAATTGTTATCCCAACCAGTTGATATCAATTTAATTCCTAAGAGTTATGTACTTGTTTTGAGTATCTAATGTAGAAGTTGTAACCAAGTTCAATTACGAAACGGTCTAAATGAATGATATACTGAACGTATGTCCTCTTGATATATGTAACTCTTTGTAACTGATTGAATATATATATTTTGTATTCTGATAACCCTCTCGATAAGATCTGTTAGGTTTACATGCATATTCTATGTATTAATAAATGTATCCTCGTGTATTAGTACCTGTGTGTGTGCGTTGTTTGAGTTATATCGCATGTTTGGATTCTAAAGCCATCAAAAGAATCAATTTTGTGATTTACTGCTACAATTAATAATTGTCCCAGTAAATGCCCAAACCCTACAGAACTGGTGCCTTCAGAGAGCATACTACACCAGTAACAATAGATATATATACCTCCATATATATCTATAGAAGGAGGTGACTGGTTAGGCCTAGAAAATATACAGTTAGGTTTCATGTTATTTCTTAAGGGGGGATTGATTAAACCCATTGTTAATCCTTTTGAATTTTTCTTATGTCTGAAACTGGTTTTCAAGTGCAAAATATCTTGCTTCTGGAAAGATTGGAATAGCGAACTATAGTCGTAGATATCCTCACAACAAGAAATTAAAAGTACATGATCTGTCAAAGTGTTACTAACTTCAAACCTCCTTATATAGACAGTCACGTAATTACCCGAAACAGAAAGAGCAATCTCGGGAATGAAATTAGTTGGAAAGCTACTTTTAATGGCACTAATGCCGCACTAATAAACAAGAATAAACTAATAAACTCCTTTGGTTCTAATGTGCTGTTGTAGGGGGGTTGAGTGATGTCACATCCCAAAAAAAGAAGGGACTGTTTGGGAACAAAAGCAGCACAAATGCTACTTTCAACAGTACAAACCAACACAAACAGAGCAAAAGCAAATGCAGTGGGTTTAAATTGTTTGTGTGGTTTGTAGCAGGGCCAATTTCAGGTGGATGGAGAAGACAATTTCTGATTGTAGAAAATGACATGATATGACAGAAAATGAAAAAAAAGTTAAAAAGGGAATTAGAATTAAATAACAGCACTATTTTGATTTTAACTTGGAAAAATATGTTCTAAATAACAGGCTTTTGTGAAATACTGTATAGTACATTTTTACTTTTGCTAAAATATGATGGAAGGAATTGATATTAAAGCAAAATGTTCTAATCTAAAAATATAAAATGTTTATCCTAATAAACTCAGGACTTAAAATATACTTTTTACAGATGGGTTTGAGAAAAGAGTAAGAAAAATAAATCAGAGCAGGTATTTTAAGCAAGCAAGTATGCATTATGAATGATGCTTGCAACATGAATCTCTATGTCAATGTGCATTCATACATTCTGCATTACCTCTAGGAGAGATATTAAGAAGTAGTCCCATACATTCTGCCATGACAATTTTTCTGTTTTGGTAGAAAAATCTTGATAAATAAAGTCCACATTTCTGTGGCTTTTAAAAGGTAGTAGATTCCATGTATACATCAAAGATCAGCTATTTTTTTTCTAATTGTTCCTTCTTTGACACCAAGGTAAAAATTATCCAATTTTTCTGACAAAAAATAATTAAACTACTCAAATGGGTTTTGCGTTCAAAGGAAACAGACGGTATGAATCTTGCACTCCTGGAGGCATTTTATCTGACAGCAGATTGTTTCTTCCCACTGGGCTTGTCAGGAATGTTAAAGTAGGGTGGGTTTAGTTTAGCTTTGTTAAAGTGCCAATCTTTGCTATACTGTGTGGACAAAATCTGGTGGAATTACTTTTGAAATGTCCATTCCCAGAGACAGGTGGAAAGAAAACAACTATTTTCATCTGAAATATATAACCATAATATAAGCATATTTAAGCAAAATAAGTGAATTAATAAAGTAAAATAAAAAAATAGACATAACAAATTGTCTCTAATAGAGTCAGATAATCAATAAATAAAATAAATAATATTAACCCCCAAATTGTAAAGATATGTCAAAATATACCTGAGTGATTTGGTGAAGTGTAACCTGAGTTTTATTCTCTGGCACAGGTTTGGTGAAAAGAGTAATTAATCAGGCACACTAGGTTAATCAAATATTTACTAATAATGACACACACTAAACAACACACAACACATTCAACATTAAAGGTTACTCTATTTACAAACAATCTTTCTTGAAGGCTTACATTCTGACCAACCAGTAAAACCTTAGTGCATTTTAGAATAGGGAGATAGGCTCCCATTTATTTTGTGGCATCCGGGTTGGAAAGGGAAATGTATTCATAGGTTGCATTCTACTTGTTTAAAAGGCAGCTTACTGTACCTCTTCTTTGGCTTCTGTAGGCATTATTTAAGCATCAAATAGTTAGATATAGGCCTCTGAAATGGCTTGTCTATGAACTTGTAAATATAGTAACTTGTGTATTGTATGCTTATGTTTTGTGTAGTGTAGTGTGTGTCACTATCATTGTTAATAAATATCTGTTTGCCTGAACCCAAGTGTGCCTGAAGAATTCACATATCTCTATCTATATAAACTACTCAGGTATATTCTTGGAGAAATCAGTTACAGATGTAGCCACATCGGAATGTCTTCTAAATACCTCAAAAGAAACATGGTGCTTTGCACTATGTAATTCACTTCCTAAAGATGATCAATAGGTGGCACTTGTAGTGTGTTAAATGTTAGTGAAACATTTGCTTCATTTTAATCTGTTTCTCTACTGTGCATGTCTAAATCTGCATTAAATGGAATTTTACAACTAAAAGGAAATTTTGGTAGCCAAGCATAAAAATAACGGAAGCAGAATGTTGCTGAACGTCATAAAACATATTAATTTAGGAATATAAATATATTATCCCTAATGTATATGGCTTGTAGTGGTAGCTGAAATAAAAAAACGCAATTGTGTTCCGCCTTATTCATAAACATTTTGTGCATCACAGTTTTTAATTTGGTTACTTATTGTGGTTATTTTGGGAAAGTTTTGATGTTCTTGTTTTTGACTATATCAACTTTCTAAAAAGCTATAATGCTTTAATCTTTTATATGAATACTTGTTGTCATTATCGTTGTACAAATTGTACATTTAAAATCCACTTGATATTAATATGAAATTACATAACTAATTAAATTCATAATGATATTAATGTAAGAACCTAAATGTAATATATACCATATTTCACTTTCTTCATAAACATCTGCATCAATTCCTTTGACTCATTCACTTGTGCTTACTTTGGAAACTTTTTGACGTGTTTGTTTTAGCTATGTTACTGAGTAGCAGGTACAGTGATGTAAGTGCATGTCTATCACCTAGAAGGTCTTGTGTTCGATTCCTGGCCAGGGCACAAGTTATATTTTTAACAAATAAAGACTCTTTCTCTAAAAATAATATATAAAATTATATGTACACTACTGTATATTTAATAAATCAATTAATACATTAAATACATGAATGAGTTAGCAAACGGGAATACTGTTGACGGTAGAAGTAAAAACTAGTTAAACCAGTTTTATTAATTTCAAAATTCTTAATTCATCACAGGGAGGCAATTAAAGCCAAGCCTTTACAACAGGCTGTAAAACGAAATCATATATATATAATATTCTAGAATAACAAAGTGGTATTAAAAAGACCGCTGAAACCAAAGTATACAGATCCATCCTTCAGAATGCAAGGGTGATGATGCTGTACTTTGTGGTTCAGGTGTTACCGTAGCTTTTTAGAAATACTCAGTTGTGGGATTGCACTACTTTGTAAAATAAATAAAAAATCTTTATCGATATTGAAATACATATTGAAAGGGATGGAAAATTCAGGATGGAAGTGTTAGTCTGAGCTGTATTTGCCAGGAAGCTGTGGGAAATATCCTGCTGTCTTCAGACAGCTGACATGATAGTTGGGAAAAGATAATTGATAAAGTGATATCAAGTGATACTGTGAAGCATGGCAGCAGTGGGAGAAGGAGCTGAGGAAAAACAGTGGATAGACCCCATGCATTGTGGGTTTTTGTAGTATAGCTTTCTGAGCCTTTATTCCATCGCTGCAAAGAAATTATAGAATTTAGTAATTCCCCCTGCTGAATAGATGACATGCATTACAGAATTACAGTGTTATGATATTATGAAACTGCTGGTGACATACAGATGCAGCCATTCAAAATGTGCGGGGTATGCCACGGTAAAACGTGTTGTGATATTTAGAAATATAAAAAATGTCAATATAATGCCAATAATATTTGCTATTTTAGTTTTTCAAAGAAATTTTTGTTTGTTAAAAGAAAGCTGATACAGATGCAGCCATTCAAAATGGGTGAGGTATTTCGCGGCATACCCCGGTGGGAGTGTCGCGGTATCACGCGGTATCACGCATTTCACGTGTGTCACGTGACTAACTATCCGGCGTCGCCTTGTAAAACCGCCAGGGGGAGCTTAACCTCTCATGTACAGCATTTGAGCCTTTAATTTTGAACTGTGTATTACAGCATGTTAATCATCAGTCATTAAAATGTTGGTATATTTTATGAAAGCAAGATTGCTCAGTTGGACAAAAGTACACAACCTACCTTTATCAGAAATATTTATGCATCAAAGCCTTTACTGAAGATATTACTAATAGTATTAATAATGGATGACTTTGGACAAGCTGTATACTCAAAGTATAATTTCTTTAGCACATTTGTACAAGCACTTGGAATCTGTCCAAGCCATACTTTGTCAGGCATTTTGTTTTACTTCAACGGGCATAAAAACTTCCTTGCTTTTAACAGGGCGTTTCATAATTTCTAGCTACGAAAATGATTTAAAATGCGACACCTATCATTCAACTAGAGCTTAAAATATCAGAAGGAAAAATACACACCGGTATTCCATTTCTCCCTAAACATTGTAAGCTTCGAAGTCTTTAACTAACGTGATACCGGAGTCAACAAGCATACTTTTAGAATTTGATTAAAAGGGAATATAATATGGAATCGCGTATCTCAAGAAATTAATAACGATATAATTATATTCATGTTGCAAAAGAACTGCAACGGACATAAAAACTCCCTTGCATGGTTTCATTACGACCAGAATCGGTCTTGAGATATTGAACTTACAATCTTGAGAAACTTGATTTACAGTATTTGAGAGGTATGTCTTAACACCGATACTACAGTGCTTAAGTACTGCTCACGTATATGTATCAGGACTGACTGATGAATACTACTGTGTGACTTTATTTCTTACATGAATTATGTTATTTTGCCACAGGCCGCTCTCGGCCACTGGCCAGGGTGCCAACCTGTAGAAGCAGCACCTGTATGGAGACATTTCGGCAGCAGCGGGAGCATTACGATGCATTACTGGGGAGGATTGGGAGGCTAGAGTTCCAGCAGTCAAACAGTTGAGCAGCTGTCTCCCGAAAAGTGCCTCTCCCCGCCGCGCAGGCTGCAATGCCTGGCGGAAGCTCTGCCCCCCGCAGAGCACACACCGCCTCTGGACACTCCATCCCGGCCTCTCAGTTAACCACCGCGCAGGAATCTGTTGATGCTGTTCCTGCCGGCTATCTCCCCCCAGGAAGCACAGCGGAATTCACAGATGCCAGTGGGACGAATAATTCTCCCAGATGTCCAACTGCTACCCATCACCCAGAAGATGGAGGGGGGGTTGTACTTGCAGTGCATCGGCATAGACGGGAAAGCAAGAGCCGACCGCTACGCCGCCCTCGTGTTTCGAAATCTTGTGACTTTTGAAATTTACTGGGGGTGGACCACGTCTGTAAATTTCGATGGGTCCAGAGGCAAAAGTGCCTTGCCTTGCAATCTCCGGGAAACCATTAGTACGATGGTGAATCGGAGATTCTCAACCCTTGCTGCGTACGACTGGAAAAGAATTCGTGATCGGATCAACGAAATGCTTCGTAGGAGGAGGCGGTCTTTTCCTCTTGTCTAACAGTCTGTCCACAAACAAAACATTCCTGTTAGACAAGAGGAATTGAAAAAAAACAATTTTGTCAATGAAAACCGGTGTGTGTGTCTCTCCCTGCTGGATGTCCCTCTCACAAACTGCTGAATGAATAAAATAATTTGATTGAAAACGAGTTTGCGATTGTCTGGTCTTTAAATTCTTGAGATACGTGATTCCATATTATATTCCCTTTTAATCAAATTCTAAAAGTATGCTTGTTGACTCCGGTATCGCGTTAGTTAAAGACTTCGATGCTTAAAATGTTTAGGGAGAAATGGAATACTGGTGTGTATGTTTTTCTTTAAAGTACCGAGACCAGCCATATACTGTATGTTTAAGTTCCAAAATTAATATCGTTTATGGGCTTCACACGCGTTGCAGTATGCTCAGGCACTAAGTAAAAGGAGATGCTTCGTATTGCTTGACTAATTTTAAAAACTAAGTTATACAGTGCCTTGCGAAAGTATTCGGCCCCCTTGAACTTTTCAACCTTTTGCCACATTTCAGGCTTCAAACATAAAGATATAATTTTTTTATTTTATGTGAAGAATCACCAACAAGTGGGACACAATTGTGAAGTGGAACGAAATCTATTGGATTTTTGAAACTTTTTTAACTAATAAAAAAATGAAAAGTGGGGCGTGCAAAATTATTCGGCCCCTTTACTTTCAGTGCAGCAAACTCACTCCAGAAGTTCAGCGAGGATCTCTGAATGATCCAATGTTGTCCTAAATAACTGATGGTGATAAATAGAATCCACCTGTGTGTAATCAAGTCTCTGTATAAATGCACCTGCTCTGTGATAGTCTCAAGGTTCTGTTGAAAGCGCAGAGAGCATCATGAAGACCAAGGAACACACCAGGCAGGTCCGTAATACTGTTGTGGAGAAGTTTAAAGCCGGATTTGGATACAAAAAGATTTCCCAAGCTTCAAACATCCCAAGGAGCACTGTGCAAGCGATCATCTTGAAATGGAAGGAGTATCAGACCACTGCAAATCTACCAAGACCTGGCCGTCCCTCTAAACTTTCAGCTCAGACAAGGAGAAGACTGATCAGAGATGCAGCCAAGAGGCCCATGATCACTCTGGATGAACTGCAGAGAACTACAGCTGAGGTAGGAGAGTCTGTCCATGGGACAACAATCAGTCTTACACTGCACAAATCTGGCCTTTATGGAAGAGTGGCAAGAAGAAAGCCATTTCTCAAAGATATCCATAAAAAGTCTCGTCTAAAGTTTGCCACAAGCCACCTGGGAGACACCCCAAACATGTGGAAGAAGGTGCTCTGGTCAGATGAAACCAAAATCGAACTTTTTGGCCACAATACAAAACGATATGTTTGGCGTAAAAGCAACACAGCTCATCACCCTCAACACACCATCCCCACTGTCAAACATGGTGGTGGCAGCATCATGGTTTGGGCCTGCTTTTCTTCAGCAGGGACAGGGAAGATGGTTAAAATTGAGGGGAAGATGGATGCAGCCAAATACAGGACCATTCTGGATGAAAACCTGTTGGAGTCTGCAAAAGACCTGAAACTGGGACGGAATTTTATCTTCCAACAAGACAATGATCCCAAACATACAGCAAAATCTACAAAGGAATGGTTCACAAATAAACGTATCCAGGTGTTTGAATGGCCAAGTCAAAGTCCAGACCTGAATCCAATCGAGAATCTGTGGAAAGAGCTGAAAACTGCTGTTCACAAACGCTCTCCATCCAACCTCACTGAGCTCGAGCTGTTTTGCAAGGAAGAATGGGCAAGAATTTCAGTCTCTCGATGTGCAAAACTGATAGAGACATACCCCAAGCGACTTGCAGCTGTAATCGCAGCAAAAGGTGGCTCTACAAAGTATTAACGCAAGGGGGCCGAATAATTTTGCACGCCCCACTTTTCATTTTTTTATTAGTTAAAAAAGTTTCAAAAATCCAATAGATTTCGTTCCACTTCACAATTGTGTCCCACTTGTTGGTGATTCTTCACATAAAATAAAAAAATTATATCTTTATGTTTGAAGCCTGAAATGTGGCAAAAGGTTGAAAAGTTCAAGGGGGCCGAATACTTTCGCAAGGCACTGTAAATGCAGACGCTCCCTCGATGCGCTGCTCTGGTGCGTCGGCTCCTACACAGTGCCTGTCTGCCGTAAGCGTTACAATATACTAAATACTAAATACTAAAGCCAATACTGGCTCAATGGGCTTTGACGTGCTAATGCGTTGGTTTAACAGTCCAGGTGTGGCAGGCTTCCAATGTCAACTCGACTCGATTGGAAGACAATGAACGTATTTTAGCCCTAAATGAATTAATAGCAAACATGGTTTACATAAAATACATTTTTCCAAGAAAGTTTATAATAATACGATCTATAGTTGAAATCTGAGCCTACTTTAAAAATAAAGGAAAAGCATTTTCAGAGAGCAATCACGCTGTGTTTATGTAGAAAAAGTGATTAGGTTTATGAGCAATCTAATTACCTATTCGCTTAAAACGCTATATTAAATAAAGTTTATTTAGAGATGAATGATCAGTGTCGCAGTTTAAATAATGTGAGTCAGGAAACTAACACAGCGCCACCGGATTTAATAACGCAATAAAAACGCTATAAAATAATGTGACACAGTACAGCACAGTACAATAATACTGACCATGACTTTAGAAGCATAAATTACCTTACACTCAATTTAAACACAAGCTGTCTTTCTGTATGAACCTCTAAGCTGGTTCATACAGAAAATGTAGAAATGCATTAGCCTGATTATGATTAAAAAACACATAATTAAACACGCGTTTGCGATTTAAATCAGAACACGATTTAAATCAATATAAATGTTTATATTGTAACGCATACTGTCCAGCCTCCATTTCTCTATAAAAATTTACTGTTGCACACACACACACAATAGAAGCAGGAACCGCTGTCAGAAGGGAAGATATGTTCAAAATATCGCAAATATCGATCATGTTGCAATATTTTGAAATATAAAAGTCAATTGATTGTCCATAACATGGCTTACCTATTTTTTCGAAGAAATGTTTGTTAAAATAAAAGTCCAGCACCAGCTGGATTCGAACACACAACCTGCCAGTTGGTAGTCACGCACCTAGACCAGTAGGCTACAAGACAGCTCGCATGATTGGGCAGGCGAAACAGCCCTACACAGCCCTGCCGCAGTACACGGCTATAATCATACCGTTATTAAATTCTTTAGATACGCGATTCCATATTATATTCCCTTTTAATCAAATTCTAAAAGTATGCTTGTTGACTCCGGTATCACGTTAGTTAAAGACTTCGAAGCTTACAATGTTTAGGGAGAAATGGAATACTGGTGTGTATTTTTTTCTTTAAAGTACCAAGACCAGCTATAAACTGTATGTTTATGTTCCAAAATTAATATCATTTATGGCCTTCACACGCGTTACAGTATGCTCCTATTCTTTTTATGCTCAGCTACTAAGATTTCCCTTCAGTGGTAAAATTCAATATCTACAACGGGCACAGTAAAGACGTTTACAGTAAGTCTTTCTACGACAGACCAACGGACCACGAGTGCCCCTGTCGGTCAACCAATCACGCACCGCGGTACCCCGTGTCATCATACCTGTGGTACGTGTCTGTACCGCTCATTTTGAATGGCTGCATCTGTACCAACAGCTGGGTTTGAACACTCAACCTCAGGGTTATAAGTCAGTCACTTAAGCTATCACACCACCAAGGCAGTCATGTGACAAACACCTATTAATGGAAAGTCTTATACTACTGTTTGTGCAACAGTACATGAATATAGTTATACCGTTATTAATTTCTTTAGATATGTGATTCCATATTATATTCCCTATTAATCAAATTCTAAAAGTATGCTTCTGTTAACTCCGGTATCGAGCGTATTCGCAGAAAAGCTTAAAACTATCAGTTTTCTCACAAAGTACTGTATACTGTGTTAACGTACAGTAACATGGTCAGAAGTAGCCAGGAGCACGTAAAAACATTTCCAAAATAACCACAAGTAAGACTTTAATGTTTAAAATGTTTAGGGAGAAATTGAATACTGGTGTGTATTTTTTCTTTAAAATACCAAGACCAGCAATAAACAGTTTACATAATATGTTTATGTTCCTAAATTAATATCGTTTATGACCTTCAGATGCGTTATGCTCCTATTCTTTTTATGCTCAGCTACTAAAATTTCCCATTAGTGGTAAAATTCCATATAAATATTCAATACTAAGCGGATTAAAATGTGCAGTGTAAAGAGATTAAATTATTAAATCTTTTCACTACCGACCAATGCACCACAAGTGCCCCTCTAGGTTATTTTGGTCAGCCAATCATGTCCGCGGTAGGGCGCGTTGGTGCTTGCGTAAATGCCAGTGGTACAGGTTCGTACCGTGCATTTTGAATGGCTGCATCTGTATACTGTAGATATGGTGATACATGTATAGATTTACTTATACATATGTACAGATCCATCCATTCAGGATGCATTCCAGATATTGCAACAATTCTGTTGTCAGCCTGCACTGTTTTGTACAACCGCCAGGAGGTGCACTGAATGCTTAACATGGTGTGTGGAGCATTTAGGCTGCCACCAGAAAAATTGGCTCCGGCGTGAGTGTGTGTATCTGGAGCACTCGATTATTAAACACTGAGATCCTGACTAATTTTACCTTGTATTCACCTCATTTAATAATAATAATACTATTTACCACATCACTTTATTAACCCTTTACAATTTCTTGCATTAGGAATTATCTTTTCGCATATCTCAGCTGGCTCTCCATGAGACACACAGACAGGGAGAGAGCGTGGGGTCAGAGTGCAGGGTCTGCCATTGTACAGCACCCCTGGAGCAGTTGGGGCTAAGGGCCTTGCTCAGGAGCCCAACAGAGTAGGATTCCTCTGCCGGCTGCAGGATTTGAACTGGCAACCTTCCAGCCACAGGTGCAAATCATTAGCCACAGAGAAAAAAGTTCAAGTTCAAATTTATTTTCATTATATTTATACACAGGTATAAGGTATAACGAAATGCTATTTAGCTAGCTCTTAGACGGTAAGCACTACAAAAAAAAACAATACAATTGTATAAGAAAAGAAAGACAGAGACAACAGGCAATGTGCAAAACAACAATAGGTAACAGGTAATGTGCAAAACATCATCAGTTGTGCAAAATCAATCATCAACAGAATGAAATAAAGGATAGAAAATTATGGGGAGTGAACTTCTTGACATGTGAGGTAGAGGTATATTTCAATGTGTGTTTGATAAAGAGAGAAGGAACTGTAAGGGTTCAGATCATAGGTGAGAGAGGCTGGTAGTTTAATAGTTTGATAGTGCAGGGATAAAAACTGTCTCTGAGTCTGGTAGTCCGGGCTCGAATGCTGCGGTACCATTTTCCAGATGGTAGAGGGTCAAATAGTCTGTAGCTGGGGTGTGTGGGGTCTTTGATGATGCATAGTTAAATTTATGGGAAGGCGCTCTGACTCAAACCTGTGTCGTACAGCAATATAGACGTGGGTAATGTCCCCTTCACTAAACAATGTGCTTATCATGTAAATCCTGCTAAACTAGAAGCATATACTGTACATTATTTGCTGCAGCATGGTTTAGCTCAAAAGAGGAAGTTCGTGGTTCTGTACAGATTAAAGAAAAGTAAATGCTGAAACTCCACCAGACATTGTATGTACTGTTTAACCATAATCAAGGACCGATGCACTGTTCCCTTTTGTAATAGGGTTACTCCGTGGAAATTAGAAACAAGAAGCGCATCCCCGTTGTGTGGCTTTTTAAAAACAGCTCAATTTAAATGAATATGGAATATTTTATTAAAAGTATTAATAATGCATGACCATGGACACGCTGTAAGCTGAAGAGTTATAGAGAAAACATTAGAGTCTTGTCTTTTCAGTTTGGATTTAACCTTTAGAGCAATCCTTTTGGCTATATTTGTACATATGCGGATGTGTAAAAATAGTTTATTATTATAACTTGTTGCGAACGCGATGTGCCTCTTTCAGGTTTACATCTTAAACAATTTCAGCAATGAGAAATGTAACTTTAATCTTGTTTAAGACAAATATTTCACACATACTGTACTGTAGTGGCTTTGAAACCATACGGTAACATACAGATGCAGCCATTCAAAGTGCGCGGTACAGACACGTACCGCAGGTAATTGGCTGCGGTATCGCGTATCATGACGCAATATGACGCGGTGCGTGATTGGTTGACCGACAGGGGCACTCGTGGTCCGTTGGTCTGTCGTAGAAAGACTTACTGTAAACGTCTTTACTGTGCCCGTTGTAGATATTGAATTTTACCACTGAAGGGAAATCTTAGTAGCTGAGCATAAAAATAATAGGAGCATACTGTAACGCGTGTGAAGGCCATAAACGATATTAATTTTGGAACATAAACATACAGTATATAGCTGGTCTTGGTACTTTAAAGAAAAAAATACACACCAGTATTCCATTTCTCCCTAAACATTTTAAGCTTCGAAGTCTTTAACTAACGTGATACCGGAGTCAACAAGCATACTTTTAGAATTTGATTAAAAGGGAATATAATATGGAATCGCTTATCTAAAGTATTTAATAACGGTATGATTATATTCGTGTACTGCGACAGGGCTGTGTAAGGCTGTTTCGCCTCCCTGTTCATGCGAGTTCCCCTGTAGCCTACTGGTCTAGGTGTGTGACTAACAACGCACAGGTTGTGTGTTCGAATCGAGCTGGTGCTGGACTTTTCTTTTAACAAACATTTCTTCGAAAAAATAGAATAGCGATATTATGGACAATCAATTGACTTTTATATTTCAAAATATCGCAACATGATCGATTCTAAGTCATTTTTGATAACAATGAATAGTCACCTTCTTCCTTTCTGACAGCGGTTCCTGCTTCTATTGTGTGTGTGTGTGCAACAGAGTAAATTTTTATAGAGAAATGGAGGCTGGACAGTATGCGTTACAATATAAACATTTATATTGATTTAAATCGTGTTCTGATTTAAATCGCAAACGCGTGTTTAATTATGTGTTTTTTAATCATAATCAGGCTAATGCATTTCTACATTTTCTGTATGAACCAGCTTAGAGGTTCATACAGAAAGACAGCTTGTGTTTAAATTGAGTGTAAGGTAATTTATGCTTCTAAAGTCATGGTCAGCATTTATTATTGTACTGTGCTGTAAACTTTTTCTGTGCCTAGTTACATTATTTTATAGCGTTTTTATTGCGTTATTAAATCCGGTGGCGCTGTGTGTTAGTTTCCTGACTCTCATGTCACATGGTCTGTGATTGAATCCCATGAAACTATGACTTTATTTTTTAACAAACATTTCTTTGAAAAAATGAAGAGATTAAATAAAACCTCACTCGCACCAAACAAATTTATATTTCTAAATATCACGACATGATCGAATTTAAGTCTTTTTAATAACAATGAATAGTCACCTATGCGTTACAAAATATACATTTATATTGATTTGAATCGCGTTTTGATTTAAATCGTAAACGCGTGTTTAAAGATATGTGTTTAAAGGCGATATACTGTATAAACGCGCTGATTCCTATGGAGTGTGTTTCCCTTGTAAGGATGGTATCAAAAGCAATCTTAAGTGGTGAGAAAGCTGTGCTCAATGTATTTAAGGGACTTAAAAGTCGTGTAACTGACAGTTTGAAGTAGCCTATCGTGTAAATTTAGCTTTGTTGCTGATAGGTTAAGCTTTCGAAACTCTGCCCCAAAGTCATGGGACTGATTTTTCGCCCTGTTTCGTTGGTTAAACGCAATGATCACAAGCACCACCATGGTAACTGGGATGTGTAGTTTTTAATTCCGTTTGAATTATAACTGTACATATTGTCTTCATATTACTAATAGTATTAATAATGAATGACCTTGGACAAGCTGTAAGTGTAAACTCAAAGTATTGCCCTGGTCAACATTCTTTTTTTCATTGACCGTCTTTGTAAAAGTAACACCACAGCATTTCGCAATCACGCATTTGTTTCCAATCATGCAAAGTACAGTGATTCACCATGCCTTTCACATGCTCATAAAAGAGATTGATTTAGGAACATAAACATATTACCGTATACTGTACTGTATACAGTATGTATATGTATATTTAATGTCTTAACTGTGCCCGTTTAAGTATTGAATATTCATATCTAATTTTACCACTGAAGGGAAATCTTAGTAGCTGAGCATAAAAAGAATAGGAGCATACTGCAACGCGTGTGAATTCAATTCAATTCAAGGTGTTTTATTTGCATGACAGATGGGTACAAGCAGTGTTGGGTATGTATACTGTAACGCTTACTGCCGACAGGCACTGTGTAAGAGCCGGCATACCAGAGCAGCGCACCAAGGGAGCGTCTGCATTTATAACTTAGTTTTTAAAATTAGTCAAGCAATATGAAGCATCTCCTTTTACTTTTAAGTCCCTTAAATACATTGAGCACAGCTTTCTCACCACTTAAGATTGCTTTTGATACCATCCTTACAAGGGAAATCTTCTGCCCCTTATGCAAAACCAAACCCTCCTCCCATCCCAGTTTACCCTCTTTATCATCCTCAAAATCTACCTCGATTTTCAACTTAAAGCATTCTGCTTACTGGGTTTTTGAGGGGGAGGTGTCTTTCGCTGGAAATCTCGCCTACTCAACCCCTCTCTCCCGGAGTGCTGGCTGTGACGAATTAAACCAGTCTCACAGGTATTCAAAGTAGGAAGTACAGTGTCAAGTGGTAGCTGGGCTACTCCCTCAATAGAATCGCTTTAACATGCTAATGCGTTGGTTTAACAGTACGCTGTTGGTTTAACAGTACCTACTGTAAATATAAAGGAAAAGCATTTTCAGAGAGCAATCACGCTGTGTTTATGTAGAAAAAGCGATTAGGTTTATGAGCAATCTAATTACCTATTCGCTTAAAACGCTATATAAAATAAAGTTTATTTAGAGATGAATGATCAGTGTCGCAGTTTAAATAATTTTTGTAGGAGGGCTTGGACAGATTCCAAGTGCATTTTTGCAATTTACGTTGCATTGTCCAATGTTCTGTTGTAATACAGGCTAGAATACAGTTACAGTAGCCTAAGCTTTATCAGCCTATTTAAAATAATTTTTTTGAATCCCGGGCGGAACACTTTTAAAGGCGATATGTAAAATAAAGTTTTTTATTGTTATAGAGAAACATGATCAGATTTTCCCTGGTTCAGAAAAAAAGATCTAAAGTGCTACACATAACTTTCTTAATTCGATGTATTTAAAACAGTGAACTACTGCAGGTGTAACATAACATTCAGAAATACAATCGAGAATAGTTTTGTGGTGTTTGTTTAGATGAAACGTTCCTAAAACGTATAACGTAATAAAATTAAAGACGATTAAAATCTGTAATCTTTCCACTTGTACTGTGAGTCATCGGAAAGTTTCTGCTTTGTGTAAGGATGGTATCGAAAAGCAATCTTAAGTGGTGAGAAAGCTGTGCTCAATGTATTTAAGGGACTTAAAAGTAAAAGGAGATGCTTCATATTCTTGACTAATATTAAAAACTAAGTTATAAATGCAGACGCTCCCTCGGTGCCGCGCCGGGTGTAAATATCAAAGTATACATTCCCAACAAGAATTGTACCCATCTGTCATGCAAATAAAACACCTTGAATTGAATTGAATTGAGGGAGAGAGGGGGGTAGGGGGACAAATATACTGTAAACAGGACTCAAGGCAAATAAGATACTTATGGGTACGCAGGCATTCACGACAGCAACATACGAAACGTTTGCACGTACTAAGTTAAGTTATTACTTGGTTTTCAAAGTGCAATGAAATACAATATTGTTGTTGCTGCTGTTCTGGTTGTTTTTATCCCGTAAAGCGTTTTGAGAAGCCACCTTTAAAGGCGATATATACTGTAAAACCGGTGAATTCTTATGGAATGTGTTCCGCAGGAGATTCAAATTTTTATTTATTTATTTTTTAATCGCGTATCTAAGGAAATCTCAGTATAACTTTGTTCATGAACAAACAGTGGCATGTTACATTATCATTAGTTTTTTTAACAAGGCTCGCCAGCTAATGTGAATCGAAACCTGTCTTGCTAGCTTTTAAAGGGAAGAAGGTGACTATTCATTGTTATCAAAAATGACTTAGAATCGATCATGTTGCGATATTTTGAAATATAAAAGTCAATTGATTGTCCATAATATCGCTTACCTATTTTTTCGAAGAAATGTTTGTTAAAAGAAAAGTCCAGCACCAGCTGGATTCGAACACACAACCTGTGCGTTGTTAGTCATACACCTAGACCAGTAGGCTACAAGACAGCTCGCATGAACGGGCAGGCGAAACAGCCCTACACAGCCCTGTCACAGCACACGAATATAATCATACCGTTATTAAATTCTTTAGATACGCGATTCCATATTATATTAGCAGAAAAGCTTAAAACTACCACTTTTTCACACGCTATTTCACATGCTAGTTAAATACTTCGATGCTTAAAATCGTTAGGGAGAAATGGAATACCGGTGTGTATTTTTCCTTTAAAGTGCCGATTCCTGGAATCTGACTGGCTGACACCCCTCTGAAGTGGTTCCATAAAATCTGGTATACGGAAAAGAAAGCGTTGATAAATACAAGTGTCTTTTAATACACTCTTTGCTGTGCTCTTGAGGATCCTTGTGATATTTTAAGCTCTAGTTGAATGATAAGTGTCGCATTTTAAATCATTTTCGTAGTTAGAAATTATGAAACGCCCTGTTAAAAGCAAGGAAGTTTTTATGCCCGTTGAAGTAAAACAAAACGCCTGACAAAGTATGGCTTTGACAGATTCCAAGTGCTTGTACAAATATGCTAAAGAAATTATACTTTGAGTATACAGCTTGTCCAAAGTCATCCATTATTAATACTATTAGTAATATCTTCAGTAAAGGCTTTGATGCATAAATATTTCTGATAAAGGTAGGTTGTGTACTTTTGTCCAACTGAGCAATCTTGCTTTCATAAAATATACCAACATTTTAATGACTGATGATTAACATGCTGTAATACACAGTTCAAAATTAAAGGCTCAAATGCTGTAAATGAGAGGTTAAGCTCCCCCTGGCGGTTTTACAAGGCGACGCCGGATAGTTTCCGGCAGAGCGTCAAATGATACGTGACACCACGTGATACCGCGTGATACCGCGACATGCCCACCGGGTGGGTATGGTCCGGGTGTGGCAATGTTTTTTATTATTGTTATAGCGAAACATGATCAGATTTTCCCCGGTTCAGAAAAAAAGATCTAAAGTACTGTACTGTATACTAGTTTGTCACTCTTCTCATCCCCTCTTTGCTAAATGGCTTTTGAATAGAGTCACATGAAGAGAGAGGTGAAACAGCCCTACACAGCCCTGTCGCAGTACACAAATATAATTATATCTGAATAATTTCTTTAGATACGCGATTCTTTTAATACAGTCCTTGCTGTGCTCTAGAGGATCCTTGTGATATTTCGAGCTCTGGTTGATGGATAAGTGTCGCAGTTTAAATAATTTTCGTAGTTAGAAATTATGGAACGCTCTGTTAAAAGCAAGTGAGTTTTTATGTACGTTGCAGTTTTTTTGCAACATGAATATAATTATATCGTTATTAATTTCTTTAGATACGCGATTCCATATTATGTTCCCTTTTAATCAAATTCAAAAAGTATGCTTGTTGACTCCGGTATCACATTAGTTAAAGACTTCGATGCTTAAAATGTTTAGGGAGAAATGGAATACTGGTGTGTATGTTTTCTTTAAAGTACCGAGACCAGCCATATACTGTATGTTTAAGTTCCAAAATTAATATCGTTTATGGCCTTCACACGCGTTGCAGGATGCTCCTATTCTTTTTATGCTCAGGTACTAAGATTTCCCTTCAGTGGTAAAATTCCATATAAATATTCAATACTTAAACGGGCACAGTTAAGACATTAAATATACATATACATACTGTATACAGTACAGTTTGCATACGGTAATATGTTTATGTTCCTAAATCAATCTCTTTTATGAGCATGTGAAAGGCATGGTGAAACGATTCTCAAAAATTATTGTACTTTGCATGATTGGAAACAAATGCGTGATTGCGAAACGCTGTGGTGTTACTTTTACAAAGACGGTCAATGAAAAAAAGAATGTGGACCAGGGCAATGCTTTGAGTTTACACTTACAGCTTGTCCAAGGTCATTCATTATTAATACTATTAGTAATATCTTCGTTAAAGACTTTGATGGCGACAGCTCAAACATGAGAGGTTGAGCTTAATTAGCTCCACCTTGTGGAAATTCCGGATACTATTATTTTGCTTGTGGTATTATAGGAGAATTTACGGTAACTAGCGGTATTTACCGGTAACTCGCGGTAGACTGCGTACAGCGCACCGGAAAATAATGCGGTATCGCCCGTGCATTTTGAATGGCTGCATCTGTAGGTAAGGTGTGGGTTGATGATTGTCAATGAGCAGTACAGAAACACACACTATAATAATAATAATAATAATAATAAACTTTATTTTATATAGCGCCTTTAAAGGTGGCTTCTCAAAGCGCTTTACAGGATGACAATAACAATAAATAAGAAGACTACAACAATAAATAAGAAAATTTCACAAGACAGGACACAATTATAATTACAACAATACAACAATAACAATAGAGGAGACCGTGGAAGATGGTATTAAGAAGAGCAGAGGGGTGAAGAATGGAACCAGTTAAGTAAAGGCTTTTCTGAAGAAGAAGGTTTTGAGTCTGGATTTGAAGGAGTTTAGAGAAGGTGACTCTCTAATATCCTTGGGCAAAGAGTTCCAGAGCTTGGGGGCATAGCAGGAGAAGGCCCTGTCGCCCATACAATGTAGACGGGCTTGGGGGACAGTAAGGAGGGCAGAATTTGAAGAGCGGAGGTTGCGAGGTGGGGAGTAGGGCGATAAAAGTTAAGATAGATATCACATTAAAAAGTTAATGTGATATAAGATCACATTAAAGTCACAGAGACAACAAGAAGAGGAGAGGAAGACAGAGAAGAGGGAGGAATCAAGAGGAGTGGGGACTTGAAGGTTGCACCAGGCCCCTACTCCATGATCATCCAAACAAAACTTGACTGGAGCTATATTTGTATTGATTGTATTGATTTGTAAAGTATTTGAACCTTATTAGAGAGGGCTTGCTATACTGTTTGTTTAGGGAACTTGGTATTCCATGGTAAAAGATTCCTGAGTAAGAAACATCTTTCTTGCATAGGGTGCATTTTTATGTATAGGGAAATGGGTTCCCATTTATTTTATGGCATCCGGGGTGCAGAGAGAGAGATTTAACTGCATTTTACATTGTATTTAGTTAGAAGGCAGCTTATCTCTTTTGTGGCCTCTGTAGGCATTTAGAGTTTAATGCTTAGTAGCAGTCTGGGTTTTTCTGGGAGACCAGAATGTTAGGTTTCTGAAATGCCTTGTCTGTACTGTACATAAAGTAAGTTGTGTGCTGTATGTTTGTAATAGATATTTATTTAACCAAGTGTGCTAGGAATTTTACTATTTTCACAAAAGCTGTGCCAGAGAACAAAGACTTCAAGTGCCTCTAATCACAAAATTGCTCAACCGGATAGATAAAAATTGCTTATTATTATAGCTTGCTGTGAATGCGATGTGTTTTTTGGTTTCAATCTGCTTTAAAATAATCTTTGTCTTAACGTTAATTTCAACAACAAGTAATTAGCAAAAAACTTTGCTTTATATTTTGATTAAAATATATTCATACATAATATACTGTAGCAGCTTTAAAACCATATGGTATCGTACCATATATAAAGTATATTTATATGGTATACTCATCATGCTGCAGAACAACATTCTCAATCGGGTCATTGTCCATTTTCAATTGAAGCAAGTGGGTTCAGGGTCTGGACCTGGAGTCCATCCAAGCCTTACCAGTTGTCCAGTCCTCCATGGGAGCTCAAAGGAACAGGGTTTTCCTCCTTAGTCCCTGTACAGGACCCACAGTCCTTTCCAACGCTCTTTCGCCATCAAGCCCCATTTGACAATTTTGCACTTCATCCTCTCTCTGGGGTTTTCTCTCTTCCACCTCCCTCACTCCCCACTCTGTGTTGTGCTGGATGAGAGTATTCCTTGCATTCCACAGTCCTTCTTTTATTAGGGTCACCAGCAGCCAAAGCAAGTACTGTGTCCCTTTAACCAATCCGGTCAGTGCCAGCCTCAGCAGGATGCACTGGTAACTTAGCACCACTCCCACTCCCAGGATTTGCCTTGTGTTGTTCATTCTGCCCCACACTGCTTTGGCGAAGGGGCAGCTCCAGAACATATGCTCCTGTGTCTCCTTGATGAAACACGTGTCCCAGGGGCAATGTAGATTCCTGGTGAGTGTGTGTCTGTAGGGGACCTCTCTGATAGCCAGCCTCTGGTACACAGCCGTCCAGTTTAGTTCCTTCAACTGTTGGTTAGGTCCTTTGTCTGGGAACCCGCATTCTCTCTCCAGTGACCAGTTGCTCTCTCACCTCATTGTAAAGTGCCCTGTGGTTGGTGCAGAGCTCTGGCTGTCTTGTGGCCTCATACCTCTGGCTCCACTTGACAGCGTGAGTGTAGGTCTCCAATCACTTTTCTGCTTTTGGTCCAGTGTTTGTCCACTGGACCATGTCCCTCATCTGGGATGAAGAACTCCAACTTCACAAAGTACTGATACTTATGGCTGATCAGTGCCTCAAAACTTCCAGTTTCTTGCGATGTACTCCTACGTGCTCCCCCAGACAAAGCATGAAGACCATCTCTCACAGTTTGTCCGAGTCTGGCTGGCAGCTGTTACACCACGACGAGGTTAACCAAAGCTGGCAGGATGTCATTTTCCCAGTGAGAGACAGTGACTGCGTTTTCTATAGACCCAGCTTCATGTTCACCTTTGCAATCCTCTCAGTCCAGTTTATGGTCTCGTTGTCCTGACTTTGGAATGAAAGCCCCCATATTTAAAAAGGAGCTCTGTGCAGAGCCCATCCTGTCTTTCCAGGGCCCGAAGAACTTGAGTTTGCTCCTTCGGCAGGTGAGTTTTGATCCTGAGGCCCTGAAGTGTTGCTCTATGACCTGCAGGGCTCTCTTGCCCCCCTGTCCTAGATCAGGAATAGCGTTGTGTCTTCTGTCTTTTTCTGGGAGATCTAGTTGGCTTCCCCAGTGCCTCGGAGTGTCACCAGGCCATCAATGACTGGGTCCTGTCTCTCTGCCTCTACCAATCTCTGTAAAGAGAAAATAGAGAAGAGGTAAAAGAGTACACCCTTTGCTGTACTCCTGACAGACACAAGGTTTAAAACAAATCTGAAACCATTTTAAAACAGAAGTTATTAACCCTACTGTATGTCAAAACTGCATATGAGATCACAGAGTGGCGGGTGTTTTGTTTTGATTATACTATGAATTTGTCCCTGTGGCAAACCATCAAAGGTTTCAAAATGGTAAATAAAAAAATGGAATCCTTTGTTGAGTGCTAGAGAAAGGGGTACTTTTTAGAAGTTGTATACTGCAGTGCAAAGTAGCTGATTTAGACAAATTTAAACAGCTAATTTTGCTTAAAGAATTTAAAATCCTTTCTGCTTGACCGTATTGTAGCTTATTTCATTGAGCAGAAAGTTACCTTTCTCTTATAAATGGCTGTACTAGATTAGCAGATGAATTTATGTTAACACATAAGAATGTGTTAACTACTTCTTTTTGACTCTCTTCTCAGGGGAATAATAAAAAAAAAATCAACAGTTGTGACAGCTACTGTGACATATGATCTAAACATAATGTCTGTTTCATTGTCTGCCTAGGATTTGAACTGAGCAGCATTCAGGAGTCTTAAGCGCTGTGCTAAACTTCTGCTTGATGGTAATGTACTACAGTTTATTAGAGTTTCATTGTCCATGACAATGACAGCAAAATGTAGTTAAAGGGAACAAGTCAAAATGTTTCCAAAATAACCACAAGTAATAATTTCAACTAAATTTCTTTAGTATGAAAATGTTTATGAAGAAGGCAGAACACCATTGTGTTTTTTTTAGTTCAGCTACCACTACAAGCCATATACAGTATGGATAATATATTTATATTCCTAAATTAATATGGTTTATGACGTTCAGAGACATTCTGCTTCCGTTATTTTTATGCTTAGCTACCAGAATTTCCCTTTAGTTGTAAGATTCCATATTAAGCAGATTTAAACATGCACCGAGAAACATTAAATGAAGGAACTGTTTAACATTTAAAGCACCACCTATTTATCATCTTTGGCCAGTGAATTGCATAACAAAAAACACCAAGGTACACTTTTGAGGTATTTGTAAGAAATTCTGAGTGGCTGCAATTGCACTTTTTATGTTTAGCTATACTTCCAGCTATCGTTTGTACACTAAGTATAATATATTTATATTCATAAAGTAATATTGTTTATGATGTTCATAGCCATTATACTTCTGTTGTTTTTCAGTTACCAAAATTTCCCTTTACTTGCATAATTCCATATTAATATTCCATAAGGAAGAGAAACATTAAATAATTTCATTAATAATTGTCTTTGGCCAGTGTATCACATAACATACCATTCCACAACTCAGGAAACTCAGAATTGAGAATTGACACATGTTCTGAGTGGCTGGATCTGTATGTGGAAAGTTTCAACTACTATACCTGTACCTAAAAAAAATTAACACAAAAGCACTAAGAGACTTTTGACCACTGGCACTTACCCAGCTATTGGCTAAGTGCATGAAATGGGCTATTAGTGAACAAACAATGAAAACCACTGCATGAATTCATCAATCAACTTATCGCAATTATCAAAGGGTGATCACATCCTGAAATAGAAGATGGGGGTGGTGGGGAATTTCACGGAGCTGTACAACAGACAAAATGTGAAAAAAAGATTCCGTGAGACAGATCATGCCCTGATACAAGTATGTTAAATATTAAAATATGGGGGTGGATGCATTGGCATACCAGTATTTTCTGTCTTTGCATGAATAGTTAAATGAAATCTGTCTGCAGTGTTTTAATGTTACCACAAATGTTGCTGTTTGAGCCTTAACAAGGGAAAATTAACAAAATTATCACAGGTATCGAAGCAAATTGGCCACAGATGCACTATGTCCAGACAAGGGACTCAGTCTTATTTCTTGATGGACTTAAAGAGAAAAAATTAAGTAGGAAGTAACAGAACAAAGTGAGGATGGAGACCCAAGAAATTCATAATGCACAGCGAACACAACCCAAAGAAAACTTTTTACTCAAGATCAGGAAAAAAATAAAGTATTAATAAATATTAATTTTTCAAGTTCCTTAATCACAAAACCATCACTTGGAGCCTTTTTTGCCAGAAACAGCTAACCTCCCGGTCTTTGGACTGTGGGAGTAAACCAGAGCACCTGGATGAAACAAAAGGTGAACATGGGGAGAATATTAGCACCCTAGTAATTGAACCTTTCAATTGAGCTACTTTCAATGGTACAAAATGGTACAAATGGAGCACTAACAAATGAGACCATTTTGGTTCTCCAGCGCCATTTTAAGGGGGCTGATTGATGTCACCACCCTTCCCTGACAAAATATTGTGCTGTATCTTGGAAAAGGAAGCAGCACAAATATTACTTTCAATGGTAAAACAGTACAAATGAAGTACAAATGATTTTTTGAAGAAACTAAACTTACAATGATGTATGTACAGTAGTCCTTATAAAGAATACAATTCTACCATTAAACTCTAACATAATTTAAAACATCTTATAAAGGATGATTGTCCTTTATCAATCATTGTGTTTGGCAAGTGGTCATTAAGGCTAAATTCACACAATAAAATAATTCCTCCAAGCCTCCTGGGTGTTAGAATTCACTTCCAATCTGTGATTACAAAATCCTGTCCTGGCTCTGAAACTATGATTGTGCATTTCTCCTCTGGAGCACAAGAGCACAAAGGAACATTTTTTTTTCCAAATGAACAAAACAAAGTAACAAAAATGGAGGGTTTCATTGTGCTGTTTGTAGTAAGACCAATTTCACAGAGCTGGCACTAAATAAAACAGTACAACTTTGATAATAACAGTTATATCACAAGATGAAAGCAGCACAAACCTTATTTTCTACAGTGCATTGTGCGATTAAAGGTGGTATACCACTTTCTAAAGTGGTATATTTCCATCATAACGTGTACTTTAGTTTTAAAATGGCAGCCACATGAATCAAATATGTGAACAAACACAGCACAAGAAAAGTGACTGATTTTGGCCAGGAATCTTTGAGAACATTTGGATTCAGCACCACCGAACAGCTATTTGTTTCTGTGCGGACAACAGGTTTTGTGGTTAAGGATGCCGTGAAGCAGCAGTGCTTTATTTACGAGCACAAAAAAAGCTTGTGCTGTTATTTTCAAAGTGTTTTTTTGTGTTTGTTTTGCAGTTTCTGTTCATTACGGACCCTAAGGAAGAGAAATTGTATTTAGTGTAATAGCCAATATGTACATCATTCTAGACAATCGCTTGAATCTATTGCGAAAGAATGAAAAATGTAAATATGATATCAATTATTTTACAGCTATAGTTGGCTTATTTGAGTAGAACTGTGTTGTTCTTTAAGCTTACCGTAATGGTCTATGTGATATTATATGTTTAGAGTTTTTTTTTTGAGTGAAGTTATTATTGGTTCGGAACATGGTGGAATTTTCCCCAAAAGAAATTATTGAATTTTTATTTTCGATTTACGATCTCCAGCCTTCTGAACAGATTTTCAGTAACGAATCAGGTTCGTATATTGGGGTATGAGTGTACAGTACATACAGCATTTTTTAAAGCCCCTGCAGTACAGTCTGTGTAACATATACAGTAAATTATAATAATAATTCTGAAGTGGGACATGTATATATCTCACTTATCCAGCATCACAGTATCACCACTTAAGCACATTGTGAGAGGTGTTGATGGGGTCTGTTAATTTAGCCTCAAACAAAGTTACACTAAGATGCCATAAAGCTGACTTGTTTTAGCAGCCCCAGTGGCTTAACGCTACATAATAAAAGACAAGAACAACACCCACAAACAGGATAAACCAAACCAATGTCTGCTGCACATCAAAGGACAGAACCTAGAGCAAGACAGAGCAGGACAAGGAGTAATTACACATCAAAGAACAGGACAAGCACTCTTCTTCTGACTGTATATAAGAGCTGGGAAACCCTTGCAGTTTGTCTGTTATGTGGGGCAGACCTGACGTGTGTTGTTGGACTGAATCTGTGTAAGACTGTGTCCTGCTCCTCTGATGAACAATTTCCTACAACAAATTCAAATAAAATATGTTTCCTTTTTTAATTACTTGTTACTGACAAGAGCTATTAAGACTAAATTTAGATTATTTGTATTACATTATGTGTAAGTAAACCTGAAAAAAGTGCATTATGTTCACAACAAGCTATAAATTATTATAGTAATTTTGCTGTGTGAAGAAAAGTAATACTTTTATTTTTAATATTAATTTAATATTAATATTAAATTAATATTAATCCCTAAACATTTGAAACATCAAAGTCTTTAACCAATGTGAAACAGCGTGTATAAAAAGTGGTAGTTTTAAGCTTTTCTGCTAATATAATATGGAATCGCATATCTAAAGAAATTAATAACAATATAATTATATTCATATACTGCAACACAGTAATACAATATAGTCACTCGTTGCTACGCAACACAGAAACAAAGCCACAGGTAACTAGCAAAGAGAGGACATTAGCTAGCCAATATGATAAAGGAATAAATGTTTTTTTTATTTCTTTTGCACATTTAATTGAACATTTCCATGGATTGTACAAGCACTTGGAAACTGTCCAATCCCTAGTTCATCTGCATTTTTTATGCTCCGGGCATTCTCCTGGTCTGGCGCCGGTCTGTGTCTTCTAGGATATAATGCCGGCGATTTGTGTTAAAATTGGGTTTCCAATAATGCCGCAGCAAACTCTTGTTTTTATGTCCACTATAACGTACATAGTACATTATAAATACAATATGCTGGACAGTATGCTTCTCAAAGTGCTTTATGGGATAACGACAATAACAACAACAATTTTACAAGTCCTGGGAGGAAGAATATCATTAATATTAATAATAATAATAAACTTTATTTTATGTAGCGCCTTTAAAGGTGGCTTTCTTTTAAAAAAAACTTGTTTAAAAACCATTTGCATTTGCACACAGGGCTGTGTTTACTTAAACATGGAGATGCCATACTGAATAATTCCTGCACACAACCATTGCAGCAGAATTTGCATCGTTTGGCAGGGCTATGATTTGGAGACAAAATGTATTTACATTGGGTTGCTGTAAGTGGAGCACTAATAACCCCAAAGCTCTACTTATTATTTTACAAGAGAATGCACCTGACAAGCTGGACAGTATGCTTCTCAAAGCACTTTACAGGATAACAACAACAATAACAACAACAATTTACAAGTTCTGGGAGGAAATATATGATTAATAATAATAATAATAATAATAATAAGAAGAAGAAGAAGAAGAAGAAGAAGAAGAAGAAGAAGAAGAAGAAGAAGAAGAATAAGAATAATAAACTTTATTTTTTATAGCGCCTTTAAAGGTGGCTCCTCAAAACGCTTTACAGGATAACAACTGATGAAACAACAGTGGCTGGGGGTTGAAAATACCTGTGAAACCGGTTGGTTCACAAACAATGTTATGTAGACACAGAGACTCAGTAGCAATAGCAATAAGCAATATCAAAATAGCAAAATAGCAATATTATGGACACACAATTGACTTTTTTTTAAAAAAAACTTTTTTTGAAAAGCTGGTTTTTGTTGACAGCTTGACACAAGTTTGCATTCTTCCTCCCCCCTACATTCTCAGAGAAGAATAGAATTTATTATTAGCACAATTTATTGCAGTGCTAAATTTAATATTACTGATTACTAATAGTTTATGCTAACACCTAGCTTTCTTAACACTAGAAGTACTACCGTAAGTAAGTACTGTACAGTAAATACTTACTGTACTTACTGTACTGTACTTAAGTACTACTACTGTAAGCAAAAAAAGGGGTTTTGGGGGGGGGGGGGTGTATTTCGCTGGAAGACTTGCCCCCTTCTACTTTGAAAATACCTGTGAAACCAGTTTAATTTGTCACAGCCAGCACTCCCGCAGAGAGTGATGAAAAGCGCGCAGCGCCAGGTGAATGCACATGAATATGTTGGGCTTTTGGGCTCAGGTCGGTTTGCGCCCTACAGTTCAACCTGCGGTACCGCTGTGTACTGTACATACATGTGTTATTTTGAAATATAAAAAATGTCAATATACTGTAGGAGAAATTGAGTATTGGTGTGTATTTGTTTCCTTAAAATACCAATAACAGCAACATACAGTTTACATAATATGTTTATGTTCCTAAATTAATATTGTTTATGACCTTTATGACCTTCGTTATGCTCCTCTGCATTTTATGCTTAGCTACTAAAATTTCCCTTTAGTGGTAAAATTCCATATAAATATTCAATACTTAGCGGATTAAAATGTGCACAGTAAAGAGATTAAATGATTAAATCTTTTCATTAATGACCAATACACCACATTATCTTCCGTGTCGCATTAACATTGGAATGTTTTTTTTACAAGTGTCAAAAGAAGCGATACACAACCTGTCTCCTCTATAACTCTTCAGTTTACAGAGAAATTCCACCAGAGCTTCACAACATTGTCCAATAATACTCTTCTCGGGTCTTATTTTTAGTTAAGCAGGATTTGAGCTACAGACCATAACAGACCAAAAAACAGAATCCACCTTTGATTCGGGTGTTAACAAAACGTGTTTACAAAGAAAGTGAAATACAGTAATACTACCAGCTTTATAGATACATAGATTTAGATATTTAGATCCTTAAATTAATATAATTATTAATTTATTTAGATACGTGATTACATGTTCTCGATTATAAAACAGATAATTCCGGTCTTGGAATCTGACTAGCTGACACCCTTCTGAAGCGGTACCATAATCTCTGGTATACGGATGCCCCTGAAATTTGACTTTTTACTGTGTGATAAATTTTAAAGACTACTTCTTAGCGTAGATAAGAAAGCGTAGATAAAAAACCTTGGATTCTCATGTATCTGGTACATGGTAAAAGTAAAAGTATCTTTTAAAACAGTCTTTGTTGTGCTCTTGAGGATCCTTGTGATATTTTGAGCTCTGGTTGAACGATAAGTGTCGCAGTTTAAATAATTTCCATTATTAGAAATTATGAAACACTCTGTTAAAAGCAAGGGAGTTTATATGTCTGTTATACTAAACGAAAATGCCCGACAAACTATGGATTGGACAGTTTTTCAGTGCTTGTACAATCAATGGAAATGTTCAAATAAATGTGCTAAAGAAATAGTAAGTAAATTATTCCTTTATCCTATTGGCTAGCTAATGTCCCGTCCTTGTTAGTTAGATCAAGGAAATGCTGTGGTGTCACTTTTTGTCGATAATAAAGTCTTTTCATTTAAAATGACGGTTACAAATAATGTGGACCAGCGTAATACTTTTGAGTTTACAGCTTGTCCAAGGTCATTCATTATTAATACTATTAGTAATATCTTCGGTAAAAGCTTTGATGCATAAAATATTTCTGCATAATTAAAATATTGATGATAAAAGTAGGTTGTGTTCTTTTGCCCAACTGAGCAATCTTGCTTTAATAAAATATACCAACTTTTTAATGACTGATGATTAACATGTTGTAATACACAGTTTAAATTTAAAAGCTCAAATGCTGAGGTTAAGCTTTATTGGCTCCTCCTGGCGGTTTTACAAGGTGATTCCGGATACTTTCCGGCATGACGTCAAATGACGCGTTACACCATGTGATACTGCATTTTCATGCGACACGCCAATACCCCATGCGTTTTGAATGGCTGCATCTGTAGCTGTGTCAATAGTTTTTAAAGCTGAAGAAGTAATTAGTTTCTCATTGTGTACTTTTTAAATAAATTGTAAATTAACTAAACAGTATTTGAAGAGAATGTTTATGCACAGTGACAATTGACCTAAAAGAAAATATTTACATAAGATCAGGAAAAGAACAAAGTGTTAATAAATAGTCTTTTTTTTTTTCAAGTGGGAGCAGTGATCTTCCATCCAGGTACTGGTGATTCACACCTGCTTAGCTTCAGCAGATTCCCAATTAAAAGTTGAAAGGGTAATATAGACTGCTGGAAAAGAAAGGAGAAAGGAAGACACAGAGAAATAAATAAATGCCAAGCGAGAGCTCCTTGTTCAGATCATTCATAAAGACCAGATTGAAGTTAAGTATTTAAAGAGAGAGCTTGCTATTCTGATGGTTTTTGAAGTTTAGATTTCCTGTACAGAAAATTTCTAGGTTAGGAACAGCCTCTCCTGGCAGTTTTAGAATAGAGAGATAGGTTTCCCATTCACTTTGTAGCATCCATATTAATATATAGAGATGTCTAACTGTAGGTTATATTCGGTTGGTTTAGAAAGCAGATTTAGCTTTTGTGGAACTGTGTAGGGTGTAGGCATTATAGAGGATTTGAATACTTGCTAGCAGTCTAGGGTTTTTTCTGGGTGGTCATTATGTAGGCTTTTGGAATGCCTTGTTTGTAAATAGTGTATTTTGTATATTGTATTTTTATGTTTGTGTTGGTTAGTGCATGTATTGGCATTGTTAATAAATATTTGTTTAACATATTTTGTGATTTATTACTCTTTTCTCCAAAGCTGTGACAGAGAACAAAGAACTCATATACTTCCAATCTGATATATTCTTGGCAAAAGTTTACTTTTTAATTTGGCGGTTTAAATTTTAATTGATTAATTTTGATTAATCCATTCAGTCATTCACTTTTTTTCATAACCCCCTATTTGTAGAAGTATTTATATTAATAAATAAATATCCTTAAAAACATTTAGAAACTTTATTATAATTTGGATAACTAAATTTCCCTTTAGTTAAATAATTCCATATTCATATTCCAAATCAAGTGGATAAAAAGAAGTAGTACAACAGATTAAATGACACTACCATTTCATTAACATCTAACACTCCATAAAAGCTACCTATCGATCTTCACTGGGCAAATGACACAGCGGTACAGTATATTGCAACTTCTTATTCTAGCATCTGTACCTGATTCCCCTTCTTCCTCAGTGCATACTATTTAGTATCATTGATTTAGAAAAGTAAACTGTTATTCTGCAATGAATACCATGCTAGTAATTAGATACTAATTGGATTGAAAATGAACATTTTCAGGTATGTTTCTTATCACCTAATAATTCTCTTTAGTATTTGTTGTTTACAAAACTTTGAACTGTAATGTTAATGATTTACAGTTGTGGACAGACATCTGTTCTCACAACAAAATGCAAGTTAATATTTCATTAAGGTTTTAGAACTGAACATGAAATAAGAGACTTTAAACAAAGGAATTAAATAGACTGGAGAGACTTGCCAGAATACTAATGACAAGAGACAGCAGAGAGATTGAAATATCTCCTTTAAGTAATTTCCATATGGACTTGTGTAGACAAAGAAACAATAGTGCAAAGACTACCTCTTGCCCCTACTATCTGTTCACTGCACCAAGTGCAACTGTCATGTATCAAATGAAACAGAAAAATAATAGCCATAGTAATGTCACCTGCAAAAATAGCCTTTTGACAATATAACAATATTTTTTCACAAATATTGGGATAGTTTTAAGCTTTATTAACAGTTTCATTATTGGATGTGTTTACTGTAAATACACCATTATTATTATCATTATTATCATTATTATTACTATGGTTATTATTGTTTTTCTTCTTGTTGTTGTTATTTATTAATGACATTAAAGAATAGTTAATTTGGGAAAATGTATTTCTAAATATATAAGATGGACAGTTTGATTAGAGAATGCAAAGAAGATTTGTTTACAAAACAAATACTGTATATGAATAGAAATGTGTAGGCCCACTGCACAACAATTAAAATCAACATTTTTAAATTATTAGTGAAAAAAGTATTATGTCAAAATAATAAATCACAGCTGCAATAAGATTTCACTTTTAAATTAATAATTTTATTTTTGGTATTTATTACCCTATTGCTCTATGTATTATCTGAATTCTTAAATGAGTTTTTTAATATTCCATTTGTTTCTACGCATGCAAATTTTACCTACACCACAACCTACCTCTATCTGCATGGCCTTGCAGAATTTATTCCAGCAGGGAGATATGTTTTAATACATTGTATGTTTAAATAGATTTCTCAATACATATATTTTACTGTCAGGTATTTTTTTCTAATAATATAAATATGGGGAAGATTGTAAAGTAAATGTACTTCAGTAACCTACAGCAATGTAATATGATGACTATGCAATATTCTAAATGATAACAAAACTTCCAAAGTCAGAGAGTGAAACATTTTTTTAACTAAATCCATTTAGACAGTGATATAGTTCTCCACTTTCTTTCCTTCCAGGAATATGTACTAAGAGTATCAAATAGTAACCTTGGGGCAACTATTGTAGAACAATACAAGTTAGAAGAATGGATTACATAAGACAGTCCAATTTAATGTTGGTATTACATTTTAGTATTTTGAGATGGGCACTTGTATTCAAAACTAATACTAAAACAATACAAAAAATTTGTAGGTGAATGATGGATCAATATTATTAATGGGTATAGGACGTACCATCTTTTTGCTATGACGCGTGGAGTGAACAGATTGAGTAAGTAATCATTCTAGTTGTACCATATATTTAATTGAGTGATCACCCTTCCCCAGCATTGTAATTGAATCCCAGGATTTGTTTAGTAAATAAAATGTATTATTTCAATTCAGGTTTAATTTAGTATCCCAAACAATTTGTGCAATCATTGATGGCCTATCCATTAAAGCAACACAATGTACAGTATTTGATTTAATCAGATCAATCCACATAATCCTTTTGCCATTTATTCATTTTCCAATTACTTTTCATTCTTTAATTTAATTTGCAAATTGAAATGACCCTTCCCACAGTATTATATATGGTTAACCAACTACGATAACTACTTGAGAAATGTATGATTAAGTGTCTAGAATAGGAAATATAGGGTGTACTACCATTATTGAGTGTCTGTATCATTAATCTATAAAAAAGGCGTTCTGCAGTTGTGTTTCTAGTTTAAGTCAGGTCAGTACAATGGACCAATAAGTAAACAGGTAATAATTCAAGAAAATAATGTAAAGGTTATCATTTTGTATATAAAATTATAATAATTAAATTTCACAACCTTTCTTTGGTTCCATTCAAAATATAAAAAAAGTCTTCAGAACCAAATACCATTTGTAATGACAGTTAACCCTGCTCACATGACAAAGGGTAGGTAATTGCAGTCAGCACAGGGAAGGATTTTGACCTTCACCTAATTACTTAGCCAGGATCATGGACCAAGGAAAAAAGGATAGGATGTAGCTGATTTGCTATTTGCTAAAAATCAAAGTTTTTACACTGAAAATATTTGAGATTCTCTTATAAAAATATTTTGTACACTTGTCCTGAAAAGTTAAAAAAGGAAACGGCAATTAACAAAAAAAAACTATGGAATGCTTAGGTGTATGACATCCACAAATTTATAGGTTTCTGTTTTGTGGTTGTGAACCAAATACTTCTTCCCTGTTGCTTGTTAACTGTTATTTCATTTTTTATTTTTGTCATCCATCATTACTACAATCTTCTTAATATTCCCAACATACTGCAACTATGCATGTTCAAAATGATAGAAGGTTAACAGCATGTAATAGCCAACAAACAGAAAATTTAGAGATGTCACCTAAGGAATGTTGAGTCCAAAGAAGATATGTGACTTATTATACACATTGTACATCAATGTCTCTAGAGGTTAGGTTTTCAGGGGCTTACTGGTTCAGTGTTTCATTAAAGAGAATGATAACAAGATTATTCATACTTGCATGGGAATTGTTGAGTAACATTGAAAGATTTACTGAGATCCATGAAAGGAAACAAAAATGAGTTAGAACACACATATTGGTACATTGTTTTCTAATTATACATTACCATTGATCTGAAAATAGATTATTATGGACTATTGTTCCATAATTCTGTTATGTAAATTTGATAATTAGAATAACTGAATGCCATGTAAGTTAATAGTTCCAGTAGTTTATAAAATATTTCAGATATGTACTTTTTGAACACTTAAGATTTGGCTACTAATATGCAGTTAAATATCTTAGAAAAAACTAAATTAAAACAATTAGTATTTTGCAACATCATCAATGTCAATAAAAAAACAAAATCATATATACCTATTTGATATCCATTTTTAATTATTAATTCTATGAATGTGATTTCATTATAGTTAACAGTATTTTACAGCTCTTGGTAGTTATATATACTGTATCTTACGTATGTGATTAATGTTCCTGAGAAGTAATGATAAAAAAATACTCTACTGTCTGTATAGCTGCAGAATAAATTCACATAATTTTAAGTATACATACATATAAGCAAAAAGTTATGAAATGATGCCTGTTCACATACAATAAATAAAACAAAAAAAAATAAATTACTTATTTTCATTAAATTAATCTTCTTCCTTACCAATTGCTTTATATTTTAAAGAAATACTACATTACAAGGCAACTATGCATACAAAAAGATAAAACATCTTATTGTGGACAGATAATAATTGAAAGATAGTTTTAGACATTAAATTGTGTTACATACCTAAAAAGTCAATTTGTGCCTGATAACTGTCTGACAGATGGAGAAACAGAAGACTGCTTCTTGTGGCCACATCTGTACAGACAGCTTGTCACCCCAAAATGTCACATTTCATGAAATGGGTTACTGGGATGCCTAATGGGTAATGGGTTTAGCATACTCTAACAAATGTGTTTATATAAATCCTGTTTAATACCATTTTACAAAAGGGTATTTTAGGAAAGTAATTGTTATTGAGGCTACAGTTATTTATATAAATCATTTAATAAGAGCTTGAACAGAAAATTGGCAAACCTTTATATGATTAAGGTCACATGACTGATATATTTAGAATTTGATATGTTTAGAATTAAAAGAGTAAAACTGAAGAAATATAGATAGCCACATAAGTTATATAGCTAGAGATGATAATCAGATATAAGTTGAGAACTAGACTGATTTCCATAGTTTTCCACAGTTTTTGTTTTAATGCTAAATTTCCCTCTTAAAATATAAGTATTCAGAAACAAAACATTTATTGCTTTCTTCCCTTGGCCTCTAGGTCAATATTTTTGCATAAAAAATATATCAAGGAATGGGTCAAATTTTCTTTTTGTCTTTGACTTTTTTGCTCATATCTGGTGTTTGGTATGCTCAGAATTGGACTTTATTTCCTTGATGTTATGTGGAAATCGTTGTGAGTGATAGTGGGGCTATCTAGTGCAAGCAACAAGGGCTTTTAATATTTAAAAAAAGACCAACCGGTTTTGCAAGCAGCAAACGTTTTTTAATATTTAGAATATTATATACTGCAGTTAAATCTGACATTTTCTGGGTGCACTTTACTTGAAAATTGTGAAGTACATGAAAAGATTGTACAGATGCAGCCATTCAAAACAAGCATTATTTTGCGGTGCGCTTTACGCAGTCTACCGCGAGTTACCGTAAATTCTCGTATAGAACCGCAAGTAAAATAATAGTATCGGGAATTTCCGCAAGGTGGAGCTAATAAACTTCAACCTCTCATGTTTGAGCTGTCGCCATCAAAGTCTTTAACGAAGATATTACTAATAGTATTAATAATGAATGTAACCTCCTAATCTGCGTAACCTCCTTGTTCACAGCTCCCTTGACCGCCCTCAGCAACCATCCACACCAGGCACTTTCCCTTGCAAAAGAGCTCGCTGTATCACCTGCAAGTACACAGCCACCACCACACTCATTCAAGGCCCCTCAGGACAATTCCGGATCACCCAGACAGCATCTTGTACCTCCAGCAACCTTATTTACTGTATCTCTTGCAGTAAATGCCCAGCCATCTACATTGGGGAAACAGGAAGGAGACTCGGAGACCGCTTCAGAGAACACGTCAGGGCTGTGAAGATTAAAGATCTATCCAAGCCCATTGTTTCTCATTTCACCTCTGACGGCCACGACCACTCTAATCTCTCCGTCTATGTTCTCAAAGACGGTTTTCCGAACTCATACATCAGAAAGACCACCGAAACTAAAATTATTCTGCAGCTAGGATCACACATTCTCCCTTCCCTTAACGACAGATTACTGTTCTTTTAAATTTTCTCCATTCATTCTCTCCAGTTTCATTTCACACCTCTCTGCACCCATTCTGACTTCACACCTCTTGATTGGCCTCTCTTTCTGTCCCCTGCTCCCGCCTCTCAGTCCTCCTCCCTCTCAACCTTTGTTCTCCCGCTACTTTACCTTTGCCTACTGCCCTGTCTCTCTCACACCTGGCCCGGGGAAGACACCAGTGTATGTAATGGGTTGTTTGCTGTAAGCCCAGAATTTGGTCTGGCAGGCGGTCCGCGGTATTGTATACAGGCGTTCGAAGCTGGTGTATGCCTTAATTGCGCGTGGAGTTTTTGAACGGGTTTTGGATCTTTACCGCGAAGTTCAGGACTGGTGTGGGCCTTAATTGCGCCCGGAGTTCTGAAGGTCAGAACTGGTTTGGGCCTTAATTGCGCCTGGGGTTCTGGAGCTGAGTGGTGCATTAAATGCACGTAATTCAGGACTGGTGTGGGCCTTAATTGCGCCCGGAGTTCTGAGGCTCAGGATCGGTGTGGGCCTTAATTGCGCCCGGGGTTCTGGAGCTGAGTGGTACATTAAATGCACGTATAATCCAGGATTGGTGTGGGCCTTAATTGTGCCCGGGGTCCTGAGATTAGCTACGCCTTGATCGTGCACAGATTGGCGTGGCGTGGTTTTTTGTTTTAAAGGAAACAGAAGTAGGAGATATATATGTATGTATGTTTTTGGTGTTTTCCTTGTTTGTGAAATACATATACACACCCACAGTGACCATATGGAGTCTGAGTGGGATGACACCTGGTACGAGTGTGATAGAGACGGAACAGGAACTCCCTTCTTAAACAGAGGGCGCCCGCAGACCTGTACTCTCACCCTAAGTGGGAGAGGGCCTGATGTAGCGGGGGCTGGCGCTGTTGATGACAGCGTCACTCTAAGTGTCTCGCACCCCGTCGAGGGGGTCCGCACTCGCACCTACCTTCCCTGATTCCCCCATACGATCAAATCCAAAACCGGAAGATATTGACCGGTGGGCTAAAGTACCACACCCGAAATTAGGAATGCAGCGAACCTGGAGTGCGCTTTAGGAATTAAAAGAATTTATGTAGAAAGTAAAACAAGAATACAGAACATTGTAGTACGAAGAGAAAAATATATTCTCGATGTGTATGTGTGTTTTATGAATTTGTGTGCCGGCATGTATGTGTGTAACTGTGAGTTTTGGTAAACTAAATGACGGTGTAAGTGTGTTTAGCCAGCGGGACTGGCTAGAGACGTAACTAAAGAGACTTGACGAAAATCAACTTAAGGAGATTGGAAAATATAAGAGCGTCTGAAACGTATAAGTACAGTACAGGTGGACGTAAAAGTAGTTAGATAAACAGTTTTTGTATTTGTTTTTGTAATGTATATGGGGAGACGGCAGGAAGCCACAGGAGTATTGGGGCAGCAAGTTTTACTTGCCAAGTACCAGATTTTAATGGGTGGTTTTATCCCAGATCTATTGGGTTGGAATATTATGCATTACAAAGAATGACTATCCAGAACAGGGTATCACGGGGCTTCAACTGACTGTGATCACTCGGTATGTTGATGGTATTCTGAGTGCTTCCCCTGACGAGGAAACCCACAAGTCTGAGTTGCTTCAGCTTTAGAGTGTCTAATAGAAGCATTTATGATAAGGCCCTTTTGTGTCTAGCATTGTGAAATTTTAACAGGGCCTGGGTGCAATGTTTTTACGGGGTGCACAACTCTTAACAGATCTGCTTAAGGGGGGAGTGCAGTACAAGGACAAGATTGCCTTGGTTCCAGCAGCAAAAGCCGCCTGTAATAATTTGAAACAAGCTCTCTTACAGGTGCTGAGACTGGGGTTTCCTCAGAGGGATCAACCATTCTTTGTATGTAAGTGTTGAAAAAGGGTTCTGGGCAGCTGTGCTGATGCAGGAGCATGAAGGTAGGCACTATTATGCCATTAGATGCTGTAGCCAAAAAGTGGGGGACTGTGAAAATTTAAGGAAATGTTTACTAATGGGTCCTCTCTGATGCATGAGGGAGAACAGAGAACAGGCTGAGCTGTTACAACAGAATTCAAGGTGCTAACAATTGGAAAAATGCCCCTCCACTGCCTCAGCGCAGCAAGCCAGTTAAGAGCACTGATGGGAGATTGTAAAAAGAAAGATGTTAAAGGGTTACTGTATATGTATATAATGTATATATTTGTTGCATGTAGGCCACAATTCTGGATGGCTATGGAGAAATAGGATTCTCTCACAACGGCAGGGACTCCAGTTGAGAATACTGGGCTTGTCTCTGAACTGATTTATAGTTTTACAGCTGCCGACAGAAGCAGCTTGAGTAAGGTGTAAATAACACAATAAATAAAGAATTCCAGTAACTCAAGGTAACAACCATGCAGATGCAGATGCCAGACGAGCGGCACTGGGAGAGCGGGAGTCTGAGACCCCTGTGAATCCTCTATTGGGGAAAAGGGAGAATTCAGGTTGAGGCCATCTTTAATAGATGTTTAATAGTGGTTAGAACAAAGGTGTAAAGAATGTGGGGTTGTATAATGATGGGATGTGGGCTGGTGCATACCCAAGTGTATGACGAAGATGATCCCGTGGTATGGACTGCCCTGCCCCTTGGATACTGATCTAGGGGCATACTACACTGGGAAGGTGTGCCAGGCTGTAATTGCCTCACTAGGGGTAAGTTGAAAGTCACATTGACACCATCACCCACAGTCTGAAAGACCAACTAAGGAAATATCAACTGAAGGAACACCGTGGGTAGATGCTCTCCCTGCAGTCCTGTGCGGTTTGCGGGCTGGAGCAAACGGAACTGTGAGACTGAGCCCATTTGAGATCATCACGGGCAGCCAAAGAAACTCCCTGGAGGCCAAGTTTGGCTAACGCACTGATGAATTTACTAACTCTCTATTAAAGTGTTGTAGGTTTGTTAACTGAAGCGGTGCACAGGGCTCGTGAACAGGTGCCGGACGCTTGGGGACCTCCAGTAGAGGGGAGACACGACCGGATACCTGGCGAGTGGGTGTAGGTGAAGAAGAGATACCCTGCCAGACGTTGCAATCCTGCTGGGAGGGACCATATCAAGTGCCACCAACTACTGACTGTGCCATCTGAGTGACAGGATGAGATCGCTGGATCCGCGCATCGCACTTTCACCGACCCACGGCACCAGAGACTGAGCGAACAGAAAGAAGGATGTTGTTACCGTTTCTGTGTCTGATGCTTCCTAAGACCAACAGTGTGCTTGTTAGGCCTGAGGAGCATTACTGGGAATATGGTATCAATACATTCCGGGTGTTGGCATATCTATTCAGCCAAAAAATTATAATTGGAGTTGGGTCAATATTGCTGTTCCAAGATCCTGACGATAGATCTCCACATGGCATGAGGTCTGCGTTTGGGTCCTGGGGTAGGACTTTATGTATTTGTAGGATTAGGATTGTTTTATGTGTATAATTGTAACTATCACTTGTACAAAAACATCAATAACATTTTGTTGTAACCGTGGAACGCACAATGTCATGGTAATGCATGCCTGTACATCTAAAAAGGAAAGATCTGCCCTGACATTGTATGTGTAAAAATAGGCAGTCCTGACGTATGCCATATTTTATAAGGGGGGAATGAAGTAAGAGACAAGATGTTAAAAGGGTTAATAACTTAAGTCAGTTCTGCCTGAAAATTAGACTTCTAAGCAACAGGGGTTTATGGCAGGAAAGGGGGTTAACTGATAAGGATTCCAAATGCGAGCAAGGAACCCCCTGGGGGCATAATCTTAAACTGACCATTTGGCCAAATACCATGACCCCCCCCCCTTACCATAACATCGAATGATGTCTGAAGCAGCAAGCAAGGACTATATAACCTTAAAGTTTGTACCGGCACATCGAACAATACTTCGGTTTTGTTGTTTCTTGCGGGAAACAAGACTTCGGCTTTATTGTTCCTTGCATGCAATAAACTCATCTGTTTTACTTCATCTCGGGATCAAGAACCTTATTCCTTCTGTTACAACAGGGGAAACAACACACTTGACCTTGTTTATAGTAATGTACCTGGTGCTTACAAAGCAGTACCTCACCCCCCTCTTGGACAATCTGACCACATCTCCCTGTTCCTACTCCCAGCCTACAGACGACTTCTCAAGCCTCCAGTTATAACTGTAAAAACATGGACCAAAGAGGCAGAATCTATGCTTCAGGACTGTTTTGAGTGCACAGACTGGAGTGTGTTCAAAGATGCAGCCTCCCATGGATCCCACACTGATATTGATATGTATGCATCAGCAGTCACTAGCTACATCAGCAAATGTGCTGATGTGGTGAGCGTTAAAAAGATACGCAAACTCCCGAATCAAAAACCTTGGATGAACACTGAGATCCGCTCCCTGCTCAAAGCCCGTGATGCAGCCTTCAAATCTGGTAATGAGGAAGAACTGAGAGGGGCTAGGAAAGAATTAAGAGCTGGCATAAAATCTTCCAAGAAACAGTACAAATCCCAGATAGAACACCACTACAACACCAACACTAACCCACGACGCATGTGGCAAGACATAAATACAATCACAAGCTACAAGAGCAAAACAAGCCCTGTAAGCGCTACTGACCCCTCTCTTCCAAACAAGCTTAACACCTTCTATGCACGCTTCGAAGCTCAAAACCCTGAACCAACCACCTGGACCACTGACTCCCCTACCACCCCACCCCCACACTATCGAAGCTAGATGTGTGGAAATCACTAAGTAGAGTGAACACACATAAAGCTGCTGGACCTGATGGTATTCCTGGCCTGGTACTCAGAACATGTGCCTGGCAGATAGCTGATGTCTGTACCGACATCTTCAATATGTCCTTGGCCCAGGCCACTGTACCTAGCTGCTTCAAGACAACCACCATCGTGCCAGTACTGAAAAAATCAGCCCCCACATGCCTAAACGACTACCGCCCTATTGCACTCACCCCCATCATAATGAAGTGCTTTGAAAAACTACTTATTCCGCACATTAAAGCCAGCATTCCAAAAACACTGGGTCCTCTCCAGTTTGCCTATTGCACAAACCGCTCCACAGAGGATGCAATCTCTATAGCTTAACACACCACACTAACCCACCTGGATAAAAGGAACACCTATACAAGAATGCTTTTCATTGACTTTAGCTCAGCATTTTACACCATCATACCCATAAAACTTTCTACCAAACTCAGGGCTCTAGGTTTAGATACAACCCTCTGCAGCTGGATCCTAGACTTCCTCACCAGCAGACCCCAGACTGTCAGGATTGGCAACCTCACCTCCAACACACTCACCCTTAACACCGGTGCCCCTCAAGGCTGTGTGCTCAGCCCACTGCTTTACTCCCTGTTCACCCACGACTGTACTGCTAAGTTCAGCACAAAAACCATCACCAAGTATGCTGACGATACCACAGTCGTGGGCCTGATCACTGACAACGATGAGACTGCCTACAGGGAGGAGATAAAACAACTCGCAGACTGGTGCCGAACCAACAACCTATGTCTCAACATCAGCAAAACCAAAGAGCTGATTGTTGACTTCAAGAGACAAGGAAAAGTCCACTCCCCCATCTACATTGAAGGGTCTGCGGTGGAGATGGTGAATAACTTCAAATTCCTAGGTATTCACATCTCTAAGGACCTTACATGGACACTGAACACCTCCAGTCTCATCAAGAAGGCACAACAGCGGCTGTACTTCCTGAGAAGGCTGAAGACTTACACCTACACCCACTGATCCTCACCAACTTCTACAGATGTACGGTGGAGAACATACTGACCATACTGAGAAAAACTGCACTGCATCCGACCGTAAGGCACTACAGCGGGTGGTCAAAACTGCCCAACACATCATCGGCAGTACCTTACCATCCATCCAGGAAATATACAACACCAGGAGTCTGAAAAAAGCCACCAAAATTATGTCTGACCCCACTCACCCCAGTCATAACTTGTTTATTCCCCTACCATCTGGCAGAAGGTTCCGGTCACTCCAGTCGCACACAACTAGACTCCAAAATAGCTTCTTCCCCAGAGCTGTCAAGTTGGTGACGCCCCCACTCCCTTCCACCTTATTATGATCTCTCCTAACATCCTCCTGTACCCACAACCACTGTACTCCTACACCACCACACACACATGTAAGCCAAAATTGTACTGTCCCCTTGATAGCCCAGTAAAATTGTAACAGGCATAATAATATTTAATATTTATTAATTAACCATACTACTTTTAACCAAACTATTTTTTTGCACTGTTCCAAGAATTACCTTGCACTGTTTTTGTCCTGTTAAATTTTCTCTGTTTGCGGAATTTTGCACAGTTTTGATTACTTGTGTAGTGATTCATAGCCGTTCAGGGACGCCAAATATGTAATGTTGTAGTGGCTCTCTGAAGGCACCAGTTCTGTAGGGTTTGGGCATTTACTGAGACAATTATTAATTGTAGCAGTAAATCACAAAGTTGATTCTTTTGATGGCTTTAGAGTCCAACCATGCGACATAACTCAAACAACGCACACACACAGGTACTAATACACGAGGATACATTTATTAATACATAGAATATGCATGTAAACCCAACAGATCTTATCGAGAGGGTTATCAGAATACAAAAGGTATATATTCAGTCAGTTACAAAGAGTTACATATATCAAGAGGGCATACGTTCAGTATATCATTCATTTAGACCGTTTCGTAAATGAACTTGGTTATAACTTCTACATTAGATACTCAAACAAGTACATAACTCTTAGGAATTAAATTGATATCAACTGGTTGGGATAACAATTGAATTCTCGAGCTGTAATGCATTGAAGTTGAATACTCATCCAATTTCTGGGGATTCAGATCTCCTGCGGGCACAAAGAAACAGTTGCAGGCTGTTGCTGTCCAATCCGCGCTCTCTGGCTCCGTGCCAGGCTGTGCTGTGCGGCTTGCGACGGTGCGCTGCTGATGCTCACTGTTGGCTTTAACTAGCAAAGTTTGTGCACAGGAGAAAAGATGACTGTGGGTCCCAGCAAGTCAGGAAGAGGACCGGTTCGTTCCTGATAAAGAGCTAGTTCTGAATAGTGATTCAGCTGTCCACAGTTCCGACCTGTTCACGAGGCCTGCTGCTGGTTACTCTCTGGCAACCTCCACTCTAAACTCTTAGAACAAAGGAAAGTTCTGGCACTCGGACACACTGGCCGTTCCGTGGTTGTCCGGGCTGAGTCTCAGGATGGTCAGGAGGCGCGCTGCGAGAATGTCCTGCCCTTGGAAGCCTTCTGCTCCTGGGCCGTCCTGCCCTGGAATTCTCCTTCGAATTCCCTTTAGAATAGTCCACAGAATTCTCCTGAATCCCTTCTGAATCTTACTGAAACTTCCTGAATCTCATTGAATCTGAATCTCCCAGGCTCTCTGTGTTGCCTGTTTTTACCTGGAGGAACTTCAGCTCATTGATTGGCTGAAAGTTCCATGGGCATCAGAGTCCCACGTGGGTTACTCGGCCCTACCAGTCCCTGATTGGTTGATCAAGGTGAGATATGAGTCACTTAGTCCTGACACTTAGTAATGCAGTCCAGATGTCCAACTGGCACTCCCTAGACAGATAGGCGCCAATGGATGACCATTAATCATGATAGCCAGGCTTAGCTAAGTGCATCCCCCTTTGGGAGCTGTCTTTTATCAAAGGAACCCTAAATCAGCCTGCATGGTTTCTCTGTGGCTGCACCACAGAGATGAACATAGAAATGAGGCCTAATTTGGGAAAGCTCAGAAACACTTAATTCTGCCTTATTAATAAGCCTCGCCGCTACACTTGATTACTTGTTATTTATGTTATGTTATTACATGTTACTGTTATTGCTATTGTGTAACTGTCTATTGTCTTATCTTCTGTCCTATTTATATACTGCACCTGAGTGACTAATGAGAAACACTTTTCATTATACTATGCACCTGTGTAAGATTAATGACAATAAAGTTGAATTGAATTGAATTGAATTTACTGTTGCCGTTTAAGGCGCCTGAACAACAAGTAATAATTTAACAATATGTGCAAACATTTTATGATATGTCGCTGTTGTGAATGTCTGTGGAGTGAATGTTATTTGCATGTCCTGGCTGTGCTCTCTCGCTCACCCTCCCCCCCTTTTCAATTCAATTCAATTCAATTCAATTCAAGGTGCTTTAGTAGCATGACAGATGGGTACAATCAGTGTTGGGTATTTACTTTGTAATCTGTGGTCCTTTTAACTGTTTTTACATCTACTGTATTGCTTTGAGATACCACTTTTAAAGGTGATATATAAAATCAAGGCTTTTACTTGCTTTAACTCCGCAAGTCTGAGTTCTTGTGTCCGTCCTATCCGAACCCGAAAGTATTACAATATGTATCTTTATAGCAGGTGGTGTACAGCTTTTTAGTATAGATTACACTTTTCTAAAATGTATTTAAAAAATAAAAATGATTACAATCTACTCTTTCCTCGTTTGATCCCAAGATCCCAAGAAAAATAAATCTAAATGGGTAGAAAGCTATGCTGAAAGTTTATTAAGATACTTAGAAGACAAATATATCAATTTATGTTGCATTTGTCTGATTGTGAATAAAAAAACACATATATTTCAACGCGTTTGCGATTTAAATCAATATAAATGTTTATATTGTAACGCATAGGTGACTATTCATTGTTATTAAAATGACTTAAATTCGATCATGTTGTGATATTAAGAAATATAAATTTGTTTGGTGCGAGTGAAGTTTTATTTCATCTCTGACCCAGGGAAATGTTTTATTTTTTCAAAGAAATGTTTGTTAAAAAAAAAAGCCATGGCTCCAGCTGGATTTGAACACCCAACGTGTGATGTGGGAGTCAGGAACCTAATCCATAGCGCCAACGGCAAGGTCGCATGAGGTGTGTTGAAAAAGCCCTACAAAACATTATCAACAGACATCGTACAGCGTGTACAATTCTTGTGTTGCGGTACATGAATATAATTATATTGTTATTAATTTCTTTAGATACGCGATTCCATATTATATTCCCTTTTAATCAAATTCTAAAAGTATGCTTGTTGACTCCGGTATCACGTTAGTTAAAGACTTCGATGCTTAAAATGTTTAGGGAGAAATGGAATACTGGTGTGTATTTTTTCTTTAAAGTACCGAGACCAGCCATATACTGTATCTTTATGTTCCAAAATTAATATCATTTATGGCCTTCACACGTGTTACAAAATGCTCCTATTCTTTTTATGCTCAGCTACTAAGACTTCCCTTCAGTGGTAAAATTCCATATAAATATTCAATACTAAAACGGGCACACTAAAGACATTTAAATCTTTCTACGACCGACCAACGCACCACGAGTGCCCCTGTCGGTCAACCAATCACGTACCGCGGTATTTTGCGTCAACGCACGTCACGATGTGTGAGGCCGTAGCCAATTACCTCCAGTACGTGTCTGTGCCACGCACTTTGAATGGCTGCATCTGTAGATTTCATAGGTCATTAAAATATTGAAATTTCAAGTTGTTGTTTTTCCTCCATCCAGGGTAATCGATTAGTGTTGGTATATAAATAAAGTAAACATGATTGAACACAAAAATATTTTTATTCATTTAAAATTTAATTAAAGAAAATTACATTTTTATTTAATAACAAATATGCTATTAAAAAGCTTTAGTACTGTTCCTTACTGACTCAGCCTAATACAAATCTGCTGCTGTTTGTTTATTGTTTTTGTTCATTCTTATTTAAGCCCAGTGATAGCTGTTTTCAATGCTGTACTATCTCCACATATAGAAACATCAGAAAGTTTTTTTTTTACAATTTAAAATGCTAAAGCTATAGACCTATACACACTGTTCTGTATTTCTAACAGACCACAGTTATTAGAAGGAAATGCTCCATTTGAAAGCAAAAAAAAGTAATTGTGTTGTGGTTTTTGACATTTCTGTTACCTCATAATGCCCAGTTTTCTTAATTCAGCTTGTCACTATGGTTGATTTTGTCAAGAAGATAGAGCTATAAAAGATGCCCATGTTAAGTGGCTTAAAAATATTCTCAACATAACTTTGGAATCCATTTAAGGGCAAATATAATTGTTTGGAACCGGCTATGATCGTTTTTAGGGTCTTTATTTAGAACAGAGAGAATGAGATTGTTTTACATCACTCTTTATTCTGGGTGTACCTAACTCTAGATACAAGCAATTACTGAAGCTTTAGACCATGCAGTAGTAAGGTCAGTTACAGCAAGGGTCACTAGAAATATCCTCTTTCACTGGGATTATTACACAGTTGTTGAGGTGTAGACCTTATTAGCTTTCCTGACCTATCTTAAAATGCTCTTGAGAGACTCAGAAAGCTTGCTAGTCTAGTTAAACCATAAGACTAAAATTATGCCATTCAATGCGTATGAAGATGAAAGATTATTTGGAGATTTTAGGTGCTGGTATATCATACTCTTAGTTCTTGGGTGCTTTGTTTTAATTTATTCAACAGATATTTTTAATACCACTTTAAGAAGATAAACATATTTGGATATATTCAATGAAAGTATTTCATTACAATAATAAGCATAAGCATAGAGAATTATAAAGAAATTGAAATTTCATTAACATCACAACTCATAGAACTATTTCTTCATAAAACTGGCTTATGGTAGTAAGTTAATAGGGAATCCTCCCACTGCAATGTACTTCCACAAGACTTGTGTAATTAAAATCTCTTGGTCTGTCTCTTTTAGATTTGAGATTATTTTGTCTTTATCTGTACCTTGATATCATCGGTGTGTGGTTATTGTTGTAATTGGAGATATGTGCAGTGATAACGGTATTGTAACATATTTTTTTATGTAAGCGCCTTATATACTTTATGTCTCTAAATTTGTAAGTGCATTTAACTGTGGAAAATAAATTTTATGGGTTACAACGTTGCATAACCCTTCTCTCATTCACACTACTTTACTAATAAAATGTAAATTACTGTACTTTGGAAATGCCCAGGCTATAGACTTAAGTCTTAATCCTCTAAAAAAGCGGCATAGCTTTTCATTTATATCTACAACCTGCTACTCGTTTTTGTACACTTTCAGATCACTGCTCATGATGTAAAGTATCTCCTTAAGATTTCTTTATCTGCAAACAACCTTTAGTTACTTTTTAAAATTCAGTGGTGATTATGCATTTTTTGGTAATTATTGCACTAGAAATGTAATGTCCTAATGATTGTGACTGCCACCATGTACTGTACAGATGTAACCATTCAAAATGTGCGTTAAAAATGCCTCAACCCATTGCAGGGTCTGCACTATACTGTGGCATATGATTCACTGGCCAAAGATGATTGACAGGTGGCACTTGTGGTGCATTAGATGTTAGTGAAATGATTGCTTAATTTAATCTCTCTACCATGCATGGTTAAATCTATTTAATATGGATTATTACTATGGAGTTTTACAACTTAAAGGGAAGTTTTGTAGCAAAGCATAAAAATAACAAAGCATAAATAAGGAGCATAATGTCTCTGAATGCCATAAACAATATTCATTTAGGAATAATAAACATAATGTATATGGATGATAGTGATAGCTGAAATAAAAAAAAAGTATTCCACTTTCTTCATAAACATGTTATGCAGCATACTCTTTAACTTGGTCACTGACTGTAGTAGTATTACCGGTTCAGTAACCTGTGTGGCAACAAGCTCTCTTCCCATAAAATGTGTTTGTCTCCATACTATGGATGTTGTAGTGCAGGCTCACAGATCTTGTTTTTAATGGGAACTTGCCATGTCTCCTAACAGACCTTCATTTCCTGAAGAGTGCTTCGCCAACAGCGCAGGATACTGTACCTGGCGGAATGCATGTCTCCATATAGCCCTCCCCTCCCAGCAGAGCACATGCCATCTCCTTGCCCACCATCTCAGGACACTCCATACCGGCCTCTTTGCTAACCTCCGCCCCCACCAGAGCACACGTCGTTGCCGCACACACTGGCTCAGGACATTCATGGGGGTAACAGGGAATCCTCTCCACCATCACCTGGATGATGCGATGAAAGCCATAGTGCAACAGAACGCTCACCACACATTAGGGAAGAAGATCAGAGTGATCAAGCCATTTTATAGATGGGAATTATTAAGAGGTAAAAGCCATGATTGTTAAAGGCCACTGGGAAATGTGGCCAGAACACCGGGGTAACACCCCCACTCTTTTCAAGAAACACCTTGTAATTTTTTACCTCGGTTTTACGTCTCTTCCAAAGGACATTTTTTTTACAGTATAGTCTCCCCATCACTATACTAGGGCATTAGGACCCACAGAAACTGCAGGGTGAGTGCCCCCTGCTGGCCCCACTAACATCTATTCCAGCAGACACATCATTTTTTTTTCCCAGAAGGTCTCCAATCCAGGTACTGGCCAGGTTCACACTTCCTTAGTTACGGTGGGTTGTCAGTTGTGAGTTAAAGGGTGATATGGCTGCTGGCTGCTAAGTTTATTTAAGCTTCCTTCTTTCAGTTAGATTGCATGATTAGCACGGAACAACATGGTGTTATTGTTACTAATTTTTCTATTATTGTTATAACAGAAATAATAATCAAATTCCTCAACTTGTGGTTATTTTTTAAACATTTTGACATGTTCGTTTTAACTACAGTACATTGCTGTTGTTGCAGTACACAACGAAAAGCTTATAGTTTGTAATGTAATGTAATGTTTGTAATGGCGCTGTGACTGAGGTACAGATGCAGCCATTCAAAATGGGTGGGGTATTTCGCGGTATACCCTGGTGGGCGTGTCGCATCAAAACGCAGTATTACGCAGTATCACGCGGTGTATTGCGTCATTTGACGTCATTCTGGAAAGTATCCGAAATCACCTAAATAAAGCTTAACCTCTCATGTACAGCATTTGAGCTTTTAAATTGAAACTGTGTATTACAGCATGTTAATCATCAGTCATTAAAAAGTTGGTATATTTTATTTATTAAAAAGTTGGTATATTTTATGAAAGCAAGATTGTTCAGTTGGACAAAGGTACACAACCTACCTTTATCAGAAATATTTATGCATCAAAGCCTTTACCGAAGATATTACTAATAGTATTAATAATGAATGACTTTGGACAAGCTATAAACTCAAAGTATTACGCTGGTCCACATTCTTTCTAACTGTCATTTTAAATGAAAATACTTTTAGTTTTTTCTTTGACAAACACCACAGCATTTCGTGGATAATTTCTTTAGCACATTTGTACAAGCACTTGGAATCTGTCCAAGCCAGGCATTTTCTTTTACTGCAACAGACATAAAAACTCCCTTGCTTTTAACAGAGTGGTCCATAATTTCTAACTATGAAAATTATTTAAACTGCGACACTTATCATTCAACCAGAGCTCAAAATATGAGAATCCAGGCTTTTTTTATCAACGCTTTCTTTTCCGTATACCAGATATTATGGAACCACTTCAGAAGGGTGTCAGCCAGTCAGATTCCAGGAATCGGTACTTTAAAGAAAAAATACACACCGGTATTTCATTTCTCCCTAAACATTTTAAGCATTGAAGTCTTTAGCTAACGTGAAATAGCGTGTAAAAAAGTGGTAGTTTTAAGCTTTTCTGCTAATATAATACGGAATCGCGTATCTAAAGAAATTAATAACGATATGATTATATTTGTGTACTGCGACAGGGCTGTGTAGGGCTGTTTTGCCTCACAATAAGACAAATGCAACATAAATTGGGCTGTGTAGTCCTCTAAGTATCTTAATAAACTTTCAGCATAGCTTTCTCTCTGTTTAGATTTATTTTTCTTGGGATCTTGGGATCAAACGTGGAAAGATTAGATTGTAATCATTTTTATTTTTAAATACATTTTAGAAAAGTGTAATCTATACTAAAAAGCCGTACACCACCTGCTATAAAGATACATATTGTAATACTTTCGGGTTTGGATGGGACGGACACAAGAACTCAGACCTGCGGAGTTAAAGCAAGTTAAAGTCTTGATTTTATATATCACCTTTAAAAGTGGCATCTCAAAGCAATACAGATTACAAAGTAAATACCCAACACTGATTGTACCCATTTGTCATGCTAATAAAGACCTTTAAATTGAATTGAATTTTATGACTTGTTTATCAGGAAGTTAAAAAAACACTTATCCAGTCTCTCGAAATAAAATTATTTTTCAAGCAATGCAACTAACATTGGGCAACGTGTTTTTTTTAATCCAACATTGACAGCCACATCTTAAATCTTGTCAGTCAGCTCTTTTTTCTCTATTTGAATTGTGGTGATTCAAACAACTTGGGATAACAAGTGGTCTCAAAGTCACCGAGCTCACAGAGCTTCAACAACAGATGACAATTTCCTTAGTCCTTCCTTAGTCTTCCTGAAATTGTCAGATTATGAGTGAATAAAAGCATTTTATTAAAAACATGTTTGCGTTCGTTTGGGAGCTATATTATGTATTTTTCATTTGTAAGATATAATGATGTGTTCCTGCTTACACATCGCACGACTTTAAAAGCTAAAAAAACAGGTTTCGATTCACATTATCTGGCGAGCCTTGTTTTGTCAAAGGAAAATTCTATAGGAAGAATGCCGGTGGTCTTTTCACTTACTGCAATACACCAACGCATTAGCACATTAAAGCGATTTCATTGAGGAGCCCAGCTTTCTTAACTAGTAAGTACTGTACTTACTGGGTTTTGGAGGGGGGAGGTGTCTTTCGCTGGAAATCTCACCCCCTTCTACTTTGAAAATTTGTCACAGCCAACACTCCCGCAGAGAGGGGGGTTGTACTTGCAGTGCATCGGTATAGATGGGAAAGCCAAAGCAGAGTCAAGTCAAGCCATGTGTGAGTCTAGTCTCACAGAGCTTCAACAGCAGATGACAACTTGTGAGTTCGATTAAGAATGAATAAAATCATTACATTAATAACGCGTTTGCGTTTGTCTGTGTGCTGACAAAGTAAAAAACAGGTACTTTTTGACAATGAAGAACTGTGTGTGTACCTCTCTCTCTCTGCAGGCGTTTGTAATAGTTTTTATTTTTAAATACATTTTAGCAAAGTAATGTACCATAAAAGTATTGTGAGACATATTTGGGTTAAAATGTTCAGTGTTCAGTGTGTGGTAATTTGTTTGGCGCGAGTGAAGTTTTATTTAAAATCTGACCCAGGGAAAAGTGTGATGTGGACGGCTGAGGAGAGAATGCAGGCTCGCGCTGTGTCCGTTATTCTTTTTGTCTTTTTGAGCCAGTGAAAGCTCTGTTGTCCTTCACATGAATGCCTGAATCATTGTACTGAACCCAGGATTTTACAGTATTTTTTCTTTAAAAGACCAATAACAGCAACATACAGTTTACATAATATGTTGATGTTCCAAAATTAATATCGTTTATGACTTTTTATTCTTTTTATGCTCAGCTACTAAGATTTCCCTTCAGTGGTAAAATTCCATATAAATATTCGATACTTAAACGGGCACAGTAAAGACATTAAATATACATATACATACTGTATACAGTACAGTTTGCATACAGTAATATGTTTATGTTCCTAAATCAATCTCTTTTATGAGCAAGTGAAAGGCATGGTGAATCGGAGATTCTCAAAAATTACTGTACTTTGCATGATTGGAAACAAATGTGTGATTGCGAAATGCTGTGGTGTTACTTTTACAAAGACAGTCAATGAAAAAAAGAATGTGGACCAGGGCAATACTTTGAGTTTACAGCTTGTCCAAGGTCATTCATTGTTAATACTATTAGTAATATCTTTGTTAAAGACTGTGATGGCGACAGCTCAAACATGAGAGGTTGAACTTTATTAGCTCCACCTTGTGCAAATTCCGGATACTATTATTTTACTTGCGGTACTATAGGAGAATTTACAGTAATTCGTGGTAGACTGCGTAAAGCGCACCGCAAAATAATGCGGTATCGCCCGCTTGTTTTGAATGGCTGCATCTGTACAGTTTAATTCAAACTAAATTAAAAACTACACATCCCAGTTACCATGGTGGTGCTTGTGATAATTGCGTTTAACCAATGAAACAGGGCGAAAATAATTCACATGACGTTTAGAAAGCTTAACCTATCAGCAACAAAGCGAAATGTACATGATAGGCTACTTCAAACTGTCATGTACACAACTGTGTATGTCACTTAAGCCACTCCTACTTGGCTTTTTAGTTAGTTTAGTTAGTTATGGAGGCGGAAATAGCCCCCCCTGACTTGTCGCCATCTTTAACCGTTCCGTGTCCGAGTCGCAGTAGGTAGAGACACGTTCGAAAAAAAGTTCATCACAGCTACAATACATTATTTTAAATATTTTTGTGGTAAGTGGGAGCAAAACATCAGTATTTACTGCTGGTAATTAGTATACGATTTATAGTTGAAATCTGAGCCTAAATATAAAGTTTAAATCTCGACAGACAAAGCAATGTAGGAAAAGCACACAAAGAAATACACAGAAAATAAATCCGTTCTGACATCTCAAATCAGTTTCGATCAAGGTCTGCAAAACGAACAAGAAAAAGAGCATTTTCAGAGAGCAATTACGCTGTGTTTATGTAGAATAAGTGATTAGATTTATGAGCAATCTCATTTATTATTCGTTTAAAACAGTGAAATGTCAGATGCAAAAGTTCACCCGTTTTTCGCACATAAAAAGTGGTTATTAACTCTCGAAATCTGTTTTTATAGGTTTTAAAGTCGTGCAATGTCTAAGCCGGAACACATCATTATATCTAATTTTTTATTATTATTTTTTTAAATTAAAAATCATTTGCCCAGCCTAACAGTATTGTTGTTATTGTTGTTTTTATCCTGTAAAGCGCTTTGAGAAGCCACTTTAAAGACATTATATAAAATAAAGTTTATTATTAATTTGCTGGACAAAGAGGTGAACATTATTATGCAGAAGACAAAGATAACGATTTACGTTGCATTGCCAGACTGTGAATCAATAAAGACATTTAATTAAACAGGGGTTTGTGATTTAAATGGGAATGGGGGTGACGGGAACTCTTAATCTAAATAAAAATAAAATAAATAAAACAGGTTTCAATAGTTAATAACCACTTTTTATGCGCGAAACACGGGTGATTTTTCATCCTCCTTTTCAGTTTAGAAATCTGTGTACACTGTAAGGTTTTTACTTCTTAATTAAACTTTTAAAATACACGTTTCGAATAGAAACAACATACTGTATGTATACTGAACAGATCAGCAGGTCTTTTTTCCAAGTCAGAGGGTGTCAGATGGTTTCAGCCAATCACCATTCTGAAGCTGTACCATAATTTCTGGTATAGGGAAACCCCAGAATTCTGTCGCATAGTTTAAATCATTTTCATTTTAGGAAATTATGAAACGCTTAATTAAAAGCAGGAAAGATTGTCTGTTATAGTGGACATAAAAACAAGAGTTTGCTGTGGCGTTATTGGAAACCCACATTTAACAAAAAATCGCTGGCATTATATTCTAGAAGACACAGACCGGCGCCAGACCGGGAGAATGCCCGGAGCGTCAATGAAAATGCAGACAAACTAGGGATTGGACAGTTTCCAAGTGCTTGTACAATCGATGGAAATGTTCAAATAAATGTGAAAAAGAAACAAAAAAAAATGTATTCCTTTATCATATTGGCTAGCTAATGTCCTCTCTTTGCTAGTTTGTGGCTGTGTTTCTGCATTGCGTAGCAACGAGTGACTATATTCTCAGGCGGAGGAACGTAAACAGCTTGATTTTCGTGTTAAATATTTTTTTTAATTAAAATTCATTCTGTACAGCAATTGCATATTTGGGTACCGTTTCATAAAACTTTGATGCTTAAAATGGTTAGGGAAAAATGAAAGACTGGTGTGTATTTTTTCTTTAAACTACCAAGACCAGCCATATACAGTACAGTTTACATACAGTAATATGTTTATGTTCCTAAATTAATATCGTTTATGACCTTCAGATGCATTATGCTCCTCTTCTTTTTATGCTCAGCTACTAAAATTTCCCTTGAGTGGTAAAATTTCATATAAATATTCAATTCTATGCGGATTAAAATATTGCACAGTAAAGAGATTAAATAATTAAATCTTCTCACTACCGACCAATGCACAACGAGTGCCCGTCGGTCATTTTGGCCAGTCAATCACTTACCGCGGTATTATTATTGAAAAAACATGGCTAAAAACAACTGAGTAAATAAGGGAAAGCAGTCACTGTGTCACTATTTAGCACATAAAGATCCAGCGTGATACCACAGCACTTTCCAGTGTGCATACCCTAACGTGCCGTAATGCCACCCTTTTAAATACAAAAATCTGTTTTTGAATGGCACTATTTTATACAACCGCTAGGTGGTGCAGTGAATGTTTAACATGGCGTATGGAAACATTAGGGCTGTCGCCAGAAAATGTCTGATTTCAAATCCCAGTCAATTCCGAGCCCATTGAGACAATCTTTTTCCAATTATAGAATTTAAGTTGTATGCTGTTTAGTCTTTTATTAATTTTAAACTGTAATACAGTACGTTAAATATTAAATTAATTAAATAGTAGGTATATTTTATAAAAACAAAATTACTCAGTTGGATATATAAAAAGTGTATTATTATACTGTAGCTTGTTGTGAACTCGATGTACCTCTTTCAGGTTTACATCCACATTCAGAAAATCTAAGGGTAACTTTTGGTAGTGGAAAGAAAAACAGAAGTATAATGTAATATATCCCAAATGTACATGCACTAGATGGTAGTGGTAGCAAAGTATAAAAAAGTACAGTATTCCACCTTTTACATACATATTTTATGCAACAAAGTCTTTAACCAGGTAACTTACAGTGGGTGTTTTGGAAAAGTTTTAACATGTTTGTTCCAATATTCTAAACTTTATATACTGTACTTCATAAAAAGCTATGATGTTTTATTATTTTCTAAGCATATGTAACAAGAATACTACTTGTTATTCTAAAATAGTTTGACATTTGTGATTATATAAAAATAGTTTATTATAGACTGTTGTGAACGAGGTGTTCCTTTTTCAGGTTTACATCCACAATGAAAAATCTGCACAGTCCCAAAGGCTTACTGGGAGGTTGTTTCTGGCAACATTGGCTCCAGCATGAGTGTGTATATCTGGATACATTATTATAAGTGACAGCTTTGTGATTAAGGATTTCTTCACTGAATTCTTTAAGTTAAACAAAGGAGGGAAGAAGGATTATTTTTACAATTGCCAGTAACCAGAGAACAGCTTATCAATATGTTGAAACCATACCATTACAATGAAGACGGACATGTTTCAGCTTTAAGTGAGCCAGTGACTCACTCTGTTGTTTAATAATGTACACTGTTCAGATGCAGACGGTCTTGTGCAATATTTTAGAACAAAGAGGTCGCTTAATAAACTCAAAGATCCTGACTGATTTGACTTACTATGCACCTAATTTAGCTGAAATGGAAAAAAGTAGTCATAGCGAAATTTATTGCAAGGCACTCTGTTTTATTAACAGACACTCCAACTCAAACCTGTGTTGTACAGAGATATAGACGTGGGTAATACCAGCCCAATTAAGTGTTTATCACATAAATCCTGTCAAACTAGAAGTGTTGCAGAAGGTGATATACTGAACGTTATTTGCTGAAGCACGGTTTAGTTCAAACAAGCAAATCCTTGGAGTTCCCCTTGTTTATTGGTAACAAACCTTGATGGGATGTCACGGTTCTGTACAGATTACAAAAACGTGAATGCTGAAACTCCACCAGACATTGTATGTATTGTGTAACTATAATCAAGGACTGAAGTGCTGTTCCATTTTGTTATAGGGTTACTCCCTGGAAATTAGACAGAGGAAGGATATGAGCAATGTTTTGTGGCTCTGGGGGAATTTTTCTCTAGAGACTGGAGAGTTATAGAGTACACACGTTGTGTATCGCCTCTTTTTATACTTGTAAAAATGTTCCAATTTAAATGCAATACGGAAGATATTATTAATATTAATAATGAATGAGCGTGAATGAGCTGTAAGCTGAAGAGTTATAGACATGTTAAGTCTTTTCAGCTTGGAATTAAAATGTACATATTCTATTGCAGCCAATTTATGCAATGCAGCTCCGTATTTCTTTAACAAACATTTTGTCACAAAGGTTGGGAGTGTTACATCCTACTGTGTTTGTTATGTAGAATAAACAATTTTGTTTGAGGAATGGGGATGGAATTTTCAGTATCATGCCTGTTGGCCTGTTTTTTTAAAACTTGAACAAAGATGTGCCACATGCATACAGCATGATGCCGTATAGATTTAAAGCCACTAAAGTACAGGTTGTGTGAAATATATTTATGTGTACTATACCAAAGCATACAGATGCAGCCATTCAAAGTGCACGGCACAGACACGTACCGCGGGTAATTGGCTACGGCCTCGCGCATCATGACGCAAAATACTGTGGTACCATCGGTTGACCAACAGGGGCACTCGTGGTGCGTTGGTCGGTCGTAGAAAGATTCAAATGTCTTTACTGTGCCCGTTTTAGTGTTGAATATTTATATGGAATTTTACCACTGAAGGGAAATCTTAGTAGCTGAGCATAAAATAATAGGAGCATACTGTAACGCGTGTGAAGGCCATAAACGATATTAATTTTGGAACATAAACATACAGTATATGGCTGGTCTCGGTACTTTAAAGAAAAAATACACACCAGTATTCCATTTCTGCCTAAACATTTTAAGCATCGAAGTCTTTAACTAACGTGATACCGGAGTCAACAAGCATACTTTTAGAATTTGATTAAAAGGAAACATAATATGGAATTGTGTATGTAAAGAAATTAATAACGATATAGTTATATTCATGTACCGCAACACAAGAATTGTACACGCTGTAAGATGTCTGTTGATAATGTTTTGTAGGGATTTTTTCAACACACCTCACGTGACCTTGCCGGTGGCGCCGTGGGTTAGGTTCCTTACTCCTAAATCACGTTGTGTGCTCGAATCCGGCCAAAGCCATGACTTTTTTTTTAACAAACACTTCTTTGAAAAAATAAAACGTTTCCCTGGGTCAGAGATGAAATAAAACTTCACTCGCACCAAACAAATTTATATTTCTAAATATCACAACATGATCGAATTTAAGTCATTTTAATAACAATGAATAGTCACCTATGCGTTACAATCTAAACATTTATATTGATTTAAATTGCGTTTAAATCGCCTTTATTTAAAACCCATAAATAAAGCTGATACTGTTTAGACTTTTAATTATTTAAAACTGTATTACAGCAGCACAATGCACAATGCAACGTAGATCGCTATCTTTGTCTTCTGCGTAATAATGTTCACCTCTCTGTCCAGCAAATTAACAATAGTAATAATAATGAACTTTATTGTATATGGCGCCTTTAAAGGTGGTTTAAAAGCGCTTTACAGGATAAAAACAATAACAACAATACTGTTAGGCTGGGCAAACGATTCTTTTTTTTAAGAAATACAAATGATGTGTTCCGTCTTAGACATTAACGAAGAGCATAACGTGGGCGGCGTAGCGGTCGGCTCTGGCTTTCCCATCTATACCGATGCACTGCAAGTACAACCCCCCTCTCTGGGGGAGTGTTGGCTGTGACTAATTAAACTGGTTTCACAGGTATTTTCAAAGTAGAAGGGGGCGAGATTTCCAGCGAAGGACACCTCCCCCCTCCAAAACCCAGTAAGTACAGTACTTACTAGTTAAGAAAGCTAGGCCCCTCAATGAAATCGCTTTAACATGCTAATGCATTGGTGTAACAGTCTGGGCGTGGCAAGCTTCTAATGTCAACCCGACTACGGCGAAAGGAACCCTTCTTTCATTGGAAGACAATGAACATATTCTAGCCCTAAATGAATTAATAGCAAACATGGTTTACATAAAAGACATTTTTCCAAGAAAGTTTAGCCTTTGTCACTAATGAAACCACTAAATAAAGACATAAATATAGAAATCTTAAGATTTTTAAAATACATGACTTTGCTAAAATTTATTTAAAAAATAAAAAGGTAATGAGGTCTATTTGGGAATGTGGAGTTACATGTTCTGGCTGTTTGTGAATTATTGTTGTTGAGTATGGAGTGTTGAGGTATTGATTTTGTGTAATACTTTATGTTGAAAATTGAGGTGGATTTTGTTTATGATAAAGAATATAAACTGGGATGGGAGGAGGGTTTGGTTTTGCATAAGGGACGGGATTATGATAATTGTAGGAATTTGAGAGAGTTTGCGGGCTATTTTTGGTTTGTATTACGAATAATTCGTACAAGATATTGAGATTTGTTGATAATTGGAGGATGGTTTTGCTTTAATGGTTTGATATATTTGATTTTGTATTGTGGTTGTTATCTATGTTTTTGGTTGGTATTATGTTTATATGGTTGTTTTTGTTGGTTGGACGTTATTATGGTTATTATGTTTATTGTGTCATTTTTGATTATTGGATGTAATAATCAAAAGAGAGAGAGAGCCCCTTCATTTTACTTTTGTAGCCAAAGGGCCTTGCAGATCAGATTCCCTTCCCCCTATGGAAAGACAGACACATGTTTTCACAGTTTAGAAGCCGCTCTTCAGACGCAGGCGAGCAAGCAGTCCCTAGATAAAACATCAACTTTATTTAAACTCCAATGAAAGTATTAATGGGTTTTTTAATCAAATTCTAAAAGTATGCTTGTTGACTCCGGTATCACGTTAGTTAAAGACTTTGATGCTTAAAATGTTTAGGTAGAAATGGAATACTGGTGTGTATGTTTTCCATAAGTACCGAGACCAGTAATTTACAGTATGTTTATGTTCCAAAATTAATATCGCTTATGGCCTTCACATGCGTTACAGTATGCTCCTATTCTTTTTATGCTCAGCTACTAAGATTTCCCTTCAGTGGTAAAATTCCATATAAATATTCAATTCTATGCGGATTAAAATATTGCACAATACTAAAACGGGCAGAGAGAGAGAGAGAGAGAGAGAGAGAGAGAGAGAGAGAGAGAGAGAGAGAGAGAGACACCAAGGGGTGCGGTACCAGGGAACTATTTACATGGAAAATGGGTGATCTCCCCAGACTGTACGCCCGTTTCACTGTTACCTGGATACCTCTTGGGGGATATCCTCTATATACTCATGGGGGAATATCCTCTTGGGGGATATTCTAACAATAAGTGATTATAAGACGATCTGTCAAAGTGCAATGAAATACAATATGCTGGACAGTATGCTTCTCATAGCGCTTTACAGGATAACAACAAAAACAACACCAATTTTACTAGTCCTGGGAAGAAGAATATCATCAATATTAATAATAATAATAATAATAATAATAATAATAATAATAATAATAATAAACTTTATTTTATATAGCGCCTTTAAAGGTGGGTTTTTTTTTAAAAAAATGTAATGCATTTGCATTTGCACACAGAGCAGTGTTTACTTGAACATGGAGATGCCATACTGAATAATTCCTGCACACAACCATTGCAACGGAATTTGCATCATTTGGCAGGGCTATGATTCATACAAGTGGTGGTAAATTTGGAGACAAAATGTATTTACATTGGGTTGCTGTAAGTGGAGCACTAATAAGCCCAAAGCTCTACTTATTATTTTACAAAAGAATGTACCTGACAAGCTGGACAGTATGCTTCTCAAAGCACTTTACAGGATAACAAGAAGAATATCAACAACAATTGACAAGTTCTGGGAGGAAAAATATAATCAATATTAATAATAATAATAATAAACTTTATTTTATATAGCGCCTTTAAAGATGGCTCCTCAAAGCACTTTACAGGATAACAACCGATGAAACAACATTGGTTGGGGGTTGAAAATACCTGTGAAACTGGTTTGTTCACAATGTTCTGTAGACACAGAGTGTTACACCAATGCATTAGCATGTTAAAGTGATTCCATTGAGGAGCCGGGCACGATAATTGTTTTGTTCCTTGATACAGTATCTGAACTGCAAGGCCATTTGAAACAAAATAAAAACTAAAAATAAGATACAATCTACAGACATTCACAACATAAACATATCTTAAAATATTTACATATATTGTTAAATTATTACTTTAGATATATACTTTAGGTTACTGAAACAGCCATCTTTAACCATTCCGTGTCTGAGTCGCTGCAGGTAGAGACACGTTCAAAAAAAAGTTCATCCCAGCTACAATACATTATTTTTAATATTTTTGTGGTAAGAGGGAGCAAAACATCAGTATTTACTGCTAGTAATTAGTGTACGATCTATAGTTGAAATCTGAGCCTAAATAAAAAGAGAAAGCATTTTCAGAGAGCAATTACGCTGTGTTTATGTAGAATAAGTGATTAGGTTTATAAGCAATCTAATTACTTATTCGTTTAAAACGCTATATAAAATAAAGTTTATTATTAATTTGTTGGATAGAGTGGTGAACATTATTAAGCATAAGACAAAGATAACGATTTACATTAAAAGACATTTAATTAAACAGGGGTTTGTGATTTAAATGGGAATGGGGGTGACGGGAACTCTTAATCTAAATAAAAATAAAATAAATAAAACAGGTTTCGATAGTTAATAACCACTTTTTATGCACGAAACATGGGTGATTTTTCTTCCTCCTGATCAGTTTAGAAATCTGTGTACGCTGTAAGGTTTTTACTTCTTAATTAAACTTTTAAAATACACGTTTCGAATAGAAAGAAATCCTCTTCCTGGTACAGTATGTATAGCAGACCAGCACGTCTTTTTTCTCCAATCAGAGGGGTGTCAGATGGTGTCAGCCAATCACCATTCTGAAGCCCTACCGTAATCTCTGGTATAGGGAGACCCCAGAATTCTGTCCCATAGTTTAGATAGATGATAGATACTTTTATTGATCCCGTGAGGGAAATAAAGTAAATCATTTCATTTTAGGAAATTATTAAATGTCGGTTAAAAACAAAGGAGATTGTCTGTTATAGTGGACATAAAAACAAGAGTGTACTGCTGCGTTATTGGAAACTCACATTTAACACAAAATCGCTGGCATTGTATCCTAGAAGACACAGACCAGCGTCAGACCGGGAGAATGCCCACACCGTCAAAGAAAATGCCTGATGAACTAGGGATTGGACAGTTTCCAAGTGCTTGTACAATCGATGGAAATGTTCAAATAAATGTGCAAAAGAAATAAACAAAATAATCATTTATTTCTTTATCATATTGGCTAGCTAATGTCCTCTCTTTGCTAGTTAGTGGCTGTGTTTCTGCGTTGGGTAGCAACAGGTGACTGTTCTCAGGTGGAAGATGGAAACAGCTTAATTTGCGCCTTAAATATTTTTTTAAAATTAAAATTCATTCTATACAGCAATTGCATATTTGGGTACCGTTTCATAAAACTTTCATGCTTAAAATGTTTAGTGAGAAATGGAAGACTGGTGTGTATTTTTTCTTTAAACTACCAAGACCAGCCATACACAGTACAGTTTACATACAGTAATGTTTATGTTCCTAAATTAATATCGTTTATGACCTTCAGATGCGTTATGCTCCTCTTCTTTTTATGCTCAGCTACTAACATTTCCCTTGAGTGGTAAAATTCCATATCAATATTCAATACTAAGCGGATTAAAATGTGCACAGTAAAGAGATTAAATGATTAAATCTTCTCACTACCAACACGAGTGCCCCTGTCGGTCATTTTGGCCAGCCAATCACTTACCGCTGCGCCCTGCGGTGGCTTGTGGGTAGTTTACCGTACCACGGGTTTATACCGTGCATTTTGAATGGCTGCATCTGTATGTACTGTCTTCGTATTTGTCCAGGGCTTTAAAGAGAGGGTGCGCCAGAATTTTTCGGAGCCATCCGAAGAATATGACCTCAGAACATTTACCCAGCGTAATATTGTATTTCATTGCACTTTGACAGATTGTCTTTAAATCAGTTGTTGTCAGAATATCCCCACCTCCAAACAAGAACAAAATTGCAACAATTTTATTAACTGGCTGTTTCAGTAACTTAAAATATATATTTAAAGTAATAATTTAACAATATATGTAAATGTTTTAAGATATGTTTATGTGGTGAATGTCTGTAGATTGTATTTTATTTTTAGTTTTTGTTTTGTTTCACGTTAATTTTATAAGGGAGAGTGTCATAGAGACGACTCCCTTACCCCCCATCTTGATTAAAATACTTTTTTCACAATCTGGCAATGCCAGACAGAATTCACATTTGCTGCAGCCAAATGGCCTTGAAGATCAGAAAATCAAGGAACAAAACAATTATCGTACCCGGCTCCTCAATGAAATAGCTTTAACTTGCTAATGCGTTGGTGTAACAGTCCGGGTGTGGCAAGCTTCTAATGTCTCCCGACTTCGACAAAAGGAACTCGTCTTTCATTGGAAGACAATGAACATATACTACCCGTACGTGAGAATATAATGCTGGTGCGGTGGGATGCTGTACCAGCTGTCAAAAAAATGTTTTTTTTTTAAATTGAGTGTCCATAATATTGCTATTTTGCTATTGCTACAGTAACTGCTATTGCTACTGAGTCTCTGTGTCTACAGTACTTTGTTTGTGGACAAACCGGTTTCACAGGTATTTTCAACCCCAGCCACTGTTGTTTCATCAGTTGTTATCCTGTAAAGCGCTTTGAGAAGCCACCTTTAAAGGTGCTATATAAAATAAAGTTTATATTCATATTTTTCCTTCCAGAACTTGTAAATTGTTGTTGTTATTCTGTAAAGCGCTTTGAGAAGCATACTGTCCAGCCTGTTAGGTGCATTCTCTTGTAAAATAATAAGTCGAGCTTTGGGTTTACAGCAGTTTACAGCAACCCAATGTAAATACATTTTGTCTCCAAATCCACCACCACTTGTATGAATCATAGCCCTGCCAAATGAAGCAAATTCCGTTGCAATGGTTGTGTGCAGGAATTATTCAGTATGGCATCTCCATGTTCAAGTAAACACTGCTCTGTGTGAAAATCCAAATGCATTTAAAAAAAAGCCACCTTTAAAAGCGCTATATAAAATAAAGTTTATTATTATTATTAATATTGATGATATTCTTCCTCCCAGGACTTGTAAAATTATTGTTGTTATTGTTGTTATCCTGTTTAATGCTTTGAGAAGCTTACCGTCCAGCATATTGTATTTCATTGCACTTTGACAGATCATCTTATAATCACTTGTTGTTAGAATATCCCCCAAGAGGATATTCCCCCCAGGAGGATATAGAGGATATCCCCCAAGAGGTATCCAGGTAACAGTGAAAAGGGCGTACAGTCTGGAGAGATCGCCTGTTTTACATGTAAATAGTTCACTGGTTCCGCACCCCTTGGTGTCTCTCGCTCTCTCTCTCTCGGGCCCGCGCTCTTGGAGGGCTTGTCTTGTGTCTCTCTCTCGTCTGGGCGCAGGAGTACTGCTGGTGGGTAGTGATGGAGAAGAAATAAAGCACAGTTTTTAACTCCACAAGTTTGAGTCTCTGTGTTCATCCTCAACAAACCCAAATTCATTACGTTGGTCTCAGAAGCGGGAGGATGGACAGTGAACGACCGATGATGTCGGACTCAGAGAAGCGCCAGTTCCCCTAGCAGCCGAGTGACCCCCTAAAGCACCTTTTGGGGGCGAGCAGCAGCCGCCAGTGGCCACAGCCCTTATCAGGGCTACCCAGCAGCGACCTGTTCAGTGGAAGGAGAGCCCTTTCCCGGGTCGGCTCAGGCCGTGTGGGAGGAAGGAAACACCAGACCAGCGGGGTCCAGCCCGTCACCACTGCACCAGCCTGCACCGGTGAGACCGAGCCATTATAATGGGGAGGTCCCATGGCAAATGTTTGAGGCCCAGTTCCAGATGGTGGCCTGGGCAAACGGCTGGTCTTAGGTGGAGATGGCGGGCCACCTCGCCACGGTCCTGGAGGTAAAGGCCTGCCAGGATGTACCCTGGGATCAGCAGTACAACTACGCGGCATTGGCGTCGGCCCTCCGGAGGCGTTTTGGCAGGAGAGGGGAGGCGCCGGGACTGCTGTGGGAAAGGTTGGCCCAACGCTGCTGCCTAGCGGGAGAGCCACTGGGTCCGGTTTCCGCAGACGTGGCCGACTTAGCCAGCCAGGGTTACCCTACTCTCCCGGAGGAGGCCCACCGGGAGATAGCGCTCCAGGCGTTCCTCTGGGACTTGGCGCCAACTGAGGTGCAGCACCATGTGATGCTGGTCGCGCCGGTCCCCTTGGAGCAGGCCCTGGCTCTGGCTGAGCAGGCTGATGCCGTGAAGCATCCCTTCTACCTTGCCATACTCCATGAGGACTGTATCCTGGGGTTGTGTTATTTGCTATTTTAGTTTTTCATAGAAGTGTTTTTGTTAAAAGAAAACTCATAGCGATTCTCGGATTTGAACACCCGACCTCAAGTTTATACTATAAATCAGTCGCTTAAGCTGTCACGCCACCGAGGCAAGTCATGTGACACACACTGAAACAGCAATGCAGATATTACAGTAATATGGTCGGAAGTTTAACCACATGTAAGACTTTGGTGCTTAAAATGTTTAGGGAGAAATGGAGTATTGGTGTGTATTTTTTCTTTAAAATACCAATAACAGCAACATACAGATTACATAATATGTTTATGTTTCTAAATTAATATCGTTTATGACCTTTATGACCTTCGTTATGCTCCTCCTCGTTTTATGCTTAGCTACTAAAATTTCCCTTTAGTGGTAAAATTCCATATAAATACTCAATACTAAGCGGATTAAAATGTGCACAGTAAAGAGATGAAATGATTAAATCTTTTCACTAACGACCAATACACCACATTATCTTCCGTGTCGCATTAACATTGGAGTGTTTTTTGAAGTGTCAAAAGAAGCGATACACAACCTGTCTCCTCTATAACTCTTCAGTTTACAGAGTAATTCTGCCAGAGCCTCACAACATTGTCCAATAATACTCTTCTTGTGTCTAATTTTTATTAAGCAAGATTTGAGCTAGAGACCATAACAGACCAAAAAACAGAATCCACCTGCGATTCGGGTGTTAACAAAACATGTTTACAAAGAAAGTGAAATACAGTAATACTACCAGCTATATAGATACATAGATTTAGATATTTAGATCCTTAAATTAATATAATTATTAATTTATTTATATACGTGATTACATATTATATTCTTGATTATAAAACAGATAATTCCGGTCCTGGAATCTGACTAGCTGACACCCTTCTGAAGCTGTACCATAATCTCTGGTATACGCCAGAGGCACCCCAGAAATTTGACTTTTTACTGTGTGATAACTTTTAAAGACTACTTCTTAGCGTAGATAAGAAAGCATAGATAAAAAAGCTTGGATTCTCATGTATCTGATACAAGTATCTTTTAATACAGTCTTTGTACAGTCTGAGGATCCTTGTGATATTTTGAGCTCTGGTTGAATGATAAGTGTAGCGGTTTAAATAATTTTCGTAGTAAGAAATTATGAAACGCTCTGTTAAAAGCAAGGGAGTTTTAATATCCGTTGCAGTAAAAGAAAATGCCTGACAAAGTAGGGCTTGGACAGTTTCCAAGTGCTTGTACAAATGTGCTAAATAAATGAACAAAAAAAGTCAGTTATTCCTTTATCATATTGGCTAGCTAATGTCCTGTCCTCGTTAGATCAATGAAATGCTGTGGTGTTTGTCAAAGAAAAAAATAAAAGTATTTCGTTTAAAATGATGAAAAGAATGTGGACCAGTGTAATACTTTGAGTTTACTGCTTGTCCAAAGTCATTCATTATTAATACTATTAGTAATATCTTCGGTAAAGGCTTTGATGCATAAAATATTTCAGCATAATTAAAATATTTATGATAGAGGTAGGTTGTGTACTTTTGTCCAACTGAGCAATCTTGTTTTCATAAAATATACCAACTTTTAAATGACTGATGATTAACATGCTGTTATACACAGTTTAAATTTAAAAGCCCAAATGCTGTACATTATAGAGGTTAAGCTTTATTGGCTCCTCCTGGCGGTTTTACAAGGTGATTCGGGATACTTTCTGGTATGACGTCAAATGACGCGTTACACCGCGTGATACTGCGTTTGATTGTGACACGCCCACCGCGTTGTACCATGAAGTCCCCCACGCGTTTTGAATGGCTGCATCTGTACATCATTTGAAAGCCAAAGAGGTGTAGATATAAATTAAAAAGCCATCATTAAGTTTATACATTGAAAGAAATTAAACTGAAAATTTCAGAATCATAGAAGGAACATGAACTTTGATGGTCTGTAACTATACCATCTAGCTATAAAAGAGTTACAAATAGCTTATTGTTTGCTAGTAGAGATGTACCAGATGGTCTTTGAGAATTTAATACATTGTAGATTTTCAAAGTGTAATCTCCTGTAATGAAGTTCATTGTGCTTTGTTTAGCAATATCTATGGGGATCTAATAACACAGATCAAATATCAAGGGAGTCTTGTAAAGATGTGCTACAGAGAATGCCAGTAAGAACTTTGGAAACACTTAGTTATTTAACAGCCCAAAACAGAATGGTTGTAAACACCAAGAAACCACACAAAACTAACTAGAAATATTATTTTTCCGTGTGTTTATGTATCCTCTAGAATACATATATGCATTTTCAGAAACGTTACACTTTGTGCCACTCAAGTTAATTTCACACCCTTATTCCTGCTACACAAAATTAAATAATAGAAATGATTGATGCATATACACTTGTTTGTGTTCAGGAGAAAAGGGGAGCTTCTTGAACATAGGTGTGCCGGAGTAGAGATGTGCAGCACCTCATTCTTGTTTTTCCTTAATTGTCAAATGCAGACTGCACTACTCTGTAACACTGCAAAGTGGCACAGTGACACAGTGAAGTTTCCTAACACAGTCGCGTTGCTTATTGGTGTGCTTTTAGTTGAGGTCAAGTGTGTATGTGTAAAAAACAGCTTAAAAAATACCAATAAAAAAATGTGTCATTAACATTAATTAAAACCTCAAAGGGATATTAAGTATGTTGGCTTTTCTTGATCACATCATGAATGGGGCAGTTTTAAAACAGAATTTTTATGTATATTTTTTAAATGATTTTTTTTTATATTTTACTTCAAAGAAAATGGTGTGTAGTACGATTTAATAATTAATACAAAATGTGCCACAGGTGGGAAAATATTGGAATTGTTGCCTTAAGCCTTTGCTCCTCTATTTACAAAGGACAGTTCAAACAAAGTTTAAAAGCTCTTTGCATGGCAGAACTGCAGGAAAGCTACTGGACATGACCTGGTCTCGCCTGCTACATTGAAGCATTGTGCAGAGCAGTTAGTCCTAATGCTCAATGATATGTTTAATCCATGTCTGGATCAGATCACTACTCTCTGTAAATCCTCTGTAATTGTTCCTATACTCTGTGTTGTGTTCCTGTAAGGAAGACAAAATAACTTGCCTTAATAGAGTTCAGTTGCTCTTACGTCTAGCTAAATGAAGATTTTCAAACATATGATACTTTGTTATCTAAAAACTTTTACAGATTCACATCTCAATCCTCTAAAGTTTACATATAGGGCCAACAGGTCAGTTAATGACGCTGTCAATGTCAGACTTCACTACATTTTTGTAACATGTTCAAAAAATATTTTTGTGTATTTTAGTTCTGTATTTAATACTAATAATTCCAGAACTCTTTAATAATACATTTTTACAGTAGAATGTTCCACTTTCCATCTGCCAGTAGATTTTTTCAACCTTCATACAGATAGAAGGCAATGAGTGAATACCGGTGTACCTCAAAGATGTGCGTTTTCCCAATTCTTTGCACACCAACGACTGCATCTTTCTGGATCCAAAAATACAATTTGTTTAACATAATAAAGTAAAACGCTTGCTTAGGAATTATGTTCAGTAATTGCAAACTAAAATATGAAATACAAAACTATTGATAAACAACAAACTAGACAAGTTTGGGGCTATAATCATCACACAGTACTCAAATTAACTAGATAAGTTTTGGAAAAGCGCTGAAAAACTAGGATTAGTAAAGAAGCAAGACCCTAAGTAATTTATCCACGCTAATTGCTGTTCTCATTAATTTCAGTATACACTAAATCAAATTACTTAACTAACTTTAAACAAATGTCGATTCCCCCTAGCTTTTCATGTGCCCTGTGTCGGCATAACAGTTTGTCAATAAAACTTTGCCAATTTTTCACATTTTTTCAGCTTCCAATAATATACCATAAAACTAGGTGGCCCTGTCTTCCCACTGCCTCCCAGAAATTCCAGACATGGATCTGCTTCTTTTGGCACCTACAGGTCCAGCCCAGCCTTAATGGTTAATAAATTCTTTATATAACTTATGTTTGTTCTGTCAAATGTTATTTATTGTTTTAATTTTGAACCTTGCATGAGTTCATAGAAACTGTAGTTAAAACAAGCATATCAAAACTAACAGAAGCAAGTGACCAAGTTAAAGAAATTGTTGCAGAAAGTGTTTATGAGGAAGGCAGAATACTGTTTTGTATGTGCTGTGACATTTCATTAGACTTTAATAGAAATTTCATCTGTTGCATGTGTGGTGGTTTTATGGTTTTACTGAGACAATTATTAATTGTAGCAGTGATCACAAGGTGGTTCGTTGTGGCTTTTAGAAAATCAATCGTCAGAACAACTAACAACGCACACACACGGGTTCAATACACGAGATACATTTATTAACATAAATTGTGCACCAAACATATACCAGTCTGCCTGGATACAAGCGGCAGACCCTACTGTGAGGGTTATCAATATACAGATGCAGCCATTCAAAATGCGCAGGCGATACCGCATTATTTTCCGGTGCGCTGTACGCAGTCTACCGCGAGTTACCGGTAAATACCGCTAGTTACCGTAAATTCTCCTATAATACGGCAAGCAAAATAATAGTATCCGGAATTTCCGCAAGGTGGAGCTAATAAAGCTCAACCTCTCATGTTTGAGCTGCCGCCATCAAAGTCTTTAACGAAGATATTACTAATAGTATTAATAATTAATGACCTTGGACAAGCTGTAAGTGTAAACTCAAAGTATTGCCCTGGTCCACATTCTTTTTTTCATTGACCGTCTTCGTAAAAGTAACACCACAGCATTTCACAATCACGCATTTGTTTCCAATCATGCAAAGTACAGTAATTTTTGAGAATTGATTCACCATGCCTTTCACATGCTCATAAAAGAGATTGATTTAGGAACATAAACATATTACCGTGTGCAAACTGTACTGTATACAGTATGTATATGTACATTTAATGTCTTAACTGTGCCCGTTGTAGTATTGAATATTTATATGGAATTTTACCACTGAAGGGAAATCTTAGTGCCTGAGCATAAAAAGAATAGGAGCATACTGCAACGTGTGTGAAGGCCATAAACGATATTAATTTTGGAACTTAAACATACAGTATATGGCTGGTCTCGGTACTTTAAAGAAAACATACACACCAGTATTCCATTTCTACCTAAACATTTTAAGCATCGAAGTCTTTAACTAACGTGATACCGGAGTCAACAAGCATACTTTTAGAATTTGATTAAAAGGGAATATAATATGGAATCGCGTATCTCAAGAAATTAATAACGATATAATTATATTCATGTTGCAAAATAACTGCAACGGACATAAAAACTCCCTTGCTTTTAACAGAGTTTTCCATAATTTCTAACTACGAAAATTATTTAAACTGCGACACTTATCATTCAACCAGAGCTCGAAATATCACAAGGATCCTCTAGAGCACAGCAAAGACTGTTTTAAAAGAATCGCGTATCTCAAGAAATTAATAAGATATAATTATGCAGCTAGGATCACACCTTCCCTCTTCTCTTAATAATTCATTAATTATTATTATTAATAATAATAATAATAATAATAATAATAACAATAACAATAACAATAACAATAATAATAATAATAATTGCTTACACTTATATAGCGCTTTTTCTGGACACTCCACTCAAAGCGTTTTACAGGTAATGGGGACTCCCCTCCACCAACACCAATGTGCAGCATCCACCTGGATGATATTAAGTGAATTTAAAGAAGTAGGTTTCCAGTACATGAATGTTACAGTACTATACTTCAATGTACCATATGTAGGGCTTCCAATCTAATGGATCCAGGCTTCATTCATGACATGTCCTTTTTAGGAAACAAAAACTGTACAGCCATGTTGCATTTGAAAATGGTGGATAGGCTATGTACTGTATTTCATGTTTATGTAACATATAATATATGTTATTTTTTCAAGAAATATGATAATTACTATGATTACCACATCAATAACAGGTAACACAACACAAGTGCTATCTGTTTATCTGTTTAGAGCAGTAAAGGGCTCAAAAGCAGCATGCCAGACAGAGCTGTAGTATACAGTACAGAGCACTGTAGTATCAGTGTGCTTTCCAGTGGTGCAAATCTTCAAGATGACTGTCTGTAATCTGTCTTACATCTGTAAACTGATTTTACCTTTATTGCTGGATCCCAGGATTGTACAATGTAACTCTTCAAGTTGTTTTCATACACTTGTGATTTTTGGCATAGATACAATGAGTCCTTTAAGCATGAGAAAATGATTTAGCAAATGATTTTGTATGACATGCTTTTCAGTGTGAGCATCTCTTGCAGCATAACCAATGTGTATGCATTTTCAGTGTTATAATATAATTTTACACCAATAGCAGGTGAATCAGAATTTTGTAAACTACATTGCCTCTAAATTTGTTTCATGACATCAGTTTGTTCTGTAAACAGAATTAGTATGGTTTAGGATAATTATGTTCTCTGTCTGAAAATGACACAAGCTCTCAAGCCCCATGATTAGGTAAATAATATTGCTCAGGCATTCCTGACAGTAACTTCACTACCAGCTCTCCCATTTCCTAAAAAGTGGTATAGATGGTTTACTGTGAAATAACAACAGCGTAGACTTGCAGACTGTCAACTCATTGAGCCCAAGACAAGTTACCCATAAGATTACCTATATAAAAACAGTAAAACACACAGTTTACACAGTTGTGAGATACGATACGTCCATCCATTTTCTAACCACTTCATCCAATTCAGGTCACAGGGGAGCTAGAATCTATCCCATCAAGCAACGGGTGCAAAGTGGGTACACCCTGGATGGGGATGCCAGTCCATCACAGGGCACACACAGACACACTCACACGCTAGGGCCAGGCTTCCCAGAAGCCAATTAACTAACCACTATGTCTCGGGGGGGGATGCCGCAAACCTCAAGAACTGGAGGCCTGTAACAATGCTCTGTGTCGATGTCAAGATCCTTTTCTAGCTACTGAACAACAGACTGAGGACCACCCTACCCCACATGATCAACATGAGGGTTTCTTTCCACAGTCAGGACAACGAGGCCATCACCTAGACTGAAAGGAATGTGAAGCTGGGTCTGTGGAAAATGCGGTCACTGTCCCTCAGAGGGAAAGTGATGGTGTTGAAAGCAGATATCCAGCTGGCTTTGGTTTACCTGGCGGTGGTATACCTGCTGCCAGCCAAACTCAGACAAGCGCTGCAAGGGATGGTCTTCCAGTTCATCTGGGGCAGCAGGTACGAGTACATCAGAAGGAACCAGATGTGCCAGCCAGTCGAGGAAGGGGGGAGGGACATGCTGTGTTTCCCTCCGAAACTTGACTGCATCTTCTTCTGCAACCTCTGACGGGCACTGCAGGAGCCCATACCGATGAGGCACCTGGTCCAGTAGAATAACACTGGACCTGAAGCAGAAAAGCGACCGTAGACCTGCACCCAAGCTGTCAAGTCAGAGCTCTGCACGAACCATAGAGCCTTGTACAAGGAGGTGAGGGGGCAACTGGTCTCTGATGAAAGGCTGCAGGAAAGGATGCAGCAAAAAGAATTAGATAACAAGCTGAAGGACCTCAACTGGATGGCTGTGCACGAGAGGCTTGCAACCAGAGAGATGTTTTACAGACATTCACTCACCAGAAATCCGCATTGCCCCTGGGACATGTGTTGTGTCAAGGAGATGCAGGAGCACATGCTCTGGAGTCGCCCTTTCGCCAAAGTGGTGTGGGGCAGAATAGATAAATCTATTCACTTCCTGGGAGTGGGAGTAGCACCCAGATACCAGTGCATCCTGCTGGGGCTGGCACTGACTGGACTGGACAAGGGGACACAGTACTTGCTTTGGCTACTGGTGTCCCTAATTAAACAAGGACTGTGGAACGCAAGGAACACTCTCATCCAGCACAACACAGAGTGGGGAGCAAGGGAGTTGGAGGAGAGGATCCTAACCTCAGAGGAAGCATGAAGCACGACGTCATCAAATGGGGCTTCTCAATGGCAACGGAGCGCTGGAAGGGACTTTTGGGCTCCGCAGTTTCAGAGCTGGGACAGGGAACTGGCATGGACAAAAACAAGTGATAGTGCTTGAAGGGACTCGTTTCATTGTGCGAATCCGGCCCTATCATTTACTTGCACTGATTGACAATGGACAATCGCGTCATTTGGAAAGTTTTTATTGAATGTTAGTTTGATAATTTGTTAGAATGTTTACTATTGTGAGATGTGTTCTTTGGAATAAAGTTTATTTTGATAGAAAAATATCTTTGGGTTATGGGAGGACACTGGAGCAAACACAAATCAACATGGGGTGTACATAAAAACTCCACACAGGTCTGGAATTGCAACACTGCAACACCTTGTTGCCCATGAAATGTTTAATAACGTTAATAAAGGTAAATATTTAATAAATGTTTCATAAATTATAGACGTGAAATGCAATAAAAGTATTAAACATACTGCAACCTCACAAACAGTCATAATAATAATAATAATAATAATAATAATAATAATAATAAACTTTATTTTATATAGCGTCTTTAAAGGTGGCTTCTCAAAGCGGAGAGTAAGGAGAGCAGAATTAGAAGAGTGAAGGTTGCGAGGTGGGGAGTAGGGCGATAATAGTTCAGACAGGTACTGAGGCGCCAAACCATGCAAAGCCTTATATGTGAGCGTGAGGATTTTAAAGTCTACACGGAATTTGACCGGAAGCCAGTGCAAGGACTCCAGGATAGGAGTAATGTGAACACTTGCACTAGACCTGGTCAGGATTCTGGCTGCTGAATTTTGGACTTACTGCAGTTTGTTCAGAGTAGATTTAGATACCCCAGTGAGTAGAGCATTACAGTAGTCAATTCGAGAGAACACAAATGTGTTGATCAGCTTTTGAGCCACAGTTAGTGATAGCATAGGGCATAGTCTAGTGATATTTCTAAGGTGAAAAAAAGATGTTTTGACAGTATGCTGCACATGTGGGTTGAATATTAAGCCAGAATTGAATATAACCCCAAGATTTTTCCATTTTGATTGAAGCTCAAGTACAGAACCATTTACAGATAGGGTTACAGGACTGGCTTTACGAAGTTGATGGGGGGTGCCAATAAGCATGACTTCAGTCTTGTTGCAGTTAAGATGAAGGAAGTTTAGAGTCATTCAAATTTGTATGTCAGAGGTGCAATTAGATAGAATAGAGACAGCCACATCAGTGTTAGGTTTGGTATGGATGTATATTTTGAGTATCGTCAGCGTAAAAATGAAAGCTGAGGCCATGTGATCTTAAAAGCTGACCAAGTGGGAACATGTAAATGCTGAAGAGCAAGGGGCCCAGTATTGAGCCCTGAGGAACACCAGACTTAACAAGACCAATTTCAGACCTATACCCATTAAGAGAGACAAAGTGACAACGATCAGTGAGGTAAGATTTGAACCATTTGAGAGTAGTGTCAGATACTCCAAAGACAGTTTCAAGACGAGAAAGTAGGATGTTATGGTCAACGGTGTCAAAAGCAGCACTGAGATCAAGAAGGATGAGCATAGAAAGAGAACCAGAATCAGAAGCTATTAGAAGATCATTAGTGACTTTGACCAGGGCAGTTTCTGTGCTGTTAAGTTGACGGAAGCCAGATTGGAGGGGTTCGAAAAGGTTGTTTGTCACGAGGTGGTTATGTAACTGAAGTGTGACAGCACGTTCTAGAATTTTAGCAAGAAACGGTAAGTTGGAGATGGGGCAAGATTTGTTAAGATTGTCGAGAGCCATATTAGGCTTTTTTGAACGGGGGTAATGGCAGCAGTTTTGAGGACCGTTGGTAAAATGCCAGTGCTCATGGATTCATGTATAATATTGAGGACAATGGGACAGAGAGAAGAGAAACAGGACTGAAATAAAGTGGTAAAGTGGAAATGGGATCTAAAATAGATGTGGTGGGTTTCATGCATGTAACTAGTTTATTGAGGGATGCTGAGTCAAGAAGAGAGAAGGGAACCAGAGAAGTTGGATGAGGAGGGAGGAGGTATGGAAATGATATGTGTAGTGGAAAGAATGTGATGTCATAATATGCTAAAGCTGAAGCTAAAGAGATTCACATTATCCACAGAGTAGATTTGCACCTAAGTGAAGCTGGTTAAGACTCAATTATTTTTGTTGATGTTGGAACACACAACATCAGTATAAACTGCAGAATTTCATCTGAAGCAAATTCAAAGAATTAAGCACTTGTAATAAATCTCCAAGGCCTGATGCCATTCTACAAGTTATACTTATGGGAAAAAAATATGTTATTCTTAGGGCATTAACAAAACTTGAGGCAGGAGTAATATCCACTGTCTGTAAAATTGCTAAAGTTTTTCTGATACATAAAAGAGTGTCAAAACTGAACCAAGTAATTATAGACCAATAACTATTCTTTTGCATCCAAGGTAATAGAAAAAAATATAACATGCAAGATTAGAGAAATGATAATCAGAATTAAAACATAGGATCATCTCTGTGGTAATAAAATCCTAAGGCATGTTAAGCATTGCATAAATTTATGAAAAGTTAGGTTTTGTTTAAGTTGTTACATTTCCTTGAACAAGCAATAACAGGGATGGATACAAACAGCATATGATTTGTTGTATTTACATGTTCAAAATGCATCTTTATTCTCAAAAATTGCAACCAGTAGATATTCAAGGTAACACAGGTACTTGGATTTAGAATTTAAAAGACACAAAACAGAGAGTACAGATAACAGGTAAATGTTCAGTCTGGGTTGAAGTAATTAGTGGTATGCCATTAGTAATCTGTATTAAGATGACTGCTTTTCCTCATTTTTATTAATTATTTAAATGCTGGTATAGCTATACAGAGAAATGGAAAAACATCTTTACACAAAAAGTTGTGAGTGTTAGGAATAAGCTTCTCAGCCATGTTGTCAAAGCTGATACTTTGGCTTCTTTCAAGATCTGGCTGGGTGAGATCATTGGATCAATTAGCATCTAAGAAAATAAAGCAAACATGTTATATTAACCCATTTTTAACTGATCTTATGTTGTTAGTAAAACATGCAATAAAAAGACAATACAAATTTTAATGTAAGATAAACTTGTCTCTACCACCAGTATTTTTTTAATCAGCAAGGGGAGATAATCAGCATGATTCTGATTTTTTTATACCAGCCAAAAGAACCCAATCCTCCAAAGGGCAATATAAAACTACCAAATACAAACATACTGTATAGAGTATGCATAAGTATGTGGAGGTCCCATATTCTCCCACTATTTGTGTGGGTTTCCTCTGGGGGTCCAGTTTCTTCTCACAGAAAATTATTCTCCATGTTTTGTAAGACTGAAAGAGCAAATAGAAGAAAGACAAGATTTCAATGTGGTAAAATTTAACTTGGGAAATTCTAGCTAATGTAATCAATAAGTCTGCTAATTCTATGATTGTTTTCAATACATTTAGGGTGAGAAAAAAACTTTCTGTGGGAACCTCAAATGTATTATTTACCTCATCAAAAAGAAAAATAAACTGTTTTGATTTGTATTTTACTGACTGGAAGTTCTTTAAATTGTTCAAAAGTACCTAAGGATTCCATTATTAGTCCTGCACATTATCAATTTTCTACCACAGCTAAAATTAATCCAGCACCATGACATTAGATTTATTTTGCTGCCCTAGTTTATTTTTCTTTAAACTATCTGCATCTGCTTTTACTACACTTTTAGATTTAATGATTGACTTTGAAAATTGGATAAGGTATTTTGAAAGCTGAAAGCAAAATACTTAAAAAGTGCAATACTTATAAGGTCCCACAATATTTTAATCTCTTTCATTTTGTTATCATGATCCTACAGAGCTGTCAATTTAAGGAAAATTGACTATTTGTGTAATGAATATATGTGTTCTTTATGACACTAAGCAGATTTCTCAAAGTATAATCTGTTAAATTCTAGAAATATACTGCTCAAGCTCATCTTTACCTTGAGAAAGCTAAGAACATGTGCAATAAAACAAATTGAAGGTTATTTTAAATCCTTTGAGTTTATTCTTATAGTTGTTATTTCTCCTGTTCTGTTTGGGCATATTGGCTACATTGGTTACAGCCAAAAACAAAAAAAAGGGGTGTGGCTACTATAAAATTTTGGATAATTTATATTCTGAAATGGAACACTTAAAATTCTGTTTTAGATTAACAAATCTAGAAAGAGCATGTCTTTTACATTAATTGACAGTGTGACAATTTTAGATATGAATGGACATAAATATGCCATTATAGATTAAGTAACAAAAATACATAAAAACAACCCTTTCTCAATTGCTACAATTCAAAATAAGAACAGATTCCTAGCAAGAACTTGAATACATTGTCATTTGTTGAAAGATCAAGAAGTTCCAGTTTTCAAATTCAATGAGTTCTGCAAATTAACAAGTGCACAGGGAGTAGTAAAATCTAAATTAATTCTTCAACCAGTTCAGATCTAATGATTACAGAATTGATGAGGTGGTTATGGTCATAATTAGAGATTGTTCACTGCATGTAATATAAAAATTATCTATATCAACAGGCTTTAAATCCTGAAATATTTTGCGGTCAAATATAATAAAACAAATATTTTCTTTGTTTTTAACACAAAACTCTTGAGTTTGCCTGACTGAGTACATTCAGAATTGTACTGTAGTATTTTAGAGGAACACTGTTGCTGAATGAAAAACAATCATGATGCAGGTGAAAGAAGAAAAGTGACAGCACTAGCTGGGTGACAGCACTAACATCTAGAGTTGTAGCACTAGCAGAAGCAGCTAGCTTGAGATTGAAACTCTATGGTGGGCAGAAGAAAATACTATGGCACCCTGGAAGAGTAGCCTGAGTGAAAAGTAAGAAGAGAGCTACTTCCTACTAAAGCTTGCAAGACAGAATGGATGAGAAAAGTCAAGAGCTAACACCACTCTAGTTGGCATTGTGAATATGTGGGTGCAGCATGGATTGTAAATGAACCAAATCCATTGCAGACTGATGCTCTGTTTGGACCTGTGGATTGGAGTAGGAATCAGCAAATGGAAGCTCCTGGGAGGTCAGTGAAAAGAAGGATGGGGGAGAGGAGAATTTTTTTTTTTTTAAATGATACAGCCTGGGGCCATAGGTGTGGTGGGTTTGGAGATGGGAGTGAGCGGGATTAGGATGAGAGGGAAGGGGAGGGAAAAAAGGGAGACAAAACAGAAGCAGCTGTTCAGGAAGGCTTGACAACCTCAGGAGAACTAAAAGAAAATCCCAGTGACATGGCAGTAGCACAGTCAGTTGTTTTCGGTGGAAGGTTGAGGCTGAAGAGGCAATAAAGCAACTCTGGTCCTAGCTTGTAGAAGATGCACACAAGAAAGGGAAGGTTCAAGCAATGCTCAGTGCAAAATACGTCCATCTGCAGCAAAGAGAAATGGCAAAGTCTAAAAAATATGCATAAAGTGCATTGTTTGTTAGGAATCTTATATGAATAGGGAAACAGCGGTGTGCAAATAGAATTTGACCCATTCCCACACTTTTATTTAATTAAACATCATGTTATAAAATAATTAATCTCTACAAAACATTTCAGTGTTCACTTTACTATTCTTCTAAAATTCTCTTTCATAGCATTATGACATTTCACTTTGTGTGTTTTGTCTGTGCCTTCTTTAAAATACTTTTCGAACAAATCTAAGGTTTGTTTAATAAAGGTATCACATGTAAAGAAGTACCTTCAGCAAAACATTGTGTTTTTCTTTATTCCTTCTACTTAGTGTGGAATTAATACATAGGGGGAACCTATTTCATGCACCACATAAGTGTAGCAGCCACACCGCAGGGTGATACACACTAACCATTACGCACCTGCTATTCTTACTCCACTATACAATAAAACAGGTAGAGATTTGAAAAGCACTTCTTCAACAATGGAATGAATAAAAAGCATTGGAAGACGAACTATTAACCAAATATAAGAACAATGAGGATGATATTTATTTAGAAATAGATTGCAAGTAGTGATTAGTTTGTAGTCAGAGTGAATGTTGTCATAGCATTAGCTGTAGGTCATGATGAATGCTTGTTCAGGGTGTTGTAACAGAAAGAATAAGTTCTGGATCCCGAGATGAAGTTAAACAGATGAGTTTATTGCATGCACGGAACAATAAAGCCTAAGTCTTGTTTCCCGCAAGAAACAACTAAATTGAAGTATTCTTCAAAGTGCCGGTACAAATTTTTAGTTTATATAGCCATTTCCTGACGCTTATGATGTAGCTCATTATTATGGTAATGGGGGAAGAGATCACAGTATTTGGACAGTTCCCAGCCTTTTGGCCAAATGGTCAGGGTTTTAGGTTATCCTCCCTGGGGGATTTCCTAGATGGCTTCTGGAATCCTTATCAGTTATCTCCCTTTCCTGCCATAAATGCCAGCCTTTTGCTCAGAAGTCCAGTCCAGTCCTTGTGCAGAAAGGACTCAGTTAACTCCTTCTTTGCATCTTGTATCTTTCTTTGTGGGTTAGGAATACTATGCAACTTTGACATTAGACAGGTTTAACATAGTCACTGCCTTACAGAAATGGTAAAAAACTGAAACCATTCTTATGTTTAAGATGGAAAGATGTTGCCCAAAATGTCATGTTAGGGCATTGTATATTGAGAACAAGGATTCATCACCTAAAGAAATGTCTGTTAAGTTGTTTTCATGTTAGATGCATTAAAACTACATCATTAAGTAAAAAGAAAATATATTTTTAGCTGGCTTTAGTTGCAATGATGAAGATCTACTACTGTAGTGAAGACCTTTTGGAACTTTTTATTTTTGTATTGTTACAACTTTTTTTGTATTGAAGTGTTTTCAAGAATTTTGACACAATGGTTAACAGCTGTCTTGTGTCAACATTTCCAGTTCTTGGGAGCTTCAAAGCAAGAAGATATTTGCAAGATTCAGTGATCAAGCTAAAATTGTAAAGGTTACTTTTACATTAGTTAATTAAGTTCTGGATAAATGATTGTCAATCAACAGTTCAAAAAAAACAGCATAAAACAGGCAGGTTAGTAAAAAAGACACAGAAAAGGAGACAGGTGGTATTACAAGGGACAGAAAGGCAAAAGACAAGGGCTCTTAGTCTTGATCATCTACAAAAACCAGCTTGGAGTTAAGTATTTGAACTTCTTCAGGACAGCTTGCTATTCTATTGTTTTTAGCAACTTCGATTTCCTGTGTAAAGAATCCCTCGGTTGAAAACAGTCTCTCCTAGTTATTGAGTGCATTTTTAGAATAGGGAGTTACCAATCCTTTAGTAGCATCTGGCTTTATACACAGAGAAATTTAACTGTAGGTCATATTCTGTTTAGTTTTAGAGGGCAGCTTACTCTTTTTTTGGTCTTATTCTTTTGGAAATACAGGTTTGAATTCTTGATAGTAGTCTGGGGTTTTTCTGGGAGGTTAGGATAGGTTAGTTAGTCCTCTGAAATGTCTTGTTAGTTGTTTGTACATAGTGTAACTTGTGTGTTGTTTGTTTATGTTGTGTGTTGTGTAGAGTGTGTATTGTAATTGTTAATAAATATTTGTTTAACCCAGTGTGTCTGAATGAACACTCTTTTCACCAAAGCTGTGCCAGAGAATAAAGAACTCCACCAAAATCAAGAATTGACTAAGATTATTCATTTTACTTATTGATTAATCTGCTTGACCTGTTTCTGATATCCACTGATTTCATAACCCCCTATTTGTTACAGTATTATACTGCATTTTACATTTCTGCCTCTGTGATGGGTCATAATGGCATGCCAGCCACCTCTGCAGAGTAACGACACTCACACATTCACAGGTGAGGTCAATGTCCCTATGGGACTGTCCATAGCCCCATAGTCCCTTCTCTGCCACAGTCCAGTCCAGACCAGCCTGGTTTAAGGATTTCATCATTGATTTTTAATGTGTTTTGTTTGTGCATGCCTGACCTACCTCTAGCAGTCTTTTTTTAAAAAAAGCCACTCTTCGCTGACTGGAAGCTTGTTATTTTCTGAGGGGGGGGGGTGTAATCTTGACAAACAGTATCTATTTGAGCTTACAACACTGTTTTGCTTATGTTTTGGGGTTATTGCGTTATGGCACTTAGGTGTCTTAGCAGGTTTTTGCCATTTTCTGTCCATTCTAAAACATGTACAATAAAGAGCAGACATTTGCTAAACCTGTCTGTCTCAGTCGTAACAACAACAAACTTAAATTAATACATTTCAGAAAATAGATAAACCTAACCTAGATGTATCCATTCAGAATTATAACAATAATAATATTAAGTCAGAATTTTTATAAGCTGAAACAGTAAGCTTTAAAACTTACTTACTTCATTGTTATAATTTGTCTGCTGCAAAACACAGTTATGGCCAAAAATATTGGCACCCATTTATCTTTTTTCAAATAATGCAACATTTCTTCCAGACAACAGTTGAAATTAAAAAATATTTTGGTATCCACATATGTATTTCTTTGGTTTGCAGTGGAACAAAACAAAAAAAGCTTTATAATGTACTAAATTTTAGCTTATTCCACAGGAAATCCTAATATGGCTCAGACAATATTATTGGCACTTTCTAAAACTTAGAAATAATTATATTTCAAGCTGATGATTCTCATTTACTTTCGATTTAAACTCACCTGTGGTGAGTTGCAGGTGCCTGCAATATAAAAATCACTCATTCAACTATTTGAATAGGGAAAAGGACTCATTCTCCTGTTTTGTGTCACTGTGTGTACTACAATGAGCATGGAAAAAAGAAAGAAAACCAAAGAATTGTCTGAGGAGGTCATATACAAGATTGTAGTCAAGCATGGACAATCTCAAGGCTATAAGTCCATCTCCAGAGACCTTGATGTTCCTGTTTCCATCTTATGTAATGTTATGAACAAGTTTAAGGCCTATGGCACTGTAACCAACCTCTCTGGACGTGGCCGCAAGTGAAAACGTTCGAATATTGGAGAAAGCACCTCGATCAACTGCCATACAGATTCAAGCTGACCTTCAAACACAAGGTTTGACAGTTTCAACTCACACCATCCCTTGCCAACTCAATGAAAGGGGGTTATATGGTAGGAGATCCAAGAGGACCCCACTGCTGAGAGAGAGACATAAGAAAGCCAGAGTGCAATTTGGCAAAACACACCTGAACATGCCAAAATCCTTATGGGAGAATGTCCTGTAGACAGATTAGACCAAATTAGAGCTTTTTGGTAAAGCACACCATCTCTGTGTTTACAGAAAACAAAATGAAGACTTCAAGGAAAATAACACATTCCCTACAGTGAAACATGGAGGAGGTTCAATGTTTTGGGGTTGCTGTGCTGCCAATGGCACTGGGTGCCTCGAATACCAAGGCATTTTGGAGCGTATTGTCATACCCAGTGTCAGAAAGCTGGATCTCCATCAATGGTCATTGGTCTTCCAACATGACAATAACCCCAAACACACTTCAAAAACCACCCAGGAATGGTAGAAGACAAAACGCTGGACTGTTCTGAAGTGGCCAGCAATTGAAAACCTGTGGAGAGATCTCAAAAAAGGTAACCCTCCAAATCTAGGAGAACTGGAGCAGTTTGCACAAGAGTGGGCCAAACTGCCAGTACAGAGGTGCAGGAAGCTCATCGACGGCTATAGGAAGCGCTTGATTGCAGCTATTTAGACCAAAGGCTGTGCTACCACATATTGAATCTGGGGTGTCAATAATTTTGTCAATGCCATCTCTTTTTATTTTCTGATTTAAAAGGATATACAGTATTAAGTTCTGAATAAAAAACAAAGGTTCTGTAATATTAACAGTGAAATAAAAAATTGTGGAGACCAAATACTTTGGTCAATTTAAACGTATTTTTAGAAAAATGTGAGTTATTTGCTAAAAGTGCAAGGGTGACAATATTTTTGGCTACGACTGTAACAATGTACCTTTCATTGAAACAAGTCTTTTCTCTTCATGTTAAAGTCCCTGTTTAATATTTTGTAATACATTTAAGATAAAAAAATGTTTAAATTAATACAATTTAATTATACTACAATTACAGATGCAGCCGTTCAAAATGAGCTGGGTACGCTGCAGTACAATGCGGTAGGCGTATCACATCAAAACGTGTAATAACGCGTCCTTTCGCGTCATACTGCGTTTCACCGTATGCAAATTTGATTATGTCAATAGTATCCAGAATCACCTCTTAAAACCGACAGGTGGAGCTAATAAAACTTAACCTCTCATGTACAGCATTTGAGCTGTCACCAGAAAACACCTGGTTTCGAATCCCTACCTCTCACTGCAGAGGGACAATCTGTATTCAATTAAGAATTTAAGTTGTATACTCTGTAGACTTAAACAGTGTATTACAGCATGTTAATCGTTATACATTAAAAAGTTGGTATATTTTATGAAAGCAAGATTAATCAGTTGGAGAAAAGTACACAACCTACCACCTTTATCATAAATATTTTAATTATACAGAAAGATTTTATGCATCAAAGTCTTTACCAAAGATTACTAATAGTATTAATAATGGATGACCTTGGACAAGCTGTAAACTATTACTCTAGTATAAAAGTATTACTCTAGTCTACTGAATCTCTGATTCACCATGCCTTTCAAATGCTCATAAACTATATTAATTCAGGAGAATAAACGTATGATGTAAACTGTATATTGCTGTTATTGGTAGTTTAAAGAAAAAATACACACCAGTATTCAATTCCTCCCTAAACATTTTAAACATTAAAGTCTTACACGTGGTTATTTCGGAAACGTTTTTACGTGCTCCTTCTGACCATATAAATGTACGTTTATATACTGTACTTTGTGAGAAAAGTGATAGTTTTAAGCTTTTCTGGGAATGCGCTCGTTATCGGAGTAAACAAAAGCATACTTTTAGAATTTGATTAATAGGGAATATAATATGGAATCGCGTATCTAAAGAAACTAATAACTATATAATTATATTAATCTACTCTAGCACAAACAGTAGTATAAGACTTTCTATTGATATGTGTATGGGTGTTTCACTGCTTGTCAAGTGACTGCATCTGTAGCATGATGGCTTGGCTTAAGTGACTGACTTACAGATGCAGCCATTCAAAATGGGTGAGGTATTTCGCGGCATACCCCGGTGGGCGTGTCGCAGTATCACGCGGTATCACGCAGTTAACGTGTCACGTGGTTAACTATCAGGCGTCGCCTTGTAAAACCACCAGGGGGAGCTTAACCTCTCATGTACAGCATTTGAGCCTTTAATTTTGAACTGTGTATTACAGCATGTTAATCATCAGTCATTAAAATGTTGGTATATTTTATGAAAGCAAGATTGCTCAGTTGGACAAAAGTACACAACCTACCTTTATCAGAAATATTTATGCATCAAAGCCTTTACTGAAGATATTACTAATAGTATTAATAATAGATGACTTTGGACAAGCTGTATACTCAAAGTATAATTTCTTTAGCACATTTGTACAAGCACTTGGAATCTGTCCAAGCCATACTTTGTCAGGCATTTTGTTTTACTTCAACGGGCATAAAAACTTCCTTGCTTTTAACAGGGCGTTTCATAATTTCTAACTACGAAAATGATTTAAAATGCGACACCTATCATTCAACTAGAGCTTAAAATATCCTCAAGGATATTTTCAAAGGATCCTCAAGAGCACAGCAAAGAGTGTATTAAAAGACACTTGTATTTATCAACGCTTTCTTTTCCGTATACCAGATTTTATGGAACCACTTCAGAGGGGTGTCAGCCAGTCAGATTCCAGGAATCGGCACTTTAAAGGAAAAATACACACTGGTATTCCATTTCTCCCTAACGATTTTAAGCATCGAAGTATTTAACTAGCATGTGAAATAGCGTGTGAAAAAGTGGTAGTTTTAAGCTTTTCTGCTAATATAATATGGAATCGCGTATCTAAAGAATTTAATAACGGTATTCATGTGCTGCGACAGGGCTGTGTAGGGCTGTTTCGCCTGCCTGTTCATGCGAGCTGTCTTGTAGCCTACTGGTCTAGGTGCGTGACTACCAACTGGCAGGTTGTGTGTTTGAATCCAGCTGGTGCTGGACTTTTCTTTTAACAAACATTTCTTCGAAAAAATAGAATAGCGATATTATGGACAATCAATTGACTTTTATATTTCAAAATATTGCAACATGATCAATATTTGCGATATTTTGAACATATCTTCCCTTCTGACAGCGGTTCCTGCTTCTATTGTGTGTGTGTGTGCAACAGAGTAAATTTTTATAGAGAAATGGAGGCTGGACAGTATGCGTTACAATATAAACATTTATATTGATTTAAATCGTGTTCTGATTTAAATCGCAAACGCGTGTTTAATTATGTGTTTTTTAATCATAATCAGGCAAATGCATTTCTACGTTTTCTGTATGAACCAGCTTGAAGGTTCATACAGAAAGACAGCTTGTGTTTAAATTGAGTGTAAGGTAATTTATGCTTCTAAAGTCATGGTCAGCATTTATTATTGTACTGTGCTGTAAACTTTTTCTGTGCCTAGTCACATTATTTTATAGCGTTTTTATTGCGTTATTAAATCCGGTGGCGCTGTGTGTTAGTTTCCTGACTCCTATGTCACATGGTCTGTGATTGAATCCCATGGAACTATGACTTTATTTTTTAACAAACATTTCTTTGAAAAAATGAAATGTTTCCCTTGGTCAGAGATTAAATAAAACCTCACTCGCACCAAACAAATTTATATTTCTAAATATCACAAAATACGTTCATTGTCTTCCAATCGAGTCAAGTTGACATTGGAAGCCTGCCACACCCGGACTGTTAAACCAACGCATTAGCAAGTCAAAGCCCATTGAGGGTATTGAGCCAGTATTGGCTTTAGTATTCCCCCCCTCTCCCCTCAATTCAATTCAATTCAAGGTGTTTTATTTGCATGACAGATGGGTACAAGCAGTGTTGGGTATGTATATTGTAACGCTTACGGCAGACAGGCACTGTTTAAGAGCCGGCACACCAGAGCAGCGCACCGAGGGAGCGTCTGCATTTATAACTTGGTTTTTAAAATTAGTCAAGCAATATGAAGCATCTCCTTTTACTTTTAAGTCCCTTAAATACATTGAGCACAGCTTTCTCACCACTTAAGATTGCTTTTGATACCATCCTTACACAAAGCAGAAGGGAGATCTTAGTGCCTGAGCATAAAAAGAATAGGAGCATACTGCAACGCGTGTGAAGTCCATAAACGATATTAATTTTGGAACTTAAACATACAGTATATGGCTGGTCTCGGTACTTTAAAGAAAACATACACACCAGTATTCCATTGTATGTGCTGTCCGCGCCCAAAATGCAATTAAAAAAAAGTCAAAAACCGCGCTCAAAATGCAATTTAGAGCTTAATAAGATACACTCCACAGGCAAAATTAAAGACAAAATTAAAGACAATTAAAATCTGTAATCTTTCCACTTGTACTGTGAGTCATCGGACAGTTTCTGCTTTGTGTAAGGATGGTGAGAAAGCTGTGCTCAATGTATTTAAGGGACTTAAAAGTAAAAGGAGATGCTTCATATTGCTTGACTAATTTTAAAAACCAAGTTATAAATGCAGACGCTCCCTCGGTGCCGCGCCGGGTGTAAATATCAAAGTATACATTCCCAACAAGAATTGTACCCATCTGTCATGCAAATAAAACACCTTGAATTGAATTGAATTGAGGGAGAGAGGGGGGTAGTGTCTATCTGTCTGTCTACAGAGATACTGTAGACAGACTCAAGGCAAATAAGATACTTATGGGTACGCAGGCATTCACGACAGCAACATACGAAACGTTTGCACGTACTGTATAGTTAAGTTATTACTTGGTTTTCAAAGTCCAACGAAATACAATATTGTTGTTGTTGCTGTTCTGGTTGTTTTTATCCCGTAAAGCGTTTTGAGAAGCCACCTTTAAAAGCGATTAATACTGTAAAACCGCTGATTCTTATGGAATGTGTTCCGCAGGAGATTCAAATTTTTATATATTTATTTTTTAATCGCGTATCTTAGGAAATCTCAGTATAACTTTGTTCATGAACAGTGGCATGTTACATTATCATTCGTTTTTTTAAAAAAAACGTTTTTTTAACGTTTTTTTAACAAGGCTCGCCAGCTAATGTGAATCAAAACCTGTCTTGCTAGCTTTTAAAGTCGTGCATGTGTAAACTGTACTAGAGGGCATACAAGTTACTCTGCCCCTTTCAGCTGCAGACAGAACGGGAGACTATTGCCTTTCATATCTGACACCAGTGAAGTAAAAGGGGTGTCTAAAGGGGTGATTTCAGACCACATTTTAGTTACTTTATTTTGTTTACTTTTAACATTTCTGTAATTTACAGTAGATGTCACAATAGAAGCCCGAAGCCTATTATACTCAGTCTAGCCTTGGATCCTCTGAGTCCCATGACTCAGTCTTGTCTGCTTTCCTAGAATAAAACCAGTTAAGTCTTGTGTACTATGCAATTTATATTTTCCGATTCCATGCATTCCCTTAATGTTTAGAGTTTACTATATTCTCCAGACTCAAACACATAAGTACTAATAGCTCTTTCCCTTTAGGAGACTCTTTGCAGTACTGTGTCCCACTACCCCCATGAATTCTTTAGGTTGGGTCTAATATTTTCCAGTAATATACAGAATGGGATACAAAATGCTGTCAGGCAGGTAACAGAAAAGAGAAAAATATAAATATTTCCATTTTACAGACGTTCACACATTTATAACATTTTGGCTCAATAAAAAGCTAACCCAATAATTAAATGTGATAAAGTATAGTTTGGATGTTTATACATTCATGTTAATTGTATTCTTGATTTATTTCAATAAGTGTTCATGTTTCATTTGCTAACTTAGAGCATATTGTGCAATGAAGAATAAAATAGCTGCATGACAAGTGACTTCCTTCTCTCAGTGGAAATTAAAAGGTAGCCTGCTAAATTATAAGACAGTAAGAAAGGTTCCAATCAGGAGGAGACAATTCTTTCCATTTTTTTGTTTGATTGCTGGTAGCAAACTGATCTGAGGATCTACTCCAGCTCTTTCTCTTTTTTATCATACAGTAAATTTTATTTTCTTGCTTTCTGAAACACAATATAACAAAAAATAACCTCACAAACTCAAAGAAAAAATCCTTGCTCCCCCCCCTCCCCTTGGCAGTACTTCCTCCCATGCTTTTAACTAAGGGCATCTAAAATACTGTCAAACAGTTACAATGGTATCTCTGTACAAGGCTTTGACTGTGTCAATCACAGCACCTACCGTTCCCTTACCAGCGACAACATGGATTCTAACACTCAGACATTAAAAAAGTCAGGCCAAGAGAGAAAATACCGAGCTTTACAACATGCGGTACCAGTCACATTTTACCCACAGTAGACTCACCAACCAGATGTGTTTCAGTTTCTGCGATAAGCCTAGATTAATCATATCCTCTCCTCTAGTAGGAGCACCAAGTGTAAACGTCCCTATTAAAAATAATGGCAAAACAGAAGTTCCCTCTTTCTAGAACATACCTTCCTACAGTATGGACACTCCTAAAATGTATAAAATAGTGTCCACAACATCTCATAATAGAGGCAAATGGGGAACTATAAACTCATTTCATACAATGCCGTCCATGAGGGGTTAAATACACCCTGAGAGAAATTAATTTCTGGATAATTCAACGGCTGTGATTTCTGGAATATGTATTATCCCAAATATTTTCAAAAGAAATTGAATCATTTCAATGAATCTGTGCCATTCAAGTACCTGCTCCAGACAGTAACCACTGCTAAGGGTTTATATGAAGCTTGCATTAAAAGACTTTAAAAAAATGTCATGTTCCCATAAAAAAGTCATGCCTTGGAGTATAGACCCCCAAAGGAATGCCATAGACTCAAACTGCAAAATAAACACATACAGAAAGAAAGTATTTGTATTGTAATTGCAAATCCTGGTATGAGTGATTGGTATGACTTTCCTCATTACAAATCTCTTATTAGAATTTAAATTTCTCTGTAACTCCAGGTCAGAACAGAGAAAATGTAACTGCCTTAAGGAGTTTATGATTATGAAAAATAGAAGGATAAGCATGATACGTATGTCTTCTGTCATTTTCTAAGTCATGTTATTGAGCACCAAATCTTATTGAGAATATGAATCCATTTAAGGTTTATACCATTAAAGTAAAGGTTTATTCCATGCTGAAAATGTTTGTACCAGACTTTTTTGAGGCCTGTTTAATTGTGTCTGAAGTCTGATGTTGTAAATTTTATTGTTAAAAAGATCCATGAAAATGTCACTACTAAAGTTAGCTGGTACTGTTGGTATTGTAAGTGGCAAGTAGAGCTCATAGTTTACTGCTCCTGTCTTTCTGAGCAAGGAAGAGCTCTTCATCTGCAACATATCTTTATGAAAGCGACCCTTTAAGAACAAAACAAATTCCATAATTTGGTAACACCATGGCTGAGTCATTCATGCCTACCTCAGACATTGTACTACACTCATACTGTAAGTACTTCACACAAGTGCCAGACATCTTTTTCAACTTTCACTTTAGCAAGTGACAGAACTATAACAATAATTTATTATTAATTACTGGCAAAGGATTGTGTACAGCATATAAAAATTCTCACATACACATACTGTATATCATTAAAACCTACACTTGTTCTCTCAAATCTATAAACAATAGTTTTATATATTTATTTATTGGAAACTAGCAAGTGCACAAAAACCAGGCAGACAGTTGGTAATTCTGTTTGATAGGTATGCTCAGTATTATATCAGGGCAGTACCAGGACCATTCAACACTCTGTAATGACTATAGGTTATTGTGAAGTTAAAGGGAACTTAATAGATTGTGCACTTTAAAATTATAAAGTGTTTAATAACCTTGCAAGGGTTTGTTGCTTTTAGTTATCTGTCACAACTTTTTTTTTTCCTTTGAGCAGGAGAAAGCCTGGATGAATTTATGAGAGATTTAAATGGTTGAGCATGTGAGTTTGAGGTAACATGCAAATGTGTGTTTCATGCATGAAGCACGAGATATGATATGGCGGCAGATGGTTCACTGAAATTGCTGCTGCAGACAATACAAGGTACAGTATAAACCTACTGTAACTGCTTATCATTTTTGTCAGAAGTATGAGATTTTATTTTGAAGATGGGTACAGTACAAAAAAAATGTTTTCACATTAAAGGACACATCAGTCTTCTGCATTTGGAGAAATAGCTTTCTAATGTAGAGTATTGAGATTATTTTATTTCAATGAAATTCCTCCAAAATTTAACTTCTGGACATATACTAGAGAAATTGAAGATTGAAGCCTTTTGTTCAATGTTACATGTTGTGGCCTGAAAAAAGACACAGGCACATCCTTGCTTGTGACCTAATCTTCTTGCCGAAGTGTCAAGAAATTCTGCTAATAGGCAAAATCCCTACTCAGCAAGCTGTGTGAATTGTTATGTGTAATGTTCAACCGTATCCATAAACTTTGGATAAATTAATTGCTTTGGAAGTACAGGGGTATGACTCATATTCATTCTATTTTATTTCAGCATTTATTATTGTACTGTGCTGTAAACTTTTTCTGTGCCCAGTCACATTATTTTATAGCGTTTTTATTGCGTTATTAAATCCGGTGGCGCTGTGTGTTAGTTTCCTGACTCCCATGTCACATGGTCTGTGATTGAATCCCATGGAACTATGACTTTATTTTTTAACAAACATTTCTTTGAAAAAATGAAACGTTTCCCTTGGTCAGAGATTAAATAAAACCTCACTCGCACCAAACAAATTTATATTTCTAAATATCATGACATGATCGAATTTAAGTCTTGTAGCCCTACACAGCCCTGTCGCAGCACACAAATATAATCATACCGTTATTAAATTCTTTAGATACACGATTCCATATTATATTCCCTTTTAATCAAATTCTAAAAGTATGCTTGTTGACTCCGGTATCACGTTAGTTAAAGACTTCGAAGCTTAAAATGTTTAGGGAGTAATGGAATACTGGTGTGTATTTTTTTCTTTAAAGTACCAAGACCAGCTATATACTGTATGTTTATGTTCCAAAATTAATTTCGTTTATGGCCTTCACACGCGTTACAGTATGCTCCTATTCTTTTTATGCTCAGCTACTAAGATTTCCCTTCAGTTGTAAAATTCAATATCTACAACGGGCACAGTAAAGACGTTTACAGTAAGTCTACGACAGACCAACGGACCACGAGTGCCCCTGTCGGTCAACCAATCACGCACCGCGTCATGATACGCGATACCGCAGCCAATTACCTGCGGTACGTGTCTGTACCGCGCACTTTGAATGGCTGCATCTGTATAAGGCTGAGGGTGAGTTTTCAAATCCAGCTGTCACCATGAGTTTTCTTTAAACAAATAAACATTTGTTTGAAATACTAAAATAGCAAATATTATGGGCACTATATTGACTTTTTTATATTTCTAAATATCACAGCATGTTCAAATCTCAGTCATTTATTAATAACAATGAATAGTTTCAAACTGCTACTGTTATCATTATAGGCATCCTCTCATGAGGCACCAATAAATGTAGGGATTTTGTGCATATACTGGGACAATTATTAATTGTAGCAGTAAGTCACAAAATGATTATTTGATGGCTATTAGAAAACTGACCTTGCGGGACAACTCAGCAACGCACACACACGGATACTAATACACGACAATACATTTGTTAATACATAAACAGAACAGATCTTATAGTGAGGGTTAGCAGAATACAAAAGATATATATTTAATCATGAAGAGTTACAAACCTGTATGCAAGAGGGACATACATTCGGTATACCATGTTTAGACCGTTTCATAAATGAACTTGGATTACAACTTCTACACTAGATACTCAAAAGCAAGTACATCACTCATAGGAATTAAATTGATCTCAACTGTGGTTGAGGTAACAATTGAATTCTTGAGCTGTAATGCAGAATGTTGAATACTCATCCAATCTGTGGGGATTCAGATCTCCTGCGGACACAATGTGTTGCTGTTTCCAATCAGTGTTCTCTGGCCCGGTACCAGGCAGTGCTGGTTCGACATGAGAGAAAGAGAGAGATTTCTGCTGCGGCGTGCTGACAGTGACTCTCTGAAGACCAGCTAGTTAGTTCTGGCTATACTAACAAGAGTTTGTGCACATGAGAAAAGTGACTGTAGGTCCAAGCAGGTCACACTCTTTAGACAGGAAGACGACCGGTTCATTCCCGATGTAGCGCTAGTCCTGCAAACTGATATTAAGCTGCCCACAGTTCCAACGTGATTCAAATGTTTAACTAAGAAGTAGTGTAGTCTGCAAAGGAACAAGTAATTGGTTTATTCCATGCTGAAAAGAGAAGAGAGAAAACGCAACGTTTCGGGTGTGAAGACCGACACAGCTTTGTGAATCTCTTTTTCTCATAAAATATTTGTCAGTCTGGCCGTGGGGGAAGGAGGAGTTTCACTTATTGTTCTTTGAAGATGGGAAGCAATTAGGAAAAAGACCCGCTGATCTGTTCTACATACCAGGAAGAGAACAGAATATGATTTTTTCTGTTTGAAACATGTGTTGTCTTTATGAAATAAATGTATTTTAAACGTTTAATTAAGAAGAAAAAAACTAACAGTGTACACAAACATTCTAAGCTGATCACGAGGAAGAAAGATCACCCATTTTTCATGCATATGAAGTGGTTATTAACTATCGAAACCTGTTTTTATAGCATTTAAAGTCATGCAATGTCTAAGTTAAGTTGCCCAGCCTAAGGGCATTTATAATATAAGGGCGTATCTAAAGAAATAAAGAATGATATAATTATATTCATACACTGTCTGGTCCGTCCAATTCATACAAAAGGCAGTGACGTCACCGCGCTGGTAAGCCCTCAGTCACCTGACCAGCAGATGCTGCATCAGAGAGAGTCAGTATAGCTTCTGGGAAATACATTTTCCTGCATCAAAGTTTAACTAGTTCAGAGCACCCTACAGTTGTTAAGCAGATAAGCAGGTTACTGACAAAATAGCGCACCGTCCACCGCTGTCCAGTGCTATAACTTTAATATAAACAAGATCTAATACCTGGTGCAGTTTTTACAAAAAAAAAACTTTTTTAATTAAACGAATCCCAGGTGTGAGTTAATAAAGCCTAAATTACGTACTATGCTTACAGATGCAGCCATTCAAAATGCACGGTACAAACCCGTCCCGCACGCAACTACCCACAAGCCAACGCAGTCTACCGCGGTAAGTGATTGGCTGGCCAAAATAACCAACAGGGGCACTCGTGGTGCATTGGTCGGTAGTGAAAAGATTTAATCATTTAATCTCTTTACTGTGCACGTTTTAATCCGCTTAGTATTGAATATTTATATGGAATTTTACCACTAAAGGGAAATTTTAGTAGCTGAGCATAAAAAGAAGAGGAGCATAATGCATCTGAAGGTCATAAACGATATTAATTTAGGAACATAAACATATTACTGTATGTAAACTGTACTGTATATGGCTGGTCTTGGTAGTTTAAAGAAAAAATACACACCAGTCTTCCATTTCTCCCTAAACATTTTAAGCATCAAAGTTTTATGAAACGGTCCCCAAATATGCTGTATAGAATGAATTTTAATTAAAAAAAATTATTTAACACGAAAATTAAGCTGTTTACGTTCCTCCGCCTGAGAATATAGTCACTCATTGCTACACAGCCACGGGTAACTAGCAAAGAGAGGACATAAGCTAGCCAATATGATAAAGGAATAAATGTTTTTTTTATTTCTTTTGCACATTTTTTTAACATTTCCATCGATTGTACAAGCACTTGGAAACTGTCCAATCCCTAGTTCGTCTGCATTTTCTTTCCATGTTTTCTAGGATATAATGCCGCCGATTTGTGTTAAAATTGGGTTTCCAATAACGCCTCAGCAAACTCTTGTTTTTATGTCCACTATAACGGAAAATCTCCCTTGCTTTTAAACTAGCGTTTCATAATTTCCTAAAATGAAAATGCGACAGAATTCTGGGGTGTCCCTATACCAGTGATTACGGTAGGCTTTAGAGTGGTGATTGGCTGACACCATCTGATTGGAGAAAAAAAAAACTTGCTGATCTGTTTTACCTAGCAGGAAGAAAACAGCATATGCTGCTTCTATTATTTTCTATTGTATTTTAAAAGATTAATTAGGAAGTAAAAACCTTACAGCGTACACAGATTTCTAAACCGATCAGGAGGAAGAAAAATCACCTGTGTTTCGTGCATAAAAAGTGGTTATTAACTATCGAAACCTGTTTTATTTATTTTATTTTTATTTAGATTAAGAGTTCCTGTCACCCCCATTTCCATTTAAATCGCAAAGCCGTGTTTAATTAAATATTTTTATTGATTAACAATCTGGCAATGCAACGTAAATCATTATCTTTGTCTTCTGCATAATAATGTTCACTTCTCTGTCCAGCAAATTAATAATAAACTTTAAAGGTACCCCCCTCGCGGAAGAATTTGACCTCGGAATGTTTACCCAGCGTATTATTGTATTTCATTGCACTTTGACAGATTGTCTTTAAATCAATTGTTGTCAGAATATCCCCGCCTACAAACAAGAATAAAATTGCAACGATTTCATTAACAGGCTGTTTCAGTAACTTAAAGCGTATATTTAAAGTAATAATTTAACAATATATGTAATTTTTTAAAGATATGTTTATGTTGTGAATGTCTGTAGATTGTATCTTATTTTTAGTTTATGTTTTGTTTCACGTTAATTTTATAAGGGAATCTTGATTAAAATACTTTTATTTTTTCACAATCTGGCAATGCCAGACAGAATTCACATTCCCTGCAGCCAAATGGCCTTGCAGATCAGAAAATCAAGGAACAAAACAATTAGCGTGCCGAACTCGTCAATGGAATCGCTTTAACATGCTAATGCATTGGTGTAACACTCTGTGTCTAACACTCTGTGTCTACAGTACATTGTGAACAAACCGGTTTCACGGGAATTTTCAACCACCAGCTAGTGTTGTTTCATCTTCACCTTTAAAGGCGCTATATAAAATAAAGTTTATTATTATTGTAACACATATGGCTGACAGGTACTGTGTAAGAGCTGGCTTACCAGAGCGGTGACATAGCTGCCCTTCCCTGTAATAGCAGGATCACAGCCCCTGAGCTGTGGAAAGATCTCTCTTTAACTCACAAGGCTGGGTCCCTGTTGAGTGACGCGGGAGTCCCTGGTTCGAGCCCCCGACGGTGCGGAGCCGACCTAATGCGGCTAGGGCGCCCACCTGAACCCCCGTTGCGTTACATTATTATTATTATTATTATTATTATTATTATTATTAATATTGATAATATTTTTCCTCCCAGAATTTGAGAAGCAGAGTGTCCAGATTGTCAGGTGCATTCTCTTGTAAAATAATAAGTAGAGTTTTGGGGTTATTAGTGCTCCACTTACAGCAACCCAATGTAAATACATTTTGTCTCCAAATCCACCACCACTTGTATGAATCATAGCCTTGCCAAACGATGCAAATTCTGCTGCAATGGTTGTGTGCAGGAATTATTCAGTATTGCATCTCCATGTTCAAGTAAACACTGCTCTGTGTGCAAATGCAAATGCATTTAAAACAAGTTTTTTTTTAAAAAGACACCTTTAAAGGCGCTATATAAAATAAAGTTTATTATTTTTATTAATATTGATGATATTCTTCCTCCCAGGACTTGTAAAATTGTTGTCGTTATTGTTGTTATCCTGTAAAGCGCTTTGAGAAGCATACTGTCCAGCATATTGTATTTAATTGCACTTTCCCGGGTCGCCTCAGGCCGTGTGGCAGGAAGGAGACGTCAGACCAGGGGGGTCCAGCCCGCCACCCCTGCTCCAGCCTGCGCCAGTGAGACCGAGCCGTTATAATGGGGAGATCCCATGGCAAATGTTTGAGGCCCAGTTCCAGATGGCGGCCTGGGCAAACGCCTGGTCTCAGGTGGAGATGGTGGGCCACCTCGCCGCTGTCCTGGAGGGAAAGGCCTGCCAGGCGTTGCTGGATGTACCCGGGGACCAGCGATACAACTACGCGGCGTTGGCGTCGACCCTCCGGAGGTGTTTTGGCAGGAGAGGGGAGGCGCCGGGACTGCTGCGGGCAAAGTTGGCCCAATGCTACTGCCTAGCGGGAGAGCCACTGTCCAGTGGCCGCAGACGTGGCCTACTTAGCCCGCCAGGGTTACCCTACTCTCCTGATAGCGCTCCAGGCGTTCCTCTGGGTCCTGGCACCGACCGAGGTGCAGTGCCACATGATGCTGGCCGGGCACCGAGGCAGCCGGACCCCCAGTGCGCTCACCCTGCACTTTGGTATTGCGAGGGTGAAACACCCCTTCTAACTTGCCTCAGTACGCGAGGACTGTATTCTGGGGTTGGACTGGTTGCAGCAAGTGAGTAGTTGCCTTGTCTTGGTCCGGCGAGAGTTGGTGGGGCAGGGGGAACGAATCAGTCTTGCGGTGGGCAGGGCGGGAGGTGTCCGGGGTGTGTGGGTTGACCGGAGCTGGAAGCAGAGGTGGCAGCGGCGTGCATCGCCTGGGCCTGTCGGAGCCACGGGTGTCGGGGTGAGCGTGCCAGAGCTGACTCCCAGTATGGTGAGATAAACTTGCCCCTACCCGAAGTCTGTAAGGCACTCTGTGCACTGTGGGAGGCCTTGGAGGTGAGGGACGGGGTGCTGTGCCAGGGGTGGCAGGTGCCCTCCAGCGGCGAGTTCACTGCTTGACGGCCTCCGGCTGGCCGTGCACCGCTTGGAGAACTGCCCCACGGAGCGACTGCAACACCACAAACTGCCACCTGACCTAGCCGCTGGAGGGCACCCGCCACCCCCAGTGCAGCACCCCATCCCTCACGCCCAAGTCAAGGCAACCACCCACTTGCTGCAACCAGTCCAACCCCAGGATACAGTCCTCACGGACTGGGGCAAGGTAGAAGGGGTGTTTCACCCTCGCAGCCCCAAAGTGCACAGTGAGCGCCCTGGGGGTCCGGCTGCCTCGGTGCCCGGCAGGACACCAGGCCGCAGCAGGGTGATGGTCGAACCGGTGTCGACGAGGGCCTGGCAGAGTCTGCCCTCAGTGAGGCAGGGAAGGAATAAGCCAACTCTTCCCACAGCAGGCGGGGTGAAGCGCTCCTTCTGGCTTTCCGGAGCTCTACTTATTATTTTACAAGAGAATGCACCTGACAAGCTGGACAGTATACTTCTCAAAGCGCTTTACAGGATAACAACAACAATAACAACAACAATTTACAAGTTCTGGGAGGAAAAATATGATCAATATTAATATTATTAATAATAATAATAATAATAATAAAAAACTTTATTTTATATAGCGCCTTTAAAGGTGGCTCCTTAAAGCGCTTTACAGGATAACAACCGATGAAACAACAGTGGCTGGGGGTTGAAAATACCTGTGAAACCGGTTGGTTCACAGTGTACTGTAGACACAGAGACTCAGTAGCAATAGCAATTAGCAATATCAAAATAGCAATATTATGGACACACAATTGACTTTAAAAAAAAACCACCTTTAGTGGTAAAATTCCATATAAATATTCAATACTAAGCAGATTAAAATGTGCACAGTAAAGAGATTAAATGATTAAATCTTTTCACTAACGACCAATACACCACATTATCTTGGAATGTTTTTTTACAAGTGTCAAAAGAAGCGATACACAACCTGTCTCCTCTATAACTCTTCAGTTTACAGAGAAATTCCACCAGAGCCTCACAACATTGTCCAATAATACTCTTCCTGTGTCTAATTTTTAGTTAAGCAGAATTTGAGCTACAGACCATAACAGACCAAAAAACAAAATCCACCTGCGATTCGGGTGTTAACAAAACGTGTTTATAAAGAAAGTGAAATACAGGAATACTACCAGCTATATAGATACATAAATTTAGATATTAAGATCCTTAAATTAATATAATTATTAATTTATTTAGATACGTGATTACATATTCTCGATTATAAAACAGATCATTCCGGTCCTGGAATCTGACTGGCTGACATCCTTCTGAAGTGGTACCATAATCTCTGGTATACAGACGCCCCAGAAATTTGACTTTTTACTGTGTGATAAATTTTAAAGACTACTTCTTAGCGTAGATAAGAAAGCATAGATAAAAAAGCTTGGATTCTCATGTATCTGATACAAGTATCTTTTAATACAGTCTGTGTACAGTCTGAGGATCCTTGTGATATTTTGAGCTCTGGTTGAATGATAAGTGTCGCAGTTTAAATACTTTTCGTTGTTAGAAATTATGAAATGCTCTGTTAAAAGCAAGGGAGTTTTTATGTCTGTTATACTAAAAGAAAATGCCCGACGAACTAGGGATTGGAAAGTTTTTCAGTGCTTGTACAATCTATGGAAATGTTCAAATAAATGTGTAAAGAAATAAACAAAAAAAGTAATTTATTCCTTTATCCTATTGGCTAGCTAATGTCCCGTCCTTGTTAGTTAGATCAACGAAATGCTGTGGTGTTACTTTCTTGTCGATGAAAAAATAGTCATTTCATTTAAAATGACAGTTACAAATAATGTGGACCAGCGTAATACTTTGAGTTTACAGCTTGTCCAAGGTCATTCATTGTTAATACTATTAGTAATATCTTCGGTAAAGGCTTTGATGCATAAAATATTTCTGCATAATTAATATATTGATGATAAAGGTAGGTTGTGTACTTTTGCCCAACTGAGCAATCTTGCTTTCATAAAATATACCAACTTTTTAATGACTGACATGCTGTAATACACAGTTTAAATTTAAAAGCTCAAATGCTGTACATGAGAGGTTGAGCTTTATTGGCTCCTCCTGGGGGTTTTACTAGGTGATTCCGGATACTTTCAGGTATGACTTCAAATGACGCGATACACCGCGTGATACTGCGTAATACCCCACCCGTTTTGAATGGCTGCATCTGTATGTCTGCGAAACACCTGATCATCTACTCTAAAGAGACAGACAGAGACAGGTTAAGGCTGAAATTGAATTGGTGATCTGTATTCTTCACACCTGAAACACTGTTTTCTCCGAAACTTTGATGTAGGAAAAATGTATTTTCCAGAAGCTATACTGATTCTTCCCGATGCAGTGCAGTTAAAAAAATATCTCTGATGCAGTTCCTAAATTAATATCGTTTATGACCATCAGACGCTTTTTGCTCCTCTTCTTTTTATGCTCAGCTACTGGAATTTCTCTTAAGTTTCCGTACCGGCCATGTAGTATAGTGGAATAATCGTTTATTTTAAAGGGAACATAGAGAAACTAGGAACTAGAGAAATCAAGAAAGGCTGTTTTCAATAGAATTAATAAATGCACATCCTGTTCACTGGGTTATTTAAATCCACACTGAGCAATCTCCAATATGTTCAGAATTTGACAGCCAATCATGTATTGTTTTTAGATGCCACTTTTAAAGGTGCTATATAAAATAAAGTATATATTTAAAGTAATAATTTAACAATATATGTAAATGTTTTATGATATGTATTTGCTGTAAATGTCTTTAATATGTCTGTAGATTGTATCTTATTTTTATTTTTTCTTTTGTTTCATGTTAATTTTATAAAGGAGAGTATAATAGAGTCCCCATCCCCCCATCTTGATTATAATCGCAAACGTGTGTTTCCTAAAATACTTCTATTTTTCACAATCTGACAATGCAAGACAGAACTCACATTCACTGCGCCCAACATCCTTACAGATCAGCAAATCAAGGAAGAAAACAATTATCACTCCCGGCTTTTCAATGGATTTGCTTTAACTTGCTAATGTGTCTAACACATTTCCTGGCGTATTGTGTTGTCATTGTTGTAAAGAAGAAGAAGAAGAAGACGTTTTTTTTCCCAGGTATTAGCTCATCAGTATAGTACACGTTTATCTGTACCATATGTTGGCTCAGACAACTTACTGCACTATAGCTTTGGTAAGGAGGCGGACTATGGCCAAAATCACGAAGACTCTCTCACACCAAATAATGAAGATGAAAAGAAACGGGAAGTCAACACGAGACATTGTACAGCATTTGGCTTCCATGGACATCTTTGTTTGTGAAAGCACAGTGAGACGACATTATAAAGGGGATAGGAGGCAAAGAGAATATAAACCAAGGACGATTCAAAGTTAAATAACTTTGTAAAAATACTTAATTACTAACACAAACAACTACACACATTAATTTTATAAATAACTTTTTTTTTAAGTCCTATTGTGCCAGCCATTGACAGACTGATGGAGGAAAATGATGAGCTATCAGTGGTGCAAGTTCAAAGACGGCTGTGGGCTGACCTCGGTGCAAGCGTGAGTCCGACATCGATAAGAAGAGAGAATGAGAATGAAAGAAGAGAAGAGGTGTATCTATCACTACATTGTAGTGACACCTGAAGAAAGCTCCACGGCTGAAATGTTGTGTTTTCTTTTTTCTCTTTTCAGCATGGATTAAACCTATTACTTGTTCCTTTGTAGCCTACCTGTATTAAACCTATTTCAGTCATTAGTTTAAACTAAGTGCTATAAGGAGGAATGCATGAAGCTACTCTCACATTTTTATGAAAGCCATATATTTTTTAAATCTTTTAAGTCATGGGTGTTTCTACACTTGAGAGGTCTGCAAATAAGGACCCAGAGAATCTAAAAGTTTCACAGCTCAAGGGCAAACAAACAAATTAGCAAACAAATTATGCCTAGGGATGTTTTTTTACAACAAGAAATTATGTTGTGTCTGTACAAATGAAACACATTTTGGAGTACTTTCACAATGCTTTTTCACAATGCTTTTAACGACGCCCACATAGTTATCAACAATGAAAATGTCTCTGGAACAGCCATACTGTATAAATGATAAAAGGCTAAGGAGAAAAAAAGTCTCCATGGGAGCACATCTGCAATAGAAAGCAACCGGTTTGACATGTACAGTAAAATGTGACATCTCTGGAGTGTCGAATATATATCCAACTGTGTGAGCTCGTTTGCAAGGCTATTAAGGTTGATTGAGTTAATGTAACAGTCCGGGTGTGGCGATTATAGTGCATACTACAAGGTATTATTGCTGTATTGAACTATACATTCTATTATAAATATTTCTTCAAAGCCTGATCTTCAGGAAAACACCGCACATGCAAAATGATCTTCGAAGACTACCAGGACAGTAAAAAAGAAAGCGGTAGGACAGATGAAAAGAAAAGTTAATTTTGACATCTGTTCCGCAACTGATGAATACTACTGTGTGGCTTTATTTCTTACATGGGTTCTGTTATTTTGCCACAGGCTATGGATCTCTGCTTTTGGCCACTGGCCAGGATGCCAACCTGTAAAAGCAGCACCTGTATGAAGACTTTTCGGCAGCAGCGGGAGCAGTACGATTCATTACTGCGGAGGATTCATTACAAGATGCAGAAGCCAGAGACAGTATGTTCTGGCAGTCAAACGCTAGGGCAGCTGTCTCCGAAGAGACCTTCATCTCCTGAGAAGTGCCTTTCCCCACCACGCAGGTGGCTGTGCCTGGTGGAAGGCGACCCCCCCCCAAGAGCACACACTGCCTCAGGACACTCCATCCCGGCCTCTATGCTCACCACCACCCACCGCCCACTGCCCAGGAATTGGCTGATGCTGTCCCCGCTGTCTATCTTCTAGCACCACCTACACAGCGCAATTCACAGATGCCAGTGCAACATACAGTTCTCCCAGATATCCAACTGTTGCCCATCAGTCAAGAGAAGGAGGGGGGATTGTACGTGCAGTGCATCAACATAGATGGGAAAGCCAGAGCAGACTGCTCTTGTGTTTCGAAATCTTGTGACTTTTGAAATTTACTGGGAGTGGACCACATCAGTACATTTTGATGGGTCCAAAGGCAAAAGGGCCTTGCCTTGCAATCTCTGGGAAACCATTAGTAGCATGGTGAATCGGAGGTTCTCAAAACTTACTTTGTACGATTGGAAAAGAATACGTGATCGGATCAATGGAATGCTTCAAAGAAGGAGGGAGGCACTCATCTAGTTTAACAGTCTGTCCAGAAACAAAACAATCCTATTAAACGAGAGTGAGGCGTTACTTTTTCTTAATGAAAAAGTGTGTGTGTGTCTTTCTCTCTGCTGGTGCGCGGGTGCGCGGGGGGGGGGGGGGTGATGTGCCAGCTGTACTGAAAAATAAAGTGCTGTTTTTCATTCAACGAGTGCCTGAGTCATTGTGTCCATCCTATATACTAATACCACAATATTATAAACACCCTTAGGCTGGGCAATCAAATTTTTTAATTTTAAAAAAATAAATACAAAATTAGATGTAATGATGTGTTCCTGCTAAAATTGCATGACTTTAAAAGAGATAAAAACAGGTTTCGATTGTTAATAACCACTTTTTGTGCACCAAAAACGGGTGATTTTTCTTCCTCGTTATCAGATCTTTCTTGGAAAAATTTATTTTATGTCACAAAAAACTGACTTGCTTTAACAAAATATATGTACTAATCTTTTCGCTTGGCAATCTACCTGAATGCCCAACTATCTGAGAAGCCCTCCGTGAAACCAAAAGAACCACAATTGAATGGGTTTTGACCATAAGAGAGAAGAAAGAAATAATAAGAGTCCCCATTAGCCCCATTTTAAATTAAAACGTAAACACGTTTAATTAAATGCCTTTATTGATTCACAATCTGAGAATGCAACGTAAATCATTATCTTTGTCTTCTAAGTATCTTAATCAGCTTTCAGCATAGCTTTCTCTCCATTTAGATTTATTTTTCATACCATTGCTAAACAAAGCAGGAGCATATTGTAATTCCTCTTGGATTTTAAATAAATGTTTTTAATAAATTTTTAGAAAAGTGTAATCTATACTAAAAAGCTGTATTTATTTAATCCCACTTGATAGTTATATTAATAGAGATAAGAATTCAAGTTGATACTGTTTAGACTTTTAATCATTTTAAAATGTATTACAGCATCTTTCACATCAAACACGAAAATGTCGGTATATTTTATGAAATCAAGATTGCTCAGTTGGACAGTATAAAGCAAGTATGTTTTTTAATGTTTGTAATCACTATTCTTGCAAGTACAAACACAACATAAACTGAAATGCTACAGAACCCTAAACAGACAATACACACTAGACGAATATACAGTAGCTGTGTCAGTCTTCTGTGTAAAAAAATCACCGACATCATGATTTGAACATCATTGGGTGCTGTTTTTAAAAAGCTGTTGAGTAAAGAATATTAATTTTCATATGTGTACGCTCTAAGTTTCACTTTGTTTCTTTCTCACTCGCTGCGATTCGGGCAAAAAGGGTTAAAAAGTCAGACAGGCAGAGGAAAGGGTGAGTTGTGAAACTGTTACCTGTCCTAGATAAAGCGGTTAGAAAATAGGTGGATTTACACCTGTGAAAAGCATTCCAATTTAAATGCGATACGGAAGACATTATTCATAATAAATGATCTTTTATGGTCTGTAAACTGAACATTTATGAAGGAGACACGTTGAGTATCGCCTCTTTTTACACTTGGAAGAACATTCCAATGTTAATGCGACACTAAAGATATTATTAATAACCTTTTAAATCTGAAGGGAGATCTAAAGGGATCTACACGACACAGGTCCCTGCTAGCTATTAAGAGGGCAGATGGTGACGTCACCGCGCAGGTGAGCAGACACAGCCTCTAATGTCAGGCATATGTGTTAAATATATTTAGATCTTTGAATTAATATTGTTATTGATTTCTTTAGCCTCACAACATTGTCCATTAATACTCTTCTTGTGTCTAATTTTAAGTTAAGCAGGATTTGAGCTACAGACCATAAAAAACAGGATTCACTTTTTTCACTTATTGATGATAATGATATCAGTAGCAGTTTGAAACTATTCATTTTTATTAATAAATGACCTAGCTTCGAACATGTTGTGATATTTAGAAATATAAAAAAGTTAAGAGATTGTCCATAAAATTTGCTGTTTTAGTTTTTCAAATAAATGTTTATTTGTTAAAAGAAAATTCATGGTGATAGATGGATTTGAACACTCGCCATCAGCCTTATAAGTCAGTAACTTAAGCAATCACACCACCAATACAGTGACATCAAGTAGTGAAACAGCCGTACACATATAAATAGAAAGTCTTATACTACTGTTTGTGCTAGAGTAGATGAATATAATGATATTCTTTAGATATGCGATTCCATATTATATTCCCTATTAATCAAATTCTAAATGTATGCTTTTGTTTACTCCGATAACAAGTGTATTCGCAGAAAAGCTTAAAACTATCACTTTTCTCACAAAGTACAGTATATAAACGTACAGTAATATGGTCAGAAGGAGCACATAAAAACATTTTTCCGAAATAACCACATGCAAGACTTTGATGTTTAAAATGTTTAGGGAGAAATGGAATACTGGTGTGTATTTTTTCTTTAAACTACCAATACCAGCAATATACAGTTTACATAATATGTTTATGTTCCTAAAATAATATCGTTTATGACCTTCAGATGCGTTATGCTCCTCTTCTTTTTATGCTCAGCTACTAAAGTTTCCCTATAGCTGTAAAATTCCATATAAATAAACTACCAATACCGGCAATATATTTCCATATAAATATCCAACACTAAGCGGATTAAAATGTGCACAGTAAAGAGATTAAATGATTAAATCTTTTCATTACTGACCAATGCACCGCGAGTGCCCCTCTTGGTCATTTTGGCCAGCCAATCACATACCGCGGTACTGTGCAGTGGCTTGTGCGTAGTTGCGTGCGGTACAGGTTTGTACTGCAAAGTTTGAATGGCTGCATCTGTATACTACAAATAATACTTCAAATGACTAATAAAACAACCCATATACTTTTCAAGCATAAATACAGTCACAGTTACTGGAATTTCCATCTTCAGCAATGTTAGCTACTAATTTATTCAGAGTAATAAACAGCATAATGTACAGCATTAAAGATTTCTGTAATGGAGTATAAAGGGCATTCACACAGTGTCTTTAATTAGTTCATAAGAAATTTAAACTGCTACGACAAGAAGAATGCTTAATGGTCTCAGTAAATATATATGCAATGCCTTGCAGAAGTATTCACAAACTTTGAAATTAGTCTTATTTTGTTAAATTACAAATTATGCTAAACTTTTTTTAAATTAATATTTTTTATCAAAATCTTAATGCTCAGATTGAACACTTTCATGAACAAAGTAATGGCTGATGAATGCATTGCGGTGCCTATTTGTGCACAATAAACCCACAAACTCTCATTCTTTGAAAAAACTTTTTGTAAATAAATTTTGTGGATAAATATTGCACAAAGGCTTTCGGTATATAATGAATCACCTTTTGTTTATTCTTTTCATTTTCTTATACAGTGTCAGAACACATATTAGGATAAATCAATCTTTTGTGGTTTACTTATATTTAAAGTGTCTTTGTGTTGTTCAGTCGTACAAGGTGATCTTAGGTGTGTTTTGTCTTTTTTCTCTGTTACATTGTTGTGCATACAGATGCAGCCATTCAAAACAAGCGGGCGATACCGCATTATTTTGCGGTGCGCTTTACGCATTCTACCGCGAGTTACCGTAAATTCTCCTATAGTACCGCAAGTAAAATAATAGTATCCGGAATTTCCGCAAGGTGGAGCTAATAAAGCTCAACCTCTCATGTTTGAGCTGTCGCCATCAAAGTCTTTAACGAAGATATTACTAATAGTATTAATAATGAATGACCTTGGACAAGCTGTAAACTGTAAAGTATTGCCCTGGTCCACATTCTTTTTTTCATTGACCGTCTTTGTAAAAGTAACACCACAGCATTTCGCAATCACACATTTGTTTCCAATCATGCAAAGTACAGTAATTTTTGAGAATCTCCGATTCACCATGCCTTTCACATGCTCATAAAAGAGATTGATTTAGGAACATAAACATATTACTGTATGCAAACTGTACTGTATACAGTATGTATATGTATATTTAATGTCTTTTCTGTGCCCGTTTAAGTATTGAAAATGTATATGGAATTTTACCACTGAAGGGAAATCTTAGTAGCTGAGCATAAAAAGAAAAGGAGCATACTGGAACGTGTATGAATGCCATAAATGATATGAATTTTGGAACTTAAACATACAGTATATGGCTGGTCTCGGTACTTTAAAGAAAACATACACACCAGTATTCCATTTCTCCCTAAACATTTTAAGCATCAAAGTCTTTAACTAACGTGATACTGGAGTCAACAAGCATACTTTTAGAATTTGATTAAAAGGGAATATAATATGTAACCACGTATCTAAAGAAATTAATAACGATATAATTATACTCATGTACCGCAACACAAGAATTGTACATGCTGTACGATGTCTGTTGACAATGTTTTGTAGGGCTTTTTCAACACACCTCATGTGACCTTGCCGGTGGCGCAGTGGGTTAGGTTCCTGACTCCTATATCACACGTTGTGTATTCGAATCCGGCCGAAGCCATGACTTTTTTTTTTTAACAAACATTTCTTTGAAAAAATAAAAAGTTTCCCTGGCTCAGAGATTAAATAAAACTTCACTCGCACCAAACAAATTTATTTTTCTAAAAATCACAACATGATCAAATTTAAGTCATTTTAATAACAATGAATAGTCACCTAGGCGTTACAATATAAACATTTATATTGATTTAAATCGCGTTTAAATCGCCTTTATTTAAAACCCATAAAGCTGATACTGTTTAGACTTTTCATTATTTAAAACTGTATTACAGCAGCACAATGCACAATGCAACATAAATCGCTATCTTTGTCTTCTGCATACTAATGTTCACCTCTCTGTCCAGCAAATTAACAATAGTAATAATAATTAACTTTATTGTATATGGCGCCTTTAAAGGTGGCACCTCAAAGCGCTTTACAGGATAAAAACAATAACAACAATACTGTTAGGCTGGGCAAACTATATTTTTTAAAGAAATACAAAATGAGATATAATGATGTGTTCCGGCTTAGACATTAATGAAGAGCATAACATGTGGGCGGCTCTGGCTTTCCCATCTACTGTATACCGATGCACTGCAAATACAACCTCCCTCTCTGCGGGAGTGCTGGCTGTGACAAATTAAACAGGTTTCACAGGTATTTTCAAAGTAGAAGGAGGCGAGATTTTCAGCAAAAGACACCTCCCCCCCTCCAAAACCACCCAGTAAGTACAGTACTTACTAGTTAAGAAAGCTAGGCTCCTCAATGAAATCGCTTTAACATGCTAATGCGTTGGTGTAACAGTCCGGGCGTGGCAAGCTTCTAATGTCAACCCGACTACGGTGAAAGGAACCCTTCTTTCATTGGAAGACAATGAACATATTCTAGCCCTAAATGAATTAATAGCAAACATGGTTTACATAAAAGACATTTTTCCAAGAAAGTTTAGCCTTTGTCACTAGAAACCCCTAAATAAAGACATAAATATAGAAATCTTAAGATTTTTAAAATACATGACTTAGCTAAAATTTTTTTAAAAATAAAAACGATTACAAACGCCAGCGGAGAGAGAGAACAGGGGAGGGATGTTGGTTTTGCATAAGGGGTGGGGCTATTGAAATGAGGTCTATTTGGGAATGTGGAGTTACATGCTATGGCTGTTTGTGAATTATCGTTGTTGAGTATGGAGTGTTGAGGTATTGATTTTGTGTAATGCTTTATGTTGAAAATTGAGGTGGATTTTGTTTATGATAAAGAGGATAAACTGGGATGGGAGGAGGGTTTGGTTTTGCAAAAGGGGCGAATTTAAGAGAGTTTAATGGTTTGATATATTTGATTTTGTATTGTGGTTGTTATCTATGTTTTTGGTTGGTATTATGTTTATATGGTTGTTTTTGTTGGTTGGTCGTTATTATGGTTATTATGTTTATTGTTTCATTTTTGATTATTGGATGTAATAATCAAAAGAGAGAGAGAGCGAGCACCTTCTTTTTACTTTTGTAGCCAAAGGGCCATGCAGATCAGATTCCCTTCCCCCTACGGAAAGACAGACACATGTTTTCACAGTTTAGAAGCCGCTCTTCAGACGCAGGCGAGTGAGCAGCCCCTAGATAAAACATAAACTTTATTTAAACTCCAACTTTTAAAATACACATTTCGAATAGAAAGAAATCCTCTTCCTGGTATAGTATGTATAGCAGACCAGCACGTCTTTTTTCTCCAATTAGAGGGGTGTCAGATGGTGTCAGCCAATCACCATTCTGAAGCCCTACCATAATCTCTGGTATAGGGAGACCCCAGAATTCTGTCCCATAGTTTAGATAGATGATAGATACTTTTATTGATTCCATGAGGGAAATAAAGTAAATCATTTTCATTTTAGGAAATTATTAAACGCTCGGTTAAAAGCAAAAGAGATTGTCTGTTATAGTGGACATAAAAACAAGAGTTTGCTGCGGCGTTATTGGAAACCCAAATTTAACAAAAAATCGCTGGCATTATATCCTAGAAGACACAGACCGGCGCCAGACCGGGAGAATGCCCGCACCGTCAAAGAAAATGCCTGATGAACTAGGGATTGGACAGTTTCCAAGTGCTTGTACAATTGATGGAAATGCTCAAATAAATGTGCAAAAGAAATAAACAAAATAATCATTTATTTCTTTATCATATTGGCTAGCTAATGTCCTCTCTTTGCTAGTTAGTGGCTGTGTTTCTGCGTTGGGTAGCAACGGTTGACTGTTCTCAGGCGGAAGATGGAAACAGCTTAATTTTTGTGTTAAATATTTTTTTTAAATTAAAATTCATTCTATACAGCAATAGCATATTTGGGTACCGTTTCATAAAACTTTCATGCTTAAAATGTTTAGGGAGAAATGGAAGACTGGTGTGTATTTTTTCTTTTTACCAAGACCAGCCATACACAGTACAGTTTACATACAGTAATGTTTATGTTCCTAAATTAATATCGTTTATGACCTTCAGATGCGTTATGCTCCTCTTCTTTTTATGCTCAGCTACTAAAATTTCCCTTTAGTGGTAAAATTCCATATAAATATTCAATACTAAGCGGATTAAAATGTGCACAGTAAAAAGATTAAATGATTTAATCTTTTCACTACCAACCAATGCACCACGAGTGCCCCTGTCGGTCATTTTGGCCAGCCAAACACTTACCGCTGCGCCCTGCGGTGACGTGTGGGTAGTTTACCGTACCGCGGGTTTGTACCGTGCATTTTGAATGGCTGCATCTGTAGACAAAAAAACTATCATGACTTGGTGTCTCGTGGGATTGTTATTTTATTTATTTGAAACCCTTTTTTAATACTTTTTAGTACAATAAATAAATACTTAAAGTGTACAATAAATCAATACATAAATAATATGGAAAAGCTGTTTAGATCATTTTACAAAAAGGACAGCTGTTTTATTACATGGTTAAAGCTATGAGAATCTCTACTGAAAAGTTTCATTGTATGTTTGAATACTAACAATGTGCTTAAAAGCGGCATAGTTTTATTGTACAGGAGAATCTGTAATGTCATTAAATGTCTTATAATTTGATAACATCTTTCAGACCATTATAGTAAATGTCTGGGAACAAAGGTTAAATAACATCAGACTCATGCCAATTAGAGATAAATTCTATTCTTCCACTCATGAAAGAATGAAACACTGCATCAAGTAGGTACTTTTATTTTCCTGTTTAAGGTGAGAACAATCTTAAATGCTTTCTTGTCTATTAAAATGCAGGTGATATTTTAATTGCCATTTCAATTTGATGAGAGGAACTACACTGCTGACAGGACTTATACATTTTTAACACAAATTGTGATGGAGTCTATGAGGGTGTCATAAAACTATGTATGCTCTAAATGTTAAAATAACTTAGCATTTTGTATATACACTTGTTTGACATTTGAATTTTTATCAGAGCAGTTTATAATGTCAGAGGTGTAAATCATTTGATTTTTTCCTCCCATGTTAAAACTTTTTATCCTGTTATATTATTCATAACCATATTGATTATTAATGGACCAAAAAAAAACAAATATCCTATGTATCATAAATAGGGCTTCTGTTTTTTTATAGTTATTTTCAGTGGTCCACCTACAAATGTCTAGACACAGGAACACTGCACTGATGATTCCTATCTGACCTTTTTGTTACCATACAATATGTTATTCTCCAATATATGCACTATATTACCATTAAGGGAAAAACTCAGATCAGCAGGCACCTTAATAAGTTCATCTTATTACTCTGTAGTAGATAATCATAACAATAATTGTATAATTAAGCAGTAAGGTGTGATAGGGTGGATTAATGTGATTGTATAGCATTTCATTTAGAGGACAGACACTGATGTTCAAGGGTTGTGATTATAACATTATTCCTATCCATTTAGTTTACTAATTGCTTTTATACATATTTTAAATAGTTGTGCTCTAATTAGTTCATGCAGGATGTTTTGCCTTGTCTGTCTGTGTACTTGTTGTTCTTGGGGATTTAAAATACTTGTTGTGGGAAAAAAGAGGTCCAGGCACCCTTAAAAATTGCTAGTAGTGTAGTAGTGTAGTGTAGTCAGCTACAGAGGAAAAACAGTCCCACATTTAGGGGTGACAGCATCATCGAAATATATGCTCATTGAAAAAGAATATTAAGGTGATGATAAGATCACCTTTCTAATAGTGTTGTTGTCACGCCCTCTGCAGCCAGAGGGCGCTCCTTCTCTGTCCTGTCCCTAGTTTCCGGTCTGCTGTCCTTCCTGTCCCTCTCTTTCCCTTGGGCTATATATTTCCGGGTCTTGTACTCTGTCCTCGCTCAGCATTGACGTTCGGATGTCCTGAGACCCGCCTAGCACCAGGGCGCCCCACGTCCGCTCCCTGAGGGCATAGGTTTCTATACGGCATTCCTGAACTCTTTGCACTATGAGCCCGGGCCTTTTTCCCGTCTCGCCGCTACGCATATGGGTCTTTTTCTGCTCTCCTGCTCCCCACGGTTAGTCCCTTTGGACGTCCGTGACAGTTGTTCTTGCTTTACAGTTTTTATGGAAATTGACTTTTAATCAAATACACCAGTGGTTCTCAAACTTTTTGGACCTAGTACCACCCCTGATCAAACCAAAGCATCCAAGTACCACCTAAAAGTCATCTTCTCATAGGAACCCCAGAAAATCTCAATGACCAACATGAGTGCGCGTGCGTGCACACATTCACATACACTTATAATAAATATTATAATAATAAACTTTATTTGATATAGCACCTTTAAAGGTGGCTTCTCAAAGCGCTTTACAGAAAAAAACAGGAACAACAACGAATAAAAATAAACAAAAGAAAGCACCATTTTAGTGAGATGGGTGAGCCTGTTTAGTCGAGTAAAGCAGATGTTAATTCATTTTTCGAGCCTTGATACAGTTCACAACAGAGTCTAACAGATTTTAAATCGTCAGGCATGTTGCAATGCGTGCATTCATTTCTGGAGCAACCTCTCTAATTCGTGCAACTAAACCGCTGTGTCGGCTTGTCATTGCTCTAGGACCGTCTGTACAAACTCCGATACATTTTTTCCAGTTGATGCAATTCTCTTCGATAAATTCATTCAGAAGCTGAAATATGTGCTCTCCTGTAGTTCCTGTTGGTAGCGGTTTACAGAACAGAAAGTCCTCATGTGACATAACCTCAAACTCGTATCTAACGTAAACGAGCAAATTGGCCAAATCGACTACAGACTCATCTAATTGCAGTGAAAAGCATCGTGATTACTGCTACAATTAATAATTGTCTCAGTAAAATCATAAAACCACTACAACACAATTAAAATAACCCATCCAAATCCAAAATCCACAGCACTAAACAGAGATCAAACAAGTGCCCTCTGCAAACAATTAATTAAGCTAGAAACTCATCAGCTTTCAGAGTATTTATTACAGTTAAGATATACAGTACAAAGGTAGTGACTTCTGCTAATGCTGTGTAAAGTATTTTTTACCAATTAAAGATAGGTTGCTTGAAATGAATGGGTTAACACAGATGACACAGGTTGTCAGATAACTGTCTGTCATTCAAAATCAGTTATTTCATAATAATTTAATGTTTAATCAAAACCAGCTTTTTCTTAGTAACCAAAAGTTATGTTTACCAATTCGATGTATTTACCATGCTTTATGAAATAAAAGAAAACAATACTTCACATCAGTGTGTGTGAAATAACAATTGAATAACCTAGTTTACTTAGCACAGTTATGGAAAAAAGGTGATTAATTAATTAGTAACTGGTAAACAGGGCCTGAGTTTCAGCCCTTTCCTTTATAATAATCAGAAACGTTTTGAAGTTTGCCAAACAGGTTAGTGGAAGCAGTTAACGCTACAATCATAAAAGATTTCAGTGGACCTCAGGAATTTTTTTTGGATGATCATCAATTTGGAAAGAGTCTCAATTTGAGACATAATCATTTCTTACTATTTTACATCCACTGTTGAACAGTCTACCCAAAAACCTTTTGACTCTACCCAGTTGTCCAGCAAAGATCTCTGCAAGAGCAATGGGAAGATCATCCAAGAAGTCCCAAAGAACCCGAGACTAACACCTAAAGATCTGAAGGCCTCTCTTAATGTGGCTAATGTCAGTGTTCACTCCTCAACCATGTAATCCATGTATTTGAATCTGTGTGTGTTGCTGGTTGTTCTGACGATTGATCCTCTAATAGCCATAAAATAATCAACTTGTGATTTACTGCCATAATCAATAAATTGTCCCATTAAGTTCACAAAACTCGTACCACATCAAACTGAAAGGAATGAAGAAGAGTCCTAACCCTTTTGGACTACCTACTATTGTTGGTAGGTAGCATTTACCAAACAGAAGTGTTTTGCAACTACAATAATTACCTAAAGCTGGCAGGATGTCCAGAAGACCCTTAATCCATAGGTACTTCTTATATCTCTAGTTTAGAAACATCTCAGAATAATTAAGGATCTTAATATTCCATTTTAGTTGCCACTTCTATTCATTTGCAAATCCAGATTCTGTATTTTATTTACAAGAGAATGTGAACAAGAAACAATTTAGTAACACATCTTACTATATATTGTTGTAGAACCGGACAGACATTAAAAATAAAGTTTGTAGTAGATTCTACTGAAATCATCTTATAAAAGTAGATGGATATGGATAAGTAGATGGATAAAAGTAGATGTGTTGCTTCTACAGAGTTAAGATTATCCAATGAAGTGACACCGTATGATAAACAACTACCCAAAACATACATTTGTTGAATCAGACTAAGATAGAACACAGACGGGGAGATTGGAGTGGTCATGGCCGCCAGAAAATAACTGGTTTCAAATCCCGGTCAATGCTGAGCTCTTTGAGACAATTGTTTCCAGTTATAGAATTTAAGGTGTATACTGTTTAGACTTGTATTAATTTTAAACCATGTATTACAGTATGTTAGATATTAAATTAATAAAAAAGAAAGTAGGGTTATTTTATAAAACAAAATTACTCAGTTGGATATTTATAATAATAATAATAATTGCTTACACTTACATAGCGCTTTTCTGGACACTCCACTCAAAGTGCTTTACAGGTAATGGGGACTCCCCTCCACCACCACCAATGCGCAGTATCCACCTGGATGATATTTAAAAAGTTTATTATTATACTGTAGTGTTTTGTGCATGCAATCTGCTTCTTTCAGGTTTACATCCCATCTACATTGAGATAAATACAAATTTCAGCAACAAGTAATTGGGAAACAATTTAAATTTTGATTATAATCAAAATTTTTGATTAAATATATTTCACACATACTGTACTATTGTGCCTTTAAAACCAAACAGTATCATACTGTATTTACAGTGTGTACCATATTTTTATATACTGATTATATAAATCAGTTGATTACTGCATACTACCATATATTGCACTGTAAAGTACTGTGCAGTCCAAAGATTTACTGGGCGATTGTTTCTGGGAACATTGGCTCCGGCATGAGTGTGTGTATCTGGATGAATCATTATAAGTGATAGTTTCATGATTAAGGAATTCTTCACAGAATTCTTTAAGTTAACCAAAAGAGGGAAGAAGGGTATTTTTTATTTTTAAATTAAGATGGAGATTAAGCATCATTTAAGCACTGAAAAAATCATATTTTAGAAAGTCAGGAGTTAGATAAAAACCTGTATGCTTATTAAGTAATTGCATTTACATGGGAGTGGTGTAAGCAACTGAGCTATTGCTTTGTTTAAGCCTAGCAAGATGAATTACTTATATCAGAATTTTTTTTATTTAACTGGGAGTGTGAACATTTAGTGAGCACCGGGGCATACAATGAGATTAACACAGTGAGATTACTGAGATGGCTAGTTTTAGTAAATATGTTAATGTTGTGGGAAATCATTCATCCAAGGAGCAGGACACAGTCTTTGTGGATTCAGTTGTTTTATTGAGCTCAATAATGACATCAACGCGTGTTGGGTCTGCCCCGCAGGACAGACAAACTGCAAGGGTTTCCCAGCTCTTATACTGTATACAGTATGATCTCAGGAAGATGTTTTGTTTCACTGTTTCATGTGTCTTCATCTTGCCCTTTGATATGTAGCATGAATTGACCAGTTGGTCCTTTCTCAAGTCCTGTCCTTTGCTGTGTAGCTGTCCTTTGATATGTAGCATGAGATGACCGGTTGGTCCTGTCTCAAGTCCTGTCCTTTGATGTGTACCTGTAATTGTTGGAGCTGCTTAAGATATGTTAAAACAGCCGACATATTACACAATGCGCCTGAACCAACACTGTAGTGTTGAATACAGATAAATTATATATATAATTTCCATCAATAATATATATATATATAAGTGTTTTCTTACTTCAGTCCCTCCTGTTAACCACCTGGAGATAGCCCCGGTAGGCTACCTATTACCCTCCACGTACACATCAGCAGAGCCCGTCGACTCATTTGACCTGACGTTTTGGGTGTTTGCACTCCTCTTACAGCCTTAGCCATTCCCTATTGGAAGGACCTGAGCTTGGGAGTTTTAGATTTGATTTCCTTAACTCTGTTGAAGAACTGGTGGTGTGGGTGAGGGGTCAATGGTAAAACCCTAGTTCCTCTTATCTGTCTAGAAGGCAAATTACTATTTCATGAATAGAAATCTCACAGTTTGGTAATAAATTATGCTAGTCACAGGAACTAGCACTGAGGCTTCTGATGTGGCAACTGCCCAATGTCTCACCAATTGTCAAGAGCTATATACAGACCAATCATCACAGACTCTGCCAACCTCATCACTATTCCATGCTCCAGACTGACTTTTAATTTCCTCTTCTTGAATGATTGTCCTGCCTGTTAATTACTGGACACTGCAGGCTAAACCATCTCTCCTAGTTCTCCATCTTCAGTCAGCTCTGCACTCCACCAGGGTTTAAATGACAATAACCCTCTAGTGTGAAGGAGCCTGACACTTGTGGGCAGAACGTGGATTCCAGTGGCACCAAGCAGCACAGACTTTGCAGGCACACCATGCTTTGATAGTGAGAAAAACAGCACTGGGTTGGTGACCTCTGTACAGCCCTTAAAGAGGTAGTGATTGGCTCAGAAGAGGTTATATCAGAACTGGTATTATTTAACATATAAGCAGTGCCACAAGAGAATGTAATCTAATGGACTGACTCAGTGCATTACTTACTGAGTGGTCATCTGTGCTATTACACAGACTATATTTTATAACCTCTATGGTCCTTGTGATAAACTCTGCTTTCCTAGATAAGCTTAATTACTAACATATTACGCAGAGCTATCTGAGGAAAGGTATTCCAGTAAAGGATTCATAATGGCTTCCACATTTCCACACCATTGCACCAATCACCACCAATTCACTACTAAATGAACTACTTTAAATTATCATGTTTAACTTAGTCCAATTGGTTTCACACTCTCCGAAAGCTTGACTTGTCATTGCTCAAATGCAATGTAAATAATCCATTTACTTCAGAATTAATGTAAAACTCAATTTCAGACACTAGACTAGACTTCAACATATAACACTTTCCTTGGTATCTTATAACAAAGAATACCATCAGGCACCTCTGCAATAACAGGATATTGCACAGGCCTCCGATGTGCAGAAAATAAAATACAACACTTATACCTATACTGTACCTATATTTACATTTACCATCTGTCAGGTTATTCCCCCCCTCATAGTTCAGTCCAGTTTCCCAGATAAATGGAGCATCTCTGTCCATCCTGAAGATTGGGATCCACAGTTCAGAAAAGAACAATAAATCCTTCATGTTAACTTGAGGTCACTGGGGTGATAACTTGGTGGTCCACTGGGTCAAGTCCATCTCGGAACCCAAAAGGCCAGGTTATTTTGTCAATCCGGTCCCTCCTGTTGGGAGTTGAACACACCAAGGCCTCAAGCAGATTAATTAGAGTTGTGTTTTATGACTGAAAAGGTAACAGAAGCAAGGCCTTCACTCTTCGAGCGCTCAGATATTATAACACCTGTAATGAGATTTTTTAGAAAGCAGCTACTGGCCCTTCTGTTGAAGAAATAGAATGTTAATAACAGAGTTTTTTATTAGTTTTCCTCTCTACTTTCAACTTTTTTCTCATAAGATGTCCAAACAAACATGGGTCGTTATTCATCAAGACTTCATGTTAATCTGGATAGAAATCTTTCCAAATGGATTAGACACATGTTTTTCCCTTGTCTCTTATCTGAAGAAATTATGATTGGTTGCCATTTACCTTTCGGCTCTGATCAGCCAGGACCTACTGCTTTGTGCTCCTTCCGTGAGGTCACAGGGCTCGTGGCATCACATTCCAACACTTAACAGGCCAGATTTTTATGACTCTGTCAACTCCTAAAGAGTTCCTGTATCCTTCTGCTGAGAATCTCTCCAGGTGTTGCACCCTGCTGCTTCCATTCTGTTTCCTCTCTGAGTAAAGCTCTCTGTTGGATGTCTTGAATATTTAAATTTCCTATTTGGGAAGACCCTGTCACTTCAGATACCAAAAGGGCCATTACTTTAGCTTATCCCTTCATGACCTTAATTATATAGACATTCGTCTGTTACTCCCAAACTTGTATATTCCAATACGATTCAATACATACAGTACTATGGCTATTTCATGGCTATTTCATCCAGAAGGATAAAAAATTCCTTAATCTCATTCTTGTTACACAGTGGTGCCTTTATCTACCTTTTTTAATGATGACAAAGAGTGAGACTTAAAGGTGTTAGGTCTGGGCAGCTTTGTTCGCCCTTTGGATTGCCTTAGGGCTCTGTGTTGTCCCACACCCTATACATTCTGCATTCAATCAACTGTAGAATCTCTTTTGAGAACACATTGTTAAATTTGCTGTGACTCTGTCATTGTCAGTCTTCTCCTAGACATAGACGACTACAGCTTTCAGACATTCAAGTCAAATATATAGAGGAAGACCACATAGTCATAACTGCCAAGACCATCCTTTACACAGTGCTGCAAACAACCTTACTCATGCATCCGTCACACCTCAACTAGATTACTGTAAACAGTTTACAGTGGGTCTCTCTATTCACCTTCTAAATAAACCATATGGATACAACTCCACTGTGTGACTCCTAACAGATTTAAGGCACTGTGACCACATCGCCCCAACTGTGGCATCTTTGCACTGGCTCTCCATTATTCAGCACATTGACTTAAATTTTTTTAACTTTTACCTTCTGCAGTCTTATACTCTGAACCCTGCAAAGCTTTACATTTTATTTTCTAACTGTGAAATAAGCAGGGCCTAACTCTATGCTAAGGCACATCTTTTAATAATTTCTTTAGTATTTTCAGGATGTGATTTTAACCACCTTGTTCCACGGCTCTGAGGCTCACTCCCTGTCTATCTGAGAACTATAAACTCTTTTTGAGGTCTTACTTCTAAAGTGAAAACCAGGGATCCTACTCTTATTTTCATCTGTTCCCCCCCTTTTTTTTTCTACTTTATCTATCTCAGCTTTGCAGGGGACCTGGAGTTCATCCCTGTCCAACACCCTGAATGAGACACCAGTCCACCACAAGGCACACACAGATACGGGGCTCTGTACACACTCACACCTAGGTCAAACTTTTCCCTTTTTTTTAGATACCATTTGACCCACCCACACGTCTTTAGACTGTGGGAGGAATCCAGAGTGTAGGAACAGAACCCACACAAATATGGGGAGAAGATATAGACTCAATGCACACAGCACCCCATTAATTGAACCCAAGGCTAAGCTGTATGAGGCATTGTGAGATTGTGCTCTCCTCATATATTTCAGGTTTGTTTAAACTAAATTTGTATAGCTAATTTTTATACAAATACTATCTGATTTATATATCCAAGTCATTTAGGTCTACCTGTACTCTGTTGGTATTTGTATTTATACATTTTAGATGATCTTATATTTTTCTGTTCACCTGAGTTGCTTCTTGATTTATTTTAATCAAGTCTCTAATGTCTAGCCAGTCCGGCTAGCTAAACACATTCCCATAGTCTTATTTGAAACACGCAGTCACACACTGAGCTTTTTCACCTACACACACACGCGCACACACACACTTACACAGGCCGGCACACAACTTAATAAAAACACGCGTACACATCTATAGTGCTTTTGCATTAAATTTGGACATTGGAATTTGGAAATTGTTGGAAACGTGGTACACATTTTACTTTTACATGTATCTGTTTTAACAGCTGTGTAACTTTTAAAACACAGCATCACGTATTCCATTTTGTTTGTTTTTCTTTCAACAAGCAATGTTTGTTACTTCCAATCGGGTTGATCCATTTTTTATAGTACTTTTGAGCACACGTTCTGTGCTATTGTGTGCTGTATTATTCTTTCTCGCCTCACCAGGGTTACGCGGTGGAAGGCGGAAGGTTATTCTTCACATTTTATATCACACATCCAAACTTACACTTCTGTCCTCTCCACACCTCACATTCTTCTCTGTCATCGCTACCTCTCGCAGCCCGTCACTACCTTCTTTTTTTACCCGTTTTGTTAGTCGCACAATCCCTTCTTTTAACTTTGCTTTTTAAAAGATGTTTGACTTCTTTTCTTGATTTAGCAAAGCTAAACAACATTCTTATGGATTCCCTTTCCATATTCTCATAACCCAACAACACTACTATTGCCACTCTGTTCATACTTCAATCCCAATACACAACTAATTTTTCCATGTTCCCTTTACCATCTTTTCTTTAGTCCTTACAATACTCCTCTAGTGGTCTAGAACCGACCCTGTTTTATCTGGACTAGATACCATCTCCAGATTTCTCAGTGCTGCCAGCAGAGCTGCCGGCACACTTACAAGTACCCTTGTGAAGCAGTCAATCAGTGAGTATGAGTTTGGTGTTAGCATACAGGACCAACTCCTCGCTTAACTCTCAGCTCAGCAGTCACTGGTGATTAAACTGCTAGCACAACTGGTCTATAATCATATTATTAATATAATATTAACTTTAGCTTCCTTAGGGGGTGCCCGCCCGGACTCAGAGGGAATCTTGCCAGCACAATACCATCGCTCAGCACACCTTGTTCTGTTTAGGGACTTTGACTCGCCCCAGGTGGAAAGTGGCCTGGTCTAGAGACCCTCCCCGAGCTCAGAAGAACCACGTCTTGTCTTGGTTTCGAAACCAAGCTCAGAGGAATCGTGTCTTGTCTTGGTTTAGGGATTTTTACCCTGAATCTCACAGAAACGTGTCCTTACTCTTTTCCCTATAAACGATTCTTTATATTCTCCGTTTCCGGTTCTTCCCTTATGGCAACCTAATTGGGTCGTAACGTATAAAATATACTCACCCTGTGTGCCGTCTGGGAATTACCGGAGCCCTGGAGAATCCTTGCCGACTATGCCAAATTGTTGTGGGAAATCATTCATCCAAGGAGCAGGACACAGTCTTTGTGGATTCAGTTGTTTTATTGAGTTCAATAATGACATCAACGCGCGTTGGGTCTGCCCCGCAGGACAGACAAACTGCAAGGGTTTCCCAGCTCTTATATACAGTATGATCTCAGGAAGATGTTTTGTTTCACTGCTTCATGTGTATTCACCTTGCCCTTTGATATGTAGCATGAATTGACCAGTTGGTCCTGTCCTTTGATGTGTAGCTCTCCTTTGATATGTAGCATGAGATGACCGGTTGGTCCTGTCTCAAGTCCTGTCCTTTGATGTGTAGCTGTAATTGTTGGAGCTGCTTAAGATATGTTAAAACAACCGACATATTACACAATGCGCCTGAACCAACACTGTAGTGTTGAATACAGATAAATTATATATATATATTTTCCATCAATAATATATATATAAGTTTTTTCCTACTTCAGTTAACAAATATCTGAGTTTTTGCTTTCATGAAGTAAGATAAAATTGTATGCGTGAAACAGCTACGTGACCTTGTCCCTGTGAAATTTGTGGGAAAGAGGTTTGGTGGGCAGTTTTACTCAGAGTGTAGTGCCCATAGAGTGTTAGTTTTAATACACTGTACAGAATAACAGTATAAAGCAAGTTGTTTTTTAATGTTTGTAATCGCTATTCTTGCAAGTACGTTTTGTATTCAGTTTACTTCTGTGTGTTAGCTGGTGGGCAAATGTTCTTCCACAAGGAGCGTACCTTTAAAGCGGAGAAGACGGCACCGAATGTTTTCGGCTCTCTATATCATTCAAGCCATTTCTCTATGGCATTTTAGTCACAGAGGTGGGAAGACGCCTCCCCCCTTCCTTCTGCCTGCCTGACCTGTTCCCATTTTTAACCGTTTTGTGTCCGAATCACAGCAGAGAACAGGGAAAGGCAGATAAAAGGTGACTGGTTTAATTCTAAATTATATTTTACCTTCATTTTTATTTAATACGTTTGTATTTTACTTATTTTTTGATAGTCAGATTTAATGTATGCTTGAACATAGTCTTGCAAATTAATATTTTTACAAGATGTGGAAATGTAAAAATTTATCACAGTGTGAATTTGACTTATTATTGATAACTAATAGTTTATGCACCTGACACCTGACTTTATTTAGATGTATATAACATTTTGGACTGTGACATAACATTCAGAAATACAATTGAAAAAAGTCTGTGATATTTTTGTAGATGCAACTTTTCTAAAATGTATTTAAAAATGTATAATTTTTCCATGTGTAATGTAATTAGAAAATACAATTAGCCTCTGCTTTGTTTAACGATGGTTTCAAATATAAAACTAACTGGTGAGAAAGCCATGTTTAATGATAATTCAAAGATTTCAAGTTCAAAGAAATGATTAATATTCCATTATTAGGTTTTTAAGACAAACGCACTCAGTGCCATAAACACTGCAAGCAGCAGAAGAGTCTCCTTATGGCGCTGCCTCTTCTCTGACTGAGCTTAGCGGGCGGTGCGTTGTTTTCTCAGCTACCTGCTAATTTGCTTCACACCACGGGAAGACAGGAGAATGTGATTGTACTTGTGTTTAAAATGTTTAATTAAAAAGTTAAAAAAAAACTTACAGCTGACACAGACTCTAAGATGATCACAAGGAAGAAAAATCACCGATTTTTCTTGGATTTTGTGTTTTTAACCGAATCCGTTTTTTGTGGGTTTTAAAACCATGCAACGTCTATTTTAGGAAAAAGTAATAGGTTTATTTTATGCTGAAAAGAGAAGAAAGCAAGCACAATGTTTTGGCTGTGGAGCCTTCTTCATTAGGCACACATGTTATTGTTTCCTATTTTTGATTTTCTTTAAAATTAAAAGAATCATCGTGCCACACAATATTATGTTAGATTTTTATGTATTTGAGACTTCAGAAGGCTTCAACTGATGCATAAAACTTGCCTTCTCACGTCATGAAGTCACTTGCACCTGGGATCAGCTTTATTCAAACTAAGGTTTCTAAAAATGCAACCAGGTACTAGATATTGTTTAAAAAAAAGCTGTGGATTTTTTCCACAAATCACGATCTTTAAACCTATAGGTTCCAGGCTCTGTCATAAATAGGCGTTTTAATAAATGAATGCTATGAAAACCACAGAAAAAATGACTCTGAAAAAGAAACAAGAAGCAAAAAAGTCTTTGTTACAAGAAAAACTTGTGCCCAAAGCGGGTATTGAACTTGGATCACCTAGATAGAACCCCTATTGGTAACCAGCTAAAGTTATTTGTTAAAAGAAAACTCATAGCAAGAGCTGGGTTCAAACCCCGATCTCCAGCATGCAAGTTACACGCCAAAGCCATTACACCAACACGCCCCTTAACAACGTAAGCTATAGCTGAAAAGGGCAGGCAAAAAGTTTCCAAGAAATCGTGGCTGAAGGAGTCAAATTGATGCAGATGTTAACAAAGAAAGTGTACTATTGTAATAAGCTATAGTATATGAATGTAATTATATCGTTATTAATTTCTTTAGATTCCATATTATATTCCCTAATAATCAAATTCTAAAGAGTATGTGTTTTTTTTACTGCGATAACGAGCACAAGTATTCACAGAAAAGGTTAAAACATCATAACTTTTTATGAAGTATATAAACTTAACATAGTCAGAAGGAGCACTTAAAAACTTTTCCAAACTAACCAGAGTATGTAACCAAATGAAAAACTTTGATGATGCTTAAAATGTTTATGAAGAAAGTGGAATACTGGTGTGTATTTTTTTATTCAAACTACCAATACCAGGCATTAAAATTTTATATTCCTAAATTTATATTGTTTATGACCTTCAGACACGTTATGCTCCTCTTCTTTTTATGCTCAGCTAGTAAAATTTCTAGTAAATCATTTCAGTAACAACCAATGCACCGCAAGTGCTGCCTGTCGGTCATTTTGGCCAGCCAATCACATGCTGTGGTATATCACGCTAAACCGCCGATAATTACAAGCAGTACAGGGCTTTACCGCACATTTTGAATGGCTGCATCTGTACATACATATATACATATATATAATATAATAAAATATATACAAAATATCTTTGGGAAGAGTCTTGAAGGGAGACTTTATTGTGCAGCTGAGCAGCAGCTTAGATGTCTAGTGTGCATAACCAAATAAAAGTGGATGTCTAGTTATTAGCTCCAAGAGGATCTTCAGCTTTTGTTTTGGTATTTTTCTTAGTTTCCCACACTGTAAAGGGCGCTAGTTTTGTATCTTATGGATACAATTATGTTTATGTTTTATTCTAGAACTGCCTGTTATTAAAAGGCCACTGCTAAGACAGTAGGTTAGTTCTGGATGTGTCACAATATAACAATTAAAAAAAATACTACACAATAAATTCCCCAAATAATATAACTATTTAGAAATATAAATAATTACCCTGAGCTGATTCAATGACCATTAAATGGTTAAAAATTGTTTAAATATAATTATGAATAACTGATTAAAAATGACATGGTCAAGAATATGGCAGAAATATTTCTAAACACAAACAGAGCAAAATTTACATTATACGGATTTACTTTTCCTTTGGTATTTGCCTCCTGTTTATTGTCCTTCCAATAACTGTTCCAAGAACAAGGAAGTCATTGTACCACATATAGTATGATTTCTGACTATAAGGAAAGTTCTAGTATCTTTAATAAATTTGCTTGCTAGACAAACTTGTATTAGGGCCTAATTTGTACTGTTTGTACATGATTTCATTATTAATTCCAAAATTTATTTTTGATTCATAATTGCTCTAGTTTTTAAACATCATATATACACATACGTATGCATATATAGAAATGAATATATATAGAATTGTTTTTTACGTTACTTTGATTGTGATACACTTGAATGACTCATTATGATTGTTGCACAAGTGCTAAATCCCCTAATTAGGGTTGACTAGGTACAAGTGATAAAATGATTAAACATTAAGTCAGCACACTCTTTTTTTCAGTTTGTAGTGTTCACTTCCGGCAATTTTTAACTTGGCAAAACATTACAGCCTTTAATGATGTCCATGATCTGAGTATCCATGAGTCATGACACCACTCCAAGATCAATACACCTTCATCCAAGTGTGATAGTTTGGGCTGTGAGATTCTTAGTTTCTACAGAACTACATTTGTGGTGATTGATGGCAACCTGACTATACAGTGCTACATTGATCAAATCCCAGGACCTTTCCTAGTAGACTTCTTGCAAGCTCATTTTGACATGTCAAGAGTCCAGCAGATCCTCATGCTTCTTGTGTAATAACAATTTTCTTGCAAGATGAGAATGTGGTAGTTATAGCATGGATACCCAATTTACTAAACCGAAGCTCTATTGAACATTTCTGGGTAAATTAGGACACCAGTTACATCTGGTGCTCAGAGACCACAGGTGAAAGATACATGATAAAATCTCTCCAGACTCATCTAAAATTGGTGCAAAGCATGCATCACATATGTACAGCTTGTATTGTTTTCAGTGGTGGCCACAGACCACGTGCTACTGGTCTGTACGTTTCACAGCAGATTTCCTACTGATTAACTTGATGAAAAATGTGGAATGGCAAAATGAATGAACCTGTCATGTTTCAATTAATGTAAGTATGCCTCCTACATAAATGATTGTTGTACAAATAAGATCATCAAGTCAATTTTCCTAATAATAACTTTGTGATTTTTGTAGTTATCAGCAATACGTTTCTTTTGATGCTCAATATATAGTATTACATTGTTAAAAATTTAAAATTAAACCTAAAAAAAATAACCTTCCACATACTGTAGTTTCCACTTGTGTCATTTGATTTGTGTTTCACTTATCCAAATACCCATTTGGTTGATGTTTTTGAGTATCAGGTACCCGCATATCCCCATAATCCTTTGAGCCCATTTAAGGCTCAAAAGTTTCATCTCTGTCATTTTGTCAGTGTAGAACTTTCCTAGAATGCATCTGGATGGTGGATTGATTACACAGTAGTTATATCCTTTCTAGAATATGTTGATCAAAATTGTAAGCAGTATTCTAAATTAAGCCTAACTAGTGCTTTGTATACTTTTAACATGACATAACAATGGGCAGGGTCTCTGTTACTTCAAAACCATAGCAAATCATTACTTAAAAATTACTGCATTGAAAAGGAATAGTAGAAATACTGCAATTATATGTGATTAAGTAAGAAATAACTGCAGTAAATCACATGGGTGATGAGAACAGAAAGAAAATTCAGGGAAAATTATAGAAAAAAAACACTCTGTAATCAATTTATCTAGATTTTCTGGAGGTAAAATCATCAATTACATCCTCATAGGACCATAGTTGACCACCCATGTAATTGATACTCATGATGGCCAGTCCTTTGAGACAATTATGTATCATTTCTGAATAGTCTTTTGTACTGTACATTCACTTTCATGCTTTTGTTTGACCGGATAGTGCTGTTTTTATGCCAGGCTACCCACACGGCATGTGTACAATTGTGGGAAACTTCTAGTTTAACTTCTAGTAAAACACCAAAACACCTCATGTTGTCTATGTGTCTAGTTTGAAAATGTGACTTATCTACCATTCACTAGTTACATGGATCTGACGGACTCAAATGAAATATAAGTTATTACATTGTTACACATATTGTGCATTATTACAATGACTTATTTTGGGATACCCCATTTTTGAGATTGCTTCTCCTGCAATGCTTTGCTGTGCTTCATTGTACTTTATTTTGTTCTTGATTATGATTGGCCAGTTTTTCACCAGGCTTTCATTAGGATAAAACACAGCAGCAACAGAAGGAGCCACTATAGGGAATTTTTCACTCTCATTTGAACGAACCAATTAAAAATATGTTGTGTTGCACATTGAGGGGGCCCCCTGGCAGCCACGGGGCCTTAGCAGTTGCCTAGTTTGCCTATGCCGAGGGGCACACACACAAACACAAACATGTACACATTTGCACCAAGGCCAATTTATAGAAACCAGTTAACCTACCAGCATATCTCTGGACTGTTAGAAACCTGTAGCATGTGGTGGGAAGCTGCAATGTTACCCCACTGCACCACCATGCCACCCACTTTTGATTGTATGACTTAACACTCTTTTTTTATATTGCTTTCCCACATTGTCTAGGAGATGCAAATGAAATCAGACCATAAACAACCATATCTTTTTCATAAGTAGCATGTTATAAATACGTTTTATTTCCAATTTACTATTTATAATTTATGTTTTTACTACTTGCATGCAAAATGCTGAGCTTGTCTTCATTAATCATTTACCAGTTGCAAGGTGTTTGCCTAATGTTCAATTAGATCTAAATCTTTTTTAATGTCATTTGCTGCTTCTACAGTGTTTGCTAAACCACGTAATTTGTTTGGTATCATCTGCAGTCTTGAATAGTTTACCTACTGAATGTATCATTCATATAAATCAGGATCATCAATGGTCCTAATATACAGATGCAGCCATTCAAAGTACGTGGCACAGACATGTACCGCGGGTAATTGGCTACGGCCTCGCACATCGTGACGCAAAATACTGCGGTACGTAATTGGTTGACCGACAGGGGCAACCTACGATTCGTTTTACTATTGAATATTTATATGGAATTTTACCACTGAAGGGAAATCTTAGTAGCTGAGCATAAAAAGAATTGAGCATACTGTAACACGTGTGAAGGCCATAAACGATATTCATTTTGGAACATAAACATACAGTATATGGCTGGTCTCAGTACTTTAAATAAAAAATACACACCAGTATTCCATTTCTCCCTAAACATTTTAAGCATAGAAGTCTTTAACTAACGTGATACCGGAGTCAACAAGCATACTTTTAGAATTTGATTAAAAGGGAATATAATATGGAATCGCGTATCTAAAGAAATTAATAACGATATAATTATATTCATGTACTGCAACACAAGAATTGTACATGCTGTACAATGTCTGCTGATACTGTTTCTCTAGGGCTTTTTCAACACTCCTCATGTGACCTTGCCAGTGGCGTTGTGGGTTAGGTTCACCACTTATACATCACACGTTGGGTGTTCGAATCCAGCCGGAGGAATTACTTTTTTTTAACAAACATTTCTTTGAAAAAATGAAACTTTTCCCTGGGTCAGAGATTAAATAAAACTTCACTCCCACCAAACAAATTACCACACACTGAACACTGAACATGTTAACCCAAATATGTCTCACAATACTTTTATGGTACATTACTTTGCTAAAATGTATTTAAAAATAAAAACAATTACAAACGCCAGCAGAGAGAGAGACACACACACAGTTATTCATTGTCAAAAAGTTATTGTTTTTTACTTTGTCAGCACCCAGACAAACGCAAAAGCGTTATTAATGAAATGCTTTTATTCATTTTTAATCTAACTCACAAGTTGTCATCTGTTGTTGAAGCTCTGTGAGACTAGACTCACACATGGCTAGACTTGACTATTTAACCATGAGATTATGTTTATGTTTATTAATCTTCCTTGTTATGCACTGAGAATGATAAGCACTCCAAACACGAGGGCGGCGTAACGGTCGGCTCTGGCTTTCCCATCTATACCGATACACTGCAAGTACAACCCTCCTCCTTCTCTTGAGTGATCGGGAACAGTTGGATATCTGGGAGAATTGTTTGTTCTAATGGCGTCTGTGAATTCCGCAGATTTTTATCATCTTTAATTTTGTTATGTTATACATTTTAGAAACGTTTAATCTATACAAACACCACAAAACTATTTTTGATTTTATTTCTGAATATTATGTTACACTTACAGTAGTTCACTGTTTTAAATACATCTAATTAAGAAAGTAAGGTGTCAGCATAAACTATTAGTAACCAATAATATTGAATTTAGCACTGTAATAAGTTGTTGCACTTTCCCCCGCATCTTGTAAAAACATATTTTCATTGTTCAAATATACATTAAATCTGACTATCATATAATAAGTTAAATACAAAACCAAAGAAAAAACAGGGTAAAATATAATTCAAAATATTTTGCTAACAATGTTAACTGTTTATAAATAATCAATTGTATTAACTAAGGAGTAGGGTGGCATTTCTTTGAAAAAATAAAATAGCAATATTATTGCTTAGATCATTTAGATGTATTTTTCTTGGGATTTTGGGATCAAACGTGGAAGGATTAGATTGTAATCGTTTTAATTTTTTAATACATTTTAGAAAAGTGTAATCTATACTAAAAAACTGTACACCACCTGCTATACAGATACATATTGTAATACTTTCGGGTTTGGATAAGATGGACACAAGAACTCAGACTTGCGGAGTTAAAGGAAGTGAAAGCCTTTATTTTTCTTCTCCGTCACCACCTGCTAGCCTGGATCTCCCGCGCCCCTGCCCGCCAACAGCGCGAGCCAACACACTGCCCGCGTGCCCGAGAGAGAGAGAAAAGAGAGAGAGAGTAAGACCCAGGGGTGTAGAAGCAGGGAACTATTTACAAGGAAAACGGATACCTCCCCAGACTGTGGGACAGCCGCACTGGTCAGCGGCCTTCCTAAACCCCGCCCTGACCACTTTCACTCCTGTCCTGCTCTTCCCCGCGCACCCCAGCCGGGCGCTCTTCGGCCTCAGCCCGGGGCGAATGTATATTTAGATATTTAGACCCAGGGCGGCACCGAGAGAGCGTCTGCATTTATAACTTAGTTTTTAAAATTAGTCAAGCAATATGAAGCATCTCCTTTTACTTTTAAGTCCCTTAATTATCATTAGCACAGCTTTCTCACCACTTAGAGTACTTTTTGATACCATCCTTAGACAAAGCAGAAACTTATTGTATTTTCCGATGACATACAAGTCACATACAAGAGTTTAATCGTCTTTAATTTTGTTACGTTATACGTTTTAGGAATGTTTCATCTATACAAACACCACAAAACTATTCTCGATTGTATTTCTGAATGTTATGTTACACCTACAGTAGTTCACTGCTTTAAATACATCGAATTAAGAAAGTTAGGTGTAGCACTTCAGATCTTTTTTTCTGAACCAGGGAAAATCTGATCATGTTTCTCTATAACAATAATAAAAAACTTTATTTTACATATCACCTTTAAAAGTGGTATCTCAAAGCAATACAGTAAACCACAGATTACAAAGTAAATACCCAGACAAACGTGTTTTTAATAAAATGCTTTTATTCATTCAGCAGAGAGAGAGAGAGAGACATCCAGCAGAGAGAGACATACACACAGGTTTTCATTGACAAAAAGTAATTGTTTTTTTTACATTCCTCTTGTCTAACAGGAATGTTTTGTTTGTGGACAGACTGTCTTTCTCAGACTCACATTCCCAAATGTCCCCCACCCCGGTCAACAATCCTAGGAAGAACACAAAACAGCCTGTTAATACAATTGTTACAATTTTGTTCGGTCAGTTCTTCCTCACAGAATTTATAGATTGCATCGATCAGTTCCTGCTTTGTGACAGGCTTAGCAGTTTTCCGAACATAATCTTTCAGCGAATGCCAAACCATCTCTATTGGATTTAGATCTGGGGATTCGGCTGGAATTTTCACCCAGTTCACTCCTTCTGCTACAAGCCTCGCCCTTGCTGCTGTGTGTTTCGGATCGTTGTCTTGAAAGAGACGGTGCCTTGATCCAAAGCGCTCCCTGATATATGGGGCCGCATGTTGTGTGACCACGACTTCCTCAAAGAATTCATGGTCCATAATTCCTTCGAAAATAAGAAGTGGTCCCGGGCCTCTTCTAGATATACCCCCCCAGACGTGAACCTTCAGTGAATGTTTGGGCTTTGGCTTGTCCACATATCTCCCCTTTTTGCAAAATGACATTATTGAAAACTGTTCCAGAGCCACTGTTGTTTCGTCTGTGAAAAGTACATCATGAAATGCCTCCCCCTGTTCAATCCATTGGAGCGGTTGTTTGAGTCTTTCCTCTTTGTTTTTTACCCTTATCATGGGGCATGTGTTGGTTTTTCTGTATCTCCATCCAAGCCTCCTGCGCACTCTTCTTATCGATGTTGGACTAACGCTCGCACCGAGGTCAGCTCATAGCTGTCTTTGGACTTGCATCGCCGGTAGCTCATCATTTTCATCAGTCAGTCTGTCGATAGCTCGCACAATAGTACTTGAAAAAAAAGAGATTAACAGTTAGTTTTAAAATGTGCGTAGTTGTATTTACATGCAAGAAAAATATTTTTAGAAAGTTATTTACCTTTGAATCGTCCTCAGTTTAGATTCTCTTTGCCTCCTCTCCCCTTTATAATGTCGTCTTACTGTGCTTTCACAAACGAAGATGTCCATCGAAGCCAAATGCTGTACAATGTCTCGTGTTGACTTTCCATTCTTTTCATCTTCATTAATTGGTGTGAGAGAGTCTTCGTGATTTTGGCCATAGTCCGTCTCCTTACCAAAGCGATACAGTGGTGCAGCTTAAAGTCTGTACCTGTATATAGTATGGTGCAGATAAGACTTACACCATACCGATGAGCTTATAGCAGGGAAAGACACTCCTATTTTATTTAAAACACAATATGCCAGGAAATGTGTCTGATGCATTAGCAAGTTAAAAAAAATTGCGTCGAAAACCTGAGCGTAACAGTTGTTTCCTTTTTCTAATCACTCGCTCTCACCTGCCCTGTTCTTTGTTTTCTTATTTATTTGCTGATTATGCCTGCTGCGATCCACTCCTACCCTCACACCTAAAGAAGACTATTTTAAATTTCTTTGTTTTTCAAAACAAGGCTCGCCAGTTAATGTGAATCGAAACCTGTTTTTCTGGCTTTTAAAGTCGTGCGATGTGTAAACGGGAACACATCATTATATCGTACATATGAAAAATACATAATATAGCTCCCAAACAAACGCAAACGTGTTTTTAATAAAATGCTTTTATTCACTCATAATCTGACAATTTCAGGAAGACTAAGGAAGGACTAAGAGAATTGTCATCTGTTGTTGAAGCTCTGTGAGCTCGGTGACTTTGAGACCACTTGTTACCCCAGGTTGTTTGAATCGCCAATTCAAATAGAGAAAAAAGAGCTGACTGACAAGATTTAAGATGTGGCTGTCAATGTTGGATTAAAAAAAACACATTGCCCGACGTTAGTTGCATTGCTTGAAAAATAATTTTATTTCGAGAGACTGGATAAGTAATTCAAGTGTTTTTTTAACTTCCTGAAAAACAAGTAATAATTTTACTATATGTGCAAACGTTTTATGATATGTCGCTGTTGTGAATGTCTGTGGAGTGTATCTTATTTGCCTGTCTGTCCTGGTTGTGCTCTCTCGCTCGCCCTTCCCCCCCCCCCTCTCTCAATTCAATTAAATTCAAGGTGCTTTATTAGCATGACAGATGGGTACAATCAGTGTTGGGTATTTACTTTGCTTTGAGATGTCACTTTTAAAGGTGATATGTAAAATCAAGGCTTTAACTTGCTTTAACTCCGCAAGTCTGAGTTCTTGTGTCTGTCCTATCCGAACCTGAAAGTATTACAATATGTATCTTTATAGCAGGTGGTGTACAGCTTTTTAGCATAGATTACACTTTTCTAAAATGTATTTAAAAAATAAAAACGATTACAATCTAATCTTTCCACGTTTGATCCCAAGATCCCAAGAAAAATAGATCTAAACGCGGAGAAAGCTATGCTGAAAGTTTATTAAGATACTTAGAAGACAAAGATATCAATTTATGTTGCATTTGTCTGATTGTGAATAAAAAAACACATATATTTAAACATGCATTTGCGATTTAAATCAAAACGCGATTTAAATCAATATAAATGTTTATATTGTAACGCATACTGTACAGCCTCCATTTCTCTATAAAAATTCATGTGCACAGCCTAAGAGGGGGGGTCTACTGTCAGTGACAACTGACAATCCTCCATACACCCATGTGAAAAATTAATAATGCCAATGTAAATGTCATATTTACAATTTGTTGATAATAGAAATGTTAAGTTCTCTAAAGCTTTGTGATAGTTGACCCAGGCAGCAAAAGATCAGCTGCACTGGTAAGATGCGACACCGAAGATATGATTAATAACTTTTTAAATCTGAAGGGAGATCTAAAGGGATCCCCCACACACACACACAATAGAAGCAGGAAGCAGAAGCAGGGACTGTTGTTAGAAGGGAAGAAGGTGACTATTCATTGTTATTAAAAATGACTTAAATTCGATCATGTTGTGATATTTAGAAATATAAAAGTCAATTAATTGTCCATAATATTGCTATTCTATTTTTTCAAAGAAATGTTTGTTAAAAGAAAAGTCACGGCGCCGGCTGGATTTGAACACACAACCCGTAGGTTAGTAATCAGGAACGTAGACCAGCGGGCTACTAGGGAAGTCACATGAAGAGAGAGGTGAAACAGTACTACACAGCCCTGTCGCAGTACGCGAATATAATTATATCGTTATTAATTTCTTTAGATACGCAATTCCACATTATATTAGCAGAAAAGCTTAAAACTACCACTTTTTTACAAACTATTTCTCATGTTAGTTAAAGACTTTGATGCTTAAAATGTTTAGGGAGAAATGGAATACCGGTGTGTATTTTTTCTTTAAAGTACCGATTCCTGGAATCTGACTGGCTGACACCCTTCTGAAGTGGTTCCATAATATCTGGTATACGGAAATGAAAGCGTAGATAAAAAAGCTTGGATTCTCATGTATCTGATACAAGTATCTTTTAATACAGTCTTTGATGTGCTCTTGAGGATCCTTGTGATATTTTGAGCTCTGGTTAAATGATAAGTGTCGCAGTTTGTCGTAGTTAGAAATTATGAAACGGTCTGTTAAAAGCAAGGGAGTTTTTATGTCCGTTGCAGTAAAAGAAAATGCCTGACAAACTAGGGCTTGGACAGATTCCAAGTGCTTGTACAAATGTGCTAAAGAAATTAGCAAAAAATGTCATTCCTTTATCGCATTGCCTAGCTAATGTCCTGTCCTCGTTAGTTAGATCAACAAAATGCTGTGGTGTTTGTCAAAGAAAAAAATAAAAGTATTTTCGTTTAAAATGATGGTTAGAAAGAATGTGGACCAGCATAATACTTTGAGTTTACAGCTTGACCAAAGTCATTCATTGTTAATACTATTAGTAATATCTTCGGTAAAGGCTTTGATGCATAAAATATTTCTGATAAAGGTAGGTTGTGTACTTTTGTCCAACTGAGCAATCTTGCTTTCATAAAATATACCAACTTTTTAATGACTGATGATTAACATGCTGTAATACACAGTTTAAATTTAAAAGCTCAAATGCTGTACATGAGAGGTTAAGCTTTATTGGCTCCTCCTGGCGGTTTTACAAGGTGATTCCGGATACTTTCCGGCATGACGTCAAATGACGCGTTACACCGTGTGATACCGTGTTTTGATGCCACACGCCCACCGCGGTATACCTTGAAATACCCCACCCGTTTTGAATGGCTGCATCTGTACATCCCTGTGGTACTCTACAAATTATATCATCCCAATTTGAACATTCATCCCTTATATGTACTGTCTCTTATTTATTAGGAAATGCACACATTTTCCTAAATGCCAAGCATCTGTAATTTAAAAATTAGTCTATTATGGGTTACATTGTTAAAAGTCTTCTGAACATCTAAATACATCATATGCACTGTGTGTGTCCATGTTGTAGCTAGTTGAAAGAACTGACTATTCTATAGAACTTTATTTCCGTATAAGTGATTCTCTCATTAAGTTTAAGTAATTTTTTCCAGTAATCTTGCATAATGTATAATAGACATTAGACTTATTGGCCTTTAATTACTTGGGTCAGTATTGGGAAATGGGATGTAGTTTTACAGGCCATGATTTCTGATCTTATTTACATAAATCCATTGATCTCTAAAATCAGGAAAAGGATAGTACAGGATTTATTATTCACATTTACGGTTTGCCACTTTTGTGTGGTTACAGAATACATTTCCATTCTTTCAAATGTGTACATTAATTTGTGTATTATGTCTCTCTCAACTACATCTCTGTACACAGACACGTATTTGCTTTTTTAACTATCATCAGGGAAAAAATAGAATTAATTATATAATTGGATATAATTTGGATATGTAAATATTTACATAACTACATCTAAAAAATAAAAATAAAAAAATTATTTATATTAGAGATCTTAACAAATGGTAGAAAAGTTGTTAAAGCCAGCTGATTCATTAATTTAAACTTGCCACAAACGTTTTAGATTCAGCATTTATTTACCCATAATTATACCTATTATGTAATTTTAAGATAATTTCTGTTGCTTATGTTATTATATATAGATATTTATATATTATATTTCAAAATATGTATAGTGTTTATTATTTTTAGTTACTGTTATTTTATTATTAGAGTTAATTTCAGGAAAAGGCAGAAAACAGTACTGTCTTTCAAAAGAATTATTTAATAATAAAGAATGTTTCATCTGAATAGTACAGGTTGTTGTTAATTGCCTGTCAGGACGTTCTTCAATAATTTCCATCATTATAAGAATAAGTGATCATACAACTAGTTTACTTTCAAAACCACCAATATTCAAGAAGAACTAGATTCAGAACTCCCAAAACAAATACTGTACTTTATATATAGTCATGTTTTACACGAACTTCCACAGAACATGATACCAGACTGACAAATAAATCAGACAGGAATTTACACCCAACGATTTTCAAAAAAGGTTTAAAAATTACATATAACTCATACATCCTTTTTTGTGCTTCTAAATTTTCTCCCTCCTCCCCTTCGTCAGATGGGTTCTGTCCATAATATGCCACAGGCCAGATATACCAGCTACAGTGAGTTAATCTGCATCCAAAGGAGTTACAAGAAAAGGCCAATATCAAAATAATAACTGTGAAAACTGTGCATCACAAAATTATATCTAAAATTTTAATCAAATATCTCTGTTGCATATGTTTCTAAACACAATTATTTTTTTCCATGAGAGCATTGAATATTATGAACTATTTAATTCATTCAAAAATAGTATTTCCATCGAGTATGATTTCAATCAACAGGGAATCATAATTTTCAAAGTATTTAAAACCATTACCATATACACCAATAAAACTATATCAGACAGGTCAATAATGTGTTGTAACCTGCTTTTATTTCAGAAACTGTGTTCTTTGTTTGTTAAATCCAACAGATAAAAACAAAAAACAACCATAAAGTGTTAAAGCATGACCATAAAGCATTATAGCATGCTGTATTTGTTAAGGCAACAAGAACTGGCCAGTCCATGTACAGTATACATTTAATAGTACTAATTACCTTTGGAGAGCCAGATTAAAAATTGTATCTATAAGATGAATATGACCAGACATGAAAAATATTTCCTAAAGAGGCACTGTATAATACGTATTTTTTTGTTTGACCTTAAAATATACTTATTTTTTATGAGTGTATTGTGTGAATGTGTAACAATCTGCATGGTTACAATAATCAGAAGAAAAACACTCAAAAATACAGTATTTTGTGAGCTGTACACCCAAGCCACAAAGTGCAAATCAAATTGAATTATCAAATCTGAGGAGACTCAAATATGCCATATTGAGTATTATGTGTTTTGTATTAACTCACACTGTGTCTTCTAAAGAAAAAAAAATCCTTTTAAATCCTGTGGTTTTATTTTTGATTTTCAAAACATTTAAAGGTATGAATAACTTAAACATGTGGATCAAAACACCTTACAGTGTTAAAAATAGATGCAGCATTCTTGTTGCTTAATTTTAACTTATACCCCATTTCCATAAGTCACTTTACTAGAGCATATGTCAGGCTGCTTGAGTTATCTTTCATCTCCACATACTGTAAGCATCTTTAAATAAGCACTGAATGAGTGACTGTATAAGTTTCAGATGTGTCAGTCATAATGCCTTATACAGAATTGACCCAAGAAACAATGCAGCATGACAAATACAGTATAATCACGTTAGTGTTGTGCCTAAAATCCAAGTAATGTGAAGGAGGAGAAAATGCTAAAATAAATAGAGAAGTGCAAACGTTATCTGCTTTAGAAGCACAAAGAGATTCTACTTCTTCTATTTATTTGTTGTTGTTTTTTATTGGGTTATAATAAATATCAACAGAATTAATAGTGACCTGAGGACACTACTGATCCTGGGGTGGAGTGTACAGTAAGTTAAGGGATAACAGGTACTGATGCCTATAACTGAACAATGTTAAATCACAGAAATTACATTTAAAATTTATTTTTTAAGGAGAAGCACAAAAATACCCCAAAAGAGGCCTTAATTCTTATATTGTGAATATATGGGAACTGGGCCTCTTTTATTGTGCTGGGTATCTGTGTTAGTAACATGGTTCATTCGGGGTGAACCTGTTACTGTGATGTAACCTACTGTAGACTAGTCTGAAAGTCATTTTAAATCCATGTTTCTTTTGGCTTCCTAGACTTGTTTGCTAGTGTATTGTAAGTTTCAGTTTTGTGGATGAGGCCCGAGGGGCAACAGATTGAAACCTGGCTAGTAATATACTTCATTCATCCCGTCCTTCGGATGAGACGTAAAACCGAGGTCCTGACTCTCTGCGGTCATTAAAAATCCCAGAGTGTTTCTCGAAAAGAGTAGGGGTGTAACCCCGGCGTCCTGGCCAAATTTCCCATTGGCCCTTACCAATCATGGCCTCCTTATAATCCCCACCTATGAATTGGCTTCATTACTCTGCTCTCCGCCCCACTGATAACTAATGTGTGGTGAGCGTTCTGGCGCACTATGGCTGCCATCACATCATCCAGGTGGATGCTGCACATTGATGGTGGTGGAGGGAAGTCCCCATTACCTGTAAAGCGCTTTGAGTGGAGTGTCCAGAAAAGCGCTATATAAGTGTAAGCAATAATTAATGTTATTATTATTATTATTATTATTATTATTATTATTATTATTATTATTCATGTGACATACTGTGCTAATGTTCTATTTTCTAAAAGTCATATGGTAATTCATATGTTTACATACAGTACTGCTGTATTTACTTCAGGCTATTACATTTTTCATTATTACTTCATGTAATCATGATTGTAATTTTACAATCATGATTGTAATTTTAGGAGGCAGCCTGTGCCATTGTTATATCCTTGACATGGCTCACTGTTCAGTCATCTGTGCCTCAGATTTCTGGACTCATTGCTTCCTTATTTACCATGTGCTACACAATGTATGTTTTGTTGTGTGTAAATTGTCGTGCATAGCAAGTGTCTCTAGACCAGTGAAAAGAGCAGAAAATAATTACCATGTGTGATGTTGCTTTCTTATATGAGGCTGTATTTCTAGCCTCTCTTCTCTTTAGTACTTGAAGCCTTAAATATTTCCATTTTCTTTTTATTGAGCTTGGAAAGTATTGAAATACAATATTATATTTTGTAAACTCGATAGTTGCATCTGGTAAACAAATGAATTATAATAATCACCATGTTCCCGTAATAGTCATAAATATGGTCATGACCTTGTTTGTTATGGTTTTTAATTTCCACATAGTGTTTGCTTAAAGCATAGGCTATTTTGTATTACATTTGCATTATGTAGATTTTATTAAATTTCAATTATCATGTTTGGTAAATTTGCTAAAAACATTTTGGAATTTACAAATAGTAATTACTATTTATGTGGTAGTGTGTTATTTGATGGAAAAATGCTTGTAATGTAATTCTTTACAGTTTAACTATCTATCAGTTAATCACTTACATGATTTTTAACCCTACAGTATCCAGTTGTATATACTGTAGTTTAATGTTCAAACACTTGGTCTTTAAAATTATTGAATATCAGATGTTATTTTAACAAAACCATAAGTAAGAAGCCCAAATGTTCATGAAGCTTGTACTGAATAATTAAATATTAATTTAATGTGTTTTTAAATTCAGCTGCATATGGAAATGGGGTATTAACTCATTATCCACAAAAAATGCCTGGCACCATTTTTTTAAGTAATATGCAAACGTAAAAAGTGTCAAAGCAACTAAATTTAAAATCACATCCATTCAACGCACACACTTGAAATGTTTTCCTTTATCTGACATATTTCAACTATGTTAGAATATCCAGTTTAACACTGTAGAAACATTTAATCACATTTTAAACAAATAATTAAAAATAATTTAAAAGAAATATTAAGAAACGTTCTGATTATAAAGACATTACTTTAACATTTACATTTTACAGAATATTTACAATTAATGAATGACAATATCACAAACCTTTATATCTACCAGTCTGTAGTAAGCTGTATTATTTACAAAAATAATAACAGAAATACAACAGATGAACATATGAATTTTTCACATCTCAGTTAAACTGCTTTTTACAGTTATGGACCTTTATGCATAAAGCACAATACATGTTGATGTCTCTAGATAGTCTTGGCAAAGCATTCATGTCCATAGCTTAGCTTGATTGTTAAAAGAGGTCAACGTTTATCATATGAAGTATTCCTTCTGGTTTTCACTTAATGTATTGTGTGAGTTGGGCTCATTATTGAAAGGAAAGTCAGTACTGTCTTCAGGCTTTGGTCCCTTAGGTTCTCTGGTTTGAAATGTTTCCTTTCGTTGATACAAGAATCTTGCCATTATTGCCACCACACAGAGGACGACAAATATGACAACTGCTATGACACCTGTAAATTAAGATCAATTCAGTGACACAAATTAATTTCACATTTCAAATAAAAACATTTCTGAGAAAAAATTAAAATGCCTTTCTACACCTCCTTGGTTTACTCCAGTAATTTTGAAAGCATTATAAGGTTCTTAAGACTCAGATATGATACCATAAGATTAGTATTGTATTCTATTCTTAATACCCTCACTTATTTTATTCACAATTAATTTTCTTAATGAGAAACAGTTATTTGATATAACCTCAAACACAGACTTTAATACATGGAACAATAATCCAATGTTTTTTAATTAAAAAAAAAATAATTTCCAGCTGTAATTTTCTTCTTCAGCTATTTTGTTGATTTCCTCCACATTGGTGATATCCAGTTAAAGTAAATTATATGCAGCAGTACAAAAGAAACATATGATATTTATATGTAATTGAACAAGCATGCTTGATTACTGAGAAAATAAAAAAAAGTCTAGCAGGAATGTCTTCATCAGTACATAGCTACTAAACATGAAGTTACTTAAAGATGCTATTAAAATAAAGTCTATGAATACTAATTTTAATTGTAGCATTATTACCACTCCTCCTCCTGGTGCCTTTTTAAAAATAAATAAATAAAGGTTTAAATGAGTTAATAAATTCAACAAAGCTACATTTTCATTTCTATGATGTTTATATTCAAGAAATGTCTAGTCACTCATTATTTTATGTTTAAAAAGGTGGATACTGCATTTTGGTTGTGGTGAAGGGGAGTCACCATTACCTGTAAAGAGCTTTGAGTGGAGTGTCCAAAAAAGCGCTATATAAGTCTAAGCAATTATTATTATTATTATTATTATTATTATTATTATTATTATTATTATTATTATTATTAAACTAGACTTTTTAAAACTTTGCTGCACTGCTGTACACAAATGCACAGATTGTAATACACATTTCTTCATTTTAATTTTAATCTGTCATATTTTAATTATTAAACTGTTAATTTTGAATATTTAACTGCAGATTTAATGTACCCCCCATTCGTGCATGTAACTTCATGCCATTAATCATCTTAAAAGTTTATTTTTCCATAAACTGTTCTATTGAAACTGTTCTTGACTTCATATTTACACATTAAATAGTCCTGTGGAAAAGTAAACAAAGTTTGTACTATACTTTGTTTTAGAATATATCTAATGTAAGCCATTGGTCACCCTTTTGCTGTCAGAATGTAAAATAATATTTTTCTGGCAACAGCTAATTTCCCTGTTACCTCCAATTAGAGCAGAGTCACTCCTGATTGTATTGACTATTGGCTGACCCTCGTCTATTGGACCAGAATGATCTAAAGCAGGAAAAAAGGCAGAACAGAAAATTTAGAACAGGACAGAAAATTAAGAATAAGTAAATTAATCTATGTTCTCAGCTCATAAAATATTCTGTATACTATTTCCTGAGAAGCTTTGTTTCCTCTGTAGGTTTTCAATGTAAGCAAAGCATGGCATTAAATAAATTTATTATTTGGGAATAATGTTTTGTAGTTATTTGTGAAACTCTGTGTAGGTTTTGTTTCTTTCATCAAGTGTTTTAATATTTTTGTGCTTCATAAGTGTGTGCAATTCACTCTACACCACATTGAAATGCAAAACTGACATACAGTATGAGTGTTGTTATCTCCTGGTGAAAGTGAAGCATTAGAATTTCACTCCAAATACATGTTCAAATGAAATAAAGTTATAGGATACATTCCAGAATATTACTATGCAACCACACAAAAAGATCATGTTACACTAATAATACAGTAATACAGAATTATTCAGTGAGCTCTTAAGTGGTGAAACATAAATGGTAGATCATAATAAGGAAATGTAAACTATTAAGCATTGAAAAGACACAAACAATGCAGATGAAAAAAGAGCTATATCTATTGAATGCTATAAATATACTATAAAGATGAATTCTAATACTTAAAATTGATTTCAGTAAACCATAAATATAATATTCATCTATTTTTTAATACTTTTTCATCCAATATAGAGTCATAAGGGAACCAAAGCCTATCCTAGCTAGCAATGGGTGCAAGGCAGGAAACACCCTGGACAGGACATCAGTCCATCACAGAGCATATACTCATACCAAGACCAATTTTTCCAGAAGCCAATTAACGTACCAGCGTGTCTTTTAACTGTGGGAGGAAGCCGAAGCACCTAGAGGAAACCTACACAATATGGGCAAATTATACAAAGTCCACACTGATACCACCCCAAGTTCAGAAATCAACCCTGGGCCCCAGTGCTGTGAGGCAGGAATGCTGACCACTATGCCTCAATGCCTGAAGGTTTACCGGTAATATTTAATTCACGTGATCCTGTTAAATTACAGACACTTAATCAATTAGGTATGTGTCAAAACCTAGAAAAACTTTGTCTAAAAAACAAACAGTTGTCTTCAAGAATGAATCTAAAACATTAATACAACATGAAATAATGTACATTTATAAACTTATAAATATAAAACGTATAAACTTATAAATGTACAGCAATAAACAATTTATATTGCTATACAATTATATGTTTATAAACCTTTTTCTCTGTAGTAAAAGTAAATTAAATGAAATTAAAATTATGGACTTTTGACTTTAAAAGCTTTATCCAACCCTGGGGAGACCATGCAAACTCTGCACTGAAGACACCTCAGGGGAATTTGTAAATGAGTTCAAGACCCAAGTTATTTGAGGCATCCATACTAGCTGCCATACACACACTACACACTAGTACTGTTTGCAATATTCATTTTATTTACTCACTACATTATTATAATCATCCCTGTCATCCCACCAAAAACAGCAACAAAAATATGTAACAATGCCAGTCCATGTATTTGCACTTTTAAGGACTTACTTCCTGATAGTATCTCTGAGTTTGGCCTGGTTCTTCAATAATTCATATTTTCTGTTTCATAAACACAGTCAAATGAAAATCAGCAGGCAGCCTCTTATGGACACACACAAAAGCATGCTGATGCTTTGTGACATCTGGAACGCTGCCTTGCATGTGGTGGTGAATTTCCAAGTACTCTATTTCTTTTGGAGAAAACTATAGTGTGATCAGATATCTCCTGCCATCAGTGTTGCTAAAACCCATAAGACAGACATTGCCAGTAGGGATGTGGTTTTACAAAATAAAAAAATAAATAATCAAAGAGATTAGATGCAGGCAGTACATTATGTGACAGTTACAAGAATAGTATGCTCAACTGATTTGTAAGCTATGTTTTGCATTGTGAGTAATAACTGAATGCTTGATATTTTATGAATTCTTTAAATTTGGCTTGTTCTGAAGAGGAGAGGGCCTGCTCACAACAATGAGCAAAAGGAGTTATTTTGTGTAATGACAAGCATCATGCATGTCATGGCAAATGCTATGGCTACTGTGCTTTCCTTACTTTGAATAGTATTTATTCACATGATCGTAAATATATAATATAGTATATCTTCAAATTATTTTTATAAATATCAAATAAAAAATGGCATTTTAATATTTTTTCAGTACACATCTTTGATACATACCTGATGATGAATGTATAGTTTCAGCTGCAAAAGGGTTTGATGATGAAGAAGATCCACAGTGTGACTCTACCAGGTGTCCTTTCACTATAACTGGGCTTGAGCTTGGATAAAACAGGGCAGCCTTCAAAGGAGCAATGTTATTAAATTGCACCACGGAGATGCACCCATTAAATCCCAGGGAGTTCACTCTGGAAACCTCTGGGTCAAGGTCATCACTTTCTGAAAAAAGATATGTAAAATATCTGTAATACATGAAAAATAACATATTTCATCCAATACTCTGACCTCTCTCTAGCATTTTATATATATCATATCTTAAAGTGTTTGTTCTCCTTTTTGTGAAGCCACATTAAATTAGATTTTTTTAATATAAACAAGTTGTCTACCTAACCACTACTAATATTTATATTGATGACTGGGGTCATAAAACAAGTAGGAAATAGGAAGGACCTACTTCATTCAAAAGTGCATGTTTGCAAACACAAATATGAAGCATTTACCATTCATTTGTAATCGATGTGACAAAATGCCCAAAACTCTTTTTTAACGATAACCTTTTCTCTCAAAGCTCAGTGATAGAGGTAAATCTCAATTTACATGCTAAACAGTTCATGAAAAAAGAAATTTATATAAAAAAGCATCAATTAAAATTTCCTTTCAGAATGCATATAAATGGGGGAATGGGTTCTAGAATGCGTTCTAGGTCCACCCTACATGGAATGGTAATGATGGGCGTAGAATTGTGTGGAAAATGTAAGAAAAATGTACTTATAGGAGGATTTGGACTCAACTTTTACTCTGACTGAGTCTTTGTATTTAAAAGTCGCATATTTAGATGCATAAATTTAGGTTTTAAATTATTACTGTTTTATTTGTTGATTTTTAGGAATGACAATAAACTGTCTTATTTACATTTTTATGAAATCTCATATTTAAGTTTTTTACACATTAACTCACTTTGTTTTATGGTTTTATTGATTTTATTTTAGATTTTCTTCAATACAATCATAGAATACATTTTTATTTCAATAAACATTTTGAAGTGGAAATCTAATAAGTAAATTGATTCTTAAAATGTAGAGAGCTTTGCAAAAAATATATTGGTGCTTTTAGATAATATATTTCAAGGATGTAATTGCTGTGCTACAGTACGTGCAGAATTGAGAACTCTCTCTTGTGGCTTCCTTGATAGTTAAATTTCAAGACATAAATTGTATTAAGAAACAAATTAATAAACATTAATTTAAAATATTATTTGTACACAGTCTAACAAAAATTATTTACTATTTTATAAAAAATATCAACAGGATATATAAGGTGCTTAGCAAAAATATTGAAGCCTAAGAAGAAAGCAAAAGAAGATATGAGACAAATGAGCATTATGAGTTACTCTACTGCACAAATGAGACTACAGGGTGTTTGACATACATGTAGTCTTGAACACTCTGCCAATTTGTCTTTTACTGATCATAACTAAACTGGTTAAAATTAGAGCTAGTAGTATCCTGAATTAAGTCATAGTATTGTGATAGTGTCAGTAGAGTTAGAAGGCTGCCTGAGCACCGGCAGAGCATGTGTTGTTTTCCGTGCAGTGTGCCGGTGTGTAGTCGTCTGCAGAGGTTTATTTTCTCTGGCACAAGAGGGAAATCTTTCTCTAAGCGGAGAAATTAGTTTGCGTTGCCGTGAGGGGAACACATTCGGTTCTATCGTGAACCCCGTCTGCAGGCGCGTGGGGATCTTAAATCGCAGCGCTGATTGGCGTCGGGTGTGGAAGCTGCACATTCCCATGTGCCGCTGAGTAGGAAGTGCAGTGGGAGGTGTGTTCCATCTTCACATACCCTCAGCTTGGAGGGGATCCCCTAAGCGTCCAATTGATGTTGTCGGGAGAGAGCATCCGTGTTTCGGTTGGCAATCCCCACCCGGTGTTGTACCACGAAACGATAAGGTTGTAGGGCAAGGAACCACCTTGTCACCGGGGCATTTTTCTCTTTATTAGGCTTCATCCAGTTGAGCGGTGCATGATCCGTAACGAGGGTGAATTCCCTGCCCAACAGGTAATACCTCAGCGTTTCGATTGCCCACTTGACCGCCAGACACTCCTTCTCCGCGACAGCATATTTTTGCTCCCGAGGCAGTAGCTTTCTGCTCAAGTATAGGACGGGATGTTCTTCGCCATTGAATTCCTGAGATAGGACTGCCCCTATGCCCTTTTCGGAGGCATCCGTTTGAAGGATGAACTTCTGTTGAAAGTTCGGGAGCCTTAAGACTGGATCCTGGCATAAAGCGACCTTGAGGTTACTAAAGGCTTTAGCCGCTTCCTGGGTCCAGCGCACGGTCTGGGCAGTGGCCGCACGCGTGAAATCAGACAGAGGTGCAGCCCTCTCAGCAAGGTTGGGAATAAACCATCCGTAATAATTTAAAAGCCCCAGGAAAGCCTTGATTTGGGTCTTCGATTTTGGTATTGGCCAGTCCCGGATGGACTCTATTTTGTCTAAATGAGGCCGGATTTTTCCATCACCCGAACCGGCTTTTCTTCGGGTTAATATGCAGACCCACCTCCTCCAGTGAAGAGAGGACGGCCTGGCAATGTTCCAAATGTTCTGGCCAACATTCACCGAAAATAACCAGGTCGTCCAGGTAGGCAGCCGCATAGTGGAGATGGGGTCTCAGAAGACGGTCCATCAGGCGTTGAAAGGTGGCGGGGGCTCCATGCAGTCCGAAGGGCAACACTTTGTAATGGTAAAACCCCACAGGAGTCCAAAAAGTGGTCTTCGGCTTTGCGAATAACCTTTTGTAAGGTCTAAGTTGGTAATAAATTTGCCCAGTTAAATAAATAAACTTGCCCAGCTTCTCCAGGAGCTCATCTATCCGGGGCATTTGGTAGGTATCAAAACGGGAGACATCACTGAGTTTTCTGAAGTCATTGCAGAAACGCCAGGAGCCTGCAGGCTTCAGGATGAGCACAACGGGGCTGGACCAGGGGCTGTGGCTTTCCTCGATGACGTCCAACTCCAACATCCTCTGTACTTCCTTTCAGATCTCCTCATGCTTTGCTTCAGGTACCCTGTAAGGGGGCACCTGTACAACAACTCCAGGGGACGTCTTCATGTGTTGTTGTACCAACCGTATCCGCCCCGGCAGATCTGAAAAGAGGTGATGGTTCCGGTGTAGGAGCATCTGGGTTTCCTTGATCTGTTGTGGGGAGAGGTTTGGAGAGAGAGAAATTATATCCATGGGAGAGGAGGTAGAATTGCTAGACAGCAATGCAGGGACTGTCTCCTCCGCAGGGGGTTCTCTTCAAGGTTTCAGGGCGTTCACATGGTGTATCTTTTCTTTTTTACTGTGGTCCAGATGGTATAACTTGTATGTCACTGGCCCTGTTCATTCGTGGATTTCATAGGGTCCCTGCCATCTGGTGTAAAGCTTGCACTCTGATGATGGCAGTAGCAGCATTACGTGATCCCCAGGGCGAAAGATCCTTTGCCGCGCTGAACGATCTTAGTACTCCTTTTGTCTGCTTTGTGCTCGCTGTATGTGTTCCCCCACTAGTGGCTTCAGCTGTGCAAGCCTGTCCTGAAGGGAATGGACATAGTCGAGCACATTGTGGGAGGACAAGCGCTGCGACTCCCAAACCTCCCGGGCAACATCTAAGATTCCTCGGGGTTGTCTCCCATAAAATAACTAGAAGCGGGAGAACTCTGTGGAGGCTTGGGGTACCTCTTGGATGGCAAACATCAGGAGAGGGAGGATTCCCAATCTTTTCTGTAGGCTTGCGAGACCTTTTTCAGCATCTGCTTCAGGGTTTTATTAAATCTCTCCACCAGCCCGTCTGTTTGTGGATGCTCTATTGAAGTTCTCAGGAATTTTAGGTTCAGGAGTTTACCTATCTCCTGCATCAGGCGTGAAGTGAACTGAGTCCCTTGGTCAGTTAATATTTCTTTCGGCAAGTCAAAACAGGTGAAGGGATTTACCATCTCCTTAGTGATGCTGGTGCTGATGGCCCTACATAGAGGTATCGCCTCCGGATACCTGGAAGTGTAATCCACAATCATGAGGATATATTCGTGTCCCCAGGAGGATTTAGGAAGGGGACCTACTATATCCATTGCGAACGAAGGGCTCGTCAATGACAGGCAGGGGCTCTAATGGTGCTCGGAACTGTGGTTTCGGTGCGCTTAGCTGACTGTCAGGGCAAGATGTACAAAAGCACCTGACATCAGCGTATACTCCTGACCAGAAGAACCTTTTCAAGACTTGCTCCCAGGTTTTGTCTACGCCCAGGTGTGCTTCTAGCAGATGTATGTGTGCCAGGAGGACAAACCGGCGATGTTTTGAAGGAACCAGAAGACGCTCCTGATTGGGACCATTACATTGGTATAGCATACAGATGCAGCCATTCAAAATGTGCGGTACAAACCCGCGGTACGGTAAACTACCCACAAGCCACCGCGGGGCACCGCAGGGCACTGCGGTAAGTGATTGGCTGGCCAAAATGACCGACAGGGACACTCGTGGTGCATTGGTTGGTAGTGAAAATATTTAATCAGTTAATATCTTTACTGTGCACATTTTAATCTGCTTAGTTTTGAATATTTATATGGAATTTTACCACTAAAGGGAAATTTTAGTAGCTGAGCATAAAAAGAAGAGGAGCATAACGCATCTGAAGGTCATAAATGATATTAATTTAGGAACATAAACATTACTGTATGTACGTAAACTGTACTGTGTATGGCTGGTCTTGGTAGTTTAAAGAAAAAATACACACCAGTCTTCCATTTCTCCCTAAACAGTTTAAGCATGAAAGTTTTATGAAACGGTACCCAAATATGTGATTGCTGTATAGAATGAACTTTTATTTCTACCGGACTGTTACATTTCTACCGGACTGTTACACCAACGCATTAGCATGTTAAAGCGATTTAATTGAGGAGCCTAGCTTTCTTAACTAGTAAGTACTGTACTTCCGTGGTTTTGGAGGGGGGAGGTGTCTTTTGCTGGAAATCTCGCCCCCTTCTACTTTGAAAATACCTGTGAAACCGGTTTAAATCGTCACAGCCTGCACTCCCGCAGAGAGGGGGGTTGTACTCGTTAATGTCTAAGCCGGAACACATCATTATATCTCATTTTGTATTTCTATAAAAAAATCGTTTGCCCATCCTAACACTATTGTTATTATTGTTTTTATCCTGTAAAGCGCTTTGAGGAGCACAGCTTTCTCACCACTTAGATTACTTTTTGATACCATCCTTACACAAAGCAGAAACTTCTTGTATTTTCCGATGACATACAAATGGAAAGATTACAGATTTTAATCGTCTTTTTTCTGAACCAGGGAAAATCTGATCATGTTTCTCTATAACAATAATAAAAAACTTTATTTTACATATCAACTTTAAAAGTGGCATCTCAAAGCAATACAGTAGATGTAAACCACAGATTACAAAGTAAATACCCAGACAAACGCAATCGCGTTTTTAATAAAATGCTTTTATTCATTCAGCAGAGAGAGAGCATAAAACCTGGGCGTAACAGCTGTTCCTTTTTCTGATCTCTCGCTCTCTGGATAAATGTCTCGCCTGTCCTGTTCTTTGTTTTCCTAATTTGCTGATTATGCCTTCTGCGATCCACTCCTGCCCTCACACCTAAAGAAGACTATTTTAAATTTCTTTGCGCGGTCCATTGTGCAATTAACCCTTGTATGTGATGTCCTTAAGGTGATATCACATAAAGGTGATATGTAAAATAATGTTTTTTATTATTGTTATAGAGAAACATGATCAGATTTTCCCCGGTTCAGAAAAAAAGATCTAAAGTATACTAGTTTGTCACTAGTATACTTTTAATACAATCTTTGCTGTGCTCTTGAGATCCTTGTGATATTTCAAGCTCTTGTGTCGCAGTTTAAATCTCTCTCTCTCTCAATTCAATTCAAGGTGCTTTATTAGCATGACAGATGGGTACAATCAGTGTTGGGTATTTACTTTGCTTTGAGATGCCACTTTTAAAGGTGATATATAAAATCAAGGCTTTAACTTGCTTTAACTGCGCAAGTCTGAGTTCTTGTGTCTGTCCTATCCGAACCCGAAAGTATTATAATATGTATCTTTATAGCAGGTGGTGTACAGCTTTTTAGAATAGATTACACTTTTCTAAAATGTATTTAAAAAATAAAAACGATTACAATCTAATCTTTCCACGTTTGATCCCAAGATCCCAAGAAAAATAAATCTAAACGGGGAGAAAGCTGTGCTGAATGTTTATTAAAATACTTAGAAGACAAAGATATCAATTTATGTTGCATTTGTCTGATTGTGAATAAAAAAACACATATATTTAAACCCGCGTTTGCGATTTAAAACAATATAAATGTTTACATTGTAATGCATAGGTGACTATTCATTGTTATTAAAATGACTTAAATTCGATCATGTTGTGATATTTAGAAATGTGAATTTGTTTGGTGCGAGTGAGGTTTTATTTAATCTCTGACTCAGGGAAACGTTTCATTTTTTCAAAGAAATGTTTGTTAAAAAAAATTCATGGCTCCAGCGGGAAATGTTTAGGGAGAAATGGAATACTGGTGTGTATGTTTTCTTTAAAGTACCGAGACCAGCCATATACTGTATGTTTAAGTTCCAAAATTAATATCGTTTATGGCCTTCACACGCGTTACAGTATGCTCCTATTCTTTTTATGCTCAGGTACTAAGATTTCCCTTCAGTGGTAAAATTCCATATAAATATTCAATACTTAAACGGGCACAGTTAAGACATTAAATATACATATACATACTGTATACAGTACAGTTTGCATACGGTAATATGTTTATGTTCCTAAATCAATCTCTTTTATGAGCATGTGAAAGGCATGGTGAATCGATTCTCAAAAATTACTGTACTTTGCATGATTGGAAACAAATGGGTGATTGCGAAATGCTGTGGTGTTACTTTTACAAAGACGGTCAATGAAAAAAACAATGTGGACCAGGGCAATACTTTGAGTTTACAGCTTTTCCAAGGTCATTCATTATTAATACTATTAGTAATATCTTCGTTAAAGACTTTGATGGCGACAGCTCAAACATGAGAGGTTGAGCTTTATTAGCTCCACCTTGCGGAAATTCCGGATACTATTATTTTACTTGCGGTATTATAGGAGAATTTACGGTAGACTGCATAAAGCGCACTGCAAAATAATGCGGTATCACCCACGCATTTTAAATGGCTGCATCTGTATATAGCTTATAATAAAAGAATTTGGGCATCCCTGACGAGCCTCCACCGGTTGTCCTTTCAATTCAATCGCATGGGCATGGGCATGGGCCAGGGTAGGGTGCGCCCCTTGGTCTCGGGGGAAGTCTGCGGTGAGGATGCCCATCTTCCAGTTGTCAAGAGGGTCCGTAGTTTGCCCGGCTTGCTTAGATCTGTGGGGTGAAGATGGTGAGGCAGATGCAATAGTATTAATTTGGGTAACGCCTCCCTTTCCTTTTGCACTTCCCCAGGGCGCAAATGCCTACCTCTGTCTTGAGAGTTTTGTTGATGTTTTGGTTTCTTTGCTGTGTCGCAGTTCAATTTAGAGCTGTTTCCAAAGTACAGCTAACTGAACAGGGGAAAATTCCTTCCAAGAATCAGGGGGTGTGGCAGCCCATGTACTACAGCAGCTGTGACCACTACCGTGTGCCCTCTAAAACTTAGCCATAGGCGGGCTACTGGGTATTCTCGTTGCTCCCCATGAATGCAGCCGACAGAGATCTCATGATGTTTTTCGACCTGGTGTGGTCGAACTACATCAGGGGTGACCAAACAGATAGCGCTCCCAAAATCAACGAGGGAGGGCTAGGAGGGGCTGTTCATTTAATAGGATGGGTTCTACTGGAGGATTCGTGTGCACCGTCCCCTTATGCCAGTTACAGGAGGAGTGGCAATGTTGCAGTCCATTTTTGTATCTTCAGCAAGACACTGATCGGACTCGTGTCCCTCTATGGCACATCAGGTACAACGAGATCACCCCTGAATTCTCCTGGTGGCCCGGTCCGCGGGGGTTGAGTTCACTTTGAATTTGGGGCAGACCCTGATGTCCTCCCCTCCTGCTGTGTACCTGCGCTGGTGGCGTCCTGGTCCCGCCCTGCAAGGTTGGCTGCGGCGAGGTTTTTCTCCAGGATGGCCATTAAATCATCCACTGTCTGGGGTCATGCTGGGCCACTGAATGTTGCAACTCGGGGGGAAATTGCTGCAGATACACATCTAGCACAACCCGCTTGATTATTTGACCCGGAGACAGGGTGTCTGGCTCGAGACATTTTTTGGCCAGATATATCAACTCGTACATCTGAGAGTGGGCGGAGTGGGTCATAGCACCACTGATGGAGCCGCCGGGCTCTGACGCGAGTCGTGACCTCTTCCCGGGTGAGGATTTCTGACTTCAGCCGGGTATAGTCTGAGGCAGACGCACTGTCCAGACTGTAATATGCCTTCTGGGCCTCACCACAAAGAAAGGGAGCCACGATGCTGGCCCATAGGTTGTGGTCCCATTGCAGATGCTCCGCCGTCTGCTCGAAGGCTCTCAAGTAAGCCTCCACATTGTCTTCAGGCGTCATCTTCTGCAGGACATGGCTGGGCTGGACCTGAGCCAGTGCCTGTGATGCAGGCGTTGGTAAGGTGGGTACAATCTGAATTCTCTCTCCCATCTGTCAACACAGAAACTGTAAAGCAGTTTCTTGGTCCTGTAAATATCTGGTCTGAGTAGAGGCTGACTCCTGGATGGTGGAGATCTGAGTCTGGAAGGTGCCCTGGGCTTGTCGCTGTAACTTGTTGGTTTCCCATTGTACCATTGGCTCGGATTGCCTCTTCCATCAGGGTCAGGCGATCAGCCATGATGACTACAAAAGCAGGCAGCCCCACATTGGGCACCAAGTGTGATAGTGTCAGTTGAGTTAGGAGGGTGCCTGAGCACATGCAGAGAGCGTGTTGTCTTCCGTGCGGTGTGCCGGTGTGTAGTCGTCTGCAGAGGTTTCTGTTCTCTGGTACAAGAGGGAAATCTTTCTCTAAGTGGAGAAATTAGTTTGTGTCACCATGAGGGGAATACATTCGGTTCTACCGTGAACCCCATCTGCAGGCACGTGGGGATCTTAAATCGCAGTCCTGCTTGGCATCAGGTGTGGAAGCTGCACATTCCCACGCACTGCTGAGTAGGAAGTGCAGTGGGAGGTTTGTTCCACTGTCACAGTATATATTCTTAAAACATGTTAAACTCCAAATTAAGAACACATTTATAGAGAATTACCTTCAGCCCTGAATTTGAAGTGCTTTCATTAACTTAAAAGTGATTATAACATATATAACAAAAAATGTAATTATAACAGAAGTGCACAGCAAAAATTGACTGTGTCCAAAATCCCTGTCACTAACAAGGAATGAACCAGGAAGGTTGCTAGAAAGGTGAAGATAAGATGGAGGGATGCATGCTAGAAAGAATGCATGAAAAGATGGAGCATGTATAGGTAAGACAACTTAAAAGCAAGATTATGATTTGATCTTCTCCTGAACTTCTGTTGCAGGGAAGAGGAGGAGGGGGAGTGGCATGTATCTACAGTGGTCATTTTAACTGTAAAAAACATCTCTTTTGGTGAGTTCTTATCGTTTCAGTATGTGGCTCTCACTCTTACAGTATATGTGAGACTTCTGTGCTGTTTGTTGCTAATTATAGACCTCCCAAGTATAATGGTGATTTATTGGGAGAATTTGCTGAACTATTATCAATTGCATCTACCAGCTATGGTCAAATTCTTCTCACTGGTGATTTTAACTTGCATATTGATAACTCATCATATATTAACGCTATGGGATTCATAAGACTTGGAGACGTTTGACTATAAGCAGCACGTGGATAGTTTTACTCATAAACTTGGTCACATCTTGGACTTAGTTGTAAGTAAAAGTTTAGAAACAAAGGTGTTACTAATGATGGAGTCTACTAGCAGTAACATCTGTATATTACTCTGTACCTATATAGTGGAAGGAGCTGTGAACTCCTGCTGAATTCACATCCTAAATTCTAACCTTCGTGCTTGCTTGAGCATAGATGTTTCTCCCTCTCTGTACTAAACTCTCATCTTCTGTACCAAACTCCCTGATAAGGAAGGAATGTTTTAATTGCTATCTGAGTCCTCGAGTTCCTTGAGAAATTACCTCAAAGACAGAAAACGGGGGTGTAAAGTGTATATAAGCTGTGGAGAGCCATATCCCCTGTGAACAACAACAAAAATAGTCCTCATTGTGTTGTTCCTTGTATGCATACAATAAAGCTTGGCTTGACGAACGGACACCTCAGGCTCGAATCTCTTGGTTTCTACAATTTGGCACTGTGAGCAGGGTACTCCAATGACACGAGACGTTCCCACCCAGCACCAGAGACAGAATTCTGCACTAAGGTAAGGACTCCTCTTTCTAAAAGTCCCGGCTCTCTCGTGCTGTGATGGGGAGGCTCCCTTGGTATCCCCCTGGCCCAGGAGAAGGCACCAGTGCAGTGATGGGCTGGTTGCTGTAAGCCCCAGTTTGAGCCGTGATTTTTATTGTTTGTCGGGAAGCCCAGGAGTGCTTCATTGTAGTTTGCTGTAAGCCCTGGTTTGAGCCCGGGCATGCTTTTTCTGTTTGTTGGGAAGCCCAGGAGCACTTCATTGTTGCTGTAAACTCCGGTTTGAGCCCAGGCATGCTTTTACTTGTTGTGGAGCCCAGAAGGCCTGCTTTGTTGTTTCCAGAAATTAAGGAAAAAGTTAGGTCTGCCAGAGGGTGCGTGGGATGTTGTAGAAAGTAGAAAGTAGATGTAGCTTGTAGAATGTGAGAGAAGCGCTGGTGTTAGGAAAGCAATTGCGATTCTACTGTACACAGGATCTAAAGAGCGATCAGACTGGGAGGTTGAAAAAAGAGAGTTGTAGCACTAAATAAAAGGAAACATATGTTGTTAGGACAAAGAGATCAGTTAGAAGACAAAGTAAGGAAACTAGCTGAAGAAGTTGAGAAGCTTAAGGCTCATGCATGAACAGGCAGAGCGGGGTTGGTCACCCCCTCGACTCCAGCTCCAGCTAAGTAATATCCTACCATATCGCAAGACAGTAGTGGGGACCCCGACCAAGACTGGTGGGATCAGTTTTTTTTTCTGCTGGACTGATGAATCCCCAGGAGGACCTCCAGGAAAAATACAAAAAGGGGGAAGTACAGCTTTGCCCGTTAGGAGACAGCCCCTATACCCACGGAGAGCAGTCAGGCATAACTGTAACACAGGTTCTGCCGAAGATGATCCTTTGACCTCCACCGTTTGAACGCAACAAACCCAGGGTGGTGGGGGCAGAAAGCAGACTACTACCTCGAAACCCGAAGATATAGATAGGTGGGCAAAAGAAGTCCCACACCCTAAAAACGGTATGCAACAAACTTAGAGAGCTCTGATGTAGCTCAAAGATACCTGCGGTATTACCCCTTTTGCTGTGATGATGATCTTAAGGAGAGCAAGGGAAAAGTAAGCTGGAACTATTAGGGAATTATTAGAAAACAGAGGCGAGGAAAATTGAGAGAACTATGTATGCAAAACTATGCACTGTTCAAATGGGAGCGTCTTTTACTCCCAAACCAAGTGCTTCCCCGAAGGTGAAGGATTACAAATCCCCCAAGCACACTGGGGGCAGTAATCGAGTGCAATGGCATTATTGTCTGAATTATGGGCATGTTCAGAAAGTGTCGTAAAAGTCAGCAGGACATGAAAGACCTAGACCTTCCCTATAATTCAACAAATAGGGAAGGGCAGGCAAGCCTTCTCTCACATTTGAAAGATTTAACTGAGGAGCAAAAGCAACAACTCTGGGATCTTTTAAACTAGGAGACCCCCTAGTAGCCTCCCCATGCCTCACTCAAGAATTAGGAGAAAAAGAATTTGAAACTGAAATGTAAAATAAATAGTGAAGACGTTTCTCTGTTATGGAATACTGGAGCTTAAATTTCATGGTTGTCTGAAAAAAAATGCTCAATAGTGCGAAGTTCAATATACGGAGAGACAGCTGGAGGCTATTGGTGTAGGGGGGAAAGTTACTCTCAAAGAAACTAAACTACTTAGAGTGGAAATGAAAGATGAGGAAGGGGGACAAGTCTCTATTTCCACGACAATTTAGGTCGGTCCAACACCCGATATTTTGGGGTGGGATGCCCTCAAAACATTTACAGGGCATCACTCTGAAAGTCCCAGAAGAACAAGTGAATATTAACATCTGGTCTCTCCAGAAAGATTAATTAAAAGATCATCCAAATTGGACTAAAGATAAGGATGAGTGTGGCCTTTTGGATATGGGGTGAAACCATACCCTTTCACTAAACCATATAAGATTCAGAAAGGAGCTGAAGAGGGAATTTGGCCCATTGTGCAAAAACTGTTAAAACAGTGAATCATTAAGCGCACTCATAGTTCAAGCAACAACCTTATGCCCTGATCATAAGAAATTTTCAGTGATTGATATGGCTAACGGGTTCTGGTCAGTACCCCTGTACCCAGAGTTGAGAAAAATGGGTATTGGACAGCTATGCTAGCTCAGGAACGTGGGGGCAGTTATAGACTTGTGGGTTGTTACTGATGTCCCCTTGATGATGTAGCTAGGGATGGGGACATTGCTTGTGAGCAGTTCAGACTGTTTGTCTCGCAGTTCAAGCTGTAAATAGTATAGTACTAGATCAACAATTAATAGTGAGAAGCTCTCATGTTGTACATACAGATGCAGCCATTCAAAATGCGCGGGCGATACCGCATTATTTTCCGGTACGCTGTACGCAGTCTACCGCAAGTTACCGGTAAATACCGCGAGTTACCGGTAAATACCGCTAGTTACCGTAAATTCTCCTATAATACGACAAGCAAAATAATAGTATCCGGAATTTCCGCAAAGTGGAGCTAATAAAGCTCAACCTCTCATGTTTGAGCTGTCGCCATCAAAGTCTTTAACGAAGATATTACTAATAGTATTAATAATGAATGACCTTGGACAAGCTGTAAGTGTAAACTCAAAGTATTGCCCTGGTCAACATTCTTTTTTTCAATGACCGTCTTTGTAAAAGTAACACCACAGCATTTCGCAATCACGCATTTGTTTCCAATCATGCAAAGTACAGTAATTTTTGAGAATCGATTCACCATGCCTTTCACATGCTCATAAAAGAGATTGATTTAAGAACATAAACATATTACCGTATGCAAACTGTACTGTATACAGTATGTATATGTATATTTAATGTCTTAACTGTGCCCGTTTAAGTATTGAATATTTATATGGAATTTTACCACTGAAGGGAAATCTTAGTGCCTGAGCATAAAGAGAATAGGAGCATACTGCAACGCGTGTTTGAAAATACCTGTGAAACCGGTTTAATTCGTCACAGCCAGCACTCCCGCTGAGAGGGGGGTTGTGCCCGTTAATGTCTTAGCACAAAGCAGAAACTTCTTGTATTTTCAGATGACATACAAGTGGAAAGATTACAGATTTTAATCGTCTTTTTTCTGAACCAGGGAAAATCTGATCATGTTTCTCTATAACAATAATAAAAAACTTTATTTTACATATCACCTTTAAAAGTGGCATCTCAAAACAATACAGTAGATGTAAACCACAGATTACAAAGTAAATACCCAGACAAAAGCAAACGCGTTTTTAATAAGATGCTTTTATTCGTTCATAATCCGACGATCTCAGGAAGACTAATGGGGGTCTGGCTTTTTTTCTGGAAAACCATAACTCTGGTCTTGTCCAGATTGACTGTCAGCGCCCAGGTCTGACAGTGCTGCTCCAGCCTCTGTTCTGTGGGCGACAGCAGGACCAGTTCGTCTGCAAAGAGCAGGAACTCGCTTTTTGTAATTAATGCAGATCAGTAAATCAAGGGACAAAACAGTTATTGCGCCCGGCTCCTCAATGGGCTTCAACGTGCTAATCCGTTGGTTTAACAGTCCGGGTGTGGCAATGTTTTTTATTATTGTTATAGAGAAACATGATCAGATTTTCCCCGGTTCAGAAAAAAAGATCTAAAGTATACTAGTTTGTCACTCTTCTCATCCCCTCTTTGCTAAATGGCTTTTGAATCGAGTCACATGAAGACAGAGGTGAAACAGCCCTACACAGCCCTGTCGCAGTACACGAATATAATTATATCTTATTAATTTCTTGAGATACGCGATTCTTTTAATACAGTCTTTGCTGTGCTCTAGAGGATCCTTGTGATATTTCGAGCTCTGGTTGAATGATAAGTGTCGCAGTTTAAATCATTTTCGTAGTTAGAAATTATGGAACGCTCTGTTAAAAGCAAGGGAGTTTTTATGTCCGTTGCAGTTTTTTTGCAACATGAATATAATTATATCGTTATTAATTTCTTGAGATAAGCGATTCCATATTATATTCCCTTTTAATCAAATTCTAAAAGTATGCTTGTGACTCCGGTATTACGTTAGTTAAAGACTTCGATGCTTAAAATGTTTAGGGAGAAATGGAATGCTGGTGTGTATGTTTTCTTTAAAGTACCGAGACCAGCCATATACTGTATGTTTAAGTTCCAAAATTAATATCGTTTATGGCCTTCACACGCGTTGCAGTATGCTCCTATTCTTTTTATGCTCAGGCACTAAGATTTCCCTTCAGTGGTAAAATTCCATATAAATATTAAATACTACAACGGGCACAGTAAAGATGTTTACTGTAAATCTTTCTACGACAGACCAACGGACCACGAGTGCCCCTGTCGGTCAACCAATCACGTACCGCGGTACCGTGTGTCATCGTGCGTCACAATGTGCGACGCCGTAGCCAATTACCTGCGGTACGTGTGTGTACCGCGCACTTTGAATGGCTGCATCTGTACTTTGTTATCTCTCAGCTGTGTAAGTCAAGTTACTGCAGCTAGATGGAGTAAGTGGCAGCTCCTATTGGAGGCCCCTAATCTGACAATAGAACAAGAAGGTGCTCTGAATCCAGCTTCCCTCCAGCCAGAACCATCTATGGATTATTTGGTAGAACACGATTGTGAGATTAGGAGCATGGAAAACCAGCTTGGACATTTTTGAACACCCCCGGGGGAATGAGGATTTAATATTATAATTTAAATATAAATTTAATATTATTTACAGATGGTACCTGCCACAGCTGCGACCTTATAGTTCTTTTGACAAACATCGCATCTCTGAACCATATCTTTCGCATACCTCTTAAATCCCACACCCACCCAGTTTTGTGAAAAGATGTGACACATCTGAGACACACCCAGGTGTCCTACAGAGTGAATTTGATGAGCAACAAACAGCATCAGGTCCTTAGGACATGCAGGTCGGCCAGTCTTCTGGCACCTTCAGGTGCCATCCTTCTGGATGCCCACACTAACCATATGTAGCGGCGAGGCTTAATAATAAGGCAGAATTAAGTGTTCTGAGCCTTCCCAAATGAGGCCCCATTTCTCTGTTCATCTCTGTGGTGCAGCCACAGAGAAACTATTCATGCAAGATGTTTTCTTTTGATAAGGACAGCTCCCAAAGGGGGATGCACTTAGCTAAGCCTGGCTATCATGATCAATGGTCATCCATTGGCGCCTATCTGTCTAGGGAGTGCCAGTTGGACATCTGGACTGCATTACTAAGTGTCAGGAGTAAGTGACTCATATCTCACCTTGATCAACCAATCAGGGACTGGTAGGGCCGAGTAACCCACGTGGGACTCTGATGCCCATGGAACTTTCAGCCAATCAACGAGCTGAAGTTCCTCCAGGTAAAAACAGGCAACACAGAGAGCCTGAGAGATTCAGATTCGACAAGATTCAGTAAGATTCAGGAGAGGATTCTGTGGACTGTTCTAAAGGGAATTCAAAGGAGAATTCCAGGGCAGGACGGCCCAGGAGCAGAAGGCTCCCAAGGGCAGGACATTCTCGCAGCGCGCCTCCTGACCATCATGAGACTCAGCCCGGACAACCACGGAACGGCCAGTGTGTCCGAGTGCCAGAACTTTCCTTTGTTCTAAGAGTCTAGAGCGGAGGTTGCCAGAGAGTAACCAGCAGCAGGCCTCGTGAACAGGTCGGAACTGTGGAAAGCTGAATCACTATTCAGAACTAGCTCTTCATCAGGAACGAACCGGTCCTCTTCCTGACTTGCTGGGACCCACAGTCATCTTTTCTCCTGTGCACAAACTTTGCTAGTTAAAGCCAACACTAACTAGCCAGTCAGTGAGCATCAACAGCGCACCATCGCAAGCCGCACAGCACAGCCTGGCTGTGAGAGCGCGGATTGGACAGCAACAGCCTGCAACTGTTTCTTTGTGCCCGCAGGAGATCTGAATCCCCAGAAATTGGATGAGTATTCAACTTCACTGCATTACAGCTCGAGAATTCAATTGTTATCCCAACCAGTTGATATCAATTTAATTCCTAAGAGTTATGTACTTGTTTTGAGTATCTGATGTAGAAGTTATAACCAAGTGCATTTACGAAACGGTCTTAATGAATGATATACTGAACGTATGTCCTCTTGATGTGTAACACTTCGTAACTGATTGAATATATACCTTTTGTATTCTGATAACCCTCTCGATAAGATCTGTTAGGTTTACATGCATATTCTATGTATTAATAAATGTATCCTCGTGTATTAGTACCTGTGTGCGAGCATTGTTTGAGTTATATCGCATGGTTGGATTCTAAAGCCATCAAAAGAATCAACTTTGTGATTTACTGCTACAATTAATAATTGTCTTAGTAAATGCCCAAACCCTACAGAATTGGTGCCTTCAGAGAGCCACTATGATTACATATTTGGCGTCCCTGAACCGGTTTTCCCTACACATAGTACAGAGATGGCATTGGTCCATGTTGTGAATAACCTGAGACTGAGTGCCGATGAACAAAAAGTCTCTATTTTGGTCTTAATTGATCTCAGTGCAGCTTTCGATACAAGATCCTGATCCACCGACTTGAAAACTGGGTTGGTCTTTCAGGGACAGTTTTAGAATGGCTTAAATCCTATTTGATGAATAGATAGTTACTTCGGGAAATCAATCATAAAAAAATGTTGATATTTCTTTTGGAGTTCCGCAGGGTTCCATTTTAGGACCTCTGCTCTTTTCATTGTATGTTACCTCTAGGTAATGTAATCAGGAGCCATGGGGTCAATCTTCATAGTTACACCTATGATAAACAACAATATATCTCTATTCCATCTGAAGATCAAGACTCCATCAACAGACTAATTGGCTGTGTGATAGATATTTCTCAATGGATGTCTCAAAATTTTCTGCAGTTCAATCAGGACAAGACTGAAATACTGATATTGGGTACTAAAACTCAGAGAGGACTCTTGCAGGATAAATAGGGCTCTTTTGCTTCATGTGTTAAATCGGAAGCACGAAACCTAGGTGTAACTTTAGATTCTGATCTTTGTTTTGTCCCTCATATAAATAAGGTTACTAAAGTTGCATTCTATCATTTAAGAAACATTGCGAAAGTTAGGCCTTTTTTATTCCAGGGCGATGCAGAAAAACTTGTCCATGCATTTGTTACTAGTAGAATTAATTATTGTAATGCTCTGTTTAGTGGGCTCCCCAAGAAAACAATAAATCCCCTATAACTTGTTCAAATTACAGCAGCAAGGATCCTAACAAAAACAAAAAGGAGAGCACATATCACCCCTGTTTTGAAATAACTTCACTGGTTACCTGTATCATCTAGGATAGATTTTAAAGTTCTTTTATTTGTTTTTAAAAATGTAAATGGCGTAGCACCTGTATACCTTACTGAATGTCTGTTTTTATATGTTCCTATACATGACCTGGGATCTGCAAATACTGGCCTTCTGCAAATACCACGTGTGAAATACAGAAATAGTGGAGAGGCCACTTTTTGTTTCTATGCTTCTAAATTATGGAACTCACTACCACTCTTTATTAGGCAGTCAAGCTCGGTACACTGTTTTAAAAAAAAAATATATTTTTTGTATTTATCTTTCTATTTTATTTATTTATCCTTTATTCTTTATTTTATTACAACTTAGTTTTTTAAGCATAAATTGACATTAGTGTTGCTTTACTGTATTACTGTTTTTTTTTACAACTGAATGTATATCTTTTAATTTTAAGATTTTATTTTTAAGTTTGGTTTGTAAAACACTGAGTTGCTATTTGTATGAAAGGTGCTCTATAAATAAAGTTTATTATTATTATGACTATTATTGCATTAATTACATAAGAGAATGGAAATGCATGATTACCATTTGAGCTCCTTCCAGAGTTCTGTTAAACAAGTCCATTATATAACTAACACACTACAGGATTACAGTGGAAAATTGTACATTTACATTCTCATTTCAACCTCAACTTGTTGAACCTTAAGTGAAACAATACAGTATCAGAATAAACTAAAAAGGTGATGTTTGCAGTGTCGTAAATAAGGCTTTAACAGATCTTTTAAATCACAGTCAATATCTATATAATGTGGTTGAACCATTATGTAAATTTGAATAATAAAATATTTAACCATTATTATGGAGTTCATGTATCTTAATATTTTTTAATTGTTGAAGAAATATTTTATATATAAAATATTATATTTTGTATTAGCTATTGTGACACTAAATAACCTATATACTTTCAGAAAAAAACATTGTGAATGTTTTACTAATAATGCTTATTGACTTCACCAACAGATATTCTAGTATCTGTTTCCAGCTGCTGTTCTACTAAATTTTAACATCTGCAACTTGCAACCTCAAATTTTATGGATTTAAAAAAAACTGTCAGCTACATTTTTGTCCCGTGTAAAAAAAAGTGCACAGCATACAACAAGGAGCATACAGCTTGAAGAGAAGCTGAACACAGTATTACAGGGATTTGAAGGAAAACACAGTAATGCCAAAGCAGTTTCAATTTTGTAATTGCTGTGAAACATTTGATGCTGTAAGTTATTTCTTTTTTATTTTTAAATTAAAAAATAATTATTTTTACCCAACTGTACTATTATTTTTAAATTGTAACTGTTAGTGAAAGCTAATTTGTTAGTGCATGAATATACAACACTTAGAGCTTGTGCATTTTGTTAGCTCACTGCATGTTAGCCATTGTTTCAACATAATGGGCTCCTAGTGCTGTTATTTTAAAACCTTTACTTGTAAATTGAACATTCCCCTAAATACAATTTATATGCAAATTACAAATACACTGAATAAAAAGCCTTTTTGTGTCTCAAATTTGAAATAGCTTGATGCCCAAATAATGCTTATTGAGTTTACCAATTTCCTTTCCTGCAGCATCTACCCTATGCCTATAATGTCTCTTAGTTCTTGACTAACTGTTTCATGACTTCATGTAACGAGATCAGACTCAGAAGCTTTAACCACTTTCCTTAAGGTAACAAAGTATAAAGATACAGAGACAAGATTAAAAACATGTACTTCCACGGTTAACTTTTCATATTTTTTTCTTTAACATTTCTAAAATCCTTTATAAAGCCTCCAGGCCATCACCGAAAACACAACATGGTCTATGTAAATTGGCAGTGCAGGCACAGAACCATCATATTTTATATATTGCATGGTGTCTTTGAACCACCTCGATTTAGTAGCATAGAAAAGGTGCTCCATCCCCAGAAAGCTATTTATCACCTGGACTTCAGGTTTGTATAGTACTCAGCTCTCTTTTTTTCATTGCTCATACAGCAGTGACATACTGCAGGTATTACTTGTGTACTTTTCAGTAAGTAGACTTAAACCTTTGGGATTTTATAACAATTACCATGCCTCTGAGAACATGATTTGAAGCTCTTAGTGAATGCTGGAAAACCTTCCCCTGACCAGATTCTTGTGGTAGAGAACCCCTGTGACCCATACACAATTTTTCAGACCTTCAGTTTAACACAACTGGGACCCCAGAACACTCCCTCTCCCTTCATCTTCACAGTAGGGTAACCACTCCAATTACCACAACTTTTTCTTAAGAATATTTCACAGCATTGCCTTGTGTAGTGTAATAGGGGTGGATTGAAAGCATTATGCCTTGTGAACATATAGAAAATTGTGACAGACAGACAGACATTCAATTCACTGTCTGAGAGCAAGCAGCTGTCACAACATATGATCCTGAAATGTAAGAAGCCAGACAGCAGGAACAAGTGTTCTTGGGTATCAAAATATTAGTCAGAGAACCAAGGTCAGAGAAGCAGGAAAATTACTGAATATGTCCTCTCACCATTCCCTTATTAACCCTGAGAAACTAAACTTTACTTGTACAGAATATAAGCCACTAAAAAATGCATTCTATAGTGATCTCCAGCAGTGTCTGTAACACATTATAAAGTTTTTAGATTTGAAGACAATTATACTGGGTAGTAATCGCTCCAGTTGAAGCCCAGAGAGTGAAAGCCATTTGAACAGCTTTCTTTGAAACAGCTGCAGCAAATAAATATGAATATGTTCCATATTCCTGATGCTCTGAAAGTCATTATTTTTACCTCTACACCTGATAGCTGCAAGTTTGAAGTACTTTGGAAAGGCTAGAGATGCAGCAGACCTGGGCTCTGGATGAAGAGGTGTTTTGTAACTGTCTTACAGGCTGAAGAAAAAATTAGTAAACATCTTGGCTGAAAAGAAAAGTGGTGTAGCAATGTTCTTTTATTGTGCATCTCTTGAAATTAAAAAAAAAAACTCCTTGTCTTGTTCATCAAGCCGTCTAATTATTACATGAAGTGTGAGCGTGGCTAACAACCATCCTAGAAAGCAAGTCATAACAAATAAATGCATTATATTTAGCTACTTGTTTATTAACACATTTTTCACTGTATCTACGACCCAGAGCCTCAGACGCATTCATGTTTCCTGGTCTTACGAACAAGCAGCAAACATGAATGCATTCGCTAAAAGGAAGAGGGGGAGGAGAGGCGACCTACTTGTGGGATCCAGATGGCATGTATTCCAACTGCTGCTGCCCTGTATCCTGCTGGCAAATGTGTAATCACTGGACATTCAGCTTGACAAAATACATTGCTGGATCTATTCTCAACGGGACATGAGGACATTAAGGACTGCTGTATTCTCTGTTTCACATATACCTGGTTGAAACCAAAATTCCTGAAAAGGATATTCAGTCTGCTGGGTTTACAATTATAGCATGAACCACACAGTTAATTTCACCAGTGAAGTTAAAGGGGAATGTGTGTACCCTCCAATCAACAATCTATTTTGTACTGATGTAGTAGTCTTCTCTAAATACTGCTCATCTAACCTGGAATATTTTATTACCAAATGTTGCCCTTTCTTCCTGCTGAGGGAATTTTCCTGTTATTATGAAGGCTGTGTACATACAGCTGCAAGTTAATGCCAAAGTTGCACTGAACAAACTTTACAGAGTCATCAGTAAACGATGAAAGTATGCACCCAGAGGCTTCTTCCATAGCGGTGGGGGACTTAACCATTGTAATCTTAACAAACGTGCTACAAAAATTGTTTCTCTTCCTACCAGAGGTAACGATATCACTGTTATTCCACCATCGAAGGGGTGTGCTGAACTATTTATTTTACAAGTTAGACCACAACTCCATACTCCAACTTCCAGTTTACAAAAGAAGCTAAAGAGCACACCATCCACAGAAAGGAAGTTACCATGAATTCATGGACTGTTTTGAAACTCCTGAATAGAGTATATGTAAAGATGCTTTCTCTGACCTTAATGAGTGTACAGAGTTGGTCATATCCAATATTAAATTTTGTGTGGATCTGTTTCCAACAGAAAGATACAGTTACTGTATATCCTAATCAAAACCACAACAAACTTTAAAACTGGACCACTGCATTTTATTCAGGAGATAGTGAACCGTTGAAAATTTCTCACTGTCTTTATTTGTGGGACCAGCATGTTTCAAGAAAACCACCATATTACAGCTGTCCACAGCTGTCCAAGAAAACCAAATTAAAATGCCTAAACGACATCTAGTGACACTCACTATGCAGCTATGAAATGCTTGAACAGGCTAGTAATGATATTAATTGCACTATTTAAGTCTCCCTAGGCCTACTCTCTGGCATTACACATTGTCTTTGAATGCCTTGACAGGTGGGATACAACTATCAGGATGCTATTTATTGATTACTGTTTGACCTTCAATACAATTGTTGCCTCCAAGCTGGTCTTGAAACTTTAGACTTTAGACTTGAAGACCTTAACCTCATCTTCAAATGCATACCATACTGAATTTCCTAACGGGCAGACCACAGATGGTAAAGATAGACAAGAAAACTATCTTTCAGACAGTACTCACTCTTCACTTATGGCTGTTCAGCCAAATAAAGTAACACCCATAACAGCCATATCATCATTTTTTCTGATGACACCACAATAATTGGTCGGATCAATAATAATGATGAATCTACATATAGGAATGATGCAGCAGATCTGATACAGTGGTGTAATAACAACCTAGCTCTGAATGTCACCAAGACAAAATAACCCATTATTCAAGAGACTTAGAGAGTGTCACTCTCTGATCAGCATTGATGGAGCATCAGTGGAAATTGTTAATACTAGTTGTTTCAGATTTTTTGTGGTTACAGATCTCCAATTACCTCATCTGGACCCAGAATTCTGAAGCTATTTGGAAAAAGGCACAAGTGTGCCTTCACTTTCTGAGGTGTCTGACGAAATGCGGAATGAGTAAGCTGATATTCTTGGGTTTTTATTGTTGCTTCATATAGAGTGTCCTCACTAGTGGCATTGCCGTATGGCACGTATGGTATGGAAATATAACCACACAGGACAGAAAGAGTATACAAAGGGTTGTGACATCTTTAAAAAAATCATAGGATCTGACTTACCATCAATTGAAGAGATCTGTATCAACAATTGCCAAAATAAAGCCTGTGCCATATTACAGGATTAGAACCACCCTGGAACCAAACTGTTCTCACCTCCATGGTCTGGCAGGTGGTAACGCAGCACCAATATACAGAACACCAGGTTCAGAAACAGTTATTATGCAAAAGTTCTCATTATTTGACCTTCACTGAGATCACTGAGAAGCAGATGTGCATGAAATTATCTTAGGCATATACAGTACATTTTGTGAAAGGATGTCAGTTTCAGAGAAAAAGGTAGCTTTTATTTCTACTACATTTCAGTGTGGTGAAAGACTTGACATCAGTCTCCTGAACAATTGGTGAATGACAGTTGGTGGAATAAGATCTGATGTGCTATATGAAGAAGGTAGCAAATCCTCTTAGGTTAAGGACCTGCATTGGATGCACAGAAGGAAGCACCAATCCAATTGACCACTCATGGAACATGGCATGAGTTTTGGATTGTTGTGTCTTTGAGAAGAGTTTCAGAGAGAGAATTATTAGAAGAAGAGTTTGTTCTTAGAAGAGTCTCAGAGAGAAACTTTAAAAACTAGTATGCAGGTTAAGCTGCAGATATTCTAGAGAGAAACAAGAAGATAAAAATTTAAAGAAAAAGTTTAAGTAGAGCTCGAAGTTGATCTTGTGTGTTTTGTGGTTGCTTTTTCCCCTGCACTGTAAAATAAATAGCATTGTTTTTTACCTTATGGTTAGGGTTAGGATTTGTATGTTTTCACAAAACTTTAATTATACCTTAGAGAGCAGAAGTGGGAGTTAGTCAAATTCTAATTAAAATGAAATCAGTCAACAAATATGAAGGGATTTCATACTAAATACTTTTGAGTAAGGTGTTATTTTGCTTGGCAAAGGAAATTACCTAGATGAAGGACAGAGCTATCACAACCCCAAAAGAGTCCCCAAAACACATATGCAGATTTTTTCAAATATGGAGCTCTAGTAGTGTAAGATAGTTTGTCCTAGTCAGTTTAGATATGCAATGTTTTAGAAGAAAACTGATGGAGAATGAATTGAACAAAAAGTTGTGTGGTGCCAATAATGGACCATGCGTCAAGAAGCATTTCACAGTACTGCCACTAAAGCCTAGCTTGCTTGATATTGGAATTATATGACGGCCAGTGAAAGACACTGCAGCAACACAAGTGGCTTGAGGTGAACTGTGCTGTAGAGATAGAAGGAAAGGAACTGATAGTGAATAGTTTTCACTTGCTGAAGGTTATTAGAACTTAATGGATGAGAAAAGATTCCAAGTGGAACACCTGAAACTAAAATAAATCTCAACTACAGTATGTTTGAGTGGAAGCTTCGGGAGGATGGGAGAAAAGAGTTGTGGGCCAACACCTCACTAGATGGACACAAGAGGAGGGGATAAAAGAGTAGGAAACCATTTTATCATAGACATCTGGGGTTTTTAATTTGAATGCAAGAATCAAACTAAATGTATCATGCCCTGACAGCCAGTAGCACAAAGTCCTCTGTTTCCCCAGTATACGATAACATTCTCCCAAGCACTTTCATTCAAACATGCTTGGGTTGCTTGTAAGTACACCCCACACTCTATTAATCTTCCACTAAATCCACTCAATCATCCAATTGATCCCCTCCATTCAATACCATTTACACAACTTCATCAGTGCTCTGACATCATAAGATTTTTCAGGAAGTGCTGCACTTCATCTCTGCTCTAAAGAACACATCAGCCTGAAAGCCTGAAACCCAGAAGGATTTTGAAACCTGGGACCCTAGACCTAGAACCAGGAACCTAGAGCCTGGAATCTCCCCTCAGACGCCTACTTTAAGTTTCACAACTACATTCCACTTTCAGCTATCCCCCTGTCACAAACTCTAATATCCTGTGCCTCAGCTTTTTTTGAAAGCTGATGAGATCACCGAGTGCCTGCTCTTGGATCTCTATCAAAGACAGCGGCTGTGAGCCTCATCAAGCCATGCCATAACAAAACTATACTCCTATATTTTAATATCCGTGGCCTTGTTCAAGTTTCAAATTTCAAGGTAAATCTTGGGTTTTACATACAATTATTACATATATTCATCTGCAAAACTGTCTAGTCATCCTTAGGGGAAAGCTCAATGTGGATCAGCCTCCCATGGGATTTCTGTCTCTATTATCAGTTCCTAGATTACATTAATTTTAATATGAACATGCTTATTCATTAGAAGTATGGAAAAGTCAGCTAGTCTGTTCTGTGTACTACTAATTTATCCTATCCTAGATTTTTATACTCATATTGAACATATTACCACACTGATTAAGCAGAATAATGGAAAGAAAGCATTTAAAAAAAATAACTTTTACAAAAGTAAGTTACAGATGCAGCCATTCAAAACGAGCGGGTTATACCGCGGTAAAACATGGTGGGCATGTCGTGGTATAACACGGGTTACCATATAATACCGTATAATACCGCATAATACCGCAAATAAGATAATAGTATCCATAATTACCGCCAGGTGGAGCTAATAAAGCTCAACCTCTCATGTACAGCGTTTGAGCTGTCGTCATCAAAGTCTTTACCGAAGATATTACTAATAGTATTAATAATGAATGACCTTGGACAAGCTGTAAACTCAAAGTATTACCCTGGTCCACATTCTTTGTAACCATCTTTATAAATTAAAAGACTTTATTTTTTCATTGACAAAAAGTAACACCACAGCATTTTGTTGATCTGATCACACATTTGTTTCCAATCATACAAAGTAATTCTTGAGAATCTCCGATTCACCATGCCTTTCACATGCTCATAAAAGATATTAATTTAGGTACATAAACATATTACTGTATGTAAACTGTACTGTATATGGCTGGTCTTGGTATTTTAAAGAAAAAATACACACCAGTATTCTATTTCTCCCTTAACATTTTAAGCATCAAAGTCTTACATGTGGTTATTTCGGAAACGTTTTTACGTGCTCCTTGCTCGTTCTGACCATGTTACTGTATGTTTATACGGTATACAGTACTTTGTTAGAAAAGTGATAGTTTTAAGCTTTTCTGCGAATATGCTTGATATCGTCTTCTCATGAATTACTGCATGCATAAAAGTATTTGCAAACTGTTTAAAAAAATTATCAGGACTTCTAGAATAAGTGTTAGAAATTCTGTACCTGAAAAGTTATGTAAATTATTTTAACAACAGATCATAAACAGTTTGTAGCCTATCACCTGCTGTATGGTGAATGGTGTATGCTGCATGGTGATTTCTGAAGTAGAGGGAAATTAATTAAAAGAAGCAAAGAGGTGAGTTAGTCCATTGAAGCAGAACCTTAACCTGTATGAGCTGTAGGCTTATAATATCCAGAATTTATTCCTTTGTTTAAGTAGCTTGTCCTCTAAAGAATCCATATTTGCTCAAAAGAAAAGTAGAGGGGTGATTTTTGTGGCATGTATACCTAAAGAAATATTAGAAAAAATCAAATTGAATTGAAGGTATTATAGATTTACTGTGCTGGGAGGAAGCTGAAAACGTTTGATTCATTTCTCTATCTAAACCTTTCTTTCTCAATGTTATTCTATCTCTTTTTTGCCATTTTCCCTGTACTACAGAGAAGTCAAACCTGTCCCCTGTCTACTTTACTACTCTCTGCTTCCAGTTGACTGGAAAGAACAGAATATCACAATGCTTCACAGTGTAGTCTTAACAGGACTTCACAGGGCCCTACAGACTTGGCGTGCTATATCGTATGGTGTCTATGACCTATTCTTTCTATGTAACCCTCAGCACCCACTCTAAGTTGATTCCCTGTCTTCTGCCCCCCTCTCTCTTCCAGCTTGTAATCTACTGCAATAAAGAGATAAAAATAAATTACATTTAAAACCATTTTCAAATTATTAAAATGCAATTGAACGGTATAATTGTGTATCCTGTGGTACTCTCATATTGTGTTTATCGACCTAGAAACTTTCTATAAATACAAATTTTCACTATATTTCAAAGTAGAACACTTTCGAGTTTAATCTGTCCCAAAAACAACAGCACAATGAAAATAAATCCAAATGAAATTGGATACACAATTTTAAAGATAAGTATGCCTAATACTAAGCATATTTAAATTAAAGATTATGTCGGTTCCTCAATGGCAACATAGCACCTCTCTTTAGAATATCAAGAAAAATAAAATAATTGAGCATTTTACTATTAGCATAAATTCAAAACTGTGCTTTTGTGTCCTCTGTGCCCTAATCACATGCACATTCATAAATCTCAGTCTGAATTATAATTCCTTAAATAAACACAGAACTTTGTAGTGTCTCTCATCCTCTTGCTAATTCACTTTTGCACATGCACTATAAAAAAAGGCAGACTGGAGCCTGGTGGAACTAGAAAGCCATCATCTCTCTTGATTAGAAAAACTAATCTATCCAATAAGAAATCATATTAAGTATCAGGTGGGGAGGTATAAAGACTATGGATACACACCACACTGGAGGATGCTGAAAGGCCTTCTCTCTCTTAAAAAAATTGATAATCCTTCACACCTCAGATAGTGACAGTTAGAAAATAAAATCTGAAATTGGGGCTTTATCTTATCATTGAACACCTGACATCACAATTAAGCACTGTCACCAACTTTCATTCTAAACATTTTTTATGCTGTGTTTCAGTGTACTTTATTTAATTGAATATTCATATCGACAGATTACATAGGTGTGGTTCTGCTCCTTTGGACTGCCCTAAGAAACTACAACTTCCCTACTATAACACTTTGGCTAGTTAACTCCAAACCTTTTAAGTATAATACTATTACAACTAAGACCTATTTCCTTTCATTTATTGTTGATAAATGTCCCTTAACACTACCTTCTGCTGTTTAAAACTGTTCAAATTTTAAATTTGGTACATAGTTTAGTTTTCTTAGCAAGTCTCTTTAAATATTGAAAGTATTGATTCATCACTTAGTAGATTTACTCCATTTAGAATAGGGTGACGAGAACATCACATGCACATTGTGTGAAACTTTTCTTACTATATGCATAGGATAATATAAATTCTAAAAATGCAACTATTTTAACCAACTTGCACAAGGGTGGTTAACCATGGTGGGCCCTGGCCTCGGTCAGTCTTGACTTCTGATGTGATATTGTCAACCGGCGCACACTAAAATATTTGGCAACTCTGGACACTGAGATTTTAGCCCTCATTATCCAATTGGCATCTTTCCTTCTACTTGAAAAAATTGTGGCTTTTTGGTGCACCCATTATTACTCTGATTTTTCTGCAATTATTAGCGGTGTTATGCAGTCCTTAACGGCTGGTACATCCCTGAAGTACCATACCATTTATGGAAATTTTTCCCCCTCCATTATTGGGAAGGATGAATAGGACTCCAAGGAGCTGTTCGTTGATTTCAGAAAACTGCAAAATGGACATGCCCCTATCCACTTCAACGGGACTGAACTGGAAAGGGTCCGTAACTTCAAATTCTTTGGCATCCATATCACTGAGGACCTCACATGGTCTCTTAATGCCACCTGTCTGATTAAGAAAGTGCAACAGCACCTGTACTTCCTAAGACGGTTGAAGAAGGCTAAGATATCTCCCCAGATCCTCACTAACATTTACAGATGCACTACAGAAAGCACACTGACATGTTGCATCACAGTGTGGTAAGGCAACTGCAGTATTGCTGACCGCAAAGCCCTACAGTGGGTGGTGAAAACTGCCCTCTCCCATCCATCCATCCAGGACATTTATGACGGACAGTGCTCGAGTAAAGCTCTAAGCATCATCAAAGATCCATCACACCCCAGCTACAGATTGTTTGACCCTCTACCATCTGGAAAACGGTACCGGAGCATTCAGGCCCAGACTACCAGACTCAGAGACAGTATTTCATTCTGTTGATCTATGATTTGCACATCTGATGTTGTTGTTTTGCACATTGCCTGTTGTCTCTGTCTTTCTTTTCTTATACAATTGTATTGTTGTTTTTTTTTTTGTACTACCTACCGTCTGAGAGCTAGCTGAATAGCATTTTGTTATACCATCGTTATTATACAATGGTATATGGGTATAATGACAATAAACTTGAACTTGAACTTGAATTAGCAGCTGCATATTGCTGGCTGCAGCAATTAGTGGAGTGGCTGTGTGCTCCTTGGGAGCACATACACAGTAGACAGAGATAGGAGGAAGTAGTCTTATAGGGGAAGACACATGAGTCTGAGGACTGAAGCCTCAGGACTGAAGATTCAAACTTCTCAGCTGTCACAAGCCTATGGATGAAGGAAGGCTACACTGCTGCTACACCATCACTATCACCTTATACAGTATGTTGCTGTTTCTCTGTTAAATTGACCAATTTGGCAGCCTTGGATGGATTATCAATCCAATCTATGGCTGTTCAGACAAAAAACAGCTTAAAAGAGTAATCTCTTTTAATAAAGATTACTTTAATTTCAGACTTCTGTGTGTCTTTGACAGGGGCCCTGACTAGAACCTGTGCCACAAGTGTGAGCTGCCACATGAGGCATCACGCTACACATTTCAAATACACAAGTGACCAAGATGAGCTTTTCAGTCTTAATTAGTTGAAATGAAGTGAATGAACTGAAATTTTTACTGATTATTTTTAGATATATACTGTATATCTGAAGAAATATTGGACACAAAATCATTTGATGCATTTTTAATACCTTTCAGTATATTTTTATCACAGAATGGATATATAATTAAAATTATTGCATAAGTATTTTGCTTACCTATTTTACGCCATCAGCAAATTAATACATTGGTAAGAATGTTATGTTAATAACAGTCATTGATTTTGGACATATCACCCTAAAATAAAACTGTCCATATTGACATTTTATAGTTATTGAATTTCTATTTTTAACTCCAATATTATTTTTAAAGGTTGTTAAGTAATTCTTTGAACCACTACACATTTCAAATAATAATCAATGTATTTTTTGCTGGTTGGAACAGAAGAAGTATTCATAAAGCCTTTAGTTTTTAAACTATGGTTTAATGTTGTGTGACCATTCATACAAATGCACAAGCTAGGGAAAACATATTTTTAATTACCTACCTAGCACTACTATCAGTTTGACGACTAGTGTGGTATACAGAAAACAATATTCTCTATGAGGCTGTTGTACATTCATTTCCTTAATGGCATCCTATACTGAACAACACTCCCTGCCACCTTGCCATCAATACTTTTTCATACAATTCTGTATCTCCCACATACAGTACTCACAAATCAAAGCTGAGTTCCCCATAACTTTACCACTAGCAGCACCAATGCCATTATTTTCAAACATGTTGAAATCTAAACATAAAAACGTAATTTTATACAACCTATGGCACAGATGAAAATTGAACTCAAAATCAACTCAAAAATAGTGTGGGAAAAAACAGTTAAATCATTGTCGTTTACAAATTAAAAAACTAACAGCATTGAAATGGGTAATCTCCTGCATCTGTTACTTATATGGTAGATAATCCAAGAACAACAGGGAACTAAATGTACATTTTTTTGTATCTACTGTTTTGATATCTACTTAATTTCATATTAACCATTTTTCTGAATTTCTCCCAACAGTAACAAAGTGTTGATTCTCTTTACTTTTACTTTGCTGATTTTGTTATTTGTGTATTTAGTGAGCTGTTTGATAAGTTATTCTGAAAATAAATGCTAATCAGCCTAGGCCTTTTTAAAGGAGTCACATTGAACGATGATTAAAACTCTATACTACCAGATACATACTGGAAATTACTTCATATAAGCTTCAGATGAAATACATTCAGCTTAATTTCATTTTGCATGACCATAACATTATGTTAACATTAACACATGCTGTGTTGTTTTAAAAAAAGGTTTAAACAATGATAAAACATTTAATACAAACATTTAATATCTTTCTAGTGAGCAAACCTTTGACATTTCACGTTATTCCTGCATAAACAAAAATAACCACATAGAAACCCATTTGAGATCCAAACATAGAACAGTAGGTGTCATTCTCATCTCCCTTTAGTTACATTAAATTCACTCCCATTGATCAAGCTGAAGACATTAACATTATTTGTAGTTTTCTGGTTTAATAAATTATTTCTCTTTGTAAACAGACCAAAATATTACGAGATTATTTCAGGCCTTAAAATAGTTGTAGATTGTTAGTAACAAGATTAATACCAATTTGAGAATTACAAGTTATAGATGAAGATGTACTTTCTTAATAGCATTGGTAGTGCATAGTATTTGAAATAATGCACAGAATCTCATCAAATAATTTTTCCAACTAAATCTTATTTATATATGACTATAAAGTGTAAATAATTATATCACTGTAGGAGGTTCAAGATGCAAAACTCATAATAATATACACATATATATTTTATAGACTTACTTACCATAAACTTTCCCAAGAACTATAGACCTTATGGCATTAAACTCAGAATCGGCCGAGAGGCTGAATTCTTCTCTTGGATATTGGTCAACCTACAAACAGCAGATAAGAGAACATATGCACCATACAGTATTTTTCTCTTGAGAGAGAATTTGACACATACATGATTCAAATTATTCAAGATGTATTCTTCCACTGAAAAGATTTTAATTAAACCCGTTTTTCAAAGTACCTTTAACACTTCATTGCTTTAGAGTTACAGTAAGTCGCTGTCTTTCAATTAAACTTAAAGAAACAAGACAAATTTTAATAAAGTATTCACATCTAATGTCAGGTGATTATGAAGGTGTGCTTAATCACTGAGGCTATTTTATGGAAATCCCAACTTTGAAGTGTCAGATTCTAGTGAACAACCCTCACAGACCTTGAAATGCAATGAACAGTAATAGCCCAATTAGTGCCACAGACTTTCAACTGTGATTGATTAACTTGGTATTTAGAAATGTTTGACAATTTTACTTTCTAATAATAAGACATTTAAATAAAATATCTACAGTTCTAAAAGCAGCAACCTATTAAAAAAATATATAGTGTTTCATTACCTGTACTGAGAGTGCCTTTACTTCTCTCTTGATGCTTACTGTATGAAGTTGTCCATTTGCCAGGTTTCGCAAGTTTATTCTGAATATTTCTGCATCTTTGTTATTTTCCAGTTTGTATTTTATATTTAAATGGCCTTTTGGAAGAAGGAAAACAAAAATGTTTGTTGAGATTAAAAGATTTATACATGATAATGTTACAAATGAGGGGTTGTGAAAATGGTGAAAACCAGGAATTGACGGAGCGGATAAGTCAATAAGTGAAATAATTATTCATAACTTGTAAGTGATTTCACCAGAATATCCCCAAGATGTGGGTATAAGTGGAGACACGTGAATTCTTTGTTCTCTGGTTCAGCTTTGGTGAAAAGAGCAATAATCCAGGCACACTTAGTTAAACAAATATTTATTACAATGACGAGACACAAACTACACTGCACACAAGATATACAACACACAAGTTACACTATGTACAGTGTAGCGACAAGGCTTATTAAAAATACAGGAATTAAGTTTGCTGCTCCCTTGACAGTCTCTCTCTCCCTCATCTCAGTGGTGCTGGATACAGAGAGGCCATTCCATTTGGATCACAATTGAGATGTTTTTCTAGGTGATAGAGTGTCCTGATAAGGAACAACTCTCAAAGCTGAGACACATCAGCTACCCTAATGAATGGTCATCTCTGGCGCCTCCCTGTCTGGGAGATTCCAAGGGAGAGTCTCATTCAAAGTTGTTAACAACTCTAAGGTCAGAGTGCATTGTTATTCATCATCAGCCAATCAGGAACTGGTAGGGCAGGTTAACCCCACGTGGGTCTCAGATGCCCACAAAACTTTCAACCAATGAACAACCGTAGTTCCTCCAGGTAAAACAGGCAGCACAGAGCCCAGAAAGTGCGCCTCCTGGACATTCTCAGACTTAGCTCCTCCTGGACATCCTCAGACTCAGCTCGGACAACCATGTCACGGCCAGTGTGTCCAAGTACCAGGACTTTACTTTGTTCTAAGAGTCGAGACTGGAGGTTGCCACGCATAACCAAAGGATCCGCCCGAGGTTAGGCAGCAGCAAGCCTCGTGAACCCACCACGAATGCTCACCTGATCAACAAGTGAACTATGGTCGGAACTATGGACAGCTGAATGTCAATATTCAGAACTAGTGCTACAACCGGTCTTCTTCCTGTCTAAAGAGTGTGACCTGCTTGGACCCACAGTCACTTTTCTCCTGTACACAAACTCTGCTAGTAAAGCCAGCACTAACAAGGCGGTCTTCAGAGAGCATCGCATCGCATCAGCAGCGCATCGCAGCAGGAATCTCTCCCTCCTTCTCCCACATCGCCAGCCACACCAGCCACTGCTTGGCACCGGGCCAGAGAGCACGATTGGACACAGCAACAAGCCTGCCACTGTTTCTTTGCATCCGCAGGAGATCTGAATCCTCACAGTTCGGATGAGTATTCAACCTTCTGCATTGGTGCCTCGTGAGAGGATGCCTACAACAGTATTCACAAACAAGCTGTTTCAGAGGCCTAACATTATCACCCAGGAAAACCCCCAAATTTCTACTTAATACGAAACTCTTAATGCCTACAGAGGCCAAATAAAAGATAAGTTGCCTTTCTAAATGAATACAATGCAACCTGTAGTTAAATCTCTCTCTCTGCACCAAATAAATGGGAGCCTATCTCCCTGTTCTAGAAATGCAGAAAAGCAGAAAAGACGTTTCTAACCGAGGTATATTTTACTGAGGAAACCCAAATTTCCAAAAAACACAGAATAGCAAGCTTTCTTTTTAGCAAGACTTAAACACTTAGCTTGAGTCAAGTTTTGTTTGGATGATCATGAAGTAGGGTCTCTCGGCTGGCTCAAGTTTCACGTTCCAGTTCCTCCTGACTCCTTTCTTGCCTCTCTTCTACCCTGCTTCTCCTTCATCGTTCTCCACTGTGCTCTTAAAGTGATCCTATATACTGTTTACTGTATGTACTGCTCATTAACAATCATTAACCCACAACATAGGTATGCCAAGGTAAACTATATAATGGTTTCTGATCAAGGGACCCCCCATCTCAACAAACTTCCTCTCTGGTTTGAAGCTAGAAATGTTGACTCTGATTGTATGTCACAATCTGCAGTGTATATTAAGACTTATTGAAATATTTAATTTGAGATATTTAAAGTCAGAGGTTGAATGAAACCTAGAGGCCCAGATACTCATCATGAATCTGGATCACAATTGTGTGCACTGTACAGTCTTTGTGTGAAGATGGGAACACATGTTTTGGTCATGATACCATAGAAATTTTATTATATTATTATGTGGAAATATATATTTTTTATTATTTGTAATGACATAATGGAATAGATTAATATTTTCAACACATTTACTCATAAGTGGTACATTTAAATGTTTATTTAATAGTTTTTGGAAGGTCGGGAATTTATATTTTAAAATATTATATAAAACGTTATGGTAAATAGAGATCTGCTTTTAGTAAAGTCCACAAACTATTAAAGTTAATGTTGGTCACCCAGAATTCTCTGGTACAGTTAAAAATGAATGAATTCACAGTATACACAGAAAATGTTCTTCTTCAATACCTTTTTTGACATCATTCTAACATAAAAGTTTCTAGTAGATAGTAGTAGTAGATAATTCTGTTTCCAGTATACTTACAGTAAAAGTATTACATATACATCCATTTTCTAACTGTGTTATCCAACACAGGGCCACAGGGGAGCATGAGTCTAAGGCAAGATACACTAATTAATCCTAGGAAAGACACTGACCCAAACACACACACACTCACACCAGGGCCAATTTTCACAGATGCCATTTAACCCACCAGTATGTCTTTGGACCTTGGAAGAAAACTGGAACACCTAGAGGAAATCCATGTGAAGACTTGGAGAACATATTGAGCCAGCAGCCATATCACCCTGCAATTCACAACTGGCAACCCACTGAAGCTAAGCAGGTGTGAGCCTGGATAGGAAACCTCCTGGGAAAGCTAAGGTTGCTGCTGGAAGACATATTAGAGGGGCCAATAGGGGATGCTCAACCTGTGGTCTGTGTGGATCCTAATGCCCCAGTATAGTGATGAGGACGCTATACTGTAAAAAAGGCACTGTCCTTCAGATGAAACGTAAAATTCTGGTCTTGACTCTCTATGGTCATTAAAAATCCCAGGATGTTCCTTGAAAAAGGGAGAGGTGTTATCCCGGTGTCCTGGACACATTTCCAATTGGCCTTTACCAGTTATCTCCTAATAATCAATATCTATGAATTGGTTTAATTAACTTGTTCTCCTCCTCACTTATAGCTAGTGTGTGGTGAGTGTACTGGTGCACTATGGCTGCCATAGCATCAATCAGGTGTGTGCTGCATATTGGTGGTGGTGGAGGATACTGTAGTTCCCATTACTGGTAAAGCGCTTTGAGTGGAGTGTCCAGAAAAGTGCTATATAAGTGTAAAGAATTATTCATTATTATTATAATATACAGTGCCTTGCGAAAGTATTCGGCCCCCTTGAACTTTTCAACCTTTTGCCACATTTCAGGCTTCAAACATAAAGATATAATTTTTTTTATTTTATGTGAAGAATCACCAACAAGTGGGACACAATTGTGAAGTGGAACGAAATCTATTGGATTTTTGAAACTTTTTTAACTAATAAAAAAATGAAAAGTGGGGCGTGCAAAATTATTCGGCCCCCTTGCGTTAATACTTTGTAGAGCCACCTTTTGCTGCGATTACAGCTGCAAGTCGCTTGGGGTATGTCTCTATCAGTTTTGCACATCGAGAGACTGAAATTCTTGCCCATTCTTCCTTGCAAAACAGCTCGAGCTCAGTGAGGTTGGATGGAGAGCGTTTGTGAACAGCAGTTTTCAGCTCTTTCCACAGATTCTCGATTGGATTCAGGTCTGGACTTTGACTTGGCCATTCATACACCTGGATACGTTTATTTGTGAACCATTCCTTTGTAGATTTTGCTGTATGTTTGGGATCATTGTCTTGTTGGAAGATAAATCTCCGTCCCAGTTTCAGGTCTTTTGCAGACTCCAACAGGTTTTCATCCAGAATGGTCCTGTATTTGGCTGCATCCATCTTCCCCTCAATTTTAACCATCTTCCCTGTCCCTGCTGAAGAAAAGCAGGCCCAAACCATGATGCTGCCACCACCATGTTTGACAGTGGGGATGGTTTGTTGAGGGTGATGAGCTGTGTTGCTTTTACGCCAAACATATCGTTTTGCATTGTGGCCAAAAAGTTCGATTTTGGTTTCATCTGACCAGAGCACCTTCTTCCACATGTTTGGGTTGTCTCCCAGGTGGCTTGTGGCAAACTTTAGACGAGACTTTTTATGGATATCTTTGAGAAATGGCTTTCTTCTTGCCACTCTTCCATAAAGGCCAGATTTGTACAGTGTAAGACTGATTGTTGTCCTATGGACAGACTCTCCCACCTCAGCTGTAGTTCTCTGCAGTTCATCCAGAGTGATCATGGGCCTCTTGGCTGCATCTCTGATCAGTCTTCTCCTTGTCTGAGCTGAAGGTTTAGAGGGACGGCCAGGTCTTGGTAGATTTGCAGTGGTCTGATACTCCTTCCATTTCAAGATGATCGCTTGCACAGTGCTCCTTGGGATGTTTGAAGCTTGGGAAATCTTTTTGTATCCAAATCCGGCTTTAAACTTCTCCACAACAGTATTACGGACCTGCCTGGTGTGTTCCTTGGTCTTCATGATGCTCTCTGCGCTTTCAACAGAACCTTGAGACTATCACAGAGCAGGTGTATTTATACAGAGACTTGATTACACACAGGTGGATTCTATTTATCACCATCAGTCATTTAGGACAACATTGGATCATTCAGAGATCCTCGCTGAACTTCTGGAGTGAGTTTGCTGCACTGAAAGTAAAGGGGCCGAATAATTTTGCACGCCCCACTTTTCATTTTTTTATTAGTTAAAAAAGTTTCAAAAATCCAATAGATTTCGTTCCACTTCACAATTGTGTCCCACTTGTTGGTGATTCTTCACATAAAATAAAAAATTTATATCTTTATGTTTGAAGCCTGAAATGTGGCAAAAGGTTGAAAAGTTCAAGGGGGCCGAATACTTTCGCAAGGCACTGTACAAGCTCCACACAGACTGCACCCCAGGAAGTAAATCTTGAGCTTCATTGCTGCTAGGTAGGAATGTTAGTCACTGCACCAAACTTAAATAAAATTAATCAAATGTTCCAGCTGTGTGAATGGTTCAGGTCTTTGAGCATTTCCCTATACTCCACACATTGTAATGTCTAGGAAGTTATTAAACACAGAGGAAGCATACTGTATATTGAAGGAAGGACATGTGCCCTTCTACTACAAAAATATATATGCAGCTACAGCCTTGAAGATATGACAGCAATGTAAACATTTGACTACTACATCACTTCAAAAGGTCAGTACAACAGTGTAAATGCAGGACTCCCTTAAACTACATTATTATGTACCCCCTGCAAACAGGTAGGAATGTTAAACAGTTAAAAATGTCAAAAAGTTTACTTCCTATATGAGATAGGGTTAGATCTAAGATGCAAACCTTTAGTTCCATTTATTTTTTTAGTTGCTATGGAAACTGTAACATTATTATTGTGCCATATGGCGAAGCTTGTGCCACAACCTTTAAAAGAGGTGAAACCATGTGATTAGGTGACTGATTATGTACTTCTGTTTGCTACAATTACTACAATGATAATTGCTGTTATTAGCCATTTCTGTCTTACACTGATGTTTTTGGACTTTGGCCTCTCCCATCAAGTCAAATGAGTGACTCGTTCATGTTTAACTTGCTGTCCCTTTCATTCATTTTAAAATATTTGTAATATACTGCTGAATATGCAGTATGCACTATATGTTTATGTGATGATTCTATCTAAAACTATTGTGTGTTAATTATTCTTGAAATAATTCAGGTGAGTAGACCTGAATTATTGGAAAGGACTCCATTTACACCTGAATTACACCTAAAGAAGGCTCCATGGCTGAAACATTGTGTTTTGTCTTCTCTTTTCAGTATGGAATAAACCTATTACTTGTTCCTTTCTTGAAATAAGCATAGGCACAGAATATGTGAAAACCCATGATTTGCATCATATCTATTTTAATGGAAACTGATCAACTTTAATCTTGTCATTCAAAGGTACAGTTAATGTTAATTGTTTATATCCTTTCGCAGCAGACACAATAAAAAATATTACTGAAAAAATGTTTCATTCAATCTATGGAGAAAAAAAGAAAAATTAAAATCTTGTAAAAATGATTGTGGCTTTTATATTTTACAGATATCAATAGTTTTTAATTGATTATTTTTTGTGTTAATCAAAAAAACTCATTTTGTTTGACTAGATTGTGCAGGCAGAACATCTTATAAAAGTGTGTCTTCTGTATATTCATTAAACTGCCAGTCTCATTTGACTACATGTCGTTTTTTACCCTCTTTTGAAACAAGCTTAGGGCTGGGAGTCAATTAAAACTGTTCACATTTAATATGAAGAGAAACTTGGCAGCTGTCACAAATGATGAAAAGTTCTTTGATCTGTCGTAAGGGTTTTCTGAAGCTGCTGGACAAGGTTCCTAATTGGAAAGCCATGAGTTGATACATACGATGAGCTTCTGACAGGCACGTTGGCCTTTATTCTTCACTCTTTCTACTTAAAATATGCTTCTGTTTCTTACAATGTTAAAGTGGTTTGTACCATTCAATATCAGTACTGCCTAAACAATTTAAATATCCATGTGCTTTAGGTGTCAAACAACATTCATTCCTTAAAGTCCCAAGCATTTAAAATTTGTTCATAATCTTTAAGATAAATCTACAGCCTTAATGACGACAAAGATTATGAACAAAGAACAATGAGTTCTGAAAATCTTTATAAAAATCTTCTGAGATTGATGTTTAGAAATGCATATAATATGAAGTTCAAAACCAACTTTATTAAAATTTTTAATTTTCAGTCATTTTCATTTAATGTCGTTCCCCAACTACCAGATTTCTGCATTAATAGGGAATTATGATGTGATTGGAAACATTTAAAATATAGGGGCTAATAGAATGTTTTGTCACAAACAACTTTAGGTAATTCACTGTATTCCAAAGACCAACATTTAAAAAAAAAAGATGATCTTACACAGGAACTTAGTCTATATGAATCAATGATTGTAGAATCCATATCGGTCAGATCTTCCACCATTCTCTCAAAACAGAGATAATTCCAGCTGACTGGTAAATTGTTAATGCAGTAACCATCTTTACAAAGGGTGACAAGAAATTAACAAAAGAAAAATTTTAAAATAAAACTATTGTAATATATCAAGTCAATATTACATACAAGTAAATATTTTATTACATGCAAGATTATTGAAATAAATATTAGAACTAGTAATTTATACAAGGTGGTAACAAAAACATAAACTATAAATATAAAATGGGAAGTTTCAAGTTTTAAGAGGCTTACAAGAAGGAATTTGATATTTATGTAAATATGTATGAGATAGTTATGATATTTATTTATGGGGAAGCAATATAAAGTCAAACAGAATGTTGGACTAAAAAGTTCAAAGTACACAATGTAAATCAAGGATATTATGTTAATATTGCACAATACTTTACTAAGACCTCATTGAGAATATTGTGTATAATTTGGTGCAAACAAAATACACAAAGGATATTGCTGCTCTGGAAGTCCAGACAATTATGACTTAATACATTCCCAAGATCAAAGGCATTCCGTACACTGACATGCTAAATATTTTTGGTCTTGAACCTTTTTGGTCTTTGGTCTTCATGTATAAAAAATATTCAAAGGCATACACAAAGTCACCTCAACAGAATTCATGTGAATCAACACTGAAACACAAATTGCAGGACATAAGTCAGAAGTGTAGGGAAATACATTTAAAATACATTTAAAACTGAAAACAGGAGGCACTTTCTGCCCAAAGGTAGGTGGGAAAATGCAGCAAGCTACCCAGCCATATTGTTGAAGAAGAAGCATTGGCTATGGTTTTGGAATGAAAACAGAAGATGTTAAATTGGCTAATATTTTCATAAACATTCTTAAGTTCTTATGTACTGAATAGTAAACCGAATAGAGAACTTAATAAAGAAAAGACACAAATCATTATGAAATACAGGTTTAAATAACTGGGTAAACTATATCACAAGTTAAACTAAATTGCTTATCCCTCAGGAACCACCCCATGTTTTTTTCTTTAAAACTAAATAAAAATAGTACTAAGTGCAACAAAAATGTGTTTAAAAACATACCTATTAACTCTAAAAAAATCACTTACAAGAGTGTATAATGCAGTGAGTGATTTCTGATTTTTAGAAATTTAAATTTGGAAGAAAGAGACTTTCATGTATCCTGTGGTATCTGTTGTTTCTGTCAGAATGAAAAAAGTGACATGCAGCAACAAAGAATATTGGCAAGTCTTAATTATATTCATATTTTTGCTACATTAAAGCACTTGTGAATAATGTTTCATACCATTATTAAAGATACTTTATTTGGTGCACAAATAGTTTTAATTTCAATTGCTGTTTTTTAAAAAGAGATCTGTCTGCTCTGCTTTTGTTTTAGCACTACATTAAGATATGCCCGGGTATTAACAAGAAATCACTGTACCATTTGTTTAATATGCAAAGTTGGCTAATCATTCATCCATTTTCTAACTCCCTCTTCCAATTCAGGGTCATGAGGGAAATGATGTCTATCCCAGCAATGTGTACAAGGCAGGGTATCTGGATGGGACACCAGTACACTGCAGAGCAGACACACATGCACAAACACAGGCATGCACAAACACACTCACATCTAGGACCATTTTCCCCAGATTTCAATTAACCTACCAGTATGATTTTGGACCCAAGCACCTGGAGAAAGCCCACACAAACATGGGAACATACAAACCCCACTGAGTTAGCACCAGTGCTCGAGGAAACAATCCTAACTACTGCACAGCCATGACTGTGGGCTAATCAATCAAATAATAAATTTTACACTTGTAGTGAAGCTTTGAATTTTATCTGGGCTTAGATTTAGGCTGCAACAGAACAACAGAAAAATAGCTGGTCTTGGCTTATGGCGTGCTTTCTTTTGGTACTGTAATGGCATACTTTATTGTAATGCATTTGGTAAATGTTGTAAACTAAAATATAATAAACTCACCATTTCTGTTTAGAAGCACTGCCAGATATTCTTTATAGTAAGAGTTCATATAAAATATCAAGGCCGGAGTCTGTGTCGTGCGGAAGCTGAAAGTGATGCTTTCACCCCTGAGTGTTAAATCTGAGTAAATTGATGATGACTGAGCACTTGAGTTTTTGTTTAGTTCATAACGGTCCTTAAAAGTATACATCACAGATGTTCCACTTTTGAAATAAGCAGCAACTTCTAAAATAAGGAAAGAAAACGATGCATTGTTTAGCAGAAAAACATTGGTATTTAGAGCCTAAAAGGAAATAGTAAAGCATTTTTTTTAGATCAACAGTTTCAGCCATTCAAAATGCACAGGGGATACTGCAGTTATTTGCATTGCATGGGCACCGGGGTACCACAGGTTTTTTTTAAATAGGGCTTCATTACTTTGTAAAACTGTCAGGTGGAGCAGTGAAACTTTAATGTGATATATCATTCTGCTGTCACCAAAAAAATGCCCAGTTTCAAATCCTGGTCAATGCTGAGGGACAATTTTTTTTTCAATTACAGAATTTAAGTTGTTTAGACAATTAATAATTGTAATCTGTGTATTACAGCATGTTAAACATTAAACTAATTAAAATGTAGGTATATTTTATAAAAGCAAGATTGCTCAGTTGGACAAAAGTACACAGCAGTATTTCACCTTCTTCATAAATACTGTATTTTATGCATCAAAGTCCTTAACTTGGTGACTTACAGTGGGTTATGGTTTTAACATGCTTGCTCTAACATTATAAAGTTTATATACTGTACTTCATAAAAAGTTATAATGTTTAATCCTTTTCTAAGAATACGTAGTAAGAACACCACTTGCTGTTATTGTAAAAAAAGTTGTACTGATTTAATACAACTTGATAGTTATATTAATATGGAATCGTGTAACTATGCAGCTAAAATATCACAAGTGGACATTTTGGAAACTTTTTGACATTCTTTAAAAAAGAACAAACCTTTTATTGTCCTTATAGTGGTAATGTGCAATGGACTGTAATGTAGCGCGCTGCACCCAGGCGGTTCAAAGCTCGATCAGAGCATTCATTTTGTTTGTTTCTTACAAAGCCGAATATATAAAAATAGTCCACTATTATAGCTTGTTTGTGAACACGATTCATCTCTTTCAGGTTTACATCTGAATTGAGAAAATCTATATTTTGTCTTAATCCAAATTTCAGCAGCCAGTAATCAGCCAACAATTTAACTTTAAGTTTAAAACTTTAAACCGTATATTGTACTGTACAGTACTGCAGAGTCCGAAGACTTACTCTGGGAGGTTGTTTCTGGAGAACTTGGCTCCGGTGTGAGTGTGTGTATCTGGATGAATTATTATATGTGATGGTTTCATGATTAAAGATTTTTTCACAGAATTCTTTAAGTTAAACGAAGGAGGGAATAAAGGTTATTTTTATAATTGCCAAGTCTATATTTGCCAAAATCTACATTTTGTCTTAATAAAACTTCAGCAATGAGAAATGTAACTACAATTTTGGATTAATAAAATATTTCACACATACTGCACTGTCGTGGCTTTGAAACCCTACGGTATCATAATGTATATACTGTATATTTATACAGTATATGATCACACCGCCATTCATTGCTGTGTGCACTACTGTTTCGGTATATCTGTGGGTCTGACTTCATGACCCGGGAGGGGTATTTGGATATCGTCGAAGTTTCAGAATTATAAAAAAGAAACCTTTGATGAGTTTGCACGACAGAAAAAAGTACCTTTTCAGAAGTTGTGTACTGCACAAAGTAGGTGAATTTGACAAACAGCTAATGTTGTTTAAATAATTTAAAATCTATCTGACTGTACTGTAGCTATCATATAAGGGAGCAGAATGACACCTTGCTCTCACAAGTGGCTTTGTTAGAGTTTGTGTTAACACACTGCACCCTTTTGAATGGATTTTTATCACCTGTATCTTCTTTGTCTGTCTGGGGCGTGGGGGTGTCTCTTCCTCAGTTTAACATCTGCTATGTCCCCAGTAAACTGAGAGACTAAAGCCTGCTATCGATAAACATCTTCCTTGTGACATTTCTCAGACTGCTCCAAAATCGGGAGCAGAGTAAAATCCTCTAAACTTACACCACAATTACCCATTGCAAGGGAAAATGAAAACAAATGAACGATACATGACAAATCACAGTCTTCTCTTAAAACCAGAAATTTAAACGAGGAATTACTTGGCTAAAACTGCATCAGTGACTTTTTGAAATGTGTATTGATGGGGAGTGAAATTACAGCCCACTTCCCTTCCCCCTACTGTGAGGTAATAATGCCTAGCTGTCAGGAATGAAACAATCCCTCCTTTCTGAGCATCCTGGAGATGGTCTGGAGGTTCATTCATTCATCTTATTACTAAAAGACCTGCTGATCTGGTTCAGGGAGAGAGGAGAATGTGATTTTGTGTGTATGAAATGTGTGTTGTGTTGACAAAATTAAAACGTTTTAAACTTTTAATTAAAAAGTAAACAAAAAACTTACAGCTTACACAAACATTTTAAGATTATCACGAGGAAGAAAAATCACCCTTTTTTAGCCCACAAAAAGTGTTTTTAACTATCTAAACCTGTTTTTTTATGCCATTTAAAGTCATGCAATGTTTAATTTAGGCAGGGACATGTTATTGTTTCTTATTTTTGATTGAGCTGTGAAACTTTTCACAAATCACGACCTTTAAAATGCCTGTGGTTTGAAGGTTCTGTGTCATTTTTTGCAAAGAAAGCAAAGGTTATGAAAACCGCAGAAAACAATGACTCTGAAAAAGATACAAGACGTTTGGCATTATTATTTATTATTAATACCATTTTGCTATTCTTGATTATAATTATAATAGATACAATTTTGTTTTAAGACTTGTTGTAAAGGCTTGTATTAAAATGCCCCACTGAATAAAGTGTTTTGACTTGAATTAAACTGTTTTTTTACCCCCACTGTTGACAGTATACATGTTTGCCCATTTAGGTTGTTGATATAATTTTACTTTGAATATTTCGTAATATTTAGAAAAATGCCCAACAAATTCAATATAGTTTCCATAATATTTACTTTTTCTTTTTAAGAGCAATGTTTAATTGTTAAAGGAAAACTCATGCCCTGAGAACCCTGGCTTCCAGAATGCGAGTCACACACTGAAGCCATTGTACCAATGCACAGCTCGGTAGCTTAAGCTATCACTGATCAGGACAGGCAAAATGTTTTCAAGTAATCACGAGTGAATAAGTCAAATTGATGCAGATGTTAACAAAGAAAGTGGACTATGGTAATAATTTGAGCTATATAAATATATTATACTTAGATCCTTAAATTAATCTATTTATTCATTTCTTTAGATATGCGATTCCATATTATTCCCTATTAAGCGGATTCTAAAAAGTACAGTTTTTTACTGCAATAACAAGCGCAAGTATTCACAGAGAGTTTTTTTTTAACAAAAAACATTATAGCTTTTTATAAAGTAGATAAAATTACTACAGTCAGAACAAGCACATCAAAACTTTTCCAAAAACAACCACAGCAAGTGACCAAGTGAAAGACTTTGATACATAAAATGTTTTTGAAGAAAGTGGAATATTGTTGTGTATTTTTTATTTAAACTACCACTAATACAGTTTACATAATATGTTTATATTCCTAAATTAATATCGTTATTCGGAGACATTAAGCTCCTGTTATGTTTATGCTCAGCTACCAAAATTTCTCTTTAGTTGTAAAATTCCATATTTATATTCCATATTAAGCGGATTTAAACATACACAGTAGAGAGATTAAAAGAAGCAATCATTTCACTAACAACTAATGCACCACAAGTGCCACCTGTCAATCATTTTGGCCAGCAAATCACTTACTGTGGTAGATCAGTTCCTGGGGTTTTACTGCGCATTTTGAATGGCTCCATCTATATCTTTACTTTTTTTTGTTATTTGAATTTCTTGCTATGAATCATGCATATTATTATTACAATTAACGTATAGTATCAGTAAATTATGAACACAGTAAACTGCAAGGCCATCTTTGTATTTTATCAAGTCTTCAGTGTAATTTTGACCTCTGCAATCAGTAAAATGTTTGAGTTGACAATAATCAATCAATAAATGTTAACATCAACTATGTTACCTTTCTTGCAGAAAGGTCCCGTATATGCAGATGCAATGCAATCACATGAAAAACCATTAGGTTTTTCAATACATTTCCCCTCATTCTGGCAAAGGCTACCATAACTGCTGCAATGCCCTGGGCAGCCTGGTTGCACTCCAGGGGTGATTTTGGCTCTTTCTTCAAGATCAAGTGTTACCCCATTTAATTGGAAAGAACGGATACATCCAAGGAAGCCTTTTTGTCTTGATGCAGTACCTCCTGCAAGAAAACCAAAATAATATCATTCAGAAATATTTTGTTTGTAACCATGAAGGACACTGTTTGCTTAATTTTTTACATTGTTTAATTAAATTTGTGCACATGACCTAAACTGTTGAGGGTATGGAGAACATTTAACAGAGACAAATAATACTTGCAAATTAAGCAAACATAAGAATATATTTCCAACCAATTTGTACTGGTTTTAATCCTTTCACTTCTTTCAATGTTACTGTGAGCATGTGTAGGTGTTTGTGTAGGTGTGTGCTTTTATGTTTGTAATCAGTTCCAATGTCATGTATATGGATTGTGCCATCCCAGTACACTTCAGCAAGAAAAATTAGAGTGGTAATTCTATGAAGTTAGTCAGAAGGAGAATAAAAGTGATGCTGATACACAACATTATTTTAGTTTTTTATACATTATACATGTTGTGCTTTGTTTTTTTATTTACACTTTTTAAAATCAATTGTTTTCTACCTTAAAACTTGACTGCCCTTAATATTTAATTACCTCAAACAAAGACAATATTGTTTTCAACAGAAGGTTGCTATAATTATAGACTGCACTGTGAAGCTTCTGGATTAACATTATATACATTTTTTTGTATCAGCAAAGAAAGGAAAATATCTGTATATTTGTACTGGTTAAGATCATTAAAATATCTAAAGGACTTTTGCCTTACAAGTTTTGACATGCCTGTTAAAAACTAGTTTTTAATACTTTTGCACTCCTCGTAATGTCCACCTTGTGACTTTTCATAAAGCACAGCAGTATGTGTAACAGAAACTGTTTTCCTGTAATTCTGCATATGCAAATGTGATATTTCTCAACATTTAAGTCACATATGGAAGTTTTCATGACAGAGCAACAATGCCATAGTTCAGCGAAAGACAGGGAGCTGTTAAGAGTTCATTCATCCATCATTATTAAAGGAATGACTCATTACCTACCCAAATGAGGTCATCCACATGTAAACTCCAGAAGATATTACTTTTACTACATAGTGTAAATTGTGTTCAGGGTGTTTAATCTGTACTATATGCAATATATTGCCTTTCATGACTACTTTGCCACCGGGGGAATGTCTATTTGAGCTTCAGTTTTCAACAAATCAGGTGCCAGTGTGAAAATTAGCACAAAAGCCTTTGGGATGTTAACACAAATTATTTTAATTTTAGTCAGAACATATCCATTTTGAAATCTTCATTCTCTCAGCAGAGCATTGCGACTATATTGTAACGCCCTCACCCAGTGGTAAGGAGGAAGCGCACCTAGGCACTCATGGTACCGCAAAGCAGGCAAGAGTTGTAACCGGGGGGAGTCTGAGGGTCAGCACGATGACCAGCACCTGACCCTTAATGTAAATAGTGTTATAGTAGTTTCAGTGTCCTGTATAGCTTTATAAGTGTATAGCCTGTAGTTAACCAGTTACCACCCTTTCCATGTGTACGTGTTCCGTCGGTCTCCTCATGTGTGTACATCCTGTGTTTGGTTTTTGTGTGGTTTCGATAGGAGAATAAAGCAGTCACTTGGTTTACTATCACATCTCCACTTGTCCTTTGTCCTGAGGGAACCTGAAAATGCTACAATATGTTTATTGTTCTAAGTGGATTTTTAATCATGCCACCAAAAGGGGAGAAAGAAAAGTTGATTTAATTACACTCCAAATCTTGTTTTTTTTCATCTGAGTCAATAAGAACAGAGACACACTATCTTAAATACAATAAAACACGTTTTTTCCTATTTGTTCTCAGACATTCTCAAAAAGCTTAAAGCAGTTATCAATATCCTGTTATATGCTATATAGCATTCTGAAATATAGTATATATGATAGAGGAAAATCCTATTTCAGCTCAGTATTCAAGGTAGTCAAGGTAGACAGATATTATCCTAGCACTATAATTTACATAAAAACAGACTAAGTTACACTTATAGGATTGGGTATTGCATGCATAACATTGAAAGGAAAATTATCTCCTACCTACAAATAATTGGCTGTTGAGCTGCAGATGAATATGTCCATCAGCAGGAGCTTTTTGGGTCTTACTTGGAAACTCATCTACTTGAAGTGAAGCCTCTTTCACATTCCGCTCAGCTTTAACATGATGCCACTGGTCATCATTCAGTTGAGTAGGTGTTTTCACATTCACTTCAAAAGGACCATTCCCCACATCATATGAAAAAATTACTTCAGAAGGAGCTAAAAGTCAAACAAATTATATGAGTCTCTGTGAAGGAGAAAGATTTAAAACTAAACTGTAAATATAGTATATTTCCTTTCCAAACAACAGAAAATGAAGACAACAAGGTAAAAATGTGGCTTTTTGCACTTACATGAAAAAACAGCAGTTTGCTTCAGTAGCAGCCAGAATTTCCAAAGCCAAAGCAATCTTCCATTTTTACCTTGATGACTACACATTGAGGTGTTAGTGGGGAAGTGGGGGGAAGAGGTGTTAGTGGGGCCAGTGGGGGGCGCTCACCCTGCGGTCCATGTGGGTCCTAATGCCCCAGTATAGTGACGGGGACACTATACTGTAAACAGGCGCCGTCCTTCGGATGAGACGTAAAACCGAGGTCCTGACTCTCTGTGGTCATTAAAAATCCCAGGGCGCTTCTCGAAAAGAGTAGGGGTGTAACCCCGGTGTCCTGGCCAAATTTCCAATTGGCCCTTACTAATCATGGCCTCCTAATAATCCCCCTCTATGAATTGGCTACATTACTCTGCTCTCCTCCCCACTGATAGCTGATGTGTGGTGAGCGTTCTGGCGCACTATGGCTGCCGTCGCATCATCCAGGTGGATGCTGCACATTGGTGGTGGTGGAGGGGAGTCCCCATTACCTGTAAAGCGCTTTGAGTGGAGTGTCCAGAAAAGCGCTATATAAGTGTAAGCAATTATTATTAATTATTATTATTATTATTACATTTTTTCCTACTATTTATAAATTCTATTCTATTCTTCAAATTCATACTGCTGTATGCTGTTCGATCATACTAGCCTACTAGAACAAATTGAAAAACAATTGTGAGACATAAACTCTCCAACACCCCGTGTATAGTTTCTCTAACATTAGATATACATTTTCAGTCAGTCAAATCCTAATTAATATGACACAAGGAATAATTGTATTGAAAGTATAACATTTACAAAAAAAACTTTTTTTTTGTATAAGACTTTTAGATTTGGGAACTGCAACAGCTCATAAGGATCAAGCTGACAGGACCCCCTCAACAGATTAAAGGAACCACATAACTCAATGACAGAGCATGTAATGTGTGCTGTTCTGATACATGCAGGCCTTCAGAGAGCATAGATCTAGGGTTAGATGGAATAGATTGGAATAGGAAAATGTTGTACAACTCGGAAGGAGAATGAGTGCTGAGGTAGCTTGATGTGAAAGTTATAAACTGGTAGACAGTAAGAACATGTTGATACTTTTTGCTTTGGCTGCTAAACAGATGGAATGATCAAGATGGCTGATCAAAAAATGAAAAATAAGTACTAAAAAAAAGGATTTTGGCCTACTACCAGAATTGAGCTTGAAATATTGAAAGCGCTCTGGCTTGTCTGGTCCATTTGTTATGGATGAATAAATGAGTATAGATTCCAAACAGAACCCACAAAAAATATTGGCAAAATCAATAATCCTTGAGGGCAAGTAGGAGTCCAATACTTAATGTAACTTAATGAATGAGGACAGATTTCAAGCGTAACTCCCCCCATACTGACATGGTGTGCTGAGAGAGCTAGTGGAAAGGGGGGCTACTACTAAAAGACTGGGAAAGAGGGATTGGGGAAAGGAGAGATATCAAATATTGGAGATAGGCTGGGTGTGATTTTGTGGTGGGTTGGATGCCCAATGATGAAATAAGACAGAAGAGGAGACAGAAGGAGGGAGACTAATGGCTACGAATTGGCTACATTACTCTGCTCTCCTCCCCACTGATAGCTGATGTGTGGTGAGCGTTCTGGCGCACTATGGCTGCCGTCGCATCATCCAGGTGGATGCTGCACATTGGTGGTGGTGGAGGGGAGTCCCCATTACCTGTAAAGCGCTTTGAGTGGAGTGTCCAGAAAAGCGCTATATAAGTGTAAGCAATTATTATTATTATTATTAATGGGGAATGTGGAAAGGGGGAGGGAGGAGGTTGTTCCAGAGGTGTGAGGAGGTTTGATGACATGAAAATCATAGAGGCTGCATGGAGCCAGTTGCTTTCCACAGAGCATGGAGAAGTAGATGTCAAAGAGCTGCATGTCTGAGGAAGAGTGATAAGGCAATCATCAATCCTAATGGAGGAGGTGAATGGTGGTCAGACTGTGCAGGAAACAGGTGAGAAAATGTGTTGGTAGCTGAGCACGAGGTACAGACAATACACAGGAATGACAGAGAATGAAAGGTAGTGCTGTCTCTCACAGAAACAAAAAAAATACGGTCAGAGAAATGTCAGATTCAGAAAGAAAGAAGTGCAAAGAGGGTACTCAGAAGGTGAAATATTTATGTATAGTCGATAGAAAGTGGAGAGATTAGGAATTTAAACTTCTACTGAATTTCTGTTGTAAAATACACCATTAATTATTTGGAAGAATTATATGAAATCAAGCACAGATCATGTCCCCTACGCACTTCCTTCTTATTTGCAACAAAGTTTTATTATTTTGAGCAAGAGTTATTCACAGGATTGACAACTGACTTGACAGAGAATTATGCATGCATTTGTAATGTTACTGAACTGTACTTATTACTTTGGCAGTGGTGTAACAGGATGCTAACAAAGCTGCATTACATCATGGCATGTATAAAACATGCAAACCATTATGAACTGTTCTACAGATATGCAATACACTACTAATTATTGCAAAAATTAGAAATGTTTACTTGGTTCTGATCAATTTATCAATTTTGTCTTATCCTTCAGATGGATATTATACTAATGAACTATGAAACATAGTGTAGCAGTGCCACAGTTTATTTGATAAAGTCAAATAAAAATGTATTTGACTGATCTTATTATTTAAAGTAAAAAAGGAAATGAGTGAGTAAATTAGTTTCTAAACAGTCAAAGAAACAATGAAACTGTTTGATGCAACATAATGCACAAAGTCAATATGCACAGAATGTGACTTTATAGAACCTCACAAATAGCTTATTATACTGAAAGGATTTTTTTGCTTAACAAACAGATGTGGCTCATCTATCTGGTATTTACTTTAAACTGCATTAAACATGCACTTAAAACAAGAAAAGAAGATTTACTTTTACATTTGAGGAAATATTCAATTGTATATTTACATGCACTCCTGTATAGCATCTAAACGTCGCCTTCTTTTAGGACCAGTTTAGAGTGTGGACTCACCTGTGTAGAATTATTTAGTTTATGAAAATGACTTACTTTCCCACATACAGAATTATTTGATTTTGGAAATTCTTAATTTGAACAATATATTGCAGAAGATTGGATGTAGTGTATTGGAACTCATTCCAACTTAAATTATTTTGTATAATCATGTGTGTTTTGCAGCCTTGTGAATTTGTAATTTATTAGATTATTTCCATACCACCAAATTGAGCACAGAAAATTAAACAACCCATGTGACCTTGCATGATTTGTATGTTATTTGTTTAGGACTACACAAAGAATCCTTGAGATTATAAGCCTCTTTTGTTGCACTAGTTTGTTTCCACACTAAGATGGCTAACACAACACAATATATATCCAATTCTAGTGTTACAACTGTTGTCCTTGAAGACCATTTTCATCCTCTGAAGGTTCATGAGTAATGATTTTAATGAGGTAACAAACACCTTGAAGTGTGTTATTCATAGGTTGGCAATTCCATGGTTTTAGATTTCCTTTTTTGAAATAAGTTTCAGTTTACCATTTTTTTAAACTGTGAGGTCTGTCAATATATTAACACCAAAGCTCTTAAGACCTATGCTTACTCTATCCACATCCATCAGTTCCTCTCCATTTGGTGTAAAGCACAGTGTGACAGTCTACAATTCAATAGAAAACCAGGGAAAAATACCAACAGAGGTAAAGTAGGCATAACAAAATCCATGTGGTGAAAGAAATGTAGCATATTCTAGTAATAACTCATTTTTATGTATATTGTGCTATATTTTCATAACCAAAATGGTACATTTACATTTTGTAAGCAAAATGTATATTATACTCCTTAATTCTTAATTCATTGAGTACATGAGAGTAAGCTTCCTAGTAATAATCTCCTTATGCAATTATATTTTATGCAAATATTTTAGAATATTTATATTATTAATAGCACAAAATGTGTGAACTGCAATTTTTTTAAGAACTTGTGTATTCATAGTTATGTGCACTGACATTTCGTAAGGTTCTGGATTCTGGTTCTACATTTAGAATTAAGCAAATATTGTATGACAAAAAGAGATTAATATATTTTGCTTAATTAGAATTTAATAAATTCAAAATCTACTTACAGTTGAGTTCAATCCGTATGAAATCTTTGATTCCGAGATTTTCCAGAAATACACCAGATGATGCTGTAGTTTTGAATAAGAATGATATATCGGCACTAAGTTCACCATCGAATGTTGGGAAGTGAAGATAGGAAGTTTGTTTGGTGAAAAAAGCTGAGTTCCAAAAGTTCTCTGGTCAGAAATAAAAAAGAAAGAAATTTACGTCATTATAGACAGACCACACAATTAGTGTAAAAGAATGATGGATGGATGTTTGCCCATTACGCCTTCCGGCATGTAGGCACAGCAACATCCTTACATAACATAATTTTTTTATGGGACAGGGTTGTTAACCTTGTGCCCTGGAGGACCTGGCACCTGACTTGGGACACCTACCCTGTGATTATGAGTCTCATGCTCTACCAACAGAGCTAGTCTGGGCTTTGAAAGAATGAGGTTGCCATTAAATCTTTCCAAACAATATTTATTGAGTCTTTACTCCAGAGAAATGGAATCCATTACAATACAATGAAACAGTACAAGTTCCTTGTTACAAAAATGTTATTAGTTCATGTAATGAAATGTGATTAAGTATGAACAGCACAAATAAAGGATTCAGACCATTCAATTGATTTGATTTTGTGAAATTATCAATTATTAATGCATACACATTTTTAAAATTAATATTTAAAATTCAATATTTAATTCAAATGTTTAAATCAGATTAACTGTTATTAATTGCAAAAATTAAAGAGAAAAAAATGTAGATTGCATAAATACTCATTCTGAAGAATTCAATATAGTGGAAGCTCTTTTGGCTAACAGCCAGGTCTTTGTGGGTAAACCTCAGCTTTCAACATGCATACTGGCATGGTAGAATTTATGCCCATTCTTCTAGGTGAATTTGCACTCAGGTAGTTTGAGGGTCATTTATGGGCAGCACTTTTCAAGTCTTTTCACAGATTTCACAGACATGTTCATAGTATCACTCAAATGCTGGAAACTCCATGCAGAATTTTGCCATAGGTTTTCCATTCTGCCATACTGGATAGCTTTGTGGAGTGACTGGGATATTGTTGACTCAGTCACATTTTCTCTCATCTCAACCACTGACCTCTATATCTCTTTTATCATTGTCTTTATACATCCAGTTTCATCCTTTCCTTGATGCTCAGTCAGGAAGGACAGTCAGATGTAGGCAGCTTCTGGATGGTGTGGTACACACTCCACTTCTTAATGTCATAGTGCTCAAAGGTATATTATGTTGGGGTTTTTTTGCACCTTCTGATGTGTGCTTTTCTACATTTTTATTCTGAGTTTTTTTTAAAGCTCTTTGGTTTTCATGGCTTAATTGAATTAACTACCTGACTGAGGGACCTTGCGGAGACAGGTGCATTTATTGTCATATTACATGAGCCACTATTATTGCATACAAAGACCATTCAACAAACTATGTGACCTTCTAGGGTAATTTGTGCACCAAAATTAATTAGGTTTGCCACAGGTTTGATTACATATGCAATTAACACTTCTCATATTAATTTATAATATGATGATTAGATATCAATCATTAGATAATAATCTATTTACTTATTTATGTTTTTTTTTTACAAAGTGTCATGACTGTGTAGTGTGCTCTCTGAAGGCACCAGTTCTGTAGGGTTTGGGCATTTACGGGGACAATTATTAATTGTAGCCGTAAATCACAAAATGATTCTTTTGATGGCCTTAGAATCCAACCATGCGATATAACTCAAACAACGCACACACACACACGGGTACTAATACACGAGGATACATTTATTAATACATAAAATATGCATATAAACCTAACAGATCTTATCGAGAGGGTTATCAGAATATAAAATGTATATATTCAGTCAGTTACGAAGTGTTACACATATCAAGAGGACATACGTTCAGTATATCATTCATTTAGACCGTTTCATAAAGTGAACTTGGTTACAACTTCTACATTTGATACTGAAAACAAGTACATAACTCTTAGGAATTAAATTGATATCAACTGGTTGGGATAACAATTGAATTCTCGAGCTGTAATGCATTGAAGTTGAATACTCATCCAATCTCTGTGGATTCAGATCTCCTGCGGGCTCTCTGGCTCCGTGACAGGCTGTGCTGTGCGGCTTGCGACGGTGTGCTGCTGATGCTCACTGACCGGCTAGTTAGTGTTGGCTTTAACTAGAACAGTTTGTGCACAGGAGAAAAGATGACTGTGGGTCCCAGCAGGTCAGGAAGAAGACCTGTTCGTTCCTGATGAAGCACTAGTTCTGAATAGTGATTCAGCTGTCCACAGTTCCGACCTGTTCATGAGGCTTGCCGCTGATGCTAACCTCGGGTGGATCCTCTGGTTACTCTCTGGCAACCTCCGCTCTAGACTCTTAGAACAAAGGAAAGTTCTGGCACTCGGACACACTGGCCATTCCGTGGTTGTCCGGGCTGAGTCTCAGGATGGTCAGGAGGCGCACTGTGAGAATGTCCTGCCCTTGGGAGCCTTCTGCTCCTGGGCCGTCCTGCCCTGGAATTCTCCTTTGAATTCCCTTTAGAATTGTCCACAGAATACTCCTGGAGCTCTGTGTTGCCTGTTTTTACCTGGAGGAACTTCAGCTCGTTCATTGGCTGAAAGTTTCCTGGGCATCAGTGTCCCACATGGGTTACTCGGCCCTACCAGTCCCTGATTGGTTGATCAAGGTGAGATATGAGTCACTTACTCTTGACACTTAGGAATGCAGTCCAGATGTCCATCTGGCACTCCCTAGACAGATAGGCGCCAATGGATGACCATTGATCATGATAGCCAGGCTTAGCTAAGTGCATCCCCATTTGGGAGCTGTCCCTTATCAAAAGAAAACATCTTTAAATCAGCCTGCATGAATAGCTTCTCTGTGGCTGCACCACAGAGATGAAGAGAGAGATGGGGCCTCATTTGGGAAAGCACAGCAACACTTAATTCTGTCTTATTAACAAGCATTGCCGCTACAACTGTGAGTTTTAAAGCAACAAATGTGAAAACTGCACAGGGGTCTTAATACTTTTTCAAGACTAAATGGGATTAATTTAAAGATTATTTAAGGGACATCAAAATACACAAAGAATTCCAGAAAAAAAATGTTAACCTTGCTGTGCAGTCATAAGGAACTGTCAAATTTGAAGATTGTCCCATGAATTTTAATTCCTTAAGATGATTGTGCTTTGGCAGGATCAGTGTTCAGATTTTAAAGACAGGTTACTCCAATATATTTCTTTAAATTTTCCATTTAACTAATAAACTGAAGCATTAGGAATAATAATACAATTCTATATGTGTACAAAAAAAAACCTCTCTCCCAGAGGAAGTCATTCCATTCACTGTATATCTCAGTGAACTGTGTGCTCAAAGTACATGTAGATTAGCATGGAAACATGACTTTAAATGCAGAATTTTTCACCCTTTTGTTCCACGAAAAGACATGCTTTACCTTAATGTTATTAGATCTGTAACAATAGCTAGATTTCCTATTCTGTAATTATTAGTATTGTTCACATAGTTCTAATAGTTTTTTCAGACTAGCATCCTATTTTATATTTGTAGTTTATGTCTCTGTAAGGTAAGTAGTCAACACTTGTCTTCATTAAATAACTTCTGCTTGATGTTTTCCCAGTTTTCAATTCTATCTAAATCTAATACTCTGTTTTGGTATTATTTGAAACCTTGACTAAATCATTTAATACATCATAATCTAGATGACTGTTATAAATCAATAAATGCAGTGGTCCTATTACAGTTCTCTGTGTTACTCCACACACACCAGAACATTCACCCCTTATCCATAACGTTTATCATCCATTAACCAGCTGTTAATTCAAATACATGTGCTTCTTTGAATTCTCACCACTTGAAATTTGAGAAGTAATCTTTTAGGCTGAACTTTATCAAAAGAATTTCAAGAAATCTCTATTTACAGTATAATATTGTATGTGTGTGTATCCATCACTGTGAATCACTTTTACATGCTAAGATTCCGATTTCCATCCATCTAGTTTTCTTCTTCAGCTCTTTTTTTCTTAACCTTAATGTACTATAAATATTTAGATCAGTTTTGGGACATCAACCTTTTTTATGTGCACTACTTTAGCAATTTTCCAGTCAGTGGGATTTTACTCAAGCCTCAGGTGATTGCTGGAAGAGATTTTCTAATGGCCTATCAATAATGTTTTCTTAAAGCTATTGTTAGAGTATCTACAAGCCCTAAAAGCCTTTTAAGACCTGTAACACTGTTGCTTCTTCTGCAATAATATTGTTGAAAAATTGTCTTCCCTCAGTCTGAGGCATGTTGTTGATTAGTTCTTTGATGCACACCTAACTTAAATCTTCATTTCATACATCATCCATTTTCCTTCCATTTTCTAATATTTCCCAATTTTTAAATATGTTACTTGATTTAATCTTTTACTATTATACTTTGTACAATAGTATAATAGTACAAATACTTTGTATCTGTAGAATTAATAATACTATATATACTATACTTTTTTATCTGTAGTACTGAAAAATACATTTATTTTAGCTTACCTTGCTAATCTATCTAATATTTGTTTTGCCTGTACAGTTCATTATGCTACATGTCTTTATCTGGATACTGTTTAATAATTTCTTTGCTCTTTTTCTGTTTATGGCCTGGATAGGTGACCCCTAATTACAAGACTTATCCTTGTTTTGAGCATGACTACACCACCTAGCAATTATGAAAGGTTCTAGACATCTCATTAACTTTTCACAGGTTATTTTCATCTCCCTGACTCACCAGTTCATCCATAGACCAGACAATTGTAATATTTCAAATTCTATTTATTTTAATATATCGTTCTACCCATTACACACAATACATTCACCACGGTCACTTACTAATGGTAAAGAACAAAAAATCCCCATGGAAATCAATTACCAACATACTGTATGTTCGTACTGAGAAGTCCAGCAGCGGTTTTCTCTGAAACCAGCTTCGGTCAGGGACCTGATATGGCTTTTTATATCACACCATGGAAAGGGATGAAACTCAGTGTAATCCTTCCGTGGCCCTTAGGCAACTTGTCCTGTCCTGCCTGGCCTTTCCAAACAACTTGGTTATCTCAAGCTTCCAACCTATCTTCATTTCTCCTACGTCCAATGTTAGGTAGGGGAGGAGGAAGATGACGCTAGAGCCTTCCACAGCTTACTCTATCTCCCGGCTGGAAAATGTTGTGTTTCCTCCAGGAAGTGGCTGCCCAAATACAGCTGAGTATGATGATGCATTGTTTGATCAGTTACTGTTCTCAGGCCTTACACTCAATTACAATTCCAATCAAACCAGTTTGGCAACCCCACATATTGCCTGCTGCATAGTGTTGTAATTGTCTAGTGTCTGTGGAACTTAAAAGAACAGGGCATCAAACTGAATCAACATCAAGGTGTCACTGGCCCATCAAACCAATTCACATACATACAGCCCTCAACATCTGGTGTCCAACACCCAAAGTTTTCAATCTGTGATATTTATATTTCTTAGTTGAGATGGGTAGCTGCGTCAGCATGCGTAGGCTGCAAAGGAACAAGTAAAGAAGAAAAGAAACTCAATGTTTTTCTTTTGTGTGGGTGTGACACCCAAAGAAGGCTCCACGGCTGAAACGTTGTGTTTCTTTTCTTCTCTTTTCAGCATGGAATAAACCTTTACTTGTTTCTTTATATGTCCTATTTTGTTCATTGTTGTTTAAGTTACAAAATGCTGATATTTTGTACATTTTTAATGAGAAAACCTATAATCCCCATTACAATATCCTATTATAATTTGTTAAACCAGACCTTCAGTATTTAAGCTCATCTTTCTAGATATTTGTTTTATGAGCTGTTACGTGAGATATGATTTAGATACAGCAGATGGTTACCTGTCTTTGGAGGTTAAAACAGCATAGCTGTGTAAAGCAAAGTTTTGCTTTGCCCTATACTCTGTATATGAAACTTCATCCCCAAATGACACATCCATGATAGAGAGAACATGATGTCTATAAAGGGCATATTTAATGGTCCTAAAAATGTTCATAATAAGCAAACCTAACCAGCTGCAGGGTACCTACACTGAATTGTTACAACACTGTAAAATCAAGGAAAGAGAACAGAAAATTGCTTCTGTTTTTTTTTCTCTTCAGAATTTTGTTTAAATTTAATCCAAATAAAACCCCCTTTGCATGTGACTATATATTCTTTCTGGATTCTCTTTAGACCATTTTCACTTGATATTTAATTTAAGTACATTTAAAACACAATTTGACGTACATTTGTCAAAAATATTCAGAAATAAATTATAAGATTCAAATGGGTGTCACAGACAGTTACAAAACAGTTTATGGTTAATATAAATACCTTCTATACAGTTTATAACTATTCAGTATATACAATGTATATACTGTACATGTGTTGTATACAGTACACAAAGGTCTGGATACAGAAGAATGTCCTTATTATCTCTATCTAGAATAAAAAATGGCTGTATTGTATCTACTGAAATCCAAAAGAAACTGTATATTTTTAATTATGTATGCAAGTTCTGGATATTGTTTAAATGTCTTTGTTGTCTGTTATTCTGATTATTTGATAATTCAAGGCTGACTATGATATAATAAATTGACTTTCACACCTTATCCCTAAGGTGTGACACAGATAACAAGCTGTGGCCTAACCATGAGATGAGACAGGAGATGTATATTGTATATTGATCATTTGTCTCTTTTTTATACTTTTGTTTAGTTTTCATTTAGTTGGACCATGTCTTTGTTGAATTATTGGATTTTATGTACTGTAAGTTATATTGTGTAATGGAACGCCCATATTTACCTTAACATTATTGATCCAGTAATTACACTTTCAATTATATCCAGTATCAGTTGGACTGTAAGACAGAGGAAGGAATATGTACTAAGGGTAATATTGATGATGATAGTATTTTGTCTGGCACATATTAAACACTGAGAAAGAGAGCTTCTTATTTACTGACACTGTTATTCTGTCTGGTAAACTCATTTGAATTTGAGTATTATGGTACAGATTTTAAGTGGCATTTTGTAGAGGTGATGTGTTATTTTGCAAACTGAAATAAACTTTGGGGATATGTGTGTTCAGTTTTTCCATTGTGAATACTGCTTCAAGAATTGCATTTAAACAATTTAGAAAAGCTGTAAAAGGCAGCAATTACTTACTTAGCAAGATTATAGTCTACAGCCAAACATAGTCTTTCAGTGAATGGCTTTGATCTGAAAGACTACAGGTCACAACACCTCACTAAAGTTTAATAAGGAAGTCCAAGTGTGACAGTCTAGCCAGAAGTGTCAAGCTGCAATAAAACTCCAAATGTAGAGGTTAAGAACCTTACTGCTTTACACTACATTGGTCAAATCCTAGGGGAACCTTCAGATGCTACCCTTTCTGCAATCTCATCCTGCCACAAGAACATTCGAGAAGCATTCCAGCAATCCAATGGCCACATGCTGCTCGTGCAACTACAGTTGTCTTGTGACATTATAAAATGACAGTATTTCCACAGATGTCCTACTTGCCAGAATTAATCACCACTGAATATGCATGGGGATGATAGCTAGGGCATCTAGAGCTGAGAAATCACTAAGCACATGCTTAAGTAGGCTGTATTCCACAAGATAGCTTATGCGACCTGGTGCAAAACACACACCACAGATGCACAACTTTGTTTCCAGGAGTGGTTAAACACATGAGTATTAGACCCACTGTGAGCAATCCTGTTGATGATAATAGTCATCAACATACTAGATTTACCTATGTGAAATCTGTTCTATATAAAGCACCTGTCCCAAAAAAGACAATGTAATTAATATAAATAATTAATATAATTAAATAATATAAATAATTGCAAGTTTTCTAATTTATTGCCGTTCCATCCACCTATCCACTTTGAAACTGCTTGTTCCAATACAGGATAATGGGTGACCCAGAGCGTATCCTGGCAAGCAACAGGTGCAAGGAGGAATACATTCTGGATGGGACTTCTGTCTATCACAGGGCACACACAGATACAAACACAAACATGCACAAATTCACAGAAGGGATAATTTTTCTAGAAGCTAATTAACCTACCAGTTTGTCTATTGGACTGTAGAAGAAAACCGGAGTACCCAGAAGAAACCAACACTACCACAGCAGAACAAAAAACTACACCCTAGGAGCTGAACCCAGAGCCTCAGCTCTGTAAGCTAAAAATGCTAACCACTATTGCCATTAATTGCAACTGTGAAAATTTTCTTTTGAAATTCAAGAGCCAATTTAAATCAAATAAACTTGAAATGATACAATGCCCTAGTAAAATGTACTTTAGAATGGTGTGTTCTAATTTATTGATGACCATGTTACAATGTTATAATAAAAAGGAACATGGGTCTTCAAAGAAAAAAAAGGGTGTTGGTTTTATTTAATACATCTTAACACTAAACTGTTTTGAAGTGAAGTTGTAGATAGTAAATCCATTGAAATTTGCTTGGAGTTCCAAGTACACTAAGTCTGTGACAGAAAATCTATGATCAATAATTACCATTTTCAAGTAAATGTGAATTTATGGAACTTTTAATTTATTATCACACTTATCGAACTGAGAATCTCACACAACACTTATAAAATGTATCAAAAAACTAAAGTTACAATAAAACTTTTTGTATTCATTATCTGAAGTTGTAAAATACATTAATTTGTTTTTAGAACTACAGTTTACAGAAAAATAATGTACAGCGTCAGTAATATTTAAATCATGTATTTACCACTTCTGGTTCAGGATGATAACAAAAAAGTTTCTGAGTAAAGTTATTCCACACAACTCCTGAATGTAGATTACTTGTCAGGTGTTAAGCTCCTTATGAAGTACTTCAGCAGAATCTGTCAGCTATTGAATATATCAATCAGACTGGGAAAAGAAGGTACAAATCTATTATTTGAAGAGGTACAAATATGAAATAAACCTGGTCCTGCTAAAGTGAGATCTTGTGTTCTCTATGCTGTAGAGTTAGTAGACGTGTCATGGAATTAAATGGAGCAACAAAGACAGACTGTCTAATCATTCTGTAACAGAAGGCAGTTGTTGTTGTTTTTTTAAATCAGATAAATGAACAACACATTATGATTCTCTTGGTACTGTGGTTCATGAAATATGAAATAATAGTCACCATGGCTAAAAAGGCTAAAGTTTGCCAAAAAGCTTTAAAAAATCTGGATGTTGACGCTATTGATAAAAGCTTCAGCACATGATGTAGTAGGATCGTACTTTTTCCCAAGCTAAATTGAACATGGATTTTTTAATAACTTCTGGGAAGTTTAACAAGGTCTCTTTATTTCACACTTATTCATTGCCTGGATAAGATCCTGGAAAAGTGTGTTTGATTTCACTATCTCACTCCCCTGGATTTAAAAGGATATGGGCAAATTAATCTTGCACTGGATGATAAGCCCAAAACAACTTTGCAATACCCATGGGGCTGTATTAATATAAAGTTCTACACTTTGGCTTGCATGGAGTACTCTCTAAAAAAAGCAACCCTATATGGAATAAGCTTTGACCTATTTTGAAGATGCAGTTATTGTCAGTGAAGAATGAACCATGCATCTACAACATTGTCACAAGATCCTTAAAAGCTTGGGGCAGGCTGGGGCAGGTTGAATTTGAACCCTCAGAATAGTATGAATGACTCCACCTGGACCTAATATCCGGGGTGTGTAGTTAGGAATGGATAGGTCCAACTGCAGACTGTGAAGGTCTAGACCTAGTTCTAGTGCTAGTTGGATATTATAGCCATTTAATACCTCCATGATAATCTAGTGCTCTAACACAGCTGAACCAGATGTTGGTGCCTAAGTCCGTATGGTGGTTCAAAGAAGCGGAGTCCTCATTAACCAATTTGAAGCAAGCAAGCACTCTGGTGAAATGTGTTCTGGTGGTGCCAGATTTTAATGAATGTTTCTTTTTATAAATCTTTTTTTAGATTTCTTTTTAGATTCATTGGAGAAAGAACTGGGTACATTTTTGTCACAAATGAGAGAATGTGCAGGTCTACGTAGCAGAAAACATTTGCCCAGAGAATACAATGAAGCAGTGGTGGGGAAGGAAGATCAAACCATAAAATGGGCAATCAAAACCCTAATTGGGATATTATTTTTAGGGTCAAGCACTTACTGACCATGTCTACTGTGGATGAAATCTAATATGGAGAAGAATCCGGTAGTAACAAGGCCATTCAAGATTAAAAGATGGCTTGTCATCTTAACATAATTATTTTTTTACTGTGCAGCATTGTTCAGAAATCTTGAATACCAATGCTGATGCTTCAACTGCTCAACCTTGTAGTTTAAGCTGGGGAGGAGGATATGTGAAAATGCTGCCACAAAGGAAACCATAATGTGACCTAAAGTGGGCCTTAAAGACCTACATAAAAAATTTAAACAAATTAATTTCAAATCTCAGAAAATATTTTGCAAGTGTTACTATGTGAGGAATGAGAAAAATATACATCCTGCATCAGAATCACAATAAAACACAGGAATGAAGGACCAAGCACATCAGTATTATATAAATGTGTAGCTTTCAGTAAGGAAAGTTTGTCTACATTCAGACTCACAAGCAAGTTTCAGCTGCTGACTCATTTCTTTTTCAACAAGAGAACTAGGGGTGGCTTAAAAGTAAGACCATGAAAAATACTTTTTTTCCATAAGAGAACTCATATCTGAGTCATATGTTATATTATAAACCTGACTTTGGAGCCTCTTTGGTGAAAAATATCTAATCTGCAAGCTGCAATGTGTAACTTAAGTGAACTTCAAAGACATGTTTGGCTCACATAAATGGAACAGTAACCTTGATATACCCCCTTCTTATTTATTCCTTTGTTTTATTGGAACATTTTTCCCTTAAATAATATTTTTTTCTGTTGTGCCTCAAATGCATTATACTGTTTCTGAACCATACCCAAGGTATTTGGTTTAAACTTTAAACTAATTACTTTATCACTTTTATAGCAAGAGTAAATCATTTACAAAAATGACAAACACAAGTGACAGAGAATTTACAATCTATGTTATAATTCTTTTTAAATATCTAGAGTACATGAAGATAAATAATGTTGCTAGTACATATTAGAGTAGAAGGAAATTATTTAATTAGCTTTCTTTAATTAGAAACTGACCAGTGCAGATTTCACTTCTGTGCTGATCTGAATTTTTAACCTTGATTAGAAATCAATAAAAGATCTTATTCCCTGTTTGGATTTTCCGACATAAAGCCAAGTGTTCTTTACATATACTGCATTTCAAGACAGAATTAACACTAGGAACAAATATTTAAGAAAATTACTTACTATCACCATAGCACTGTAGATGTCCAACTCTGTAAGCTGCCTCTGAACCAGCTCTATTGATATCACCAAACATTATTTTAGAGACAGGCAAATGGTCTTTGAAAGAGAGAAGGCCAGAGTCGTTTGTCCTAAAATTAGACAAAAAAGACATTTTAAAGAATTACATTAGGTTCGTTTTTTATTTATAAGAATCATATTTGTTTCTTCAGAGAAAATGTGACTTTTTATCTTGTCATATATTTGTATTTTATAGTCAAGCACTGTAATAATCAGAAGAAACAGAAGTCTTTGAATTTATAAATCACTTTTTTACAGTGCCACAATAATCCCTTAATCTTGCAACATGATAATGTTTGTCTCTGAACTGAAAGGGTTACTTAATGCTATAAAAAATATTTTTATTTTTTTTTAAATAAAAATGGGACAGTGCAATGCTGTGGTCTGGTATTGGTCACTTACATAGACATATAATATATATTATGTGACTAATACCAAACCTTACTTTCAACTTGCTTTTTAGAATGTTAAAATCAACACAATAAATAACCTACTTATTATAGCTTTATATGTATTTTTAAAGTATTTAAGTGTATATTTATTAATCATAATTAATAAGTATTAATTATACAGTATATAAGTATTACATTTCTTACAAAATACAGGGAGTACAACCATTAAACAATAATTAAACTGTTTCAGATTACCATTCTTTTCTGTCAGAATCACAGTTGCAATAGTGTTTCAGATCAATGCAGTTTTCCATCAGTCCACAAGCACATTTTTTACTTCCAGGTACGGAACCACCCCAATATTTTTGTGCATCATTTGTTCTTCCAACCCACCAAGTGAAAGGTGTTCCATCTGAGATATAAGGAGAAAAATGACGGGATAGAAATATCATCATCAAAGAGAGAAATCTGTTTCTGAGGAATCCGCAAAATGTGAAACCATGAATGCCTTGAAATTTACAATGTTTTACACAACATAAACTATTAGAAGGTTTAAATGAATAAATAAGTAAAGGGTTTTGCAATTTTTTTTGGTTTTATCCTAGAAAACTCTGAAATATAATCTCTCAAATGTTCAAAAACTCTAGGAAATACTGAACATCACTTGATGAAAAAAGCAAGTCATGTAATAAATACAACATATCTTCTCTTCCCACATATTTTGTAACAATATAATTTGTGTTTTATAGTCCTTTTCATTCATCAAGGAGTTTTTTTGACCCACCAGGCCCATTTGGTAATTTATAGTTAATTGATCCAAGGATGTCATCCAGCTATTTCTTTAAAAAAAGCCAAGGTATTGGCTTTGACATTACTGCTGGTTAGTTTATCAATACTCCCATAATCCTTTAAGAGAAAGTGTTTTTCTGTGACTCACAATATGTTATATTTTAATAAAAGATATAATAGAACATGAATTTTAAAAGAAAATTGTATTCTGTTAGGCACAAAAGAAAAAAAATATGAAAAAAATGAAATTTGCTTAATATTTGAAGGATGAGCACAATATAAATATTAAAATATATTTAAAAAATATTTTAACTACAGAAAACGTAGCCCACATTTTATATTTTTTAGAAAGACTGGACTTGCTGAAATACCTAAGCAAATAAATTTATGAAGAAGTGGCATAATAAACATTATTGGTGAAATTAAATGTAATAAATTTTACTTTTATTGCGGTATTAATTCTAATAAAAAAGTACTTACCAGGTGTGTTTAAAAGGCGTGACTTCTTGCAGTGGTAGCTAAGCTCCTGTTCACAGTACTCTGCTTGGTTAATTATAGCCTCGAGCTGTTCCACATTGGCAGTATAGTTAAAGTAGACAAAGCGGTGATTTACCCCACTGGATGCTTTTAATGTAGTCAGTTCTGTATTGTTGTGTTGCACCACAGTCCAAGTTTTATCTAATTAGGAAAGTAAAAAATAAGTTAATTCCTATAGCTTATTAATTTTTGAAACTGTATTAATAAAACTAATAATTAATCTAGGAAACCATCATGTTAATATTCATTAGATTATACTTATTAATTAATTTGCTGATGTCCCTTGAAACTAAAAATATTTATCCAAACTGTGCTAATAAAAAATCACATTCTATTAAATATAATATATAGGAATACCTATTGGTTTGTCTTCAAAACACTGGTACTACAACACCAACAGAAACTTTGGAGGCAAAGTGTTACTGAATTAAAATAAATGTTGCTGACACTGTACATACAGTGTAGACACTGTAGGTATCTAAGATCACAAGAGAAGTAATATATTCCAGTATTAATTAACTCATTTACTTCTAGGCCTGCATTTGTTCAGGGTCATTTTATTGGTGGTTATACATCTTTTGTACAGATATATTTTAATCCAGACATGAAGCAATGTGTGTTTGATTTATTTATAAAGACCTTTACAAAGCAAGGGGGCACAACAAAAGGGTTTCTATTGCTAATCCACAGATATTATAATGGTAGTATTCAATTTATTTAGAAGCATTTGAATGATCTCCATGTAGTCACATTCCTGTCCCGCCCGACATACCTCCCTAGAGGGCACTCCACTGCTCCCATTATTGTCCTTGTGATTGTTAAGCTCCCCAGGTGTACCCTCTTAGCTTTATTATTTAAAGACTAGCTCCTCCAGTACTCGGCGCTCATCATTAGGGTAAAGATGTCGCGAGGCCCACCTAGCACCAGGAAACCCTACGTCCGTCTCCTGAGGGCATGGGTCTCATCCCCGACACCTCCCGTTTCCTGAGCCCGGGGTCTGGAGGATCTCGCCCCATCACCTTTGGACCTCCACGTTTTGCCTGTCCGTGTGTTCCCCTCTCCCGGGGATTTTAACCTTGTTGCGTCCCAGGATGGATTATTCGTTGATGGACTCTTGGACTGTGCCCTGACCTGCCTTTGGACCCATTTGGATTTGGATGCCGTTCTCTGTCTTCCCCATTCACTGTCTCATGGATTGTCACTTTTATTTTGTGCACTATTAAACCCCTGTGTGTTTCCTTTTACCACGCCTCCTGTATTCTCCAGCTCTTACCGCATCGCATAGGGTCTACTACAAGACCTGACACAGATTTTTGTCCATGTTCGTGACAATTCCTGCACAGACATCAGCATTAAGGCCTGATAACATTGATGTTTCTATTTATTAGAATATTGTTTAAAGTAGATAACAAATTATTTTTAATTAAATTACTATTCTGGCTATGTTCAAATCGGAAAGAGTGCACAATAAACTGTTTCATAAATGTCTATCAACATTATATGACACATAAACCTTTTTCTTCTGAAAAGATGACAGTACAAATTAACACCTTCCCCTGTTATTTTTGTTGAGAAGAATGCATGGTTGGAGGAGAGAGCAAAAATGAATAAATGTGCATATGCATCTACAGATGCAGCCATTCAAAGTGCGCGGTACAGACACCTACCGGAGGTAATTGGCTACGGCGTCGCGCATTGTGACGCAAGATGACGCGCGGTACCACGTTACGTGATTGGTTGACCGACAGGGGCACTCGTGGTCCGTTGGTCTGTCGTAGAAAGATTTACAGTAGACGTCTTTACTGTGCCCGTTGTAGTATTGAATATTCATATGGAATTTTACCACTGAAGGGAAATCTTAGTAGCTGAGCATAAAAAGAATAGGAGCATACTGTAACGCGTGTGAAGGCCATAAACGATATTAATTTTGGAACATAAACATACAGTATATGGCTGGTCTTGGTACGTTAAAGAAAAAATACACACCAGTATTCCATTTCTCCCTAAACATTTTAAGCATCGAAGTCTTAAACTAAAGAGATACCGGAGTCAACAAGCATACTTTTAGAATTTGATTAAAAGGGAATATAATATGGAATCGCGTATCTAAAGAAATTAATAACGATATAATTATATTCATGTACCGCAACACAAGAATAGTACACACTGTGCATTGTCTGTCGATAATGTTTCTGTAGTGCTTTTTCAGCACTCTGCATGTGACCGTGCCGGTGGTACTGTGGGTAAGGTTCCTGACTCCCATGTCACATGGTCTGTGATCGAATCCCACTGGAACTATGACTTTTTTAACGAACATTTCTTTGAAAAAATGAAACGTTTCCCTTGGTCAGAGATTAAATAAAACCTCACTCGCACCAAACAAATGTATATTTCTAAATATCACAACATGATCGGATTTAAGTCTTTTTAATAACAATGAATAGTCACCTATGCGTTACAAAATAAACATTTATATTGATTTGAATCGCGTTTTGAATTAAATCGTAAACGCGTGTTTAAATATATGTGTTTAAAGGCGATATATAAAAGCGCTGATTCTTATGGAATGTGTTCCGCTGGGGATTCAAAAAATTTATTTTTTTTAATCGCGTATCTAAGGAAAATAGCAGTATAACTTTGTTCATGCACATCATTATACAGTATCTCATTTTGTATTTCTATAAAAAAAAATCATTTGCCCAGCCACTATTGTTGTTATTGTTTTTATCCTGTAAAGCGCTTTGAGGAGCACAGCTTTCTCACCACTTAGATTACTTTTTGACACCATCCTTACACAAAGCAGAAACTTCTTGTATTTTCCGATGACATACAAGTGGAAAGATTACAGATTTTAATTGTCTTTTTTCTGAACCAAGGAAAATCTGATCATGTTTCTCTATAACAATAATAAAAAACTTTATTTTACATATCACCTTTAAAAGTGGCATCTCAAAACAATACAGTAGATGTAAACCACAGATTACAAAGTAAATACCCAGACAAACGCAAACGCGTTTTTAATAAAATGCTTTCATTCATTCAACAGAGAGAGAGTGTAAAACCTGGGTGTAACAGCTGTTCCTTTTTCTGATCACTCGCTCTCTGGATAAACGCCACGCCTGTCCTGTTCTTTGTTTTCCTAATTTGCCGATTATGCCTGCTGCGATCCAGTCCTACCCTCACACCTAAAGAAGACTATTTTAAATTTCTTTGCTCATCCTTAAGGTGATATCACATAAGGTGATATGTAAAAAAATGTTTTTTTACTATTGTTATAGAGAAACATGATCAGATTTTCCCCGGTTCAGAAAAAAAGATCTAAAGTATACTAGTTAAGAAAAATACATCTAAACAGGGAGAAAGCTATGCTGAAAGTTTATTAAGATACTTAGAAGACAAAGATATCAATTTATTTTAGTTAAAATTTTATATATCACCTTTAAAAGTGGAATCTCAAAGCAAAGTAAATACCCAACACTGATTGTACCCATCTGTCATGCTACTAAAACACCTTGAATAGAATTGAATTGAGGGAGAGAGGGGGGGAGGGCGAGCGAGATAACCAGGACGTAAGGCAAATAAGATACACTCCACAGACATTCACAACAGCGACATATGAAACGTTTGCACATATAGTTAAGTTATTACTTGGTTTTCAAAGTGCAATGAAATACAATATTGTTGTTGTTGCTGTTCTTGTTGTTTTTATCCTGTAAAGCGTTTTGAGAAGCCACCTTTAAAGGCGATATATACTGTAAAAGCGCTGATTCTTATGGAATGTGTTCCGCCGAGGATTCAAAATTTTTTTTCATTTTTTTTAATCCCCTATCTAAGGAAATCTCAGTATAACTTTGTTCATGCACAAACAATGGCATGTTACATAATTAATTTGGGTGTCTCCTCTTGTCAGAAAGCTCTAAATTGAATTTTGAATCCCCAGCGGAACCGGGCATCCATATGAATCAAGTAACAGGTTTATTCCATGCTGAAAAAAAGAAAGAAAGAAAACACATTCCATAAGAATTGACTGAGCTCCGCTGTGTACCACGCAATGATCCCCCCAGAGTCTCTGCCCCGGGTTATTTGGGTTTTTTGACAGAGGGTAAAAAACTCTCTCTCTCGCTTGACCTCCCCCTCCCTGTGTATTGTCTGTTTTTTGTTAAGAAGGCTCGCCAGCTAATGTGAATCGAAACCTGTCTTTCTAGCTTTTAAAGTCGTGCGATGTGTAAGCCACAATTCAAATAGAGAAAAAAGAGCTGACTGACAAGATTTAAGATGTGGCTGTCAATGTTGGATTAAAAAAAACACATTGCCCGACGTTTGTTGCATTGCTTGAAAAATAACTTTATTTCGAGAGACTGGATAAGTAATTCAAGTGTTTTTTTTTAACTTCATGAAAAACAACTAATAATTTAACTATATGTGCAAACGTTTTATGATATGTCGCTGTTGTGAATGTCTGTGGACATGTGCTGGCTGGACAGGAGGCTCTACTCTACTGTCACAGAGAGGGGCGGGAGGAGGGGACAAGCCGATATATACTCTTAGAGTTTGATTAATAGGGAATATAATACAAAAATATAGTACTAAAAATAAGATATACTCTACAGACATTCACAACGGTGACTGTCAGAAGATAGGACACAGCGGCTCAGGCACCCGCTGAATGGAAAAGGGGCACTTTAATGTTCTGTTTGGCTAATACTAAAGCCAATACTTCAATACTTTAATATTCTTTTCTGTATGTTTAACAATAGTGGGTACTGGCCTAATTCGTCCCTGCTCCCGTTGTTAGGTGTTAATGTGTTGTTGTTAAGTGTGAATTTGTACCTGTTTCCCTGAGGTCTGGCTTTTTTTCTGGAAAACCATAACTCTGGTCTTGTCCAGATTGACTGTCGGCGCCCAGGTCTGACAGTGCTGCTCCAGCAGTGCCAGGTTCTGGCGCAGCCTCTGTTCTGTGGGCGACGGCAGGACCAGGTCGTCTGCAAAGAGCAGGAACTCGATTTCCATAATTAATGCAGATCAGTAAATCAAGGGACAAAACAATGCGCCCGGGTCCTCAATGGGCTTTGATGTGCTAATGCATTGGTTTAACAGTCCGGGTGTGTCTCTAATGTCTCCCGACTTCGGCAAAAGGCACCCGCCTTTCATTGGAAGACAATGAACACATTCTAGCCGTACATGTGAATATAGCATAAATACACCAAGGGATTGGGTGAGCTCCCATCACAAGAAAAACTGCGAACCTGCGCTACAGCGACCACAGTACAGTATGGAGACCAAGACCTTTTACGGGAAGAGACGGGGTGCTTCTGCCACCCCAGCTTCCAAAGAGCGAAGGGTAAGCAAATACAGCAGACTTCATCTGAAATACGCGATTACAGCGCATATTACAAGGTATTATTGCCTTTTGAATTTTAAATTCAATTATAATTATTTCTTTGTAGCCTGTTCTTCAAGAAAACACCACACCGGCGAAACGATCTTCAAAATCTACCACCAGGACAGTAAAAAAGAAAGCGGTAAGACGGAAAAAAAGAAAAGTTTATTTTGACGTCTGTTCCGAGACTGATGAATACTACTGTGTGACTTTATTTCTTACATGAATTATGTTATTTTGCCACAGGACGTGGGTCTCTGCTCTTGGCCACTGGCCAGGGTGCCAACCTGTAGAAGCACCACCTGTGTGGAGACTTTTCGGCAGCAGCGGGAGCAGTATGACGCATTACTGGGGAGGATTGGGAGGCTAGAGACACTCCTGACACTCCTGACACTCCACAAAATGCAGAGGAAGGAGACAGTATGTTCCAGCAGTCAAACAGTTGAGCAGCTGTCTCCCGATAAGTGCCTCTCTCTGCCGTGCAGGTTGCAATGCCTGGTTGAAGCTCTGCCCCCCGCTGAGCGCACACCGCCTCAGGACACTCCATCCCGGCCTCTCCGCTCACCACCGCGCAGGAATTTGTTGATGCTGTCCCCACCGTCTATCTCCCCCCAGGAAGCACCATTTACAGAGCGGAATTCACAAACTCCAGTGGGACGCATAATTCTCCCAGATATCCAACTGTTACCCATCACTCAAGAGATGGAGGGGGGGTTGTACTTGCAGTGCATCGGTATAGATGGGAAAGCAAGAGCCGACCGCTACGCCGCCCTCGTGTTTCGAAATCTTGTGACTTTTGATTTACTGGGGGTGGACCACGTCTGTAAATTTCGATGGGTCCAGAGGCAAAAGTGCCTTGCCTTGCAATCTCCGGGAAACCATTAGTAGCATGGTGAATCGGAGATTCTCAACCCTTACTTCGTGCGACTGGAAAATATTTTGTGATCGGATCAACGAAATGCTTCGTAAAAGGAGACACTCTTTTCCTCTAGTCTAACAGTCTGTCCACAAACAAAACATTCCTGTTAGACAAGAGGAATTGAAAAAAAAACAATTACTTTTGTCAATGGAAACCGGTGTGTGTGTCTCTCTCTGCTGGATGTCTCCCTCTCTCTCTGCTGAATGAATAAAAGCATTTGATTAAAAACGCGTTTGCGTTTGTCTGGTATTTACTTTGGTCCCTTTTAACTGTTTTTCCATCTTCTGTATTGCTTTGAGATGCCACTTTTAAAGGTCATATGTAAAATAAAGTTTTTTATTATTGTTATAGAGAAACAAGATCAGATTTTCCCTGGTTCAGATCTAAAGATCTAAAGTGCTACACCTAACTTTCTTAATTCGATGTATTTAAAGCAGTGAACTACTGTAGGTGTAACATAACATTCAGAAATACAATCGAGAATAGTTTTATGGTGTTTGTTTAGATGAAACGTTCCTAAAACGTATAACGTAACAAAATTAAAGACGATTAAAATCTGTAATCTTTCCACTTGTACTGTATGTCATCGGAAAATACAAGAAGTTTCTGCTTTGTGTAAGGATGGTATCAAAAAGTAATCTTAAGTGGTGAGAAAGCTGTGCTCAATGTATTTAAGGGACTTAAAAGTAAAAGGAGATGCTTCATATTGCTTGACTAATTTTAAAAACTAAGTTATAAATGCAGACGCTCCCTCGGTGCCGCGCCGGGTGTAAATATCAAAATATACATTCGTCCCGGGCAAAGGCCGAAGAGCGTCCGTCTGGGGTGCGCGGGGAAGAGCAGGACAGGAATGAAAGTGGTCAGGGCGGGGTTTAGGAAGGCGTACAGTCTGGGCAGGTATATATTACACTTTTCTAAAACGTATTTGAAAAATAAAAACGATTACAATCTAATCCTTCCACGTTTGATCCCAAAATCCCAAGAAAAATAAATCTAAATGGGTAGAAAGCTATGCTGAAAGTTTATAAAGATACTTAGAAGACAAAGATACTGTATCAATTTATGTTGCATTAGTCTGATTATGATTAAAAAAACACATATAATTAAACACGCGTTTGCGATTTAAATCAATATAAATGTTTATATTGTAATGCATACTGTCCAGCCTCCATTTCTCTATAAAAATGTACTCTATTACAAATTTACAATTTATTAATAATAGAAATGTTAGGTTCTCTAAAGCTTTGTGATAGCTGACCCACCCAGGCAGCAAAAGATCAGCTGCACTGGTAAGATGCGACACCGAAGATATGATTAATAACCTTTTAAATCTGAAGGGAGATCTGAAGGGATCCCCCCCCCACACACACACACACAATAGAAGCAGGAAGCAGAAGCAGGGACCGTTGTCAGAAGGGAAGAAGGTGACTATTCATTGTTATAAAAAAAGACTTAGAATTATGTTGTGATATTTTGAAATATAAAAGTCAATTGATTGTCCATAATATTGCTATTCTATTTTTTCGAAGAAATGTTTGTTAAAAGAAAAGTCCAGCACCAGCTGGATTTGAACACACAACCCATGAGTTGGTAATCGGGCATGTAGACCAGTGGGCTACAAGGGAAGTCGTATGAAGAGAGAGGCGAAACAGCCCTACACAGCCCTGTCGCAGTACATGAATATAATCATATCGTTATTAATTCTTTAGATACGTGATTCCATATTATATTAGCAGAAAAGCTTAAAACTACCACTTTTTCACGCGCTATTTCACATGTTAGTTAAATACTTCGATGCTTAAAATGTTTAGGGAGAAATGGAATACCAGTCTACAATACCATGTATTTTTCCTTTAAAGTACCGATTCCTGGAATCTGACTGGCTGACACCCTTCTGAAGTGGTTCCATAATATCTGGTATACGGAAAAGAAAGCATTGATAAAAAAAGCCTGGATTCTCATGTATCTCATACAAGTATCTTTTAATACAGTCTTTGCTGTGCTCTTGAGGATCCTTGTGATATTTTGAGCTCTAGTTGAATGATAAGTGTCGCATTTTAAATCATTTTCGTAGTTAGAAATTATGAAATGCCCTGTTAAAAGCAAGTGAGTTTTTATGCCCCTTGAAGTAAAAGAAAATGCCTGACAAAGTAGGGCTTGGACAGATTCCAAGTGCTTGTACAAATGTGCTAAAGAAATTATACTTTGAGTATACAGCTTGTCCAAAGTCATTCATTATTAATGCTATTAGTAATATCTTCGGTAAAGGCTTTGATGCATAAATATTTCTGATAAAGGTAGGTTGTGTACTTTTGTCCAACTGAGCAATCTTGATTTCATAAAATATACCAACATTTTAATGACTGATGATTAACATGCTGTAATACACAGTTCAAATTTAAAAGCTCAAATGCTGTACATGAGAGGTTAAGCTCCCCCTGGCGGTTTTACAAGGTGATGCCGGATACTTTCCGGCATGATGTCAAATGACGCGATTAACCGCGTGATACTGCGTGATACCGCGACACGCCCACCGGGGTATGCCGCGAAATACCCCACCCATTTTGAATGGCTGCATCTGTATACACAAATTAGTTCTCCTGAACTTTCAAGATAAATTGATATTTTCCCCTCTCTATACTAAATCTATACAAATGAAGGCTGATGGCACTTAGAAATGTATTTTCTAAATGTAGAAAATGATCTGGAAGTGATTAGAATAAAATGTATTATTGTTATCATTGTGGTGTAACCAAATCCATGCGCATAGGTACACAACTCTTACAGTATGTCTTGTCATTTTTTTTTCCCAATAAAGACTGATGCAGTTAAAATTAGACTCAATGAATTATGCAGTCTTGGATATACTGTGCATTTACTCTGGACTTACTTGCCTGTTTTTGGTAATGGGACTTATGACAAGTATTTGCAGTTGTTAATCACTTTACTATTGTGTTTTAAGGTTAATAAGGCATGAAAAGGCTTGTATTTGATCAAAATTTAATTACTGTCAACTGAAATAGAGTTATCTACTCTGGACCACTACGTGATTTACATTTGCAAATGCTTTCATGTGCAAAATTCTTAATTTAGCTTTTTCTTGCTCTGTGCTATCTACATTGTTAATGTCTTGTAAATAATGAAGGATCCACATTTTATATGGATGATATGATTTAAAACATCCAATATAAAATAACTTTAAAAGCATACAATCAAGTGGTTAGTTTTCTCATACTCATAACATCAACCAACAACAAAATTCAAGAGAAAAACAAATAGATAATTATTTGAAAAAACAATTGAAATAAAAAAAAACTACACCACCCTGGTTGCATAAGTGTGCACACCCATTTATAATGGGGGCTGTAGCTGTGTTCAGAGTTAACTAATCACATTCAAAATCATGTCCAAAGGTAAGTAGCAGACACCTGCCATCAATGAAAGTGGTTCTGATTAACCCAATTAAAAATCATCTGTTCCTCTAGGATTTCCTTGAAACTTTCATAGTTGCATCGTACCGGGATAGCCATGGTCTGCAAAGGAGCTGACAAAACATCTACGGGATCTTATTGTTGAAAGGTACCATTCAAGAGATGGGTATAAAAGAATATCAAAGGCATTGGATGTACCATGGAGCACTGTGAAGACTATAATCAATAAGTGGAGAAAATGTAGCACCACAGGGACATTGGCAAGATTGGGATGACCCTCCAACATTGATGAAAGAACAAGGAGAAAACTTATCAAGGAGGCTACCAAGAGGCCTACAGCAACATTAAAGGAGCTGCAGGAATTTCTGGCAGGTACTTGCATGTAACAACAATCTCCCGTATTCTGCACACTTCTGTGCTATGGGGTAGGGTGGCAAGAAGGAAGCCATTTATCACAAAAAAGAACATCAAAACCCATCTAAATTTTGCATGTGGGAATATGTCTTATGGTCTGATGAGACAAAGGGTGAACATTTTGGCCTTAATTCTAAAAGATATGTTTGGTGCAAAGAAAACACAGCTCATCATCCAAGGCACACTATACCTACTGTGAAGCATGGTGGTGGCAGCATCATGCTTTGGGGCTGCTTCTCATAAGCTGGGACAGGGGCTCTAGTCAAGATAGATGATATAATGACTAGCTCCAAATATCAAGATATTTTGGCACAAAACCTGCTGGCCTCTGTCAGAAAGCTGAAGATGAAGAGGAATTTCACCTTCCACCATGATAATGACGCAAAGCACACATCCAAGTCAACCAAGGAATGGCTTCAGAGCCTAGACCTCAATCCCATAGAAAACCTATGGAATGACATAAAGAGGGCTGTGCACAGGAGATCTCCCTGGCAATATGAAGGAGCTTGACCTTTTTTACAAGGAAGAGTGGGATAAAATTGCAATGTCCAGGTGTGCAAAGTTGATAGAGAATTATTCACAAAGACTTACTGCTGCAATAAATGCAAAAGATGCTTCCACAACATATTAGTTGGGGTGGTAGCACACTTATGCAACCAGGGTGTTGTAGGTTTTTTTGTATGTTCAAGTTTTCATAACATTCTGTTGTAGGGGCAATGCTTGTTAATAAGACAGAATTAAGTGTTGCTGTGCTTTCCCAAATGAGGCCCCATCTCTCTCTTCATCTATGTGGTGCAGCCACAGAGAAGCTATTCATGCAGGCTGATTTAAAGATGTTTTCTTTTGATAAGGGACAGCTCCCAAATGGGGATGCACTTAGCTAAGCCTGGCTATCATGATCAATGGTCATCCATTGGCGCCTATCTGTCTAGGGGTGTCAGGAGTAAGTGACTCATATCTCACCTTGATCAACCAATCAGGGACTGGTAGGGCCGAGTAACCCACGTGGGACACTGATGCCCAGGAAATTTTCAGTCAATGAACGAGCTTAAGTTCCTCCAGGTAAAAAGCAGGCAACACAGAGAGCCTGGGGTGGAACTATTCCAGTAGGAGAATTCGAAGGAGAATTCCAGGGATGCGAGACAATTCCAGGGCAGGACGGCCCAGGAGCAGAAAGGCTCCCAAGGGCAAGACTTTCTCGCAGCGCGCCTCCTGACCATCCTGAGACTCAGCCCGGACAACCACGGAATGGCCAGTGTGTCCGAGTGCCAGAACTTTCCTCTGTTCTAAGAGTCTAGAGCGGAGGTTGCCAGAGAGTAACCAGAGGATCCAACCGAGGTTAGCATCAGCAGCAATCCTCGTGAACAGGTCGGAACTGTGGACAGCTGAATCACTATTCAGAACTAGCGCTTCATCAGGAACGAACCGGTCTTCTTTCTGACCTGCTGGGACCCACAGTTATCTTTTCTCCTCTGCACAAACTGTGCTAGTTAAAGCCAACAGTAACTAGCCGGTCAGTGAGCATCAGCAGCGCACCGTCGCAAGCCACACAGCACAGCCTGGCACGGAGCCAGAGAGCCCGCAGGAGATCTGAATCCCCAGAGATTGGATGAGTATTCAACTTCAATGCATTACAGCTCGAGAACTCAATTGTAATCCCAACCAGTTGATATCAATTTAATTCCTAATAGTTATGTACTTGTTTTGAGTATCCAATGTAGAAGTTATAACCAAGTTCATTTACGAAACGGTCTAAATGAATGACATACTGAACGTATGTCCTCTTGATATATGTAACTCTTCGTGACTGAATGAATATATACCTTTTGTATTCTGATAACCCTCTTGATAAGATCTGTTAGGTTTATATGCATATTCTAGGATAAATGTATCCTCGTGTATTAGTACCTGTGTGTGTGCGTTGTTTGAGTTATATCGCATGGTTGGATTCTAAAGCCATTAAAAGAATCATTTTGTGATTTACTGCTACAATTAATAATTGTCCCAGTAAATGCCCAAACCCTACTGAACTGGTGCCTCGTGAGAGCACACTACATTTATTTGGCGTCCCTGGGTGGGCGTGGCAAGACTGAAATGAGTCAACCAAGCGGAATAATTCATATAAAACTCCGCGGGTTTCATACACGACAATACAGTGTGCTGAAAGCCGAAAGAAAAAAAAGTTCCCCTTGCTCTTTAAGCAGTGCGTGATTGTTTTGTGATCTTTTGCGATCTACCGGGTTGATTGCATACTTGATCTTGTGGTTTTCTGTGGTAAAACTGTGATTTCGTACTTAAAAGTAATACTCTTTAAGTTTAACAATGGTTGTTAAAAGGTCTGAATTCGAGTCGCTATTAAGCACTCTCCTTAGCAGCGACAAGTCTGACCACGATCTCCGCCATATCTCCGTCAGCGGAGAAGCTAGGAGAATAAACCTCCATTCTCTGAGAGAGCTAGCGAAGGACATGGAGAGATTTGACCCGCAGTGTCAGAGAATAATATCGAGAGTTATATTCAGGACCTCAGGTATACCCTGCAGTACCTGCCAAATGCCACAGAACAGGAGAAAGTGTTTCTGGTCAGGAAAACTACCAGCAGAGCCGTACATGAGTGGATGGCTAGGCAGATGAAAGAAGTCTGTAATAACTTTGAACAGCTTTGTCAAGCACTTATCCAAGAATACAGTGCGCTTATTGACCCGTCTGCCGCGATAGCCGCCGCCCTTAACATTAAGCACGAGAGAGCCGAGTCCCCTCGTGAATATTACGAGAGACTTAGACAAACTTATTTTGCAGGGCGAAATGATGAGGGTTGCGAAGAGAACACACATTTCAAGGGTTTATTCATTGCGAATCTCCACCCGTCAGTCAGAAAGATTATCTTAATGCATACAGATGCACAGACCATGATAATGACTGATATTAAGAGATTCATGCAGAAAGCCTGGGAGTATGATGTCCAAAGTCGCTCTGAGCAAAAAGCAAAAAGCTGTTAAAGCGACTGTGTTCGCCATCAGAGCCAGCAGGGTTAACTCCCTCCTGCTCGAAGGAGCACAGGCGCAAAACACAGATGTTTAAAGACTCAAGTTTAAAGTGATCTTAGACTGTAGATCACTTTATAGAGACCTGAATGTGAAATAGAAGAGAAGACAGAACAGAAAGAACCACTTGTATTATTTATAGCAGTGTACAAGTGGACAACCCAGACACTTGGTTCATAGTTGCAAATATATTAACTCAGATAAAATATACAATGAAGAAAGTTGATTCAAAAGAATTTTGGAAAGATTTTACAGTTTACATGGAAATATTAGAAAATGATCTGGGATTAAGTTTGATAATGGGAAAGCATTTGACATTTATGAAGTATTTTTTTAATTGAATGCTGCAATGAAATGTAAGACACTGAATATATGGAAGAAATGTACAAACCAGTAAAATGAGAACTGCAGTCTTAAAGCCTCTTCACAAACTCAATGAAAATGGAGAGGACTGTTTTGTGACATGCAAATTTGACTCAAATACAAAGTCAAATTATTTAAGATAACATGGATGAAATATGTGGTAACATTTTGAACGACACCACTGGCGAAGGGACAAGAATAAGCAAAGCAAATGATTGGCAGATGCAAATCAAAGATTTAGCCAGAAAATAATAAACAAAGGTGTCTGGCAGTAATTTCTGAACCACGATTGTAACAAACATCTTTTATTCTAAAGATTGTACGAAAGATCATGATGATCTTCTTGTGAAAAGAGTTAATGGAATTCATTATTTCAGTCATCGGTTATGTTTATGACACCACTGGATTCCTAACTTCATTAGTTCTTCCAGGAAATCTCAGAAATATTAAAAATGAGCAGATTCAAATGTGCACAGTAAAGAGATTAAATTATTAAATCTTTTCACTACCAACCAATGCACCACGAGTCCCCTGTCGGTCAATTTCGCCAGCCAATCACGTACCGCGGTATGCCACGGTGGCTTGTGGGTAGTTGTGTGCGGTACTGGTTTGTACCGCGAAGTTTGAATGGCTGCATCTCTACATAGGTTGTAGATATTCTAGTTAAATACAGCAATAGCAACATTGTTATGCCACATAAGCTACTTCATACCTACTTTTTAGTCTGGAATCTAAAACCAGAGAACTTTCATTAACTCAGTACAGTACAGCTGCATAACATTTTCAGTGTAATGTGAATGGCTATTGCATTGTTTCTCCTGTTGGAGAATATCAAGTAGAGAATATCAACTTACTCTTTGTGCAAGGCAGAGTTGACACTTGAGATGGGACTTGGCCAGATCATCCAAAGCAATTAATTATGATTCCAAAATTAAAATGATCTGCTTGGACACAAATAACAGTACTGACATTCAAACATTTATAATTCAACATGTATAAATAATTCAGGACAGGGAGTGATCAAGAGAAACAGTACTGTGAAAGATCTCTCTTTCTGATAGCATGGCAAGGGGTTTTCCACATGAACTGTGACTGTATAATTCCCTAGATAACAGTGGCAAGAGCCTCACTTGATTGATTATGGTTGGCCTGGTAGGCTCATTAACAACTTTCTTATTTACCCAACCCCCAACCCAGATGTCCTAACCCAAAAAAAGAATGAGGCTGCTACCAATATGAATGCACTATAATCCTTCTGCGATTATTTGTACCAGAAGATCTGTCTACCCTCCATATCTCCCTTTAACTGCTCACTGTTCTTCTTAACTGTGAGAGACTGTGTAAAGAAGACCTCTGACTGCCTCAGGAACTGCTTTAATAGTAAGCTAGAGATTCCAGTGATTCAGTGATTTTGAGATCCCCCACCCCTTGGTGATTCACCTGTGCTCCCCAACACCTGCTATGCCACAAGCACATAGAGCAAATTAGTACATCCAAAAGAAATTGAGCTGTGGAACCCTCACTGTAGATATACAGATGCAGCCAAATAGAACACATGGTAATATTTATTGCTGCATTAGAGGTGCTACAGTACCGTTTGGTGCACTTGGCTGTGTGATTCACTGGCCAAAGGTGATTCATAGGTGGCACTTGTGGTGGATAAGATGGTTGTGAAATGATGGCTTCATTTAATCTGTTATCCTACTGTTCTTTTTTAAATCCATTTAGTATGCAATATTAATATGGAATTATGTAACTAAAGGGAAATTTACATAGCTGAAAATAAAAATAATAGAGGTATAATATCTCTGAATTTCATAAACAATATCAATTTATGAATATGAATATTATACATTCTGTATAGCTGGTAGTAGTAGCTAAAATAAAAAACCTTCTTCATAAACATTTTCTGCATTAAAGTCTTGAACTCGGTCACTTACTGAAGTTATTTTGAAAAAGTTAGGATGTACTCATTCTTACAATATGGAAACCGATAGGTGGAGTTCTAGGGGAGAACTGGAAGGGGTCTCCTCCACTTCTTCTATCATTCAATTATCTCTTTCCTATTTAAACCCTAACCCTGCTAATACACATGTCTAGAGTTTTTTTGATTCAATTTACTTTAATTCTGAGGTCTAGACCAATAATGGCTCGCAGGCCTAATTCTCCGTCATCTCCAGACTGCCTTTCTCTCCTCCAGCACCTTGAACATTCTCCATGCCGTTCGTTTTCCGCTGTTTCACCATCTTGACCTTCTCATTTTCAACCTAATCCTCCTTTCCCCCGTCGCCAATGCTTCTGTCTCTCCCATCCAGCCTCCCGCATTACACCATTCAAACGCTGCCGCACCATCTCGGATACACTGACTCGTGTCTTTTACAAGGACTGGCCTCTTCCAAGGCTCCTCAAATCACTGATAAACAGATGTATTCCTATTCCACCTCACTTAAGACAGTTTAGCCCCTATTCTCCTACTTTTATGCAATTCCATTTCAGCTCAACCAGTCCTCCATCCTTCTCTCTTTACAGCAGTACCTGCAGCTCCGCCTTCTGCAAATCGGACAGCCCCTTCTACTTCTCTCAACTCTCCAGTTACGACCTTCTCCTCCACAGCTACCCAGTTCTCTAGCAGATTCTCTTTCTCTGCAGATATCCCAGTAGCTTTCTCAAACTCCCGAACCACTTTCTCGCTCTGTAGCCAATATTACCTCCCATCTGCTCAAGCTTGAACTCTCCCTTCATTCAGCTCCACCTCCTTCAGTCCCGCCCATCTTCAGCCTTTTTTGCCACCCTCAGTACAGCTAAAGCCTCAGACTCTATGCTGCTGTCAGGCCACTCTCCCTCATTTTCGCTGCCAGATACTTGAAGGTAAAGATGTCAATTCCGTTTCTCTCATATTAGGCGGCTCTAATCTCAATTACTGAGTAGTGGAATCTGGAGATCTCCAGCTGATCTAAATTGTGCGATCCACATCTTAAGTTTCACTGTTTGCGAATTTATACTGAATTTCTCTATTTGCAGGGATGCCTTATGTTCTTTCAGCCCTCCGTGGCACCAGGAGTGGATTACTACTGGTTATCTTTGTTACTGTGGTTCTTTATTTTGCAATTAAATTTTCAGTTTGAACCGATTTGTAATTTATCCACTCTTCCTATTCTAAGGCATGCCCCTATTTGAATATTCATAACCTAGCCACCTTGCCCTCTCTAGACTGATCTGTCTATACACCTATTTGTATTCTCACCCTGGAACGCACCCTTCAGGATCTTCCCTCCATCGTTAACTACCTTCTAGATGTTCTTTGAAATGTTTCTACTGGCTCGTTTTCAATTCCATGTTATTCTTATCCCAATCTTCCTTTCTCTGCTCCTGAGCCTGAAATGATTGCCGTCTTGATTCCAGCTGAGCTCCGAAAGGTTTTCTCGTTGGCTCCTTTCTAGAGTCTCTTCTTTGTCATTCTGGATCACCCCCTTTTTGGTATCACTTTCCAGCAGAAAAGCCCCATCACTTTAGATACTATTAAATTTGCAGTTCTCCTTCCTCCCAACAGCTGTCTTTATTTTCATTTCAGATTTTGAAATTATCATGTGACTTGCAATCCTAGTCGGCTCTCAATGCCCATGTTTTTATTTGAGCTGACGCTCAGAAAGATATCAGACTGTGGATCTCTACCCCGTCTTGAGAACTGCCTCTCTCTTCTACAAGAATTGGTGTTCTTCTCTGCATGACGTCCCCCTTTTCACTAATGCTTCTGTCAGTCTTTCAGTAATATCCAATGCTTAGTGGTTTTCTTTCTCTCCTTGTATAATCGTCAACCCTTCTAGAGCTCTACCCTATTGTTGCCGCCATCCACGTCTGTGACACCTCAGGACCAGTGATCAATCTTATTTCTGATATCAAATCCACTATTTCCATTTCCGATAAAGGAAGATCCTCCTCCCCTAACTTCAAGTTTCCTTTGCCATCTCACCTGGATTTGCTTCAGCTCTAGTGAGGATCACCTCCCTGGCCTTTCCAATGCTACAACCAACGCTTTTTACCGTTCACAGTTATCCAAATCCCACAACCTCATGTCCATCTCAGCTCTTTCTCCTTTCAAGTTCCGAGTTCCGTATTTTTTTGTTGTCTAGAATAAAATCTCCACCCAGCTTCAATGGACATGTTACTACATGCTTTAGCCCATCTGCCCACACAGACTACTCTTCTGCCAGGAATGCATATTCTACCTTTCCCCCATTCCACCGGCCGCCTTTATTTCCATTTTAACCTCGCTCTTCTCGCTGTTTTCCAAGTGCAACAGGATCTTACCTCTGGGATTCAGTTCTGCCTTACGTTTCAGTCTCTTTAATGTCCTCACTGCCTTCAGTTCCAGCACTCCTCTAAGAGTTCCTTCCAGGAAGCATATCTCCTCCAACATCCTCTGCTTTTTCCCGAGACAAAGCCATTTTCCCTTCAAGGATGCTCTTCAGGATGCAATGTGCTTGACTGCCGCAGATTCTTTGAGCCACAATTCACCAGTTGGTATTCCAATTTCCAGTATTCCAGACCTGACTTGTATCCCAGCCTCTCATTTTTTCTAGCCTGATCCACTTTGTTGTGGAAACTTCAGTACCCATATAAATGTTTTCCCCTCAGCTGTGAGTTTCAATCTCCAACGCTGATCTCAACACTCAGTTTACTTTCCTCATTTCATCAGAATTGGAGCTGCCATCTCCACTGCCCAAGCTATCCTGGAAATTCAACTTATGTAAACAATGGGCCAGTCGTCCTCTTCTGCAGTCCACCTTTACATCAACACCACTCTCTCAGGCATTTCAGCTACTCATTATCTGTTGCTAATATGCCAGGAGTGGGGGTGTTTGTTCTCCTGGGAACTCTTTCTGGTGAGGTTCTCAAGGACAAGCCAGAGGGGACCCCCCGCCACATTATTCATTATTCTCGGGAACTCTAACTCTAACTCTAATTCTCGTTCCCTCGGTCCCCTGAGGGTTTATCCCAGTTGCGAGGCAGTGCCTCAAAGCGACTCAGCGAGTCAGGGGACACTCTTTCGCTTCCTTCTCAAGCAGCTTTCTCTTCATTCTCAACCCCTTGAGCAGTGCCTCCTAAAGTGATTCCTCCAGTCAGGGGTTCTTTCTCTTCCCCCTTGAGGGATTCATTCCGTCGTGAGGCAGCACCTCTCAGCAAGTCAAGAAAGTCTCCTCCTTTCTATCCCCTGAGGGCAATGCCTCTCAAGCGACTCTGCATGTCAGGGGTGTTCATGTTTTCATGCCCTGGAGGCTGCCGACGCAGTCGGCCACCTGGGTTCCCCTGTGCAGTCTTTTCTCTACTTTGCTAACCCCTCCTTCTCCCCTTGAAATAAAGTTTATTTACTTTATAAGTTTAATGTTAATATAATGTTTAAAGCTTTTTTTCAGTAAAGAATACTTACTGTCCTTATTGTTGTAAAAAATAGCACTACTTTTTTAAGGCCAAGTAATAGACACAATTAATTTTGAATCATGTAACTAAATCCACATTTTGGTAGTTACAAATTAAAATAACCAAAGTATAATAATGTCTCTGAACATTATTTATTATATTAGTTTATGAATAATAAATAATGAAAATCATTATTAGCAGGCAGTGTTAACTAAAAAAAAAAAAAAAAATAAGGTACACAACAGTATTCCACCTTCTTCATGAAGATTTTTTTATATCGATGTCTTTAACTTGATCACTTGTTGAGGTTATTTTAGGAAATTGTAGACGTGTGCCTCTAACTACAGTACATCTCTTGTAATGGAAAATGAAATTCAAATCAGAGTGACACATTGGTAGCTCAATGGTAGAATTCTGCACTATCATGCAGTAGGGTCTAGGTTTGAGGATGCCCTTAAACAGAAATCACAATTGGGTTTTTTTATGAATATACAGTACTTAGTTTTAAATACATATTGTAAAGCCACAATGTATATTTTTAAATTATAACATTTAAAACCTAAATGTAAGTTTTTTATATATACAGTATGTTTTTGCTGCCCTTTTTCCTTCTTAGTTGTTGAAATAAATCATAGTTTTATAATAATCTGGCTTCATCAAAGTTTTCATAAATATAGATATACGTGACAGAATATGTGAGAAAACAATGTTTTAGCTTTTCTCGAGGGAGTGTTTCGTGCCATGGTGGTGCATTGTCTCCTCACAGTAGGAGGGAAGGGAAACTGGGTGTGGGCTTTCATTTTCACCCTCCTTCTTCAATACACATTCTCAGTACTCATTGATGGTGCATTATCTTAAAAAACTCCAAAACCCACAGGGCAAGTTCCTGGCAGAATCTACTTCTCTTGGTTACTAATGCATCTTGGTTACTAATGTAAGGCAAGTTACATAACAGCAATAATAATTACTGGATAATAATTACTGGAGTTATTATTTTTTATTGAAAATCATAATGGCAAAAAAAAGTCAATTTTCACAGTCCAAAAACATTCCAGTAGGGTAATTAACTTCTGGACCTGGTGTGGTGTTTCATTAGTGTCTCTAAGTACTCTACGATGAACTGGTATCCCGTCCAAGGTGTAGCCTGGTTTGCATCCATTGCTTGCCATGACGCAACTGGATAAACCAGCTATAAAATGGATGGACTGGTGGATTTATCAATATAAAACATTACAATTTAAATGCAATATGGAATATATTGTCTTCAAACATTGTTTACTTGATAATAAGTTTAATATTTAATATGATACTTACAAATATTTTCAAATATTACTGAAATCTGTATGTGTGATATGGTAGAGTTTCCAAAGTTGTTTTATAGATCTGTTATTAATGACTTAGGTAAACATAGTACTTAGTGCATTTTAAATTCATGGCTTGACTGATGTCTTGAAACTTTAAATATTCTTTGAATCGCCCAGTTATTTAAAAAGGATTCAATGAGAAACTGATAAGAATATGTTTTTAATTAAAATATATATATATATATGACAAGCTAGTTAAAGCCCCTTTTAAGAAAATTTAATTGCTATTGTTTCCTTTTTAAGGCTAAAATGGCAACTCTTGATTGTTTTTGAATATTTTTTTTTACTATTCACACAAATGTACAGAAAACTTACAGTAACTTAGTTATAACTTTTACAAAGTTATCCAGCTGAGTAATCTCCCTTGCTCCTCACTGAATCTTTACTCCCTCTGTAATCAGAACACAATACACATTGTACACACAGTGATCTTAATGCAGGTGTGAAATAAAGTAAGGTTTAAAAATATTTCATATTTGTTTTACATTTTTTATCTGATGTAACAGTTAATACAACAGTGAATATAATAGTGATTCTACTGTTTATCACCTAATATTGAGAGTCATATACATGTGTTGTTGATTGGGTGTACATTGTTACTCACAGGTTCAGTCTTAGCGTTTTCACACTGAAAAAAATACCCATGTGCTGTGTTGATGTTAATGATTTTATAATAAATTGAATATGCGATTTTACTTATTGATGGCATAATTTGTCTTATAATATTGTTCATTTACATTGTTTGTGGAAATATCTTCCAAAATATTCTCCATACAAATTAAATTGCTACTATTCATAAAAATTAGACATCTTCAATGTATGTGAAGCACTTAGTTTAGCATAGTGTAATTCACATGCATTTTATTATTCTCTCATGCAATCAACAAAGGTTTGATTGACGGATTTTGTATAGTTAGGAAACCTTTGACAGTATGACTCAGGGATTAATTCATAGGCGTGCAATATCGACGCCTTAACAGTATCATAATCCAACCCTTTCTCTAAAGTCAATACAGAACAGATATCTTGAGCCTTGCTTTGACAATGCAACAAAAGAGGACAGACATCCATTGGTCTGTTACAGTCTCCTAAGTCCCCTATGTTTACCTTTTTAGAACTGCAAAAAAAGTTTTTACTTGTAGATGAAATCCCATGTATCAGCAAGTTATATTCATGCTTATTCTGTTTAAGAAATAAAATTGCTAACACAATTGCATATTAGCTGGTACTTTTAGTAACCATTTAGTAACTCTACTGTAAGGAACATGCAGTACATGTCTTAGTACAGATGCAGCCATTCAAAACGAGCGGGGTACATCATGGTAAAATGCGGTGGGCGTGTCACATCAGAACGCGTCATAACACATCATATCTCGTCATACCGTATGATACCGCAGTAAGATAATGGTATCCGGAATCACTGCCTGGTGGAGCTAATAAAGCTTAACCTCTCATGTACAGCATTTCAGCTGTCGCCAGAAAACACCATGTTTTGAATCCCGATCACTGCTGAGGGACAATCTTTATTCAATTAAGAATTTAAGTTGTATACTCTTTAGACTTTTAAATTTAAACTGTGTATTACAGCAAGTTAATCATTATACATTAAAAAGTTGGTATATTTTATGAAAGCAAGATTGCTCAGTTGGACAAAAGTAAACAACCTGCCACTTTTATCATAAATATTTTAATTATGCAGAAATATTTTATGCATCAAAGTCTTTACCGAAGATATTACTAATAGTATTAATAATGAATGACCTTGGACAAGCAGTAAACTCAAAGTATTACCCTGGTCCATATTCTTTGTAACCGTCTTTGTAAACTAAAAGACTTTATTTTTTCATTGACAAAAAGTAACACCACTGCATTTCGTGATTCGATCACGCATTCGTTTCCAATCATACAAAGTACAGTGCCTTGCGAAAGTATTCGGCCCCCTTGAACTTTTCAACCTTTTGCCACATTTCAGGCTTCAAACATAAAGATATAAATTTTTTATTTTATGTGAAGAATCACCAACAAGTGGGACACAATTGTGAAGTGGAACGAAATCTATTGGATTTTTGAAACTTTTTTAACTAATAAAAAAATGAAAAGTGGGGCGTGCAAAATTATTCGGCCCCCTTGCGTTAATACTTTGTAGAGCCACCTTTTGCTGCGATTACAGCTGCAAGTCGCTTGGGGTATGTCTCTATCAGTTTTGCACATCGAGAGACTGAAATTCTTGCCCATTCTTCCTTGCAAAACAGCTCGAGCTCAGTGAGGTTGGATGGATAGCGTTTGTGAACAGCAGTTTTCAGCTCTTTCCACAGATTCTCGATTGGATTCAGGTCTGGACTTTGACTTGGCCATTCAAACACCTGGATATGTTTATTTGTGAACCATTCCTTTGTAGATTTTGCTGTATGTTTGGGATCATTGTCTTGTTGGAAGATAAATCTCCGTCCCAGTTTCAGGTCTTTTGCAGACTCCAACAGGTTTTCATCCAGAATGGTCCTGTATTTGGCTGCATCCATCTTCCCCTCAATTTTTAACCATCTTCCCTGTCCCTGCTGAAGAAAAGCAGGCCCAAACCATGATGCTGCCACCACCATGTTTGACAGTGGGGATGGTGTGTTGAGGGTGATGAGCTGTGTTGCTTTTACGCCAAACATATCGTTTTGCATTGTGGCCAAAAAGTTCGATTTTGGTTTCATCTGACCAGAGCACCTTCTTCCACATGTTTGGGGTGTCTCCCAGGTGGCTTGTGGCAAACTTTAGACGAGACTTTTTATGGATATCTTTGAGAAATGGCTTTCTTCTTGCCACTCTTCCATAAAGGCCAGATTTGTGCAGTGTAAGACTGATTGTTGTCCTATGGACAGACTCTCCCACCTCAGCTGTAGTTCTCTGCAGTTCATCCAGAGTGATCATGGGCCTCTTAGCTGCATCTCTGATCAGTCTTCTCCTTGTCTGAGCTGAAAGTTTAGAGGGACGGCCAGGTCTTGGTAGATTTGCAGTGGTCTGATACTCCTTCCATTTCAAGATGATCGCTTGCACAGTGCTCCTTGGGATGTTTGAAGCTTGGGAAATCTTTTTGTATCCAAATCCGGCTTTAAACTTCTCCACAACAGTATTACGGACCTGCCTGGTGTGTTCCTTGGTCTTCATGATGCTCTCTGTGCTTTCAACAGAACCTTGAGACTATCACAGAGCAGGTGCATTTATACAGAGACTTGATTACACACAGGTGGATTCTATTTATCACCATCAGTCATTTAGGACAACATTGGATCATTCAGAGATCCTCGCTGAACTTCTGGAGTGAGTTTGCTGCACTGAAAGTAAAGGGGCCGAATAATTTTGCACGCCCCACTTTTCATTTTTTTATTAGTTAAAAAAGTTTCAAAAATCCAATAGATTTCGTTCCACTTCACAATTGTGTCCCACTTGTTGGTGATTCTTCACATAAAATAAAAAATTTATATCTTTATGTTAGAAGCCTGAAATGTGACAAAAGGTTGAAAAGTTCAAGGGGGCCGAATACTTTCGCAAGGCACTGTAAGTCTTGATTCACCATGCCTTTCACATGCTCATAAAAGATATAATTTAGGAACATAAACATATTACTGTATGTAAACTGTACTGTATATGGCTGGTCTTGGTATTTTAATGAAAAAATACACACCAGTATTCCATTTCTCCCTAAACATTTTAAGCATCAAAGCCTTACAGTACATGTGGTTATTTTGAAACGTTTTTACCTGCTCCTTCTGACCATATTACTGTACGTTTATATACTTTGTGAAAAATTGTTTTAACCTTTTCTGCTAATATGCTCGTTATTGGATTAAACAAAAGCATACTTTTAGAATTTGAGTAATAGGGAATATAATATGGATTAATGTATCTAAATAAATTAATAATGGTATAACTATATTTCTATATTGATATGTGTATTGCTGTTTCAGTGCATGTCACATGACTTGCCTTGGTTGCGTGACAGCTTAAGTGACTGATTTATAAGCGTGAGGTTGGGTGTTCAAATCCAGCAATCACTATGAGGTTTCTTTTAACAAAAAAACATTTCTTTGAAAAACTAAAATAGCAAATATTATGGACACTACAGTATATTGACATTTTTTATATTTCTAAATATCACAACATGTTCGTACTGTATGTACACAGCGGTACTGCAGGTTGTAGGGCGTAAATCCACGTGAGCCCGAAAGCCCTACATTAATGCGGGAGTGCTGGGTGTGCCGAATTACACCAATTTCACTGGTATTTTCAAAGTAGAATAGGACGAGTCTTTCAGTGAAAGACACTCCACCTTCCCCCACGGACACATGTTTTCTTAGAAAAACAGATTCACAGCGTGAAGCTGTGTCAGTCTTCTGTTAAAAAAAAAATCAGTTTGAACACCATGGGGGCTGTTTTTAATAAGCTTTTTAATAATAGTTTTAGGTACAGGCTGTGAAAAGTTTCACAAGTAGAGGTCTTTAAAATTAGGCTGGGCAAACGATTATTTTAATTCTTGTGTTCCTACTTAGACATTGCACGACTTTTAAAGCCATAAAAACAGGTTTCGATAGTTAATAACCACTTTTTATGCTAGAAAAACCTGTAAGGTTTTTACTTCTTAATTAAACGTTTAAAATACACGAATTTCATAAAAACAACACACGTATCGAATAGAAAAAATCATATTCTGTTGTCTTCCTGATATGTAGAACAGATCAGCAGGTCTTTTTTCCCCAGTCAGAGGCTCTGAAAACAGTGTGCTGCCCACTGCGCTGTGTCAGATGGGGAGGTAGCACTAAGAAGGAGAAAGCGCGGAGCTCAGTAATGCACAATGGCTGTAAAGCACCAATTGCGTTCATAACTTAGTGTTTAAAATGAAACAACATAAATCATTTTCTTTGACATCTAAGTCCCTAAATTATCATTAAGCACAGGTTTCTTTTTTGATACCATCGTTAGACAAAGCAGGAACTTATTGTACTTTCTAATGACATTACACATGGAAAGATTACAGATCACAGATTTTAATCGTCTTTAATTTTGTTATACATTTTAGAAAAGTTTCATCTATGCATACGCCACAAAACTATTTCGATTGTATTTTTGAATGCTATGTATAAAAAAACTTGCAGCTTACTCAACGATTCTAAGATGGTCACGAGGACTCTTCCGGGCTCTTGTCACTTCTCTCCTTATTCCCTGCTTCTTCTTCTCTGTGTGTTTCATGTGATCTTATATTGTGTGTTTCTTTACTGCTCCTTGATAATCATTAACCCACTACTTACCTAGGTATACTAAAGTAAACTTTACAAATGTTTTTGCTGAAGGGATCCCCCAGGCCTCAGCAAACATCCTCTTGAAGCTAGAAGTGTTTACTTTTCCTAGTGTCACAAACTTTATCTGAAATCTAAGAGACACTTCTCAGTCACCTAAAGCTGTAACAATATATACAGTTAACACAGCATGGTACTGTATGGTTTTGAGGCCATTACAGTAAAATATTTTATTTAGAATTGAATTCTTAAATAAAATTATCTGTTTCCTAATTACTTTTTACTTAAATTATTATTAAGACATATAGATTATTTCATTGTGGATGCAAACCTGAAGAAACATGTTTACAATGGCCTATAACAATAAAATATTTTTTATACAGCAGAGTAATTTTGCTTTGTGAAAGAGCTCTACTTTTATCTTAATTTAAAATAATAGGTGGATGCTGCACATTGGTTGTGGTTGAGGGGAGTTCCCCATTACTTGTAAGGCACTTTGGGTGGAGTGTCCAGAAAAGCACTATACAAATGTAAGTTATTATTAATTTAATATTGAACATACTTTAATATATCAAATTAATAGAACTTAAATATAATATAAATGTAATATATTAATTATATTTTATTATTGGACAAAGATTTTCCCCAAGGGGCTGGGCATTGGCTAGGATTCAAGCCCAGGCGTTTTGCATAACAGCCAGAATTCTTCCACACAGCTTGTTAAGCATTCACGGCGCCATCTGGCAGTTTTACAAAGTAATGCTGTCCTGCATTAGATTATTTGAAAAAAGTAAAATAGGTGTTTTGCATTACCATTGCATTATAATGCGGCATTCTGAATGGCTGGAACTGTATTGAGAAATCTGAAAATGTGTCTCTTTTGTTTTTTTTAAATATATTAGTGCTCTAAACAAAGGGAAATGCAGTGCAAAGAAAGGTGGTCATGTCTAAAACTAAGGCCTATTGTTAGAAGACGTATAAGGACCACTGAATTAATTATCTGCAAGAATAAACTAAACATTCTGTAATAATTTCAAAGAATTCCTATATTTTTGCCTATTCAAATTTATACTTTGTCGTAGTATAAAGTAGTGAGACATAATGGGAGAAATCAAATGCTTTCCTTAATTCTCCAGACATATTGAAATAGGAGCAGGGAAAATCATCTCTGAATCTATTATTTGTTAATGTCAATGTGATAAAGTCAATGAAAATAGATGGGAAATTTACCTAAAGGTTATTTGCAACCAGATGAGCCGGCATTCACAAATGTCAAGCTTCGATAGTGAAGTAATATTAAGTTTAGATGTTAAGCTAAAGTGCAGTCCACTTTTATAAAGTGGATGATTCTTTGAACACCAACTTTTCCATCAATGTATATTGTTAATTTATTTCTGAAAGAGGAAAAGTTATGAAACTCTATCTGACAAAAACACCGATTTCAGAGCATTAACTGTAACAAGCAATTAAATATTGGAATAAAGCCATATTCATACAAGGAGCTATGTTGCAGAAAGGAGTCAAATAGATTTTCAGTTCTTCAGTGATGGCTGGTGGCTTGTGGTTTTAGATGTTCTTAAACAAAACACATCAAGGTCTTCAAATAGTTCATTGTGAAGGTAAGACCATCACCAATGACTATCCAATTGCAAGAGTTAGAATGATTTTTAAAAAACAGTCAGATGATCAGAATGAAATTGGAATGAAATTCTAATTATTTATTGTTGTTGAATATTTAGTTCTGATTCTCCATCCAAGTGATCAATACATTTTCCATTTTTTCTAATAACACTACTTATTCTTTTAGTAATTAGTTGATTGCTTTGGTTTTGAAGATTTTAAATATTCAGATTTTTTTCCTTCATCCGTAATAAGTATTGCAGTAGTTAAATGATTAAAGCAAATATCATTGGCACATCATAACAGAATGATATCTAGTTTCATTTTAGATGTTATTGTCCTTCTTTTGATACATCATTGTCAATTTTCCTTTTCTTAGACATTCATCAGATCCACAAATAACACAGTAAAAGCTAGATGGTTATGGAAAAAAAAACATGCCATCATTGAGTGATCGACTCACTGTAACCAGCAGCCTTGAGCTGCCTCATACAGTAACACTAGTGAATGAGCCTCAGTTGTTTTCTATTATGTGCAAATTTGCTATTCTGACATGTGAAATTCTTATTATTTTAAAAAATAAATTCTTCTCTATTTTAAAATTGAGATTATTATTTCCAGTTCCAGACATTTTGAATCCTATTCCAGTGTCTTCAGGTTTTTGCTCTAGCTGAATTTCAAGTATTTCAATTTTCTATTTGATGGCACATTTTTTAATTTTCTTTCAGATCTTAAAATGTTGAATGTGATTTATAAATTGGCATCAACCGTGTATTAATTAGTGTGCTTTAAAAGTTAAAATAGTGTGTTTTTAAGTTAAAATCTTAATTTCAAGTGCAACCATTTAAGTCGCACGAATGTAGGTTGGAAAACTCATTCACTATACATTGTCATTCCCATTCATTTTGTCTGTTCATGTTAAACTGGTAGTCTTTTAGATGTTTTTTAAAATTTGTAATCACAAATACAAACTCTGGAACATCAGGAAGCATGAGGCACAGACACACAGGGAAAGAAGCTTGGGTCAGAGCACAAGGTCAGCCATTGTACAGAGCCCCTGGAGCAGTTGGGGTAAGGGCCTTGCTCAGGGGCCCAACAGAGTAGGAATCCTCTACCGGCCACCGGATTTGAACCAGCAACCTTCCAGCCACAGGTGGATAGGTATTGACATGAAATTCGGTCCTTACCATACAATTAGACATTCACATAATGTGCAGCTTACCTGTCATGTTGCAGTACAGTTGCAGTGGATTCTGAGGGCCACTTCCATCTGTATCTATATAATAAAATCCTGATGAATTGCCCTTGTGCTTGTATGCTTCACACGACTGCTCATAAATAGCTAAAAACATGAAAAGAATATATTTGAACCTGGGAATATCTTGTCTGTAATTCTCATTTAATCTAAACCAATCCAAAAGATAAAAATCAGACATAATGTATGTGGATATAAAATGTATACTTTCCTTTTATCATTTTCAGCTTTTTGAAGCTGAGCTGAAGTAAAATAAACACTTTCAAATGTTTAACAATAACAATATAAACAATTATTTATGATTTCCTGCTTCTTAGAGTGAGGAATATTATCTAAATCCTTCGTTCTTCCAGCAATAAAGAGAGTCTACAGAATATGTTTACAGTAATGGTAAGCATTACAAAAATATATCAGACATAAAAAACGTGTTGCGTATCACACCTAAAAAAAACAATGCATACATGCATGTCCTATTTTTAAAGATTTACTCTTCTACTTTTCTACCAACTGTACAGTTATTTGTACTTTTTATTTGTAAAATTATTGAAAAAATATAAACACACATATAATGATTGCATTATTAATATTTTAGCTATAGAGTCTATCTGAAAGGCAGGGCTCTTAAAAAATATAGATTGCATCTTAAATTGTAATATTGCTAGATGGAATTGCTATACTTCATATAGAATATCTCAGTTTTTTATGTATTTCTGCAATACATTTACCTCCCCAACTCTCTTTTTAATTCAATATCACCTACAATAGAAATCATTACATAATACTTAGGAAAGACATGAGAACATTATAAGTTAACACAATTGTTTTATGACCTCTGCAGGGTCTGTGGGAGACATACATTCCTCTGTTACCTTTTAAGTGTCTTAAGGCAAGCACTGTAAATAGATGGTTTTATTTTAAGTTCTTTTAAATGCAACAGCAATACAGCATTCAACAGAAAAACAACACATACTAATCAACTACATACTAAAAAATCTTTAATGCCTTTGCTTTGCACAGTTTATATAACAATTTTGTCTTGAACAACAATTTTGTCTTTTTCCATTTTTTAATGCACTGATAATTTAATAAATAACAGATACTTACGGCTGTGGCATGTTGCTCCAATATACCCAGTATGTGTACAATTGCAGTAGAATGTATTCCAAGATTGTGAGCATTTCCCCCCATGTTCACAATAGTTTGGGGAGCATCTAAAAAATATATCAATAATGTAGGTTTAGAGCTTTGAGGTAAGTCAGATTTTCTCTGCTTAGCTCCATATCTTAAAAATGTGCACAAAACGATTCCTGAAGAGAAACACTATAGTACTTTGTTGACTGTATTTATTAAACAGTTCACTATTCTTTTAGTTCTTTTAGTTCCTGAATAGAACTGATACTAATGCTACCCATATCCATAAAAGCAGAATAACATCAACATTTGATTTTTCGTATTCTCAAAGTTCAGAATATCTACATATGAATAATTGAGTGGTGATTTATTGATCTTTTCTTGCCTTTTATTAGTTTTTTTGTGTAATAAAGGCAACAGTTACTTCTGAGGGGCAGTACCGTATAGAAAATAACAGTGATATGGAGTATCAGAGGTAGAGGATGTATATTAAATTACTTGCTGTCCAGGTTAAAAAACGTGCTTTCTGTTGAAAATAGAATAAAGGAAATTAATTACAATTGCCTTAAAAAATCAATGTTTATAATTACTTAAGCAATGTGGAATTTAATTTAATTATTTTCATATGTTGCCATTACTTATTTAATAATTTACTTAACCAGAACGTTTGAGGACAAATTCCCAGTGACAACCTGGAGAGTACCCATTTATACAGTAGAGCATTTAAATGAAGGGTAGCTATTTTAGTCTAGTTCTACTACCATTTTAGCCTTTGATATGGAATAATTTATAGCCTTTATAGCCTTTATACAGGACTATTGTTCATAAAGTTGATCTTTTATTTTTGAGAAAAATCATAAAAAATTAATCACAAGTTAAACAAAGTATAAAAGTATCAAAATTAATTAATGGGCAATATTAATTCACTTTTTTATCTAAACCACCACCCAAATAACCATCCAAATCAATGCCTACATTTTACCCTTCTCTCTAACCCAAACTGGTACAGTAAGTGGAAGAAGTTAGTTTAACATCGGTTTGCTGCCTCTTGGACACAGAAAATTCTGGCATTAATTATATTTTTATTTTTAACTATCAATTCTTATTAAATAAAGGAAAATGTAGAATAGTTTGAACATGTAACTTTTGTTTATTGCATTTTTGGATTTTGAGGGATACTTATTGAAAAATATGAAGATCATAAAAATGTTGTTACATAACTGAATATTAATTGTGAAAAAATGTAGCTATGCCATTAACAAACACTTAGATTCACAGGTAAAAGACACTTTTGGTAAAGCACAAATACAAGTAATTAGACCTACTGTGTTTCCCTTATGGATATTTAACATCCATCACAGTTGTCTAGATAACCGATAGGGTCAAAACAAACAGAAGTTCTTAAAGTTCTGCCCATGTGATCCAAGGTACATTACATCTAAAGCACATGTGAAATGTACTTACCATTTTAACAGCTGACAAATGGGGCAGGTATTGTGTAATATCATCCAGTAACAACTATTTAAGTTAGATTCTTTTTCAAAGGAACTTTGATCTTTTAGCTTAGTCTCTTTGTGTTCCTGACAATAATCTTTTTTTCTCTTTCTATAAAAAAACACCTTTCTGCTCAGAATTTTAGATCATGTGTTATAACAACTTTTGTTTTATATTCAAAATGAAGTATATACAGTATATTACATATGCACAGCCATCATAACATGATGGTGTACTTTGCAGGCAACATATTGTGTAATCTTTGCAGATCAAGTGAATGTATAACATTGCAGATACAACTTAATTATTAAGAGTATTTTATTTATCTTAGGTAGACATTTGTATTTCACCTAAAATACTTTCACAATTACGTTGATGATTATTTTTAGCAAACATGCCACAAAATCTAACAATATAATTTTCTAAAAACTGGTTTGATTAATATGGTAAATATTGTGACACACCTAGAATGGGATGCCAAAACAGGATCTTTTAATAGGCAGGAACAACAGTCACAAAAGCAGTCAGAAGGTAAAAATAAGTGCTCCTTAATCTTAAGTAACAAATTAAAACAAAAACAGAAACCTAGTTCTTCTTTTGAACTCTTAACATGTCTTCTAATCATGCCTTCTGATTCCCTCTCTATACAGTGCCTTTACAAAAATATGCACAGTTTTTACATTTGTTGCTTTAAATCTTGCAGTCATGGCACTTTAAAGTAGAAGTTAACATTTTTTAGACACACAGTTCAATCCACACATAGAAAAAAATAGATAATTCATGTCAAAGAAAAACTGAAAAATAATTAATGCCAAACATTACACTTGACACAAAACCAACACAGCTCATCTCTGACTCAACACTATTCTTAAAGTCAAGCATGGTCATGACAGCATCATGCTACAGTATGGAGATGCTGCTTCTCAGCAGGAATTGAAAATCTTGTTAGGACTGATGAAAAAATGGGCAGAGCAAAATCAGGCAAATACTAGAAGAAATCCTGTTTCTGTCTGATAAATATCTGTCTGAATGGGTGACATTTCACCTGTCAGCAGAAAATTGTTCTGAAGCATTAGGCCAAAGCTAAACTGGAGTGGCTTAAGAATAAAAAAGTGCATATCCTTGAGTGGCCCTCTGAAAGTCCTGACTAGAGTCCTATTGAGAATCTGGGGACTTGAAATTTGCTGTCCATAAGCAACTTGAAAGAGCTTGAGAAAATCAGCAAAGGAGAATGGGCGAAAGCACACCAGGCCATTGTGCAATGTTGTTTTGAAATTTAAACAAAAATAATTGCATGCACTTGAATATATGACTATAGACAACAGACAACAACAGACTCTAAACTGAAGATTGGGGGTAGCTCTCATGAAGCACAAATAGCACCCAGAATAAAATGTGAAGTACACTTTCATTTCTTTTTACATGCCAAACTCTCATTTTGCAATATTTTTTTTAGTATGGTGATGACCATAAGCACACGTTTGAGTGTGCCAAATTAAACCTTTAAAATGAGAAAATTCTACCAAAGCCAAAATAACTTTTCATCCAAACTTCTATATTTCTTATTTAGACAGAATATATTTTTATCTAGAGCAATCCAAGTGATAAATCATTAAAGTAAAATAAGGTAATATTAACATAGTATCCACACAAGATGCCTGTCACACCCAGTACAACTAGAGGGCGCTCTACTTCTGTCCTGTTCCTAGTTCAATGTGATTATTCATGTCTTTCTGGTGTGTCTTGTTGTGTAGCCTATTTACTTCCTGTATCTGCTCTGCTTCTCGCTCAGCATTGAGGTTTGGATGTACTGAGACCCGCCTAGCACCAGGTCGCTCCTGTCCATGGCAGGAGGGCATAGGTTTCTATATGACATTTCCTGAACAGCTGAGCCCAGGCTAACTCCTGTCTCTCCGCTACACATAGGGTCTTTTTCGCTCTTCTGCCATTCCACGGTTCGTCCCTTCCGACATCTGTGACAATGCCAATCTAAAATATGTCACAAGAATGTCATTTTTTTTCTTTTGTTGTCTGCTTATTTTATGCTACCAAGTTGTTAGCTAAAATATGACCTACTACCTTTGCCTTGGATCCTGTTCACAAACTGCAGCTTGTCTTTTTGTTATTAACCACATCAATGAGACATCAAAGAAAAAACTTCTCATCTGTCTTAAAAAACTGCTTACACCTTCAGTACTGAACCGTTTCCAATTTTCAGTTTGATTTCTCATGTAAAAAGTCTGGAATAGTTAGTGGCAGCTTGATTACAATCTCATCCTCCATTTAATGTGTTCAGATATATACCTTTATTTCATCAAGGTCAGAGTATTGTAACTTCTTACTTACCAGAGTACCTACTAAGGAACTAAATAGGCTAAATAAGCATGTCCAAAATTCTGTTGCTCAAGATATCTTAAACTGCTCTGCATTAGCATATACAGATCCAGACATTCAAAATGAGCGAGGTATGCTGCATTTAAACTTGGTAGACGTGGCGCAATATACCGCATAATACCGCATGTTAATTGAAATATTATAATAGTACCCAGAAGCACCTAATAATGGAGCTAATAAAGCTAAACGACTCATGTACAGCATTTGAGCTGTTGCCAGAAAACGCCCAGTTTCAAATCCCAGACTTTGGTGAGGGACAATCTTTTTTCCAATCAAGAATTTAATTGGTATACTGTTTGGAATTTTAATAATTTTACCTGTGTATTACAGCATGCTAAACATTAAAAAGTCGGTATATTTTATAAAAGCAAAATTTCTCAGTTGGACAAAAGTACACAACCTTCCACCTTCTTCATAAATAATTTAATTATGCATTAATATTTTATTCATCAAAATCTTTAACTTGGTAACTTACAGTGGGTTCTAGTTTTAACATGCTTGTTCTAACATTATTAAGCTTATATTCTGTACTTCATAAAAAGTTACAACATTTTATCCTTTCCTTAGAATATATAGTAAGAACACCACTTTCTGTTATTGTAAAAATATAAATGTTGTAGTGAGTTAGATAGATAGATAATACTTTATTAATCCAGTAGGGAAATTGATGAGTTAACATCCCCTTGATAGTTATATGAATATGGAATCGTGTACCTAAGCAGATAAAGTATCACAAGTGGATGTTTTGGAAACATTTATTCGTTTCTTTTTAAAAAAACTTCTATTGTCTTTGTAGTGGTAATGAGCACTGTAATGTAGCGAGCTGCACCTAGGCGGTTCAAAGCACGATCAGAGCATTACTTTCGGTTTGTTTCTCATATAGCCAAATGCATAAAAATAGTCCACTATTATAGTTTATTGTCAACATGATGTGTCTCTTTCAGTTTTACATCTGAATTGAGAAAATCTATATTTTTTCTTAATCCAAATGTCGTCGGCCAGTAATCAGCCAACAATTTAACTTGGAATTAAAAAAAATGTTTAAACTGTACTATATAGTACACCGCCTGGAATTGAACCTGGTCTATCAGCGTCATTCAACAGCGAACCAGCTGGATGAATTATAAAACTTGATGGTTTTGTGTTTAAGGATTTTTTCATGGAAATCTTTAAATTAAACGAGAGATAAAATTATATTTTTTTTACAATAGCCAGTAATCTGAGAACAGCTTATCAACACGATAGATAAACAATCTATTTAATTTTTAAAAATGAAATAAAAAATAAGATACAATGACGTGTTCCTGCCTAAAACATTTCATGACTTTAAAAGCTGTTAAAAAAATGGTTTAGATAGTTTAAAAAAACACTTTTGATGCACAAAAAACGGGTGATATTTCTTCCTTGTTATCAGTTTAAAATCTTTGTGTATGTTGTAAGATTTTTACTTTTTAATTAAACGTTTAAAATTTTAAAACTTTAATTTAATAAAAGTTCTACTGACTAAATACCAATTACTAAATATTAACATGTAGTCGTCTAACTAAGTGGCTAAAATATCACAAGGGGACATTTTGGAAACATTTGAGGTTAGTTTTTTTTTTTTTAATTATTGCCCTTAGTAGTAGTAGTGGTATAGTGGCAGCGCTGCACCTAGGCACCCAGTTCAAAGCCCGATCAGAGAATTACTTTGTTTGTTACATAGCCGAATATCTAAAAATAGTCCACTATTATAGCTTGTTGTTGGCTACGGTGTGAGTGTGTGTATCTGAATGAATTATTATAAGTGATGGTTTCGTGATTTAGGATTTCTTCATGGAATTATTTAAGTTAAAAGAGAGAAAAGGGTTATATTTACATTTCAATTTAAATGCAATACAGAATATATTATTAATAATACTGTAACAAATCTGGGTTCTTGGGATTTTGCTCTCGCTGCTCCTGTCACAGTTCATCCTTCACCAGAGGTTTTGTCGACTGAGCTACAGAAGACCTTCTTCAGTCTATGCAGCCAACATCACTGTTATGCGCAGGGGAGTAGAGGGCTGTACTGTCACTGCACTGCAACCATCTGTATGCGATGCCATTCATTACAATATTAATGATGAATGAGCATGGACGAGCTGTAAACTGAAGAGTAAGAGAAGACACATTGAGTATTGTCTTTTCAGTTTGGAATTTAACCTTTACAGCTATCCTTTTGGCTATATTTTTAACATAGTGAAAATAGATTGGATTAATAACTGGAATAAGAAAAGATATTTCAGACATACTTTGAAACCATAAGGCTTTGGAACAATGGGAGGTGAGACCCAGCTGGGAGGTGGGACGGTATTTTCTACCGTATTTTCAAACCGTATTCGCTACAATACTATAATGAGTCCCTGAGAGGCATATTGTTCAAATGTTGGAATTATAAAAAATAATGTTTGTTGAGTCTGCACAACAGACAAAAGGTACATTTTGAGAATTCATGAACTGCTTGCAAAGTAGCTGATTTTGACAAACAGCTAATTTTGCTTGAAATCTGTCTGTACTGTAACTTTATTTAATTTAGCAGAAAGTCACTTGCTCTTACAAGCAGCTCTGTTAAGCAGAGTTTGTGTTAACACACCACACCCTTTTGAATGAGTTTTAATCAACTTTGTCTGTCCAGGGGGGTAGGGCAGAGTGATGGAGAGTGAAATTAATGACCGCCGGCACTTTTCCTTCCCCCCTGGTGTGAGGTGATAATGTGGAAAACCGTTTTTTTTTTTATTTCACTGAGAGTGTGAACATTGAGCGAGCACCAGGGCGTACAGTGAGATTAATGCAGTAAAGATTACTGAGATGGAAAGTTATAGTAAATATGTTGACAAATATCTGAATTTTTGCTTTCATGAGGCAAGATAAAATTGTACCCAGCTGTGAATCAGCTACGTGACCTTGCCCCCATGAAATTTGTGGGAAAGAGGTTTAGTGGGCAGTTTTACTCACAGTGTAGTGCCCATAGAGTGTTAGTTTTAATACACTGTACAGTATAAAGCAAGTATGTTTTTTAATGTTTGTAATCGCTATTCCTGCAAGTATATTTTGTATTGAGTTTGCTTCTGTGTGTTAGCTGGTGGGCAAATGTTCGAGGTTAAAATTCTTCCACCAGGAGTGTACCTATAAACCGGAGAAGACGACACCAAACTTTTTTGCCTTTATGTCGCTGAAGCAATTTCTCTTTGACATTTTCGTTATAGAGGTAGGAAAAATAAAAATGATTGAAATGTATAATTCTAAGATTCTAAGCTGATCACAAGAGAAATCAACTTTTTTTTGTGGATTTCGTATTTTTAACTAAACCCATTTTAAAATCAGGCAATGTCTGTTTCAGGCAAACACATTATTGTTTCTTATTTTTCATTTTCTTAGAAATTAAAAGAATCAGTTGCCCATTGTGCCACACAATATTATGTTACATTTTTAGAAGACTTCAGAAGTCTTCATCTGATGCATAAAAAATATGGCATAACGCCTTCTCATGTTATGAAGTCAGTTGCTCCTGGGATCCACTTTATTCAAGCTAAGGTTTCTAAAATTGCAACCATGTACTAGATATTGTTGAAAAAAAAGCTGTGAATTTCTTCACAAATTGCAATCTTTAAACCTGTAGGTTGCAGGGTCTGTGTCATAAATAGGTATTTTAATAAGCAAAGGTTATGAAAACTGAAGAAAAAAATGACTCTGAAAAAGATACTGTTACGGATTCGGCCAGTGAAACCGAAACCAAGTAGTGAACCCACTTGCGGGAGCCGACAGAGACGAGTCGTGATCCAAATACCGTAGCCGAAGGAGAGAGCCAAGAGTCCAGGGGAAGCCAGTGATCCAAACAGGGAGAGAGTAGCCAAAGCCAGACCGTAATCCAAAACCGTAGACGAAGGAGAGAGCCGAGAGTCCAGGGGAAGCCAGAGAACCAAACTAGGAGTAAGCAACCGAAGCCGAGCCGTAATCCAAAAGACGAAGTAAAAGGGGAAAAACCAAAGTCAGAACCAGAACAGTACGAGGAGGTAGAAGGCGCAGCGCAACTAAGTAGCTCGAAAGGGAAACCAATACTGAGCGAGGAGGTAGGGAAAGACTAATGCTTAAATACCAGATGAGACGGAGGTGTGGTGGTGAAAACGTACAGTGATAGGTGGACTGATGAACTAAGGCTACGCCTTCTTCTGCCTCTTTCGTTGCCGAGAGGCAGGGATCGTAACATTACCCCCCTCTCTATGGGAGGCTCCCGACGCCCTAGCTGGACGATTAGGGAAACTCTGATGGAAATCCCGGATCAGGTTTGAATCCAGTATATCTCTTTCCGCTACCCACGACCGCTCCTCTGGACCGTAGCCTTCCCAATCCACTAGGTATTGCAGGGATCCACGAGACCATCAGGAATCTAAGATCTTATTTACGGTGTAGGCAGGAAGTCCATCAATTACTCGAGGTGGTGGGGGTTTTTGTTGCGGTTTAGACAGAGTGGATCGGCGAAAGGGCTTAAGGAGGGAAACATGGAATGTAGGGTGAATCCTGAGGGTAGGAGGCAAGGCCAGCCGATAAGTTACAGGGGTAACCTGGGTGAGGACACGAAAAGGACCGATGAACCTGGGAGCAAGCTTGCCAGAAGGTTGCTTTAGAGGAAGGTTGTGGGTAGACAACCAGACAAATTGTCCACGTCGAAATCTGGGTATAGTTCGACGGTGCCGATCCGCCACGGTCTTCTGTCGAGCTGCAGTGTGAAGAAGGGCGGCTTTAGCCTTCTTCCAGAAGTCCTGCAGGTTAGTGAAATACTCTTCAACAGAAGGAACTTCTGTGTCCGGCAGGGAGTCCGGGAAGAGAGGAGGCTGATAATCTAAGGCACACTTGAATGGTGACATGCCGGTCGAAGAAGTATACAAAGAATTATGAGCATATTCTGCCCATGGAAGCAATGATACCCAGTTATCTTGGGTAGATGAGATATATGCCCGTAAGTAGGTTAGCAGTTCTTGATTCATACGCTCAGTTTGACCATTGGCCTGCGGGTGGTAAGCTGAAGTAAGCGAAACTGAGGCTCCCAGTGACTTACAGAAGGCCTTCCAAAATCGTGAAATAAACTGGGGGCCCCTATCGGAAACAATGTCTTTAGGGATGCCGTGAAGACGGACGATATGCAGTACGAACAGGTCTGCTAGTTCCCTAGCTGAGGGCAAGGAAGGTAGGGGAATAAAATGGGCGGATTTAGAGAAACGATCCACTACAACCATGACTGTCGTGTATCCTTGGCTTGGTGGAAGGTCAGTGATGAAATCAACTGAGAGGTGGGTCCAAGGATGGTCGGGGATAGGTAAGGGTTGAAGAGGGCCTGCCGCCCTCATCCGAGAAGACTTAATTCGGGAACATATAGAGCAGACTTGGACATACTCCTTGACATCTTTAACCATGGTTGGCCACCAGAAATCTCTAGAGATGAAATCCAAGGTACGTCGGAATCCAGGGTGTCCGGCGAAGCGGGAGTCATGTCCCCATTGCAAGACAGAAGATCTGACTGGGGTTGAGACAAATAACTTGTCCTGAGGGCACTGAGGAGGTACAGTTTGTCCAGCCAAGGCGCGTCTAACTATGACTTCTATGTCCCATCTGACAGCTGCCAGGAATCTACCAGAAGGGATGATGGGTTCCGGAAGCAGTTCAGCCTCAGAGGGGTCGTGGATCCGTGAGAGAGCGTCAGCTTTGATGTTTTTAGAGCCTGGAGTGTAGGTGATAAGGAAATTAAATCTGTTGAAAAAGAGGGACCATCTGGCCTGGCGAGGACATAGACGTTTGGCCGATTGTAAATACTCCAGGTTTTTGTGATCAGTGTATATCAAAAATGGATGATGAGCTCCCTCCAGCCAGTGCCTCCATTCCTCCAATGCTAACTTAATAGCCAAAAGCTCACGGTTACCAACATCATAGTTCATCTGTGCAGGAGATAACTTCTTAGAAAAGAAGGCGCAGGGGTGAAGAATCTGTTTTTCTCCATGACGTTGAGAGAGAACAGCGCCCACACCATGGCCAGAAGCGTCCACCTCAACAACGAAAGGCAAAGAAGGATCAGGGTGTTTCAGGATGGGGGCAGTGGTGAAAAGGTGTTTCAGGTGCTGAAATGCCTCTTCTGCTTGAGGGGTCCATTTACCTTGTCTGGGTCCTTTGCGGGTTAAACAGGTTATTGGAGCAACCACCGAGCTGAAGTTTCGAATAAACTTTCTATAGAAGTTGGCAAAGCCAAGAAACCGTTGTATGTGTTTAAGGTTCTTGGGTGTGGGCCAATCAGTAATTGCGGAGACTTTACTTGCATCCATTTCTACCCCTTCTGGAGAGATGATGTAACCTAAAAAGTGAATCCTAGAAGCATTAAAAGTGCACTTCTCCAGTTTGACATAAAGCTTATTCTTTATGAGTCGGGAGAGTGCTTCTCTGACATGGAGAACATGATCCTGGAAGGTATTAGAGAAAATTAGAATGTCATCAAGGTATACTAAGACAAACCTTTGTATCAGATCATGAAAAATATCGTTAATAAAGGTTTGAAACACTGCTGGGGCATTTACCAAACCAAAAGGCATGACCAAATACTCATAATGTCCATGGGTTGTCATAAACGCCGTCTTCCACTCGTCCCCTTCCCGAATACGGATTAAATTGTAAGCTCCCCATAGATCCAGTTTAGTGAAGATCTTGGCCCCATGCACGGACTCAAGTGCTGCCGGAATTAGGGGCAAAGGGTACCGGTTTTTAATAGTGATCTCATTAAGGCCACGATAATCAATACAGGGACGAAGCCCACCATCCTTCTTTTCCACAAAAAAGAAACTGGCACAAGCAGGTGAAGTAGATGGGCGTATAATTCCAGCCTTTAGAGAATCTTGTATATATACTTTCAGGGCTTCGGATTCCGTATTGGAGAGCGGAAATATATGACCCTTAGGAGGAATAGATCCTGGCAAAAGGTCTATGGCACAGTCATAGGGTCGGTGGGGTGGAAGAGCCAAGGCCTCTTGCTCATTAAAGGCTTCCTGTAGATCAGAATATTGGGGGGGTATCGTAGGAACGCCAGAAGGGGGCGTTTCCATGAGTGCAACTCTTACAGGCAGACGACAGCAACTACCAATACATTGGGGTCCCCAAGTTAAAATTTCTCTACGGGACCATGAAATGGTGGGGTCATGCTGTTGGAGCCAGGGAAAGCCTAGTACAAGGGGATGTGATGGGGTCTCGAGGAGATAAAACCAGATATCTTCAACATGTGTGGCACCAACTTGCAATCTTATTAAGTCAGTTTGCCATCTTATAAGTCCTGGAGACACTGGGGAACCATCAATAGATTGTACCCGAAGAGGAGTACAGTCACCTGGGTCAGGGGCAGTTTCCAAGCTTGTGCTAAGGAGGCGTCGATGAAGTTCCCCGCTGCCCCCGAGTCAATAAAAGCAAGAAGTGGGATCTGTTTATTACCCCAAAACAATGTAGACCTAATAGAAAATCCTGAGAAAAACTTAGAGGATTGAATCAACTCACTCACCACAGGATCTTGAGCAGTTGGGAGGCGCCTCAAAGACGAACATAAGGCAGGGCAGTCAGCATTAAAGTGTCCTAATTTTCCACAGTACATACAGCGGCCCTCTCGTCTGCGTCTCTCTCTTTCTTCTGGAGTTAACCGGGCGTGGGCAATTTCCATAGGTTGTTCCGAGTCTAGAGTGTTGGTAGGTGGTGGCCGAAGAACCTCTTGTATCTGTGTCTGAGATCATTCTCTATTCCTCTGACGAAGTCTAAACTCTAACTCCAACACCTGGGAAATTACTTCCTCCAAGGTTCTGCCCGACTGTGGCATAGTTACCAGGTGATCCTTTATTTCTTCACATAATCCTTGCAGGAAAAAGAAAATTAGGACCTCATTATCCCAGAGAGTCTCTGCTGCTGCTATTTGAAAGTCTATGGCATAATCCTGTGCAGACCTGCAGCCCTGGCGGATAGATGAGAGGCGGTAGGCAGAGTCTTGACCAGCTGCGAAACGACAAAAATCCCCCTTAAATTTCTCTAAAAAGAGATCATAGTCCTGTACCTCAGGAGCCCCACGATCTAGTAAGGCAGTAGCCCATTCCAGAGCACGGCCAGAGCACGGCCAGAGAAACTACGAAGGCAATCTTGTCTTGAGGAGAAAAAAAGGTTACCGGATGGAGCCTGAAAACCAGCGCACACTGTGCCAAGAAGCCCCGACTTTTCGTAGGGTTGCCGTCAAACCTGTCAGGGGGTGTAAGTGGAAGAGGTCGAGGAGAAGGTGTAGAAGCTGGCGGGGGCGGAGCCGAAGTGGCAGCTCCAGCGTTACTTACACTATTACCAGTAGGCGGCATTGCCGACAGGTGCGCAGAAATCTGTTGTACGGAAGCCTGTAACTGGAGTAAGGCTTGCCAGTGCTGATCCAAAACCGAGCGAATCTCCTCTTGCTCCGCTGGGTTCATGTTAAATGGCTCAGTATTCTGTTACGGATTCGGGCAGTGAAACCGAAACCAAGTAGTGAACCCACTTGCGGGAGCCGACAGAGATGAGTCGTGATCCAAATACCGTAGCCGAAGGAGAGAGCCAAGAGTCCAGGGGAAGCCAGTGATCCAAACAGGGAGAGAGTAGCCAAAGCCAGACCGTAAACCAAAACCGTAGACGAAGGAGAGAGCCGAGAGTCCAGGGGAAGCCAGAGAACCAAACTAGGAGTAAGCAACCGAAGCCGAGCCGTAATCCAAAAGACGAAGTAAAAGGGGAAAAACCAAAGTCAGAACCAGAACAGTACGAGGAGGTAGAAGGCGCAGCACAACTAAGTAGCTCGAAAGGGAAACCAATACTGAGCGAGGAGGTAGGGAAAAACTAATGCTTAAATACCAGATGAGACGGAGGTGTGGTGGTGAAAACGTACAGTGATAGGTGGACTGATGAACTAAGGCTACGCCTTCTTCTGCCTCTTTCGTTGCCGAGAGGCAGGGATCGTAACAGATACAAGAAGCTTGAAATTACTATTATTCAATTAATACTGTTAATAATGACCAGACACATTATTATAGTTTCGGTGGTATTTTCATAGCAGGCCGGCAAAGTCCTATCACCACCTCCTCGTGAGGCTGGCTGGATACAACGACTCGTTGGAACTCATGGTGAAGGTCTCCGATGGCAGGCGGAGCGACACACCGGTTGGAGTATTCCCAGTCAAATCTAATGGCAAGACCGCGCCAAATGGAGAGTGAAGTCTTTGTTAGAAGAAAAAATTGTGCCCTAAGCAGATATTAAACTTGGATCACCTAGACAGAACCCTTATTGACAAACCCGCTGTACCAACAGTCTGCTCGGAAATACAGCAAAAATGTTTAGAAAGTAATTATGCGTGAATGAGTCAAATTAAAAATAAAACATGTTTACAAAGAAAGTGGATAATACTACCAGCTATATAAATACATATATTTAGATCCTTAAATTAATATCATTATTAATTTCTTTAGATAAGCGATTCCATATTACAGTATATTTCCTATTTAGAAGATAACACAACAACTTCCGGGAAGAAATAAAGTACTGTACATATCAGTAGAAAGACTGTAGCTGGCTGTCTACATGGATAAAATCTACTTGATCATATAATGTTGAGGGGTAGCATTGACATCTGGGAGACAAAATGGCAATTTCTGTGATTCAGAGAATACTGAGGTATTTGGAAAACAACATATGTGGTGATGTTATGGAGAGTGTTATGGTAACAATTGCATGGTTGAAGCCAAGTAATAGGCTGGTGAAGTATTATAGTACTACTCAGTGGTCCAAAAGGAGCATGAAACTGTGAAATATTACAAATACATATATATACATCTCACTTAATTCTAATGCTCTAGCTCTGAAATTTTTTTGCAATGTAATATGCAACAATAGTAGCCTGGGACTGGAAGATGTTGGCTGACTTAGGCCAGCAACTAACAAGCCCATCAAAGATCGTTAATACCAATTTTCGACCAGAATTGGTACTCTGGTCCAACTCTGTATGGCATAACTGCCATCTTGGAACTGACAGTGCCATGGGAGGATGCAGTGGATGAGGCTTATGAGAGAAATAAAAAACGGTATAACAGGTTAGCAACTGAAGCAGAACAACAAGGATGGACAGTGAGGGTCTGCCCATTAGAGGTTGGGTACCGTGGATGTGTGGCAACATCCAGCACCAGGCTGTAGAAGGAGCTTGAAATCTGTGGCAAGTCCTTACATTAAACTATCAGAGCTGTTTCAGAGAATGCTGAAAGAGGTAGCCAATGGCTGTGTCTGAAGAGGAGAAACCCCTGCTGGGCATCCAAGTAAGTTGTGACAAGGCTTGGCAGGTATAGAGGGGGGGTCACTAGAACCACTGTTGGGCCTTCTGGAGATTTAACAAAACACTGATGATGGAACATGTCCTTTCAAAAACACCAATGACATGCCAGCCCCTAAGCCCCCAGATTTAAAATTATGGCAAGAAGCAGTGAAGCACTCACCATCTCTAGGGAACTGTACCCTCAACCTTTATGGTTCAGAATATAGGTATACATAATTGTTTTAATTAAAGTTTTGTCTGGTTCACAAGGAGCAATAAAATAATATTGTTCCACTTTTTCATGATTCTATTTAGCTACATTTCTAAAATGTTCACATAATGCTGTGAAGTAAGAGACAAGATGTAAAAAGGGTTAACTTAAGTCAGTTCTGCCTAAAAATTAGACTTCTAAGCAACAGGGGTTTATGGCAGGAAAGGGGGTTAACTGATAAGGATTCCAGATGCGAGCTGGGAACCCCCTGGGGGTGTAATCTTAAACTGACCATTTGGCCAGGGTCTCTTAACTGGCCAAATACCATGACCCCCCCTTACCATAACACCGAATGACGTCCGAAGCAGCAAGGAAGGACTATATAACCTAAAAGTTTGTACCGGTACATCGAACAATACTTCAGTTTTGTTGTTTCTTGCGGGAAACAAGACTTCGGCTTTATTGTTCCTTGCATGCAATAAACTCATCTGTTTTACTTCATCTTGGGATCCAGAACCTTATTCTTTCTGTTACAACAAATTTGGCGTAGTCGGCGGATGCTCCAGAAGGCGCAGAACTTACCATTGGCAGGAGAGACGGTCAGCGCTCACATTACTAAGAGGTAAGGACTCCTCTTTTTTTAAAAAAAGTCCCGACTCTCTCTGACCGATTGGGAAGTCTCTGCTCCCTGCGAGAATCGCCCGAGATGACGGAGTAAACGTGAGTTCCTGAATTCCTCTGACCCGGGGAAGACACCGGTGTATGTAATGGGTAGTTTGCTGTAAGCCCAGAATTTGGTCTGGCAGGCGGTGATTCGCGATATTGTGTACAGGCGTTCGAAACTGGTGTATGCCTTAATTGCGCGTGGAGTTTTTGAACAGGTTTTGGACCTCTACCGCGAAGTTCAGGACTGGTGTGGGCCTTAATTGCGCCAGGAGTTCTGAAGTTCAGGACTGGTGTGGGCCTTAATTGCGCCCGGAGTTCTGAGGCTCAGGATCGGTGTGGGCCTTAATTGCGCCCGGGGTTCTGAAGCCGAGTGGTGCATTAAATGCACGTAATTCAGGACTGGTGTGGGCCTTAATTGCGCCCGGAGTTCTGAGGCTCAGGATCGGTGTGGGCCTTAACTGCGCCCGGGGTTCTGAACCTGAGTGGTGCATTAAATGCACGTATAATCCAGGATTGGTGTGGGCTTTAATTGTGCCTGGGGTCCTGAGATTAGCCACGCCTTGATCATGCACGGATTGGCGTGGTGTGTTTTTTTTTGTTTCAAAGGGAACAGGAGAGAAGTAGAAGATATAAATGTATGTTTTTGGTGTTTTCCTTGTTTGTGAATACATAAACACACCTCATAATAAAAGAGCAAAGCACTAAGTAACAGGATCTAAAGGACGCTGAGATCCGAGAATCGCCCTGATTGAGCTCAGTCCACCCTGGGGCAAAAGCAGCGATGCTGGCGTTCTGGGATGGTGAATTACTGATCAAGAAAGGGGGTTTTCGAGGTTCCTTGCCTGTGAACAGTGCAGTGTAAGTCCTCTCTAAAGGCTCTGAAAGGCATTTAGATCTGGAGGTAACAGACGCCCTTAGCTGAATGAGTGCAGGAATGCACAGGTTTTTCAAGTGAAAGCATCCCCCTACTGTATGAGCTGTTACCTCACACGCGACAAAAGTAAACTCTTAAAGAGACTGAACATGTGTGCTAACTGATGGTTTGAGAAAGTGGTGGAAGGGTCCCTTTATATATCGGAAAAGTGTAAGTTGACGGAAAAAAAGGAGAAAAATATGTGAAAAGTTGAGTTTGTCAGAGGGAGTTTGGGGCGAAGATGCCTGTAAAGAAAGCATATGAGTATTGATTGGCAAAAGCGCAAGCATGTAGCTCCCACCCTGGTGCACGGCCGGCACCAGTGGTGGCAGATACATGAGAGAAAAGAAAAGAAAGAAATTGGAATGTGACTTCTTAAAAGTGTGTTTACGGGAAAAACAAAAACCCGAAAGAAAAGATACTTTACTCGCTACGAAAGAGTATGAACAAAAGCGAAAAGAGGCAGTGCAGGAGAATCAGAAACTAAAGGAAGAATTAGTTCCTGGTCGTAATGCACTAGGTAATGTGTTACAACCGTCAACTAAATTATATCTTGCTCTCCCATAGGGGAACAGACAGGCAGGAAATAATAATTGGGATCAATTCCCACAGTGACCATATGGAGACGGGGTCCGAGTGGGATGACACCTGGTACGAGTGTGATAGAGACGGAACAGGGACTCCCTTCTTAAAGGGTGGGCGCCCGCAGATCTGTACTGTACTCTCACCCGAAGTGGGAAAGGACTTGATGTAGCAGGGGCTGGCGCTGTTGATGACAGCGTAACTCTAACTGTCTCGCACCCCGTCGAGGGGGTCTGCACTCGCACCTACCTTCCCTGATTCCCCCATACGGTCAAATCCAAAACCGGAAGATATTGACCGGTGGGCTAAAGTACCGCACCCAAAATTAGGAATGCAGCAAACCTGGAGTGCACTACAGGAATTAAAAGGATTCATGTACTGTAGAAGTGAAACAAGATTACAGCACATTGTAGTACGAAGAGAAAAATATATTCTCGTATGTATGTATGTATATGTGTGTTTTATGAATTTGTGTGCCGACATGTATGTGTGTAACTGTGAGTTTTGGTATACTAAATGACGGTGCGAATGTGTTTAGCCAGCGGGACTGGCTAGAGACGTAACTAAAGAGACTTGACGAAAATCAACTTAAGGAGATTGGAAAATATAAGAGCGTCTGAAACGTATAAGTACAGTACAGGTGGACGTAAAAGTAGTTAGATAAACAGTTTTTGTATTTTTATACAATTAGTTGCAATAGTGAAAACAATTTGGATTTATTCAAATGTCTCGAAACCAGACATGCTGAAACGCTGTAGGTTTAGAATCTAGACTGGGGAGAATAAAGTCTTGTGAGAAGATCTGTTTACCTAACGATTAGATCCTGTAAATCCCTTGTAGCCTCCCTAAGTCTGTCCCAATCCAGTGGATAAAAATGTACTGTTAATGGAGTGTTGGTTTCTCTGTTAGGGGATACTGGAGCACTACTGTCATGCTTGTTTCACTCCTCTGTTCAACAGTGTGCTATAGAGTAATGTACAGTATATGGGAAAATGGCAGGAGTCCACAGGAGTATTGGGGCAGCAAGTTTTACTTGCTGAGTACCAGATTTTAACATTCACGTGCACTTATCACATGAATGTGGGTGGTTTTATCCCAGATCTATTAGGTTGGAATATTATGCATTACAAAGAATGACTATCCAGAACAGGGTATCACGTGGCTTCAACTGACTGTGATCACTCAGTATGTTGATGGTATTCTGAGTGCTTCCCCTGACGAGGAAACCCACAAGTCTGAGTTGCTTCAGGTTTAGAGTGTCTAATAGTAAGCAGTTATGATAAGGCCCTTTTGTGTCGAGCATTGTGTAATTTTGTAAAAACATTGCACCCAGGGCCTGGGTGCAATGTTTTTACGGGGTGAGCACAACTTTTAACAGATCTGCTAAAGGGGGGAGTGCAGTACAAGGACAAGATTGCCTTGGTTCCAGCAGCAAAAGGCGCCTGTAATAATTTGAAACAAGCTCTCTTACAGGTGCTGAGACTGGGGTTTCCTCAGATGGATCAACCATTCCTTTGTATGTAAGTGTGGACAAAGGGTTCTGGGCAGCTGTGCTGATGCAGGAGCATGGAGGTAGGCACTATTATACCATAGATACTATAGCCAAAGGGTGGGGTACCGTGAAAATTTAAGAAAATGTAATACTGTATATTGATGAGTCCTCTCTGATGCATCAGGGAGAACAGAGAACAGGCTGAGCCGTTACAACAGAATTCGAGGTGCTAACAATCGGAAAAATGCCCCTCCACTGCCTCAGTGCAGCAAGCCAGTTAAGAGCACTGATGGAAGATTGTAAAAAGAAAGATGTTAAAGGGTTACTGTATATGTATATAATGTATGTATTTGCTGCATGTAGGCCACAATTCTGGATGGCTATGGAGAAATAGGATTCTCTCACAATGGCAGGGACTCCAGTTGAGAATACTGGGCTTGTCTCTGAACTGATTTGTAGTTTTACAGCTGCCAACTGAAGCAGCTGGAGTAAGGTGTAAATAACACAATAAATAAAGAATTCCAGTAACTCAAGGTAACAACCATGCCGATGCAGATGCCAGACGAGCGGCACCGGGAGAGCGGGAGTCTGAGACCCCTGTGAAACCTCTATTGGGGAAAGGGGAGAATTCAGGTTGAGGGCTTTAATAGATGTTTAATAGTGGTTAGAATAAATGTGTAAAGAAGGTGGGGTTGTATGATGATGGGATGCGGGCTGGCGCATACCCAAGTGTATGACAAAGATGATCCCCTGGTACGGACTGCCCTGCCCCTTGGATACTGATCTAGGGGCATACTACACTGGGAAGGTGTGCCAGGCTGTAATTGCCTCACTAGGGGTACGTTGGAAGTCACATTGCCCCCATCACCCACAGTCTGAAAGACCAACTAAGGAAATATCAACTGAAGGAACACCGTGGGTAGATGCTCTACCTGCGGTCCTGTGCGGTTTGCGGGCTGGAGCAAACGGAACTGTGAGACTGAGCCCATTTGAGATCATCACGGGCAGCCAAAGAAACTCCCTGGAGGCCAAATTTGGCTAACGCACTGATGAATTTACTAACTCTCTATTACAGTATTGTAGGTTTGTTAACTGAAGCGGTGCACAGGGCTCGTGAACAGGTGCCGGACGCTTGGGGACCTCCAGTAGAGGGGAGACACGACCGGATACCTGGCAAGTGGGTGTAGGTGAAGAAGAGATACCCTGCCAGACATTGCAATCCTGCTGGAGGGACCATATCAAGTGCCACTAACTACTGACTGTGCCATCTGAGTGACAGGATGAGATCGCTGGATCCACGCATCGCACTTTCACGACCCACGGCACCAGAGACTGAGTGAACAGAAAGAAGGATGTTGTTACCGTTTCTGTGTCTGATGCTTCCTAAGACCAACAGTGTGCTTGTTAGGCCTGAGGAGCATTGCTGGGGATATGGTATCAATACATCCGGGTGTTGGCATATCTATCAGCCAAAAAATGATAATCGGAGTTGGGTCAATATTGCTATTCCAAGATCCTGACGATAGATCTCCACATGGCTGAGGTCTGCGTTTGGGTCCTGGGGTAGGGCTTTATGTATTCATAGGATTAGGATTGTTTTATATGTATAATTGTAACTATCACTTGTACAAAAACATCAATAACATCTTGTTGTAACCGTGGAACGCACAATGTCATGGTAATGCATGCCTGTACATCTAAAAAGGAAAGATCTGCCCTGACATTCTATGTGTAAAAATAGGCAGTCCTGACATATGCCATATTTTATAAGGGGGGAATGAAGTAAGAGACAAGATGTAAAAAGCGTTAACTTAAGTCAGTTCTGCCTAAAAATTAGACTTCTAAGCAACAGAGGTTTATGGCAGGAAAGGGGGTTAACTGATAAGGATTCCAGATGCGAGCTGGGAACCCCCTGGGGGTGTAAACTTAAAATGACCATTTGGCCAGGGTCTCTTAACTGGCCAAATACCATGACCCCCCCTTACCATAACACGAATGACGTCCGAAGCAGCAAGGAAGGACTATATAACCTAAAAGTTTGTACCGGCACATCGAACAATACTTCGGTTTAGTTGTTTCTTGCGGGAAACAAGACTTCGGCTTTATTGTTCCTTGCATGCAATAAACTCATCTGTTTTACTTCATCTCGGGATCCAAAACCTTATTCTTTCTGTTACAACAGCTGTAATATAACAGTGGTTTTAAATCTATTTCTCACAAGCTTCAAATGTATATCTGATAACTGCATAATACATATAAACAGTTACAATTTAGAATCTGTATTATCCCTGCTAAAAATTACTAATACAGCTATAAGGAAGACTCACGTAAAATCAATTTATTCAGAAGATGATAACATTAGTACTTAATTAATTATCTTTTGTAATACAACATAGACACTTAGTAAATGACAGAGCTCCACTCTTATACTGTAGATTGGCTAAATATACTGAATTGAAGATGTAGCATTTTGGGATTAAAACAATTTTAACATTATAGAATTAAAAAAAATAAGAGAGGAAAAAGTAATTTATCTTGTCTAAGAATTCAATTAATGTGTTTGACATCTTAAAAAAGAACGACCTTTAAAAGATGAGGGCTCTTCTGTTATGATATTCTGAGCATATATAAAACAAAAATACTGAGAAGCAGCAATACCATCTGTTGAAACTGTCTAGCTGTTCTTTTATATCTGATGTTGGAGTGAAGAAATTGGATTATCAGTAATTATAACAGCTGCAGTAATCCTAAAAATGTGATCCTGAAAATATAATTACTACAGTGTTAATTCATCCTTTATTCAAAATATTTAAAAGTCTCTACTGTGCTGCTTCATCATACTAAGACATTTCCAATTTCAAATACACCTGTACAGAAGTGGTAATGTGCATTGAAGGATCAAAACCAATTAGAGGAAAGCTCTCAAACCTTAAACACAGACAGAAGAAAAGTGTTCATACTACTTAGGAAGACAACAAGAGAAATATAATCAATCACTGTAAAGAGATATTTAGATTTTATACAATACAAGGAAATAACTGGGATGTTTTGATGAAAATCAGGTGATCAATGACTGTCTATTACAAGGATAAGGTTTGTGGGGCATGGCAGAGTGACCAAGACTCCAGAATGAGATCACTTAGCAGCAAAGGTAGAATTTAAAAGCAGATTTTAGAACATGAACAGCAGGTACTGTACAGCCTGTATAGCTAAGGAAAGGAGAAGCTCGATGCAGGAAAAGGAGTTAGTCAGACCCACTGGAATGACAACTTTTGAAGATCTATTATACATAAAAGTTCACAAAGACTTTGTAAACAATAATATATTCAATTCCATCCCATTGCTCCCAATAAAACAAATTTGGAGCTCAACTACAATAAATACATCACACAAATAAAATATAAAGCAGCATGAATTGTTGGAAATCACACTTGCATTTTTAGCACAGTGTACAGGAACTAACATTCTATGCTATTCAATAGTATACCTCTATACTATCCATACATATTTAGAATGAAGATGGAATCTCAGATTATGGCCAGGATGTCATTTAGGAAAGGGGACAAATCTAGTTTTGGAAATTACAGATTTCCAAATTGTTCTGCTGCCAGAAAGATCCCCCTGTGGTGATGGGCAAGATGATTACAAGAATTCTGAAAATCATTCCATTGGTCTTCCTGAAGAGCTTCTTCCACAATCTCAGTGTGGGTTTAGCCCCTGAAAAGGGAAACTTGCAACATTATTTTGACAGCCTGTCAATTGCAGACAAATGTTGCAAACAACACAAAACTCTCTAAGGAGAACATATTGACTTGAAAATGGGATTTTACTCTAATACTGTCCCGGGTTGAACCTGACAGAAGTCCAGGATGCAGTGGGGTGTGAACTTTGTGGAGTTTTTGACAGGCGGAGTAGTTGCAGAAGATCCCATTGTCATGAGTGTGGAAAAGTGAAGCAGTAGGTGATGGCATTCACACATTCACAGATTTTGCAAGGGCCCATGAACTGGGAGCCATCTTACATGAGAACAGATGAAGACAGAGAAATCACATGGAGAGCCACATTCTTTGCACTGGTATTAAAAGAGGAGTGATCCTTGGGTGGCAATTGGCTGTTCTCTTGTGTTGCTGCATGGCCTTCTAGAGAGGAAAATGGCATTTTACTTTGTGGATATGGATATCCCAAAAACTTTATGAGCAGTCGCCTGTTTCATGATGATATGACATATATTGCCGAACTCTTTGACATCTGGATAGGAGCCAAAATATATGTGTCATTGCAACAGTTCAATATTTGTAATATTTTTGTCAGAGCAAGGAAGAAAAGCATGGTCCCCGCAATGTTCAGTACATGACGAGATGTTTTTTGAGATAAAACCTACAGTACTCAACTTGCCAGAGAGTGTGCAGATTCACTGTTTGATATGTTATATGGATTGGCATTACTAAATGATATAACTTCTTTATTCCACTTTTTAGCCCCAGAACTATTAATGACAACTTTTCCATCCTGCAGCATGAACCCTCCATTGGGGCCCTCTTTTCTGACCACCCCATCATTTCATATTGCTGACCACCTAATCTGTGTAACCTTCTTGTTCACAGCTCCCTTGACCGCCCTCAGCAACCATCCACACCATGCATTTTCCCTTGCAACAGAGCTCGCTGTATCACCTGCAAGTACATATATACAGTAACACCACACTCAATCAAAGCCCCTCAGGACAATTCCGGATCACTCAGATGATATCTTGTACCTCCAGCAACCTTATTTACTGTATCTCTTGCAGTAAATGCCCAGCCATCTACATTGGGGAAACAGGAAGGAGACTTGGAGACTGCTTCAGAGAACATGTTAGGACTGTGAAGATTAAAGATTATTACACTAATCTCCCCATCTGTGTTCTCAGAGATGGTTTTCCTAACTCCCACATCAGAAAGACTATAGAAACTAAAATTACCCTGCAGCTAGGTTTACACCTTAACCCTTCTCCCAATGACAGACTCCTTTTCTTCTAAATGCTCTCTATTCATTGTTGGTTTCATTTCACACCTCTCTTCACCTATCCTGACTTCACACTACCTGATTGGCCACTGTCTGTCCCCTGCTCCCACCTCCTGCCCCTCCTCTCTCCCAGCTTTTGTTCTCTTATGCTACATTACCTTTGCTTACTGTCCTGTCTTTCTCACAGCTGAAGAAGGCTCCATGGCCAAAATGTTGTGTTTTCTTTCTTCTCTTTTCAGCATGGAATAAAGCTTTTACTTGTTTGTTTGAAAAATTATACTATATATTATAATGTTCATAACATAGTAATTTAGAGGAACATACACTGTACATTGAACATGCCTTCAAAATAAGGTTAAACGTCACAAATACAGAGGACAATGTAATATGTATGAAAAAGCAATACAGCATTCCATGTACTGTTTAATGTCCTCATTAGTATTTATCAACCTAATTCCATTAAACATTGCCCAGTTTTAAGTCTTAATTTCACTATTACTTTACACAATGAAACACTGAAGCAATTAATTCAGCTTAAACCCTAACACCTTCTTCTCAATCTTCACTTCAGTATATAATACAAGAACACGCACTTTTCACCAGATTTTCATTAGTAATAAAATTTTCTTCCCCTCACTTATTCTTCCGTCTGATCCTGTTTGGCTGGAAACAGTACTCTTTAAAGGGCAATTGCAACACTATTTTTATATTTCAGGTTTAGAAACGTGGCAACAAAACCTCCCATGACGTGAAGCGGCCCTATTACATCGTAAACAAGCAGGTTTGTGAATACATCTAATTTAATCCAAAAGAAATCGATTTCAGTTATACTAATAAATGGAACCAACAGTTTTACCAGTAAATGGAACTTACTTGTTAACTCTACATGCAGATCACTTCGAAAACTTTCTGCAGTAAAGTATCTGCTGAATGACCATAATTCACTTGTACATCATATTACATTAGCTATTACAGTAACTAGAAAGCAGGAAGGGCCACATTCTATCACAATTCATGGGGACTTCCCCTCTCACCCATGGGGAGGCCAGAGGTTTGTGTCAGTATAGCGACTTATAGTACAGTACACAATGTTCCCGATTTTGTGCTTAATTTAAAATTTGTATTTTTTTTTGTATACTGTCAATTAATTTATTTTGTTACCAAGATTTAATAACCATTGGTTACTAAAAAAATTGGGACTGCAGTTATCGATTTAATCAAAAACTTGCATCCCCAATAGCAGCAGTTAGTTGGTTGGTTGTTTTCTCTCTTATACCTCTTTTAATTTATATCATTTAGATTCCTATTACTCTTCCTAAGGAAGGAAAGTACTCTGTTCCACTCCCAATAATGCCCAACTACTCCCTAATGACTCCCATCATCCCTAATTCAGATGGCCCACCTTGTTCCACAAGCACACTACTCCTCACTTCAGAACTAAGCTGTATTTTGGCAAGTATCCCTAAATCACAGTCTCTCAGACCTCAATCTGGTACTGATGAGAACTCCCTGCAGAACAGTTTTAACTCACCATCTCTTAACAGCCTGAACTCTAGACACAGCCCCAAACCCCTTTTGCCTAGTGGTTCTTATAAGCCTCTTAATTACCCCAGTGGAGTAACAAATTCCACCAAGAGCCCCTTTTCCTCATGTCACTGTTTTGAGTACTAATTACTCAGAACAGGTGTGTGTCATTCCACAGGGTTTTTTTCTGGTAACAGGTGGCTCTCTCAAAAGCCACCCTCACTACTTCACATATCCTATCTTTTTAGCTCAAACTTCACTTGAACAAACCTCACAAGCTGTAAGCCCACGACAGTCTCACAGTACGTTAGGAAATGCATATCCCATTCTCATACCATAATGTTGTGATTTTGTCAAGAAGAGATGTTATTAAGGGACTGTCGTTAGCAAAAATGACCCTTATCCTCAAGGGAGGATCAGGAAAAAAGGAAAGCAGAAAATAGAAAAAAATAGAAAATAAACCTTCCACAAAGGCATATGATAACAAAAAGTGCCAGAAAAGGTCCCTTGCCATAACCTTGAACTCCAAGCAGTGTTAATTACCACTATGCTAATTACAGTCTGACAGGCTGATATCCTAGCACAGTGCTTTCTGTTTCTTCATTCGTGTTCAAGAAAATTGCCACTTGCAGAATCAGGCCGACAAGCTGACAGAGTGTGGGCTGCCTGGAGAATCAGGCATCCAGATTCCCTATGGTTATTAGCAGCAAATGCTGGCTGCGAACTGCTCCCAGCCCCGGTTTGGCAGTAGCCCCCCCCAGTGGTGGTCTCTGGATTCAGCCAATAGTTATGAAGGATGACAGGCATGGAAGGTACGGATCAACCTAGGCATATTGAGCTCTTGGGCATGGACCAATGTCCGTGCTTTGTGACCTCCTTTCCTGCCAGTGGACCACATACTGAAGAATGGATTGAACCCAACAGGCATCCAGGATGCAGTGGGGCATGAGGTCTCAGGAGTTTTTGACAGGCAGAGTAGTAGCCAGTGGTCTTGTTGTCACCAGTGTGAGTTGTAGTAATGACTTGTGGAACACCGAAAATATCAATTTCCCTTGTGGCCTTGGAAGGGCAAGGCAGTAGGTGAAGGCATTCACACAATTATGTAAGGGCCAATGAACTGGGGAGCCAGCTTCTGGAAGAACAGGTGGAGAAATTCACACATTTGTCTGAAAAAAAACCTACGGAATGCTTACAAGCCCTAAAAGAATTTGGCACTATGATAATATTTTCTTGGTTATCTAAACACCCAGTTACATAAACAAACTAGATGAAATTAAAGAACATTGTTTTATGGTGACTATTATACGCTGTCCACTGTAAAGAACACAATATTTTTGCAGACCCATTTTAACATTTTCAAAATAAAATCTGAACAAAAATCACTTTTTATATCTTAAAGAGCATCATTATGAAGCTGAAATGCAGCATGCATATTGAATTCGACCATCTCTCACATTTTAAAAGAGTGACTTACTTCTAGCCAAGACTTATAATTACTCATTTCTGAATATGTAAACTGTAAAATATGGTTTATTCTTTCTAATTTTCTATTTAAGTTGTTATGTTGTCTTGCTGCAAGCTAAACCTCGGGTACAGTTCTTTACATATGGGCTCACCCTCAAACGGTGCTTCAGGAAAAAGTCCCTAAAGTTTAAACAAGTGGGGCAGGCATGATGTGGTTCTAATAATAATAATAATTAATAATTGCTTACACTTATATAGCGCTTTTCTGGACACTCCACTCAAAGCGCTTTACAGGTAATGGGGACTCCCCTCCACCACCACCAATGTGTAGCATCCACCTGGATGATGCGACGGCAGCCATAGTGCGCCAGAACGCTCACCACACATCAGCTATCAGTGGGGAGGAGAGCAGAGTAATGTAGCCAATTCATAGAGGGGGAGTATTAGGAGGCCATGATTGGTAAGGGCCAATTGGAAATTTGGCCAGGACACCGGGGTTACACCCCTACTCTTTTCGAGAAGCGCCCTGGGATTTTTAATGACCACAGAGAGTCAGGACCTCGGTTTTACGTCTCATCCGAAGGACGGCACCTGTTTACAGTATAGTGTCCCCATCACTATACTGGGGCATTAGGACCCACATGGACCACAGGGTGAGCGCCCCCTGCTGGCCCCACTAACACCTCTTCCAGCAGCAACCTAGTTTTTCCCAGGAGGTCTCCCATCCAGGTACTGACCAGGCTCACACCTGCTTAGCTTCAGTGGGTTGCCAGTTGTGAGTTGCAGGGTGATATGCTGCTGTATATAACAGCGGTTCTGTTGTTAGTCAGCCATGATGGTTCAGTGTAGAGAGTAAACAAAGTTAGAGGTGATGCAGCACTTTTCAACTGGGGAAAATACAGTTGGTGATTGGGCAGAAATTACCAGGTGAAGTGATTTTCCACACCCTGCAGGTCCCTGATTGGTTGGTAGTTTTAGGACTATTTCTAGATGTGCCTACATCCCTTTGCAAAACATTCAGGCACCAGCAGTGGACATCCATCTTAAAGGAGTATCAGCCATAGACCTGGACTGTATTGGGAAAGATTCTTATCCAAGAGATAAGGTCATCTCCCTCACTTGCTCACATGCAAAGACCACTAGGTCATCCAGGCACACACATTTTGTTAGAAATACTTAATATATCTTAATTCTAAGAAAATAATAGGCCTCATCACAACAAAAGTGAAAATGCATATTGCATATTACTTATCATATTACAGTTATAATCTGTACCTTAAAAATAATTGTGATGTCAGTAGATTTGCCATTGTGGTTATGTACCTGGCTTCATCAACATCTAAACATTTCTGACTGATATCTAGATAGGAAATTGTTAATTAAATTATAATAACATGTAAATACATGTAATTTCATTTTAAGTATGAAAAGGAAAATGTGTATTATGAAATTGAGGTATTTAATGTTTTTAATGCTTGTTAAACAGGTTTTGTATATGTAGAAAACGTCATTTCTCTAAACATTTTCATGGTGTACTGAAATGTAATCATAAAATACAGATTAGATCTGTCTCCTCTGCTTCATTTATCTTTCTGTTCTGTTAGAACTGGTGATGCTCACAGAAATTTTCACATAATTTACTTTTAGAAAATCACCTTTATTGAACTCCTTATAGTCATATCTTATGGAAAAGAAGTCATATCTTATGGGATTATTTATCCCACTGGATTCCAAGGTAAACTTTGAGTCAGAAAGGTCTCATTAATAACTTTATCTCTGCATTCAGTAAAGTAAATGTGGCATATTTCATTCATACAAATATCTATTGCATACACCTCCTTTTAGGTATTCTGCTATTAATAGTGATTTCATCTCAAGAGCAGAATGAAAAAAAAAATCCTCACAAAAGCACAGAAACAGCATGCTTTCCACTCTGCCAATATGGGATTTCAAACAGACGACTAGCGATAAGAAGTTTTGGTTGATGATAATTAATATTTTTAATATTCTCAAGCTGAGTCATCAAGTAAATGATAAACAGACCATTCTTCTTTCAAATCCATTAGTGATTTTAGGCAGTAAAAAGAAACAAAAAGTCTTAAAGAAACATGAAAAGTTGTTTCTCACTACACTTAATAGAACCTTAGCATATTATGTGCAAACTTAGCAGCAAAAACAGGGAGTTATACAGTAAACTTGAATGAGACATTTTTTTTTAGTAGTAGCAACAAAAGAAAGTATTTTCAGAACCAAGCAGAAAACTGCTGAATATTATTCTACTTTACATTTTAAAATTGTAAACATAAGAAATGACTCAACTACCCATGATTTGCATTACTCTTACTCTATCTTTATTACTCTTAGTGTATGTCTGTCATAGAACCAGTTGGTGCACTTGTGTTAACTTGGGTGAGAAATTTTCGTAGAGGTTTTCCCCTTAAGTAGAGAACAGCACTTATGATATCTATTTGTATGTAGAATTGCTGACACATGTGTTTTCTTTTGAATCCTTCGCATACATTACCAGATGTGTTATTTGTGAAAACGAATCATTAATCAGGACCACAATCCTACATCATCATCATCATAATGCTTGTAGCACCGACCTTGTATGGCCACGTCTGGTGGCATGGTTCCATTCCTTTAGTATAGTGGATGGGGAACCATCACCGATCTGCTGAACCTATGTGCGACGTGGGTGACCCGGTGGACTCCTCCAGGCAGGTGGATTGTGTCTCTCTGTTCGGAGGGCAACAGCGCATGCCATGGCGCAATGAGCAGGGGTGGAATTGTCGAGACGTGTGACATGGAAGAGTGCGTGTAGGCAATGGGCATCAGCGGATGTGATGGGCTCCAGGCCCATGCGAGCTGCAACCTCCAGGTTCCGCACAAAGTCAAACCAGAGAATCCTGAGAATTTGGCCTTGGCACCGCATGTGGAAGGACTAGAGTCTTTGTATGTCACGTGATTGTGGGGTCCATGATTCTGAGCCATTAAGCAGAATTGGCAGAACACAGGTTAAGTAAACTCTAATTTTAGTGCTGACCTGAAACTTCTACTGACACCACAGCCTCTGGAAGGATCTCATAGCAAGGGCAGCCATTCTGATTCTGCACATGACGTCAGGGGAACACCTGCCATCGGAGCTCTGTACACTGCCTAAGTAGGTGAACTTAGTGACAGCCTCGACCTTTTGACCCTGGACACAGATGTCTCCCGTGTTCCCCCCAGCCGCCAGGCTCTGCAATTTGTTTTTTTGCCAGGACACGTGCAGGCCAAGGCAGGAGGCCTCCAACTCGAAAAAGTCAATAGATCCCTGCAAGTTTGCTGGTGAGGAATCCAGTAAGGCGACGTCACCAGCGTAGTCAAGGTCCGAGAAATGATGCTCTGGCAAGTCAACGCCATTATTCTGGACTATACAATCAAGAATCCATTCCATGGCCCTACAAAAAAGTGCAGCCCTGTCTGACTCTGGAAGTGGTTATGAAACCCTTGGAGATGATGCCGTTGATCCTCACTTTGGCAGTGGTACCCTCATGGAGGTCCTTGATGAGGTTTAAAAGAAGGGCCGAAACACCAATCCCCCTCAAGGCCTTCCGCAGAGCCTGACGATTGACCGAGTTGAAAGCCGCTTTCAAATCAACAAAGGCAATGTGATGTGGACGGCTAAATTTTCTATGAATCTCAGACAAAAGCCTGAGGGAAAGGATGGCATCCATCGTGGAGTGGCCCGCTGTGAAACTGGCATGGTGCAGCCTGGGGGTGCGTACTAAACGGAACACTGGATCACATTAGAATGTTTCTGAATAAAGTGGAAAAAATGTGTATATATGTATTTATACATCTGTTGCTTGGAAATAGTATTAATATATAACTAAAATTACTTTCCAGTTACACCTCTTAATAATAGTTTTATTTAGTATTAATAATAAAGTTTATTAACGTGTTTATTAATAAAACTGTAAATTTATTAATAATAAAGCTAAATATATGCCTTTATTAATAGTTTGTAGAGCCTTTAGTAAGCGATAAAGACTTTTTAAATATCCTGGGATGTGAAGAGAACTGAAATTAAATATAAACATATTTAAATGGGGTGTATTTAATTTGTTCTGTCACATCTGGGAGTCAATTGAATAGATTTTTTGTACACTTTTGGTTCTTGGGGAAAGCAGGGATACTGGGGATTTGGTGGTATAGTGAAAAAGTTGTGTAGGCAAATTTAAATTTGGATCCGCATCTTGCTAAAAATATTTGTGACAGTTCTTCGCAACTTCCTTTCTCTGTCCTGTGCCTGTGATCCAATCATAAAGGAGTTGATAGATGGAGTGTGCCTCATCCCAGTTGGTAAAAAGGTTGTGTAGGATTCCATATGTCATAGTGATGATGCTGGTTCTTAATGGACTGGTATGCAGACCAAATGAGAGGCAAGCAAAATGCTGTTTTAAAATTCCAAAGGTTCCCAAGATCAGAGGAACAGTAAAATAAACTGAAATGGCCTGAAAAAAGTTGTAATAGATGTCTAAGTCTAAGTTTAGCTTTTAAGAGCCACACTTTTTTTTTTACTTGTAGATTAAATCCTCTCCCACATACCTTATATTTTTATTTCTGTTTAAAAAATAAAATTGCTTTTTGGAATTATTTACTAACTTTGCTTAAGAGTAATGTAGTACATGCCTTTGTCAGTAATTGTTTGAGATACCCATAACTAACTCACAATCTCAGAGAAGAGACATAAAAAAAACATTCTTAGATGAAGTGCAACAAATATAGCCTATACATAGAACTGAAATAAGAGTTCACTTATATATGAAAGATCTACATATGAATCTTTAGCACTTAAAAATATTTAATACAACATGTTCAAATTCAGACCCACATCTGCTGTACTCATTTGTTTTGTGACTAATTTTAATAGATAATTTCATTAGTAGTTATGTCATTTGGTATATTTCGGCATAAATGTAGTTCATAAACATAGGCATTCAGTTATATATAAATATGAAACAGACAAAATAATAATTCTATATTAACTTGGTTTAAATATTAATTTATTGATCAGATTAATTTAAATGTCCTGATTCAGAGACCCCTGCCCTTTGTATAAATTGGAACAAAAACAATGCTGAGTTCTTAGCACCATACTAAGCACAAGATTAGCTGGTTGTTCCACATGTGTTTTCATTGCAATTGAACACAGAGCTGGAGGTGATCTCCAGACAGTACCGTATTAACTAGTCCTGAACTTAGCTGTGTGCTAAATCTGAAAGTTTGTTTCAGTTGACCCAAACAGAATAGACTGATGTTTGGTTTGTATATTGTGTTTTTTGAGTAATGTGATATATTGTGTGGAAATATCTATAAAGAACAGTTTATTTATTTTGGACGTTATGGGGAGATGGAGTGTCCACAATAAAGAGTAGTTCTATTTTGAGAGCCAGGGAGGAAGGTGCTCTTTCTCCTTTGTTGTAATTTTTTGCAAGGATGTTACTTGTTATTCCTGTTGTTTCTATGCCTGCAGCATTATAAATAAATTCAGACCTTTATGTATTAATTTCTATTGTAGTCTAGATTAAGTTGGCTTTGGCTTGGTTTAATCAACTGATAAATGAACTATAAATATACAGCCCTAATAAAATATGAATCATATTAATATTCTGTTAAACCTGGACAGCACAATTGAAGACCAATCCTGACATACAAACTATCCTGACATACTAAGACCACCTTACTATGAACAACTTAACAGAAATCAGACAAGACAGACCACAACTCCAGAACTGGATTCACATTTAGTGACTGGAACTACCAGAAGTGTCATGAGACCCTCACTCTTTCTTGAGTGTTTATAAAAAATGTGAAGGAGATTATATGTTAAATTACTTATCACTTTAGTAAAAAGACAACAAGCACTGACTAATAGAAACCAGTTCTGGAGAATGCTGACACATCAGCAAGCAGAAGCTATCATTCTTTCACAGACCATCAGGTGCCATTGTTTAATGACCTGAGTCACACACCATACCAAATGCAGCATATTACCGATATGGTCTTGCTAATCACTGGAGACAACATACACTATGATTCTGCTGACTAGTGGCTACAATTAACCCATACCTGCAAGAAAAGGGTCTTCCTTGGTATCTTACTCAGTAACACATCATGGCTTTTTTTTTTAGTAGCCTGATGCAAGACTCCACTGCTCTGTAAAACTTCTAGGTGGTGCAGTGAATCCTTAAAGCAATACAGTTGCGCATGATTGTCTGAGAAATCATTTATTAAATGTTTATTAAACCATTTGTGCTTTCCTGTGCTAATCATACTATATGCATACTGTACTAGCAACAAACAATTTCAATAAGTACAATGATTACATTGTTGGAACAGGAAGTTGTTACAACATTCCTCCCACAGCTCCAAATGAAATGTACAGATGCAGCCATTCAAAACGAGTGAGGTACGCTGCGGTACAACGTGGTGAGCGTGTCACATCATAATGCATTATGCCGCGTGCAAATTAGATTATGTTAATAGTATCCGGCGGAATCACCTTGTAAAACCGCCAGGTAGAGCTAATAAAGCTTAACCTCTCATGTACAGCAATTGAGCTGTAACCAGAAAATACCCGGTTTCAAATCCTGATCACTGTTGAGGGACAATCTTTATCCAATCAATAATTTAAATTGTATACTCTTTAGACTTTTAATTTTAAACTGTGTACAACAGCATGTTATTCATTAAACATTAAAAAGTTGGTAAATTTTATAAAAGAAGATTGTTCAGTTGGACAAAAGTACACAACCTATCACCTTTATCATAAATATTTTAATTATACAGAAATGTCTTATGCATCAAAGTCTTTACTGAAGATATTACTAATAGTATTAATAATGAATGACCTTGGACAAGCTGTAAACTCAAAGTATTACCCTGGTCCACATTCTTTGTAACCGTCTAAACGAAATGACTTTATTTTTTCATTGACAAAAAGTAACACCACAGCATTTCGTTGATCCGATCATGAATTTATTTGCCTTGGCCCAGGCCACTGTACCTAGCTGCTTCAAGACAACCACCATCGTGCCAGTACCGAAAAAATCAGCCCCCACATGCCTAAACGACTACCGCCCTATTGCACTCACCCCCATCATAATGAAGTGCTTTGAAAAACTACTTATTCCGCACATTAAAGCCAGCATTCCAAAAACACTGGATCCTCTCCAGTTTGCCTATTGCACAAACCGCTCCACAGAGGATGCAATCTCTATAGCTTTACACACCACACTAACCCACCTGGATAAAAGGAACACCTATACAAGAATGCTTTTCATTTACTTTAGCTCAGCATTTAACACCATCATACCCATAAAACTTTCTACCAAACTCAGGGCTCTAGGTTTAGATACAACCCTCTGCAGCTGGATCCTAGACTTGCTCACCAGCAGACCCCAGACTGTCAGGATTGGCAACCTCACCTCCAACACACTCACCCTTAGCACCGGTGCCCCTCAAGGCTGTGTGCTCAGCCCACTGCTTTACTCCCTGTTCACCCACGACTGTACTGCTTTCAGCACAAACACCATCACCAAGTATGCTGACGATACCACAGTCGTGGGCCTGATCACTGACAACAATGAGACTGCCTACAGGGAGGAGATAAAACAACTCGCAGACTGGTGCCGAACCAACAACCTATGTCTCAACATCAGCAAAACCAAAGAGCTGATTGTTGACTTCAGAAGACAAGGAAAAGTTAACTCCCCCATCTACATAGAAGGGTCTGCGGTGGAGATGGTGAATTACTTCAAATTCCTAGGCGTTCACATCTCTAAGGACCTTACATGGACACTGAACACCTCCAGTCTCATCAAGAAGGCACAACAGCGGTTGTACTTCCTGAGAAGGCTGAAGAAAATACACCTACACCCACTGATCCTCACCAACTTCTACAGACGTACGGTGGAGAGCATACTGACCAGCTGCATCACAGTCTGGTACGGCAACTGCACCGCATCCGACCGTAAGGCACTACAGCGGGTGGTCAAAACTGCCCAACACATCATCGGCAGTGCCTTACCATCCACCCAGGAAATATACAACACCAGGAGTCTGAAAAAAGCCACCAAAATTATGTCTGACCCCACTCACCCCGGTCATAACTTGTTTGTTCCCCTACCATCTGGCAGAAGGTTCCGGTCACTCCAGTCCCACACAACTAGACTCCAAAATAGCTTCTTCCCCAGAGCTGTCAAGTTGGTGACGCCCCCACTCCCTTCCACCTTATTATGATCTCTCCTAACATCCTCCTGTACCCACAACCACTGTACTCCTACACCACCACACACACATGTAAGCCAAAATTGTACTGTCCCCTCGATAGCCCAGTAAAATTGTAACAGGCATAATAATATTTAATGTTAATTAACCATACTACTTTTAACCACACTATTTTTTTTGCACTGTTCCAAGAATTACCTTGCACTGTTTTTGTCCTGTTAAATTTTCTCTGTTTGCGGAATTTTGCACAGTTTTCGATTACTTGATTACATGTTATTTATGTTATGTTATTACGTTACTATTATTGCTATTGTGTAACTGTCTATTGTCTTATCTTCTGTCCTATTTATATACTGCACCTGAGTGACTAATGAGAAACACTTTTCATTATACTATGCACCTGTGTAAGTTTAATGACAATAAAGTTGAATTGAATTGAATGATCAGGTGTCTTGCAGAGATAGGCATAGTACGTAATTCAGGCTTTATGAACTCACACCTGGGACTCGATTAATTAGAGTTATTAATTATTCATAAAGCCTGAATTACATACTATGCCTACGCCTGCGAAACACCTTTGCTAGTTAATGCTACTTCACTTTCTCGGGAGTGATTTTTTAGGCAAAAACCAGGCTAACAGGCTTGTTTTGTGTTCTTCCTAAGATTGTTAAGCACAGTGTCAAAATGTTTCCATATGAAAGGATTCGTATGAAAGGCAGTGATGTCCTGAGGCATGTGTGTGGCAGATCGCTTTAGCCTTTGTCACCAATGAAACCACTAGATAACGACATATAGAAATCCCTACATTACAAACTCCAAGGGTTTCATTTTGTCTATTGCTACAATATCGACAGCAGTGTAGTTACAAGGAACATGTGAAATCGCAAACACGTGTTTAATGCCTTTATTGACTCACAATCTGACAATGCAATGTAAATTGTTATCTTTGTCTTCTAAGTTCCTTATTTAACTTTAAGAATAGCTTTCTCACCATTTAGATTTATTTTTCATACCATCATTAAACAAAGCAGGAGCATATTGTACTTCCTCTTGGGATCAAACGTGGAAAGATTAGATTGTAATCGTTTTTATTTTGTAAACAAATTTTATAAAAGTGTAATCTATACTAAAAGGTTGTATTTATTCAATACCACTTGATAGTTATATAAATAGAGATAAGAATTCAAGTTGAATTCTTATCAAGTTGAACTTTTAATCATTTTAAACTGTATTACAGCATCTTACACATTAAACATAAAAAGTTGGTATATTTTATAAAAGCAAGATTGCTCAGTTGGACAGTATAAAGCAAATATGTTTTTTTATGTTTGTAAATCGCTTTTCTTGCAAGTATAAACACAACATAAACTGGAATGCTACAGAACCCTAAAATGACAATACACACTAGCTGAATATAGTTGTGTCAGTCTTCTGTGATTTAAAATGCATTTAGTGATATTTAGAAATACCAACAAATTCAATATAGTGTTGATGATATTTATTATCAGTAATAATATAAGTAGCAGTTTTAAATTATTTGTTGTTATTACTAAATGACTTAGCTTCGAACATGTTGTGATATTTAGAAATATGAAAAATGTCAATATAATGTCCATAATATTTGCCATTTTAGCTGTTCAAAGAAATGTGTGTTAAAAGAAAACTAATGGCAACTGCAGGGCTTAATCTGCAGACCTCAGACATATAAGGCAGACGCTTATGCCATCACGCCACAGCCACAGTCACGTGGAAAGCAGTGAAGCAGCCATACACATATCAATAGAAAGTCTTATACTACTGTTTGTGCTACAGTATATGAATATAATTATGTCATTATTAATTAGATACGCGATTCCATATTATATTCCCTCTTTATCAAATTCTAAAAGTATGCTTTTGTTTACGCCAATAATGAGCAAATTCACAGAAAAGGTTAAAAGTCTATCACTTTTCACAAAGTATATAAACTTAATATGGTCAGAAGGAGCATGTAAAAATGTTTCCAAAATAACCACATGTAAGAGTTTGAAGCTTAAAATGTTAAGGGAGAAAGTGGAATACTGGTGTGTATTTTTTCTTTAAAATACCAGTACTAGCCATATACAGTTTACATAATATGTTTATGTTCCTAAATTAATATCGTTTATGACCATTAAATGTGTTAAGCTCCTCTTCTTATTATGCTTAGCTACTAACTTTCCCCTTTTCACTAACGACCAATGTACCACGTGTGCCCCTGTTGGTCATTTTGGCCAGCCAATCACGTACTGCGATAAGCCATGGTAGCTTGTGGGTTTGTACCATGCAGTTTGAGTTGCTGCATCTGTATAACACTCATTATTGTATCACAGTACTGTAAAACACTTATAGAATTAGTATTTACATACAGTATACAGAATCATTAGTAATTGTGTATAAACAGTAATTAGAAAACAGATTTTAATTATAACAAATATACATATTATTCAGTGGCATTAAAATATATGGAAATAAATATAATTCAATTTCCATAGTTGTGAATATATTATATATTTTACATACTATATTATTGTGAGAGAATCGCAATTACATTCTCCATTGTATTAACACTTACAACATATACACATTTTTAAAACAAATCTGGGGAGTTATCAACCCTACTGTATTACATGATTTCATATGACATGTCTTTTTGGAATGTAACATACTGGGGGCTGGTCCAGGATCTTTGATTTGTTTTGTTAAACTGGTATTTGTTTTCCTTGGTTCTTGTGTACACGTGGGGTTGTTGTAGTTTTTACTGGTCCTTTGTATTTCAAGTGCTGTGTAGGGGTAATTTGTGGTATGTCCAGCATGGCATTCAGCTTAGAGGATTTTACTCTGCGTTCACCTTTGGAGAAGTTTGATAAATATGCAAGTCAGATATTTTGTCAGTAGTGGATTTCTTTAGTCTCTTGGTTTACCTGAGGAAAGCAGAGAGTCATCTTCCCTGAGCTCTTTCAAATCTAGATTCAAAACCTTTTTTAGAGAGTCACAAGAAGTCAGAGACTTCTTGTGACTTCAATGAACTACAGCAAGGCATAGAAATGGGGTATGTGAAAGTGCCACTACATGCTGTGCATTTACAGTCTCATGTTATTACTTGATGTGACCTATAGTATTACTGTATGTTTCACTTTTACGTATTTGAGAGACTTCAGAATGCTTTGACTGATGCATAAAAAGATGTAACATACTGTGTGCTGTGGTAAAAAAGCTATTGAGCAGAGAACATCTTTCCACCATCTTTCTTTCAAAAGAATTGCATATGGAGTTTATTCTTATCTGAGTAAAAACAGAAATATAAAGAAAGAGTTTAACAAATTAAAGAGAGATTGAACCCAATACTCACACAAGATGCATATTCATAAAGGATTTTGAGCTTCTGTTATTCTGCTTTATGTGGTCAGGTGTTTCTCATAAATAACTTTTGAATAGTAATTCTTGTGTTTTGAATCTGCTTACACAAGGCAACTGCTTTATTCAGGTCTGTGTGTAATTGTGCATAAACTAAAACAAAAAACAACTGAAGAATTTAAAACTGAAAGCAGGTACTAGATGTAGTTTAATTAAAAGTTGTGGTTGTTTTTACAAATTGTGATCTTTAAAATGTCTTTGGCTTGAAGGTTCTGTTTGTTTGTTTTTGACATCTGAAACTCAAATGGCATTTTAATAAGAAAGCAAAGGTTGTGGTGAAAGCTAGAAGGTCACCACTGGCACAATGGAGGAAGTCCTGAGTGCCAAAGGTAAGAGCAGAATTGGATTCTGGAATGTGTGCACAATGTTTGAAGCTGGCAGGTTAGCACAAGTCACAGTTGAGATGAGGTGTAATAACCTATATGTCCTGGGAATCATTGAGAGTAGATGGACTGGATCTGGGAGAACAAAAACACAAGCTGGAGAGACAGTATTGTGGTCAGGAAGGGGAGATAATAAACACTACGAGGGAGTAGCCATCATCTTGAGAAATGGAATTGAGAAATGCCTGATGGAATGGAAGCCTATTAATAGTAGACTGATTATGGCCAGAATGAAGGGAAAACATGCCAACTTAACTTTGATACAGTGTTACGCACTAACAAATGACAGTGATGATATAGTAAAGGACGCGTTCTATGAATAATTGCAAGTAGAAGTAAGAGCAGTGCCACATCAAGACCTGCTGATTATGATGCAAGACATGAACACCAAGGTGGGAAGCGGTAACACTCATATTGAGAGAGTCATGGAAAGGCATGGATGTGACATAATGAATGAGAATGGAGAGAAGCTGGTGGAGTTGTGTACTGCCTATAATCTTGTGATAGGACAGACACTTTTCCCAAATCTCGACTTTCTGAAGCTGACATACAGATGCAGCCATTCAAAATGCACGGTACAAACTCGTACTGCGGGCTACTACGCGTGCGCCACCGCGCCATGCTGCGGTACGTGATTGGCTGGCCAAAATTACCGACAGGGGCACTCGTAGTGCATTGGTCGGTAGTGAAAAGATTTAATCATTTAATCTCTTTACTGTGCACATTTTAATCCACTTAGTATTGGATATTTATATGAAATTTTACCACTAAAGGGAAAGTTTAGTAGCTGAGAATAAAAAGAAGAGGAGCATAACTCATCTGAAGGTCATAAACGATATTAATTTAGGAACATAAACATATTACTGTATGTAAACTGTACTGTATATGGCTGGTCTTGGTAGTTTAAAGAAAAAATACACACCAGTCTTCCATTTCTCCCTAAACATTTTAAGCATCAAAGTTTTATGAAATGGTCCCCAAATATGCGATTGCTGTATAGAATGAATTTTAATTTAAAAAATTTAACACGAAAATTAAGCTGTTTATGTTCCTCCACCTGAGAATATAGTCACTCGTTGCTACGCAACACAGAAACACAGCCACAAGTAACTAGCAAAGAGAAGACATTAGCTAGCCAATATGATAACTGAATAAATTATTTTTTTTGTTTATTTCTTTTGCACATTTATTTGAAGATTTCCATCGATTGTACAAGCACTTGGAAACTGTCCAATTCCTAGTTCGTCAGGCATTTTGTTTTACGCTCCGGGCATGCTCCCACTGGCACTGTCTTCTAGGATATAATGCCGGCGATTAGTTGTTAAAATTGGGCTTACAATAATGCCGCAGCAAACTCTTGTTTTTATGTCCACTATAACAGACAATCTCCCTTGCTTTTAACTGAGCGTTTCATAATTTCCTAAAATGAAAATGATTTAAACTATGCGACAGAATTCTGGGGTGTGCCTATACCAGAGATTATGGCACGGCTTCAGAATGGTGATTGACTGACACCATCTGACACCCCCCTGATTGGGGAAAAAAGACCTTCTGATCTGTTCTACATACCAGGAAGACAACAGAAGATGATTTTTTCTATTCGAAATCTTTGTGTTCTAAGTATCTTAAACTTTCAGCATAGCTTTCTCCCCATTTAGATTTATTTTTCTTGGGATTTTGGGATCAAACATGGAAAGATTAGATTTTAATCATTTTTATTTTTTAAATACATTTTAGAAAAGTGGAATCTATGCTAAAAAGATGTATTTATTTAATACCACTCGATACTTATATTAATGGAGTTTAGTTTAAACTTTTAATTATTTTAAACTGTATTACAGCATTGTACACCCGCTTAAAAGAGAAGAGAGAAAACACAAGCCTTCTTCAGGTGTGAGGGTCTTCTCTTCTGCTCAAAATGAAATCCTAAAATGTAATGTAGGCTCTGAACGGGTTCAATTATGATTTGGGCTTGATTGAGGTCGCTGCCTTTAATCTAAAATCCTGCTTGAATCCTTCTAAACTAAAAATTAGACACAAGAAGAGAAGAGGCTCTGGTGAAATTTCTCTTTTTTTCTTGGAAAAATATCTTACCCGCTGCAATCCAGGCACAGAAGGGTTAAAAAAAGTCATACAGGCAGGGGGAGGGTGAGTTGTGAAACTGTTACCTGGATAAAGAGGTATCCAGGTAACAGTAAAACGGGCGTACAGTCTGGGGAGATCACTTGTTTTCCATGTAATAGTTCCCTGGTTCCGCACCCCTTGGTGTTACTCTCTTTTCTCTCTCGCTCGCTCTCTCCCTCCCTTTCTCTCGGGCTTGCGCTCTGGCTCACTCACGCTCTTGGCGGGCTTGTCTTGTGTCTCTCTTTCGTCTGGGCACGGGAGTGCTGCTGGAAGGTGTTGACGGAAACACCTGATCATCTGCTTGAAAGATTTCAGTGCTTTGTGTATATTCTAATCACAGTGGGGGCAGGGTGTGTGGGAACAGGTTTGGTTGAAATTGCATTGGTGATCTATATTCTTCACACTTGAAACATTTTCTCTGAAAGTTTAGCCGATCTTGTTACAGCATGTTACTGTTTACTGTTACTGACCATATTAATTTTAAGTGCTTAATGCACGCACAAATATTCTTATGTCTATATCTTCACAAGGGAATCAGTGCGAATTGTAATACTAATTAAATGACCGCGTGCACTTTCCACCCCCTCTACATTCTCAGAGTAGAATAGGCTAACCTTCTTATCAAAGACAGTCCACCCTCCCCCATAGACAGGAAAAGTGCCCTCAGGTAGGGCAGGTAATATGGTCAGGAACAGTAAACAGTAACATGCTCAGAAGGAGCACGTAAAAACGTTTCCGAAATAACCACATTAAAGACTTTGATGGTTAAAATGTTTAGGGAGAAATGGAATACTGGTGTGTATTTTTTCTTTAGACTACCAAGACCAGCAATATACAATACAGTTTACATAATATGTTTATGTTAAGACTGACTAAAAGATCATAAAGTGAAGAATACTTTCATCCTTCAAGTGAAAAACAAGTTTCAAGCAATGGCAGACATGACAGACTATCATAAAATAGACACCGACACAATCGATGAGAAGTAGGAACTTCTAGGATCAGTGTATGAAAAGATTAGTGAGATCTGTCTGGGCTTTAATCAAAGAAAGAAGAAAGAGGGGATATCATGAAATACATGGTAAAGAAGAGATTTGAAAAAGAAGCTAGTAGATGCCAAGTCAGAAAGATTACAAGAAAGATACAAACTGCAATACAGGGAGAAGGTCAAAAGAGAAACAGGGCGTATCTGAATAACCTCACTAAACAGGCAGAAGAGGCAGCTAAGAAAGGAGAACAGGACAAAGATTGCCAAGCATGTATACGGCAAATATCTTGGCAGCAGTGATATCCCTATCAAAGATAAACTGGGAAAAGTATTGACAACAGAGAAGGAACAGGAAATCTGCTAGGCATAACACTTCAGAGGTGTTCTGAATAGGCCACCACCTATCGAAGAAGCTGCACTGGACTCCAAACCACATGGTGGAGAACTGTGGAAGAAGAGCTGAAGGCCCTGAGCCTTAGCTGGGATACCATAGTAAAATTGGCTAAACACAGACAGAAGTGATGGATCTTTGTTACTGCCCTACATGCGAGTAGGCATAATGGGAAATAATAAAAAATAAAGGTTGTGAAAACACTAACAAATCATCCTCAAAAAATACAAGGAGATTGAAATTATTATTTATTATTAATAAATTAATAATGTTACTGATATTCAGAAACATTATTATGCTTTGGTCTCAGTGGTCTTTTAAATACCACTTTGTTATTCTAGATTATAATTATAACATATATATGATTTTGTTTAAAGGCTTTGAAAGTTGTTTTAACTCCCGCATTGACAATATTCACATTTGTGAACTCTTTCATGTTTTTAACTTATTAATATCATTTTAAAATTTAACACATTGTGATTTATTAAATATATATTAATAACAAAATATGTCAATATAATGGAAATATTTTTATTTTTAGAGAAGGAGTCTTTATTTGTTAGAAATCAACCTTGCACTCTGACCAAGAACACGGGACCTTCTGGATGATAGGCATGCAGTTTTGCTACTGAACCAAAGCTTCACTCTGAAACATAGCTAAAACAGACATGTCAAAATGTTTACTACCTGCCATATACAGTACATTTAATATATTTATGTAGCGGCAATGCTTGTTAATAAGACAGAATTAAGCGTTGGTATGCTACTAAAAGAGGCCCCATCTCACCCTCCATCTCTGTGGTGCAGCCACAGAGAAAGAATTCATGCAAGCTGATTTAAGATGTTTTCTTGTGATAAGAAACAAACTCCCAGACCGGGATGCAATTAGCTAAGCCTGGCTATCATGATCAATGGTCATCCATTGGCGCCTATCAGTCTAGGGAGTGCCGAATGGACATCTGGACTGCATTCCTAAGTGTCAAGAGTAAGTGACTTATATCTCACCTTGACCAACCAATCAGGGACTGGCAGGGCGTGGTTATACCACGTGGGTCTCCAATGCCCGCCAAACTCTCAACCAATCAGCACACATCTGGGTCTTGATCAAAAAGGGAGCGCAAGCTCAGTTCTGAGCTCTCCTTGGCCATTTTCGCGCATCCTCAGAGACAATTACGTGACAACTGCTGTTGTCTGCAAAAGGACTTGGACTTTGTTCTAAGCGCGAGGCCGAGGATCCCGTACGTACTCAGAATTCTACCAACGTGAATGCTCCGCTTGATCAACGGCAGCCTACAGTTGGACCCTCGTCGACAACCTGAATAGCTTATTCAGAAGCAGGCAAAAGAGTGACTTGTGAGGACTCGCGGTCACACTCTGTGCATAGAGACATTCTACTAGCCAGCCGGACTGCTGGTAGATCCCCTCGGAGCAACGACTGCCCTGCCCGCTGCAGTTAGATTCCTCCGCCCGTCCTACTCCGAGCTGCACCTCGACTGGTTGGCCGGTAGCCAGAGGACGCCATCACAACGCCCATTGGACAACCGCTGGAACAGAGGCTGCAACAGAGCCTGTCAGCTGGTTTGGTGTTCGTGCCGGGAAATTCCAAATCCAAACACAGTGGATAAGTAAACCCCATGTTCTACATTGCGTCTCGAGAATTCAATTGTACCTCAACACAAGTTGTTATCAATTTAATTCATGAGTAATGTATTTACTTCCAAGTTTAGAGTAACAGTGGGTAATAACACTGATTAGCGATTTGGTAACCAAACGATATATATTGATATATATTCTCTGTTGTGTATCTCTTTGTGTTTGCATCTCTTCGAGATTATATACCTTGTATATTGATAACCCTCACCGTAAGGTCTGCCGCTCGTATCCAGGCAGACTAGTATATGTTTGGTGCACAGTTTATATTAATAAATGTATCTCGTGTATTGAACCCCTGTGTGTGCGTTGTTAGTTGTTCTGACGATTGATTTTCTAAAAGCCCCAAAGAACAACCTCGTGATTACTGCTACAATTAATAATTGTCTCAGTAAACCCATCAAACCACTACATTTATATTCCTAAATATTGTTTATGACATTCAGGGACATTATGCTTCTGTTATTTTTATTGTCAGCTACCAAAATTTCCCTTTAGTTTCAAAATTCCGTATTATATTCCAGATTATGTGTATTTAAAGACAATAAACAGTAGGGAAACAGATTAAATGAAGCAACTGTTTCATTAACATCTAACGCACTACTAGTGTCACCTATCTATAATCTGTGGTGTTTTGAAGAAATGACTTGCGTTTTGGTTGGCTGCATCTGTATAATTTATGTTTGTTCAATCATATGTTGTTTGTTGTTTGTAATTTGAATCTTGCAAGTGTTCATGAGAAATGCAGTTAAAACGAGCACACAAAACTTTCCCAAAATAATGATGCAGAAAATATTTATGAATTTGGTGGAATACTGTTTTTTACCTTTATTTTATTTTCAGCTACCAATAGAAAGCAAAAAAACAAAACACGATGTGTTAACTTCAGGTGTATGTATTATATAAATCCAATGATATTTATATTTATAATATATTTAATTATTTAATTACTTAATTGCGATCTTTATTGAACCAACCAATCAAAAACCATTTGATCAGCATTTGTCTTCTGTTCAGAGTACACAGTACACACCTAAGGAAACAGCCTTATAAAGATTAATCTTCTCAAGAACCCCATGACAGATAGGCATAAAATTATTTTAATGCTGTAGGACATTAGTATTTATAGATGAGTAAAAATAAGAACACATCAAATATATGCCTTTTGTTTGTTAAATTTAAATTTAAATTTAAATAAATTTAGAGGCCATGTCCTGAAAATAGAACACCAGAATTGTAATGTATAATATGTAAATCTTCAGGGTTAAAGTTGTAGCGGCAATGCTTGTTAATAAGACAGAATTAAGTGTTGCTGTGCTTTCCCAAATGAGGCCCCATCTCCCTCTTCATCTCTGTGGTGCAGCCACAGAGAAGCTATTCATGCAGGCTGATTTAAAGATGTTTTCTTTTGATAAGGGACAGCTCCCAAAGGGGGATGCATTTAGCTAAGCCTGGCTATCATGATCAATGGTCATCCATTGGCGCCTATCTGTCTAGGGAGTGCCAGATGGACATCTGGACTGCATTCCTAGGTGTCAGGAGTAAGTGACTCATATCTCACCTTGATCAACCAATCAGGGACTGGTAGGGCCGAGTAACCCACGTGGGACTCTGATGCCCAGGAAACTTTAAGCCAATGAATGAGCTGAAGTTCCTCCAGGTAAAAACAGGTTGTAACCAAGTTCACTTTATGAAACGGTCTAAATGAATGATATACCGAACGTATGTCCTCTTGATATATGTAACTCTTCGTAACTGATTGAATATATACCTTTTGTATTCTGATAACCCTCTCGATAAGATCTGTTAGGTTTATATGCATATTCTATGTATTCATAAATGTATCCTCATGTATTAGTACCTGTGTGTGCGTTGTTTGAGTTATATCGCATGGTTGGATTCTAAGGCCATCAAAAGAATCATTTTGTGATTTACTGCTACAATTAATAATTGTCCCAGTAAATACCCAAACCCTACAGAACTGGTGCCTTCAGAGAGCACACTACAAAGTATAAACAATTTTTAAGCACAACGATAATAGCAAACGGGGGACAAGAAGTGCAAAAATAGGAGACAAATTCTTCTTCAAGCATGCTAAACTGAATATTATACAAATATACATACACAAGAAGAAAGCGTTTATTCTGAGGACACTCTTGAGACTTTACTAAAGTGACAATAGCATGGTAATGGAGCCCTATGCGAACTCACTTGGCTGGTAGAAGTCTAAACAGCATGACCCCAATCAGAGCTATAACAAACATAGACCCATTACAGAGCTGCAGTCAGCAGAAAAGATCCAGTCTCAGCAGGCTGCATAATTACATCTTGTATTTTGTGGTTTGTCCATCAGTGAAGTGTCACTCTCCCTGTGGTTTAAAGCAACATGACACAGGGCTTTGCAAGAGAAGACACCATCTCTAACCAGGAGACTGTAATAACAGCATGTACTCAATGAAAAAGACATAATGGGAGATAGACCCCATACCAAGCCACAGTCATTGGTGCTCTTGACAGCATGAGTGGTACAACAGCAAGACAATGATAGGAACAAGATAACAAGGGTGCCAGATTCCATACAGACAAATGTGGTTTGAGAAAAAGAGACTGAGATACACAGCAGGACTACATAAATGGAGCAGAGATGCTGAATATAAATAATAAATACTGCTGGCTCCTGTAATTAAAAGGCATGCAATGTCAGATATATAAAAACTGCACTGAGGAAGTAAGAATTATTTGTGATCTTGGTTTAAATTGGTTTACTCAATCACAAAACATATTTTTCATTTTAGAAATATTGTCTCTGTTAGCCTTATTTAATCTCCATAGCATCTAGTGTTCAAATATTTGTTCCTACTAAGACATGTAACTTTTATATTCTTTAGGAAAGGTCTCCAAGTATATTTTTTAAAATTACTGTTTATTAAAATGTGGCAGTCCTTATCATAGAATTATTATTTTCTTATATACAGTAGTAGGTTTCTCATAACAAAGGTCAAGTGTATTTACTTTTTTGTTTCCTTAAGTAAATGTAACAACATTGCACATGATTCTGTAAGAATCTTTCAAAACAAAGATGTCAATGTTAAATAATGAGTTAAAAGATTCATACTGTGAGTACATATTGATGGAGACATACTGTAGATGGAAGAAGTTATAAAATGACTACAACATTGTGTACAGTGACTCAGAAATAACTGCCTATTAATAAATCCAATGCAATAATTGTGAAGAGAAGTGTAATGATTTTTGAATAAAAGGTAAAATAAAGTCAAATGTGACATGGTAATATGCTTACTGGTAAAATAAAAATAATAAAAATCAATGACAAAAACCAAATGGCAAAAGCATTTTTTAAACTTTAAGGATAACCCTTTTCCTAACTTTTAAAATTTAGGGAAAATAGCTGGGTGACATACTTCACACTAAATATTACAGTCATGTGAAAAAGAAAGTACACTCTCTTTCAATTCAATGGTTTTACTTATCAGGGCATAAATAATAATTGTCTGGTCCTCACCAACTTCTATAATTACTATAATTAAACAAATATAGCCTCAGATAACAGACAACACATAACAGATTTCACTATGTCATTATTTATTCAACAAAAAGTAAGCCAAAATGCAGAAACCATGTGGGAAAAATTAAGTACACCCTTACTGCTTCGATAAGAAATAAGAAGGTAATTAGCAGCCAGGTGCTGCTAATCAAATGCACTTGATTAGTTTATCATCAGAAAGTGTGACCACCTCTATAAAAGCAGAACTTTTGGCAGCTTGGTGGTCTGGAGTATTCAGGTGTGTGTTAACACCATGCCAAGGAGAAAAGACGTCAGCAATGAACTCAGAAAAGAAATTGTTGCTGCTCATCAATCTTTGAAGGGTTATAAGGCCATTTCCAAACACTTTGAAATCCATCATTTTACAGTGAGAAGGACTATTTACAAACATGAGAACATTCAAAACAGTTGCCAATCTTCCCAAGAGTGGGCGTCCCAGCAAATTCACCCCCAGGTCAATCCGTATAAATGCTCAGAGAAATCACAAAGAACCCAAAATCTACATCTAGGAATCTACAAGCCTCGGTTAACATGTTAAATGTTAAAGTTCATGACAGTACAATCAGTAAAAGACTGAACAAGTATGGCTTTCATAGAAGGGTAGCCAAGAGAAAGCTCCTTCTCTCCAAAAAGAATATGGCAGCATGGCTTAGGTTTACACGGTTGTGGAGGGGTGATGATTTGGGCTTGTTTTGCAGCCACAGGACCTGGGCACCTTGCCGAGTCGACTATGAACATTTCTTTATACCAAAGTTTTCTAAAGACAAATGTGAGGCTGTCTGTCCGAAAGCTAAAGCTTGCCCGAAATTGGGTCATGCAACAGGACAATGATCCCAAGCACACCAGCAAATCTACAACTGAATGGCTGAAAAGAATCAAGGTGTTGGACTAGACAAGACCTCAACTCCATTGAGATGCTGTGGCGGGACCTTAAGAGAGCAGTGCATAAATTAATGCCCTCAAACATCAATGAACTGAAGCAATGTTGTAAAGAAGAGTTGGCCACAATTCCTCCATGTTAGAGACTGATAAACTCATACAGAAAACGATTACTTCAAGTTATTGGTGCTAAAGGTGGTTCAACTAGCTAGTGAATCGTGGGGTGTACTTAGTTTTTCAAACATGGCTTCTGCATGTTGGCTTATTTTTTGTTAAGTTAATAATGAAATAGTGGAATCTGTTATTGTTTGTTACCTTAGGTTAGATTAACCTAATTTTAGGACCTAGTAAGGACCAGATGATTTTTTGTTATGTCCTGATATATAAAAACTTTATTTTTCACATGACTGTATATCTTAAGCAAAATGTAGAACTAACATAACAAGTTGCAAAAATTGTTGCTGAATGAAGGTAAAATAAGCAAAATACAATTTCAGCTATACGAATAAAAAAAAAGTTAAATGTTGTCAATATTACTGATTTTGTTCTTGTCAATATCATATTGCAATTGTATCATATTACTCTCCTACATTTAAATCTTTCCAAAAAAGCATAACTGGATATAATTTTTATTAACACATAACTCAAATATCAATCTGGCTTTAGTGAATACAGTATCTCTATACTACTTCATTGGTAATTGCTGGTTATTAAAAACTTTAAAAGCTGAAGTATTGTTTATTTTGTAACAGTCTTTCTCATCTCTGGTTATTATTACTTGTGTCACGGATGTCGGAAACAAATGCAGTTGAATGGCCAGGAGAGCAAAAAAGACTCAATGCGTAGCAGCAAAACGTGGGTTAGCCCGGGCTCAGGAGGTCAGATGATGTCGGGTAGAAACCTATGCTCTCAGGCCGTGGAGGAGATGACATGGTGCTAGGCGGATCTCAAGACATCCGAACCCTCAATGTTGAGCAAAGAGGAAAGGGTGACCGGAAATATATAGCCCCCAAACAAAAACACATCGGAAGGACAAGCAAAGCACAGGGAAACTAGGAACAGGACAGAATGGGGGCGCCCTCTAGCTGTAGAGGGCATGACAACTTGCTTTAGAGTTAGAAAAAGAGTTCAAGAAAACAATTAGTAGATCCTGAGGACCAGAACTGAGGAATATTGTTACAATTTGTAAGTGACAATTGAAAAGTCTTTAGACTATGGATAACACCTGGCTATTATCAACACTTCAAGTTCTTGGGAGCTTCAAAACAAGAAGTTTGATGAGAAGTAGGGGTGTGAGATTCAGTGATCAAAGCATCAGAAATCTCAAAGTTACCATAACTTTTACCTTGGTCTATTTTATTTAATAAGTTTAGAAAAACTTATTAAAACATTTAGAGCATAATTAACAGTCCAGGAACATAAAAACAGGTAGACAGGAGGGATGACAAGGGATAGAAAGGAAAAAGGTGAGAGCTCCTTTTCCTAATAATCCATAAAGATCAGATTGGAGTTAAGTATTTGAAATTTGTTTAGAGAGCTTGCTATTCTTTTTAGGAACTTCAATTTCCCACATGAAGAATCTCTCAGTTAAAAATAGACTCTCCTGGTTAGTGGTGTATTTTTAGAATAGGAGATAGGTTCCCATTCATTTTGTAGCATCTGGGTTTGCAGTGAAAGATTTAAATGTAGGTTGTATGCTGTTTTCTTTAGTCAGCTTTCTCTTCTTTTGGCCTCTATAAGGCCTATATAAGAGTTTGAATACTTTGTAGCAATCTGTAATTTTCCTGGGTGGTCAGGACATAGGCCTCTTGGAAGCCCTCTGTGTAAATTTGTAAATAGTGTAACCTGTATGGTGTATGTTTATGTTGAGTGTAGTTTAGTGTGTTTCTTGTCATAACAGGTCTGAATTATTACTCTTTTCACCAAAGCTACGGCAGAGAATAAAAAGCTCAGGTGCCTGTAATTATACCAACCACAAAGGTATATAAATTTACAAGTTTGGGGATATGATTATTTAATTTACTTATTGATTAATCTGTTCAGTTGTTTCCGATATTCACCATCTTACACTATTTGTAACAATCTTAAATATGAACAAAGGATATGTATACTGCTACAGATGTAGTAAAAACTGGTAATAAATTTAAACTGGCATTAAACAGAATTTCATTAAGCCCACCTTGTCTTACTCTACTTCATATTAAAAAGGGGAGACAAAATAAGAAGGAAACAGTGAATGCACTCTTAAGAAAATGGACCACTATTCACACTCCATTTACAATGGCAATGATACCTATTTTGTGCAAGCTATAAAAATCTGTTTGAAAAGAAAAGCCTAAATGAAAAAAAAAATAATTCAAGTAATAACAAAACTAGTCATTCCCATTTGATCCCTTTTACACTCACACATATTCAAACATATGCTGTCATCAAAATTGGAAATATTGAAATATCACTGGCCAAATTGTAAGGTGGCATGCTGTGTTTTCTCTTTTTTAGAGCAACCAACAGAACTTTGGTTTGGAGTGGTCACATACCACTCATAAGTGACCATGTTTGTATGTTGTCACAATAAGGAATATCCCAATCATATTTTCCTCTACTGACATTACGACTCTTCTTTACAACTTAAAGTACTATGCAGCAGCAATGAGAAAGCTGATACTACTAGAACAACTGCAAACCTGCAAAAAGGCAACTATTTAATGTCTCTGAGAAAAATGTATTTAATTCTTTCTGCTGATTATTGTGTAAATCTTTTATTAAAAAATGTAATACATAATCTAATTGTATTTAATTGTCTCTATATTAATATTTAATGAATAAATAAATGTATAGAGATACATTTCTCTAAATATCCCATATTCAGCTTTTAATAAACAGATCTGTTTATTTGTGGAGCATGTGTAACCAATGGGGAGACATACAGCTGACTTGCTTGCCATTTAACAAGCGGAGCAACATTTATAATCAATAATGGGTGAAATCAATTTGGCATACCATTTCAAAACAAAGTCTAAGCTGGCAATCTGCTTTTAGACACATCATAAGTGCCTTGTTATTGTTTCTTTTCACAATGCCTATTTCACTCAGACAGTTTTGTACAAGATAATTTAATTAAATCAGGCTTTAGTCAATAAACTACTCTATACTTCTTAATTGTTAATTACTAGTTATTATGTTGATTTTAATCCAATGTAAAATAAAGTTGATGAGATTTAGTGTAATATTATAATGTACATCATTTTATAATACATTAAAACAAATAAGATTAAAATTCTACATACCTATCTATAATCCCACACAAGTCCATTTGCAGGTCACTGAAATTTCCGACGAGTTTTTGTTGCACCTTGATCAGATCTACAGCATTATTGTCAATGTAAATAAGTCTCATACATCCTTGAAAAACATTAAATGGGTTTTTGCATTGTTGATCAATTTTCATGCCAGGACAGCCTGCGGCCAAAGCAACAACAATGTGAATGAATCAACCAATCAACAAAATATTAATCAACCAATAAAACTATGTAATTAAGAATTTCTCAATATTTTATATTTTATATTCTCAATATTTATTTCTGATTCAGATGAAAACTGAAGTTCTGTGCAATATTTCATAGGAAAAGGAACCTACAGTACTGATTGTCTTTAGATCCCATTTGTACTTAATAGATAACAGGTCATCAGTCACTATTTTAATCTTGAAAACATGACAAATGAAATAATATTTTAAATGTATAATGTTTTATTAGATTTTGGCTCCTTAATGATAATTTCATAATAATGTATGAAAACATACTGGAATGAAAAATGAAAACAAAAAGGCATTCTGTGCCCCAATACCACACAACAGTGGAGGTTTATAGGGACTGTGCCTAAAATCTCTGGCAAAAGTTGAAACAGAGCTAGTAAAGAATAAAAAATTGAGAATCCATATTTGGAAGGAAATAAGTTTTTTTGAAATATTAGAATTATCCATGACAATGTATTGCATATATATTATAAAAATATATCAGTGCTTTCCAAAATGGAGCACCAAAGACACACAGAATAGCATCTGAACTACTTGATTGATGGTATGTCTTATATAGCAAAAATAAAAAAAAGCTGAATTCACTGCCTGGATTTTACTGAAATACAGACTGCTACCCTAAGACACACAAATTATGATTATTTTACAGTAGGTGTTAATCATGGATTACATAAGACTGATTTCTGTTTTAATTGTTGCTTACATAAGACTTCTTACTCTTCTTACTGCTTACTTCATTCTTACTCTCAGTACTGAAGTTCAACTCAAGAACAATTTCTCAAAGAATCTAGTCTGTTTCATCTAAGAAAGATTCATTAGTTTTTCACCCCTGTTAACTGACTTTCAAGCTTTATAGATACCAGAGATATTCTGTCATTCAGCGTTTGCCTTTTTAAAGGTCACCTAACTAAAAAAAATATCAGTGCTTTTTAAAGTTCTCATTTTTTGTGGACTATGTGTCTTAGGTTTACATCTTAAAACAGAAATGGAAAGTTTTCACATTTGCTGTTTTAGTAATTTATTCTTACCACCAAAAAAGTACTGGCTTCCAGAAATAATATAGGTCTGTGATGTGGCATAGGCAGCTGACCCCGGGTCCCTGTCAACAGTGATGCTTAAATGATTTCTTCTTGCATTGAACTCAATAGAATGCCATTGTCCATCATTCAAACTGGATCCTGTAAATAACAAAAGTTCAGTAAATGTTTAAGAGTATGGGAGTTAGGTCTCATATTGTCAGAATGAAGAATTATACTTTGAATTCTGATTTCTCATTTTAATTCTTTTGTATGGTTAAATATATTATATAAATTATATATATATATAAAATTCTCATATATAAATAATAATTCACAAAATAATAATTAGTTGCATTCAAAATATGAAGGAAAACCTGTACAGTAAGTATTATAAGGACTATTTTTAAAATTATTTTAAAAAATTACCTGTAGTGACATCAGTAAAGATCCTCCCAGATTTGGAGATTTGGATCTTAATCTTGCCCTCACTGAGATGAAGCCACAAGGTTCCTAAGCCTTGATATAATTCAGTTGTTAGGAGCAATCCAGCTTTGTTCCAAGTTCTGAATTGGAAGCTGACTTTCATTTCTTTCTGTGGAGTTCCTGGTAATTGAAGATAACTTCTAGAGCTTACGAAAGTTACAGGAACATTTGGTGGTTCAGAACAGGTAAATGTCACATTGCCCTGTAAAACAAATTCGTTAATTTCATTTAATTGAAACATATTGGATTTTATTTCTTCAAACAAATGCAGTGCTGTTTCCTTTGAGGCTACTGTTAATGTTATCATTTATGCATGTTTTCACAAACATTGATCTTTAGTGGTGTATAATAGTATAGTTTTATTATGTCATTAATATTTCTATATAATTGTATTTTATTATAAAGTCTGATAATAAATTAATAAAATTACTAAAAAAAGATGAGTTCTTCAAGGAGTCACGTTTGCCTAAATGGATTCTTAAAGTCTGAGACATTTTAACCCATTAGAAGGGAAAAAGTCTTTAATGAGTATCAGTAAGATTTTCTACCAGTAGAAAAAAGGGAAGATGGTTTACTAATGAGTAAATCAATATTTTTTTTTAGAATAAGAAACCAAATTTTATAGATTAGGTACATGTACATACCAGTAAGTATAACATGTAAACAGCAGACCCCTTCAGTACTGAGGAATGTCTGGAAAATTCTGTATTGTGCTTACAATTTTCAACTTAGAAGAAACTATGAAATGTGCAGCACTATAACTTTTGTATTTGACAAAAAAGGACCATCAAATTGTAATCTTAGTCTTAAAAATATCTTCTGAAATATACATATAGGTAAGGTTTGACTTATTCAAGGATAATTTAATGAATTTTCAGTCTGCTTGAAACTTAGCATCATGCTAAAGCGAGAGTATATCCCAAGGTCTGTTCCTACTTCAGCATGTAGCTCAGTGCATAACCTGAATTAGATACTGTATTTACAGCCATTTACCTTTTACTTTGCTAGGTATACATTATTATTATTTACAGTATGAAACAATGTATTTGTACTATGTTGTAATTACATAGAATTATAAAATTAATGAAAAAAAAAACGTCTGTCTTTGGTAATAATTGATCCCCTAAATTAAAACATTTTCTTACATGAGCATATACCATAAACATAATCTTAGTATACTATTTATAAGGTGTGGCAGGAGATGCTTGTCCACAAGAAGGACAGAATAGCTGGAAGAATATGGCCAGATACAGCTCCATACACTGATACATAATGTAAAATAATAGGAAACATTTTGCATCACTTATGCATTATACACATACCTCTATTATGTTATTTGCATTACTGAACATATATGTTTATTTATTAAGTGGTATTGTGTCTTCTTATATTAATGTTTATCCCAAGTCATGTACTTTAATAAATATTCCCAGTAGTTCAGTATTCAGTATTAGAGTCGAGTTAAAATTGAAAGTCATTATAGAAAACAAAGTTTTAGCTAAAGCAAAAACAGTGAAAAGGTTGCACTTCAGTAAAGAAAACTTGCCTGGCTGTTTTCACATGACTGAAAGTGGTTTGTGAGAGTGTTTGTACAGTGAATGGAATGCTTTGCTTCGGTAATCAGTGGACTAGACCAGAGAAACCACGATATTGGCTTTGTGAGGCACAGGGTATGTTATGGAAAGTGTTACTATGTCACATCCATTTAAAGTATCTGCTTAATTGTTCTCAGACAGCAGTGGTTACAGTACACAGTACAAAAAACTGCCTGCATGATTGAGCTAAATCATCAGAGACTGTTTATGGGTAACATGATGTTAGAATTGAGATGAAATTTATGCCTTATGTGGTCATAGAATATTTGAAGAGGTGGCAAAAACAGTAGTGTAATGATATTTTGGTAAATGTTATGCTGACAGCTGCACTGCTCAAGCCCTTCTGGATGAAGATGGAAGTGTAGTGATTTGAGGAGAACTCTTTTAATACAACAATGGCTGTGGTGCAGAGTACAGTTCAGTAACTGATAAAATCCTTAAGCTAACAGTTATTCAATTTTTGTTAGGACAACATGCTCCTCACAGGTCCAGACTTAAACAAGTCTTCTGGGAGTCCTGATGTGCTTCAGAAAAAAGCTTACGGCAATAACTGCTGGCACTAAACAGATGTGCATTTGCTTCATCTTGAGAAAAGACACCGCAACTACCTGAGGTTTCTATGGCACTGTGACAACAACCTGAGTAAATATGTTGTTCAGATCAGGATGAGAGTTCATGTCTTAGGCTTCAGCACTTCTCCTGCAGTTACCATCTACAAGCTGCATCAGTGCTGCATACCCCTTACTACAGATGAACTGTTACAAGCCAAGAATATCATCTTGAAGTCTGTGCAGAGAGAAATCTACTTCTTGAAGAGTTAAAAGCACTCCTTGAAAAGAGAGGCATTCCATAGGGCAGTTCCATTTATAAGCTAAATCCCATGATTCTTAGAACTGGAGATAGACTTCAGCATGCACAGTTGGACATGACTGAGAAGAAACCACTCATCGTATCTGGACACCAACATATTTCCACACTGCTTTTAAGACACTACCATAAACAAGTCAACTTTGGCATCACTTTACTGAGGGAGCCTTAAGAGCAGCAAGGCTATGGATAGTTGGTGGCAAGAGTTGCAACAGGTCTGTGCTTTACAAGTTTTTAGGCAAAGAAACGTTTTTTGACATTAAATCAGATGCATTTGATGATCGTTAATCATTTTAATGATCATTTGGTAATGATTAATCATTTTAAACTGTATTATAGCATGTTAAACATTAAACATGAAAAAGATGGTATATTTTATAAAAGCAAGATTGTGCATACCCACGTGAGCCCAAAAGCACTACATTACTAATAATATCTTCCATCACATTAACATTGGAACATTCTTACAAGTGTAAAAAGAGGTGATACACAACGTGTCTCCTCTATAACTCTTCAGTTTACAGAGAAATTCCGCCAGAGCCTCACATCATTGTCCAGTAATATTCTTCTTGTGTCTAATTTTTAGTTTAGCAGGATTTGAGCTACAGTATATTAATATAATTATATCATTATTAATCTCTTTAGATACGCAATTCCATATTATATTCCCTATTAATCAAATTCTAAAAATGTCAATATACTGCCCATAATATGTTATATTTTAGTTTTTCAAAGAAATTGTATTTGTTATAAAGAAAACTCATGGCATCAGCTGGGATTGAAGACCTGACCTCAGGCATACAAGGCACACGCCTTACCCATTATGCCACAGACGTAATCACATGGGAAGGAGTGAAACTGATGGAGACATTTCCAAAGAAACTGTACTACTGTGATCATTTGAGCTATAGTATATGAGTATAATTATATCGTTATTAATTTCTTTAGATATGTGATTCCATATTATTTTCCCTATTAATCAAATTCTAAAAGTATGCTTTTGTTCATGCTGTGATAACGAGTGTTTTCACAGAAAAGGTTAAAACATTATAACTTTTTGCAAAGTATATAAACTTAATATAGTCAGGAGCAGGTAAAAATGTTTCCAAAATAACCATAGTACGTACCCGAATGCAAGACTTTGATGGTTAAAATGCTTAAGAAGAAAGTGGAATACTGGTGTGTATTTTTTATTTAAACTACCAATACCAGCCATATACAGTTTACTTAATATGTTTATGTTCCTAAATTAATATTGTTTATTACCTTCAGACGCGTCCTGCTCCTCTTCTTTTTATGCTCAGATACTAAAATTTCCCTTTAGTTGTAAAATTCCATATAAATATTCAATACTAAGCAGATTAAAACATCTACATTAAAGAGATTAAATGATTAAACCATTTCACTAACAACCAATGCACCACGAGTGCCCGTCGGTCATTTTGGCCAGCCAAATCCCGTACCGCAGAACTGTGGGTAATTGCGTGCGTTACGGGGTTGTACTGTGAATTTTGAATGGCTGCATCTGTATTCAATTTTTCATTTTTCTTAGCAGTGCTTGCTGACATTTAATATCTTGCAACCATAAAAGTGTTCAGTTAAGCATTCAGATTTTATTTACCTAAAAAATGTGATCTTGCAATCTATGAATTAACATTATATATTAACATTTCATATACATTATATGTGGCATCAGTGTTTCAGCCTATATGCTGTGTATATCAGATTTGGCTATATATACAGTATATACTGTATATCCTTGTCTAAACTGAGGGATGGATGTTTCCTAAAGTATACTAGGGTATTTTATATAAAAATAGTTATTCTTTGTGAGTAACTTTCTTTTCTTTTCACCCAGCTCCCAATAACACTGAGATTAAGTTTGTGTTGGTAGTTTATCTTGTCCACACCAAATTGTGTTTTCAGGGGGTTTTCAAGGATATTTAATATTTTGTGGAGTTTGTTCCCAGTAGAGCTATAACTAGATGTGGAAATAGAAAGAAAAAAAGTATAATAATCAAAACACTATAATGGGCCGAAAGGTTTTGGCTCATTTGCAGTTTATTTTGCGATGTTATGAATTAACGTTTTAGTATAATAGAAATCCAAACTTTCTAAAACTAGAAATTCTTGATTGCAATTCATTTCAAAACTGGCTTTTTCAGTGATTACAATGTGTGTAGTTGCACACACATTTGTATCTGAACCACATCAGTTCAAATTAAGCAATTAAGCATACAGCTACAAATAGTTTGCTTTGTCTTGGCTCTAAATCAGGTGTGAAAATGTGTTCAAACTTAAGATGTTTTATGCCCTTCAGCCAGCAAGTAAATACACATATGTAATATTATGGTTGTGTGAAGAATATATACTGGATTTGTACAGTATTGAAATAGCCATGCTGTACAACTTTATGAAGTGTAGACAGATTTTTCCTAATATTATATGTTTTAAGTTAGTCTTCTTAAATACATTACATAATGCAAATATCATTAAAGCGTTATGTAAATTATCTAACTCCTATGCATTCTATTTATCAGACTTTCACCTAGAAACCCATTGTTTTATGTTTCTGTACACAGAATGCAAACACTTACCATAATAAGTATCTGAGATCTCTTTTTGGCAGCCAGTTCTATGATATTCACTCCATTGTAACACAGATTCTCCAAGCATCCTTGAAAGTATTCCTTCAAAAATGTTCCTGATTTTCCATGACCCGGAACACCTCCAAAGCTAAGCTTATGAAACAATATGTAAACAATAAAATGTAAGACTTCTAAAAAGCAAACGTTTCTTTCATTGTTCAACATTTAGAAAAAAATATTTTTAATACAACGTTTCCTTTAGCTACCCCAAAAAGTAATGAATAGCAATATCAGAAACAAATACAGTACATATACAGTAATGTTATGAACATCTCTAATATTTGTCACACTTTTAAAGAGAGTGCAAAACCTAAGATATGTATCATGGCTTAGGCCTCTTTAAAAATAGGAGTCACATATTTTGTTCAAAAATTGTGTGGGGGGCATTCCATCTAGGACTAATGTTGATGGCAAGGTGATGGGCTTGTTGGAGTCTTGGAGTTGCATGTTTTCAAAGCCAATTCCATGTTACCAGAAAAACAATAAGCCTGGTATGTGGAGTATTCTTGATATATTCTGTATTGGACAGGTGATAAAATTGTATATTTCACAAAAGATCAAAAAGGCTCACCTCAGTAGTTAATGTGTAGAAATACAGAAAAATCTTAATTATTTGCATTTAAACAATATTAAAATGTTAGAAGTTAGCAGGATGTTATCATACTATGCTAAAAAGGCTTAAACAATACTTATATTTAGTAAAAAATATTAATTTAATATTTCTGAAGTCCATTAAGATAACAATTCTTTACACATAACTATCAGTGAAATAGAAGAAGTCTATAACAATAAATGCATCTTACTTCTTCAGTACATTAATTAGAGTGTTATTAATTTCCTCATGTTTCTATTGCTCTTTTGATTGCGATGCTGTCATTGAGATTACTTTGAAATGGCAAAGTTGGGGTAAGAATAAAAAGTGTGATATAAACAGTTTTTTAGTTTTCACCAGTGTTTGATAACCAAATCAATAAATGCTAGACAAGTATAATGTAATTCAAAATGAGGAAGTAAAAACAGAGTTACATTACACAACGTAAGCCATTCTTTTTTCTGAATGCATTACACTCTGAATGATTTGTTAGAAAGTGATTTTGTGTTGTTACATTTGGTGAAAATATAAGAATAGATCAAAACATCACACCTCATTGTTAATACTTAAATGGCTAAAGTCTCCTTTAATTTCAAACTGCTGTGTACTTTTGTCCACAGTGAAATTTATATGCTTGTTAATACGTTCAATGACAACAGAGTGCCAGTGCTGGTCATCCAGTAGACTTCCAAGTGTCACCACTGTATTGTCTGCAGAAATGGATGTTGATTGGCCTGCAACAAATAAAATAGTAACACAATTACAAGATGTATATTATTTTTCTCTTTCTGTTGGCTCAATCAAGAAAGATCAAGAAAGATAGCCAGGCCATAGGGTAAGTAAATAGAGTAAGTTAACCTTAGATTACAGCAGTGTAACATTTTTATTAACACGTGTCTTCAATGTGTTGAAATCCTTAATGGTATTGACAAAGTTTAACCAGTGGACTTCTTCCAAATAAACATGAACCGAAGGACACAAGTTAAAACAATACGGAAATGAATTTGAAATCAAGAAAAGGAGGCACTTTCAATAAATGACATATATTCTAGTACCTCCTACATCCATTTTCGCCTGGAATTCTCTCCCCTTAAATATTTAGTTTTATCTCTGCAACAGAACATAGCAGAAGCCTGGTTCAGGTCTTAAAATCCAGGTGGATCCAGGTGGATGCTGCACATTGGTGGTGGTGGAGGGGAGTCCCCATTACCTGTGAAGTGCTTTGAGTGGAGTGTCCAGAAAAGCGCTATATAAGTGTAAGCAATTATTATTATTATTATTATTATTATTATTATTATTATTATTATTATTATTATTAAATTGAAACTAACCCCCTTGGCTTTCAGTGTGATTACTTTTATCTCTTTATGTGTCCACTCAGCAGACAAAGATATGTAAAAAATCCCCAAAAAACAGCAGGCAAAATTGTTTTTTGGTTTTCAGAGGTCAAATCTTTCCATTTCTAGGCCTGCTAGGGTTCTTCAAAAAACTTGTAGGACTTCTCTGAGGTGTCTTCAAGCTTGAATAAAAATGTGGGACAAATTCATGAATTCGAAAAATTTTTACATAATTTTTTCAAGACTGGACCTGGAATGAAATTTTTCACCACCCCAAAAAATTTATAAAAGTTATTGGAAAGCCAAGAAAAATAGGGAAAACCCTATTGCAAGTGGTATAAAACGCCTCTAGGCACTGCTGTTAGGCATTGAAAAAAAAGTGAAGAGTGGCCTTCAGTTGTAAAACAATGACCACTGATTGATTACCCCTTCTGTGTCAATGATTGACAGCTGGAATGCAGGCAAAAGGCAGCCAAAGACTTCCTGAAGAAGTTCCATCCCCTAAGGCAGTGGTTCTCAAACTATGGTACTACAGAGCGCCCCCAGGTGATATGCCAGATGACCCTGAAAATTTGTTGCGTGCACTGAAAAATTGGGAATTAAAAATTGAATTATTAAAAATTATGTACATTTTTCATCTGTAATTTACTTAATCGGTTTTAGAAAGCCTAAGACGGGTTTTCATATTTTTTTCTATTTTAATAAAATTAGTTTATGTGTCAAATACGCAGCCTACGTACTTAGTACGTTGATACAGTGCGCTAATACTTGAGTGATCGTGATCCTCTTGAGCTTTCAGAGATACAGCTTTGCGCCACATTCACCAAAAGAACAAGTGATCGAAAATGAATACCTTGCAAAAATCAAGTATTATGTCTTGGCTGAAAGGAATAGACACCAAAAGTACTGATGCCAGCTCCGATAGATCACGCACACCAATTGAGAATGAGGAGGACTATACATCAGCCACTAGGGTTACCATATTTGTACATAAAAAAAAGAGGACACCAATGTCCTCAATGTTCCTTTTGCCCTATCTGGGAAGGGGGTCGGGATGGAGAGGGTTTTCAAAATATCCCACATTTTATGTTCTTTGGTAAAGTAAGTGTGATGTGATGATGTTTAACTGTGTGAAATGCCTAAGTCCCCACTGCTGCAATAACAGCATCCTCTGTTTTGCTGCCAGATTTTATAAAAGAATCTGTTAATATGGTTGACAAACTCCTTTTTGTGTTTGTCTGAGTCAACATGAGCTTGCAAGTCAAGTACAACTTTATTTGCCACAGAGACAAAAGTTCCAGGCTAACATACCAAACATTCAGCTTCCCAGTCTTCTGTGCCACTTCAAAAACACGGTAATTTATTTTTTAGTTCTGCTGTGAATTTGCACTTTCACTTTTTTGCATTGTGTTTGAGGGTAGGAAAACGAGAAACAAAATAGGGAACCTTTCGAGGGAATATTTCTGCACTGCACAGACTGAGTAAAGACACTGATATTGATGCCGGATTTTACTCTCTCATGACATAATCGTACATTTACAGGATGAAAACTGAATAACAACGTACTGTAGGTCGCGAAGCGAGAAAGTTAAGAAATTCTCTCTCTTTTTATCTTTATAACTTTTGTTAATTATTCTTCATGGTGAAAAAAATGAGATCAAAATCCTGGACATTTATATATTTATATTTAAAAATTCCCCCTGGACAAAGATAATATAAGGATCAAAATAGAGGACATGGCCAGGAAAATCCAGATGTATGAGAACCCTATCAGCCACCAAGACTAGCTCTTCTGCTGAACCTGACACAGACAGCACTGCTAGTGTTAGCAAGCGGTACGATCCAAATTAACTAACTGCTCAGTGCTATTTTTATTATATGTGTGTGTGAGTGTGTGCATGCGTGCGGTCATGTTGGTCATTGAGATTTTCTGTGGTTCCTATGAGAAGATGTAGGTGGTACTTGGATACTTTGGAACAAGTAATAGGTTTATTTCATGCTGAAAAAAGAAGAAATAAAACACAATATTTCGGCCATGGACCTGAAGAAGGCTCAACGGCCGAAACGTTGTGTTTTCTTTCTTTTTTTTTCAGCATGGAATAAACCTATTACTTGTTCCTTTGCAGTCTACGCATGCTGACGCAGCTACCCACCTGAACTACTTGGATACTTTGATTTGATCAGGGGTGGTACTTGGTCCAAAAAGTTTGAGAACCATTGCCCTAAGGGCTCTGAGTAGTTGAAAACACAATGAATGACAGTGTCAGCGTCAAAATTCGATTCCAATAGCCAATAACTTTCAGTCATCTCCAGGTCTGGAGATGGGTCAGGCTAGCATTTTATGGATATATAACTTACTTCCAAACATGGGATATATGATGTTTTACTGGTTTTTACTTTTGTGGTCATCTTTTGCTGGCTTATTCACTACTTATTGACAAACTTTGGAAGTTTGCTGAAGTGCATCATCAGATAAACAGTATTACTGTGATTGATTTCCTTGATGGATTTCAGTTCTGAAAACTGTTTTGTGAAGCTCCAGTTGTCTATATTCGATTGATATGAGGTTTTCTGTAAAGGTTTTGTGTTTTTTTTTGTTAAAAAGGATGAAATGAGACACGCATCCTAATGCTAATAATAGACTACCTGGTGCCCTCCAGAGGTCACTCGGAGCGTAAAGGGGTCTTCACATCAATTGGCTATTACCATAAAGGCTAGTTGGGTTGACTGTCCTTTTTTAATTCGTAACCTTATTAATTTTCTAGGTTAATCTGGGTGTTCTGTATGCATATTAAGCAAGAAAATTACTCTACAATCTTCCATCCATTTTCTAACTTCTTTATCCAATATAGGGTAATGGGCGAGCCAGAGCCTATCCTGGCATGTAACAGGTAAAGGCAGGATACACGCTGAATATGATGCCAGTCCATCACAGGACATATACAGACAGATACACACACTCACACCAGGGCCAGTTTTACTGAAAGCCAATTAACTTATCAGTTTGTCTTTTGGCTGTCGGTAGAAACCGGAGATCTTGGAGGAAAGCAACACAAACACAGGGAGATCATACAAACACCACACAGATAGTACGCCAGGAAATGAACCCAGAGCCCCAGAACTGCTAGATCAACTTAAATAAGTGTACCAGGGTTGCCCAACCCTAAACAACAAAGACTCCTCTTTGATTCTGTATTTTATAGTGTAATGAAACTAAATCAAACTTTTTCAATGGCACCCATCAGAGCACATTTTATTTATTTCTGCACAAATATTCCTAAAATTATATATATATGTATATATGTAGTTTATATAGTACAGTGTCTATAACACTTTTGAATTGCTGATGTAGTGATTTGTTTATAAAAAAGGACAGTAAGAAGTTAAGAAGTTGATGGATCAAATGGCTATAATACAAGGCTATATAAGAAATCTCTTTCAACAACAGAAGAAATTAAAGGTCCTGGAATGTTTGTGTTTGTGGTTATACTTCTAAAAATGTGTATTTGTTTTGTCGCACATAGTGCCCGTTTATGTTAAAGTTATGTTAAATGTTATATTTTAGGGTTACTGCATTATAACACTTAAGTTTTGGGCAGGTTTTTGCCATTCTAAGACATGTGTCAGTACTAAGACATGCACAATAAAGAGCAAACATCTGCAAAACCTGTCCACCTCAGTCCCTGGTTTTCCACGGTGTAACACAGGCAACAAAGATGGAGCTTTCACTCTCACCGCCTTCCCTCTTCCTTGCTTTACCCGGCAAGCCATCAGTGCCCTGGACTTTCTGGCCAGAGTCTTTTGAGACTTACTGGACTGCACTTGACCTCAGAAATGTGCTGGATGCCTGGGAAAAAAGCATCTGGCACTAGGGGTCTAGGGAGTGCCAGATGGACATCTGGACTGCATTCCTAAGTGTCTGGAGTAATTGACTCATATCTCACCTTGATCAACCAATCAGGGACTGGTAGGGCCGAGTAACCCACGTGGGTCTCTGATGCCCATTAAACTTTCAGCCAATGAACGAGCTGAAGTTCCTCCAGGTAAAAACAGGCAACACAGAGAGCCTGAGGGACAATTCCGAGAACAATTCCAAAAAGAACAACTCCAGGGCAGGACGGCCCAGGAGCAGAACAGTTCCTAAGGACAGGACATTCTTGCAGCGCGCCCCCTGACCATCCTGAGACTCAGCCCGGACCACCACATAACGGCCAGTGTGTCTGAGTGCCAAAACTTTCCTTTGTTCTCGAGAGTCGAGAGCGGAGGTTGCCAGCGTAACCAAAGGATCCACCCGAGGTTAGCATCAGCAGCAAGCCTCATGAACAGGTCGGAACTGTGGACAGCTGAATCAGTATTCAGAACTAGCTTCAACAGGAACGAACCGGTCCTCTTCCTGACCCGCTGGGACCCACGGTCACTTTTCTCCTGTGCACAAACTCTTGCTAGTTTCAGCCAAAACTAACTAGCCGGTTTTCAGAGAGCATCAGCAGCGCACCATTGCAAGCCGCACAGCATGGCCTGGCACCGAGCCAGAGAGCGCGAATTGGACAGCAACAAGCCTGCAACTGTTTCTTTGTGCCTCCAGAAGATCTGAATCCCCAGAGATTGGATGAGTATTCAACTTCACTGCATTACAGTTCGAGAATTCAATTGTTATCCCAACCAGTTGATATCAATTTAATTCCTAAGAGTTATGTACTTGTTTTGAGTATCTGGTGTAGAAGTTGTAACCAAGTTCATTTACGAAACGGTCTAAATGAATGATATACTGAACGTATGTCCCTCTTGATATGTGTAACTCTTCGTAACTGAATGAATATAACCCTGCTGGACTGCCAGGCGAGGTAAGCTTCCTTATAGGGCCAGCCCACAGCCCCTTCTCCATGGCCAGCCAGAGTCTAGACCAGCCTAGTTTAACGCCTTTATCACTAACCTTTAATATATTTTTGGTTGTGTTTGCCTGTACTACTTCCAGCAGTCCTTTTTTTTAAAAAAAGCTACTCTTTATTGACTGGAAAAGGTGTGTTCTTGACGTTTTCTGAGGGGGGGAATGTTATGTTGCATACAGCACCCACTTATGTTTATGATGCTGTTCTGCTTATATGCCTTGGTGGGTTTCTGCCATTCTGTGTCAGTTCTAAGACATGCACAATAAAGAGCAGACATCTGTGAAACCTGTCCACATCAGTCCTGATACAGGTTTACATAGCACCAAGGAATTAAAGTTGTACCACATTTTTCCACGTGTGCCAAATAGTCCCAGAACACAAACACACGAAAAACAATGAAGCAACAATAAATTGTATACTCTTGGTAACAAAAAATGCTTAAAAGATATAAAACAAATTCTTTTTATAAGAACACATTTTTAAAGAAAATATCTACATATTTTTTCTAAAAGAAAAGTAAAAGTATATCCTGCCAATAATGGTCAACAAAAGTATAATATCTTTTGGGGACTAGGTGATATAAAAATGTTTTTCTTCTGGATTTGTTATCTTTGAGCAGCAGTTCACTGCCACAGGGACAGCATAAATGTGGTTTGTGTTGTTCTCAAACCCCCTACTAACTCTTCAAATGATTCTAAAGTTGCTTGTTTGTTGAGGCAGAAATGTCTGACAACTTTAGCTTTTAGGAGCTTCTGAAATGAAACCCAAGGATATTCTCTAAATCTCCTGCTACTTACAGCTTGTACAGCAGTGATTGCCAGGACATTTCTGCAATCAAGCTATTGCTCTGAGACATCTAACTGTGTTTTATAGCAAGTATACCCTAGGTATACCTATTGTTAGCTTTTATAACCTTAGAAAAGCAAACTGCCCATTTTAGCTGTCCATTCATGGTGATTCTGAGACATAATAGTATTAATGTGGATGTTTTCAGTAATGTTTTATAAATCTGTAATGTAAATATGACACTTTAAAAAAGAAAACTCACTAACAAGTGCATGCATTCAAAATCTAAAATATAAAATTATAATCCAAAGTTCTTTTGATTACCTGTTTCACAAGAACTGTGTTTTAGCTAACAGTATTATATATAAATCTAATTTAATCCTTTAATTTCTGTAATGTTTACAGGTTTATTGTTCTTCACATTAAACTATGAAAATAATTCATGCATATCATGCTAAAGCTATATATTTTACTGTTTATGTTGTTATTTAGAAACATCTGGTAATTTCAATTATTTTACACTATTTGGTTCCTGATTTGTGTTGTAATATGTTGCTTTTCTTGTACAATAACTGAAATATTTAAGTTATTCACAAGTTCATTTTGTAACCATATGTTTCATTTTATCCCTAACCTGAAGACATTAAAATCATAGACAAGAGGACTGTATGAGAAAAAAAGTCCCAGTGGAAACATAGTTTTGACTTAATGGGCCTATTTATCATGATACAGTTGTCTCACTGCAACTTATTCCTTGGGACACTGAATTTGTAGTGAACCGTATCACCACCAAGCACACCATTAAAGCAGAGGCTCAACACAAGGTTTTGATAAAAACAGGTATTAATTTTAAACATATTGTCACTCTGTAGTGGAGAGTGTCCTGGATCAACCTGGAGTGTATTAATATGATATTATAAAAAAAAATCCACAGGGTGATACTAAAGATATAACAAACAGGTGGTGTCAACCAAATTCTGCTTTCTTACTTTTTTGCAATTATTTTACTGAACTTACTGAATTTAACTAAAATAGGGATAAAATTGTAGTATGTATGTAATTGTTATAAATGCATTGTAATGTATTAAAATTTTCAGAACTGGAATAATTTGCATTATAATGAGTAAGAATAAGAAAGAATAAATGCTATATTTTTACCTGTACTGAAGTGAAGAAACAATTTTCCTTTATTTAGTTCCAATGATACACTGTCCCGATATTGTCCTTTGCTCTTTAAAATAATTCCACTATTCTGCATGGTTTTAAACTTCAGTGTGATGACATCTTTCATTGTTTGACTTGACTTTTGATCAGACTTGTAGAGTAATGAGCTGCTGCCATCAAAATATGCCACATCTGACTCTGCAAAAAATTACAAATATAATAAGAATTTTATACAATGCAACAGCAAATGAACTAAGCATAGTATTAAATAAATATGCATTTAACAGCAGCTTTTGAACTGTATTTTGTAAAAAAACAACATGGTAGTTGAAGATACCAAAAAGTGTGTCAGTTTTCATCTGAGGTTTCTGAAAATGTAAAGTGTATTAGAAACATACCAGAGCACACTCAGCAAATATAAAACTGCTTTTATGTTAATTGTTTTTATATTATAGATCAAGATTATCAGGCTACAGATAACAAGATCATGTATTGGACTATATATCAATCTACTGTATTCTTTAACCACTTAATCCAGTTCAGGGCTGTGGGGTTAGCTGCAGCCTAATGGGCACATGGCAGGGTATACCCTGGAATGGGATGCCAATCCATTGCAGAGCTCACATAGACACAAATATGCACATCATAGACATTGAAATGATGTATAATCCAAAGTGTACTGCTGGTGTTTTTAGATTTTGAAATTCAATGCACTATACATAAATAAAAATGAGATTATACATTGAAGGAAAAACTCCATGTTAAAAAATGCAATATGATATTATAAAATAATCCATCTATTTTAAAACTTATACATACAATTTTCATCTCAGACAACAACTACATTATATATGTATTTTGTACTTTTAAAGGCTTTAGTTACTGTCCATTTTTTATACCAGCCAGGCCTGAATTGAAGTGACTGCAACTGACAGTCTGCTGAAACCTGTTTTTGCCCCACCCCCATACTACTCTTGTTGTGAAAAAAAGGCTTGTGATTGTAAAGATAATTTAAGAAATTGATTGTATGTAAGTTATTGTGAAACAGAAACAATGAACATAAAATCAATGAGAGATATACAATTTCGATAATGGTTCTTGTTAAAAAAATTATATAAATGTTACAGTAATATTAATATAATTGCAAAGAACAAAGTCATATTTGTCATTAATCATTAATGTAAGCCCAGAAAACACACCCCTGAGTCCTTCTGCAGGTTCTGGAACTTCAGAGAGAATATCTTTGGACATCCCTCCATGAAGAATTACTCTAAGTCTTACAGAACCTTTGTCACTGAAATTATTTTGGCAGGTTTGATTAACCTCATTTTGTGGTTTGCCCTTTAAAAAGGTTCTAACTTGCAACCCAGCTATGGATGCCACATTCAAAAAGTAGTTTTCAACACTTTGGATCCAGAAGCATATTAAAGATCTCCAACTGTTTCTTCCACACTACTTGTTTCAAAGCCTGTGGTGGCAAGACACACTTGCATCCTGTCTTCAGGGTTACCATTAATTTCATAAACTTAAATTACATAAAATGGACTCTGCACTGGAAAGTGGTAGATTTAGATTTTGTAGTCTTTTATAGGCATCGCATTTCATTATAGAGCTCAATGACCATTTGTCTGTAGTCTCCAGAGAGCTCTTTGACTTTAACCATGATAATAATGCAAGTTTGCACTGGATGTTTTCCATGCATTACTTCCTATTATACCCCAGAAAACCGAGAAGCCTACAGAGACCTCTATATAGCTCTGGAGGCTTCCTTTGGAATTCTAAAGAGAAGAATATTATTGTTGATTTGTTGTTGAAACTTATTTACATAACACTTAGGGGTGTGAATAAATGTGACAATTTTTTTCTAGAATTCAGTTAATTATTTTGGATAAATATGACTTTGCACTTTGAAATGCTATTATGATTACAATATAATAATATTAGAATTTTTATGTAAGTGACACACATTATCCATTCCATAACTCATTCTGCTATATAATGTATTTTGTTCCTTGGGGAAATATAGGGCCCTGTAATACATCCAAATCTGTTCTTGTATTCCAAGTCCATTATTTTTATAAACAAAACTAATCTTTCTAATGCAGTTCAAGTAACAGACTACTATGATTTGTTAGATGGGCTCTCTACAATCATTTTCATTCTAACATGAACTGTTCATGTGAATACCAAAGTAGTTGTGAATGCCAGCCTGGAATGTCTCAGTAACTCATACCAAAATCAAAATGTATGTGACCAGGAAGATTCACATTCAGATTAAGCCTTTAAATATGAAAGGATACAAAACAATAAAGAATCTTGGGCTTAAGTAATGAGATTCCGTTTAGGAGGAAATAACAAGACATTTGCATTCCAAAAAAGAATCCACAGTGTCTGATAGCAGATTAGAATATATTGGTTTATATAGGTTTTTATATAGGTTGTTAAGCTGTATGATTACTTACTGTATAAACATCCGTAAATCTCAACTCTCATGCCAATTCTCCCATTTGAATTCCAGTCAAGAGGAACAAATCGCAGGAATCTTGCTATAACAGGCTTCTGAAGTTTGTATTGGACAACACTGTCTGCATTAGTATTTCCATAAAATGCCTAAAGGAAAGAAAATAATACAGTCTAAAAACAAAATATTAACACTTTTCTTTATTGTTCCTTTAATTTGTATGATGTTAGTACTAAAACTCCCAGGTTAAAGAATAGAAGAATAGCTAAGTATTAAAACATTAAATACAAATAATAGTCCTGACACTAGCTTGAATACAAGACAATTATAAAGGTTAAATAATAATACATTCACACTAATCAGGAAATACCAAGCAAGGTCACATAGCTTCTTGCATTTTCCAGTAACAGTTTGGTGGTAGAATAATCAATAGGAAATACATTATTTACAATTGAAACAAGGTCTTAAATTCCAATGTATTACACACAATATTTCCAATTGTATTTCCAATAATAACCAACATATTACACTCATAAGTAGACAGAAACATTTAGAAGATGAAGTAAAACTGTATTCATAAATTAGTTCTCCACAGGTGATCCTGCACCCAACCTGATGCTATAAAGGAGACAATATTTTGTTCCTGATAAAAATTAAAATTTAAATAGTTTCACAAATCCAAGTATAAAACGAATAAGTATTTTTTCCCCGAATTTAGTCTAAACCCATTCAGTGTCTAATACCCAATATTTTAATGATTCATCAGGGAGGAATCCAGTGGTGCAGATATTTTGTAAAGCATCTTGATCTCTGCAGTTCTATTATTTCTCCTCTCCTTATATTGTAATTTATTCATTTTTTTACATTGAATCTCTGTTTTTAAAATGTGGATCTCTTTTCAGGTCCTTAAATAGGTTCAAGTATGTAAATAAATGTAAACTATTCAGATTAAAAGTTTGTTTTACTGCAAACTAGTTTGCTGTGCAAAAATATAGAAATCTAGAATTGAGGAAGTCAGTTTATAATATAATCCATGATAACATATTGAAATATTTCAGCGAATAACCCTGTTACAAAAGGGAACAGCACATCAGTCCTTGATTATGGTTAAAGAGTACATACGATGTCAGGTGGAGTTTCAGCATTCACTTTTTTGTAATCTGTACAGAACATTGATGTTTCATCAATGTTTGGTACCAACAAACAGGGGCTTCACGGACTTCCTTCTTTGAACTCAATTGCGCTCCAGTAAATAATGTACAGTTTATCACCTTCTCCAATGCTTCTAGTTTAGCAGGATTTGCGCAATAAGCACATTGTTTAATGGGAATGACAATACCCACGTCTATTGTATATCACTGTACGATACAGGTTTGAGTCTGAGTGTCTGTTAATAAAACATAGTGCCTTCCAATACATATAACTACTGCAAGATTTCTTTATCCATTTCAGCTAAATGAGGGGAATCAAATCAGTCAGAATCTTGGGAGTGGCAATTGTTAAAATAACCCTTCTTCCCTACTTTGTTTAACTTCGCAAAGGAATCCTTAATCACAAAACCATCACTTAATTTATCCAGATACACAAATTCACGCCATTACCAACAACAAGCTATAAAAGTGGACTATTTTTATGCATTCACTATATGGCAAAACAAAACAGAAACCCAGGGTTAAAAATGTGATCAATTCCTAAGACTGATATTACATCTTCCTTGCAGTTAATTCTCTCCACATCGTTAAATCTTCTTGCAAATACAAATCACATTTTGATGCTTGAATCTAACAGCAATGGCTTGCTGTATAAATGTTTCATCATAACTATATGTGTGTAAGAAGATCTGATTGTTATCTGGAGTGTTCTGTCTTCTGCTGCCTGAGGAATGATGTTCTTTCTCAATGAAGTATTTCATACTGCTGTTTACAGTCCTGTGTACTACTGTATTATCTTGAAGATCAAAGTCACTGTACATGGTTTCATTCTGACAGTTTCAGCAAATTTATACAGTACTTCAGGGATTATATAAATTCCAAGGTTTTTCTTTATGTTTCCATGATGACTCAAACTGTTTTTTTGTTAGAATCCAAGCTACTTAGGTAGCATCTTTATCCAGGAGATGTTTTACATAATTACCTCTAGACAGTATCATCTTTTTAGACAGTATTAATGGCACATGATGACAATATCACCTTTATCTGGTTGTGGATCCATTAGCATCCACATGTTCTTATTAAATAAAGTGATTTTTGAGTTGTTTTTTTCATCCTCAAGTTCATTCAAGTTCCCAGACACCACAATCATTTATAAACTATTAACAAAGGGAAAGTGTGCTCCGACTGAACATGAATTGTTTTGAAGACCTTTTGCACTTAGAAGTGAGGACCTTGCTTCTTTGAATTAATTGAGAAGTAGAAAGTAATTGAATGCTATGTATTTGCTATGTTGGGTGCTATGTGAAGTTAGCCATAAAATTAACTGCTTTCTTTGTCTTCACTGAGCAAGACAGGTTGTAATCATTGGTCTTCCTTGGTTAGATAATGGAACTTTGATATCCCTAACACAATTTGAGTCATCCTTTCATCAAGGTGGTAATCTAAAGAATATGTTCTATAGAGATTCTAAACCTTTATAGAAATGTAATAACATTGTTTGGTAATTATAATGTCTAAGATTCAATTCAAGTAAAATAAAAAATAGACCTATTTCTCACTGTTAATCTTAAACATATATGTACAGAATATGTAATAATACATAATATCTAGAAACACAGTTATGATAGTTTTGTTTTTATTCTATAGTATACTAACACTACCCTGTTAATAAGAATATAAGAAAGGTTCTTATTTAAGAACCTTTGGAGGTTGCAGAACAGGGAATGTGCTGTGCAGACTAATGAAAATAGCTAAAAAGGGGAATTCATTGTGCAGGCTGATGCAGACAAATGAACAGGGAAGGCACTGCGTAACTGGGCTGATCGGACTATGAAGATTCTGTACAGCCAGGCAAGGCTGTTGGTCTCATAGTTTGCTGAGATGTGAGTGTATGAATGTCTGTATGTACCCTGTGATGATCTGATATCCCATCCAGAGTGTATCTCTTCTTGCAACCGATCCTTTCCAACTTAGGTTCCAGTTGCCTGTGAGACCCTGTACTGGATAAAAATGAATTAAAAAATGGAAGGATGAATGGATGGAAAAGCAAGATACAGGCTGTTGTTGAAAACAATAGAAATCATACTATGACAAAGATTTCACAAAATGGCAGCACCACAAGGTTAGTTTATGTTTAAATCAACCAGGCCTCTATCAGTTTTCCAACACATCAGCAAGCCCTGTGACCTACTGAGTGTTTGAAGGTTTGCTGTAATGTTATTGTGTGATCTTGTACAACCGTAATTGGCACAAACTCTTCTGTCAAGTATTGTTTAATGATGAATGACTTTGCAGACGGGTATGTTGGAGTAGCATGAATATATGTTTCATTGTTTTCCAAATGATAGAAGATTTTAAGCTGCAAAGATGAATCATGTAATTGATGATACAAAATCGGATGAACAAAAACCAAATTCTATGGTCAGACAAATCCAGAATGGAATCTTTATCTACCAAGAAATTAGCAATGTATTATAAGGAAAAGTTCCTCTTATCCAGAGGTCAACATGGTGGAATTTGTCTAATGGCATGTTATGTGTGTAGTGTGCTCTCACGAAGCACCAGTTCTGTAGGGTTTGGGCATTTCCTGGGACAATTATTAATTGTAGCCGTAAGTCACAAAATGATTCTTTTAATGGCTTTAGAATCCAACCACGCGACATAACTCAAACAACGCACACACACAGGTACTAATACACGAGGATACATTTATTAATACATAGAATATGCATGTAAACCTAACAGATCTTATCGTGAGGGTTATCAGAATACAAAAGATATATATTCAGTCAGTTACGAAGAGTTACATATATCAAGAGGACATACGTTCAGTATATCATTCATTTAGACCGTTTCGTAAATGCACTTGGTTATAACTTCTACATTGGATACTCAAAACAAGTACATAACTCTTAGGAATTAAATTGATATCAACTGGTTGGGATAACAATTGAATTCTCAAGCAGTAATGCAGTGAAGTTGAATACTCATCCAATCTCTGGGGATTCAGATCTCCTGCGGGCACAAAGAAGCAGTTGCAGGCTTCTAAGCTGTCCAAACCGTGCTCTCTGGTTCCGTGCCAGGCTGCGCTGTGCGGCTTGCGACGATGCGCTGATGATCCTCACTGACTGGCTAGTTAGTGTTGGCTTTAACTAGCAAAGTTTGTGCACAGGAGAAAAGATGACTGTGGGTCCCAACAGGTCAGGAAGAGGACCGGTTCGTTCCTGATGAAGCGCTAGTTCTGAATAGTGATTCAGCTGTCCACAGTTCCGACCTGTTCACTAGGCTTGCTGCTGATGCTAACCTTGGGTGGATCCTCTGGTTACTCTCTGGCAACCTCCGCTCTAGACTCTTAGAACAAAGGAAAGTTCTGGCACTCGGACATACTGGCCGTTCCGTGGTTGTCCGGGCTGAGTCTCAGGATGGTCAGGAGTCGCGCTGCGAGAATGTCCTGCCCTTGGGAGCCTTCTGCTCCTGGGCCGTCCTGCCCCGGAATTGTCTCACACCCCTGGAATTCTCCTTAGAATTCTCCTACTGGAAAAGTCTTTAGAATAGTCCAGAATAGTCTCGGAGCTCTGTGTTGCCTGTTTTTACCTGGAGGAATTTCAGCTCGTTCATTGGCTAAAAGTTCCATGGGCATCAGAGTCCCACGTGGGTTACTTGGCCCTTCCAGTCCCTGATTGGTTGATCAAGGTGAGATATGAGTCACTTACTCCTGCCACCTAGGACTGCAGTCCAGATGTCCATCTGGCACTCCCTAGACAGAAAGGCGCCAATGGATGACCATTGATCATGATAGCCAGGCTTAGCTAAGTGCATCCCCATTTGGGAGCTGTCCCTTATCAAAAGATACCTTAAATCAGCCTGCATGAATAGCTTCTCTGTGGCTGCACCACAGAGATGAAGAGAGAGATGGGGCCTCATTTGGGAAAGCACAGGAACACTTAATTCTGTCTTATTAACAAGCATTGCCGCTACATGTGTGAAGGGATGATGTCTTTTTTCTACTTCTGCAGGTATTAAACAAATTTCACTGTAAAAGTATCCCAAAATTCAGTGAAATATGTGTAATATCAATACATGTTCTCCTATTTTTCAGTGCTTGACAGAATATTTGATGGGAGTTTGTATTGCAACAGGATAATGAACATTGGCATTGTACTATATGTAAAAATAATTTATGGCAAGAAAATATTATAGTTATGGATTTCGGTCCACAAACATGAATATTATTGAATACCGGATTGTCTTGAACACTGCTTAATAAAGTCAGTTGTGTAACTTTAAGCTGTATGAGTTGACAAATGGACAAAATAAGATACAAGTAACAAATTTCACAATGTTTATATATTAAATACCCCAAAAAGTCCCTAAATATCTACAAAAAAGGAACAATTCTTAAAATCTGATGTATTGTTGAAGTAGAAGATTTACATATAATATAATAGCTAAATCTATGATGAAGGAAACATTTCTAGAGCAATGATTTACAGAGGGGGTAAGCTGCAGCAGTGCAGTACATGTATTTTTTAATTAAAAAATCAATAGAAAAATATTGTTTCAGTTTCTATCTTCAGCTAATAGCTCTCTGGCTGCTTCTATCAGCAGCTCTGAACTACAGTTTGTTAGGCTGTACCTTCCTTCTAGGTCAACTTCCTACTGTCAGACCCTCCAGTATTTTCTTCTTCTGCTCATATATGCTCTTGAATTGTCACCTAGAGCTCCAGTGTGCAGGGTTACTCACCCTTTCCTAGCTACAGTACCTCACACATCTGCTAGAAGAGAAGTGCATGTTTAAGTTGTGAGCAGTGCAGTCAAAAGGTATTAGTATTGTAGCAACAGCTGCCTCCTCTGCAACATTACCTCTGCCATTGAATGGGTCCTCTGACCCATATGGACAATGGCCAACATAGGGTACCTAAAACAGGAATTCTGGACAGAAAAAAATATATCTGTATTCTCACATATTACAGGGGACACCTGTGAGTTGATCTTTCCTAAGCATAGTGGTACATGAGAACCCCCACAGTTCTCTTCTTGCCAAGCCTTCAACAACTTTATGTGGTACACCTGCTTTTCCTGTCTGCGGTCCAGTGGACAAAGCATGTAACCTCAAAGGGCCCTTGCCAAACTAACCAAGTTAACGGAAGAGGTTAGGATTAAATCCAATACCTTTCCTTCAGATCCAAACAATCTCAGTGTTTTATACAGGCACATCTGTTGTTCTTGGGTCTTAAGGAGGTTGGCCTGAAAAATGCATTCCATAGTATTCAGTCATTGCCTTAGGTCCAGAAAGTGTTATAATTCAGACTTGGGTGGGAATTAATTATTATTGGATTATTATATAAATTAATTATTGCTCTTACAGTTTGTGTTTCTTCATTCATCAAGGACAATAAACAGGGGACGGAAAGGGTTTTTTTTTATGTGAGTTTACATGTTAATGTAAACTATAGAGGATCATCCTAGTACAACATTTTGTGAGCTAAGCTTTTCACTGGAACATAAATATGTATATTTATGTTGTATATAATTATAAATGTACTATAACTTAGTCTTTAATAAAGATTATTTGCTCTGCATTCCAGCATCATGGTGCCATGAGGGAACAAATAGTTTTTTGTCTCAGATATTATGTTTAATCTCCTAATTAGGACTATAAACTCCTATGTTGGACTTTTTTTCTCCTACATAAGATTTTCAATAATTCACATACTTAATATTTAATATTTAACATACTAAATTTAACATCTTTTAGTATACCGCAGACTTCATCAAGGACATATTTGCCCAGTCATGTAAGTAGCATGAACCTTTGGTGTTGTGGCATGAGGTCACTTTCCAAAAGTATTTCACATATAAACGAAACTGCTTCTGTACCTAACAGTTTTCAATAAAATACTGTATGTGTAACACTTTGCTTACTATAGGATAACCCACATGCATTTTATGATATTAGTTAGCTCCAAACAAAAAAGGGTAGTGAATCTCTTAAAGAGAAATATGTTTGCCATTTTTAGTTGTTTGCCCTGGTTTTCAGCACTGAAACATTTTGTGACCACTGAAAGGGGCATCTGAAATACATTAGTAAGGGAAAAAATATGCCAAGTTCTTGGAAGGTTGCTGCAAAATTCTGTGCTCAAGCAAATGTCATTTTTTTCCGCTGAAACAACCTTGGGATCACTGTTTTATGCTAGTGTCCCCGCCACCCAGGTGTCCTGGAAAATACTAATGATAGTTTTTAAATAAATCTAATACACCATTTTATATATCAATGGCATAACGTGCCTTACAATATTTTAAGAACCATTGTTACATAAATTAGCATTAAGACAAAATATTGTCTTAACTATAACGTGAGTCTTAGTTTAAACTACCCAACTTGGAGTAGATTAAGAACATATTACCAAACCAAACATTTTCAAAGTAAAAATTAGAGCAAAGGAAATTCAACTTAGTAACTGCCCAGTTTACAGAAGCATTTCACAATATTGTGAGAAACTATTGAGCATCACCATATGTATTGGATATCGGATATTATACTGAGAAGAACATATTTTTAAATTAAAATTCATTCGATGAATTGGGCGGATTGAACTGGGTTTAAAATGTCATCGTTTTGGGTATATCACACATGCACTCATACCAAGAAGCAAATACAGATGCAGCCATTCAAAATGTGCGGTACAAACCCGCGGTACGGTAATCTACCCACAAGCCACAAGTGATTGGCTGGCCAAAATGACCGACAGGGGCACTCGTGGTGCATTGGTTGGTAGTGAAAAGATTTAATCATTTAATGTCTTTACTGTGCACATTTTAATCTGCTTAGTTTTGAATATTTATATGGAATTTTACCACTAAAGGGAAATTTTAGTAGCTGAGCATAAAAAGAAGAGGAGCATTACGCATCATAATATATTTATAAGGTCATAAACAATATTAATTTAGGAACATAAACATTACTGTATGTACGTAAACTGTACTGTGTATGGCTGGTCTTGGTAGTTTAAAGAAAAAATACACACCAGTCTTCCATTTCTCCCTAAACATTTTAAGCATGAAAGTTTTATGAAACAGTACCCAAATATGAGATTGCTGTATAGAATGAATTTTAATTTTAAAAAATTATTTAACACGAAAATTAAGCTGTTTACATCTTCCACCTGAGAACAGTCACCCGTTGCTACCCAACGCAGAAACACAGCCACTAACTAGCAAAGAGAGGACATTAGCTAGCCAATATGATAAAGAAATAAATGATTATTTTGTTTATTTCTTTTGCACATTTATTTGAACATTTCCATCGATTGTACAAGCACTTGGAAACTGTCCAATCCCTAGTTCATCAGGCATTTTCTTTTACGCTGCGGGCATTCTTCCGGTCTGGCGCCGGTCTGGCGCCGGTCTGTGTCTTCTAGGATATAATACCAGCGAACTCTTGTTTTTATGTCCACTATAACAGACAATCTCCTTTGCTTTTAACCGAGCGTCTAACCCCTCTGATTGGAGAAAAAAGACGTGCTGGTTTGCTATACATACTGTACCAGGAAGATGATTTCTTTCTATTCGAAACGTGTATTTTAAAAGTTTAAGAAGTAAACCTTACAACGTACACAGATTTCTAAACTGATCAGGATCGTTATCTTTGTCTTATCCATAATAATGTTCACCGCTCTGTCCAGCAAATTAATAATAAACTTTATTTTATATAGCGTTTTAAACAAATAAGTAATTAGATTGCCCATAAACCTAATCACTTTTTCTACATAAACACAGCGTGATTGCTCTCTGAAAATGCTTTTTCTTTTTATTTAGGCTCAGATTTCAACTATAGATCGTATTATTATAAACTTTCTTGGAAAAATGTATTTTATGTAAACCATGTTTGCTATTAATTCATTTAGGGCTAGAATATGTTCATTGTCTTCCAATCAAGTCGAGTTGACATTAGAATCTTGCCATACCCGGACTGTTTCACCAATGCATTAGCATGTTAAAGCGACTTCATTGAGGAGCCTAGCTTTCTTAAATAGTACTGTACTCTACTGTACTTCCTTGGTTTTGGAGGGGGGAGGTGTCTTTCGCTGGAAATCTCACCCCCTTCTACTTTGAAAATACCTGTGAAACCGGTTTAATTCGTCACAGCCAGCACTACCACAAAGAGGGGGGTTGTACTCGTTAATGTCTTAGCCGGAACACATCATTATATCTTATTTTGTATTTCTATAAAAAAATCGTTTGCCCAGCCTTACACTATTGTTGTTATTGTTTTTAATTTGTAAAGCGCTTTGAGGAGCACAGCTTTCTCACCACTTAGATTACTTTTTGATACCATCCTTACACAAAGCAGAAACTTCTTGTATTTTCCGATGACATACAAGTGGAAAGATTACAGATTTTAATCGTCTTTTTTCTGAACCAGGGAAAATCTGATCATGTTTCTCTATAACAATAATAAAAAACTTTATTTTACATATCACCTTTAAAAGTGGCATCTCAAAGCAATACAGTAGATGTAAACCACAGATTACAAAGTAAATACCCAGACAAACGCAAACGCGTTTTTAATAAAATGCTTTTATTCATTCAGCAGAGAGAGAGCGTAAAACCTGGGCGTAACAGCTGTTCCTTTTTCTGATCACTCGCTCTCTGGATAAACGTCTCACCTGTCCTGTTCTTTGTTTTCCTAATTTGCTGATTATGCCTTCTGCGATCCACTCCTGCCCTCACACCTAAAGAAGACTATTTTAAATTCCTTTGCGTGGTCCATTGTGCAATTAACCCTTGTATGTGCTGTCCTTAAGGTGATATCACATAAAGGTGATATGTAAAATAATGTTTTTTATTATTGTTATAGAGAAACATGATCAGATTTTCCCCGGTTCAGAAAAAAAGATCTAAAGTATACTAGTTTGTCACTAGTATACTTTTAATACAGTCTTTGCTGTGCTCTTGGGGATCCTTGTGATATTTTGAGCTCTGGTTGAATGATAAGTGTCGCTGTTTAAATAATTTTCGTAGTTGGAAATTATGAAACGCTCTGTTAAAAGCAAGGGAGTTTTTATGTCCGTTGCAGTAAAAGAAAATGCCTGACAAAGTAGGGCTTGGACAGATTCCAAGTGCATTTTTGCAATTTACGTTGTATTGTCCATTGTGCTGCTGTAATACAGTTTAAAATAATTCAAAGTCTAAACAGTATCAGCTTTATTTATGGGTTGCAATTTTAAAAAAGCCAAAAACTGCACTCAAAATGCAATTTAGAGCTTTCTGGCAAGAGGAGACACCCAAATTAATAATGTAACATGCCACTGTTTGTGCATGAACAAGGTTATACTGCTATTTCCTTAGATACGATTTCCTTGAATCCCCGGCGGAACACATTCCATAAGAATCAGCGCTTTTTTTAAAGGTGGCTTCTCAAAACACCTTACAGGATAAAAACAACAATAACAGCAACAACAACAATATTGTATTTCATTGCACTTTGAAAACCAAGTAATACCTTAACTATATGTGCAAACCTTTAATGATATGTCGCTGTTGTGAATGTCTGTGGAGTGTATCTTATTTGCCTGTCTGTCCTGGCTCTCTCGCTCGCCCTCCCCCCCTCTCTTCCTCAGTTCAAGTCAATTCAAGGTGCTTTATTAGCATGACAGATGGGTACAATCAGTGTTGGGTGTTTACTTTGCTTTGAGATGCCACTTTTAAAGGTGATATATAAAATCAAGGCTTTAACTTGCTTTAACTCTGCAAGTCTTGAGTTCTCGTGTCTGTCCTATCCGAACTCGAAAGTATTACAATATGTATCTTTATAGCAGGTGGTGTACAGCTTTTTAGTATAGATTACACTTTTCTAAAATGTATTTAAAAAATAAAAACGATTACAATCTAATCTTTCCACGTTTGATCCCAAGATCCCAAGAATAAATCTAAACGGGGAGAAAGCTATGCTGAAAGTTAATTAAGATACTTAGAAGACAAAGATATCAATTTATGTTGCATTTGTCTGATTGTGAATCAAAAAACACATATATTTAAACCCGCGTTTGCGATTCAAATCAAAACGAGATTTAAATCAATATAAATGTTTATATTGTAACGCCTAGGTGACTATTCATTGTTATTAAAATGACTTAAATTCGATCATGTTGTGATATTTAGAAATATAAATTTGTTTGGTGCGAGTGAGGTTTTATTTAATCTCTGACTCAGGGAAACGTTTCATTTTTTCAAAGAAATGTTTGTTAAAGGAAATTCATGGCTCCAGTGGGATTCGATCACATACCATGTGACATAGGAGTCAGGAACCTAACCCACTGCGCCACCAGCAAGGTCACATGCAGAGTGCTGAAAAAGCACTACAGAAACATTATCAACAGACAATGTACAGAGTGTACTATTCTTGTGTTGTGGTACATGAATATAATTATATCGTTATTAATTTCTTTAGATACGCGATTCCATATTATATTCCCTTTTAATCAAATTCTAAAAGTATGCTTGTTGATTCCGGTATCACGTTAGTTAAAGACTTCGATGCTTAAAATGTTTAGGGAGAAATGGAATACTGGTGTGTATGTTTTCTTTAAAGTACCAAGACCAGCCATATACTGTATGTTTAAGCTTCAAAATTAATATTGTTTATGGCCTTCACACCCGTTACAGTATGCTCCTATTCTTTTTACTAAGATTTCCCTTCAGTGGTAAAATTCCATATAAATATTCAATACTTAAACGGACACAGTTAAGACATTAAATATACATATACATGCTGTATACAGTACAGTTTGCATACGGTAATATGTTTATGTTCCTAAATCAATCTCTTTTATGAGTATATGAAAGGCATGGTGAATCGATTCTCAAAAATTACTGTACTTTGCATGATTGGAAACAAATGCGTGATTGCGAAATGCTGTGGTGTTACTTTTACAAAGACGGTCAATGTAAAAAAGAATGTGGACCAGGGCAATACTTTGAGTTTACGGCTTGTCCAAGGTCATTTATTATTAATACTATTAGTAATATCTTCGTTAAAGACTTTGATGGCGACAGCTCAAACATGAGAGGTTGAGCTTTATTAGCTCCACCTTGCGGAAATTCCTGATACTATTATTTTGCTTGCGGTATTATAGGAGAATTTACGGTTACTCGCGGTAGACTGCGTAAAGCGCACCACAAACTAATGCGGTATCGCCCGCACATTTTGATTGGCTGCATCTGTAGGTTGGAGGGAAAAATAACTTTCATTTTTGTTTCTCTCTAGCTGGCCTAGCGGTTGTTTTATTGACATTTTCATTTTCCATTACACCTCAATGTGGCAGTGAAAAGACAATAAACAACAAAGAATTAAGATTTATAATGTTACAAAAGCAAACAAAAAATGTGTCCCTTGACTTCCCCTCCTCCCTCCTTTGTGGATGAGGTCCCTACAGATTGAGAAGTGAAAAGAGGATAGATGTAAAGGTGGAGATGGGGTGGGAGAAGGGTGTATACGTCTTCATGCTTCCAAGATTCATATTGTGAATCAAATTCCATTTTTTTAATTATTGCAACTATGTTGTTGAGAAAGTTTAGTTTCCCTTTAAAAAATGTATATACAACAGATTTGTGTTAGCTACAGTGCAGCTTACAGAAAACAATTATTAGTCATTCTTTGAAAATGATTCAAGTCACTACTAACCACTTTTTTACTTATTTCTTTTAAATATATTTGAAAGCCCCTATGTATTTTTAACAATCAAAATCTAAAATAAAATTGTTTTCTTTTTACTGTGTGTACACAATTCTGTAGACGGTAAGTAATGAAAAAATCTGTTAGTGTTACACGGTATTGTGATATACCATATTGTATTTTGAGTTGTGCATAATCATTGTATTTAATGAAATTGTTTGTTGCAAGTACAGCATGCCTGCTGTACTGCATGATCAAAACAGGAAAGATCTAAACCAGTGGTTCTCCAATGTTTTGGACCAAGTACTACCCCTGATCAAGCCAAAGTATCCAAGTACCACCTACAAGTCATCTCAATGACCAAAATGAGCGCACGTGCACGCACACACTCACACTTATAATAAATATTACAATAAACTTTATTTTATATAGCTCCTTTAAAGGTGGCTTCTCAAAGCGCTTTACAAAATGACAACAGGAACAACAACAATTAAAAATAAACAATAAAAAAACACCATTTCAATGAGAGGAGTGAGCCTGTTTAGTCGAGCAAAGCAGATTTGAATTAATTGGTCGAGCCTTAATACAATTCACAACAGAGTCTAACAGATTTTAAATCATCAGGCATTTTCTTGACGGCCAAGGCCTCGCGGTGGATGCTGCAGTGCAGCCACTGCATATCTAGAGCAACCTCTCTAATTCGTGCAACTACACCACTGTGTCGGCTTGTCATCACTTTAGCACAGTCGATAAAAACTCATGCATTTTTTCTAGTCGATGCCATTCTCTTCGATACATTCATTCAGAAGCTAAAATATGTGCTCTCCTGTAGTTCCTGTTGGTAGTGGCTTACAGAACAGAAAGTCCTCATGGGGCATACCCTCAAACTCGTATCTAATGTAAATGAGCAATTTGGCCAAATCAAAGGCATCTACAGACTCATCTAATTGCAGTGAAAAGCATCTGCTCATCTTAAAGGGCTCGATCACCGTACTTTTGACAACATCCGCCATATCAGTAATTCTGCGAGTGACTGTGTCTTTCGAAGGGAGCAGCAGGTCGAGCTGTTAAGATTCTAAACGGTTAATAAACACAATTTGTATTATAAAAATAAGTCTGAGAACCATTCAGTAGGCAGCTACAGTACTTTAAGGCTACAGTACTTTCAGGCAGTTTTAGAGTAGTGCAGTTCTTCATTAGATTATTTTAAAAAATAAAAATGGCAAGACAGTACAGATGAACAATACTATTCATCATGCCTCAGCTTTTCTTGCAGTATGCTGTCCGAAGCCTTGTGCATTTTAAATGGCTGCATCGGTAAAATTGGTCCTTTCAAGGTTTTAAACTACTATAGTACCACATTAATCTATTTCCATTAACTTGTGCGTATGGTCATCATTTAAGGCCAGTGATTTAACCTTTGTTATTCTTTAAACTCAATCCAGAGCATCAATGCCCTTTTGATTTATATTCTATACTTTTCACATTCAACTCTAACAGCTTGTTGACCTATTTTATTACTTCTTTACAGTGTCTAGATAAGAAATTGATAAGTCCAGATAAAATAAGTGCCATCAAATTCATAATATATACATTATGCTGTTGTTATCTGAATGCAATACTCTGTACTTAAATAACGTTTAAAATAATGTTTGCTTTGGTGCTTCAGGACTGAACCACTCCTCTCAACTTGCACATATGAGAAATTTACTAAACATACCTGAATCTAGATAATTAATGTAAATCACGATCAGTTGCTATCAAACAATTGCTGTGGTATTTTATTAATTACCTCAGTTCATTTTAAGTCCTCTGCCTTTTATTTTTTATAGTTAAAAAATAAATTTAATTTAATTAATTTTATGTGGAACATTATTAAATGCTTTCTGGAAATGTAATATACTTTATCTAAGGGTTTACTTGCACACATTCCAAGTGTTGCTTGTTATATTACTATACAGTTAATGTTTCACTTTGGCTTCACAATAAATATTATAACTTTTTATGAATGCTAAATGATCTAAATAGTTGTTTCCTGGCTCACTTTTTAACAATTTTAAAGAGAGGGCTAAACTTTACCATCATTTCTGGCAATTGTTTCTAGTCCATGTAACACCTATCACATTATTGTATATGTAGAATTTAAAATAGAGCCAAATTATTCCACAGCTTGGGACTATCCCTTTCTCATCTTCTAAAGTTAAACCTTTGCATAGTTTTATTTTTTTTACGCTTTTCTTACTGTTATGGTGTAGGAAGAAAAAACAGGTGTGGTAATACAATTCATTTTGACTGGTGTTTGCATGTTTTACTTGGACTTTATCAATTTATATTTCCATCATTTCACTCAATACTATATGGCAAAGTTAATATGTTCTCCTAGTTGTCTGGTACACAAGTCAAAGGTCTATGTACTGTAGCTCAATATTCTTTCCACTGCCCAAAGATACGATGTCTAGGTTAATTGGTGTCTCTAAATTGTCCACATGTATTCCCCAAGCAATAGACTTACATCCATTCTAGGGTGTATTTTGTCTTGTGCCCACTTTCTGCCAGGTTAAGCTCCAGGTACATGTGACCCTACATTGAAATGAGGTCATTACTGAAAACAGATTACTGTAAACATGTGTGTGCATGGTCAATTCATATAGTCCCTGGGAGGCCCTGCTGATTAAGAGACCAGGCTTAACTATACAAATATTTTTAATGATTGAATGTATTAGATATGTTATATTTGAAACAACGATGTTTCAGCTTGAAGCTTAAATACTGTTATACAGTAGCTGTAGGTGACTTTGGAAGAATCTTGATACACTGGGTAACACCTGACGAGTGACAACTTCAAAGCAAACTGATGTTAGTTTCAGATGTAGGGTGTCCAGATTCAGTGTTAAAAGCAATTGTAAAGTTTACCTTGGTTTACCTTAGCTAATTAAGTTTTGGGTAAATGATTAAGTGTCTATCAACAGTCCAGGACTGTTAATAAATATTTGTTTATCCAAGTGTGCCTGAAGTATTACACTTTCCACTAAACCTGTGCCAGAGAACCAAGAACCCATGTGTCTCTAAATATACCAGATGCTCAAATATATTTTTTGAAAAATCTTTACAAGTAAGGGGTTATGATTATTTATTGCACCTACTGATTTATCTGCTCGATCAGTTCCTTATATTTGACATTTCCGTAACCCCTTATTTGTTGCAATACATTTTTATATAATAGTACTAATAATTGATTTTTTGTTTAAAGACATGTTCCTACCTACTGTCCATTTGTTCACTGAATGCAGGATTCATGATATTTAAAGTTCTTTCTGCATGTATTGTTTTGTTTTTGTTGAGTACTTGTATTAGTAGGCTAAAAGACTAATGACATAAAATCACAAAGTCCATTTTTTATAATTCTGTATCCCATGTTTTCTCAATTTCACATTTTTCCTCTTGAGAATGTGCTTTAATGTTGAGCTTTATGCAGCCTATACAACAGAAAATAGTCAATTGGATAAAATTGTTTATTTGCCACTGAAGGATTATGAACAAAGTCAGACTTCAAAAATGGAGTCTTGCTTCTTTTATTCCCCCAGGATATTACTTACAGTATTTTTATAATGTATTTTCTTCTTTACTGCTTTCATTGAATATTAGATTGATAGGGCAAGGCACCTTAAAGTTTAGCATGACCAGGAGTATTCAAGAATATTGAAGGTAGAAATATTAAAAAGATACAAGTTATCAATAAAATAGTTAACAGGCCCAAAAGACCAAAAGGTGGGGGCATTAATTTGTTTTACCGAGAGAACTACACAGCAAAGGAAGATTCAAAGCTAGAGTTCATAATTCTGATGAATTCTAAGGGAAATGCACTACTAGAAATGACAATCTAGGCAATGGATATTGTAAATCCAATTCAATTTACTAGTATGGGGAAATATTCATATAATTTAAATTTTAGCTGTCTTCCACATGGAACAGAGCAGTTTCAGAATGAGATATTTTACAATATACCAATACTCTTTATCCATATGAGTTCTGAATTGCATACTCATCTACACAAGGCTATTTGCCATCTAGTGTCAGATAATTCTAATAGCTCCTAAATTTGTTATACATCAACATTAATCTCAGACACAGTGAGTTTTAAGAAAAGTTGGGGGTGCATACCTAGGGAAAATAACAGTTGTCTGGTACTAGAAATTACTGTGTGCAGTATGGCTGTACTTACCCTAAATAAAATGCTATTTTCTACATCAATAATGCCTTTGTTCTTTGAATATGTAATGTTTAAATGTTTCTTAGTTTCAATATGAACATTTCAATATGAAGTATGGTTTACAAAAAAAAATCCTTACAATCTCAATACGCTTCTAGGCTTTTGAGTACATTACTTGTTTAGTATATGCTGTTTTTGACATAAAAATAAATTGTTTCTGGATGGGTGTGGAGTGGGGGAGGGTTACTGCCCTGTACAGCATCCTGTTAATGATTCAATTTGAGAAGCTGGCAGTACTTCAACCAGTTTCTTTAACCATCCATCCATTAACCATCCAACTACTTAATCCAATTCAGGGTCACGGTTGAGCCAGCCAATCAATGCTCATAATGGATGCCAGTCAATCACAGGTCACACACAGACACACTTGCACCAGGGCTAATTTTCACAGAGGCCAGTTAACCTACCAGTATGTCTTTTGACTGTGGGGGGGAAACCCAAGGGAAACACATGTGAACATGGGGAGAACATGCAAACCATACACATACCTGTAGCACACCAGGTCCAGAATTGAACCCAGGGCCCCAGCGCTCTGAGGCAGCAATTCTAAACACTGTGCCACCATGCCTCCCGTTTCCATAAGCATAACAAGCCATTTCTTAATCTTTAGAAACTAGGCTCCAGAGTACAATAAATATGATGTTATGAATAGTATAGGAAACAAAGAGACATTCATATACTACAATAATAGAGTGGTTAGATTTAATAGTTTAAGTTTTGTTCTCAGCAGTCTTACGATTGAGAGAGAAGTATTGTTCAATACACAATATTTAAAACACACTAAAAAATATAAATAAATTATGACAATTATTTTTGCCAGCAATTATATCACTGTGACAGGAACCCTGCAGTTTACCTTCCCAGGCAATCACAGCTATGGTAGATTAAGACCTTACAAGCAGCATCTCTGATACTTTCTGTGTAACTGATCTATTTCTTTCCATGTTGAGGCATGAAAGGTGAGGAAGGTTGGCAAAAAAGGAGCATGGAGACTATGAGAAAGAAAGAGAAAGTAGAGATGCTTACGCCAAAGCTGGAATGGAAGTCCAAATACACATTGAGTATATGTGTTATTTGTTGTGTTACTTTATTTTTCATATAGATAAACATATGGCTTCTTTCACTTTAGGTTCCTTTCTTCAATATAGAAAGGAACCAAATAGGTACCCCTTTTACATTACTTATTCACCCTAAATAAAAGCAGAGCTTTTGCACTCTGAAAAGCAACTTAATTGTGTTTCATACTGTATGTACCACCTCTTACAGTCACTCTGGATGTTGTTGCTAGTCAGAAAAATAAATACAAACATCTTTTATGTTTCAAATTATTTTCCAGTCAGTGTTTGCAATGTACCGTATCATATGCATTATATATACTGTAAATCTTAATGGAAAAATGCTTCAGATGTCTTATTACCAAATCTAACATTTCTTTACTCGGTAATCCTACATTTTAGACATTCACAATTTTATTTATTCTAAATTAAGAAAAAAGATCCATTTATATGATTTTCAATTCCACAGACAGTATTCATTAATCATATTTGTATGAATAAAGAAATATTTTATGTATTAATGCTATTACAGTATACAGTATACTATAGTCATAGTTGCATGGAAAAAAAAGTTGGCAGATTTATATACTGTTTATCAGTGTACTCTTATGTGCACTCCATCCTATGTATTGCTTGGTTCATTTTTACATTTATAATTATATTCTTGTTCAGGTACATTCAGGTACTTATATGCAATAGCACAGGCATGCAATAGCCTAATTTTCATGCAATTGCAGAGGCACGCAATAGCAGTAGCAGAGGCATGCAATAGCATCATTTTCACATTATGTAGGAAGTAACATACTATAAAGATCCACTTTCACACAAGTTTTGTTAGGAGAAAATGACTTTCATCCCCAGATAGAATCTTAATTATTTTTAAAAGTTTTTGGAATAACTTACAAAAAGTTATAAAATTCTTAAGTTATGAAAATTGTCTTAAAATCCAATTTTAAATATGTATTCGATGTATATAAAATTGAGGAACATCATTCAATTATAAATGGGAGTTGAAAACATAACTAACGGATAACATAAGTTACTGGTGGGTAGTAATTTTTATAGCTATTTGTCCAATCATGACACTACATGAGATGGAACTCCAACTACTTCTTCAGCCTTTTCACCCTATTGTAAGATATAAATGTGTAATACAGAACAAGGAACCAATATCTAAAACTTACTAGTAATATAGAATTGGATAAAAAGCCATCACCTGCATTATTTTATAATATGGGAAGATCACTGAGTTTGATTTATAATAAATGTAAGGTTCTACAAATACTGTACATAAAAATACAAGGTATAAATACAGTGCCTTTATAAGTATTCACATCCTTTTCTATGGTGTACCATTTTGGGAAACTACAAGCTTATGTTCACAATATTTTTTAAAAATGTCATATTTATTCAAAACCTAAATGCTCAAACTGAAGACTTTGAAAAGTAAGAGAGGTTACAGTAAATGTCAGCAAAAAATGTTGATACCATAGTTTTCAGACCTGTGAACTCAATATTTAGTGGAAGTGCCTTTGGGAGCAATTACAGTCACAAGCCTCTTAGGTACGTCACTGGCAACTTTGCACACCTTGGTGCACTTTTACCCATATTAGCAGATTAGCTTAATTAAGCACTTTCAAGTCAAGGCTCAAACTGGGTATCTCAAGCACATTCACATTCTTATTCTTAAGCACTCAAGGATAGATTTGGTCATTTTCCTTCTAAAATATTACTTTTTTCCTAGTAATAGGGCTGAAGCAGGTTTTCATCAAGATTTGCCAGTACTTTTCTCCAACCTGACATTTTTCCCAGTCCCTGCTGATGAGAAGCAACTATACAACTTTATTGCTGAGTGCTTCCACTCTTTGTACATTTTTCTGTCTGCATGTGCTATAGAATGTTATTTCTGCAACAATATTTTCTTGGTAATCTAAGCAGCCAGTTATCTACATTCCATAAATGTAATAACTAAAAGCAATTAAACAACATTCGGCTGACTATTGCATGTTGTGAAATGCACAGTATACAAAAACATTTATATACTCACTTTAATGTTTTCAAAATGAGATCTAAACAAAATAAATTATATTTTACTTCACTCTAATAGAGCGCCATTATGACGTTGACATGCAGCTCACTGTGTCTGCACAACTAACTTTTAAAAGAGTAACTTACTTCTTACACATTAATCACTAGCCAGGACATAAAACTAGCAATTCACTAATATGCAAATTATAAAACAATTTTCTTGGTTTGCTTGTCATATATGAAGTACTGCCAGACTCCATATATTGTTTTTCTGACTGAAAGCATGGTTGACTTGCAAAGCCTAGTACTACTAACTTAGCAATCTTGTTTTATTGACAGGTTCCCAGTAACAAGCTATCTTACTACCAGAGAATAAATTCGCAATATCTCAAAATTCACAATAATCAATCAATCAATATATCAAGGTTTATTTATCAATGCACAACAATACAGCATACAGCGGTGGTTGTCGGCAGTGGATTGCATTTTCCGCAAGCTTATCAAAGAGAGATAGGACAAAATTTGATAGAAGTTTACAAGAAGAATACAATAAATTATACAGTAACAATTTACAAGCTTATGCAATAAATAAATGCAGGGGGAAAAAACAAAAGAGGGAACAAAAAAACTAAACGCAGTGGACTGACTATTTTTCAGTGGTCGTTTGGGTAATTACTGGTGGCTGCTGTTGCTGTCTGTTTAGCAGTCTTATTGTCCTAGGGATAAAACTGTTTGGAAGTCTGCTGGTCTTTGTCTGTAGGCTCCAGTATCATTTTCCAGACAGTAGTAGGGAAAACAGACTGTGGTTTGGATGACTGGGGTTCTTGAGTATGGACCTGGCTTTCTTGAGGCATCTATAAGAGCAGATATCCTCGATATCTGGTAGCATGCAGCCAATGATGAGCTGTTAAGACCAGGTTAAGTCTTCTGTGACGTGAACACCTAGGAACTTAAAACTGCTGTCCCTCTCCACTGCAGACCCGCTGATGTAAATGGGAGCATGGTCTGCTCTCTGATGTTTTGTGTAGTCCATGATCAACTCCTTAGTCTTACTAGTGTTCAGAGAGAGGTTTTTGTCATGGCACCATGCTGCCAGGGTTTCAACCTCCTCCCTATACGCAGTCTCATATTATGTAAACTGTACTGTTTATGGCTGGTATTGGTAGTTTAAAGAAAAAATACACACCAGTATTCTATTTCTCCCTAAACATTTTAAGCATCAAAGTCTTACATGTGGTTATTTCGGAAATGTTTTTACATGCTCCTTCTGACCATATTACTGTACGTTTATATATTTTGTGAGAAAAGTGATAGTTTTAAGCTTTTCTGCGAATACATTTGTTATCGGACTAACTAAAGCATACTTTTAGAATTTTAGAATAACTTATAAGGCTGAGGTAGGGTGTTCAAAACTTTTCTTTTAACAAATAAACATTTCTTTGAAAAACTAAAATAGCAAATATAATGGGCACTATATTGACCTTTTTTATATTTCTAAATATCACAACATGTTTGTACTGTATGTACACAGCGGTACCACAGGGTGTAGGGAGCAAACCCACATTACCCCAAAAGCCCTACATTAAAGTAGAGCATTCGCCCAATGCAGAGCCCGGCTGGGGTGTGCGGTGAGGGGCAGGACGAGAGTGGTAGTGGTCAGGGCAGGGATTAGGAAAGCCGCTAACCAGTGCAGCTGACCCACTGTAAAACGGGTGTACAGTCTGGGGAGATCGCAGACTCCCCTCCACTCCCCTCCCAACCAAACAAACATTTGTGCCTCTCCAAAAATACCTCAGATCTACTCTACAGACCCTCAGCTAATAGAAAATCACCATGGTGACCTTTGCTAAGGTTGCTGGGGTTAAATTGCCCCACTGGATAAATTGCTTGTAAAAAAAATGGTTTTACAACTTTCTTTTTTCCTTTCATTTTCAAATTAGAATAGGCAAGCCTTCCGATGAAAGACAGTCCCCCTTCCCACCACAAAAAGAGATTCACAACGCGAAGCTGTGTCAGTCTTCTGTGTAAAAAAATCGGTTTGAAAATCATGGAAGCTGTTTTTAATAAGCTATATTTGAATTATACAAGAATAAAGGATGGGCATTTTCCTGCTGTCAGCAGTATTGTGTATATAGTTGACCCTTACCTGAATGAAAACAGGACATAAAGAAATCAAACAAAACTTTATTCTCATGCTTACAGTCTGGGTAATTGGAGGCTGCGCTGTTCTGCTTCCCATGGTGATATACAGGTTTTTCGCACGAAGCCGCATTGAGCAGTATTTCTCGTGTTGTGAAAGTGTGTACACAGCGGTCCAGTTAGTGCGTAATTACGCATCAATGAAAAACCAGAGGTTTAAAAAAAGAGAATTAGCTCACTGATAGTTTTATGTGGAGGCTGTCTTATATGTACTGGTCTTTAAAATGCATTTGGTTTGAAAGCTTTCTGTGTTTCCCTTGTGAAGATATGGACAAAAGAATATTCAAGTGTGGTAAAAAAATGGCTTAAAAACAACATAGTGGAGGCTGTGAAAACAGTCACAATGTACTTTGTACACACAGCAAGTGTTTTTGTAACTCTAGGAGGTTTCGTGAAAAAGCTATAGGCATGCCAAAATCATTTTCGAACTTCAAGTTAATTCTACCCCGATGTAGACGATGCATTGTTATCTCAATCACCTGCTAAGTCATTTTACACCACGGGAAGACAGGAGAATGTGACTAAACTATATCTGTACAGAATGTATGTTGTGTTTAAAATGGATAATTAAAAAAAACTTGCAGCTTACTCAAAGATTCTAAGATGATCACGAGGAAGTGTATTGCATGTCTAATGGTCTAACCCCATTACCCCCATTTTGATTAAAATTGCAAACGCGTGTTTAATTAAATGCCTTTATTGATTCACAATTTGACAATGTAATGTAAATCATTATCTTTGTCTTCTAAGCCCCTTCATTAACTTTAAGCATAGCTTTCTCATCATTTAGATTTATTTTTAATACCATCGTTAAACAAAGCAGGAGCATATTGTACTTCCTCATGGGATCAAACGTGGACAGATTAGATTGTAATCATTTTAATTTTATATTATAATTTTATAATTGAATACATTATAGAAAAGTGTCATCTATACAAAAGTTGCATTTAATACCACTCGATAGTTATATTAATAGAGATAAGCTCTCTATTTAAGCTCAGATCAAAGATCAAACACAGATCAAAAATCAATATCACACACTGGGACTGATCTGTGATCTGTGATGTGGTTGAATGTAAATTGTGGTGCTCTAGCAGGCTAGCTGAGCTGGTGTCTGTGGTTCGGGCCAGCTGGCTGTGCCGAAAAATAAATAAAAACTGGTTTAACAAGCATACTGTAGTTTTTGTTAACACAACTTTATCAGTGAAAAGACCACGGGCACTTTTCTCCCCCCTACATTCTCTGAGTAGAATAGGCGTACCTTCCAATGAAAGACAGTCCCCCTTCCCCCCACGGACAGACAGACAAATGTTTTCACATTTATTATTTGACTAGCTATTCAGAGGGAAAGGTGGTGATGTCAGCACACTGGCAAGCATGCTCTTTAGATAACGCGATTCCATATTATATTCCCTATTAATCAAATTCTAAAAATATGCTTTTGTTTATTCCGATAGTGAGTGTATTCGCAGAAAAGGTTAAAACTATCACTTTTCTCACAAAGTATTTAAACAATATGGTCAAAAGGAGCACGTAAAAACATTTCCAAAATAATAATTAAATTCTGAAAAGTATGAGTTTCTTTTACTGTGATAACGAGTGCAAGTATTCCTGTAAAATGGTAATCACTTAACTTTGAATATTTTGTGATATTTAGAAAGACCAACAAATTCAATAGTGTCGATAATATTTATTGTCAGTAATAATATTTGTAGCAGTTTGAAATTATTCATTGTTATTAATAAATGACTTAGCTTCGAACATGTTGTGATATTTAGAAATATAGTATATATAGTGCCCATAATATTTGTTATTTTACTTTTCCAAAGAAATGTTTATTTGTTGAAAGAAAACTCATGGCGACAGCTGGGCTCGTATCTCCGACCTCAGCATTATAAGTCAGTCACTTTATAAGTCAAGCCAACATGCCATAGAAAGTGACGTGTCCAGCAGTGAAACAGCAATACAGATATCAATGGAAAGTCTTTTACTACTGTTTGTGCAACAGTACATGAATATAATAATATCATTATTAATTTATTTAGATATGTGATTCCATATTATATTCCCTATTAATCAGATTTTAAAAGTATGGTTTTGTTTTCGCCGATAACGAGCATATTTGCAGAAAGGGTTAAAACGATCAATTTTCACAAATTATATTAACTTTACAGTACAGTAATATGGTCAGAAGTAGCATGTACAAACATTTCCGAAATAACCACATGTAAGACTTTGATGCTTAAAATGTTTAGGGAGAAATGTAATACTGGTGTGTATTTTTTATTTAAAGTACTAATACCAGCAATACACAGTTTACATAATATGTTTATGTTCCTAAATTAATATTGTTTATGACCTTCAGATGCGTTATGCTCCTCTTCTTTTTATGCTCAGTTACTAAAATTTCCCTTTAGTTGTAAAATTCCATATAAGTATTCAATACTAAGCAGATTAAAACGTGCACAGTAAAGAGATTAAATAATTAAATCTTTCCACTACCGACCAATGCACCACGAGTGCCCCTGTCGGTCATTTTGGCCAGCCAATCACGCACTGGTATGACGTAGGTAGTTGCGTGCAGTACAGGTTTGTACCGCGCACTTTGAATGGCTGCATCTGTTTTTGTGAATGTATCACCATTAAAAATAAGTTTATTGAGAAACATTTTCATCATACATTGTCCAACAGGCCTGATGGTGAAGGTAGAATGGCATCCTAAATTCATAATGAGTAACCATTTGTTTTCTAGACTCAATAAAGTTGGAGTGCACTGCTGAGCAATAGTGTTGGCCAATTAAACCAGGTCTAATTGAAGATACTGATACTCTGTAGGAGTGGGTCATCACCTGGGAAGATAGCTTGTCATTTCTACCTACATCTGAGAGAGAGAAGTATAGATAGAAATTTAAATAGCACAGTCTTGATTACTCTCTGGCTTTACCGTTCACAGACATGCTCTATGTGTGATGAGAATGTGGATAGGGAGAATTGACTGCTGCTATGTCAGGGGTATAAGTGTTGGTTACAGAGAGGCAGCATTGGCCAAACAAGATTAGCTGCTACAGTGAAAGTAGAGTGACTGGTTATTCCTGAAGATTATGTGCTTGGTGAAGACAAAGAGTGAACAATTGAAAAAACAAGAACAAAGAATTGAATGAATAAATGAACTGAAAGATTGTGATTGGGTAATGTGAAGAATAGATCATAGTGGGTATAACAGTGAAGAGTGATCTAAAAATAAGAAGAAAATGCAAACTTTCTTTAGAGCTGAACAGTGAGTGAGAGCTAGGATCTGTAGTTGCTGGTAAACTGTGCAGCAAAGATGGTTGGTCGAAGCCCAAGTGTAGTATCCAGTGCACTGTTTAAGATGGTAAGGAGATGACAATAGATGTTGGGGTCAGGAGATTCAATGAGAAATGATGTAGGCTGGAAACTGGTCAGTTCATTACGAACTGTCTAAAAAAGGGTAAGGCTCCCAGCTAAAAACAAAAGGGGGAAGTTTGTGGGACAAATGACAAAGAAAGGATCAAAAAAGGAAAAAAAAAACAATAGACAAAATAGCAAAGAAAAAATGATCAAGACTAATAGGAAAAAATAAACAGGAAACTGCTGTATTGCAGCACAGGGAAGTAAAAGAAAAACTTTTGTTTAGTGAGATGTGATCATTCTCACAGAGATTAAGGTTCTAGTGGTGGAGCAATGATACAGTGTTCAAAGAAATTAAATAGGGCTTATAATCAATGTGATTGAAAACTAGATCAGGAGACTGATGCAAAAAGGGTTGGCTTAATTAAAAGGTGTCCCGATCTAGTTTGAATGACAGGCTGGGAACTTGTGGGAATGTTGGTGTTGCCCAGAGCTTCAGGATGTGAGTCGGACCCAGCCTAGGCATGACAGGATCCTGGATGGGAGCCCCAAACAAATGAAAGAGCATTTGAAACATGTAAAAAAAAAAATAAGGTGACATGGTTGATACTATGTTGTGTGAGCTAGTGTGATAGCACTATATACAATTGAACAATATGAAAAATACCAAATCATTATAGAAAGCTCATTACTGTTCACATATTGCCAGAAACAAATATATATACATTGTAAAATGACCAGAGGAATGGTCATTCAATCACCGGTATTTTCGGAACAACCGCTTAATATACTCAACATAAGACCTGAGCAAAATGGCCACCAAGAAGAACCAGGTGATCCGCATATGGAAAAGGTCTATTCAGAAAAACAACTAAATACAGCTGAGCCTCATCAGAAACCAAAATATAAATGCCGGAAACAGTGAACCGGCACGGAAGCCAGTAAGTGAATGCATTTTGGAGGAGATAGAGGAATCGGGTTGGTGTTTGTAAGGAATAAAAAATAACGGATTAACAGAAGGAAAAAAGAATTATGGTTTCCGGTTTGTGATTTGGATAAGACACAGATTTGTGGCACTTTACGGACTTTGGAACTCTTGGAAAACTTTAAAAACTGGAATCACCAATTCTTCTTCTTTTTCTACTCTCCCGTATGAAATTGCCAGTCATTAATCAATCATAGTTCATTGCTATGATCCCTGCTCCAGTATGGAGAGAATCAGACAAGTACTATAAATACTTTCCTCCTAAAACAATTCAGTGAAATATACACTATCGAAACATCAGGCAATTTTCACCTCCAGATTCCTCAGTGATTACTGAGGAGTAGTGTTCATTAATCAGAGTAGTGATGTAGCTTTCACAGAAAACATTGCAAGCTCATGGGTGTCTGTGACAAGGGCAACTGTTGTGCAGAAGATACCTTGCCCGGCTCAAACCAGGCAGCTACTTATGTTCTGTTACTTGCGAAATCCCAGACACTGTAGGTAAAAGCTACAGCTATTCCAATAAATATTTAGATAATACTTATTTGCTTTTTGCTTAGATGCACCCATAACACAATGAAGTTGAACTTTACCTGATTCACATCAGTTTGTGGATATCTGACAGCTCAAAGCACCCAAACAGGTGCTTTGGTTGAGGGATGGTGGGGGTGGTCTATGCACTTTCCCTTTGACAGAGTAGCATCACTGTTTAGGTAGATTTTAGCATGTACCTACAGTATGTACTTAAATGTACTAAAATCTACTAAAATGTACTATGTACCTATGTACTAAAATCTATGCATATGTATAGTCATGCAGTGACTATACATATGGATATTACAGCACTGCTGTTTTCTTATTTGATACACTTTAGAATGTGAGATGTGTGTGTTATTTTTTGTATGAATAACATACTGTACTAGTGTGCTGCATGCAGCTCTGCATCTTTTCGGATTCAATCAAGAACCATTCATGGACAGCTATAGCTTAAGAACTCCACACTACCATTCCTCAGACAAAAAAGATTTCCACTAAGCCAACAGATTGTATCTCCTGCTTCACAAAAATTCAGTGCAATCCACATTTCAATGGGGTGATATTACCTTCTGTCACAAGCTCAGTACTTCTGAGTCTTGTTACACTAGTACTCAACACATGAAGGACAACAAATATATAAAAGATGACTAGTAATGTATTACCTTTTGTCAGTAATTTATAGGTAGTACATAATCTTTATGTACTGTATCATTAGGGAAGTACTTGTAAGGCATTTTAGGGTTCCAATTAGTGCGTAAACCTCCGGTTTTTCATCGATTCGTAATTACGTGCTAACTGGAACCCGGGGGGGACCGCTTTGTACACAGGTTCACAACACGAGAAATACTGCTCAATATGGCTTTGTGCGAAAAACCCGTATATCACCATAGGAAGCATAACAACGTAGCCTCCAACTACCCAGACCACAAAACAAAGGAATAAAGCTTTGTTTGATTTCTTAAACCCTTTCTTTATGTCCTGTTTTCATTCAGGGAAGGGTCAACTATATACACAATACTGCTGACAGCAGGAAAATTCCTATCCTTTACTCAGCAGCGTCTTAAAACCAGCACCCATGGTGTTCCAACTGATTTTTTTTACACAGAAGACTGACAAAGCTTCGTGTTGTGAATCTATTTTTCTAAGAAAACGTGAGTGGGGGAGGTGGACTTGCCCTTATTCTACTTTAAAAATACCTGTGAAACGGGTTTGTTTACAATGTAGACACAGAGACAGAGAGAGAGACATCATCATCCACACTGGCAATGACCTGAGGACCCAGAGGGAGCAGGTGGCCCAGTCCATCAGGAGAATGGCAGAGAGGGCCAAACAGGAGTTCCCTCGCGCCCAAATTGTCATCTCCACCCTGCTGCCGAGACAGGACGAGCAGCATCACATCATCAAGAGAATCAACGCTGAGATCTCAGGGTGCTGCGCCCTGCTCCCAAACGTCTACCTGGCCCACCACTCCACCCTTGGACCACAGCATCTACACGACCATAAACACCTCAAAAAACAGACTATTGGACTCTTCCCAAAAACTCTGAAAGACACCACATTGGGCAGACATCCAAACAGCACCCCAGAGAGAAACAGGAGGACAACCAGAGGAACGCCCTAACACCCACACCCCCAACCCAGACCAGCTCAACCCACAAAGAACAGAACCAGCACCACCCTACAGCCCTCCAACCCAGACCAACGACCGGACAGGACCAGAACCAGAGCCCCACCCCACGCCCCTCAACCAGACCAGAAGCTGAACCGGACCAGAACCACATACTCCCCCCATCAAGCACAACAGCAGAGCCAGACCGAGCCCCTCCTGCACAGCTACGCCGCAGCCTTGGCCAGACCAGCAGTCCCGAGCGGTTTGGAACTTGGAGAAATCCGGCACCTCCTGAACCTCATCTGCACCCGGCTTATGAGCTGAACTACCATCACCCACAGCGACAGTCAAAAGCACAATACTTGTTTTTGTTGATGATGTAAATGTCCGACACAAATTTGATACAGTTCCAGAAAACAAAATCAAATTGTAAAGATAATTCAAACGACAACAATGAGATCGATAAGTATGTTTATCAAGAATGTAAAGGAGACAGACATCATGATCCTACAGGAGACATGGTGTCGGGGAGACTTGGCTACCCACTGTCCCCCAGGCTATAAGGAGATCATGGTGCCCTCTGTCAAAAAAAACCAAATCACCTGGGGCAGAGACTCTGGGGGGATCATTGCGTGGTACAGAGCGGAGCTCAGTCACTCCATACAATTAGTAAAGAAAGAAGAGTCACGAGTTTGGCTTAAAATCAACAGAAATATCATCTGTACAGAAAATGAGGTCTTCCTGTGTGCTGTCTACATCCCGCCCTCAGACTCCCCCTACTACAATGAGGGAATTCTCCCCAGTCTCCACACGGAGATCGGTCACTTTCAGGACCAGGGAAACGTGCTGCTCTGTGGTTACCTCAATGCACGAACAGGCACACTGGCAGACTTCACCAGCACACAGGGAATCACTCACCTATTCGGACAATCCCCTCTGTACCACACACCGGTCACCTCACACAGGTGCAGCCATGACACCACCGTCAACAGCACCAGGCATGAGCTGCCGCAGCTCTGTCAAGGGCTGGGCAGGACTAGAGGGGACTCTCTAGGCAGGTTCACCTACAGCTCAGCTCTGGGCAGCAGTGTGGTGGACTACGCCATCACCGACCTGGACCCCTCCTGTATCAGTGCCTTCACTGTCAGGCCACAAACTCCCCTCTCTCCAACCACAGCCAGTTCACACTCTACATGAAGAGAGCACACCAGCACAGAAACACACTGCCACAGCCCAGCCTGCTGTACGACCTCAACCAGGTGTACAGATGGGACACAGACAGCCTAGACAGATACCAAACTGCACTAGGCAATGATGAAATTCAGACACTGTTGGACACATTCCTAAACACTCCATATCAAACCAACAAATTAGGCATAAACTTGGCCACACAAAAACTAAATCACCTATTTCACAAACTAGCATCAAAATATAAGGTAAAAGCAACTAAATAAAAAAACTACCAAAAAGCAAAAGAAAAGTGGTTTGATACGGAGTGCAAAAACATCAGAAATTCACTACGAAAAGTCTCAAATGAAAAACACAGACAACCACACAACACAGATCTGCGCCTTGGGTACTGTGATATGGTAAAACTTTACAAACACACGCTGAAAAAGAAAAGAAACACATACATAAACAAACAACTTGCAGAAATTGAGGAGTCACTAAATCAGAACTGTTTTTGGGAGAAGTGGAACAATTTAAACAAATCAAAACCAGAAGAATTGGCCACCCAAAATGGAACAATCTGGCAAACATACTTTGAAAATCTCTATCAAAAGCTCCCAAATACAAATCAATCAGACCAAAACACCATTTATGTAAAACTCAAAATTTTGGAATTGGCTATCAAAGACAACCAAAACCCCTTAGACTCCCCAATCACTGAGCAGGAGCTACTGGACAAACTCCAGGCCCTCAGACCACGCAAAGCCTGTGGCCAAGATGGAGTCATAAATGAGACGCTGAGACACAGCAGCCCAAAGTTGCAACAAGCCCTACTCAAACTCTTCAATCTCATCATGACAGCTGGATGTTTCCCCGAGGCCTGGAACCAAGGACTGATCACGCCCATCTATAAGTGTGGAGATAGACTAGATCCAAACAACTACCGGGGCATCTGTGTGAACAGTAACCTGGGGAAGGTATTCTGCAGTATCCTAAATACATGAGTACTGGCCTTCCTTACGGAACACAATGTCCTGAGTAAAAGTCATATTGGCTTCTTACCAGATCACCGCACATCTGATCACATTTACACCCTACACAAACTGATAGACAAACACATCCACCAAAAACACAATTTTGCCTGCTTTGTCGATTTCAAAAAAGCATTTGACTCGATTTGGCATGAAAGATTGTTTTACAAAATACTCCAAAGTGGCATAGGGGGCAAAGTGTACGACATCATTAAATCAATGTATTCAGAGAGCAAATGAGCAGTGAAAAATTCTTCACCCAAGGCCGTGGGGTGAGACATGGCTGCAGCCTGAGCCCAACACTGTTTAATATCTATATCAACGAATTAGCAGGAATGTTGGAACAGTCTGCAGCTCCTGGTCTCACACTACACGACACAGAAATCAAGTTCCTGCTCTATGCAGATTACCTGGTCCTGCTGTCGCCCACAGAACAGGGGCTGCAGCAGAGCCTGGCACTGCTGGAGCAGTACTGTCAGACCTGGGCGCTGACAGTCAATCTGGACAAGACCATAGTTATGGTTTTCCAGAAGAAAGCCAGACCTCAGGGAAACAGGTACAAATTCACACTGAACAACAACACATTGGAGCACACATCCAGCTACACATATCTCGGTCTCACCACCAGCTCTTCTGGGAGTTTTGACCTGGCAGTGACGGCACTGAGGGAGAAGGCACTCAGGGCTTTCTACGCAATAAGAAGGAGGCTCTTCAACATCAACCCACCAACAAGAATCTGGCTCCAAATATTTGAAAGTGTAATCCAACCCGTTGCCCTATACGGCAGTGAAGTGTGGGGTCCCCTCACAGACCAGGATTACACTCAATGGGACAAACACCCCACAGATACTCTGCACATGGAGATCTGTAGAAACATCCTCCGTGTGCAGAGAAAAACACCTAACAACGGGTGCAGGACCGAATTAGGCCAGTACCCACTATTGATAAACAGTATTGGCTACACCTAAAAAACAGCGACCAAAATTCCTACCACCACAAAGCCCTGCTGAGCCAAGAGCTGAGCCCAAAACAGAGCCCCCTGAGCCAGCTGGTCCTGAGGCTCACTGACCTGAGCCACACTGACGCTAACTAGCATCAGGACAGCACTGCTAGAGCACCACAACTAAGACTCAACCACATCACAGCACAGATCAAACAGCAATATCTCATACACTGGGACACACACACAAACACAACATAAACTGGAATGCTACAGAACCCTAAACCAGCAGCCATATCACCCTGCAACTCACAACTGGCAACCCACTGAAGCTAAGCAGGTGTGAGCCTGGTCAGTACCTGGATGGGAGACCTCCTGGGAAAAACTAAGGTTGCTGCTGGAAGAGGTGTTAGTGGGGCCAGCAGGGGGCGCTCACCCTGCGGTCCATGTGGGTCCTAATGCCCCAGTATAGTGACGGGGACACTATACTGTAAACAGGCGCCGTCCTTCGGATGAGATGTAAAACTGAGGTCCTGACTCTCTGTGGTCATTAAAAATCCCAGGGCGCTTCTCGAAAAGAGTAGGGGTGTAACCCTGGTGTCCTGGCCAAATTTCCAATTGGCCCTTACTAATCATGGCCTCCTAATAATCCCCCTCTATGAATTGGCTACATTACTCTGCTCTCCTCCCCACTGATAGCTGATGTGTGGTGAGTGTTCTGGCGCACTATGGCTGCCGTCGCATCATCCAGGTGGATGCTGCACATTGGTGGTGGTGGAGGGGAGTCCCCATTACCTGTAAAGCGCTTTGAGTGGAGTGTCCAGAAAAGCACTATATAAGTGTAAGCAATTATTATTATTATAGACAGACAATACACACTAGCCAATTTGACCAAGATAAGAAACAACAAACAGAAACAGACCCTGAGGAAGTACAGGCTCAGTGACCACAGCCTGGCCACAGAAACTGGGCAACACAGGCAGACCTGGCTGCCCAGAGAGGACAGGCTGTGCTCTCCCCACTGTCAGTGGGGAGAAATAGAGACAGAGGTGCACTTCCTACTGCTCTGTGACAGATACTCTGGGATTAGAGAAACATTCTTCCCTAAACTCAGAAATCTAGTCTCCCACACCTGCCAGAATCACAACGGGTCCCAATCCTACTGGTAGAGGGAGGAGGGAACTCAGTTGAACTGGCAGCCCAGTATGTGATCTCCTGTCACAGTCTGAGGAACAGTGAGTCTGTCTCCCAATAATGCTCCTTCTGTCTACATTATATGTAAATATTTTATAATATGTCATTGAAGTAAATGTCTGTAATATCTCTGTAGATTTTATATTAATGTTATTTTTTGTTTTGTTTCATGTGAATTTCATTATTTTATTTGCTTTGGCAACACTGATTGTACCTATTGGTCATGCTAGTAAAGCACCTTGAATTGAATTGAATTGAGAGAGAGAATGAGAAAGAGAAGAGAGAGATGCGATAACAACCTTTGCACATTAATGTAGGGCTTTCGGGCTCACGTGAATTTGCGCCCTACTATACAACCTGCGCTACTGCTGTGTACATACAGTTGGAACATGTTGTGATATTTAGAAAAATAAAAAAATGTCAATATAATGCCAATAATATTTGCTGTTTTAGTTTTTCAAATAAATTTTTATTTGTTAAAAGAAAACTGATCGCGACAGCTGGGTTTGAACAATCAACTCAATGGAAAGTCTTATACTACTGTTTGTGCAACAGTGCATGAATATAGTTATACCGTTATTAATTTCTTTAGATCCGTGATTCCATATTATATTCCCTATTAATCCAATCTAAAAGTATGCTTCTGTTTACTCCGATATTGAGCGTATTTGCAGAAAAGCTTTAAACTATCACTTTTCTCACAAAGTACTGTATACTGTATAAACGTACAGTCACATGGTCAGAAGGAGCAAGGAGCACGTAAAAATGTTTCCAAAATAACCACATGTAAGACTTTGATGCTTAAAATGTTTAGGGAGAAATGGAATACTGGTGTGTATTTTTTCTTTAAAATACCAAGACCAGCTATATACAGTACAGTTTACATACAGTAATATGTTTATGTTCCTAAATTAATATCTTTTATGGGCATGTGAAAGGCATGGTGAATCGGAGATTCTCAATAATTACTTTGTATGATTGGAAACAAATGTGTGATCGTATCAATGAAATGCTGTGGTGTTACTTTTTGTCAATGAAAAAATAAAGTCTTTTCGTTTATAAATACGGTTACAAAGAATGTGGACCAGGGTAAAACTTTGAGTTTACAGCTTGTCCAAGGTCATTCTTTATTAATACTATTAGTAATATCTTCGGTAAAGACTTTGATGGCAACAGCTCAAACGTTGTTCATGAGAGGTTGAGCTTTATTAGCTCCACCTGGCGGTAATTCCGGATACTATTATCTTACTTGCGGTATTATGCTGTATTATACGGTAACCCATGTTATACCGTTACAAGCCCACCACGTTTTACCGCGGTATAACCCGCTCGTTTTGAATGTCTGCATCTATAGGTTTACCTGTTTTGAAACTTTATGAGTCAATAACGATTAACATATTCACAATCCTAAAAAGCAGACATCTCATTTTATTTGAAATTCTATCTAAATGCATATAAAATATATACTTTTTCTTACCAAAGATTTTAACTAAACATATGTTAAATAAGTATAACATTTGCTGATGCAAAATATGTATATGCTAAGTTGCATATAAGACGGTATCTTCAAGGCATTTTGAGTTTATGATGCCTGTTAAAAGGAATGTGATAAACTGCACAACTGCAAAACCTTTCAAAACACCAAATCAGCACGGAATCTAACTGTAGGGTTTGATTTGTATGTGTGAAAGGGTTCATTCTAAATTTGGTTAAGCTGAAGAAGGGAAGAATACACCTGTTGTGTGGAAAGCTTACAGAGAAAATAAGTGACATTTCAGATAAACTAGAAGGTGAGGAAGAGCTCTGTCAGAACATTTGTATGTTGAACCTAAATACAATAGTCATAAATATATGCTCAAAAAAGCTTTAAAAAAAACATTTATGGTAACATAAAAGATCGCCAAGGCCTGCACTCAGATTATAAAAACCCTTCAAGAATGATTGTATTCAGAGTATAGCAAAATATTTTTTAATATGTCCCTGTGTGTTCACTGGAAAGGACTTTTGTGACAGGTTAAAACTCTGTACAAACCTTTAGTTAGCTGTGGTGTGATTTCTTGCATCCCTACATAGGGATATACTTAAAATCTCTTCAAATATTCTTGAGGAACCTGTTATTCATTTTCAAAGCCATAAAAAAATATATAGAACACTTAGTTGCTTAAATTTCCTTCATAATGTATATGCCTAAATATTTTATATCTAATTTCCATGAATATTTATAGCTATAGGTATTACTTAGATATTTTAATAAAGTAAATACTGATTTTACTGTTTCAGTTGCAGTACTGTTAAGAATTATAATAATCTTCAAACTCTAGAATTAAAAACATTTTTTGCGGAAATGGCTATTATTCACTTGTAGTGCATTTGACACTTTACAAAACGTTACATATATTCCTTAATAAAAGAAAAGTCAAAGGAAAGTTTATGTAATCTACTCTCTAATAATAATCTAATCATCTAATAATGATACTTGTATCCAAGAAATCCAACTTATTATTTTCACAAATGTGGAATTGTTTTCCCTTCATTTTACCATGCTTACAAAGCAGTTCTTAATTTCCTGCTCCCATCATTCCTGCTAAAAAAAAGTTATATTGTCTATAACGTGATGAGAACCCATGTGAGGTGGAATGCTAAGTCAGTTCAAATTGTGCTATGTCCTGCTGAGAGTGCTCAATAAAAGCATCTCATTTACTTAATGTACCCTTTGAAAACACACAAGGAGCAAAGATTCAATATTTTAATGTTGGGCTTGACAAGTCTGAGTATGCAAAAAATCAGTCATCTCAGCTAAGGCAATTTACTTCTACAGCAGAAAAACAATATGAAATATGTCTGAAATAAATGTAAAGTAACAAATGTTTTGACTTTTTTCTCTCTCAAAGTGAAATAAATCAACAGATCTCTTGTTTAAGTTTTATCTGGCATGCTTTTGTCATCAGTTTTGCTCTGCATTGCATGATTATTTATTGTTACAGGGAAAAATAAACTCATACCAACTTTCACTAAATTATAAAGCACACATTTTCAAATATGACAGAAGTGAAACATAGTATATTATGTAAGTTTTAAAGCATAGCAGTAGTGTTACAAATAGGGGATTACAAATATAGAGAAAATCAGAAATTGACCAAAAGGATAAGTCAATAATTAAAACAATCATAACCCCCAACGTCTAAAGATTTTGACAAGAACATAACTGAGCAGTTGGTATAATTGGAGGCACTTGAGCTCTTTGTTCTCTGGCACAGTCTTGGTGAAAAGAATAATAATTCTGATGCAATGGTTTAAACAAATTTTAACAATGACAATACACACACTAAACAACACATTATAGATATACACAGACTGGCCACAATTGTAAAATAAGTACAAACATACTAACAAGGCATTTCAGAGGGAGGCCCATGCCTTAACAACCCAGAAAAACCCAGGACTGCTACCAAGTGTTCACTTTTATAATGCCTAAAAGGGCCAAAAAAGAGAAAGCTGCCTTCTAAACTAAACAGAATATGACCTACAGTTAAATCTCTCTCTGTAAACCTAGATCCTAGAAAATCAGAGGGATCCTGTCCCTCTCTTCTTTACTCAGGAAATCAACAGAATAGCAAGCTCTATACTAAACATTCAACTCTTTATGGATGATCAGGACAAGGAACTCTCACCTTCTGTTTTTTCATCCCTTGTCATACTTTCTGTCTTTTTCTGTTTCTTCTTGTCTGTATCTCTGTACTTGCCCATTTAATGCTGTGATCCTAGACTGTTGATGACAGTTTTAATAATTTACAAAGAACTCAATTTAACTATGGTAAACCAGGGTAAACTTTACAATTGCTTTCATCCCTGATTTTCACACCCCTACATCTCAGCAAGAATCTCCTGGTTTTAAAGCTTCCAGAATACTTGTAGCCAGGTGTTACCCATTGTATCTAGATTATTAAAGATACTTCATTAGCTACAACAGTTGTAACAGTATACAGATGCAGCAATTCAGAATGTGTGTCAAAACTTGTGTCAGCAGTAAGCTAGTTGTGCTGTACCATGGTATTATTCAGCATACCAGATTTTCCTTTTCACTGCCCAAAGAAGTTTGACAGGTGACACCTGTGGTGCACCAAACGTTAGTGAAACAGTAGCTTCATTTAACGTGTTCTACAACTTCTTAAACCACTTAATATGGATTATTAATATGTAATCATGTAAGGGGTAATATTTTGTAGCTGAAAATAATAATAATAATTGTAGTTTAATAACAGTTCTGATTGCCATTAAAAATATTAATTTATTAACATAAATATAAAATATAGCTGGTACTGGTAGCTGAAAATTAAAAAAAACAAAACAATAAGGTACACAATAGTATTCCACCTTCTTCATAAGCATTTTTTACATTTAATTCACTTGCTGTAGTTATTTTGAAAGGGTTTTGATGTGTTTGTTTTAACTACAGATGCAGCCATTCAAAGTGCGCGGTACAGACACGTACCGCAGGTAATTGGCTGCGGTGTTGCTTATCATGACGCAAGATGATGCTGGGTACCGCGGTACGTGATTGGTTGACCGAGAGGGGCACTCGTGGTCCTTTGGTCTGTCATAGAAAGACTTACTGTAAACGTCTTTACTGTGCCCATTGTAGATATTGAATTTTACCACTGAAGGGAAATCTTAGTAGCTGACCATAAAAAGAATAGGAGCATACTGTAACGCGTGTGAAGGCCATAAACGATATTAATTTTGGAACATAAACATACAGTATATAGCTGGTCTTGGTACTTTAAAGAAAAAAATGCACACCAGTATTCCATTTCTCCCTAAACATTTTAAGCTTCAAAGTCTTTAACTAACGTGATACCGGAGTCAACAAGCATACTTTTAGAATTTGATTAATAGGGAATATAATATGGAATCACGTATCTAAAGAATTTAATAACGGTATGATTATATTCGTGTACTGCGACAGGGCTGTGTAGGGCTGTTTCGCCTCCCTGTTCATGCGAGTTGTCTTATAGCCTACTGGTCTACGTGCCTGACTAACAACTGGCAGGTTGTGTGTTCGAATCCAGCTGGTGCTGGACTTTTCTTTTAACAAACATTTCTTCGAAAAAATAGAATAGCGATATTATGGACAATCAATTGACTTTTATATTTCAAAATATCGCAACATGATCGATTCTAAGTCATTTTTGATAACAATGAATAGTCACCTTCTTCCCTTCTGACAACGGTCCCTGCTTCTGCTTCCTGCTTCTATTGTGTGTGTGTGTGCAACAGAGTAAATTTTTATAGAGAAATGGAGGCTGGACAGTATGCGTTACAATATAAACATTTATATTGATTTAAATCGTGTTCTGATTTAAATCGCAAACGCGTGTTTAATTATGTGTTTTTTAATCATAATCAGGCTAATGCAACATAAATTGATACAGTATCTTTGTCTTCTAAGTATCTTAATAAACTTTCAGCATAGCTTTCTACCCGTCAAGATTTATATTTCTTGGGATTTTGGGATCAAACGTGGAAGGATTAGATTGTAATCGTTTTTATTTGTCAAATATGTGATTGTATTTCTGAATGTTATGTGACACCTACAGTAGTCCACTGCTTTAAATACATCGAATTAAGAAAGTTATGTGTAGCACTTTAGATCTTTTTTCTGAACCAGGGAAAATCTGATCATGTTTCTCTATAACAATAATAAAAAACTTTATTTTACATATCGCCTTTAAAAGTGGCATCTCAAAGCAATACAGTAGATTGAAAAACAGTTAAAAGGGACCAAATTAAATACCAGACAATTGCAAACGCGTTTTCAATAAAATTATTTTATTCATTCAGCAGAGAGTGAGAGGGACATCCAGCAGAGAGAGACACACACACCGGTTTTCATTGACAAAATTGTTTTTTTTCAATTCCTCTTGTCTAACAGGAATGTTTTGTTTGTGGACAGACTGTTAGACTAGAGGAAAAGAGCGCCTCCTCCTACGAAGCATTAATCGCGTATCTAAGGAAAATTGCAGTATACCTTTGTTCATGCACATCATTATACAGTATCTCATTTTGTATTTCGATAAAAAAAATCGTTTGCCCAGCCACTATTGTTGTTATTGTTTTTATGTTGTTATGTTACATTATAATTTGGGTGTCTCCTCTTGCCAGAAAGCTCTAAATTGCAACGTAAATTGCAAAACTGCACTTGGAATCTGTCCAAGCCCTCCTACGAAAATTATTTAAACTGCGACACTGATCATTCATCTCTAAATAAACTTTATTTTATATAGCGTTTTAAGCGAATAGGTAATTAGATTGCTCGTAAACCTAATCGCCTCTCTGAAAATGCTTTTCCTTTATATTTAGGCTCAGATTTCAACTATAGATCGTATTATTATAAACTTTCTTGGAAAAATGTATTTTATGTAAACCATGTTTGCTATTAATTCATTTAGGGCTAAAATACGTTCATTGTCTTCCAATCGAGTCGAGTTGACATTGGAAGCTTGCCACTCCCGGACTGTTAAACCAACGCATTAGCATGTTAAAGCGATTCTATTGAGGGAGGAGCCCAGCTACCACTTAACACTGTACTTCCTACTTTGAAAATACCTGTGAAACCGGTTTAATTCGTCACAGCCAGCACTCCGGCAGAGAGGGGGTTGAGTAAAGTGGAAGCAGGCGAGATTTCCAGAGAAAGACACCTCCCCCCCCAAAAAAAAACCCAGTAAGCAGTAATGCTTTAAGTTGAAAATCGAGGTAGATTTTGAGGATGATAAAGAGGATAAACTGGGATGGGAGGAGGGTTTGGTTTTGCATAAGGGGCGGGATTATGATAATTGGAGGAATTTGCGAGAGTATAATGGTTTGATATATTTGATTTTGTATTGTGGTCGTTATCTATGTTTTTGGGTGGTATTATGTTTATATGGTTGTTTTTGTTGGTTGGTTCTTATTATGGTTATTAATAATACGATCTATAGTTGAAATCTGAGCCTAAATAAAAAGAAAAAGCAAGTGATTAGGTTTATGAGCAATCTAATTACTTATTCGTTTAAAACGCTATATAAAATAAAGTTTATTATTAATTTGCTAGACAGAGCGGTGAACATTATTATGCATAAGACAAGACACATTTCGAACAGAAAGAAATCCTCTTCCTGGTACAGTACTGTATGTATAGCAAACCAGCACGTCTTTTTTCTCCAATCAGAGGGGTGTCAGATGGTGTGAGCCAATCACCATTCTGAAGCCCTACCATAATCTCTGGTATGGGGAGACCCCAGAATTCTGTCCCATAGTTTAGACAGATGATAGATACTTTTATTGATCCCGTGAGGGAAATAAAGTAAATCATTTCCATTTTAGGAAATTGTTAAACGCTCGGTTAAAAGCAAAGGAGATTGTCTGTTATAGTGGACATAAAAACAAGAGTTCGCTGGCATTATATCCTAGAAGACACAGACCAGGAGAATGCCCGCAGCGTAAAAGAAAATGCCAGATGAACTGGGTGTTTGCCCAGCGTAGTTATAGTGGACATAAAAACAAGAGTTCGCTGGCATTATATAATTATACGAATTACACGAATATAATTATATCTTATTAATTTCTTGAGATACGTGATTCGTTTAATACAGTCTTTGCTGTACTCTAGAGGATCCTTGTGATATTTCGAGCTCTTGGTGAATGATAAGTGTTGCAGTTTAAATCATTTTCGTAGTTAGAAATTATGGAACACTCTGTTAAAAGCAAGGGAGTTTTTATGTCCGTTGCAGTTCTTTTGCAACATGAATATAATTATATCGTTATTAATTTCTTGAGATACGCGAATCCATATTATATTCCCTTTTAATCAAATTCTATAAGTATGCTTGTTGACTCCGGTATCACGTTAGTTAAAGACTTCGATGCTTAAAATGTTTAGGGAGAAATGGAATACTGGTGTGTATGTTTTCTTTAAAGTACCGAGACCAGCCATATACTGTATGTTTAAGTTCCAAAATTAATATCGTTTATGGACTTCACACACGTTGCAGTATGCTCCTATTCTTTTTATACTCAGGCACTAAGATTTCCCTTCTGCTTCCCTTCTGCTTTGTGTAAGGATGGTATCAAAAGCAATCTTAAGTGGTGAGAAAGCTGTGCTCAATGTATTTAAGGGACTTAAAAGTAAAAGGAGATGCTTCAAATTGCTTGACTAATTTTAAAAACTAAGTTATAAATGCAGACGTTCTCTTGGTGCCGCGCCGGGTGTAAATATCAGAATATTGTAACGCAACGGGGGCTCTGGCGGGCGCCCTTGCCGCATTAGGTCGGCCCCCCACCGTCGGGGGCTTGAACCCGGGACTCCCGCGTCTCTCTGCAGTGACCTAGCCCCGTGAGTTAAAGAGAGATTTCTCTACAGCCCAGTAGCTGTAGTCCTGCTATCACAGGGAAGGGCGGTGACGTCACCTGCTCTGGTACGCCGGCTCTTACCTGCCTGTAAGCCATATACTGTATGTTTAAGTTCCAAAATTAATATCGTTTATGGACTTCACACGCGTTGCAGTATGCTCCTATTCTTTTTATGCTCAGGCACTAAGATTTCCCTTCTGCTTCCCTTTCCCTGTCGGCCGTAAGCGTTACAATATACATACCCAACACTGCTTGTACCCATCTGTCATGCAAATAAAACACCTGGAATTGAATTGAATTGAGGGAGAGAGGGGGGGAAGGGGAGAGACATAGCCAGGATTCAAGGCAAATAAGATACTTATGGGTACACAGGCGTTTGCACGTATAGTTAAGTTATAGTTAACGTATGAAACATTTTTTAATCGCGTATCTAAGGAAATCTCAGTTTGGCATGTTACATTATTATTAGTTTTTTTGTTAACAAGGCTCGCCAGCTAATGTGAATCGAAACCTATCTCTCTAGCTTTTAAAGTCGTGCGATGTGTAAACCACAATTCAACTAGAGAAAAAAAGACCTGACTGACAAGATTTAAGATGTTTGTTGCATTGCTTGAAAAATAACTTTATTTCGAGAGACTGGATAAGTAATTCAAGTGTTTTTTTTAACTTCCTGAAAAACAACTAATAATTTAACTATATGTGCAAACGTTTTATGATATGTCGCTGTTGTGAATGTCTGTGGACACGTGCTGGCTGGACAGGAGGCTCCACTGCACACAGAGAGGGGCGGGAGGAGGGGACAAGCCAATACGTACTCTTAGAGTTTGATTAATAGGGAATATAATACAAAAATATAGTACTAAAAATAAGATGCACTCTACAGACATTCACAACGGCGACTGTCAGAAGATAGGACACAGCGGCTCAGGCACCCGCAGAATGGAAAAGGGGCACTTTAATGTTCTGTATGGCTAATACTAAAGCCAATACTGGCTCAATACCCTCAATGGGCTTTGACATGCTAATGCGTTGGTTTAACAGTCCGGGTGTGGCAAGCTTCCAATGTCAACTCGACTCGATTGGAAGACAATGAACGTATTTTAGCCCTAAATGAATTAATAGCAAACATGGTTTACATAAAATACATTTTTCCTAGAAAGTTTATAATAATATGATCTATAGTTGAAATCTGAGCCTAAATATAAAGAAAAAGCATTTTCAGAGAGCAATCATGCTGTGTTTATGTAGAAAAAGCGATTAGGTTTATGAGCAATCTAATTACCTATTCGCTTAAAACGCTATATAAAATAAAGTTTATTTAGAGATGAATGATCAGTGTCGCAGTTTAAATAATTTTTGTAGGAGGGCTTGGACAGATTCCAAGTGCATTTTTGCAATTTATGTTGCATTGTCCAATGTTCTGTTGTAATACAGGCTAGAATACAGTTAGTCTAAGCTTTATCAGCTTATTTAAAATACATTTTTTGAATCCCCGGCGGAACACACTCCATAGGAATCAGCGCTTTTATACAGTATATCGCCTTTAAACACATATATTTAAACACGCGTTTACGATTTAAATCAAAACGCGATTCAAATCAATATAAATGTATATTTTGTAACGCATAGGTGACTATTCATTGTTATTAAAAAGACTTAAATTCGATCATGTTGTGATATTTAGAAATATAAATTTGTTTGGTGCGAGTGAGGTTTTATTTAATCTCTGACCAAGGGAAACGTTTCATTTTTTCAAAGAAATGTTTGTTAAAAAATAAAGTCATAGTTCCATGGGCTTCAATCACAGACCATGTGACATGGGAGTCAGGAAACTAACACACAGCGCCACCGGATTTAATAACGCAATAAAAACGCTATAAAATAATGTGACTAGGCACAGAACAAGTTTACAGCACAGTACAATAATAAATGCTGACCATGACTTTAGAAGCATAAATTACCTTACACTCAATTTAAACACAAGCTGTCTTTCTGTATGAACCTCTAAGCTGGTTCATACAGAAAATGTAGAAATGCATTAGCCTGATTATGATTAAAAAACACATATAATTAAACACGCATTTGCGATTTAAATCAGAACACGATTTAAATCAATATAAATGTTTATATTGTAACGCATACTGTCCAGCCTCCATTTCTCTATAAAAATTTACTCTATTGCACACACACACACAATAGAAGCCGGAACCGCTGTCAGAAGGGAAGAAGGTGACTATTCATTGTTATCAAAAATGACTTAAAATCGATCATGTTGTGATATTTTGAAATATAAAAGTCAATTGATTGTCCATAATATCGCTATTCTATTTTTTCGAAGAAATGTTTGTTAAAAGTAAAGTCCAGCACCAGCTGGATTTGAACACACAGCCTGCCAGTTGTTAGTCAGGCACGTAGACCAGTAGGCTACAGGACAACTCGCATGAACAGGGAGGCGAAACAGCCCTACACAGCCCTGTCGCAGTACACAAATATAATCATACTGTTATTAAATTCTTTAGATACGTGATTCCATATTATATTGGCAGAAAAGCTTAAAACTACCACTTTTTCACACGCTATTTCACATGCTAGTTAAATACTTCGATGCTTAAAATCGTTAGGGAGAAATGGAATACCAGTGTGAATTTTTTCTTTAAAGTATCGATTCCTGGAATCTGACTGGCTGACACCCTTCTGAAGTGGTTCCATAAAATCTGGTATACGGAAAAGAAAGCGTTGATAAATACAAGTGTCTTTAAATACACTCTTTGCTGTACTCTTGAGGATCCTTCTGATATTTTGAGCTCTAGTTGAATGATAAGTGTCGCATTTTAAATCATTTTCGTAGTTAGAAATTATGAAACGCCCTGTTAAAAGCAAGGAAGTTTTTATGCCCGTTGAAGTAAAACAAAATGCCTGACAAAGTATGGCTTGGATAGATTCCAAGTGCTTGTACAAATGTGCTAAAGAAATTATACTTTGAGTATACAGCTTGTCCAAAGTCATCCATTATTATTACTATTAGTAATATCTTCAGTAAAGGCTTCAATGCATAAATATTTCTGATAAAGGTAGGTTGTGTACTTTTGTCAAACTGAGCAATCTTGCTTTCATAAAATATACCAACATTTTAATGACTGATGATTAACATGCTGTAATACACAGTTCAAAATTAAAGGCTCAAATGAGAGGTTAAGCTCCCCCTGGCAGTTTTACAAGGTGACGCCGGATAGTTTCCGGCAGAGCGTCAAATGACGCACGATTAACCGCGTGACACTGCGTGATACCGCGTGATACCGCGACACGCCCACCGGGGTATGCCGCGAAATACCTCACCCATTTTGAATGGCTGCATCTGTATATTTCCATGAACACTAGCTCTTGTTATTGTTGTGATGGAAAGTGAAACGCTTATAGACACTGGAAAAAGCAAACCTTGTAGTTTTTAATTTAGCACATCCAAGCTGAGTGATACATTGGTGGTTTAGTGGTACAATTCTCACCTGCCATGCTAGAGGTTGGGGTTTGAATCCCAACCAATGCATAAATTGTACTTTTAACAAATCAGCCCTAAGACACAATACAAAGACTTTCTCTAATAATAAAATATAATAAATAAGATGTATACTTTATTAAGATTTTTATCAAAGATACGTCAATAGTAATACCACTGTTAAGCCACTGGGGATGTGGACACCACTGTGGGCATGAAAGAGGCCTGACCACCTCTCCAAACAAAAAACACAATTTCTACTGTTCCTAACAATTGTAATATCAACATTGTCAAAGAAATGTGTCATCCACTTAGCTTGACATAGTGTAAATCACATGAATTTTATCATCTTTGTTAACTCCAAACAAAATAAGGTGGCGTCTTTAAGACCTCATTTTCAGCAGCAAGATATTTTGCCACTACTTAAAGGGACTTAAACATTACTAGAAGAGTACATGCATCAGAATATGATATGCCAAGTTCTCGAGGAGGTTGGCTGCAAAGTTCTACACTCAAGTTGCTTTGTCAAATAGTAACACCTCCTGCTTTCATTTTTTTTAACCTGCTACAACCTTCTGATCACTGTTTGTTTTATACTGGTATTGCTGCCACACCAAATATAAATTCCTAGCTATGCTACTGCTGATAGTTGATTCAATGCCAGCCAGTGAGCCTTTAGAATAACTGGCACTCATGATCTTCATGGTAAAAATGCTTTGCATATTTGTGAGTAACATTGTTACTTAAATGTGTACTAATACAAAATATAAATTATTTTAAATGTAAACATATGAAAGGAAACAATTCAGTTACAACTGACTTTGCAATAAACTTTTGTTTTATATATCTGGCTGAGTAATCTTGTGGTGTGAAAGAGCCCCAAGGTACGCTGGGCAAACGTTCCGAGGTCAAATTCTTCCAGCACGGGGGTACCCTTAAAGCGGAGACGACGGCACCGACATTTTTTGTTGCGCCTTCTCTTTAAAGCCCTGGCCAAATATGAAGACAGTACGTACAGTTATAATTCAAACGGAATTAAAAACTACACATCCCAGTTACCATGGTGGTGCTTGTGATCATTGCGTTCAACTAAACAGGGCAAAAAATCAGTCACATGACTTTGGGGCAGAGTTTCGAAAGCTTAACCTATCAGCAACAAAGCAAAATTTACACGATAGGCTACCTCAAACTGTCAGTTACACGACTGTGTATGTCGCTTAAGCCACTCCTATTTGGAATTTTAGTTATGGAGGCGAGAAGACGCCCCCCCCCCCCCCTCTGGGTGTCTGATTTGCCGCCATCTTTAACTGTTCTGTGTCCGAATCGTAGTAGCTACGCATACGAAATAAAGTTAATCCCAGCTACAAAACATATTTTTGTGGTAAGAGGGCGCAAAACATCAGTATTTACTGCTATTAATTACTGTATGATTTATAGTTGAAATCTGAGCCTAGATATAAAGTTAGATATAAAGTTAAAATCTCGACAAAGCAATGTAGGAAATACAGAGAAAATAAATCCTTTCTGACATCTAAAATCAGTTTCGATCAAGGTCTCTAAAACGAACAAGAAAAAGAGGATTTTCGGAGGGCAATTACGGTGTGTTTATATAGAATAACTGATTTATGAGCAATCTAATTTCTTGTTCGTTTAAAACAGTGAAATGTCAGCTGCAAAAGATCGCACCAGAAACAGCACTCTCTCTGCCTGTCATAGACGTTCAGGAAAGGCTGAATGAAGTCATGTCAAGTACAATAATTCGGTGATCAATAATAACAGTTGTAGGACAAGAAACAAAAGATAGTGAAAACTTAAGGCTAAAACTCAAATTCATTCTACAAATTAATGCAAATGAAAATTCAGGACGTTAAAGTGCACAAAAATGCACATGGGCAAAAAGTTTTAGAAATGGAGCAGGTGTTGCTTTGAAATAAACAAACAGAAAAAAAGCCATGACTATAGTGCAGAAGAGGGATGCAGGAACACTTGCTTAGATATACAAAAAAATCACAAAAAGGTGTATGTTACAAAAGAACATGCAAACATGTTCATCATGTACATGAACATGTACATCAATTTCCCTTCTCGATCAATAAAGTCTTATCTATAAACATGAAACAGAGTGAGGAATCAGAAAATTATCATGCATAAAAAACAGCAACTCTGTCAGTGAGCCCTAAATAAATTAATAGCAACCATGGTTTCATGGAGGGCTTATCAGATAGTTGGGCATTCAGGTAGATTGGCAGGTGAAAGGATTTGTAAACATATTTTGTTAAAGCAAGTCAGTTTTTTCTGCAACACATAAAATACATTTTTCCAAGAAAGTTTAGCCTTTGTCACTAATGAAACCACTAAATAAAGACATAAATATAGAAATCTTAAGATTTTTTTATTCAATGTTGGTAGCAGGATGAACTGTCAGGTTGAGCTTAGTGTATATTTTGTTGCAGAGTTGCTGCAAGATGTTAACAGTGAAAAAAGGTATTTAGAAATGAGTTATTTCAAGAAGAAAATTTTCAGAATAATTGCAAATCTAGCAGGATAGAGAAAGCACAGAAAACAGGCAGTTAGATTGATCAGATTAGTATGAAAAGTCATTTAGCAAAGGGAATGAGAAGAGTGACAAACTAGTATACTTTAGATATTTTTTTCTGAACCAGGGAAAATCTGATCATGTTTCTCTATAACAATAATAAAAAACTTTATTTTATATATCACCTTTAAAAGTGGCATCTCAAAGCAATACAGTAGATGTAAAAACAGATAAAAGGACCACAGATTACAAAGTAAATACATATAAGAAAGACAAGCAGTTAGAGGTGCTACCAAAATTAGAAAATGAAGCAGATACAGACACTAAGTCTTCTGAAAAGAAAGGTTCTGAGGTTAGATTTAAATGCACTCAGGGTACAGTACGTGACTGATATCACTGGGAATACAAATTGAGAGCTCTGGGGTGCAGCTAGAGAAGACCCTGTCACCCACAGAATGTAGATGTTCTTGAGGACAGCTAGAAGACCAGAGTCAGACAGACAAAGGTGGGGAGTAGACAGATAATAAGCCATATACTGTAGGTACTGAATGAGGATAAGGATTTTGAAGTTGACTTGAAACCTGATAGGTAACCAGTGCAAGGACTTGAAAACAGGTGTAATGCATCCCTGATAGGATTCTTGCTGTCATATTCTGAACATATTGAAGATTGCTCAGTGTGGATTTAATTTCCCCAGTGAACAGGATGTGCATTTATTAATTCTAGAAAAAAAAGCCTTTCTTGATTTCTCTAGTTCTTAGTTTCTCTAGTTTCCTTTAAAATAAACTATTATTCCACAATGCAGAGTATTACATGGCCAGTATTTACACATGATATCTGTGATTTAAAGAAATTAACACAAGCAGCTTTTGGAGATTTAAGTGTTGGCTGAGTTATTGCAGGATAAAAAACTAGAGATGTTGGTAAGAAGAAGATAATTTGGGGAAAGCTGAGGAATACACTGATAACAAGAACACTTCCTAATGGGGTTAGGCATACTTTTGATGAAGATGATGAAGTTAACAGACTGTATGCTTACATAGATACTGAAATGAGAATTGTATTTTAGATTTTGTGTAGTTGCTAGCATTGAACTGTGTGTTGGATGCACATGAATTGAAGGAATGGGCAAACATAGCTGATGCGGATCCACAGAGCCAGCATATTAAGATGTTTATAATTAGAGGCAATTTGTTTAAATAACTAGGTATGGATACTGATGTGCAAGAGAGGTGGATGGCTGTTTCCTTAAGCCAGCACTATAAAATATTTTATTCTCAGTGAGATGCTGCCATTTCATAGTGGGTTTCTAACACTGTGTATAGTTCCATCCACACAGTGCCTTTACTTCCATCCATTTCTAATCTCTCTATGCAGTACAGAGGATTTGGAGCCTATCCCAGTAAGCAACGGACACAAGGCAGAATACACCCTGGACATAGCGCCAGTCCATCACAGGACAGACAGACACAAACACACACACACCAGGGCCAGTTTTCCCATAAACCAATTAACTTACCAGTATGTTTTGGAGTGCGAGAGGGAGTCATATCACACATATGGAGAAAAACCATGTAACCCAGAGAGAACATGTAAACCCCACACACACAGGATGGCAGGAATTGAACCTAGGACCCCAGTGCTGCAAGATAGCAATGCTAACCACTTCGCCACCATTATAAATGGATGGATATCTTAGTTATCTTTCTAGTTCACAGGTTTGCATGCATAATTTAATTTTGAAAGCCACTGAGACATTAGGTACTACTGTTGTATTTATGAAAAAGAAACAAAACAAAAAACATACTAACAACTGTGCCATCCTACTCCTTAGTTAATACATTTTATTATTCATAAACAGTTAACATTTTTAGCAAAATATTTTGAATTATATTTAACCCTATTTTTTCTTTAGTTTTGTATTTAACTTATTATATGATAGTCAGACTTAATGTATATTGGAACAATGAAAATATATTTTTACAAGATGCGGGGGAAAGTGCAACAACTTATTACATTGCTAAATTTAATATTATTGATTGCTAATAGTTTATGCTAACACCTAACTTTCTTAATTAGATGTATTTAAAACAGTGAACTAAGTGTAACATACATTTCAGAAATACAATCGAGAACAGTTTTGTGGTGTTTGTATGGATGAAACATTTCTAAAATGTATAACGTAACAAAATTAAAGACGATTAAAATCTGTAATCTTTCCACTTGTAATGTCATTAGACAGAACAACACGTTTCAGCTTTGTCTAAGGATGGTATCAAAAAGTAGTCTAAGTGGTGAGAAAGCTGTGCTTAATGATAATTAAGTGACTTAAAAGTAAAAAGAGATGCTTCATATTGCTTGATTAATTTTCAAAACTAAGTTATAAATGCAGACGCGATTGCTGCCATAAGTATTCCAGGCAACAGAACGTTCGTTCTGTACTGCTGAGCTCCGCGCCTCCTCCCTCTCTCGGTGCCGCGCCCCTCTCTGACGGAGCACAGTGGGCGGTACGCTATTTTCAGAGCCTCTGATTGGGAAAAAAAGACCTGCTGATGAGTTTCACACAACAGGAAGAGAAAAGAATGGGATTTTTTCTCTTCGAAACGTGTGTTGTCTTTATGAAATTCGTGTATTTTAAACGTTTAATTAAGAAGTAAAAACCTTACAGCGTACACAAAGATTCTGAGCTGATCACGAGGAAGCAAAATCACCCATTTTTCGCGCATAAAAAGTGGTTTTTAACTCTCGAAACCTGTTTTTATATGTTTTAAAGTCATGCAATGTCTAAGTTAAGCAGGAACACATCATTATATCTCATTTTTTATTAATTTTTTAAAAATTTTAAAAATCGTTTGCCCAGCCTACCATAGGTCTTACAGATGTTAAGGGTGATACAATAGCTCTTCATTATGCAGATTCATCTATGTAATGGCTACTTTTATTATTGATATTAATATGTACAATTACAGAATGTCAATGTGGTATACGTAGTATTTATTATATTTAGCTAATATATTTCATCTGTTGTATCTCCAAATGGCAATTTGTTAAAAGTACAACTTGTGCATTGGCTGGGAATCAAATCCCGGCTTCCCATATGACATTCAAAAATTAAACTAAATTAAACATTACAAGTGTTTAATTTTCCATTACACTTTAAATAATTATTATATATAATAAATATGTAAATATATAAACAACAAATAACATTTTTCAAAAACTTTTTTCAGAATTATTTTAATGTTATTTTGCCCAAAGTACGGCTTCCTAAAAAAGAAGGAAGTTATTCCTTGTAATTCATTCAAACAACTACTCCCTTCTTTTTTTATTTTTAATGCACTTATTAGTGCTATTAGTGCAGGAAAGCACTAATGGGTTGTGCAGTTCATTAAGGATTCACTGCACTACCTGGCAGTTTTACAGAGTAATGTAGTTCTGCATCAGATTATTTGACAAAATAAAAACAGCATTACACAGTGCTGTTCGCCATACTGTGACACTTGCTGTGGTATACTGCCTGACACCTTGCACATTTTAAATGGCTGCATCTGTATTATGTCATGTCAGAGAAGCATGTTTTTGTGTAAAAAAACATTTAATTTTTTTAATCTCCAGATAATTATCCCCATTTCCCTAGACTAAACCAATCAACCACTATTCCATCTTTATCATTACCACACCACTCTACCTACTCTGAAACAAGACATTAATACATCATTTTCTAACTCATCAGTGGATTGAATTAGAATAAAAGAGTGGAGTGTACATTCCAACTAGAAGAGAGGATCCCTTGAGTCACAAGGAATTTTAAAGAGGTTTCAAAACACACTTACACTGACAGTTGTGCTCACTCAAACCTCTGGTCAGTTCAATTCCTTTTATTGTGATTTATGACCAGTATTAACAAATGCTACAGTGTGAAGTCAAATCCCTTATTATCTTGGGCACATAACTGAGGAATGCATCTTGTCCATACAGAAGCTTTATAAAGCTTCATAACTTGGAAAATTACTTTAAACTATAATTTTATATAGTTTATACTATATTTTTGTATCACATTTTTTATGGAATGTCGTCTAATGTATTTGTAAGCATTTTATACCCAATTTTATACCCAATAAAAGGGATCTAGTGAAAAGCCAGGATGCTGTAATGCGATTGACAAGGATTACTAGTCTTTTCAAACAATGTGTTAGCACCCCTGCAATCATGCACATGACAAAAGACTAAAGTATTTTCCCCACTTTCATGATTTTGCCACTATGTTTCCGTGCCACTATGTTCCCCCATGGTTTCAAAACTTGTGTCTAAATCAGTGGTTCTCAAACTGTGGTACGCCTGGAGTGCCCCCAGGTGGTATGCCAGATGACCCCGGAAATTTGTTGTGTGCACTGAAAACTTGGATTAAAAAATTATGTACATTTTTCATCTGTAATTTACTTAATTGGTTTCAGAAAGCTTGAGACAGGTTTTCATATTTTCTATTTTTAGAAACATAGTTACGTCGATACAGTGCGCACTAATACTTGAGTGTTCAACTCTTGAGCTTTGAGAGACACAGCTTAGCGTCATAATCGCCAACAGAACAAAATCAAAAAAGATAAAAATAATACCTCGCAAAAATCAAGTATTATGTCATGGCTGAAAGAAATAGGCCCCAAGAGTACTGACGCTACCTCCGATGGATCACGCATACCTGTTGAAAACAAGAAGGATTATACATCGGCCATTGACACAAGCTCTGCTGCTGAACCTGACACAGACAGCACTAGCGTTAGCAAGCATCAGAAAATGGCTACAAGGCGGTACAATCCAAATGATCTAAGCCATTATTGTTCTCAAACTGTGGTACGCGGAGAGCCACCAGGCAGTACGCCATATGACCCTGGAACTTTGTTGTGTGCACTGAAAAATTGGGATGGGTTTTCATATTTTCTATTTTAATAAAATTCGTTTGTGTCAAGAGCTACTAGAGAGCTACTATTTAATTCTATACTATTGTGTAGGAATGTGTGCTACGAACATAAGTGACCAATTGTATTTAAAAAAAGTTATCTCCAGCAAATAGGGAAGTAGGAGAATGTGCGTAATTTTGGACCAATGCCAATCTTGTGAGCACAGGAAAGCATGATAGATAAAAGAAAAATATTTAAGAACTGTTCTAGGTTAATTTGAAAAAAATACACAGAACATCTCTGTGTTTAACTCCCATGCGCATGGAATAAAAACTTCTTTTAACTTCTGAGACAAACTCCTGAAATGGAAACGGGGAAAAATGCAAGCTTGTGGATTGCTAATGCAGCCCCACACTACTTGTGAAGAACTTTGTTTACTGTTGGCAAAAGAGCTGACATGTATTATGTGTGGAGAAAAAGCTGCTGAACAGCTTGACCTGCTGCCCCTCTGAAAGACACAGTCACTCATAGAATTATTGATATGGTAGATGATGTCAAAAGTACACTGATAGAGCGCATTATGAGCAGATGCTTATCACTGCAATTAGATAAGTCTATAAACATTGTTGATTTGGCTCAACCAATGAATTCACATCTGCTTTGCTCGACTAAACAGGCTCACTCCTCTCACTGAAATGGTGATTTTTTATTATTTATTATTTTTAATTGTTGTTGCTCCTTTTGTCATTCGGTAAAGCACTTTGAGAAGCCACCTTATATCACCTTATATATCAAATAAAGTTTATCATTATAATATTTATTATATGTGTATGTGAGTGCATGCGTGCACGCGCACTCATCTTGGTCATTGAGATTTTCTGGGGTTCCTATGCGGAGAAAACTTGTAGGTGGTACTTGGATGCTTTGGTTTGATCAGGGGTGGTACTTTTTCCAAAAAGTTTGAGACTACTGATCTAAGCACTCAGTGCTATTTTTATTATGTGTGTGTGTGTGTGTGTGTGTGTGTGTGTGTGTGTGTGTGTGTGTGTGTGTGTGAGTGTGTGTGTGTGAGTGTGTGTGTGTGCGTGCGTGCTCATGTTGGTCATTGAGATTTTCTGTAGTTCCAATGAGAAGATGACTGTAGGTGGTACATGGATGCTTTGGTTTGATCAGGGGTGGTACTTGGTCCAAAAAGTTTGAGAACCACTAAACCATAAATCTACTGAATTGTTACAGCTTTAGATGACTGAGAAGTGTCTCTTAGATTTTAGAAAAAGATTGTGACACTTGTAAGAGTAAACACGTCTAGTTTCAAAGCAGTGGGGATGTTTGCTGAGGTCTGGGGGGTCCCTTCAGCAAAAACAATTGCAAAGTTTACATTTGCATACCTAGGTAAATTCTCAGTTAATAATTATCAATGAGGAGTATAAAACACACAATATAAGACCAATATAAGAGCACAGAGAGACAACAAGAACCAGAAAAAGAAAAAAAATCAGGTAAGAAGAGAGGAGAGACAAGAGTCCAGAGGAGTTGGAACTTGAAGCTTGCGCCAGGCAAGAGCCCCTACTTCATGATCATCCCAGCAAAACCTGACTAGAGCTAAAGCCAGCAGCCATATCACCCTGCAACTCACAACTGGTAACCCACTGAAGCAAAGCAGGTGTGAGCCTGGTCAGTACCTGGATGGGAGACCTCCTGGGAAAAACTAAGGTTGCTGCTGGAAGAGGTGTTAGTGGGGCCAGCAGGGAGCGCTCACCCTGTGGTCCATGTGGGTCCTAATGCCCCAGTATAGTGACGGGGACACAACACTGTAAACAGGCGCCGTCCTTTGGATGAGACATAAAACTGAGGTCCTGTCTCTCTGTGGTCATTAAAAATCCCAGGGTGTTTCTCGAAATTTCCCATTGGCCCTTACCAATCATGGCCTCCTAATAATCCCTATCTATGAATTGGCTTCATTACTCTGCTCTCCTCCCCACTGATAGCTGGTGTGTGGTGAGCGTTCTGGCGCACTATGGCTGCCGTCGCATCATCCAGGTGGATGCTGCACATTGGTGGTGGTGGAGGGGAGTCCCCATTACCTGTAAAGCGCTTTGAGTGGAGTGTCCAGAAAAGCGCTATATAAGTGTAAGCAATTATTATTAATTATAAATATTTCAACCCTGTTAGAGAGAGGTTGTTATTCTTGGGTTTCCTGGGTAAAAATACCTCAGTAAGAAACGCATTTCCTGCTCAGAGTGCATTTTTAGATTAGGGAAATAGGCTCCAATTTATGTTATGGCATCTAGGCTGCAGAAAGAGAGATTTAATTGGAGGTTGCACTGCATTTATTTAGAAAGCAGCTTATCTGTTATTTGGCCTCTGTAGGCATTAATTAAAAGCTTCAAACTTAGTAGAAATCTGGGAGTTTTCTGGGTGACGAGAATGTTAGGACTCTAAAACACCTTGTTTGTAAATACTGTACAGATGCACACATCTTCAATTTTAACATATCAATTTACATTTGCATACCTAAGTAAATTGTGAGTTAATGATTGTCAATGAGGAGTACAAAAATACAATATAAGATAAAATATTCAATATAACATATTCAATGTTAAGTTATATTAATAATGAAATAAAAACGCAAATGAGCAAACGTGAATACTGTCAACTGTTCAACTGGTTTAATTCAAAACACGTTATTCAGTGGGGCAATTTAACAGACTCCTCAAGCCTCAAAATGAAATCGTATATATTGTAATAAGAATCGAGAATGACAAAGCAGTTTTAAAAATACCTCTGAAACTATAATAATGTGGCTGATCCTTATTAACAGTGTTAATTTAATAATAATAATTTCAAGCTTCTTGTATCTTTCTCAGAGTATTTTTTTCTTCAGTTTTCATAAGCTTCGCTTATTAAAATATCTATTTATGAGACATGATGTTTAAGATGGCCATATGTTTGTGAACAAATGACACAGAGCCTACAAACCGCTGTGATTCGGACACAGAAAGCATGGAAAGCAACTGGTTTGACATGTACAGTAAATGTGACACCTATGGTGCTCTTTTTAGCTGATCTTATGCTGACTATGCATGCTTACACAGCTCCCTAAGTGAATTCTTGTACTTGACTTAGAAAGCATTAGAGATCTTTACATTTTTATTTTCAACAAATTGTAAATATGATATTTACATTGTCGTTTTTATTAATTTTTCACTTAAGCATATGGAGGAGTGTCAGCTGTCAAGGAGAGCATCCCCCCCATTCCCCCTTCCCCCTTCCCCCGATGGACAGACTGAAAAAACAATTGGGAAGTGTTAACTATACAGCCATTGCAACTGCAGCAGCGACAAATAAATAAAAAATAAATGTATTTTTCTCCTGATTGTAGCTATAACAAATTGTCACGTTTCACATGCTTGCGAAACAATCATGACGTTCTCATCCAGTCAAAGGTTTGATGTTTGTTTTTTATTTTGAAACCGTGATCTTGACATGCAGGTGTGAAGTAGTTAACAGCTTCAGATTTAAAAGGTTATTAATAATATCTTCCATGTGGCATTAACATTGGAATGTTCTTACAAGTGTAAAAAGAGGCGATACACAATGTGTCTCCTCTATAACTCTTCAGTTTAAAGAGAAATTCAATCAGAGCCACACAACATTGTCCAATAATACTCTTCTTGTGTCTAGATTAGCAGGATTTGCGCAATAAGCACATTGTTTAATGGGGATGACATTACCCACATCCATATCAATGTTCAACACAGTTGGAGTGTCTGTTAATAAGACAGAGCGCCTTCAAATACATATAACTACTGCATACTTTCTTTATCCTTTTCAGCTAAATGAGGGGAATCAAATCAGTCAGAATCTTAGAGTGCCAATTGTGAAAATAACCCTTCTTCCCTCTGTTTAATTCACAAAAATTCACACCGGCACTAACAACAAGCTATAATAGGGGACAATTTTTATGTATTCACTATATAAGAAACAAACCGAAAGTAATACTATGATCGCGCTTTGAACCATTGGGTGCATTGCTTTGTCCATTACCACTACAAGGACAATAAAAGTTTTTTAATAAGAATCGGATGTCAAAATGTTTTCGAAATGTCCATCTGTGATATTTTAGCTGCTTAGTTACACAATTCCATATTCATATAACTATCAAGTGATGTTAAATCACTACAACATTTGTTTTTTACAATAACAGCAAGTGGTGTTCTTTAGTATGTATTCTTAGAAAAGGATGAAACATTATAACTTTTTATGAAGTACACAATATAAGCTTAATAATGTTAGAACAGGCATGTTAAAACCAGAACCCACTAAGTTACCAAGTTAAAGACTTTGATATGTAAAATATTAATGAATAATTAAATTATTTATGATGAAGGTGGAAGTTTGTCTACTTTTGCCCAACTGAGCAATCTTGCTTTTATAAAATATACCGACTTTTTAATGTTTACTGATTAACACACTGTAATACACAATTTAAAATTATTAAAAGTCTAAAGAGTATACAACTTAAATTCTTAATTGGAAAAAGATTGTCCCACTGCAGTGACCAGGATTAGAAACCGGGCGTTTTCTGGCGACAGCTCAAATGTTATACATATGATGTTAAGCTTTATTAGCTCCACCTGGATGTTTTACAAGGTTTTACAAGGTGCCTCTGGATACTATTTTGAAAATTTAATTCAATGCAGTATAATTCGGCATGATGCGCCACGCTTACCACGTTTTAACGCAGCGTACTCTGCTCATTTTAATGGCTGGATCTGTACAAAGATTAACTTGCGTATTGTATGTTTTGTTGTGTGTAGTCATTGTAATAAATATATGTTTAACCAAGTGTGTGTGGATTATTATTCTTTTCACCAAAGCTCTGTCAGAGAATAAAGAATTGATGTACCTCTAATTATACCAGCCCCTCAGGTATTTTCTGGAGAAATCACTTACAAGTTGGGCCTTATGAAAATGTATTTTACTTATTGACTAAACCTCTTTGTCAATCTCTGATTTTTACCTTTTATGTGACCCCCAATTTGTAACTGGAGCTGTGGTAGCTCATATGGAAAGGGCATCTAGCTTCTGACCGGAAGATCCCAGGTTCAATCCTAGGTAGGGGCAAGCTTGCTCTAATTCCTTCCAGACGACTCCCAGGTCCACTCATCCTGCTTTCCAAATGAGTACCAGGGGTTAATCCTTTCGCGGGTAACAGGCTGGCTGGAGCGGGATGCTGACCACATCAGCTCCACCTCCAGTGTCAGATGATCAAGAAAAATGGTGGCCCTTGCCCCCCATTCCCCATGGGCCTTGATGGCCTGAAAAGGACCTACCTACCCATTGGTAACAATATAAAATATACATGTGAATGAAAGCAAAGAAATATAAGAGTTTTCTTAAAATACTCTACTAATTGGTTACCTACCCAAATACTGTCTTCTTGACGATACTGCTTCCAGTTTCTGCCAGTGTCACTGAACATTAGGAGGTAACTTGTCACCCAGTCTGAACTCCCATATCTCCCTTGTGTGGCAACAGCAGTAATCTCAGTTCTTTCTCCAAGATCAATCTGAAGCCATTGATATGTGTTAGAGTCCAAGGGGGACCAACCACCAGCACCTTTAAAATCAAAAGGAAAACAAAAAGAAGGGAACAGTGATTTAAGGCATTGGAGTTAATTTATTTAAATGTACCATTTGGTTCAGAAAAAAAAACTGTAAAAATGAAAAATGAATAAAATTAAGATTTGATCAAAGTGTTTTGCACTTCACAATGAAACCTACTAGTTCATATAATAATTATATAATTGCTGACACTCCACTCAAAGTGCTTTTACAGGTAATGGGGACTCCCTTCCACCACCACCAATGTGTAGCATCCACCTGGATGATGCAACGGCAGCCATTGGTAAAGGCCAATAGGAAATTTTGGACCGGATACCCGGGTAACACCCCTACTCTTTTCGAGAAACGCCCTGGGATTTTAAATGACCACAGAGAATCAGGTCCTTATATCTCATCCGAAGGACAGCACCTTTTTTTATAGTATGGTGTCCCCGTCACTATACTGGGACATTAGGACCCACACAGACCCCACAGGGTGAGTGTCCTCTGTTTGCTCCTCTAACACCAGTTCCAGCAGCAACCTTAGTTTTTCCGAGGAGGTCTCCCTTCCAAGTCCTGACCAGGATCTCACTTGGTTAGCTTCAGTGGGTTTCAGATGTGAGTTGCTGGGTGATATGGCTGCTGGCCATATTTTTGGGTATCAGTAGCTTCTAGGATGAGTTACTTTTGCATTAATAGTGTTGTCCATTCCTACTGTGTATTAACAAATGTACATACACCTCCATAGATCCATCTCTAATACACTTAAAACGAATATATACTGGACAAAAAAATAAATAACAAACAAACCAAATTACACACTTATCTCTAAACCAACAGCATAGCTACACGCACAAATAATACTAACCAACAAAGTTTAAATATTCTGAAGTATGATTCATGACTCACTTTCAATTCCTTTAAGTTTTGATAAACGATAACTTTAAATAATAAAGTTCTTTGAGGTGAATCATGTTGTGTTTGACTAGATGGCAATTAAGTGTTACTTAATTTGTTTTAATATATTTTAACATTTTATGAGTAATACATAATTGCATAAATAATAAATGTTTAACACTTGATATTTTGAAGAATAACCTCAATTTACCAAAATTGGTGAATAGCCTGAATTTGGAGGGAAAAAATCATTCTGCATTTAACGTGCTAGTATCATATCAAAATCTTGAAAATATAATCTCAAAAGGCTAGGGGAGTAAACCCTGACGGAGAAATCGGAGTGAAGCCCAAAGGCAGTTGTTTTGACTACTAACCATCCTTCCAGCAGCTCCTGCAGCCAAGTTGTGCTCTGCACTTCTTTGGACTACACTGACAAGGCTGAGAGGGAGACTCTGACGATTGGGTAACACAGGGTCTCCATATACTTCACTCTAGTGCCGCTGACCATAGCGACAGATCAACATGGCAGGCAGCAGTTACGAGTGATAAGCCCACAACAAGTGGCATAGTTAAGGACGCTATGGGTTGCCTCCAATGATGGGAGGGATCATCATATCCCACTGGTTAGCTACAGCCCACTTCAAGCCAGGCAGCCCCCAGCTAGTAATTTGCTGACCTGCCACAGTCTGCCTGCTTCATTGGGTGCATGGAGCTTAGAGAATCGACTTGACAAGCAGACTAAAAACACTGCACCAAGCAAACACAGAAGCACTAAGAGATCACCAGTTCTGCGCTTAGCAAGTTGGAAAATCAGGACCATGTCCCCAGGCCTTTCTGATGACCCAGGTCAAATTGACGACTCTAGGAAGACAGCCATTATCAACCTAGAACTCAAGAGGCTGAATACTGAACGAGAATGGGCAAAGGCTTCTGGAAATCTTACCACAACCTTTGCATAACGAATACATTCTTCTCCAACAAGCCACAACACAGATTGTCCTGGAGGCATCCCAGGTCTGGTCGCTGGGACCAGTTGGATATGGTCATCACAAGGAATACATCATTAAGTAAAATCCTAAATACTCGCAGCTATCACAGTGCCAACTGTGACACTGACAATTCCCTGGTTTTCTTTAAGATGCAACTCCAGCCCAGGCGAGTCAATCGCTTAAAGCAGAAAGGCCGCCCTAGCATCAATAGTGCAAAGATAGCAGTCCCAGACCTATGCGAGCGTTTTGCAGAGTCCATTGAGAAACTACACCAAAACTTCCCCATAGACAGCACCGAAAAGAGATGGAACCACATCCGCAATGGAATCTACATTACATCCATAGATATCTTTGGCAAGAAAAAGAGACCAGACTGGTTTGAAACTGGATTTGCTGAGCTGGAACCAGTCAACTACAAGAGGAATCCCTCTGAAAAGATCTTTACAGCACTCAGGAAAACCCGGAGCAACGGTCAATGTACTCAATGTTCAATGCTAGGCGCTTTGCCAACAACTATTGGCTGAAACTCTGTGAGAACATCCAGTTGTCCGCTGACTGTGGTAACATTAATTCAATTTATTTTTATATAGCGCCTTTCACAACAAGGTTGCCCCAAGGCACTTAACAATACAATTGATGATACATTTTGTCAATACAGACCAGAAGACAACGGAGTAGAGGAATCAAAAACTCCTTAGTAAGGAGAGAAAAAACCTCTAGGGGTCCAAGGTCAACTGGTTGCCCAAACCCTTTGGGCATGCTAACATTATATAATTTAAAAAAGGAAACGATGAGGGTATTAATCGATACATCCATCATGTTTTCTGTGTGTTAGTACTCCATGCAGATCTCTGTATCTCTGTAAAGTCCACCCTGTACCTGACAGGAAGCCAATGAAGAGAGCTAAGTATGGGGGTTATATGGTTGTACTTTCTGCTCCTAGTAACAATTCGAGCTGCTGGATTCTGAATTCGCTGTAAGGTGTTGAAAGAGTAGTGAGTGCTCCCTGATAATAGGGCATTGCAGTAGTCTAACCTGCGGTATACAAGAGCATGTAGTAATTTCTCTGTGTCTTGAGTGGAGAGAAACTGCCGTAGTTTTGCAATATTTCTTAACTGTAGGAAGCATGTTTTAGATACTGTTTTAAGATGAGAGTTAAATAAGAGCCTTGTGTCTAATATGACACCTAGGTTATGTGCTGAGGCAAATTTTTAAAAAGTTAAGTCCTGAAGTTATAGTAGTCCTATCAGTATTGTTGCCTCCAAACAACATAACCTCTGTTTTATCAGAGTTGAGTAACTAAAAGTTTTCACACATCCAAGTCTTTACTTCATTAATGCAATTACCTAAAGTGATAAAAGACAAGTTGTCGTTACGTGTAAAGGTAATGCATATTTAAGTGTCATCGGCATATGAATGAAAGTTAATATTATGGTTTTGTATTATCCTACCTAGCAGAAGCATGTACAGAAAGAACCATATTGGTCCCAGCACTGATCCCTGTGGTACCTCAAATTGAACTGGTGACATTGATGAAGAAGTACAATTATTAGATATTCGAACATAATGAAAATGATTACTTAAATATGAAGTAAACCACTTAAGGATGGTTCCAGATAAGCCAACCTCAAACTCAAGCCTGTGTAACAAAATGGAGTGGTCAACCGTGTCAAAGGCAGCACTAAGATCGAGAAGCACAAGCACTGTTGCATTCCCTGTTTCAGTAACCCTTGTTAATGCAGTTTCAGGAATGTGGCCTTGGCAGAAACGAGGCTGAAATTTCTCAAGTATATTTTTTTAATCCAGATACGATTGCAGCTAGGCCACAACCATTCTCAGAAGAATTTTAGATAGAAATGGGACATTTGAAACAGGCTTGTAGTTGTTAAGAACCTGTGGATCCAAATTTGACTTCTTAACAACCGCTAACTTAAATTGGTCAGGTACAGATGCAGCCATTCAAAATGGGTGGGGTATTTCGCGGCATACCCCGGTGGGCGTATCGCGGTATCACGCAGTTAATCACGTCATTTGACGTCATGCCGGAAACTATCCGGCGTCACCTTGTAAAACCGCCAGGGGGAGCTTAACCTCTCATGTACAGCATTTGAGCTTTTAATTTTGAACTGTGTATTACAGCATGTTACAGCAGTCATTAAAATGTTGGTATATTTTATGAAAGCAAGATTGCTCAGTTGGACAAAAGTACACAACCTACCTTTATCAGAAATATTTATGCATCAAAGCCTTTACCGAAGATATTACTAATAGTATTAATAATGAATGACTCTGGACAAGCTGTATACTCAAAGTATAATTTCTTTAGCACATTTGTACAAGCACTTGGAATCTGTCCAAGCCATACTTTGTCAGGCATTTTGTTTTACTTCAACGGGCATAAAAACTCCCTTGCTTTTAACAGGGCGTTTCATAATGTCTAACTACGAAAATGATTTAAAATGCAACACTTATCATTCAACTAGAGCTCAAAATATCACAAGGATCCTCAAGAGCACAGTAAAGACTGTATTAAAAGATACTTGTATGAGATACATGAGAATCCAGGCTTTTTTTATCAACGCTTTCTTTTCCGTATACCAGATATTATGGAACCACTTCAGAAGGGTGTCAGCCAGTCAGATTCCAGGAATCGGTACTTTAAAGGAAAAATACACACCGGTATTCCATTTCTCCCTAAACATTTTAAGCATCGAAGTATTTAACTAACATGTGAAATAGCATGTAAAAAAGTGGTAGTTTTAAGCTTTTCTGCTAATATAATATGGAATCGCGTATCTAAAGAATTAATAACGATATGATTATATTCGTGTACTGCGACAGGGCTGTGTAGGGCTGTTTCGCCTCTCTCTTCATACGACTTCCCTTGTAGCCCACTAGTCTACGTACCCGATTACCAACTCATGGGTTGTGTGTTCAAATCCAGCTGGTGCTGGACTTTTCTTTTAACAAACATTTCTTCGAAAAAATAGAATAGCAATATTATGGACAATCAATTGACTTTTATATTTCAAAATATCACAACATGATCGATTCTAAGTCATTTTTGATAACAGTGAATAGTCACCTTCTTCCCTTCTGACAACGGTCCCTGCTTCTGCTTCTTGCTTCTATTGTGTTTGTGTGTGTAATAGAGTAATTTTTTATAGAGAAATGGAAGAATCAGCGCTTTACTTCGCACTTTACAACCCTTACTTCGTGCGACTGGAAAATAATTCGTGATCGGATCAACGAAATGCTTCGTAGAAGGAGGCGCTCTTTTCCTCTAGTCTAACAGTCTGTCCACAAACAAAACATTCCTGTTAGACAAGAGGAATTGAAAAAAACAATTTTGTCAATGGAAACCGGTGTGTGTGTCTCTCTCTGCTGGATGTCCCTCTCACTCTCTGCTGAATGAATAAAAGCATTTTATTAAAAACGCGTTTGCGTTTGTCTGGTATTTACTTTGGTCCCTTTTAACTGTTTTTCGATCTACTGTATTGCTTTGAGATGCCACTTTTAAAGGTGATATGTAAAATAAAGTTTTTTTTTATTGTTATAGAGAAACATGATCAGATTTTCCCTGGTTCAGAAAAAAAGAGCTAAAGTGCTACACCTAACTTTCTTAATTCGATGTATTTAAAGCAGTGAACTACTGTAGGTGTAACATAACATTCAGAAATACAATCGAGAATAGTTTTGTGGTGTTTGTTTAGATGAAACGTTCCTAAAACGTATAACGTAACAAAATTAAAGACGATTAAAATCTGTAATCTTTCCACTTGTACTGTATGTCATCGGAAAGTTTCTGCTTTGTGTAAGGATGGTATTAAAAAGTAATCTTAAGTGGTGAGAAAGCTGTGCTCAATGTATTTAAGGGACTTAAAAGTAAAAGGAGATGCTTCATATTGCTTGACTAATTTTAAAAACTAAGTTATAAATGCAGTTATAAATCCCTCGGTGCCGCGCCGGGTGTAAATTTCAAAATATACATTCATCCCCGACAGAGGCCGAAGAGCGCTCGGCTGGGGTGCGCGGGGAACAGCAGGACAGGAATGAAAGGCGGGGTATAGGAAGGCGTACAGTCTGGGCAGGTATGGATTACACTTTTCTAAAACGTATTTGAAAAATAAAAACGATTACAATCTAATCCTTCCACGTTTGATCCCAAAATCCCAAGAAATATAAATCTAAATGGGTAGAAAGCTATGCTGAAAGTTTATTAAGATACTTAGAAGACAAAGATACTGTATCAATTTATGTTGCATTAGCCTGATTATGATTAAAAAAACACATATAATAAACACGCGTTTGCGATTTAAATCAAAACTAGATTTAAATCAATATAAATGTTTATATTGTAACGCATACTATCCAGCCTCCATTTCTCTATAAAAAATTACTCTATTACACACACACACACAATAGAAGCATGAAGCAGAAGCAGGGACCGTTGTCAGAAGGGAAGAAGGTGACTATTCATTGTTATCAAAAATGACTTAGAATCGATCATGTTGTGATATTTTGAAATATAAAAGTCAATTGATTGTCCATAATATGGCTATTCTATTTTTTCGAAGAAATGTTTGTTAAAAGAAAAGTCCAGCACCAGCTGGATTTGAATCACAACCCGTGAGTTGGTAATCGGGCACGTAGACCAGTAGGCTACAAGGGAAGTCGAATGAAGAGTGAGGCGAAACAGCCCTACACAGCCCTGTCGCAGTACACTAATATAATCATATCGTTATTAAATTCTTTAGATACGCAATTCCATATTATATTCCCTTTTAATCAAATTCTAAAAGTATGCTTGTTGACTCCGGTATCTCTTTAGTTAAAGACTTCGATGCTTAAAATGTTTAGGGAGAAATGGAATACTGGTGTGTATTTTTTCTTTAAAGTACCAAGACCAGCTATATACTGTATGTTTATGTTCCAAAATTAATATAGTTTATGGCCTTCACACGCGTTACAGTATGCTCCTATTCTTTTTATGCTCAGCTACTAAGATTTCCCTTCAGTGGTAAAATTCAATATCTACAACGGGCACAGTAAAGACGTTTACTGTAAGTCTTTCTACGACAGACCAACGGACCACGAGTGCCCCTGTCGGTCAACCAATCACGTACCGCAGTACCCCGCGTCATCTTGCGTCACGATGCGCGACGCCGTAGCCAATTACCTCCGGTACGTGTCTGTACCGCGCACTTTGAATGGCTGCATCTGTACAATGCCTGAAGCAAGTGTCATGTTCATTATACTAATTATAGGTCCTGCCAGTACTTTCAAGGGAATCTTTGACTAGCTGAGTGAGGATGGGATCTAGCGGACAGGTGGTTGACTTTCTTGAGTTCTTGTTCGTTAACTAATTGAAAAACACTAAAGAGGTGCTCATATTGTGTCTGTACCAGATTTCTTTGCGGCTTATTTGATTGTGTTTGAAGTCTGATGGTGTTAATTTTATCATTAAAGAAGTTAATGAAATCGTCACTACTAAAGTTAGATGGTGCTATTGAATCTGTCTTATTTGTTAGATTAGCTATTGTCTTAAATAGGTAGTGAGGGTCTTTAACTGGGCAATTTCTTCAATGGCCTGTCTGACAAATTTATTATAATTATGTGTGATTTCGTGAACATTTTACTGGAGATGAAGCATTGTTCATCGTGTTCATGAAATTTAATGAAGTACCCCCGTTGATGTGTCAAGTTGTAATAGTCTTCTCCTTGGCAGCTATCAAGGGCAGTTGAATCTCAAAAGTGTTTTTTTTAATCCAGATATGATTGCAGCTGTGCCACAACCATTCTCACAAGAATTTTAGATAGAAATGGGACATTTGAAACAGGCCTGTAGTTGTTAAGAACCTGTGGATCCAAATTTGACTCCAAACTTAAGCCTGAGTTGGGCGGAGCGGTGGCTCTGTGGCTAAGGATCTGCGCCTGTGGCTAGAAGGTTGCTGGTTAAAATCCTGCAGCCGGCAGATGAATCCTACTCCGTTGGGCTCCTGAGCAAAGCCATTAACCCCAACTGCTCCAGGGGCACCATACAATGGCAGACCCTGTGCTCTGACCCCAGGCTCTCTCCCTATCTGTGTGTCTCATGGAGAACAAGCTGGGGTATGCGAAAAGATAATTCCTAATGCAAGAAATTGTAAAGGGTTAATAAAGTAATGCTGTGTTGTTAAAAAGAGTTATTGATGAGATGGACTAGTACAAGATGAATATCAGCTCTGTGAGTGATAATTAAGTCTAGTCTATGATTGTATATGTGTGTTGGTCCTGTTATGTTGTCTACAACCTACAGAGTGTAGCGGCAATGCTTGTTAATAAGACAGAATTAAGCATTGCTGTGCTTTCCTAAATAAGGCCCCAGAGAAGATATTCATGCAGGCTGATTTAAGGTGTTTTCTTTTGATAAGGAACAGCTCCCAAATGGGGATGCACTTAGCTAAGCCTGGCTATCATGATTAATGGTCATCCCTGGCGCCTATCTGTCTAGGGAGTGGCAGAAGGACATCTGTACTGCATTCTTAAGTGTCAGGAGTAAGTGACTCATATCTCATCTTGATCAACCAATCAGGGACTGGCAGGGCGTGGTAACACCACGTGATTCTCCAATGCCCGCCAAACTCTCAACTAATCAGCACACATCTGCGTCTTGGTCAAAAAGGTAGCACACACTCAGGTCGGGGCTCTCCTTGGCCATTTTCGTACACCCTCAGAGACAATCACGTGACAACCGCTGTTGTCTGCACTGGGACTTGGACTTTGTTGGAGGATCCCGTACATACTCAGAATTCTACCAACGTGAATGCTCTGCTTGATCAACGGCAGCCTACAGTTGGACCCTCGTCAACAACCTGAATAGCTTATTCAGAAGCAGCGCTGGATCGGGAACGAACCAGTTTTCTTCCCGTGCAAAAGAGTGACTTGCGAGGACCCGCGGTCACACTCTGTGCATAGAGACTTTCTACTAGTCAGCCGGACTACTAGTAGACTCCTGGGAGCAACAACTGCCCTGCACGCCGCAGTTAGATTCCTCCGCCCGTCCTACTCCGAGCTGCACTTCGACTGGTTGGCCGGTAGCCAGAGGACGCCTAGACAACACCTATTGGATGACTGCTGGAACAGAGGTTGCAACAGAGCCTGTCAGCTGGTTTGGTGTTCATGCCGGGAAATCCAAATCCATACATAGTGGTTAAGTAAACCCCATGTTCTACATTGCGTCTCGAGAATTTAATTGTACCTCAACACAAGTTGTTATCAATTTAATTGACGAGTAATATATTTACTTCCAAGTCTAGTGTTACAGTTGGTAATAACACTGATTAACAATTTGGTATAGCCGAACGATATATTGAAATATATTCTCTGTTGGGTATCTCTTTGTGTTTGCATCTCTTTGAGATTATATACCTTGTATATTGATAACCCTCACAGTAAGGTCTGCCACCTGTATCCAGGCAGACTGGTATATGTTTGGTGCACAATTTATGTTTAATAAATGTATCTCGTGTATTGAATCCGTGTGTGTGCGTTGTTAGTTGTTCTGGTGATTGATTTTCTAAAAGCAATAACGAACCACCTCGTGATTACTGCTACAATTAATAATTGTCTCAGTAAAATCACAAAACCCCTACAAAAGTCAAGGAGAGACGACATTTTTACTGAAGGTGTCTGTCTGTATGTTAAAGTCACCTAATATTACAACTTTGTCTAAGTTAATAACTAAATCAGAGAGCAGTTCACCAAATTCGGCAATAAACAATGTATATGGTCCTGGGGGTCTGTAAATTAAAATTTGTATGTAGATAATTTGGTTGCTATTTTAAGGAGCATTGCTTCAAATGTGTGAAAGTCATTAATAGTTTTTAATTCAATTCTCAGAGACTCACTAAACTGGCTGCTAGGCCACCTCCATGCCCTGAGCAACGAGCACTGAGGCAGCATTAGGGCCCTCCAAAACCAGGACAGCACCATTCAAGTCTTCCATTCAGACAGGAATAAACAAATGGCTAGATGGGTTGAGATCTATCAATCACTTTATAGAAAGGAGAACATAGTGACAGAGGAAGCAATTGAAAGCATTAAGAACCTGGCTATCATGGAAGATCTCAATTACCTACCAACGGTAGATGAGATTGGTAGGGTCATTGACTCCCTTGCCTGCGACAAAGCCCCAGGAAAGGATGGCATTCCACCTAAAGTCATAAAGGCAGGTAAACTGACAGTTCTGCTCAGTCAACTCCATGAACTCCTGTGCCAGTGCTGGCAAGAAAGATGGTTCCCTCAAACCATGAGCGACACCAATATAGTTACCTTGTATAAGAACAAAGGAGACAGCAACAACTACAGAGGAATCTCCCTCCTGAGCATCGTTGCCTGGGTAGTTCTAAATAGATTACAGCTATTTGCTGTTTGCGTGTTTGCGTGTACCCAGAATCTCAGTGTGGCTTCAGGGCAAAAAGATCAACCATCGACAAGATCTTCTCACTATGTCAACTCAAGGAGAACTATAGAGAGCAGAGAAGATCACTGTATATTGTCTTCATTGACCTGATGAAGGGCTTTGCCCTTGCCAGCAGAAAAGGCCTCTTCATGCTTCTCCAGAAGATAGGATGCCCTCCTAAACATCTTGCTTACATCCTCAGCTACCTTCAGATAACTTCACAATCAACATCAGGGTAAAACTGGGCTACGTGCTCGCCCCAACACTTCAGCATTTTCTTGTCCTTGCTGCCTTCAGTTCCTCCGAGCATGGTGTCTACATTCGTACTAGAAGTGATGGGAAGCTTTTCAACCTGACACAATTCCAGGCAAAGACAAAGGTTCACCAGGTTTTAATCAGGGAACACACTCTGAGGAAGGTCTCCAGAGACTCATCAACAACTTTGCACATGCCTGAAGTGAGTTTGGTCTCATCATTAGCCTGAAGACCAACATCATGGGTCAGGATGTCAACAGTGCTCCAAGCATATTCATCTGGGGACACACCCTTGAAGTCGTGAAGGAGTTCACCTACCTTGAATCCACCATCACCAGCAGCACATATTAACTATCAACACTAAGATAAAGGTATACCAGGCCTGCTTAACAAGCTTCTGTATGGCAGTGAGACCTGGACCTTGGACACCTGCCAATGGCACCAGATCTGCTGGCAGACCTACTCTGCAAACGTGACATGAAGGCTAGCAATATCGATCTTGGAACATGGGAAACCATTGCAGTGGACCGCAGCAGGTGGAGGCAAGCTGTCAAGGCAGGCATTGGGAAGAGCAAGAAAGGAGGTATGAGATGTGGGAGGTGTCATGGAAATATAACTATCAAGGAAGCCACAAGAGAGAGTTCTCACCTGAGTAAGGTCTTTATTTCAATATTGCAATATTGGGAGCCCTGCTGCCACTTTGCAAAGTGCAACCAGAGACTCAATTTGTTACAAGCAGTACAGGGTTTTTATATGACGTTGCGCTGTAAAAAAGCTCAGCGCTTTGTCCCTTCTAAAACTTCCCCTTTCCCTAAGACAAAACAGGTTACATCATAAAACGAAAGAAGAAGCACCACTAGATTTGTTATTCAAAGCTTATCAGTTACTTTCGGCTAATTCTAACGACCCAGACAGCATATATTGTTTTGGTACATTGTCTTCTAAAGTAACCTAAACAGTGTACTTTATTGACGCACTGTTTTCTAAAATTCTGCACGTACTGTAGCACAGCAATTACATCCTTGAAATATATTTTCTAAAAGCACCAATATATTTTTTGCAAAGCTCTCTACATTTTAAGAATCAATTTACTTATTAGATTTCCATTTCAGAGGAGATGAGGAAGTATAGGTGACAGAGGGTAACCCCATCCCCCTTACTGCCAGAGTCACATTTCATCTGTAGAAACTGCAACAAGGCCTGTCGCTCCAGACTTGATCTGTACAGTCACAGCAGGCGTTGCCAATCTAACAATTGACTAACCACGGCACAAAACTCCATTGTCTCTCAAGACAGACTGATGCCAGAGATCATGTCAAAATGCACAGATGTTTTCACAGACTTAAGAAAAAATGAACTGATCCATCTATCTATCCATTTTCTAAACACATTTTAGTTAAGACACAATATAGATTATCTCAATACAAATGTAACCTTGAATATCATGTTCACACAGGATAATAATAAACTATTTTTCATTTATCAAACTGAGTATTGTTGTTTTTGTAAATTAGCCATACTTTTTTAATTAAACATGTAACATACTGTAATACAATGCTTAAAACTAATAAAAGTTATACAGAATACAACTTAAATTCTATAATTGGAAAAAGATTGACCCTCACCATTGACAGGGATTCAAAACCAGGTATTTTTTGGTGACAGACCAAATGCTTACAAACACCATGTTAAGCTTTCACTGCTCCACCTGGCAGTTTTACAAATTAGTGCAGTCTGACAACTGAATATTTTTTAAAATGTGCAGTTCCTTGCAGTGCCCTGAGGTATGTGAAGTGCAACATACTGCATTATTTGGTGTGAATTGTGAAGGGATCTAAATCTCTTCAGCCTAGAATAAAGGAGATTGAGAGGAATACAGATACAGTACATTCAACTCAAGGAACAATTTCACACTCAAAAGTATAACAAGGAAAAAGGGTCGCAATTGGAAATCAAAAGGGAAATTGTTTAGGACAGATGAAGAAATGTGCAGTTGAAATTAAAGATCCATATACAGTAGATATTAAACTACCAAATAATACAGTATTTTGTCCAGCAGATCAATATCAGTATAAAATACAAATTAACATTTGTAAAGGTTACAGATGCAGCCATTCAAAGTGCGCGGCACAAACACGTATCACGTGCACTTGGCTACGTCATAACGTGTTATACCGCGGTACGCGATTGGTTGACCGACAGGGGCACTTATGGTGCGTTGGTCGGACGTAGAAAGATTTAAATGTCTTTACTGTGCCCGTTTTAGTATTGAATATTTATATGGAATTTTACCACTGAAATCTTAGTAGCTGAGCATAAAAAGAATAGGAGCATAACGCATGTGAAGACCATAAACAATATTAATTTTGGAACATAAATATACAGTATTACAGTATATGGCTGGTCTCGGTACTTTAAAGAAAAAATACATACCAGTATTCCATTTCTCCCTAAACATTTTAAGCATCGAAGTCTTTAACTAACATGTGAAATAACGTGTATAAAAAGTGGTAGTTTTAAGCTTTTCTGCGAAAATAATATGGAATCGCGTATCTAAAGAAATTAATAACGATATAATTATAATCATATACTGCAACACAATAGTACACACTGTACAATGTCTGTTGATACTGTATGTGTAGGGCTGTTTCACCACTCCTCATGTGACCTTGCGGGTGGTACTGTGGTCTACGTGCCTGACTTCTGAACCACAGGTTGGGTGTTCAAATCCAGCCGGCGCCACGACTTTTCTTTTAACAAACATTTCTTTAAAAAAATAAAATAGCAATATTATGGACAATTAATTGACTTTTTATATTTCTAAATATCACAACATGTTTGAATTTAAGCTATTTTTAATAACAATGAATAGTCACCTTCTTTCCTTCTGACAACGGTCCCTGCTTCTGCTTCCTGCTTCTATCGTGTGTGTGTGGGGGGGGATCCCTTTAGATCTCCCTTCAGATTTAAAAGGTTATTAATCATATCTTCGGTGTCGCATCTTCCCAGTGTAGCTGATCTTTTGCTGCCTGGGTAAACTATCACAAAGCTTTAGAGAACTTAACATTTCTATTATCAACGAATTGTAAATACGACGTTTACATTGGCATTATTAATTTTCACATGAGTGTATGGAAGATTGTCAGCTGTCACTGAGAGCAGACCCCCCCTCTTAGGTTGCGCAAATGATCTATTAAATTTTTATAGAGAAATGATGGCTGTACAGTATGCGTTACAATATAAACATTTATATTAATTTAAATCGCAAACGCGCTTAATTAAATTTATTTTTTGATTCACAATCAGACAAATGCAACATAAATTGTTATCTTTGTCTTCAAGGTATCTTAATAAAATTTCAGCATAGCTTTCTCCCCGTTTTGATTTATTTTTCTTGGGATTTTGGGATCAAACGTGAAAAGATTAGATTGTAATCGTTTTTATTTTTGAAATACATTTTAGAAAAGTGTAATCTATACTAAAAATCTGTATTTATTTAATACCACTCGATATTTATATTAATGGAGTTTAGTTGATACTGTTTAAACTTTTAATTATTTTAAATTGTATTACAGCATTGTACACATGCTTAAAAGAGAAGAGAGAAAACACAAGCCTTCTTCAGGTGTGAGGGTCTTCTGCTCAGAATGAAACGCTAAAATGTAATGTAGGCTCTGAATGGGTTCAATTATGATTTGGGCTTGATTAAGGTCGCTGCCTTTCATCTAAAGTGAGTACTAAATAAAGAGGTCTGGGGAGATCGCCCGTTTTCCATGTAAATAGTTCCCTGGTTCCGCACCCCTTGGTGTTTCTCTCGCTCTCTCTCGGGCTGGCAGGCTTGTCTTGTGTCTCTCTCTCGTCTGGACACAGGAGTGCTGCTGGAAGGTGTTGACGGAAACACCTAATCATTAGCTCGAAAGATTTCAGTGCTTTGTTTATATTCTAATGGCAGTGGGGGCAGGGTGTGTGGGAACAGGTTTGGTTGAAATTGCATTGGAGATCTATGTTCTTCACACCTGAAACATTTTCTCTGAAAGCATTTTCTTCCCAGTTTAGCCGATCTTGTTACAGCATGTTACAGTTTACTATTATTAACCATATTAATTTTAAGTGCTTAATGCCATTTTTTGACCATGCACGAATATTCTTATGTCCATATTTTCGCAAGGGAATCAGTGCGAATTGTAATACTAATTAAATGACCGCGGGCACTTTCCACCCCCTCTGACAGCAGGAACATTCCTATTCTTAGCTCAGCAGCTTATTACAATATAGGGTGTTCAAACCGTTTTTTTTTTTTTTAAACAGTGACACAGCGTCGCGTTGTGAATCTGTTTTTCCGTGTTTACAAAGAAAGTGGAATACAGTGATACTACCTGCTATATAGATACATATGTTTAGATATTCAGACCCTTTAATTAATATCATTATTAATAATATTGATAATAATGATAATCGGCCAGTGAAAGCTCTGTTGTCCTTCACATGAATGCCTGAAACATTTTACCGAACCCAGGATTTTACACTATATTCCCCATTATAAAACTGATAATTCCGGTCCTGAAGTCTGGTAGCCTGTCATACATTCGAAGAAGTCCTATATTTTCTAATTTTCTAATATAGGAATTTTGACTTCACTGTGTAATGAAGAAATTTTAAAGACTACTTCTTAGCGTAGATAAAAAAGCTTGGATTCCCATGGACAGTATCTTATACACATATCTTTTTCTGTTGTCTTTGTTGATCTCTTGAGGATCCTTGTGATATTTTGAGCTCTCGTTGAATGATAAAAGTGTCGCAGTTTAAATCATTTGTTGTTAGAAATTATGAAACGCTCTGTTAAAAGCAAGGGAGTTTTTATATCTGTTATAGTAAAAGAAAATGCATGACGAACTAGGGATTGAACAGTTATTCAGTGCTTGTACAATCGATGGAAATGTTCAAATAAATGTGCTAAAGAAATAAACAAAAAAGTTATTCCTTTATCATATTGGCTAGCTAATGTCCCTTTTGTCGATGAAAAAATAAAGTCTTTTCATTTAAAATGACGGTTGCAAATAGTGTGGACCAGCGTAGTACTTTGAGTTTTACTGGTGGAGCTCATACAGCTGTGTCTGGATATCTTGGTCAAATATTCGGCTAATGTGTATTGTCTGATTGGGGTTCTGTGGCATTCCACATGGCTAGGCAGCTTGTTCCCACCTCCTGCTGAAGACTCGACCACTTCAAAATACCTGTAAAACCAGTTTAATTCGTCACAGCCAGCACTCCCGCAGAGAGTGATGAAAAACACATGAAAGACTTTGGTGCTTAGAATGTTTAGGGAGAAATGAAGTATTGGTTTGTGACTTGCAGTGTTAAAAGCTGCCTTTATTTTCTTCTTCGTCACCACCTGCCAGCGAGCTCTCCCGCACCCCGACCAGAGAGAGACATACGACGAGCCCTGCTAATAAAGCACCTTAAATTGAATTGAATTGAGAGAGGGAGGGCGAGAGAGAGAGACTGTGCTACCACTGCCAGCGGGGAGAAATAGAGAGAGATGCACTTCCTACTGCACTGTGACAGATACTCTGGGATTAGAGAAACATTCTTCGCTAAACTCAGAAATCTAGTACCAGAGTTCCCACACCTGCCAGAATCACAACGGGTCCCAATCCTACTGGGAGAGGGAGGAGGGTACTTAGTTGAACTGGCAGCCCAGTATGTGATCTCCTGTCACAGCCTGAGGAACAGTGAGTCTCCCAATAATGCTCCTTCTGTCTACATTATATGTAAATATTTTATAATATGTCATTGTTGTAAATGTCTGTAATATGTCTTTAGATTTTATATTATTGTTATTTTTTGTTTTGTTTCATGTGAATTTCATTATTTTATTTGCTTTGGCAACACCGATTGCACCCATCGGTCATGCTAATAATCCACCTTGAATTGAATTGAGAGGGGGGGAGGGCAAGCGAACGAGCAAGAGAGAACCACCCAGGGGTCCAGAACCAGGGAACTATTTACATATTAAAACTATTTCCCAAATTGAATATGTGCTTTTGTATATTATTGTCAATTAATTGTCCATAATATTGTTATTCTATTTTTTCAAAGAAATGTTTCTTAAAAAAAAAAAGTCACGGCACCGGCTGGATTTGAATACACAACCTGTGGGTTACTAATCAAGCACGTAGACCAGCAGGCTACCGGGAATATATAGCATGTATTACTGTGTTGCAGTATACAAATATAATTATATCGTTATTAATTTCTTTAGATACGCGATTCCGTATTATATTAGCAGAAAAGCTTAAAACTACCATTTTTTATACACGTTATTTCACATGTTAGTTAAAGACTTCGATGCTTAAAATGTTTAGGGAGAAATGGAATATTGGTGTGTATTTTTTCTTTAAAGTACCGTGACCAGCCATATACAGTTTACATACTGTAATACTGTATGTTTATGTTCCAAAATTAATATCGTTTATGGTCTTCACACGCGTTATGCTCCTATTCTTTTTAGGCTCAGCTACTAAGATTTCCCTTCAGTGGTAAAATTCCATATAAATATTCAATACTTAAACGGGAACAGTAAAGACATTAAATATACATATACATACTGTATACAGTACAGTTTTGAATACAGTATTATGTTTATGTTCCTAAAGCAATATCTTGTATGAGCATGTGAAAGCCATGGTGAATCGGAGATTCTCAAAATCTCCTGTGGTGTTACTTTTACAAAGACGGTCAATGAAAAAAAGAATGTGGACCAGGGCAATACTTTGAGTTTACAGCTTGTCCAAGGTCATTCATTATAAATACTATTAGTTATATATTCGGTAAAGACTTTGATGGTGACAGCTCAATCATGAGAGGTTGAGCTTTATTAGCTCCACCTTGCGGAAATTCCGGATACTATTATTTTACCTGCGTTATCATGCGGTATCATGCGGTTCTATGCGATATTAATACCGTAACTTGCAGTATACCGCGTCAAGCGCACCACAAAATAATGCAGTATCGCCTGCTTGTTTTGAATGGCTGAATCTGTATGTTACAATATTGTACAGTGCGTTTTTCATTTATAATTAAATGATTTTTTCATAATTTTTAATTACGTCTTGAATGTAATTTGTAGTTATTCTGTCCTTGAGTACACAATTAAACTATCTTTAAAGCAAAACACAGGTGAGAATAACCTTCTATACACTGAATGCATTAATCTAAATTTTTTTGAAATATTTTTCCCTAAGAAAATTTCAAAACTCGCTTTTCAAAACTCTCTTTGTTAATGATCACTTAACACAGCTGAAATTAATATCCTTGCATAACTGATAACAATAAGCAAAATACAAGGTTAAACTACCCTGCCTATAGTTTAAACTCCATAATGAAAGCATGGTGACATGTAAATTTAAATACAATATATGTCATCTTCCATCTTCACAACTTGGGTCTAAAGTTGCTTCCCTATAAAGGTCTAAATGAATCGTACATTGTGCAGAGAAGTGCAACTGGTGGGAAATTAACAGTACATTATAACCCATTAGTTAACGGACATTTACAAAAAATAATTTTTGTACGACTATTTTTGTAATTAAATTAATTTTATGGTATCTGTCAAAAGAGGAAAAGCAGTGGCCTATTGTAATGCATATTGTAACTACTGACCTAAGGGATTAAATGACTAATTTCTTAATCAGCACAACCATTTTCAAATTAACATAAAATTAATTGTGAGAATTCACAGAGGAAGAATTAAACATTTAAAATATTAAGCATGACTTTTAAATTCTTTATCCTTAATGCTCATTATTGTTGATAACGCATAAAAATGTAAAATGACCTAGTAGTATTACAAGTACATATGCAGGACCAAAAGTGTCAGTCTGGGTTTTTGAATTCATGTTTTTTTATGCTATGCACATACTTTTATTGATTTAAAAAGTGTACGGTATGTTTCATGTAGAATACTAGGCATGTTTTGGCATATTGGCTAAAAGTAAAAGGCCACGATTAATAATTACTTCAGCTACAGATTTTGTAATTGGCACACTGCAGTGGTACATGGAGCAAACTAAGTGACCTTTGCCTATTTACTGAAATGTGAAGAGGCAGAGGCTAAGTGAATACAGAGTAATGTGCCTCTGTATCTAGAGCATGAACAGAATCATTTTAATCTAATAGTTCTTAATTTCTTATATGAAATGAGATCAAGTATTTACAGTCTAAACTTGCAAAACTTTAGTTTCTAAAATCTTTAAAAATAGATAAGTTAATAAACTTTCAATTTGTTCAGTTATTGAAGGGATGAAAGAATCAAAATATTTTTATTTTCTTTGAGATTAAAGCCACAGTCACGTGTTTCATCAACATATTCACCAAAATAAAATCTGAAAAAATTACCTCATAAAAGCTCAAGATATGAGATATGACACCATTACTGGTGTATGATTTGTAGGATCTCACCTAGCCATTTCTCGAAAGAAACCAGGCTGTGAGTTTCAATCATATGGCCACATATGAACCCTTTGGGTAAAGAAGTTTTACATGCACTTCATGCAGTTTCCATGTGTCTTCTTGTTCTTGTATCACTGTTAATTCAGAAGAAATCAGCTGTGTTGTTGCCTTTGACACAAATGTGGCCTCATCACTACACTGGATCTTTATGACCCACACAAACTGCAGGGTGTGATCCCCCTAATACCTCTTCCAGCAACATCCTTTGCTTTCTCCAAGTACTGGCAAGGCTCACTCCAGCCTAGCTTCAGTGGGTTACCAGTTGTGAGTCATAAGACTGTATTCATAATATTGTGTCCAGATATTGCCACTCTACAGTCAGTCCAGAGATGAACAACAAAGCATAAATGAATGTCCAATAATGACATTCTAAAATAAATGAATCGTGTTAATTTTGAACAGAGAAGAATAGAAGGGTACCTGATCCAATAATTCAATCAAATATCCTCAAAGGCACTAATAAAGTCAACACAATAGGCTTCTTTAAATCCAAAAGTTAAATACCAACCAGAGGGCAAGGGGAAACCAAGGGGGAAAGCACTAAAAACTGGAAGTGCAGGGAGCACGTTTTTTACACAAAGGCTTGTAAGAACCTGGAACAAGCTGTTCAACTGAACTATCAAAGCTGCCCTGCTTCACTGAAGGTGTATCACTTGATCATTAGCAACCACATAAGTCTAAAGAACCACAATACCCCCTCTCATTCATTACCTTTCATACTTTTCATATACTGTTATGCTGCACATAAAAACTGTACTTTCCATTTTATTGTGTAAAAAATTGAGCCATTCAATTTTTATGTTACATACCTTATTAACTTACTACTTGCTACTTAACTTTCATAAGCCCTGAAATTTGCCAATAACTATAATAAAAGTAACTTTTTATTAAATACTCCTTTAAAGTAAAATGTCACAGGTATTGCAGATGTTGTACAGCTCTCTGGCCCTGGGTTTAATTTTAGACTGACTGGGATTTCTGTGTAGAAATTCCTTGTTCTTCTTATGCTAGTGTGGGTTATTGCTTAGTGGTCTGGTTTCCAAATGTATGTTAGTTAAGTTAAATGGTGTTTCTTAGTTCTAAAGATGTGAGTTCCTGTTTAGCCTACTGTCTTGATTTGTAACAGATGCTACTAAAACAGGCTCTGGGGATTCCAGCACCCAATGCTGAAAGCAAACAAATGTTGCAAAGGGCTTTTTAATATGATTTTGTCCTGGTATTGTCGCATAAACAATGTCAGTATCTATTAATAACTTATGAACACAAATACTACTTCAGTTGACAGCCAAAATGTGGCATTTAATCATTAAATCAAGCCCCTGTGATGTTAACTTTTTTGTTTGACAGTGGTTGTGTTTTTTCATCCTTTACTCCAGCCAAAAGTGATAATGTAAGTGGCAATTTTCTAACTTTTCCTGATTGACTGGCATGACAAATTTAGACATTGTCTGGATCGTCAAAAATCTCACAAAACAGCAAAACTCTATTATCCTTCCAGGGATTTATGATCAATTAGTGATTTTAGCTCAATGTTGTGGAAATATAACATACTATTGATTTTGTCCTTCAGAATCACTCAGGTATCTGCCGCCTGTACTAACCTATATATTTTTTCCACTAATGGATGTTGTGTTGTGTGACAGAAACCAGGCAAAGCAAGTTGATACAGACTGCTCTTTGGCTTCATCAGAAGAATGTTTTGGATATTTTAGGTTTCTACCTTACTTTCCACTTTTTAACGTGACAAAAGGAAGGTTTATACGTCTTCTATTATCCAGTACAAAGACTTTGAATGTGAACATCTTCTGAATATTTGTATTTGGATTGTTTTGTAGAACCTCAACTCTCACTGTTCAATTTTAAAGTAATTAAAAAGATTAAATGCTAAAAATACATCTATATGCACAAGATACTAGAAAGCAAATGATAAGTATATCAATCAAAGGTTCCATTCTCTGCCAGTATAATTCACAAAACTTTAGAACATGGATTTAAGTATCTGGTTGAAGCGTTCTATCAAGCCATAGGTCTGCAGATAGCAATGATCTGGGTATGATGTGTTACCACAAACCTGAATGTCTAAGACTAAACTGGCAAGTTTCTGATTTTATATACAGGTAAAAATAACTTACTAATAATTCTTAATGTCTCATACACTATAAAAATGTTTCAGCTGATGGGACATGAAGTTGTGATAATCTATCCATGTTTACCAACCTAAGAAAGTCACATTTTTGTGACTTGCCTTAGCTTGATACTGCACAAAGAAAAGTTCTATGGAAATTTCAAAGCATAGTCCTTAAGAACTAGAATAAAACAATTACCTGAGCTTCTTCTTTCAAAAGGCCCTATTATATCCATAGCAACCTGATGTAAGATAATATTTATGTTTGATATTAGTTGTAGGGAAGACCTGTCATAGACAAGAACTTTCTCTGTTAGATGACACCGAGGGCAAAACTTAAAACAGTCTAGCATGTTTCAATATAACCTTTGACAATAAAACCTGTTAATAATCCCAGCCAAGGTTTTCTCACATTACATCTAACATATTCCCCACTGGGCATTTTTTATACAATGAGCCATTTTCTTGCACATACTGTAGGTCTCACCAAGTACTTCTAAAGTACTTCTGCTTTTTCCAGTTTTGCAAAAACCTTTTTGGGTCCTGCAAATCTGGCTCATCCCATTGCTCTAATAGCTCTCTCATATTTCATATTCCTATGACTTTGTCCAATTCAACTGTTTTCCAGACTTTCTTCCCTTTTTTTATGGTTATTGATCCAATGTAAAAGCCATTTCTTGGAGACACCATGTAATCAGCTTCAAAAACATGGCTAAACAGTTTATGTCAGATGTGAACAATTTATTTACTGTACCTAAGTATTTATTTTTTAAATACTTTTAAAATATCCTTGTGCATAATTGTACGTTTAGCTCATACATTAAAGTTAAAATTATTTCTTCATTAATAATTTACATAAAGAGCAGAGTAAGCAATATTAGGAAGATGGAGAGTAGGAGTATAAATCTGCCCAGTAGATGACTGCTGTATTCAGTTTAGTTCAGTTTCTGGAAGGCTTGTTTGCCTCAGACATGAAAGAAAAATGCTTGTTTTCAGTGGAGCTTTGAGATAGAGAAACAAGAGTTCTAGGGACTCCAATTCAAAATGAAAATGATGAGGGTAAGGTCTGGGCAATGCCAAATAAGAAATATGTCCAACTAGGATTGAATGGTATGCAGAGTGCTCAAGAGGACAAGTGGAAGTGCTTCAGATTTTGAGCTTATATGCATGGGGAAGTGAAGTGCGATATTAGAATTTGGCCTCCACCTAAATTTCTATTAAAAATAAAAAAATAATGTCTAATTAATCATTGTTATGTTTGAAATACAAAAATGTGAATATCATGTACTTGATGTATTCATGCTAACTGAAACACTTGGTAGGAAGTCCATAATATTTTGGAGCTGTTTTGCATTTATTCATCTGGCAGCCCTTGTTAAGACAGAGAAATCAGAAATTCCAACATTTACCAGGGCTCCCTCTGCTAAAAAGATTAAACTTCACTGAAAATAGACATTTTATCCCAGGATAGCGGTAGTTCAAAGAATTCTTCCAAAGCAGCAAATAAATTAACTACACATATAACAAAGCTTCTCAACTGTCCATATCAATCTCCAGACTTTAAACAAATTTAACTTTAGTGTTCAAACACATTGCAGGTCAAAGTTGAAACTAAAGGAAATAAAAGACATAGAGTAATTATATAAATGGTTAAAAATCCCACCTCAGAAGTAATAGAACTTTATAGCATACTACACACTAGAGAAGATGTCTTCTCTGTGTAATCCATGCAGGAGAGGAAGAAAAGCTATTAGAAAATGTATGTGTGGGTGTAAAATTGTAAAAATTATATACAACAATGATTTTTTAATGCAGGATGTTGCTAATTCTATCTTTTTTAAATATGTAAATCAAAAGACTATTCAAATATTTAAATGTCCAATTGAATTCCCTATTTATTTAAAAAGGATACAATAAATATTTTGTTTACTTCTTTAGTTTAAAAAAATTAAAACTGAAGCTATGAAATACTATCACATTAGTTAAAGCTTTTTTTTACATTATTACAACAAGTAATTAATAGTACATGATCTATTAGAGTTACTTACTGTAAACTTCCTTATATAGACAGTAACATGATTTTCTAAAACAGATGGTGATATATCTTGGGGGTGAAAGCAGCTGCTAAGCTACTTTCAATAGTGCAAATGCAGCAATGAGACTGGTTCAGTTCTCCTGTGTTGGGGAGCTGAGAGACTTTACAGCAAGTCTCTATAACAAGACGCCATATCCTGGGAATGAAAACAACTTGAAAACTATTCTCAATTGCACAAACCAGACTGCTGAACAGTAATTCTAACAGCATAACTGTGAAGAACCAGAATTAAAAATGCATACAGGTCCTAGATATTACCATATTTAAATAAAATGTCAAAAATCATTGTTTATTTTACAAAACTGAAATAAGATGAGACATGAGATACCATTGAGTTTTTCTTGTCCTGATATTGTAATTTGGTGAACAAGTGAAAATGCCTGTAAACTCAGAGTAGCTTGCAAAGGTTCAGAGGCTTCTTTCTAACATTACTGTACAAAAGCTAACCTTTTGTAAGTTTTGGTGAGCTTTTATGAAATTATAATATAAAATAGAAGAGATATTTTACAATGTGCTCTCAATTCAATGTAAACATGTATGGTATTCATTCAGATACAAGTGAACTTTGGGATGGTTTTGTGGGCCCGAGTGGGTGGGTGGGGAAGCTGGGCAGCATGATTGAAAGGATGATTAGCATGCCTGAAACTCTGTAATAAATTCAGAATTTCAGAAAATAAATATATGATTTTTATAATTAAAAGCAAGAATTTTATAGATTATATATACATTGTAACGCAACGGGGGTTCAGGCGGGCGCCCTTGCCGCATTAGGTCGGCCCCGCACCGTCGGGGGCTCGAACCCGGGACTCCCACATCACTCAGCAGGGACCCAGCCCGGTGAGCTAAAGAGAGATCGCCCTACAGCCTAGTAGCTGTAGTCCTGCTATCACAGGGAAGGGCGGCAATGTCACCGCTCTGGTAAGCCGGCTCTTACACAGTGCCTGTCGGCCGTAAGCGTTACAATATGTTTAATTTTTGTATAGCTGTCCCTTTATTATCACACTCTGGATAGTTAATGACTATAATAATAATTGCTATAATTGCTTACATTTATATAGCGCTTTTCCTGACACTCCACTCAAAATGCTTTACAGGTAATGGGGACTCCCCTCCACCACACCAATGTGCAGCAACCTTAGTTTTTCTCAGGAGGTCTCCTATCCAGATACTGACCAGGCTCACATCTGATTCGCTTCAATAGGTTGTCAGTTTTGAGCTGCAGGGTGATATGGCTGTTGGCAATGACTATCCATAAAATTCAGCCAATGGGTCATAAGATAACTGGTTTCTGGGTCAATTTACAAAATTAAGATGCCTCTAATGATGTATTGCGTGGGGGGAACAGTTTACGTATTTAGTGTTCATCTCAGTTCATGTAGTTGCTAGTTTTATTAACATTATTATCATATTTAACATGCTGTGATATATAAAATAATAAACAATATCTATATTTTAGGGAAAGAGTCTTAATTATCCAAATTGTGTTAAAAACACAACTTACGTGTTGTTTGGAATGACCTTTACCACTGAACCACTGTCATTCTGCTTGACTAAAATTCTTGAGAGAATAGTTGGGCCCAACTTCAATCATATCTGGACTGAAATGATATACAGCACTGAAACTGCATTAACAAGGGTCATATTCTGTTAGCTACTGACGTGGGGAATGCAATGCTTCTGGATCTTAGTACTGCCTTTGACACGGTTGACCACTCCGTTTTGTTACACAGGCTTGAATTTGAGGTTGGCTTATCTGGAACCATCCTTAAGTGGTTTACTTCATATTTAAGTAATCATTTTCATTATGTTCGAATATCTAATAATTGTACTTCTTCGTCAATGTCACCAGTTCAATTTGAGGTACCACAGGGATCAGTGCTGGGACCAATATGGTTCTCTCTGTACATGCTTCCGCTAGGTAGGATAATACCATAATATTAATTTTCATTCATATGCTGATGACACTCAAATATGCATTACCTTTACACCTGACGACAACTCATCTTTAATCACTTTAGGTAATTGCATTAATGAAGTAAAGACTTGGATGTGTGAATTCAACTCTGATAAAACAGATGTTATGTTGTTTGGAGGCAACAATACTGATAGGACTACTATAACTTCAGGACTTAACTCAGAGGATTTAAAAAATTGCCACAAAGACTCAGCATGTAACAGAGGCATCATATTTAACACAAGGCTCTTGTTTAACTCTAATGTTAAAACAGTATCAAAAACAAGCTTCCTTTAGTTAATACTGTAAAACTCAGGCAGTTTCTCTCAACTCAAGAAACAGAGAAATTAATACATGCTCTTGTATACAGCAGGTTAAACTAATGCAATGCTCTACTATCAGGGAGGACCCATCACTTTTTCAGTACCTTACAGTAAATTCAGAATACAGCAGCTAGAATTGTTACTTGTAGCAGAAAGTACGACCATATATACTGTACCACCCCTTTACTTAGTTCTCTTTATTGGCTTCCTGTCAGGTACAGGGTGGACTTCAAAATCCTTCTACTTACTTATAAGGCTCTCAGAGGTCAGGCACTTGTCTATATAATGGAACTTATTAATGTATACAATCTAAGCCGCCCGCTTAGATCACAGAATGCAGGTCTTCTTCATATTCCACGCATCAATAAAAAAACAGTGGTAAAACCATTAATTACACTTTAGTTACAGGGCCCCTAGCTTATGGAACAGTCTCCCATCCCATATTCGGGATGCCGAGTCAATCTCAGTTTTCAAATCCAGACTGAAGACCTATTACTTCAGCCTAGCCTACTTACACCTTACATTATAGCCTGCTGCAACCATGGCTGCTGGTGCTGCTGTACATGTCATTGTGTGTCTCTGTGTTGGCTCACCAGGTAGATACATCTGTTCTGACCAAACGATCTTATTCTCCTCCCCACATGTCCAGATGGTGCCCGGGCTGAATACCATCTGAGTTGGATGCTGCATCACTGCCAGGGATCCAAGAGGGACATCATGGATATAGCTATCATTTAGGAGGATTTTTATTGGTCTACAGAGATCTGCATGGAGTACCGACATACAGAAGACATGATGGGTGGATTAACACCTTTATTCATTTACTCCTTTTTTAATTGTATAATGTTAGCATGTCCAAAGGGGTTGGGCAGCCAGTTGACCTTGGACCCCTAGAGGTTTTTTTTCTCCTTACTAAGGAGTTTTTGGTTCCCATCCTCCATTGTTTTCTGGTCTTTTCTGTTATTTATTCACAACATGAATGGTCACTTGCTTTGTTAAGCACCTTGGGGCAACCTTGTTGTGAAAGGTGCTATATAAAAATAAATTGAATTGATTGAATATTAATAAAAAATATTGAATTAAAACTTATATGAAATTACTGAGAAACATACTAAAAGAATGACAGCATACTATAAATCAAAACATTTAGTCTTATTGCAGGGAAAAGAGTGGTTTTATTAAAGAAACCCCTTTATAGCACAGATATGCAATATATGCAGGTGCTCCACGCAGAATGTGCTTTAAAACTCATGGCTGCTTTAGAAGTACTACAGCACAACATGGTGTACTTCACTATGTGGTTCTCTGGCCAAGCCGATCCACAAGTGACACTGAAACAATTGAATCAATTGCATAGTGAAACAATTGCTCCCTTTAACCCATTTCCCTACTGTACATTTTTAAATCCACTTAACATGCAATTATGTAGCTAAAGGCAAATTTTGGTACCCAACAATAAAAATAACAGACATATAATGTCTGCGAATGTCATAAACAATATTAATATATGAAATAATTAAACTATATTCACATTTTTGTTATTTGTTATATCATAGTATGTCAAATATTAAAATAATATTAATAATAAAGTAATAACATGAATGGACAAGATTAACATTCTCCAGGATGCTCAGAAAGATGCCCTTAAACAGAGATTACAATTGAGTTTTTTACATGTATTTTTAAATACAAATTTCAAAGCCACTATGTATATTTTTAAATTTTAGTTTTTTATACATATGCTGATTTATATATATATATATTTGTTTTAGTGTTTGATATAATTATGGTTTATAATCATTTGGCTTCATAAAAGTTATTTATTTTAGCTTAACATTTCTGCTGTAGCACTGGAGTGTTTCATGACTTGGTGGTACATCCTTGTAGTAGGGGGAGAGAAACTTAATGTGGGCTTTCATTTTCACCCTCATTTTTTAATACAGATTCTCAACAGTCACTGATCCTGCTTTAGCTTAGGAACTCCAATTACCAAAAAATCCACAGGGTGACTTTGTCTCCTGGTTACTAATGCACCTTAACATAAGGCAAGTTACAGAATGCAACAAATTAAGTAAGTAAATGACTACTCAAAGTATAGCAGCATAACACTCAAAAGAACGCTAAAATACAAATCTACATCCGTTTCCCTAAATGCAGGTACTAAGTTAACATGTCTACTTATAAAGCTATATAAAAATAGACATATATACGACAGTGGATGTAGACGCTGAGAATCTAGGCAGTGGATCAATAAAACTAAGCTGCATAGCAGCTCTCAGGGCCTCAACGTCATGCTGATGCAAACGTACCACCGTATCTGCTTATCTGCTGTACCAAATTAACGCAGTGATCAAAGGGTGATGTCACACCCTGAAACAGATGTGGTGTGACCACTTCATTGAGCTGCGCCACAGACGAAATGTAAAAAGATTGTGATGTTATGAAACAATCACTGATCTAACATGTTTGATTTAATCTTCCTCCTTCCCCTTCTTACATACTTTGTTTAACTTAAAGAATTCTATGAAGTAATATTCGCAGATATCAACAAATATTAATGTTTCCACTTAGCAAGCAGTAGCTACCAATTCACTTTGCCGAGCAATTTCCAAGAAAATCATGCACAGCAGCCACTGACCTAAAGGAAACTTTTTACTCAAGATCAGGAAAAGAAATAAGTGTTAATTGATGTGGCATTTTCAAGTTCACTAACATATGTAATAATAATTTATCTGTAAACATACAGGAGCCAGTTTTCATATTAACAATTAACCTTCCAGTATGTCTTTGAACTGTGCAGTGCTCTGCATTTTATCATACATGGCAGTAATAACTGCAGAATAATATATTCAGTATATACTGTAAATATAGTATGGTACTGTATGGTTTTAAATCCACCACATTACAGTATGTGTACAATATTTTTCTAATCAAAATCTAAAATCAAATTATCTGTTTCCTAATTACCTTTTACTTAAATTAGCATTAAGACAAATATAGATTAATTTAATGTCTCACACCCAGATAGGCTCACACCCCACGGTAGCCACGGGAGAATGCAGTTCTTATTCAGAACGTTTGCTCTCCACCTTTCTTTCCCTTCTCATCTTGGCAACGTCCATCACTCTCTGGAAATCTCCATGCAATTGTAATGCCTGCCTGTGGCTTTGAACTCGAGCAATCATGTCATAACATAATGCTGATGTAAGCCTGAGAAAAAAAAATGTTGAGTTGACAACAACCTATAACAATAAACCATTTATATATATATCTGACCGAGTATTCTTGATTTGTAAAACAGGCCTTTTATTTTCAATATTTTTAATATTTATTTAATATTTAAAATACTGCGATAGCTGGGCATTGGCCAGGACTGGAGTAGTGTTTTTACAAAGTAGTGCAGTCTTACATCTGAATATTTGAAAAAAAAAACATTTTTTTACAGCTTGGTATAATGAAGTGTGCTATTTACAGTATGGTGCATTATTCTGCATCTTGTGTACAGTACACAGACATAAGTCATTCAAAAGTCACTTCTGGTTCTTTTTATTTGGTTTTGAATACAACATACTTTTAATATAATACGCTTTTCTATATGCATCATATAGAATCAATCAAATCATATATGCATCAATCAAAACCTAAAATAAAATAGGTTTCTAATTAATATTTATACTAATAATTCTTTATACTGTATTTAATTAAAAAATATGTTATTGTTTGTCATGTACTGTATGACTATTGCAGGAAAGTACTAATGGGTTAAACTCTTAATACCTATAGAGGCCACATAAAATATAAGATGCCTTCTAACTAAGTGTATTACAGCCTGCAATGAAATCTCTCTCTGTATCCCAGATGCCATAAAATAAATGGTATCCTATCTATCTATCCTAGAAAATGCATTCTAAGTAGAAAAAGTGTCTCTAACTGAGGTTTATTTTACCCTGGAAACCCAAGTTCCAATAAAACACAGAATATCAAGCTCTCTTACATGTTTTAAACACTTGTATATAGTCAGGTTTTGTTTGGATGATCATAAAGTAGGGGCTCTAGCCAGACACAAGCTTCAAGTTTTAATTCCTCTGGACTCTTGTCCCTTCTCTCCTCTTCCCTGCTTCTTTCTTTTTCTCTGGTTCTTATTGTCTCTCTGTGCTCTTAATGTAATTTTATGTTGTGTTTCTGTACTCTTCATTGACAATCATTAACCAACAACCTACCTACTGTAGGTATACAAAGGTAAACTTTACAATTTTTGTTGCTGAAGGGACACCCCAGACCTCAGCAAACATCCCCTCTGCTTTGAAACTAGAAGTGTTTACTCTTCCAAGTGTCACAAACTTTATCTAAAATCTAAAAGACACTTTTCCATCATCTAAAGCTGTAACAGTCCTTTAATAGATTAACATTTTCAGTGATCTGCAGGTTTGGATATCTGCATCTGAAGTAAGAACAAACTGGGGAGGTATTTCTAAACTGTCAGAAACGTCTTCCTTAATGATCTTTCAGCCCAATCGAACCTCTGTCAGTCTTGCTTAAGTCAGATAGACAAAGAAAAGTTAAAAAAAACATGGCATTCATTCTGGACAGCTTTAAACCTCCCCAAAGTCAGAATTCAATGAGTGACAGCTATTTCTACCCATCTGGTTAGTTTGAAAATACCCTTTGCATCCCTAATTCTTAATTCATCTGTCCATAACTCTGGATGTATTTGCTGTATTAAGATGCAGTTGTATATACATAGTAAGGATATTGGTTTTTTATGTTTTGACTAAGTTTCGGTTTTCATTAATGTATTTTTACAGCTAGAATGGAAAATTATCAGTGGAATTTGAAGCTCCATTGAACTGTGTCAGCAGATAAACGGTCTGATAAAATATTGCTGCATTTGAATCTAAAATACAGTGTTTTAAAGGTGAGTTTATCTTGTTCTTAAGATAGAAAGTCTGTGGTCTATTTCTGTTGGAATAGTTGATCATGTTAGGACATAGCAAATACCTGATTAACAGTCTACTTCTAATGTAAACTTATAACTTACAAAAATATTTATTGTGATAACCGTTTAACTTCTATTCCTACAAAATTGGTTATACAGAGTAACATTAATAATATTTTTGGTTTTGTTTCTTTTTTACAATTAGCTGGAAAGTGTTTATTTTAAAGCATATTAGAAAAGGGCATTAAACTAATGGTTTAGGATGCTGTGTTACTGTGTAGCTCTACATAATTTCACTCAGTTTCAATTTTCAGCAGAAAGCATTGTTTCTTTCTTCCAAGCATTGCTTGATGCCAAGATCAAGCACTTTTGTGCCACATGAAGAGTCACTTAAATGAGGGGAGATTTCATCTGATATGTCTTTGGCAAGACTTGCCAATTCCTTGGAAGAACAGATGCATGTCTAATTAACTGGTGATTTTCTCATCAATAATTCACCAAATTTCCACCTGCAGGCTGTAACTTACTACAGTGATTTAAGGTAAATTAAGATCTATTTATTATAAAAATGATGAAGATATAAATAACATGGCTATTCATGTATAATGTAATTATGTTGTTTTACATTTTTCTGAAACTTGGAATTTTGTGTTCTTTTATTGACCTTAATTTGAAAAAAGCACTGAAATGGTGTGTGTGCGTATATGTATATGTTTTATACACATACAGATGCAGCCATTCAAAATGTGCGGGCGATACCGCATTATTTTCCGGTGCGCCGTACGCAGTCTACCGCGAGTTACCGGTAAATACCGCTAGTTACTGTAAATTCTCCTATAATACCGCAAGCAAAATAATAGTATCCGGAATTTCCGCAAGGTGGAGCTAATAAAGCTCAACCTCTCATGTTTGAGCTGTCGCCATCAAAGTCTTTAACGAAGATATTACTAATAGTATTAATAATGAATGATCTTGGACAAGCTGTAAGTGTAAACTCAAAGTATTGCCCTTGTCCACATTCTTTTTTTCATTGACCGTCTTTGTAAAAGTAACACCACAGCATTTCGCAATCACGCATTTGTTTCCAATCATGCAAAGTACAGTAATTTGTGAGAATCGATTCACCATGCCTTTCACATGCTCATAAAAGAGATTGATTTAGGAACATAAACATATTACCGTATGCAAACTGTACTGTATACAGTATGTATATGTATATTTAATGTCTTAACTGTGCCCGTTTAAGTTTTGAATATTTATATGGAATTTTACCACTGAAGGGAAATCTTAGTACCTGAGCATAAAAAGAATAGGAGCATACTGCAACGCGTGTGAAGGCCATAAACGATATTAATTTTGGAACTTAAACATACAGTATATGGCTGGTCTCGGTACTTTAAAGAAAACATACACACCAGTATTCCATTTCTCCCTAAACATTTTAAGCATTGAAGTCTTTAACTAACGTGATACCGGAGTCAACAAGCATACTTTTAGAATTTGATTAAAAGGGAATATAATATGGAATTGCGTATCTAAAGAAATTAATAACGATATAATTATATTCATGTGCCGCAACACAAGAATAGTACACGCTGTACATTGTCTGTTGATAATGTTTCTGTAGTGCTTTTGTCAGCACTCTCCATGTGACCTTGCCGGTGGCGCTGTGGGTTAGGTTCCTGACTCCCGTGTCATACGGTCTGTGATCAAATCCCACTGTAGAACCATGACCTTTGTTTTTAACAAACATTTCTTTGAAAAAATGAAACGTTTCCCTTGGTCAGAGATTAAATAAAACCTCACTCCCACCAAACAAATTTATATTTCTAAATATCACAACATGATCGAATTTAAGTCATTTTAATAACAATGAATAGTCACCTATGTGTTACAAAATAAACATTTATATTGATTTGAATCGCGTTTTGATTTAAATCGTAAACGCATGTTTAAATATATATGTTTTTTGATTCACAATCAGACAAATGCAACATAAATTGATATCTTTGTCTTCTAAGTATCTTAATAAACTTTCAGCATAGCTTTCTCCCCGTTTAGATTTATTTTTCTTGGGATCTTGGGATCAAACGTGGAAAGATTAGATTGTAATTGTTTTTATTTTTTAAATACATTGCGGAGTTAAAGCAAGTTAAAGCCTTGATTTTATATATCACCTTTAAAAGTGGAATCTCAAAGCAAAGTAAATACCCAACACCGATTGTACCCCTCTGTCATGCTAATAAAGCACCTTGAATTGAATTGAATTGAGGGATAGACATGCAAATAAGATACACTCCACAGACATTCACAACAGCGACATATCATAAAACGTTTGCACATATAGTTAAGTTATTACTTGGTTTTCAAAGTGCAATGAAATACAATATTGTTGTTGTTGCTGTTATTGTTGTTTTTATCCTGTAAAGCGTTTTGAGAAGCCACCTTTAAAGGCGATATATAAAAGCGCTGATTCTTATGGAATGTGTTCCCCCGGGGATTCAAAAAAAATATTTTTTTTAATCGCGTATCTAAGGAAAATAGCAGTATAACTTTGTTCATGCACAAACAGTGGCATGTTACATTATTAACTTGGGTGTCTCCTCTTGCCAGAAAGCTCTAAATTGCATTTTGAGTGCGGTTTTTGACTTTTTCTAAATTGCAACCCATAAATAAAGCTGATACAGTTTAGACTTACTGTATTTTAAACTGTATTACAGCAGCACATTGGACAATGCAACGTAAATTGCAAAAATGCACTTGGAATCTGTCCAAGCCCTACTTTGTCTGGCATTTTCTTTTACTGCAACGGACATAAAAACTCTCTTGCTTTTAATTTTTTAAAAAATTATTTAACACGAAAATTAAGCTGGAAATATCGCCCCCTTCTACTTTGAAAATACCTGTGAAACTGGTTTAATTCATCACAGCCAGCACTCCCGCAGAGAGGGGGGTTGTACTCGTTAATGTCTTAGCCGGAACACATCATTATATCTCATTTTGTATTTCTTTAAAAAAATCGTTTGCCCAGCCACTATTGCTGTTATTGTTTTTATCCTGTAAAGCGCTTTGGGGAGCACAGCTTTCTCACCACTTAGATTACTTTTTGATACCATCCTTACACAAAGCAGAAACTTCTTGTATTTTCCGATGATATACAAGTGGAAAGATTACAGGTTTTAATTGTCTTTTTTCTGAACCAGGGAAAATCTGATCATGTTTCTCTATAACAATAATAAAAAAACTTTATTTTACATATCACCTTTAAAAGTGGCATCTCAAAGCAACACAGTAGATGTAAACCACAGATTACAAAGTAAATATCCAGACAAACGTAAACGCAAACTTTTAAAGGTGATATATAAAATCAAGGCTTTAACTTGCTTTAACTCCGCAATGTATTTAAAAAATAAAAACGATTACAATCTAATCTTTCCACGTTTTATCCCAAGATCCCAAGAAAAATAAATCTAAACGGGGAGAAAGCTATGCTGAAAGTTTATTAAGATACTTAGAAGACAAAGATATCAATTTATGTTGCATTTGTCTGATTGTGAATCAAAAAACACATATATTTAAACACGCGTTTACGATTTAAATCAAAACGCGATTCAAATCAATATAAATGTTTATTTTGTAATGCATAGGTGACTATTCATTGTTATTAAAATGACTTAAATTTGATCATGTTGTGATATTTAGAAATATTAATTTGTTTGGTGGGAGTGAGGTTTTATTTAATCTCTGACCAAGGGAAACGTTTCATTTTTTCAAAGAAATGTTTGTTAAAAAAAAAGGTCATGGTTCTACAGTGGGATTCGATCACAGACCGCGTGACATGGGAGTCAGGAACCTAACCCACAGCGCCACCAGCAAGGTCACATGCAGAGTGCTGAAAAAGCACTACAGAAACATTATCAACAGACAATGTACAGCGTGTACTATTCTTGTGTTGCGGCACATGAATATAATTATATCGTTATTAATTTCTTTAGATACGCAATTCCATATTATATTCCCATTTAATCAAATTCTAAAAGTATGCTTGTTGACTCCGGTATCACGTTAGTTAAAGACTTCGATGCTTAAAATGTTTAGGGAGAAATGGAATACTGGTGTGTATGTTTTCTTTAAAGTACCGAGACCAGCCATATACTGTATGTTTAAGTTCCAAAGTTGCAGTATGCTCCTATTCTTTTTATGCTCAGGCACTAAGATTTCCCTTCAGTGGTAAAATTCCATATAAATATTCAAAACTTAAACGGGCACAGTAAAGACATTTACTGTAAATCTTTCTACGACAGACCACGAGTGCCCCTGTCGGTCAACCAATCACGTACCGCGGTACCGCGCGTCATCGTGCGTCACAATGCGCGACGCCGTAGCTAATTACCTCCGGTACGTGTGTGTACCGCGCACTTTGAATGGCTGCATCTGTATGTGGGCAATAACAAAAACAAAATTGAAAGATGTAGCAAATTCCACAGTTCCATTACATTTGATCATAGACTGTCCAAATGTAATAGGTAGCAATGAACAGGTAACCTATGAAATCATTTATTTTTAGTTGCATTTTAGGGAGTGCAATTCTCACTTCTTGTTTTGTTTGCTTTATGATGGTAAGATCAAGTGAATGTAGGGAAAGACAATGAAAGATTGGGAATAAAGTAAACCATAGTTAGAACCAAGAAAACCACAGAAAACCAATGCATGCATAGCAACGCACATGAATGGAAAAACAGTGGTAATTATTATTTGAAGAATTTCTCATGGTAAATGTACTTTGTGATTCTTTGATGTATTTCAGTAAAACTTTACATGCCAGATTTCATGTGTTAGCTATAATTATTGATAGATTTTTGTATGCACAGCATGACTATGATGACCAAGAATATTCCTATAAAATAAAAAATAGCAATGCTGCCTCACTGTGCTGAGGCACTGTATTCAATTCCTGGGGTGCTATCTGCATAGAGTTTGTATGTTCTCACTTGGTTTATTTGTGTGGGTTTCGTCCAGGTGCACCAGTTTCCTCCCGCAGTCCAAAGCCACAGCGATAAGTTAATTGGCTTTTGTGAATATTGTCCCTGGTGTGAGTGTGTGTGTGACTGTCTGTGTCTTTGTGTGCCCTAAAATGGACTGGGGTTCTGTTCAGGGTGTATCCTGCCACACACCTGCTGCTTGCTAGGATAGGCTTCAGCTACCCCATGATCCTATATTGAATAAAGTGATTAAAAAATGAATAGATGGGCATAAGAGGCTTGTCACTGTTGTAGTGCATTTAAACAATGACAAATTTAAAAGGCATAAGCAACAAAAAATATATATCTGGTCTCAACCAAATCAAGATTTTGTTATTCTGTCTGTGCCTGGTCATTTAGCTGTGTCACCAGGCCGATCTCTCATGTTAAGTCACCATCCAGCAGTGATCTAAAACTTAACTCCTGGAGTGAAATTAAATTACACCCAGTATGTTTTCAGATGAGAAAAAAAAATGGAATTGATATAACTGAATGCTTTTATCCCAAATATCAGAGAAAAATACTACATTTTATTTTTTACATTTGAATTTTGTCAGATTCAAATTTATTAAATGTTTAAAATGAAAACGGTCTTATGTTTTTGATAGATTGTTTTGGTGTCATTTTCTGTTTTTTATATGCACTTAATAATAGAAATCAAGTACTAGAAAATATTTACTTAAGATAAAGGGGAAAATGAAAACCTTTGAGTACGCACAATTTATTTAAGGGGACGTGCATGTGTAATGCAGCATTTTATGTCTCAGATTTACGTTGAGCCAGTGCTTAAGTGAAACGAAAAAATCAAATTTGCTTCAGGCTGAAACTATAAAGGTTAGCAACTTTAAAAAACAGAAACACTATTACAACATACCATCTGAGGATTTCCACTGTAAACTTTTTTTTTAAATGACATTGCTTTTTTATTATGTATAGTAAAGCAACTGCTAGAAATTATTGTTTTTTCAATACTGTACTCGGTGCAGTAGTAAATGTACAGTAAAAAGCACAATTATGAAACTGCTATTCAACAGCTGGGAAAATTTAATAGGTTAATAAACATACTTAGAATCCCTATGTATACACTGTACCTCAAATATTATACAGGACATAGCACAAGAATGTGATTGCTAGTATTAAAATATTTTACATACTGTAGGTGTGCTTAACTCAATTTTTTTCCCCCCAAACTGTTATTAGATGGTTAGTACATCTCAGAACTAATAACTTTTTATTATTTATTATTAAATCATAAATAAGACATAAGTATAAAAGGTTTTATTTCTACATTAAAATTATTTGATGGTACTTAATAATAATTATACTGTTCACATAATGTGGGGACATTCTCATTTTAACTAAAAAAAACACTGTATAGCACATAATGTGGTCAACACTAATTTGTCAGGACCAAAACCAAAGTGATAATTTTTTAATGATCATGTTTTAAATCAAGTCAGTCTATGGCCATGATAAAAGGCAAAAATAAAAACAATGGAAGTGTATAGTAAACAAAGCTTTTTTTTCTTGCCACAAATTGAGTGTGTTGTATTTGCTGGATGCAGAATGTTAGTACTGTAGAACTGCAGTTAACTACACTTCAATCAACTATGTATCCATTCAACCACAATACTCATGTGGCATACTTTTTCTAACAATCAATTGATTTGTAGGGTTTCAGGATTCATAATGAACAAATCTTTAAATCTCAGTACCCTGTAATAAAATAAGCACAATTAAAAACAAGGGTGAAGAAGATTCAAGGGGCAGAGACAGAACCAATTAAGTAAAAGGCTGACTGAACAAGGCTGAGGAACTAGAAAGATAAGTCAGATAGGTAATAAGGTTCCAAACCATGTAAAGCCTTGTAAGTGAGCATGAGGATTTTAAAATTGACCTGATAGGAAACCAGTGCAGATGCCCCAGGACAGGACAACACAGGATGTAGACCTATGATGAATGTGTTGACATGTATGTCTCAGAAAAATCTATTTAAGGCATAGGAATGAAATGTTCGTCTGTACAATAGGGTAGCCCAGCTCTGATAATTTTCAGCAGGGGATCAGGTGCTGGTGTTACCCCCAACATATTCTTCCAAGTTGTTATCATGATGGCGAGGGCCTTTGAAATCATGCAGTGTTTGGGAAACATGGATTATGAGGTTTGTCCCCCTGACTGGCATCATGAAAAACAAAACATCACAGCTATTTTTTGAACGCTAGACGAGAAGATGAGAGCGGGCTGACTCTTATGTCTGCCTATTTGCGGATAGTAGGCTCACCTATAACTCCTGTTGGGATTGTGACAAACCCAACAGTAGTTCAGAAACTTTAGGTGGAGTCTGTTTTAAGATAGCTCAGACAAGTTTCTTTGGAGTGGCCAGGATGTACAACCCTCATCAGCCACAATATTCACAAGCTCCAGATATTTAGTTATGGGTCAAACCCTAACATCTGCCACATAACAAACAGCAAGTAATTAGGGAAGAAACTGAGAAAAGGCTGCAGTTGCAAGCTGATGTCATCTCCCTTACACTATACAGTGCTTTGGGTCATCTTGACAATACGAACACTTATGACAGATTGCTATTCATAAATTATAGTTTAGATTTTAATACCATACTCCTATCCAAGTTGGTCACCAAGCTCTTGGGCCTGGGCCTTAATACTGTTCTCTGGTACTGGATCCTGCACTTCCTGATGGGTAGACCGCTTCTGTAAGAATAGGCAACATAATCTCCTCTACTCTGATTCTCAACACAGGAGCCACCTGGGACTGTGTGCTCAGTCCCCTGTTCTACTCCCTGTTCACCCATGGCTAGACACAGCTCCAATTCCATCTTTCAGTTTGCTGACGACACCACCATTTTAAGTCTGATCATAAATAATGATTAAACAGATCTTGTTGGTTTTAGTCTGTTTAGATTATCTGTTTAACTTTTGTTTTTACTCATGGTTAGTACATAAAAAGTTTTATTTATAAAAATGTTGCTTTGGATGTTTTTCACATTTGCCGGACTATTTTTGCTGATCTGCCAGAGTTTTCCTGAGCTGGCTTTGGGCCAACAAACATTATACATTATAGTCGTGAATTTCTCCTTCTGTGCCGGCAATACCAAGTATTGACTTTCTTGTTATTTTACTTAGCAAAACTTATATTCTGATATGGACACAAAATGTTTTTTATTATTTTTAATCATTTTCAAAACCAATAGGCCTGATCAAAATAGGAAAAATACTTGACAACACATTTTAATGAAATTATTTGAATGTGCAAACAATTTGAAAAAATTAAAAAAATTGTCAACATCTTTGTAAAATGCAAATAAAATTACTTAATAAATGTGTAAAAATCTAACATCATTTTTTTTAAAAGGGGGAGAAATACAATGTCTTTTTGTTTGTGCCTCTTAATGGGTAGGTGGGCTTAATAAATTATGTTAACATAATTCACCAAAAATACTGGGTATTATTTTTGAAATGGCAACGTGCATCTCCTTCTCAACATTGACTCTTGATGTGAACTTGATTTGATAACCGCAAGTGCTGAAAACCCAGCTTCACAAAGGCAGGATATTGCAAAGGAAAGTAGAATTCACAGAGCTCTGTTGCTTATTCCTTAGTACTCTAATAGTATGAGGTTTTTGCATTCTCAGTATGATACTTTGTATGATGAAAAAATAACTTTGCTGGGGACTGTCGTTTGGTTAGAAAACGGAGTTTTCTGTTCATTCATTAACCTTGTGTGGAAAATACTCACAAGGCTTACTTATCAAACTACTGTGAACAGTTTCCAAATGACGTTTCAATTTATTGGGAAGCACGCTCTCGGCAGCCAACACTTTAAGGCAGACAAGACACTGAGGACATTCTTCAGTGTCCACAATTGTGCATGTGAAACCGAAATTCAAGTGGTAAACCATTTGTGCGCCATCTAATGAAATGTAAGAAAAAATGGCACCAAACAAAGTGGAATACGGCAAATATTGACTGATTTATTTTTTACCTCAAGGGCCAGTTAAAACTGGCTGGCGGGACATAGTTTGCCCACAGGTGCTCTACTGGGTCTCCCCAAGGATGCGTATTGTCTCCCTTACACTTTGTCCTATACACAAATGACTGCAAGAGCTATCATCATTCAAGACACATATGCAAATGTGCAGATCACTTTGTCATTCTTAGCCTACTGCAAGCAAATGAGTGGAGTCATGGACCCATTGTTGATGAGTTTGCCACTTGGTGTAAACAAAACTTCCTTAAGCTAAATATGTCAAAGACCAAATACATGATGGATAGATAAGACTTTATTGATCCCGAAGGGAAATTGATGTGTTACAGCAGCCCAAGACAAGCAAAAAAACAGACATCAGAATAGATGAATAGATGATTTTGTTCTATTGGTCTTTTCATGAATCTGTTTTAGCTTTTACCCTGATCTGATGGTTTGGCAACCTGAATCTGAGGGGCAAGACCTGGGCTGCCTTATGAATATACTGTATGTCAGAAGGTCTTTGGTGGTGATCTTCAAACCCTCTCCACCATCTATCATTCATGTGTTTTGGGTAAAGCAAAATCCATCCGTGACAATCCCGTATCCAATCAGAATGCAGATACTGACTCCCCAACTGCAAAACCAATAGATTTAAGTTCTCATTCATACCTGTAGCTATAAACTTACTTTACACTTACTTTTCCTTATTTTCTATGTACATATGTATATATATGTTGGTAGTTGTCATGTTTTGTTTGTCCATCTGTACATCAACACTGCTGCTGTAAAACAAATTGCCCCCTCGGGGATAATAAAGACTCTATCTCTCTTCAGGAAGCAGTGAGGTGCCCCCCATCTACATCAGCAGGGCTGCTGTAGAGATAGTCAGGAGCTTCTGGTTCCTGGGAACCAGGCCACCAAAAGCCTGACCTGGTCCCATCACGTAGACAAAGTAATCACAGGAGCATACCAGTGCCTCTACTTCCTGAGGAGACTGAGGAAATATGATGTTTCACAACAACGCACAAATTTCTACAGCTGCAATGTAGAAAGTATTCTCAGAGGATGCGTTATAGTTTGGTATGACAATTGCTCAGCTCATGAACGTAAATATTACAGAAGGTGGTGGAGACAGCTGGGAGACAATGGGATTGGGAGCTTTTAAACCACAGCCATAAGACTCCTAAACTCTGTTTTGCACTGAACTCAAAATAATGTGACTACTATCTAAATGCTGGTTAAAAGTATTGCTGCTACCCTGCTCCTGTATCCAAAACTTGTGATCTCTTTTCTTATGTAATTTTCTATGTCAATGCTATAGATGCAGCCATTCAAAATGCACAGTAGAAACGCAACTACCCACAAGCCACTGCAGTCTACCGCGGTAAGTGATTGGCTTGCCAAAATGACTGACAGGGGCACTCGTGGTGCATTGTTCGGTAGTGAAAAGATTTAATCATTTAATCTCTTTACTGTGCACATTTTAATCCACTTAGTATTGAATATTTATATGAAATTTTACCACTAAAGGGAAATTTTAGTAGCTGAGCATAAAAAGAAGAGGAGCATAACGCATCTGAAGGTCATAAACGATATTAAGTTAGGAAAATAAACATATTACTGTATGTAAACTAAACTGTATATGGCTGGTCTTGGTAGTTTAAAGAAAAAATACACACCAGTCTTCCATTTCTCCCTAAACATTTTAAGCATCAAAGTTTTATGAAATAGTCCCCAAATATGCGATTGCTGTATAGAGTGAATTTTAATTTAAAAAAATTAAAACAAGAAAATTAAGCTGTTTACGTTCCTCCGCCTGAGAATATAGTCACTCGTTGCTACGCAACGCAGAAACACAGCCACAGGTAACTAGCAAAGAGAGAACATTAGCTAGCCAATATAATAAAGGAATAAATGATTTTTTTATTTCTTTTGCACATTTATTTGAACATTTCCATCGATTGTACAAGCACTTGGAAACTTTCCAATCCCTAGTTCGTCTGCATTTTCTTTTACGCTCCCACTGGCTGTGTCTTCTAGGATATAATGCCGGCAATTTGTGTTAAAATTGGGTTTCCAATAACGCCGCAGCAAACTCTTGTTTTTATGTCCACTATAACTGAAAATCTCCCTTGCTTTTAACCGAGCGTTTTATTATTTTTATTATTATTTTAAAATGCGACAAAATTTCTGGGGTGTCCCTATACCAGAGATTATGGTACGGCTCAGAATGATGACATCTGACACCTCTCAGATTGGGGAAAAAAGACCTGCTGATCTGTTCTACACACCAGGAAGACAACAACATATGTTGCTTCTATTCGAAAAGCGTATTTTAAAAGTTTAATTAAGAAGTAAAAACCTTACAGCGTACACAGATTTCTAAACTGATCAGGAGGAAGAAAAATCACCCATGTTTAGCGCATAAAAAGTGGTTATTAACTATTGAAACCTGTTTTTATTTTGACTGGCAATCTACCTGAATGCCAACTACAGTATCTGAGAAGAGACACAATTGAACTAGTGTTGATAATAAGAGAGAGAGAGTCCCCGTTACCCCCATTTTGATTTAAATCGCAAACGTGTGTTTAAATAAATGTATTTTTTGATTCACAATCAGACAAATGGAACAAAAATTGTTATCTTTGTCTTCTAAGTATCTTAATAAACTTTCAGCATAGCTTTCTCCCCGTTTAGATTTTTTGGGGGGATTTTGGGATCAAACGTGGAAAGATTAGATTGTAATCATTTTTATTTTTTAAATACATTTTAGAAAAGTGTAATCTATGCTAAAAAGCTGTATTTATTTAATACCACTCGATATTTATATTAATGGAGTTTAGTTGATACTGTTTAAACTTTTAATTATTTTAAATTGTATTACAGCATTGTACACATTCTTAAAAGAGAAGAGAGAAAACGCAAGCCTTTTTCAGGTGTGAGGGTCTTCTACTCAGAATGAAACGCTAAAATGTAATGTAGGCTCTGAATGGGTTCAATTATGATTTGGGCTTGATTAAGGTCGCTGCCTTTAATCTAAAATCTTGCTTGAATCCTTCCAAACTAAAAATTAGACACAAGAAGAGAAGAAGCTCTGGTGAGATTTCTCTTTTTTTAATTTCTCTTTTTTTCTTGGAAAAACATCTTACCCGCTGCAATCAGGGCACAGAAGGATTAAAAGAAGTCACACAGGCAGGGGGGAGAGTGAGTTCTAAATAAAGAGGTATCCAGGTAACAGTGAAATGGGCGGACAGTCTGGGGAGATCGCCCGTTTTCCATGTAAATAGTTCCCTGGTTCCGCACCCCTTGTTGTTTCTCTCGCTCCCTCTCGGGCTGGCAGGCTTGTCTTGTGTCTCTCTCTCGTCTGGGCACGGGAGTGCTGCTGGAAGGTGTTGACGGAAACACCTAATCATTAGCTCGAAATATTTCAGTGCTTTGTTTATACTCTAATGTCAGTGGGGGCAGGGTATGTGGGAACAGGTTTGGTTGAAATTGCATTGGAGATCTATGTTCTTCACACCTGAAACATTTTCTCTGAAAGCATTTTCTTCCCAGTTTAGCCAATCTTGTTACAGCATGTTACAGTTTACTATTATTAACCATAATAATTTTAAGTGCTTAATGCCATTGTTTGACCATGCACGGATATTCTTATGTCCATATTTTTGCAAGGGAATCAGTGTGAATTGTAATACTAATTAAATGACCGCGGGCACTTTCCACCCCCTCTGACAGCAGGAACATTCCTATTCTTAGGAATAGGCAGCTTATTACAATATAGGGTGTTCAAACCGTTTTTCTTTACACAGTGACACAGCGTCGCGTTGCGAATCTTTTTTTTCCGTGTTTACAAAGAATGTGGAATACAGTGATACTACCTGCTATATAGATACATATGTTTAGATATTCAGACCCTTTAATTAATATAATTATTAATAATATTGATAATAATGATAATCGGCCAGTGAAAGCTCTGTTGTCCTTCACATGAATGCCTGAAACATTTTACCGAACCCAGGATTTTACACTATATTCCCCATTATAAAAGGGATAATTCTGGTCCTGAAGTCTGATTGCCTAACATACATTCGAAGAAGTCCTTTAAATTGCAGTTTAAATCATGTTCGTTTTTAGAAATTATTTAATACTAATTAAAAACGCTCTGTTAAAAGCAAGGGAGTTTTTATATCTGTTATAGTAAAAGAAAATGCCAGACGAACTAGGGATTGAACAGTTTTTCAGTGTTTGTACAATCGATGGAAATGTTCAAATAAATGTGAGCATCCAGAGTCCCCGGGGCTGGGGGAACCGGTGGTTCTCTGAGTCCGACATCATCGGCCCTTCACTGTCCATCCTCCCACTTCTAACACCAATGTAATGAATTTGGGATCGTTGAGAAACTTGTGGAGTTAAAAACTGCGCTTTATTTGTTCTCCGTCACCACCCGCCAGCAGCACTCCTGCGCCCAGACGAGAGAGAGACACAAGATAAGCCTGCCAAGAGTGCGGGCCCGAGAGAGAGAGAGAGAGAGAGAGAGAAACACCAAGGGGTGCAGAACCAGGGAACTATTTAAATGGAAAATGGGGGATCTCCCCAGACTGTACGCCCGTTTCACTGTTACCTGGATACCTCTTGGGGGATATCCTCTATATCCTCTTGGGGGGAAGATCCTCTTGGGGGATATTCTAACAACAAGTGATTATAAGACTACCTGTCAAAGTGCAGTATGCTTCTCAAAGTGCTTTACGGGATAACAACAATAACAACAACACTTTTACAAGTCCTGGGAGGAAGAACATCATCAATATCAATAATAATAAACTTTTAAAGGTGGCTTTTTAAAAAAAAAACTTTTTGCATCTGCACATAGAGCAGTGTTTACTTGAACATGGAGATGCCATACTGAATAATTCCTGCACACAACCATTGCAGCGGAATTTGCATCGTTTGGCAGGGCTATGTTTCATACAAGTGGTGGTGGATTTGGAGACAAAATGTATTTACATTGGGTTGCTGTAAGTGGAGCACTAATAACCCCAAAGCTCTACTTATTATTTTGCAAGAGAATGCACCTGACAAGCTGGACAGTATGCTTTTCAAAGTGCTTTACAGGATAACAACAACAATAACAACAACAATTTATAAGTTCTGGGAAGAAAAATATGATCAATATTAATAATAATAATAATAAACTTTATTTTATATAGCGCCCTAAAAGGTGGCTCCTCAAAGTGCTTTACAGGATAACAACTGATGAAACAACAGTGGCTGGGGGTTGAAAATACCAGTTTGTTCACAAACAATGTTTGTGCTACACTCAGTAGCAATAGCAATTAGCAATATCAAAATAGCAATATTATGGACACACAATTGACTTTAAAAAATTGACACAAGTTTATCAGTGAAAAGACCACGGGCATTCTTCCTCCCCCCTACATTCTCAGAGTAGAATAGAATTTATTATTAGCACAATTTATTACAGTGCTAAATTTAATATTATTGATTACTAATAGTTAATGCTAACACCTAGCTTTCTTAACGCGAGAAGTACTACCGTAAGTCTGTACTTACTTAAGTACTGCTACTGTAAGCAAAAAAAAGGGGTTTTGGAGGGGGGGGGGGGTGTCTTTCGCTGGAAGACTCGCCCCCTTCTACTTTGAAAATACCTGTGAAACCGGTTTAATTAGTCACAGCCAGCACTCCCGCAGAGAGTGATGAAAACCGCGCAGCACCAGGCAAATGCACATTAATATGTTGGGCTTTTGGGCTCAGGTGGATTTGCGCCCTACAGTTCAACCTGCGGTACCGCTGTGTACTGTACATACAGTATGAACATGTGTTATTTTGAAATATAAAAAATGTCAATATACTGTAGTGTCCATAATATTTGCTATTTTAGTTTTTCAAAAAAGTGTTTCTGTTAAAAGAAAACTCATAGCGATCGCTGGATTTGAACACCCGACCTCACGTCTATACAGTACTGTAAATCAGTCACTTAAGCCATGATGCCACCGAGGCAAGACATGTAACACCCACTGAAACAGCAATACAGATATAACAGTAATATGGTCAGAAGGTCAACCACATGTAAGACTTTGGTGCTTAAAATGTTTAGGGAGAAATTGAGTATTGGTGTGTATTTTTTCTTTAAAATACCAATAACAGCAACATACAGTTTACATAATATGTTTATGTTCCTAAATTAATATCATTTATGACCTTTATGACCTTTGTTATGCTCCTCTGCGTTTTATGCTTAGCTACTAAAATGTCCCTTTAGTGGTAAAATTCCAAATAAATATTCAAATATAAATATATATATAATATTCAAATATATATTACTAAGCGGATTAAAATGTGCACAGTAAAGAGATAAAATGATTAAATCTATTCACTAACGACCAATACACCGCATTATCTTCCATGTCGCATTAACATTGGAATGTTTTTTTTACAAGTGTCAAAAGAAGAGATACACAACCTGTCTCCTCTATAACTCTTCAGTTTACAGAGAAATTCTGCCAGAGCCTCACAACATTGTCCAATAATACTCTTCTTGTGTCAAATTTTTAGTTAAGCAGGATTTGAGCTACAGACCATAACAGACCAAAAAACAGAATCCACCTGCGATTCGGGTCTTAACAAAACGTGTTTAAAAAGAAAGTGAAATACAGTAATACTACCAGCTATATAGATACATAGATTTAGATATTTAGATCCTTAAATAAATATCATTATTAATTTATTTAGATACATGATTACATATTCTCGATTATAAAACAGATAATTCCGGTCCTGGAATCTGACTGGCTGACACCCTTCTGAAGCGGTACCATAATCTCTGCTATACGGACGCCCCAGAAATTTGACTTTTTACTGTGTGATAAATTTTAAAGACTACTTCTTAGCGTAGATAAGAAAGCATAGATAAAAAGCTTGGATTCTCATGTATCTGATACAAGTATCTTTTAATACAGTCTTTGTTGTGCTCTTGAGGATCCTTGTGATATTTTGAACTCTGGTTGAATGATAAGTGTCACAATTTAAATAATTTCCGTTGTTAGAAATTATGAAACGCTCTGTTAAAAGCAAGGGAGTTTGTATGTCCGTTATAGTAAAAGAAAATGCCTGACAAAGTAGGGCTTGGACAGTTTCCAAGTGCTTGTACAAATGTGCTAAAGAAATGAACAAAAAAAAGTAATTTATTCCTTCATCATGTTGGCTAGCTAATGTCCTGTCCTTGTTAGTTAGATCAACGAAATGCTGTGGTGTTTGTCAATGAAAAAAATAAAAGTCTTTTCGTTTAAAATGATGGTTAGAAAGAATGTGGACCAGCGTAATACTTTGAGTTTACAGCTTGTCCAAAGTCATTCATTATTAATACTATTAGTAAAGGCTCTGATGCATAAAATATTTCTGCATAATTAAAATATTTATGATATTTATGATAAAGGTAGGTTGTGTACTTTTGCCCAACTGAGCAATCTTGCTTTCATAAAATATACCAACTTTTTAATGACTGATGATTAACATGCTGTAATACACAGTTTAAATTTAAAAGCTCAAATGCTGTACATGAGAGGTTAAGCTTTATTGGCTCCTCCTGGCGGTTTTACAAGGTGATTCCAGATACTTTCCAGTATGACGTCAAATGACGCGTTACACCGCCTGATACTGCGTGATACTGCGTTTTGATGCGACACGCCCACCGTGGTGTACCGTGAAATACCCCACGCGTTTTAAATGGCTGCATCTGTATGTCATATTTTATGTCATCTGTTATGACATTTGTTATGTGAGGAAAACATGCAAGTAAACATTTAATTGCACTCAGGTGCATATGAAAATAAACTTGAAATTGAACTTATAGAAGATTCTAAATCACAAAGGTGTAGCACATAATAGCACCTCAGTGCCAAAGCTGGATGCATAACTCATGCCTCAGTTGGACAAGATACTTGAATAACTTGGCTTTGCACATATTATCAAAGGTTCATACCAAATTTATCAAGAATAACCCCATCCCTAACCAGTCAAAAAGGGTACTCCGGATATTGTCCAGTGAAAAAAGCAGTGATCAAGTCACCTTCCAGACAATTAAGGACCTACATAGTGATTTTTCAAACCTTTTGTCTTGCAGACAGATGCCTATGGAACAGGACTGGGAGTGGTCCAAGAATGCAGTGGGTTCCAATGCCTAATAGCTTACCCTTGCTGTAAGATATCACCAAGAAAGCACTGCTTAAGCACAAAAAAGACAGCTTGAGGATTAAAAAGGAAACTAAGGCCCTACAATACTACCTGATGGGCCATCAATTTACCCTGGTTACTAATCAAGCTCCACTGAGTTGGCTCAAGGATTCCAAACATTGTGTGACCCAGTGACATTTCTTCCTGCAGGCACTTATACAGGGCGCAGGACAGGCCAGAAAGTGCTTGTCAATGCTGCCTTCCTGCCTGGGATCACCTCTCTTGCCAAAGCCCAAATGGGTCAAGGATCCATTTTAGTTGAGGGAGTATTCCAGGCCATAGCTCGTGCTATCTGAGTGGTTACAGCTGTTACTGTTAACTGCTGTGATCACTGCCAGCTGCATATTACTGTACATAAACATGTACTCCCTTCAGAAAGTGTGTGAAGAAGTTGGCAAAGGGAGATAGACAGTACACAGTGTAGAGTGAAAGTCCCAGAATTAGAAGGAGACAGGATAAGCAAGCTGCAAACTTGTCACGGAAGGAAACAGCCAGGGGGTTAACAGTAAGAGAAAGTGAGACTGAGAGGTTCTTTTAAAATTAATTCCATGTTTTTTTTTTGTTTAAAGAATCAAGAGTGTTGTTGCACCCTTTCCCCTTTCCACTACGAAGTAGCATTTTTAGATTTTATTTCAGTAAGGCACATTATCAAAACCATAAGTCACTCTGTTAAATGCATTTTTGTTCTCATTTTATTTGGGTGCATGAAAAAATCAGAGGACATTGTATTTTATATTGCCATAAAAATTCTACTTGTGCAGCTTAGAGTATATTATTGAAATATTGACGTATTAAAATGTTACTTATACTGAGATGATGATTATGATTATTCTTTCATATAAAATAGTTTTGAATAACAATTTTATTTGATTTATATATTTATTTTGTCTTTATGGTTTATCTGTAAAACTTGTTTTTTTTCAAATATCTTAAAATGGTCACTAGTACATTTGTGTCCTCATTTCCACTAGCTGGAAAATAATGAAAGATGTGCTCTATAGAGCATGATATCACCTGACTAAAACTTACATCAAGTCCACGGAATTCAGTACACACCAAAATTATGCATAAATATCATATTATATTACATTAGTTTTATATTATATACATGTATCACATTAGTATTGTATATTATATATACAACTCATTTAAATGAGTGGAGTGCCCAGAATAGCACTATATAAGTGTAGCGGCGAGGCTTATTAATAAGAAAGAATTAAGTGTTCTGAGCCTTCCCAAATGAGGCCCCATTTCTCTGTTCATCTCTGTGGTGCAGCCACAGAGAAACTATTCATGCAGGCTGATTTAAGGTTTCCTAGGACAGCTCCCAAAGGGGGATGCACTTAGCTAAGCCTGGCTATCATGATCAATGGTCATCCATTGGCGCCTATCTGTCTAGGGAGTGCCAGATGGACATCTGGACTGCATTCCTAAGTGTCAGGAGTAAGTGACTCATATCTCACCTTGATCAAGCAATCAGGGACTGGTAGGGCCGAGTAACCCACGTGGGACTCTGATGCCCATGGAACTTTCAGCCAATCAACAAGCTGAAGTTCCTCCAGGTAAAAACAGGCAACACAGAGAGCCTGAGAGATTCAGAGAGATTCAGAAGGGAGATTCAGTAGGATTCTGGAGTGGACTTCTGAGACTTTTCTAAAGGGAATTCAAAGGAGAATTCCAGGGCAGGACAGCCCAGGAGCAGAAGGCTCCCAAGGGCAGGACATTCTCGCAGAGCGCCTCCTGACCATCCTGAGACTCAGCCCGGACAACCACGGAACGGCCAGTGTGTCCGAGTGCCAGAACTTTCCTTTGTTCTAAGAGTCGAGAGCGGAGGTTGCCAGAGAGTAACCAGAGGATCCACCCGAGGTTAGCACCAGCAGCAAGCCTCATGAACAGGTCGGAACTGTGGACAGCTGAATCACTATTCAGAACTAGCTCTTCATCAGGAACGAACCGATCCTCTTCCTGACTTGCTGGGACCCACAATCATCTTTTCTCCTGTGCACAAACTGTGCTAGTTAAAGCCAACACTAACTAGCCGGTCAGTGAGCATCTGCAGCGCACCGTCGCAAGCCGCACAGCACAGCCTGGCACCGAGCCAGAGAGCGCGGATTGGACAGCAACAGCCTGCAACTGTTTCTTTGTGCCCGCAGGAGATCTGAATCCCCAGAGATTGGATGAGTATTCAACTTCAATGCATTACTGCTCGAGAATTCAATTGTTATCCCAACCAGTTGATATCAATTTAATTCCTAAGAGTTATGTACTTGTTTTGAGTATCTAATGTAGAAGTTATAACCAAGTTCATTTATGAAACGGTCTTAATGAATGATATACTGAACGTATGTCCTCTTGATATGTGTAACACTTTGTAACTGACTGAATATATACCTTTTGTATTCTGATAACCCTCTCGATAAGATCTGTTAGGTTTATATGCATATTCTATGTATTAATAAATGTATCCTCGTGTATTAGTACCTGTGTGCGTGCGTTGTTTGAGTTATATCGCATGGTTGGATTCTAAAGCCATCAAAAGAATCAATTTTGTGATTTACTGCTACAATTAATAATTGTCCCAGTAAATGCCCAAACCCTACAGAACTGGTGCCTTCAGAGAGCCACTACATTTACATTTTGGCTATGGCAACATTACATAAGTGTAAGCAATTAATTATTATTATTATTATTATTATTATTATTATTATTATTATTATTATTATCAAATGGACAACACGTTTCTCAAATGCTTTCAACAAAATTAATAAAAGACACTAACATCTACATATTTCAACTTAAGTAAGACTATCTTTAAGAAAACATTACATTTTTAACTTACCATCTCTTCTGTTCAACTTAGCAAAGCCAGGGCTGTGACTATTAGATAACTGGGAAGAGCAGTTAAATGAGGTCTGAGGCAATACTGATACCAGCTGGCCTTCACAGTTTTCTGGCAAAAGAGATAAAATCACAATTAGATAATGAGCCCTTTCTTATCTTCATAGCTAAAAACAACAACATATAACAGTCTCTGAAAAATATCAAACTCAGCCTAGAGGTCCTATATTAGTTACTTTCTTGAAGTAATTCTTTAATGAGAAAAAACAGAAGTGACCTTAATGCCAACCATTGCGTGATATTAACAATCAAAAGCAGAATGGAGTACATGTATTTTTTAAACAAAGGAAAACTGGAATGTTATTGACCAATTATTAGCCATTACAACTCCTCTTGCATATCCTCTGCTACAGCTTGAATCCATACATTTGCAACATGATGTTCACATTAAACCATCACCATTGCATTAAGAAGAAAACAACAACAAATAGTAACTTACATCCTAGAGAAATAATATGCATGACATTTAAATTACAAGGAACACATAGAAAAGTATGGTGACAATAACTCTCCAATAGATTCAATTAAAACTATACAGGAGAATTTACTCTTTTAAAACACATCATTGCACTTAATAGGATTATGATAAAAATCTAATATTTAGCCAGTAATGCAGTGCGAATCTGCAATAATAAAATATTATTATTATACACCAAAATATATAATGTATAATGTGTATAACAATAGACAAACTGTAAGTTACACTTTCACCCGGCATGAGGCCATCATCAAACCTAATGACATTTGTTTTAAACATCAGACTAGAACTCTGAACATATAAACATACAAAGCCTAACTACTATTTTTAAATGTGACATGTCTGTAACTTGATTGGGACCTTTAATAGGGATTTTAATGCTTCATGGAAATTCTCAGAAAACAATTAATTTCATGGAGTGATTAATCAAAACAATATATTTATTAACAAAATATTCTTAATATTGCAATTTGCTGTGCAGTGAATCCTTACAATAACACAGCTATGTGTGGCTGTTAGACAAATCTTTAAAGTATTAAATGTTTATTAACCCATTAGGGTTTTTTTCTGCGATAACCAATACAGTATGAATACTAGTGACATACAATCTCATTAAATACAAAGATTACACTGTTGAGATAGGATGTTGTTACCACATTGCTACCACAACTCCAAATAAAATACATCACAATACTGTATAATAATGTAACAAATGGGAGGGGGAGGGGGGGTTAAGAATCACCTGCGTTCTTTGCTCTCTGGCACAGCTTTGGTGAAAAGAGTAATAAATCAGGCACACTTGGTTAAACAAAGATTTATTAATAATGATACAACACTAACTACACAACACACTACATAATAAACCCGTCTCAAAGGCCTGTGTCCTGACAATCCAGAAAAACACCACACTGCAACTAAGTTTTCAAATCTTACATAATGCCTAAAAAGAAAAACAAATGTATTTAAAAATAAAAACGATTACAAACGCCAGCAGAGAGAGAGAGACACACACAGTTTTTCATTGTCAAAAAGTAATTGTTTTTTACTTTGTCAGCACCCAGACAAACGCAAACGCATTTTTAATAAAATGCTTTTATTCATTCTTAATCAGACTCACATTCCCGAATTCCCCCCGCCCCGCTCAACAATCCTAGGAAGAACACGAAACAGCCTGTTAATTGTTGCAATTTTTTTCTGTCAGTTCTTCCTCCCAGAAATTGTAGATCACATTGATCAGTTCTTACTTTGTGCTGGGTTTAGCAGTTTTCCGAACATAGTCTTTCAGCGAATGCCAAATCATCTCTATCGGATTTAAATGGAGTTTTCACCCAGTTCACTCCTTCTGCTATAAGCCCCACCCTTGCTGCTGTGTGTTTCAGATCGTTGTCTTGAAAGAGACGGTGCCTTGATCCAAAGTGCTCCCTGATATATGGGGCGGCATGCTGTGTGACCACGACTTCCTCGAAGAATTCGCGATCCATAATTCCTTTGAAAATAAGAAGTGGTCCCGGGCCTCTTCTAGATATACCCCCCCAGACGTGAACCTTCAGTGGACGTTTGGGCTTTGACTTGTCCACATATCTCCCTTTTTTACAAAATGACATGGTTGAAAACGTGTCTCTACCTACTGCGACTCGAACACAGAATGGTTAAAGATGGCGACAAGTCAGGCACCCAGAGGTGGGGGGTGCATCTTTCTGCCTCCATAACATTAGCAAGTTAAAAAAAAATTGAGTCGAAAAAGCAGGTGTAACAATTGTTTCCTTTTTCTGATCACTCACTGTTTGGATACTCGTCTCACCAGCCCTGTTCTTTGTTTTCCTGTTATTTGCTGTGTATGCCTGCTGCGATCCACTCCTGCCCTCACACCTAAAGAAGACTATTTTACATTTCTTTGTGCGGTCCATAGTGCAATTAACCCTTGCTAATACATTTGCGGCCTTTTCAAAGCCTGTGGTGTCCTTTGAAAGCGAGATGATCTCTGGTTCTTTGACAAAACAAGGCTTGCCAGATAATGTGAAAAAGACACAAATCAAAACCTGTTTTTATAGCTTTTAAAGTCGTGCAATGTGTAAGGAGGAACACATCATTATATCTTATATATGAAAAATACATAATATAGCTCCCAAACAAACGCAAACGTGTTTTTAATAAAATGTTTTTATTCATTCATAATCTAACTCCCATAACTCACATTACCGAGTGCCCCCCACCCCGTCTAACAATTTAAGGAAGACTAAGGAATGACTAAGGAAGTTGTCATCTGTTGTTGAAGCTCTGTGAGCTCGGTGACTTTGAGACCACTTGTTATCCCAAGTTATTTGAATCACCACAATTCAAATAGAGAAAAAAGAGCTGACTGACAAGATTTAAGATGTGGCTAGATAAAATCTAACATATCAATGTTAGATAAAAAAAACACATTGCCCGACGTTAGTTACATTGCTTGAAAAATAATTTTATTTCGAGAGACTGGATAAGTAATTCAAGTGTTTTTTAACTTCCTGAAAAACAAGTAATAATTTAACAATATGTGCAAATGTTTTATGATATGTCGCTGTTGTGAATGTCTGTAGAGTGTATCTTATTTGCCTGTCCTGACTGGTGGAGCTCATCCAGCTGTGTCTGGATATCTTGGTCAAATATTCGGCTAGTGTGTATTGTCTGTTTAGGTTTCTGTAGCATTCCACACAGCTGGGCAGCTTGTTCCCCCCTCCCGCCCCTCTCTGTGTACAGTAGAGCCTCCTGTCCTGGCTGTTGGAGCTCATACAGCTGTGTTTGGAGAGAATCAAGGGTATCAGCTTCAACCACAAGGCTGGGCAGCTTGTTTCCCCCTCCCGCCCCTCTCTGTGTACAGTAAAGCCTCCTGTCCTGACTGGTGGAGCTCATACAGCTGTGTCTGGAGAGAATCCAGTGTATCAGCTTGTGAGCACTCTGTGATTAAATTAATTCTCATAACATTATCATTCCCACTGTGCATAACAAGGAAGATTAATAAACATAGGGTTGTTTAATGACAATCTATTGTATATCTCATGGCTAAATAGTCAAGTCTAGCCAGAAGAGAAAACATCGACTTTATTTAAACCTAAGCGAAAGTATTAATGGTTTTTAATTACCACACTTTTATGGTACATGACTTTGCTAAAATGTATTTAAAAATAAAAACGATTGCAATTGGCTTTTTAGCTTTTTCACGAAACCTCCTAGGGTAACAAAATTCTTGCGTTGTACAGCTTTTCAGCTAAATATACAGTATTTATCGCTTACGCCTGAAATTGGAGCTGCTCGCCGTGCAGTGAATAGCGACTAATAAGCAGTGAAAACATTTGTCTTTCTTTCTGTGGGGAGAAGGGAATCTGATGTGATCTGCAATCGCTGGAAGACTCGCCCCCTTCTACTTTGAAAAAACCTGTGAAACCGGTTTAATTTGTCACAGCCAGCACTCCCGCAGAGAGTGATGAAAACCGCGCTGCGCCACTCCTATTTGGCATTTCAGTTATGGAGGTGGAAAGACACACCCCCCACCTCTGGGTGCCTGACTTGTCGCCATCTTTAACCATTCCGTGTTCGAGTCGCAGTAGGTAGAGACACGTATGAAAAAAAGTTCATTCCAGCTACAATACATATATATTTTTGTGGTAAGAGGGAGCAAAACATCAGTATTTACTGCTAGCAATTAGTGTACGATTTATAGTTCGGAATTCTGAGCCTAAATATAAAGTTAAAATGACGACAAACAAAGCAATGTAGGAAATCCGCACACAGAAATACACAGAAAATCCGTTCTGACATCTCAAATCAGTTTCGATCAAGGTCTCCAAAACAAACAAGAAAAAGAGCATTTTCAGAGAGCAATTACGCTGTGTTTATGTAGAATAAGTGATTAGATTTATGAGCAATCTAATTTCTTAAAAGTCTAAACAGTATCAGCTTTATTTATGGGTTGTAATTTAAAAAAAGTCAAAAATCGCACTCAAAATGCAATTTAGAGCTTTCTGGCAAGAGGAGACACCCAAACTAATAATGTAATGTTACTGTTTGTGCATGAACATAGTTATACTATTATTTCTTTAGATACGGGATTGCATGTTTTTTTTTTTAATCCCTGGTGGGACCGGACGTCCATAAGAATCAAGTAATAGGTCTCATTGCGCTTTGACATTTGACATTTTTTCAATGAAATGTTTGTTAAAATAGAAGTCATGGCAACAGCTGGATTTGAACACCCACCCTGTGGTTTATTAGTCGGGCACCTAGACCACAGTACCACCCGCAAGATCACATGACATCAACAGACATTGTACAGACATTGTACAGCGTATACTATTCTTGTGTTGCAGTACATTCATATAATTATATTGTTATTAATTTCTTTAGATACGCGATTCCATATTATATTCCCTATTAATCAAATTCTAAAAGTATGCTTGTTGACTCCGGTATCGAGCGTATTCGCAGAAAAGCTCAAACCTACAACTTTTTATACACGTTATTTCACGTTAGTTAAAGACTGCGATGCTTAAAATGTTTAGGGAGAAATGGAATACTGGTATGTATTTTTTCTTTAAAGTACCGAGACCAGCCATATACAGTTTACATACTGTAATACTGTATGTTTATGTTCCAAAATTAATATCGTTTATGGTCTTCACATGCGTTATGCTCCTATTCTTTTTATGCTCAGCTACTAAGATTTCCCTTCAGTGGTAAAATTCCATATAAATATTCAATACTTAAACAGGCACAGTAAAGACATTAAATATACATATACATACTGTATACAGTACAGTTTTGCATACAGTAATATGTTTATGTTCCTAAATCAATATCTTTTATGAGCATGTGAAAGGCATGGTGAATCGGGGAATCTTAAAAAAATTACTGTACTTTGCATGATTGGAAACAAATGCGTGATTGGATCAATGAAATGCTGTGGTGTTACTTTTACAAAGACGGTCAATGAAAAAAAAGAATGTGGACAAGGGCAATACTTTGAGTTTACAGCTTGTCCAAGGTCATTCATTATAAATACTATTAGTAATATCTTCGGTAAAGACTTTGATGACGACAGCTCAAACATGAGAGGTTGAGCATTATTAGCTCCACCTTGCGGAAATTCCAGATACTATTATTTTACCTGTGTTATCATGCGGTTCTATGCGAGAACATACGGTATTTGTTACAAGTTCGGTAATAGGGACCGAACCAGTGAGTGAACCCACTTGCAGGAGCGAACAAAGCCAAGTCGTAATCCGAAAGCAAACCGTAATCGTAGGAACGAGCCGAGAGTCCAGGGGAAGCAAGATATCCGAAAGGGAACGTGTACCGAAGCCGAAGCGTGATCCGAAGTCATAGTCCGTAGAGCAATCCGAGAATCCAGAGGTAGCCAGTAATCCAAAACAGAGCGAAAGTACCAATCCAAGCCGAGATCCGAAAAGCCGAAGTCCAAAGGGAAAAACCGTAAACCGAAATCCAAGACAAACACAGAGTAGAAGAAGCGCAACCAGGAAGCTCGATAGGGAAAACCAATGCTGAGCAACGAGGTAGGGAAGGACAGGTGTTTAAGTAGGATGGGAAAACTGATAGGTGAACTGATGGATAGGGACTACGCCTACTTCTGCCTCCTCCGTTGCCGAGAGGCAGGGATCGTAACATTACCCCCCCCTCTACGGGCGGCTCCTGACGCCCTAACGGGACGATCCGGGAAGTTAAGGTGGAAGTCTTGGATGAGGTTGGGGTCCAGAATATCCTTCTCCGAAACCCACGAGCGCTCCACCGGACCGTAGCCTTCCCAATCGACGAGATATTGTAGGACTCCACGAGACCATCGGGAATCCAGGATTTTATTGACCGTGTAAGCAGGGAGTCCATCAATCACTCGAGGCGGTGGGGTTTTTTGTTGCGGTTTCGACAGGGTGGATCTGTGAAAGGGTTTAAGGAGGGAAACATGGAAAGTAGGGTGGATCCGAAGGGTAGGAGGCAAGGCCAGTCTGTAAGTTACAGGGGTGATCTGGGCGAGGACACGAAAAGGACCAATGTACCTGGGAGCAAGCTTGCCAGACGGTTGCTTAAGAGGGAGGTTACGAGTAGATAACCAAACAAACTGACCACGTCGAAGTCTGGTTGGGATACGACGGCGCCGATCAGTCACCTTCTTCTGCTGAGCGGAGGTGCGAAGAAGGGTGGCTTTGGCCTTCCTCCAGAAGGTCTTCAGGTTAGAGATGTAGTCCTGAACCGAAGGTACCTCTGTGTTGGGATGGGAGTCAGGGATAAGAGGAGGCTGATAACCTAAGGCACACTTAAAGGGAGACATGCCAGTCGATGTGGTATACAAAGAATTGTGTGCATACTCTGCCCATGGGAGCAAGGACACCCAATTATCATGGGTAGAGGGGATATAAGTCCGTAAATAGGTCAGCAGTTCCTGATTCATTCGTTCTGTCTGACCGTTGGCCTGAGGGTGATAAGCTGAGGTAAGTGAGACTGAGGCGCCCAGTGACTTACAGAAGGCCCTCCAAAACCGGGAGACAAATTGAGGACCCCTATCAGAAACAATATCCTTAGGGATGCCATGCAGTCGGAAGATATGCTGTACAAACAATTCTGCTAGTTCTCGAGCTGTAGGTAAAGATGGTAGGGGAATAAAATGAGCAGATTTGGAAAAACGGTCTACCACCACCATAATAGTCGTGTGTCCATGGCTGGGTGGAAGGTCAGTAATAAAATCTACTGAGAGGTGGGTCCAAGGACGGTCCGGGATGGGTAAGGGTTGAAGAAGGCCCGCTGCCCTCATCCGGGAAGACTTCATTTGGGAGCAGATAGAGCAGGCCTGGACATATTCCTTGAAATCCTTGGCCATAGTTGGCCACCAGAAGTCTCTGGAGATGAAATCCAAGGTACGGTGGAATCCAGGGTGTCCGGCGAAACGGGAGTCGTGTCCCCATTGTAAAACTGCCGATCTGACGGAATTAGAGACAAATAACTTGTCCTGAGGGCACTGAGGAGGTACCGTCTGCCCTACCAAGGCTCGTAGGACAATTACCTCAATGTCCCATCTTACCGCTGCCAGGAACTTACCAGATGGGATGATGGGTTCTGGAATCAATTCGGCCTCAGGGGGGTCGTGGATCCGTGAAAGGGCGTCTGCCTTGATGTTCTTGGAACCTGGAGTGTAGGTGATCAAGAAATTGAATCTGGAAAAAAAAAAGGACCACCTAGCCTGGCGAGGACAAAGACGTTTGGCCAACTGCAGATACTCCAGGTTTTTATGATCAGTGAAAATTAAAAAAGGGTGATGAGCACCCTCTAACCAGTGCCTCCATTCCTCCAATGCCAGCTTAATGGCCAAGAGCTCACGGTTACCGACATCGTAGTTCATTTGGGCAGGGGATAACTTCTTAGAGAAGAAGGCACAGGGATGAAGAATCTGTTTTTCTCCATGACGTTGGGAGAGAACCGCACCCACACCATGGCCAGAAGCATCCACTTCTACCACAAAGGGCAAAGTTGGATCAGGGTGTTTAAGGATGGGGGCTGTAGTGAACAGATGTTTCAGACACTGAAATGCTTCTTCGGCTTGAGGGGTCCATTTGCCTTGTTTAGGTCCTTTACGGGTCAAAGAGGTTATGGGAGTAACAACCGAGCTGAAGTTTCGAATAAACTTCCTGTAAAAGTTAGCAAAGCCGAGAAATCGTTGAATGTGTTTGAGATTCTTGGGAGTGGGCCAATTAGTAATCGCCGAGACTTTACTCGAATCCATTTCAACCCCCTCCGGTGAGATGACGTACCCTAAAAAGTGAATCCTCGAAGTATGGAAGGTACACTTCTCTAGTTTGACATATAGTTTATTCTTAATGAGCTGGGAGAGCACTTCTCTGACATGGAGAACATGATCCTGGAAAGAATCAGAAAAAATTAATATGTCATCTAGATAAACCAAGACAAATCTTTGTAGGAGATCACGAAAGATGTCATTAATAAAAGATTGAAACACTGCTGGAGCATTAACCAAACCAAAGGGCATGACCAAATATTCGTAATGTCCATGGGTTGTCATAAATGCCGTCTTCCATTCATCCCCCTCCCGAATGCGGATTAGGTTATAGGCCCCTCGTAAATCCAGTTTAGTAAAGATCTTGGCTCCATGCACAGACTCAAGTGCTGCTGGAATTAAAGGCAAAGGGTACCGATTCTTGATGGTGATCTGTCCTGAGGAGAAAAAAAAGTTTCCGGATGGAGCCTGAAAACCAGCGCACACTGTGCTAAGAAGCCCCGACATTTGGTAGGGTTGCCGTCAAACCTGTCAGGTGGAGTTAGTGGAAGAGGTCGAGGGGCAGGTGTAGCAGCTGGCGGGGGCGGAGCCGAAGCGGCAGCTCCAGCATTGCTTCCGATGGGCGGCATTGCAGACAGGTGCGCAGAGATCTGTTGGACAGAAGCCTGGAGCTGGAGTAAGGCTTGTCCGTGCTGATCCAAAGCCGAGCGAATCTCCTGTTGCTCCGCTGGGTCCATGTTAAATGGCTCAGTATTCTGTTACAAGTTCGGTAATAGGGACCGAACCAGTGAGTGAACCCACTTGCAGGAGCGAACAAAGCCAAGTCGTAATCCGAAAGCAAACCGTAATCGTAGGAACGAGCCGAGAGTCCAGGGGAAGCAAGATATCCGAAAGGGAACGTGTACCGAAGCTGAAGCATGATCCGAAGTCGTAGTCCGTAGAGCAATCCGAGAATCCAGAGGTAGCCAGTAATCCAAAACAGAGCGAAAGTACCAATCTAAGCCGAGATCCGAAAAGCCGAAGTCCAAAGGGAAAAACCGTAAACCGAAATCCAAGACAAACACAGAGTAGAAGAAGCGCAACCAGGAAGCTCGATAGGGAAAACCAATACTGAGCAACGAGGTAGGGAAGGACAGGTGTTTAAGTAGGATGAGACGGGGGTGTGGTGGTGAATGGGAAAACTGATAGGTGAACTGATGGATAGGGACTACGCCTACTTCTGCCTCCTCCGTTGCCGAGAGGCAGGGATCGTAACAGTATTAATACCGTAACTTGCGGTATACCGCATCAAGCGCACCGCAAAATAATGCGGTATCGCCTGTTTGTTTTGAATGGCTGCATCTGAAGGTCAAGTGTAACCCATTGCCCCTAGATTCTTGAGACATCTCGACAGTCACCTCCAATAACCAACAAAACTAACAGCATTATTGCTTTTTAAATTACATATAGTATACAAAATTATTAATAACTGTTCATAGTGATTAGAAAACAGATCATTTTATTTTATATTGTAATTATAAAATTATATTTAAAACATATATTATTTAAAAGTAAATATATAAAAAAACTATAAAAAGAGGCCCAGTTGAAATAAAAGTTTTGAATAGAGATTTTAATGATTCAAGATGCATTGTAGCTGATAAAAGTCTGCACTATATTTAGATCATTTAAATCGTTAATATTGCAGTTTGCCATTGCAGTACACTATGCAACACTTAAAACATTTTAATGTAATTTTAATGATTGCTTGCAAAACAGCGGTGCAAATAATAGCATCTAGATGAAGGCTGTCTGCAAGAACGGCCCTTATGCTATAGATGGTGTTCATTATGGATATTTATAAATGTAAAGCATTACGTACTAACTATCAGATAGCCAAATGCCCTCTTCTCATTTATCACCTTTCATATGTTCCCATGCTTGGGGAATCTGGAGCATATATTAGAGACATGATTTCACAGGAGAAGCCATGGCTTCTTTCATGAAGAGCTGGGTGAGATCCTCAACTCAATTAGCTACTTAAAATCAAACCAGCTATACAGTATGGCTTGAATGCCTTACTCATTTGCATACTTTCTTATGTTAACACATCTTAGTTTGGTTAAGAAGAAACTAATTCACATTGTTTATAATCTTTGCAATATGATTAAATGAATTGAAGGTAAACTATACTTGAGCTGCCAATATCAAAAGTTGTAGTAGCTATGTCTTAACATTTACCAATTAAATGGAAATAACCAGTTTCACCTGTTTCATGTGATTCACATAATTTATTACCATTTTCAGGTACATAAATCGATAAGGGTATTTTTGTAATCAACTGACATTTTTATAGAATCAATTAGAATCGTAAAACCTTATATATTAAAATGCAAGTTATTATTGATTTAGTATAACTTAACATACTAACAACAAAACTGCTGAAAGATGAGATTTTCAAAATGTATTTTTGTGTTGGCTGAGAGACACTATGTACTTTGTATATGGAGTGTTTATGAGTAATACATTTCTATGCATGACAATGTGATGTGGTTATGAATAATTCTTTTCTTGCATGCTTTATGGGCATAATTTGTTTGTTCATGCAGCAAGATTATTAAACAGATTGATCATGGCTTCATGAACCAAATTAAGAATATGACAATTTAGCATATTAAGAAAACATGTGATGTTGCTCAAAAGAAAGAAAGGAAATTAGGTTTCAAACAAAAATAAGTGTTTGAAAAAAAAAACACCACATTTTTCTGATCCAGAGAGAAAAGGTGGTCAATAAATCAAAACATAGAAATGAAACCTCCAGCAAAAACTTTTGTATTAAAATGGTAGCTACAGAAAAAACAAGCTTTTTTCTTTTATTTAACTTATTCTAAAAAGGACAGTACCACTGATATGTTATATCTAGTTTAAATTAGCCAGTTCTTTAATGTATCCATTGTACCATTTAAGCACCTGCACCCACAGAAAGGGAATAAGGATTGTGCATGCTGTACACGCTACAGTATATGGTTACTTTACATCTGCTGTAAAACACTTTGCCATTTGACACATTGTGACACTCCCGTACACAATGCTTTACAGGAGAGCTAAAGTCAAATGTTGTAGTTCTGCATTTTTCACTGACAGTACTACAAGCTCACAAGTACTCAATGAGCATCAGGGTTTAACACTATACACTAGCCAAGGATAACTAGACCAGCTAATGTCAAACATATCCCAGTGAAAGAAAAAGTAGGTGAGAACTGGGTAAAATGAACAGAATTAGTAAAAATGTAAAAATGTGAGGGACTAAAAAGAACACAAGCACAAATGACGAGACAATCCTTTTCACTTTGCTCCTCTTTTAATTGATATACAGTAAGGATCTCCGCTTCTAGGTTGAAGACATTCTCTGCTATATATTTAACACAACATGATGGTAACATTATGTTATGGTGAGCAATATATGTTAATTTTAAGACTGACCTTGTTGTTGATGGAAATTTCACTGCACAAACTTTGTTAATATTTTGACAGTTAGTGTAAACACCAAGACCAATGTAGTCCCTTTATTTTAGCCAATGAAAACAAAGAGTCACACAAGTCTTTGTGCTTCAATGTGGGACCACCATCAGGATGTAGCACAGTGTGACATCTACTCTTAGCCTAATTAAGTACCTGTGGGAGCTTTGGATTCACTTTCTGAATATTAAATATTTCTGGATATGAAACTCTTTTGATCATGTTTAATTGTTGCGATACCAAGTGTTAATTACTTACATGGCGGATCTGAACTGAATGCTTAATGTGACCAACATGGGTCTTTCAAAACACTATGTCACAACCAGAATATATAGAATTCATTAAACGTCTTCCATTCTACTGTTTATATTCCATCAATGATTGAGCTGTTAAAGTGTTTTAGTGTACAGTATATACAATACCTTGCAAAGTCTTAGGGTATATCATGGGAAGGATGTGGCAGGCGGAGCTCTCATTACAGAAGCATGTATTGCTATGCGACCACAGTTGAAGAAAGTTTGTAAATTAACAAGACTCAGCTGGGGGTGTATGGCCAAATGGGAATTACTGAGGGTCTTTCACCACTCCCCAAAAGGATTAATCAAAAAGAGAGAGAATAAGAGGTGAGGTTTGTTGAGCCTTGGTATCCATGAGCTGAGGGCTCAGAGAATTAAGAGTGTGAGTGAAAATACACCTCATGTCCTAATTGCTAATTTCTCTGACAAGGAGCTTTTATACATTCCCCTGCAAATTTCCCACATTTTGTTGCACTTTCAGGGCACTTTCAAATAGGACTTTATATTTAAAATCCACAATTAAGCCCAAGCTATGTGTAAAATACTTAAGAATACTTAAGAACTTAAAAATAGAAGATTCACAATTACATTGATACTGAACCCCTCTGCTATTTCAACCCTAAATCAGTTCAGTTGTAAAATAATAATTTTGAAGGGCCACAACATTAGTTCAATGGTCTCTGTGTGTAATCAATTAGATTTACCTTGAAATTAGAGTAAATCCATATGTCTTTGTAACTTTCCTCAAGCAGATATTGAATTTCAAGCTATAACTCTTATAATGATATGACAAATCAACTGTAATGACCAAGTAGATTTTAAAACAAATATAGGATGAAATGGTGAAGACACAAAGATAAGGCAATTACTTCTGCCTTTAAGTATGGTGAAGTTAATCCTTGAGACATATCATACCATCAGGACACTACTAAGATCAGGCTGTTTTTACAAACTGAGAAGCAGAATAAGAATGAAACTGATGACGGATGCCACTATGAAGACAAAATTGGATTTGAAAGTTTGCAAAGTACTATATCTGAAATGGGAGTCACCATTCATACCGCAACAATATCTTGATCTGTACACAAACTTTTCCTTTTTACCTTAAGAGGCAAAAAAAATCATAATTGAAAAAAGATTAACCTTAAATCTTAATTCTTGTTTGAGATATACTGAGGGGGTATATTACAATTATATATTACAACAGATATATTACAAGGGGGTAAGCCCTACATAGTTCACACCCTGTCAGCACCAGCCTAGCTGTCAAGCATCATGATGGTAGTAACATATTAGGGGGAGTTTGCCAACAAGAGGCAACATGATATGCAATTGTTTTAAGTGAATTCTGAAAAAAATATCTGTCAAAGACATCCAAGAATCTAAGACTGGGTCAAACACCTATATTTTTAGGAAGACACTGGAGTGGTTTGACAAGAAGAGAATCAATGTCCATGAGTGGCCTAGTCAAAGTTCAGACATGAAATCCATATAGTAAATTTATGGCAAAACATTGCAGTCCATCAATGATACCCAGAAAATCAGTCAGAACTGGAGGAATGTTTCCAGCAAGAATAGGCAAACATTTTAGTATTCCAATATGCAAAGCTAGTTGATATACAGTACATCTAAAAATAGCTCAGGGTGGTAACTGTGGCCAAAGTTACTTCCATCAAGTGCTGATGTAGGAAGCTAAATTTATCAGTTAATCTGTATTTTTTATGTCTTTGCAGGTTTTGCTGAAATTCAAACACATTCAAATATAACAGTGTTCAATTAGTTACAGTTTTGTAAAGTTCGTTTCTAAAAAATGTATACACTGCCTGAATGTTTTTGAAAACTCGCAATGTCTATAAATTGATGCCTCCCGTAGTCCTAGACATATCTCTACAGGTGTGTATATATAATGTTTTTTTTTTAATAGCTTTGAAAATTAGAAAACTTCCTATTGAAACAACATAATGCTGGAAAAAACAGAAAAATCCTTCACATATATATGAGGATGTGTAATGTTATTTGCAAATGTCTATCCAGTCTAACTGCCACAGAAGTAGAGCTGGCAGGATTATCCTAGTCTGTTACTTTCTAGGTACCTTCAAGACTGAACTGTAGCAATCAGAACAAGATATTCTTGTTCTTCATTCTTGATATTCATTCTTTGAGCAGGGCTGTATTTTTTTCTTTTTTTTTTGCTTTAAATCACTGTACTCTGTTTTCAACTGGATCATCAATAAGTTAAAATAATGATTTTATCAATATTTTATCAATATTTCTACTGCAGGTTGTTATGCCGGGCCCATAGGTGGAAAGAAAAGGGCACAGCAAAGTAATTGTCCTCAGAGTCAGATTAGCGGTGAATATTATAGTTTATTATGTGATTGGGTGATAATGCAGTAATGGGAAGCAGTAAGGAAAACAGCAGGTAGCTGAGATGCACTGGGGAAGCAGTCGGATCTGGGCTGGAGACAGGAGGGGATGATAGTTAGCGAGTGGTAGCGTTGCAAATGAACTGGAAGGCTGTTGTAGCAGCAAGGCTTATTAATAATACAGGTATCAAGTTTGCTGCTCCCTTGCCAGTCCCTCTCTCCCTCATCTCAGTGGTGCTGGACAAAGGGAGGCCATTGCATTTGGTTCTGATTTAAGGTGTTTTTCTAGCTGATAAAGAGTTTCCTGATAAGTAACAACTCCCAAGGCTGAGATTCTCCAGCCACCCTAATAAATGGTCATCTCTGGAGCTTTACTGTCTGGGAGATTCCATGGGAGCGTCTCATCCCAGGGTTTACAACCCTAAGGTCAGAGTGCATTGTTACTCATCCTCCACTTCAATCAGCCAATCAGGAACTGGTAGGGTAGGACAACCCCACGTGGGTCTCGAATGCCCGCGAAACTTTCAACCAATGAATGACTGTCGTTCCTCCAGATAAAACAGGCAGCACAGGGCCCAGAAGGGGCTCCTCCAGGACATTCTCAGACTCATCTCGGACAATCACGTGACGGTCTGTGTGTCCAAGTGCTAAGTGACTTTACTTTGTTCTAAGAGTCGAGACTGGAGGTCACCTGCACGTAACCAATGGATCTGCCTGAGGTTATCCCAGCAGCAAGCCTCACCCCACCACGAATGCTCACCTGATCAACGAGTGAACTACAGTCAGAACTGTCGACAGCTGAATCTCAGGATTCAGGACTAGCTCTACATTGGGAACGAACCGGTCTTCTTCCTGTCTAAAGAGTGTGACTTGCTTGGACCCCCAGTCACTTTCCATGTGCACAATCTCTGCTAGTTAAGCCAGGACTAACTAGCCGGTCTTCAGAGAGCCCACTGCCAGTGCGCCGTAGCAGAAATCGCTCCCTCCTTCTTCCCCCCCCTTACGCCGAACCAGGACTGCCTGGCACCGGGCCAGAGGATGCCGAGTGGCCGCAGCAGCAGCTTGTCGCTGTTCCCTTGTGTCTGCAGGAGATCTGAATCCACACAGATTGGATGAGTAGTCGACATTCTGCATTACAGCTCGAGAATTCAACTGTTACCTCAACCCAGTTGATATCAATTTTATTCCTATGAGTGATGTACTTGCCTTAAGTATCTAGTGTAGAAGTTGTTATCAAAGTTCATTAACGAAACACACACGGACGCTCTTGTTAGTCAACTCAATATCAGAGCCCTGAGGAATGGTTCCTCAGGGTTTAAATAGTGTGTGATCAAGCCTGATCTTGTTTGAGCTGGACCTGATGAGTTCCTTGCACGTGTGCAATGCGCCATGGTGACTGAGGGTGCTGATGCAGAAGCACTGGAGCTCGTCAGGGCATCACACAGGTATAAAGTTTCCAAGACACGTTTGTTTATTCTTTATTTCAATGTTAATTCCTTCAAAATCTGTTTCCTTCAAACTTTGAATTCTGTAATAAAAACCTAATTCCATACCTCTGAGAAAATGTCAATAACGTCTAAAAGTATATGTTAAAACCAACAATGGTGTAACTATTCTGTAGCTGAAGAATAAAGAGAGTTAAAAAGAGTTTTGTCCTGAATACAGTTATGAAATGAATCTGTTGTTAATTCTGTGTGAATATGTTAGTTTCACTTCCTAAAACCCAGGCATTAGCTGTTCTCTTAGGCTGTTAGGCAAGAGGTAGCAATGAGTGAACATTAATTCAGTTGCTTCTTAGAATGCCTGCAACAAATGAATGTTTCATTGTTTTCATCCACGAGTAGAACACAAATAGCATTGAAAGCTAAAACAGTACTCCAGAAAGACAGCTTTAAGAATGTTCTATCAACCATACCAAACTAAGAGAAAATTGCACTGTATTCCACTTCATCCAGTCTACTGAGGAAAAACTATTTTCCATAGCTTGCATAGTGTTGAATATATGTGATGCTATTTAAAATTATTTAAAATATCATAAAACATACTGGATCATGTGTCATTTCTTGCATTGTCCATAAATATTGTATTACCATTAGAATTGTTGTTTTATGTTTTCTAGACTACTTGGGTCTTTTGATTCCTTTATTCCTAAAAAATCATCACATACTTTATTCATTTTTAGTTACATTAAATTTCCTACAAATTTGTTTTAAATTGAATTAAATGCTTCCAATCCTCACTGGATTACTCAGATTATTCATCTAAAAGCTTCCAAAACATTTACTGCTAGTGCAGAGGTTAAAAGTCAAGCACAGCACCAGTAACACACACTATAGGTTTACACATATATACTGTATGTGTGTGTGTGCAGAAGTGAGTCAAGACCACTATTTTAAATGAATATTAAATATTTAGCCCTTTATAAATGATTAGCTTTGTTAGCTCTCACTGACAGGGAAAAACTGTTGAAGATGTTAATGACAAAGTTGAGGTAGTAATGTAATGTATGCATTAGTTTTAAAAGAAAAAATATTAATTATTATTTGAATTTTAAATGTTATGTTATGTTTATTTTATGTTAACTTACTTTGAATAAATATCACAAAAAACACAGGAGAAATTAACCTGTAAAAATGCAGAGCCAAATTTCATGAGTTAGATTCTCATAATAATGAGAATACTGAATAATGTTCAAATTGAAAAAGGGAATGCAATTTTACAAACAAGACATTTTCAACATTGACTCATTATTTTATTGGCAATTTACAAGCTAAAATGTCAGATATAAAGGTGAAAATGATCAGAAATCCTACCTAATAAGCACAAGCCTTATTTAATGAGTTAATTAGTTGGACCACAATTCCAAGATTAAATACTGCCTTGTAATTAAACATCCCATTTTATTGTTTTATTATGTAGAATAATAATTTCTTTTAGGTATCCAACATCAGTGCTTGCTAGAATAAAATGTGCTGGTCAGATGGAAGTCCTGCATTAGCATTAAACTGTGATTTTCTTTCTTTTTTTTTCTTTCTTTCTGATTTATGCCCAAGGTAATGGGAAGCAAATAGTGAATTTTGCTGAAAGGCCTCATGTATTATTATCGCTGTAATTACATATGTTTCTTCTTCCATTCTTTTAATCTAAATTAGTCTAAATGTACAATAAACTAATATTGAATTTGTTTTTATTTGTAGAAAAAATACTCAATAGGGATGAGTGGGTGTATGCAGTTTGCCATATGCCAAGCCTTTCATGTGTTTCAGTTATATTGTAGACCATATGTAGTGGTTCTAATTGTCCTTTTGCCATATCACATAGCATGACATACCCTGCTGATCCCAGAATGAAAGACAAAGGGATTTCTGGCATCAAACTATTATCACATTACCCTAGATATTTCCATCCAATAAGAAAGAACATATAAGGACAGGAAAGCACAGGCAGATAATGAAAGCCTTATCATTGAACATCTGAAGCAAAATTAATGAAAATAAACTGGTTTATCTTAGAGACATCATCTGGAATAAAGAAATATTTTTTTTTGGTTTGCAATGAGGTATCTTATCTGCATTTCACCTAAGTAAAGTCTAGATCAATCTCAACACGCAGTTTTCCAATTATCTTAGAATGATTCTGTTTTAATCTTTTATTGTTCAACCTAATCTAATTCACCTAAATTGTTTTAGGCAGAATTTTTTAATTATTTTGTGGTTTTGTTTGCTGTCGGCATTTGGACATCTAACTCTTGGAATTACAAATGAAAAATAGATACAATTTCAACAATCAACATCAGCTGATTATTGCACTCTTGATATAGTACAACACTATGCATTTTAATTACAAAGCATGTTACATAGAAACAGATTAATGGTAATCTAAATGTCACATTTCCATGCTATTGTGTCCAATAGACTATAAACTATAAACTTTGCTCATTGTATATTTCAACTATGTATCCACTTGAAGAAGGCTCTACGGCCAAAACGTTGTGTTTTCTTTCTTCTCTTTTCAGCATGGAATAAACCTATTACTTGTTCCTTTGCAGCCTACCCATGCTGACGCAGCTACCCACCTGTATATTTCAACTTTTCAATTTGGAGCATCCAATGCAATAGTCATCTCTACTACATCTTATGCTTTAAATGTGATGATCAAATGGTGTAAAGCTATATAGTCTGACGCTGAAATACTCAAATTAACAATACATTTACGTACATTCTTGAGCAAATTATTTTCACATTATTTTCATTAGTGATGCTCACCTATTAAACAGTAAAAATCACAGATAATTTATTTATATTACATTTTAGTATTAAATAATAATGTGAAAAATATACGTCTGTGTGAGAGCAGCAGGCTATGTGCTGTAAGCAAGCCAGTTCTGTGTGTCTGAGTATAGCCTTTATATTTGCAGGCTAGTAAACCATGTAAGCTGTACGCTGTTTGTGTATTGTAATTGTCCTGGGTAGCGGCAAGGCCAATTGTTACACTTAGAATTAAGTGTTATTAAAGATTTCTTATAACCTTTCTTTTGCCTTGACCAAGTAGCTCGGTGCCCCTCTGTAAATGCAGAAGAATGTGGCTAAAAGGTTCCTCTGATAAGAGACATCATAAAGGTATATCCAATACTGAACAATCTGACGATATGGGTGCCAGTTTTTCTCCAAGACAAGGGGTCGAAGATCATGGTTCTTCACCCAATAAAAGATCCACCACAGATCCACCAATGGGGGACTCACAGGGTGGGTACCAGGACTATACACAATAACATACTGACCAACCACCAATTCTGATTTCTCACTTATTTTTTGTTGATTAACTCACTGGCTCCTCTTCTGTCTCCATTTAACCTGGCAATCTGACTTTGCCAAGGTATAGCTGGGACAAACTGATTTTTCAAGCAGATAACTGTGCACAGATTATTTTAAATGAAGAGCTGTCCTCAGCCCAAACCTATCTCTCCTTTGTGCACTGGGATAATCCCTGCACAGAGCGAGCAGCAACAACTTTGGTCAATGGATCTTTGAGTACAAAACATCTTTATTCACGCTAAAATTCTTGATAGTTGAACTATTATTTCAAATATGTTTGATGTTCAGTTAAATATAGTAAATGCATATATACTTGTATTTGAGAATATAAATGTGAAGTAATTATATGAGACTGATAAAACCCACAAACTAGACTGTAACACGTGATAGTCAATGTATTCTCACCCTGAAGTTATAAATAATCCCTGAATGAACATTTTTTTTACAATATTATTTTATATTTTTTACAAATACATTCTATTGTGTTTGTTATGCATGTTTTTGGTGTTATATTAAATTTTATATTGTATATTTGGAATCAGACTTTGAGACTGGAAATTATTATGCTTGATTGATTCCTAAAATTAGACAAGTACTCTTACAATATACTGTTACAATTTCTAATTGTTACAGTAAACTTAAACCCTCACATCACATCACCTATAAGGAGATTGAAGAGAACGACAGTTCCCGAGGGAATTGGGAAAGAAAATAAATGTATAATAGTATACCCTGGAAGGGGAGAAGAGTGTAAATGACAATTCCTGAGGGAACTGGAAGCCTGTTCTGGAGTGAGATAATGTGAGTAAGTGGGTGAGCCATAGAGTACAGTGTGGTTGAGGTGTGCCACTTGTAAGTTCCAGGGTTTGATTCCCAGTAAAAGCATGCATTGTAGAAGCAATGTTCAGCATAATAGATTTAAAAAAAACAGTTAATAATTTTGTGCAATTAGTCTAGTAACAATGAGTAACCTTATTCACACATAGATTTATGACTGATTAATGGAAAAAGATTGACAATAATACTTCATTCAGTTTTTCAATTGCTTTCTATAGTAGCTTGGTCAAAGCTCAACTAAGTTAGCAACAGTATCTAAGAAGGGAAGGGTTCATAGCATAGTTAGGTCAATAGCAGTTTTCTCACTTTTGTGGTTTATATGCACTCAAAACAGCCTTGTGCCACTCGTTAAATGCACAGGAATGTGGCCAAAGAGACCCCTCTGATTAAACACATCGTAAAACTATATCAAAGCTGTATATTTAATTATATGTACTGTAGATAGGTCCAGCAAGTCTCCGGACTGGTTCTTTCCCAAAACCACAGGTAAAAGGTTACTATCCATCAACCAAAGGTAGATCCATCAATACGTGATCTGTTGAGTGGGTACCAGAATCAAATCTGATAGCATCTTAGCCAATTACTAACTGGTTAAGTCGTCCCAGTCATCCCCAAACTGGAACATAAGCCATTTTTCTTGTGTTTGCAAATCCACAGTTACAGATGCAGCCATTCAAAATGCGCGGGCGATACCGCATTATTTTGTGGTGCACTGTACGCAGTCTACCGCGAGTTACCGGTAAATACCGCTAGTTACCGTAAATTCTCCTATAATACCGCAAGCAAAATAATAGTATCCGGAATTTCCGCAAAGTGGAGCTAATAAAGCTCAACCTCTCATGTTTGAGCTGTCGCCATCAAAGTCTTTAACGAAGATATTACTAATAGTATTAATAATGAATGACCTTGGACAAGCTGTAAACTCAAAGTATTGCCCTTGTCCACATTCTTTTTTTCATTGACCGTCTTTGTAAAAGTAACACCACAGCATTTTGCAATCACGCATTTGTTTCCAATCATGCAAAGTAAAGTAATTTTTGAGAATCGATTCACCATGCCTTTCACATGCTCATAAAAGAGATTGATTTAGGAACATAAACATATTACCATATGCAAACTGTACTGTATACAGTATGTATATGTATATTTAATGTCTTAACTGTGCCCGTTTAAGTATTGAATATTTATATGGAATTTTACCACTGAAGGGAAATCTTAGTACCTGAGCATAAAAAGAATAGGAGCATACTGTAACGCGTGTGAAGGCCATAAACGATATTAATTTTGGAACTTAAACATACAGTATATGGCTGGTCTCGGTACTTTAAAGAAAACATACACACCAGTATTCCATTTCTCCCTAAACATTTTAAGCATCGAAGTCTTTAACTAACGTGATACCGGAGTCAACAAGCATACTTTTTAGAATTTGATTAAAAGGGAATATAATATGGAATCGCGTATCTAAAGAAATTAATAACGATATAATTATATTCATGTATCGCAACACAAGAATAGTACACGCTGTACATTGTCTGTTGCAACGTAAATTGCAAAAATGCACTTGGAATCTGTCCAAGCCCTACTTTGTCAGGCATTTTCTTTTACTGCAACGGACATAAAAACTCCCTTGCTTTTAACAGAGCGTTTCATAATTTCTAACTACGAAAATTATTTAAACTGCGACACTTATCATTCAGCTAGAGCTCGAAATGTCACAAGGATCCTCTAGAGCACAGCAAAGACTGTATTAAAAGAATCGCGTATATAAAGAAATTAATAAGATATAATTATATTTGTGTACTGCAACAGGGCTGTGTAGGGCTGTTTCACCTCTCTCTTCATGTGACTCTATTCAAAAGCCATTTAGCAAAGAGGGGATGAGAAGAGTGACAAACTAGTATACTTTAGATCTTTTTTTCTGAACTGGGGAAAATCTGATCATGTTTTTCTATAACAATAATAAAAACATTATTTTACATATCACCTTTATGTGATATCACCTTAAGGACAGCACATACAAGGGTTAATTGCATAGAGCACAGCAAAGACTGTATTAAAAGTATACTAGTGACAAACTAGTATACTTTAGATCTTTTTTTCTGAACCGGGGAAAATCTGATCATGTTTCTCTATAACAATAATAAAAACATTATTTTACAAATCACCTTTATGTGATATCACCTTAAGGACAGCACATACAAGGGTTAATTGCACAATGGACAGCGCAAAGAAATTTAAAATAGTCTTCTTTAGGTGTGAGGGCAGGAGTGGATCGCAGAAGGCATAATCAGCAAATTAGGAAAACAAAGAACAGGACAGGTGAGACGTTTATCCAGAGAGCAAGTGATCAGAAAAAGGAACAGCTGTTACGCCCAGGTCTTACGCTCTCTCTCTGCTGAATGAATAAAAGCATTTTATTAAAAACGGGTTTGCGTTTGTCTGGGTATTTACTTTGTAATCTGTGGTTTACATCTACTGTATTGTTTTGAGATGCCACTTTTAAAGGTGATATGTAAAATAAAGTTATTGTTATAGAGAAACATAATCAGATTTTCCCTGGTTCAGAAAAAAGACGATTAAAATCTGTTATCTTTCCACTTGTATGTCATCGGAAAATACAAGAAGTTTCTGCTTTGTGTAAGGATGGTATTGTAGGCTTATTAATAAGGCAGAATTAAGTGTTTCTGAGCTTCCCCAAATTAGGCCTCATTTCTCTGTTCATCAAACTATTCATGCAGGCTGATTTAGGGTTCCTTTGATAAGGACAGCTCCCAAAGGGGGATGCACTTAGCTAAGCCTGGCTATCATGATCAATGGTCATCCATTGGCGCCTATCTGTCTAGGGAGTGCCAGATGGACATCTGGACTGCATTCATAAGTGTCAGGAGTAAGTGACTCATATCTCACCTTGATCAACCAATCAGGGACTGGTAGGGCCGAGTAACCCACGTGGGACTCTGATGCCCATGGAACTTTCAGCCAATCAACGAGCTGAAGTTCCTCCAGGTAAAAACAGGCAACACAGAGAGTCTGAGAGATTCAGAAGAGATTCAGTAAGATTCAGTGGAGGATTCTGTGGACTAATTCTAAAGGGAATTCAAAGGAGAATTCCAGGGCAGGACGGCCCAGGAGCAGAAGGCTCCCAAGGGCAGGACATTCTCGCAGCGCGCCTCCTGACCATCCTGAGACTCAGCCCGGACAACCACGGAATGGCCAGTGTGTCCGAGTGCCAGAACTTTCCTTTGTTCTAAGAGTCTAGAGCGGAGGTTGCCAGAGAGTAACTAGAGGATCCACCCGAGGTTAGCATCAGCAGCAGGCCTCGTGAACAGGTCGGAACTGTGGACAGCTGAATCACTATTCAGAACTAGCTCTTCATCAGGAACGAACCGGTCCTCTTCCTGACTTGCTGTGACCCACAGTCATCTTTTCTCCTGAGCAAAAACTTTGCTAATTAAAGCCAACAGTGAGCATCAGCAGCGCACCGTCGCAAGCCGCACAGCACAGCCTGGCACGGAGCCAGAGAGCGCGGATTGGACAGCAACAGCCTGCAACTGTTTCTTTGTGCCCGCAGGAGATCTGAATCCCCAAAGATTGGATGAGTATTCAACTTCAATGCATTACAGCTCGAGAATTCAATTGTTATCCCAACCAGTTGATATCAATTTAATTCCTAAGAGTTATGTACTTGTTTGAGTATCTAATGTAGAAGTTATAACTAAGTTCATTTACGAAACGGTCTTAATGAATGATATACTGAACGTATGTCCTCTTGATATGTGTAACACTTCGTAACTAATTGAATATATATCTTTTGTATTCTGATAACCCTCTCGATAAGATCTGTTAGGTTTACATGCATATTCTATGTATTAATAAATGTATCCTCGTGTATTAGTACCTGTGTGTGTGCGTTGTTTGAGTTATGTCGCATGGTTGGACTCTAAAGCCATCAAAAGAATCAACTTTGTGATTTACTGCTACAATTAATAATTGTCTCAGTAAATGCCCAAACCCTACAGAACTGGTGCCTTCAGAGAGCCACTACATTACATTTTGGCTATGGCAACGTTACATATTTGGCGTCCCTGAACGACTATGAATCACTACATTATTTGGCGTCCCTGGGTGGGCTTAATCTACATTATTTGGCGTCCCTGGCACGGGCGTGGCAAGACTGAAATGAGTCAACCAAGCGAATAATTCATATAAAACGCCGCAGGTTTCATACACGACAATACAGTGTGCTGAAAGCCGAAAGAAAAAAAGGTTCCCCTTGCTCTTTAAGCAGTGCTTGATTGTTTTGTGATCTTTTGCGATCTAACGGGTTGATTGCATACTTGATCTTGTGGTTTTCTGTGGTAAAACTGTGATTTCGTACTTAAAAGTAATACTCTTTAAGTTTAACGATGGTTGCTAAAAGGTCTGAATTCGAGTCGCTATTAAGCACTCTCTCTAGCAGCGACAGGTCTGACCACGATCTCTTCCATATCTCCGTCAGCGGAGAAGCTAGGAGAATAAACCTCCATTCTCTGAGAGAGCTAGCGAAGGACATAGAGAGATTTGACCCCGCAGTGTCAGAGAATAATATCGAGAGTTATATTCAAGACCTCAGGTATACCCTGCAGTACCTGCCAAACGCCACAGAACAGGATAAAGTGTTTCTGGTCAGGAAAACTACCAGCAGAGCTGTACATGAGTGGATGGCTAGGCAGATGAAAGAAGTCTGTAATGACTTTGAGCAGCTATGTCAAGCACTTATCGAAGAATACAGTGCGTTTATTGACCCGACTGCTGCGATAGCCGCCGCTCTTAACATTAAGCACGAGAGAGCAGAGTCCCCTCGCGAATATTACGAGAGACTTAGACGAACTTATTTTGCAGGGCGAAATGATGAGGGTTGCGAAGAGAACACACATTTCAAGGGTTTATTCATTGCGAATCTCCACCCGTCAGTCAGAAAGATGATCTTAATGCATACAGATGCACAGACCATGAAAATGACTGATATTAAGAGATTCGTGCAGAAAGCCTGGGAGTATGATGTCCAAAGTCGCTCTGAGCAAAAAGCTGTTAAAGCGACTGTGTTCGCCGTCAGAGCCAGCAGGGTTAATTCCCTCCTGCTCGAAGGAGCACAGGCTCCTGAGCTGGCTAAACCCCGTTCCAAAGCACTCACACAGGACCGCACCCAGCGTCCTAAGTGCCATGAGAACACCGGGGGAGGGAAAGGGCTAGAAAAGGCTGAACAAAAGGATTCAGTAGCCGCCCGCCTGGCCAGGCTTGAACAAGCTTTATTAGGACAGGGACAACCGCTCCCCAAGGCTGCCGGAAGCGTGAATGAGCTGATACTCTCCACTGGAGGAGGCAGAGACCCGCCCCCTCTCCCTCCCTTAGTCTATCTGATTGAGCGGAAGGGTTCCTGCCTGGATAAGGTCAGCCACTCCCAAGCGAGTGCTGACTCCACCCCTGAAGTCACAGAGCAGGCAGTAAAACAGAGAGGAAAAGCAGGAAGCTTTTACCTCAAGGCTGCCATGGGAGATGACTTACCCAGTGAGACACTGATTGACACTGAGGTTGAAAGGTGTTTGATGTCACACGGCAAGCTCAAACGGGTAGAAAAAGAAAAGGGCATGCGACTCAGAGAGGAACCTTTGGTGGATCACCAGAAAGGCAAAGTGTGGAAACAGGTCAAGGCTCCTAAGTCTTCTGTACAGAAGGAAAGGGGGGCCAAAAGGCAGACTGTGCTCACACAGTGCCCACCGAACACAGAAGCCCATGCGGAGATTCCTTCTGTTCCCTCTGGACAAGAAATAAAAATATTTCCTTGTTCCCCGGATATACAGGGAAGTCGTGTCCCGGCTGAGGTCACAACAGCCTCCATGCCACAGGAGCGGTGCTCCAAGCAGCCGCCTGATCCACCAGGTAAAGCACACACCTTTTACATCCCTAAAGAGGAGCAGATCTCCCCACCTGGCGATGAAAAGGAGCTTTCCCTGTGCACCCTGGCACCCAAGAGGGGTCAGGACCACCACCCCGCAGTGGTGGAAGGGATCCAGATGGCAGGAGAGCAGGTTGGTGATGTAGCCCTCACCCTTAGCTCTGAGAGGTCCTCTATTAGTGAGGATCTGCTTGAGCAGCTGTCACAGGGCCACCACCAGGTGCCCCTGGTGCAAAATTCACAGGTTAGACAGGAGGTCCAGCTGGACGCTGAGACTACTGCACTGTGGACACACCTGATCCCAGATGCCGATTCCCTCTGCTTTGACCCAGGGAACCTGCAGTCAGGTAACATTATTTCTCACAACTACCAGGTAGTGAGTGAGACTGACCTGATTGTTCCTGCCTCAACGGCAGGGTTTCCAACACACCCAGTCCCCCAGAAGGGACAGGCAATGAAAGCCAAGCCAGTTTTCTTACAGCCACCAGCTCAGTCTGTCAGTCTGAGTCTGACCAACAGTGGTTCAGCCAGACTGGAGCTGGATGGTCAAGTCACCCGCCTGCTAGTGCAGGACATCGCAAAGAGAGGTGTCAGAATCCCCGCCTGCACTGACATGGGCCTGGTGAGTGATAGTAAGTTCAAAGACAGTGAACTAGCTATCCCAGTGCTGGGGCAGCTCCCTGAACCCCTAGCGAGGGAAGGGGGGAGCGAGCAGGTGTCCTACACCTACCCCCAGCAAACGATTGGAAACATGCCGATAGAGGGATTTCTCAATCAGGAAGTGTGCAGGGTGGACCTGAACAGTGAGAATAGGATAACAATCCCAGATCACTCAGGTGCTCCAGATGACCACTCAGCCGAGGGTCAGGCATGCTCCACCACTGCACCACCCCCTGCAGGGTTCCTAGAGCACAGGCATGAACCAATCGAAAAAGCAAATGCCCTGGAAAAGGAGGAGCAGCATCAGCAGCTGCGTCAGATCTCCCCAGATTTCCAGGATGTTGGTGCCCAAGATGCCACATGGCATACTGAGAAAGACACCATGTACACGCTGCACCAGCTTAGAAAGGCAACAGTCACTCAGAAGGAGATGACTGGGATCAGCCACCCGAAAAGACTTTTGGGAGGACTGATTGCTGCCGCCACTGTTGCACGTTTGCTTTTTCTGGTAGGTTTGTGTGCTACTGGCACTCTCACCCTGACTGCCCCAAGAAGGCAGGTGTCAGAGAGGCCAGAGGGTAGTGACAGACTGTATCGACAGCAGCAAAAGTTGGAAAGCTTAGGGAAAACCCTACAGGCAACTTCCTATGCAACAGGGTTAAACCTTATTCCCCAAACAGCGGACATGATTGTTGGTGTTATACAGTGGGTTTATGCTTGTGTGCAACAGGCCAGAATGTTGACACAAGACCTGTTAAGGGAGTTTAGTGCCACTGTGGCCAGTCTAGCCATGGCACAATTCCCAACCCACTTGATTCCACTCTTCTCAGTAGAGGAGTATGTGACATTAACCCCATCGCTCATAGCTCACCCAGAAGGCAATCCAAGATTGAATTCGGTTCCAAGTCTTGAGATGGGTATGGCTACCAAAGCTATCCATTGGCTGTGTCTAAACGATTCACCAATGAAGGGTGTAAAGCTACTAACGAGCAGAGGGAGGTTAATGGACCCCATGAAGAGCAGGTGGGAAGTAAATGGCTGGTCAGCACACCACATTTAACTGACACTATGACTTGTGACGGGCATGATACAGCTACCGCAATGCAGCTACCTAATCAAACAGTTTTCCTGTAAGTTCCCGAGGAGGCCATAGTACAGCATGGTAACTTAACACTGTACGGTCTGGAACCAGACGATATAAGACCAAACTTGAGGTCTTGGATGCCTTCAGGTGCCACACTATTGAATTGGATAGAAATCCAAGAAACAGTAAGCCCTGAAGAGGTACAGGTAGTTAGTTTGCTTTAATGGAACAAACCTCCAAACCACCCTAGCAGATACCCAACACAGGTGTTGTGGTTTATCGGAGGGCTGGGAACAGGAACCGTTGTTATTGTAACACTACTGCCGGGTAGTTGGATCATGACTGACAGTGTACTCTGAATGCTGTACTCTCGCATCAAGATGTACTCTGGGTAGCATGAATGAGTCAAAGGTAGCATGTCAAAAGAAAGGAAGTGACTTCTCCCCAAATATCTACTACAGAGGTATCAGATATTGACAGTGAACTTCCTGATGTGTAATTCCTAGACTTAGATAATGTCTCCTACCGTGTTTATACATACTCCAGATGTTATTCATCCTGTTTGTATCCAATGCTGGTTCCGGTATGAATTCTCGAGGAGTAATGTAGACATTTAAGATTAATGTTCTAATGGCAAGGGACATCACTTAACTCTGTTTTGTTTTGAAGGCAACAATGCCTCGGGACCTCGTGGCCTTCAAAAAGGGGGGATATGTAGCGGTGAGGCTTATTAATAAGGCAGAATTAAGTGTTTCTGAGCTTTCCCAAATTAGGCCTAATTTCTCTGTTCATCTCTGTGGTGCAGCCACAGAATAAGAATTCATGCAAGCTGATTTAAGATGTTTTCTTGTGATAAGAAACCAGCTCCCAAAGGGGGATGCACTTAGCTAAGCCTGGCTATCATGATCAATGGTCATCCATTGGCGCCTATCTGTCTAGGGAGTGCGAGTTGGACATCTGGATTGCATTCCTAAGTGTCAGGAGTAAGTGACTCATATCTCACCTTGATCAACCAATCAGGAACTGGTAGGGCCGAGTAACCCACGTGGGACTCTGATGCCCATGGAACTTTCAGCCAATCAATGAGCTGAAGTTCCTCCAGGTAAAAACAGGCAACACAGAGATTCAGAAAACAAGATTCAGTAAGATTCTGGAGAGGATTCTGTGGACTGTTCTAAAGGGAATTCAAAGGAGAATTCCAAGGCAGGACGGCCCAGGAGCAGAAGGCTCCCAAGGACAGGACATTCTCGCAGCGCGCCTCCTGACCATCCTGACACACGGAACGGCCAGTGTGTCCGAGTGCCAGAACTTTCCTTTGTTCTAAGAGTCTAGAGTGGAGGTTGCCAGAGAGTAACCAGCAGCAGGCCTCGTGAACAGGTCGGAACTGTGGACAGCTGAATCACTATTCAGAACTAGCTCTTCATCAGGAACGAACCGGTCCTCTTCCTGACTTGCTGGGACCCACAGTCATCTTTTCTCCTGTGCACAAACTTTGCTAGTTAAAGCCAACAGTGAGCATCAGCAGCGCACCGTCGCAAGCCGCACAGCACAGCCTGGCACGGAGCCAGAGAGCGCGGATTGGACAGCAACAGCCTGCAACTGTTTCTTTGTGCCCGCAGGAGATCTGAATCCCCAAAGATTGGATGAGTATTCAACTTCAATGCATTACAGCTCGAGAATTCAATTGTTATCCCAACCAGTTGATATCAATTTAATTCCTAAGAGTTATGTACTTGTTTGAGTATCTAATGTAGAAGTTATAACTAAGTTCATTTACGAAACGGTCTTAATGAATGATATACTGAACGTATGTCCTCTTGATATGTGTAACACTTCGTAACTGATTGAATATATATCTTTTGTATTCTGATAACCCTCTCGATAAGATCTGTTAGGTTTACATGCATATTCTATGTATTAATAAATGTATCCTCGTGTATTAGTACCTGTGTGTGTGCGTTGTTTGAGTTATGTCGCATGGTTGGACTCTAAAGCCATCAAAAGAATCAACTTTGTGATTTACTGCTACAATTAATAATTGTCTCAGTAAATGCCCAAACCCTACAGAACTGGTGCCTTCAGAGAGCCACTACATTACATTTTGGCTATGGCAACGTTACATATTTGGCGTCCCTGAACGGCTATGAATCACTACAGCTGTCTTTATATTATTGGAAAAAGGCTTATAAAAGTTACCATTTCAAACTTGTTTTTTAATGCTTCTACAAAGAAGTTGATGAAATGGAGAGAATGTACATATAAGTTACATACATACAGATGTAAAGACCTCTACCTTTGAGATTTGGTGACCAGAACTTTGAACTTATTCCTTACTCCATAGGAAGTTTAATTTTCTTTTTGAACAATAGATCAAGAATGTCTCATGTATGAGAAAACAATTACCTTATGCTTTGTGCAGGTATTGCCATATTACTCAATGTAACAATTTGCTTAAATGAAGAATTATAGTATAGGTAGTATGGACTGTGTTGCTATGTTATGAAGAAATAACAGATTAATAAAAATGGCTCAAAGAAAATAAAATGAAACCAAAATTGTTCTTAGTTTTAGAAAAAAATCTTGTTCTTGATCTTGATTGTAAATTGATTTTACTACATTTTAATTAAGACATCAATGCTTACATTATTAGGAATGTAGCCACAACTGCTACATTGCTAGCCTGTCTGTCACAGGATTCACAACAGATCTACACCCTGGGACACCTATTCATCGTTGGTTACACACACAGAATTTAGACACCTCAATTAACCTTATCAGCATGCCTTTGGAAGGTGGGACAATGTAACACCAGTAGAAAATCTACACATACATTCACATAGAAGGCACAATGGATTCATAACACGTTCATTCATTTTTTTTTATTTTAGCAGGAACCGAGCAGAACATACAAGTAGCATGGAATGAATAAAGCATGTATGATGCATAATTGAGCTTGTTTGATTGAGTTTTTTCAGGTTTGCAGTGTTTTGGAGGAACTTTGATAGTGAATAGAGTGACTGGTGTAGGGACAAGGCCTATTCATTAAGAATAAAGTGAAATTAATATTTCTAAAAATATTTGCTTAATGTAGATAAAGAGGCCCCTGGAGGTCTTCGCATGTATATCTTTGGATAAGGATCTTTCTCAGGACAGTTCAGATTTATTATCAATGCTCCCTTAAGATGGATGTCCATTGCTGGTGGCTGGATGTCTGGCAGAGGAACATAAGCACATCTGGAGATAATCCTAAAAATTACAGGGAGTGGTCAATTATCCAACAAGATGACCAAACAATCAGGGGTCTGCAGGTCCCCACATCACCTGGTAGCTTTTTGACCAATCACTCAGCTAAAAGTTGTGTATCACCTCTAACTCCGTCCTTCTCTCTCCGCTGAAGCAACTTGGCTAACAACAGAATCACTTGCCTGCCACACTTGTTGAACTTTGGGACTTAAACTTCTTGAAGTGCCTGAGTTAGGGGGCGAGCCCATACAATTCTGCCGAGGTCTAGCCCGCAGCATGACCTTGAGACCAGCTAGCTACCACCGTGCAATACGGCAACACGGTTGGACTTTTCTTTATGTCAGGAGCAAACTGAGTTTTTTCCCTTTTTGTATGACTCACCCTGGTTACTGAGTAGTAACCACCCTGTGCACAGACTTTGTCCCAGTGCAGTTTGATGCTAACTGGATGATCCAATTGAGGGAATCAACTGTCAGCAAGAGGCTACAGCAGGATCCTCCTCTCTCTTTCTGATACCTCAATCTGTCAAAGTGTACCACTCAGTAGTGGTAGTGAGCCAGCAGAACATGGATTGGAGAGTGCTGCGACAGACTCAGTCACCTGTTCCCCATCCTTCTGTGCTGGAGTTATGACTCCATGGTCATGGGTGAGTATATGTCAGTATTCATCCTCTCAACAATAACATTGTTATATTAACATGTGCCATATTAGCCGTAGTTACTTAAGTACCCATAGTTTCTTAAGAATGCCTGGATTTTGATTATCTAAATTAGGCAAAAAAATTTATCAGCCTGATATTTCGAAAGTTTAAATAAATCAATAAATGTACAGTATTCCATGTTTTTAAACCTTTATGAAGACTCTTTGTTGTTCAGCCGATTGATTCCTAATGGTCAAAGTAAACTCACGCAATTTACTGTTACATCTAAATATTGTACCATTAAATTCACAAAACCCCTACACTGGAAAACATGTATGATATTGGTAACAGAATGTGTGCCAGCTAGATGCACTCCCGCTAGATGCACTAGCAGCAGCATGGTTGAGAACTCTTTGGTAGGCAGTGGAAGATGCTGTGGCAAACCAGGAGAGTACAATGATGCAGATGTAGAAAGAGAACTACTGCTTCCTGAATTTTGCTACACAGTGGATAAGGATGTGATCCAATAAAAAGAAATATTAGCTATATTAACAGATTGCGAATTTGTAAGGTCGAAGAGATGAGGGCCAATAATGCACACGCTGAACACAGACAGCGGGGGCTATGAATGAGGAGGCCAGGATCTAGTGTAGACTGATGGCCATGTGTTCATACCAGCACGTTGGAGTGAACATCAGTGACTGTGGGGCTTAATGTGATAAAGTTAAAGTCCCAGCAACACCATTGAAACACATCCATCTGCAACAAAACTTAATGCCGAGAGCTACAAAAGTTGCAGGATGAACCATGAGCAGCCAGGGAACATTTATAACTTATAATCAAATATAGGTTTCCGTAGCTTAGGGTGATTCTGCTAATAAGCCCAGACACATCTTACAAGTTCTTTTCTGGCAATGTCAGTCACATAATTCTCATACAGCAGACACTTTGCTGCTTTTTTCCCTGCACTTCAGCAGCCATGCAGCTCTCAGTCCTTGACTAAGGACCCAAGCTGCATCTCTGGCAAACACACATACACAAAAACATACCCATAGTTTCCATTGCTTTTTATCAGGTCTGTCCAGCCTATGTACAACTCGTGCAGCTTCCTACGTCTCTTTAATGCTCATCCACCCTGCCACTTCAGCATCACATACAAACTAATGTTCTTGGCAGGTTCAGTGGAGTTCTCTACCAACATGCATTGCTGCTTTAAGAGGCTTTATTTCTCGTTGTCTTACACAACCACAACCAACTTGTGGTCTGAGAGATGAGCAGGTGTAGCTCATCAAACCCTAATAAATGCTTCCCAAACCAACTCCTGCTGACACATGGTTAACAAACTTCCTTATATTTTATATTAGGATAATCAGGATTTAAAACAAAATGTAATGCAAAACTTTGATTTTTTTAAATGGGGGTTTCACAGAATTTAGGTAATTGTAAATATTTATTGTTGGACATACTGCATATTTAATGTTTTCCATTAAATTTTCACCATTTGGGTCTGGTGAAATGTAGTTTATAATAGTCATTGTTTAATTTAATTGGGAGATGATAATAGTTAATAAGAGGAACGTATATGTGCTGAAGTAAAAAAGAGACTCTAGACACAATAACATAAACACTTAGCAATTGATTAATTAATTTTTTCTTGTGGGAGTGTGGGATGGCCTGCTCACAGCCTGCAGTGTGTTGCAGGCTAGTAAAACAAAGGAAAAAACAAACTAAATTTAGTGCTTACCTTTTATGTTTATAACATGCATCATGACAGTAGGCCAGAAGGGAAAAAAACACAATGGGGAAAATGTAAATGAGATAGTTGGGTGATGAATTGTTTGGTAGCTGCAGCTTCTCATTAGAATTTCACATACCTGGTTTTACAGTCTAAACCACCTTCAAAGTCAGGGTCAGATTTAAACCCTAGAAAACAGCCATTGGATAGATGGGCTCCTTATCCCACCAGCAACACCTGTGTTTTAAAAGCAGTTACCCAAAACTAAAAATATTTTAAAGAAAACTGTATTTAATAAATATGCAAGTCCCCAAACGTGTGGAATAATGTATGTTTTATCTATGTGATATCTGTTGAACAGGATGCCTTTAAGTTTATTGTGGGAAGTTACTGAGTTGCAGCCTCTCAAAATAAAAGGCAGTTCTGCTATGGTAGTTTTCTTGTGATACTAGGGGAAGAAAATGCTTTGGACCTTTTGTTGTTAATTTATTTTGGAGGGATGCTGTTCGTTTTCCAGTTGTAACTATTCCTGCTGCTTTATCAATTTGGACCCTTTTATGTATCATTTTTGATTGTGGACTAGTTTAATTTGGCAGCTATTAAGAACTGAGTCCGGGTGATTGTGCAGGGGAAGAGTGATAGGGTGGCCAGCTGAAATTTGTATCTTGAGAGTGTTTTGTGCAATTTAATAAATGTAACTATAAAAAAGGAAATAGGGAAAACCATATATATATATATTATAAATATGTTATTAATGTTTTTTGCTGAATCAAATAAAAGTTATGATAATTATATAATGTACATTTGCATATGTCTCACTTAGTCTTGTTGTAGATTACATAATTTTGAATATGGACTGATAATGGTGAAACAAGAGTGCCTTGTTCTTTGCCCTAGCAAGAGCGTTCAAGTAAATAGCACTGCTCCCATCTATTACGTTGTAGATTTCTGTATATTATGTTGAATTTCAGATAATCAGTTTAATGATGCTATTAAAAAGTTTTCATGTTAAAAGTTTAAAAAATGCTTCCTGGAATTCAGAAATTGTAACCACAAATTGAGTACTTGAAAACAGTTATGAAATATATTTTTGTGACACAAACAATTTTAGAAAACGACTACTGTGTGATGTAGCATAAATGCCCTTTTCTTTTTAATCTGCAACAATATATTTGAAGTGATATACTATTAAAACTTTGTTACCTGCATCAAAAAAGTATTCTATCTCTGAGGCACAGGCTTAGCCAAGGTAAGGGGTTGTTAAATATAGTGGACACAGGAATGGAGAGCAGAATAGAATATAGAAAAAAGGTAAATATACTGCATATATCCACTTTAAGTAAGAATTAAATTGTTCTGATTACATTTCAGACTGTTGGGGGATTTTCATTTATGCTGACATATTGTGTAAAGTAACAAACATTCAAACAAGACATAAAGCTGAATGCTATTTTTATTTTTCCCCCATGTCTGTCAATGTCTTCTTAATGTCTACCAGGCAACTTAAGACTTTCATACAAAATCACAGTTGTAAAACATTACACAGTTCAATTGCTGTGAAATTGAAATGTTGCCTTCATGATGTTCTCTATATGTAATCCTGATCAAAACATTATTTTACTGTGTTGGGTCTTATTGCTTGAATAACTTTCTTTTTTAGTTTTTACGATGCTGATTTGACAGTTGCTGCTGCTACTGTTTCCAGTGACGATGACACTTAGGGCTAATGAACACCTATTAGTTAAATCTATCAGGTGAGTTATGAGACTTCAATTTAAAACAAATGAACTAAACTGTTTGATGCTCCAAAATAAAGGAAAACGTTAACAATATTATAAGATTGTAGCTTTTCTGTTTCTGTGTTAAATTATCACTTTTTTAGAAGTAGACCATGTGCAGTTAACTACAACTAAGTGTTCAGTGCTAGCTGCTGACTCGACATACAATTTAGGATTGACCTGCAGTAATGACACTATTCCTTGCATGTCCTTTGTCCCTAATAATACTGATGTTGGGTTGAAAACAATGATTGTAAAATATGTTCTGTAATATTATTGATATGTTTCAAATTATACTATCAGCAATCATAGGTAAAGGTGGTTAAAAAATATTACAATTGTCGTATTCACATATGTGACAAAAATGTATATTAATAACAAGGTTGCCTAAGTGTAACTGTTGTCTGCTAATTGTAGAAGAATATAGAACACTGTGCTTATCATCACATTTAGTGTGACGTGTGAGGTTTTGAAAAAAGTGCTTAAAAAAGTGTCTGCATGTTAATGCAAATATTAAATGAATATCCAGAAATCTTTAATATCATTAGTAAGTATCCTGCTACAATCCATATTAATTATGCATCTGAAAGCATGTTTGCTACATTTTTATTTCATTCTTGTTCTGTATGCTTTCTGGATATGTTCTTTACCATGTCATTTTGAGGACTACTTCATTACCCAAGCAGACTGCCGTATTCAGGACTACTAAATTACAAAACATTGTTTCATTGTTTTTTTCAGAAGGGAAATCACATATTTTTGAACTAATGACCCATATATATTTGAATAAACTGATTTGCAAAAGCATTTACTCACTTCCAATTATGTCATTTATATTGAATTATAAACAATGAAAACATTTTTAAAGTAATTATTTGTAATCAAAACTTAAATGCTCAAACAACTCTTTCTGATGAAAAAGTTGAATGTCTAAAAACTGCAAAGAAAATTAAAATACATACATATAATATATTGATAAGTATATACATAAGTATTCTCTTCCTTTACTATGGAGGAACCTAGATTAATTTATGTTCATAAAATTACTTCCACAAGTCACACAATTAATTGAATTGCCTGTGTCTACATTCAGTTAAAGTGATTTCAGAATGCACCTCTCTCAGTAAGGTCCCTTAGTCAGATACTAAATTTCAAGCAAAGATTCAACCATGAAGACCAAGGAGTTCACAAAAAACTCAAACATAAAGTTAACAGAAAGGTATAAAAAAAATCATAAACGCTGAATATCCCCACTGAGCATGGAATAGTTGATGAAGAAGAAGTGAGTGGTCATCATACATCCAGAAGAGATGACTCTTGAGATAACAGTTGTTCAACCTGCCAAAGAGTGTGCACATCCTCTATTGGTCTTACCAGCCACCTTCGAGCTAATGGATGACAATTACACAAAGGATAGCCAATGAATAAAAATGTAATAGGCATTGAAATTAATGTTTCTTATTTGGGCTACGAATATTTGTAACTATGTATTTTAACTGAAATGGTGTTTGTCTTTTATTTGAGATACAGCAATAACTGCAAATTTGAAAATCCATCCTGTATAACTACTATATTTCCATTATCTTTTGTGTTATTTGGTGTCAGAACCAACATCCCCCTTGAATGTTGATTAAACTATACAGATGTCAGTGAGAACTCTTCTGATTTATTCTAGAAGGTTCAAATATAATGTACATTAAATGTTTTAAGACCCAAAAGTAGCCCTCGGATCATCAACCCAATTGGGACAATGAACATTAAACAACATAATTTGCTTACAAATATAAGATAAGCACAGTGAGATGCAGACTTCTAAGTGGCTTGTTCAGTAAAAGCTTCAGGGATAGCTTCAACTGCCCACTTACCACAATTAAAACAGGCAGTTATAATCAAGGCTTACCTGTTTATATATGGCTATGAGCTAGCTATGGCCACAACAGAGTATCATGCAACTGGCTTTATACCAGTAATTATTAAAATTACTGGACCTGTGGCAGTCCTCCAATCTAATGCAAGAGCTACACAATGTGCGCTCTGAATTCAAAGTGCACAGAGAAACAGACTTAATCGTTATTTTTTGAGTATCTTTGCTGTTTAATCTCTCTTAGGCTAGTGTGGGGTTGGTAGTGGTGAGTCAGCTCAAAAGATAATTGGCCATTCCAAAGCACTGAGCATGAATGGGGAAGAAATAATTGGCCATTATAAATTTATAAAAAGAAGAACTGATTGAGCAGTCAAGCAAAACTTAAATACTGAATTCCAATTTTATTTACCCATCACACGCACAAGATTCAATAAATGTAAAAGAACACTTATGAGGGAAAGGTTATTTAAGACTACCAGAAACTTACCCTTTTTCACAAATTTAAAAAATGTACTTGTAGAAATAAAGGGATCAGATATGGTAATGATTGTAAAACCAAGAAAGCAAATACATACAACACATACTGTACATGAATTCCCTGTTCCACACTAACACATTAGGTGCTTATTGGCATCTTTTCCCATAGTCTAATCGAAATACATTTTGCTTTACCGAATAAGTGATCATTGTGCATCATTTGCAGATCAGCATTTACACTTCTGAGCTTTCAGTCTTGAGTCCTGAGGTTTGCTCTCTTCCCTGGCATCTCTGCTCTTGAGATCTGCTATACCTTTGATCTTAACTTCCTAACCGCAAGGGATTCAAGGATGAAGCACTATGCTTCATATCCATGAATATTTTGCTTAAAAAATTCCATTTATATTTTACAAGGAAAGGTATATGATATTGAACAGAAAAGTCAGTATTTTTATTGTGACTAAACTTTCTTATATTGAATAGATTTCATACAACAATAAAAACTTGGTTATCATAGACATATCACAGACAAAATTAGCAGCAGTAAAAGTCTCATAGCAGTAAAGTCTGTGGTGTTTGCCTTTAACCAAGATGAACTGCTGGATGAGTCTGAAGATTTTTACATGGTAGGAAGAATAATCAGATGAGTCTATTTTAAATTGGACAGAATTCTAACAGAAACATAAAAAATAAAGATATTAATATGTAAATTGCATAAAGATTTTTTGTTTTTTTTATGTACTATCACTAATATTGTTAATGTTCTTTTTGACTTTCCATATGCCCTACTTTAATGGTTGTGAGATGTACTCCTAAGAACATTGAGGAGTGCTTAATTATTGTATTACAATTACAACTGCACTATACTGAAACTAATACACTGTAATGACTGCATTGTCTTCGGATCTAAAAAGATTGGAGGAATGAGTTTCACAGAAGGACAGAACCAGGATTCTTTAAGATTCAGTGGAAGGCAATAAAACACTGACAAGATCTAAAAATATAGGCAAAATAAGGCCATGTTAAATATATCTGTCAAAAAACAGCTAATCAATTAAACGCTTATCAATTTTCACTCATATCTCATATATATTATTACTACTTCAAAATATTAGTCATTTGAATGGTGCTGTGCTACGTTACTCTTATTTTTTTCAGGGAAAACTACATAGGGGAATAGGGTTTCCACTTCCACAGTGCTATGAATATTAATAATCCTGTGACTGCTTTTTAAAAGTCTTCTTTTTTATAGGGTCACTCATTTCCTTAGAAAAAGAAAAAAAAAGAACATTAAAATATTTTGACTATACACACTGTTACAGGAATTTCAAGAAATCAAAGAGACATTTAAAGATTAACATATTGTGCTGCAATAGGATTCCCAGAGCTGTGAGCTCCTTAGCATGCACTTCCACCTGTCAGCCACTTCACACAATTCACAGTTGCAGTGATACAAACATTAGTTGACCTGCAGCTTTATTTTTCTAGGGGCTTCACTAATTCAATGAACTATACTTCCTAGAGTATTCTGTACCAAATATTCAGAGCCACATTAACTCTAAAAACAGAAATCCAGCCTACAGAGACACTGTAAGTTTCTCTGTACGCTGGATGTCTGTGGGGTCTAGAGGAAATTTTCATCTTTCTCTCGAACTCCATTCAAGATTACTTATAGCTGCATTTCCCCTTTCAGGAAATTTTCTCCAGTTTCTGTACTGAGACAGGGCTTCCTTTCCTCATGAAAACGAAGCCTTCCTTTCTATGGGCGCTGCTCAGCAGCGTTGAGCAGCAGCAATAACTTATCTGTCATATCATGCTGGTTTTCATGTGTTTAGATTATCTGTTAACTTATTATTTTACTTATGGTTAGTATGTTAAAAGTTTAATTTATAACAGTGTTGCTCAAGATGTTTTTCACAATTGCAGGGCTATTGTTTCTGGTCTTGGGAAGTTTTCCTAAGATGGCTTTGAGCCAACAAATAATTATACAATACAATCGTGAATTTCTCCTGTGCCAGCATTCAAACGATGTGGTCTTTAAACCAAGTATTGACTTTCCTGCTATTCTACTTAGATGGCAAAATGCATATTCTGACACAGGCAATAAGAAATCTTCACAAGCCAGAAAGACGGGGTGGTGTCTGTCATTGACTCAGAAAAGTTAAACCACATAAATTCATCATCCTGGACAATGTGCAATCACTCAGGAGTAAAACAGACGAGCTACAAGACAACGCCAAGTTCCTATCGGATTACAGAGATGCATGTCTTTTAGTATACACAGAAACATGGCTGAAAGATGGGGACACGGATACCGATTTGGAAATTGACAGCTTTGGAGGATTGTGATGCCCGTGAGACCAGTAAGACAAAAAGAAGAAGCGTTTGCACATCAATAAATGCTGGTGCAACACCGTGGTCATGAAAGTGTGAGTCTGACTTTATTGGTTTCCATGTGCCCTTTTTACCTCCCTCGAAAGTTTCCTCAACTTTTGTAAATGAGGTCTATATTCATCCGAAAGCCAACATTATCAGGGCAGCAAAGAGAATTGCACAGACCATTCAGCACTTTCAAAACAACTTCCCCAATGCTCCTAATTTCATCATGGGAGATGTGAACCACTGCTCCCTGCAGAAGACACTTACCAATTTTTGTCAATATGTTAGTTGCTCAACAAGGCACAACAGGGTATTGGACTTGTGTTATGGATAAGTTAAGGAAGCATACAAATCTGCCGTTAAAGCACCTCTGGGATCATCTGACCACAATGCGGTGCATTTGATTCCGACCTACAAAACTGCCCAGAATAGAGGTAAAGCCGAATGCAAAGTGGTGCCAGTCTGGGCCAAGGACTCCATATGGCGACTACAGGATTGCTACGTGTGCACGCACTGGGACATGTTTAAGCACTCATGCTCTGATCTCAATGAACTGACAGAAACAATCATGAGTTATCTTACTTTTTATAAAGAAAACTGTAATTCCTCTGAAATCTTGCACTGTATACCCTAACAACAAGCCTGGGTGACTAAATATCTCAAATCACCTCTAAATTGGAAAAAAAAAAAACACCTTTCATCAAGGTGATGCTGTTCTGTTTAAGGAAACTCAAAAGAATGACAAAAGAGAGATTAAGAAGGCTAAACATAGGTATAAGAATAAAGTGGAGTACACAATGTTTGAGGGTATCTCACGCTCTGCATGGGAGAGTATTATGTCTAGGCTGGAATGCACAAGAATGGAGGCAGAATTTCCCCCTTAGGGATAAAAATGACTCCTCTCTCCTATTCTTGTGACTGATTCCTTGCATCTTTTTTTTAACCAGGTGCATGTTCCGCTCCCTTGGCCAGCAACAGGGTCTTGAAGCTCCTACACCTAAAAACTCTTTCAGGGATTTGTGAAAACCTCCATCCCTTTTGTGGTGATAGAATGTTGTTTCCTATTCTTATCTCGCACACAGTGCTTTTTACCCCATTAAGTACCCATTAAGCTGATTTTGTTAAGCCAGGGATTCTTCTCTTCAACCTGTAACCTTGGCATCCCTAACACAGTAGCAGCTAGGTTTACTATTACCTTCGTTCCTCTCTCATCATTCCTGGGTAGTACCTACCCAGTTTCTCCTTGTACGGTTTCCATAACAGGTAAGACCCAACCCAGAATTAAAATACAAGATTAATCTGAGAGCTCCCTCCTCATTACCAAACTTGCTTGCCCCCTCACATGTCTAATGCGCAACTGACAGTGTTTTAGGACCCCAAGTGTCTAGGAGTAAAGGGGTGTAACATTTAGGATGATTTGGATGCAAGTGGGTTTCTGGTGAGGGACTTAGGAAGCGTGACAAGAGTTTTGGTGCAAAAGTGATTTATTTTAAAATGAATAAGTGACTGGTATTATTATTTGTATGAGCTTAACATGCAGAAGTTACACAGTTATATTATCACAGTCGGGTGCCTCAGCCAGTCGCAGCTGGCATCATCCAAATCGGTGAAGTTGCTGGGGCACCTGAAGCGAGGGCAGGAGTATAGAATGTGGTCGGCTGTCTGCTCCTTGCCGTCACCACATTCGCAACTTGGGTCATCAGTGAGACCCCACTTGTGTAGGGTGGCCCGGAAACGGCCATGTCTGGTTCTTAGTCGGTTCAGCTTGACCCAGGCTTGTCTGGGTAGGTCATTTCCAGAGGGTTTGTTAGATACTTTGTCGATAAACTGTTTCAGTCTTTGGTTGTTATTATTCCATGCATCTTGCCACTTTTTGTTAGCCCAATTGGTGCCATTGTCGTTGTTTGCTTCTTTCATAAGGCGCCTCATTGTGTTAAAATGTGAGTACCGGTTTTCTAGTAGGAGGATCGTGGTGTTCCGGTTGCAGATGACATCGTGCAGAAGGTGGTTGGAGTCATCCGAGGTTTTCAGTGCAAGGTTGATACAACTTACTTCTCTGCGAAGATTTGGTGGAGCGATGCCTCCGAGAATCGGTAGCAGTTCAGTGGGCATAGGTCTAATGCACCCAGTGATAATGCGCATGCTGTTGTTCAGGGCTGTGTCTACCTTCTTCGTGTGGCTGCTGCTGTGCCAGGCAGGAGAGCAGTACTCAGCTACCGAGAAGGCTAAAGAAAACACAGAGGTGCGTAAGACGGTGAAATTTGCAACCCAGCTAGTGCCAGCTAGTCTTTGCAGGAGGTTGTTCCTTGCTTGGATTTTAGCTGCTGTTTGTTTGAGAAGTTGCTTGAAGGTCAGTGAGCGGTCAAGGACAACTCCTACATATTTCCGGATTTTCTCAAATGGAATAGTTTTGTCTTCACACTTGATGTTGATTGATATGTTAGCAAGGCGATTGGTGAGGTGGAAAATGCTGCTCACTGTCTTGGTGATGCTAAGTTTTAACCTCCAGTCTTTGAAGGAGCAGTTCAGCTTGTTCAGGTACTGTAGTTTCTATTGCTTTGATGTCTGTGGAGCAATGTATAATAGCGATATCGTCTGCGTATATGTACTTTTTGGCAGTTGTACATGGCAGGTCAACTGTGTAGATGTTAAACAGCATTGGTGCCAGCACCGAGTCTTGTGGGACGCCATTCTTAAGGTAAAATTTTCTTGCTCAGTGTTAAGGTAAATGACCTGTTAGAGATTAGTTCTTGGATAAAGAGGACCATTTTCTTGTTTGGGATGATACAAAGCAGTTTGAGTATGAGTCCTTTATGCCAGACCGTGTCATAAGCTGCTGTTAAGTCCACAGGAACAGCACCCGCTTTCTTTTTTTCTTGGAAGCATTGTTCCATAATGGCTACTAGCATTTTTCAACAACTTCCTATTACTAAACAAAATGCCTCAGATCTGGAGAACAGCAAAAGTCATCGTTATTCTTAAACCAAACAAACCACTTGAGGACCCAAAAAGCTACCAGCCAATCAGCCTCCTCTGCATCACCTTCAAGCTTATGGAAAGTGACTGGTATGTAAATAGGACACAAAAACACACAGGGAAAGGGAACTAGAGTGGTGCCAAAGAATAGAAAATATGAAACAGAATGGAGCAGGGTATTAAAGTGAGGGGAAGCTGACCTATCTACCAAAACAAAACCTGAAACACTCGGTCTTCGGTGTCTTCGAAAGCCCTGGCTACCCTTCACTAACTACCCAAAACCATACAAGACAAAAGGCACTCACCTGTCCTAAACTAGTGTTACTAATACAAAGATCAACTACGTGTGTAGAATTTACCCGACAACCTTAACTAACCCTTAACACAAAAGTTCACAGAAATACACAAGTGAACTATGAATACAAATAAGGGAAAACGAGAGTAGACACAAGGAACATGGTACAAAAGAACACAGAGGTTGATATTATACGTTTGGGCACGGTAACGGCGAAATACAGGAAAATACAAACAAACCAAAGTACAAGGAGATGAACACAAACCAACGAAGCCGAAGCTATACGAAACTAAGGAAAACAGAGAAGCAAAGCTGAAGCAAAACAAAAAGGAAACGAAGCTGAGCCGAGCAGAACCAAAGTCAAGCGAAAGGCCCCTTCACCTCGAAAACCTCCAAGTTAAATACTGAATAAGCTAAGTTCTGATTGGTCAAGAGTTGATTTATGAATAACATATTAGGGACAGTGGATGAATAAATGAACCAATGGGAAGGGAGAACAACCAAATTCAGGAAGTGTGGAACATAGCACCAAAGGACCACACTGGGACGTAACAGACAGTATAAATAATCTTCATGAAAATAACATCAATTTTTTAAACCATAGGATTCTAACCATAGGATTGAAGAATTAATTTAGAGAGTGAACCATGCTTCTGCCCACCTGCTTTTTACTTATGGATAAGTAACCCCTAGCTGAGACTCTCATCTTCCAAACAAAGTCAACGTACAAGCATTAAACCTTTGGCACTCAATTCGGTGCTAATTTTCACCACTTAAGCAATTGTTTGAACTAAGAGTCTGATCTCACCCAAATAATATGTGCAGCCTGTGTAATATCACCTTTAAACCTCCCTCCATATATGTTTGTCCATTTTTCATAACCATTAATTACAGTACAGATTTGTGGTGAGCTGTAACTTAATCTAGCAGACAGTGGGTGAAATCTGGACAGAATGCCAGATCTCCACAGCACACATATGTAGACAGGGGATAATTTAGAGATGCCAAATAACCTAGACTGTATGTCTTTGGATTGGGGACAGACATCGGAATACCTGGCAAAAACCAGCATGGCCACTAGTAAGACATGCAAACCCCCAAGAGACATGCATCTTTTTCCCAAAGAGTAATTGATACTCATTGTCAAAGAAGGTATAGTATTGACGGATAAAAAATTCACAAATTGCTGCTATCACTAAAACATTATTGTGATCTACTTGCAATTACTGTCTGCCAAAAACATCAGAAGTTTTACATGAGTGCTACTTAAGACACGTACAATAACTATTCAGAGTACATGTAGTGCAGAGCCTACTGTATATTAGTGGCATTTGCTCCTCATATAGTAAAATACACAAATAGTCCCACATAAGCAAGAGTTTATTTGCATTTGTATTCCATTAATAAAATGTTCTCTTGCATTCAAAATCAATTTGCAAGGTTATGTAACTGAACAGTAGAATACCATCATGACAGGAGAACTGAAATAGTTTCATATTCCTCAGACATTAACAACATTTTGTATGTAGCAAATAAAAACAATTAAATGGAATTTTACAGAAAAAAATAATTTTCAAGGCTACAGTAGGTCAATCAATTGCAAATACGAATGTTGGAATGAAATGGAAACTATATGTACAGTTTAAATTTTCATAAAACTTGAATTTACAGTACAAATGATTCTATTGTATCAATGAATTTCTCCTCAGAATCAAGGTTATTCCATTACCTGTGCATGTGCAATAAAATTCCCAAGTCAGTCAGTTCTTTTTTCTTCTAAACCCATGAGGACTTCTTTTCATTAACTGCCTACTGCACTGATAAGATTTAAATAATGGTGAAATATTAACCAATTTCAAAGTACTCAGGAGTATCAAAAGCCTCAAACCTTTAAATCATTTTTAATCACCACTGTCACAATGTACATTCATTGCTCATAATCTTAAATTGGTTACATTTTCAGTGTCACTCTACTCTGCCCTTTTGTTAGTGACTTCTGATTTTAGCTTGCGTGGGAACAAAAACAGTCATGCTGACTGACCCATGCCCCAGTTGACTGCGATAGAGTGTGTATGCTAATGTGCTGAAAAATGCTACTTTGCCAACAATCTAGGCTTCCAAAAGAAACAAACCCACTGACTCACATCAAGTGCATGATGCAGGAAGTATTTCCGCTTTTCAATTACAGATTATATTTGCTCAGACGTGTCTAAAAATATATATATATCCCCACATTTATCTTTCAGTGTTTAAAGGGTATCAGAGTATTATGTATATGGCTCCATATTATATTATAACTTCTATTGCACTTCTTTATATAATTGTCACACAACAAATTGCATTTTAAAGTAATATTTAGCTTAGTGTTTTGTATTTGTTCTAATTTTATTTCATTTTGTCAACACCCAAAAAGGTCTTCAAAATATTCTACAAATCCAGTGCAAATAACAACAACTTCTTAAATGTATTTGTAAATGTAAAATAATCACAATGTGCTAAACCCATTTGTCCTCCTCAATTGCAATTCCTTGGCCACAAAATCTTTCTAACTACTCATTTAGCCACTAGCCAAAAATGAGACATCTTGGATGTCTATCAATTCCATCCTTGAAACTTTGTATCATTGTGTAATTGGGATAACTAATTTGAATAGAAATAGAAACTGTAATAAAGCAAATAACCAGTCATTCACAGAATACTCAATTATTACATTAGATGTTAATTAAAAGAATAGGTAGATTTTAGTAACTGCATTTCAGCAAAGCAAGTCATGATATAAGCATGTGTGTTGTAACAATTTATGGTAAATTTGTTCAAACATTTTCATTTAAAAACCACCAAAGAACTTAAACCCATATCTGACATAGTTTGATGACATTGTGGTACAACTGTAAAAAAGGAAATATTACAGTTGATGAGGATTAAAGTCTATCATTTAATATATTTATATATATATATATTATTATATAATTGAAATTATATTTTTAGGAATGCCTTAATAGCTGTATGTCAGAACTTACAGTACATTTATGTTGTCACACTGGAAGAGTTTTAAAGTGTAATTGCAAATTTATTTCTACTGTATTGTGGGAAGCAACTATAGTACAGTATTCCTGAGCAACTACATGCAGATGCAGTGTAATTTCAATTCCAGAAGCTATAATCTTAGTAGTTATATGAAGTCACTACAGCAGAGTGAAATATATATGCATATACTGTAAATTTTACATATCCTAAACATCTAAATGCTACATTTACAGTAGCTTAAAGCTATATTACATTTAATGGACAAGCTCTTTTAGATCGGACATCACAGTAGGTGTCAGAACTGTTGAGTTTTTATAATTTCCCTGAGATAAGAGAAATAAATAGTATATAGTACAGAATAGTAAATAAATTCTTATGTGTGCTAACACAGCCGCTTGTAAGAGCAAGGTAACTGCCTGCTTATTCAAATAAGTTACAAAACAAGCAGGCAGCTTTTAAATTCTTCAAGCAAGATTGGCTGTTTAAGCTTGTCAAAATCAGTTACTTTCCAAGCAATACACAACTTCTGAAAATGAACCCCTTTCTATTCTGCAAACTCAACAAAGGTTGATCTACAGAATTTTTTTTATAATTCCAAAACCTTTGATGGTATGCGTCAGGGACTTATTCATAGTATAATAAACAAAGCACCCACAGGGTGCACCATAATCTCTCATGCAGGTGTGAAATACAGTAGGGTTAATAAGTTCGGTTATAAAAGATTTCAGATTTGTTGTAACTGTTAATATAATGGTGAATATAATTGTGATTCTACTGTTTATCACCTAATATTGTGTGTCATACATGTGAGTTATTGGTTGGGTGTATACTGTTACTTATAAGTTCAGTCTTAGCATTTTCACATTTAAAAAAAAAAGTGTTATGTTGATGTTAGTGGTTTTAAGCCTTTTTTATAACTTCATCATTTGGCACTCCCTCAAAGACTATATTTGGAAGATGGCAAAATAGATCAAGCAAGAGCAAGAATTCATCATAGCAATTAACAGGTTCTGGAAGGTGAAGCTGACCGAACAAAGTTGTAATATTTTAATTAACAGGCTTTTTTATGTACTCCTGGAGAACCAGTATAGTGACGGGGACAATATACTGTAAAAAAGCACTGTCTTTCGGATGAGACGTAAAACTGAGGTCCTGTCTCTCAAAAATAGTAGGGGTGTAAACCTGGCGTCCTGGCCAAATTTCCCATTGGCCCTTACCAATCATCGCCTCCTAATAATCCCCATCTATGAATTGGCTTCATTACTCTGCTCTCCTCCCCATTACCTGTAAAGCGCTTTGAGTGGAGTGTCCAGAAAAGAGCTATATAAGTGTAAGCAATTATTGTAGAATACAGTAGGGGGAAATTCAGGAATGCACTTGTTCTGTCTTAAGTTGTCAGACTGATGAATAATAAACACATTAAGAGGGGAGTGTGATGTTAACAAAAAAATAAATATAATAACATGAGCATGACACTGTATTATGCTATACATTACAATGTCTTCCCACCTTCTCGCCCCTTGGGGATAATAAAGTCACTTTAATGCTTAAATAAATGTTTGAAATAACATGTACTGCATTGACCTTTTCATTAAGTGATAGATAAAAAGGACAGTTTCCCTACAAGCTATGTAGAAGCTGTCTTACAATCTCACAACAACAACAATAATAATACAGATGTATTGGAAATGTCCAATAATACTGTAGGTGCATTGGTCGGTAGTGAAAAGATTTAATAACTTAATCTCTTTACTGTGCACATTTTAATCCACTTAGTATTGAATATTTATATGGAATTTTACCACTAAAGGGAAATTTTAGTAGCTGAGCAAAAAAAGAATAGGAGCATAACGCATATGAAGGTCATAAAAGACATTTAGGAACATAAACATATTATGTAAACTGTATATTGCTGGTCTTGGTATTTTAAAGAAAAAATACACACCAGTATTTCATTTCTCCCTAAACATTTTAAGCATCAAAGTCTTACATGTGGTTATTTCAGAAACGTTTTTATGTGCTCCTTGCTCCTTCTGACCATGTTACTGTACGTTTATACAGTATACAGTACTTTGTGAGAAAAGCGATAGTTTTAACCTTTTCTGTGAATACGCTCGTAATCGGATTAAACAAAAGCATACTTTTAGAATTGGATTAATAGGGAATATATGGATTCGTGTATCTAAATAAATAATGGTATAACTATATTTCTATATTGATATGTGTATTGCTGTTCCAGTACATGTCACATGACTTGCCTTGGTGGCGTGACAGCTTAAGAGACTGATTTATAAGCGTGAGGTCGGGTGTTCAAATCCAGCTATTGCTATGAGTTTTCTTTTAACAAATCTTTCTTTGAAAAACTAAAATAGCAAATATTATGGACACTACAGTATATTGACATTTTTTATATTTCTAAATATCACAACATGTTCATACTGTATGTACACAGCGGTACCACAAGTTGTAGGGCGTAAATCCACATGAGCCCGAAAGCCCTACATTAATGTTGTACATTTGCCTGGCGCTGCGCGGTTTTCATCTCTCTCTGCGGGAGTGCTGGCTGTGCTGAATTAAACCGGTTTCACAGGTACTTTCAAAGTAGAATAGGTCGAGAAAACACTCCAACTTCCCCCACGGACACAGGTTTTTTTAGAAAAACAGATTCAAAACGCGAAGCTGTGTCAGTCTTCTGTGTAAAAAAAAAATCGGTTTGAATACCATGGAGGCTGTTTTTAATAAGCTTTTTAATAATAGTTTTATGTACAGGCTGTGAAGTTTCACAAGTAGAGGTCTTTAAAATTAGGCTGGGCAAACGATTACTTTAATTCTTAAAAAATAAATAAAAAAACAGAAATAATGATGTGTTCCTACTTAGACATTGCACGACTTTAAAAGCTATAAAAACAGGTTTCGATAGTTAATAACCACTTTTTGTGTGCGAAAAACGGGTGATTTTTCTTCCTCGTGATCTCCTTAGAATTTCTGTCTATGCTGTAAGGTTTTTACTTCTTAATTAAACGTTTAAAATACACAAAAGAATTCTAAAAGTATGCTTTTGTTTAATCCGATAATGAGCGTATTTGCCGAAAAGGTTAAAAAGGATAATTTTTTCACAAAGTATATAAACGTACAGTAATATGGTCAGAAGGAGCAGGTAAAAATGTTTCTGAAATAACCATATGTAAGACTTTGATGCTTAAAATGTTTAGGGAGAAATGGAATACTGGTGTGTATTTTTTCTTTAAAATACCAAGACCAGCCATATACAGTACAGTTTACATACAGTAATATGTTTATGTTTCTAAATTAATATCTTTTATGAGCATGTGAAAGGCATTGTGAATCGGAGATTTTCGTTTACAAAGATGGTTACAAAGAATGTGGACCAGGGTAATACTTTGAGTTTACAGCTTGTCCAAGGTCAATCATTATTAATACTATAAATAATATCTTCGGTAAAGACTTTGATGCATAAAATATTTCTGCATTATTATTTATGATATTTATATTCATTAATATTTATGATAAAGGTGGTAGGTTGTGTACTTTTGTCCAACTGAGCAATCTTGCTTTCATAAAATATACCAACTTTGTAATGTATAATGATTAACATGCTGTAATACACAGTAAACAGTAAACAACTTAAATTCTTAATTGAATAAAGATTGTCCCTCAGCAGTGATCGGGATTGGAAACATGGTGTTTTCTGGCGACAGCTCAAATGCTGTACATGAGAGGTTAAGCCTTATTAGCTCCACCAGGCAGTGATTAAGGATACTATTATTTTACCGCGGTATCATACGGTATGACGTGTTGTGACGCGTTCTGATGCGACACGCCCACCACGTTTTACCGTGGCATACCCCACTCATTTTGATTGGCTGCATCTGTACACCTGAAGAAGGTTCCACGGCCGAAACGTTGTGTGTTTTTCTTCTCTTTTCAGCATGGAATAAACCTATTATTTGTTCTTTTGCAGCCTACGCATGCTGACGCAGCTACCCACCTGAACTATATACTGTAGGTATGTATTGGTAATGTCTGTAAATGTTGTGATAATTGTATATGCTTTTGGCAAAACATTTGTTTTAAACCCAGATAATTGCTTATGTCTGCAACTGTAAGGTATAATCTGCACATCGGAGATCTTGTTTAGACTACAAACATAGTTTAACAAAACATGAGGACTTACTCATTCATTGAAAAATTCATGCATTATAATATTACTTGATTTACATTCTATGGTTTTAACTATGTATCCTAATGTTTTGCTTGCATATTTTTGCCTTGTCACATTCCTCTAAAACAGGGGTGGGGAACCTTTTTTCTGCCAAGGGCCATTTGGATATTTATAACATAATTCGCGGGCCATACAAAATTATCAATTTAAAAATTAGCCTGCTATATTTGGTCAAACATTTAATTAACTCACCCCTAATGTGATGGCTGGAACTGCTTCTCTTTGGTGAGGCGTGTGATGTTAGCTGGTATTGATGATGTTGCTACTCGCAACTGCTTTTCCAGGTTTGCGTCGGTCAGTCTGGAGCGCAGTCGATCAAACAGCCACTTGCTATCATTGAGTTCCCTGACAGGTTTTCCCTTCACCTCCATGAACTGCTTGACTTCATCCCGCAGTTCGTAAAACACAGTGTGTTAACACTTTCGCAACGTGTACACTCCCAGCCTGCCTGGCACTGACTGTCCTCTGAGTCACCGCAATACAGGCAGACGGGGCGCGGGCAGCCGGTGAGAAGTATGCGTGTCTGTGCCATCATGTACTCGTATGTGTCCTGTCTATCCCGTAATGGACGTTCCTTGCTTGTCCCTCACAATTTACGTTATTATTATGATTCACTTAATATAAATTTATGTTGCTATGAAAAAAGCTCCTAGATTTATTGAATTTACTACGTAGGGCTGGGCGATATGGCCAAAAACATTATCACGATAAAAAATGTCATAGCAGTCGATATCGATAATTATCACGACAAATGTCAAATCATTATTTCTTTCAAGTTTAAAGGCAGATTTATTTCTCCTGAGTGAAAGTTGAAGAAACCAGACAGTTAATTGGTGAATTAAACAACTCTTTATTTTAAGAACACAACACTTGCCAAACAGCAGAAACATTAAACAAATCTGTTAGCTGTTAGTCATACTGTAAGCGGTCTGCAACACGCACACGCACACGCACGCGCACTCGCGCAGTATTTAGCGCGCATGCGCGTATCATGCGTAAAGCATAAACATATATATTGAACGCATATCGAACTTTTGTTAAAATTATATCGAGGAAAATTATATTGCGATAATTATCGTTATCGAATTATCGCCAGGCTCTACGCCTGCGGTTGCCTTGGCAGGGCCAGACCAAATGATTTCGGACATTCCCCATCCCTGCTCTAAAAGCTGTGAATATTATGTCAACATATACACCACTACTCTTCATCACTAACCTTTCAAGTTATTTCCCATTTTCTATCTACTGTTTTTATCCAATGCTTTTGCTACCAGCATGTACTATTCTACATGTCTGCATCATCTTTCAGGTGTCTGTATAGTTTTCTATTTTATCTAGTTTTAAATTTTATTTTCTGCTTCTGATATTATTTGCAAACCTGACTAGATTTCTAACAATATTCATATCTATATCACTGTTAGAAATTTAGAAGAGGAGTATTTTGTAGTCTAGATCCCTGTGGCACTCTGCTAATAACATTAACCCAATTTGAGTATTCATCTGTTATCTGCATTCAGTTTTATATTATTAAAGAGTTCTCACTCCAGACACATGCATTTCACCGAATACTTCCTGCCTATGATTTGATAATTCATCTTTAATGAGGAACATTAATTTTAAGATTTCTGAAAATCGAAAAACAACATATTGTATGTTCTATTTGTGCACATTAAAGTTGCTGCTTGCTGAAGGCACTTTAACAACATACAGATGCAGCCATTTAAAATGCATGGTAAAACCCTGTACCACAGGAAAACATCTACAGCCTGGTACGTGATTGGCTGGCCAAAATGACCGAGAGGTGGCACTTGTGGTGTATTAGTTCTTAGTGCAATGATTGCTTCTCTTAGTCTCTCTCCTCCATATGTTGAAATCCACTTGATATGATATAGTAATATGGAAATTTACAACTAAAGGAAAGTTTGGTAGCTAAGCATAAAACGGGAGCACAACGTCTCTGAACGTCATAAACTATATTGATTTAGAAATACAAATATACAAACCGTATATGGCTGGTAGTTTAAATAAAAAATACACAAAGGCATCTCACTTTTATAAACATTTTATGCATCAAAGTCTTTCACTCAGTCACTTACTGTGGTTAAGTTTTGACGTGCTTGTTTTGACAATATTAAGTTTATATTCTCTATAAAAAGCTATAATGTTTTAACCTTTTCTATGAATACTTGCACTCTTTATCGCATTTAAAAAAAGTATACTGTTAAGAATCCACTTAATAGGGAATATAATATGGAATCACATATCTAAAGAAATTAATAAGGATATTAATTTAAGGATCTCAATGTCTTATATTTTTATAGCTCAAAGTATTACAGTATTCCTTTCTTTTTAAACATCTGTATTTACTTCTTTGACTCATTTGCTTGTAATTATGTTGGAAATATTTCAACCTGTTTCAGCATTCTCATTGAGCGGCTGTTTGGTATGGTGGATCAGGTGCTTACCTATAAACTGGGAGGTCAGTGTTTGAATTCCAGTCAAGGCATGTGATTTTCTTGCAACAAGAAACACTATTAAAAAAATAAATAAGGTAGAGAATATTATGTACAATATATTGTTATTTTATTTTTAGATATCTCAACAAGTTTCAATAAATTAATTGAAAATATAAATGTGAAGCCAATGTAAATGTGTTTTCATACTATTTTATATTTTTGATTAACATCGCAAACACGTATTTAATTAAATGCTTTTATTGATTCACAAAAGTAAAACTTTTTTTCTTCTCCTGATCAGAATTGTAACAAATTGTCGTGTTTCACATCCTTGTGTAGCAATCATGATGTTGTAATCCAAACAAAGGTTTGAATTTTTTTAATCAAACCTTCATGCTTCACAGACTCATTCATAGAGTAATTCAAAATAAAAGAGCTGCTGGGCGCACTGTGATCTTGACATGCAGGTGTGAAGTAGAGTTAACAGCTTCAGTTTTAAAAGGTTATTAATCATTTCTTCTGTATTGCATTGAAATTAGAAAGGTCTTACAAGTGTAAAAAGAGGTGATACTCAAGAGTCTCCTCTATAACTTCAGTTTACAGAAAAAGTCCCACAGAGCCACATAACATCGTCTGATATTCTTGTGTCTTCTTGTGTCTAACTTCTAGGGAGTAACCCTGTTCCAAAAGGGAACAGTGCATCGGTCCTTGATTGTGGTTTAACAGTACATACGATGTCTGGTGGAGTTTCAGCGCTCACTTTCCTCTAATCTGTACAGATGTCTCATCAACAATTGGTAAAAATAAACAGGGGAACTTCATGGACTTCCTTCTTTGAAATAAACTAAGTTCCAGTAAATGTACAGTTTATCTCCTTCTGCAGCACTTCTAGTTTAGCAAGATTTGAGTGATAAGCACATTGTTTAATGGGTGACATTACCCACGTTTATACAGATGCAGCCATTCAAAATGTGTGGGAGATACCGCATTATTTTGCGGTGCGCTTTACACAGTCTACCGCGAGTTACCGGTAAATACCGCTAGTTACCGTAAATTCTCCTATAATACCGCAAGCAAAATAATAGTATCCGGAATTTCCGCAAGGTGGAGCTAATAAAGCTCAACCTCTCATGTTTGAGCTGTCGCCATCAAAGTCTTTAACGAAGATATTACTAATAGTTTTAATAATAAATGACCTTGGACAAGCTGTAAACTCAAAGTATTGCCCTGGTCCACTTCTTTTTTTCATTGACCGTCTTTGTAAAAGTAACACCACAGCATTTCGCAATCACGCATTTGTTTCCAATCATGCAAAGTACAGTAATTTTTGAGAATCGATTCACCATGCCTTTCACATGCTCATAAAAGAGATTGATTTAGGAACATAAACATATTACCGTATGCAAACTGTACTGTATACAGTATGTATATGTATATTTAATGTCTTAACTGTGCCCGTTTAAGTATTGAATATTTATATGGAATTTTACCACTGAAGGGAAATCTTAGTGCCTGAGCATAAAAAGAATAGGAGCATACTGTAACGCGTGTGAAGGCCATAAACGATATTAATTTTGGAACTTAAACATACAGTATATGGCTGGTCTCGGTACTTTAAAGAAAACATACACACCAGTATTCCATTTCTCCCTAAACATTTTAAGCATCGAAGTCTTTAACTAACGTGATACCGGAGTCAACAAGCATACTTTTAGAATTTGATTAAAAGGGAATATAATATGGAATCGCGTATCAAAAGAAATTAATAACGATATAATTATATTCATGTACCGCAACACAAGAATAGTACACGCTGTACATTGTCTGTTGATAATGTTTCTGTAGTGCTTTTTCAGCACTCTGCATGTGACCTGTGGCGCTGTGGGTTAGGTTCCTGACTCCCATGTCACATGGTCTGTGATCAAATCCCACTGGAACCATGACTTTTTTTTTTAACAAACATTTCTTTGAAAAAATGAAACGTTTCCCTTGGTCAGAGATTAAATAAAACCTCACTCGCACCAAACAAATTTATATTTCTAAATATCACAACATGATCGAATTTAAGTCATTTTAATAACAATGAATAGTCACCTACACGTTACAATATAAACATTTATATTGATTTAAATCGCGTTTTGATTTAAATCGTAAAAGCGTGGTTAAATATATGTGTTTTTTGATTCACAATCAGACAAATGCAACATAAATTGATATCTTTGTCTTCTAAGTATCTTAATAAACTTTCAGCATAACTTTCTCCCCGTTTAGATTTATTTTTCTTGGGATCTTGGGATCAAACGTGGAAAGATTAGATTGTAATCGTTTTTATTTTTTAAATACATTTTATAACAGTGTAATCTATGCTAAAAAGTTGTACACCACCTGCTATAAAGATACATATTGTAATACTTTCAGGTTCGGATAGGACAGACACGAGAACTCAGACTTGCGGAGTTAAAGCAAGTTAAACCCTGATTTTATATATCACCTATAAAAGTGGAATCTCAAAGCAAAGTAAATACCCAACACTGATTGTACCCATCTGTCATGCTAATAAAGCACCTTAAATTGAACTGAACTGAGGGAGAGAGGGGGGGAGGGTGAGCGAGAGAGCCAGGACAGACAGGCAAATAAGATACACTCCACAGTGGATCCTTGTGATATTTCGAGCTCTGGTTGAATGATAAGTGTCGCAGTTTAAATACATTTCGTAGTTGGAAATTATGAAACGCTCTGTTAAAAGCAAGGGAGTTTTTATGTCCGTTGCAGTTTTTTTGAATCCCCGGCGGAACAAAATCCATAAGAATCAGCGCTTTTATATATCGCCTTTAAAGGTGGCTTCTCAAAACGCTTTACAGGATAAAAACAACAATAACAGCAACAACAACAGTATTGTATTTCATTGCACTTTGACAGATCGTCCTTAAATCAATTGTTGACTTTTCTCTCTTTACTACTGAACTTGTTTGGATTGACTGAGCTCTGTTTTGTACCACACAATGATCCCCCCAGAGTCTCTGCCCCAGGTGATTTGGTTTTTTTTGACAGAGGGTAAAAAACTCTCTCTCTCGCTTGCCCTCCCCCCCCGTGTATTGTCTGTTTTTGTTGTGCTGTCCTTTGACAAAACAAGGCTCGCCAGATAATGTGAATCGAAACCTGTTTTTCTAGCTTTTAAAGTCGTGCAATGTGTAAGCCAGAACACATCATTATATCTTACATATGAAAAATACACAATATAGCTCCCAAACAAACGCAAATGTGTTTTTAATAAGATGCTTTTATTCACTCATAATCCGACAATTTCAGGAAGACTAAGGGAGGTCTGGCTTTTTTTCTGGAAAACCATAACTCTGGTCTTGTCCAGATTGACTGTCAGCGCCCAAGTCTGACAGTGCTGCTCCAGCAGTGCCAGGTTCTGCCGCAGCCTCTGTTCTGTGGGCGACAGCAGGACCAGGTCATCTGCAAAGAGCAGGAACTCGATTTCTGTAATTAATGCAGATCAGTAAATCAAGGGACAAAACAATTATTGCGCCTGGCTCCTCAATGGGCTTTGACGTGCTAATGCGTTGGTTTAACAGTCCGGGTGTGGCACTGTTTTTTATTATTGTTATAGAGAAACATGATCAGATTTTCCCCGGTTCAGAAAAAAAGATCTAAAGTATACTAGTTTGTCACTCTTCTCATCCCCTCTTTGCTAAATGGCTTTTGAATAGTCACATGAAGAGAGAGGTGAAACAACCCTACACAGCCATGTCGCAGTACACAAATATACTTATATCTTATTAATTTCTTTAGATACGCGATTCTTTTAATACAGTCTTTGCTGTGCTCTTGGGAATCCTTATGATATTTCGAGCTCTGGTTGAATGATAAGTGTCGCTGTTTAAATAATTTTCATAGTTAGAAATTATAAAACGCTCTGTTAAAAGCAAGGGAGTTTTTATGTCGGTTGCAGTAAAAGAAAATGCCTGACAAAGTAGGGCTTGGACAGATTCCAAGTGCATTTTTGAAATTTTTGAAAGTGCAGGGAGAAATTTAATACTGGTGTGTATGTTTTCTTTAAAGTACCGAGACAAGCAATATACTGTATGTTTAAGTTCCAAAATTAATATCGTTTATGGCCTTCACACGCATTACAGTATGAAATGAAAAAAATAATGTGGACCAGGCCAATACTTTGAGTTTACAGCTTGTCCAAGGTCATTCATTATTAATACTATTAGTAATATCTTCGTTAAAGACTTTGATGGCGACAGCTCAAACATGAGAGGTTGAGCTTTATTAGCTCCACCTTGCGGAAATTCCGGATACTATTATTTTGCTTGCGATATTATAGGAGAATTTACGGTAACTAGTGGTATTTACCGGTAACTCGCGGTAGACTGCGTTAAGCACACCACAAAATAATGCATCGCCCACACATTTTGAATGGCTGCATCTGTACCTTTTGTATTCTGCTAACCCTCACTATAAGATCTGTTGTGTTTATATGCACATTTTATGTATTAATAAATGTATTGTCGTGTATCAGTATCCGTGTGTGTGTGTTGCTGAGTTATCCCTCTGGGTCGGTTTTCTAATAGGCATCAAAGAATCATTTTGTGACTTACTGCTACAATTAATAATTGTCCCAGTAAATGCACAAAACCCCTACAAAGTATTTTAGTTATTTAGGATTTCATTTAGTGTGAATATTGAAAACCAAACAGAATTTTTATGATTCTAAAGTTTTGTACAAAAATAACACTTAATAATTATTAGAACAGATCCAGCCATTCAAAATGCATAATGTATGCTGCATCAAAATGCAGTAGGCAATTGAAATATGATCATTGTATCCAGAAGTACCTTGCAAAACTGCCAGGTGGAGCTAATAAAGCTAAACATCTCATGTACAACATTTGAGCTGTTGCCAGAAAACACCAGGTTTCGAATCCCAGTCACTGCTGAGGGACAAACTTTTTTCCAATTAAGAATTTAAGTTGTATACTTTTTAGACTTTTAATAATTTTAAACTGTGTACTACAGTGTGTTAATCAAAAAACATTAAAAAGCCAGTATATTTTATAAAAGCAAGATTGCTCAGGTGGACAAAAGTACACAATCTTCCACCTTCATCAAAAATAATTTAGCTTGGTAACTTAGTGGGTTCTGGTTTGAACGTGCTTTTTCTAACATTATTAAGTTTATATTCTGTACTTTATAAAAAAACTATAACATTTTATCCTTTTCTAAGAATACGTAGCAAGAACACCACTTGCTGTTATTGTAAAAAGATAAATGTAGTGATTTAACATCATTTGATAGTTATATGAATATGGAATCATGTAACTAAGCAGCTAAAATATCACAGGTGGACATTTCGGAAACATTTTGACATCCGTGTCTTTTAAAAATAATTTTATTGTCCTTGTAGTGGTAATGGACAAAACACGATCAGAGTATTACTTTTGGTTTGTTTCTTATATAGTGAATACATAAAAATAGGTTGGCTCTGGTGTGAATTTGTGTATCTGGATAAATTAAGTGATGGTATCGTGATTAAGGATTTCTTGCAGTAGTAAGAAATCATGCAGTAGTTATATGTATTGGAAGGTACTCTGTTTTATTAACAGACACTCCGACTCAATCCTGTGTTGTACAGTGATATAGACGTAGGTAATGTCATCCCCATTAAACAATGTGCTTATCGCGCAAATCCTGCTAAACTAGAAATTACACACAAGAAGAGTTTTGTTGGACAATGTTGTGTGGCTCTGGTAGAATTTCTCTTTAAACTGAAGTGTTATAGAGGAGACACGTTGTGCATCGCCTCTTTTCACACTTGTAAGAACATTCCAATGTTAATGCGACACGGAAGATATTATTAATAACCTTTTAAATCTGAAGCTGTTAACTCTATTTCACATCTGCATGTCAAGGTTACAGTTTCAAAATAAAAAAACATCAAACCTTTGGATGAAAACGTCATGATTGTTTTGGAAGGATGTGAAACGTGGCAATTTGTTACAGTTGTTATCAGGAGAGAAAAAAGTTTATGTTTTATTTTTTGTGGCTGCTGCAGTGGCTTGCAATGGCTGGATAGTTAACACTTAAATTAAATAAATTGCTTTATCAGTCTATCCATGGGGAAAAAAGGGGAACCCTCCTTGACAGCTGACACTCCTCCATACGCTTAAGTGAAAAATGTATAAAAACACCAATGTAAACGTCATATTTACAATTTGATAAAAATAAAAATGTAAAGTTCTCTAAAGCTTTCTGAGTCGAGGATGAGAATTAACGTAGGGAGCTGTGAAAGCATGCACAGGCAGCAAAAGATCAGCTAAAGAGACTTTCAGAGAAAACTATGTTTCAGGTGTGAAGAATACAGATCCCCAATTCAATTGCAGCCTGAACCTTTCCCCAAACACCCTGCTGCCGCTGCGATTGGAATATACACGAACAAAGCACTGAAAGCTTTACAGTAAATGATCAGGTGTTTCACAGCCGTAGGGATAGTACGTAATTCCCACTTTATGAACTCACACCTGGGATTCAATTAATTCAAAATAAGTTTTTTTTTTAATACTAGATACTAGATCTTGTTTACATTAAAATTATATATCTGGGCAGTGGTGGACAGTTAGTGGATGGTGCACTATTTTGTCAGTAACCTGCTAATCTGCTTAATACCTGTAGACAACAATTTTATTTATGTACGGATTGTGTGTTGCGTTTAAATTAAAGAGTTTCAAATGTTTAGTTAAGAAGTAAAAATGACTTAAAGCTTACACAAAGACACAAACTACATTATGGAAAAACGAGTGTTAAGAAAAATCAGGACATTTGATTGCTGGTTGACTTATATTTATTTTTTTTAATGAAATTAAGAATAAGATAAAATGACAAGTTCCTGCCTAACTCAAACATTGCATGACTTTAAAAACTGAAAAAAATGGTTTAGATAGCAGTAAGTCACCTTGCTCTTACAAGCGCCTCTGTTATGCAGAGTTTTTGTTAACACAAGACCCCCTTTGAATGAGTTTTAATCAACTTTGTCAGTGAAAAAAATGACCACGGGCACTTCTCCTTCCCCCAGGTTGTTTAAAAAAAACTCGCTCTTAATAGGCTAATCCTTCATTCTCTCTGTTGCAGTGCATCAGCTGGTAAGGTGACTGAGGGTGGCGTATTATTTCCCACTGCATTCTGGGGAACGTAGTTTTGACAAGAACATCCATCTTGTCTCAATCTATCACTCTCTCACAATTCATCATGCATAAATAAGTCAAATTAAAAATAAAACGTGTTTACAAAGAAAGTGGATTACAGTAATACTACCAGCTATATAAATACTTATATTTAGATCCTTAAATTAATATCATTATTAATTTCTACAGATACGCGATTCCATATTATATTCCCTGTTAATCAAATTTTAAAAAGTATGTTTCTTTTTATTGTGATAACAAGCATAACTATTCATAGAAAAAGTTAATTATTTAACTCACCCAAATTTGAACGTTTTGATATTTAGAAATACCAACAAATTTAATATAGTGTCGATAATATTTAATAATTTAGTTTTTCAAATAAATGTTTATTTGTTAAAAGAAAACTCATGGCAACTGCTGGGTTTGAACCCCGGACCTCCAGCATGCAAGTTATACACCTAAGCCATTACACCAATGCACGCTTAACTTTACAACTGTAAAGGATGTTCTCCATTACCACTAAGAACAATACAATATATATATTTTTTAAATATGAATGTCAGAATGTTTCCAAAAAATTTTAGCTGCTTTGTTACACACCTCCATATTAATATTACTATCAATAGGTATTAAATCAGTACAACTTTTATGAAATTAAAGTATTTTAAACTTTAAAATGTGTTTTTTAACTATACAAACAATTTTTAACAGCTTTTAAAGTCGTGCAATGTTTGAGTTAGGCAGTTCTCTGATTACTGCAATTAAAAAAAACACCCCCCCATCCCTTGTTTAACTTAAAGATTTCCATTAAGAAATGCTTAAACACAAAACCATCATGTGTCGATTTAAGTGTCCTTCTTTCAGTTGTGTATGCATGATTAGCAACGTGAGGTCATTGTTATGATTTCTCTATGATTATCAAATCCGTCAAGTCGTTCATTTGTGGTTGTTTTGGAAACATTTTGACATTTTAACTACATTTCTAATTAATTCTTAGCACTTAAATAACACTTAGCTTAGAACGTGTTATGATATTTGGAAATCTAAAAAATGTCAATATAGTGTAAAAGATGTTTGCTATTTTAGGTTTTCAATGAAATGTTTATTTGTTAAAAGAAAACTCATGGCGACAGATGGGTTTGAACATGCCCAACCCATTACCCCAACGCATGGCTTAAAAACTTAAATTGTAGCTGCAAAGGGCAGGCAACATGTTTTCATGTAATCACCGGTGAATGAGTTAAACTGATGCAGAAGTTTACCAAGAAAGTTTACTACTGTAAAAATTTGAGCTATATGAATATAATTATATTGTGATTAATTTCTTTAGATAGGTGATTCCATATTATATTCCCTATTAATCAAATTCTAAAAAGTATGTGGTTTTTTACTGCGATAACAAGCGCAAATATTCATAGAAAAGGTTAAAACATTATAACTTTTTATGAAGTATATAAACTTAATATAGTCAGAAGAAGCATGTAAAACCTTTTCCAAACTAACCACAGTATGTAACTGAATGAAAGACTTTGATGCTTAAAATGTTTAGGAAGAAAGTGGAATACTGGTGTGTATTTTTTATTTAAACTACCAATACCAGCCATATGCAGTTTACATAATATATTTATGTTCCTAAATTAATATCATTTATGACTTTCAGACACATTATGCTCAGCTACTAAAATTTCCCTTTAGTTGTAAAATTCCATAATTAAAATAAATATTAAGCAGATTAAAACATGCACAGTAAAGAGATTAAATGATTAAATCGATCCACTAACAACCAATGCACCACGAGTGTCCCTGTCGGTTGGCTAGCCAATCACGTACTGTGGTACAACGTGGTGAACTGCAGATAATTTCACGCATTACGCGGTTGTACCATGCATTTTGAATGGCTGCATCTGTATGTAAAAATTAATATTTGTATTCTTAGTTTAAAGAGCAGATATTACAGAAAATATATTTCTAATCAAAATGTTTTTATCAAGTTTTTAAAGTATTACAAGAGGGGTGGGTAACACCCATCTTCGAAGGTTAGATTCTTCTGGTTCAACGTTTATTTCAAACAACAATTAAGACCAAAGAAAACAGGTGATCTGAGTTTTTACTTAAATATTTAAGAACATAAGAAGGGTTACAAAAATCAGAGTAAGATAATCAGCCAATCTAGCTTGTTTAGTTTTTAATAGCTAATCAAACCAATGATTAAGCTTGTTTCTTTAAAGAAGAGGGCATCAACTTCCACAATTAGTTTAAGTAATTAAGAACAGGATTGAGGTGAAACTCAGAAGACTCTCAGGCCCTTGAGGGCTGGAGTTGTCTATGCCTGATTTATTTATTTATTAGTAGTAGTATTAGTCATACCTGTAGAAGTGTAGGTAGTTTGGCTTTTTTGAGGTTCCTGGTACATTATGTTTTTTATGTGTGAATATGTTAGCATGGTTTATTTTTTTCCTTTTCAAGAGGGCAATTAACAGTTAAGATCCATTAGTCGTTTTCTAACTTTAATACACTAAAAAGCACTCTCCAAAAATAAACCAGAAAAGACCCAGAAGATCTCTTTTAGCGTTTCCAAAAAAAAAGACATAACAACAGAAACAGAATTTGATCCCTCTGTAATATGATACCTGCACAAAAACATAAAAGGTATTTATAAAAGTAAAAAATAAACAATAATTTTCATTATGGTAGTTAACATTATCACATATAATACTCCACATATGTAAGGTTTACCACAAGCTGTGACAAGTTTAATATTTGTATATACCTCTCATCTCTCTGTATAGCTTTATGATAAAAATGTTACAAATGGGTTTTCTTTTTACACAAACAAAAATGTAAATGAATCACATTATATCTCTTTTTAAAACTCCCAGTCACAACAACAGATGGTAAAGACTCAAAAATGAAAATGTCACTTTCAGAATGTCAGATAATAAATAATAATACTTGTACATAAAGATACTTTTGCTACTTTAACATTTCACTAGGAATGACAACACCCAAGATGAAAGCGTCATGGAGCAATTTTGTGGCTTAACCCGCTTGGCTGACGGTTGACCTCCTGGCCATAGGACAAGGAGACCAGAATCCCCATGCAGGGTGACCAAGGGGTAGCTGTAGAGGTGGAAGGGGGGAAGAAGAGACATGCAAGAGAGAGAGATAGGGATCTCTTAGGTAATTATAACTTTTGGGAGAGGAATGGAAAGTTAGGAGCGATTGTTAATTACTGACAGCTGAATCTGATTGAACTTGGTTGTTGTCATTCCTCCCGAACATTTGTTATAAACTCCATGAAAAAAGAAAGCTGAGTAGAAGTTTAAATATAAGGTGAAACATCATGTCACTAGCATATTGTCACCACCAGTGCAAGTACGCAATTAGCTCACTGCCATTGCAGTAATATTGGGATTAGGATATTGGAAACAATTTATGGCTGCAAATTAGGAAGGTATACCTTGATAGAATAAAAAATATGCATCTCCTGTCCATCAAATAAACACAAGATCTAAGAAGTCTTATTTATTGATAATTAGAGTATGAGGTTTTTAGAATAGCAGATCTAGTATTTGAACTGAATAAAACATATTGAAAATGTATTTAATGTAAATATAGTAAGGAACAATGTCTAAAGGACTTATGATGGATAATACTACATGAAAGATGTTCTGGAAAACTGTCAGAAAATAGATATAGTATATCCATGGTGTAAGGAAACATTTAATTTTATAACCAAAATGAAATCCCCAAGAGTCTCAAAACATACAAAAGAGTATTGAAGTTTAGTTTTAATGCATTAAACCTAATTAAAACAATTGCTTTAATATTCTTCACTATTTTTTAAATAAACATTTCAATTTTATAGTTACATTAATTAATATTGAACTAAATAAAACTGATTATCTAAAATTAAGATTTCAAAAACAAATGGTTCTATGTTGAGGGCAATTTGATCTCTGCTGTGCAAACAATGCTGATTGAGATATAGGAAATATGATTGTTGTTGTACTGCTGTGTTATTAATGACCTGAACTGCATCTGTTCTCCATTCAGTGCTACAGATGCAGCCATTTAAAACGCGTGAGGTACACCACGGTACCATGCAGTGGGCGTGTCGCATCCTAACGCGGCATGACGCAGTATCACGCGTCATATGACGTCATATTGGAAAGTATCCGGAATCACCTTGTAAAACCGCCAGGAGGAGCCAATAAAGCTTAACCTCTCATGTACAGCATTTGAGCTTTTAAATTTAGACTGTGTATAACAGCATGTTAATCATCAGTCAATAAGAAGTTGGTATATTTTATGAAAGCATTATTGCTCAGTTGGGTAAAAGTGTACAACCTACCTTTATCATAAATATTTTAATTATGCAGAAATATTTTATGCATCAAAGCCTTTACCGAAGATATTACTAATAGTATTAATAATGAATGACCTTGGACAAGCATTATGCTTTTCCACATTATTTGTAACCGTCATTTTAAATGAAAAGACTTTATTTTTTAATCGACAAAAAGTAACACCACAGCATTTCGTTGATCTAACTAACAAGGACGGGACATTAGCTAGCCAATAGGATAAAGGAATAAATTACTTTTTTTGTTTATTTCTTAAGCATATTATTTGAACATTTCCATCCATTGTACAAGCACTGAAAAACTGTCCAATCCCTAGTTCGTCGGGCATTTTCTTTTAGTATAACAGACATAAAAACTCCCTTGCTTTTAACAGAGCGTTTCATAATTTCAAACAACGAAAAGTATTGAAACTGTGACACTTATCATTCAACCAGAGCTCAAAACATCACAAGGATCCTCAAGAGCACAACAAAGACTGTATTAATTAAAAGATACTTGTATCAGATACATTAGAATTCATAATATTACTGTGCACATTTTAATCCGCTTAGTATTGAATATTTATATGGAATTTTACCACTAAAGGGAAATTTTAGAAGTTAAGCATAAAACGCAGAGGAGCATAACGAAGGTCATAAAGGTCATAAACAATATTAATTTAGAAACATAAACATATTATGTAAACTGTATGTTGCTGTTATTGGTATTTTAAAGAAAAAATACACACCAATACTCAATTTCTCCTACAGTATACTGACATTTTTTATATTTCAAAATAACACGTTTGTACTGTACTGTATGTACAGTACACAGCGGTACCGCAAGTTGAACTGTAGGGCGCAAATCCACCCGAACCCAAAAGCCCAACATATGTGCATTCGCCTGGCGCTGCGTGGTTTTCATCACTCTGTGGGAGTGCTGGCTGTGACGAATTAAACCGGTTTCACAGGTATTTTCAAAGTAGAAGGCAGCGAGTCTTCCAGCGAAAGACACCTCCCCCCCTCCAAAATCCCTTTTTTTTGCTTACACTAGTAGTTCTTAAGTACAGGTAGTACTTCTCGCGTTAAGAAAGCTAGGTGTTAGCATAAACTATTAGTAATCAGTAATATTAAATTTAGCACTGTAATAAATTGTGCTAATAATAAATTCTATTCTACTCTGAGAATGTAGGGGGGAGGAAGAATGCCCGTGGTCTTTTCACTGATAAACCTGTCAAGACATCAACAAAAAAAAAAGTTTTTTTTAAAAAAAGTCAAATGTGTGTCCATAATATTGCTATTTTGATATTGCTAATTGCTATTGCTACTGAGTTTCTGTGTAATGTAAATACATTTTGTCTCCAAATCCACCACCACTTGTATGAATCATAGCCCTGCCAAACGATGCAAATTCCGCTGCAATGGTTGCGTGCAGGAATTATTCAGTATGGCATCTCCATGTTCAAGTAAACACTGCTCTGTGTGCAAATGCAAATGCATTTTAAAAAGTTTTTTTTTTAAAAAGCCACCTTTAAAGGCACTATATAAAATAAAGTTTATTATTATTAATATTGATTAAAGCGCTTTGAGAAGCATACTGTCCAGCTTGTCAGGTGCATTCTCTTGTAAAATAATAAGTAGAGCTTTGGGCTTATTAGTGCTCCACTTACAGCAACCCGATGTAAATACATTTTGTCTCCATATCCACCACCACTTGTATGAATCATAGACCTGCCAAACGATGCAAATTCCGCTGCAATGGTTGTGTGAAGGAATTATTCAGTATGGCATCTCCATGTTCAAGTAAACACTGCTCTGTGTGCAAATGCAAATGCATTTAAAAAAAGTTTTTTTAAAAAAAAGCCAACTTTAAAGGCGCTATATAAAATAAAGTTTATTATTATTAATATTCATACAAGGGGTGGTGGATTTGGAGACAAAATGTATTTACATTGGGTTGCTGTAAGTGGAGCACTAATAAGCCCAAAGCTCTACTTATTATTTTACAAGAGAATGCACCTGACAAGCTGGACAGTATGCTTCTCAAAGCACTTTACAGGATAACAACAACAATAACAACAACAATTTAGAAGTTCTGGGAGGACAAATATGATCAATATGAATAATAATAATAAACTTTATTTTATATAGCGCCTTTAAAGGTGGCTCCTCAAAGTGCTTTACAGGATGAAACAACAGTGGCCGGGGGTTGAAAATACCTGTGAAACTGGTTTGTTTACAATGTACTGTAGACACAGAGTGTTACACCAAGGCATTAGCATGTTAAAGCGATTCCATTGAGGAGCCGGGCGCGATAATTGTTTTGTTCCTTGATATAAGATCTGCAAGGCCATTTGGCTGCAGCGAATGTGAATTCTGTCTGAAACAATAAAAGTATTTTAATCAAAATTCCCTTATAAAATTAACGTGAAACAAAACTAAAACTAAAATTAAGATACAATCTACAGACATTCACAACATAAACATATCTTAAAACATTTCCATATATTGTTAAATTATTACTTTAAATATATACTTTAAGTTACCGAAACAGCCAGTTAATAAAATCGTTGCAATTTTGTTCTTGTTTGGAGGTGGGGATATTCCGACAACAATTGATTTAAAGACATTCTGTCAAAGTGCAATGAAATACAATATTACGTGGGTACCTTCAAAGCGGAGACGACGAAAATAAAGTTTATTATTAATTTGCTTGACAGAGAGGTGAACATTGTAGCGGCGAGGCTTATTAATATGAAAGAATTAAGTGTTTCTGAGCTTTCCCAAATTAGGCCTCATCTCTCTGTTCATCTCTGTGGTGCAGCCACAGAGAAACTATTCACGCAGGCTGATTTAAGGTTCCTTTGATAAAGGACAGCTCCCACAGGGGGATGCACTTAGCTAAGCCTGGCTATCATGATCAATGGTCATCCATTGGCGCCTATCTGTCTAGGGAGTGCCAGATGGACATCTGGACTGCATTCCTAAGTGTCAGGAGTAAGTGACTCATATCTCACCTTGATCAACCAATCAGGGACTGGTAGGGCCGAGTAACCCACGTGGGACTCTGATGCCCATGGAACTTTCAGCCAATGAATGAGCTGAAGTTCCTCCAGGTAAAAACAGGCAACACAGAGAGCCTAAGAGATTCAGTAAGATTCAGGAGAATTCTGTGGACTTTCCTAAAGCGAATTCAAAGGAGAATTCCCGGGCAGGACGGCCCAGGAGCAGAAGGCTCCCAAGGGCAGTATATTCTCGCAGCGCGCCTCCTGACCATCCTGAGACTCAGCCCGGACAACCACGGAATGGCCAGTGTGTCCAAGTGCCAGAACTTTCCTTTGTTCTAAGAGTCTAGAGCGGAGGTTGCCAGAGAGTAACCAGAGGATCCACCCGAGGTTAGCACCAGCAGCAGGCCTCATGAACAGGTCAGAACTGTGGACAGCTGAATCACTATTCAGAACTAGCTCTTCATCAGGAACGAACCGGTCCTCTTCCTGACTTGCTGGGACCAAAAAGTCATCTTTTCTCCTGTGCACAAACTGTGCTAGTTAAAGCCAACACTAACTAGCCGGCCAGTGAGCATCTGCAGCGCACCGTCGCAAGCCGCACATCACAGCCTGGCACCGAGCCAGAGAGCGCGGATTGGACAGCAACAGCCTGCAACTGTTTCTTTGTGCCCGCAGGAGATCTGAATCCCCAGAGATTGGATGAGTATTCAACTTCAATGCATTACTGCTCGAGAATTCAATTGTTATCCCAACCAGTTGATATCAATTTAATTCCTAAGAGTTATGTACTTGTTTGAGTATCTAATGTAGAAGTTATAACTAAGTTCATTTACGAAACGGTCTTAATGAATGATATACTGAACGTATGTCCTCTTGATATGTGTAACACTTCGTAACTGATTGAATATATATCTTTTGTATTCTGATAACTCTCTCGATAAGATCTGTTAGTTTAATATGCATATTCTATGTATTAATAAATGTATCTTCGTGTATTAGTACCTGTGTGTGTGCGTTGTTTGAGTTATGTCGCATGGTTGGATTCTAAAGCCATCAAAAGAATCAATTTTGTGATTTACTGCTACAATTAATAATTGTCTCAGTAAATGCCCAAACCCTACAGAACTGGTGCCTTCAGAGAGCCACTACATTACATTTTGGCTATGGCAACGTTACAACATTATTATGCAGAAGACAAAGATAACGATTTTCATTGCATTGCCAGATTGTGAATCAATAAAAATATTTAATTAAACACGGTTTTGCGATTTAAATGGAAATGGGGGTGATGGGAACACTTAATCTAAATAAAAATAAAATAAATAAAACAGATTTCGATAGTTAATAACCACATTTATGCGCTAAATATTTTTCTTCCTCCTGATCAGCTTAGAAATCTGTGTACGCTGTAAGGTTTTTACTTCCTAATTAAACTTTTAAAATACACATTTCGAAGAGAAGCAGCATATGCTCATGTCTTCTTGCTATGTAGAACAGATCAGCAGGTTTTTTTTTCCCCAGTCAGAGAGGTGTCATTTGGTTTCAGCCAATCACCATTCTGAAGCCTACCGTAATCTCTGGTATAGGGACACCCCAGAATTCTGTCGCATTTTCATTTTAGGAAATTATGAAACGCTAGTTTAAAAGCAAGGGAGATTGTCCGTTAAAGTGTACATAAAAACAAGAGTTTGCTGCGGCGTTATTGGAAACTCAAATTTAACACAAATCACTGGCATTATATCCTAGAAGACACAGACCAGCGCCAGACCGGGAGAATGCCCGGAGCATTAAGGGGATCGGACAGTTTCCAAGTACTTGTACAATTGATGGAAATGTTCAAATAAATGTGCAAAAGAAATAAAAAAAACATTTATTCCTTTATCATATTGGCTAGCTAATGTCCTCTCTTTGCTAGTTACCTGTGGCTGTGTTTCTGCGTTGCGTAGCAATGAGTGACTATATTCTCAGGCGGAGGAACGTAAACAGCTTAATTTTCGTGTTAAATAATTTTTTTAATTAAAATTCATTCTATTCAGCAATCGCATATTTGGGCACCGTTTTATAAGACTTTGATGCTTAAAATGTTTAGGGAGAAATGGAAGACTGGTGTGTATTTTTTCTTTAAACTACCAAGACCAGCCATATACAGTTCAGTTTACATACAGTAATATGTTTATGTTCCTAAATTAATATCGTTTATGACCTTCAGATCCGTTATGCTCCTCTTCTTTTTATGCTCAGCTACTAAAATTTCCCTTTAGTGGTAAAATCCCATATAAATATTCAATACTAAGCGGATTAAAACGTGCACAGTAAAGAGATTAAATGATTAAATCTTTTCACTACCGACCAATGCACCACAAGTGCCCCTGTCGGTTATTTTGGCCTGCCAATCACTTACTGCGGTAGACTGCGGTGGCTTGTGGGTAGTTGCCCGTACCGCGTGCATTTTGAATGGCTGCATCTGTATCGCTCTCTGGTTGGTGCTATGGTCTTGCTCTATGAGTACGAATCTGCCTGACTAGTGGACTTTTAATGGTTTGCCAATTTTCAGCCCTCCTGAAGAAGTCAAAGAGTTTCTGCACTAAACTAAGCATATTAAAAATTAATTATTGCAAAATTTATGGGGGATTAAATGTAATGTATTTTTAGCTTTTGTAGCTTTTGTATTTTTTAAATAAATATTTTAACAGTGAAAGGTAATGTAATTCTGAGCAAACAGTAACCCCCTTGACAATACAGAAAAATGTAATTTAAATGTAAACTTTTTTTAAATACACAAAATACATAAAAATATCAAATATGTTTAAATTAATACATTAGTTGCAATGGTAACCTACTGATTTATTATTTTCACTTTGCAGAAAGATAAATTATGAACAGTACTGAGTAGTATAATTCCATAAAGCATTAACAATTCATCAATACAAAACAAGTCTTGAACTGCTTAGTTATGTTCAAAACAAAAGGTCAAATAATCTAAAGTTTTACTATAAATATTTTCAAACAATTCAGGAATCTGCAGAATTCCACATAATCAAAACTTAAATATAACTGTTGAAATGTTGAATAAACCTACTTTCTCAAGTTACTTTGAGAATGTATGATTTTCACAGAAAATATATCAATTATATTATTCAGTATTTTTCATCTACAATATTGAATCTCTCATTATTGCTTACATTACTGGCAGATAAATTACAGCTTCAACAAGTAAAACGTTTTATGCACTATATCTATATATGCAGCAGCTATATCACCCTGCAACTCACAACTGACAACCCACTGAGGCTAAGCAGGTGTGAGCCTGGTCAGTACCTAGATGGGAGACCTCCTGGAAAAAGGTTGCTGCTGGAAGAGGTGTTGGGGGGGGCGGTCTGTGTGGGTCCTAATGACAGGGACACTATTCTGTAAAAAGGCACTGCCCTTCAGATGAGATGTAAAACCAAGGTGCTGACCTTCTGTGGTCATTAAAATCCAAGGGCATTTCTTGAAAAGAGTAGGGGTGTTACTCTGGTGTCCTGGCCAAACTTCCCATTGGCCTTGATCAATCTTGGCCTCCTAATAATCCCCATCTATGAATTGGCTGCATCACTCTGTTCTCCTCCCCACTGATAGCTGATATGTGGTGAGCGTACTGGCACACTATGTAAACGAAAAGTGTTATATACTGTAAGTGTAAGGAATTATTATTATTATTGGATATATTAATCATTACAGACAATACATTTTGTATCTCTCATTTACTCAAATGTTTCCCTTATTTTGGCAGTTACCTGTAAGTGTGCAATGTGATGTGATGATCAAAGATACATATACTGTACTGTGTAGTACAGTATACTTGCTCATTCTTTAACCTCTAGGATTAATAGATAGTGACATTAGTGTACACATGCATTTCAGATAAACAGAAAAGATGCAAGAGGTGGGGGTGATTATATAAAAAAAACATTGAGGTACATGAGGATCACCTTGATTTACAAAAGGTCTCCAAATATATGTCAGCCAAACATCTTAAAAAAACAATAAAAGGGAATAGGAATATATGGTAGGAGTATGCTACAGGACACAGATCTCATTTATCACAATTATATTTAATAATCCTATATCTTAATCTATAAAAAAGTCTGATTTTTCACAATAAGATATAAAAATGAAATTATGTCAAATATGATAAGACAAAATACACAATGAAGTTTAGAAAGAGTAACAGAAATATGTGCTGTTCTTTAAAATACAGCAGTGTGTTAAGTGCAAGCATCGGGGTGTGACATTTACTCTCCTCTGTTTTTTGGTAACGGTCCCTCATTTCTAGCCAGTCTTTACCACACTCTATGTAAAGATTCCTTATTGTGTTGTTAATTGATTGGTACCCATATAAACAATGAGATGAATAAACTTTACTCTTTATTGAAACTAGAGCACCTTGATTAGCAAAAGAAAAGTTGTGGATATGCAAGAAATGCTTGTTGTACTCCAGGCTTTGAGCTGGAAGAAAAAAGATCTGGCAGTACTTCATACCTGACAAACAAACCAGGAAAAGCTATTGTAAAACATTACTTAAAATTGAAAAACAATGCAGCTACATTATTAGTTGAAAAAATACAATAAATCTGAAGCACCATATGAATCACAGCACCCACTTTTGCACTTACAAGACATCTGTTTTTTTACATTGTAGCTAACCAACAAATTACATTGAAAACTAAGCAAGAATAAAAACTATTTTACACTTTGCATATTAGGAGATTACTATTTTCATGTCTCGGCTAGAGATTAATGTGTAAAAAGTAAATTACTCTTGTTCGATCACGCTATGCACACTACCCTTTAGCTTCATCATAAATAAAATGATATTTTGTTCATATTTTGAAATGTTCAAGTGAGTCTGGAAGTGTTTTTTGTATATTGTACATTTTTCAGCATGTTACAGCCATCAGAAAAGAATGTTTTTTAATGGCACTTCATTTGTTTATGTAGCTGAGTGTTTAGCTAACCAAGAAAATATTGTAGTGCCAACATCTTAAAACTTGTGCAAGCAGTCTTGTTTTTTCAGAATGTATTTGGCATGAACGCACTGTGACAGACTTGAAGCATAGGCCTATCACTTTGTTAACATAATGCTAGCACAATATCATTAGACTACTCTTTGACTATAGCAGTTTTTCAACTGAAACAATATGACGGCAAAAGAGATAGTTATTAAAAATGTTGGACCAGAGATTTAAAAAATGTATATATTCCCTGTCATTTCCTGATTTAATATTTTTTTAAGTAACTCATGCAGTAATTGCCCTGTATCTATTTAGTAGTGACAGGGGGCTCTACTTAATAAATTTCTAATAATATTGCTTTGAAACTTTGAAAAAAGTTAGTTTAAAAAAGGACTTGAAAAAACCTTATACAAAAGCATAGAATTTTTATTATCAATGCCAAAATAGATTTTGTAAATTAGGAAAGATTCATATGATGTCACAACATAAGACTATTTGTTATTTACCCTTTATTGCCAGCAGCCATATCACCCTGCAACTCACAACTGGCAACCCACTGAAGCTAAGCAGGTGTGAGCCTGGTCAGTACCTGGATGGGAGACCTCCTGGGAAAAACTAAGGTTGCTGCTGGAAGAGGTGTTAGTGGGGCCAGCAGGGGGCGCTCACCCTGCGGTCCATGTGGGTCCTAATGCCCCAGTATAGTGACGGGGACACTATACTGTAAACAGGCGCCGTCCTTCGGATGAGACGTAAAACCGAGGTCCTGACTCTCTGTGGTCATTAAAAATCCCAGGGCGCTTCTCGAAAAGAGTAGGGGTGTAACCGCGGTGTCCTGGCCAAATTTCCAATTGGCCCTTACTAATCATGGCCTCCTAATAATCCCCCTCTATGAATTGGCTACATTACTCTGCTCTCCTCCCCACTGATAGCTGATGTGTGGTGAGCGTTCTGGCGCACTATGGCTGCCGTCGCATCATCCAGGTGGATGCTGCACATTGGTGGTGGTGGAGGGGAGTCCCCATTACCTGTAAAGCGCTTTGAGTGGAGTGTCCAGAAAAGCGCTATATAAGTGTAAGCAATTATTATTATTATTATTATTATTGCACAATTGTTTCTTGTATTATATATTTGACCTCTCTGGGGATCAATGAACTTTAGATTATGCAACAAAGACTTGTGCTTTTTGGTAGAATTATGTCAGATATGTGAAATGTCTTCTTAGAGTGACAGTTACAATTCCTAATCTGTTTTATGCACGTTTTACTTAACATGGTAAGTACAATGTCACCATACAATTATAGGTCAATTCAATTAGAACAGTGTTAATTGTACTGTAAATTAAACCAGACTTAACTTAATATTCCAAGAAATAAAGTAAATAATAATATAAAAATAACTCATTTAGGCTTAATGCATTTAAAAAAAATAAAAAATAAAACCTTTATACATTATACAAGTAAATGAAACTGCACGATTTAAATGTGATTATGTTTCAGTTGATTAGACTAAATTAAAAGGAGTTCAAGTAGGCAGCTGTGTCAGCGTGCGTAGGCTGCAAAAGAAACAAGTAAAGGTTAATTCCATGCTGAAAAGAGAAGAAAGGAAACAATGTTTCTGCTGTGGAGCCTTCTTCAGTGAAAGCAACTGAAGAAGGCTGCACAGCCGAAACATTGTGTTTCCTTTCTTCTCTTTTCAGCATGGAATTAACCTTTACTTGTTCCTAAATTAAACGTAGGTGACTAGAAAGTAACTATGGCTGATACACATTTTAGCCCACTTGACTGACACTTTGATTTAATAAAAAACTGTTTACTAAACTAACACTGATCCTGATACATATTTTGTACTAATGCTGCTTATTAAACTCTGTATAATTAGTCCCTAAAAAGCAACCACAAGTTAATGCCAAGGACCTAGCAACACCAGTTAAAGCTCAGATTGATATTTTGCATCAAATGCTAGCAGAATGCGATACTACAGTTAGAGATTTTTCTCTCCATACAAAGCGGAATGACACATTTCTTTTTTAAGCAAAAATGTAGAGATATTTTTTTCTAAGCTACCAGCAAAATATATATATATATTTTCCATCAATACTCTCTTTGATTTAAGCCCAATATAAGGCTAAAACCTTAAAATGAGAAATCTGTAAAATTTCCTACTGCACTGAAAAAATGAGGACTTTAAGGCAGCTAACAGTTGGCTTGATTGTTGAAAGAAAGGCATATGATTTTGTATTGAAGCTTTCAACGTCCCTTTCTTAGTCATCATCATTAATTTATTTGACTGATGCTTTTATCTAACCAACTTACATTTGTATCCACTTACACAGCTGGGCATTCTACTGAAGCAATCTAAAGTTACTTGCTTAAGTGTACAACAGCAGTCATCCACCTGGGATTTGACTGCACAACTTTCCAGTTATGAGTTCAAAGCCCTAACCACTACTACACACCACTACTTCACTCCATTTTCTTTATTACTTAACCTGACAAATGCAAGTCATGTCATGTGTCAAGTCATGCAAGTCGTGTCATCCTTTGTCCCACTCATGTGACATGTAGATAAATGTAATTTTATTGTTTTTAGCTAATTCATTAAAAAATATGTCCTGTAGAAAAGATAATTTTGAGTTATTCTGTTTAAGACACAGAATTTCTCAACTATGCTATTCTATTTAGTTAAGAAAAGGAAAGGAAAAATATTTATATCCTGTAGGAAAATAAAATAATTTTGAGTTGTTCTGTTTAAGAGAGAATTTCTCAACTGTACTATTCTATTTTGTTAAGAAAAGGGAGGGAAAATGGTGAAGAACTGAATCACAGATATACATTAGAAAATCAAATCAATTCAGAATCTCTTTATCGTTTTCGCAGAGTACACTGCTGGATTCTGACACAATAGGAATACATAAAAAAATGTCATCTAATTTTGAACACTGAAAACTTGAACTAAACTTTGAATGTTGAAAGAGTCAAATATCATGTTAGCTACTTCCTGACATGAATATGGTGCACTGTGATGAACAAAGTAATCACTAAGACCATTGCCAAATGTTTCTGTCAATACAACTTTCTCAAGAAGGTGCCTTGACGTCAGAGAACACATTAAATCCAGAATTTGCTGGGGATGAGGTCAATGTTTTTGTCAAGGTTAATCAAAGATACACAAACACTGTCAAATAATAAAGAAGTGAACTAGCTGACTCCTCATAAACTACTGCAATAGGATGATGATGGTGAATCAGAGGAACCAAAATCTGAAGAAAACTTGTCACTACAAAATACACCAGAATTTGGGTGACACTGAATTTTATGAGGGGATATATTTCAGTGAGGCACTAAAAAAGATGCAGCAATGTCAGTTGATGAAAGTGAAGCTTGCTTTTATCATAATCCACTTAATTTCATGGGTCTGTACCTGCACATTGACCATTATTTAAATGTGCTGACAAGTAAACAAAAGTTACAAAAATAATTTACACACTATTACAGAACTAGATGTGACTATGTAAAATACTATTTTAATGTGTGAAAGCTTCTGTCTATGTCCATGTATAGTATGTTTTAGCTATTTCAAATGTGGTGTATGTAATGCTTCTTATTGTTTGTAATTATATAACGGTATTGTTCTAAGTGAAATGTAATAATAATTAACATTGTTTTGTGCTACATATTCCTTACATTATATGCAGAATGGCAGATATGTTTATCCTTGTTTTTTAGATAACTGTTTTTCAACCTTTTCCATTCAACAGCACACTTATTGTACAAAAATATAAAAAGGCAAACATCATCCCTTCCCAACAAACACAGATCAAATAAATTATATATAAATATTATAAACAAAACTTAAAGAAATGATGTTATGAACTCTAAATAAGTCTAATACAGGACAAAGACATTTTTAAAATAAAGTATATAACATTTCAAAACAAAACCCTGTAATTCAATGTACATTACTGGAATGTTTTCTATATCCACTATAACTTAAATTAAGTCCTTAAATGAAATGCCTCCTGTGTAATATTCAGTATAGTACATGAACTATGTACTATTTTACATGTTGCAAATTACAATATAGACACTGTGGTATACTGTATATATGTAAACATGGTTATTACACCTAAAAATTGCAAGAGAAAATTAATAGGCTGAGTGGTTTAAAAAGTGTGGAATCTCAGCCATAAAAGTGCTTGAATTTACTGGACAAATGTGAACTGCAAATAATTTCAGTACTGCTTTATGAGCCATTGATTTTACACAAAAGGTGATTACTCACTTGAAACAGAAAGAAATCCCTTCACCTGGTTTGAGAAAACCTCTAAGATGGCCAAGAAGCAGAAATATGGTTGAAAAGGGAGTTCAAGGTCACTCCACATTCCACAGGGGTATAGTACATGATTGCAGCATTTACAGTTCACTTTAGGACATAAATAAGTGATATTTCAGTCCTGATGCTCAATATAGGAGCATAAACAACACATCTCAGCATCTTTCCACACATAAGAGCTTAATGAACTGACTGAGTGAAAACCTAATGATGAATGAAATGGTAGCAATGGAATAATATACATTTAGAGTAGCTCAAAACCCGACATGATATCTCCTATATTACATGGGTTGGCAACTCTTCCCCACCCCACTTTGGCATCTAAACATCAGGTAAGTGAAGAATAATTCAAAAACAATTTAAGCAGCAAGAGAAAGTCAATCATATTGAAAAAAGAACAAACAGTATGAATACGAATTGAAAAAGGGCCCAAAGCATATGAGTTCAGTTTTGGAGCACCTTTTTGATTTTTTTATTTGTCAACTATTCCTGAAGAGGTCTCACAAGTTCTTGCAAATGGATACCTGATAGCTCCTTCAATACATTAGCATGCAGCCATCGTATCTTAGAGAAGAAATAAAACCACACTGAGATCCTTGAATGAGCAAATTGCTTCTTAATGTATTCCAAAGATTTCACACAGGACAATCAACTATACTCTGCTTTCCCTATTTGGTACAGAACTCATGTCCAGTAATTATGTTTGCATATACAGATCAAATGTTAGATTTTCTCTTTTTATAGGTCACTAAACTGTATACAGTATTGTTTTCTTGGAGTCTTTGTAGCATTTTTCTCTAATTAAACTTGGATTTATTAAGAAAAAAAAAGACATGTTAAGTCTTCAAGCTACAAATTAAATAAAATGTCAACTGAGTACTATATTACTCTGACCTGCTTTAACTGTTGATGATTGCAGAACATTCAACAATACCACCTTATAATAGCACGTAATTAGGTCTTTGGCTTGTTGCCATTGACAACTACTGAAGCATACAGTTATTTTATGAACAATTATATACATTATTTTCTCAGTGGTAATCAAATCAGTGGTAATAAATAAAATGTGTAAATTATACTCCAGGTGTATAAAAGGATATGGTTTACACATTTTATAAATCTTTTAAATAAATGTTTTCCTCAAGCACTTAAGAATGTCAGTAGAAATTTATAATTTTTTAAAAATAAATTCATCCAAGGTAAGGTTGTGCAGTTTTCTGCAAAAACATGGAATTTAGCCTTGAAAAACAATATTGTGCAAGTCACATTCTTGCTATACTATCATTCTCTGTCATTTCTGTTCTATGGATTTATATATCATGATACATTATTTCCTGATATATTTTCAACAGAAAACTGAAGTTGTACTTTTGTGTAACCTTGACTTCTTGAGACAGGCTATATCCCATTCATAGCTAGACTCTCCTGACATATTATTATTAATGGCATTAAATGGGAAATATAAGGGTGATTTATTCTACATTTTGTCTTTCCTTCATTTAAGTCCTTTAGAACAGTATGAGCTCATGAATCATTTTAGACTTTTGGTATAACTGATGATATACAGGACACTACATTGATTTTAAATTTTTATTCATTTCTGTAAATGAGATTTTCAATACAAACAACAAGTAAAATATGTTGGAACAGAAGTTGGTGATTTGCTTCTGTAACATTTTAGACTGCATGTAATCTATAGTTATCTTAAGCATTATATTCATTCTGTAAGAGAAGAAAGAAAATAAACATTTTGCGATTTAACTTCAAGTTTGAACATATGCAACTAGCATTTTGAAATACATTTTCTAGACTTTGAATTAATGTATTGTTTATCAATAGAACTAGTGTGCTTTGATTTCTTACATTCAAATTTGTTTGCAAAATTGTGGATTTATTAAGATCCTTTCCATTTAAAACCTTTCAGCACATTTCAGAACTTTGCTTTCTTTGTAATTTTCTAACCATGATTTTACATTTTGTTCTGTTTTCCTAATGTGCATTTTGCAGATTAGAGAGCATTCATTCAATATTCTGACATCCTAATAAGCCAATTGTAGAGTAAGACCATCAAGAACACAAAACACTATTGTCCAGACTCATCTAATTTTAACTGGGTCTTGGAACTCACTGAGCTCATTCCTAAGCTAGTTAACAGTTATCTACAGAAACAATATCAACTTGTGCTCTCAAACAGGGAAACCTTCCTCACCAGTTTTAGGATCAATGCTAGAAAATAAAATGCCAGGAAAATCCCGAAATAAGAAGTACAGTATAATACAATTTATTAAGAATTCATCATTAAGTCAACAATCATATCAATGCCTTGTTTAATTGCATAGATGTCTTATATCTGCCACCTGCTAAAGATATGTTAAAAGTATTAGATCTGACCAATTAATTAATTGCCGAATTGGGTACTTAAGAACGTCTGAAAAAAGTAAAAGCACCTCGGCAGTCAACAACAGAACTTCAGACACTCTTGATATATAACAATTGGGAATGTCCATTTTCACAATATCTGTATCATGAATTGTACAGGGTAAAAAAATCAATCTATCAATGAATAATCACTCTTAAAAATTATTTTTTCACCTTTATCACTAACGTATTCATTGACCTTAAAAATTCAATTTTCCATATTGTAGGAAAATCTAATCTCAGAATGTTGTGACAGTCATCTACTGCCCTAAAGCAACAATTTCCACCATCTGCTACGCAACGCAGAAACACAGCCACAGGTAACTAGCAAAGAGAGGACATTAGCTAGCCAATATGATAAAGAAATAAATGATTGTTTTGTTTATTTCTTTTGCACATTTATTTGAACATTTCCATCGATTGTACAAGCACTTGGAAACTGTCCAATCCCTAGTTCATCAAGCATTTTCCCGGTCTGGCGCCGGTCTGTGTCTTCTAGGATATAATGTCAGCGAACTCTTGTTTTTATGTCCACTATAACAGGCAATCTCCTTTGCTTTTAACCGAGCGTTTAATTATTTCCTAAAATGAAAATGATTTACTTTATTTCCCTCACGGGATCAATAAAAGTATCTATCATCTGTCTAAACTATGGGACAGAATTCTGGGGTCTCCCCATACCAGAGATTATGGTAGGGCTTCAGAATGGTGATTGGCTGACACCATCTGACACCCCTCTGATTGGATAAAAAAGACGTGCTGGTTTGCTATACATACAGTACTGTACCAGAAAGAGGATTTCTTTCTATTCGAAACGTGTATTTTAAAAGTTTAAGAAGTAAAAACCTTACAGCGTACACAGCTTTCTAAACTGATCAGGATCGTTATCTTTGTCTTATGCATAATAATGTTCACCGCTCTGTCCAGCAAATTAATAATAAACTTTATTTTATATAGCTTTTTAAACGAATAAGTAATTAGATTGCTCATAAACCTAATCACTTGCTTTTTATTTTTATTTAGGCTCAGATTTCAACTATAGATCGTATTATTAATAACCATAATAACAACCAACCAACAAAAACAACCATATAAACATAATACCAACCAAAAACATAGATAACAACCACAATACAAAATCAAATAATCAAACCATTTTACACTCGCAAAGTCCTCCAATTATCATAATCCCGCCCCTTATGCAAAACCAAACCTTCCTCCCATCCCAGTTTATCCTGTTTATCATAAACAAAATCCACCTCAATTTTCAACATATTTTAGCAAAGTCATGTATTTTAAAAATCTTAAGATTTTTATATGTATGTCTTTATTTAGTGGTTTCATTAGTGACAAAGGCTAAACTTTCTTGGAAAAATGTCTTTTATGTAAACCATGTTTGCTATTAATTCATTCAGGGCTAAAATATGTTCATTGTCTTCTAATGAAAGAAGGGTTCCTTTCGCCGTAGTCGGGTTGACATTAGAAGCTTGCCACACCCAGACTGTTACAGCAATGCATTAGCATGTTAAAGCGATTTCATTGAGGAGCCTAGCCTTTCTTAACTAGTAAGTACTGTACTTACTGGGTTTTTGAGGGGGGGGAGGTGTCTTTCGCTGGAAATCTCGCCTTCTTCTACTTTGAAAATACCTGTGAAACCGGTTTAATTCGTCACAGCCAGCACTCCTGCAGAGAGGGGGGTTGTACTTGCAGTGTATACAGTAGATGGGAAAGCCAGAGCCGACCTCTACGCCGCCCACATGTTATGCTCTTCGTTAATGTCTAAGCCGGAACACATCATTATATCTCATTTTGTATTTCTTTTAAAAAAAAATCGTTTGCCCAGCCTAACAGTATTGTTGTTATTGTTTTTAACCTGTAAAGCGCTTTGAGGAGCCACCTTTAAAGGCGCCATATACAATAAAGTTCATTATTATTACTATTGTTAATTTGCTGGACAGAGAGGTGAACATTATTACACAGAAGACAAAGATAGTGATTTACGTTGCATTGTGCATTGTGCTGCTGTAATACAGTTTTAAATAATTAAAAGTCAAAACAGTATCAGCTTTATTTATGGGTTTTAAATAAAGGCGATTTAAACGCGATTTAAATCCATATAAATGTTTATATTGCAACGCCTAGGTGACTATTCATTGTTATTAAAATGACTTAAATTCGATCATGTTGTGATATTTAGAAATATAAATTTGTTTGGTGCGAGTGAGGTTTTAATTAATCTCTGACTCAGGAAACGTTTCATTTTTTCAAAGAAATGTTTGTTAAAAAAAACAGTGGGATTCGATCACAGACAGTGAGGTGGGAGTCAGGAACCTAACCCACAGCACCACCGGCAAGGTCACGTGCAGTGTGCTGAAAAAGCACTACAGAAACATTATCAACAGACAATTTACAGCTTGTACTATTCTTGTGTTGCGGTACATGAATATAATTATATCATTATTAATTTCTTTAGATACGCGATTCCATATTATATTCCCTTTTAATCAAATTCTAAAAGTATGCTTGTTGACTCCGGTATCATGTTAGTTAAAGACTTCGATGCTTAATGTTACGGGAGAAATGGAATACTGGTGTGTATGTTTTCTTTAAAGTACCGAGACCAGCCATATACTGTACTGTATGTTGAAGTTCCAAAATTAATATCGTTTATGGCCTTCACACGCGTTACAGTATGCTCCTATTCTTTTTATGCTCAGGTACTAAGATTTCCCTTCAGTGGTAAAATTCCATATAAATATTCAATACTTAAATGGGCACAGTTAAGACATTAAATATACATATATACTGTATACAGTAATATGTTTATGTTCCTAAATCAATCTCTTTTATGAGCATGTGAAAAGCATGGTGAATCAATTCTCAAAAATTACTGTACTTTGCATGATTGGAAACAAATGCGTGATTGCGAAATGCTGTGGTGTTACTTTTACAAAGACGGTTAATGAAAAAAAGAACGTGGACAAAGGCAATACTTTGTTTACAGCTTGTCCAAGGTCATTCATTATTAATACTATTAGTAATATCTTCGTTAAGGACTTTGATGGCGACAGCTCAAACATGAGAGGTTGAGCTTTATTAGCTCCACCTTGCGGAAAGTCCAGATACTATTATTTTAATTGCGGTATTATAGGAGAATTTACAGTAACTCGCGGTAGACCGCGTAAAGCGCACCGCTAAACAATGCGGTTTCGCCCGCGCATTTTGAATGGCTGCATCTGTATAGCATTCACTTCAGCTAGTGGTAAATGAGGGGGTGATGTCTCAATGCAGTATGAGTGATATTGTGGCAACTGGAAGATGGATTGTTGGCTACTTCAAACACTCGACTCTGGCCTATTACCATCTTAAGAGTATTCAAAAGCAGCTGGGCCAATCTGTCAAAAGGCTTCAATAAGATGTGCCAGCAAGGTGGAATAGTACCTATTACATGTTACAAAGAATACTTGAATAAAAACATGTGTTAGGTACTTAGGGAACTGACTACGATTGGCAGGCTACTTTCAATGCCAACCAGTGGGGGCTGATCGAAAATATGGTGTCACCACTTGCACCGTTTGAAGGGCTTACAAGAGCAATAAGTGTGTCCACTGCTACTGCCATGGAAGTCCCCTCCATCACAGTTTTAAAACCTCTGCTTCGGAAAAGTTCTGACACAGATCATGATGTGAAAAAGTCAAAAGCTACACTTCTGGAAGCCATTGAAAAGCGATTCAGCAACATCAAAGCAGAAACGCCATCAGATAAAGTACCACGAGCGGATTCCTTGTCAGAAATGTACACTGAAATACTGGAGGAAAAGGCTGAGGACCAGAAAAGCGACAACCTGATCGCACTGCAAGTGCATGTATACCTTTCAGAGGCAACCATCCCACAGAGCGCATAGGTACTGGATTACTGGCAAAGCAATAAAGACCGCTTTCCTGCTCTCGGCGACGCAGCTCGAGCCTATCTCTCTGCGCCCTTGACAAGTGTGGATAGCGAACGATTGTTCAGCGCTGCTACAAATATCTTGGACTCTCTTGCCAGAAAGCGGAAATGCGCTTCCTCGTGAAAAAAAAATATCTTGTCATTGCTTAACAGTAAACCCTAAGTCAGCTGAACAGCCTGTGGCTAAGTGCTGATTTGTTCTACATTAATATCACTTTACTTGTTTAATATAAAATGTTTCTTATTTTAATGTATTATGATTTGCTGCACATTTAGACTATTTTATGTCTGAAAATAATGAAATTTTAAAACTTATGTTTTTGGCTGGATTCATTAGTGCTCCACATCCACTGTGGGGAAAAAACTGAACCACCCGGAGGAAATTTACGAGAACACTAGAAGAACATGCAAACTTCACACTGATAGAACTCCAGAAACAGATCCCAAGGGCAGTTTAGAGACAATTGGTTTCTTCCAAAGGTGGGTTAATTGGCTTCCAGGAAAATAAGCCCTGGAGTGAGTGTGTGCATGTCTGTGTGACGTGTAACCCCTTTTGGGGCTATTGCTTGCCAGATTAGGCAAGCTCCCCGGTGGCACTGTACTGGATAAAAATGGATGGGTTGGTTAATGCATAATTGTAACAAAGTTCCAACTCAAATACAATGTAGAAGACATCCCCTTCAAATGTTGTTTAAAATTTAAAAATATATTTAAAAATTACTGAAGTCTGTATGTGTGATGCAGTAGGTTTTCCAGTGGTGTTTTGCAGATTTGTTATCAACTACTTACAGCAGGTCAACTGAATACATACTAATGAAAACAAAACATATAATCCAATTTCCTGGTACTTTTCCATGTTTGTGTATTTTCTTTGCATACAATAAATTGTACAACAATCTTCTTTAATGCAGAAAACTGCTCAATCTAAGCCTTTTAAATATGTCACTTGAAAGATTAGTTGAAAGTTTAAATGTTCTTTTAAACTTTTATTTTTAAATTGGCTGTTTATTTAAGGACACAGATAAAATTTCTTCTACTATTTTATACTAATTTTTTACACTGCTACAAAGTATTATGACATGGTTCCTAAAGCCATTTTTAAGAAAATTCAATTGTATGGTAATTCTTGCTTTTTAAGGCAAAAAGGGAAACTTTTGTGATAACAGTATGATATTGGAGATAAATGTTATATTTAATTTTACAGTCCACTCAAACTCATAGAAAATAATTATTAAATGCAAAAGCTCCACCACCCTATCCTGAAACAAATAGAGTAACAAAATTTCAATCCTTGTTATCCTCGCATCCATTAGTTCAGTGCCTGAATTTCCCAGACCGTTACTAGCAGTCAAGTTCACTGTACATAGTCACACGATCACCTCTCAAAATAACACACTATATGTCATGAATGAAAGCAACTCAGAAGCTAATTTCACTGGCACAAACCAGCACAAATGCATCGCTAATGACCCAGACTGGTTTGATTCTCCTGTGCCTTTGTAGGGGAGCTGAGTGACATCATACCCCAAAAAAGAAAGTGTTATATCTTCAGAAGGAAAGCAGCACAAAAACACTACCTTCAACAGCACAAACCAGCAGAAACACAGCACTAATGGATGACACCAGTTTGGTTTTCCTGCACCATTGTAGGGAGGTTTAATGACATCACACCCTGAAAAAAAAGAAAGTGCTATATCTTGGGGATGAAGGCAGCTGGAAAGCTACTTTCAACAGCACAAACCGGTACAAACATAACCCTAACAAATGAGACCAAATCAGTTCTCCTGCAAGGTTGTAGGGGGATGAGAGTTGTCATGCCTAAAAAAAAATAAGATGCTACAGTATATCTTGGAAATGAAACCAGCACAAATGTGTTACTTTCAATGGCATAAACCAGTACAAACAGCATTAACAAATGCAGTAGGTTTAATTGTATGGGCTCTTAGTGTGTGTGTGTGTGTGGGGGGGGGACCTCACAAGAAATATTTGGTATTCCATGAAGTTCAAGATCTCTAACCAATATTATATGAATGTTAGCATTATTAATACAGCTAATTGAAAACCTATGATAAGATGCAATTTGTATGTGTAATAATGAAACAGGACGTGTAAAAGATAAACATTAAAGATTTCCTGCTATATTAAAAAAAACAATTTGAAAAGGACTTCTTCTCCTTCTACTCACATTGCCTGTTATACTGTCATTATAGTGCTCCAAATAAGAACAAAAAGTATGTACAAAACTTTTCAAAACCTTGAAGGGAACAGGTTAGTGTGAAATTATCAAAAAAAGAGAAGATGTGCAACATATCTGAAGGGATTCTAGTAGTTATTAAGAACAGTGAGATTTTTAGGAAATATAAATATACTAGACAGCTACTTCTAAAACCTTGTTGATGTTTAATAATTCTCTATGGTACTCACTGTGTTACTGCATTCACTAATGTTTTTTTCTGTGTTTCAGTTTGGTTTGATTAAACTTCAGAGCAGCAACAAAAAACTGGCCTTAATTGTCCACTGTTAAGTGTATACCACTACATTGCAGCATAAAAGTATATTAATTGAAAAAAAACCTTCATGTATGGAATATAGTAAACTCAGAAATTACTTGCATCCTTAATAAAGTAAAGAAAAAGCCTGTATAAAAAAAAAAACAAAATAGGGAAATATCTTAAGTATAATTTTTCAATTTATGTTTGAATGTATTTTACTTCATTAATGGAATTACCAAAATTACACAATTCTCAAATTATAAATTTCCAAAAAAACTATTTAAAAAATCAAGTGCAACAATTGTGGGAACCCCTATTTTCAGTATTTTGTGTACCTTCACCTTGCAAGGATAATGTGAATGAGCCTTTTTCTATGTTTTATGAGATATGAGAAAACATTGGGAGGGATCTTTTACCATTACATTACCATTAAGAAGGGCATTGCAAACTGATGATTTTTTGGTCTATTAGACATTTCTTTGTGGATTTTAATGTGTGCTTGGGGTCATTGTTTTACTGGGAATTCCATAGCAGCCACATTTAAGCCTCCTGGCAGAGGCAACCAGGTTTTTGGCTAAAATGTCCTGGTACTTGGTAGAGTTCATGATACCAATGAGCTTAACAGGGGCACCAAGACTAGTGGAAGCAATACAGCCCTATAAAATCATCAACCACCATAATTTAAAATAAGTATGATGTTCTTCTCTGCATATGTATTCTTCTTTAGATACCAAACATCCTCTGGTGTGTGGCCAAAGAACCCTCTTTTCATCTCATCTAACCATAGCAACTGTTTCCAATCCCAGAGACAATGCTGTTTAGCAAACTCCAGTCACTTAAATGTGTTGGTTGCTTTCAATATTTTTTTATTTATTTTCCAGGCAGCCCTTCCAAGTAGCCTTATGGCATGGGAGGCATCTAATTGTAGATTTGGAGACTTACTGACCCCAGGATGCAACCAAGTTCTGTAATTCTCTAACTATGACCTTTGGATATTTCTTTGTCTTCCGTAACATCCTCCTCCCCATACATTGTGTCTTTGACCAAATGTTCCAGTGGTTTCAACCTTTTTAATTATTGTCCTTATATAAGTAAGTGGTAAATTTAGTGGTAAATTTTTAAATATGTTTTTGTATCCATCGCCTGATTTATGAAAGTCAGTAACCATTACTCTTTAGTACTGTCTACATTGTGTGTTGTACTGTATTGTTTGCTGTACCGTGGATGTCCTGAGAGAACAGAGTGAGTAAGATTCCCATTGTACATGTACATATGACAATAAACTCCTTTATTTTTTTCATTTGTGAGTTGCCTTTCCCCATTGTGACAGATGATAAAAGAATTTTACATGCGCATTAACTCAGTTTCATACCTCAGAGAATCGGGAACCTAAGGAAGGCTACAATATAATTCCTTAAGACTGAGATAAGCAAAATAATTGAATGTTAATGCAGATTTAATTTTGTTTGATTTTATTTTAAAGAATCTTAAAGGGTGCCAATAATTTTGACATATCATTTTGAAATATATAGTTTTTCTAAATTTTTAGTATTTTAAGATATTACATTTTATTTATAACGTGTCTTTCCAAACCCAGGACACTGTCAAAAGTGGTAAAGGAAAAACAAAACAAAAAAAAGAAAAAAAAAACACAAACATAGAGTTAGAATGTGGGGCAATTAAACTTAGTAAAAAGGTGAGCTTAAAGTTTAGCTTTGAACAGAATACATAACATTTATCAAAGAATCCATAACACTGGAGGAGTGGCAGAAAAGGCATCGTCACCAAAAGTCCAAGATTTAGTCCTGGGTAGAGTGAGCAAGGGACCAGTGTCAACTGAATGGACCCTACGGCAGGGAGTGTGAACATGTGATGTATGATGGAGCCAGACTATTTAGAACCTTGAAAGTCAGTAACAACGTCTTATATTGAATATGTGACTTTATAGGCAACCAATGCAGAGATTTACGTGAAGGAGTGATATGTTGCCAAGGTCTGGTGCAAGTTAAATGGCAATGTGCATGTTTTGGACATATTTCAGTTTACTAAGAAGAGTGTTAAGAAGCCCATATAATATAGATATTTCTAGGAAAACACATCTTAATCAATTTTCACATTGGGCTCAAAAGACAGAAGAGGATCAAGTGTGACTCCCAGACTATGGCTGATTCGTGAATGGGGAAGCCTTCCACCATTATTGAGTTGATCTCCAAACTTTTCCAGCTGACACTTGCCATTCACCAGTGAAATGTGTTTTGTTGCTGTTTAGCTTCAAAAAAAACATAGGTCATTCATTTTACATGTGTTGTTTATTTTATACCTTTTTTACTTATCATTATCAAGGATGCCAGAAGTTTTTGAGGTGAGAGCATGTATATACTTGTATATGTATATTTTTGTAAGAAAAGTAAGACTCCTAAAATCTTGTAATTTGAGTAATAACTTTGCTTCATTACCACTGTTGTTGTTATTATTATTTTATGATCAATATTTACAGAAGTAGTAATGATAATATTTAATTTATAACAGTGTTTAAAACTTAAAAATGAATTGCATTTCATTTGAAACTTTAGTACAAGCTTTAAACTAATTTATTATGAAAACTCACTTAAGAAATCAATATTGCATTCAACTGTACATTCAAAGTTACTGTTGATGAACGAAGTAAGTTGTATTACCACCCTTGCATCTTCAGATCCGAGTGGAGAAACTAGGTATGGCCATGCTTATGCATTAAATGAAACCTGTATATGAATCAAAAGCATAGAAACAGTCGTTGCTGCTAAGAAGGACATATGTAATCATATAGAACATATAAAAAAAACGTTTCTAAATAAGGTGACACAGATATAATTTTCACAACCAATTGAGATCCAAGTCTAAATTCCCTCTTCCTTATTTATGTCTTTTGTAAAATACTTTTTTAAAAAGCGAAGAGACTAAATCTAATGCGAACTCTTTTATATCGCTAACATTCAGCATCCCATCTCTTAGAGTTTTCTGTTTACTCTATAATAACATTATATTACAAAATGTATAATCGCATACACCAGGATTAACTACTTACAGCTAGATCTTGTTCTCTGTGTAACAGTAGCATCGTTACGAGCTCAATATTCTATTAATGCGCGAAACCAGTTCTGCTGCTGCTCAGATCGTACATAATACATGATGATTTAAATAAAAACAGAAATATTGTCTGAAGGTTTTAGCAAACATTACGTACTCTGTAAAGTTCACAAAGGTTTCCTGTTTGATTAACTTCAAGGTATCGCACTATCGATGATAACTGGTGAAGTAATCCCTTAAATTGGAATAGCAATCCCTTACGGATAGCTGACGTCACAGTGCAAATAAGAATTGAAACATACTATGGACAGATATATTGCACGCGGATATATAGTGTAGCACAAGATTTGTTAACAGTACTACCATACAAAATTTTCGTTTATTTTAAGATAAAAGTAAACAATATAACAGGCTTGAAGAACAGCTGACCGTTTTTAATGACTTGTCAAAATAATGTAAGCATTCGAGAGTATTCCAACTCATTCTGAGCAATCCAACAAATTCGAACTAATCATGTCTATGTTATTTTTTCAATAAAGTAATGCATTAAACAAACGTTCCCAAATCAGTTGAGAATTAACTTAGTTAAATCTCCAACAACTGCAAGAGTTAAAGGGAAAAAAAAACATTCTCTTTATCCTAACGCCACTGTTGAAACAATTCATAGTTAATGGCAATCGAAATTAGAAGCTACTGTACCATATCTCAGCAAAAGCTCTAGGGCAGCTCAGCTGAATTGCATCTTCTGTTAGAAAAACCATAGGTCATACACGTAGCACAGAACTTTAATGTACTTAATTAACATCCATTCCTTTTAAGTGGGTTACTGTATATGAATACATACTAGTTTAAATAAAACGGTACCTGTCAAAACAACTCCGGAATTCGTCTACTGTAGGTTCACATACAGTATAAAGCATTTGGCATGATAGTTCGAAATAAAACAGTCGTGCATTCTGATCAAATCTTTTTTTTTAAAGGGTAATGTTTAAAATTCCTAGCCGAAAAACAAACCACTTGTAAAGGAATCAATTACTAACCTGTCCAGAACTAAAAAGGGGGGGAACAAGGGCTCAAACACTTGGAGACACTGGCTAAATTACGCTTCCATACTACATTTCTCGCCATATACAAAAAAAAACTATGCTGCAAAAATCATGCCAGTTCACCATTTATGGGTGTTTTAACAGAATTCACCTGTTCATCTACATCGGATTTTTATTTACATATGTAAATGACACAAAACCTCAAAAAGTTTACCCATATGTGACAGTATACTGTATGCGCAAAGTACATTCTATAAAGTGTCTTAAGTTCCGCAAGAAAGTCTATAAATTAAAAACTGATTCCGCTAAATTTGTATACCATTAATCATGGAAGTTTTTTTTGTCAATTCTGTTCTACTGCATGGATGAAGTTCGTAATCAATTTTTAGCGTTCTTTAAATTAGATCTTGTACTCACCGTTACTTAATGCCACAGTCAGACTTAAAGACAGCAAAGCAACTATTCCTGCATAGGTTTTTTGAGCAAAATCCATTTTCAGATTTGGTGTAGGAAGAGCAATATATTGCCTTTCCTTTTGCCTGCCGAAGCGTGTGCTCTCTCTATCGCCTTTCCCTTAGTGCAGCTCTTTCACGCCATCCTGCTGCCAAACACATTTTAATATACTCTGCATGTCCTCCTCAGACACACCTACAGTCCTGCCTCCTCTGAAACAAGCACAGCTAAAGTGATCGTTTTCAGACTGCCATGTGAAAACCTGCTTCACAGCAAATCATGTTACAGCAGACGGTCCAATGGAGACGGCTGGGTTATTTTAAAAAAAGCGATGTAGCGCTAGTTTTATTTAGGTTATTTTACATTAATATACATTAAAAAGATCGTATTAAAATACACAGCAGTATTATTTGAATATATAATAGATTTGGAATAAATAATAAGCAGAAGCCAACTCTTAGTATTCCTGTTCCTGTATCCATGCCACCAGTGCTTTTAAATAGCAATTCGCAATGAACCAATTTTACTTAAATTTGTATAATGCTACGGGTTTGGTGTACATAGTTTCAAAACGTTAATGGTCACAATGTGTCGTGATCAGACGCGACTAGATCGACTGTGGAAAAAAAAGATCGATTATTTTAAATAGGTGAAACTCGTAGATATTTTGAAATTCCTTCGCATTAACGTTAATTCAGATACTTCAAAAATGGAAGCGAGCTCTTAATACTACACTATATATGATTAAGGCACAATTTTATTTAATTTACACAGTATAAAAATCTATACATACCTGTACACTGTATTCACTAACAGACATTATCTTTAGGAATACAAAAACAAGGGTTAAAGTTATTGCATCTCTGTGTCCCTGGCAAATATGCTGTACACTTCATCTACACTGAAACTAGACACTTGAAGTCTGTGTGAAACACAACGGGACATTAAGGTACACAGCGTATTATTATATCACACCATAGTGTGATATACGCTGAACCCTTGCTCCAATGCAAAGACATAGAATCAGAATACTAGACACTCTATAGTTTGCCAATGAACCCTGAAAAACCGGAAGGTGTCTAAACACTATGAGAAACTGTCAAAATGCCACGTTTTACTGCCATTATTCACAGCAATTGTATCATGGATACTTTACCATTAAAGACACCTTTTAGACTAGGGTTCAGTTAAATCAAACTTTTGACTGTGCCACAAATGGCATAATTCCATGATGAATCCTTAGTAACAGTTTTTCAATGGGGAGATGGTAGAAGCCTCTGGCAAACTGGAGACTAAAATTCTGGAATCTATGAGTATCAGCTGTGTTAAACATTTTCAATGGGTCTATGAGCTTTTAAGCAATAAACTAAAATCTAAAGACATTGAAGATGTAGTATCCTGTTTAAGAACGCCCCCCACACAAAATACTTTCTGTACATAGTTAATGTTCATAAGGTAGTTCAAACATTCTATTTAAACTTCTGAGAGTTAAATATTGCACAATTTGTAGTATCCAATTCCCAAGAAAAATGCTTTTTAGAATGTTCTTTTTCTCACTAAGGACTATGTCCAAACACCGTTTCACAGACTCTGTATTTTTTCTTCTTTGAAAAAAATAAGATAGAAGACTTTCTTTAAATTACAATGCAGTAACAAAGCAATGAAATTCCAAAGATCATTCATACGTGTATGAATCTAGATTGCATTTTTCTATAGCTTCCCCTTAAATGGCTGCGTGGCCTTTTCCTATCACCCAGAAGTAAAAAGTCACTTGATTTTTGTTTGCAGTTTTTAACACGTTGATGTAGTTTCCACTTCCATCCTCCAGTTCATATTTCACTCCTGTTTCTGAATAATTAGATAGGGTTCAGTTTGTCAATAATTTAGCAACCAACTACACCCCTTAGTATTATAAAGTACAGTGACCTCTCAATTTTGTAGTCTGTGGGTTCCCAAAGTACAAGGTTCATTTTATTGAGTGAGCAATTGTGGTGTCAATGACAAGAAAGACACATCATTCAAACCCGTGATGTTTATTCTTAACAGGTTAGTATCACTCAACAAATAACAAGTATTATAAGATGTCTTAAGATTGTTCACAGTTTACAGGAGCTACAACACAAACTGGTGGGTTAAAATACACCCAAAAAACACATCACATAGCACAAATATGAAAATAAGAATAAAATGTAACCCAGTCCACTTTGCAGAGCAATAAAAGGAATTACTGTACAATAATGTCTAATGTCAGTGATTCAGTATAGCCAGCACCCAACAGCAAAAAGATACTGCTTTCTTGGATCCTCTCACTATTCAGCTGAAATTCGTTATGCCAAAGTAGCTTGTCCCAAGAAATAAATATAATGTTCGCTTCATGGTGTGCAAACATTCTGCAAGAAAATTTCTCTTCACTCTTTATAGATACTCTTATAATTAAGGACTCCCTCCATTCTTATTGAATTAGTCCAGTCATAGCAGTTGTCAGAAGTGCTTGTCTTTTCCCATACTGTCAGGGTGTGGCTCTAGACCTGAACATTTGATTATGACAATGACAACAATCTTCACATAGTTTTCCTAAGTGTCCATCAATTATCACAATCAAACAACTCTTGGGTTTGACAACTCTGCGGTTGGACCTGTAAGTGAAGGACAGAATTTAAGCAAGGAACAGTGGAAGATGAAACTCAGCACAACATACTTGACAATCATCAAACAATACCAGCCCTCTGAGTCATCATGCAATCTGCATATAGTTCTATTGGCCTGGCTATTTGGAATTGAGGGACAAATGACAGAGGAAGATTATTACTAGTTATCATACAAAATAGTTTTTTAGCCGATACCTGTCAGAATAATGTTATCATGTTTTCTGTTAAAGACTAAAAACGTCATTTTAGCCTGTCACTCTATGATATTCCTTTAATCCTTTGAATGAATGGCTGTTCTTCTATGGAATCGTTTCAAAGCAGCAATATCCACCCAGTCATTTTGTAACTGCTTCTTCCAATTCAGGGTCACAGAGGAGCTGGAGTGCACCAACATGCCACCATGAATTTGAAGCAGCAATATCTTTTTCCAAAATGTAGTGCCCAAAGTTTTACACATTTTAAATTAGATTTTACTTGTACAGATCCAGCCATTCAGAATGCATGCCAGATAGTGCAGCACATTGCGTCGCACACACCTCAAGGAATTACCCTTTTTAAAAAATATTCTGTTGAGGGGCTGCACTATTTTGTAAAACCACCAGACGGAGCAGTGAATGCTTAACGTGGCATGTGGAAGCATTTGGGCTATCACCAGAAAACACCTGGTTTCAAATCCTGGTCAATACTGATTCCCTTGAGACAATATTTTTCCAATTAGAATGTTATGTATACTTTTTCAGTTTATATTAATTTTATACTGTATATAATAGTATATTACTGAGTAATTTAAATATTAAATTAATTTAAACAGAAAGCTATATTACAAAAACCCAAATTACTCAGTTAGATATATAAAAAATATAGTTTTTTATTGTACTGTAGCTTGTTGTGAACGCAATGTGCTTCTTTCAGGTTTACATCTATATTTTAATCTATATTAATGCAAATTTCAGTAACGAGTAAACACAATGTTATAAATGTAATGTGCTTCTTTCAGGTTTACATCTGAATTCATTTATTTATATTTTTTCTTAATGCTAAATTCAACAACAAGTAATTAGGAAATTTTACTTTAGATTTTGCTAAAAATATATTTCACACATACTGTACTGTAGTGGCTTTAAAACCAAGCAGTATAATACTGTATTTACTGTCTATACCATATATTATTATGCAGATTATATCATACTGCAGTTGATTAATGCACAGTATGATATAATGCACAGTATTGCACAGTCCAAAGACATAATGGGAAGTTAAATTGTTTCTGAGAAAATTGTCTCCAGTCTGAGTGTGTGTATCTGGATAAAGTATTATAAGTAATGGTTTCATGATTAAGGAATTCTTCACGGAATTCTTTAAGTTAAACAAAGGAGATACCTTTTTTGTATTTTACAATTGCTGGTTATTAGAGAACAAGTGAAGGCATCTGAAGAAGGCTCCACAGCCAAAACATTGTGTTTCTTTTCTTCTCTTTTCAGCATGGGATAAGTCTTTACTTGTTCCTTTGTAACCTACGCATGCTGACGCAGCTACCTACTTTAACAACTTATAAATATGTTGAAACCATACCATGACCAAGAAGACAGACATGTTACACCTTTAAGTGAGCCACTTACTCACTCTGTTGTCCTGTTATGCAAACTGTTTATTCAACTCCACTTATTAAGCTCTTAGATCCTGACTGATTTGACTTTCCGTTCATCTCATATAGCTGAAACAGAAAAAGAAGATGCAGTTAAACTTATTGGATGGCACTCAGTTTTATTATCAGACACTGTGACTCAAACAAGTGCTGTACAGCAATATACAGATGCAGCCATTCAAAATGGGTGAGGTATTTCGCGGCATACCCCGGTGGGCGTGTCACAGTATCACGCGGTATCACGCATTTCACGTGTGTCACGTGACTAACTATCCGGCGTCGCCTTGTAAAACCGCCTGGGGGAGCTTAACCTCTCATGTACAGCATTTGAGCCTTTAATTTTGAACTGTGTATTACAGCATGTTAATCATCAGTCATTAAAATGTTGGTATATATTATGAAAGCAAGATTGCTCAGTTGGACAGAAGTACACAACCTACCTTTATCAGAAATATTTATGCATCAAAGCCTTTACTGAAGATATTACTAATAGTATTAATAATGGATGACTTTGGACAAGCTGTATACTCAAAGTATAATTTCTTTAGCACATTTGTACAAGCACTTGGAATCTGTCCAAGCCATACTTTGTCAGGCATTTTGTTTTACTTCAACGGGGCATAAAAACTTCCTTGCTTTTAACAGGGCGTTTCATAATTTCTAGCTACGAAAATGATTTAAAATGCGACACCTATCATTCAACTAGAGCTTAAAATATCACAAGGAAAAATACACACCGGTATTCCATTTCTCCCTAAACATTGTAAGCTTCGAAGTCTTTAACTAACGTGATACCGGAGTCAACAAGCATACTTTTAGAATTTGATTAAAAGGGAATATAATATGGAATCGCGTATCTAAAGAATTTAATAACGGTATGATTATATCCGTGTACTGCGGCAGGACTGTGTAAGGCTGTTTCGCCTACCTGAACATGCGAGCTGTCTTGTAGCCTACTGGTCTAGGTGCGTGACTTCCAACTGGTAGGTTGTGTGTTCGAATCCAGCTGGTGCTGGACTTTTATTTTAACAAACATTTCTTCGAAAAAATAGGTAAGCGATATTATGGACAATCAATTGACTTTTATATTTCAAAATATCGCAACATGATCGATATTTGCGATATTTTGAATATATCTTCCCTTCTGACAGTGGTTCCTGCTTCTATTGTGTGTGTGTGTGCAACAGTAAATTGTTATAGAGAAATGGAGGCGGGACAGTATGCGTTACAATATAAACATTTATATTGATTTAAATCGTGTTCTGATTTAAATCGCAAACGCGTGTTTAATTATGTGTTTTTTAATCATGATCAGGCTAATGCATTTCTACATTTTCTGTATGAACCAGCTTAGAGGTTCATACAGAAAGACAGCTTGTGTTTAAATTGAGTGTAAGGTAATTTATGCTTCTAAAGTCATGGTCAGTATTGTTGTACTGTGCTGTACTGTGTCACATTATTTTATAGCGTTTTTATTGCGTTATTAAATCCGGTGGCGCTGTGTTAGTTTCCTGACTCACATTATTTAAACTGCGACACTGATCATTCATCTCTAAATAAACTTTATTTTATATAGCATTTTAAGCGAATAGGTAATTAGATTGCTCATAAACCTAATCACTTTTTCTTCATAAACACAGCGTGATTGCTCTCTGAAAATGCTTTTCCTTTATTTTTAAAGTAGGCTCAGATTTCAACTATAGATCGTATTATTATAAACTTTCTTGGAAAAATGTATTTTATGTAAACCATGTTTGCTATTAATTCATTTAGGGCTAAAATACGTTCATTGTCTTCTAATCGAGTCGAGTTGACATTGGAAGCCTGCCACACCCGGACCGTTAACGCATTAGCACGTCAAAGCCCATTGAGCCAGTATTGGCTTTAGTATCCCCCCCTTCTCCCCTCAATTCAATTCAATTCAAGGTGTTTTATTTACATGACAGATGGGTACAAGCAGTGTTGGGTACTGTATGTATATTGTAACGCTTACGGCAGACAGGCACTGTGTAGGAGCCGACGCACCAGAGCAGCGCCTGCAATTTTTATATTTATAACTTAGTTTTTAAAATTAGTCAAGCAATACGAAGCATCTCCTTTTACTTAGTGCCTGAGCATACTGCAACGCGTGTGAAGCCCATAAACGATATTAATTTTGGAACTTAAACATACAGTATATGGCTGGTCTCGGTACTTTAAAGAAAACATACACACCAGTATTCCATTTCTCCCTAAACATTTTAAGCATCGAAGTCTTTAACTAACGCGATACCGGAGTCAACAAGCATACTTTTAGAATTTGATTAAAAGGGAATATAATATGGAATCGCGTATCTACAGAATTTAAAGACCAGACAATCGCAAACTCGTTTTCAATAAAATTATTTTATTCATTCAGCAGTTTGTGAGAGGGACATCCAGCAGGGAGAGACACACACACCGGTTTTCATTGACAACATTGTTTTTTTTTCAATTCCTCTTGTCTAACAGGAATGTTTTGTTTGTGGACAGACTGTTAGACAAGAGGAAAAGACTGCCTCCTCCTACGAAGCATTTCGTTGATCCGATCACGAATTCTTTTCCAGTCGTACGCAGCAAGGGTTGAGAATCTCCGATTCACCATCGTACTAATGGTTTCCCGGAGATTGGGTTAAAAAAAAACAAAAAACATACTAACAACTGTGCCATCCTACTCCTTAGTTAATACATTTTATTATTCATAAACAGTTAACATTGTTAGCAAAATATTTTGAATTATATTTAACCCTATTTTTTCTTTAGTTTTGTATTTAACTTATTATATGATAGTCAGACTTAATGTATATTTGAACAATGAAAATATATTTTTACAAGATTTTACATTAAGCACTTAAAATTAATATGGTTAATAATAGTAAACTGTAACATGCTGTAACAAGATCGGTTACAAGAAGAAAATGCTTTCAGAGAAAATGTTTCAACCAAACTTATTCCCACACACCCCGCCCCCACTACCATTAGAATATACACAATCATTTTAGCGTTTCATTCTGAGCAGAAGACCCTCACACCTGAAGAGTGCTGGCTGTGACGAATTAAACCGGTTTTACAGGTTTCAATCACAGACCATGTGACATGGGACTCAGTAAACTACAGTAACACCGTATTTGATAACGCTTTAAAAACGCTATAAAATAATGTGACTTGGCACAGAACAAGTTTACAACACAGTACAAAGATAAATGCTGACCATGACTTTAGAAGCATAAATTGCCTTACACTCAATTTAAACACAAGCTGTCTTTAGCCCTCTAAGCTGGTTCATACAGAAATGTAGAGATCTAGGCTCAGAACACACAGCTTCATTAGCGAATACATATGTAGGACAACTAGAGAAGACGTTTTACAGAGGGTGGATTTTTAGAAACATCCCATCAGACATCCCATCATATTCACAACGTGAAATCTAGAAAATAATATTACGTAACCAAAATCCGCAATATGGAAACAGAACCTGTGTAATTGTTGATAGATGATGTACTCGTAACATTTTTTCAAGACGAACTACAACATTTAAAAAATGACTTGTATGTACTTGATATCTCTAATCAATCCACGGGTCCCAGCACAAAACGAAAGTAAAACGCATACCGTTTCTCGCTTCTTATTGCTCAAAAGTAATTTGACCGTATGAAATGCATAATATAAACCTAGAAACATATACGTGAGCAGTACTTAAGCACTGTAGTATCGGTGTTAAGACATACCTCTCAAATACTGTAAATCAAGTTAAAAATATCTCAAGACCGATTCTGGTCGTAATGAAACCATGCAAGGGAGTTTTTATGTCCGTTGCAGTTCTTTTGCAACATGAATATAATTATATCGTTATTAATTTCTTGAGATACGCGATTCCATATTATATTCCCTTTTAATCAAATTCTAAAAGTATGCTTGTTGACTCCGGTATCACGTTAGTTAAAGACTTCGAAGCTTACAATGTTTAGGGAGAAATGGAATACCGGTGTGTATTTTTTTCTTTAAAGTACCGAGACCAGCCATATACTGTATGTTTATGTTAAGATTTCCCTTCAGTGGTAAAATTAGATATGAATATTCAATACTTAAACGGGCACAGTTAAGACATTAAATATACATGTACATATTGTATACAGTACAGTTTGCATACGGTAATATGTTTATGTTACGCGATTAAAAAATAAATAAATAAAACTGGAAGGTCCAGCACCACCATTATGTTTATATGGTTGTTTTTGTTGGTTGGTTGTTATTATGGTTATTAATAATTCGATCTATAGTTGTAATCTGAGCCTAAATAAAAAGAAAAAGCAAGTGATTAGGTTTATGAGCAATCTAATTACTTATTCGTTTAAAACGCTATATAAAATAAAGTTTATTATTAATTTGCTGGACAGAGCGGTGAACATTATTATGCATAAGACAAAGATAACGATCCTGATCAGTTTAGAAATCTGTGTACGCTGTAAGGTTTTTACTTCTTAAACTTTTAAAATACACGTTTAGAATTGAAAGAAATTCTCTTCCTGGTATAGCAAACCAGCACGTCTTTTTTCTCCAATCAGAGGGGTGTCAGATGGTGTCAGCCAATCACCATTCTGCGTTGGGTAGCAACGGGTGACTGTTCTCAGGCGGAAGATGTAAACAGCTTAATGTTCGTGTTAAATATTTTTTTTTAATTAAAATTCATTCTATACAGCAATCGCATATTTGGGTACCGTTTCATAAAACTTTCATGCTTAAAATGTTTAGGGAGAAATGGAAGACTGGTGTGTATTTTTTCTTTAAACTACCAAGACCAGCCATACACAGTACAGTTTACATACATACAGTAATGTTTTAAATTAATATCGTTTATGACCTTCAGATGCGTTATGCTCCTCTTCTTTTTATGCTCAGCTACTAAAATTTCCCTTTAGTGGTAAAATCCATATAAATATTCAAAACTAAGCGGATTAAAATGTGCACAGTAAAGACATTAAATGATTCAATCTTTGCACTACCAACCAATGCACCACGAGTGCCCCTGTCGGTCATTTTGGCCAGCCAATCACTTGCCCTGCGGTATGCTCCGGTGCCCCGCGGTGGCTTGTGGGTAGGTTACCGTACCGCGGGTTTTTACCGCGCATTTTGAATGGCTGCATCTGTAGATGTGGGTAATGTCACCCCAAGTAAACAATGTGCTTATTGCATAAATGCTGCTAAACTAGAGGTGTTGCAGAAGGAGGTAGAGTATTTGCTGGAGCACAGTTAAGTTCAAACAAGCAATAGTTTTTCCCTTGATTACTTGTACCAAAACTTGGTGGGAAGTCATGGTTCTGTACCAATTTCAGAAAAGAGAATGCTGAAACTCCACTAGAAATCATATGTATAACCATAATCAATGACTGATGCCCTGTTCCCTCATGTTACAGATTTAATACCTATAAATAAGACACAAGAAGGGCATGGAGAATGTTGAAGCTGATATACTGTAATTTGTCTGTAAACATAAGAATTATAGAGGAGTTAATCTTGTGACCTGTTTACTTCGTTTTTAACAAACATCAAGTGAAGGTTAATTCCTTAAAAGCTGAAGGTTAATTTTCCTTTCAGCATAGAATTAACCTTCACTTGTTGCTTTGCAGCCTTCGCATGCAACCCTACTCGAACATCTGAATTTCTGAGATCGAAGCTCAACCGGCGAAAGAGCAAACTCAAGTTTTTCAGACCCTGGAAAGACAGGATGAGAGCGCTGGAAGGTCTGGAGCTCTGCAAGAAGCCCCTCATGATATTGGGAGTTTTATTTCAAAGCCAGAACAACTCATCAACTGGACTGAGTTGGAAGCTGATCTCTGGAAAATGTAGTCATTGTCCCTCACGGCAAAAGTGATGATGTTGAAAGCAGACATCCTGCCGGCTTTGGTTTACCTGGCCGTGGTGTACCCACTGCCAGACAGAATCAGACTGTCACGCCCTCTGCAGCCAGAGGGCGCTCCTTCTCTGTCCTGTCCCTAGTTTCCGGTCTGCTGTCCTTCCTGTCCCTCTCTTTCCCTTGGGCTTTATATTTCCGGGTCTTGCACTCTGTCCTGGCTCAGCATTGATGTTCGGATGTCCTGAGACCCGCCTAGCACCAGGGCGCCCCACGTCCGCTCCCTGAGGGCATAGGTTTCTATACGGCATTCCTGAACTCTTTGCACTATGAGCCCGGGCCTTTTTCCCGTCTCGCCGCTACGCATATGGGTCTTTTTCCGCTCTCCTGCTCCCCACGGTTAGTCCCTTTGGACGTCCGTGACACAGACGAGTGCTGCAAGGAACGGTCTTCAAGTTCGTCTGGGGAGGCAGGTATGAGAACATCACAAGCCAGTCGAGGAAGATGGGAGAGACGTGCCACATTTCCCCCTGAAATTCGACTGCATTTTCTTCTGCAATCTCTGTCGGGAGCTGCAGGAACCCATCAGCCACAAGTACCAGTACTTTGTCAGACTGTGACTCTCCATCCCAATGAGGCACCTGGTCCAGTGGACAAACACTGGGCACAAAGCAGAAAAGTGACCAGAGACCTACACCCAGGCTGTCAAGTGGAGCAGGAGGTATTAGGCCATGAGACAGCCAAAGCTCTACACCAACCACAGAGCCCTGTACAAGGAAGTGAGGGGGCAACTGGGCCCTGACGAAAGGCTTCGAGTTCACATGCAAGTTTGGAAAAGGACACAGCTAAAAGAATTAGACAACAAGCTGAAGGACCTCAACCGGATGGCAGTGCACCAGAGGCTCACAACCAGAGAGGTCCTTCGTCAGAGACATGTGGGGCAGAATATACAATACTTTGCAACTTCTGGGAGCGGGAGTGGTGCTCAGTCACCAGTGCATCCTGTTGGGGTTGACGCTGACTGGACAGGACAACAGGACAAAGTAATTGTTTTGTTCTTAAAAAAACAAGGATGGTGAAATGCAAGGAACACTCTCATCCAGCTCAACACAGAGTGGGGAGATAGGGAGCTGGAGGAGAGTGTTCTTGCGAACCTCTGAGGAAGGATCAAACGCGACGTCACCAAATGGGGCTTCTCATCGGTGAGGGAGCGGTGGAAGGGACTTTGGTCCTGTTTAAGGACTAAATGGAAATTCATGTTCCCTGAGATCCTGTGGAGGACTTGACAACCACAGTTTCAGGGCAGGGACAGGAAAATGGCATGGACAAAAGCAAGTATTAGTGCTTGGAGAGACTCTTTCATTGTGCAAAGCAGGCTCCATCATCAACTTGCACTGATTGATAATGGACAATCACCTGATTGAGAAAGTTTTTATTTCATGTTAGTTTGATAATTTGTTGGGATGTGTACTTATTGTGTGATATTTTCTTTGAAATAAAGGTTTTGTTAATGACATTCAGAAACTTATTGTTCATTTCAGTTTATTGTCATATGCACATGTAGTGGTTTGATGGGTTTACTGAGACAATTATTAATTGTAGCAGTAATCACGAGGTTGTTCGTTGGGGCTTTTAGAAAATCAATCGTCAGAACAACTAACAACGCACACACACGGGTTCAATACACGATATACATTTATTAATATAAACTGTGCACCAAACATATACTAGTCTGCCTGGATACGAGCGGCAGACCTTACTGTGAGGGTTATCAATATACAAGGTATATAATCTTGAATAGATGCAAACACAAAGAGATACACAACAGAGAATATATGTCCATATATATCGTTCGGTTACCAAATCGCTAATCAGTGTTATTACCCACTGTTACTCTAAACTCGGAAGTAAATACATTACTCATGAATTAAATTGATAACAACTTGTGTTGAAGTACAATTGAATTCTCGAGACGCAATGTAGAACATGGGGTTTACTTATCCACTGTGTATGGATTTGGAATTTCCCGGCACAAACACCAAACCAGCTGACAGGCTCTGTTGCAGCCTCTGTTCCAGCGGTTGTCCAATGGGCGTTGTCCCAGCGTCCTCTGGCTACCGGCCAACCAGTCAAGGTGCAGCTCGGAGTAGGACGGGCGGAGGAATCTGACCGCGGCGCGCAGGGCAGTCGTTGCTCCGAGGGGATCTACCAGCAGTCCGGCTGGTTAGTAGAAAGTCTCTATGCACAGAGTGTGACCGCGAGTCCTCACAAGTCACTCTTTTGCCTGGGAAGAAACTGGTTCGTTCCCGGTCCAGCGCTGCTTCTGAATAAGCTATTCAGGTTGTCGACGAGGGTCCAACTGTAGGCTGCCGTTGATCAATCGGAGCATTCACGTTGGTAGAATTCTGAGTACGTACGGGATCCTCGGCCTCGCGCTTAAAACAAAGTCCAAGTCCCTTTGCAGACAACAGCAGTTGTCACGTGATTGTCTCTGAGGATGCGCGAAAATGGCCAAGGAGAGCCCCGATCTGAGCTTGCACTCCCTTTTTGACCAAGACACAGATGTGTGCTGATTGGTTGAGAGTTTGGCGGGCATTGGAGACCCACATGGTATTACCACGACTTGCCAGTCCCTGATTGGTTGGTCAAGGTGAGATATAAGTCACTTACTCTTGACACTTAAGAATGCAGTCCAGATGTCCATTTGGCACTCCCTAGACTGATAGGCGCCAATGGATGACCATTGATCATGATACCCAGGCTTAGCTAAGTGCATCCCCGTCTGGGAGCTGTTCCTTATCAAAAGAAAACATCTTAAATCAACCTGCATGAATACTTTCTCTGTGGCTGCACCACAGAGATGGAGGGTGAGATGGGGCCTCATTTAGGACAGCATACCAACGCTTAATTCTGTCTTATTAACAAGCATTGCCGCTACACACAAGTGCAATAAATTATTTGCATGTATGTTCCATTACAAAGACATTAAAGTAATCTCCAAAAACAAACACAGAACAGCCGCAGAAATTATAAAAAGTTAAATATCAACGAACTTAAAAAAATACAGCACTGTGAGCCAGTGATAGGGGTGGAGTTCAAGTAATCCATCAGCTTGTGGAAGAAACTATCTGAATCTGGACGTTTGTGTCTTTATGTTCCTAGAACGCTTACCAGAGGGAAGGGGGGAGAAGTGAGAAACCAGGATGATTGCCATTGTAGCGATACTTCCAGCATTCCTGAGACAGCGAGTTGTAAAAATGTCCACAATAGAGGGGAGCTGTACTCCAATGATGGACTGGGCTGACCTGATCACCCCCGTAACATGAATACTTAAAAAAATAAGAAGCTTCATGTTTCAGAAATGTCATGATTCTTACACAAGAGACTGAAACTTCACATAATTTGTTACAGTTATGATTTTTAATGAATATAATTTCCTCAGTCTCCTAATCAGGAGAAATAAAATTTTTGTGGCTTCTGCAGTTCACAGCACAATATTTACAATGATTGGTTAGATAAAGCTTCCAAATTGCTTTGTCAGTCTGACTGGGGCAATTGGGCCATCTTGCTGATATCTGATACTCTCCTGAGTGCGGCTGTGATCTTAAGTGAATGAGATTGAAAAGTAAATATTTAATATACTGTGATATCTAAAATTAATAAAAACATCAATGTAAACATCATAATAATTATATTTTATTATTAGAGGACAGGTTATTTAAGATACTAATTATCAAAAATATATTAGACATTTCAAACTGAACAGAACATTATATTATGTATTCAATTTAATCTCTGTATCTGATCTAATGGTAATTTTATTTACAATTAATTTCATTTGGCACTGAACACTCCAAGGGACAATATATTAAAAGTATAACTAGTGTTTTGGCTGGAATTAAAACAGACCCTTTTGCATGTTTTAGTGCATATTTTGGTGTCCTTTTAATACCACTTTGTAATTCTAGATTATTAATATAAAATATAACACCTATAAATTAAATTAATATAACTTTCACACCTCTCTTCACCTATCCTGACTACACAGTTCCTGATTGGCAACTATTTCTGTCCCATGCTCCTGCCTTTCACTCCTCCTCTCTCCCAGCTTTTGTTCTCCTATGCTACATTACCTTTGGTTACTGCCCTGTCTTTCTTACACCTGAAGAAGGTTCCGCGGCCAAAACATTGTGTTTTCTTTCTTCTCTTTTCAGCATAGAATAAACCTATTACTTGTTCCTTTGCAGCCTACGCATACTGATGCAGCTACCCACCTGAAATATAAAATATATACATTTCATTTTAAGGCTTGTTTTTACTCCTGCCATTGACAGTATTCACGTTTGCCAACTCATTTATGTCCATTCATTGTTAATATTATTAATAATATCTTCCAAACTGCATTTAAACTGGAATGTCTTATAAGTATAAATCCACCAATCCATCAATTTTCTAACTGCTTTATCCAGGACGGAGTCTAGCCAACCAAAAGAGAACATGCAAACTCCACACAAATAGAACCACAGGAATTTAACTCAAGGTCAGCTCTATAAGGTTGCCCTTCCTTCCCACACAAACAATAGTCACATCACTATTTCATCTTTAAATTAAATATTTAATTATTTTATTGTAAAACTAAAGTAATTTATGACAAATATTTTAATGTGACAGTGAATACCAGCGAATACTTCACAAATTAAGCTTATTTTTTGGAAACGTCATGATTGTTACACAGAAGAGTAGAAATGACATTTGTTACAGTTATGAGTTTTAATCAAAATAATTTCTCCTATGTCCTAATTAAGTAAAAAAAAAGTTTTTTATTTCTTTTTTCTTTGTGGCACCAGGACTTGTGGGCATTGCATTACATTGGAAATGTGCTCATCTCTGCTCCATGCACCCTTTGCAATGACTCGATAAATAACACCTTCTTTATCAGTCTGTCCAGGTTGTCCAGCTGGTTGGGTGGAAGTTTTCTTTAATATCGTGGCAACAAAAGCATCACATACACTATTTTTAATGGCACAAACAGAGCACAAACAAATTAGGGGGGAGATTAAGAAGTAAAAACCTTACAGCATACACAGATTTCTAAACTGATCAGAAGGAAGAAAAATCACCCGTGTTTCGTGCATAAAAAGTGGTTATTAACTATCGAAACCTGTTTTATTTATTTTATTTTTATTTAGATTAAGAGTTCCCGTCACCCCCATTCCCATTTAAATCACAAATCCGTGTTTAATTAAATGTCTTTTAATGTAAATCGTTATCTTTGTCTTATGCACCACTCTGTCCAGCAAATTAATAATAAACTTTATTTTATATAGCGTTTTAAACGAATTAGATTGCTCATAAACCTAATCACTTATTATTAATTAGAGCCTAATTGCTCTCTGAAAATGCTTTTTCTTTTTATTTAGGCTCAGATTTCAACTATAGATCGTATTATTAATAACCATAATAACGACCAACCAACAAAAACAACCATATAAACATAATACCAACCAAAAACATAGATAACAACCACAATACAAAATCAAATATATCAAACCATTAAACTCTCTCAAATTCCTCCAATTATCATAATCCCACCCCTTATGCAAAACCAAACCCTCCTCCCATCCCAGTTTATCCTCTTTATTATAAACAAAATCCACCTCAATTTTCAACATAAAGCATTACACAAAATCAATACCTCAACACTCCGCTGGCGTTTGTAATCGTTTTTATTTTTAAATAAATTTTAGCAAAGTCATGTATTTTAAAAATCTTAAGATGTCTATATTTATGTGTTTATTTAGTGGTTTCATTAGTGACAAAGGCTAAACTTTCTTGGAAAAATGTCTTTTATGTAAACCATGTTTGCTATTAATTCATTTAGGGCTAGAATATGTTCATTGTCTTCCAATGAAAGAAGGGTTCCTTTCCCCATAGTCGGGTTGACATTAGAAGCTTGCCACGCCCGGACTGTTACACCAACGCATTAGCATGTTAAAGCGATTTCATTGAAGAGCCTAGCTTTCTTAACTAGTAAGTACTGTACTTACTGGGTTTTTGAGGGGGGGAGGTGTCTTTCGCTGGAAATCTCGCCCCCTTCTACTTTGAAAAATACCTGTGAAACCGGTTTAATTCGTCATAGCCAGCACTCCCGCAGAGAGGGGGGTTGTACTTGCAGTGTATCGGTATATAGTAGATGGGAAAGCCAGAGCCGATCGTTACGCCGCCCACGTGTTATGCTCTTCGTTAATGTCTAAGCCAGAACACATAATTATATCTAATTTTGTATTTCTTAAAAAAAAATCGTTTGCCCAGCCTAACAGAATTGTTGTTATTGTTTTTAACCTGTAAAGCGCTTTGAGGAGCCACCTTTAATGGTGCCATATACAATAAAGTTCATTATTATTACTATTGTTAATTTGCTGGACAGAGAGGTGAACATTATTACACAGAAGACAAAGATAGCGATTTACGTTGCATTGTGCATTGTGCTGCTGTAATACAGTTTTAAATAATTAAAAGTCTAAACAGTATCAGCTTTATTTATGGGTTTTAAATAAAGGCGATTTAAACACGATTTAAATCAATATAAATGTTTATATTGTAACACATAGTTGACTATTCATTGTTATTAAAATGACTTAAATTCATGTTGTGATATTTAGAAATATACATTTGTTTGGTGCGAGTGAAGTTTTATTTAATCTCTGAGCCATACTGATTCTTATGGAAGCCAGTTTCTGCCAGGGAGTATAAAAAACACACTACGGTATTCTCTCCGATGCAGTGGAGTTAAAAACATATCTCTGATGCTGTTCCTAAATGAATATCGTTTATGACCATCAGACGCTTTATGCTCCTTTTCTTTTTTCCAGTGGATTGAACAGGGAGTGGCATTTCATGATGTACTTTTCAATGATGAAACAACAGTGGCTCTGGAACAGTTTTCAACCATGTCGTTTTATAAAAAGGGGAGATATGTGAACAAGCAAAACCCAAAACAAACATATATGCCATACGGCGTACGCGTTACTGAAGCTAAAAGTTTAGCCTTTGTCACTAATGTAACCACTAAATAAAGACATATAGAAATCCCTGCGTTACAGACTGTATATGGCTGGTATTGGTAGTTTAAAGAAAAAATACACACCAGTATTCCACTTTCTCCCTAAAGCATCAGAGTCTTACATGTGGTTATTTCGGAAACGTTTGTACATGCTTCTTCTGACCATGTTACTGTTTACTGTTACTGACCATATTAAGTTTAAGTGCCTGTGGGAACTTTTCCTGTCCGTGGGGGGGGGGGGGGGGGGGTGGACCGTCTTTCATTAGAAGGTTAGTCTGTTCTACTTTGAGAATGTAGAGGGGGTGGAAAGTGCCCGCAGTCATTTAATTAATATAAAAATTCGCACTGATTTCCTTGTGAAGATAAGGACATAGGAATATTCGTGCGTGGTCAAAAAAATGCCATAAAAACGACAAAGTGAAGGCTGTGAAAACATTCACAATGTACTTTATACACAAAGCAAGTGTTCTCACAACTCTAGGAGGTTTCATGAAAATGCTACAGGCGTGCCAAAATCGTTTTTTTAAATTCAAGGTGACTTTACCGCGATTTTCATTTTCAGATTGTGAATCAAAAAAATTAATTAAACACGCGATTGAGATTTTAATCAATTACTGTATTGATTGAAACACACATTCTGTACAGATACAGTACAGTCACATTCTCCTGTGTAAAACGAATTAGCAGGTGATTGAGATAACAATGCACCGCCAACTGAGTGGAATGTTCTCATTTGTTCTTAAGTGTAAAAAGAGTTGATAATTCTTAATAATTCGGTGTCGCATTAACTAACCTCTTCAGTTTATTACGCCAGACAGTTCGTGAATATAATTATATCGTTATTAATTTGTTTAGATACGCAATTCCATGTTATATTCCCTGTTAATCAAATTCTAAAAGTATGCATTTGTTAGATAACAAGCGAATTCACAGAAAAGGTTAAAAGACTATCACTTTTCACAAAGTATATAATCCTAATATTGTCAGAAGGAGCACGTAAAAACGTTTCCCAAATAACAACATGTAAGACTTTGATGCTTAAAATGTTTAGGGAGAAATGGAATACTGTGTATTTTTTGTGTATTTGTGTATTTTTTCATTAAATTACCAAGACCAGCAATATACAGTACAGTTTACATACAGTAATATGTTTATGTTCCTAAATTAATATCGTTTATGAGCATGTGAAAGGCATGGTGAATCGGAGATTCTCAATAATTACTTTGTATGATTGGAAACGAATGCGTGATTGGATCAACTAAATGCTGTGGTGTTACTTTTTGTCAATGAAAAAATAAACTCTTTTCGTTTACAAGGACGTTTACAAAGAATGTGGACCAGGGTAATACTTTGAGCTTACAGCTTGTCCAAGGTCATCCATTATTAATACTATTAGTGATATCTTCGGTAAAGACTTTGATGTATAAAATATTCCTGCATAATTAAAATATTTATGATAAAGGTGGTAGGTTGTGTACTTTTTTCCAACAGAACAATCTTGCTTTTATAAAATATACCGCCTTTTTAATGCTTAATGATTAACATGCAGTAATACACTGTTTAAATTTAAAAGTCTAAAGAGTATACAACTTACATTCTTAACTGAATAAAGATTGTCCCTCAGCAGTGATCGGGATTCGAAACCGACGTTTTCTGGTGACAGCTCAAATGCTGTACAGGAGAGGTTAACCTTTATTAGCTCCACCTGGCAGTTTTACAAGGTGATTCCGGATACTATTAACATAATATAGTTTGCATACGGTATGATGCGGTATACTGCGACACGCCCGCCGTGTTATACCGCAGCATACCCCGCTTGTTTTGAATGGCTGCATCTGTACTTATACATACCTATTACGGTCATCATGCATAGGCCTAAAACATCATAAGTGTAGCTTATTTCTCCCCATGAGGATTTTTTATTTTCTAATTAAGGCTTAATAAACTCCTACAGTATGTATGACTTTGGATAATACTCTTGTATAGAGCACGCTTCAGGCACATACTGTATTTGTACAAATCCAGCCATTCTGAATGCACGCTGGATAATGCAGCAGATTGCTTGTACACACTTCATCATACTACATTGTGCTTTTTAAAAAATATTCTGTTGTGGGACTGAACTATTTTGTACCATTGTCAGGTGGTTCAGTGAATGCTTAATGTGGCATGTGGATGCATTTGGGTCGTCACCAGGAAACACCTGGTTTTGAATCCTGGTCAGTGCTTAGCCTTTTGGCCAATCTTTTTCAATTATAGAATTTGAGTTGGATAGTGGTTAGTTTTTATTAATTTTATGCTGTATATTACATTATGTTAAATATTCAATTAATTAATTCACTGAAGTGTACGCTATTGTTTTGGTATACAGTATCTGTGAGTATGACTTCCTGTGATTAGCATGTGTGGAATGTCGGGAGTCGAGAAAGCGCTGCTTAAAAATCCCGATCAGGAGAAAAAAGTCCTGTGTATGATTTTCTTCCCCCTCATTGGAGTAAATCCCTAATTTTGTTGCTTAACTCTCTAGGTCCTCAGAGGTTCATACCACTATTGATATAATGATTTCCATTAAGGGCAATTAGAGTTGTATTTTAGCACTTTTGAGCATATTGCTGCAGTTTTGTCTTGACCAAAGGATGTCTGGTCTCTGTTGTTGCAGTGTCAATTTACTGGTAATTTACGGACTCAGGATGGCTGTTCTGCATTGACTTTAGAGCAAGGATTGGATTATGACACTGTTATTACACTGTTATCACTGCTGTGATGTTATGTGCCTATGAATTAGTCCCTGGAGCATACCGTCAAATATTTTGAAATTATAAAAAAAATGCAAGATTAAGGGGTTCATTCTGAGAAGTGGTGTATTGGTTGCAAAGTGACTGACTTTAATAAACTTAAACAGCTAATTTTGCTTGAAGAATTTAAAAATTATTTGACATTATTGTAATTTGTCTGAAGGAACAGTGTTTACTACTTCTTTTTGACCCTCCTCTAATGGAATTGATATTAACTCAACAGTTTTGACATCTACTGTGACATGTGATCCAAACAAGAGGCCTGTTCCTTTGCACACAAAAATCAAATTTTCACTGCTACAAACCAGGCTGATTTCCTTACATTAAAGTGTAAACAATAAATTCCAAAAATGTTGCTTTGATTCAGACACCTACTGTAAAACAGGACACCAATGAAGAGTATGATCCATTTATTTTAGAGGGTTTTGTGTCAATAATTGGAGATCTGAAAGGCCAGAAGTTTATGCAACATTTTGAGACATATTGAAAGTCATATAATAAGAAAACCAAAGCAGGTTATACTCCCTGTTGCACTCCATCCAATACGAATTATAGGAGAACCCTTTGAGTGTGCTATTTTTAACTTGTCGGTTCCATTCCACTTCAACAAAATATTGTTTCATTGATTGGAAAGACTGTTAAAAAACAAAATTCTGTTTCTGGCCACCAAAAAGACTGACCAAAGGTCAAATTTCATGTACAAACTTGTTGCATGAGTCATGCAACAATTGTCTGTTAAACATGTTATTTCAAGTGCATATCATCCAGAGTCTCAATGTTGATGGCTAGATGTACATTTTCTTGATTGATTTTCACAAGCTTTTTTTGTATGGAGATCACTAACAAAACAGTTTTCAAGTTTCTCAAGAGATTAACAATAAGATTCAAGTCAAGACTTTGACTAGGGCCACTTAAGGATATTCACTTTGTTATTCTTAAGACACTCCAGTGTTGCTGTGGTCTTGTGCTTTGGCACACTGTCCTGATAAAAGGTGAGTTTTGTGTATGTTTTAGGTCTGAAGCAGGTTTTTCTCTAACATTTGCCAGTGCCCAGGTTTGGTTACTTGCAGATGTTGTCATATTGTTACACTTGTCACACTTGTGGAGTAATAAAGAGACTGTAAATTAATGTGGGGCTTTAAATATTCTATGGCCATTTTCCAACTTCTGATGTTATCAGACCTATCTATACACTATCAGAAAACCTGGTGTGACACACAACTGATCTCCCTCTGGATTGAACACCTGTCCATTGCAGTACCTTGGTGAACAGGGCAATTTAAAATAGCTGATCAAACCTAGCCGCCATGTCTTTGAAAGTTGGGAGGAAATCAGAGAACCTGACAAAAACTTCATATGAATAACGTGAAAACATGCTAACTCAAAACAGGAAAGACTGCCAGTGCAATCATAGCACTATGACAGCAATACTTACTGCCCATATACCATATGCAAACAGGTTAATTTGGTTATTTTTATATTATTTATAATATTTATTATTAATAATGATTAATTTATTGTTGTCATACTTGTCACACTTGTGGAGTAATAAAGAGACTGTAAATGAATGTGGGGCTTTAAATATTACCTCTATTATTATAATTCCCCTATTATTAATAGGGGTAGCAATACGTGTTGTATTTTATACCCTTTTTAGTAACAAAGATAACAGTTTATTAATAAAACAGTAGGAGTAGAAGTTTGTAATTTTTTAAGTAGTATTTCAAGTTGTCTAATATGCGGTATTTGGTTTCACTGCTGCCACTTTCATTTTGCAACTATTTTATTTTCCTTACTCTATCTTTTTTATGTTACGTACTGTAGGACCTTTTAGAAATTAATGTTTCATTTATGTGTCTTTAATTCATGAATGAACCAAAATAAATAATTTAAATTAATTGGTGCATCTTATAGCCCCCATGGATTGAGAAAGTATTAAAGTTTTGATTAAATCATGTATGTGTACACTTGTTGGAGCCCAGGTATGTTATTGACTTCTTGCCAGCATACTGTATCAGTTTATATTAGTAGAACCAGAAAAATATTTTAAATACAGCTTGAGTTTGAAGAATGTAGATATGTTGTTATGTCTTTCAAAAATCCATCATAAAAAGCTTTGCTTTGTCTAATAAGTTGATCATAAAATACTACTACTACTACTACTACTACTACTACTACTACTACTAATAATAATAATAATAATAATAATAATAATAATAATAATAATAATAATAATAATAATAATAATAATAGTAATCAGGAGTGAGTGGAGTTAAATGCATCTGTTGTCTTGTTAGCCAGGCTTATTTTCTTTCACTTCAAACATTTCACTGCATTTAGTCTACTAAAGTGGACCATTATGATCTCTCCAGCTGTTGAACCATCTTTAATCTTTTTTTTTTTCATTTTTCTTGAAAATGTAGGTCCAGGCATGATCAGAAAATATGCTACTCCACGCAAAACCTTTCATTGCTGCAATCTTGTTTCCACCTGCATCATAGCACTGAAATTGCCTTAGCAAAAAGTTTCAAAGTTCAGCTTCTCAATTCTGAGACCACATTCTCAATATTTTTTTCTCCTTTAGTTTCTCTTACTTCTTCTTTTCTCCTTACAAAGCTTACAGTACTTTTAACATTATTGATTCTGTATTTTTCTCTTAGTACTATGAAATACAGTATTCTAGTCTTTACACGTACATTAATTTGTAACAAAGCACCTAAAATTTCATTAAAAGAGAAAGGAATGTTATGTTCAGAGACAAAAAGATTCATGTCTTTTTGTTTAACTATTCAACATAACATTTCCATATCACTGCAAGCACATTTCCAATAAAATACCTATCAATTTTTGGCAGATCTTACTGTCGAACACTGCAAACGTTTAGGCAGCAGACCGTTGCAAATAATACAATTGCTAAAAACAAGGAAAATAAAGAACATTACATTATAGGTCACTACAGGATTAAGACTTTTGTGCTTTTCCACTTTAACCTCTATGTTTTACCTAGAAAGTTTAGTGTAAAAGCCCTCACTTTGAATCTTAAACTTATAAAAAAACAGATATAAAGTATGTTCTCACTGTTCATCTTTTCCCTCCTTACATAAAGACTGAATGATATAGTCTTTGAAACATTGGGGATTTTATTCAACATTTTTTACACTTTAATATAATGGGTTGTTGTCATTGCCTTCCTTGTAAAATATAGATTACATACACGAAAACACACAAATCACTGTTGTTGTGAAATATTCCTTCTACCACCACCAAAAATGACAAGGTTTTCCTTATTTCTTATAATGCATTCTGATATTCTTCAAGAATTTTATCTCCTCCCACACAGAACACTATAATAGTCTACTTACTTAGTTTCCTTCATATTGGCTCAAGCCTCAGCTAGCATAACTGTTACAAAATGTCAAAGGCATAATACTCTACATTTGTCTCATGCATACCTGTGTCAAACTTAGTTTAAATCCTGTCTTTACATACTGTTTCAGTGCACAGTAATGGCTCTCATTACCTCAATGATCAATAGACATTGTGTGTTCCTAAGCAGCAGCTGGGATCCTCTTATTATGACCTACAGTACGTATAATTTTAAGGCAAAAGTGAGGGATACAGTATGCTCAGATATAAAGCTGATAACACATTTGTTTGGTTTTGCTTTCTTTGCTTTTTTTCTTTCACAGCTACCAATGTGGCATGGTTGTCCAATAGTATATTTTTCCATAAAACATTATTTTTATAATAATAAACATGTATATTGTATTAAAACTTTGTTTAAATGCTTTACGCTTCAAACCTAACAAAAAATCTACAATAACATTGATTGCTATTTTAAGTTGCAATGGAAGCTACTGGAACTATATAGAGACTTCAGAAGGTTTCCATTTTCCCTGGAGTATAATGGGAGGTTAGACACAAAACACATTCAATGGTAGCATTCATCATCATGGATAAGGTCAGAGAGCACTTTGAATATGGCAGGTAAATGAATTTTGACCTTCACAAGTTGGGACACTGCTATAAAGGAATCTACAAAAAACTAAATCTACCATTTTATGCTATAGTTTCTATTAAATTTAAGGCTACTGGTATAGTGCTAACTCTGCCAAGTCAAGTCGACTGAAGTGTCTATTAATCATTTTGACTATAATTAGTCTTACTTTTAGTTGACTTAAACAGAATTGGTTTTAGTTGCATTTTAGTCAGGCAGTTTAATTTATTTGTATGTTAAAACGTATTAAGTTATAATAGAATGCATTTCTATTATAGAAAATATTTTTAAAGAAAATATTTAAGACATTTGATAAGATTCTGATAAAAACTATAACTTTTTGATGCCATAATATTTCAGTCGAAAAACTACCATACTCTAAGAGTAGTATAAGTGCTAAAGACGTCGAGCCAGTATCATGCCAACACAGTGACAGGTCTTTGCTTCAGTATGTCACAGCGCTTTCACTCCACACACATTCTTCTGAAGAAAGAAGACGGAATGTCTGCACACGTTCTAAGAGTTTTGGCACTATGATAATATTTTTTGTTAGCTAAACACCCAGCCACATGCTTTGAATGTAAATTACACACTACATGTTATTAAAGAGCCTTTTTCTGATTGTTATTACATATGTGAAATGTACAATACACAAAAAACATTTTACAGACTCACTTTAACATTTTAAAAATAAAATATGAACAAAAATCACACTTCTGACAGAGTGCTATTTCGAAGCTGAAATGCAGCACGCATAGTGTGTTTGACCACCTCTCACATTTTAAAAGAGTAACTTAAGTCTTAAACATTAATCTCTAGCCAAGACAAAAAAATAACTTCATAATATGCAAACTGTAAAACATGGTTTATTTTGGTTTAGTTTTCTAGTAACCTACAATGTAAAAAAAAAACAGATGTCTTGAGCAAGAGTTGTCTTAATGCATTTTTTTGTAGTTTTCAACTAATAATATAGCTCTCTGTTTATCTTCAGTAATTTTTTACAATAGCTTTTATGAGTTTGCATATAAAGTACTGCCAAACTCCCATTTTTTTTCTTCCAGTTGAAATAATGGAGTACCACGTATTTTTTAGTGACTTTTCTTTTTCTAAGTGAGGTGCTCTAGTACTAATCGAATTAGTACAGAGTACACATCTCATTGTTTATCTTGGTACCAATCAATTAACAGGCCATAAGAATTCATGACACATTGTGTGCAAAAGACTTGCTGGAAAATTAGGAACAGTTACAAAACAAAAGATAAAAGGAGAGAAAGCTTTACACCCCGATTCTTCCAATTCTTGCGATTTTTACAGAGTAATAGCCCTGAGCCACCATGCAGTCTACACATTCCCCCAGCCTTACAATTATTCAATAATACAATACAAAACATACAATACAGTCAGTACAGTCAGTGAGAAGTGCACTAAGAAGAGTTGCTCACAGTCTAGAATATACAAAGAACAAACCATAACAGTACAGAAAAACTTGTATTGCACATTATAAATATAAATATAAATATAAATATAAATATAAATATATTGCACAAGTCCCTGGCATATATTGCACAAAAAAACAGTTGTAGACGGGAAAAGCCAGATGTAAGAAGAGAGTTTACTGTTTAGTACAAAAAAAGGTCAATGTCAATGTTGCCCCTGCCCAGACACAAAGTGGATGAGTTGTGAACCTCATGTGACAAAATTCATTTCAATATGAGTTTCAGTCAAATGGGTCATTTCGTCTTGTTGTAATGCACTCAAACAAAAATGCAAAGTGATTTTGTCTTCATTATTGTCTTATGGATTGTTTCTGTGAACATTTTGTCTTTGTTAACTAAAATGAAAAACAAGTTGTTGACAATTTCGTCATAATTTACATTGACTAAGTTAACACTGTTAAGAATCCAGAGTCTCACATTTAGGTCAATTTATGCTGTTTGGATGTAATGGTGTTAGTGGTATTGGGTTGGTTTAGTAGAAGATGTGGTATATATTTTCTGAGATTCACAACAACATGAACAAAAACTCTTTACCTCTTGAGTCCCCTAACTGGGGTGTGTCACTGTGACCTTATGTGTTTTCTTGTCTTAAACAAATATGAAAATTATGTCATATTTGCAATGCTATTAATATTATTTATAACATTTTTAGAATTTTGTTTTAGCCAGTTACATTATCCAGTTTTCAAATGCTTATGTCACTTGTTTTCTATTTCATCAGGAATATTAATAAATCTGGAGTGTACTGTTCAGTATTTCTAAATTGAACACCAGAACTTCTAGCTCAGTGAAAGAGGCCAGATAAATAGATAAGAATGCTCTTAATATACCTAGACATTTGCCAGTGGTGAAAAGTAAGAGGAGTGTAGCGGCAATGCTTGTTAATAAGACAGAATTAAGTGTTGCTGTGCTTTCCTAAATGAGGCCCCATCTCACTCTCCATCTCTGTGGTGCAGCCACAGAGAAAGTATTCACGCAGGCTTATTTAAGATGTTTTCTTTTGATAAGGGACAGCTCCCAAAACGGGGATGCACTTAGCTAAGCCTTGCTATCATGATCAATGGTCATCCATTGGTGCCTATCTATCTAGGGAGTGCCAAATGGACATCTGGACTGCATTCCTAAGAATTAGGAGTAAGTGACTCATATCTCACCTTGATCAACCAATCAGGGACTGGCAGGGCGTGGTAACACCACGTGGGTCTCCAATGCCCGCCAAACTGTCTTGGTCAAAAAGGGAGCGCAAACTCAGGTCGGGGCTCTCCTTGGCCATTTTCGCGCATCCTCAGAGACAATCACGTGACAACTGCTGTTGTCTCCACTGGGACTTGGACTTTGTTCTAAGTGCGAGGCCGAGGATCCCGTACGTACTCAGAATTCTACCAACGTGAATGCTCGCTTGATCAACGGCAGCCTACAGTTGGACCCTCGTCTACAACCTGAATAGCTTATTCAGAAGCAGCGCTGGACTGGGAACAAACTAGCTTCTTCCTGGCAAAAGAATGACTTGTGACGACTCGCGGTCACACTCTGTGCATAGAGACTTTCTACTAGCCGGCCGGTCTGCTGGTAGATCCCCTCGGAGCAACAACTGCCCTGTGCACCACAGTTAGATTCCTCCGCCCGTCCTATTCCGAGCTGCACCTCGACTGGTTGGCCGGTAGCCAGAGGACGCCAGGACAACGCCCATTAGACAACCGCTGGAACAGAGGCTGCAACAGAGCCTGTCAGCTGGTTTGGTGTTTGTGCCGGGAAATTCCAAATCCATACACAGTGGTTAAGTAAACCTCATGTTCTACATTGCGTCTCGAGAATTCAATTGTACCTCAACATAAGTTGTTATCAATTTAATTCATGAGTAATGTATTTACTTCTGAGTTTAGAGTAACAGAGGGTAATAACACTGATTAGCGATTTGGTGTAATTTATGTTAATAAATGTATCTCGTGTATTGAACCTGTGTGTGTGCGTTGTTAGTTGTTCTGACGATTGATTTTCTAAAAGCCACAACGAACCACCTCATGATTACTGCTACAATTAATAATTGTCTCAGTAACACCATCAAACCACTACGGGAGCATGAATATAGATAGTGAGGCCACAAATATTGTGATGCTGCAGGAGGTACAGTCACACCAAGGCACACAAAACCGGTAATGTATATGGTGTGTTCTTCCTGGAATGGAAAATCCCTTATGTTGTGTATTTGGGAAGAACTTAGATCTCCTAAATTTACTTCTTTACTGTTATCTTCCATGATGGGGACAGGAATGAGTGTGGCCATCGACATCTTTAGTTTCAGTAGGTTCATGTAGTACATTGTTTTATATTTCACACGCATACAGATGCAGCCATTCAAAATGCGCGGGCGATACCGCATTATTTTCCGGTACGCTGTACGCAGTCTACCACAAGTTACCGGTAAATACCGCGAGTTACCGGTAAATACCGCTAGTTACCGTAAATTCTCCTATAATACGACAAGCAAAATAATAGTATCCGGAATTTCCGCAAGGTGGAGCTAATAAAGCTCAACCTCTCATGTTTGAGCTGTCGCCATCAAAGTCTTTAACGAAGATATTACTAATAGTATTAATAATGAATGACCTTGGACAAGCTGTAAGTGTAAACTCAAAGTATTGCCCTGGTCAACATTCTTTTTTTCAATGACCGTCCTTGTAAAAGTAACACCACAGCATTTCGCAATCACGCATTTGTTTCCAATCATGCAAAGTACAGTAATTTTTGAGAATCGATTCACCATGCCTTTCACATGCTCATAAAAGAGATTGATTTAGGAACATAAACATATTACCGTATGAAAACTGTACTGTATACAGTATGTATATGTATATTTAATGTCTTAACTGTGCCCGTTTAAGTATTGAATATTCATATGGAATTTTACCACTGAAGGGAAATCTTAGTAGCTGAGCATAAAAAGAATAGGAGCATACTGTGAAGGCCATAAACGATATTAATTTTGGAACATAAACATACAGTATATGGCTGGTCTCGGTACTTTAAAGAAAACATACATGAAACATGGTTTCATTATGACCAGAATCGGTCTTGAGATATTTTTAACTTGATTTACAGTATTTGAGAGGTATGTCTTAACACCGATACTACAGTACGTAAATACTGCTCACGTATATGTTTCTACAGATGCAGCCATTCAAAATGGGTGAGGTATTTCACGGCATACCGCGACACGCCCACCGGGGTATCACGCGGTATCACGTGTGTCACGTGACTAGCTATCCGGCGTCGCCTTGTAAAACCGCCAGGGGGAGCTTAACCTCTCATGTACAGCATTCGAGCCTTTAATTTTGAACTGTGTATTACAGCATGTTAATCATCAGTCATTCAAATGTTGGTATATTTTATGAAAGCAAGATTGCTCAGTTGGACAAAAATACACAACCTACCTTTATCAGAAATATTTATGCATCAAAGCCTTTACTGAAGATATTACTAATAGTATTAATAATGGATGACTTTGGACAAGCTGTATACTCAAAGTATAATTTCTTTAGCACATTTGTACAAGCACTTGGAATCTGTCCAAGCCATACTTTGTCAGGCATTTTGTTTTACTTCAACGGGGCATAAAAACTTCCTTGCTTTTAACAGGGCGTTTCATAATTTCTAGCTACGAGAATGATTTAAAATGCGACACCTATCATTCAACTAGAGCTTAAAATATCACAAGGAAAAATACACACCGGTATTCCATTTCTCCCTAAACATTGTAAGCTTCGAAGTCTTTAACTAACGTGATACCGGATACGTCAACAAGCATACTTTTAGAATTTGATTAAAAGGGAATATAATATGGAATCGCGTATCTCAAGAATTTAATAACGGTATGATTATATCCGTGTACTACAGCAGAGCTATGTAGGGCTGTTTCGCCTGCCTGATCATGCGAGCTGTCTTGTAGCCTACTGGTCTAGGTGCGTGACTACCAACTGGCAGGTTGTGTGTTCGATTCCAGCTGGTGCTGGACTTTTCATTTTAATTTATTTATTTTTTAATCGCGTAACATAAACATATTACCGTATGCAAACTGTACTGTATACAGTATGTATATGTATATTTAATGTCTTAACTGTGCCCGTTTAATTGAATTAAAAAAAAATTATTTAACACGAACATTAAGCTGTTTACATCTTCCGCCTGAGAACAGTCACCCGTTGCTACCCAACGCAGAATGGTGATTGGCTGACACTATCTGACACCCCTCTGATTGGAGAAAAAAGACGTGCTGGTGTGCTATACCAGGAAGAGGATTTCTTTCTATTCAAAACGTGTATTTTAAAAGTTTAAGAAGTAAAAACCTTACAGCGTACACAGATTTCTAAACTGATCAGGATCGTTATCTTTGTCTTATGCATAATAATGTTCACTGCTCTGTCCAGCAAATTAATAATAAACTTTATTTTATATAGCGTTTTAAACGAATAAGTAATTAGATTGCTCATAAACCTAATCACTTGCTTTTTCTTTTTATTTAGGCTCAGATTTCAACTATAGATCGTATTATTAATAACCATAATAACAACCAACCAACAAAAACAACCATATAAACATAATGGTGGTGCTGGACCTTCCAGTTTTATTTATTTATTTTTTAATCGCGTAACATAAACATATTACCGTATGCAAACTGTACTGTATACAATATGTATATGTATATTTAATGTCTTAACTGTGCCCGTTTAAGTATTGAATATTCATATCTAATTTTACCACTGAAGGGAAATCTTAACATAAACATACAGTATATGGCTGGTCTCAGTACTTTAAAGAAAAAAATACACACCAGTATTCCATTTCTCCCTAAACATTGTAAGCTTCGAATGAAACCACTAAATAAAGACATAAATATAGAAATCTTAAGATTTGTTTTATTTAATGTTGGTAGCAGGATGAACTGTCAGAGTGTATATTTTGTCGCAAAGTTGCTACAAGATGTTAACAGTGAAAAAGGTATTTAGAAATGAGTTATTTCAAGATGAAAAAGAAAACATACACGAAACATGGTTTCATTACGACCAGAATCGGTCTTGAGATATTTTTAACTTGATTTACAGTATTTGAGAGGTATGTCTTAACACCGATACTACAGTGCTTAAGTACTGCTCACGTATATGTTTCTAGGTTTATATTATGCATTTCATATGGTCAAATTACTTTTGAGCAACTAATAAGAAGCGCTAAACGGTATGTGTTTTAGTTTCGTTTTGTGCTGGAACCCGTGGATTGATTAGAGATATCAAGTACATACAAGTCATTTTTTAAATGTTGTAGTTCGTCTTGAAAAAATGTTACGAGTACATCATCTATCAACAATTACACAGGTTCTGTTTCCATATTGCGGATTTTGGTTAGGTACAGTATTATCAAATCCAGTGGCGCTGTGTGTTACTTTACTGAGTCCCAATCTGTGATTGAAACCTGTAAAACCAGTTTAATTCGTCACAGCCAGCATTCTTCAGGTGTGAGGGTCTTCTGCTCAGAATGAAACGCTAAAATGTTTGTGTATTTTCTAATGGTAGTGGGGGCAGGGTGTGTGGGAACAGGTTCGGTCTTCACACCTGAAACATTTTCTCTGAAAGGATTTTCTTCGAAGTTTAACCGATCTTGTTACAGCATGTTACAGTTTACTATTATTAACCATATTAATTTTAAGTGCTTAATGTAAAATCTTGTAAAAATATATTTTCATTGTTCAAATATACATTAATATACATTAAGTCTGACTATCATATAATAAGTTAAATACAAAACTAAAGAAAAAATAGCATTAAATATAATTCAAAATATTTTGCTAACAATGTTAACTGTTTATGAATAATAAAATGTATTAACTAAGGAGTAGGATGGCACAGTTGTTAGTATGTTTTTTGTTTTGTTTCTTTTTCATAAATACAACAGTAGTACCTGATGTCTCAGTGGCTTTCAAAATTAAATTATGCATGCAAACCTGTGAACTAGAAAGATAACTAAGATTTTAATACTAATTAAATGACCGCGGGCACTTCCCACCCCCTCTACATTCTCAGAGTAGAACAGACTAACCTTCTAATGAAAGACGGTCCACCCCCCACGGACAGGAAAAGTGCCCACAGGCACTTTAACTTAATATGGTCAGTAACGGTAAACAGTAACATGGTAAGAAGGAGCACGTACAAACGTTTTCGAAATAACCACATGTAAGACTCTGATCCTAAAAATGTTTAGGGAGAAAGTGGAATACTGGTGTGCTTCCAGAAGAATCAGTATGGCTCAGAGATTAAATAAAACTTCACAGACATTAACGAAGAGCATAACGCGTGTACTGTATGCACTGCAAGTACAACTCAACTCTCTGCAGGAGTGCTGGCTGTGACGAATTGAACCGGTTTCACGGGTATTTTCAAAGTAGGAGGCGAGATTTCCAGTGAAAGACACCCCCCCCCTCAAAAACCCAGTAAATACAGTACTTACTAGTTAAAGGCTAGGCTCCCGACTACGGCGAAAGGAACCCTTCTTTCATTAGAAGACAATGAACATATTTTAGCCCTGAATGAATTAATACCAAACATGGTTTACATAAAAGACATTTTTCCAAGAAAGTTTAGCCTTTGTCACTAATGAAACCACTAAATAAAGACATAAATAGAAAAATCTTAAGATTTTTAAAATACATGACTTTGCTAAAATTTATTTGAAAATAAAAACAATTACAACCGCCAGGGGAGAGAGAGAACAGGGGAGGGATGTTGGTTTTGCATAAGGGGCGGGGCTATGGAAAGTAGGTATGTTTGGGAATGTGTAGTTACATGTTCTGGCTGTTTGTGAATTATCGTTGTTGAGTATGGAGTGTTGAGGTATTGATTTTGTGTAATGCTTTATGTTGAAAATTGAGGTGGATTTTGTTTATGATAAACAGGATAAACTGGGATGGGAGGAAGGTTTGGGTTTGCATAAGGGGCGGGATTATGATAATTGGAGGACTTTGCGAGTGTAAAATGGTTTGATTATTTGATTTTGTATTGTGGTTGTTATCTATGTTTTTGGTTGGTATTATGTTTATATGGTTGTTTTTGTTGGTTGGTTGTTATTATGGTTATTAATAATACGATCTATAGTTGAAATCTGAGCCTAAATAAAAAGAAAAAGCAAGTGATTAGGTTTATGAGCAATCTAATTACTTATTCGTTTAAAAAGCTATATAAAATAAAGTTTATTATTAATTTGCTGGACAGAGCGGTGAACATTATTATGCATAAGACAAAGATAACGATCCTGATCAGTTTAGAAATCTGTGTACGCTGTAAGGTTTTTACTTCTTAAACTTTTAAAATACACGTTTTGAATAGAAAGAAATCCTCTTCCTGGTATAGCAAACCAGCACGTCTTTTTTCTCCAATCAGAGGGGTGTCAGATGGTGTCAGCCAATCACCATTCTGCGTTGGGTAGCAACGGGTGACTGTTCTCAGGCGGAAGATGTAAACAGCTTAATGTTCGTGTTAAATATTTTTTTTTAATTCAATTAAACGGGCACAGTTAAGACATTAAATATACATATACATACTGTATACAGTACAGTTTGCATACGGTAATATGTTTATGTTACGCGATTAAAAAATAAATAAATAAAAATGAAAAGTCCAGCACCAGCTGGATTCGAACACACAACCTGCCAGTTGGTAGTCGCACACCTAGACCAGTAGGCTACAAGACAGCTCGCATGATCAGGCAGGCGAAACAGCCCCACATAGCTCTGCCGCAGTACACGGATATAATCATACCGTTATTAAATTCTTGAGATACGCGATTCCATATTATATTCCCTTTTAATCAAATTCTAAAAGTATGCTTGTTGACTCCGGTATCACGTTAGTTAAAGACTTCGAAGCTTACAATGTTTAGGGAGAAATGGAATACTGGTGTGTATTTTTTTCTTTAAAGTACCAAGACCAGCTATATACTGTATGTTTACGTTCCAAAATTAATATCGTTTATGGCCTTCACACGCGTTACAGTATGCTCCTATTCTTTTTATGCTCAGCTACTAAGATTTCCCTTCAGTGGTAAAATTCAATATCTACAACGGGCACAGTAAAGACGTTTACAGTAAGTTTTTCTACGACAGACCAACGGACCACGAGTGCCCCTGTCGGTCAACCAATCACGCACCGCGGTATCGCGTGTCATCTTACCTGCGGTACGTGTCTGTACCGCTTACTTTGAATGGCTGCATCTGTAGGTTTATATTATGCATTTCATATGGTCAAATTACTTTTGAGCAACTAATAAGAAGCGCAAAACGGTATGCCCAGGGCGTTTTAGTTTCGTTTTGTGCTGGGACTCTGCTTTAACAATGTCGCCGTGGATTGATTAGAGATATCAAGTACATACAAGTCATTTTTTAAATGTTGTAGTTCGTCTTGTAAAAATGTTACGAGTACATCATCTATCAACAATTACACAGGTTCTGTTTCCATATTGCGGATTTTGGTTCCGTAATATTATTTTCTAAATTTCACGTTGTGAATATATGATTTGGGCAAACAGAGCCGCAAAGAAGTACATTATGGGTTGTTGTTTTTTTTTGCAGTTTTATCTAGAACAAGCGATGCTTAAACCTTTGTCTGATTCTTGTGAAACTCTTCACACGACAGTTACAGTACCTAGGAGTTGACTTCAGTGATGTCACTGATGGGATGTTTCTAAAAATCCATCCTCTGTAAAACGTCTTCTCTAGTTGTCCTGCATATGTATTCGCTAATGAAGCTGTGTGTTCTGAGCCTGGATCTCTACATTTCTGTATGAACCAGCTTAGAGGGCTAAAGACAGCTTGTGTTTAAATTGAGTGTAAGGTAATTTATGCTTCTAAAGTCATGGTCAGCATTTATTATTGTACTGTGCTGTAAACTTGTTCTGTGCCTAGTCACATTATTTTATAGCGTTTTTATAGCGTTATCAAATCTGGTGGCGCTGTGTGTTAGTTTCCTTACTCCCATGTCACATGGTCTGTGATTGAATCCCATGGAACTATGACTTTAATTTTTAACAAACATTTCTTTGAAAAAATGAAACGTTTCCCTTGGTCAGAGATTAAATAAAACCAAACAAATTTATATTTCTAAATATCACAACATGATTAAATTTAAGTCTTTTTAATAACAATGAATAGTCACCTATGCGTTACAAAATAAACATTTATATTGATTTGAATCGCGTTTTGATTTAAATCGTAAATGCGTGTTTAAATATATGTGTTTAAAGGCGATATACTGTATAAAAGCGCTGATTCTTATGGAGTGTGTTCCGCCAGGGATTCAAAAAAAATATTTTTTTTAATCGCGTATCTAAGGAAAATTGCAGTATAACTTTGTTCATGCACAAACAGTGGCATGTTACAGTATAATTTGGGTGTCTCCTCTTGCCAGAAAGCTCTAAATTGCATTTTGAGTGCGGTTTTTGACTTTTTCTAAATTGCAACCCATAAATAAAGCTGATAAAGCTTAGACTATCTGTATTCTAAACTGTATTACAACTGCACATTGGACAATGCAACGTAAATTGCAAAAATGCACTTGGAATCTGTCCAAGCCCTCCTACGAAAATTAAACTGCGACACTGATCATTCATCTCTAAATAAACTTTATTTTATATACCGTTTTAAGCGAATAGGTAATTAGATTGCTCATAAACCTAATCGCTTTTTCTACATAAACACAGCGTGATTGCTCTCTGAAAATGCTTTTCCTTTATATTTAGGCTCAGATTTCAACTATAGATCGTATTATTATAAACTTTCTTGGAAAAATGTATTTTATGTAAACCGTGTTTGCTATTAATTCATTTAGGGCTAAAATACGTTCATTGTTTTTCAATCGAGTCGAGTTGACATTGGAAGCTTGCCACTCCCGGACTGTTACACCAACGCATTAGCATGTTAAAGCGATTCCATTGAGGAGCCCAGCTACCAGTTAACATTGTACTTCCTATTTTGAAAATACCTGTGAATCCGGTTTAATTCGTCACAGCCAGCACTCCGGCAGAGAGGGGGTTGTACTCGTAAAGTAGAAGCAGGCAAGATTTCCAGCGAAAGACACCTCCCCCCCCCCTCAAAAACCCAGTAAGTAGTAATGCTTTATGTTGAAAATTGAGTTTTTTTTTGGTTGGTTGTTATTATGGTTATTAATAATAAGATCTATAGTTGAAATCTGAGCCTAAATAAAAAGAAAAAGCAAGTGATTAGGTTTATGAGCAATCTAATTACTTATTCCTTTAAAACGCTATATAAAATAAAGTTTATTATTAATTTGCTGGACAGAGCGGTGAACATTATTATGCATAAGACAAAGATAACGATCCTGATCAGTTTAGAAATCTGTGTACGCTGTAAGGTTTTTACTTCTTAAACTTTTAAAATACACGTTTCGAATAGAAAGAAATCCTCTTCCTGGTACAGTCGCATGAAGAGAGAGGCGAAACAGCCCTACACAGCCCTGTCGCAGTACACGAATATAATCATATCGTTATTAAATTCTTTAGATACGCGATTCCATATTATATTAGCAGAAAAGCTTAAAACTACCACTTTTTCACACGCTATTTCACGTTAGTTAAATTTAATTTATTTATATATTATATATTTATATCTCTGACCAAGGGAAACGTCTCATTTTTTCAAAGAAATGTTTGTTTGTTGATTGTTATCAAAAATGACTTAGAATCGATCATGTTGTGATATTTTGAAATATAAAAGTCAATTGATTGTCCATAATATCGCTATTCTATTTTTTCGAAGAAATGTTTGTTAAAAGAAAAGTCCAACACCAGCTGGATTTGAACACACATTCCATGAGCTGGTAGTCAGGCACGTAGACCAGTAGGCTACAAGGGAAGTCGCATGAAGAGGGAGGCGAAACAGCCCTACACAGCCCTGTCGCAGTACACGAATATAATCATATCGTTATTAAATTCTTTAGATACGCGATTCCATATTATATTCCCTATTAATCAAATTCTAAAAGTATGCTTGTTGACTCCGGTATCTCTTTAGTTAAAGACTTCGATGCTTAAAATGTTTAGGGAGAAATGGAATACTGGTGTGTATTTTTTACTTTAAAGTACCAAGACCAGCCATATACTGTATGTTTAAGTTCCAAAATTAATATAGTTTATGGCCTTCACACGTGTTACAGTATGCTCCTATTCTTTTTATGCTCAGGCACTAAGATTTCCCTTCAGTGGTAAAATTCCATATAAATATTAAATACTACAACGGGCACAGTAAAGACGTTTACTGTAAATCTTTCTACGACAGACCAACGGACCACGAGTGCCCCTGTCGGTCAACCAATCACGTACCGCTGTACCCCGCGTCATCTTGCGTCACGATGCGCGACGCCGTAGCCAATTACCTCTGGTATGTGTCTGTACCGCGCACTTTGAATGGCTGCATCTGTAGGTGTCTCACCTTATAATTCACCTGACTCACTTGTTCCACTATTTCATAAATCCTTCTCCATGTGGCTAGAAATTTACACTCTGTAGCTGGGACTAAAATTTTCTCATCTTATTAGAATTCCCATAAAGTAGCAAGTTGATTATAGCTTCTTCTTTGTTGTTCCTGAGCCCTTTCATTGTATTCTCTTACAATGGGTAGGACAATCTCCATCCATTCCCAAATATGGTCCACATATTTGATCACTGTTTGGTGAGGACAGGGTTGCTGTTCCCATGACACTTTTGTGATGTCCAACAGGCCATGGGCAGTTGATTCAGGTGGTAAACCCATTTGTGAAACCTTTAAGCCCAGAATCATGCAGTATTTCTTTCTTTAGTATATCATAGTATTTGGCTTCCTGCTGCTCTAGCTCATAATAGGCCTTTTGTGCCTTCACTACCGGTCCCAAATTACGCCATCTTACTGTTCCTTCAGCCAGTTATTAAAGGTAGGAGTCCTTTCAAAGGCTTTCATGTAATGCCTACATATCATCTGTGGTTGTAAACTGATTTCCACAAAGGAATCTGGCTGGGTACTGATGTGGCAGCTGGTGAGCTCCATATTCAATCGCTGAGACTCAGCTCTTAATCATTGATAGCTCATGCTATTTACACTGCTTCCCAGCATGTTAATACTAGTTGCACTTTTTTAGGTAGAATACCATTTTAACAAACAAATGTTTCCCAACTCATAATCAATTTTCCACAGAATGTTTCTTTTTATCCAGATCAGTTCCTTCTGTGGCCATAGTCTTATAAATATCCAAATCAGTCTTGTAGTATCTTCAGTATTTCACTCTCCTTTCACTCACCAAGTTGGCAACAGCAATCCTTCCAGCTTGTTGAAGTTATAACATGCAGCTTGGAAACAAAATGACAATGTAAACAAAATAAGTCTTTAGTGAAGAAACTAGTTTTTTGTGTTCTTAATTTAAAAGGGTAGAGTAAAAGTAACATTTAAAACATGAAAATATCAGAGCATACAGTGAGGTATGCTCACAAAGGAAGCCTTGTTAAATTCACGTAATCATCATTACAGTTTATTAACTGTGATATATGTGAAATCTGATGTCCAGTTTAGTGTTTAACACATTGTAGTAATTAGGCTCTATTACCATATCACCAATGCATGCACTATTATATTGTGTATGTACAGTATTGGTGATAGACCTGCATAGACAGAATAGGATACAAAGATGTTTTCTGTTTTAACATTTGCCAATTTATGAATGGATTCCTTTAGCAGCCATCTTTGTTAAGGCAAAAGTGTCCAAGAATCTTATAATGCTTCTGGAAAAGTACTGTCCCTAAGAACTACTGTACGCCCCTTACTGCATCCCAAGATATAATATGAGCCACGTGATAGAAAGGAATGGCTATCTTTTTTGAAAAGTTTGACTCAGAAGCTGAAGAGAAGAGTTTTTATTTGTAACTTTATTAAATCCAATTAATAATATTTCCTTCAGAATTCTCTTAATGTAAAATGTGTTACTACTGTCAAAAAAGAGCACTTTTCAAACTCCTGGAGGAAGGCAGAAGAACAACTCCCCATAACACTTTTAATTTCTTGAAGCTATTTACATATACCATATATAAATCAGTCAATATTAACAATAACAGAAAGTCTCCTCTACTCCAGTATTTAAGTGCTCCAGCGACTCTTCAACCTGAGCCTGCGCTTGGAGAGAGTCCCTGTGCTCTGGAAGACATCATGCCTGGTCCCGGTACCAAAGAAAGGGCGCCTCTCTGTCCTCAATGACTACAGACCAGTTGCACTGACTTCTCACGCCTTGAAGACACCGGAGAGGCTGGTCTTATCCCACTTGAGATCCCTGGTCAGTTCATCACTGGACACCCTACAGTTCGCCTACCAGCCCCGTGTTGGTGTGGAGGATGCAATCATCTACCTGCTGCAAAGGGCCTACTCACACCTGGACAAGGCTGGCAACACTGTAAGGATTATGTTTTTCGACTTCTCCAGTGCCTTCAATACTATCCTCCTTCTAAGGAGGAAGCTGGAGGAGATGCAAATCAGTGCCTCCATGATCTCATGGATCACTGACTATCTGACAGGCAGACCACAGTCTGTGAGACTTCAGAACTGTGTGTCTGAACAGGTAGTAAGTAACACAGGGGCTCCTCAGGTGACAGTTCTTTCTCCGTTCCTCTTCACCCTCTATACTTCGGACTTCAAATACAACTCAAAGTCGTGCCACCTGCAGAAGTTCTCAGGTGACTCTGCAATTGTGGGATGTATCAAGGGTGGGCGGGCGGAGGAATACAGAGGACTGGTCAGCAGCTTTATGGAGTGGTGTGGGGAGAACCACTTGCAATGTACACCTTGAATGTAACAAAGACGAAGGAACTGGTGGTAGATTTCAGGTGGACAACGGTCAGACCTACTCCCGTCTACATCCATGGGAGTGGCGTGGAGATGGTGCTCATACAAGTACCTGGGAGTGCACATCGACAATAGACTGGAATGGTCTAAGAACATCAAGGCCATTTACAAGAAGGGTCAGAGCCGACTTTACTTCTTGAGGAGTCTCAGGTCCTTCAATGTATGTAGTAAGATGCTACATATGTTCTATCAGTCGGTTGTGGCGAGTGCCATTTTCTACGCGGTGGTATGCTGGGGTTCTGGGATTAGAGCAGTGGATTCTAACAGGCTGAACAAGCTCATCAGAAGAGCCAGCTCTGTCATTGGGTCTGGCCTGAACCCCCCTGGAGGTAGTGGCTGAGAGGAGAATGGTGTCCAAACTAGAGGCCATCATGGACAATGTCTCCCATCCCCTCTATGACATGCTTTTAGAAATGAAGAGCATGTTCAGCAATAGACCGATCCATCCATGGTGCGACAGGGAGCGCTGCAGGAGGTCATTCTTGCCTTCTGCCATAAGAGTGTACTACGCATCCACCTTGCATCTGGGCAGAGGCAACATAGACAGTGACCTGTTTCTGGACTGAACAGTAAACTGATACATCTATTCTTTTTCTTTTTCCTGTTTACAACCATTTTCGTGCAATATATGCCAGGGACTGGTGCAATACATTTATATTTATATTTATATTTATATTTATATTTATATTTATATTGTGCAATACAACTTTTTTGTGTACTGTTCTGTTCTGGTTTGTTTTTTGTGTGTTCTGGACTGTGAGTAACTCTTCTTAGTGCACTTCTCACTGTACTGATTGTATTGTATGTATTGTATTATTATTATTGTATTATTCGTTACATTGTTGCTGTGTTGTCTGTGTTAAGCTGCTGTTGCACTGCAATTTCCCTCACGGGATCAATAAAGTATCTATCTAAACTGTTGTAGTGATTCATAGCCGTTCAGGGACGCCAAATATGTAAGAAAACTGGCTCTCTGAAGGCACCAGTTCTGTAGGGTTTGGGCATTTACTGAGACAATTATTAATTGTAACAGTAAATCACAAAGTTGATTCTTTTGATGGCTTTAGAATCCAACCATGCGACATAACTCAAACAACGCGCACACACAGGTACTAATACACGAGGATACATTTATTAATACATAGAATATGCATATAAACCTAACATATCTTATCGAGAGGGTTATCAGAATACAAAAGATATATTCGGTCAGTTACAAAGAGTTACACATATCAAGAGGACATACGTTCAGTATATCATTCATTAAGACCGTTTCGTAAAGTGAACTTGGTTACAACTTCTACATTAGATACTCAAACAAGTACATAACTCTTAGGAATTAAATTGATATCAACTGGTTTGGATAACAATTGAATTCTCGAGCTGTAATGCATTGAAGTTGAATACTCATCCAATCTCTGGGGATTCAGATCTCCTGCGGGCACAAAGAAACAGTTGCAGGCTGTTGCTGTCCAATCCGCGCTCTCTGGCTCCGTGCCAGGCTGTGCTGTGCGGCTTGCGACGGTGCGCTGCTGATGCTCACTGACCGGCTAGTTGGTGTTGTTTAACTAGCACAGTTTGTGCACAGGAGAAAAGATGACTGTGGGTCCCAGCAAGTCAGGAAGAGGACCAGTTCGTTTATGATGAAGAGCTAGTTCTGAATAGTGATTCAGCTGTCCACAGTTCCGACCTGTTCACGAGGCCTGCTGCTGGTTACTCTCTGGCAACCTCCACTCTAGACTCTAAGAACAAAGGAAAGTTCTGGCACTCGGACACACTGGCCGTTCCGTGGTTGTCCGGGCTGAGTCTCAGGATGGTCAGGAGGCGCGCTGCGAGAATGTCCTGCCCTTGGGAGCCTTCTGCTCCTGGGCCGTCCTGCCCTGGAATTCTCCTTTGAATTCCCTTTAGAACAGTCCACAGAATCCTCTCCAGAATCCCTTCTGAATCTTGTTGAATCTGAATCTTGTTGCCTGTTTTTACCTGGAGGAACTTCAGCTCATTGATTGGCTGAAAGTTCCATGGGCATCAGAGTCCCACGTGGGTTACTCGGCCCTACCAGTCCCTGATTGGTTGATCAAGGTGAGATATGAGTCACTTACTCCTGACACTTAGGAATGCAGTCCAGATGTCCAACTGGCACTCCCTAGACAGATAGGCGCCAATGGATGACCATTGATCATGATAGCCAGGCTTAGCTAAGTGCATCCCCGTCTGGGAGTTTGTTTCTTATCACAAGAAAACATCTTAAATCAGCTTGCATGAATTCTTTCTCTGTGGCTGCACCACAGAGATGAACAGAGAAATGGGGCCTCATTTGGGAAGGCTCAGAACACTTAATTATTTCTTATTAATAAGCCTCGCCGCTACACTGTTATTATAAATATTATACAGTACAATGCCACAGAATAAAAAAAGAAAAGGGGAGTGAAATTTGCCTGTAAGGGGAAATTTGCGATTGTTTCCAGGTTTTTCTATTGCTCCTATAACTTTGTTTAAATCAGTTATTGGATTTTCTCATTTCTATGTGTGTGTCTGGATGTTTGTATATGTTCAGCCCTCAATGGGAAAATTCTGTGATGGATCTTAAGCCCATTCAATGCTGGCACCTATGCCTACAGTATGTGCCTAAAGTCCATGGTTTGTTCTGGTGTTTTTGGATGCTATTCAGCAAATGTGTATTCTGTCGTTCCTGTGGGTAGCTGTGTCAGCATGCGTAGGCTGCAAAGGAACAAGTAAAAGGTTTATTCCATGCTGAAAAGAGAAGAAAGAAAACACAACATTTCGGCTGTGGAGCCTTCTTCAGGTGTGAGAAAGACAGGGCAGTAAGCAAAGGTAATGTAGCGGGAGAACAAAAGCTGGGAGAGAGGAGGAGTGAGGCGTGGGAGCAGGGGACAGAAAGAGAGGCCAATTAGGAGGTTTGAAGTCAGGATAGGTGAAGAGAGATGTGAAATGAAACCTACAATGAATAGAGAGAATTTAGAAGAAAAGTAGTATGTCGTTAAGAGAAGGGGGAAGGTGTGATCCTAGCTGCAGGATAATTTTAGTTTCTGTAGTCTTTCTGATATATGAGCTCGGAAAACCGTCTTTTTGAACACAGACGGGGAGATTAGTGTGATCATGGCTGTCAGAGGTGAAATGAGAAACAATAGGCTTGGAAAGATCTTTAATCTTCACAGCCCTAATATGTTCTCTGAAGCGGTCTCCGAGTCTCCTTCTTATTTCTCCAATGTAGATGGCTGGGCATTTACTGCAAGATATACAGTAAATAAGATTGCTGGAGGTACTGTACAAGTTTATGTGTATTCTGAATGACATCCTTTACATTTTTTAATGGATTCTAAAATGACCTTTATGACCTGCTTCTTCCTGTTATTGTATTCTTTGGTATTTCCAATTTCTTCTGTTTCTTAAAAAATGTTTAATGGTAGCATATTTAGAAATTGTATGGTGCATTTGTGATCATCAATGTATCAAACATATTTTCTCAAGAAAAATATGCCTCATTTTGTTTGAGCAGCTGGAATAAAAATAAAGTGAAAATCTAAATAAACTTCAGTGAACAAATATGTTTGTTCTGTGTACTTTAATTTAAAGGATAGTGTAAAATTAAAACATGAACATTTCAGAACATATGAGGTACGGTATGAAGTTTTTAGAAGACTTGATGTACAATATTATACTTAACACATTGTAGTATATTGTTACACATTGTGTTTCTGCATGGAAAATATTTTTATCACATTGATTAGAGTTTGTAGCTGATATAATCCTTTTAGGAGATGGGAAGGGAATTGAAGTAGAAAAATGTTATCACACATTAAGCTTGCATGCCATCATAAAGAAAGTGTCAGCATTCTGTGATAAGATACACATTTATCTCCAAGAGTATACACCCCAAAACAGCACTGCAGGTCTTTTATATGCAACAGAATAAATGAGTGAACATTGCAATCATCCAGAACTATCTGCAAAGAGAGTTCAGCTATTTAGGCAGAGCGACGTGTTAGTATAAGATTCATATACTGACTTGGGATTTCTAATATAATACACATTCCTATCATCCCAAATGAACTGTGAAAAAATATTTCAAATTAGGAAATATCTGAATAAATAAATCATACAGTATGTTCAGTTGTACAACTCAAACTGTATGTTTCACTTTATCATCAAATACATATCGAATGTGTATTATATGTACTTTGTGGTAAATTTACCTGTTCTAGCACAAAATCACCAGATGGCCTCATTCACTATATTCGTATTATATACATCCACAATATTTTAATGCAACAATTTATTGTTCTTCAGTGGCTGCATATGCCTGGCCACTGTAATTTTCCATCCTCAATTCTGTATTTCTGACCTCTTTTTTGTCAGGGCATCTTTATACTATTGTTAATCAGAAATAATTCCGTAGAAAGCCAAGTTTCATAATACATATTTCTTAAGATCTGACTACAGCCTTCTTACAGTCTTTTCTGTTTACAACTCATGTATATCCACACACATATTCATATATAATTTACATAACGGAGAAAGTACTGTGTCCAGTTAATCCGTACATAGTTTACCTGTGAATAATATAATTACTAAGACATTCAGTTTGTATAATATAAATATACTGTATGTATAAACAAAAGTAGTGAAAATTTTGGAAAGGAATCTGAATTATTTATTTCATCCCTGTGTAAGGATCATGGGCCCTTTGCACATTCCATAAAAAAACTACAGACTGCACTTATAGAAACCACTGGACTATGTAATAGGAGTATCAAATGTCCTCCCAGGTAAGGGCTGAGAAACAGTAGAAGAGTTTACCTAAGCAGGACAAAAGACATCTATTTGAGACATTTGTAAGACTTTATTGTAAATGGGTCATGTGATCTCAGAGAAAAGCTTTTTTCCTTGATTGTGCAGTTAATTATTGAATGGCATGTGTTTGTATGAATTGCTTTGGACAGTTAGACATTAGAATTTGATGGATGTCTGTTTTGTCTTGCCAAAGGATTTGAGGAAAAAAGTTTTACTTAAAGGAACAGGCATTTATATAAGATATTTCAATTCTTATTTGTAATTACAGGCAAAAATGGTACGTTTAGCACTTGACAAAATAGTCCTGCAAAATACAGTATTTTTAAAAGAAGAAACATAACATTTCAACACAGCAGAAAAGCTAACAACATTGCTCATTTTTTTTCAACCAGCTCTAAACATGGCATTTTCTGGTTTCAATAATGTATTTGCTTTAGTTATTTTATTGACATTTTTTCTTTGTATTTAGTAAGTCTTATTTGTACACTGTGAGCATTTACTACAGCAAATTGTACATTGATGCATGTGTCAATACATTCTGGTGACTTGTACTTCAATGTTTTACTTCTTGGTTTTCACTTTAATCCTCTTAAAAGTCATTTTGTATGTTTTAGTTTCAATGCAATACAAATGTTATTTAAATCCAGTTCCATTGGGAAATTATTAGATTGCATGGTTGTATGCATGGTGAAATCAAATAAATAACAATATCAATAACAAATGTGTGATTATCACTTAATCTCAGGTCTCATGGAACTCAGACTAGACTATTTTTGCACCTGCCTATTCATCCCTTGAAATAAAAAATAAATACAAATATTATTCATTTCACTTGAAATTGACATCTGTGTCAACTGAGTACCTGTATCCACCTTATTTTTTAAATAAAAATATTAATTTCTGGCTCCATAATGTAAAGAACAGTAGCTTTCTAACCATTTTTACTTTTAAAACAAAATCCAGCACTTTTAAATCACTCTGGGGCAGAGCAGCCTTTTTTAAACAGTATTACACAGTTTTATGAAAGGAAGCCAATTGAAACCATACTTTAAAATTTGTTGTTTCTATGCAAGCAGAAAAAATCCCTTATCAATATGAGCTGTGTAATACTCACAGCAAAAACATATGTCAATAAAATAGTTTTTAATTTCCAGGTGAAAGTAAAATAAAAATGACAAAATACAACAGGAGCGGACCTCTGTATAATGAGTAGCACTATAAATGCTGACTCACAGGAATTAGGTTTCTTTCTGATGGCTTTGTGCCATCTTCCTCTGTTAAGTGTTGACAGGAGTCACACTCAGAAAGGATTATGGTAAACATCTAATGAGGCTTGCCAACAAAACCTGGCTCTCACATAGGATCCGCAAAGTATTTTGCCTTGGCAACAAGAGTCCTTGGTTTTTACCCATTACCCCAAACAGCTTTTGTGCAAGGAACATTTTGCAAGTAAAACTTTAGAAACACTTAGAGAAAGGCGACTCTAAAAAGTTTAGTTTATTCTTCAAGTTTAAATAATGTAATTTGTGACTTTTGTCAATTGTTTTTGATACTGTACAACAATTTTAAATACAAAGCAATGCATAGTATAATGTATATGTGCAATCTGATGAGTTTCTACTACCACTTTGATACTTACAGTCACAGACATTTGATTAATGTCAGAACATTCCATAGCTATACTTTTAAGTGTTTGTTTAGAGAATCTCTTATGTTCATGCACCTACTCCACCAGTTGAAAAACCACAGTCCTAGTATACACTAGGCTGTGAAGAGCAAGGGGAGAGAGATCAGCCAAGGAAAGCAATACAATTCTAGAGAAACTAACAGGGAGACAGGAGGGAGGAACTCTGCTGGGATGTTAACCTCTGTCATCAGTGTTCCAAGAATAAGTCCATGTACGCCTCACAAAGCCCAAACAACAAACACAACAAACAAAAAGAAATCCATTTAAGGGAAGACAGAGCCTTAAAACCTTCAGGATAGAGATTTAGGATGATACTGAAAGACAAGAGGACATAGCTGGGATATAGATATAGTAAAATAATAGAAAAGGAAAATTATATTTTTCATTTAAGTAAGGAGCCTGGAGAGACATAAAAAAAACTGAACTTACAAAAATTAGATTGTAGATGTTTGGGAATCTAATAAAAACAGCTGTATTAACAGTCATTCAAAACTTTTCAATAAGCAGAGACATATAAAATATACACTATACTACAATATAGACAAATACATTTAAAAAAATACATTTTTGAACAATATAATATGAAACCCATATCCCACCATAAAAATGAGACTTATAGTTCTTGTTTACTTTTTACTGTACATATTGTGATGTTTGTAGGGTTGCCACATCATAACCAACCAGGAAACTAAAGAAGAACCCCAAAACATAACCTACAGTAGCTCTTTGGTGCACTAACTACATGTACAAACCTTATGATGACTATAAATACTTAGTACTGCTCACTCAGCTCATAAAAATCCAGGACTAACAGGTCTTGCAGGTCCTTCCAAACACAGACTGTAAATTTCTCTTTGCCACGCCTTTTTAAATCCAGAGAGGAGCCAGCTAATCCCTGACAGCTGGAGCTCATTAGACAGGCAATGAGCTATCAATTACCCCCTTTCCCTCTCTGGAAAATTATAGTCCTCTGCATTGCTTGCACAGGGGAAACTATTTTTTTAAGACACAGAGGTATAGAGGGTAGAGGGTTCTCAAGACTCAAGTCTTAAAGTATACTCCCAATATAACCCTGCCCCAGATTTCAACACAATATGTATTTACAATAAAGAAACAACTTTTAAATGGATCATAATGAATGACTAAATAATAAAGTCACATTTTTCATACCATATTTCATCACAAAATTAAAACTGTAGAATGACTTCAATGTTCTATTAGCATTGTAAAGAAAGCTGTTTGACTTTTTTTTACTTCTGTGTTTCTGAATTAATGAAACATTGCTTTCAATTCTAAAACAGTAATTCTTTTGTGGTTATATCTAGAATATGATGGAATCATTCCTACTGGTACTCTTGACAGGTGCTTTATTCTGTGCATTCCAAGAACCTGATGGCATCGCAACTGCTTACGTTCCTGTAAGCTCTATTCTCTTAACCGTCAAGGCTGAGTGGGGTCTTTATTGGGTTCTCAAGCAGGTAACCCCCCACTAGTGTTTCATCAATCAACCCACGACACGACACAGCAGAACCTAGCATCCTGGGTCCACCTCCTCAGTACGCCACTCAGGACAGCCCTGTCTCCCTATCTATATGGATGATGCCTCTGGTTGCTTATTAACTTCGGCCACTTTTTTCTTGCTGCTCCTTTGATACCAAGCAGCCACAGGCCTCTCAAAAGTGACAGCCCTGCAAAACCCCTACAACAGACTTCAACCGTTTTGCTGACACTCGAGGATGAGGGACTGGTACCTCCTGAGCTTTTCATCATGTGCCTCCTCTATCCTCTCTCATTCAATGAGAGCTACTTGCTTTGTGTCTCTAGACCAAAGGACAATGTCTGGCCTGAGACTCACGGTGGGTATTTATTCTGGAAAGTCTCTTGAGGTCTGCCCACAGTTCTCAGTCATTTGCTGTTGCAAGGATCCCCTTGACCTTTGGCACCTTTACGACATTTTCTCCTGACTTAAAAAAGTGGGTAAAACAAGGGCCCTGGATATGTTGTTTTGGCTTCCTCTTTGCCACCTCTAGCCCATTTACCAGTCCGTGTCAATATCTGATTATGTTGGTACCTAAATCTCCAATCTGACAAACCTGCATGACAAACAGAGAGCACATGCTTGAGGTTAGCAGGCCTTCAACAAAGTGTGGAATTTGCACACTAACAGTCCTCAGGTATGGACGTTAACATGGGCAAAACATCATGCACAATTCATACAAAGCAAGAATTTAATCCTTTACTCTTCCATGTTCCAGATGTCTTGCCAGGTCAGTGATCTCTCCCTAACATCTTCCCAATGTGTCCAATGAAACCTGCTTTTTCATTGCCTCAGCTATAACTTGCTGAATCACCTTCAGGTCAACTTTCTTCCAGTAGAGTCTGGTTGTACAACCCAGACCTAGCCTACCCTGATTCTCTGACCCCACTATATCAGTATGCTACAACCTTTCCTCCACCTTCCTGAGTGCTGCACTGGCTGCCCACTTGCAACCAGTTCAAATCTCTATTCCAGCCTGACAAACCTTCTTATCTCTGCTATCTTTGCACAGCTTAGTTGTTTTAAACTCTTCTACCGCTGATCTTATTGGTAGTTATAACTTAGTGCCTATTTTATAAAGGCAGATAGAAGAAAAACATTTAGGAATGCCTGGAAAGGTTGATTTTATTTGTTTAGAAGTTGTTGAGGAGTAGTTGCATAGGTGTACCTAGTGAACCAGCAAAAGCCAGAGGACTCTAGGAAGAACTCTGTGTTGATAGCAACAGGCCTTAAACTTGCCAGGTAAGTCTCTTCTCTCCAAAGATCAGATCTTCTCTCCAAAGATCAGTCTCTTCTTTCTAAGCATGTGTTTGTAAAAGGATTTCCTTCACACTTTGCTTGTTATTAAGATCCGCTATAAACCATTTCCCCAGACTCTTAACTAGTTTCTCACTTACAGTAGGGATGGTAACTTCTCCAATCCTAAACTGGAATTTGTCCTGAACTCACCCCTTTTTCAAGACCAAACTTCCAGATTTTTCAGGCTTGAAACCATTCTCGACCAGCTGATGAGCTGATGACCTCCATGAGGTCTTCTAATATCCACCTGTCCTCTGGTACTGATTACGAAATAATTGTCAGATCATCCATGAATGCTCTAATTGGAGCCTGAGGGATGCCACTTGCCAGAATTGCTTCTCTCCTCGGTTTTTCTGCTGATTTCACTAGTAAATTCATTGCTGCAGTGAAGATAAGAAGAAGATAACTGATACCAGTGGTGATTCCTATATCCAAACTCTCCCAGGCAGTAGTGTGTTAATATAATTGTTATTCATCATAAACCTAGTCAGTCTATTTGCCAAAATTCTATTTTTTTCTGTCTCTTCAGTGATCCTCAGGGTCTTAATGCGATCCCTCAAGATATCACAGATTTATTCCAATGCAGGTTTCTCTTCTTCTGCTGATAGGAGTAAAACCCTTCTCACATGTCATAGCATAATTTTATTTCCTATAGATACTTCCAGCACCTGGTCTACATCTTCATCAAATGCCACTCAATCTTTGCTATAACAACTGGCCATTTCACAGATCCTTCCATAACACTGTAATACTCTTTTTCAGACTGACCTATTCCGTGTATACTCTCACTCTCCGGTTGCTTCTCTATCTTTCTTGGCATATCTATAATGTTGTGGTTGCCACCCCTCTCGGCATGTGCATAGAGATTCTGGGGACTGTGGTTTGAATCCAGTCCTGGGATCTTCTCCGTATCACCAGGTTGCCCTGTGCTCATTACTTTGATGTTTCAAACACTTAATCTTTTCTTGATGGATCTTCAGCTCTCTTTTGTCCTTACATATCTTAACACATCTGCAGACCTCAGATTGTTTACTTGGTTATACCATCATTGTTTGCATATCACATGTATTTGTAACCATGGTCTGTCCTGTAGGTCGATCATCCTCCTCCATTCTCACTCAGCCTTGGGGGTATCTTATAACATTTTTCCATAGCGATTGGTAGTGGGTACAAAAGTTGTGTTTCAGCCTCTCAAGCCTATGCACCCCATTTTGGGTCTTTCCCAGATGTCAGAAGTCTTTCTGCGCTGTCACCATTCTTCCATGGTTGTTTACTAATCTTTCCTGGTAGTCACTGGGTCTCCAGAGAAGAAACTCCCTAATATGAAATGATCATTGCTACTGGGACTCTTGACAGGTGCTTCTATTTCTGTGCATTCCAAGAACCTGATGGCATCACAATTGCTTTCTTTCCCTTTAGCTCTACTCTCTTAAATATCAAGACTGAGTGGGGTCTTCTTCTGGTTCTCAAGTGCGTACCCCTCATCACCGGTGTTTCATTGATCAATCCACGACACCTCAGGAGGGCTCAACCTGGGAACCCATTGTCCCGGGACCACCCCCTCAGTATGCTACTCAGCACAGCTCTGTCGCCCTACAGCCTGTTTTAATTTGCAACAGCTCATTCCTTTTAAGACATACCCATCTGAATGCTGCCTCAGCTTGCTTATTGTCAACTGCTTTCAAACATCTTCTGTTTGTTAATTTTCTGTCTGTTGATGTACATTACTTTCTAATCATTCATTCAAGCTGTATTATATCCATTATCATCATGTGAAATCCAATTAAAAATATGTTTTAACAGTTTCATGTTTTGGATAAAAACAACCTCCTTAGGTTTCCATAGTGAACTATTTGACCACTTCAAACAACACAATTAATGTAAAATCGAATACTGAATCATCAATATATTATATGGCATTGGTAAGTAAAGGTCCACTTTATTCCTTTTGTGAGGTCCTGATTGCTCCTTCCTCATCCTCAACTTTTTCAGCCACTACTGTTAATGCTAAAGAATGTTGTAGCTCATTCACATACTGCATCTCACTTTATACGTACAGTGCAGCTACATATGTAAATACTTAATAGTTTGTTGTTCGTATCTCATGAATTGGAAACAAAAATGTGGGAAGAGAGACAACCCCAGATCATTTCACTAATGCAACTGCATACATATGGGTCACTAATCCTTCCCATCAATAGTTCTTTGCTTAGCATCCTTTCACCACACTCATCACCACGCATGCAGCATCCTATTTCTTGCTCTGGATGGGAATTTTGACTACCTCATCCACAAGGCCAAGATGAACCTTACTGGTTCAAGTCAGAGAATGCTAGAGTACTTTTATATTACTACATAAATGCTATAACTGAATATTTCTATATTAAACATCCTGATATATAGTAGATTTTCTTACAAATCAAATTCTTTGTATTCAATGTGGTTTAGTGGCTACAGAAATTCAAGGTACTGTAACTTCTGTAACTACTTTTACTACTGTAAAAGCCATATTTCTTCAGGTACAGATTCTTCAGTTTGTTTTCTACTGTTATTTCTTAATTCAAGACATGTATTGTAATTCTTGCCCTTTTATATGAGATTGCAAAAGAAATAAAATAACAGCCATAATGTTCATCAAACTGTATTTGCAGTATTGCTTTCTGGTTCAGTGAAATCCTTCTCTCATGAGCCCATGCAGCCTTTTATAAATCAACAGGAAAGTGTTTTCCAAGGATACCATATATTACTCTCTTTGTACTTTAAATACAGGTATTATTGCCTTTATTGTGTTTATTGTGTTTACTTTATTTACCAAAAAGCAGTGGAAAAAATATTTATAAAATACAATTCATTGTAGTCCAAAATAGTGCATCAAAATTAAAAGAGAAAAAAATCACTATGATTTTGAAACTAAGGTACTGTAAATGAAGAAACTGGGACTGAATTTTTGGACAGATTAAGAAAGTAACCATAAAGTTGAACTCAATAAATATTTCAGTAAAGTAATAAAATATCAAGTTTTATACCATATATGTGATTAAATATGTTTCAAATATAGAGGGGTTAAGAAAATTGTAATACCAGGTGGGACAATCAATAATAAAATAAATGTAATAAAAGTAATGACAAATTGTAAAATATATGCCAAACATATACAGATGCAGCCATTCAAAATGGGTGGGGTATTTCGCGGTATACCTCGGTGGGCGTGTCGCAGTATCACGCAGTATCACGGGGTTAATTGCGTCATTTGACGTCATGCCGGAAAGTATCCGGCATCACCTTGTAAAACCGCCAGGAGGAGCCAATAAAGCTTAACCTCTCATGTACAGCATTTGAGCTTTTAAATTTAAACTGTGTATTACAGCATGTTAATCATCAGTCATTAAAAAGCTGGTATATTTTATGAAAGCAAGATTGCTCAGTTGGACAAAAGTACACAACCTACCTTTATCAGAAATATTTATGCATCAAAGCCTTTACCGAAGACATTACTAATAGTATTAATACTGAATGACTTTGTACAAGCTGTAAACTCAAAGTATAATTTCTTTAGCACATTTGTACAAGCACTTGGAATCTGTCCAAGCCCTACTTTGTCAGGCATTTTCTTTTACTGCAACGGACATAAAAACTCCCTTGCTTTTAACAGAGCGTTTCATAATTTCTAACTACGAAAATTATTTAAACTGCGACACTTATCATTCAACCAGAGCTCAAAATATCACAAGGATCCTCAAGAGCACAGCAAAGACTGTATTAAAAGAATCGTGTATCTAAAGAAATTAATAAGATATAATTATATTCGTGTACTGCGACAGGGCTGTGTAGGGCTGTTTCACCTCTCTCTTCATGTGACTCTATTCAAAAGCCATTTAGCAAAGAGGGGATGAGAAGAGTGGCAAACTAGTATACTTTAGATCTTTAGATCTAAAACACATTCCATAAGAATCAACGCTTTTATATATCGCCTTTAAAGGTGGCTTCTCAAAACGCTTTACAGGATAAAAACAACAATAACAACAACAACAACAATATTGTATTTCATTGCACTTTGACAGATCGTCCTTAAATCGATTGTTGACTTTTCTCTCTTTACTACTATACTTGTTTGGATTGACTGAGCTCCGCTCTGTACCACACAATGATCCCCCCAAAGTCTCTGCCCCGGGTGATTTGGTTTTTTTTTGACAGAGGGTAAAAAACTCTCTCTCTCGCTTGCCCCCCCACCCCCCTGTGTATTGTCTGTTTTTTTTTTGTGCTGTCCTTTGACAAAACAAGGCTCGCCAGATAATGTGAATCGAAACCTGTTTTTCTAGCTTTTAAAGTCGTGCGATGTGTAAGTGGGAACACATCATTATATCTTACATATGAAAAATACATAATATAGCTCCCAAACAAACGCAAACGTTTTTATTCACACATAATCCGACAATTTCAGGAAGACTAAGGAAGGACTAAGGGAATTGTCATCTGTTATTGAAACTCTGTGAGCTCGGTGAGTTTGAGACCACTTGTTATCCCAGGTTGTTTGAATCGCCACAATTCAAATAGAGAAAAAAGAGCTGACTGACAAGATTTAAGATGTGGCTGTCAAAGTTGGATTAAAAAAAACACATTTCCCGACGTTTGTTGCATTGCTTGAAAAATAACTTTATTTCGAGAGACTGGATAACTAATTCAAGTGTTTTTTTAACTTCCTGAAAAACAGCTAATAATTTAACTATATGTGCAAATGTTTTATGATATGTCACTGTTGTGAATGTCTGTGGAATGTATCTTATTTGCCTGTCTGTCCTGGCTGTGCTCTCTCGCTCGCTCGCCCTCTCTCTCTCTCTCTCTCTCAATTCAATTCAAGGTGCTTTATTAGCATGACAGATGGGTACAATGCCACATGCCACTGTTTGTGCATGAACCAGGTTATACTGCTATTTCCTTAGATACGCAAATAAAAAAATATTTTTTTTTGAATCCCCGGCGGAACACATTCCATAAGAATCAGCGCTTTTATATATCGCCTTTAAAGGTGGCTTCTCAAAACGCCTTACAGGATAAGAACAGCAATAACAGCAACAACAACAATATTGTATTTCATTGCATTTTGAAAACCAAGTAATAACTTAACTATATGTGCAAATGTTTTATGATATGTCGCTGTTGTGAATGTCTGTGGAGTGTATCTTATTTGCCTGTCTGTCCTGGCTCTCTCGCTCGCCCTCCCCCCTCTCTCCCTCAATTCATATATAAAATATAAAATCAAGGCTTTAACTTGCTTTAACTCCGCAAGTCTGAGTTCTTGTGTCTGTCATATCCGAACCCGAAAGTATTACAATATGTATCTTTATAGCAGGTGGTGTACAGCTTTTTAGTATAGATTACACTTTTCTAAAATGTATTTAAAAAATAAAAACGATTACAATCTAATCTTTCCACGTTTTATCCCAAGATCCGAAGAAAAATAAATCTAAATGGGGAGAAAGCTATGCTGAAAGTTTATTAAGATACTTAGAAGACAAAGATATCAATTTATGTTGCATTTGTCTGACTGTGAATCAAAAAACACATATATTTAAACCCGCGTTTGCGATTTAAATCAAAACGCGATTTAAATCAATATAAATGTTTATATTGTAACGCATTGTTAAATGACTTAAATTAGATCATGTTGTGATATTTAGAAATATAAATTTGTTTGGTGCGAGTGAGGTTTTATTTAATCTCTGACCCAGGGAAACGTTTTATTTTTTCAAAGAAATGTTTAAAAAAAAAGTCATGGCTTCAGCTGGATTCAAACACTCACCATGTGACGCAGGTCACATGCAGGGTGCTGAAAAAGCACTACAGAAACATCAACAGACAATGTACAGCGTGTACTATTCTTGTGTTGCGGTACATGAATACAATATCGTCATTAATTTCTTTAGATACGCGATTCCATATTATATTCCCTTTTAATCAAATTCTAAAAGTATGCTTGTTGACTCCGGTATCTCGTTAGTTAAAGACTTCGATGCTTAGAATGTTTAGGGAGAAATGGAATACTGGTGTGTCTTTTTTCTTTAAAGTACCAAGACCAGCCATATACTGTATGTTTATGTTCCAAAATTAATATAGTTTATGGCCTTCACACACGTTACAGTATGCTCCTATTCTTTTTATGCTCAGCTACTAAGATTTCCCTTCAGTGGTAAAATTCCATATAAATATTCAATACTTAAACAGGCACAGTAAAGACATTTACTGTAAATCTTTCTACGTCCGACCAACGGACCACGAGTGCCCCTGTCGGTCAACCAATCAAGTAGTGCGGTACCGCGCGTCACGATGCGCGACGCCGTAGCCAATTACCTCCAGTATGTGTCTGTACCGCGCACTTTGAATGGCTGCATCTGTATCTGCAGGTCTGGTATAGTTACATGCACCTGAGTTCTTTACTCTCTGCCACATCTTTGGCAAAAGAGCAATAAATCAGTGGTAAACAGTAAACAAACATTTATTAACAGACAAACTATGTAAAACACAATAAAATGCACACCATAAAAAATACAAGTTATCATATTTACAAAGAAGATGTTACAGACACCTATGTTCTGACCATTCAGAAAAATCCACGCTGCTAACTTAATACTCATAAATCCCATATCATGCCTTTTTAGGCCAAGAAGAAAGACTTGTGTATCCTTAGCAAAAACAGAATACAGAGCTATATCTTGCTTCCTATCCAGATGCTTCAAAGTGAATGGGACCATTTCTCGCTATCCTAAAAATGTATGCACTAACCAGTAGAGATGTATTCATCCCAGAGATTTTTTATAAATGAAATTAGAACTTCTTAAAATAATAAAATGGTGAGCAATCTTTAAAAAAGTTTAAAATAGTTTGCTAGAATCTGGTCTTTAATGCTGATTCGAACAAGGTCCTCCTCTCCTTTTTGTGTGATTTTGTCTCCTTTGCTTCTGCCTACATGTCTATTATCCTGTGTCTCTGGGCTGTTGATAAGTCTTAATGTTTAACCAAGAAGTTAATTAAGGTAAGCCAGCAGATTGCTTTTGATCAACATTTTTCAGACCCCTTACAGTTCAGCAGACACTTCTATCCACTGTTTCTAGATCCTAAGACATTAAGACATAAATTATGAGCATTTTATGAACATTTTTACAATAAAAATGTTAATTGTTCCATTGTTCCTGAATTATGCTGAATGCTGAATTATCTCTTTTTCTATAGTTTAATCAGTTTATTATAAATGAGAACATCTTCAATTCTATTTATGATAGTAGGTTTCACTTAAATATCAACTAATCTTTCACATCATTGATGTTGTTGTCAAAGATGCAATAATGAACTAATAAAATATGCTCATACTAATGCTTCAGTTTTTAGTAAATTTACATATTGAAGGAATATTTAACAAGGACATCTGTTTTTTTTTTTGCAAAACTCTACATAGCACACCCAATCTTTTTAAAAATAACCACAAGTGACTGAGTTAAAGAATTATTGTAGGTACAGATGTTAATGAAGTGAAATACCACAAGTCACAAGCACAAGCACACAAACACCTAAATAAATATATTATATTCATAAATTAATATTGTTAATGATGGTCAGAAACAAAACCAAAATTTCACTTTAGTTACATGATTCCGTATTAATATTCTATATGAAGTGAATTAAAAAAAAGTTCTACTTTTTTGTTGTAGGAAGCTAATGTTCTAACAAACACCTAATACACCACAAGTACCACCAATTGAACGTCTTTGGCCAGCGAATCACACAAAAGTCCAAACCACATCATTGATTGCTACCACACATTCTGAATAGCTCCATCTGTATTTGCAAGCCCTCTGTACAGCATATACCACTAATTCAGAAAATTAATAATAGAATTTTCATAACTGTGGCTTTCACAAGAAGAACAATAATAATGGTAACTCATCTATTCCCAAATATGTAAGCTTCACCTTTTCCAATTCCAAATGAATTCCAGATGAATGTTTTAAAATTTTGTCTGAGTGAAAAAAGAATTTCCAAGTCAAAATTTAGAGCAGTAATTTTAAAATAATAAGAAATTACAATAACTTCTATCAAATTTAAAGGTTGTTTCTCCTCAAATGTTTTTGCACATTTCAGATCTCTATTATATTAATTCAATTAAATGTATTGGAAAGTTTTTTATATTATGTTACTCTCATGTCAACTTTGTTACTAAAATAAATCTATTTTTTTCTAAAATAAATAGTATTTTAATTACATCTGTTTTGTTTGGTTAGTATTACAAAAAAGAGGAACAGTATGTGATTTGCTCAAATTGCTGAAAATATTCATTGACTTTTGTGAGAAAAAGGTAGTACCACAATGCTTTGTTTTTAATGGAACATCCTCTTTAGATAAAAACATACCAAATAAAGGTGAGTCAACGGACTTATGACGAGGTGTATATCCATTAATTATTTGTTAGCGACCCAAACATATTTACTAATATTACATATTACTATTTATTTGCTGTACAGTATGTCTGTAACAGAGGTGACAACACATTTTAAAGCAAAACATGAAAAAGAACACACAGAACATTATTGACCCCCTGCAGTTTGCATACAGAGAAAGGAGGAGGGTAGATGATGCAATACTCACATTGTTAAATCTGGTTTGTCAGCAACTTGATCAAGCAAGGTCATTTGTAAGGATATTATTTGTTGACTTTTCCTGTGTTTTTAACATAATACAACCATTGTTGCTTGCAAAGAAATTCTCAAAAATATCAAGCTAAGCAATAACTGATAAGATAGGTCCTAAACGTCTTAACAAATAGGTCTCAACATGTAAATATGGGGAACTGGTTATCTGACATTTGCTGCAATTCTGCTGGATCACCACAGGGCTGTTTTGTCCGTCTTACTGTATATTTTGTACAATAACAATTGTAAAAGCAAAGAAGGAAATATACATCTCATTAGATTTGCTGATGACATAGTCCTGTATTTTATTGTTTTATTCAAACAATCTCTGAATCAGCAGAAAGTGCCAAAACTGGGAAACTGGTGACAAATTGTGGAAGCTACAAAACATATTTCCCCTAAAACATTGAACTGATTTCAGAGCAGTAATGCTGACTTCTTTAGTAATTAAGTAATTTGAGAAATTACTACCATATCCCATGCAATTTTTCTACGTGCTTAAGAAAGGAATCACAGAAGCTGCCTTCAGAGTATTGAATCTCTTCTGTACAGATCTAGAAGATCCCAATCACATGTCAGGGTTTTATTTATAGATTTCGCACTAGCTTTTTAAAACAATCTAACTAGATTTATGAGTGGAGAAATTACTCTTAAATTTTTAATCTAGATTTTAATATTGTAGGTAGGTCTGTAGACATTTTGACCAATTGATCACAAAGAATGAGGGTAAATGGATTTATATCAGAGCAACATTGTTCTTCCACTGAGTATCCTCAGGATGTCCTATCCAGCATCATGTACGTTCCTTATACAGAAAGCTGTAGAAGCTCTTTTGAGAACAGACACATCATTAAGTTTGCTGATGACTCCCACTGTCAGTCTCCAGATGTAGACAATGATCATAGCCTATGGTAGAACACCTTCCTTCAACTTAATGTGTTGAAAACTAAAAGTGACAAATTGGTAACAGTTACAAATATCTTGGCAATATTATTGATTACAAGCTAACCTTCAAGGAAAATATGGATGCCAAATGTACGAATTGCCAATAGCGATTGTTCTTCATGAGAAAACTCCTCTCTTCCAGTGTGTGTACTACAAGGATGACTTTGTTCTATAGAACTTTTATTGAATCTGTTATTAACATTCATCATAGTTGCATGGTTTGGCAACCTAAATACATGTTATCAGTGCACAACTACTTTTAGCTGGCAGACACTGTCATGACCACCCTTTGCACAGTGAATGTGAGCTCCTTCCATCAAGGGGTCAATTGTGACTACCTAGATATAAGCACAATAGAGATACATTATCCTTCATTTCAACAGCTATTAACCTGCTGAATGTGGACAACTGATATTTTACTTTATTTATTTATCATTCATGTATCTTATGTATCTAGCATACACAGATAACTTATTTGTCTTTCTAAATTGTGAGGATTACTTAAAGCAACTAACTAAACAGAATTCTGGCCACGATACTCTACAGTAGAAGAAATCATGTGACTCATGAGTTAATTGTAAATTTTTCTTTTGATCAACAAACTTTCTTTCTTGTCAGCAGCCTGAATATCAGAGCACATTTAGTAATAGCCCTATAGCCTGGGATAAACTGAGTTCTCCATATTTATCCCATTTGCTGCCAGACTCAAGCTAGACACTGTACACAGATGTTTTAAACAGTGAAGTTTTATGCCACAATAGCATCGCTTAGGAACAGTCTTCAGCACTACACTCTCTCTCTGCCGCTGGGCATCCCTGACACAGAGTCAGCCAGTTGATGTATTGTAACATAACTACATAACATAACAATCTATTGTTAAAAACATGTCATTTAGAAAGTTTATATTATAAACAATAACACAATAAAAACAACAGAAATGATTATACAACATACTGTACAACTTTAAACTTTACTATATACAAAACAATGCTCTACAAATACTACATTTTACACACCCAGAAAACCAGAATGTAAGCCTTGTAACCTGAAACACTCCAACCCCTTAAAATGCCAACATGAGAAAAACCTGTGCCCAAAAGTGAAAGGAAATCTGTCTCCCTATTCCAAAAATGCATCACCAGCAACAAATGGGAGTTTCAAAAATGGTAAATGGTATCAGGAGCTGACTGCGCGATTTACTCAATAAGTAAAATAAATATTCATAACCCCCAATGTATACCCGTGCGGTTGGTATAGTTAGAGGCACTTGAATTCTTTCTTCTCTTGCACAGCTTTATTGAAAAGAGTAATAATCCAGGCACACTTGGTTAAACAAATACTAATGATGACAATACAAACACTACACTACACACAACAAAACATACATCACACAAATTACTCTATTTACAGAATATACAAACAAGGCATTTCAGAGGCCTACCATCCTTATCACCCAGAAAACCTCCATAATTCTAAATATTAAACTCTTGATGTCTACAGTGGCCAAAGAAGAGATAAGCTGCCTTTCTAAATAAATGCAGTACAAACTGCTGTTCAGTCTCTCTCTCTGAATCCCAGATAACACAAAAAAATGGATATCTCCCTATTCTAAAAATGCATCCTTAGCAGAAAAGACATCTCTAACCAAGGTATTGTCATGCCCACTACACCTAGAGGGCGCTCTACTTCTCTCCTGTTCCCAGTTCCCTGTGGTTATTCATGTCTTTCTTGTGTGTGTAGCCTATTTACTTCCTGTTTCTGCTCTGCTCCTTGCTCAGCACTGAGGTTTGGATGTCCTGAGACCCGCCTAGCACCAGGTCGCCCCACATCCGCTACCTGAGGGCATAGGATTCTATACAGCATTTCCTGAACATCTGAGCCCGGGCTTACCCCCGTCTCGTCGCTACGCATAGGGTCTTTTTCTGCTGTCCTGCCATTCCATGGTTCGTCTCTTCTGACATCCGTGACAGGTATCTTTTACCCAGGTAACCCAAGTTCCCTAAAAACACAGAGTAGCAAGCTCTCTCTAGCAAGGTTCAAATAGTTCCAGGCAGGTTTTGTTTGGTTGATCATAAAGTAGGGGCTGTCATCTGGTTGAATCTTCAAGTTCCAACTCCTCTCTTCTCCTGATTCTTGTCCTTTTCTCCTTCTTGTTGTTGTTAATGTGATCTGATATGGTGTGTTTCTGTATGGATTATTGACAATCATTAACCCACGACTTAATTACCTAGGTATACCAAGGTAATCTTTACAATTTTGTTTTGCTCAGAGGATGCCCCACATCTCAGCAAATATTCCCCTTGCTTTCAAGCTAGAAGTGTTGACTCTGCCTGGTGTCACAAACTTGTAATTTTCTTTGATGAAATTAACACTCCCAAGCACTTGGGACAGTATTTGGATGAATGAGGAAGCCCGAGTCTGGCAGAGACAGTGTCCTTCCACTCACATCTGTGGGTTGGAGTGAAAGTCAGTAACCAAGAGCTCCTGTGGTGGAAAGGAAAAATAAGGGCTGAGGAAATGGGAGGAGAAAACAACATACAGATGCAGTCATTCAAAATGCACGATACAAACCCGTACCGCACGCACCTACCCACAAGCCACCGCAGTCTACCATGGTAAGTGATTGGCTGGCCAAAATGACCGACAGGGGCACTCGTGGTGCATTGGTTGGAAGTGAAAAGATTTAATCATTTAATCTCTTTACTGTGCACGTTTTAATCCACTTAGTATTGAATATTTATATGGAATCTTACCACTAAAGGGAAATTTTAGTAGCTGAGCATAAAAAGAAGAGGAGCATAACGCATCTGAAGCTCATAAACGATATTAATTTATTAACATAAACATATTACTACTCTGGGCAAACGTCCCGAGATCGAATTCTTCCGCGACGGGGGTACCTTTAAAGCGGAGACGACGGCACCGAAAATTTTTAGCTCACCCTCTCTTTAAAGCCCTGGCCAAATACGAAGACAGCACGTACAGTTATAATTCAAACTGAATTAAAAACTACACATCCCAGTTACCATGGTGGTGCTTGTGATCATTGCGTTTAACAAATGAAACAGGGCGAAAAATCATTCACATGACTTTGGGGCTGAGTTTCGAAAGCTTAACCTATCAGCAACAAAGCGAAATCTACACGATAGGCTACCTCAAACTGTCAGTTACACGACTGTGTATGTTGCTTAAGCCACTCCTATTTGGCATTTTAGTTATGGAGGCAGGAAGACGCCCCCCCCCCCCCCCGGGTGCCTGACTTGACGCCATCTTTAACCGTTCTGATGCCGAGCCGCAGCGAATCAGAGAGACCCTGCGAAAGAAAAAAAATGAATCGAGGGAAAAGGCTTGTGTGCCCTGGTGGTAAGGGGAAGCAATACATCAGTAGCTACTTCGAGGAATTAGGGATAGATATAGAATTAAAATCTGAATTAAAAGAATTAAAACGAATAAAAAAACTAGATGTTAAAATCTTGACGAACAGAGCGATGATGGAGATCTACAAATTTTCCGGAGCCAAAAAATCAAATAGGAAACAGACACTTTTGATATTTTAAATCACAATTTCGACCTAGGTCTAAGAAATGAACAGGAAAAAGAATATTTTCAGCGAGTGATTAGTTTGTATGTACAGAGGATCATCAATAAGAAATCCCGCTTAAGAAAAAGTGAAAGGGAAGATTTTGACAGTCAGATCTTTGTTCTGCCCCTAGTAAGAAAGGAGAGCAGTGAAACAGCTAGCACTAGTTCTGCTTGTGATGTAAGATCAGGAACGAGTGAATTAAGTGATGTAAAGTGCACTAATGAGGTAGTTAGTGAATTAGGGGTACAGTTTAAAAATGTGCATAGATTAATGGAAGAATGCAGGAAACTAGATGAGGAAAGAGCTAGGTTAGACAAGAAAAAAAAAGAGAGAGGACTTATGCTTTATAAGGCTGAAACTGAAATTAAAGCTCTCTCAAATAAATTAAGCAAGGCAAATGAAAAGTTAGGACATGGAAGTGTTAGGAATGTCAATAAAAGGCTTAGACGCAGGGATAGTAAAATTCGGACACTTGAGCAAAAAGTTGTGGAGTGTGAGCAGACAGTCGTTTTGAATGAACTGGAGAAAAGTGAGTTAGAGAAGGAAAAGGCACAGCTAGAGAAGAGTATTGATGAATTGCAAAAACAGTTGGAAAAGCTTAGATATACAAAAAAAAGGAATCGCAGAAGGTTGCGTATTATAAAAGGAAATGTGACTCTGAAGCAGATTTGGCACATAAGGTGAGGGACCTGAATGAGGAGGTACAGTTCTGGCAGGGAGAATACGAAGGCTTGAAAACAGAGATAGACAGGATAGTGAGTCACAATATTAGCATGTATGAAAAAGGCAAGTATAGTGATGCTGTAAGAGAGGCTTATATGGATTTAGTAACAAACATGGGCGTTAGTGCACGAAAGGCTTCTCAGATAGTCAGACTAGTTTTGGATAAATTGGTAGGTATTCAGGTAGATAGATTACCAGGGGAAAGTTTTTGTAAATATCTTGTGTTAGAAGCGAGGCAAGTTTCTTTGCAACATCTGAAAGAAAAACTGTTGCAAGAAAGTAATTTAACCCTTGCCACAGATGGGACCACTAAATATGGCCATAAATATGGAACTCCAGGGATTTCTTTCCAGGATGGTAGCAGAATGCATTTAGGACTCAGAGAGCAGGCATCGGGTTCAGCTCAGTGCATATTTGACACAGTTAGAGAGATGGTGAAAGATGTTGTTAACAGTGGAAGCAGGGATTCGGATGCAACACGTTCTGAAAAGGAAATTTTCTGCAAAATTACAAATCTAATTGGCGACAGGGCAAGTACAGAAAAAAAATTTAATGAAATTCTGGCTCAGTACAGAACTGATATCTTGCCTGAAATTGTAGATGGATTTGATGACCTCAGTGAGACAGACAAGGCTAGGATCGGAGTTATCAATGAGTTGTTCTGTGGCTTACATTTAATTGATGGCTTGGCACATCAGGCAAATGTTACACTTTCTGTCTGGGAAAGAATGATTTTTGGTGGTGAAAAGGTGGGCAGTGTTAGTTTAGATTGGATGCGTAGAACAGTAGGAGAGAGTGGTACAGTTAGATTGATCAGATCAGTGTGCAAAGCCATCCATGAAAGAGGGTGTGAGAAAAGTGGCAAATCTGTGCAGTTTAGATCTTTTTTGCTGAGTCAGGGCAAATCTGATCATGTCCCTCTGGTTCCCTTTAAAGGAAACCAAATTAATGCAATGTTCCACAATGCAGCTGGAGTTTATTTTTTGCATGCTGAATTGCTGGAATTCATGCATGATATACGTAATGAAAATAAACTAATAGAAGCAGTGTTTGAGGATTTGAGTGTAGGTCAGATTATTGCAGGATGCAGATCACTGGGAATTATTTGTAAATTAGTGACAGAGCCTTTGTGGAAAGCTCTGGGAAAAAAAGAGCATGTTTTAAAAATGAATGCAAGATACAGGGAGTTAGTGTGCAAACTGAAAGAATGGCAGGCTGATAGCAGTAAATTAGTCAGAGGTGAGGTACGCTTGTTTATCGACATAGAGATACATTCTGGACCTGTTCTGCAGAAGCTAACAGAACAGAGGAGCCCTGAATTTGAGGACATGACTAGACAGGCTGTGGAACTGATCCTTGCTAGTTTTGTAAAGGTGTGTTGTAGGATGGTAGCAGATCATTTAGAATATGGCAGGTATGATGAGGTTTCAGAGGAGATGTTTGAAAAGCTTGAATCAGCACCCAAGACGAATGTTAGCTGTGAGAGGGATTTTGGAATCTTTGATAATTTACTTAAAGTTAAGGCCAGAGCAACAGCATTAGCTGTCGAGGGTATGATTATTTTCAAGGAGAACAAGTCTTGGCAGTGGCTTGAAAAACTAGATTCTGAAAAGAAGACAGAAGTTTTAACTCAAGCTAGAGAATCAGTTAAAGAGCAGAGGGCTGTGTTTTGTGAGAGGATGGCTAGGATAAGAGATGCCAGGTTGCAGACACTTAGAGAGAAGAAGGAAAAAAAGATAGAAAAGGAAGCAAGAGATATAAGGACAAAGGAAGTACTAGCGGTAGAGATAGGAAAGTATGGGGGACTTTGGAACAGTGAGGAAGAAATAGACGAGCAACTGAGGAATTTAGATGAGGACAAGAAGCTTCCTGCAGTTACAACACAGTTGAAGTTTAGGAAATTTGTGATAGGAATGAAAAATTAAAAACGAGTTTTCAATTTTTCAAAGGACGGGAAAAGGCTTAGTCTAGAACAGCTGATTGCTAACTTAAAAAGTGTTGTCTGCAGGCCAGAGGAAATCTCAGGTACATCTAGAGAAGAAAAAGATTATTTTTTAGCACTATCAGAACGTATTGTTGAAGAAAAGGCAGAGTTTTTAAAGGAGGCTGTTAAGCAGCATTTTAAGGCTAGAGATCTAGGTAGAAAAAAGGTTGGTATGGAAAGATTAAGATTTCCTATGTTAATTAAACCAGAACACTTGTTAGGAAAGAGATTTAGATATGCTTTTGATGAGAAAGGTAGGAAGGTACACAGGAAGGGCACAGTTGCTGAAATGAGACTAGATGGCCAGGAGTATATTTTTAAAATAAAATATGATGGATTTAGAAAAATGTGGTGGTTTGATTTGTGGAAAGATTATATGGATAGTTATTTAGAATTGCTTCCTGTTAGTGCAGAGGACTTCATGGCAAGAAAGTAGAGCACATGTTTGTGAGTAGTGAAGATGGGAGTGAATGTTGGTGGCCAGGCAGGGTAGTAAATGTAAATAGAACAGGAGACTTGTTTGTTGTGGATTATGTAGTGGAGGTTGATGATGAAGTTAGTGGCATAATTGAGTATCCATTGTTAGATGATTACATGAATAATGAGGTGAGGATTGTAGCGTAGGTTTCTTAAGTTCCAGGCTATTGCTAATGTTACACTGTGTGTCAGATGCAGATAATTTTGAGGAATACGAATAGGAAACATCTTGTAGCCGATGCTGATGCACCAGGGAGGCTGGTGAAAAGCTGATCCCTGGAGCCAGCATCTTAAGATATCTGTATTTGTAGATACCTAGGGAGTACATTAATTTGAAAACATGCAGATTATGGATGCTGATGCACCAGGGAGGTCAAAAGGCTGATCCCTGGAGCCAGCAACGTGAAATTAATCCTCTGTACTGTACATAACTGCTGATGTAACTTCCCCGTGCCTTCTGATAGCTGGTTTCCAGCACTGTATATAGTTACTCGTTATAATTTTTAACATTTACATTGTTATTCATTGTTCATTGTTATTTATTGAATATGTTTGCTGTTCAGTTATAGTTTATATACTTTTAAGATTTATTTTATGATGTAGCTCTGATAATGCCTTTTTCCCATCAGGTCCAAAGAAAGTGTATGTCCTCGGTGACTCTATGTTGCGGGGCCTGGAAAAACTGATGCCAGCAGAGCAGGTGTGGCTGCACCCTGGCACAACACTGCAGCGCAGTGCCCACCAGCACCTGTACCACCTCCAGGCCCTGACAGAGGATATATTACTGATCGTTCACATAGGGACAAATAACATAGCTCAGGGTGACTCCCACTATGACATCCATAGAGCTATGAAAGAACTGATTGTGGCAGTAAGGAGAGCATCTCCTTGTAAGGTACATTTCGCCATTTGCTCAATTTTGCCACGGCTCTGTGATGACTCATTTATGGCTAGAGCTGTGAAAGAAGCTAACCGGGCTCTTTCACAGCTCCCTTCTCAGATGGACCATGTGCAGCTCCTCAGGAGCAACAGAGTGCTTCTGAAGAATAAGCAGCCCATTGCTCAGTCCTTTGCTGCTGATGATTGGCTTCATCTCAGTGCTGATGGGAAAAGGAGCATTTTTCAGTATATTTTAAATTTTATTTCTCATTATTTTAGAACTTTAGTTTGATTTATTTTACTAGTGCCACATTTTATTTCATAATTTACTTTTTCGTTTACTTTCATTTGTTTATATTTTATTTTGTCAGATGAAATGCACATTTGACCAAAGTTTTGTAATGATTACGTTTTACAAGACATGGAAAAAAGTGCAACAATTCCAACAGTTTTATTATTATTATATTTGTCATTTATACCTTATATAATGTATGATAATTATTATATTTATAATTTATACTAGCACTGTTTTGTATAGATGAAACCTTTCCAAAATGTATAAATCATTAAAGACTATTAAAAACGTATTATTTTCCACGTGTAATATAATTAGGAAGTACAATAAGATGGTAACGGTTATAAAGTGATACGTCTAATTTGTTGAAAAGCTGTTTGTTTAATGATAAGTAAAGGACTTAGAAGTAAAAGGAGATGCTTCATATTGCTTGATTGATTTTAAAAACTAAGTTATAAATGCAGACGCGATTGCTGCCATAAGCGCTCCAGGCAGTAGAACGTTCGTTCTGTACTGCTGAGCTCCGCGCCTCCTCCCTCTCTCGGTGCCACGTCCCTCTCTGATGGAGCGCAGTGGCGGTACACTGTTTTCAGAGCCTCTGATTGGGAAAAAAAGACCTGATGATCAGTTTCACACAACAGGAAGAGAAAAGAATGGGATTTTTTCTCTTCGAAACGTGTGGTGTCTTTATGAAATTCATGTATTTTAAAAGTTTAATTAAGAAGTAAAAACCTTACAGCGTACACAAAGATTCTGAGCTGATCACGAGGAAGAAAAATCACCAATTTTTCGCGCATAAAAAGTGGTTTTTAACTCTCGAAACCTGTTTTTATACAGATGCAGCCATTCAAAGTGAGCGGTACAGACACGTACCGCAGGTAAGATGACACGGGGTACCGCGGTGTGTGATTGGTTGACCGACAGGGGCACTCGTGGTCCGTTGGTCTGTCGTAGAAAGACTTACTGTAAACGTCTTTACTGTGCCCGTTGTAGTAATATTGAATTTTACCACTGAAGGGAAATCTTAGTAGCTGAGCATAAAAAGAATAGGAGCATACTGTAACGCGTGTGAAGGCCATTAACGATATTAATTTTGGAACATAAACATACAGTATATAGCTGGTCTTGGTACTTTAAAGAAAAAAATACACACCAGTATTCCATTTCTCCCTAAACATTGTAAGCTTCGAAGTTTTTAACTAACGTGATACCGGAGTCAACAAGCATACTTTTAGAATTTGATTAAAAGGGAATATAATATGGAATCGCGTATCTAAAGAATTTAATAACGGTATTCGTGTGCTGCGACAGGGCTGTGTAGGGCTGTTTCGCCTGCCTGTTCATGCGAGCTGTCTTGTAGCCGACTGGTCTAGGTGCGTGACTACCAACTGGCAGGTTGTGTGTTCGAATCCAACTGGTGCTGGACTTTTCTTTTAACAAACATAACAAAGCGATATTATGGACAATCAATTGACTTTTATATTTCAAAATATCGCAACATGATCGATATTTGCGATATTTTGAACATATCTTCCCTTCTGACAGCGGTTCCTGCTTCTATTGTGTGTGTGTGTGCAACAGAGTAAATTTTTATAGAGAAATGGAGGCTGGACAGTATGCGTTACAATATAAACATTTATATTGATTTTAAATCGTGTTCTGATTTAAATCGCAAACGTGTGTTTAATTATATGTGTTTTTTAATCATAATCAGGCTAATGCATTTCTACATTTTCTGTATGAACCAGCTTAGAGGTTCATACAGAAAGACAGCTTGTGTTTAAATTGAGTGTAAGGTAATTTATGCTTCTAAAGTCATGGTCAGCATTTATTATTGTACTTTGCTGTAAACATTTTCTGTGCCTAGTCACATTATTTTATAGCGTTTTTATTCCGTTATTAAATCCAGTGGCGCTGTGTGTTAGTTTCCTGACTCCCATTATTTAAACTGCGACACTGATCATTCATCTCTAAATAAACTTTATTTTATATAGCGTTTTAAGCGAATAGGTAATTAGATTGCTCATAAACCTAATCGCTTTTTCTACATAAACACAGCGTGATTGCTCTCTGAAAATGCTTTTCCTTTATTTTTAAAGTAGGGTCAGATTTCAACTATAGATCGTATTATTATAAACTTTCTTGGAAAAATGTATTTTATGTAAACCATGTTTGCTATTAATTCATTTAGGGCTAAAATACGTTCATTGTCTTCCAATCGAGTCGAGTTGACATTGGAAGCCTGCCACACTCGGACTGTTAAACCAACGCATTAGCACGTCAAAGCCCATTGAGGGTATTGAGCCAGTATTGGCTTTAGTATTCCCCCCCTCTCCCCTCAATTCAATTCAATTCAAGGTGTTTTATTTGCATGACAGATGGGTACAAGCAGTGTTGGGTATGTATATTGTAACGCTTACGGCAGACAGGCACTGTGCAAGAGCCGGCGCACCAGAGCAGCGCACCGAGGGAGCGTCTGCACTTATAACTTAGTTTTTAAAATTAGTCAAGCAATATGAAGCATCTCCTTTTACTTAGTGCCTGAGCATAAAAAGAATAGGAGCATACTGCAACGCGTGTGAAGTCCATAAACGATATTAATTCTGGAACTTAAACATACAGTATATGACTGGTCTCGGTACTTTAAAGAAAACATACACACCAGTATTCCATTTCTCCCTAAACATTTTAAGCATCGAAGTCTTTAACTAACGCGATACCGGAGTCAACAAGCATACTTTTAGAATTTGATTAAAAGGGAATATAATATGGAATCGCGTATCTCAAGAAATTAATAACAATATAATTATATTCATGTTGCAAAAGAACTGCAACGGACATAAAAACTTCCTTGCTTTTAACAGAGCGTTCCATAATTTCTAACTACGAAAATGCCAGGTGAAAGGATTTGTAAACATATTTTGTTAAAGCAAGTCAGTTTTTTCCGCAACACATAAAAGACATTTTTCCAAGAAAGTTTAGCCTTTGTCACTAATGAAACCACTAAATAAAGGCATAAATATAGAAATCTTAAGATTTGTTTTATTTAAAGTTGGTAGCAGGATGAACTGTCAGGTTGAGCTGAGTGTATATTTTGTCACAGAGTTGCTGGAAGATGTTAACAGTGAAAAAGGTATTTAGAAATGAGTTATTTCAAGATGAAAGCACAGAAAACTGGCAGTTAGATTGATCAGATTAGTATGAAAAGTCATTTAGCAAAGGGAATGAGAAGAGTGACAAACTAGTATACTTTAGATCTTTTTTTCTGAACCAGGGAAAATCTGATCATGTTTCCCTATAACAATAATAAAAAACTTTATTTGATATATCACCATTAAAGGTGGCACCTCAAAGCAATACAGTAGATGTAAAAACAGATAAAAGGACCACAGATTACAAAGTAAATGCATATAAGAAAGACAAGCAGTTAGAGGTGCTACCAAAATTAGAAAATGAAGCAGATACACCACTAAGTCTTCTGAAAAGAAAGGTTCTGAGGTTAGATTTAAACTGGCCCTGGTGTGTGTGTGTTTGTGTCTGTCTGTCCTGTGATGGACTGGCGCTATGTCCAGGGTATATTCTGCCTTGTGTCCGTCGTTTACTGGGATAGGCTCCAAATCCTCTGTACTGGATAAAGAGATTAGAAATGGATGGAAGTAAAGGCACTGTGTGGATGGAACTATACACAGTGTTAGAAACCCACTATGAAATGGCAGCATCTCACTGAGAATAAAACATTTTATAGTGCTGGCTTAAGGAAACAGCCTTTCCACCTCTCTTGCACATCAGTATCCATACCTAGTTATTTAAACAAATTGCCTCTAATTATAAACATCTTAATATGCTGGCTCTGTGGATCCGCATCAGCTATGTTTGCCCATTCCTTCAATTCATGTGCATCCAACACACAGTCCAACGCTAGCAACTACACAAAATCTAAAATATGAGCTCTACTTGCCACTTACAATACCAAAAATACCACCTAACTTTAGTAGTGAGATTTTCATGGATCTTTTTAACAATAAAATTTACAACATCAGACACAATTAAACAGGCCTCAAAAAAGTCTGGTACAAACATTTTCAGCATGGAATAAACTGTTACTTTAATGGTATAAACCTTAAATGGATTCATATTCTCAATAAGATTTGGTGCTCAGTAACATGACTTAGAAAATGACAGAAGACATACGTATCATGCTTAGCCTTCTATTTTTCATAATCGTAAACTCCTTAAGGCAGTTACATTTTCTCTGTTCTGACCTGGAGTTACAGAGAAATTTAAATACTAATAAGAGATTTGTAATGAGGAAAGTCATACCAATCACTCATACAGTACCAGGATTTGCAATTACAATACAAATACTTTCTTTCTGTATGTGTTTATTTTGCAGTTTGAGTCTATGGCATTCCTTTGGGGGTCTATACTCCAAGGCATGACTTTTTTATGGAAACATGACATTTTTTTAAACATATATTTTTGTGGTAGGAGGGCGCAAAACATCAGTATTTACTGCTATTAATTACTGTACGATTTATAGTTGCTGGCATTGAACTGTGTGTTGGATGCACATGAATTGAAGGAATGGGCAAACATAGCTGATGCGGATCCACAGAGCCAGCATATTAAGATGTTTATAATTAGAGGCAGTTTGTTTAAATAACTAGGTATAGATACTGATGTGCAAGAGAGGTGGAAAGGCTGTTTCCTTAAGCCAGCACTATAAAATATTTTATTCTCAGTGAGATGCTGCCATTTCATAGTGGGTTTCTAACACTTTGTATAGTTCCATCCACACAGTGCCTTTACTTCCATTTCTAATCTCTTTATCCAGTACAGAGGATTTGGAGCCTATCCCAGTAAGCAACGGACACAAGGCAGAATACACCCTGGACATAGCGCCAGTCCATCACAGGACAGACAGACACAAACACACACACACCAGGGCCAGTTTTCCCATAAACCAATTAACTTACCAGTATGTTTTGGAGTGCGAGAGGGAGTCATATCACACATATGGAGAAAAACCATGTAACCCAGAGAGAACATGTAAACCCCACACACACAGGATGGCAGGAATTGAACCTAGGACCCCAGTGCTGCAAGATAGCAATGCTAACCACTTTGCCACCATTATAAATGGATGGATATCTTAGTTATCTTTCTAGTTCACAGGTTTGCATGCATAATTTAATTTTGAAAGCCACTGAGACATCAGGTACTACTGTTGTATTTATGAAAAAGAAACAAAACAAAAAACATACTAACAACTGTGCCATCCTACTCCTTAGTTAATACGTTTTATTATTCATAAACAGTTAACATTGTTAGCAAAATATTTTGAATTATATTTAACCCTATTTTTTCTTTAGTTTTGTATTTAACTTATTATATGATAGTCAGACTTAATGTATATTTGAACAATGAAAATATATTTTTACAAGATTTTACATTAAGCACTTAAAATTAATATGGTTAATAATAGTAAACTGTAACATGCTGTAACAAGATCGGTTAAACTGCGAAGAAAATGCTTTCAGAGAAATGTTTCAGGTGTGAAGAACATAGATCTCCAATGCAATTTCAACCAAACCTGTTCCCACACACCCTGCCCCCACTACCATTAGAATATACACAAAGCACTCAAATCTTTTGAGCTAATGATCAGGTGACCCGAGAGAGAGCGAGAGAAACACCAAGGGGTGCGGAACCAGGGAACTATTTACATGGAAAACGGGCGATCTCCCCAGACTGTCCGCCCGTTTCACTGTTACCTGGATACCTCTTTATTTAGAACTCACTAACACTGATTTTTAGTTTAGAAGGATACAAGTAGGGTTTTAGATGAAAGGCAGCGACCTTAATCAAGCCCAAATCATAATTGAACCCATTCAGAGCCTACATTACATTTTAGTGTTTCATTCTGAGCGGAAGACCCTCACACCTGAAGAAGGGGGAGGTGTCTTTCGCTGGAAATCTCGCCTGCTTCTACTTTACAACTGGAGTGCTGGCTGTGACGAATTAAACCGGTTTCACAGTTTTCAATCACAGACCATGTGACATGGGAGTCAGGAAACTAACACACAGGGCCACCGGATTTGATAACGCTATAAAAACGCTATAAAATAATGTGACCATTAGTACGATGGTGAATCGGAGATTCTCAACCCTTGCTGCGTACGACTGGAAAAGAATTCGTGATCGGATCAACGAAATGCTTCGTAGGAGGAGACGGTGTTTTCCTCTAGTCCAACAGTCTGTCCACAAACAAAACATTCCTGTTAGACAAGAGGAATTGAAAAAAAACAATTTTGTCAATGAAAACCGGTGTGTGTGTCTCTCCCTGCTGGATGTCCCTCTCACAAACTGCTGAATGAATAAAATAATTTTATTGAAAACGCGTTTGCGATTGTCTGGTCTTTAAATTCTTGAGTTACGCGATTCCATATTATATTCCCTTTTAATCAAATTCTAAAAGTATGCTTGTTGACTCCGGTATCGCGTTAGTTAAAGACTTCGATGCTTAAAATGTTTAGGGAGAAATGGAATACTGGTGTGTATGTTTTCTTTAAAGTACCGAGACCAGCCATATACTATATGTTTAAGTTCCAAAATTAATATCGTTTATGGACTTCACACGCGTTGCAGTATGCTCCTATTCTTTTTATGCTCAGGCACTAAGATCTACCTTCTGCTTTGTGTAAGGATGGTATCAAAAGCAATCTTAAGTGGTGAGAAAGCTGTGCTCAATGTATTTAAGGGACTTAAAAGTAAATGGAGATGCTTCATATTGCTTGACTAATTTTAAAAACTAAGTTATAAATGCAGACGCTCCCTCGGTGCGCTGCTCTGGTGCGCCGGCTCTTACACAGTGCCTGTCTGCCGTAAGCGTTACAATATACATACCCAACACTGCTTGTACCCATCTGTCATGCAAATAAAACACCTTGAATTGAATTGAATTGAGGGGAGAGGGGGGGAATACTAAAGCCAATACTGGCTCAATACCCTCAATGGGCTTTGATGTGCTAATGCATTGGTTTAACAGTCCGGGTGTGGCAGGCTTCCAATGTCAACTCGACTCGATTGGAAGACAATGAACGTATTTTAGCCCTAAATGAATTAATAGCAAACATGGTTTACATAAAATACATTTTTTCAAAAAAGTTTATAATAATACGATCTATAGTTGAAATCTGAGCCTACTTTAAAAATAAAGGAAAAGCATTTTCAGAGAGCAATCACGCTGTGTTTATGTAGAAAAAGCGATTAGGTTTATGAGCAATCTAATTACCTATTCGCTTAAAACGCTATATAAAATAAAGTTTATTTAGAGATGAATGATCAGTGTCGCAGTTTAAATAATGGGAGTCAGGAAACTAACACACAGCGCCACCGGATTTAATAACGCAATAAAAACGCTATAAAATAATGTGACTAGGCACAGAAAATGTTTACAGCAAAGTACAATAATAAATGCTGACCATGACTTTAGAAGCATAAATTACCTTACACTCAATTTAAACACAAGCTGTCTTTCTGTATGAACCTCTAAGCTGGTTCATACAGAAAATGTAGAAATGCATTAGCCTGATTATGATTAAAAAACACATATAATTAAACACGCGTTTGCGATTTAAATCAGAACACGATTTAAAATCAATATAAATGTTTATATTGTAATGCATACTGTCCAGCCTCCATTTCTCTATAAAAATTTAATCTGTTGCACACACACACACAATAGAAGCAGGAAGCAGAAGTAGGGACCGTTGTCAAAAATGACTTAGAATCGATCATGTTGCGATATTTTGAAATATAAAAGTCAATTGATTGTCCATAATATCGCTATTCTATTTTTTCGAAGAAATGTTTGTTAAAAGAAAAGTCCAGCACCAGCTGGACTTGAACACACAGCCTGCCAGTTGGTAGTCACACACGTAGACCAGTAGGCTACAAGACAGCTCGCATGAACAGGCAGGCGAAACAGCCCTACACAGCCCTGTCGCAGTACACGGATATACTCATACCGTTATTAAATTCTTGAGATACGCGATTCCATATGTAGCGGTGAGGCTTATTAATAAGGCAGAATTAAGTGTTTCTGAGCTTCCCAAATGAGGCCCCATTTCTCTGTTCATCTCTGTGGTGCAGCCACAGAGAAACCATTCATGCAAGATGTTTTCTTTTGATAAGGACAGCTCCCAAAGGGGGATGCACTTAGCTAAGCCTGGCTATCATGATCAATGGTCACCCATTGGCGCCTATCTGTCTAGGGAGTGCCAGTTGGACATCTGGACTGCATTACTAAGTGTCAGGACTAAGTGACTCATATCTCACCTTGATCAACCAATCAGGGACTGGTAGGGCCGAGTAACCCACGTGGGACTCTGATGCCCATGGAACTTTCAGCCAATCAATGAGCTGAAGTTCCTCCAGGTAAAACAGGCAACACAGAGAGCCTGGGAGATTCAGATTCAACAAGATTCAGAAGGGATTCTGGAGAGGATTCTGTGGACTGTTCTAAAGGGAATTCAAAGGAGAATTCCAGGGCAGGACGGCCCAGGAGCAGAAGGCTCCCAAGGGCAGGACATCCTCGCAGCGCGCCTCCTGACCATCCTGAGACTCAGCCCGGACAACCACGGAACGGCCAGTGTGTCCGAGTGCCAGAACTTTCCTTTGTTCTAAGAGTCTAGAGTGGAGGTTGCCAGAGAGTAACCAGCAGCAGGCCTCGTGAACAGGTCGGAACTGTGGACAGCTGAATCACTATTCAGAACTAGCTCTTCATTAGGAACGAACCGGTCCTCTTCCTGACTTGCTGGGACCCACAGTCATCTTTTCTCCTGTGCACATACTTTGCTAGTTAAAGCCAACACTAACTAGCCGGTCAGTGAGCATCAGCAGCGCACCGTCGCAAGCCGCACAGCACAGCCTGGCACCGAGCCAGAGAGCGCGGATTGGACAGCAACAGCCTGCAACTGTTTCTTTGTGCCCGCAGGAGATCTGAATCCCCAAAGATTGGATGAGTATTCAACTTCAATGCATTACAGCTCAAGAATTCAATTGTTATCCCAACCAGTTGATATCAATTTAATTCCTAAGAGTTATGTACTTGTTTCGAGTATCTAATGTAGAAGTTATAACCAAGTTCATTTATGAAACGGTCTTAATGAATGATATACTGAACGTATGTCCTCTTGATATATGTAACACTTCGTAACTGATTGAATATATATCTTTTGTATTCTGATAACCCTCTCGATAAGATCTGTTAGTTTAAGGCATATTCTATGTATTAATAAATGTATCCTTGTGTATTAGTACCTGTGTGAGTGCGTTGTTTGAGTTATGTCGCATGGTTGGACTCTAAAGCCATCAAAAGAATCAACTTTGTGATTTACTGCTACAATTAATAATTGTCTCAGTAAATGCCCAAACCCTACAGAACTGGTGCCTTCAGAGAGCCACTAACATTACATATTTGGCGTCCCTGAAACGGCTATGAATCACTACACATATTATATTCCCTTTTAATCAAATTCTAAAAGTATGCTTGTTGACTCCGGTATGACGTTAGTTAAAGACTTCGAAGCTTACAATGTTTAGGGAGAAATGGAATACCGGTGTGTATTTTTCCTTTAAAGTGCTGATTCCTGGAATCTGACTGGCTGACACCCCTCTGAAGTGGTTCCATAAAATCTGGTATATGGAAAAGAAAGCGTTGATAAATAGAAGTGTCTTTTAATACACTCTTTGCTGTGCTCTTGAGGATCCTTGTGATATTTTAAGCTCTAGTTGAATGATAAGTGTCGCATTTTAAATCATTTTCATAGTTAGAAATTATGAAACGCCCTGTTAAAAGCAAGGAAGTTTTTATGCCCGTTGAAGTAAAACAAAATGCCTGAGAAAGTATGGCTTGGACAGATTCCTAGTGCTTGTACAAATGTGCTAAAGAAATTATACTTTGAGTATACAGCTTGTCCAAAGTCATCCATTATTAATCCTATTAGTAATATCTTCAGTAAAGGCTTTGATGCATAAATATTTCTGATAAAGGTAGGTTGTGTACTTCTGTCCAACTGAGCAATCTTGCTTTCATAAAATATACCAACATTTTAATGACTGATGATTAACATGCTGTAATACACAGTTCAAAATTAAAGGCTCAAATGCTGTAAATGAGAGGTTAAGCTCCCCCTGGCGGTTTTACAAGGCGACGCCGGATAGTTTCCGGCAGAGCGTCAAATGATACGTGACACCACGTGATACCGCGTGATACTGCGACACGCCCACCGGGGTATGCCGCGAAATACCTCACCCATTTTGAATGGCTGCATCTGTAGGTTTTAAAGTCGTGCAATGTCTAAGTTAAGCAGGAACACATCATTATATCTCATTTTTTATTTCTTTTTAAAAAAATTTAAAAATCGTTTGCCCAGCCTGTATGTAAACTGTACTGTATATGGCTGGTCTTGGTAGTTTAAAGAAAAAATACACAACACTCTTCCATTTTTCCCTAAACATTTTAAGCATCAAAGTTTTATGAAATGGTCCCCAAATATACGATTGCTGTATAGAATTAATTTTAATTAAAAAAAATTATTTAACATGAAAATTAAGCTGTTTACGTTCCTCCGCCTGAGAATATAGTCACTCAGAAACAGAAACACAGCCACAAGTAACTAGCAAAGAGAGGACATTAGCGAGCCAATATGATAAAGGAATAAATGATTTTGCATATTTATTTGAACATTTCCATCGATTGTACAAGCACTTTGAAACTGTCCAATCCCTAGTTCGTCAGGCATTTTCTTTTAAGCTCTGGGCATGCTCCCACTGGCGCCGGTCTGTGTCTTCTAGGCTATAATGCTGGCGATTTGTTGTTAAAATTGGGTTTCCAATAACACCACAGCAAACTCTTGTTTTTATATGTCCACTATAACAGACAATCTCCCTTGCTTTTAACCGAGCGTTTCATAATTTCCTAAAATGAAACTGATTTAAACTATGCGACAGAATTCTGGGGTGTGCCTATACCAGAGATTATGGTACGGCTTCAGAATGGTGATTGGCTGACACCATCTGACACCCCTCTGATTGGGGAAAAAAGACCTGCTGATATGTTCTACATACCAGGAAGGCAACGGAAGATTATTTTTTCTATTCAAAACTTGTATTTTAAACGTTTAATTAAGAAGTAAAAACTTTACAGCATACACAGATTTCTAAGCTGATCAGGAGGAAGAAAAATCACCCATGTTTCGCGCATAAAAAGTGGTTATTAACTATCGAAACCTGTTTTATTTATTTTATTTTTATTTAGATTAAGAGTTACCGTCACCCCCATTTCCATTTAAATCGCAAACCCGTGTTTAATTAAACGTCTGACAATGCAACGTAAATCGTTATCTTTGTCTTCTGCATATTAATGTTCTCTGTCCAGCAAATTAATAATAAACTTTATTTTATATATCGCCTTTAAAGGTGGCTTCTCAAAGCGCTTTACAGGATAAAAACAACAATAACAACAATATTGTATTTCATTGCACTTTGACAGATTGTCTTTAAATCAGTTGTTGTCAGAATATCCCCACCTCCAAAAGAACAAAATGGAAATAATTTTATTAACTGTCTGTTTCAGTAACTTATATATAAAGTATAGTATAGGTCTCGCCGGACCAAGTCAAGGCAACCACCCACTTGCTGCAACCAGTCCAACCCCAGGATACAGTCCTCACGGACTGGGGCAAGGTAGAAGGGGTGTTTCACCTTCTCAGCCCCAAAGTACAAGGTGAGCGCCCTGGGGGTCCAGCTGCCTCGGTGCCCGGCAGGACACCAGGCCGCAGCAGGGTGATGGTCGAACCAGTGTTGACGAGGGCCTGGCAGGGTCTGCCTTCGGTGAGGCAGGGAAGGAATAAGCCCCGGCTGTGGCCAACTCTTCCCACAGCAGGCGGGGTGAAGCGCTACTTCTGGCTTTCCGGAGCGGGGGTAGCATCGCTCAAGGGCTGCCCTCCCCCCTTTAGGCCACCCCGCTCCCGTTTCCCAACGGCCTCCGGAGTCCCCGGGGCTGGGGAAACCGGCAGTTCTCTGAGTCCGACATCAACGGCCGTTCACTGTCCATCCTCCTGCTTCTGACACTAATGTAATGAATTTGGGTTCATTGAGGACGAACACAGAGACTCAGACTTGTGGAGTTAAAAACTGTGCTTTATTTCTTCTCCGTCACCACCCGCCAGCACCACAGAGAGAGAGAGAGAGAGAGAGAGAGAGAGAGAGAGAGAGAGAGAGAGACCAAGGGGTGCGGAACCAGGGAACTATTTACATGGAAGACAGGCGATCTCCCCAGACTGTATGCCCATTTCACTGTTACCTGGATACCTCTTGGGGGATATCCTCTATATCCTCTTGGGGGGAATATCCTCTTGGGGGATATTCTAACAACAAGTGATTGTAAGATGATCTGTCTTGAAGTACATGAAATATAATATGCTTTTTTTAAAAGCATTTGCATTTGCACACAGAGCAGTGTTTACTTGAACATGGAGATGCCATACTGAATAATTCCTGCACACAACCATTGCAGCGAAATTTGCATCATTTGGCAGGGCTATGATTCATACAAGTGGCGGTGGATTTGGAGACAAAATGTATTTACATTGGGTTGCTGTAAGTGGAGCACTAATAACCCCAAAACTCTACTTATTATTTTACAAGAGAATGCACCTGACAAGCTGGACAGTATGCTTCTCAAAGCGCTTTACAGGATAACAATAACAATACCAACAACTATTTACAAGTTCTGGGAAGAAAAATATGATCAACATTAATAATAATAATAAACTTTATTTTATATAGCGCCTTTAAAGGTGGCTCCTCAAAGTGCTTTACAGGATAACAACCGATGATACAACAGTGGCCGGGGGTTGAAAATACCTGTGAAACTGGTTTGTTTACAATGTACTGTAGACACAGAGTTTTGCACCAAGGCATTAGCATGTTAAAGCGATTCCATTGAGGAGCCGGGCGCGATAATTGTTTTGTTACACAATGTACTGTAGACACAGAGACTCAGTAGTAATAGCAATTAGCAATATCAAAATAGCAATATTATGGACAAACAATTGACTTTTTTTAAAAAAAAACTTTTTTTGGACAGCTGGTTTTTGTTGACAGCTTGACACAAGTTTATCAGTGAAAAGACCACGGGCATTCTTCCTCCCCCCTACATTCTCAGAGTAGAATAGAATGTATTATTAGCACAATTAATTACAGTGCTAAATTTAATATTATTGATTACTAATAGTTTATGCTAACACCTAGCTTTCTTAGTGCGAGAGGTACTACCGTAAGTACTATACAGTAAGTACTTACTGTACTGTACTTAAGTACTACTACTGTAAACAAAAAAAGGGTTTTTTTTTTGGGGGGGGTGTCTTTCGCTGGAACACTCGCCCCCTTCTACTTTGAAAATACCTATGAAACTGGTTTAATTCATCACAGCCAGCACTCCAGCAGAGAGTAATGAAATCCGCACAGCGCCAGGTGAATGTACATTAATATGTTGGGCTTTTGGGCTCGGGTGGATTTGCGCCCTACAGTTCAACCTGCGGTACCGCTGTGTACTGTACATACAGTACAAACGTGTTATTTTGAAATATAAAAAATGTCAATGTACTGTAGGAGAAATTGAGTATTGGTGTGTATTTTTTATTTAAAATATCAATAACAGCAACATACAGTTTACATAATATGTTTATGTTCCTAAATTAATATGGTTAATGACCTTTATGGTGGTAAAATTCCATATAAATATTCAATACTAAGCGGATTAAAATGTGCACAGTAAAGAGATTAAATGATTAAATCTTAATACACCACATTATCTTCCGTGTCGCATTAACATTGGAATGTTTTTTTAAAGTGTCAAAAGAAGCGATACACAACCTGTCTCCTCTATAACTCTTCAGTTTACAGAGAAATTCCGCCAGAGCCTCACAACATTGTCCAATAATACTCTTCTTGTGTCTAATTTTTAGTTAAGCAAGATTTGAGCTACAGACCGTAACAGACCGAAAAACAGAATCCACCTGCGATTCGGGTGTTAACAAAATGTGTTTACAAAGAAAGTGAAATACAGTAATACTACCAGCTATATAGATACATATATTTAGATATTTAGATCCTCAAATTAATATCATTATTAATTTATTTAGATATGTGATTACATATTCTCGATTATAAAACAGATAATTCCGGTCCTGGAATCTGACTGGCTGACACCCTTCTGAAGTGGTACCATAATCTCTGGTATACAGACGCCCCAGAAATTTGACTTTTTACTGTGTGATAAATTTTAAAAATAAAGACTAATGCTAAGGGGGTCGATAAGAAAGCATAGATAAAAAGAGCTTGAATTATAATGTATCTGATACAAGTATCTTTTAATTAATACAGTCTTTGTTGTGCCCTTGAGGATCCTTATGATGTTTTGAGCTCTGGTTGAATGATAAGTGTCGCAGTTTAAATAATTTTCGTTGTTAGAAATTATGAAACACTCTGTTAAAAGCAAGGGAGTTTTTATGTCTGTTATACTAAAAGAAAATACCCGACGAACTAGGGATTGGACAGTTTTTCAGTGCTTGTACAATCGATGGAAATGTTCAAATAAATGTGCTAAAGAAATAAACAAAAAACTAATATATTCCTTTATCCTACTGGCTAGCTAATGTCCCGTCCTTCTTAGTTAGATCAACGAAATGCTGTGGTGTTACTTTTTGTCGATGAAAAAATAAAGTATTTTCATTTAAAATGACGGTTACAAATAATGTGGACCAGTGTAATACTTTGAGTTTACATCTTGTCCAAGGTCATTCATTATTAATACTATTAGTAATATCTTCAGTAAAGGCTTTGATCCATAAAATATTTCTGCATAATTAAAATATTTATGATAAAGGTAGGTTGTGTACTTTTGCCCAACTGAGCAATCTTGCTTTCATAAAATATACCAACTTTTTAATGACTGATGATTAGCATGCTGTAATACACAGTTTAAATTTAAAAGCTCAAATGCTGTACATGAGAGGTTAAGCTTTATTGGCTCCTCCTGGCAGTTTTACAAGGTGATTCCGGATACCTTCCGATATGACGTATAAAGACGCGTTACACTGCGTCAAACTGCGTTAGGATGCGACGCCCACCGCATGGTGCAGTGGTGTACCTCACTCGTTTTGAATGGCTGCATCTGTATATAGGCCTTAGGTGTGGTAGGTTGTATGTTAGACCAGAAACAGAAAAAGAATAAAGGATGGGAGGAGAATGGAATGGGCCGGAGTATAAAGAGAGACAGAATGGGGAAAAATGCTGCAGGGATAGCTGCTGTAGTTGCTTGAAGTTTCTGAGCTACCACTGTCTTTTGAGTGGAATATTGAGGTTGAATACTAGAGAGTGTCTCTAGTCCTGGATGAACATGATGAAGATAAGGTCTCAGCAACACTGAATGTGAGACACTGCTGTCTGCAATGAAGTGAAATGCAGAGAACTGAAAGGATGCGGGCTGTATGCGAGAAATATTACGGTGTTCCAGGTGTGAGACTTGCTAGGTGTGCAGAACTATGTGGGATTAGGACATGACCTTTCAACCTCCATTATAATTTCTGTTATAATTCAGTTTAGTGTTGTATTAATAAATTGTACACCATATGTTATGAATCCATGTCCAGAGACCTCTTGTTGTTTGGTTCAGAATAGCCATAAAAGCTCTCTCAGTTGGGTCTCATTTGCTTCCATAAACTAAAAACTCTCACATCACTATAATGCATTGTCTGGTTTAAACTTTTACACATTTTAGATAACAGCTAAAAAATCCTGGTAAAAAAATCAGTGTGAAGCTATTGAAGAAATTTTTTCTTACTGGAATTTACAGTATGTACTGTGTAATATACTGTAGCTAATCCAGGGGTAACAATTCAAGCATCAATACAAAAAGACACCTATTAAATTATCCACAGTATACACAAATAATTATGTATGGTTTTTATAGTAATTAAATAAGACACATTCAACAATATTGAAGTATGAAAATAATTGTTAATTATTAATTGTTAATAATGATTTAATAATTGTTAAGTACACTTCACAAAACTAGTATACCACAGAAAAAGATACAGTTACTTATCTTTTCAATTTTGTTAACAATTATTCAACAACCTAAAAGGCAAGCTGACTGTAAGGGCAACTAATTAACGTACTTCCATGTGGAACAGCTTTAAGAGTATGTCTTCTAGGCATAAAGTAATTCTTTCTCCTTGCATAAAAAATACAAATCATATCATTTAACTTGTCAGACTGCTGAAACTAGCTTTAAACAATTAATGCAGAAAAAAAGACATCATTAGCGCGCATAAGGCCATACAAAACAGTAAGGTGAAGATGAGTTTTTATGACTACCAGTTACATGTACTTGTACTACAGCAACCAGTAACCACCAGGACAGTGAGGAGATGGTCAGCTGAGGCTAATGATGCACTGATGGACTGTTTTGAAACAACGGACTGGGAGATACTCTGTGAGCTTTATGGAGTTGACATTGATGGTCTTACCCACTGCATCACTGACTACATAAACTTCTGTGTTGATAGTGCAGTGGCCACCAGGAAAGTGTGCTGCTTCTCCAATAATAAACCCTGGGTCACCAGTGATCTGAAGGCCATCCTAAATAGGAAAAAGAGAGCTTTCCGGGCAGGTGACAAGGAGGAGCTGAAGCGAGTGGAGAAAGAGCTGAAGGTGAGAGTTAGGGAGGGCAAGGTGGCTTATGGGAGGAAAATGGAGGACAGGCTAATGGAGAGCAATGTGAGAGAAGTGTGGAAAAGCATGAGGAAGATCTCCGGATACAAGTTGTCCGGCGGCCATGAGAGTGAGGGAGGCCTGGAGAGGGCCAATGAGCTGAATCTTTTCTTTAACAGATTTGATTCAGGGTCCACTGTCCATTCACCTCACAGGCCTTCACCCCAGACTTCATGTCCTCAGTCACCCCATCATGAGATCCCTCCTACTCCTACTCCATCTTCCCCTGCCCTCCTCAGCCTATCCATCACAGCTGACCAGGTCAGAAGGGAGTTGAGGAGACTTCATGCAGGGAAGGCAGCGGGTCCTGACTGTGTCAGCTCCAGGGTGCTAAAGATCTGCGCTGACCAACAGGGTTCAGTGCTGCAGTACATCTTCAACCTCAGCCTGAGATTAGAAAGGGTTCCGATGCTCTGGAAGACATCTTGCCTGGTGCCAGTACCCAGAAAGGGGCACCCTAAAGTCTTGAATGATTACAGACCAGTGGCACTGACATCACACCTAATGAAAACTCTGGCAAGGCTTGTACTGGACCACCTCAGAACCCTGGTGAGTACAGCACTGGACCCCCTGCTGTTTGCCTACCGGTCACACTTGGGAGTGGAGGATGCAGTCATCTACAGATGCAGCCATTCAAAATGGGTGAGGTATTTCGCGGCATACCGCGACACGCCCATCGGGGTATCACGCAGTTCACGTGTGTCACGTGACTAACTATCCGGCGTTGCCTTGTAAAACCGCCAGGGGGAGCTTAACCTCTCATGTACAGCATTTGAGCCTTTAATTTTGAACTGTGTATTACAGCATGTTAATCATCAGTCATTAAAATGTTGGTATATTTTATGAAAGCAAGATTGCTCAGTTGGACAAAAGTACACAACCTACCTTTATCAGAAATATTTATGCATCAAAGCCTTTACTGAAGATATTACTAATAGGATTAATAATGGATGACTTTGGACAAGCTGTATACTCAAAGTATAATTTCTTTAGCACATTTGTACAAGCACTTGGAATCTGTCCAAGCCATACTTTGTCAGGCATTTTGTTTTACTTCAACGGGCATAAAAACGTCCTTGCTTTTAACAGGGCGTTTCATAATTTCTAACTACGAAAATGATTTAAAATGCGACACCTATCATTCAACTAGAGCTTAAAATATCACAAGGATCCTCAAGAGCACAGCAAAGAGTGTATTAAAAGACACTTGTATTTATCAACGCTTTTTTTTCCGTATACCAGATTTTATGGAACCACTTCAGAGGGGTGTTCCAGGAATCGGCACTTTAAAGAAAAAAATACACACCAGTATTCCATTGACTTGTATGTACTTGATATCTCTAATCAATCCACGGGTCCCAGCACAAAACGAAACTAAAACGCATACCGTTTCGTGCTTCTTATTAGTTGCTCAAAAGTAATTTGACCATATGAAATGCATAATATAAACCTAGAAACATATACGTGAGCAGTACTTAAGCACTGTAGTATCGGTGTTAAGACATACCTCTCAAATACTGTAAATCAAGTTAAAAATATCTCAAGACCGATTCTGGTCGTAATGAAACCATGTTTCGTGTATGTTTTCTTTTTCATCTTGAAATAACTCATTTCTAAATACCTTTTTCACTGTTAAAATCTTGCAGCAACTTTGCGACAAAATATACACTCTGACAGTTCATCCTGCTACCAACATTAAATAAAACAAATCTTAAGATTTCTATATTTATGTCTTTAGTTAGTGGTTTCATTAGTGACAAAGGCTAAACTTTCTTGGAAAAATGTATTTTATGTGTTGCGGAAAAAACTGACTTGCTTTAACAAAATATGTTTACAAATCCTTTCACCTGGCATTTTCGTAGTTAGAAATTATGGAACGCTCTGTTAAAAGCAAGGGAGTTTTTATGTCCGTTGCAGTTCTTTTGCAACATGAATATAATTATATCGTTATTAATTTCTTGAGATACGCGATTCCATATTATATTCCCTTTTAATCAAATTCTAAAAGTATGCTTGTTGACTCCGGTATAACGTTAGTTAAAGACTTCGAAGCTTACAATGTTTAGGGAGAAATGGAATACCGGTGTGTATTTTTTCTTTAAAGTACCGAGACCAGCCATATACTGTATGTTTATGTTAAGATTTCCCTTCAGTGGTAAAATTAGATATGAATATTCAATACTTAAACGGGCACAGTTAAGACATTAAATATACATATACATATTGTATACAGTACAGTTTGCATATGGTAATATGTTTATGTTACGCGATTAAAAAATAAATAAATAAAACTGAAAGGTCCAGCACCAGCTGGATTCGAACACACAACCTGCCAGTTGGTAGTCACACACCTAGACCAGTAGGCTACAAGACAGCTCGCATGAACAGGCAGGCGAAACAGCCCTACACAGCCCTGCCGCAGTACACGGATATAATCATACCGTTATTAAATTCTTGAGATACGCGATTCCATATTATATTTCCTTTTAATCAAATTCTAAAAGTATGCTTGTTGACTCCGGTATCACGTTAGTTAAAGACTTCGAAGCTTACAATGTTTAGGGAGAAATGGAATACTGGTGTGTATTTTTTTCTTTAATGTACCAAGACAAGCTATATACTGTATGTTTACGTTCCAAAATTAATATCGTTTATGGCCTTCACACGCGTTACAGTATGCTCCTATTCTTTTTATGCTCAGCTACTAAGATTTCCCTTCAGTGGTAAAATTCAATATATACAACGGGCACAGTAAAGACGTTTACAGTAAGTCTTTCTACGACAGACCAACGGACCACGAGTGCCCCTGTCGGTCAACCAATCACGCACCGCGGTACCCCGTGTCATCTTACCTGCGGTACGTGTCTGTACCGCTCACTTTGAATGGCTGCATCTGTATCTTCTACACAGAGCTAACTCTCACCTGGAGAAGACGGGGAGCATTGTGAGAGTTATGTTCCTTGACTTCTCCAGTGCCTTTAACACCATCCATCCACCTTTACTGAGAGATAAGCTAAGTGCGCTCCCCTGGTGTCCTGGATTATAAACTATCTGACCTGCAGGCCACAGTATTTACGGCTACAGAGCTGTGTGTCCGAACAGGTTGTTAGCAGTACTGGGGCTCCACAGGGGACTGTCCTTGCTCCATTCCTGTTCACCTTTTACACCTCTGACTTCAGGTACAACTCTGAGACATGTCATCTGCAGTAGTTTTCAGATGACTCTCCAATTGTTGGGTGTATTAGAGAGGGGAGGGAGGAGGAATATAGGAGCTTGATTACCAACTTTGTGGAGTGGTGTCATCTTAACCATCTCCAGCTTAACACCAACAAGACCAAAGAAATGATCTTGGACTTTCAAAGGAATAAGTCTCCGCTGAACCCTGTTTCCATTCAGGGTGAGGACATAGAGGGCGTACAGTCCTACAAGTACTTAGGGGTACACCTGGATGATAAGCTAGTGGTCTGGTAACACTGATGCCCTGTACAAGAAAGGTCAGAGCCAACTCTATTTTATTAGGAGGCTCAGCTCAGGCTTTGGTGTGTGTGGAACACTGCTACACATTTTTTATGAATCAGTGGTGGCGGCGGCCATATTCTAAGCTGTAGTGTGCTGGGGCAGCAGCATCATGACAAAAGATGCAAATAGGCTCAATAAACTTTTCAAGAAGGCTGGCTCTGTGTTGGGGATGAGCCTTGACCCCATGGAGGTGGTGACTGAGAGGAGAATGCTGACCAAGCTCACAGCCATCATGAACAACGCCTCTCATCTGCTTCATGGGACTGTTACTGGACAGCGGAGCATTTTAGCAACAGACTGCTCCATCTACGGTGTTCAAGGGAATGTTTCCATAGGTCTTTCCTCCCGGTGGCTGTCAGGGTGTATAACTCTGCCCTAGGCTAGGACTGTTAGCCCTTCATTTGCTCATCTATAGACAGCATGTTTGCCCCATTGTACATTCTGGACAATCAGTCTGTATAAACCTATGCACATTTTGCACATATTCTATTGTTTTTACAGTGACTATGATCATCACATTTTGCACACACCTATGTATTTATTTTTTATTTATTTATTTTATATTTATTTTGTTGCCTTTTGTTTTATAACTATTCTGATGTCTGTTTTTGCTTGTCTTGGGCTGGACTGCTGTAACACATCAATTTCCCTACGAGATTAATAAAGTCTTATCTATCTATCTACTTTGCCTCAGACCTGAAGTTTAGCCTCAGATATGAAGCAGGTATCAAATAAAATAAAAAGATAACATACAGATGCAGCCATTTAAAATGCGAGGTACAAACCCGCGGTACGGTAAACTACCCACAAGCCACAAGGTAAGTGATTGGCTGGCCAAAATGACCGACAGGGGCACTCGTGGTGCATTGGTTGGTAGTGAAAAGATTTAATCATTTAATGTCTTTACTGTTCACATTTTAATCCGCTTAGTTTTGAATATTTATATGGAATTTTACCACTAAAGGGAAATTTTAGTAGCTGAGCATAAAAAGAAGAGGAGCATAACGCATCTGAAGGTCATAAACTATATAAATTTAGGAACATAAACATTACTGTATGTACGTAAACTGTACTGTGTATGGCTGGTCTTGGTAGTTTAAAGAAAAAATACACACCAGTCTTCCATTTCTCCCTAAAAATTTTAAGCATGAATGTTTTATGAAACGGTACTCAAATATGCGATTGCTGTATAGAATGAATTTTAATTTCTACCTGACTGTTACATTTCTACCGGACTATTACACCAGCGCATTAGCATGTTAAAGCGATTTCATTGAGGAGCCTAGCTTTCTTAACTAGTAAGTACTGTACTTCCTTGGTTTTGGAGGGAGGAGGTGTCTTTCACAGGAAATCTCTCCCCCTCCTACTTTGAAAATACCTGTGAAACCGGTTTCATTCATCACAGCCAGCACTCCCGCAGAGAGTTGTACTCCTTAATGTCTAAGCCGGAACACATCATTATATCTCATTTTGTATTTCTATAAAAAAATCATTTGCCCAGCCTAACACTATTGTTGTTATTGTTTTTATCCTGTAAAGCGCTTTGAGGAGCACAGCTTTCTCACCACTTAGATTACTTTTTGATACCATCCTTACACAAAGCAGAAACTTCTTGTATAATAATAAAAAACTTTATTTTACATATCACCTTTAAAAGTGGCATCTCAAAGCAATACAGTAGATGTAAACCACAGATTACAAAGTAAATACCCAGACAAACGCAAACGCGTTTTTAATAAAATGCTTTTAATCATTCAGCAGAGAGAGAACGTAAAACCTGGGCGTAACAGCTGATCCTTTTCTTGCTCTCTGGATAAACGTCTCACCTGTCTTGTTCTTTGTTTTCCTAATTTGCTGATTATGCCTTCTACGATCCACTCCTGCCCTCACACCTAAAGAAGACTATTTTAAATTTCTTTGCACGATCCATTGTGCAATTAACCCTTGTATGTGCTGTCCTTAAGGTGATATCACATAAAGGTGATATGTAAAATAATGTTTTTTATTATTGTTATAGAGAAACATGATCAGATTTTCCCCGGTTCAGAAAAAAAGATCTAAAGTATACTAGTTTGTCACTAGTATACTTTTAATACAGTCTTTGCTGTGCTCTTGAGATCCTTGTGATATTTCGACCTCTGGTTCAATGATAAGTGTCGCAGTTTAAATCTCTCTCTCTCTCTCAATTCTATTCAAGGTGCTTTATTAGCATGACAGATGGGTACAATCAGTGTTGGGTATATACTTTGCTTTGAGATGCCACTTTTAAAGGTGATATATAAAATCAAGGCTTTAACTTGCTTTAACTCCGCAAGTCTGAGTTCTTGCGTCTGTCCTATCCGAACCCGAAAGTATTACAATATGTATCTTTATAGCAGGTGGTGTACAGCTTTTTAGTATAGATGACACTTTTCTCAAATGTATTTAAATACAGTCTTTGCTGTGCTCTAGAGGATCCTTGTGATATGTCGAGCTCTAGTTGAATGATAAGTGTCGCAGTTTAAATCTCTCTCTCTCTCAATTCAATTCAAGGTGCTTTATTAGCACATATCTCTGATGCTGTTCCTAAATGAATATCGTTTCTGACCATCAGACGCTTTATGCTCCTTTTCTTTTTTCCAGTGGATTGAACAGGGAGAGGCATTTCATGATGTACTTTTCCCTGATGAAACAACAGTGGCTCTGGAACAGTTTTCAACCATGTCATTTTATAAAAGGGGAGATATGTATGCGTTACTGAAGCTAAAAGTTTAGCCTTTGTCACTAATGTAACAACTAAATAAAGACATACAGATGCAGCCATTCAAAATGCGAGGGCGATATCACATTATTTTGCGGTGCGCTTTACGCAGTTTACCGCGAGTTACCGGTAAATACCGCTAGTTACTGTAAATTCTCCTATAATACCGCAAGCAAAATAATAGTATCCGGAATTTCCGCGTGGTGGAGCTAATAAAGCTCAACCTCTCATGTTTGAGCTGTCACCATCAAAGTCTTTAACGAAGATATTACTAATAGTATTAAAATGAACGACCTTGGACAAGCTGTAAATTCAAAGTATTGCCCTGGTCCACATTCTTTTTTTCATTGACCGTCTTTGTAAAAGTAACACCACAGCATTTCGCAATCACGCATTTGTTTCCAATCATGCAAAGTACAGTAATTTTTGAGAATCGATTCACCATGCCTTTCACATGCTCATAAAAGAGATTGATTTAGGAACATAAACATATTACCGTATGCAAACTGTACTGTATACAGTATGTATATGTATATTTAATGTCTTAACTGTGCCCGTTTAAGTATTGAATATTTATATGGAATTTTACCACTGAAGGGAAATCTTAGTAGCTGAGCATAAAAAGAATAGGAGCATACTGCAACGCGTGTGAAGCCCATAAACAATATTAATTTTGGAACTTAAACATACAGTATATGGCTGGTCTCGGTACTTTAAAGAAAACATACACACCAGTATTCCATTTCTCCCTAAACATTTTAAGCATCGAAGTCTTTAACTAACGTGATACCGGAGTCAACAAGCATACTTTTAGAATTTGATTAAAAGGGAATATAATATGGAATCGCGTATCTAAAGAAATTAATAACAATATAATTATAATCATGTTGCAAAAAAACTGCAACGGACATAAAAACTCCCTTGCTTTTAACAGAGGGTTCCATAATTTCTAAGTACGAAAATTATTTAAACTGCGACACTTCAACCAGAACTCATTCAACCAGAGCTCGAAATATCACAAGGATCCTCAAGAGCACAGCAAAGACTGTATTAAAAGAATCGCGTATCTAAAGAAATTAATAAGATATAATTATATTCGTGTACTGCGACAGGGCTGTGTAGGGCTGTTTCACCTCTCTCTTCATGTGACTCTATTCAAAAGCCATTTAGCAAAGAGGGGATGAGAAGAGTGACAAACTAGTATACTTTAGATCTTTTTTTCTGAACCAGGGAAAATCTGATCATGTTTCTCTATAACAATAATAAAAAACATTGCCACACCCGGACTGTTAAACCAACGCATTAGCACGTCAAAGCCCATTGAGGAGCCGAGCACAATAATTGTTTTGTCCCTTGATTTACTGATCTGCATTAATTACAGAAATCGAGTTCCTGCTCTTTGCAGACGACCTGGTCCTGCTGTCGCCCACAGAACAGAGGGTGCGGCAGAACCTGGCACTGCTGGAGCAGCACTGTCAGACCTGGGCGCTGACAGTCAATCTGGACAAGACCAGAGTGATGGTTTTCCAGGAAAAAAGCCAGACCTCCCTTAGTCTTCCTGAAATTGTTGGATTATGAGTGAATAAAAGCATCTTATTAAAAACATGTTTGCGTTTGTTTGGGAGCTATATTATGTATTTTTCATATGTAACAAATAATGAGGTGTTCCCGCTTACACATCGCACGACCTTAAAAGCTAGAAAAACAGGTTTCGATTCACATTATCTGGCGAGCCTTGTTTTGTCAAAGGACAGCACAAAAAAACAGACAATACACAGGGGGGGAAGGGCAAGCGAGAGAGAGAGTTTTTTACCCTCTGTCAAAAAAAACCAAATCACCCGGGGCAGAGACTCTGGGGGGATCATTGTGTTGTACAGAACGGAGCTCAGTTAATCCAAACAAGTTCAGTAGTAAAGAGAGAAAAGTCAACAATTGATTTAAGGACGATCTGTCAAAGTGCAATGAAATACAATACTGTTGTTGTTGCTGTTATTGTTGTTTTTATCCTGTAAAGCTTTTTGAGAAGCCACCTTTAAAGGCGATATATAAAAGCGCTGATTCTTATAGAATGTATTCCGCCGGGGATTCAAAAAATCACTCTACTTTTTCAGGCATTTTCTTTTACTGCAACGGACATAAAAACAGACATTTTCTTTTACTGCAACGGACATAAAAACTCCCTTGCTTTTAACTGAGCGTTCCATAATTTCTAACTACGAAAATTATTTAAACTGCGACACTTATCATTCAACCAGAGCTCGAAATATCACGAGGATCCCCAAGAGCACAGCAAAGACTGTATTAAAAGAATCGCGTATCTAAAGAAATTAATAAGATATAATTATATTCGTGTACTGCGACAGGGTTGTGTAGAGCTGTTTCACCTCTCTCTTCATGTGACTCTATTCAAAAGCCATTTAGCAAAGAGGGGGTAAGAAGAGTGACAAACTAGTATACTTTAGATCTTTTTTTCTGAACCGGGGAAAATCTTATCATGTTTCTCTATAACAATAAAAAAAAACATATATATATAAAAGCGCTGATTCTTATGGAATGTGTTCCGCCGGGGATTCAAAAAAACTGCAACGGACATAAAAACTCCCTTGCTTTTAACAGAGCGTTTTATAATTTCCAACTACGAAATTTATTTATACTGCGACACTTATCATTCAACCAGAGCTCGAAATATCACAAGGATCCTCTAGAGCACAGCAAAGACTGTATTAAAAGTATACTAGTGACAAACTAGTATACTTTAGATATTTTTTTCTGAACCGGGGAAAATCTGATCATGTTTCTCTATAACAATAGTAAAAAACATTATTTTACATATTACCTTTACGTGATATCACCTTAAGGACAGCACATACAAAGGTTAATTGCACAATGGACTGCGCAAAGAAATTTAAAATAGTCTTCTTTAGGTGTGAGGGCAGGAGTGGATCGTAGAAGGCATAATCAGCAAATTAGGAAAACAAAGAACAGGACAGGTGAGACGTTTATCCAGAGAGCGAGTGATCAGAAAAAGGAACAGCTGTTACACCCAGGTTTTACACTCTCTCTCTCTGCTGAATGAATAAAAGCATTTTATTAAAAACGCGTTTGCGTTTGTCTGGGTATTTACTTTGTAATCTGTGGTTTACATCTACTGTATTGCTTTGAGATGCCACTTTAAAGGTGATTTGTAAAATAAAGTTTTTTATTATTGTTATAGAGAAACATGATCAGATTTTCCCTGGTTCAGTAAAAAGACGATTAAAATCTGTAATCTTTCCACTTGTATGTCATCGGAAAATACAAGAAGTTTCTGCTTTGTGTAAGGATGGAATCAAAAAGTAATCTAAGTGGTGAGAAAGCTGTGCTCCTCAAAGCGTTTTACAGGATAAAAACAATAACAACAATAGTGTTAAGCTGGGCAAACGATTTTTTTATAGAAAAACAAAATGAGATATAATGATGTGTTCCGGCTAAGACATTAACGAGTACAACCCCCCTCTCTGCGGGAGTGCTGGCTGTGACGAATTTAACCGGTTTCACAGGTATTTTCAAAGTTTTAACATGCTAATGCGTTGGTGTAACAGTCCGGGCGTGGCAAACTTCTAATGTCAAATCGACTCGATTGGAAGACAATGAACATATTCTAGCCCTAAATGAATTAATAGCAAACATGGTTTACATAAAATACATTTTTCCAAGAAAGTTTATAATAATACGATCCATAGTTGAAATCTGAGCCTAAATAAAAAGAAAAAGCATTTTCAGAGAGCAATTACGCTGTGTTAATGTATAAAAAGTGATTAGGTTTATGAGCAATCTAATTACTTATTCGTTTAAAACGCTATATAAAATAAAGTTTATTATTAATTTGCTGGACAGAGCGGTGAACATTATTATGGATAAGACAAAGATAACGATCCTGATCAGTTTAGAAATCTGTGTACGTTGTAAGGTTTTTACTTCTTAAACTTTTAAAATACACGTTTCGAATAGAAATAAATCATCTTCCTGGTACAGTATGTATAGCAAACCAGCACATCTTTTTTCTCCAATCACAGGGGTTAGACGCTCGGTTAAAAGCAAAGGAGATTGTCTGTTATAGTGGACATAAAAACAAGGGTTCGCTGGCATTATATCCTAGAAGACACAGACCGGCGCGAGACTGGGAGAATGCCCGCAGCGTTAAAGAAAATTCCTGATGAACTAGGGATTGGACAGTTTCCAAGTGCTTGTACAATCGATGGAAATGTTCAAATAAATGTGCAAAAGAAATAAACAAAATAATCATTTATTTCTTTATCATATTGGCTAGCTAATTTCCTCTCTTTGCTAGTTAGTGGCTATGTTTCTGCGTTGGGTAGCACCGGGTGACTGTTCTCAGGCGGAAGATGTAAACAGCGTAATTTTCGTGTTAAATAATTATTTAAAATTAAAATTCATTCTATACAGCAATCGCATATTTGGGTACCGTTTCATAAAACTTTCATGCTTAAAATGTTTAGGGAGAAATGGAAGACTGGTGTGTAGTTTTTCTTTAAACTACCAAGACCAGCCATACACAGTACAGTTTACGTACATACAGTAATGTTTATGTTCCTAAATTAATATCGTTTATGACCTTCAGATGCGTTATGCTCCTCTTCTTTTTATGCTCAGCTACTAAAATTTCCCTTTAGTGGTAAAATTCCATATAAATATTCAAAACTAAGCGGATTAAAATGTGCACAGTAAAGACATTAAATCTTTTCACTACCAACCAATGCACCACGAGTTCCCCTGTCAGTCATTTTGGCCAGCCAATCACTTACCGCGGTGCCCTACAGTGCCCCACGGTGGCTTGTGGGTAGATTACCGTACCGCGGGTTTGTACCGCACATTTTGAATGGCTGAATCTGTATAGAAATCCCTACGTTACAGACTGTATATGGCTGGTATTGGTAGTTCAAAGAAAAAATACACACCAGTATTCCACTTTCTCCCTAAACATTTTAAGCATCAGAGTCTTACATGTGGTTATTTCGGAAACGTTTGTACATGCTCCTTCTGACCATGTTACTGTTTACTGTTACTGACCATATTAAGTTTAAGTGCCTGTGGGCACTTTTCCTGTCCGTGGGGGGTGGACCATCTTTCATTAGAAGGTTAGTCTGTTCTACTCTGAGAATATAAAGGGGGTGGAAAGTGTCCGCGGTCATTTAATTAGTATTAAAAGTCGCACTGATTCCCTTGCGAAGATACTGACATAGGAATATTCGTGCGTGGTCAAAAAAATGGCATAAAAACGACAAAGTGAAGGCTGTAAAAACATTCACAATGTACTTTATACACAAAGCAAGTGTTCTCACAACTCTAGGAGGTTTCGTGAAAATGCTACAGGCGTGCTAAAATCGTTTTTTTTTAATTCAAGGTGGCTTTACCGTGGTTTTCATTTTCAGATTGTGAATCAAAAAGGCATTTAATTAAACACGCAAGTGCGATTTTAATCAATTACTGTATTGATTGAAACACATTCTGTACAGATACAGTACAGTCACATTCTCCTGTCATCCAGTGGTGTAAAAGGAATTAGCAGGTGATTGAGATAACAATGCACCGACCACTGAGTGGAATGTTCTCATTTGTTCTAAATTGTAAAAAGAGGTGATGATTCTTAATAATTCCGTGTTGCATTAACTAACCTCTTCAATTTATTCTGCCAGACAGTACATGAATATAATTATATCGTTATTCATTTGTTTAGATACGCTATTCCATATTATATTCCCTGTTAATCAAATTCTAAAAGTATGCATTTGTTAGATAACAAACGAATTCACAGAAAAGGTTAAAAGACTATCACTTTTCACAAAGTATATAATCCTAATATAAGTCTAAACAGTTTCAGCTTTATTTACGGGTTGCAATTTAAAAAAAGTCAAAAACCGCACTCAAAATGCAATTTAGAGCTTTCTGGCAAGAGGAGACACCCAAATTAATAATGTAACATGCCACTGTTTGTGCATGAACAAGGTTATACTGCTATTTCCTTAGATACGCGATTAAAAAAAAAATTGAATTCCCGGAAGACACATTCTATAAGAATCAACGCTTTTATATATCGCCTTTAAAGGTGGCTTCTCAAAATGCTTTACAGGATAAAAACAACAATAACAGCAACAACAACAATATTGTATTTCATTGCACTTTGACAGATCGTTCTTAAATCAATTGTTGACTTTTCTTTCTTTACTACTGTACTTGTTTGGATTGACTGAGCTCCGCTCTGTACCACACAATGATCCCCCCAGAGTCTCTGCCCCGGGTGATTTGGTTTTTTTTGACAGAGGGTAAAAAACTCTCTCTCTCGCTTGCCCTTCCCCCCCTGTGTATTGTCTGTTTTTTTGTGCTGTCCTTTGACAAAACAAGGCTCGCCAGATAATGTGAATCGAAACCTGTTTTTCTAGCTTTTAAAGTCGTGCGATGTGTAAGAGGGAACACATCATTATATCTTACATATGAAAAATACATCATATAGCTCCCAAACAAACGCAAACGTATTTTTAATAAGATGCTTTTATTCACTCATAATCCGACAATTTCAGGAAGACTAAGGAAGGACTAAGGGAATTGTCATCTGTTGTTGAAGCTCTGTGAGCTCGGTGACTTTGAGACCACTTGTTATCCCAGGTTGTTTGAATCGCCACAATTCAAATAGAGAAAAAAGAGCTGACTGACAAGATTTAAGATGTGGCTGTCAATGTTGGATTAAAAAAAAACACATTGTCTGACGTTTGTTGCATTGCTTAAAAAAAAACTTATTTCGAGAGACTGGATTAGTAAGTCAAGTGTTTTTTTTTAACTTCCTGAAAAACAACTAATAATTTAACTATATGTGCAAACGTTTTATGATATGTGGCTGTTGTGAATGTCTGTGGACATGTGCTGGCTGGACAGGAGGCTCTACTGTACACAGAGAGGGGCGGGAGGGGGGGACAAGCCGATACATACTCTTAGAGTTTGATTAATAGGGAATATAATATAAAAATATAGTACTAAAAATAAGATACACTCTACAGACATTCACAACAGCGACTGTCAGAAGATAGGACACAGTGGCTCAGACACCCACTGAATGGAAGGGGCATTTTAATGTTCTGTATGGCTAATACTAAAGCCTATACTTTAATATTCTTTTCCGTATGTTTAACAATAGTGGGTACTGGCCTAATTCGGCCCTGCTCCCGTTGTTAGGTGTTAATGTGTTGTTGTGTGAATTTGTACCTGTTTCCCTGAGGTCTGGCTTTTTTTCTGTTAAACCATAACTCTGGTCCTGTCCAGATTGACTGTCAGCGCCCAGGTCTGACAGTGCTGCTCCAGCAGTGCCAGGTTCTGCCGCAGCCTCTGTTCTGTGGGCGACAGCAGGACCAGGTCGTCTGCAAAGAGCAGGAACTCGATTTCTGTAATTAATGCAGATCAGTAAATCAAGGGACAAAACAATTATTGCGCCCGGCTCCTCAATGGGCTTTCACATGCTGATGCGTTGGTTTATTATTGTTATTGAGAAACATGATCAGATTTTCCCCGGTTCAGAAAAAAAGATCTAAAGTATACTAGTGTAGTGTGCTCTCTGAAGGCACCAGTTCTGTAGGGTTTGGGCATTTACTGGGACAATTATTAATTGTAGCAGTAAATCACAAAATTGATTCTTTTGATGGCTTTAGAATCCAACCATGCGATATAACTCAAACAACTCACACACACAGGTATTAATACACGAGGATACATTTATTAATACATAGAATATGCATATAAACCTAACAGATCTTATCAAGAGGGTTATCAGAATACAAAAGGTATATATTCAGTCAGTTACGAAGTGTTACACATATCAAGAGGACATACGTTTGGTATATCATTCATTTATACCGTTTCGTAATTGAACTTGGTTACAACTTCTACAGTAGATACTCTTAACAAGTACATAACTCTTAGGAATTAAATTGATATCAACTGGTTGGGATAACAATTGAATTCTCGAGCTGCAATGCGTTGAAGTTGAATACTCATCCAATCTCTGGGGATTAAGATCTCCTGCGGGCTCTCTGGCTCCGTGCTAGGCTGTGCTTTGCGGCTTGCGACGGTGCGCTCCGCGGCTTGCGATGGTGCGCTGCTGATGCTCACTGACCGGCTAGTTAGTGTTGGCTTTAACTAGCAAAGTTTGTGCACAGGAGAAAAGATGACTGTGGGTCCCAGCAGGTCAGGAAGAGCACTGGTTCGTTCCTGATGAAGATAGTTCTGAATAGTGATTCAGCTGTCCACAGTTCCAACCTGTTCACTAGGCTTGCTGCTGATGCTAACCTCGGGTGGATCCTCTGGTTACTCTCTGGCAACCTCCGCTCTAGACTCTTAGAACAAAGGAAAGTTCTGGCACTCAGACACACTGGCCGTTCCGAGGTTGTCCGGGCTGAGTCTCAGGATGGTCAGGAGGCGCGCTGCGAGAATGTCCTGCCCTTGGGAGCCTTCTGCTCCTGGGCCGTCCTGCCCTGGAATTCTCCTTTGAGATTCTCCCTTTCAGAAACGTCCACTACAGGCTCTCTGTGTTGCCTGTTTTTACCTGGAGGAACTTCAGCTTGTTCATTGGCTGAAAGTTCCATGGGCATCAGAGTCCCACATGGGTTACTTGGCCCTACTAGTCCCTGATTGGTTGATCAAGGTGAGATATGAGTCACTTACTCCTGACACTTAGGAATGCAGTCCAGATGTCCATCTGGCACTCCCTAGACAGATAGGCGCTAATGGATGACCATTGATCATGATAGCCAGGCTTAGCTAAGTGCATCCCCATTTGGGAGCTGTCCCTTATCAAAAGAAAACATCTTTAAATCAGCCTGCATGAATAGTTTCTCTGTGGCTGCACCACAGAGATGAACAGAGAGATGGGGCCTCATTTGGGAAAGCACAGCAACACTTAATTCTGTCTTATTAATAAGCCTCGCCGCTACACTAGTTTGTCACTGTTCTCATCCCCTCTTTGCTAAATGGCTTTTGAATAGAGTCACATGAAGAGAGAGGTGAAACAGCCCTGTCGCAGTACACGAATATAATTACCTCTCATTAATTTCTTTAGATACGCGATTCTTTTAATACAGTCTTTGCTGTGCTCTTGAGGATCCTTGTGATATTTCGAGCTCTGGTTGAATGATTAAATAATTTTAAATAATTTTCGTAGTTAGAAATTATGAAACGCTCTGTTAAAAGCAAAGGAGTTTTTATGTCCGTTGCAGTAGAAGAAAATTCCTGACAAAGTAGGGCTTGGACAGATTCCAAGTGCATTTTTGCATTTTACATTGCATTGTCCATTGTGCTGCTGTAATACAGTTTAAAATAATTCAAAGTCTAAACAGCATCAGCTCTATTTTTGGGTTGCAATTTATAAAAAGTCAAAAATCACACTCAAAATGCAATTTAGAGGTTTCTGGCAAGAGGAGACACCCAAATTAATAATGTAACATGCCACTGTTTGCGCATGAACAAGGTTATACTGCTATTTCCTTAGATACGCGATTAAAAAGAAATAAAAAAATTTTTTGAATCCCCGGCGGAACACATTCCATAAGAATCAACGCTTTTATATATCGCCTTTAAAGGTGGCTCCTCAAAACGCTTTACAGGATAAAAACAACAATAACAGCAACAACAACAATATTGTATTTCATTGCACTTTGAAAACCAAGTAATAACTTAACTATATGTGCAAACGTTTTATGATATGTCGCTGTTGTGAATGTCTGTGGAGTGTATCTTATTTGCCTGTCTGTCCTGGCTCTCTCGCTCGCCCTCCCCCCCTCTCTCCCTCAATTCAATTCAATTCAAGGTGCTTTATTAGCATGACAGATGGGTACAATCAGTGTTGGGTATTTACTTTGCTTTGACATGCCACTTTTAAAGGTGATATATAAAATCAAGGCTTTAACTTGCTTCACTTCCGCAAGTCTGAGTTCTTGCGTCTGTCCTATCCGAACCCGAAAGTATTACAATATGTATCTTTATAGCAGGTGGTGTACAGCTTTTTAGCATAGATTACACTTTTATAAAATGTATTTTAAAAATAAAAACGATTACAATCTAATCTTTCCACATTTGATTCCAAGATCCCAAAAAAATAAATCTAAACAGGGAGAAAGCTACGCTGAAAGTTTATTAAGATACTTAGAAGACAAAGATATCAATTTATGTTGCATTTGTCTGATTGTGAATCAAAAAACACATATATTTAAACCCGCGTTTGCGATTTAAATCAAAACACGATTTAAATCAATATAAATGTTTATATTGTAACGCATAGGTGACTATTCACTGTTATTAAAATGACTTAAATTCGATCATGTTGTGATATTTAGAAATATAAATTTGTTTGGTACGAGTGAGGTTTTATTTAATCTCTGACTCAGGGAAATGTTTCATTTTTTCAAAGAAATGTTTGTTAAAAAAAAAATCATTCAATCACAGACTGTGTGACGTGGGAGTCAGGAATCTAACCCACAGCACCACCAGCGAGGTCACATGCAGAGTGCTGAAAAAGAAACGTTATCAACAGACAATGTACAGCGTGTACTATTCTTGTGTTGCGGTACATTAATATAATTATATCGTTATTAATTTCTTTAGATACACGATTCCATATTATATTCCCTTTTAATCAAATTCTAAAAGTATGCTTGTTGACTCCGGTATCACGTTAGTTAAAGACTTCGATGCTTAAAATGTTTAGGGAGAAATGGAATACTGGTGTGTATGTTTTCTTTAAAGTACCGAGACCAGCCATATACTGTATGTTTAAGTTCCAAAATTAATATCGTTTATGGCCTTCACACGCGTTGCAGTATGCTCCTATTCTTTTTATGCTCAGGTACTAAGATTTCCCTTCAGTGGTTTCTGAAGTGTTTCTATAAACAATGGTTAATCCCCAGCTACTGTCAACATTTCCAGCTTCAAAGCAAAGGGAATGTTTGCTGAGATACAGGGGGTTCACATTCAGTCATCAAAAGAATCATAAAGTTTACCTTAATTAATTAAGTTCTGGGTAAATGATTAAGAACCAATCAATAGTCCAGACATGATATCCGATTAGATCAAGACACACAAGGCAAGGCAAGAACAAGGCAAGAACAGACCACAAGAGAGGTGACTGTCACGACTATAGTTCCCCCTCCTTAAGGGTGCTCCAGCCCTTTCACTAAAGACTTCATTCTCTGCACCTGTTTCCCATTCCCTGCCCACCTTAGAAGCCAGGCGCTGACGCTCTTCCGGGCTCTGCATCTGATTTCCATATCGTGCGAGTCCGGGACCAGGAAGCGCCTGGTCCCGTTAAGGTTTTAACCTCGGTTCCTGTTCCTGTTCCTGTTCCTGTTCCCCGTCCGCCGGTTCCTACCCGGCCTTCGTGGTTTTTAATTCCTTCCTCTGATGGATCTCCTGGTTTTGGACTTTCTCGTGTGTTTTTGGATACTCTATGGATTACTCTCGGATTGTTCGCCTCGGCCACACCTCCCCCGTGCACCAGCGCACCTTGGACACGCCCCCCTGTCTTCAGCCCCGTTTTCCTGCATGACGTTTCCCCAGTGTTCCCCCACTTCGTCGGATTGTGTCGTCCGCATAGGGTCCGGAAAGAACTGTTCGTTACAGTGACAGGAAGAGACAGAACACAATGTGTGTGCCAGTTCAGAGGTCTGTGTTTGAAATCATCCAAAAAAACTTGTTTGGAGCTAAGTATTTGAATCTTTCTTGGATTTCCTGAATGATGAATCCCTCAGTTGAAAACAGCCTCTCCTTTTTTAGTGAGTGCATTTTACAATAGAGAGATAGGTTTCTATTTATTTTGTTACATTCAGGTTTACGGAGAGAGGTTTAACCGAAGGTTGTATCCTAGTTTAGAAGGCAGCGTCTGTCTTATTCTGTTCTGGACTTTTTAGGAATCAGCGATTTTTCTGGGTGGTTAAGATGGTAGGCTTCTGGAACACCTTGTATAAAGTTCTACTGTACATAGGGAAACATGTGCGTGGTATGTTTATGTTGTGTGTAATTCAGTGCTTCTATAGTAACTGTTAATAAATATTTGTTTAACCAAGTGTAGTTAAGAAGTATTGCTTTTTTCAATAAACCTGTGCCAGAGAACAACAAATTCATGTGCCTGTAATCATACGAATCACTCAGGTATATTCCGGACAAAATCCTTGCAAGTTGGGGGCTATGATTATTTAATTTACTCATTGATTTATCCAATTGTTAATTTTCTGATTTTCTTTGTTTTTGTAACCCACCATTTGTAAAATTAAATAATAACAGTACAATATGAATCTTCATGGTGTTATAATCACATCAATAGAAATATATTAAATTTAGAGATTTAGAAAAATGTGTAAATTGTAAAGTGTAAATTGTGTGTAAATTGTATATGAAACATAGACAATTTTGTCTGCGTCAGTCAAATAGTAATCAGATGGCTCACGTCTTTGTATTCTTCTATATTTAAATAAAATTTACATTCAAACTCAATAAATAGTGGAAATTAAAATGAATTCAATAAAATCTCCAATAGCAATATATTCTATAAAAACCTTTTTAAAAACGTTTCTGTGATTCTCTTGTGTTATACTTATCTTTTATCACTTGAGAATGAGAATGTTAATATAAGCCAAAACATGAAAATACAGTACAAGGAAAAACTAACAAATTAATGTGAATCTAACACTGAACCATAAAGTTTTCAGTGTGTAATATTTCAGTATCCATTTTATAATAAAATAGAAATGCAAAGTATGCAGACTCCATTCTTTTCAATTACTATTTTAGAGAGATTATTTTAGAAAGTGTTTTAAAAATCATGTTTTTCATAGACCTGAAGTTCTCTGAAACTGTCTAAATGACTGATTGGAATCTGATAGCCCCAGTCAACTGCATACTGTGATAAATGCCTCCCTGCCTTTCCACAGTTGACAAGTGCTCTCTACCTGAAGTTTGGTGATTGACAGTCATCGATATCTGATTGTGATTTTCTGAAGCTTAATGCATTTTTATGTGGAGAAAAAATAAATTATGCTGCCAGAAATTTCCATTACATATTTCAAATAACAGCAATAGATAATGTGATTGTACATTTTGCACTATTATAGAAAATATCTTGTGAGTTATAATCATTTTTTAGTTCTCTTCTCACAGTATTTTTCAAGTTCATTTAAAAAAAAATAATACATATCATGTGTAATTAGATAATGTGAAACATTAAATCATTTAACATTATTATTTTAATGTATAGCACCTTGCAAACAATTCACCCCCCTTCCAATTATGTCTCATATTATAGAATTACAAAAGACATATACAGTACATATATTTTTTTTTATTATAGAGAACAGAGAAAACCATTTTAAATATAAATTACATTTCACAACCATCTTTCTACAATACAAATTTGCAAATATACATTATACATGAAAATGTAGTCTATTTTTATATTTTCTTTTAATATTTTACAATTATTTTAATCACGTCTAACCAAACTATACACAGTCAAAGTAAGGAAGATGCATAAGTTTTTATGATTTATAAAGAGGAAGAAAAGTATGTAGATATATGTTCTTATTCAAGTTTCAGTTATTCTGTATCTCAACAAATTCAGATTTTGAAGGTTTAATGTACTTAAACTCTTAATGCCTACAGAGGTCAAATAAGTGATTAACTGCCTTTCAAAACAAAATATGAAACAACCTGCAGTTAAATCTTTCTCTCTGCACCCCAGATGCCACAAAATAAAGGGGAGCCTAAATCCCCATTCTAAAAATGCACCCTAAGCAGAAAAGACATCTCTAACCAAGGGATCTGTTATCCAGGAAACCCAAGTTCCCTAAAAACACAAAATAATAATAATAATAATAATAGCTTACACTTATATAGCGCTTTTCTGGACACTCCACTCAAAGCGCTTTACAGGTAATGGGGACTCCCCTCCACCACCACCAATGTGCAGCATCCACCTGGATGATGCGACGGCAGCCATAGTGCGCCAGAACGCTCACCACACATCAGCTATCAGTGGGGAGGAGAGCAGAGTAATGAAGCCAATTCATAGAGGGGGATTATTAGGAGGCCATGATTAGTAAGGGCCAATTGGAAATTTGGCCAGGACACCGGGGTACACCCCTACTCTTTTCGAGAAGAGCCCTGGGATTTTTAATGACCACAGAGAGTCAGGACCTCGGTTTTACGTCTCATCCGAAGGACGGCGCCTGTTTACAGTATAGTGTCCCCATCACTATACTGGGGCATTAGGACCCACATGGACCACAGGGTGAGCGCCCCCTGCTGGCCCCACTAACACCTCTTCCAGCAGCAACCTTAGTTTTTCCCAGGAGGTCTCCCATCCAGGTACTGACCAGGCTCACACCTGCTTAGCTTCAGTGGGTTGCCAGTTGTGAGTTGCAGGGTGATATGGCTGCTGGCTTAGGGTTAGTAAGTAGGGTTAAAATAGTAAGCTCTCCCTAGCAAGATTCAGATACTTTGCTCCAGTCATTTTTTTTTTTTTGCATGATCATGATCCAACTCCTCCGGGCTCCTCTCTTGTCCCTCTTCTTCCTCTCTTCTCTCTGTTCTTGTTTCTGTGGTCTTAATGTCATCTTATATGTTGTGTTTCTGTGCTGCTCATTGACAATCATCAACCCATGACTTAATTGCCTAGGTACACCAACTTATAACAACTTATAAGAATACCTAACTCTTCAATTGTTTCTGATCAGGAGACCCCCACATCTCAGCAAACATCTCCTCTGCTTTGAAGCAAGAAGTGTTTTCTCTGCCAGATGTGACAAACTTCATCTAAAATGAGACACTTCCCAGTCACCTAAAAATGTAACAATATCATATATTAATATACTTTGTATTAACTCCCAAATATTTAATCAAATCCTTCATTGTTGGTAAATCTGGGAGAAGCCACTTTCTTGTAAGTTTTAAGGTTTTACCTGCAAACAAAATAATTCCAAACAGATATAAAATACAGAACTTCAAATGTAAAGGTTAAATTCCTTTTATATATATGTTCTCCAGGGCCCCATGCAAGTCCTCCAGAAAAGCCTTATTTTAGGGCACTTCCAGAATATATGCCGATGACCTTCTGGGTTTCAGCACTGTTCAACATTAAGAATTATCCCCAAGGTGGTGTTTATTCTGCCTTGGAGTAATAAAAAATTGAACAATGTTTTCCAGCAAAACTTTTTCATTCATCCATTTATCTTTTTTATACTCCATAGAATGTGATTTTATTTCCATAAAACCCTTATACAATTTATATATAATATCCTTACTTAATTCTGATTTGTAGGCTTCTATAACTCCTACTGTACATCATTAGCAACAACCGCATCATCAACAAAATCCAGTTCTCCCTTTTTAATATCACTATAGAAACAGTGGCACTTAGAAGTACTTATAAAAATCTTGATTTTCCAAATTAAAAACTGTTTTAAAAACTGAAAACTTTGTAACTGATCTTTTTTCCATTATATTACAAAATATGTTATTGTGTCATAGGCACACCGTTGAGTTCATGTACTGAATAGAACTTTTACTGAATTCTGTATCTTTAATTGGAACTTTATCGATGGATTATGTATTTTTTGTAAGTTTATCTAAATTATTATTACTTAATAATGCCTGAATTGGGGGTTATTCATTAGGGATGATTCAATGTCTTCCCACTTGTCTTGATAATCTGGATGACAGGATCTAGAACTTTCAAACTCTCTCCCATAAGACATATGTTTCATATTGTTAAGCATCATTTTCCTATCAATTTTCTCTTACAATACATCACAAACAAAAACCACATTAACCAAAATGTCTTAAACAAAACAGTATCCATCTTTACCTTATTCACAGTAATTTCTTCTAGCTATGAGGTTCTTTTCAAATGAACACTGTATGGGCTTCTCGTTAAAAAGAAGTCCTTTAGGGAAGTCCTCCTTCTCCTCTGGAGGAGTGCCCTTGAGCAGGTGGCATGATGGCAAATCCAAACTTATTTTTATAAAAAGAAAAAAGAGGGTAACCAGGAAAGTAAAAAAGTCACTCCAGTCCTAGACACCAGATATCTATCCCGACATTTACAAATTCTCTTAGACATTGCAGGAAACTTATTCAAAAAGTAAAAAAAAATAAAATAAACATAACATAAACATAATGAAATCCTGAACGACTTTTATAACAATTCACTGTGTCCATTTTCTTCAGTCTTGCAAGGGGGCTCTCGGCCTGAAAGTCTGTAGTTTAACCTTATATTGTTGTTCCGATGACTATTCTTTCCCAGTGCCACCCTGTCTGCCAGACTTCTGCCAAGTAAACAGTCACTCTATTTCTTCCTCCAGTGTAGGCACTGGCGGTATAACTTTAACTTTAAGTCCCCTTTCTGCCATGTCCTTTACCTCAGAGTATTCCATACGTTTTTTGAGTACTGCTGGGGGGTAATCATGATCCACATAAAATCGTTTGTTGTTATAGAAAAGTTCTTTATTTTGCCAAGCTTTACATAATACTTCTTCTTTCATTTTGTAGCTTAAGAACTTGGCGACAATGGAGTGCGGTTTGGCATCAGGGCCTCTGGGTTTTGGCACTAACACTTTATGCACCCTTTCAATTCCCAGTTCCACATCCTTCCGTAAATCAACTTCCCCCCTCAGCAAATTTTCAAGGAAGGTAACCATGCAGCGTCCCTCAGATTCTTTAAGGATTCCATAAATCTGAATGTTATCTCTGCGTGATCTTCCTTCCTGGTCCGTTAGTTTAGATTCCAAAGTATTTTGTCAGTGCAAAAGCTTCTTTATCACAGTTTCTGTTGTTAAGACCCTTGTTTCCATGATCCATCCCTCTTCCTTACCCAGTCTCTTATTAACATTGCTCTGCTCTTGTTTAATATCTGTAAACTGCTGTTTATTATCCCGTCTGAAGACTCCAAGTTCCTGTAGTATTTTTTTTAAGACTGGCGTCCGTGCCATCTCGTTTAGAACTCACTGAGCTGCTCCAACTGCGGTCAGAAGTCGCAGTTTCAGTATTTTCCTCGGTCGATAGTTTTCTCCTGCTTCTCCTGACAGCCGCTTCAGCCAGTTATTATTTTTCAGATGTAATAAAAAAACGCTTTTCAGGGCTTTATTACACAATTGTCAAGAGGTTGTCTCTATTACGCTGCCATTCCTGTCCGCATCCTAACCAGAAGTACTCAAGTCATAATGCAATCTTATGTTCCTCCCCTTGCATAGTAATACTTTTATCTTGCTATTTTGTTATATCCATTGGGCAAGTGGCTCTATATATTGTAGAGAGCAAAGAGCAGGAGAGACAGATGGTAGCCTTGTCTAGGTTCATGTTCTCAAGTTATAGTGTCAGATAAATAACCATTGCTATTTCTATTGGTCTATTATATAAGGTTTGAATACCTTTGATAATTTTTACAATAAAGTCAAAACTACTCAAAACCCTATAAAGGTTTTACCAGCTAACTGACTCAAAGGCATTTTTAACATCTAGGCTTATCAGATAAACTTCTAAATTATATTGTTCAATATGTGTAATAATGTGCACTGTGCGTCGTATATTATCATGGGATTGCCTCTCTTGAATGAACTCTATTTGATCATAGTAATGATAGTAATAATCAAGTTCAAGTTTATTGTCATTACACTCATATACATGGTATATGGTATAACGAAATGCTATTTAGCTAGCTCTCGGACATAAGTAATACAAAGTGAAATAAAACAACAACAACAATACAATTGTGTAGCAAAAGAAAGACAGAGACAACAGGCAGTGTGCAAAAAACAACAAGAAGGTAACAGGTTATGTGCAAAAATATGCATCAACAGAATAAAATAAAGGGATAGAAATTATGGGGAGTGAGCTTTTGACATGTATGGTAGCGGTAGATTTTCAATGTGTGTTTGGGTTTATGGTAAGAAAGAAAGGAAGAAGGAAGAAGTAACAGTAATGCATTGTTTTCTCAGTGGTAGAATTCTCGCCTTACAGGCAGGACATTGGGGTTTGAATCCTGGCCAATGCACAAACTGCATTTTAACAAATTGCCCCTTAGGCATAATCAAGACTCTTTCAATAATTATAAACTATAATAAATATTATTATTACAGGCGTATGTGGCTGACAATGGAGGTGTCTAAGAATTTAGATAAAGTGGGTAATCCCCGGCAGTGTAAAAATTTCAAGCTTCAAACCAGAGGTGATGTTTGCTGAGATGTAGGGGTGCGAGAGTCTGTTAAAGCAATCATAAAGTTTACCCTGGTTTACCTTAGGTCAAAAAAGAAGGTCAGACCAGAGAGAGAAGAAACAGAAACAGACGGAACTTGAAGCTTGTGCCAGGTGGGAGTCCGTACTTCAAGATCATCAGAAAAAAGTATTTGAATCTTGCTGAGAGAGTTTGCTATTCTGTAGCTTTAAGGGGACGGAGTTCCTGAGTGAAGAATCCCTTGGTTTAATACAGCTTCTCCTGCTTAGTGGGTGAATTTTAGGATAAGAAAATAGACTTCTAATTATTTTAGGGCATCTGGGTTAGAAAGAGAGATATTTAATCTTAGGCTGTATTCTATTTAGGCTAGAAGGTATATTATCTCTTCTTTGCCTTTGCAGACATTATTTAAGAGTCAAGTACTTCGTAGCAGCCTGGGGTTTTCTGGGTGGTTTTGACATACTGTAGGTCTCTGAAACACCTTATCTGTAAACTTGTAAATACAGTTACTTATTTGTTGTATGCTTATGTATGTAGTGTGTATCACCGTCATTGTTAATAAATATTTGATTTACCAAGTTTGCCTGAATTACTATTTTCACCAAAGCTGTGCCAGAGAACAAAGAATTCACATGCCGCTCGGTCAGTTGCTGATCTTTTCCATTTCCTAACCCCCCCTCCATTTGTATATATATATACACACACCACACATTGACATTTTTATTATTTGACAGGGTGTTCAATATTAAAATAATATTAATAAATGGATTACATTAAATAACCTCTGGAGTGTAGATTTAGCAAAAGTATTAATACTTCCATAGGGGAAGTAAAAAAAAAACAACTGTTCTACTCATAGAAGGGAATTTAAAAATAAACTTAAGCAGCAAATGAGCAATGAGCTTTTTATGTGTATATTTGCTTTTAAATACTAATGTACAGTAAAAAAAGCAGAGGACAGCTTAAAGTAAATTTTGATTTCAATGTTTTTGTCCCATTGTGTACTGTACAGTAAGTTGCATTGCAGCTTATACAAGTCTATATCTAGATCAGTATATTTAATTTGTTGATATTGATGTGTGTCTCTCTAGCTGGTGAGTTTATTCACAATTAGTTTCATTTTCCATTATACCTCAAATAGGGATTAAAAGCCATGAGACAGTCATGCTGTAGTATGTGTTATACTTTACCTGACCATCAAGTTCTTAAGCATGAACATACATTTTCAGATTTAACATACAGTTTAAACTTGAAGAACAGGATAAGCTGCAAATGGTTCAACAACTAAAACAGTAAAAACAGTGGGATCTGGTGGTAAGTTAATTATTGCTCTTAGAACATAGAACTTTTTTACTGTCGCATAGGATTTTTAATACTCTTCCTGTATATTGCAAGCTTCATATTTGCCCAGTGCCGAAACTAACATACTATATGGTCCTCTTACTTCTGCTGGTCTTCCCATTACTCTGCTCACACACAAGCTCATCCCACTCACTTTATCTTCTCACTAATTATTCACTTCCTGTATTTATTAATCATCAGTCAGGAGTATTCAACTTGATTAACTCTGTGTTGCTTAATTTTCAATGTTCACTAATAACTATTTACATTAACACAAAGAGGTACTTGAGTATTCAACTACTTTAAATTCACGTCACCAAATTCCAGTCTTTACATTATTCTTGTTACACACTACAACTCTTCACTACAACTTTCAGGCTAGCCATGCCTTTCTTTAAAAACACCTGCATCCTAGACAGAGCAGCAGTCAGGTTTTGCGGTTTCCATTTCCTCTGTCACTCTCCAAGACTGCCTGTCTGTCTGTCGATGGCAAGGCACATGGACTATTATGAATTCAACCTGTATCATCCTGAGTCCTCCCTCTCCGGTGCAGGATAATATATGCTGCTACTTTGCCAGACGATCCAGATGATGCCCCACTGCTCTAGATGCTAATGCACCCAGTCAGCTCTGGTTTAGGTGGCTAATCCTGTTCCTCAGCAGTGTGCTTTATACCCTAGGCTTGACAGGAATTTCCATACAGATGGGCTGAGAGACCCAATGGTAAAGCAAAAGCTAAATTTTCTTAAGCCTCCATTGCTTGCTGAGTCCCAAAGGTCTGCAGGACAGTCTAATCCGTTACTGCCAAGAACTGTCCCCTCTCACTCCTTCTAAACTTGACCCTAGACACAGACTAAAAACCTTTTCTCTCAACTAGTCTTGTTAACTTCTTAATTGACCCATAAGAATAGCTAATTCCATAAAGAGCCAGCTGCCAGTGCCTTTTCCTCACATAGAATCCCACTTTCTCTCTGTGCCAATTATTCATTCAGACCAGCTGAGCCTAATTCTGCGGGTTTTCCCAATTAACAGTTGTCCATCTTGGCAACCAGGCAACCACCACTGTGCCAGAATGTTGAACCCAGATTGTAGCTTTTTAAACAAAGTCACCTTTCACTACATCACAGAGTTAAAGCTGTTAGTCTTTAAGTTTCAGGTGTTATGACTTCAGTTTCCTTTCATGAGACAATAACACTGGTTAATATCAATTAAGTAGATGTCCATTTGCTTAGAAAATTGTGTCTTACAAAATTTTTTTGTCTTACTGTTGCCTGACAAAACTGTAAAAACATACACTATGCATGTGTTAATCTAAACTGGGTGTGAAGATAGAAAGGTAAAGACAACCTTGGGGAAGAAAGTGTTACTTGTACTTACGTTTTAAATTGAGTGTGAGCACAGAAAGAAAGTGAAAAGTACATAAGAGAGGCAAAGAGAGAAAAGAGAAGCAAATAATTAACCAAACTGTACAATTTTCATGAACTGGAGATTTTAGTTTTTTGATGCAGAGAGGTTAGTTAGGAGACAGAGTTAAAATAGTGGTTAAAAGAGAATTAGAAGTGAGAAGAGCTTTGGAGGAGCAGTCAGAGAGATATGAAAACATACAGTCAAGATTCAGACTTAAAGAGAAGAAGGATAAGAAGATAATATGATTAATTATTCCAAAGCTTTTGAGAAGTCAAGGAGAATTTAAAATAAGAGGAGTGAGAAGCAACATGGGTAGCTAAAAGAGAATTTTTGTGGAGTGTGCATGATGGAAACCAGATTGAAAGGGGTCATACGGGGAGTGGCTTGTGATGAAAATGCATGGTTGAAAATGAACTGCTTATTTAAATAACTTTATAGAAGGCAGGGAGAAAAGAAATGGGGTCAGAGTTCTACTGAGAGTAGAGCTGAAAGAGAAGAGTTTTGAGAATAGGGGTTATGAAAGCCTATTTAACTTCATCAGTAAAGCAATGACAGAGAAAAAAAAACTATTTAAGATTTAGAAATTGAAGAAAGTAAGAGGCAACAGTTTAGAAAAGGTGAGTGGAGGTGCAATTCAGGCACGTGATTGGCTTATGAATCAGAGCAGAAGCAAACCAGAAGCAAAGAGCAGAGGTTGGAATCAGATAAGTAGAGAACTTATATCCACCTTTATTAATCTAAAAAACTGTATCTAGAATCCATGAATACACATCAGACATGAAAAAATCTTTACAGCCATGGCCACTGTATTCACTTTCTTTTCAGTCCACTCTCTCAGAACTGTTTCTCCCTTTCTCTTTAACCCTTATTCCACTTCCATAAACATTTACTCATCCTTCTTGATCTCAGTGCTGCTTTTGACACTGTTGACCATAACATCCTACTTTCTCGTCTTGAGACTGTATTTGGAGTTTCTGACACTGCTCTCAAATGGTTCAAATCTTACCTCACTGATCTCTGTTACTATGTTTCTCTTAATGGGTACAGGTCTGAAATTGGTCTTGTTAAGTCTGGTGTCCCTCAGGGCTCAATACTGGGCAACTTGCTCTTCAGCATTGACATGTTTCCACTTGGTCAGCTTTTAAGATCAAATGGCCTCAGCTTTCATTTCTACGCTGATGATACTCAACTATACATCCATACCAAACCTGGCACTGATGTGGCTATCTCTATTCTATCTAATTGCATCTCTGACATAAAAATTTGGATGATTCAAAACTTCCTTCATCTTAACTGCAACAAGACTGAAGTCATGCTTATCGGCACCCCCCATCAACTTCGTAAAGCCAGTCCTATAACTCTGTAGATGGTTCTGTACTTGAGCTTCAATCTAAATTGAAAAACCTTGGGGTTATATTTGATTTTGGCTTAACATTCTACCCACATGTAACATGTTTTTTTCACCTTAGAAATATCACTAGACTACACCCTATGCTATCACTAACTGTGGCTGATAAGCTGATCAACACATTTGTGTTCTCTCGAATTGACTACTGTAATGCTCTACTCGCTGGGGTATCTAAATCTACTTTGAACAAACTGCAGTGTGACCAAAATTGAGCAGCCAGAATCCTGACCAGATCTAGTGCAAATGATCACATTACTCCTATCCTGGAGTCCTTGCACTGGCTCCTGGTCAAATTCCGTGTTGACTTTAAAATCATCATGCTCACCTATAAGGTTCTGCATGGCTTGGCACCTCAGTACCTGTCTGAACTATTATCGCCCTACTCCCCACCTCGCAACCTTCGCTCTTATAATTCTGCTCTCCTTACTGTCCCCCAAGCCCTTCTACATTGTATGAGTGACAGGGTCTTCTCCTGTTATGCCCTCAAGCTCTGGAACTCTCTCCCCAAGGATAACAGAGAGTCACCTTCTCTAAACTCCTTCAAATCCAAACTCAAAACCCTTTTCTTTGGAAAAGCCTTTACTTAACTGGTTCCATTCTTCACCGCTCTGCTTTTCTTAGTAACACCATCCACGGTCTCCTCTATATATTGTAATTGTGTTTTTTCTTATGTATTCTTTTTATTTATTGTTGTTCTCATTCTGTAAAGTGCTTTGAGAAGCCACCTTTAAAGGCTCTATATAAAATAAAGTTTATTACTATTATTTACTGGCCTGATAACCTATGTAATTCCACTCATTCAAATGATTGATATAATTATATTAAAATAACCAATAACACCAAAAATCTTTAACCTAATTTAAAGGCTTAATGTTAGTCTTAAGTTGAAAACTGTTCTTATAGAAGAACTGCAAGTCCTTGATTCTACAAAGAGCATGAACACAATAATAGCATTTCTTAGCTCCACATATTTCAAATGCTTCTACTGCTATTCAGGGTGACCAATTTAACTTTACTCATTATTTGGCAGGAATGTTATGTAGGAAAACAATAATGACAAAACAATGTACAAGCCTTCAGCAAATGAAAAAGTAATTCTAAATTAGGGGAGTGACACAAGCAGTGACGTAATATTATCTGCATGAGTGCATGCTCTGCAGTCAAGGATCTAAGCATAATCAAAAGAGATCAAGGAGTATCTTCAGCTACAGGTCTATTAAATAGGGGTAGGGATGTCATTCCCTCCCCTAACCAGGTACTTTGTTCAGGGTTTATTTTGCAGGTGATATACGGTTGCTGTATGTGTGACTCCATCAGTCAGTGGGTAGAAATCCTGGTTGTTGCCTGTGGAGACACAGTGTTAGAAGGCTGATTGAAGTATGTTCTCCTGCAAGAAGAAGAACATGGGGTTGCAGGCTTATCAGCATTGTATGATGGCTTATTTGCTACACACCTCGACCTGAATATTCCTGACCGCTCACAAAGTCTAAAAACCAGGCTGTAAGTACTAATCCACAGAAACCTTTTCAAATCAAGGAGATCTAGAACCCTATTTATAGCGAATCACTCCAACACACAAAATATACCAATTGATACTGCAATAAATTAAAACATTTTAACAACATTAGGCTAAGGGACCATCAGTAAAAACTAAAACTTAGTAGTCGTCAATTGTTTAAGGAAGTTCTCTAATAGTGTGCATTTTGTTACATGCACAATGAAGCAGTCCCTTGCTGGTTAAGGAAATGTGTTTAAATTTAAACAGGTGTATGTAACTCCCACCTATCTGCAGAAGAATGACATTTGCAGACTGTCCAAGACAGAGGTTAGACAGTGGTTAATCTGGACCTTGGGATCAAGGCAGAAAGCAGCTGTAAAGAGAAAGATAAAACAGAGAGCAGAGTAAATGGTAGTAAATTACTTCTGGATATCCCAATTTCTGGATTAGAAGCTCAGAGGTAATTTTTTTTTTTTACAGGACTGTGGAAGGAGAAGAGAGATTAAAATATAAAGCATAGTAATGTTTTCACTGATGAAAGACAGCAGAAATACAGATTAAGCCATCTAGAATGTTCAAGGTGTCAATATACTGATTGTGTATAATACAAAAAATACTTTTATTTTAGATTTTGACACAGATTAAAGTAAAAGTTTTTTTTTTATTAAACTTCTTCAGATATCTACAATACAGTGCATTAAAAAGCTACAGGAATGTCCTGTTTTGTGGATAGCAAACACACGGACATATTGAAGAGCCTGCAAGTAGGAGGGAGAACAAGGAACATATACTGTAAACTCCACACTGACAGTTACCCTGGGAAAAATCCAGTGTTTGAAAAGAGCTTTTTTTCACCTTTCTAGTTGGCCTAGCAGTTATTTTATTAATTATTAGTTTTGTAGAAACCAAGAGATTTGGGCCTGAGGTCTCCATTCGCCAAGCCAAGCTTTATTGTATGCATACAAGGAACAATACAATGAGGATTATTGTTGTAGTTGTTCAAAGGGGATATGGCTCTCCGCAGCTTATATACACTTTTCTCTACACCCCCCTTCTCCTGTCTTTGAGGTATTTTCTCAAGAAACTCAGGGACTCAGACAGCAATTAAAACATTCCTTCCTTATCATGGAGTTTGGTACAGAAGATGGGAGTTTAGTACAGAGAGGGAGAAGCATCTGTGCTAAAACAAGTATGAAGGATAGAGTTTAGCATGTGAATTCAGCAGGAGTTCACATCTCCTACCACTATATAGGTACAGAGTATCATACAGATGCTGCTAGCAGACTCCATCAGTTTCTTTTCTATCACACTTCAAAGTGGCATTATAAAAACAATAAACACGATTGCAAACTGCTCCAAAGCCATATAGCTGGCTTTACAGAGGAAAGAGTTTTTGGTTTGTGCTTCCTCAAGGATTACAAAAGGATTGCAGCCCATGCCCAGTACCCTCCACTGCAACGAGACAATGCAACCATGAAAGCCCGGGGCAATTGCGTGTGTAGCGGTGAGGCTTATTAATAAGGCAGAATTAAGTGTTTCTGTGCTTTCCCAAATGAGGCCTCATCTCTCTGTTCATCTCTGTGGTGCAGCCACAGAGAAACTATTCATGCAGGCTGATTTAAAGATGTTTTCTTTTGATAAGGGACAGCTCCCAAAGGGGGATGCACTTAGCTAAGCCTGGCTATCATGATCAATGGTCATCCATTGGCGCCTATCTGTCTAGGGAGTGCCAGATGGACATCTGGACTGCATTCCTAAGTGTCAGGAGTAAGTGACTCATATCTCACCTTGATCAACCAATCAGGGACTGGTAGGGCCGAGTAACCCACGTGGGACTCTGATGCCCATGGAACTTTCAGCCAATGAACGTGCTGAAGTTCCTCCAGGTAAAAACAGGCAACACAGAGGGCCTGGGAGAATTCTGTGGACTTTTCTAAAGGGAATTCAAAGGAGAATTCAAGGGCAGGACGGCCCAGGAGCAGAAGGCTCCCAAGGGCAGGACATTCTCGCAGCGTGCCTCCTGACCATCCTGAGACTCAGCCTGGACAACCATGGAATGGCCAGTGTGTCCGAGTGCCAGAACTTTCCTCTGTTCTAAGAGTCTAGAGCGGAGGTTGCCAGAGAGTAACCAGAGGATCCACCCGAGGTTAGCATCAGCAGCAAGCCTCGTGAATGGGTTGGAACTGTGGACAGCTGAATCACTATTCAGAACTAGCGCTTCATCAGGAACAAACCGGTTCTCTTCCTGACCTGCTGGGACCCACAGTTATCTTTTCTCCTGTGCACAAACTGTGCAAGTTAAAGCCAACAGTAACTAGCCGGTCAGTGAGCATCAGCAGCGCACCGTCGCAAGCCGCACAGCACAGCCTGGCACCGAGCCAGAGAGCGCAGATTGGACAGCAACAAGCCTGCAACTGCTTCTTTGAGTCCGCAGGAGATCTGAATCCCCAGAGTTTGGATGAGCATTCAACTTCACTGCATTACTGCTCGAGAATTCAATTGTTATCCCAACCAGTTGATATCAATTTAATTCCTAAGAGTTATGTACTTGTTTTGAGTATCTAATGTAGAAGTTGTAACCAAGTTCATTCACGAAACGGTCTAAATGAATGATATACTGAACGTATGTCCTCTTGATATATGTAACTCTTTGCAACAGACGGAATATATATCTTTTGTATTCTGATCTGTTAGGTTTATATGCATATTCTATATATTAATAAATGTATCCTCGTGTATTCGTACCTGTGTGTGTGCGTTGTTTGAGTTATATCGCATGGTTGGATTCTAAAATCATCAAAAGAATCAATTTTGTGATTTACTGCTACAATTAATAATTGTCCCAGTAAATGCCCAAACCCTACAGAACTGGTGCCTTCAGAGAGCACACGACACGTGTTACATCAGAAGTGTTTGTTGAAATATGGGTGAAAACAATTTAACATCTTTGGTGTTTAAAGAAGCTACTTGATTTTTAAAAATATTATGTCAACTACTAATAAGAAATAAAAAGGTAGCTACAGAAAACTCGTATACAGGTATATTAAAATACAATATTTTAGTTTTCAATTATAAAAATGTTTAGTAATTTATATAGTGGATTTAAACATTGTATATAAAAGCAAATAAACATATAAAAAACAAAAAAACAGGCCAGATTAAAACAAAAGTTGAGTAGTGATGTGAATGACATTATCACATACTGCAAATTGTATCGTATCCGATACTAGTCTACACTTTCTCTATTCATTTGTAGGTTTTGTTTCACACCTCTACTCACCTATCGCGACCTCTCATTACTTGATTTGCCACTCTGCCTCTCCCCTGCTCCTGCCTCCTCTCTCCTGGCTTTTGTTTTCCCATGCTACTGTATATTATCTTTGCTGACTGCTCTATTTTTCTTACACACAAACAAGGCTCCACAGCCTAAACGTCGTGTTTCCTTTCTTCTCTTTTCATCATGGAAAAACCCTACAGATGCAGCCATTCAAAATGCGTGGTAAAAACCCGCGGTACAGTAACCTACCCACAGGGCACCGGAGGGCAGCGCGGTAAGTGATTGGCTGGCCAAAATGACCGACAGGGGCACTTGTGGTGTGGTTGGTAGTGAAAAGATTTAATCATTTAATGTCTTTACTGTGCACATTTTAATCCGCTTAGTTTGAATATTTATATGGAATTTTACCACTAAAGGGAAATTTTAGTAGCTGAGCATAAAAAGAAGAGGAGCTTAACGCATCTGAAGGTCATAAACGATATTAATTTAGGAACATAAACATTACTGTATGTACATAAACTGTACTGTGTATGGCTGGTCTTGATAGTTTAAAGAAAAAATACACACCAGTCTTCCATTTCTCCCTAAACATTTTAAGCATTAAAGTTTTATGAAACGGTACCCAAATATGTGATTGCTGTATAGAATGAATTTTAATTTTTAAAAATTATTTAACATGAAAAATAAGCTGTTTACATCTTCCGCCTGAGAACAGTCACCCGTTGCTACCCAACGCAGAAACACAGCCACTAACTAGCAAAGGACATTAGCTAGCCAATATAATAAAGAAATAAATGATTATTTTGTTTATTTCTTTTGCACATTTATTTGAACATTTCCATCGATAGTACAAGCACTTGGAAACTGTCCAATCCCTAGTTCATCAGGCATTTTACTGGTCTGGCGCCGGTCTGTGTCTTCTAGGATATAATGCCAGCGAACTCTTGTTTTTATGTCCACTATAACAGACAATCTCCTTTGCTTTTAACCGAGCGTTTAATAATTTCCTAAAATGAAAATGATTTACTTTATTTCCCTCACGGGATCAATAAAAGTATCTATCATCTGTCTAAACTATGGGACAGAATTCTGGGGTCTCCCCATACCAGAGATTATGGTAGGGCTTCAGAATGGTGATTGGCTGACACCATCTGACACCCCTCTGATTGGAGAAAAAAGACGTGCTGGTTTGCTATACATACAGTACTGTACCAGGAAGAGGATTTCTTTCTATTCGAATCGTGTATTTTAAAAGTTTAAGAAGTAAAAACCTTACAGCGTACACAGATTTCGTTATCTTTGTCTTATGCATAATAATGTTCACCGCTCTGTCTAGCAAATTAATAATAAACTTTATTTTATATAGCGTTTTAAATGAATAAGTAATTAGATTGCTCATAAACCTAATCACTTGCTTTTTCTTTTTATTTAGGCTCAGATTTCAACTATAGATCGTATTATTAATAACCATAATAACAACCAACCAACAAAAACAACCATATAAACATAATACCAACCAAAAACATAGATAACGACCACAATACAAAATCAAATATATCAAACCATTATACTCTCGCAAATTCCTCCAATTATCATAATCCCGCCCCTTATGCAAAACCAAACCCTCCTCCCATCCCAGTTTATCCTCTTTATCATCCTCAAAATCCACCTCAATTTTCAACATAAAGCATTACTGCTTACTGGGTTTTTTTTTTGGGGGGGGGAGTTGTCTTTCGCTGGAAATCTCGCCTGCTTCTACTTTACGAGTACAACCCCCTCTCTGCCGGAGTGCTGGCTGTGACGGATTAAACCGGTTTCACAGGTATTTTCAAAGTAGGAAGTACAGTGTTAACTGGTAGCTGGGCTCCTCAATGGAATCGCTTTAACATGCTAATGCGTTGCTTTAACAGTCCGGGAGTGGCAAGCTTCCAATGTCAACTCGACTCGATTGGAAGACAATGAACGTATTTTAGCCCTAAATGAATTCATAGCAAACATGGTTTACATAAAATACATTTTTCCAAGACAGTTTATGATAATACGATCTATAGTTGAAATCTGAGCCTAAATATAAAGGAAAAGCATTTTCAGAGAGCAATCACGCTGTGTTTATGTAGAAAAAGCGATTAGGTTTATGAGCAATCTAATTACCTATTCGCTTAAAACGCTATATAAAATAAAGTTTATTTAGAGATGAATGATCAGTGTTGCAGTTTAAATAATTTTCGTAGGAGGGCTTGGACAGATTCCAAGTGCATTTTTGCAATTTACGTTGCATTGTCCAATGTGCTGTTGTAATACAGTTTAGAATACAGTTAGTCTAAGCTTTATCAGCTTTATTTATGGGTTGCAATTTAGAAAAAGTCAAAATCGCACTCAAAATGCAATTTAGAGCTTTCTGGCAAGAGGAGACACCCAAATTATAATGTAACATGCCACTGTTTGTGCATTAACAAAGTTATACTGCAATTTTCCTTAGATACGCAAAATTTTTGAATCCCCGGCGGAACACACTCCATAAGAATCAACGCTTTTATACAGTATATCGCCTTTAAACACATATATTTAAACACGCGTTTACGATTTAAATCAAAACGCGATTCAAATCAATATAAATGTTTATTTTGTAACGCATAGGTGACTATTCATTGTTATTAAAAAGACTTAAATTCAATCATGTTGTGATATTTAGAAATATAAATTTGTTTGGTGCGAGTGAGGTTTTATTTAATCTCTGACCAAGGGAAACGTTTCATTTTTTCAAAGAAATGTTTGTTAAAAAATAAAGTCATAGTTCCATGGGATTCAATCACAGACCATGTGACATGGGAGTCAGGAAACTAACACACAGCGGCACCAAATTTGATAACGCTATAAAAACGCTATAAAATAATGTGACTAGGCACAGAACAAGTTTACAGCACAGTACAATAATAAATGCTGACCATGACTTTAGAAGCATAAATTACCTTACACTCAATTTAAACACAAGCTGTCTTTAGCCCTCTAAGCTGGTTCATACAGAAATGTAGAGATCCAGGCTCAGAACACACAGCTTCATTAGCGAATACATATGCAGGACAACTAGAGAAGACATTTTACAGAGGATGGATTTTTAGAAACATCCCACCAGTGACATCACTGAAGTCAACTCCTAGGTACTGTAACTGTCGTGTGGATAGTTTCACAAGAATCAGACAAAGGTTTAAGCATCGCTTGTTCTAGATAAAACTGCAAAAAAAAACAATAACCCATAATGTACAGATGCAGCCATTCAAAATGCGCGGGCGATACCGCATTGTTTTCCAGTACGCTATACACAGTCTACCGCAAGCTACCGGTAAATACCGCGAGTTACCGTAAATTCTCCTATAATACGACAAGCAAAATAATAGTATCCGGAATTTCCGCAAGGTGGAGCTAATAAAGCTCAACCTCTCATGTTTGAGCTGTGGCCATCAGTCTTTAACGAAGATATTACTAATAGTATTAATAATGAATGACCTTGGACAAGCTGTAAGTGTAAACTCAAAGTATTGCCCTGGTCAACATTCTTTTTTTTCATTTCAAAGTAACACCACAGCATTTCGCAATCACGCATTTGTTTCCAATCATGCAAAGTACAGTGATTCACCATGCCTTTCACATGCTCATAAAAGAGATTGATTAAGGAACATAAACATATTACCGTATGCAAACTGTACTGTATACAGTACAGATGCAGCCATTCAAAATGCGCGGTAAAAACCCGCGGTACGGTAACCTACCCACAAGCCACCGCGGGGCACCGGAGGGTACCGCAGGGCAAGTGATTGGCTGGCCAAAATGACCGACAGGGGCACTTGTGGTGCATTGGTTGGTAGTGCAAAGATTTAATCATTTAATGTCTTTACTGTGCACATTTTAATCCGCTTAGTTTTGAATATTTATATGGATTTTACCACTAAAGGGAAATTTTAGTAGCTGAGCATAAAAAGAAGAGGAGCATAACGCATCTGAAGGTCATAAACGATATTAATTTAAAACATTACTGTATGTATGTAAACTGTACTGTGTATGGCTGGTCTTGGTAGTTTAAAGAAAAAATACACACCAGTCTTCCATTTCTCCCTAAACATTTTAAGCATGAAAGTTTTATGAAACGGTACCCAAATATGCGATTGCTGTATAGAATGAATTTTAATTTAAAAAAAAAATTTAACACGAACATTAAGCTGTTTACATGTTCCGCCTGAGAACAGTCACCCGTTGCTACCCAACGCAGAATGGTGATTGGCTGACACCATCTGACACCCCTCTGATTGGAGAAAAAAGACGTGCTGGTTTGCTATACCAGGAAGAGGATTTCTTTCAATTCTAAACGTGTATTTTAAAAGTTTAAGAAGTAAAAACCTTACAGCGTACACAGATTTCTAAACTGATCAGGATCGTTATCTTTGTCTTATGCATAATAATGTTCACCGCTCTGTCCAGCAAATTAATAATAAACTTTATTTTATATAGCTTTTTAAACGAATAAGTAATTAGATTGCTCATAAACCTAATCACTTGCTTTTTATTTTTATTTAGGCTCAGATTTCAACTATAGATCGTATTATTAATAACCATAATAACAACCAACCAACAAAAACAACCATATAAACATAATACCAACCAAAAACATAGATAACAACCACAATACAAAATCAAATAATCAAACCATTTTACACTCGCAAAGTCCTCCAATTATCATAATCCCGCCCCTTATGCAAAACCAAACCTTCCTCCCATCCCAGTTTATCCTGTTTATCATAAACAAAATCCACCTCAATTTTCAACATAAAGCATTACACAAAATCAATACCTCAAAACTCCATACTCAACAACGATAATTCACAAACAGCCAGAACATGTAACTACACATTCCCAAACATACCCATACATAGCCCCGCCCCTTATGCAAAACCAACATCCCTCCCCTGTTCTCTCTCTCCCCTGGCGGTTGTAATTGTTTTTATTTTCAAATAAATTTTAGCAAAGTCATGTATTTTAAAAATCTTAAGATTTTTCTATTTATGTCTTTATTTAGTGGTTTCATTAGTGACAAAGGCTAAACTTTCTTGGAAAAATGTCTTTTATGTAAACCATGTTTGCTATTAATTCATTCAGGGCTAAAATATGTTGATTGTCTTCTAATGAAAGAAGGGTTCCTTTCGCCGTAGTCGGGAGCCTAGCCTTTAACTAGTAAGTACTGTATTTACTGGGTTTTTGAGGGGGGTGTCTTTCGCTGGAAATCTCGCCTCCTACTTTGAAAATACCCGTGAAACCGGTTCAATTCGTCACAGCCAGCACTCCTGCAGAGAGTTGGGTTGTACTTGCAGTGCATACAGTACACGCATTATGCTCTTCGTTAATGTCTGTGAAGTTTTATTTAATCTCTGAGCCATACTGATTCTTCTGGAAGCCAGTTTCCGCCAGGGAGTAAAAAAAAAAAAACACACTATGGTATTCTCTCCAATGCAGTGCAGTTAAAAACATACCTCTGATGCTGCTCCTAAATGAATATCGTTTATGACCATCAGAAGCTTTATGCTCCTTTTCTTTTTTGCAGTGGATTGAACAGGGAGAGGCATTTCATGATGTACTTTTCACTGATGAAACAACAGTGGCTCTGGAACAGTTTTCAACCAAGTCGTTTTATAAAAAGGGGAGATATGTACACGTTACTGAAGCTAAAAGTTTAGCCTTTGTCACTAATGTAAACACTAAATAAAGACATATAGAAATCCCATTTTTAGGATCAGAGTCTTACATGTGGTTATTTCGAAAACGTTTGTACGTGCTCCTTCTTACCATGTTACTGTTTACCGTTACTGACCATATTAAGTTTAAGTGCCTGTGGGCACTTTTCCTGTCCGTGGGGGGTGGACCGTCTTTCATTAGAAGGTTAGTCTGTTCTACTCTGAGAATGTAGAGGCGGTGGGAAGTGCCCGCGGTCATTTAATTAGTATTAAAATCTTAGTTATCTTTCTAGTTCACAGGTTTGCATGCATAATTTAATTTTGAAAGCCACTGAGACATCAGGTACTACTGTTGTATTTATGAAAAAGAAACAAAACAAAAAACATACTAACAACTGTGCCATCCTACTCCTTAGTTAATACATTTTATTCATAAACAGTTAACATTGTTAGCAAAATATTTTGAATTATATTTAACCCTATTTTTTCTTTAGTTTTGTATTTAACTTATTATATGATAGTCAGACTTAATGTATATTAATGTATATTTGAACAATGAAAATATATTTTTACAAGATTTTACATTAAGCACTTAAAATTAATATGGTTAATAATAGTAAACTGTAACATGCTGTTACAAGATCGGTTAACTGCGAAGAAAATCCTTTCAGAGAAAATGTTTCAGGTGTGAAGAACAAACCTGTTCCCACACACCCTGCCCCCACTACCATTAGAATATACACAAACATTTTAGCGTTTCATTCTGAGCAGAAGACCCTCACACCTGAAGAGTGCTGGCTGTGACGAATTAAACCGGTTTTACAGGTTTCAATCACAGATTGGGACTCAGTAAAGTAACACACAGCGCCACTGGATTTGATAATACTGTACCTAACCAAAATCCGCAATATGGAAACAGAACCTAATTGTTGATAGATGATGTACTCGTAACATTTTTTCAAGACGAACTGGTGTTAGTGGGGCCAGCGGGGGGCGCTCACCCTGCGGTCCATGTGGGTCCTAATGCCCCAGTATAGTGATGGGGACACTATACTGTAAACAGGCGCAGTCCTTCGGATGAGACGTAAAACCGAGGTCCTGACTCTCTGTGGTCATTAAAAATCCCAGGGCGCTTCTCGAAAAGAGTAGGGGTGTAACCCCGGTGTCCTGGCTAAATTTCCAATTGGCCCTTACTAATCATGGCCTCCTAATAATCCCCCTCTATGAATTGGCTACATTACTCTGCTCTCCTCCCCACTGATAGCTGATGTGTGGTGAGCGTTCTGGCGCACTATGGCTGCCGTCGCATCATCCAGGTGGATGCTGCACATTGGTGGTGGTGGAGGGGAGTCCCCATTACCTGTAAAGCGCTTTGAGTGGAGTGTCCAGAAAAGCGCTATATAAGTGTAAGCAATTATTATTATTATTATTAACTACAACATTTAAAAAATGACTTGTATGTACTTGATATCTCTAATCAATCCACGGGTTCCAGCACAAAACGAAACTAAAACGCATACCGTTTAGCGCTTCTTATTAGTTGCTCAAAAGTAATTTGACCGTATGAAATGCATAATATAAACCTAGAAACATATACGTGAGCAGTACTTAAGCACTGTAGTATCGGTGTTAAGACATACCTCTCAAATACTGTAAATCAAGTTAAAAATATCTCAAGACCGATTCTGGTCGTAATGAAACCATGTTTCGTGTATGTTTTCTTTTTCATCTTGAAATAACTCATTTCTAAATACCTTTTTCACTGTTAACATCTTGTAGCAACTTTGCGACAAAATATACACTCTGACAGTTCATCCTGCTACCAACATTAAATAAAACAAATCTTAAGATTTCTTTATTTATGTCTTTATTTAGTGGTTTCATTCGAAGCTTACAATGTTTAGGGAGAAATGGAATACTGGTGTGTATTTTTTTCTTTAAAGTACCGAGACCAGCCATATACTGTATGTTTATGTTAAGATTTCCCTTCAGTGGTAAAATTAGATATGAATATTCAATACTTAAACGGGCACAGTTAAGACATTAAATATACATATACATATTGTATACAGTACAGTTTGCATACGGTAATATGTTTATGTTACGCGATTAAAAAATAAATAAATAAAACTGAAAGGTCCAGCACCAGCTGGATTCGAACACACAACCTGCCAGTTGGTAGTCACGCACCTAGACCAGTAGGCTACAAGACAGCTCGCATAAGCAGGCAGGCGAAACAGCCCTGCCGCAGTACACGGATATAATCATACCGTTATTAAATTCTTGAGATACGTGATTCCATATTATATTCCCTTTTAATCAAATTCTAAAAGTATGCTTGTTGACTCCGGTATCACGTTAGTTAAAGACTTCAAAGCTTACAATGTTTAGGGAGAAATGGAATACTGGTGTGTATTTTTTTCTTTTCATGATAGGTGTCGCATTTTAAATCATTTTCGTAGTTAGAAATTATGAAACGCCCTGTTAAAAGCAAGGACGTTTTTATGCCCGTTGAAGTAAAACAAAATGCCTGACAAAGTATGGCTTGGACAGATTCCAAGTGCTTGTACAAATGTGCTAAAGAAATTATACTTTGAGTATACAGCTTGTCCAAAGTCATCCATTATTAATACTATTAGTAATATCTTCAGTAAAGGCTTTGATGCATAAATATTTCTGATAAAGGTAGGTTGTGTACTTTTGTCCAACTGAGCAATCTTGCTTTCATAAAATATACCAACATTTGAATGACTGATGATTAACATGCTGTAATACACAGTTCAAAATTAAAGGCTCTAATGCTGTTCATGAGAGGTTAAGCTCCCCCTGGCGGTTTTACAAGGCGACGCCGGATAGCTAGTCACGTGACACACGTGATACCGCGTGATACCCCGGTGGGCGTGTCGCGGTATGCCGTAAAATACCTCACCCATTTTGAATGGCTGCATCTGTATGTATATGTATATTTAATGTCTTAACTGTGCCTGTTTAAGTATTGAATATTCATATCTAAGTTTACCACTGAAGGGAAATCTTAGTAACTGAGCATAAAAAGAATAGGAGCATACTGCAACGCGTGTGAAGGCCATAAACGATATTAATTTTGGAACATAAACATACAGTATATAGCTGGTCTTGGTACTTTAAAGAAAAAAATACACACCAGTATTCCATTTGTCCCTAAACATTTTAAGCTTCGAAGTCTTTAACTAACGTGATACCGGAGTCAACAAGCATACTTTTAGAATTTGATTAAAAGGGAATATAATATCGAATCGCGTATCTAAAGAATTTAATAACGGTATGATTAGATTCGTGTGCTGCGACAGGGCTGTGTTGGGCTGTTTCGCCTGCCTGTTCATGCGAGATGTCTTGTAGCCTACTGGTCTACGTGTGTGACTACCAACTGGCAGGCTGTGTGTTCGAGTCCAGCTGGTACTGAACTTTTCTTTTAACAAACATTTCTTCGAAAAAATAGAATAGCGATATTATGGACAATCAATTGACTTTTATATTTCAAAATATCGCAACATGATCGATTCTAAGTCATTTTTGACAACGGTCCCTGCTTCTGCTTCCTGCTTCTATTGTGTGTGTGTGTGCAACAGAGTAAATTTTTATAGAGAAATGGAGGCTGGACAGTATGCGTTACAATATAAACATTTATATTGATTTAAATCGTGTTCTGATTTAAATCGCAAACGTGTGTTTAATTATATGTGTTTTTTAATCATAATCAGGCTAATGCAACATAAATTGATACAGTATCTTTGTTTTCTAAGTATCTTAATAAACTTTCAGCATAGCTTTCTACCCGTCAAGATTTATATTTCTTGGGATTTTGGAATCAAACGTGGAAGGATTAGATTATAATCGTTTTTATTTGTCAAATACGTGATTGTATTTCTGAATGTTATGTGACACCTACAGTAATTCACTGCTTTAAAAACATCGAATTAAGAAAGTTATGTGTAGCACTTTAGATCTTTTTTCTGAACCAGGGAAAATCTGATCATGTTTCTCTATAACAATAATAAAAAACTTTATTTTACATATCGCCTTTAAAAGTGGCATCTCAAAGCAATACAGTAGATCGAAAAACAGTTAAAAGGGACCAAATTAAATACCAGACAATTGGAAACGCGTTTTCAATAAAATTATTTTATTCATTCAGCAGTTTGTGAGAGGGACATCCAGCAGAGAGAGACACACACACCGGTTTTCATTGACAAAATTGTTTTTTTTCAATTCCTCTTGTCTAACAGGAATGTTTTGTTAGTGGACAGACTGTTAGACTAGAGGAAAAGACCGCCTCCTCCTACGAGGCATTAATCGCGTATCTAAGGAAAATTGCAGTATACCTTTGTTCATGCACATCATTATACAGTATCTCGATAAAAAAAATCGTTTGCCCAGCCACTACTGTTGTTATTGTTTTTATCCTGTAAAGCGTTTCCTTTTTCTGCGTTTTCCATTTCCTTTTTCTGATCACTCGCTTTCTGGATACACATCTTACCTGTCCTGTTCTTTGTTTTCCTGGTTTGCTGATTATGCCTGCTGCGGTCCACTCCTACCCTCACACCTAAAGAATACTATTTTAAATTTCTTGGCGCAGTTCATTAACCCTTGTATGTGCTGTCCGCGCCCAAAATGCAATTAAAAAAAAGTCAAAAACCGCGCTCAAAATGCAATTTAGAGCTTAATAAGATACACTCCACAGGCAAAATTAAAGACAAAATTAAAGACGATTAAAATCTGTAATCTTTCCACTTGTGAGTCATCGGACAGTTTCTGCTTTGTGTAAGGATGGTGAGAAAGCTGTGCTCAATGTATTTAAGGGACTTAAAAGTAAAAGGAGATGCTTCATATTGCTTGACTAATTTTAAAAACCAAGTTATAAATGCAGACTCTCCCTCGGTGCCGCGCCGGGTGTAAATATCAAAGTATACATTCCCAACAAGAATTGTACCCATCTGTCATGCAAATAAAACACCTTGAATTGAATTGAATTGAGGGAGAGAGGGGGGTAGTGGGACAGAGATACTGTAGACAGACTCAAGGCAAATAAGATACTTATGGGTACGCAGGCATTCACGACAGCAACATATGAAACGTTTGCACGTACTGTATAGTTAAGTTATTACTTGGTTTTCAAAGTGCAACGAAATACAATATTGTTGTTGCTGCTGTTCTGGTTGTTTTTATCCCGTAAAGCGTTTTGAGAAGCCACCTTTAAAGGCGATATATACTGTAAAACCGCTGATTCTTATGGAATGTGTTCCGCAGGAGATTCAAATTTTTATTTATTTATTTTTTAATTGCATATCTTAGGAAATCGCAGTATAACTTTGTTCATGAACAGTGGCATGTTACATTATCATTCGTTTTTTTAACAAGGCTCGCCAGCTAATGTGAATCGAAACCTGTCTTGCTAGCTTTTAAAGTCGTGCATGTGTAAACTGTACTAGGGGGCATGCAAGTTACTCTGCCCCTTTCAGCTGCAGGGAGTCCCTCTGCTGCAACACACAGCAGACAGAACGGGAGACTATTGCCTTTCATATCTGACACCAGTGAAGTAAAAGGGGTGTCTAAAGGGGTAATTTCAGACCACATTTTAGTTACTTTATTTTGTTTCCTTTTAACATTTCTGTAATTTACAGTAGATGTCACAATAGAAGCCCGAAGCCTATTATACTCAGTCTAGCCTTGGATCCTCTGAGTCCCATGACTCAGTCTTGTCTGCTTTCCTAGAATAAAACCAGTTAAGTCTTGTGTACTATGCAATTTATATTTTCCGATTCCATGCATTCCCTTAATGTTTAGAGTTTACTATATTCTCCAGACTCAAACACATAAGTACTAATAGCTGTGTCCCTTTAGGAGACTCTTTGCAGTACTGTGTCCCACTACCCCCATGAATTCTTTAGGTTGGGTCTAATATTTTCCAGTAATATACAGAATGACATACAAAATGCTGTCAGGCAGGTAACAGAAAAGAGAAAAATATAAATATTTCCATTTTACAGACGTTCACACATTTATAACATTTCGGCTCAATAAAAAGCTAACCCAATAATTAAATGTGATAAAGTATAGTTTGGATGTTTATACATTCATGTTAAACGTATTCTTGATTTATTTCAATAAGTGTTCATGTTTCATTTGCTAACTTAGAGCATATTGTGCAATGAAGATTAAAATAGCTGCATGACAAGTGACTTCCTTCTCTCAGTGGAAATTAAAAGGTAGCCTGATAAATTATAAGACAGTAAGAAAGGTTCCAATCACGAGGAGACAATTCTTTCCATTTTTTTGTTTGATTGCTGGTAGCAAACTGATCTGAGGATCTACTCCAGCTCTTTCTCTTTTTTATCATACAGTAAATTTTATTTTCTTGTTTTCAGAAACACAATATAACAAAAAATAACCTCACAAACTCAAAGAAAAAATCCTTGCCCCCCCCCCTCCCTTTGGCAGTACTTCCTCCCATGCTTTTAACTAAGGGCATCTAAAATACTGTCAAACAGCTACAATGGTATCTCTGTACAAGGCTTTGACTGTGTCAATCACAGCACCTACCGTTCCCTTACCAGCAACAACATGGATTCTAACACTCAGACATTAAAAAAGTCAGGCCAAGAGAGAAAATACTGAGCTTTACAACATGCGGTACCAGTAACATTTTACCCACAGTAGACTCACCAACCAGATGTGTTTCAGTTTCTGTGATAAGCCTAGATTAATCATATCCTCTCCTCTAGTAGGAGCACCAAGTGTAAACATGTAACGTCCCTATTAAAAATAATGGCAAAACAGAAGTTCACTCATTCTAGAACATACCTTCCTATGGACACTCCTAAAATGTATAAAATAGTGTCCACAGCATCTCATAATAGAGGCAAATGGGGAACTACAAACTCATTTCATACAATGCCATCCATGAGGGGTTAAATACACCCTGAGAGAAATTAATTTCTGGATAATTCAACGGCTATGATTTCTGGAATATGTATTATCCCAAATATTTTCAAAAGAAATTGAATCATTTCAATGAATCTGTGCCATTCAAGTACCTACTCCAGACAGTAACCACTGCTAAGGGTTTATATGAAGCTTGCATTAAAAGACTTTAAAAAAATGTCATGTTCCCATAAAAAAGTCATGCCTTGGAGTATAGACCCCCAAAGGAATGCCATAGACTCAAACTGCAAAATAAACACATACAGAAAGAAAGTATTTGTATTGTAATTGCAAATCCTGGTATGAGTGATTGGTATGACTTTCCTCATTACAAATCTCTTATTAGAATTTAAATTTCTCTGTAACTCCAGGTCAGAACAGAGAAAATGTAACTGCCTTAAGGAGTTTACGATTATGAAAAATAGAAGGATAAGCATGATACGTATGTCTTCTGTCAGTTTCTAAGTCATGTTACTGAGCACCAAATCTTATTGAGAATATGAATCCATTTAAGGTTTATACCATTAAAGTAAAGGTTTATTCCATGCTGAAAATGTTTGTACCAGACTTTTTTGAGGCCTGTTTAATTGTGTCTGAAGTCTGATGTTGTAAATTTTATTGTTAAAAAGATCCATGAAAATGTCACTACTAAAGTTAGCTGGTACTGTTGGTATTTTAAGTGGCAAGTAGAGCTCATAGTTTACTGCTCCTGTCTTTCTGAGCAAGGAAGAGCTCTTCATCTGCAACATATCTTTATGAAAGCGACCCTTTAAGAACAAAACAAATTCCATAATTTGGTAACACCATGGCTGAGTCATTCATGCCTACCTCAGACATTGTACTACACTCATACTGTAAATACTTCACACAAGTGCCAGACATCTTTTTCAACTTTCACTTTTGCAAGTGACAGAACTATAACAATAATTTATTATTAATTACTGGCAAAGGATTGTGTACAGCATATAAAAATTCTCACATTCACATACTGTATATCATTGAAACCTACACTTGTTCTCTCAAATCTATAAACAAAAGTTTTATATATTTATTTATTGGAAACTAGCAAGTGCACAAAAACCAGGCAGACAGTTGGTAATTCTGTTTGATAGGTATGCTCAGTATTATATCAGGGCAGTACCAGGACCGTTCCACACTCTGTAATGACTATAGGTTATTGTGAAGTTAAAGGGAACTTCAGAGATTGTGCACTTTAAAATTATAAAGTGTTTAATAACCTTGCAAGGGTTTGTTGCTTTTAGTTATCTGTCACAACTTTTTTTTTCCTTTTAGCAGGAGAAAGCCTGGATGAATTTATGAGAGATTTAAATGGTTGAGCATGTGAGTTTGAGGTAACATGCAAATGTGTGTTTCATGCATGAAGCACGAGATATGATATGGCGGCAGATGGTTCACTGAAATTGCTGCTGCAGACAATACAAGGTACAGTATAAAGCTACTGTAACTGCTTATCATTTTTGTCAGAAGTATGAGATTTTATTTTGAAGATGGGTACAGTACAAAACAAATGTTTTCACATTAAAGGACACATCAGTCTTCTGCATTTGGAGAAATTAGCTTTCTAATGTAGAGTATTGAGATTATTTTATTTCAATGAAAGTTCTTCCAAAATTTAACTTCTGGACATATACTAGAGAAATTGAAGATTGAAGACTTTTGTTCAATGTTACATGTTGTGGCCTGAAAAAAGACACAGGCACATCCTTGCTTGTGACCTAATCTTCTTGCTGAAGTGTCAAGAAATTCTGCTAATAGCAAAATCCCTACTCAGCAAGCTGTGTGAATTGTTATGTGTAATGCTCAACCGTATCCATAAACTTTGGATAAATTAATTGCTTTGGAAGTACAGGGGTATGACTCATATTCATTCTATTCTATTTCACCACAAAAGCCTGGCAGAACACTGAAGTGCTTTGTGAACAGCTGTTGTGAATGGCTTTGAGTTACTAGTAGACCAGCCAGCAGCCATATCACCCTGCAACTCACAACTGGCAACCCACTGAAGCTAAGCAGGTGTGAGTACCTGGATGGGAGACCTCCTGGGAAATCATAATCAGGCTAATGCATTTCTACATTTTCTGTATGAACTAGCTTAGAGGTTCATACAGAAAGACAGCTTGTGTTTAAATTGAGTGTAAGGTAATTTATGCTTCTAAAGTCATGGTCAGCATTTATTATTGTACTGTGCTGTAAACTTTTTCTGTGCCCAGTCACATTATTTTATAGCGTTTTTATTGCGTTATTAAATCCGGTGGCGCTGTGTGTTAGTTTCCTGACTCCCATGTCACATGGTCTGTGATTGAATCCCATGGAACTATGACTTTATTTTTTAACAAACATTTCTTTGAAAAAATGAAACGTTTCCCTTGGTCAGAGATTAAATAAAACCTCACTCGCACCAAACAAATTTATATTTCTAAATATCACGACATGGTCGAATTTAAGTCTTTTTAATAACAATGAATAGTCACCTATGTGTTACAAAATATACATTTATATTGATTTGAATCGCGTTTTGATTTAAATCGTAAACGCATGTTTAAATATATGTGTTTAAAGGCGATATACTATATAAAAGCGCTGATTCCTATGGAGTGTGTTCCGCCGGGGATTCAAAAAAAATATTTTAAATAGGCTGATAAAGCTTAGACTACTGTAACTGTATTCTAGCCTGTATTACAACAGAACATTAGACAATGCAACGTAAATTGCAAAAATGCACTTGGAATCTGTCCAAGCCCTCCTACAAAAATTATTTAAACTGCGACACTGATCATTCATCTCTAAATAAACTTTATTTTATATAGCGTTTTAAGCGAATAGGTAATTAGATTGCTCATAAACCTAATCGCTTTTTCTACATAAACACAGCGTGATTGCTCTCTGAAAATGCTTTTCCTTTATATTTACAGTAGGTACTGTTAAACCAACAGCGTACTGTTAAACCAACGCATTAGCATGTTAAAGCGATTCTATTGAGGGAGTAGCCCAGCTACCACTTAACACTGTACTTCCTACTTTGAATACCTGTGAGACCGGTTTAATTCGTCACAGCCAGCACTCCAGGAGAGAGGGGTTGAGTAGTAGAGGCAGGCGAGATTTCCAGCGAAAGACACCTCCCCCTCAAAAACCCAGTAAGCAGTAATGCTTTAAGTTGAAAATCGAGGTAGATTTTGAGGATGATAAAGAGGGTAAACTGGGATGGGAGGAGGGTTTGGTTTTGCATAAGGGGCAGAAGATTTCCCTTGTAAGGATGGTATCAAAAGCAATCTTAAGTGGTGAGAAAGCTGTGCTCAATGTATTTAAGGGACTTAAAAGTAAAAGGAGATGTTTCATATTGCTTGACTAATTTTAAAAACTAAGTTATAAATGCAGACGCTCCCTCGGTGCGCTGCTCTGGTATGCCGGCTCTTACACAGTGCCTGTCGGCAGTAAGCGTTACAATATACATACCCAACACTGCTTGTACCCATCTGTCATGCAAATAAAACACCTTGAATTGAATTGAATTCACACGCGTTGCAGTATGCTCCTATTCTTTTTATGCTCAGCTACTAAGATTTCCCTTCAGTGGTAAAATTAGATATGAATATTCAATACTTAAACGGGCACAGTTAAGACATTAAATATACATATACATACTGTATACAGTACAGTTTGCATACGGTAATATGTTTATGTTCCTAAATCAATCTCTTTTATGAGCATGTGAAAGGCATGGTGAATCACTGTACTTTGCATGATTGGAAACAAATGCGTGATTGCGAAATGCTGTGGTGTTACTTTTACAAAGACGGTCAATGAAAAAAAGAATGTTGACCAGGGCAATACTTTGAGTTTACACTTACAGCTTGTCCAAGGTCATTCATTATTAATACTATTAGTAATATCTTCGTTAAAGACTTTGATGGCCACAGCTCAAACATGAGAGGTTGAGCTTTATTAACTCCACCTTGCGGAAATTCCGGATACTATTATTTTGCTTGTCGTATTATAGGAGAATTTACGGTAACTAGCGGTATTTACTGGTAACTCGCGGTATTTACCGGTAACTTGCGGTAGACTGCGTACAGCGTACCGGAAAATAATGTGGTATCGCCCGCGCATTTTGAATGGCTGCATCTGTATTACTTGTCCCGGCACAGCACTCATAATTGGCTTTTGCTTAAGAGCATCTCTTAAGCTAGCTAGCTCCAGTACACATTTTCTGTGACAAATTGATAAAATATGATGGAGGTGTAATTACATTTACAATTCCCAATGCTTATTCCAAAGTAAGAATTAATAGGAGTGCAGTTTTTTTTAGACTACGTGAATGTACATAAACAATGGAGGTTTGTCCTTGTAAAAAAGCTTATGAACCCTATTTCTCTTTCTTTACATTTGTCATTTCTGGAAAATTGTATTCAGTTATTCAAACCAATTATATTTTTATTCAAATGGTCAATTTATTTAGAGTTTAGTTATTATTAATATTACTTACTATTAATATTAATAATAATAACAACAATAGCTCACACTAATATAGCGGTTTCTGGACACTCCACTCAAAGTGCTTTACAGGTAATGGGGACTCCCCTCCACCACCACCAATGTGCAGCATCCACCTGGTGTAATATTAAAATGCTGTGATATAAAAAATTAATATGAATGTCAATAAAAACACATAATATTTATTAGTTCAAGTATGTACACACCTGAAGAAAGCTCTACAGCCAAAACGTTGTGTCTCTTTTCTACTCTTTTCAGCATGGAATAAACATTTACCTGTTCCATAATATTTATTATATTGATTATTAAATTCATATTGTGCATTTGTATATTTACTATCAAACGTTTTTTTGGTTTTAAGATTTGATTTAGTAATACTAGTAACTTAAGTAAATATTAATTGATATAAGCTTTTTATTGTTCACAAGATTATTTTTTCGTGTATTTTGAACAGTTTTAGGGTTTTCACAACTAGAACCTTCCTGTTGTAGTAACAAAGCTTGTTATTACATTTAGAAGCAGTATTAAAGATTTCTAATAATCTTTGTGTGCCTTGATCAAGCACTTTGGGATACTCTCTCAGTGTAAGCAGACAGAGGAATGTGCTACTCTGATAAGAGATATCATAAAGCTGTATCAAAGCGGAACAACGTAATGATATATAGCACAGATCAACCATCAAGTCGGTTTCCTTCCCAAAACCTTAGGTCCAAGGTCATTGTACATCACCCAAAAGGGAAGATCCACTAATGAGAAATCTGCAGGGTGGGTACCAAAACCAAACCTGATAGCATCTAATTCAATTACTAGCTTGTGATTTTGTACTTTGAAATGAAGGATCCTGATCATTTTCATTGGTAAACTCTGTAGTGATTCATAGCCGGTTCAGGGACGCCAAATATGTAATCATAGTGGCTCTCTGAAGGCACCAGTTCTGTAGGGTTTGGGCATTTACTGAGACAATTATTAATTGTAGCAGTAAATCACAAAGTTGATTCTTTTGATGGCTTTAGAATCCAACCATGCGACATAACTCAAACAACGCGCACACACAGGTACTAATACACGAGGATACATTTATTAATACATAGAATATGCATATAAACCTAACAGATCTTATCGAGAGGGTTATCAGAATACAAAAGATATATATTCAATCAGTTACAAAGTGTTACACATCAAGAGGACATACGTTCAGTATATCATTCATTAAGACCGTTTCGTAAAGTGAACTTGGTTACAACTTCTACATTAGATACTCAAACAAGTACATAACTCTTAGGAATTAAATTGATATCAATTGGTTGGGATAACAATTGAATTCTCGAGCTGTAATGCATTGAAGTTGAATACTCATCCAATCTTTGGGGATTCAGATCTCCTGCGGGCACAAAGAAACAGTTGCAGGCTGTTGCTGTCCAATCCGCGCTCTCTGGCTCCGTGCCAGGCTGTGCTGTGCGGCTTGCGACGGTGCGCTGCTGATGCTCACTGTTGGCATTAACTAGCAAAGTTTGTGCACAGGAGAAAAGATGACTGTGGGTCCCAGCAAGTCAGGAAGAGGACTGGTTCGTTCCTGATGAAGAGCTAGTTCTGAATAGTGATTCAGCTGTCCACAGTTCCGACCTGTTCACGAGGCCTGCTGCTGGTTACTCTCTGGCAACCTCCACTCTAGACTCTTAGAACAAAGGAAAGTTCTGGCACTCGGACACACTGGCCGTTCCGTGGTTGTCCGGGCTGAGTCTCAGGATGGTCAGGAGGCGCGCTGCGAGAATGTCCTGCCCTTGGGATTCTCCTTTGAATTCCTTCTGAATCTTGTCTGAATCTTGTTGAATCTGAATCTGAATCTGAATCTGAATCTCTCAGGCTCTCTGTGTTGCCTGTTTTTACCTGGAGGAACTTCAGCTCATTGATTGGCTGAAAGTTCCATGGGCATCAGAGTCCCACGTGGGTTACTCAGCCCTACCGGTCCCTGATTGGTTGATCAAGGTGAGATATGAGTCACTTAGTCCTGACACTTAGGAATGCAATCCAGATGTCCAACTCGCACTCCCTAGACAGATAGGCACCAATGGATGACCATTGATCATGATAGCCAGGCTTAGCTAAGTGCATCCCCCTTTGGGAGCTGTCCTTGGACCTTAAATCACCTTGCATGAATGGTTTCTCTGTGGCTGCACCACAGAGATGAACAGAGAAATGAGGCCTAATTTGGGAAAGCTCAGAAACACTTAATTCTGCCTTATTATTAAGCCTCGCCGCTACAACTCACTGGCTTCTATTATCTCTATTATGAACTAGCAATCTAACTTTTCAACCAAGTGACTGCAAGCAGTCCAAATCAAGACACACTTTTCTCCAAGATACCAGGCTAAGAGACAGGAATGGCAGAATTCTGATATTCTTTCAGAAACAGAAGAAACCTTGTGTGTGTGTGCTCTCACACCTGAAGAAGGCTCCACTGCCGAAATGCTGTGTTTCTTTCTCTTTTCAGCATGGAATAAACCTATTACTTGTTCATTTGAAGAAATCTTGTGTTTTCAAACCTACTGTTATTTTGGCCAGCTCAATGAAATAAGACAATTGGACTTCTAATGTTGATATCTTGAATATCTCAGCATATCCAGAACCAAGTTATAGCTGGGACAAACTGAGTTCTCCCCATCTGTCTACCTTGTGGCCGGAAACCAAGAAGACAAGTTATGCACAGACTGTTTTAAACACTACTTTTAAAGACTGAAATTCAGCAAGATACTACCTTTGGTAGAGCTGCCTGGGGGTGCAACGTAGGTAAAGCATAAAGAAAGCAGTTGCCAAGTCGGACCATGGACCAACCCCAAGCTCCATCTTACCAGTGAAAGTATCCAGAGATACTCAACAAAGATGTTTTGCCAATGGATCTATGAGTATAAAACTTCTATGTTCACATTATAATTCTCAGGAGTTGACCTATTATTCCAAACACATTAATGTTTACTTCATGATAGTAAACACATATTTACTTGTATCTGAGAAAAAATGTGATTAAATTACATGAGACTGATAAAACCTAAGAGATAGTGTATACAAAATGTTATTATTGACATTAATCGTAATTTCAAATAATCTGGTTTTACTTTTAAAACCACCAGGTGGCGTAGGAAATGTTATAGGCTGGTTGAGTTTCCATTTACATCCATGTTAAAATGATCTATATTTTGTCTTAATGCTAATTTAAACAACAAGTAACAGAGAAATAATTTTACTTTAGATTTAGATTATGAAAAATATATTTCACACTAAGGAGATGGTGCAGCTGCAAAAAGCATCCTGCGAGGGAGCTACAATATTTGGCCCAATCCCAATCCTACTTTGTCTCTCAGTGTGTTACATACTGCCATTGCCATTGCTTGTGATTTATTTTTGTACATACAGTTGTAGGCATCCTCTCACGAGGTACCAGTAAATGTAGGGGTTTTGTGCTTAACTTGGACAATTATTAATTGTAGCAGTAAGTCACAAAATGATTCTTTGATGGGTATTAGAATCAACCTTGCGGGATAACTCAAACAACGCACACACACTGGTACTAATACACGAGAATACATTTAATAATGCATAGCATTTGCATATAAACAGAACAGATCTTATCGTGAGGATTAGCAGAATACAAAAGGTATATATTCAATCACGAAGAGTTACAAACCAAGAGGGACATACATTCAGTATATCGTTCATTTAGACCGTTTCATAAATGAACTTGGATTCAAAAGCAAGTACATCACTCATAGGAATTAAACTGATATCAACTCAGGTTGAGGTAACAATTGAATTCTTGAGCTGTAATGCAGAAGGTTGAATACTCATCCAATCTGTGGGGATTCAGATCTCCCCCTGACTCTGTGCCAGGCAGTGCTGTTGTGGCATGTGACGTGGTGGAAGGAGGAAGATATTTCTGCTGCAATGCGCTGCTGATGCTCTCTGAAGACCAGCTAGTTAGTGTTGGCTGAAACTAGCAAAGGTTGTGCACAGGAGAAAAGTGACTGCGGGTCACACTCTTTAGGCAGGAAGAAGACCGGTTCGTTCCTGATGTAGCGGCGATGCTTGTTAATAAGACAGAATTAAGCGTTGGTATGCTCCTAAAAGAGGCCCCATCTCACCCTCCATCTCTGTGGTGCAGCCACAGAGAAAGAATTCATGCAAGCTGATTTAAGATGTTTTCTTGTGATAAACCAGCTCCCAGACGGGGATGCAATTAGCTAAGCCTGGCTATTATGATCAATGGTCATCCATTGGCGCCTATCAGTCTAGGGAGTGCCAAATGGACATCTGGACTGCATTCCTAAGTGTCAAGAGTAAGTGACTTATATCTCACCTTGACCAACCAATCAGGGACTGGCAGGGCGTGGTAATACCACGTGGGTCTCTAATGCCCGCCAAACTCTCAACCAATCAGCACACATCTGGGTCTTGATCAAAAAGGGAGCGCAAGCTCAGTTCTCCATTTTCGCGCATCCTCAGAGACAATCACGTGACAACTGCTGTTGTCTGCAAAAGGACTTGGACTTTGTTCTAAGCGCGAGGCTGAGGATCCCGTACGTCCTCAGAATTCTACCAACGTGAATGCTCCGCTTGATCAACGGCAGCCTACAGTTGGACCCTCGTCGACAACCTGAATAGCTTATTCAGAAGCAGCGCTGGACCGGGAACGAACCAGTTTCTTCCCAGGCAAAAGAGTGACTTGTGAGGACTCGCAGTCACACTCTGTGCATAGAGACTTTCTACTAGCCAGCCGGACTGCTGGTAGATCCCCTCGGAGCAACGACTGCCCTGCGCGCCGCAGTTAGATTCCTCCGCCCGTCCTACTCCAAGCTGCACCTCGACTGGTTGGCCGGTAGCCAGAGGACGCCGACACAACGCCCATTGGACAACCGCTGGAACAGAGGCTGCAACAGAGCCTGTCAGCTGGTTTGGTGTTCGTGCCGGGAAATTCCAAATCCAAACACAGTGGATAAGTAAACCCCATGTTCTACATTGCGTCTCGAGAATTCAATTGTACCTCAACACAAGTTGTTATCAATTTAATTCATGAGTAATGTATTTACTTCCGAGTTTAGAGTAACAGTGGGTAATAACACTGATTAGCGATTTGGTAACTGAACGATATATATTGACATATATTCTCTGTTGTGTATCTCTTTGTGTTTGCATCTCTTCGAGATTATATACCTTGTATATTGATAACCCTCACAGTAAGGTCTGCCGCTCGTATCCAGGCAGACTAGTATATGTTTGGTGCACAGTTTATATTAATAAATGTATCTCGTGTATTGAACCCGTGTGTGTGCGTTGTTAGTCGTTCTGACGATTGATTTTCTAAAAGCCCCAACGAACAACCTCGTGATTACTGCTACAATTAAAAATTGTCTCAGTAAACCCATCAAACCACTACACTGATGTCGCGCTAGTTCTGAATACTTATATTCAGCTGTCCACAGTTCCGACCTTAGTTCACTTGTTGATCAGGTGAACGTGACGCGGTGGGCTTACCTCGGGTTGATCCTTTGGTTACGCGCTGGCAACCTCCGTTCTCGACTCTTAGAACAAAAGTTAAGTCCTGCACTCGGACACACTGGCCATTACGTTGTGGTCCAAGCTGAGTCGGAGGATGTTCAGGAGGAGCTCTGAGTCTGAGAAATGTCCAGGAGGCGCTCTGAGTCGAGAATGTCCAGGAGGCGCTCTGAGGGGCTCTGAGCTGCCTGTTTTACCTGGAGGAATTACGATTGTTCATTGGTTGAAAGTTTCATGGGCATCAGAGACCCACATGGGGTTAACCTGCCCTACCAGTTCCTGATTGGCTGATAATGAGTAATAATGCACTCTGACCTTAGAGTTGTAAACAACTTTGGAAGATACTCTCCCTTGGAATCCCAGACTTTAAGTCGCCAGAGATGACCATTTGTTAGGGTGGTTGATGTGTCTCAGCCTTGGGAGTTGTTCCTTATCAGGACACTCTATCAGCTAGAAAAACACCTTAATTGTGAACCAAATGGAATCACCTCTCTCTATCAAGCACCACTGAGATGAAGGAGAGAGAGACTGGCAAGGGAGCAGCAAACTTAATTCCTATACTTTAATAAGCCTTGCCACTACACAGTGATTGCGTTTTATTTTTCCTATTGTATTTTCCCTTAATATAATTGTATTATTTGAGAAACATGACAAGTGAGAAGAAAAAGAAAGTAGTTCTTTCAATCAGAATCATTCATAGCGAAGGGGTCAAGGCTCTTGTGGTAGCACTAGCTTACGTTGAACAAGAGGAGGCGACTGTCATGTTACTATGACGCTGGCGAGACCTTGCTGCAAGGAAGAGAAGCACATTTGGGAAACAGATTCCAATCGCTCTTTTTTTAAAATAATAACTAACAACAGTTCTATACTCTTATTTTCAGGTGGATTCAGGTGGATACTATTTTTACATGATTTTTTTGACACTCTGGGAAACTCAGGGTTTTGATTGATGCACAATTACGCACCATCTCTGTCAGATTGTGAATCAATAAAGGCATTTAATTAAACACGAGTTTGAGATTTTAAGCAAAACGGGGGTAATGGGGTTAGACCATTAGACATGTATTACACTTCCTTGTGATCATCTTAGAATCTTTGTGTAATCTTTAAGTTGTTTTTTTACTTTTTAATTTTAAACACTTTAATTTTGTAAACATAGCACACATTCCGTACAAATACAGCGCAATCCCATTCTCCCGTCTTCCCGCGATGTAAAACGAATTAGCAGGTGATTGAGTTAACAATGCATCGCCCATTGAGTGAAATGTTCTTTGAAGTGAAGTGTAAAAAGAGGTGATACGTGTCTCCTCTATAACTCTTAAGTTTATAACAGCTTCACTCTATAACAGCTTCACTCTACAGAGAAATTCCACCAAACCCTTACAACATTGTCCAATAATACTCTTCTTGTGTCTTATTTTTAGTTTAGCAGGATTTGTGCGATAAGCACATTGTTTAATGGGGCTGACATTACCCACATCTATTATCACTGTACAACACTACTTCAGGTGGCATAGCCATGTCAGCCTGCGTAGTCTGCAAAAGAACAAGTAATAGGTTTATTCCCATGACCTTCAAATTCGTTATGCTCCTCTTCTTTTTATGCTCAGCTACTAAAATTTCCCTTTAGTTGTAAAATTCCATATAAATATTAAATACTAAGTGGATTAAAATCTGCACAGTAAAGAGATTAAATTACTAAATCTTTTCACTACCGACCAATGCACCACGAGTGCCCCTGTTAGTCATTTTGGCCAGCCAATCACGTACCACGGTATGGGTTTGTACCGTGCATTTTGAATGGCTGCATCTGTATGTGTTGTCTTGGATGGGTAGAATGATAGAATGCAGTAATTGGGATATTACAATTGATAACTGTCTTGTCTGTTCTGTGGATGGACTGGTTATTCTGGGAGATGAATAGAACCTGTGGAAAGAGAAAAGTGTTCTAGCATCCTTCAAAATTGCTAGGTGTTGCAGTAATGTAAGAAGCAGGAAACATTTCTTGTTTTAGGGGTCACCTATCTGTCACGTCACCTATCTGTCACGGGAGCTGGGTCAGACTCCCGTGAAATGTGTTGTTAAAGACCTTAGAAGTATCTGGAGAATGATGTCATGGAAGGCACAGTGACGTAAGGTCGGGATGACAGACGAGGGCAGTGACTGAGGTGATCCAGTGCATTGGGGGAGCACAGGCAAATGAGTCCAAAGGAAGTCCAAAGGGGTAGCAAGGCACAGTCCAAAATCCAAAAACTGGGAGATCCAGCAGAGATGCAGATAGTTAAAAACAGGAATAGGGAACTGGGTCCAGGAACATGAAAGGTTAAAAGCATAATGGGGCAGGGTCAGGGCACCGTGATGAAGCTTGTGCCCTTGGGCTACTCCTGAGCCAGGTGGTAGGTGGACTTCTGGGGCGTCCGTCTTCCAAACCTGAGTCTGAAACTACGGAGCTTAAATAAGGGAAAGGGAATGAAACGCAGCTGAAAACTAAGAACAATACAGGGAAGGTAGGATCGCCCTCTAGAGGAGGGATGATGACTGTGACAATATCTGTGATATAAGAATTTTACACAAAGCGTAACCAAGAAGGCCTTTTTTTGAGAGTTGTAATGGACTGTTAAAATTGTGGATGTTTAAGTGCAATTAGCTTGTTAAATATCACATATCCATCTATTTTGAATGCATGCCAGATACTGCAGCATTTTGCAGTGTGCGTGCCCTTGATCGCTGTAATATGTCCCGTTAGTTTTTGTCTGTTTTTGGACAGCACTAATTTGTAACACCGCCAGATTGCTCAGTGAATGTTTAACATAGTGTATGGAAGCATTTAGACTGTTGCCAAAAAACACCTGGTTTTGAATCCTGGTCAATGTTGAGCCCTTTGAGACAATATTTTCTAGTTATAGAATTTAAGTTGTATACTGTTTAGACTTTGATTAATTTAAAACTGTGTATGGTATTACAGTATGTTAAATATTACATTCATTAAAAAGTAGGTCTATTTCATAAAAACAAATTGAATTGTTTAATACGTGTTCAGAAAATCTAAATGCTTTGAACAAAATGATGCTTGCTTCCTCTGGTTTAGCAATCTGTGCAGCAGTAAAACAATTTGATTAAACAAGAGAGTGTGATGTTATATTTTGTCAATGAAAATAAAAAAGTATTTTCATGTTTATTTAAGTTTTCTTCTTTCAATTAGATTGTATGATTAGAATGAAACTCAGGGTTATTGTTACACCCTGGCAGGGAGCATCCAGTATCCAGATCTTGCCCAAAGCACCCTCCACATTGCAACTGCTAGAGAAGGCTACTATTTTTTTTCTATTATTATAATGAAAATAATAATAATCAAGTTCCTAAATTTGTGTACTTGTGGTTATTTTGGAAAGATTTTAACATGTTTGTTTTAATTACATTGCAATCAATACTATTGCAATAGATGTTGATGTGCTGATGACAATTCCTCCTCATTTAGAAATTGTCCTAAGCCACTGTCAATAAAAGCAATAATCTTCAGAGCATCATGACCTAAACTCTCAACTTAGTCTGATACAGAAAGGTTACTAAGGCTTCCATTTGGAATAGGAAGAGGGAGAAACCTTTCCATATGGAATGTTTATTTGTTTTCTCTACTAATCACATATACATTTATATTCTATTGTTACAGCTATGAAAGTCACCTTCAGAAGGACATCCTCTTGATAAGCTTATAATTAAGGAGAATCAAGTTGGGAAAACACTTTAAGCTCTGTCAGTAAGAACTGGTTTTCTTTTAAATTGGGGGATTTAAAATTACATATCTGGGTACTGTTATGTATCAAGTAAAGGCAGAAATTTGTTACATTTCCTTCTCCCCTTAAATGACCTCTCCACTTGATAAGGTCACTTGATGAAAGCAATTATTGGGGAAATGTTGTTTTGGGGGTGTAAGCATTTCCAGCTTCAAAGCAAAGGATATGTTTGTTTCAGTGAACAAATCAATCATAAAAGGTATCTTGGTTTACTTAGTCAATTAAGTTATTGGTAAATGATTAAGGAGGGCAGAACATAAAGCATGTGTCAACCGAGAGGTTTTTTTTTTCAAAATCACCAGGGCACATTTGGACTTAGTATATGAACCTTCCTAAGAGAGCTTGTTATTCAGTAGTTTTTAGGGAACTCTGATTTTCTGAGTTTAGGATCCCTTGGCTAAAAACACCCTCTCCTGGTTAATTGGGTGCACTTTTAGAATAGGGAGATAGGTTTCATCCAGGTTTGCACAGAGGTATATTCAATACAAGTAGTTGTAATGGGAGCTGATCCTGACTCCAGTGTAGTGCATATTTAGGACCCTATGCAGACAGTATAATCTCGAAGTGACTGGAAAAGGGCTATGGGGTAAACAAGGTTAGGAAAAGAAGGGATGGCAAACAGGGGGCAGTGCCAACAGTGAATCTAGATGCAAGGGGGGAATGCAGGCAAACAAGTCCAAAAACAAAGGGGAAATCTGGGTGCAGTCCAAAATCCAAAACTGGGTGATCCATCCAAGATGAGACAAGAGTAAAAACAAGAACAGGATCTGGGACTAGGAAGTTAAAAATGGAATAACGAGGCCAGGTGCTCTGAGCCCGGGATTCAGCAAGGTCAGGACGTCGATCGGAAGCCTATGCCTTCAAGCCGCGGACGTAGGGTGACTTGATGCTAGGCGGGCCTCCGGGCATCCGTCTTCCAATGCAGAACCCTGAGCTTCCGGAGCTCCGGGTTTAAATAATACCGGTGAATCCAGGGACAGGTGTACGTGATGATGGAACTAAACACAAAAGGGTTGGAGCGCCCTCTAGAGGAGGGATGACAATCGTGACAGTAGTATTCTATTTAGTTTAGGCGGCAGATTGTTCTGGCCTATGTAGGCATTTTTTAAGACTTGGTAACAGTCTGGGGGTTTCTTTGGGGTTGGATTGTTAGGCCTCAGTAACACTCTGTAAATATGTCCACAGGGTAACTTGTATGTTGTGGGTTTATGTAGTGTATGGCATTTAATAAATATTTATTAAAAAATAAATGTTATATTCATAAAAAATTGCTTAAAAAAAGTGTGCCTCAATTATTACTCTTTTCACCAAAGCTGTGCCAGAGAACAAAACCTAATATGCCTCTAACTATACCAACAGCTTCATGGCAGTACCTTTTATAAGTTGGGGTTTATGATTATTGACTAAGCCCCTCTGTCATTTCCCGGTATTCTCTAAATTTGTAATGCCCCATTTGTAACACTATTTAAGCTTCCCAAGAGAAGAATACTGTACTGGTTCTTATGCTAAGATCAGTGCTCTCACACACAGTACACACAGTATACTTAAAGGCAACATGTGTCTGCCATCACTGCAGTAGAGTTGTATGATTTGTTATCGGTAGATGGAGGAGTTTCTAGCTCTATCTATCAGTGCACCCTTTCCAAAGTAAAAGTGTGTTTCCAGTACTAAATCAACATGGATATTAAAGATAACAGGTCTTATATTATCCAAGACTCATTAATACCTAATAACCCCCTACCCCTCCCAACAGAGACAAGATGTACTGTGTCCACTCCAAATAGATCTTAATCCTGCTGCAAGGTATCCTAAAAATGGATGCCACAGACATTTGTGTCCTGGGTATGGGTAACTGTTTTTGAAATTATGATTTATAAAACTTCTATATAAAGTTCTATAAAAAGGTCTTTGTTCCCCTAATTTAGTAAGACAAAACACACTGTGATTATGGAGTCACAGAGAGAATGATCAAACATTATAAATAACATAAAATGTTAAAAGTCACACATAAAATATACTTACATTAATAAAAACTGAATCAGGAATCCCATGCCATCATAGTTTGCATCTTCTAACAAACAACATGTGTGGATAAAGGATAAAAGAAGAGGCACACAATTAACATAAGATATATTCAAAATGGACGCATTTTAAATTCTTTTTAAATGTTGTGCTTTAGGATTCAATGAATTGTTGTGGATGATTTGAGGAACTCAATGTAAGAATATTTTCAAGGCTCAAAAAGCCAGCTACATGGATTATTTTTTCCCTGAAATGAGAAAAAAATATATTGTGAAGAGTAAAATCTAACATTAAACATTCTATTTCTTGCAGACAGTTCTGTTGCAGATTACTTGAATTGTTATTCCCAAACAATAGAGTTGAGTTCTTACCTCCAAGCACTATATTGCTGATCCGAACAGTGATCAAGGAATGATCCCTAACTTTAATTAACATTGTGTGGAAAAAATAACTATCTTAGGACTTCCGGTTGAGTCATCTCTTTAATGGCAGCACATTAATAGAGCTCCTGTTTGAGTTGACAAAAGCCACCATTTTAACTTATATCCCTAACAAAACAAAAGTGATAACAAACTCAACATAGACAAATGAGAATATTTTTCAACAATTAATACAATTTTGCAGCGTAAAAAGGCAGAAGAAAAAAGAAACACTGACGTTGAAAGTGAAGAAAAGCAGAGCGCAGAAATGGCATCAGTGCTGGCCGAATTGAAAGCTCTACGAACAGATATTAATACATGGCTGGAGAAAATTTAAAACTCTATAAAAGTGTTGAAAGACACGATGAAGAGTATGGAAAACAGACAGAATGAATCAGAACAGAGGATAACTGTAACAGAAGAACACAGCCAGAGAACCAACAGACTATTAACGCATATACTGAAAAAAGTGACAATTGGATGAGAAATGTGTGGACCTAGAAAAAAGGACAAGACGATCAAACGTTGAAGGAAGGAGCAGAAGGTGATGATAATATGATCCAGTTCACAATATATGTTTTACAAAATTTACTTAACATCCCTCCTGATGAGCTGAACATCGAGAGAGCCCACAGATTGCTAGCCTCCAAACCTACAAGCCGTAATGTTATCCCGGAATCCATTGTTTAAGTTTTTTAATTTTCAGACAAAATAGAGAGTGCTCTTTAAGGCCTGGAGCGAGAAAAATCTTCGATATCAAGGAAATCACATTATTTTAGACCATGACTACTCCATGGGATTACAACACAAACGAAGGGAATATGGGGATATTCAACGACAGCTCAAGGAACATAATAGAAACTTTAAATCTCAATTTCCTGCAACATTGAAAGTATACCTTAAAGATGGCGAATTGTTTAATACAATTAAACTATATTATATAAACTATATAAACTAAGAAATGTTTAGATCTATTGGAAGTTTTATAACGAGATGTTATTTTTTTTTCTCTACACTCAAAACAGATTACACCTAATCCAACAAAGCCAGTTGTTAAACAATTGTTTGTTTTCAATCTTGACTATTGCATTTGAAAAAAAAAAAAGATTTACCAATAGTTAACAACAATGAATCATTAAGTGTATTTACAGCAGTAGTGGAATGTAAAATACACAATATAATAATAATTGCTTACACTTATATAGCGCTTTTTCTGGACATTCCACTCAAAGCGCTTTACAGGTAATGGGGACTCCCCTCCACCACCACCAATGTGCAGTATCCACCTGGATGATGCAACGGCAGCCATAGTGCGCATGAACGCTCACCACACATCAGCTATCAGTGGGGAGGAGAGCAGAGTAATGTAGCCAATTCATAGAGGGGGATTATTAGGAGGCCATGATTGGAAAGGGCCAATGGGAAATTTGGCCAGGATGCCGGGGTTACACCCCTACTCTTTTCAAGAAGCACCCTGGGATTTTTAATGACCACAGAGAGTCAGGACCTCAGTTTTACGTTTCATCCGAAGGACGGCGCCTGTATACAGTATAGTATCCCCGTCACTATACTGGGGCATTAGGACCCACATGGACCGCAGGGTAAGCGCCCCCTGCTGGCCCCACTAACACCTCTTCCAGCAGCAACCTTAGTTTTTCCCAGGAGGTCTCCCATCCAGGTACTGACCAGGCTCACACCTGCTTAGCTTCAGTGGGTTACCAGTTGTGAGTTGCAGGGTGATATGGCTGCTGGCAATATTAGACACTGTCAGACAATATAACACTGTCTGACCATTCACCACTTTCTTTATTATGGGATTTAGGTAGGCACTCTTCGATGGCGATTGAATTAATCACTTTTAGGTGATCCTGACATCCAGGCCTAAATTAGGGCAGGGTTTATGTAATGTTTGGAATTTAATAACACTCCAGACATCTCCCCTATAAATCTTAAAAGCTAAAATAAAGTCCAAAAAGAAAAAAATAAGAGGCTAATAAGAGGCTAAACGTATTGAGCTGGAAAAACAGATCAACAAATTAAAAAAACAACATAAAAACAATTAACTCCTGACTGTCTAAGCCAATTGAATACATCAAGGAGAGAACTAGTACTCTAAAAAAATTGAACAGAACTCGCACTTTCTGAATCAAAGATATTATGAACATGGATATTAAGCAAGCCAACTACTAGCATTTCAACTTAAAAAACAAAGGGGATCAAGATTGGTACAAAAAATTAAAGGAGACAAATCAGATAAATCATTTTTATATAAACCACATGAAATATCAAAAGCCTTTACTACATTTTATCAGAAATGTTACTCAAGAGCAGGAGCATCTACAGAATTAGACAAGATATTAATTTACCTACATTAGATGCCTCCTCCTCTAAAGCAATTGTTGAATGTATTAAAAAAGAAGAAATTGAACAAACCATAAAAATGAAAAGAATAGCTCTGATGGATACACAAATGAATTTTATAAATCCTATCTAGATGTAATTAGTTCAGTATTGGAAAAAAGCTTACACAGATTCCTTGCAGAATGGTGAACTACCACAATCTTGGAGAGAAGCCATAATTTCAGTTATTCACAAGAAAGGAAAGATCCGAAAAACTGCATCTCATAGGCCTATTGCCCTACTTAACACTGATTGTAAGATATTAACCACAATATTAGCAATGAGACTGGTGCCAGTTATAACAACACTTATACACCCAGATCAAACAGGATTTATTGTAGAATGTCATCTATCTGACAACACCTGTAGGCTTTTGAAAATAATGTCTCCTACAAAAACCCAGTTGTACACATGTATGGAATTATCTTTGGATGCCAGAAAAGTATTTGATCTGGAGTCATAGATATTCCTTCTTAAAACATTAGAAAAATACGCATTTGTCCCAAATTTTATAAAGTGGATCTCTTGGCTGTACTCAGCCCTTCAAACGATGGTGTGGGTTAATTGGAATCTCTCACAATCTTTAGAGTTAGAGAGAAGCACTAGCAAGGCTGCCCCCTTTCCCCACTATTGTTTGCCCTCAGTATAGAACCCCTGGCCCGGCTGATAAGAGACAACAAATATATCACTGGATTGTGGGTCTCATCACTTTAAGTCCCTCTCTAAAATGATGTTACAGCTCAAAACATTTGGTTTTTATTCTTTTATTCAGGGTAAAAGGTAAACAAAACAACAAAATAATTGAGGCACTTGCCTTAAACAAGTTGATCACAGCCCAAATAAAGTCCTCTTTTTTTTTTAAATGGCCTGTCAATGGCATTACTTACTTGGGGACTACAATTCCTACAGACTTCGATAAAATATTTGAAGCCAACTATCCAGTCTGATAGAAGGAGACTTAAGTCATTGGTTTATATTGCCATTTTCCTTGATGGGTAGAATGGTAACTGTTCATATTAATATATTACCAAGACTTCTGTTCCTCTTTCAGATGCCCCTCCAAAATCACCGTTCTCACTGCTTGATAGACTAATATCTAGGTTTATCTGGCAAGGTAAATAACCTAGGGTACAGCACAAGGTATTGCAGCTGAGCAAGTCACATGGAGGCCTAGGCCTACCTAATCTTCTAAATTACTTGGTAGCTGTTCAGTTAAGAGTGATGACGGTGTGGATGCAAGATACTGTTTCCAAAAGGTGGCATAAGATAGAAAATTTGAGTAGTGAAGAGGTACCCCTGTCAGTGTTACCTTTTACCCAGGGGAAAATCAATGATAATTTTTTAGAAGAATGGTTCAAAACCATTTCCTGGAAGGAAATACAACATACTTTTAATTTACTGCAGTCGCTTTCTGATTTGACCGCAATCATACACATAAAAGCCTTCAAGCCACGGTCTCTTAATACAGGGTTTAAGAACTCAACACATTTAAATCTTAAATACGTACACCAATGTTGTTAAAATAATAATTTCAAGACATTTGAGCAATTGAGATCTGAATTCCTTTTACCTAAGACGGATTTCTATAGATACCTACAAATAAGACATTATATTTTCAAACACCTGAACTGGGTGAAATTGTAGGAACCTCCCTCAATCATTAAGAAATAGTTGATGAAAATTCAGGAGAAAGAACATATAGGAAAACCAAAATCCAGGATATACTCAACTTTAACTGAAATGACACAAGTGAATACTAAACATATCAAGGCAAAATGGGAATGGGAATTGCACCAGGAGATTAGTGATGATTGTTGGTCTGATTTCCTCCCTCGGCATTTACCGTGGCCACCAAATTGTCCCCAAATTGCTTGCACTTGAGCTGTGATGGACTGGCGATGGACCTGCCTTGCACTCATTGCTTGCCAGGTAGGCTCCGGCTTCCCGCAACACCGTATGATATAAAGCGGTTTGGCAAATGACATGACATGACACATAGAGTTACTAAATCCACATCCTGGAGAGAATGTCCATGGAAAATAGTAAGCAGATACTTTAGAACTCCAAACATTATGGCTAAAATTAACCTTAATGCCACTAGTCATTGTTAGAGGGAATGCGGGGAGAGTATAGGTACATATTTGCATGTCTTCTGGCATTGTCAGAAATTAGATATTTACTGGCAGTTGGTTCATAATACTGTAAATAACATTATAGACATAGATTTGCCAAAAGACCCTATGATGGCAATACTAGGGGTGAAACCAGAGGTTATTCATACAACAAAGCAGGCTTACTTGCAACAGATTCTACTAGTAGGTGCAGGAAAAGCCAATCAAATTGGCTTAATAAAAGAAATTTGTCTGATGGAAAAATGTACCTTTTTATTGAGATTGCAGGTAAAACAAATATCTGACAAATGAAAGCCACTTAAAGACAAGGTAGAGGGACTATGGGCCAAATTAGTATAACTTAAATCTCACTGGATAATTGTAAAAGTAACCAAAGGTATCAAAACAGTTCTTCTCCCAAGTTAATAGAAATATAAAAGTGCTGATGGTCGAGTGCCGTCGAGTCAGTATTGACTCATGGCGACCCTATGGACAGTTCCACTGTAACTATCTATAGAGTTTTAATGGCAAGAAACAGAAGTAAATTGCCAGGCCTTTCTCCTGCGCAGATCGTGCGAGTCCTGTTGCCGTTGTCACAGATAAGTGACCCTCTGCCGCCAACACCGCCCCATACTGCTGCCCAGTATGGGTTAAATATGAAAGTAATTATATGAAAGTAATATCGCAGCAATATTATTGATCTCACCTGTATATCTTATGTTCTTTTTGTTTTTCTCAATAGTCTTGTTTTTAATATGATAGAAATGAATGTCAATCAATTATATCATTTGCATCTCTAATGGAAATGTACATTCATGAGAATGTAATGTGAGATATCTATAAGTACATGTACAAAAAATGTTTTAGAAATCTTTGTAACGTGTTTTTGTTGGTGGGCTTGAGAATGGAAATAAAAATTAATAATTAAGTTGCAAAAAATGTAATTACATTAAAGTAGTGAATGTTGTTGAAATATTTGGTGTTGCTATCTATTGATTTCTTGTTTTTGTGTTAAACAGTACCTCATTGGTCCATATTCTAACTATCATAATTGTCCAATGACCAATCAATACTTATGTGCACATATTTTACGTTGCCAGTGAGTTAGTGTTACTGATAGATGGAGCTAGAACAAGTAGTTGGAAGAGATAGAGGGGTCCAAATGCATGGTGGTAGAACTGGGGTCAGAGGATAGGGAAGAGGAAGGCAGAGGGGGTCCAAATATCTCTAAGCACCACCAAAGTGGAGCATGTCTTAAATCATGGCTTGAAAACAGCAGAAGCAGGACAGAGAGTACAACCTAATCTTAACTTGTTGTATTTTGCATCAATTATGAGGATATTCAGAAGTGAAAACATGGAGATGAGCAAACAACACATTTCTTCACAGTATTACAGTATAATCTTTGTCAAAGCATGCTGTTGTTGAATTTACAAATGCTTATTGTGGAATTAGTTTCTTACCTATTATTAATCTTATCTAATCTTATTAATTGATTTGGTAAATAAATCAATACAAAACAACTTACCATTTATTTTAGGAGTTTAAACATTTATATATTTTAAAATGACACAAAACTTCTGTAGCGGCAATGCTTGTTAATAAGACAGAATTAAGTGTTGCTGTACTTGATCATGATCAATGGTCATCCATTGGTGCCTATCTGTCTAGGGAGTGCCAGATGGACATCTGGACTGCATTCCTAAGTGTCAGGAGTAAGTGACTCATATCTCACCTTGATCAAACAATCAGGGACTGGTAGGACCGAGTAACCCACGTGGGTCTCTGATGCCCGTGGAACTTTCAGCCAATGAACGAGCTGAAGTTCCTCCCGGTAAAAACAGGCAACACAGAGAGCCTGTAGGAGACTATTCGTAAGAAGAATTCCAGTAGGAGAATTCTAAGGAGAATTCCAGGGGTGCGAGACAATTCCAGGGCAGGACAGCCCAGGAGCAGAAAGGCTCCCAAGGGCAGGACATTCTCGCAGCACGCCTCCTGACCATCCTGAGACACAGCCCGGACAACCACTGAACGGCCAGTGTGTCCGAGTGCCAGAACTTTCCTCTGTTCTAAGAGTCTAGAGCGGAGGTTGCCAGAGAGTAATTCTTTTGGAAGCAGGGGGGATTTGGTGAGGGACTAGGAAGCGTGATAACAAGAGTAAGGAACTAGAGTGGTGCCAAAGGAAAGAAAATAACAAACAAAAATGGAGCTGGCTAGGACAGTGAGGGAAAGCTAATCTGACTACAAAAGAAAACCCGAAACACACGGTCTTCGGCATCTTCAACACCCTAGCTAATCTGCACTGATTACCCAAAACCATACAAGACAAATGGCACTCACCCGTACTAACCTAGTGTACTAATACAAAATCAACTAAGTGTGTAAAGTGTACCCAACAACCTAAACTAACCTTATATACAAAAGTTCACACAAAAACATAAGTGAACCAGAAATACAAATAAGGGAAAACAAGAGTAATCAACAGGAGCAGGGTACAAAAGAACACAAATGTTGAACATGTAACACTGGGGCAAGGTAATGACAAAACAAGGATGAAAACACAAACAAACGAAAGTACAAAGAAACTAACAAAAAACCAACAAAACAACAAAGCCGAAGCTATACGAAAATACACACAAACAAAGCAAAACAAACCAACAAACGAAGCTGAAGCAATAACCAGAAGCGAAGCGAAGCGATAACCAAAACCAAACGGGACTGAAGTCAAACGAAAGGCCTTTTCTTCCTGAAAGCCTCCATGTTATATAGTGAATAAAATGTGTTCTGATTGGCTGAGAGCTAATTAATGATGACATCATACTGAAACAGTGGAGTGATGGTTGGCCAATGGGGAAGGGAGAACAATCAAGGTTCAGCAGTGTGGACATAACAGAAAAAACACACACAGAACACACACTGGGACGTAACAATTAATAAATGTATCTTCATGTTGTAGCGGCGAGGCTTATAAATAATACAGAATTAAGTGTTGCTGTGCTTTCCTAAATGAGGCCCCATCTCTCTCTTCATCTCTGTGGTGCAGCCACAGAGAAGCTATTCATACAGGCTTATTTAAAGATGTTTTCTTTTGATGAGGGACAGCTCCCGAATGGGGATGCACTTAGCTAAGCCTGGCTATCATGATCAATGGTCATCCATTGGCGCCTATCTGTCTAGGGAGTCCCAGATGGACATCTGGATTGCATTCCTAGGTGTCAGGAGTAAGTGACTCATATCTCACCTTGATCAACCAATCAGGGACTGGTAGGGCCGAGTAACCCACGTGGGACTCTGATGCCCATGGAACTTTCAGCCAATGAATGAGCTGAAGTTCCTCCAGGTAAAAACAGGCAACACAGAGCTCCAAGACAACTATTCGAAAGACAATTCCAGCAGGAGAATTCTAAGGAGAATTCCAGGGGTGCGAGACAATTCCAGGGCAGGATGGCCCAGGAGCAGGAAGGCTCCCAAGGGCAGGACATTCTCGCAGCACGCCTCCTGACCATCCTGAGACTCAGCCCGGACAACCACAGAATGGCCAGTGTGTCCGAGTGCCAGAACTTTCCTTTGTTCTAAGAGTCGAGAGCGGAGGTTGCCAGAGAGTAACCAGAGGATCCACCCGAGGTTAGCATCAGCAGCAAGCCTCGTGAACAGGTTGGAACTGTGGACAGCTGAATCACTATTCAGAACTAGCGCTTCATCAGGAATGAACCGGCTCTCTTCCTGACCTGCTGGGACCCACAGTTATCTTTTCTCCTGTGCACAAACTGTGCTAGTTAAAGCCAACACTAACTAGCCGGTCAGTGAGCATCATCAGCGCACCGTTGCAAGCCTCACAGCACAGCCTGGCACGGAGCCAGAGAGCCCGCAGGAGATCTGAATCCCCAAAGAATGGATGAGTATTCAACTTCACTGCATTACAGCTCGAGAATTCAATTGTTATCCCAACCAGTTGATATCAATTTAATTCCTAAGTGTTATGTACTTGTTTTGAGTATCTAATGTAGAAGTTATAACCAAGTTCATTTACGAAACGGTCTAAGTGAATGATATACCGAACGTATGTCCTCTTGATATATGTAACTCTTCGTAACTAACTGAATATATACCTTTTGTATTCTGATAACCCTCACGATAAGATCTGTTAGGTTTACATGCATATTCTATGCATTAATAAATGTATCCTCGTGTATTAGAACCTGTGTGTGTGCGTTGTTTGAGTTATATCGCATGGTTGGATTCTAAAGCCATTAAAAGAATCATTTTGTGATTTACTGCTACAATTAATAATTGTCCCAGTAAATGCCCAAACCCTACAGAACTGGTGCCTTCAGAGAGCACACTACAGTGTATTAGTACCTGTGTGTGTGCGTTGTTTGAGTTATATCGCATGGTTGGATTCTAAAGACATTAAAAGAATCATTTTGTGACTTACTGCTACAATTAATAATTGTCCCAGTAAATGCCAAAACCCCTAACGAACTGGTGCCTCGTGAGAGCACACTACACTTCTATAAAATGAAAAACTGCAATCCTTTAAAGCAAAATGCTTGGCGGATACCACCTTGAATATGCAAAAAAATGGTAAAATAGAAATGAAGGTATATTTTAAAAGTTCAAATTAAATTAGACACAGACAACTACAGTATGATTTGTAGGCAGCAGAAGAGCATATGCTGCTGTTAACAGGAGACTGTAATTGTTGACATGGACATGGCAAACAATAGCATTCCTTTCAGGAATGTAAAACATTGCTAAATAGAAACTCTCTCTGTATAAAAGTCAGTTTTCAAAAGAACAGAAACAGGGTGATGTCAATAAACACAGACACAGTTAAAAGGATTGTATTTTAGATTTTGTGTAGTTGCTAGCGTTGAACTGTGTGTTGGATGCACATGAATTGAAGGAATGGGCAAACATAGCTGATGCGGATCCACAGAGCCAGCATATTAAGATGTTTATAATTAGAGGCAATTTGTTTAAATAACTAGGTATGGATACTGATGTGCAAGAGAGGTGGAAAGGCTGTTTCCTTAAGCCAGCACTATAAAATATTTTATTCTCAGTGAGATGCTGCCATTTCATAGTGGGTTTCTAACACTGTGTATAGTTCCATCCACACAGTGCCTTTACTTCCATCCATTTCTAATCTCTTTGTCCAATACAGAGGATTTGGAGCCTATCCCAGTAAGCGACGGACACAAGGCAGAATACACCCTGGACATAGCGCCAGTCCATCACAGGACAGACAGACACAAACACACACACACCAGGGCCAGTTTAAATCTAACCTCAGAACCTTTCTTTTCAGAAGACTTAGTGTCTGTATCTGCTTCATTTTCTAATTTTGGTAGCACCTCTAACTGCTTGTCTTTCTTATATGCATTTACTTTGTAATCTGTGGTCCTTTTATCTGTTTTTACATCTACTGTATTGCTTTGAGATGCCACCTTTAATGGTGATATATCAAATAAAGTTTTTTATTATTGTTATAGGGAAACATGATCAGATTTTCCCTGGTTCAGAAAAAAATATCTAAAGTATACTAGTTTGTCACTCTTCTCATTCCCTTTGCTAAATGACTTTTCATACTAATCTGATCAATCTAACTGCCAGTTTTCTGTGCTTTCTCTATCCTGCTAGATTTGCAATTATTCTGAAAATTTTCATCTTGAAATAACTCATTTCTAAATACCTTTTTCACTGTTAACATCTTGCAGCAACTCTGTGACAAAATATACACTCAGCTCAACCTGACAGTTCATCCTGCTACCAACATTAAATAAAAAAAATCTTAAGATTTCTATATTTATGTCTTTATTTAGTGGTTTCATTAGTGACAAAGGCTAAACTTTCTTGGAAAAATGTCTTTTATGTGTTGTGGAAAAAACTGACTTGCTTTAACAAAATATGTTTACAAATCCTTTCACCTGGCATTTTCATAGTTAGAAATTATGGAACGCTCTGTTAAAAGCAAGGGAGTTTTTATGTCCGTTGCAGTTCTTTTGCAACATGAATATTATTATATCGTTATTAATTTCTTGAGATACGCGATTCCATATTATATTCCCTTTTAATCAAATTCTAAAAACATACCCAACACTGCTTGTACCCATCTGTCATGCAAATAAAACACCTTGAATTGAATTGAATTGAGGGGAGAGGGGGGGAATACTAAAGCCAATACTGGCTCAATACCCTCAATGGGCTTTGACGTGCTAATGCGCTGGTTTAACAGTCCGGGTGTGGCAAGCTTCCAATGTCAACTGGACTCGATTGGAAGACAATGAACGTATTTTAGCCCTAAATGAATTAATAGCAAACATGGTTTACATAAAATACATTTTTCCAAGAAAGTTTATAATAATATGATCTATAGTTGAAATCTGAGCCTAAATATAAAGGAAAAGCATTTTCAGAGAGCAATCACGCTGTGTTTATGTAGAAAAAGCGATTAGGTTTATGAGCAATCTAATTACCTCTTCGCTTAAAACGCTATATAACATAAAGTTTATTTAGAGATGAATGATCAGTGTCGCAGTTTAAATAATTTTTGTAGGAGGGCTTGGACAGATTCCAAGTGCATTTTTGCAATTTACGTTGCATTGACCAATGTTCTGTTGTAATACAGTTTAGAATACAGTTAGTCTAAGCTTTATCAGCTTATTTAAAATAAATTTTTTGAATCCCTGGCGGAACACACTCCATAGGAATCAGCGCTTTTATATACTATATCGCCTTTAAACACATATATTTAAACATGCGTTTACGATTTAAATCAGAACACGGTTTAAATCAATATAAATGTTTATATTGTAACACATACTGTCCAGCCTCCATTTCTCTATAAAAATTTACTCTGTTGCACACACACACACAATAGAAGCAGGAACCACTGTCAGAAGGGAAGATATGTTCAAAATATCGCAAATATCGATCATGTTGCGATATTTTGAAATATAAAAGTCAATTGATTGTCCATAATATCGCTATTCTATTTTTTCAAAGAAATGTTTGTTAAAAGAAAAGTCCAGCACCAGCTGGATTCGAACACACAACCTGTGCGTTATTAGTCACACACCTAGACCAGTAGGCTAAAGGGGAACTCGCATGAACAGGGAGGCGAAACAGCCTTACACAGCCCTGTCGCAGTACATGAATATAATCATACCGTTATTAAATTCTTTAGATACGCGATTCCATATTATATTCCCTTTTAATCAAATTCTAAAAGTATCCTTGTTGACTCCGGCATCACGTTAGTTAAAGACTTCAAAGCTTAAAATGTTTAGGGAGAAATGGAATACTGGTGTGTATTTTTTTCTTTAAAGTGCCACGACCAGCTATATACTGTATGTTTATGTTCCAAAATTAATATCGTTTATGGCCTTCACACGCGTTACAGTATGCTCCTATTCTTTTTATGCTCAGCTACTAAGATTTCCCTTCAGTGCTAAAATTCAATATCTACAACGGGCACAGTAAAGACGTTACCAGTTAGTCTTTCTACGACAGACCAACGGACCACGAGTGCCCCTGTCGGTCAACCAATCACGAACCTCGTCATCTTGTGTCATGATACGCGATACCGCAGCCAATTACCTGCGGTACGTGTCTGTACCGCGCACTTTGAATGGCTGCATCTGTATAATACCGCAAGCAAAATAATAGTATCTTAATAAACTTTCAGCATAGCTTTCTCCCCATTTAGATTTATTTTTCTTAACTAGTATACTTTAGATCTTTTTTTCTGAACCGGGGAAAATCTGATCATATTTCTCTATAACAATAATAAAAAAACAGTATTTTACATATCACCTTTATGTGATATCACCTTAAGGACAGCACATACAAGGGTTAATTGCACAATGGACCGCGCAAAGAAATTTAAAATAGTCTTCTTTAGGTGTGAGGGAAGGAGTGGATCGCAGAAGGCATAATCAGCAAATTAGGAAAAGAAAGAACAGGACAGGTGAGACGTTTACCCAGAGAGCGAGTGATCAGAAAAAGGAACAGCTGTTACGCCCAGGTTTTATGCTCTCTCTCTCTGCTGAATAAATAAAAGCATTTTATTAAAAACGCGTTTGCGTTTGTCTGGGTATTTACTTTGTAATCTGTGGTTTACATCTATTGTATTGCTTTGAGATGTCACTTTAAAGGTGATATGTAAAATAAAGTTTTTTATTATTGTTATAGAGAAACATGATCAGATTTTCCCTGGTTCAGGAAAAAGACTATTAAAATCTGTAATCTTTCCACTTGTATGTCATCGGAAAATACAAGAAGTTTCTGCTTTGTTTAAGGATGGTATCAAAAAGTAATCTAAGTGGTGAGAAAGCTGTCCTCCTCAAAGCGCTTTACAGGATGGGCAAACGATTTTTTTATAGAAATACAAAATAAGATATAATGATGTGTTCCGGCTAAGACATTAACGAGTACAACCCCCCTCTTTGCGGGAGTTCTGGCTGTGACAAATTAAACCGGTTTCACAGGTATTTTCAAAGTAGAAGGGGGAGAGATTTCCATCTTAATTTTCGTGTTAAATATTTTTTTTAAATTAAAATTTATTCTATACAGCAATCGCATATTTGGGTACCGTTTCATAAAACTTTCATGCTTAAAATGTTTAGGGAGAAATGGAAGACCGATAATGGAATGGAATGGAATGAATGATAAGTGTCGCAGTTTAAATAATTTTCGTAGTTAGAAATTATGAAACGCTCTGTTAAAAGCAAAGGAGTTTTTATGTCCGTTGCAGTAAAAGAAAATGCCTGACAAAGTAGGGCTTGGACAGATTGCAAGGTCACATGCAGAGTGCTGAAAAAGCACTACAGAAACATTATCAACAGACAATGTACAGCGTGTACTATTCTAGTGTTGCGGTACATGAGTATAATTATATCGTTATTAATTTCTTTATATACACGATTCCATATTATATTCCCTTTTAATCAAATTCTAAAAGTATGCTTGTTGACTCCGGTATCTCGTCAGTTAAAGACTTCGATGCTTAAAACGTTTAGGGAGAAATGGAATACTGGTGTGTATGTTTTCTTTAAAGTACCAAGACCAGCCATATACTGTATGTTTATGTTCCAAAATTAATATAGTTTATGGCCTTCACACACGTTACAGTATGCTCCTATTCTTTTTATGCTCAGCTACTAAGATTTCCCTTCAGTGGTAAAATTCCATATAAATATTCAATACTTAAACAGGTACAGTAAAGACGTTTACTGTAAATCTTTCTACGACAGACCAACGGACCACGAGTGCCCCGTTGGTCAACCAATCACGTACCGCGGTACCACGCATCATCGTGCTTCACAATGCGCGACGCCATAGCCAATTGCCTCCAGTACATGTCTGTACCGCGCACTTTGAATGGCTGCATCTGTAACTGCTGGCAAATTACATTGTGTCTACATAGTGTAGTGTTGTCTGTTGTACTGTGTATGTCCCAAGAGATCAGCATGATTTAGAAGTCCAATGTACGTGTACATATGGTAATGCACTACTCTACTCTACTGATTTTCACCTTTTTTGTAACCCCCATTTGTAACAATACTATTAATGCTCTGGGACACAAAATGTAAAATGTACCATGCTTATAGTATCACCCTGCTTCATTGTGCTTGTCTGGAGTCCACATTTTTACTGATACTGATGAATCTATTGCAATATTAACAGATGTCTAAATTAAAAAAAACCTGGTTGGGCCCACCCTCTGTGAAACTCTGCATGGCAGTGCACTTCGTAGTGGTATCAATATTTTTGTGTCAATATTGTAGCGTCCTTGTCGGGTAATGAACAGGAGGTGCACCTGGATGATGTATGCGCCATGGAACAGGCTGGGAACTTTAGCCGGGGGTGGTCTGCAGAATGAACCACACAAATGCAACAAAAGTTTTCAAACATAATGTGTCTATTGTAACACACTTTGAATTTAGCACACAGCTGCATATTAAGTTGGGATTCCAATGAAAGAAGTGTAAAAGAAAGTTTGGAGACCAGCAGAACGTATGCTTAATATGACACTTAGGGCTCAGCATTGTTGTTCCAATTAGCACAAACTGCAGGAGGCTCTGAATCAGAACTTTTCAATTAATCTGATCAGTAAGTTCATATGTAGGCCACATTTATATAGAATTAACATTTTGTCTGTCTAGTGTTTATATACCTGTATAACTGAATGTCCTAGAAAATGTAATGTTAGTGTTTAATTTATTAACTGCATTTATGCAAAAATTACAGACAAGGGTACATGACTTCTAATGTGATACCCATTTGCAATTTGTCAAAAAACAAACAAGTACAACAGCTTAGGGCCTGAATTTAAACAAGTGTATTATGGCAAATTTTATTTCCATAGATAAATGATACAGAACAGTTATTTCAGTTTTATGTACTGTATAGGCAACTCCATGAGCCTTATGCACTTTTAGGGGTACATATTTTGCACTTTGTCTAAGAGTTCTTTTTAGTTCGTGGATCTTCTCTGTTTGAGGTTGAGAGTTAGTTATGGGTACAGCATGTCCTACAATGACGGACAAAGGCATATTACAGCAGAGTTAATAAAGAGTTACAAAAGCGCAAGCTAAATATCTCATATCGTTGGCAGTTTCATTTTTTAAACAGAGCTGGCAATATAAAGTGATAATAGGTGGGAGTAAAATGTATCTATTTATTAAGTAATATATACCTACTAAAAATTATCATTACTAAAAAGTAAACTTAGGCAACTTCTGTAACAGATCATATCAGTTTATCACTGTTCGTCTGACTTTGTGAGCATCTGCAATTTTAAAACAGCTTTTTGCTTACTTCTCATTTTGTTCTGCGTACCAGTCTATGAAGAGCCAGCACCATCACTGTGCCATGTGCAATCCTACACAACCTTGCTATACAAGAGATGAGCCTCCTGTTCTGTCTCCAAGACATCCGGCACACTCTGGCTGTTTCAGCTGTTTATTATTAATAAACACATAAATTTATAAACTTCATTATTTATAAATATAGTGTAGGGGTTTTGTGCATTTACTAGGACAATTATTAACTATAGCAGTAAGTCACAAAATGATTCGTTGATGGCTACTACAAAACTCAGTAATGCACTCAGCAACTCCTAACTCAGCAACGCACAAACACGGATACTAATATACGACAATACATTTATTAACACATAAAATTTTCATATAAACATAGCATATTGTATAGTTAGCAGAATACAAAAGGTATATATTCAATAAAAAATAGTTACAAACCAAGAGAGACATACATTCAGTATACCATTCATTTATACCGTTTCGTTAATTAACTTTGATTACAACTTCTACACTAGATACTCCAAAGCAAGTACGTCACTCATAAGAATTAAATTGATATCAACTGGGGTTGAGGTAACAATTGAATTCTCGAGCTGCAATATAAAATGTTGAATACTCATCCAATCTGTGGAATCAGATCTTCCGTGGACATAAAGTAACAGGCTGTCTTGCTGCGGCTTGAGGTGTGGGAGAAGGAGGGAGAGATTCCTATGGTGGCGCTCTGGCAGTGACTCTCTGAAGACCGGCTAGTTAGTCCTGGCTTAACTAGCAGAGGTTGTGCACATGGAAAGTGACTGCAGGTCCAAGCAAGTCACGCTCGTTAGACGGGAAAAAAATCTGGAAACCAATTTTAGTTAAATACTTCATATTCCAAGCAACAGATGCATAAATTCATTACATAGTGACAATATTATTATAATATATTGGAGAATTTTCTAATGTGATCCAGTGTTCTGGTTAGTACTGTATGTTACTAACTTGCTTAAACCATATGAAGAGGGTGGTTTAAGTTAATCCCCTACTTTAGTAACGTCTAGGGGGCAGCAGCTGTTACTTTGGGTTCATTACAATTGAGAACAGGTTTTGTACGGTTCAGCAGATTAATTTTAGCAGCCAAGTTTGTTGCAATTAGTCTTAGGTAGGCGCACTAGTTTAACATGGAGCTCCATGCTAACCACAGGTTGAAATCCAGTAAGCGCGATGCTTTTGCAGTTGACCCAATAAGTAAGAAAAAAGTAGTAACTATTTTGTATAGTACTTTTTCAGCACCCACGCCCAGTATCTCCAACTACAAGGAGACAATGCAACCATCAAGATGGAAGTGTAGCAGAGCTAGGTTGGATACGGTGATGTCATCGCCCTCCCTGAACATAACAGGGACCTCAGCTCCCTAGGCTGAGGGAGGTCTCCTTAAGCTCATGTGGCTGGTTCATGTAGGGCTCATGTATGCCGGAGACCTGGGTTCGCGGGACGAAATGGGCAGCAGTGGGCACAAGCCCTCGCGGAACCATGACGGTCACACAAGATTCTCGCATGTTACTTCAGAAAAGTAATAATGAATTCTACTGCATGGGAAGAGAAGAATCAAAAGACCAACAACCTCCAGGAAGCTTGAAGAGAGTTAAAAGTAACCCTTAAAATGAAAAAAAGTGTATTTTTTATATTTTATTTATGAAAAAAGAATGGGGCAATATTAAAGCATATGTATCTTTTTTTTTCTGTGCCACCATAGAATCCTGCAGGTCCTACCTTAATATACAATATACAGTATTTTGAGCACTAGCTCTTATATCTATATGAGGAGACAAAGACAAAGACAACAGACAAAATTTACAATACATTTAATTTTGCGAGTGGCATTTATTAATTTTACAATTGTAGTTTTAAGTTTCTATTTAAAGGGGAACAGGGAGTATAAAGAAAATGTGTGGTGTATAGTAGTTTTTAATTTGGCATGTAAACCGAATATCTGGACACCAAAACTATATTTTCCAGTGTTCTACACAGGTTAAAGAATTCCATAAATATACACAGATATTCATACTGTGCATCAAATATAGTATTACCGCCATGTAGGTACACTGCCTTTATCTAAATCCAATAATTTACACCCCTGTTTTGCAAATGTTATTAAAATGTTTCAAGTGGTGCATACCTCAACAATATGGCAAATTGCATTTGTTTTGATTAGTTTATAGTTTCTCCATGAAATTCCTTGTTTTCTGAGAATTTCTGTGAAACCTGGCATCCTAAAAAACCAAGTTTCAATCCAGGCTCCATTCATGACATATTTCAGAAAATAAAAAAGCAATATAGCCATGTAACATTTTGAAACAGTAGCTGAACAATTAGCATATATAATATAAAATGGTGGAGTTTTAGGAATTATGATTATTAGACTAAGAAAAACACAGATCAAATTAAGCTGCCTTTTCGAAAATTCTAACTCAACACAAGAGCCACCTATTGATCTGTTTTGATTGGTGAAAGGCTCATTGCATCATTCTGGACATAATTCCGCTAATGTAAGATTTGATGTGTATTCTTAATGTCTGCATCAGTACATTATTTGGTCTTAATAATCTTACCCAAAGTATTTCAAAGAAATGAAAAAATGACAATGGTAAATCATTTCAATTAATGAATAAAAAAATAGAATAGAATTTGGTGAAGAGAAATAAAGTCAGTTGGCCCCATTTTGCTTAATGTAAACATTTTTGCATGTCTTTGACTTGTTGGTCTCCCATTAACCTGTTAACTTATCTCATTAATGTCAACAGGAAACTGAAAAGGTAATTTCCATTTAAGGAATAAGAATTATGATTCATTCTTTGCATATACTGTATAATAGTTTTATAGTCAGAATGTTATTACAAGTGTTACAACAGTAACAGTAGCAAGAACTGAATTTAATCAACTAGAGTACAGAGCTCATGGAGGTGCATGGTCATAAACCCATAACAAAACAAAATACATTTTGCTTCTTAATAATCTAGGCAGTTCTAGCTATGTCCGTGGCATATTAGATAGTTTTGTGAATTATACGTTCATGACTAAAACATTAACACATAATATTTTTAGCTACATTGCATACTGCTAACGTAAGGGAGTATGAAATCAAAGTGATTTTAATTGAATCAGACAATGTAGCTAAAACAAAGAGTGGCCAATCAATTGTGACTCTTTTGCATCATAAGAAAAGAAGGGATTATTTGTGGTTGTTGCCAGTGACAAGCAAATTATTAATTTATGGAAACCTTTAAATTCAAAGGCATATACAGTAAGTAATTTCACAACATCCTTGAAATGTAAACCAATCTCATAAATAACCTAAAAAGCACTATGTTGCAGACCTTGCATAACATGAATTGTGGGTTATGAATTTATAAAGCTATAAAACAACACATGAATGTTTTCAAAGTAAAACACTTATGAGATGTTTTGGATTTATAAACTACTAGATCAGATGGGCATTTCTAAATATATTCAGTAAAATAAAATATTTAATTTACAATACTACTACACTATGTACATGATATGATCCCCCTCTGATGTAGCTACATCTTTTCTGTTCCTTATGTAGTCAGTGTTGATTTGTTCACATTAAATCTGCTTAATTAAATCTCTGCATGTTGATAAACGGTTTTTCATAGAATTAGGCTCATGGTTCAATTTGTAAATTTCCACATGAATGGCAAATAGTAAGGAACTGCAGTGAAGTAAACAAAGCACACAGATACACAAGAATAAATAATAATGTCAAAATTTAGTATACAGCAGTTCTTTAAGGATTTGTCTGAACTAATGAAATTGAGTTTTAATAAATGTTTTGAAGGAAGTCAAACATTTTTCCACAATCCACAGTCCCACAGTCACTCCACCTCACTCTGGTGAATTGAGCACACAACATATCTATCTTCTGGCCTCAACAATACATCAGACAATAGTTCAACCGGGTTAGAAAACATGGCCAAGGTGATGAGGCTTTCAGTCTGTGAATAAACAGAGAGACAATGAGGAAAACTAATTCAAATTACACCTACAGTATACTTTGCCTTAATTAAGGTTTGACTGAATTACAGGACAATGGGCATGCCATGTCTTCTATGGTTCTGCGAATCAGACTTCTCAAGGTATAATTCCATCCATCCGTTTTCTAACTGCTCTGTCCAATGCAGAAGCTGAAGTTTATTCTGGCAGTCACCAGGCTCATGGCCCTACGTCTGCGGCTCGAGGGCATAGGCCTCCGATCAGAGTCCTGAACCAGCCAAGTCCGAGATTTGGAGCGCCTGGTCCAGTTACCCCTTTTATCACCCCGACCCTTCGCCAGATCACGCTCCACTTTTTAACTTTGTCATGTCTGTCTTGGATTGGATTGGATCACCCAGCTCTGGCCTTTTGCCTGCTCTGGATTTCCCTTTGGACTCCCCTTGGACTGTTTGCCTGGACCACGCCCCCCGAGCACCTACGCACCTTCGTCATGCCCCCCCGTTTGTCTACCAGCCCAGTTCCTTGTTTCCTCCCCGTGTCTGGTCACTTCCTTCAGGATTTTGCTGTCTGCATAGGGTCCTGAAAAACGCTTTGTAACAGCTCAAGGCAGGATACATCCTGGAGAGGACACCAGTCCATTGTAAGGCACACACAGACACAAACACACACACTCACACCAGTACTGATTTTCCCAGAAACCAGTTACTCACCATTATGTCTGGATTAAAGGAGAAAACTGAAGCATCTGATGGAAACCCATGCAAACATGAGGAGAACATACAAACTGCATGTAGATAAAAATGTAGGAACTGAACCCAGTGACCCAGTTCTGAGTGACAGCAATGCTAAGCACTTCCATCCTCAAAGGTGTTATTAAACATACATAATTGTAAATCCAAATTACAGTCTACATTTTCTTAAGAGAACACTAGTATAAATTAAATATATAATTGTGCTGAAACCAGTGCATTTATGATTAAAAATATTATTAAAGTTAATTAAAACCTGCTTTCTGAAATAAAAAAGATCTACAGCTATTTTCAGATCATCATTTTTTTTATCAAATAGATTGAACAATACTTCAATCATTGAAGTCTGGGATATGAAATATACAGTATACATATTTTAATAATCGTAAGTGGGATTACGTTTTACTAGTATCCGCAAACATTACATTATTTTTTTTAATTACTATTTCTAGTTTAATATTGAGATACAATATGTCTCGTCTTGCCACACGTACTACAACTTTTCAATGTGTATTCTGCAATGAAGATAATTGTTTACTAAGTTTTACCAATAGAATTACATTCACACAACTATCCCTGTGCATCACAGATTTGTAGTACAATGTTGATAAGGCTTTTCGCAATGCAGATATTTTTTTAACGCTAGCATTATAGGATATTGTTGACGTACATTTGAACTATTTAACATATTTTAACTTGACAGTAGTTGCACATTATAGCTTTCTGTACTTGTCAATCCTTTAAAAAATACACCTGTATATTTAAACCAGGTTATCCTTGTCATCTGCTGGCACATCACATATCATAAAATTGCATTTAATATCATCACACAACTCTCTACACCTCTGGGGTGCTTGACAAAAACAAATAATGAGCAATTTATCAGTGTAATCCATTTAAATAGTTGTCAGGTCTGCATTTCTTTGGTAGGGGAGATACAGGTGATTATTTTATTTGTGGCGTTGTATCATAATCATCTAATGGATTTAGGACAGCATTAAACAAATGAACCAGGGGCTTTTAGGACAGCATAAAACAAATGTTTAGTAATGTTAATGTGGAGGACTGATCAATACTTCCAGGAAACCTTTCCTCACAGGCTCCTTAAAAATGATCAGTGCCCTGTTGATGTTTACTGTATTTAAGTTTAATGAAGATATAAATAATTTGTGGACTGCAGTCCAATAGCTGCATTGTGGCTCAAAGGAGATGAGACAATTCTATGACTGGTGGAAGAGGAGGAAACTTCCCTGAGGACATGCACATAAAACCTAAAAACAATCTCCAAACCTGAAGCATTGTTTTTGCTAACACAATAAGCAAGGAACTAATGTGTACTTGCTCCTTTTCTATTATACTAATAATTCTAAACATGATACAAGTATTAATTAACCCAGCAACGTCAGGTGATTGCTAACATTAACATTTGTGATAAAAATAGTGGACTATTTTACTAGGTTTTGTTGTACTGTATAAACTCTATTAAGAATGTTTGTGATATTGCTGACAGTCATGCAGAACAAAAGGAATGCTAACTTAAATGGATGTAAAGCTTTCGAATGTATTGCAAAGCCTTTATAATGGATCTGTTATTTGCATATTGCCAATAAAATAATATTATCTTGGCAAGATCAATTTTGTTCAAAGTTTCTAGAAAAAATCTTTCATTAGAAGCTCCTGATACGTACTCATTGCCCTTTCAGTTGTGTACTGTATTTACAGATGCAGCCATTCAAAATGGACGGGGTATTTCGCGGCATACCCCTGTGGGCGTGTCGCGGTATCACGCAGTATCACTGGGTTAATCGCGTCATTTGACGTCATGCCGGAAAGTATCTGGCATCACCTTGTAAAACCACCAGGGGGAGCTTAACCTCTCATGTACAGCATTTGAGCTTTTAAATTTGAACTGTGTATTACGGCATGTTAATCATCAGTCATTAAAATGTTGGTATATTTCATGAAAGCAAGATTGCTCAGTTGGACAAAAGTACACAACCTACCATTATCATAAATATTTATGCATCAAAGCCTTTACCGAAGATATTACTAATAGTATTAATAATGAATGACTTTGGACAAGCTGTATACTCAAAGTATAATTTCTTTAGCATATTTGTACAAGCACTTGGAATCTGTCCAAGCCCTACTTTGTCAGGCATTTTCTTTTACTTCAACGGGCATAAAAACTCCCTTGCTTTTAACAGGGAGTTTCATAATTTCTAACTACGAAAATGATTTAAAATGCGACACTTATCATTCAACTAGAGCTCAAAATATCACAAGGAAAAATACACACCGGTATTCCATTTCTCCCTAAACATGATACCGGAGTCAACAAGCATACTTTTAGAATTTGATTAAAAGGGAATATAATATGGAATCGCGTATCTAAAGAATTTAATAACGGTATGATTATATCTGTGTACTGCGGCAGGGCTGTGTAAGGCTGTTTCGCCTGCCTGATCATGTGAGCTGTCTTGTAGCCTACTGGTCTAAGTGCGTGACTACCAACTAGCAGGTTGTGTGTTCGAATCCAGCTGGTGCTGGACTTTTATTTTAACAAACATTTCTTCGAAAAAATAGGTAAGCGATATGTCTCCACACAGGTGGTGCTTCTACAGGTTGGCACCCTGGCCAGTGGCCGAGAGAAGAGACCACGGCCTGTGGCAAAATAACATAATTCATGTAAGAAATAAAGTCACACAGTAGTATTCATCAGTCACGGAACAGACGTCAAAATAAACGTTTCTTTTTTTTACGTCTAACCGCTTTCTTTTTTACTGTCCTGGTGGTAGATTTCGAAGATTGTTTCGCCCGTGCGTTTTTTCTTGAAGAACAGGCTACGAAGAAATAATTATAATTGAATTTAAAATTAAAAACGGCAATAATACCTTGTAATATGCGCTGTAATCACGTATTTCAGATGAAGTCTGCTGTATTTGCTTACCCTTCGCTCTTTGGAAGCTGGGGCGGCAGAAGCACCCCGTCTCTTCCCGTAAAAGGTCTTGGTCTCCATCCTGTACTGTGGTCGCTGTAGTGCAGTTTTTTTTGTGATGGGAGCTCACCCAATCTTTTGGTGTATTTATGCTATATTCACATGTACGGCTAGAATGTGTTCATTGTCTTCCAATGAAAGGCGGGTGCCTTTTGCCGAAGTCGGGAGACATTAGAGGCTTGCCACACCCGGACTGTTAAACCAACGCATTAGCACGTCAAAGCCCATTGAGGAGCCGGGCGCAATAGTTGTTTTGTCCCTTGATTTACTGATCTGCATTAATTATGGAAATCGAGTTCCTGCTCTTTGCAGATGACCTGGTCCTGCTGTCGCCCACAGAACAGAGGCTGCGCCAGAACCTGGCACTGCTGGAGCAGCACTGTCAGACCTGGGCGCTGACAGACAATCTGGACAAGACCAGAGTTATGGTTTTCCAGAAAAAAAGCCAGACCTCAGGGAAACAGGTACAAATTCACACTTAACAACACATTAACACCTAACAACGGGAGCAGGGCCAAATAAGGCCAGTACCCACTATTGTTAAACATACAGAAAAGAATATTAAAGTATTGAAGTATTGGCTTTAGTATTAGCCATACAGAACATTAAAGTGCCCCTTTTCCATTCAGCGGGTGCCTGAGCCGCTGTGTCCTATCTTCTGACAGTCGCCGTTTTGAATGTCTGTAGAGTGTATCTTATTTTTAGTACTATATTTTTGTATTATATTCCCTATTAATCAAACGCTAAGAGTATGTATCGGCTTGTCCCCTCCTCCCGCCCCTCTCTGTGTACAGTAGAGCCTCCTGTCCAGCCAGCACATGTCCACAGACATTCACAACAGCGACATATCATAAAACGTTTGCACATATAGTTAAATTATTAGTTGTTTTTCAAGTTAAAAAAAACACTTGAATTACTTATCCAGTCTCTCGAAATAAAGTTATTTTTCAAGCAATGCAACAAACGAAGGGCAATGTGTTTTTTTTAATCCAACATTGACAGCCACATCTTAAATCTTGTCAGTCAGCTCTTTTTTCTCTATTTGAATTGTGGCTTACACATCGCACGACTTTAAGAGCTAGAAAGACAGGTTTCGATTCAATTTGCTGGCGAGCCTTGATTTGTCAAAGGACAGCACAAAAAAAACAGACAATACACAGGGAGGGGGAGGTCAAGCGAGAGAGAGAGTTTTTTACCCTCTGTCAAAAAACCCAAATAACCCGGGGCAGAGACTCTGCGGGGATCATTGCATGGTACAGAGCGGAGCTCAGTCAATTCTTATGGAATGTGTTTTCTTTCAGCATGGAATAAACCTGTTACTTGATTCATATGGATGCCCAGTTCCGCCGGGGATTCAAAACATTTTTTATTTTTTTTAATCGGGAATCAAAGGGAATAGCAGTATAACCCTGTTCATGCACAAACAGTGGCATGTTACATTATTGATTTGGGTGTCTTCTCTTGCCAGAAAGCTCAAAATTGCATTTTGAGCGCGGTTTTTGACTTTTTTTTAAATTGCATTTTGAGCGCGGACAGCACATACAAGGGTTAATTGCACAATGAACTGCGCCAAGAAATTAAAAATAGTCTTCTTTAGGTGTGAGGGTAGGAGTGGACCGCAGCAGGCATAATCAGCAAACTAGGAAAACAAAGAACAGGACAGGTGAGATGTGTATCCAGAAAGCGAGTGATCAGAAAAAGGAAATGGTGTTACGCCCAGGTTTTCGACCTAATTGTTTTAACTTGCTAATGCATCAGACACATTTCCTGGCGTATTGTGTTTTAAATAAAATAGGAGTGTCTTTCCCTGGTATAAGCTCATCGGTATGGTGTAAGTTTTATCTGTACCATACCATACAGTATATAGGTACAGAATTCAAGCTGCACCACTGTATCGCTTTGTTAAGGAGATGGACAATGGCCAAAATCACGAAGACTCTCTCACACCAAATAATGAAGATGAAAAGAAACGGGAAGTCAACACGGGACATTGTACAGCATTTGGCTTCGATGGACATCTTCGTTTCTGAAAGCACAGTGAGAAGACATTATAAAGGGGAGAGGAGGCAAAGAGAATCTAAACCGAGGACGATTCAAAGGTATATAAATTTCTAAAAATACCTTTCTTGCATCTAAATACAACTACGCACATTATTTTTATAACTAACTATTGATCTCTTTTTTTCAAGTACTATTGTGCGAGCTATCAACAAACTGACTGATAAAAATGATGAGCTACCGGAGATGCAAGTCCAAAGACGGCTATGGGCTGACCTCGGTGCGACCGTTAGCCTGACATCGATAAGAAGAGTACGCAGGAGGCTTGGATGGAGATACAGAAAAACCAACACATGCCCCATGATAAGGCTAAAAAACAAAGAGGAATGACTCAAACAAGTGCTCCATTGGATTGAACAGGGGGAGGCATTTCAGGATGTACTTTTCACCGACGAAACAACAGTGGCTCTGGAACAGTTTTCAACAATGGCATTTTGCAAAAGGGGGAGAAATGTGGACAAGCCAAAGCCCAAACATCCACTGAAGGTTCACGTCTGGGGGAATATATCTAGAAGAGGCCCGGGACCACTTCTTATTTTCGAAGGAATTATGGACCGTGAATTCTTCGAGGAAGTCGTGGTCACACAGCATGCCGTGCCATATATCAGGGAGCAGTTTGGATCAAGGCACCGTCTCTTTCAAGACAACGATCCGAAACACACAGCAGCAAGGGCGAGGCTTATAGCAGAAGGAGTGAACTGGGTGAAAACTCCAGTCGAATCCCCAGATCTAAATCCGATAGAGATGGTTTGGCATTCGCTGAAAGACTACGTTCGGAAAAAAGCCCGTCACAAAGCAGGAACTGATCAATGCGATCTATAAATTCTGGGAGGAAGAACTGACCGAACAAAATTGTAACAATTTTATTAACAGGCTGTTTCATGTTCTTCCTAGGATTGTTGACCGGGGCGGGGGACATTCGGGAATGTAAGTCTGAGAAAGACAGTCTCACGTTTGTGGACAGTCTGTCCACAAACAAAACATTCCTGTTAGACAAGAAGAATGTAAAAAAAACAATTACTTTTTGTCAATGAAAACCTGTGTGTGTGTCTCTCTCTGCTGGATGTCCCTCTCACTCTCTGCTGAATGAATAAAAGCATTTTATTAAAAACTGGTATTTTGTCTGGTATTTACTTTGGTCCCTTTTAACTGTTTTTCCATCTACTGTATTGCTTTGAGATGCCACTTTTAAAGGTGATATGTAAAATAAAGTTTTTTATTATTGTTATAGAGAAACATGATCAGATTTTCCCTGGTTCAGAAAAAAAGATCTAAAGTGCTACACCTAACTTTCTTAATTCGATGTATTTAAAGCAGTGAACTACTGTAGGTGTAACATAACATTCAGAAATACAATCGAGAATAGTTTTGTGGTGTTTGTATAGATGAAACGTTCCTAAAACGTATAACGTAACAAAATTAAAGACGATTAAAATCTGTAATCTTTCCACTTGTACTGTATGTCATCAGAAAATACAAGACGTTTCTGCTTTGTGTAAGGATGGTATCAAAAAGTAATCTAAGTGGGGAGAAAGCTGTGCTCAATGTATTTAAGGGACTTAAAAGTAAAAGGAGATGCTTCATATTGCTGACTGCTATACTATACATATTGTTAGTGTTAGTGTTAAAAAAACACATTTAATTAAACACGCGTTTGCGATTTAAATCAAAACACGATTTAAATCAATATAAATGTTTATATTGTAACACATACTGTCCAGCCTCCATTTCTCTATAAAAAATTACTTTATTACAAATTTACAATTTGTTGATAATAGAGATGTTAGGTTCTCTAAAGCTTTGTGATAGTTGACCCACCCAGTCAGCAAAAGATCAGCGGCACTGGTAAGATGCAACACCGAAGATATGATTAATAACCTTTTAAATCTGAAGGGAGATCTGAAGGGATCCCCCCCCAACACACACACAATAGAAGCAGGAAGCAGACGCAGGGACCGTTGTCAGAAGGGAAGAAGGCGGCTATTCATTGCTATCAAAAATGACTTAGAATCGATCATGTTGTGATATTTTGAAATATAAAAGTCAATTGATTGTCCATAATATTGCTATTCTATTTTTTCGAAGAAATGTTTGTTAAAAGAAAAGTCACAGCACCAGCTGGATTTGAACACACAACCCGTGAGTTGGTAATCAGGCACGTAAACCAGTGGGCTACAAAGGAAGTCGCATGAAGAGAGAGGTGAAACAGCCCTACACAGCCCTGTCGCAGTACACGAATATATTCATATAGTTATTAATTTTTTTTGATACGCGATTCCATATTATATTCCCTTTTAATCAAATTCTAAAAGTATGCTTGTTGACTCTGGTATCACGTTAGTTAAAGACTTCGATGCTTAAAATGTTTAGGGAGAAATGGAATACTGGTGTGTATGTTTTCTTTAAAGTACCGAGACCAGCCATATACTGTATGTTTAAGTTCCAAAATTAATATCGTTTATGGCCTTCACACGCGTTACAGTATGCTCCTATTCTTTTTATGCTCAGGTACTAAGATTTCCCTTCAGTGGTAAAATTCCATATAAATATTCAATACTTAAAAGGGCACAGTTAAGACATTAAATATACATATGCATACTGTATACAGTACAGTTTGCATACGGTAATATGTTTATGTTCCTAAATCAATCTCTTTTATGAGCATGTGAAAGGCATGGTGAATCACTGTACTTTGCATGATTGGAAACAAATGCGTGATTGCGAAATGCTGTGGTGTTACTTTTACAAAGACGGTCAATGAAAAAAAGAATGTGGACCAGGGCAATACTTTGAGTTTACACTTACAGCTTGTCCAAGGTCATTCATTATTAATACTATTAGTAATATCTTTGTTAAAGACTTTGATGGCGACAGCTCAAACATGAGAGGTTGAGCTTTATTAGCTCCACCTTGCTGAAATTCCGGATACTATTATTTTGCTTGCGGTATTATAGGAGAATTTACGGTAACTAGCTGTATTTACCGGTAACTCGCGGTAGACTGCGTACAGCGCACCGGAAAATAATGCGGTATCGCCCGCGCATTTTGAATGGCTGCATCTGTAACTATATCTGAGGTCATGCCACTAGGTAGATCGCAACATATTTATACTTAATAATCCTTCTCCATTCCCTTTTATTTGGTACCTTCATGATTTGTTCACTTAGGTATATTTGTCACACCCAGACTTCGTCAGATCTTCAAGACTAACTTAATTCTCCTCTTTGACTGAATCAAGTAGGTTCTTGAATGGTGGAGCATACTCCCCATATCCTTATTAGGCCGTATTTCAGTTCTGAAAATGAAAATGCTTCCTTTCAAATGATTCCTATTTATTATATATGTGGAGACCCCTACTTAAGATTGTTAAGTAGTGTTAAGGAGTGTTGTGCCTACCACTAGACATTATGAAATGACAATTAAGTGCCCACATACCATCTATAGCTGATTTGATAGGCAATGATCCTTCCTCAATCTGGATTGATATTAAAACCTCACTATCAATATATCTTTTACAAAATATGTTGCTCCTTAACAATTTAGAATCAATCAGAGATTATTGAAAAAACCCACAAACAATCAATACAGTCAAGGCATGGAGAGCTGGCGCCTCAAGCCCCGGACCCAGATGGTCAGGACACCGTTGCGAAGCCTATGCCGTCGGGCCACTCCTGGACTCGCTGGTAGGTGGGCTTCCAGGCGTCCATCTTCCAGAGCTGAGCCCAGGATGGTTGGAGTGTCTGGCTTCTGTAGGGAGGGGCTGGATAGGAGTCAGGTGCAGGAAAATCAACACAAACAAGAAAGAGCCAGAGTGTCCTTAAGAGGAGTGACTTGTGACAAGGAGATGTGAGAAGAGGTATGGGAGAATGCTAAAACAATATCTGTCTGTAACAGGACAAACATTATTCAACTGAAGATAGTACACAGAGTGCATATATCTCCCAGCTGTTGAAGCAAATTTACAACAGGCCTCTTTTTTGTGTGTCCTAAGTGCAAGGAGGACATCAGTCCTATTCATTGTCTATGGTGCTATGACAGACTTCAGAGGTTAAAAAAGGACCCAATGTCTCACTTACTTGGCCTTTCCAGTAGCCATATAGCCAATAATACTAAGAAAGGGTTTAAGAATATACTAACATTCTGTGCAAGGAAAAATATCCTTTTGCTGTGGATCTTGGATAAGATGCCTCTTATAGCAATTTGGCATAGGAGTATATTGGAATATGTGCCTTTTGATTACTTAACTTGTCTATTATTCCAAACTTCATGTCTTTCATTACATGTAGGATCCTGTCTTATGGTATACATTGGTCCGTTCCTTTCAGCCATATTGACGATTTACATAATGTGATAAATGTGCCTGTATTTACGATGGATAATGTCTGTCTCCTGAAGCTATGTGCTGTATATCTATAAAATAAACTCATGTGTACTTGAGTTGAGTTCTACCCCCCTATTTTTTATTTTCTTGTTTGTGCTCCCATCTTATTTTCTATATCTGTTGTTATAATAGAAAAAAAAGTTAATAAACATAGTTTTAAAAAATAACAACTTAATAATTAATTCACAGCATAAATGTTCAAGTGTAAAATAATTATATAAAAATTATATAAATTTGATCAATTTATCTAAAAATGTATTGTTACAAATGGGGGGTTACAAAAATGGTGAAAATCAGGATTTGACTGAGCAGTTTAGTCAATACGTAACATAAATGTTCATGACCCTCAACTTTTAAGTGATTTCTGGCAATATTCAAGCGGTTGGTATAATTAGAGGCATGTGAATTCTTTGTTCTCTGGCACAGCTTTGTTAAGAGGAGTAATAATCCAGGCAGACTTGGTAAAACAAATATTTCTTACTATAACAAGACACAAACTACACTAAACACAACAAAACATATACAGATGCAGCCATTCAAAATGCATGGTACAAACCCGCGGTACGGTAAACTTGGCTGGCCAAAATGACCGACAGGGGCACTCGTGGTGCACTGGTTGGTAGTGAAAAGATTTAATTATTTAATCTCTTTACTGTGCACATTTTAATCCGGTTAGTTTTGAATATTTATATGAAATTTTACCACTAAAGGGAAATTTTAGTAGCTGAGCAGAAAAAGAAGAGGAGCATAACGCATCTGAAGGTCATAAACGATATTAATTTAGGAACATAAACATTACTGTATGTACATAAATTGTACTGTGTATGGTTGGTCTTGGTAGTTTAAAGAAAAAATACACACCAGTCTTCCATTTCTCCCTAAACAATTTAAGCATGAAACGGTTTTATGAAACGGTACCCAAATATGCGATTGCTGTATAGAATGAATTTTAATTTTAAATAATTATTTAACACGAAAATTAAGCTGTTTACATCTTCCGCCTGAGAACAGTCACCCGTTGCTACCCAACGCAGAAACACAGCCACTAACTAGCAAAGAGAGGACATTAGCTAGCCAATATGATAAAGAAATAAATGATTATTTTGTTTATTTCTTTTGCATAATTATTTGAACATTTCCATCGATTGTACAAGCACTTGGAAACTGTCCAATCCCTAGTTCATCAGGCATTTTCTTTTACGCTGCGGGCAATCTCCCGATCTGGCGCCGGTCTGTGTCTTCTAGGATATAATGCTAGCGAACTCTTGTTTTTATGTCTACTATAACAGACAATCTCCTTTGCTTTTAACCGAGCATTTAATAATTTCCTAAAATGAAAATGATTTACTTTATTTCCCTCACGGGATCAATAAAAGTATCTATCATCTATCTACATAAACGGACAGAATTCTTGGGTCTCCCCATACCAGAGATTATGGTAGGGCTTCAGAATGGTGATTGGCTGACAAAATCTAACACCCCTCTGATTGGAGAAAAAAGACGTGCTGGTTTGCTATACATACTGTACCAGGAAGAGGATTTCTTTCTATTCGAAACATGTATTTTAAAAGTTTAATTAAGAAGTAAAAACCTTACAGCGTACCAGATTTCTAAACTGATCAGGATCATTATCTTTGTCTTATGCATAATAATGTTCACCACTCTGTCCAGCAAATTAATAATAAACTTTATTTTATATAGCTTTTTAAACGAATAAGTAATTAGATTGCTCATAAACCTAATCACTTATTCTACATAAACACAGCGTAATTGCTCTCTGAAAATGCTTTTTCTTTTTATTTAGGCTCAGATTTCAACTATAGATCGTATTATTAATAACCATAATAACGACCAACCAACAAAAACAACCATATAAACCTAATACCAACCAAAAACATAGATAACAACCACACTACAAAATTAAATATATCAAACCATTAAACTCTCTCAAATTCCTCCAATTATCATAATCCCGCCCCTTATGCAAAACCAAACCCTCCTCCCATCTCAGTTTATCCTCTTTATTATAAACAAAATCCACCTCAATTTTCAACATAAAGCATTACACAAAATCAATACCTCAATACTCCATACTCAACAACGATAATTCACAAAACAGCCAGAACATGTTACTCCACATTTCCAAATAGACCTAATTTCCAAAGCCCCACGTGTTATGCTCTTCGTTAATGTCTAAGCCGGAACACATCATTATATCTCATTTTGTATTTCTTAAAAAAAATCGTCTGCCCAGCCTAACAGTATTGTTGTTATTATTTTTAACCTGTAAAGCGCTTTGAGGAGCCACCTTTAATGGCACCATATACAATAAAGTTCATTATTATTACTATTGTTAATTTGCTGGACAGAGAGGTGAACATTACTACGCAGAAGACAAAGATAGAGATTTACGTTGCATTGTGCATTGTGCTGCTGTAATACAGTTTTAAATAATTAAAAGTCTAAACAGTATCAGCTTTATTTATGGGTTTTTAATAAAGGCAATTTAAACGCGATTTAAATCAATATAAATGTTTATATTGTAACGCATAGGTGACTATTCATTGTTATTAAAATGACTTAAATTCGATCATGTTGTGATATTTAGAAATATACATTTTTTTTGTGCGAGTGAAGTTTTATTTAATCCCTGAGCCATACTGATTCTTATGGAAGCCAGTTTCCGCCAGGGAGTAAAAAAAAAACACACTGTGGTATTCTCTCCAATGCAGTGCAGTTAAAAACATATCTCTGATGCTGTTCCTAAATGAATATCGTTTATGACCATCAGGCGCTTTATGCTCCTTTTCTTTTTTCCAGTGGATTGAACAGGGAGTGGCATTTCATGATGTACTTTTCAATGATGAAACAACAGTGGCTCTGGAACAGTTTTCAACCATGTCGTTTTATAAAATCGGGGAAATATGTGAACAAGCAAAACCCAAAACAAACATGTATGCCATACGGCATACGCGTTACTGAAGCTAAAAGTTTAGCCTTTGTCACTAATGTAACCACTAAATAAAGACATATAGAAATCCCTACGTTAAAGACTGTATATGGCTGGTATTGGTAGCTTAAAGAAAAAATACACACCAGTATTCCACTTTCTCCCTAAACATTTTAAGCATCAGAGTCTTACATGTGGTTATTTCGGAAACGTTTGTACATGCTTCTTCTGACCATGTTACCTTTTACTGTTACTGACCATATTAAGTTTAAGTGCCTGTGGGCACTTTTCCTGTCCGTGGGGGGACATTAGAAGGTTAGTCTGTTCTACTCTGAGAATGTAGAGGGGGTGGAAAGTGCCCATTTAATTAGTATTAAAATTCGCACTGATTCCCTTGCGAAGATACGGACATAGGAATATTCGTGCGTGGTCAACAAAATGGCATAAAAACGACAAAGTGAAGGCTGTGAAAACATTCACAATGTACTTTATACACAAAGCAAGTGTTCTCACAACTCTAGGAGGTTTCGTGAAAATGCTACAGGCGTGCCAAAATCGTTTTTTTTTTTTAATTCAAGGTGACTTTACCGTGGTTTTCATTTTCAGATTGTGAATCAAAAAAGGCATTTAATTAAACACGCTATTGCGATTTTAATCAATTACTGTATTGATTGAAACACACATTCTGTACAGATACAGTACAGTCACATTCTCATGTCGTCCAGTGGTGTAAAACGAATTAGCAGGTGATTGAGATAACAATGCACCGCCCACTGAGTGGAATATTCTCATTTGTTCTCAAGTGTAAAAAGAAGTGATAATTCTTAATAATTCCGTGTCGCATTAACTAACCTCTACAGTTTATTCCGTCAGACAGTACATGAATATAATTATATCGTTATTAATTTGTTTAGATACGCAATTCCATGTTATATTCCCTGTTAATCAAATTCTAAAAGTATGCATTTGTTAGATAACAAGCGAATTCACAGAAAAGGTTAAAAGACTATCACTTTTCACAAAGTATATAATCCTAATATGGTCAGAAGGAGCTCGTAAAAAGGTTTCCCAAATAACAAAATGTAAGACTTTCATGCTTAAAATGTTTAGGGAGAAATGGAATACGGGTGTGTATTTTTTCTTTAAACTACCAAGACCAGCAATATACAGTACAGTTTACATACAGTAATATGTTTATGTTCCTAAATTAATATCGTTTATGAGCATGTGAAAGGCATTGTGAATCGGAGATTCTCAAGAATTACTTTGTATGATTGGAAACGAATTCGTGATTGGATCAACTAAATGCTGTGGTGTTACTTTTTGTCAATGAAAAAATAAACTCTTTTCGTTTACAAAGACGGTTACAAAGAATGTGGACCAGGGTAATACTTTGAGCTTACAGCTTGTCATTCATTATTAATACTGTTAGTAATATCTTTGGTAAAGACTTTGATGCATAAAATATTCCTACATAATTAAAATATTTATGATAAAGGTGGTAAGTTGTGTACTTTTGTCCAACAGAACAATCTTACTTTTATAAAATATACCGCCTTTTTAATGTTTAATGATTAACATGCTGTAATACACTGTTTAAATTTAAAAGTCTGAAGAGTATACAACATAAATTCTTTATTGAATAAAGATTGTCCCTCAGCAGTGATCGGGATTCGAAACCGACATTTTCTGGTGACAGCTCAAAAGCTGTACAGGAGAGGTTAACCTTTATTAGCACCACCTGGCGGTTATACAAGGTGATTCCGGATACTATTAACATAATCTAATTTGCATATGGTATGATGTGGTATACTGCGACACGCCCACCGTGTTATACTGCAGCATACCCCGCTTGTTTTGAATGGCTGCATCTGTACAACACAAGTAACAACAAGTTACTCTAATGTACAGTTTTTACAAACAAGGTGTTTCAGAGGCTTAACATTCTGCTCACCCTGAAAACCCCAGACTGCTACTAAACTCTTAATGCCTACGGAGGTCACATAAGAGATGAGCTGCCTTCTAAGTAAATACAATGTATCCTGGAGTTAAATCTCTGTCTCTGCACCTTGGATGCCACAAAATAAATGGGAGCCTACATCCCTATCCATACAAATGCACCCCAAGCAGGAAAGATGTTTCTAACTGAGATATTTTTTACCCAGGAAACCCAAGTTCACTTAAGACACAAAATAGCATGCTTTCTAACACAGTTCAAATACTTAGCTCCAGTCAGGTTTGGTTTGAATGATCATAAAGTAGAGGCTCTCGCTTGGCGCAGGCTTCAAGTCCCAACTCTTCTGAACTTCTCTCTCTTTTCTTTCTTCACCGCTTCTCTGCTTGTTTCTTCTTCTCTTTCTCTGTGTTCTACAGTAAATGTGATCTTATATTGTGTGTTTCTGTACTGATGTTTGACAATCATTAACCAACAACTTACCTAGGTAAGCTAAGGTAAACTTCATAATTGTTTCTGCTCAAGGAACCCCCCAGACCTCAGCAAGCATCTTCTGGGCTTTGAAGTTAAATGTGTTTACTCTTCCAAGTGTCAGAAACACTGTCTAAAATCCAAGAGACACTTCTGAGTCACCTAAAGTTGTAACACTATGAATGGGAGCAAAAACAAAAGAATGTTTATGTAGTTAAACCCCTGAAACTGAAATATTAGAATAAAATAATTTTGAGTATGGCAGAACCTACTCTGGGTGCAATAACAGCTACAAGTCTTTTTGGGTAAGGCTTTACCAACTTTGCACACTGGTATTTGCAAGTACTGTATCTAGAATGCATGATGTGTCAGCTGGTATACCACAGTAGGTACCACAGTATAATGGACAGTACCATGACACAGCATTTTAATTTTTTCAAATAATCTGATGCAGGTCTGCACTACTCTGGAAAACTGCCATATGGTGGGTGCAATGAATCCTTAAACTATCACAGCTCTTTGTAGCTGTCAGACAAATTAGTACAGCATTAAATGTTAACTAATGCTTTCCTGTGTTAATCATACTGTATGCATATTGTACTAGCGACAGTTTAATCAAATACAGTGATCAATTGTTGAGACATAATGTTCTTACTACCTTGCTACCACAACTCTTAATAAGATACTGTATGTTACAATACTGTATAAGACTAATGATCATTTTAATTAAATACAGTATACAGCATTATTAGTAATTGTAGTAATTAGAAAAAATAGTTATTAGAAAACAGATTTTTTGGATTATGATCATTTAAATATTGTAACGCTTACGGCCGACAAGCAGTGTGTGTAAGAGCCGGCGTACCAGAGCGGGTGACGTCACCGCCCTTCCCTGTGATAGCAGGACCACAGCTACTGGGCTGTAGAGAGATCTCTCTTTAGCTCACGGGGCTAGGTCGCTGCAGAGAGACGCGGAAGTCCCGGGTTCGAGCCACCTATACTTTGGGCCGACCAGATGCGGCTAGGGCGCCCGCCTGAGCCCCCGTTGCGTTACATTGGTGTCAGAAGCGGGGCGGGATAGCCCTTCGCCGGGGACGGCGATTTAAGCGGGGGAGAGTGTAACGCTTACGGCCGACAAGCAGTGTGTGTAAGAGCCGGCGTACCAGAGCGGGTGACGTCACCGCCCTTCCCTGTGATAGCAGGACCACAGCTACTGGGCTGTAGAGAGATCTCTCTTTAGCTCACGGGGCTAGGTCGCTGCAGAGAGACGCGGAAGTCCCGGGTTCGAGCCACCTATACTTTGGGCTGACCAGATGCGGCAAGGGCGCCCGCCTGAGCCCCCGTTGCGTTACAATATGCAATACATAGTGGCTTTAAAAACACATGATTCTTCTTTAATCAAAGTAAGATTGAATTCAATACTTTCATAAGATGCATAATTGTAACCTATTTTGAATTTGGGTTATTCGGCTTTAACTGGTCATATGCAAGTATTTCACATAAATACAGTTACTGTTGAACAGTAATTCTCACAGTATGAAATCATGTACACCTTGGGTACACTGTATTCTAGCTTATGCATAATAAATGAAAAGCTGTTATTTCTAAAAAGGTAATTAGGTGATATTATTTAAATACATGTATAAAAAAAACAAATAACTATTTTAAACATTAGAGCATGGATAAGTCCAGTCCACAAACAGAATCTGTTTTACAAAATAGAAAAAAAACATGAGAAAATGAGATATGAGATAACACTCAGATTATGTTTTACTATTGTTTTATATAGTTGACTTAGTATGACTTCTTTATGTTAACTTTATGTTTTTGCCTTTATTTTCATTAACCTTTATCTTACTTTCTTCATGTTTTATATTGTTTTGTAAATATCTACGTGTTAATTACAGTTCTCATCTAGTGTTCAGGTAACCACATATGTGAATATGTGCTAGACAGTATAATTACTGCTGTGGTGTTGGTAGTTTATAAGAAATATAAGATTACATAATTGTGAAAAAAACCCTGTAGAATTACACCATGCAATATTACCTTACCCTGTTCATAAATAAGAGGTTTTATTGCAAAACTCAACTATTCAAAATATCCATTGATAAGAAATATAATGTTGTTTTATACAGCACTTACCAGAGTACTCCTGCCTGAAGATGCCAAGCTTCTTCTCCTTTGAGAATACACCTGCTGTATCTCCCTTATGACAAAAGAAATAAAGAAAAACCTAATGGGACTTTCTATAAGTGATCTTATACACAGTTTATGATGTTTAATGTAGTTTAGTTAAATAAAATATTACTATAAAGAAAAAATAATATGGGCAGTAATAAAATGATTTTAAAATAACCTTATATATACAGTATATATTCAGTTCAATAAATAAACAATGACCTGCTAAACTACAAAATCAAAAGTATTCATATCTAATGTTGAAACATATTTTGTTTCATATTACATGGAAAGTGTTAAAACACTTGCCTTTTGAAACAAAACTCCCAAGGAGAAAACAATACATAATCATATTGAATAGAATCTAACTAGACTTGATGTTTTATTTATACCATAGATATATATCTTGTAGGCTGCCCATAACATCGGCAATGTCCACGACTAAGATACTGTATACTGTGAAGAGGCCTTGAAAAATTCAAGGACAGATTTAAATAGCTAAATGAAATAACTTGTTCACTGACAGGCTAGAGTCAAAAAGAGAACCCAAGAGAAAAAAACAAAACACTGAAGAACATGATAATAAACTGCTTATAAATAAAAATTAGTACTAGGATTAAAATTCAAGATATAGAAGCTATAGCATGAGTGCATGGTAATAATAAAATTGTAATCACTGTTAGATATTTAACAGAGAGTAATGATAAGGTATACAATTTTGAATGCAAGACATCCATGAGAGACAGAGAAAACAGGAATGGGAGTTGCTGTAGTATACAGCATATCAAAAATAACATTCAGGCACAGAACCGTAACAAAGATTAATTGAGGATTTCAGAAACTATATGGGTCACACTTCTAAAGAAAACGGGTCAAAAGGTATTAAGGTAGGGGTTTGCTACACCAAATTAATGCATTGTTTATGATTATCCTATTTACAGTACCTTGCAAAAGTATGCTTGTAGTGTCCCATTTTGTTAAATTAAAAAAAAGATGCATACACCTTTTTAAACTTAAAATGTTATTAAAAACCTGAATGCTTAAACTAAAGACTTCTAAGTGTTAGGTAAATTGCTACAAAACCACCAAAAACTAAAGAGAAAAGTAGAAATATATTAGTTTTTAACAGACAGGTTTCTAATCTTTCCATAAAAATCTCAATTCAAGGATTCAAGTTAGGAATTTGACTGGGTCACTAAAGAACATGCACATTTTTAACTTTAAGCAGCCCAAGTGTAGCTTTGGCCTTGTGCTTTAGGTCTTTACCAGAGTGAAGCAGGTTTTGTCACTACTTTGCTCCATCTACACTCCCATCAGCTTTCAAGTGTCTGTAAACAGTTAGTATAGCATAATGCTACTGTTCATCCCTAACAGTTGCTGGATGTATTGTAATTCATTGTCTTGGGTTTGCATCAGATTTTTGACACATGGACATTTTCTTTCATCAGTGTGACTGGATTCATATTCATGTGGCATTCCCATTTTAGGAAGGACAGAGAGAGAGGGGAGTTTGCAATATTGCTTTCACATCCCGCACTCGCCCTCACAAACCCAATTACATTCCTTAACCCACTGTTTCACGTTCTCATTCCTAACTGAACCCATCACATTCTCACAATTACCAGATTCCACAGATTCTCACTCCCGAACCAATTATCCAACCACGTTCCTCTCCCTCCACTATTTAAACACCTCACTCACCAAACCTTGCTGACTATTGAAAAGCCTCCTTTAGTGTTTTCCACTTTAGTGCGTTATTCTTCTTGTTGGATTTCTCAGTTTTTGGGACTTAACTTTTACATTTGGATCTCATCTCTCGGATTTCGCCTTTTAGATTGTCTTCTTGGTTTGTCTCAGCCTTTTCTGGTTAACTGATCTCTAGCTTCTCCTATCAACCTTGCTTCTGGATTACGATTTTTGATTGTTTGCCTCTGCGTCCCACACAGGATCCCCGGAGAACTACCTGCCAGATCCCTGACAATTGCACATACAATTGATAACACCACACAATGTACACATTACATTACAAAACAGTAAAAAATAATTCAGAGTCACAGCTGAGCATCATGCACAACATAGCATAACAACATACAACGGGTAGTATATAACAATAAACACGCAGAATTATATATACATGGTAGCCATTTAAAAACTGCAGAGTTAATGTGTTGAATTCTGAGGCATTACACAATTATCTTTTAATTATGCTCATTCTCCATTTCTTGCTGGTAAGAAAAAGGCGATGGTGTACGTCTAATGACAAATAACTCTTGGTGTTCAGACGTGAAAATTTTGAAGCAATTTTGCTCTCCTGATCTGGAATATCTTACTGTAAAATATCGCCCTTTCTATCTACCAAGAGAATTTCATCTGTTATTATGTAGGCGGTGTATATACCACCCCAGTCGGATGTAAAAGCAGCACTCAGGGAATTATATGCCAACATTAACAGCTATGAAACTGCTTACTCTTGAAGAAAGATGTGAAGACGGGGATTTGAATTTAATCCTTTCTGTAGGGGGTTTAGACTTCTAAGTCACAAGCTGGGGTTTATGGCAGGAAAGGGGGTTAACTGATAAGGATTGCAGATGCAAGCTAGGAACCCCCCTGGGTGTAATGTTAAACTGACCATTTGCCCAGAACATCGTAAACTGGCCAAATACCATGAACCCCCCTCTTTACCATCAGACCGAGTGACGTCAGAAACGGAGAAGAAAACTGTATATAACCCAAAAGTTTGTACCAGTACGGCGAACAATACTTCGGTTTTGTTGTTTCTTGCGGGAAACAAGACTTCGGCTTTATTGTTCCTTGCATGCAATAAACTCATCTGTTTCACTTCATCTCGGGATCAAGAACCTTATTTCTTCTGTTACAACAAATTTGGCGTAGTCGGCAGGATGCTCCAGAAGGCGCAGAACTTCCCATCGGCAGGAGAGACGGTCAGCGCGCACATAACTAAGAGGTAAGGACTCCTCTTTTATTTAAAAGTCCAGACTCTCTCTGACCGATTGGGAAATCTCTGCTCCCTGCGAGAATCGCCCGAGATGACGGAGTAAACGTGAGTTTCTGAATTCCTCTGGCCCGGGGAAGGCACCGGTGTATGTAATGGGTTGTTTGCTGTAAGCCCAGAATTTGGTCTGGCAGGGGTTCCGCGGTATTGTGTACAGGCGTTCGAAGCTGGTGTATGCCTTAATTGCGCGTGGAGTTTTGAACGGGTTTTGGACCCTTACCGTGAAGTTCAGGACTGGTGTGGGTGTTAATTGCACCCGGAGTTCTGAAGGTCAGAACTGGTTTGGGTCTTAATTGCACCCGGAGTTCTGAGGCTCTGAATCGGTGTGGGCCTTAATTGCGCCCGGGGTTCTAGAGCAAGTGGTGCATTAAATGCACGTAGTTCAGGACTGGTGTGGGTCTTAATTGCACCCGGAGTTCTGAAGGTCAGAACTGGTTTGGGTCTTAATTGCACCCGGAGTTCTGTGGCTCGGGATCGGTGTGGGCCTTAATTGCGCCCGGGGTTCTGGAGCTGAGTGGTGCATTAAATGCACGTATAATCCAGGATTGGTGTGGGCTTTAATTACGCCCGGGGTCCTGAGATTAGCTACGCCTTGATCGTGCACAGATTGGCGTGGCGTGGTTTTTTTTTTGTTTTAAAGGAAGCAGGAGTGGAGGAGATATATGTATGTATGTTTTTGGTGTTTTCCTTGTTTGTGAAATACATATACACACGCGCGACACTGGCATGGGCGCACCTCATAGTGGGGAGCGGGGCATTAAGTGGCAGGATTTGGGGGACGTTGAGACCCGAGAATCGCCCTGATTGAGCTCAGTGCGTAAGTCCACCCCGGGGCAAAAGCAGCGATGCTGGCGTTCTGGGGATGGTGAATTACTGATCAAGAAAGGGGGTTTTCGAGGTCTCGTTTCTTACCTGTGAACAGTGCGGTGTAAGTCCTCTCTAAAGTCTCGGAGAGGCATTTAGATCTGGAGGTAACAGACGCCCTTAGCTGAATGAGTGCAGGAATGCACAGGTTTTTCCAAGTGAAAACATCCCCCTACTGAATGAGCTGTTACCTCACACACGACAAAAGTAAATCTTAAAGAAACCAAACGTGTGCTAATTGGGTGTTTGAGAAAGTGGTGGAAGTATCTGATTACATATCGGAAAAGTGTAAATTGACTGAAAGGGAAGAGAAATATAGGAAGAAGCTGAGTCTGTCAGAAGGAGTTTGGGGCGAAGATGCCTGTAAGAAAGCATATGAGTATTGATTGGCAAAAGCACAAGCATGTAGCTCCCACCCTGGTGCACGGCCGGCACCAGTGGTGGCAGATACATGAGGAAAAAGAAAGAAATTGGGATGTGATTTAAAAGTGTGTTTACGGGGAAAACAAAAACCCGGAAGAAAAGATACTTTACTCGCTACGAAAGAGTATAGAAAAAAAGCTAAAAGAGGCAGTACAGGAGAATGAGAAACTAAAGAAGGAATTAACTCCTGGTCACGCTGCACTGGTTAATGTGCTGCAGCCGGCGACTAAGTTATGTCCTGCTCTCCCACAGGGGAACAAACAGGCAGGAAACGAAAATAATTGGGATCAATTCCCTCAGTGGCCATATGGAGAAGGGGGGTCTGATTGGGATAACACTTGGTATGAGTGTGATAAAGACAGATCAGGGTCTCCCCTGTTAGAGGGAGGGCGCCTGCAGATCTGTACTCTCACTCGAAGTGGGAAAGGACTTGATGTAGCAGGGGCTGGCGCCGTTGATGACAGCGCCACTCTAACACTGTCTCGCACCCCGTCGAGGGGGGTCTGCACTCGCACCTACCTTCCCTGATTTCCCCCATACGATCAAATCCAAAACCGTAAGATATTGACCGGTGGGCTAAAGTACCGCACCCGAAATTAGGGATGCAGCGAACCTGGAGTGCGCTTCAGGAATTAAAAGATACTTATGGTATCTCCCCCCTGACTGCAGCTATGATCCTCAGAAGGACAGGGGAAAAGCGTGTCGGAGAACTTAAACAATTGTGTGAGGATAACGGCAGGGGAGGGCGATGGGAATGGGTTTGGCGATGGCTTAAACAAAATTATCCACCAAAGACAGATTGGAAAAAGATATCTGCGTGTCAGCAAAAAGAAAGCGAGGATGTGGCTGACTTCACTGACCGCTTCGTCACACTCTGGCTGGAATGCTCAGGACTAAGTGACGAAGATGATGTGAATAGCGACGCCTCTGCTGTAATTAAACAAATTTATTTGGGCGGTCTTAAGCCTGATATAGCCAAAGCCCTTCAGTTAAAAGAGCCCGAAATAGGGCAAGATACGACCAAACAATTTGAGGAAATAGTTAAAATGGCACGGCAAATCGAGAGAAATATGTATGCTAAGGTGCGGGCAATACAAACAGGGTGGACACCCCCCATACTGAAGGGTAGAGCTGGCCCTGACACCCGACTAAATCCAAAAGGCGAAATTACAACTCGGTGCCATTATTGTAAAAATTTCGGACATTGGCAAAATAATTGCAAAAAGCGATTAGCCAGTGAGGGCAGGATTGGAAGATACCGAGATCCCCCTTTCAATCCCTCGAATCGAGAGGGGCAAAAAAACCTGTTGTCACAATTACAGGATTTGAGCGAAGCAGACAAACGCGCTATCAGGGAGCTTTTAAACTAGGACTCCCCCTAGTGGCCTCCCTACGCCTATCTCAGGAACTGAGTGAAAAAGAGCTCAAATTACAATGCACGATTAATGGGATTCAAATGTCACTTTTATGGGACACTGAGGCTCAATTATCATGTTTATCTGAACAGTCAGCCAAACGGTGTGGTGTCATGTTCACAGGGAGGGAGCTGGAGGCCACTGGTGTAGGGGGTAATCGAATAACACTCAGAGAAACTCAAAAACTCAAGATTAGACTAGGAGATGGGGAGGTAACATTTAATGCTGTCATGTGGGTAGGATCTACCCCAGATCTGTTGGGATGGGATGCTCTGAAATACCTACAAGGGGTTACATTAACCGTACATGAGGAGAGGGTGGAGGTAAACATCTGGTCCCTCCAAAAAGACGAACTAAAAGGGCATTCAATTTGGACTATGGATAAGGACGAATGCGGGCTTCTGGATATGGAACCCGCCACATTTACTGGGAAATCCCCGCCATACACAAAGCCATATAAAATCAACAAAGAGGCGGAGGAAGGGGTTCGACCAGTAATACAAAAACTATTGACTCAAGGCATTGTACGAAAAACACATAGTACAAGCAACAGTCCAATATGGCCCGTAAAGAAAGCCAGCGGAGCATGGCGATTCACAGTTGATTACTCAAAAGCTAATCAACACATCAACCGTCTCACCCCCTTAGTAGCAGACCCCTCTGCTATTTTTCAACTACTGACCCCTGAGCACCAGGTGTTTTCAGTAATTGACATGGCTAATGGGTTCTGGTCTGTTCCTCTACACCCAGAGGTACAAGATTGGTTCGCTTTTGTTGTAGATGGAGAACAATATACTTGGACCAGGTTACCACAGGGGTTTCATAACAGCCCCACCGTGTATCACATGGCACTTCGGAGGCATCTCCGGGAGCTGCCTCAAGTGTCCTCCGTCGTTATCCAATATGTGGATGATATTTTAATCACGTCTCCTGACGAGAAAACCCACAAGAAGGACCTCCAAATTATTCTCAACCATTTGGTTAAAAAAGGACACAAGGCTAGTTATAGCAAAGCACAGTTATGCCTATTTACTTGGGACAAAAGATTAGTCAGGGAAAAAGGGAATTGACAGAAGATCGGGCCCAGGCAATCCGAACACACCCTAGTCCCAATACGGTGAGAGAGCTCCGATCATTTCTGGGTCTGTGCAATTTCAATAGAAATTGGGTTGATGCTTTTTCTGAAAGGGCCAAACCACTTACAGACCTATTAAAGGGGGGAGGGAGGTCCCTTGATCCTATTGCTTGGAGTCCTGAAGCTGAACATGCTTTTAATGATTTAAAACAAGCTCTGTTACAGGCTCCTGCATTGGGGTTTCCTCAGACAGATCAACCATTCTACCTCTACGTAAGTGAAAAGAATGGATTTTGGACAGCTGTACTAACACAGGAACATGGGGGTAGGTACCGCCCGGTAGGGTATTACTCTGGATCCTTGGACGAGGTAGCCAGGGGCTGGGGACCATGTCTACGAGCCGTTCAGGCCGTCTATCTAGCAGTACAGGCAGTCAATAACATAGTGCTAGATCAACAACTGATTGTTCGATGCCCACATGCGGTACACACCCTCATGTCCCTGAATCGGGTCAGTCAGGTTAATGCGATACGATGGAGCAAGTGGCAGGTCTTGTTAGAGGCTCCAAATATTACCATTGAACGTGAAGGAGCTCTAAATCCAGCCACATTGTTACCTGACCCATCAGAAGCCTACATGTTAGAACACAGCTGTGATGTTTGGGCAATGGGAGAAGATGAGGGCATCAAAATAGCCGAGCAACCACTAAGGAATGAAGACCTCATCCTCTTCACTGATGGAACTTCATTCATAAATTCTAGTGGGGAAAGGAAAGCGGGTTGGGCTGTGACTACAGAACATGATATCCAATGTGGGGGAAGATTTGAGGTACCCACGTCAGCACAGCGAGCTGAACTGAAAGCTTTGGTGGAAGCCTGTAAATTAGCAAAAGGCAAGACCACCACAATATACACAGACTCACGATACGCATTTGGAGTATGCCATGACTTTGGAAGGTTATGGAGTAATAGGGATTTTTTAACCTCTGCTGGCACTCCGGTAAAGAATGCAGATCTGGTGTCTGAGCTGCTTGCGGCTCTCCAACTCCCAAAGCAGGTAGCTGTAGTCAAATGTAAGGGCCACAGCAGAAAGGACACTCCCGAGGCCAGGGGCAATAAGCTGGCAGACTGGACAGCACGTCAAGCTGCCCTGGGGCAATGGGAGGAGTGGGCTATAGAAAAACCTCTTCAGATTATTTCAGTTTGCACAGTGAACATACAGGCACTCCGGACGGAACAGCTCAGCGAGCTCCAGGCCCAGGCTCCAAGGATTGAGAAATGGACCTGGATGGAACGCAATGTGGGGCTGCAGAAGGATGGGACCTGGAGGTGCCAGCGTACAGGCAGACCCGCCTGTCCCAAGCAACTAATGCCCTACCTGGCACAGCAAATACACTCCACAGGGCACCCAGGTGTTAGCCAAATGACTCGACGCTTTGCTCAGAGCTGGGTGGGCACAGGCTTCACACCCTTCGCAGCTGATGTGGTTCAACGCTGTGGAGAGTGCCAAAAAGCCTCTGGAGCACCGCCAGGTCGGGTTCCTAATCTTCGACGTCCTGCACCCGAGGGGCCCTTTAGACACTGGCAAATAGACTATTGTTCACTGCCACCCTGTAAAGGGAAAACAGGCCTCCTAGTGATGGTGGATCAGTTTTCTAGATGGGTGGAGGCTGTCCCTGTCAAACGAGAGACTGCGCAGACAACTGCCAAATATCTCGTGACAGAAGTAATTCCCCGATGGGGACTCCCGTGTCGCATAGACTCAGACCAGGGCACACATTTTACTGGAAAAGTGTGTCAGGTGGTGGTAGACCTACTAGGGATCAAATGGGACCTGCATTGCCCTCATCACCCGCAGTCCTCCGGCATGGTGGAACGGGTGAACCGGACTTTGAAAGCTAAATTGACAAAGTACCACCTGGGAGGGATCCCCTGGGTGGATGCATTGCCCGCCGTACTGTGCAGCATCCGGGCTGGGACAAATCGAATAGTGGGGCTGAGCCTGTTTGTGGTGATCACGGGGCGTCCCATGAGACTGAGTGACTCTCCAGGACATGACAGAGTAGGCTTGAGTATACTAACTGATTCTCTGTTACAGTATTGCAAGTTGCTGACAGAGGCCACCCAAGGAGCCCGCGAGCAGGTCCTGGAGGCGTGGGGACCACCACCTGAAGGAGGGCACGACCTCATCCCAGGAGAGTGGGTGTGGATCAGGAAATTTCCTTCACAGGTTCTCCAGCCCAGGTGGGACGGACCCTACCAGATCCTGTTGACAACCGAGTCTGCGGTTCGAGTGGAAGGAAAAGATCGCTGGATCCACGCGTCACACTGCCGACGAGCCTCATCCCCAGACCTAGAATGAAATCATTTCTGTCAATAATGATAATTGTTGCTGTAGGACTATGTTCCGCAGGGATTAATGATCATCAAAGGAGAACATGGAATTAATTCCTTTTTAGGCCTCTCCTATCTGACAGCTAAGAAAACCAACCAAAGTGCCTGCTGGGTGTGTGCCGCATTACCCAAATATGTACAGGGAGGACTTCCTATGGGGACCATTCCTTGGCGTCTCGAGGAAGTCATAGGCATGATCATTTGGAGGGATAATTTAGGAGATTTTAATATGACAAACTATGGGGGTTGCCATAACACGACTTTAACCTGCACAACATTACAATATCTACAGGAGCAAGGCTTAGAGCCCACGAGTTTCACAGGCTCTTACGCTCCTAAATATAACAGAAGCCATACACCACCATACCTGACTCTAAATAAGGAACGTGAGGGAAACATATGTTTTCAGCACACTAATGGTCTGCACTTGGTTGGATGGAGTCGTTGCAACCTTACCATCGCTGCAAATATATCCACCTCTACCTTCCAAATTCCACGATGGGATCGGCACACCCCACAATACGGTATAAGTTTCTTATTTTCAGAGGCATGGGGAGCGCCAAACGGAACATATTTCATTTGTGGAAAACGAGCCTACCCATGGTTGCCAGCCCAGTGGTCTGGCTCATGTTATTTAGGATAGTCAGGAAGCTTAATGAGCTGGGCACCAACACCTCTTTCTTCCACGCTGACCATCAATATAGGTGCCTCTCAGGGCTGTGTGCTTAACTACCTGCTGTTTTCCTTGTTTAACCACAACTGTGTGTCCAGACACAGCTCCAAATCCCTCTACAAATATGCTGATGACACTACCATCATTGGCCATATCACTGCTAATGATGAGACAGCGTACAAGGATGAGGTCAGGAACCTGGTGGAGTAGGGAATTGACAATAATCTCTCCCTCAATGTCAGCAAAGCCAAAGAGCTGGTCATCAAGTTTAGAAAGCGGAATGGGGACCACACCCCCATTCACATCAATGGGGTGGCTGTTGAGGTGGTTAGCAGCTTCACTTTGCTGTGTACCTTCATCGCTAATAATTTCATGTGGTCCCAGTATGTAACTGGAGCTACAAAGAATGCACAACAGCGCCTTTACTTCCACAGATAGCTAAAAACAATTGGTCTATCTATATTTTACTGGTGCGCTATTGAAAGTGTGCTCATGTGTGGGAGTACAGTGTGGTTTGGCATCAGCTCGTTGTCTGACTGGAAGGCTTAACAGGGGGTGATCAGGTCAGCTCAGTCCATCATTGGAGTACAGCTACCCTCTATTTCAGATTTCAGACATTTTTAAAACTCACTGTCTCAGGAAGGTTGGAAGTATCACTAAGGATATCAATCACCTTGAATTCTCGCTTTTCTACCCCCTTCACTCTGGTGATCGTTATAAGAGCATAAAGCCATGAACTTCCAGATTCAGAGACAGTTTCTTCCCACAAGCTGTCAGATTACTGAACTCTACACCTACAGATGCAGCCATTCAAAATGCGCGGGCGATACCGCATTATTTTGCGGTGCGCTTTACGCAGTCTGCCGCGAGTTAACGTAAATTCTCCTATAGTACCACAAGTAAAATAATAGTATCCGGAATTTCCACAAGGTGGAGCTAATAATGCTCAAACTCTCATGTTTGAGCTGTCGCCATCAAAGTCTTTAACGAAGATATTACTTATAGTATTAATAATGAATGACCTTGGACAAGCTGTGAACTCAAAGTATTGCCCTGGTCCACATTCATTTTTTCATTGACCGGCTTTGTAAAAGTAACACCACAGCATTTCGCAATCACGCATTTGTTTCCAATCATGCAAAGTACAGTCATTTTGGGAATCGATTCACCATGCCTTTCACATGCTCATAAAAGAGATTGATTTAGGAACATAAACATTACCGTATGCAAACTGTACTGTATACAGTATGCATATGTATATTAAATGTCTTAACTGTGCCCGTTTAAGTATTTAATATTTACATGGAATTTTACCACTGAAGGTAAATCTTAGTACCTGAGCATAAAAAGAATAGGAGCATACTGTAACACATGTGAAGGCCATAAACGATATTAATTTTGGAACTTAAACATACAGTATATGGCTGGTCTCGGTACTTTAAAGAAAACATACATACCAGTATTCCATTTCTCCCTAAACATTTTAAGCTTCAAAGTCTTTAACTAACGTGATACCGGAGTCAACAAGCATACTTTTAGAATTTGATTAAAAGGGAATATAATATGGAATCACGTATCTAAAGAAATTAATAACGATATAATTATATTCATGTACCGCAACACAAGAATAGTACACGCTGTACATTGTCTGTTGATAATGTTTCTGTAGTGCTTTTTCAGCACTCTGCATGTGAACTTGCTGGTGGCGCTGTGGGTTAGGTTCCTGACTCCCACGTCACATGGTATGTGTTTGAATCCTGCTGGAGCCATTAATTTTTTTTAACAAACATGTCTTTGAAAAAATGAAACGTTTCCCTTGGTCAGAGATTAAATAAAACCTCACTCGCACCAAACAAATTTATATTCCTAAATATCACAACATGATCGAATTTAAGTCATTTTAATAACAATGAATAGTCACCTATGCGTTACAATATAAACATTTATATTGATTTAAATCGCGTTTTGATTTAAATCCCAAAAGCGGGTTTAAATATATGTGTTTTCTGATTCACAATCAGACAAATGCAACATAAATTGATATCTTTGTCTTCTAAGTATCTTAATAAACTTTCAGCATAGCTTTCTCCCCGTTTAGATTTATTTTTCTTGGGATCTTGGGATCAAACGTGGAAAGATTAGATTGTAATCATTTTTATTTTTTAAATACATTTTAGAAAAGTGTCATCTATACTAAAAAGCTGTACACCACCTGCTATAAAGATACATATTGTAATACTTTTGGGTTCGGATAGGACAGACACAAGAACTCAGTCTTGCGGAGTTAAAGCAAGTTAAAGCCTTGATTTTATATATCACCTTTAAAAGTGGCATCTCAAAGCAAAGTAAATACCCAACACTGACTGTACCCATCTGTCATGCTAATAAAGCACCTTGAATTGAATTGAGAGAGAGAGAGAGAGAGATTTAAACTGCGACACTTATCATTCAACCAGAGGTCGAAATATCACAAGGATCTCAAGAGCACAGCAAAGACTGTATTAAAAGTATACTAGTGACAAACTAGTATACTTTAGATATTTTTTTCTGAACCGGGGAAAATCTGATCATGTTTCTCTATAACAATAATAAAAAACATTATTTTACATATCACCTTTATGTGATATCACCTTAAGGACAGTACATACAAGGGTTAATTGCTCAATGGACCGCACAAAGAAATTTAAAATAGTCTTCTTTAGATGTGAGGACAGGAGTGGATCGCAGAAGGCATAATCAGCAAATTCGGAAAACAAAGAACAGGACAGGCGAGACGTTTATCCAGTGATCAGAAAAAGGAACAGCTGTTAGGCCCAGGTTTTACGCTCTCTCTCTGCTGAATGAATAAAAGCATTTTATTAAAAACACGTTTGCGTTTGTCTGGGTATTTACTTTGTAATCTGTGGTTCACATCTACTGTATTGCTTTGAGATGCCACTTTTAAAGGTGATATGTAAAATAAAGTTTTTTATTATTGTTATAGAGAAACATGATCAGATTTTCCCTGGTTCAGAAAAAAGACGATTTAAATCTGTAATCTTTCCACTTGTATGTCATCAGAAAATACAAGAAGTTTCTGCTTTGTGTAAGGATGGTATCAAAAAGTAATCTAAGTGGTGAGAAAGCTGTGCTCCTCAAAGTGCTTTACAGGATAAAAACAATAACAACAATAGTGTTAGGCTGGGCAAACGAATTTTTTATTCATACACAGTACAGTTTATGTACATACAGTAATGTTTATGTTCCTAAATTAATATCGTTTATGACCTTCAGATGTGTTATGCTCCTCTTCTTTTTATGCTTAGCTACTAAAATTTCCCTTTAGTGGTAAAAAGTGGCCACAGCCCTTATCAGGGCTACCCAACGGCAACCTACTCAGTGGAAGGGGGGCCCCTTCCCGGGTCGCCTCAGGCCGTGTGGCAGGAAGGAGACGCCAGACCAGCGGGGTCCAGCCCGCCACCCCTGCACCAGCCTGCACCGGTGCCCATGGCAAATGTTTGAGGCTCAGTTCCAGATGGCGGCCTGGGAAAACAGCTGGTCTCAGGTGGAGATGGTGGGCCACCTTGACAGGGTCCTGGAGGGGAAGGCCTGCCAGGCATTGCTGGATGTACCCAGGGACCAGCGGTACAACTACACGGCGTTGGCTTCGGCCCTCCGGAGGCATTTTGGCGGGAGAAGGGAGGTGCCGTGGACTGCTGCAGGCAAGGTTGGCCCAACGCTGCTGCCTACAGGGAGAGCCACTGGGTTCGGTCGCCGCAGACGTGACCTACTTAGCCCGGTGGAGACCCACCGGGAGATAGCGCTCCAGGCATTCCTCTGGGCCCTGGCGCCGATTGAGGCGCTGCTCCACGTGATGCTGGCTGTGCCGGTCCCCTTGGAGCAGGCCCTGGCTCTGGCTGAGCAGGCTGATACTGTATTCGAGGAGACCGGTGGGCACCAATGGAGGGGCGCACGGGGAATCAGATTGGGAGGAGGAGACGGCCAGTGCGGCGATGCTGGGGGAGCGACGACGCCAGGTCATCTGCCACCGCTGTGGGGAGAGGGGTTACATCGCCCGGGAGTTCCGGGCGCTGGAGCCCCAGGGACTACAGAGGCCATCAGGAAATGGGGCCGCGAGGGTGAAACACCCCTTCTACCTCCCCACAGTCTGCAAGGACTGTATCCTGGGGTTGGACTGGTTGCAGCAGAGGGTGGTTGCCTTGTGGTTGCTGGCGAGAAATGGTGGGGCAGGGGAAAAGAAATCAGTCTCGCACGGGCTGACCCCTTTAGGCCGCCCCGTTTCCTGAGAGCCTCCGGAGTCCCTGGGGCTCCAGAGCCCGGCACTCCCGGGTGATGTGCCCCCACTCCCCACAGTGGTGGCAGATGACCTGCCGTGGTCGCACCCTCGGCGTCACCGCGCTGGCCATCTCCTCTTCCTCATCTGATTCCCCGTGCGCCGCCTCCGCTGCCCGGCAGGGAGCACCACACCGTTTGTGCCCACCGGTCTTCTTGAATAGGGCATCAGCCTGCTCAGCCAGAGGACCGGCGCTGCCAGCATAATGTGGCACTGCACCTCAGTCGGCGCCAGGGCCCGGAGGAACACCTGGAGCGCTGTCTCCCGGTGGGCCTCCTCCGGGAGAGTAGGGGAACCCTGGCGGGCTAAGTAGGCCACGTCTGCGGTGACCGGACCCAGTTGCTCTCTCGCTAGGCGGCGGCATTGGGCCAATCTCGCCGCAGCAGTCCCGGCACCTCCCCTCTCCCACCGAAACGCCTCCGGAGGGCCAATGTCAACGCTGCGTAGTTGTACCGTTGGTCCCTGGGTACATTCAGCAATGCCTGGCAGGCCTCCCCCCCCAGGACCATGGCGAAGTGGCATTATTTCTAAATATCTAAATCTCACAACGTGTACACAGCGATCCCCTCGGATTCCAGCTAGTGTGTAATTACGCCTAGATGAAAAACCTGAGGTTTAAAAAAAGAGAATTAGCTCACTGAAAGTTTTATGTGCAACCTGTGAACATTTTCACAACTGGTGGTCTTTAAAATGCATTTATTGGTTCACAATCTGACAACACAATGTAAATCATTATCTTTGCATTCTAAGTCCCTTAATTCACTTTAAGCATAGCTTTCTCACTATTTATATTTATTTTTTATACCATCATTAAAAAGCAGGAACGTATACTACTTCCCCATGGGATCAAACGTGGAAAGGTTAGAGTAATTGTTTTTTTTAAAATACATTTTAGAAAAGTGTCATTTATACAACAAAAGTTGCATTTAATACCACTCAATAGTTATATTAATAGAGAAAAGCTCTCTATTAAAGCCCAGATCAAAGATCAAACAGCAATATCTCATACACAGGGACTGATCTGTGATGTGGTTGATTGAATTGTGGCGCTCTAGCAGGCAAAGTTGTCTGTGCTGAAAAATAAAAATCTGTTTAACAACTCTAAAGCATACTGTAGGTTTTGTTAGACCATTAGACATGCAATACACTTCCTCGTGATCATCTTAGAATCTTTGATTAAGCTGCAAGTTTTTTAATTTTATATACACAAAACTGCAGACAGCAGGAAGATTCCCCATGCTTTTACTCAACAGCTTATTAAAAACAGCATTAATGGTGTTTAAACCGCTTTTTTTACACAGAAAACTTCGCGCTATGAATCTCTTTTTCTAAGAAAATATGTTTCCGTGGGGGGAGGTGTCTTTTGCTGGAAAGTCGCCCTCTTCTACTTTGAAAATACCTGTGAAACCGGTTTAATTAGTCACAGCCAGCACTCCAGCAGAGAGTGATGAAAACCGCGCAGCACCAGGCGAATGCACATTAATGTTGGGCTTTTGGGCTCAGGTGGATTTGCGCCCTACAGTTCAACCTGCCGTACCACTGTGTACTGTACATACAGAACGTTATTTTGAAATATAAAAAATGTCAATATACAATATAAATAATGTCTTGTTTGGAGGCGGGGATATTCTGACAACAATTGATTTAAAGACAATCTGTCAAAGTGCAATGAAATACAATATTGTTGCTGTTATTGTTGTTTTTATCCTGTAAAGCGCTTTGAGAAGCCACCTTTAAAGGCGATATATAAAATACAATTTATTATTAATTTGCTGGACAGAGAGGTGAACATCATTATGCAGAAGACAAACATAACGATTTACGTTGCATTGTCAGACATTTAATTAAACACAGGTTTTCGATTTAAATGAAAATTGGGGTGACGGGAACTCTTAAGCTAAATAAAAATAAAACAAATAAAACAGGTTTCGATAGTTAATAACCACTGTTTATGTGCGAAACACGGGTGATTTTTCTTCCTCCTGATCAGTTTCGAAATCTGTGTACGCTGTAAGGTTTTTACTTCTTAATTAAACATTTAAAATACACGTTTCGAATAGAAAAAATCATCTTCTGTTGTCTTCCTGGTATGTAGAACAGATCAGCAGGTCTTTTTTCCCCAATCAGAGGGGTGTCAGATGGTGTCAGCCAATCACCATTCTGAAGCCGTACCATAATCTCTGGTATAGGCACACCCCAGAATTTTGACTTTTTACTGTGTGATTTTAAAGACTACTTCTTAGCATAGATAAAAAAGCTTGGATTCTCATGTATCTGATACACGCATCTTTTTCTCTGCAGTCTTTGTTGTGCTCCTGAGGATCCTTGTGATATTTTGAGCTCTGGTTGAATGATAAGTGTCACAGTTTAAATAATTTTTGTTGTTAGAAATTATGAAACGCTCTGTTAAAAGCAAGGGAGTTTTTATGTCTGTTATAGTAAAAGAAAATGCCTGACAAACTAGGGATTGGACAGTTTTTCAGTGCTTGTACAATTGATGGAAATGTTCAAATAAATGTGCTAAAGAAATAAACAAAAAAAAAGTCATTTATTCCTTTATCATATTGGCTAGCTAATGTCCTGTCCTTGTTAGTTAGATCAATGAAATCCTGTGGTGTTGCTTTTTGTCAATGAAAAAATAAAGTATTTTTGTTTAAAATGACGGTTGCCAAGAATGTGGACCAACGTAATACTTTGAGTTTACAGCTTGTCCAAGGTCATTCATTATTAATACTATTAGTATTATCTTCGATAAAGGCTTTGATGCATAAAATATTTCTGCATAATTAAAATATTTATGATAAAGGTAGGTTGTGTACTTTTGCCCAACTGAGCAATCTTGCTTTCATAAAATATACCAACTTTTTAATGACTGATGATTAACGTGCTGTAATACACAGTTTAAATTTAAAAGCTCAAATGCTGTACATGAGAGGTTAAGCTTTATTTGCTCCTCCTGGCGGTTTTACAAGGTGAATCCGGATACTTTCCGATATGACGTCATATGACGCGTTACACTGCATCATACACAGTCATACGTCTTATACGCATCATATGCGTCATATGATGTGACACGCCCACCGCGTTGTACCGTGACGTACCCCACGTGTTTTGAATGGCTGCATCTGTAAGTCTTACCATCAAGTGATTGCACGTTTGCAAGCAGTGTAAACTCCTCTTGCTCGGAAGTGTATTTTAACACATAATACAAGACATATTAAAATAAACAACATAAAAAAGAGTGGTACACAAGAGACATCATCATGGAAAGGTGAAATCTTGAAGAAGATTATTTCAGGACAGTTTAGACAGTGCCTGCTGCCTTCCAGTTCTTAATGACCTACTTCACTTTGGTCAAAGAAATATTAAGGGTCTTTATACCCTTTACCTGATCTGGGTTTTAATAAAACTTTCTCTCTGAGTTATTTTAAAATCTCTTGTTGATTAGTTGTTTGTTTGAAAATTACTTAGAGACCTTATAGAGATAGGTGCATTTAATTAATTTAGGTTTGGCACAGTAAAGGGTTTGAGTACTTATGTAATCATGACCTTTTGATTTTTCTTCCACATTAAGTTCCTATTTACCTCTTTGTTTTTTATTTTAATGTGTGGAGTAGGTTGTCTATATACAGTAACAAATATTAACTGCATTATTATTTTATACTTTTGGAAGGCACTGCATCTGCAAATGATCATAATGACTACAGGTTTTTGAAAAACAAAATTTGTTATAAATAATACTTTCGTTTTCTGTGTCAATGTAACATCAAAGTCTTGTGAATACTGTACATATCAATAGTTTCACAATTCACATGATTTCTGATGTTTTTTAATAGAACCAACAATTTATTTCATTTAAAGAAATGCACTGGCAGTTACACTGATGAAAATATATAGTTGTTTATGTTCAGTGTTTTTATTGAGGCCACAATATGTAGCCTCATTAAGCAGGCTTCTAGTCCAAACAAACCAGATGGATACTTTACAGCAACTGCTGAGCAAGGCCTTTTGAGAATTATATTTGTTAGTTTCTTGCATACAGAATTTCATAAATATTTTCTTTGATTATAACAATTCTCAAAATAATGATGTGAGGATTATCCTTTTGTCACTAATAGATAAACTGTGATTATACATTGATGAACAATAAATTTAATACACCACTTTGAGATAATATTATGAAATGTTCACTTTTTGACATGGAAAGGTACCAGTATAATGTGTTAATTTTAGTAACATTCTGCTCAACAATCTAAGTATGGAAACTCAACATAAGTCATTTTAGGCTAATGAAATTTAGTGATCTGGGAGATGGGAGACACGAAATGTAATTACCTGAAACTAAGACATCAGCGTGTCAAACACAGGTCTAACCTCACCCAAGGAGAAATTCAGGCGCTCCAGTCTTTATGCAACAGGGATGATATTGTCATCAATCCTGTGGACAAAGGAGGACCTATATATTTTTGAAGCCTCTAGACAACTAATCAACACTTCTGCCTGCCTCCCTCTCCAACAGGACCCTACCACTGACTACCAAAAGGAAGTGGTATCCACCATCTCCCTTCTTATTAGCAGTAAGGTGCTGTAGCGGTGAGGCTTATTAATAAGGCAGAATTAAGTGTTTCTGAGCTTTCCCAAATTAGGCCTAATTTCTCTGTTCATCTACCGGGTTGATTGCATACTTGATCTTGTGGTTTTCTGTGGTAAAACTGTAATTTCGTACTTAAAAGTAATACTCTTAATGCATACAGATGCACACACCATGAAAATGACTGATATTAAGAGATTCGTGCAGAAAGCCTGGGAGTATGATGTCCAAAGTCGCTCTGAGAAAAAAGCTGTTAAAGCGACTGTGTTCGCCGTCAGAGCCAGCAGGGTTAACTCCCTCCTGCTCGAAGGAGCACAGGTTCCTGAGCTGGCTAAGCCCCGTTCCAAAGCACTCACACAGGACCGCACCCAGCGTCCTAAGTGCCATGAGAACACCGGGGGAGGGAAAGGGCTAGATAAAGCTGAACAAAAGGATTCAGTAGCCGCCCGCCTGGCCAGGCTTGAACAAGCTTTATTAAGACAGGGACAACCGCTCCCCAAGGCTGCCGGAAACGTGAATGAGCTGATACTCTCCACTGGAGGAGGCGGAGACCCGCCCCCTCTCCCTCCCTCAGTCTATCTGATTGAGCGGAAGAGTTCCTGCCTGGATAAGGTCAGCCACTCCCAAGCGAGTGCTGACTCCACCCCTGAAGTCACAGAGCAGGCAGTAAAACAGAGAGGAAAAGCAGGAAGCTTTTACCTCAAGGCTGCCATGGGAGATGTCTTACCCAGTGAGACACTGATTGACACTGAGGTTGAAAGGTGTTTGATGTCACACGGCAAGCTCAAACGGGTAGAAAAAGAAAAGGGCATGTGACTCAGAGAGGAACCTTTGGTGGATCACCAGAAAGGCAAAGTGTGGAAACAGGTCAAGGCTCCTAAGTCTTCTGTACAGAAGGAAAGGGGGGCCAAGAGGCAGACTGTGCTCACACAGTGCCCACCGAACACAGAAGCCCATGCGGAGATTCCTTCTGTTCCCTCTGGACAAGAAATAAAAATATTTTCTTGTTCCCCGAATATACAGGGAAGTCGTGTCCCGGCCGAGGTCTCAACAGCCTCCCTGCCACAGGAGCGGTGCTCCAAGCAGCCGCCTGATCCACCAGGTAAAGCACACACCTTTTACATCCCTAAAGAGGAGCAGATCTCCCCACCTGGCGATGAAAAGGAGCTTTCCCTGTGCACCCTGGCACCCAAGAGGGGTCAGGACCACCACCCCGCAGTGGTGGAAAGGATCCAGATGGCAGGAGAGCAGGTTGGTGATGTAGCCCCCACCCTTAGCCCTGAGAGGTCCTCTATTAGTGAGGACCTGCTTGAGCAGCTGTCACAGGGCCACCGCCAGGTGCCCCTGGTGCAACATTCACAGGTTAGACAGGAGGTCCAGCTGGACGCTGAGACTACTGCGCTGTGGACACACCTGATCCCAGATGCTGATTCCCTCTGCTTTGACCCAGGGAACCTGCAGTCAGGTAACATTATTTCTCACGACTACCAGGTAGTGAGTGAGACTGACCTGATTGTTCCTGCCTCAACGGCAGGGTTTCCAACACACCCAGTCCCCCAGAAGGGACAGGGAATGAAAGCCGAGCCGGTTTTCTTACAGCCACCAGCTCAGTCTGTCAGTCTGAGTCTGACCAACAGTGGTTCAGCCAGACTGGAGCTGGATGGTCAAGTCACCCGCCTGCTAGTGCAGGACATCGCAAAGAGAGGTGTCAGAATCCCCGCCTGCACTGACATGGGCCTGGTGAGCGATAGTAAGTTCAAAGACAGTGAACTAGCTATCCCAGTGCTGGGGCAGCTCCCTGAACCCCTAGCGAGGGAAGGGGGGAGCGAGCAGGTGGCCTACACCTACCCCCAGCAAACGATTGGAAACATGCCGATAGAGGGATTCCTCAATCAGGAAGTGTGCAGGGTGGACCTGAACAGTGAGAATAGGATAACAATCCCAGATCACTCAGGTGCTCCAGATGACCACTCAGCCGAGGGTCAGGCATGCTCCACCACTGCACCACCCCCTGCAGGGTTCCTAGAGCACAGGCATGAACAAATCGAAAAAGCAAATGCCCTGGAAAAGGAGGAGCAGCATCAGCAGCTGCGTCAGATCTCCCCAGATTTCTAGGATGTTGGTGCCCAAGATGCCACATGGCATACTGAGAAAGACACCATGTACACGCTGCACCAGCTTAGAAAGGCAACAGTCACTCAGAAGGAGATGACTGGGATCAGCCACCCGAAAAGACTTTTGGGAGGACTGATTGCTGCCGCCACTGTTGCACGTTTGCTTTTTCTGGTAGGTTTGTGTGCTACTGGCACTCTCACCCTGACTGCCCCAAGAAGGCAGGTGTCAGAGAGGCCAGAGGGTAGTGACAGACTGTATCGACAGCAGCAAAAGTTGGAAAGCTTAGGGAAAACCCTACAGGCAACTTCCTATGCAACAGGGTTAAACCTTATTCCCCAAACAGTGGACATGATTGTTGGTGTTATACAGTGGGTTTATGCTTGTGTGCAACAGGCCAGAATGTTGACACAAGACCTGTTAAGGGAGTTTAGTGCCACTGTGGCCAGTCTAGCCATGGCACAATTCCCAACCCACTTGATTCCACTCTTCTCAGTAGAGGAGTATGTGACATTAACCCCATCGCTCATAGCTCACCCAGAAGGCAATCCAAGATTGAATTCGGTTCCAAGTCTTGAGATGGGTATGGCTACCAAAGCTATCCATTGGCTGTGTCTAAACGATTCACCAATGAAGGGTGTAAAGCTACTAACGAGCAGAGGGAGGTTAATGGACCCCATGAAGAGCAGGTGGGAAGTAAATGGCTGGTCAGCACACCACATTTAACTGACACTATGACTTGTAACGGGCATGATACAGCTACCGCAATGCAGCTACCTAATCAAACAGTTTTCCTGTAAGTTCCCGAGGAGGCCATAGTACAGCATGGTAACTTAACACTGTACGGTCTGGAACCAGACGATATAAGACCAAACTTGAGGTCTTGGATGCCTTCAGGTGCCACACTATTGAATTGGATAGAAATCCAAGAAACAGTAAGCCCTGAAGAGGTACAGGTAGTTAGTTTGCTTTAATGGAACAAACCTCCAAACCACCCTAGCAGATACCCAACACAGGTGTTGTGGTTTATCGGAGGGCTGGGAACAGGAACTGTTGTTATTGTAACACTACTGCCGGGTAGTTGGATCATGACTGACAGTGTACTCTGAATGCTGTACTCTCGCATCAAGATGTACTCTGGGTAGCATGAATGAGTCAAAGGTAGCATGTCAAAAGAAAGGAAGTGACTTCTCCCCAAATATCTACTACAGAGGTATCAGATATTGACAGTGAACTTCCTGATGTGTAATTCCTAGACTTAGATAATGTCTCCTACCGTGTTTATACATACTCCAGATGTTATTCATCCTGTTTGTATCCAATGCTGGTTCCGGTATGAATTCTCGAGGAGTAATGTAGACATTTAAGATTAATGTTCTAATGGCAAGGGACATCACTTAACTCTGTTTTGTTTTGAAGGCAACAATGCCTCGCGACCTCGTGGCCTTCAAAAAGGGGGGATATGTAGCGGTGAGGCTTATTAATAAGGCAGAATTAAGTGTTTCTGAGCTTTCCCAAATTAGGCCTAATTTCTCTGTTCATCTCTGTGGTGCAGCCACAGAGAAAGAATTCATGCAAGCTGATTTAAGATGTTTTCTTGTGATAAGAAACCAGCTCCAAAAGGGGGATGCACTTAGCTAAGCCTGGCTATCATGATCAATGGTCATCCATTGGCGCCTATCTGTCTAGGGAGTGCGAGTTGGACATCTGGATTGCATTCCTAAGTGTCAGGAGTAAGTGACTCATATCTCTACTTGATCAACCAATCAGGGACTGGTAGGGATGAGTAACCCACGTGGGACTCTGATGCCCATGGAACTTTCAGCCAATCAATGAGCTGAAGTTCCTCCAGGTAAAAACAGGCAACACAGAGATTCAACAAGATTCAGAAGGGATTCTGGAGAGGATTCTGTGGACTGTTCTAAAGGGAATTCAAAGGAGAATTCCAGGGCAGGACGGCCCAGGAGCAGAAGGCTCCCAAGGGCAGGACATCCTCGCAGCGCGCCTCCTGACCATCCTGAGACTCAGCCCGGACAACCACGGAACGGCCAGTGTGTCCGAGTGCCAGAACTTTCCTTTGTTCTAAGAGTCTAGAGTGGAGGTTGCCAGAGAGTAACCAGCAGCAGGCCTCGTGAACAGGTCGGAATTGTGGACAGCTGAATCACTATTCAGAACTAGCTCTTCATTAGGAACGAACCGGTCCTCTTCCTGACTTGCTGGGAACCACAGTCATCTTTTCTCCTGTGCACAAACTTTGCTAGTTAAAGCCAACACTAACTAGCCGGTCAGTGAGCATCAGCAGCGCACCGTCGCAAGCCGCACAGCACAGCCTGGCACCGAGCCAGAGAGCGCGGATTGGACAGCAACAGCCTGCAACTGTTTCTTTGTGCCCGCAGGAGATCTGAATCCCCAAAGATTGGATGAGTATTCAACTTCAATGCATTACAGCTCAAGAATTCAATTGTTATCCCAACCAGTTGATATCAATTTAATTCCTAAGGGTTATGTACTTGTTTCGAGTATCTAATGTAGAAGTTATAACCAAGTTCATTTACGAAACGGTCTAAATGAATGATATACTGAACGTATGTCCTCTTGATATATGTAACACTTCGTAACTGATTGAATATATATCTTTTGTATTCTGATAACCCTCTCGATAAGATCTGTTAGGTTTATATGCATATTCTATGTATTAATAAATGTATCCTCGTGTATTAGTACCTGTGTGTGTGCGTTGTTTGAGTTATGTCGCATGGTTGGACTCTAAAGCCATCAAAAGAATCAACTTTGTGATTTACTGCTACAATTAATAATTGTCTCAGTAAATGCCCAAACCCTACAGAACTGGTGCCTTCAGAGAGCCACTACATTACATTTTGGCTATGGCAACGTTACATATTTGGCGTCCCTGAACGGCTATGAATCACTACAGTGCTCTCCCAGGAGGCGGTTCATCATTGAACATCCCCAGGTATCTCAATTTTACCTCCTCCCCAAAATCCACAAACTGGACACCCCTGCACGCCCCATCGTATCAGCATGCAACTGTCCAACTACTTAAATCTCGGCCTTTCTCAACACCCTCATGAGACCGCTGGTTGAAGGTCTTCCCTCATACATCAAGGACACCAACCACGCGCTTCAACTTTTTAATGATTTCCAATTTCAGGGCCCCAGATGCTACATTTTTACCATGGACCTCACATCTCTTTACACTGTCATTCCCCATTATGACAGTTTTACAGCCTTCAAGCACACGCTGGACAAATGCACAGTGCTTGATCCACCCACCCACACCCTGGTATGTCTTGGAGGATTGTTTCTCACACTGAATGTATTCTCATTGAATAACAGGTTAGTTTAGTCACCATGGGCACCAGAATGGGACCAGCTATGCCAATATCTTTGTTGGTTGGGTAGAAGAACGCTTTTTCGCTTCCTACACTGACTTTGTCCCTGACCTCTACAAGCAATACATTGATGACTGCGTGCTGCCACATGGTCTAATAACCAACTTGAGCACTTTTTGCATCACTTCACTAATTTCCACCCGTCCCTCAAATATACAGTTAACATGTCTTTCACTACACTTCCTTTTCTAGACTTTAACTTCTCCATTAACTACCCCCGACTCTCTACTTCGGCATATTATATACCCACAGATTCACACAACTATCTCTTGTATAGCTCATTTCACCCCAAACACACTAAAAACTCTCTCCCTTTTACACAGTTCCTTCGGCTACGACGACTCTGTAGCGACGACATCGATTTCTGGAACAAAGCCCTCAAAATGTATTCTTTTTTCATCAACAGAGGATACCCTAGCAGTGTTATTGACAGGGCCCTTGCCAGAACCAAAAACACCCCTCGGACCATAGACCTGACCAGCGCACCGTCGCAAGCCGCACAGCAAAGCCTGGCACCTACCCAGACAGCGCGGATTGGACAGCAACAAGCCTACAACTGCTTCTTTGAGCCCGCAGGAGATCTGAATCCCCAGAGATTGGATGAGTATTCAACTTCAATGCATTACAGCTCGAGAATTCAATTGTTATCCCAACCAGTTGATATCAATTTAATTCCTAAGAGTTATGTACTTGTTTTGAGTATCTAATGTAGAAGTTGTAACCAAGTTCAATTACGAAACGGTCTAAATGAATGATATACTGAACGTATGTCCTCTTGATATATGTAACACTTCGTAACTGACTGAATATATATCTTTTGTATTCTGATAACCCTCACGATAAGATCTGTTAGGTTTACATGCATATTCTATGTATTAATAAATGTATCCTCGTGTATTAGTACCTGTGTGAGTGCATTGTTTGAGTTATATCACATGGTTGGATTCTAAAGCCATTAAAAGAATCATTTTGTGATTAAGGGTGAAGAAAGATGTTGTAGCGGCGAGGCTTAATAATAAGGCAGAATTAAGTGTTTCTGAGCTTCCCAAATGAGGCCTCATTTCTCTGTTCATCTCTGTGGTGCAGCCACAGAGAAACCATTCATGCAAGGTGATTTAAGGTCCAAGGACAGCTCCCAAAGGGGGATGCACTTAGCTAAGCCTGGCTATCATGATCAATGGTCATCCATTGGTGCCTATCTGTCTAGGGAGTGCGAGTTGGACATCTGGATTGCATTCCTAAGTGTCAGGACTAAGTGACTCATATCTCACCTTGATCAACCAATCAGGGACTGGTAGGGCCGAGTAACCCACGTGGGACTCTGATGCCCATGGAACTTTCAGCCAATCAATGAGCTGAAGTTCCTCCAGGTAAAAACAGGCAACACAGAGAGCCTGAGAGATTCAGACAAGATTCAGATTCGGATTCAGATTCAGATTCAACAAGATTCTGTGAGAATTCCAGGGCAGGACGGCCCAGGAGAAGAAGGCTCCCAAGGGCAGGACATTCTCGCAGCGCGCCTCCTGACCATCCTGAGACTCAGCCCGGACAACCACGGAACGGCCAGTGTGTCCGAGTGCCAGAACTTTCCTTTGTTCTGAGAGTCTAGAGAGGAGGTTGCCAGGGAGTACCCAGCAGCAGGCCTCGTGAACAGGTCGGAACTGTGGACAGCTGAATCACTATTCAGAACTAGCTCTTCACCAGGAACGAACCGGTCCTCTTCCTGACTTGCTGGGACCCACAGTCATCTTTTCTCCTGTGCACAAACTTTGCTAGTTAAAGCCAACAATGAGCATCAGCAGCGCACCGTCGCAAGCCGCACAGCACAGCCTGGCACGGAGCCAGAGAGCGCGGATTGGACAGCAACAGCCTGCAACTGTTTCTTTGTGCCCGCAGGAGATCTGAATCCCCAAAGATTGGATGAGTATTCATCTTCACTGCATTACAGCTTGAGAATTCAATTGTTATCCCAACCAGTTGATATCAATTTAATTCCTAAGAGTTATGTACTTGTTTGAGTATCTAATGTAGAAGTTGTAACCAAGTTCACTTTACGAAACGGTCTTAATGAATGATATACTGAACGTATGTCCTCTTGATGTGTAACACTTTGTAACTGATTGAATATATATCTTTTGTATTCTGATAACCCTCTCGATAAGATCTGTTAGGTTTATATGCATATTCTATGTATTAATAAATGTATCCTCGTGTATTAGTACCTGTGTGTGCGCGTTGTTTGAGTTATGTCGCATGGTTGGACTCTAAAGCCATCAAAAGAATCAACTTTGTGATTTACTGCTACAATTAATAATTGTCCCAGTAAATGCCCAAACCCTACAGAACTGGTGCCTTCAGAGAGCCACTAACATTACATATTTGGCGTCCCTGAACGGCTATGAATCACTACATTTATTTGGCGTCCCTGGGTGGGCGTGGCAAGACTGAAATGAGTCAACCAAGCGGAATAATTCAATATAAAACGCCGCGGGTTTCATACACGACAATACAGTGTGCTGAAAGCCGAAAGGAAAAAAGTTCCCCTTGCTCTTTAAGCAGTGCTTGATTGTTTTGTGATCTTTTGCAATCTACCGGGTTGATTGCATACTTGATCTTGTGGTTTTCTGTGGTAAAACTGTGATTTCGTACTTAAAAGTAATACTCTTTAAGTTTAACGATGGTTGCTAAAAGGTCTGAATTCGAGTCGCTATTAAGCACTCTCTCTAGCAGCGACAGGTCTGACCACGATCTCTTCCATATCTCCGTCAGCGGAGAAGCTAGAATAAATCTCCATTCTCTGAGAGAGCTAGCGAAGGACATAGAGAGATTTGACCCCGCAGTGTCAGAGAATAATATCGAGAGTTATATTCAAGACCTCAGGTATACCCTGCAGTACCTGCCAAACGCCACAGAACAGGAGAAAGTGTTTCTGGTCAGGAAAACTACCAGCAGAGCTGTACATGAGTGGATGGCTAGGCAGATGAAAGAAGTCTGTAATGATTTTGAGCAGCTGTGTCAAGCACTTATCGAAGAATACAGTGCGTTTATTGACCCGACTGCTGCGATAGCCGCCGCTCTTAACATTAAGCACGAGAGAGCAGAGTCCCCTCGCGAATATTACGAGAGACTTAGACGAACTTATTTTGCAGGGCGAAATGATGAGGGTTGCGAAGAGAACACACATTTCAAGGGTTTATTCATTGCGAATCTCCACCCATCAGTCAGAAAGATGATCTTGATGCATATAGATGCACAGACCATGAAAATGACTGATATTAAGAGATTCGTGCAGAAAGCCTGGGAGTATGATGTCCAAAGTCGCTCTGAGCAAAAAGTTGCTAAAGCGACTGCGTTCGCCGTCAGAGCCAGCAGGCTTAATTCCCCCCTGCTCGAAGGAGCACAGGCTCCTGAGCTGGCTAAGCCCCGTTCCAAAGCACTCACACAGGACCGCACCCAGCGTCCTAAGTGCCATGAGAACACCGGGGGAGGGAAAGGGCTAGAAAAGGCTGAACAAAAGTATTCAGTAGCCGCCCGCCTAGCCAGGCTTGAACAAGCTTTATTAGGACAGGGACAACCGCTCCCCAAGGCTGCCGGAAGCGTGAATGAGCTGATACTCTCCACTGGAGGAGGCGGAGACCCGCCCCCTCTCCCTCCCTCAGTCTATCTGATTGAGCGGAAGGGTTCCTGCCTGGATAAGGTCAGCCACTCCCAAGTGAGTGCTGACTCCACCCCTGAAGTCACAGAGCAGGCAGTAAAACGCAGAGGAAAAGCAAGAAGCTTTTACCTCAAGGCTGCCATGGGAGATGTCTTACCCAGTGAGACACTGATTGACACTGAGGTTGAAAGGTGTTTGATGTCACACGGCAAGCTCAAACGGGTAGAAAAAGAAAAGGGCATGCGACTCAGAGAGGAACCTTTGGTGGATCACCAGAAAGGCAAGGTGTGGAAACAGGTCAAGGCTCCTAAGCCTTCTGTACAGAAGGAAAGGGGGGCCAAGAGGCAGACTGTGCTCACACAGTGCCCACCGAACACAGAAGCCCATGCGGAGATTCCTTCTGTTCCCTCTGGACAAGAAATAAAAATATTTCCTTGTTCCCCGGATATACAGGGAAGTCGTGTCCCGGCTGAGGTCCCAACAGCCTCCATGCCACAGGAGCGGTGCTCCAAGCAGCCGCCTGATCCACCAGGTAAAGCACACACCTTTTACATCCCTAAAGAGGAGCAGATCTCCCCACCTGGCGATGAAAAGGAGCTTTCCCTGTGCACCCTGGCACCTAAGAGGGGTCAGGACCACCACCCTGCAGTGGTGGAAGGGATCCAGATGGCAGGAGAGCAGGTTGGTGATGAAGCCCTCACCCTTAGCCCTGAGAGGTCCTCTATTAGTGAGGATCTGCTTGAGCAGCTGTCGCAGGGCCACCGCCAGGTGCCCCTGGTGCAACATTCACAGGTTAGACAGGAGGTCCAGCTCGACGCTGAGACTACTGCGCTGTGGACACACCTGATCCCAGATGCCGATTCCCTCTGCTTTGACCCAGGGAACCTGCAGTCAGGTAACATTATTTCTCACAACTACCAGGTAGTGAGTGAGACTGACCTGATTGTTCCTGCCTCAACGGCAGGGTTGCCAACACACCCAGTCCCCCAGAAGGGACAGGGAATGAAAGCCGAGACGGTTTTCTTACAGCCACCAGCTCAGTCTGTCAGTCTGAGTCTGACCAACAGTGGTTCACCCAGACTGGAGCTGGATGGTCAAGCCACCCGCCTGCCAGTGCAGGACATCGCAAAGAGGGGTGTCAGAACCCCAGCCTGCACTGACATGGGCCTGGTGAGTGATAGTAAGTTCAAAGACAGTGAACTAGCTATCCCAGTGCTGGGGCAGCTCCCTGAACCCCTAGCGAGGGAAGGGGGGAGCGAGCAGGTGTCCTACACCTACCCCCAGCGAACGATTGTAAACATGCCGATAGAGGGATTCCTCAATCAGGAAGTGTGCAGGGTGGAACTGAACAGTGAGAACGGGGTAACAATCCCAGATCACTCAGGTGCTCCAGATGACCACTCAGCCGAGGGTCAGGCATGCTCCACCGCTGCACCGCCCCCTGCAGGGTTCCTAGAGCACTGGCATGAACAAATCGAAAAAGCAGATGCCCTGGAAACGGAGGAGCAGCATCAGCCGCTGCGTCAGATCTCCCCAGATTCCCAGGATGTTGGTGCCCAAGATGCCACATGGCATACTGAGAAAGACACCATGTACACGCTGCGCCAGCTTAGAAAGGCAACAGTCACTCAGAAGGAGATGACTGGGATCAGCCACCCGAAAAGACTTTTGGGAGGACTGATTGCTGCCACCACTGTTGTGCATTTGCTATTTCTGGTAGGTTTGTGTGCTACTGGCACTACCACCCTGACTGCCCCAAGAAGGCAGGTGTCAGAGATGCCAGAGGGTAGTGACAGACTGTATCAACAGCAGCAAAAGTTGGAAAGCTTAGGGAAAACCCTACAGGCAACTTCCTATGCAACAGGGTTAAACCTTATTCCCCAAACAGTGGACATGATTGCCGGTGTTATACAGTGGGTTTATGCTTGTGTGCAACAGGCCAGAATGTTGACACAAGACCTGTTAAGGGAGTTTAGTGCCACTGTAGCCAGTCTAACCACGGCACAAATCCCAACCCACTTGATTCCACTCTTCTCAGTAGAGGAGTGTGTGACATTAACCCCATCGCTCATAGCTCACCCAGAAGGCAATCCAAGATTGAATTCGGTTCCAAATCTTGAGATGGGTATGGCTACCAAAGCTATCCATTGGCTGTGTCTAAACGATTCACCAATGAAGGGTGTAAAGCTACTAACGAGCAGAGGAAGGTTAATGAACCCCATGAAGAGCAGGTGGGAAGTAAATGGCTGGTCAGCACACCACATTTAACTGACACTATGACTTGTGACGGGCATGATACAGCTACCACAATGCAGCTACCTAATCAAACAGTTTTCCTGTAAGTTCCCGAGGAGGCCATAGTACAGCATGGTAACTTAACACTGTACGGTCTGGAACCAGACGATATAAGACCAAACTTGAGGTCTTGGATGCCTTCAGGTGCCACACTATTGAATTGGATAGAAATCCAAGAAACAGTAAGCCCTGAAGAGGTACAGGTAGTTAGTTTGCTTTAATGGAACAAACCTCCAAACCACCCTAGCAGATACCCAACACAGGTGTTGTGGTTTATCGGAGGGCTGGGAACAGGAACCGTTGTTATTGTAACACTACTGCCGGGTAGTTGGATCATGACTGACAGTGTACTCTGAATGCTGTACTCTCGCATCAAGATGTACTCTGGGTAGCATGAATGAGTCAAAGGTAGCATGTCAAAAGAAAGGAAGTGACTTCTTCCCAAATATCTACTACAGAGGTATCAGATATTGACAGTGAACTTCCTGATGTGTAATTCCTAGACTTAGATAATGTCTCCTACCGTGTTTATACATACTCCAGATGTTATTCATCCTGTTTGTATCCAATGCTGGTTCCGGTATGAATTCTCGAGGAGTAATGTAGACATTTAAGATTAATGTTCTAATGGCAAGGGACATCACTTAACTCTGTTTTGTTTTGAAGGCAACAACGCCTCAGGACCTCGTGACCTTCAAAAAGGGGGGATATGTAGCGGCGAGGCTTAATAATAAGGCAGAATTAAGTGTTTCTGAGCTTCCCAAATGAGGCCTCATTTCTCTGTTCATCTCTGTGGTGCAGCCACAGAGAAACCATTCATGCAAGGTGATTTAAGGTCCAAGGACAGCTCCCAAAGGGGGATGCACTTAGCTAAGCCTGGCTATCATGATCAATGGTCATCCATTGGTGCCTATCTGTCTAGGGAGTGCGAGTTGGACATCTGGATTGCATTCCTAAGTGTCAGGACTAAGTGACTCATATCTCACCTTGATCAACCAATCAGGGACTGGTAGGGCCGAGTAACCCACGTGGGACTCTGATGCCCATGGAACTTTCAGCCAATCAATGAGCTGAAGTTCCTCCAGGTAAAAACAGGCAACACAGAGAGCCTGAGAGATTCAGACAAGATTCAGATTCGGATTCAGATTCAGATTCAACAAGATTCTGTGAGAATTCCAGGGCAGGACGGCCCAGGAGAAGAAGGCTCCCAAGGGCAGGACATTCTCGCAGCGCGCCTCCTGACCATCCTGAGACTCAGCCCGGACAACCACGGAACGGCCAGTGTGTCCGAGTGCCAGAACTTTCCTTTGTTCTGAGAGTCTAGAGAGGAGGTTGCCAGGGAGTACCCAGCAGCAGGCCTCGTGAACAGGTCGGAACTGTGGACAGCTGAATCACTATTCAGAACTAGCTCTTCACCAGGAACGAACCGGTCCTCTTCCTGACTTGCTGGGACCCACAGTCATCTTTTCTCCTGTGCACAAACTTTGCTAGTTAAAGCCAACAATGAGCATCAGCAGCGCACCGTCGCAAGCCGCACAGCACAGCCTGGCACGGAGCCAGAGAGCGCGGATTGGACAGCAACAGCCTGCAACTGTTTCTTTGTGCCCGCAGGAGATCTGAATCCCCAAAGATTGGATGAGTATTCATCTTCACTGCATTACAGCTTGAGAATTCAATTGTTATCCCAACCAGTTGATATCAATTTAATTCCTAAGAGTTATGTACTTGTTTGAGTATCTAATGTAGAAGTTGTAACCAAGTTCACTTTACGAAACGGTCTTAATGAATGATATACTGAACGTATGTCCTCTTGATGTGTAACACTTTGTAACTGATTGAATATATATCTTTTGTATTCTGATAACCCTCTCGATAAGATCTGTTAGGTTTATATGCATATTCTATGTATTAATAAATGTATCCTCGTGTATTAGTACCTGTGTGTGCGCGTTGTTTGAGTTATGTCGCATGGTTGGACTCTAAAGCCATCAAAAGAATCAACTTTGTGATTTACTGCTACAATTAATAATTGTCCCAGTAAATGCCCAAACCCTACAGAACTGGTGCCTTCAGAGAGCCACTAACATTACATATTTGGCGTCCCTGAACGGCTATGAATCACTACAATGTGAAGACGGGGGTTTGAATTTAATCTTTTCTGTAGGGGGTTTAGACTTCCAAGTCACAAGCTGGGGTTTATGGCAGGAAAGGGGGTTAACTGATAAGGATTGCAGATGCCAGCTAGGAACCCCCCTGGGTGTAATGTTAAACTTACCATTTGCCCAGAACATCGTAAACTGGCCAAATACCATGAACCCCCCTCTTTACCATCAGACCGAGTGACGTCAGAAACGGAGAAGAAAACTGTATATAACCCAAAAGTTTGTACCAGTACGGCGAACAATACTTCGGTTTTGTTGTTTCTTGCGGGAAACAAGACTTCGGCTTTATTGTTCCTTGCATGCAATAAACTCATCTGTTTCACTTCATCTCGGGATCAAGAACCTTATTTCTTCTGTTACAACAAATTTGGCGTAGTCGGCAGGATGCTCCAGAAGGCGCAGAACTTCCCATCGGCAGGAGAGACGGTCAGCGCGCACATAACTAAGAGGTAAGGACTCCTCTTTTATTTAAAAGTCCAGACTCTCTCTGACCGATTGGGAAATCTCTGCTCCCTGCGAGAATCGCCCGAGATGACGGAGTAAACGTGAGTTTCTGAATTCCTCTGGCCCGGGGAAGGCACCGGTGTATGTAATGGGTTGTTTGCTGTAAGCCCAGAATTTGGTCTGGCAGGGGTTCCGCGGTATTGTGTACAGGCGTTCGAAGCTGGTGTATGCCTTAATTGCGCGTGGAGTTTTGAACGGGTTTTGGACCCTTACCGTGAAGTTCAGGACTGGTGTGGGTGTTAATTGCACCCGGAGTTCTGAAGGTCAGAACTGGTTTGGGTCTTAATTGCACCCGGAGTTCTGAGGCTCTGAATCGGTGTGGGCCTTAATTGCGCCCGGGGTTCTAGAGCAAGTGGTGCATTAAATGCACGTAGTTCAGGACTGGTGTGGGTCTTAATTGCACCCGGAGTTCTGAAGGTCAGAACTGGTTTGGGTCTTAATTGCACCCGGAGTTCTGTGGCTCGGGATCGGTGTGGGCCTTAATTGCGCCCGGGGTTCTGGAGCTGAGTGGTGCATTAAATGCACGTATAATCCAGGATTGGTGTGGGCTTTAATTACGCCCGGGGTCCTGAGATTAGCTACGCCTTGATCGTGCACAGATTGGCGTGGCGTGGTTTTTTTTTTGTTTTAAAGGAAGCAGGAGTGGAGGAGATATATGTATGTATGTTTTTGGTGTTTTCCTTGTTTGTGAAATACATATACACACGCGCGACACTGGCATGGGCGCACCTCATAGTGGGGAGCGGGGCATTAAGTGGCAGGATTTGGGGGACGTTGAGACCCGAGAATCGCCCTGATTGAGCTCAGTGCGTAAGTCCACCCCGGGGCAAAAGCAGCGATGCTGGCGTTCTGGGGATGGTGAATTACTGATCAAGAAAGGGGGTTTTCGAGGTCTCGTTTCTTACCTGTGAACAGTGCGGTGTAAGTCCTCTCTAAAGTCTCGGAGAGGCATTTAGATCTGGAGGTAACAGACGCCCTTAGCTGAATGAGTGCAGGAATGCACAGGTTTTTCCAAGTGAAAACATCCCCCTACTGAATGAGCTGTTACCTCACACACGACAAAAGTAAATCTTAAAGAGACCGAACATGTGCGCTAACTGATGGTTTGAGAAAGTGGTGGAAGGGTCCGTTTAAATATCGGAAAAGTGTAAGTTGACGGAAAAGAAGGAGAAAAATATGGAAAAAGCTGAGTTTGTCAGAGGGAATTTGGGGCGAAGACGCCTGTAAAGAAAGCATATATGAGTATTGATTGGCAAAAGCACAAGCATGTAGCTCCCACCCTGGTGCACGGCCGGCACCAGTGGTGGCAGATACATGAAAAAAAAAAAGAAAGAAATTGGGATGTGATTTAAAAGTGTGTTTACGGGGAAAACAAAAACCCGGAAGAAAAGATATTTTACTCGCTACGAAAGAGTATAGGAAAAAAACTAAAAGAGGCAGTACAGGAGAATGAGAAACTAAAGAAGGAATTAACTCCTGGTCATGCTGCACTGGTTAATGTGCTGCAGCCAGCGACTAAGTTATATCCTGCTCTCCCACAGGGGAACAAACAGGCAGGAAACAAAAATAATTGGGAACAATTCCCTCAGTGGCCATATGGAGAAGGGGGGTCTGATTGGGATAACACTTGGTATGAGTGTGATAAAGACGGATCAGGGTCTCCCCTGTTAGAGGGAGGGCGCCCGCAGATCTGTACTCTCACTCGAAGTGGGAAAGGACTTGATGTAGCAGGGGCTGGCGCCGTTGATGACAGCGCCACTCTAACACTGTCTCGCACCCCGTCGAGGGGGTCTGCAATCGCACCTACCTTCCCTGATTTCCCCCATACGATCAAATCCAAAACCGTAAGATATTGACCGGTGGGCTAAAGTACCGCACCCGAAATTAGAAATGCAGCGAACCTTCAGGAATTAAAAGGATACAGAAGTAAAACAAGAATACAGCACATTGTATTACGAAGAGAAAAATATATTCTCGATGTGTATGTGTGTTTTATTAATTTGTGTGCCGGCATGTATGTGTGTAACTGTGAGTTTTGGTCTACTAAATGACGGTGTGAGTGTGTTTAGCCAGCGGGACTGAACTAAAGAGACTTGACGAAAATCAACTTAAGGAGATTGGAAAATATAAGAGCGTCTGAAACGTATAAGTACAGTACAGGTGGACGTAAAAGTAGTTAAACAGTTTTTGTATTATTATAAATTATTATAAATTGTAATTTATACAATTAGTTGCAATAGTGGAAACAATTTGGTTTTATTCGAATGTCTCGAAACCAGACATGCTGAAACGCTGTAGGTTTAGAATCGAGACTGGGGAGAATAACGTCTTGTGAGAAAATCTGTTTACCTAACGATTAGATCCTGTAAATCCCTTGTAGCCTCCCTAAGTCTGTCCCAGTCCAGTGGTTAAAAATGTACTGTTAATGGAGTGGTGGTTTCTCTGTTAGGGGATACTGGAGCACTACTGTCCTGCTTGTTTCACTCCTCTGTTCAACAGTGTACTATAGAGCAATGTATAGGGGAAGATGGCAGGAGGCCACAGGAGTATTGGGACAGCAAGTTTTACTTGCCGAGTACCAGATTTTAATGGGTGGTTTGATCCCAGATCTATTGGGTTGAAATATTATGCATTACAAAGAATGACTATGCAGAACAGGGTATCACGTGGCTTCAACTGGCTGTGATCACTCAGTATGTTGATGGTATTCTGAGTGCTTCCCCTGACGAGGAAACCCACAAGTCAGAGTTGCTTCAGCTTTAGAGTGTCTAATAGAAGCAGTTATGATAAGGCCCTTTTGTGTCTAGCATTGTGGAATTTTAACAGGGCCTGGGTGCAATGTTTTTTACAGGGTGAGCACAACTCTTAACAGATCTGCTTAAGGGGGGAGTGCAGTACAAGGACAAGATTGCCTTGGTTCCTGCAGCAAAAGCCGCCTTTAATAATTTGAAACAAGTTCTCTTACAGGTGCTGAGACTGGGGTTTCCTCAGAGGGATCAACCATTCCTTTGTATTATTGCAAGTAGCTGACAGAGGCCACCCAAGGAGCCCGCGAGCAGGTCCTGGAGGCGTGGGGACCACCACCTGAAGGAGGGCACAACCTCATCCCAGGAGAGTGGGTGTGGATCAGGAAATTTCCTTCACAGGTTCTCCAGCCCAGGTGGGATCCAGATCCTGTTGACAACCGAGTCTGCGGTTCGAGTGGAAGGAAAAGATCGCTGGATCCACGCGCCACACTGCCGACGAGCCTCATCCCCATTTACAGACTCAGAATGAAATCATTTCTGTTTATAACAATAATTGTTGCTGTAGGACTATGTTCCGCAGGAATTAATGATCATCTCTCCAACAAAGGAAAACATGGAATTAATTCCTTTTTAGGCCTCTCCTATCTGACAGCTAAGAAAACCAACCAAAGTGCCTGCTGGGTGTGTGCCGCATTACCCAAATATGTACAGGGATGGACTTCCTATGGGAGCCATTACTTGGCGTCGTGAGGAAGTCATAGGCATGATCATTTGGAGGGATAATTTAGGAGATTTTAATATGACAAACTATGGGGGGTTGCCATAACACGACTTTAACCTGCACAACATTACAATATCTACAGGAGCAAGGCTTAGAGCCCACGAGTTTCACAGGCTCTTACGCTCCTAAATATAACAGAAGCCATACACCACCATACCTGACTCTCAATAAGGAACGTGAGGGAAACATATGTTTTCAGCACACTAATTGGTCTGCACTTGGTTGGATGGAGTCGTTGCAACCTTACCATCGCTGCAAATATATCCACCTCTACCTTCCAAATTCCAGGATGGGATCGGCACACCCCACAATTCGGTATAAGCTTCTTATTTTCAGAGGCATGGGGAGCGCCAAACGGAACATCTTTCATTTGTGGAAAACGAGCCTACCCATGGTTGCCAGCCCAGTGGTCTGGCTCATGTTATTTAGGATATGTGGTTCCTCATATCCGTGTTCAAATCCACAGCCCCTTCGGACCTAACCACAGACCACAAAGAAAATTGGCTGATTGGGAATATTATTTAGGTATAATATTTCCACAAGCCGGCATGAACTTTCTGAGTCGAGAGTTAATTCAAATGGCCTCGACTTTAGAAGAATTAGCAAAGTCTACCTCATCTAGTCTGAAGGCTGTTAATGATGAGATGGTAGCCCTCAGAACAGTGGCCATGCAGAACCGACTAGCTTTAGATTGTGTACTGGCGGCCCAAGGAGGAACTTGTGCAGTAATTGGCACTGAATGCTGCACATATATTCCTGATAATTCTGAGCACATCTCAGATCTGGCCCAACACATTTACAATGAGGGACAGAAATATCAGGACTATTATACTGAAAATTGGGGAATTGGGTCTTGGGTAAAGTCTGTGTTTGGGGCCTGGGGTGGAACCTTTTTATAGTGTTTATCTGTAGGAGTAGTATTGTTTATATGTATAATTGTAATCATCACATTCACAAAAACATGTATCACATCTTGCCATAACCGTGGAACGTACAATGTCATGGCAATACATACCTGTTCGCCAAGAAAGGAAAGATCTGCCCTGACATTGTATGTATAAAAATAGGCTACACTGACGTATGCCATATTTTATAAGGGGGGAATGAAGAAAGATGTGAAGACGGGGGTTTGAATTTAATCTTTTCTGTAGGGGGTTTAGACTTCCAAGTCACAAGCTGGGGTTTATGGCAGGAAAGGGGGTTAACTGATAAGGATTGCAGATGCCAGCTAGGAACCCCCCTGGGTGTAATGTTAAACTGACCATTTGCCCAGAACATCGTAAACTGGCCAAATACCATGAACCCCCCTCTTTACCATCAGACCGAGTGACGTCAGAAACGGAGAAGAAAACTGTATATAACCCAAAAGTTTGTACCAGTACGGCGAACAATACTTCGGTTTTGTTGTTTCTTGCGGGAAACAAGACTTCGGCTTTATTGTTCCTTGCATGCAATAAACTCATCTGTTTCACTTCATCTCGGGATCAAGAACCTTATTTCTTCTGTTACAACAAGGGCTACAATAAATAATTGTCCCCGTAAATGCTCAAACCCTACAGAACTGGTGCCTTCAGAGAGCACACTACAATACTGTAGTTTCCCCTTCTCTTTTGGGCAAAAAGGTTACACAGGAAGGGAGAATTAGCATTTGGTCATATTCTTTTAATTTATGATGCAAGGTTTATCTGTTTTTGGCATGTTTAGGCAAAATGTAGGTTACATGGTTAGCATTTCTGGGTCTTTTGAACACACACCATAGATATCTATAGTTTTGTAAATTGTGTAACTGGTATATGTGTTTTTGGTTAATGTTTTGTGTTATCTAGTTGTGTTATTGTCTTATGAATAAATCATTGTAAATCATTGTTTGTCCTAGTTTGCCTCTGATTTATTATTTGTTTGCCAGAGTTGTGCCAAAAAATAAATATCTCATGTTCCAGAACTCAAGTGCCTATAATTTTACCTTTCGATCAGGTATATTTTTGACATTGGAATTTTAATTATTTGTTTTATTTATGTTATTTCCCACTCACAATTTTTCATTGTTTCTGATACCCCATATTTGTAACAGTATGAAATTGAATCAGTATCAATTTTTTTTTTATATGGTGGTGCACATGGACGCAGCGGCTTCATTAGCTCTCAAACAATGCTGCATTTTGTTAATTATTTTTATGTTATATGACACGTTATTTATTCAAAATGTTTAAGCTTATACCTTCTATGACCGTAATGAAAACATTACTGGACATCAGAAACAACTGCATGGATTTCTCCTTCAGTTCACTTGACCTAGCCAATCTCAGCTCGTCCATCCTCTACACCGACTCGGAAGCCACGGAGCCGCCTGACCGTGACCGCCGGGAGATGAGACGGCACAAGCGGTGAGAGCGGAAACAGAAACGCGTTAAGAGAGCTCTGCTGCAAAAAAGAATTTAGAAACAGCGGAACAGTCTGTTCCTCGCCAAAGTAAGCTCCCTAGACAGCAAACTGGCTGAAATAAAACTCAGGCTCACTACTCGCCAGGAAATAAAAGACTGCACACTCGTGGTTATGGAAACATGGCTTCACAGCAACATACTGGACTCTGCCATTCAGCTGGACAAAATTTTAACTCTCCCCCAGAAAGAACAGCCACCTCTGGTAAAAATAAAGGAGGAGGCCTGTATATTTATGTCAACCAAGCATGGTGCAGAGATGCAACAGAAATTGCAAATGATAAAATGTTGACCCTTCTACCTACCAAGGGAATTCATGTCAGTTATTGTAACTACTGTGTACATCACTCCTAATGCTAATGCTAAGGAAGCTATCAAAACACTATCTAAAACTATTAGTAAACAAGAATCAGCACACCCTGATGGTGTTTTTATTGTTGCAATTGATTTTAATCAGGAAACCTAAAATCAGTCCCACCAGAGGAAACAACACATTAGACCACATTTATACAAACGTACCCGGTGCCTACAAACCTGTACCTCACCCCCATCTTAAACTATCTGACCACATCTCTCTGTTCTTACTCCCAGCGTACAGACGACTACTCAAATGCACCAAGGCATCCATTATAACTGTAAAAGCATGGATTTAAGAGGCAGGATCAATGCTCCTGGATTGTTTTGGGTACACAGGCTGGAGTGTGTTCAAAGATGCAGCCACCCACAGACTCCACACCAATATTGACATATATGCATCATCAGTCACCAGCTACATCAGCAAATGTGCTGATGATATTGCGGGCGTTAAAAAGATATGCTTTTATAACTCCCAAATCAAAAACCCTGAATGAATACCAAGATCTGCTCCCTGCTCAAAGCCCGTGATGCAGCCTTTAAATCTGGTAACAAGGAAGAACTGAGAGTGGCAAAGTAAAAATTAAGGGCTGGTATAAAATCTGCCAAGAAACACTACACATCCAAAATACCATTCAACTTCAACCCATGATGCATGTGGCAAGACATACTGTAAATACAATCACAAACTACAAGAACAAAACAAGCCCTGTAACCACTAATGACCCCTCCCTTTCAAATAAGTTTAACATCTTCTATGCAAGCTTTGAAGCTCAAAACCCCGAACCAACCATCTGGACCATTAACTCCCCTGCCATCCCACTCCCCACACTATCCAAGTTATATGTCTGGAAATCACTAAGAAGAGTGAACATACAAAAAGCTGCTGGACCTAATGGAATCCCTGGCCGGGTACTCAGAACACATGCCTGGCAGATAGCTGATGTCTGCACTGACATCTTCAACCTGTCCTTGGCCCAGGCTACTGTACCTAGCTGCTTCAAAACAACCACCATTGGTACCAGTACCAAAAAAATCTGCACCCACATGCCTGAACGACTACTGCCCTATTGCACTCAGCCCCATCATAATGAAATGCTTTGAAAAACTACTTATACCACACATTAAGGTCAGTATCCAAAAAACCCTTGACCCTTACCAGTTTGACTATCCCACAAACTGCTCCATGGATGATGCAAACTTTACACACCACACTAACCCACCTAGATAAAAAGAACACATATACAAGAATGCTGTTCATTGCCTTTAGCTCAACATTTAACACCATCATACCCATAAAACTTTCTACCAAACTCAGAGCTCTAGGTTTAGATACAACCCTCTGTAGCTGGATCCTAGACTTCCTCACCAGCAGACCCCAGACTGTCAGGATTGGCAACCTCACCTCCAACACACTCACCCTTAACACCGGTGCCCCTCAAGGCTATACTCCCTGTTCATCCACGACTGTACTGCCAAGTTCAGCACAAACACCATCATCAAGTATGGTGATAATAATACAGCCGTGGGCCTGACACTGACAATGATGAGAGTGCCTACAGGGAGGAGATAAAAAGCAGATTGGTGCAGAATCAACAACCTATGTCTCAACATCAGCAAAACTAAAGAGCTGATCGTTGACTTCAGGAGACAAGGAAAAGTCCAGTCCACCATCTACATTGAAGGGACTGCGGTGGAGATGGTGAACAACTTCAAATTCCTAGGTGTTCACATCACTGAGGACCTCACATGGACACTCAACACCTCCAGTCTCATCAAGAAGGCACAACAGCGGCTGTACTTTCTGTGAAAGCTGAAGAAAATACGCCTGCATCCATGGATCCTCTACAGATGTACGGTGGACAGAATACTGACCAGCTGCATCACAGTCTGGTATAGCAACTGCACCGCATCCGAATGCAAGGCCCTGTAGCAGGTGGTCAAAAATACCAAACACGGCAATGCCTTACCATTCATCCAGGAAATCTACAGCACAAGGTGTCTGAAAAAAGCCACCAAAATTATGACTGACCCCCACTCACCCCAGTTACAACTTGTTCATCCCCCTACCATCTGGTAGAAGGTACCAGGTGATCCCGTCGCACACAACAAGACTCAGAAATAGCTTCTTCCCGTCTCTTCTTCCCTATACCACTACATACACCATACCTCCGACAATTGAATGTAAGCTGAACTTAAGATTGTACTTGACTTGAGTTGTTCTATTTGATAACGCTGTATATTATTTTGCACTGTTTTGCTCTGTTTGTGTACTTTTGCACAGTTTTTAACAGATACAGGTACTATCATACTGGTACCATACTCATTGTTTACATTGTTATTGTTATTGTATTAACTGTCCATTGTCTTGTCTGCTGTTCTGTATATACAGCACCTGAGAGACTAATGAGAAACATCTTTCATTATACTATGCACCTGTGTAAGTATAATGACAAATAAAATTGAATTGAATTGAATCAATTGAGCCTAGATATAGTACTTAAAAATGAGACAATTCTTCACTTTTTTCATTCCTTCTGCATGTGTCTATTTTCCTAGGTGAGAGTGTCTCCACATAATACAATTCCATCAGTGTAATTTTGATTTATTCTGTTTGTTGTTTAGGGTCATCAGCATTTTATAAAACAAATCCTCCACCTACAAGTTGACTTTCTCAGGGTACTGCATTTTTTTGAAGAATGAAATATCACTTAATAAAAGTACTATTTTTCCCACAGCTTCTGTTTTATTTGTGTATTAGGAAAACAACCATCCATCGTAACGCCTGCAAAGTTTACTTCAGGTACTGGATAAGACTGGAAAGTGTAGGAGTCTTGTGAATTTACTTTGACAATTTATTAATTGCAGCAGTAACCACGAGGTGAATCGTTTATGGCTATTAGAAAATCAATCGATCAGCAATATGCACACACGGATTCAATAGATAGATAAAGACTTTAATGATCCCAAAGGGAAATTGAGGTGTTACAGCAGCCCAGTCCAAGATGAGCAAAAACAGACATCAGAATAGATGGAAAATTAAAATACGTACAGTAATACAAAATAAATATAAAATAAATACATTGTTAGGTGTGTGCAAAATATGCTCCTAGTCACCGTAAAAAAAATAAAAAAATAAAATAAAAGATGTGCAAAATGTGCATAGGTATATACAGATTGAGTGTCCAAGAAGTACAATAGTGCAACATGCTGTCCATAGACGAGCAGATGAAGGGCTAGCAGTCCTAGCCTAGGGCACTGTTAAACACCCTGACAGCAGGAAACGTTCCCTTGAACACCATAGCTGGAGCAGTCTGTTGCTAAAAGTGTTCCGCTGCCTAATAACAGTCCCATGTAGCGGATGAGAGGCGTTGTTCATGATGGCTGTGAGCTTAGTCAGCATTCTCCTCTCAGCCACCACCTCCAGGGGATCAAGACTCAGCCCCAACACAGAGCCAGCCTTCTTCATGAGTTTATTGAGCCTATTTACATCTCTTGTCATGATGCTGCTGCCCCAGCACACAACAATGTAGAAGATGGCCGCTGCCACCAGTGATTCATAAAAAATGTGAAGTAGTGTTCCACATACACCAAAGGACCTGAGCCTCCTAAGAAAATAGACGGCAATACACGAGATACATTTATTAATACATAAATTGTGCATGGATACAGATGGCAGATCTTACTGTGAGAGTTATCAAAATGAAAGGTATATAATCACGAAGAGATGCAAAACACAAAGAGATACAAACCAGAGAATATATTTCAGTATATTATTTGGCTATACTATCAGTCTCATTAATACAACTTCTACATTAGATACTCAAAAGTAAGTACATTACTCATATGAATTGAATTGATATCAACTTGTGTTGAGGTAACAATTGAATTTTGAAGATGCAAAGTTGGGCTTACTTATCCAGATATGGATTCGTATTTCCCGGCACGGACTCCAAAGACCAGCTGTGGCACGCTCTGTCCAATCAGCGTCCTCTCGGCATCCTCTGGATCAGTGCCAGTCCTGATGCTGTTCCGAGTTAGAGAAACTAGGAGGAGAGATTTCTGCTGTCAGCCTGCACTAGACACTATCTCTCTCAGGGAACTACTAGCAGTCCGGCTGACTAAACCCCCAGTGACCGCAGGTCCAAGAAAGTCACTTTTTGGGGAGATGAAACTCAGTTTGCTTCCGGTGTAGCGCTACTGCTGAATAAAATGTATTCAGATTGGCAACGAGTGTCCAAATGTATACTCCGGTGATCAAGCGAAGAGTCCATGTTGGCATTCCCCAGGCCGACAATTTGCTTAAACAAGGTTCCAGTCCCTATACAGACAACACTGGCCATCACGTGATTGTGACAGGTGATGATTGGTCGAAAGTTTAGCGGGCATTTGTGACCCATGTGTGGTTACCATGCCCTGCAGGTTCCTGATTGGTTGGTCAAGATGAGAGATGAGTAACAGCGACCTCTGACATCAAGGACTGCAATCTAGATGGTCCCAAGAATCTCATAGACAGATAGACACCAGGAATGGCCATTTATCATGATAGCCAAGCATGGCTGGGTGCATCCCCATTTGGGAGCTGCTCCTTATCAGAAAAGAAATATTCCAGCATTAATGCCTCTCTGTGGCCAGAACCACAGAGATGAGGAAGAGAGAGATGGGGCCTCATTTAGGAAAGCACAGCAACACTTAATTATGTCTTATTAATAACCATTGCCGCTACAAAGGTCAATTAGCTACCGTCATTAGAGAAAGGAGATGATAATATTAAGGGTGCATTTTTAAAATATTATAATGTAACTGACCACAGAATAAGTTTAAATCAAATTTAAATCAAAAAAGAAAAACTACTTAAGATGAAAGTCCTTGTCTTGCAAGTCCTCTAAACATGACCCCTTTTCTGTTGGCAAAACAACCCAATGGACTTCATCAGTATCAACAGTAAAAAATGAGCAGATGATACATGGCAATGACAGTAGACATCATCTTATTTATGTTTTCTTTAAGCTGTTGTAATATAAGCATCAGTAAACTACATGTCTAAGACATAGGAAAAAATTAATCGTTTTGTTTCTCAAACAATCACATACCAAAATATATTGAAATAAACTTTCTGCAGGAAAAAAAATTGTAAGTATTTGGAGGCACAATGCCTGCTAAGTAAATCTGTGCTAAGCCAATCGACAAACTCTTAATATATCAGGCTATGTGACTCATCGTCTGATAATAATTAGCCTTTTGCCCTTGTAAAGCAGTTAGTGTTCTTTAGACAAAATGACTCTTTAAATAAGATCTATAAGATGTTTGTCTTTTATTAAATTAACTTGATTTTGAATTATTTTCTGCTATATTTTTATCAATGATAAAAGAATGGAAATAAATGTCTTTGGATTTAAACCATGTACCTTCATGGTCTACGCATATCACATTTGCGAGGCATTTTTATTACTTTTACGTTTTTTATACATTTTTGAATGACCAGGTCTTCTGCAAGAAATTCTCATTATTTAATAATGATGTGAGATAAAGAACTCAGAAGTAAATAAATCACACAGCCAACCGTCGCTATTGATTTGAACCTTCCCTATACATTTTCATTTTCTACTGAAATATGCATGTGTTTATGGATTTATCTAATATTCACAATAACCTAGACTGAAGGAAAAAAATCAGTCTTTTGTATTTATATACTGTATATGCAGTTATGTAGATCTAAATCATAAATCTGTCAAGAATATGAGGTATTGTCAAATGTCCCTGGATGACATAAATTTCATTTTCAAAAGTAATACATATCTAGAATGTAAATACGAATGGGAAAAGGGAGAGACAAAAACTGAAAAGAAACTGTGGAACAAATCTTTTAATTGTGTAAAAGAAGCTGATTTGCTTTTATTGCTCATGATCTTCATGATGTCTAAATAATGAATTCTGACTAAACTACTAGATAATTGTTTTACTACTTTAAACATTACTACTTCACAATTTCTGCTTCTTAAGTAAATCCTATTTTATTTTTTGTAAAATGATCTTTTTTTTAAGAAGTTTAAAACACAACTAATCGGAGGAACAACTTTAAAATAATATGATTAATAGTAATATACAATTAAGATTATACAACATCACTTCCAATTTAAAACAATGCTGGCTTAAGTCAATGATGGAGTGTGAGTTGGCTTATGTTCTGTGACAATGCACAGCTTCCAAAATGATGTCTCCCTAGATTCCTTTCCAGGTGCTGCAATAATTCTGTTTAATCTGTTTGCACTGTCAGGCTGTTATTATCTGTGCTGTACATTTTTTATTCTTTTGTTTTGCATTCATTCCAACTGATTGCTGGACATGAAAATGATTGGAAAATGACATGGAAATAAAAATAGTTTGATTCCCATGTAGCGGCAATGCTTGTTAATAAGACAGAAATAAGCGTTGCTGTGCTTTCCTAAATGAGGCCCCATCTCACTCTCCATCTCTGTGGTGCAGACACAGAGAAAGTATTCATGCAGGCTGATTTAAGATGTTTTCTTTTGATAAGGGACAGCTCCCAAACGGGGATGCACTTAGCTAAGCCTGGCTATCATGATCAATGGTCATCCATTGGCGCCTACAGATGCAGCTATTCGAAATGCGCGGGCGATACCGCATTATTTTCCGGTACACTGTACACAGTCTACCGCGAGTTACCGGTAAATACCGCGAGTTCCCGGTTAATACCGCTAGCAAAATAATAGTATCCGGGATTTCCGCAAAGTGGAGCTAATAAAGCTCAACCTCTCATGTTTGAGCTGTCGCCATCAAAGTCTTTAACGAAGATATTACTAATAGTATCAATAATAAATGACCTTGGACAAGCTGTAAACTCAAAGTATTGCCCTGGTCCACATTATTTTTTTCATTGACCGTCTTTGTAAAAGTAACACCACAGCATTTCGCAATCACGCATTTTTTTCCAATCATGCAAAGTACAGTAATTTTTGAGAATCGATTCACCATGCCTTTCACATGCTCATAAAAGAGATTGATTTAGGAACATAAACATATTACCGTATGCAAACTGTACTGTATACAATATGTATATGTATATTTAATGTCTTAACTGTGCCCGTTTAAGTATTGAATATTTATATGGAATTTTACCACTGAAGGGAAATCTTAGTGCCTGAGCATAAAAAGAATAGGAGCATACTGCAACGCGTGTGAAGGCCATAAACGATATTAATTTTGGAACATAAACATACAGTATATGGCTGGTCTCGGTACTTTAAAGAAAACATACACGAAACATGGTTTCATTATGACCAGAATCAGTCTTGAGATATTTTTAACTTGATTTACAGTATTTGAGAGGTATGTCTTGACACCGATACTATGTAAATACTGCTCACATATATGTTTCTAGGTTTATATTATGCATTTCATACGGTCAAATTACTTTTGAGCAACTGATAAGAAGCGCGAAACGGTATGCCCAGGGCATTCTAGTTTTCGTTTTGTTTTAATGCAGTGCAGTGGATTGATTAGAGATATCAAGTACATACAAGTCATTTTTAAAATGTTGTAGTTTGTCTTGTAAAAATGTTATGAGTACATCATCTGTCAACAATTACACAGGTTCTGTTTCCATATTGCGGATTTTGGTTACGTAATATTATTTTCTAATTTCATGTTGTGAATATATGATTTGGGCAAACAGAGCCGCAAAGAAGTACATTATGGGTTGTTGTTGTTTTTTTTTTGCAGTTTTATCTAGAACAAGCGATGCTTAAACCTTTGTCTGATTCTTGTGAAACTATCCACACGACAGTTACAGTACCTAGGAGTTGACTTCAGTGATGTCACTGATGGGATGTTTCTAAAAATCCATCCTCTGTAAAACGTCTTCTCTAGTTGTCCTGCATATGTATTCGCTAATGAAGCTGTGTGTTCTGAGCCTGGTTCTCTACATTTCTGTATGAACCAGCTTAGAGGGCTAAAGACAGCTTGTGTTTAAATTGAGTGTTAGGTAATTTATGCTTCTAAAGTCATGGTCAGCATTTATTATTGTACTGTGCTGTTAACTTGTTCTGTGCCTAATTACATTATTTTATAGCTTTATCAAATATGTACATTGTCTGTCGATAATGTTTCTGTAGTGCTTTTTCAGCCCTCGGCATGTGACCGTGCTGGTGGCGCTGTGTGTTAGTTTCCTGACTCCCATCTCACATGGTCTGTGATTGAATCCCATGGAACTATGACTTTATTTTTTAACAAACATTTCTTTGAAAAAATGAAATGTTTCCCTTGGTCAGAGATTAAATAAAACCTCACTCGCACCAAACAAATTTATATTTCTAAATATCACAACATGATCGAATTTAAGTCTTTTTAATAACAATGAATAGTCACCTATGCGTTACAAAATAAACATTTATATTGATTTGAATCGCGTTTTGATTTAAATCGTAAACGCGTGTTTAAATATATGTGTTTAAAGGCGATATACTGTATAAAAGCGCTGATTCTTATGGAGTGTGTTCCGCCAGGGATTCAAAAAATTTATTTTAAATAAGCTGATAAAGCTTAGACTAACTGTATTCTAAACTGTATTACAACAGAACATTGGTCAATGCAACGTAAATTGCAAAAATGCACTTGGAATCTGTCCAAGCCCTCCTACAAAAATTATTTAAACTGCGACACTGATCATTCATCTCTAAATAAACTTTATGTTATATAGCGTTTTAAGCGAAGAGGTAATTAGATTGCTCATAAACCTAATCGCTTTTTCTACATAAACACAGCGTGATTGCTCTCTGAAAATGCTTTTCCTTTATATTTAGGCTCAGATTTCAACTATAGATCATATTATTATAAACTTTCTTGGAAAAATGTATTTTATGTTAACCATGTTTGCTATTAATTCATTTAGGGCTAAAATACGTTCATTGTCTTCCAATCGAGTCGAGTTGACATTGGAAGCTTGCCACACCCGGACTGTTAAACCAACGCATTAGCACGTCAAAGCCCATTGAGGGTATTGAGCCAGTATTGGCTTTAGTATTAGCCATACAGAACATTAAAGTGCCCCTTTTCCATTCAGCGGGTGCCTGAGCCGCTGTGTCCTATCTTCTGACAGTCGCCGTTGTGAATGTCTGTAGAGTGTATCTTATTTTTAGTACTATATTTTTGTATTATATTCCCTATTAATCAAACTCTAAGAGTATGTATCGGCTTGTCCCCTCCTCCCGCCCCTCTCTGTGTACAGTGGAGCCTCCTGTCCAGCCAGCACATGTCCACAGACATTCACAACAGCGACATATCATAAAACGTTTGCACATATAGTTAAATTATTAGTTGTTTTTCAGGAAATTAAAAAAAAAACACTTGAATTACTTATCCAGTCTCTCGAAATAAAGTTATTTTTCAAGCAATGCAACAAACGTCGGGCAATGTTTTTTTTTTAATCCAACATTGACAGCCACATCTTAAATCTTGTCAGTCACGTCTTTTTTTCTCTATTTGAATTGTGGTTTACACATCGCACAACTTTAAAAGCTAGAAAGACAGGTTTCGATTCACATTAGCTGGCGAGCCTTGTTAACAAAAAAACTAATAATAATGTAACATGCCACTGTTTGTTTATGAACAAAGTTAAACTGAGATTTCCTTAGATACGCGATTAAAAAAAAAAAAAAAAAAATTTGAATCCCCGGCGGAACACATTCCATAAGAATCAGCGCTTTTACAGTATATATCGCCATTGCACTTTGAAAACCAAGTAATAACTTAACTATACGTGCAAACGTTTCATATGTTGCTGTTGTGAATGCCTGTGGAGTGTATCTTATTTGCCTTGAGTCCTGGTTATCTCTCTCCCCCTCCTCCCTCTCTCCCTCAATTCAATTCAATTCAAGGTGTTTTATTTGCATGACAGATGGGTACAATCAGTGTTGGGTATGTATATTTTGATATTTACACCCGGCGCGGCACCGAGGGAGCGTCTGCATTTATAACTTAGTTTTTAAAATTAGTCAAGCAATATGAAGCATCTCCTTTTAGAGGGAGGAGGGGGAGAGAGATAACCAGGACTCAAGGCAAATAAGATACACTCCACAGGCATTCACAACAGCAACATATGAAACGTTTGCACGTATAGTTAAGTTATTACTTGGTTTTCAAAGTGCAATGAAATACAATATTGTTGTTGTTGCTGTTCTTGTTGTTTTTATCCTGTAAAGCGTTTTGAGAAGCCACCTTTAAAGGCGATATATACTGTAAAAGCGCTGATTCTTATGGAATGTGTTCCGCCGGGGATTCAATTTTTTTTTTTTTAATCGCGTATCTAAGGAAATCTCAGTTTAACTTTCTTCATGAACAAACAGTGGCATGATACATTATTATTAGTTTTTTTGTTAACAAGGCTCGCCAGCTAATGTGAATCGAAACCTGTCTTTCTAGCTTTTAAAGTCGTGCGATGTGTAAACCACAATTCAAATAGAGAAAAAAAGACCTGACTGACAAGATTTAAGATGTGGCTGTCAATGTTGGAGTAAAAAAAACACATTGCCCGACGTTTGTTGCATTGCTTGAAAAATAACTTTATTTCGAGAGACTGGATAAGTAATTCAAGTGTTTTTTTTTTAACTTCCTGAAAAACAACTAATAATTTAACTATATGTGCAAACGTTTTATGATATGTCGCTGTTGTGAATGTCTGTGGACATGTGCTGGCTGGACAGGAGGCTCCCCTGTACACAGAGAGGGGCAGGAGGAGGGGACAAGCCGATACATACTCTTAGAGTTTGATTAATAGGGAATATAATACAAAAATATAGTACTAAAAATAAGATACACTCTACAGACATTCACAACGGCGACTGTCAGAAGATAGGACACAGCGGCTCAGGCACCCGCTGAATGGAAAAGGGGCACTTTAATGTTCTGTATGGCTAATACTAAAGCCAATACTGGCTCAATACACTCAATGGGCTTTGACGTGCTAATGCGTTGGTTTAACAGTCCGGGTGTGGCAAGCTTCCAATGTCAACTCGACTCGATTGGAAGACAATTAACGTATTTTAGCCCTAAATGAATTAATAGCAAACATGGTTTACATAAAATACATTTTTCCAAGAAAGTTTATAATAATACGATCTATAGTTGAAATCTGAGCATAAATATAAAGGAAAAGCATTTTCAGAGAGCAATCACGCTGTGTTTATGTAGAAAAAGCGATTAGGTTTATGAGCAATCTAATTACCTCTTCGCTTAAAACGCTATATAACATAAAGTTTATTTAGAGATGAATGATCAGTGTCGCATTTTAAATAATTTTTGTAGGAGGGCTTGGACAGATTCCAAGTGCATTTTTGCAATTTACGTTGCATTGACCAATGTTCTGTTGTAATACAGTTTAGAATACAGTTAGTCTAAGCTTTATCAGCTTATTTAAAATAAATTTTTTGAATCCCCGGAGGAACACACTCCATAAGAATCAGCGCTTTTATACAGTATATCGCCTTTAAACACATATATTTAAACACGCGTTTACGATTTAAATCAAACCGCGATTCAAATCAATATAAATGTTTATTTTGTAACGCATAGGTGACTATTCATTGTTATTAAAAAGACTTAAATTCGATCATGTTGTGATATTTAGAAATATAAATTTGTTTGGTGCGAGTGAGGTTTTATTTAATCTCTGACCAAGGGAAACATTTCATTTTTTCAAAGAAATGTTTGTTAAAAAATAAAGTCGTAGTTCCATGGGATTCAATCACAGACCATGTGACATGGGAGTCAGGAAACTAACACACAGCGCCACCAGATTTGATAATGCTATAAAAACGCTATAAAATAATGTGACTAGGCACAGAACAAGTTTACAGCACAGTACAATAATAAATGCTGACCATGACTTTAGAAGCATAAATTACCTTACACTCAATTTAAACACAAGCTGTCTTTAGCCCTCTAAGCTGGTTCATACAGAAATGTAGAAATGCATTAGCCTGATTATGATTAAAAAACACATAATTAAACACGCGTTTGCGATTTAAATCAGAACACGATTTAAATCAATATAAATGTTTATATTGTAACGCATACTGTCCAGCCTCCATTTCTCTATAAAAATGTACTCTATTGCACACACACACACAATAGAAGCAGGAAGCAGAAGCAGGGACCATTGTCAGAAGGGAAGAAGGTGACTATTCATTGTTATTAAAAATGACTTAAAATCGATCATGTTGTGATATTTTGAAATATAAAAGTCAATTGATTGTCCATAATATCGCTATTCTATTTTTTCGAAGAAATGTTTGTTAAAAGAAAAGTCCAGCACCAGCTGGATTTGAACACACAACCTGTAAGTTATTAGTCAGGCACGTAGACCAGTAGGCTACAGGGGAAGTCACATGAAGAGGGAGGCGAAACAGCCCTACACAGCCCTGTCGCAGTACACGAATATAATCATATCGTTATTAAATTCTTTAGATACGCGATTCCATATTATATTCCCTATTAATCAAATTCTAAAAGTATGCTTGTTGACTCCGGTATCTCTTTAGTTAAAGACTTCGATGCTTAAAATGTTTAGGGAGAAATGGAATACTGGTGTGTATTTTTTACTTTAAAGTACCAAGACCAGCCATATACAGTACTGTATGTTTATGTTCCAAAATTAATTTCATTTATGGCCTTCACACGCATTACAGTATGCTCCTATTCTTTTTATGCTCAGCTACTAAGATTTCCCTTCAGTGGTAAAATTCAATATCTACAACGGGCACAGTAAAGACGTTTACTATACTGTAAATCTTTCTACGACAGACCAACGGACCACAAGTGCCCCTGTCGGTCAACCAATCACGTACCGCGGTACCCCGTGTCATCTTGCGTCATGATGCGCGACACCGCAGCCAATTACATGCGGTACGTGTCTGTACCGCTCACTTTGAATGGCTGCATCTGTAGGTTGTATACTTTTGTCCAACTGAGCAATCTTGTTTTTATAAAATATACCAACTTTTTAATGTTTAATGATTAACATGCTGTAATACACAGTTTAAAATTAAAAGTTTAAAGAGTATACAACTTAAATTCTTAATTGGATAAAGACTGTCCCTCAGTAGTGATCGGGATTCGAAACCGTGTGTTTTCTAGTGACAGCTCAAATGCTGTACATGAGCGGTTAAACTTTTTTAGCTCCACCTGGCGGTTTTACAAGGTGATTCCGGATACTAATAACAATCTAATTTGCATACTGTATAGAGCGGTATGACGCGAAATGACACGTAATGACATGTTTAATTGCATTACGCCCACCGCATTGTACTGCAGTATACCCCGCTCGTTTTGAATTGCTGCATCTGTAAATCCATCAGTTCATCTATTTTCTTACCATTTTATCTGGGACAGCATCAAGACAAGCAAGAGAGAATGTGCAAACTGCATACATATAGAACCCCATGAACTGAACTGCAGTTCCTCAACTAAAGTGACTAAAGTGATTCCCAGTGACTACTGGGAACATGTAGTAAAGAAGAGAGTGAAAATAGTAGACCAAACCTCTTCCCCCCACCGTGAGAGGAGACCCTAAAGGATGGAACACACTATTTTGTTGTTCTGCATATTTCTAACAACTTTGATGACTAAAACTACTAATGTAATAATACAATATGCAGTATAACTGATATAATTATATCAACTACTAGGAAGAAAAAAGTTCACCAAAAACATGTATAGAATGAAAAGTTAGATTTTTAATTTTATGATTTAAAAATATACATAATTACATTAAAATATGTATTTAAAACTAAATGCAATATACACAAAAAGCTCACTTGGGATTTCTGTTAAAGGCATCTTTAAATGATCTTGCTGTTTCCAAGAAAATGCAAGATTGTTGGTCTAGAGGTTTATGCTATGACTTAATATTAAGAAATGTGGATATAGTTTGCAAATTATTTAATTGTTAGAGAGTGTTAATTATGCTCATTGAACACTTTGTTAAAAAATAAAACAGGTCAGATTTGGAATCTAACCCCAACCCTGTTGCATGATAGTACAGAATCTTACCAGTGAGCCACTTAAAGGAGCATGTCACAAGTTTCTTAAAATAACAGCAAGTCACCCATTTAAAGACGTTAAAACTGTAAAACTATTGTATACCTTATTTTAAGTTTTGCTATATACAGATCCATCCATGACACTACATACTGTGTATTTACAGTTTCATTTCGTTACTGACTTTGTGAAAGTAGAGGTAAGACCTACAGTATTATGTTACATTTGTTTTATGTATTTGAAAGACTTCACACTTTGTCTGACAGGTAAAAAAAAATAACATAAATGCGTGCTGTGGTGAAAAAGCTATTGGGCACAGAACATCTTTCTTCCTATCAAAATAATTGCATATGTAGTTTCTTCTTATCTGAGTAAAAACAGAAAATACAGAGTTTCTCAAGTTCAAGGAGAGGTTGAACCCGAAGAGTTTGTGTTATTCTGCTTTATATGGTTAGGTGTTTTGCAAAAAGTATGTTGTTTAAACAAAAGTTGTAAAAATGTTCACAAATCGCAACCTTTGCATGTGGTTTGAAGGCTCTTTGTCATTTATTCACAAAGTTATTGACATCTGAAACATTATCAAAAATAACCATTTTAATAAGAAGGTGAAGGTTGTGAAAACAGTGAAAAATCACCCCAAACAAAATTTTAAATTTAAGTTTTTAAAACAAAGTTTTAAATTATTATGTATTATTAAAAAATTAATGTTGTTAATAATAATCATTATTATACTCTAATTTATTTATATCATTTTATTATTTAACATTGTGATATAAAAATAAAAAATGTAAATATAGTGTACCTATTAATTATTATTTTATTTTTAGAGAAATATATAACATATTTTTATATGTTAAAAATAAAATGTATGCACTAACCAGCAATCAAACATGGGACCTTCTGGGTGATAGGCATGCACTTTACTCCACTGTATTAAAGTGTCACTCAGTAACATACAGTAGCTGAAACAGACATGTCAAAATGTTTCCAACATAATTGGTGGAATACGGTACTACAACAAGCTATATAAATATATTATATTTAGATCCTTAAATTCATATCATTATTAATTTATTAATTATGTGATTCCATATTAATATTCCCTATTGAGTGGATTTTAAAAACAATAACGACAGCAAGTATTCAGAGAAAACATGATAACATTATTTTATGTGTTCTGAGTGGCTGCATCTGTAGTCTTAATTCTGTATAAATAAAACACAAGACAAATAATAACAACAGATAAAATAAGGTACAGGAGAGAGAACTACATTGTGAATAGGTTCTTAATCTGCAAGAGCCTATTGCTTTGACTACAAACCACACACAGTATAAACCTACAACACACATGCTATCCAATGTACAGTAAAGGTTAACAGACAAGTCGTCCCAGAAGTCTAACGTCCTAACCACCCAGAATAACCCCAGACCCTTAGCAGCATCTACATAAGCCAGAATAAGGTAAAGCTGCCTTCTAAACTAAATAGAATACAATCCACAGTTAAATTCTTCTCTTTGCAAACTTGGATACCACAAAATAAATGGAAACCTATCTCCCTGTTCTAAAATGCACCAACAATCCAGGAGAGGCCATTTTAATCTGATGGATTCTTCCCTCAAACTTTCCCTCATTCTTTCCTAACAAACCACAAAATAGCAAGTTCTCTTCCCAAGGTTCAAATACTTAGCTCAAAACTGGTCTTTATGGATAATCTAGACAAGGATCTCTTACCTGACTCATACTTTATATTCTATGTCCTGCTCTTCTATTCTGTGCTTCCCTCTCTTGTCATGTTCTTTTCTGTCCTGATCTGATCTTATATAATGTCTTTCTGGACTGTTGATGGACACTTAATCATTTACCCAGAATTAACTAAGCTAAGCTTTGTGATTGGTTTGATCACTGAATCTAAAACAATTATATCTCAGGTTACATCCGCTTTGTTTTGAAACTGGAAATGTTGACACTAGGTAGGCAGCACCCCTTGTTTCTAGATTCTTTGAGACACATACATAGTCACCTACAGCTGAAACAATATATTATACAGATGCAGCCATTCAAAATACACGGTACACACACATACCACGGGTAATTGGCTACGTCCTCGGGCATTGTGACGCGCGATGACGTGAAATACCGTGGTATGTGATTGGTTGACCGACAGGGGCACTTGTGGTGCGTTGGTCGGTCATAGAAAGATTTAAATGTCTTTACTGTGCCCATTTTAGTAATGAATATTTATATGGAATTTCACCACTGAAGGGAAATCTTAGTAGCTGAGCATAAAAAGAATAGGAGCATATTGTAACGCGTGTGAAGGCAATAAACAATATTAATTTTGGAACATAAACATACAGTATATGGCTGGTCTCGGTACTTTAAAGAAAAAATACACACCAGTATTCCATTTCTCCCTAAACATTTTAAGCATCGAAGTCTTAAACTAACATGTGAAATAGCTTGTATAAAAAGTGGTAGTTTTAAGCTTTTCTGCTTATATAATATGGGATCGCATATCTAAAGAAATTAATAATTATTAATATTTGTAAATATATTATATTATATTTGTGTACTGCAACACAGTAATACATGTGGTACAATGTCTGTTGATTCTGTATGTGTAGGGCTGTTTCACCTCTGCTCATGTTACCTTCCCGGTAACCTGCTGGTCTACGTGCCACACTAGTAACCCACAGGTTGTGTGTTCAAATCCAGCCAGCGCTGTGACTTTTCTTTTAACAAACATTTCTTTGAAAAAATAGAATAGCAATATTATGGACAATTAATTGACTTTTTATATTTCTAAATATCACAACACGATCAAATTTAAGTCATTTTTAATAACAATGAATAGTCACCTTCTTTCCTTCTGACAACTGTCCTTGCTTCTGCTTCCTGCTTCTATTGTGTGTGTGTGTGGGGGGGATCCCTTTAGATCTCCCTTCAGATTTAAAAGGTTATTAATCATATCTTCGGTGTTGCATCTTCCCAGTGTAGCTGATCTTTTGCTGCCTGTGTAAACTATCACAAAGCTTTACAGAACGTAACATTTCTATTATCAACAAATTGTAAAAACGACATTTACATTGGTATTATTAATTTTTCACTTGAGTGTATGGAGGATTGTCAGCTGTCACTGAGAGTAGCCCCCCCCCCCCCTCTTAGGCTGCGCAAATGATCTTTAAAATTTTTGTAGAGAAATGGAGGCTGTACAGTATGCGTTACAATATAAACATTTATATTGATTTAAATCGCTTTTTGATTTAAATCGCAAACGCGTGTTTAATTATATGGATTTTTTATTCACAATCAGACAAATGCAACATAAATTGTTATCTTTGTCTTCTAAGTATCTTAATAAACTTTCAGCATAGCTTTCTCCCCGTTTAGATTTATTTTTCTTGGGATTTTGGGATCAAACGTGGAAAGATTAGATTGTAATCGTTTTAATTTTTAAAATACATTTTAGAAAAATGTTATCTATACTAAAAAGCTGTACAGTACCTGCTATATACAGTAGATACATATGTTTAGATATTTAGATATTTAGACCCGGTGCAGCACCGAGAGAGGGAGGAGGCGCGGGGCTCAGTTCTGCTGCCTGGAACGCTTAATGCACCAATCGCGTCTGCATTTATAACTTAGTTTTTAAAATTAGTTAAGCAATATGAAGCATCTCTTTTTACTTTTAAGTCCTTAATTATCATTAAGCACAGCTTTCTCACCACTTAGACTACTTTTTGATACCATCCTTGGACAAAGCAGAAACTTGTTGTACTTTCTAATGACAAGTGGAAAGATTACAAATTTAATTTTGTTATGTTATACATTTTAGAAACGTTTCATCTATACAAACACCACAAAACTATTCTCGATTGTATTTCTGAATGTTATGTTACACTTAATTCACTGTTTTAAATACATCTAATTAAGAAAGTTAGTTGTTAGCATAAACTTAAATTTATCACTGTAATAAGTTGTTGCACTTTCCCCCGCATCTTGTAAAAATAAATTTTCATTGTTCAAATATACATTAAATCTATCATATATTAAGTTAAATACAAAACTAAAGAAAAATAGGGTAAAATATAATTCAAAATATTTTGCTGACAATGTTAACTGTTTATAAATAATAAAATGTTTTAACCAAGGAGTAGGATGGCACAGTTGTTAGTATGCTTTTTGTTTTGTTTCTTTTTCATAAATACAACAGTAGTACCTGATGTCTCAGTGACTTTCAAAATTAAATTATGCATGCAAACCTGTGAACTAGAAAGATAACTAAAATATCCATCCAATTCAAATGATGGCGAAGTGGTTAGCATTGCTATCTTGCAGCACTAGGGTCCTAGGTTCAATTCCTGTCGTCCTGTGTGTGTGGGGTTTGCATGTTCTCTCTGGGTTACATGGTTTTTCTCAATATGTGTGATATGACTCCCTCTCGCACTCCAAAACATACTGGTAAGTTAATTGGTTTATGGGAAAACTGTCCCTGGTGTGTGTGTTTGCGTCTGTCTGTCCTGTGATGGACTGGCGCTATGTCCAGGGTGTATTCTGCCTTGTGTCCATTGGTTACTGGGATAGGCTCCAAATCCTCTGTGCTGGATAAAGAGATTAGAAAATGGATGTAAGTAAAGGCACTGTGTGGATGGAACTATACACAGTGTTAGAAACCCACTATGAAATGGCCCCATTCCTTCAATTCATGTGCATCCAATACAGTTCAATGCTAGCAACTACACAAAATCTAAAATACAATCCTCATTTCAGTATCTATGTAAACATACAGGTTGTTAACTTCATCATCTTCATCAAAAGTATGCCTTACCCCATTAGGAAGTGTTCTTGTTATCAATGTATTCCTCAACTTTCCCAAAATTATATTTTTCTTACCAACATCTTTAGTCTTTTATCCTGCAATAACTCAGCCGACACTTAAATCTCCAAAAGCTGCTTGTGTTAATTTCTTTAAATCACAAATATCATATGTAAATTCTGGCCATGTAATACTCTGCATTGTGGAATAATAGTTTATTTTAAAGTGAACTAGAGAAACTAGGAACTAGAGAAATCAAGAAAGGCTTTTTTTTCTAGAATTAATAAATGCACATCCTGTTCCTATCAGGTTTCGAGTCAACTTCAAAATCCTCATCCTCATTCAGTACCTACTGTAGATCACTGGCTTCAAACAGGCTGTGGGGAATGGAGGGGAACCTGGAGATGGCCAACGAGTTGAACCAGTTTTTTAACAGGTTTGATTTAGGGTCCTCTGTGGCTCGACACCCATCCCCCCACAGCCACACGCTCCCTAACCCTTCACAGCTGATTCCTGGAATCTGACTGGCTGACACCCTTCTGAAGTGGTACCATAACCTCTGGTATACGGAAAAAAAAGTGTAGATAAAAAAGCTTGGATTCTCATGTATCTGATACAAGTATCTTTTAATACAGTCTTTGCTGTGCTCTTGAGGATCCTTGTGATATTTTGAGCTCTGGTTGAATGATAAGTGTCGCAGTTTAAATAATTTTCGTTGTTAGAAATTATGAAATGCTCTGTTAAAAGCAAGGGACAGTAAAAGAAAATGCCTGACAAAGTAGGACAAATTCCAGGTGCTTGTACAAATGTGCTAAAGAAATGAGCAAAAAAAGTCATTTATTCCTTTATCATATTGGCTAACTTATGTCCTGTCCTCGTAAGTTAGATCAACAAAATGCTGTGGTGTTTGTCAAAGAAAAAAATAAAGTATTTTTGTTTAAAATGACGGTTAGAAAGAATGTGGCCCAGCGTAATACTTTGACTTTACAGCTTGTCCAAAGTCATTCATTATTAATACTATTAGTAATATCTTCGGTAAAGGCTTTGATGCATAAAATATTTCTGCATAATTAAAATATTTATGATAAAGGTAGGTTATGTACTTTTGTCCAACTGAGCAATCTTGTTTTCATAAAATATACCAACTTTTTAATGACTGATGATTAACATGCTGTAATACACAGTTTAAATTTAAAAGCTCAAATGCTGTACATGAGAGGTTAAGCTATATTGGCTCCTCCTGGGGTTTTTACAGGGTGATTCCGGATACTTTCCGGCATGACGTCAAATGACGCGATACACCACGTGATACTGTGTTTTGATGCGAAACGCCCACCGCGGTGTACCGCGAAATACCCCACCCATTTTGAATGGCTGCATCTGTATAGAATGTTTTTTTGCAGTGTAATATAATATCAGACTTTGATCACATAAAGCTATCACTAAGCAATGCTAAATAGCTAAATGCACTGCCTGCCGCTTAGGAGGCACAGTAAGATTCCCACCCAATGCACAAGCTGTATTTTTTAAAAAAATGCCCATTGGGGATAGTAAAGACTATTTCTCCAATAATAAAATATAATAAATGATATGTATAATATATTGACATTTTTATTAATTTATATATAACTCTGTTAAATATTAATAAAAATAACAAAAATAGCAATAACATGGATGAGTAGTAGTATGTACTGTAGGAAATGTGACACCCTGGGGCTGTTTTACTCAGTAAGCTGGATACTGAATGCAATGTGTACTTTTGAGTTTTACATACACATTGAAATAATTCATATTTTGACTTAATGCTAATTTAAAGATAAATAATTAAGAATGTTACTAATATAATTTATATAAGACATATTATGCCATGTATATATACAGTATTAAATGTGCATGAGATTTATTATTAAACAATAAACTTCAATGAATCTTATAATTTCTCTGCACCCAGCTCAAGCCGTTGCTAGAGTGTCATTATCATGTAAATCTAAAGAGAAATGTTATTCTAATGACCCATCAAGTTTATGGCTTTAGAAACATGTCCTGCTGTCTGGATTCTGAAATTTGTAGTGTCTGCTGTCAGGTGGGAATTAACAAACGCGTTACAAATAAATATATTTTTTTTCTGTGTGGGTTTGCATGGAAACAAACTAAAAGAAACTTAAATGACTGCACCACCTGGCAGTTTTACAGATCAGTGCAGTCCTATATCAGATAATTAAAAAAAATTAAAATGGCGAGACAAGGTGCTGTTTGTCATGATGTGGTGCTTATTGCGGTATGTCACTTGACAACTTGCACATTCTGGATTTCTGCGTCTTAAGCTAATATTTTTGTTACTATTATTATGTTAAAAGAGATAAATATTTATTTTTTAATAATTTTTTGCCTCCTCATTGCACTCACATTGTGCCAGTGAAACACAATGTGATTAGTTTTCATTGTTTTATTTTGGTTTCAGAAATTTTAACTTTGTTTTCATTTGCTTTTCATTTATACAACACCCAGGGATACACTGGACTGTTGATGGACCTTTCTTAATTGATAAGAAATTCAATGTGCACATCTAATTAATATCTAAATATCTAAACTAAAAAAAATAGACATTAAACCAAGACTTAAAATATTGCCACTATGAACAATAGAAATGGAAGAATGAAACCTCTAACAGGGTCTGCAGAGAATTCCACAACTAGGCACTCAAATACAAAAAATATTTTTCACTTTCCTTCTAAGCCTTACACCTGAAGCACATAGAAGGACACAGTCAGACGACCTCAAAGCTTTGGTTAATTGTCAGACATTAGACCTCTGATGCCATTTATTTAGTGTTGTAAATTTTAAAACAATCTGAAAATAAAAAAAAAACTGTTCTTGGAAATAAATACAAGATGCCAACATAGTTTTCTAGCACAGTTATGTATCATCACATTTGTTGTCATATGGACCCTTGCAAGCCCAGTAAAAATAGTGTACACCAGTTTAATTAGACTACTTTTTTAGAAATTGATCAAGACAAAATATTAAATTTTGGTAATATTTCTTAAATTAGCAAAAACATATTTGAACATAAGGATCTTAATGATTTAGTAATCTTTTTAATGTGTAACTCATAATGTAAAATATAATTCTTCTTAATTTCATACATGCTGCATAGTTTAGAGGTAAAATGTTTAAATGTGAATTTCAAAGAATGATTGTTTTTGATTTGTAAATTACTAAAATTGGTTTGAGACTACAGGCCTACTCATCTCTTAAGAAGTCCAATTAACATAGAATGTTTCACTATATCAAATACAGAGATATGAACTTGAAGCACCAGAATGGAAAAATAAATTTGAATCTGTATTCATCAATTGTAACTCAAGGTTTTTCTTTGTTTTGTGAATAGTATTGCATCCTGATTGAAATCCTTTCTATCTATATAAATGTATAAACACTACTTTTTCAATACAAAATAGCTAGCAGAGGAAAAATGAAAATGATTTGAAGATACCCAGCACTGAACTAAGTTGGGGATTTAAGAAGGAGTTTATTTTAATAAACAATTTTTAAAGAGGAAAAAAAGACTCCACTTTCCAGTAAATAATTTATGGCTGCAGTTATCATTACAGAGGTGACTAAGAACATTCTTCCGCAACATTTATATAATAAGATCTAACGTGAAGATTTAATCTGCATTCTACACAAGATAAGATCTTTCACAGTAATTAAAATAATTAAATAATAATTTCCACTAGTTTATCTGGAGCTTTTAATTTTGAACCATATGCTCCTGAGGAATTTGTTCCTTAATCGCATAATTTATTTCAAAGTAATTAAAGAGTTCTTCACACTTAGCAGGTAATACTTTTAAATTACTGACAGGTGAAAATGAAAGAATTACTGATTTATCTATTGTTGAAAAAATCACCCTGGAGTTATTTTTATTTTGTTTAATCAGTTTGGAGAAATAAATCTGTCTTGCTGATTTTACTGCATCATTGTACTTCAGTAATGATTCTTGTCATTGTAATTAGTGTATAACATAATTTAATTCTATAGCCCTTCCTACAACAATATTTTTTTAATCTAATGGATGTTATTGCTATTCCAAGGAAAATGCCATTTACAGATGCAGCCATTCAAAATGGGTGGGGTATTTCGCGGTATACCCCGTTGGGCGTGTCGCATCAAAACGCAGTATCACGCAGTATCACGCGGTGTATCGCGTCATTTGACGTCATACCGGAAAGTATCTGGAAAAAACGCCAGGAGGAGCAAATAAAGCTTAACCTCTCATGTACAGCATTTGAGCTTTTAAATTTAAACTGTGTATTACAGCATGTTAATCATCAGTCATTAAAAAGTTGGTATATTTTATGAAAGCAAGATTGCTCAGTTGGGCAAAAGTACACAACCTACCTTTATCATAAATATTTTAATTATGCAGAAATATTTTATGCATCAAAGCCTTTACCGAAGATATTACTCATATTATTAATAATGAATGACCTTGGACAGGCTGTAAACTCAAAGTATTACGCTGGTCCACATTATTTGTAACCCTCATTTTAAATGAAAAGACTTTATTTTTTCAGCTACAAAAAAAAGTAACAACACAGCATTTTGTTGATCTAACTAACAAGGACGGGAGATTAGCTAGCCTATATGATAAAGGAATAAATTACTTTTTTTGTTTATTTCTTTAGCACATTTATTTGAACATTTCCATCGATTGTACAAGCACTGAAAAAGTGTCCAATCCCTAGTTCGTTGGGCATTTTCTTTTAGTATAACAGACATAAAAACTCCCTTGCTTTTAACAGAGCGTTTCATAATTTCTAACAACGAAAATTATTTAAACTGCGACACTTATCGTTCAACCAGAGCTCGAAATATCACAAGGATCCTCAAGAGCACAGCAAAGACTGTATTAAAAGATACTTGTATCAGATACATGAGAATCCAAACTTTTTTATCTACGTCTTTAAAATTTATTACACAGTAACAAGTCAAATTTCTGGGGCGTCTGTATACCAGAGATTATGGTACCGCTTCAGAAGGGTGTCAGCCAGTCAGATTCCAGGACCGGAATTATTTATCTGTTTTATAATCAAGAATATGTAAGCACGTATCTAAATAAATTAATCATGATATTAATTTAAGGATCTAAATTTCCAAATCTATGTATCTATATAGCTGGTAGTATTACTGTATTTCACTTTCTTTGTAAACACGTTTTGTTAACACCCGAATTGCAGGTGGATTCTGTTTTTTAGTCTGTTATGTTCTGTAGCTCAAATCCTGCTTAACTAAAAATTAGATACAAGAAGAGTATTATTGGACAATGTTGTAAGGCTCTGGTGGAATTTCTCTGTAAACTGAAGAGTAATAGAGGAGACAGGTTGTGTATCGCTTCTTTTGATACTTGTAAAAAAAAACATTCCAATGTAAATGCGACACGGAAGATAATGTGGTGTATTGGTCGTTGGTGAAACGATTTAATCATTTAATCTCTTTACTGTGCACATTTTAATTCGCTTAGTATTGAATATTTATATGGAATTTTACCACTAAAGGGAAATTTTAGTAGCTAAGCATAAAACGCAGAGGAGCATAACGAAGGTCATAAACGATATTAATTTAGGAACATAACATATTATGTAAACTGTATGTTGCTCTTTTAAAGAAAAAATACACACCAATACTCAATTTCTCCTAAAGTATATTGATATTTTTTATATTTTAAAATAACACATGTTCGTACTGTATGTACAGTACACAGCGGTACCGCAGGTTGAACTGTAAGGCACAAATCCACCCGAACCCAAAAGCTCAACATATTAATGTGCATTCGCCTGACGCTGCGCGGTTTTCATCACTCTCTGCGGGAATAGTTTTTAATTCAGTTTGAATTATAACTGTACGTACTGTCTTCATATTTGGCCAGGGCTTTAAAGAGAGGGCGCTCCAAAATTTGTCGGTGCCATCGTCTGCGCTTTAAAGGTACCCCTGTCGCGGAAGAATTTGACCTCGGAACGTTCACCCAGCGTAATTATTGTTTCATTGCACTTTGACAGATTGTCTTTAAATCAATTGTTGTCAGAATATCCCCACCTCCAAACAAGAACAAAATTGCAATGATTTTATTAACTGGCTGTTTCAGTTTTTTTTTAAAAGCCACCTTTAAAGGCGCTATATAAAATAAAGTTTATTATTATTATTAATATTGATGATATTCTTCCTCCCAGGACTTGTAAAATTGTTGTTGTTATTGTTGTTATCCCATAAAGCGCTTTGAGAAGCATACTGTCCAGCATATTGTATTTCATGTCACTTTAACAGATCGTCTTATAATCATTTGTTGTTAGAATATCCCCCAAGAGGATATTCCCCCCAAGAGGATATAGAGGATATCCCCCAAAAGGTATCCAGGTAACAGTGAAATGGGCGTACAGTCTGGGGAGAACACCCGTTTTCCATGTAAATAGTTCCCTGGATCCGCACCCCTTGGTGTCTCTCTCTCTCTCTCTCTCTCTCTCTCTCTCTCTCTCGGGCCCGCATTCTTGGCGGGCTTGTCTTGTGTTTCTCTCGCGACTGGGCGCAGGAGTGCTGCTGGCAGGTAGTGACTTAGAAGAAATAAAGCGCAGTTTTTAACTCCACAGGTTTGAGTCTCTGTGTTCGTCCTCAACGAACCCAAATTCATTATATTGGTGTTAGAAGCGGAGGATGGACAGTGACTAGCTAATGATGTCGGACTCAGAGAAGCGCCGGTTCCCCCAGCAGCCGAGTGACCCCCTAAAGTGCCTTTTGGGGGCGAGCAGCAGCCGCCAGGGGCCGGAACGACCCCTCAGCACCGCTGGAATCACTGTTAAAGCGATTCCATTGAGGAGCCAGGCGCGATAATTGTTTTGTTCCTTGATACAGTATCTGATCTGCAAGGCCATTTGAAACAAAACAAAAACTAAAAATAAGATACAATCTACAGACATTCACAACATAAACATATCTTAAAACATTTACATATATTGTTAAATTATTACTTTAGATATATACTTTAGGTTACTGAAACAGCCAGTTAATAAAACCGTTGCAATTTTGTTCTTGTTTGGAGGTGGGGATATTCTGACAACAATTGATTTAAAGACAATCTGTCAAAGTGCAATGAAACAATAATTACGCTGGGTGAACCTTCCGAGGGGACGACAGGGGTACCTTTAAAGCGCAGACGACGGCACCGGAAAATTTTGGTGCGCCCTCTCTTTAAAGCCCTGGCCAAATATGAAGACAGTACGTACAGTTATAATTCAAACTGAATTAAAAACTACTCCTATTTGGCATTTTAGTTGTAGAGGCGGAAAGACGCCCCCCATCTCTGGGTGCCTGAGTTGTCGCCATCTTTAACCATTCCATGTCCGCAGCAGGTAGAGACACGTTGAAAAAAAGTTAATCCCAGCTACAATACATTATTTTTAATATTTTTGTGGTAAGAGGGAGCAAAACATCAGTATTAACTGCTAGTTATAAGTGTACAATCTATAGTTGAAATCTGAGCCTAAATAAAAAGAAAAAGCATTTTCAGAGAGCAATTACACTGTGAAGAATAAGTAGAATAATGTAGAATAAGTGTTTAGGTTTATGAGCAATCTAATTTTCTTATTCGTTTAAAACGCTATATAAAATAAAGTTTATCATTAATTTGCTGGACAGAGTGGTGAACATTATTATGCAGAAGACAAAGATAACGATTTACGTTAAAAGACATGGCGGTGACGGGAACTCTTAATCTAAATAAAAATAAAATAAATAAAACAGGTTTCAATAGTTAATAACCACTTTTTATGCACGAAACACGGGTGATTTTTCTTCCTCCTGATCAGTTTTGAAATCTGTGTACGCTGTAAGGTTTTTACTTAATTAAGCTTTTAAAATACACGTTTAGAATAGAAAGAAATCCTCTTCCTGATCAGCAGGTCTTTTTTCCCCCAATCAGAGGGGTGTCAGATGGTGTCAGCCAATCACCATTCTGAAGCCCTACCGTAATCTCTGGTATAGGGAGACCCCAGAATCCTTTCCCATAGTTTAGATAGATGATAGATACTTTTATTGATCCTGTGAGGGAAATAAAGTAAATTATTTTCATTTTAGGAAATTATTAAACGCTCGGTTAAAAGCAAAGGAGATTGTCTGTTATACTGGATATAAAAACAAGAGTTTGCTGCGGCGTTATTGGAAACCCAAATTTAACAAAAAATCGCTGGCATTATATCCTTGAAGACACAGACCGATGCCAGACCGGGAGAATGCCCACAGCATAAAATAAATGCCTGATGAACTAGGGATTGGACAGTTTCCAAGTGCTTGTACAATCGATGGAAATGTTCAAATAAATGTGCAAAAGAAATAAACAAAATAACCATTTATTTCTTTATCATATTGGCTAGCTAATGTCCTCTCTTTGCTAGTTAGTGGCTGTGTTTCTGCGTTGGGTAGCACCGGGTGACTACGTTCTCAGGCGGAAGATGTAAACGGCCTGAGAATTTTCTTAATTTTCTTAATTTTTTTTAATTAAAATTCATTCTATACAGCAATCGCATATTTGGGTACCATTTCATAAAACTTTCATGCTTAAAATGTTTAGGGAGAAATGGAAGACTGGTGTGTATTTTTTCTTTAAACTACCAAGACCAGCCATACACAGTACAGTTTACATACAGTAATTATCGTTTATGACCTTCAGATGCGTTATGCTCCTCTTCTTTTTATGCTCAGCTACTAAAATTTCCCTTTAGTGGTAAAATTTCATATAAATATTCAAAACTAAGCGGATTAAAATGTGCACAGTAAAGAGATTAAATGATTAAATCTTTTCACTACCGACCAATGCACCACGAGTGCCCCTGTCGGTCATTTTGGCCAGCCAATCACTTACCGCGGTACCCTGAGGTGGCTTGTGGGTAGTTTCCTGTACCGCGGGTTTGTACTGTGCATTTTGAATGGCTGCATCTGTAGGTTAAACTAATCTAAACCTAACTGGGGGCAACAGTTGTAGGGAAAACTGGTTCTGTAGGGTTTGGGCATTTACTGAGACAATTATTAATTGTAGCAGTAAATCACAAAGTTGATTCTTTTGATGGCTTTAGAGTCCAACCATGCGACATAACTCAAACAACGCACACACACAGGTACTAATACACGAGGATACATTTATTAATACATAGAATATGCATGTAAACCTAACAGATCTTATCGAGAGGGTTATCAGAATACAAAAGATATATATTCAATCAGTTACGAAGTGTTACACATATCAAGAGGACATACGTTCAGTATATCATTCATTTAGACCGTTTCGTAAAGTGAACTTGGTTACAACTTCTACATTAGATACTCAAAACAAGTACATAACTCTTAGGAATTAAATTGATATCAACTGGTTGGGATAACAATTGAATTCTCGAGCTGTAATGCATTGAAGTTGAATACTCATCCAATCTTTGGGGATTCAGATCTCCTGCGGGCACAAAGGAACAGTTGCAGGCTGTTGCTGTCCAATCCGCGCTCTCTGGCTCGGTGCCAGGCTGTGCTGTGCGGCTTGCGACGGTGCGCTGCTGATGCTCACTGTTCGCTTTAACTAGCAAAGTTTGTGCACAGGAGAAAAGATGACTGTGGGTCCCAGCAAGTCAGGAAGAGGACCGGTTCGTTCCTGATGAAGAGCTAGTTCTGAATAGTGATTCAGCTGTCCACAGTTCCGACCTGTTCACGAGGCCTGCTGCTGGTGCTAACCTCGGGCAACCTCCACTCTAGACTCTTAGAACAAAGGAAAGTTCTGGCACTCGGACACACTGGCCGTTCCGTGGTTGTCCGGGCTGAGTCTCAGGATGGTCAGGAGGTGCGCTGCGAGGATGTCCTGCCCTTGGGAGCCTTCTGCTCCTGGGCCGTCCTGCCCTGGAATTCTCCTTTGAATTCCCTTTAGAACAGTCCACAGAATCCTCTCCAGAATCTTACCGAATCTCGTTGAATCTGAATCTGAATCTGAATCTCTCAGGCTCTCTGTGTTGCCTGTTTTTACCTGGAGGAACTTCAGCTCATTGATTGGCTGAAAGTTCCATGGGCATCAGAGTCCCACGTGGGTTACTCGGCCCTACCAGTCCCTGATTGGTTGATCAAGGTGAGATATGAGTCACTTACTCCTGACACTTAGTAATGCAGTCCAGATGTCCAACTGGCACTCCCTAGACAGATAGGCGCTAATGGATGAACATTGATCATGATAGCCAGGCTTAGCTAAGTGCATCCCCCTTTGGGAGCTGTCCTTATCAAAAGAAAACATCTTGCATTAATAGTTTCTCTGTGGCTGCACCACAGAGATGAACAGAGAAATGGGGCCTCATTTGGGAAGGCTCAGAACACTTAATTCTTTCTTATTAATAAGCCTCGCCGCTACATATCCCCCCTTTTTGAAGGTCACGAGGTCCCGAGGCATTGTTGCCTTCAAAACAAAACAGAGTTAAGTGATGTCCCTTGCCATTAGAACATTAATCTTAAATGTCTACATTACTCCTCGAGAATTCATACCGGAACCAGCATTGGGAACAAACAGGATGAATAACATCTGGAGTATGTATAAACACGGTAGGAGACATTATTTAAGTCTAGGAATTACACATCAGGAAGCTCACTGTCAATATCTGATACCTCTGTAGTAGATATTTGGGGAGAAGTCACTTCCTTTCTTTTGACATGCTACCTTTGACTCATTCGTGCTACCCAGAGCTTCAAGCTTCCCAGCTTCCCGGCAGTAGAGTTACAATAACAACAGTTCCTGTTCCCAGCCCTCCGATAAACCACAACACCTGTGTTGGGTATCTGCTAGGGTGGTTTGGAGGTTTGTTCCATTAAAGCAAACTCAACTACCTGTACCTCTTCAGGGCTTACTGTTTCTTGGATTTCTATCCAATTCAATAGTGTGGCACCTGAAGGCATCCAAGACCTCAAGTTTGGTCTTATATTGTCTGGTTCCAGACCGTACAGTGTTAAGTTCAAGCTGTTCTATGGCCTCCTCGGGAACTTACAGGAAAACTGTTTGATTAGGTAGCTGCATTGTGGTAGCTGTATCATACCTGTCACAAGTCACAGTGTCAGTTAAATGTGGTGTGCTGACCAGCCATTTACTTCCCACCTGCTCTTCATGGGGTTCATTAACCTCCCTCTGCTCGTTAGTAGCTTTACACCCTTCATTGGTGAATCGTTTAGACACAGCCAATGGATAGCTTTGGTAGCCATACCCATCTCAAGACTTGGAACCGAATTCAATCTTGGATTGCCTTCTGGGTGAGCTATGAGCGATGGGGTTAATGTCACACACTCCTCTACTGAGAAGAGTGGAATCAAGTGGGTTGGGATTTGTGCCATGGTTAGACTGGCTACAGTGGCACTAAGCTCCCTTAACAGGTCTTGTGTCAACATTCTGGCCTGTTGCACACAAGCATAAACCCACTGTATAACACCAACAATCATGTCCACTGGTTGGGGAATAAGGTTTAACCCTGTTGCATAGGAAGTTGCCTTTAGGGTTTTCCTTAAGCTTTCCAACTTTTGCTGCGGTTGATACAGTCTGTCACTACCCTCTGGCATCTCTGACACCTGCCTTCTTGGGGCAGTCAGGGTGAGAGTGCCAGTAGCACACAAACCTACCAGAAAAAGCAAACGTGCAACAATGGTGGCAGAAATCAGTCCTCCCAAAAGTCTTTTCGGGTGGCTGATCCCAGTCATCTCCTTCTGAGTGACTGTTGCCTTTCTAAGCTGGCACAGCATGTACATGGTGTCTTTCTCAGTATGCCATGTGGCATCTTGGGCACCAACATCCTGGAAATCTGGGGAGATCTGACGCAGCTGCTGATGCTGCTCCTCCTTTTCCAGGGCATCTGCTTTTTCGATTTGTTCATGCCTGTGGTCTAGGAACCCTGCAGGGGGCGGTGCAGCGGTGGAGCATGCCTGACCCTCGGCTGAGTGGTCATCTGGAGCACCTGAGTGATCTGGGATTGTTATCCCATTCTCACTGTTCAGGTCCACCCTGCACACCTCCTGATTGAGGAATCCCTCTATCGGCATGTTTACAATCATTCGCTGGGCGTGGGTGTAGGCCACCTGCTCGCTCCCCCCTTCCCTCGCTAGGGGTTCAGGGAGCTGCCCCAGCACTGGGATAGCTAGTTCACTGTCTTTGAACTTACTATCACCCACCAGGCCCATGTCAGCGCAGGCGGGGATTCTGATACCCCTCTTTGCGATGTCCTGCACTGGCAGGCGGATGGCTTGACCATCCAGCTCCAGTCTGGCTGAACCACTGTTGGTCAGACTCAGACTGACAGACTGAGCTGGTGGCTGTAAGAAAACCGGCTCGGCTTTCATTCCCTGTCCCTTCTGGGGGACTAGGTGTGTTGGCAACCCTGCCGTTGAGGCAGGAACAATCAGGTCAGTCTCACTCACTACCTGGTAGTTGTGAGAATTAATGTTACCTGACTGCAGGTTCCCTGGGTCGCAGCAGAGGGAATCGGCATCTGGGATCAGGTGTGTCCACAGCGCAGTAGTCTCAGCGTCCAGCTGGACCTCCTGTCTAACCTGTGAATGTTGCACCAGGGGCACCTGGCGGTGGCCCTGTGACAGCTGCTCAAGCAGATCCTCACTAATAGAGGACCTCTCAGGGCTAAGGGTGAGGGCTACATCACCAACCTGCTCTCCTGCCATCTGGATCCCTTCCACCACTGCGGGGTGGTGGTCCTGACCCCTCTTGGGTGCCAGGGTGCACAGGGAAAGCTCCTTTTCATCGCCAGGTGGGGAGATCTGCTCCTCTTTAGGGATGTAAAAAGTGTGTGCTTTACCTGGTGGATCAGGCGGCTGCTTGGAGCACCGTTCCTGTGGCAGGGAGGCTGTTGGGAGCTCAGCCGGGACACGACTTCCCTGTATATCCGGGGAACAAGGAAATATTTTTTTTCTTGTCCAGAGGGAACAGAAGGAATCTTCACATAGGCTTCTGTGTTCGGTGGGCACTGTGTGAGCACAGTCTGCCTCTTGGCCCCCCTTTTCTTCTGTACAGAAGGCTTAGGAGCCTTGACCTGTTTCCACACTTTGCCTTTCTGGCGATCCACCAAAGGTTCCTCTCTGAGTCGCATGCCCTTTTCTTTTTCTACCCGTTTGAGCTTGCCGTGTGACATCAAACACCTTTCAACCTCAGTGTCAATCAGCGTCTCACTGTATAAGACATCTCCCATGGCAGCCTTGAGGTAAAAGCTTCCTGCTTTTCCTCTCTGTTTTACTTCCTGCTCTGTGACTTCAGGGGGGGAGTCAGCACTCACTTGGGAGTGGCTGAATTCATCCAGGCAGGAACCCTTCCGCTCAATCAGATAGACTGAGGGAGGGAGAGGGGGCGGGTCTCCGCCTCCTCCAGTGGAGAGTATCAGCTCATTCACGCTTCCGGCTGCCTTGGGGAGCGGTTGTCCCTGTCCTAATAAAGCTTGTTCAAGCCTGGCCAGGCGGGCGGCTACTGAATCCTTTTGTTCAGCCTTTTCGAGCCCTTTCCCTCACCCGGTGTTCTCATGGCACTTAGGACGCTGGGTGCTGTCCAGTGTGCCTGCTTTGGAACAGGGCTTAGCCAGCTCAGGAGCCTGTGCTCCTTCGAGCAGGGGGGAATTAACCCTGCTGGCTCTGACGGCGAACACAGTCGCTTTAACAGCTTTTTGCTCAGAGCGACTTTGGACATCATACTCCCAGGCTTTCTGCACGAATCTCTTAATATCAGTCATTTTCATGGTCTGTGCATCTGTATGCATTAAGATCATCTTTCTGACTGATGGGTGGAGATTCGCAATGAATAAACCCTTGAAATGTGTGTTCTCTTCGCAACCCTCATCATTTCGCCCTGCAAAATAAGTTCGTCTAAGTCTCTCGTAATATTCGCGAGGGGACTCTGCTCTCTCGTGCTTAATGTTAAGAGTGGCGGCTATCGCAGCAGTCGGGTCAATAAACGCACTGTATTCTTCGATAAGTGCTTGACAAAGCTGCTCAAAATCATTACAGACTTCTTTCATCTGCCTAGTCATCCACTCATGTACAGCTCTGCTGGTAGTTTTCCTGACCAGAAACACTTTCTCCTGTTCTGTGGCGTTTGGCAGGTACTGCAGGGTATACCTGAGGTCTTGAATATAACTCTCTATATTATTCTCTGACACTGCGGGGTCAAATCTCTCTATGTCCTTCGCTAGCTCTCTCAGAGAATGGAGATTTTTTCTTCTAGCTTCTCCGCTGACGGAGATATGGAAGAGATCGTGGTCAGACCTGTCGCTGCTAGAGAGAGTGCTTAATAGCGACTCGAATTCAGACCTTTTAGCAACCATCGTTAACTTAAAGAGTATTACTTTTAAGTATGAAATCACAGTTTTACCACAGAAAACCACAAGATCAAGTATGCAATCAACCCGGTAGATCGCAAAAGATCACAAAACAATCAAGCACTGCTTAAAGAGCAAGGGGAACTTTTTTTTTTCGGCTTTTAGCACACTGTATTGTCGTGTATGAAACCCGCGGCGTTTTATATTAAATTATTCCACTTGGTTGACTCATTTCAGTCTTGCCACGCCCACCCAGGGACGCCAAATAATGTAGGGAAAACCGGTTCTGTAGGGTTTGGGCATTTACTGAGACAATTATTAATTGTAGCAGTAAATCACAAAGTTGATTCTTTTGATGGCTTTAGAGTCCAACCATGCGACATAACTCAAACAACGCACACACACAGGTACTAATACACGAGGATACATTTATTAATACATAGAATATGCATGTAAACCTAACAGATCTTATCGAGAGGGTTATCAGAATACAAAAGATATATATTCAATCAGTTATGAAGTGTTACACATATCAAGAGGACATACGTTCAGTATATCATTCATTTAAACCGTTTCGTAAAGTGAACTTGGTTACAACTTCTACATTAGATACTCAAAACAAGTACATAACTCTTAGGAATTAAATTGATATCAACTGGTTGGGATAACAATTGAATTCTCGAGCTGTAATGCATTGAAGTTGAATACTCATCCAATCTTTGGGGATTCAGATCTCCTGCGGGCACAAAGGAACAGTTGCAGGCTGTTGCTGTCCAATCCGCGCTCTCTGGCTCGGTGCCAGGCTGTGCTGTGCGGCTTGCGACGGTGCGCTGCTGATGCTCACTGTTCGCTTTAACTAGCAAAGTTTGTGCACAGGAGAAAAGATGACTGTGGGTCCCAGCAAGTCAGGAAGAGGACCGGTTCGTTCCTGATGAAGAGCTAGTTCTGAATAGTGATTCAGCTGTCCACAGTTCCGACCTGTTCACGAGGCCTGCTGCTGGTGCTAACCTCGGGCAACCTCCACTCTAGACTCTTAGAACAAAGGAAAGTTCTGGCACTCGGACACACTGGCCGTTCCGTGGTTGTCCGGGCTGAGTCTCAGGATGGTCAGGAGGTGCGCTGCGAGGATGTCCTGCCCTTGGGAGCCTTCTGCTCCTGGGCCGTCCTGCCCTGGAATTCTCCTTTGAATTCCCTTTAGAACAGTCCACAGAATCCTCTCCAGAATCTTACCGAATCTCGTTGAATCTGAATCTGAATCTGAATCTCTCAGGCTCTCTGTGTTGCCTGTTTTTACCTGGAGGAACTTCAGCTCATTGATTGGCTGAAAGTTCCATGGGCATCAGAGTCCCACGTGGGTTACTCGGCCCTACCAGTCCCTGATTGGTTGATCAAGGTGAGATATGAGTCACTTACTCCTGACACTTAGTAATGCAGTCCAGATGTCCAACTGGCACTCCCTAGACAGATAGGCGCCAATGGATGACCATTGATCATGATAGCCAGGCTTAGCTAAGTGCATCCCCCTTTGGGAGCTGTCCTTATCAAAAAAAAACATCTTGCATGAATAGTTTCTCTGTGGCTGCACCACAGAGATGAACAGAGAAATGGGGCCTCATTTGGGAAGGCTCAGAACACTTAATTCTTTCTTATTAATAAGCCTCGCCGCTACACAGTATTTAGAATAGTTGAACAACGCTGGTACTATCAACTAAGTCAACAAAAAATGATTATGCAAAACCTGGTCCAAAATGACATTTGAAAACCTTTTTACAGCTCAAAGATTGATTAAATTACTTTTTATAGAACCAGCCCTTCTTTTATGAGTCACAGGTAGAAAATCTTGCAATAAAATACAAAAGTAATTATTAATTTACTTTGAATGTCATGAACAACTAAACCTCTAGGGTCACTTTAAACAAAATGCTGATTTAGTACTGAGCTGCATATTAAATTGAGTACTAGCTAGTAAGTTACTATCTTGGGATCATTCCCAGCTCTGTGTTCAATTGAAATGAAAAATAACTGCAGAACAAAGTTGAGACCAGCTGAGACCAGCTGGTATGAAGGCTTAAGCTGTTCTACCAAGCATGAACTGAAGGGGGCTCAAATTCATATTTTGTAACATTCATACTAATATATACTGATGGAAAAATAAATGCAATACCTCCTCCTCCACACTCTGGCCCTCCTGTCTGGGTGTAACAGGCTGAAGAGTGACTCATCCGTGAAAAGGACCTGATGCCACTTGCTCTAAGGCCAGCAGCATGGAGCCCTACTGTCCTATCACTGATGCAAGCATTTTGTCTGCAGTTTCAGCAGCTGTACAGGTGGCAGATCTGAAATGATCTCTCAGATGGGCCAGCCTGATGTGTCGGTCCTGCTCTGATGTGGTCACTCAAGGGTGACCGGATCTTGGTCAGTCATCTGTCCTGCCAGTCTGCTGAAATCTTCTCTGCATTTGGGACACTGCAGTGGAGTGGCTTACTCCATAGTGTCTGGCAACACTGGCACATGACATGCCTGCCTGCAGCATGCCAATGGCCCTTTCCCTTGCTTCTGGTGACATTCGAGACATTATGGAATGCACAGGAAACTGACTTAGTGTGGCCTTTTCTTGCAGTGACCTAAGCTTTGAATTAAGGCCTTTTTTTAAAGGTGACCTGAATCAGGCATTGTTCCACCTGGACCTTGTTGGGTTAAAGTGCAGCTAAAAAGCTTTAGTGTGATTGGCAAGTTGCAATGTCTTACTGCACAAGCTGTATTGCTGGTCACAGGGTTTAAAACAAATTTACAACTTTTTGTGAAAGTACATAAGCTATAACTATAGTATTCTCATTCCAGAAAATGTTGTGTTTATTTTTTCCATAAGTATATTTTAATTATCCATACTAGTTAGCTAATATGTGGGCCAACAATTATATATATATATTATTTGGTTGTATATATACCATAGTTGAATGCTAGTGATAGTTTTATGTTAATTTTTGTAAACATGTATAATAAAATTCTCTAGATTAAGTCATGTACTTTGTATAGCTGCTGTTGGAGTTTGATTATATGGTGTATTACAGCAGATAATGTTAACAATAAGATGCTACCATATTTGGAACTTTCCTTTTTCCTTGTTCCTTTTTGTATGATACTAAATTGCTTAATTTATAGCAAATATAAACTGCTATGTTGCTTTGTCTATAGCAGAATTAAACTTTTATGGACAATTGTACAGTTAGTTGAACCAGTTCTTTAAAGGAACCACTATAGATCATGTATTAATTAAAGTTAGTAATGGAAGCAGCATAGAAGAGGGGGAGCAATGACATTTTAATACCAGATGGTAATGTACCATGTAACACAGAGAAGTGACTCACATGTTGGCAGCTCTTTATTTTATGTATTCATTCTGAGTAATTATAATTATATATAATATTTCAGTTTTATAATTTTACTTATAGTTATAGAACATCATTAGAAATGTATGGTTATATATATTAGCAGTGAAAAACAGACATCCTATATATATTAAACTATTTATTTCTATTAATACATAATTATAATATTACAGTTGTACATGTTAATATCAGAATAAATGTTTTATTATAAAATTAAATTATTATAATTTTAACAATTGTATGAATTATTCCAAAAACTGTACTGCACTTTCTTGTATCTAATGTCTAATAATCACTTCTTCACCCTTTAAGTCATTAAAATGGGAATAACTTCAATTTTTCCAGTTTTAATGACTTAATCATTATTCATGACAAAAATAAGCAAAAAAGCAGTATAATATAAACAGTTAAAATCCACCTAAACAGTAGATACCGAGCTGTAATTTATGCCCAACAAAAGTTTTTAAATTAATACAAAATATTTTTCTCAAAAACGTGTCAAAATTATTGGATCCCCTATGTTTTTAAAGAAAATCAAACAAAATGAAATCTACAATGAAATTTTACATTTTTAAATACATCCCATTATTAAGGAATGTTTCTTTATTTCTTTTTTATAGATAAAAACATCTATAAAAAATAAAAAAAGAAAAATGTTGATCTTCACAAACCATGTAATACATAAAAAATACATAAAAGGTTAAATATACCCCTTAACACTATTAGGGCAATAATTAAGAAGTTCAAAACCACTAAAACAGTGGTTAATTTACCAGGAAAAGGACGTATAGGCAACTTGCCCCAACACACTGTGAGCAAGATTGCAAGGGAGGAAAAGCTGTTGGAGTTTTCCAATCACCATTGGGACTTTGATTGGAATGGTGCTATGGTCAGATGAGACCAAAATTGAACTACTTGGCCACTCACACTATCGGCACATTTGGCAATTGATACATACAAAAAAAGGACCTCATACCCATTGTGAAATATGAAAGTGGATTGATGATTTTGAAGCCACTGGCCCTAGGGCCCTTGTTAAGATTAACGGAATCATGACCACTTCTAAGTATTAGTATATTCTGGCCATAATCCTGGTTGCCTCTGCCAAAAAGATGGACTTAGTTGCAGGTGGACCTTCCAGCATGACAATGTCATAAACACACCTCAAAATCAATAAAGAAATGCTTGAATAATAACAAAACAAACATTTTGCAATGGCTATCTCAGTCTGTGGTCTGTATTGAAGAGGGCAGACCATATCAAGGAACTGGAAAATTTGTGCATAGAGGCACAGTGCAAGATCCCTCCCAATATGTTCTCTAAGATTATTAAACATTATAGGGGAAGGCTTTGTGCTGTTATCCATCTTAGAAGATGTTGTACAAAGTACCTGAAACAGGGATCTTATAATTTTGACACCTGTGTTTTTGAGAAAAAAAATAGTATTTTGTTTTGAAATAATCATTTTAGAATAAAAGCCTGTAGTTTTCCCATTTTTGATAAATGAATATCTATCTGTATAAAATAGAATACTAAAAATACTGTATAACTATCTGTGCTGTTGATTTTATGTCTTCTTAATCTTTATCAAGGGTGCCAATAATTCTTGAGCCAACTGTAAGTATCTGTAAGTATTTAAGAATAAACCAGCACTTTTTGGATGTGCAATTTATTTTTAATATTTTAATGAAACACAAAATGTGCATGGTAACTTCTGCATGAAACATTTTGTATTTTAAAACAATCAAAAAGTAATGTTGGGCTTTTAGTTGTCCGGTTAAAAATAAATGGGACATTTGATGGAAGCAGAGGTAAAGATGATTCTGATTAGCTGCTTCAGCAGTGTAAAATGTATTCTACTCTGTTGAGTGCTCACAGTTACAGCAAAATGAATTGCCTGTCCTTAGCACAGAGTTTCATTAATATGTGAGCCAGATCACAATTTGATCATGTAAGATAATGATAATAGATGTCTCCTTCTTAAAAAAACTGTCTAATAATTCAAAGATGTATAACATGAAGTAATGAAAAAATGTCACTACCCAAACAAGTCCTGGCATGCTGTTCAATGTCAGAAGAAAAATAAAATAACATCATTTTCTAAAGATATACAGATGCAGCCATTCAAAGTGCGCGGTACAGACACGTACCGGAGGTAATTGGCTACGGCATCGCGCATCGTGACGCAAGATGACGCGGGGTACCGCGGTACGTGATTGGTTGACCGACAGGGGCACTCGTGGTCTGTTGGTCTGTCGTAGAAAGATTTACAGTAAACGTCTTTACTGTGCCCGTTGTAGTATTTAATATTTATATGGAATTTTACCACTGAAGGGAAATCTTAGTGCCTGAGCATAAAAATAATAGGATAGCTTGGTCAAAGCTCAACTAAGTTAGCAACAGTATCTAAGAAGGGAAGGGTTCATAGCATAGTTAGGTCAATAGCAGTTGTCTCACTTTTGTGGTTTATATGCACTCAAAACAGCCTTGTGCCACTCGTTAAATGCACAGGAATGTGGCCAAAGAGACCCCTCTGATTAAACACATCGTAAAACTATATCAAAGCTGTATATTTAATTATATGTACTGTAGATAGGTCCAGCAAGTCTCCGGACTGGTTCTTTCCCAAAACCACAGGTAAAAGGTTACTATCCATCAACCAAAGGTAGATCCATCAATACGTGATCTGTTGAGTGGGTACCAGAATCAAACCTGATAGCATCTTAGCCAATTACTAACTGGTAAAGTCGTCCCAGTCATCCCCAAACTGGAACATAATCCATTTTTCTTGTGTTTGCAAATCCACAGTTACAGATGCAGCCATTCAAAATGCGCGGGCGATACCGCATTATTTTGCGGTGCGCTGTACGCAGTCTACCGCGAGTTACCGGTAAATACCGCTAGTTACCGTAAATTCTCCTATAATACCGCAAGCAAAATAATAGTATCCGGAATTTCCGCAAAATGGAGCTAATAAAGCTCAACCTCTCATGTTTGAGCTGTCGCCGTCAAAGTCTTTAACGAAGACATTACTTATAGTATTAATAATGAATGACCTTGGACAAGCTGTAAACACAAAGTATTGCCCTTGTCCACATTCTTTTTTTTCATTGACCGTCTTTGTAAAAGTAACACCACAGCATTTTGCAATCACGCATTTGTTTCCAATCATGCAAAGTAAAGTAATTTTTGAGAATCGATTCACCATGCCTTTCACATACTCATAAAAGAGATTGATTTAGGAACATAAACATATTACCGTATGCAAACTGTACTGTATACAGTATGTATATGTATATTTAATGTCTTAACTGTGCCCGTTTAAGTATTGAATATTTATATGGGATTTTACCACTGAAGGGAAATCTTAGTACCTGAGCATAAAAAGAATAGGAGCATACTGTAACGCGTGTGAAGGCCATAAACGATATTAATTTTGGAACATAAACATACAGTACTGTATATGGCTGGTCTTGGTACTTTAAAGTAAAAAATACACACCAGTATTCCATTTCTCCCTAAACATTTTAAGCATCGAAGTCTTTAACTAAAGAGATACCGGAGTCAACAAGCATACTTTTAGAATTTGATTAATAGGGAATATAATATGGAATCGCGTATCTAAAGAATTTAATAACGATATGATTATATTCGTGTACTGCGACAGGGCTGTGTAGGGCTGTTTCGCCTCCCTCTTCATGTGACTTCCCTTGTAGCCTACTGGTCTACGTGCCTGACTACCAACTCACGGGTTGTGTGTTCAAATCCAGCTGGTGCTGGACTTTTCTTTTAACAAACATTTCTTCGAAAAAATAGAATAGCGATATTATGGACAATCAATTGACTTTTATATTTCAAAATATCACAACATGATCGATTCTAAGTCATTTTTGATAACAATCAACAAACAAACATTTCTTTGAAAAAATGAGACGTTTCCCTTGGTCAGAGATATAAATATATAATATATAAATAAATTAAATTTAACTAACATGTGAAATAGCTTGTGAAAAAGTGGTAGTTTTAAGCTTTTCTGCTAATATAATATGGAATCGCGTATCTAAAGAATTTAATAACGATATGATTATATTCGTGTACTGCGACAGGGCTGTGTAGGGCTGTTTCTCCTCTCTCTTCATGCGACTGTACCAGGAAGAGGATTTCTTTCTATTCGAAACGTGTATTTTAAAAGTTTAAGAAGTAAAAACCTTACAGCGTACACAGATTTCTAAACTGATCAGGATCGTTATCTTTGTCTTATGCATAATAATGTTCACCGCTCTGTACAGCAAATTAATAATAAACTTTATTTTATATAGCGTTTTAAACGAATAAGTAATTAGATTGCTCATAAACCTAATCACTTGCTTTTTCTTTTTATTTAGGCTCAGATTTCAACTGTAGATCGTATTATTAATAACCATAATAACAACCAACCAACAAAAACAACCATATAAACATAATACCAACCAAAAACATAGATAACGACCACACTACAAAATCAAATATATCAAACCATTATACTCTCGCAAATTCCTCCAATTATCATAATCCTGCCCCTTATGCAAAACCAAACCCTCCTTCCATCCCAGTTTATCCTCTTTATCATAAACAAAATCCACCTGGCGTTTGTAATCGTTTTTATTTTCAAATAAATTTTAGCAAAGTCATGTATTTAAAAAATCTTAAGATTTTTATATTTATGTCTTTATTTAGTGGTTTCATTAGTGACAAAGGCTAGTGACCTTTGTTTCATTAGTGACAAAGGCTAAAAGGGCTTTTATGTAAACCATGTTTGCTATTAATTCATTCAGGGCTAAAGTATGTTCATTGTCTTCAAATGAAAGAAGGGTTCCTTTCGCCGTAGTCAGGTTGAAATTAGAAGCTTGCCACGCCCAGACTGTTACACAAACGTATTAGCATGTTAAAGCGATTTCATTGAGGAGCCTCGCCTTTCTTAACTAGTACTGTACTTACTGGGTTTTTTTTTATTGGGGGGGGAGGTGTCTTTCACTGGAAATCTCGCCTGCTTCTACTTTACGAGTACAACCCCCTCTCTGCCGGAGTGCTGGCTGTGACGAATTAAACCGGTTTCACAGGTATTTTCAAAGTAGGAAGTACAGTGTTAACTGGTAGCTGGGCTCCTCAATGAAATCGCTTTAACATGCTAATGCGTTGGTGTAACAGTCCGGGAGTGGCAAGCTTCCAATGTCAACTCGACTCGATTGGAAGACAATGAACGTATTTTAGCCCTAAATGAATTAATAGCAAACATGGTTTACATAAAATACATTTTTCCAAGAAAGTTTATAATAATACGATCTATAGTTGAAATCTGAGCCTAAATATAAAGGAAAAGCATTTTCAGAGAGCAATCACGCTGTGTTTATGTAGAAAAAGCAATTAGGTTTATGAGCAATCTAATTACCTATTCACTTAAAACGCTATATAAAATAAAGTTTATTTAGAGATGAATGATCAGTGTCGCAGTTTAAATAATTTTCGTAGGAGGGCTTGGACAGATTCCAAGTGCATTTTTGTAATTTATGTTGCATTGTCCAATGTGCTGTTGTAATACAGTTTAGAATACAGATAGTCTAAGCTTTATCAGCTTTATTTATGGGTTGCAATTTAGAAAAAGTCAAAAACCGCACTCAAAATGCAATTTAGAGCTTTCTGGCAAGAGGAGACACCCACATTTTAATGTAACATGCCACTGTTTGTGCATGAACAAAGTAATACTGCAATTTTCCTTAGATACGCGGGATCTTGCACTGTGCCTCTATGCACAAATTTTCCAGTTCCTTGATATGGTCTGCCCTCTTCAATACAGACCACAGACTGAGATAGTCATTGCAAAATGTTTGTTTTGTTATTATTCAAGCATTTCTTTATTGATTTTGAGGTGTGTTTATGACATTGTCATGCTGGAAGGTCCACCTGCAACTAAGTCCATCTTTTTGGCAGAGGCAACCAGGATTATGGCCAGAATATACTAATACTTAGAAGTGGTCATGATTCCGTTAATCTTAACAAGGGCCCTAGGGCCAGTGGCTTCAAAATCATCAATCCACTTTCATATTTCACAATGGGTATGAGGTCCTTTTTTTGTATGTATCAATTGCCAAATGTGCCGATAGTGTGAGTGACCAAGTAGTTCAATTTTGGTCTCATCTGACCATAGCACCATTCCAATCAAAGTCCCAATGGTGATTGGAAAACTCCAACAGCTTTTCCTCCCTTGCAATCTTGCTCACAGTGTGTTGGGGCAAGTTGCCTATACGTCCTTTTCCTGGTAAATTAACCACTGTTTTAGTGGTTTTGAACTTCTTAATTATTGCCCTAATAGTGTTAAGGGGTATATTTAACCTTTTATGTATTTTTTATGTATTACATGGTTTGTGAAGATCAACATTTTTCTTTTTTTATTTTTTATAGATGTTTTTATCTATAAAAAAGAAATAAAGAAACATTCCTTAATAATGGGATGTATTTAAAAATGTAAAATTTCATTGTAGATTTCATTTTGTTTAACTCGCGGTATTTACTGGTAACTTGGGGTAGACTGCGTACAGCGTACCGGAAAATAATGCGGTATCGCCCGCGCATTTTGAATGGCTGCATCTGTATAAGAAAACCTCCTGTAAACAAGAATAGCAAGTAAAAACTTAATAGCTTAGATTAAGTATACACTATAGAATATTTTACACAAAGTGTATTGTATGTATGACTAATGAAATGTTTGGCCAGTTTTGTGTTTTGGAGGCCTCTGTAATATTTTCATTTTACCTCTGAACTTGATTTAATTGATAATTGAATCTGTTGTTAATTGAAAAACACCTCTAAAACTTGTGTCTCCAGGCTAACAGGACAGGAGTTGCACCTCTCAGAATGTGATGATTAGACAGCCAATTCTTCCCAGCAGTTCAGCTGGAGACAAATGATTACAACAGTAGGAAAAGCCCCAGGCAAGTATTGACTTATTCTTTACAATATATTCCTTGCGCCATTCTACTATAGACTGAGACCAGTTTGTTAGCAAAATAATTAATCTTATGTTGTTCATTTCCATTCGACAGTGTTCAAACTGGCATTATATCTTCCTGGATCCTGAAATGTACTGAGGACTTTAAGCATTAATATTGACCATTGCAATTTGTGTATGATTTAGAATTTTGGGGGTGAAAACAACTTCTTTTAGCAAAGAGTTAAATTAGTATATTTCTACATCCTAATATGTTGATATAATCAACTTCAAATATTAGAATCAAGGCAAAAACAAAACAGCAACAGAAATAAAAACATATATTAAGCTCTCTCTCATGCTTAATTAACATTCATAAAGCATGAAAACTCTATCTGGAATTATTAGAGACTAAAATCATCATATAGTGTTATAATAATTTAATTCAAAGAGCAAAAAATGGAGGTAATCTGATAAATTCAAAAGGCAATTGGATCCAATATAGTGTCTTTTTGAGATAAGTGATGGCAACTAAATTAATGTCAGATTTGAACAGAAGGTCATTGATTTGGATAATGAAATGAGTAAGTTTATTCATGTTCTATTGAACAGAGTAATACAAAGAGCAAAGTAATTGCCCACCATTACCCATGCTTTCATGATCTGCTTTAAACAATGGCAGAGTGGGAATAAAACTGATAGGGAATAGGAAGGAGATGCCAGATCCCATTTTTAAACCAATGTAAAAAAACTATTTAATTCAAGCCTAAAACTTCCTGCATAGTCAATCCAATAAAATATAAAACTAAAAACTAAAATTAATACATAATTATTAAAAATTATTAAATAACAAGCAAAAAACTATTGGACAGGTATACAGCCTTTTGCATAGCAAACAATTCTATAAAGGAAAATAAAGTAGAATGAAGTGACTTAAAATAAAGCATTCATTTTACACCAATATTACATCGATATTTATCAGATTTTATTTTGCTACTTAAAATCATTCAGGATGCTATGAAGCAAATGTTTCCAACATAAATTTTATTTTAAAAATCATGAAATAGAGAACTAGAAAATACAGTATCTTGTTACAAATGGGGGGTTATGAAAATGTTGAAAATCATGAATTGTCCGAGCAGTTCTGTCAAAAAGTAAAATAATTATTCATAACCCCCAACTTGTAAGTGATTTCTCCAGAATATGCCTGACCATCTGGAATAATTAGAGGAATGTGAATTATTTATTCTTTGGCACAGCTTTGTTGAAAAGAACAATAATTTAGGCACACTTGATTAAACAAATATTTATTATAATGACAAGACACAAACTACACTACACACAAAAAAATATACAACACACAAGTTACTCTATGTATAGTATTTACAGACAAGGCATTTCAGAGGCCTAACATTCTAATCACCCCCCAAAAATGGACTTCTACTAAGTATGAAACTCTTAATTAATGCCTACAGACGCCAAATAAGCGATAAGGTGCCTTCTAAATAAATACGATACAACTTGCAGTTAAATCTCTCACAAAATATATGGGAACCTATCCCCTTATTCTAAAAATGCACCCTAAGCAGAAAATACATTTCTAACTGAGGTAACATTACCCAGGAATCCCACGTTCCCTAAAAAAAGAGAATAGCACGCTCTAACAAGGTTCAAATACTTAGCTCCACTCAGGTTTGGTTTGGATGATCATGAAGTAGGGTCTCTCACCTAGCTCAAGCTTCAAGTCCCAACTCTTCCGGACTCTTGTCTCTCATTGTTCCCTAATTCTTCTCTTCTCGTCTTACTTCTCTCTGTGCTCTTCTTGTGGTCTCATATTGTGTGTTTATATACTGCTCATTGATAACCATTAACCCACAACTTACCTAGGTACAGATGCAGCCATTCAAAGTACACGGTACACACATGTACCGGAGGTAATTGGCTATGGCGTTGCGCAGTTGCGACGCGCCGCGCGGTACCGCGGTACGTGATTGGTTGACCGACAGGGGCACTCGTGGTCCGTTGGTCTGTCGTAGAAAGATTTACAGTAAACGTCTTTACTGTGCCCCTTGTAGCATTGAATATTTATATGGAATTTTACCACTGAAGGGAAATCTTAGTGCCTAAGCATAAAAAGAATAGGAGCATACTGCAACCCGTGTGAAGGCCATAAACGATATTAATTTTGGAACTTAAACATACAGTATATGGCTGGTCTCGGTACTTTAAAGAAAACATACACACAGTATTCCATTTCTCCCTAAACATTTTAAGCATCAAAGTCTTTAACGTGATACCGGAGTCAACAAGCATACTACAAAAAATCGCTGGCATTATATCCTAGAAGACACAGACCGGCGCCAGACCGGGAGAATGCCCGCAGCGTAAAAGAAAATGCCTGATGAACTAGGGATTGGACAGTTTCCAAGTGCTTGTACAATCGATTGAAATGTTCAAGTAATTGTGCAAAAGAAATAAACAAAATAATCATTTATTTCTTTATCATATTGGATACCTAATGTCCTCTCTTTGCTAGTTAGTGGCTGTGTTTCTGCATTGGGTTTCACTGGGTGACTACGTTCTCAGGCGGAAGATGCAAACAGCTTAATTTTCGTGTTAAATAATTTTTTTAAATTAAAATTCATTCTATACAGCAATCGCATATTTGGGTACTGTTTCATAAAACTTTCATGCTTAAAATGTTTAGGGAGAAATGGAAGTGGTAAAATTTCATATAAATATTCAATACTAAGCGGATTAAAATGTGCACAGTAAAGAGATTAAATGATTAAATCTTTTCACTACCGACCAATGCACCACGAGTGCCCCTGCCGGTCATTTTGGCCAGCCAATCACTTACCGCGGTGCCCTGCGGTGGCTTGTGGGTAGTTTCCCGTACCGCGGGTTTGTACCGTGCATCTTGAATGGCTGCATCTGTATGTATGTCCACATTTTGTGTTATTGTCTGATAATGTAAAATTTTGTTTTTAAAGCCAATATTTTAAATATATTTTATAATCAAAACCTAAAATAAAATTATGTTTTTTATTACTATTTATACACACATACTAATAATTCTGTATTCTGCTGTGATGAATGCCAACCTCTGAGCTACAAAACCCTAAGCCAGCATATCCACTTTATTAATGTGCATTTCACTGATCTGTCACTGTTGGCTTGCGGAACCTCTCTGGGCTCCCAAGATGTACTAATGGTCCCCTTTTGGAGAAGCCTCAGTCCCAAAAACCAGTCCTTCACAGAGATATTATTTCCCAAAAAAGCGTTAGCTCCTCTTCTCACATGGGAGAACTCTTTCAGGCCTCTATTCTACTGAGAGAGCTGAACAAATGAATTCCTGACAAATTCCCAAACTCTATTTTTCTTCCTTACAAAATATAACCTTTTGCTTCCCTGGATCCTCTGGCACATTCAACTAGGCTCTCCACACTATGGCTAGTCTTCCCTTTACCTTGAAGAAGACATGTTCCATGTCTTTTCTGAGACCTACTGGCACACCTTAGCCTGGCACCCAGTTCCAGCTATAAACACTACTAATCTGCCCAAATATAAAGACTACAGAGAATTCAAACAAATCCTACTAAAAAAACTACTAAATGCTCTCTGGATCCATGTTTCTTTACTAAATTCACACTTAACAAAATTCTTGCAAATTTTCATTATCTGTTTTCTAAAATTTTCAAACCTAAACTGGATTTAGCACTCCTGTGCTATTTTAACTTACTATCATTAAGGATACAACTAACTTTTTAAATTTTATTGAGATAATAAAACAACTTACCGCATTACAACATTCTATACAGAATCATAAAATAATAAAAATGAAAAAAGTCATAAAGAATAAAAAACATTCCACACTCTGTGCAAGCCAGGATGTATCACAAAATGAAAACTGCCTCCAACATGACCTGCTGAAACATAACTCCTTGACACATCACACACTAATGGTAATATACGTTTGCCATAATGCCTACCTTCAGTCTTTCTCTCTCTCAACTTTCTCCAATGGATCAGGGTACAGTACTTCAAAGAGTGCGAAGCCTGCTGCAACACTACTAAAGGCAGGTTTTTTTATGGTCTGTACACCAGCATGTATCTGGTTTTCATTAAGGTTTCCCTTAGGCAAATGACCCGCCAGGCTCTGTTTTCTTCCATTTTTGTTAGCTTCTCCAGTCCTTGTCCATGGAACTCTTCTTGTGGATCAGTTATGCCACAGTACAGGAAACACCATATCCAGCTCTTGTCGTCTTCCCCATCACAGCCCTTGTTGAAAAAAAAACATACACAATCAGCCAGGACATGTATTCTTGTCTGTTCAACAGGTCAGGGTGACTGACTCTTCTCCAGACACAGCTGCAGTCCCCAGCTACGATGCCACAAATTGGACACACTTAATCCCTACCCTGCACAATAAGCTCCAATTTCCTTGCATCTATCAATACATCCAGTGACTCAGTTTCCAAATTCCATTAATTCAGAATGGTATTTATATTGATATATGAATATAGGAGGTTAAAAGCAAAAGGTAATGTTAAAGGAATTTCAAAACCTTTAAAGCCTTCAAATAAAAGCCACACAGAAAATAAGATGTAAAAGATACCTTCCTCCTATTTCCAACAGCTAAAAACAGACGCATTGACACATACAGTACTTGTACATTAGGAAAATAAACAACTCAGGAATCCCTTTCTCATCCATGTCAACCATATTTGCCACAACCTCCCTCTTCATAGTCTCCCATTTTAACCTCCGAAAATTAAATAATCATCTTCAAATCCAATAAAACAGATCTTGAAGGCATAGACACTACCAATAAACAATAATGTGCGCACATATGTAAACTTATAGCTTTAACTACCAAATATCTTTTTCTTTATTTTTAAGCTCCATAGTTAACTGCCATCAACTCCACAGTCCAATTTTCCTTTTGACCTTACCAACCACTCCCTCCCAATTCCTGCTCCCCATCCCATCAGTCAAATTTTACTGGCAGAATGGTTATTTCGTCTCTATGTAATTCAATTAAATTCAACTTTATTTGTCATTATACTTACACAGGTGCATAGTATAGTGAAAAGTGTTTTTCACTCAGGTACAGTATGTTAATAGTACAAAAGATAAGACAATAGACAGTAATACCATAACAATAACAGTGTAATAACATAACAGTGTAAACAAAACTGTGCAAATATGCAAACAGAGAAAGAATACAACAGGACAAAAACAGTGCAAAAGTAATTTGGGGAACAGTGGAAAAATAGTATGGTAATTAATAAATATTACAACTGTTGTAACAGAAAGAATAAGTTCTGGATCCCGAGATGAAGCTAAACAGATGAGTTTATTGCATGCAAGGAACAATAGAACCAAAGTCTTGTTTCCCGCAAGAAACAACAAAACAGAAGTATTGTTCAAAGTGCTCGTACAAACTTTTAGTTTATATAGCCCTTTCCTGATGCTTATGACGTAGCTCATTATAATGGTAAAGGGGGGAGTTCACGGTGTTTGACCAGTTTATAAACTCTGGCCAAATGGTCAGGGTTTTAGATTACCCTCCCTGGGGTGTTTCGTAGTTGGCATCTGGAATCCTTATCAGTTATCTCCCTTCCTGCCATAAACTCCAGCTAACGCCTTCTTCACATCTTCTATCTTTCCTCACAACTATACAGTTTTAAGTACAATTTCAGATTACATCCAGTTGCCGTGTATGTAGTGGTGTTGGAGTACAGTCATTGTGGGTACAGATAGAAGTTAGGAGAGATCATAGTATGATGGGAGGGAGTGGGGGTGTCACCAGCTTGACAGTTCTGGGGAAGAAGCTATTTTGGGAGTCTAGTTGTGTGCGACTGGAGTGTCTGGAACCTTCTGCCAGATGGTAGTTGGACAAACAAGTTATGACTGGGGTGAGTGGGGTCAGACATAATTTTGGTGGCTTTTTTCAGACTCCTGGTGTTATAGATTTCCTGGATGGATGGTAAGGCACTGCCGATGATGTGTTGGGCAGTTTTGACCACCTCCTGCAGTGTCTTACGGTCTGATGTGGTGCATTTGCCGTACCAGACTGTGATGCAGCTGGTCAGTATGCTCTCCACTGTACATCTGTAGAACTTTGTGAGGATCTGTGGATGCAGGCGTATTTTCTTCAGCCTTCTCAGGAAGTACAGCCACTGTTGTGTCTTCTTGATGAGACTGGAGGTGTTGAGTGTCCATGTGAGGAGATGTGAACACCTAGGAATTTGAAGTTATTCACCACCTCCACCGCAGACTCTTAGATGTAGATGGGGGAGTGGACTTTTCCTTGTCTCCTGAAGTCAACGATCAGCTCTTTGGTTTTGCTGATGTTGAGACATAGGTTTTTGGTTCGGCAACAGTCTGCAAGTTGTTTTATCTCCTCCCTGTAGGCAGCCTCGTTGTTGTCAGTGATCAGGCCCACGACTGTGGTATTGTCAGCATACTTGATGATGGTGTTTGTGCTGAACTTGGCAGTACAGTCATGGGTGAACAGGGAGTAAAGCAGTGGGCTGAGCACACAGCCTTGAGGGGCACCAGTATTAAGGGTGAGCATGTTGGAGGTGAGGTTGCCAATCCTGACAGTCTGTGGTCTGCTGGTGAGGAAGTCTAGGATCCAACTACAGAGGGTTGTATCTAAACCTAGAGCCCTGAGTTTGGTAGAAAGTTTTATGGGTATGATGGTGTTAAATGCTGAGCTAAAGTCAATGAATAGCATTCTTGTATAGGTGTTCCTTTTATCCAGGTGGGTTAGTGTGGTGTGTAAAGCTATAGAGATTGCATCCTCCTTGGAGTGATTTGAGTGATAGGCAAACTTGAGAGGATCAAGTGTTTTTGGAAAGCTGGGAATTATGATGGGGGTGAGTGCAATAGGGCGGTAGTTGTTCAGGCATGTGGGGGCTGATTTTTTTGGTACTGGCACAATGGTGGTCGTCTTGAAGCAGCTAGGTACAGTGGCCACAGGTTGAGTACAGACATCAGCTATCTGCCAGTCACATGTTCTGAGTACCAGGCCAGGGATACCATCAGGTTCAGTGGCTTTTTGTGTGTTCACTTTACATAGTGATTTCCACACATCTACTGTAGCTTGGATAGTGTGGGGGGTGGGGTGGCAGGGGAGTCAGTGGTCCAGGTGGTTGCTTCAGGGTTATGAGCTTCGAAGCTTGCATAGAAAGTGTTAAGCTTGTTTTGAAGAGAGGGGTCAGTAGCGCTTACAGGGCTTGTTTTGTTCTTGTAGCTTGTGATTGTATTTATGTCTTGCCACATGCATCGTGGGTTAGCGTTGGTGTTGTAGTGTTGTTCTATCTGGGATTTGTACTGTTTCTTGGCAGTTTTTAATTTTTTCCTTGCCACTTCCAATTCTTCCTCATTACCAGATTTGAAGGCTGCATCACGGGCTTTGAGCAGGGAGCAGATCTCAGTGTTCATCCAAGGTTTTTGATTTGGGAGTTTGCGTATCTTTTTAACGCTCTCCACATCATCAGCACATTTGCTGATGTAGCTGGTGACTGATGATTTATACATGCCAATATCGGTGTTGGATCCGTGGGTGTAACGCCTACATCATCCTCTTCCAGTTTCGGAACTGCATTAACTGACATTTATTTTTATTCAGTTTAGCCCCTGATGCCCTGGAAAAATCAATTGTTCCATCCAAAGTTTTCTTAATCCTGATCCAATTTGTTAAGACCATTTACATCATCCAAATACAGTACAAGTCTCACCTCTAAGCCCCCACCCCAGGAATCTTTATTTCATCAATCTCCTTCTACATTCTTAAGGCCCGTGCCAGTGGTTCTGTTTCTCCCATAACAAATGGTATCTCTGATCAGTAAAAGACTGTCCGTGATCTTTCTCCCTGCCACACCACAGGTTTGATCCAGATGAATGACCTCCCCCAGACAGATTTCAATGTTAGTGTTAGACACTTTGAAAACAATTTAAAATCACAATTCAAGAGAGGTATTGGTCTCCAGTAAGCCATATCTCTCTGATCATTGTTATTAAATAATAAAACCATAACACTCAAATTCTATAAAAAGTGCAAAAAGATGCAATACTAAAATATCCAAAGAAGTCCTATAACACTCAATAGGTAAACCATCCAGTCCCTGAGACTTGCCGACTTTATAAATCTTCAAACCTCCTGTCTCCTCTACTGAAAAGTCCCTTAAGAATCCCCTACAATCCCCTATCACATACCCAAATATTTCTAACAACTCATTTAACTCCTGGTGAAGTCTTCCAATCAACATCTTATTTCTTCAATCTTGACTTTAGTTCCCCACCCTCTTAAAACTTGTACATTTTTATCCCTCCTCTTGCTCCTTCTATTTGCTTTGAAACATAATTTTCATATTTTCTGTAGAGATTTTCAACAAGTCATTCGTAATTCTTTGATTTCCTCACTGAAATTCCACCCCTCATTCATTAATCTAAAATACCTCTGTGATCTCTTTTGTAATCCTTTTTCAAGCCTCTGTAATCTCTCTATTTTCTCTCTCCCCATCTTTAAGAAAGATTCTGTGTGTTCCGTCACCTCCCCCACCACTGGGCTCTTGTATCAAAGATGCCATACAAAGTCTGGCATTCCATGTATCTTTCAATCTTAGGAAAGAGCTACCCTGCACCCAGAGAGGATTTGTGCCATTGTACCCCTCTCTTCACAGAGCCTGCACAGTGGATCTTCCATCATATCCCACTTGTACAGATTTGTTGGTGACATGAGGGTGTTAAAGGCTGCCAGAAGCAGGAAAGAGATGTAAATAGGTTCCAACATCCACAATTTTATGCAAGTTAATCTTCTTTCAGGAAGATTCCACTTATGTCCATGCTCCTTGATCTCCCAATTCCACTGCTTATCTCTCCTCCTCTGTTTCTGATTCCTCACTTCTTCCTGTACCATATCTCTCCTCTCTTTTAGCTGTCTTTTTCCCACTGCTGAAAGTATGCTGCTCCCAGGCCTTTCCTGCCAATAAATGGGTTCTGAATAAAGTCTGGAAGCTTTAATGCACTCTTTACTTGGGTCAGAGAATCCACAGCAGCCTACCTCTTTCCTGATCCGGTAATGATTCCTGCCATTATGACCAGGCTGTCTCTGGAGTTTCTAAAGTACATCTCCACCCTTCATTTTGCCACTTTGAATTCTTCACCTTGAAGACAGAGGCAGTTGAGGCTGTCCTGATCTTATGTAATATCCCTCTGATGTGGAGCTTGGAGGGATTCCCAGCCACTTTTGGAGGTGCTTATTGATCTTTCTCTCCACTCCTTCCACCATTGTCATGGGTACCTCATATACCGTTAGCAGCCACAGGAGTCTAGGCAGTAGCCCATGTTGATAAAGCTATGGGTAGAGTCCTGATCCTTCTTCAGCCACTCACTTACCTGCAATTCTGTGTTGCTAGCATTTTCCCTGTATGATAATGTTTTGTTCTACCATTTATCCAGGCATTTGACTGGATCTGCCTCTATTAATGGAATGGCATCATCTCCATTTCAACATTAATGTTGTCCCTTTCCTCTACATTCTCTGCCACCTCACTACCTCCCAAACTCTCCATACCCACACCCTCCTCATTCACTCTGCTCTCTCCATCATCACCCACCACTGATCCCAGTTCTTCAACCTGTCCCATAATAACTCTTCCAGCTCTCATTGCCTCTTCAAACATTTCCTGTCTTTGCAATGGTTTCCCCTGTTTAGCTTTATTTGTAAAGGAATTTGGACAGTTTCTAAACAAATGATCTTCATTCCTAACAATCAAACAATTACGGTCCTACTAGAAAGATCAATCAGTTTCTTCCATACAGATTTACTGAGAAAACCCATATCCTACTTCTCTTCCACCTTCACCAAAATGTCTTCCAACAACTTTGCAGATTTAAAACTAATATCAAAACCAATTCCCCTCAGAATAGAATAATGAAACAGTGCACAATTGATGCCCAACTCCTTCTGCAACACTTGCGAAATACATGCAAAAAGTAACAGTGCATGCCAATCCTACAGGGGGCCATGGCCTTTACAAAACTACTAAAAAACACAAAACATTGCTACAAGATCATTAATCTTTTTCTTCAATTTCATTTTTTTAAAACTGATCAAACCCCAAATTAATATGAGATTATTTTTCGCATTAAATATGCTTTAAAATTACTCCAGATAATATGTGGTAGTGGTTTCTCCTCATCCTCAACATCTACATTGATAGCAATAAATGTCTTAATATGTTCATTCACAAATTGAATGAACTTGGAGTCTTGGAGATGAGCTTGATTTATCCTTCATATTTTAAAAATATGTATATTTACATTTGGGCTAAAAGTACATGAGACTAGAAAACGGTCAATAATAATATTAATAATAATAATAAACACATAAATAAACTTTATATAGCACCTTTAAAAGTGGTCTCTCAAAGTGCTTTATGGAACAACAACAAAAAATACGCATTGAGAGAAGATAGTAGATGGGGGGCATGGAATTCAGTAGAAAGCAAAGGGGCACAATAGAACCAGTGAAATAAAAATCATTCAAAAAAGGTTTTGAGTCTAGTTTTGAAGAGCACAGGGAATGTGACTCTTTGATATCCAAAGGGATATAGTTCTAGAGCAAGAGAATGCCTTGTCACCCAGAGTGAAGATGGGCTTGGGGGACAGACATACTATAAGACCAGAATTAGACTAACAAAGTATGCTACATGGGGAATAAGAACATAATAAATCACACTGGTAGTGAGGTGCCATGCAGATCTCTCTTGTAGGCTTGGCAAACTAAGATAAAAAGTCTTCCATGAGGAGTGTACATTTAAAGAGGAGATGATGGCACCAAAAGTTTTTAGCTCTCTTTAAAGCCCTGGCCAAACATGCAGACAGTACATTAAGTTAAAATTCAAACTGAATTAAAAACTACACATCCCAATTAACATGGAGGTGGTTGTGATAAATAAGTAGAACCAACGAAACAGGGTGAAAATCACAATCAATCAATCACATGACTTTGGGGCTGAGTTTCGAAAGCTTAACCTATCAGCAACAAAGCAAACTTTACACAATAGGCTACCTCAAACTGTCAGTTACACACCTCTGTATGTTGCTTAAGCCAACCCTATTTGGCTTTTTAGTTATGGAGGCAGGAAGATGACCAGCCCCTTCCCTCTGGGGTGTCTGACTTCACAGCAGTTGAGAGAGAGTAGGGATAGACATGTACAGAAAAAAAGTTAATTCCAACTAAAATACAAATGTATTTTTGTTGTAAGGAGAAAATGTCAGTATTTACTGCTAGTAATTAGTGTAAGATTTATTGTTGAAATCTGAGCCTAAGTATAAAGTTAAAATCTCGAGAAACAGAGCAATGTCGGAAATGCGCAATTTTTCTGGAGCAGACATACAAATAGAAAATGAATGCTTTTTGACATCTCAAATCAATTTTGATCAAGGTCTCCAAAACAAACAAGAAAAAGAAGATTTTCAAAGAGCAATTAATTTGTGTTTACATAGAATAAGTAATGAGATTTATGAGCAATCTAATTTCTTATTCGTTTAAAGAGTGAAATTTCAGCTGCAGAAGATTGCACCAGAGACAGCACTGGCACTGCTTGTCATAGACGTTTATGAAAGGGTAAATTAAGCCATGTCAAGTGCAGTAATTCGGTGATCAGTAATAACAGTTTAAAAATGGGCATAGATTAATGTAAATGTGCTGGAAGCCTCATAATTAAAGAGCTCTGTAGGACAAGTAACAAAACACAGAGAAAACTTGTGAAGCTAAAATTCAGTCTAAAAAAGTAAGGCAAATGAAAATTTAGGGTGTTAAAGTGTTAGAGATAATTAAAAAATGCTCATTAGCAAAAGGTTTTCGAAAAGGAGCAGGTGTTACTTTGAAATGAGAGAACTGAAAAAAGCAGACTAGACATTGTGCAGAAGAGGGATACGGGAATTCATGCAAACACTCAGATATACAAGAAAAATCACAGAAAGCTGTGTGTTACAAAAGAACATGTGAACCTGAAGCAAATTTAGCAGAGAGTGAGGGAACACTTGAAATACATTTTTCCAAGAAAGAAATTTAGCTGTTGTCACTAATGGAAGTACTAAATAAAGCCATAAATATAGAAATCTAAGGATATTCAATGATGGTAGAAAGATGAACTTTGGACTCGGCACCTGTCAGGCTGAGCTCAGTGTATATTTTGTCATGGAGTTGGTGCAAGATGTTAACAGTGAAAACAGATACTTAGAAATAGCTCATTTTAAGAAGGAGATTTTCAGAATAATTATAAATCTAACAAATAAGGCAAACACAGAAAATAGATACAGTTAGATTGATCAAATCAGTATGCAAAGCCGTTTAGCAAAGAGGGTGTGTGAAGACTAACAAACCAGTATAGTTTAGATCTTTTTTTTTCTGGACCAGGGAAAATATTATCATGTTTCTCTATAACAATAATAATAAACTTTATTTTATGTAGCACCTTTAAAAGTAGCATCTCAAAGCAACACAATAGATGTAAAAACACATTACAAAGTAAATACATAGAAAGAAAAGCAGTTAGAAGTGCTGCCAAAGTCAGAAAATGAAGCAGATACAGACACTAAATAACAGCCATTCTGAAAAGAAAGGTTTTGAGTTTAGATTTAAATGCATTCAGGGTAGGTGACTTTGATATCAGTGGGGATAAAAATCCAGAGCTCTGGGGTACAACTAGAGAAGGCCTAAAATGTAGATGATCTTGAGGACAGCTAGAAGACCAGAATCAGACGAATGAAGGTTGCAAGGTGGGAAGCAGATAATAAACCAGATAACTACTATGAGGCATAATGTGATTGCTTGCTTGCAAACCGGTTAGGATTCTGGCTGCCAAATTCTGAACATATTGGAGATTGGTTGGTGTGGATTTAATTACCCCAGTGAACAAGATGTACAATCAATAATTCTAGAAAAAAGTATTTCTGGTTTCTCAAGTACCCTTTAAAATAAACCAAATCAATGTAATGTTTCACAATGCAGCTTTTTTAATTCTACATGGCCGGTATTCAAATATTATATTTATGATGGAAACAAATTAATACAAGCAGTTTTTGAGGATTTAAGTATAGTCTAAGTTATTGCAGGATGCAAAGCATTTGAGTTATTTGCAGGCTAGTCACGGTGTGTCTGAAGAGCTCTTGCAAAAAAGTATATATTAGAAATGAAAGCAAGGTATAGGGAGCTTGTATGTAAGCTAAATGAATGGCAGACATGCCTGTTTGCTGACATTGCAAATGTTTTTTTATCTGTGATAAAGTATCTGCTAAAGATCAGAAAGCTATTTAAGAGGATGGTTATAATAAGAGATGCCAGATTGCTGACACTGAAAGGCTAGAAAAAGAAGGGAGGATATTAGGACAAAAGATCCACTAGTGGTAGAGTTAAGAGAGTAAGAGGAACTTTGACCAGTGAGAAATAAATAAATGAACAACTGAGAAGCTGGAATGTGGGATAGAGATGAAAATTACAATGGGGTTTTCAATTTTTCAAAGTAGAGGAAAAGGTTTAATCTAGAATAACTGACTTAATAAGTGTTTTCTGCAAGCCACATGAAATGGTAGGTAAAGTGAGATTAGATTATTTGGCACCATCAGAACATGAAGTAGAAGAAAAGGCATAGGTTAAAAGTAAGTTCTTATGGAGCGTGTTAAGACTAGAGTGGTAGATAGGAAAAAGATGATCTGGGGAAAGTTGAGGAATACAGGGATAAGAACATTTCCTAAGAGGGTTAGGCACGCTTTTGACAAATGGACAGACTGCAGAGGAAGATGATGAAGTTAATTGACTCACTGAATACCCACTGTTGAATGTTTGCATAGATACTGAAATGAGGATTGTATGTTAGATTTTGTGTAGTTGCTAGTGTTGAATTGTGTGTTGGATGCACATAAATAGAAGGAATAGGCAAATATAGCTGATGCTGATCCACGGTGCCAGCATTTAAGATGTTTACAATTATAGGCAATTGTTTGCTACAGTCAGCTAATACAGATTAGCTATGGATACTGATATCCCAGAGTGTGGAAAGACTGTTTTGTTAAGCCAGCACTATATAATAATTTATCTTCAGTGACATGCTGCCATTTCATAGGGGGTTTCTATCACTGTCAATCCATTTTTTAATCTCTTTATCCAGTACAGTGGAGCTGGAGCCTATTCCAGCAAGCAACAGACATAGGACAGAATACACCCCGGACATAATGCCAATACATCACAAGTCAGACAAACAGACACAAACATACACTCACACGAGGGCCAGTTTTCCTGTTATAAGCCAATTAATTTACAAGTATGCTTTTGACTGCGAGAGGAAATCAGATCACCTGGAGAAAACCCATGTGAACCAGAGTGAATGTGCTCCACATATACAGAACCCCAAGAATTTAACCTAGTTCCCCAGTGCTGCAAGATAGCAATGCTAACTACTGTGCCAATATTAGAAATGGTTGGATAACTTAGTCATCTTTCTAGTTAAAAGATTTGCATGCATAATTTAATTTTGAAAGCTATTGAGGCATCTGGTGCTACTGTTGTATTTATGAAAAAAGATACAAAAAGCATGCTAACCACTGTGCCAACCTGTTCTTTTGTTAATACATTTAATTTTTATGAACAGTTAACATTCTTATTAATTGTTGGCAAATATTTTAGATATTTTAAAATATCTTACCCTCATTTTTATTTTATAATTAAGAATAGTTTTGTGGTATTTGTATAGATGACACTCTTCTCAAATTTATAAAAATAATAATAATAATAATAATTGCTTACACTTATATAGCGCTTTTCTGGACAGTCCACTCAAAGCGCTTTACAGGTAATGGGGACTCCCCTCCACCACCACCAATGTGCAGCATCCACCTGGATGATGCGACGGCAGCCATAGTGCGCCAGAACGCTCACCACACATCAGCTATCAGTGGGGAGGAGAGCAGAGTAATTAAGCCAATTTATAGAGGGGGATTGTTAGGATGCCATGATTGATAAAGGCCGATGGGAAATTTGGCCAGGACGCCGGGGTACACCCCTACTCTTTTCGAGAAACACCCTGTGGATTTTTAATGACCACAGAGAGTCAGGACCTCGGTTTTACATCTCATCCGAAGGACGGCACCTGTTTTTACAGTACAGTGTCCCCGTCACTATACTGGGGCATTAGGACCCACATGAGCCGCAGGGTTAGCGCCCCCTGCTGGCCCCACTAATGCCTCTTCCAGCAGCAACCTTAGATTTTCCCAGGAGGTCTCCCATCCAGGTACTGACCAGGCTCACACCTGCTTAGCTTCAGTGGGTTGCCAGTTGTGAGTTGCAGGGTGATATTGTTTAACGATGGTATCAAAAATAAATCTAACTGGTGAGATAATGATAAATAAAAGACTTAGAAGTCAAAGAATATTATTTACATTGCTTAATTTTAAAAACCAGGTTATAAAGACAGACACGATCAGTGCCATATGCGCTCATTCTGTATTGTTCAGCTCCATGCTTCCTTTCTCTCTCGGTGCTGCATCCTTCTCTGGAGCTTAGTAGGTGGTGTGCTATTTTCTCAGCCCCTGATTGGAAGAATAGGAGATCGGCTGATCTGCTTCATATCACAGGTAGAGAGTAAAATATAATTTTTTCTGTATGTAACGCGTGTTGCTTTTCCGAAATGAAAGTATTTAAAACGCTTTATTAAAAAGTTAAAAACTTACAGTATACACAAAGATTCTAAGCTATGGAAACGCATAGCTGCCACCAAGGAAAAAAAATTGCCCCCTTATATCGTAATTACGATAAAAGTATATCATATTTATGAGATAGCAATGATTACTTTAGTGCAGTGGTTCTCAAACTGTGGTACACGTACCAGTTGTGGCACACGGCGTGCCGCTAAGTGGTACGCAATATGACCCTGGAACTTTGTTGTGTGCACTGAAAAATTGGGACGGGTTTTTCTATTTTAATAAATTTAGTTAGTGTCGAATACGCAGCCTAGGTACTATGATACAGTACATGCTAATACTTGAGTGGACACAAGAACTACAGTGTAATTCTATACCATTCTATAGGAATGCGTGCTATGAATGAAAGCAGCCAATTGTATTTTTAAAAAGTTATCTCCAGCAAATAGGGAGGTAGGAGAATGTGCTTGATTTTGGAACAATGCCAATGTTGTAAGTACAGGAAAGCATAGAAATGTGTACTACGAATGCTGGCAATCTTGTGAGCACAGGAAAAAATTGTAGATAACAGAAAAATATTTAAGAACTGTTCTAGGTTAATTTGAGAAAAAATATACAGAGCGTGTGTGGAGAAAAAGCTGCTAACAGCTCAACCTGCTGCCCCCTCCAAAAAACACAATCACTCATAGAATTATTGATATGGCCGATGATGTAAAATATATGCTGATAGAGTGCGTTAAGATGAGCAGATGCTTTTCACTGCAATTAGATGAGTCTGTAAATGTCGTTGATTTGGCCAATTTGCTTGTAAGATACGAGTTTGAGGGCATGTCCCATGAGGACTTTCTGTTCTGTAAGCCGCTACCAACGAGAACTACCAATGAATTCACATCTGCTTTACTCGACTAAACAGGCTCACCCCTCTCACTGAAATGGTGCTTTTTATTGTTTACTTTTAATTGTTGTTGTTCCTTTTGTCATTCTAAAGTGTTTTGAGAAGCCAGCTTTAAAGGCACTTTATCAAATAAAGTTAATTATTTAATATATTTATTATATGTGTATGTGAGTGTGTGCGTGCACGCGTGCTCATATTGGTCATTGAGATTTTCTGGGGTTCCTATAAGAAGATGACTTGTAGGTGGTACTTGGATGCTTTGGTTTGATCAGGGGTTATACTTGGTCCAAAAAGTTTGAGAACTACTGCTTTAGTGTATGTTCAACCTGTTAAGTTGTGCACTGAACGCATCCAGAAGCTATCTTGAGCTTGGCTGGCACTTGTGATTTAATGACCATGACAATGTCCAGCACTTCAGAATTTGTAAGGATTTAAGGACTACAGTTTAGTTATAATTAAATCTTGCAATTTTTAGCAAATATTAACAGAATCGTTATAAGCATGAGGACACTTGTACATATCCTTAAGTAAGAAAGACTATGATGATTTACTTGACGTGGCACTTTACCTCCTACAAGAAACCAAACCATCCGGATAGTTACATGGATATAAATGGATGCACTTACAGTGCATAAAAGAAGGGTTTGTTGTCACTCAAATTACAGTAAGGCAGCTGCTTCACATTATTAACCCTCAAGGTGTTTCAAGCCGATGAAAAGATCATTTAAGACGACAAATATACCAAATTCATGGGCTAAATTTTTTCTGGCATGTCGATACTTATGATACATTAAAGCCCTATGGAATTTGTATCAGTGCAACATATTATTTGGTTAAAGGCTTACACGACCAACAGCAACCCAGAACTCATAACAAGTTACTTTCTGGAGGCGGTTAAAACAAGAAGGGGGTACCCACAAAAAATACGAGCTGACATGGGGACCAAAAATGGACATATGGACAACATACTGCGTTTCTTGTGGTACAATCACACTGATGTTTTCACCAGACACTGCTTTCTGTATGGGTCAAGTAACCACAACCAGAGAATAGAGGGCTGGTGGTCTTATCTACACAAGTAGAATGTTGAGTTCTGGATCAATCTTTTCCACGAGCTCAAGGAGAACGATTGCATTTCCAGTTATTTTCTGGACAAGAGTTTAGTACAGTTCTGCTTCTTGCAGCTCATCCCAAAACCTTCTTAAATTAATTATATCTTGCTTAATAGTATGCTTTTTTTAAAGATGTGGGTTCACATTAGTGCCGGGGATGCTTCTGCTGTACTCTAGAGCAGGTACTATTAGCTCTAATTATAAACATATTCAGATGTGAAGCTTTCCCAATACAAACTTTTCAACATCACGAATCCCAGGAAACAAACATGGAAAATAAATAAAACTTAATAACTTTTTACATAAAACATAAAAAGCACACAACATTTTCACTGTGTAACCTTTATCGGGTGTGTGAGGTAGATGAGGAGATGTGTGTATGAAGGAGAGGGGAAGAGTTAGGGGAGAAAAGACAATGTGACACAGGGTTGTAGACTGGTGAAAAAGGAGATGGAAATCAAGCTGTCAGTTTATGCAAATGAATAGAAAGATTGAACAGAGTCAGTGGTTAAATCCTGGGGTGGTATTTGAGCCAGATTGGAGAAGTATTTTGGCTTAATGTCTTTCTTATGTGGAAATGTCTGAAACCTTGTGAGTGGAAACACAAAGTTAAATCAGTGAAACTACGGCATACAACTGGCTTTGATCCTCAGTACTCTGACATGTTCCCTTAAACAACCCCTCAAATATTAATGTGACATAGGAGCCTGTCACGAGGTACAGATAGTACGGAAAATACAATATTCATACACCTTCTGTTGAGCGGTTGCTAGATAAGTTCCTGAGGGTGCACATCAAGGCTTGACTAGTAACTGCTATTACTTAATTTCATATACTGTATATTCACCTACTTAAACACAGGTATGAGTGAGTACTGTGGTGTGAATGGAGAGCGGTTTCAAAAAGAATGCTACTCACTGTTAGTTTGGTTTCGGTACTTCCGGGGTTGATCAGCCTAGGTGGCCTCAGGAGGCCAAACCTAACCCCAGTTCTCAAGGCTTATTTAAGGGGATGGGAAAAACCATGCATTGAATTGAAGAAATGGTTTGTTTCAGAGCTGGAGGGGCTTACAAGCTATTTAAGATGGCTACTCAGCCTATGAGGTGTTGGTTGTTGGTGGTTGATATATCAGGTAGTGTCATTGCAGAGAGAGGGAGAGAGAGAGAGAGAGATTAGAGATTAGAGATAAGAGATTAGAGATTAGAGATTAGAGAGATAATTAGAGTTGTTTCTTTTTTGGGGGTTTTGTAACTGTAAATAGACTGCACTTGTTTTGCTCGGGTGCTTGCTCAGGCCATTGTGTGACAATTAATATAATGACATTTTTACATTTTTACTGAATTAGAGCAGACACCATGAATTACTGATAGTATACAATGCAAAATGTATAATGAGAATTAATTACGTTCTATAACATTTCCCTACAGGATGAGCTGAACAAAGTTGTTCATCTGTAAAACGCTAATCAAATTCACCCCAAAACCAAACAGCTCCAAAAAGCCGGCCCTTGACAATGTACAGCCTACCGCATTTATATGGTGCTGTAGATTGACTATATGACTATAAATTTCATTTAAAAGGAGAAAACTATAAGATTGTCAATAATGTCTATTGTAAAGCAATGTTTACTGCCCAATATATTCTCTATTTCTCCCCGAAACTCAGAATAGGCTTGGTATGTTGAAGGGAGTTTTCTCACTGGAATGCATGTGTGGGCAATAGGCCTCCTTCCCAAACCCTCTAAAGAAGTATATTAAATTTTGATTTCCTGTGCACACGAAACAGCAGAGCCAGTATTGAATTTCTTTAAATATAAGTCATCCACTTTCTTTTTTTTTTACAGTATGGTTAATTTCAACATACATTGTCTCATCTCCACTTCACTAACACTCATAAAAAACTGTTTAAAATATCTCGGGAGACAGATATTTTATCAAGTGCAGATGATCCCTATCATCTTCCTGAAGATCCTCTACAAGAGCTGAACATACCAAATCCTTTTCAGACTGGCAAAGATATGAAAGTAAAGATTCAAACAAAATTTCAGGAGTGAAAGCTCTACAATAAATGCAGGTGCAAGATGGAGTGGAAAGTACCTATGGTAGATTCTCCCTACAGATCTCCATTACTCCTCCTGCCATTTTGGATTAAGTGCAGGAACCCTCACATCTTCTCTCTTTGCTACACATGCAAAGAAATCTGAACAAAATGCAGAATAGGCATCCCTAGAAACACCTGATATGTCAGCACCTATTTCATCCACAAATGAAAATTTTAGTGCAAGTAATACTGACTCTGGATTTTTTAACTGAGCAATCATTTCATCCATAAGATTTGCTCTATGGAGCCTGATGGTGGCAATAAAATGTGGCTCTTCAGTGGAAGAGGAGGGTCCTTCTAAAGACAGTCTGCCCTGAATCATGTGGTGATCCTCAGAGTGGAGGTGCTCTTCCCACTGTTCGTGCCCTGGAACAGGAGAGCTTGTAATTTCTACTGACTGACTCAAACCCTGGATAGATTCCTCAAATGGGAGAGTGTCTGCCAGTTGCGGTGATCGTGGATCTTTGGCGAATGGTCCAAACTGGATTTCAGATGAAATACTGTGGTTTACAGATGCAGCCATTCAAAGTTCGCGGTACACACACGTACCGGAGGTAACTGGCTACGGTGTCGCGCATTGTGACGCACGATGACACGCGGTACCACGGTACGTGATTGGTTGACTAACAGGGGCACTCGTGGTCCGTTGGTCTTTCGTAGAAAGATTTACAGTAAACGTCTTTACTGTGCCCGTTGTAGTATTGAATATTTATATGGAATTTTACCACTGAAGGGAAATCTTAGTACCTGAGCATAAAAAGAATAGGAGCATACTGCAACGCGTGTGAAGGCCATAAAAGATATTAATTTTGGAACTTAAACATACAGTATATGGCTGGTCTCGGTACTTTAAAGAAAACATACACACCAGTATTCCATTTCTCCCTAAACATTTTAAGCATCGAAGTCTATAACGTGATACCGGAGTCAACAAGCATACTTTTAGAATTTGATTAAAAGGGAATACAATATGGAATCGCGTATCTAAAGAAATCAATAACGATATAATTATATTCATGTTGCAAAAAAACTGCAACGGACATAAAAACTCCCTTGCTTTTAACAGAGCGTTCCATAATTTCTAACTACGAAAATTATTTAAACTGCGACACTAATCATTCAACCAGAGCTCGAAATATCACAAGGATCCTCTAGAGCACAGCAAAGACTGTATTAAAAGTATACTAGTGACAAACTAGTATACTTTAATATTTTTTTCTGAACCGGGGAAAATCTGATCATGTTTCTCTATAACAATAATAAAAACATTATTTTACATATCACCTTTATGTGATATCACCTTAAGGATGCGCAAATAAATTTAAAATAGTCTTCTTTAGGTGTGAGGGTAGGAGTGGATCGCAGCTGGCATAATCGGCAAATTAGGAAAACAAAGAACAGGACAGGCGAGACGTTTATCCAGAGAGCGAGTGATCAGAAAAAGGAACAGCTGTTACGCGCAGGTTTTACGCTCTCTCTGCTGAATGAATGAAAGCATTTTATTAAAAACGCATTTGCGTTTGTCTGGGTATTTACTTTGTAATCTGTGGTTTACACCTACTGTATTGTTTTGAGATGCCACTTTTAAAGGTGATATGTAAAATAAAGTGTTTTATTATTGTTATAGAGAAACATGATCAGATTTTCCCTGGTTCAGAAAAAAGACTATTAAAATCTGTAATCTTTCCACTTGTGTGTCATCGGAAAATACAAGAAGTTTCTGCTTTGTGTAAGGATGGTATCAAAAAGTAATCTAAGTGGTGAGAAAGTTGTGCTCCTCAAAGCGCTGTACAGGATAAAAACAACACCAATAGTGTTAAGCTGGGCAAATGTTTTTTTTTTATAGAAATACAAAATGAGATATAATGATGTGTTCCGGCTAAGACATTAATGAGTACAACCCCCCTCTCTGCGGGAGTGCTGGCTGTGACGAATTAAACCGGTTTCGCAGGTATTTTCAAAGTAGAAGGGGGCGAGATTTCCAGCGAAAGACACCTCCCCCCCTAAAAAACCCAGGAAGTACAGTACTTACTAGTTAAGAAAGCTAGGCTCCTCAATGAAATCGCTTTAACATGCTAATGCTTTGGTGTAACAGTCCAGGTGTGGCAAGCTTCTAATGTCAACTCGACTCGATTGGAAGACAATGAACATATTCTAGCCCTAAATGAATTAATAGCAAACATGGTTTACATAAAATACATTTTTCCAAGAAAGTTTATAATAATACGATCTATAGTTGAAATCTGAGCCTAAATATAAAGAAAAAGCATTTTCAGAGAGCAATCACGCTGTGTTTATGTAGAAAAAGTGATTAGGTTTATGGGCAATCTAATTACTTATTCGTTTAAAACGCTATCTAAAATAAAGTTTATTATTAATTTGCTGGACAGAGCGGTGAACATTATTATGGATAAGACAAAGATAACGATCCTTATCAGTTTAGAAATCTGTGTACGCTGTAAGGTTTTTACTTCTTAAACTTTTAAAATACACGTTTCAAATAGAAAGAAATAATCTTCGTGGTACAGTAAGTACAGTATAGAAAACAGCACGTCTTTTTTCTCCAATCAGAGGGGTTAGACGCTGGGGTTAGATCCCTGGCAGAACACATTCCATAAGATTCAGCGCTTTTATATATCGCCTTTAAAGGTTGCTTCTCAAAACGCTTTACAGGATAAAAACAACAATAACAGCAACAACAACAATATTGTATTTCATTGCACCAAGTAATAACTTAACTATTAGAAAGTAAAATTACAAAGTAAATACCCAGACAAACGCAAACGTGTTTTTAATAAAATGCTTTTATTCATTCAGCAGAGAGAGAGCTAAAACCTGGGCATAACAGCCGTCCCTTTTTCTGATCACTCGCTCTCTGGGTAAACGTCTCGCCTGTCCTGTTCTTTGTTTTCCTAATTTGCTGATTATGCCTTCTGCGATCCACTCCTGCCCTCACACCTAAAGAAGACTATATTAAATTTCTTTGCGCGGTACATTGTGCAATTAACCCTTGTATGTGCTGTCCTTAAGGTGATATCACATAAAGGTGATATGTAAAATAATGTTTTTATTATTGTTATAGAGAAACATGATCAGATTTTCCCCGGTTCAGAAAAAAATATCTAAAGTATACTAGTTTGTCACTAGTATACTTTTAATACAGTCTTTGCTGTGCTCTAGAGGATCCTTGTGATATTTCGAGCTCTGGTTGAATGATAAGTGTCGCAGTTTAAATAAATTTTGTAGTTGGCAATTATGAAACGCTCTGTTAAAAGCAAGGTAGTTTTTATGTCTGTTGTCTGTTTTTTTTTGTGCTGTCCTCTGACAAAACAAGGCTCACCAGATAATGTGAATCGAGTCGTGCGATGTGTAAGCGGGAACACATCATTATATCTTACATATGAAAAATACATAATATAGCTCCCAAACAAACGCAAACGTGTTTTTAATAAGATGCTTTTATTCGTTCATAATCCGACGATTTCAGGAAGACTACTGGAGGTCTGGCTTTTTTTCTGGAAATCCATAACTCTGGTCTTGTCCAGATTGACTGTCAGCGCTCAGGTCTGACAGTGCTGCTCCAGCAGTGCCAGGTTCTGCCGCAGCCTCTGTTTTGTGGGCGACAGCAGGACCAGGTCGTCTGCAAAGAGCAGGAACTCGATTTCTGTAATTAATGCAGATCAGTAAATCAAGGGACAAAACAGTTATTGTGCCCGGCTCCTCAATGGGCTTTGACGTGCTAATGTGTTGGTTAAACGGTCCGGGTGTGGCAGTGTTTTTTATTATTGTTTTTATTATTATTATTTTATTAATGTTTTAAAGTACTGTATACTAGTTTGTCACTATTCTCATCCCCTCTTTGCTAAATGGCTTTTGAATAGAATCACATGAAGAGAGAGGTGAAACAGCCCTACACAGCCCTGTCGCAGTACACGAATATAATTATATCTTATTAATTTCTTTAGATATGCGATTCTTTTAATACAGTCTTTGCTGTGCTCTAGAGGATCCTTGTGATATTTCGAGCTCTGGTTGAATGATAAGTGTCGCAGTTTAAATAATTTTCGTAGTTAGAAATTATGGAACGCTCTGTTAAAAGCAAGGGAGTTTTTATGTCCGTTGCAGTTTTTTTGCAACATGAATATAATTATATCGTTATTGATTTCTTTAGATACGCAATTCCATATTGTATTCCCTTTTAATCAAATTCTAAAAGTATGCTTGTTGACTCCGGTATCACGTTATAGACTTCGATGCTTAAAATGTTTAGGGAGAAATGGAATACTGGTGTGTATGTTTTCTTTAAAGTACCGAGACCAGCCATATACTGTATGTTTAAGTTCCAAAATTAATATCGTTTATGGCCTTCACACGCGTTGCAGTATGCTCCTATTCTTTTCATGCTCAGGTACTAAGATTTCCCTTCAGTGGTAAAATTCCATATAAATATTCAATACTTAAACGGGCACAGTAAAGACATTAAATATACATATACATACTGTATACAGTACAGTTTGCATACGGTAATATGTTTATGTTCCTAAATCAATCTCTTTTATGAGCATGTGAAAGGCATGGTGAATCGATTCTCAAAAATTACTGTACTTTGCATGATTGGAAACAAATGCGTGATTGCGAAATGCTGTGGTGTTACTTTTACAAAGACGGTCAATGAAAAAAAGAATGTGGACCAGGGCAATACTTTGAGTTTACACTTACAGCTTGTCCAAGGTCATTCATTATTAATACTTTTAGTAATATCTTCGTTAAAGACTTTGATGGCGACAGCTCAAACATGAGAGGTTGAGCTTTATTAGCTCCACCTTGCTGAAATTCCGGATACTATTATTTTGCTTGCGTTATTATAGGAGAATTTACGGTAACAAGCGGTATTTACCGGTAACTAGTGGTAGACTGCGTACAGCGCACCGGAAAATAATGCGGTATCGCCCGCGCATTTTGAATGGCTGCATCTGTATCTCTTCCAAGTTGGACAAAGAAGCTTCCCGTGTTACAATTTTTGGTTGTGTTACTAGAAACTATACTTCAACAGGATCCAAGTCATAACTCTTTTCTGAGTGTGTTTCCACATACCACATACCACATACCACATAGTTAACTGTTGCTGTTCCAATGATGGCAAGTGTGTTGTTTCTAGAATTTCTGCATGAACACTATTCTGAATTTGTTCAGACTCTTTCTTGTCTTTCACCTTATTCTGTGTACTGATATTTCTTGCTTCGCTATACAGAGTTGGAAAACTTTCCTCAATAAAGCAGCACTGAGGTCAATAAGTACAAAGGTAGAAAGAACAAAACATTTTTTGTTAGACACATTACCCAGGACAGTTTTTGTGCTGTGAAGTTGTTAGAAACCACATTGGAGGGGCCAGAAAATATTATTTGGAAAGGGATGGCAGTTATTATTATTATTGAACTTTTTAAAATTTTACATAGTCTTCTTACTCTGTAGTAATAATATATTTTTATATACTGAATTCATGTATGAATATATTTATATAGAATGTTTTATTACACCTACTGTACGTAATGCAGCATTATGACGCTACAGATGATAATGCAAAAGTGACCCTTAAAGGACAAAATATGGTGTCCAAAACCATGAGCCATAGAAAAATTGATTACAACAGTAAAAACCTTATTTCTGGATGCATATTGCAATTAATATTTAAAGTTGAATGATTTTGTTTCTGTCTCAATTGCCATCCCATTAATGTAACATTAGATTAAGTGCGAAATAGCTGATACTGGATGGTTGTCACCGTGTCAATTCCCTGTAACCAGTTCTGCTAAGTGTTTGATTTCATGGTTTTAACCTTCACACATCACACATCAAAATATATATATATATATTTTTGCATACAAAAATTTAAACAGCTTTGACCTTGATTAAAAGTTGAGATTTATAAATGTATCAATTTCTTGCTTTCTGCCTGCTCCAGTGAATAGCATCATAGGAAGAGACTTTTAAAAAAAGAAGCCTTTTATAACATAAGATATTGTTTAGTGTGTACAGGTATCCAGTTTTTGTATGGGTTTTATTCAGAAATGAAATCATATTGCTGATGTAAATATACTTTAAAATCACATTAATAATGTAAAATACATTTTTAATTAACACTTCCTATTTTCTTTAGTTCACTATTAATCTAGAAAGCATTTTGTTCAATAGAAAAAACATTTTTTTGCTCACAAGCAAAGTTTCAAGATTTCAGATTCTCATTTTATAAACATGATATTACTAATTGCTTGTTTTTATATTGCTCCCATTCACCAATGTTAATTCAGTAGTTAAGTCCAAGTCTAATTTCAAATAGATGAAATGACAAATATAATGGGATAGTGTACTTAATATTTTAGTTTGGCATGAACTCACCTGGCTGAGGAGAAGAGATTTGCCTCTAAAATCAGATCTGCCAATCTCCCCCCTCCACCGCACTTGTGAGGAATGAATCAGGGAAGCATAAAGCATTTTGCAATATTTTGTATTTTGCACCATACTGCTAATGTTACAGTCAAAGGTAACACCCAGCACCATTTTATTTTTTTCAAATAATCTTATGCAGGACTATACTGTATTGTAAAATCACCAGGTGGTACAGTGAATGTTTGCCTGCATCTCTGACTAATGGGACATTTGTTATTCTTTGTGGCTCTTCAAAAGTTGGAATAACTGTGAAATTCTCTCCCAAGGATAAGTTCACATTAAGAACACGCGCCTGGTGAGAGCCTCTACTTCTTGATCATCCAAACCAAACCTGACTGGAGCTAATTATTTGGACCTTGTTAGAGAGAGAGTGTTTTTCTGTGTTTTAGGGAACTTGGGTTTCTTGGGTAAAAGATACTTCAGTTAGAAACATCTTTCCTGATTAGGGTGCATTGTATGGATAGAGATATAGGCTCCCATTTATTTTGTGCCATCCAGGATGCAGAGAAAGAGATGTAACTGCAGGTTGCTTTGTATTAGGTTAGAAGGCAGCTCATCTCCTGTATGGCCTCTGTAGGCATATTAAGTGTTTATTAGCAGTCTGGGGTTTTCTGGGCGACCAGAATGTTAAGCCTCTGAAATGCCTTGTCTGTAAATACTGTATATAATGTAACTTTGTGTGTTACAATTGAGACAGAAACAAAATCATTCAACTTTAAATATTAATTGCAATATGCATCCAGAAATAAGGTTTTTACTGTTGTAATCAGTATATGTCCTGTGTAGTTTATTGTAATAAATATTCGTTTTAATCAAATGTGTCTGGACTATTAGTCCTCTCAATAAAGCTGTGTCAGAGAATAAAGAATTCACGTGCCTCTAGTTACAGTATACCAGCCGCTTGGATATATCATTAGAAATCAAGTACAAGTTGGGGGTTATGAATAATTATTTCACTTATTGACTAAACCGCTTGGTCAAATACTGAATTTCACCAGTTTCATAACTTCCCATCTGTAACAATTTGTGTTTTGTCAGTGTTTTAAAATATCTGTCCAGCTCCATTTGTAACACTATTAAATAAAGAAATCCCATGGTTATACTCAAAAGAAACATAACCAACTGTTTAAACCTCAAAAAACATAATAAAACAGATGTAACAGTCAGACTTCTGATTGCAACAGGCAATTTAGAAAACAGATTATTCAGATCCATCCACATCGATTGAGCATTGAAATTTGGATTGAGTCACCCTTCTATTGGTGAAATAAGGTACCCGACCCATCCCATTGCTTGTAGAGCAACTCAGAATTTTGACCCACTAAAATAACATCCTTCATTCCTTATTGGTAAAAAATTACATGAAATACTGGATGTGTTGACACAACACCTAACCCACTCTCTTACAAAAGGGTAAGCTGAAAACATCAAATTAAAATACAATTAAAGGCCCCATATGTTTTTCAGAAAAAGTGAGTTATGCTTATTTGGTATCAACTGAAGGGGCAAAACATTGGTAGTTTTGAAATCTAAATATCAAACTTGTGCGTATTACTCAGAAGTTATGAGTTCTCCTAAATGCCAGACATTTTATCTTGTCTCTCCTGATAGAAGCAATCAAAAATCTTCACAGAGAGATATGTAAATCTCAGATTTGAATTGGCCAACCAGAAACCTGGCACACAAGACATTGGAATGTAGTTGTCTGAAGTTCATAAATAGGACAATCCAAGAACCACAATTTGGAAGATTTGGAAGGTTAGGTCTGGAAGGAATGAAGTTTGGCCTGAGAAGATTGGACTTCAAAACCTAAGGAAGCTAGCACACAAAGGAGAAGAAGTAGCAAAGGGCTCAGCTGGATCAGGGAAGCAAAAAAGTCCTGCTCCATCCTCTCCACCCAGCAACCCATCTGCTTTTTCTCCAGAGCAATGTCTTGACAATTCATAATGGATCAGGTGATTTTTCTTCCCTGCTATCCAGAACATACTGTAAGCGATAGGAACACACTAAGCTTTTCTAGTTTGTGCACTTCATAAAGAAATACATTTATTTTGTGCTTGGGTTCAATGCTTGATAGGGATAACGTAAAACATTTATCTTGATAAGAATTTAATTAAACTTTATCCCTTTTGCCTCGAATTAGAATTCGAATTAGAGTTTACTAACATTTAGTTGTTCTATTTCTTAGCAGCTTGCATTTTTCTAATCTTCTGTTTTCCACCACCTTCTCATTTCCTTCCATAAGCCTTTTGTTATATTATTTTTATTAGCAATACACTAATCTATTTTAATAAATCAGAGAACTGGCTCCTCCACTCTCAAATGTAATATTGTTTTAACCTAATCACTATGCCTATTGCAAGATACATCACATGACAATTATTTGACATTAGATAAGATTGTGGTATTCTCTGCTATAATTATAAAGAAACTCCTGTTGACATATAAATCAATTTTAGTGTTAGGTTTGCAAGAATGGAAATCTTTATTTTTTATTTATTGTATTATTTAAGAATTGAACATTTGGGCAGTGAAAAGATGTAGAACTATACAATTTCAAAGAATATGGGGATATGCAAACTTTGAATTACATGTGAATGATGGATTACAGTTTTTTATCTTAATTATTTCAAAACAATAAAAAGTTCTTAAAAAATAAAATTAATTATTGAGTTCTTAAATAAATATTAATACCAATACAGTTTTTTTGTGTTAGAATAAGAATTTAGAAAATGAGACTTTTGGAAAGAATAGCAGAAAAAATAACAGTGATCTTCTTGGGAATTCTACCTGTGCCCCATGTAAACCAAGAGAAGCAAGGGGAAATATAGTTATTTAATATTACAGCTGCCTAAACAATTGATGCACAGAAGAGATTGTTAGTTTTATGGTGCATTGGTGATCCTTCTGGAATACATAGGAACTGTACAAACAGGAAGAGTTGCATTTAAACCAGTGAGGCATTAATGCAGTAGGGAAGCATATGTATAGAACAGATGAGGAATACTTAAACTAAGGAATTACAGAGCAGAGAGGTCACAACAGACTGAAAATTTTAATATCAGAAATGTATTGGGCAACACTAAGAAGAAAAACTAATTACACATCCCATTCATAAATGTAACTTATACGATCTCTTAATGGTATAACCTTGAGAAATAAATAGAAAAGCAAGAGGCTACAGATACTGTAGTTCAAGATCTGTATGGGTTAAACTAGAAAAGGTGCATGTCATAGAAACCCTAATGCACACATGCAAGTATCTTACTGAATGATGAATGTGTTATGGGGAATTCAGATGTTGATATTGACATAGAGGAAATTGCTAGTGCTTGCTTACTAACAAAGTTTTTGAGTGAACATTTTCAAAAACAAGAATTAATGAAAAACAACATGATAGAACCACAGCTGTAACCACAATTTGGTATCTTGTGATCTCTAAAAATATAATCTAAAATGATATTAAATTTAAAAGTTTATAATTCCTGAAAATCAGACCATGAAATAATGAGGCAGATCTAACATGCAATGATCTGATTGATAGAGTCTGTAGAAGAAAGATGGTTATGTCTTAAAAGTATAATATTAAAGTCTCAAAATAATTTTGTGCCTGAAACACTTAAATCCAAATATAGGAAAATGTAATGGAGATGTAAAATGAGAAATTAAAAAAAAATCAGAAGGAAGAGAGGACGAATAAAGACTACATAAAGGATTAAACAATGGAAAAAATATTGCAGGAGTTACAGGTATAGCTGAAAAGCATAAACTAGAATTGCCAAGATGGAGACAGAAAGAAGGCACCAAACATTACAGTTTTACAACAGTAATAAACTATAAAAACAAATGTAAATAGTTTATGAGATAACAGGAGTGTGATAATAGAAGATAATACATATACATTCAATATGCTAAATGAATATTTCATGCAGGTTTTTTAACAACAGAATATGCCAAAAACGTGGAAGAGAACCAAAAGTACAGCTATAAGCTAATTTTACCATAACTGACACTGAGGTTCTATAGGGGCTTAGAAAGACAGAGACAGCTTAGACAGAGTTAGAAACTAATAAATTAAGGTCTGATTGGAAATTTCCCAGTCATACTTAAGGAAATGAGGCATGTTATTCAGAATTTTACAATATTTATCTTACTTAGAATGGAAGTGGAACTCACAATTTGGAGAATTGGAAATATATCAACAATTGATAAAAAGGGAACAGAACTAAAGCAGTAAACTACAGACCAGTCTTAATTCATTTATAGACAAGATTTTGGAAATAATGGAACTAGAACAGCATTTATAAAAAACACCATTACAAGGATTGCATTTTAAGTGACATCCAATAGCAATTTAGAAATGGAACTTTTAAATGAAAGTGAAGTTTAACTTTTTTTTAATTTTACAATCAACAAGGAAAATAAATAACACTGGAGAACATGATATTACAATTGTGTTTCAGAGTATCGGAATTATTACATTTCACATTATAGTAGCAACACGTCCATGCTTGTAAACATAACCTTCCAAATTATTACCTACTTTTCCTACCTTTCTCTTCTTCCATCTTTGTGGAACTCTCCATTTTTTTCCTCTTGAACCTGTAGCTGCAAGGCATATTACTGCATTAAGTATTAAATGCCATTAAATATTTCTAATAATCTTTTTGTCGCACTGGCAAGACAATAACAATAGCTTGGGCTTCTGTGTTAAGCACCAGGCATGCTGCTGGAAACGGTCTCACTGATAAGCAAAATATGCCAAGCCTGTGACACAGTCCAGGCCATTGTCAGTTGCATTATTCCTTCAATTCCCTTTTGTTAGATTAGGTCACAGGTCATTCACTGGCAATCACCTAAAGGCTGACCAACCAATGAGAAACCTGTAAGATGGACAGAAGGACTACATCTGATGACATTATAAGCAATCCCCAACTATGATTTCTTGGTTTAAAATGTACTGCACAACTCTTTTTTTAGTTCAGTTGCTTATCTTCTATCTCTCTTTTGAACATAGTAATCTGACTATATACTGTAACTGCAGCCGTTACTGCCTAAGTCAGGACTTTTGCTTTCTTGAAGGCTGAGAGATCGCACATCCCTGAGTCAATGTGATTCTGGACAAGGTTTTCTGCAACAGAAGAAGACTTGTGTCTCATAAATCAATTGCTATTTTTGGATGATGAATAAAATTAAGATTTTGTTAACAACCAAATGTCAGTACATACAGTGCCTTGCGAAAGTATTCGGCCCCCTTGAACTTTTCAACCTTTTGCCACATTTCAGGCTTCAAACATAAAGATATAAATTTTTTATTTTATGTGAAGAATCACCAACAAGTGGGACACAATTGTGAAGTGGAACGAAATCTATTGGATTTTTGAAACTTTTTTAACTAATAAAAAAATGAAAAGTGGGGCGTGCAAAATTATTCGGCCCCCTTGCGTTAATACTTTGTAGAGCCACCTTTTGCTGCGATTACAGCTGCAAGTCGCTTGGGGTATGTCTCTATCAGTTTTGCACATCGAGAGACTGAAATTCTTGCCCATTCTTCCTTGCAAAACAGCTCGAGCTCAGTGAGGTTGGATGGAGAGCGTTTGTGAACAGCAGTTTTCAGCTCTTTCCACAGATTCTCGATTGGATTCAGGTCTGGACTTTGACTTGGCCATTCAAACACCTGGATACGTTTATTTGTGAACCATTCCTTTGTAGATTTTGCTGTATGTTTGGGATCATTGTCTTGTTGGAAGATAAATCTCCGTCCCAGTTTCAGGTCTTTTGCAGACTCCAACAGGTTTTCATCCAGAATGGTCCTGTATTTGGCTGCATCCATCTTCCCCTCAATTTTAACCATCTTCCCTGTCCCTGCTGAAGAAAAGCAGGCCCAAACCATGATGCTGCCACCACCATGTTTGACAGTGGGGATGGTGTGTTGAGGGTGATGAGCTGTGTTGCTTTTACGCCAAACATATCGTTTTGCATTGTGGCCAAAAAGTTCGATTTTGGTTTCATCTGACCAGAGCACCTTCTTCCACATGTTTGGGGTGTCTCCCAGGTGGCTTGTGGCAAACTTTAGACGAGACTTTTTATGGATATCTTTGAGAAATGGCTTTCTTCTTGCCACTCTTCCATAAAGGCCAGATTTGTGCAGTGTAAGACTGATTGTTGTCCTATGGACAGACTCTCCCACCTCAGCTGTAGTTCTCTGCAGTTCATCCAGAGTGATCATGGGCCTCTTGGCTGCATCTCTGATCAGTCTTCTCCTTGTCTGAGCTGAAAGTTTAGAGGGATGGCCAGGTCTTGGTAGATTTGCAGTGGTCTGATACTCCTTCCATTTCAAGATGATCGCTTGCACAGTGCTCCTTGGGATGTTTGAAGCTTGGGAAATCTTTTTTGTATCCAAATCCGGCTTTAAACTTCTCCACAACAGTATTACGGACCTGCCTGGTGTGTTCCTTGGCTTCATGATGCTCTCTGCGCTTTCAACAGAACCTTGAGACTATCACAGAGCAGGTGCATTTATACAGAGACTTGATTACACACAGGTGGATTCTATTTATCACCATCAGTCATTTAGGACAACATTGGATCATTCAGAGATCCTCGCTGAACTTCTGGAGTGAGTTTGCTGCACTGAAAGTAAAGGGGCCGAATAATTTTGCACGCCCCACTTTTCATTTTTTTATTAGTTAAAAAAGTTTCAAAAATCCAATAGATTTCGTTCCACTTCACAATTGTGTCCCACTTGTTGGTGATTCTTCACATAAAATAAAAAAATTATATCTTTATGTTTGAAGCCTGAAATGTGGCAAAAGGTTGAAAAGTTCAAGGGGGCCGAATACTTTCGCAAGGCACTGTATATAGTACAGTTCTATAGCCAGGATGAATGGAGTTGTTGACAACTGTCTCTATTGTGACTGAATTGATTCAGACATTGTGCACAGACTCTTTAGAAAAGCTTAAGTTCAGCATACCACTAACTTCCTGGAGAGCTGTCTTAAGCATCAGCTATACAAAACTTCTCTCTCTCTAGCTCTGTGTTCAATATCTTAGGGACATCTCTGGAACATGCAGAGAGTCAGCCAACTGAAGGAAATTGGACTAATGACAAACATAACCCTGCTGTCTGCCTTCAGTGGGAAAACTTTGAAGAAATGTTTGGCCAATGGATCTCTGATTATAAAACTTTTATATTCACAATTTAATTTTCAAGAATTTAACTATTACTCCAAACACATTTCATAAAGCTTAGTATACAACAGTTAATGTATATTTGCTGGTCTTTGAGAATACAATTCTGAATAACTGTATGACACTGATATAACCTACAAGGTAGACTATAACAAATATTTTAACTCTGATATTAATTTTGTTATTAATTCTTATCTGTATAATCACTGAGTGAACATTCAACCATTTGTATAGTAGCAGATTAATGGCGGAAAACAGAAAAGTGTATTGGATAACTATCCCTAGGGCTTATACCTTATAGCAGGGGTGGGGAACGTCCGGCCCGCAAAATCATTTGGTCTGGTCCTGCCAAGGCAACCACAGGCCTAGAGCCTGGCGATAATTTGATAACGATAATTATCGCGATATAATTTTCCTCGATATAATTTTAACAAAAGTTCGATAAATGTTCATGCTTTACGCATGATACGCGCATGCGCACTAAATACTGCATGAGTGCACGTTCTTGTTGCAGACCGGGCAGCTAACAGATTTGTTTAATGTTTCTGCTGTTTGGCAAGTGTTGTGTTCTTAAAATAAAGAGTTATTTAATTCACCAATTAACTGTCTGGTTTCTTCAACTTTCACTCAGGAGAAAAAAATCTGCCTTTAAACTTGAAAGAAATAATGATTTGTCGTGATAATTATCGATATCGACTGATATTACATTTTTTATCGTGATAATGTTTTTGGCCATATCGCCCAGCCCTACTCAGGCGGGACTTGAAATTCAATAAATCTAGGAGCTTTTTTCATAGCAACATAAATTTATATTAAGTGAATCATAATAATAACGTAAATTTTGAGGGACAAGCAAGGAACGTCCATTACGGGATAGACAGGACACATACGAGTACATGACGGGACAGACACGCATGCTTCTCGCCAGCTCCCCGCGGCCCGTCTGCCTGTATTGCGTGACTCAGAGGACAGTCAGTGCCAGGCAGGCTGGGAGTGTACACGTTGCGAAAGTGTTAACACATTGTGTTTTACGAACCGCAGGTTGAAGTCAAGCAGATCATGGAGGTAAAGGGAAAACATGTCAGGGAACTCAATGATAGCAAGTGGCTTTTTGATCAACTACTCTCCAGACTGACCGACACAAACCTGGAAAAGCAGTTGCGAGTAGCAACATCATCAATACCAGCTAACATCACACGCCTCACCAAAGAGAGGCAGTTCTAGCCATCACATTAGGGGTGAGTTAATTAAATGTTTGACCAAATATAGCAGGCTAATTTTAAATTGATAATTTTGTATGGCCCACGAATGATGTTATAAATATCCAAATGGCCCTTGGCAAATTTATCTTTGTAAAAAAGTTTAATCAATTATTTATCTGAATGTGGTATTCAGGGGTGGCGTCTCATCTGGTCTAAATCTGCTATTATGGAACTATAAAAATATATAGAATGTAAGAAAACCGGTTCAGGGACGCCAAATATGTAATCATAGTGGCTCTCTGAAGGCACCAGTTCTGTAGGGTTTGGGCATTTACTGAGACAATTATTAATTGTAGCAGTAAATAACAAAGTTGATTCTTTTGATGGCTTTAGAATCCAACCATGCGACATAACTCAAACAACGCACACACACAGGTACTAATACACGAGGATACATTTATTAATACATAGAATATGCATGTAAACCTAACAGATCTTATCGAGAGGGTTATCAGAATACAAAAGATATATATTCAATCAGTTACAAAGAGTTACATATATCAAGAGGACATACGTTCAGTTTATCATTCATTAAGACCGTTTCATAAATGAACTTGGTTATAACTTCTACATTAGATACTCGAAACAAGTACATAACTCTTAGGAATTAAATTGATATCAACTGGTTGGGATAACAATTGAATTCTCGAGCTGTAATGCATTGAAGTTGAATACTCATCCGATCTCTGGGGATTCAGATCTCCTGCGGGCACAAAGAAACAGTTGCAGGCTTGTTGCTGTCCAATCCGCGCTCTCTGGCTCCGTGCCAGGCTGTGCTGTGCGGCTTGCGACGGTGCGCTGCTGATGCTCACTGTTGGCTTTAACTAGCAAAGTTTGTGCACAGGAGAAAAGATGACTGTTGGTCCCAGCAAGTCAGGAAGAGAACCAGTTCATTCCTGATGAAGAGCTAGTTCTGAATAGTGATTCAGCTGTCCACAGTTCCGACCTGTTCACGAGGCCTGCTGCTGGTTACTGTCTGGCAACCTCCACTCTAGACTCTTAGAACAAAGGAAGGTTCTGGCACTCGGACACACAAGCCGTTCCGTGGTTGTCCGGGCTGAGTCTCAGGATGGTCAGGAGGCGCTCTGCGAGAATGTCCTGCCCTTGGGAGCCTTCTGCTCCTGGGCCATCCTGCCCTGGAATTCTCCTTTGAATTCCCTTTAGAACAGTCCACAGAATCCTCTCCAGAATCTTACTGAATCTCTCTGAATCTTACTGAATCTCTCTGTTGCCTGTTTTTACCTGGAGGAACTTCAGCTCATTGATTGGCTGAAAGTTCCATGGGCATCAGAGTCCCACGTGGGTTACTCGGCCCTACCAGTCCCTGATTGGTTGATCAAGGTGAGATATGAGTCACTTACTCCTGACACTTAGTAATGCAGTCCAGATGTCCAACTGGCACTCCCTAGACAGATAGGCGCCAATGGATGACCATTGATCATGATAGCCAGGCTTAGCTAAGTGCATCCCCCTTTGGGAGCTGTCTTTTATCAAAGGAACCCTAAATCAGCCTGCATGGTTTCTCTGTGGCTGCACCACAGAGATGAACAGAGAAATGAGGCCTAATTTGGGAAAGCTCAGAAACACTTAATTCTGCCTTATTAATAAGCCTCGCCACTACAAGAACAACACAATGAGATAAATGTAGGGCCCAGTCAGAGTTAAGTGTAGTAATTCAATTTAAACAATTAGTTTCTAGCAACATTATGTGATGTTTTAGAATATACTTTGCAATGCACTTGAAAACAAAATAAAAGTTGATTACAACTGAATCAAACTTTACTGTGATGTTAAAAAGATTTAACATAGAGATTGCTCACATCATTGATATGGTCATGAAACACTCCAGTGTGCTCAGTGAGTAAATGATTTCCCCATTCTGCCCTTTCCAATTATCCTTCTGATAAGAACCTTGACCACTCCCTCTCCTTCTCACAACACACTTCTTTTCTGAAATATTCCTGTTACTTCATCCTGAACAACATTTTCTTATTCTATACAAATCCTAATTAAGGTCCAGTCCTTTCTCCTAGATTAATGTACCTCCAGCTTTCATGTGGAAAAAAAAACCTTTTCACATGAATTAGAACTGCTGAACTGATGAAGACCACCTGGCTTTAGTGTGACCTCTCACAGTAGCAGGTGAGAGGGTACTTCTGAGGGTATTTAAACCCTTCTCAGTCTCTCCTCAGCAATCCAACACTTTCTCTCTATCACTTCACAATGGAGTTAACCTCCAGCATCTCAACAGAGCCCTTCCCGTTCCTGATTTCCAGTTTTCTAGGGCTCGGTGTGGGAGCTCGTACCATACCACTGTGCTATCCAGGGCTTCACCAGGATGCTGAGTATGGACCAGAGGAACTGCTTCAGACCCAGACCTCAGCAGATGACTCCCTCTGTCCGGTCACCAGGGCATCTCCTTATCCCTCCCTGATGGCACATGCCAGCCTGTTCTCCAGAGAACAGCCCTCGATGAGCGTGCACCTCATTCATCCTACAGACAGATGCACCTAGAGGGTAACTGCACTGTCTGGGAGTATTCTGCCTGGCTTCAGTGCCAGACCCCTCTGCATTGGATTGTGCCTTGGAATGAAGCACAGTTCCCGGACTCTGGTGGCTCTTCCCTATGCATCAGCCTTCCCTGTACTTCCCTCTCCCAAGCTTCAGTCCTCCAGTCCACCTACATGCATTCCAGCGAACCCCAGTAGACTGTCCACCACCCCTTACCCACGCTTCTGAGCCCTGGCCGCATACTTGAGCAGACAGCTTTGCCTCAGCCTGACATTGAGCCAGCCTGCCTGACCAACCACTCCCTCCTGGACTCTTGGTTCCATAACACCTTCAGTGTCAGCCCCCCCCGAGGGGCACCACTGGTTGGTGTTGTGCTACGATGTCTAAAAATCTAAAAAGCATTTTTAACTTAAATATTACGTATACACATACAGATGCAGCCATTCAAAGTGCGCGGTACAGACACCGCAGTACAGATACCGCAGGTAAGATGACACGCGATACCGCGGTGCGTGATTGGTTGACCGACAGGGGCACTCGTGGTCCGTTGGTCTGTCGTAGAAAGACTTACTGTACCTTAAACGTCTTTACTGTGCCCGTTGTAGATATTGAATTTTACCACTGAAGGGAAATCTTAGTAGCTGAGCATAAAAAGAATAGGAGCATACTGTAACGCGTGTGAAGGCCATAAACGATATTAATTTTGGAACGTAAACATACAGTATATGGCTGGTCTTGGTACTTTAAAGAAAAAAATACGCACCAGTATTCCATTTCTCCCTAAACATTGTAAGCTTCGAAGTCTTTAACTAACGTGATACCGGAGTCAACAAGCATACTTTTAGAATTTGATTAAAAGGGAATATAATATGGAATCGCGTATCTAAAGAATTTAATAACGGTATGATTATATCCGTGTACTGCAGCAGGACTGTGTAAGGCTGTTTCGCCTGCCTGATCATGCGAGCTGTCTTGTAGCCTACTGGTCTAGGTGCGTGACTACCAGCTGGTAGGTTGTGTGTTCGAATCCAGCTGGTGCTGGACTTTTCATTTTTATTTATTTATTTTTTAATCGCGTAACATAAACATATTACCGTATGCAAACTGTACTGTATACAGTATGTATATGTATATTTAATGTCTTAACTGTGGCCGTTTAATTGAATTTAAAACAAATATTTAACACGAACATTAAGCTGTTTACATGTTCCGCCTGAGAACAGTCACCCGTTGCTACCCAACGCAGAATGGTGATTGGCTGACACCATCTGACACCCCTCTGATTGGAGAAAAAAGACGTGCTGGTGTGCTATACCAGGAAGAGGATTTCTTTCAATTCTAAATGTGTATTTTAAAAGTTTAAGAAGTAAAAACCTTACAGCGTACACAGATTTCTAAACTGATCAGGATCGTTATCTTTGTCTCATGCATAATAATGTTCACCGCTCTGTCCAGCAAATTAATAATAAACTTTATTTTATATAGCTTTTTAAACGAATAAGTAATTAGATTGCTCATAAACCTAATCACTTGCTTTTTCTTTTTATTTAGGCTCAGATTTCAACTATAGATCGTATTATTAATAACCATAATAACAACCAACCAACAAAAACAACCATATAAACATAATACCAACCAAAAACATAGATAACAACCACAATACAAAATCAAATAATCAAACCATTTTACACTCGCAAAGTCCTCCAATTATCATAATCCCGCCCCTTATGCAAAACCAAACCTTCCTCCCATCCCAGTTTATCCTGTTTATCATAAACAAAATCCACCTCAATTTTCAACATAAAGCATTACACAAAATCAATACCTCAACACTCCATACTCAACAACGATAATTCACAAACAGCCAGAACATGTAACTACACATTCCCAAACATACCTACTTTCCATAGCCCCGCCCCTTATGCAAAACCAACATCCCTCCCCTGTTCTCTCTCTCCCCTGGTGGTTGTAATTGTTTTTATTTTCAAATAAATTTTAGCAAAGTCATGTATTTTAAAAATCTTAAGATTTTTCTATTTATGTCTTTATTTAGTGGTTTCATTAGTGACAAAGGCTAAACTTTCTTGGAAAAATGTCTTTTATGTAAACCATGTTTGCTATTAATTCATTCAGGGCTAAAATATGTTCATTGTCTTCTAATGAAAGAAGGGTTCCTTTCGCCGTAGTCGGGAGCCTAGCCTTTAACTAGTAAGTACTGTATTTACTGGGTTTTTGAGGGGGGGTGTCTTTCGCTGGAAATCTCGCCTCCTACTTTGAAAATACCCGTGAAACCGGTTCAATTCGTCACAGCCAGCACTCCTGCAGAGAGTTGGGTTGTACTTGCAGTGTATACAGTACACGCGTTATGCTCTTCGTTAATGTCTGTGAAGTTTTATTTAATCTCTGAGCCATACTGATTCTTCTGGAAGCACACCAGTATTCCACTTTCTCCCTAAACATTTTTAGGATCAGAGTCTTACATGTGGTAATTTCGAAAACGTTTGTACGTGCTCCTTCTTACCATGTTACTGTTTACCGTTACTGACCATATTAAGTTTAAGTGCCTGTGGGCACTTTTCCTGTCCGTGGGGGGTGGACCGTCTTTCATTAGAAGGTTAGTCTGTTCTACTCTGAGAATGTAGGGGGGGTGGGAAGTGCCCGCGGTCATTTAATTAGTATTAAAATCTTAGTTATCTTTCTAGTTCACAGGTTTGCATGCATAATTTAATTTTGAAAGCCACTGAGACATCAGGTACTACTGTTGTATTTATGAAAAAGAAACAAAACAAAAAACATACTAACAACTGTGCCATCCTACTCCTTAGTTAATACATTTTATTATTCATACAGTTAACATTGTTAGCACTTAAAATTAATATGGTTAATAATAGTAAACTGTAACATGCTGTAACAAGATCGGTTAAACTTCGAAGAAAATCCTTTCAGAGAAAATGTTTCAGGTGTGAAGAACAAACCTGTTCCCACACACCCTGCCCCCACTACCATTAGAATATACACAAACATTTTAGCGTTTCATTCTGAGCAGAAGACCCTCACACCTGAAGAGTGCTGGCTGTGACGAATTAAACCGGTTTTACAGGTTTCAATCACAGATTGGGACTCAGTAAAGTAACACACAGCGCCACTGGATTTGATAATACTGTACCTAACCAAAATCCGCAATATGGAAACAGAACCTGTGTAATTGTTGATAGATGATGTACTCGTAACATTTTTTCAAGACGAACTACAACATTTTAAAAATGACTTGTATGTACTTGATATCTCTAATCAATCCACGGGTTCCAGCACAAAACGAAACTAAAACGCATACCGTTTAGCGCTTCTTATTAGTTGCTCAAAAGTAATTTGACCGTATGAAATGCATAATATAAACCTAGAAACATATACGTGAGCAGTACTTAAGCACTGTAGTATCGGTGTTAAGACATACCTCTCAAATACTGTAAATCAAGTTAAAAATATCTCAAGACCGATTCTGGTCGTAATGAAACCATGTTTCGTGTATGTTTTCTTTTTCATCTTGAAATAACTCATTTCTAAATACCTTTTTCACTGTTAACATCTTGTAGCAACTTTGCGACAAAATATACACTCTGACAGTTCATCCTGCTACCAACATTAAATAAAACAAATCTTAAGATTTCTATATTTATGTCTTTATTTAGTGGTTTCATTCGAAGCTTACAATGTTTAGGGAGAAATGGAATACTGGTGCGTATTTTTTTCTTTAAAGTACCAAGACCAGCCATATACTGTATGTTTATGTTAAGATTTCCCTTCAGTGGTAAAATTAGATATGAATATTCAATACTTAAACGGGCACAGTTAAGACATTAAATATACATATACATATTGTATACAGTACAGTTTGCATACGGTAATATGTTTATGTTACGCGATTAAAAAATAAATAAATAAAACTGGAAGGTCCAGCACCACCATTATGTTTATATGGTTGTTTTTGTTGGTTGGTTGTTATTATGGTTATTAATAATACGATCTATAGTTGAAATCTGAGCCTAAATAAAAAGAAAAAGCAAGTGATTAGGTTTATGAGCAATCTAATTACTTATTCGTTTAAAAAGCTATATAAAATAAAGTTTATTATTAATTTGCTGGACAGAGCGGTGAACATTATTATGCATGAGACAAAGATAACGATCCTGATCAGTTTAGAAATCTGTGTACGCTGTAAGGTTTTTACTTCTTAAACTTTTAAAATACACGTTTAGAATTGAAAGAAATCCTCTTCCTGGTATAGCACACCAGCACGTCTTTTTTCTCCAATCAGAGGGGTGTCAGATGGTGTCAGCCAATCACCATTCTGCGTTGGGTAGCAACGGGTGACTGTTCTCAGGCGGAACATGTAAACAGCTTAATGTTCGTGTTAAATATTTGTTTTAAATTCAATTAAATGGGCACAGTTAAGACATTAAATATACATATACATACTGTATACAGTACAGTTTGCATACGGTAATATGTTTATGTTACGCGATTAAAAAATAAATAAATAAAAATGAAAAGTCCAGCACCAGCTGGATTCGAACACACAACCTACCAGCTGGTAGTCACGCACCTAGACCAGTAGGCTACAAGACAGCTTGCATGATCAGGTAGGCGAAACAGCCTTACACAGTCCTGCCGCAGTACACGGATATAATCATACCGTTATTAAATTCTTTAGATACGCGATTCCATATTATATTCCCTTTTAATCAAATTCTAAAAGTATGCTTGTTGACTCCGGTATCACGTTAGTTAAAGACTTCGAAGCTTACAATGTTTAGGGAGAAATGGAATACCGGTGTGTATTTTTCCTTGTGATATTTTAAGCTCTAGTTGAATGATAGGTGTCGCATTTTAAATCATTTTCGTAGCTAGAAATTATGAAACGCCCTGTTAAAAGCAAGGAAGTTTTTATGCCCCGTTGAAGTAAAACAAAATGCCTGACAAAGTATGGCTTGGACAGATTCCAAGTGCTTGTACAAATGTGCTAAAGAAATTATACTTTGAGTATACAGCTTGTCCAAAGTCATCCATTATCAATACTATTAGTAATATCTTCAGTAAAGGCTTTGATGCATAAATATTTCTGATGAAGGTAGGTTGTGTACTTCTGTCCAACTGAGCAATCTTGCTTTCATAATATATACCAACATTTTAATGACTGATGATTAACATGCTGTAATACACAGTTCAAAATTAAAGGCTCAAATGCTGTACATGAGAGGTTAAGCTCCCCCTGGCGGTTTTACAAGGCGACGCCGGATAGTTAGTCACGTGACACACGTGAAACCGCGTGATACTGTGATACTGCGTGATACTGTATGCCGCGAAATACCTCACCCATTTTGAATGGCTGCATCTGTATACAGATACACACACTTTTGACAAGAAAAAGTGAAATGATTTGTATAAACTGGCAATTTAAGACATCTCTCCTGCGAATTTATTTCCCATTCTTCATATAGTATTAACAGTTTCATATTCTTGAAAATGTTCATGCTCAACATGAACATATTTCATGTTCTGCACATTTATCCTTTCCATATCTTTGTGCAACTTTGAATCAGACTGAAATCCTATGTTAGGACCAATATAGAATGATTTTAATTTTTATTTCTTTTAGAATTTTCATTTGATTTTCAAATGGATCAACATCTAAAACTGGAGGATTGCGGAGTAGTGATAAGAAAATGGATAGCTGCTCTTACCACCCTTACCATTTGCTTAACAAAGGAAGTTGATCCAAATTAATCCCTGATTAAGTACAAGAGATTAAAACATTTGACATTATCACACCTTAAGGGATTTATGTAATAGAAAACTCAAGTAATTGATATAAAATAGAGAATTACTTGAAAGTAATCTAAAAGTCAAATGGAAAGGAAGGAAAGACAAAAGTTTATCTTTGAACGAGAACCTTAAAATATGCTTTTTTTTTCTTTTAGCTGAAACAAGCACAATAGGTTTAGAATATGTAAAAAGTAAATGGAGAGCTCTCCACGCTCCATGACAAATTGTACTGATAATGTTTAATCTACAAAAATGTTTTTCTAATACAATGATAAGGAAAGAAAGTACAGTATACTGTATATTTAATGAAAAAGTCTTGCAAAGAAAAGAAAAGGAATGAAAGTGATATTAATATCACATTTGATGTGTTTATACTGTAGATACTTATGCAGTATTGCCCAAACATGTCTGAAGGCTTTATACTTACAGAGACCCTGACAAAGTTACCGTTACCACTGCATCGTACCACCTGACATATAGTGTCAGATTAATTGCTATTAAAACAGTCTGCAATTTTGATCTGAAACACATAGTTTTCCATCTGAAGCAAATGGCAGTTTAATTTTTTTTGACGTACTGCTTTGAGTTCAGAAATGTATGTATAGAGAACTGTCTATTTAAAAAAGTCTATAATGAGTTTTCATTACTTAATAGTTTCAAAATATAACTAAGTCTGTTTACATTTTGACTTCACAGACATTAACATATATTCATAAATATGTGGCTCAGCGATAATCATTGTTGCCTCGCAGTGCTGGAGCCCTGGGTTCAATTCCAGTCCTGGGCTTCTATCTGTATGGATTTTTCCCGTGTTCTCGTTGGTGAGAGTGTGTGGATACCTGTGTTTGTTTGTGTAACACAGTCCACAGTGTATCCTGTCTTGTGTCTGTTGTTTGTTGAGATCCAGCTCCCCTTCAACCCTGAATTGGAAGAAGAGGTTAGAAAATGGATGGAGGAATGGATGAGATATGATGACAATACTTTTGATTTGTTATCTTTGTAAAGGACCCCTTCTACAGTGCCATTTTAAATAAAATAATGAAGCAACCAAGAGAGCATTTAGGAGGTAGACTTCTCAAATTATTAATAATAGAAATATACTAAACATCTTGTTTAGCAGAGGTCAAGGTACTCATTTGCATACATTTTCTCCAAATCCATATTTTTTGGTGCTAGGGAAAGTTATAGAGAAACAAAGAAAAAACATTGTTTAACCAAACAGAGTTTATTACACAAAGTGATTTCAAAGACATATTACAGCTCAAGAGAGATTAACTGCAAGGTTTACAGCAGGGCTGCTCAGTTTATGCAAACAAAAGCCTATTCACAGTGCCTTGCAATTTACAGCCTCCTGTAGGTCTCCCTTTGTCACACCAGATTACATATTATTTCCCAGGATGGTCATTCTTTCTTAGAAACAACATTTTCAGCATTGTTAAGAAATCAGTTATGCAATCAATGTTAGTAATTCCAAACAAACAAGAATCTTGCAAAGAAAATATTAATGTGACTGAAAAGCAAATTAAGTAAAACATTACTTACAAAACAGTATATATTTAATGATATCATAATATATTTTAATATATTATTAAAAACAGGAAACACTAAGATCTTTCATTCTAACTCCATCAAATCATAAACAGATACTGCTAACAATCCAAATAATCTATCCAAGAAAAAACAGCCACAGAATATAAAACTATAACAGTTTCCAGAAAAATATTAAAATAATTCATTTTTTAGAACTGCAGAGATTTAGATTTATTTGAACAGTAATTTTCTTAAAAAACTGTACTAAAACAAGTCAATGAATATAATAAGTAATTTGCATAGGGTTACTACCGGTCCATTGTAAATTGTGTGGGATAGAAAAGATTAATTAAATCTGATGGACTATGCAATTTGTAAATTGTGGTTAATGTTGCCATCCTGAAATTAGTTAATAGACAATATATTTTCATATTATGAAATAACCTTTAAATTGTACCATTCAAAAATAAGCTGCATCTGATGTAATCACTCACTAGTTAATTGTTATGTTAAATATGCATTGGATCTCTACGTTCATTGTTGATTAATATAAAATAAATTAGCTTTATCACAATGCGTTGAAATAGTCATTGGGCAGTATAATTATAAGTGGTAACTTCTAATTAATACTACTATGTGTTACTTAAATGGTACTTTTGAATTATGAGTAACTGAATAATTATTGAGTAATTCTGAATATGGCCTGTTATGCTGTAGATCAACATAATGTCCTTTTTGAGCTATTTTACACAGACTTATTCAAATAAATGCATGAATTATAAATTGCTCAGCAAAAATACTTCTTAAGTAAACTAAAGCAGACTTTAGTAAAAGGTAAAAGCCTATGGATACAAATGTACAGTGCCTTCAGAAAGTACTCAGACCCCTCCACTTTTTCCAAACATTGTTGTGCTGTAGACTTATTTCAAAATGGATTGCATTGATTCTTTTTTACATGTAAATGTAAAAACATATTTTTAGGAATTTTTGCTAATTTATTAAAAATTTTAAACTGAAATCTCCTATTTACGCCTGTGATGTTGACACCTAGGAATTTGAAAACTGTTGACTCTCTCCACTGCGGACCCACTGATGTGAATGGGTGTGTGGTCTGTTCCTCGATGTTTCCTGTAGTCCACGATCAACTCCTTAGTTTTGTTGGTGTTCAGAGAAAGATTGTTGTCCTGGCACCATGCTGTCAGCGTTTCTACCTCCTCCCTGTTAGCGGACTCATTACTGTTTGTGATCAAGCCGATGATCGTTGTATCGTCTGCAAACTTAATGATGGAGTTTGTTTTGTTCCTGGAGATGCAGTTCTGGGTGAATAAGGAGCAGAGGAGAGGGCTAAGCATATGTAATCAAACACAGACCACTGGGGGAGTGGGGGGTGGGAGAGCCATCCACCAAACTCTGTGCTACTCGGAAATATAGATGAAACGGACAGGTCAAAATGTTTCCAAAGTAATCACGAGTGAATGAGTCAAAGAAATTGATGCAGATGTTTACAAAAAGGTGGAATACGGTAATACTACCAGCAATATAAATATATGATATTTAGATCCTTAAATTAATATCATTATTAATTTCTTTAGTTACACAATTCCATATTGTATTCACTATTAAGTGGATTCTAAAAAGTACAGATGCAGCCATTCAAAGTGCGCGGTACAGACACCGCAGTACAGATAGCGCAGGTAAGATGACACGCGATACCGCGGTGCGTGATTGGTTGACCGACAGGGGCACTCGTGGTCCGTTGGTCTGTCGTAGAAAGACTTACTGTAAACGTCTTTATTGTGCCCGTTGTACATATTGAATTTTACCACTAAAGGGAAATCTTAGTAGCTGAGCATAAAAAGAATAGGAGCATACTGTAACGCGTGTGAAGGCCATAAACGATATTAATTTTGGAACGTAAACATACAGTATATGGCTGGTCTTGGTACTTTAAAGAAAAAAATACACACCAGTATTCCATTTCTCCCTAAACATTGTAAGCTTCGAAGTCTTTAACTAACGTGATACCGGAGTCAACAAGCATACTTTTAGAATTTGATTAAAAGGGAATATAATATGGAATCGCGTATCTAAAGAATTTAATAACGGTATGATTATATCCGTGTACTGCGGCAGGACTGTGTAAGGCTGTTTCGCCTACCTGATTATGCGAGCTGTCTTGTAGCCTACTGGTCTAGGTGCGTGACTACCAACTGGCTGGTTGTGTGTTCGAATCCAGCTGGTGTTGGACTTTTCATTTTTATTTATTTATTTTTTAATCGTGTAACATAAACATATTACCGTATGCAAACTGTACTGTATACAGTATGTATATGTATATTTGATGTCTTAACTGTGCCCGTTTAATTGAATTAAAAAAAAATTATTTAACACGAACATTAAGCTGTTTACATCTTCCGCCTGAGAACAGTCACCCGTTGCTACCCAACGCAGAATGGTGATTGGCTGACACTATCTGACACCCCTCTGATTGGAGAAAAAAGACGTGCTGGCGTGCTATACACACTACCAGGAAGAGGATTTCTTTCTATTCAAAACATGTATTTTAAAAGTTTAAGAAGTAAAAACCTTACAGCGTACACAGATTTCTAAACTGATCAGGATCGTTATCTTTGTCTTATGCATAATAATGTTCACCGCTCTGTCCAGCAAATTAATAATAAACTTTATTTTATATAGCGTTTTAAACGAATAAGTAATAAGATTGCTCAGAAACCTAATCACTTGCTTTTTCTTTTTATTTAGGCTCAGATTTCAACTATAGATCGTATTATTAATAACCATAATAACAACCAACCAACAAAAACAACCATATAAACATAATGGTGGTGCTGGACCTTCCAGTTTTATTTATTTATTTTTTAATCGCGTAACATAAACATATTACCGTATGCAAACTGTACTGTATACAAAATGTATATGTATATTTAATGTCTTAAGTGTGCCCGTTTAAGTATTGAATATTCATATCTAATTTTACCACTGAAGGGAAATCTTAACATAAACATACAGTATATGGCTGGTCTCGGTACTTTAAAGAAAAAAATACACACCGGTATTCCATTTCTCCCTAAACATTGTAAGCTTCGAAGTCTTTAACTAACGTGATACCGGAGTCAACAAGCATACTTTTAGAATTTGATTAAAAGGGAATATAATATGGAATCGCGTATCTCAAGAAATTAATAACGATATAATTATATTCATGTTGCAAAAGAACTGCAACGGACATAAAAACTCCCTTGCATGGTTTCATTACGACCAGAATCGGTCTTGAGATATTTTTAACTTGATTTACAGTATTTGAGAGGTATGTCTTAACACCGATACTACAGTGCTTAAGTACTGCTCACGTATATGTTTCTAGGTTTATATTATGCATTTCATACGGTCAAATTACTTTTGAGCAATAAGAAGCGAGAAACGGTATGCGTTTTACTTTCGTTTTGTGCTGGGACCCGTGGATTGATTAGAGATATCAAGTACATACAAGTCATTTTTTAAATGTTGTAGTTCGTCTTGAAAAAATGTTACGAGTACATCATCTATCAACAATTACACAGGTTCTGTTTCCATATTGCGGATTTTGGTTACGTAATATTATTTTCTAGATTTCACGTTGTGAATATGATGGGATGTCTGATGGGATGTTTCTAAAAATCCATCCTCTATGAAACGTCTTCTCTAGTTGTCCTGCATATGTATTCGCTAATGAAGCTGTGTGTTCTGAGCCTAGATCTCTACATTTCTGTATGAACCAGCTTAGAGGGCTAAAGACAGCTTGTGTTTAAATTGAGTGTAAGGCAATTTATGCTTCTAAAGTCATGGTCAGCATTTATCTTTGTACTGTGCTGTAAACTTGTTCTGTGTCAAGTCACATTATTTTATAGCGTTTTTAAAGCGTTATCAAATACGGTGTTACTGTAGTTTACTGAGTCCTATGTCACATGGTCTGTGATTGAAACCTGTAAAACCGGTTTAATTCGTCACAGCCAGCACTCTTCAGGTGTGAGGGTCTTCTGCTCAGAATGAAACGCTAAAATGTTTGTGTATATTCTAATGGTAGTGGGGGCGGGGTGTGTGGGAACAGGTTTGGTTGAAACATTTTCTCTGAAAGCATTTTCTTCTTGTAACCGATCTTGTTACAGCATGTTACAGTTTACTATTATTAACCATATTAATTTTAAGTGCTTAATGTAAAATCTTGTAAAAATATATTTTCATTGTTCAAATATACATTAAGTCTGACTATCATATAATAAGTTAAATACAAAACTAAAGAAAAAATAGGGTTAAATATAATTCAAAATATTTTGCTAACAATGTTAACTGTTTATGAATAATAAAATGTATTAACTAAGGAGTAGGATGGCACAGTTGTTAGTATGTTTTTTGTTTTTTTTTAACCCAATCTCCGGGAAACCATTAGTACGATGGTGAATCGGAGATTCTCAACCCTTGCTGCATACGACTGGAAAAGAATTCGTGATCGGATCAACGAAATGCTTCGTAGGAGGAGGCGGTCTTTCCTCTTGTCTAACAGTCTGTCCACAAACAAAACATTCCTGTTAGACAAGAGGAATTGAAAAAAAAACAATGTTGTCAATGAAAACCGGTGTGTGTGTCTCTCCCTGCTGGATGTCCCTCTCACAAACTGCTGAATGAATAAAATAATTTTATTGAAAACGAGTTTGCGATTGTCTGGTCTTTAAATTCTGGAGATACGCGATTCCATATTATATTCCCTTTTAATCAAATTCTAAAAGTATGCTTGTTGACTCCGGTATCGCGTTAGTTAAAGACTTCGATGCTTAAAATGTTTAGGGAGAAATGGAATACTGGTGTGTATGTTTTCTTTAAAGTACCGAGACCAGCCATATACTGTATGTTTAAGTTCCAAAATTAATATCGTTTATGGGCTTCACACGCGTTGAAGTATGCTCAGGCACTAAGTAAAAGGAGATGCTTCGTATTGCTTGACTAATTTTAAAAACTAAGTTATAAATATAAAAATTGCAGGCGCTGCTCTGGTGCGTCGGCTCCTACACAGTGCCTGTCTGCCGTAAGCGTTACAATATACATACAGTACCCAACACTGCTTGTACCCATCTGTCATGCAAATAAAACACCTTGAATTGAATTGAATTGAGGGGAGAAGGGGGGGATACTAAAGCCAATACTGGCTCAATGGGCTTTGACGTGCTAATGCGTTGGTTTAACGGTCCGGGTGTGGCAGGCTTCCAATGTCAACTCGACTCGATTAGAAGACAATGAATGTATTTTAGCCCTAAATGAATTAATAGCAAACATGGTTTACATAAAATACATTTTTCCAAGAAAGTTTATAATAATACGATCTATAGTTGAAATCTGAGCCTACTTTAAAAATAAAGGAAAAGCATTTTCAGAGAGCAATCACGCTGTGTTTATGAAGAAAAAGTGATTAGGTTTATGAGCAATCTAATTACCTATTCCCTTAAAACGCTATATAAAATAAAGTTTATTTAGAGATGAATGATCAGTGTCGCAGTTTAAATAATGTGAGTCAGGAAACTAACACAGCGCCACCGGATTTAATAACGCAATAAAAACGCAATAAAATAATGTGACACAGTACAGCACAGTACAACAATACTGACCATGACTTTAGAAGCATAAATTACCTTAAACTCAATTTAAACACAAGCTGTCTTTCTGTATGAACCTCTAAGCTGGTTCATACAGAAAATGTAGAAATGCATTAGCCTGATCATGATTAAAAAACACATAATTAAACACGCGTGTGCGATTTAAATCAGAACACGATTTAAATCAATATAAATGTTTATATTGTAACGCATACTGTCCAGCCTCCATTTCTCTATAAAAATTAACTATTGCACACACACACACAATAGAAGCAGGAACCGCTGTCAGAAGGGAAGATATATTCAAAATATCGCAAATATCGATCATGTTGCGATATTTTGAAATATAAAAGTCAATTGATTGTCCATAATATCGCTTACCTATTTTTTCGAAGAAATGTTTGTTAAAATAAAAGTCCAGCACCAGCTGGATTCGAACACACAACCTGCCAGTTGGTAGTCACGCACCTAGACCAGTAGGCTACAAGACAGCTCGCATGATCAGGTAGGCGAAACAGCCTTACACAGTCCTGCCGCAGTACACGGATATAATCATACCGTTATTAAATTCTTTAGATACGCGATTCCATATTATATTCCCTTTTAATCAAATTCTAAAAGTATGCTTGTTGACTCCGGTATCACGTTAGTTAAAGACTTCGAAGCTTACAATGTTTAGGGAGAAATGGAATACCGGTGTGTATTTTTCCTTGTGATATTTTAAGCTCTAGTTGAATGATAGGTGTCGCATTTTAAATCATTTTCGTAGCTAGAATTATGAAACGCCCTGTTAAAAGCAAGGAAGTTTTTATGCCCCGTTGAAGTAAAACAAAATGCCTGACAAAGTATGGCTTGGACAGATTCCAAGTGCTTGTACAAATGTGCTAAAGAAATTATACTTTGAGTATACAGCTTGTCCAAAGTCATCCATTATTAATACTATTAGTAATATCTTCAGTAAAGGCTTTGATGCATAAATATTTCTGATAAAGGTAGGTTGTGTACTTCTGTCCAACTGAGCAATCTTGCTTTCATAATATATACCAACATTTTAATGACTGATGATTAACATGCTGTAATACACAGTTCAAAATTAAAGGCTCAAATGCTGTACATGAGAGGTTAAGCTCCCCCTGGCGGTTTTACAAGGCGACGCCGGATAGTTAGTCACGTGACACACGTGACACGCGTGATACCGCGTGATACTGTGACACGCCCACTGGGGTATGCCGCGAAATACCTCACCCATTTTGAATGGCTGCATCTGTACATGACTTTTTACAGCAATAGCGACAGCAAGCTTTCATAGAAAAGGTTAAAAGATTTTAGCTTTTTAAAAAGTATATAAACCTAATATAGTCAGAACAAGTACATCAAAACTTTTCCAAAATAACCACAGTAAGTGACCAAGTTAAAGACTTCGATGAATAAAATGTTAATGAAGAAAGTGGAATACTGTTGTGTATATATATTTTTTTATTTTAGGTACCACTATCAGCTGTATACAGTATGTATAATATATTTATATTCCTAAAATAATACTATTTATGATATTCAGAGATATTATGCTCCTGTTATTTTTATGCACAGCATTTTGAATTTTTGAAAAGTTTTTGGGGATTTATTCTGTTGGATCTGGGTCACCATTAAGGTGATTGGCACACTATATTGTAACCTATTCCCTCTGCCAGGTTGGCTAGACCAAATATATTCTGCATATTTTGTCTCATACATTTATTGGGATCTAACCAAACTACTGAACTATGCTTTAATAGCAAATTTTAGAATACACATCTCTCACGTCTTTTGTGAAGGTGGATAGAAAAGTTATCCTACAATCTTATGCCTATCATTGACAAGATATCTGTGTCCAAAGGTATTACTTTTCTGCCATAAAAACAAAAACAAAAAAGAGAATATTAAAACTGAGAACTGTAAGATTATAATCCTCATGGACTGTTCTAGCAGCAAGGCTTATTAAAGTACAGGAATTAAGTTTTCTGCTCCCTTGCCAGTCCCTCTCTCCTTCATCTCAGTGGTGTTTGATACAGAGAGGCCATTCCATTTGGTTCACAATTAAGGTGTTTTTCTAGCTGATAGAGTGTCCTGATAAGGAACAACTCCCAAAGCTGAGACACATCAACCAACCTAACAAATGGTCATCTCTGGCTTAAAGTCTGGAATTCCAAGGGAGAGTCTAATTCAAAGTTTGTTTACAACTCTAAGGTCAGAGGGCATGGTTACTCATCATCAGCCAATCAGGAATGCCCATGAAACTTTCAACCAATGAACGATCATAGTTCCTCCAGATTTCCTCGGAGCGCCTCCTGGACATTCTCAGACTCAGCTCGGACCACCACGTAACGGCCAGTGTGACCGAGTGCCAGGACTTTCCTTTGTTCCTTATATATTAGATGCCTTAAACTCACACTGTGATCCATATTAAATTATTATTAAAAAGAATTCCCAAATTCAAAATGAACTGATTGAGGGTTTTATTTGAAAATAGGATATTTGTTTTTTGTGCAATGGAATCTCTGCAATCTCTGTGAATTGTTGAATTGGAAACCTGAAACCTACAATTAACTCAGAAACAGATAATAGGTTTATTCCATGCTGAAAAAGGAAGAAAGAATACACAACATTTTGGCTGTGGAGCCTTCTTCAGATGTGAGAAAGACAAGGCAGTAAGCAAAGGTAATGTAGCCGGAGAACAAAAGCTGGGAGAGAGGAGGAGCAAGGGGCGGGAGAAGGGGACAGAGAGGAAGGCAAATCAACGGGTGTGAAGTCAGGATAGGTGTAGAGAGGTGTGAAATGAAACCTCTAATGAATAGAGAGAATTTAGAATTACCATTACCTCTACACAGCACCCATAATACAAAGGACCAATAAAAACTAAAACAAGCCCAAGTGTAGATGTGCACTAAGGAAAAGATCCCAGACCAACCCCAACATATTGAAATGCATACGGCCTCTATTGCTTGCGAGAGCTGGCTTACCAGAGCGGTGACGTCACCGCCCTTCCCTGTGGATAGCAGGGACCGCAGCCGCTGGGCTGACGGGAGATTTCCCTTTGGCTCAAGAGGCTGGGTCCCTGTTGAGTGACGCCGGAGGCCCAGGTTCGAATCCCTGACGGTGGGGGGGCAACCTGAGGCGACAGTGGCAAGGATGCCCACATGAACCCAGAAGTGCTACAATATGTTACATCCCCACAACAGTTACGGCAAGGTGAAAGTGGAGAGCAAGATGAAAACCGGATATAATAAACACACAGTCAGAAACTGAATGACAATTCAAAATGTGTTTCCAAAAATTGCAATTACAAATTAGAAAATGTACTCACAACATAAAGATCACAGTAATACACTGTTATATGGAAACTATGGCATAATATACAACTGACTCTTTGATTTTTTAAAGAAAATTAAAAATTAGAAACAATGAAATGTCCCTGTGATTTTTCTTCCTCATGATCAGCTTAGAATCTTTAAGCTATACGTTTTTTTAACTTTTTAATTAAACATTTTAAACACTTTAATTTTGTAAACATAACATGCATTTCTTACAGAAAAAATCACATTCTCCTGTCTACCCATGGTCTGAAGAAGAGCTGCAGGTCACTGAGAAAATAGCACACCGCCCACTAAACTCAGTCAGAGAAGCTTGGAGTGCTTATGGCACCAAGTGCATCTGTCTTTAAAATTTAGTTTTTTAAATTAATCAAGCAACATAAATCATTTCTTTAAACTTCAAGTCTTTTAATTATGATTAAACATAGCTTTCTCACTAGTTAGTTTTATTTTTGAAACAATCGTTAAACAAAGCAGGAGCTTATTGTACTTCCTCATGACATTACACATGGAAAGATTTTAATTTTGAATAAATTTGAGAAAGTTTCATCTATAGCACAAACTATTCTCAATTGTATTTCTGAAGGTTATGTATGTTATATGTATATGTATGTTATTTCAATATTTTATATACAGTACATCTGTAGCGGCAATGCTTATTAATAAGACAAAATTAAGTGTTGTTGTACTTTCCTAAATGAGACCCCATCTCTGTGGTGCTGCCACAGAGAAGCTATTCATGCAGTTCAGATAAGGAGTAGATCTCAAGTGGGGATGCGCCCAGCCATGCTTGGCTATCATGATCAATGGTCATTCCTGGCACCTATGTGTCTGTGAGATTCTTGAAAACATCTGGATTGCGATCCTAGATGTCAGAGGTCATTGTGGCTCATCTCTCACCTTGACCAACGTAAACGTACGTAAATTGCTAGCAAACGCCAACGTCACCAGACGTTGATCACCAGATCACCAGAATATATGTTTGGACTCATGTCGACAACCTGAATAAGTTTTTATTCAGCAATAGTGCTACACCAGAAGCAAACTGAGTTTCTTCCCTCTAAAGAGTGACTTGCTCGGACCCGCAGTCACCCTCTGTGCATAGAGTCTTTCTACTAGTCATCCAGACTATTAGTAGTTTCCTGAGAGAGACACTGTCGGCATGTCGCCACAGCATCAATTTCTCCTCCTAATTCGTCCAACTCCGAGCTGCACCTCGACTGGTTGGCAAGGAGCCAAAGGATGCCGGGGCAACGCCTATTGAACGCTGCAGCAATTGGACGCAGCTGCTAGTTGGTCTTTGGTGCCTGTGCCGGGAAATACAAATCCATATCTGGATAAGTAAACCCAATGTTCTACATTACATCTCGAGAATTCAATTGCTACCTCAACACAAGTAGATATCAATTCAGTTCACATGAGTAATGTATTTACTTTTGAGTAGCTAATGTAGACTGATTAATGATAGTATAGCCGAACGGTATACTGAAGCATATTTTTTGTATCTCTTTGTGTTTTGCATCTCTTCGTGATTATATACCTTGCACTAACCCTCACAGTGAGATCTGCCACTGCAGTCTGCCATGCAGACTGTTATATGTTTTATGCACAATTTATGGATTAATAAATCTCATTTATTGAATCCATGTGTGTGCATCACTGATTGATTGATTTTCTAAAAGCCATAACGAACCACCTCATGATTGCTGCTACAATTAGTAAATTGTCCCAGTAAATTCACAAAACCCCTACATATCTAAATAAGAAACTCAGGTGTTAGCATAAACTATTAGTAATCAATAACTAATATAAAAATGTGAACTGTAATAAACTGTTGCACTTCTTCCCCATCTTGTAAAAAAAATAATTTACAAGACTTTGTTCAAATATACATTAAATATGACTATCAGAAAATAAGTACAATTCAAACTTCTAAAATTAAAAGATGAAGGTAAAGTATAATTTAAAATTAAGACAGGATTCACTTTTTTCGGTGTGTGTCTCTCCCTACTCTCTTTCACCTACTGCGATTCGGACACAGAATGGTTAAAAATAGGGACAAGTCCGGCAGCTAGAGGGAAGGGGGGGGTCATCTTTCCACCTCTATGACTAAAATGCAGAGGAGGAATGGTTTAAGCAACATACAGAGAGGAAAGTTTCGATGCCCACGAACTAACAAGCAGACACAAACTAAATAACAATACAGAATGTTTTTGCAGGAATAGTGATTACACACGTTTAAAAACATACTGGCAAGATGACACTGTTATATTAAAACTAACTGTTATGTTAAAACTAACACTCTATGGGTACTATACTTTGAAGGATGCTGCCCACTAAACCCCTTTCCCAGAAACTTCACAGGGGCAACGTCACATATATAATTCACAGCTGGATACAATTATAATGCCTCGTGAAACTGAAACTCAATTTTTCAATATATTTACTAACATTATCCAGCAGCATCCAGCATCCAAATTACCAGCCATATCACCCTTGTAGGAGTTTTGTGAATTAACTGGGATAAATTTTAATTGCAGCAGTAATCATGAGGTGATTGGCTTTTAGATCATCAATCGTCAGAAAAACAAACAATGCACACACACACGGGTTCAATACACGAGGTACATTTGTTGAACATAAATTGTGCACCAAACACATATATCAGTCTGCTTGGATACAGGTGGCAGATCTAACTGTGAGGGTTATTGAAAATGCAAGGTATATAATCACAAAGAGGTTCAAACACAAACAGATAATATACTTTAGTATACCGTTCGTCTACACCATATCGTTAATCAATGTCATTAACCATTGTCACACTATACTCGAAAGTAAATACATTAATCATGAAACAAATTGATAACTACATGTGTGGTAGTAACAATTCAATTCTCGAGATGCAATGTAGAACATTGGGTTTACCTATGCACTGTGTATGGATTTGGAGCACAAACACCAAATCAGCTGACAGGCTCTGTTGCAAACTCTGTTGCAGTGGACGTCCAATAGGCATCGTCCTGGTGTCCTCTGGTTACTGGCCAACCAGTCAAGGTGCAGCTCAGAGTAGGACAGACGGAGGAATCTAACGGCAGTGCGCAGTGCAGTCGTTTCTCCCAGGGGTCTGACTAGTAGAAAGTCACTATGAAGAAGACGGGTTCATTTCCAGCCCAGCTCGCTTCTGAATAAACTATCCAGGTAGTCGACGAGGGTCCAACTGTAGGATGCCATTGATGAAGCATAGCATTCACGTTGGTCGTTGCAGAGTACATACGGGATCCTCGGCCTTGCGCTTAGAACAAAGTCCAAGTCCCAGTGCAAGACAACACTGGCCGTCATGTGATTGTCTCTGAGGGTCCGCGAAAATGGCAGAGGAGAACAACGACCTGAGCTTGTGCCCCTGTTTTAACTAAGACACAGATGTGCGATGAATGGTTGAGAGTTCGGCGGACATTAGAGACCCCCATGGGTTTAACACCCCTTGCAAGTCCCTGATTAGTTGACCATGGTGAGAGATGAGTCATCGACCCCTGCCACCTACTGTAGGACTACGACAAATAGGCGCCAGGGATGACCATTGATCATGATGGCCAGGCTTAGCTAAGTGCATCCCCACTTGGGAGTTGTTCCTTATCAGAAAGAAAACACCTTAAATAAGACTGCATGAATAGCTTTTTCTTTGGCTGCACCACAGAGATGAAGTAGAGAGAGATGGGGCCTCATTTAGGAAAGCACCTCCAGGGAATAACTAAAGCTGTTGCTGGAAGAGGTGTTAGTGGGGCCAGCAGGGAGCTTGCACCCAGTGGTCTATGTGGGTCCTAATGCCCCAGTATAGTGACAGGGACCCTCTACTGTAAAAAGGCACCATCCTTCAGATGAGACGTAAAACCAAGGTCCTGACTCTCTGTGGTCATTTAAAATTCTCAAAAAGAATAGGGGTGTAACCCCAGCTTCCTGGCCAAATTTTCCATTGGCCCTTACCAATCATGGCCTCCTAATAATCCCCATCTATGAATAGACTTCATCACTCTGTTCTCCACTCCACTGATGTCTGATGTGTGGTGAGTGTTCTGGCGCACTATGGCTGCTGTTGCATCATCCAGGTGGATGCAGCATATTACTTGTAAAGCATGTTGAGATGAGTGTCCAGAAAGGTGCTATATAAAAGTAAGTAATTATTAATATTATTATTATCCATCTCAGTAATCTCATTGTCTTCATCTCACTGTGAGGCCCAGTGCTCACTCAATCTTCACATTCCAGGTATAAAAAACCCAGTGTGAAATATCTGTTGTAACTGTTAATGCAATGATGAATATAACTGTAATTCTCTCACAATAAAATACTATGCAAACTATATTCTAATTTCTGATAATTGTACATATTAAATATTAATATTAATATGAATAATAACATAATAACATGAATGAACCTCCAGACCATCTCCAAGATGAGAACTCGGAAGGGATTGTTTCATGCTAGCCAGCCAGCGCATTATTACCTCACACCAGGAGGGAAGAAAATTGCTAGTGAGCATTTATTTCATTCTCCGTCACTGTCCCTTACCCCCACCCCCCAGACAGACAAAGGTGATAAAGGCGATAATAATTCATTGAAAAGGGTGCAAGTTGTCAACACAAACTCTTCAATATCAGCTACTTTTCAAGCAGTACAAGACTTCTCAAAAAACACCTATTGTAACTCATGCAAACTCAGCAAAGGTTTATTTTTTATAACTTCGAAACTTGGATGGTAAACCTCGTGGACCCACATCTCCTGCCATTCCAGACACGCTAATCCCATGAAGTCAGATCCACAGATATTCCGAAACAGTAGCATCACAGCAATGAATGCCAGTGTGATCATATACTGTATAAATATACTGTACATACAGTATGATACCGTATGGTTTTAAAGCCACTACAGAACAGTATGTGTGAATTTTTTTTTACTGATGGTGGTTAAACACTCTGGTATGGATGGAAACTGGATGGAGACGGATATATATATATATTTGCAGTGTATTACTAAAAAGCCACCTTTACTACTCTGCGTTCTCTCCTGCTCTGTTCCTGATCTCCCACATCCTAGTCATGTTCTCCCCATAACACTATCCAGCAATTGAACCAGAGAACTCCACAACAACTCAAAAACATTTCAAACTGCTCAACTGAACAATGCTTAAGAGGATTCAAGCTTACATTAATATTTCCTGTAGTGTGGTATTAAATTAGCACTGCACATTTTTTACAACAATAATGGAAAGTATTCTTATTATGTATTCTTTGAAAAGGATAAAATATTATAGTTTTTATGAAGTATATAATCTTTATATAGTTAGAACAAGCACATCAAAACGTTTCCAAAATAACCACCGCAAGTTACCTTCAATTGTTGACAATGTCAATTTCTTGCTCCTCAATGACTTGACTTTCTGTAATCAATGATCATATATTTGGTTTTTGACACATTAAGTTGAAGAAAGAAGTTGTTATGATCAGTGTCTATGTCTTGGAGGAGAGTGACAATGACAGTACACTTAGGAATACTGAGTATCAAAGTACAGTCAGTAAAAGATCCTTCAATGCAAAGTCAACAATGCAGCAGAGGAGGTCACTGAATAGCTCTGTATCGAAAGGAGGGATTCATGGGTGTTCACATAATGTTATTTCAATGCAAGGTGGGATAAGAATAGTCTCAGCTGGTTCATCTGGGGAGGGGATCTGATGTCGAAAAACCCTAAATTTAATTGACCCAAGGTTAGAACTCTCCAAGTGTATAGAGAAATGCATGTTAGCTTAATCATTATCAAGTTTGTACTGTACCTATGACAAATCTATAAATGCCTCTTGTAATAATAATTATAATAATAATTGCTTACACTTATATAGCGCTTTTCTGGACACTCCACTCAAAGCGCTTTACAGGTAATGGGGACTCCCTTCCACCACCACCAATGTGCAGCATCCACCTGGATGATGCGACGGCAGCCATAGTGCGCCAGAATGCTCACCACACATCAGCGATCAGTGGGGAGGAGAGCAGAGTAATGAAGCCAATTTATAGAGGGGGATTGTTAGGAGGCCATGATTGATAAAGGCCGATGGGGAAATTTGGCCAAAAAAATTCTTTTCGAGAAACACCCTGGGATTTTTAATGACCAGAGAGAGTCAGGACCTTGGTTTTACATCTCAGCCGAAGGACGGTGCCTGTTTAGAGTATAGTGTCTCCGTCACTACACTGGGGAATTAGGACCCACATGAGCCGCAGGGTGAGCACCCCCTGCTGGCCCCACTAACACCTCTTCCAGCAGCAACCTTAGTTTTTCCCAGGAAGTCTCCCATCCAGGTACTGACCAGGCTCACACCTGCTTAGCTTCAGTGAGTTGCCAGTTGTGAGTTGCAGGGTGATATGGCTGCTGGCTGTGTAATGCCACACAGGGATGGAGGGCCAAGCCAGAGTGAAAGGGTTACAGGTTTATGTGTTTATTTGTCTACTGGGCTCATGAGGAGGCACAGCCATGAGACTGGGCTGAGAGAGAGAAGTCTGTGTGAGTCTGGGCTTTAGATGTTGCAGTTTGGTAGTGAGTAAACCAGTCTCTGGTGAGACTGTCAGCTAGCAGTCTTCATATTGTCATTTTGTGTGTTGCTCTGCATGTACCACAGGTGCATATTCAGCAGGAGGCTGGCAATCACATGTGGGAGTGTGTTGTGGTAACCCTTCTGTGCTTACAAAACAACTGCTAGGCAAAAATGCTTTGGGTACTTCACAAGTGCAAAGGAGGACATTGAGTTTAATTTAATAAAAATCCAGCCAGGCAAGAAGTCTCGGGGCAGTGCAACATCTTAATAGACTAGCCAGATTCAACAACATAATCCAATTTGAGAGAAACCTACTGTACATGAATGAGATAATGGGTACGGTGGAGAAACTGAGAGCAAATTCAGCTTCTTGACTAAGGACTAAGTGGTACTCCATACAACATCTACAAGTTCCACTCAAAGCCACTGGATCAACATTAGAAAATCTTAAAGGCTATTTGGAGGACAATACTTTACACACAATTGTGTTAGATGTGGATTGACATTTAGAGGACAATCTACAGCATCGGAGCTTTGCAAATGGTATGTGGATTCCAAAACACGAGAACATAAAAAAAGAGTTTAGAATCATTGTCTTACTACAAAAGAAAATACACTGTTCATCAATGTGGCTAAATGGTTAACATCTTTCCTCATTAAGAACTACAACACTTCAGTGTAGAAAGGAGGTAAGCCATGATCAGCTCATGAGAGAATCAACAGATAATAGGTGCTGGTGCTGTGGTTAGTTCTTGAAAATGTTCCTGCACAAGCCTGTGCAGGAATCAACTGACAAATATGTTCCAGGTAAAATAAAGAACACCATCTTTTTATATCTCGATAGTTTCAGCCTGAAGGTTACTTCAGGGAGTGTAACCCAAAATAAGGAATACTTAAGCATGTCCTTAGCTGCTGTTCAAAAACAGATTCACTATTGCTGTAATCATGATTTGAAGACCACTGCAGATACAATCTGCAAAGGGATCAATGACAACAAGCATTTACATCCCACTACACAAGCTATCACTTTTTCCTTTATAGCTGGAGAACAACCTAGCCAAACAATAAGATTGTAGGTCTCCTTGCAACTGCAACAGATACATTTACTTCAGACATAAGTAACACTACATTGAGGCTAGACATTGTATTAGTTTCAGAGACAAAAATTAAACACATCAGGCTGGCAGCCCACTTGGAAAGATTGTTTAGAGGAATTATCTTGAATGTGATGAAGAACACTACAGTAAGTGCAGTGTTTGCCACCAACCAAATGTTTGCCCATTGAAGAAGATTGTTGGGGATTTGCTGGGTAATCCCTGGATGGATTTTTATTAAATTAAACTCAATCTTCTCCTTTGAGCTTGTGAAGTATCCACTGCATTTTTGCCTAGCAGTTGTTTTGTAAACACAGAAGGGTTACGGAGAACGGGAAGTCACTTTCTGGCTCTTTCTACACAGCCCTTCCAATTCTACTCTTACCTGTGCATTGTTATAAGCCTCTTTTAGTTTTTAAATTATTAATCTGTCAGTGATGACCTCTGTTTCACACTTTTCTCTTTAAAATACTTAATCAGGGGCTTCAGTTTTTTAAATCTGTCACACATGCATCCTATGATTGTGGATAACTGCCATTGCCATTAGCAATTTATCTGTTGCTCAGTCATATCGGGTTACTCTTCTACTGAAAGCTTGACCCATTCCATGTATTGACAGCTCAATGTAATAAATACAAAAAAAGCAGCTGTGACTATGCTTAGAATTGAGTTATCATCAAATTCATAATTATACTCTTTTACTTGTATAAAGTCCTGGAGCTGCTTAACTTCTTTGAGAAAGCCAATTAGGAATGGAGGACAGGACAGAAAGAGAGAAGGTGAAAACTCTTTGCACAGATCATCCAGAATGACCACTTTGCAGTTAATTATTTGAACCTTGTTAAGTGAGCTTACTTTTTTGTTGTTGTTAGGAACTTTAATTTAATCCCTGGGTTAAAAATGGCCTCTCCTGGTAAGTGAATGCATGTTAGAATAGAGAGAAAGGTTCCCATTGATTAAGTAGTATCCAGATTTATAGAGAAAGAAATGTAACCATATGTTGTATTATTTACATTAGAAGTCAGCTTTATCTCTTATTTTGAACTTTGTAAACATTGTATGAGTTTCAATATCTGGTAGCAGTCTGGGTTTTTACTGGGTGGTTGGGACGTAGGTCTTTGAAATGCCTTGTTAGAAAATGTATAAATAGCATACCTTGTGTGTTATATGTTTATGTTGTTTGTAGTTTAGTGTGTGTACTATCATTTTTAATAAGCATTTGTTTAACACAGTGTGCCTGAATTATGCTTCTGTGGGCTGAATATGCAAAACTGTGGGCTAAAAACAAAGAACTCACGTGTCTCTAATTATACCGGCTTGGGAATATTCCTGGCAGAATCGTTATAAATTGGGGTTATGATTATTTATATTAATTATTGACCTCACTGCTCAGTCATTTCCGTTATTTGCCATTTTCGTGAGCCCCTATTTGTAACATTACAATTGTTATTAGATTGTCTACAGCAATCCAGATATTTTAATTAACATATAAAAATAACCAGCAGCCATATCACCCTGCAACTCACAACTGGCACCCCACTGAAGCTAAGCAGGTGTGAGCCTGGTCAGTACCTGGATGAGAGACCTCCTGGGAAAAACTAAGGTTGCTGCTGGAAGAGGTGTTAGTGAGGCCAGCAGGGGGCACTCACCCTGCGGTCCATGTGGGTCCTAATGCCCCAGTATAGTGACGGGGACACTATACTGTAAACAGGCGCTGTCCTTCGAGATGAGATGTAAAACCGAGGTCCTGACTCTCTGTGGTCATTAAAAATCCCAGGGCGTTTCTTGAAAAGAGTAGGGGTGCAACCCCGGTGTCCTGGCCAAATTTCCCATTGGCCCTTACCAATAATGGTCTCCTAATAATCCCCATCTATGAATTGGCTTCATTACTCTGCTCTCCTCCCAACTGATAGCTGATGTGTGGTGAGCATTCTGGCGCACTATGGCTGCCGTCGCATCATCCAGGTGGATGCTGCACATTGGTGGTGGTGGTGGAGGGGAGTCCCCATTTGAGTGGGGTGTCCAGAAAAGCACTATATAAGTGTAAGCAATTATTATTATTATTATTATAATATATTGAGTGATTGATCAATCATTTGCGTGTACCATGTCATTCCAATAAACTTTTATATTGTCTTTATTGGCAAATGTTATTATTGTGTATAATGTAAATAAAGATGTATATTTTTAATACCTGTGTTTATATTGCTGTTTGTTCTGATTGATTCCTAGAAGCTGTAGCATCAAGGCTTATTATTACACTTAGAATTAGGTATTCTGAAAGATATTTAATGTCTTGAACAAACAACAACCCTGGCACAGCTTGCTCTGTAATAAGCAGCATGTTCTTACTAACACAAACCAGGGCATAATATATTGCATCTATCTTGACACCTCCAGTTATGGAGTTCCCAACACTCAGTGCCTCTTTCTCTGAAACCCTAAGGGAGGGAACACATCTGGAGTGGGACCTTAGCTGGAGGTCATCTGTCAATCGTCCAAGGATGATAAACTACTGAGGAACCTGCTGGGTATGGAAGAACACCACTGTATGTCTAATAACATTATTCATACCCAATCATCAACAGTTCTAAAAGGACTTAAAAGGTATTGTACAAAAATGAATTTTTCCTTCTTTTGCTCACTCATTCACTTGAAACATGGCAATCTGGCAAGCAAGCAATGCTAGCAAGTGACATTAGCAGAGATTTCTTGCTTGTTTTTAGACCTTTGGCACTGAGCCAGCAAAAGATTAGACAGCTGCAATGAATCCAGATTGACTTCCATCACTCTGCTGCATTTCAAACTTTCTAGTAGAACAGCTTGGCCAATAAGTTTTTTGGATGAGTTTGAATGGGTATAAATTCAGTATTTACGTTATGTTAACTTAGAGAATTAAACAGTTATACCAAAAATGTTTGATGAAGGTTAGTTCATATATTAGTTCAAAGTTTAGTATATATTTGTTTTTGACTATGAATATTGAAGCAATTATATTAGACTGATTTACAATATGAAGTTGACAATAGTAAGTGTTATTTTAATGTTTTAACCCTGCGATTATTAGTGTATTTTTACTGAGTGAGAGTTTAGCCACTTGTATCAAGGCAAATTCATTCACATCGATCTTTACTCTTATATTGGTTTGTTTTAAACATTAATTGTTGTTAACTATAGCTATAACAATGTGTTATAATTGGTATAAATTGTATATATTATAAATAATTTATCATATTAATTTTTGTCTGAGACATATCTTTTATGGTGTGAAAGTTTTGAGTTTGGGTTTGTGAAAAATATTCATTAAACCTGTTGGTACCTTATTTGTAATTCAACAAAATGGGACATCATTAAAAGGAGGTGATTATCATTGTAAGGCACTGTGAATTATTTTAAATTATGTGGAGAAAGCAAAAAGAAAATTGTTAAACTCACCCTAGATAATCTACCTGAAGACACATCCCCACGACCATGGCAATCAACCAGCCTCAGAATAGTTCTCCAAATGATCCTCCCCTCAAAAAGATTCTTCCAAGCTCCTCAGAGTTTCTCTCTGAGACTCTTCCCCATTTAAGCCTTTCAAATAGATTTTTACAAATTCACAGTTCCTTTGTCAGTTCTCCTCTGTTGAATGGTGCACACAGGGATTCTGCCATTTTCTGACAGAAGAACTCTACAACATCACAGACTGACTGACCCTGGAAGCTTCATCTTCCTGCTTTTTAAACATTCCTGCAACTGTTCAGGTGACAGCAGCAGCTCATTCCCCCAGAAAAATCTGGCGAATATGGTCCCTACTTCTTAGCTGCTTATACCTCACTCGAACTAGTTGGTTCAGAAATCTTACGAAGGCCTTTTCATATGCCCTTTCCTTTGTTTTCATATTCACTTTTCTTTGTATACTACACTAACCATATCTATCATACATATTGTAGGCTGTGATTGAGATCTGACACTGTGATCTGCAAAGGAAGAACATTTAAAACCCTTTTAATGTACAGAAAGGCTAATCCCAAACTGAACTGGTAAATGAAAACAAAAAAATGAGTGCAGAACAGTTTCTCTACCTGTCAGTTTTGGCACAAACATGGCAACATTCACTGTTTTTCTTCTTTTTCATCTCTTTTGTCACTTAGAAACCTAACACTTCTTCCTGCTCCTCCTCAACGTATACTATAACAGCCCTAACCCTAGTTTGTCTCCCTGCCAAATGTCTGGTGAGGAAAAGGTGATTGTTATAATATCATTCATATTATATGTAAACTTACATATTTTGTATTGGCATTATGGAGCCTATTTTTGAGGTTCTCTCAGTCAGGTGAGTTAAGCCAATAATGCAAACTGCTGTAATTCAAATTACACTTCTATTCTGTTACAACTGCCATTATCCCGTATCACTCAGCCCGTGGCTGCTCTAGGAAAATGGAGCATTCTGGGGGGGGATCACGGTTTTCCATGGCTCACTGCTACAGATGGTTGTCCTTTTGGTAGGCCCTTGTTCATTACTATTCAGGACTCTAATTAGTCTATTATCCATCTCCACTATATAATTCAGCTCTCCATCATTTATAATTCCCATACTGTTAAGCGCCTTATCACCCTCTGGTCTGATACCTGTTTCTTCAGCAGCCCTTCTACTGGGCAGTCTTTCCGCCTGGAAACCTGGACATCTTTCCAGATCTGGGTGGCTCTTTCCTTTTTACTTCTTTACACTTTTTTTCCTTCCAGGGCTGCCTTCCAGTTTCCCAGCAGAGCCTTTCTTCTTCCAAGGATTCTGTTCTGTGGAGCTCTGCCTGTGACTATGCAGTGGAGAGCAACTTTGGGCAGCCATGAGAGGAATGGAAATCAGAACCCTGTTTCAGACCCAGTCTCAGCACTCCCGGATCAGTGCTGAGATGCACCTTTAAAGCCCTACAGTGCATGCTGCCCTGACCTTGGGAAGAGATCCCTGAAAGATTATGCTTTTCATACAGTCTGGTATCGGTACACCATCTTGTGGACTGTCCCGATATAGGTGTCCTGCCTTGTTGAACCTCTTCACCTTTCATCACTTCCTTGAGTTGGAGCATTTGTTTATCTGACTAAGCATCTGGTCTGTTAGTTCCAGTGCCAAGCTCCCTATTCTCTATATTGTTTACCTGGGGCTATCTAAGCTTTCTATTGAATTAACCACCAATTCCCTCACCATGTTCCCTCTGCTGTACTGGAGTGCTTGATTCCTTCACAATAGCGTCTCTTCTGGCATCTCCCTAACTTTGCCTGCAACTGTTCACTAGGTAAACGGAACTTCAGGAAGAGGTCAAACACTAATGTCACCCACTGCCACCCACCTAATGATGTATAATTATCACATTTTTGCTTGCCTGTCAGGATTGACCCGCTGAGGAAAGGGGAAGGTGGACCCTATGGTACCTTAGGGGGCTAGACGAGAGACGAAATCCAAGGGGTGTTCAGAGGATCGTAGGTTCAGAAGGGTTTAAGTACTGTGCGAGGAAGAAGGTGTGTTGATTGGTGAAGTGTCATGGTTGGCCGATTTGCAGGGGTGGTGTCGTTTGGCAGAAGTGCTCTGGGTGGGAGTCTAATTAGTGCGGGTGCATTTCCATGTGAGAATGTGGTGAGTAGAGGACGTGACATTGCCGAAGTCTTAGACTCATCACAGTTTCATTTTCGCATTTGCTTCATCCTTGCAGCAGCTCTCTGTTCATCTCTCAGAAAGATGGGAGGGATTCCAGTAGTTTCATCCTCATGACCATGGTGTCAGTCTCTCTACCCTGTGTATACAGTATAACATATATTAATTAGGATTTTCTGAACTACAGAGATTACTTAAAATGTTCATCTTCATTTCAGTTGAATATATGAAGATTAAATATTATAAATTATCATTCTTAAAATTATAAAGTATGATATGTAAATCTTTAATTTCCTTGAAATTCAAAAAAAACAATTGATGAAAAGATCATTTGAAATTGTGAGCAGTTTTTCAGTATTAATAGCAAAATCTATTATCCTCTTTATTTTTTCACAAGGAGTGTAATCACAGATACCAAAGCACTGCTTGGCAAACTAAACGAAACTTTTTTAGATGACATCTCTAAAATATCAGGAGTTAAGCATCATAAATAAGCTGTCTGATATAGGAATTTTTAGTACTTTGTTTGACTATCCGAGTATTGGGTAAAGCAAGGTGTGACATGATATCCTAAAATATTACATTATAATATATATTATTAACTAGGCAAACTTTGATTTTCCAAAGTTTACAATATATACAGCAAACACTTTGGCTTTTCTGATCCTTCATATATAATTTATATGTATGCTGCAAAATAATAATTTTTAAATAAACATGAAATGCATTTACACCATACCCATACCATACACTGTTTTGTTTGAATAATTAATTAATTTATACAGATACAAATAAAATTGTAAACATGTTTAGCAACAGTTTATACTGGTTTTAAAGCTACCATTATTTCACAGTTAACATTGGTGTATGAGGTCTATAACAAAATATTAGTACATATTTATTTTTTCTGTTTTTCTGTAAATATAGAATTTATACAAATACAGATTTTTTCCAAACATTTAATATAGTGAACTTTTTAATAGTTGTATTGTCTTTCAGTCATTTATCCTATATGGAGAAAGAAACTGGCATTTAAAATACTCCCTTTTGACCTTTTGACCTTTCTTATAAATAGTTACTTATAGAAAACTAATGTAGATTGATGTCATCAGATGCTTTTATATGGCAAATGTCACTTTTCTTGCTGCTTACTCCTTCAATTTTTACAAGCTACAAACACATTTTATCAAAGACGGAGCAGTAAGCTTTTTATGCTTCACAGATGAAATTTGCAGGAACCACAGCTGGAACATATAAACACATAATCCCCATATCAGTAAACTTCACCTGATGCGGTTTATTTGAAAGTGTAGGCAATGAGAACGTGTGTGTGTTTGGTGTAATCCACAAAATCTGCTTTAATTTTAAATCTGCAGCATCTACATTAATTAGTATAGGTCTTCCTAATCTCTAGTTTTATCACAAAATAAAGTTTTGAAGATCACATTTATATTATCCTGTGGCATATTTCAAGTATCCAAAAATGAGTGAAAGTGATTAAGAAAACTAATAAAAATAAATAAATATACAGTAATTCTGTAACATCACATTTTATAAACTGGTGAATATTTTATATTTATTCTTGTGTATTTGTGTCACATGTTATTAAGTCTTTAAGATACTAGCGGCAATAACATTAGTTTTGAATAGTCAACACATTTCCAATTAATTCATACAGTATGAAATGTATACTTCTACTTTCTAGGGCTTTTAACTTAGAAGGCTGTGGTTTCATGTCCTGACTCCTGTTGTATCCATGAGCAAGGAACACATGAATGTCTTGTCTCATGTCTGTGTAAAAATAACTGTGCAACTATACAAATCTATACCATCTTTAATAGGGTTTACTCTCCAATTAACACAATAAAATCAGACAAATATTCAACTTAGCTTCTATGTTCAAATATGGGTTATTATGCCTACACATCACATGCACTCACTATTACATTGTAATTTGCACTATTTTTAAACTTATGAAGTTGTTGTAGACAGCAATTTATGAACTGCACTGCAGTTGCTGTAGTTTTTGTCTGATATAATTCAAATGAATGTTTCATCCAGAACACAGAGATCCCACTCATTTAACACCAATATATGAGCTGATTTCTATAAATCATGTTAAAGCATAAAAAGTACAAATGTATTTTGCTTAATTAAGTAATAAAAATCCATCACGAAATTGTGAGAGGAATCAAAATGTTTACATTAAAGAAATTTGAAGACAGGCAAACACTCAGTCAACTACCAAGTCTTTCAATCTCCACTAGTATTGTCTTGTAGTTGTTTACTGCTGCTGATAGATATTGAGAAATGTTTTGGTGGGGATGTGTGACCTTATTAACTTGCCAAGTTCGAAAATAAAGTAGATTTTTTGTAAATCTTAAATATTAATGAAGGATTCATTTAGAATTGAATATATACTGTTTATATGTGTGTACAGTCTATATCTGTTATTCACTGCCAGAGATGTCATTTTACCAAGCAATTAGTTTTTTTCTTTCAAGTGACCTAGGGGATTAGCATAGAGTTTTGATTTGTCCTGTTGCTTTGACAAGAAAGCTCCAGCCATCTTAAAGGAAGGTCCCTGATGTTCTATTTGAATTGATTTGTTCTTTTATTCCTGAACTACATGGAAATTCAATTCTGTTATCTGTTCTTTCAGAAGAACATTTTTGTTTTCTGCTCTCCCAGTGGGTTTTCTAGCTCCAATAGGTTTAAAGAAAGTAAAGTGTTTTTTGCCATAAAAGTGTTTGATATTCTTTGATACTGAAACACTCCAGCAATACAGTATGTATTTTCTCCCTAATTATTAATTCTGTGTTGATAAATAATCACTGTTTCAGTATAATAATACGACAGGCATACATTGTTTGTGGGTTTCAAATCCTTATTTTGTACTCATCCTTACTTCTTCAGAATACAGTGAAGAAATCTGTGACAGAAATGTATAACATGCAGGTTGGCTGGATTTAATTGCACTGCAACAACAGTGTGAGAAATACATTAGGTGATCCACAGATCCAGATCCAGAAGTGACAAAAAAGTACAGTTCAGGGGAGAATAAAACATAATCAGTAGCGATTTCTGTTAAATATTTATCTTAAATGATAAGGCTTCCAATTATGAATCAGCATCTCCATGTGAACAACCCTTTGGAGACAGAAATAGAAAAAAAAAGATAAGTATATAAAAATAGCTTCACATGCAAGGCTTCAACAAGACAGTCCAACAAAGGCTTAACTTACTGTATCTGACTGCCGTAGCATAGCACAGCCTGAATTTATAATTGGTCTTCAAACTGACTCCACCCACTAGCCTGTCAATTAAATTGTAAAATTTAACTGACAAAAGGAAAAAAAGAACACAAGAATTATAAAAATATATAATTTGAGAAAACATTCCCTAAATAATTAATGTAGATTTTACCCAAGATCATCATTACATTTTCCCCCCAGATAGACATAATACTGGATAACTTGGAACAGGGAAGCACAATCCTCAGACACACAGTGCACTGTAGAATTTTGGGTGTGCACTATTTTCATTGAAGACCAGCATTAAACACAACAAAAAAGTGCAGCATGCCTATAGGGGAAAAAAATTAGATTTTTTTTCTGTTTTACAAGGTAAAGTGAATAATATTTAAATAAATGTATACATGATAATGTGAAAGAAACAAACCACAACATCACACACAGACTGAAAACCTGTGATATTGTGCTCTAATTACGTGTCTGATTTTGATGTTGAAAGTGTCACTCCTTTTTTCATTATTCTAACTTGTTTTATCTGTTACTACTCAATGGCAATATTTCTGAGTAGAGTTACTTTGTTAAGATTTTTTTTTACTGCACCAGCTGGTTAAAAATACACATTTGCATGTGTATACTGATCAGTGCAATTATACCTGCAAATGGCATAATACTAAGGGTTATGTGCAAGCTCTGTTCAAGAAATATAGGTTTGCTAACGAAGGAGAAAATGTTTGTGAAATGTGACCAGACATTTTCACTTGTGTCATCAATTGCAGTTTCACAGGATGTCAGTACAGTAGACGTACAGCTTACACTTAAGAGAATGGGCCCGATGTATGTTCCTTGAGTTGAAATCGGAGGGCCATTACTGATCAGAGTTCCATGTCGGCAACATTCCTATAGGACTGAGTCAAAGAAGTTTCTTTTCAGTTCAAGACCAGAGAAAAATGATTATAATATTTAAGAAAAGTTAATCTAAGCATATTATTATCATTGCTGCTTCATAGGCAAATAATCCATTCAGTCAACCAATGTTTTAATTTGTGATTATTCAAAAAATATTTCCATATGTACTTCTGACATTTCCTTTTTTTAACTGTTATCACTGTTATGTGATAAACTGTGATAAACACCTTGTCTGTATCTTTCTTGGTCCTTCTAGCTGCTATTTTAAAGCTATTTGCTAGCACCCAAATGTGTGTCATACAGTATATGTAATGCATAAAAAAGAAAGAAGACAAAACAAGGAACACAAAATTATCAAGAATTTACTGTGTAGCAGAAATGTAATCAGTGTTGGTGTTGTCTTATATGTTTTGGAACACAAGTATCTGTAGTGATTAAAATTCCGATTCACACTCTAAACAAAAATTAAATAAATGAGCTACATCAGACCTGCAAGTTGTGTACTAGTTTTTATTCTGACCTGAGCCCAACCCGCTTTGCACTTTGGTATTCTTTGTACATCCATCCCAACACCTGACACACAGGCACTCCAGCAAATGCTACTGACAGAAATGAGTGGGTAGAAGGTCAAAAAGACCAAAGCCAGTGTGGACAGATACATCCCTGTCTATGTCAATAGCAGGGTTGGAACAGATCAAAAAAAGAAACAAGGCCAGAAGAAAACCCTCATCTTAAAAGCTGGGTCTGGTGAGAAAACTGTCACGACCACCAGCCAGCAGAGATCAACACGTAAGCGAGCTAATCAGTACCAGCAGCAGATTACTATTAACAAGCGCCGCCACACGAGTTAACACACCTGCAATTGCTCTACCGTGCGGCACGCTGGGGTATTTATACTATTCTTACCTGATTCACGTTGCTCGGTATTGAGTTCACTGCTTGTTGCTCTGCCTAGCATTTCTTACCCCCTTTTGCCTTCCTGGAATTCTGCCTACACCTTTTGCCTTCGGACTTCGGATCTCGTCTCGCCCCTTGGATTGTTTGCTATCTTTGCCTGTTTCGGATTTGACCCTGCAGCCCTCTTTTCGACCACGATTCTGTCTCACATTTTGGATTGTTCGCCACCAGTGCCTTTACCGGATCTCGACCTACCTTCGCCTTCGGACTACGACTCAGCTCCTGGTTTTGCTCAGTACGCTTACTTACCTCCCTACGACTCCTGCATCTGCATCGGATCCTTTTCACCTCTACAGAGCAGCGTTACAAAAACATGTCCTTAATCCCATAATTCTTGGATGGAAGTTACCTAACCATTGTTGGCATCATCTTCAAAAGATGATTATCAAAGGTTACAAGCTAATCATAGCAGTAGACCTTCATAAAGAAATTATGAGCAAGATACAGTATATGAAGGCCATCTGGAAGTAGAAGATGTAAACAAAGTTACAAAATGTACTGGCTAGAATGAATACAGACATTATCAATGTGACTACAACATTCAGTATGAATTGTGCCACACCTATTGCACTCCTCATGCAGTGACAGAAGACATTATGATTTATTTAGATTATATCATTAAAATTATACACGGGTGACTTCAATCACAAAAAACTACATGTTATGGTTTGAAAAGTATGAAATCAGTCTTTCTAAACATGGAGTTCCTTATGTGGTTTACACTCTGGGTTACACTGAGATTAGAGAATAGTCCTCCATTCTCCACCATGGTGTTCAAACCACAGTTTGCCACAATCTTAGAGTCCCTACTTACAACACCTAGCCCAAATTTCCTTAATCAAATGATTTGGCAAAATGCACAGTAAAAAAGAGTGAACAGGCACACTGCTGATGGAGTGAAAACAATCATGGGGACTCACCTCACTTGTGTCCAGCTTTCCTATTGTCCTGCTCTCTCTGCTCCCCATTAATAATATATAAGGGAACGACATAAAACTAAGAAAGCAAGTAATTGCTAAGAAACATGACATTCAATGCCCAGTTTATAATTAGATTTTAACAATGACTGATGATTGTTTACAGTCTTATACTATTTTCTGTTCACGTTTGAGCTCTAGCTAAACTGACATTGTGTGATGACTAATTAACTTTATTGTAAAATGAAATTGCATATGTTTTTGCATTAATATACCAGAGATGGAATAGGTGCGACAATTCAGTGACACAAATACTGAACCGATACAAATAACCTTCCATCAGTTCTTTAAAACACATTGTTCCATGCTTTTACAAATGTGCTGACCAGATATTGGATTTCAGGTGACAACTCATACAATTATATGACAAAACAACAGTGGAAGGTTTGTTCAGGAAAGACATTACACTGTACCTACAGTACCACTAGAAGGTGTTAAAGACTTCTAACAGCTTCTAAATGGAGACATTGGGAGAATATTAGGAAATTAACTTGATGATTGATGAAGGGCTCAGAAGACATTCTCACATGGGAGTGATTAGTTATGTTTGGTGTATAAAGGGCCTCATGATGTTAGGTGGTATTAGGTTTAGGATGGAAATGTGTTAGTGTGGAGCTGGTGATTAGTGTCTAGTTCTTGGGAAACTGATTTTAAGTCTCACATTTTAGCAAGACAGTTGACTAAAGAACATAGTCAATGTCACACCAGAGTGGTTTGGCAAAAAAAGAGTGCCAATAGAAAATCTAAGGTGTGACATGGAAATTTGCAGGTTATCAATGATCCCCAATATCTTGGAGAATAGGAGGAAGTGTGTCAGGAATAATAGACAAAAAAGTATGTCATGCTACTTCAAAAAAACCCAGTTGTGGCTAGAGGTGCTTATACTACAACTTTAATGTAAATTTAACTTTTTCTGTCTTCTTTGCAGGTTTTGCTGACCACTTTCAAACAAGATAAAAAGTTATTTTGAAAAAAGAGTGTATATATTATATATTACACATTATATTACACTTGTAATCAAAATATAACAAAATATTGTATTTTAGTAGGGAACAATTCGGAACATATCATACCTAAATAAAGATTTTGATTGCAAAGATCTACTGTATTGTTGATATTTATTATGGGTATTATAATTATATTAGGCTACAATACCAGTAGTAGTAATTAAATCTTCTAATCAATCGTATGATAGATCTAGACAAGCCAGTTAGTAATTCAATAAAAAATCTGTTTTGCATTTAAACAAGACTGTTTTGTTTAAATGAGATAACTGTTTAAACATTGATTAATTTGTGAAAAATATTGTCTAATATGTTAATATCTTGCAATTTATGTACAATAATATTGTCCCAAGCAAAGCAGCATTGACAGCATTTAACAGAAGAATATCATCAAACTCCTCATTCTGTAAACGAATTAGGAGCAGATGTGATTTTTGTGTATATGTAGTAAACATAATGCAGAAAAAATGTTATTTGAAGGGAGCAGAACTAGGATTTCTATGCTGGTTTGCTCAGACATAAATGTAAAGAAATATAGGAATGCTGAACAAAATGAATAACAATTCCAGGACAGCACAAAAGCTGTAGCCAACAGAGTACATTTATGAGTTGTGTTGCTGGTGATAGCATTATCTTTTGTATTGTAAGTATGTAATTTAAATGCAAAAATATTTTTCTCTGTGGTTCATATAAGCTTCTATACAGATGAATAATAAAGAAAACTTGTATATGCGCACTTAATTTAGTTTTACTATAAGCTTTACAGCAATCAAAATCATGAATTTAAACAATGTTCCACAACTTATGTAAAAAAATTTTAATACATTTTTTTATGTGTTTAAGTGGTTTCTATAGATCAGACATTGTCTCTTTTCATAATTCAGATCAAATTTAGACCTGCCTAATCAAGGATAGGTAAGGATTAATTTATTTTGCATTTCATGACCCGAAAAAAATCACGGTTGAAATTAAAGCATAGATTAATTTGTCGTTATTTTTCTAAAATGAAAAAAATAAGCTTTAGCCCTTTAAAAGGTTTTAATAATATATATAGTGTGTGCAAATCTGTTGTAATTTTTACCAAAAAAAGTATAATTTATATACAGATGCAGCCATTCAAAATGCGCGGGCGATACCGCATTATTTTGCGGTGCGCTTTACGCAGTCTACCGCGAGTTACCGTAAATTCTCCTATAATACCGCAAGCAAAATAATAGTATCAGGAATTTCCGCAAGGTGGAGCTAATAAAGCTCAACCTCTCATGTTTGAGCTGTCGCCATCAAAGTCTTTAACGAAGATATTACTAATAGTATTAATAATAAATGACCTTGGACAAGCTGTAAACTCAAAGTATTGCTCTGGTCCACATTCTTTTTTTCATTGACCGTCTTTGTAAAAGTAACACCACAGCATTTCGCAATCACGCATTTGTTTCCAATCATGCAAAGTACAGTAATTTTTGAGAATCGATTCACCATGCCTTTCACATGCTCATAAAAGAGACTGATTTAGGAACATAAACATATTACCGTATGCAAACTGTACTGTATACAGTATGTATATGTATATTTAATGTCTTAACTGTGCCCGTTTAAGTATTGAATATTTATATGGAATTTTACCACTGAAGGGAAATCTTAGTGCCTGAGCATAAAAAGAATAGGAGCATACTGCAACGCGTGTGAAGGCCATAAACTATATTAATTTTGGAACTTAAGCATACAGTATATGGCTGGTCTCGGTACTTTAAAGAAAACATACACACCAGTATTCCATTTCTCCCTAAACATTTTAAGCATCGAAGTCTTTAACTAACGTGATACCGGAGTCAACAAGCTAGTACATAGTACATGCTGTACATTGTCTCTTGATAATGTTTCTGTAGTGCTTTTTTAGCACTCTGCATGTGCCCTTGCCGGTGGCGCTGTGGGTTAGGTTCCTGACTCCCATGTCACATGGTCTGTGATCAAATCCCACTGGAGCCATGAATTTCCTTTAACAAACATTTCTTTGAAAAGATGAAATGTTTCCCTGAGTCAGAGATTAAATAAAACCTCACTTGCACCAAACAAATTTATATTTCTAAATATCACAACATGATCGAATTTAAGTCATTTTAATAACAATGAATAGTCACCTAGGCGTTACAATATAAACATTTATATTGATTTAAATCGCGTTTTGATTTAAATTGCAATCGCGGGTTTTAATATATGTGTTTTTTTATTCACAATCAGACAAATGCAACATAAATATCTTTGTCTTCTAAGTATCTTAATAAACTTTCAGCATAGCTTTCTCCCCGTTTAGATTTATTTTTCTTGGGATCTTGGGATCAAATGTGGAAAGATTAGATTGTAATCGTTTTTATTTTTTAAATACAATTTAGAAAAGTGTAATCTATGCTAAAAAGCTGCACACCGCCTGCTATAAAGATACATATTGTAATACTTTCGGGTTCGAATAGGACAGACACGAGAACTCAGACTTGCGGAGTTAAAGCAAGTTAAAGCCTTGATTTTATATATCACCTTTAAAAGTGGCATCTCAAAGCAAAGTAAATACCCAACACTGATTGTACCCATCTGTCATGCTAATAAAGCACCTTGAATTGAATTGAATTGAGGGAGAGAGGGGGGGAGGGCGAGCGAGAGAGCCAGGACAGACAGGCAAATAAGATACACTCCACAGACATTCACAACAGCGACATATCATAAAACGTTTGCACATATAGTTAAGTTATTACTTGGTTTTCAAAGTGCAATGAAATACAATATTGTTGTTGTTGCTGTTTTTATCCTGTAAAGCGTTTTGATAAGCCACCAAGGCGATATATAAAAGCGCTGATTCTTATGGAATGTTTCCGCAGGGGATTCAAACATTTTTTTATTTTTTTTAATCTCGTATATAAGGAAATAGCAGTATAACCTTGTTCATGCACAAACAGTGGCATGTTACATTATTAATTTGGGTGTCTCCTCTTGCCAGAAAGCTCTAAATTGCATTTTTAAATTGCAACCCATAAATAAAGCTGATACTGTTTAGAGTTTTAATTATTTTAAACTGTATTACAGCAGCACAATGCACAATGCAACATAAATTGCACAAATGCACTTGGAATCTGTCCAAGCCCTACTCTGTCAGGCATTTTCTTTTACTGTAACGGACACAAAAACTCAGTTGCTTTTAACAGAGCTTTTCATATTTTCCAACTACGAAAATTATTTAAAGTGTGACACTTATCATTCAACCAGAGCTCGAAATATCACAAGGATCCTCTAGAGCACAGCAAAGACTATATTAAAAGTATACTAGTGACAAACTAGTATACTTTAGATCTTTTTTTCTGAACCGGGGAAAATCTGATCATGTTTCTCTATAACAATAATAAAAAACATTATTTTACATATCACCTTTATGTGATATCACCTTAAGGACAGCACATACAAAGGTTAATTGCACAATGGACTGCGCAAAGAAATTTAAAATAGTCTTCTTTAGGTGTGAGGGCAGGAGTGGATCGCAGAAGGCATAATCAGCAAATTCGGAAAACAATGAACAGGTAAGACGTTTATCCAGAGAGCGAGTGATCAGAAAAAGCAACAGCTGTTATGCCCAGGTTTTACGCTCTCTCTCTGCTGAATGAATAAAAGCATCTTATTAAAAACGCGTTTGCGTTTGTCTGGGTATTTACTTTGTAATCTGTGGTTTACATCTACTGTATTGCTTTGAGATGCCACTTTTAAAGGTGATATGTAAAATAAAGTTTTTTATTATTGTTATAGAGAAACATGATCAGATTTTCCCTGGTTCAGTAAAAAGACGATTAAAATCTGTAATCTTTCCACTTGTATGTCATCGGAAAATACAAGAAGTTTCTGCTTTGTGTAAGGATGGTATCAAAAAGTAATCTAAGTGGTGAGAAAGCTGTGCTCCTCAAAGCGCTTTACAGGATAAAAACAATAACAACAATAGTGTTAGGCTGGGCAAACGATTTTTTAATAGAAATAAAAAATGAGATATAATTATGTGTTCCGGCTAAGACATTAACGAGCACAACCTCCCTCTCTGCGGGAGTGCTGGCTGTGACAAATTAAACCGGTTTCACAGGTATTTTCAAAGTAGAAGGGGGCGAGATTTCCAGCGAAAGACACCTCCCCCCTCCAAAGCCAAGGTAGTACAGTACTTACTAGTTAAGAAAGCTAGGCTCCTCAATGAAATCGCTTTAACATACTAATGCATTGGTGTAACAGTCCGGGCGTGGCAAGCTTCTAATGTCAACTCAACTCAATTGGAAGACAATGAACATTTTCTAGCCCTAAATGAATTAATAGCAAACATGGTTTACATAAAAGACATTTTTCCAAGAAAGTTTATAATAATACGATCTATAGTTGAAATCTGAGCCTAAATAAAAAGAAAAGGCATTTTCAGAGAGCAATTACGCTGTGTTTAATTGCTTCTTTTAATTGTGGCAAGCTTCTAATGTCAACTCGACTCGATTGGAAGACAATGAACATATTCTAGCCCTAAATGAATTAATAGCAAACATGGTTTAAATAAAAGACATTTTTCCAAGAAAGTTTATAATAATATGATCTATAGTTGAAATCTGAGCCTAAATAAAAAGAAAAAGCATTTTCAGAGAGCAATTACACTGTGTTTATGTAGAAAAAGCGATTAGGTTTATGAGCAATCTAATTACTTATTAGTTTAAAACTCTATATAAAATAAAGTTTATTATTAATTTGCTGGACAGAGCGGTGAACATTATTATGGATAAGACAAAGATAACGATCCTGATCAGTTTAGAAATCTGTGTACGCTGTAAGGTTTTTACTTCTTAAACTTTTAAAATACACGTTTTGAATAGAAATAAATCATCTTCCTGGTACAGTATGTATAGCAAACCAGCATGTCTTTTTTCTCCAATCAGAGGGGTTAGACTCTCGGTTAAAAGCAAAGGAGATTGTCTGTTATAGTGGACATAAAAACAAGAGTTCGCTGGCATTATTTCCTAGAAGACACAGACCGGCGCCAGACCAGGAGAATGCCCGCAGCGTAAAAGAAAATGCCTGATGAACTAGGGATTGGACAGTTTCCAAGTGCTTGTACAATTGATGGAAATGTTCAAATAAATGTGCAAAAGAAATAAACAAAATAATCATTTATTTCTTTATCATATTGGCTAGCTAATGTCCTCTCTGCTAGTTAGTGGCTGTGTTTCTGCGTTGGGTAGCAACGGGTGACTGTTCTCAGGCGGAAGATGTAAACAGCTTAATTTTCGTGTTAATTTTTTTAAATTAAATTTAATTCTATACAGCAATCGCATATTTGGGTACCGTTTCATAAAACTTTCATGCTTAAAATGTTTAGGGAGAAATGGAAGACTGGTGTGTATTTTTTCTTTAAACTACCAAGACCAGCCATACACAGTATAGTTTACGTACATACAGTAATGGTTATGTTCCTAAATTAATATCGTTTATGACCTTCAGATGCGTTATGCTCCTCTTCTTTTTATGCTCAGCTACTAAGATTTCCCTTTAGTGGTAAAATTCCATATAAATATTCAAAACTAAGCGGATTAAAATGTGCATAGTAAAGACATTAAATGATTAAATCTTTTCACTACCAACCAATGCACCACGAGTGCCCCTGTCGGTCATTTTGGCCAGCCAATCACTTACCGCGGTGCCCTATGGTGCTCCGTGGTGGCTTGTGGGTAGTTTACCGTACCGCTGGTTTGTACCGCGCATTTTGAATGGCTGCATCTGTATATATAGTTACAATTGGGTGGTAACAAAAATGGTGAAAATCAGGATTTGACTGAGAGTTTTAGTCAATAAGTGAAATAATTATTCATAACCCCCAATCCGTAAGGAAGTTTTCTAGAATATACCCAAGTGATTGGTATAATAAGTGCCACGTGAATTCTTTGTTTTCTGCCACAGCTTTGGTGAGAGGAGTAATAATCCAGGCACATTTGGTTAAACATATATTTATTACAATGACAAGACACAAACTACACTAAACACAACAAAACATACTCACACACGTTATTGTATGTACAGTATTTACAAACAAAGTGTTTCAGAGGCCTAACATGCTGGTCACCCAGAAAACCCCAGACTGTTACTAAACATTAAACTCTTAATGCCTACAGACGCCACATAAGAGATAAGCTGCCTTCTAACTAAATACAACACAACATGCAGTTAAATCTCTCTCTCTGCACCCCGGATGCCACAAAATAAATGGGAGCCTACAGATGCAGCCTTTCAAAATGGGTGGGGTATTTCGCGGCATACCCCGGTGGGCGTGTCGCGGTATCACGCGGTATATCGCGTCATTTGACGTCATGCCGGAAAGTATCTGGCATCACCTTGTAAAACCGCCAGGGGGAGCTTAACCTCTCATGTACAGCATTTGAGCTTTTAAATTTGAACTGTGTATTACAGCATGTTAATCATCAGTCATTAAAATGTTGGTATATTTTATGAAAGCAAGATTGCTCAGTTGGACAAAAGTACACAACCTACCTTTATCAGAAATATTTATGCATCAAAGACTTTACCGAAGATATTACTAATAGTATTAATAATGAATGACTTTGGACAAGCTGTATACTCAAAGTATAATTTCTTTAGCACATTTATACAAGCACTTGGAATCTGTCCAAGCCCTACTTTGTAAGGCATTTTGTTTTACTTCAACGGGCATAAAAATCTCCCTTGCTTTTAACAGGGCGTTTCAAAATTTCTAACTACGAAAATGATTTAAAATGCGACACTTATCATTCAACTAGAGCTCAAAATATCACAAGGATCCTCAAGAGCACAGCAAAGACTGTATTAAAACATACTTGTTTGAGATACATGAGAATCCAGGCTTTTTTATCAGCGCTTTCTTTTCCGTATACCAGATCTTATGGAACCACTTCAGAAGGGTGTCAGCCAGTCAGATTCCAGGAATCGGTACTTTAAAGGAAAAATACACACCGGTATTCCATTTCTCCCTAAACATTTTAAGCATCGAAGTATTTAACTAACATGTGAAATAGCGTGTGAAAAAGTGGTAGTTTTAAGCTTTTCTGCTAATATAATATGGAATCGCGTATCTAAAGAATTTAATAACGATATGATTATATTCGTGTACTGCGACAGGGCTGTGTAGGGCTGTTTCGCCTCACTCTTCATGCGACTTCCCTTGTAGCCCACTGGTCTATGTGCCCGATTACAAACTCATGGGTTGTGTGTTCAAATCCAGCTGGTGCTGGACTTTTCTTTTAACAAACATTTCTTCGAAAAAATAGAATAGCGATATTATGGACAATCAATTGACTTTTATATTTCAAAATATCACAACATGATCAATTCTAAGTCATTTTTGATAACAATGAATAGTCACCTTCTTCCCTTCTGACAACGGTCCCTGCTTCTGCTTCCTGCTTCTATTGTGTGTGTGTGTAATAGAGTAATTTTTTATAGAGAAATGGAGGCTGGACAGTATGCGTTACAATAGAAACATTTATATTGATTTAAATCGTGTTTTGATTTAAATCACAAATGCGTGTTTAATTATATGTGTTTTTTTAATCATAATCAGACTAATGCAACATAAATTGATACAGTATCTTTGTCTTCTAAGTATCTTAATAAACTTTCAGCATAGCTTTCTACCTGTTTAGATTTATTTTTCTTGGGATTTTGGGATCAAACATGGAAGGATTAGATTGTAATCGTTTTTATTTTTCAAATACGTTTTAGAAAAGTGTAATCTATACCTGCCCAGACTGTACGCCTTCCTAAACCCCACCTTTCACTCCTTTCCTGCTCTTCCCTACGCACCCCAGCCGGGCGCTCTTCGGCCTCTGCCCAGGACGAATGTATATTTTGATATGTACACCCAGCACGGCACCGAGGGAGCGTCTGCATTTATAACTTAGTTTTTAAAATTAGTCAAGCAATATGAAGCATCTCCTTTTACTTTTAAGTCCCTTAAATACATTGAGCACAGCTTTCTCACCACTTAGGATTACTTTTTGATACCATCCTTACACAAAGCAGAAACTTTCCGATGACATACAGTACAAGTGGAAAGATTACAGATTTTAATCGTCTTTAATTTTGTTACGTTATACGTTTTAGGAACGTTTCATCTAAACAAACACCACAAAACTATTCTCGATTGTATTTCTGAATGTTATGTTACACCTACAGTAGTTCACTGCTTTAAATACATCAAATTAAGAAAGTTAGGTGTAGCACTTTGGATCTTTTTTTCTGAACCAGGGAAAATCTGATCATGTTTCTCTATAACAATAATAAAAAACTTTATTTTACATATCACCTTTAAAAGTGGCGTCTCAAAGCAATACAGTAGATCGAAAAACAGATAAAAGGGACCAAAGTAAATACCAGACAAACGCAAACGCGTTTTTAATAAAATGCTTTTATTCATTCAGCAGAGAGTGAGAGGGACATCCAGCAGAGAGAAACACACACACCGGTTTCCATTGAGAAAATTGTTTTTTTTTCAATTCCTCTTGTCTAACAGGAATGTTTTGTTTGTGGACAGACTGTTAGACTAGAGGAAAAGAGCGCCTCCTTCTACGAAGCATTTCGTTGATCCGATCACGAATTCTTTTCCAGTCTCATGAAGTAAGGTTTGAGAATCTCCGAGTCACCATGCTACTAATCGTTTCCCGGAGATTGCAAGGCAAGGCACTTTTGCCTCTGGACCCATCGAAATTTACAGACGTGGTCCACCCACAGTAAATTTCAAAAGTCACAAGATTTCGAAACACGAGGGCGGCGTAGCGGTCGGCTCTTGCTTTCCCGTCTATGCCGATGCACTGCAAGTACAACCCCCCCTCCATCTCCTGAGTGATGGGTAACAGTTGGATATCTGCGAGAATTATGCATCCCACTGGAGTCTGTGAATTCCGCTCTGTAAACGGTGCTTCCTGGGGGGAGATAGACGGCAGGGACAGCATCAACAAATTCCTGCGCGGTGGTGAGTGGAGAGGCCGGGATGGAGTGTCCTGAGGCGGTGTGTGCTCTGCGGGGGGCAGAGCTTCCGCCAGGCATTGCAACCTGTGCAGCGGGGAGAGGCACTTTTCGGGAGACAGCTGCTCAACTGTTTGACTGCTGGAACATACTGTCTCCTTCCTCTGCATTTTCAGGAGTGTCTCTAGCCTCCCAATCCTCCCCAGTAATGCATCGTACTGCTCCCGCTGCTGCCGAAATGTCTCCACACAGGTGCTGCTTCTACAGGTTGGCACCCTGGCCAGTGGCCGAGAGCAGAGACCCACGGCCTGTGACAAAATAACATAATTCATGTAAGAAATAAAGTCACACAGTAGTATTCATCAGTCACGGAACAGACGTCAAAATAAACTTTTCTTTTTTTCCGTCTTACCGCTTTCTTTTTTACTGTCCTGGTGGTAGATCGTTTCGCCCGTGCGGTGTTTTCTTGAAGAACAGGCTACGAAGAAATAATTATAATTGAATTTAAAATTTAAAACGGCAATAATACCTTGTAATATGCGCTGTAATCGCGTATTTCAGATGAAGTCTGCTGTATTTGCTTACCCTTCGCTCTTTGGAAGCTGGGGCGGCAGAAGCACCCCGTCTCTTCCCGTAAAAGGTCTTGGTCTCCATACTGTACTGTGGTCGCTGTAGTGCAGGTTCGCAGTTTTTTTTGTGATGGGACCCATTCCCTTGGTGTATTTATGCTATATTCACATGTACGGCTAGAATGTTCATTGTCTTCCAATGAAAGGCGGGTGCCTTTTGCTGAAGTCGGGAGACATTAGAGGCTTACCACACCCGGACTGTTAAACCAACGCATTAGCACGTCAAAGCCCATTGAGGACCCGGGCGCAATAGTTGTTTTGTCCCTTGATTTACTGATCTGCATTCATTATGGAAATCGAGTTCCTGCTCTTTGCAGACGACCTGGTCCCGCTGTCGCCCACAGAACGGAGGCTGCGCCAGAACCTGGCACTGCTGGAGCAGCACTGTCAGACCTGGGTGCCGACAGTCAATCTGGACAAGACCAGAGTTATGGTTTTCCAGAAAAAAAGCCAGACCTCAGGGAAACAGGTACAAATTCACACTTAACAACACATTAACACCTAACAACGGGAGCAGGGATGAATTAGGCCAGTACCCACTATTGTTAAACATACAGAAAAGAATATTAAAGTATTGAAGTATTGGCTTTAGTATTAGCCATACAGAACATTAAAGTGCCCCTTTTCCATTCAGTGGGTGCCTGAGCCGCTGTGTCCTATCTTCTGACAGTCGCCGTTGTGAATGTCTGTAGAGTGTATCTTATTTTTAGTACTATATTTTTGCATTATATTCCCTATTAATCAAACTCTAAGAGTATGTATCGGCTTGTCCCCTCCTCCCGCCCCTCTCTGTGTACAGTAGAGCCTCCTGTCCAGCCAGCACACGTCCACAGACATTCACAACAGAGACATATCATAAAACGTTTGCACATATAGTTAAATTATTAGTTGTTTTTCAGGAAGTTAAAAAAAACACTTGAATTACTTATCCAGTCTCTCGAAATAAAGTTATTTTTCAAGCAATGCAAAAAAAGTCGGGCAATGTGTTTTTTTTAATCCAACATTGACAGCCACATCTTAAATCTTGTCAGTCAGCTCTTTTTTCTCTATTTGAATTGTGGCTTACACATCGCACAACTTTAAAAGCTAGAAAGACAGGTTTCGATTCACATTAGCTGGCGAGCCTTGTTAACAAAAAAACAGACAATACACAGGGAGGGGGAGGTCAAGCCAGAGAGAGAGTTTTTACCCTCTGTCTAAAAACCCAAATAACCTGGGGCAGAGACTCTGGGGGGATCATTGCGTGGTACAGAGCGGAGCTCAGTCAATTCTTTTGGAATGTGTTTTCTTTCTTCTTTTTTTCAGCATGGAATAAACCTGTTACTTGATTTTTTATTTTTTTTTAATCGGGTATCAAAGGGAATAGGCAGTATAACCCTGTTCATGCACAAACAGTGGCATGTTACATTGATTTGGGTGTCTCCTCTTTTGCCAGAAAGCTCTAAATTGCATTTTGAGCATGGTTTTTGACTTTTTTTAAATTGCATTTTGACGCTGACAGCACATACAAGGGTTAATTGCACAATGAACTGCGCCAAGAAATTTAAAATAGTCTTCTTTAGGTGTGAGGGTAGGAGTGGACAGCAGCAGGCATAATCAGCAAACCAGGAAAACAAAGAACAGGACAGGTGAGACGTGTATCCAGAAAGCGAGTGATCAGAAAAAGGAAATGGTGTTACGCCCAGGTTTTACCACGCCCTGCCAGTCCCTGATTGGTTGGTCAAGGTGAGATATAAGTCACTTCCTCTTGACACTTAGGAATGCAGTCCAGATGTCCATTTGGCACTCCCTAGACTGATAGGCGCCAATAGATGACCATTGATCATGATAGCCAGGCTCAGCTAATTGCATCCCTGTCTGGGAGCTTGTTTCTTATCACAAGAAAACACTCTTAAATCAGCTTGCATGAATTCTTTCTCTGTGGCTGCACCACAGAGATGGAGGGTGAGATGGGGCCTCTTTTAGGAGCATACCAACGCTTAATTCTGTCTTATTAACAAGCATTGCCGCTACAATATCATACAGTATATAGGTACAGAATTCAAGCTGCACCACTGTATCGCTTTGGTAAGGAGACGGACAATGGCCAAAATCACGAAGACTCTCTCACACCAAATAATGAAGATGAAAAAAACCGGAAGTCAACACGGGACATTGTACAGCAGTTGGCTTCGATGGACATCTTCGTTTCTGAAAGCACAGTGAGACGGCATTATAAAGGGGAGAGGAGGCAAAGAGAATCTAAACCGAGGATGATTCAAAGGTAAATAACTTTCTAAAAATACCTTTCTTGCATGTAAATACAACTACGCACATTATTTTTAAAACTAACTGTTGATCTCTTTTTTTTCAAGTCCTATTGTGCGAGCTATCAACAAACTGACTGACAAAAATGATGAGTTACCGGCGATGCAAGTCCAAAGACGGCTATGGGCTGCCCTCGGTGCGGCCGTTAGCCCGACATCGATAAGAAGAGTACGCAGGAGGCTTGGATGGAGATACAGAAAAACCAACACATGCCCCATGATAAGGCTAAAAAACAAAGAGGAAAGACTCAAACAAGCGCTCCAATGGATTGAACAGGGGGAGGCATTTCAGGATGTACTTTTCACCGACGAAACAACAGTGGCTCTGGAACAGTTTTCAACAATGGCATTTTGCAAAAAGGGGAGATATGTGGACAAGCCAAAGCCCAAACATCCACTGAAGGTTCACGTATTGGGGGGGTATATCTAGAAGAGGCCCGGGACCACTTCTTATTTTCGAAGGAATTATGGACCGTGAATTCTTCGAGGAAGTCGTGGTCACACAGCATGCTGCCCCACATATCAGGGAGCAGTTTGGATCAAGGCACCGTCTCTTTCAAGACAACGATCCGAAACACACAGCAGCAAGGGCGAGGCTTATAGCAGAAGGAGTGAACTGGGTGAAAACTCCAGCCGAATCCCCAGATCTAAATCTGATAGAGATGGTTTGGCATTCGTTGAAAGACTACGTTCGGAAAACTGCTAAGCCCGTCACAAAGCAGGAACTGATCGATGCGATCTATAAATTCTGGGAGGAAGAGCTGACCGAACAAAATTGTAATAATTTTATTAACAGGCTGTTTCGTGTTCTTCCTAGGATTGTTGACCGGGGCGGGGGACATTCGGGAATGTAAGTCTGAGAAAGACAGTCTCACGTTTGTGGACAGTCTGTCCACAAACAAAACATTCCTGTTAGACAAGAGGAATGTAAAAAAAACAATTACTTTTTGTCAATGAAAACCGGTGTCTTTCTCTGCTGGATGTCCCTCTAACTCTCTGCTGAATGAATATAAGCATTTATATTAAAAACGCATGTGCGTTTGTCTGGTATTTACTTTGGTCCCTTTTATCTGTTTTTCGATCTACTGTATTGCTTTGAGATGCCACTTTTAAAGGTGATATGTAAAATAAAGTTTTTTATTGTTATAGAGAAACATGATCAGATTTTCCCTGGTTCAGAAAAAAAGATCTAAAGTGCTACACCTAACTTTCTTAATTCAATGTATTTAAAGCAGTGAACTACTGTAGGTGTAACATAACATTCAGAAATACAATCGAGAATAGTTTTGTGGTGTTTGTTTAGATGAAATGTTCCTAAAACGTATAACGTAACAAAATTAACGACGATTAAAATCTGTAATCTTTCCACATGTACTGTATGTCATCAGAAAGTTTCTGCTTTGTGTAAGGATGATATCAAAAAGTAATCTTAAGTGGTGAGAAAGCTGTGCTTAATGTATTTAAGGGACTTAAAAGTAAAAGGAGATGCTTCATATTGCTTGACTAATTTTAAAAACTAAGTTATAAATGCATACGCTCCCTCGGTGCCGCGCCGGGTGTAAATATCAAAATATACATTCGTCCTGGGCAGAGGCTGAAGAGCGCCCGGCTGGGGTGCGCGGGGAAGATCAGGACAGGAGTGAAAGGTGGGGTTTAGGAAGGCGTACAGTCTGGGCAGGTATAGATTACACTTTTCTAAAATGTATTTGAAAAATAAAAACGATTACAATCTAATCCTTCCACGTTTGATCCCAAAATCCCAAGAAAAATAAATCTAAACAGGTAGAAAGCTATGCTGAAAGTTTATTAAAATACTTAGAAGACAAAGATACTGTATCAATTTATGTTGCATTAGTCTGATTATGATTAAAAAAACACATATAATTAAACACGCGTTTGCGATTTAAATCAAAACACGATTTAAATCAATATAAATGTTTATATTGTAACACATACTGTCCAGCCTCCATTTCTCTATAAAAAAATACTCTATTACACACACACACAATAGAAGCAGGAAGCAGAAGCAGGGACCGTTGTCAGAAGGGAAGAAGGTGACTATTCATTGTTATCAAAAATGACTTAGAATTGATCATGTTGTGATATTTTGAAATATAAAAGTCAATTGATTGTCCATAATATCGCTATTCTATTTTTTCGAAGAAATGTTTGTTAAAAGAAAAGTCCAGCACCAGCTGGATTTGAACACACAACCCATGAGTTGGTAATCGGGCACATAGACCAGTGGGCTACAAGGGAAGTCGCATGAAGAGTGAGGCGAAACAGCCCTACACAGCCCTGTCGCAGTACACGAATATAATCATATCGTTATTAAATTCTTTAGATACGCGATTCCATATTATATTAGCAGAAAAGCTTAAAACTACCACTTTTTCACACGCTATTTCACATGTTAGTTAAATACTTCGATGCTTAAAATGTTTAGGGAGAAATGGAATACCGGTGTGTATTTTTCCTTTAAAGTACCGATTCCTGGAATCTGACTGGCTGACACCCTTCTGAAGTGGTTCCATAAGATCTGGTATACGGAAAAGAAAGCGTTGATAAAAAAGCCTGGATTCCCATGTACTGTATCTCAGAGAGCGAGTGATCACAAAAAGGAACAGCTGTTACACCCAGGTTTTATGCTCTCTCTCTGTTGAATGAATGAAAGCATTTTATTAAAAACGCGTTTGCGTTTGTCTGGGTATTTACTTTTAATCTGTGGTTTACATCTACTGTATTGTTTTGAGATGCCACTTTTAAAGGTGACATAAAATAAAGTTTTTTATTATTGTTATAGAGAAACATGATCAGATTTTCCCTGGTTCAGAAAAAACGATTAAAATCTGTAATCTTTGCACTTGTACAGTATGTCATCGGAAAATACAATCAGTTTCTGCTTTGTGTAAGGATGGTGTCAAAAAGTAATCTAAGTGGTGAGAGAGCTGTGCTCCTCAAAGCGCTTTACAGGATAAAAACAATAACAACAATAGTGGCTGGGCAAACGATTTTTTTTATAGAAATACAAAATGAGATACTGTATAATGATGTGCATGAACAAAGTTATACTGCTGTTTTCCTTAGATACGCGATTAAAAAAAAATAATTTTTTTGAATCCCCAGCGGAACACATTCCATAAGAATCAGCGCTTTTATATATTGCCTTTAAACACATATATTTAAACACACGTTTACGATTTAAATCAAAACGTGATTCAAATCAATATAAATGTTTATTTTGTAACGCATAGTTGACTATTCATTGTTATTAAAAATACTTAAATCCGATCATGTTGTGATATTTAGAAATATAAATTTGTTTGGTGCGAGTGAGGTTTTATTTAATCTCTGACCAAGGGAAATGTTTCATTTTTTCAAAGAAATGTTTGTTAAAAAAAACTCAGTTCCAGTGGGATTCAATCACAGACCGTGTGACATGGGAGTTAGGAACCTAACCCACAGAGCCACCTGCAAGGTCGCATGCAGAGTGCTGAAAAAGCACTACAGAAACATTATCGACAGACACGGTACAGCGTGTACTATTCTTGTGTCGCAGTACATGAATATAATTATATCGTTATTAATTTCGTTAGATACGCGATTCCATATTATATTCCCTTTTAATCAAATTCTAAAAGTATGCTTGTTGACTCCGGTATCTCTTTAGTTGAAGACTTCGATGCTTAAAATGTTTAGGGAGAAATGAAATACTGGTGTGTATTTTTTCTTTAAAGTACCAAGACCAGCCATATAATGTATGTTTATGTTCCAAAATTAATATCGTTTATGGCCTTCACACGCGTTACAGTATGCTCCTATTCTTTTTATGCTCAGCTACTAAGATTTCCCTTCAGTGGTAAAATTCAATATGTACGTTTACTGTAAGTCTTTCTACGACAGACCAACGGACCAGAGTGCCCCTGTCAGTCAACCAATCACGTACCGCGGTACCGCGCGTCATCTTGCGTCATGATGCGCGACGCCGTAGCCAATTACCTCTGGTACATGTCTGTACCGCGCACTTTTAATGGCTCCGTCTGTATATCCCTATCCATAAAAATGCACCCTAAGCAGAAGAGACATTTCTAACTGAGGTATCTATTATCCAGGAAACACAAGTTCTCTAAAAACACAGAATTGCACGCTCTCTAACAAGGTTCAAATACTTAGCTCCAGTCAGATTTGGTTTGGATGATCATGAAGTAGGAGCTCTTGCCTGGTGCAAGCATCAAGAACTCACTCTTCCAGACTCTTGTCTCCCCTCCCCTTCTTCCCTGCTTCTTCTTTCTCTTTGTGCTCTTAATGTGATCTTATATTGTGTGTCTGTACTGCACCTTGACAACCATTAACCCACAATTTATCTGGGTATACCAAAGTAAACTTTACAATTGTTTTTGTTGAAGGGGCCCCCAAGACCTCAACAAACATCCTCTCTGCTTTGAAGTTAGAAGTGTTTACTCTGCCGAGTGTCACAAACCCTATCTAAAATCTAAGAGACACTTTTCAGTCACCTAAAACTGTAACAATGTTTTCAAAAGTAAAAGTGTCAGTTATTTGAAAGGTCAAGGCAAAGCAATATCTGACAGGCATGAAATATTGCAAATACAATAACTCATATTTTATGTGTGCTGCCAACTGACCTTACAAATATGCCAATCACTAAAAATAAATTGGTAGGCTTTTAATAACCTGAGATTATTCCCCTGTAACATATTCTGCCAATTTCATTAGATGTTAAGATTTACTCTGCTGGTTGTTTGTCAGAACTTCTTATCATTGAGAGAGATGGTAAAAATGTTTAGAAAACCTAGCCAAGAAAATGCAAAAAATAAATCTCATTTCTCATATTTTGTAGCTTGCAACTTTATATTTGACTTTATATACAGTATTTCTATTATACTGAAATAGAGGAATTGAAACTAAGGAATATACAACTATTATTATTATTATTATTATTATTATTATTATTATTATTATTATTATTTGAACAATTAGAAATAATACTATTACTATTACATTAATTAATGATTAATAATGATATAATAATTAATTACTATTACAAATAATAGAAATTTCCTGAAAGAAATTGTTAGCAGTTTCAACACCTCCTCAAGTCCTAACATAGAAATTTACAAAGAAGGAACTTGCTACAAACAATACAACAGCATAACAGGCATCATATTATTGTTCTAGTATTGTATCAACATTTAATCAAAGTGTTTAGAATCTTTAGGGGATCATAATACACATTCAATAAATAAGTAATTCAATAAACTTAAGTTAAAAAAAATTCAAGCTGCAATTTGTATTTATCAGATAGTATGCTTTTTAGATACGTGAATCGTTATATTGGAATTTGGTGTACCAGCTATTTTCTTTAATGTTTCACATCTAAAACACAATAATTTGTAAAAGAGGTGGTTGAAACTGTTTACGTAACATGAGGAAAAGTCCCTGGGTAACAAACAAGATAATGTGAGGACAAACTGTTATTTTTCCAAGTCAGAAGTCTGCCCAAATGGAATAAATATAATTATAAGGTAAATAATAGAGTTGAAAATAGAAAATGTCATTCACCACTTGTTTAGGAAGATTCTAGGACAAGTCTAACGATTACGAATCACATCAGAAAAAAGTCAGCAGCTGTAACAGAAATAATCAATCAAACAGAATGGAGGGACATTTCTGCACATACTGTATAAGGGGATCTGAACATGGAATTTATTATTGATAATGACCCATGGAGTCAGAAGTACACAGCATAAGGGGAATGTTATTTTTTTGCTCTGGCTAATTTAAAAGTTAATAAAAATCGGAAGGGTTTCAGGCCATATGATTCAGAATTTCTTTCTAGCCTAAAGATCATTTTAATGTTATTATTGTCTCCTGTACTACTGAAAGAGATTTTATGTCAATATGGGCACTATAACGATTATTTTTGTTTATTGTTTTTTAAGATTCCTTACAAATCAGACAATTACAGATTACAATGAATACATCCATGTGTACAAATATTACAAGGTACTTAGCACAGAATGAAAAGTGATGTCAAAGAAGGAAGAAAGGAAATATAAGCTACTATTATTTTTAGTCTCTTAATTGCAACTTTGACTTCCCACAGTGACTAATTTCAAATAATATTCTGAAGTTTAGTTTCCCATAACTTTTAAATGTTTCAACAACAATAAAAAGATTAGATCTTTCTTACCACTGTTTTAATCACTTCAATTACATTTATGTGTTTTTGTTCTTTTAAAATTGCATAAATAAATTAAGAAACTTACTAATTACAGGCTATGTGCCAACAACACAGACATTAACCGAAAACAGTTTCAGTGGTATTGCCATTTCATTTTTGGAGTCTGAAAATTAGCAGCCACAACATCCATAATAAGCATTTGTTACTCATCTATCAATAGTGCATTTTACAGTTTAATTCTAGTAATTTCATTGATAATTTACAGGTGATTTTTTCATTATCGCACACCCTCAGAATATAGGAGTATCATTGTCTGCATTTGAAATTTTAAAATGAAACTACAACTGTCATTCAAATATATATTACATAATACTTCGAGATACTCTGTGGCTTCTGCATAACATATTTAGAAAATAAAACAAATGTTAACTTCATGAATGGTGGCATGATTTCACTTATGAAGAGCTTTGCTGTTTAGATTAAATCATTTAGAAGAATATATCCTCACCCAAGATGTTTGATGGCTGGAAAAGAATGGTTTGGAGCACTGATACTCCCAAAAGGACCTTAATCTTAAAGTGACATGTGAATTATGTCCCAATGTACACCTATATTTGTAATTCACAGTATGCATGTTGCAGTGTATATGAATGAGGGACAATCAGAAAGACATGACTTTCTAAGTTTCCAGATTCATAAATATATTCAGTAGATAAATTAGTACATATAAGAGAAAAACAAAACAAACCAAAATAACTCAAAAGTATGTTCAAGGAAAAAACCTAAGGGAATCCATGATAAATGCATTGCCCTTCCTTCAGGCTGCAATCAGCGGAATAAATTCCACTAGGATTGTTATACAAAATTTAACCCCAAAAGGAAAGTCTGGCTTATAAAGATCAGCAGAGCATGGAAGTAAGAGAATCAATGAGTATGAGGTTCACAGAAGTACAACACGCTAACAACAGTGCTATGCAGAAAATTAATCAGATAGCATTGAAGCAAAAACATAACTGACTGTAAATACTGCCAGCTAAAAACTAAAAGAAAGACAAACAACAATGTGCACACACATCCATATATATATACCAAAATTTTAAATAATACCTGGTTATTATAAAACCATACAAATCACTACATAATATCAATTGCTTTTAAGTAATATTGCCATTCAGCATTTGAATGAAATTACAATTTGCTACTACATTCTAGGTCAGTGGTTCTCAAACTTTTCGGACCAAGTACCACCCTGATCAAACAAAAGCATCCAAGTACCACCTACAGGTCATCTCATAGGAACCCCATAAATTCTCAATGACCAACATGAGCGCATGCATGTGCGCACATACTCACATACACATACAATAAAAATTATAATAATAAACTTTATTTGATATAGTGTCTTTAAAGATGGCTTCTCAAAGCACTTTACAGAAAAAAAACAGGAACAACAACAAATAAAAATAAACAATAAAAAAGCACCATTTCAGCGAGAGGGGTGAGCCTCTTTAGTCAAGCAAAGCAGAGGTGAATTCATTTTTCAAGCCTTGATACAATTCACAACAGAGTCAAACAGATTTTAAATAGTCTTTCTTGACACTTCCTTGATGGCAAAAGTCTTGCGGCGGATGTTGCAGTGCGTCCATTCATTTCTGGAGGAACCTCTCTAATTCGTGCACCGTCTGTACAAACTCCGACGCATTTTATCCAGTCGATGCATTTCTCTTCGGTAAATTCATTCAGAAGTTGAAATATGTGCTTTCCTGTAGTTCCTGTTGGTAGCGGCTTACAGAAAAGAAAGTCCTCATGGGACGTACCCTCAAACTCTTATCTAACGTAACCGAGCAAACTGGCCAAATCTACTACAGACTCATCTAATTGCAGTGAAAAGCATCTGCTCATCTTTACGCGCTCTTTCAGCGTACATTTGATATCATCCGCAATTTCAAGAAGTCGATGAGTGGCTGTGTCTTTCAGAGGGGGTAGCAGGTCGAGCTGTTTAGCAGCCTTTTCTCCACACATAATACGTGTCAGCTCTTTTGCCAATGGTAAATAAGACTCTTCAAAAATAGTGTGGGGCTGCCTGCTTCAGCCATCTGCAAGCTTGCAGTTTTTCCCATTGTGTTTCAGGAGTCCGTCTCAGAAGTTAAAAGAAGTTTTTATTTCATGGGAGTGAAACACAGAGACGCTTGGTGTATTTTTCTCAAATTAACCTAGAACAGTTCTTAAATATTTTTCTGTTATCTATCACACTTTCCTGTGCTCACAAGACTGCCAGTGTTCCTAGCACGCATTTCTATGCATTCCTGTGTTTACAACATTAGCATTGTTCCAAATCATGCACATTCTCCTACCACTCTATTTGCTGGAGATAAGTTTTTTAAATACAATTGGTCACTTACTTCGTAGCACGCATACCTATAGAATGCATAGAATGGTATAGAATTACATTGTAGCTCTGTGTCCACTCAAGTTATTAGCGCGCGCTGTATCATAGTACGTGGGCTGCATATTCGACACATATTAAAATAGAAAATATGAAAACCCATCCCGATTTTTCAGCGCACGCAACAAAGTTCCAGGATCATATGGCGTACCAGCTGGTGGCACTCCACGTACCGCTCCTGGTACACGTACCACAGTTTGAGAACCACTGTTCTAGGTAATCATAGTATAACATTTGCTGGCATATTCTGGGTGCTGTTGTGGAATTCTTCTGACAGGGGTCAGTTACACACCACAGCAAACATTATCAGTTTGGTTTATTTCTAAAGAAAATGGACATGGTAGACTTTTATTTATTTGCTATCCATCTTCAAAGTAAGATAGGATAAGATAACTTTAATGGCCATATACAATTTCTTGTATAAGGAATTTGTCATTTTGCATACCCCAATTTGCTCTCCATGAGACACAAAGACAGGGAGAGAAGCTTGGGGTTAGAGCGCAGGGTCAGCCATTTACAGATGCAGCCATTCAAAGTGCGCAGTAAAGACACGTACCGGAGGTAATTGGCTACGGCGTCGCGCATTTTGACGCACGATGACGCGCGGTACCGCGGTACATGATTGGTTGACCGACAGGGGCACTCGTGGTCCGTTGGTCTGTCGTAGAAAGATTTACAGTTAACGTCTTTACTCTGCCCGTTGTAGTATTGAATATTTATATGGAATCTTACCACTGAAGGGAAATCTTAGTAGCTGAGCATAAAAAGAATAGGAGCATACTGTAACGCGTGTGAAGGCCATAAACTATATTAATTTTGGAACATAAACATACAGTATATGGCTGGTCTTGGTACTTTAAAAAAAAAACACAAGAGTATTCCATTTCTCCCTAAACATTTTAAGCATCAAAGTCTTTAACTAAAGAGATACCGGAGTCAACAAGCATACTTTTAGAATTTGATTAAAAGGGAATATAATATGGAATCGCGTATCTAAAGAAATTAATAACGATATAATTATATTCATGTACCGCAACACAAGAATAGTACATGCTGTACATTGTCTGTTGATAATGTTTCTGTAGTGCTTTTTTAGCACTCAGCATGTGACCTTGCCGGTGGTGCTGTGGGTTAGGTTCCTGACTCCCATGTCACACGGTCTGTGATCGAATCCCACTGTGGAACCATGACCTTTTTTTTTAACAAACATTTCTTTGAAAAAATGAAACGTTTCCCTTGGTCAGAGATTAAATAAAACCTCACTCGCACCAAACAAATTTATATTTCTAAATATCACAACATGATCGAATTTAAGTCATTTTAATAACAATGAATAGTCACCTATGCGTTACAAAATAAACATTTATATTGATTTGAATCGCGTTTTGATTTAAATCGTAAACGCGTGTTTAAATATATGTGTTTTTTGATTCACAATCAGACAAATGCAACATAAATTGATATCTTTATCTTCTTAAGTATCTTAATAAACTTTCAGCATAGCTTTCTCCCCGATTAGATTTATTTTTCTTGGGATCTTGGGATCAAACGTGGAAAGATTAGATTGTAATCGTTTTTATTTTTTAAATATATTTTAGAAAAGTGTAATCTATACTAAAAAGCTGTACACCACCTGCTATAAAGATACATATTGTAATACTTTCGAGTTCGGCTAGGACAGACATGAGAACTCAGACTTGCATAGTTAAAGCAAGTTAAAGCCTTGATTTTATATATCACCTTTAAAACTGGCATCTCAAAGCAAGGTAAATACCCAACACTGATAGTACCCATCTGTCATGCTAATAAAGCACCTTGAATTGAATTGAATTGAGGGAGAGAGGGGGGAGGGTGAGCGAGAGAGCCAGGACAGACAGGCAAATAAGATACACTCCACAGACATTCACAACAGCGACATATCATAAAACGTTTGCACATATAGTTAAGTTATTACTTTGTTTTCAAAGTGCAATGAAATACAATATTGTTGTTGTTGCTGTTATTGTTGTTTTTATCCTGTAAAGCGTTTTGAGAAGCCACCTTTAAAGGCGATATATAAAAGCGCTGATTCTTATGGAATGTGTTCCGCCGGAGATTCAAAAAAAGTTTTTTTTTTAATCGCGTATGTAAGGAAAATAGCAGTATAACTTTGTTCATGCACAAACAGTGGCATGTTACATTACTAATTTGGGTGTCTCCTCTTGCCAGAAAGCTCTAAATTGCATTTTGAGTGCGGTTTTTGACTTTTTCTAAATTGTAACCCATAAATACAGCTGATACAGTTTAGACTTACTCTATTTTAAACTGTATTACAGCAGCACATTGGACAATGCAACGTAAATTGCAAAAATGCACTTGGAATCTGTCCAAGCTCTACTTTGTCAGGCATTTTCTTTTACTGCAACGGACATAAAAACTCTCTTGCTTTTAACAGAGCGTTTCATAATTTCTAACTACGAAAATTATTTAAACTGCGACACTTATCATTCATTCCATTCCATTCCATTCCATTATCAGTCTTCCATTCCTCCCTAAACATTTTAAGCATGAAAGTTTTATGAAACGGTACCCAAATCTGCGATTGCTGTATAGAATGAATTTTAATTTAAAAAAAATTATTTAACACGAAAATTAAGCTGGAAATCTCGCCTCCTTCTACTTTGAAAATACCTGTGAAACCGGTTTAATTCGTCACAGCCAGCACTCCCGCAGAGAGGGGGGTTGTACTCGTTAATGTCTTAGCTGGAACACATCATTATATCTCATTTTGTATTTCTATAAAAAAATCGTTTGCCCAACCACTATTGTTGTTATTGTTTTTATCCTTTAAAGCACTTTGAGGAGCACAGCTTTCTCACCACTTAGATTACTTTTTGATACCATCCTTACACAAAGCAGAAACTTCTTGGATTTTCCGATGACATACAAGTGGAAAGATTACAGATTTTAATCGTCTTTTTTCTGAACCAGGGAAAATCTGATCATGTTTCTATATAACAATAATAAAAAACTTTATTTTACATATCACCTTTAAAAGCGGCATCTCAAAACAATACAGTAGATGTAAACCACAGATTACAAGGTAAATACCCAGACAAACACAAACGCGTTTTTAATAAAATGCTTTTATTCATTCAGCAGAGAGAGAGCGTAAAACCTGGGCGTAACAGCTGTTCCTTTTTCTGATCACTCGCTCTCTCTTTCCTGTCCTGTTCTTTGTTTTCCTAATTTGCTGATTGTGCCTTCTGCGATCCACTCCTGCCCTCACACCTAAAGAAGACTATTTTAAATTTCTTTGCGTGATCCATTGTGCAATTAACCCTTGTATGTGCTATCACATAAAGGTGATATGTAAAATAATGTTTTTTTTATTATTATTAATAAATAAAATTATTATTTATTAATAATAATTTTATTATTATTTATATGTAAAATAATGTTTTTTTTATTATTTTATTTACTGTAACTAGCGGTATTTACCGGTAACTCTCGGTATTTACCGGTAACTCGCTGTAGACTGCGTAAAGCGCACCGCAAAATAATGCAGTATCACCCGCGCATTTTGAATGGCTGCATCTGTATATGGCGCCCTTGGAGCAGTTGGGGTTAAGGACCTTGTTCAGGGGCCCAACAGAGTAGGATTCCTCTGCCGGCTGCGGCCTACAAACCAGCAACCTTTCAGCCACAGGTGCAGAACCTTAGCCATAGAGCCACCACACCGCCCATATGAGGTGAAGTCTAAGTAAGAAAGAGGTCTTGCTCATATAGTTACAGACATATGATTACTCCCTACTTGAAAGAATACAAATACACACATGCAAGTTCAAGGTGATATCAGACTACCAATAGTAGTGGAACACAGGTCTCTGACCTTCCTGCTTCATTCCTGTACTCCCTTGTGAGTCCCATTAATTCAGATTTCCAACAAAACAGAACAGGAGAACAATGTCAAAATGTAACAAGAATATGTTGAAAGTCCATTTACAGAAAACAGATCTAAGATCTAGTATTTAGAAATATTATTCTGTAATCTAAGAGAATAAGAATTACACTGTCTCTGCAAAATATGGCGATTTATGTTATTCTATATTAAAAAAGGCCTGTACTGTTTCAGAGCCTTACCTTGAGTTATTCCAGCAGAGTCAAAATCTATCTACAATAGCATTTACAATTATAGAAGCATTTACAATATAACATTATTTACTTAAAAGCTTCATTATAGTATTGTTTTTTTTCATTCATACAGAGTGCTGATACTCCCTTTTGCTGTATTGCATTATGTAAATGCTGAAAAATTTATAAATGATAAAAATATTAAAAAATGATTCAGAAGAGTCCCAACATTATGCACTCTACTTCAGATTATTTTTGAATTGATTAAAATCTGTTTTATACTGAACTTTCTTATTCTTCAGCATGTCCATTTGAAGGGCTATTAAATTCTAACTTAATTATCAATATGTTCCAATTAGAACAGGCACTTAATTCTCTTAGGACTAAAAATCAATAAGAGCACATCTATTCTGTTGAAACATTTTGCTGATTACATGTTAATTCTCAAGTTATTTTTACTTTAATAATTAGAAAATGCCTTTGCATATAGTTAGCTTCATTAAAGGAAAAACATTCTGGCTGTAAGAAGCAAATTCATAAACTTTGATAGCCTTTGCCTGTATTCTTACATAATCAAAAACTTTGCTAAGGAACTTGGTAATTTGGATAATTTACTGAATAATCAGATCATACTTAGACATACTATACATAAAATTATTTTTTTCAATCATTTCCATTTATTGCCATATTATTTTATTGCAAGGGAACCCTTATTAAACTATGTAGGAAAGCAAATGATGAATATACAGATGTGCCCATTCAAAATGCGTGGTAAAGACCCTGTATTGTGGATTTTCGGATACAGGCAGCCACAGTATGTTATTTGCTGGCCAAAGATGATCGACAGTTGGCACTTGTGGTGCATTAGTTGTTAGTGAAACGATTGCTTAATTTAATCTCACTACTGTGCATTTTTAAATCCTCTTAATATGGAATTTTACAACTAAAGGGAAATTTTGATAGATGAGCATAAAAATAACTGGAGCATAACATCTCTGGACGTCATAAACGATGTTAATATAGGAATATAAATATTGTTACAGCTTTAGGTGACTGAGAAGTGAGACAATTTTAGATAAAGTTTGTGACACTTGGAAGAGTAAAGCCTTTTAACTTCAAAGCAGAGAGGATGTTTGTTGTGGTCTGAGGGGTCCCTTGAGCAAAAACAATTGTAAAGCTTATCTTACAGATGCAGCCATTCAAAATGCGTGGGTGATACCACATTATTTTCCGGTACACTGTACGCAGTCTACTGCAAGTTACCGGTAAATACCGAGAGTTACCGGTAAATACCGCTAGTTACAGTAAATTATCCTATAATACGACAAGCAAAATAATAGTATCCGGAATTTCCGCAAGGTGGAGCTAATAAAGCTCAACCTCTCATGTTTGAGCTGTGGCCATCAAAGTCTTTAACGAAGATATTACTAATAGTATTAATAATGACCTTGGACAAGCTGTAAGTGTAAACTCAAAGTATTGCCCTGGTCCACATTCTTTTTTTCATTGACCGTCTTTGTAAAAGTAACACCACAGCATTTCGCAATCACGCATTTGTTTCCAATCATGCAAAGTACAGTAATTTTTGAGAATCGATTCACCATGCCTTTCACATGCTCATAAAAGAGATTGATTTAGGAACATAAACATATTACCGTATGAAAGCTGTACTGTATACAGTATGTATATGTATATTTAATGTCTTAACTGTGCCCGTTTAAGTATTGAATATTCATATCTAATTTTACCACTGAAGGGAAATCTTAGTAGCTGAGCATAAAAAGAATAGGAGCATACTGCAACGCGTGTGAAGGCCATAAACGATATTAATTTTGGAACATAAGCATACAGTATATGGCTGGTCTCGGTACTTTAAAGAAACATGGTTTCATTATGACCAGAATCGGTCTTGAGATATTTTTAACTTGATTTACAGTATTTGAGAGATATGTCTTAACACCGATAGTACAGTACGTAAATACTGCTCACGTATATGTTTCTAGGTTTATATTATGCATTTCATACGGTCAAATTACTTTTGAGCAACTAGTAAGAAGCGCGAAACGGTATGCCCAGGGCGTTTTAGTTTCGTTTTGTGCTGGGACTCTGCTTTAACAATGTCGCCGTGGATTGATTAGAGATATCAAGTACATAAAAGTCATTTTTTAAATGTTGTAGTTCGTCTTGTAAAAATGTTACGAGTACATCATCCATCAACAATTACACAGGTTCTGTTTCCATATTGCAGATTTTGGTTACGTAATATTATTTTCTAAATTTCACGTTGTGAATATATGATTTGGGCAAACAGAGCCGCAAAGAAGTACATTATGTGTTGTTGTTTTTTTTTTTGCAGTTTTATCTAGAACAAGCGATGCTTAAACCTTTGTCTGATTCTTGTGAAACTATCCACACGACAGTTACAGTACCTAGGAGTTGACTTCAGTGATGTCACTGATGGGATATTTCTAAAAATCCATCCTCTGTAAAAAGTCTTCTCTAGTTGTGCTGCATATGTATTAGGTAATGAAGCTGTGTGTTCTGAGCCTGGATCTCTACATTTCTGTATGAACCAGCTTAGAGGGCTAAAGACAGCTTGTGTTTAAATTGAGTGTAAGGTAATTTATGTTTCTAAAGTCATTGTCAGCATTTATTATTGTACTGTGCTGTAAACTTGTTCTGTGCCTAGTCACATTATTTTATAGCGTATTTATAGTGTTATCAAATCTGGTGGCGCTGTGTGTTAGTTTCCTGACTCCCATGTCACATAGTCTGTGATTGAATCCCATGGAACTATGACTTTATTTTTAACAAACATTTCATTGAAAAAATGAATCGTTTCCCTTGGTCAGAGATTAAATAAAACCTCACTCGCACCAAACAAATTTATATTTCTAAATATCACGACATGATCGAATTTAAGTCTTTTTAATAACAATGAATAGTCACCTATGCGTTACAAAATAAACATTTACATTGATTTGAATCGCGTTTTGATTTAAATCGTAAACGCGTGTTTAAATATATGTGTTTAAAGGCGATATACTGTATAAAAGCGCTGATTCTTATGGAGTGTGTTCCGCCGGGGATTCAAAAAATGTATTTTTTTTAATCGCGTATCTAAGAAAATTGCAGTATAACTTTGTTCATGCACCAACAGTGGCATGTTACATTATAATTTGGGTGTCTCCTCTTGCCAGAAAGCTCTAAATTGCATTTTGAGTGCGGTTTTTGACTTTTTCTAAATTGCAACCCATAAATAAAGCTGATAAAGCTTAGACTAACTGTATTCTAAACTGTATTACAACAGCACATTGGACAATGCAACGTAAATTGCAAAAATGCACTTGGAATCTGTCCAAGCCCTCCTACGAAAATTATTTAAACTGCGACACTGATCATTCATCTCTAAATAAACTTTATTTTATATAGCGTTTTAAGCGAATAGATAATTAGATTGCTCATAAACCTAATTGCTTTTTCTACATAAACACAGCGTGATTGCTCTCTGAAAATGCTTTTCCTTTATATTTAGGCTCAGATTTCAACTATAGATTGTATTATTATGAACTTTCTTGGAAAAATGTATTTTATGTAAACCATGTTTGCTATTAATTCATTTAGGGCTAAAATACGTTCATTGTCTTCCAATCGAGTCGAGTTGACATTGGAAGCTTGCCACTCCCAGACTGTTACACCAACGCATTAGCATGTTAAAGCGATTTCATTGAGGAGCCCAGCTACCAGTTAACACTGTACTTCCTACTTTGAAAATACCTGTGAAACCGGTTTAATTCGTCACAGCCAGCACTCCGGCAGAGAGGGGGTTGTACTCGTAAAGTAGAAGCAGGCGAGATTTCCAGCGAAAGACACCTCCCCCCCCCCTCAAAAACCCAGTAAGCAGTAATGCTTTATGTTGAAAATTGAGGTGGATTTTGTTTATGATAAAGAGGATAAACTGGGATGGGAGAAAGTATGGTTTTGCATAAGGGGCGGGAGTATGATAATTGAAGGAATTTGCGAGAATATAATGGTTTGATATATTTGATTTTGTATTGTGGTCGTTATCTATGTTTTTGGTTGGTAGTATGTTTATATGGTTGTTTTTGTTGGTTGGTTGTTATTATGGTTATTAATAATACGATCTATAGTTGAAATCTGAGCCTAAATAAAAAGAAAAAGCAAGTGATTAGGTTTATGAGCAATCTAATTACTTATTCGTTTAAAACGCTATATAAAATAAAGTTTATTATGAATTTGCTGGACAGAGCGGTGAACATTATTATGCATAAGACAAAGATAACGATCCTGATCAGTTTAGAAATCTGTGTACGCTGTAAGGTTTTTACTTCTTAAACTTTTAAAATACACGTTTTGAATAGAAAGAAATCATGTTCCTAGTACAGTCGCATGAAGAGAGAGGCGAAACAGCCCTACACAGCCCTGTCGCAGTACACGAATATAATCATATCGTTATTAAATTCTTTAGATACGCGATTCCATATTATATTAGCAGAAAAGCTTAAAACTACCACTTTTTCACACGCTATTTCACGTTAGTTAAATTTAATTTATTTATATATTATATATTTATATCTCTGACCAAGGGAAACGTCTAATTTTTTCAAAGAAATGTTTGTTTGTTGATTGTTATCAAAAATGACTTAAAATCGATCATGTTGTGATATTGGTAGTTGGGCACGTAGACCAGTAGGCTACAGGGGAAGTCGCATGAAGAGGGAGGCGAAACAGCCCTACACAGCCCTGTCGCAGTACATGACTATAATCATATCATTATTAAATTCTTTAGATACGCGATTCCATATTATATTCCCTATTAATCAAATTCTAAAAGTATGCTTGTTGACTCCGGTATCTCTTTAGTTAAAGACTTCGATGCTTAAAATGTTTAGGGAGAAATGGAATACTGGTGTGTATTTTTTACTTTAAAGTACCAAGACCGGCCATATACAGTACTGTATGTTTATGTTCCAAAATTAATATCGTTTATGGCCTTCACACGCGTTACAGTATGCTCCTATTCTTTTTATGCTCAGCTACTAAGATTTCCCTTCAGTGGTAAAATTCAATATCTACAACGGGCACAGTAAAGACGTTTACTGTACTGTAAATCTTTCTACGACAGACCAACGGACCACGAGTGCCCCTGTCGGTCAACCAATCACGTACCGCGGTACCCCGCGTCATCTTGCGTCATGATGCGTGACGCCGCAGCCAATTACCTCCGGTACGTGTCTGTACCGCTCACTTTGAATGGCTGCATCTGTAGCATACCTACAGTAGGTATGTTGTGGTCTAATGATTGCAAAGGAGCATGACAGAAACACAATATAAGATCACATTAAGAGCACAGGGAAACAAGAAGAGGAGAAAGAAAGAGAAAGAAGTTTTAGTACTTTTTAGAATCCGCTTAATAGGTAATATAATATGGAATCGCATATGTAAAGAAATTAAGAATGATATTAATTTAAGTATCTAAATAAAATATATTTATATAGCTCAAAGGATTACTGTATTCCACTGTCTTTGTAAACATCTGCATCAATTTCTGTGACTCATTCACTCGTGATTACATTGGAAACATTTTAACTTCTTAATGCAAACGTGGAAGCAAGCTGCTACAGTCTCAGAAAACTTGACTTAAAAGGAGCACCTCACTTTATCGTTTCAGATCACCAAAACCACAAAACCTTTACAGAAAACCTTTTATCAAATCGAAAAAGGTTCAACAAGAGCTTCACAAAGCTGTTGTCAGAACCGGAAAAAAAATGTTCATTTAAACAAACCAAGCTTGTCCTTGGCGTAGTCGTAAGCGACCATGGTGTAAATCAATATTTACTTTTGATCAATCAATCGAAAAAGGACAACCGGAGCTTTAAAAAAAACGTTGTTTTTTAAAAAAAAACCAAGACAATCAATCACAAAGACACTTTTTATCTGATGATGCACTTCTAAACTTTCAAAGTGCATCGATAAGGTAATCAATAAGCGAGCAAAACAAGACCACAAAAGCAAAAAAACGCAAATATATATCCCATGTTTTTACCTTATTCTGAAGCACGATATATATACACAAAAGACTAGACAAATCCACCTTCAGACCTGGTTATTGTCTTTGAAAAGATATTTGAAGCAGGACCACCAGAAATAAAGCTATCTGATTGGTAAAAAACACTGTCATTCATTGTATTTTCAGCCATTCAGAGCCCTTATGAGGTGAGACTTCCTCTAGAAGCCTCAGGCTGCATTCCGCCTGTATTCTAGCTGTCAATCATTGACTCAGGATGGGTAATCAATCAGTTTCTTATCAGTGTTCCTTTTTTTCACTGATCCCAAGAGGAAGTACAGTACACTCCTGTTTTGTTTAGCGATGGTATTAAAAATAAATCTAAATGAATCTAAAAATAAATCTAGAGAAAGCTATGCTGAAAGTTGATTAAGATACTTAGAAGACAAAGTAACGATTTATGTTGCATTGTCAGATTGTGAATCAATAAAGGCATTTAATTAAACGTGTTTTAATTTAAAATGGGGCTAATGGGGACTCTCGTATTATTTTTCTCTTCTCTCTTATTGTCAAAACTCGATCAATTGTGGTTCTTTTGGTTTCACGGAGGGCTTCTCAGATAATTGGGCATTCAGGTAAATTGCCAGGCGAAAGGATTAGTAAATATATTTTGTTAAAGCAAGTCAGTTTTTTACGACCCATTAAACACATATTGTTGCATTATTATACAGCTGGTACAGTACCCAAACAAACGCAAACACATATTTAATCAAATGCTTTTATTCATTCATTATCTAACTCACATAACTCACATTCCCGAATGCCCCCCCCCCGCTCAACAATCTTAGGAAGAACACAAAACAGCCTGTTAATAAAATTGTTGCAATTTTGTTCCATCAGTTCTTCCTCCAAGAAATCGCATTGATCAGTTCTTGCTTTGTGCTGGGTTTAGCCGTTTTCCGAATGTAGTCTTTCAGGGAATGCCATACCATCTCTATTGGATTTAAATCTGGGGATTCAGCTGGAGTTTTCACCCAGTTCACTCCTTCTGCTATAAGCCTCGCCTTTGCTTCTGTGTGTTTTGGATCGTTGTCGTGAAAGAAACAGTGCCTTGATCCAAAGTTCTCCCTGATATATGGGGCGTCATGCTGTTTGACCACGACTTCCTCAAAGAATTCCTGATCCATAATTCCTTCGAAAATAAGAAGTGGTCCCGGGCCTCTTCTAGATATACCCCCCAGAAGTGAACCTTCAGTGGATTTTTTGGCTTTGGCTTGTCCACATGCAATTTGACACGTTCCTTGTAACTACACTGCTTTCAATAATGTAGCAAAATGACAAAATGAAAAGCTTGGAGTTTGTAATGTAGGGATTTCTATACGTCTTTATCTAGTGGTTTCATTAGTGATAAAGGCTAAGCGGACCTGCCTGCCACACACACACATGCCTCAGGATGGTGACGTCACTGCCTTTCATATGAAACACTGCGCTTAACAATCTTAGGAAGTTCACAAAACAAGCCTGTTAGCCTGGTTTTTGCCTGAACAAATCACGCCCGAGAAAGTGAAGTAGCAGTAACTAGCAAAGGTGTTTCGCAGATGTAGGTATAGTACGTAATTCAGGCTTTATGAATTCTAATAATTAATAACCCTAATTAATCGAATCCCAGGTGTGAGTTCATAAAGCTTGAATTACGTACTATGCCTATGTCTTAGAAACACCAAATCATCTACTCTAAAGATTTCAGTGCTATGTGTATATTCTAATTGCATTGGGGGTAGGATGTGTGGGGACAGGTTTAGGCTGAAATTGCATTGGGGATCTGTGTTCTTCACACCTTAAAAATTTTCTCTGAAAGCGTTTTCTTCACAGTTTAGCAAATTTATTGCTGCCTACGCATGTTTACACAGCTCCCTAGGTAAATTATCATACTTGACCAAGAAAGCCTTAGAGAACTTAACATTTTTATTATCAAGAAATTGTAAATACTACGGTTACAATTATCAGATTGTGAATCCCAAAATACATTTAATTAAACACGCATTTGCGATTTTAATCAAAATGAGGTTAGACCATTAGACATGCAATACACTTTCTCGTGATCATCTTAGAATCTTTGTGTAAGCTTTAAGTTTTTTTTTTTACTTTTTAATTATACACTTTAAACACTTTAATTTTGTAAATGCAACACACATTCTGTACAGACAGTACAATCACATTCTCCTGTCTTCCCGTGGTGTAAAACGAATTAGCAGGTGATTGAGATAACAATGCATCGCCCACTAAGTGGAATGTTCTCATTTGTTCTCAAGTGTAAAATGGTGATAATTCTTAATAATTCCGTGTCACATTAACTAACTCTTCAGTTATTTCCAACAGACAGTACATGGATATAATTAAATCATTATTAATTTGTTTGGATACGCAATTCCATATAATATTCCCTGTTAATCAAATTCTAAAAGTTTTTTAACGAGAAAATTCACAGAAAAGGTTAAAAGACTATCACTTTTTACAAAGTATATAATCATAATATGGGCAGAAGGAGCAAGTAAAAACATTTCCAAAATAACCATATGTAAGACTTTGATGCTTAAAATGTTTAGGGAGAAAGTGGAATACTGGTTTGTATTTTTTCTTTTAAATACCAACACCAGCCATATACAGTTTACATTATATGTTTATGTTCCTAAATTAATATTGTTTATGAGCATGTGAAAGGTATGGTGAATTGGAGATTCTCAAAACTTACTTTGTATGATTGGAAACGAATACGTGATCGGATCAACTAAATGCTGTGGTGTTACTTTTTGTCAATGAAAAAATAGTCTTTTCGTTTACAAAGATGGTTACAAAGTAAGTAGACCAGGGTAATACTTTGAACTTACAGCTTGTCCAAGGTCATTCATTATTAATACTATTAGTAATATATCTGGTAAATACATTGATGCATAAAATATTTCTGCATAATTAAAATATTTATGATAAAGGTGGTAGGTTGTGTACTTTGGTCAAACTGAGCAATCTTGCTTTTATAAAATATACCAACTTTTTAATGTTTAATGATTAACATGCTGTAATAGACAGTTTAAAATTAAAAGTCTAAAGAGTTTAGGAGGTGTAGGAGAAGGTTTAGGCTGCAGTTGAATTGGGACTCTCTATTCTTCACACCTGAAAGAGACATTCACAGCCTTAACATTGCATTTCTTTTCTTCCCTGCTCAGCATGGAATAAATCTTTACTTGTTCCTTTGCAGCCTACGCATGCTGGTGCAGCTCCTTACTTGAACTCTCGGTTCTTGACTGAGAAGGCTTTGGAGAACTTTTGAACAATTTTTATTTTGTTTGTGATGCAAGTTTCTAGTGATTTGTATCTGTTTTAACTGTAAATACAATCGCTAATATAATTGAGGTTCTATTGTTTTAATTTTAAGGTTTTAAAGTCATGCAATGTTTAAGTTAGGCAGGGACATTGTGTCTTATTTTTTATTTTAAAATGAGTTTCCCACTTTCACCTTGCTGTAATTATATTGGGGATGTAGTAGATTTGGGGGCTTGTTCAGGACCTGTTTTGTGGAGCTAATATTTTTTCCTTGGTTCACACGTTATGCACTTGGGGTTGTTTTAGTTTATAGTGGTCCTTTACAGCTTTTACGGTACTACAGTTTGCATTACTGGTAATTGTGGGGTCCATTGTGGCTTTCAGTTTAGAGGATTTTACTCTGCACCCGACTTTGAAGCAGTTTAAGAAATGTCTTAAGGCAGATGTTTAATCAATAAAGGGTTTAGTCTCTTGGCTTACTGGGGACATATCAGATATTAAATTGAGGAAGGAGACAAGCCCCAACCCCGAACAGACAAAGGTGATAAAGGTGATAAAAATCCATTCAAAAGGTTGCAGTGTGTTAACAGAAACTCTGCTAACAGAGCCACTTGTAAGAGCAAGGTGACTTTCTCCTCAATTACATGAGAGCTACAGTAATACCAGATACATTTTAAATTCTTTAAGCAACATTAGCTGTTTGTCAAATTCACCTAGTTTGCACAGTACATGACTTCTGAAAAGGTACCATTCTCACCTCCTGCCATTCCAAACATGCGAATCCCATGCCGTTAGATATACTGAAACAGTAGCATACACAGCAATGAATGGCAGTATGTTTGTACACTGTATAAATATACTGTCTATACAGTATGATACCATATGGTTTCAAAGCCACTACAGTACAGTATGTATGAAATATTTTTCTTAATCAAAATCTAATGTTAAATTTCTTATTGCTGAAATCTGTATTAAGACAAAATGTAGATTTTCTTAATGTGGATGTAAATCTATAAGAGGCACATTGCGTTTGCAACAAGCTATAATAATAAACTATTCTTATACATCCGGCTATGTAAAAAATATAGCCAAAAGGATCGCACTAAAGGTTAATTCCAAGCTGAAAAGACAAGACTCAATGTGTCTTGTCTATAATTCTTCAGTTTACAACTCATTCATGGTCATTCATGATTAATATTATTAATAATATATTCTGTATTGCATTTTAATTGTAATGTTTTTACGAATATAAAAAGAGGCGATACCCATAACTCTTCAGTTTACAGAAGAATTCCTGCAGAGCCACACAACATTGTCACAACATAGTAAACAACAGTCACTGGCTCACTTGACTGTAACACCTTGGTATGGTTTCAACAAATTGATAAGCTGTTCTCCGTTTACTTGCAATTGTAAAAATAACCATTCTTCTCTCCTTTGTTTAACTTAAAGAATTCCGTGAAGAAATCCTTCATCACAAATCCGTCACTTATAATAATTAATCCAGATACACATACTCATGTCGGAGCCAATTTTGCCAGAAACAGCCCAGTAAGTCTTTGGACTGGGCAGTACTGTACAGTACAATATTTTCTCAATACAGATGTAAACCTGAAAGAGGTACATCATGTCCACAACAAGCTATAATAGTGAACTATTGTTATAGCTCTGATTGGGCTTTGAACCTGCTGGGTGCAGCATGCTGCATTACAGTCCATGAGCATTCCATTGTTCCATTCCATTACCACTATAAGGACAATAATTGTTTGTTTGTTTTTTTGTTAAAAAAAGGAATTCACTTGTGATATTTTAGCTGCTGGGTTACATGATTCCATATTGGTATGACTATCAGGTGGTGTTAAATCAGTACAACTTAATTTTACAATAATAGCAAGTGTTCTTACTATGTATTCTTAGAAAAAGATTAAATATTATAACTTTTTATGAAGTATAGTATATAAACTTTATAATGTTAGAATAAGCACTTTAAAACTATAACCCACTTTCAGCAAAAAATATATTTTCCGTTGGCTATCCAGACTTGATTACTTCACTGTAAGGTGCGATTCCCTCATTTTCTCAGTGATTGGGGCGACTCTGAGTGTTTTTCGCACCCCTTCATTCATGACATAGTCATGATGGTCCGATGGTCCATCTTAGCATCTTCATTTCCGCCATTTCCACTGCCGCCATTTCATCCAAGTGGCGCTGGCTCGCGTCTTGGCGTCTTGGAGGGTAGTGCAGTCGGAGTTGACACATGAGCCTAGGTACTTGAACTGTGTCACTTTGTTCAGTTGGACCCCAGCAGCATTCCAGGTACTCCGTCTTCTTGATGTTCAATTTCATCCCAAATCGTTCAAGGCGCGTCTTCCACTCCTGTACTTGTTGTTCGAGGCCGTGTCCCGTTTCACTTACTATCATAACATCGTCAGCATACAATATCTTAGTACATTTCTAATATTTTCATATGGTATGGTGCTGCATAAGCACATTGTACATTATTGTTTTGCAGGTCCTTAAGTAAACAAAATACAGTATACTAAAATCACAAGAACTGTTAGAAGAGGGAAGTGTACCTAGGTAGTCCCTTTGATTTTTTCTTCAGTAGCTAATTGACTCGAAGGTCTCATTAGGCCATTTCTTGAAGGACGCAAGGGTATCAGCACCAATAGTAAAGTTGAGAATATTGTCCCATACCTTCCATATGTAGCAGCAATGCTTATTAACAAGTCAGAATTAAGTGTTGTTGTCCTGTTTCCATTGAGGCCTCTCTCCCTCATCTCTGTGGTAAAGGACAAGAGGGGCAATTTCATGTAGTTTCTGACCACATGAAAGTGTTTGTCTTCTGATAAGGAACAGTTAGCAGGATTGGGGATTCTCCAGCTATCATAATGGATGGACTACGTCTGGCACTGGAATGTCTACTCAGTCCCACTCGGACCTTACAAACACCTGGTTAATGGTCCTTGGAATCTGCAGGGCGTGGTAACTCCACATAGGTCTCAAATGTCCACCAAACCTACGGCCAATGAACACCCAAGGTTGCTCCAGATAAAAGAAGCTGCACAGGCTCAGAACTTTGCTCCTCTGTGCGGTCTTACACGGCGCAGAAAAACAGAATCTACCTGCGATTCGGGTGTTAACAAAATGTGTTTACAAAGAAAGTGAAATACAGTAATACTACCAGCTATATAGATACAGAGATTTAGATATTTAGATCCTTAAATTAATATCATTATTAATTTCTTTAGATACGTGATTACATATTATATTCTCGATTATAAAACAGATAATTCCGGTCCTGGAATCTGACTCGCTGTCACCCTTCTGAAACGTTACCATAATCTCTGGCATATGGACACCTCAGATATTTGACTTTTTACTGTGTGATAAATTTTAAAGACTACTTCTTAGCGTAGATAAGAAAGCATAGATAAAAAAGCTTGGATTCTAATGTATCTGATACAAGTATCTTTTAATACAGTCTTTGTTGTGCTCTTGAGGATCCTTGTGATATTTTGAGCTCTGGTTGAATGATAAGTGTCGCAGTTTAAATAATTTTCATAGTTAGAAATTATGAAATGCTCTGTTAAAAGCAAGGGAGTTTTTATGTCGGTTATAGTAAAAGAAAATGCCTGACAAAGTAGGGCTTGGACAGATTCAAAGTGCTTGTAAAAATGTGCTAAAGAAATTAGCAAAAAAGGTCATTTATTCCTTTATCATATTGGCTAGCTAATGTCCTGTCCTCGTTAGTTAGATCAATGAAATGCTGTGGTGTTTGTCAATGAAAAAAATAAAAGTCTTTTCATTTAAAATGACGATCAGAAAGAATAGATAGATAGATAATTTATTGATCCCGTGAGGGAAATTACAGTCCGGACACACAAAGAACAAACTAGAACAGGACAGTATGCAGAAAAATCGTATCACACATATGAATATAAATATAGATGTAAATATACAGATGCAGCCATTCAAAGTGCGCGGTACACACACGTACCGGAGGTAATTGGCTACAGCGTCGCGCATTGTGACGCACGATGACGCGGTACGTGATTGGTTGACCAAGAGGGGCACTCGTGGTCCGTTGGTCTGTCGTAGAAAGATTTACAGTAAACGTCTTTACTGTGCCCGTTTAAGTATTGAATATTTATATGGAATTTTACCACTGAAGGGAAATCTTAGTGCCTGAGCATAAAAAGAATAGGAGCATACTGCAACGCGTGTGAAGGCCATAAACGCTATTAATTGTGGAACTTAAACATACAGTATATGGCTGGTCTCGGTACTTTAAAGAAAACATACACACCAGTATTCCATTTCTCCCTAAACATTTTAAGCATCGAAGTCTTTAACTAACGTGATACCGGAGTCAACAAGCATACTTTTAGAATTTGATTAAAAGGGAATATAATATGGAATTGCGTATCTAAAGAAATTAATAACGATATAATTATATTAATGTACCGCAACACAAGAATAGTACACGCTGTACATTGTCTGTTGCAACGTAAATTGCAAAAATGCACTTGGAATCTGTCCAAGCCCTACTTTGTCAGGCATTTTCTTTTACTGCAACGGACATAAAAACTCCCTTGCTGGAAATATGTGTTTTTTGATTCACAATCAGACAAATGCAACATAAATTGATATCTTTGTCTTCTAAGTATCTTAATAAACTTTCAGCATAGCTTTCTCCCCGTTAAGATTTATTTTTCTTTATTAATTAATAACGATATAATTATATTCATGTACCGCAACACAAGAATAGTACAAGCTGTACATTGTCTGTTGATAATGTTTCTGTAGTGTTTTTTCAGCACTCTCCATGTGACCTTGCTGGTGGCGCTGTGGGTTAGGTTCCTGACTCCCATGTCACATGGTCTGTGATCAAATCCCACTGTGGAACCATGACCTTTTTTTTTAACAAACATTTCTTTGAAAAAATGAAACGTTTCCCTTGGTCAGAGATTAAATAAAACCTCACTCGCACCAAACAAATTTATATTTCTAAATATCACAACATGATCGAATTTAAGTCATTTTAATAACAATGAATAGTCACCTATGCGTTACAAAATAAACATTTATATTGATTTAAATCGCGTTTTGATTTAAATCGTAAACGCGTGTTTAAATATATGTGTTTTTTGATTCACAATCAGACAAATGCAACATAAATTGATATCTTTGTCTTCTAAGTATCTTAATAAACTTTCAGCATAGCTTTCTCCCCGTTTAGATTTATTTTTCTTGGGATCTTGGGATCAAACGTGGAAAGATTAGATTGTAATCGTTTTTATTTTTGAAATACATTGCGGAGTTAAAGCAAGTTAAAGCCTTGATTTTATACATCACCTTTAAAAGTGGAATCTCAAAGCAAAGTAAATACCCAACACCGATTGTACCCCTCTGTCATGCTAATAAAGCACCTTGAATTGAATTGAATTGAGGGATAGACATGCAAATAAGATACACTATTTTAAATTTCTTTGCGCGGTCCATTGTGCAATTAACCCTTGTATGTGCTGTCCTTAAGGTGATATTACATAAAGGTGATATGTAAAATAATGTTTTTATTATTGTTATAGAGAAACATGATCAGATTTTCCCCGGTTCAGAAAAAAAGATCTAAAGTATACTAGTTTGTCACTAGTGTAGTGTGCTCTCTGAAGGCACCAGTTCTGTAGGGTTTGGGCATTTACTGGGACAATTATTAATTGTAGCAGTAAATCACAAAATTGATTCTTTTGATGGCTTTAGAATCCAACCATGCGATATAGCTCAAACAACGCACACACACAGGTACTATATACACGAGGATACATTTATTAATACATAGAATATGCATATAAACCTAACAGATCTTATCGAGAGGGTTATCAGAATACAAAAGATATATATTCATTCAGTTACAAAGAGTTACATATATCAAGAGGACATACGATCAGTATATCATTCATTTAGACCGTTTCGTAAATGAACTTGGTTATAACTTCTACATTGGATACTCAAAACAAGTACATAACTCTTAGGAATTAAATTGATATAAACTGGTTGGGATAACGATTGAATTCTCGAGTAGTAATGCATTGAAGTTGAATACTCATCCAATCTCTGGGGATTCAGATCTCCTGCGGGCACAAAGAAACAGTTGCAGGCTTGTTGCTGTCCAATCCGCACTCTCTGGCTCTGTGCCAGGCTGTGCTGTGCGGCTTGTGACGGTGCGCTGCTGATGTTCACTGACCTAGATAGTGTTGGCTTTAACTAGCAAAGTTTATGCACAGGAGAAAAGATGACTGTGGGTCCCAGCAAGTCAGGAAGAAGACCAGTTTGTTCCTGATGAAGCGCTAGTTCTGAATAGTGATTCAGCTGTCCACAGTTCCGACCTGTTCACGAGGCCTGCTGCTGGTGCTAACCTCGGGTGGATCCTCTGGTTACTCTCTGGCAACCTCCACTCTAGACTCTTAGAACAAAAGAAAGTTCTGGCACTCGGACACACTGGCCGTTCCGTGATTGTCCGGGCTGAGTCTCAGGATGGTCAGGAGGCGCGCTGCGAGAATGTCCTGCCCTTGGGAGCCTTCTGCTCCTGGGCCGTCCTGCCCTGGAATTCTCCTTTGAATTCCCTTTAGAAAAGTCGACAGAATTCTCCCAGGAATCTCTCAGGCTCTCTGTGTTGCCTGCTTTTACCTGGAGCGACTTCAGCTCGTTGATTGGCTGAAAGTTCCATGGGCATCAGAGTCCCACGTGGGTTACTCGGCCCTACCAGTCCCTGATTGGTTGATCAAGGTGAGATATGAGTCACTTACTCCTGACACTTAGGAATGCAGTCCAGATGTCCATCTGGCACTCCCTAGACAGATAGGCGCAAATGGATGACCATTGATCATGATAGCCAGGCTTAGCTAAGTGCATCCCCCTTTGGGAGCTGTCCCTTATCAAAGGAAACCTTAAATCAGCCTGCATGAATAGTTTCTCTGTGGCTGCACCACAGAGATGAACAGAGAGATGAGGCCTAATTTGGGAAAGCTCAGAAACACTTAATTCTTTCTTATTAATAAGCCTCGCCGCTACACTAGTATACTTTTAATACAGTCTTTGCTGTGCTCTAGAGGATCCTTGTGATATTTCAAGCTCTGGTTGAATGATAAGTGTCGCAGTTTAAATAAATTTCGTAGTTGGCAATTATGAAACGCTCTGTTAAAAGCAAGGGAGTTTTTATGTCCGTTGCAGTTTTTTTTTAAACTGAACTTGTTTGAATTGACTGAGCTCCGTTCTGTACCACACAATGTCTGTTTTTTTTGTGCTGTCCTTTGACAAAACAAGGCTCACCAGATAATGTGAATCGAAACCTGTTTTTCTAGCTTTTAAAGTTGTGCGATGTGTAAGCGGGAACACATCATTATATCTTATATATGAAAAATACATAATATAGCTCCCAAACAAATGCAAACGTGTTTTTAATAAGATGCTTTTATTTGTTCATAATCCGATGATTTCAGGAAGACTACTGGAGGTCTGGCTTTTTTTCTGGAAAACCATAACTCTGGTCTTGTCCAGATTGACTGTCAGCGCTCAGGTCTGACAGTGCTGCTCCAGCAGTGCCAGGTTCTGCCGCAGCCTCTGTTTTGTGGGCGACAGCAGGACCAGGTCGTCTGCAAAGAGCAGGAACTCGATTTCTGTAATTAATGAAGATCAGTAAATCAAGGGACAAAACAGTTATTGCGCCCGGCTCCTCAATGGGCTTTGACGTGCTAATGCGTTGTTTTAACGGTCCGGGTGTGGCAATGTTTTTTATTATTGTTTTTATTATTATTATTTTATTAATGTTTTAAAGTACTGTATACTAGTTTGTCACTCTTCTCATCCCCTTTAAAAAAAAGTTTATAATAATACGATCTATAGTTGAAATCTGAGCCTAAATATAAAGAAAAAGCATTTTCAGAGAGCAATCACGCTGTGTTTATGTAGAAAAAGCGATTAGGTTTATGAGCAATCTAATTACTTATTCGTTTAAAACACTATATAAAATAAAGTTTATTATTAATTTGCTGGACAGAGTGGTGAACATTATTATGGATAAGACAAAGATAACAATCCTGATCAGTTTAGAAATCTGTGTACGCTGTAAGGTTTTTACTTCTTAAACTTTTAAAATACACATTTCGAATAGAAATAAATCATCCTCCTGGTACAGTATGTACAGTATAGCAAACCAGCACATCTTTTTTCTCCAATCAGAGGGGTTAGACGCTGGGATTAGATCCCCGGCGGAACACATTCCATAAGATTCAGCGCTTTTATATATCGCCTTTAAAGGTGGCTTCTCAAAACGCTTTACAGGATAAAAACAACAATAACAGCAACAACAACAATATTGTATTTCATTGCACTTTGAAAACCAAGTAATAACTTAACTATATGTGCAAACGTTTTATGATATGTCGCTGTTGTGAATCTCTGTGGAGTGTATCTTATTTGCATGTCTATCCCTCAATTCAATTCAATTCAAGGTGCTTGAATTGAGATGCTACTTTTAATATGTAAAATAAAGTTTTTTATTATTATTATAGAGAAACATGATCAGATTTTCCCTGGTTCAGAAAAAAGACGATTAAAATCTGTAATCTTTCCACTTGTATGTCATCGGAAAATACAAGAAGTTTCTGCTTTGTGTAAGGATGGTATCAAAAAGTAATCTAAGTGGTGAGAAAGCTGTGCTCCCCAAAGCACTTTACAGGATAAAAACAATAACAGCAATAGTAGCTGGGCAAACGATTTTTTTAAAGAAATACAAAATGAGATATAATGATGTGTTCCGGCTAAGACATTAACGAGTACAACCCCCCTCTCTGCGGGAGTGCTGGCTGTGACGAATTAAACCAGTTTCACAGGTATTTTCAAAGTAGAAGGGGGCAAGATTTCCAGCTTAATTTTCGTGTTAAATAATTTTTTAAAATTAAAATTCATTCTATACAGCAATCGCATATTTGGGTACCGTTTCATAAAACTTTCATGCTTAAAATGTTTAGGGAGAAATGGAAGACTGATAATGCAATGGAATGGAATGAATGATAAGTGTCGCAGTTTAAATAATGTTCGTAGTTAGAAATTATGAAACGCTCTGTTAAAAGCAAGAGAGTTTTTATGTCCGTTGCAGTAAAAGAAAATGCCTGACAAAGTAGGGCTTGGACAGATTCCAAGTGCATTTTTGCAATTTACGTTGCATTGTCCAATGTGCTGCTGTAATACAGTTTAAAATACAGTAAGTCTAAACTGTATCAGCTTTATTTATGGGTTACAATTTAGAAAAAGTAAAAAAACGCACTCAAAATGCAATTTAGAGCTTTCTGGCAAGAGGAGACACCCAAATTAGTAATGTAACATGCGTGAACAAAGTTATACTGCTATTTTCCTTAGATACGCGATTAAAAAAAATAATTTTTTTGAATCTCGAGCGGAACACATTCCATAAGAATCAGCGCTTTTATATATCGCCTTTAAAGGTGGGTTCTCAAAACGCTTTACAGGATAAAAACAACAATAACAGCAACAACAACAATATTGTATTTCATTGTGTAGTGGTTTGATGGGTTTACTGAGACAATTATTAATTGTAGCAGTAATCACGAGGTTGTTCGTTGGGGCTTTTAGAAAATCAATCGTCAGAACAACTAACAACGCACACACACGGGTTCAATACACGAGATACATTTATTAATATAAATTGTGCACCAAACATATACTAGTCTGCCTGGATACGAGCGGCAGACCTTACTGTGAGGGTTATCAATATACAAGGTATATAATCTCGAAGAGATGCAAAAACAAAGAGATACACAACAGAGAATATATGTCAATATATATCGTTCGGTTACCAAATCGCTAATCAGTGTTATTGCCCACTGTTACTCTAAACTCGGAAGTAAATACATTACTCATGAATTAAATTGATAACAACTTGTGTTGAGGTACAATTGAATTCTCGAGACGCAATGTAGAACATGGGGTTTACTTATCCACTGTGTATGGATTTGGAATTTCCCGGTACGAACACCAAACCAGCTGACAGGCTCTGTTGCAGCCTCTGTTGCAGCGGTTGTCCAATGGGTGTTGTGTCGGCGTTCTCTGGCTACCGGCCAACCAGTCGAGGTGCAGCTCGGAGTAGGACGGGCGGAGGAATCTGACTGCAGCGCGCAGGGCAGTCGTTGCTCCGAGGGGATCTACCAGCAGTCCGGCTGGCTAGTAGAAAGTCTCTATGCACAGAGTGTGACCGCGAGTCCTCACAAGTCACTCTTTTGCCTGGGAAGAAACTGGTTCGTTCCCGGTCCAGCGCTGCTTCTGAATAAGCTATTCAGGTTGTTGACGAGGGTCCAACTGTAGGCTGCCGTTGATCATGCGGAGCATTCACGTTGGTAGAATTCTGAGTACGTACGGGATCCTCGGCCTCACGCTTAGAACAAAGTCCAAGTCCTTTTGCAGACAACAGCAGTTGTCACGTGATTGTCTCTGAGGATGTGAGAAAATGGCCAAGGAGAGCTCAGAACTGAGCTTGCGCTCCCTTTTTGATCAAGACCCAGATGTGTGCTGATTGGTTGAGAGTTTGGCGGGCATTGGAGACCCACGTGGTATTACCACGCCCTGCCAGTCCCTGATTGGTTGGTCAAGGTGAGATATAAGTCACTTACTCTTGACACTTAGGAATGCAGTCCAGATGTCCATTCGGCACTCCCTAGACTGATAGGTGCCAATGGATGACCATTGATCATGATAGCCAGGCTTAGCTAATTGCATCCCCGTCTGGGAGCTTGTTCGTTATCAAAAGAAAACATCTTAAATCAGCCTGCATGAATTCTTTCTCTGCGGCTGCACCACAGAGATGGAGGGTGAGATGGGGCCTCCTTTAGGAGCATACCAACGCTTAATTCTGTCTTATTAACAAGCATTGCCGCTACAATTGCACTTTGAAAACCAAGTAATAACTTAACTATATGTGCAAACGTTTTATGATATGTCGCTGTTGTGAATGTCTGTGGAGTGTATCTTATTTGCATGTCTATCCCTCAATTCATTTCAATTCAAGGTGCTTTATTAGCATGACAGAGGGGTACAATCGGTGTTGGGTATTTACTTTGCTTTGAGATTCCACTTTTAAAGGTGATCTATAAAATCAAGGCTTTAACTTGCTTTAACTCCGCAATGTATTTCAAAAATAAAAAGGATTACAATCTAATCTTTCCACGTTTGATCCCAAGATCCCAAGAAAAATAAATCTAAACGTGGAAAAAGCTATGCTGAAAGCTTATTAAGATACTTAGAAGACAAAGATATCAATTTATGTTGCATTTGTCTGATTGTGAATCAAAAAACACATATTTAAACACGCGTTTACGATTTAAATCAAAACGCGATTTAAATCAATATAAATGTTTATTTTGTAACGCATAGGTGACTATTCATTGTTATTAAAATGACTTAAATTCGATCATGTTGTGATATTTAGAAATATAAATTAGTTTGGTGCGAGTGAGGTTTTATTTAATCTCTGACCAAGGGAAACGTTTCATTTTTTCAAAGAAATGTTTGTTAAAAAAAAAGGTCATGGTTCCACAGTGGGATTCAATCACAGACCGTGTGACGTGGGAGTCAGGAACCTAACCCACAGCGCCACCAGCAAGGTCACATGCAGAGTGCTGAAAAAGCACTACAGAAACATTATCAACAGACAATGTACAGCATGTACTATTCTTGTGTTGCGGTACATGAATATAATTATATCGTTATTAATTTCTTTAGATACGCGATTCCATATTATATTCCCTTTTAATCAAATTCTAAAAGTATGCTTGTTGACTCTGGTATCACGTTAGTTAAAGACTTCGATGCTTAAAATGTTTAGGGAGAAATGGAATACTGGTGTGTATGTTTTCTTTATAGTACCGAGACCAGCCATATACTGTATGTTTAAGTTCCAAAATTAATATTGTTTATGGCCTTCACACGCGTTTCAGTATGCTCCTATTCTTTTTATGCTCAGGCACTAAGATTTCCCTTCAGTGGTAAAATTCCATATAAATATTCAATACTTAAACGGGAACAGTTAAGACATTAATTATACATATACATACTGTATACAGTACAGTTTGCATACGGTAATATGTTTATGTTCCTAAATCAATCTCTTTTATGAGCATGTGAAAGGCATGGTGAATCGATTCTCAAAAATTACTGTTTTTGCATGATTGGAAACAAATGCGTGATTGCGAAATGCTGTGGTGTTACTTTTACAAAGACGGTCAATGAAAAAAAGAATGTTGACCAGGGCAATACTTTGAGTTTACACTTACAGCTTGTCCAAGGTCATTCATTATTAATACTATTAGTAATATCTTCGTTAAAGACTGATGGCCACAGCTCAAACATGAGAGGTTGAGCTTTATTAGCTCCACCTTGCGGAAATTCCGGATACTATTATTTTGCTTGTCGTATTCTAGGAGAATTTACGGTAACTAGCGGTATTTACCGGTAACTCGCGGTATTTACCGGTAGCTTGCGGTAGACTGCGTACAGCGTACCGGAAAATAATGCGGTATCGCCCGCGCAGTTTGAATGGCTGCATCTGTACCAACTTTTTTATTACTGATGATTAACATGCTGTAATACACAGTTTAAATTTAAAAGCTCAAATGCTGTACAGGTTAAGCTTTATTGGCTCCTCCTGGCGATTTTACAAGGTGATTCCAGATACTTTCCAATTAGAATTTTCTCAGATTTAGCAGTGTAAAACTCTTCTTCCAATTTTGATTTTTTTTCAAGTGCTAATTGCAAAGAGATTTGTTCCTTTTTCTTTTTACTGGTATAAGAAATTATCATACCTCTCATGTAAGCTTTATAAGCCTCCCATACTGCCCTAGGATCGGTTTCTTCAATGTCATTGCACTGTAAATATAGCTTTGTTTGTTCATTAAGGAACTTTCTGAATTCATCATCCAGCAGATTAAATGGATTTAGTCTCCACACAAGAGAGCGCTCCACTGGACGTGGAGAGGACATATTCATTGTCACAGCCCCATGATCTGATATAGTAATTGGATCAATACCTATATCTGTTACTACAGTGCCTTGCGAAAGTATTCGGCCCCCTTGAACTTTTTAACCTTTTGCCACATTTCAGGCTTCAAACATAAAGATATAAATTTTTTATTTTATGTGAAGAATCACCAACAAGTGGGACACAATTGTGAAGTGGAACGAAATCTATTGGATTTTTGAAACTTTTTTAACTAATAAAAAAAATGAAAAGTGGGGCGTGCAAAATTATTCGGCCCCCTTGCGTTAATACTTTGTAGAGCCACCTTTTGCTGCGATTACAGCTGCAAGTCGCTTGGGGTATGTCTCTATCAGTTTTGCACATCGAGAGACTGAAATTCTTGCCCATTCTTCCTTGCAAAACAGCTCGAGCTCAGTGAGGTTGGATGGAGAGCGTTTGTGAACAGCAGTTTTCAGCTCTTTCCACAGATTCTCGATTGGATTCAGGTCTGGACTTTGACTTGGCCATTCAAACACCTGGATACGTTTATTTGTGAACCATTCCTTTGTAGATTTTGCTGTATGTTTGGGATCATTGTCTTGTTGGAAGATAAATCTCCGTCCCAGTTTCAGGTCTTTTGCAGACTCCAACAGGTTTTCATCCAGAATGGTCCTGTATTTGGCTGCATCCATCTTCCCCTCAATTTTAACCATCTTCCCTGTCCCTGCTGAAGAAAAGCAGGCCCAAACCATGATGCTGCCACCACCATGTTTGACAGTGGGGATGGTGTGTTGAGGGTGATGAGCTGTGTTGCTTTTACGCCAAACATATCGTTTTGCATTGTGGCCAAAAAGTTCGATTTTGGTTTCATCTGACCAGAGCACCTTCTTCCACATGTTTGGGGTGTCTCCCAGGTGGCTTGTGGCAAACTTTAGACGAGACTTTTTATGGATATCTTTGAGAAATGGCTTTCTTCTTGCCACTCTTCCATAAAGGCCAGATTTGTGCAGTGTAAGACTGATTGTTGTCCTATGGACAGACTCTCCCACCTCAGCTGTAGTTCTCTGCAGTTCATCCAAAGTGATCATGGGCCTCTTGGCTGCATCTCTGATCAGTCTTCTCCTTGTCTGAGCTGAAAGTTTAGAGGGACGGCCAGGTCTTGGTAGATTTGCAGTGGTCTGATACTCCTTCCATTTCAAGATGATCGCTTGCACAGTGCTCCTTGGGATGTTTGAAGCTTGGGAAATCTTTTTTGTATCCAAATCCGGCTTTAAACTTCTCCACAACAGTATTACGGACCTGCCTGGTGTGTTCCTTGGCTTCATGATGCTCTCTGCGCTTTCAACAGAACCTTGAGACTATCACAGAGCAGGTGCATTTATACAGAGACTTGATTACACACAGGTGGATTCTATTTATCACCATCAGCCATTTAGGACAACATTGGATCATTCAGAGATCCTCGCTGAACTTCTGGAGTGAGTTTGCTGCACTGAAAGTAAAGGGGCCGAATAATTTTGCACGCCCCACTTTTCATTTTTTTATTAGTTAAAAAAGTTTCAAAAATCCAATAGATTTCGTTCCACTTCACAATTGTGTCCCACTTGTTGGTGATTCTTCACATAAAATAAAAAATTTATATCTTTATGTTTGAAGCCTGAAATGTGGCAAAAGGTTGAAAGGTTCAAGGGGGCCGAATACTTTCGCAAGGCACCGTAGATAGGCCATATGGCTGGATAGGAGGATGTGGTCAATACGAGAAGCTGTTTGATGTGGTGAGGAGTAAAATGTGAAGCCCCTAGCAGTTGGGTTGAAGAATCTCCATATATCAATAAGATCTATTTCGCTGCATAAATTTGTCACTACTTTGGAGATTTTAGATGATGGTACATTAGCAGATGGCATCTTATCTAACCTAGGACAGAAAGAAAAATTAAAGTCTCCTGCAAGAATAATATTGTTACAATCCATAATAGTGAGTTGTCAAAACACATCAATAAAGAATTGTTCATCTTGTTCATTAGGGGCATATATACATCATATCACCACTTCTTCCCCATATAGTAATCCTTTAACTACTACCACTCTACCTTCATTATCCACATAAGTTGAGTTGACTGTAAATGGGAGATTCTTATGAATGAGAATAACTACGCCTTGTTTTTTGGTGGAGAATGATGAGTAATAAACTTGACCTACCCATTCCCTTTTAAGTTTTTTATGTTCCAGATCATTCAAGTGAGTTTCCTGTAAAAATGCTATTTGAATCTTATCTCGTTTCAGGACATTCAGAATCTTTTTCCTTTTAACAACGCTATTCACCCCGTTTACATTCCAAGTGTGTATCTTAACATTATTCATGGTGTTTTTTTTAGTTGTAATCCGGTAACGCAGTGGCTGAATTGGAGTATAATGCAACATAACTGAATAGCAAATAGAGCAGCTGCACGTACATGTTCCATACATTATAAAGAGAAAAGAGAAGAAGAAAAAAAATAAAACAATGTCTTGGAGAGAGAAAACAAAAATTCAGTTTGTGACCACATACAGTACATGAGGTAACAGCACTTAAAAAAGAAACAAAGGAACTTTGTTAATCTTCTGAACATTGATTAATGGTGATAAAAACAGAAAGAGCAGTCTTAGAACAAGATTGCTAGACTCAGTCTGCAAACTAAACTAAGAAAAGGTCCAACAAAATTGTTTAACTTCTCTGCGTAGTTAACAGAGAAGTGAAACTAAAAGTTGCCGCTAGTCACGCAGCTGCGGCAGTCAGCAATAAAGTATGCTAAGTTATAGGGGGTTCAACTATTATACTAAAACAAAAACTGTCTACTGCTCTCCAAAATAATTCGTTACAGTCTTAAATTTCTATATAAAACAGTATCATCTATATCTCAACATTAACATTAATAAAAGAATCTTAAAAATAGAGAACATTTAAAACATCAGAAAAGGTTCTAAGCGCAGGCATAACCGTTCAGTTCTCTGTTCGAACAGTTCTACAAACTAAAGCCAAGGCTGCTCGTTTAGCAGCGGACCTCTCACATTCTATTCAGACGTGGAGGATTGCTGTTGAATATTTTTAAGGAAGTTCTCTGCTTCTTTTAAGCTGGAAAGAGTAGTGGATCCCCCCGAGGCATCAAAGACTTTAATGATCGCTGGATACAGGAACAAATACCTCAGTCCAGCATCACGCAGCCTCCTTCTCACTTCTGCTGTTTCCGCCCTCTTTTTCTGCACCTTGACCGAGAAGTCTTGAAAGATGGAGACTCTTTTCCCCTCCACAATGATTTCTTTCTTGGCCCTGGCCACTTCCATTACCTTCTGCTTATGCCGGTAGTTGTGCAGTCTCCCGACTTGCGCCAGGGTCCCGTGCGATGGCAACGTTGCAGCTTGATTTTGTCCCCCTTCATTTCCATGCCAAGGGTTTCAGGGATCCATCTCTCAAAAACCCCAACTGGGTTGTTTCCTTCTATGTTTTCTCTTAGGCCGAGGATTCTCACATTTTTCCGCTGGCTTCTATTTTCTTCAGTCTTCAAGACGATCCAATGCCTTGCACAGGTCTGTCTCAAGCACCTGTATCCTGTTGCCCGCCATTACACTGCCGTCTTCCAGTTCCGAAACTCGCTGTTCCACATCTATTATTTTAATCACTATGTCCATTTTAGTGGATATAGCAGCAACAGGTTCTCGAATCGTTGCAAGTTTTGAATCTAATATTTCGGCGATGTTTGATGTTACTTTTTCTATGATTAGGTTGGTCTCAACTGTGCCGTCTCCCCCAGTGAATTCGCCATCTTGCTTGCCTTCTTTCTGTTGTCTTCGTGTCTTTCTTGACGCTTTTGTTAGGTTTTGGGTGAGAGGGGTTTGTCCGAAATAGTCGGCAAGTGACATCATTACACTGTAAGAGTGTTATGTCGGTATTTTGCGTTAAAAGCCTGTACTTATATGCCTATTTTGCTAAATTCGGCGAGGAGCTTGACAGATACACGTCCTTCTCCTCTTAGTGCATAGCCATGCCCCCCAGTCAGGTAAATTAATCACACATTTTAAATCAAAATAACTAATAATCATTTTATTGATTACTGTTAGCTCTCTTGTAATGTGAACCTTTTGTTTTGATTTTCATCAGTTGACCTGTGTATTTAAGGTGCATCTTTTATTGATAATTCTTTAGTCTGTTTACAGACCAAATTATTTCAATGCACTGTGTAGCAGAGAAACAGATATTCTTCAAATAGCATAGGTAGAGTACACTGTGAAAATCTAGAAATTCCATCTAAAAACAACAGTTACAGATGCAGCCATTCAAACCGCGTGAGGTACACCACAGTACAATGCGGTGGGCATGTCGCATCATAACGTGGTATGATGCAGTGTAACACATCATATGATGTCATATCGGAAAGTATCCAGAATCACCTTGTAAAACCGCCAATAAAGCTTAACCTCTCATGTACAGCATTTGAGCTTTTAAATTTAAACTGTGTATTACAGCATGTTAATCATCAGTCATTAAAAAGTTGGTATATTTTATGAAAGCAAGATTGCTCAGCTGGGCAAAAGTACACAACCTACCTTTATCATAAATATTTTTTAATTATGCAGAAATATTTTATGCATCAAAGCCTTTACCGAAGATATTACTAATAGTATTAATAGTGAATTACCTTGGACAAGCTGTAAACTCAAAGTATTACACTGGTCCACATTATTTGTAACCGTCATTTTAAATGAAAAGACTTTATTCTTTAATCAACAAAAAGTAAACCCAACAGCATTTCGTTGATCTACCTAACAAGGATGGGACATTAGCTAGCCAATAGGATAAAGGAATAAATGACTTTATTTCTTTAGCACATTTATTTGAACATTTCAATCGATTGTACAAGCACTGAAAAACTGTCCAATCCCTAGTTCGTCTGGCATTTTCTTTTACTATAACAGACATCCCTTACTTTTAACTTCTAACAACGAAATTATTTAAACTGTGACACTTTTATCATTCAACAAGAGCTCAAAATATCACAAGGATCCTCAAGAGATCAACAAAGACAACAGAAAAAGATTTGTGTATAAGATACTGTACATGAGAATCCAAGGATTTTTATCTACGCTAAGAAGTAGTCTTTAAAATTTCTTCATCACACAGTGAAGTCAAAATTCCGGGATGTGCATATATTAGACAATATAGGACTTCTTCGAATGTATGTCAGGCAATCAGACTCCAGGACCGGAATTATCCATTTTATAATGGGGAATATAGTGTAAAATTCTGGGTTCGGTAAAATGTTTCAGGCATTCATGTGAAGGACAACAGAGCTTTCACTGGCCGATTATCATTATTATCATTATTATTAATAATGATATTAATTTAAGGGTCTAAATATCTAAAAATATGTAACAATATAGCAGGTAGTATCACTGTATTCCACTTTCTTTGTAAACACGGAAAAACAGATTCACAACGCGACGCTGTGTCACTGTGTAAAAAAAATGGTTAGAACACCCTATTTGTGATAAGCTGCTGAGCTAAAAATAGGAATGTTCCTGCTGTCAGAGGGGGTGGAAAGTCCCCGCGGCCATTTAATTAGTATTACAATTTGCACTGATTTCTTGGTGAAGATATGGACATAAGAATATTCGTTCGTGGTCACAAAATGGCATTAAGCACTTAAAATTTAAATCTTAAAATTTTAAAGTTACTTAAAATCAGTAACAGTAAACTGTAACATGCTGTAACAAGATCGGCTAAACTGGGAAGAAAATGCTTTCAGAGAAAATGTTTCAGGTGTGAAGAACATAGATCCCCAATGCAATTTCAACCAAACCTGTTCCCACACACCCTGCCCCCACACACCCTGCCCCCACTGCCATTAGAATATACACAAAGCACTGAAATATTTCGAGCTGATGATCAGGTGTTTCCGTCAACACCTTCCAGCAGCACTCCCATGCCCAGACGAGAGAAAGACACAAGACAAGCCCTTCAGCCCGAGAGATAGAGCGAGAGAGAAAAGAGAGAGAGTAACACCAAGGGGGGTGGAACCAGGGAACTATTTACAGGGAAAATGGGTGATCTAACCAGACTGTCCGCCCATTTCAAAGTTACCTGGATACCTCTTTATTTAGAACTCACTCTCCCCCCTGTCTGTCTGACTTTTTTTAATCCTTCTGTGCCCGGATTGCAGCGGGTAAGATGTTTTTCCAAGAAAAAAAGAGAAATTAAAAAAAGAGAAATTTCACCAGAGCCTCTTCTCTTCTTGTGTCTAAGTTTTAGTTTAGAAGGATTCAAGCAGGATTTTAGATGAAAGGCAGCGACCTCAATCAAGCCCAAATCATAATTGAACCCATTCAGAGCCTACATTACATTTTAGCATTTCATTCTGAGCAGAAGACCCTCACACCTGAAGAAGGCTTGTGTTTTCTCTCTTCTCTTTTAAGAATGTGTACAATGCTGTAATACAGTTTAAAATAATTAAAAATTTAAACAGTATCAACTAAACTCCATTAATATAAGTATTGAGTGGTATTAAATAGATACAGCTTTTTAGTATAGATTACACTTTTCTAAAATCTATTTAAAAAATAAAAACGATTACAATCTAATCTTTCCACGTTTGGTCCCAAAATCCCAAGAAAAATAAATCTAAATGGGAAGAAAGCTATGCTGAAAGTCTATTAAGATACTTAGAAGACAAAGATAACAATTTATGTTGCATTTGTCTGATTGTGAATCAAAAAAGACATTTAATTAAACACGTGTTTGCGATTAAAATCAAAATGGGGGTAAGGGGGACTCTCTCTCTTATTATGAACACTAGTTCAATTCTGGTTCTTCTCAGATACTGTAGTTCGGCATTCAGGTAGATTGCCAGGTGAAATAAAAACAGGTTTCGATAGTTAATAACCACTTTTTATGCGTGAAACACGGGTGATTTTTCTTCCTCCTGATCAGCTTAGAAATCTGTGTACGCTGTAAGGTTTTTACTTCTTAAACATTTAAAATATGCGTTTCGAAATGAAAAAATCATCTTCTGTTGTCTTCCTGGTATGTAGAACAGATCATCAGGTCTTTTTTTTCCAGTCAGAGGGTGTCAGATGGTGTCAGCCAATCACCATTCTGAAGCCGAAACGTAATATCTGGTATAGGGACACCTATACCAAATTCTGTCGCATAGTTTAAATCATTTTCATTTTAGGAAATTATGAAACGCTCGGTTCAAAGCAAGGGAGATTGTCCGTTATAGTGGACATAAAAACAAGAGTTTGCTGCGGCGTTATTGGAAACCCAATTTTAACACAAATCGCCGGCATTATATCCTAGAAGACACAGACCGGCGCCAGTGGGAGCATGCCCGGAGCATAAAAGAAAATGCAGACGAACTAGGGATTGGACAGTTTCCAAGTGCTTGTACAATCGATGGAAATGTTCAAATAAATGTGCAAAAGAAATAACAAAATCATTTATTCCTTTATCATGTTGGTTAGCTAATGTCCTCTCTTTGCTAGTTACCTGTGGCTGTGTTCCTGCGTTGCGTAGCAATGTGTGACTATATTCTCAGGCGGAGGATCGTAAACAGCTTAATTTTTGTGTTAAATATTTTTTTTTTAATTAAAATTAATTATATAAAGCAATCGCATATTTGGGGACTGTTTCATAAAACATTGATGCTTAAAATGTTTAGGGAGAAATGGAAGACTGGTGTGTATTTTTTCTTTAAACTACCAAGACCAGCCATATACAGTACAGTTTACATACAGTAATATGTTTACTGTATGTTCCTAAATTAATGGAGTTTTTAATGAAAGTTCGGGAGGAATGAAAGCAGCCGAGCTCGTTCAACACAGCTGCTGCAATTCTCACTAATCCTGACGTAAGCAACCGGTCACCATATATATCAAACGTCACCCTCTCCTCTTCCTCATTCATTTTCTGCATCCCTCCTCCACCTTTGCAGCTACCCCATTGGTCGCATGGGGGTCCTATCCTCCCCGTCCAACGGCCAGGAGGTTGGCCCTCAGCCAAGCGGGTTACGCCAAATCTCCACATCTCAATAAACGATTCTAATTTCTCCCAAGCTTTCGGCTGCCGTCATTCCTCGTGAAATATCGTTTATGACCTTCAGGTGTGTTATGCTCCTCTTCTTTTTATGCTCAGCTACTAAAATTTCCCTTTAGTGGTAAAATTTCATATAAATATTCAATACTAAGCTGATTAAAATGTGCACAGTAAAGAGATTAAATGATTAAATCTTTTCACTACCGACCAATGCACCATGAGTGCCCCTGTCTGTCATTTTGGCTAGCCGATCAAAAACCGCGGTACGGAGCAGTGGCGCATGCGTAGTTGCCCGCAGTACGGGTTCGTACCGTGCATTTTGAATGGCTGCATCTGTACTTATCAATTAATGTGGTTAAACTAATACTAGTTATGTGTTATGTCCCATGTGGGATAGCTGTAAAAAATGTGGAATCTCAGCAGCTGTAAATGCGGATGAAGGGATAGCGTTGAGTCATCTGAGAATCTGCTCAAATCTGCTAAACAAGCTGCATCTCTGTAAAACAAAAGTTTGCAAAGAAAGTGAGATTATTCAACTGGACTGGTGAGTATTTATATTGTATTACACACATATATATATATATATATTATAGTATCTACAGTATAAGCAAATGTTTTAATTATATATCTGTGATTGTTTTCAGTCCACAAATATTTACAGAAGGGACAACCACCCCTCCCTGAAATCAGTTTTTCAAAGTTGGGATGTCTATATTAGAGCAAGGACCAATTCAATCAAGCTTGTGTACAATAGATCACAGACCTGCCTCAGCTGGTGGCTGCATTCCACAGCCTGGTGGGCCTAGGCATTTACATTGTATCACATTATTCTCAATAATAAAAGAAATTGCAAAAGGGCATATTCTAGAGAAGCGTTTTCCAGCATCTAACCAATCTCTTTGGTGATCTACCAGTGATCTGGAGCAGGACTGTCAGTTTCTGAACTGACATAGGACGTTTATATCAATTGGATTAGACAGCCTTTCTTCACTCTAGTCACTCTACACCTCACATTTATGAGGGGGCAGAAACTTTGCCCAACATATAGTCTCTTTTAGTTTTTTTCTCACGGGATAAAATTTCCAGGAGGATCTCCTTGACTGTGGTTGAAAACAAAGTCACAAAATTAATTTGTGGACCTAGAACATCACATCCATCAGAGCCCTCATGAACACCCCAGACAGCAAAGTGTGAGAACTAATAAGATATGACATTAACATTGTTCAAACAGAGGATGAACAATGTGGCTATGGTCATAACTGTAAGGGTAAAAAGGAAGGAGAATGCAACATTTATTAAGTTGACATTGCCATTGAAATTGATCAGTGCCTTATGGTTCTCTGACTCAAGCTGCCGAGGATCCAATATGCAACTGCCACAATTACATAAACCTTTTTGATTGACACCGACAACAAAATCAACATGGACTTTTACTCCAAACCCATTGTATAATCCGTGACATAGAGAGATTTATCATATTTAAATTCAATACAGAAGACATTCATGACAATGCAAGACAATGCAGACACATCATGAGACATACATTTATCGTGTGGAAATATTTATATGGATTGATAAAGGTGACTCCAATGTTATTCTCCTCTTGACTCAATGAATCATTCACTTACCATTATCAATTTTCTTTTTCACAGGGAAAACCAGAACATGACATTATGGCAATGTTCACAATATAAGAACTGGCATTACATCATTATTTGTACCCACAATCATAAAGATGACAACATCTGTGCTATGCCAGGAGCTGACAACTTTTGGACTGATTAATCAGCCCATTTGCTCAGCAATGCGGGGTATTGATTGTACTGACCCCAACCACAAGAAATCAAAGAGCGGCGGAAATACTCAAAGAAACCTGATTTCCCATTAGGGCTTCCTAATAATTCCCATCTATGAATTGGCTTTATTACTCTGTTCTATTCCCCACTGATAGCTGATGTGTGGTGAGCATTCTGGCGCACTATGGCTGCCGTTGCATCATTCAGGTAGAGGCTGCACATTGGTGGTGGTGGAGGAGAGTCCCCATTACATGTAAGCACTTTGAGTGGAGTGTCCAGAAAAGCACTTTACATGTGTAAGCAATTATTATTAATTAAATGAAAGCTACAGAACAGACAGATTTTAAATTAAAAGTTGACCAACATTAGCAACATTAGCTGTCAAATTCAACTACTTTGCACAGTACACAACTTCTGAAAAGGTACTTTTTTCTCTTGTGCAAACTAATCAAAGATTTATTTTTTTTATGATTTCGAAACCTTGGACGGTATACCTCAGGGGATTCATTCATAGTATAATCAAAACAAAACCCCCGCTGGGTCTTGTCTCCCGACGTTCTACACATAAATCCCATGAAACAGTTAGAAACAAGTGCAAACAAGTCAAGGATCTGCAGTGTGATCGTATACTGTATAAATATACTGAATAAACCATATGGTTTTTTAAACCACTACAGTACAGTGTGTGAAATATTTTTCTTAATCAAAATTTAAAGTAAAATTGTTTACTGATTACTCATTGCTAAAATATTATATAATATGATAAATATAAATAATATGAGAAAATAGATTCATAGATTAAAATATAGATTTTCTTAATGTGGATGTAAACCTGTAAGAGGCACATTACGTTCACAACAAGCTATAATAATAAACTATTTTTATACGTGTATTATTACAGCTTAAGGTGACTGAGAAGTGTATCTTCGATTTTAGATAAGGTTTGTGACACTTGACAGAGTAAACACTTCTAACTTCAAAGCAGAGAGGATGTTTGCTGTGGTCTGGTGGGTCCCTTCAGCAAAAACAATTGTAAAGTTTACTTTGGTATACCTGGATAAATTGTGGGTTAGTGATTGTCAAGGTGCAGTACAGACACACAATGTAAGATCATATTAAGAGCACAAAGAGAAAGAAGAAGCAGGGAAGAAGGGGAGGAGAGACAAGAGTCCAGAAGAGTGAGTTCTTGAAGCTTGCACCAGGTGAGAGTCCCTACTTCATGATCATCCAAACCAAACATAATTTGAGCTGAGTATTTGAACCTTGCTAGAGAGAGCATGCTATTCTATGTTTTTAGGGAACCTGGGTTTCCTGGGTAAAAGACACCTCAGTTAGAAATGTCTCTTCTGCTTAGGGTGCAGTTTTTGGATAGCAATATAGGCTCCCATTTATTTTGTGGCATCCGGGGTGCAGAGAGAGAGATTTAACTGCAGGTTGTATTGCATTTAATTAGGAGGCAGCTTATCTTTTATGTGGCCTCTGTAAGCATTAATGCTTAGGAGTAGTCTGGGGTTTTCTGGGTGACCAGAATCTTAGGCCTGTGAAATGCCTTGTTTGTAAAATATGTACATAAAGTAACTTGTGTGTTGTATGTTTTGTTGTGTGTAGTGTAGTTTGTGTCTTGTTACTGTAATAAATATTCATTTAACCAAGTGTGCATGTATTATTACCGCTCTCAACAAAGCTGTGCCAGAGACCAAAGAATTAATGTGCCTCTAATTATACAAACTGCTCAGGTATATTCTGGAAAAAACACTTAAAAGTTGGGTATTATGAAAATTATTTGTAACAGTATCAAACATTGCTCAGAGGGGAATTTGAACCCCATTCCACGGAATAGCAACCACTTGTCTTAACCACTGTGCCAAACTGCTGCTTGGGTGCAGTACATTTACCAGAGAAGACCAGAGAAAGATATTGTAGTGTCATGTGTGAAATTCTAGGTCTAGTAATATTAAAATTCCCAGAATTATACACACAGGGAGGCTGTTCTTTCAGTTCAGGGTTTCGCTCTGTGTCACACTCTCTCTCTGATAACTCAACGCTTGCATGTTACCTTTAATTTCCTGTGGATGTCCCTTGTTATTTACTCTGTTCTCCAAAGTCTGCAAACCACAATAAAATATATTTTTACTCCAATCCCGTCTCTTCGCTTCTAAAGATTGGGCTCTTTTCTCCAACTCCTCCACTTGCACTCCTCACTCTAACAGTACTTCCGCCATGCTGGCTTCCGCCCCAATGACACCTTCCAAGGATTATTTATCAGACTTAATGTAGTCCACCTGTTTCCTGTTAAGTAATTGGGAATAGGCTGTTTCCTGACGGCGGATCACGTGACATCTCCTGGCAGCCATCTTATGTGGGTCTAGGTTTATGTCAAAGATCTTGAGAATGTTGTTTTGAAAATACTTATTATTGTTGACCCTATTGTTGATCTTACACTCCCTCCCACTGGTATCAGTCCCTTCTTCGGATTGTCTGGAATAAAAAATAAACAGTGCATGTATGAAAAGGCTAGAGGTGGACTGTATGGGCATGAAATTGAAGCCCGTACCCGGCCGGTACCAAAGATCTTGAGACCCCACCCCGACTGAGCCTGAATGGTAGTGCCAAATTTGAAACCTGAACCCAACCTGAAATCGGTCATTCTCTTGTCCTCTCAGTGCGAGTAGACACACATGCACACACTGAGACGGATTCTCACAGACGCGGTTTTGCAATGCTTAGCTCAGCTACTATGTGCTTGAGTTGATAGAAAATGCTGTGCGTTGAGAAAAACTGGTATTTTATAAATCTGTAATACTTTTGTATTTTTGAAAGTGGGGAACGGCTGAACGTAAGAGGCCTACTAAAAAAGCTAGCACTATAAGCAAGTGAATATGCATGCAGAAATAACTGGCTTTAGCTACCTTATGCGTCACAACGTCATGCAAGCCAACACAACAGCACAGATATTTATTATACATTTTTGTGGAATTGATAATCCTACCTGGCAATAATTATCATACTGCAATCGGCTGTACTTTATTTCCATATGGGATAGTAAACAGTAGCCTACCTACACAGCTTAACAAGGCATGGCGGCCCATGACCACAGCACAGCAGGGTATGATAATAAGCCATTTATATTAGTGGTTAGTAGCAAACAAGCACCGAAACTTCACCAACTGACACGGGAACATTAATTGCCAATTATCTTTGCCAAATGAACAAGGCTGAACTGTCAAATGAACTGAAAGTACTTGTCTTGCACTCCACTTGAATTGCAATCCAGAACTATTTACAGTCATGATATTCTTCATCAAAAGGAGTTATGGAGGAAGAAAAACGTATCTACCGTTGATGGCTTCAGCACTGTGCTCCTCTGGTCAACCTTTAGCCCCACTGCGCTAAAGTTCCTTTCACTGCAGTTCCTACTTGCAGTAATGCTGAACACACTGCGGGCGTGTATAGCAAGCAAGGGGAGAGATCCGCTATGACTTTTCCATCAACCCAACACATCCCTCTCATCTTCCACTGTGTGATTGTGACTGATGTACTGTTGAACTTCATCTCCAGTTTCATTCAGGGGCATGTTCACCCACTCCTCAAACTCAGCCACTACAGTCATTCTTCTGTGGGCACCAGGTTCACTGGATGGCTCACCATCTGCTGTGAAGCAGGCCATCTGACGCCTGGCCTCTTGATCCTCCTGTCCAACAGGAACTCTAGGACACTGGGGGATATGTCATCAATTCTTCAGCTCTCCATGCAGCTGTCAAGCTTTTCACAAAGCTCAATGTATACATCCTTGATTGACTCCAAGTTGAGGAATACGGTGCTAAACCTGTCTGACATTTGCCTAACTGTATCAGCTTGCTTACCAGACCCATTTGCTTTACATATTTCACTAGTGCTTTTATTGCCAGCAAAGTTTCTGCAATTTCTGGGATGCTATCTCTAAGTTCAGTGGGATCAAGGGCATGCTTGAGCACAGTGTAACATACATGGTCCTGGCAGTCCTGGCGACGACAGGGCACGAGTGCAGCAATGATGTTTGATCACTGATCAGTAACCTAGACAACTTTGTTCATAACAGCAGCATCACATTTGAGCACAGACATGAGCTGTCGCTGTAACTCCATATGTTGTCACCAGTTTTTGCTTCTTCGGGTGGAAACATAGCCGTAGTAAGCACTCTGCTTTTAAGCTTGTATTCCTGTGTGATACTGTAAGTAATTGTCACGTAACTGACCTTAAAGTAATTGTGGGTCCACATGTCAGTGGTCATCCCCACATTAATATCAGACGTAATCCCTGATATTTCTCTGACCACATCCTGCCTCTTCGTGGCTGCAATCTCCTTACATTTACAAGAGATGGTAGTGGATCTGGTAGCACACTCTCAGCTGGGACACGACCATGGCTAGCTCCCATGTTTATTAGTTCCTGCACTAGATCTTTTAAACCTTTTTTTTCCTGTAATCGTGTGGAAGGGCCTAATATCCTGACAACAAAACTCTTCACACTTGTCTGAAAGCTGAGATTTCACAGTAGCCTGCACTGACTTAACTCGTGCGAGGAAGTACTCTGACACCGACATTTGTCTCTGGCTAGCAGCTGCTGTGGAACAGCTGCATCCATGGTCCACATGTAGCTGAAGAGAAGACATGCCAGTCTTGCTGTCGTATGTCAAAAAAGCATTGAAAACCCTACACAGTACGTGACCAGTGAGCTTTTTATCTGTTGTTACCATGAGGTCATAATGTTTCCATAATGAAGCCCTCCCTGACTCATTTGGCATTTTGAGTAGTCCTCCCTTTGTGAGTTTTCGTTTTATTTCATCCATTGCGAACAATTAGCTAGGTGAGTTACGAATAAGTTACACATTTCTTCGAATAAAACTAAATTTAAATCATATAATAACAATTAATTTTTACTTATTTGAAAACAAACCAAAACCTGGCCCAAGTCTGAAGTTATATGTGAAAAAACGACCCAAACCCGGCCAGAAACCCGATACTTTGTCGTGTCCCGTTGGGCTCAGATCAGGTAGTCTTTGGAGGGCCCAGGGAGTAATCTGATCGTTCTTATCCATATTTTTAAGGAGCCATGCAGCATGGTCTGTATATAATTTAAATCATCTCCATAATAAGCAATACTTTCAATTCAAATAATAAGCAATTCAGTATCTCGTGAGGTCTTCTGGAGTACAATAACTCAAATGGTGAAAATCCTGTTGAAGCTTGCGGCAATTCCCAGACTACAAATATTAAAAAGGGCAACAATTGGTCCCAATTTCTTCAATACCTTTGCATGCTCTTCTTTAACATACTCTTTAGTGTTTTACTAAATCATTCTACTAGGCCATCTGTTTGCAGGTGGTAAACAGGAGTCCTGAGTTGGTGTATACCAAATATTTTGCTTAACTTTCTCATAGCCCTGGACATAAAGGAAGTTCCCTGCTCTGTTGGAACATCCTTAGGTTTTCCTACTCTCAAAAAGAACCGAATAAGTTCTTTAGCAATGTTCTTGGAGGTGGCAGCTCTTAAAGAAATAAGCCTCAGGATATCGTATAGCATAATCCACTATCACTTGTATGTACTGGTACCCTTTTCCTGTTTCATTAATAGGTCCTACCAGGTCCATCCCTATACGCTCTAATGATGTTTCTATGATTGGTAGGGGAACAAGAGGGCTCTTAAAATATAGTTGAGGTGTTGGCTTTTGTCATTCAGGACACTCCCTGCAGTGTTGCTCTATTGCCTTATGGATTCCCAGCCAAAAAAAAATGTTTGAGTAGTCTTTTGGCCGTCTTCTTTACCCCAAAGTGTCCTCCCAGGAGATGGCTATGTGCCAGGTTAAGGAATTTCTGTTAATACAGTTGGGGCAATAGGAGCTGTTCTATCTCTTTGCCTTTCCTCTACTGAACCTCATAAAGGAGATTATTTTTTACCATAAAAAAGGATCAATCAGACTCACATTGGGATCACATAACTTTTCATCAATTTTTCAAGTTACAATCTTTCAATTGTGCTGTTTCAACTAACCTCGACGTTCATTTATCTCCAGATCTGGCAACTCGATATTTAGGAAAGTCAGCATCTGTATCCTTTGCTTCTTCCCCTAGTGAGGCATTGATGGTCTGGATGTTTTAAGATAGATTGATGGTCTTCCCTCCTACTTCGATTTTTGTGAGTCGAGGCTCTTCACAGTGTGACTGGATGCATAATTACATTTCACCCCATCCTCTGAATCTATTTGCATGGGCTCAGAAAGATTAGGACACTCAGAGGCTAGGTGTCCTACCTCACTAAAGCTGAAGCCCCTTCTAGTTTCTTGCCAGGGTTTGGACACTCAAATAGGTCTTTCTGGAGTGTATGTTCGGAGAGGGTTAGAGTTTTGTTTCGGTCCACGTTTAACACTAATCCTTTGTGAACGGTTTCTAATATCCGATCCAAAATTCTTAGGTATGGTCTTCTCCTCTCTCCTCACTTCCCCTTTTTCTTCCCTCAATAATGCTTCAGTTGCATGGAGTCTCTCGACTAGGTCCACTCCCTAATCTAAAGTCCGTGGGCTGCAAAGGATAACAGGTAACAGGTCCTCTCTAACCAGTTCTTCTTCATCTAAAATTCGTTGATTGGTTACGGCCTCAACCTTGGTATCTTCTTATTGTAGCTTCATGCTGGGTTAGAGTGGCCTGTGAGAGCTGTTGTAATAGTTTTTCCATTATTTCATTTTTTGTTCATAGAAAAAAAAGCTATTCAGAAATGAGAAAAAAAATCCCGATATTAATATGTAACTTTATAACTTTTATTTTTCATGATTTGTGCCCTCATTCTCCACCAAATGTAGTGTCACCGGGGAAATTATAAGTCTAGTAATATAAAAATTCCCAAAATTATACATAACTAATAACTGATAACTAACTAATTGATAACTAACTGATAACTGATAACTAATTTCCTGTGGATGTCTCCTTACTGACCTTGTTGTAGGAAGTATCTCCCCTCCCTATACTCCGGTTTAGAGATACTGTTCATTTATCGTCCCTTGTTATTTACTCCATTCTCCAGCCAAAGTCTGCAAATCTGCAAATCACAATACTGTATATCCCTTAAAAATCCCAAGTTTTCTCACTCCATATTTTTACTTCGATCCTGTCTCTTCGCTTCTAGAGATTGGGCTCTTTTCTCCAGCAACCCTATTGCTTTCCTCACTCTCACAGTGCTTCCTCCATGCTGGTTCCCCACCAATGACTCCTTCCGGGGATTATCTTGAGATTTATAATGTGAATCTAGGAGTTTTACACTTACCAAAGTGTTTTACAAACATTTCTTCATGAGTTTTGAACTTCCTGTTGAAAATGGAGCATTTCTAGGTTCATCACAGTGACAGTCCCCTTCAGCTGGCTGACTCTGTGCCAGGGATGTCCTGGGGAGTAAAGAGAATGAGCTTCTCTTATTTGCTGCTGAAGACTGCTCATCGAAGCACTAAGCATGGTGCTGAACAATGGTTTTCAAAGACATACAGTATCTGAGAGGAATATCTTAAAACATCCAGGATTTTTCCCTTATACTATTCCCACAAAGTTTTTAGATGTGAAAAGATTTTTGGGATTAAGAGACTGTTGTGTGTTGATTAAGAGAGATTGTGTGTTGATTATAACCATAGACTTGTCTAGTTTGTTGCCTCATTCAATTTTTGTTTTGAATAGGTATGGTTTCCAAACACTACACCTCTGGCACAGCTGCAGTCCAAATTTAACTGTCTTATCTGATCCTATACTGTGCACAGTAGCTTTTTTTCAAGAGATCTTTATTTGATGTATTATTTGCTACTCCAAAACACAATGTAAAAACAAAAGTGCAAATTCACTGCAGAACAAAAGACAAAATTCTCATGTTTACAAAATGGTAGAGAAAAATGGGGGCAGCATGATTAGTAGTTAGCATTGCTGTGTCAAAGTGCTGGATTCAATTCCAGATGTGCTATCTGCATGTAGAATGTTCTCCCCATGTTCACATGGATTTCCTCCAGGTGGTCCAGTTTCCTCCCACAGTCCAAAGACTGGTAGGTTGATTAGCTTCTGGGAAAATTGGCTCTGGGACTTTATATAGTGCCTTTTTTGTGTCTATGTGTCTTGAAATGGACTGACACCCTGTCCAAAATAAATCCTGCCTTGTACCCAATTGCTTGCCAGGACAGGCTCTGGCTCCCCTGTCACCCTGTACTGGATATAGCAGTAAGAAAATAGATAGAGAAAAATAGGAAGCTGAGTGCTTGATACGTAGACCTGGTACTTACATCTCTGTGGCAAACAAGATAATGTCCATATATACTCAGCTCTTCATGTTACGGAAGCCAACAGTGTTCTCGGGTGAGCGATTGGAGATCCCAAGAAAACTAATTCAACGGAGTAGAGGCTGTAGATCCGGAGCAACGTATTGGGCTAAAAAAAGGAGGTACAAACCTTCTTTACCCTCCATCAGCCAGTGGGAATATCGTGAGTCCTCTATTATGTGCTTCACAGAGGCTTGGTTGAATGAACTGGTTCCCAACGCTAACACTACAATAGAGGGTTTGGGATTGGAAAATCAAGGAGAGCGGTAAAAAGAGAGGAGGAGGGCTAGCAGTGTTTGTGAGTAACAGATGGTATAACTGGAATCATATAACTGTAAAAGAACAGCTCTGCACCCAGGACATTGAGCTACATGAGTTAGCCTGCGGCCATATTACCTACCTAGGGAGTTCTCGCAGGTTATTGTTGTGCTGGTATATGTCCCGCCCTCTGCCGACGCAGCCTCAGCGTGTGACGTCATACACACTGTTACAGCCGGACTACAGACTCGTCACCCACAAGCCATGTTCTTGATAACTGGCGATTTTAATCATGTTTCGCTCTCCTCTACGCTGCCTACTTTTAGTCAGTTTGTTAAATGCCCTACTAGAGATAACAAGACTTTGGACTTGCTGTATGCTAATGTCAAGAATGCCTACAGCTCCACATCACTCCCCCCCCCTTGGCAGATCTGACCACAACCTTGTTCACCTCCTATCTCTGTACAAGCCTCTTGTACTACAGCAACCAGTAACCACCAGGACAGTGAGGAGATGGTCAGCTGAGGCTAATGATGCACTGATGGACTGCTTTGAAACAACGGACTGGGAGATACTCTGTGAGCCTTATGGAGATGACATTGATGGTCTTACCCACTGCATCACTGACTACATAAACTTCTGTGTTGACAGTGCAGTGCCCACCAGGAAAGTGCGCTGCTTCTCCAATAATAAACCCTGGGTCACCAGTGATCTGAAAGCCATCCTAAATAGGAAAAAGAGGGCTTTCCAGGCAGGTGACAAGGAGGAGCTGAACCGAGCACAGAAAGAGCTGAAGGTGAGAGTTAGGGAGAGCAAGGTATCTTATGGGAGGAAAATGGAGGAAAGGCTGAGGGAGAACAATGTGAAAGAAGTGTGGAATGGCATGAGGAAGATCTCTGGATACAAGTTGTTCGGCGGCCAACAGATTGAGGGAGGCCTGGAGAGGGCCAGTGAGCTGAATCTTTTCTTTTACAGATTCGATACAGGGTCCACTGTCCATTCACCTCACAGGCCTTCACCCCAGACACCCTCTTCATGTCCTCAGTCACCCCATCATGTGATCCCTACTACTCCTACTCCATCTTCCCCTGCCCTCCTCGGCCTATCCATCACAGCTGACCAGGTCAGAAGGGAGTTGAGGAGACTCCATGCAGAGAAGGCAGCGGGTCCTGATGGTGTCAGCTCCAGAGTGCTAAAGATCTGTGAGGACCAACTGGGTGCAGTGCTACAGTACATCTTCAACCTCAGCCTGAGATTAGAAAGGGTTCCAATGCTCTGGAATACATCTTGCCTGGTGCCAGTACCCAAAAAGGGGCACCCTAAAGTCTTGAATGACTACAGACCACTTACATCACACCTAATGAAAACTCTGGAAAGGCTTGTACTGGACCACCTCAGAACCCTGGTGAGTACAGCACTGGACCCTCTGCAGTTCGCCTACCGGTCACACCTGGGAGTGGAGGATGTAGTCATCTACAGTGCCTTGCGAAAGTATTCGGCCCCCTTGAACTTTTCAACCTTTTGCCACATTTCAGGCTTCAAACATAAAGATATAAATTTTTTATTTTATGTGAAGAATCACCAACAAGTGGGACACAATTGTGAAGTGGAACGAAATCTATTGGATTTTTGAAACTTTTTTAACTAATAAAAAAATGAAAAGTGGGGCGTGCAAAATTATTCGGCCCCTTTACTTTCAGTGCAGCAAACTCACTCCAGAAGTTCAGCGAGGATCTCTGAATGATCCAATGTTGTCCTAAATGACTGATGGTGATAAATAGAATCCACCTGTGTGTAATCAAGTCTCTGTATAAATGCACCTGCTCTGTGATAGTCTCAAGGTTCTGTTGAAAGCGCAGAGAGCATCATGAAGACCAAGGAACACACCAGGCAGGTCCGTAATACTGTTGTGGAGAAGTTTAAAGCCGGATTTGGATACAAAAAGATTTCCCAAGCTTCAAACATCCCAAGGAGCACTGTGCAAGCGATCATCTTGAAATGGAAGGAGAATCAGACCACTGCAAATCTACCAAGACCTGGCCGTCCCTCTAAACTTTCAGCTCAGACAAGGAGAAGACTGATCAGAGATGCAGCCAAGAGGCCCATGATCACTCTGGATGAACTGCAGAGAACTACAGCTGTGGTGGGAGAGTCTGTCCATAGGACAACAATCAGTCTTACACTGCACAAATCTGGCCTTTATGGAAGAGTGGCAAGAAGAAAGCCATTTCTCAAAGATATCCATAAAAAGTCTCGTCTAAAGTTTGCCACAAGCCACCTGGGAGACACCCCAAACATGTGGAAGAAGGTGCTCTGGTCAGATGAAACCAAAATCGAACTTTTTGGCCACAATGCAAAACGATATGTTTGGCGTAAAAGCAACACGGCTCATCACCCTCAACACACCATCCCCACTGTCAAACATGGTGGTGGCAGCATCATGGTTTGGGCTTGCTTTTCTTCAGCAGGGACAGGGAAGATGGTTAAAATTGAGGGGAAGATGGATGCAGCCAAATACAGGACCATTCTGGATGAAAACCTGTTGGAGTCTGCAAAAGACCTGAAACTGGGACGGAGATTTATCTTCCAACAAGACAATGATCCCAAACATACAGCAAAATCTACAAAGGAATGGTTCACAAATAAACGTATCCAGGTGTTTGAATGGCCAAGTCAAAGTCCAGACCTGAATCCAATCGAGAATCTGTGGAAAGAGCTGAAAACTGCTGTTCACAAAAGCTCTCCATCCAACCTCACTGAGCTCGAGCTGTTTTGCAAGGAAGAATGGGCAAGAATTTCAGTCTCTCGATGTGCAAAACTGATAGAGACATACCCCAAGCGACTTGCAGCTGTAATCGCAGCAAAAGGTGGCTCTACAAAGTATTAACGCAAGGGGGCCGAATAATTTTGCACGCCCCACTTTTCATTTTTTTATTAGTTAAAAAAGTTTCAAAAATCCAATAGATTTCGTTCCACTTCACAATTGTGTCCCACTTGTTGGTGATTCTTCACATAAAATAAAAAAATTATATCTTTATGTTTGAAGCCTGAAATGTGGCAAAAGGTTGAAAAGTTCAAGGGGGCCGAATACTTTCGCAAGGCACTGTATCTGCTACACAGAGCTAACTCTCACCTGGAGAAGACGGGGAGCATTGTGAGAGTTATGTTCTTTGACTTCTCCAGTGCCTTTACCACCATCCATCCACCTTTACTGAGAGATAAGCTAAGGGCGGTGCAGGTGGAAACTCCCCTGCTGTCCTGGATTATAGACTATCTGACCTGCAGGCCACAGTATGTACGGCTACAGAGCTGTGTGTCCGAACAGATTGTTAGCAGTACTGGGGCTCCACAGGGGACTGTCCTTGCTCCATTCCTGTTCACCTTTTACACCTCTGACTTCAGGTACAACTCTGAGACACGTCATCTGAAGAAGTGTTCGGATGACTCTGCAATTGTGGGGTGTATTAGAGAGGGGAGGGAGGAGGAATGTAGGAGCTTGATTACCAATTTTGCGGAGTGGTGTCATCTTAACCATCTCCAGCTTAACACCAGCAATACCAAAGAAATTATCTTTGACTTTCGAAGGAATAAGTCTTCGCTAAACCCTGTTTCCATCCAGGGTGAGGACATAGAGGGCGTACATTCCTACAAGTACTTAGGGGTACACCTGGATGATAAGATGGAGTGGTCTGGTAACACTGACGACCTGTACAAGAAAGGTCAGAGCCAACTCTATTTTCTTAGGAGACTCAGGTCCTTTGGTGTGTGTGGAACACTGCTACACATTTTTTATGAATCAGTGGTGGCGGCGGCCATCTTCTATGCTGTTGTGTGCTGGGGCAGCAGCATCATGACAAAAGATGCAAATAGGCTCAATAAACATATCAAGAAGGCTGGCACTGTGTTGGGGATGAGCCTTGACCCCATGGAGGTGGTGGCTGAGAGGAGAACGTGCACGTTTTGCACATATTTTATTGTTTTTACAGTGACTATGATCAGCACATTTTGCACACACCTATGTATTTATTTATTTTTATTTATTTATTTTGTTGTCTTTTGTTTTATAACTATTCTGATGTCTGTTTTGCTGTGTCTTGGGCTGGACTGCTGTAACACATCAATTTCCCTACGGGGTTAATAAAGTATTATCTATCTATATATTGTATAGTGGACTCTGGAATTATTGGCACCCCTTTACACATATGAAGAAAAAAGAAGTATAAAAACAAATGAGTTCATTAAGCACTGACATATATTTCCAACATAAGGAATTCATTATCCTGAACTAATAATTCAATGGAATCAACCAAGACAAAAAAAATCATTATCAATTATTCTCCCCAAGATAAAATAAACAATTATTGGCACCCCTGTTTTTAGTAGTTGGTGGAGCCTCCCTTGGCAAGGATAATGGCAGTAAGTCTTTTCCTGTAATATTTGTTCAGGTTAGTAACACATTGGGAGAAATCCTAGACCGTTCCTCCATGAAGAACCTTTCCATATCCTTGAGGTTTCTAGATGTGCGCTTGTGGACAGCCGTCTTCAGCTCAGACCAGAGGTTTTCAATAGGGTACAAGTCAGGGGACTGCGATGGCCATGGCAAAACGTTGATTTTCTTTTCTGTCAACCATTTCTTTGTTGATTTTGAAGTGTGTTTTGGATCAATGTCGAAAGATCCATCTTTAGCCAAGGCACAGCATAATGGCAGAGGCAACCAGGTTTTTGGTTTTAGAAAAAAAGGACATGTAAAATCTGGGTATTAAATCTCTGTTATTATCTATGTGATTTATTTTATTATGACTTTTTACTTCATATTTATCAAGGGCTGCCAATAATTCCAGAGTCTACTGTTTATATATATATATGTTATATATACTGTATGTATACAGATGCAGCCATTCAAAATGGGTGAGGTATTTCGCGGCATACCCCGGTGGGCGTGTCGCGGTATCACGCGGTATCACGTGGTTAATCGCGCGTCATTTGACACTCTGCCGGAAACTATCCGGCGTCACCTTGTAAAACCGCCAGGGGGAGCTTAACTTCTCATGTACAGCATTTGAGCCTTTAATTTTGAACTGTGTATTACAGCATGTTAATCATCAGTCATTAAAATGTTGGTATATTTTATGAAAGCAAGATTGCTCAGTTGGACAAAAGTACACAACCTACCTTTATCAGAAATATTTATGCATCAAAGCCTTTACTGAAGATATTACTAATAGTATTAATAATGGATGGCTTTGGACAAGCTGTATACTCAAAGTATAATTTCTTTAGCACATTTGTACAAGCACTTGGAATCTGTCCAAGCCATACTTTGTCAGGCATTTTGTTTTACTTCAACGGGCATAAAAGCTTCCTTGCTTTTAACAGGGCGTTTCATAATTTCTAACTACGAAAATGATTTAAAATGCGACACTTATCATTCAACTAGAGCTCAAAATATCACAAGGATCCTCAAGAGCACAGCAAAGAGTGTATTAAAAGACACTTGTATTTATCAACGCTTTCTTTTCCATATACCAGATTTTATGGAACCACTTCAGAAGGGTGTCAGCCAGATTCCAGGAATCGGTACTTTAAAGGACAAATACACACCGGTATTCCATTTCTCCCTAACGATTTTAAGCATCGAAGTATTTAACTAGCATGTGAAATAGCGTGTGAAAAAGTGGTAGTTTTAAGCTTTTCTGCCAATATAATATGGAATCACGTATCTAAAGAATTTAATAACGGTATGATTATATTCGTGTACTGCGACAGGGCTGTGTAGGGCTGTTTCGCCTCCCTGTTCATGCGAGTTGTCTTGTAGCCTACTGGTCTACGTGCCTGACTAATAACTGGCAGGTTGTGTGTTCGAATCCAGCTGGTGCTGGACTTTTCTTTTAACAAACATTTCTTCGAAAAAATAGAATAGCGATATTATGGACAATCAATTGACTTTTATATTTCAAAATATCACAACATGATCGATTTTAAGTCATTTTTGATAACAATGGATAGTCACCTTCTTCCCTTCTGACAGCGGTTCCTGCTTCTATTGTGTGTGTGTGCAATAGAGCAAATTTTTATAGAGAAATGGAGGCTGAACAGTATGCGTTACAATATAAACATTTATATTGATTTAAATCGTGTTCTGATTTAAATCGCAAACGCGTGTTTAATTATGTGTTTTTTAATCATAATCAGGCTAATGCATTTCTACATTTCTGTATGAACCAGCTTAGAGGTTCATACAGAAAGACAGCTTGTGTTTAAATTGAGTGTAAGGTAATTTATGCTTCTAAAGTCATGGTCAGCATTTATTATTGTACTGTGCTGTAAACTTTTTCTGTGCCTAGTCACATTATTTTATAGCGTTTTTATTGCGTTATTAAATACTGTGTGTTAGTTTCCTGACTCCCATGTCACATGGTCTGTGATTGAATCCCATGGAACTATGACTTTATTTTTTAACAAACGTTTCTTTGAAAAAATGAAACGTTTCCCTTGGTCAGAGATTAAATAAAACCTCACTCGCACCAAACAAATTTATATTTCTAAATATCACAACATGATCGAACTTAAGTCTTTTTAATAACAATGAATAGTCACCTATGCGTTACAAAATATACATTTATATTGATTTGAATCGCGTTTTGATTTAAATCGTAAACGCGTGTTTAAATATATGTGTTTAAAGGCGATATACTGTATAAAAGCGCTGATTCCTACGGAGTGTGTTCCGCCGGGGATTCAAAAAATTTATTTTAAATAAGCTGATAAAGCTTAGACTAACTGTATTCTAGCCTGTCTTACAACAGAACATTGGACAATGCAACGTAAATTGCAAAAATGCACTTGGAATTTGTCCAAGCCCTCCTACAAAAATTATTTAAACTGCGACACTGATCATTCATCTCTAAATAAACTTTATTTTATATAGCGTTTTAAGCGAATAGGTAATTAGATTGCTCATAAACCTAATCGCTTTTTCTACATAAACACAGCGTGATTGCTCGCTGAAAATGCTTTTCCTTTATATTTAGGCTCAGATTTCAACTATAGATCGTATTATTATAAACTTTCTTGGAAAAATGTATTTTATGTAAACCATGCTTGCTATTAATTCATTTAGGGCTAAAATACGTTCATTGTCTTCCAATCGAGTCGAGTTGACATTGGAAGCTTGCCACACCCGGACTGTTAAACCAACGCATTAGCACATCAAAGCCCATTGAGGGTATTGAGCCAGTATTGGCTTTAGTATTCCCCCCCTCTCCCCTCAATTCAATTCAATTCAAGGTGTTTTATTTGCATGACAGATGTGTACAAGCAGTGTTGGGTATGGATATTGTAACGCTTACGGCCGACGGGCACTGTGTAAGAGCCGGCGTACCAGAGCAGCGCACCGAGGGAGCGTCTGCTTTATAACTTAGTTTTTAAAATTAGTCAAGCAATATGAAGCATCTCCTTTTACTTTTAAGTCCCTTAAATACATTGAGCACAGCTTTCTCACCACTTAAGATTGTTTTTGATACCATCCTTACACAAAGCAGAAGGGAAGCAGAAGGGAAATCTTAGTGCCTGAGCATAAAAAGAATAGGAGCATACTGCAACGCGTGTGAAGTCCATAAACGATATTAATTTTGGAACTTAAACATACAGTATATGGCTGGTCTCGGTACTATAAAGAAAACATACACACCAGTATTCCATTTCTCCCTAAACATTTTAAGCATCGAAGTCTTTAACTAACGTGATACCGGAGTCAACAAGCATACTTTTAGAATTTGGTTAAAAGGGAATATAATATGGAATCGCGTATCTCAAGAAATTAATAACGATATAATTATATTCATGTTGCAAAAGAACTGCAACGGACATAAAAACTCCCTTGCTTTTAACAGAGCGTTCCATAATTTCTAACTACGAAAATTATTTAAACTGCGACACTTATCATTCAACCAGAGCTCGAAATATCACAAGGATCCTCTAGAGCACAGCAAAGACTGTATTAAAAGAATTGCGTATCTCAAGAAATTAATGAGATATAATTATATTCGTGTAATTCGTATAATTATATAATGCCAGCGAACTCTTGTTTTTATGTCCACTATAACTACGCTGGGCAAACGTCCAGTTCATCAGGCATTTTCTTTTACGCTGCGGGCATTCTCCTGGTCTGTGTCTTCTAGGATATAATGCCAGCGAACTCTTGTTTTTATGTCCACTATAACAGACAATCTCCTTTGCTTTTAACCGAGCGTTTAATAATTTCCTAAAATGAAAATGATTTACTTTATTTCCCTCACGGGATCAATAAATGTATCTATTATCTGTCTAAACTATGGGACAGAATTCTGGGGTCTCCCCATACCAGAGATTATGGTAGGGCTTCAGAATGGTGATTGGCTGACACCATCTGACACCCCTCTGATTGGAGAAAAAAGACATGCTGGTTTGCTATACATACAGTACTGTACCAGGAAGAGGATTTCTTTCTGTTCGAAACGTGTATTTTAAAAGTTTAAGAAGTAAAAACCTTACAGCGTACACAGATTTAGTTATCTTTGTCTTATGCATAATAATGTTCACCGCTCTGTCCAGCAAATTAATAATAAACGTTATTTTATATAGCGTTTTAAACGAATAAGTAATTAGATTGCTCATAAACCTAATCACTTGCTTTTTCTTTTTATTTAGGCTCAGATTTCAACTATATATCGTATTATTAATAACCATAATAACAACCAACCACCAAAAACAACCATATAAACATAATACCAACCAAAAACATAGATAACGACCACAATACAAAATCAAATATATCAAACCATTATACTCTCGCAAATTCCTCCAATTATCATAATCCCACCCCTTATGCAAAACCAAACCCTCCTCCCATCCCAGTTTATCCTCTTTATCATCCTCAAAATCTACCTCGATTTTCAACTTAAAGCATTACTGCTTACTGGGTTTTTGAGGGGGGGGGGGGAGGTGTCTTTCGCTGGAAATCTCGCCTGCTTCCACTTTACTCAACCCCCTCTCTGCCGGAGTGCTGGCTGTGACGAATTAAACCGGTTTCACAGGTATTTTCAAAGTAGGAAGTACAGTGTTAAGTGGTAGCTGGGCTTCTCCCTCAATAGAATCGCTTTAACATGCTAATGCGTTGGTTTAACAGTCCGGGAGTGGCAAGCTTCCAATGTCAACTCGACTCGATTGGAAGACAATGAACGTAGGAGGGCTTGGACAGATTCCAAGTGCATTTTTGCAATTTACGTTGTAATTTAGAGCTTTCTGGCAAGAGGAGACACCCAAATTATAATGTAACATAACAACATAAAAACAATAACAACAATAGTGGCTGGGCAAACGATTTTTTTTATCGAAATACAAAGTGAGATACTGTATAATGATGTGCATGAACAAAGTTATACTGCAATTTTCCTTAGATACGTGATTAATGCTTCGTAGGAGGAGGCGCTCTTTTCCTCTAGTCTAACAGTCTGTCCACAAACAAAACATTCCTGTTAGACAAGAGGAATTGAAAAAAAAACAATTTTGTCAATGAAAACCGGTGTGTGTGTCTCTCTCTGCTGGATGTCCCTCTCACTCTCTGCTGAATGAATAAAATAATTTTCTTGAAAACGCGTTTGCGATTGTCTGGTATTTAATTTGGTCCCTTTTAACTGTTTTTCGATCTACTGTATTGCTTTGAGATGCCACTTTTAAAGGCGATATGTAAAATAAAGTTTTTTATTATTGTTATAGAGAAACATGATCAGACTTTCCCTGGTTCAGAAAAAAGATCTAAAGTGCTACACATAACTTTCTTAATTCAATGTATTTAAAGCAGTGAACTACTGTAGGTGTCACATAACATTCAGAAATACAATCACGTATTTGAAAAATAAAAACGATTTTAAAAACGATTACAATCTAATCCTTCCACGTTTGATCCCAAAATCCCAAGAAATATAAATCTTGACGGGTAGAAAGCTATGCTGAAAGTTTATTAAGATACTTAGAAGACAAAGATACTGTATCAATTTATGTTGCATTAGCCTGACTATGATTAAAAAACACATATAATTAAACACGCATTTGCGATTTAAATCAGAACACGATTTAAATCAATATAAATGTTTATATTGTATCGCATACTGTCCAGCCTCCATTTCTCTATAAAAATTTACTCTATTACACACACACACACAGAAGCAGGAAGCAGAAGCAGGGACTGTTGTCAGAAGGGAAGAAGGTGACTATTCATTGTTATCAAAAATGACTTAGAATCGATCATGTTGCGATATTTTGAAATATAAAAGTCAATTGATTGTCCATAATATCGCTATTATATTTTTTCGAAGAAATGTTTGTTAAAAGAAAAGTCCAGCACCAGCTGGATTCGAACACACAACCTGTGTGTTGTTAGTCAGGCACGTAGACCAGTAGGCTACAAGACAACTTGCATGAACAGGCAGGCGAAACAGCCCTACACAGCCCTGTCGCAGTACACGAATATAATCATACCGTTATTAAATTCTTTAGATACGCGATTCCATATTATATTCCCTTTTAATCAAATTCTAAAAGTATGCTTGTTGACTCCGGTATCACGTTAGTTAAAGACTTCGAAGCTTAAAATGTTTAGGGAGAAATGGAATACTGGTGTGTATTTTTTTCTTTAAAGTACCAAGACCAGCTATATACTGTATGTTTATGTTCCAAAATTAATATCGTTTATGGCCTTCACACGCGTTACAGTATGCTCCTATTCTTTTTATGCTCAGCTACTAAGATTTCCCTTCAGTGGTAAAATTCAATATCTACAACGGGCACAGTAAAGACGTTTACAGTAAGTCTTTCTACGACAGACCAACGGACCACGAGTGCCCCTGTCGGTCAACCAATCACATACCGCGGTACCCAGCGTCATCTTGTGTCATGATACGCGACACTGCAGCCAATTACCTGCGGTACGTGTCTGTACCGCGCACTTTGAATGGCTGCATCTGTATATACTGTATAGTTTGTTATAATATAGACAAGTTTATATATATGCTCTGATATTCAGAAAATCATTATAAAGGTCCAACTGTATTAATTTTTTTCTTCGTGTGAAATAATAATTGGATCACAAGTAATATGGTTTCTCCTGTTGTAGAAAGAATCTTAGGCAGAATTCTGTTTTCATAAAACTCACAACCTCTCTTGACCAGGCATCTTGAATTAAAGTTCTGAATTTAATGGCAGTGGTTTCAGGCACGTGACTGCCAATTCTTTCTTAGATTACCAAATTTGATGGAGAGACAGCGGCCTTCAACTCTTTTCACAGATTCTCAAAATGAATCAAGTCAGAATTTTGACTGGGACATTCAAGGACATTCACTCTCTTAATAATAAAAATAAACTTTATTTTATATACTGTAGCATTTGTATCTTCTCAAAGTTCTTTTCAGGAAAAGTAAAAAAAAAAACAGTTAAAACAAAAAAAAACAGTAACAAAGATTACAAGGGATTAGAAATGTAGAAGATTCAAGGAACAGACATACACCTGTTAGTCAACAATTTGTTTTTTTGTTTACATTAACAAAAAATAATTATAATAACAATTACTTATAATGAGTAAAAAAAAATCACTTATGTAAGAGTCCTTATCCGTAAATGCACTTCCATCACTGTTCTGTAGATTATGTTGTTCCCAGGATTTTCCTTTCAATTAATGTGTCCACCAAAACAAATAAACAAGCAGCAAAGTTCAATAAACCTCAATAAACAGCAAATCCAGACACAAATTCTGTCTGTAAGCACAGTGACCTTAAAGAATGCTGAATCCCTCCCCCAACTTGGTCGGTCCTCCTTTATATATATATGTGAACCACATCTCGAAATTTCTAGACACCTCACGTGACATGTCCACATCCAATGATTTACATAATCATTCTAGTAAATTCTGGTCAAGAAAATTTAAGATAGTATTAAATGTTTCCATAAAGTAATGTTATTTACAAATAATGAATAATCTACTAAATCTAAAAATAGTTCCAAAAATAATTATTACACAATTACATAAAAGCCTTTCCTAAGAAGGTTTTGAGTTTGGATTTCAATGTGCTAAGGGTCAGTGACTCTTTGTTATCCTTGGGAATAGAATTCCAGAGCTTTGGAGCATAACAAGAGAAGGCTCTGTCACCTCTAGGGTGTAAGTGAGCTTGGGGTACAAACAGGAGACCAGAATCAGATGAATGAAAGTTGCAAGGTGGGGAGGAGGAAGATAATAAGTTAGACAGTTAATGAGGTAGGCATGTAGAGCTTTATAAATGAGCATGAGAATTTTGAAGCCGACACAAAACCTGATAGAAAGCCAGTGCAAGGACTCCAAGACAGGACTAATATGAAGACTTGCACTTGATGTGGTCAAAATTAAGGCCACCAAATTCTGGACATACAGCAGAGTCTATTGCATCCTTGTATTCAGTCAAGTTCCAAGACTGAAATTTACACTTAAGACAGAAAGACGAGGGAACTTTACAGTATACCATAGTACAGAATGAGTAAAGGAGATGGTTACAGTTTTATGAGGTGCTAAGATGTCAATAGTAGCTAAAAGAGAGCTACTCATGTCTTCCAGAGTATCAGAGTTAGAAAAAGCAAGAAAGAGCAGTATCAGCAAACCTAGCCTAGTTGCCAAAATCTACAGAGCATAAGGGTAAATATTAGAAGACAAAAAATACTAAAACAAATTGTGTAGTCAAGTAATCAGAAAGGCTTAATATAAGATAAGGGAGACAAAAGAGTAATTTGCAATTACTACTGTAAGTCCAAAGTTGTGACCTTTGTTGTTAGTATGGCATGTGCTCAAGCTGTATGAGAATAAAGTATTCCAACAAAACTAAAAAATACTTGGATATCAAAATCAACATTTTAAAATTATTTATTTAATGCACTGATATCATATTATTAATAAATATTCCTTTTAACACCATATTACTTTAGTTGAAAATTTACCATAGCCTAAAAGCTAGTGAAAGTGGAAAGGCCTATTTTTAAGATCTCTCAAAGTACCTTCACTCCAAACACTGTACATTCTTCTGAAGCAATAAAAAATAAATCCCTGCACGTGCTATAAGATGTTGGCACTACAATATTTTTTTTTTCTCAGTTAGCTAAACACCCAGCTATGTAAACAATTAGAATTAAACTAAATGCAATTCAAGAACATTCTTTTCTGATGACTCACTTTAATATTTTCAAAATAAAATATGAACAAAAGAAACAATTTATTTCTGACAGAGCACCATTATGATGCTTATTTTTAGCAAGCATAGCGTGTATGACCAACTCATGTTTTAAAAGAGCAAAAATGTCTGGGTGCTGAGATTCACATAGCGCTTCAAATTGTAGTTGTAGTTTTTCAACTCATAATGTAGCCTCATTCTGTATTTTTATCTTCAGTAATGTTTTACAAAACATACAGATGCAGCCAGAATGCACGGTACAAACCCGTACAGTGGGCATCTACGCATGTGCCCTACCATGGTACGTGATTAGCTGGCCAAAATGACCGACAGGGGCACTCGTGGTGCGTTGGTCGGTCGTGGAAAGATTTAATCATTTAATCTCTTTACACGTTTTAATCCGCTTACTATTGAATATTTATATGGAATTTTAAGACTAAAGGGAAATTTTAGAACCTGAGCATAAAAAGAATAGGAGCATAATGCAGCTAAAGGTCATAAACAATATAAATTTCGGAATATAAACATATTATATTATTTAGAAAAAATACACACCAGTATTTCATTTCTCTATAAACATTTTAAGCATCAAAGTCCTACATGTGGTTATTTCGGAAACGTTTTTACGTCCTCCTTGCTCCTTCGGACCATGTCACTGTATGTTTATACTGTATTTAGTATTACAGTATACAGTATTTTTAAGTTTTTATGCAAATACGCTTGATATCAGTAGTAAACAGAAGCATACTTTTAGAATTGGATTAATAGGAAACATAATATGGAATCGTGTATCTAAAGAAATTAATAACGGTATAACTATATTCATTTACTGTTGCACAAAAGTATAAGACTTTCCATTGAGATGTGCTTGTCACATGACTGCTTCGGGGGCATGATCGCTTAAGTGACTTACTTGTAATCCTGAAGTTGAGTGTTCAAACCCAGCTGTTCATCAGTTTTCTTTCAACAAATAACAATTTCTTTGAAAAACTAAAATAGCTAATATTATTGGCATTATAGTGACATTTTTTATATTTCTAAATATCACAACATCTTCGTACTGTATGTACACAGCGGTAGGGCGCAAATTCATGTGATCCCTATTAATAAAGGGTATTAAGGGTATTAAGATCCCTTTAGATCTCCCTTCAGATTTAAAAGGTTATTAATAATATATTCAGTTTTGCATCTTCCCAGTTTAACTGATCTTTTGCTGCCTACACATGCTTACACAGCTCTTTGGGTAAACTATCATACTTGTCTGAGAAAGCTTTAGAGAACTTAACATTTTTATTATCAACAAATTGTAAATACAACCTTTACATTGGCATTGTTAATTTTTCACTTGAGTGTATGGAGGAGTGTCAGCTGTCAATGAGAGCAGACCCCCCCCCTCTGAGACTGGGCAAACGATTTTTTTAAATTAAAAAAAAAAATAGATATAATGATATAAACATTTACTGCAATACAATACTGCTACATTTCGGCTGTGAATCCTTCTTCACGTGTCAGGGTGAAACGCTTGTAGTTTGTAATGTAGGGCGCTCTGGACAGGTTAAACTTTAAAGCAGGAAAAAATGTATTTCAAATAAATTGTTAAACGTTTCCGAAATAACCACATGTAAGACTTTGATGCTTAAAATGTTTAGGGAGAAATGGAATACTGGTGTGTATTTTTTCTTTAAAAAACAGTACCAAGACCAGCTATATACAATACAGTTTACATAAAGTAAAATGTTTATGTTCCTAAATTAATATATTTTATGAGCATGTGAAAGGCATGGTGAATTGGAGATTCTCAAGAGTTACTTTGCATGATTGAAAACAAATGCGTGATTGGATCAACAAAATGCTGTGGTGTTACTTTTTGTTAATGAAAAAATAAAGTATTTTAGTTTACAAAGACGGTCAATGAAAAAATAAAGTCTTTTCGTTTACAAAGTCGGTTATAAAGAATGTGGACCAGGGTAATACTTTGAGTTTACAGCTTGTCCAAGGTCATTCATTATTAATACTATTAGTAATATCTTCGGTAAAGACTTTGATGGCAACAGCTCAAACGCTGTACATGAGCCAGCAGCCATATCACCCTGCAACTCACAACTGGCAACCCACTGAAGCTAAGCAGGTGTGAGCCTGGTCAGTACCTGGATGGGAGAGGTCCTGGGAAAAACTAAGGTTGCTGCTGGAAGAGGTGTTAGTGGGGCCAGCAGGGGGCGCTCACCCTGTGGTCCATGTGGGTCCTAATGCCCCAGTATAGTGATGGGGACACTATACTGTAAACAGGCGCTGTCCTTCGGATGAGACGTAAAACCGAGGTCCTGACTCTCTGTGGTCATTAAAAATCCCAGGGCGCTTCTCGAAAAGAGTAGGGGTGTACCCCGGTGTCCTGGCCAAATTTCCCATTGGCCCTTACCAATCATGGCCTCCTAACAATCCCCCTCTATAAATTGGCTTCATTACTCTGCTCTCCTCCCCACTGATTGCTGATGTGTGGTGAGCGTTCTGGCCGTTGCATCATCCAGGTGGATGCTGCACATTGGTGGTGGTGGAGGGGAGTCCCCATTACCTGTAAAGTGCTTTGAGTGGAGTGTCCAGAAAAGCGCTATATAAGTGTAAGCAATTATTATTATATTATTATTACATGAGAGGTTGAGCTTTATTAGCCCCACCTGGCAGAAATCCTGGATACTATCATATTACTTGCAGTATCATGCGGTATTATGCGGTATTATGCGAGATTATACATATTATATGGTAATCCGGGTTATACCACGTTTTAATGCAGCATAACCCGCTCGTTTTGAAAGGCTGCATCTGTACTTCCTGGTTTACTCATTGTATATGTAGTCCCGTCAGACTCCACATCTTTTTCTTAGAGCTGAAAGCAAGTAATATTACAAGTAATCTTCGCACCCCCGCTGCTTTTCTCTTTCTAATCAAAGTGTTTTAGTTTTAATCTTTAATGTAATTATTACAGTGTACAGATGCAGCCATTCAAAATGAGTGGGCGATACCGCATTATTTACGCAGTCAACCGCGAGTTACCGTAAATTCTCCTATAATACCGCAAGCAAAATAATAGTATCCGGAGCTAATAAAGCTCAACCCCTCATGTTTGAGCTGTCGCCATCAAAGTCTTTAACAAAGATATTACTAATAGTATTAATAATGAATGACCTTGGACAAGCTGTAAACTCAAAGTATTGCCCTGGTCCACATTCTTTTTTTTTCATTGGCCGTCTTTGTAAAAGTAACACCACAGCATTTCGCAATCACGCATTTGTTTCCAATCATGCAAAGTACAGTAATTTTTGAGAATCGATTCACCATGCCTTTCACATGCTCATAAAAGAGATTGATTTAGGAACATAAACATATTATCGTATGCAAACTGTACTGTATACAGTATGTATATGTATATTTAATGTCTTTACTGTACCTGTTTAAGTATTGAATATTTATATGGAATTTTACCACTGAAGGGATATCTTAGTACCTGAGCATAAAAAGAATAGGAGCATACTGTAACGTGTGTGAAGGGCATAAACGGTATTAATTTTGGAACAAACATACAGTATATGGCTGGTCTCGGTACTTTAAAGAAAACATATACACCAGTATTCCATTTCTCCCTGAACATTTTAAGCATCGAAGTCTTTAACTAACGTGATACCGGAGTCAACAAGCATACTTTTGGAATTTGATCTAAAGAAATTAATAACGATATAATTATATTCATGTACCGCAACACAAGAATAGTACACGCTGTACATTGTCTGTTGATAATGTTTCTGTAGTGCTTTTTCAGCACTCTGCATGTGACCTTGCAGGTGGCGCTGTGGGTCAGGTTCCTGACTCCCACGTTGCACGGTCTGTGATCGAATCCCGCTGGAGCCATGACTTCTTTTTTAACAAACATTTCTTTGAAAAAATGAAACGTTTCCCTGAGTCAGAGATTAAATAAAACCTCACTCGCACCAAACAAATTTATATTTCTAAATATCACAACATGATCAAATTTAAGTCATTTAATTAACAATGAATAGTCAGCTAGGCGTTACAATATAAACATTTATATTGATTTAAATCGCGTTTTGATTTAAATCGCAAACGCAGGCTTAAATATATATGTTTTTTATTCACAGTCAGACAAATGCAACATAAATTGATATCTTTGTCTTCTAAGTATCTTAATAAACTTTTAGCATAGCTTTCTCCCCGTTTAGATTTAATTTTCTTGGGATCTAGGGATCAAACGTGGAAAGATTAGATTGTAATCGTTTTTATTTTTTAAATACATTTTAGAAAAGTGTAATCTATACTAAAAAGCTGTACACCACCTGCTATAAAGATACATATTGTAATATTTCCGGGTTCGAATAGGACAGACACAAGAACTCAGACTTGCGGAGTTAAAGCAAGTTAAAGCCTTGATTTTATATATCACCTTTAAAAGTGGCATCTCAAAGCAAAGTAAATACCCAACACTGATTGTACCCATCTGTCATGCTAATAAAGCACCTTGAATTGAATTGAATTGAGAGAGAGAGAGAGAGAGAGAGAGAGAGAGAGAGAGAGAGAGAGCGAGAGCACAGCCAGGACAGACAAGCATCGCGTATCTAAGGAAATAGCAGTATAAACTTGTTCATGCACAAACAGTGGCATGTTACATTATTAATTTGGGTGTCTCCTCTTGCCAGAAAGCTCTAAATTGCATTATGAGTGCGGTTTTTTACTTTTTTTAAACTGCAACCCGTAAATAAAGCTGATACTGTTTAGACTTATATTAGGATTTAGACTTATATTAGGATTATATACTTTGTGAATTCGCTTGTTATCTAACAAATGCATACTTTTAGAATTTGATTAACAGGGAATATAATATGGAATTGCGTATTTAAACAAATTAATAACGATATAATTATATTCATGTACTGTCTGGCAGAATAAACTGAAGAGGTTAGTTAATGCGACACGGAATTATTAAGAATTATCACCTCTTTTTACAATTTAGAACAAATAAGAACATTCCACTCAGTGGGCGGTGCATTGTTATCTCAATCACCTGCTAATTTGTTTTACACCACTGGACGACATGAGAATGTGACTGTACTGTATCTGTACAGAATGTATGTTTCAATCAGTACAGTAATTGATTAAAATCGCAATCGCGTGTTTAATTAAATGCCTTTTTGATTCACAAGCTGAAAATGAAAACCGCGATAAAGTCACCTTTGAATTAAAAAAAAAACGATTTTGGCACGCCTGTAGCATTTTCACGAAACCTCCTAGAGTTGTGAGAACACTTGCTTTGAGTATAAAGTACATTGTGAATGTTTTCACAGCCTTCGCTTTGTCGTTTTTATGCCATTTTTTTGACCACGCACAAATATTCCTATACTAATTAAATGACCGCGGGCACTTTCCACCCCCTCTACATTCTCAGAGTAGAACAGACTAACCTTCTAATGAAAGACGGTCCATCCCCCACGGACAGGAAAAGTGCCCACAGGCAATATGGTCAGTAACAGTAAACAGTAACATGGTCAGAAGGAGCACGTACAAACGTTTCCGAAATAACCACATGTAAGACTGATGCTTAAAATGTTTAGGGAGAAAGCGGAATATTGGTGTGTATTTTTTTTTGAACTACCAATACCAGCCATATACAGTCTGTAACGTAGGGATTTCTATATGTCTTTATTTAGTGGTTACATTAGTGACAAAGGCTAAACTTTTAGCTTCAGTAACGCGTACATATCTCCCCTTTTTATAAAACGACATGGTTGAAAACTGTTCCAGAGCCACTGTTGTTTCATCAGTGAAAAGTACATCATGAAATGCCTCTCCCTGTTCAATCCACTGGAAAAAAGAAAAGGAGCATAAAGCGTCTGATGGTCATAAACGATATTCATTTAGGAACAGCATCAGAGATATGTTTTTAACTGCACTGCATCGGCGAGAATACCATAGTATGTTTTTTTTTTACTCCCTGGCGGAAACTGGCTTCCATAAGAATTAGTATGGCTCAGAGATTAAATAAAACTTCACTCGCACCAAACAAATGTATATTTCTAAATATCACAACATGATCGAATTTAAGTCATTTTAATAACAATGAATAGTCACCTATGCGTTACAATATAAACATTTATATTGATTAAAATCACGTTTAAATCGCCTTTATTTAAAACCCATAAATAAAGCTGATACTGTTTAGACTTTTAATTATTTAAAACTGTATTAAAGCAGCACAATGCACAATGCAATGTAAATCGCTATCTTTGTCTTCTGTGTAATAATGTTCACCTCTCTGTCCAGCAAATTAACAATAGTAATAATAATGAACTTTATTGTATATGGTGCCTTTAAAGGTGGCTCCTCAAAGCGCTTTACAGGTTAAAAACAATAACAACAATACTGTTAGGATGGGCAAATGATTTTTTTTTAAGAAATACAAAATGAGATATAATGATGTGTTCCAGCTTAGACATTAACGAAGAGCATAACACGTGGCGGCGTAGCGGTCGGCTCTGGCTTTCCCATCTACTGTATTACCGATGCACTGCAAATACAACCCCCCTCTCTGCAGGAGTGCTGGCTGTGACGAATTAAACCGGTTTCACAGGTATTTTCAAAGTAGAAGGGGGCGAGATTTCCAGCGAAAGACACCTCCCCCCTTCAAAAACCCAGTAAGTACAGTACTTACTAGTTAAGAAAGCTAGGCTCCTCAATGAAATCGCTTTAACATGCTAATGCGTTGGGGCTATGGAAATGAGGTCTATTTGGAGTTGTGGAGTTACATGTTGAGGTATTGATTTTGTGTAATGCTTTATGTTGAAAATTGAGGTGGATTTTGTTTATATTAAGAGGATAAACTGGGATGGGAGGAGGGTTTGGTTTTGCATAAGGGGCGGGATTATGATAATCGGAGGAATTTGAGAGAGTTTAATGGTTTGATATATTTGATTTTGTATTGTGGTTGTTATCTATGTTTTTGGTTGGTATTATGTTTATATGGTTGTTTTTGTTGGTTGGTCGTTATTATGATTATTAATAATACGTTCTATAGTTGAAATCTGAGCCTAGATAAAAAGAAAAAGCATTTTCAGAGAGCAATTACGCTAGCAATTAGAGTGGTGAACATTAGTATGCATAAGAAAAAGATAACGATCCTGATCAGTTTAGAAATCTGTGTACGCTGTAAGGTTTTTACTTCTTAAACTTTTAAAATACACGTTTCGAATAGAAAGAAATCCTCGTCCTGGTACAGTATGTATAGCAAACCAGCACGTCTTTTTTCTCCAATCAGAGGGGTGTCAGATGGTGTCAGCCAATCACCATTCTGAAGCCCTACCATAATCTCTGGTATGGGGAGAGTCCAGAATTCTATCCCATAGTTTAGATAGATGATAGATACTTGTATTGATCCCGTGAGGGAAATAAAGTAAATCATTTTCATTTTAGGAAATTGTTAAACGCTCGGTTAAAAGCAAAGGAGATTGTCTGTTATAGTGGACATAAAAACAAGAGTTTGCTGGCATTATATCCTAGAAGACACAGACCGGCGCCAGACCGGGAGAATGCCCGCAGTGTCAAAGAAAATGCCTGATGAACTATGGATTGGACAGTTTCCAAGTGCTTGTACAATCAATGAAAATGTTCAAATAAATGTGCAAAAGAAATAAACAAAATAATCATTTATTTCTTTATCATATTGGCTAGCTAATGTCCTCTCTTTGATAGTTAGTGGCTGTGTTTCTGCGTTGGGTAGCAACGGGTGATTGTTCTCAGGCGGAAGATGTAAACAGCTTAATTTTCGTGTTAAATATTTTTTTAATTAAAATTCATTCTATACAAATTTCATAAAACTTTCATGCTTAAAATGTTTAGGGAGAAATGGAAGACTGGTGTGTATTTTTTCTTTAAACTACCAAGACCAGCCATACACAGTACAGTTTACGTACATACAGTAATGTTTATGTATCGTTTATGACCTTCAGATGCGTTTTACTCCTCTTCTTTTTATGCTCAGCTACTAAAATTTCCCTTTAGTGGTAAAATTCCATATAAATATTCAAAACTAAATGGATTAAAATGTGCACAGTAAAGACATTAAATGATTAAATCTTTTCACTACCAACCAATGCACCACGAGTGCCCCTGTCGGTCATTTTGGCCAGCCAATCACTTACCGCGGTGCCCTGTGGTGGCTTGTGAGTAGTTTAACGTACCGCGGGTTTGTACCGCGCATTTTGAATGGCTGCATCTGTATATCATCTCATTGTTTTTTATCTGTCGACCAATAAATTAAACACATATAAGAATTCATGACATGGGATGTAAAAAAGACTGGCTGGAAATTTGTCACAAGAGTCACTAGGGACTTGTGGAAAAAGGTGGTTGGACCCAATGCGGTGCCGAGGGAATAGATGTCCAGAAATCCAAAGGGCGAAAGACAGAATATGAAGTCGGGTAGGTAGGCTAGGTCGGGTTCCAGAAGTCAGGTCGGTATGGTATCCAAATCCAAAAGCCGCTAGAGAGAAACGAAGACGAAGCCAGGGACGGAGCAGGGTCGGGTATCCAGTAGTCTGGTCGGTAAGGTATCCAAATCCAAAAAGCCACGAGACAAAGATGAAGACGTTGCCAAAGACGAAACATTGTCTTTATCCAGAAGTCAGTTCAGTAAAGTATGCGCACAAGAGAAAGGCTAAGTCGATCTCAACAGTGAACAAGGAATGAGAGGAGTGAGCGAGTTTAAATGGAGAAAAGGGCGAGTGCAGTGCCAATTGCTAACTAGGGCGCAGGTGTTGACGCCGAGAGGTGCAAGCAGGAGTGTGGTTCGTGACAAAATGCGAAACAGTTAGAAAACAGCACACCCCGTTACTTGCAACAATCACACAGTAGTATCCCTGAGGCACCATGCAATCCACACACAGTTGCAGTCCTAAAACTGTACCTGTTACAGTCAGCTTGCTGCTGGCAGACAGAAGGTAAATGTTAATGGTGGACCTCGTGATGAAATTAATTTCTGAATGAGTTTTAATCAAACAGGTCATATTATCTCATCTTAATTTACTCACACTAAAATGCAAATCATTTCAGTCTTTGTCATTATCATTGTACAGATGCAGCCATTCAAAGTGTGCGGCACAGACACTGATTGGTTGACCGACAGGGGCACTCGTCGGTCGGTCGTAGAAAGATTTAAATGTCTTTACTGTGCCCGTTTTAGTATTGAATATTTATATGGAATTTTACCACAGAAGGGAAATCTTAGTAGCTGAGCATAAAAAGAATAGGAGCATAACGCGTGTGAAGGCCATAAATGATATTAATTGCGTAACAAATAAAGTATTACAGTATATGGCTGGTCTCGGTACTTTAAAGAAAAAATACACACCAGTATTCCATTTCTTTCAAACATTTTAAGCATCGAAGTCTTTAACTAACGTGAAATAGCGCGTTTAAAAAGTGGTAGTTTTAAGCTAATATATTATGGAATCGTGTATCTAAAGAAATTAATAACAATATAATTATATTCATATACTGCAACACAGTAGTACACGCTGTACAATGTCTGTTGATTCTGTATGTGTAGAGCTGTTTCACTTCTTCACGTGACTTTGCCGGGGTACTGTGGTCTACATTCCCGACTTGTAAACCAGAAGTTGTGTGTTCAAATCCGGCTGGCGCTGTGACTTTTCTTTTAACAAACATTTCTTTAAAAAAATAGAATAGCAATATTACGGACAATTAATTGACAATAAATATTGAAAAGCACATATAAATTTGGGAAATAGTTTTAATATGTAAATAGTTCCCTGATTCTGCACACCTGGGTGTTTCTCTCTCTCTCGCTCGTTAGCTCGCTTTCACAGGTATTTTCAAGTGGTCGAGTCTTCAGCGGGAGGGGGGAACAAGCTGCCCAGCCGTGTGGAATGCTACTCAGACACCCATTGAATGGAAAGGAACACTTTAATGTTCTGTATGGCAGGCACAGCACTCCACTGCACCCGCACGCCAGCAGAGAGAGAGAGAGAGACACACACACTGGTTTTCATTGTCAAAAAGTAATTGTTTCTTTTACAATTTTTTTTTTACATTCGTCTTGTTTAACAGGAATGTTTTGTTTCTGGACAGACTGTTAGACGGGGGACATTCGGGAATGTGAGTCTGATAAAGAATGAATAAAAGCATTTTATTAAAACAGTTTTGCGTTTGTCTGGGTATTTACTTTGTAATCTGTGGTCCTTTTAACTGTTTTTACATCTACTGTATTGCTTCGAGATGCCACTTTTAAAGGAGATATATAAAATAAAGTTTTTTATTACTGTTATAGATTTTCCCTGGTTCAGAAAAAAAGATCTAAAGTGTACTAGTTTGTCACTCTTCTCATTCCCTTTTTGCTAAATGGCTTTTCATACTAATCTGATCAATCTAACTGCCTATTTTCTGTGCTTTCTCTATCCTGCTAGATTTGCAGTTATTCTAAAAATTTTCTTCTTGAAATAACTGATTTCTAAATACCTTTTTTCACTGTTAACATCTTGCAGCAACTCTGCAACAAAATATACACTTAGCTCAACCTGACAGTTCATCCTGCTACCAACATTGAAAAAAAAAATCTTACGATTTCTATATTTATGTCTTTATTTAGTGGTTTCATTAGTGACAAAGGCTTAACTTTCTTGGAAAAATGTATTTTATGTAAACCATGTTTGCTATTAATTCATTTAGGGCTCACTGACAGAATTGCTGTTTTTTATGCATGCCAAAAAATATCGGTGCCGTTGTCTCCACTTTAAAGGTACCCCCTTGCTGGAAGAATTTGACCTCGGAACGTTTGCCCAGCGTAGGCACATCCCGGAATTTTGACTTCACTGTGAAATGAAGAAATTTTAAAAACTACTTCTTAGCGTTGATAAAAAAGCTTGGATTCCCATGGACAGTATCTTATACACATATCTTTTTCTGTTGTCTTTGTTGATCTCTTGAGGATCCTTGTGATATTTTGAGCTCTCGTTGAATGATAAAAGTGTCGCAGTTTAAATCATTTTCGTTGTTAGAAATTATGAAACGCTCTGTTAAAAGCAAGGGAGTTTTAATGTCTGTTATAGTAAAAGAAAATGCCTGACAAAGTAGGGCTTGGACAGATTCCAAGTGCTTGTACAAATGTGCTTAAGAAATTAGCAAAAAAAGTCATTTATTCCTTTATCATACTGGCTAGCTAATGTCCTGTCCTCGTTAGGTAGATCAATGAAATGCTGTGGTGTTTGTCAAAGAAAAAAATAAAAGTATTTTCGTTTAAAATGACGAACTAGGGATTGAACAGTTTTTCAGTGCTTGTACAATCGATGGAAATGTTCAAATAAATGTGCTAAAGAAATAGACAAAAAAGTAAGTTATTCCTTCATCATATTGGCTAGCTAATGTCCCATCCTTGTTAGTTAGATCAACGAAATGCTGTGGTGGGTGTTACTTTTTGTCGATGAAAAAATAAAGTCTTTTCATTTAAAATGACGGTTGCAAATAGTGTGGACCAGCGTAATGCTTTGAGTTTTACTGGTGGAGCTCATCCAGCTGTGTCTGGATATCTTGGTCAAATATTCGGCTAGTGTGTATTGTCTGTTTAGGGTTCTGTAGCATTCCACACAGCTGGGCAGCTTGTTCCCCCCTCCCGCTGAAGACTCAACCACTTGAAAATACCTGTGAAACTGGTTTAATTCGTCACAGCCAGCACTTCCGCAGAGAGTGATGAAGACCACATGTAAGACTTTGGTGCTTAAAATGTTTATGGAGAAATGGAGTATTGGTGTGTATTGGTGTGTGACTTGCGGAGTTAAAAGCTGCCTTTATTTTCTTCTCCATCACCACCTGCCAGCGAGCTTTCCCGCGCCCCAACCAGAGAGAGACACTAGACGGGCCCTGCTAATAAAGCACCTTGAATTGAAGTGAATTGAGAGAGAGAGAGAGAGAGAGAGAGAGAGAGAGAGAGAGAGAGAGAGAGAGAGAGAGACTATGCTCCCACTGCCAGCAGGGAGAAATAGAGACAGAGGTGCACTTCCTACTGCACTGTGACAGATACTCTGGGATTAGAGAAACATTCTTCCCTAAATTCAGAAATCTAGTATCAGAGTTCCCACACCTGCCAGAATCACAACGGGTCCCAATCCTACTGGGAGAGGGAGGAGGGAACTGGTAGCCCAGTATGTGATCTCCTGTCACAGCCTGAGGAACAGTGAGCCTGTCTCCCAATAATGCTCCTTCTGTCTACATTATATGTAAATATTCTATAATATGTCATTGTTGTAAATGTCTGTAATATGTCTGTAGATTTTATATTAATGTTATTTTTTGTTTTGTTTCATTTCATTTGCTTTGGCAACACTGATTGTACCCATCGGTCATGCTAATAAAACACCTTGAATTGAATTGAGAGGGGGAGGGGGGGAGAGAGCGAACAGCGAGTGAGAGAGAAAGAGAAACACCCAGGGGTGCAGAACCAGAACCAGGGAACTATTTACATATTAAAACTATTTCCCAAATTTAATATGTGCTTTTCTATATTTATTGTCAATTAATTGTCCATAATATTGCTATTCTATTTTTTCAAAGAAATGTTTGTTAAAAGAAAAGTCATGGCAGTAGCTGGATTTGAACACACAACCTCTGGTTTACAAGACGGGAACGTAGACCACAGTACCACCAGCAAAGTCACATGAGCAGAGGTGAAACAGGCCTACACATACAGAATCAACAGACATTGTACAGCGTGTACTACTGTGTTGCAGTATATGAATATAATTATATCGTTATTAATTTCTTTAGATACGCGATTCTTTATTATATTAGCAGAAAGCTTAAAACTACCCCTTTTTATAAATGCTATTTCACATGTTAGTTAAAGACTTCGATGCTTAAAATGTTTAGGGAGAAATGGAATACTGATGTGTATTTTTTCTTAAGAGTACCGATTCCTGGAATCTGACTGGCTGACACCCTTCTGCAGTGGTACCATAATCTCTGGTATACGGAAAAGAAAGCGTAGATAAAAAAGCTTGGATTCTCATGTATCTGATACAAGTATCTTTTAATACAGTCTTTGCTGTGTTCTTGAGGATCTTTGTGATATTTTGAGCTCTGGTTGAATGATAAGTGTCGCAGTTTAAATAATTTTCGTAGTTAGAAATTATGAAACGCTCTGTTAAAAGAAAGGGAGTTTTTATGTCACTTACAGTAAAAGAAAATGCCTGACAAAGTAGGGCTTGGACAGATTCCAAGTGCTTGTACAAATGTGCTTAAGAAATGAGCAAAAAAAGTCATTTATTCCTTTATCATATTGGCTAGCATATCATATGTCCTGTCCTCGTTAGTTAGATCAATGAAATGCTGTGGTGTTTGTCAAAGAAAAAAAATTAAAGTATTTTCATTTAAAATGACGGTTAGAAAGAATGTGGTGTAATACTTTGAGTTTACAGTTTGTCCAAAGTCATTCATTATTAATACTATTAGTAATATCTTCGGTAAAGATGTTGATGCATAAATTATTTCTGCATAATTAAAATAGTTATGAGAAAGGTAGGTTGTGTACTTTTGTCCAACTGAGCAATCTTGCTTTCATAAAATATACCAACTTTTTAATGACTGATGATTAACATTCTGTAATACACAGTTTAAATTTAAAAGCTCAAATGCTGTACATGAGAGGTTAAGCTCTATTGGCTCCTCCTGGCGGTTTTACAAGGTGATTCCGGATACTTTCCACCATGACGTCAAATGACGCGTTACACCGCGTGCTACTGCGTTTTCATGTGACACGCCCTAGGTGGTGTACTGCGAAATACCCCACACGTTTTGAATGGCTGCATCTGTATATATTTTTGTGAGCATTTGTTCATCATTGACTAAAATTAAAAACAGTTCATTAAAGAACATTTTTGTTAATGAAAAAAACTGAGTAAAATTTCAGTGACAAACTGAACACTATATGCATGGAATCAGAAATACTGTTTATTATAACTGTATATTCCTTTTCATTTTCCATAAAAAAATATTTTTTACCATGTAAAACTATACCTTTTTCCACTTAAGCTAAAATACTCAAAACCTTTGAGTAGTCAAAATGAGTCAGACTGTTTAAAAAAAGTTTAAAGCAAGTACATTTGATTTGCCTGAATCCAGAGATGTGGAAAAACTTCAGGACATGAATGCACTATGGTTCCAATATATGTATTGTTTTAGGCTTTTCTCAAAGCAGTCAATGAGAGTAAATTTATTTCAGATTAATATATTGAATTGATTAAATTGTATTGTGTTAAAATTTCATTTAAGCTTTTGACAAAACTGCAGTCTGAGTCTTGATTAAAATTTGCTTTATTTCTTGATTTAAATAATAGTCACAAAATAAATTCAAAATCAGCATTAGCGAAATAGTATTCTCCTTTCAATAAAAAGTGCTTTCACTATAAACATAAATCTCTCATGTTATTTTATCTAAAAAAAAGTTAGTAAAAAGTAGTTAGAAGGTGAAAAGACATAGTATTTTTATTTATTAAAATAAAAATAATTATAGAAATTCTTCTCTCATTTAAAAGAACTTAATAAAATGACAAGCTTTATTAAGTTTTATTTTTCTGTGTTGAAAAAAGAATGCCAAATTTGACAAAATATACCTCCCAGTAAAGTAGCCAACATCTTCAGTAACCCTGATAAGGAATTTTATGAAACATTTAAAAAGGAAACTGCAGAATCTGAATGTAATTTTACAGTTTGAGAGCACGTGGCTTGAAATGGTCAGAACAAGCAATTGGGTTCACCACAAAATTGGTATTGCGTATGAAATCCACCAGTTGTTCATTAGGCCCATTCCTACTATTTTATTTTAATCCTAATTTTCCCTCTTCCCTATAGTGTTCAACATAATAGACAAGTCTTTGTGCTCTAATTAACAGTTTATAGTGTTGAAGTAGGAAAACATTTATATATATATTATTGATGGAAAATATATATATATAATTTATCTGTATTCAACACAGCATTGTGTAATATGTCGGCTGTTTTAACATATCTTAAGCAGCTCCAACAATTACAGCTACACATCAAAGGACAGGACTTGAGACAGGACCAGCCAGTCATCTCATGCTACATATCAAAGGACAGCTACACATCAAAGGACAGGACTTGAGACAGGACCAACCAGTCAATTCATGCTACATATCAAAGGGCAAGACGAATACACATGAAACAGTGAAACAAAACATCTTCCTGAGATCATACTGTATATAAGAGCTGGGAAACCCTTGCAGTTTGTCTGTCCTGCGGGGCAGACCCAACGCGCGTTGATGTCATTATTGAGCGCAATAAAACAACTGAATCCACAAAGACTGTGTCCTGCTCCTTGGATGAAGGATTTCCCACAACAATTTGGCGTAGTCGGCAAGGATTCTCTAGGTCTCCGGTAATTCCCAGACGGCACACAGGGTGAGTATATTTTATACGTTACCACCCAATTAGGTTGCCGTAAGGGAAGGACTGGAAACGGAGAATATAAAGAATCGTTTATAGGGAAAAGAGTAAGGACACATCTCTGTGAGATTCAGGGTAAAAATCCCTCAAACCGAGACAAAACACGATTCCTCTGAGCTTGGTTTAGAAACCAAGACAAGACGTGGTTCCTCTGAGCTCGGGGCGGGTCTCTAATCCAGGGCGCTTTCCACCTGGGGCGAGTCAAAGTCCCTAAACGGAACAAGGTGAGCTGAGTGACGGTATTGTGCCAGCAAGATTCCCTCTGAGTCCGGGCGGGCACCCCCTAAGGAAGCTAAAGTTAATATTATATTAATAATATGATTATAGACCAGTTGTGCTAGCAGTTTAATCACCAGTGACTGCTGAGCTGAGAGTTAAGCGAGGAGTTGGTCCTGTATGCTAACACCAGCCTCATACTCACTGATTGACTGCTTCACAAGGGTACTTGTAAGTGTGCCGGCAGCTCCGCTGGCAGCACTGAGAGATCTGGAGATGGTATCTAGTCCAGATAAAACAGGGTCGGTTCTAGACCACTAGAGGAGTATTGTAAGGACTAAAGAAAAGATGGTAAAGGGAACATGGAAAAATTAGTTGTGTATTGGGATTGAAGTATGAATAGAGTGGCAATAGTAGTGTTGTTGGGCTATGAGAATATGGGAAGGGAATCCATAAGAATGTTGTTTAGCTTTGCTAAATCAAGAAAAGAAGTCAAACATCTTTTAAAAAGCAAAGTTAAAAGAAGGGATTGTGCGACTAACAAAACGGGTAAAAAAAGAAGGTAGTGACGGGCTGCGAGAGGTAGCAATGACGGAGAAGAATGTGAGGTGTGGAGAGGACAGAAGTGTAAGTTTGGATGTGTGATATAAAATGTGAAGAATAACCTTCCGCCTTCCACCGCGTAACCCTGGTGAGGCAAGAAACATTAATACAGCACACAATAGCACAGAAAGTGTGCTCAAAAGTACGATAAAAAATGGATCAACCAGATTGGAAGTAACAAACATTGCTTGTTGGAAGAAAAACAAACAAAATGGAATACGTGATGCTGTGTTTTAAAAGTTACACAGCTGTTAAAACAGATACATGTAAAAGTAAAATGTGTACCGCGTTTATGCTAAAACTATAAAAATTATAACTAAAATGTTCGTGAAATACGACATATGATCCAACAATTTCCAAATTACAATTTCCAAATTTAATGCAAATGCACTATAGATGTGTACATGTGTTTTTATTAATTTGTGTGCCGGCCTGTGTAAGTGTGTGTGTGCATGCGTGTGTGTAGGTGAAAAAGCTCAGTGTGTGACTGCGTGTTTCAAATAAGACTATGTGAATGTGTTTAGCCAGCCGGACTGGCTAGACATTAGAGACTTGATTAAAATAAATCATGAAGCAACTCAGGTGAACAGAAAAATATAAGATAATCTAAAATGTATAAATACAAATACCAACAGAGTACAGGTAGACCTAAATGACTCGGATATATAAATCAGATAGTGTTTGTATAAAAATTAGCTATACAAATTTAGTTGAAACAAAGCTGAAATATATGAGGAGAGCACAATCTCACAATAATTAGCATTTGTGCCTCATACAGCTTAGCCTTGGGTTCAATTAATGGGGTGCTGTGTGCATTGAGTCTATATCTTCTCCCTGTATTTTTGTGGGTTCTGTTCCTACGCTCTGGATTCCTCCCGCAGTCCAAAGACATGTGGGTGGGTCAAATGGTATCTAAATATCTAAAAAAAAGGGAAAGTTTGACCTAGGTGTGTGTGTACAGAGCCCCGTATCTGTGGGTGCCTTGTGGTGGACTGGTGTCTCATTCAGGGTGTTGGACAGGGATGAGCTTCAGATCCCCTGCAAAGCTGAGATAGATAAAGCAGTAAAAAAAAAGGAAACAGATGAAAATAAGATTAGGACCCCTGGTTTTCACTTTAGAAGTAAGATCTCATAAAGAGTTTATAGTTCTCAGATAGGCAGGGAGTGAGCTTCAGAGCGGTGGAACAAGGTGGCTAAATTCACGTCTTGAAAAAAAATACTAAAGAAACTATTAAAAGATGTCCCTTAGCAGAGAGTTAGGCCCTGCTTGTTTCACAGTTAGTAATTAAAATGTAAAGCATTGCAGGGTTCAGAATATAAGACTGCCTAGGGTAAAAGTTATAAAATTTAAGTCAATGTGCTGAATAATGGAGAGCCAGTGCAGAGATGCCACAGTTGGGGCGATGTGGTCACAGTCCCTTAAATGTGTTAGGAGTCACACAGTGGAGTCTTAACCATATAGCTTATTTAGAAGGTGAATAGAGAGACCCACTGTAAACTTATTACAGTAATCTAGTTGAGGTGTGATGGAGGCATGAGTAAGGGTGTTTGCAGCACTGTGTAAAGGATGGTCTTGGCAGTTATGACTATGTGGTCTTCCTCACTATATGTTTGACTTAGATGTCTGAAAGCTGTAGTCGTCTATGTCTAGGAGAAGACTGACAATGACAGAGTCACAGCAAATTTAACAATGTGTTCTCAAAAGGGATTCTACAGTTGACTGAATGCAGAATTTATAGGGTGTGGGACAACACAGAGCCCTAAGGCAACATAGAGGGAGAACAAAGCTGCTCTGATATAACACCTTTAGGTCTCACTCTTTGTAACAAGAATGATATTAAGGAAATTTTGACATAATATAGACTTCTTCTGGATGAAATAGCCATAGTACTGTATGTATTGAATCGTATTGGAATATACAAGTTTGGGAGTAACAGACGAATGTCTATATAATTAAGGTCATGAAGCGATAAGCTAAGGTAATGGCCCTTTTGGTATCTGAAGTGACAGGGTCTTCCCAAATAGGAAATTTCAATATTCAAGACATCCAACAGAGAGCTTCACTCAGAGAGGAAACAGAATGGAAGCAGCAGGGTGCAACCCCTGTAGAGAAGGGAATCTGGAGAGATTCTCAGCAGAAAGATGCAGGAACTCTGAGGAGTTGACATCTGGCCTGTTAAGTGATGGAATTTGATGCCACGAGCCCTGTGACCTCACGGAAGAAGCACAAAGCAGTAGGCCCTGGCTGATCAGAACTGAAAGGTAAATGGCGACCAATCATAATTTCTTCAGATAGGAGACAAGGGAAAAGCATGCGTCTAGTCCATTTGGTAAGATTTCTATCCAGATTAACATGAAGTCTTGATTAATAACGACCCGTGTTTGTTTGGACATTTTGTGAGAAAAAAGTTGAAAGGAGAGAGGAAAACTGATAAAAAACTCTGTTATTAACATTCTATTTCTTCAACAGAAGGGCCAGTAGCTGCTTTCTAAAAAATCTCATTACAGGTGTTATAATATCTGAGCGCTCGAAGAGTGAAGGCCTTGCTTCCGTTACCTCATCAGTCGTAAAACGCAACTCTAATTAATCTGCTTGAGGCCTGGGTGTGTTCAACTCCCAACAGGAGGGACCGGATTGACAAAATAACCTGTTCTTTTGGGTTCCGAGATGGACTTGACCTAGTGGACCACCAAGTTATCACCCCAATGACCTCAAGTTAACATAAAGGATATATTGTTCTTTTCTGAACTGTGGATCCCAATCTTCAGGACGGACAGAGATGCCCCATTTATCTGGGAAACCGGACTGAACTATGAGCGGGGGAATAACCTGACAGATGGTAAATGTGAATATACAGATGCAGCCATTCAAAGTGAGCGGTACAGACACGTACCGGAGGTAATTGGCTGCGGCGTCGCGCATCATGATGCAAGATGACGCGGGGTACCGCGGTACGTGATTGGTTGACCGACAGGGGCACTCGTGGTCCGTTGGTCTGTCGTAGAAAGATTTACAGTACAGTAAACGTCTTTACTGTGCCCGTTGTAGATATTGAATTTTACCACTGAAGGGAAATCTTAGTAGCTGAGCATAAAAAGAATGGGAGCATACTGTAACGCGTGTGAAGGCCATAAAAGATATTAATTTTGGAACATAAACATACAGTACTGTATATGGCTGGTCTTGGTACTTTAAAGTAAAAAATACACACCAGTATTCCATTTCTCCCTAAACATTTTAAGCATCGAAGTCTTTAACTAAAGAGATACCGGAGTCAACAAGCATACTTTTAGAATTTGATTAATAAGGAATATAATATGGAATCGCGTATCTAAAGAATTTAATAACGATATGATTATATTCGTGTACTGCGACAGGGCTGTGTAGGGCTGTTTCGCCTATCTCTTCATGCGAGTTCCCCTGTAGCCTACTGGTCTACGTGCCCGACTACCAACTCACGGGTTGTGTGTTCAAATCCAGCTAGTGCTGTGACTTTTCTTTTAACAAACATTTCTTTGAAAAAATAGAATAGCGATATTATGGACAATCAATTAACTTTTATATTTCAAAATATCACAACATGATCGATTTTAAGTCATTTTTGATAACAATCAACAAACAAACATTTCTTTGAAAAAATGAGACGTTTCCCTTGGTCAGAGATATAAATACAGTATATAATATAAAAATAAATTAAATTTAACTAACATGTGAAATAGCGTGTGAAAAAGTGGTAGTTTTAAGCTTTTCTGCTAATATAATATGGAATCGCGTATCTAAAGAATTTAATAACGATATGATTATATTCGTGTACTGTGACAGGGCTGTGTAGGGCTGTTTCGCCTCTCTCTTCATGCGACTGTACCAGGAAGAGGATTTCTTTCTATTCGAAACGTGTATTTTAAAAGTTTAAGAAGTAAAAACCTTACAGCGTACACAGATTTCTAAACTGATCAGGATCGTTATCTTTGTCATATGCATAATAATGTTCACCGCTCTGTCCAGCAAATTAATAATAAACTTTATTTTATATAGCGTTTTAAACGAATAAGTAATTAGATTGCTCATATACCTAATCACTTGCTTTTTCTTTTTATTTAGGCTCAGATTTAAACTATATATCGTATTATTAATAACCATAATAACAACCAACCAACAAAAACAACCATATAAACATACTACCAACCAAAAACATAGATAACGACCACAATACAAAATCAAATATATCAAACCATTATACTCTCGCGAATTCCTCCAATTATCATAACCCCGCCCCTAATGCAAAACCAAACCCTCCTCCCATCCCAGTTTATCCTCTTTATCATAAACAAAATCCACCTCAATTTTCAACATAAAGCATTACTGCTTACTGGGTTTTTGAGGGGAGGGGGGGAGGTGTCTTTCGCTGGAAATATCGCCTGCTTCTACTTTACGAGTACAACCCCCTCTCTGCCGGAGTGCTGGCTGTGACGAATTAAACCGGTTTCACAGGTATTTTCAAAGTAGGAAGTACAATGTTAACTGGTAGCTGGGCTCCTCAATGGAATCGCTTTAACATGCTAATGCGTTGGTGTAACAGTCCGGGAGTGGCAAGCTTCCAATGTCAACTCGACTCGATTGGAAGACAATGAACGTATTTTAGCCCTAAATGAATTAATAGCAAACATGGTTTACATAAAAGACATTTTTCCAAGAAAGTTTATAATAATACGATCTATAGTTGAAATCTGAGCCTAAATATAAAGAAAAAGCATTTTCAGAGAGCAATCACGCTGTGTTTATGTAGAAAAAGCAATTAGGTTTATGAGCAATCTAATTACCTATTCGCTTAAAACGCTATATAAAATAAAGTTTATTTAGAGATGAATGATCAGTGTCGCAGTTTAAATAATTTTCGTAGGAGGGCTTGGACAGATTCCAAGTGCATTTTTGCAATTTACGTTGCATTGTCCAATGTGCTGTTGTAATACAGTTTAGAATACAGTTAGTCTAAGCTTTATCAGCTTTATTTATGGGTTGCAATTTAGAAAAAGTCAAAAACCGCACTCAAAATGCAATTTAGAGCTTTCTGGCAAGAGGAGACACCCAAATTATAATGTAACATGCCACTGTTTGTGCATGAACAAAGTTATACTGCAATTTTCCTTAGATACGTGATTAAAAAAAATAATTTTTTGGATCCCCAGCGGAACACACTCCATAAGAATCAGAGCTTTTATACAGTATATCCCCTTTAAACACATATATTTAAACACGCGTTTACGATTTAAATCAAAACGCGATTCAATCAATATAAATGTTTATTTTGTAACGCATAGGTGACTATTCATTGTTATTAAAAAGACTTAAATTCGATCATGTTGTGATATTTAGAAATATAAATTTGTTTGGTGCGAGTGAGGTTTTATTTAATCTCTGACCAAGGGAAACGTTTCATTTTTTCAAAGAAATGTTTGTTAAAAAATAAAGTCATAGTTCCATGGTATTCAATCACAGACCATGTGACATGGGAGTCAGGAAACTAACACACAGCGCCACCGGATTTAATAACGCAATAAAAACGCTATAAAATAATGTGACTAGGCACAGAAAAAGTTTACAGCACAGTACAATAATAAATGCTGACCATGACTTTAGAAGCATAAATTACCTTACACTCAATTTAAACACAAGCTGTCTTTAGCCCTCTAAGCTGGTTCATACAGAAATGTAGAGATCCAGGCTCAGAACACACAGCTTCATTAGCGAATGCATATGCAGGACAACTAGAGAAGACGTTTTACAGAGGATGGATTTTTAGAAACATCCCATCAGTGACATCACTGAAGTCAACTCCTAGGTACTGTAACTGTCGTGTGGATAGTTTCACAAGAATCAGACAAGGTTTAAGCATCGCTTGTTCTAGATAAAACTGCAAAAAAAACAACAACCCATAATGTACTTCTTTGCGGCTCTGTTTGCCCAAATCATATATTCACAACGTGAAATTTAGAAAATAATATTACGTAACCAAAATCCGCAATATGGAAACAGAACCTGTGTAATTGTTGATAGATGATGTACTCGTAACATTTTTACAAGACGAACTACAACATTTAAAAAATGACTTGTATGTACTTGGCGACATTGTTAAAGCAGAGTCCCACCACAAAACGAAACTAAAACGCCCTGGGCATACCGTTTCACGCTTCTTATTAGTTGCTCAAAAGTAATTTGACCGTATGAAATGCATAATATAAACCTAGAAACATATACGTGAGCAGTATTTACGTACTGTAGTATCGGTGTTAAGACATACCTCTCAAATACTGTAAATCAAGTTAAAAATATCTCAAGACCGATTCTGGTCATAATGAAACCATGTTTCGTGTATGTTTTCTTTAAAGTACCGAGACCAGCCATATACTGTATGTTTATGTTCCAAAATTAATATCGTTTATGGCCTTCACACGCGTTGCAGTATTCTCCTATTCTTTTTATGCTCAGCTACTAAGATTTCCCTTCAGTGGTAAAATTAGATATGAATATTCAATACTTAAACGGGCACAGTTAAGACATTAAATATACATTTACATACTGTATACAGTACAGTTTTCATACAGTAATATGTTTATGTTCCTAAAACAATCTCTTTTATGAGCATGTGAAAGGCATGGTGAATCGATTCTCAAAAATTACTGTACTTTGCATGATTGGAAACAAATGCGTGATTGCGAAATGCTGTGGTGTTACTTTTACAAAGACGGTCAATGAAAAAAAGAATGTTGACCAGGGCAATACTTTGAGTTTACACTTACAGCTTGTCCAAGGTCATTCATTATTAATACTATTAGTAATATCTTCGTTAAAGACTTTAATGGCCACAGCTCAAACATGAGAGGTTGAGCTTTATTAGCTCCACCTTGCGGAAATTCTGGATATTATTATTTTGCTTGTCGTATTATAGGAGAATTTACGGTAACTCGTGGTATTTACCGGTAACTCGCGGTATTTACCTGTAACTTGCGGTAGACTGCGTACAGCGTACCGGAAAATAATGCGGTATCGCCTGCGCATTTTGAATGGCTGCATCTGTAGGTATAAGTGTTGTATTTTATTTTGTGCACATCAGAGGCCTGTGCAATATCCTGTTATTGCAGAGGCGCCTGATGATATTCTTTGTTATAAGATACCAAGGAAAGTGTTATATGTTGAAGTCTAGTCTAGTGTCTGAAATTGAGTTTTACATTAATTCTGAAGTAAATGGATTATTTACATTGCATTTGAGCAATGACAAGTCAAGCTTTCGGAGAGTGTGAAACCAATTGGACTAAGTTAAACATGACAATTTAAAGTAGTTAATTTAGTAGTGAATTGGTGGTGACTTGTGCAATGGTGTGGAAATGTGGAAACCATTATGAATCCTTTACTGGAATACCTTTCCTCAGATAGCTCTGCGTAATATGTTAGTAATTAAGCTTATCTAGGAAAGCAGAGTTTATCACAAGGACCATAGAGGTTATAAAATATAGTCTGTGTAATAGCACAGATGACCACTCAGTAAGTAATGCACTGAGTCAGTCCATTAGATTACATTCTCTTGTGGCATTGCTTATATGTTAAATAATACCAGTTCTGATATAACCTCTTCTGAGCCAATCACTACCTCTTAAAGGGCTGTACAGAGTTCGCCAACCCAGTGCTGTTTTTCTCACTATCAAGGCATGGTGTGCCTGCAAAGTCTGTGCTGCTTGGTGCCACTGGAATTCCACAAGTGTCAGGCTCCTTCACACTAGAGGGTTATTGTCATTTAAACCCTGGTGGAGTGCAGAGCTGACTGAAGATGGAGAACTAGGAGAGGTGGTTTAGCCTGCAGTGTCCAGTAATTAACAGGCAGGACAATCATTCAAGAAGAGGAAATTAAAAGTCAGTCTGGAGCATGGAATAGTGATGAGGTTGGCAGACTCTGTGATGATTGGTGTGTATATAGCTCTTGACAATTGGTGAGACATTGGGCAGTTGCCACATCAGAAGCCTCAGTGCTAGTTCCTGTGACTAGCATCATTTATTACCAAACTGTGAGATTTCTATTCATGAAATAGTAATTTGCCTTCTAGTCAGATAAGAGGAACTAGGGTTTTACCATTGACCCCTCACCCACACCACCAGTTCTTCAACAGAGTTAAGGAAATCAAATCTAAAACTCCCAAGCTCAGGTCCTTCCAATAGGGAATGGCTAAGGCTGTAAGAGGAGTGCAAATACCCAAAACCTCAGGTCAAATGAGTCAACGGGCTCTGCTGATGTGTACGTGGAGGGTAATAGGTAACCTACCGGGGATATCGCCAGGTGGTTAACAGGAGGGACTGAAGTAGGAAAACATATATATATATATTATTGATGGAAAATATATATAATTTATCTATATTCAACACTACAGTGTTGGTTCAGGCGCATTGTGTAATATGTCGGCTGTTTTAACATATCTTAAGCAGCTCCAACAATTACAGCTACACATCAAAGGACAGGACTTGAGACAGAACCAGCCGGTCATCTCATGCTACATATCAAAGGACAGCTACACATCAAAGGACAGGACTTGAGACAGGACCAACCAGTCAATTCATGCTACATATCAAAGGGCAAGACGAATACACATGAAACAGTGAAACAAAACATCTTCCTGAGATCATACTGTATATAAGAGCTGGGAAACCCTTGCAGTTTGTCTGTCCTGTGGGGCAGACCCAACGCGCGTTGATGTCATTATTGAGCGCAATAAAACAACTGAATCCACAAAGACTGTGTCCTGCTCCTTGGATGAAGGATTTCCCACAACAGTGTGATGCCATGGGGAGTATGGTTATCACAAGGCTATATAATATAGGAGGATCTCAGTACACAGACAAACCTGGAGACAACCTGGCAGTTAATGTTTTTTTTTATTTCAATCACAAAACTAAAGAAAAAAATAACAAAGCAAAACAAATCTGTCTTGCATTTGAGATCCTAACTAATATTAAGTTCACCTCACTTAATAGCAGGGTCAGCTCCTCTGCCACCAGTATGTTTATTTTCTGTTGGATACACTGTTTAAACCAAAAATAGAACTCACCCTTTTGACTCAACCTCCATGTAACTTCAGCAGTTTGTATTACATTCAATTTCCTCCTCCTCTGGTCCGTAGTCTTTCCATAGCTTTCTTTCTCTCTTCGGTCTTAGGTCTTCCCATATTCAGGTCTGGACATAATTGGTTTCCCTTTTTAGTCTCAAGTCTTGCTGTAATTAGATTTCCCTTTCCTTTAGTTTCAGGTCTTACTGTAATTATTTTTCTCCTTTCAGTCTCATGTTAATACAATTTGCTATAGTAATACCCAGCATCTAGAAAGTGGCACCCTTTACTCACCCTGCATTTCCTAAGCAATATCAGATGCCCTAACTATTGGCTTAATGGTCAACTGCAATAAACAAACAGGAATCTGCACATCCCAACGCAACCTTTATCATCGCGGGTGACTTTAATCAAACAAATCTCAAATCCGTTCTCCCAAAATACCATCAGCATGTCTCCTTCCAACGGGAGGAGAAAATACTCCATGTTTACACCAAGATTCAGAACGCTTACAAGGCAGTACCCCTCCCCCACTGTGGAAACTCAGAACACATCACTATGTTTCTCCTCCTTGCATACAGACAGCTGCACAGGCGAGTGAAACCAGTGGTCAGAACGTTGAAAGTGTGGCCTGAAGGAGCTGAATCAGTCCTGCAGGACTGTTTTGAATGCACTGACTGGAGTGTGTTTAAAGAGGCTGCCACACAGGGATCATACACCGACATACAGGAATATGCATCGTCAGTCACTAGCTACATCAGGAAATGTGCTGACTATGTCACACTCACAAAAGAAATAAGAACTTTTCCCAACCAGAAACCATGGATAAACTGAGGTTCGCATCCTAATCAAAGCAAGGGATGCAGCATTCAAATCGGGCAATAAATCAGAACTAAGGTCAGCCAGGATCAATCTAAACAATGGTATTAAACATGCAAAAAACATACTCAAACAAGAATTAGAGGAACACTTCACCACTAATGACCCAAGGCGCATGTGGCAAGATATAATAATAATAATTATAATAATTGCTTACACTTATATAGCACTTTTCTGGACAGTCCACTCAAAGCGCTTTACAGGTAATGGGGACTCCCCTCCACCACCACCAATGTGCAGCATCCACCTGGATGATGCGACGGCAGCCATAGTGCGCCAGAACGCTCACCACACATCAGCAATCAGTGGGGAGGAGAGCAGAGTAATGAAGCCAATTTATAGAGGGGGATTGTTAGGAGGCCATGATTGATAAAGGCCAATGGGAGATTTGGCCAGGACACCGGGGTACACCCCTACTCTTTTCGAGAAACGCCCTGGGATTTTTAATGACCACAGAGAGTCAGGACCTCAGTTTAACATCTCATCCGAAGGACGGCACCTGTTTACAGTATAGTGTCCCTGTCACTACACTGGGGCATTTGGACCCACATGAGCCGCAGGGTGAGCACCCCCTGCTGGCCCAACTAACACCTCTTCCAGCAGCAACCTTAGTTGCTCCCAGGAGGTCTCCCATCCAGGTACTGACCAGGCTCACACCTGCTTAGCTTCAGTGGGTTGCCAGTTGTGAGCTGCAGGGTGATATACAGGCCCTCACAGACTTCAAGAGGAAGAACATCTATGCACCTGCCCATGATGCCTCTCTGCCTAACGAGCTCAACACCTTCTATGCTCGGTTTGAAGCCAGCAACACAGAACTAGCCATCAGAGCTGTATCCTCCGCAGCTGACCAGCTGCTCTCACTGTCTGCAGATGAGGTGAGGAGTTCTCTGCAAAAAGTGAACACACGCAAGGCTGCAGGACCTGACAGCATACCCAGTCACGTCCTCAGAGCCTGCGCCAATCAACTGCCAACTGTATTCACAGACATTTTCAACATTTCTCTGGCCCAAGCCGTAGTCCCCACCTGCTTCAAGACAAACACCATCATCCCAATCCAGAAAAAAACCCCAGTGACATGTCTTAATGACTACCAACCAGTGGCACTAACACCTGTCATCATGAAATGCTTCGAGAAGCTGGTCATGAAGCACATTAAGGACACCATCCCAAACACACTGGACCCGTACCAATTTGCCTACCGGCCCAACAGATCCACAGATGACGCAATCTCCATTGCCATACACACTGACTTCAGCTCAGCTGTTAACACTATCATTCCAGAGAAACTAGTCAAGAAACTCAGTGCACTTGGTCTCAACACCACACTCTGCAACTGGATTCGGGACTTTCTGACAGGCAGACCTCAGGCTGTCAGGCTTGGAAACCACACTTCCGGCACACTAACTCTGAACACTGGGGTCCCCCAGGGGTGTGTGCTTAGTCCATTACTCTACTCCCTCTACACCCACGACTGTAAGGCCAAACACAACACCAATCCCATCATCAAATTTGCCGATGACACCACAGTTGTAGGTCTGATCACAGAAAATGATGAGAGGGCCTACAGGGAGGAGGTCAATCTCCTTACAACGGGGTGTGAAGACAACAACCTCACCCTCAACATCAGCAAAACCAAGGAGCTAATCGTTGATTTCAGGAAACTGCAAAACGGACATGCCCCTATCCACATCAACGGGACTGAAGTGGAAAGGGTCAGTAACTTTAAATTCCTTGGCGTCCATATCACCGAGGACCTCACATGATCTCTCAATGCCACCTGTCTGATCAAGAAAGCGCAACAGCGCCTGTACTTCCTAAGTTGGTTGAAGAAGGCTAAGATACAGATGCAGCCATTCAAAATGGGTGAGGAATTTCGAGATGCAAATAGGCTCAATAAACATATCAAGAAGGCTGGCACTGTGTTGGGGATGAGCCTTGACCCCATGGAGGTGGTGGCTGAGAGGAGAACGTGCACGTTTTGCACATATTTTATTGTTTTTACAGTGACTATGATCAGCACATTTTGCACACACCTATGTATTTATTTATTTTTATTTATTTATTTTGTTGTCTTTTGTTTTATAACTATTCTGATGTCTGTTTTGCTGTGTCTTGGGCTGGACTGCTGTAACACATCAATTTCCCTACGGGGTTAATAAAGTATTATCTATCTATATATTGTATAGTGGACTCTGGAATTATTGGCACCCCTTTACACATATGAAGAAAAAAGAAGTATAAAAACAAATGAGTTCATTAAGCACTGACATATATTTCCAACATAAGGAATTCATTATCCTGAACTAATAATTCAATGGAATCAACCAAGACAAAAAAAATCATTATCAATTATTCTCCCCAAGATAAAATAAACAATTATTGGCACCCCTGTTTTTAGTAGTTGGTGGAGCCTCCCTTGGCAAGGATAATGGCAGTAAGTCTTTTCCTGTAATATTTGTTCAGGTTAGTAACACATTGGGAGAAATCCTAGACCGTTCCTCCATGAAGAACCTTTCCATATCCTTGAGGTTTCTAGATGTGCGCTTGTCGACAGCCGTCTTCAGCTCAGACCAGAGGTTTTCAATAGGGTACAAGTCAGGGGACTGCGATGGCCATGGCAAAACGTTGATTTTCTTTTCTGTCAACCATTTCTTTGTTGATTTTTAAGTGTGTTTTGGATCAATGTCGAAAGATCCATCTTCCGCCAAGGCACAGCATAATGGCAGAGTCTACTGTTTATATATATATGTTATATATACTGTATGTATATAGATGCAGCCATTCAAAATGGGTGAGGTATTTCGCGGCATACCCCGGTGGGCGTGTCGCGGTATCACGCGGTATCACGTGGTTAATCGCGCGTCAGTTGACACTCTGCCGGAAACTATCCAGCGTCACCTTGTAAAACCGCCAGGGGGAGCTTAACTTCTCATGTACAGCATTTGAGCCTTTAATTTTGAACTGTGTATTACAGCATGTTAATCATCAGTCATTAAAATGTTGGTATATTTTATGAAAGCAAGATTGCTCAGTTGGACAAAAGTACACAACCTACCTTTATCAGAAATATTTATGCATCAAAGCCTTTACTGAAGATATTACTAATAGTATTAATAATGGATGACTTTGGACAAGCTGTATACTCAAAGTATAATTTCTTTAGCACATTTGTACAAGCACTTGGAATCTGTCCAAGCCATACTTTGTCAGGCATTTTGTTTTACTTCAACGGGCATAAAAACTTCCTTGCTTTTAACAGGGCGTTTCATAATTTCTAACTACGAAAATGATTTAAAATGCGACACCTATCATTCAACTAGAGCTTAAAATATCACAAGGATCCTCAAGAGCACAGCAAAGAGTGTATTAAAAGACACTTGTATTTATCAACGCTTTCTTTTCCGTATACCAGATTTTATGGAACCACTTCAGAGGGGTGTCAGCCAGTCAGATTCCAGGAATCGGCACTTTAAAGGAAAAATACACACCGGTATTCCATTTCTCCCTAAACATTGTAAGCTTCGAAGTCTTTAACTAACGTGATACCGGAGTCAACAAGCATACTTTTAGAATTTGATTAAAAGGGAATATAATATGGAATCGCGTATCTAAAGAATTTAATAACGGTATGATTATATCCGTGTACTGCGACAGGGCTGTGTAGGGCTGTTTCGCCTGCCTGTTCATGCGACCTGTCTTGTAGCCTACTGGTCTAGGTGCGTGACTACCAGCTAGCAGGTTGTGTGTTCGAATCTAGCTGGTGCTGGGCTTCTCTTTTAACAAACATTTCTTCGAAAAAATAGGTAAGCGATATTATGGACAATCTATTGACTTTTATATTTCAAAATATCGCAACATGATTGATATTTGCGATATTTTGAACATATCTTTCCTTCTGACAGCGGTTCCTGCTTCTATTGTGTGTGTGTGTGCAACAGAGTAAATTTTTATAGAGAAATGGAGGCTGGACAGTATGCGTTACAATATAAACATTTATATTGATTTAAATCGTGTTCTGATTTAAATAACTTTTATTATTTTTATTATTTATTTAAATAATAAAAGTAACACCACAGCATTTCGCAATCATGCATTTGTTTCCAATCATGCAAAGTACAGTGATTCACCATGCCTTTCACATGCTCATAAAAGAGATTGATTTAGGAACATAAACATATTATCGTATGCAAACTGTACTGTATACAGTATGTATATGTATATTTAATGTCTTAACTGTGCCCGTTTAAGTATTGAATATTCATATCTAATTTTACCACTGAAGGGAAATCTTAGTAGCTGAGCATAAAAAGAATCGGAGCATACTGCAACGCGTGTGAAGGCCATAAACGATATTAATTTTGGAACATAAACATACAGTATATGGCTGGTCTCGGTACTTTAAAGAAAACATACACGAAACATGGTTTCATTATGACCAGAATCCGTCTTGAGATATTTTTAACTTGATTTACAGTATTTGAGAGGTATGTCTTAACACCGATACTACAGTGCTTAAGTACTGCTCACGTATATGTTTCTAGGTTTATATTATGCATTTCATACGGTCAAATTACTTTTGAGCAACTAATAAGAAGCGCGAAACGGTTTGCGTTTTAGTTTCGTTTTGTGCTGGGACCCGTGGATTGATTAGAGATATCAAGTACATACAAGTCATTTTTTAAATGTTGTAGTTCGTCTTGAAAAAATGTTACGAGTACATCATCTATCAACAATTACACAGGTTCTGTTTCCATATTGCGGATTTTGGTTACGTAATATTATTTTCTAGATTTCATGTTATGAATATATGATTTGGGCAAACAGAGCCGCAAAGAAGTACATTATAGGTTGTTGTTTTTTTTTTGCAGTTTTATCTAGAACAAGCGATGCTTAAACCTTTGTCTGATTCTTGTGAAACTATCCACACGACAGTTACAGTACCTAGGAGTTGACTTCAGTGATGTCACTGATGGGATGTTTCTAAAAATCCATCCTCTGTAAAACGGCTTCTCTAGTTGTCCTGCATATGTATTCGCTAATGAAGCTGTGTGTTCTGAGCCTGGATCTCTACATTTCTGTATGAACCAGCTTAGAGGGCTAAAGACAGCTTGTGTTTAAATTGAGTGTAAGGCAATTTATGCTTCTAAAGTCATGGTCAGCATTTATTATTGTACTGTGCTGTAAACTTGTTCTGTGCCTAGTCACATTATTTTATAGCGTTTTTATAGTGTTATCAAATCCGGTGGCGCTGTGTGTTAGTTTCCTGACTCCCATGTCACATGGTCTGTGATTGAAACCTGTGAAACCGGTTTAATTCGTCACAGCCAGCACTCCGGTTGTAAAGTAGAAGCAGGCGAGATTTCCAGCGAAATACACATCCCCCTTCTTCAGGTGTGAGGGTCTTCTGCTCAGAATGAAACGCTAAAATGTAATGTAGGCTCTGAATGGGTTCAATTATGATTTGGGCTTGATTAAGGTCGCTGCCTTTCATCTAAAACCCTACTTGAATCCTTCTAAACTAAAAATCAGTGTTAGTGAGTTCTAAATAAAGAGGTATCCAGGTAACAGTGAAACGGGCGGACAGTCTGGGGAGATCGCCCGTTTTCCATGTAAATAGTTCCCTGGTTCCGCACCCCTTGGTGTTTCTCTCGCTCTCTCTCGGGTCACCTGATCATTAGCTCGAAAGGTTTGAGTGCTTTGTGTATATTCTAATGGTAGTGGGGGCAGGGTGTGTGGGAACAGGTTTGGTTGAAATTGCATTGGAGATCTATGTTCTTCACACCTGAAACATTTTCTCTGAAAGCATTTTCTTCGCAGTTTAACCGATCTTGTTACAGCATGTTACAGTTTACTATTATTAACCATATTAATTTTAAGTGCTTAATGTAAAATCTTGTAAAAACATATTTTCATTGTTCAAATATACATTAAGTCTGACTATCATATAATAAGTTAAATACAAAACTAAAGAAAAAATAGGGTTAAATATAATTCAAAATATTTTGCTAACAATGTTAACTGTTTATGCATAATAAAATGTATTAACTAAGGAGTAGGATGGCACAGTTGTTAGTATGTTTTTTGTTTTGTTTCTTTTTCATAAATACAACAGTATACCTGATGTCTCAGTGGCTTTCAAAATTAAATTATGCATGCAAACCTGTGAACTAGAAAGATAACTAAGATATCCATCCATTTATAATGGTGGCAAAGTGGTTAGCATTGCTATCTTGCAGCACTGGGGTCCTAGGTTCAATTCCTGCCATCCTGTGTGTGTGGGGTTTACATGTTCTCTCTGGGTTACATGGTTTTTCTCCATATGTGTGATATGACTCCCTCTCGCACTCCAAAACATACTGGTAAGTTAATTGGTTTATGGGAAAACTGGCCCTGGTGTGTGTGTTTGTGTCTGTCTGTCCTGTGATGGACTGGCGCTATGTCCAGGGTGTATTCTGCCTTGTGTCCATTGCTTACTGGGATAGGCTCCAAATCCTCTGTACTGGATAAAGAGATTAGAAATGGAAGTAAAGGCACTGTGTGGATGGAACTATACACAGTGTTAGAAACCCACTATGAAATGGCAGCATCTCAGCAAACATAGCTGATGCGGATCCACAGAGCCAGCATATTAAGATGTTTATAATTAGAGGCAATTTGTTTAAATAACTAGGTATGGATACTGATGTGCAAGAGAGGTGGAAAGGCTGTTTCCTTAAGCCAGCACTATAAAATGTTTTATTCTCAGTGAGATGCTGCCATTTCATAGTGGGTTTATAACACTGTGTATAGTTCCATCCACACAGTGCCTTTACTTCCATCCATTTCTAATCTCTTTATCCAGTACAGAGGATTTGGAGCCCATCCCAGTAAGCGACGGACACAAGGCAGAATACACCCTGAACATAGCGCCAGTCCATCACAGGACAGACAGACACAAACACACACACACCAGGGCCAGTTTAAATCTAACCTCAGAACCTTTCTTTTCAGAAGACTTAGTGTCTGTATCTGCTTCATTTACTAATTTTGGTAGCACCTCTAACTGCTTGTCTTTCTTATATGCATTAACTTTGTAATCTGTGGTCCTTTTATCTGTTTTTACATCTACTGTATTGCTTTGCGATGCCACCTTTAATGGTGATATATCAAATAAAGTTTTTTATTATTGTTATAGGGAAACATGATCAGATTTTCCCTGGTTCAGAAAAAAAGATCTAAAGTATACTAGTTTGTCACTCTTCTCATTCCCTTTGCTAAATGACTTTTCATACTAATCTGATCAGTCTAACTGCCAGTTTTCTGTGCTTTCTCTATCCTGCTAGATTTGCAATTATTCTGAAAATTTTCATCTTGAAATAACTCATTTCTAAATACCTTTTTCACTGTTAACATCTTGCAGCAAATCTGCAACAAAATATACACTCTGACAGTTCATCCTGATACCAACATTAAATAAAACAAATCTTAAGATTTCTATATTTATGTCTTTATTTAGTGGTTTCATTAGTGACAAAGGCTAAACTTTCTTGGAAAAATGTCTTTTATGTAAACCATGTTTGCTATTAATTCATTTAGGGCTAAAATACGTTCATTGTCTTCCAATCGAGTCGAGTTGACATTGGAAGCTTGCCACTCCCGGACTGTTACACCAACGCATTAGCATGTTAAAGCGATTCCATTGAGGAGCCCAGCTACCAGTTAACACTGTACTTCCTACTTTGAAAATACCTGTGAAACCGGTTTAATTCGTCACAGCCAGCACTCCGGCAGAGAGGGGGTTGTACTCGTAAAGTAGAAGCAGGCGATATTTCCAGCGAAAGACACCTCCCTCCCCCCCTCAAAAACCCAGTAAGCAGTAATGCTTTATGTTGAAAATTGAGGTGGATTTTGTTTAAGATAAAGAGGATAAACTGGGATGGGAGGAGGGTTTGGTTTTGCATAAGGGGCGGGATTATGATAATTGGAGGAATTCGCGAGAGTATAATGGTTTGATATATTTTGATTTTGTATTGTGGTCGTTATCTATGTTTTGGTTGGTAGTATGTTTATATGGTTGTTTTTGTTGGTTGGTTGTTATTATGGTTATTAATAATACGATCTATAGTTGAAATCTGAGCCTAAATAAAAAGAAAAAGCAAGTGATTAGGTTTATGAGCAATCTAATTACTTATTTGTTTAAAACGCTATATAAAATAAAGTTTATTATTAATTTGCTGGACAGAGCAGTAAACATTATTATGCATAAGACAAAGATAACGATCCTGATCAGTTTAGAAATCTGTGTACGCTGTAAGGTTTTTACTTCTTAAACTTTTAAAATACACGTTTCGAATAGAAAGAAATCCTCTTCCTGGTACAGTCGCATGAAGAGAGAGGCAAAACAGCCCTACACAGCCCTGTCACAGTACACGAATATAATCATATCGTTATTAAATTCTTTAGATACGCGATTCCATATTATATTAGCAGAAAAGCTTAAAACTACCACTTTTTCACACGCTATTTCACATGTTAGTTAAATTTAATTTATTTTTATATTATATATTTATATCTCTGACCAAGGGAAACGTCTCATTTTTTCAAAGAAATGTTTGTTTGTTGATTGTTATCAAAAATGACTTAAAATCGATCATGTTGTGATATTTTGAAATATAAAAGTTAATTGATTGTGCATAATATCGCTATTCTATTTTTTCAAAGAAATGTTTGTTAAAAGAAAAGTCCAGCACCAGCTGGATTTGAACACACAACCCATGAGTTGGTAGTCGGGCACATAGACCAGTAGGCTACAGGGGAACTCATATGAAGAGGTAGGCGAAACAGCCCTACACAGCCCTGTCGCAGTACACGAATATAATCATATCGTTATTAAATTCTTTAGATACGCGATTCCATATTATATTCCCTTTTAATCAAATTCTAAAAGTATGCTTGTTGACTCCGGTATCACGTTAGTTAAAGACTTCGAAGCTTATAATGTTTAGGGAGAAATGGAATACCGGTGTGTATTTTTCCTTTAAAGTACCAAGATCAGCTATATACTGTATGTTTATGTTCCAAAATTAATATCGTTTATGGCCTTCACACGCGTTACAGTATGCTCCTATTCTTTTTATGCTCAGCTACTAAGATTTCCCTTCAGTGGTAAAATTCAATATCTACAACGGGCACAGTAAAGACGTTTACAGTAAGTCTTTCTACGACAGACCAACGGACCACGAGTGCCCCTGTCGGTCAACCAATCACGCACCGCGGTATTTTGCGTCATAGCGCGTCACGATGCACGACGCCGTAGCCAATTACCTCCGATACGTGTCTGTACCGCGCACTTTGAATGGCTGCATCTGTATGTCCCCAGATCCTCACTAACTTTTACAGATGCACTACAGAAAGCACACTGACAGGTTGCAGTGTGGTATGGCAACTGCAGTATTGCTCACCGCAAAGCCCTACAGCGGGTGGTGAAAACTGCCCAGTCCATCACTGGGGTTGCCCTCCCATCTGTACAGGACAGACGGTGCTTAAGGAAAGCTCTAAGCATCATCAAAGACCCCACACATCCCAGCTACAGACTGTATGACCCTCTACCATCTGGAAAACGGTACTGGAGCATTCAGGCCCGGACTACAAGACTTAGAGACAGTTTTTACCCCACACTATCAAATTATTAAACTCCCAGCCTCTCTCTCACTCTTACTCTCACCTCACCTCTCACCTATGATCTGAACCTCACAGTGCCTTCTTTCTTACCAAAAACTCACGCATTGAAATCTACCTTACCTTACATGTCAACCTTACATGTCTCACTCCCCATAATTTCTATCCTTTTATTTCATTCTGTTGATGCATGTTTTTGCACATCTGATGTTGTTTTTGCACATTACCTGTTACCTTTTTGTTGTTTTGCACATTGCCTGTTGTTGTTTTGCACAGTGCCTGTTGTCTCTGTCTTTCTTTTATTATACAATTGTACTGTTGTTGTTGTTTTTGTACTATGTATCGTCTGAGAGCTAGCTAAATAGCATTTTGTTATACCATATACCTGTACAGATGCAGCCATTCAAAATGCACAGTACAAACCCGCTGTACGGTAAACTACCCACAAGCCACCGCAGGGCACCGCGGTAAGTGATTGGCTGGCCAAAATGACAGACAGGGGCACTCATGGTGCATTGGTCGGTAGTGAAAAGATTTAATCATTTAATCACTTTACTGTGCACATTTTAATCCACTTAGTATTGAATATTTATATGGAATTTTACCACTAAAGGGAAATTTTAGTAGCTGAGCATAAAAAGAAGAGGAGCATAACGCATCTGAAGGTCATAAACGATATTAATTTAGGAACATAAACATTACTGTATGTAAATTGTTGTTATTGTTTTTATCCTGTAAACAGACATCGTACAGCGTGTACAATTCATGTGTTGCGGTACATGAATATAATTATATCGTTATAAATTTCTTTCAATACGCAATTCCATATTATATTCCCTTTTAATCAAATTCTAAAAGTATGCTTGTTGACTATCACTTTAGTTAAAGACTTCAATGCTTAAATGTTTAGGGAGAAATGGAATACTGGTGTGTATGTTTTCTTTAAAGTACCAAGACCAGCCATATACTGTATGTTTATGTTCCAAAATTAATATCGTTTACGGCCTTCACACGCGTTACAGTATGATCCTATTCTTTTTATGCTCAGCTACTAAGATTTCCCTTCAGTGGTTAAATTCCATATAAATATTCAATACTTAAACGGGCACAGTAAAGACATTAAATATACATATACATACTGTATACAGTACAGTTTGCATACAGTAATATGTTTATGTTCCTAAATCAATCTCTTTTATGAGCATGTGAAAGGCATGGTGAATCGGAGATTCTCAAAAATTACTGTACTTTGCATGATTGGAAACAAATGTCTGATTGCGAAATGCTGTGGTGTTACTTTTACAAAGACGGTCAATGAAAAAAAGAATGTGGACCAGGGCAATACTTTGAGTTTACAGCTTGTCCAAGGTCATTCATTATTAATACTATTAGTAATATCTTCGTTAAAGACTTTGATAGTGACAGCTCAAACATGAGAGGTTGAGCTTTATTAGCTCCACCTTGCGGAAATTCCGGATTCTATTATTTTACTTTCGGTATTATAGGAGAATTTAACGTAACTCGTAAAGGGCACCGCAAAATAATGCGGTATCGCCCGTTTGTTTTGAATGGCTGCATCTGTATATGAGTATAATGACAATAAACTTGAACTTGAATTTATATAGGTTGGATCAGGGCATGGGTCTGTTTCAGCAGTTGTTGGCTGATGTCATCTTATAAACTGGAGATCTCATGTGGTCATTTTGTTTTGGGCCAAGGCCTCCATAAAGTGAATGGTGCTTCAGGGAAAGTAATGTCCTTCAAGGACAAAGGCTGTTGTGGTATCACCATACCTATGTTAGTTTTGTTACTTTGCCATTTAAATTTCTCAGCATGAAGATCAACTTTGTTCAAAATAAGAAAAGATTTTAGCACAATACCAAAACAACAACAACCCTTTAGTCCTTGAAATTCTATTAAAAAGTTCCTGTATCTGAGGGCCTGCTTTATAATATTTATAAGAATATAAGCTACTTTTTAATACACTAAATACAGAGATAAATGAATTAAAAATATGAAGTGTATTAAAAATGAAGTCACCACTGGACTGTTAAGTAGCTCGCAGAGCTCTCAGCAGTCAGAGATGACATTAAGATCTCATTAATATATTCATCATGTTCTTATATTTTAATGCCATTAAAAAGAATGAAGTATTACCATTTAAACTGTAGTCACCTGAATCATGCAAATACCGAGTTTTTTTAATGTTCTGAAATTGTGATTTAGATAAAGCAATTCAAAATAGTTTATAACATAAATGGATTTCCATTTATGAGTTATTTTGATTAAAATAATTTCTATGAAATGCCATAAAGAAACAAATAGAAGTATTTTCAAGAAATTATACATTTCTTGAAATAAAATTAATCTAAAACTATAGTATGAAAACCACACATTTTTGTCATCTTCTGTCATCTTTTGTCACACCATTCAGTAGATCTATTAATAGGGGTGCTCCTTCATCACCTTATTGTTAGACAAGGAGTACTGCGAACGCGACCCTGCTCAGTGTTCACCTCTCCTCAAGTGTTTGTTTTATTGCAGTGTTTCTACAGCTAAGGTGTAGTGCTGGCCTTCATTTGTCAGACTGGGTTACAAGAATGGACTTTTGTATGTCACCATTATCGAACCTGTGCCTTTTGACTTATGGACTACACAACACAGTCTTAGTTAAATTTGGCATTCAAATGTAGAAGATGGGGGTTTTCATTTGCTGTAACAATTGGAACTTGTAACAGTAACTTGTAAGAGTGATTAATGACTTTTAGGCGCCAATCAAAGTTTAGATGGTCACTGTCCTGGGAAGACCATTATCCAAAAGATAATCTCACCTCCCTTACTTTCCCACAAGCAAGTCATTCTATGGCTGAGATCACAAAACAGGTCTCTTTAGTTACTATCTATAATAACACTTAATTATAAGTAAAATAATAGGCCTTGAAATTACACAAAGTAAAACATTAAGCAATGCATACATATAACTGTGTATATTGTGAAAGCATCCCTTATGTACTGTAGGTGTCCACAAATGTGAAATTCATTTTGTTTCCATTACTGTTGTTGTAACAGAACGAATAAGGTTCTTGATCCCGAGATGAAGTAAAACAGATGAGTTTATTGCATGCAAGGAACAATAAAGCCGAAGTCTTGTTTCCCGCAAGAAACAACAAAACCGAAGTATTGTTCCACGTACTGGTACAAAGTTTTGGGTTATATAGTGTTTTCTTCTCCGTTTCTGACGTCACTCGGTCTGATGGTAAAGAGGGGGGTGCATGGTATTTGGCCAGTTTACGATGTTCTGGACAAATGGTCAGTTTAAGATTACACCCAGGGGGGTTCCTAGCTTGCATCTGCAATCCTTATCAGTTAACCCCCTTTCCTGCCATAAACCCCAGCTTGTGACTTAGACGTCTAAACCCCCTACAGAAAGGATTAAATTCAAACCCCCGTCTTCACATCTTTCTTCATTCCCCCCTTATAAAATATGGCATACGTCAGTGTAGCCTATTTTTATACATACAATGTCAGGGCAGATCTTTCCTTTCTTGGCGAACAGGTATGTATTGCCATGACATTGTACGTTCCACGGTTATAGCAAGATGTGATACATGTTTTTGTGCACGTGATGATTACAATTATACATATAAACAATACTATTCCTACAAATAAACACTGTAAAAAGGTTCCACCCCAGGCCCCAAACACAGACTTTACCCAAAACCCAATTCCCCAATTTTCAGTATAATAGTCCTGATATTTCTGTCCCTCATTGTAAATGTGTTGGGCCAGATCTGAGATGTGCTCAGAATTATCAGGAATATATGTGCAGCATTCAGTGCCAATTACTGCACAAGTTCCTCCTTGGGCCGCCAGTACATAATCTAACGCTAGTCGGTTCTGCATGGCCACTGTTCTGAGGGCTACCATCTCATCATTAACAGCCTTCAGACTAGATGAGGTAGAATTTGCTAATTCTTCTAAAGTCGAGGCCATTTGAATTAACTCTCGACTCAGAAAGTTCATGCCGGCTTGTGGAAATATTATACCTAAATAATATTCCCAATCAGCCAATTTTCTTTGTGGTCTGTGGTTAGGTCCGAAGGGACTGTGGGTTTGAACACGGATATGAGGAACCACATATCCTAAATAACATGAGCCAGACCACTGGGCTGGCAACCATGGGTAGGCTCGTTTTCCACAAATGAAATATGTTCCGTTTGGCGCTCCCCATGCCTCTGAAAATAGGAAGCTTATACCGAATTGTGGGGTGTGCCGATCCCATCCTGGAATTTGGAAGGTGGAGGTGGATATATTTGCAGTGATGGTAAGGTTGCAACGACTCCATCCAACCAAGTGCAGACCATTAGTGTGCTGAAAACATATGTTTCCCTCACGTTCCTTATTTAGAGTCAGGTATGGTGGTGTATGGCTTCTGTTATATTTAGGAGCGTAAGAGCCTGTGAAACTCGTGGGCTCTAAGCCTCGCTCCTGTAGATATTGTAATGTTGTGCAGGTTAAAGTCGTGTTATGGCAACCCCCATAGTTTGTCATATTAAAATCTCCTAAATTATCCCTCCAAATGTTCATGCCTATGACTTCCTCGAGACGCCAAGGAATGGCCCCCATAGGAAGTCCTCCCTGTACATATTTGGGTAATGTGGCACACACCCAGCAGGCACTTTGGTTGGTTTTCTTAGCTGTCAGATAGGAGAGGCCTAAAAAGGAATTAATTCCATGTTCTCCTTTGTGGGAGAGATAATCATTAATCCCTGCGGAACATAGTCCTACAGCAACAATTATCGTTATTAACAGAAATTATTTCATTCTGAGTCTGCAACTGGGGATGAGGCTCGTCGGCAGTGTGACGCGTGGATCCAGCAATCTTTTCCTTCCACTCGAACCGCAGACTCAGTTGTCAACAGGATCTGGTAGGGTCCGTCCCACCTGGGCTGGAGAACCTGTGAAGGAAATTTCCTGATCCACACCCACTCTCCTAGGATGAGGTTGTGCCCTCCTTCAGGTGGTGGTCCCCACGCCTCCAGGACCTGCTCGCGGGCTCCTTGGGTGGCTTCTGTCAGCAACTTGCAATAATACAAAGGAATGGTTGATCCATCTGAGGAAACCCCAGTCTCAGCACCTGTAAGAGAGCTTGTTTCAAATTATTACAGGCGGCTTTTGCTGCGGGAACCAAGGGAATCTTGTCCTTGTACTGCACTCCCCCCTTAAGCAGATCTGTTAAGAGTTGTGCTCACCCTGTAAAAACATTGCACCCAGGCCCTGTTAAAATTTCACAATGCTAGACACAAAAGGGCCTTATCATAACTGCTTCTATTAGACACTCTAAAGCTGAAGCAACTCAGACTTGTGGGTTTCCTCGTCAGGGGAAGCACTCAGAATACCATCAACATACTGAGTGATCACAGTCAGTTGAAGCCACGTGATACCCTGTTCTGGATAGTCATTCTTTGTAATGCATAATATTCCAACCATATAGATCTGGGATAAAACCACCCATTAAAATCTGGTACTCAGCAAGTAAAACTTGCTGCCCCAATACTCCTGTGGCCTCCTGCCGTCTTCCCATATACATTGCTCTATAGTACACTGTTGAACAGAGGAGTGAAACAAGCAGGACAGTAGTGCTCCAGTATCCCCTAACAGAGAAACCAACACTCCATTAACAGTACATTTTTATCCACTGGACTGGGACAGACTCAGGGAGGCTACAAGGGATTTACAGGATCTAATCGTTAGGTAAACAGATTTTCTCACAAGACGTTATTCTCCCCAGTCTCGATTCTAAACCTACAGCGTTTCAGCATGTCTGGTTTCGAGACATTCGAATAAAACCAAATTGTTTCCACTATTGCAACTAATTGTATAAAAATACAAAAACTGTTTAACTACTTTTACGTCCACCTGTACTGTACTTATACGTTTCAGACGCTCTTATATTTTCCAATCTCCTTAAGTTGATTTTCGTCAAGTCTCTTTAGTTACGTCTCTAGCCAGTCCCGCTGGCTAAACACACTCACACCGTCATTTAGTATACCAAAACTCACAGTTACACACATACATGCCGGCACACAAATTCATAAAACACACATACACATCAAGAATATATTTTTCTCTTCGTACTACAATGTGCTGTATTCTTGTTTTACTTCTACATTAATCCTTTTAATTCCTGAAGCGCACTCCAGGTTCGCTGCATTTCTAATTTCGGGTGCGGTACTTTAGCCCACCGGTCAATATCTTCCGGTTTTGGATTTGATCGTATGGGGGAATCAGGGAAGGTAGGTGCGAGTATAGACCCCCTCGACGGGGTGCTAGACACTTAGAGTGACGCTGTCATCAACAGCGCCAGCCCCCGCTACATCAGGCCCTCTCCCACTTAGGGTGAGAGTACAGGTCTGCGGGCGCCCTCTGTTTAAGGGAGTTCCTGTTCCATCTCTATCACACTCGTACCAGGTGTCATCCCACTCAGACCCCCCGTCTCCATATGGTCACTGTGGGAATTGATCCCAATTATTTTCATTTCCTGCCTTTCTGTTCCCCTATAGGAGAGCAGGATATAACACATTAACTAGTGCAGTGCGACCAGGAACTAATTCTTCTTTTAGTTTCTGATTCTCCTGCACTGCCTCTTTTCGCTTTTGTTTATACTCTTTCGTAGCGTGTAAAGTATCTTTTCTTCCGGGTTTTTGTTTTCCCCGTAAACACACTTTTAAGTCACATCCCAATTTCTTTTTTTTTTTTCTCATGTATCTGCCACCACTGGTGCCGGCCGTGCACCAGGGTGGGAGCTACATGCTTGTGCTTTTGCCAATCAATACTCATATGCTTTCTTTACAGGCGTCTTCGCCCCAAATTCCCTCTGACAAACCCAGCTTTTCCCATATTTTTCTCCTTTTTTTCCGTCAACTTACACTTTTCCGATATATAAACGGACCCTTCCAGCACTTTCTCAAACCATCAGTTAGCACACATGTTCGGTCTCTTTTACTTTTGTCGTGTGTGAGGTAACAGCTCATACAGTAAGGGGATGCTTTCACTTGAAAAACCTGTGCATTCCTGCACTCATTCAGCCAAGGGAGTCTGTTACCTCCAGATCTAAATGCCTCTCAGAGACTTTAGAGAGGACTTACACCGCACTGTTCACAGGTAAGGAACGAGACCTCGAAAACCCCCTTTCTTGATCAGTAATTCACCATCCCCAGAACGCCAGCATAGCTGCTTTTGCCCCGGGGTGGACTTACGCACTGAGCTCAATCAGGGCGATTCTCGGGTCTCAAAGTCCTTTAAATCCTGCTACTTAATGCTTTGCTCTTTTATTATGAGGTGTGTTTATGTTAGTGTCGTGCGTGTGTATATGTATTTCACAAACAAGGAAAACACCAAAAACATACATACATATATATCTCTTCTACTCCTGTTTCCTTTAAAACAAAAAACCACGCCACGCCAATCCGTGCACGATCAAGGCGTAGCTAATCTCAGGACCCCGGGCGCAATTAAGGCCCACACCAATCCTGGATTATACGTGCATTTAATGCACCACTCAGCTCCAGAACCCCGGGCGCAATTAAGGCCCACACCGATCCTGAGCCACAGAACTCCGGGCGCAATTAAGGCCCAAACCAGTTCTGACCTTCAGAACTCCGGGCGCAATTAAGGCCCACACCAGTCCTGAACTACGTGCATTTAATGCACCACTTGCTCTAGAACCCCGGGCGCAATTAAGGCCCACACCGATCCTGAGCCTCAGAACTCCGGGCGCAATTAAGGCCCAAACCAGTTCTGACCTTCAGAACTCCGGGCGCAGTTAAGGCCCACACCAGTCCTGAACTTCGCGGTAAGGGTCCAAAACCCGTTCAAAAACTCCACGCGCAATTAAGGCATACACCAGCTTCGAACGCCTGTACACAATACCGCGGACCCCCTGCCAGACCAAATTCTGGGCTTACAGCAAACAACCCATTACATACACCGGTGTCTTCCCCGGGCCAGAGGAATTCGGGAACTCACGTTTACTCTGTCATCTCAGGCGATTCTCGCAGGGAGCAGAGACTTCCCAATCGGTCAGAGAGAGTCGGGACTTTTTTTTAAAAAGAGGAGTCCTTACCTCTTAGTAATGTGAGCGCTGACTGTCTCTCCTGCCGATGGGAAGTTCTGCGCCTTCTGGAGCATCCGCCGACTACGCCAAATTTGTTGTAACAGAACGAATAAGGTTCTGGATCCCGAGATGAAGTAAAACAGATGAGTTTATTGCATGCAAGGAACAATAAAGCCGAAGTCTTGTTTCCCGCAAGAAACAACAAAACCGAAGTATTGTTCCACGTACTGGTACAAACTTTTGGGTTATATAGTGTTTTCTTCTCCGTTTCTGACGTCACTCGGTCTGATGGTAAAGAGGGGGGTTCATGGTATTTGGCCAGTTTACGATGTTCTGGACAAATGGTCAGTTTAAGATTACACCCAGGGGGGTTCCTAGCATGCATCTGCAATCCTTATCAGTTAACCCCCTTTCCTGCCATAAACCCCAGCTTGTGACTTAGAAGTCTAAACCCCCTACAGAAAGGATTAAATTCAAACCCCCGTCTTCACATCTTTCTTCACTGTATACTGTAAGTTACAGTTCTGTTATCAATAACAATTGGATTCTACCTGGATGTCTGTGTTTGAAAGATGATAAGAAAACAATACTCTCTTTACTTTATGGTGAAATTAAATTGTCTGTCATTTTAACTTTCTTATTGCATTAAATATTTGAGCAACTAAGGTGCTTATGGCCAAGAGCCATGACACTTTTTATTGTTGTTACTTTACACTTTGAGAAAAGAAATACTCTAAAAGTATAATTAGATTTCACTTGTACTTAATAAGATTTTGTAATAAGATCTAAGCAGCAGTTAATGTATTTTAACTTAAGATCTGAAAAATATAAGACTTTGGAAACTAGCAAACCAATCAAAGATTCTGTAGCAATTATAATTCAGAAGATAAAACAAACCTTTCTCAATTACACTTCACCTTCACTACTATAGAAACCTTCTAATTAAAACCACAGTTCAGATTAGATTCTGTGTTGATATCTAATTAATAATTTACTTTTGTGAACATTCCTTGCATATATGAAATGTGTAAGGATTAATGTATAATGTATATAGAGGGAAAGCTGTATAGTAACTCAGTAGTAAAAAGTAAAAGAAATGAAAATTTCAGGTACATCTTAAAGGTTTGTTTTTGGTTAAGGAAAAAATAAATGATCAATGATTTTTGACATTAGGAGTATCATGATTATTTAAAGTTTGCCATAAATTAAATTTAAACTTTCTGTCTAACCATTTTCTAACCACTTCTTCCAATTTAGAGTTGTGAGGATGCCAGAGTCTATCCATTACAGGCCAGACAAACAGACACAGACATAGACCCAAACACCTTTGGCCAATTTTCACAGAAGCCAATTACCCTTCCAGTACATTCTTGGACAGTGAGAGGAAACCAGAAGGAAACTGACACAAACAGAGGGAGAATATACAAATTCCACACAGATAGCTACCAAGGTCCGTAATTGAACCCAGGGACCCAGTGCTTAAGGCAGTAATGCTAATCACTGCACCATTGTACCACCATTTAAGTTCACCATATTCTAAAACTGCTAAGAAAAAGGGAGCCAGACTCAACTTCATCCATTGATTTCCTTTCAGCTGATACAAGGTTCAACTCCAAAAGTTATTTTTATAGTTTTTAAAGTATTCAAAAATGTTTAAGTGTCTTATACCATTAGCAGCTACAGTACTGTATATCCTGTATTTGTCTATGATTAGAAGAGAAAAATATTATTTTTTTAACAAAAATATTGCTACAAATGAGGGTTATGAAAATTAAAAAAAAAGAAATGACTGAGTGGATTAGTTGATAAGTAAAATAAATAATTAAATACTCAACTTCTAAAGATTTTGCCGAGAATATACCATAATCCATACTGAGAGTGACTCATCCGTGAAGAGGACCTGATGCCACTGCTGACGAGTCTATCGCAGCCTCGGTCTGGCCCAAGCCAGTCGGGTGTGATGTCAAGGAGGTGTGAGCTGAGGGCTTCAGACAGGTCGCCTTGATCTTAGGCCAGCAGCATGGAGCCTCACTGTGTTATCACTGATGTGGGCATTGTGTCTGCTGGCAGTTTCAACAGCAGTATTGGTGGCAGATCTGAAATGATCTCTCAGATGGACCATTCCGATGTGTCTGGGTTGTTCTGGTGTGTTCATTCAAGGGCGACTGGATCTTGGATGGCCTGCTGGTCTGCTGAAACCTTCTCAGTAGTCGGGACACAGTGGAGCGGCTTACTCTATAGTGTCTGGCAACGCTGGCATATGACATGCCTGCCAATTTGATGATTGTTTGAGTTTTGTATATCAAAATATCAGTATACGGTGATGCATTAAAAACACAACAATTAAGTATTGGAATCAATAGCTTTTGTTGCCTTTTGAATACCTCTTTGAATATTTATTTTTGGCATTTGATGACATTCTGTAATATAAACTATGCCTTTTAATTCATGGGGATTAATATTTCTCAGAAGTATAGAGCTTTAGAGCCATGCGGTTTTTGAAAGCAATTGAAATGATATTATGATTATTGTTATGAAGGTTCTTAAACTTTTTTAAAGCAGTTTTAACGCAGTTGTTTATTTAAAAATATCAAATAAATTATTTATTATGTTGCATTAGGTTGTTGTATTTATCTCCAGAACTGTGATATTTACAAAATTTAAAATCTCAGCATTTAATTATCTAAAAAAGTACTATTAAAGATATCATCATAACACAAAATGAAATGTTGAACTGGCATGCAAAAACACCAGATTCTTCCATCAGATTCTTCCTTTAATTATTTGATATGTTGGGACAAGGTTTATAATTTCACATAGAACCTAAGTGATATTAAATATTTCTAAATTCTGTGTGTGCCTGGACCAAACAGTCTGTTTGACTATCACAGGAATGTAGTGAAAGAGGCCCTTCACTGTGGTCTCAGCCACACAATGACCTAGTAGACTTTGCGTGTGAGCAAATAATGGAGATGAACTTATCTTTTGGATAAGGATCTTTCCCAGAACAGTCCAGATCCATTAGCAAATCTCCCTTAAGATGGATGTCCACTGCTGGTGCCTGGATGCCTGGCAGAGGGACATAGGCACATCTGGAGATAATCATAAAAGTTACAGTGTATGGTCAATCACCAGCAAGATGACCAACTAATCAGGGACCTGCAGGGTGTGGGAATTCAATCCACATGGTAGCTTCTTGACCAATCACCAACCATATTTTCCCCAGTTAAAAAGTGGTTTTTCACCTCTAACTCGTCAACCCTCCTCTCATCACTCAAGCAACTTGGCTGACAATAGAACCACGCGCCACACTTATTGTCTGAACTTTGGGACTTAAACTTTTCCTGAAGCACCGAGTTAGGGGTGTGCCCGTACATAAAGACAGAATTCTGCCCGGGGTGTAGCCTGCAGCAGGACTTTGAGACAAGCTAGCTACCACTGTGCGTCCCCTTGATCACTGGAGCAACACGGTTGGACTTTTTGTCGACATGCCTGTGTAGTGTGCTCTCACGAGGCACCAGTTCTGTAGGGGTTTGGGCATTTACTGGGACAATTATTAATTGTAGCAGTAAGTCACAAAATGATTCTTTTAATGGCCTTAGAATCCAACCATGCGGTATAGCTCAAACAACGCACACACACGGGTACATTTATTAATACATACAATGTGCATCTAAACATAACTCTTATCTCAGATCTTATTGAGAGGGTTATCAGAATACAAAAGATATATATTCATTCAGTTACAAAGAGTTACACATATCAAGAGGACATACGTTTGGTATATCATTCATTTAGACCGTTTCGTAAATGAACTTGGTTATAACTTCTACATTAGATACTCAAAACAAGTACATAACTCTTAGGAATTAAATTGATATCGACTGGTTGGGATAACAATTGAATTCTCGAGCTGTAATGCAGTGAAGTTGAATACTCATCCAATCTTTGGGGATTCAGATCTCCTGCGGGCACAAAGAAACAGCTGCAGGCTTGTTGCTGTCCAATCCGCACTCTCTGACTCGGTGCCAAGCAGTGGCCGTGCTGTTGCAGCTTGCGAGATGGTGGAGATCCTGTGATGCTCTGCGCTGCTGGTTTTAACTAGCGAAGTTTGTGCACAGGAGAAAAGTGACTGTGGGTCCCAGCAGGTCAGGAAGAGGACCGGTTCGTTCTTGATGAAGCGCTAGTTCTGAATACTGATTCAGCTGTCCACAGTTCCGACCTGTTCACGAGGCTTACTGCTGATGCTGACTTCGGGTGGATCCTTTGGTTACTCATGGCAACCTCCGCTCTCGACTCTTAGAACAAAGGAAAGTTCTGGCACTCAGACACACTGGCCGTTACATGGTTGTCCGGGCTGAGTCTCAGGATGGTCAAGAGGCGTGCTGCGAGAATGTCCTGCCCTTGGGAGTGATGGGGCCTCACTGGCAAGGGAGCAGAAAACTTAATTCCTGTATTTTAATAAGCCTCGCCGTTACACCTGAATAGAACAATACTCTACAGTAGCCGCTACACAAGAACAAACTGAGTTTCTCCCCTTTTTACAGTATGTGACAAATGAGCAGTCATCAAGCTGTATCAGTTCATATGAAAGCTAACCAGACAATCCATTTGAGGGAATCGACTTCCAGTATGAGGCTACAGCAGGATCCTTGTCTCTCCCTGATACCTCAAGCTGTGTCAGGACTGGAGTGGCACTGAGCATGGATTAAACAATGCTGTGATGGACCTAGTCAGCTGTTCCCAATCGTTCTGCATTGAGGTAAAGAATATATGGTCATGGATGAGTATAATTCAATGTTCACTCCCTCGAGGAAAAAATTGTAATAATAATGTTAATATCAATTTAGTTCATTTATAGATGCAGCCATTCAAAATGAGTGGGTTATACAGTATTAAAACGCGGTGCATTATATCGCAGTTTACCGTATAATACCATATAATCCTACATATTACCGCATAATACCGCAAGTAAGATAATAATATCCGGAATTTCCGCCAGGTGGAGCTAATAAAGGTCAACCTCTCATGTACAGCGTTTGAGCTGTCGCCATCAAAGTCTTTACTGAATGTATTACTAATAGTGTTTATAATGAATGACCTAGGACAAGCTGTAAACTCAAAGTATTACTCTGGTCCACGTGCTTTATAACCGTCTTTGTAAACAAAAAATACTTTATTTTTTCATTGACTGTCTTTGTAAACGAAAATACTTTATTTTTTCATTAACAAAAAGTAACACCACAGCATTTTGTTGATCCAATCAACCATTTGTTTCCAATCAATTAATTAATTCTCCATAATATTGCTATTTTATTTTTTCAAAGAAATGTTTGTTAAAAGAAAATTCATGTCGCTAGCTGAATTTGAACAGCTGACCTCTTGCTTATAAGTCAGGCACTTAAACCATCACGCCACTAGTACAGTCACATGACAAGTGGTGAAACAGCCCTACACATATCAATAGAAACTCTATGTGTACAGTATATATTACTGTTTGTGTTACAGTACATGAATATAATTATATATTTTTAATTTCTTTAGATACGCGATTCCATATTATATTCTCTATAAATCAAATTCTAAAAGTATGTTTGTTTACTCCGGTATCGAGCATATTCACAGAAAAGCTTAAAATTATCACTTTTCTCACAGTGTACTGTATACTGTATAAATGTCCAGTACAGTAACATGGTCAGAGGGAGCAAGGTGCACGCAAAAACGTTTCCGAAAAAAACACATGCAAGACTTTGATGCTTAAAATGTTTAAGGAGAAATGGAATACTGGTGTGTATTTTTTCTTTAAAGTACCGAGACCAGCTAGATACAGTTTATGTAATATGTTTATGTTCCAAAATTAATATCTTTATGACCTTCTGATGCGTTATGCTCCTATTCTTTTTATGCTCAGTTACTAAAATTTCCCTTCAGTGGTAAAATTCCATATAAATATTCAATACTAAAACATGCACAGTAAAGACTTTAAATGATTAAATCTTTCCACGACTGACCAATGCACCATGAGTGCCCTTGTCAGTCATGTTTGTACCGCACACTTTGAATGGCTGCATCTGTAAGTAGCTGTGGTATGGGTTCAGTCATACTCCTCTGTGGTGTGGAAAATCCACGAATAGCATGGATTTGGAACCTTTGCACATAAACGTAAGATTGTACTATATTTATAGTGTCTTTATAAATAATTTCCCAAAGAATACTATTAGATAATTGTCTGATCCCAGTCCTGCCAATACTGTTATAATTCTCAACTTCAGATCTTATACCTACTGAACCTGATATATTCTACCCTTGTAGCTACAGATGCAGCTATTCAAAATGCACGGTACAAACCGTATGGGAAAGCCACCGCAGGGCACCGCGGTAAGTGATTGGCTGGCAAAAATGACCGACAGGGGCACTCGTGGTGCATTGGTCGGTAGTGAAAAGATTTAATCATTTAATCTCTTTACTGTGCACATTTTAATCCGCTTAGTATTGAATATTTACATGAAATTTTACCACTAAAGGGAAATTTTAGTAGCTGAGCATAAAAAGAAGAGGAGCATAATGCATCTGAAGGTCATAAACGATATTAATTTAGGAACATAAACATTACTGTATTTAAACTGTACTGTGTATGGCTGGTCTTGGTAGTTTAAAGAAAAAATACACACCAGTCTTCCATTTCTCCCTAAACATTTTAAGCATGAAAGTTTTATGCGATATGCGATTGCTATATAGAATGAATTTTAATTTAAAAAATTATTTAACACGAAAATTAAGCTGTTTACATCTTCCGCCTGAGAACATAGTCACCCGTTGCTACCCAACGCAGAAACACAGCCACTTACTAGCAAAGAGAGGACATTAGCTAGCCAATATGATAAAGAAATAAATGATTATTTTGTTTATTTCTTTTGCACATTTATTTGAACATTTCCATCGATTGTACAAACACTTGGAAACGCCTGTTTTCCATGTAAATAGTTCCCTGGTTCCGCACCCCGCACCAAACAAATTTATATTTCTACATATCACAACATGATCGAATTTAAGTCATTTTAATAACAATGAATAGTCACCTATGCGTTACAATAAAAACATTTATATTGATTTAAATCGCGTTTAAATCGCCTTTATTTAAAACCCATAAATAAAGCTGATACTGTTTAGACTTTTAATTATTTAAAACTGTATTACAGCAGCACAATGCACAATGCAACATAAATCGCTATCTTTGTCTTCTGCGTAATAATGTTCACCTCTCTGTCCAGCAAATTAACAATAATAATAATAATGAACTTTATTGTATATGGCGCCATTAAAGGTGGCTCCTCAAAGTGTTTTACAGGATAAAAACAATAACAACAATAGTGTTAGGCTGGGCAAACAATTTTTTTTTTATAGAAATACAAAATGAGATATAATGATGTGTTCCGGCTTAGACATAAACGAAGAGCATAACACGTGGGCGGCGTAGCGATCGGCTCTGGCCTTCCCATCTATACCGATGCACTGCGAGTACAACCCCCCTCTCTGCGGGAGTGCTGGGTGTGATGAATTAAACCGGTTTCACAGGTATTTTCAAAGTAGAAGGGGGCGAGATTTCCAGCGAAAGACACCTCCCCCCCTCCAAAACCACCCGGTAAGTACAGTACTTACTAATTAAGAAAGCTAGGCTCCTCAATGAAATCGCTTTAACATGCTAATGCGTTGGTGTAACAGTCCGGGCGTGGCAAGCTTCTGATGTCAACTCGACTACGGCGAAAGGAACCCTTCTTTCATTGGAAGACAATGAACATATTCTAGCCCTAAATGAATTAATAGCAAACATGGTTTACATAAAAGACATTTTTCCAAGAAAGTTTAGCCTTTGTCACTAATGAAACCACTAAATAAAGACATAAATATAGATATCTTAAGATTTTTAAAATACATGACTTTGCTAAAATTTATTTAAAAATAAATATGATTACAAACGCCAGCGGACAGAGAGAACAGGGGAGGGATGTTGGTTTTGCATAAGGGGCGGGGCCATGGAAATGAGGTCTATTTGGGAATGTGGAGTTACATGTTCTGGCTGTTTGTGAATTATCGTTGTTGAATATGGAGTGTTGAGGTATTGATTTTGTGTAATGCTTTATGTTGAAAATTGAGGTGGATTTTGTTTATGATAAAGAGGATAAACTGGGATGGGAGGAGGGTTTGGTTTTGCGTAAGGGGCGGGGTTATGATAATTGGAAGAATTTGAGAGAGTTTGTGGGCTATTTTTGGTTTGTATTACGAATAATTCGTACAAGATATTGAGATTTGTTGTTGTTTTGTTGAGATTTAACTCCGCAAGTCTGAGTTCTTGTGTCCGTCCTATCCGAGCCCGAAAGTATTACAATATGTATCTTTATAGCAGGTGGTGTACAGCTTTTAAGTACAGATTACACTTTTCTAAAATGTATTTAAAGAATAAAAACAATTACAATCTAATCTTTCCACGTTTGATCCCAAGATCCCAAGAAAAATAAATCTAAACGGGGAGAAAGCTATGCTGAAAGTTTATTAAGATACTTAGAAGAAAAAGATATCAATTTATGTTGCATTTGTCAGATTGTGAATCAAAAAACACATATATTTAAACACGCGTTTGCGATTTAAATCAAATCGTGATTTAAATCAATATAAATTTTTATATTGTAACACATAGGTGACTATTCATTGTTATTAAAATGACTTAAATTCAATCATGTTGTGATATTTAGAAATATAAAAGTCAATTAATTGTCCATAATCTTGCTATTCTATTTTTTCAAAGAAATGTCGCAGTACATGAATATAATCATATTGTTATTAATTTCTTTAGATACGCGATTCCATATTATATTAGCAGAAAAGCTTAAAACTACCACTTTTTTACACTTTCATTTTCATTTCTTTTTCTTTTACTGCAATGGACATAAAAACTCCCTTGCTTTTAACAGAGCAGGTCATAATTTCATAATTGATTTTTCATAAAATCAACGCTTTCTTTTACCGTATACCAGATATTATGGAACCACTTCAGAAGGGTGTCAGCCAGTCAGATTCCAGGAATCGGTACTTTAAAGAAAAAATACACACCGGTATTCCATTTCTCCCTTAAGATTTTAAGCATCGAAGTCTTTAACTAACATGTGAAATAGCGTGATACTGCATTTTGATGTGACACACCCACGGCTGCATCTGTAGTAGAGGAAATAGACTTGTGTCCAATTACATTCAGAATGTGCATTAAAACCCTTTAATGCATTACAGGGGCTGCACTTTGCTTCACTGTACTGCAATGTACTTTGTCGATGTGATTTTACTGGCCAAAGACAATCAATAGGTGGCACTTGTGGTGTGTTAGATGTTGTTGAAAACATTAGCTTCCTGCACCAAAATAGCATTTTTTATACTTTTTAAAATCCACTTAATATAAAATATTAATATGAAATCATGAAACTAAAAGGAAGTTTTGAAAATAGCTGAAAATAAAAATACGTTTCTGAACATCATTAACAAAATTAATTTAGGAATACTGTTACAGATTTAGGTGATTAAGAAGTGTCTCTTGGATTTTAGATAAAGTTAGTGACACTTGGTAGAGTAAACACTTTTAGCTTCAAAGCATAGAGGATGTTTGCTGATGTCTGGGGGGGTCCCTTGAGCAGAAACAATTGTTATGTTTACCTTAGTATACCTAGGTAAGTTGTGGGTTAATGATTGTCAAGGAGCAGTACAGAAACACACAATATAAGATCACATTAGGAGCTCAGAATAAGAGGAGGAAACAAGAAGAAGCAGAGAACTTAGAGGAGAGATATGAGTCCAGAGGAGTTGGAGCTTGAAGCTTGCGCCAGGCGAGAGCTCCTACTTCATGATCATCCAAACCTGACTAAGTATATGAACCTTACTGAGAGAGCATGCTATTCTGTGTTTTTATGGAACTTGGTTTTCTAACAGAGTGCATTTTTTCTCCCATTAATCTGTGGCTTCCTATGTGCAGAGAGAGAAATTACCTTCAGGTTGTATTGCATTTATTTAGAAGGCAGCTCATCTCTTATGTGGTCTCTGTAGGCATTAAGAGTTTAATGCTTAGTAGCAGTCTGGGGTTTTCTGGGTGACCAGAATGTTAGGCCTCTGAAATGCCTTGTTTGTAAATACTGTACATAGAGTAACTTGTGTGTTGTATGTTTTGTGGTGTGTAGTGTAGTTTGTGTCTTGTCATTGTGTCCAGATCATTACTCCTCTCACCACAGCTGTGCCAAAGAACAAAGAATTTACATGCCTCTAAGTATACAAGACACTTGATTCTAGATAAATCGCTTACATGTTTGGGGTTTTGAATAATTATTTCACTTATTGACTTAACTGCTCAATTAAATCCTGATATTCTTTATTTTCATAACCCCCCATTTGTAACAATATACAAAATTAAATACTAGGCCCACCCAAAGAAGTACCAGCCCAAACCAAAACACCAATGCAAAAGCCTAAGCTCATTTCTGAGCACTTGACTAAACTTCTTCAGATAGACTCTTACTATCATAGCCAGGAAGCTCTCCTGAGATTCTTTTAAAACAGTTTCACAGTTTCAGTCACTCCTTTTCTCAATTCAACTCAATTCAAGGTGCTTTAATAGCATGACTGATGGGTACAATCAGTTTTAAAAAAAGTAAAAAGTAAAATAAAATCTACAGACATTTACAACAAGGACATACAGATGCAGCCATTCAAAATGCACGGGCGATACCGCATTATTTTGCGGTGCGCTTTACGCAGTCTACCGCGAGTTACCGTAAATTCTCCTATAATACCGCAAGCAAATAAATAGTATCCGGAATTTCCGCAAGGTGGAGCTAATAAAGCTCAACCTCTTATGTTTGAGCTGTCGCCATCAAAGTCTTTAATGAAGATATTACTTATAGTATTAATAATGAAGGACCTTGGACAAGCTGTAAACTCAAAGTATTGCCCTGGTCCACATTCTTTTTTTCATTGACCGTCTTTGTAAAAGTAACACCACAGCATTTCGCAATCATGCACTTGTTTCCAATCATGCAAAGTACAGTAATTTTTGAGAATCGATTCACCATGCCTTTCACATGCTCATAAAAGAGATTGATTTAGGAACATAAACATATTACCGTATTCAAACTGTACTGTATACAGTATGTATATGTATATTTAATGTCTTAACTGTGTCCGTTTAAGTATTGAATATTTATATGGAATTTTACCACTGAAGGAAATCTTAGTACCTGAGCATAAAAAGAATAGGAGCATACTGTAACGCGTGTGAAGGCCATAAACGATATTAATTTTGGAACTTAAACATACAGTATATGGCTGGTCTCGGTACTTTAAAGAAAACATACACACCAGTATTCCATTTCTCAATAAACATTTTAAGCATCGAAGTCTTTAACTAACATGATACCGGAGTCAACAAGCATACTTTTAGAATTTGATTAAAAGGGAATATACTATGGAATCGCGTATCGAAAGAACTTAATAACGATATAATTATATTCATGTACCGCAACACAAGAATAGTACACGCTGTACATTGTCTGTTGATAATGTTTCTGTAGTGCTTTTCCAGCACTCTGCATACGACCTTGCCGGTGGCGGAGTGGGTTAGGTTCCTGACTCCCACGTCACACGGTCTGTGATCGAATCCCGCTGGAGCCATGAATTTCCTTTAAAAACATTTCTTTGAAAAAATGAAACGTTTCCCTGAGTCAGAGATTAAATAAAACCTCACTCACACCAAACAAATTTATATTTCTAAATTTCACAACATGATCAAATTTAAGTCATTTTAATAACAATGAATAGTCACCTAGGCGTTACAATATAAACATTTATATTGATTTAAATCGCGTTTTGATTTAAATAGCAATCGCGGGTTTAAATATATGTGTTTTTTTATTCACAATCAGACAAATGCAACATAAATTGATATCTTTATCTTCTTAAGTATCTTAATAAACTTTCAGCATAGCTTTCTCCCCGATTAGATTTATATTTCTTGGGATCTTGGGATCAAACGTGGAAAGATTAGATTGTAATCGTTTTTATTTTTTAAATACATTTTAGAAAAGTGTAATCTATACTAAAAAGCTGTACACCACCTGCTATAAAGATACATATTGTAATACTTTCGAGTTCGGCTAGGACAGACACGAGAACTCAGACTTGCATAGTTAAAGCAAGTTAAAGCCTTGATTTTATATATCACCTTTAAAACTGGCATCTCAAAGCAAGGTAAATACCCAACACTGATAGTACCCATCTGTCATGCTAATAAAGCACCTTGAATTGAATTGAATTGAATTGAGGGAGAGAGGGGGGAGGGTGAGCGAGAGAGCCAGGACAGACAGGCAAATAAGATACACTCCACAGACATTCACAACAGCGACATATCATAAAACGTTTGCACATATAGTTAAGTTATTACTTGGTTTTCAAAGTGCAATGAAATACAATATTGTTGATGTTGCTGTTATTGCTGTTTTTATCCTGTAAGGTGTTTTGAGAAGCCACGATTAATTTGAGAAGGCGATATATAAAAGCGTTGATTCTTATGGAATGTGTTCCGCCGGGGATTCAACAATTTTTTTATTTTTTTTAATCGCGTATCTAAGGAAATAGCAGTATAACCTTGTTCATGCACAAACAGTGGCATGTTACATTATTAATTTGGGTGTCTCCTCTTGCCAGAAAGCTCTAAATTGCATTTTGAGTGCAGTTTTTGTTTTGTTTTTAAATTGCAACCTATAAATAAATCTGATACTGTTTAGACTTTGAATTATTTTAAACTGTATTACAGCAGCACAATGGACAATGCAACGTAAATTGCAAAAATGCACTTGGAATCTGTCTAAGCCCTACTTTGTCAGGCATTTTCTTTTACTGCAACGGACATAAAAACTCCCTTGCTTTTAAAAGAGCGTTCCATAATTTCTAACTACGAAAATTATGTAAACTGCTACACTCATCATTCAACCAGAGCTCGAAATATCACAAGGATCCCCAAGAGCACAGCAAAGACTGTATTAAAAGAATTGCGTATCTAAAGAAATTAATAAGATATAATTATATTCGTGTACTGCGACAGGGCTGTGTAGGGCTGTTTCACCTCTCTCTTCATGTGACTCTATTCAAAAGTCATTTAGCAAAGAGGGGATGAGAAGAGTGACAAACTAGTATACTTTAGATCTTTTTTTCTGAACCAGGGAAAATCTGATCATGTTTCTCTATAACAATAATAAAAAACATTGCCACACCCGGACTGTTTAACCAACGCATTAGCATGTCAAAGCCCATTGAGGAGCCGGTCGCAATGATTGTTTTGTCCCTTGATTTACTGATCTGTTTTAATTACAGAAATCGAGTTCCTGCTCTTTGCAGATGACCTGGTCCTGCTGTCGCCCACAGAACAGAGGCTGCGGCAGAACCTGGCACTGCTGGAGCAGCACTGTCAGACCTACTCTGTCAGGCATTTTCTTTTACTGTAATGGACACAAAAACTCCCTTGCTTTTAACAGAGCGTTTCATAATTTCCAACTATGAAAATTATTTAAACTGCGACACTTATCATTCAACCAGAGCTCAAAATATCACAAGGATCCTCTAGAGCACAGCAAAGACTGTATTAAAAGTATACTAGTGACAAACTAGTATACTTTAGATCTTTTTTTCTGAACCGGGGAAAATCTGATCATGTTTCTCTATAACAATAATAAAAAACATTATTTTACATATCACCTTTATGTGATATCACCTTAAGGACAGCACATACAAGGGTTAATTGCACAATGGACCGCGCAAAGAAATTTAAAATAGTCTTCTTTAGGTGTGAGGGCAGGAGTGGATCGCAGAAGGCATAATTAGCAAATTAGGAAAACAAAGAACAGGATAGGTGAGACGTTTATCCAGAGAGCAAGTGATCAGAAAAAGGAACAGCTGTTACGCCCAGGGTTTAACGCTCTCTCTGCTGAATGAATAAAAGCATTTTATTAAAAATGTGTTTGCGTTTGTCTGGGTATTTACTTTGTAATCTGTGGTTTACATCTACCGTATTGCTTTGAGATGCCACTTTTAAAGGTGATATGTAAAATAAAGTTTTTTTATTATTGTTATAGAGAAACATGATCAGATTTTCCCTGGTTCAGAAAAAAGACGATTAAAATCTGTAATCTTTCCACTTGTATGTCATCGGACATTAACGAGTACAACCCCCCTCACTGCGGGAGTGCTGGCTGTGACGAATCAAACTGGTTTCACAGGTATTTTCAAAGTAGGAAGTTCAGTACTTACTAGTTAAAAAGCTAGGCTCCTCAATGAAATCACTTTAACATGCTAATACATTGGTGTAACAGTCTGGGCGTGGCAAGCTTCCAATGTCAACTCGACTCGATTGGAAGACAATGAATGTATTCTAGCCCTAAATGAATTAATAGCAAACATGGTTTACATAAAAGACATTATTCCAAGAAAGTTTATAATAATACGATCTATAGTTGAAATCTGAGCCTAAATATAAAGAAAAAGCATTTTCAGAGAGCAATCACGCTGTGTTTATGTAGAAAAAGCGATTAGGTTTATGAGCAATCTAATTACCTATTCGCTTAAAACGCTATATAAAATAAAGTTTATTTAAAGATGAATGATAAGTGTCGCAGTTTAAATAATTTTCGTAGTAGGGCTTGGACAGATTCCAAGTGCATTTTTGCAATTTACGTTGCATTGTCCAATGTGCTGCTGTAATACAGTTTAGAATACAGTAAGTCTAAACTGTATCAGCTTTATTTATGGGTTGCAATTTAGAAAAAGTCAAAAACCGCACTCAAAATGCAATTTAGAGCTTTCTGGCAAGAGGAGACACCCAAATTATAATGTAACATGCCACTGTTTGTGCATGAACAAAGTTATACTGCAATTTTCCTTTGATACGCGATTAAAAAAAATAAATTTTTTGAATCCCGGGCGGAACACATTCCATAAGAATCAGCGCTTTTATACAGTATATCGCCTTTAAACACATATATTTAAACACGCGTTTACGATTTAAATCAAAACGCGATTTAAATCAATATAAATGTTTATTTTGTAACGCATAGGTGACTATTCATTGTTACTAAAAAGACTTAAATTCGATTATGTTGTGATATTTAGAAATATAAATTTGTTTGGTGCGAGTGAGGTTTTATTTAATCTCTGACCAAGGGAAACGTTTTTCAAATAAATGTTTGTTAAAAAAAAGTCATAGTTACATGGGATTCGATCACAGACCATGTGACATGGGAGTCAGGAACCTAACCCACAGCGCCACCGGTGCAGTCGTATGCTGAGTGTTGAAAAAGCACTACAGAAACATTATCGACAGACAATGTACAGATTTGATAAACCTATAAAATAATGTAATTAGGCACAGAACAAGTTTACAGCACAGTACAATAATAAATGCTGACCATGACTTTAGAAGCATAAATTACCTTACACTCAATTTAAACCAGGCTCAGAACACACAGCTTTATTAGCGAATACATATGCAGGACAACTAGAGAAGACATTTTACAGAGGATGGATTTTTAGAAACATCCCATCAGTGACATCACTGAAGTCAACTCCTAGGTAACTGTCGTGTGATAGTTTCACAAGAATCAGACAAAGGTTTAAGCATCGCTTGTTCTAGATAAAACTGCAAAAAAAAACCAACAACCCATAATGTACTTCTTTGCGACTCTGTTTGCCCAAATCATATATTCACAACGTGAAATTAGAAAATAATATTACGTAACCAAAATCCACAATATGGAAACAGAGCCTGTGTAATTGTTGACAGATGATGTACTCGTAACACTTGTACAAGACGAACTACAACGTTTAAAAAATGACTTGTATGTACTTGATATCTCTAATCAATCCACGGCGATATAGTTAAAGCAGAGTCCCCACACAAAACGAAACTAAAACGCCCTGGGCATACCGTTTCGCGCTTCTTATCAGTTGCTCAAAAGTAATTTGACCGTATGAAATGCATAATATAAACCTAGAAACATATACGTGAGCAGTATTTACGTAGTATCAGTGTCAAGACATACCTCTCAAATACTGTAAATCAAGTTAAAAATATCTCAAGACCGATTCTGGTCATAATGAAACCATGTTTCGTGTATGTTTTCTTTAAAGTACCGAGACCAGCCATATACTGTATGTTTATGTTCCAAAATTAATATCGTTTATGGCCTTCACACGCGTTGCAGTATGCTCCTATTCTTTTTATGCTCAGGCACTAAGATTTCCTTTCAGTAGTAAAATTCCATATAAATATTCAATACTTAAACGGGCACAGTTAAGACATTAAATATACATATACATACTGTATACAGTAAAGTTTGCATACGCTAATATTTTTATGTTCCTAAATCAATCTTTTTTATGAGCATGTGAAAGGCATGGTGAATCGATTCTCAAAAATTACTGTACTTTGCATGATTGGAAACAAATGCGTGATTGCGAAATGCTATGGTGTTACTTTTACAAAGACGGTCAATGAAAAAAAGAATGTGGACCAGGGCAATACTTTGAGTTTACAGCTTGTCCAAGGTCATTTATTATTAATACTATTAGTAATATCTTCGTTAAAGACTTTGATGGCGACAGCTCAAACATGAGAGGTTGAGCTTTATTAGCTCCACCTTGCGGAAATTCCGGATACTATTATTTTGCTAGCGGTATTTACTGGTAACTCGCGGTAGACTGCGTACAGCGTACCGGAAAATAATGCGGTATCGCCCGCGCATTTTGAATGGCTGCATCTGTACCATCATTAAGCGCATGTGTATTTTTTTTGTTATTATTGTTTTGATATTATTATTTTACCTAATTTAGGTGAGCCCTGTTTATACCCATCAGCATGGAAATAAACCATAGACATTCAATTTTAAAATGAACTTTCTCAGTATAACACTTCATCTTTAATTAAGATAATTATAATTTTTGTGGAATCTTTTCTTTTATATGAATTTGATATTTACCTATTCATTAAGAGACTGAGGCAATAAATAAAAAAATGTACATCATTAATACTTTAAAATTTCAAAATAACCATGCAACAGTATTGAAACAGATATCTCTCCACAGAGAGATAATGTATACATACAATGCAATATACTGTTAAATGCAATTCATATTAGCACTAATAGCTTCTGCAGCATTTGTTGCCCATAGATAATTGACCAAGTGATATTTAAGTGTCCCAAGCCTAAGGCAAGAGCATATAATGAAAGACAAGGTCAATTGTCTTGTGGTAATGAACGCTGTAGAAGATATTAATTCTTAAATATAAGCAGGTGTGAAGGAGAAGGGGTTATTTCAGACTACAGTGAATAAACTAAAAGAGTCACTTGTGTAGCATAGAAATTAGTGGAACTATTTAACTAAAAAGCAAATATCAAATAAGACCTACAGCATTTGGAGGACATACAAATAATTTGACATAAAATAAGGTACGCATACAAGAAGAATCATATATAAAAAATCAATGACTTCTCAAGTGTATGGTTTTACTTACCCAAACTAGTGATTTGTCCCATGTTAGAATGGATATTACCAGGCATTTAATATACTTATATACATCCTGTAGTTGTTTATATGTTGGTGTATATTTCTATATTAGAACAAATGACTTCACTGTTAATTTTAAAATATTCGCACTTAACATCAGTATCTATCAGTAATCTATCAGTAAGTGACTTAAAAGAAAATAAGGAATAGATACACAGAGCACATGATGTGTTATATTTAAGATTTTCAGAAGTCTTTGATAAAATCTCATGTAACCAAATTCTCAAATTAAAAGTGGATGGTTTTGAGGATATTGTGTGCATTTGCTTTTAGTTAAAATTAATAGAAAACAGAGATTACAGATAAGAGGTGAAAAAAGGGAGAATTCAAACTGGCGTGATGAACTTAGTGGAGCACCACAGAGATCTGTACTTGGATCACAGCTCTTCCTAATTCATATCAGTTATCTACATTGTGATATAATTGATATCAACTTTGCAGACAAGAATGACAAGAAAATAGGATTAGCAAACTTTCTATCAAATGAAATAAAAAATAGATAAAATTCAAGACTGGACAAACACCCTGTAAATGGTGTTTAATGTAGACAAATACAGAGTTTTGCCATCAGTTAGTAAAATCATAAACTATAAATGCAAAATGGGAAACAGACAATGGATAAGAAAGGCAAAAAATGGTAAACCATACTGTGCGATAAATGTAGAATTCATATCATGGGAAGCTACTGTATGTTAAAATTGGATAAAGCACTAGTAAGGCTTGTGATGCCACATGCGGTACAATCATCACAGGGTGTGCAAAATAAGCACGTCCAGGCACACAAACACACACAAAGACAAACTAGTAGTGTAAACCCTGTTTGCTTTATTAAATCAACAAAAAATAAATAAACTAAATAAACCTAGTTCTGTTTGCCCCCCTAACTGACTGTTTTTGCTATACACTGGACAACCACCCTGCTTTCTGGTGTCCTTTCTGCATGGCTGTATCATGTACCACTGGAAAAGAAGATCAAGTCTATTTCAGTGTCCCTTTTTCTACTGCATGAATATGGCAAATGTACTGTACGTTTCTGTAATGTAAGATTTTGAGAGCTGTTGCCTGGGCATATTAAGCATAATTAAGAGCATTAAATCATTTTACTGGTCTGCTTCATTCCTTCATTTCACTGAGACCTGGCTTGTGCTTTTAAATAGTATCCTATTAGCTGATCTTTTCATAAAACCAAAAAATAGATGTATAAATTAATTAATTCATTGAAGCTGATAGACATTTTACAGGGGTCAGTCATGAAGAGCATCAAAAGAACACTTTCCAGAAGGTTTTCTCTTATTTCTCTCCATCAGTATACAGTATAATGTATACCTTCTACAGTATAATGTATACATATAACGATAAATATATATCCCAAAAAAGGCTAAACAAATTGATTTAGCTTTAAAGCTTGCTGATCATTTCAGGAGTTTAAAATTTTCCCCCTAATTTATGCTCTAAAAGCCATAGAAGAGTTTGTATTAAAGTGTGCAATGTTAAAAAGAACAAAATAAAACTTTTTATTTTATTTTTTAGTTCTGATGGCTTCCAAAGAAGTTTTATAGTAAAGCAATTTGACAAGATTGGTATTAAATTCATGTCAGTTTTAAAGAAAACAGAATATATAACCATTATTTGTAGATCCAGTAACATAAAAACAATTATGCACAAATACAGATACCTCAGTTATAAAATAGAGTAATGAATTATTATCATCAATAACATCACCAACATTTGATTGATTTGTGCTTCTAATTATTCCTTTCAACATAGAACTGAAATAAATATTTAAAATATTTAATGGCAGGCCAGTCTTTAAGGGGGATGTTTAACATTTAAGGTCTCTATTTGTGTTTGTAGACATAGACATAGAACAGGATGTTTGGAGGCATAGAAGCAGGTAGAAGAAATCCCTAGTATGCCAGAAGCCATATCACCTTGCAGCTCAACAGTCCACTGAAGCTAAGCAGTTTGAGCCTGGTAAGTACCTGGATGGGAGACCTAATTCTAAAAACTAAGGTTGCTGCTGGAAGTGGTTTAAGTGGGGCCAGTAGGAGGCACTCACACTGTGGTATGTTAGGTTCCTAATGCACCAGTATAGTCATGGGGACATTATACTATAAAATAGGCACCGTCCTTTGGATGAGAAATAAAATTGAGGTCCTGACTCTATGTGGTCATTAAAAATCCCAGGGTGATTCTCGAAAACAGTAGGGGTGCAAAGTTCTAAGATTTCATGTACACTCTATAGGAGGACTTGACTAAGCTGCTTAGCAATTGATCTCTTCCTTCTTCCTGCTCCAAAACCACTGCTTCTTTAGCAGTGTCCAGCAGACAATGACAAAATTCAATGTGGATCAAGGCTCTCCTTCTCTCCACCAAACTTTACACTCAAAACCTTAGTAGTATGCACTGCCTGGCTGAGCATCTTAATTCTGATTATTACTACTGCTGTAATGTTCTACTTGCTGGGGTAAACCCACATTGAACAAATTCCAGTATGTCAAATTTCAGCAGCCAGACTGCTCCTGACCTGACCAGGTCTAGTGCAAGTGATCACATTACTCCTATGCTAAAGTCCTTGCACTGGCTTCCTGTCAGGTTTCGTTTTGTGTTGACTTAAAAATCCTCATGCTCAACTATAAGGCTCTGCATAGCTTGGCACCACAGTACCTATGGTCGTACTTCCCACCTAGCAACTTTCGCTTTTTTAATTCTGGTCTCCTATCCGTCCCACAAGTTGGTCTACACTCTATGGGTAACAGGGCCTTCTCCTGTCATGCCCCAAAGCTCTGAAACTCTATCCTTAAGGATATCAGAGAGTCACCTTCCCGAAGCACTTTCAAATCTAAACTCAAAACCTTTACTTAACTGGTTCTGTTATCTACCCCTTTTACTCCTACAATATTCTGTACCCAAATCTACTATCTCCTCTCACTGTGTATTTTCATTGTGTTCACATTGTTTTTTTTGTTGTCATTTCTGCTTTGAGAAGCCACCTTTAATGGTGCTGTATAAAATGAAGTGTTTTTATTATTCTTATAATTTTGAATTAAGCTACTACTTACAGTATGTTTCATAGCATATATGTAAGATACATGACAGTCTTTGAACATCACAAACTGAATTTATTTGTTCTCTTCAAGTTTATTCATACTGTATAGATGTTTGTTTTGAGACTGTGTAAGTGAACACTCACTCAATTATGATAGTTAATATATAATTAAATCTTCATTATCTATTGTAATCCCTGAGTGATTGATCAGCTATTGGCATTTAACATGACAGGTTGATTAAGATTTACCTTTGACTTTGCTGAATTGTGACTTTGTATAATTATATTAATAAAATTGTATACTGTTTCTTTAAATCTGTGTATGTGTTCCTTGTTAATTATTCTAGTTGATTAGTTCCTTATCTTATTCTCATAGGTTTATGTCAATTGGTGCAGCAGTCCTAAGATTTTTGTTTTCTATTTTGTATAACATTTTTAATATGTGGGACAAGCTGTAAGCACTGTTAATACTGGATTTATTAATTACTAATCTCCTGCACTGTACCTGCCAAGTCTGGAGATGATTAGCTACGTTGACTTCAGGGTGTTCAACCAGGGCCAATTTGAAATTTGGCATGAAAAAAATCTTAATCTTAATATTTTATTAATTTCACTGGGAAGGAAGTTCATGACTCAAATAAAAAAGTGACGTGGGCCAACAGGCCAATGTGAAAACATTTCTACAATTTCTATGAGAAACTGCAGACCTCTAAAGCAGTTGCAGTAGACCTGAATTTGTGCAAGGCTGGTTTACATTATAGCACTATATTTATATCAACAGATTAAACTGGACACCTGAATGAAAGTAAATTATATCTATTTCAATGTTACCAGTGTCAGGGTGTTTGTGCACATTTGTATTGGTTGTTCACATTATTCTTACAAGTCAAATTATTGTGTCTTATGCTGTATCAAATACCTTATGTTGAACATGTAAACCTCTTCCCTGGTGACCTTATTTTCTGAAAATTACAAATGACCCCATGGTGAATGGCAAGTCATCTTTTATCTGCATGGCCCTATTAATCATTTCCCAGTGGAGTAGAATATTTAATGATCCCTTATAATGATGTATCTCAGATGTCAGTTAGAATAAGGAAAGTTTTCCGTCAGATTAATTTTAATTTCAGGTAGGATTCTGTATTTTCTCTTTGCTGTAATGAGGAGGGTGTTCTTATTTTTTTTTAAAATACACAAAAATTCTAAAAATACTAAAGCATTAAAACATAATAATTTATATACTTATATGATCAATAGTTTATCATTATTATTTGCATGTTGTTGAGTATGTTTGTATTTATATTATCTATGCTGTAATAATTTATAGAATTATTTATTTAAATATTTTACATTAACATTCCCATACACATTCCCCAGATGGGAATGACCAAAGGCTTAAGACGCTGCCTTAGGGTTTTCTTGATTAGCATTTTAGTTAAAAAGAAGAATAAAAAACAGAACAGATTTTTGTTTTAAAATCATTTCATGGCAAACCTTACATGGACCCCAATTACTTTAAATAATAAGAATTAACAAAAGATCTCAGTGAGTAAACCAAGAGAAAGTGAACATATATTAAATGTAAAATGACACAAGCAAACTCCAAGTCTGCAATCAACTGGCAAAGATTAAAACTTTACAGCAGAGATCTGAAGTGTACTTAGGAGCAATAAAAGCTGATAGGATGAGTGAAGGCAGCATCTCATTCCATATAATCAATGAAGAAGCTTTGGATGTTTATAAGAACTTTGTGCTTAAAGGAGACAATCTGAAGTTAAATGTAATCAGAAATGTCTGAAAGTTAAGTAAAAGAAATGTTACTTATGAAAGACATAATTTCTTCACAACAATGTAGAAAACAGACAAAGCAATTGACCTGTATGTCACTGAAATAAGAATTCAAAGCAAAACATGCAAATTCGCAAACCTGAAATAATCACTATATAATTTGTGGCATCCCAGATAATTCACTGAGAGTATGGCTACTTTGGGAGCTACAGTACATTTTGATTTAGAGAAGGCAATAGGAATATGCATAGCAACAGAAACAATTAAATTACTGTTGAAGGAGCTGTGCAATGAAGGAAATAGCACTGTTCATGCAGTGAACAAACATGAAGCAAAGAGAGTCAAATGTAAAACCATCACAGCTTGCAGCTACAAATAAATGAAAAAAATGAAACAGCAAAGAGGGTTATAACATGCCCAGAAACTGCCCAGCATTTGGCAAGATGTGCAAAAATGTGGTTGAAACAATCAATTTGCTCACCACAAATCACAGACAAAACAAACTTAAATACATGTTCATGAAATGGAAATTCAGATTTTATGTCAATGTTCTATCTGTGGTTGATGACAAAGTGAAATACAGATGAATAACATCATGATTCCATTTTAGATATTGGAGCACATAAGCTATCAGAGGGGTGGAGAGCAGAGTAATGAAGCCAATTCATAGATGGGGATTATTAAGAGGCCATGATTGATAAATGCCAATTGGAATTTTGGTCAGGACACCGGGGTTACACCCCTATATGTGGATATGTGGATTTTATAGTAAAAGAAAAACTCCAGCAAGTCTTCAAAAGAATGGAAAGAATAGAAGGTATTAATGATTGATAAGACAACAGAGTGGTTGAATATTCTTGTAATTGTGTAGAGAAAAAAATAAAAACAGTGCATATACTTGGTTCCCACATATCTTAATTGTGCAATCAAGTGAGAACCTTTTAAATTTCAACACATGAAGAGATGATGGCACAATTTGCAAATGCAAAGTATTTCAGCAAAATAGATCCAGCCATTCAGAATGTGCGGGGGATACTGCAGTATTTTTCAGTTCAGTGGCTGCGGTATACCCAAGTTTTTTAGAAATACTCAGTTGTGGAACTGCACAACTTTATTAAACCACCGAGTTGAGCAGTGAAAGTTTAACGCGGAGTGAAGAGCATTTGGGCCGTCACCAGGAAAATGCCTGCTTTCAAATCCCGGTCAATGCTGAGGGACAATCTTTTTCCAGTTATAGAATTTAAGTTGTATACTGTTTAGAATTTTATTAACTTTAAACTGTGTATTACAGCATATTAAATATTAAACAAATTAAAAAGTAGGTATATTTTATAAAAGCACGATTGCTCAGTTGGATATATAAAAAGAGTTTATTATACTTTAGTTTGTGAACGTGATGTGCCTCTTTCAGGTTTACATCCACATAGAGAAAAGCCAAAGGTAAATTTTGGTAGTGGAAAATAAAAACAGTAGCATAATGTAATACATACCTAATGTACACACAGTAGATGGTAGTGGTAGCTAAATATAAAAAAGTACACAACAGTATTCCACCTTCTTCATTAATATTTCATGCAACAAACTCTTTAACTTGACGATTTACAGTGGGTTATTATTTTAAAGAGATTGTTCTAACATTTTAAAGTTTATATACTGTAATTCATAAAAAGTTTAATGTTTTATCCTTTTCTAAGAATACATAGTAAGAACACCACTGGTTGTTAATGTAAAAAAAAAAGTTGTACTGATTTAATACCACTTGATAAAAATATAAATATGGAATCATGTAACTAAGCAGCTAAAATATCACAAGTAGATGTTTTGGAAACATTTTGACATTTGATTTAAAAAAAACAACTTTTATTGTGCTTTAAGTGGTAATGGACAATGGAACCCTCATGGGCTGTAATGTAGTGCATTGCACCTAAATGGTTCAAAGCCCAATCAGATCATTACTATCGGTGTGTTTCTTACTTAGCTGAATATATAAAAAAGTTAGCTACTACAGGTTGTTGTGAACGTGATGTGCCTCTTTCAGGTTTACATCCAAATTGAGAAAATCTATATTTTGTCTTAATCCGAATTTCACCAGCCAGTAATCAGCCAATAATTTAACTTTAAATTGTATATTGTATTGTACAGTACTGCACAGTCCAAAGACTTACTGGGAGGTTGTTTCTGGCTCCGGCATTAGAGTGTGTGTATCTGGATTAATTATTATAAGTGATGGTTTCGTGATTAAGGATTTATTCACAGAATTCTTTACGTTAAACAGAGGAGGGATGAAGGGTTATTTTTACAATTGCCAGTAACCGGAGAACAGTTTATCAATATGATAAAACCATACGATGACAGTGAAGACAGACGTGTTACACCTTTAAGTGAGCCAGTGACTGTTTATTATTATGTTGTGACAATGTTGTGTGGCTCTGTGTGAATTATTCTGTAACTCTACTGTCTAGAGTTATAAAAGAGACGTTGTGTATTGCCTATTTTTATATTTCAAATCAAATCAAATACAAGTTTTATTTATCAAATGCACAACAATACAGCATGCATCAGTAGTTGCTGGAAACTACTTTTCTACGAGCTCGCCGAGGGGACTGGTAAAAATCACAAAATTAAAGTTACCAAAATGTTGAAATAATCTCCACGTCTGTGCACCAGGAATTACCTGGAATTACCCTGAAGCATACCCCACCGCCTTTGCTCTTACCCAAATCCATTGTTCTGTCCTGACGGTGAATAGAAAATCCTCCCAGGAGGATAGCAGAGTCTGAAAGAGACTGGTCAAGCCAGGTTTCAGTAAATGCCAGCACGTTGCAGTTCTTGATGTCCCGTTGGAAAGCAACCTTTGCTCTCAGCTCATCTAATTTATTGTCCAGTGACTGAACATTAGCAAGAAGTATACTCGGGAGCGGGGCAAGATATTTGTAAAAACGGTCCAATTATCTGTAGGTATCCTCTCACGAGGCACCAGTAATTGTGGGGGTTGTGCTTAACTGGGACAATTATTAATTGTAGCAATAAGTCACAAAATGATTATTTTAAATGGTATTAGAATCCAACCTTGCGGGATAACTCAACAACACACACACACAGGTACTAATACACGATAATACTTTTATTAATACATAAAATGTGCATATAAACATAACAGATCTTATCGTGAGGATTAGCAGAATACAAAAGGTATATATTCAGTCATGAAGAGTTACAAATACCAAGAGGGACATACGTTCAGTATATCATTCATTTAGACCGTTTCGTAAATGAACTTGGATTACAACTTCTACACTAGATACGCAAAACAAGTACATCACTCATAGGATTAAATTGATATCAACTGGTTGGGATAACAATTGAATTCTCGAGCGATAATGCAGAATGTTGATTACTCATCCAATCTGTGTGGATTCAGATCTCCTGCAGACACAAAGAAGCAGTGGCAGGCTTGTTGCTGTCCAATCGGCACTCTCTGGCCCGGCTGGAGAGAAGTGGCTGCGATCCTCACTGAAGACTGGCTAGTTAGTGTTGGCTGAAACTAGCAAGAGTTTGTGCACAGGAGAAAAGTGACTGCGGGTCCCAGCAGGTCAGGAAGAAGACAGGTTCGTTCCTGATGAAGCGCTAATTCTGAATAGTGATTCAGCTGTCCACAGTTCCGACCTGTTCACAAGGCTTGATGCTGATGCTAACCTTGGGTGGATCCTTTGGTTATGCACTGGCAACCTCTGTCCTCTACTCTTAGAACAAAGGAAAGTCCTGCACTCAGACACACTGGCCTTTACGTGGTGGTCCGGGCTGAGTCTTAGGATGCTCAGGTGGAGCCCTGAGGCTGAATGTCCAGCAGGCGCGCTGTGATATATAGAAATACTTATCTAAAGCAATTAATAGCAATATTAATTTAAGGTTCTAAATATAATATATTTATATAGCTAGTAGTATTACCGTATTCTAGTTTCTTTGTAAACGTCAGTGTCAATTTATTTGACTAATTTACTCATTACTTTGTAAACATTTTGACCTGTGTTTTTCAGTTACAGTATGTATTCGAGCAGCACGTTGGTGCAGTGTTTGGTGGATGCCTCTTCCCCCGCAGGTCTGTGTTTGATTCCTGCTTAGGGCACAATTTTTATTCTGTCAAACAACTAAAAATAAAAAAGGAAATATTATGTACACTATATTGGCTATATATGTTAAATATGACTATCAGAAAATAAGTAAAATACCAAATTAAAAAAGAAAAATGAGGGTAGAATATGATTTAAAATATTTTACTAACTAAACAATCAAGAATTAATAATGTATCTGTTTATAAAAATCAAATGTAGGTGGCACAGAGGTTAGCATGCTTTTTGTATCTTTTTACATAAATAAAACAGTAGCACTAGAGGTCTCAGTGGCTTTCAAAATTAAAGTATGCATTCAAATCTTTGAACTATAAAAATGATTTACTCTCCATTCATTTCTAATGGTGACACAAAGGTTAGCATTGTTATCTTGTAGTGCTGAGGTTCAATTCCTGGGGTACAGTATGTGTGGAGTTTGCATGTTCTATCATGAGTTCACAGGTGATCTGATTTCCTCTTGCAGTTCAAACATACTGGTAGGTTACTTAGCTTCTGGATAAATTGGCCCTGGTCTCTTTTTGTGTCTGCCCTGTGATGGACTAGTGTTATGCCCAGGGTGTACCCTGCTTTTGCCTGTTGCTTGCTGGGATAGGCTCTAGCTCCTCTGTACTGGATAAAGAGATTAGAAGATGGATGGAACTAAAGATACTGTGTAACTATAGACAGTGATAGAAACCCACTTTGAGATGGCATTAGTTTTTTAAACAAATTCCCTCTAAATATAAATATCTTAAGATGCTGGCTCTGTGGAGTTGCATCAGCCACTGTATATTGCCTATTTCCTCTATTTATGTGCATCAACGGTACTGTAGCAACTAAGAGAAATCTAAAATATGTTTACATTAAATACGTTTTGATTAAAATACATGTAATCTCATTTCACCATCTACTGTATGTAAACATTCAACAGTGTTGACATGTTATTTTATAACACAGCTTTCTGTGATTTTTTTTTTGTATATTTAAGCTTTTACATGTTTTCCTGCATTCCTCTTCTGCAATGTGTCTGGACAGAATTCAATTTTTTCTGTTTGCCCATTTCAAAGTAACACCTGCTCCGTTTCTAAAACTTTTTGCTCAGATGCACTTTTGTTTTTTTACATCTAAATGATTTATTTACATCTAACACTTTAACATCCAAAATTTTCATTTTCTTATTTAAAATGAATTTTAACTACAGCTTTAAAAAGCTTAAGTTCTCTCTATCTTTTGTTACTGATCCTACAGATCTCTTTAATTATGATGATTCTGGAATGTTTCCAGAATATTTATATTATTCTATGCACATTTTTAAACTGTTATTACTTATCACTGAATTATTGCACTTGACATGGCTTAATTCGCCCTTTCCTGCTGTCTCTGGTGCAATCTTCTGCAGTTGAAATTTCACTGATTTAACAAATAAGAAATTAGATTGCTCAAATTTCTAATCACACAAAGTAGTTGCTCTCTGAAAATGTTATTTTTCTGTTATATATACATGTATTGTAGTTATGATTCATTTTTTTCTGTCTGTGTCTTCCTCACCCATGGTGATTCGGACACAGAGTGGTTAAAAATTGTGATAATTTGAAGGGGGGGAAGGGGGGGTCGTCATCCCTCCACATTCACTAAAATGTTAAATAGGAATGGTTTAAGTGACATACAGAGCTGAGTAAATGATTTAAGTTTCAGGTACGTAGCCTATCGTGTAACATTTGCTTTGTTGCTGAAAGGTTAAGCTTTTGAAACGTAGATTCAAGGTCGTATGAATGATTTCTCACGCTGTTTCATTGGTTAAACTCAATGATCACAGCAATGTTAACTGGGATGTGTAGTTTTTAGTTCAGTTTGAATTTTAACTGTATGTACTGTCTTAGTATTTGGCCAATATATATATGTACAGCACCTGTGGGACAGCATGAGTTAAAGGCAGATTACCTCATCTGTGTGAAACACTATGTAATAAGTTGTGAAATTCAGAAAAATGCTCGTCACTAGCTGTTACCAAAACCAAACCAGATGTACCACCATCAATTAGCAGATGCCCAGCTCACAGAAGCTTTTCACACTATTGTGCATGACCATTTGTTTTGTGGACATATCAGACATTAAATTGAGGAGTATGTATTTTTATCAAAATTCATAAGATATCTACAATGCATAGTGTGAAATGAAGCCAGCAGAATGTCCTATTTTGGGCATCAGCATACATACACTCATCCCGATGAGCCAGGAAGTAGGAGGGAGAACAGGCAGAATAAATATAGTCTCTTGGAGAAACTTCACTTTAAAAAGAGCTTTGGTTTGTTTCTCTCTCATATTCAGAAAATAGTAATATGTTAGGCATACTGAGTTAAACACATTTTTATTAATAATGATAATAAGATAAACTAAGTATACACAACATAGAACACACTACTCTGTTTACAAACAAAGTCTCTAAGATGCCTACGCCCTAACCAACAAGAAGAACCCCAGACTACAACCAAGTATTCAAAACTTTATAATGCCTAACATGACAAATGTCTGTCTGACAACCACATGCAGCTGTGGTATTTTTAGGATTCACTGTACCACCTGGCAGTTTAACAGAGTAATGCAGCCCTGTATCATCTTATTAAAAAGGTTTGATGATGCAGGTTTTTACCACAAAGTTAAAATGGCTGCATCTGTATGTATGTAGCAAATACAGAGGAGATGAAACCGTCTGTTTTGGCATCATCAGCTGGGTCTATCCATCACAAGAAGTTTTGTCCCTTAATCCAGTACTTCTTCAGGATAGCGGGACAGCAGTTCTGATCAGCCACTGCTTGCCTGTGGTGATCATAATGATTCATCCCGTCTGTACCAGAGCCAGCATGAGGCTTTTTCTGCTGCCTTTATCATCTGTTGCACCGCTGACTTTCTATCTTTGCCATTGATCCTCAGCTCTCCTAACATCCTCCAAAGTGACTGGGCTGGAAAAACACGGCATCCTACAGATGCAGCCATTCAAAATGGGTGAGGTATTTCGCGGCATACCCCGGTGGGCGTGTCGCGGTGTCACGCGGTATCACGTGGTGTCACGTATCATTTGACGCTCTGCCGGAAACTATCCGGCGTCGCCTTGTAAAACCGCCAGGGGGAGCTTAACCTCTCATTTACAGCATTTGAGCCTTTAATTTTGAACTGTGTATTACAGCATGTTAATCATCAGTCATTAAAATGTTGGTATATTTTATGAAAGCAAGATTGCTCAGTTGGACAAAAGTACACAACCTACCTTTATCAGAAATATTTATGCATCAAAGCCTTTACTGAAGATTTAACTAATAGTATTAATAATGGATGACTTTGGACAAGCTGTATACTCAAAGTATAATTTCTTTAGCACATTTGTACAAGCACTTGGAATCTGTCCAAGCCATACTTTGTCAGGCATTTTGTTTTACTTCAACGGGCATAAAAACTTCCTTGCTTTTAACAGGGCGTTTCATAATTTCTAACTACGAAAATGATTTAAAATGCGACACCTATCATTCAACTAGAGCTTAAAATATCACAAGGATCCTCAAGAGCACAGAAAAGAGTGTATTAAAAGACACTTGTATTTATCAACGCTTTCTTTTCCGTATACCAGATTTTATGGAACCACTTCAGAGGGGTGTCAGCCAGTCAGATTCCAGGAATCGGCACTTTAAAGGAAAAATACACACCGGTATTCCATTTCTCCCTAAACATTGTAAGCTTCGAAGTCTTTAACTAACGTGATACCGGAGTCAACAAGCATACTTTTAGAATTTGATTAAAAGGGAATATAATATGGAATCGCGTATCTAAAGAATTTAATAACGGTATGATTATATCCGTGTACTGCGACAGGGCTGTGTAAGGCTGTTTCGCCTGCCTGTTCATGCGAGCTGTCTTGTAGCCCACTGGTCTAGATGCGTGACTACCAACTGGCAGGTTGTGTGTTCGAATCCAGCTGGTGCTGGACTTTTCTTTTAACAAACATTTCTTCGAAAAAATAGAATAGCGATATTATGGACAATCAATTGACTTATATTTCAAAATATCGCAACATGATCGATATTTGCGATATTTTGAACATATCTTCCCTTCTGACAGAGGTTCCTGCTTCTAGTGTGTGTGTGTGTGCAACAGAGTACATTTTTATAGAGAAATGGAGGCTGGACAGTATGCGTTACAATATAAACATTTATATTGATTTAAATCGTGTTCTGATTTAAATCGCAAACGCGTGTTTAATTATGTGTTTTTTAATCATAATCAGGCTAATGCATTTCTACATTTTCTGTATGAACCAGCTTAGAGGTTCATACAGAAAGACAGCTTGTGTTTAAATTGAGTGTAAGGTAATTTATGCTTCTAAAGTCATGGTCAGCATTTATTGTACTGTGCTGTAAACTTTTTCTGTGCCTAGACACATTATTTTATAGCGTTTTTATTGCGTTATTAAATCCGGTGGCGCTGTGTGTTAGTTTCCTGACTCCCATTATTTAAACTGCGACACTGATCATTCATCTCTAAATAAACTTTATTTTATATAGCGTTTTAAGCGAATAGGTAATTAGATTGGTCATAAACCTAATCGCTTTTTCTACATAAACACAGCGTGATTGCTCTCTGAAAATGCTTTTCCTTAAAGCGATTCTATTGAGGGAGTAGCCCAGCTACCACTTAACACTGTACTTCCTACTTTGAATACCTGTGAGACCGGTTTAATTCGTCACAGCCAGCACTCCGGGAGTTCATATTGCTTGACTAATTTTAAAAACTAAGTTATAAATGCAAACGCTTCCTGGTGCGCTGCTCTGGTACGCCGGGTCTTACACAGTGCCTGTCGGCAGTAAGCGTTACAATATACATACCCAACACTGCTTGTACCCATCTGTCATGCAAATAAAACACCTTGAATTGAATTGAATTGAATTGAGGGAGAGAGGGGGGTAGTGGGACAGATATACTGTAGACAGACTCAAGGCAAATAAGATACTTATGGGTACGCAGGCATTCACGACAGCAACATACGAAACGTTTGCACGTACTGTATAGTTAAGTTATTACTTGGTTTTCAAAGTGCAACGAAATACAATATTGTTGTTGCTGCTGTTCTGGTTGTTTTTATCCCGTAAAGCGTTTTGAGAAGCCACCTTTAAAGGCGATATATACTGTAAAACCGCTGATTCTTATGGAATCAGCGCACAGAGGGAGCGTCTGCATTTATAACTTAGTTTTTAAAATTAGTCAAGCAATATGAAGCATCTCCTTTTACTTAGTGCCTGAGCATAAAAAGAATAGGAGCATACTGCAACGCGTGTGAAGTCCATAAACGATATTAATTTTGGAACTTAAACATACAGTATATGGCTGGTCTCGGTACTTTAAAGAAAGCATACACACCAGTATTCCATTTCTCCCTAAACATTTTAAGCATCGAAGTCTTTAACTAACGCAATACCGGAGTCAACAAGCATACTTTTAGAATTTGATTAAAAGGGAATATAATATGGAATCACGTATCTAAAGAATTTAATAATGGTATGATTATATCCGTGTACTGCGACAGGGCTGTGTAGGGCTGTTTCGCTTACTGCCGACAGGCACTGTGTAAGACCCGGCATACCAGAGCAGCGCACCGAGGGAGCGTTTGCATTTATAACTTAGTTTTTAAAATTAGTCAAGCAATATGAACTCCCGGAGTGCTGGCTGTGACGAATTAAACCGGTCTCACAGGTATTCAAAGTAGGAAGTACAGTGTTAAGTGGTAGCTGGGCTACTCCCTCAATAGAATCGCTTTAAGGAAAAGCATTTTCAGAGAGCAATCACGCTGTGTTTATGTAGAAAAAGCGATTAGGTTTATGAGCAATCTAATTACCTATTCGCTTAAAACGCTATATAAAATAAAGTTTATTTAGAGATGAATGATAGGTGACTATTCATTGTTATTAAAAAGACTTAAATTCGATCATGTCGTGATATTTAGAAATATAAATTTGTTTGGTGCGAGTGAGGTTTTATTTAATCTCTGACCAAGGGAAACGTTTCATTTTTTCAAAGAAATGTTTGTTAAAAAATAAAGTCATAGTTCCATGGGTTTCAATCACAGACCATATGACATGGGAGTCAGGAAACTCACACACAGCGCCACCGGTTTGCACGTACTGTATAGTTAAGTTATTACTTGGTTTTCAAAGTGCAACGAAATACAATATTGTTGTTGCTGCTGTTCTGGTTGTTTTTATCCCATAAAGCGTTTTGAGAAGCCACCTTTAAAGGCGATATATACTGTAAAACCGCTGATTCTTATGGAATGTGTTCCGCAGGACATTCAAATTTTTATTTATTTATTTTTTAATCGCGTATCTTAGGAAATTATTTATTGTCTTCATATTTGGCCAGGGCTTTAAAGAGAAGGCGCGCCAAAAAATGTCAGTGCCGTCGTCTCCGCTTTAAAGGTACCCCCGTGCTGGAAGAATTTGACCTCAGAACATTTGCCCAGCGTAGTTATAGTGGACATAAAAACAAGAGTGCGCTGGCATTATATCCTAGAAGACACAGACCGGCGCCAGACCGGTAAATGCTTGATGAACTAGGGATTGGACAGTTTCCAAGTGCTTGTACAATCGATGGAAATGTTCAAATAAATGTGCAAAAGAAATAAACAAAATAATCATTTATTTCTTTATCATATTGGCTAGCTAATGTCCTCTCTTTGCTAGTTAGTGGCTGTGTTTCTGCGTTGGGTAGCAACGGGTGACTGTTCTCAGGCGGAAGATGTAAACAATAATTAAATGTGATAAAGTATAGTTTGGATGTTTATACATTCATGTTAATCGTATTCTTGATTTATTTCAATAAGTGTTCATGTTTCATTTGCTAACTTAGAGCATATTGTGCAATGAAGAATAAAATAGCTGCATGACAAGTGACTTCCTTCTCTCAGTGGAAATTAAAAGGTAGCCTGATAAATTATAAGACAGTAAGAAAGGTTCCAATCAGGAGGAGACAATTCTTTCCATTTTTTTTGTTTGATTGCTGGTAGCAAACTGATCTGAGGATATTCTGAGTGGGACAGATACATTATTTTATAGCGGTTTTATTACGTTATTAAATCCGGTGGCGCTGTGTGTTAGTTTCCTGACTCCCATGTCATATGGTCTGTGATTGAAACCCATGGAACTATGACTTTATTTTTTAACAAACATTTCTTTGAAAAAATGAAACGTTTCCCTTGGTCAGAGATTAAATAAAACCTCACTCGCACCAAACAAATTTATATTTCTAAATATCACGACATGATCGAATTTCAGTCTTTTTAATAACAATGAATAGTCACCTATCATTCATCTCTAAATAAACTTTATTTTATATAGCGTTTTAAGCGAATAGGTAATTAGATTGCTCATAAACCTAATCGCTTTTTCTACATAAACACAGCGTGATTGCTCTCTGAAAATGCTTTTCCTTAAAGCGATTCTATTGAGGGAGTAGCCCAGCTACCACTTAACACTGTACTTCCTACTTTGAATACCTGTGAGACCGGTTTAATTCGTCACAGCCAGCACTCCGGGAGTTCATATTGCTTGACTAATTTTAAAAACTAAGTTATAAATGCATACGCTCCCTCGGTGCGCTGCTCTGGTATGCCGGGTCTTACACAGTGCCTGTCGGCAGTAAGCGAAACAGCCCTACACAGCCCTGTCGCAGTACACGGATATAATCATACCATTATTAAATTCTTTAGATACGCGATTCCATATTATATTCCCTTTTAATCAAATTCTAAAAGTATGCTTGTTGACTCCGGTATCGCGTTAGTTAAAGACTTCGATGCTTAAAATGTTTAGGGAGAAATGGAATACTGGTGTGTATGTTTTCTTTAAAGTACCGAGACCAGCCATATACTGTATGTTTAAGTTCCAAAATTAATATCGTTTATGGACTTCACACGCGTTGCAGTATGCTCCTATTCTTTTTATGCTCAGGCACTAAGTAAAAGGAGATGCTTCATATTGCTTGACTAATTTTAAAAACTAAGTTATAAATGCAGACGCTCCCTCTGTGCGCTGATTCCATAAGAATCAGCGGTTTTACAGTATATATCGCCTTTAAAGGTGGCTTCTCAAAACGCTTTACGGGATAAAAACAACCAGAACAGCAGCAACAACAATATTGTATTTCGTTGCACTTTGAAAACCAAGTAATAACTTAACTATACAGTACGTGCAAACGTTTCGTATGTTGCTGTCGTGAATGCCTGCGTACCCATAAGTATCTTATTTGCCTTGAGTCTGTCTACAGTATATCTGTCCCACTACCCCCCTCTCTCCCTCAATTCAATTCAATTCAATTCAAGGTGTTTTATTTGCATGACAGATGGGTACAAGCAGTGTTGGGTATGTATATTGTAACGCTTACTGCCGACAGGCACTGTGTAAGACCCGGCGTACCAGAGCAGCGCACCAGGAAGCGTTTGCATTTATAACTTAGTTTTTAAAATTAGTCAAGCAATATGAACTCCCGGAGTGCTGGCTGTGACGAATTAAACCGGTCTCACAGGTATTCAAAGTAGGAAGTACAGTGTTAAGTGGTAGCTGGGCTACTCCCTCAATAGAATCGCTTTAAGGAAAAGCATTTTCAGAGAGCAATCACGCTGTGTTTATGTAGAAAAAGCGATTAGGTTTATGACCAATCTAATTACCTATTCGCTTAAAACGCTATATAAAATAAAGTTTATTTAGAGATGAATGATCAGTGTCGCAGTTTAAATAATGGGAGTCAGGAAACTAACACACAGCGCCACCGGATTTAATAACGCAATAAAAACGCTATAAAATAATGTGACTAGGCACAGAAAAAGTTTACAGCACAGTACAATAAATGCTGACCATGACTTTAGAAGCATAAATTACCTTACACTCAATTTAAACACAAGCTGTCTTTCTGTATGAACCTCTAAGCTGGTTCATACAGAAAATGTAGAAATGCATTAGCCTGATTATGATTAAAAAACACATAATTAAACACGCGTTTGCGATTTAAATCAGAACACGATTTAAATCAATATAAATGTTTATATTGTAACGCATACTGTCCAGCCTCCATTTCTCTATAAAAATGTACTCTGTTGCACACACACACACACTAGAAGCAGGAACCTCTGTCAGAAGGGAAGATATGTTCAAAATATCGCAAATATCGATCATGTTGCGATATTTTGAAATATAAGTCAATTGATTGTCCATAATATCGCTATTCTATTTTTTCGAAGAAATGTTTGTTAAAAGAAAAGTCCAGCACCAGCTGGATTCGAACACACAACCTGCCAGTTGGTAGTCTCGCACCTAGACCAGTAGGCTACAAGACAGCTCACATGAACAGGCAGGCGAAACAGCCCTACACAGTCCTGTCGCAGTACACGGATATAATCATACCGTTATTAAATTCTTTAGATACGCGATTCCATATTATATTCCCTTTTAATCAAATTCTAAAAGTATGCTTGTTGACTCCGGTATCACGTTAGTTAAAGACTTCGAAGCTTACAATGTTTAGGGAGAAATGGAATACTGGTGTGTATTTTTTTCTTTAAAGTACCAAGACCAGCTATATACTGTATGTTTACGTTCCAAAATTAATATCGTTTATGGACTTCACACGCGTTACAGTATGCTCCTATTCTTTTTATGCTCAGCTACTAAGATTTCCCTTCAGTGGTTAAATTCAATATCTACAACGGGCACAGTAAAGACGTTTACAGTAAGTCTTTCTACGACAGACCAACAGACCACGAGTGCCCGTCGGTCAACCAATCACGCACCGCGGTACCCCGTATCATCTTACCTGCGGTACGTGTCTGTACCGCTCACTTTGAATGGCTGCATCTGTACCTCAACTGGAAATGACCAGACTTTCCACCCTTTGCTTCTGATGTTATCTACAAGCTCAGTGTATCTTGCTTTTTTCCTCTCAAAAGCTTCTTGTCACCTACAGTATCTTCCTTAGGAACTGTCAGTCCAATGAGGATTATAATGACATGACTACATCTGGTCGCAAGTTTGTCTGGACTATGTCTGAAAATACAAGTCACTTGTCTAAATCGACCTCCATTGACTAATCTCTGCTTAAATGTCTTTGAAGGATGCTGGCAGGTCTAATTCCAGCCAGTGCTGTGCTCTTCTCTCCAGCCTTGATAAAGCTAATGTTGGATCATGCTGGTTGAGCTTTTATACCTTTTCTAAATTTATCTAAATTCAAGGCTAATGCCCTGAGTACCTTATCGTGGTGCCACTGATACCTACCTTCCCCTAATGCCACACTGCAGGCTGATAACACATGTTCAAGGTTGCCTATTCTTTCACACAGTGTGCAGCAGGGGCTTTCAGTTAGCCCCCATCTATGTAGGTTACTTGGAGTGGGTGAGACATCATAGACTGAATGTAGTAGAAACTGAATCTGCAAAGGCTCAAGTTTCCAAATGTCACTCCATGCTAGCTTTCTATCTGTTGTTTCCCATCTTGTCCATGATCCCCGTTTTCCCAACTATATCACTTTCGAACTGCGAACCTCTTTTTCCTTCTTTCTTATCTCTTGTTGAATTAAGCTGCTCTCCTCATTTTCTCTTTATACTTACTTGCAAAGCCCAGACCTTGAAGGCCAACAGTTGGCTGTCCAATAATTTTTTGATACTTCAATTGGTTTTCTGCAGATTCCACTGCACTTACTATATTACATTTCCTGCCTGACCTAGTCTGTATTCTTGCTTTTCTAATCCTATCATCTTTTGAGTCTTATGAAGCTACTGCAAGTCTGCCTTTTGCAACCTTGAACTCCTCAACTAATGATGAAATAGGAAGCTATAACTTTGAGGATCTGCTGTAGAAACCGAGGCTATTAAAGCTAGGCGGAACTCCTAGCCAATGGTGAGGAAAGCTGTTTATCTTCCTCTCCATAACTTCAACTGTGGTGGTTGCAATTTAATAAATGATCAATGGCCACAGAAGCGTTGGCAATAATCCACATTGATAAAACCAAACCTTAAACTTGCCTATTAGACCAGTTCTGTCAATCAACCTCAATCCCTCTAGTGTCTGTTTCTCCACTTCTTTTGTATTATTTGTATCACTTATTTGCATCAAACCATTTCCCTAGGCACTTAATTCTTTCTGCTGTTATGGAGGGTATTTGTTCTCCTTGCACACTAAGCACAAACCTGTCAGTGATCTTTTCTGTCTTGATTACTAATGATATCGATTTCTGCGGCTTGAACATCATTCTTGCCCACTTCACACCTGTATCCAGGGCTCTTAAAACCCATCTAGCTTGCAGTGTAGTAGTTTTTACTGTTAGGTAATCGATAAATGCTCTGATCAGTGGTACTGTGATACCTGAGTTCATGTTGGGCCCTCTTGTTGTGCACTTCCAGTGATTAGGTTCATGGCCATCAAAGATAAAGTAACTGAAATTGTACAGCCAGTCACGATTCCTTTCTCAAGTCTTTGCCAGGAAGTTATGGAATTTCTTACAGAGAATCTCATCTTTATATTGCTCAGGTACCCTTTAATTAGATCCTGTATCTTTCCTGTAATGAAGTAATGACACACACCTTCTTCAATCAGTATGTGAGGCAATGAGCCATAAGCATTGGCAAAATCAAGCTTCACAACTCGCAAGTCCGCTTTTTCTTGGCTCTACGCTTTTTTCTCCTTCAGTTGACTTATTACACTAGTGTGCTTAATGCACTCTTGAGACCCTGGAACACCATCTTTCTGCACAGAAGTGTCTATGTAGCTGTTTCCTGTCAATTACATAATCAGCCTATGAGACAGAATTGTAAAAAATGTCTTCACCTCTACATTTAAAAGAGATATGGTTCTGAACTGATTTATTTCACACAATTCATTTTCCTTTGGCGACAAAACTACCTTAGTATTCTAACTCTTCCAATGATGTTCCATTTGTTGGAAATCCAAATGATGTGTACACATTTCTTAATGTATTTTTTGTGTGTGTCTTTGATTTGTACTTGTAGATTTGCTGATATTTATCTTTGTTCACCTTGAACAAAGCTGTTCAGTTTGATCATTCAAGTTTTCATTTTTTAAATATTCATTTTAAAAATGTGTACATGTCACTTAACCCAGCCGTGCAGGGTTACTCCTGCATGCCAGTCCCAAGCCCGGACAAATGGGGAGGGTTGGGGAAAGACCTGGCGACCTACCTTAGAAAACCATCGACATGAAAATTCATGGAAAATCTCACGTGTTTCAAATATAGTACCCAATGGTAGGTCCCCCAGGCCAGCAGGTATCCAAAAAGCGACTGGGGAAGAGCAAGGATCATTTGCGACTAATCCGGGATTTTATGACGCAAATGGGGGAAATCTTTCGGGAAGCCCAGATGCTGATGCTGCCTGCGATGAAAGAAAGAATCTGCACTGCACGAAAACGCACAAGATCTCAACATGGAACATCCGCGGAATGAGTCAAGGGAAACTGGACATCATCAAGCAAGAAATGATCAGACTCAACATAGATTTGTTTGGAATTAGTGAATTACACTGGAAAGATAATGGCCACTTCAAATTGGATGACTTTTCAGTGTATTATTCTGGGCATCAAGAACTTAAAAGAAACAGAGTGGCTCTCATAGCACACAAGAATGTAGCCCATGCAGTTGAGAGCTACACCACCATCAGCGACCGCATAATGGCCATCCCTATCCGTAGAAAACCGCTAAAATGTCACTGTTTTACAAGTCTATGCTCCAACAACAGATGCTCCAGAAGATGAAAGCGAATGTTTTTATGCCAAAATCGAAGAAGCACTGGAACAAGTGCCCAAAAAGGATATAATTTATATCATGGGCGATTTCAATGCGAAGGTTGGCAGTCAGGAAGAGGCGAACACCATAGGCCAGTGTGGATTGGGCGAAAGGAACGAAGCTGGTGATTGTTTGGTCCTATTCTGTCATGAAAACCATCTCATGGTCTCAAATACATGGTTCATGCAACCGAAACGCCGTCTGTACACCTGGACAGCCCCCAATGTACCGCATCGCAATCAGATAGATTACATTCTTTGCAGTCAGCGCTGGAAAAGTTCAGTCCTCGTCATCAAAACTTTCCCTGGTCTTAACTGCGGTTCTGACCACGAACTGCTTGTAGCCACCATGAAGGAGAAATTCTGCAACATCAAAAAGAATGCTCCATCAAAGCATTTTGATGTCTCCAAGGTACCTGTTTCATACGCAGTCGCAGTGAAGAACAGATTCGAACTGCTTGGCAATGAAGACAAACAGCCGGACGAATTGTGGCAGGAATTCCAATCCAAGATTATCAAAACAGCGCAGGAACACATACCATACAAGAAACTAAAGAAAAGGAGCAATTGGCTGTCAGCAGAAACCATCAAAATTGCCGATCAAAGAAGAGCAGCCAAAGCCGTTGGGGACCAAGACGAGGCTAGAAGGCTAAAGGGCAGTTAGGAAGGACAAAGAAGCATACTGGAATCATCGATGCAAGCAAATGGAGGAGGACTGTCGAAAAGGTCACACTAGAAATCTCTTTGCGCAGGTCAAGAAAATTCGAACTTCTTTCACTGCCCGCAAAGGAGCAATCAAAGACAAGAACGGGAAGGTCCTGACTGGCCAGCAATGCATCAGAAGCGGATGGCGAGAATACACTGAAAAGTTGTATGCAAGCACTAGCGACCCTGAGCCACCTGATTCCTCATGCGAGCAAAGTCCTTTTGAAGATCATACAGCAGCGTCTGCGCCCAATCATTGAAGCAGAACTACCTGACTCACAAGCAGGGTTCAAACAAGGTCGTGGTACCTCTGACCATATCACAAATCTGCGGTGGATTACGGAGAAATGTCATGAACATCAGAAAAACATCTACATTTGCTTCATCGACTACAGTAAGGCATTCAAATGGATCGAGCTTGATAATCTATGGAAGGCCCTGCAAGAACTGGGAGTGCCAGCACACTTGATCCAGCTGATAAGATCCTTTTATAAAAACCAAGAAGCAACTGTTCGAACACATGGAGAAATCAAGAAAGGTTTGTGACAAGGCTGTATTCTGTCCCCTTTTCTTTTCAATCTTTATGCAGAAATGATCATGAGGAAATTGGATTTGGAAGAATCGGAAATCGGTGTGAAGATTGCAGGCAGAAATATTAATCTCCGCTATGCTGATGATTCAACATTACTGGCGGAAACAGAAGATGGCCTGAAAGACCTCATATTAGGAATCAAAAAGGAAAGTGAAAAGATGGGTGGTCAGTGGAACAAGAAGACGAGGCCACCAAAGAACGGGGTGGCTCGACGCCATCAAAACGGACACTGGCTTAGGCATAGAACAGCTGAAAGGGAAAGTCCAAGACCAGAACGCGTGGCGAGAGATAGCCTATAGAATCATCGAGAGTCGGATCCGACTGACAGGATAACATCACCACATGTCATTTGTAATTCAAAAAATGGGACACAACTGGAAGAGATGCACATTTTTGCAAGGCTGAACTAGTATGCCCACAGCTCACACCTTTATAAATTCTATTAATATTTTTTTTCTGAAACTGTTATACAGTAACTTTGGTAATTAATGTTTAATTAAGGGTTTTTACACATGTTTATGGTATCATTTTTCTGCCTAAATAAAAATAAGAGTACAAAGCAGTGTATGTCCAGTATGCAGTAGCAGTACAGAATGTAGTGTGTCCAACCATAAGGAAATGCAAACATATACTGTATACGAAAAGTATTCCAAAAAATGAAGTCATTTCTGATCACACTATTAGGTTTTGTCTGTGTTTGAAAATGTCTTTATCTATCCATTTTATTTGCAACACATTGATCTATGGCCATGCCTAAAATATTTTTTCCACCTTGTGAAGTAGAATTTAACTTACATTTTTACAATAAAGACAAAATAGCATTGTTTAAAAAAGGGATATTTAACATTGTAACATTAAGTAACATGAGGAGAACTAAGAACAAGTTCTAAATGATTTGTAACTTCTTTTGTATTGGATTGTAAGTTGTTAATGCCATGACTGTATCTTCCTTTTCTATTTGGGTGAAATGTCTTTAATATCTGATCTTTCAATTACATTCACTGTTGAAATAGATGCATTCTAAAATTTTGGCTTACGTTAAAGAAAAAATAAATAAATCTCAAACACATTTAAGTAATTAGACTAATGATCTGGAATAGTTACAGCTTAAAGAACACAAGTGGACTATTAGCATACAAATCATTCCTTTATTTGACAGATTGTTTATGAGAAGGGTTTAAGCCGTTTTGCTCGAAAGATCCATCTACAGTTAATGAATATCAATTTGTTTGATACAGATTACCACACATCTAAAGCAGTTTTAGGACTCCTGTGTAATGTGGAGTCAAGAGGAAATATTGAGTATCAGTATAGGGTTTTTATATGCAACTCAATAACAAAGCAGTACTATATGTAAAGACTTAACATAACTACACAAAGGGATTACTTTTTAAGATGCTTACACTTGTGACCAAATAAAAAAGTATTTAAAACATTAAAAAAACAAGGTTTTATGTGTGTGAATAATTTACTGTAATTTTTAAAACTCAGTGATTAAATTATTTGTGTAGCAAAATTTTACTTCTCTGAGAAAATATCATCCTAGGCTATTGATTTAATATTTTACAGATCTTATTCCTTTGAATTGTTTATGCTTTGAAGGTTTTCATCATTTTCCCAACTTAACATTTCAAAGTAACTTCTCTAAAGATGCTCCTCTGATACCCTTATTTATATGTATATAGAGAGAGAGAATAAAAAAGAAGCAGAACAGGATAACACACTGTACAATGAACATAATAAATGTAGCACTTGTAACGGAAACACATTGTAGACCATGGCACTTGGGCCTCCTCGTCTGCTGTACAATTTAATTTATCTTTCAGAATGTCTACTCCACAGTCCCTGATGCCCATCATGGTGTTCAACTCAAGGTCTTGATACATTACTAAAGAGAAAATTAGCTATACTTACTGTTCCCTAGTATAACTCAGGTGAGTTACTCCAGTCTCCAGCATAGCAATGGAAGAAAAGCTTTTGTTTCTTGATATATGGGGAAAATAGGTTCCTTTCTTTTATTTTTACCAGGCTTGACGTTCAACAGGTTGAAACATCTCATCACCTGTGCCCATTCAACTCTGTAACTAAAGAGTTGATTTATCACTTATGCAAAAAATAAAGTCACTGAAGTGTATCAGTCATGAATGATCAAATTATCAACATAAATCCACAACAGTTAATATCTAAAATCAATGTACCTTATTATATAAATAAAACATACAGAATTAAAATAAAACATGTCTCTATCAATCAGCTATTCAGAATATACAGTATATATTAAGCTTTTTATTTTTGGAACAACACAAGGTACTAGAATGTGTTAGAAAAATGGCTAGGTACAGAAAATCTACAGGGGATCTCATATGAGAGCTGTTTGAGCTTATTTGAAGTAAGGCAGCCAAGAACTCACTCTACAGATTTGCTAATTGATTTATAATGCAAAATGTACATTTTGTATAAAGGTTTGTACAATTGGCTGGCCATTTTGACAGCCTCAAGAACAAGAAAAGAGACAACTGAAAAGAAATGTCCATTGTCTTAATTAAATACAATCTTACAGATCCTACCCCCAACACCTAGTAATATGCTGTATATACAGTATGTTTATTTAGCTACTGCATCATAAGTACATGTCCTTAATTTCATAAGCTCTTTCTTAAAGTATATACAAAGTAAACATATTTTATATAGAGAGACAGGATAAATGGAACAAATATTGTTTCCAGTACTCATTGTTCATGTTTTATTGTCTCAAGTTGTGGATTAAGGATTGCAAAGGAGCAGGGCAGAAAGACAGTATAAGTTCACATAAAGAGCAGAGAGGAGAGAGAGAAGAGAAGGGAGGAAGAAGGAAGAAATTAGGAGAGCAAGGAGAAGAGAGAGGACTCCAGAACCCTACTTCTAGATCATCCAAATCAAACCTGACTGGAGCTAAGTTTTCAAACCTTGTTAGAGGGCATACTTTTCTGTGTTTTTAGGGAACTTGGGTTTCCTTGACAAATGATACCTCATCTAGAATTGTCTTTCCTGCTTTTTATGGATAGGGATATAGGCTCCCATTAATTTAGTAGCCTTCAGGGTGCAAAGAGAGAGAGAGAGAGAGAGAGAGAGAGAGAGAGAGAGAGAGAGAGAGAGAGAGAGAGAGAGAGAGAGAGAGAGAGAGAGAGAGAGAGAGAGACTTAACTGCAGGTTGCATTGTATTTAGTTAGAAGGATGCTCATCTCTTGTGTGGCCTCTAGAGGCATATTAGGAGTTGAGTCCGGTAATGAGGGAAATCCAAAAAATGACAATCCAAAAACAAAATCCAAAAGGCAAGAGCAAAGTTAGGTACCAGGAGGTTTAGATCCCCCCTCCCCCCAAAAAAAAGGGTTGAAACTTTTTTTTTAATTAATATACAAAAATAAAAAGTTGCAACTAAAACAATCACATTAAAGAATTATTATTAAGATCCTTATCCTAAAACAAAAAGAGTTTTCCCATCGTTCCTTAACAGCATGGTAGCCCCATTTGTTGCACTCATATCTCTGCTGCCTGCGTAATTCATACCTTACCCACCCACTGATCCCTTGCACTCCCCACTCTCATCCGTACTTCACCAAGTGGTTCCTAGTGTCCCATAGAATCAGTTTGATTAAACACACAATGAACCACAACAAAAAATTGATCCTTTCATCACCCTTAATTGTTTTCCAGCCCCATAAAACCACAGCCTCCGTTAGCTGGAAAATTGTCCATAACCCAGAAAATAAAACTCTACAGATGCAGCCATTCAAAGTGCGTGGTACAGACACGTACCGGAGGTAATTGGCTACGGCGTCGTGCATCGTGACGCGCGATGACGCAAAATACCGCGGTGTGTGATTGGTTGACCGACAGGGGCACTCGTGGTCCGTTGGTCTGTCGTAGAAAGACTTACTGTAAACGTCTTTACTGTGCCCGTTGTAGATATTGAATTTTACCACTGAAGGGAAATCTTAGTAGCTGAGCATAAAAAGAATAGGAGCATACTGTAACGTGTGTGAAGGCCATAAACGATATTAATTTTGGAACATAAACATACAGTATATAGCTGGTCTTGGTACTTTAAAGAAAAAAATACACACCAGTATTCCATTTCTCCCTAAACATTGTAAGCTTCGAAGTCTTTAACGTGATACCGGAGTCAACAAACATACTTTTAGAATTTGATTAAAAGGGAATATAATATGGAATCGCGTATCTCAAGAATTTAATAATGGTATGATTACATCCGTGCGCTGCGACAGGGCTGTGTAGGGCTGTTTCGCCTGCCTGTTCATGCGAGCTGTCTTGTAGCCTACTGGTCTAGGTGCGTGACTACCAACTGACAGGTTGTGTGTTCGAATCCAGCTGGTGCTGGACTTTTCATTTTTATTTATTTATTTTTTAATCGCGTAACATAAACATATTACCGTATGCAAACTGTACTGTATACAGTACGTATATGTATATTTAATGTCTTAACTGTGCCCGTTTAATTGAATTTAAGAAAATTATTTAACACGAACATTAAGCTGTTTACATCTTCCGCCTGAGAACAGTCACCCGTTGCTACCCAACGCAGAAACACAGCCACTAACTAGCAAAGAGAGGACATTAGCTACCCAATATGATAAAGAAATAAATGATTATTTTGTTTATTTCTTTTGCACATTTATTTGAACATTTCCATCGATTGTACAAGCACTTGGAAACTGTCCAATCCCTAGTTCATCAGGCATTTTACCGGTCTGGCGCCGGTCTGTGTCTTCCAGGATATAATGCCAGCGAACTCTTGTTTTTATGTCCACTATAACAGACAATCTCCTTTGCTTTTAACCGAGCGTTTAATAATTTCCTAAAATGAAAATGATTTACTTTATTTCCCTCACGGGATCAATAAAAGTATCTATCATCTGTCTAAACTATGGGACAGAATTCTGGGGTCTCCCCATACCAGAGATTATGGTAGGGCTTCAGAATGGTGATTGGCTGACACCATCTGACACCCCTCTGATTGGAGAAAAAAGACGTGCTGGTTTGCTATACATACTGTACCAGGAAGAGGATTTCTTTCTATTCAAAACGTGCATTTTAAAAGTTTAAGAAGTAAAAACCTTACAGCGTACACAGATTTCTAAACTGATCAGGATCGTTATCTTTGTCTTATGCATAATAATGTTCACCGCTCTGTCCAGCAAATTCATAATAAACTTTATTTTATATAGCGTTTTAAACGAATAAGTAATTAGATTGCTCATAAACCTAATCACTTGCTTTTTCTTTTTATTTAGGCTCAGATTTCAACTATAGATCGTATTATTAATAACCATAATAACAACCAACCAACAAAAACAACCATATAAACATAATACCAACCAAAAACATAGATAACAACCACAATACAAAATCAAATAATCAAACCATTTTACACTCGCAAAGTCATCCAATTATCATAATCCCGCCCCTTATGCAAAACCAAACCTTCCTCCCATCCCAGTTTATCCTGTTTATCATAAACAAAATCCACCTCAATTTTCAACATAAAGCATTACACAAAATCAATACCTCAACACTCCATACTCAACAACGATAATTCACAAACAGCCAGAACATGTAACTACACATCCCCAAACAGACCTCATTTCCATAGCCCCGCCCCTTATGCAAAACCAACATCCCTCCCCTGTTCTCTCTCTCCCCTGGCGGTTGTAATTGTTTTTATTTTCAAATAAATTTTAGCAAAGTCATGTATTTTAAAAATCTTAAGATTTTTATATTTATGTCTTTATTTAGTGGTTTCATTAGTGACAAAGGCTAAACTTTCTTGGAAAAATGTCTTTTATGTAAACCATGTTTGCTATTAATTCATTCAGGGCTAAAATATGTTCATTGTCTTCTAATGAAAGAAGGGTTCCTTTCGCCGTAGTCGGGTTGAAATTAGAAGCTTGCCACGCCCGGACTGCTACACCAACGCATTAGCATGTTAAAGCGATTTCATTGAGGAGCCTAGCCTTTAACTAGTAAGTACTGTACTTACTGGGTTTTTGAGGGGGGGGGGAGGCGTCTTTCGCTGGAAATCTCGCCTCCTACTTTGAAAATACCCGTGAAACCGGTTCAATTCGTCACAGCCAGCACTCCTGCAGAGAGGGGGGTTGTACTTGCAGTGTATACAGTACACGCGTTATGCTCTTCGTTAATGTCTAAGCCGGAACATATCATTATATCTCATTTTGTATTTCTTAAAAAAAAATCGTTTTCCCAGCCTAACAGTATTGTTTTTAACCTGTAAAGCGCTTTGAGGAGCCACCTTTAAAGTCGCCATATACAATAAAGTTCATTATTATTACTATTGTAAATTTGCTGGACAGAGAGGTGAACATTATTACACAGAAGACAAAGATAGCGATTTACGTTGCATTGTGTATCGTGCTGCTTTAATACAGTTTTAAATAATTAAAAGTCTAAACAGTATCAGCTTTATTTATGGGTTTTAAATAAAGGTGATTTAAACGCGATTTAAATCAATATAAATGTTTATATTGTAACGCATAGGTGACTATTCATTGTTATTAAAATGACTTAAATTCGATCATGTTGTGATATTTAGAAATATACATTTGTTTGGTGCGAGTGAAGTTTTATTTAATCTCTGAGCCATACTGATTCTTATGGAAGCCAGTTTCCGCCAGGGAGTAAAAAAAAAAAAAAAAACACACTATGGTATTCTCTCCAATGTAGTGCAGTTAAAAACATACCTCTGATGCTGCTCCTAAATGAATATTGTTTATGACCATCAGAAGCTTTATGCTCCTTTTCTTTTTTCCAGTGGATTGAACAGGGAGAGGCATTTCATGATGTACTTTTCACTGATGAAACAACAGTGGCTCTGGAACAGTTTTCAACCATGTCGTTTTATAAAAAGGGGAGATATGTACATGTTACTGAAGCTAAAAGTTTAGCCTTTGTCACTAATGTAACCACTAAATAAAGACATATAGAAATCCCTACGTTACAGACTGTATATGGCTGGTATTGGTAGTTTAAAGAAAATACACACCAGTATTCCACTTTCTCCCTAAACATTTTAAGCATCAGAGTCTTACATGTGGTTATTTAGGAAAAGTTTGTACGTGCTCCTTCTGACCATGTTACTGTTTACTGTTACTGACCATATTAAGTTCAAGTGCCTGTGGGCACTTTTCCTGTCCGTGGGGGGTGGACCGTCTTTCATTAGAAGGTTAGTCTGTTCTACTCTGAGAATGTAGAGGGGGTGGAAAGTGCCCGCGGTCATTTAATTAGTATTAAAATTCACACTGATTCCCTTGCGAAGATACGGACATAGGAATATTCGTGTGTGGTCAAAAAATGGCATAAAAACGACAAAGTGAAGGCTGTGAAAACATTCACAATGTACTTTATACACAAAGCAAATATACCCCCCCCCTCTCAATTCAATTCAAGCTGCTTTATTAGCATGACAGATGGGTACAATCAGTGTTGGGTGTTTACTTTGCTTTGAGATGCCACTTTTAAAGGTGATATATAAAATCAAGGCTTTAACTTGCTTTAACTCCGCAAGTCTGAGTTCTTGTGTCTGTCCTATCCGAACCCGAAAGTATTACAATATGTATCTTTATAGCAGGTGGTGTACAGCTTTTTAGTATAGATTACACTTTTCTAAAATGTATTTAAAAAATAAAAACGATGACAATCTAATCTTTCCACATTTGATCCCAAAATAAATCTAAACGGGGAGAAAGCTATGCTGAAAGTTTATTAAGATACTTAGAAGACAAAGATATCAATTTATGTTGCATTTGTCTGATTGTGAATCAAAAAACACCCGCATTTGCGATTTAAATCAAAACGTTATTTAAATCAATATAAATGTTTATATTGTAACGCCTAGGTGACTATTCATTGTTATTAAAATGACTTAAATTCGATCATGTTGTGATATTTAGAAATATACATTTGTTTGGTGCGAGTGAGGTTTTATTTAATCTCTGACTCAGTGATGGCCTGGCATGGTGAGGTGCGCTGGCAGCTATGTGGTGTTACGCAGTGGTGGCCTGACACGGTGAGGTGCCCTGGCAGCTGTATGATGCAGTGGTGGCCTGGCACGGTGAGGTGCGCTGACAGCTGTGTGGTGTGGCGCAGTTGTGGCCTGGCACGGTGAAGTGCGCTGGCAGCTGTGTGATGCAGTGGTGGCCGGGCACGGTGAGGTGCGCTGGCAGGTGGGTGATGCAGTGGTGGCCTGGCACCGTGAGGTGCGCTGGCAGCTGTGTGGTGTGACGCAGTGGTGGCCTGGCACGGTGAAGTGCGCTGGCAGCTGTGTGGTGTGACGCAGTGGTGGCCTGGTACGGCGAGGTGCGCTGGCAGCTGTGTGGTGTGACGCAGTGGTGGCCTGGCACGGTGAAGTGCGCTGGCAGCTGTGTGGTGTGACGCTGTGGTGGCCTGGCACGGTTACATGCGCTGGCAGCTGTGTGGTGTGACGCAGTGATGGCCTGGCATGGTGAGGTGCGCTGGCAGCTATGTGGTGTTACGCAGTGGTGGCCTGACACGGTGAGGTGCGCTTGCAGCTATGTGACGCAGTGGTGGCCTGGCACGGTGAGGTGCGCTGGCAGCTGTGTGATGCAGTGGTGGTCGGGTATGTAGAGGTGCACTGGCAACTGTGTGTTGTGACGCAGTCGTGCCAGGCCACCACAGCGTCACACCACACAGCTGTCAGCGCACCTCACCGTGCCAGGCCACCACTGCATCACACAGCTGCCAGTGCACCTCATCGTGCCAGGCCACCACTGCGTCACAACACACAGCTGCCAGTGCACCTTAATGCAGACTTAATGTATATTTGATCAATGAAAATATATTTTTACAAGATTTTACATTAAGCACTTAAAATTAATATGGTTAATAATAGTAAACTGTAACAAGATCGGTTAAACTGTGAAGAAAATGCTTTCAGAGAAAATGTTTCAGGTGTGAAGAACATAGATCTCCAATGCAATTTCAACCAAACCTGTTCCCACACACCCTGCCCCCACTACCATTAGAATATACACAAACATTTTAGCGTTTCATTCTGAGCAGAAGACCCTCACACCTGAAGAGTGCTGGCTGTGACGAATTAAACCAGTTTTACAGGTTTCAATCACAGACCATGTGACATGGGACTCAGGAAACTACAGTAACACACAACCAAAATCCGCAATATGGAAACAGAACCTGTGTAATTGTTGATAGATGATGTACTCGTAACATTTTTTCAAGACGAACTACAACATTTAAAAAATGACTTGTATGTACTTGATATCTCTAATCAATCCACGGGTCCCAGCACAAAACGAAACTAAAACGCATACCGTTTCGCGCTTCTTATTAGTTGCTCTAAAGTAATTTGACCGTATGAAATGCATAATATAAACCTAGAAACATATAGGTGAGCAGTACTTAAGCACTGTAGTATCGGTGTTAAGACATACCTCTCAAATACTGTAAATCAAGTTAAAAATATCTCAAGAGCGATTCTGGTCATAATGAAACCATGTTTCGTGTATGTTTTCTTTTTCATCTTGAAATAACTCATTTCTAAATACCTTTTTCACTGTTAACATCTTGCAGCAACTCTGCAACAAAATATACACTCTGACAGTTCATCCTGCTACCAACATTAAATAAAACAAATCTTAAGATTTCTATATTTATGTCTTTATTTAGTGGTTTCATTAGTGACAAAGGCTAAACTTTCTTTGAAAAATGTATTTTATGTGTTGCGGAAAAAAACTGACTTGCTTTAACAAAATATGTTTACAAATCCTTTCACCTGGCATTTTCGTAGTTAGAAATTATGGAACGCTCTGTTAAAAGCAAGGGAGTTTTTATGTCCATTGCAGTTCTTTTGCAACATGAATATAATTATATCGTTATTAATTTCTTGAGATACGCGATTCCATATTATATTCCCTTTTAATCAAATTCTAAAAGTATGCTTGTTGACTCCGGTATCACGTTAGTTAAAGACTTCGAAGCTTACAATGTTTAGGGAGAAATGGAATACTGGTGTGGATTTTTTTCTTTAAAGTGCCGATTCCTGGAACACCCCTCTGAAGTGGTTCCATAAAATCTGGTATACGGAAAAGAAAGCGTTGATAAATACAAGTGTCTTTTAATACACTCTTTGCTGTGCTCTTGAGGATCCTTGTGATATTTTAAGCTCTAGTTGAATGATAGGTGTCGCATTTTAAATCATTTTCGTAGTTAGAAATTATGAAACGCCCTGTTAAAAGCAAGGACGTTTTTATGCCCGTTGAAGTAAAACAAAATGCCTGACAAAGTATGGCTTGGACAGATTCCAAGTGCTCGTACAAATGTGCTAAAGAAATTATACTTTGAGTATACAGCTTGTCCAAAATCATCCATTATTAATACTATTAGTAATATCTTCAGTAAAGGCTTTGATGCATAAATATTTCTGATAAAGGTAGGTTGTGTACTTTTGTCCAACTGAGCAATCTTGCTTTCATAAAATATACCAACATTTTAATGACTGATGATTAACATGCTGTAATACACAGTTCAAAATTAAAGGCTCAAATGCTGTACATGAGAGGTTAAGCTCCCCCTGGCGGTTTTACAAGGCGACGCCGGATAGTTAGTCACGTGACACACGTGAACTGCGTGATACCCCGGTGGGCGTGTCGCGGTATGCCGCGAAATACCTCACCCATTTTGAATGGCTGCATCTGTATGTCTCTCCCAGACTAACTGTGCCACCCTACAACACCAGAATCGACTCTACTGCACCACATTCAGCCCTCGGGCACACAGACGACTTCGTCAGCTTATGTTTATGTATAACTTCCTGCACCGAGAGCTTCCCCCACCCACACAACTAATTCAGGTCTTTCATCTTATTAGATAAACCTTTATAATGCAGGAACCTCCAGCGATACTCCGGGACCCTTATGCCTGGGTATTCTTTTTGCACACACACTACTCTCGCTCTTTCATACAAGGCTCTATGTTGCACACACACCTCATCCAGCTTCCCATTCGAATACTTTGTCAACCAGACTGTTGCTTGTTTATAAAACCACGGTGTCCTTACCGCTTTGGGCGTGGCGTTTGTCCACTCACACAAAGACCGCACTGACCAGGAGAACCAAAGCCTTGTGAAATACTGGTACTCATGTTGTACCTCATTATGCACAGCTTCACACACACACACACGCAACAAATATGGCTTTTAACTTTAAAGGTAGGTCCGGTACATCCCTCCCACCTTGATGACATCCTTTATACATATTCACCGTACTCACACATTCGTACTTTCCACCCCAGATGAATTGAAACACCAACCTTGTCAACTTTTTATAGTAACATGTAGGCACAGGAAAAACATTTGCCAAAAAAACAAGCATAGGAAGTATGTCCATTTTGATCACCTGTACCTTCCCAATATATGATAAACGTCTGTTTCTCCACATGCCTAGCTTTCGTCTAACCCGGTTCAGCTATGTTTCCCAGTTGTGTAGCCCTAGCACCCCAGATCCAAATTCTACTCCTAGTATCTTTATTGGCCCAAGTTCTGCCCTCAGGGTCTCCGACACCTCAGCTTTGTTTCTCCACTTTCCAAAGATCTTTATTACACTTTTGTCCCTATGAACCTTAGAGCCTGTTGCCCAGCCAAACTTGTCCACAATCTCTAGGGCATACTGCAGACTAAGCTCTGAACTCAGTAACAAAGTAACATCATCTGCATATGCAGCAAGCTTAACTTGCCTCCCTCCACTTCCTGGCACACACAGACCATCTACCTTACTATTAGATCTAATCATGATAAGCAAAGGTTCCACGTACAGAATATACAACAAAGGGCATCCCAGTCTTACCCCTCTTCCTATACGAACTTTTCCACCCAGGTGCCCATTGATACACACTCTAAAACCAACATTGACAAAGTAACTTTAGCCAATTAACAAACCTAGGACTCAGGACAAACCTTTGCAGTACCAACCACAAAAAAGTGTGATGAACCTTATCAAAAGCCTTTTCTTGATCCAGGCTTTCTACAAGCAAAGGCATATTTCTGTCCTCTGCCCAGGCAATTGAGTCTCTTATAAGTTTTAAGTTCCAGGAAATAGATCTACCCGCCACCCAACATGACTGATTAGGGTGCATCAATATCGGCAAAACCTTCCGTAGTCAGCTACACAATACTTGAGCAAGGATCTTATAATCTACACAGTAGTTGGATAGGCCTCCAGTTATCCAAATCTAAGGAGTCACCTTTTTTTATAGAGTAGGGCCAGGACCCCCTGCCTCATGGATTCACTCAACCCTCGGCCTTTTAAAATTTCCTCAAATACCTCTACCTGGTCCGAGTAGATCCCAAAAGGTAAAGTAAAATTCCACAGGCAGCCCATCAACACCCGGGACCTTGCCTTTCTACAGGCTGCGCATGGCCTTCTCCACTTCCAGCACCTCAAATCCTGAATCCAGTCCCTCCATCTCCTGTGCCTCCGATCTATTTGCCACCAATCTAACCATTTCTTCCATTGGTTCGATGTTTTTACTCTCTTCTTGAAAGCATGCCCCAAAATGTCCCGAGGCAGCTTCTACCATTCCTTCTGGTGACCACACCACCCTATCTGAGCTCACTCTAATACCTTCAAGGTTTCTCTTTACTTGTTTTGCCCTCACGGATCTGAAGAACTGGCCTGACACATCCTCCTATTGCTCCATTACACGGTCACCCAAACAAAACAAAAAGTCTCATGCCCTCTTAACATGAATCTCCTTCAGTTGAACCCTCAACTCTTGAGCTCTTTGAACATCAAAAACCAGACCACAATTCCTGTGTAGCACACCTCCATGTTCTTTCTAAGTGCTCTCAGTGTGCAATACTGCTGAGAGATCATTTTAAGCCTTCATTTCACACCTTTCCATCATTCAATTAAAGCTGGCCGACTGCTTTTCTGGGCTACCCATGATTGCAGTTTGTCTCTGATCAGCTGGATGTAATCGTGTTCCTGCAGAACGGCTGCATTTAATTTCCAGACCCCACTTCCAAAATTCGTGCCGGAGTCACCAATTTCCACCAAAATGATTGTGTGACACTTTGGATTGAAATGATTGAGGATACAAACATAATCTAATCTTTTCCCCACTCCTCTAGTATTTTGCCACGTAACCAGAAAGTTTGAGAAGAAGCCTTTAAAACTATCTTTTAGTGCAAAGTCAAGTCAAAGTCATTAATCTCGGTTGCCCCTGTGGTCCGTGCCAAAATGTCTTTGTTAAAATCCCCCCCCAAAAAGACCCTCCTGTTTGTAGTGCACCAAGGCGCTAGGTCAGCAAAGAAACCCCTCCGTGCACTGCGCGGTGCTGGTGCGTACACACATATCAAACAGACTTTGGTGCCCGCCCACAATCCATCCCCCACAATCACCCTTCCTGGACTTACCACAAAATACTCTGTTTCCTCCACCACCATGCTCCCAAAAACAATTCCAACCCCTGCTGAATGCACTCCCCCCACACTCCACCGTGACTTCAGACTACCCCAATCCTTCGCGAACCTGTGGATATCATATTCCCCAGCTAAATGAACTTCTTGTAGGAAACACACGTCAAACCAGTGCTTCCTCAAAGTTTCAAAAACTGCAGTCCTCTTTGCATTGACCGTACAGATACGGAGACTCATGTTGGTTCCAGCCCTGTCTCTTTCTCCATGCCATCTGACTGGTCAGAGCTGGAATCCTCCGAAATATCCGTCACAGGTGAATACCATCCCACAGAAAGATGGCGCGAACTGTCTTCCCCGGACATTGTGTTGATGATGTCCGGGGTAATTGACTGGAACCTCAGGTAAGTTTTCTCCCTCCTCCTGGCCGAAGCTGGAGATTCCTCCTCGACAGGGTCTCCTGATTCTTCTGCTTCGACCTCTATTCCTGGTATTGGTTGATCCTCCATCTCCTCGTCCTGGCCCTCTTCCACTGGTTCCTCCCTCACCTTCTCCTCTTCTGCACTGGAATCGCCCTCATCCTCTTCCCTTCGTCTTTTAGCCATCACTTTCCCAGGTTCCTGCTCGCTTTCTGCCGTTTCCGGCACTGGAATGTTTTCGTCGTCCATATCCTGACCAGCTTGACCGTGCCCTGCTTCCTGCTGAAGCTCTTGTACTCCCTCATTAACTGGAGCCACACCCACTTCCAGCCTAGCCTCCTCTTCCTCTTCCTCAGAGGCCTCCTCCTATCTGTCCACTCTAAGTGTGCCTTGGTCATATTCCCGTGCCATTTGTATGTTTCTCCACTTGCAGCCCTTGAACAAGTGTCCTTCAATGCCACATAAGGTGCACACCTTCTTTTGACATCCCCTCGCGACATGCCCAGTCTCATCACATATCGTAGACACAGTCTCCCGATACACGGCCACATGGTGTCCAAAGTAATGACATTTCCTACAGAACTGGGGCTGATTTTGATCAAATAAATAGCCCCTGCTAGAACCCAAAGAAAAGGATGCTGGGGGATGATGGAAGCCCCCTGCACCACGTGCGTCAGATCGAAGTAGCACTCTGTACTCTCTTTTCCCAGTCTAGATATTACGGCTATCCATAATTTTCTCTGGCTGACCCATGACTAAGACATGTCGTAGGAGGAAAGCTGTTATGTCATCATCCCCAATAAAGGGGTCACCACGCGAAAATTGTCGTTGTAGCAACCCAACACCTCAGTCTCTCAAAAAAGTCTCCTTTTTCTTGTCCGTAACTCTAACAGACGCCCTCTTATGCATCTCTTCATTTCTCAAAGAAACATCAATATACTTCAAGGGTCTATTCCCTTGCACACACCACACATCATTGGACGTAAGGCCCAAAACCTCAAACAAAACAATCTTCAAAATCACGCCGTCCCGGTGGTTCTCCCTCACGCATCCAGCGGAACCGAAAAGTCCATTTCAGCCTGGGAGCCTCCCCAGGCCGATCATAGGGGTCAACCCCTTCCGCCATCCTGGAGGAGGCCTCCAGGCTGGCTCTTCGAAGGGTCCCCTCCAATCCAAAGGCAAGAAGACCCCAAAGTCCAAACAATCCAAGACAAAGAGCATTCCACAGGCAAAAACCCAACTGCAATTCCTTTCTTCTGGCCTACACACAAGAGAATTCTGCAGGAGGCTTCTCAATAGTGAGCAAGGATCGGTGTGTGAGGGAACTTTAAATACTGAAAGGAAAGGAATGTGATTGGATAATTGGTTTGGGAGTGAGAATTTGTGGAATCTGGTGCATGTGGGAATGTGATGGGTTCAATTAGGAATGAGATTGTGAAACAGTGGGTTTGGGAATGCAACGCCATTTGCGAGGGAGAGTGTGGGGCGTGACAGGAATGGAAGCCGTTTGTGAGGGAGAGTGTGGGGCATAACGGTATGTATGTACAATGCATGAATATTTCAGAGCAGAAGCAATGTGATTTGAAAGTGAATTAAAAGTATTGATTTTTTCACTACGTCTATTGCAATTGCACAAGTGATAATACTAGGATAATGTTTCCATACTTTTCCATATTAAATTAAAAAACCTAAATTCTATCCAATGAGAAGTTATGCAATTACATTTAAAAAGACGATAAGTTGTCTTTTCATAGTCTCCAGACATGTAAATATTTTTGGCCTCCTATAAAATATACTTTTCTATCAAAGGCAATATGCTTTTAAAATAAATACAAGGAAAGGTAAAACAAAAAAATATACACATATATTTGATATATAATTTAATTTTTATGAACAGTACTTTAAAATAGACATAACTGATGTTGTGTTGGTTTTCTGAGTAAAATATTAATAATAACTATACCCTTTCTCTGAATAGAAAATGCATCTCATTGGATATTGTGACCATAAAGAAAAAACTGTTTTCATTGTTACACCATTTTTAGATAGATGCGTGCTTAGAAGAATATTAATATAAACATTAAATATGCACTGTGTTTATACATACAGTAAAAGTATTTGAAATTTGTTAACTATTTTTTAGCATCTACATCTGGGTCGGTCTTAATGGACTTATTTAATGGTCATTAAGTATCTATGAAGGAACAGGTAACGGGTTTATTCCATGCTGAACACAAAAGAAAGGAAACAATTTTTCGGCCATGGAGCCTTCTTCAGGTGTGCCATAATGTTGTCTTTCCTTTCTTTTCTTTTCATCATGGAATAAACCCGTTACCTGTTCCTTTGCAGCCTACGCATGATGACGCAGCTACCTTCCTGAACTACTAGTGTAACTATCTATTCTGTTAAAACGTGATCTGATACTGCAATGTCATTCTAATCATAATAGTTTTGGGTTTTTTTTTCGGACACGAATTGTATTCATAATTGCAAAGAAAAAAATAGAGTCTGACTATTATAACTTTGCACCAAATACAAAATATTGATTTCAAACTGGCTGAAGAACAAAAACAACAAAAGTGTCCCCTATTTAATGTTTAGCATGAAAGCATTCAGTGATCTGCCAGGGAATGTTTATTTTACTTGATATCTCCTACCTCTCTCTCTTTTTTTCCTGGCATCACTACACTTCCAGCTGCTAAGGTCACAATAATCCTTTGAAAATCAAAATCTCCTTAGAGAACCATGGTTTGACATTATCCTTAAACTGTTTTAATATCTCACATGGCAACATTAAAATTTAAAATATACCTAACAACTTCCTACAGCTGTATAATAGTGATATTGTCTTTGTTATTTCATTCATTAAGTCAGTTTGTATGGTGGGTTGGCGCACAGCTATACATCAGTGTCCTAAAGCAACTGGTTTTAAAAATAACCTATTAATCTCTTTCAGCTCTCTGCATCACTTTACTATGAAAACGTTTAGGTACACACACAAAAACATACAAAGATTCATTGAAATATAAAGATAGGATTGTACAGAGAATAGTTATATTATCTTAAGAAATCATTATATAAATTCATAGAAATTCAAGTGATTCTGAATTATCTACATCTGTACAACAAGCACCACAATGATAAAATGTAATGAACTAAAATGTGCTGCTTTTATGGTATGATAGATATGTATAGCATACACCCTAGCACTTTGAAAAACAATACATTACAAGTTCTAGCATTTATCTGTTAAATTATGTCACTGTGCTTTAAGATTGATTCAAACTTACAAATTGTGGGGTGTGATTTTCACATTTAGATTAAATTTATATGTGAACTCTGTGTTCAAAGTCATGTGTAAAATAGTGTAAATATTTGTTTTTCCATTTAGGAAATATTTCCAGGCTGCATCCTATGCAACATGTGAAGGGGGAAAAAGAATCATGTTGTCATTTGCATGATTGTGGATGCGGTTTTTTTTAATGAATATGAATATTCCCAGTGGGCAAAAGACGTATAATATACGTCTATTAAACGTATAACTTAGACGTCTAAATGTGGTCTACAATTCGTCTAGAATGAAATTCTAATATACGTCTAAAGTTATACGTCGATTAAACGTCTATGTTTAGACGTTCATTATACATAAATGGTTGGAGTTCTATTATACGGATAAATTTAGAGGACTATTATACATATATGGTTGGAGTTCCGGATAACTTTAGAGGTCTATTATACGGATAACTTTAGAGGTCTATTATACGGATAACTTTAGAGGACTATTATACGTATATGGTTAGAGGTCTATTATACGTATAACTTTAGACGTCTATTATACGTATATGGTTAGAGGTCTATTATACGTATAACTTTAGACGTCTATTATACGTATATGGTTAGAGGTCTATTATACGGATAACTTTAGACGTCTATTATACGTATATGGTTAGAGGTCTATTATACGGATAACATTAGAGGTCTATTATACATCAAAGATAGATTTTATAGGTGTAGAAACAAGTAAACCAAGCCAATGATTAGGTTTAGAAATTTATTCTGAAAATACACATTCACACCTGAAACATACGTATTTCAAATTATACATTGTATACAATCAATCAACAATCAACATATGGGCAATAATCATAAAAAACACAACTAGTCTTAAACTTCAGCTACAAATTCTGGTAACATGGCAATATACAGTATAGTAATGACAAACACAAAACTAATGTTGCTGATGTGCAATTTTAACGCATGCAGTTAGTAAGGATCGGTCACTGTTGTATGGTATTATATATAATGACATTATGGAATAGGATGGGGACAGGCCTGGCATCACGGGGGGAGGGGGGAATGTCGCCCCTTCAGTTTTGGGCAAAAAGATTTACCTAACTTAATTTGTGCCCTAAAAATAGTTGTACTTTGTCAACGGTCAGACAACACTAAATGACACGAACAGTCATTCAGTCTGTTTGATGGGCAGGAGGGCTATCCGTCCAGGAACTGCACATATCAGTGTCGTTATTGAGTGTCAACATTACGATCCTGTTTGCTCAGGTAGACCGATTCCTTGCAGTAGTTTATCATTATACTTAAAATCGTTATATAACTAGGACTAGTTATAGCAGTCTGTGCTTTCTGTTGGTTTTACAACATTTTTTTATTAACGATTCAGAACGTCCATGTAGCTGCAAAAATGAACGCTTATGGTACTTTTCACTCCAGGCAATACAAACCGTGAGAGTGACGAAAAATGTGAAACTGAACTTCATCGCAAATACCAGATTGCTAGTCGTTATCTTCTATCATGAAGCACTAATCAATGGCATAGCTGCGAGATTTCATTTGGGTAGCTGCACCGTACAGCTCCGTTTCAACCGAAATATCACCCCCCTTAGAATTTCAGACGCCCCCCTACAGATTTTTCCCCGGGCACCGCGCACTGATGGGGGACGGGGTGTCCAGGAAATGGTATCAACTTTTGTCAAGAAAATAAAAATAGAAACTCTATAGGCACTCAAACATTTTACTGTTTTTTTTTCAGGCAGGTGGCAAGACCCCCTCAGCAAAACCCTTGTATGCCAAGCTGTGGGCATTGATTCGTCGAATATACGTATATTTACGGCGAAATTACGTCTATACGTATATATACATCGCCTCGACGTATAATCAACGTCGAATTGCAACCGTAAAATCGACGACATGAATAAACGCATATATAACGTCGAAAACACATCTAACACAGTGCCTGAGGCTTTTTACTGTATGTATCGTGTGTGCCGCAACTAGGAGTATACGGCACTCTGCACAGTGCATGAAGTAAATTATTTTGGCAGTAATTAATTTATTATATTTACTATATGTATTATACACGTGTAAATTAATTACTGCCAAAATAATTTACTTCGTAATTTACAATAAAAAGCCTCAGGCACTGTGTTAGATGTGTTTTCGACGTTATATATGCGTTTATTCATGTCGTCGATTTTACGGTTGCAATTCGACGTTGATTATACGTCTAGGCAACGTATATATACGTATAGACGTAATTTCGCCGTAAATATACGTATATTCGACGAATCAATGCCCACTGGGTTACTTCATGGTATGCTTTAAGTTAAACAAAGGAAGAAAGAAAGAGGAGGAGAGAGACCAAATCAAATATGTTAGTTTACTGATTGTTTCATAACAGCATTTTGTCTGTTGAACAGCTCTATGAAGTTACCCAACCGCCGGTGGTCTTTGATCGATATGTTAAACACACGTTTTTGACTCATAATATTAGGCGATAAACAGTAGACTCACAATTATATTTGCCATTGTAATAACAGTTACAACATCTGAAAAGATCTTTATCTTGCAAGTATTTTTTAAACTTTTGTAATCTCTATTCTTGTGCACTTTGTATTGTTATGCAGTTAGTGATTTAACTAGTGGGGATGTAACACATTTGGGGTTCTAGTCGTGGATCTTTGATCCTTTTTGTGGAGACAGATTTTTTTTTCTTGGTGCGTGTGTGCTCTTTGGCTTGTTCTAGTTTTTAGTGCTTTTATTATGGGTGTGGTGTAGGGGTAATTAGTGATGTCCATCATGGCATTCTGGTTAGAGTATTTTACTCTGCACCCGACTTTGGAGCAGTTTAAGAAATGTCATTAGGCAGATATTTTACTAATAGCACACTTCTTTAGTCTCTTGGTTTCCCTAAGGATATCAGAGAGCTCATGAGAGAGCTCGTCTTCTCTGAGCTCTTTTAGATTTAGAAGGGCTTTTATTTATCAGGTTTTGTGTGCTCCTTTGTTTTCCTACTATATTCCACAACCCCATCTACTATCTCTTCTGAATTTGTATTGTTTTGTTTGTTATTGGTTTTCTGTAAAATGCTTTGAAAAAGCACCTTTAAAGGTGCTATATAAAAATAAACTTTATATGTATTATTACTATTCTAAACAAAGTGCCTCACATGCAGTATGTTGATATTTCAATTGTTAGGATTGTTAGGAATAGTAGCAATTGTGTTTGTCTGTGAAATATTCCTTTTAGTTACAAAATTCCATGGTAGTATTTCATATTAAGGAAATGTAAAGATGTACTGTAGCCAAACAGATTAAATGGAGTCATCTTTTCACTAAGATATAATGCACCACAAGTGTCATTTATTGAGGCTTAGCACACATTCTGTCTGCATCCATATTTCCAAATTACCATGTGACTTAACAATATGTTTGACAAGTCATGCCCATGAATACATTAAAATGTATATTCAGTTAATTATAAAACCAGTAACATCAACACAGCACATGCATATTTTTTAATGTGAAAACTCTAATACTGAACCTGTGGGTAACAGTGTAAGCCCAACCAACAACACATGTGTATGGCTTGCAATATTAGGCAAAAAACAGTAGAATTGCAGTTATATTAGCAAATGATTTTAAAAAAAGGTATTAACCCAAATATGTTTCACACCTGCATGTGAGATCACAGTGTGCACAGTGGGTGTTGTGTTTTTTATTACTGAGGGTGTAAATATTTAATGAGGACCTGGGGACAATGTGAGATAACCGGATACCTTTAGTAAAAGTTAGTTATAAGCTTTAATGCGTTTTCTTTGCATTTCTGTCAAAGTAAAATAAAACTCTCACCAAAAGTAAGCCTTAAAGTGAACCTTAGAAAACAATTACATTATCTTAAAAACACTTTAACTAGCTTGTCATAATACTTTGTTGCTGTGTCAATATTTTATAAACTGAAGATGTTATCTAATCAGTTTCTCACTGAATTTTTTTTAAACAACTAGGTAATTCTAGGAACATTTAAAGTTTCAACCCATTTCTCGAGCTGCACATTTAAAAATGCACTATTTAGTACGTTTACCTAAGTACTGATCCAGCTATTCAGAATGAGCAAGGGATACTGCAGTACTTTGCGGTTCATGGTCTGTGGGAGACTGTAGTTTTTTTTTTAATACTCAGTTGTGTGGTTGCACCACTTTGTAAAACTGCCAGGTGGAGCTGTGAAATTTTAACGTTGTGTGTGGAGCATTTGGGCTGTAGCCAGAAAACGCTGGGTTTCAAACAATCTTTATCCAATTATAGAATTTAAGTTGTATACTGTTTAGACCTTTATTCATTTAAACTGTGTATTACAACATTTTAAATATCGAACTATTTACAAATTAGTTATATTTTATAAAAACAATATTGCTCAGTTGGAAAATAAAAAAAAGTTTATTATTATGCTGTAGCTTGTGAATGTGATGTGCCTCTTTTAGGTTTACATCCGAATTGAGAAAATCTATATTTAATCTTAACACAAATTTCAGCAGCCAATAATCAGCCAACAATTTAACTTTAAATTTAAAACTTTAAACGTATATTGTACTGTACAGTACTGCACAATCCAAAGACGTTCTGGGAGGTTGTTTCTGGCACAATATTTCACAATATTTTTTCACAGAATTCATTAAGTTAAACAAAGGTGGGAAGAAGAGTTATTTTTACACTAGCTAGTAACTGGAGAACAGCCTATTAATATGTTGAAACCCGTATCATTCCAGTGAAAACACACGTGTTACACCTTTAAGTGAGTTTACTATGTTGTGACAATGTTGTGTGGCTCTGCGGTAATTTTTCCATAAACTGAAGAGTTATTGAGGAGACACGATATGTATTGTCTCTTTTTATATTTGTAAAAATATTCCAATTTAAATGAAATATGGAATATGTAATGAATAATGTTAATAAAGAATGACCATGGACGAGCTCTAAACTGAACAGTTACAGAGAAGACCTGATGAGTCTTGTCTTTTCAGCTTGGAATTTAACCTTTAGAGCGATCCCTTTGGCTATATTTTTTATATATAAAAAATATAAAAAGTTAAAAATAAAAATAGTTAATTATTATAGCTTGTTGTGTACTCGGGTTTTGATTATACTGTGAATACTATGAATAAGCCCTGAGGCATATCGTCCAGGTTGTGGAATTATAAAAAATAAACCTTTGATCAGTTTACATGAGGAAAAAAGGTACCTTTTTAAAAGTATCTGACTGTACTGTAGCTCCCATGCCATTGAGCAGAAAGTCACCGTGCTCTCACAAGCAGCTCTGTTAGAGATTGTGTTAACACACTGCAACTTTTGAATGGATTTTTATTACCTTTATCACCTTTGTTTGTCTGAGGCATGGGGGTTGTATCCCTTCCTCAGTTTAACATCCGATACATCCCCAGTAAACCAAGAGACAGAAACCCAACATCGATAAAACATCTGCCTTGCGACATTTCTCAAACTGCTCAAACCCGTACCGCAGTCAACTCACTATGTCATACTGCATCGTAACGCGTCATACCGTGGTACGTGATTGGCTGGGCAAAATGACCGACAGGGGCACTTGTGGTGCATTGGTAGGTCATGGAAAGATTTAATGATTTAATGTCTTTACTGTGCACATTTTAATCTGCTTAGTATTGAATATTTATATGGAATTTTACAACTAAAGGGACATTTTAGTAGCAGAGCATAAAAAGAAGAGTATCATAACGCATCTGAAGGCCATAAACGATATTGATTTAGGAACATAAACATATTATGTAAACTGTATATTGCTGGTATTGGTATTTTAAAGAAAAAATACACACTAGTATTCCATTTCTCCCTAAACAAGCATCAAAGTCTTACATGTGGTTATTTCGGGAACATTTTTACGTGCTCCTTCTGACCATATTACTGTACGTTTATATACTTTGTGAAAAGTGATTGTTTTAACCTTTTCTGCGAATATGCTCGTTATTGGGGGAAACAAAGCATACTTTCAGAATTTGATTAATAGGGAATATAATATGGAATCGCGTATCTAAAGAAATTAATAACGTTATAACTATATCCATGCACTGTAACACAAACAGTAGTATATGTGTACGGCTGTTCCACTGGTTGTCACGTGTCTGCGTCAGTGATGTGATGGTTTAAGTGACTGACTTATAAGCGAGAGGTTGGGTGTTCAAATCCAGCTATCGCCACAAGTTTTCTTTTAACAAACATTTATTTGAAAAACTTAAATAGCAATAGCAAAATAGCAATATTATGGACACTCTATTGACTTTTTATATTTCTAAATATCACAACACGTTCGAAATTAAGGCATTTATTAATAACAACAAATAGTTTCAAACTGCTACTGATATCATTATCATCAATACGTGAAAAAAGTGAATCCTGTTCTTTTATGGTCTGTAGCTCAAATCCTGCTTAACTAAAAATTAGACACAGGAAGAGTATTATTGGACAATGTTGTGAGGCTAAAGAAATCATAACGATATTAATTCAAAGATCTAAATATATTTAACATATACGCCAGATTTAAAAGGTTATAAATAATATCTTCAGTGTCACATTAACATTGGAATGTTAGAGAATAGCGATTACAAACATTAAAATCATACTTGCTTTATACTGTCTAACTGAACAACCATGCTTTTATAAAATATACTGCCTTGTTTAATGTGTACGATGCTGTAATACAGTTTAAAATAATTAAAAGTCTAAACATTATCAACTTGAATTCTTATCTCTGTTAATTTAACTATCAAGTGGTATTAAATAAATACAGTTTTTAGTATAGATTACACTTTTCTAAAATGTATCTTAAAAAAACGATTACAATCTAATCTTTCCACGTTTGATCCCAAGATCCCAAGAAAAATAAATCTAAATAGGGAGAAAGCTATGCTGAAAGTTTATTAAGATACTTAGAAGACAAAGATAATGATTTGCGTTGCATTTGTCAGATTGTGAATCAATAAAGACATTTAATTAAACAGGTGTTTGCGATTTAATTCAAAATGGGGTAACGGGGACTTGCAGTGCATCGGCATAGATGGGAAAGCCAGAGCCGACCGCTACTCTGCCCTCGTGTTTCGAAATCTTTTGAAATTTACTGAGGGTTGAAAGTACCTGTGAAACCGGTCTGTTTACAAACAATGTAGACAAAGAGATTCAGACAGTAGCAATAGCAAAGAACAATAGCAAAATAGCAATAATTATGGACACTCTATTGACTTTTTTATATTTCTAAATATCACAACATGTTCAAATCTAAGTCATTTATTAATAACAAGGGATAGTTTCAAACTGCTACTGATATCATTATCATCAATAGGTGAAAAAAGTGAATCCTGTTTTTTTATGGCCTGTAGCTCAAATCCTTCTTATCTAAAAATTAGACACAAGAAGAGTATTATTGGACAATGCTGTGAGGCTAAAGAAATCAATAACGATTAATTCAAAGATCTAAATATATTTAACGCATACGCCTGACATTTGGGGGTGTCTGCTCGCCTGCATGGTGACGTCACCTAAAGATTTCTAAAGATTTCAGTGCTTTGTGTATATTTTAATCACAGTGGGGGCAGGGTGTGTGGGGACAGGTTACTATTTTCACAGCCTTCACTGCTGTTCACAAGCCAATAGAATTTATACCACGGCATTTAAACCACACATTTATTTTTTAAGCCATTTTTTTGACGCTCGAATATTCTGTTCCCTTGTTCATATCTTCCGAAGGGAAACACAGAAAGCCTTCAAACCAAATGCATTTTAAAGACCACGACTTGTGAAAATGTTCACAGCTTGCACATAAAACTATCAGTGAGCTAATTCTCTTTTTTTAAACCTTTTTATCGATGCGTAATTATGCACTAGCTGGAATCCGAGGGGATCGCTGTGTACACATGTTCACAATACTGCTCAATACGGCTTCATGCGAAAAACCTGTATATCACCATAGGAAGCATGACAACGTAGCCTCCAATTACCCAGACTAGCACAGGAATAAAGCTTTGTTTGATTTCTGAAACCCATTCTTTATGTCCTGTTTTCATTCAGGTAAGGGTCAACTATATACATGATACTGCTGACAGCAGGAAAATTCCTATACCTTACTCAGCAGTGTCTTAAAAGCAGCACCCATGGTGTTCAAACCAATTTTTTTACACAGAAGACTGACACAGCTTTGCGTTCTGAATCTGTTTTTTTAAGAAAACATGTGTCCGTGGGGGGAAGATGGAGTGTGTGTCTTTCATTGGAGGACTTGCCCTGTTCTAGTTTGAAAATACTTGTGAAACCGGTTTGTTTACAAACAATGTAGACAGGCTCAGACAGTGGAGTATAATTCAGCACAGCCAGCACACTGGGGAGGGAGGGAGAGAGATGCAAAAAACGCGCAGCGCCAGGCAAAAATACACAATATTAATGTAGGGCTTTCAGGTGCAAGTTGATTTGCACCCTACACCCTGCGGTACCGCTGTGTACATACAGTACGAACATGTAAAATTTGTTATTTTAGTTTTTCAAAGAAATGTTTATTTGTTAAAAAAAAACTCATGGCAACAGCTGGGTTTGAACACCTGACCTCAGGGTTATAAATCAATCACTTAAGCCATCACGCCACCAAGGTAAGTCATATGACAACCACACAAATAGCAATGGAAAGTCTCATACTAATGTTTCTGCAACAGTACATGGATATAGTTATAACGTTATTACTTTATTTAGATACGCAGATCCATATTATATTTCCTATTAATCAAATTCTAAAAGTATGCTTTTGTTTACTCCGATAACGAGCATATTTGCAGAAAAGGTTTAAACAATCACTTTTCACAAAGTACATAAACGTACAATAATATGGTCAGAAGGAGCACGTAAAAACGTTTCCGAAATAACCACATGTAAGACTTTGATGCTTAAAATGTTTAGGGAGAAATTGAATACTGGTGTGTATTTTTTCTTTAAACTAATAAGACCAGCCATATACTGTACAGTTTACATACAGTAATATGTTTATGTTCATAATTAATATCTTTTAGAAGCATGTGAAAGGCCTGGTGAATCGGAAATTCTCAAGAATTACTTTGTATGAATGGAAATGAATGTGTGATCGGATCAATGAAATGCTGAGGTGTTACTTTTTGGCAATGAAAAAATAAAGTATTTTCATTTACAAAGACGGTTACAAAGAATGTGGACCAGGGTAATACTTTGAGTTTACTGCTTGTCCAAGGTCATTCATTATTAATACTATTAGTGATATTGTCAGTAAAGACTCATGCATAATATTTCTTCATAATTAAAATATTTATGATAAAGGTGGTAGGTTGTGTACTTTTGTCCAACTGAGAAATCTTGCTTTCATAAAATAACCAACTTTTTAATGTATAATGATTAACATGCTGTAATACACAGTTAAAATTTAAAAGTCTAAAGAGTATACAACTTAAATTTTTAATTGAATAAAGATTGTCCCTCAGCAGTGATTGGGATTTGAAACTTGGTGTTTTCAGGTGACAGTTTAAATGCTGTATATGAGAGGTTAAGCTTTATTAGCTCCACCTGGCGGTAATTCTGGATACTTTTATCTTACTGCGGTATTATATGGTTTGGCGCGATATGCCGTGTTCTAATGTGACATGCCCACCGCGTTTTACCGTGGCGTACCCCGTTCGTTTTGAATGTCTGCATCTGTACAAATCTTAACACAAATCCAAACCTTTTAAAACAGGAGCTGTTAACTGTGATTCACAACTGCATGTCAAGATCATGGTGTGCCCAGCCGCTGGTTTGGATTACACTATGAATGAGACCCTGAGGCATACCATCCAAGGATTCAATATTTTATAAAAAATGAAACCTTTGTTTGGATGAGAGAAACGGGTATCTTTTCAGAAGTCGTGTACTGATTATAAAGAATCTGATTTTGACAAATCTTAAAAAGCTTATCTTGATTGAAGAATTTAAAATCTGTCTGCCTGACTGTATTACACTTTATTTCATTGAACTGGACACCTGCGGAGAAACCCAATCTAATTTTAAGGCCTGCTTTTTTCACGGTTTTGTTGTTGCACTTATTAAACTCAGAGATCTTGACTGATTTGACTTTATTTTTGCCCCATTAAGCTGTGTAGTGTTTCATAGCCGTTCAGGGACCCCAAATATGTAATCATAGCCACTCAGGGACGCCATAAATGTAACGTTGCCATAGCCAAAATGTAAATATAGTGGCTCTCTGAAGGCACCAGTTCTGTAGGGTTTGGGCATTTACTGAGACAATTATTAATTGTAGCAGTAAATCACAAAGTTGATTATTTTGATGGCTTTAGAGTCCAACCTTGCGACATAACTCAAACAACGCACACACACAGGTACTAATACACGAGGATACATTTATTAATACATAGAATATGCATATAAAACTAACAGATCTTATCGAGAGGGTTATCAGAATACAAAAGATATATATTCAATCAGTTACGAAGTGTAACATATATCAAGAGGACATACGTTCATTATATCATTCATTAAGACCGTTTCATAAATGAACTTGGTTATAACTTCTACATTAGATACTCAAACAAGTACATAACTCTTAGGAATTAAATTGATATCAACTGGTTTGGATAACAATTGAATTCTCGAGCTGTAATGCATTGAAGTTGAATACTCATCCAATTTCTGGGGATTCAGATCTCCTGCGGGCACAAAGAAACAGTTGCAGGCTGTTGCTGTCCAATCCGCGCTCTCTGGCTCGGTGCCAGGCTGTGCTGTGCAGCTTGCGACGGTGCGCTGCTGATGCTCACTGTTGGCTTTAACTAGCAAAGTTTGTGCACAGGAGAAAAGATGACTGTGGGTCCCAGCAAGTCAGGAAGAGGACCGGTTCGTTCCTGATGAAGAGCTAGTTCTGAATAGTGATTCAGCTGTCCACAGTTCCGACCTGTTCACGAGGCCTGCTGCTGGTTACTCTCTTACAACCTCCACTCTAGACTCTTAGAACAAAGGAAAGTTCTGGCACTCGGACACACTGGCCGTTCCGTGGTTGTCCGGGCTGAGTCTCAGGATGGTCAGGAGGCGCGCTGCGAGAATGTCCTGCCCTTGGGAGCCTTCTGCTCCTGGGCCGTCCTGCCCTGGAATTCTCCTTTGAATTCCCTTTAGAACAGTCCACAGAATCCTCTCCAGAATCTTACTGAATCTTACCTTCTGAATCTTACTGAATCTCTCAGGCTCTCTGTGTTGCCTGTTTTTACCTGGAGGCACTTCAGCTCATTGATTGGCTGAAAGTTCCATGGGCATCAGAGTCCCACGTGGGTTACTCGGCCCTACCAGTCCCTGATTGGTTGATCAAGGTGAGATATGAGTCACTTACTCCTGACACTTAGGAATGCAATCCAGATGTCCAACTCGCACTCCCTAGACAAATAGGCGCCAATGGATGACCATTGATCATGATAGCCAGGCTTAGCTAAGTGCATCCCCTTTTGGGAGCTGTCCGTATCAAAGGAACCCTGCATGAATAGTTTCTCTGTGGCTGCACCACAGAGATGAACAGAGAAATGGGGCCTCATTTGGGAAAGCCCAGAACACTTAATTCTTTCTTATTATTAAGCCTCGCCGCTACATATCCCCCCTTTTTGAAGGTCATGAGGTCCTGAGGCGTTGATGCCTTCAAAACAAAACAGAGTTAAGTGATGTCCTTTGCCATTAGAACATTAATCTTAAATGTCCACATTACTCCTCGAGAATTCATACCGGAACCAGCATTGGATACAAACAGGATGAATAACATCTGGAGTATGTATAAACACGGTAGGAGACATTATCTAAGTCTAGGAATTACACATCAGGAAGTTCACTGTCAATATCTGATACCTCTGTAGTAGATATTTGGGGAGAAGTCACTTCCTTTCTTTTGACATGCTACCTTTGACTCATTCATGCTACCCAGAGTACAACTTGATGTGAGCGTACAGCATTCAGAGTACACTGTCAGTCATGATCCAGCTACCTGGCAGTAGTGTTACAATAACAACAGTTCCTGTTCCCAGCCCCCGATAAACCACAACACCTGTGTTGGGTATCTGCTAGGGTGGTTTGGAGGTTTGTTCCATTAAAGCAAACTAACTACCTGTACCTCTTCAGGGCTTACTGTTTCTTGGATTTCTATCCAATTCCTTAGTGTGGCACCTGAAGGCATCCACGACCTCAAGTTTGGTCTTATGTTGTCTGGTTCCAGACCGTACAGTGTTAAGTTCAAGAGCACTGTGGCCTCCTCGGGAACTTACAGGAAAACTGTTTGATTAGGTAGCTGCATTGTGGTAGCTGTATCATGCCTGTCACAAGTCATAGTGACAGTTAAATGTGGTGTGCTGACCAGCCATTTACTTCCCACCTGCTCTTCATGGGGTTCATTAACCTCCCTCTGCTCGTTAGTAGCTTTACACCCTTCATTGGTGAATCGTTTAGACACAGCCAATGGATAGCTTTGGTAGCCATACCCATCTCAAGATTTGGAACCAAATTCAATCTTGGATTGCCTTCTGGGTGAGCTATGAGCGATGGGGTTAATGTCACATACTCCTCTACTGAGAAGAGTGGAATCAAGTGGGTTGGGAATTGTGCCATGGCTAGACTGGCTACAGTGGCACTAAACTCCCTTAACAGGTCTTGTGTCAACATTCTGGCCTTTTGCACACAAGCATAAACCCACTGTATAACACCAACAATCATGTCCACTGGTTGGGGAATAAGGTTTAACCCTGTTGCATAGGAAGTTGCCTGTAGGGTTTTCCCTAAGCTTTCCAACTTTTGCTGCTGTCGATACAGTCTGTCACTACCCTCTGGCCTCTCTGACACCTGCCTTCTTGGGGCAGTCAGGGTGAGAGTGCCAGTAGCACACAAACCTACCAGAAAAAGCAAACGTGCAACAGTGGCGGCAGCAATCAGTCCTCCCAAAAGTCTTTTCGGGTGGCTGATCCCAGTCATCTCCTTCTGAGTGACTGCTGCCTTTCTAAGCTGGCGCAGTGTGTACATGGTGTCTTTCTCAGTATGCCCTGTGGCTTCTTGGGCACCACCATCCTGGAAATCTGGGGAGATCTGACGCAGCTGCTGATGCTGCTCCTCCTTTTCCAGGGCATCTGCTTTTTCGATTTGTTCATGCCTGTGCTCTAGGAACCCTGCAGGGGGCGGTGCAGCGGTGGAGCATGCCTGACCCTCGGCTGAGTGGTCATCTGGAGCACCTGAGTGATCTGGGATTGTTATCCCATTCTCACTGTTCAGGTCCACCCTGCACACCTCCTGATTGAGGAATCCCTCTATCGGCATGTTTACAATCGTTCCCTGGGGGTAGGTGTAGGACACCTCCTCGCTCCCCCCTTCCCTCGCTAGGGGTTCAGGGAGCTGCCCCAGCACTGGGATAGCTAGTTCATAGTCTTTGAACTCACTATCACTCACCAGGCCCATGTCAGTGCAGGCGGGGATTCTGACACCCCTCTTTGCGATGTCCTGCACTGGCAGGCGGGTGACTTGACCATCCAGCTCCAGTCTGGCTGAACCACTGTTGGTCAGACTCAGACTGACAGACTGAGCTGGTGGCTGTAAGAAAACCGGCTCGGCTTTCATTCCCTGTCCCTTCTGTGGGACTGGGTGTGTTGGAAACCCTGCCGTTGAGGCAGGAACAATCAGGTCAGTCTCACTCACTACCTGGTAGTTGTGAGAATTAATGTTACCTGATTGCAGGTTCCCTGGGTCACAGCAGAGGGAATCGGCATCTGGGATCAGGTGTGTCCACAGTGCAGTAGTCTCAGCGTCCAGCTGGACCTCCTGTCTAACCTGTGAATGTTGCACCAGGGGCACCTGGCGGTGGCCCTGTGACAGCTGCTCAAGCAGATCCTCAGTAATAGAGGATTTCTCAGGGCTAAGGGTGAGGGCTACATCACCAACCTGCTCTCCTGCCATCTGGATCCCTTCCACCACTGCGGGGTGGTGGTCCTGACCCCTCTTGGGTGCCAGGGTGCACAGGGAAAGCTCCTTTTCATCACCAGGTGGGGAGATCTGCTCCTCTTCAGGGATGTAAAAGGGGTGTGCTTTACCTGGTGGATCAGGCGGCTGCTCGGAGCACCACTCCTGTGGCAGGGAGGCTGTTGGGACCTCAGCCGGGGCACGACTTCCCTGTATATTCGGGGAACAAGAAAATATTTGTATTTCTTGTCCAGAGGGAACAGAAGGAATCTCCGCATGGGCTTCTGTGTTCGGTGGGCACTGTGTGAGCACAGTCTGCCTCTTGGCCCCCCTTTCCTTCTGTACAGAAGGTTTAGGAGCCTTGACCTGTTTCCACACTTTGCCTTTCTGGTGATCCACCAAAGGTTCCTCTCTGAGTCGCATGCCCTTTTCTTTTTCAACCCGTTTGAGCTTGCCGTGTGACATCAAACACCTTTCAACCTCAGTGTCAATCAGTGTCTCACTGGGTTAGACGTCTCCCATGGCAGCCTCGAGGTAAAAGCTTCCTGCTTTTCCTCTGTGTTTTACTGCCTGCTCTGTGACTTCAGGGGTGGAGTCAGCACTCACTTTGGAGTGGCTGACCTCATCCAGGCAGGAACCCTTCTGCTCAATCAGATAGACTGAGGGAGGGAGAGGGGGCGGGTCTCCGCCTCCTCCAGTGGAGAGTATCAGCTCATTCACGCTTCCGGCAGCCTTGGGGAGCGGTTGTCCCTGTCCTAATAAAGCTTGTTCAAGCCTGGCCAGGCTGGCGGCTACTGAATCCCTTTGTTCAGCTTTTTCTAGCCCTTTCCCTGCCCCGGTGTTCTCATGGCACTTAGGACGCTGGGTGCGGTCCTGTGTGCGTGCTTTGGAACGGGGCTTAGCCAGCTCAGGAGCCTGTGCTCCTTCGAGCAGGGGGGAATTAACCCTGCTGGCTCTGACGGCGAACACAGTTGCTTTAACAGCTTTTTGCTCAGAGGGACTTTGGACATCATACTCCCAGGCTTTCTGCACGAATCTCTTAATATCAGTCATTTTAATGGTCTGTGCATCTGTATGCATTAAGATCATCTTTCTGACTGACGGGTGGAGATTCGCAATGAATAAACCCTTGAAATGTGTGTTCTCTTCGCAACCCTCATCATTTCGCCCTGCAAAATAAGTTCGTCTAAGTCTCTCGTAATATTCGCGAGGGGACTCTGCTCTCTCGTGCTTAATGTTAAGTGCGGCGGCTATCGCGGCAGTCGGGTCAATAAACGCACTGTATTCATCGATAAGTGCTTGACACAGCTCCTCAAAATCATTACAGACCTCTTTCATCTGCCTAGCCATCCACTCATGTACAGCTCTACTGGTAGTTTTCCTGACCAGAAACACTTTCTCCTGTTCTGTGGCGTTTGGCAGGTACTGCAGGTTATACCTGAGGTCCTGAATATAACTCTCGATATTATTCTCTGACACTGCGGGGTCAAATCTCTCTATGTCCTTCGCTAGCTCTCTCAGAGAATGGAGGTTTATTCTCCTAGCTTCGCTGACGGAGATATGACGGAGATCGTGGTCAGACTTGTCCCTGCTAGAGAGAGTGATTAATAGCGACTCGAATTCAGACCTTTTAGCAACCATCGTTAACTTAAAGAGAATTACTTTTAAGTACGAAATCACAGTTTTACCACAGAAAACCACAAGATCAAGTATGCAATCAAACCGGTAGATCGCAAAAGATCACAAAACAATCAAGCACTGCTTAAAGAGCAAGGGGAACTTTTTTCCTTTCGGCTTTCAGCACACTGTATTGTCGTGTATGAAACCCGCGGCGTTTTATATTGAATTATTCCGCTTGGTTGACTCATTTCAGTCTTGCCACGCCCGTGCCAGGGACGCCAAATATGTAGTGTTTCATAGCCGTTCAGGGACGCCAAATATGTAATCATAGCCACTCAGGGACGCCATAAATGTAACGTTGCCATAGCCAAAATGTAAATATAGTGGCTCTCTGAAGGCACCAGTTCTGTAGGGTTTGGGCATTTACTGAGATAATTATTAATTGTAGCAGTAAATCACAAAGTTGATTCTTTTGATGGCTTTAGAGTCCAACCATGCGACATAACTCAAACAACGCACACACACAGGTACTAATACACGAGGATACATTTATTAATACATAGAATATGCATATAAAACTAACAGATCTTATCGAGAGGGTTATCAGAATACAAAAGATATATATTCAATCAGTTACGAAGTGTTACATATATCAAGAGGACATACGTTCAGTATATCATTCATTAAGACCGTTTCATAAATGAACTTGGTTATAACTTCTACATTAGATACTCAAACAAGTACATAACTCTTAGGAATTAAATTGATATCAACTGGTTTGGATAACAATTGAATTCTCGAGCTGTAATGCATTGAAGTTGAATACTCATCCAATTTCTGGGGATTCAGATCTCCTGCGGGCACAAAGAAACAGTTGCAGGCTGTTGCTGTCCAATCCGCGCTCTCTGGCTCGGTGCCAGGCTGTGCTGTGCGGCTTGCGTCGGTGCGCTGCTGATGCTCACTGTTGGCTTTAACTAGCAAAGTTTGTGCACAGGAGAAAAGATGACTGTGGGTCCCAGCAAGTCAGGAAGAGGACCGGTTCGTTCCTGATGAAGAGCTAGTTCTGAATAGTGATTCAGCTGTCCACAGTTCTGACCTGTTCACGAGGCCTGCTGCTGGTTACTCTCTGGCAACCTCCACTCTAGACTCTTAGAACAAAGGAAAGTTCTAGCACTCGGACACACTGGCCGTTCCGTGGTTGTCCGTGCTGAGTCTCAGGATGGTAAGGAGGCACGCTGCGAGAATGTCCTGCCCTTGGGAGCCTACTGCTCCTGGGCCGTCCTGCCCTGGAATTCTCCTTTGAATTCCCTTTAGAACAGTCCACAGAATCCTCTCCAGAATCTTACTGAATCTTACCTTTTGAATCTTACTGAATCTCTCAGGCTCTCTGTGTTGCCTGTTTTTACCTGGAGGAACTTCAGCTCATTGATTGGCTGAAAGTTCCATGGGCATCAGAGTCCCACGTGGGTTACTCGGCCCTACCAGTCCCTGATTGGTTGATCAAGGTGAGATATGAGTCACTTACTCCTGACACTTAGGAATGCAATCCAGATGTCCAACTCGCACTCCCTAGACAAATAGGCGCCAATGGATGACCATTGATCATGATAGCCAGGCTTAGCTAAGTGCATCCCCCTTTGGGAGCTGTCCTTATCAAAGGAACCCTGCATGAATAGTTTCTCTGTGGCTGCACCACAGAGATGAACAGAGAAATGGGGCCTCATTTGGGAAAGCCCAGAACACTTAATTCTTTCGTATTATTAAGCCTCGCTGCTAAAGCTGAAAAAGAAAAAGAAGACGTTCTGTAGTTAATCTTTTTGGAATTTGATTTAATATATTATTTGGTTGTTATTATTATTGTTAATTATCATTATTATATTATTTATTATAAAACCACTATCATCGACACAGATGCTGCAGCTGTTCATGGCCTCTCATTATTTTAAAAGGCGCTGAACTCTCCCACAGGCACCTTTTTGAATTATTAACACCTTTATCACATTTGTCTGTCCTGGGGGGTGGGGATCCCAGTACCCCGCTATGAGAACATGAATGTGAATTAAACATTTAAATACTGTAATATAACATAAACCATTTAAATACTGTGATGTAATATAAAAATAATACCCTGATACAACCAGCTAAATGCATATATCTATATCAATAAATTAGGTTTATTAAATAAGATTTCTGAAAATGGTACGAGGTGCTACAAGTTATATAAAAGTTGTAAAAATGTTCACAAATTGCGATCTTTAAAATGCATGTGGTTTTAAGGCTCTCTGTTATTTGTTGACATCTGAAGCATTCTATCTCAAAAATAGGCATTTTAATAAGAAAGTGAAGGTTGTGAAAAGAGTGACCAATAACCCTGAACAAAACACAAACCATTTGAAATTGTTATTATTAATAATTTAATATTGTTGTGATCAGATATATTATTATAATTCAGTTTCAGTTGTGTTTTTTATATTGCTTTGTTATTCTCGATTATAATTGTAATATATACTATTTTGTTTGAAGGCTTGTCTTGAATTGCCCCATTGGGATGCAATATTTTGAATTGAATTAAACCGGTTGAATTGATTTTTACTCCCACTGTTGACAGTATTCACATTTGCTCATTCATATTTCCAATTCATTTATTGAACACATTGTGATATATCAAAATAAAACGTCAATATACTGTACATAATAGTTACTATTTTTTAAAAAAATAAAGACTCATTTGTTTAAAGAAAAACATATGCCTTGACAGGGAATTGAACACTGACGTCCTGGTTCATAGGCAAGCACCCAATCCATTCTAACAAAACATCACTTAAAAACAATCATGAAACAGGTTAAAATGTTTCCAATACGAATGAGTCAAAGAAATTATTGCAGAACTTTACAAAGAAAGTGGAATACGGTAATACTTTGATCTATATAAAAATATTATATTTAGATCTTTAAATTAATATCATTATTAAGTTCATTAGATGTGCAATTCCATATTAAATTCCTTATTAAGTGGATTCTAAAAAGTAAAATGTTTTTTTTTACTGTGATAATGAGCACAAGTATTCATAGAAAAGGTTAAAACCATATAGCTTTTTATAAAGTATACCGATGGAAAAAAGAAATTCAACATTTTCTGGAATGAGAATACTATAGTAATAGATCATGTACTTTAACAAAAAGTTGTCAATTTGTTTTAAGCCCTGTGACCAGCAATACAGCTTGTGTAGCGAGGCATTGCAGCTTGCCAATCACATGAAAGCTCGGTAGGTGCACTTTTACCCAATGAGGTCCAGGTGGAACAATGCCTGATTAGGTCTTGAAAAAGGCCTTAATTCAAAGCTTAGGTCATTGCGAGAAAAAGGCCACACTTAGTCAAATTTCTGTGCATTCCATAATGCCTCGAATGTCCCCAGAAGAAAGGTAAAGGGCCATTGGCATGTTGCAGGCAGACATGTCATGTGCCATCGTTGCCAGACACTATGGAAAAAGCCACTCCACTGTGTCCCCACTGCAGGGAAGGTTTCAGCAGACCGGCAGGCCAGATGACCGTCCAAGATCCTGTCACCCTTGAGTGACCAGACCAGAGAAGGACCAACACATCAGACTGGTCCATATGAGAGATCGTTTCAGATCTGCCACCCGTACTGCTATATTATCAACTTAATATATACACACATATAAATAAATCACAACGAGCACGTCAACACTTTTCCAAAATAACCACAGTAACCAAGTGAATGAGGTTGATGCATAAAATGACGTTATGAGATGTTAAGAGACATTATGCTCTTGTTGGACCAGGACTTGTAATTCAGTAGCCTAAAACCCTGATATAGTTAATTCCCTTGCATTATCTTGCAAATGAGCTAATCTCTGTGATTTTGGACCATTTCCAATGACTGGATAGTTAACATCTCCAAAATGCTTCCTCAGTCTGTCTAGGGGTGGGGGGTGAAGTTATTTTCTCCTGCCCCTCTTCCTTGGTTTAAGATCTGATATCTCCCCAGGGCCTAGTAGCTGCTATGGTCTTAATAGATCATGAATGTAAAGTGAATATTTAACATACTATGATATATAAAATTATAAAAACATTGGTATGGTATACACATTAATTAGATTTTATCTTCAGGGAAATAATTTATTTATTTAAGATTTTAATTATAAAAATGTATTTGACATAGTGACTTTAGAATTTAAAGATTGAAAAATTGTCTTTAAATTAGTAAATTAACATAAAAAAGCCAAATTAAAACAATTTTTCAGTAGTCATTTGAATGAATTTATTGCATTCTGTAACTTGCCTTACATTAAAGTGCATTAGTAACCAGGGCATAGATGCTGCCAGGAAGTCACCCTGTGGGAATTGGAGTTCCTAAGATAATGGAGGTATTAGTAACTTTTAGAAATATGTATTGACAAAGGAGGATGAAAATGAAAGCCCACAACCAGTTTCCCTCACCTCTACTGTGATTAGACAATGCCCCACCAAGGCATTAAACTGCCTCCAGTGCTGCATCAGAAAGCTCATTTCAGAAAGTCTGAAATAATTGCAACCCACCACAAGTGCAACTTTGTTGTTCTTGCGGATTTTCAAAGAACTTTGATAAAGCCAAATACATTTTAAAAAATAATAATTATATCAAGTACTAAAAAGAAAAAGGGCAGGAAAAACTATATTGTATAAAAAAATTAAATTTAAATTTTAAATTGTATGATTAAAAAATTAAAAATATACACAGTGGCTTTAAAATTTGTATTTAAAACTAAATACAATATACATGTAAAAAACTCAGTTGAGATTTTTGTTTAAGGGCATCTTTAAATTCCCTTTCCCTTTCCAAGTATCCTCAGCAATTTCCAGGAGATTGCTGGTATGGAGGTTCATTCATGTTATTATTAATATTTGTTATATTTCATACACTGTGATATAAAATTAACAGAATTGTGAATATAGTTTACATATTATTTTATTATTTGAGAAAGTCTTTATTATGCCTAAAAGATAACTTGGATTTTGGCTTGGATCAAACCCAGACTCTATTAGGTGATAACATATAATTCTAAATCAACTACAGTATGTGTCATTCTGCGTCACATTTAATTTTCTATTACAACATATATAGTTAAAGGAGCTTGTCAACCTTTCTCTAAAATAACCGCAGCAAGAGACCGAGTTAAAGATGTTAATGTAGAAAATGTTTATGAAAAGGTGGATGCTACCTACTATACCTGTATATTATTTTTTATTATCGTTCATAAATATTTTTTATTGACATTCACATTTATTGTTATTATACTTCAGTTTTTTTTATTCTAGCTATCACAATTCCCTTGAAGTTGCAATTAATATTCCATATTAAGTGGATTTAAAAAGTATTTTTTACAATGATGATACCAAGTATTCATAGTAAAGGTTAAAACATTAAACTATTTAATCAAATATATAAACAGCTAATTTATGTGTGCAGAAACAATGCAACAGGAAACACCTGACCAATAAGAAACGATTGGCAGTTAATTGACCCAATTCTTATGCTCAAAGTAAATGGGGATATTAAAGTGCTATTATTCAAAAACCATGAAACATGTAAGCACAGAAATACCCAGAAATAAGAGTTGACATACTGTACTTCTGCTTCATATCCATCTTTTTATCTCAAATCCAAATTGCTTGAGAATACTTATTTGTTTATGTTTCCAAAGAATATATATTTTCAAAACAATGCATGAGTTTTGTGTATAATTTTGAGAAACCGGTACGGATTTTGAACTAGGTTCACTTATGAACCCTTAGATAGATTATTCAATCTGTCCTCTAGGTGCCAAAAATTAAATAATTATTCATAATCATTAATCATAATTCATATTAAACATTAAGTATTAAGCACCAAAATAATTTTAGAAGAGTCTTATATTTGATTTAATAAATCACATCTGCCATACATTAGGTAAAGACTACACATAGTTCTGGGTTATAAATACAATTTTCATTTCCACTATGAGTCAATTCAAAATATTACAATTTGGGCTCCCTTCTTTTCTCTCCCTACTAGTATTTTCAAAACCATGTTACTTGTTTGGATTCATGAATTTTGCAAGCCCTTAACTTTAGCATAGGGTAGATTATGGAATATTTGCAAAGTCTTCTGTCATACTGCAGTTTGAAGTCAAAAGCATACATTGGTCATTCTGTCAAACTGCAGAAACTACCCTTCAATCTTCTGTCCCTTACTGAATGCTACATTTTTTTACTTTCTCTGATATGTCACTTGGTGCATATAAACAACAAATTGAAAACACAGCCTCATGCACTCAGATGATATGTTGTCACTTACAATTTATGATAGGGTTCTACAATAAAGATAGCAAAGTAAAGGTTGTTACCAGGCTTGCTCTTGCCAGTCTTTTAAGTGTTTCATTTGAATTATACTCTCAAAAAGGTTGCTAGATGACACACAGCTTCTCAAAAAGTCCTAACTTAAATTAACTTATTTTAACTTGCTGAAGAAATAGATACTCACAATAAAAGTCACAAAAAAGAATATATTCACTAGAGCTGGATGATTGAATAATGGAACAAACTTATCTAGGTGTCGTTTGAGTTACTGTAGGGTGAGACATGAGGCTCAGAAGCAAGCATAATAAATCCCCAGCTGGCAGGATTTCTTTATTGAATTCATAACAGACAGGCAGAAATGAGCCTTACCCTGTCTGAGCTAAACACGGCAAGAAAAAGACTGTCTGTTAGAAATAATGCAGAACACACAAAACACCTTAAACAGCTTCAACTATTAACTTGTTTTCATGAAAGACCCGCGTCTTTATTGCACAGATTTAAATTCACTTTTGTATGTCTCAAACTCTGTAGTGTCTTTTAAATAAATAATTGTGAAGAAAGGGAAAAAATATGTTTCCTACTGTCGAAGAAAACTCAGTCTTCACTCAGGTTAGGAGATTGTCAAACAGAGATCTTTAATTCAATCAGCTGGAGGGGAGCATATCACAGAGAAAGGGTTTCCCCAAGCACTCAAGACATGCTCACTGGACTGAAGTTAAATTTTCCTTTTTATACATCAAAAGTAGGCAAGACTTTAACATATCAAAGGAACATAAGGGAAAGGGGCAGTGTCAGAAGTCAAACAAAACAGGACAGGAAGATGCAATTTGGCATCCTGCAATCTGTTTTATTTCTCTCTGGTTGAATGGGTGTGAAGACAGTGAAGACAGTGGTCTTAGGTACCAACAGAAAAGCTTTCCAGCGCATAGACACTGTCTTGACCTTTTAACTTGGTCTTCCACACTACAGATGCAGCCAATCAAAACAAGCAGGCAATACCGCATTATTTTGCGGTGCGCTTGATGTGGTATACAGCAAATTAGGGTATTAATACCGTATATTCTCGCATAAAACCGCATGATACCGCATGATACCGCAGGTAAAATAATAGTATCCGGACTTTCCGCAAGGTGGAGCTAATAAAGCTCAACCTCTCATGTTTGAGCTGTTGCCATCAAAGTCTTTACCGAAGATATTACTAACAGTATTTATAATGAATGACCTTGGACAAGCTGTAAACTCAAAGTACTGCCCTGGTCCACATTCTTTTTTTCATTGACCGTCTTTGTAAAAGTAACACCACAGAATTTCGTTGATCCAATCACGCATTTGTTTCCAATCATGCAAAGTACAGTAATTTTTGAGAATCTCCGATTCACCATGCCTTTCACAAGATATTGATTTAGAAATATAAACATATTGCTGTATGCAAAACTGTACTGTATACAGTATGTATATGTATATTTAATGTCTTTACTGTGCCCGTTTAAGTATTGAATATTTATATGGAATTTTACCACTGGAGGGATATCTTAGTAGCTGAGCATAAAAAGAATAGGAGCATAACGTGTGTGAAGACCGTAAACGATATTAATTTTGGAACATAAACATACAGTATTACAGTATGTAAACTGTATATGGCTGATCTCAGTACTTTAAAGAAAAAATACACACCAGTATTTCATTTCTCCCTAAACATTTTAAGCATCGAAGTCTTTAACTAACGTGAAATAACATGTATAAAAAGTGGTAGTTTTAAGCTTTTCTGTGAATACGCTCGATACCGAAGTCAAGCATACTTTTAGAATTTGATTAATAGGGAATATAATATGGAATCGCGTATCTAAAGAAATTAATAACGATATAATTATATTCATGTACTGCAACACAAGAATAGTATATGCTGTACAATGTCTGTTTATGCTGTTTGTGTAGGGCTGTTTCACCACTCCTCATGTGACCTTGCGGGTGGTCCTGTGGTCTAGGTGCCTGACTACTAAACCACAGGTTGTGTGTTCAAATCCAGCCGGCGCTGTGACTTTTATTTTAACAAACATTTCTTTGAAAAAATAGAATAGCAATATTATGGACAATTAATTGACAATAAATATAGAAAAGCACATATTAAATTTGGGAAATTTGGTTTCTGTAAAAGCACAATGAAACCTATAACTTGATTCTTATGGACGCCCGTCCCGCCAGGGATTAAAAAAAAAAAACATGCAATCGCGTATCTAAAGAAATAACAGTACAACTATGTTCATGCACAAACAGTAGCATGTTACATTATTAGTTTGGGTGTCTCCTCTTGCCAGAAAGCTTTAAATTGCATTTTGAGTGTTGTTTTTGACTTTTTTAAAATTACAATCAATAAATAAAGCTGATACTGTTAGACTTTTAATTATTTTAAACTGTATTATAGCAGCACAATGCACAACGCAATGTAAATAATGTTTGTCTGCGTAATAATGTTCAAAAATAAGAAATTAGATTGCTCTTAAATCTTATTCTACATAAACACTGTGTAATTGCTCTCTGAAAATGCTCTTTTTCTTGTTCGTTTTGGAGACCTTTTCTGTGTATTTCTGTGTGCGCATTTCCTATATTGCTTCGTTTGTTGAGATTTTAACTTTAAATTTAGGCTCAGGATTTCAACTATAAATCGTACACTAATTACTAGCAGTAAATACTGATGTTTTGCGCCCTCTTACCACAAAAATATATATGTATTGTAGCTGGAATTAACTTTTTTTCTTATGTTTCTCTACCTACTGCGATTCAAACAGGCACCCAGAGGTGGGGGGTGCGTCTTTCCGCCTCCATAACTAAAATGCCAAATAGGAGTGGCGCAGCCCGGTTTTCATCACTCTCTGAGGGAGTGCTGGCTGTGACGAATTAAACCAGTTTCACCGGTATTTTCAAAGTAGAAGGGTCTAGCTAAGTCATGTACCATAAAAGTATGGTAGTTAAAAACCATTAATACTTTTGCTTGGGTTTAAATAAAGTCGATGTTTTCTCTTTTGGGTAGACTTGACTATTTAGCCATGAGATACAGTGCCTTGCGAAAGTATTCGGCCCCCTTGAACTTTTCAACCTTTTGCCACATTTCAGGCTTCAAACATAAAGATATAAATTTTTTATTTTATGTGAAGAATCACCAACAAGTGGGACACAATTGTGAAGTGGAACGAAATCTATTGGATTTTTGAAACTTTTTTAACTAATAAAAAAATGAAAAGTGGGGCGTGCAAAATTATTCGGCCCCCTTGCGTTAATACTTTGTAGAGCCACCTTTTGCTGCGATTACAGCTGCAAGTCGCTTGGGGTATGTCTCTATCAGTTTTGCACATCGAGAGACTGAAATTCTTGCCCATTCTTCCTTGCAAAACAGCTCGAGCTCAGTGAGGTTGGATGGAGAGCGTTTGTGAACAGCAGTTTTCAGCTCTTTCCACAGATTCTCGATTGGATTCAGGTCTGGACTTTGACTTGGCCATTCAAACACCTGGATACGTTTATTTGTGAACCATTCCTTTGTAGATTTTGCTGTATGTTGATACAATAAATCTCCGTCCCAGTTTCAGGTCTTTTGCAGACTCCAACAGGTTTTCATCCAGAATGGTCCTGTATTTGGCTGCATCCATCTTCCCCTCAATTTTAACCATCTTCCCTGTCCCTGCTGAAGAAAAGCAGGCCCAAACCATGATGCTGCCACCACCATGTTTGACAGTGGGGATGGTGTGTTGAGGGTGATGAGCTGTGTTGCTTTTACGCCAAACATATCGTTTTGCATTGTGGCCAAAAAGTTCGATTTTGGTTTCATCTGACCAGAGCACCTTCTTCCACATGTTTGGGGTGTCTCCCAGGTGGCTTGTGGCAAACTTTAGACGAGACTTTTTATGGATATCTTTGAGAAATGGCTTTCTTCTTGCCACTCTTCCATAAAGGCCAGATTTGTGCAGTGTAAGACTGATTGTTGTCCTATGGACAGACTCTCCCACCTCAGCTGTAGTTCTCTGCAGTTCATCCAGAGTGATCATGGGCCTCTTGGCTGTATCTCTGATCAATCTTCTCCTTGTCTGAGCTGAAAGTTTAGAGGGACGGCCAGGTCTTGGTAAATTTGCAGTGGTCTGATACTCCTTCCATTTCAAGATGATCGCTTGCACAGTGCTCCTTGGGATGTTTGAAGCTTGGGAAATCTTTTTGTATCCAAATCCGGCTTTAAACTTCTCCACAACAGTATTAAGGACCTGCCTGGTGTGTTCCTTGGTCTTCATGATGCTCTCTGCGCTTTCAACAGAACCTTGAGACTATCACAGAGCAGGTGCATTTATACAGAGACTTGATTACACACAGGTGGATTCTATTTATCACCATCAGTCATTTAGGACAACATTGGATCATTCAGAGATCCTCGCTGAACTTCTGGAGTGAGTTTGCTGCACTGAAAGTAAAGGGGCCGAATAATTTTGCACGCCCCACTTTTCATTTTTTTATTAGTTAAAAAAGTTTCAAAAATCCAATAGATTTCGTTCCACTTCACAATTGTGTCCCACTTGTTGGTGATTCTTCACATAAAATAAAAAATTTATATCTTTATGTTTGAAGCCTGAAATGTGGCAAAAGGTTGAAAAGTTCAAGGGGGCCGAATACTTTCGCAAGGCACTGTATACAATAGACTGTCATTAAACAACCTTATGTTTATTAATCTTCCCTGTTACGCACAGTGGGAATGGTAATGTAATGGGAATTAATTTAATCACAGAGATCTCCCTGGTCGGGCGCGGAAGAGCCGGCTGGCAGGCGGAGACGGAGATGAAAATAAAGGCAGCTTTTAACGTCATCGTTACACTATCATTCTGTCCATCGAAAACCTGTTTATATGTGACCTTTCAGAACACCTATCTGTTTTCTTCCTAGCACAATTTATGAGGACTCTGTGATTAAATTAATTCTCATTACATTACCATTAGCAAGTTAAATAAAATTGCGTCGAAAAGCGGGGCTTAACAATTGTTTCCTTTTTCTGATCACTCACTGTTTGGATACTCATCTCACCTGCCCTGTTCTTTGTTTTCTTGTTATTTGCTGTGTATGCCTGCTGCGATCCACTCCTGCCCTCACACCTGAAGAAGACTATTTTACATTTCTTTGTGCGGTCCATAGTGCAATTAACCCTTGCTAATACATTTGTGGCCTTTTCAAAGTCTGTGCTGTCCTTTGAAAGCGTGATGATCTCTGGTTCTTTGACAAAACAAGGCTCGCCAGATAATGTGAAAAAGACACAAATCGAAACCTGTTTTTATAGCTTCTAAAGTCATGCAATGTGTAAGCAGGAACACATCATTATATCTTATATATGAAAAATACATAATATAGCTCCCAATCAAACGCAAACATGTTTTTAATAAAATATTTTTATTCATTCATAATCTAACTCGCATAACTCAGATTCCCGAGTGCCCCCGGCCCCATCTAAAAAGTTCAGGAAGACTAAGGAAGGACTAAGGAAGTTGTCATCTGTTGTTGAAGCTCTGTGAGCTCGGTGACTTTGAGACCCCTTGTTATCCCAAGTTATTTGAATCACCACAATTCAAATAGAGAAAAAAGAGCTGACTGACAAGATTTAAGATGTGGCTGTCAATGTTAGATTAAAAAAACACATTGCCCGACGTTAGTTACATTGCTTGGATAAGTAATTCAAGTGTTTTTTTCACTTCCTGAAAAACAAGTAATAATTTAACAATCTGTGCAAATATTTTATGATATGCCGCTGTTGTGAATGTCTGTGGAGTGTATCTTATTAGCCTGTTCTGACTGATGGAGCTCATCCAGCTGTGTCTGGATATCTTTGTCAAAGATTTATTAATTACATCACCACCACTGGCCGTGGGGCTGTGGAGTGAGACAGGGCTGCAGCCTGAGCCCAGGCCTACAGGCCTGCAGCCTGAGCCCAACACAGTTTAATATCTATATCCATGAATTACCAGGAAGTCTGCGGCTCCTGGTCTCACACTACACGACACAGAGGTCCTGCTCTATGCAGATGACCTGGTCCTGCTGTCGCCCACAGAACAGGGGCTGCAGCAGAACCTGGCACTGCTGGAGCAGTACTGTCAGACCTGGGCGCTGACAGTCAATCTGAACAAGACCACAGTTATGGTTTTCCAGAAAAAAGCCAGACCTCAGGGAAACAGGTACAAATTCACACTTTACAACAACACATTGAAGCACTCATCCAGCTACACATATCTCGGCATATCACATACTGTATCACATATACTGTACCGTCAACCCATCTGGAAGTTTTGACCTGGGAGTGAAAGCACTGAGGGAGAAGGCACTCAAAATTATTTAATGTGTCAAGGGGAATGGTCTCAATAATTACACCATATGCCAATCATGGACAAACTGCATCGGCAAAGAGTAACAGTGGTTGTAAGTCGAAGCTCACAGACGAAGACAGACGGACACTTCATAAAATAGTTGCATAATGCCACAAAAGTACAGCTTAAAAAAATTATCGCAGAATTGAATCAGCACCTCTGTGACCCAGTCTCAACAAAAACTGTACATTGTGAGCTTCACAAGGCTGGAATTTATGGCAGGACTGCCATTCAGAAACCGTTGGTATCCAATGACAACACACAAAAACCTGGTGTGAGGAGCACAAAACCTGGACGCCTGAGGAATGGAAAAAAGTAATATGGTCTGATAAGTCATGTCAACCTATTTCCTACATCCAGATGGGTTTATATTTGGAGAAAGCCAAGGGATGCCTTCAAACCACAATGTCTGTTGCCAACTGTTAAACATGGTGGGGGATCCATAATGGTATGGACAGCCATCTCGTCGGAGTCATAAGGTCTGATGATTAATCTGCATGGTCAAGGAATAACGGCCAAGGAATGAGGCCATTTTACAGTACCAGGTGCACCCTATGGTGCAAACACTGTTCCCTTATGATGTTCCCATATTTTAGGATGATAATGCCCCCATACACACTGTTAAACAAATTCAAATTTCAAATGCGTTCCATGGTCTCCTCAATCACCTAATCTAAACATCATTGAACCTTTATGGGAGCACACCTGAAGAAGGCTCCACAGCCGAAACGTTGTGTTTTATTTCTTCTCTTTTCAGCATGGAATAAACCTATTACTTGTTCCTTTGCAGCCTACGCATGCTGACGCGGTTACCACCTGAACTTCTATAACCTAGTAAATCTTTGGACTGCACAGCATGGTACTGTACAGTATACTGCTTAAAGTTTTAAATTTCAAGTTAAACTGTTGGCTGATTACTGGCTGCTGAAATTTGGATTTAGACAAAATATAGATTTTCTCAATTCAGATGTAAACCTGAAAGAGACTCATTGTGTTCATATTGGTATAATACTCATTGGTATAATAGTGGACTATTTTTATGCATTCAGCTATGTAAGAAACAAATCGAAAGTAATGCTCTGATCAGGCTTTGAACCACCTGGGTGCAGTGCACTATATTTCAGTGCATTGCTCATTACCACTATAAGGACATTTAAAGTTAAAAAAATGAATGTCAAAATGTTTCCAAATCAACCACTTGTGATATTTTAGCTGCTTAGTTACAGGATTCCATATTAATATTTCTATCAAGTGGTATTAAATCAGTACAACTTTAATTCTTCTTACTACTGTACATATTCTTAGTACTCTTTATACTATTATACTCTAAGCTAAAGTATAATAACAGTTTAAAATTAACAAAGTCTAAAGAGTGTATAACTTAGAAGAATAAGAATTAGAAAAAGATTGTACCTCGGCACCGACCAGGATTCGAAACCTGGCGTTTTCTGGTGATAGCCCAAAAGCACCACATGACCTGTTAAGCTTTTACAGCTCCACCTGGTGGTTGTACAAAAAAACTGTAATCAAATTACAGTACTGCAGCATCCCTCACACATTCTGAATGGCTGGATCTGTCATTCAGATTAAAATAAGATTTGAATGAATTTGTCATGTATTTGAAGATATATTGTAGCTGATACAGGTACCTACTTTCTTGAAGTCTGCACTATAGTTAGATCAATATATTTTAATTGTTAATGTTGCAATTTGCCATTATATTGTTGAGGTAAGCACTGCTTATTTAATATTTAAAATAATAATATCACCTTAATGATTGCTTGTAAAACACTGTTGGGAATAATTATATCTGGATGAAGGTACAGATGCAGCCATTCAAAATGCACGGGCGATACCGCATTATTTTCCGGTATGCTGTACGCAGTCTACCGCCAGTTACCGGTAAATACCGCTAGCAAAATAATAGTATCCGGAATTTCCGCAAGGTGGAGCTAATAAAGCTCAACCTCTCATGTTTGAGCTGTTGCCATCAAAGTCTTTAACGAAGATATTACTAATAGTATTAATAATGAATGACCTTGGACAAGCTGTAAGTGTAAACTCAAAGGATTGCTCTGGTCCACATTCTTTTTTTCATCGACCGTCTTTGTAAAAGTAACACAACAGCATTTCGCAATCACGCATTTGTTTCCAATCATGCAAAGTACAGTAATTTTTGAGAATCGATTCACCATGCCTTTCACATGCTCATAAAAGAGATTGATTTAGGAACATAAACATATTACCGTATGCAAACTGTACTGTATACAGTATTTATATGTATATTTAATGTCTTAACTGTGCCCGTTGTAGTATTGAATATTTATATGGAATTTTACCACTGAAGGGAAATCTTAGTACCTGAGCATAAAAAGAATAGGAGCATACTGCAACGCTTGTGAAGGCCATAAACGATATTAATTTTGGAACATAAACATACAGTATATGGCTGGTCTCGGTACTTTAAAGAAAACATACACGAAACATGGTTTCATTATGACCAGAATTGGTCTTGAGATATTTTTAACTTGATTTACAGTATTTGAGAGGTATGTCTTGACACCGATACTACATAAATACTGCTCACGTATATGTTTCTAGGTTCATATTATGCATTTTATACGGTCAAATTACTTTTGAGCAACTGATAAGAAGCGCGAAACGGTATGCCCAGGGCGTTTTAGTTTTGTTTTGTGCGGGGACTCTGCTTTAACTATATCGCCTTGGACTGATTAGAGATATCAAGTACATACAAGTCATTTTTTAAATGTTGTAGTTCGTCTTGTAAAAATGTTACGAGTACATCATCTGTCAACAATTACACAGGTTCTGTTTCCATATTGCGGATTTTGGTTACGTAATATTATTTTCTAATTTCACGTTGTGAATATATGATTTGGGCAAACAGAGCCGCAAAGAAGTACATTATGGGTTGTTGTTTTTTTTTGCAGTTTTATCTAGAACAAGCGATGCTTAAACCTTGTCTGATTCTTGTGAAACTATCCACACGACAGTTACCTAGGAGTTGACTTCAGTGATGTCACTGATGGGATGTTTCTAAAAATCCATCCTCTGTAAAACGGCTTCTCTAGTTGTCCTGCATATGTATTCGCTAATGAAGCTGTGTGTTCTGAGCCTGGATCTCTACATTTCTGTATGAACCAGCTTAGAGGGCTAAAGACAGCTTGTGTTTAAATTGAGTGTAAGGTAATTTATGCTTCTGTGTATAATGTTTCTGTAGTGCTTTTTCAACCCTCTCCATGTGACCGTGCGGGTGGTGCTGTGGGCTAGGTTCCTGACTCCCATGTCACATGATCTGTGATCGAATCCCACTGGAGCTATGACTTCTTTATTTAACAAACATTTCTTTGAAAAAATGAAACGTTTCCCTTGGTCAGAGATTAAATAAAACCTCACTCGCACCAAACAAATTTATATTTCTAAATATCACAACATGATCGAATTTAAGTCTTTTTAATAACAATTAATAGTCACCTATGCGTTACAAAATAAACATTTATATTGATTTGAATCGCGTTTTAATTTAAATCGTAAACGGGTGTTTAAATATATGTGCTTAAAGGCGATATGTAAATAATAATAATAAAGAATAGATTTATTAAAGTCATGCGATGTGTAAGCGGGATATGTAAAATAATGTAAAATATTTTTTTTTATTATTGTTATAGAGAAACATGATCAGATTTTCCCTGGTTCAGAAAAAAGACGATTAAAATCTGTAATCTTTCCACTTGTATGTCATCGGAAAATACAAGAAGTTTCTGCTTTGTGCTAAGACATTAACGAATACAACCCCCCTCTCTGCGGGAGTGCTGGCTGTGACGAATTAAACCAGTTTCACAGGTATTTTCAAAGTAGGAAGTACAGTACAGTACTAGTTAAGAAAGCTAGGCTCCTCAATGAAATCGCTTTAACATGCTAATGCATTGATGTAACAGTCCGGGCGTGGCAACCTTCTAATGTCAACTCGACTCGATTGGAAGACAATGAATGTATTCTAGCCCTGAATGAATTAGTAGCAAACATAGTTTACATAAAATACATTTTTCCAAGAAAGTTTATAATAATACAATCTATAGTTGAAATCTGAGCCTAAATATAAAGAAAAAGCTTTTTCAGAGAGCAATCAGGCTGTGCTTATGTAGAAAAAGCGATTAGGTTTATGAGCAATCTAATTACCTATTCGCTTAAAACGCTATATAAAATAAAGTTTATTTAAAGATGAATGATAAGTGTCGCAGTTTAAATAATTTTCGTAGTAGGGCTTGGACAGATTCCAAGTGCATTTTTGCAATTTACGTTGCATTGTCCAATGTGCTGCTGTAATACAGTTTAGAATACAATAAGTCTAAACTGTATCAGCTTTATTTATGGGTTGCAATTTAGAAAAAGTCAAAAACCGCACTCAAAATGCAATTTAGAGCTTTCTGGCAAGAGGAGACACCCAAATTAATAATGTAACATGCCACTGTTTGTGCATGAACAAAGTTATACTGTAATTTTGCTTAGATACGTGATTAAAAAAAATAAATTTTTTGAATCCCCGGCGGAACACATTCCATAAGAATCAGCGCTTTTATACAGTATATCGCCTTTGAACACATATATTTTACGATTTAAATTAAAATGCGATTCAATCAATATAAATGTTTATTTTGTAATGAATAGGTGACTATCCATTGTTATTAAAAAGACTCAAATTCGATCATGTTGTGATACTTAGAAATATAAATTTGTTTGGTGCGAGTGAGGTTTTATTTAATCTCTGACCAAGGGAAACGTTTAATTTTTTCAAAGAAATGTTTGTTAAAAAATAAAGTCATAGTTACATGGGATTCGATCACAGACCCTGTGACATGGGAGTCAGGAACCTTACCCACAGCGCCACCAACACGATCACATGCTGAGTGCTGAAAAAGCACTACAGAAACATTATCGACAGACAATGTACAGATTTGATAAAGCTATAAATTAATGTAATTAGGCACAGAACAAGTTTACAGCACAGTACAATAATAAATGCTGACCATGACTTTAGAAGCATAAATTACCTTGCACTCAATTTAAACCAGGCTCAGAACACACAGCTTCATTAGCGAATACGTATGCAGGACAACTAGAGAAGACGTTTTACAGAGGATGGATTTTTAGAAACATCCCATCAGTGACATCACTGAAGTCAACTCCTAGGTAACTGTCGTGTGGATAGTTTCACAAGAATCAGACAAAGGTTTAAGCATCGCTTGTTCTAGATAAAACTGCAAAAAAAAACAACAACCCATAATGTACTTCTTTGCGGCTCTGTTTGCCCAAATCATATATTCACAACGTGAAATTAGAAAATAATATTACGTAACCAAAATCCGCAATATGGAAACAGAACCTGTGTAATTGTTGACAGATGATGTACTCGTAACATTTTTACAAGACGAACTACAACATTTAAAAAATGACTTGTATGTACTTGATATCTCTAATCAATCCACGGCGATATACAGATGCAGCCATTCAAAATGGGTGGGGTATTTCGCGGCATACCCCGGTGGGCGTGTCGCGGTATCACGCGGTATCACGCAGTATCACGCGATTAATCACGTCATTTGACGTCATGCCGGAAACTATCCGGCGTCACCTTGTAAAGCCGCCAGGGGGAGCTTAACCTCTCATGTACAGCATTTGAGCTTTTAATTTTGAACTGTGTATTACAGCATGTTAATCATCAGTCATTAAAATGTTGGTATATTTTATGAAAGCAAGATTGCTCAGTTGGACAAAAGTACACAACATACTTTTATCAGAAATATTTATGCATCAAAGCCTTTACCGAAGATATTACTAATAGTATTAATAATGAATGACTTTGGACAAGCTGTATACTCAAAGTATAATTTCTTTAGCACATCTGTACAAGCACTTGGAATCTGTCCAAGCCATACTTTGTCAGGCATTTTGTTTTACTTCAACGGGCATAAAAACTCCCTTGCTTTTAACAGGGCGTTTCATAATTTCTAACTACGAAAATGATTTAAAATGCGACACTTATCATTCAACTAGAGCTCAAAATATCACAAGGATCCTCATGAGCACAGCAAAGCCTGTATTAAAAGATACTTGTATGAGATACATGAGAATCCAGGCTTTTTTTATCAACGCTTTCTTTTCCGTATACCAGATTTTATGGAACCACTTCAGAAGGGTGTCAGCCAGTCAGATTCCAGGAATCGGTACTTTAAAGGAAAAATACACACCGGTCGGTATTCCATTTCTCCCTAACGATTTTAAGCATCGAAGTGTTTAACTAACATGTGAAATAGTGTGTGAAAAAGTGGTAGTTTTAAGCTTTTCTGCTAATATAATATGGAATCGCGTATCTAAAGAATTTAATAACGATATGATTAAATTCGTGTACTGCGACAGGGCTGTGTAGGGCTGTTTCGCCTCACTCTTCATGCGACTTCCCTTGTAGCCTACTGGTCTATGTGCCCAATTACCAACTAATGGGTTGTGTGTTCAAATCCAGCTGGTGCTGTGACTTTTCTTTTAACAAACATTTCTTCGAAAAAATAGAATAGCATTATGGACAATCAATTGACTTTTATATTTCAAAATATCACAACATGATTGATTCTAAGTCATTTTTGATAACAATGAATAGTCACCTTATTCCCTTCTGACAACGGTCCCTGCTTCTGCTTCCTGCTTCTATTGTGTGTGTGTGTGTAATAGAGTAAATTTTTATAGAGAAATGGAGGCTGGACAGTATGTGTTACAATATAAACATTTATATTGATTTAAATCGTGTTTTGATTTAAATCGCAAACGCATGTTTAATTATATGCGTTTTTTTAATCATAATCAGGCTAATGCAACATAAATTGATACAGTATCTTTGTCTTCTAAGTATCTTAATAAACTTTCAGCATAGCTTTCTACCTGTTTAGATTTATATTTCTTGGGATTTTGGGATCAAACGTGGAAGGATTAGATTGTAATTGTTTTTATTTTTCAAATACGTTTTAGAAAAGTGTAATCTATACCTGCCCAGACTGTACGCCTTCCTATACCCCGCCTTTCATTCCTGTCCTGCTCTTCCCCGCGCACCCCAGCCGGGCGCTCTTCGGCCTCTGCCCAGGACGAATGTATATTTTGATATTTACACCCGGGGCGGCACCAAGGGATTTGTAACTGCATTTATAACTTAGTTTTTAAAATTAGTCAAGCAACATGAAGCATCTCCTTTTACTTTTAAGTCCCTTAAATACACTGAGCACAGCTTTCTCACCACTTAAGATTACTTTTTGATACCATCCTTACACAAAGCAGAAACTTTCCGATGACATACAGTACAAGTGGAAAGATTACAGATTTTAATCGTCTTTAATTTTGTTACGTTATACGTTTTAGGAACGTTTCATCTAAACAAACACCACAAAACTATTCTCGATCGTATTTCTGAATGTTATGTTACACCTACAGTAGTTCACTGCTTTAAATACATCGAATTAAGAAAGTTAGGTGTAGCACTTTAGATCTTTTTTTCTGAACCAGGGAAAATCTGATCAGGTTTCTCTATAACAATAATAAAAAACTTTATTTTACATATCACCTTTAAAAGTGGCATCTCAAAGCAATACAGTAGATGGAAAAACAGTTAAAGGTTAAACATTAGAGGCTTGCCATACCCGGACTGTTAAACCAACGCATTAGCACATCAAAGCCCATTGAGGACCCGGGCGCAATAGTTGTTTTTGTCCCTTGATTTACTGATCTGCATTAATTATGGAAATCGAGTTCCTGCTCTTTGCAGACGACCTGGTCCTGCTGTCGCCCACAGAACAGAGGCTGCGCCAGAACCTGGCACTGCTGGAGCAGCACTGTCAGACCTGGGCACCGACAGTCAATCTGGACAAGACCAGAGTTATGGTTTTCCAGAAAAAAAGCCAGACCTCAGGGAAACAGGTACAAATTCACACTTAACAACACATTAACACCTAACAACGGGAGCAGGGACAAATTAGGCCAGTACCCACTATTGTTAAACATACAGAAAAGAATATTAAAGTATTGAAGTATTGGCTTTAGTATTAGCCATACAGAACATTAAAGTGCCCCTTTTCCATTCAGCGGGTGCCTGAGCCGCTGTGTCCTATCTTCTGACAGTCGCCGTTGTGAATGTCTGTAGAATGTATCTTATTTTTAGTACTATATTTTTGTATTATATTCCCTATTAATCAAACTCTAAGAGTATGTATCGGCTTGTCCCCTCCTCCCGCCCCTCTCTGCATACAGTAGAGCCTCCTGTCCAGCCAGCACATGTCCACAGACATTCACAACAGCGACATATCATAAAACGTTTGCACATATAGTTAAATTATTAGTTGTTTTTCAGGAAGTTAAAAAAAACACTTGAATTACTTATCCAGTCTCTCGAAATAAAGTTATTTTTCAAGCAATGCAACAAACATCGGGCAATGTGTTTTTTTTTAATCCAACATTGACAGCCACATCTTAAATCTTGTCAGTCAGCTCTTTTTTCTCTATTTGAATTGTGGCTTACACATCGCACGACTTTAAAAGCTAGAAAGACAGGTTTCGATTCACATTAGCTGGCGAGCCTTGTTAACAAAAAAACTAATAATAATGAAACATGCCACTGTTTGTTCATGAACAAAGTTATACTGAGATTTCCTTAGATACGCGATTAAAAAAAAATAAAACAAAATTTGAATCCCCGGCGGAACACATTCCATAAGAATCAGCGCTTTTACAGTATATATCGCCTTTAAAGGTGGCTTCTCAAAACGCTTTACAGGATAAAAACAACAAGAACAGCAACAACAACAATATTGTATTTCATTGCACTTTGAAAACCAAGTAATAACTTAACTATATGTGCAAACGTTTCATATGTTGCTGTTGTGAATGCCTGTGGAGTGTATCTTATTTGCCTTGCGTCTTGGTTATCTCGCCCCCCCCCCCTCTCCCTCAATTCAATTCAATTCAAGGTGTTTTATTAGCATGACAGATGGGTACAATCAGTGTTCGGTATTTACTTTGCTTTGAGATTCCACTTTTAAAGGTGATATATACAATTTTGACTAAAATAAATTGATATCTTTGTATTCTAAGTATCTTAATAAACTTTCAGCATAGCTTTCTCCCCGTTAAGATTTATTTTCCTTAACTAGTATACTTTAGATATTTTTTTCTGAACCGGGGAAAATCTGATCATGTTTCTCTATAACAACAATAAAAAAACATTATTTTACATATCACCTTTATGTGATATCACCTTAAGGATGCGCAAAGAAATTTAAAATAGTCTTCTTTAGGTGTGAGGGTAGGAGTGGATCGCAGCAGGCATAATCGGCAAATTAGGAAAACAAAGAACTGGACAGGCGAGACGTTTATCCAGAGAGCGAGTGATCAGAAAAAGGAACAGCTGTTACACCCAGGTTTTTACGCTCTCTCTCTGTTGAATGAATGAAAGCATTTTATTAAAAACGCGTTTGCGTTTGTCTGGGTATTTACTTTGTAACCTGTGGTTTACATCTACTGTATTGTTTTGAGATGCCACTTTTAAAGGTGATATGTAAAATAAAGTTTTTTATTATTGTTATAGAGAAACATGATCAGATTTTCTCTGGTTCAGAAAAAAGACGATTAAAATCTGTAATCTTTGCACTTGTATGTCATCGGAAAATACAATCAGTTTCTGCTTTGTGTAAGGATGGTGTCAAAAAGTAATCTAAGTGGTGAGAAAGCTGTGCTCCTCAAAGCGCTTTACAGGATAAAAACAATAACAACAATAGTGGCTGGGCAAACGATTTTTTTTTACAGAAATACAAAATGAGATACTGTATAATTATGAGCATGAACAAAGTTATACTGCAATTTTCCTTAGATACGCGATAAAAAAAAAAATTTCTTGAATCCCCGGCGGAACACATTCCATAAGAATCAGCGCTTTACTTCGTGCTTTACAACCCTTACTTCGTGCGACTGGAAAAGAATTCGTGATCGGATCAACGAAATGCTTCGTAGAAGGAGGCGCTCTTTTCCTCTAGTCTAACAGTCTGTCCACAAACAAAACATTCCTGTTAGACAAGAAGAATTGAAAAAAAAACAATTTTGTCAATGGAAACCGGTGTGTGTGTCTCTCTCTGCTGGATGTCCCTCTCACTCTCTGCTGAATGAATAAAACCATTTTATTGAAAACACGTTTGCGTTTGTCTGGTATTTACTTTGGTCCCTTTAAACTGATTTTCGATCTACTGTATTGCTTTGAGATGCCACTTTTAAAGGTGATATGTAAAATAAAGTTTTTTATTATTGTTATAGAGAAACATGATCAGATTTTCCCTGGTTCAGAAAAAAAGAGCTAAAGTGCTACACCTAACTTTCTTAATTCGATGTATTTAAAGCAGTGAACTACTGTAGGTGTAACATAACATTCAGAAATACAATCGAGAATAGTTTTGTGATGTTTGTTTAGATGAAACGTTCCTAAAACGTATAACGTAACAAAATTAAAGACGATTAAAATCTGTAATCTTTCCACTTGTACTGTATGTCATCGGAAAGTTTCAGCTTTGTATAAGGATGGTATCAAAAACTAATCTTAATTGGTGAGAAAGCTGTGCTCAATGTATCTAAGGGACTTAAAAGTAAAAGGAGATGCTTCATATTGCTTGACTAATTTTAAAAACGAAGTTATAAATGCAGACGCTCCCTCTGTGCCGCGCCGGGTGTAAATATCAAAATATACATTCGTCCCGGGCAGAGGCCGAAGAGCGCCCGGCTGGGGTGCGCGGGGAAGAGCAGGACACTAGTGAAAGGCGGGGTTTAGGAAGGCGTACAGTCTGGGCAGGTATAGATTACACTTTTCTAAAACGTATTTGAAAAATAAAAACGATTACAATCTAATCCTTCCACGTTTGATCCCAAAATCTCAAGAAATATAAATCTAAACGGGTAGAAAGCTATGCTGAACGTTTATTAAGATACTTAGAAGACAAAGATACTGTATCAATTTATGTTGCATTAGCCTGATTATGATTAAAAAAACACATATAATTAAAAATGCGTTTGCGATTTAAATCAAAACACGATTTAAATCAATATAAATGTTTATATTGTATCGCATACTGTCCAGCCTCCATTTCTCTATAAAAATTTACTCTATTATAAACACACAATAGAAGCAGGAAGCAGAAGCAGGGACCGTTGTCAGAAGGGAAGAAGGTGACTATTCATTGTTATCAAAAATGACTTAGAATCGATCATGTTGTGATATTTTGAAATATAAAAGTCAATTGATTGTCCATAATATCGCTATTCTATTTTTTCGAAGAAATGTTTGTTAAAAGAAAAGTCACAGCACTAGCTGGATTTGAACACACAACCCGTGAGTTGGTAATCGGGCACATAGACTAGTAGGCTACAAGGGAAGTCACATGAAGAGTGAGGCGAAACAGCCCTACACAGCCCTGTCGCAGTACACTAATATAATCATATCGTTATTAAATTCTTTAGATACGCGATTCCATATTATATTCCCTTTTAATCAAATTCTAAAAGTATGCTTGTTGACTCCGGTATCTCTTTAGTTAAAGACTTCGATGCTTAAAATGTTTAGGGAGAAATGGAATACTGGTGTGTATTTTTTCTTTAAAGTACCAAGACCAGCTATATACTGTATGTTTATGTTCCAAAATTAATATTGTTTATGGCCTTCACACGCGTTACAGTATGCTCCTATTCTTTTTATGCTCAGCTACTAAGATTTCCCTTCAGTGGTAAAATTCAATATCTACAACGGGCACAGTAAAGACGTTTACTGTAAGTCTTTCTACGACAGACCAACGGACCACGAGTGCCCCTGTCGATCAACCAATCACATACCGCGGTACCTCGCGTCATCTTGCGTCACGATGCGCGACGCCGTAGCCAATTACCTCCGGTACGTGTCTGTACCTCGCACTTTGAATGGCTGCATCTGTAGTTGTTGTAAGCAATTATTATTATTATTATTATTATTAAAGCAGAGTCCCTGCACAAAACGAAACTAAAACGCCCTGGGCATACCGTTTAGCGCTTCTTATCAGTTGTTCAAAAGTAATTTGACCGTATGAAATACATAATATAAACCTAGAAACATATACGTGAGCAGTATTTACGTAGTCTCGGTGTCAAGACATACCTCTCAAATACTGTAAATCAAGTTAAAAATATCTCAAGACCGATTCTGGTCATAATGAAACCATGTTTCGTGTATGTTTTCTTTAAAGTACCGAGACCAGCCATATACTGTATGTTTATGTTCCAAAATTAATATCGTTTATGGCCTTCACACGCGTTACAGTATGCTCCTATTCTTTTTATGCTCAGCTACTAAGATTTCCCTTCAGTGGTAAAATTCCATATAAATATTCAATACTACAACGGGCACAGTAAAGACGTTTACAGTAAATCTTTCTACGACAGACCAACGGACCACGAGTGGTCAAAATGCGCGACGCCGTAGCCAATTACCTCCGGTACGTGTCTGTACCGCGCACTTTGAATGGCTGCATCTGTAGTTTGTGAGAATAGCTGTAACAGTTGCTGTATGATATCCATGGATATTCATAAAATTGTTTAACTTGGTAACTTTTGTAATCCTCATTTTGACATTCTTCAATCAAACTGATCTGTATGCGACAAATGGCAATGTTACATGTGTGGAACATTGGGAATAGTCGTTTTTTTTGTCCATGTATTTGCCACAAGCACAAGATACACAATTACACACTGTGCTTGGTAAAGGACTTCCTGTTCCATTCAAAAGAGACCATTTAAAATTAAAAAGAAATTCCAAGTATTTTAGATGTAAAATTAAGTTAAATGTAAATAAATTAAATTCATGAACGTAAAATTAATAAATATCCAAAAATATAGTAAATATTTGTCTTTTGTATTTTCCACCTCATGTTAGAGCTCTTATTAGATTTTTTTAATATGGCATGGGCAGGACTTGCAGGACAGCAAGATTGAAAGGCAGATCAGCAAGTCTGTGTAAAACCAAATGATATGTATCCCAACTGATTAGTGGTTGCCCACTAATTAGTGGTTCTGCAGTACTGCTAAAAGTTATATTAAAAACTGCACACAAGATTATCAGGGAAATCTAATACTGTATAGAGTAAAATAACTTTTTTTTAATCTATTTAGCAATGTAATACACTTTTTGACATTTTGCTGAACTTCTTTACTAGGGCACTTTGCAATCAGATGGTGTAAAGTTGGGGCATAATAAAGATGTAAAAATCACCTTAACATTTAAAATACATATAGTTATAAATCTTGACTCAGTTTGTAGTGTGGAGTTTATGTAAAATTGGGGAATGTTTATGACCATGGTCCATAATATACACGGACCCACTGTACAGTATATTGGTGCAATGAGTGCAGGTGGTATAAATCTCTGCATACGTCAACTCACCATCAAATTAAAAACAACATGGAGGTATTTTTTCTCCAGCTAATTGTTTCATTTTAAATAGCTAGGTATATTTTAAAAAATGTTATTTGTTTTATACCCATTTTGAATTAAAACACACAACCATCATTGTACATTTTGTACAATAAGGATTTTAAGAGCAAACACATGGACATCTCAATATATGTGCTGATGACACAGCCCTAGTGAGCTTATTAAAGGACCAAGAAAATCATCATGGGCCCATTCTTAATGATTTTACTCTTAAAAATAAAGGAACTAGTTACCAATTTTAGTAAAAATGTAACATTCATCAAACCTGCTGTAATTAACAGTCAGACTGTAGACATTGTACTTGAGACTGGACTCAGACGAAAACCTAAGATGGAACAGATGTTGTGACACCATTTTTTAAAAAAGCCAACAGTGACTCTTCTTTCTTAAGAAACATCAGCTAGGTATCAGGGTAATAGAACTATTATAAGCCATTTATTGAAAGTTTCTTAACATACTGTCTCAGTTGTTGGTTTGAACATACTGTCAGTATTAATTGTAAAAGGTTAGGAAAATTAGTGAAAATAACTAGCAAAATAATAAAATCATGGCATCATCAGAAAGGATGGCTACTTTTTACATTTTTAATACTTTGAGTATCACTAAGAGATGATATGTTTGTACTTTTACTTGAGTAATTTTCTGGAAGGGAACTTTTAGTTTTGAAGGTAACAATACTTTTACTCAAGTAACATATGTGAATATATTTTAAACCCTTGAATGTAACACAAGTGACACCTAGCTATATGTTTTGAGCGGTAAAGAGTTGAAAGTCATATACCAGAGCTGTGAATTACTGCAGAGTGCTGACATTTGTACATTCTAGATGGCTGTGTCATGTACAACATGACTGATACAAATCTTATTAAACAGACACTCATTGAAATGCAATTTAAAATATAGTAAACAGTTATGAGAGATTATATGTTATCACACTGCAAATAAAAATGTCACTAATCAATATACTTATCAATATTTACCAATAAAAGCCATAATGAATAATTTAGAAATGGCATTTGCGACCACTAAGGTGAATTGTTACCAAATATGTCACACTCATAATGAATGGTGAAATGAATAAATCTCTAAAAAATAAACACAAACAAGATGATGAGACTGGGACTGAGACTAGGAAGCTGAATTATTTTCTTGGGTGACCATATATGTTATATGGATATAGATTTTGGTAAGATATACGTTAAATGGATATAGATTTTGGTAAGAGAAGCATGTGGAAAAACTGAAGTAAGGAATGTGTTTTCTTCTTTAGCCCGTTGCCTGTTATTCAACAATCTTGTTATTTGTTTGTAACAAAGGTTTTTGAAAAACAAATAAAATTTAAAAAACAAAACTTCTTCAATAGTGAATTATTTGTCATAAAGTTGATGGTTAAAATAAAATATAATCAGTTAAGAATCTAGATATGATGGATAACGCCCGGCTAGTGTCAACATTTCTACCTTCAAAGCAAGAAGATGTTTGCTGATATGTAGGGGTGTGAGATTCAGTTATCAAAGCAATCGCAAAGTTTACCTTGGTTTACTTTAGTTAATTAAGTTCTGGGTCAATGATTAAGAGGCAACCAACAGTCCAGGAAGACAACATTAAACAGGCAGAAGGGAGACAGAAGAAGACGGGAGAGGAAAGACAGAAGGAAAGAGCTCCTTGTCTGTGTCATCCAGAAAGATTTGATTGAAGTGAAGTACAGTATTTGAAAACTGTTATAAGAGGTTTCTATTCTGTTCTTGTTAGGAATTCAGTTAAAAATGTCTTCTCCTGGTTAATGAGTGCATTTGTATAATAGAGAGGTAAGTTCCCATTGATTTTATATCTTCCGGGTTTACACAGAGAGAGATTTAAATGGAGTTCTATTTTGTTTGGTTTAGAAGGCAGCTTAATCTCTTATTTTGGTTTATGTAGGCCAATACTTTATAACAATAAATAATTGGTACTTAAAAGTACTTAAAATACTTGATAGCAGTCTTTTATTTTGGGTGTATTTATGGGTGTTAGAACAAAGGCTTCTTGGGTGTCTTGTGTGTTGTTTGTTATGTACTGTGTATTTTAATATGTGTATTATCATTGTTAATAAATATCTGTTTAACTCAGTGTGCCAGAAGTATTACTTTTTTCAGCTAAGCTATGCCAGAGGACAAAGAACTCATGTGTCTTTATTCATACCAAATGTTTGAATACGTTCTTGGCAGAATCTTTAAAAGTTGGGGGTGGGGTTATGATTATTTATTTTACTTATTGATTAATCAGTTTGGCTCATTTCTGATATTCTCCATATTTGTTACCTTCTATTTGTAACAATAATGAAATTGAAATCCACAGAAAGCCAAGCTTCCTATACAGTGCACACAGAAGATCTAAAAACTATTTTCAAAGTAACATTTTTGTCAAGAATCTCCCTCACGCAGGCAAGCGCTCCCGCATTCCCACGAGCACTCCCCGTACCAAATGTGCGCGCGTCAATCAGTACTCTACTTAAACCCTCACCTGTGCCCTGGTCATTGCTCACGATTGAGATTCTCTCCCGGAGCTACCCTATGAACTACGCCTTTGCCTTACGACGACTTCTCTCCTGGACCTCGACCCTGTTTTTCCGACTACCGCTTTCGCCGCTCGATTTAGTACCTACGCCTGTTTTACACTCTCTCGGATCCTGACCACAGCCAGTCTCTTTGTTTAGCCTCTGCCTGCCGATACCACACCTACGCCTCTTCTACACCTTACCGAACCCTGACCCCAGCCTGTTTCCTCGACTACGCCTTCGCCTGCCGATTCAGTGCCTACACCTCTACAACGCCTTCCCAGACTCGGACCCCAGCCTGTTTACTCGGACTACGCCTACGCCTAGCGGCAACCCTACCAAGTGCACCGCATTGGATCTCCATCCTCCGCAGTCAGTCCCTGCGTGACAGTTTGAATTCAAGACACATTAAATCAGAATTTATTTACCATTATTTACACATTGTAACAAATAAACTCCAAGTACAAATACTCAAGTATTAATTATATCTAATTATAAATATAATTCTAAATGAAAACCTAGAAAATAGGTTGCATACATGTACTGTATACATCCCTGAGTTAATACATGGTGGAAGCACCTTTTGCTTGAATTAATGTTTGGATATGTGTGTTACAAAGAAGTACACCTAGATTTTGTCATTTTTGCCCATTCCTCCCTCAGAGCTGCTCAAGCTCAGTCAAATTGGGAGCAGATAATTTATGGACAGCATCCTTAAAGTCATTCCATAGATTTTCAATTGGATTGAGGTCCGGGCTTTTACTGGACCACTCAAGCACATTTACCTTTTTGTTCTTTAGCAACTCCACAATTGCTATGTGTCACGGACGTCCAAAGAGACTAACCGTGGAGAGCAGGAGAGCAGAAAAAGACCCATATGCGTAGCGGCGGAATGGGAAAAAGGCCCGGGCTCGTTAGTGCAAAGAGTTCAGGAGTGCCATATAGAAACCTATGCCCTCAGGTAGCGGACATGGGGCGACCGGGTGCTAGGCGGGTCTCAGGACATCCGAATGTCAATCCTGAGCGAGGGCAGAGTGCAAGACCCAGAAATATATAGCCCAAGGGAAAGAGAGGGACCGGCAGGCCAGCCAGGCAGGAAACTAGGGACAGGACAGAGTAGAAGCGCCCTCTGGCTGCCGAGGGCGTGACACTATGTGCGTAGGGTCGTTGTCATGTTGAAAGATTAACCTCTTTCCCAATTTCAACTTGCTTGCAGAGGGCAGCAGGTTTTCTTCAAGAATCTGCATGCATTTTGCTTCATCCAGTTTCTGTCAAACCTGACCAATGTCCCAGTCCCTGAAGCAGAAAAACACTCTCCTAACAGAATCCTGCTTTACATAAGTAAAAATGTATATGTAGTGATGGCATTTTGTGGGTGATATGCTGTATTGGGTTTTCAGGAAATGGATAATGAATTTTGAACTCTGACTTTCTTCTTGTTTTTTGTGGTCTGAATAGTACTAAAATAAAGGTTCTTAAAATAAAAATTCTTGAGTCATTGTGAATTAATTGTAAAAAACTGAGAGCAGCATGCTAAGAAGGGGGTTGGTTGTGGTTAGTACTAAACCTTTGTACAAAGTACTAGTATGTTTTTTATTTAGGTCAGAAAGTTCCGTCCAGGTTTCATCAGATCACAAAACCTTTTTCACATATGGCTTCAGAATCCCTAATGGTTTTTGCATACCTCAAAAATGACTTTTCTTTCTTCTTGCCACCCTCCCATATAGCCCAGACTTGTGGAGAGGTTGGGATATTGCTGTGACATTTAGACACCATCAAGTCTTTGACATAAAGACTTGGAAGTCCTTCAGAGTTGCGGCTGAATTCCTGATACCTTCTTTGATCAGTCTCCTACTTGTTTGATTATCTAGTTTTGAGAAACAGCTAAGGAACATCCAATTTGATTGATTTTATTATCCAATTTTGAGGACCTTCTTTGAAATCTTTTAATATTCTTCTATATCAATTCCCCTCTATTAAAGTACATAAGACAGTTAAATATAATGCTCCCCCCACTTGTTTAGGTCTTGCAAATTTCAGATTAATTTGACAATATCTAAAATTGAAAGAAGGAGAGCTCTGTAATACCAACAACACAAAACATTCAATTCATAATCAGGATATTACAAGTAAGATAACACATGACAGTTACAATATTTATATTGGATTAGGATTTGTGATTTGTGTTCATATTAAAACGTATGTATCCATTTTAAAAACGTTTTTCATCTGTTATCCATATACATTCATCTGCAAGAAATGAATCAAGTGATGATGTAGGACTCAGTAGAATACATTTTTGTGTGTGCCTGTCTTGTCTCCATGCCCTCCACCATCACAGTGCTTTTAATCATTTTAGAGGCAATTGATAAATTTCTCTTCAATATTATCAGATAGGCTGCATTTTTACTGGTTTGCTACTACTTAACGAAAATAACTTAAAAGAAATCTGTCACGTACAGTTCTTTCCAGGCCCTATGCAGACGACACGATCCGGTTGGTGAAGAAACAGTAAGAATAAAATCATGCAGGAGAAGGGATAGAGACAAGGGGGCGTGTCCAAGGAGTGCAGGTGTCCAGGGGAAGTGAGTCCGGGGCAAACAATCCATATAGGAAATCCAAACGGGTAATCAGAAACAAGGGCTGAAGTCCATGGCCAGGCGATCCATCCGGGGGGGGGGGGGGGGGGGACAGGAATCGGGTCGGAACCGGCAAGGGGAATCAGGAACAGAAAGTTAAAAGCATAACGGAGCCAGATGCAGCAGGACCCCGGGCTCTCATGAAACACGAATCAATGAGGAACCTCGGGTGACGTCTACGCCTGGCTTTTAAGGTGGAACTAAAGAGGGGCTGGAATAAGGGACAGGTGTGGGGAATGAGGTAGAACGAGGAAGGGCTGGAGCGCCCTTAAGAGGAGAAGTAGCGATCGTGACAAAATCTGGATGTTCTTGATTACAAATTAGATTACATAGAATTTATTTAATTATACAAAAAGCAAGCTGATTATCAATCTAATGTTTGTACGCATTTGTACGCGTTTGTAATGCGTTTGTACCGCAAGTTACCGTATTAATACCGTAAATTCTCCCATAGTACCGCATGATACCACGTGGTACTGCAAGTAAAATAATAGTATCCGGAATTTCCACAAGGTGGAGCTAATAAAGCTCAACCTCTCATGTTTGAGCTGTCGCCATCAAAGTCTTTACTGAAGATATTACTAATAGTATTAATAATGAATGACCTTGGACAAGCTGTAAACTCAAAGTATTGCCCTGGTCCACATTCTTTTTTTCATTAACCATCTTTGTAAAAGTAACACCATAGCATTTCGTTGATCCAGTCACGCATTTGTTTCCAATCATGCAAAGTACAGTAATTTGTGAGAATCTCCGATTCACCATGCCTTTCACATGCTCATAAAAGATATTGATTTAGGAACATAAACATATTACTGTATGCAAACTGTACTGTATACAGTATGTATATGTATATTTAATGTCTTTACTGTGCCCGTTTAAGTATTGAATATTTATATGGAATTTTACCACTGAAGGGAAATCTTAGCAGCTGAGCATAAAAAGAATAGGAGCATAATGTGTGTGAAGGCCATAAACAATATTAATTTTGGAACATAAACATACAGTATTACAGTATGTAAACTGTATATGGCTGGTCGCGGTACATTAAAGGAAAAATACACACCAGTATTTCATTTCTCCCTAAACATTTTAAGCATCGAAGTCTTTAACTAACATGTGAAATAACGTGTATAAAAAGTGGTAGTTTTAAGCTTTTCTGCGAATACACTCGATACCGGAGTCAACAAGCATACTTTTAGAATTTGATTAATAGGGAACATAATATGGAATCACGTATCTAAAGAAATTAATAACTATATAATTATATTAATGTACTGCAACACAAGAATAGTATATGCTGTACAATGCCTGTTGATACTGTATGTGGTCTAGGTGCCGGACTTGTAAACGATAGGTTGGGTTTTCAAATCCAGCTGGCGCTATGACTTTTCTTTTAACAAACATTTCTTTGCAAAAATAGAATACCAATATTATGGACAATTAATTGACAATAAATATAGCAAAGCACATATTAAAATTGGGAAATTTGGTTTCAAAAGTCCTCATATCAACGATGCCTGTACTGTTTTCCTCTACAGTATGCTAATCTATTGTAGCACATTCGCCCCGGGCAGCGGCTGAAGAGCGCCCAGCTGGGGTAGGCGGTGAGGGGCAGGACAGGAGTGGAAGTGGTCAGGGCGGTGTATAGGAAGGCCCCTGACCAGTGCAGCTGCCCCACAGTGAAACGGGCGTACAGTGGGGAGATCACCCATTTTCCATGTAAATAGTTCCCTGGTTCTGCACCCCTGGGTGTTTCTCGCTCGCTCGCTCGCTCGCCCTCTCTCTCTCTCGGGCTCGTCATGTGTCTCTCTGGTCGGGAGAGCTGCTGGCAGGTGGTAATGGAGAAGAAAATAAAAGCAGCTGTTAACTCCACAAGTCTGAGTTTTTGTGTCCGTTCTATTCGAACCCGAAATTGTTACACTATCATTCTGTCCATCGAAAACCTGTTTATATCTGACCTTTCAGAACACCTATCTGTTTTCTTCCTAGCACAATTTATGAGCACTCTGTGATTAAATTAATTCTCATTACATTATCATTCTCACTGTGCATAACAAGGAAGATTAATAAACATAAAGTTGTTTAATGACAATCTATTGTTTATCTCATGGCTAAATAGTCAAGTCTAGCCAAAAGAGAAAACATCGACTTTATTTAAACTCCAGCGAAAGTATTAATGGTTTTAAATTACCATGTATTTAAAAATAAAAATAATTACAAATGCCAACAGAGAGAGACACACACAGTTTTTCATTGTCAAAAAGTAATTGTTTTTTACTTTGTCAGCACCCAGACAAACGCAAATGCGTTTTTAATAAAATGCTTTTATTCATTCTTAATCTGACTCACATACTGTAACTCACATTCCCGAATGCCCCCCACCCCGCTCAACAATCCTAGGAAGAACACGAAACAGCCTGTTACTAAAATTGTTGCAATTTTGTTCTATCAGTTCTTCGTCCCAGACTTGTAGATCGCATTGATCAGTTCTTGCTTTGTGCTGGGTTTAGCAGTTTTCCAAACATAGTCTTTCAGCGAATGCCAAACCATCTCTATCGGATTTAAATCTGGGGATTCGGCTGGAGTTTTCACCCAGTTATTTCCTTCTGCTATAAGCCTCGACCTTGCTGCTGTGTGTTTCAGATCGTTGTCTTGAAAGACACCTTTAAATCTTTCTATGACCGACCAACGCACCACGAGTGCCCCTGTCGGTCAACCAATCATGTACCGCAGTATGATGCGCGATGACGTAGCCAATTACCCGCGGTACGTGTCTGTGCCGCGCACTTTGAATGGCTTCATCTGTATCAATTCATTTCACCATCAAGACCATTACTAAGAGCAGGGACTGTTCATAGTTTCAAAGGCAAAAATGTCAAAAATGAAAGATGGAAAACTGTGGTGGGCTTTATTTCGACTTCTGGTGTGTGATCAGTAGACACAATTATATGGATGGATCAATGACTGACATTACAATCCTGGGATGACAATTTTAACCTATCCACTGTTTGGCCACCCTGATGGCTAACTGCAAATTTCTGCCACCTCCACATATAATGTATTATATGAGCTACTAATAGTTGTTCAAAGTATATAATTCACTTTGAGATTCTGTGATCACTTTTTTGTGGATTTTGATAATCTTAATTAAGATTACTTTATAAAATTAGTTTTATTAAAAACATTGTTTTCTCACCCAAATTAAATTGGATTAATTACAGCTAAAGTTTTTATAATAATGTTAAACACTAGTGGAGGCTTTGAATAAATTCCTTATACTGTATATAGAGTACATATATATACACTATACTCTATGTTGAACATGTCTAAGACATTTGCAGAACAGTGTAGTGTAGGCATGGAAGGCAACTGTATGCAGGGAATGCAATTGCAGCTGGGCTGCCACTAAAGACCACTACATGGGCTCTTTACTACTCATAGTCACAGTGAAGAATAATAACAATTAATAATAATATTTCCGTACACTTATATAGCGCATTTCTGGACACTCCACTCAAAGCGCTTTACAGGTAATGGGGACTACCCTCCACCACCACCAATGTCCAGCATCCACCTGGATGATGCAATGGCAGCCACAGTGCGCTAGTACGCTCATCACACATCAGCTAGCAGTGGGAAGGAGAACAGTGATGAAGCCAATTCATAAATCGGGATTATTAAAAGGCCATGATTGGTAAAGGCCAATGGGAAATTTGGCCAGGCTGCCGGGGTAACACCCCTACTCTTTTCAAGAAACAGCCTGGGAATTTTAATGACCACAGAGAGTCAGAACCTTGGTTTTTAATCTCATCTGAAGGACGGTTCCTTTTTACAATATGATGTCCCTGTTACTATACTGGTGCATTAGGATGCACATAGACTGCAAGGTGAGTGCTCCTTCCTATCCCCGCTAACACCTCTTAATTACATTTCTTAATTATTTATTAACTGGTTAAGGACTTCACAATACACATTTACACATGGGTCTAGTTATGTTTCTCTTTTTCATAAACAGAGCATGAATACTGAATTTTGAATTCTAACTTTGTTTATTATGGCCAAAAGAGGCCTAAAATAAAGCCTCCAGGATAATATATTCTTGAATAATTTTGGTACAACTGTAACAAAATTAAAGCAGAATACTGAAAGGAAATAGGATAGTTAGTTTAGTCCTGTGGTTTGTGGTTAGTACTATAATAGTGTGATAGGTAAATACCAATTGCAATGAACATTGCTGCTGACATTTGTCCCGAGCTCCATTCTCAATTGCAACAAAGTGTCAGCTGCTCTAGTTTAAAAATAAAGTAAGGGACTAAATTAGTACAGCTCTTGTTATAGACTAAGCAATTGAGTACTGTAAGAAGTGCAACAAGGTGGCATGGTGGCACAGTGATCAGCATTGCTGCCTTGTAATGCTTGAACGTTGGGTTCAATTTCTGGGATGCTATCTGCATGGAGTTTGCATGTTCTTCCTGTGCTCACATAGGTTTCATCTGGGAGATCTAGTTTCCTCCCAGTCCACAAACATACTGTTAAATTATTTAGCTTCTGTAAAAAGTGGTCCTTGTGTGAGTGTGTGAGTGTTTGTGTCTGACTTGAAAAGGGAGGATTTGTTGGGGGAGATTTATTTCTCATTACCTGCCACTAACAATGACATTTTTCCTTTTTTTAATTAACATAACAAAATGAGCATTCTAGCATTAAGGATTTGGTTTTTTAAGTCTGTAAAATAAATCCCATTTGTGATTGCTGAACCTGAGAAAGCCAATTAAACAAAACAGTTACTCAAAAGAAATTGTAAAGTGATGGAGAAAATAAGAGTAAAGTGGGCTCCTTTAATATCTGTATAGTGCAATGAAAACAGAACAAAATATTTATTTAATTTAACTTCCTGCATAATAATATCCAGATTGCAGTTGTAGCAGCGAGGTTCATTGATTAATCTCAGAAAGGAGGTTGCTGTGAAACTCCAGTGAGGCTCCTCTCTGTGATCTCAGCCACAGAATGACCTAGTGGTCTTTCCTTATGATAAAGTAAGGGAGATGAGTTTGTTTTCTGGATAAGGATCTTTCTCAGGAAAATCCAGATGAATATAGTATTGTTCAGCAGTAGCCGCTATGCCAGGAACACACCACGTTTCTCTCCTTTTTGTGTTACTCACCACCCTGTGTTCAGACTTTGTTCCAGTTCTTCTCAACACTAACTGAACACCCCATTGGAAAGAACTGACTGCCAGCATGAGGGTACAGCAGGATCCTTTTTCTCTCTCTCCCCAGTATGTAAAGCTGCCTAAGGACAGGAGTGGCATCAAGCCAGCAAAGCACAGATCGGACAGCTCTGCCACGGTATCAGTAATCCTTTTTGAGCTGTGAATCCTTGTGAAGACTCTTTGTTGTTCTGCTGATTGATTTCTAGTAGCCAATTATAAACATGCAATTTACTGTTACAACTAAATAGTCATGTCATGTAATTTACCAAACCACTTTATACCATACAGTGTTGTGGAAAGCCGGAGCCTACCCTGCAAGCAACGAGGGCAAGACAGGGTACACCCTGGAAGGTCCATCACAAGGCAAGTACAAGCCAATCATACATGGGGACAATTTAGAGGCCGTGGCAAAGGCCGAGAGGGGAAATTTGGCCTGGACACTGGGATAACTCCCTACTCTTCTCGAGAAATGCCCAGGGATCTTTTAATGAACACTGAGAGTCAGGACCTCAGTTTAAAGGCTCTTCCAAAAGACGGCTCCCACTACAGTATAGTGTACCCGCCACTATACTGGGACATTAGGACTCACACAGACGGCAGGTTTGGTGCCCCCCGCTGGTCCCACTAACACCACTTTGAGCAACAAATATAGCTTCCCAGGTGGTCTCCCAGCCAAAGACTGACCAGGCTCAACTCTGCCTAGTTTCAGTGGGTAGCCAGTTGAGAGCAGAAGGGTGATATGGCTGCTGGCTACAACTAAATAGTGTGCCAGTAAATTCAAACAAACCTCTGTAGCGGCGAGGCTTATTAATAAGAAAGAATTAAGTGTTCTGAGCTTTCCCAAATGGTCCCATCTCTGTTCATCTCTGTGGTGCAGCCACAGAGAAACTATTCATGCAGGCTGATTTAAGGTTTCCTTTGTTAAGGGACAGCTCCCAAAGGGGGATGCACTTAGCTAAGCCTGGCTATCATGATCAATGGTCATCCATTGGCGCCTATCTGTCTAGGGAGTGCCAGATGGACATCTGGACTGCATTGCTAGGTGTTAGGAGTAAATGACTCATATTTCACCTTGATTAACCAATCAGGGACTGGTAGGACCGAGTAACCCACGTGGGACTCTGATGCCCATGGAACTTTCAGCCAATCAACGAGCTGAAGTTCCTCCAGGTAAAAACAGGCAACACAGAGAGCCTGTAATATTCAGTAGAATTCTGTGGACTATTCTAAAGGGAATTCAAAGGAGATTTCCAGGGCAGGACGGCCCAGGAGCAGAAGGCTCACAAGGTCAGGATATTCTCGCAGCGCGCCTCCTGACCATCCTGAGACTCAGCCTGGACAACTACGGAACGGCCAGTGTGTCCGAGGGCCAGAACTTTCCTTTGTTCTAAGAGTCTAGAGCGGAGGTCGCCAGAGAGTAACCAGAGGATCCACCCGAGGTTAGCATCAGCAGCAGGCCTCGTGAACAGGTCGGAACTGTGGACAGCTGAATCACTATTCAGAACTAGCTCTTCATCAGGAACGAACCAGTCCTCTTCCTGACTTGCTGAGACCCACAGTCATCTTTTCTCCTGTGTGCAAACTGTGCTAGTTAAAGCCAACACTAACTAGCCGGTCAGTGAGCATCTGCAGCGCACCGTCGCAAACTGCACAGCACAGCCTGGCACCGAGCCAGAGAGCGCGGATTGGACAGCAACAGCCTGCAACTGTTTCTTTGAGTCCGCAGGAGATCTGAATCCCCAGATATTGGATGAGTATTCAACTTCAATGCATTACAGCTCGAGAATTCAATTGTTATCCCAACCAGTTGATATCAGTTTAATTCCTAAGAGTTATGTACTTGTTTTGAGTATCTAATGTAGAAGTTATAACCAAGTTCATTTACGAAACGGTCTTGAATGATATACTGAACGTATGTCCTCTTGATATATGTAACTCTTTGTAACTGACTGAATATATACCTTTTGTATTCTGATAACCCTCTCGATAAGATCTGTTAGTTTTATATGCATATTCTATGTATTAATAAATGTATCCTCGTGTATTAGTACCTGTGTGTGTGCGTTGTTTGAGTTATATCACATGGTTGGATTCTAAGGCCATCAAAAGAATCAATTAATAATTGTCCCAGTAAATGCCCAAACCCTACAGAACTGGTGCCTTCAGAGAGCACTAATTTCTGCATGTCTTTTATTCCAACCATTATTGGGCTTTGCAAAGTTTAAATCAACTGATATTTAAAAAATATATAATAGCAAAATACTGTAATGAAGCGTTCTTTCAGGACCCTATGCGGACAACACAATTCGGTGAGGAGTGAGGAAAACATGGGGAAAAAGGCATATGCAAGGGGCTGGAAGGAAAACAAGGGGGCATGTCCATGGTGTGCATGTGTTCGGGGGAGGCATAGCTGAGGCAAACAGTCCAAAGGAGTCAGAGGTAAATCCATGAGTGGCAATTTTCCAAGACTGGGTGATCCATCCTGACGAAGACGAACAAAGTCAAAAGCTGGAGCAGGATCCGGTGGAGGGACGGGGGAATAGAAGCAGGGTCATGGAACCAGACGCTCCCTAATCCCAGACTCAGAAGGTCAGGATGCCGTGATGAAGCCCGTGCCATCAAGTCACTCCTGGACTCGTGGTTAGGCAGGGTTCCAGGCGTCCATCTTCCGAAGCTGAGCCCAGATTTGCAGGAACGCCTGGCTTTTATAGGACGGGGGGCAGGAACAGAGGCAGGTGCAGGGGATCAGTAGAAAACAAGGAAGGGCTGGAGCGTCCATAAGAGGAGGGGTTTACGAGTGTGACAAATATATGTAATTAAAATTGATTGTCAAGTGTAAATTTGGTAACCTCTAAAAAACTTTCAATGGCAGTGCACATTTTAGTACTTTTTATTTCATTGGACAGCATTTGGGGTTGTAACATATTATAACATTTGGGAATTTTGTAAAGATTCCAGCTTCCACTGGAGCTGTTCCGGGCAGGTCCAGGACACGCTGGAGGGTTTATATCTCTTGGTTGGCTTGGGAGCTCCTGGATATCCCCCAGGGGGAGCTGGAATCTGTTGCTGAGGACAGGGAGTTCTGTCCCTCACCAGGAAAAGCAAAGCGAATATAGATGGGTGGATGAACATTTGGGTAGAATATTAAAGCTGCATTAATTCACTGACGATTCTTAGGGTACCACAGCATGTAGGGTCCATTAAACATTTGTTGAATTAAACTAGCTGTTATTACTTTCTTACAATTCTCTTCAAGGTGCATTTGTAGATACTGTATCTCCATGGTTTAGCTAATACTGTTTAACATTGCCAATCACCATTTTCCTTTCTGGTCAACCAAGAATGGTTGATATGATATGCTCCTCAAGTCTTGTGCAGGAAAGCAAATTGTTACTAGGTATACACATTTTCCAATCTAAACATAACTGAAAGTATTGCTACAGTAATAATCTCATGAAATGTAGTCATTATATAATTAGGGAAAATCAAATAATGATTATCTAACTTTTTAAACAACTTTGAGCAAGCTACAGAACTAAATAAGGCAAGAACAAATACAATTTTAAAAAAATGTTAAGATGAGATATTCAAGTTGAAAGGTCCACTTAAATAAACGAATCTGAAACTGACATATATGAAAGATAAATTAATATACATTAACTAATTTAGAAATGGTATATTCACAGAAAACAGAATAATAACTTGAGAAGTATGTAATTGGAATGATGTAAGTAGTGGAATACTGGAGTACTATTAGGCCTGCTGTTTTTCTCACTTGTATCAGTGATGTTGATACTGATACAGTAAACGTGCATTTTACAGATTACATCAGCATAGGAAAGGAAAACACTATATAAGTAATAAAGCGAATACAAAAAGGCCCAAGACTAGACATGGAAAGATTTAACTTGATACAAGCGTATCAAACAATGTCCTCTAACATCATTTGGCAGAGACCAAAAGAGAGAGAGCAGCCCATGGGCTCTTCAACAATCAGTTTTAACTCATCATAGTTCTTTTATGGAAAATGTGGTATTATAAATGGTAAAAAAAAGTTTATTATTTTGTCCTGAAATGTGTATAATTAAAATCAAAGGAATTTTAATATTAAAGAACCAAGTGTTCAAAATCCTCGAAGCACTGCCAAAGTAAATCCGGTGGGTTGCTGTATGCTAAGCAGTGAAGGAAGAGTGCAAGTTAAAAGGAAGTGTATTTTGGACAGGGATCAGAAGGCACATTTCACATTACTGGTAGGTTCCTAGAACAAATGTTAAGCATTTTCCTTGGAGATGATTCCCTGGGATCCTGCAAGAAATGGTTGCAGGAGATCCTCGGATAAACAAACACACAGTTCAAAAGGGCTCCACTTGATTTTTATACATAATGTATTTTTCCTAAATAAAACATGCATTTTCTTAACCTGAAATTCATTTCTATTTTACATAAATATAATAGTGGGATTGAGAGACACTTGTTAAATTAAGTTATTTGTTAATATTAACAAATACATACTATAAAAATATAATTTTTTACTTTTGTATACTGTATATACTGTTCATGTACTGTACGCATATATTTATTAGATTGATAGTAGTATTTTTCAATCTAATAAATATGTTTTTTAGTTAATATATATACAATTTATTAATATAACTAATATTATATTTGTTTAGTAATAAAAAATGTTTAGTTCCCTATTAGCTAACAGAATACTATCTTGGCAAGAAATCTACCGTGTTGCCCAACAGAAAAGTAAAATACATACCCATAGCACTCATAGATATAAAAAAATCACGTCTAAGACGTCAAGCACTTTCAGCACCTGTGGGTTATTTGTTAAGCCATCATAGTTGAATGGTTGAAGAACTGCAATTTGTTTTTGATGTAATTTGTTTCTAACCACTAACTTGTCAGACACTGCAGGGGTTTTTCTGTAGTCTTTTCTAAATTATCATCGTTCTGTTTTCAATACATCCAAAGGCTGAAATGACAAAAATCAAGCATAAAATAAAATGTCAAGTTGTGGATGAAGGAGATGCAATGGAGTAATAGCCACTGACTATTAATGTTTAGCAGTGAGCACCATTGTGTTTTACAGAACAAAATGTATATTTCAATATAATAGTACCTAAATCCAAGAAGCAAACGATGTCAATGTTTCAATGTTTATTGAATATTTTAAATATATATATATATGTTTTGGGTTATCCTGCCTTGCACCTGTTGCTTATTAAGATCGGCTCCAGCTCCCCTGCAACTTTTTGTTGGATAAAGCAGATGGATGGATGGAAGTTTTGAGTTTACCCACTTGATTGAGGGGTAGCCTCTTGGCCATAGAATGAAGAGGATCATTCCCATTCAGAGCCAAGGGATAGTTCAAAGGTGGAGAGGAGGTGAAGATGGAATGTTTTCTTAGAAAAACAGATTCACAATGCAAAGCTGTGTCAGTCTTCTGTGTAAAAAAATGTGTTTGAACACCATGGGTGCTGTTTTTAATAAGCCGCTGAGAAAAGAATAGGAATTTTCCTGCTGTCAGCAGTATTGTGTATATAGTTTTATGTTCAGGCTGTGAAAAGTCTCACAAGTGGTCTTTAAAATTAGGCTGGGCAAACTATTTTTTTAATTCTTAAAAAATAAATCAAAAACGAGATATAATGATGAGTTCCTGCTTAGACATTGCACGACTTTAAAAGCTATAAAAATAGGTTTTGATAGTTAATAACCACTTTTTATGAGCGAAAAACAGGTGATTTTTCTTCCTCGTGATCAGCTTAGAATCTCTGTGTACACTGTAAGGTTTTTACTTCTTAAAAGTTTAAAATACACGAATTTCATAAAAACAGCACATGTTTCGAATAGATAAAATCATATTCTGTTGTCTTCCTGGTATGTAGAACAGATCAGCAGGTCCTTTTTTCCCCAATAAGAGGCTCTGACGACAGCGTGCTGCCCACTGCGCTGCGTCAGAGGGGGAGGCGGCACTGAGAGAGAGAGGAAGCACAGAGCTCAGTATTGCACAATGGCTGTAAAGCACTAATTGCGTCTGCATTCATAACTTAGTGTTTAAAATAAACAACATAAATCATTTTCTTTGACTTCTAGGTCCGTTGATTATCATTAGGCCCAGGATTTTCACCACTTAGACTACTTTTTGATACCATTGTTAGACAAAGCAGAAACCTATTGTACTTTCTAATGACATTACAGGTGGAAAGATAACAGATTTTAATCGTCTTTAATTTTGTTATACATTTTAGAAAAGTTTAATCTATACATACACCACAAAACTATTCTTGATTGTATTTCTGAATGCTATGTTACACTTAGTTAATTGTTTTAAATACATCTTATTAAGAAAGTTATGTGATAACATAAACTATAAGTAATCAATAATATTAAGTTTAGCACTGTAATAAATTGTTGCACTTTTCCCCGCATCTTGTAAAAATATATGTTCATTGTTCAAATATACATTAAATTTGACTATCAGAAAAGAATTTAAATACAAAACTAAAAAAAAATAGGGAAAAATATCATTCAAAATATGTTGCTAACAATGTTAACTGTTTATAAAAATAAAATGTATGAACTAAGGAATAGGATGGCACAGTTGTTAATATGCTTTTTGTATGTTTTTTTTTTCATAAATACAACAGTAGTACCAGATGTCTCAGTGGCTTTCAAAATTAAATTATGCAAGCAAACCTCTAGGTTCAATTCCTGCCATCCTGTGTGTGTGGAGTTTACATGTTCTTTCTGGGTTCCATGGTTTTTCTCCTTATTGTGTGATATGATTCCCTCTCGCACTCCAAAAAATACTGGTAGGTTAATTGGCTTACGGGTATACTGGCCCTGGTGTGTGTGTGTTTGTGTACGGCGCTATGAATGAGTTAAACTTTAATGCAGGAAAAATGGATTTCCAAGAAGCTATACTGATTCTCCCCGATGCAGTGCAGTTAAAAAAAATATCTCTGATACAGTTCCTTCAGGGATGATGTAAAAGACCATGTTGTTTGGCATGCTGGAGCCAGAAATGTTTGGCTTAATTAAAACAGAAAAGTATTGTGAATGTACTCCAAAACGTGTTTCAGTTGTACAGACAGAACATAATTTCTTGCTGTAAAAAAAAAACATTCCTAGGCATAATTTGTTTGCTCTAAATATGTTCCTAAAAAGGAATAAAAAAGCCATTTGATTCAAATAGCTTTGGCAAAATCTATGGATACGTTGCCCTTGAGCTATTATACTTTTAGTTTCTTTGGGTCCTTTAACTGTAGGAGCACCCAATATTTAAAAGATTTAAAAACATATAGCTTTCATAAACATGTGAGAATATCTTCATGCATTCTTCTTCATAGCACTTTACACTTAGTTTAAATTACTGAGTGAACAAGGTTTAATGCAGACAGCAAGGGGCAGTTCTTTAGCCAGTTGTGGGTCAATTTCAACCTGTCCAACTGTGTTTTTGATCATTTAACTTGGGCTTCTATTAAAAAAGCAGGATAAGGTCCTCAGATTAATATATTATTAACTATTACATTAGCTAGATTGAGTGAATGACCTCCTGTTGTTTGTAACCCTTTTAATGGTTTTAGATTCCAGGCATATTGATAAGTAAACAGCCACCCCATACTGCACAGCATAGCATAATAGCTATGTTTGAAAACTAAGAAAACAGTAAAGAAAAGTACATATTTTCTCAGGATAACTCCCATCACAAAGAAAGCTAATTAACAGTTTCAATATATCCCAAAAACAGTATCTCTTGCATAAGTGATAACTTTCAGAACCAATGTGAAACTGAAATAAAACACAGGAAACCCAGAAATTACTGGATGCACCCCCCATCCCAGTGTATTACCTGTAGTGTCATCTTCAAAAAATCATAAAAAATAAAAAAAACAGTTTTTGGGTTCATAACCCAAAGCAAGACTTGGAAAGGTGAAAGGACCTGCTTAATGTGTAAAACACTTACTTGCAGCATTGTGCAGCTGCTAATAAGCTGCTGAATAAAGAATATTTGAATTTTCCTGCTGTCAGCAGTATTGTGTATATAGTTGACCCATACCTGAATGAAAACAGGACATAAATAAAGGGTTTCAGAAATCAAACAAAGCTTTATTTCCGTGCTTACAGGCTGGGTAATTGTAGGCTGCTTCCTATGGTGATATACAGGTTTTTCACATGAAGCTGTATTGAGCATTATTCCTCGCGTTGTGAACGTGTATACACAGCGGTCCCCCCGGGTTCCAGTAAGTGCGTAATTATGCATCAATGAAAAACCGGAGGTTTAAAAAAAGAGAATTAGCTCACTGATAGTTTTATGTGGAGGCATTGACATTTTTCACAAGTCGTGGTCTTTAAAATGCATTTGGTTTGAAGGCTTTTTGTGTTTCCCTACCAAAGATATGGACAAAAGAATATTCGAGTGTGGTAAAAAAAATGGCTTAAAAACGACATAGTGAAGGCTGTGAAAACAGTCACAATATACTTTGTACACACAGCAAGTGTTTTCGTAACTCTAGGAGGTTTTGTGAAAAAGCTACAGGCGTGCCAAATGTAATCGTTTTTAATTTAAAATAAATTTTAGAAAATGTCATCTATACAAAAAAGTTGCATTTAATACCACTCGATAGTTATATTAATAGAGAAAAACTCTCTATTAAAGCTCAGATCAAAGATCAAGCACAGATCATACAACAGTATCTCACACACTGGGACTGATCTGTGATCTGTGATGTGGTTGAATGTGAATTGTGGTGCTCTAGCAGGCAGGCTGGCTGTGCTGAAAAATAAATAAAAAACGGTTTAACAACTCTTAAGCATACTGTAGTTTTTTTAACACAAGTTTATCAGTGAAAAGTCCACTGGCACTTTTCCTCCTCCCTACATTCTCAGAGTAGAATAGATATACCTTCCAATGAAAAACAGTCCCCCTTCCCCCCACGGACAGTCAGACAAATGCTTTCACTGCCTATTTGACTAGCTATTCAGAGGGAAAGGCGGTGATGTCACCGTGCTGGCAAGCATGCTAGATACCGTGATTCCATATTATATTCCCTATTAATCAAATCCTAAAAGTATGCTTTTGTTTACTCCGATAGCAAGTGTATTCGCAGAAAAGGTTAAAATATCACTTTTCTCACAAAGTATATAAACAATATGGTCAGAAGGAGCACATAAAAAATTCTGAAAAAAAATTCGTTAAATTCTGAAAAGTATGTTTCTTTTACTGTGATAACTGTGATAACAAGCGCACATACTCCTGTAAAATGGTAATCACTTAACTTTGAATGTTTTGTGATATTTAGAAAGACCAACAAATTCAATATAGTGTCGATAATATTTATTGTCAGTTATAATATCAGCAGCAGTTTGAAATTATTAATTGTTATTACAATTGTTATTGTTATTGCTTTGAACATGTTGTGATATTTAGAAATATAAAATATTTTCAATATAGTGCCCATAATATTTGCTATACGGTGGCTTGTGTATAGTTGCGTGCGGTACGGGTTTGTACCATGAACTTTGAATGGCTGCATCTGTAGATATAACTTTTACAGTATATATAGAAAGTCATTTCCATTTTATTTTTAATTTCTATACTTAGAAAGATTAAAAATTAAAAGTGAGAAATTGTGATAAGAAGTTTTTTACATAGGTTCCTAAAACATATTTATTAAACTAGTGATACGTAATGTATGGCTTATCTGTACATAGCTTTGATTTAAATAGACAGTTTTAGTATTGCTGGTTGGACGTATATGTATGTAATGGTAGGTATGTAAAATCATCTTATAACCTGCAATTGAGATCAAAATTCACAGTAAATGGCTAATACTAGAATGCAATCCTTGACCATGTTTAGATATTTCCTTTTATTAAAGAACATGACTGCACACCAGGAAAAGAAGGAAGGTATAGACAATTACACAGAATTTGGAAAATTCCATAATAAATATATCATAATACATTCACAACATCTGAATCTGTCCTGAAACAAATGCAGAGATCTGTTGGTTATGTATACAGATCATGCTTTTTAAATGTTTACTTTCTTATATTTTCTCCATGTTCCACATGAATGTGGCACATTCACCACTGCCTTGACACCTGACCCTGTGAATTATACTGTTTTTCTTGAATAAATCAAGTAGGGCCACATTTAGCCTTATATTTATTAATGCGGTTTAGAAATTCTCTATTCCTGCAGATTCCAAAATAATTAGTGAAGGTATTGCAGTAGATTGTGATTCCTGAAAATATTGACCATGTCATTTAGAATGAAAATTCCTAATTGCTCCTTATGTGCTTGAATACTTAAAATACACTTATGTGCAAGTATGAGGTGGTCATTAGATTTTATTAAAGATGCTTTCTGATGGTACTAACATGGTTCTGAGGACAGTATTAGCACTAATGCAGTTTATTCACAGAGTATTTTATGAAAGATTAAAGTGCTCTATGATTCTCAAAGACCCCAAGCACTATGCTTGGCAAATCTACTTTACCAGTGTGCCAGATTATGTTTCTTTGTCAGTTGTGATCATGGAGGTGTCGAATGTGTAAGCATTCTCCTTCATAGAAATACTAACAATAAACTAACAATTGTAAGTCTGATTTATATAGTATATGAGACTTGTTTAAATTAGGTTCCAAAGTTTTTTTAAGTGCTGCAACTCCACCACTAGCACCATTCCTGTTTCTATACATCCATTATTTTTACACCATCCTCCTCTGCAAGTTTTTTTTCTGTGACTCCAAATACATTGTAATCCCATTACATTTTAATCATCAAATAACATGCAGAGTAACATGCTTGTCTCAAACTGTTAATCTGCTGGTAATTGTGCAATATAGCAGTATTTCTACTGGTCATTTGTAAATAATATTAACCACAAAAAAAACTTACATAATCACATATGTTACAATCAATACTAGGAGTTTTTTTTTTCAAATTTGCTTTTAAACCCTAAGGATTTAGGATGTACTGCAAGGCAGTTAAAGGCATTGTACTTGTTTTACCAGCATGGGACTGATGATTATATAAAGGTGATGATTGCCTTTCCTTCAAAAAGTGTCAGATTCATGTGCCATTTTTCACATTGACTGGGCCTACACCTACAGAAGACTTGGCTGACTGGAGGATCAGTGACGTTTTTTTCTGTATTGTGGGATATCATATTATACTATATATGCATGTTAAGGCTACTTGTCTATTAAATGCAGTACTGCAAAAAAAAAGTTTTATAAAAAAGAAAGCTATAATTGGTTAATCACAGGAGTTGTTAAATCACAGAACATTGGCTGATTCAGGCCCAACATTTGTAATATGTAAACAGTTGTCACAGTTGGCAAATAAGACAGCCCAGAATCAAAGCAATGGTGGTGAGAATAGGGTTTAATCTTATCATTTGCTACAATCAAACACTTTTACTGGCTCGCTCATTTGCCAACCAGGGAAATATTTTATTCTTCTTTTAATTTTAAGGTGATAAATTATTAATAAATATGAAAAATACCTCTGATTTACAATTACAGCTACATAAGCACATCTGCTGAAAACAAATAGTAGAATAATAAATGCTTTATCAGTTTGTTTTCCATTTTTATTATTTGTTTTAATTAAAGCAATAGTAATGAAATGAATACAGTTGTTTAAAATTTAGTTTTTTCACTTTTAAGTGATTTTTTAAACCTTAAAAACATTTTTGAAAATGTGATACAAAATGATATTTCTTGAACTCTTAGCTTCTCATTTGTGATGTTTTTTTTTTATTTCTGGTTTCACTGTATTGTAGATCCAACCACTCAGAACATGCGGTATTTCTTCCAAATGTGTTACCTGTAACGCGCCACGTTGCATTATGTTTGTGTTATGTCAAAGACAATCGATAGATGGCACATGTGGTGTGTTAGATGTTAGTGAAACGATTGCTTCATTTAATCTGTTTCTCTCAGTGCATGTTTAAATACAATTTATATTGAATTTTGCAAATAAAGACACATTTTGGTAGCTTAAAATTAAAACAACAATAATGTAATATATACCTAACACGTTAACTCGCAGGGGTTATTTTGGAAAAGTATTGACATGTCAAACTGTTTCCAAAATATCCAGAAATTATATTTTTAGCTACCAACATTTCTTTAGTAACATAATTGCATATTACTATTCCCTATCAAGTGGTGTTAAATTAGTACTACTACTTTTTTTTCCCAACAAGAACAACAGCAAGTACAGTGTTCTTAAGGATAAAACATTATAGTTTTTTAGAAGGAATATATACTTCATATAGTAAGAACAAGTATGTCAAAACGGTTCCAAAATAACCACTGTAAGTTATCAAGTTAAAGACTTTGATTCATGAAATGTTTAGAAGGTGCAATACTGTTGTGTTTTTTATATGTACCTATCACTACTGTCTACTGTATGTACATTAGGTATATATTACATACGAGACCATATGGCTTTAAAGCCACTATAGCACAATATTTGTGAAATATATTTTTCTTAATTGAAATGTAAAGTTAAATTGTTTCTTGATTACTTGTTGTTGAAATTTGCATTAAGACAAAATATAGATTATCTCAATGTGGATGTAAACCTGAAAGAAGCATATCGCATTCACAACAAGCTACAGTATAATAATTACTATACTATATAATAAATACTATTTTTTGTCCAAGAGAGTAATTTTGTTTTGTGTAAAATATACCTACTTTCTTCTTTTATTAGACGGGGCGGAGCGGTGGCTCTGTGCCTGTGGCTAGAAGGTTGCTGGTTCAAATCCCGCAGCTGGCAGAGGAATCCTACTCAGTTGGGCTCCTGAGCAAGGCTCTTCTCCCCAACTGCTCCAGGGGTGCCATACAATGGCAGACCCTGCGCTCTGACCCCAGGCTCTCTCCCTGTCTGTGTGTCTCGTGGAGAGCAAACTGGGATATCCAAAAAGATCATTCCTAATGCAAGAAATTTTAAAGGGTTAATAAAGTGATTATGTTATGTTATATTATTAATTTAATATTAAACATGCTGTAATACATAGTTTAAAATTAATAACAATCTAAAAAGCATACAATTTAAATTCTATGATTACAAAAAGGTTCTCTCAAGGGGCTCAGCATTGACCGGGAAATTAGGCATTTTCCGGCAGAAGCCTAAATGCTGCACTATATTGAGGTATGTACGTGCAATGTGCTGCATTATCTGGCATGCATTCTGAATGGCTAGATCTGTAATTGTTTGGGGGCTTAATTAGCAGGTGAATTAACTTTTTCAATAGTTTAAGTGAAAAACATTGAATTGCAAACAGAAATTGTAAAAACTGTGTATCCATGTACTATGAATTATATACCATATATGCCTTAATAAATTATTTGACACTATATGAAAAGTAGATTCAACTTCATTATTTTAAGAATGAATTATTACTACTGTTGTTTCAATCAGTAAGCACTCTCTCCAGAAAGGCAATGAAATTGGCAATAAGGAATGGCATTATAAAACATGAATAAACATATGTGTGCTAGACTACAGATGCAGCCATTCAAAGTGCGCGGTACAGACACGTACCGGAGGTAATTGGCTACGGCGTCGCGCATCGTGATGCAAGATGACGCAGGGTACTGCGGTACGTGATTGGTTGACCGACAGGGGCACTCGTGGTCCGTTGGTCTATCGTAGAAAGATTTACAGTAAACGTCTTTACTGTGTCCATTGTAGTATTTAATATTTATATGGATTTTTACCTCTGAAGGGAAATCTTAGTGCCTGAGCATAAAAAGAATAGGAGCATACTGCAACGCGTGTGAAGTCCATAAACGATATTAATTTTGAAACTTACATACAGTATACTGTATGGCTGGTCTCGGTACTTTAAAGAAAACATACACACCAGTATTCCATTTCTCCCTAAACATTTTAAGCATCGAAGTCTTTAACTAACGTGATACCGGAGTCAACAAGCATACTTTTAGAATTTGATTAAAAGGGAATATAATATGGAATCGCGTATCTCAAGAAATTAATAACGATATAATTATATTAATGTTGCAAAAAAACTGCAACGGACATAAAAACACCCTTGCTTTTAACAGAGCGTTCCATAATTTCTAACTACGAAAATGATTTAAACTGTGACACTTATCATTCACCAAGAGCTTGAAATATCACAAGGATCCTCTAGAGCACAGCAAAGACTGTATTAAAAGAATCGCGTATCTCAAGAAATTAATAAGATATCATTATATTCGTGTACTGCGACAGGGCTGTGTAGGGCTGTTTCACCTCTGTCTTCATGTGACTCGATTCAAAAGCCATTTAGCAAATGGACTGTTAAACCAACGCATTAGCACGTCGAAGCCCATTGAGGAGCCGGGCGCAATAACTGTTTTGTCCCTTGATTTACTGATCTGCATTAATTACAGAAATCAAGTTCCTCCTCTTTCCTCCTCTTTGTCGCCCACAGAACAGAGGCTGGAGCAGCACTGTCAGACCTGGGCGCTGACAGTCAATCTGGACAAGACCAGAGTTATGGTTTTCCAGAAAAAAAGCCAGACCCCCATTAGTCTTCCTGAGATCGTCGGATTATGAACGAATAAAAGCATCTTATTAAAAACGTGTTTGCTTTTGTCTGGGTATTTACTTTGTAATCTGTGGTTTACATCTACTGTATTGTTTTGAGATGCCACTTTTAAAGGTGATACGTAAAATAAAGTTTTTTATTATTGTTATAGAGAAACATGATCAGATTTTCCCTGGTTCAGAAAAAAGACGATTAAAATCTGTAATCTTTCCAAGAAGTTTCTGCTTTGTGCTAAGACATTAACGAGTACAACCCCCCTCTCTGCGGGAGGGCTGGCTGTGACGAATTAAACCGGTTTCACGGGTATTTTCAATGTAGGAAGTACAGTAGGACAGCACAAAAAAAACAGACATTGTGTGGTACAGCACGGAGCTCAGTCAATTCAAACAAGTTCAGTTTCAAAAGAACTGCAACGGACATAAAAACACCCTTGCTTTTAACAGAGCGTTCCATAATTTCTAACTACGAAAATGATTTAAACTGCGACACTTATCATTCACCAAGAGCTCGAAATATCACAAGGATCCTCTAGAGCACAGCAAAGACTGTATTAAAAGAATTGCGTATCTCAAGAAATTAATAAGATATAATTATATTCGTGTAATTCGTATAATTATATAATGCCAGGGAACTCTTGTTTTTATGTCCACTATAACTACGCTGGGCAAACGTTCCGAGGTCAAATTCTTCCAGCACGGGGGTACCTTTAAAGCGGAGACGACGGCACCGAAATTTTTTGGCGCGCCTTCTCTTTAAAGCCCTGGCCAAATATGAAGACAGTACGTACAGTTATAATTCAAACGGAATTAAAAACTACACATCCCAGTTACCATGGTGGTGCTTGTGATCATTGCATTTAACCAACGAAACAGGGCGAAAAATCAGTCACATGACTTTGGGGCAGAGTTTCGAAAGCTTAACCTATCAGCAACAAAGCGAAATTTACACGATAGGCTACCTCAAACTGTCAGTTACACGACTGTGTATGTCGTCATTATGAAAAAAATGTTTGAGGCATTGATGTGAAGGACAACAGAGCTTTCACTGGCCGATTATCATTATTATCATTGTAACGTTGCCATAGCCAAAATGTAATGTAGTGGCTCTCTGAAGGCACCAGTTCTGTAGGGTTTGGGCATTTACTGAGACAATTATTAAATTAAATATCAGATGATTTAAACTTTGCAAAGCCCAATAATGGTTGGAATAAAAGACATGCAGAAATTAGTTTAAGAAAATTAAATCCTGTCAGAGGGGTAGAGTGCTCTCTGAAGGCACCAGTTCTGTAGGGTTTGGGCATTTACTGGGACAATTATTAATTGTAGCAGTAAATCACAAAATTGATTCTTTTGATGGCCTTAGAATCCAACCATGCGATATAACTCAAACAACGCACACACACAGGTACTAATACACGAGGATACATTTATTAATACATAGAATATGCATATAAACCTAACATATCTTATCGAGAGGGTTATCAGAATACAAAAGATATATATTCAATCAATTACAAAGAGTTACATATATCAAGAGGACATACGTTCAGTATATCATTCAAGACCGTTTCGTAAATGAACTTGGTTATAACTTCTACATTAGATACTCAAAACAAGTACATAACTCTTAGGAATTAAATTGATATCAACTGGTTGGGATAACAATTGAATTCTCGAGCTGTAATGCATTGAAGTTGAATACTCATCCAATCTTTGGGGATTCAGATCTCCTGCGGGCACAAAGAAACAGTTGCAGGCTGTTGCTGTCCAATCCGCGCTCTCTGGCTTGGTGCCAGGCTGTGCTGTGCGGATTGCGACGGTGCGCTGCTGATGCTCACTGACCGGCTAGTTAGTGTTGGCTTTAACTAGCAAAGTTTGTGCACAGGAGAAAAGATGACTGTGGGTCCCAGCAAGTCAGGAAGAGGACCGGTTCGTTCCTGATGAAGAGCTAGTTCTGAATAGTGATTCAGCTGTCCACAGTTCCGACCTGTTCACGAGGCCTGCTGCTGATGCTAACCTCGGGTGGATCCTCTGGTTACTCTCTGGCGACCTCCGCTCTAGACTCTTAGAACAAAAGACAGTTCTGGCACTCGGACACACTGGCCGTTCTGTGGTTGTCCGGGCTGAGTCTCAGGATGGTCAGGAGGTGCGCTGCGAGAATGTCCTGCCCTTGGGAGCCTTCTGCTCCTGGTCCGTCCTGCCCTGGAATTCTCCTTTGACTTCCCTTTAGAAAAGTTCACAGAATTCTCCCACTGAATCTTACACTGAATCTCTCAGGCTCTCTGTGTTGCCTGTTTTTACCTGGAGGAACTTCAGCTCGTTGATTGGCTGAAAGTTCCATGGGCATCAGAATCCCACGTGGGTTACTCGGCCCTACCAGTCCCTGATTGGTTGATCAAGGTGAGATATGAGTCACTTACTCCTGACACTTAGGAATGCAGTCCAGATGTCCATCTGGCACTCCCTAGACAGATAGGCGCCAATGGATGACCATTGATCATGATAGCCAGGCTTAGCAGTGCATCCCCCTTTGGGAGCTGTCCTAGGAAACCTTATCAAAGAAACCTTAAATCAGCCTGCATGAATAGTTTCTCTGTGGCTGCACCACAGAGATGAATAGAGAGATGGGGCCTCATTTGGGAAGGCTCAGAACACTTAATTCTTTCTTATTAATAAGCCTCGCCGCTACATATCCCCCCTTTTTGAAGGTCAAGAGGTCCCGAGGCATTGTTGCCTTCAAAACAAAACAGAGTTAAGTGATGTCCCTTGCCATTAGAACATTAATCTTAAATGTACACATTACTCCTCGAGAATTCATACCGGAACCAGCATTGGATACAAACAGGATGAATAACATCTGGAGTATGTATAAACACGGTAGGAGACATTATCTAAGTCTAGGAATTACACATCAGGAAGTTCACTGTCAATATCTGATACCTCTGTAGTAGATATTTGGGGAGAAGTCACTTCCTTTCTTTTGACATGCTACCTTTGACTCATTCATGCTACCCAGAGTACATCTTGATGTGAGAGTACATCATTCATGTGAGCACAGTCTGCCTCTTGGCCCCCCTTTCCTTCTGTACAGAAGGCTTAGGAGCTTGACCTGTTTCCACACTTTGCCTTTCTGGTGATCCACCAAAGGTTCCTCTCTGAGTCGCATGCCCTTTTCTTTTTCTACCCGTTTGAGCTTGCCGTGTGACATCAAACACCTCTCAACCTCAGTGTCAATCAGTGTCTCACTGTGTAAGACATCTCCCATGGCAGCCTTGAGGTAAAAGCTTCTTGCTTTTCCTCTGTGTTTTACTGCCTGCTCTGTGACTTCAGGGGTGGGGTCAGCACTCGCTTGGGATTGGCTGACCTTATCCAGGCAGGAACCCTTCTGCTCAATCAGATAGACTGAGGGAGGGAGAGGGGGCGGGTCTCCGCCTCCTCCAGTGGAGAGTATCAGCTCATTCATGCTTCTGGCAGCCTTGTGGAGAGGTTGTCTCTGTCCTAATAAAGCTTGTTCAAGCCTGCCCAGGCGGGCGGCTACTGAATCCTTTTGTTCAGCTTTATCTAGCCCTTTCCCTCCCCCGGTGTTCTCATGGCACTTAGGACGCTGGGTGCCGTCCTGTGTGCCTGCTTTGGAACGGCGCTTAGCCAGCTCAGGAGCCTGTGCTCCTTCGAGCAGGAGGGAATTAACCCTGCTGGCTCTGACGGCGAACACAGTCGCTTTAACAGCTTTTTGCTCAGAGCGACTTTGGACATCATACTCCCAGGCTTTCTGCACGAATCTCTTAATATCAGTCATTTTCATGGTCTGTGCATCTGTATGCATTAAGATCATCTTTCTGACTGACGGGTGGAGATTCGCAATGAATAAACCCTTGAAATGTGTGCTCTCTTCGCAACCCGAGAGTCTAAGTCTCTCGTAATATTCGCGAGGGGACTCTGCTCTCTCGTGCTTAATGTTAAGGGCGGCGGGTATCGCGGCAGTTGGGTCAATAAACGCACTGTATTCCTCGATAAGTGCTTGACACAGCTCCTCAAAATCATTACAGACTTTTTTCATCTGCCTAGCCATCCACTCATGTACAGCTCTGCTGGTAGTTTTCCTGACCAGAAACACTTTCTCCTGTTCTGTGGCGTTTGGCAGGTACTGCAGGTTATACCTGAGGTCCTGAATATAACTCTCGATATTATTCTCTGACACTGCAGGGTCAAATCTCCCTATGTCCTTCGCTAGCTCTCTCAGAGAATGGAGATTTATTCTAGCTTCTCCGCTGACAGAGATATGGAAGAGATCGTGGTCAGACCTGTCGCTGCTAGAGAGAGTGCTTAATAGCGACTCGAATTCAGACCTTTTAGCAACCATCGTTAAACTTAAAGAGTATTACTTTTAAGTGCGAAATCACAGTTTTACCACAGAAAACCACAAGATCAAGTATGCAATCAACCTGGTAGATTGCAAAAGATCACAAAACAATCAAGCACTGCTTAAAGAGCAAGGGTAACTTTTTTCCTTTCGGCTTTCAGCACACTGTATTGACGTGTATGAAACCCGCGGCGTTTTATATTGAATTATTCCGCTTGGTTGATTCATTTCAGTCTTGCCACGCCCGTCCAGGGACGCCAAATATGTAATCATAGCCGGCCCAGGGACGCCAAAAATCTAGTGTTGCCATAGCCAAAATGTAAATGTAGTGGCTCTCTGAAGGCACCAGTTCTGTAGGGTTTGGGCATTTACTGAGACAATTATTAATTGTAGCAGTAAATCACAAAGTTGATTCTTTTGATGGCTTAAGAATCCAACCATGCGACATAACTCAAACAACGCACACACACAGGTACTAATACACGAGGATACATTTATTAATACATAGAATATGCATATAAACCTAACATATCTTATCGAGAGGGTTATCAGAATACAAAAGGTATATATTCAGTCAGTTACAAAGTGTTACACATATCAAGAGGATATACATTCAGTATATCATTCATTTAGACCGTTTCGTAACTGAACTTGGTTATAACTTCTACATAAGATACTCAAAACATGTACATAACTCTTAGGAATTAAACTGATATCAACTGGTTGGGATAACAATTGAATTCTCGAGCTGTAATGCACTGAAGTTGAATACTTATCCAATCTCTGGGGATTCAGATCTCCTGCGGGCACAAAGAAACAATTGCAGGCTTGTTGCTGTCCAATCCGCGCTCTCTGGCTCGGTGCCAGGCTGTGCTGTGCGGCTTGCGACGGTGCGATGATGATGCTCACTGGCCGGCTAGTTAGTGTTGGCTTTAACTAGCACAGTTTGTGCACAGGAGAAAAGATGACTGTGGGTCCCAGCAAGTCAGGAAGAGGACCGGTTCGTTCCTGATGAAGCGCTAGTTCTGAATAGTGATTCAGCTGTCCACAGTCCCGACCTGTTCACGAGGCCTGCTGCTGGTGCTAACCTCGGGTGGATCCTCTGGTTACTCTCTGGCAACCTCCGCTCTAGACTCTTAGAACAAAGGAAAGTTCTGGCACTTGGACACACTGGCCGTTCCGTGGTTGTCCGGGCTGAGTCTCAGGATGGTCAGGAGGTGCGCTGCGAGAATGTCCTGCCCTTGGGAGCCTTCTGCTCCTGGGCCGTCCTGCCCTGGAATTCTCCTTTGAATTCCCTTTAGAATAGTCCACAGAATTCTCCTCTGAATCCCTTCTGAATCTTACTGAATCTCACAGGCTCTCTGTGTTGCCTGTTTTTACCTGGAGGAACTTCAGCTCGTTGATTGGCTGAAAGTTCCATGGGCATCAGAGTCCCACGTGGGTTACTCGGCCCTACCAGTCCCTGATTGGTTGATCAAGGTGAGATATGAGTCACTTACTCCTGACACTTAGGAATGCAGTCCAGATGTCCATCTGGCACTCCCTAGACAGATAGGCGCCAATGGATGACCATTGATCATGATAGCCAGGCTTAGTTAAGTGCATCCCCCTTTGGGAGCTGTCCTTATCAAAGGAACCTTAAATCAGCCTGCATGAATAGTTTCTCTGTGGCTGCACCCCAGAGATGAACAGAGAGATGGGGCCTCATTTGGGAACGCTCAGAACACTTAATTCTTTCTTATTAATAAGCCTCGCCGCTACATCATTATAATCATTATTATTAATAATGATATTAATTTAAGGGTCTAAATATCTAAACATATGTATCTGTATAGCAGGTAGTATCACTGTATTCCACTTTCTTTGTAAACACAGAAAAACAGATTCACAACACAAAGCTGTATCGCTGTGTAAAAAAACCCGGTTTGTAATGAGCTGCTGAGCTAAGAATAGGAATGTTCCTGCTGGCAGAGGGGGTGGAAAGTGCCTGCGGTCATTTAATTAGTATGCTTTCAGAGAAAATGTTTCAGGTGTGAAGAACATAGATCTCCAATGCAATTTCAACCAAACCTGTTCCCACACACCCTGCCCCCACTACCATTAGAATATACACAAAGCACTCAAATCTTTCGAGCTAATGATCAGGTGACCCGAGAGAGAGCGAGAGAAACACCAAGGGGTGCGGAACCAGGGAACTATTTACATGGAAAACGGGCGATCTCCCCAGACTGTCTGTCCGTTTCACTGTTACCTGGATACCTCTTTATTTAGAACTCACTAACACTGATTTTTAGTTTAGAAGGATTCAAGTAGGGTTTAAGATGAAAGGCAGCGACCTTAATCTCTGACCAAGGGAAACGTTTCATTTTTTCAAAGAAATGTTTGTTAAAAAATAAAGTCATAGTTCCATGGGATTCAATCACAGACCATGTGACATGGGAGTCAGGAAACTAACACACAGCGCCACCGGATTTAATAACGCTATAAAAACGCTATAAAATAATGTGACTAGGCACAGAACAAGTTTACAGCACAGTACAATAATAAATGCTGACCATGACTTTAGAAGCATAAATTGCCTTACACTCAATTTAAACACAAGCTGTCTTTAGCCCTCTAAGCTGGTTCATACAGAAATGTAGAGATCCAGGCTCAGAACACACAGCTTCATTAGCGAATACATATGCAGGACAACTAGAGAAGACATCCCATCAGTGACATCACTGAAGTCAACTCCTAGGTACTGTAACTGTTGTGTGGATAGTTTCACAAGAATCAGAGAAAGGTTTAAGCATCGCTTGTTCTAGATAAAACTGCAAAAAAAAACAACAACCCATAATGTACTTCTTTGCAGCTCTGTTTGCCCAAATCATATATTCACAACATGAAATCTAGAAAATAATATTACGTAACCAAAATCCACAATATGGAAATAAAACCTGTGTAATTGTTGATAGATGATGTACTCGTAAGATTTTTACAAGACGAACTACAACATTTAAAAAATGACTTGTATGTACTTGATATCTCTAATCAATCCACGGCGACTTTGTTAAAAGCAGAGTCCCAGCACAAAACGAAACTAAAACGCATACCGTTTCGCGCTTCTTATTAGTTGCTCAAAAGTAATTTGACCGTATGAAATGCATAATATAAACCTAGAAACATATACATGAGCAGTATTTACGCATTGTAGTATCAGTGTTAAGACATACCTCTCAAATACTGTAAATCAAGTTAAAAATATCTCAAGACCGATTCTGGTCATAATGAAACCATGTTTCGTGTATGTTTTCTTTAAAGTACCAAGACCAGCCATATACTGTATGTTTATGTTCCAAAATTAATATCGTTTATGGCCTTCACACGCGTTGCAGTATGCTCCTATTCTTTTTATGCTCAGCTACTAAGATTTCCCTTCAGTGGTAAAATTAGATATGAATATTCAATACTTACACGGGCACAGTTAAGACATTAAATATACATATACATACTGTATACAGTACAGTTTTCATACAGTAATATGTTTATGTTCCTAAATCAATCTCTTTTATGAGCATGTGAAAGGCATGGTGAATCGATTCTCAAAAATTACTGTACTTTGCATGATTGGAAACAAATGCATGATTGCGAAATGCTGTGGTGTTACTTTTACAAAGACGGTCAATGAAAAAAAGAATGTTGACCAGGGCAATACTTTGAGTTTACACTTACAGCTTGTCCAAGGTCATTCATTATTAATACTATTAGTAATATCTTCGTTAAAGACTTTGATGGCCACAGCTCAAACATGAGAGGTTGAGCTTTATTAGCTCCACCTTGCTGAAATTCCGGATACTATTATTTTGCTTGTCGTATTATAGGAGAATTTACGGTAACTCGCGGTATTTACCGGTAACTCGCGGTATTTACCGGTAACTTGCGGTACACTGCGTACAGCGTACCGGAAAATAATGTGGTATCGCCCGCGCATTTTGAATGGCTGCATCTGTATATATTTATGGTTTAAAGAAAACATGAACACTTCATTGACATTTGTTGATACTTCATTGACACTAAAATGTTTAAGAAGAATTGAAATGTTGCAAAAGTAATTCTATCAATAACCAAACTAATGTATAATTGAAGTTTTTGTTCTAGGTAAAGATAATCTAGAGTAATCACATCAGACAACTGCCAAGAAAGTTTGCAGTGATCTCAGAAAATGTGAAAATGATGTACTTGATGGTCCATGTAATTAATGTTTAATGAAAAACAACTAACTGGTTTTGCTCTAGTGACACTAAAATGTTTACGCTTCTTAGCAAAATCCATTTTATCAGTGTTCTCTGGGATTCTATATTTGATTAAAAACAACAAAAAATGTTTCTAATTTATCTACCACTCATACAGTACAATACAGTCCTATGAAAAACTCCAATAAACAGATTTAAATGAAAATGAATACGTGATAAATTGCTTGGCACTCTTCATTTAATACCAACCCAGTTTGGTAACGGCAATTGTTTTTTTAAGTCTTTTGAGATCCAGAAAGCTTTTTAGCGCCTTACAAAAGAGTTAGCATTAACCAGAGAAGCCACATGTTTCTCAGTGATGTAATTAGCATTTCTTAATTAATCCAGGCTTACATCTCAAGAGCTCTCATAAAAACACAGAAGCTTTCTTCTGAAATATACCTTTTTGGAGCTATTTGTTATTTTTCATATTTCATTCACCTAGAGCTTGCATGGACTCACGGGCACCCAGAAAGCTAAAGAAGTTGCTAAACAGTAACTTGTGCTGAAACATTGTTTGATCAACATATATGCATTAGTGCATATCTGAACAGTAGAATATGTCACGAAGCATTCTTTCTGGACCCTATGCAGACAATACGATCCAGGGAGAAGTGAAGAAAACATAGGGAAAAAGTCATGCAGGATACGGGAATGAAAAAATGGGGGCGTGTCCATGGAGTGCTGGTGTTCGGGGAAGGTGTGGCCATGCAAACAATCCAGGGATGAGTCAAAAGCGGAATCCATTCAATTCAATTCAACTTTATTGTCATTAAACTTACACAGGTGCATAGTATAATGAAAAGTGTTTCTCATTAGTCACTCAGGTGCAGTATATAAATAGGACAGAAGATAAGACAATAGACAGTAACACAATAACAATAACAGTAACGTGTAATAACATAACATAAATGACATGTAATCAAGTAATCAAAACTGCAAAATTCTGCAAACAGAGAGAATATAACAGGACAAAAACAGTGCAAGGTAATTCTTGGACCAGTGAAAAAATAGTATGGTGATTAATAAATATTACGACTGATACAGTTTTACTGAGCTATCAAAGGGACAGTACAATTTCGGTTTACATGTGTGTGTGTAGTGGTGTTGGAGTACAGTCCTTGTGGGTATAGGAAGACGTTAGGAGAGATCATAGTATGATGGGAGGGAGTGGGGGCGTCACCAACTTGACGACTCTGGGGAAGAAGCTATTTTGGAGTCTAGTTGTGTACAACTGGAGTGATCGGAACCTTCTGCCAGATGGTAGGGGAACAAACAAGTTATGACTGGGGTGAGTGGGGTCAGACATAATTTTGGTGGCTTTTTTCAGACTCCTGTTGTTGTAGATTTCCTGGATGGAGGGTAAGGCACTGCCGATGGTGTGTTGGGCAGTTTGACCACCCGCTGCAGTGCCTTACCAGACTGTGATTCAGCTGGTCAGTATGCTCTCCACCATACATCTGTAGAAGTTGGTGAGAATCTGTGGATGTAGGTATATTTTCTTCGGCCTTCTCAGGAAGTACAGCCGCTGTTCTGCCTTCCTGATGAGACTGGAGGTGTTCAGTGTCCATGTAAGGTCCTTAGAGATGTGAACACCTAGGAATTTGAAGTTATTCACCATCTCCACCGCAAACCCTTCAATGTAGATGGGGGCATGGACTTTTCCTTGTCTCCTGAAGTCAACAATCAGCTCTTTGGTTTTGCTGATGTTGAGACATAGGTTGTTGGTTCGGCACCAGTCTGCAAGTTGTTTCATCTGTATCAGGTTTTAAACCTGTACAGTAAGTGTGTGACATTACTTTAAGCCTGAGAATGTACAGTATCTGGTTGCTCTTGTCTGGACTGATTCCAGAACAACAACATATTTTTTGATGACCAAAACATGATGACCAAAACTGTACACAATAATCTAAATGAGGCCATACTCGTGTTTTGTATAGTTTTAATGTAAACCTACTTTGGTTAAATTCTACATTAATTATGTAAATGAAAATTACCTCCTGAGTGAAATACTCATTTAGTACTTCATTTCGTACTGCACATACACCTTTTACCTTTAATTGTCACATTGTTTCCCATTATTTTCTGAGATGTTGTATGTCACAACACCCCTCCAGCAGCCATTCAAGCAATCACATGTGGCCCAGTACCTGACAGAGGTCACTCTCAGTCCACAACAAATAGGATTATAAAAAATGCCAATTGATTTAAAGTGCTCCTACAGCTATTTTGTATTTTATATTTTCTTAAATATAGTTTTGTGTAAATATTGTAATTTAAGAGAAAATGGATAAACACTGGAGTTTTAAGTGGATGGGGAGACCACCTCCCCTCGACCTGAAGAAGGCGCTGTGAAAACATGCTAGCTGCCATCCAGTTACTGTTTCTAAAGCTTTATCTTTGGCTCTTGACTCTGTGGTTTGGTTTATCAGTGCACGTGAATAAGACTAACTGCAGCTTACAAACATAATAACATTTACAACTATTTTCAAGTCCCTTATCTATGTTTTCTTCCTTTCCTGGCCTGCTGCTTCTATGGACAATACAAATTGCTTAACAGGTGAGAGTACAGTTTCTTTATTTTCACAAGCTTGCAGCAAACACTGTAGGCAGTGGGTTAGCTCTTCTTCACATTCTACTTCTTCCTTTGCTGTTGCTTTGCTCTTGTAAAAACTAAAGGAAACTTCCCATAGTACCTTTGTATAAATTCAAAGAATGACATGGAGGCTGATGTGGAAAATTCATTCTTGTATATAAAGTAAATGTTTGGCAAGCAATTCACAAGCAATTTCTAACATGTCACACCCTCCAGCAGATAAAACTAGAAATTCCAGGTAACCACCAGAAAAAAAAGTAGAGCCATCTAGCAGACTTTAAATGTATTTCCAAGTATTTATATACACTGATATTAATTTACTGCAATTCCTTTGTTTCATGCCTTTTTGTAATATCCTTGTTTACCAGTGCTCACAATTCATAGTGTTCATTTTCTTTAACTGGTCCTGTTCTTTTTAACCATCTAATTATGTGTTTCCTTTCTCCTTATGTTTTTCCTTATCAACTTGTTGGTTATAAAACAGATATATTTAGTATGTTCAAAAATGAACCCAAAAGTCCAGAGACAAGAAAGAAAGACAGGGCCTGTCTCCCAGATAAGCTCTGTCCTGTATCCAGACAGGTATCCATTCGCTATACCAAAGAAAGCCATGAAACTCAACATAATTCTTCAATTTGGTCAGTCCTAAACTATATGTGCCCTTATGTTCCCCCTATCCTGTCTCTCCTCAATAAATACAGACAATGCCTGAGTCTTCCTCTGCTGCTCTCTGTAGAGTGCCCCTCTGGTCTTTGAGTCTTCTTCTGTGTCCAGAGGGCCACTCTGTGTCCTAAATCCTGTTTAATGTGTCCAGTTGAGCATGACTGCTGTTATCTCTCCTGAACTTTCATTGTAGTCTCCACTTAATAAAAAATTAAAATTTGCTTTCCTAAACATTTTGGATTTGAACTCACTGTAAAAATCACTGTACAATTTAAAATTATACCATATCATAATCACATAAAGTCCCTTTTAAAATCTAAATCTTTTTTATATTTTTAATTCTTTAAAAATTATTACTTATTTAAATACTACTTATTTAGCAGGTGTACTACATTATTTTTAGTTAAAAGCCAAGACGTTATCATTCTTTAATTTCATATTGAACATAGTATGATTTACTTTTGTAATATATCAGTAGCAGGATTCAGTTGTGTATCTTTCAAATTACTCAGTTTTCAAACATAAGGGAATGAAGGCTTGGCTTCAAGCAGTCATTTGAAAGAACTGATAATATCAGTAGAGCAGGGTCTCAAGAATGCAGGTAACTTTTGCCAGCAGCCATATCACCCTGCAACTCACAACTGGCAACCCACTGAAGCTAAGCAGGTGTGAGCCTGGTCAGTACCTGGATGGGAGACCTCCTGGGAAAAACTAAGGTTGCTGCTGGAAGAGGTGTTAGTGGGGCCAGCAGGGGGCACTCACCCTGTGGTCCACGTGGGTCCTAATGCCCCAGTATAGTGATGGGGACACTATACTGTAAACAGGTGCCGTCCTTCGGATGAGATGTAAAACCGAGGTCCTGACTCTCTGTGGTCATTAAAAATCCCAGGGCGTTTCTCGAAAAGAGTAGGGGTGTAACCCCGGCGTCCTTGCCAAATTTCCCATTGGCCTCCTAATAATCCCCATCTATGAATTGGCTTCATTACTCTCTGCTCTCCCCACTAATAGCTGATGTGTGGTGAGCGTTCTGGCGCACTATGGCTGCGGTCGCATCATCCAGGTGGATGCTGCACATTGGTGGTGGTGGAGGGGAGACCCCATTACCTGTAAAGCGCTTTGAGTGGAGTGTCCAGATAAGCGCTATATAAGTGTAAGCAATTATTATTATTATTATTATTGGTTAACTCACTGGGTACTCTTGAGTCTCCAATAACACTGGAAAGCTGACATTTCCAACCATGTGACTGCAAGCAGTCTGAGTCAGGACATAAACTGTTTTCCAAAATAGCAGGCCAAGTGAGTGAGTCAGTAAAATACAGAGTTTTCCCATGATATTGTTTCTGAAATAAAATAAATCAACAAAATAAGACTGTTGGACTCTTTTTGTCAACATCTTTGAATATTCAGCACCAAGCTATACAGATGCAGCCATTCAAAACGGGTGCGGTATTTCGCGGTATACCCCGGTGGGCGTGTCGCATCAAAATGCAGTTTCACGCAGTATCACGTGGTGTATCACGTCATTTGACGTCATACCGGAAAGTATCCGGAATCACCTTGTAAAACCACCAGGAGGAGCTAATAACGCTTAACCTGTACAGCATTTGAGCTTTTAAATTTAAACTGTGTATTACAGCATGCTAATCATCAGTCATTAAAAAGTTGGTATATTTTATGAAGCAAGATTGCTCAGTTGGGCAAAAGTACACAACCTACCTTTATCATAAATATTTTAATTATGCAGAAATATTTTATGCATCAAAGCCTTTACAGAAGATATTACTCATATTATTAATAATGAATGACCTTGGGCAAGCTGTAAACTCAAAATATTACGCTGGTCCACATTATTTGTAACCGTCATTTTAAATGAAAATACTACAGCAAAGTAACACCACAGCATTTCGTTGATCTAACTAACAAGGACGGGACATTAGCTAGCCAATAGGATAAAGGAATAAATTACTTTTTTTGTTTATTTCTTTAGCACATTTATTTGAACATTTCCATCAATTGTACAAGCACTGAAAAACTGTCCAATCTCTAGTTCGTCGGGCTTTTTCTTTTAGTATAACAGACATAAAAACTCCCTTGCTTTTAACAGAGCGTTTCATAATTTCTGACAAAAAATATTTAAACTGCGACACTTATCATTCAACCAGAGCTCAAAATATCACAAGGATCCTCAAGAGCACAACAAAGACTGTTTTAAAAGATATTTGTACCAGATACATGAGAATCTAAGCTTTTTTATCTACTGTAGGTCTTTAAAATTTATCACACAGTAACAAGTCAAATTTCAGGGGCGTCCGTATACCAGAGATTATGGTACCGCTTCAGAAGGGTGTCAGCCAGTCAGATTCCAGGACCGGAATTATCTGTTTTATAATTGAGAATATGTAAGCACATATCTAAATAAATTAATTATGATATTAATTTAAGGATCTAAATTTCTAAATCTATGTATCTATATAGCTGGTAGTATTACTGTATTTCACTTTCTTTGTAAACACGTTTTGTTAACACCCGAATCGCAGGTGGATTCTGTTTTTTGGTCTCTTATGGTCTGTAGCTCAAATCCTGCTTAACTAAAAATTAGACACGAGAAGAGTATTGGACAATGTTGTGAGGCTCTGGTGGAATTTCTCTGTAAACTGAAGAGTTATAGAGGAGACAGATTGTGTATCGCTTCTTTTGACACTTGTAGAAAAAAACATTCCAATGTTAATGCGACATGGAAGATAATGTGGTGTATTGGTCATTAGTGAAAAGATTTAATCATTTAATCTCTTTACTATGCACATTTGAATCTGCTTGGTATTGAATATTTATATGGAATTTTACCACTAAAGGGAAATTTTAGTAGGTAAGCATAAAACGCAGAGGAGCATAACAAAGGTCATAAAGGTCATTATATTAATTTAGGAACATAAACATATTATGTAAACTGTATGTACAGATGGAGCCATTCAAAGTGCGCTGTACAGACACGTACCGGAGGTAATTGGCTACGGCGTCGCGCATCGTGATGCAAGATGACGCGGGGTACCGCGGTACGTGATTGGTTGACCGACAGGGGCACTCATGGTCCGTTGGTCTGTCGTAGAAAGATTTACAGTAAATGTCTTTACTGTGCCCGTTGTAGTATTGAATATTCATATGGAATTTTACCACTGAAGGGAAATCTTAGTAGCTGAGCATAAAAAGAATAGGAGCATACTGCAACGCGTGTGAAGGCCATAAACGATATTAATTTTGGAACATAAACATACAGTATATGGCTGGTCTCGGTACTTTAAAGAATACATACACGAAACATGGTTTCATTATGACCAGAATCGGTCTTGAGATATTTTTAACTTGATTTACAGTATTTGAGAGGTATGTCTTGACACCGATACTACGTAAATACTGCTCACGTATATGTTTCTAGGTTTATATTATGCATTTCATACGGTCAAATTACTTTTGAGCAACTGATAAGAAGCGCGAAACGGTATGCCCAGGGCGTTTTAGTTTTCGTTTTGTTTTAATGCAGTGCAGTGGATTTATTAGAGATATCAAGTACATACAAGTCATTTTTTAAATGTTGTAGTTCGTCTTGTAAAAATGTTATGAGTACATCATCTGTCAACAATTACACAGGTTCTGTTTCCATATTGCGGATTTTGGTTACATAATATTATTTTCTAATTTCACGATGTGAATATATGATTTGGGCAAACAGAGCCGCAAAGAAGTACATTATGGGTTGTTGTTGTTTTTTTTGCAGTTTTATCTAGAACAAGCGATGCTTAAACCTTTGTCTGATTCTTGTGAAACTATCCACACGACAGTTACCTAGGAGTTGACTTCAGTGATGTCACTGATGGGATGTTTCTAAAAATCTATCCTCTGTAAAACGTCTTCTCTAGTTGTCCTGCATATGTATTCGCTAATGAAGCTGTGTGTTCTGAGCCTGGTTCTCTACATTTCTGTATGAACCAGCTTAGAGGGCTAAAGACAGCTTGTGTTTAAGTTGAGTGTAAGGTAATTTATGCTTCTTAAGTCATGGTCAGCATTTATTATTGTACTGTGCTGTAAACTTGTTCTGTGCCTAATTACATTATTTTATAGCTTTATCAAATCTGTACATTGTCTGTCGATAATGTTTCTGTAGTGCTTTTTCAGCACTCAGCATGTGACCGTGGCGGTGGCGCTGTGGGTTAGGTTCCTGACTCCCATGTCACATGGTCTGTGATTGAATTCCATGGAACTATGACTTTATTTTTTAACAAACATTTCTTTGAAAAAATGAAACATTTCCCTTGCTCAGAGATTAAATAAAACCTCACTCGCACCAAACAAATTTATATTTCTAAATATCACAACATGATCGAATTTAAGTCTTTTTAATAACAATGAATAGTCACCTATGCGTTACAAAATAAACATTTATATTGATTTAAATTGCAAACGCGGGCTTAAATATATGTGTTTTTTAACTGACAATCAGACAAATGCAACATAAATTGATATCTTTGTCTTCTAAGTATCTTAATAAACTTTCAGCATAGCTTTCTCCCTGTTTAGATTTATTTTTCTTGGGATCTTGGGATCAAACGTGGAAAGATTAGTGTAGCGGCGAGGCTTATTAATAAGACAGAATTAAGTGTTGCTGTGCTTTCCCAAATGAGGCCCCATCTCTCTCTTCATCTCTGTGGTGCAGCCACATAGAAGCTATTCATGCAGGCTGATTTAAATATGTTTTCTTTTGATAAGGGACAGCTCCTAAATGGGGATGCACTTAGCTAAGCCTGGCTATCATGATCAATGGTCATCCATTGGCGCCCATCTGTCTAGGGAGTGCCAGATGGACATTTGGACTGCATTCCTAAGTGTCAGGAGTAAGTGACTCATATCTCACCTTGATCAACCAATCAGGGACTGGTAGGGCCGAGTAACCCACGTGGAATTCTGATGCCCATGGAACTTTCAGCCAATGAACGAGCTGAAGTTCCTCCAGGTAAAAACAGGCAACACAGAGCTCCAAGACTATTCTTAGGACTATTCTAAGGAGAATTCTAAGGAGAATTCCAGGGGTGTGAGACAATTCCAGGGCAGGACGGCCCAGGAGCAGAAAGGCTCCCAAGGGCAGGACATTCTCGCAGCCCGCCTCCTGACCATCCTGAGACTCAGCCCGGACAACCACGGAACTGGTTGTCCGAGTGTCTGTCCGAGTCCAGAACTTTCCTCTGTTCTAAGAGTCTAGAGTGGAGGTTGCCAGAGAGTAACCAGAGGATCCACCCGAGGTTAGCATCAGCAGCAAGCCTCATGAACAGGTCGGAACTGTGGACAGCTGAATCAGTATTCAGAACTAGCTCTTCATCAGGAACGAACCGGTCCTCTTCCTGACCTGCTGGGACCCACAGTCATCTTTTCTCCTGTGCACAAACTCTTGCTAGTTTCAGCCAAAACTAACTAGTCGGTCTTCAGAAAGCATCAGCAGCGCACCGTCGCAAGCCGCACAGCACAGCCTGGCACCGAGCCAGAGAGCGCGGATTGGACAGCAACAGCCTGCAACTGTTTCTTTGTGCCCGCAGGAGATCTGAATCCCCAGAGATTGGATGAGTATTCAACTTCAATGCATTACAGCTTGAGAATTCAATTGTTATCCCAACCAGTTGATATCAATTTAATTCCTAAGAGTTATGTACTTGTTTTGAGGATCCAATGTAGAAGTTATTACCAAGTGCATTTACGAAACGGTCTAAATGAATGATATACTGAACGTATGTCCTCTTGATATATGTAACTCTTCGTAACTGAATGAATATATATCTTTTGTATTCTGATAACCCTCACGATAAGATCTGTTAGGTTTACATGCATATTCTATGTATTGGTACCTGTGTGTGTGCGTTGTTTGAGTTATATCGCATGGTTGGATTCTAAGGCCATTAAAAGAATCAATTTTGTGATTTACGGCTACAATTAATAATTGTCCCCGTAAATGCCCAAACCCTACAGAACTGGTGCCTTCAGAGAGCACACTACATTAGATTGTAATCGTTTTTATTTCAGCGTGTATCTAAGGAAATAGCAGTATAAACTTGTTCATGCACAAACAGTGGCATGTTACATTATTAATTTGGGGGTCTCCTCTTGCCAGAAAGCTCTTAATTGCATTTTGAGTGCGGTTTTTGACTTTTTTTAAATTGCAACCCGTAAATAAAGCTGATACTGTTTAGACTTATATTAGGATTTAGACTTATATTAGGATTATATACTTTGTGAAAAGTGATAGTCTTTTAACCTTTTCTGTGAATTCGCTTGTTATCTAACAAATGCATACTTTTAGAATTTGATTAACAGGGAATATAATATGGAATTGATATAATTATATTAATGTACTGTCTGGTGGAATAAACTGAAGAGGTTAGAAATGAGAACATTCCACTCAGTGGCAGTGCATTGTTATCTCAATCACCTGCTAATTCCTTTTACACCACTGGACGACAGGAGAATGTGACTGTACTGTATCTGTACAGAATGTGTTTCAAACAATACAGTAATTGATTAAAATCGCAATCGCGTGTTTAATTAAATACCTTTTTTGATTCACAATCTGAAAATGAAAACCACGGTAAAGTCACCTTGAATAAAAAAAAAAGATTTTGGCACGCCTGTAGCATTTTCACGAAACCTCCTAGAGTTGTGAGAACACTTCCTTTGTGTATAAAGTAAATTGTGAATGTTTTCACAGCCTTCACTTTGTCGTTTTTATGCCATTTTTTTGACCACGCACGAATATTCCTTTGTCCGTATCTTCGCAAGGGAATCAATGCGAATTTTAATACTAATTAAATGACCGCGGGCACTTTCCACCCCCTCTACATTCTCAGAGTAGAACAGACTAACCTTCTAATGAAAGACGGTCCACTCCCCCACGGACAGGAAAATTGCCCACAGGCACTTAAACTTAATATGGTCAGTAACAGTAAACAGTAACATGGTCAGAAGGAGCATGTACAAACGTTTCCGAAATAACCACATGTAAGACTCTGATGCTTAAAATGTTTAGGGAGAAAGTGGAATACTGGTGTGTATTTTTTCTTTAAACTACCAATACCAGCCATATACAGTCTGTAATGTAGGGATTTCTATATTCTTTATTTAGTGGTTACATTAGTGACAAAGGCTAAACTTTTAGCTTCAGTAACGCGTACGCTGTATGGCATACATGTATGTTTTGGGTTTTGCTTGTTCACATATCTCTCCTTTTTATAAAACGACATGGTTGAAAACTGTTCCAGAGCCACTGTTGTTTCATCAGTGAAAAGTACATCATGAAAATGCCTCTCCCTGTTCAATCCACTGGAAAAAAGAAAAGGAACATAAAGCGTCTGATGGTCATAAACGATATTCATTTAGGAACAGCATCAGAGATATGTTTTTAACTGCACTGCATCGGAGAGAATACCATAGTGTGTTGTTTTTTTTACTCCCTGGCGGAAACTGGCTTCCATAAAAATCAGTATGGCTCAGAGATTAAATAAAACTTCACTCGCACCAAACAAATGTATATTTCTAAATATCACAGCATGATCAAATTTAAGTCATTTTAATAACAATGAATAGTCACCTATGCGTTACAATATAAACATTTATATTGATTTAAATCGCGTTTAAATCGCCTTTATTTAAAACCCATAAATAAAGCTGATACTGTTTAGACTTTTAATTATTTAAAACTGTATTACAGCAGCACGATGCACAATGCAACATAAATCGCTATCTTTGTCTTCTGTGTAATAATGTTCACCTCTCTGTCCAGCAAATTAACAATAGTAATAATAATGAACTTTATTGTATATGGCGCCTTTAAATATGGCTCCTCAAAGCGCTTTACAGGTTAAAAACAATAACAACAATACTGTTAGGCTGGGCAAACAATTTTTTTAAAAAGAAATACAAAATGAGATATAATGATGTGTTCCGGCTTAGACATTAACGAAGAGCATAACACGTGACGGCGTAGCGGTCGGCTCTGACTTTCCCATCTACTGTATTACCGATGCACTGCAAATACAACCCCCCTCTCTACGGGAGTGCTGGCCGTGACGAATTGAACCGGTTTCACAGGTATTTTCAAAGTTGAAGGGGGCGAGATTTCCAGCGAAAGACACCTCCCCCCTTCAAAAACCCAGTAAGTACAGTACTTACTAGTTAAGAAACCTAGGCTCCTCAATGAAATCGCTTTAACATGCTAATGCGTTGGTGTAACAGTCCGGGCGTGGCAAGCTTCTAATGTCAACTCGACTACGGCGAAAGGAACCCTTCTTTCATTGGAAGACAATGAACATATTCTAGCCCTAAATGAATTAATAGCAAACATGGTTTACATAAAATACATTTTTCCAAGAAAGTTTAGCCTTTGTCACTAATGAAACCACTTAATAAAGACATAAATATAGAAATCTTTAAAATACATCACTTTGCTAAAATTGATTTAAAAATAAAAATGATTACAAACGCCAGCTGAGAGAGAGAACAGGGGAGGGATGATGGTTTTGCATAGGGGGCGGGGCTATGGAAATGAGGTCTATTTGGAAATGTGGAGTTACATGTTCTGGCTGTTTGTGAATTATCGTTTTTGAGTATGGAGTGTTGAGGTATTGATTTTGTGTAATGCTTTATGTTGAAAATTGAGGTGGATTTTGTTTATAATAAAGAGGATAAACTGGGATTGGAGGAGGGTTTGGTTTTGCATAAGGGGCAGGATTATGATAATTGGAGGAATTTGAGAGAGTTTAATGGTTTGATATATTTGATTTTGTATTGTGGTTGTTATCTATGTTTTTGGTTGGTATTATATTTATATGGTTGTTTTTGTTGGTTGGTCGTTATTATGGTTATTAATAATACGATCTATAGTACAATCTATAATCTGAGCCTAAATTAAAAAAAAGCATTTTCAGAGAGCAATTATGCTGTGTTTATGTAGAATAAGTGATTATGAGCAATCTAATTACTTATTCGTTTAAAACGCTATATAAAATAAAGTTAATTATTAATTTGCTGGACAGAGTGGTGAACATTATTATGCATAAGACATAGATTACGATCCTGATCAGTTAAGAAATCTGTGTATGCTGTAAGGTTTTAACTTCTTAATTAAACTTTTAAAATACACGTTTCGAATAGAAAGAAATCCTCTTCCTGGTACAGTATGTATAGCAAACCAGCACGTCTTTTTTCTCCAATCAGAGGGGTGTCAGATGGTATCAGCCAATCACCATTCTGAAGCCCTACCATAATGTCTGGTATGGGGAGACCCCAGAATTCTATCTGATAGTTTATGTAGATAGATGATAAATACTTTTATTGATCCCGTGGGGGAAATAAAGTAAATCATTTTCATTTTAGGAAATTATTAAACGCTTGGTTAAAAGCAAAGGAGATTGTCTGTTATAGTTGACATAAAAACAAGAGTAAGCTGGCATTATATCCTAGAAGACACACACCGGCGCAAGACCAGGAGAATGCCCGCAGCGTAAAAGAAAATGCCTGATGAACTAAGGATTGGACAGTTTCCAAGTGCTTGTACAATCGATGGAAGTGTTCAAATAAATAAACAAAATAATCATTTATTTCTTTATCAAATTGGTTAGCTAATGTCCTCTCTTAGCTAGTTAGTGGCTGTGTTTCTGCATTGGGTAGCAACGGGTGACTGTTCTCAGGCGGAAGATGTAAACAGCTTAATTTTCGTGTTAAATAATTATTTAAAATTAAAATTCATTCTATACAGCAATCGCATATTTGGGTACCGTTTCATAAAACTTTCATGCTTAAAATGTTTAGGGAGAAATGGAAGACTGGTGTGTATTTTTTCTTTAGACTACCAAGACCAGCCATACACAGTACAGTTTACGTACATACAGTAATGTTTATGTTCCTAAATTAATATCGTTTATGACCTTCAGATGCGTTATGCTCCTCTTCTTTTTATGCTCAGCTACTAAAATTTCCCTTTAGTGGTAAAATTCCATATAAATATTCAAAACTAAGCAGATGTGCACAGTAAAGAGATTAAATGATTAAATCTTTTTACTACCAACCAATGCACCACAGGTGCCCCTGTCGGTCATTTTGGCCAGCCAATCACTTACCGCGATGCCCTGCGGTACCCTGCGGTGGCTTGTGGGTAGTTTACCGTACCGCGGGTTTGTACCGTGCATTTTGAATGGCTGCATCTGTAGGTGGTACTTGGATGCTTTGGTTTGATCAGGGGTGGTACTTGGTCCAAAATGTTTGAGATCAACTGGCCTGAAGGATTTGGATGCAGTACCTCAGAAAAGTATATGGTAAGGATGACACAATGCTAGTCAACGAATGGGTGGTAGCACTAGTGGCTAGCGGCAGTAGCAGAACAAGCCAGTTTGGATTGGAACTCTGTGGTGGGTAACAGAGGATGCTGGGTGAACGGAAGAGTTGAATGGCCCAGAAGAATGGCTTGATGCAGAAACCAAATGCAGAAATTCAGAGAGCTGTCACATGTTGAATTTAGCTAGACAATAAGAATGAATTTCCATTCTCTAAAGATAAGGAATATCAGATGCATATTCAGATGGATGCTTTGGGAGAGAGGGGGGGGGGAGGGGGTTGAAGGGTGACACTGACCAGTGGATGTCAACCAAAAGGAGTATAGATGGAGGCAGGGGCGTAGCCAGGAATTGATTTTTGGGTGGGCCTGTGCAAAAGTGGGTGGCCCTGGCTCTAACAGACCATCCTGCCAGCATAGGGGCACCCCTCCAATTCACAATCCAATCCTCGAGCGGTATAATCAAACAGCAGAATTAGCGGAACCTTATATATATACATACTGTCTCCCTCACACACACACAGGTTAAGCAACAATTACCTAGACTGCCGAACGCTACTATGCCATGGCGGACACACACAAAAAAATAATCAGTGCCTACCTCTGTTGTGAGAGGCGTGGGGGCTTGCAATTGAATGTAGTGATAATCTCGTCACTGGCTAGAGAGTCGGCAAATTCCCGTTCAAATGACAGCTAGTTTGCAAAGGTCTCTCATATGTGGACTTTGTTTTTAACTAAAGAAAAGCTGCAAGAGCTAATTTTCACTTGCTGCTTGTAACAGTTCTAAGTACTTCATATACCTGCTTTTAGATTGTTCAGTAGTTTTTCCATTTACTCTGAAGTTAATATTTTATTGCAAAACACAATGAACACACGCTAAACGCAAGATTCAAAATCCGTCTGAAATATTGTATTTAAAATACCATGCAGGGTTTACCTTGCCTTTAAATATACAGAAGACTTTGCATAACATACCAGAAGTATGGGTTTCAGTGGTTGGAGTAAATGCATTGCCCCAAGGGAAATATCGAGTGAGGCGCCATGAGAATAAAAACTGCAAAGGTATTAAAATATTAAGTTCTGAAAATCTTGTTTGATCCTTCATGATACTTTTAAACTTGTATGAATCCGTGACTTACGTACCACAAGACTTGACACTAAATTGGTATAGTCGCATTACAGTGCTAACTAATTAATCGTACCTTTAATTGCAAGAATGGTGTGCTACTGAAAGCGACAAATCCATACTTTGGATGTACTTTAGCTCTGTAAACATCGTTCACTTAAAAATACTGCAGGACATATAGAGGCGATATGAATAGTTATCTGTAAAATGCACACTTGCATCTATCCGTCAATACTATCTTAATGTTATTCATGCATTCCAAAACTTGCTGCTACAAGCAAACACGGGCACTGCCCCTTGCGTTCCAGAATCAATTGTATTTGGGAAGCCAGGCTGTACTCCTTAAAACCCAAGATGCCTGTAGCATCTCATGTGTCTTATTTGTTTCGGGACTGCTCTTGTCATCTACACACAGCTTTTTGAAAAAACATAGATACAGTATATGCACTTGTTTTGCCATGTTGGCTAATAAACCCAAAACCTAGCGCTAGGTAGCTCTAGGAGAGTTTGACGAGAATGATAGCCAATTATGCTACGGCTACCCATACACCTCCTCACAGCATTAACACAATTTTCTAATTGGTCACAAAAGATACAACGAGCCAATAGCAAATTACATACAGATGCAGCCATTCAAAGTGCGCGGCACAGACACGTACCTGAGGTAATTGGCTACGGCCTCGCGCAATGACGCAAAATACCACTGTACATGATTGGTTGACCGACAGGGGCACTCGTGGTGCGTTAGTCGGTCGTAGAAAGATTTAAATGTCTTTACTGTGCCCGTTTTAGTATTGAATATTTAGATGGAATTTTACCACTGAAGGGAAATCTTAGTAGCTGAGCATAAAAAGAATAGCAGCATACTGTAACACGTATGAAGGCCAAAACGATATTAATTTTGGAACATAAACATACAGTATATGGCTGGTCTCGGTACTTTAAAGAAAACATACACACCAGTATTCCATTTCTCCCTAAACATTTTAAGCATCGAAGTCTTTAACTAACGTGATACCGGAGTCAACAAGCATACTTTTAGAATTTGATTAAAAGTGAATATAATATGGAATCGTGTATCTAAAGAAATTAATAACAATATCATTATATTCATGTACCACAACACAAGAATAGTACACGCTGTACGATTTCTGTTGATAATGTTTGTAGGGCTTTTTCAACACTCCTCATGCCACCTTGCCGGTGGCGCTGTGGGTTAGGTTCCTGACTCCTATGTCACACAGTCTGTGATTGAATCCCGCTGGAACCATGACTTTTTTTTAACAAACATTTCTTTGAAAAAATGAAACGTTTCCCTGAGTCAGAGATTAAATAAAACCTCACTCGCACCAAACAAATGTATATTTCTAAATATCACAACATGATTGAATTTAAGTCATTTTAATAACAATGAATAGTTACCTATGTGTTACAATATAAACATTTATATTGATTTACATCGCATTTTGATTTAAATCGCTAACGCATGTTTAAATATATGTGTTTTTTGATTCACAATCAGACAAATGCAACATAAATTGATATCTTTGTCTTCTAAGTATCTTAATAAACTTTCAGCATAGCTTTCGCCCTGTTTAGATTTATTTTTCTTGGGATCTTGGGATCAAACATGGAAAGATTAGATTGTAATCATTTTTATTTTTTAAATACATTTTAGAAAAGTGTAATCTATACTAAAAAGCTGTACACCACCTGCTATAAAGATACATATTGTAATACTTTCGGGTTTGGGTAGGACGGACACAAGAACTCGGGCTTGCGGAGTTAAAGCAAGTTAAAGCCTTGATTTCATATATCACCTTTAAAAGTGGCATCTCAAAGTAATACAGTAGATGCAAAAACAGTTAAAAGGACCACAGATTACAAAGTACATACCCAACACTGATTGTACCCATCTGTCATGCTAATAAAGCACCTTGAATTGCATTGAATTGAGAGGGGGAGGGTGAGCGAGAGAGCACAGCCAGGACAGGCAATTAAGATACACTCCACAGACATTCACAACAGCGACATATGCACATATTGTTAAATTATTATTTGTTTTTCAGGAAGTTAAAAAAACACTTGAATTACTTATCCAGTCTCTCGAAATAAAATTATTTTTCAAGCAATGCAACTAACGTCGGGCAACGTGTTTTTTTTAATCCAACATTGACAGCCACATCTTAAATCTTGTCAGTCAGCTCTTTTTTCTCTATTTGAATTGTGGTGATTCAAACAACTTGGGATAACAAGTGGTCTCAAAGTCACCGAGCTCACAGAGCTTCAACAACAGATGACAATTTCCTTTGTCCTTCCTTAGTCTTCCTGAAATTGTCAGATTATGAGTGAATAAAAGCATTTTATTAAAAACAAGTTTGGGTTTCTTTGGGAGCTATATTATGTTTTTTTCATATGTAAGATATAATGATGTGTTCCTGCATACACATCGCACGACTGTAAAAGCTAGAAAAACAGGTTTTGATTCACATTATCTGGCGAGCCTTGTTTTGTCAAAGGACAGCACACTCTCTCTCGCTTGCCCTAAACGGCCAATACAAAGGGGGGAGTTCAAGGTAGAAGGGGGCGAGATTTCCAGCGAAAGACATCCCCCCCTCCAAAACCCAGTAAGTACAGTACTTACTAGTTAAGAAAGCTAGGTGTTAGCATAAATTATTAGTAATCAATAATATTAAATTTAGCACTGTAATAAATTGTGCTAATAATAAATTCTATTCTACTCTGAGAATGTAGGGGGAGGAAGAATGCCCATGGTCTTTTCACTTATTGCAATATTGTGGACACTCAATTCACTTAAAAAAAAAGACTTTTTTTTGACAGCTGGTACAGCACCCCACTGCGCCCACATTATATTCTCATGTACCGGTAGAATATGTTCATTGTCTTCCAATGAAAGAAGGGTTCCTTTCGCCGTAGTCGGGAGACATTAGAAGCTTGCCACGCCCGGACTGTTACACCAATGCATTAGCATGTTAAAGCGATTTCATTGAGGAGCCTAGCTTTCTTAACTATTAAGTACTGTACTTACTGGGTTTTGGAGGGGGGGAGGTATCTTTTGCAGGAAATCTCGGCCTCAACTTGTGAGTTCGATTAAGAATGAATAAAAGCATTTCATTAATAACGCGTTTGCATTTGTCTGGGTGCTGACAAAGTAAAAAACAATTACTTTTTGACAATGAAGAACTGTGTGTGTGTCTCTCTCTCTGCTGGCGTTTGTAATCGTTTTTATTTTTAAATACATTTTAGCAAAGTAATGTACCATAAAAGTATTGTGAGACATATTTGGGTTAACATGTTCAGTGTTCAGTGTGTGGTAATTTGTTTGGTGCGAGTGAAGTTTTATTTAATCTCTGACCCAGGGAAAAGTGTAGTGTGGACGGTTGAGGAGAGAATGCAGGCTCGTGCTGTGTCCGTTATTCTTTTTGTCTTCTTCTGGCTCGGTTGGATAGTTTTTGTTTTTGTTTTATCAATAAAGTTTGATAATCGGCCAGTGAAAGCTCTGTTGTCCTTCACATGAATGCCTGAAACATTGTACCAAACCCAAGATTTTATAGTATTTTTTCTTTAAAATACCAATAACAGCAACATACAGTTTACATAATATGTTGATGTTCCAAAATTAATATCATTTATGACCTTTATGACCTTCGTTATGCTCTTCATTAATGTCTTAACCGGACCACATCATTATACTTCATTTTGTATTTCTTTAAAAAAAAATAAAAAAAATCGTTTGCCCAGCCCAACAGTATTGTTGTTATTGTTTTTATCCTGTAAAGCGCTTTGAGGAGCCACCTTTAAAGGCGCCATATACAATAAAGTACAATAAAAATTATTATTACAGAAGACAAAGATAGTGATTTACTTTGCATTGTGCATTGTGCTGCTTTAATACAGTTTTAAATAATTAAAAGTCTAAACAGTATCACCTTTATTTATGGGTTTTAAATAAAGACGATTTAAACGCGATTTAAATCAATATAAATGTTTATATTGTAACACATAGGTGACTATTCATTGTTATTAAAATGACTTAAATTCGATCATGTTGTGATATTTAGAAATATAAATTTGTTTGGTGCGAATTCAGTTTTATTTAATCTCTGACCCAGGGAAACGTTTTATTTTTTCAAAGAAATGTTTGTTAAAAAAAAAAGTCATGGTTCCGGCTGGATTCCGGCTTGTGCTGCGGTACATGAATATAATTATATCGTTATTAATTTCTTTAGATGCGCGATTCCATATTATATTCCCTTTTAATCAAATTCTAAAAGTATGCTTGTTGACTTCGGTATCACATTAGTTAAAGTCTTCTATGCTTAAAATGTTTAGGGAGAAATGGAATACTGGTGTGTATTTTTTCTTTAAAGTACGGAGACCAGCCATATACTGTATGTTTATGTTCCAAAATTAATATCGTTTATGGCCTTCACACGCGTTACAGTATGCTCCTATTCTTTTTATGCTCAGCTACTAAGATTTCCCTTCAGTGGTAAAATTCAAGTTAAATATTCAATACTAAAACGGGCACAGTAAAGGCATTAAATATACATATACATACTGTATACAGTACAGTTTGCATACAGTAATATGTTTATGTTCCTAAATCAATCTCTTTTATGAGCATGTGAAAGGCATGGTGAATCTGAGATTCCCAAAAATTGCTGTACTTTGCATGATTGGAAACAAATGCGTGATTGCGAAATGCTGTGGTGTTACTTTTACAAAGACGGTCAATGAAAAAAAGAATATGGACCAGGGCAATACTTTGAGTTTACAGCTTGTCCAAGGTCATTCATTATTAATACTATTAGTAATATCTTCGTTAAAGACTTTGATGGCGACAGGTCAAACATGAGAGGTTGAGCTTTATTAGCTCCACCTTGCAGAAATTCCGGATACTATTATTTTACTTGCGGTACCACATGGTATTATGAGGTACTTTACGAGAATTTACGGTAACTCGCGGTAGGCTGCGTCAAGCGCACTGCAAAATAATGCGGTATCGCCTGCTTGTTTTGAATGGCTGCATCTGTGTGACACAAGACATTGAAAAGCAAATCATGTAATGCAAACAAGGAAAAAAAATCTTAAATTACTTTGGACTGATTTTGTATGCCTAGGATCAGTCAGGGTGGGATAGGTTTTCATTTATAATTGCTTTTCAGAATGTTCAAGCATTTGTTTTTCACAAATAAAAGTTAAATAAATTCTGCTTTAATGTATCTTGATTTGAGTATGTGGGGCCACAAATGTGTTATTTGTTAACTTTCTATAGGCACTGTAAGTGCTCATTGTATTAGCACAGCAAAATGTGATTATTTAGATGCCTTCATAAATGGAAATATACCTATAAAATAATTTATTGCATGTATTACTTAAGCTTTTATTTAAAGTCTTATTCATGTGCTGGTGAACCTAAAAGACAATTGAAACAAAGCATTACTGAACATGACAGCTCTATAATGTCAAAACATGTCAGATCCAGTGTAGACCCTTCATTTTGTTGAAGTTAGTTAGAAATTGCTTCTTAGATATCTGAGATTTAAGAAAATCCACATTGAAAAGGATGGAGGTGTTAATAGTGTTCTTTTTAAGAGGGAGGGATTTGCCATTTTAATAGTTTTGTACTGAATTGATTGATGGCTCAATTAATTGATTGATGGCCATTTTTATAGATTCTTCTTGTTGATTGTTAATTAATATTTTATTGTCCGTAGAAAAATTTGTTTTAGAGTTTATAGGTCACATAATAAGAAAATAAAGAAAATACTTTGTAACCATATCATTTAACCATTGTAAAAAATGTGTTGACTAGATTAATAATGTATGTGTATTTGACTGTTTATGTGGTATGTGTATATCACAATCATCTAACTTCAATAAAGTATTTGTTTAATTGGGGAATCATCTCAATGGAATGTCTGTGTTTACGTTGGTATGTTTTTAGCTAATTATTGTTAGGTAATTTAACTTGATATAATAATCTTCATCTTAACTCCATTATTCAATAATTCATTAAACTCCAGGTCATGACAATCATGACAAATACCCATTTTGCAAAGTTTGAGCATGTAATCTGTTGTCTGTTCTGGTGCTAAATTAAAGAAGCTAGATGTGCTCAGATGGAAATTTTGTCTTCTGTAAGGGCATGTGAGGGTCTTACAATATGAGGAAAAGCAGACAAACTGTCAAATTTCTGAGCCAGATAAGGTCATAAGTGGATTTCACATGAAGTGCTTTAAATTATGCCACAGAAAATACTTTAAGTACGCTGGGCAAACGTCCCGAGATCGAATTCTTCCGCGACGGGGGTACCTTTAAAGCGGAGACGACGGCACCGAAAATTTTTGGCGCGCCCTCTCTTTAAAGCCCTGGCCAAATACGAAGACAGTACGTACAGTTATAATTCAAACGGAATTAAAAACTACACATCCCAGTTACCATGGTGGTGCTTGTGATCATTGCGTTTAACCAACGAAACAGGGCGAAAAATCAGTCACATGACTTTGGGGCAGAGTTTCGAAAGCTTAACCTATCAGCAACGAAGCGAAATTTACACGATAGGCTACCTCAAACTGTCAGTTACACGACTGTGTATGTCGCTTAAGCCACTCCTATTTGGCATTTTAGTTATGGAGGCGAGAAAACGCCCCCCCCCCCCCCTTCTGGGTGTCTGATTTGCCGCCATGTTTGACCGTCCGTGTCCGAATCGCAGTAGCTACGCGTATGAAATAAAGTTCATCCCAGCTACAAAACATATATATTTTTGTGGTAAGAGGGCGCAAAACATCAGTATTTACTGCTATTAATTACTGTACGATTTATAGTTGAAATCTGAGCCTAGATATAAAGTTAAAATCTCGACAAAGCAATGTAGGAAATACAGAGAAAAGAAATCCTTTCTGACATCTAAAATCAGTTTCGATCAAGGTCTCTAAAACGAACAAGAAAAAGAGGATTTTCGGAGGGCAATTACGCTGTGTTTATATAGGATAAGTGATCTATGAGCAATCTAATTTCTTGTTCGTTTAAAACAGTGAAATGTCAGCTGCAAAAGATCGCACCAGAAACAACACTCTCTCTGCCTGTCATAGACGTTCAGGAAAGGCTGAATGAAGTCATGTTAAGAACAATAATTCGGTGATCAATAATAACAGTTGTAGGACAAGAAACAAAAGATAATGAAAACTTCTTTAGGCTAAAACTCAAGTTCATTCTACAAATTAAGGCAAATGAAAATTCAGGATGTTAAAGTGCTAGAGGTGTAAAAAATACAAAAATGCACATGAGTAAAAAGTTTTAGAAATGGAGCAGGTGTTGCTTTGAAATAAGCAAACAGAAAAAAAGCCATGACTAAAGTGCAGAAGAGGGATGCAGGAACACTTGCTTAGATATACAAAAAAAAATCACAAAAAGGTGTATGTTACAAAAGAACATGCAAACATGTTCATCATGTACATCAATTTCCCTTCACGATCAATAAAGTCTTATCTATAAACATGAAACAGAGTGAGGAATCAGAAAATTAGCATGCATAAAAAACAGCAATTCTGTCAATAAGCCCTAAATGAATTAATAGCAACCATGGTTTCATGGAGGGCTTCTCAGATAGTTGGGCATTCAGGTAGATTGCCAGGTGAAAGGATTTGTAAACATACTTTGTTAAAGCAAGTCAGTTTTTTCTGCAACACATAAAATACATTTTTCCAAGAAAGTTTAGCCTTTGTCACTAATGAAACCACTAAATAAAGACATAAATATAGAAATCTTAAGATTTTGTTATTCAATGTTGGTAGCAGGATGAACTGTGCTAAGTGTATATTTTGTCGCAGCTTTGCTGCAAGATGTTAACAGTGAAAAAAGGTATTTAGAAATGAGTTATTTCAAGAAGAAAATGTTCAGAATAATTGCAAATCTAGCAGGATAGAGAAAGCACAGAAAACAGGCAGTTAGATTGATCAGATTAGTATGAAAAGTTATTTAGCAAAGGGAATGAGAAGAGTGACAAACTAGTATGCTTTAGATCTTTTTATCTGGACCAGGGAAAACTGATCATGTTTCTCTATAACAATAATAAAAAACTTTATTTGATATATCAACATTAAAGGTGGCATCTCAAAGCAATACAGTAGATGTAAAAACAGATAAAAGGACCACAGATTACAAAGTAAATACATATAAGAAAGACAAGCAGTTAGAGGTGCTACCAAAATTAGAAAATGAAGCAGATACAGACACTAAGTCTTCTGAAAAGAAAGGTTCTGAGGTTAGATTTAAATGCACTCAGGGTACGTGACTGATATCACTGGGAATACAAATTGAGAGCTCTGGGGTGCAGCTAGAGAAGACCCTGTCACCCACAGAATGTAGATGTTCTTGAGGACAGCTAGAAGACCAGAGTCAGACGGACAAAGGTGGGGAGTAGACAGATAATAAGCCATATACTGTAGGTACTGAATTAGGATGAGGATTTTGAAGTTGACTCGAAACCTGATAGGTAACCAATGCAAGGACTTGAAAACAGGTGTAATGCATCCCTGATAGGATTCTCGCTGTCATATTCTGAACATATTGAAGATTGCTCAGTGTGGATTTAATTTCCCCAGTGAACAGGATGTGCATTTATTAATTCTAGAAAAAAAAGCCTTTCTTGACTTCTCTAGTTCTTAGTTTCACTAGTTCCCTTTAAAATAAACTATTATGCCACAATGCAGAGTATTATATGGACAGTATTTACACATGATATTGTGATTTAAAGAAATGAACACAAGCAGCTTTTCGAGATTTAAGTGTTGGCTGAGTTATTGCAGGATAAAAAACTAGAGATGTTGGTAAGAAGATAATTTTGGGATAGCTGAGGAATACACTGATAACAAGAACACTTCCTAATGGGGTTAGGCATACTTTTGATGAAGATGATGAAGTTAACAGACTGTTTGTTTACATAGATACTGAAATGAGGATTGTATTTTAGATTTTGTGTAGTTGCTAGCATTGAACTGTGTGTTGGATGCACATGAATTGAAGGAATGGGCAAACATCGCTGATGCGGATCCACAGAGCCAGCATATTAAGATGTTTATAATTAGAGGCAATTTGTTTAAATAACTAGGTATGGATACTGATGTGCAAGAGAGGTGGAAAGGCTGTTTACTTAAGCCAGCACTATAAAATATTTTATTCTCAGTGAGATGCTGCCATTTCATAGTGGGTTTCTAACACTGAGTATAGTTCAATCCACACAGTGCCTTTACTTCCATCCATTTCTAATCTCTTTATCCAGTACAGAGGATTAGGAGCCTATCCCAGTAAGCAACGGACACAAGGCAGAATACACCCTGGACATAGCGCCAGTCCATCACAGGACAAACAGACACAAACACACACACACCAGGGCCAGTTTTCCCATAAACCAATTAACTTACCAGTATGTTTTGGAGTGCGAGAGGGAGTCATATCACACATATGGAGAAAAACCATGTAACCCAGAGAGAACATGCAAACCCCACACACACAGGATGGCAGGAATTGAATCTAGGACCCCAGTGCTCCAAGATAGCAATGCTAACCACTTTGCCACCATTATAAATGGATGGATATCTTAGTTATCTTTCTAGTTCACAGGTTTGCATGCATAATTTAATTTTGAAAGGCGCTGAGACATCAGGTACTACTGTTGTATTTATGAAAAAGAAACAAAACAAAAAGCATACTAACAACTGTGCCATCCTACTCTTTAGTTAATACAATTTATTATTTATAAACAGTTAACATTGTTAGCAAAATATTTTGAATTATATTTAATTAGTCAGATTTAATGTATATTTGAACAATGAAAATATATTTTTACAAGATGCGGGGGAAAGTGCAACAACTTATTACAGTGCTAAATTTAATATTGATTGCTAATAGTTTATGCTAACACCTAACTTTCTTAATAAGGTGTAATTAAAACAGTGAACTAAGTGATAACATACCATTCAGAAATACAATCGAGAATAGTTTTGTGGTGTTTGTATGGATGAAACGTTTCTAAAATGTATAACGTAACAAATTTAAAGACGATTAAATTCTGTAATCTTTCCACTTGTAATGTCATTAGACAGAACAAGAAGTTTCTGCTTTGTCTAAGGATGGTATCAAAAAGTAGTCTAGGTGGTGAGAAAGCTGTGCTTAATGATAATTAAGTGACTTAAAAGTAAAAAGAGATGCTTCATATTGCTTGAATAATTTTAAAAACTAAGTTATAAATGCAGACGCGATCGCTGCCATAAGCGCTCCAGGCAGTAGAACGTTCGTTCTGTGTTGCTGCGCTCCGCGCCTCCTCCCTCTCTCGGTGCCGCGCCCCTCTCTGACGGAGCGCAGTGGGCGGTACGCTATTTTCAGAGCCTCTGATTGGGAAAAAAAGACCTGCTGATGAGTTTCACACAACAGGAAGAGAAAAGAATGGGATTTTTTCTCTTCGAAACGTGTGTTGTCTTTATGAAATTCGTGTATTTTAAACGTTTAATTAAGAAGTAAAAACCTTAAACGTACACAGAGATTCTGAGCTGATCACGAGGAAGAAAAATCACCCATTTTTCGCGCATAAAAAGTGGTTTTTAACTCTCGTAACCCATTTTTATAGGTTTTAAAGTCGTGCAATGTCTAAGTTAAGCAGGAACACATCATTATATCTCATTTTTTATTTCTTTTTAAAAAAAATTAAAAATCGTTTGCCCAGCCTACTTTAAGAAATAACAGAGAATGTACAAGGATCTGGATTTTCTGCTGTGATCATGAACGAGATAGCAGATGTTTCAGTCTGAGTGTAGGTGTGAATTTGCATTAGAATAGTTAAGAAAGGGTAGCCAACATTCCATTGGCTAAATATGGGTTTGCAGGAGTAACTATGAGCCTGTATTTGTTTTCACAACTTTATTCTTATATTAGTTACAACTTAAATTGCTTCTTCCCTGCTTATTGATATAATCATTGTAGATATTGCTGTATTGATTCTGAAGCTTGGAAAGATGCTTTCCTGTAATGAACACTGTTAACATCATTACCACAGGGGTAATTGTTGTGTTTATTTCCCATTATATTAAACTAGCCACAGGTAACTTCTCCTTATAGATTCTATCAAGCAATTCATGTTATTTATGGTGTTTTAATCCAGCTATTGAATTATAATAATTAAGACGTAGGCCTATTGAACTTTTCAAGGGTATTTCCTGTTGCTCTTAATAGCATTTAACAATTCCTCTTTTTCACTGTTTGAAGAAGTCCTTTCATAACATTAAAGTTTACTTTTGATCAGACTGCATTTATTCACTACATCTGACTATTTTCTACCCGTCAATTAAATGATCCAGTCCACAAATGCACTTGATCCTGGGATTCTAAAAATAAACAAAACACTTATCTGGAAGTTCTTTTTGTTCGCTTTCCTAGATTTCATCATTTTGGTGGTTGGTTTTATAGTCAGTTTTTGCTATCTCGTTATTTCTTTGGTTTGTACAGAGTTCTTCATAGAGCTGGTCAATATTGATTGCTTCAGTCAGTTTAAGTGTGCATGTCCTGTTTAAAATTCACCTTGTGATCTGGGAGTAACTTTTCCCACAACTGCCTGTTATGGGATCCAAAGAAACTCATCATTATTTTTGATTATTTATACATCAGTGTTGCAGTTTTGTTTGCTTCAAATGTCTCATAAGCTGATCAAAAACTTTACCCTTATAATACAATAAATTAATAAAACCATTTGATGGAATTAAAACAATCTCCACTTAACGTTTAGTATTTATTTTGCCAAACACAGCAAAATGTTGTTTTTTTTGTCCTTGCAGTCAACTTCCTGTGATGGCTACATACTGTAAATGCTATTTGTATACCACAATACAATTCATCCTTGTCTTTGTCTCCAGACTTCACCGAGAGGACATTCACCCAAACTTAATTTTCTACATTGTGTGCACTGTTTTCTCTCTTCTGAGCAGGTTACAATTTCAAAGATTGTGACCACTAATCAAAATCAGATATGATTATAGATGAGGTAGGAGTGACTTGTCTGTGTGCTGTGCTGTTTCATTCTTGATTTATTTCTTTAATTATGACATTTTAGTTGATTATTTTATCAACCAATTATCATGAAGTGCTTCCAATGGCTAGTCATTAAGTCCAGACTGCCCACCGCTCTGGACCCCCTCCAGTCCCAATCAGTCTACTGATAAAGCTGTATCCCTCACCCTTCACCTTGCCCTGTCCCATCTGGATAAGAGGGACACTTACAGTAATTAAGAATGCTGTTCATTGACTTCAATTCAATATTCAGCACAATCATCCCCATGAAACTGATAGAAAAACTGAGCTTGCTGAATCTAAATGCCTCCCTCTGCAACTGGATTCTGGACTTTCTGACCAAGAGACCTCAGACTGGATTGGAAACAACATTTCTAGAACCACCATACCACCATGAACCCTGGACCCCCCAGGGTTGTGTACTCAGCCCGCTCCTGTTCACGCTGATGACTCATGACTGCACTGCTAAACACAGTGCAAATTACATAATCAGATTTGCTGATGACACAAAAGTGGTGCGCCTCATACAGATGCAGCCATTCAAAGTGCGCGGTACAGACACCGCAGTACAGATACCGCAGGTAAGATGACACGCGATACCGCGGTGCGTGATAGGTTGACCGACAGGGGCACTCGTGGTCCGTTGGTCTGTCGTAGAAAGACTTACTGTAAACGCCTTTACTGTGCCCGTTGTAGATATTGAATTTTACCACTGAAGGGAAATCTTAGTAGCTGAGCATAAAAAGAATAGGAGCATACTGTAACGCGTGTGAAGGCCATAAACGATATTAATTTTGGAACGTAAACATACAGTATATGGCTGGTCTTGGTACTTTAAAGAAAAAAATACACACCAGTATTCCATTTCTCCCTAAACATTGTAAGCTTCGAAGTCTTTAACTAACGTGATACCGGAGTCAACAAGCATACTTTTAGAATTTGATTAAAAGGGAATATAATATGGAATCACGTATCTAAAGAATTTAATAACGGTATGATTATATCCGTGTACTGCGGCAGGACTGTGTAAGGCTGTTTCGCCTACCTGATCATGCGAGCTGTCTTGTAGCCTACTGGTCTAGGTGCGTGACTACCAGCTGGCAGGTTGTGTGTTCGAATCCAGCTGGTGTTGGACTTTTCATTTTTATTTATTTATTTTTTAATCGCGTAACATAAACATATTAGCGTATGCAAACTGTACTGTATACAGTATGTATATGTATATTTGATGTCTTAACTGTGCCCGTTTAATTGAATTAAAAAAAAATTATTTAACACGAACATTAAGCTGTTTACATCTTCCGCCTGAGAACAGTCACCCGTTGCTACCCAACGCAGAATGGTGATTGGCTGACACTATCTGACACCCCTCTGATTGGAGAAAAAAGACGTGCTGGCGTGCTATACACACTACCAGGAAGAGGATTTCTTTCTATTCAAAACATGTATTTTAAAAGTTTAAGAAGTAAAAACCTTACAGCGTACACAGATTTCTAAACTGATCAGGATCGTTATCTTTGTCTTATGCATAATAATGTTCACCGCTCTGTCCAGCAAATTAATAATAAACTTTATTTTATATAGCGTTTTAAACGAATAAGTAATTAGATTGCTCATAAACCTAATCACTTGCTTTTTCTTTTTATTTAGGCTCAGATTTCAACTATAGATCGTATTATTAATAACCATAATAACAACCAACCAACAAAAACAACCATATAAACATAATGGTGGTGCTGGACCTTCCAGTTTTATTTATTTATTTTTTAATCGCGTAACATAAACATATTACCGTATGCAAACTGTACTGTATACAATATGTATATGTATATTTAATGTCTTAACTGTGCCCGTTTAAGTATTGAATATTCATATCTAATTTTACCACTGAAGGGAAATCTTAACATAAACATACAGTATATGGCTGGTCTCGGTACTTTAAAGAAAAAAATACACACTGGTATTCCATTTCTCCCTAAACATTGTAAGCTTTGAAGTCTTTAACTAACGTGATACCGGAGTCAACAAGCATACTTTTAGAATTTGATTAAAAGGGAATATAATATGGAATCGCGTATCTCAAGAAATTAATAACGATATAATTATATTCATGTTGCAAAAGAACTGCAACGGACATAAAAACTCCCTTGCATGGTTTCATTACGACCAGAATCGGTCTTGAGATATTTTTAACTTGATTTACAGTATTTGAGAGGTATGTCTTAACACCGATACTACAGTGCTTAAGTACTGCTCACATATATGTTTCTAGGTTTATATTATGCATTTCATACGGTCAAATTACTTTTGAGCAATAAGAAGCGAGAAACGGAATGCGTTTTACTTTCGTTTTGTGCTGGGACCCGTGGATTGATTAGAGATATCAAGTACATACAAGTCATTTTTTAAATGTTGTAGTTCGTCTTGAAAAAATGTTACGAGTACATCATCTATCAACAATTACACAGGTTCTGTTTCCATATTGCAGATTTTGGTTACGTAATATTATTTTCTAGATTTCACGTTGTGAATATGATGGGATGTCTGATGGGATGTTCCTAAAAATCCATCCTCTGTAAAACGTCTTCTCTAGTTGTCCTGCATATGTATTCGCTAATGAAGCTGTGTGTTCTGAGCCTAGCCAGCTTAGAGGGCTAAAGACAGCTTGTGTTTAAATTGAGTGTAAGGCAATTTATGCTTCTAAAGTCATGGTCAGCATTTATCTTTGTACTGTGCTGTAAACTTGTTCTGTGCCAAGTCACATTATTTTATAGCGTTTTTAAAGCGTCCCATGTCACATGGTCTGTGATTGAAACCTGTAAAACCGGTTTAATTCGTCACAGCCAGCACTCTTCAGGTGTGAGGGTCTTCTGCTCAGAATGAAACGCTAAAATGTTTGTGTATATTCTAATGGTAGTGGGGGCGGGGTGTGTGGGAACAGGTTTGGTTGAAACATTTTCTCTGAAAGCATTTTCTTCTTGTAACCGATCTTGTTACAGCATGTTACAGTTTACTATTATTAACCATATTAATTTTAAGTGCTTAATGTAAAATCTTGTAAAAATATATTTTCATTGTTCAAATATACATTAAGTCTGACTATCATATAATAAGTTAAATACAAAACTAAAGAAAAAATAGGGTTAAATATAATTCAAAATATTTTGCTAACAATGTTAACTGTTCATGAATAATAAAATGTATTAACTAAGGAGTAGGATGGCACAGTTGTTAGTATGTTTTTTATTTTTTTTTAACCCAATCTCCGGGAAACCATTAGTACGATGGTGAATCGGAGATTCTCAACCCTTGCTGCGTACGACTGGAAAAGAATTCGTGATCGGATCAACGAAATGCTTCGTAGGAGGAGGCGGTCTTTTCCTCTTGTCTAACAGTCTGTCCACAAACAAAACATTCCTGTTAGACAAGAGGAATTGAAAAAAAAACAATGTTGTCAATGAAAACCGGTGTGTGTGTCTCTCCCTGCTGGATGTCCCTCTCACAAACTGCTGAATTAATAAAATAATTTTATTGAAAACGAGTTTGCGATTGTCTGGTCTTTAAATTCTGGAGATACGCGATTCCATATTATATTCCCTTTTAATCAAATTCTAAAAGTATGCTTGTTGACTCCGGTATCGCGTTAGTTAAAGACTTCGATGCTTAAAATGTTTAGGGAGAAATGGAATACTGGTGTGTATGTTTTCTTTAAAGTACCGAGACCAGCCATATACTGTATGTTTAAGTTCCAAAATTAATATCGTTTATGGGCTTCACACGCGTTGCAGTATGCTCAGGCACTAAGTAAAAGGAGATGCTTCGTATTGCTTGACTAATTTTAAAAACTAAGTTATAAATCTAAAAATTGCAGGCGCTGCTCTGGTGCGTCGGCTCCTACACAGTGCCTGTCTGCCGTAAGCGTTACAATATACATACAGTACCCAACACTGCTTGTACCCATCTGTCATGCAAATAAAACACCTTGAACTGAATTGAATTGAGGGGAGAAGGGGGGGATACTAAAGCCAATACTGGCTCAATGGGCTTTGACGTGCTAATGCGTTGGTTTAACGGTCCGGGTGTGGCAGGCTTCCAATGTCAACTCGACTCGATTAGAAGACAATGAACGTATTTTAGCCCTAAATGAATTAATAGCAAACATGGTTTACATAAAATACATTTTTCCAAGAAAGTTTATAATAATACGATCTATAGTTGAAATCTGAGCCTACTTTAAAAATAAAGGAAAAGCATTTTCAGAGAGCAATCACGCTGTGTTTATGTAGAAAAAGTGATTAGGTTTATGAGCAATCTAATTACCTATTTGCTTAAAACGCTATATAAAATAAAGTTTATTTAGAGATGAATGATCAGTGTCGCAGTTTAAATAATGTGAGTCAGGAAACTAAGACAGCGCCACCGGATTTAATAACGCAATAAAAACGCTATAAAATAATGTGACACAGTACAGCACAGTACAACAATACTGAGCATGACTTTAGAAGCATAAATTACCTTACACTCAATTTAAACACAAGCTGTCTTTCTGTATGAACCTCTAAGCTGGTTCATACAGAAAATGTAGAAATGCATTAGCCTGATCATGATTAAAAAACACATAATTAAACACGCGTTTGCGATTTAAATCAGAACACGATTTAAATCAATATAAATGTTTATATTGTAACGCATACTGTCCAGCCTCCATTTCTCTATAAAAAATTACTGTTGCACACACACACACAATAGAAGCAGGAACCGCTGTCAGAAGGGAAGATGTATTCAAAATATCGCAAATATCGATCATGTTGCGATATTTTGAAATATAAAAGTCAATTGATTGTCCATAATATCGCTTACCTATTTTTTCGAAGAAATGTTTGTTAAAATAAAAGTCCAGCACCAGCTGGATTCGAACACACAACCTGCCAGCTGGTAGTCACGCACCTAGACCAGTAGGCTACAAGACAGGTCGTGTGATCAGGTAGGCGAAACAGCCTTACACAGTCCTGCCGCAGTACACGGATATAATCATACCGTTATTAAATTCTTTAGATACGCGATTCCATATTATATTCCCTTTTAATCAAATTCTAAAAGTATGCTTGTTGACTCCGGTATCACGTTAGTTAAAGACTTCGAAGCTTACAATGTTTAGGGAGAAATGGAATACCGGTGTGTATTTTTCCTTGTGATATTTTAAGCTCTAGTTGAATGATAGGTGTCGCATTTTAAATCATTTTCGTAGCTAGAAATTATGAAACGCCCTTTTAAAAGCAAGGAAGTTTTTATGCCCCGTTGAAGTAAAACAAAATGCCTGACAAAGTATGGCTTGGACAGATTCCAAGTGCTTGTACAAATGTGCTAAAGAAATTATACTTTGAGTATACAGCTTGTCCAAAGTCATCCATTATCAATACTATTAGTAATATCTTCAGTAAAGGCTTTGATGCATAAATATTTCTGATGAAGGTAGGTTGTGTACTTCTGTCCAACTGAGCAATCTTGCTTTCATAATATATACCAACATTTTAATGACTGATGATTAACATGCTGTAATACACAGTTCAAATTAAAGGCTCAAATGCTGTACATGAGAGGTTAAGCTCCCCCTGGCGGTTTTACAAGGCGACGCCGGATAGTTAGTCACGTGACACACATGACACACGTGATACCGCGTGATACTGCGTGATACTGTGACACGCCCACCGCGGTATGCCGCGAAATACCTCACCCATTTTGAATGGCTGCATCTGTAAGTAACAACAATGATAAGTTTATTTATCAAATGCACAACAATGGCAATGAAATGTCTTTTCTGCGAGATCACAAAAATCACAAAATTAAGGTTACCAATGAGGCATCATATATGACCGTTGCAGTTCCCTTGCTGCTCCACTCTACTGGTTCGTCTTGCAACACCTGGGCATGAACCCAGGTCTCTGGCATAATGCAACAGGGAACCAGCCGAATGAGCTAAAAGAGACCTCCCTCAGTGGCTGAGGTCCCTGCTGCGTGCAGGGAGGACAATGACATCACCGTGTCCATACAGAGAGGAGGTGGAGCAATTAGTGGATTGATGCTTAGACAACAATCTGTCTCTGAATATATATAAGAAAAAAGATATGATAATTAACTTCAGGAAGGCCTGCACTGATCACTCCCCACTGCACATGGAGACAGCTAGAAGTACTAAGTTTGGACCATCAACACCACCTCCCTAGCTAAAAACCTCCCTGCTGACCGATTAAGCGTCTTAAATGAAATTGTGTCCTCCGGCATTGAAACCTCGATCTTGAGAAATCAACTTTAATGGAAAAGCCTTTGCATCCAGAGAGTTACCTTCCTCACCAAGTTCTCTTGTCCAAGCTCAGTGAGTGGTGGCCAATACTCAAAGGGCTGCTAAATTAAATTGTAACATAGTCCTCAAGCACAGAGGCATCAACACCAATGACTGGGATGAATAAGATTTCAGATCAATCAGCGTGGTACCACTTAGTACATTAAAGCATGCATGACTTCAAGACCTAATGACTTTGACAAGAAGGGATGTTGTGGAAAGAGAAGGAGACCAACTCAGTTCTGTCAATAAAGTCCATACAGATATGAGAAAAGAAACAACCCTTATGACCTTCAGACTTTGCTCTAGATCAGTCAGTCTCTGCTGCCTTTATGCCTATGGGCCTATATTACTTTTAAGTATGGTACTGTAGGTATGGTCTCTCTTGACATTGACCTCGTTTCATTGCCAAGTAGTCAAGTAGTCCTGGTAATTGCACATCCTACACCCATCTCTCTGTATCCACAAATTACAAAAGCCCTGCTCACCTTAAGAAACACCAGCATCTTCATGTGAAGTAGAAAGCAGCACTCACTGCAAATGCTCAGTAGTGAGTTGAGGAGGATGTAAAAATAATAACAGCAACAAAAATGTGAGGTCGAACCATGTAATTTCATAAGTCATTTGAAAGTGAACAAACACAATTTCTACTTCTCTGCTATTTAATAGACTAAAAATAACATGACAATGCAGAACGTACATTTTTTAAGTGATAGTCTTGATGTTTGATATCTATGAAGGAAATGTCTGTTGCTTTTTACAGATAAAATGGTCACTTCTGACTTCACAAATATGAACTAAGGAAAATATGGTATTTCCATGTCCATAACTGAAAAGCCTAAAAGCCTTTGGGTAACCTGACATATAAATCTATAAAAATGAAATAAGTGTACTTTGCAATAGCAACCTCTATTGATTTACGCAGAGAAAATCATTCAGCTGAATAAAACTTTCTTTTGCTCTGATTTATAAGTCTTATTGCAGGGTACTTGCCCTTTATTTCTCTGTTTTATATGACTTGCTTTTATTTAATGTGAGAGCTTTTTTGTTTTTTGTGATTTGAGTTTTCTACTTAAGTTATTTTCATGCACTTGTGTTGAGCTTCCAAAGATGTTATAGAATAATCCATTGTTATAGCAATTGGATGCAAATAACAATTTAGGGATTTATTTATAAAAGGTGCAGAAACTTGGATCAGTTCCCAAACCTTTGCGCTCACTGACTAGGTGGCAATTCTTGTTGCCGTGTATCTCAAAAAAGACTTCTAATTCGAATTTTTGGAAAGACTAAACAAATTGAAAAAATGTTTAATTTTCAGGTACAGTTTGGAAAAACTAAATCACTTTCTCCTGATTTCAGGTTTGGTATTTGTTTTGAACACAACCCTATTTATTTCTGCTTATTCCCTTACTGTGTCCAAAAATATTAACCATCTAAAATGACCTAGAAATCAATGCTGTTATCAGCTTGCATCTGTTTTATTTAAAATATACATCCTCTTTAATCATATCCCTGGAGTCGTATAAAGTATTTTTTTTTCAAACAATGTGTATTATTATATTATATTTTAATTTTGTTCTAAGGATAATTAACTAATCATACAGATGCAGCAATTCAAAGTGCGCGGTACAGACACGTACCGGAGGTAATTGGCTACAGCCTCGCACATCGTGACGCACATTGATGCAAAATACCGCTGTATGTGATTGGTTGACCAACAGGGGCACTCGTTGGTCGGTAGTAGAAAGATTTAAATGTCTTTACTGTGCCCGTTTTAGTATTGAAAATTTAGATGGAATTTTACCACTGAAGGGAAATCTTAGTAGCTGAGCATAAAAAAAATAGGAGCATACTGTAACGCGTGTGAAGGCCATAAACGATATTAATTTTGGAACATAAACATACAGTATATGGCTGGTCTCGGTACTTTAAAGAAAAAATACACACCAGTATTCCATTTCTCCCTAAACATTTTAAGCATCGAAGACTTTAACTAATGTGATACCGGAGTCAACAAGCATACTTTTAGAATTTGATTAAAAGGGAATATAATATGGAATCGCGCATCTAAAGAAATTAATAACGATATAATTATATTCATGTACCGCAGCACAAGCCGGAATCCAGCCGGAACCATGACTTTTTTTTTTTAACAAACATTTCTTTGAAAAAATAAAACGTTTCCCTGGGTCAGAGATTAAATAAAACTGAATTCGCACCAAACAAATTTATATTTCTAAATATCACAACATGATCGAATTTAAGTCATTTTAATAACAATGAATAGTCACCTATGTGTTACAATATAAACATTTATATTGATTTAAATCGCGTTTAAATCGTCTTTATTTAAAACCCATAAATAAAGGTGATACTGTTTAGACTTTTAATTATTTAAAACTGTATTAAAGCAGCACAATGCACAATGCAAAGTAAATCACTATCTTTGTCTTCTGTAATAATAATTTTTATTGTACTTTATTGTATATGGCGCCTTTAAAGGTGGCTCCTCAAAGCGCTTTACAGGATAAAAACAATAACAACAATACTGTTGGGCTGGGCAAACGATTTTTTTTATTTTTTTTTAAAGAAATACAAAATGAAGTATAATGATGTGGTCCGGTTAAGACATTAATGAAGAGCATAACGAAGGTCATAAAGGTCATAAATGATATTAATTTTGGAACATCAACATATTATGTAAACTGTATGTTGCTGTTATTGGTATTTTAAAGAAAAAATACTATAAAATCTTGGGTTTGGTACAATGTTTCAGGCATTCATGTGAAGGACAACAGAGCTTTCACTGGCCGATTATCAAACTTTATTGATAAAACAAAAACAAAAACTATCCAACCGAGCCAGAAGAAGACAAAAAGAATAACGGACACAGCACGAGCCTGCATTCTCTCCTCAACCGTCCACACTACACTTTTCCCTGGGTCAGAGATTAAATAAAACTTCACTCGCACCAAACAAATTACCACACACTGAACACTGAACATGTTAACCCAAATATGTCTCACAATACTTTAATGGTACATTACTTTGCTAAAATGTATTTAAAAATAAAAACGATTACAAACGCCAGCAGAGAGAGAGACACACACACAGTTCTTCATTGTCAAAAAGTAATTGTTTTTTACTTTGTCAGCACCCAGACAAATGCAAACGCGTTATTAATGAAATGCTTTTATTCATTCTTAATCGAACTCACAAGTTGAGGCCGAGATTTCCTGCAAAAGATACCTCCCCCCCTCCAAAACCCAGTAAGTACAGTACTTAATAGTTAAGAAAGCTAGGCTCCTCAATGAAATCGCTTTAACATGCTAATGCATTGGTGTAACAGTCCGGGCGTGGCAAGCTTCTAATGTCTCCCGACTACGGCGAAAGGAACCCTTCTTTCATTGGAAGACAATGAACATATTCTACCCGTACATGAGAATATAATGTGGGCGCAGTGGGGTGCTGTACCAGCTGTCAAAAAAAAGTCTTTTTTTTTAAGTGAATTGAGTGTCCACAATATTGCAATAAGTGAAAAGACCATGGGCATTCTTCCTCCCCCTACATTCTCAGAGTAGAATAGAATTTATTATTAGCACAATTTATTACAGTGCTAAATTTAATATTATTGATTACTAATAATTTATGCTAACACCTAGCTTTCTTAACTAGTAAGTACTGTACTTACTGGGTTTTGGAGGGGGGGGGGGTGTCTTTCGCTGGAAATCTCGCCCCCTTCTACCTTGAACTCCCCCCTATGTATTGTCCGTTTAGGGCAAGCGAGAGAGGGTGTGCTATCCTTTGACAAAACAAGGCTCGACAGGTAATGTGAATCGAAACCTGTTTTTCTAGCTTTTTCAGTCGTGCGATGTGTATGCAGGAACACATCATTATATCTTACATATGAAAAATACATAATATAGCTCCCAAAGAAACGCAAACGTGTTTTTAATAAAATGCTTTTATTCACTCATAATCTGACAATTTCAGGAAGACTAAGGAAGGACAAAGGAAATTGTCATCTGTTGTTGAAGCTCCGTGAGCTCGGTGACTTTGAGACCACTTGTTATCCCAAGTTGTTTGAATCACCACAATTCAAATAGAGAAAAAAGAGCTGACTGACAAGATTTAAGATGTGGCTGTCAATGTTGGATTAAAAAAAACACGTTGCCCGACGTTAGTTGCATTGCTTGAAAAATAATTTTATTTCGAGAGACTGGATAAGTAATTCAAGTGTTTTTTTAACTTCCTGAAAAACAAGTAATAATTTAACAATACGTGCAAATGTTTTTTTATGATATGTCGCTGTTGTGAATGTCTGTGGAGTGTATCTTATTTGCCTGTCTGTCCTGGCTGTGCTCTCTCCCTCTCTCAATTCAATTCAATTCAAGGTGCTTTATTAGCATGACAGATGGGTACAATCAGTGTTGGGTGTTTACTTTGTAATCTGTATTGCTTTGAGATGCCTCTTTTAAAGGTGATATATAAAATCAAGGCTTTAACTTGCTTTAACTCCTCAAGTCTGAGTTCTTGTGTCCGTCCTATCTGATCCCGAAAGTATTACAATATGTATCTTTATAGCAGGTGGCGTACAGCTTTTTAGTATAGATTACACTTTTCTAAAATGTCATCGGAAAATACAAGAAGTTTCTGCTTTGTCTAAGGATGGTATCAAAAAGTAATCTAAGTGGAGAAAGCTGTGCCTAATGATAATTAAGGGACTTAATTTAAGGACTTAAAAGAGATGCTTCATATTGCTTGACTAATTTTAAAAACTAAGTTATAAATGCAGAAGCTCTCTCTGTGCCGCGCCGGGTCTAAATATCTAAATATACATTCGCCCTAGGCAGAGGCTGAAGAGCGCCCGGCTGGGGTGCGTGGGGAAGAGCAGGACAGGAGTGAAAGTGGTCAGGGCGGGGTTTAGGAAGGCTGCTGACCAGTGCGGCTGTCCCACAGTGAAGCGGGCGTACAGTCTGGGGAGGTATCCGTTTTCCTTGTAAATAGTTCCCTGCTTCTGCAACCCTGGGTCTTACTCTCTCTCTTTTCTCTCTCTCTCGGGCGCGCGGGCAGTGTGTTGGCTCGCGCTGTTGGCGGGCGGGGGCACAGGAGAGCCGGGCTAGCAGGTGGTGAAGGAGAAGAAAAATAAAGGCTTTCACTTCCTTTAACTCTGCAAGTCTGAGTTCTTGTGTCCATCCTATCCAAACCCGAAAGTATTACAATATGTATCTGTATAGCAGGTGGTGTACAGCTTTTTAGTATAGATTACACTTTTCTAAAATGTATTTAAAAAATAAAAATGATTACAATCTAATCTTTCCACATTTGATCCCAAAATCCCAAGAAAAATAAATCTAAACGGGGAGAGAGCTATGCTGAAAGTTTATTAAGATACTTAGAAGACAAAGATACTGTATCAATTTATGTTGCATTTGTCTGATTATGATTAAAAAAAACACATATAATTAAACGCGTTTGCGATTAAAATCAAAATGCGATTTAAATCAATATAAATGTTTATATTGTAACGCATACTGTACAGCCTCCATTTCTCTATAAAAATTTAAAAGATCATGTGCACAGCCTAAGAGGGGGGTCCACTGTCAGTGACTGCTGACAATCCTCAATACACCCATGTGAAAAATTAATAAAGCAAATATAAACGTCATATTTACAATTTGTTGATAATAGAAATGTTAAGTTCTCTTAAGCTTTGTGATAGTTGAACCAAAATAGTTGAGCAAAAGATCAGCTGCACTGGTAAGATGCGACACCGAAGATATGATTAATAACCTTTTAAATCTGAAGGGAGATCTAAAGGGATCCCCCCCACACACACAATAGAAGCAGGAAGCAGGACCAGGGACCATTGTCAGAAGGGAAGGTGACTATTCATTGTTATCAAAAATGACTTAAATTCGATCATGTTGTGATATTTAGAAATATAAAAGTAAATTAATTGTCCATAATATTGCTATTCTATTTTTTCAAAGAAATGTTTGTTAAAAGAAAAGTCACGGTGCCAGCTGGATTTGAACACACAACCTGTAGGTTTAGTAATCAGGCATGTAGACCAGTGGGCTACTAGAGAAGTCACATGAAGAGAGAGGCGAAACAGCTCTACACAGCCCTGTCGTAGTATACGAATATAATCATATCGTTATTAATTTCTTTAGATACGCGATTCCATATTATATTAACAGAAAAGCTTAAAACTACCACTTTTTTACACGCTATTTCACATGTTAGTTAAAGACTTCGATGCTTAAAATGTTTAGGGAGAAATGAATACCGGTGTGTATTTTTCTTTAAAGTACCGATTCCTGGAATCCGACTGGCTGACAGCCTTCTGAAGTGGTTCCATAATATCTGGTATACGGAAAAGAAAGCGTTGATAAAAAAGCCTGGATTCTCATGTATCTGATACAAGTATCTTTTAATACAGTCTTTGATGTGCTCTTGAGGATCCTTGTGATATTTTGAGCTCTGGTTGAATGATAAGTGTCGCAGTTTAAATAATTTTCGTAGTTAGAAATTATGAAACGCTCTGTTAAAAGCAAGGGAGTTTTTATGTCCGTTGCAATAAATGAAAATGCCTGACAAAGTAGGGCTTGGACAGATTCCAAGTGCTTGTACAAATATGCTAAAGAAATTAGCAAAAAAAAGTCATTCCTTTATCGTATTGGCTAGCTAATGTCCTGTCCTCGTTAGTTAGATCTACGAAATGCTGTGGTGTTTGTCAAAGAAAAAACTAAAAGTATTTTCGTTTAAAATTACGGTTAGAAAGAATGTGGACCAGCGTAATACTTTGAGTTTACAGCTTGTCCAAAGTCATTCATTATTAATACTATTAGTAATATCTTCGGTAAAGGCTTTGATGCATAAATATTTCTGATATAGGTAGGTTGTGTACTTTTGTCCAACTGAGCAATTTTGCTTTCATAAAATATACCAACTTTTTAATGACTGATGATTAACATGCTGTAATAAACAGTTTAAATTTAAAAGCTCAAATGCTGTACATGAGAGGTTAAGCTTTATTGGCTCCTCCTGGTGGTTTTACAAGGTGATTCCGGATACTTTCCGGCACAACGTCAAATGACGCAATATACCGCGTGATACTGCGTTTTGATGCGACACGCCCACCGGGGTATACCGTGAAATACCCCACCAATTTTGAATGGCTGCATCTGTATATTTTAAAATATTAGGTCAGATATATTTTTGGATACAGCACACTCACAAGTCTGAGGGATATCTGAAACTTGCCCACTTCCTATACACACACCAAATTCAAAGAATTCTAATGAACAAGGGAGGTGTGAAATGCACACATTATGGAACAAGTTGCATTTCTATTTCATGATGCAACATCAACACACATACACACATATATAGTATATAGAGTGTGTAGTTCAAGTGGGTACTGTAGCTGTGTCAGCATGCTTAGGCTGCAAAGGAAGAAGTAAAGGTTTATTCTATGGTGAAGAGAGAAGAAAAGAAACATAACGTTTCGGCTGAGGATCCTTCATCGGGTGACAACCAAAGAAGCACAACCACGAATATGTATACAGAATCAGAATCTAACTTATTGTCTGCATACTTTAGACATTTTCCTTTGGTGTCACTTACAATATAACAATATATGGCACAACAATATAAAGTGTACATAAAACTTTTTACAGATTTTTACCATGTATACAATCAACAACACCACTCACCCTGAGCACTGGAACCCCACAAGGCTGCTGTCTGAGTCCAAGGTTGTACTCCCTGTTCACTCACTACTGCACAGCAAGGCACAGCAAGAACCGCATCATTAAGTCATCATTAGTGATGATGACGAGTCCACTTACAGGGATGAAGTTGTACAGCTGCTTAGGTGGTGTCATAGCAATAACCTGGACTTGAACATAAAGAAAACGAAAGAGCTAATAGTGGACTTTCAGAGACACAGGCCATACACTCACAGCCCACTCAGTATTGATGGAACGGAAGTGGAAACAGTCACCAGCTTTAGGTTTTTGGGAATTCACATCTCTAAAGATCTAACCTGGACTGTGAACACTGACTCTATCATGAAGAAGGCTCAGCAGCGCCTTTATTTCTTGAGGTGCCTCAAGCGATGGGGGATGCCAATACATTTGTTGGTGAACTTCTACCGCTGCACCATCGAGAGCGTCCTCACCAACGGGATCACCGTGTGGTATGGCAACACCTCTTCGCGAGAAAGAAAGGCACTGCAGAGAATGGTCAATATGGCCCAGAAGATCATCGGCTGCGGTCTCACTGAGATTAAACAGCTCTATGAGGACCGCTGCCGTGGTAGAATTCTGGCCATCATAGAGGACAGTCACCACCCCGGGCATGAGCTCTTCACCCCACTGCCCTCAGGCAAGAGATATAAGAGCATACAGACACTTACCACTAGATTCTTCAATAGCTTCTATCCACAAGCAGTGAGACTGGCGAACACATTTAGCCATCCCCCTCGGACCACACCTACACCATCACCATCTACCTCTTTATGATTTCTTATCTATTGCACATCTCCAGTCATTGTTTACACGTCTGTATTGTTTACATTCAAACTGTCTACATGTTTACTTGGACATTGTCTATTGTTTGTTTGTACATTGTCTTGATGCACTGTTTGCACTTTGTCTTGTTTTTTACACTTGTTTTACAATCGAGAGACTTTCTGTAAGTAAGAATTCCATTGTACCAGTACCGGTTACATATGGCAATAAAGTTCAAGTTCAAGTTCAAGTTCATTATTGCCGTATTGAATTTTAAATTCAATTATAATTATTTCTTCGTAGCCTGTTCTTCAAGAAAACACCGCACGGGCGAAACAATCTTCGAAATCTACCACCAGAACAGTAAAAAAGAAAGCGGTAAGATGGAAAAAAAGAAAAGTTTATTTTGACGTCTGTTCCGTGACTGATGAATACTACTGTCTGACTTTATTTCTTACGTGAATTATGTAATTTTGCCACAGGCCGTGGGTCTCTGCTCTCGGCCACTGGCCAGGGTGCCAACCTGTAGAAGCACCACCTGTGTGGAGACTTTTCGGCAGCAGCGGGAGCAGTACGACGCATTACTGGGGAGGATTGGGAGGCTAGAGACACTCCTGAAAATGCAGACTTTTGTCAATGGAAACCGGTGTGTGTGTCTCTCTCTGCTGGATGCCCCTCTCACTCTCTGCTGAATGAATAACGCGTTTGCGTTTGTCTGGTATTTACTTTGGTCCCTTTTAACTGTTTTTCCATCTTCTTTATTGCTTTGAGATGCCACTTTTAAAGGTGATATGTAAAATAATGTATTTTATTATTGTTATAGAGAAACATGATCAGATTTTCCCCGGTTCAGAAAAAAAGATCTAAAGTGCTACACCTAACTTTCTTAATTCAATGTATTTAAAGCAGTGAACTACTGTAGGTGTAACATAACATTCAGAAATACAATCGAGAATAGTTTTGTGGTGTTTGTATAGATGAAACGTTCCTGAAACGTATAACGGAACAAAATTAAAGACGATTAAAATCTGTAATCTTTCCACTTGTAATCTAAGTGGTGAGAAAGCTGTGCTCAATGTATTTAAGGGACTTCAAAAGTAAAAGGAGATGCTTCATATTGCTTGACTGCTACAGATGCAGCCATTCAAAATGCGTGGGCGATACCGCATTATTTTGCGGTACGCTGTACGCAGTCTACCGCAAGCTACCGGTAAATACCGCGAGTTACCGTAAATTCTCCTATAATACGACAAGCAAAATAATAGTATCCGGAATTTCCGCAAGGTGGAGCTAATAAAGCTCAAACTCTCATGTTTGAGCTGTGGCCATCAAAGTCTTTAATGAAGATATTACTAATAGTATTTATAATGAATGACCTTGGACAAGCTGTAAGTGTAAACTCAAAGTATTGCCCTGGTCAACATTCTTTTTTTCATTGACCGTCTTTGTTAAAGTAAAACCACAGCATTTCGCTATCACGCATTTGTTTCCAATCATGCAAAGTACAGTAATTTTTGAGAATCGATTCACCATGCCTTTCACATGCTCATAAAAGAGATTGATTTAGGAACATAAACATATTACCGTATGCAAACTGTACTGTATACAGTATGTATATGTATATTTAATGTCTTAACTGTGCCCGTTTAAGTATTGAATATTCATATCTAATTTTACCACTGAAGGGAAATCTTAGTAGCTGAGCATAAAAAGAATTGAAGCATACTGCAACGCGTGTGAAGGCCATAAACGATATTAATTTTGGAACATAAACATACAGTATATGGCTGGTCTTGGTACTTTAAAGAAAACATACACGAAACATGGTTTCATTATGACCAGAATCGGTCTTGAGATATTTTTAACTTGATTTACAGTATTTGAGAGGTATGTCTTAACACCGTTACTACAGTGCTTAAGTACTGCTCACGTATATGTTTCAAGGTTTATATTATGCATTTCATACGGTCAAATTACTTTTGAGCAACTAATAAGAAGCGCGAAACGGTATGCATTTTAGTTTCGTTTTGTGCTGGGACCCGTGGATTGATTAGAGATATCAAGTACATACAAGTCATTTTTTAAATGTTGTAGTTCGTCTTGAAAAAATGTTACGAGTACATCATCTATCAACAATTACACAGGTTCTGTTTCCATATTACGGATTTTGGTTACGTAATATTATTTTCTAGATTTCACGTTGTGAATATATGATTTGGGCAAACAGAGCCGCAAAGAAGTACATTATGGGTTTTTTTTTTTTTGCAGTTTTATCTAGAACAAGCTATGCTTAAACCTTTGTCTGATTCTTGTGAAACTATCCACACGACAGTTACAGTACCTAGGAGTTGACTTCAGTGATGTCACTGATGGGATGTTTCTAAAAATCCATCCTCTGTAAAACGTCTTCTCTAGTTGTCCTGCATATGTATTCGCTGATGAAGCTGTGTGTTCTGAGCCTGGATCTCTACATTTCTGTATGAACCAGCTTAGAGGGCTAAAGACAGCTTGTGTTTAAATTGAGTGTAAGGCAATTTATGCTTCTAAAGTCATGGTCAGCATTTATTATTGTACTGTGCTGTAAACTTGTTCTGTGCCTAGTCACATTATTTTATAGTGTTTTTATAGCGTTATCAAATCCGGTGGCGCTGTGTGTTAGTTTCCTGACTCCCATGTCACATGGTCTGTGATTGAAACCTGTGAAACCGGTTTAATTCGTCACAGCCAGCACTCCCGCAGAGAGGGGGTTGTACTCGTAAAGTAGAAGCAGGCAAGATTTCCAGCGAAAGACACCTCCCCCTTCTTCAGGTGTGAGGGTCTTCTGCTCAGAATGAAGTGCTAAAATGTAATGTAGGCTCTGAATGGGTTCAATTATGATTTGGGCTTGATTAAGGTCGCTGCCTTTCATCTAAAACCCTACTTGAATCCTTCTAAACTAAAAATCAGTGTTAGTGAGTTCTAAAGAAAGAGGTATCCAGGTAACAGTGAAACGGGCGGACAGTCCGGGGAGATCGCCCGTTTTCCATGTAAATAGTTCCCTGGTTCCGCACCCCTTGGTGTTTCTCTCGCTCTCTCTCGGGTCACCTGATCATTAGCTCAAAAGATTTGAGTGCATTGTGTATATTCTAATGGTAGTGGGGGCAGGGTGTGTGGGAACAGGTTTGGTTGAAATTGCATTGGAGATCTATGTTCTTCACACCTGAAACATTTTCTCTGAAAGCATTTTCTTCGCAGTTTAACCGATCTTGTTACAGCATGTTACAGTTTACTATTATTAACCATATTAATTTTAAGTGCTTAATGTAAAATCTTGTAAAAATATATTTTCATTGTTCAAATATACATTAAGTCTGACTATCATATAATAAGTTAAATACAAAACTAAAGAAAAAATAGGGTTAAATATAATTCAAAATATTTTGCTAACAATGTTAACTGTTTATGAATAATAAAATGTATTAACTAAGGAGTAGGATGGCACAGTTGTTAGTATGTTTTTTGTTTTGTTTCTTTTTCATAAATACAACAGTAGTCCCTGATGTCTCAGTGGCTTTCAAAATTAAATTATGCATGCAAACCTGTGAACTAGAAAGATAACTAAGATATCCATCCATTTATAATGGTGGCAAAGTGGTTAGCATTGCTATCTTGCAGCACTGGGGTCCTAGGTTCAATTCCTGCCATCCTGTGTGTGTGGGGTTTACATGTTCTCTCTGGGTTACATGGTTTTTCTCCATATGTGTGATATGACTCCCTCTCGCACTCCAAAACATACTGGTAAGTTAATTGGTTTGTGGGAAAACTGGCCCTGGTGTGTGTGTGTTTGTGTCTGTCTGTCCTGTGATGGACTGGCGCTATGTCCAGGGTGTATTCTGCCTTGTGTCCGTTGCTTACTGGGATAGGCTCCAAATCCTCTGTACTGGATAAAGAGATTAGAAATGGAAGTAAAGGCACTGTGTGGATGGAACTATACACAGTGTTAGAAACCCACTATGAAATGGCAGCATCTCACTGAGAATAAAATATTGTATAGTGCTGGCTTAAGGAAACAGCCTTTCCACCTCTCTTGCACATCAGTATCCATACCTAGTTATTTAAACAAATTGCCTCTAATTATAAACATCTTAATATGCTGGCTCTGTGGATCCGCATCAGCTATGTTTGCCCATTCCTTCAATTCATGTGCATCCAACACACAGTTCAATGCCAGCAGCTACACATAATCTAAAATACAATCCTTATTTCAGTATCTATGTAAACATATAGTCTGTTAACTTCATCATCTTCATCAAAAGTATGCCTAACCCCATTAGGAAGTGTTCTTGTTATTAGTGTATTCCTCAGCTTTCCCCAAATTATCTTCTTCTTGCCAACATCTCTAGTCTTTTGTCCTGCAATAACTCAGCCAACACTTAAATCTCCAAAAGCTGCTTGTGTTAATTTCTTTAAATCACAAATATCATGTGTAAATACTGGCCATGTAATACTCTGCATTGTGGAATAATAGTTTATTTTAAAGGGAACTAGAGAAACTAAGAACTAGAGAAATCAAGAAAGGCTTTTTTTCTAGAATTAATAAATGCACATCCTGTTCACTGGGGAAATTAAATCCACACTGAGCAATCTTCAATATGTTCAGAATATGACAGCAAGAATCCTATCAGGGATGCATTACACCTGTTTTCAAGTCCTTGCACTGGTTACCTATCAGATTTCGAGTAAACTTCAAAATCCTTATCCTCCTTATATACTGTCCTACAACTGTTATTATTGATCACCGAATTATTGTACTTGACATGACTTCATTCAGCCTTTCCTGAACGTCTATGACAGGCAGAGAGAGTGCTGTTTCTGGTGCGATCTTTTGCAGCTGACATTTCACTGTTTTAAACGAACAAGAAATTAGATTGCTCATAAATCACTTATTCTATAAAAACACAGTGAAATTGCCCTCCGAAAATACTCTTTTTCTTGTTCGTTTTAGAGACCTTGATCGAAACTGATTTTAGATGTCAGAAAGGATTTATTTTCTCTGTATTTCCTACATTGCTTTGTCGAGATTTTAACTTTATATCTAACTTTATATCTAGGCTCAGATTTCAACTATAAATCGTACAGTAATTAATAGCAGTAAATACTGATGTTTTGCGCCCTCTTACCACAAAAATATATGTTTTGTAGTTGGGATTAACTTTATTTCGTATGCGTAGCTACTCGGACACCGAACAGTTAAAGATGGCGGCAAATCAGACACCCAGAGAGGGGGGGGGGGGGGGGCGTCTTCTCGCCTCCATAACTAAAATGCCAAATAGGAGTGGCTAAAGCGACATACACAGTCGTGTAACTGACAGTTTGAGGTAGCCTATCGTGTAAATTTCGCTTTGTTGCTGATAGGTTAAGCTTTCGAAACTCTGCCCCAAAGTCATGTGACTGATTTTTCGCCCTGTTTCGTTGGTTAAACGCAATGATCACAAGCACCACCATGGTAGCTGGGATGTGTAGTTTTTAATTCCGTTTGAATTATAACTGTACGTACTGTCTTCATATTTGGCCAGGGCTTTAAAGAGAAGGTGCGCCAAAAAATGTCGGTGCCGTCGTCTCCGCTTTAAAAGTACCCCCGTGCTGGAAGAATTTGACCTCAGAACGTTTGCCCAGCATAGTTATAGTGGACATTAAAAACAAGAGTTCGCTGGCATTATATCTTAGAAGACACAGACCGGCGCCAGACCAGTAAATGCTTGATGAACTAGGGATTGGACAGTTTCCAAGTGCTTGTACAATCGATGGAAATGTTCAAATAAATGTGCAAAAGAAATAAACAAAATCATCATTTATTTCTTTATCATATTGGCTAGCTAATGTCCTCTCTTTGCTAGTTAGTGGCTGTGTTTCTGCGTTGGGTAGCAACGGGTGACTGTCCACAGGCGGAAGATGTAAACAGCTTAATTTTCGTGTTAAATAATTTTTTAAATTAAAATTCATTCTATACAGCAATCACATATTTGGGTACCGTTTCATAAAACTTTCATGCTTAAAATGTTTAGGGAGAAATGGAAGACTGGTGTGTATTTTTTTTAAACTATCAAGACCAGCCATACACAGTACAGTTTACGTACATACAGTAATGTTTATGTTCCTAAATTAATATCGTTTATGACCTTCAGATGCATTATGCTCTTCTTTTTATGCTCAGCTACTAAAATTTCCCTTTAGTGGTAAAATTCCATATAAATATTCAAAACTAAGCGGATTGAAATGTGCACAGTAAAGACATTAAATGATTAAATCTTTTCACTACCAACCAATGCACCACGAGTGCCCCTGTCGGTCATTTTGGCCAGCCAATCACTTGCCCTGAGGGTTGGTTACTGTACCGCGGGTTTTTACCACTCATTTTGAATGGCTGCATCTGTATACTATACATATTGCTATACTAGTTTGTCACTCTTCTCATCCCCTCTCTGCTAAGTGGCTTTTGAATAGAGTCACATGAAGAGAGAGTTGAAACAGCCCTACACAGCCCTGTCGCAGTACACGAATATTATTATATCTTATTAATTTCTTTAGGTATGCGATTCTTTTAATACAGTCTTTGCTGTGCTCTTGAGGGTCTTGAGGGTCCTTGTGATATCTGGTTGAATGATAAGTGTCACAGTTTAAAGTGTCGCAGTTTATTTATGGGTTGCATTTTAGAAAAAGTCAAAAACCGCACTCAAAATGCAATTTAGAGCTTTCTGGCAAGAGGAGACACCCAAATTAATAATGTAACATGCCACTGTTTGTGCATGAACAAAGTTATACTGAGATTTCCTTAGATACGTGATTAAAAAAAAAAAAATGTTGAATCCCCGGCGGAACACATTCTATAAGAATCAGCACTTTTACAGTATATATCGCCTTTAAAGGTGGCTTCTCAAAACGCTTTACAGGATAAAAACAACAAAAACAGCAACAACAACAATATTGTATTTCATTGCACTTTGAAAACCAAGTAATAACTTAACTATATGTGCAAGCTTTTTATGATATGTCGCTGTTGTGAATGTCTGTGGAGTGTATCTTATTTGCCTTACGTCCTGGTTATCTCGCTCACCCCCCCCCCCCCCTCTCTCCCTCAATTCAATTCAATTCAAGGTGTTTTATTAGCATGACAGATGGGTACAATTCTTGTTGGGAATGTATACTTTGATATTTACACCCGGCGCGGCACCGAGGGAGTGTCTGCATTTATAACTTAGTTTTTAAAATTAGTCAAGCAATATGAAGCATCTCCTTTTACTTTTAAGTCCCTTAAGTACATTGAGCACAGCTTTCTCACCATCCTTACACAAAGCAGAAACTTTCTGATGACTCACAGTACAAGTGGAAAGATTACAGATTTTAATCGTCTTTAATTTTGTCTTTAATTTTGCCTGTGGAGTGTATCTTATTAAGCTCTAAATTGCATTTTGAGCGCGGTTTTTGACTTTTTTTAAATTGCATTTTGGGCGCGGACAGCACATACAAGGGTTAATGAACTGCACCAAGAAATTTAAAATAGTATTCTTAAGGTGTGAGGGTAGGAGTGGACCGCAGCAGGCATAATCAGCAAACCAGGAAAACAAAGAACAGGACAGGTGAGATGTGTATCCAGAAAGCGAGTGATCAGAAAAAGGAAATGGTGTTACGCCCAGGTTTTCGACCCAATTGTTTTAACTTGCTAATGCATCAGACACATTTCCTGGCGTATTGTGTTTTAAATAAAATAGGAGTGTCTTTCCCTGGCATTAGCTCATCGGTATGGTGTAAGTTTTATCTGTACCATACCATACAGTATATAGGTAAAGAATTCAAGCTGCACCACTGTATCGCTTTGGTAAGGGGACGGACAATGACCAAAATCACGAAGACTCTCTCACACCAAATAATGAAGATGAAAAGAAACGGGAAGTCAACACGGGACATTGTACAGCAGTTGGCTTCGATGGACATCTTCGTTTCTGAAAGCACAGTGAGACGGCATTATAAAGGGGAGAGGAGGCAAAGAGAATCTAAACTGAGGACGATTCAAAGGTAAATAAATTTCTAAAAATACCTTTCTTGCATGTAAATACAACTACGCACATTATTTTTAAAACTAACTGCTGATCTCTTTTTTTTCCTATTGTGCGAGCTATCGCACTGACCGATGAAAATGATGAGCTACCGGCGATGCAAGTCCAAAGACGGCTATGGGCTGACCTCGGTGCGATATATATAAGCCCGACATCGATAAGAAGAGTACGCAGGAGGCTTGGATGGAGATACAGAAAAACCAACACATGCCCCATGATAAGGCTAAAAAACAAAGAGGAAAGACTCAAGCAAGCGCTCCAATGGATTGAACAGGGGGAGGCATTTCAGGATGTACTTTTTACCGACGAAACAACAGTGGCTCTGGAACAGTTTTCAACAATGGCATTTTGCAAAAAGGGGAGACATGTGGACAAGCCAAAGCCCAAACATCCACTGAAGGTTCACGTCTAGGGGGGTATATCTAGAAGAGGCCCGGGACCACTTCTTATTTTCGAAGGAATTATGGACCGTGTATTCTTCGAGGAAGTCATGGTCACACAGCATGCTGCCCCATATATCAGGGAGCAGTTTGGATCAAGGCACCGTCTCTTTCAAGACAACGATCCGAAACACACAGCAGCAAGGGCGAGGCTTATAGCAGAAGGAGTGAACTGGGTGAAAACTCCAGCCGAATCCCCAGATCTAAATCCGATAGAAATGGTTTGGCATTCGTTGAAAGACTACGTTCGGAAAACCGCTAAGCCCGTCACAAAGCAGGAACTGATCGATGCGATCTATAAATTCTGGGAGGAAGAACTGACCAAACAAAATTGTAACAATTTTATTAACAGGCTGTTTCGTGTTCTTCCTAGGATTGTTGACCGGGGCGGGGGACATTCGGGAATGTAAGTCTGAGAAAGACAGTCTCACGTTTGTGGACAGTCTGTCCACAAACAAAACATGTAAAAAAAAAATGTAAAAAAAAAACAATTACTTTTTGTCAATGAAAACCGGTGTGTGTGTCTCTCTATGCTGGATGTCCCTCTCACAAACTGCTGAATGAATAAAATAATTTTATTGAAAACGCGTTTGCGATTGTCTGGTACAGTATTTACCTTGGTCCCTTTTAACTGTTTTTACGGTCTACAGTATTGCTTTGAGACGCCACTTTTAAAGGTGATATGCAAAATAAAGTTTTTTATTATTGTTATAGAGAAACATGATCAGATTTTCCCTGGTTCAGAAAAAAGACGATTAAAATCTGTAATCTTTGCACTTGTATGTTATCGGAAAATACAATCAGTTTCTGCTTTGTGTTAGGATGGTGTGGCGCTCCTCAAAGCGCTTTACAGGATAAAAACAATAACAACAATAGTGGCTGGGCAAACGATTTTTTTTATCGAAATACAAAATGAGATACTGTATAATGATGTGCATGAACAAAGGTATACTGCAATTTTCCTTAGATACGCGATTAATGCTTCGTAGGAGGAGGCGCTCTTTTCCTCTAGTCTAACAGTCTGTCCACAAACAAAATATTCCTGTTAGACAAGAGGAATTGAAAAAAAACAATTTTGTCAATGAAAACCGGTGTGTGTGTGTCTCTCTGCTGGATGTCCCTCTCACAAACTGCTGAATGAATAAAATAATTTTATTGAAAACGCGTTTGCGATTGTCTGGTATTTAATTTGGTCCCTTTTAACTGTTTTTCGATCTACTGTATTGCTTTGAGATACCACTTTTAAAGGCAATATGTAAAATAAAGTTTTTTATTATTGTTATAGAGAAACATGATCAGATTTTCCCTGGTTCAGAAAAAAGATCTAAAGTGCTACACATAACTTTCTTAATTCGATGTATTTAAAGCAGTGAACTACTGTAGGTGTCACATAACATTCAGAAATACAATCACGTATTTGACAAATAAAAACGATTACAATCTAATCCTTCCACGTTTGATCCCAAAATCCCAAGAAATATAAATCTTGACGGGTAGAAAGCTATGCTGAAAGTTTATTAAGATACTTAGAAGACAAAGATACTGTATCAATTTATGTTGCATAAGCCTGATTATGATTAAAAAACACATATAATTAAACACGCGTTTGCGATTTAAATCAGAACACGATTTAAATCAATATAAATGTTTATATTGTAACGCATACTGTCCAGCCTCCATTTCTCTATAAAAATTAACTCTGTTGCACACACACACACAATAGAAGCAGGAAGCAGAAGCAGGGACCGTTGTCAAAAATGACTCGATCATGTTGCGATATTTTGAAATATAAAAGTCAATTGATTGTCCATAATATCGCTATTCTATTTTTTCGAAGAAATGTTTGTTAAAAGAAAAGTCCAGCACCAGCTGGATTCAAACACACAACCTGCCAGTTGGTAGTCACACACGTAGACCAGTAGGCTACAAGACAGCTCGCATGAACAGGCAGGCTTAACAGCCCTACACAGCCCTGTCGCAGCACACGAATATAATCATACCGTTATTAAATTCTTTAGATTCGCGATTCCATATTATATTAGCAGAAAAGCTTAAAACTACCACTTTTTCACACGCTATTTCACATGCTAGTTAAATACTTCGATGCTTAAAATCGTTAGGGAGAAATGGAATACCGGTGTGTATTTTTCCTTTAAAGTGCCGATTCCTGGAATCTGACTGGCTGACACCCCTCTGAAGTGGTTCCATAAAATCTGGTATACGGAAAAGAAAGCGTTGATAAATACAAGTCCCTTTTAATACACTCTTTGCTGTGCTCTTGAGGATCCTTGTGATATTTTAAGCTCTAGTTGAATGATAAGTGTCGCATTTTAAATCATTTTTGTAGTTAGAAATTATGAAACGCCCTGTTAAAAGCAAGGAAGTTTTTATGCCCGTTGAAGTAAAACAAAATGCCTGACAAAGTATGGCTTGGACAGATTCCAAGTGCTTGTACAAATGTGCTAAAGAAATTATACTTTGAGTATACAGCTTGTCCAAAGTCATCCATTATTAATACTATTAGTAATATCTTCAGTAAAGGCTTTGATGCATAAATATTTCTGATAAAGGTAGGTTGTGTACATTTGTCCAACTGAGCAATCTTGCTTTCATAAAATATACCAACATTTTAATGACTGATGATTAAAATGCTGTAATACACAGTTCAAAATTAAAGGCTCAAATGCTTTACATGAGAGGTTAAGCTCCCCCTGGCAGTTTTACAAGGCGACGTCGGATAGTTTCCTGCAGAGCGTCAAATGACGCGCGATTAACCACGTGACACTGCGTGATACCGCGTGATACCGCGACACGCCCACCGGGGTATGCCGCGAAATACCTCACCCATTTTGAATGGCTGCATCTGTATATAAGTGTAAGTAATTATTATTAATATTATTATTTATTTCCCAGAGCACAAAAGTCTTAACCTTTTGGATTTCCTCATGGGTAAATGATTAAGGGACAGTCGAGGAACATAAGTCACAAAAGACAGATAAGCAGAGAGATAGGGACAGAGAGAGGGAAGGATTTTGAAAGAGACAGAAAGTCACAAGGAGAGAGAAGAAAGCATGTGCCAAGCAAGAGAACTTTGTCCTGCACATCCTTAAAGACCAGATTCAAATTAAGTATTTGAACCTTGATAAGAGAGCTCGCCATTCTGTTGTTCTTGGGAAACTCTGATATCCTAGAATCCCTAGTTAAAAATGGCCTCTCCTGATAAGTGGGTGTATTTTTAGAATAGGGAGATATGTTCCCCATTCACACACAAAACTCAGGTGTTTCTAATTATACCAACCACTTGGGTATATTCTTGGCAAAGGAACAAGTAATAGGTTTATTCCATGCTGAAAAAAAGAAGAAAGAAAGCAGCCTACGCATGCTGAAGCAGCTACCCACCTGAACTACATAAATTAATATACCTGATTGGTTCCTAAAAGTAATCTCACAATTCACTGTTACAATTTCTGATTGTTACAGCTAATTAAAACCACAATCTCCTACACCAATATGTAAAAAATAAATAAGAATAACCCCCAAATTGTAAAGATATGCCAAGAAGAAGGCATATCTGAAGAAGACTCCACGGCCTTTGCTGAGGAGGGATCGCTCATTCTGTGAAAGGGAAAGGTCAGAAGGTATAGTGACAACAAGGTTAGGATTGGTGATGGTGTTTGGGGTGTTGATGGTTTTCTTCTGTAGAAGATGACTGAGTTGTTTGTCCTTCTATGTAGTGAGAAACTGGTCTCTGAGTCTCCTTCCTGTTTTTCCAATGTAGATGGCTGGGCATTTACTGCAAGAGATACTGTACAATAAAAAAGGTTGCTGGAGGTACAAGATGCCATCTGGGTGATCTGGAATTGGAAGGATACTCGGAGACCGCTTCAGAGAACACATCAGGGCTGTGAAGATTAAAGATCTCTCCAAGCCAATTGTTTCTCATTTCACCTCTGACGGCCACGACCACTCTAATCTCTCTGTCTGTGTTCTCAAAGACGGTTTTCCGAACTCAGAAAGACTACCGAAACCAAAATTATCCTGCAGCTAGGATCACTCCTTCCCCCTTTTCTTAATGACAGACTACTCTTCTTCAAAATTTTCTTCATTCATTGGAAGTTTCATTTCACACCTCTCTACACCTATTCTGACTTCACATCTCTTGATTGCCCTCTCTTTCTGTCCTCTGCTCCCGCCTCTCACTCCTCCTACCTCCCAGCCTTTGTTCTCCCGCTACATTACCTTTGCCCACTGCCTTGTCTCTCTCACACCTGAAGAAGGCTCCATGGCCGAAACGTTGTGTTTTCTTTCTTCTTTTTTTCAGCATGGAATAAACCTATTACTTGTTCCTTTACATATTAATTTATGGTTTCACACATGGATTCTAAATATACAATACACAATTTATTGATGTAAACAAACAGATGATTAACAAACAGCAAATGTAATAAAATATATCTGTGAAATGATCTGATGTGAACATGAATGCTGATTGTTCACTCAGAGATTAATAACTTCAGAATTAAAATATGCATTAACTATGAAATGTCAGTCTAACTTGTAGGTTATATGAGTCTAATGTAGCAAATAGTGAATTATACATCAAACGTGCATTTGGAATAATAGTTAATCTGTCAAGAATTATAAGGTGAATAATGAAATAATGAAATTTTATACTCAAAGGACCATTATCCAAATGTCCTTAATGAGTTTAAACTTTATTGGTAAAAAAGCTGACTGGGTTTACGTAGTAACTCAAGAGATTTTGTTTTACTTTGTTTAGCAGCTTGCATTGGGCTGAGGCAACCCTGCCAAAATAGTTTCTTGTAGACTTTGGTCTAAACAGTCTGTGCACAGTTTGTCTTTTTGGGGGACATATGGTAGACAAAAGGAAATCTCAGTTCATTCCGAGCTATAGCTTTGTGCAGAATATTCTGAAAGTTGACAAAATAAAGAGTGCAGCTGCATAATTCAGTTGATCGGGCAAAAATAACAGTGGGTTCATGAACACAAGATTTCTTCTGTTTCAGAGAGAATATCTTGGACAGAATTCTGCACTTTACTGATTCATTCAGCCTGGCGAATAAGAGAAACGTTTAAGTCCCGACTTGGACTGCTTGTAGTCATATCGTTGTAAAGGTCAGTCAGCCAGTTTAGAGACAGATTTTCAAGTCGGTGAGTTAACCGAGGAAAAGGATTTGTGTTTCATTATGTATGGGGTCTCTTTCCAGAGGAGCCTCTTTAGCCACCTTCCTGTGCATTTAGGGAGAGGCACCAGGTTCTTTGTCAAGGCACACAAAGAGTATTAGAAATCTTGAATAACACTTATTCTAAGTGAAATAATAGGACTTGTCCCTACATTGGTATTTTCTGTATTTCACAATTTTCTTGACCCCCTATTGGTAACAATACTTTGGTTCTGGATTTTTAAAGTAATGTAACTTACCAAATAGAGTTATACCTTTTAAGATTAGAAAACTGCCACAACGATGCCTTTTGTTAAAAAGTTATATTTCTCTCTCTCATAACTTAAGACTTTACTAACCTTTTCTTAATGTTTTTCTATGATTCATAACTGTCTTTTGTAACTGAAATATTCTCTATGTTCTGCAGTAAACATGTCTGTTTTCAATAACAGTAAGCAGTTTAGAAGTTAATTCATATATATCAACCTTGCTACTAATTTAAATTTATTAGGTTAAGTATTTTTAATACTGTTACTTTAGTGTGATTGTGTTTTTAGAGGACATGATTATTAAGGATTGTGTTGCTAATTATCACTGATTAGATCACATCAGTCCTTTTAGGTCATATGTTTTATATAGAATTTCCTCCAGCTGTTTCGTGAATGAAGTAATGGTATCAGCTTCAATTACATGGCTAAATAGCTTGTTCCAGACTAAAAATATGCAAATACCCTTTGTGTAATGATGTCTAATCTGTTTTCAGTTTAAAATACATGCCCACTTTCTTTCAATTTCTGTCCTCTGGTTTGTATTTCACTGATTCTGAATAAGTCCATTGGGTTAGTTTTGTCAATGCTTTTGAGGACTGAGGATTGAATACTTGAATCAGGTCTCCTTATAATCTTGTCTGTCATGTCTGTCTTAAAAGGTTCAATTCTTTTAGCTACTCAGTCTAAGACACTCCCGTAGAAGCCTGGAAGTGTAATTAATTGCTCTTCTCTAGACTGCGTTTGTTGCAGCAAAACACAAATCTAAATGAAGTCACACTATGGCATTGTAAAACCTTTACATATCATTCTTTTATTTAAATGCAATACAACAATCCTTTGATTTAAATGTTATACTGTATCAACATATAATATATTTTAGGAATCGTTTTAATACAAATTTATATTTATTTCTTATTCATAAGTTAATAAATAAAAATCTTATTTAAAAAAAAACTATGTATCCCTTTTCACCACCATTACAGCATTTTGTTTCTCTTTATTATTATTATTTTTATTATTATATTAAAGGTTTATTATCTCTTGTGGAATCTGACAATATTAACATATTTCTTTCCCTGCAGTGCAAAGTGCACCTTAAAGGTGAGAGGGTTATTAAATTATAAAAGATTAATAAATCTTCAAGGCCTGATGTACTCTACCAATTTTATCTAAGGAAAAAGTAATGTTATCTGCCTCTGGCAGAACTTTCAACAGTCTCTCAAGAAAGGAGTAGTACACTTTGACTGGAAAATTGCTTAAGTACTACCCAGCCATAAGAAGGATGACAAAAATAAACTAAGAACAATGGTACAGTAGTCTCAACACCTGGAAATTTAACATTTATTAATTCACGTACTCTCGGTCTGGCAGTCATGGTCTTGTTTGGAAGGAGAGCAGAGCAGGATGAAAGCAAGCTCAAGGTTGTTCACTGCACCTTTCCATTTAGCAGTGCACCAGATTAGGATCATGAGCTTCTCCCTGCCCCCTGCCTACTACCCAGCATCCACATCTCAATAATAAATAACTTAAAACATATAGAGGATTATCTATATAGAGATAGGATCCTACAAGGTAGTCAACATGAATTTAGTAAAACTAGACTTACCTTAAGGTTCTAAGTAACTTTTTATAGTTATTTTAAAAAGAAACAGGAGTAATGGACATATATGATATGGCATATTAAATTTTTAGAAGAATTTTAATAAAGTTCCTCATAAGTTAATTCTCAATTTACAGGCTATAGGCATTCATGGGAATGTATTTTTTGTTCATGTAAACAATGAAATATAGGTAAAAAGTGGATAACACATTCAGCTGCTACAAAGGTATTTATGCTGAGACATCATTTATATATTCTAAACAATGTAGGAAATCTATCTATCTTTATTTTCCTAAACCTCAGTGCCTCTTTTGACAGTGTAAACCATGAGATCTTACCTTCTCATTGTGAGACATTGCTCTTAAATGGTTCAACTCTGCAATGACCAATTCCTTCTCCTTCATGCCGACAAATCCTAGCTGTGGAGTATTCCTTGAGTTTCCATTCACACAACCCATTCACTAAAAGTGGTTCTTTCCTAGAAGTTAAACAAACATGCTAGATAGTACTGATTCTTAGCACCCACACAACTGCTCAACTAAATGAGACATCTGAGATTGATTTCTACCCGGGATAATTCTTCTACTGAGTTTTTTTTTCCAAGTTGAAGAGAAACCTCTTAATATCAGGTGCAGCAGATTTCTGTAAAGAAACCTCATCTGGATGCCTACACTCCACCAGTGTATAAATGCCCACACCTATTTTTCTCCAAAACAACCAAAGACCCTATTGTTTCATAGAATAACACAATTTACTTCTTCAGAAAAGATTTCTATATATTTCTATATAATATTTTGGCTACATAACCTACGTATTCAGAATTCTTGTAAAATAAGAAAAAATGGTTTGGTTGAAAATCTTAACAGCAACATTCATTAAATTTAAATTTAAATTATTCAATTTGTTTAAAATAATATAAATTATTCAGATATGGGCTACAAAATACGCACAGAGCCAGGCAGAGATTTCAAATTAGTATCTAACATATAAGCAAATTGACGAGATCCAATTTTGAAATGTTAAATATTTATGTTCAGGAATATTGTTAGACTATTCTATATCTGATGTTAATAAAAAATAATTATCTTGCTATAGTGCACTATGGTGCTCAGTACTTCTCTCATTGAGCAGGAGCCTTAACAGGCGCAATGCGTGATATACACTGGACAGGACACCCAACACAAATACACACATTCACACCTAGGCCAGTTTTGCAGAAGCTAATGAACCAACCAGTATATCGTTGGACTGTGGGGTTCGAACACCTAGAGAAAACCCACTTGAATACAAGAAGAACATACAAACTCCACACAGATAGCAAACCAGGAATTGAACCCAGGCACAGAGCTGGCTTCCCTCTCTGAAGCATAAAGGCAAACGACTGTACCACCATGCCACCCACAAACAAGACACAATATTTAACATATCTTTGAACATGTTTTATGGAAATGAAATAGTAAAATTAATTTAAAATACTGCATCTAAAATGATTGTCTAATGAATTTTCAAAATTTCCATATTAAATGGAAAGATATAAGTACATCTGTTTAAAGCACTGCTTCACAGAATCTTCAAATAACTGAATGCTTCAACCCACTGTATTAGCGATGAGTTTGGCTTCAATGTTTTCAATCAACAGTGGGCCTGCCAAATCCTGGTCTTTGCCTTAGCATCATATTTTGAGGCAGTTTAAAGACTGATGGTACAATTACTTGCTAACTTTCATGTTTTTCTGAAAGTGAAAGGCTCATTACCATGAATATTGTATTAGTGATTTAGAATTCCATGAAGGCAGCATCATGCAGCTGAATCACAAACCATTAAGTCTGCAGTTTGCATGCTGAACCAAGTGACTATTACTACCTTATTTTCCAGAAAGCATTAATTTTACCTCTCAGGTTTCTTGTGACATGCATTGATTTTAATAGTAGTATGGCAGAACAATATTTTCAGAAAAATCATTTTGTTATACACTGTAAATGAAGATATACAGTACTTCCTACTGTATGAAACACATATTCCCTCATTTAACTTCTGGAGCTAATAAATGTAACAATAGTAATACATTAGAACGAGAGGTTTTTTTTAGTATCATGATTTACATTTGACTTGTTGATTAGACACTATACATGTATTATAATATACTTTTTGCAAACAGAAAACTAAAAATGAGTACCTTTCTCATTCAAAGTGTAACTTCAGTCTTTAAGAATGTGTATGTAAAATACTTCAATAAAACTGTGTATCACCAGTTGATATCTAAAGTGGAATGTGTTAAGCCCTTTTGCTGATAAATATTATATGTAAATTGATACTTCATTTGTTCAATGATTTACACTGAAAGTCTGTCATGTGCTTCAATTTACAATATATGCATTCTTAAACACTTTTCCACCATGACGTGTCATAACACATCACATTTTATTCATTGATGCAAAATACATTATTCTCAACTTGTCATGGAAATGAATGGCTGAAATGCAGAATAATAAAACAAAAACCCAATACAGTTATAAAGATGCAGAATTTACAATCTCAAAGCAATTGAGACCTTCATTTTAAAGAAATGTTTAATCAGTTTATTTCCTCAGAGGTCAAGAACAAAGTCAAAGCATTAATAGATTCCTTGTTTGTCATGCAGGGCCTACAACCCTTTAAATATGAGTGGATTCTCAACTAATATACACATTAAAATGCTTATGATTGTATCTATACACCAGACTATTATTTTTCTGGAACAAATACTGTGTGATTGTTTTGCTGTCAGATGTTGTCAGGAACAAAGACATATGCAGTGATTACTTAATCTTCATTGTGTCCAATAAAGAAAAAACACCAATGGCAACTGTTAAACCAATACATCCTTTTTAATTATTACTGTCATAATTTGCAGAGTGTTACGTCCCAGTGTGTGGTCTATGTGTGTTTTTGTTGTTATGTTCCACACTGCTGACCTGGATAGTTCTCCCTCTCTCATTGGTCCATCATTACACTATTGTTTCAGTATGATGTCATCATCAATCAGCTTCTCAGCCAGAGTGCATCTTATTCATTATAAAACATGGAGGTTTTCAGAAGGAAGAGGCTTTTTGTTTGACTTTGGTCCCATCTGGTTTTCGCTTCGCTTCTGATTTTGTTTTGGCTTTGTTGGTTTGTTGTTTTGCTTTGTGTGTGTTTTCGTATAGCTTCGGCTTTGTTGTTTTGTTGGTTTCTGTTCATCTCTTTGTAATTTTGTAGTTTGTGTTATCCTTATTTTGCCATAACCTTGCCCAAACTTGTTATTGTATCAACCTCTGTGTTCTTTTGTACCCTGTGTAAGAGGACCTGGTGAAGTATTTCCGGAACGAAACACTGAAAATACTTGATATAGACCTGGGCAAGATGGCCACCCAGGATAACCAGCTGACCCGCTATTGGAAAAGGCCTATGCAGTGAAACAGGAGACACAGCTGAACTACATCAGGAAACAGGATATAAATGCCCCAGAAGCGATGAGCCGGTGCTGAAGCCGATAAGGTGAAAGCATTTTGGAGGAAGGAGAGGTTTAGGATTGTGCTGGAAAGAAATAAAGAATAACGGATTACGGGATACGGTTTTTGACTAAGATTTACGGATTACGACTTGGATATGGTGCGGATTGGTGTGGACATAAGGACTTGGAAATTTGGATCGTTTAGGGATACTGGCAACGGATTACGGAACGGATTTGGGAAACGCACAGACAAAGAACAAAGAAGATCAGTGTGGTGTGAGTTATATCCCTTTTACACCTGTTTTTCCCCTGGTGACACCACACCTGTTACATGTCTACTCTCGTTTGTATTCGTAGTTCACTTGTGTATTTGTTTGAACATTTGTGTATAGAGTTAGTTTAGGTTGTTATGTACATTTTGTTCACACAAAGTTGATTCTTGTATTAGTCACACTAGTTTAGTACGGGTGAGTGCCATTTGTTTTGTATGGTTTTGGGTAGTCAGTGGAGGTTAGCTAGAGTGTTGAAGATGCTGAAGACCATGGGTTTCGGGTTTTCTTTTGTAGTTAGGTTAGCTTTTTCTTACTTTCTTAGCCAGTTCCATTTTGTTTGTTATTTTCTTTTTTTTGGCACAACTCTAGTTCCTTACCCCTGTGTGTTATTGTGTCTTATTTCATACCAGTCACTTATTCAACTTAAAATCATCACTTTTGCACCCACCCTTGTTATCACATTTCCTAGTCCCTCATCTCACCTCACCTAGTCCTAAATGTTACACCCCTTTACCCCTAGACACTTGGGGTCATAGCACTGAGTTAATGGCTAACACAACCAACACATTTTAACAACTTTTTTGTCATTTCCGTCCTTTAAGCTGTGTGCTGAATATAGAAACTAGATATTGTATTTTGAATACATAAAATTGATATTTTAAACCATGCTATGGTATGTTGCTGTAGCGGCAATGCTTGTTAATAAGACAGAATTAAGCGTTGGTATGCTGTCCTAAAGGAGGCCCCATCTCACCCTCCATCTCTGTGGTGCAGCCACAGAGAAAGTATTCATGCAGGCTGATTTAAGATGTTTTCTTTTGATAAGGAACAAGCTCCCAGACGGGGATGCACTTAGCTAAGCCTGGCTATCATGATCAATGGTCATCCATTGGCGCCTATCAGTCTAGGGAGTGCCGAATGGACATCTGGACTACATTCCTAAGTGTCAAGAGTAAGTGACTTATATCTCACCTTGACCAACCAATCAGGGACTGGCAGGGCGTGGTAATACCACGTGGGTCTCCAATGCCCGCCAAACTCTCAACCAATCAGCACACATCTGTGTCTTGGTCAAAAAGGGAGCGCAAGCTCAGATCGGGGCTCTCCTTGGCCATTTTCGCGCATCCTCAGAGACAATCACGTGACAACTGCTGTTGTCTGCAAAAGGACTTGGACTTTGTTCTAAGCGCGAGGCCGAGGATCCCGTACGTACTCAGAATTCTACCAACGTGAATGCTCCGCTTGATCAACGGCAGCCTACAGTTGGACCCTCGTCGACAACCTGAATAGCTTATTCAGAAGCAGCGCTGGACCGGGAACGAACCAGCTTCTTCCCAGGCAAAAGAGTGACTTGTGAGGACTCGCGGTCACACTCTGTGCATAGAGACTTTCTACTAGCCAGCCGGACTGCTGGTAGATCCCCTCGGAGCAACGACTGCCCTGCGCGCCGCAGTCAGATTCCTCCGCCCGTCCTACTCCGAGCTGCATCTTGACTGGTTGGCCGGTATCCAGAGGACGCCGGGACAACGCCCATTGGACAACCGCTGGAACAGAGGCTGCAACAGAGCCTGTCAGCTGGTTTGGTGTTCGTGCCAGGAAATTCCAAATCCATACACAGTGGATAAGTAAACCCCATGTTCTACATTGCGTCTCGAGAATTCAATTGTACCTCAACACAAGTTGTTAGCAATTTAATTCATGAGTAATGTATTTACTTACGAGTTTAGAGTAACAGTGGGTAATAACACTGATTAGCGATTTGGTAACCAAACTATATATATTGACATATATTCTCTGTTGTGTATCTCTTTGTGTTTGCATCTCTTCGAGATTATATACCTTGTATATTGATAACCCTCACAGTAAGGTCTGCCACTCGTATCCAGGCAGACTAGTATATGTTTGGTGCACAATTTATATTAATAAATGTATCTCGTGTATTGAACCCGTGTGTGTGCGTTGTTAGTTGTTCTGACGATTGATTTTCTAAAAGCCCCAACGAACAACCTCGTGATTACTGCTACAATTAATAATTGTCTCAGTAAACCCATCAAACCACTACATTGCTATTAATTTGATCCAATTACTTTCTTCTCCATAGTACGATCATTAAAATGGGAACAAATTTATCTTGCTCAATCCCACTGGTGAGTGAGCTAGTGTTTACAGAGCAGTCAGCTACATCTCAACTCACCTGTTCGTGTCAGTTGGCATGGGTACTAGTCTTACAGAAGACCTGGACCACCTGGAGACAGTTTGCAACCATGCCAGCCAAACAGCCTGTTGTCTGTCTGTATTGAAAGGGTCCCTCACTATGTTCAACCACAACATGACCTAGTGGTCTCTGTGTGTGAACAAGTGAGGGTGACAAACTTATATTTAGGATAAGAATCTGAAGGGATGCAAGGAGTCACAGCATAGTCCAGTGAAGGTTTAAGATGAATTTAATTGTAATGAAAATGGCCACTTCCGCAGAACACTGAAAGAGACACACACAAGATGCATTTTCCCGAATTGCAACAGCTTTAAAGAGGTTGTTATAGTCTGAGTCCAGCCAAGCTATTGCCATGAATAAGGGTTTAAGAGTCCACTTATGGCTCAGTGGATATTCTTGATGATGTTGCCACACCTTTCAGCCACTTAAACTTGAACTTTATTGCCATATGTATATATGTAGACAGGGCATCAAGACAATATACAAACAAACAGCAGACAATGTGCAAGTAAACAGTTTGCATGTAAAAAATGCAGATGTGTAAACAATGGCGGTGTGGTCCGAGGGGCATGGCTAAATGTGTTTGCCAATCACACTGTTTGTGGATAGAAGCTTTTGAGGAATCTGGTGGTAAGTGTCCATATGCTTTTGTATCTCTTGCCTGAGGGCAGTGTGGTGAAGAGCTCATGCCCGGGGTAGTGACTCTCCTCTGTGATGGCCAGAATTCTACCACGGCAGCGGTCCTCATAGAGCTGTTTAATCTTGGTGAGGCCACACCAGATGATCTTCTGGGCCATATTGACCATTCTCTGCAGTGCCTTTCTTTCTCGAGAAGAGGTGTTGCCGTACCATCATCATCATCATCATCATCATCAACTGATCTGTTGTTCTGGTAGGCGAACTGCAAGGGGACAAGGGACTCCTTGATGGAGGAGTTGATGTGTGACAACACCAGCTTCTCCAGGTATTTCATCACCACAGATGTTAATGCTACTGGGTGGTAATTGTTCAGGCACATCACTTTTGCTTTTTTGGGGAGTGGAACAATAAACTGTTTTTTTGAAGCAGGTGGGGACAATGACAGGGTGGAGTTAAAGATATCCGTAAACACTCCAGATGTCCGTGGTCAGCTGGTCTGCACATGTCCTCAGGACGTGAGGTTGTATCCCATCAGGACCTGCAGCCTTATGGATTTTCACCCTGTTCAGAGTCTTCTGCACGTCCTGCTCTGAGAGTTTCGGAACAAACTCACCCTGCACACTTCTTAGCAGCACCCGTGTTCAGAGCATCAAAGCGGGCATAGAAATGGTTCAGCTCATCCCGCAAGGATGTGTTGTTCGTGTTGATCTCCTGGCAGCCCTTGTAGCCTGTGATTGACTGTAATCCCTGCCACAGCCTCCGGGTGTCAGTCCACTTCGTTTCAAGCCACATTCTGTAGTTCTGTTTAGCGTGTTTTATGGCTTCCTCTAATGCATACCGTGATTCCCTGTACAGCTTTTTGTACCCCGATTTGAACGCTGTGGATCTATCTTTTATTTTATTGTGAATGTCGTTGTTGAACCACAGTTTCTGATTGGGAAATGTCCTAATTTTCTTTTCTGGTACACAAATGTTGGTGCAGTATTTAATATAGCCGGTGACCACGTCTGTATACTCATTTAAATCTGTGCCAGGAGCTCTGAATATATCCCAGTCTGTACTATCAAAGCAGTCTATTAACCTGCTTTCCGCCTCCTCAGACCAACAACGCACTGACCTGTTCACAACGGGGGAGGTCTTCAGCTTCTGTTTGTACCCAGGAAGCAACAGGAGAGCGATGTGGTCCGAAACTCGGTTTGGGAAACGCTTTGTATGCTCCTTTTTTTGTTGTATAGCAGTGGTCCAAAATATTGCCTCATCTTGTCGGTACTTTTGCAGTTCTTTCCTCAGATTGCTTGGTTGAAGTCCCTCACTACAATTGAGACGGCTTCCTGGTGGGAGTTTTCGTTCTTGTTGATAATGTCGTGGAATTCACTGTGTGCTGCTTCCACGCAGGCTTGAGATTGAATGTAAACAGCTGTAATAATGTTGGCGGAAAACTCCCTTGGCAAATAAAAGGGTCGACATTTTATGGTCAGGTGTTCTAGATTCGAGCAGGATTTAGAGATTACCTCCACGTCAGTGCACCATTTGCTGTTGACCAGGAAGAAAACGCCTCCTCCTTTGTGTTGCCGGTTGCTTGGTTGTTTGTGTTCATGCCGTAAACAGTGAACCCCTTTGGCTGGATGGCGGTGTCCGTCCCGCATGCATTGAGCCAGGTTTCAGTAAAGGCATATATACAGCATTCCCTCAGGTCCCTTTCCATGTTGATTCGACAATGTAGCTCGTCTATCTTATTGTCCAGTGACTGAACATTAACTAACTAAATAGACAGCAGACACCTCTGTAGTTGCGCTAGTATGCCGCCTCTTCTCTCCTGGCGTCTGCCCACCTGTTGTTGTTCACTGCATCTTAGTCCGATCCAGCAGTTGGGGTCTGGTACAAGAAAAAAATTGTTTGATGATCCTAAGGAGTCTGTCCTCAGGTTTAAAAGTGTTTTTCTGTCATAAGTAATGACAGGTATTGAACATCCAACACAAAACAAGACTATTTACATATAAATAAACATTAAAACAGTCACACAATGAGAGAGCTTTCTGTAAACCATCGCCATCTTGCCGGTGCTGGAAACCTATTACTGTGGTGTCACGTACAACAGCAGGTGTCCATTCTATTCTCTAAAGGGAGGTCAGGAGACCAGTTCAATGACCCCAGGCCAGAACCAGATATCTACAAATATCTACAAATCTTTCCCAAGATTGACCAGAATCATTATCAATACTTCAGTTCAGTTTATTGTCATATACATAAGTGCAATTAAATGTTTATTTGCATGTATGCTCCAATACAAAGAGATTAAGGTAACACCAAAAACATAAACACAGAACAGCAGCAGCAACAAGTTAAATAACATACAATCTAATAAAAACAGCATCAGTGTGACCTAGTGGTAGGGGTAGAGTTCAGAATTCTCACAGCCTGTGGGAAGAAACTGTCTCTGAATCTGGAAGCTCATGCCTTTATGCTACAATAACACTTACCAGAGAGAAGGGGGGAGAAAAATGAGAAAAAAGGATGACTGGTAACCTTAGCGATACTTCCAGCCTTCCTCAGACAGCAAGTTGTATAAAGATGTCCAGAAAAGAGGGTGGTTGTACTCCAATGATGGATTGAGCTGACCTGATCACCCCCCTGTAATGCCTTCCAGTCAGACAACAAGCTGCTGCCAAACCACACTGTAATACCACATGTGAGCACACACTCAATAGCGTACCTGTAAAATGTGATAAAGACAGTTGAAGATAGACCAAATTTGTTCAACTGTGTGAGGAATTAAAGGCACTGTTGTGCCTTCTTTGTAGTTCCAGCTACATGCTGGGACCTCATTAAACTATTAGTGATGAAGGTACCCAGCAACTTGAAGCTTCTAACCATCTCAACAACCACCCCATTGATGTAAATAGGGGTGTGGTCCCCTTTCTGCTTTCTAACATCAATGACCAGGTCTTTGGCTTTTCTGACATTGAGGAAGAGATTATTGTCAATGCACCACTCCACCAGGTTCCTGACATCATTCCTGTAAGCTGTGTCACCTTAAGCAGTGATTCAGCCAATGATGGTAGTGTCATCAACATATTTGTAGATGGAATTGGAGACGTGTCTGGCCAACCAGTCGTGGGTAAACAAAGAAAACATCAGGGGGCTAAGCACACAGCCCTGAGGGGCACCTATATTGATGGTCAGTGTGAAGGAAAGCTTTCCATCAACCCTAACAATCTGTGGTTTGCCAGTCAGTAAATCCATAATCCACCTGCATAGAGAGGTGTTGATGCACAGGTCATTAAACTTCCTGACTAGTCTGGAAGGAACTATTTTGTTAAATGCGGCGCTGTAATCAATTAATAGCATTCTGAAGTATGTGTCTTGATCATCCAAATGAGCCAGGGCAATGTGAAGAGCCGGGGAAACACCGTCATCAGTGGACCTGTTATGCCAGTATGCAAACTTTTCAAAGCCTTTCAAAGCATTTCATTACGGTCGATGTGAGTGCTACCAGTCTGTAATTATTAAAATTATTAAAACAGGTTGCATAAAAATATCTGTAAAAACCGTGGCCAACTGGTCTGAACAGGTCTGCTCAGGAATTAAGGACCCATCCAGGAACGCTGTCCGGGCTAGTTACCTTCCGTATGTTCACCAGGTTGAAGGTTGAACTGACTTCAGTCTCCTTGATAGACACGGCTCTGTCATCAGCATCCAGGAGCACCGGCGCTGGCGGTTCCATGATTCCGTTGTCAAATTGAATGAAATAGTCAATATCAGTGGATGTAACACTGCTTATTTTAGCTTTATGGTTTGGTATTGTCTGGATACCCCACCACATTTGGCGCACATTGGAAGAGACAGCTTGAATTTCTATTTTGTTACAGCATTACCTTTTAGGTGTCCCTGATAGCTCTCCACAAGTCATACCTTGCCTTCTTATAAAGGTCCAGATTGCCAGATTTAAAGGCCTTCAATCGTGGCCTCAGCTTATTTTGGATATCAATGTTAAACCACAGTTTCTGGTTGGGGAAAAAGCAAACTGTCTTTGTAGGCATACAGTCATCCACACATTTCTTAATAAAATCTGTGATGACTGTGGTGTACTTGTGCAAGGTCACTGATGAGCTTAAACACGGCTCAGTCCACAGATCCAAAGCAGTACTGCAGTACTTCATCTGTCTCCTCTGTCCAGTGTTGAACATTTCTTGTCGACACATTCTCCTGCTTCAGCTTCAGTTTGTAAGCCGGAAGAAGAAGCAGCAACAGATGATCTGACAGTCTGAAATGCTTGCAAGGGGTACAGCGTTTTTGATAGCAGTTTAGCAGTGATCAAGAGTATTCACATCCCTTGTTTGGCATGGAGACATGGTAATATTTTGGAAGAACTTTCCACATGTTGACCTGATTAAAGTCCACCGCAACAACATCAGGGTAAGCAGTTATTTCACTAAGTGCTGCTTTCACATCTGGTCAGGGTGGTATATACACCAGATCACTTTATTAGCCATACACAATTTCTTGCATTGGGAATTTGTCTTTTCGCAATCCCCAGCTTGCTCTCCATGAGACACACAGGCACACAGACAGGGAGAGATGCTTGGGGTCAGAGCGCAGGGTCAGCCATTTATAGAGCACACCTGGAGCAGTTGGGGTTAAGGGCCTTGCCCAGGGGCCCAACAGAGTAGGATTCCTTTGCTGGCCACAGGAATTAAAATGGCAACCTTCCAGCCACAGGTGCAGATCCTTAGGCACAGTGCCACCGCTCCGCCATCCAAGAAACTAATGACAGACAAAAATTCTCTAGGTAGATAGAAAGGGATGACATTTTACAATAAGATATGCCAGGTGCAGCGAGCAAAATCGCTTCAGAATTGAAAACCGAGATTTGTTTATCATTAGACATAAACCACCGCCTTTTTTCTAACCAGCCAAGCCAGACCGATCCATGCGATAGGTGGAGAATACGTCAAGCTGAACAGCTGAGTCAGGTGTACTAGGGGTCAGCCAGGTCTCAGTGAGACAGAGAATACAGCAATCCCTAATGTTCCTCTGATGGCTTAATCTTCCCCTTAGCACGTCCATCTTGTTCTCCATGGATTGAACTTTGGCCAGAAGAACACTTGGGCTTGGGTTTCAATAGCCGTTGCACTTTACTCTTGCTTGAAGTTTTCCCTGTCTACCACACTTCTGCATCTGTTGAATTTGCTGGCTCTGCTCTGAGTCAGGTGTGGGGTCCGTACGCAGCACCCAAGATAGTTGATTTAGATTCAAATAGGCTAGATCTGTGTTTAAATCAATGATTCTGGATTCGGTGTCCAAAAGCAAAAGTCAAGAATAATTGCTGAAAAGATGGACTTGATACAAAAAGTCCACAACACGAAACAAAGACGGACAGACGAGAAGCAACATGTAACACGTTCCCACTCTCCGGCGCCATGCCTCTACTGACCAATCACCAACTGTATTTTCCCCAAATTAAAAAGTGGTGCATCACTTCTAACTTCGTTGCTATCCTCTCTCCACTGAACCAACTTGGCTGACTAACAACAGAACCACATGCCAGCCACACTTGTTGTCTAAACATTGGTGTCTTAAACTTTTTCCCGAAACACAGAGTTAGAGGGTGAACCCCTACATAATGACAGAAATCAGCCCAAGGTCTAGCCTGCAGCAGGACCTTGTGACTAGCTAGCTACCACAGAGTGCCTACTTAACCATTGGAGTAATACATTTGGACTTTTCGTTGACACGCCTAAATAAAAAATGATTTAGCAGTAACCACTACGCTGGAAGCAAACTGTGTTTCTCCTCTTTTTGTGTGACTCGCCCCAATGGAGCAGTCACCACCCTGTGCACAGACTTCTTCCTCAGTTTAGTTCAGCTGACAAGGACAATCCATTTGAGGGAATCGACTGTCAGAGTAAAGCTACAGCAAATCCTTTTCTCTCTTTCCCCGATACCTTGAGCTGTCTAAGTGTGACACTGAGTCAGTAGATTATGGATTGGCCAGCTCTGCGATGGACCCAGTCCTCCATCCTTCTGCGCGGGAGTTACAAATACATGGTTGTGGATGAGTATAATTAAATATTCCCCTTCATGAGAATAAAACTGTTATATTAACACATATTATTATTTATATAATTCAAGTCGCCATAGTTACTTAAGAATTCCTGAATGTGAATATTTTAATGCGACTATGCAACCTTGTATACTAACATGTATGCATTATACATAAAGATTTACTGTATCAAAACTACAATGTCAGTTTGACATTTGGAATGTTTATGAACACATTGTTTTTATGTATTGTAGCAGCAAGGCTTATTAAATCCGGGAATTAAATTTGCTGCAGTCTCTCTCTCATTTAAGTGGTGCTAGATACAGAGAGGCTAGTCCATTTGGTTCACATTTAAGGTGTTTTTCTAGCTGATAGAGTGTCCTGATAAGGAACAACTCCCAAGGCTAAGACACATCAGCCACCAAATGGTCATCTCTGGCACCTTACTGTCCAGGAGATTCCAAGGGAGAATCTCATCCCAAGTTGTTTACAACCCTAAGGTCAGAGTGCATGGTTACTCATCTTCCACCTCAATCAGCCAATCAGAAACTGGTAGGGCAGGTTAACCCCACGTGGGTCTTGAATGCCCACGGAACTTTGAACCAATGAACGACCGTAGTTCCTCCAGGTAAAACAGGCAGCACAGGGCTCCTCGAGTGCTCCTTCAGGACCTTCTCGGACTCAGCTGGGACAATCAGGTAACGGCCAGTGTGTCCCAGTGCCAGGATTTTACTTTGTTCCAATAGTCGAGAACAGAGGTTGCCAACGTGTAACCAAAGGATCCACCCGAGGTTAGCCCAGCAGCAAGCCTCTTGAACCCACCATGAATGCTCACCTGATCAACAAGTGAACTGCAGTCGGAACTGTGGACAGCTGAATCTCAGGATTCAGGACTAGCGCTACATCAGGAACTAACAGGTCTTCTTCCTGTCTAAGGAGTGTGACCTGCTTGGACCCGCAGTCACTTTTCTCTTGTGCACAAACTCCTGCTAGTTTCAGCCAGAACTAACTAGCCGGTCTTCAGAGAGCATCAGCAGCACGTCGCTGCAGAAATCTCTCCTTCCTTCTCCAACATCGCACACCGAACCAGCACTGCCTGGCACTGGGCCAGAGAACACCGATTGGACACTGCAACAGTCTGCCACTGTTCCTTTGTGTCCGCAGGAGATCTGAATCCACAGAGATTGGATGAGTATTCAACATTCTGCATTACAGCTCGAGAATTCAATTGTTACCTCAACCACAGTTGATATCAATTTAATTCCTATGAGTGATGCACTTGCTTTTGAGTATCTAGTGTAGAAGTTGTCTGAAACGGTCTAAATGAATGGTATACTGAATGTATGTCTCTCTTGGTTTGTAACTCTTCGTGATTGAATATATACCTTTTGTATTCTGCTAACCTTTACTATAAGATCTGTTATGTTTATATGCACATTTTATGCATTACTAAATGTATTGTCGTGTATTAGTATCCGTATGTGTGCGTTGTTTGAGTAATCCCGCAAGGTTGGTCTTCTAATAGCCATCAAAGAATAATTTTGTAACTTACTGCTACAATTAATAATTGTCCCAGTAAATGCACAAAACCCCTACATTTATTGGTGCCTCGTGAGAGGATGCCTACAGTATCAATAAATATATTCCATGTGTTGTAAATTCTGGTGAAGATTCCTTCCTATTCTACCAATTGATTCCTAATAAACAAAGTAAACTCACACAATTTAATGTTACAACTTAATATTATGCTAGTAAATTCACAAACCCCCTACTGTAGGCTCACCACACAATGCCTATCCATGGGGAGGATAGAGTATTGAATCCAATTTATAGATGGAATCATTAGGAGGCCTTGATTGGTAAAGTCCAAGGAGAAATTTGTGCAGGACACCACGGTTAACACTTGCCTTGAGATGAAATGGTGCCCCGTCCAGAGTGTACGCTCCCTTGGCCTCGTTGCTTGCCGGGTAGGTTCCGGCTTCCCGTGACACCGTATGGTTTAACGTGGTTAGGTGAATGACATGATGACCACAGTAAACACTCCTATTCTTTTTAAGACACTCCCTGGATTTTTTTCTGACCATGGAGACCCAAGAACTCAGTTTTACATGTTATCCGAAGGGCGGTGTCACGGATGCAGGAAGGGACGAATCGTGGAATGGCAGGGGAGTGGAAGAAGATCCATATGAGATTAGCTCGGGCTCAGCAGTTCAGGAGTCGTATAGAAACCAATGCCCTCAGGCAGTGGACGTGGGGTGACCAGGTACTAGGCGGTTCTCAGGACATCCATGTCCAAAGGTGAATGAGAGACATGGAAATATATAGCCCCAGAGAAATAAAGACACCGGAAGGACAGCAAAGCATAGCAAACTAAGGACAGGAAAGAGTAGGGCGTGACAGACGGGGTCATTTTTTTCATTTTAATAGTCCCATCACAATAATGGAGCATTAGGAAACAATTCAGACCACAGAGTAAGCGCTCCTACTGGTCCCAATAACACATCTTTCTGCAGCAACCGTAGTTTTCCAAGGACGTCTTCCATCCAGGTACTGGCCAAAGTCACACTTGTATAGCTTCAGTGGGTTGTCAGTTGTAAGTTGCAGGGTGATGTAGTTGCTGAAATTTGTATACAGTACACAGTCATATACACAATAGTAATTATATGATTCGAATTCTAATAAAACAAACTTGGATTTAATGGAAATTTCAGTGTCAGCTGGCTGAATGCCAGCAGGTCTGAGAAGCTTGAAGTCAGCTGAGAGCTCACTTTAACCTCAGTTGCTGCTGAGATACCAAAACACCTGCTATTATAACAGTAAAAGCAGGTCAGTGTCCTGTCTGACACAATAGCTCTGGGATTTATTTGCATACTCTCTGTATTTTAAGTAAGAAAAATACGAAAGACTAATTCAGTGAAACTGCTATAGTTCATACAGTAGTGCATTTTAAGAGTCACAAGTACCATTATTATATATTTCAAGTTGAATATTGCTAAAAAAATAAAAATACAGTGTGCTACATACAGATAGCAGAAATACAGTATAAACTCTAAATATAAAAGGGGATATAAATATAAAAAGATTTTACCAAAACTCTAATTAAATCATTTTCTCTCATTGTCTGGATTGGTAGAAATAAGATGCTATGAATGAATTCCATCTGCCTACAGGTCTGAAGTTCAATCACTGTGGACAAAATTTTGGGAAATGTAACATAATAGCTATTTCTACCTATCACTATCACAGAACAGATGATAGAAAAGTTTAGGAAAAATGGGCTGTGCTTTCTTATATTTTAGTACCCTCTAGATAGGCATGGTATCTGTAATGCATTATCTGGTTCTCATAATTGTCCATCAGTTGTAATGAGTAGATTGCACTGTGGAAGGTGTTTTATTGTTCACACACTAGTATTACCTTCTGTTAGTTTTGTAAGTCTCCTGTTAGTTTTAAATGAGGCATATTAACTATGCCTCTTATTCTGCTATTTTGCTGTGCCAGGGAAGTAAATAGTTATGTAGTGTGCTCTCTGAAGGCACCAGTTCTGTAGGGTTTGGGCATTTACTGGGACAATTATTAATTGTAGCAGTAAATCACAAAATGATTCTTTTGATGGCCTTAGAATCCAACCATGCGATATAACTCAAACAACACACACACACACGGGTACTAATACACGAGGATACATTTATTAATACATAGAATATGCATGTAAACCTAACAGATCTTATCGTGAGGGTTATCAGAATACAAAAGGTATATATTCAGTCAGTTACGAAGAGTTACATATATCAAGAGGACATACGTTCAGTATATCATTCATTTAGACCGTTTCGTAAATGAACTTGGTTATAACTTCTACATTAGATACTCAAAACAAGTACATAACTCTTAGGAATTAAATTGATATCAACTGGTTGGGATAACAATTGAATTCTCGAGCAGTAATGCAGTGAAGTTGAATACTCATCCAATCTCTGGGGATTCAGATCTCCTGCGGGCACAAAGAAACAGTTGCAGGCTGTTGCTGTCCAATCCGCACTCTCTGGCTCGGTGCCAGGCTGTGCTGTGCGGCTTGCGACGGTGCGCTGCTGATGCTCACTGGCAGGCGAGTTAGTGTTGGCTTTAACTAGCAAAGTTTGTGCACAGGAGAAAAGATGACTGTGGGTCCCAGCAAGTCAGGAAGAGGACCAGTTCGTTCCTGATGAAGAGCTAGTTCTGAATAGTGATTCAGCTGCCCACAGTTCCGACCTGTTCACGAGGCCTGCTGCTGGTGCTAACCTCGGGTGGATCCTCTGGTTACTCTCTGGCAACCTCCGCTCTAGACTCTTAGAACAAAGGAAAGTTCTGGCACTCGGACACACTTGCCGTTCCGTGGTTGTCCAGGCTGAGTCTCAGGATGGTCAGGAGGCATGCTGCGAGAATGTCCTGCCCTTGGGAGCCTTCTGCTCCTGAGCCGTCCTGCCCTGGAATTCTCCTTTGAATTCCCTTTAGAATAGTCCACAGAATTCTCCTCTGAATCCCTTCTGAATCTTACTGAATCTCACAGGCTCTCTGTGTTGCCTGTTTTTACCTGGAGGAACTTCAGCTCGTTGATTGGCTGAAAGTTCCATGGGCATCAGAGTCCCACGTGGGTTACTCGGCCCTACCAGTCCCTGATTGGTTGATCAAGGTGAGATATGAGTCACTTACTCCTGACACTTAGGAATGCAGTCCAGATGTCCATCTGGCACTCCCTAGACAGATAGGCGCCAATGGATGACCATTGATCATGATAGCCAGGCTTAGCTAAGTGCATCCCCCTTTGGGAGCTGTCCTTATCAAAGGAACCTTAAATCAGCCGGCATGAATAGTTTTTCTGTGGCTGCACCACAGAGATGAACAGAGAAATGGGGCCTCATTTGGGAAGGCTCAGAACACTTAATTCTTTCTTATAAATAAGCCTCGCCGCTACAGATATCTATGGATATTACTTCACATGTTCTTTATGTACAGTATGTAGGATATTGGAAAATGTATTTTTTTGCATATGCATTTGGCTCACACACCGGATTAAAAAAAATGTTGCATTTGGTGATGGATACACTTCCTGTATCATCAAAAAATATTTAAAAATATAAAAAAAGAAAATTATTTTAGAAATGTAAAATCTATAAATTACACTAAAATCCAAAAATATTCTAAATATACTGTATGTGTTTTGTCATTGTCCCCTTGCAGTATGTCACAACTAGTAGTTTAAATATATAATAAGGCCTGGGTGGGATCTGCAGGACAGTGAAGTTAAAAAACAGATTTACACATCCAATTTTCAAATATTTCTGAGGTATGTTTTTGTGATACTGTACCATGTCCAACATTTTCTTTTGCTTTAACTATTTTTATATACAGATGCAGCCATTCAAAATGTGTGGGGTATAGTACGGTAAAATGTGGTGTTTCGCATCAAAACGTGGTATGACGCGGTGTAATGCGTCATTTGATGTCATACTGGAAATTACCATATGTAAATGAGATTATGTTAATAGTATCCAGAATCACCTTGTAAAACAGCCAGGGGGAGCCAATGAAGCTTAACCTCTCATGTACAGCTTTTGAGCTTTTAAATTTAAACTGTGTATTACCGCATGTTAATCATTAGTCATTAAAAAGTTGGTATATTTTATGAAAGCAAGATTGCTCAGTTGGGCAAAAGTACACAACCTACCTTTATCATAAATATTTTAATTATGCAGAAATATTTTATGCATCAAAGCCTTTACCAAAGATAATACTAATAGTATTAATAATGAATTACTTTGGACAAGCTGTAAACTCAAAGTATTATGCTGGTCCACATTCTTTGTAAACGTCATTTTAACAAAAAGGCTTTATTTTTTAATTGACAGAAAGTAACACCACAGCATTTCGTTGATCTAACTAACAAGGACAGGACATAAGCTAACCAATGTGAATAAATGAATAAAGGAATAAATTACTTATTTTGTTTATTTCTTTAGCACATTTATTTGAACATTTCCATCGATTGTACAAGCACTGCAAAACTGTCCAATCCCTAGTTCATCAGGCATTTTCTTTTACTATAACAGACATAAAAACTCCCTTGCTTTTAACAGAGTTTAATAATTTCTAACAATGAAAATGATTTAAACTGCTACACTTATCATTCAACCAGAGCTCAAAATATCACAAGGATCCTCAAAAGCACAACAAAGACTACAGAAAAAGATACATGAGAATCCAAGCTTTTTTATCTATGCTTTCTTATCTATGCTAAGAAGTAATCTTCAAAATTTATCACATTTATTCAAAAATTTCTCGGGTGTGCGTATACCAGAGATTATGGCACCGCTTCAGAAGGATGTCAGCCAGTCAGATTCTAGCACCGCCATTACCTGTTTTATAATCGAGAATATAATATATAATCACGTATCTAAAGAAATTAATAATTATATTAATTTAAGGATCTAAATATCTATATCTATGTATCTATATAGCTGGTAGTATTACTGTATTTCACTTTCTTTGTAAACACATTTTGTTAACACCCGAATAGCAGGTGGATTCTGTTTTTTGTTATGGTCTGTAGCTCAAATCCTGCTTAACTAAAAATTAGACACAAGAAGAGTATTATTGGACAATGTTGTGAGGCGCTGGCCGAATTTCTCTGTAAACTGAAGAGCTATAAAGGAGACACATTGTGTATCGCTTCTTTTTGCACATTCCAATGTTAATGCGACACGAAAGATATTGTGGTGTATTGGTCGTTAGTGAAAAGATTTAATAATTTAATCTCTTTACTGTGCACATTTTAATCCACTTAGTATGGAATATTTATATGGAAACTTACCACTAAATGGAAGTTTTAGTAGCTAAGCATAAAAAGCAGAGGAGCATAACGTAGGTCATAAAGGTCATAAACGATATTAATTTAGGAACATAAACATATTATGTAAACTGTATATTGCTGGTATTGGTATTTTAAAGAAAAAATACACACACATACAATATATTGACATTTGTTATATTTCAAAATAACACACGTTAATGCTGTATGTACAGTACACAGTGGTACCGCAGGTTGAACTGTAGGACGCAAATCCACCTGAGCCCAAAAGCCCAACATTAATGTGCATTCGCCTGGCGCTGCTCGGTTTTCATCACTCTGTGCGGGAGTGCTGGCTGTGACGAATTGAACCAGTTTCACTGGTATTTTCAAAGTAGAAGGGGGCGAGTCTTCCAGTGAAAAACACCTCCCTCCATGGAAACATGTTGTCTTATAAAAAGAGATTCATAGCGCGAAGCTGTCAGTCTTCTGTGTAAAACAATCGGTTTAAACACCATTGGTGCTGTTTTTAATAAGCTGCTGAGTAAAAGCATGGGGAATCTTCCTGCTGTCAGCAGTATTGTGTATATACAATTAAAAAAAAACGTGCAGCTTAATCAAAGATTCTAAGATGATCACAAGGAAGTGTATTGCATGTCTAATGGTCAAACAAAACCTACAATATGCTTTAGAGTTGTTAAACCGGTTTTTATTTTTCTGCACAGACAACTTTGCCTGCTAGAGCGCCACAATTCAATCAACCACAGATCAGTCCCTGTGTATGAGATATTGCTGTTTGATCTTTGATCTGAGCTTTAATAGAGAGCTTATCTCTATTAATATAACTATCGAGTGGTATTAAATGCAACTTTTTTTATATAAATGACACTTTTAAAATTTATTAAAAAATTAAAAACGATTACTCTAACCTTTCCACGTTTGATCCCATGGGGAAGTAGTATACGCTCCTGCTTTGTTTAACGATGGTATGAAAAATAAATCTAATTAGTGAGAAAGCTATGCTTAAAGTGAATTAAGGGACTTAGAATGCAAAGATAATAATTTATATTGCGTTGTCAGATTGTGAACCAATAAATGCATTTTAAAGACCACCAGTTGTGAAAATGTTCACAGCTTGCACATAAAATTATCAGTGAGCTAATTCTCTTTTTTAAACCTCCGGTTTTTCATCGATGCGTAATTACGCACTAGCTGGAATCCGAGGGGATCGCTGTGTACACTTTGTGATATTTAGATATTTAGAAATAATGCGACCTCGCCGCAGTCCTGGAGGGGATGGCCTGCCAGGCGTTGCTGGATGTACCCAGGGACCAGTGGTACAATTACGCGCGATGTTGGCATCGGTCCTCCGGAGGCGTTTCGGTGGGAGAGGGGAGGCGCCGGGACTGCTGCGGTCGAGATTGGCCCAACGCCACCGCCTAGCGGGAGAGCCACTGGGTCCGGTCGCCGCAGACGTGGCCTACTTAGCCCTCCAGGGTTACCCTACTCTCCTGGAGGAGGCCCACCGGGAGATAGCGCTCCAGGCGTTCCTCTGGGCCCTGGCGCCGACTGGGATGCAGCGCCACATGATGTTGGCCACGCCTGTCCCCTTGGAGCAGGCCCTGGATCTGGCTGAGCAGGATGATGCCGTATTTGAGGAGACCAGTGGGCACCAACGGAGGGGCGCACAGGGAATGAGATGTGGAGGAGGGATGGCCGGCTGGGAGAGCGACGACAGCTGGTCATCTGTCACTGCTGTGAGGAGAGGGGGCACATCGCCCGGGAGTGCCAGGTGCTAGATCCCAAGGGTCTCTGGAGGCCGTTGGGAAATGGGAGCGGGGTGGCTTAAAGGGGGGAAGACTGTCCTTAGGCGATGCTACCCCCACTCCGGAAAGCCAGAAGGAGCACTTTACCCTACCTGATGCCATGGGAAGGGTTGGCCACAGCCGGGGCTTATTTCTTCCCTGCCTCATCGAGGGCAGACCCTGCCAGGCCCTCGTCGACACCGGTTCAACCATCACCCTGCTTCGGCCCGGTGTCCTACCGAACCCCAGGATGGGAAACCACAAGCCTGCACCTGAGGATTGTGATGGGACGGTACGCAGAGGTCCTCGGCAAGCGGGCGCTCACTGTGCAGTTTGGGGCTTTGGAGGGGGGGAAGGTGTCTTTTGCTGGAAGACTCGCCCCCTTCTACTTTGAAAATACCTTTGAAACTGGTTTAATTCGTCACAGCCAGCACTCCTGCACAGAGTAATGAAAACCGAGGAGCGCCATGCGAATGCACATTAATGTTGGGCTTTTGGGCTCAGGTGGATTTGCGCCCTACAGTTCAACCTGCGGTACCACTGTGTACTGTACATACAGCATTAACGTGTTATTTTGAAATATAAAAAATGTCAATATATTGTAGTGTCCATAATATTTGCTATTTTAGTTATTCAAAGAAGTGTTTTTGTTAAAAGAAAACTCATAACGATTGCTGGATTTGAACACCCGACCTCATGCTTATACTGTAAATTGGTCTCTTAAGCCATCACGCCATTGAGGCAAGTAATGTGACATGCACTGAAACAGTAATACAGATACAGAGTAATATGGTCAGAAGGCCAACCACATGTAAGACTTTGATGCTTAAAATGTTTAGGGAGAAATGGAATATTGGTGTGTATTTTTTCTTTAAAATACCAAAACCAGCAACATACAATTTACATAATATGTTTATGTTCCTAAATTAATATCGTTTATGACCTTTATGACCTTTGTTACGCTCCTCTGCTTTTTATGCTTAGCTACTAAAATTTCCCTTTAGTGGTAATATTCCATATAAATATTCAATACTAAGCAGATTAAAATGTGCACAGTAAAGAGATTAAATTATTAAATCTTTTCACTAACGACCAGTTAGACCAGGAGTTTTTATGTCTGTTATAGTAAAAGAAAATGCCTGATGAACTAGGGATTGAACAGTTTTTCAGTGCTTGTACAATAGATGGAAATGTTCAAATAAATGTGCTATAGAAATAAACAAAAAAAGTAATTTATTCCTTTATTATATTGGCTAGCTAATGTCCTCTCTTTGCTAGTTACTTGTGGCTGTGTTTCTGCGTTGCTTAGCAACGAGGGACTATATTCTCAGGCGCAGGAACGTAAACAGCTTAATTTTCGTGTTAAATAATTTTTTTAAATTAAAATTCATTCTATAAAGCAATCGCATATTTGGGGACCGTTTCATAAAACTTTAATGCTTAAAATGTTTAGGGAGAAATGGAAGACTGGTGTGTATTTTTTCTTTAAACTACCAAGACCAGCCATATACAGTAAAGTTTACGTACAGTAATATGTTTATGTTCCTAAATTAATATCATTTATGACCTTCAGATGCTCCTAAAATTTCCCTTTAGTTGTAAAATTCTATATAAATATTCAACACTAAGCAGATTAAAACATGCACAGTAAAGACATTAAATGATTAAATCTTTCCACAACCGACCATCACACCACTGTCAGTCATTTTGGCCAGCCAATCACGTACCGTGGTATGACGCGTTATGATGCGCTATGACGTAGGAAAATGCCTGCGGTACGTGTTTGTACCACGAACATTGAATGGCTGCATCTGTACCTAGGTATAAGGTCAAGTAACAACATCCTGTCATAACAATGTAGTCATTGTATTTAATGAAACTGTTTGTCGCTAGTATGTGTACAGTATGATAAGTGCAGGAAAGCACTAATGGCTTAATACCCTCAAAGAACCTAAGAATCAAGACTGTCTATGCACACACTGCATTATGTCTTTGCAGAAGTAAATCAAATTAATTGGCTAATAATGTTTTTGGCTATTCCAGGCTTTAACCATAACCTTATGACCAGTTAACTGTTTGGAATATGCACTTGAATGTTGAAGATGAATCTCGTAAGACAATTATTGGGAATATATATAGTATATTACAACACCAAAAATCAAAATATTAAAATGCTTTGCTTAGATTTTCTTTATAGAATATATTTGATTCTACACAGACAATATCACATGAAGTGGATTCTGTCCTTATTTGATATAATTGAATATGCAGTTTTAAGATACTCTGATTCCTGGTGCCAAAGATGGGGGTAGTATAGCATGAAGTGCTGTTTCTGACATAGTGAACACATTTTTGTATGATATTTACCAATTTTAGTCTAATTTTAGTCTGGGATTAGTCATTTTTAGTCTCTTTGATTAGTTATTTGGAGGATGTACATACAGTACTTCCAATAATAGGGGTGAGATTATTACATTGTTCTCTGTGTTCTCTCATTTCTAATTTTCTGTTTAATAATTTAAAATTAATAACAATTTTAAAATAAATTCCAGCTCAAAACAATGTGTTATACAGTGACTACATATAATAAAGCATGGATTTTCTTTTAATAACAGGTCCTCTCTGAATTATGAAACAATTTTAGAGATGTGTTAGCACTTAGAATTATTTGTGTTTAGAAGTGGAGTCAGTAAACTTTCAGTAGGAGCATTAGCTCATCACTTGTTTTTACAGATTTGCATGCCATTGATACATTTTCAATGCCATTCAAAGTCCTACTTACATTTTGATTGATATTAAAATGTAATATTAAAGTATGATAATATCTAAAATAAACATACATATATATTATGCACATCTTACCATTGATTGCGATCTTGCTTTCCTTTGCTGAGTTCTCCAAACTTAAGATTGTAGCTTAACATCTTAAGCAGTATGCAAGCATCTGAGTGTTCAGTTATTAACTTGCTATGGGAGGGACAAAAAACTGACTTCATGTGTAAAAATACCTATTCCACTTTTTGCAGTCAAATTTCACTGGATGGAACTTAAAACAGGTCATAATAGAGAAGCTTTGATTGCTTTCATTAGCCTTAAATGTGTCTAGCAGGTCCCGAGTCCAAACTTTAAGTTCCATAAGTTTGAGTACTGTATTCAATTAGTTGCATTTTAAAATCCTCAATACCTATCCACTGAAACACTGAAAAATCCATGTTGCTGATATCTAAGCTGTCTGGTTATAATCAGAAAAGGAAATACCAAGCCAAAACTTGGGATATCCTGAAATCTGACAGAAAATTCTGATGCCATTTCTCTCATGTGCACTCCAAACTCAGCAACATGATCTGTGTTTTGAAAGTTCTTTAAAATGTTGTTAATAGGAGAATAATAATAAAAATAATTGCTTACACTTATATACCGCTTTTCTGGACACTCCACTCAAAGCGCTTTACAGGTAATGGGAACTCCCCTCCACCACCACCAATGTGCAGCATCCTTTCTACATTTCCAAAATACCATTCACAATTGGAATGGTTGAGTTTATTCATATACAGTACTGTACATGCAGCTTATTTTCATTGTGCATTTCAAGGCAGTTTAGAAGTTTTTGTGATGATAAGATCTTGATTGCATCAATACAGTACACAAAGCAAGCAAAAACAATCCCACATGAGTAAGTAACTCAGTTCTGTGGTTTGATTTTTTATTACAAAGAAATTATGAAAAGACTGCTTTTTTTCATACTGTAACTCGCTATGGCCCATTTAATAGACTCAGCCTTGTCTGTCTCATTCTTGAAGTGTTTGTAGTGTTTTGTACGAAGTGTTATTAGACACATCATTTGCAACAAACAATGTTCTCAAGACAGAGCACAAAAAGCATGGTTTTTATGTTGAGCAAATCCACATTCATCCCTGCAATAGGGTTGAAATGATTGAACTTAGCAACCACCATTTTGTCTAAAAGGTTTCACCTTACACTTGTACAGAATTACAGTCAAGTATATTTTTACTGCTTTTTTTAAAATTAATTTCCTTATGTTGTATTTAAGTTTTATTGCATATGCCATTCAAAATCCTTTTGCATGCCAATAATAGCACGCGTAAGTTGCCAACCCCTGTTTCAGATAGTCATTATAACTTTTCATTTTTTTCAAATTAGGTCGTGACTTAACTGCTTTTCTCAAGACATTCTTCTTCTACCTCCCCTTTTCAGGCCATAAAGGCCCATGGGTGGCCCTTGCCCCCCATTTTTCTCAACCATCGGAGACTGGAGGTAGAGATGATGTGGTCAGCATCATGCTCTGGCCCGCCTATTACCCCCGATAGGATTAACCCCCGGTACTCATTTGGAAAGCAGGCTGAGTGGACCTGGGAGTTGTCTGGAAGGAGTTAGAACAAGCTATATTGCTTGCCCCTACCTGGGATTGAACCCGGGACTATCCAGTCACGATCTAGATGCCCTTGCCATTTCAAGACTTTAATTAAACTTTATTTTATAGGGTGGGGTTCATATCTATCATACACAGGCTTCCTTAAGTATAGCTAAGTTTCTCAGACAGAAGCATGAAGGGAGGCTCTACGCATCAACAAACATTCTCTAAAATGAATCTATAGTTCATTAAATATAACAGTCTCATGTTACTTAGCTTATCAATAAAATACAGTGTCCAAGTCATGAGTCCAAAAAAAGTTAATATACCTTGTCCAAAACCCTTTCAGTTGATTTATTACTACTGTTTAAATTTGTGTTTTTTAGACTCATTAGGCCTTTAATTTAGTCAGGTGAGCAAATACTGTCCTTTCTTACCTCTCATGTTATGATTGTTATGATTGTTGTTCTGCCTACTTTCAACAGCCATAGACTTCTCTAAGCATTTGTCTGAGAACCTGACAGATGCTTAGTGAAGATTACTCTCCCAAAGCAGGGGAAACCTAAAGCAGGTCTCTAAATGTTTTCAGCTTGCACTTTTAACTGTCAGGAACATCATTAAGAAATTGAAGTTATAGGGAACTTTTGAAGTAAAGACAAGATCAGCAAGAACGAGAAACATCTCTGATCGAACTACTTGAAAACTGGTCAGATCTACAAAGCTAACCCACAGATCCCCGCAAAGATCCAGCAGAAAAGTTTAGCAGACACTGAAGTAATTGTCAACAGGTCCAAAGTACAACAATGCATACACAAAAAATGATCTGCATGGAAAAGCTGTCAGAAGGAAACCTTTCCTATGACCTCACCACATATGTCAACATTTGAAATATTCAAAATAAAACCCTGATGTTCCCAAAATCTTTTGGGAAAAAAAGTGCTGTGGACTGATTAAATGAAAATTGAGCTTTTTGGTCACAACTACAGCAGATACAATTGAAGAAGAATGGGTGAAGCGTTTGAAGAAAATAACACCTTGGCAACAGTTAAGCATGGGAGTAGATCTATTATGCTTTGGGGTTGTGTGGCAGACAGTGGCTCAAGAAATACTGTGATGGTGGAAAGAAGAATGAAAGAAAGAATGGATTCAAATAAATATCAACACATCTTAGAAGCTAATGTCCCAGAGTCAGTGAATAAATTAAAACTCAACTCAAAATAATAACTCATAACTCTAAATCACATAACTCTAGATCTAGATTGATTTAAAATGTGATTTGCTATTCACATTCCAGAGACATACAGTATATGGAAAATAAAGCCTGCTAGTTCTGAAAGCTGTTTGGTAGACATTATATAATGCAATTATTTTAGTTTCCTAATTTTCTGTATGTCACATTTGTGTCACATTAACATAGTATCCAGTTCAGTAAGGATATAAATTTTATCTTACAAGTCTGGTAGCACATGGAGCCCTTACTGGATGCCTTTTTTGCTTCTATGAAATTTTCTTGCACACAAGAAATTGTTAAGCAGCTCAAACTTAACAAATATTTTTACTTAAAGAATATTTGGTCTGATCTGTAGACAACAGGGATCGTCTGAAGTAATTCCCTACTATAGAGGAGGTGTTCATCAGTTCTTCCGCCTGTGAGAGTTTATTCATTTTTATAATAATATAATATTTCAATGTTATAATAATAAAGTTGATAAAAAATCAACTGATAGTGAATTTGGTTTGATCTTGTTTGGCTTTGGAGGAAGTATTTAGTTATTCATAATAGTAAGAGAAATCTATGAAAAGTTTCAAAGTGGAATTTCCTATTTTATCATTGTACCCTTGAATTGTTTAAACGTAGCCATATAGTAGGTGTGTGTAATATTACAATGCCTCTAGTAAATAGAACTGCAGTGAAAGTCAAGGTAATAGAAGATTTTAAGAATTTACGAGTCGGTGCTTCAAATATGTAAGTACTGTTAAGAGATGATACTACATATTTTTATTCAAGTAGTTTTGTAGAAGGAAACTTTTACATTAACATACATGTTTTGTAAAATAACAGTACTTTTATTTGAGTAACACATTTGAATATGTTTTACACCACAGCAGTGTGCCATATATGACAAGACCTATAAACTGCACAATTATATGGCTTTGATACATAAAATTGTATTTTGTCTTTATTAGCCCAGTTGTGTTGCACCATGTAATTTAGAACAGATTGTGGAGCTGGTCTTGGGCAAATCAACAACACCAATGGAATCTTCTTGTGTTCTGTAATATCTGTCTACCTGGCAGAATAATGTAGTCAGATGTTTTCTAGGATAGAATAACATCCCATCTTATGTATATCTTGTAAGCAGTCTTTGTAAGATTTCCATTGTAAAGAGATTGTGATTGATTTGTTGATTATATTATGGGTCACATATGTCCTTTCAGAAATCAACAACTGAGTTCTGGAAAATGTTTAGTGCAAAGCTGTCTGATATGATATACGTACAGATGCAGCTTCAAAACAAGCGGGGTATGCTGCGGTATAACACGGTGGGCGTATCGCAGTAAACCGCATGATACCGTATGCAAATTGGATTATGTTAATAGTATCCGGAATCACCTTGTAAAACCGCCAGGTGGAGCTAATAAAGGTTAACTTCTCCTGTACAGCATTTGAGCTGTCACCAGAAAACGTTGGTTTTAAGTCCCAATCACTGCTGAGGGACAATCTTTATTCAATTAAGAATTTAAGTTATATAATCTTTAGACTTTTAAATTTAAACAGTGTATTACAGCATGTTAATCATTAAACATTAAAAAGGCGGTATATTTTATAAAAGCAAGATTGTTCTGTTGGACAAAAGTACGCAACCTACCACCTTTATCATAGATATTTAAATTATGCAGGAATATTTTATGCATCAAAGTCTTTACCGAAGATATTACTAATAGTATTAATAATGAATGACCTTGGACAAGCTGTAAGCTCAAAGTATTACCCTGGTCCACATTCTTTGTAACCGTCTTTGTAAACGAAAATAGTTTATTTTTTCATTGACAAAAAGTAACACCACAGCATTTAGTTGATCCGATCACGCATTTGTGTCCAATCATATAAAGTAATTCTTGAGAATCTCCGATTCACCATGCCTTTCACATGCTCAAAAACTATATTAATTTAGGAACATAAACATATTACTGTATGTAAACTGTACTGTATATTGCTGGTCTTGGTAGTTTAAAGAAAAAATACACACTTCAGTTGCCCCCCAGTGAGAATGCGCTACACTGCACCCACCTGAGACGTCTGGCGTCCCTCTGACATTGAATAGCCTGCTTACGTGCAGCACACAATCCTGCAGCCTCTGCGGCACCTGGCGAGTGCACCCGCTGCGTCGGGGTGGAGTCTGGCGGTAAAAAAAACCTCCTAGAGTTGTGAGAACACTTGCTTTGTGTATAAAGTACATTGTGAATGTTTTCACAGCCTTCACTTTGTCGTTTTTATGCCATTTTTTTGACCACACACGAATATTCCTATGTCCGTATCTTCGCAAGGGAATCAGTGCGAATTTTAATACTAATTAAATGACCGCGGGCACTTTCCACCCCCTCTACATTCTCAGAGTAGAACAGACTAACCTTCTAATGAAAGATGGTCCACCCCCCCCCCAAGGACAGGAAAAGTGCCCACAGGCACTTAAACTTAATATGGTCAGTAACAGTAAACAGTAACATGGTCAGAAGGAGCACGTACAAACGATTCCAAAATAACCACATGTAAGACTCTGATGCTTAAAATGTTTAGGGAGAAAGTGGAATACTGGTGTGTATTTTTTCTTTAAACTAGCCATACACAGTACAGTTTACATACAGTAATGTTTATGTTCCTAAATTAATATCGTTTATGACCTTCAGATGTGTTATGCTCCTCTTCTTTTTATGCTCAGCTACTAAAATTTCCCTTGAGTGGTAAAATTCCATATAAATATTCAATACTAAGCGGATTAAAATGTGCACAGTAAAGAGATTAAATGATTAAATCTTTACACTACCAACCAATGCACCACAAGTGCCCCTGTCGGTCATTTTGGCCAGCCAATCACTTACCGCAGTGCCCTGTGGTGGCTTGTGGGTAGTTTACCATACCGCGGGTTTGTACCGTGCATTTTGAATGGCTGCATCTGTAATTCGCCACTTTCAGAGTCATGAGCTTCTATTCCCTGTCCTATTTACCAGTGAATGAACATTATTTATTCGTGCTTGGTTACACTTATACTATGCTTGTTTTGGGCAAGAAGATTAAGCAGGCCATCAAGACACACAAAACTCCTGGAGCATGATGATGCACTTCGAGAGACTGTTGCCAGTGATACCAATGAGGCTCTGGCTTCATTAGATGATTCTCACGGAGGGCACACTAAGCCAATCCTGGATACAAAAGGGGCTGTAGTTATTTATAATTCCAATGACAGTCTTCCATTGCTTTTTTTTTTAGACCTGTTTTTGTTCCACTTTAGCCCTTTGAATGTTAGTGATAGTACTTATGTACAGAACATTTTGCACTATATCTTACACAAAGTTAACAGATAAAAGCCTTTCAAACAATTTGCCTGAATCAAATGTGTTCACTGTGATTATTTGGCTGCAGGTACCATTTTTGTTGCCTCAAGCACCTCAGGATTACCTTGTTGACAGGGTCTGGACAAATACATGTGGCATTCATGGAAGCACTTGTAAAGTAAAAACTGAGGAGACAGTGTTTTTATATATGTTTTCAGACTCAGTCTCATTCTGTAAGCCTGCTTTTTCTTGAGTCTTTTCTAATAGAGCTGCTGATACTTGTGTTCTTATTCTGTCTGTTCAGTTTTAATCAGTTTTCATAAGATCTTTGTACATTTGTTCTGTTTCATTTTCATCCAATAGTATTCTATAGCTGTGGTGCCTTACACAGGCATTTTTAGTAATTGAATGTACAGGTTAACAAGAAACATCACATTGTGTATAGTCAATTAGTTAACATTGCAATTACAGTTAGGGGTCCATAGCCTAAGCAATCTACACAATCCCATGGCCTTTGAGTTGTAGCATACCTATAATTAGTTACAGTATGTACACATTCCATTTCTGTAAAATAATTTACACCAACACAACATCTGAAGCAAGACATTGCACAGGATGTGAAACAGACATTTTGGCTGTGGAACATTCTTCAGGTGTAAGGGAGAGAGGGAAACCAGCATTTGATGAAGCATGGAAGAACAAAGACGAGAGTTGAGAGAGGCAGGAGCAGGAGAGAAGGAGTATTGACAGTGAGAACTGGAAGAGAAGTATGATGTCAAAACCTGGAAATGAATAGACAGGATTAGAAGGAAATTAGTCTGTTGTTAAGAGAATGAAGAAGGTGTGATCCTAGTTTCAGGATTATTTTTGGTTTCTGATATCTTTCTACAATAGGAATTCTAAAACCCTTCTGTAAGGAAGCAGAAGGAGAGATCATGGATTTTAGAGATGAAATGAAAACTATGGGTCTGGAGCGATCAAAATGAGAAACTATGGGTATGGAGAGTTCTTTGATCCTCACATCCCTGACATCTTCCCTAAAATGGTCTCCCAGTCTCCTTATTGTCTTACCAATGTAAATAACTAGGCATTTTCTGTAAAAGGTGCAGTAAATAAGGTTGCTGTAAATACATGACGTTATTTGGGTGATCCAGAATTATCCAGAGGGGCCTTAAATATTTGTTGTATTGGATATACAGTATTTAAAGGTGATGCAGTCAGTTCTGTTGCAGGGGAAAGTGCCTGATGTAGTCAAATAAAAGGGTACCAGTGGAGGGATCATCCTGTAAAATGGAGAAGTTCTCAATAATGCTCTTGAGAATAGAAAGGGTGGTAGGGAAGCACCAGTGGAATGGGGTTGTGAGTCAGGGAGATTGGGTTGATGATCGTAGGGCTATTTTTGGCTCGGGAGAGGGCACTGTCAATAACATGGGTGGGGTATCCTCTGTTAATGAAAAAAAGAGTGGATTTTGAGGGCATGGTTATGGAAGTTTATGTCTTCACTGCAAAAATGTCAGAGCCTGAAGAACAGTGAAAATAGGAGATAATTTTTAGTATTTGCAAGGTTTAAGATACAGGAGATAACTGTGTGAATCTGTGTTTGTAATAGACAGAAGTAAAGAGTCATGGATAATTAATGGATACGTATTATCCAGAGTAGGAAGAGTATCCTAAATATTGCCAGCCAACAATATTTTTGTCATTTGGGTAGAAGAATCCTTCTTTGCTTCCTACGCCGGCTTTGTCCCAGACCTCTACAGGTGATACATTGATAACTGCATCGATGCCGCCAGATGCTCTAATGACCAACTAGAGCATTCCCTGTATTATTTAACCAACTTCCACCCATCCCTTGTACTTGATTGAAAACAAATTCTACATTATCTGAATAACATTTTGAAAATATTTATTTATCCAGAGATAAACCCACCCAATTGTCTTAAACCAGTTGATCAAATGACAAAGGATGGGAGGTAACTAACCATAGCTTCTGGGGAATTTATACATTTTTTACCTAATGATTCATATATCATGATCGTATTATAACGATTTTGGGTTCGGATAGGACGAACACAAAGACTCAGACTTGTGGAGTTAAAACTGCGCTTTACTTCTTCTCCATCAACCACCTGCCAGCTAGCTCTCCCGCACCCAGACAAGCGAGAGACACACCACCCCCCTACCAAGAGCACCAGCCAGACAGAGCACGAGCCCCAGAGAGCGAGAGCGAGAGAGCGAGAGAGAAAAGAGAGAGAGTAACACCCAGGGGTGTGGAACCAGGGACTTTTTACATGGAAAATGGGTGATCTCCCCAGACTGTACGCCATTTTCACTGTGGGACAGCTGCAATGGTCAGCGGCCTGCCTAAACCCCACCCTGACCACTTCCACTCCTGTCCTGCCCCTCACCGCATACCCCAGCCGGGCGCACTTCAGTTGCCCCCCAGTGAGAATGCGCTACACTGCCTCCACCTGAGACGTCTGGTGTCCCGCTGACGTTGAATAGCCTGCTTACGTCCAGCACACAATCCTGCAGCCTCTGCGGCACCCGGCGAGTGCACCCGCTGTGTCGGGGTGGAGTCTGGCGGTCCGCCACCTCAGCCCCCCCCAGCCTGGTGAAATCTGGACTTGGTCTGCACCCTCATGTTTAAGTGCCCCCCTTGCGCTTGGAGAACCGCACGGCAGAGCGACCACGGCACCACAAACTGCCACCTTACTTCACCGCTGGAGGGCACCTGCCACCCCCGGCACAGCACCTCGTCCCTCACCTTCAAGGCCTCCCACAGTGCGCAAAGCGCCTTCACGGACTTGGGGTGAGGGGCGAGCTCCTACTGCGCGGGCCGGGTCCCAGCCGCCTTCCAGCGGAGCACCGGCCCGATGTTGGGGTCTGCCTCCTGCTGCTGCGCTAGGTCTGCCAGGCCCACACCAAACGGTCCGCTCAGGGACGTGGCCGCGGCGCTCGCTTCCCCCTCACCACGGGCAGCCTCCTCGCGCTGGTCCCGCCGGGCACGATAGTGGCAGTCCACTGCCTCGCAGGGCCTCAGCGAGAGAGCATCTGTATTTCGGTGGCGGGACCCCGCATGGTGCACGACCATGAAGTCGTACTCCTGCAGGACCTCAATCCAGCACATAGGGCAGCGTCAGATCCGGGAAGGCCAGGATGGGGGCCCCCACCAGTGCCTTCTGCAGCCCCTGGAAGGCCGCTTCACAGTCCGTGTCCCACACAAAACATCGCCCCTTCTCCTTGAGGTGGTGCAGTGAGACAGTGAGGCTGGCGAAGTCCCGGACAAACCTCCGGTAATAAGACGCCAACCCCAGGAAACTGCGGAGCTCCATCACAGCGCAGGGCAGGGCTGCCAGTTGCGCACCGCGGCAACCTTTTCCGGGTCCGTGGCCACCCCTCGCAGCCCAACCACATGCCCCAGGAAGGTGACCTCCCGCCGCAGGAGCTCGCATTTTCCGGGTTTAAGCCTCAACCCGGCCAGCCGGATGCAAGCCAACACTAACCGGAGGTTCGCCAGGGCCTGGTCAAAATCCCAAGCATGCACGAGCAAATCGTCCAAGTACACCACGCACTTGCTCTGGGGAACCGACGCCAGCACTCGCTCCATCAACCGCTCAAACGTCACCGGGACATTACACAGTCCGAAAGGCATGACCGTGAATTGCCAGAGGCCTTGGCCGATGGAGAAGGCCGTCTTCGGGCGAGCCTTGGGGGTGAGCGGAACCTGGTCGACTCGGAAATGTGGTCCAACACATCATCCATCTGGGGCAGCGGATAGGAGTCTTTCAGGGTGACCTGGTCCAGCTTCTTGTAGTCCACACAAAACCTCCACGAGCCGTCCTTCTTCCGGACTAAAACGACCGGGAAAGACCACGGACTTGCAGGGGCTTGATCACTCCCGCTGCGGCCATCTCCCGAACCTCCTCCGTGGCCGCCCGCTTGATGTGGGCCATCTGCAGCGGGGGAACACGAATGGGCCGCACATCCCCAGTCTCGATCCCGTGCTGTGTGAGAGCTGTGCGGGTACAGTCCTCATCCCGCACTGCGAACAGGTCCTCGATCTCGGCAAGGAGAGACCGCAGCCGCTGGCGCTGGCCTCGAGTGAGCCCCTCGCTGCTACGCTGCAACAGCTCCCCCACAGCACGCCCTATCTCACCGTCGCGCTTGGTCCCCGCATTCCCCCCAGCGGCCGCCCTGTCAACCGCCCAGCTGGGCGGCCCGGGAGTCAGCTCCGGCACGCTCACCCCGACACCCATGGCTCCGACAGGCCCCGGCGACGCCCGGGGCTGCCACCTCCGCTTCCAGCTCCGTTCAGCCCAAGCACCCTGGACACCTCCCGCCCTGCCCGCTGCAAGACTGATTTGTTCCCCCTGCCCCACCAACTCTTGCCGGCCCAAGTCAAGACAACCACCCACCTGCTGCAATCAGTCCAACCCCAGGATACAGTCCTCGTGGACTGGGATGAGGTAGAAGGGGTGTTTCACCCTCGTAGCCCCAAACTGCACGGTGAGCGCCCGCTTGCCGAGGACCTCGGCGCACTGCCCTATCACCGTCCTCTGCCTCAGGCAGCTGCACTGATCAGCGGCCTTCCTAAGCCCCGCCCTGACCACTTCCACTCCTGTCCTGCCTCTCAACGCCTACCCCAGCCGGGCGCTCTTCGGCCGCCCCCCGGGGCGAATGCGCTACACTATCACATATCAAGTAAAAAAATTATAAGTAGAGTGTTTGGTGTTGCTTCCAGTTTTTCTGTAATTGTTGGGCTGTAAAACTTGTCCATAGCTTTAGAGGGTCTAAACTGACACTAACTTCCATATTCTTAGAATACATTACCAAAATATGATTGAATGTTTTTTGTTTGATGATGCTGCGCTGTAGAAATTCCCTACAATAAATTAAAATAAAGTAAGTAAGCTTTCTTAAAATAATGCTCAAGTTACCTAGCCTGAATCTGGTCTCCAAGACTGATTAAAACAAGGATGTATAGCGCAGCTCATGCCTCGGGGAAGATGATTTTTTTTCTTTTTTCTCTGTCTTGTATTCCTTTGCAGCCTTTTTTTCTCTTTGTGTTTTCCCTGTGTTTTTTCTGTATCCCATCCCTATGGAGACTGGTTAACAACCTCCCTAGGAATGTCATTTGTTTATTCTTTGCTAATTTAAATTACTTCTTATCCCACAGACATGCATGGCAATATGATTATTATAAACTAGATTAAACGTAATAAAAATAAATTTTATATCTTAAATATGCATGCTATCTTTTCTAAAACTATGAAAAATCTGTAATAAAATCTAATTTAATGATATTACAAAACAAAATGAGATTACAAAGAGATTTACAATGTACATATTGTGCAATGGCCATGAATGTGTTTCTGAAAGAGTTCAATCTTTGATTATTTGAAACCATCATATGATTTTTTCATATGAAACAAGTCAAGGGTGACTAACTGTCCTTTGTGACTGATATTATTCTACATTTCACAGACATTTATGGTCATATTTAACTATAATCCTAATGTTCCCTTGCTGCTAATATAATGACTTGCTATAAATAATGACTATTGTCTAAAAAAGGGGATATTACCATAATAACATTAAAATAGTTAACAATAAACATTTTCCCCAATCGAAAGTATATTAAAGGCTTTAAAACAGTAAGAATAAAAACTGATTCAAAATGGTTTTGAGGCATACACCTCATTTTTTAAGAATGGCCAGAGTATGTTCTTGCTCTGCAGCATAAAACAGTGTTAGGAGAGATCCCCAATATTTCCTTCATCAAATGCTGAACTTAAAATAATATTTTCTTTTCAGAACAACATGACACTGAAAATAAGCTACATTTAATTTTTTTTTCTATTTCCTATGTAGAAATTGTAATTGTGCAAAAAACTGAAAATGGCTCTGCAGCAGGAGATTTAGTTGCAGCCCAGGTGCAGGATCAGGGATTCAGCAATGGATCTAATACAGGCTGATGATTAGAGGCCCTGCCAAAGTAAAAGGTGAGCAAAAAGAAAAGAAAAGAAAAAAATAAAAAGGGGTACATGGCTCCCAGTCGAAATAAAGAAAAGATAGGCTGACAAGTCGGCGCAGACAAGGGAAAAATTAAAACAGAAAGATTATTTCAGGATAAAAAATTCAGAGTTTTAAGATAAGAAAATAGCAAAGTTATAGTCTAAACTAGAAGAGGAATGTGATTACCAGATTCACAATTTTAGCTTTAATAACAATAATAATGGAGATTCAGCATTCTAAACAGACTAAAATAGAGAGATGTGATCGGGAAATCGATCAAGAGCCTAATTGAAAGATCGAAGGTTTGAAAGAGTTCCCGAGCTAGTTTGACAGGTTGTGCGCTCGTGGAAATGTTGCTGTTGTCAGGGGCAACAGCAGGACGTGAGTCAGTACGAGCCCGGTCATTACATAAATATATCGTATTTTCTGTTTCAGTTTTTGGACACTAATCACAAAATTTGCAAAAAATTTTAAATGCTTTATTTCATCCAGTGCCGAAACTGAACAGAGAACACAAGACACAGAATGTTATTTAAAGTCAATATATATATCCACCAAGCCCGTCTACACTCTATTAGTGACAGGGCCTTCTCCTGCTATGCCCCAAAGCTATGGAACTCTATCCCCAAGGATACCAGGGAGTCACCTTCATTAAACGTCTTCTTCTTTAGAAGAGCCTTCACTTAACTGGTTCAGTTCTTTACCTCTCTGCTCCTACTATATTTAGTATCCCTATCTACTGTCTCCTCTCAATGTGTATTCTCATTGTGCATATCTTGTGTATTTTTTGTTGTTTTATAAAGTGCTTTGAGAAGCCACCTTTGAAGGTGCTAAATAAAATCAAGTGTATTATTATTGTTAAAATTATATTCAAAGCTAACAGAAAGCAAAAGACTTAAAATCCTATCTTTTTATTAGTACAGTACTACACTGAAAATAAACACATATCAAATTGGTGTCCCTATTATAGGACACCAGTCCTACCCTCAGAAAAACACCGGTCACCAATCCTATAGCTAGGTGGAGTGGAGCAATTGTAATAAAGTACTGTATATTGGTCAAGGTACAATAGCAATGTCTGCAAAGGAGATTTTAACCCAAATCTGACCAGTCATGAGTTCTGAGAGTTATCCAGTACACTGCCTCCATAGTAAAAAGAACAAATAATAAATATATATATTTTTTTTTTTACTGTAAATGCTAAAAAGTGTTAATATATAAGGGATGTTCAATGGGGTCTTCATTATTTTTCAAGTATGGGGAAATTGTGACAACAGTTAGCAACAAGATAGCAGCTAAATTTAAAATCTTCTTCTAAATTTAGTCTTATTTAGTTAAAACATTTTATGGCATTATAAAATGTTTGGAATCTTCAGAAGGTAAATTAATCTGTGACCTTTTGATGTGTTTTGAAAAGCAAATAATTACTTTTGTACTTTTTGTGATACTTTTGGCCATTTATAAACCAATTAAATTTGGGGCACAATGCCTAAAATCTCAAGTTGATCAATGAACCACTGTTAACATGTGCATACATATTTCTAATTATATACATAAAAAATAAACATAAAATAGCTACTCTAAAGCCTATTTCTCTAAAAATGTGTCAGCATCTGAGGAAATGCCAAAAGGGGGGGAGGGGGGGTATATTGCATATACATTACCATACATGCATATCTACTATCCAAACAAATCTTACATATAATACAAGTAGCATATAATAATTGTAATGAAAACAATAAAGTGACAATCTACTGTAATTATGATTAAAATCCAATTAGTTTAATAATTATCTATACAATCACTTTAACTCTCACTCATGTTTAAAAAATATTACAGGCCAGAACTGACCACAAACATAGGCCATCTGCTGTCACAGTAGTATAGTAGGCTACACTAAATTACTAGTCAACAATATGGTGGTAGTGCTCTAAGACTTGGGCAAACTGAGCACTGTGTTCCAATTCATTTTCTGCGAACAATCTGAATGTGTGTTGTGAGCCATTATAAATAATCCTGAGGTGAGTAGGTGTGGAAGAGGCCAGATTTAATTCCAGAATTCCAAAGAACAGACTTAACTGGGTTAAATGTAGCATGATGTTTTGCAAGATCAGCACTTAGGTCTAAAAATAAAAAGTGTGCTCAGTGTCCTCTGAAATATATAGAACAGAGTTTGCTGAAAAGCCAAAAAATGTTGTCCTTGTCACAGTATGAGCATTCTCAATATTAAAGTACATTGTTGCTTTCGCTTATTGGGTTCAGATGTCAGATCTAAAACATGTACCAATCTAATATAAAGGGTGAACCTATTTTTATGTTGCTGAATACCTTAGGGAAAAGTGAAAGCAACTAAAACTTTGTATTGCATATTTTCTCTAGAATGTATGTACTGTATGTCTTTCCTGATTATTAACAGGGTGTTCAATTTCTTGAAAATGTTTATTGTAGTCTGAGATTACAAAGTGCAACAATGTTACTTCAGATGTCAATTTCTGGTGCAAAGCTGCCATTTCAGATTTCATTCCCTGCAGAAATGTTGCTGGGTCTTTTGTTTTTTTAATTTGGATATTTCCATATAAACCACTTAACAGCATGTTTCACAGGAGGCCAATCTATCCTGAAAAAGATGAAAGGATGAGAGATGTGATGCATGAGGTTGAAGATGGTGGTTTCTCCCAGTTGGAAGCAAGCTCTGTAGGTCTTAGCGTTTCAAAAATATGGTTTTGTGTGTTGATCTTTGTCTTGGCTTTGGTATTTTGTTTTGACAGATTTTGAATGAAACTGCAAGTTAGAATTGCAATAATAGTAATATTAATAATAAAATGACAATATAGATGTTTTCTACATAATCAGTTGGCCATTATTAAATGAATAATGCAAGCAACCTTATAGTGCATAAATGAGGCCTAGTGCATTTTTTGGCAGAACCAGGATTCTTCCATTTGTTTTTATTTAAGACGTGTAGCCATATTAAAATTTGGGATCAAAGAAAGCTGTTATTATTATAAAAAATGTTATCAAATCTTCATTATGTGTTTTACCACTGGTGTATTTTCAAGGAATACAGATACAGTAATTTGTCTCTGTCTTTGAACATGAGAAAATGATTACTCTATTCATAATAAAAAATATTTTAATATAAAATATTTTTCCTAGCACCAATCTAATTTAATCATATACAGTTATCAAGTTATACTTATGGGTGAATCCCTTTCTGATCTTTTGTGCTGAAAACATAAGAAATACACTTCAATTTCAATTAAACAGGACTTCATTTTCCCCAAAATGTCAGTTTTGTCTTGACAAAACTTTTTGGAGAGAAGTTGTGTGTGGGATTTCTTTTCTTATATTATATGAGTGATTCCCAGCACCACACCGTAGTTCTTGGTAGAGTAAATGTACTGTATATGTTATTATCTGAGATTCTGGATCACATCACAACCTTCAAAGGATAAAGCGGTCACTGAAAATGGATAAATGGATAGATAGAAGTTATGAATGACAATATTCAGTTAACATTTTACTTTTATCCTCCCTGCTTTATTGTAAAATGTGAACATATTAAACCAATTCCCAGTTCCACCTAGTGTAGCAAACTGTGTAGTACAATGCTGATATTTTAAATAAAAACAATTACATTTGTGTATTTTAACTATTATTATTTTTACAAGTCATAATAATGTACGATTTTAATAGACATATTGTATATATTGCAGTGATTTTTCAGTTATTAATTCAAGTACCACTAACTTTAAAATATGCCTGCAAGCTTTATAAACATGGATATTGTTACAGATACAAAAATGGACAATATCAGGAAATGACAAATCCTATTAATCATCAATAATTACCAATAAGTAAAATAAATAATCATAGCCTCCTACTTGTAAGGATTTTGACAAGAATATACGTGACCATAGTTAGAGGCATGTGAGTTATTATTTCTTTAGCATAGCTTTGGTGAAAAAAGTAATAATTCAGGCACACTTGGTTAAACAAATATCTATTAACAATGACAGAGACTTATGTCTAGACCACCCAGAAAACCTCCAGTCTGCCATCAAATCTACTCTTAAATAATTTCTAGAGACCCAAAGAGATAAGCTACCTTCTAAACTATATAGAATACAACTTACAGTAAAGTTAAATCTCTCTGCAAACCTAGATGCCAAAAAAAAATGGTAACCTAACATTACCTAGTCACCTACAGCTGTATCAATAACACAAAAAGGACATTTTATTTGGTCAATGTTTTTTTTATATATTTTAAATAAAATATATATTTTTTAATAAAATCACTCAAGAAATCAGGGTTGCCTAAAAAACACAGAATAGCATACTGTCTTAGAAAGATGCAAATACTTAGCTCCAATCTGGTCTTCCCTGGTGATCTTGAACTAGGATCTCTTATCTGGCACATGCTTCATGTTCTGTCTCCTTCTCTTTCCTCCCTTCTTGTGATCTCACCCTCTTTTATCCTACATTTTGACACTCTTAATCATTTACCCAGAACATAATTAAATAAGATAAACCAGAAGATCAGTGTGTCTCATACACAGCACCCTTGGTTTAAACATCCCTTGCTTTAAAGCTCTAGGAAATATTGACATTAGTTAGGTGTTAGCAATTCTATCTCTATTCTTAGAGACACCTCCATTGTCACCTACCTCAGCCTGTAACAGTATTTGCAATATTTTAATATTGATTGAATTGTTCTTTCAAAAGCTTGCCTCCAGGTTTGTGAATTGTGCATTCAGTGCATTATGCTTTAAAATTTCATAAAGCATTTAAAGACACCCCAATGTTAATATGATTAAACACATTAGCAAAACTCAGTGCACTGTCATATAGCAACGGCAACACTTTATTGCTTTCTATGTTTTTATTTCTTGCCAAAGGCAATTGTCCATAAAATGAAACCGCTTCTCCCACGAGATTTAAGGCACCAGTTTATCTTTTGCAAAAGTCCTTTTGAAGGTGTCATTTTAATTACTGTATTTCAAATATAGCTGAAAAACTGAATATGTAATCTTTTCTTTCAATCCTGTAGTATTCGATTGTGCTACATAAAGAAAGAGAGTTATAAAACATTTTCAAAGAGCTGTCTTTTAGATAAAACAACTTGCTGATCTATTTTAAAGTCATTTGAACACATCTTGCATAATAATTAACTTTGGAATGTATAAAGGAAGTGTTATAAGAAATTGCATCCCTTATGAAAGTGAAATATATTGCAATATACCAGAAAAATATGTGGACATACTGTATCTTCCAATATAATGTAAAATATATTTAGTTCAAATATATATACTAATCATTATATTTGAAATATAAGGAAATATATATTTCCCATAATATATTTTATCAATCATATTTCCAAATATACAGTATGGTGTATAAGATATGCAATATACTGTGTCCCAGACCCATTTTTCTGCCAGACCATTCACTTATTTGGCTTATCTATTTACTTGAACACGATCTTCCACATGAACTAATTTATTTGAACTCACTATAAGTACTCTAAATAGGCAGGAAAGTAGAACAATTAACGTCTTCTATTTGGTTATCAGATTCTATCACTTTATTGCATATATCTGTACATACAAATTTGTTCAAGTAGTTGTTGGCACAAAATTAAATCAAAGTAATTAAGATAAAAGAATACAATCACGTTTTGGATTAACTATGGAATTTTTAGAATTTAAAAATTGCATAAAAACTTTACCTTACAATTTGTATTGTCCATAAAATGAAGATTTAACACTGAAATGAATTACTCACAACAATATATTAAATACGTGTATATATTTTTTAATATTCTTTTAACATTTCTAAGAAACATCCTTTCATAATAGTTTAGGTGGGTAACTGCGTCAGCATGCGTAGGCTGCAAAGGAACAAGTAATAAGTTTATTCCATGCTGAAGAGAGACGAAACAAAACACAACGTTTCAGCCGTTGAGCCTTCTTCAGGTGTGAGAAAGACAGGGCAGTAAGCAAAGGTAATGTAACAGGAGAACAAAAGCAGGGAGAGAGGAGGAATGAGAGGCGGGAGCAGGGGAAACCAGGAGTGAAGAAGAAACTGACACGGGTGGTGATCTTGACTGCGACAAGGATGCTGAAGGTATCGATAGCATTAGCAATAATGGAGATTAGTAGTCATGTTCGGTTCTGTAAATCTGTTTGCACAGGCCAGTTATGTAGCTATTTCATTACCTCAACGCTGTTCCCTGTCACCACCACTACACACAAGAGCCCCGTGACAGCAATCCCGCCCTGGGCCCCGCCCATTCCTTAAGACGACCCTGTCTGGAAGTTCCCCTGTGTTTTCTGCTCTTGAAGATTCACTGCATGCAGCACCGTCCTACAACTTGTCTCTATCATTTGACAAACAAAACTATGTCAATGCAGTAAGTATATAATGTAAATTATAGGTTTAAACATTCAAACCTATTACTATTAAGTTGAAATGCTCATGTTGTAAATATCAATTTCACAAAGAGCACCATAATTTAAAAAATACAAAGATTGTGCGCTTTTGGAAAATAAAATAAACATTTTATATTTTTATAGTCTCACCTGCTACTGCAATCCATAGTTCATTGAAACTTACATCTCGTTTCTTAGTGGACGAACTCTGCTTTACATACAATCCCATACCACATTGTACATAAGTGGACTGTTTTTTCTCTTCAAAAACAAAATAAATTAACTATAAAACTACAGTTCTTCAACTGCAAGCAAAGTTTATTTTTACAAATTATGTCACATTAAATAAAGTTAACCACCCTCCCCCATGAAGAATGGTTTAACCCTGCAGGTCAAGGTGTTGTGATTGGTTGAATCATGAATCGCTTAACGGTAATGTCTGGAAATTGACTTTGGGTGCGCTTTTCGAGAAACTGCGATCTTAAATATGGCAAAGTTTGCAATAGTTTCATGGATTGGAAAGGGAAAAGAGGGGCTAATAAGCACAATAAAGACCAGTTGGATTAATAACTTTGATGAGGCTGACAAGAAGGTGTATTTTGTTGAGTGGCATGAACTGGGGAAAAAGAAACCAGAGGAAGGATGGCTCTTGTATAAAGCTACAATACTGGAAGTGTAAGGTAAGAAATTAGCAATAAAGTAAATAATTACAATTTATATTAAATAGTCATTACTAATTAATTGTTAATTCCAGATTTACTTGTTTCAAGATAAAACAGTGGTACTGAAAGCACAATGGAAAACATGATGAATCTTGGAACAGCAGTAAATTATGTTTTGATTAAATATTTTATTCTTTAAAAAATTCAGTTACAGGTGGATTACACTTTGTTCATTTGTGGTATTAAATCTGATTTCCAGACAAGGAAACAATAGCTTAAAAGTCTGGTAATAAAGAGTCTCATGTTGGACCAAAAAGAAAATCAAACAGTCAAAGTGGGTTAATCAAATGTGGAAGACTCTTAAGAACAAGCTCTCTTCCAGAGCTAAACAGGTACAAATTTTATTTGGAAATAAACACGTAAGTTGGAGTGCAGTTGCAATTATGTAATCGTGTTATTTCGTTAACATAACTCATAACAATAACATAACGAGAGATTACTTTATTAGCCATATACAATTTCTTGCATTAGAAATTTGTCTCTTTGCATACCCCATCTTGCTCTCCATGAGAGACACAGGCACACAGATGGGGGGAGAGAGAAGCTTGGGGTCAGAGCGGAGGGTCAGCCATTTATACAGCACCTCTGGGGTTAAGCAGCTGGGGTTAAGGGCCTTGCTCAGGGGCCCAACGAAGTAGGATTTCTCTGCCAGATCCTTAGCCACAGTGCCAGCGTTAAACAATATTATTACAGAAAACCAAAGAGAAACTTGTTGAAGAAGCTAAAAGAAAGGAAGCACGGGAAATAATTTCAATAAAAAGGAGAGTCCAAAACCAATCAGTGCACAGGAAAGTTCATTGTGAAAAAGAAACAGTGGCTGTTTTGTTTCTAAAAAGGTAAGCTGCAGTATAAGAACATTAATTAGCCTTAAGCCTTTTATTGAAAATGACAGTATGGAAGTACTCAGATTGTTTCATATAACTTTTTTAAGAAGACCAAGGACAGAAAACCAATTTTTATTTACACAGGAATATACAGTAGTGTATCTGTTGATATCAAAACTTCCTCCCAAGAGGTGATTCACACAAAAGCAAAGAGAACTTCCCAACTTAGTTGTGCTGCCATTAGTATCCAGGTCTGGGGTGGTGTCCTCTGATGGATGATAGATTACAGTTGATGCGCTTGAGTCAGCATCATAGTCAGAGTCTTGGTCACTTGGTTTAAACTCTAAATGATGCTTCCTTGGACGAACAGTCTCTGATGATGGGCTCCTTGACTTCTGTGGTGTCTTGACATTCTGCAGTCTTTTATGGAGGGTTGTGGTGTCTACCCATGGCTGTTTAGTGCTATCCTTATCTTTCAGCATTGGATCAACCTTTTGGCCATACCAGACAGCTTTTCACGAGTGGGATACCTTGAGTTTCCCCTGTCCTGCATTTCATTGTAGAATTTATTAAATTGTTAGAATTTGGCTGTCCAAGTGCATTCTCATTATTGCTGCTGTTAATTTATATATTTTCAGATGAAGTTATCATTGACTTTGAGTTTTATCTCCCCAATATGCCTCATTCATTAATTCACTCGAAGAATTGAAGTCATGCTTGACATGATGTTTCTGACTAAGTGGCATCTGAGCTCTTTGGACATACTACACCCATGTGCCATGCCGCAATGTTGCAGCTAAAAATAAAATTTGTGGACTTGCTCCAGCTCTGTATCAGTATAAACAACATACAGTAGTCTGGACTGCTTATTTTTATGATTTTCTGTGGAGTCTCATTTTGTGGTGTAGATGTGAGGGGCTGGCTCATCTGTTCCCCCGCAGGTTTTACAGCAGCTTCTGAAGTTGAGGGCAGCTCTGCACAAAAACATCAAGAATGCCAAGTCCAAGAATAATTTTCATGCAGTAATTGTTCATAGAAATTTCTAAAGGTGAACAGTAAATAATGTTCAACAACATGTACAATCTGAATATGTGATCTGAGCACCATTAGAAATGTTGATCAAATATTCGTCAGTGACAATTAATCCCTGATGAAACATGTAATGTACTTTTGCAAAACCAATTTATAATTTATTTGGATTTTATAATTTCATAAAAATAAATAATGTTCTTATTACTTTAGGTTAATAGATAACATTGTACAGGACTAAGACTAAAAAAAATCAAATAATGACATTTTAAAATAATTTTGAACCACAACAAATTGTACAAAAAATGTAAGTGTACACATTTTTCATGTTCATGAAAATATGATTCATGTCACCACAATATCATTACAATATTATAGAATTGATTAAATTGTTAGAATTTGGCTATCCAAGTGCATTCTCATTATTGCTGCTGTTAAATTATATATTTTCAGATGAAGTTATCATTGACTTTGAGTTTTTTCTCCCCAATATGCCTCATTCATTAATTCACAAAATAGATTATTACCTCTGACTCCTGGATGCACTGCTTGCCAAATGGACTTTCATCTCAGGAAGTTCTCAGGCCCTGTAAGAAGGTCCCTCAAATCTTCATGTGTTAATGGGTGTAACAGCTCATCACCAAAAGCATGGTTTTAAAATCAGTGATATTGTGTTGCCTTGATAATTTATTATTGTTCATGTTATTAATGTATTAATGTTAGTGCAACTGGTAAAGAAAGCTCTAATCAAAATTTAATTTATAAGGAGCTCATACTGGTGAATCATCAGTGTTGTCAAAAGATATTCACTTCATTTGCTTACCTTCTAAAATTGGCACAGTTTTCTCATCTAATTTCTCCATCTCACCAGGACAAAGCAATCTGGAGAGTAAAAGATGACCAATGTTATTAAAAACTAACTCAAAATAGTCACATTTATAAAAAACGAACCTGACAGAAAATTGTCGAATGCTGCAATTAAAACAGAAAAAACGTCTAATATTAATATCAGTTGTTGTTGTGTATCATGGTCCTATGGCCATGGTCCTATGGTACTCAAAACAAGTGAGCGATACCGCATTATTTTGCGATGCGCTTGTCAAGGTGTAGTTACCTTATTAATACCGTATATTCTCACATAGTACCACATGATACCGCATGATACCACAAGTAAAATAATAGTATCTGGAATTTCCGCAAGGTGGAGCTAATAAAGCTCAACCTCTCATGTTTGAGCTGTCGCCATCAAAGTCTTTACCGAAGATATTACTAATAGTATTTATAATGAATGACCTTGGACAAGCTGTAAACTCAAAGTATTGCCCTGGTCCAAATTCTTTTTTTTCATTGACTGTCTTTGTAAAAGTAACACCACAGAATTTCGTTGATCCAATCAATCAATTTGTTTCCAATCATGCAAAGTACAGTAATTTTTGAGAATCTCCGATTCACCATACCTTTCACATGCTCATAAAGGATATTGATTTAGGAACATAAACATATTACTGTATGCAAACTGTACTGTATACAGTATGTATATGTGTATTTAATGTCTATACTGTGCCCGTTTAAGTATTGAATATTTATATAGAATTTTACCACTGAAGGGAAATCTTAGTAGGTGAGCATAAAAAGAATAGGAGCATAACGCGTGTGAAGGCCATAAACTATATTAATTTTGGAACATAAACATACAGTATTACAGTATGTAAACTGTATACAGTATGGCTGGTCTCGGTACTTTGAAGAAAAAATACACACCAGTATTCCATTTCTCCCTAAACATTTTAAGCATCGAAGTCTTTAACTAACATGTGCAATAACGTGTATAAAAAGTGGTAGTTTTAAGCTTTTCTGCGAATACGCCCGATACCGGAGCAAACAAGCATACTTTTAGAATATAATGATATAATTATATTCATGTACTGCAACACAAAACAATGTCTGTTGATACTGTATGTGTAATGCTGTTTCACTACTCCTCATGTGACCTTGCGAGTGGTGCTGTGGTCTAAGTGCCAGACTTGTTAGTAACAGGTTGACTGTTCAAATCCAGCCAGTGCTATGACTTTTCTTTTAACAAACATTTCTTTGAAAAAATAAAATAGTAATATTATGGACAATTAATTGACTTTTTATATTTCTAAATATCACAACATGTTCGAATCTAAGTCATTTTTTAATAACAGTGAATAGTCACATTCTTTCCTTCTGACAACGGTTCCTGCTTCTGCTTCCTTCTTCTATTGTGTGGGATCCCTTTAGATCTCCTTTCAGATTTAAAAGGTTATTAATAATATCTTCGGTGACGCATCTTCCCAGTGTAGCTGATCGTTTGCTGCCCACGCATGCTTACACAAACTCCCTGGGTAGACTATCACAAAGCTTTAGAGAACCTAACATTTTTATTATTAACAAATTGTAAATACGACATTTACATTGGCATTATTAATTTTTCACTTGAGTGTATGGAGGATTGTCAGCTGTCACTGAGAGCAGACCCCCCTCTTAGGCTGCGCAAACGATTTAAAAAAAAAAAGAAATGGAGGCTGTACAGCATGCGTTACAATATAAACATTTACTGTCAAACTTTAAATCAACAATTGATTTAAAGACGATCTGTCAAAGTGCAATGAAATACAATATTGTTGTTGTTGTTATTGTTGTTTTTATCCCATAAAGCGCTTTGAGAAGCACTTGAATAGTGTTGATTGATGTGGTATTGATGGATATCTATAAGTATTCAGAACAAGTGACCATGCCAATTTTACCAAGCAAAGCGAAATATACTGTAGTATAAACTGAGTTGCTTTCCGTTTAGGATAGCGGCCAGAGTCCCTTATCATAAAATGGGATTTCTAACCATTACCAATTCTGAATACTGTAAGTTTTTACTAGGACCTATTAGTCCTACTGTGCCAATATAGAAAAGCACATATTAAATTTGGGAAATTTGGTTTCAAAAGTCCTCATATCAATGATGCCTATACTGTTTTCCTCTACAGTATACTAATCTATCATTCTGTCCATCGAAAACCTGTTTATATGTGACCTTTCAGAACACCTACCTGTTTTCTTCCTAGCACAATTTATGAGCACTCTGTGATTAAATTAATTCTCATTACATTATCATTCTCACTGTGCATAACAAGGAAGATTAATAAACATAAGGTTGATTAATGACAATATATTGTATATCTCATGGCTAAATAGTCAAGTCTAGCCAAAAGAGAAAACATCGACTTTATTTAAACTGCAGCGAAAGTATTAATGGTTTTTAATTACCATGTATTTAAAAATAAAAATAATAACAAATGCCAGCAGAGAGAGAGGGACACACACAGTTTTTCATTGTCAAAAAGTAATTGTTTTTTACTTTGTCAGCACCCAGACAAACGCAAACGCGTTTTTAATAAAATGCTTTTATTCATTCTTAATCTGACTCACATACTGTAACTCACATTCCCGAATGCCCCCCACCCCGCTCAACAATCCTAGGAAGAACATGAAACAGCCTGTTAATAAAATCGTTGCAATTTTGTTCGGTCACTTCTTCCTCCCAAAACTTGTAGATCACAGTGATAAGTTCTTGCTTGTGCTGGGTTTAGCAGTTTTCCTAACATAGTCTTTCAGCGAATGCCATACCATCTCTATTGGATTTAAATCTGGGGATTCGGCTGGAGTTTTCACCCAGTTCACTCCTTCTGTTATAAGCCTCGCCCTTGGTGCTGTGTGTTTCGGATTGTTGTCTAGAAAGAGACGGTGCCTTGATCCAAAGTGCTTCCTGATATATGGGGCGGCATGCTATTGACCACGACTTCCTCGAAGAATTCACGATCCATAATTCCTTCGAAAAAAAGATGTGGTCCCGGGCCTCTTCTAGATATACCCCCCCAGACGTGAACCTTCAGTGGATGTTTGGGCTTTGGCTTGTCCACATATCTCCCCTTTTTACAAAATGACATGGTTGAAAACTGTACCAGAGCCACTGTTGTTTCATCGGTGAAAAGTACATCATGAATTGCCTCTTCCTGTTCAATCCATTGGAGCACTTGTTTGAGTCTTTCCTCTTTGTTTTTTACCCTTATCATGGGGCATGTGTTGTTTTTTTTTATCTCCATCCAAGCCTTCTGAGCACTCTTCTTATCGATGTCGGACTCACACTCGCACCGAGGTCAGCCTATAGCCGTCTTTGAACTTGCATCGCCGATAGCTCATCATTTTCATCTGTCAGTCTGTCGATGGCTTGCATAATAGAACTTGAAAAAAAGAGATCAATAGTTAGTTATAAAAATAATGTGCGTAGTTGTATTTAGATGCAAGAAAAGTATTTTTAGAAAGTTATTTACCTTTGAATCGTCCTCGGTTTAGATTCTCTTTGCCTCCTCTCCCCTTTATAATGTCGTCTCACTGTGCTTTCACAAACGAAGATGTCCATGAAAGCCAAATGCTGTACAATGTCTTGTGTTGACTTCCCGTTTCTTTTCATCTTCATTATTTGGTGTGAGAGAGTCTTCCTGATTTTGGCCATAGTCCGTCTCCTTACCAAAGCGATACTGTGGTGCAGCTTGAAGTCTGGACCTGTATACAGTATGGTACAGATAAACGTGCACCATACTGATGAGCTAATACCTGGGAAAGACACTCATATCTTATTTTAAACACAGTACGCCAGGAAATGTGTCTAATGCATTAGCAAATTTTAAAAAATTGCGTCGAAAAGCCGGGCGTAACAATTGTTTCCTTTTTCTGATAACTCATTGTTTGGATACTCGTCTCACCTGCCCTGTTCTTTGTTTTCTTGTTATTTGCTGTGTATTCCTGCTGCGATCCACTCCTGCCCTCACACCTGTAGTGTGCTCTCACGAGGCACCAGTTCTGTAGGGTTTGGGCATTTACGGGGACAATTATTAATTGTAGCCGTAAATCACAAAATGATTCTTTTGATGGCCTTAGAATCCAACCATGCGATATAACTCAAACAACGCACACACACAGGTATTAATACACGAGGATACATTTATTAATACATAGAATATGCATAAAAACCTAACAGATCTTATCGAGAGGGTTATCAGAATACAAAAGGTATATATTCAGTCAGTTATGAAGTGTTACACATATCAAGAGGACATACGTTCGGTATATCATTCATTTAGACAGTTTCATAAATGCACTTGGTTATAACTTCTACATTAGATACTCAAAACAAGTACATAACTCTTAGGAATTAAATTGATATCAACTGGTTGGGATAACAATTGAATTCTCGAGCAGTAATGCATTGAAGTTGAATACTCATCCAATCTCTGGGGATTCAGATCTCCTGCGGGCTCTCTGGCTCCGTGCCAGGCTGTGCTGTGCTGCTTGCGACGGTGCGCTGCTGATGCTCACTGACTGGCTAGTTAGTATTGGCTTTAACTAGCACAGTTTGTGCACAGGAGAAAAGATGACTGTGGGTCCCAGCAGGTCAGGAAGAGGACCGGTTCGTTCCTGATGAAGCGCTAGTTCTGAATAGTGATTCAGCTGTCCACAGTTCCGACCTGTTCATGAGGCTTGCTGCTGGTGCTAACCTCGGGTGGATCCTCTGGTTACTCTCTGGCAACCTCCGCTCTAGACTCTTAGAACAGAGGAAAGTTCTGGCACTCGGACACACTTGCCGTTCCGTGGTTGTCGGGGCTGAGTCTCAGGATGGTCAGGATGCACGCTGCGAGAATGTCCTGCCCTTGGGAGCCTTCTGCTCCTGGGCCGTCCTGCCCTGGAATTCTCCTTTGAATTCTCCTTTAGAATTGTCTCAGAAAAAGTCTCCTGGAGCTCTGTGTTGCCTGTTTTTACCTGGAGGAACTTCAGCTCGTTCATTGGCTGAAAGTTACATGGGCATCAGAGTCCCACGTGGGTTACTCAGCCCTACCAGTCCCTGATTGGTTGATCAAGGTGAGATATGAGTCACTTACTCCTGACACCTGGGAATGCAGTCCAGATGTCCATCTGGCACTCCCTAGACAGATAGGCGCCAATGGATGACCATTGATCATGATAGCCAGGCTTAGCTAAGTGCATCCCCATTTGGGAGCTGTCCCTTATCAAAAGAAAACATCTTTAAATCAGCCTGCATGAATAGTTTCTCTATGGCTGCACCACAGAGATGAACAGAGAGATGGGGCCTCATTTGGGAAAGCACCGCAACACTTAATTCTGTCTTATTAACAAGCATTGCCGCTACACATCTAAAGAAGACTATTTTACATTTCTTTGTGCAGGTCATGGTGCAATTAACCCTTGCTAGTATCTTTGCGGCCTTTTGAAAGTCTGTGCTATCCTTTGAAAGCGAGATGATCTCTGGTTCTTTGACAAAACAAGGGTCGCCAGATAATGTGAAAAAGACACGAATCGAAACCTGTTTTTCTAGCTTTTAAAGTCATGCAATGTGTAAGCAGGAACACTTCATTATATCTTATATATGAAAAATACATAATATAGCACCCAAACAAATGCAAACGTGTTTTTAATAAAATGCTTTTATTCATTCATAATCTAACTCACATAACTCACATTGCCGAATGCCCCCCATCCCGTTTAACAATTTTAGGAAGACTAAGGAAGGACTAAGGAAGTTGTCATCTGTTGTTGAAGCTCTGTGAGCTCGATGACTTTGAGACCACTTGTTATATGTCTTGTTATTATCACCACAATTCAAATAGAGAAAAAAGAGCTGACTGACAAGATTTAAGATGTAGCTGTGTTCTTCCTGCATTTGCGTTTGTCTGGGTGCTGACAAAGTAAAAAACAATTACTTTTTGACAATGAAAAAAGACACAGCTGGATGAGCTCCTCCAGTCAGGACAGAAGACTCTACTGTACACAGAGAGAGGTGGGAGAGGGGAACAAGCTGATTCCTTGGCTTCTTTCCAGTGTAGTGTGCTCTCACGAGGCACCAGTTCTGTAGGGTTTGGGCATTTACGGGGACAATTATTAATTGTAGCCGTAAATCACAAAATGATTATTTTGATGGCCTTAGAATCCAACCATGCGATATAACTCAAACAACGCACACACACAGGTACTAATACATGAGGATCCATTTACTAATACATAGAATATGCATGTAAACCTAACAGATCTTATCAAGAGGGTTATCAGAATACAAAAGGTATATATTCAGTCAGTTACGAAGTGTTACACATATCAAGAGGACATACGTTCAGTATATCATTCATTTAGACCGTTTCATAAAGTGAACTTGGTTACAACTTCTACATTAGATACTGAAAACAAGTACATAACTCTTATGAATTAAATTGATATCAACTGGTTGGGATAACAATTGAATTCTCGAGCTGTAATGCAGTGAAGTTGAATACTCATCCAATCTCTGGGGATTCAGATCTCCTGCGGGCTCTCTGGCTCCGTGCCAGGCTGTGCTGTGCTGCTTGCGACGGTGCGCTGCTGATGCTACCTGTCCGGCTAGTTAGTTTTGGCTGAAACTAGCAAGAGTTTGTGCACAGGAGAAAAGATAACTGTGGGTCCCAGCAAGTCAGGAAGAGGACCGGTTCGTTCCTGATGAAGCGCTAGTTCTGAATACTGATTCAGCTCTCCACAGTTCTGACCTGTTCACGAGGCCTGCTGCTGATGCTAACCTCGGGTAGATCGTCTGGTTACTCGTGGCAACCTCCGCTCTAGACTCTTAGAGCAAAGGAAAGTTCTGGCACTCGGACACACTGGCCATTCCGTGGTTGTCCGTGCTGAGTCTCAGGATGGTCAGGAGGCGCGCTGCGAGAATATCCTGCCCTTGGGAGCCTTTCTGCTCCTGGGCCGTCCTGCCCTGGAATTCTCCTTTGAATTCTCCTTTAGGAACTTCAGCTCGTTCATTGGCTGAAAGTGTCATGGGCATCAGAGACCACATGGGTTACTCTGCCCTACCAGTCCCTGATTGGTTGATCAAGGTGAGATATGAGTCACTTACTCCTGACACTTAGGAATGCAGTCCAGATGTCCATCTGGCACTCCCTAGACAGATAGGCGCCAATGGATGACCATTGATCATGATAGTCAGGCTTAGCTAAGTGCATCCCCATTTGAGAGCTGTTCCTTATCAAAAGAAAACATCTTTAAATCAGCCTGCATGAATAGCTTCTCTGTGGCTGCACCACAGAGATGAAAAGGGAGATGGGGCCTCATTTGGGAAAGCACGGCAACACTTAATTCTGTCTTATTAACAAGCAACGCTGCTACACCAGACATAGCTGGATAACCTCCTCCAGTCAGGAAAGGTGGCTCTACTGTACACAGAGAGGGGCGGGAGGGAAGCTGATACCCTGGCTGATACCCTGGCTTCTCTCCAGACACAGCTGTCTGAGCTCCACCAGTCAGGACAGGCCTGTTAAGATACACTCTACAGACATTACAGCGACTGTCAGAAGATAGGACACAGCGACTCAGACACCCGTTGAATGGAAAGGGGCATTTTAATTTTTTTGTACGGCTAATATTAAAGCCAATACTTTAATATTCTTTTCTGTATGTTTATCAATAGTGGGTACTGGCCTAATTCAGCCCTGCACCTGTTGTTAGGTGTTTTTCTCTGCACACGGAGGATGTTTCTACAGATCTCCATGTGCAGAGTTTCTGTGGGGTGTTTGTCCCATTGAGTGTAATCCTGGTCTGTGAGGGGACCCCACATTTCACTGCCGTATAGGGCAATGGGTTGGATTACACTTTCAAATATTTGGAGCCAGATTCTTGTTGGTGTATTGATGTTGAATAGGCTCCTTCTTATTGCGTAGAAAGCCCTGAGTGCCTTCTTCCTCAGTGCCTTCACAGCCAGGTCAAAACTTCCAGATGAGGTGATGGTATATGTGATACAGTATGTGATATGCCAAGATATGTGTAGCTGGATGAGTGCTCCAGTGTGTTGTTGTTAAGTGTGAATTTGTACCTGTTTCCCTGAGGTATGGCTTTTTTCTGGAAAACCATAACTCTGGTCTTGTCCAGATTGACTGTCAGCGCCCAGGTCTGACAGTGCTGCTCCAGCAGTGTCAGGTTCTGCTGCAGCCCCTGTTCTGTGGGCGACAGCAGGACCAGGTCATCTGCATAGAGCAGGAACTTTCTGTGTCGTGTAGTGTGAGACCAGGAGCCGCAGACTGTTCCAACATTCCTGCTAATTCGTTGATATAGATATTAAACAGAGTTTGGCTCAGGCTGCAGCCCTGTCTCACCCCACGGCCCCACGGCCAGTGGTGGTGATGTAATTAATAAATCTTTAGTAACCAGTGAAATCCAAGAAACACTCAATGTCCTTTTTGAACTTTGGAAGGGAAACACAGAAAGCCTTAAAACCTGTTCCCTAAAGCTTTCTCAGTCAAGTATGAAAGTTTACCCACACACCCTCCCCACACACCCTGCCCCCTGACCCTGTTTTGCGTCAGGGAAGACAAATACGAACCTATTTCCCTTTGAAACTGATCAAAAAAGACACACTCACCAGAGCTTGCACAACTACTAAACAACTAAGACCTCTTCACTGTGTGAAAATACAACCTTTATAGGTTTATGCAGGTAAATAATTGTTATTAGGAATGATTTTTTAATCTATCAACGTTGGATTAAAAAAAAACACATTGCCCGACGTTAGAAAGCATTGTGCATTACATTGCTTGAAAAATAATTTTATTTTGAGAGACTGGATAAGTAATTCAAGTGTTTTTTAACTTCCTGAAAAACAATTAATAATTTAACAATATATGTGAATGTTTTATGATATGTCGCTGTTGTGAATGTCTGTAGAGTGTATCTTATTTTTAGTTTTGTAGCCAAAGGGCCTTGCAGATCAGAATATAAGGAACGAAGCAATTACCGCACCCAGCTCCTCAATGGAATCGATTTAACTTGCTTATTGCGTTAGTGTTAACAGTCTGATGTCTCCCGACTCCGGTGAAAGAAACCCGTCTTTCATTGGAAGACAATGAACACATTCTACCCATACATGAGAATATTGTATAAATATGGTATAAATACACCAAGGGATAGGGTTGAGTTCTGATCACAAAAAAATCCGCCAGAAACATTCCTGTTAAACAAGAGGAATGTAAAAAAATTTTTTACAAAAGTAAAAAACAATTACTTTTTGACAATGATAAACTGTGTGTGTGTCTCTCTCTCTCTTCTGGCGCGCGGGCACGGTGGGGTGCTTATCATTCTCAGTGCATAACAAGGAAGATTAATAAACATAAACATAATCTCATGGCTAAATAGTCAAGTCTAGCCAAAAGAGAAAACATCAACTTTATTTAAACTCCAACGAAAGTATTAATGGTTTTTAATCATCGTACTTTTATGGAACATGACTTTGCTAAAATGTATTTAAAAATAAAAATGGTTACAATTGGCACACCTGTAGCTTTTTCACGAAAAAAAGCCCGAATTATGTACAATGCCTACGTCTGCGAAACACCTGATCATCTACTCGAAAGATTTCAGTGCTTTGTGTACAGTATATTCTAGTCACAGTGGGGGCAGGACATTTAAGGTGCCCGCCTGCACGGTGACCACTCAACAGCTGGCTGGCTGTCACGAAAAATAAATAAAAACCGGTTTGACAACTCTTAAGCATACTTAAGCATACTGTTAATAGGCTACAGGCGTGCCAATTGTTCGAATACGAACCTATTTCCCTTTGAAACTTATCAAAAAAGACACACTCACCAGAGCTTGCACAACTACTGTATAACTAAAAAAGACCTCTTCACTGTTTGAAAATACAACCTTTATAAGTTTATGCAGGTAAATAATTGCTATTAGGAATGACTTTTTAATCTATCAATGTTAGATTAAAAAAAAACACATTGCTTGACATTAGAAAGCTTCTTATTGCTTGAAAAATAATTTTATTTCGAGAGACTGGATAAGTAATTCATGTGTTTATTAACTTCCTGAAAAACAATTAATAATGTAACAATATATGTGAATGTTTTATGATATGTCGCTGTTGTGAAAGTCTGTAGAGTGTATCTTATTTTTAGTTTTGTAGCCAAAGGGCCTTGCAGATCAGATCAGATTCCCTTCTCCCCCAACGGAAAGACAGACAAATGTTTTCACTGCTTATTAGTCACTCTTCAGAGGGAAATGCGGAGACGTCACCGCGCAAGCGAGCGGCTCCGAGTGAGAGAGAGAGACCCAGGGGTGCAGAACCAGGGAACTATTTACATGGAAAACGGGGGATCTCCCCAGACTGTACGCTCGTTTCACTGTGGGACAGCTGCACTGGTCAGCGGCCTTCCTATACCCCGCCCTGACCACTTCCACTCCTGTCCTGCCCCTCACCTCGTACCCCAGCCGGGCTCTCTTCAGCTGCTGCCCAGGGCGAATGCGCTACAATAGATTAGCATACTGTAGAGGAAAGAATAGGCATCGTTGATATGAGGACTTTTGAAACCAAATTTCCCAAATTTAATATGTGCTTTTCTATATTGGGACAGTAGGACTAATAGGTCCTAGTAAAAACTTACAGTATTCAGAATTGGTAATGGTTAGAAATCACATTTTATGATAAGGGACTCTGGCCGCTATCCTAAACGGAAAGCAACTCAGTTTATACTACAGTATATTTCGCTTTGCTTGGTAAAATTGGCATGGTCACTTGTTCTCAATACTTATAGATATCCATCAATACCACATCAATCAACACTATTCAAACGCTTCTCAAAGCGCTTTACAGGATAAAAACAACAATAACAACAACAGCAATATTGTATTTCATTGCGCTTTGACAGATCGTCTTTCAATCAATTGTTGATTTAAAGTTTGACAGTAAATGTTTATATTGTAACGCATGCTGTACAGCCTCCATTTCTTTACAAAAATTTAAAAAATCGTTTGCGCAGCCTAAGAGGGGGGTCTGCTCTCAGTGACAGCTGACAATCCTCCATACACTCAAGTGAAAAATAATAACGCCAATGTAAACGTCGTATTTACAATTTGTTTATAATAAAAATGTTAGGTTCTCTAAAGCTTTGTGATAGTCTACCCAGGGAGTTTGTGTAAGCATGCGTGGGCAGCAAAAGATCAGCTACACTGGAAAGATGTGACACCGAAGATATTATTAATAACCTTTTAAATCTGAAGGGAGATCTAAATGGATCCCACACAATAGAAGCAGGAAGCAGAAGCAGGAACCGTTGTCAGAAGGAAAGAAGGTGACTATTCACTGTTATTTAAAAATGACTTAGATTTGAACATGTTGTGATATTTAGAAATATAAAAAGTCAATTAATTGTCCATAATATTACTATTTTATTTTTTCAAAGAAATGTTTGTTAAAAGAAAAGTCATGGCACTGGCTGGATTTGATCAGCCAACCTGTCACTCTCAAGTCTGGCACTTAGACCACAGCACCACTCACAAGGTCACGTGAGGAGTAGTGAAACAGCCCTACACATACAGTATCAACAGACATTGTTTTGTGTTGCAGTCCATGAATATAATTATATCGTTATTAATTACTTTAGATACGCGATTCCATATTATATTCCCTATTAATTAAATTCTAAAAGTATGCTTGTTTGCTCCGGTATCGAGCTTATCCACAGAAAAGCTTAAAACTACTGCTTTTTCTACACATGTTATTCCACGTTAGTTAAAGACTTTGATGCTTAAAATGTTTAGGGAGAAATGGAATACTGGTGTGTATTTTTTCTTTAAAGAACCGAGACCGGCCATACTGTATACAGTTTACATACTGTAATACTGTATGTTTATGTTCCAAAATTAATATCATTTATGGCCTTCACATGCGTTATGCTCTTATTCTTTTTATGCTCAGCTACTACGATTTCCCTTCAGTGGTAAAATTCCATATAAATATTCAAAACTAAAACGGGCACAGTAAAGACATTTACAGTAAATCTTTCTACGACGGACCAACCCACCACGAATGCCCCTGTCGGTCAACTAATCACGTACCACAGTATGACGTGTTATGACACGCAATGACGTAGCCAAATACCTGCGGTACGTGTTTGTGCCGCGCACTTTTATTGGCTGCATCTGTATGTTCTATCCTACCCCATTGGCATGGTAATGTTAGCTAACTAACTGACCAGTTAACAAAGTGTGATACATTGTAAGCTACCTAATGTTAGCTTGTCTATGAACTGAAGAAATTTAAAGGAGATATGAATTTGTTATTTAACCGGCATCTATCCCATGTAACTAACATTTAAACTACTTTGATAAATTACCTTAAGTAGTTCAGTCCTCTTGTTTGCTGTCATAGGTTATTTCTATGGTAAACTAGCTAACAGGTTCCACCAAAATCTGCCTAAAATGTTATTTTAGCAGTTCATGCTTGCAATGGCATTTGGGCAAAAACATGTTACTCCATACAATTTCTGTTGAAAACAAAACATAAAAGCAAACATAAAATGTCACATTGAATGCTGATAATACTGTTAATACATATGCAACTGTATATGCCGTGGATTATAGAGTAACTCTTTTTTCTACCATATATAATTTTTGGGCCAGTGGACGCCCATCAAGACACTTTGCCTTCCCATATTGGGATCCAACTAGGCTTGTGAAAGAAAATTACGACATCCTGATCTTTTTCGGTTGTGTTAGCGTTGCCTTGGGTGACAAGCAGGTAGCACCTTCAGAATAGGATGCACTGGACAGATAGGATACTGTACAAGAGAAGCTTCATGTAGGTGCTGAAATTCCAGCAGGCAACACTAAGCATCAAAGCAGGATGCCACCGGAGCAGGTGGAGAATCCGGAAAACAGTATATGTTGTGATATATGTATTTTACAGTAGTGCTTACAAATTACAGCTATTTTAAAGAGAAGTTGTTTGGCTGAGTTGGACTGAATCTCTTTACGTCACTAGGGAGAGGCCTCCATTGATGTGAGTGGCAACAATCTGTCTCAGAATGCTGCAGCATTTGCTCTTAATATCTGTGAGAGATGTTACATACAGATGCAGCCATTCAAAATGCGCGGGCGATACCGCATTATTTTGCGGTACGCTGTACGCAGTCTACCGCAAGCTACCGGTAAATACCGTGAGTTACCGTAAATTCTCCTATAATACGACAAGCAAAATAATAGTATCCGGAATTTCAGCAAGGTGGAGCTAATAAAGCTCAACCTCTCATGTTTGAGCTGTGGCCATCAAAGTCTTTAACGAAGATATTACTAATAGTATTAATAATGAATGACCTTGGACAAGCTGTAAGTGTAAACTCAAAGTATTGCCCTGGTCAACATTCTTTTTTTCATTGACCGTCTTTGTAAAAGTAACACCACAGCATTTCGCAATCACGCATTTGTTTCCAATCATGCAAAGTACAGTGATTCACCATGCCTTTCACATGCTCATAAAAGAGATTGATTTAGGAACATAAACATATTACCGTATGCAAACTGTACTGTATACAGTATGTATATGTATATTTAATGTCTTAACTGTGCCCGTTTAAGTATTGAATATTCATATCTAATTTTAACACTGAAGGGAAATCTTAGTAGCTGAGCATAAAAAGAATAGGAGCATACTGCAACACGTGTGAAGGCCATAAACCATATTAATTTTGGAACATAAACATACAGTATATGGCTGGTCTCGGTACTTTAAAGAAAACATACACGAAACATGGTTTCATTATGACCAGAATCGGTCTTGAGATATTTTTTACTTGATTTACAGTATTTGAGAGGTATGTCTTAACACCGATACTACAGTGCTTAAGTACTGCTCACGTATATGTTTCTAGGTTTATATTATGCATTTCATACTGTCAAATTACTTTTGAGCAACTAATAAGAAGCGCGAAACGGTATGCGTTTTAGTTTCGTTTTGTGCTGGGACCCGTGGATTGATTAGAGATATCAAGTACATACAAGTCATTTTTTAAATGTTGTAGTTCGTCTTGAAAAAATGTTACGAGTACATCATCTATCAACAATTACACAGGTTCTGTTTCCATATTGCGGATTTTGGTTACGTAATATTATTTTCTAATTTCACGTTGTGAATATATGATTTGGGCAAACAGAGCCGCAAAGAAGTACATTATGGGTTGTTGTTTTTTTTTCTAGAACAAGCGATGCTTAAACCTTTGTCTGATTCTTGTGAAACTATCCACACGACAGTTACAGTACCTAGGAGTTGACTTCAGTGATGTCACTGATGGGATGTTTCTAAAAATCCATCCTCTGTAAAACGTCTTCTCTAGTTGTCCTGCATATGTATTCGCTAATGAAGCTGTGTGTTCTGAGCCTGGATCTCTACATTTCTGTATGAACCAGCTTAGAGGGCTAAAGACAGCTTGTGTTTAAATTGAGTGTAAGGCAATTTATGCTTCTAAAGTCATGGTCAGCATTTATTATTGTACTGTGCTGTAAACTTGTTCTGTGCCAAGTCACATTATTTTATAGCGTTTTTATAGCGTTATCAAATCCGGTGGCGCTGTGTGTTAGTTTCCTGACTCCCATGTCACATGGTCTGTGATTGAAACCTGTGAAACCGGTTTAATTCGTCACAGCCAGCACTCCGGTTGTAAAGTAGAAGCAGGCGAGATTTCCAGTGAAAGACACCTCCCCCTTCTTCAGGTGTGAGGGTCTTCTGCTCAGAATGAAACGCTAAAATGTAATGTAGGCTCTGAATGGGTTCAATTATGATTTGGGCTTGATTAAGGTCGCTGCCTTTCATCTAAAACCCTACCTGAATCCTTCTAAACTAAAAATCAGTGTTAGTGAGTTCTAAATAAAGAGGTATCCAGGTAACAGTGAAACGGGCGGACAGTCTGGGGAGATCGCCCATTTTCCATGTAAATAGTTCCCTGGTTCCGCACCCCTTGGTGTTTCTCTCGCTCTCTCTCGGGTCACCTGATCATTAGCTCGAAAGATTTGAGTGCATTGTGTATATACTAATGGTAGTGGGGGCAGGGTGTGTGGGAACAGGTTTGGTTGAAATTGCATTGGAGATCTATGTTCTTCACACCTGAAACATTTTCTCTGAAAGCATTTTCTTTGCAGTTTAACCGATCTTGTTACAGCATGTTACAGTTTACTATTATTAACCATATTAATTTTAAGTGCTTAATCTAAAATCTTGTAAAAATATATTTTCATCATTCAAATATACATTAAGTCTGACTATCATATAATAAGTTAAATACAAAACTAAAGAAAAAATAGGGTTAAATATAATTCAAAATATTTTGCTAACAATGTTAACTGTTTATGAATAATAAAATGTATTAACTAAGGAGTAGGATGGCACAGTTGTTAGTATGTTTTTTGTTTTGTTTCTTTTTCATAAATACAACAGTAGTACCTGATGTCTCAGTGGCTTTCAAAATTAAATTATGCATGCAAACCTGTGAACTAGAAAGATAACTAAGATATCCATCCATTTATAATGGTGGCAAAGTGGTTAGCATTGCTATCTTGCAGCACTGGGGTCCTAGGTTCAATTCCTGCCATCCTGTGTGTGGGGGGTTTACATGTTCTCTCTGGGTTACATGGTTTTTCTCCATATGTGTGATATGACTCCCTCTCGCACTCCAAAACATACTGGTAAGTTAATTGGTTTATGGGAAAACTGGCCCTGGTGTGTGTGTTTGTGTCTGTCTGTCCTGTGATGGACTGGCGCTATGTCCAGGGTGTATTCTGCCTTGTGTCCGTTGCTTACTGGGATAGGCTCCAAATCCTCTGTACTGGATAAAGAGATTAGAAATGGAAGTAAAGGCACTGTGTGGATGGAACTATACACAGTGTTAGAAACCCACTATGAAATGGCAGCATCTCACTGAGAATAAAATTTTGTATAGTGCTGGCTTAAGGAAACAGCCTTTCCACCTCTCTTGCACATCAGTATCCATACTTAGTTATTTAAACAAATTGCCTCTAATTATAAACATCTTAATATGCTGGCTCTGTGGATCCGCATCAGCTATGTTTGCCCATTCCTTCAATTCATGTGCATCCAACACACAGTTCAATGCCAGCAACTACACATAATCTAAAATACAATCCTTATTTCAGTATCTATGTAAACATATAGTCTGTTAACTTCATCATCTTCATCAAAAGTATGCCTAACCCCATTAGGAAGTGTTCTTGTTATAAGTGTATTCCTCAGCTTTCCCCAAATTATCTTCTTCTTGCCAACATTTCTAGTCTTTTATCCTGCAATAACTCAGCCAACACTTAAATCTCCAAAAGCTGCTTGTGTTAATTTCTTTAAATCACAAATATCATGTGTAAATACTGGCCATGTAATACTCTGCATTGTGGAATAATAGTTTATTTTAAAGGGAACTAGAGAAACTAAGAACTAGAGAAATCAAGAAAGGCTTTTTTTCTAGAATTAATAAATGCACATCCTGTTCACTGGGGAAATTAAATCCACACTGAGCAATCTTCAATATGTTCAGAATATGACAGCAAGAATCCTATCAGGGATGCATTACACCTGTTTTCAAGTCCTTGCACTGGTTACCTATCAGATTTCGAGTAAACTTCAAAATCCTTATCCTCCTTATATACTGTCCTACAACTGTTATTATTGATCACCGAATTATTGTACTTGACATGACTTCATTCAGCCTTTCCTGAACGTCTATGACAGGCAGAGAGAGTGCTGTTTCTGGTGCGATCTTTTGCAGCTGACATTTCACAGAAATTAGATTGCTCATAAATCACTTATTCTATATAAACACAGCGTAATTGCCCTCAGAAAATCCTCTTTTTCTTGTTCGTTTTAGAGACCTTGATCGAAACTGATTTTAGATGTCAGAAAGGATTTATTTTCTCTGTATTTCCTACATTGCTTTGTCGAGATTTTAACTTTATATCTAACTTTATATCTAGGCTCAGATTTCAACTATAAATCGTACAGTAATTAATAGCAGTAAATACTGATGTTTATACATAAAAAGTCATGCCTTGGAGTATAGACCCCACAAGGAATGCCATAGACTCAAACTGCAAAATAAACACATACAGAAAGAAAGTATTTGTATTGTAATTGCAAATCCTGGTACTGTATGAGTGATTGGTATGACTTTCCTCATTACAAATCTCTTATTAGAATTTAAATTTCTCTGTAACTCCAGGTCAGAACAGAGAAAATGTAACTGCCTTAAGGAGTTTACGATTATGAAAAACAGAAGGATAAGCATGATACGTATGTCATTTTCTAAGTCATGTTACTGAGCACCAAATCTTATTGAGAATATGAATCCATTTAAGGTTTATACCATTAAAATAACGGTTTATTCCATGCTGAAAATGTTTGTACCAGACTTTTTTGAGGCCTGTTTAATTGTGTCTGAAGTCTGATGTTGTAAATTTTATTGTTAAAAAGATCCATGAAAATGTCACTACTAAAGTTAGCTGGTACTGTTGGTATTGTAAGTGGCAAGTAGAGCTCATATTTTAGATTTTGTGTAGTTGCTAGCGTTGAACTGTGTGTTGGATGCACATGAATTGAAGGAATGGGCAAACATAGCTGATGCGGATCCACAGAGCCAGCATATTAAGATGTTTATAATTAGAGGCAATTTGTTTAAATAACTAAGTATGGATACTGATGTGCAAGAGAGGTGGAAAGGCTGTTTTATCTAGTACAGAGGATTTGGAGCCTATCCCAGTAAGCAACGGACACAAGGCAGAATACACCCTGGACATAGCGCCAGTCCATCACAGGACAGACAGACACAAACACACACACACCAGGGCCAGTTTAAATCTAACCTCAGAACCTTTCTTTTCAGAAGACTTAGTGTCTGTATCTGCTTCATTTTCTAATTTTGGTAGCACCTCTAACTGCTTGTCTTTCTTATATGCATTTACTTTGTAATCTGTGGTCCTTTTATCTGTTTTTACATCTACTGTATTGCTTTGAGATGCCACCTTTAATGGTGATATATCAAATAAAGTTTTTTATTATTGTTATATGGAAACATGATCAGATTTTCCCTGGTTCAGAAAAAAAGATCTAAAGTATACTAGTTTGTCACTCTTCTCGTTCCCTTTGCTAAATGACTTTTCATACTAATCTGATCAATCTAACTGCCAGTTTTCTGTGCTTTCTCTATCCTGCTAGATTTGCAATTATTCTGAAAATTTTCATCTTGAAATAACTCATTTCTAAATACCTTTTTCACTGTTAACATCTTGCAGCAACTCTGCAACAAAATATACACTCTGACAGTTCATCCCGCTACCAACATTAAATAAAACAAATCTTAAGATTTCTATATTTATGTCTTTATTTAGTGGTTTCATTAGTGACAAAGGCTAAACTTTCTTGGAAAAATGTCTTTTATGTGTTGCGGAAATTACTGACTTGCTTTAACAAAATATGTTTACAAATCCTTTCACCTGGCATTTTCGTAGTTAGAAATTATGGAACGCTCTGTTAAAAGCAAGGGAGTTTTTATGTCCGTTGCAGTTCTTTTGCAACATGAATATAATTATATCGTTATTAATTTCTTGAGATACACGATTCCATATTATATTCCCTTTTAATCAAATTCTAAAAGTATGCTTGTTGACTCCGGTATCACGTTAGTTAAAGACTTCGATGCTTAAAATGTTTAGGGAGAAATGGAATACTGGTGTGTATGTTTTCTTTAAAGTACCGAGACCAGCCATATACTGTATGTTTAAGTTCCAAAATTAATATCGTTTATGGACTTCACACGCGTTACAGTATGCTCCTATTCTTTTTATGCTCAGGCACTAAGTAAAAGGAGATGCTTCATATTGCTTGACTAATTTTAAAAACTAAGTTAGAAATGCAGACGCTCCCTCGGTGCGCTGCTCTGGTGCGCCGGCTCTTACACAGTGCCTGTCTGCCGTAAGCGTTACAATATACATACCCAACACTGCTTTTACCCATCTGTCATGCAAATAAAACACCTTGAATTGAATTGAATTGAGGGGAGAGGGGGGGAATACTAAAGCCAATACTGGCTCAATACCCTCAATGGGCTTTGACGTGCTAATGCGTTGGTTTAACAGTCCGGGTGTGGCAGGTTTCTAATGTCAACTCGACTCGATTGGAAGACAATGAACGTATTTTGTGATATTTAGAAATATAAATTTGTTTGGTGCGAGTGAGGTTTTATTTAATCTCTGACCAAGGGAAACGTTTCATTTTTTCAAAGAAATGTTTGTTAAAAAATAAAGTCATAGTTCCATGGGATTCAATCACAGACCATGTGACATGGGAGTCAGGAAACTAACACACAGCGCCACTGGATTTAATAACGCAATAAAAACGCTATAAAATAACGTGACTAGGCACAGAAAAAGTTTACAGCACAGTACAATAATAAATGCTGACCATGACTTTAGAAGCATAAATTACCTTAAACTCAATTTAAACACAAGCTGTCTTTCTGTATGAACCTCTAAGCTGGTTCATACAGAAAATGTAGAAATGCATTAGCCTGATTATGATTAAAAAACACATAATTAAACACGCGTTTGCGATTTAAATCAGAACACGATTTAAATCAATATAAATGTTTATATTGTAACGCATACTGTCCAGTCTCCATTTCTCTATAAAAATTTACTCTGTTGCACACACACACACACTAGAAGCAGGAACCGCTGTCAGAGGGGAAGATATGTTCAAAATATCGCAAATATCGATCATGTTGCGATATTTTGAAATATAAAAGTCAATTGATTGTCCATAATATCGCTATTCTATTTTTTCGAAGAAATGTTTGTTTAAAGAAAAGTCCAGCACCAGCTAGATTCAAACACACAACCTGCCAGTTGGTAGTCACGCACCTAGACCAGTAGGCTACAAGACAGCTCACATGAACAGGCAGGCGAAACAGCCCTACACAGCCCTGTCGCAGTACACGGATATAATCATACCGTTATTAAATTCTTTAGATACGCGATTCCATATTATATTCCCTTTTAATCAAATTCTAAAAGTATGCTTGTTGACTCCGGTATCATGTTAGTTAAAGACTTCGAACCAAGTCCAAGACCAGCTATATACTGTATGTTTATGTTCCAAAATTAATATCGTTTATGACCTTCAGATGCGTTATGCTCCTCTTCTTTTTATGCTCAGCTACTAAAATTTCCCTTTAGTGGTAAAATTCCATATAAATATTCAAAACTAAGCGGATTGAAATGTGCACAGTAAAGACATTAAATGATTAAATCTTTTCACTACCAACCAATGCACCACGAGTGCCCCTGTCGGTCATTTTGGCCAGCCAATCACTTACCGCGGTGCCCTGCGGATTGGTTACTGTACCGCGGGTTTTTACCGCTCATTTTGAATGGCTGCATCTGTATCTCAGGTATTGCACAAAACAATTATTTTCTCTTTTAATATATTCTCCATGTAAATGCAATTTTTAATGTTAACTATAAAACCCTGACTAGATATATTTAATTTTTGTACAGCCCTAAATCTTTACATTGAAAAGTGTTTACTGAGAGATGTAACTTTTGGCCAAGAAGTAGATGGATAATGCATTTTCATACACATACACTGTGTATGTCTTTTGCTTTCAGGGGAATGTCAAAAATGTTGTGGCAGATGTGCAACAGTACCAAGCCTCCCTTCTAGATTACCTAAGGGAACAGATCAAGAATGTTTTTGACACTCATGCTGGAAGTAAGGAGGACCTACAAATGGCTCCTTCTTGAAAGTCTCATCTACTCATCTGCAGAACAGTAGTATTCAGCAATTTTTTACCCAATTGAGCCTGAGGAGGTAGTCAAATCACATACTGCATGTAGGGTTAAGAGGGGTAACCCAAGAGATCTTAAAAATAAATATTTTGTTATGTGCCATTAATTAAGAGCCTTGAGTAGTTATTTTCTGATCCCAGATATTAACAATAATCAGCTCCATACCTAAGAGGTGTAAAGAGGGATTTTTGTATGACATAGTTGATGGGGACCTTTTTAGATCCCACCCACTCTTCTCCATCAGATATTCTGTTTTGCAGTTGATTTTGTACACAGATGAAATTGAGATATGTAATCCTCTTGGATATGCAACTAAGAACAAATTGTTAATGGATTATTACACTTAGGGAAATATACATCCAAAGTATAGGTCAAAGCTGTCCGCAATTAAATTGCTAACTATTGCAAAATCAAGTAAGCTGTCTCAGTATGGTGTGGATGTCATTTTAGATACAATCCAAAAACATTTAGATGTGTTTTACCATGGTGTTAAAATCCAAACAGTTGCTGGTGAATGGATTATGTATGGTGCAGTTATTTCTCTTTGTGGGGATACATTGACTCAACACGAATTTGCAGGTTTTAAGGAGGGAGTGGGTTTTGCTCTTTGTAAATGTAGGCATTGTAAGTGTACATCAGATGATATGCAGACTAATTTTGGATTGTATGAAAATAGTGTGGTGTTTCTTGTACACGTGTAGCATTGCACAAACCTTATAGCAGGGATTCAGCCATATTCTTGTATGATTTTTGCCATTTTGCTTTTTGCTTTTTTTTATCTCAAATGCATGTGGTTGCGATTGTGTTTTGTTCATTGTGTGATGTACAAATTGTATGATAACTAAGATGTAAGCCAATTGAACCCTTACTGTTTTCTGTCTGAATTCTGACTTTCAATTGAACTTTGGGAAAATAAACTCATGCTAACCACAAGACTAAAGCTTAGAGATTAGATGTTTTTGTCTTGAAATAAAAGTGCTTGAAATAAAGGTTAGCCCCGAGATGTATGAACATGTCCCTTGTATCTAATAAAAAAATAACCAAAATAAAGACAAGGGTTGCTAATCAAGACATGAAAGTGACATTTACTTGAATTAAGTCAATGAGACTTGTATAGTTGGCACTAGATAATCCATTTATACTTAAACAAGTCCAACTAGACTTTAAAATCTAGATATAAGAATATCACACATACTTAGATATACAGTGTGTAGCGGCGAGGCTTAATAATAAGACAGAATTAAGTGTTTCTGAGCTTTCCCAAATTAGGCCTCATTTCTCTGTTCATCTCTGTGGTGCAGCCACAGAGAAACCATTCATGCAAGGTGATTTAAGGTCCAAGGACAGCTCCCAAAGGGGGATGCACTTAGCTAAGCCTGGCTATCATGATCAATGGTCACCCATTGGCGCCTATCTGTTTAGGGAGTGCGAGTTGGACATCTGGACTGCATTACTAAGTGTCAGGCTTAAGTGACTCATATCTCACCTTGATCAACCAATCAGGGACTGGTAGGGCCGAGTAACCCACGTGGGACTCTGATGCCCATGGAACTTTCAGCCAATCAATGAGCTGAAGTTCCTCCAGGTAAAAACAGGCAACACAGAGAGCCTGAGAGATTCAGATTCAGAAGGGATTCTGGAGAGGATTCTGTGGACTGTTCTAAAGGGAATTCAAAGGAGAATTCCAGGGCAGGACGGCCCAGGAGCAGAAGGCTCCCAAGGGCAGGACATCCTCGCAGCGCGCCTCCAGACCATCCTGAGACTCAGCCCGGACAACCACGGAACGGCCAGTGTGTCCGAGTGCCAGAACTTTCCTTTGTTCTAAGAGTCTAGAGTGGAGGTTGCCAGAGAGTAACCAGCAGCAGGCCTCGTGAACAGGTCGGAACTGTGGACAGCTGAATCACTATTCAGAACTAGCTCTTCATCATAAACGAACTGGTCCTCTTCCTGACTTGCTGGGACCCACAGTCATCTTTTCTCCTGTGCACAAACTTTGCTAGTTAATGCCAACAGTGAGCATCAGCAGCTCACCGTCGCAAGCCGCACAGCACAGCCTGGCACGGAGCCAGAGAGCGCGGATTGGACAGCAACAGCCTGCAACTGTTTCTTTGTGCCCGCAGGAGATCTGAATCCCCAGAGATTGGATGAGTATTCAACTTCAATGCATTACAGCTCGAGAATTCAATTGTTATCCCAACCAGTTGATATCAATTTAATTCCTAAGAGTTATGTACTTGTTTGAGTATCTAATGTAGAAGTTGTAACCAAGTTCACTTTACGAAACGGTCTTAATGAATGATATACTGAACGTATGTCCTCTTGATATGTGTAACACTTTGTAACTGATTGAATATATATCTTTTGTATTCTGATAACCCTCTCGATAAGATCTGTTAGGTTTATATGCATATTCTATGTATTAATAAATGTATCCTCGTGTATTAGTACCTGTGTGTGCGCGTTGTTTGAGTTATGTCGCATGGTTGGACTCTAAAGCCATCAAAAGAATCAACTTTGTGATTTACTGCTACAATTAATAATTGTCTCAGTAAATGCCCAAACCCTACAGAACTGGTGCCTTCAGAGAGCCACTATGATTACATATTTGGCGTCCCTGAACCGGTTTTCCCTACAAGTGTATGCAACATACTTTCTGATTTTCTCAGAAAAAAATTAGATTAGGCAAGGTAGGTGACTTTTTATTAAGGCATTGATTTTTCTAATTTTTGCCATTTTAATTAATAGATGTAGTGCTTTGAGTAGTAGTAAGTACATTGATTATTATATTTCCTGAATTAAAAACTTTTGTTTTGTTTAACTTTCTTACAATGAACAGTGCTTGGAAAATCCAGACTGGCAGTAATGTAATGCTCCAATTGTATACCAGAATTGATCTAATAATTATAGAAAAACGTGTTTATTGAGGTCAACAAACTTATTGTGTGTGTGTAATTTTTTATTTAAAAGTTATATTGTTCTTACTGTATTGATGCCAATATTGTATGAAACTTTACAGCAATAGAATATAAATAATTTAGGTCTCCATATGATACAGAATATTTTAATTATAACTGGTTTAACCCTTCTGAGGATAATGAGTGTGTGTGTTGCCACTTGAGCTTGTTAGTTATTTATTTATCTAGGTCTGCTCTGTATACACTATATGCTCTACTGTTGTTATTTAATGTTTCATCTAAGTGCTGACTTTTTAGGAAACATTTTGTTCTGTAATCTTGATGTACTCAGATATGCATTTCAAGATAATTTGCAAAAAAACATGTAATGCCTGTGATTCGTTCGATCTTCTCTTTTAAAGCAAATATAAGTTAGTTTCTAGAAGTGAAGAAGTATACTATCAGATGAAAATCTAACTATAAACAGATCTGGAATATTAGAGCATCTGTTCTTAATGAAGCAAAAGTTCGATTAGTGGAAAGTTGAACATTCTCTTGTATCGTATCAAAATAGACAGCAATGAACCACAACTAAAATGACTATGCAACTTGTTATCAAAAAGCAATAATGTTAAAAAATTAAAGCGAGTGAGAGGCGGGAGCAGGGGACAGAAAGAGCGGCCAATCAAGAGGTGTGAAGTCAGAATAGGTGTAGAGAGGTGTGAAATGAAACCTACAATGAATAGAGAGAATTTAGAAAAGAAAAGTAGTCTGTCGTTAAGAGAAGGGGGAAGGTGTGATCCTAGCTGCAGGATAATTTTAGTTTCTGTAGTCTTTATGATGTATGAGTTCAGAAAACCGTCTTTGAGAACTAATCTTTCCGTCTGTGTTAACGACAGACTACTTTTATATTTTAAAAATATATCTTGGTATACTACATGATATTGTAATATATTTATTTATCAAAACATGAAGATAACGCAAAAAAAACATGTCGATCCTGAGTGAGTCATCTACTAGAGACACTTCTTGGAACACAGATTGAGTGTTGTGCTCAGGACATCAGTGGTTCCAGCGTGTACTATGTCATTAGGCACCTGTAACCAGGATTCTCCAAGCAGTGACACATAAGTGTCAGAACAGATTTAATTGCCTTCTATACTAATGATAATGACAATAACATTAATAATAAATGAGGATAAAATGTGAATGTCAACATTTTCAACAGGACTGGGGAAATGCTTTTTAAAGCTTTTTATTGCTATGCTTTACAAATAACAAAAATGTATTTTATTTTTCATGAGTTTTTCAGAACATTATTATAAGACTGAAAGGGATTGTGAGTCAAGTGGTTGTTACATAGTGTTAATGAGCCCTCTGCCAAGAAACAATGGTATACCTTTTAAGTTTATTAGATATGTGAAATCAGATTGAACAAAAACATAATACTGCATAACCTTATTATCTCGAATTGAGTTGAAGGTCTTTTGTAGAATGATTATGTGATCTTTGTAAATGGAATATGTGCTAAAGGTTTTCCAGCCTTGGCAGGTGCTACAGTGTAATGGCATTAATTATTAATGAATTTCTTTAAAGTTTTAGCAATGAGACAAGCAACGAAAAAAAAGCTGTAAGTAGAGACTGTAGGAGAATCCCTTGTCATCGTAATAACCTAATATTATGATGGATGGCCATTCAGAACAGAGTACTAGCTAGCAGTGTGAGTGGAATTTAAAGAAGAAACTGGAATCTGCTTCAGATAAGCATAGGAACTGGTAGAGACACATAAACCACTTTTGCATACCGTAAATATTGTAGAAGACTGGTAATAAAAAATTGTTTCCTTATTGAGACAATCAACCGCTTGCTACATTGTGACATTAGCATACCTTGACATTTCTATTAAAAATTGAAAATTATAAAAAGGAAATACAAATATGTGTACTTTATAGTGGTACATTTATTCTGATTAGTATTCTGATCTTACAGACCTTATATTGTGATTGTTTCATTGGCCTTACTTTCTGATTGGTGTCCAAGCCATGCTTTTCAAGTGTGCACAAGTTATTCATTCTGATTGGGACATTTTTACAGACCTTACTAATTATTTTCCATGTAAATAATGAGACTCTAACCTTTATGTGGCACTTGAGATGAAATTAGAAACAATGCAGATGTCTATGAAGATGTGATACCTGATCTTGAGCATTTATTTAAATTATATATCTAAAGATATGTTAAAGGTAGTGGTGTCATAATCATCAAGAAGATATATCTATTAGCATCATACTGCTGTGTTGGATAATGTTCATTTAGTCATCATAAATTATACGAAAGGAATACACCTGTGACATATAACAATATTAAACTATTTGATATTTTATGGACATTATATTAAATTAACTTACATATGTCCATAATTTATAAAATTATAGCAGAACAGCTACCTGTCTCTAGGTTGATACCATAGCAATACTGTTTTTTTAACCCACCCACCCCGTGACTTACAGCCTTTCAGCTACCCAAATGCATTTTGTGGCATTTTAGGTGACTACAACTGTGTCTCTATTGGTGGTCCTGTTGTTATGTTGCATTGGAACTGTACCCAGTGTCTCTAAACCTTTCACAGAACATGTTCTCTCCATAACTGGACACCCAGCTTTTAGTGACACCATGTTCTGACAGCGTTCTACTGCATATAGTAGTTCAAAAACCATAAAAAAAACAGAGCACCAAGGACAGAAAACCTACTTGTAACCTCTCTGGTAGTTGTATATAGTAGAAAAAAATATAAATGTGTTCCTTCTCAGGGTAGAGAGAACTAATCTGCTTCATTCTTCTTCACTTTTAACCTTTCTCCCAATAACTTAGTGTAATAGTAGCAGTGTAACAACCATATAGGTATTCTTATTATTGGTCAGGATGCTCTTACTGTAACCTTTCCTTTGCCTGCACCCTGACATGGCAACTGTGGGGTCTGCTGCTACATTACTTCTTCAAATCTTAGCAATCAACAGGAAATCTAGCCCCTAAGCTGGCGGCACTAGATCACTTTTCCAAGGAGAGCAGCATCTCCTTTAAACATAGGGTTAGAGCTCCCAACCAGTAGAGATACAGTAACTCATTAGTGGGGGTTGCCATTATTACATCCTTTATTTGGAATCCCTCTTACTGCTTGGAAATAGCTCTCTGGATACAGCCTAACCTTGCCCATTTAACCATATACTGTATCTGAGAGGTAACTCTTAATCTATATCTGAGTGTAAACACAGAAACTGGTGTTAAGCTTTCCTCTTCAAAACCTCCTCTGGGGTTTGATATAATAATAACTGATATTGTAACCCTGTCCTCACGTGGGGTACCTAAATCCAATCCAGGATTTGTAACCAACCAACTTTCATGGGTCTACCTATATCCCCTTCTGGAATTACTTTCCCTAGCCCCACCAATCTGATCATACAGCTAAGAGATATTTCTTAATCTAACCAGGAGTGGATATAAGGAGATAGATGTTAAGCAGGGCTCCACAATTCAAGTTTATTGTCATTACACTCATATACATGGTATATGGTGTAACGAAATGCTATTTAGCTAGCTCTCGGACATAAGTAGTACAAAGAGAAAACAACAACAACAACAACAACAACAATACAATTGTGTAGCAAAAGAAAGACAGAGACAACAGGCAGTGTGCAAAAAACAACAACAGACGATGTGCAAAACAACAAAAAGGTAACAGGTTATGTGCAAAAATATGCATCGACAGAATAAAATAAAGGGATAGAAATTATGGGGAGTGAGCTTTTGACATGTATGGTAGAGGTAGATTTTCAATGTGTGTTTGGGTTTTTGGTAAGAAAGAAAGAAAGGAATAAGGTACTGTGAGGTTCAGATCATAGGTGAGAGGTGAGGTGAGAGTGAGAGTTAGAGAGGCTGGGAATTTAACAGTTTGATAGTGCGGGGGTAAAAACTGTCTCTGAGTCTGGTAGTCCGGGCCTGAATGCTCCGGTACCGTTTTCCAGATGGTAGCAGATCATAAAGTCTGTAGCTGGGGTGTGTGGGGTCTTTGATTATGCTTAGAGCTTTCCTCAAGCACCATCTGTCATAAATGTCCTGGATAGATGGGAGGGTAACCCCAGTGATGGACTGGGCAGTTTTCACCACCCGCTGTAGGGCACTGCAGTTGCCATACCACACTGTGATGCAGCCTGTCAGTGTGCTTTCTGTAGTGCATCTGTAAAAGTTAGTGAGGATCTGGGGACATATCTTAGCCTTCTTCAACCGTCTTAGGAAGTACAGGCGCTGTTGCGCTTTCTTGATCAGACAGGTGGTGTTGAAAGACCATGTGAGGTCCTCGGTGATATGGACACCAAGGAATTTAAAGTTACTGACCCTTTCCAATTCAGTCCCGTTGATGTGGATAGGGGCATGTCCGGTTTGCAGTTTCCTGAAATCAACGATCAGCTCCTTGGTTTTGCTGACGTTGAGGGTGAGGTTGTTGTCATCACACCATGTTGTAAGGATTGATACAATTGATACAGTCATGGATGTTCTCTCTGTCTCTCTCAATTTTCCAGAGCTTTCCATGATCTTCCCAAGTTTCCTTTAAAGACCTCATCTTATGTGGTTTACCTTTTTTTTAAAGAGACTGTGTCACTTCGTACACAGTTCGTACATGCAAGTGTATTCTCTTAACCCATGTGCACATGTTTGATCCAGTCTCTCTGACTTTGCAATTGGTTCTGGCAGTCTGTTAGAGCAGTGAGGTCATTGATTGAGGCCATTCTTGTGACTGATCTCCAACACCATATCAGCAGCCATATTACTCTGCAACTCACAACTGGCAACCCACTGAAGCTAAGCAGGTGTGAGCTTGGTCAGTACCTGGATGAGAGACTGTGACAGAGTGCTTGTTATTTTTTCTTTCTTTTACTGAATGTGAAATACTCCAATATTTCCCTCTACCCTTCTGGTATGTTTGAGCATGTGTATGTGATATGAATGAAGTGTGAATGATACTTACCTTTTTTGTTGTTTCCCTAAAATCACTGCAGTGTTTCCCCCAGGGGAGTATTTTATTGTGTTGACCAAGATGGCCACCAGTCACCTTTCCTGTTTGTAGTATCACACAAATGATCTTAAAGGGAAAAGGTACTGGTGAGCCAACTATAAATAACCAATGTAAGGTTAGTTGTTTTGTTTAAGTGAATATATCATGGTTGCATGACTCTGTTAAAATTTATACGTTTTTTTTGGATGGTTAAATACTTTATTTTGGTCAAACTGCATATTTCTGTTAAGAAAATGTGAACGAGTCCCTTTAAGAGGATGGTCCTTAGAAGGGGAGGGGCTAAAAATCCCAGGGTGTTTCTCGAAAAGAGTAGGGGTGTAACCCCGGCGTCCTGACCAAATTTCCCATTGGCCCTTTCCAATCATGGGGAATCCCCATTACCTGTAAAGCGCTTTGAGTGGAGTGTCCAGAAAAGCACTATATAAATGTAAGCAATTATTATTATTAATTATTATAACACCTATCTGCTGTGAACAGCTCCTTGCTTGTGTAAAATTAAATAAAAGACCTAAAAATGTGTTTTTAAGCTTTCAGATAAAATGGTTTTGGAAATGGAAAGATGTCAGATTTGCAATACATTCATCAAGTATTCCATTATTCATGACAAAAGTAATATTTTGCTATACAAAAGTTTTGTTAGAGTTCTGTAGATTAAACTGTTAAGATTACGTTTTTTTTCTTTCTTTTTGTAACTGAAAATCATGTAATCATGCAGTTACTTATTTTTAGTGTTTTACTCCAAATTCTAAATGTCTTTACAAAATGGATGTCTTTTTCTTTCAACATTAGAATTTCTGGATTACATCCTGGTTTCGTTTGCAGTATTGATCAGAAGAAAGACATAAATGTCAGTGATTTCATTGTCATTCAGTGCAAGGTGGTCTTTTGTACATTCCATTTAAGAGCAGCCAAGCATTGCCTCGAGTTATATCACTTTTAAATGTCATAGATTCCTCCATATACATGGAATTTATTTGTCATGTTTATGCTTTCTAGTTAATATAAATAATTATATTACATCTCCCAGTGTTGTTGCATGACAACAGACTGAAAATCTATTATAAAGTTTGCAACTTATTTTCTAGGGAATTGATTCTGATATATTCAGAATAAGATGGGAGAAGCCTGAAATGCTTATGAAGAAAGCACTACCACTTTCTGACACAATACAAAGGGGCCTAAAAGTGAACTGTGAGAATGTTAATGCATTGAAACATATTGCATTTTGCAATATGTAAAAGGTGGCACAAGAAGATAAAGCCTAATGTTTTACAGATAAATCATCTGTGTGTTGTCTGCAGTGTTTCCACACATTTAGTACTCATAGATACCTTTTCTTTTCAGGGCCTTATGGTCCTATGAACATAAGCACGGTTACAAAAAAGAGGACATTCAGCTCATTTAGTCAGTTTAACTTTTGATATTAAACTGATATGAGTTAATTTTATATTTTATAAAAATAATTATGGTATCAGGGCAGCAGGCACAGAGGTTGGCATTGCTGCATCACAGTGCTGGAGTTCAATTATGGACTTGGGGTGCTATCTGCATGGAAATTGTATGTTCACCATGTTCTCGTGGGATTTTTCCAGATGCTCCAGTTTCCTCATAAAGTCCAAAAACACACTGGTAGATAAATTGACTTATGGAAAAATTGGCCCTAGTGTGAGTTTGTGTGTGTCGGTGTATGTGTTTGTGTGTCTACCCTATGACAGACTAGCAACTCACCCAGGGTTTATTCCACATTGTGCCTGTTACTTGCCAGGATAGGCTCTGAACTGCCCACGACCCTAAATTGGATGAAGCACTTAGAAAATGAATGGATTATGGCAGCGCATCACATATGGCAGCGCATTTTTGGGCAGAGCATCTCCTTTGAAACTATGACCAAACCCCTGTCACTTTTCCTTGTTTATTAAATATCACTCACTACTACTACTGATAGTAATAATCGTACCTGATATTGCAATGGGTGTGCCTGCATTTTGGAATTAAGGTTAGTGAAATCAGGTTTAATAGAAACCAGTTTCACCCTTAAATTGCTCTCAGCATCCAGCCATTGGCGAAACATTTTCTTACCTGTTGTGAGTGCAGAGAAACCAGCTTCACAAAGGAATATTGTGGCAAAGGGCATTCATTTCCTCAAGGCTCGCTTCAATAGGTCCAGGTATAGTGCCATCCCTTGTGCCTAAAAATCCATGAGGGGTTTCTGTTTGAACTGTAAATGCAGTCCTCAATCAGACATAAATATTACACAATATTATACATAAAGTCCAGCATTTTCTCTTGCTTGTGAAATGACACTTTTGGAACCGGGATTGTGACTTCAAATGGATTTTGTATCCAGCTCTGTTGTTTATTGCAGTGAACTCTGTCAGTGTTGGAAAGCACTTATGGGAATTTTGTTGGACACAGTTAGCCCCAATTTGTGACCATTGTTTCTACTTAGTCTACATTCTTTGTTTCTACTTGCATGTTGAACACTTTGATGGTGACACCCTGGAGACATACTGTAAATTCAGTATGTTCAAAGCAGAAAAAATGTCTGCCATGTATGCTAGTTCCTATAGCCAGTTTCTTTAATACAAACAAGATGAAAACTTAAACAGGTTGTCTGCAAAATATTGCTGAATTGCTGAACTTCAAATTTTAAAACTTTGCCAAGTGACAACCAGCGCACTTCCATGTCCAGGAGAAGCTCTTGTGTTTCCTGCCCATTTAATTGCACAGTGTTGTGAAAATCCTGAATTCAATGGGCAAGGTTTAATGAAGTTGACTTTTTTGATTAATCATTCTGTACTAATAGGATTTATGGAATTTTTTACTGAAACAAGGATCACATCACGATGGGTGGAGTTTTATGACATACTGTATATACCCTCTAACCAGATTACACAAGACTAATGCAAATTTGTCTACATTAAACCTCTTATGGGTCAATAGCATTTTCTAGGACAGGTAAAGTTCCTAATGCTGAGTGAGCATAATGTGGTCACCACCAGCATCCGCCAATGATGTGCTTTCCTCTGCAGTCTTGATTTCTTTTAGCACGTGTGGTAACTTCAGCATATTATTCATTGAAAATTGTGAGTAATCCATATTGTATTCATAATTCTAATTTATTTACTGGATTGGATATTTTTAAATAAATGCGATATATGTTGTTTAATTTGTTCTTTTTTTCATTCATAATTATTTAATTTCTCACCCCCTACATTTCCTTTCTTTCTGTACCTGCTAGCTAATGCTATATTCTCTCTCTACCACCCTCTGCGATTAGCACATCTATTAACCAATAAAGGATGATAATCATTGCTTAGCCTGTAGATCTGCTGTCCTGTCCTGAGCAAAACCCACTGTTCGTGCGCACAGAATGTATGAGTCATGTGCTACCTAGTGAATTTGAAGGTACTAGATTGTGTCACCTGATACTGGTCACGAGAGTCGGCAGTATGTAAGCAGTGTACCAGTTGACCGTGGTTTCGGTGTTTCATGTTTCTATGAGTAGTCATTTTGTGAGTTTTTTTGTTACTCGATTGCAATTGAGAAGTTTTTAAATAAGAGTAAAAAACGTGAAGGACATGGAGCGTAGTTTTAAAGAGAAACGGAAACGCAAATACAGAACGTATGATGACAGTTTCTTGAATTTTGGTTTCACGTGCACAATTGTGGACACTGAAGAATGTCCTCAGTGTTGGCTGCTGAGAGCATGCTCCCCAATAAATTGAAACGTCATTTGGAAACTGTTCACAGTAATTTGATAAGTAAGCCTCATGAGTATTTTTTGCACAAGTTAAATGAATGAACAGAAAGCTACGTTTTTCTAACCAAGCTACAGCCCCCAGCAAAGTTCTTTTTTTATCATACAAAGTTGCATACCGGGTAGCATAATGCACAAAAACTCATACTATTGGAGTACCAAGGAATAAGCAACAGACCTCTGTGAATTCTGCTTCCCTTTGCAATTTCCTGCCTTTGTGAGTCTAGGTTTTCAGCACTTGCAGTTATCAAATCCAAGTTCAGATAAAGAGTCGATGTTGAGAAGGTGATGCACATTGTCATTTCAAAAACGACTACCCAGTATTTTTGGAGAATTACTGTATGTTCTCCATAATATAAGATAATTTATTAAACAAGCCCACCTACACATTAAGAGGCACAAACAAAAAGACATTGTATTTCTCCCCCTTTTAAAAAAAATATTGATGTTAAATTTTTTTCTTTTTCTAAGTACTGTAGTTATTTGCATTTTACAAAGATGTTGGCTATTTTTTTAAAATTGTTTTCACAAATAATTTCAATAAAATGTGTTGTCAAGTATTTTTACTAATGTGATCAAAATATTTGTTTTTGAAAATGATTTAAAATAATAAAAATTGTATAAACTTTGCTTTTATTTTGACCCATCATTTCCTTTTCAAATTTATAATATTTTGTAAAATATCACACTGCCATAGAACTTATTTTTGACACAGGGGAGGCATGTGGAAAATTTGACAGGTCAAGGGAGTGAAATTTGGTCAGGACGCCAGGGTTACACCCCTACTCTTTTCGAGAAACGACCACAGAGGGTCAGGACCTTGGTTTTACATCTCATCCGAAGGACAGCACCTGTTTACTGTATAGTGTCCCCATCACTATACTGGGGCATTAGGACCCACATGGACCGCGGGGTAAGCGCCCCCTGCTGGCCCCACATACACCTCTTCCAGCAGCGAGCTTAGTTTTTCCCAGTAGGTCTCTGTCACCGGCCGAGTGACCAGCTTTGGCTCAAAAGAAAAGAAACTCCAACACAGCAGTCTTCAAATGCAAACAAAACTGGATTTATTGCCATCAAAATAGGGATAACAAAAAAAAACCCTCACAGGAGTACTCTCCACACCTTTCCTCCAAGGCACCCTCTCCATACTGAGCTCTCCCAATCCCTTTTATAGCCCCTCCCCTTCTAAGGACCATCCTCTTAAAGGGACTCGTTCACATTTTCTTAACAGAAATAGGCAGTTTGACCAAAATAAAGTATTTAACCATCCAAAAAAAACGTATAAATTTTAACAGAGTCATGCAACCATGATATATTCACTTAAACAAAACAACTAACTTTACATTGGTTATTTATAGTTGGCTCACCAGTACCTTTTCCCTTTAAGATCATTTGTGTGATACTACAAACAGGAAAGGTGACTGGTGGCCATCTTGGCCACAATAAAATACTCCCCTGGGGGAAACACTGCAGTGATTTTAGGGAAACAACAAAAAGGGTAAGTATCATTCACACTTCATTCATATCACATACACATGCTCAAACATACCAGAAGGGTAGAGGGAAATATTGGAGTATTTCACATTCAGTAAAAGAAAGAAAAAATAACAAGCACTCTGTCACAGTCTCTCATCCAGGTTTTGACCAAGCTCACACCTGCTTAGCTTCAGTTGGTTGCCAGTTGTGAGTTGCAGAGTAATATGGCTGCTGATATGGTGTTGGAGATCAGTCACAAGAATGGCCTCAATCAATGACCTCACTGCTCTAACAGACTGCCAGAACCAATTGCAAAGTCAGAGAGACTGGATCAAACATGTGCACATGGGTTAAGAGAATACACTTGCATGTACGAACTGTGTACGAAGTGACACAGTCTCTTTAAAAAAAAGGTAAACCACATAAGATGAGGTCTTTAAAGGAAACTTGGGAAGATCATGGAAAGCTCTGGAAAATTGAGAGAGACAGAGAGAACATCCATGACTGTATCAATTGTATCAATCCTTACAACATGGTGTGATGATAACAACCTCACCCTCAACGTCAGCAAAACCAAGGAGCTGATCGTTGATTTCAGGAAACTGCAAACCGGACATGCCCCTATCCACATCAACGGGACTGAATTGGAAAGGGTCAGTAACTTTAAATTCCTTGGTGTCCATATCACCGAGGACCTCACATGGTCTTTCAACACCACCTGTCTGATCAAGAAAGCGCAACAGCGCCTGTACTTCCTAAGACGGTTGAAGAAGGCTAAGATATGTCCCCAGATCCTCACTAACTTTTACAGATGCACTACAGAAAGCACACTGACAGGCTGCATCACAGTGTGGTATGGCAACTGCAGTGCCCTACAGCGGGTGGTGAAAACTGCCCAGTCCATCACTGGGGTTACCCTCCCATCTATCCAGGACATTTATGACAGATGGTGCTTGAGGAAAGCTCTAAGCATAATCAAAGACCCCACACACCCCAGCTACAGACTTTATGATCTGCTACCATCTGGAAAACGGTACCGGAGCATTCAGGCCCGGACTACCAGACTCAGAGACAGTTTTTACCCCCGCACTATCAAACTGTTAAATTCCCAGCCTCTCTAACTCTCACTCTCACCTCACCTCTCACCTATGATCTGAACCTCACAGTACCTTATTCCTTTCTTTCTTTCTTACCAAAAACCCAAACACACATTGAAAATCTACCTCTACCATACATGTCAAAAGCTCACTCCCCATAATTTCTATCCCTTTATTTTATTCTGTCGATGCATATTTTTGCACATAACCTGTTACCTTTTTGTTGTTTTGCACATTGCCTGTTGTTGTTTTTTGCACATTGCCTGTTGTTGTTTTTTTTTGCACATCGTCTGTTGTTGTTTTTTGCACACTGCCTGTTGTCTCTGTCTTTCTTTTGCTACACAATTGTATTGTTGTTGTTGTTGTTGTTTTTTTCTCTTTGTACTACTTATGTCCGAGAGCTAGCTAAATAGCATTTCGTTACACCATATACCATGTATATGAGTGTAATGACAATAAACTTGAATTGTGGAGCCCTGCTTAACATCTATCTCCTTATATCCACTCCTGGTTAGATTAAGAAATATCTCTTAGCTGTATGATCAGATTGGTGGGGCTAGGGAAAGTAATTCCAGAAGGGGATATAGGTAGACCCATGAAAGTTGGTTGGTTACAAATCCTGGATTGGATTTAGTTACCCCACGTGAGGACAGGGTTACAATATCAGTTATTATTATATCAAACCCCAGAGGAGGTTTTGAAGAGGAAAGCTTAACACCAGTTTCTGTGTTTACACTCAGATATAGATTAAGAGTTACCTCTCAGATACAGTATATGGTTAAATGGGCAAGGTTAGGCTGTATCCAGAGAGCTATTTCCAAGCAGTAAGAGGGATTCCAAATAAAGGATGTAATAATGGCAACCCCCACTAATGAGTTACTATATCTGTACTGTATAAGGACAGTACAAAACTTTAAACCAGTGGTTAACTCCTCCATCTATGTCAGAAATCTCCATGCAGGAAGGTACTTACCAAACAGTTCCTGCCACCAGGTCACAACTGTGAGACATGCCATTCCAGAACTGGCTTCTTTAGCTACTCCAGAAAGTGTCAAAACAGATTAAGCACCAACTAATTAATGACTCATCAGTTTTAATTAAATTATGCTTACAGGAAGTCGAACAAAACAAATCACCTGGACCACATTTTACTTACCATTTATTCATAGAGTATAGGGTATGGGCCTGAGAATTGAAAAGGCATATAACTGCTGAATTGAAAATCTCAAATGTCTCAGAAAACAGATAAAACACAAACAGGAAATTACAAACCATCTGCCGTATCACAATTACATCTAAAGTAATGGAAAAAATAAGAATCACATTAAGCAGCATCTACATGAAAACTACATTGTACAAAATAATCACCATGGATTTAGCAGAGTTAGATTGTACCTAAAGCTCTAAATGTCTTTGAGCAAGTAATTCATTCAACCTTAGGGCATATAGCATAATATAGATGGACTTTCTGAAAGCTTTTGATAAAGTACCATATTAATGACAAAGCCTCAAACAAAAGACTTAAACAAAAATCAGGACTGGATGGATGATTTCTGGCAAATGCAATTTAATGTAGATAAATGCCGGGCATTACATGAAGGAAACGTGAATGTGAATTTAAAATATATAGAATTGGTGTATCGAACTGACAGAAGCAAAATAAGAGGTTTATGTAGATTTTTCAAAAAGGGCACCAACATTAAATATTTCTTAATTTATATTAAAAACAATTAATCAATTGTTTATATTGTTATTTAATTAGTTTTTTTTAATTTAAAAATAGAACTCCTAGGTGTACTTAATCCATTATAATTCCATAATACAGTATGTAAGTCTAAAAATGAGAACATATTGAAATAGACTTTATTATAATTAATTCAGAATAGATGAGAAAAATAATACTATAGGGAAAAGATATAATAATAAATGTTACTATTGGTCATCTACAGAAAAAAATAAGGTCTACAAAGGATGTGCTATAACCCAGGCTTCCCGTTCAAGACGTAGGCGGAGACTTCAATAATCACCCAACCTACCTATCACTTCGCTCTTTTCCCGACACACCCTCTCCTCCCAATTTATTTAAGCACCGCTTACTGTTCTTCTCAGTCTTGCGTCTACAATTTGAGCTCCACATATCCTTGGCTTTTCATCCTGATTGTCTCCTTGGGTTTGGACTCCTTTGTGTTTGGAACTTTGTTTCTTGGATTACAGTTTTGCTTAGTTTTCAGACTCCCTCACGGTTAATTAAAGGACTTCTGGTTTCTGGCTTCAATAACAGTTTTGGATTACGAATCTACTAAGTAACTTCTTGGTTATCACCCTGTCTCCTAAACCCGCATAGGATTCTACCCTTCCTTCGGTTTAGCAAGTGCTGGAATGCATCTCAGTGAATCTGGCTATATAGATAAGGAACATAAAGTGAATTAACTAAAATATAAATATATGAGGAAAGAGAAAGTGAAAAAATACTTTATAAATTACATTTGGTAATGATCATACTGATAAAAATCCAATTATAGTATGAAAATAAAAGATAACACAAATACAGAAAAGAAAAAATATAAATAGAAACATATCATACCTCAAGGGAAAATGTTATTATGTATAACATTTTATTTTACATTTAAAACCTCACTAGTTAGAGAACGAGTTACTGAACCTATATTAAGTACTTAGTATTAATTTATATTGCACAAACATTTACACATTAAATCCAAAAGCCTAGCATTTAGAGAGTAATATTTACAATATCAGATTTTTTTAGAGTTTGGTATGATAGGGGAGAAATAATTTTGTTTATTCAGTTTTGATCAACACATTACAACAAATATAATAACATGAATATTATTATTGTTGTTGTTGTTGTATGTGTTAGTTTTAATTTATTTGTTGATTTGAAATTAACTCAATTCAGGAGCATTTTTCAAGATCAACTACTTTATAAATTCCCAGAGCAAGGTGTTTCAGGTGCTGTACAGTAATGTTTACAGTGTATTGAAGATTACAGCGGTTCATTTCTTGTGTGGACGGGAGCAAAGCAGGGCTGTGCACTCTCAGGGATGCTCTATATCCATATTTTTAAGTCTCTGCTACATCTGCTGTTATAGGAGACCAAGGGGCCAACCATCCTGACTTGGCCAGGACTTGCTACCCAGGTCTCGGCTGATGTTACAATGGTCAAGGCTGGAGGAGAATAGAAATTCAGGGTACAGCATACTACATTACAGGACTTACAAATGTTATCATCTGCCAAAGCTTACTATGCCAAGAGTAGCACTCTGCTCCTGGAAGAGTAAGGGTCATCTGTTCCATATAGCTTCTTAAATACCTAGCCATATACTTGGTGGATGACGCCAGTGAGAAGAACTGGTGCTGGAGCATATTAAAGGCCTGCTGCATTGTTGGCACTGGTTGCTCCCCCAGATCTCCCACAGAGCCTGGGATTGCGTCATCAACACCCTGTTGGCTTCAACGATGTGGCATTGGTGTGTCTGAAGCCACCAGCCAGACTGGTCTGGACAAAGGTCTCCTCCCCTAGGATGGACTATACTGGTTTCAGAAGGGTGGCTTCACTGTCACCCTAATATTTCGGGTGGAAGATCTTAAACTTGACATCATCCTTTTTCTGCTAGGCACTCTAATAGGGTCAACCACTAACACCTTTCTACCAGTGTAACTTTGTGGCATTATTGTACGAAGGGAAGAACCCAGTCTATATAGCGTGGGGCTGTATTCATGGGAGTGTGTAGAGGTTTGTTAGAGGATGCGCTGTCTCCATGATGTGCCACCTCCTTTCCCTGGTCTGTTGGTGTGCCCTGCACTAAGTTCTGGTCTTAAAGAACCTTTGATATGGCCACATTATTTGGAGTAATGTCCTCGGGCCATTGCTGAGGGGAGAGCTCTGTATAGTTAGTTTATATTATTTCATCACTGGGCCCAACTGTTTGAGGGCTTAGTGAGGAGCAGCATCAGATGGACATTTGTGTATTATAAATGTTAAATAATCTGTATGTCTGAGGAAACGTGACGTGTTGATCATATTTTGTGTGAAATAATGAATAAGAAAGTAGTTCAAATGTAAATACTGTGCAAAATGTCTTTGTTGGAAAGGGGTAGGATGTATTTATTTGAATTTATTTTCATTATTTTTTCTACAGAGGAATTTAAAATAGGGTTGGAATATTTTTTTATTGCCATAAAGTGATACCCAAGCAACTTGAGAGAGTTTGAGCAAATCAGTCAATACAATTGTACCTATCCAAGGTGCTTCCACCAAAAGTCATGATTGTACAGGTCTGACTTATGCAATTCATCAATTTCATTTGCTTCTCTTTTTACTGACTTTTACTTTAACTTAGAAGTCTTCAGCTGAAGCATTCAAAATCTGAATACAAAAGTTTAAAAAATGTGTAAACATCATTATGTAACATGACAATGTGAAACACCATAGGAAAGGTCTGAATACTTTTGCAAGGCACTGTATATATTTATTTTATAGTGCACAGACTTTTTCAGTTTTATGAACCAAATATGAATTTTTCCAGAAGTACAGAAAGCATTTGTTATATATACAGTAATCAAAAGATATCTAGACAACAATGATAAAAATACTTTATTCATGTTTTTTGCCTTTACTCATACATGGTCTTTACTCATATACTGTATTGCCCAGGTCATTATGTGGTCTAATGATTGCCACTCTTGAAGATTCAATATCATTTAGGAATTTACATAGACTAAAGGTAATGATAAAATTGCTGGAGTAATATTAATGTAAATACATAATCACAGTGATATCAATTGAATAAATGTGTACACTGTATACACAATATATATGATGATGAATGTGACACTGAGGCACAACAATGGAAATATGAATGACATTTTATAAATTGAGCTATGGAATATCACTATTTTGCAAGTTTAATACATTTTGTTTTCATAGAAACTACAAGATGATTTCTGTCTATATTTCAGGCAATTTCATTGGTTAACTTAGTCCATAGAAATAGCATACAAATGACAAATATATTATTTACAAACGAGATGTAGAATATATTAATTACTCTGCTTTGTCCTTGCTATATTACTCTGAAATTACAATGAACACGCAACTATCAATTCTGCTTCTAAAAAGATAACAGTATTTCCATGTACTGTGGTGTGCACATAATTTGCAAGGAGGTGTTACTAAGTTTGCAGAAGTATATTTAGCTGCTACACACCTGTGGTTGTGCCACAGGGATTGACTGAGTTAGAGCTGGTTAGGGATATAGAGTTCAACATGCAACAGTGACTCTTGCATTACACTGGTTCTCACAGGACCTTATTATAGTATATACTATACTTGACTACCATTGAACACTTCTCCTTCATTGCCAGCTGAAAATTACAAGCTTAATCAAGATGTGGCGGAGCGGTGGCTCTGTGGCTAAGGATCTGCGCCTGGAAGGTAGCTGGTTCAAATCCTGCAGCTGGCAGAGGAATCCTACTCTGTTGGGCTCCTGAGCAAGGCCCTTAACCCCAACTGCTCCAGGGGTGCTGTGCAATTGCAGACCCTGTGCTCTGACCCCAGGCTCTCTCCCTATCTGTGTGTTTCATGGAGAGCAAGCTGGGGTATGTGAAAAGATAATTCCTAATGCAAGAAATTATAAAGGGTGATTATAAAGTGATGTTAAAAAAAAGATAACAAGATTTCTGTCATCTATTCATATAGCTAAATAATAGCATGTGGTCTTATTGTTTTTTTTATTCCTTTCGATTATCCATAGAAATCATGAGAGACATGCATTCCATCCAATGACTATATATATATACACTAGGTGGAAACTTTGTGATTGAATGACTTCTTCACGAGCAGGTGTAGCAATCAAAATTAATAACATTACTCTATTTGACAGAGAAGGAGAGAACAGGGAGTTTTTTAAGAAAGAACAAGGAATATTGCAGGAGGGAGGACAGAATGTCTGAGGAAGAATTAATATGTCCTTATTTGGGCACCATGTAAGAGGTAAAAACTAAATTTAAGTTGAATAACAAGAATGAGGGAATGAAAAAGTTCATCCCATCTCTCACTTCTTGAAGAAGCATGTGAATATAGAGTTGGTTATGGTGACCACCCAGAGCTCAGTCACTGCACCAAATGTAAGCTTAGAAGATAAATATTCAGCAATTGCTTTCTAAACTGGACCTTATTTGTGCAAACAGAAGAAATAACAAAACTACTGAATGTCCACACAGCAACAATGTAAAGTCTGGAGCACAAGGTAATCAAGCTTAAAGCACAAGACAAAACAATATTCAATACTCAATAATTGTGGACTTACAGAAGGGGTCTGAATGTGAACCAGGTTAGATTCTGGAACAAAGTAATTCCTACATGTATATAGTTTCCAGTTTTAGCACAACAGGACTTCCTTATTGAAAAGGCTAATACGATATTTAGAGATCATTCTTATAGAAGACACAAGGACTACTGGGTTTGCATTTTCAAGCTTCTCAGGTACTCCGACAGATAACTAATTTGGAAAGAAAACATGATGTCTGGCTCTGTTTATTTGCCAGAAGGATCCATGCTGAGCTTCTACCCAGACTGCAGTTCAGCAATAGCAGAGAAGAAACACAACTTTGAAACAGTGAGATCACTCAGAGAAGTGGGGGTCCAGTCCTTCCTATTATACCCCACTGTGCTTAAAGGCCTACATGCTAGTAGAGCACAAAGACTAATCTTTGTGTTCCTAACTCTCCACTTTTGTTTAACAGCTGCTATAAGGATTCAAGACATCAGTTCATTTTTTACATTGGATTTTGTTTCTGATTCACATGACTAGTATAGCCTCTTTCTATTTGAATGTATGCTGACTGAATTTTCCTTTCAAATGTACAGCTGTTTAGATATTTTGGAGAGAAGAAATACAAGGTTTGCCATGGACCAGTAGCAAAGAGGATGCCTGTAGATTTATTAATACAAACGGGCTTTAACTCCATTACAAAGAAATTCAGAATTTCTTTATTGGGGTCAGGGCATGATAAACTAATGATATTAGTATATTTTCAAAATAGTAAATCAAATGTTTTTGTTTCAGTTTCTGCTTGTACAGAACACAAATGTTTTAAATTTCTTATCAAATTTCTGCTGGACTTTATTGGATTCAGATAAAGCTGGTGTTATGAATTACATATTTGAAGTTGATGGAGATAACGTTGAACATATTGTGAAGAAACTGACCAATTTATCATAGGCTTTCACATGGTTGTTTTTATAACATTCTACTAAAAAATGAAACTTTCAGATAGTTATAAAAATAGCAAATTGGAAACTGAGCTGGCTTCTAAATCCTGCTAAACAACTAACGTTTTCTGGGGCTATTATTAGAAAACAAATTTGTAAGAAATAATTAAATTCACTGCTTAGACATTGCACTGAATATCTTAAACACAGATGTAGGTAAAATAATTATTTTATCGGCAGTCAACTAGTTCACTGAGTCCATAGCAATGAATGTTTTGCTGATATCTTGCAATCAGGTCAGAACAGGGGGCATTCCTTTCTCAATCCAGTGTAGATAAATGCCACATTTTGCCTGTTTTACTCTAATATAGCTCAGAAACTCAATTTGATTAAGTACATGCTTTCTTTAATCCATTCACTTACCTATACTTTTGCAGCCGTCCTGTATCCCTGAATGAGCTAAATGAGGCAGTGCATCTCATGACAAAGGGTAAATCTCCTGGAATAGATTGCATTCCAACTTTTGCACTGAGTGAGCACCTTAGGACCTCGGTTGCTTGACATATTATATAGATGGCTATTGAGAAAGTTTAATTTCAATGGGATGCTAATGCAATTGGGATATTCTTGTTATTGAACACAGATAAAGACCCCACACTTTGTGTGAACTATTGTCCAGTTCCACTGATTTGCATGGATGCTGAACTGTATGCTATGGTGCTTTTTTTTCATAGAGTGACATGGGAGTAGGGTGGCTTCTCAAGGTCTGTGTTTATTTGAGCTACGTACTGTATGTAATAGCCAGTGTTTTATCAGATATGGTGTGTTGGTTTATTTTATCTTTTTTCTCTTCTTTCCTCTACTTTCTAGGTCTTTCTGCTGCCTAGTGTAAATCATCTCGAATAAGGCACTTGACACACTGTTAGCCTAGACACCCATCAATTATCACAGTCAGAGGCAACACATTAGAAGTGTAAGGATGCTAAGCAGACTGAGAACTGGGACAGAGGGACAAAGAGGAAAGGCTAAGAAGAAAGGAAGGAGGGACAGTGAATCTTGATATCTGGCAATCTGCATACAACAAGTTCTGCAAGTAGACCTTGGTTGTTTATGTTTGCTTGCACCCAATGATAAGATAGACATTCCTGATCCTCTTTCAAGTCCTGGAATTCAGGTCAAGAAGAACATATATATTCCTCAGCCAGAGGAGGCTCTTTCTGATTGCAAATGGCCAGGCTAAGAGCAGATGAAATGGAATCTATGTTTCCAGGACTAGAAAGACAATGAAAGACTACACTGAGTTTTTTTATTGGTATGGTGGGAGAAAGCATCCCTGGATTGTTGAGCTGAGTATGTACTTTATGGGAAATGCAGAGAGAAGAGAATCCTGGCATTTTTGTTTTTGATTTGAGGATGGCTTATAGGATTTTTATTGGGAATGTGTCAAGAAACAGAGATAGACTGGACTGCAATATGCAAAAAAAACACAACATGGATTTTTTTTCTTTTCTTCTGGTTACTTGGAACAATTATGTTAATTGAGTTTTCCTTGTGTTTATTTATCTATCAATCAATGAATTTTCTAACATCTTTATCCAATTCAGAGTTATGGGAGAGATGGATCCTATCCCAGCAAGCAATGAGGGCAAGATGGGATACACCCTGGATGGGACACTAGTCCATCACACAACGCAGACACAAATATGTATCCACTCAAACCAGGGCCAATTTTCCTTGAAAACAATCAACCTATTAGTATGTTTTTTGACTGTGGAGGTAAACCAGAGCAACAGGAGGAAACCCACCTGAACATGGGGAGACCATACAGGTAGCACTCTAGGTCTGGAATTGATTTCAGGGCCCCAATGCTACAAGGCAGCAATGCTAACTACTATATCACTGTGCCACTACAATATTTATTTATGTTGCTTTGAAATAGAGCATCAAGGATAATTACTTGATTGCAATTGCTAGAGGAATAAAAACTGCAAAAACCAGTAGCTCTGTGGTGTCTGATGCACTTTGTGGGAAGAATAGAGTCCTAGAACCTTTCAAATTGCTAGGTGGTGTAGTTGGTTATGGTACCAGCAGATTGTCATTATTGCGACAATCACACCAACTAGAGAAATTAGTTCACTATAATCACACTGGCATTATTAAAGGAGAATTGACCTCCATTAGTTGCACATTATACAGACAACAGACCCTATACACTCTTCTGTCATTTGATGCTGAATAGGCTTTTGATTGACTCGAGTGGGATTATCTGCGGTCACTCCAGGATTCTATGATCCTGGGATTATGTTTCATTAATATGGTAATATTAATACGTTTTATGTGCTATCCCCTTAGCAATGAGGCATCAAGTTCTCCTGGATTTGCAATATATACGGGCACTCATCGAGAATATCCACTTTCAGTTTTGCTGATTACTATGAATTTGGGAATTTCTCAAAACAATATTCAACATATACAGAAGACATACAGACAGGTCTCTCTAACCATGCATCTATTTGTAACTATTCTCTATCAGCATATAAAATAAATCGGCCTAAGTGTGCATTACTAAATTTTGCCATGGAGCAACCTGGTCTATCTCCATCTGTGTGGTTAAATACTATAGAAACTTTAGTATTGAAATTTACTCTTCTTCACAAGCTATCATAGTAAATAATTAATAATTAATTACATTTACATTTAACAAGTAAATGTTGACCTGGATTTATTCCACCCATTGAAAGTGGTTTCTACACAGAATTATTTACCTCTTTCCTCTTTCTGCCACAGCAGGCTATTGAGATAGTTTGCACTATTTTTTTTTATTTCTTTCACACCATACAGCCCCCAAAAAGTATTAGCACAATACTTTTTCTTTTTCTGCACAAATACACACAATTCACATTTTGAAGTGTATTCACCCCTGCTAAATTGCTTCTCTGTTCTAGTAGTGAAGACATACCAGGTGTCACTCATTGCCAGCAAGGTTTCAAACAGGCATCTCCCACCACTCTTCTTCCACACTGTGTGTTATACAGTTGTGTTATTAATTGTTAATAAATGTTTGTCTTGTCTACATTTGGGCCTGATTGTTTTATATTATTAAGGAGTAAATGGTGTGAAATACTTCATCTTTATTATTCGCTTGCATAGCAAGCTTGTACCATAACCTAAATTTACAGTATTCCTCTACTGTAAGAACGGTTATTATGATAAGTACAATAAAGGTGTGCCTCTATTAGAAGGTGGCTATAGGCATCTGGATATCTGCATATCTAACTCTACAGACATATTCTGGTCTGATTTTTTTCACCCCTTGCCTGGATGAGAACTGTATAAAGATGACTGACTTAATGCAGATTATATATATATAGTATCATATGTGTACGAATTATTTTGAACCCAATAAACATTAATTATTGTAATAATAAAAACAATACACATTTGCTAAGATAAGTGTGTTATTAAATGTTAAATCACAGGGCATAACAAAAATACTTAAATCAGCTCTTTTACTTTTCATGTTGCTGATTAGATGAATTGCTGGTCAATGTTTCTGATGTGATTGAGAAATTAAATTCACTTTTTTAATTCACAAAAGAAAAAAACAGTGACTTTCACATAATTGTAACTGCAAAACAAAATAATATTAACATTGATTTATTTTTTGCAGTGACACTTTTGTCAGAGTCATCATTTATCTTCTGGTAGCTAATAAAACTCTTTAATTTTCAAATTTTCTTGCAATCACAGCCGACTATCTTAGTGAACAGGTAATAGTCACTGTTAGGAACTGTGAAATTGCTGATCAAAGACTCATTTGTCACACAGCAATTTGTTATTAACATTTGTCTTAGCAAGTGTGTCCTGTTCCAGTGATTGTGGAGAATTATAGTCACCTAAGCAAAAATATTCTATGAGAGCCCAAACAATATATTTTGAAGTAGGCCACTCTGTTTGTACAGCCCAGAATCAAGTAAAAAAGAAAAAAAACAGACCACAAGAAACAGAGGGAGACAGGAGGACAGAACTTTAAGCATGTGCCAGGCGAGTGGGACTTGTTCAATATTACCAAAAAAGACCCAACTGGAGCTAAGCATTTGAACCTTGTTAAGAGTGCTTGCTATTCTGTAGTGTTTAGCGAAATTGTGATTTCTTGTGTGAAGAGATCTGAGTTAAGAGCCCCTTCGTTAAAACGCACCACTGAGCGGGTGCATTTTTAGAACAGGTAGGTTCCCATTTGTTTTGTGGCATGTGGACTTTCAGTGAGATAGAGATTTAACTTTTGAACCTTGTTGGTATTAAGAGATGAATACTTGATAAGAGTCTGGGATTTTTTTGGATGGTTAGGTCATTAGGCCTCTGGGATGCCTTTTTTGAACATACAGTGCATAGGAAAACTTGTGCACTGTATGTTTATGTTGTGTGTAGTGTTTGTTTTGTCACTGTAAATAAATCTTTTTTCAACCAAATGTGTGATTTATTACTATTTTCACCAAAACGGTGCCAGAGAAGAAAGAAAAGCATGTGCCTCTAACTAAACCAGCTGCTTGGGTATTCTCTTGGCAGAAATCTTTACAAGTTTGGTTATGATCATTTATTTCACTTATTGACTAATCCACTCAATCATTTCCTGATTTTCTCCATTTTTATAACTCTCATTTGTAACAATACACCTGGATTACCTCTGCAGTAAAAGGGTAAAAGAAACAATCTTGGTAGGAATACTCTTAACATTCAAACCTACCCTGTCAATACTTTTGCACTTTCAAGTAATTTTAATTCATTGTGGACTTCAACTTAAACATTCAAGTAGTGAAACCTGCAATAAAATATATAAATAACAATATTTATTTACAGGGTCCTTTGCCTACATTTCATTTCTTGGACGAACAAAACTGATTGGTATTGTGTCCATGGAATCAAAATCAAATGGATTTATTCAAATAACTTATGTGATGAATTGTGGAAACTGTAGTTTTGCTTAGAGATATGGTCAGCTTTCATTGATAGCTTGATTGTCACGAAGTGTTCTTTCAGGACCCTATGCAGACAACACAATCCAGGGGGGAGTGAAAAAACACAGGGAAAAAGGCATGCAAGGGGGCTGGAAGGAAAACAGGGTGCGCTAGTGTTCGGGGGAGGTGTGGCAAAGGCAAACAGTCCAAGGGAGTCCGAGGCAGATCCATGTGTAGCAAATGTCCAAGACCGGGTAATCCATCCTGATAGACAAACACAGTTAAAAGCCAGAGCGGGATCCGGTGGAGGGTTATGGTACCAGACACTCCCTAATCCCGGACTCAGTAGGTCAGGACGCCGTGATGAAGCCTATGCCGTCGAGTCGCTCCTGGACTCGCTGGTAGGCGGGCTTCCGGGTGTCCATCTTCAAAAGCTGAGCCCCAATAGGCAGGAACGTCTGGCTTATATAGCACGGGGGCTGGAACCAGAGGCAGGTGTGGGAGATAAGTATAAAACAAGGAAGGGCTGGAGTGTTCTTAAGAGGAGGGGTTTACAATCGTGACATTGATAGGTAAATGTAATTTTAGACATCATCTGAAAATTAGATAATCTATAACCCATGAGCTAAAAGGGTGATTTTATAAATGAGTATAAGAATTATAACATAATGTACATAGTTACAGAGGAGCAAAACCCAAATTTGCATAGAATTTGCAGGATGTTAATGCATTATAACTCTAGTGATTAAGCATGTACTTGCCACATCATAGATGAATATAACAGTGTAGCTGTCACACTAATCAGTAGAGACTAGTGATAAAGGTGATCGGACCCTGTGTGGTGTTAAGAGGGAATGAGTCAGAATTCCAGGGAGCTAAAGGCTAAGTTCAAGGTCGGGGTAGGCAGGCTAGGTCAGGTATCCAGAGGTCTAGGCAGTGAGGTATCCAAAACCGAAAGACGCTAGGCAGAGGTGGAGTCGAGGTCGGAGGCAGAGCAGGGTCGGGAATCCAGAGGTCGAGGCAGCGAGGTATCCAAACCTGAAAGACGCAAGGCAGAGGTGGAGTTGAGGTCGGAGTTAGAGCAGGGTTGGGAATCCAGAGGTTGAGGCAGCGAGGTATCCAAATCCCAAAGACACAAAGCAGAGGCAGAGGCGAAGTCAGAGGCAGAGCAGGGTCGGGAATCCAGTAATCAGTATAGAAAGAAAACGCACAAGAGAAAGGTTAGGACGATCACAACAATGAGTGAGGAGTGAGCGGAATGAACAGGTTTAAATGAGTTTAAATTAGCCTTCAATTCATACCTTCTTTCCTGAAACTAGGAGAAACCAATTTCTTTGACAGTAATAAAACTGTCATGCAGCAATATGCTATACTTTTGCAAATATATAATTTATTTAGTGCAGTCCATTTTGGGTGTAATTACGAAAGAACATTACATTAATAAGTTATATGTACTATAAAAATGCAAATTTATGAAGGGAATTTGGTCTAGCTGTGCTATATATGCTGTTTTTTAGTTGGAAATGGAAGTGGTATCTCTAATAATAGAAAGGTTGAAAGGTATACTGCAAAATTATAAGAAGTCAAAAAAGATCAATTTGTCCGCAGTGCCAACAATATTGCCTTTAGAATTCAGTACAAGCTGACAAAGCCAGTTTATACAAGGAATTAAAAACAGAGAGGTTATGGCTGTTTTCTGACCTTGAAATGGTGGTTTATATTCTTATTATGTGTACTTCAGAAACTTGAAAATTACAAATAGCTTACTGTATTCTGTAAGGTATATCTGAAATGAAAAGGTCAGTTGACATTTTACAGATTTTGTAATAGCACATGATATGTTCCTTAAATTCATAACTCAGTCAAACCTCCATCCTTGTAAGAATTTAGAAGAGGAAAACAACTTCCATGCCACTAACACAGCACAGAACAGCACGCCTTGAGACTTGCATGCAAAACTAGTTTACTTTTAATTGAGGATAATAATTTAACATTGAAAAAAGGTCCAAATATGAGTGTGACTTTTAGAATCTGATTTACGTTCAAAATCCCTTTTTTGGCTGCTGCAGATATTGATAACAGGATTATCAGTGCTTAGAGGACACATATTTAATGAAATCTTCATCTCCTTTATATGTTCTCTGAAATGTAATGGATTGAAAAGCTTTTGATTTAGTCTAAATGTAAGATTCAAAATTCCTAAAATAATTTTGTAGAGCAACAGCAGTATTTCAGTAATGCTGAAACACACACATACAGTAGGAACAAACAAGTACAACTTTAAATAAAAATGCTGAAATGTAATCTTATTGGCATTTTATGTCTTATAAAATTTAAAATAATCCCAGTTTTATTTTGTGACTCATTTTAATATTTCAGCAAGATTAATACACATCTCCATGTAACATGAAAGTCATAAATAAGGGTGTAACAGATATTTAACTAAACTATTTTACTTTATTTAACTATTTTTTGATGTTCTGTGATGCAAATATCAGGTGTAAGTGTAAGTGTGAATACTGTGAAGTGTAGAGTACAAATAAAATATTTCCATAATGCAAGGCTGTTCAGTCCAAGTATTGGACGACTTGTGTTTTCTTTGCATCATGGGACAAAGCTAAAGCAGCCCATTTATGACTTAATTAGGTCAGTAATGGCTTAATAAAAATACATAGAAAACATGCAGACACAACATGCCCTGCCAAGCCAGGATTTGAGAGTTATGCTTTATGTATTTTTTACATTCTTAAATTTCACCCAGAAAATCCTCCAAACTTGTATTAAGTATGAAACTCTTAATTAATGTCTACAGAGGCCAAATAAGAAATAAGTTGCCTTCAAAATAAATGTGATACAAGCTGCAGGTAATCTCTCTCTCTCTCTGCATTCCCGGATGCCACAAAATAATTGGGTGCCTATCTCCCTATTCTAAAAAATGCACCCTAAGCAGGAAAGATGTTTCTAACCAAGGTATGTTTTACCCTGGAAACCCAAGTTCTCTAAAAACACAGAATAGCATGCTCTCTCTAGCAAGGTTCAAATACTTTGCTCCAGTCAGCTTTTGTTTGGATGATCATGAAGTAGGGGCTTTTGCCTGGCACAAGCTTCAAGTTCCAACTCTTCTCTTCTCTGTATTCTTGTCCATCTCTTCTTCTTCTTGGTTACTTTCTTGTTCTCTCTCTGTGCTCTTACTGTGATCTTATATTGTGTGTTCCTGTACTGCTCATTGACAGTCATTAAACTACAGAACAACGTACAGTACCTAGCCCCCTGACTATCTCTGTTGGTAGAGTATGAGACTCATAATCTTAGGGTAGTGGGTTCGTGTCCTGACTCGGGTGCAAAGTTCTCTAATAACCCACACTGGGCAGAAGCAGTATGGGGGGGGGTGTTGGCGGTATCTGCGCAGAAGAAAGGCCAGGCAATCTACTTCCATATCTTGCCATGAAAACTCTGCTGATGGTGATGGCTCAACCACCAACCACCACTAAAACTTACCTAGGTATACCAAGGTAAACTTTTAAATGCTGATCAAGGGACCCCCCCCCCCAAAGTTGTCTGGCTGGGTAATGTAATGTTGTTAAATAGAGCCCTTGTCCTTACTGACACCTACTTACACCCTCAGTATAATCAAAACAATACACCCACTAGGCAACCATGATCTCACATGAGTCATACACGTGGGAGTTTGGTTAGGTGTACACTGTTACTCACAGGTTCAGCAGTTTCACATTGAAAAACATTATGCATATGCTGTGTTGATGTTAATGGTTTAGTATTTCCATTGGCCAGATGAATTGAATACTTGACGCACGCAAATCACATGAAGTCATATCCACAAAAATGCCAAAACAGTTTACAATGAACTGTACTGTAGTATAATCAGTGTACAATGAACTGTAGTACAAACAGTACTACGGTATAAACTGCAAAATATGCAGTACAGTATATACAGTAGATGCAATATGATGACGTATTGTTTTAGAGCCACTACATTATGTAAATGTGAAATATATTTTTCATTACAAAAATACAGTAAAATAGTTTCCTAATTACTTATTGCTGAGATTAGCATTAAGGCAAAATATAGATTCTTTTCATGGATTTAAACCTGAAAAAGCACAGGACAATCACACAAGTTATAATAATAATTTTAATCTTTTATATATCTAGCTGAGTATTTTTGCTTTGCAAAACCTGTAATATAAATGAAATATTTAACATACTGTTATATACACTGTAAAATTAATAAAAATCAAAACCATATGTAAAATCTATTACATAATTGGAAAAAGGTGGTCCCTATGGGGCTGAGCATTGACCATTATTTGAAACCAGGCATTACAAGTGACAGCCCATAATTCTTTGAAACATCATATTAAACATTCCCTGTGCCACCTGGCAGTTTTAGAAAGTAGTGCAGTCCTACATCAGATTATTTATAATATAATAAAAGGGTGTTGGGCATCATACCACATTGTAATACATGTGTAATGCATGTATAGTGCATTAAGGTGCATTATTCATTGCAAAGTCTGAATGGCTGGATCTTTATGTGAAGTTTACATCTGATGTATAAGAGCGCCCATGACACACTTATTATGATGAAGACACTTTCCACAAAATGCAGACTGAGATGTGTCACTTCCAGGTACTGGTCAATCTTCTACATGCAAAACACTTTCTCGTGATCATCTTGGAATCATTGAGTAAGCTGCAAGTTTTTTTTATACATTGCATTCAGAAATACAAAAAAATATAAATACAATTGAAAATAGTTTTGTGGTGTATGCATAGATGAAACTTTTCTAAAATGTATAACAAAATTAAAGACGAATTACAGATTAAAATCTGTAATCTGTAATCTTTCCACGTGTAATGTCATTAGAAAGTACAATAAGTTCCAGCTTTGTCTAACGATGGTATCAAAAAAGAAACCTGTGCTTAATGATAATTAAGGGACTTAGAAGTAAAAGAAAATGATTTACATTGTTTACTTATAAACATTAATTTATGAATGCAATTAGTGCTTTACAGCCATTGTGCATTACTGAGCTCCGCGCTTTCTCCTTCCCAGTGCTACCTCCCCCTCTGACACAGCGCAGTGGGCAGCACGCTGTTTTCAGAGCCTCTGATTGGGGAAAAAAGACCTGCTGATCCTACATACAGATGCAGCCATTAAAAACAAGCGGGGTACGCTGCAGTATAACACGGTGGGCGTGTCGCAGTATACCGCATCATACCATATGCAAATTAGATTATGTTAATAGTATCCGGAATCACCTTGTAAAACCGCCAGGTGGAGCTAATAAAGGTTAACCTCTCCTGTACAGCATTTGAGCTGTCACCAGAAAACGTCGGTTTCGAATCCCGATCACTGCTGAGGGACAATCTTTATTCAATTAAGAATTTAAGTTGTATACTCTTTAGACTTTTAAATTTAAACAGTGTATTACAGCATGTTAATCATTAAACATTAAAAAGGCGGTATATTTTATAAAAGCAAGATTTTTCTGTTGGACAAAAATACACAACCTACCACCTTTATCATAAATATTTTAATTATGCAGGAATATTTTATGCATCAAAGTCTTTACCGAAGATATTAATATATCTATATACTAGTGGTATTAATAATGAATGACCTTGGACAAGCTGTAAGCTCAAAGTATTACCCTGGTCCACATTCTTTGTAACCGTCTTTGTAAACTAAAAGAGTTTATTTTTTCATTGACAAAAAGTAACACCACAGCATTTAGTTGATCCGATCACGCATTCGTTTCCAATCATACAAAGTAATTCTTGAGAATCTCCGATTCACCATGCCTTTCACATGCTCATAACGATATTAATTTAGGAACATACATATTACTGTATGTAAACTGTACTGTATATTGCTGGTCTTGGTAGTTTAAAGAAAAAATACACACCCGTATTCCATTTCTCCCTAAACATTTTAAGCATCAAAGTCTTACATGTTGTTACTTGGGAAACGTTTTTACGTGCTCCTTCTGACCATATTAGGATTATATACTTTGTGAAAAGTGATAGTCTTTTAACCTTTTCTGTGAATTCGCTTGTTATCTAACAAATACATATTTTTGATTAACAGGGAATATAATATGGAATTGCGTATCTAAACAAATTAATAACGATATAATTATATTCATGTACTGTCTGGCGGAATAAACTGAAGAGGTTAGTTAATGCAACATGGAATTATTAAGAATTATCACCTCTTTTTACACTTGAGAACAAATGAGAACATTCCACTCAGTGGGCGGTGCATTGTTATCTCAATCACCTGCTAATTCATTTTACACCACTGGACGACAGGAGAATGTGACTGTACTGTATCTGTACAGAATGTGTGTTTCAATCAATACAGTAATTGATTAAAATTGCAATTGCGTGTTTAATTAAATGCTTTTCTTGATTCACAATCTGAAAATGAAAACAGCGGTAAAGTCACCTTGAATTTAAAAAAACAATTTTGGCACGCCTGTAGCATTTTCACGAAACCTCCTAGAGTTGTGAGAACACTTCCTTTGTGTATAAAGTACACGTTTTCACAGCCTTCACTTTACCGTTTTTATGCCATTTTTTTGACCACGCACGAATATTCCTATGTCCGTATCTTCGCAAGGGAATCAGTGCGAATTTTAATACTAATTAAATGACCGCTGGCACTTTCCACCCCCTCTACATTCTCAGAGTAGAACAGACTAACCTTCTAATGTCACAGTCCACCCCCCCCCACAGACAGGAAAAGTGCCCACAGGCACTTAAACGTAATATGGTCAGTAACAGTAAACAGTAACATGGTCAGAAGGCGCACGTACAAACGTTTCCGAAATAACCACATGTAAGACTCTGATGCTTAAAATGTTTAGGGAGAAAGTGGAATACTGGTGTGTATTTTTTCTTTAAACTACCAATACCAGCCATATACAGTCTGTAACGTAGGGATTTCTATATTCTTTATTTAGTGGTTACATTAGTGACAAAGGCTAAACTTTTAGCTTCAGTAACGCGTATGCCGTATGGCATACATGTTTGTTTTGGGTTTTGCTTGTTCACATATCTCCCCTTTTTATAAAACGACATGGTTGAAAACTGTTCCAGAGCCACTGGTGTTTCATCAGTGAAAAGTACATCATGAAATGCCTCTCCCTGTTCAATCCACTGGAAAAAAAAAGGAGCATAAAGCGTCTGATGGTCATAAACGATATTCATTTAGGAACAGCATCAGAGATATGTTTTTAACTGCACTGCATCGGAGAGAATACCATAGTGTGTTTTTTTTTTACTCCCTGGCGGAAACTGGCTTCCATAAGAATCAGTATGGCTCAGAGATTAAATAAAACTTCACTCGCACCAAACAAAAGTATATTTCTAAATATCACAACATGATCGAATTTAAGTCATTTTAATAACAATGAATGGTCACCTATGCGTTACAATATAAACATTTATATTGATTTAAATCGCGTTTAAATCACCTTTATTTAAAACCCATAAATAAAGCTGATACTGTTTAGACTTTTAATTATTTAAAACTGTATTACAGCAGCACAATGCACAATGCAACGTAAATCGCTATCTTTGTCTTCTGTGTAATAATGTTCACCTCTCTGTCCAGCAAATTAACAATAGTAATAATAATTAACTTTATTGTATATGGCGCCTTTAAAGGTGGCTCCTCAAAGCACTTTACAGGTTAAAAACAATAATAACAATATTGTTAGGCTGGGCAAACGATTTTTTTTCAAGAAATACAAAATGAGATATAATGATGTGTTCTGGCTTAGACATTAACGAAGAGCATAACACGTGGGCGGTGTAGGGGTCGGCTCTGGCTTTCCCATCTACTGTATTCCGATACACTGCAAGTACAACCCCCCTCTCTGCGGGAGTGCTGGCTGTGATGAATAAAACTGGTTTCACAGGTATTTTCAAAGTAGATGGGGGCTAGATTTCCAGCGAAAGACACCTCCCCCCCTCAAAAACCCAGTAAGTACGGTACTTACTAGTTAAGAAAGCTAGGCTCCTCAATGAAATCGCTTTAACATGCTAATGCGTTGGTGTAACAGTCCGGGCGTGGCAAGCTTCTAATGTCAACCCGACTACGGCGAAAGGAACCCTTCTTTCATTGGAAGACAATGAACATACAGATGCAGCCATTCAAAATGCGCGGTAAAAACCCGCGGTACGGTAACCTACCCACAAGCCACCGCGGGGCACCGGAGCATACCGCAGGGCAAGTGATTGGCTGGCCAAAATGACCGACAGGGGCACTCGTGGTGCATTGGTTGGTAGTGCAAAGATTGAATCATTTAATGTCTTTACTGTGCACATTTTAATCCGCTTAGTTTTGAATATTTATATGGATTTTACCACTAAAGGGAAATTTTAGTAGCTGAGCATAAAAAGAAGAGGAGCATAACGCATCTGAAGGTCATAAACGATATTAATTTAAAACATTACTGTATGTATGTAAACTGTACTGTGTATGGCTGGTCTTGGTAGTTTAAAGAAAAAATACACACCAGTCTTCCATTTCTCCCTAAACATTTTAAGCATGAAAGTTTTATGAAACGGTACCCAAATATGCGATTGCTGTATAGAATGAATTTTAATTAAAAAAAAATATTTAACACGAACATTAAGCTGTTTACATCTTCCGCCTGAGAACAGTCACCCGTTGCTACCCAACGCAGAATGGTGATTGGCTGACACCATCTGACACCCCTCTGATTGGAGAAAAAAGACGTGCTGGTTTGCTATACCAGGAAGAGAATTTCTTTCAATTCTAAACGTGTATTTTAAAAGTTTAAGAAGTAAAAACCTTACAGCGTACACAGATTTCTAAACTGATCAGGATCGTTATCTTTGTCTTATGCATAATAATGTTCACCGCTCTGTCCAGCAAATTAATAATAAACTTTATTTTATATAGCGTTTTAAACGAATAAGTAATTAGATTGCTCATAAACCTAATCACTTGCTTTTTCTTTTTATTTAGGCTCAGATTACAACTATAGATCGAATTATTAATAACCATAATAACAACCAACCAACAAAAACAACCATATAAACATAATGGTGGTGCTGGACCTTCCAGTTTTATTTATTTATTTTTTAATCGCGTAACATAAACATATTACCGTATGCAAACTGTACTGTATACAATATGTACATGTATATTTAATGTCTAAACTGTGCCCGTTTAAGTATTGAATATTCATATCTAATTTTACCACTGAAGGGAAATCTTAACATAAACATACAGTATATGGCTGGTCTCGGTACTTTAAAGAAAAAAATACACACCGGTATTCCATTTCTCCCTAAACATTGTAAGCTTCGAAGTCTTTAACTAACGTGATACCGGAGTCAACAAGCATACTTTTAGAATTTGATTAAAAGGGAATATAATATGGAATCGCGTATCTCAAGAAATTAATAACGATATAATTATATTCATGTTGCAAAAGAACTGCAACGGACATAAAAACTCCCTTGCATGGTTTCATTACGACCAGAATCGGTCTTGAGATATTTTTAACTTGATTTACAGTATTTGAGAGGTATGTCTTAACACCGATACTACAGTGCTTAAGTACTGCTCACGTATATGTTTCTAGGTTTATATTATGCATTTCATACGGTCAAATTACTTTTGAGCAATAAGAAGCGAGAAACGGTATGCGTTTTACTTTCGTTTTGTGCTGGGACCCGTGGATTGATTAGAGATATCAAGTACATACAAGTCATTTTTTAAATGTTGTAGTTCGTCTTGAAAAAATGTTACGAGTACATCATCTATCAACAATTACACAGGTTCTGTTTCCATATTGCGGATTTTGGTTACGTAATATTATTTTCTAGATTTCACGTTGTGAATATGATGGGATGTCTGATGGGATGTTTCTAAAAATCCACCCTCTGTAAAACGTCTTCTCTAGTTGTCCTGCATATGTATTCGCTAATGAAGCTGTGTGTTCTGAGCCTAGATCTCTACATTTCTGTATGAACCAGCTTAGAGGGCTAAAGACAGCTTGTGTTTAAATTGAGTGTAAGGCAATTTATGCTTCTAAAGTCATGGTCAGCATTTATCTTTGTACTGTGTTGTAAACTTGTTCTGTGCCAAGTCACATTATTTTATAGCGTTTTTAAAGCGTTATCAAATACGGTGTTACTGTAGTTTACTGAGTCCCATGTCACATGGTCTGTGATTGAAACCTGTAAAACCGGTTTAATTCGTCACAGCCAGCACTCTTCAGGTGTGAGGGTCTTCTGCTCAGAATGAAACGCTAAAATGTTTGTGTATATTCTAATGGTAGTGGGGGCGGGGTGTGTGGGAACAGGTTTGGTTGAAACATTTTCTCTGAAAGCATTTTCTTCTTGTAACCGATCTTGTTACAGCATGTTACAGTTTACTATTATTAACCATATTAATTTTAAGTGCTTAATGTAAAATCTTGTAAAAATATATTTTCATTGTTCAAATATACATTAAGTCTGACTATCATATAATAAGTTAAATACAAAACTAAAGAAAAAATAGGGTTAAATATAATTCAAAATATTTTGCTAACAATGTTAACTGTTTATGAATAATAAAATGTATTAACTAAGGAGTAGGATGGCACAGTTGTTAGTATGTTTTTTGTTTTTTTTTTAACCCAATCTCCGGGAAACCATTAGTACGATGGTGAATCGGAGATTCTCAACCCTTGCTGCGTACGACTGGAAAAGAATTCGTGATCGGATCAACGAAATGCTTCGTAGGAGGAGGCAGTCTTTTCCTCTTGTCTAACAGTCTGTCCACAAACAAAACATTCCTGTTAGACAAGAGGAATTGAAAAAAAAACAATGTTGTCAATGAAAACCGGTGTGTGTGTCTCTCCCTGCTGGATGTTCCTCTCACAAACTGCTGAATGAATAAAATAATTTTATTGAAAACGAGTTTGCGATTGTCTGGTCTTTAAATTCTGTAGATACGCGATTCCATATTATATTCCCTTTTAATCAAATTCTAAAAGTATGCTTGTTGACTCCGGTATCGCGTTAGTTAAAGACTTCGATGCTTAAAATGTTTAGGGAGAAATGGAATACTGGTGTGTATGTTTTCTTTAAAGTACCGAGACCAGCCATATACTGTATGTTTAAGTTCCAAAATTAATATCGTTTATGGGCTTCACACGCGTTGCAGTATGCTCAGGCACTAAGTAAAAGGAGATGCTTCGTATTGCTTGACTAATTTTAAAAACTAAGTTATAAATATAAAAATTGCAGGCGCTGCTCTGGTGCGTCGGCTCCTACACAGTGCCTGTCTGCCGTAAGCGTTACAATATACATACAGTACCCAACACTGCTTGTACCCATCTGTCATGTAAATAAAACACCTTGAATTGAATTGAATTGAGGGGAGAAGGGGGGGATACTAAAGCCAATACTGGCTCAATGGGCTTTGACGTGCTAATGCGTTAACGGTCCGGGTGTGGCAGGCTTCCAATGTCAACTCGACTCGATTAGAAGACAATGAACGTATTTTAGCCCTAAATGAATTAATAGCAAACATGGTTTACATAAAATACATTTTTCCAAGAAAGTTTATAATAATACGATCTATAGTTGAAATCTGAGCCTACTTTAAAAATAAAGGAAAAGCATTTTCAGAGAGCAATCACGCTGTGTTTATGAAGAAAAAGTGATTAGGTTTATGAGCAATCTAATTACCTATTCGCTTAAAATGCTATATAAAATAAAGTTTATTTAGAGATGAATGATCAGTGTCGCAGTTTAAATAATGTGAGTCAGGAAACTAACACAGCGCCACCGGATTTAATAACGCAATAAAAACGCTATAAAATAATGTGACACAGTACAGCACAGTACAACAATACTGACCATGACTTTAGAAGCATAAATTACCTTACACTCAATTTAAACACAAGCTGTCTTTCTGTATGAACCTCTAAGCTGGTTCATACAGAAAATGTAGAAATGCATTAGCCTGATCATGATTAAAAAACACATAATTAAACACGCGTTTGCGATTTAAATCAGAACACGATTTAAATCAATATAAATGTTTATATTGTAACGCATACTGTCCCGCCTCCATTTCTCTATAAAAATTTACTGTTGCACACACACACACAATAGAAGCAGGAACCACTGTCAGAAGGGAAGATATATTCAAAATATCGCAAATATCGATCATGTTGCGATATTTTGAAATATAAAAGTCAATTGATTGTCCATAATATCGCTTACCTATTTTTTCGAAGAAATGTTTGTTAAAATAAAAGTCCAGCACCAGCTGGATTCGAACACACAACCTACCAGTTGGAAGTCACGCACCTAGACCAGTAGGCTACAAGACAGCTCGCATGTTCAGGTAGGCGAAACAGCCTTACACAGTCCTGCCGCAGTACACGGATATAATCATACCGTTATTAAATTCTTTAGATACGCGATTCCATATTATATTCCCTTTTAATCAAATTCTAAAAGTATGCTTGTTGACTCCGGTATCACGTTAGTTAAAGACTTCGAAGCTTACAATGTTTAGGGAGAAATGGAATACCGGTGTGTATTTTTCCTTGTGATATTTTAAGCTCTAGTTGAATGATAGGTGTCGCATTTTAAATCATTTTCGTAGCTAGAAATTATGAAACGCCCTGTTAAAAGCAAGGAAGTTTTTATGCCCCGTTGAAGTAAAACAAAATGCCTGACAAAGTATGGCTTGGACAGATTCCAAGTGCTTGTACAAATGTGCTAAAGAAATTATACTTTGAGTATACAGCTTGTCCAAAGTCATCCATTATTAATACTATTAGTAATATCTTCAGTAAAGGCTTTGATGCATAAATATTTCTGATAAAGGTAGGTTGTGTACTTCTGTCCAACTGAGCAATCTTGCTTTCATAATATATACCAACATTTTAATGACTGATGATTAACATGCTGTAATACACAGTTCAAAATTAAAGGCTCAAATGCTGTACATGAGAGGTTAAGCTCCCCCTGGCGGTTTTACAAGGCGACGCCGGATAGTTAGTCACGTGACACACGTGAAATGCGTGATACCGCGTGATACTGTGACACGCCCACCGGGGTATGCCGCGAAATACCTCACCCATTTTGAATGGCTGCATCTGTATTCTAGCCCTAAATGAATTAATAGCAAACATGGTTTACATAAAATACATTTTTCCAAGAAAGTTTAGCCTTTGTCACTAATGAAACCACTAAATAAAGACATAAATATAGAAATCTTAAGATTTTTTAAATACATTACTTTTCTAAAATTTCTTTAAAAATAAAAACACTTACAAACGCCAGCGGAGAGAGAGAACAGGGGAGGGATGTTGGTTTTGCATAAGGGGGGGGATATGGAAACGAGGTCTATTTGGGAATGTGGAGTTACATGTTCTGGCTGTTTGTGAATTATCGTTGTTGAGTATGGAGTGTTGAGGTATTGATTTTGTGTAATGCTTTATGTTGAAAATTGAGGTGGATTTTGTTTATGATAAAGAGGATAAACTGGGATGGGAGGAGGGTTTGGTTTTGCATAAGGGGCGGGATTATGATAATTGGAGGAATTTGAGAGAGTTTAATGGTTTGATATATTTGATTTTGTATTGTGGTTGTTATCTATGTTTTTGGTTGGTATTAATGTTTATATGGTTGTTTTTGTTGGTTGGTCATTATTATGGTTATTAATAATACGATCTATAGTTGAAATCTGAGCCTAAATAAAAAGAAAAAGCATTTTCAGAGAGCAATTACGCTGTGTTTATGTAGAATAACTGATTAGGTTTCTGAGCAATCTAATTACTTATTCATTTTAAATGCTATATAAAATAAAGTTTATTATTAATTTGCTGGACAGAGTGGTGAACATTATTATGCATAAGACAACGATAACGATTTACGTTAAAAGACATTTAATTAAACACGGGTTTGTAATTTAAATGGGAATGGGGGTGACGGGAACTCTTAATCTAAATAAAAATAATTCGATAGTTAATAACCACTTTTTATGCACGAAACATGGGTGATTTTTCTTCCTCCTGATCATTTAAGAAATCTGTGTACGCTGTAAGGTTTTTACTTCTTAATTAAACTTTTAAAATACACGTTTTGAATAGAAAGAAATCCTCTTCCTGGTACAGTATGTATAGCAAACCAGCACGTCTTTTTTCTCCAATCAGAGGGGTGTCAGATGGTGTCAGCCAATCATCATTCTGAAGCCCTACCATAATCTTTGGTATAGGGAGATGCAATAATTCTGTCCGATAGTTTATGTAGATAGATGATAGATACTTTTATTGATCCCATGAGGGAAATAAAGTAAATCATTTTCATTTTAGGAAATTATTAAACGCTCGGCTAAAAGCAAAGGAGATTGTCTGTTATAGTGGACATAAAAACAAGAGTTCGCTGGCATTATATCCTAGAAGACACAGACCGGCGCAAGACCGGGAGAATGCCCGCTGCGTAAAAGAAAATGCCCGATGAACTAGGGATTGGACAGTTTTCAAGTGCTTGTACAATCGATGGAAATGTTCAAATAAATGTGCAAAAGAAATAAACAAAATAATTATTTATTTCTTTATCATATTGGCTAGCTAATGTCCTCTCTTTGCTAGTTAGTGGCTGTGTTTCTGCGTTGGGTAGCAACGGGTGACTGTTCTCAGGCAGAAGATGTAAACAGCGTAATTTTCGTGTTTAAATATTTTTTTTTAATTAAAATTTATTTTATACAGCAATCGTATATTTGGGTACCGTTTCATAAAACTTTAATGCTTAAAATGTTTAGGGAGAAATGGAAGACTGGTGTGTATTTTTTCTTTAAACTACCAAGACCAGCCATACACAGTACAGTTTACGTACATACAGTAATGTTTATGTTCCTAAATTAATATCGTTTATGACTTTCAGATGCGTTATGCTCCCCTTCTTTTTATGCACAGCTACTAAAATTTCCCTTTAGTGGTAAAATTCCATATAAATATTCAATACTAAGCGGATTAAAATGTGCACAGTAAAGAGATTAAATGATTAAATCTTTTCACTACCAACCAATGCACCACAAGTGCCCCTGTCGGTCATTTTGGCCAGCCAATCACTTACCACGGTGCGCTGCAGTGGCTTGTGGGTAGTTTACCGTACCGCGGGTTTGTACCGTGCATTTTGAATGGCTGCATCTGTACCAGGAAGACAACAGAATATTATTTTTTCTATTTGAAATGTGTGTTGTTTTTTATGAAATTTGTGTATTTTAAACATTTAATTAAGAAGTAAAAACCTTACAGCATAGACAGAGATTCTAAGCTGATCACAAGGAAGAACAATAACCTGTTTTTTCTAGCATAAAAAGTGGTTATTAACTATCAAAACCTGTTTTTATAGCTTTTATAGACAAGTCGTGCAATGTCTAAGTAGGAACACATCATAATATCTTGTTTTTTATTTATTTATTAATTAAGAATTAAAATAATCGCTGCTTAAATTGTTTAGGGAGAAATGGAATACTGGTGTGTATTTTTTCTTTAAAATACCAAGACCAGCCATATACAGTACAGTTTACATACAGTAATATGTTTTATGTTCCTAAATTAATTTTACATACAGTAATATGTTTATGTTCCTAAATTAATATCCTTTATGAGTATGTGAAAAGCATGGTGAATCTGAGATTCTCAAGACTTACTTTGTACGATTGGAAACGAATGCGTGATCGGATCAATGAAATGCTGTGGTGTTACTTTTTGTCAATGAAAAATTAAAGTCTTTTCGTTTTCCAAAGACAGTTACAAAGAATGTGGACCAGGGTAATACTTTGAGTTTACAGCTTGTCCAAGGTCATTCATTATTAATATTATTAGTAATATCTTCGGTAAAGACTTTGATGCATAAAATAATTCTGCATAATTAAAATATTTATGATAAAGGTGGTACTTTTGTCCAACTGAGCAATCTTGCTTTCATAAAATATACCAACTTTTTAATGTATAATGATTAACATGCTGTCAACTATATGTTGAAAACGGACTATATGTACATATATGTACTATGCCATTAACACAATCAGAATTAAATCACTACCTCAGTAAACATTTTCACTGTGATGGCACTAACCTTGTTGATAAACAAGTGCTGGATCATGTATAAAAAGAACATTGACATAGACCTGTAAGATAGACATTTATCACATCTGTTTAACAGATTAAGCACCAGCACTGTACTATACAAGAAATCAACACTAAAAAAAATGTTGCTAGACATTCCAAAACACTCAGTATCAACACACACAGACAAGTAGATGTGACTTTCACTGTATGCCTTAATGTTTAAAATATTCTGACTGCTAAAGCAATTGAGGAGTTAATCAATCAGAACTAATTTCACAAAGCCTGGAACAATTTTAATTCAATAAAAACTAATTTTGTGAAGATTTTGGAATCACTCCCGAGACTTCCTTTAACTTTGCAAGTTTAACATCAAGTCCTCGAAGTCAGAACAAAACAATCCTTGACAATAAGATAAGTGTTGTGGTTAACCACAGCAGCCCTAAATTATAAGATGTTCTGTATAAAACCCTCAGTTAGTCCTGTACTCTTGACATTTCCCTGAAATCTGGAATCAAGGATTGTTAGCATTCATATTCAAACGTTTGAAAATATTATCCCAAAAGTTAACGGGCGTCTGTGATACTTGTAATTTGGGGAAGGTTTGATTTAATATCAATGCCCGAATATTGTCAGTCATTTTTCCAAATGACTGAACTTCTGGTGATATTTCCAGACTACATAAACTGACAAAACTGCCCTATTAAGCAAAGGAAATATGAAAGGATACTGACGCACTCTCATCAAACACCATTTTCAAGATATTTTAAGAACGAATTTGATTAAATTTAGTATTAAATATTTTATTTCAACTCCCCCAAAGTGGTATAGAGACCATGACCCCATATAACTGATGTATAGAATAATGCATGCAGAGAAGAATGACAAAAAACTTAATACTTCACATAAAATCGTGGAGTCAATTACTGTTTAACATCTATAATAATGAGTTAGCCACAATGTTGGAGAAGTCTGTAGTTTCAGGTCTTACTCTAGCTGACACAAAAATTAACTTTTAGCTATATGCAGATGACCTGTCCTGCTGTCACCCAGATACTGCACCCTCAAGCTGAAATTGTCATTGCTGAAGCAATTTTATCAGACTTAGCCCTGGCTTTAAATATCAAAATGACAAAACTGACAATTTTCCAAGCTAAATCTCAGGAAAGAAAAAATGTAACTTCCTACTAAACCATACTCTGCAACACACTATTGCTAACATGTATTTGGGCCTGATTATCCATATTAAGCTGGCTGTCAATGTGTTACAAGAACAGGCACATGTTTTTACACCACAAAAAGAGACTACATAAGATCAATCTCCACATAAAGAATCTGGCCTAAAATCTACAGAAGCACAACTTTATTAGATTACAGTACCTCTTTCTTAGGATAACCATATGACTCTGTCTTTACTGCAGCAATTTAAGACAGAATGGGATTTTAAAACAGCTCTTAAATTAAAATATTATTAACACAAATAGATTTTAAAAATAAAGAACTTTCATTTGAGGGGCAGCATGCTATGTGTAAATTCATTTGGAGTAATAACTTTTAATAAAAATGTTTTATGAGTTATCTTGTATTTTATTCAAAATAGTATAACAAAAAAAAATTAAACTTTAGAATGCACTTTGTTTAAGAATTATCAACTTAAATTTTAACAGAACTCTAGTAGCTACTTTGCGTTACTAAATCTGTGACTGGAAGTGTGTACTAATTGCACTACGAAGTGTACTTTGTATCGTGTGCTGTTATTTATTTTTTATTTTTCTACAGATGCAGCCATTCAAAATGTGTGGGGTATTTCACGGTACACCGCGGTGGGCGTGTCGCATCAAAACGCTGTTTCACGCAGTATCACGTGGTGTAACGCGTCATTTGATGTCATACCGGAAAGTATCCGGAATCACCTTGTAAAACCGCCAGGAGGAGCCAATAAAGCTTAACCTCTGTAGCGGCGAGGCTTATTAATAAGAAAGAATTAAGTGTTCTGAGCCTTCCCAAATGAGGCCCCATTTCTCTGTTCATCTCTGTGGTGCAGCCACAGAGAAACTATTCATGTAAGATGTTTTCTTTTGATAAGGACAGCTCCCAAAGGGGGATGCACTTAGCTAAGCCTGGCTATCATGATCAATGGTCATCCATTGGCGCCTATCTGTCTAGGGAGTGCCAGTTGGACATCTGGACTGCATTACTAAGTGTCAGGACTAAGTGACTCATATCTCACCTTGATCAACCAATCAGGGACTGGTAGGGCCGAGTAACCCACGTGGGACTCTGATGCCCATGGAACTTTCAGCCAATCAATGAGCTGAAGTTCCTCCAGGTAAAAACAGGCAACACAGAGAGCCTGAGAGATTCAGATTCAACAAGATTCAGTAAGATTCTGGAGAGGATTCTGTGGACTGTTCTAAAGGGAATTCAAAGGAGAATTCCAGGGCAGGACGGCCCAGGAGCAGAAGGCTCCCAAGGGCAGGACATCCTCGCAGCGCGCCTCCTGACCATCCTGAGACTCAGCCCGGACAACCACGGAACGGCCAGTGTGTCCGAGTGCCAGAACTTTCCTTTGTTCTAAGAGTCTAGAGTGGAGGTTGCCAGAGAGTAACCAGCAGCAGGCCTCGTGAACAGGTCGGAACTGTGGACAGCTGAATCGCTATTCAGAACTAGCTCTTCATCAGGAACGAACCGGTCCTCTTCCTGACTTGCTGGGACCCACAGTCATCTTTTCTCCTGTGCACAAACTTAACTAGCAGGCCAGTGAGCATCAGCAGCACACCGTCGCAAGCTGCACAGCACAGCCTGGCACCGAGCCAGAGAGCGCGGATTGGACAGCAACAGCCTGCAACTGTTTCTTTGTGCCCGCAGGAGATCTGAATTCCCAGAAATTGGATGAGTATTCAACTTCAATGCATTACAGCTCGAGAATTCAATTGTTATCCCAACCAGTTGATATCAATTTAATTCCTAAGAGTTATGTACTTGTTTGAGTATCTAATGTAGAAGTTGTAACCAAGTTCACTTTACGAAACGGTCTTAATGAATGATATACTGAACGTATGTCCTCTTGATATGTGTAACACTTTGTAACTGATTGAATATATACCTTTTGTATTCTGATAACCCTCTCGATAAGATCTGTTAGGTTTATATGCATATTCTATGTATTAATAAATGTATCCTCGTGTATTAGTACCTGTGTGTGTGCGTTGTTTGAGTTATATCGCATGGTTGGATTCTAAAGCCATCAAAGGAATCAACTTTGTGATTTACTGCTACAATTAATAATTGTCTCAGTAAATGCCCAAACCCTACAGAACTGGTGCCTTCAGAGAGCCACTATGATTACATATTTGGCGTCCCTGAACCGGTTTTTCCCTACACCTCTCATGTACAGCATTTGAGATTTTAAATTTAAACTGTGTATTACAGCATGTTAATCATCAGTCAAGTCATTATCAGTATACCATGTTGGTATAGTTTATGAAAGCAAGATTGCTCAGTTGTGCAAAAGTACACAACCTACCTTTATCATAAATATTTTAATTATGCAGAAATATTTTATGCATCAAAGCCTTTATCGAAGATTTTACTAATAGTATTAATAATGAATGACTTTGGACAAGCTGTAAACTCAAAGTATTACGCTGGTCCACATTCTTTCTAACCATCATTTTAAACAAAAAGACTTTTATTTTTTTTCATTGACAAACACCACAGCATTTCGTTGATCTGACTAACGAGGACAGGACATTAGCTAGCCAATATGATAAAGCGATAAATGACTTTTTTTGTTCATTTCTTTAGCACATTTTTACAAGCACTTGGAAACTGTCCAAGCCCTACTTTGTCAGGCATTTTCTTTACTATAACGGACATAAAAACTCCCTTGCGTTTAACAGAGCATTTCATAATTTCCAATACGAAATTTATTTAAACTGCGACACTTATCATTCAACCAGAGCTCAAAATATCACAAGGATCCAAAAGAGCACAACAAAGACTGTATTAAAAGATACTTGTATCAGATACATGAGAATCCAAGCTTTTTTATCTACGCTTTCTTATCTACGCTAAGAAGTAGTCTTTAAAATTTATCACACAGTAAAAAGTAAACACCCGAATCGCAGGTGGATTCTGTTTTTTGGTCTGTTATGGTCTGTAGCTCAAATCCTGCTTAACTAAAAATTAGACACAAGAAGAGTATTATTGGACAGTGTTGTGAGGCTCTGGCGGAATTTCTCTGTAAACTGAAGAGTTATAGCAGAGACAGGTTGTGTATCACTTCTTTTGACACTTGTAAAAAACATTCCAATGTTAACGCAACATGGAAGATAATGTGGTGTATTGGTTGTTAGTGAAAAGATTTAATAATTTAATCTCTTTACTGTGCACATTTTAATCTGCTTAGTATTGAATATTTATATGGAATTTTACCACTAAAGGGAAATTTTAGTAGCTATGCATAAAACGCAGAAGAGCATAACGAATGTCATAAAGGTCATAAACGATATTAATTTAGGAACATAAACATATTACTGTATGCAAACTGTACTGTATACAGTATGTATATGTATATTTAATGTCTTTACTGTGCCTGTTTAAGTATTGAATATTTATATGGAATTTACCACTGAAGGGAAATCTTAGTAGCTGAGGATAAAAAGAATAGGAGCATACTGTAACGCGTGTGAAGGCCATAAACAATATTAATTTTGGAACATAATTTATATTTTGGCAGTTAGATTTGACCACAGCAAATAAAAACCCAGATTGGATTGTTAAGTATGTCATTAAGAAATCCATTTAGCAATAGTTAATGATAATGGCTCTTTGGCTAAGCTCTACAAAACATAATTTAATACACTCAAATATTTTTCATAACTAATTATAAGAAGGAGCAGTACCACACCTTCAAAGAACAAAACATCCTCTGAAACTGGAAGCTGGGTAAAAAAGATTAATTGTCCATCAGGAAAGTAATGTCACACACACCTCACTGTACAGTACAGTATGACTGTTTTATGTTGACTCAATCCTTCATCTAAATAGTGTAAGGAAGCAATAAAAAGAAAACAATTCTTGGATTTGTAATTAAATGTGTACAGTCTAAGGAAAAAAACACCAAATGTTAGTTATAACTAGGCTTATTGTTTTGGAATAAATTATTTGGTAATAATATTACAAGTTACAAACTGTGCTTTGCATAGGATAGTTGAGCTTGGTTAAGCTTAGATGGGGAAAGAGTCAGTCTACATCTAGCATCTGGCTGGGAAAGACAGAAAATTACATTTCCTGCTAGGTGTTCATGCTAAAAACAATTGGCTGGCTAACAGTCTATGCTGAGATATGGCACAGGTCAATGACTGGTGGGTTCTGTTTGTTGCACATTTACCAGGTCAAGTAGTGTAAAAGTGTGCTGCCAAAAAACAGGAATGGCTCAGTGGACCTATGGGAGTACCTTCTCAGTATAGTAAGGAAGCAGGAGTCTAGGAAACATAATGGATGAATAGAAAGAACAACCTGTATTTGAATAGCTGCAGAGAGACAGATAGTCTGAGAAAGACAAAGTGAAAGGGAAATGGCAAACAGATGGCAGCCATATCAGGAACTGTTGTAAAGGATAAAAAGGATAATATATACAAAAGAGTTAGAGCAAGAATATGCAGAAAAGTAAAAAGTAAAGCAAACATTCCATGATTTGCCCAATGTGCCTGTCACACATTGGCCTGAGCAAGGCCAAAGTAGATCCGTTTCTTCCAAACTGGCTCCGTCACAAAAGCACCCAAGCAAACAAGTGCAGTCTTTTTACAGTGCTCCCAGTCCCCCACACCAGAAAACAAAACTAATTATCCAAATAAAGGTAAGTCTGCTATCTCACTATCTCGCCAACAACAACCAACAACAAACTCTTGAGCTGATGAGCCAGCTTAAATAGCTTGTTAGCCCCTCCCCCTCTGGAGCAAACCATTTCTCTACTTCAAAGTGGTTTTTCCCCTTTCCATAAATAACCCTTGAGAGCTGGGGTTAGGTTTGGCCTTTTGAGGCCACCATAGGCTGACTCACCCCAGAAGTACTGACACCAAACAAACAGTGAGTAACATCCATTTTGAGAGCACTCTCTATTCACACCACAATACTCACTCATACCTGTGTTTAAGTATTTGAATGTATGTGAAATTAGGTATGTTTATGTACGTGAATGTATATGAAATTAAGTAATAGCAGTTCCAAACTAGAGGCCATCATGGACAACTTCTCCCATCCCCTCTATGACAGGCTTGCAGGAATGAAGAGCACGTTCAGCAATAGACTGATTCATCCACGGTGCGACAGGGAGCGCTACAGGAGGTCATTCTTGCCGTCTGCCATAAGACTGTACAACGCATCCACCTTGCGTCTTGGCAGAGGCAACATCGACAGTGACCTGTTTCTGGACTAAACGCATATACACATCTACTGCTACATCTGTTCTCTTTCTTTTTCTTCTTCCCGTTTACAACCACTTTTGTGCAATATATGCCAGGGACCTGTGTAATACATTTACATCTATATTTATATCTATATCTATAATACATCTATATTTATATTCATATGTGTGATACGTTTTTCTGTGTACTGTTCTGTTCTTGTTTGCTCTTGTGTGTCTGGACTGTGAGTAACTCTTGTATTGTATTGTATGTATTGTACTATTATTATATAATTCGTTACACTGTGGCTGTGTTGTGTGTGTTAAGCTGCTGTTGCACTGCAATTTCCCTCACGGGATCAATAAAGTATCTATCTATCTACTAGTCAAGCCCTGAGTGTGCACCCTCAGGAACTTATCTAGCAACCACTCAACGGAAGGTGTATGAATGTTGTATTTTCGGTGCTATCTGTACCCCGTGACAGACTCCTCTGTCACAGTGCCTAATGTGCAATGACAGTAGAAGAGTATCAGAGTGAATACTTCTGTAACTAACAGTTCTTTCTGGCCCTATGCGGATGACACGATCCAGGGAAAAGTGAGGAAACACTAGGAAAAAGATCATGCAGGAATACGGGGATGAAAACAGGGAGGGCATGTCCAAAGTGCGCGGGTGTCCAGGGGAGTGAGTCCAGGGCAAACAATCCAAAAGTAATCCAGAGGGTAATCCAAAAACACAAAAATAAGTCCATTGCCAGGTGATCCATCCGACAAGGTATTAAAAAACATGAACCGGGTCAGAACCGGCGGAAGGGGAACGTGAACAGAGATTAAAACCTTAACAGGACCAGGCGCTTCCAGGTCCCGGACTCGCACGATACGGAGATCAGATGCAGAGCCTGGATGAACGTCAGTGCCTGGCTTTTAAGGTGGACTGGGAACAGGGGACAGGTGCACATAATCAAGTCTGAAGTGAAAGGGCCGGAGCACCCTTAAGGAGGAGGGACTATAATCGTGACAACTTCATTATCTAGTGCAGGAATAACTTGTTGAATTAAACTAAATCAGGGAAAGAACCTATCTTCTCAGATTAAGGTAGATGAGGAACAACATACAGACCCAGCCATTCAGAATGTGCAGGGGATAATGTACAGATGCAGCCATTCAAAGTGCGCGGTACAGACACGTACCGCAGGTAATTGGCTGCGGTATCGCGTATCATGACGCAATATGACGCGGTGCGTGATTGGTTGACCGATAGGGGCACTCGTGGTCCGTTGGTCTGTCGTAGAAAGACTTACTGTAAACGTCTTTACTGTGCCCGTTGTAGATATTGAATTTTACCACTGAAGGGAAATCTTAATAGCAGAGCATAAAAAGAATAGGAGCATACTGTAACGCGTGTGAAGGCCATAAACGATATTAATTTTGGAACATAACATAAACATACAGTATATAGCTGGTCTATTTAAAATAATTTTTTTGAATCCCCGGCGGAACACACTCCATAGGAATCAGCGCTTTTGTACAGTATATCGCCTTTAAACACATATATTTAAACACGCGTTTACGATTTAAGTCAAAACAATTCAAATCAATATAAATGTATATTTTGTAACGCATAGGTGACTATTCATTGTTATTAAAAAGACTTAAATTCGATCATGTCGTGATATTTAGAAATATAAATTTGTTTGGTGCGAGTGAGGTTTTATTTAATCTCTGACCAAGGGAAACGTTTCATTTTTTCAAAGAAATGTTTGTTAAAAAATAAAGTCATAGTTCCATGGGATTCAATCACAGACCATGTGACATGGGAGTCAGGAAACTAACACACAGCGCCACTGGATTTAATAATGCAATAAAAACGCTATAAAATAATGTGACTAGGCACAGAAAAAGTTTACAGCACAGTACAATAATAAATGCTGACCATGACTTACCATAAATTACCTTACACTCAATTTAAACACAAGCTGTCTTTCTGTATGAACCTCTAAGCTGGTTCATACAGAAAATGTAGAAATGCATTAGCCTGATTATGATTAAAAAACACATAATTAAACACGCGTTTGCGATTTAAATCAGAACACGATTTAAATCAATATAAATGTTTATATTGTAACGCATACTGTCCAGCCTCCATTTCTCTATAAAAATTTACTCTGTTGCACAGACACACACAATAGAAGCAGGAACCGCTGTCAGAAGGGAAGATATGTTCAAAATATCGCAAATATCGATCATGTTGCGATATTTTGAAGTATAAAAGTCAATTGATTGTCCATAATATCGCTATTCTATTTTTTCGAAGAAATGTTTGTTAAAAGAAAAGTCCAGCACCAGCTGGATTCAAACACACAACCTGTGCGTTGTTAGTCACGCACCTAGACCAGTAGGCTACAAGACAGCTCGCATGAACAGGCAGGCGAAACAGCCCTACACAGCCCTGTCGCAGCCCACGAATATATATTTATAGCTGAAGATTTTTAGGCCAGACTTTCTCACTTCATTTTTCATTAACTCCATACACAGCCCTCAGGTGTGTAGACATTTTTTTTTAAAATGGCAGTGAACCTAAAAAAAAGAATTCCTTTATGGATGTTTTGATATGCAGGATCTGACAGGAGCAAAACTGAATAACACTTGGGTTAGAGATTCAAATGACTTTGTACAATTGCAGTCACTCATCAAACTGAACCTCAACAAAACCTTTACCAGTCTGATTCTCCTTATCATATGCAAGGCAAAAGACCCACAGATGAAAAGGAGGTCTCAAATGTATTTCAAGTTCTAGAGCAATAAGTGGAGACACATAACATAGTAGCATCAGAGTTGCTTCTTTGGAAAGAACCTGGTGCAGCCTTTTCATACTCAAAAAGAGGAGTTAGTTGGTGTGCTTCAAAGACAAATAGAGCTAATAAATGCTCTCATACTGGAGAAACAACAAGAAAATCAATTAATACTTGGCGTAAAGGTAGATGATATTGCTACTGAATTAATAGACCATGTGCATGCATAGGAGCCCTTCAGGAGACAGCGATAGGCACAAATTATCTTCTTTTTTTGTTCTTTCTGAATCTATATGCAAATCGATGAAAAGGCTAATATCAATATTATGATGTATTCCATGTCCATACATACAGTACCCCTGCTCTAGTTACTACTTACAGATCCAGAATAGCACCAAAGATACCAATGATATTACTTATCTGAAACACAAGACACTGTAGACATTTTGTTAGTTTGTAGAGAGGCTGAATCACTTTTAAGGGAATAAATATATTTAGATTTAGACTGTAGAGGGCCTTGACTCAGGGACTCAGTAAACCGCCGCATGTATATTCATTTATAAGGGACATAAAAAAATATTTTAAGTTTGTGCCTCTTCATTGCCTTACCATTTCATAGTCGATTTGGGTTGCTCGCCCGCCACTTGTGCAGGTGATCAAGTGCGCTGGTCTTTTAAAAAAGGTGTTGGCCACAGCGAGGACGCGTGCCTCTGTGCAATCCAGGATGCGGCTGCCATCGTCGTTGCGAGCACAGAAGCCTTGGCCTCCATGGCACTGTGCGTAGCCATCCCTCACCGATCCAACATGGCCGTTGAGGTCACCTCCAATCACCAGGTGTTCGTTGGGCTCGAATGATCGTAGGGCATCAAGGTTTTCCCAAAATTTGTCCTTCTCATCGTCAGGGCAGTTGGTCTGCGGGGTGTAGCATGAGACAACTTGGAGGACCACTGCACCTGAGTCAATCTTGAGGGACATGAGCCAGTCCGATACACGGCTGACTTCAACAACACTGTCCCGGAGCCTGTTGCTGACCACACACCCTATGCATAGTGGTGGGACGGGGGTTATCGTGGGCTCAGCTGTTCAGGAAATGCTGTATTGAAACCTATGCCCTCAGGCCATGGAGATGGGGCGACCTGGTGCTAGGCAGGTCTCAGGACTTCCAAATCTCAATGCTGAGCGAGGAGGAAAGCGTGACCCAGAATATATAGCCTCAGACACAACAGAGAGACACACCAGAAAGGCGAGCAAAGCACAGGAAACTAGAGAAAAGACAGAGTAGGAGCACCCTCTAGCCTGAGTGTGGTGTGCAATCACTGCTGTGCATAAAAAAAGGAAAGATGAACCTCCAGGTTTTTGCTGCATTAATGAAAATGTGAGCCTTTTGCCAATAGAACAACCACTACAGCCTCTTCTCTCATTGTTGGAAGGTGACACAGAAAAGTGTAGGCACTGGACTTTTCTGAAAGTTCTGAAAGCACCAGAAAGTACAATTCATGTTTCCAAATGACATTGTTTGGTGCTAAATGAGCTAGAATTAATGCCCAATTTCAAAATCTAGGGAGAAGTGTATCTCAGAATTGGTTCAATTTTACCTGTTGAAGAAGAATTGCCTACAATTGTTCAAATTTATTTCATGGGTGATGACCAAGAACAAACAGATCACAGGCACCATATGCCTGGTGTTCAACAGGAAGTGATTCAGAGCCTACAAAACATGTTCCATGAGCACACCAATTTAGTCATAAGTTTAAAGTCAGTCCTGCAAGATCACAAAGTTATCATTAGAGCAGACAAGACACCAGCTGGTGAACATAACAGCAGTTTCAATGCCCCAACCACAAATGAAGTCACTATCCTTTTGGTTGATTATGGATGCAGGAAAATATGACATTATCCTTCATCAGAGACACGATACCCTATAGAGAAACACATCGTTCTTATGATGCGCTCCAGTACCCAATAATATTTTGAAAAGGACAAGATGGCTACTTCATCAGCATTCTGTCTCTCACATCAGAAAAGAAAGTAACTGCAAGTGATTACTATGCTTACCAGATTATGGTGAGATCAAACAATTCCAATCACATTTTGAAGTGCAGAGAACCATTCCACCAGTCCATTGTTGACATGTACACAAAAAGTGAAAGTGAGAGTCTTTTGGTTATTCGCCAAAATCAGGCACAACTTTGAGCTGAGATATATCAGGATCTGAGAGATGCAATCACCAGAGATAGAGATGTTAACAACATTAGAACAAGGGTAATTTTACCTTCCATGTTCACAGGAGGACCAGGATACATGCACAAAAATGTCAGAAAGCATGGCAGACCTGACTTTTTCATTACTTTCACATGCAACCCTACACATGCAATCCACAGACATGATTTTATTACAAGAGTTTTTCAGAGAAAGGTGGTGTCCCTCATCAATCTTCTTACAAAGATCAAAATCTTTGGTGATTCAAGATGTCACATGTATACCATAGAATGGCAAAGGAGAGGTCTGCTTCACACTCACATTTTGCTCTGGCTGGTCAACAAGATTAATCTCAAAGATGTTGGCAGAAATTCCAGATCCTCATGATGACAAAGTTCTGTTTGATGTTGTAGTGAAAAACATGATTCATGGGCCCTGTGGTCCTTTTAATTGTAATTCACCATTCATGCAGGATGGAAAATGCACCAAGAAGTATCCAAGAGAGTTCTTACAAGAAACTCAAACCGATCAGGATGATTATTCATTGTACAAGAGAAGGAAGCCAGAAGATGGTGGCTATGAGCCAATCATCATGATTAATGGTCAGGAAGTATTTGTGGACTACACGTTTGTTGTTCCCTACAATCCACTTCTCTCAAAAACTTTCAAGGCTCACATCAACGTTGAATACTGCAGCTCAGTCAAATCCATCAAGTATGTGTGCAAATATGTCAACAAAGGCTTTGACATGGCAGTTTTTGGAATCCAAAACAAAGAAAGCATTGATGATGGGGTCACAGAGTTTCAAATGGGCAGATATATTAGTAGCAACGAAGCTGTCTGGAAGATACTGAAGTTTCCCATCTCTGAATGTCATCCCACAGTTGTTCCTCTTGCTGTGCACCTTGAAAATGGGCAATGCTTCAAATGATTTTGCAAAGACACTGCTTTACCATGATGTTCCCAAATACTTCACTTGGGTCAGTGGATCAAGAACATGGAAACCAAGATACAAGGAACACCAATTGAAGTATTCCCTGAAATCAAAGCATCTGATGCTCTAGGAAGAGTTTACACTGTTCATCCCAACAATGTAGAGTGTTATTATGTGCGTTTATTATTTCATACTGTTAGAGATCCAACTTCCATTGGAAGGCAGAGTGTGTTCAACCTACAGAGAAGCCTGCAATCTCCATGTACTAGAAGATAAAAAGCACTGGGATGAAGCTCTTACAGAGGCTACATTGAATGCTTCACCCTTTAGACTCAGAGATCTCTTCTGCATAATGCTCACTGCGTGTCATCTTTCCAACCCAAAGGCATTATGGGAGAATCACAAGAAGGCTCTCAGAGAAGACATTTTGTACCATGCAAAGCAACTGAATAAAAATACCTCATAAGATGATACTATTTTCATTGAGGCTCTGATGAAAATTGAAGACAAGCTCTTTTCATTGGGAGGCAAAGAACTGAAGCAATTTGGATTGCCTCAACCAAGAACAGAAAAAAGTGGCATCTCTCAGGAAATGCTCAGGGAAACATCCTACAACAAAGAAGAGCTGAAGCAGTTTGTTGCAAGCAATGAAACAAAGCTCACATCAGATCAAGCAAATCTGTACAGAAAAATTCTAGATGCCATTGATCATGGTGGGTTCCTTTTTCTCGATGCTCCAGGTTGAACTGGAAAGACATTTGTCACTAACTTACTCCTTGCAAACTTGTGTTTGCACTCTTGCACACATCGCCCTTGCTGTGGCATCATCAGGTATAGCTTCAACCTTCCTTTCTGGTGGCAGGACTGCCCACATTTAAATTGCCTCTTGATCTGGTCAGACATAATTTCACCAACTTGCAACATCTCAAACGGGACAGCATGTGCACAGGTTTTCATTGTGTGCAAGCTTATTTTCTGGGATGTCCCATAAACATAGTTTGAAGCTGTTGATCGAACACCAAAGGACATAAGAAGCAATGGTGAAATTATGGGAGGAATTATAGTTTTAATGACAGGAGAAGTCAGACAAACTTTGCCAGTCATCCCAAAACGAAACCAGAGCTGATTAATTGAATGCTTCTGTTAAAACATCTTATTTGTGGAAACATGTCCAAAAGCTTAATCTGAAAACGAACATGAGACTCCACCTCAGAAAGGATACGAATTCTGGATCTTTGCTGAAGATTTGTTGAGAATAGGAAATGGTACATTGGCAACAGAAAAAGATGGTTCAATAAACCTCCCAAAGCATGTCACTGTTTCTTCCAAAGAAGCACTAGAAAACATTGTATTCTGAAATTTCACTGCCAACTACAAGAACACTGCTTGGCTTAGTGAAAAAGCAATACTAGCACCAAAAAATGATGCAGTGGATGACATCAATGATCAAATTTTGAAAAAGATGCCTGGTGAAGCAAAAGTTTTCAAAAGTGTTGATACTGTTGTTGACATTGATGATGTTGTCCAATACCCTGTGGAGTTTTTAAACACCTTGCATTAACCTGGTGTTCCACCTCACATTCTATCTCTCCAAATCAGATGTCCTGTCGTGCTTTTACGAAATTTGGATCCCCCAAAACCATGCAATGGAACTCACTTAGTGATTAAAAAGCTTTACCCATATGTGCTTGAAGCATCAATACTCTCTGGATTGGTCAAGGGAGAATATGTGTTCATTCCAATAATTCCATCTGATCTGCCATTCAGGTTTGAATGTCTTTAATTCTCCATTAGATTCAGTTTCGCTATGTCTATCAACAAAATGCAGGGTCAGTCACTCGAAAAAGTGGGCTTGAACCTGGAATCATGCTTCTCACATGGACATCTTTATGTTGGATGCTCAAGTTTAAGAAGTGAAAAACAACTTCATGTCTTTGCTCCAGAAGGCAAAACCAAAAATGTTGTGTATAAAGAACCTTTCCACAATTTATGTAATACCAATCTTAAGCAATAAAAAAATACTCAGTCTTCATGTTTACAGCCTCCCTATTTTAACCTGGGCAATGCCGGGTACTTCAGCTAGTTGTGAATAAAGGATTATTACACTTTGTAAAATTAGGAGTATTTTAAGTAAAATGTTCAAAGGTAAAGTTAGTGCAGTGTTTATTTTCTTAACACCCAGTATTAATACTGTATTTAATAATAGCCATAACTACAAATCAGATTTAAAACTTCCCTTCTAAAACCTACAGCATATATGATATTGTAGCCTGTACAATTGTGATTTCATAAATCTTTTTGGGAAAGGGCACTGTATACCTTTTTGATGATAAAAAGCAGAAACTGTGTGTGCACAAAATCCTGTCTGAATACATGCATCCTGAAATCTGGGAAATCTAGGAAATTTGTTCTGCTCCATATTATTGGAGATATAACTGGAAAAATCACCATTTGGCAAAATATTCATATAAAATATTCATTTTGAAACTAGTTTAAACTGTTTAAAGGATGTCAAATGCAAACACCACTTAAATCATAATTTCTGACAAAACTTTAGAGCCCATGGTGATGTAAATGACATTTATCTCAAACGTTATCAGTATATTTCATATCAGCGAATGAAACTCAAATTGTTTTTAGATACATTTACCAAAAATGACAGGAAAACTAGAAGCCACAATGGTGGAAATCAAAGTCATATTCTAAGCCTATATTTGGTTTATCTATATGCTGTGTAATAATACTTGCTTGATCAAGAAGTTTTGTCTTACATTTTGCCTCTTTATTGTGATACTATTATAATTTATTCTCTATTTTATTCCCATTTGCAGCTACATTTTAAGAACTGCATAATGTTTAACTACACATTACATTTCTTACAAATGTAATGTCCATAATTGACTGAAGACAGATTTGCTTTTAATGTAAGTCATTTACTACCCCAAGGGTGTCTATACATAATATAATATAATATAGTTTTAAAGTAAATTTAATTAACTATGCATCAGTGTTTGTCTTATAAACATACAATAACACCCATGTTTTAAACATTGCACCACAGGTGAGAAATGTGAGAAAGATTATTTTGTGTTCTCAGTTCAGAAACATAAATCAATGGCACAAATGCCTTTCGGGCAGATTTTTTCAGGGATCGTGTTGTTTCAGTATATCAGCAAATCATGTGAAGTGTGATATGGAGAGACTTTTTGGACTGATTATTTTTAAGAAAATAAAATGTTCTCATTTGTGTCAATTTGACTAGTTAAGTTTTAAGAATAGTTGTTATTAGTTCTTAATAGTTGTTAACTCAGGAACTACTTTTGCTTTATAGAAGACTATGCCACATGCCAATTATAAAGCGTGCTAAGGCCCTTCATTCCTTGCCAGAGGTTCTTTTTATTTCTCAAAATCATCAATTCACCCAAAGACCGGCAATAGACATTTGTATGACTTAAGTATTCTTTTTATGTTCTTCTTAATTACAACGTTTATCACCACACAAACCACAGAACACATGACATACAAAGAGTGTCCAAGGGGCACACTCGATTACTAGAAGTTCAACAGCACATTTAGAAAGAAAAGGAAATGTCATGGGGATGTAACTTTTTTATGCAACATGAGTATTTCTAATCAAATAGAAAGAAAACTTTTATCCACAATAGTCCCCTTTGAGTAGAAGAAGCGAGAACAATAAAAAAATAAGTATTCCAGAATGCTCAATTTCTCCAGTCTCTGCAATGGCCAGGCTGTAGTGGAAATCCTCCCACAGGCTGCACTCTGTTTCCACTTTTTCTGTTTCCTTAGTATTAGCTTTCCAGGCCTGTTCCTTTGTTCCTTGACTGCGGCGCAAAACAGATAGGATTTTCTGACTCTCCTGGAGACCCATTGCCTCATGGTATTCTCAACAGAGCTTGTTTCTATATCTTGGGAGCATAATGTCTTGCAGAATCTCCTCCTGGTAGGCTGGTGTCCAATCCACTTCCTTTCCTTTCCTCCCAAGGGTAAGCATGCCACATAACAAAGGCATTCAATGGGGCTTCAATCAACGAAAACCATGGAATAAACTTTAGGCAGTATCCTACAAAACGTAAAAACAAGTGTATATTGTCGCAGGAGGTGGCCAATTTTTCAATGCCCATAGTTTCTCTGGGTCAGTCTTAATCACAGCTCAACTGTCCACATGTCCTTGGGACTTTACTTTTTGCGAAAGAGAGCACATTTCTTCAGTCTATTCTCTTTGAGTTTTGCTAAAGTCTGATCCATATGCTGTAGGTGCGTCTTAAAGGTAGGTAAGTCCACAATCATGTCATCTAGATGTATATTAACAATAACTAATCTATCATTGACCCAAGACTGTGCTACATCAGCCATTGAAAGGTCACAGCAGCATTACACAATCCAAAAGGCATCCACTGACACTCATGTTGCCCCATGTGGAGAAGTGAAAGCAATCTTTTCCCTATCCTATGCACAAACCTCCATATTCCAGTAGCTAAGTCCAAAGAATAATACTGCTCCTCCTGTGACAATGTTGTCAGTGAATCCTCAATCTGGAGGAGTGGAAAAGCATCCTTGTGTGTCGCCACTTTAGCGGCGAGGCTTATTAATAAGACAGAATTAAGTGTTGCTGTGCTTTCCCAAATGAGGCCTCATCTCTCTCTTCATCTCTGTGGTGCAGCCACAGAGAAGCTTTTCATGCAGGCTGATTTAAAGATGTTTTCTTTTGATAAGGGACAGCTCCCAAATGGGGATGCACTTAGCTAAGCCTGGCTATCATGATCAATGGTCATCCATTGGCGCCTATCTGTCTAGGGAGTGCCAGATGGACATCTGGACTGCATTCCTAAGTGTCAGGAGTAAGTGACTCATATCTCACCTTGATCAACCAATCAGGGACTGGTAGGGCCGAGTAACCCACGTGGGTCTCTGATGCCCATGACACTTTCAGCCAATGAACGAGCTGAAGTTCCTCCAGGTAAAAACAGCCAACACAGAGATCCTGTAGAACTATTCAAAGGAGAAATTCTAAGGAGAATCTCTAGGGAGAATTCCAGGGGTGCGAGACAATTCCAGGGCAGGACGGCCCAGGAGCAGAAAGGCTCCCAAGAGCAGGACATTCTCGCAGCGCGCCTCCTGACCATCCTGAGACTCAGCCCGGACAACCATGTAACGGCCAGTGTGTCCGAGTGCCAGAACTTTCCTTTGTTCTAAGAGTCTAGGGCAGAGGTTGCCAGAGAGTAACCAGAGGATCCACCCGAGGTTAGCATCAGCAGCAAGCCTCGTGAACAGGTCGGAACTGTGGACAGCTGGATCACTATTCAGAACTAGCGCTTCATCAGGAACGAACCGGTGCTTTTCCTGACCTGCTGGGACCCACAGTCATCTTTCCTCCTGTGCACAAACTCTTGCTAGTTTCAGCCAACACTAACTAGCCGGTCTTCAGAAAGCATCAGCAGCGCACCGTCGCAAGCTGAACAGCACAGCCTGGCACGGAGGCAGAGAGCGCGGATTGGACAGCAACAAGCCTGCAACTGCTTCTTTGTGCCCGCAGGAGATCTGAATCCCCAGAGATTGGATGAGTATTCAACTTCACTGCATTACAGCTCGAGAATTCAATTGTTATCCCAACCAGTTGATATCACTTTAATTCCTAAGAGTTATGTACTTGTTTTGAGTATCTAATGTAGAAGTTGTAACCAAGTGCATTTACGAAACGGTCTAAATGAATGATATACCGAACGTATGTCCTCTTGATATGTGTAACTCTTCGTGACTGATTGAATATATATCTTTTGTATTCTGATAATCCCCTCGATAAGATCTGTTAGGTTTATATGCATATTGTATGTATTAATAAATGTATTCTTGTGTATTAGTACCTGTGTGTGTGCGTTGTTTGAGTTATACCGCAAGGTTGGATTAATAATTGTCCCAGTAAATGCCCAAACCCCTACAGAACTGGTGCCTCATGAGAGCACACTACAGATGCATGCAATAAAAATTCAAAAAGAGGTGTTGGAGTGGGATATACAATATATTTAGCAAAAGTCAGTAATGATTAAGATTAAGAAAGGCTGAGTGAAATTGGTCTATCATTATCCCTTAAGAACTTCCATTTAATCTCATGGGTATATTTCTGTGACTGTAATCCTGGGTCCACCTCTTTTACTGATCCTATTACAGAATATCTAACATTTGTGTCACAATATGTATTTATATCCAATGTCTTACTTTTTTCAAAGTATGTCTGAGCAAGAGACATTAGAGAAAGTCTCTGTCCTTCATATAAAATAATTGGCTAAGCTATCAGAACTTTTATTCTTGTATAAAGAGTTGTGTTGATTAATTAATAAATAATAAATTAATTAAATAATGAGATTTAAAACTACTCTGCACAAGAAGTGTCTTAGGTGATTTTAAGTCTACTTTTAATGCACTAAAAGATAAATCAAACTGTAGAATTATAGGAAGAAAGTAAAACTCTTTATTAAACAACATTAAAGAGAAGAGATTAATAGAATCCATCTTCTTGATATTTGGTGCCTCATTAATCCAACACAGTGAGAGATTTTGTATTCCTTTATCCCCTTAACCACAAAGTTTGTGGAATAGCTGCTTCTAGAATTGATATTGTATATGGTATATTAATTGCAACATATACAGTGCCTTTGGAAAGTATTCACCCCCCCCCCCCCAAACAACTGCAAATATTATTAGGACCGGGTTTTAATGCATTTAAATAATTTTCCCCCTGAATTCACACAATATACACAGCAATATTAAAGAAAAAAAAACATTTTTCACCCCATGTCTATACTTCAGAACGGCACCTCTTTCAGTGAATAATGCTTTATATAATAATAATAAAAATCATCATAATCTACTAATAGTTGCATTGACTATTTCTGTTGGCCAGGAATTGATGTCATCAGACAAAACCCAGATTTAATTGGGTGTTTCAACTTTTATCCATAATGTCCTCCTGCTGGCACGTCAAAAGTGGTAGTCATTCTATGCTCATCTCCTTCCAGCCTCCAGCTGTTCCAGAGCCATCAAGGTTCCTCCACTGCCTCTTCCAACCTTTGAATTGCCTTTCTTTAGCTTCAAGTAAGTGCAACAACTGTCAGCATTCTCCACAATGATTGTGCAGGGAGTCCTCTGCATCTGAGCTCCACCAAGAATAACAACGTCTGCCTTCTTTCCTTCTGCAGTCATGTACCAGGTCTTCATATTTGGCCATTTTCTTCTTAAAGGCCTCCTCACATCGTGCCTTGAGCATTGACTCAATGACAATGATCTTTCTCACTTCTGGGGACCACATTATCACATCACGCCTTTAGTGATGTTTGTACAACCTTGGGAAACTGCAGCCTTCCTCCAAGGTCCACTGTCATGCCCCACCATGGAGATTTATGCAAGATATAGTCTTTGATTTACCTTTTAGGACTGGTTGGCAGGTGCCTGATTGCATCTGAGGTATCTGGGCTTGTCCACTTCTCACCCACTCTGTCAAATCCATATACAATATATAATTGTAACCCTAACATTAGCACTTACCAAAACATGCATAACAAGCAACAAAAGAAATAGAATATAGGAACAATTAAAGCTTTTTTCCAGGGTGACAAAAAGAAAAATAAACATTTCAGCTGTGGAGCCTTTTTCAGGTATGGGAAACAGAATATACAGGTATCTGTGAAAAGATCTGTTGTGAACACAAATGACGGATCATTCCCTCAGGGATTACAAAGATCAGAATTAATAACTTCAAAGAAATATGCTTCTGCTGTAATGTGTTACGGTCTAGCTCGTACATTCTATCACCCTCATATAGTTAAATCACATGTACTGTACTGTATATTCTCAGATACTAGTAAATATGCATTTAGTATCATGAACTAAACATTCCACATGCATTTGGAATAATAGTTCAACTTTGGAGAATTATGATGAATAATGAGATTTTATATTCAAAGAACCTGTTGTCCAACTTGCTGAGTTTTAACTTTGCTCTGGTAAAATGGAACTGGGCTGATTTGTCCATGGCAGCTTCAGAGGAGAGAGCTGGCAAAGTAGCTTTGCCAAGGTGGTGTCTTGCTGACGTCAGTCTTTAAAACAGTGCACAGTTTGTCTTCTTGAGGTCTGACCACAAATTAGACGAGGGAACTTTGTTCCTTTTGTACATTTTCTGGAATGCAAATACTAAAGTTATAGCTCATGTACTTTCACAAAATGTTATCAATTTGTTTTATGCCCTCTAACCAGTAATACAGCTTGTGCAGTGAGGCATTGCAACTTGCCAATCACATGAAAGCTTGTTAGCTGCACGTTTACCCAACAAGGTCCAGGTGGAACAATGCCTGATCAGGTCACCTTTAAAAGGCCTTAATTCAAAGGTTAGGTCACTGCTAGAAAAAGGCTACACATAATCAGTTTTCTGTGCATCCATAATGCCTCAGATGTCACCAAAAGCAAGGGAGAGGGCCATTGGCATGCTGCAGGCAGGCATGTCATGTGCCAATGTTGCCAGTGTAGCAGCAAGGCTTATTAAAATACAGGAATTAAGTTTTCTGCTCCCTTGCTAGTCCCTCTCTCCTTCATCTCAGTGGTGCTTGATACCGAGAGGGGCCATTCCATTTGGTTCACATTGAGCTGTTTTTCTAGTTGATAGAGTGTCCTGATAAGGAGCAGCTCCCAACAGCTGAGGCACATCAACCACCCTAGTAAATGCTGATTTCGGCGCCTTAAAGTCTAGGATTCCAAGGGAAAGTGGTATTCAAAGTTGGTTTACGACCCTAAGGTCAGAAGGCATGGTTACTCATCATCAGCCAATCAGGAACTTGTATGGCAGGTTAACCCCACGTTGGTCTCTGATGCCCATGAAACTTTCAACCAATGAACAACCTGCAGTTCCTCTAGGTAAAAACAAGCAACACAGAGCGCCTGTAGGATGGTTTCCAAGAGCAAAACGGTTCCGAAGGGCACAGTTCCCAAGGGAACACAGGTCCCAAGCACAGGACATTCTCGCAGCGCGCTTGCTGGACATTCAGCCTCAGGGCCCCTCCTGAACATCCTGAGACTCAGCCCGGTCCACCATGTAACGGCCAGTGTATCAGAGTGCAGAATTTTCCTTTGTTCTAAGAGTTGAGGACGGAGTTTGCCAGCACATAACCAAAGGATCCACCCGAGGTTAGCATCAGCAGCAAGCCTCGTGAACAGGTCAGAACTGCGGACAGCTGAATCAGTATTCAGAACTAGTGCTTCATCAGGAATGAACCAGTCCTCTTCATGACCTGCTGAGACTAGCAGTCACTTTTCTCCTGTGCACAAACTCTGCTAGTAAGCCAGAACTAACTAGCCGGTCTTCAAAGAGCCCACTGCTAGAGCATCGCGGTAGAAATCCCTCTCACCACGTACCAAGCAGCACCACTGCTGGCACTGAGCTAGAGAGCGCAGATTGGACACAGCAACCAGCCTGCCACTGCTTCTTTGGGTCTGCAGGAGATCTGAATCCCCAAAGATGGATGAGTATTCAACTTTCTGCATTACTGCTTGAGAATTCAATTGTTACCTCAACCTGAGTTGATATCAATGTAGTTCCTAAAAGTGATGTACTTGCTTTTGAGTATCTAGTGTAGAAGTTTTAACCAAGTTCATTTACGAAACGGTTTAAATGAATGATATACGGAACATAGGTCCCTCTTGGTATTTGTAACTCTTCGTGACTGAATATGTGCCTTTTGTATTCTGCTAACCTTCACGATAAGATCTGTTATGTTTATATGCACACTTTATGTATTAATAAATGTATTATCATGTATTAGTACCTGTGTGTGTGCGTTGTTTGAATTATCCTGCAAGGTTGGATTCTAATACCATCAAAAGAATCATTTTGTGACTTACTTCTACAATCAATAATTGTCCCAGTAAATGCACAAACCCCTACATTACTGGTGCCTCGTGAGAGGACACTACACCAGACACTATGGAGTAAGCTGCTCCACTGTGTCCCAACTGCAGAGAAGGTTTCAGAAGACCATGCACAATCCAGTCACCCTTGAGTTGACCACACCAGAGCAAGACCAACACATAAGACTGATCCATCTGAGAGATCATTTCAGATCTGCCACACATAATGACATAATGCCTGCTATAATGACATAATGCCTGCATCAGTGATAGGACATTGAGGCTCCATGCTGCTGGCTTTAGACCAAGGTGACCTGTCAGAGGCCCTTTGCTCACACCTCCTAGACATCACACCTGGCTGTGATGGACTGTGATGGACTCGTCAGAAGTAGCATCAGATCATCTTCACGGATGAGTCACTCTTCTACCCGTTCCACACAGATGGGAGGGATGTCAACAAAAAGAAAGACTCCAGTTCTAATTTTGTTGATCAGGTGAAAATGATAGTGGGTTCACGAACACAAGATTTCTTCTGTTTCAGGATTCTATACTTTACTGACTGACATTCTCTGTTTGGCTTCTTTGAGAAAGACTTAAGTCCTGACTAGGACTACTTGCAGTCATGTGGTTGTAAAAGTTAGTTTGCCAGTTTAGATGAAGAGAGATTTCAAGTCAGTGAATTAACTGGTGAAGATGTGTAAGGTTACAGTTTATATGGGGCAACATCACCAGATGGTGATTGCCTCAGTTTACATCAGTTATACCACTGGTACCTACAGATCCCTTATTAGTGGATCTACCTTTGGGTGATTGACCATGCTCTGTAACTTAAAGATCAGGTCCAGATAAACCTATGGCTAGACATCCAGGTCCCAGCAGTTGACAACCATCTTGGGAATTTAGATTGTCACTATCCTGGGAAAGACCATTATCCAAAACTCCTTACTGCCCCACATGCAAATACCACTAGCTCATTCTCTGGCTGAGATCACAAAGAGCTACATTCCTGTGCTATTACACAGATGGGCACCAGGCTGCTTGTTTAAGGCACACAAGGATTATTAGAAATCTTTAATAACACTTAATTCTAATTGAAATAATAGGCCTTGTCATTACACAGCTGACCCAATCTTATATAAAGCCCCACCTATGTGAAGCTTGGAGGAATTCCATGGTGCTTTTTTACCTTTATCTCCACTGCTTCCACCATTGTCGTAGGTATCTCATACCCTCATACATCCAGGAACCCTACAAGGACTAGCTGGCAGGTGCCTGATTGCATCTAAGGTATCTGGGATTGTTTTCATGGTGTTGTTACTATGAGGTTCATTCCTATGATGAACAAGATAGGGGAGATTGTACAGCCTGTTATAATTTCTGTCTCTGACTCATGCCAGCTTGTTGTAAACTGTACTGACTTAAGCTGTAACTTGATTCCTCTGTAGTAGCTGGTAATCATCCCCTTGATGCAGTGTGGGATATAGCAGTGCTCCAATGCAACCCAAATGAATCAGGATGCAGGATGGATTTATATGTATTTGTTAGGTCCAACCAGACAACTGTCAGGTCTCTTCTTCTGGATCTTACCTCCTGGGTTGTCTGACTTAGACAAAACAGGTATAATGCATCCCTGATAGGATTCTCACTGTCATATTCTGAACATATTGAAGATTGCTCAGTGTGGATTTAATTTCCCCAGTGACCAGGATGTGCATTTATTAATTCTAGAAAAAAAAGGCTTTCTTGATTTCTCTAGTTCTTAGTTTCTCTAGTTCCCTTTAAAATAAACTATTATTCCACAATGCAGAGTATTACATGGACAGTGTAATTACATGGTATTTGTGATTTAAAGAAATTAACACAAGCAGCTTTTGGAGATTTAAGTGTTGGCTGAGTTATTGCAGGATAAAAGACTAGAGATGTTGGTAAGAAGAAGATAATTTTGGGAAAGCTGAGGAATACACTGATAACAAGAACACTTCCTAATGGGGTTAGGCATACATTTGATGAAGATGATGAAGTTAACAGACTGTATGTTTACATAGATACTGAAATGAGAATTGTATTTTAGATTTTGTGTAGTTGCTAGCACATGAATTGAAGGAATGGGCAAACATAGCTGATGCGGATCCACAGAGCCAGCATATTAAGATGTTTATAATTAGAGGCAATTTGTTTAAATAACTAGGTGTGGATACTGATGTGCAAGAGAGGTGGTTTCCTTAAGCCAGCACTATAAAATATTTTATTCTCAGTGAGATGCTGCCATTTCATAGTGGGTTTCTAACACTGTGTATAGTTCCATCCACACAGTGCCTTTACTTCCATCCATTTTTAATCTCTTTATCCAGTACAGACGATTTGGAGCCTATCCCAGTAAGCAACGGACACAAGGCAGAATACACCCTGGACATACAGATGCAGCCATTCAAAGTGCGCGGTACAGACACGTACCGGAGGTAATTGGCTACAGCGTCGCGCATCATGACGCAAGATGACGCGGGGTACCGCGGTATGTGATTGGTTGTCCGACAGGGGCACTCGTGCTCCGTTGGTCTGTCGTAGAAAGATTTACAGTAAACGTCTTAACTGTGCCCGTTTAAGTATTGAATATTCATATGGAATTTTACCAATGAAGGGAAATCTTAGTAGCTGAGCATAAAAAAAATAGGAGCATACTGCAACGCTTGTGAAGGCCATAAACGATATTAATTTTGGAACATAAACATACAGTATATGGCTGGTCCCGGTACTTTAAAGAAAACATAGAATCGGTCTTGAGATATTTTTAACTTGATTTACAGTATTTGAGAGGTATGTCTTGACACCGATACTACGTAAATACTGCTCACGTATATGTTTCTAGGTTTATATTATACATTTCATACGGTCAAATTACTTTTGAGCAACTGATAAGAAGCGCGAAACGGTATGCCCAGGGCGTTCTAGTTTTCGTTTTGTTTTAATGCAGTGCAGTGGATTGATTAGAGATATCAAGTACATACAAGTCATTTTTTAAATGTTGTAGTTCGTCTTGTAAAAATGTTACGAGTACATCATCTATCAACAATTACACAGGTTCTATTTCCATATTGCGGATTTTGGTTACGTAATATTATTTTCTAGATTTCACATTGTGAATATATGATTTGGGCAAACAGAGCCGCAAAGAAGTACATTATGGGTTGTTGTTTTTTTTTTGCAGTTTTATCTAGAACAAGCGATGCTTAAACCTTTGTCTGATTCTTGTGAAACTATCCACACGACAGTTACAGTACCTAGGAGTTGACTTTAGTGATTTCACTGATGGGATGTTTCTAAAAATCCATCCTCTGTAAAACGTCTTCTCTAGTTGTCCTGCATATGTATTCGCTAATGAAGCTGTGTGTTCTGAGCCTGGATCTCTACATTTCTGTATGAACCAGCTTAGAGGGCTAAAGACAGCTTGTGTTTAAATTGAGTGTAAGGTAATTTATGCTTCTAAAGTCATGGTCAGCATTTATTATTTTACTGTGCTGTAAACTTGTTCTGTGCCTAGTTATATTATTTGATAGCTTTATCAAATCTGTACATTGTCTGTCGATAATGTTTCTGTAGTGCTTTTTCAGCCCTCAGCATGTGACCGCGCTGGTGGCGCTGTGTGTTAGGTTCCTGACTTCCATGTCACACGGTCTGTGATTGAATCCCATGGAACTATGACTTTATTTTTTAACAAACATTTCTTTGAAAAAATGAAATGTTTCCCTTGGTCAGAGATTAAATAAAACCTCACTCGTACCAAACAAATTTATATTTCTAAATTTAAGTCTTTTTAATAACAATGAATAGTCACCTATGCGTTACAAAATAAACATTATATTGATTTGAATCGCGTTTTGATTTAAATCGTAAACGCGTGTTTAAATATATCTGTTTAAAGGCGATATACTGTATAAAAGAGCTGATTCTTATGGAATGTGTTCCGCCGGAGATTCAAATAATTATTTTTTTTTAATCACGTATATAAGGAAAATTGCAGTATAACTTTGTTCATGCACAAACAGTGGCATGTTACATTATAATTTGGGTGTCTCCTCTTGCCAGAAAGCTCTTAATTGCATTTTGAGTGCGGTTTTTGACTTTTTCTAAATTGCAACCCATAAATAAAGCTGATACAGTTTAGACTTACTGTATTCTAAACTGTATTACAACAGCACATTGGACAATGCAACGTAAATTGCAAAAATGCACCTGGAATCTGTCCAAGCCCTCCTACGAAAATTATTTAAACTGCGACACTGATCATTCATCTTTAAATAAACTTTATTTTATATAGCGTTTTAAGCGAATAGGTAATTAGATTGCTCATAAACCGAATTGCTTTTTCTACATAAACACAGCGTGATTGCTCTCTGAAAATGCTTTTCCTTTATATTTAGGCTCAGATTTCAACTATAGATCGTATTATTATAAACTTTCTTGGAAAAATGTCTTTTATGTAAACCATGTTTGCTATTAATTCATTTAGGGCTAAAATACGTTCATTGTCTTCCAATCGAGTCGAGTTGACATTGGAAGCTTGCCACTCCCTGACTGTTACACCAATGCATTAGCATGTTAAAGCGATTTCATTGAGGAGCCTAGCTACTAGTTAACACTGTACTTCCTACTTTGAAAATACCTGTGAAACCGGTTTAATTCGTCACAGCGAGCACTCCGGCAGAGAGGGGGTTGTACTCGTTAATGTCCGATGACATACAAGTGGAAAGATTACAGATTTTAATAGTCTTTTTTCTGAACCAGGGAAAATCTGATCATGTTTCTCTATAACAATAATAAAAAACGTTATTTTACATTATTTTACATATCCCACTTACACATCGCACGACTTTAATAAATCTATTCTTTATTAATACTAAATAAATAATACTAAAGATACTACAGCAAAGAGGTCACTTGATTTTTGGAATAATTCCAAATAGCACGATGATCCACTGGCATCCCTGAAGTCTGTTTAGTCCATAATCTTCCATAACAATCACTAAGCAATTATAAGAATTATACCATCCTATTTCTTTGTGATGTCCTGTGAAAACTAAACCTATTTTTATAAGGCTTTTACTCAAAAGATTTCCAAACACACAAAGCATTTGTGAAGTACTATAGTATTTCTAAAGGTTACTGGGACAACTTCAATCATTAAAGCTTAACAATAAAGTTTAGATTGCTGACTATGGACTAACTACATTAACTAACTGCAATGCAACAGTAGACATTTTACAAGTAAGAAAATCTGGTTGAATTCTTGCATTTGTAGCCAATTTAATGTGAGAGATTTTAAGTTTTCCAATGCAGTTCACTATCATTATACACAAAAGCCAAACCATAAACTTTGAAGCTAGCAGACTTCAAGAAAACACCTGTTGGTGTTAAATGGTGAGGTTTTATTATAATCTAAGGTATGAAAACAAACAAGCTACATTTTTAACACACTTTATAATACACCACTTTTTTGTTGTATCCCAAGTGATTTGAAGCATTTCTGTTTTAATTGAACTTCTAGAGTTATTTCTCCAATGTTTAGGAGGATATCGCCATAATAAGGGCATGCTTGTCATATGCTAAAAGAATAGCTTATAACAGGAAAGGCAAAGTCTGTTTTTTTTAAAAAGCTCCTTTAAAGCCTGTGCCCCAGAAGGTCCATTTATGTTGAGCTGTGAAAGTGCTTTACAGTAAAAACCTTGTGTAAATGGTTAAAAGCAATGATCCAGGGACCAAAGGTGATTCAGGAGCCTAGAACCAATATTTGTGTGCTCGGTGCAGTTGGATGTTGAAATTTGTTCCCCGTTTTTGAAAAGCTTTGTTAAGCTTTAATGATTGATGTTGTCCCAGTAACCTACTATAGAAATTAGAAATACTATAGTATTTTACAAATGCTTTGTGTGTTTGGAAATCTTTTGAGTAAAAGCCTTATAAAAATAGGTTTAGTTTCACAAAAAATGCGTGATTGCGAAATGCTGTGGTGTTACTTTTACAAAGACGGTCAATGAAAAAAGGAATGTGGACCAGGGCAATACTTTGAGTTTACACTTACAGCTTGTCCAAGGTCATTCATTAGTAATACTATAAGTAATATCTTCATTAAAGATTTTGATGGCGACAGCTCAAACATGAGAGGTTGAGCTTTATTAGCTCCACCTTGCGGAAATTCCGGATACTATTATTTTGCTAGCGGTATTTACCGGTAACTCGCGGTATTTACCGGTAACTCGCGGTAGACTGCGTACAGCGTACCGGAAAATAATGCGGTATCGCCCACGCATTTTGAATGGCTGCATCTGTAGCACCAGTCCATCACAGGACAGACAGACACAAACACACACACACCAGGGCCAGTTTTCCCATAAACCAATTAACTTACCAGTGTGTTTTGGAGTGCGAGAGGGAGTCATATCACACATATGGAGAAAAACCATGTAACCCAGAGAGAACATGCAAACCCCACACACACAGGATGGCAAGAATTGAACCTAGGACCCCAGTGCTGCAAGATAGCAATGCTAACCACTTCGCCACCATTATAAATGGATGGATATCTTAGTTATCTTTCTAGTTCACAGGTTTGTATGCATAATTTAATTTTGAAAGCCACTGAGACATCAGGTACTACTGTTGTATTTATGAAAAAGAAACAAAACAAAAAGCATACTAACAACTGTGCCATCCTACTCCTTAGTTAATACATTTTATTATTCATAAACGGTTAACATTGTAAGCAAAATATTTTGAATTATATTTAACCCTATTTTTTCTTTAGTTTTGTATTTAACTTATTAAATGATAGTCAGATTAAATGTATATTTGAACAATGAAAATATATTTTTACAAGATGTGGGGGAAAGTGCAACAACTTATTACAGTACTAAATTTAATATTATTGATTGCTAATAGTTTATGCTAACACCTAACTTTCTTAATTAGATGTATTTAGAACAGTGAACTAAGTGTAACATACCATTCAGAAATACAATCGAGAATAGTTTTGCGGTGTTTGTATGGATGAAACGTTTCTAAAATGTATAACGTAACAAAATTAAAGACGATTAAAATCTGTAATCTTTCCACTTGTAATGTCATTAGACAGAACAACAAGTTTCTGCTTTGTCTAAGGATGGTATCAAAAAGTAGTCTAAGTGGTGAGAAAGCTGCGCTTAATGATAATTAAGTGACTTAAAAGTAAAAAGAGATGCTTCATATTGCTTGATTAATTTTAAAAACTACGTTATAAATGCAGACGCGATTGCTGCCATAAGAGCTCCAGGCAGCAGAACGTTCATTCTGTACTGCTGAGCTCCGCACCTCCTCCCTCTCTCGGTGCCGCGCCCCTCTCTGATGGAGCGCAGTGGGCGGTACACTATTTTCAGAGCCTCTGATTGGGAAAAAAAGACCTGCTGATCAGTTTCACACAACAGGAAGAGAAAAGAATGGGATTTTTTCTCTTCGAAACGTGTGTTGTCTTTATGAAATTCGTGTATTTTAAACGTTTAATTAAGAAGTAAGAACCTTACAGCGTACACAAAGATTCTGAGCTGATCACAAGGAAGAAAAATCACCCATTTTTCGCGCATAAAAAGTGGTTTTTAACTCTCGAAACCTATTTTTATAAGTTTTAAAGTCATGCAAAGTCATGCAAGTTAAGAAGGAACACATCATCATATCTCATTTTTTATTTCTTTTTAAAAAAAAATAAAAATCGTTTGCCCAGCTTACTTATAAGGGATCCCACTTGCGCCAGTGTTGGACCCTGATCTTGCCTTTCTCACCACCTCTTGGACTTGTTTCCAGGATGGTTCACTGGTGTTTAGCTCCTTTGTTGTTGTGTTTTTACTCTACTAATTCCTGAGTTCTTTCCTAAAACATCCTTTCTTTGGATGTCCCCATAGGTCTCTTTAAGTTATTCCTCCACTTGTTCTGTAGAGCATACCACTTGCCCTGACCTGTCTTCCCCTAGGATGGTTTTAACAAACCTGAATGGATCCTAAATAAACTGTGCTCTCTTCCTCTCCCTTTCCCTCTTCTGCTTTCCTGCATTCTCAGCCCTTCTCATTCTAAAAAGCTTCTGCCTCAGGCTGGTCATTAGTTTTCCCTGCTGTTCATCTGCCTTGGCTCTCTTAAATTGGCTGTTCAAGATATTGATTTCTCTTCTCAAGCTTTCTCTCCCTTCAAATCATTTGCTTTCCTACTTTAATATTATCCTCCTTTCCTCTTTACCAAGTTGTAAGTTATTACTTTAAGTGTATTAATGTTCCATTGAACTGTCCTGGCTATAGTATGCAGTATTCTTCAGTATTCTAGAATCATCTAATTGTTACCATTTTTGTTGTTGCTCACCTTGGGCTAGTTGATCCTTTCTGATTATGACTGTTTCTCTGGGGTAGCATGACTTGACCTCTTATCATGGTTCAAGGTGGCATGGGTGCTGGGAGATCTCCTGTATTGTGGGGTGCTTACTGACTGGAGTCATGCGTTGTCTCACCAGTTATTAATGCAACTGCACGCCGTATGTGTGCCTTCACTTTCCCACAGCTGGTCTTTGCTTGGTATATTTTCAGTCCTCTGATGCTCATACATATGGTGCCTTGCACAAGTATTCACCACCCTTGGACTTTTTCACATTTGATTGTGTTACAGCACGGAACCATGATGTATTTAACTGAGAATTTTTGTCACTCATCAACACAATGTACTTTATAATGTCAAAGTGAAAAAAAAATCTGAGATTAATTAATTACAGTAATTAACATACTAAATTAATTGACACACCTAAATTACCTTTGAAGTATCCAACTCTCTTCTCCAAGTCCCTTAACTGGAGTCCACCTGTGTGCAGATGAGGTGTTTCACATGAAGTTAGAATAAATACACCTGTGTCTGTGAGCTTAGTGCATTTCCAAGGAAACACTACACTGTGAAGACCAAGGAACATTCCAAGCAGATGCAAGACAAGGTTCTTGAAAAATACCAGTAAGGGCAAGGAAATATGAAAATTTCAAAGGCATTGAATACACCTCGAAGCACAGTTAAGTCCATCATTATAAAGGTGAGAAAATATGGAACAACTGTGAATCTGCCACGAGCTGGCCATCCTCCAAAACTGAGTGTCTGGACAAGAAGAGCTGTGATAAGGGAAGCCACCAAAAGGCCTTTGGCAACTCTAAAGGAGTTACAGTCCTCCATGACAGAGATGGGAGAAACTGCACATGAGACAACAATAGTACACATACTTCATAAATCTGGCTTGTATGGAAGGGTGGCAAGAAGAAAGTCTTTTGTTGAAAACTCATATCACATCTCGGCTGGAGTTTTCCCAAAGGCATGTGAGAGACTCAACAATTTGGAGGAAGGATAATATTAGACTTTATGTTTGGCACAAACCTAACACAGCACTTCACACTACACATAAAGAAAGAAGAAAAAATCTATGGAGCTAAGTACAGAAAAATCCTGGAGGAAAACATGCTGCAATCCACAAGAGCACTGGGACTTGTAAGACGGTTTATCTTCCAACAGGACAATAACCCCAAACATGGGGTAGCTTAAAACCAAAAAGGTTATTGTCCTGGATTGGCCCAGTCGGAGCCCAGACCTCAATTCAATTGACCATCTGTGGAATGACTTAAAAAGTGTTGTTCACAAATAGTCCCCATCCAACTTGATGGAGCTAGAATAATTTTGTCAAGAAGAATTGGAAGATGTGCAATGCTGATAGAGACTTACCCAACAAGACACACAGTGGTACAACCCCCTCCCATTGATTGTATAGCAAATCAGACTTTTTATCCAATAAAATAGGATCTTTCATCCCTTACAGGTAAAAAGTTGCATGAAGTACTGGATATGCTGTAACATCACCATCTTCATTCCCTTACAAAAGGGTAAGATGAAAGTTTAAATTAAAATACAAATATATAGCTTCTGAAGTACATATACAAATGTATTTAGGCTTTTAATTGAGTGTTAAGCACTTATGAAAACAAATGTTTCTATACCAACATTTTCTGAAACATAATTATTCTTCCAAAATGTAGAAAAGTGCCTGAAGAATTATGAATATTGTAAAAGGGTAGTATATGGCTCCTACATTAGGAAATGCAAGAACTATGTAAATGATTGTACTCAGTTTAATAACTGCTACTGAAGAACACAAATATATGTTAAATTGCTCTGAAACTACGTAATGTCTATACTAAAATATTAATCTCATCTTCTGAACAAAATAAATCATTCATTGTTGTTTATAGAAAAACAATGTTATTTAAAGCCTAAATGATAAAATATTTTCTGCTGAATTTTTGTGCCTCATTTTCTACAATATTAGAAAATTATGACATTACAATGGAAATGGTATCAATCTACACATCTCAATCTTCAGAAGGTCTGTTACTTATTTTTTACATTTTCTGAAGAGGACTTGGATTACATTCTATTGTCAGACTCTCTACAGGTACTGCTGTAGTTTCTTCTGGAAGAGCTCTATTCACTAGACATACTGATATGTATATGTATTAGGCATATCTATGTTCTGATCATTATACTGTTGTAAATACATTTTTCCAAGCCTGTTTTTTTTTTCAAAATGACATTCACTTGTGGAATTAATACAAATACAGAAAAATAATCAATCTGATTTTACTTTTGTTACAGTGTGTTCTTCTTAAATGTTTGTCGATTACAGTATATCCCAGGTTTTACACCAAAAAGCATCTAACATGAGCTTTTAATGATCCTCTTATACCATCTTCACAGTAGGAGAATATGGAGTAGGTAAATGGGATCTACAAAACAAATTACTGGAAAAATAGTAGAAGACAACACACAGTATCCTGGATTGGAATCAACCACAAAACTCTGGAAAAGAATGTGACATTTTTCCAGGAGCTCTGTGAACTGCTTACACTGATCTTAAGGAAAGAAACGCAAAAGAGAATTTTGAAATTTATACAAAGAGTATAGCAGATATATTTAGGAATGGAAGACATTGTTTATTTTTTTGTTTATGGATATACAACTTTTTCCAAACTGTTTTTATAGCTTTTGCCATTTTTAATTTGTTTCTGAAATAGAAACTAACTCATAGACGTGCCCCATAAAAAGGTAAACTAAGAAGGTTTAGTCAAAAACAGACCAAAATATGAATAATAGCGTAGAGAAATAAGAAACTGTAATTTAACAAAATTCAACTTTTATGTACATATACATCTCAGTGGAGAGAATATTTATAAAACTGACAAATGTATTAATGTATTAATAATAATAAAGTCAAGTATAAATTTATACATTATATGTTGGTATTTTATATAACCAGCAATCCATCCATTTACCAAACTACAACCTCACCCAGAATGTCATTATTTTATTATGCTGTTATTGCTTTCTTGATATATTTTTCTGGTGTCCAATAACATAATTCCTTTTTTATTCCATTTAATCAGTTATTTCATAATATCCATCATATTATTTGTTGTTATATTAGTTATTTCAGTACATAAACTTTCAAAGTTCTAAATACAATCAATCTGAAACAGGCATTAATGCATGTATTGATTACTGTGGGTAGTTGTGAATGATTTATATGAAATGCATCATCACACAGTCATTAGCATCTCAATTTTGGTAAATATCCCCTTCTAGGGGTATTGAATGCAATGGCCTCAGTGATTCCCTTGATACAGAGTTTTACTGAAGTGTATAATTACTAATGTTTATAAAGGAAAGAAGGCATATTACAGTAAGTATATAATCATTTGTTGATTACAGTAATTCAGAAAGGAGTGATGAAGTGACCTGAAAATAACACTCAACACTTCTGTATGCTTTGAAATATAAAAAGTTTTTTTTCTGTAATACAATATATTACAGTATATTTTTATTAGACAGAGCATAAAAAAACTCTATTTTTAAAATAATCACTCTATTTTTAAAACATGTTTTTTTATTATTTTACAGTCATCCATTTTCAATAACAGCTTAATCTATTTATTGAACTATGATGTTATACTGTATATTATGGCATTTACCAGATAGTACCTTTGTGGCTTCTTTACTATTATAAGAGATGTGATGCTTTTGAAACTCAATATATTTTCAAACTGTGTGTTTATATTGTAATGCCGCAGGGGGCACAGTCATGAGAGTGCGTGCACAAATGATAGTGTAATCAGTGTTTTATTTATTAAATTGAGCAAATATAAAATAAAAAACTAAAATAAGCCAATTCTTTTCCAATCTCCTAACTTCCTCCTTTGTGTTTTCTCCAACTTAAACACTGAACAGCTGTTCTGCTACCAGTGTGCTTAATAGCCTTCCTTTTGTTGTTTTGAAATACTGTTTTGAAAATGGAACATTGCAACCATTTTATTTTCAAACATTCCTCTTCAAAAGTTGAGTACTTCTTTTCTGCAGCTAATAGCTTACGTTTAATATACAGTATGGGATGCTCCTCTTCATCCACTCCCTGAGATAGGATGGCCCCAAGCCACCTGATGCATCCGTCCATACAGTCATGGATGCTTTCAAGTTTTGCATCTCTGCCAAAAAGAGGATACAAGTAGCCACTACTGGCTGTGATATTTATATTTTAAACATAATATGTCAAAGTCATACAAAGTTTTAGAAACTATGGTTTGGTGTTTTCTGCATCAATGCGGATTAATTTGGTTGAAGGGAATAAGAATTAAACACAGAAAGAAGTGATTTGGATTTGCCAAACTACATCTGAATAACAATAACATCTGAATAACAATTAGAACAATTAGAACTATGTATTATGGTCAGAAGGAATAAATCTAAATCTCTAGGCCCCAATCCAAGTGAACATTTGTGGTTTGAACTTCAGAGGATAGTTAACAGTTGACAAATAGAAAGTGTTAGAGCCTTTTCTCAGTAAACCACATGACTGATCTGGTAAATCAAACTGGAAATTTCTATATTATAATAAAGAAAGGAGGACAGATGAAGTTAACAGGTTAACCTAGTTTCTAACTCACTTTCCTAAAAACAGCAACAGGCTTTTATTCTTGAAGATTAGCAAAATGATTGTTCAGTAGTGGTTTCTTACCATAAAAGGTGTAAACAAGGTCAGAAAGTTGGCAGTTAGGTCACCCTTGGGCAATTAACCAAGATGCTAATGAGTTATGTCCTCTTCCCTTTCATGTCGCATGTAGAATACATAAGTTAGTTTCCTCATCATCTATTTAATTCTTTCTTTGATTTTTTGCTTCGAAAGTGTGGAATTTTCTGTTTAACAAATATTGTTATTTTAAAGTGACAGCAATCTTTAAAGCATCAAAATGTGAAAACTGTGCAAGGTTCTGAATATATTTCAAAGATGCTTTACTGTATATGCAGTCTATCCATCCATTTTCTAACCACTTTTCCAATTTGGGGTTACAGGGGGTGCATTTACAGTACATATACTGTATATGTATATTACACATAATGAAGCACTCAAATTCCTTTTTTTTCTGTTAACTTAGAGTTTCTTCATGTTTTGTATCAGAAAAATGAATAATTTATGTTGATATCTCATTCAATCTCATTCAAAACTAACTAAAGAGACATGTCAACAAAAATAACTAAAAGTAAGCTCATGGAGCTAAATCACAAAAAAATGAGCTAGGAAACCACAAAATCAAGCATTCTGCAAATACAGTTCACATAGTATATAATATAAAAACCATTTTCATTTCCCTGTATTACATATTTCACTGCTGAAAGTTTGATGATACATACTCAATTAATTTAAACATAATTATACTGTATAAATGACGGTGGAATTGTCTTCCTGCATTTTAATCTTTTTCCTTCAAGACGTTTGTTAAACTATATGAGGAAACTTAAAATGGAGCGTTGTCAGAGCCTGAAGAACCAAAGTGACTGATTCCTCTATAGCTATGCTACAAATAAACCTTGAATCATTATACAACGTTGCCTGTATATATACAGTGCCTTAAAAAAGTATTAACACCCTTCCAAAGATATCCCATTTTGTTGAATTCAAATGATTACACATTTTTTAAGTAAAAAAAAAAAGAATGTTCAAACTGAACATCTTCAGGGTAAAAAGTAAAATATAAGAGAAAATGCAGGAGAAAAAACAAGAAACAGATATGTTGTTCCCTTCCTGTTATCCTATTAGAAGTTATCTACATACTTAAACTTTTTTTTGCTTTGAAAATGTGGAGTAGAATTTGTTTCTAACAAATATTTCAAAGTTTCATGACAGCACACATTACAAACTATGAAAACTGTGCAGGGGTCTGAGTACTTTTTCATTGCATTAAGTACTGAAATACTATCAGTTCTACTTCCTGACAGCTAATATGTGATAAACCTGAGAAACCTGAAGTAACAAAAATTCAATAAATGTGCCACAGTGTGGTTTATTTTTCTGTTACATTTTATAAATTACACTTTTTATTTCCTTTAAAATATTAAACAACTTAAGGCAAATTCAGTATCATTTAGAGAAATCTAATTAAAATGTTTCATATAGTGGTTAAATGTTATATGTACTGTAAGCGGTTTTGTTTGTTTGTTTTATACTGCATTATTTTGTCTTTTAAACTCCTTTCCGTTTTCCTTTGTTTATCTAAAACCAAGATAACTTTTTTTTATTTCATGACCATTTGCATTCAGAAAGGTGACATGTTTTGTAAAATGTTTTTTTCACTCTCTACAATCCAAAAGATATAGCTTATATTTGGGTAAATATGGTATTGTATTGTAATCCTTTCACATCTACAGTAGGCTTATTAGAAACAAACATATCAATATTAAGCATATCAACAAACGTACGCAATTTTGATTGGTTAATGTTTGACTGAGCTTCCATTAGGACCATCTATAGCAGCACCAGAAAGAGCTTCTAGAACAAATTTCTTGGTTCACAGAACAAAAAAATGTTCTGTTGCACACTGAAGGGGCACCTAGTAGTCTCAAAGTGATAGGCAGTTGAGTAGTTCACCTACTGTATGTCCAGGGCCATCCCTACTAGAGTGGGTACCTCTGTGTAGATCTAGGATCCTGCAGGAGGTACAAATGAAAAGGACAGATTACTTAAATGCAAAAAATAAAAGTGACACGCTGGCACTGTTGCAATTATTGTAATGTTCCCTTGCGCTCCTACACTACATAAAATGTGATGTAGATATTTACACTGACACTTTAATGGTGCATTTATCTGGTAGCAGAAGCATTGGCTCAGGACACTATTTGGAGGGAAAGTCCTATGCTCTCTTGTTTAATTTTTTTTCAAACTTTTACCAAAGAATGTTATCAAAGGGCACGTCCTGTAGTCGAAATTTAACGTTCCTCTAACATCTACTGAGTGAACATTTTCTTTGCTGGAAGTTAAACTCCAAATGTTCAAAATTGTTGATATGAGAGAAATGAAAATTGACAAGTATGTTACTTATACACATTAAGCAATTCATACAAAACTAAATATTTAAAGACTGTTGCTAAGTAACCTTGTCATATATTGTGGATTAATGATTTACAAATTGTATCTGAAATTGCAGGATTATCTGAGATATATTGCTCATTAACAAATTATGAACTGTTTGATGGCTGATACTTGTAAAAAGATTCATCAATATAATAAATGAAGAACAAACAAAAACACTGTCATCTTAAAATTAGTATTCAAGGGTGCCTTGATTTTGCTGAAAAAAATAATCTACTGAGGTTAGAGAGTTGTTTTCCAGGTCAATCTTTCTTGGCCTCTCTCCTCCTCCTTCTTCAAAATTCCACTTCTATGAAGTCTTTTTGTGCATTATTGATATATTCTCTCATAATAGATATATCTGAAGCATTATTCAGGAAATATGTCTTGTTTTCTTCCTGGATAATAACCTGATTGCAAGTAATTGTTGTTCGAAAAAGAATATGTTAGAGCTTCCGGATGGCTGTCCTCTAATGCTGTCTCCATTAAGTATACAGGGATTATATTTATTGGTCCATTTATTCTTGGAAATCTTATGGACAAGAAAAATGAAATGTCCATCCTGAGAGCCATCCTCAGATTTAAGTGGTACTGATGAATTTAAAATTACCTGAGTCAATGAGAGATTGTTGTACAAGATGATAAAATAAAAACACTTCCAGGAAAAAAAAAGATGGTGCAAGTCACAAAACACAAAACTATAAATTCTTTAAAATCTTAAATGCATTCACGCCATGAAAAAAAAAAAGTGTTCCGTGGACCATCAGGAACATTCCATCATAAACAATGATGTGTGAGATGCTTATATACACTTGAGTTAGTTACAGCTGGATAATGTGTCACAATGAGGTGACCCCTCAAACAAGAATTATTCATATATACTGTAACTACGCCACCTAGCAATACAAATGGGGAGCTAGGGCCCCTCTACATTACCACAGGATCTGTTTAACTCACAGAATTACCAATGCACACACAGACAAGTGACAAGTATTAGTATCATATAAGTGCCCTTTTTTATTTACTTAGTACAATAATATTTACTGTCAGCCCAAGACACAATGAAAACAGCATTTGCAGCAAGGAAAGTTACTTCCAAGGGTTCTAATGAATTCCTGAGGGTGAGCTGACCTTTTTGGTGATGAGGAGAGGGCATGGTGTTACAGAGCAGGAAATCAGTGCATAGAAGAGGGATGCCACACATTCCATTTTCCCCAGTTTCTATTTGGGCTAGATCAGTAGTCCTCCTTCAGACAGCACCATGTTCCCCTTGGTTAAGTATCGACTTGCCAGACCGGTTTCCTCTGCAAGTGTCTTCCTCAGTCTGCAGTTCCAGGGACAATCTACGCTAATATATTGTGGTTCCACAGGCTTCGGCTTTTCTTGTGTTCCCTGTCTTGTGTCGAGGGGCTCATCAGGAGGAGCCTATCCTCCCATTAAAATGATGCCCGTTCAGTCTTTTTCTGATGGTTGAGGCATGAACACAGACAGCTTTAGTGAGAGAGACCTTGTTACTTAACCATTCTTTGTGACTTCCTGGATAATTTGCCAGGCAGTGGTCTTGAAGTCACTGTGGTCTTGTATATTATCCATTTGTTGACAGTGGATGGATGCAGTCCCATTTAACTACTCTTTTCTCTGGTCTCCTGAAATCTCTTTTGCTCATAACACAATGTGTTTCCATGATCCTGTATAGTGAAGAACAAAATCAGAATGTTTCTGACTATTATATGTTGCCAAATTATTTAAGCACCAAATTCTAATTAACCCCCCTCTTATTTAGCTAAGGACACTAAGAGTTCACTTAAACATGAAATTGGTAATTGGTATATATAAATATTTTAATAGAAATTGGTAAAGAAGGAGAGGAAGAAGTCATAGAACATTTCTGTCTTTCTTACTGGTATGACCTAACAAAGAGCTACTTAATATTTATTCCAATAATAAATATCATACAATGAGTATTGGGACAGTGAAGTGAAATTAATCATTTTTTCTGTGTACTAAAGAAATCTGTATTTCAGATATAAAGATTAATATGAGGCAAAAGAATAGACTTTCAGCTTTTGTTTCTGGGCATCATTTTGCATTAATGTTTAGCAATGTTAAAGCAACGTCATTTGTTGTGTTCAATCCCTCTGGTCAAATATATCCAGGAAAAATTGACATTCTGTACTGTTTCCTCCTATTTATCTTTTGATCTGAAATATAAATTTCAATAGTATGCCACAAAATGACAAATTATACTTACACTGTTCCAATACATATGTTTTTCACATATGTATACAACATATGTATAGGATAGCAAAATAAGTATTTTGTGAAATAGGTTAAATAGGTTAAAAAAGAAATGACCAGTGTAATTTCTTCAAATTGCTGCTCAGACAAAACAGAATAAAAGACTCAGCCATAATATGAAGTTAAAGGTACCTAACATTATTTTGTAATGTATTATTGTTGTCTTAATTAACAAAAAAAAGCTGAGATGGCTCAAAATAAGTTTAATAAGGATCAGTGGTCTATAAGTTAAAAAAAACATTAGCAAAATACTGGTTTCAAAACATCTGTTGTATTCAAGAAGTAGAGAAATGTTCACAGTCTGGAAACCTGGACAATTTACCAAGACATTTTGTCTAAAAGGTTTGTTTTTAGAAGTTTTAATGCAGTGTAAACTAGTGCTGCTGTGCTGTTAGTAGTTGATTAAGAGTATTCCTAATGAGTCCCAATAGACAGTCATCCTGAAATTCAATGCTTAAGGCATCATCTTGAATGATCTTTGTTTACCTACAGCAATACTGGTACTGCACACTGGTGATTTTGGGGTTCACAGTGATGGTTTGCTGTCAATTACCAAAGATCACGCAGAGAAGGACTACACCTCCTTTTTCATTATAATGTTTACTATATCACTGAAAATCTTACAGGTGTTCACAGTATAGTGGCAGTAGAACCATTAGCCTGATCTTCTCAACAGGCATTATGTTAATCTTTGTTTTTGTTTTTTTTGCAATGAGTAATAAGCATATTTCATGAATAGATTTAAACAATGTAAATACTGGGTTTAACAAACAAAATCATTTGTTCAACAATACAATTTTATTGTACTATTACAATGTATTAACAAAATGAATTCCCAAAGCAAAACCTGTCAAATTAATTTTAAGCAAGGCACACTAAATATACAGAGTTTTATATTTCTAATATCTGACAGTTTATGGTATTTTATGCTATTTATGCTATATTTTATGCTATTTATGCTATATGCTATGCTATTTTATGCTATTTCTAAAAAATTGTATTTTTGTGCTGCAAATGATCAAAAATTGAATGCAAACAGCACTAAGTCTGTCTCATTCTGTTACTATACAAGTCTAATTCCTTTTGGAAATCTTACATTTTCTCACAATTTTGCAGTTCCTTCTACAGTACAGATGCAGCCATTCAAAATGCGCGGGCGATACCGCATTATTTTCCGGTACGCTGTACGCAGTCTACCGCAAGTTACCGGTAAATACCGCGAGTTACCGGTAAATACCGCTAGTTACCGTAAATTCTCCTATAATACGACAAGCAAAATAATAGTATCCGGAATTTCCGCAAGGTGGAGCTAATAAAGCTCAACCTCTCATGTTTGAGCTGTGGCCATCAAAGTCTTTAACGAAGATATTACTAATAGTATTAATAATGAATGACCTTGGACAAGCTGTAAATGTAAACTCAAAGTATTGCCCTGGTCAACATTCTTTTTTTCATTGACCGTCTTTGTAAAAGTAACACCACAGCATTAGACGTTCATTGTCTTCCAATCGAGTCGAGTTGACATTGGAAGCTTGCCACTCCCGGACTGTTACACCAACGCATTAGCATGTTAAAGCGATTTCATTGAGGAGCCCAGCTACCAGTTAACACTGTACTTCCTACTTTGAAAATACCTGTGAAACCGGTTTAATTCGTCACAGCCAGCACTCCGGCAGAGAGGGGGTTGTACTCGTAAAGTAGAAGCAGGCGAGATTTCCAGCGAAAGACTCCCCTCCCCCCCCTCAAAAACCCAGTAAGCAGTAATGCTTTATGTTGAAAATTGAGGTGGATTGTGTTTATGATAAAGAGGATAAACTGGTATGGGAGGAGGGTTTGGTTTTGCATAAGGGGCGGGATTATGATAATTGGAGGAATTTGCGAGAGTATAATGGTTTGATATATTTGATTTTGTATTGTGGTCGTTATCTATGTTTTTGGTTGGTATTATGTTTATATGGTTGTTTTTGTTGGTTGGTTGTTATTATGGTTATTAATAATACGATCTATAGTTGAAATCTGAGCCTAAATAAAAAGAAAAAGCAAGTGATTAGGTTTATGAGCAATCTAATTACTTATTTGTTTAAAACGCTATATAAAATAAAGTTTATTATTAATTTGCTGGACAGAGCGGTGAACATTATTATGCATAAGACAAAGATAACGATCCTGATCAGTTTAGAAATCTGTGAACGCTGTAAGGTTTTTACTTCTTAAACTTTTAAAATACATGTTTCGAATAGAAAGAAATCCTCTTCCTGGTACAGTCGCATGAAGAGAGAGGCGAAACAGCCCTACACAGCCCTGTCGCAGTACACGAATATAATCATATCGTTATTAAATTCTTTAGATATGCGATTCCATATTATATTAGCAGAAAAGCTTAAAACTACCACTTTTTCACACGCTATTTCACATTTAAGTTAAATTTAATTTATTTATATATTATATATTTATATCTCTGACCAAGGGAAACGTCTCATTTTTTCAAAGAAATGTTTGTTTGTTGATTGTTATCAAAAATGACTTAAATTCGATCATGTTGTGATATTTTGAAATATAAAAGTCAATTGATTGTCCATAATATCTCTATTCTATTTTTTCGAAGAAATGTTTGTTAAAAGAAAAGTCCAGCAGCAGCTGGATTTGAACACACAACCCGTGAGTTGGTAGTCGGGCACGTAGACCAGTAGGTTACAGGGGAAGTCGCATGAAGAGGGAGGCGAAACAGCCCTACACAGCCCTGTCGCAGTACACGAATATAATCATATCGTTATTAAATTCTTTAGATACGCGATTCCATATTATATTCCCTATTAATCAAATTCTAAAAGTATGCTTGTTGACTCCGGTATCTCTTTAGTTAAAGACTTCGATGCTTAAAATGTTTAGGGAGAAATGGAATACTGGTGTGTATTTTTTACTTTAAAGTACCAAGACCAGCCATATACAGTACTGTATGTTTATGTTCCAAAATTAATATCTTTTATGGCCTTCACACGCGTTACAGTATGCTCCTATTCTTTTTATGCTCAGCTACTAAGATTTCCCTTCAGTGGTAAAATTCAATATCTACAACGGGCACAGTAAAGACGTTTACTGTACTGTAAATCTTTCTACGACAGACCAACGGACCACGAGTGCCCCTGTCGGTCAACCAATCACGTACCGCGGTACCCCGTGTCATCTTGCGTCATGATGTGCGACGCCGCAGCCAATTACATCCGGTACGTGTCTGTACCGCTCACTTTGAATGGCTGCATCTGTACATAAATATCTTTTATTAAATCAAATGAATTGATAGATCGGTGTTTTTATTAAAAAGCAGACATACTGAGTTTGGGCAGATAATTAATCCAATGCAATTATGTTAAATTAATATGTGTATCATTGTAGTATACTTGAATAACACAAATGTCCAGACAGTATCTAAAGCACACGGTTTTTGATTATAGATATGAGATTGCATATATGCATATGGTTCTTTGGAAATTTTCTTATAATTCCACATTTAAGAGGTTCAAATTACTAACTTTGTTATGAAGGGGAAATACAATACAATCAGGTCAACATGCCTGGAATGCTTTTGGAAAGCTTCCATTCCCGATACTTAATATCAGGGCGTATAATATTCAGATAACTCTTATGGTTAATTATTGCAAAAAAAAAGCATGGAATATTAATAGGTGAATAGGTTGTTCCAAATATTAATAATATGACAAAAGATTTTTATTTGAAGTTCACATATGATTGAGAGAAAACGTTTTTTTCACTCCCTTTGTGAAACAAACCTGAAGATCTTTCTTACAGTTCTTTTTAGATTTCTTAGATTTAGTAATAAATTGGAAACATCTTCATACCTACCTAATGTGTCTATCAATAAGCTTTCTTAGATGTGTTAGGAGGTCATTAAGAATATATTTTGTTTGTTTTTTTATTTCAGGGCACAAAAACTTTGCATTTTCATTTGTAGAGAGGCTTTCAATAAAAGCAAATAACCACTTTTATGAAAGAACACTTATACATAATTTAAAGTGACTGGTGATAAAATGGCAAACTGCATATTTCATTAAAGAGTTGTCACCACATAAGTTCTCTAAGTAAACTTTGAAACTGCTCAGTAATGTTAGTAAATCATACTGAGTCTTTCAAGGTACAATGAATGTTCTTTAAAACAGCACGCCAAGATGGCTGGCTCTGCTGGCAGAGTAGCAGTTCATCTATATTGAACTCTTGAGGTTAGATCCCACCTAGAACTCAACAGTAATGAGGTTGCCAGTATGTTCATTTCCAAAGGATTATTTATCGACATATCCTTCACAAGCATCACAGCAATTCCTTTTGCATGGCTTATGGTAATATTCTATACCTGTATATTGTTAATGTTGATAGAAGAATAGTTAGAAAACTAAAAATAATCAGTTATATAACTTCAAAAATTATTTTGTTAATATACAAGACTTGTTACATTTGCTGTTCTGGTCATTTTAGAGATCAATAATAATTATTAGTGGTTGATACATATCCTTTTTCTGGACTGCCAGATGCAATTTTCATATTAAATACAAACAATCCTGTAAATGTAATAGGGATTTATAAGCTAAGAAGAATCATTGTTTAGCTGAAAAATACAGTAGTCTTTTTTAATATATAACTTAAGAAATAATAAACAATAAGTGTAGTTTATACTATTGACAGCAAATACAGTACTGTGATGCTTTTACTAGTTTACCATCAAAACTACTGGATGTGTCAAGTAAATATATAAAGCCTTCTTTTTCATGTAGTTTTATTCATTGAATATCTATTGATGATTTAATTATGGGTACATGAGCCATCTAAGCTATCCAATCTGACACACAGAAACATATTTTCTAAGCCTTGTGAATGAATTCATTAATTATTCAGCTGAAATGGTGAATTTAGAAGCAGAAGTTTGTAGTTTCTCTGTGCTTGTCTGATTTTTTTTCTTTTATATTACTGTCATTGAGAATTACACTGATTTGTTCTCATATTACATGCAGTACAGAAAATTGATGGACGTGTTCTGATTACAAAATACATTGTATCAGTCAATTAGTAGATCTCTTGGCATTTACCCATTACATTTCTTTTCTGGATATCTGGATTTGCTTTTTTTCAGAGTTTGAACTCAAAATATGCCACTTGATTTCCTTTGTTCTGCTTTTAAAGAACTAATTTAAGAATCATGCAATATTTCAAGTCAGATTTCTCCCTTCATGTTTTTTTCATCATTTAAGAACTACAGATATGAGAGTCTTCTTAATTGTAATTCGTATGCACATACACACAGATGAAAGGGTTGTCAATTGTTCAACTAGTAGAAATGGTACATTGGTGTCAAATTCTCAGGGAATTTCTGATTTCTGATCTCCTTTCAACTCCAATTGAATGTACAGACAAATGTAAACTTATACAAAATATGTGGAAAGCCAGTTGTTATTTTAGCAACAAATGTATTGAGTGATGCTTTACAAATAATCAATTAATTAAAATAATCTCATGGACATTAATTAATTGATATAAGAAACGTTTAAGAAGACACAGATATGTAGTTGAAATTTACCTAAAAGCCTGGAAAGAAAGGAAACTTTGAACTACTAGTAAACCTCTGGCTTTCTTCATTTTCTCCCAAGGATTGTGTACGTTTTGTAAAAGAGAATAGTCAGAATAACAAAAATCAGTGCTGTATCTATAGTCCTTTATTGTGCAAGCAACGTGCAATGACATGAGCAACAGACAGCAAGAACCTATAGGAAGAGCATTGTTTTATTTGCCATTTACGAGATGTAGCTAAACCATATGGAAATGGGAAATCAAACAAGAATCGTTGACTTAACAATACACACCATGTTATAATATATATATATATTATAATATAATCTATATATACTTACGTGAAAAAAGAAATACAACACCTCCTCCTCCATACTCTGGCCTTCCCTTCTGCATGGAACAGGCTGCTGCAGTGGAAGAGTGACTCATCCATGAAAAGGTCCTGATGCTACTGGCGACGAGTCCATCACAGCCTCTGTTTGCCCCTAGCTAGTAAGCTGTGACATCTAGGAGGTGTGAGCAGAGGGCCTCTGGTCGCTTTGCTCTAAGGCCAGGAGCATGGAGCCTCACTGTCCTGTCACTGATGCGGGCATTGTGTCTGCCAGCAATTTCAGTTGCAGTATAGGTGGCAGATCTGGAACGATCTCTCAGATGGGACAGTCTGATGTGTCGGTCCTGGTCTGGTGTGGTCACTCGAGGGTGACCGTGTCTTGGACGGTCATCTGTCCTAATGGTCTGCTGAAACCTTCCCTGACGTCGGGTCACAGTGGAGCGGCTTACTCCATAGTGTCTGGCAACGCTGGCACATGACATGCGTTGTTGGTCTGAAGAGGCGGAAAGCAAGTTAATAGACTGCTTTGATAGTACAGACTGGGACGCATTCAGAGCTCCCGACACAGATTTAAATGAGTATACGGATGCGGTCACCAGCTACATTAAATACTGCACCGACATTTGTGTACCAGAAATGAAAATTAGGTCATTTCCCAATCAGAAACCGTGGTTCAACAATGACATTCGCAATAAAATAAAAGATAGATCCACCGCGTTCAAATCGGGGGACAAAGAGCTGTACAAGAAATCATGTTATGCATTAGAGGAAGCCATAAAACGTGCCAAACGGAGCTACAGAGTGCGGCTTGAAACGCAGTGCACTGACACCCGGAGGCTGTGGCAGGGATTACAGTCAATCACAGGCTACAAGGGCTGCAGCCAGGAGATTGACACGAACAATGCATCCCTGCCTGACGAGCTGAACCACTTCTATGCCCGCTTTGATGCTCTGAACACGGGCAATGCTGAGAAGACCCCAAGTGTGCAGGGCGAGTTTGTTCTGAAACTCTCAGAGCAGGACGTGCAGAAGACTCTTGGATTGATGGGATACCACCTCGCGTCCTGAGGACATGTGCAGCCCAGCTGGCCACAGTGTTTACGGACATCTTTAATTCCTCCCTGTCACAGTCCATGGTCCCCACCTGCTTTAAAAAAAACACTATTGTTCCAACACCCAAAAAGGCAAAAGTGACATGCCTGAATGATTACCACCCAGTAGCATTAACATCTGTGGTGATGAAATGCCTGGAGAAGCTGGTGTTGTCACACATCAACTCCTCCATCACAGAGTCCCTGGACGCCTTGCAGTTCGCCTACCAGAACAACAGATCAGTGGATGATGCTGTCTCCCTGGCTCTGCATACAGCCTTGGAACACCTGGACACTAAGAACTCGTATGTGAGAATGATGTTTGTGGACTACAGTTCAGCATTCAATTCCATCATACCCAGTCAACTGGTGACAAAGCTCAGGGGATTAGGTCTGTGCAACTCTGTCTGCAACTGGCTGCTGGACTTTCTTATCAAGAGACCACAGGTGGTGCGGATAGGCAATAAAACATCAACACCACTCACCCTGAGCACTGGAACCCCACAAGGCTGCTGTCTGAGTCCAAGGTTGTACTCCCTATTTACTCACGACTGCACAGCAAGACACAGCAACAACAGCATCATTAAGTTTGCCGATGACACCACTATAATAGGACTGATCAGTGATGATGACGAGTCCAGTTACAGGGATGAAGTTGTACAGCTGCTTAGGTGGTGCCATAACAATAACTTGGACTTGATCGTAAAGAAAACGAAAGAGCTAATAGTGGACTTTCGGAGACACAGGCCATACACTCACAGCCCACTCAGTATTGATGGAATGGAAGTGGAAACTGTCACCAGCTTTAGGTTTTTGGGAATTCACATCTCTAAAGATCTTACCTGGACTGTGAACACTGACTCTATCATGAAGAAGGCTCAGCAGCGCCTTTATTTCTTGAGGTGCCTCAAGCGATGGGGGATGCCAATACATGTGTTGGTGAACTTCTACCGCTGCACCATCGAGAGCGTCCTCACCAATGGGATCACCGTGTGGTATGGCAACACCTCTTTGCGAGAAAGAAAGGCACTGCAGAAAATGGTCAATATGGCCCAGAAGATCATCGGCTGCGGTCTCACCGAGATTAAAGCTCTATGAGGACCGGTGCCGTGGTAGAATTCTGGCCATCACAGAGGACAGTCACCACCCCGGGCATGAGCTCTTCACCCCACTGCCCTCAGGCAAGAGATATAAGAGCATACGGACACTTACCACTAGATTCTTCAATAGCTTCTATCCACAAGCAGTGAGTCTGGCGAACACATTTAGCCATCCCCCTCGGACCACACCTACACCATCACCATCTACCTCTTTATGATTTCTTATCTATTGCACATCTCCAGTCATTGTTTACACGTCTGTATTGTTTACATTCAAACTGTCTACATGTTTACTTGCACATTGTCTATTGTTTGTTTGTACATTGTCTTGATACACTGTTTGCACTTTGTCTTGTTTTTTACAATTGTTTTACAATCGAGAGACTTTCTGTAAGTAAGAATTCCATTGTACCAATACCGGTTACATATGGCAATAAAGTTCAAGTTCAAGTTCCCTGCAGCATGCCAATAGCCCTCTCCCTTGCTTCTGGTGACATTCAAAGCATTATGGAATGCACAGAAAACTGACTAAGTGTGGCCTTTTTCATGCAGAGACCTAAGCTTTGAATTAAGGCCTTTTTAAAGGTGACCTGATCAGGCATTGTTTCACCTGGACCTTGTTGGGTAAAAGTGCACCTAACAAGCTTTCATGTGAAAATCAATTTTACCTACCAAAAAAGGCTGACTAATAGTTTTTACATCTGTAGCATGTTTCCTTTAACATGACTGCTGCTATAAACTGAAGAACACATAAATAGTTCAAATCAAGGTGTCCTTTGTAAATATATAATATGAAATATATTTAATTACTAGTGTAGCAGCAATGCTTGTTAATAAGACAGAATTAAGTGTTGCTGTGCTTTCCCAAATGAGGCCCCATCTCTCTCTTCATCTCTGTGGTGCAGCCACAGAGAAGCTATTCATGCAGGCTGATTTAAGGTGTTTTCTTTTGATAAGGAACAACTCCCAAATGGAGATGCACTTAGCTAAGCCTGGCTATCATGATCAATGGTCATCCCTGGTGCCCATCTGTCTAGGGAGTGCCAGAGGACATCTGGACTGCATTCCTAAGTGTCAGGAGTAAGTGACTCGTCTCTCACCTTGGTCAACCAATCAGGGACTGGTAGGGCGTGGTAACACCATGTGGGTCTCCAATGCCCACTGTAGCGGTGAGGCTTATTAATAAGGCAGAATTAAGTGTTTCTGAGCTTTCCCAAATTAGGCCTAATTTCTCTGTTCATCTCTGTGGTGCAGCCACAGAGAAAGAATTCATGCAAGCTGATTTAAGATGTTTTCTTGTGATAAGAAACCAGCTCCCAAAGGGGGATGCACTTAGCTAAGCCTGGCTATCATGATCAATGGTCATCCATTGGCGCCTATCTGTCTAGGGAGTGCGAGTTGGACATCTGGATTGCATTCCTAAGTGTCAGGAGTAAGTGACTCATATCTCACCTCGATCAACCAATCAGGGACTGGTAGGGCCGAGTAACCCACGTGGGACTCTGATGCCCATGGAACTTTCAGCCAATCAATGAGCTGAAGTTCCTCCAGGTAAAAACAGGCAACACAGAGATTCAACAAGATTCAGAAGGGATTCTGGAGAGGATTCTGTGGACTGTTCTAAAGGGAATTCAAAGGAGAATTCCAGGGCAGGACGGCCCAGGAGCAGAAGGCTCCCAAGGGCAGGACATCCTCGCAGCGCGCCTCCTGACCATCCTGAGACTCAGCCCGGACAACCACGGAACGGCCAGTGTGTCCGAGTGCCAGAACTTTCCTTTGTTCTAAGAGTCTAGAGTGGAGGTTGCCAGAGAGTAACCAGCAGCAGGCCTCGTGAACAGGTCGGAACTGTGGACAGCTGAATCACTATTCAGAACTAGCTCTTCATTAGGAACGAACCGGTCCTCTTCCTGACTTGCTGGGACCCACAGTCATCTTTTCTCCTGTGCACAAACTTTGCTAGTTAAAGCCAACACTAACTAGCCGGTCAGTGAGCATCAGCAGCGCACTGTCGCAAGCCGCACAGCACAGCCTGGCACCGAGCCAGAGAGCGCGGATTGGACAGCAACAGCCTGCAACTGTTTCTTTGTGCCCGCAGGAGATCTGAATCCCCAAAGATTGGATGAGTATTCAACTTCAATGCATTACAGCTCAAGAATTCAATTGTTATCCCAACCAGTTGATATCAATTTAATTCCTAAGAGTTATGTACTTGTTTCGAGTATCTAATGTAGAAGTTATAACCAAGTTCATTTATGAAACGGTCTTAATGAATGATATACTGAACGTATGTCCTCTTGATATATGTAACTCTTTGTAACTGACTGAATATATACCTTTTGTATTCTGATAACCCTCTCGATAAGATCTGTTAGGTTTAATGCATATTCTATGTATTAATAAATGTATCCTCGTGTATTAGTACCTGTGTGTGCGCGTTGTTTGAGTTATGTCGCATGGTTGGATTCTAAAGCCATCAAAAGAATCAACTTTGTGATTTACTGCTACAATTAATAATTGTCTCAGTAAATGCCCAAACCCTACAGAACTGGTGCCTTCAGAGAGCCAGTTTTCTTACATATTTGGCGTCCCTGAACGGCTATGAATCACTCCACCACCAAACTCTCAACCAATCAGCACACATCTGTGTCTTGGTCAAAAAGGTAGCACAAGCTCAGGTCAGGACTCTCCTTGGCCATTTTCGCGGACCCTCAGAGACAATCACGTGACAAGCGGTGTTTTCTGCACTGGGACTTGGACTTTGTTCTTAGTGCGAGGTCGAGGATCCCGTACGTACTCAGAATTCTGCAACGACCAGCGTGAATGTTCCGCTTGATCAACGGCAGCCTACAGTTGGTCCCTCGTCGACAACCTGAATAGCTTATTCAGTAGCAGCGCTGAACCGGGAACAAACCAGTTTTCTTCCTGTGCAAAAGAGTGACTTGCGAGAACCCGCGGTCACACTCTGTGCATAGAGACTTTCTACTAGTCAGCCGGACTACTAGTAGACTCCTGGGAGCAACGACTGCTCTGCATGCCACAGTTAGATTCCTCCATCCATCCTACTCCGAGCTGCACCTCGACTGTTTGGCCGGTAGCCAGAGGACGCCGAGACAACACCAATTGGGTGACTGCTGGGACAGAGTTTGCAACAGAGCCTGTCAGCTGGTTTGATGTTCGTGCCGGGAAATCCAAATCCGTACATAGTGGATAAGTAAACCCCATATCCTACATTGCGTCTCGAAAATGTAATTGTTACCTCAACACAAGTTGTTATCAATTTAATTCATGAGTAATGTATTTACTTCCGAGTCTAGTGTAACAGTGGGTAATAACACTGATTAGCGATTTGGTATAGCCGAACGGTATGTTGAAGTATATTCTCTGTTGTGTATCTCTTTGTGTTTGCATCTCTTCGAGATTATATACCTTGTATTTTGATAACCCTCACAGTAAGGTCTGCTGCCTGTATCCAGGCAGACTGGTATTTGTTTGGTGCACAATTTATGTTTAATAAATGTATCTCGTGTATTGAATCCGTGTGTGTGCGTTGTTAGTTGTTCTGGTGATTGATTTTCTAAAAGCCATAACGAACCACCTCGTGATTACTGCTACAATTAATAATTGTCTCAGTAAAATCACAAAACCCTTACACTAGAAATATTTTTCGTTAATTTGGATCAAGTGGCACATCTCTCCCCATTTTTGAGAACATAAGGGCAATCCCCTTCCTTCCTTTATGTGTTATTTATCCCTGCTCTGTATTTGCATCTGTGTAATACATTTATTTTTTTAATATAAATTGTTGTTCTGTATTCTTGCAAACTTACAGCTTATGTGCATCTAAATAGGAATCATCAGATATTAGGCTTTTAAGACTGAAAATATGAGTTGTGAGCTAACGTAGCTAACATGACCTAATAGGACAGAATAACAGTCACAAAGTTATGAAATGGAAAGCAGCATGCATGCTGTGTGAGTAGGAGCGTTTAAGATAAAGGGCTGAGGTGGGAATTCACAGCAACCAATATGACAAAGTAAATAAAAGCAGCAGGGAAGAAAGGAAAGAATTAACGATGAAATTATCTGTTTGGTATTGAAAGATCTCAGCATAGAAAATTGATTAAAATCACATTTCAATAAAGAGGAGAGGACTATCCATTAGGGGAATTGGGTAAAACATGAATACACAGATATTTAATTTCTTCCAGAATTTTTCATCTGAGTAATTAGAAAATCCAAATGGAAAGAATTGTGTTAAACAAGCTAATGGATTTTGTTTTTAAGCTTTGGGTCTTAAGGATGCTTAAGAAGTGGAGGTGCTTTAACGGCAAATGAGATCACTGTACAAATGAGACCATTGTACAGATGCAGCCATTCAAAGTGCGCGGTACAGACACGTACTGGAGGTAATTGGCTATAATTGGCAAAATATCGCGGTACGTGATTGGTTGACCGACAGGGGCACTCGTGGTCCGTTGGTCGGTCGTAGAAAGATTTACAGTAAATGTCTTTACTGTGCCCGTTTTAGCATTGAATATTCATATGGAATTTTACCACTGAAGGGAAATCTTAGTACCGGAGCATACTGTAACACGTGTGAAGGCCATAAACGATATTAATTTGGAACATAAACATACAGTATATGGCTGGTCTCGGTACTTTAAATAAAAAATACACACCAGTATTCCATTTCTCCCTAAACATTTTAAGCTTCAAAGTCTTTAAGTAATGTGATACCGTAGTCAACAAGCATACTTTTAGAATTTGATTAAAAGGGAATATAATATGGAATCGCATATCTAAAGAAATTAATAACGATATAATTATATTCATGTACCGCAACACAAGAATAGTACACGCTGTACATTGTCTGTTGATAATGTTTCTGTAGTGCTTTTTCAGCACTCTGCATGTGACCTTGCTGGTGGCACTGTGGGTTAGGTTCCTGAATCCCACTGGAGTTAAAAGACTTTTTTTTTAACAAACATTTCTTTGAAAAAATAAAACGTTTCCCTGGGTCAGAGATTAAATAAAACCTCACTCGCACCAAACAAATTTATATTTCTAAATATCACAACATGATAGAATTTAAGTCATTTTAATAACAATGAATAGTCACCTATGCGTTACAATATAAACATTTATATTGATTTAAATCACGTTTTGATTTAAATCGCAAACGTGTGTTTAAATATATGTGTTTTTTATTCACAATCAGACAAATGCAACATAAATTGATATCTTTATCTTCTAAGTATCTTAATAAACTTTCAGCATAGCTTTCTCCCCGTTTAGATTTATTTTTCTTGGGATCTTGGGATCAAATGTGGAAAGATTAGATTGTAATCATTTTTATTTTTTATATACATTTTAGAAAAGTGTAATCTATACTAAAAAGCTGTACACCACCTGCTATAAAGATACGTATTGTAATACTTTCGGGTTCGGATAGGACAGACACAAGAACTCAGACTTGCGGAGTTAAAGCAAGTTAAAGCCTTGATTTTATATATCACCTTTAAAAGTGGCATCTCAAAGCAAAGTAAATACCCAACACTGATTGTCCCCATCTGTCATGCTAATAAAGCACCTTGAATTGAATTGAGAGAGAGAGCCTCAGGACAGCACTGCTAGAGCACCACAACTCAGACCCAAGCAGATCACAGCACAGATCAAACAGCAAATCTCACACACTGGGACACACACACACAAACACAACATAAACTGGAATGCTACAGAACCCTAAACAGACAATACACACTAGCCGAATATTTGACCAAATTAAAAAATAACAAACATAAACAGACCCTGACGAAGTACAGTCTCAGTGACCACAACCTGGCCATAGAAACTGGGCGACACAGGCAGACCTAGCTGCCCAGAGAGGACAGGCTGTGCTCCCACTGCCAGCGGGGAGAAATAGAGACAGGGGTGCACTTCCTACTGCACTGTGACAGATACTCTGGGATTAGAGAAACATTCTTCCCGAAATTCAGAAATCTAATCCCAGAGTTTCCACACCTGCCAAAACCACAACAGGTCCCAATCCTACTGGGAGAGGGAGGAGGGAACTCAGTTGATCTGGCAGCCCAGTATGTGATCTCCTGTCACAGCCTGAGGAACAGTGAGTCTGTCTCCCAATAATGCGCCAGCCGCCTACAGTATATGTCAATATTTTATAATATGTCTTTGTTGTAAATGTCTGTAACATGTCTGTAGATTTTATTTTACTTCTATTTTTTGTCTTGTTCCATGTTAATTTTATTATTTTTATTTGCTTTGGCAACACTGATTGTACCCATCGGTCATGCTAATAAAGCACCTTGAATTGAATTGAATTGAAAGAGAGAGAGAGAGAGAGAGAGAGAGAGCACAGCCAGGACAGACAGGCAAATAAGATACACTCCACAGACATTCACAACAGCGACATGTCATAAAACGTTTGCACATATAGTAAAATTATTATTTGTTTTTCAGGAAGTTAAAAAAACACTTGAATTACTTATCCAGTCTCTCGAAATAAAATTATTTTTCAAGCAATGCAACTAACGTCGGGGAACGTGTTTTTTTTAATCCAACATTGACAGCCACATTTTAAATCTTGTCAGTCAGCTCTTTTTTCTCTATTTGAATTGTGGTGATTCAAACAACTTGGGATAACAAGTGGTCTCAAAGTCACAGAGCTCACAGAGCTTCAACAACAGATGACAATTCCCTTAGTCCTTCCTTAGTCTTCCTGAAATTGTCAAATTATGAGTGAATAAAAGCATTTTATTAAAAACTTAATAAAATTATTGTTTTAATCGCGTATCTAAGGAAATAGCAGTATAACCTTGTTCATGCACAAACAGTGGCATGTTACATTATTAATTTGGGTGTCTCCTCTTGCCAGAAAGCTCTAAATTGCATTTTGAGTGCGGTTTTTGACCTTTTTTAAATTGCAACCCATAAATAAAGCTGATACTGTTTAGACTTTTAATTATTTAAAACAGTATTACAGCAGCACAATGCACAATGCAACGTAAATTGCAAAAATGCACTTGGAATCTGTCCAAGCCCCACTTTGTCAGGCATTTTCTTTTACTGTAACGGACATAAAAACTCCCTTGCTTTTAACAGAGCGTTTCATAATTTCTAACTACAAAAATTATTTAAACTGCGACACTTATCATTCAACCAGAGCTCGAAATATCACAAGGATCCTCAAGAGCACAGCAAAGACTGTATTAAAAGTATACTAGTGACAAAGTAGTATACTTTAGATCTTTTTTCTGAACCGGGGAAAATCTGATCATGTTTCTCTATAACAATGATAAAAAACATTATTTTACATATCACTTTTATGTGATATCACCTTAAGGACAGCACATACAAGGGTTAACTGCACAATGGCCCGCAAAGAAATTTAAAATAGTCTTCTTAAGTTGTGAGGGCAAGAGTGGATTGCAGAAGGCATAATCAGCAAATTAGGAAAACAAAGAACAGGACAGGTGAGACGTGTATCCAGAGAGCGAGAGATCAGAAAAAGGAGCAGCTGTTATGCCCAGGTTTTACGCTCTCTCTCTGCTGAATGAATTAAAGCATTTTATTAAAAACGCGTTTGCGTTTGTCTGGGTATTTACTTTGTAATCTGTGGTTTACATCTACTGTATTGCTTTGAGATGCCACTTTTAAAGGTGATATGTAAAATAAAGTTTTTTATTATTGTTATAGAGAAACTTGATCAGATTTCCCTGGTTCAGAAAAAAGACAACTAAAATCTGTAATCTTTCCACTTGTATGTCATCGGAAAATACAAGAAGTTTCTGCTTTGTGTAAGGATGGTATCAAAAGTAATCTAAGTGGTGAGAAAGCTGTGCTCCTCAAAGCGCTTTACAGGATAAAAACAATAACAACAATAGTGTTAGGCTGGGGCAAATGATTTTTTTATAGAAATACAAAATGAGATATAATGATCTGTTCCAGCTTAGACATTAACGAGTACAAACCCCCTCTCTGTGGGAGTGCTGGCTGTGACGAATTAAACCAGTTTCAAGGGTATTTTCAAAGTAGAAGGGGGCAAGCTTTTCCAGCGAAAGACAACTCCCCCCCTCCAAAAGTACAGTACTTACTAGTTAAGAAAGCTAGGCTCCTCAATGAAATCGCTTTAACATGCTAATCCGTTGATGTAACAGTCCGGGCGTGGCAAGCTTCTAATGTCAACTCGACTACGGCGAAAGGAACCCTTCTTTCATTGGAAGACAATGAACATATTCTAGCCCTAAATGAATTAATAGCAAACGTGGTTTACATAAAAGACATTTTGCCAAGAAAGTTTAGCCTTTGTCACTAATGAAACCACTAAATAAAGACATAAATATAGAAATCTAAAGATTTTTTAAATACATGACTTTGCTAAAATTTATTTTAAAATAAAAACGATTACAAACGCCAGCGGAGAGAGAGAACAGGGGAGGGGTGTTGGATTTGCTATGGGCTATGGAAATTAGGTCTATTTGGGAATGTGGAGTTACATGTTCTGGCTGTTTGTGAATTATCGTTGCTGAGTATAGAGTGTTGAGGTATTGATTTTGAGATTTCTGAAAAGAACCTGTAAACGCTACAATATTATATTAGCAGAAAAGCTTAAAACTACCACTTTTTTACACGCTATTTCACATGTTAGTTAAAGACTTCGATACTTAAAATGTTTAGGGAGAAATGGAATACCGGTGTGTATTTTTTCTTTAAAGTACTGATTCCTGGAATCTGACTGGCTGACACCCTTCTGAAGTGGTTCCATAATATCTGGTATACGGAAAAGAAAGCGTTGATAAAAAAGCCTGGATTCTCATGTATCTGATACAAGTATCTTTTAATACAGTCTTTGCTGTGATCTTGAGGATCCTTGTGATATTTTGAGCTCTGGTTGAATGATAAGTGTTGCAGTTTAAATAATTTTCGTAGTTAGAAATTATGAAATGCTCTGTTAAAAGCAAGGGAGTTTTTATGTCCGTTGCAGTAAAAGAAAATGCCTGACAAAGTAGGGGTTGGATAGATTCCAAGTGCTTGTACAAATGTGCTAAAGAAATTATACTTTGAGTTTACAGCTTGTCCAAAGTCATTCATTATTAATACTATTAGTAATATCTTCGGCAAAGGCTTTGATGCATAAATATTTCTGATAAAGGTAGGTTGTGTACTTTTGTCCAACTGAGCAATCTTGCTTTCATAAAATATACCAACTTTTTAATGATTGATGATTAACATGCTGTAATACACAGTTTAATTTAAAAGCTCAAATGCTGTACATGAGAGGTTAAGCTTTATTGGCTCCTACTGGCGGTTTTACAAAGTGATGCCGGATACTTTCTGGCATGACGTCAAATGACACGATTACAGTAACTCCGTGATACTGTGTGATACTGCGACACGCCCACTGGGGTATACCGCGAAATACCCCACCAATTTTGAATGGCTGCATCTGTAGCTAAGGTTCCTCTGCAAAATTGTTAATTTGCTAGCTGTTGTTTTTGTATCTAAAAATGTTGAATTACGTGGTCATCTGTTGTTACAATTCTGGATATGCCATGATCATCCATGAAAATGAATTTCTCATGAATTTACCACTCTGTTTGAATGGTCTGTAGTTGCAGACATGATGACAAATCTCTGAAAAGCATTCCCCAGAATATTTTGCTATTTCCACAAACCTTTCTTTTTAAAATTAAGCCTTATTTCCATTTATTTGAATGTATATACTGGATAGCAATGAAAGTGTGATTCTGTTTGGGCTTTTGTATGGCTTTATGGAGGTTCATATGTCAAATGCATTATTTCAGTTCCTTATTTTCAAGGTTATTGTGATTAACTGCTCAACAAAAGCATACCATAACTTGATGTCTTATTTCCCACTCCTGTCTCTCCAAGGCCTCTCCTCATTGTTTGCTATGTATGCTATCTAGAAACATTTATTTGCAAATTAACTGACATTTGATCCTGCTTTTGTCCTGTATGTTTCTTTTCTAAATTGTCCAAGCATGATAATACCTGATAATGCTCCCTTACATAATATTGTCCAGCAAGTCTTGCAGCCATATCACCCTCCCAGTATACTGGGGCAGAGCGGTGGCTCTGTGGCTAAGGATCTGCACCTGTGACCGGAAGGTTGCCGGTTCAAATCCCGCGGCCAGCAGAGGAATCCTACTCCGATGGGCCCCTGAGCAAGGCCCTTAACCCCAACTGCTCCAGGGGCGCCATACAATGGCAGACCCTGCGCTCTGACCCCAAGCTTCTCTCCCTGTCTCTGTGTCTGTGTCTCCCTGGAGAAAAGCTGGGGTATGCGAAAAGACACATTCCTAATGCATGAAATTGTATAGGGCTAATAAAGAAACATTATTATTATTACATTATTACTGACGGGGACACTATATTGTAAAAAGGCGCTGTCCTTCAAATGAGACATAAAACTGATGTCCTGAGTTTCTGTGGTCATTAAAAATCCCAGGGTGTTTCGAAAAAAGAGTAGGGGTGTTACCCTCGCATCCTGGCTAAATTTCCCACTGGCCTTTACCAATAATGGCCTCCATCTATGAATTGGCTTCATCACTCTGTTCTCCTCCCCACTTATAGCTGATGTGTGGTGAGCGTTCTGGTCCACTATGGCTGCTGTCGCATCATCAAGGTGGATGCTGCACATTGGTGTCCCCATTACCTGTAAAGCACTTTGAGTGGAGTGTTCAAAGAAAAGTTATATAAGTGTAAGGAATTTATTTATTTATTTATTTATTTATAATACAGGGAATACATTTCATCAACCATTACATATGCTTTCTCCAAAAGTGAATATTGGGGTTTTAGATATCATTCTCAACTGAAAGACATTATTTTTGCAAAATGTAATTTTTTGTTTCAGAAAAAAGTCATGTAAAGAAATGTTTGGGAATAAATGTTTTCACTAAATCAATAATTATGCAATAACTTGCTCTTCTAATACAACTATGTATCAGATTTTTGAGAAGTCTAATATTGACTGTGACTGATAATGAAGTATATTTTAACACATGCATGTGAATGATAGATGTTTGCATTTTGTTTATGTAAAGACTCTTTACATTAAAATATACAAAAACATACAATAAAATATAAAATAATTGTACATTTTTACATTAAAATATTTGGTTATTAACACTTTAAAAATGGGAAGAATTTACATTTAGGTTTTCTCAAGGAAAAAGTTGTGTTTTATATACACAAATTTATGTAAGTGTCAAGAAAAAAAACTGAATATGATTTCGGGATTTGACTTATTTGACATAGACTTCAAAAGAATATTCATATAATAAAGGGATATCAAGTATAACTTTTCTGTTGGTAATAATGCTAACTTGCATTTAAAAACTGTCAAGTAAATGTTACTCTGTTGTACAGGAAATTGTTAAGACTCTGCAATAACTGAGTTTTCAAGATACTTTGATCTAAGTTCAAACAGGGGTTTGATCTTCTCTGTTGTATCCTGTAGTTGTATAAGAGGTATTTGTAAAAGGAATGCAAAACACTACTCATACCTACAGAAGAATTGTTAAAAATATCTCTGAAAAGCTATGAGCAGTTTTTTTTAATGTGGAAATTCACTTTGACCATAGTAACTGAACAAAGAACATAATTAATATTTCAGCTGTGACATTTAAAAACAATGCAATAACATGCAATGCCAACTAGATATTAACAGAGAAAAGTTTTGAGATTACATATCAAATACTACAATTTAAAAAAAAATCAAATTAAATTCTGTCAGTCAATCTGCTGGTATAAAGTCAGCTTTGTCCTTGTATCTTTCCAGAAATCAGTAAGATCTTATGATAATTGCTATGTCCTAGAATCCTGGCATATGAATCAACTAATATGTGCAAATATTCTGTTAACAAAAATAACTTTTGATGATGAAAACAATACATATATACTGTAAGAAACAATACTCAGTTACGACTTACAGTAGGTTAGTTTGGTTAAAGTTATTAATTTCATTCATTTGTTTTTTTTTATTTGTTGTAAAATAATGCATAGAAATAACATTAAATAATATTATTTTGTCACAATGCTTGTACAACTAAGATTTAGCTTGAAAAAGTCATTAAACAGTTTCCCTCAAGCCACTGTCATTGTGTCAGTTGCTGCCTGGCAGATGTCAAATACATGATGTCATGGTGCATAGAACAGGGCAACTGCTGCCTTTATAGTTTTGACAGTCTTATTCTAGATTTCCAAAGTTAAATTCAGAAGTAAGTAATTAATAACAAGTTTAAAAACTACTAAAATCTGAGTCTCGTAATAAATGGAATAAAAATTAGTCCAGAAGGAAACTGATCTAATTAATTAAATTACAGCAGGTGAGCAATGAAGTAGATATGCAGATCTACAGTATGTGTATAGGATAATGATACATCATTATTAAGCACAGAGGAGTCTTTAAAATGTTTGCTCACAAAACCTTTCCATCTTTGGCTATTCTAAGAAATTAAACAACCTTCTTAGGTACAGATGCAACCATCCAGCACATACAAGGTGTAGATATTCGAAAAGCACAAGGGATCCTGCGTTAAATTGCAGTGCACATACCAAAAAGTGCTGCATATTACCACATGCTTTTTTTAAATAGGGTTAAATACCAGGTGGAGATTGGAAAGCTTAATGTCTCCTGTCACCAGAAACCGCCAGGCTTTGAATCCTGGTCAATGCTGAGGGACAATCTTTTGCCAATTACAGAATTTACATTGTATACTGTTTAATAATTTTACACTTTGTATTACAGCATGTTACACATTAAACTGATTAAAAAGTAGATATATTTTATAAAAGCAAGATTGCTCAGTTGGACAAAAGTACACAACCTTCCACCTTCTTCATAAATATTTTAATCGCGCCCGGCTCCTCAATGGAATGCCTTTAACCTACTAATGCGCCAAGCACATTTCATGGCCTATTGTGTTTTAAAGAAGATGGGAGTTTTTAAAATACATTTCAGAAAAGTGTAATCTATACTTATTCAATTATTCAATACCACTTGATAGTTACATTGATGGAGATAAGAATTCAAGTTGATACTGTTTAGACTTTTAATTATTTTAAACTGTATTACAGCAGCACAATGCACAATGCAACATAAATTGCTACCTTTGTATTCTGCGTAATAATGTTTGCCTCTCTGTCCAGCAAATTAACAATAGTAATAATAATGAACTTTATTGTATATAGCGCCTTTAAAGGTGGCTTCACAAAGCGCTTTACGGGATAAAAACAACAATAACAACAACAATATTGTATTTCACTGCACTTTGACAGATCGTCTTTAAATCAATTGTTGTCAGAATTTCTACGCCCCCAGACTAACAAGGGCTCTGAGAATGCTCTGGGCTTTTCACTGATAAACTTGTGTTAACAAAAACACAAGTTTGCTTAAGAGCTGTTAAACCGGTTTTTATCTATTTTATCTATTTTTCGGCACAGCCAGCCGGCTGTCCAGTGGTATTAAATGCAACTTTTTTTTATAGATGACTTTGCTAAAATGTATTTAAAAATAAAAACGATTACAATTGGCACGCCTGTAGCTTTTTCACGAAACCTCCTAGAGTTACGAAAACACTTGCTTTGTGTCACATTGTGTGACTGTTTTCACAGCTTTTTCACGATTTTTTTTTATCGAATACAAAATGAAATACTGTATAATGATGTGCATGAACAAAGTTATACTGCAATTTTCCTTAGATACGCGATTAAAAAAAAAATATTTTTGAATCCCCGGCGGAACACATTCCATAAGAATCAACGCTTTACTTCGCGCTTTACAACCCTTACTTCGTGCGACAAGAAAAGAATTCGTGATCAGATCAACGAAACGCTTCGTAGAAGGAGGCGCTCTTTTCCTCTAGTCTAACAGTCTGTCCATAAACAAAACATTCCTGTTAGACAAGAGGAATTGAAAAAAAACAATTTTGTCAATGGAAACCGGTGTGTGTGTCTCTCTCTGCTGGATGTCCCTCTCACTCTCTGCTGAATGAATAAAAGCATTTTATTAAAAACGCGTTTGCGTTTGTCTGGTATTTACTTTGGTCCCTTTTAACTGTTTTTCGATCTACTGTATTGGTTTTAGATGCCACTTTTAAAGGTGATATGTAAAATAAAGTTATTATTATTGTTATAGAGAAACATGATCAGATTTTCCCTGGTTCAGAAAAAAAGATCTAAAGTGCTACACATAACTTTCTTAATTCGATGTATTTAAAGCAGTGAACTACTGTAGGTGTAACATAACATTCAGAAATACAATCACGTATTTGAAAAATAAAAACGATTACAATCTAATCCTTCCACGTTTGATCCCAAAATCCCAAGAAATATAAATCTAAACGGGTAGAAAGCTATGCTGAAAGTTTATTAAGATACTTAGAAGACAAAGATACTGTATCAATTTATGTTGCATTAGCCTGATTATGATTAAAAAACACATATAATTAAACACGCGTTTGCGATTTAAATCAGAACACGATTTAAATCAATATATATGTTTATATTGTAACGCATACTGTCCAGCCTCCATTTCTCTATAAAAATTTACTCTATTGCATACACACACACACAATAGAAGCAGGAAGCAGAAGCAGGGACCGTTGTCAGAAGGGAAGAAGGTGACTATTCATTGTTATCAAAAATGACTTAGAATCGATCATGTTGTGATATTTTCAGAGGTCAGTAGCCAGATAGAGATCATATGTTTGTTAAAAGAAAAGTCCAGCACCAGCTGGATTTGAACACACAACCCGTGAGTTGGTAGTCGGGCACAGGGGAAGTCGCATGAAGAGGGAGGCGAAACAGCCCTACACAGCCCTGTCACAGTACACGAATATAATCATATCGTTATTAACTTCTTTAGATACGCGCTTCCATATTATATTCCCTATTAATCAAATTCTTAAAGTATGCTTGTTGACTCCGGTATCTCTTTAGTTAAAGACTTCGATGCTTAAAATGTTTAGGGAGAAATGGAATCCTGGTGTGTATTTTTTACTTTAAAGTACCAAGACCAACCATATACAGTACTGTATGTTTATGTTCCAAAATTAATATTGTTTATGGCCTTCACACGCGTTACAGTATGCTCCTATTCTTTTTATGCTCAGCTACTAAGATTTCCCTTCAGTGGTAAAATTCAATATCTACAACAGGCACAGTAAAGACGTTTACTGTACTGTAAATCTTTCTACAACAGACCAACGGACCACGAGTGCCCCTGTCGGTCAACCAATCAAGTACCGCGGTACCCCGCGTCATCTTGCGTCAGGATGCGCGACGCCGCAGCCAATTACTCTCGCTTAGAAGTCAGGCACTTAGACCATCATGCCACTCACACGGTTACATGATGAGAGGTGAAACAGCCCTACACATACAGTATCAATCGACATTGTACAGTATGTGTACAGTGTATACTATTATTTGTGCTGCAGTACATGAATATAATTCTATCATTATTAATTTCTTTAGATACGCGATTCCATATTATATTCCCTATTAATCAAATTCTAAAAGTATGCTTGTTTACTCCGGTATCGAGCGTATTCACAGAAAAGCTTAAAAATACCACTTTTCTCACAGAGTACTGTGTACACATGTTATTTCACATGTTAGTTAAAGACTTTGATGCTTAAAATGTTTAGGGAGAAATGGAATACTGGTGTGTATTTTTTCTTTAAAGTACCGAGACCAGCCATATACAGTTTACATAATACTGTACGTTTATGTTCCAAAATTAATATCATTTATGGCCTTCACATGCGTTATGCTCCTATTCTTTTTATGCTCATCTACTAAAATTTCCCTTCAGTGGTAAAATTCCATATAAATATTCAATACTAAAACGTTCACAGTAAAGACATTTAAATCTTTCCACGACCGACCAACGCACAACAAGTGCCCCAGCTGGTCATTTTGGCCAACCAATCACGTACCGCAGTCTGACGAGTTATGACACGTGATGACTCATTTTGACGTTGCCAAATGCCTGTGGTACGTGTTTGTGACACGCACTTTGAATGGCTGCACCTGTATAGTCTTTCATTTTAAGACTTGTTATAAAAGCTTGTCTTGAACTGGCCCATTGGGATGCAGTTTTTTGTATTTGAATTGAATAAAACTGGTTGAACAGTTTTTTACTTCCACTTGCTCATACATATTGTCAATTTATTTATTGAAGATGTTGTCATACATAAAAATAAAATGTCAATATATTGTACATAGTATTCACTACTTTATTTTTGTTGCAAGAAAAACACATGCCTTGAATGGGATTTAAACACTGCTCTTCCAGTGAGAGGGAGGAGCTTAATCCACTATACCAAACTGTCACTTGGAGAGAATACTGAAATAGGTTTAAATGTTTCCAACATAATCCTGAGCAAATTAATCAAATAAGTTGATGCAGATGTTTACAAAGAAACTGGAATACAGTAGTACTACCAGCTATACAAATCTCATTAAATCCTTAAATATTGTTATTAATTTGTCTAGATACGCGATTCCATATTGTTATGAATAAATTACCTTTGAAAATATTTTTGATTTACTAGAATACTCATCATTTGTAAATAACAGTGCTTTGTGTCAATAATTAGTCTTATTTGGGACTTTCTTGACCAGAATTTACTAGAATGACTATTTAAATCATTAAAAAGGAGCACGCTACAAAAAGGAGTTTGAATTCACCAGAGAAAATAACGCACAGAGTTTGAACAGAGAGGGATTCATCCTGTTTTAAAGTCATTTTAAATTTACAAACAGGATTTATAGACTATATATTTGGATTTACTGTTTATCAAGGGATATTGAACTTGCCTCTTGTGTATCTGTTTTGGTGGACAAGAATTGAAAGGGAAATCCTAGCAACAATAATTTACAGAACAGTGACGGAAGCACATTGACAGAAAGGGACTCTTAGATAAGAGAACTTTTGTGTTTTTCTTTACTCATTATAAATTATTGTCATTATTAAGTCTGCACTATATAAATCTTTTTTCTTTAAGGAAACCACACTTTTGCCACAACACTGCAATAATTGCAACAACATGTTTTTGGTTTAAAGTTTTTTTAGTGTGTCTCTTAGTAATTCTGTACAAGTTTTTGTTCAGTTTTGTATTCATATTGTTTCATTTTTAAACATGTCCCTTGGGATTAATTTTGCCTGTAAGCAATTAAATTAAGCAATTAATTGCTTAAAAGTCCTACATACTGTAGGAGTTTATGAAGTTGTAATTAGAAGATAAAAAAATCCTTTGTATGTTTTTTTTTTCCCTTGTGGCACCAGGACACTGTTGTGAATAGCATATAGTTTACAAATGTGACTTACAAATAATTTTGCCATGAATAAATAAAAATGTGTATTTTATTTGTTATAAAACCATGAACATCAACACAAGAGATGTTTTTTTTCATTGTGAAAACACAAATACTGAAACTTTGTCATAATATTGTACACCCAGCAATTGTCACTGGTACAATACACATGTATGACTAATAATATTAGGCAAATTGAAACAAATTGAAATTTCTCAATCAGATTACTTAAGTAAATATGTTGACAAAAGTCTGGATTTTAAGATTCATAACCCACTGTCTTTACTTTTTGTTCCCAGGCCTCTCTGTCTTGACACACATCGGCATTGAAATTGACCTTTACAGTTCTGTCTCCACCTCATCCCTTCAACCAGAGGTCAGAAGCCAGATAGAGATCATGTGTAGCGTGAGGGCCCCCCTAGAAGCACTGACAGACTCACAGGCACTGACAAACCCCTCTCTCTAACAGCTACAGCCTAGCCATCCTCACTGCCATACTTCATCCTGCAAGGTGGACACAAACACCAGCACCTCGCTTCCTCTGCTCAGCCAGTTCTTCTGCTTTGCCTCTGTGCCTGGTGGATTACACACAAAAGCTACATGACACAATAGCTACCAATCTGAGCACTCTTCTGTGCTCTGAGCCAAGTTCAGATTGACTCCCTAGCTGTTTCTCTACTGATGTAAATATACAGTTGGATTATAAAATAGCCTGCAACTTGCCTGTCAGATCACCATATCTCTACAGCTCTCCCATACCTCTACAGCTGTGGTCATTTAACATGTAGTTCTCTAGCGAAAGGCTCTACATCCCTTACAATCATACCTTCTATTGTGAAACAGAACAAAATAGGCAACCTATGAAAAATATTTAATTATTTTTGTTGGCACTTCATTTACATTTTCAAAACAAAATTAGGAATCAGTTGAAAAGCTTACCCTATGAACTACATTTTTGTTAATCCATTATAATTTCCTCCTGATGTAGTAGCTTCAGTTTCTTGTATTTTGTTCTTAATAATTGCTTAATACTTATGCAAGATTTTCCACAACATAACTTACATATCACAAGAAATACACACTATCACAAATATGTTGTGATGTGACTCAAACTTGATAATCATCTAGAATGAGCATGTTTATTTGTTATTGTATGAATGGAGAACATATTATATATACATATAACCTGTGTAGCTCTTTTTATCCTAATAACAATGCCTAAAATAAAAGGATTATGTGCATTTTCCCCCTTGTAGTGAGTGTGAAAAATCTTTTTGATTATGATTTGATTCTTATCACCAGAAACTAAAAACATGACTCAATATTCATTTAGATATTTGGAATGCTACTCTCATACAGGTGAAATTAGAAGAGCCACAAGATGGTTTATATATTTTTATATAGGTAATTTCAAAATGTAAATCAGAAAATGGTGTATATGTCTGTGTAAAAAAGATAACAAGTTCAATATAATGTAGCCATCTCGATGATAAGCACGGATCGAAAAACAGAATAATAGGAAACAACAAAGGTAATTAACTGTAACATTTTTTTCCTTGCAAAGAGAAAGAGTATATAATACACATCAATCAAGATGTTATTGATAGATATTTTAATTTAAACTTTTTTCCAGCAGTTAGTCATGTTTGTAAATATGTTTCCAGTCTGAAACATGTTGCTCTTAAGATAATTTTCAAATTATTCTTTGCAATCAGATTTTGTTATACACTTCCATTATTTAAAAAGAAAAGAATGGAGCCATACAAAGTGAATAACTTTTTCTGTAAAGGGAGCCGGTCCAGGCTCTTGTGAAGCATAGTTCAGGACCCTATGAAGACGGTACAATCTGGAAGTAAGTGGAGAAGGACAACAGGGAAAAGATGTAGAGGATCAGGGGGTTGTGACGGCTGTGATCTGGTGCTCAGGGGTCATGGCGAAGGCAAACAAATCCAGACAGTCCAAAGGAGGAATCCGGGGCGCAGTCCAGAGTCCAGGAACCGGGGGATCCATTCGAGACAGATAAAGTTAAAATCCGGAACGGGATCCGGAACAGAAAAAAGGAGTCAAAAATGGAAACTAGGCCAGGATCTCTGAGTCCCAGACTCAGGTGGTCAGGGTGCCGTGAGGAAGCCTATGCCGTCGGGTCTCTCCTGGACCGGCTGGTATGTGGGTTTCCGGGTGTCCATCTTCCAATGCTGAGCCAGGAATAGCGGGAGCACAAAGCTTAAATATTGACAGACTAAACAGGTGCACACAATGAATTAAAATACAAAAGGGTCAGAGCACTCTTAAGAGAAGGGATGATGATCATGACAATTTCATTAATCACTTATTAGAAGACAGAGAATTAAACGTTTTAATAGTATTATCTCTAATTCAGAACAATTTAGCATAGGTGAAAATAACTCTTATTATGTCAACACTTCAGAGAGAAAGCAGAGCATCCTGCGTTAGAATAAAAAGCCTATTGTGAAAACCTTTTTAAGTGTTATTGATCTATTGATGTAGAATAGGGTTTGACAAGAAGTTCATAGCTGTTTTATTTTGCATCTTCAATCAGTAAATTCTTACAATCATAAATATTCCAATAATCATAAACATTTACACACCCATTGCAAATAAAAAGAAAGTTAATAATTGAGTAGGGTGCGCTCAGAGACATTCCAAGACTTATTTTTTGCATCCTTTTCCAAGTCTGTACTTTTCCATTACTTTATCTCTGACTTGCTTTAAAAGCTCCTTTGTTTTCATGGTTGAGTTTTTACTCAAATAATCTTAGATTAGACAGGTGTATTTGCTTTGAAATAATGAGATTCACTATTATTGCTCACAGATTAATTTAGGCAATTTTGACTACCTCAGTAAATTTAGAATTTATATTTGCCACAACACGGTTTTTGAATATTTATGTAATCATGACTTTTCATTTTTTTCATATTAATTATCTATTTACAAATTGCTTTTTTATTTGCTTTGAACATTTTAACAAATATAAATTGGTACTTCAGGGTGACATAACTTCAAGTTTAAAAGTGGCAAAATGTGAAAATCTTTGCATGGTGCAGTATATACAGTTTATATTTATATTTCCCATATAATTAGGAACATATGCCTAATTTTTCTTCATATTTTGGACCATACAATTGAGTATTTTATTGTGACATCTATGTGATTCTTTTAAAAGTAATAAAAGAGGCATGTCACCATGTCAAAATATAGAGAAATATGTTCATTAATTACTAAAATACTGGGAATAAAACCACAGAATCAAACATTTTCCAGAAAGAATGTTAAATTCATATAACATGATATTCACTTTCACCTCCATGAAGAACACATTTAACTGGTGTAATTATGGTGATATGTGTGCTATGAATTGAAAAGATTATTTCTAAAGTTCAAATGTGTGTCCTCTTTTTATATCCTTCAAAACATTTGTTAACAAACCAAACTATTTGCCTAGAAGCCAAATTAATACATCCACTTCCTTCAAACTACGCTGGAGACTAAAAATGGAGGAATGTGAAGTACCAGTGCAAGTTTCGAATTGATTGATTCCAGAATTGCTTTGCTATAAATATAATATCTTGAAACATTAAACAATTTTACTTGTACATATGCAGTACATTTCCTTGCAAGACTGTTTACCCATGAATGTTTTTAATCAAAACTGAATTTACCAACATAGATTGTACATAGATTACAATTATTATTGAGTATTAAAGTATAGTTAATCACATTCAATCAAACTCAACTTCCTCAACTTCCTGTGTTATATTACTGAGACAGATCAGTGCAGGTTTGTTACCAAGTACAGTATGTGCTTTGACTATGTTTATGGATATCACAACAACATGTCATGGTAAGTCCTTCAGTTGTGCCTGAAGCTAACTATGCAGCACATAAACAGTTGCTTTATCTGTCAGCAGTTTCATCCCTTAGGATTTACTACTGTTTCCCCATTTGTTCCATTTAATTCATAATCTTTATGTGAAAAGCTGATAAGGCTGCTCAAATCTGAGTTCAAGACACTTTGTTGATGTGTGTAAGTAAAATTATTTCTTTGTTACCTTGCTGTTGCATGCTAAAGCAAGGACACAAGCAATAATCTGACAGGAAAACTGTTGCAGCATCTGCTGAAAAATTAATGATAAGGACTTTGGATGGTATTCGATTTTTTTTTTAATTCAATGCAAACATTTTGTGGTGGTAAAAAACACCACAAAGATTATATGAAAAGGCTTTTTATTTATCAATGCCTATTTTATAACCCTGTTCTCAAATGTGTGTGCAACAAGCAATTATATATTGTTCAGAAAGAACTGTATATGGATTTCCAAGTTTAAACATCTTTAAAAATTAAAATTAAAATCTTTTAAAATCTTTGGTATTCAAGGCACTGTGTTGTCTGGTATTGTGTGTCCTTTACCAGCCTCCTAGAAATATGCTAATTCATCTTAATGGCAGTAAATCACAGAATTAAATATCAGAAGGATAACGGTAAGCCTTTCTTTGGAGTATACCATACAAAGAAATGATTGAACTTTCTGTGAAGTATTCAGCGTAATTCAGTCATTTACAGTTTTTCATAATTTGGTTTTATTTTTTCTGAGAGGCAAATTGAATGTGACATTGGAAGTTAGTTTTTCCACCTCCTGTTTGCTCTCACAATCGAAAAACATCCTATGTTAATTGCCACCTCTAAAATGCCTTTGTGAGATTATATGTGCACTCCATGAAGGACTGGTGTACCATCAAATTGAATGTAAATCTCAAATTAAAACTGTCTTAATACTGTATATTGTTACAAATACGTGGTTACAAAAAAGAAGAAAATTAGGAATTGACTGATTGGTTTTGTCAATAAGCAGTAAATAATTTAAGCAGAATATAACTGAATGGTTGGTTTACTTAGAGACCTGCTTCTCTGTCACAAAGAGTGAAAAGAGTAATGATTCATGCACACTTGGCTAAACAAATATGTATTAACAATGATAGTGACACTACAATACTTACAACATAAACATACAACACCCAAGTTATACTATGTATTTACAGATAAGGTTTCCCTGAGGACTTACATCCTAATCACCCACAAAACCCCAGATTACATCCAAGTATTCAATTCTTAAATAATGCCTACAGAGGCCAAAATAAGAGATAAACTGCATTTTGAAGTAAATGCAATACAACCTGCAGTTAAATCTCTCTCTGCAAACCTGAATGCCACAAAATAAATGGGAGCCTTTCTGCATATTCTAAAAATGCACCCCCAGCAGGAAAGACCATCTTTAACTGAAATAATCATGACTCATGACTTAATTTTCTTAAAAAAAAACAGAATAGCAAGCTTTCTGTAGTAAGGTTCAAATAAGTTTTGTTCAGATGATCATGAAGTTAGGGGCTCACGCTTGACACAAGCTTCAAGTTCTCTCTTCTCTTCTTCTTTTTCTCTCATGGTCTGCTCTTCTTTTCCCCTTCTTTTTTCTCTTCTAATGACCTGATCTCATATGGCATGTTTCTGGTCTGTTGATTGACATTGACACTTAATCATTTATCCACCTCTTAATTAACTATGATAAACCAAGGTAAACTTTAATTGGTTTGATCATATGTGCTGGATCCCCTACATCTCAGCAAACATCCCCTTTGAAGCTGGAAATGTGTATACTGCCGGGTATTACACACTTTATCTTGAGTCTCAGACACCTCCATTGTCACCTACCGCAACCTGTAACAATATTATAAATTACTAATAATAATACTAATCATGTAAGCTTTTTTCAGAATGGAGCTTATTTCCAAAATGAGTGCTGTATTTTACATGATCTCTCATATCTCTCATATCTTAAGCTAGGATACTTTAGAAATGTAATACGTCATAATGTTTCAGCTGCAATCTTATGCATTGTTTGAGAAAAGCCATTTTCTTGCTTAGTATTAACTACTAAAGTAAAAGCCCAAAAAGGGCCGCCAGATGGAGTTTCTTTCATTATACAATGGTACTTTTATGATTCAGATATTTTATTCTTCCTTCTTTCAAAGCTTATATTAATTTTCAATGTCCAGTCACTGCTTATTAGCCTCTAAACCTCGCTTTTCTGATTTCAGTTATTAGTCCTGATCCCTGGGTCAGTTTAAATAAAAAGAAAAAATCCACACAGAATTCATCAGTCTCAGTTACAATGCTACTGATGCTGACATATTGTGAAGACAGTTTTTATAGATATAAAGAATTAAAATATTCATGAAACTGCAATGACCATAACAAATGTCCAATAAGATATTGTAATGCCTGTAGCAACAAATAAAGAATCAAATACTTAAGCTAAAAATTAAGCAAGTTTCTAGACAAGGTTGTTTTATTTATTAACCTTTTTAATAAAGAAGACCACTGTACTTGAATTTCAATCTTAATTGCAGAACATGGAGGTGATATTTGATCCAGGCTTAACATTCAACCCATAAGTGCAATAAATTGTAAAACCATCATTCTTCTCTCTCAGAAATATCACTATGTCCTTTGTCGTATTTACAATTTGTTGATAATGTTAAGTTCTCTAAAGCTTTGTGATAGTTTACCCAGGCAGCAAAAGATCAGCTACACTGGGAAGATGCGACACCGAAGATATGATTATTAACCTTTTAAATCTGAATGGAGATCTAAATCTAAAGGGATCCCCCCTAGCACACACACACACGATAGAAGCAGGAAGCAGAAACAGGGACCATTGTCAGAAGGAAAGAAGGTGACTATTCATTGTTATTAAAAATGACTTAAATTCGATCATGTTGTGATATTTAGAAATATAAAAAGTCAATTAATTGTTCATAATATTGCTATTCTATTTTTTCAAAAAAATGTTTGTTAAAAGAAAAGTCACGGCGCCAGCTGGATTTGAATACACAACCTCTGAGTTACTAATCCAGTATGTAGACCACCAAGCTACCAGCAAGGTCACATGAGCAGAGGTGAAACAGCCCTACACATACAGCATCAACAGACATTGTACAGCGTGTATTACTGTGTTGCAGTACACAAATATAATTATATCGTTATTAATGTCTTTAGATACGCAGTTTCATATTATATTAGCAGAAAAGCTTTAAACTACCACTTTTTATACACGCTATTTCACATCTTAGTTAAAGACTTTGATGCTTAAAATGTTTAGGGAGAAATGGAATACTGGTGTGTATTTTTTCTTTTAAGTACCGATACCAGCCATATACCGATGTTTATGTTCCAAAATTAATATCGTTTATGGCCTTCACACGCGTTACAGTATGCTCCTGTTCTTTTTATGCTCAGCTACTAAGATTTCCCTTCAGTGGTAAAATTCCATATTAATATTCAATACTAAAACGGGCAAAGTAAAGACATTTAAATCTTTCTACGACCGACCAATGCACCACGAGTGCCCCTGTCGGTCAACCAATCACGTACCGCTGTATTGCGCGTCACGATGCGCAAGGATGTAGCCTATTATCCGCAGTACGTGTCTGTGCCACTAGGTGTGCCACTGTATGTGTCTGGGTACCCACTGCTGACTGTACCCAGGTGCTTCTGTCAAGGAGGTATTCCTGGGAGACTGAGTTAACATGCCTAGTCTGGTCTCAAAATGAGATCCCCCAGTAAAGGGCATGCAAATTGAGTTAAGCTGCTCCTGGGGTCTCTGAGTGGACCATCATGTTGGAGATTCCTGCCAACAGCGAAGCACAGCTGTGAATATGGGTGGCTCATTCCGCAGTCCTGTGCGTTGGTCTATGAGGTCACTGGCATGCTCTGCAGGCTATACAGGAGATTTTTCCACCAGTCCGTACAAGTTCTGTTCCCTGGAAGCCTGGCCAAGGGAAAACAAAGATTCTGCTCTGAAACATGGAGAGCAACACTCTGATTTCCTAGGCTCCCTGGACACTTTTACTGAAGGCTGGCACTGTGGTTGCTAGACTTTTTCATTCCCACTTGGGAGCACAGCTGTAGACCGTTGCAATTTTGCCCCTTTTCTTTTCTTGCTGACTGGCTGGGGCATCTAACTGCCAGACAATATCTCACTAATTTTAATCACCCCCATGTTTTCCTTTCTCAATCCAGCCAGTCCTCCTGTATGCATCCTAGACTTTTAGAATGGACTGTCTGCAAGGCCTGTGCGAATTCCATTCCCTGGGAGCTCAGTTGTAGGAATTCACTCTGAAGCCAAGAGAGCAACAACCTGTTGGCTTAGGCTCCCTGATTTCTCTGATCGGTGGACAGTTTTACTGGTGCCTTTCCAGGCACCTTTTCATTTCCCCCTGGGATGCAGGGAGTTGGCATTTCCCAAGATTGTCTTTCATTACTGACTGGCCAGGGCCTTCTAAGCCCTGATCTAAGAACAGATTCTATTTTTACTCTATTATGTCTTCATTTTCCCTTCCTACTGGAGAGCTCAATATCCAGAAAGCTGGATCTCTTTGGACTCCCATTCTCTGCAGCCGTGTTGTAACAGCTTGTATGTCATATGTGGTAGGTTCACATTCATTGATAGATTCTGGATTGTTTTTCCTATCATAGAAGATTTCCCTACAAACCTCTCCATAAGTAAATACTGGTGCTACAAGGAGAACTAAACAAAGAGGGAGTGAAGTAGGTAATGAAGGAGAACAATACCCTGACAAACAGAGAAATAAGGCTTTATTGGTACCACTAAAATGAAATATATACAGTGCCCTGCAAAAAGTCTGAGCATATACTGTACTGATAATTAAATTGCCTTGCAAAAAAAAATCTCTGAAGAGCTATAAGAGCTTGAATTTATAAAGAAGAAAAGTTGAAAATTGCATCATTCTGGTGGTTAAACTTGGTAGATAACTTTTTCAAAAAGATGTGCGGCTTAAACTGCTGCCAAAGGCGCTTCCACCAAGTATTGACTCAGGGGATTAAATACTTCTGTAATCAATATATTTTCCTTCTTGATTTTTCTTTGAAGTGTTGTTGACATTAACTCCTTTCACATACTGTATAAAGGTGTTATATCTGAGCGCTCATCTTTTGAATCTTTTTAAAATATTAATATTTTAAAATATTAATTTTAAAAAAGGTGTCATCGTTTTTATTTTAGTATAATAATATGGAAAGGGATAACTTCATGTGCAAGCAATATACAAAATAACATTAGAGATCATAGATAAGCACATATTATACTAATTATTTTATTTACATTATAAATATATAATTATATATAAAATAAAATTTTAATATAATATAATATAAAATATAATTTTAATCTCTTGTAATGGGATGTTTAAAAAAAGGTGGAACCAATGGGGTATTACATATGGCAGAGGATGCTAGCATAGGTTGTGGTATGATAAACAAACTCTTTTAGCTGTGTGGTGGAAGTGCAAGGGAAATTTGTTGGAAGAAAAAAACTAAGACAATTTTGTATTGGAGAGAATGAACAATCCTCAAACTCCATTATGGTGAAAAACAGAGGAAAAGCACAAGCCTACCCTTATAAGAAGATGCAGTCAACAATGAGTGAACTGCAAAATAAGAGTATGATTAAAAAAAAACTTAGATGATTTGGCACATACTGTATATTCCAAACAAAGATACTATGACTGTCAGAACTGAGCATTACTTTACAAACAGGAACTGCTAATCTTTGATATGACTACATGAGTAGTACGGGTGTGTCACAGCCAGCAGCTTGTGTGATGGATTATTTTATATATATTTTGTATAATATAATTGTTAACTCAACACTTGTAACCTTATACCTATATCTTCTGTGTAACATAACAGTCACTAGAAGCATCAATTAGGCTTGTACCTATAAAAACCTGCTCACACTAACACTTTTCTGCTAACATCATGTCTTTGTAATTCTGACATAAATAATGATTAGACTGTGGAGAGCTATAAACTGTCCAGAAAACTATAAGTGTTTTACAGGAGGAAATGGCAGACAGGAAAGCACTCCAACTGTTGCTTCAATGGCCGGATAAGAGGATGAGTAGATGCTGCTTCAAATGGCAGGATGAGGGGATGCATAGAAACAAGGAAGTAACTATTGAACTGTAATTTCTGCTAGAATTGCTTGTATCTGGCTGTAAAGGGAACTCAGGGAGTGGAATGGGCAGAGAAAATACTTTCTCTCATGCTGGTGCCTTGACTTCAACTGAAATAAAGGCTTGATGATACCTCTGTATCCTGGAGTTTGATCCTTACCCAGTCTTCTGAAAAGGGTTATGAATACCCTTCTGCTTTCCATGTGCCAATATTGTAGAGAAACATACATAACAGATTCAGAAAACTGCAGAAAGTACTGATGTTATAATCATTGAAACTCATTGTCATAGAGTGGAATGTTGTTGAATGGATAGTTTGCAATTCAGTTACTAATATTCACATTATATAAAATATCCACTAATAATTACATCCAACATTGGCTGTTTTGCAGTTCACTTTTACAATTACAATTAGAAAGCAAGATACTGGCATGGGAACAAGTAAAATTAAATTCACACTGAAAAGTAGAAAGAAAGACACAATATTTTGGTTATTAAGCTGTCTTTAGGTGTCAACTTTCTCTTTTACTTTTTAGTGTGAAATTGACCTTTACTTGTTTACTTGTAGCCAATGCATGCTGACACTGTTTCCCAGTCAAACCTCAATAAACATACATGTCATAGACCCAAAACAAACTTCCAGTGCAATATATTATTGCTGCATCAGTAAACAAACAAAGAAATGCAATTTTTGTTCTGTCAGAGGGATTTTTCCTTGCCATTTTTGAGAAATATGTTGTTTTTCCTACAGGATTTGTGCTATGCAAGTTTTCATTGCTTTAAATAAATTTACTTATTCAACATACGTCCATATTACACAGATGACTTACAGAACTGAGTTTTATCTTTCAATAAACAGCAAAAATAATCATATTCCAGTTTTGTGTTGATTAGAACCTTATTTTTTAGACCAGTGATTGAATCATCACTTTGCCCTTCTTTTCAGATTTATTTAAATACATTCAATACAGACATCAAATCCAGTAGAAAAAAAAGAAATTAAAATAGCTTGATATTACCTGTTCTATAAAATCAAGATAAAAAGCAGAAAATTGAAAGATGTTTGTGAAATATCTCAGTTATTAAATCTTCTGTTCTATGTAAATGTGGCACTTATTTATATATGCTTAGTTTGGTTATTAAGCTGTCTTTAGGTGTCAACTTTCTATTTTACTTTTTAGTGTGAAATTGACCTTTACTTGTTTCCTTGTAGCCAATACATGCTGACACTGTTTCCCAGTCAAACCTCAATAAACGTACATGTTATATATTTGAGAAATATGTTGTTTTTCTACAGGATTTGTGCTATGCAAGTTTTTCATTGCTTTAAATGAATTTACTTATTCAACATACGTCCATATTACACAGATGAATGACATGTACATTTATTGAGGTTTGACAGGGAAACAGTGTCAGCATGCATTGGCTACAAGGAGACAAGTAAAGGTCAATTTCACACTAAAAAGTAAAATAGAAAGTTGACACCTAAAGACAGCTTAATAACCAAACTAAGCATATATAATAACCAAACAACCGATTACTTGATTACATGTTATTTATGTTATGTTATTACATGTTACTGTTATTGCTATTGTGTTACTGTCTATTGTCTTATCTTCTGTCCTATTTATATAATGCACCTGAGTGACTAATGAGAAACACTTTTCATTATACTATGCACCTGTGTAAGTTTAATGACAATAAAGTTGAATTGAGTTTTAAAAAAACTAATTGTATTGTGAGGCATACAGAGATTAAATTTAACGAGACACTTGGGTTGCATTAAAGGTTTGTTGAACTATAGTGTTGACAACCTTTGCAAATTTTCATCATCTAACAACTTTAAAATGGCCTCAAGTAATGTAGACAATTTTAGCATTTTACAATAATATATTTTACATATGATGCATCTGATCCAGTATTAAATGAGCAGACTCATATCAACATTTATGCATACAGTATTTTATGTAGCACTTTCTACTTACTCTGGGATTAAAAGTTTTGTCTTTCATACATTTGGTTTGTGGATAATACAAAATAGATTTTAAAGAAAAATAATGTAGCATTAAAAGTCCTTTGTTTTATATCCATAATTCATGTTGAAAGAATGTTTATCTATTTGATAACTGTTTCTAGTGACAGAGCTGTTGTCAGCCCAGCAAAGAATCAGTTGTTTTTATTGTATTATAAATAAGAAGGTAAAAGTCATATAGATTCAGTACATTTCCAACAATGAACAAAGCCTGTCATGTTTTAATTTTCCACTCACATTTTGCCTACTAACCTAAAGTGTGAAAGCTCTCAATTAAGCTCTACAATTAAAAACATTTGCCTGTAGCGGCAATGCTTGTCAATAAGACAGAATTAAGTGTTGCTGTGCTTTCCCAAATGAGGCCCCATCTCTCTCTTCATCTCTGTGGTGCAGCCACAGAGAAGCTATTCATGCAGGCTGATTTAAAGATGTTTTCCTTTGATAAGGGACAGCTCCCAAATGGGATGCACTTAGCTAAGCCTGACTATCATGATCAATGGTCATCCATTGGCGCCTATATGTCTAGGGAGTGCCAGATGGACATCTGGACTGCATTCCTAAGTGTCAATAGTAAGTGACTCATATCTCACCTTGATCAACCAATCAGGGACTGGTAGGGCTGAGTAACCCACGTGGGTCTCTGATGCCCATGAAAATTGTCAGCCAATGAACAACCTGCAGTTCCTCCAAGTAAAAACAAGCAACACAGAGAGCTTGTAGGAAACTTTTTCAAGGAGAATTCTAAGGAGAATTCCAGGGGTGCGAGACAATTCCAGGGCAGGACGGCCCAGGAGCAGAAAGGCTCCCAAGGGGAGGACATTCTTGCAGCGCGCCTCATGACCATCCTGAGACTCAGCCCGGACAACCACGGAACAGCCAATGTGTCCGAGTGCCAGAACTTTCCTTTGTTCTAAGAGTCTAGAGCGGAGGTTGCCAGAGAGTAACCAGAGGATCCACCCGAGGTTAGCATCAGCAGCAAGCCTCGTGAACAGGTCGGAACTGTGGACAGCTGAATCACTATTCAGAACTAGCGCTTCATCAGGAACGAACCGGTCCTCTTCCTGACCTGCTGGGACCCACAGTCATCTTTTCTCCCGTGCAAAAACTTTGCTAGTTTAAGCCAACACTAACTAGCCTGTCAGTGAGCATCAGCAGCGCACCGTCGCAAGCCGCACAGCACAGCCTGGCACAGAGCCAGAGAGCCAGCAGGAGATCTGAATCCCCAAAGAATGGATGAGTATTCAACTTCACTGCATTACAGCTCGAGAATTCAATTGTTATCCCAACCAGTTGATATCAATTTAATTCCTAAGAGTTATGTACTTGTTTTGAGTATCTAATGTAGAAGTTATAACCAAGTTCATTTACGAAACGGTCTAAATGAATGATATACCGAATGTATGTCCTCTTGATATGTGTAACACTTCGTAACTGAATGAATATACACCTTTTGTATTCTGATAACCCTCACGATAAGATCTGTTAGGTTTACATGCATATTCTATGTATTAATAAATGTATCCTCGTGTATTAGTACCTGTGTGTGTGCATTGTTTGAGTTATATCGCATGGTTGGATTCTAAAGCCATCAAAATAATCAATTTTGTGATTTACTGCTACAATTAAGAATTGTCCCAGTAAATGCCCAAACCCTACAGAACTGGTGCCTCGTGAGAGCACATTACACATGCATATTCTATGTATTAATACATTTATCTTCGTGTATTAGTACCTGTGTGAGTGCGTTGTTTGAGTTATATCGGGAAGTTGGATTCTAAAGCCATTAAAAGAATCAATTTTGTGATTTACTGCTACAATTAATGATTGTCCCAGTAAATGCCCAAACCCCTAGAGAACTGGTGCCTCGTGAGAGCACACTACATGCCTATTACTAAAAAGTACAGCGACCTACAGTATTTCTGTGAATGATGTATCAATTATTAACTTAAATTGTTGTGGAAGTTTTTCTTCTTAATTTAGTCTGGAGATTGTTGGATTTATTTGCTGAGAGAGTATTATTTTCCTCACAGTGAAGAAATGGGTGTGAGGTGGCAGGTGCCGGAGCCTTTGTTTATTCGAAGTGTAGACAGGTGCCGATTAACAATGATTGAAGGACACTTTGTTGGTTCAGACAGGAACACAATTACTCAATTACCACACAATAAAGGATGGCACACTAAGGTTTGTGGTGGTCCTGGGCCAGAGCAAGACTCAAAGATGAACAGGGCAACTAGACATTGCATCATTTCACACCTCTTTCATACAACCAGTTCATTAATGAGCGCCAAGCAGTTGCCCACACCCAAGACATCAAAGGCACACTTCCACCCCCCAGAACGCGATTCCTAGCTGGGGGGGGGGGTGTTATAAGTCCCAGTCAGGAGGACTCAAGAGGGACATTTGAGAGGGAGAAATTGAGGTGGACACAGAATACAGCATTGGGCTGAGGAGAGCAGATGGACTTGGAGAAAAAAAAACTGTGGGGGAGATAAAGGCCTAAAGGGATCACATTGTTCTGGACAGCCAGGACTGAGGAGGATGCCTGAGACCACTGAAGGACTACATAGAGTTTTATCCCTTCCTTTGTTGCAGTGAAAGGAGGCACACCAGGTCACCGACCAGAACAATTTTTGGGAGAATAATGTTGCTGGGCTTTTCCTTTGGGACATTGGTTTCCGCAACTGGAGTCCAGGTTCTTGTACTGTTCTGTGAGTAAATCCCTTGTTTTTAGTTGTTTTATAGATTCAGCCACTCAGAACTCATAGAATTTCTTCCAAAAATCTCAAAAGTAACACGACACATTGCATTATGTAATTCTCTGGCCAAAGACGATCGATAGGTGACACTTGTATTCCATAAGATGTTAGTGAATCGATCGCTTAGTTTCTCTAATGTGTGCACATGTTTAAATCAACTTAATATGGAATAGTTATATGGAATGTTACAACTAAAGGGAAGCTTTGATAGCCGAAAATAAAAATAAAAAATATATAATGTAATACATTTATTCCATGCTGAAAAGAGAAGAAAGAAAACATAATGTTTTGTAACACACTTGAAGAAGGCTCCATGGCCGAAATGTTTTGTTTTCTTTCTTCTCTTTTCAGCATGGAATAAACCTATTACTTGTTCATTTGCAGCCTATGCATGCTGACGCAGCTACCCACGTGAACTAATGTAATACATATCTAATGGAATAATGGAATGGAATGGTAATGGAAATTTCGGCAACAGGTAGTCAGGAAAAAATTGACTGTAAATAAAAAAATGCATTTTACACATACTGTACTGTAGTGGCTTTAAAGCCATATGGTCTCATATGTAATATACTGTATACCTAATGTACATACAGTAAATGGTAGTGGTAGCAAAATATTGAAAAAAACAAGGTACCCAACAGTATTCCACAATCCTCATCAACATTTTATTCATCAAAGTCTTTAACTTTGTAACTTATGCTGGTTGTTTTGGAAAAATTTGATGAGCTTGTTCAAACTATATTAAGTTTATATACTTCATAAAAAGCTATAATGTTTTATCCCGTTATAATAATACGTAATAAGAACACTTGGTGTTATTGTAAAAAAAAGTTGTAATAGAAATTTAATACCACTTGGTAGGGAAAATTAATACTGTATCATGTAACTAAAGAAATTTTGGCAGCTAAAATATTACTGTGTGATATTTTGAAAACATTTTGAAGTTTGTTTTTTAAAAAATGTTATTGTCCTCATAGTGGTTAAGGACAATGAAATGCTCATAGGCTGCAATGTGGCACACTGTACCCAAGTGACAGTTTAACACAGTGGTTTAGACAGCCACTTGCTACTCTAAGGTGACCAGCTCAAATCCTGCACAGACCATTCCTTTACAGACTGTTAGACCGTTTGCTTGTACATAGCTGGATTTATAAAAAACTTTTTTTTATTATAGCTTGTTGTGAATGCGATGTGCCTCTTTCAGGTTTACATTTGTATTGAGAAAACCTTTATTTTGTTTTAATGCAAATTTCAGCAACGAGTAATCAGCAAAAATTTAATTTTACATTTTGATTATGAAAAATACATTTCACACATACTACTGTAGTGGCTTTAAAACCATATATTATCGCCAATATGCAGTTATGTATATATCATATATAGTTCAGGTGGGTCCACCCACCCACACCATGGTATGGCTTGATTCAAGGATTCAAAACCTGGCATTTTCTGGCGACAGAATAAATGGTTCCACACGATATATTAAGCATTCACTGCTCCACCTGGTGGTTGTACAAAGTAGTGCAGCCCCACAACAGAATATTTAAAAAAATGTGCAGCACACTGTGGTATGTGTGGCTCAGTGTGCTGCATTATCTGGAGTACATTTTGAGTGGCTGGATCTGTATGTGTTCTGTGTTATGGGGAGAAATTTTATAAATATTAGAGATCAAAAAGATAATTTATAAAATACTAATATCTGGTCCTGGTCTTTGGGTGTTATGGTAGTTATGGAAGATAAAAAGAACATGTTGTGGGGAAAAAACCACACTGACACATTCTAACCATATTGTATTTCATCAAGTTTAAAATTACTGTTTATAAGCTTTTATAAAGTTTGCCAAGCAACTGTAATGATCATAGAGAAAAAGCCAACAAGAGCAGGTACTGCAAACATGGGTCTATGTTTTCCATCCATTGCAGATTATCGACACTATATTATTATTTTATAAAGTGCATGTTGAATGTAATTTAAAGTGTTAATTTAATGCGTGCAATCATAATTAAAAAAAATGAACATTCATCACACAATTTGAAAATACACAAATCAGGGACAATCTAGTGAAAAAACATACCTATGTAAGTGTGAATAATACTTTGTTTACTATAAAATGTTTAATGACTTGAATAGCATAAATCATGAAATACCTGTGTTTAATGTGAACAATACACAGTGTATGTATAGTGTAAAACTAATACCTCAAAGGAAAGGGATGCTAGCAGAAGAACCTGTAAACTATTTCAGAAAAAAAACAGTAGAGTCTGAGGAAACAAACTTCTTTATTTCCTTCCCTTAGAACATTCTTTATAGCAAAATGAAAAATAATCCGATCATTCTATCGACAGTAAAACATAACTTTCTTCAACATGACATTTGTTTTAGACGTATGAAATGAAATGGAAATCTAATAAGTAAATTGATTCTTAAAATGTAGAGAGCTTTAGGAAAATATATAACAAGAATGTAACTGCTGTGCTACGTAAAGATTTTTAGAAGACAGTGCGTCAACAAAGTACGCACTGTCTAGGTTACTTTTAGAAGACAGTGTATCAAAACAGTATGTACTGTCTGGGTCAATATTGCAATATTGAAATAAAGACCTTAATCAGGTGAGAGCTCTCTCTCGTGGCTTCCTTGATAGGTATATTTCCATGACAATTTGGGGGCTCGTCCGGGATCACAAACCTGAGCGCGGACGGCTGCTGAAACTCCATCCGGACCCGGACAATTTTAGCAAATTAGACGAACCTAGGGGGATAAAGTGTTTATCCTTCAAGGAGACGCTATTTGAGAATTCAACTGAATATCATAGATGAGACGCAAAAATCCCTGACGGAAAAGCTAAAAGCAATGGCAATGGTTTATAACTTTATGGATAGTATACTCGGGGTTAGCCGATGAAAAGGAAGTGAATGAAGATACTTACACAGTAATAAAACAAATGTACTTGAGTGGGTTAAAACCTGATGTTGCCAAGAATGTACAACTATGCTTTCCTGATATTACGGAGAGTGGAGATAGATTTGATTTAATAACTTGCGAAGCATGCATGCAGAAGTGCGAGCGCTGCAAATGGGAGGTAAAAAGACTCCCAAGGAGGAGAAAAAGGAGCCGCCAGTTTGTCGCAATTATTGTGTGACTTTAATATTATACCAAGATATAAGACCCCTTCAAGAAAATAATGAGGACTGGGATAAATCTCCTGATTGGACATATCCAGATGGGGGGTGAGTTAACTAGCCCTGGGGGAAAGAGGGGCAAGACCCCAAAGATAAAACTACTAATAAGCTGGTGTGCAGTTACTAAAAAAAAGGTGTTTTTTGGAGAAATTGTAAGAAAGAGGCTTGATTTCACAATTAAAGAACATATCAGAAGCTGAAACGAGAGCTGTGCGTGAACTAATAGATTTAATCTAGTAAGCCCCTTTGTAGCCTTCCTAAATTTATCTCAGGCTTTAAATAAAAGTGAAATAATCTTACAGTGTGCAGTAACTGGGGGACACAGGAGCACAGCTATCCTGTTTTTCGACTAAAACAGCATAAAGATGTGATATAAAGTTTTCTAACAGGTAACAGGAGGCTACAGGAGAAGGGGGGCAAGGGTTGTGTTTAAAGCAGATACAAGCTGTCACAGTTTGCTTGGCAAAAGATGTACAGATTCAGCTACTGATGTGGGTGGGGGAAACCCTAGACCTATTGGGCTGGGATGCCCTGGAGCATTTATAAGGAATTAATGTATGAAATAGCATTTATGTGCACTACCTCAATAGAGTGATGTGATATTGTGATTGTTTTACCTAATGAGGGAATCCATAAGGCCAGGCTACTCCAAGTATTAGACCTTCAGACGAAAAAAAGGAGTATAAAACCAACTACATGATAAAGCCAAGGTGAATGCCTTCTCAGAACGAGCTCATCTGGTGACGTATTGGCTTGGGAGGGTAGTGCAGTCTAAAGACAAAATTTCCTTGACCCATGCAGCAGAAACCATTTTTAATGTTTAGAAACAAGCTTTCTTGCAGGCACTGGCCCTGGACTGGATTCCCTCAGACGGATCATCTCTATGTAATCTGTATGTAAGTGAAAGAAATGGGTTGTGAGCTATTGTGCTGGTGCAGGAGCATGGAGATAGGCATCGTCTGGTGGGTTATTATTATTCAGGACCCCTCAATGCGGTGGCCAATGGGCAGTGTTTATGTGTTGTGCAGGCTACCTACCTGGCTGTATAAACTGTGAATAATCTGGTGTAGAACTAGCAGACCGAATGAAAAGATTTAATTGAAACTTGTAAATATGCTAAATGGAAAATTGTAGCGATTTATATAGACTCTATATATACATTTGGTGTATGCCACAATTTTGGATGGTGGTGGAGGAATAGGGATTTCCTCAACACGGCAGGGACTCCAGTTAAGAATGCTGGGTTTGTCTCTGAACTGTTAGAAGCTTTGCAGCTACTGACTGAAGTAGCTGTGGTAAAGTGTAAATCACATAATAAAGAAATGTTTCCAGTAACTCGAGGGAACAACTTTGCAGATGCAGCTGTCAGGTGAGCAGTACTTGTAGAACAGGGGACTCTGTTCCCTGTGCTCTGTCTGAGACCCCTGTGAAACCTCTGTTGGTGAAAAGGGGACAGCTACAGGATATTCAGGCTGAGGCCTCTAAAGCAGAGAAAAGGACATGGTTAGAAAAGAATGTGGGGCTGCATGATGATTGGGTGTGGTGCTGCCAGCACACTGGATGCCCTGCATGCCCTCACAGCCTAATGCCCTTTGTAGCTCTACAAATCCACTCTGTCGGACACCTGGGTGTGAGTCAAATAGTGTGTCAGTTACCCAAAACTGGGTGAGAACCGGGTTTGAACCAGTAGCCACTTATGTGGTATCTCAATGTGACGCTTATCAAAGGAACTCGACTACAGTTCAGGTGCGGGTGCTACAGCTCAAAAGGCCTGCTCCTGAGAAACCTTTCATGCACTGGCAAATTGACAATCGTAAAGGGAAACCTTGGCTCTTATAATCTGTTTTCCCAGTGGGTTGCTGCCACTGCCTCTGTGTCTACCAAACACTTGATGACAGAGATAAGCCCTCGATGGGCACTGCCCTACCGCTTGTATTATGATCAAGGGACACACTTCACAGGGAAGGTGTGTCAGGCTGTGGCTGCATTGTTCGGGGTGAGATGGACTGAGATCACCCTCAGTCTGCTGGAACAGTGGAATGAAGGAACAGAACTCTGAAAGATCGACTAGACATAAGACTCAAGGAACGCCATGGGATGTGGGCTGAATCAAACAGAACTGTGTAACAGAGCCTGTTTGATATCATCACGGGCCAATCAACGAAACTTCCTGGAGGGACGAATTTGGCTAATGGGTTGTTGAATTTGCTAATTCTCTATTGTAGTATTGTAGGTTGTTAATTGAAGTGGTGCACGGGGCTGGTGAGCAGGTGCTGGACGCTTGGAGATCTCCAGTAGAGGAAAGACACGACCTGATACCTGGCGAGTGGGTGTGGGTGAGGAAGATATACCCTGCCAGATGTTGCAACCCCACTGGGGAGGAACCATATCAAGTGCAACTGACTACCGACTCTGCCATCTGAGTGACAGGATGAGATCGCTGGATATACGCGTTGCACTGACACTGAACCACTGCACCAGAGACTGAGTGAACATTAATTATTATATTGTTACTGTTTCTGTGTTTGTTGAGCTTCCTGAGGGGGGGGTGATAGTGTGCCTATTAAGTATAAGGAGTTTTACTTTGATATATGGGGATATGGAATCAATACTTTATCAGTCAGTCTCAAATAATAATCAGAGCTCATGTTGGGTTTGTATTGCTATAAAAGAAGCTCATGGGAGTAATCCCCTTTGATAGAGGTGATTATTTACGTTTATTGGCATGGGTAAATAGTTCTGCTTTTAGTCTGAGTGTAACTCAAATGTATTAGAATGGAACGAACCGTATGCTCCTCGCTATAATCACAGTTCTAGGCCATTCTCTATTAGGGTGATAGACAGCTGTTTAGGTGAGCAAAAACTAAACAGTACTTGTATTCTAGACAATTATGAGCAAATTAATGACTTAGCAAAGCACATCTGTGATGAAGAAAAAAATATATATCATAATTATAATCCAGATGACCGGGGCATTGGTGCATGGCTACAGTCTTTGCTAGGAACATGTAGAGGGTCTCTGGTTCAATACATATTTGTGGGTCTGGTATTATTCGTTATGATCATATTGCTAATATCCTGCTTGAAAAACATGTGGACTAAAGCTGCTGGTTCTGTGCTAATTGTACGCCCTGAAGGGATCATGAAGGTCAAAAAATGATTTCATGGGAAAGGTTCTCTTATCTAGTGGCAGAACCTGATGGGTAGAACAATATAGTTTTAAGGGGGGTTACTCTTGGGAGTGATTCCCCTAGATGCAAATGATTATTGTGGTTTGTTTGTTCATAATAAGATGTTTTGCAGGAACGGGACAAAGATAAATTTTACAACTTCAGCTAGAATTGTTCTGCAAAACGGCACAGCTGAGGCAGGGGAACAATGTGTAGATTTTTCTAAGAGTTATTACCCAGTGGTTGACCAATCTTGTAAAAAAAACCTAAGATTATGCTGGGCTCAAGCCCACAGGGATTTACCTGTGCTGTAAGAACTAATGAGTGAATAAAGAGACTGGATTCTGGTGAAAGACTTCAAGAAAAAGAAATGGTGTTCACTCAGGTGGAGGGCCGTACCAGGTGCTGCTGACCACTGCCACTGCTGTGAGGGTCACGGAAAGGGTGCCCTGGATTCATGCTTCCTACTGTAAAAAGGTAACAAACGAACTGAGCAAAGCGCAGGAGTGATGTCTTCACGGATCACCTGCTTGGGACTGATGTGCACAGCCCTTTTCCTTTTAATGTGGAAGCCTGTCACCACCCCAAAAGAAGAAGAATCTAAACCCGAAGCCTCTTTGTATACAAACTGGCTGAATGAAACTGATAATGAGGGGGATATGAGTAATTTGTGGTATAAATTTATAAATCATACCGTAAAGTTAAATAAATTTAATGCATCTTGTTATGTATGTGCTTTAATGCCTCATTCTACAGCCTCACCCATGTGACTTTTTCCCCAACCAGTTGGTAGTCACATTTCTGAATGTATAAGTCTAGTGGCAGGATTTCCAAAGCCAGACCCTAGATCTTTTCCCACCTTCACCATAACATATTTAACCTACTCAAAGGGGCATCCATATGCAAACGGCCTGAAGAAAAATAAGTCTACTGCAGTATCATTAGGCTTCATTTCTCCCAGTGATCCAGCAGGGCATTTTGCTATTCACTTCAATGTTGCCAGTAAAAAAGCAGAATGTCCTCCTTTGTGGGATTACCTAAAAAATCACATCACTTGGACTGATTCTCCTGTTAAAGTAGCAGTTTACCTGCCTTATAGGGTTAATCACTCTTATTGCTATGAAAACAAAGGTCGTGGCCCCTCAGTAGGAAGAACAGGAGGCTGTAGCGCCACGGTTACTAACCATACTTTATCTGACGGAACTATGGTTTTGATGGATTGGCATTGGCAATGTGGTGCAAAAGTTTATGATAGCCTTCCTCCCCAGTGGAGAGGAGTGTGCTCTAGTCACGTTACACAACTCCATTCTCATTGTTCCAGTAAACTCTTGTAGTGTGCTCTCTGAAGGCACCAGTTCTGTAGGGTTTGGGCATTTACTGGGACAATTATTAATTGTAGCAGTAAATCACAAAATGATCCTTTTGATGGCCTTAGAATCCAACCATGCAATATAACTCAAACAACGCACACACACAGGTACTAATACACGAGGATACATTTATTAATACATAAAATATGCATATAAACCTAACAGATCTTATCGAGAGGGTTATCAGAATACAAAAGATATATATTCCGTCAGTTACGAAGTGTTACACATCAAGAGGACATACATTCAGTATATCATTCATTTAGACCGTTTCGTAATTGAACTTGGTTACAACATCTACATTAGATACTCAAAACAAGTACATTACTCTTAGGAATTAAATTGATATCAACTGGTTGGGATAACAATTGAATTGTAATGCATTGAAGTTGAATACTCATCCAATCTCTGGGGATTCAGATCTCCTGCGGGCACAAAGAAACAGTTGCAGGCTGTTGCTGTCCAATCCGCGCTCTCTGGCTAGGTGCCAGGTTGTGCTTTGTGGTTCGCGACGGTGCGCTGCAGATGCTCACTGACCAGCTAGTTAGTGTTGGCTTTAACTAGCAAAGTTTGTGCACAGGAGAAAAGATGACTGTGGGTCCCAGCAAGTCAGGAAGAGGACCAATTCATTCCTGATGAAGAGCTAGTTCTGAATAGTGATTCAGCTGTCCACAGTTCTGACCTGTTCACGAGGCTTGCTGCTGATGCTAACCTCGGGTGGATCCTCTGGTTACACTCTGGCAACCTCCGCTCTAGACTCTTAGAACAAAGGAAAGTTCTGGCACTAGGACACACTGGCCGTTCCGTGGTTGTCCGGGCTGAGTCTCAGGATGGTCAGGAGGCGTGCTGCGAGAATGTCCTGCCCTTGGGAGCCTTCTGCTCCTGGGCTGTCCTGCCCTGGAATTCTCCTTTGAATTCCCTTTAGAAAAGTCCACAGAATAGTCTCTCAGGCCCTCTGTGTTGCCTGTTTTTACCTGGAGGAACTTCAGCTCGTTCATTGGCTGAAAGTTCCATGGGCATCAGAGTCCCACGTGGGTTACTCGGCCCTACCGGTCCCTGATTGGTTGATCAAGGTGAGATATGAGTCACTTACTCCTGACACCTAGGAATGCAGTCCAGATGTCCATCTGGCACTCCCTAGACAGATAGGCGCCAATGGATGACCATTGATCATGATAGCCAGGCTTAGCTAAGTGCATCCCCATTTGGGAGCTGTCCCTTATCAAAAGAAAACATCTTTAAATCAGCCTGCATGAATAGTTTCTCTGTGGCTGCACCACAGAGATGAACAGAGAGATGAGGCCTCATTTGGGAAAGCACAGCAACACTTAATTCTGTCTTATTAATAAGCATTGCCGCTACACTCTTATTTGTTAAATTCAACGAAGCCCCTTCAGAGGGAGTCAAGGGTTAAACCCACTCTCAGTTGGGCTGACAGATATGGTCCAGATATGTCTAAAATATCAGAGGACAATAGACAATAGACAGAGGACAATATTTACTGCAACTGAAATGATTTTTCCTCAGGGCTGAGTATTCAGGCAGTAGCTAATGCCCACTGGTTACAAATTACTTGCTATGAAACATACTCTTTTATTAATATCACGTTAGAAGGCTTAGACGCTATCAAACAAGAATTAAGGGGAGTTAATTAATTAATGGCACTCCAGAACAGGTTCGTGCTGGACCTTCAAAATGCAGCATCTGGAGGAGTCTGTGCTCTAGTAGGAGACTCCTGTTGTACATATATTCCAGCTAATGACTATGATTACGGAAATCTTACGCTCGCTATTCAGCATTTGAAAGAACTAAAAGACAAGGTGAATAAAGAGAGAGGCATAAAAGATACACTGGCTTTTCTCTCCTGGTTAGAATCACTGTTTGGGCCAGGGGGAATGTTTTTCTTTAAGTTACTAACACTGATTATAGGGGCTGTGATACGTGTCTTCCTGTTTTTATGTTGCTGTATGACGTATTATTTCAGTGGTTCGAAATATGGTAATGAATATGTTTACGCATCAGTATATTCTGATAAGAATGCAAGAATCCAAAGTATGGGAGCCTCCTGGGAATCCATATGAAGAATCTAACTTTTAAACATTTTACGAATAAAAAGGAGGGAGTTGAAATGGAAAAAGTAAATTTATTCTTAAAATGTAGAGAGCTTTAGGAAAATATATAACAAGAATGTAACTGCTGTGCTAAATGCAGATTTTTAGAAGACAGTGCGTCAACAAACTAGGCACTGTCTAGGTTACTTTTAGAAGACAGTGTATCAAAACAGTATGTACTGTCTGGGTCATTAGATTAGCCGAAAGTAACTGATAAGCTTTGCAAAAAATATATTGGTGCTTTTTTTTTTCTTTTTAATGATGTAATCTGTTTTTATCCTAAGGAAAGGGGAAGTATTAGAAATGACAAAATGCTGAACTTTCCCTTACACTGCAACATCTTAATAAAATCCTGTACTGCTTGTAACGAGTTGAGTTTCTGATGCACTTTGCAGAGTGGTAACAGGGCTCCCAATATTGCAATATTGAAATAAAGACCTTACTCAGGTGAGAGCTCTCTCTCGTGGCTTCCTTGATAGGTATATTTCCATGACAGAAAAAAAAAACATTTCAGTAGTTGGCTTAGATCCTAATGAATGTGATAGAGTAACAAATTTATTTGGGGTTATGTGGTATAACTTGCCTAGCTTTGTACTGAGGAATATGCTAGGGAGGTATTGAAAGGGTGTAGATGGGAAGGCAGGAGGGGTGCAAGAGAAATGTGCATATTGCTCTGTTGCGGCAAACATCCAATTGCAACAGCGTCCAATAAGCGTCCTCTGGCTCCTGGTCAACAAGTCCTGGTGCCGTTCCAAGTTGCAGAAATTAGAAGGAGAGATTTCTGCTGTCAGCAACGCGCCAGACTGTGTCTTTCTCAGGAACCTACTAGTAGTCCGACACCTTGCCTGTTGTATCTGTCTTTCTTTCTTATACACTTCTATTGTTGCATTGCATGACTGGGCGCATCCCCATTTGGGAGCTGATCCTTATCAGAGAGAAACACTTGAAATCAGAAACTACATGAACAGCTTCTCTGTGGCTGCAGCACAGCAACACTTAATTCTGTCTTATTAATAAGCAATGTATGTATACATAGATGCAGAATTCTTAATTATAGAGTTTATTGTGCATGCTCCTTAGGCTTTTGTGACATAAACTAGAGGTTGGATGAGGAGATTGTCATTTTGGTGCAGAAGATGCTGTGACGGGAGCCAATCCAGGCTCCCACGGAGCGTAGTTCAGGACCCTATGCACATGGTATAATCCGGAAGTAAGTGGAGAAGGACAACAGGGGAGGAGACGAAGAGGATCAAGATAGGTTGACAGAAAGTGGGGCATGACTTCGGTCATCCGGTGCTCAGGGGGCATGGTGATGGCAAACAAGTTCAGGCAGTCCAAAAGGGAGCGCAGTCCAAAGTCCAAAACCGGGGGATCCAACCAAGACGAAACAAACACAGTTAAAAACCGGAATGGGATCCAAAACTGGGACAGGGAATAAAACCAGGATGACGAGGCCAGGTGCTCAGAGCCCCAGACTCAGGTGGTCAGGACGCCGTGATGAAACCTATGCCATCGGGTCTCTCCTGGCGTCTATCTCCCAATGCTGAGCCAGGAATATGGAGAGCGCCAGGCTTAAAAAGTGGAATAAAACAAGAGGCAGGTGCACATAATCAAGTAAAATATGAAAGGGTCAGAGTGCCTTTTAAGAGGAGGGATGCTAATCATGACAGACACAGCACCAATACTGAGTGGCCAGAGAAGTGATCACTGCTGATGCCAGCTTTAGTTAACACACAATAGGGATTACAAAGGAAGCAGTGCCAATTAACCACAAACTATATTATTAAATGGGATGGATGAAGGGAATAGTAGGAATAGACTCATTAAGACTGATAAAAGAATCAAGCTTAAAATAGTGAATGTAAATATTTTGATCTAGGTGATTGGTCATGCTAATGAGAGTGCAAGGGGAAAGGTGACCACACTAATCTCTCTGTCTGTGTTCTCAAAGCTCGTTTTCCTAACTCCAACAAGAGAAAGACTACCGAAGCTAAAATTATCCTGCAGTTAGAATCACACCTTTCTCATTCTCTCAACGACAGACTAATTTTCTTCTAAATTCTCTATTTATTGTAGGTTTCATTTCACACCTCTCTTCACCTATCCTGACTTCACACTAGCTGATTGGCCACTCTGTCTGATTGGCCACTCTGTCTGTCCCCTGCTCCTGCCTCCTGCTCCTCCTTTCTCCCAGCTTTTGTTCTCCTATGCTACATTAGCTTTGCTTACTGCCCTGTCTTTCTCACACCTGAAATAAGCTCCACGGCCAAAATGTTGTGTTTTCTTTCTTCTCTTTTCAGTATGGAATAAACAAATTACTTGTTCCCAAGATACATAAGTATATGTAGAGAAAATGTTTAATAAGGAATGGCCTTTTCAATATGTATATATTACAGTATATTCATTGTGCCATTCTATTTACTCAGCCCCATCAGTGAAGTTGATATAATTTTTTTTGAAAGCCATTTAATTAAAGCCTAAGATAAACATTTTATTTTTAAATTTTATAGAGGCTTGATTACCTTTTTATAAATACATTACACCTAATCATGTATTCATTAATTATACAATTATATTTCCTTCAAAAATCTAAATCTTATCTGCAGTAAGTGTTCTGTCTGGTACACATGCATTAGCATTTTAAATTCCTCAGTAAGATGTCAACTAATACTATTTTTCATTGCTTCATGTAAAATAGATTTCCTTGTATATTGCTGCCTGGTCATTTTTGACACAATCCATTTTTTGACTGTGTTCTTAACAACCAATTGATTCATCTATCATGTCCATTTCCTCATCTACATAGATAAGATCAAGATATTTCTATGAAGTACTATGTAAGTTGCTGGGAAAAAAAATCGTATCCCCTGAGATTATAGATTTCTAGTGTCTGTAAATCAAGTTGACAGCTTTGAAATCTCACATCAACCTTACTTCCATCTCTGTTCTGCTGACAACCATTTGCATTCAGTTTCAAAGTTGCTTCTTCTGCAGTTAAACTAAATATTTTTCAAATCCATCCGGAGCAACATTTTTCATGCTTCCTTTCAGCTTTGTAACAAAAACTATACTCCAGTCAAAAACCCTTCCCATCCCAAAATCAAAAGCAAACAAAAATACTATTTGATGAAATATGACAAGAAAAAGTCAGAAAGGAAAATGATGAGAAGAAATCTATGACAATGGGGACACTTTCACTGAACCAGGAACTTTCTAAAATTCTTAAATGGATAGCACTACATGAAAGAAGTGGTTATTCCAAAAAATAAAATGAGATATACTGTGGACTTTTGCTCTAATATTCTGAACAAAATGTAATATATATATAGAACTCACAGTATGAAATATATTGTGATTTCTACATGTGCTTTGGTGTTGTGTACTAAAAAAATCATTTTTCTTCCTTCCTGTTTTTGCCTTTGCAGATCTTTGTTTAAATATTTGATACTACAGTAGCTAAAAAAATAAATAATTAACTGAGCCATTCAGACAGCATGTAAAGTAATGTTTGTAAGACTGTTGCAGTAAACCAGTCAGAAAAAACAACTTTAATATAATAATTATTAGCTCAAAAAAAAAGTACAAGAGTATATTCGCATCTTTCTGAAGTTATTTTTTGTGTATATTTATATATATATTATTGTTTCATAATATTTTTCTTAAAAATCATTGCTGTGTAATTAACACTCTGCATTTCATTTTTTATAATACTATTCATGCAAATTTAAAATAATTTATATGTTATTTACAGTTCTAGTTATATTAAATGCATTTCACATGACTGAGAAAAAGAAAAGCATAAATCTTATTAACACCTAGTTTTGAGGTAGTTGTCATGATTAAAATGACTGGTTTTGTTAAAATAAATAACAGCTAAGTTACTGTTGTGGTTGAGAAATAAGATGCTGCAACAGGGGTATGAGATCTAGAGGGATTATAATAACAAAGAAGAAGTGTATATCAGAATATTAAGTAAGATGTTGAAATCCTCTCCTATCACACATTCGTACTGTGGTCCAAAAGTTGGATTACACATACACAATACACATTTTGTTACTTATTTTTAATCATACATTTCAATATATATGGTAAATTTCTATACATTTTTTCTATAATTCAAACAAAATTGACAGAAGTCAAAATCCAGCTCATAACATTATTTCAAGCTGAGGGCCTTAGTCTTAAGTCATGATAAACGCAATGCTGAATTAAGGCAAAGTTTCAAGGAATTCCTATCCCTAACTATTCCTGACCCTTAACTTACTGCCAGTTTAACATAAACTTTAATATACAGATGCAGCCATTCAAAATGCGCGGTAAAAACCCGCGGTACGGTAACCTACCCACAAGCCACCGCGGGGCACCGGAGCATACCGCAGGGCAAGTGATTGGCTGGCCAAAATGACCGACAGGGGCACTCGTGGTGCATTGGTTGGTAGTGCAAAGATTTAATCATTTAATGTCTTTACTGTGCACATTTTAATCCGCTTAGTTTTAAATATTTATATGGATTTTACCACTAAAGGGAAATTTTAGTAGCTGAGCATAAAAAGAAGAGGAGCATAACGCATCTGAAGGTCATAAACGATATTAATTTAAAACATTACTGTATGTATGTAAACTGTACTGTGTATGGCTGGTCTTGGTAGTTTAAAGAAAAAATACACACCAGTCTTCCATTTCTCCCTAAACATTTTAAGCATGAAAGTTTTATGAAACGGTACCCAAATATGCGATTGCTGTATAGAATGAATTTTAATTAAAAAAAAATATTTAACACGAACATTAAGCTGTTTACATGTTCCGCCTGAGAACAGTCACCCGTTGCTACCCAACGCAGAATGGTGATTGGCTGACACCATCTGACACCCCTCTGATTGGAGAAAAAAGACGTGCTGGTTTGCTATACCAGGAAGAGGATTTCTTTCAATTCTAAACGTGTATTTTAAAAGTTTAAGAAATAAAAACCTTACAGCGTACACAGATTTCTAAACTGATCAGGATCGTTATCTTTGTCTTATGCATAATAATGTTCACCGCTCTGTCCAGCAAATTAATAATAAACTTTATTTTATATAGCTTTTTAAACGAATAAGTAATTAGATTGCTCATAAACCTAATCACTTGCTTTTTCTTTTTGTTTAGGCTCAGATTTCAACTATAGATCGTATTATTAATAACCATAATAACAACCAACCAACAAAAACAACCATATAAACATAATACCAACCAAAAACATAGATAACAACCACAATACAAAATCAAATAATCAAACCATTTTACACTCGCAAAGTCCTCCAATTATCATAATCCCGCCCCTTATGCAAAACCAAACCTTCCTCCCATCCCAGTTTATCCTGTTTATCATAAACAAAATCCACCTCAATTTTCAACATAAAGCATTACACAAAATCAATACCTCAACACTCCATACTCAACAACGATAATTCACAAACAGCCAGAACATGTAACTACACATTCCCAAACATACCCAAACATAGCCCCGCCCCTTATGCAAAACCAACATCCCTCCCCTGTTCTCTCTCTCCCCTGGCGGTTGTAATTGTTTTTATTTTCAAATAAATTTTAGCAAAGTCATGTATTTTAAAAATCTTAAGATTTTTCTATTTATGTCTTTATTTAGTGGTTTCATTAGTGACAAAGGCTAAACTTTCTTGGAAAAATGTCTTTTATGTAAACCATGTTTGCTATTAATTCATTCAGGGCTAAAATATGTTCATTGTCTTCTAATGAAAGAAGGGTTCCTTTCGCCGTAGTCGGGAGCCTAGCCTTTAACTAGTAAGTACTGTATTTACTGGGTTTTTGAGGGGGGGGTGTCTTTCGCTGGAAATCTCGCCTCCTACTTTGAAAATACCCGTGAAACCGGTTCAATTCGTCACAGCCAGCACCCCTGCAGAGAGTTGGGTTGTACTTGCAGTGCATACAGTACACGCGTTATGCTCTTCGTTAATGTCTGTGAAGTTTTATTTAATCTCTGAGCCATACTGATTCTTCTGGAAGCCAGTTTCCGCCAGGGAGTAAAAAAAAAAACACACTATGGTATTCTCTCCAATGCAGTGCAGTTAAAAACATACCTCTGATGCTGCTCCTAAATGAATATCGTTTATGACCATCAGAAGCTTTATGCTCCTTTTCTTTTTTCCAGTGGATTGAACAGGGAGAGGCATTTCATGATGTACTTTTCACTGATGAAACAACAGTGGCTCTGGAACAGTTTTCAACCAAGTCGTTTTATAAAAAGGGGAGATATGTACACGTTACTGAAGCAAAAATTTTAGCCTTTGTCACTAATGTAAACACTAAATAAAGACATATAGAAATCCCATTTTTAGGATCAGAGTCTTACATGTGGTTATTTCGAAAACGTCTGTACGTGCTCCTTCTTACCATGTTACTGTTTACCGTTACTGACCATATTAAGTTTAAGTGCCTGTGGGCACTTTTCCTGTCCGTGGGGGGTGGACCGTCTTTCATTAGAAGGTTAGTCTGTTCTACTCTGAGAATGTAGAGGCGGTGGGAAGTGCCCGCGGTCATTTAATTAGTATTAAAATCTTAGTTATCTTTCTAGTTCACAGGTTTGCATGCATAATTTAATTTTGAAAGCCACTGAGACATCAGGTACTACTGTTGTATTTATGAAAAAGAAACAAAACAAAAAACATACTAACAACTGTGCCATCCTACTCCTTAGTTAATACATTTTATTCATAAACAGTTAACATTGTTAGCAAAATATTTTGAATTATATTTAACCCTATTTTTTCTTTAGTTTTGTATTTAACTTATTATATGATAGTCAGACTTAATGTATATTAATGTATATTTGAACAATGAAAATATATTTTTACAAGATTTTACATTAAGCACTTAAAATTAATATGGTTAATAATAGTAAACTGTAACATGCTGTTACAAGATCGGTTAACTGCGAAGAAAATCCTTTCAGAGAAAATGTTTCAGGTGTGAAGAACAAACCTGTTCCCACACACCCTGCCCCCACTACCATTAGAATATACACAAACATTTTAGCGTTTCATTCTGAGCAGAAGACCCTCACACCTGAAGAGTGCTGGCTGTGACGAATTAAACCGGTTTTACAGGTTTCAATCACAGATTGGGACTCAGTAAAGTAACACACAGCGCCACTGGATTTGATAATACTGTACCTAACCAAAATCCGCAATATGGAAACAGAACCTAATTGTTGATAGATGATGTACTCGTAACATTTTTTCAAGACGAACTACAACATTTAAAAAATGACTTGTATGTACTTGATATCTCTAATCAATCCACGGGTTCCAGCACAAAACGAAACTAAAACGCATACCGTTTCGCGCTTCTTATTAGTTGCTCAAAAGTAATTTGACCGTATGAAATGCATAATATAAACCTAGAAACATATACGTGAGCAGTACTTAAGCACTGTAGTATCGGTGTTAAGACATACCTCTCAAATACTGTAAATCAAGTTAAAAATATCTCAAGACCGATTCTGGTCGTAATGAAACCATGTTTCGTGTATGTTTTCTTTTTCATCTTGAAATAACTCATTTCTAAATACCTTTTTCACTGTTAACATCTTGTAGCAACTTTGTGACAAAATATACACTCTGACAGTTCATCCTGCTACCAACATTAAATAAAACAAATCTTAAGATTTCTATATTTATGTCTTTATTTAGTGGTTTCATTCGAAGCTTACAATGTTTAGGGAGAAATGGAATACTGGTGTGTATTTTTTTCTTTAAAGTACCGAGACCAGCCATGTACTGTATGTTTATGTTAAGATTTCCCTTCAGTGGTAAAATTAGATATGAATATTCAATACTTAAACGGGCACAGTTAAGACATTAAATAAACATATACATATTGTATACAGTACAGTTTGCATACGGTAATATGTTTATGTTACGCGATTAAAAAATAAATAAATAAAACTGAAAGGTCCAGCACTAGCTGGATTCGAACAAACAACCTGCTAGTTGGTAGTCACACACATAGACCAGTAGGCTACAAGACAGCTTGCATAAGCAGGCAGGCGAAACAGCCCTGGCGCAGTACACGGATATAATCATACCGTTATTAAATTCTTGAGATACGCGATTCCATATTATATTCCCTTTTAATCAAATTCTAAAAGTATGCTTGTTGACTCCGGTATCACGTTAGTTAAAGACTTCAAAGCTTACAATGTTTAGGGAGAAATGGAATACTGGTGTGTATTTTTTTCTTTTCATGATAGGTGTCGCATTTTAAATCATTTTCGTAGTTAGAAATTATGAAACGCCCTGTTAAAAGCAAGGAAGTTTTTATGCCCGTTGAAGTAAAACAAAATGCCTGACAAAGTATGGCTTGGACAGATTCCAAGTGCTTGTACAAATGTGCTAAAGAAATTATACTTTGAGTATACAGCTTGTCCAAAGTCATCCATTATTAATACTATTAGTAATATCTTCAGTAAAGGCTCTGATGCATAAATATTTCTGATAAAGGCAGGTTGTGTACTTTTGTCCAACTGAGCAATCTTGCTTTCATAAAATATACCAACATTTGAATGACTGATGATTAACATGCTGTAATACACAGTTCAAAATTAAAGGCTCGAATGCTGTACATGAGAGGTTAAGCTCCCCCTGGCGGTTTTACAAGGCGACGCCGGATAGCTAGTCACGTGACACACGTGATACCGCGTGATACCCCGGTGGGCGTGTCGCGGTATGCCGTGAAATACCTCACCCATTTTGAATGGCTGCATCTGTAAGTCCACATTTTTAGCAATTGTGTCACACCCATTTTAAAATACATCAATATGTAACACATATAACTTTCCTTTCTTGATCTACATCTTTAGTACAACCTAAATATGTATCAATCCATGCTTCAGATGTATCTCATATTATACAAACAATAACATTGGTCTAATTATTTAAAAGAGTTATAAAAGATGAAGCATTAGACAAATGCAGCAGTTAAGATCATGTTGGTCTTTGCAATGTGTATATACAAAAGCATGTAAGTCTACATGGTCACAGTGTTGAACTCAATAAATTGCTTAAAATATGAGGTATGAAGTTAGAGCTTTTTTTGATGATGATTTTTTATTAGTTTTAGAGGTGACTTCAAATGGTGGTTTGCATTATATTTAAATTATTGTATAAATAATTAGTGTATTTTGCCCAAATTGTGGAAATTTGGTAAGTCTGAAGTACAACTTTAATTTTCCATTATATTTAAGCTTAACTTATTGTCATATTTTTTATTGACATGATTAAAAATACAGTAAGATATTTTTTTTGGTATTATCTATAAAATTATGTTGCAGGCTGAAGTAGGATATTGAGTTATACAGTAGGAGTACAATAGATATAGTTTGGATTTTTGCATAAATCTAATAAAATTGCTGTCTGACTCCGATTTTGTTGACAAAATTGTCTATGTACAAAAATGTTCTTTAAAGTAGATAAGTCACTTTAGATGCAATCTATTAATGTTTGGTGAACAATTGAATTTGTCTGAATTTTTAACACCAGAACCTGATTTAGACCTTGTGACACGGTATTGTGGTGATACTTATTATGCACACGAATTGGCATTAGATGATTGGCAACACTCACAATGTACTGCACAGCACTTTTTCATAAACAGTTTGACCAATGATCACCAAATTTGGTAGGTATCATTGCAGTGACAATACAGTTAGAATATGGTAAAATAATTTTCCTGCCCACCAGGATGGTACTTTTTGTTGACACGTTTTTGTTTGCAAGGCTGTCATGCTTATGTATTGGTTACTGTGTTATTGGAACTAAGGTGCCTGGGTTCCTTTCTGTTCAGTTCAGTAAGATGCACAATAAAGAGCAGACGTCTCAGAAATCTGTCTCCATCTGTCTTTGGCTTCTCTCTGTGTAACATGGACTCCTTGTCCCTGACCATAAACTGCTCCTAAGAAAAAAATGTTCTGCTTACCTAAATTCATACTTGGTAGGTATTATTTTTCAGACACTGCAACACATACAGATGCAGCTATTCAAAATGCGCGGGCGATACCGCATTATTTTCCGGTACGCTGTACGCAGTCTATCGCGAGTTACTGGTAAATACCGCGAGTTACCGGTAAATACCGCGAGTTACCGGTAAATTCTCCTATAATACGACAAGCAAAATAATAGTATCCGGAATTTCCGCAAGGTGGAGCTAATAAAGCTCAACCTCTCATGTTTGAGCTGTGGCCATCAAAGTCTTTAACGAAGATATTACCAATAGTATTAATAATGAATGACCTTGGACAAGCTGTAAGTGTAAACTCAAAGTATTGCCCTGGTCAACATTCTTTTTTTCATTGACCGTCTTTGTAAAAGTAACACCACAGCATTTCGCAATCACGCATTTGTTTCCAATCATGCAAAGTACAGTAATTTTTGAGAATCGATTCACCATGCCTTTCACATGCTCATAAAAGAGATTGATTTAGGAACATAAACATATTACCGTATGAAAACTGCACTGTATACAGTATGTATATGTATATTTAATGTCTTAACTGTGCCCGTTTAAGTATTGAATATTCATATCTAATTTTACCACTGAAGGGAAATCTTAGTAGCTGAGCATAAAAAGAATAGGAGCATACTGCAACGCGTGTGAAGGCCATAAATGATATTAATTTTGGAACACAAACATACAGTATATGACTGGTCTCGGTACTTTAAAGAAAACATACACGAAACATGGTTTCATTATGACCAGAATCAGTCTTGAGATATTTTTAACTTGATTTACAGTATTTGAGAGGCATGTCTTAACACCGATACTACAGTACGTAAATACTGCTCATGTATATGTTTCTAGGTTTATATTATGCATTTCATACGGTCAAATTACTTTTGAGCAACTAATAAGAAGCGCGAAACGGTATGCCCAGGGCGTTTTAGTTTCGTTTTATGCTGGGACTCTGCTTTTAACAATGTCGCCGTGGATTGATTAGAGATATCAAGTACATACAAGTCATTTTTTAAATGTTGTAGTTCGTCTTGTAAAAATCTTACGAGTACATCATCTATCAACAATTACACAGGTTCTGTTTCCATATTGCGGATTTTGGTTACGTAATATTATTTTCTAAATTTCACGTTGTGAATATATGATTGGGGCAAACAGAGCCGCAAAGAAGTACATTATGGGTTGTTGTTGGTTTTTTTTTTGCAGTTTTATCTAGAACAAGCAATGCTTAAACCTTAGTCTGATTCTTGTGAAACTATCCACACGACAGTTACAGTACCTAGGAGTTGACTTCAGTGATGTCACTGATGGGATGTTTCTAAAAATCCATCCTCTGTAAAACGTCTTCTCTAGTTGTCCTGCATATGTATTCGCTAATGAAGCTGTGTGTTCTGAGCCTGGATCTCTACATTTCTGTATGAACCAGCTTAGAGGGCTAAAGACAGCTTGTGTTTAAATTGAGTGTAAGGTAATTTATGCTTCTAAAGTCATGGTCAGCATTTATTATTGTACTGTGCTGTAAACTTGTTCTGTGCCTAGTCACATTATTTTATAGCGTTTTTATAGCGTTATCAAATCTGGTGGCGCTGTGTGTTAGTTTCCTGACTCCCATGTCACATAGTCTGTGATTGAATCCCATGGAACTATGACTTTATTTTTTAACAAACATTTCTTTGAAAAAATGAAACGTTTCCCTTGGTCAGAGATTAAATAAAACCTCACTCGCACCAAACAAATTTATATTTCTAAATATCACAACATGATCGAATTTAAGTATTTTTAATAACAATGAATAGTCACCTATGCGTTACAAAATAAACATTTATATTGATTTGAATCGCATTTTGATTTAAATCGTAAACGTGTGTTTAAATATATGTGTTTAAAGGCGATATACTGTATAAAAGCTCTGATTCTTATGGAGTGTGTTCCGCCGGGGATTCAAAAAATGAATTTGCAGTATAACTTTGTTCATGCACAAACAGTGGCATGTTACATTATAATTTGGGTGTCTCCTCTTGCCAGAAAGCTCTAAATTGCATTTTGAGTGCGGTTTTTGACTTTTTCTAAATTGCAACCCATAAATAAAGCTGATAAAGCTAAGACTAACTGTATTCTAAACTGTATTACAACAGCACATTGGACAATGCAACGTAAATTGCAAAAATGCACTTGGAATCTGTCCAAGCCCTCCTACGAGAATTATTTAAACTGCGACACTGATCATTCATCTCTAAATAAACTTTATTTTATATAGCATTTTAAGCAAATAGGTAATTAGATTGCTGATAAACCTAATCGCTTTTTCTACATAAACACAGCGTGATTGCTCTCTGACAATGCTTTTCCTTTATATTTAGGCTCAGATTTCAACTATAGATCGTATTATTATAAACTTTCTTGGAAAAATGTATTTTATGTAAACCATGTTTGCTATTAATTCATTTAGGGCTAAAATACATTCATTGTCTTCCAATCGAGTCGAGTTGACATTGGAAGCTTGCCACTCCCAGACTGTTAAACCAACGCATTAGCATGTTAAAGCGATTCCATTGAGGAGCCCAGCTACCAGTTAACACTGTACTTCCTACTTTGAAAATACCTGTGAAACCGGTTTAATTAGTCACAGCCAGCACTCCGGCAGAGAGGGGGTTGTACTCGTAAAGTAGAAGCAGGCGAGATTTCCAGCGAAAGACACCTTCCCCCCCCTCAAAAACCCAGTAAGCAGTAATGCTTTATGCTGAAAATTGAGGTGGATTTTGTTTATGATAAAGAGGATAAACTGGGATGGGAGGAGGGTTTGGTTTTGCATAAGGGGCGGGATTATCATAATTGGAGGAATTTGCGAGAGTATAATGGTTTGATATATTTGATTTTGTATTGTGGTCGTTATATCTATGTTTTTGGTTGGTATTATGTTTGTATGGTTGTTTTTGTTGGTAGGTTTTTATTAATAATACAATCTATAGTTGAAATCTGAGCCTAAATAAAAAGAAAAAAGCAAGTGATTAGGTTTATGAGCAATCTAATTACTTATTCATTTAAAACGCTATATAAAATAAAGTTTATTATTAATTTGCTGGACAGAGCGGTGAACATTATTATGCATAAGACAAAGATAACGATCCTGATCAGTTTAGAAATCTGTGTACACTGTAAGGTTTTTACTTCTTAAACTTTTAAAATACACGTTTCGAATAGAAAGAAATCCTCTTCCTGGTACAGTCGCATGAAGAGAGAGGCGAAACGGCCCTACACAGCCCTGTCACAGTACACGAATATAATCATATCGTTATTAAATTCTTTAGATACACAATTCCATATTATATTCCCTATTAATCAAATTCTAAAAGTATGCTTGTTGACTCCGGTATCTCTTTAGTTAAAGACTTCGATGCTTAAAATGTTTAGGGAGAAATGGAATACTGGTGTGTATTTTTTAAAGTACCAAGACCAGCCATATACAGTACTGTATGTTTATGTTCCAAAATTAATATAGTTTATGGCCTTCACACACGTTACAGTATGCTCCTATTCTTTTTATGCTCGGCTACTAAGATTTCCCTTCAGTGGTAAAATTCAATATCTACAACGGGCACAGTAAAGACGTTTACTGTACTGTAAATCTTTCTACGACAGATCAACGGACCACGAGTGCCCCTGTCGGTCAACCAATCACGTACCACGGTACCCCACATCATCTTGCGTCATGATGTGCAACGCCGCAGCCAATTACCTCTGGTACGTGTCTGTACCGCTCACTTTGAATGGCTGCATCTGTATTATAATAAACCTGAAGAAGGCTCCACGGCCAAAACATTGCATTATCTTTCTTCTTTTTTTCAGCATGGAATAAACCTACTACTTGTTCCTTTGCAGCCTACAAATGCTGACGCAGCTACCCACCTGACATATTATAATTGTCAGGGAACCTATATGTGGAATAGGAGGACCCTTATGCATGACCGGAATCCCACAGGACACAGAGTAGCAAAGGGACAATCCAAAAGACAAAATCCAAAGGCTGGGTCGATAAGGGAGGCAGAGGGTCCAGTAACGAGAGATATCCAAAAACAATCCAAAAGTAAAAATCCAGAAGGTGAGGTCAAGAGGCAGAAGCAGAAGATTCATAACAGGAGATCAGTCAAAAGGCTTGGAAAACCACACTGGAGAATACTACAAAAGGCTTCTTAATAGTGAGCGTGGGAAGGTGCGCGAAGGGGGTTTAAATACTGGAAGGAAAGGGGTGTGATTGGATGATTGGTTAGGGAGTGAGAATTGAAGGAATCTGATGCATGTGAGAATGTGATGGGTTCAATCAGGGATGAGATTGTGAAGCAGAGGTTCCGGGAATGTAACGTCGTTTGCGAGGGAGAGTGTGGAATGTGACAAGGACAGAACGGCGTTTCCGAGTTAGAGTGTGGGGCGTGACAATAATAAAGGCTTACAGTGCAAATTAAGACAGATGTATGGCCAGCATTTTTCATAAGACCACAGTACAAAAATTGTATTGCTTTGAAGGTTTTCATTAATACTGAAACCTGTTTTAAACTTGTATCTCATAGATTGTGATACTTTTTTTATTTTGTAGCCAGATCATCACCTACTATATGTGGCAAAATCCAGTCATAGTTGGCAAGGCCTGGCTTGGAAAACTTAAGATTTTCTTGCACACTTCTAGTTGCATTAATTATCAGTTGCACAGATTTAACATTTTCTACAACTCTACAACAGAATGTCTTTATATGTAAAGTACCTTGAATTACACTCCATTAAAGACTTTGTAAATTCAGAATGTCAATTTGAGCACCTAACAAAACATAATGCACATACCTAATAATTAGGAAAAAGCTATAAAAGTTTAACTGTATTCTAACTTTATGCAGTCAACATATTTTAATACTTATATTTTATACTATTTAATACTTATATTTTAATACATATTTTAAAGGCTGGTAAGCAAAATAATAATAATAGGAGAACAATTTATTTTTAATCACTACTGCAATCATCTTTGAAGAAGTAAAGAAATAGAACACCAGAATGTCAAGTAAAAATATAAAGAAATTTCATGAACTGTGAATGTTTCTGATAAATAACTTGGTATTCATAGTTTCACTTCAAAACAGTTGTTACAATGACATGGAAACAATATTCTGCATGGCTAACTGTTACACTGTGCTTTTCCAGAAATGGGTATCATAGCAACTAATTGTATTTTTAAGCTACCTTGGAGTTCAGTAAAACCATACACAGCAGGTCACTGTCCCATTGAATCAATGATGCACTACCTGAATTAATGACAGCTTTCTGGTATTGAGCACCCCGAAGAGAAAAAAGGAGTGTTAATGGACTGAAAAGGTCAATGCTCTACATGACTTTATACCTTAAGTTTATGTTCCTAAACATTATTCAACATTAGAGTTACTACTAAAACATATTGTGTGCAGCTCGGAGTAGGATGGGCGGAGGAATCTAACTGTGGCGTGCAGGGTAGTCGTTGCTCCAAGGGGATCTACCAGCAGTCCGGCTGGCTAGTAGAAAGTCTCTATGCACAGAGTGTGACAGCGAGTCCTCACAAGTCACTCTTTTGCCCGGGAAGAAGCTGGTTCGTTCCCGGTCCAGCGCTGCTTCTGAATAAGCTATTCAGGTTGTCAACGAGGGTCCAACTGTAGGCTGCCGTTGATCAAGCGGAGCATTCACTTTGGTAGAATTCTGAGTACGTACGGGTTCCTCAGCCACGCGCTTAGAACAAAGTCCAATTCCCAGTGCAGACAACAGCAATTGTCACGTGATTGTCTCTGAGGATGCGCGAAAATGGCCAAGGAGAGCCCCGACCTGAGCTTGCACTCTCTTTTTGACCAAGACACAGATGTGTGCTGATTGATTGAGAGTTTGGCGGGCATTGGAGACCCACGTGGTGTTACCACGCCCTGCCAGTCCCTGATTGGTTGATCAAGGTGAGATATGAGTCACTAACTCCTGACTCTTAGGAATGCAGTCCAGATGTCCATTTGGCACTCCTAGACAGATAGGCGCCAATGGATGACCATTGATCATGATAGCCAGGCTTAGCTAAGTGCATCCCCGCTTGGGAGCTGTCCCTTATCAAAAGAAAACATCTTAAATCAGCCTGCATGAATACTTTCTCTGTGGCTGCACCACAGAGATGGAGAGTGAGATGGGGTCTCGTTTAGGAAAGCACAGCAACGCTTTATTCTGTCTTATTAACAAGCATTGCCGCTACACAGTGTAGTCCAAAAACAGTTGTTTTTTAAAATGGGGTGAATTACGGTGCGAAAGGGCATGTGTGCTGAAAAGTGCCACATTATCCAGCACGGATTCTGAATTTCTGAATCTGTGAAAGCTCCACAGAACACTGAGTAGGTAACGTACACCCTGACGTTTTGCTTGGATACTCTAGTAATCTTCATCTGTATTAATGAGCAAGTTCAAAATTGATTAGCTGAGTTTCAGACATTTTGAAGGAAGAGAATCCCAGTTATGAGCACTGTCCAACTTGTCTAATTCTTTATTCTATGTAAATGCATGTTGCGGCACAATTAATTAAGACAAGAAAACAAGAGGACTGAACATTCACCTTCAGATCCTAAAACGTGCTGTCCTCATCAAAGATATCATCAAAAGTTTGGACACTTCTTACAGACCAGTGTAGCAGCAATGCTTTTTTAAAATAAACTACAGAATTGCGTGTTGCAAGGAAGAAGACACTTGATGTCTCAAACTGTAATCCCTATAATGGATCTCCACCAGTGGGTGAGATGATTCTAAATTGCAGGTCATGGTCAATCATCCAAAAGTTAAGTAACCAATCTGGATCCTACGGGACCTGATGACATCACAACCAATCAGGAATTGTGTTTTTCTAGGTTAAAATGCATGGCCCAGCTACTCTGTAGTTCTCTCTAATCCTTTAGGACTGCCACTACTGTTGTCTGGACCTCAGGATATAAACTTCAGTCAGAAAAACAAGGTTAATAGTGAACTCTTACATTAAAACAGAAGTCTCAGTGAGGTCTTGTGACCAGCTAGCTAGGTAACAGGAGTCTGCTTGATTAACACAGTCAATACAGTTGGATTTTCTTTGACAGACCTAAATATACTAATATTTAGAAGTAACGTCCACAAAACACATTTCTCCCAACCAATGACTCGCCTGGACCAGAGTCAACTTTACCTTTAAAACCTAGTTCATCTCAATCCTAACATGGAAATCCTCCTTGGAGAACTGATCACCAGCTACAGCAAGTCTCTCACTACTTTCCTGCACCACAGCACCAGAACTTGGAATATACATTACTTTGAAGAATACCATCAGCTCTTTCTCTGTTTTTCTGTGTGGGAGTTAAGAATTAATACTTATCGCTTATATTTTGTATCTGTTCTTAATACTGATGTTATTGTATCCTGATAACCCTAAAGTAAAAGATTAGCCATCTTGTAAATAGTTAGTTTCCAATATTAGCACTTTATTGGTTTTATACACATTGTTTGTATAAATAAATCTATTTAAAATCCATGTGTTTGTCATTCTGTTGATTGATTTCTACTAGCCAGTAAAAATCTCTTACAATTTACCAATTCAATTAATAAACTGCCAATAAACATGCTGTATATAACACCACTTGAGGATGGGAGAGTTAAAAAGTAGCAAAGTTTCTCTGAGACTGTTACGACATGTTGTGCTGCCAATTAAATCTGAGTTGGCTATGCAAACATTGGCTGCATAATAATAATACAAAATATGTTACTTTCTTTAAAATGAAGGAAAAGCTTAACATTAAAGTACTGGCATAAAGTGAATGGAAATATATTAGCATGTTAGATATACGTATGTACTCAAGAGGCAAAAATTTAAATTAAATTCAAAGTTGCCTGTTATTTTGTGTTTGTTTATGTTGTTAATCTTTCTCAAAAAGTCATGTCGTCAAAAAGGATAATCAAATATGCTTAATAGACACCACACTAAATTGTTCATTTTTCATGATGAATAACTTTAGTCACTAACATGACAGGATACTTATGCACATACATTTGCATTTATTTCTTTCAATCCATTTTCTCTTATTACAGCATTTACAAAAATATTCAATTACTTACATAAGCAAAAAAGTCCATGACCTATTTGGAAAATATTTATACTTCTGTTACATCCACTTTTTTCAGTTTTGTAGAATATTTATATACTTGTACAGGCTCTCAATTTTTTAATTAAATAATACAAAAAATGCTAGGGTAGGAGACATCACTTTAAGTCACCAAAAAAAGATTTTTCCTTTTATCTACTGTAATTTAGACTATTTTTTTATTTGTGTTTTCAATAATATTCTCTGCAATTTTAGGACCACACGAATTTTTTGTATACAGGAAAATACATCCAGATTAAATAAGAATAATGTCAGCAACAACACATGGAATTAATTGGTTCAGCAAGTATTTCTAGTAAAAAACAGATTTCATATCATTAGCTTATCCGTTTTTACATTAAAATATTGCCTTTCACCTTTTTCTTCAATAGTTTTGCTCATTATTTGCAGCTATCAACAGATTTTCAAATGTTTACTGAAATTATTTGATTCTAGGCACTTTTTTTAGTTTTTACACCGCTGCTGGCCTGGGTGTGACAGTGGTTTGGTCTTTTTGGGAAGGGGAAGTGTTTAAAATTGTATTCTGGAGTTGCATCTCCTTTAGTGATGGTGTGACAATGTAATAATAGGTTGCAAGTTGCTTTTTTAGTGAGTTGCCCATTTACTGTATTTGATCATTTAATTCAATTGCAAGAGGTACAGATTTGTTACAGTACTATCTGTTAGTAGTACTGTAAAGATATTGCCACAATCTGATAACCTCAAAACTGTCACCAATGATTTATGTAGGAGATATAGAGTCTGCAGCTGAAGTTCAAACAAAGATTAAAACAGATAAAATCAATGTGCTGAGATTTCTTCACTGTCTCAGAATGAAATCTTACTTTGTTTACTTTCAAATGTATACACAAAGTGTCTTCATCTAATTTATCACCATTAGACATTTCCTGAACTAGAAGACAGATTACATTTTGTCCAGGACAACCTGACTGAATCAGACATGCATTCACATTCTGCCATTACCTGACTCTGGAAACCACACATTTCCAACATTGCATATTCTTGCAGGGAACTGAAGTAGTAAAGCAAAATGGGATGATCTATGGAACTGCTGTAATGAGGATGCAGTATTTACAATTAAATTACATTTTGGATGAATATCCTCAGGCTGGTTATAACTGAAATGGATAATACAGCCAATTCCTAACAAATTAATTTGCCCATCAAATTGTTCCTTCAGAATTATACAGAAAAGCACAGATTGTTGTCAGAAGAGCTGGAACAGCAGAATGAAATTGAAGCAGTCAGTTTCATAGATTAGTTATCTTTTTGATGTTCTTTCAGCTTCTGTAAGTCATTGTCCAAAGAAACTTTCAAAAACTGTGATCCGCTTTTCTTTTCCAGTGTTATTGGTGTCTTTGTAGATATTTTTACAATCAGAACTTAATTTAATTAAGATAAAATATAGCAGAAAAGGGACAAAAAAACTGTAAAAGCTAGAGCACTTCACTAAGCATAATTGAATCCAATAAGGAGACTGAAAACACAGACATGACAGTCTACTAAATGCCGTTGGTTTTTAAGAAAAATGATAGATTTGTCTTTTTGTCAGACTTTGTTTAGACTGTTTTTGTTTAAATTATTTTCATAGTCAATGTACAGATGCAGCCATTCAAAGTGCGCGGTACAGACACGTACCGGAGGTAATTGGCTACGGCGTCGCGCATTGTGACGCACGATGACGCGCGGTACCGCGGTACATGATTGGTTGACCAACAGGGGCACTCGTGGTCCGTTGGTCTGTCGTAGAAAGATTTACAGTAAACGTCTTTACTGTGCCCTTTGTAGAATTGAATATTTATATGGAATTTTACCACTGAAATCTTAGTAGCTGAGCATAAAAAGAATAGGAGCATATTGTAACGCGTGTGAAGGGCATAAACTATATTAATTTTGGAACATAAACATACAGTATATGGCTGGTGTGTAAAAAATACACACCAGTATTCCATTTCTCCCTAAACATTTTAAGCATCGAAGTCTTTAACTAATGAGATACCGGAGTCAACAAGCATACTTTTAGAATTTGATTAAAAGGGAATATAATATGGAATCACGTATCTAAATAAATTAACAACGATATAATTATATTCATGTACCGCAACACAAGAATAGTACACGCTGTACATTGTCTGTTGATAATCTTTCTGTAGTGCTTTTTCAGCACTCTGCATGTGACCTTGCTGGTGGCACTGTGGGTTAGGTTCCTGACTCCCATGTCATATGGTCTGTGATCGAATCCCACTGGAACCATTACTTTTTTTTTAACAAACATTTCTTTGAAAAAATGAAACGTTTCCCTTGGTCAGAGATTAAATAAAACCTAACTCGCACCAAACAAATTTATATTTCTAAATATCACAACATGATCGAATTTAAGTCTTTTTAATAACAATGAATAGTCACCTATGCATTACAAAATAAACATTTATATTGATTTGAATCGCATTTTGATTTAAATCGTAAAAGCGTGTTTAAATATATGTGTTTTTTGATTCACAATCAGACAAATGCAACATAAATTGATATCTTTGTCTTCTAAGTATCTTAATAAACTTTCAGCATAGCTTTCTCCCCGTTTAGATTTATTTTTCTTGGGATCTTGGGATCAAACATGGAAAGATTAGATTGTTATCGTTTTTATTTTTTAAATACATTTTAGAAAAGTGTAATCTATACTAAAAAGCTGTACACCACCTGCTATAAAGATACATATTGTAATACTTTCGAGTTCGGATAGGACAGACACAAGAACTCAGACTTGCGGAGTTAAAGCAAGTTAAAGCCTTGATTTTATATATCACCTTTAAAAGTGGAATCTCCAAGCAAAGTAAATACCCAACACTGATTGTACCCATCTGTCATGCTAATAAAGCACCTTGAATTGAATTGAATTGAGGGAGAGAGGGGGGGAGGGCGAGCGAGAGAGCCAGGACAGACAGGCAAATAAGATACACTCCACAGACATTCACAACAGCGACATATCATAAAACGTTTGCACATATAGTTAAGTTATTACTTGGTTTTCAAAGTGCAATGAAATACAATATTGTTGTTGTTGCTGTTATTGTTGTTTTTATCCTGTTAAGCATTTTGAGAAGCCACCTTTAAAGGCGATATATAAAAGCGCTGTTTCTTATGGAATGTGTTCCGCCGGGGATTCAAAAAAAATTTTTTTTTAATCGCGTATCTAAGGAAATAGCAGTATTACTTTGTTCATGCACAAACAGTGGCATGTTACATTATTAATTTGGGTGTCTCCTCTTGCCAGAAAGCTCTAAATTGCATTTTGAGTGCGGTTTTTGACCTTTTCTAAATTGCAACCCATAAATAAAGCTGATACAGTTTAGACTTGGACAATGGACAAAAGAAACATGATCAGATTTTCCCCGGTTCAGAAAAAACGATCTAAAGTATACTAGTTTGTCACTCTTCTCATCCCCTCTTTGCTAAATGGCTTTTGAATAGAGTCACATGAAGAGAGAGGTGAAACAGCCCTACACAGCCCTGTCGCAGTACACAAATATAATTATATCTTATTAATTTCTTTAGATACGCGATTCTTTTAATACAGTCTTTGCTGTGCTCTAGAGGATCCTTGTGACATTTCGAGCTCTGGTTGAATGATAAGTGTCGCAGTTTAAATAATTTTCGTAGTTAGAAATTATGAAACGCTCTGTTAAAAGCAAGGGAGTTTTTTTGTCTGTTGCAGTAAAAGAAAATGCCTGACAAAGTAGGGCTTGGACAGATTCCAAGTGCATTTTTGCAATTTACGTTGCAACAGACAATGTACAGCGTGTACTATTCTTGTGTTGTGGTACACGAATATAATTATATTGTTATTAATTTCTTTAGATACGCGATTCCATATTATATTCCCTTTTAATCAAATTCTAAAAAGTATGCTTGTTGACTCCGGTATCAAGTTAGTTAAAGACTTCGATGCTTAAAATGTTTAGGGAGAAATGGAATACTGGTGTGTATGTTTTCTTTAAAGTACCAAGACCAGTCATATACTGTATATTTAAGTTCCAAAATTAATATCGTTTATGGCCTTCACACGCGTTACAGTATGCTCCTATTCTTTTTATGCTCAGGTACTAAGATTTCCCTTCAGTGGTAAAATTCCATAAAAATATTCAATACTTAAACGGGCACAGTTAAGACATTAAATATACATATACATACTGTATACAGTACAGTTTGCATAGGGTAATATGTTTATGTTCCTAAATCAATCTCTTTTTTGAGCATGTGAAAGGCATGGTGAATCGATTCTCAAAAATTACTGTACTTTGCATGATTGGAAACAAATGCATGATTGCGAAATGCTCTGGTGTTACTTTTACAAAGACGGTCAATGAAAAAAAGAATGTGGACCAGGGCAATACTTTGAGTTTACAGGTTGTCCAAGGTCATTCATTATTAATACTATTAGTAATATCTTCGTTAAAGACTTTGATGGCGACAGCTCAAACATGAGAGGTTGAGCTTTATTAGCTCCACCTTGCGGAAATTCCGGATACTATTATTTTGCTTGCGGTATTATAGGAGAATTTATGGTAACTAGCGGTATTTACCGGTAACTCGCAGTAGACTGCGTAAAGCGCACCGCAAAATAATGCAGTATCACCCGTGCATTTTGAATGGCTGCATCTGTATTAATACTGAGTTTCCCTGAATATAAAATGGTTTTAAACAGCCATCCATCTATATGCAAAATACTGTTTTTTCACTAAATGTATACAGCATTTCAGTTTTACAAAAATTAAAATCAGTGATTTTAAATGAATGGAAGCACAGCAGCAACTATTACTCCAGGGTCAATGACATTACAATTTCAGTAATGACCTTGAAAGGAAAGAGAAAGAAAAACACATGCTTTTTGATGGTACACTGCCAACTTACAATGCATACATTCAAAGGTGATGAAAATTTAAAGTAAAGGGATTGTTAAATCACTTTTATAGCATGATATATTTGTTATTTGTGTTGTCACTCATTGCTACAATGCCACTTAGTAAAGCATTTCAATTCATGCTGTTTGGTTCTCATTTATGCATCAAAACTTATTTATTTTAAAAAAATGAGAATATGTAAGATCTTGTGTATTGCTGTTAAAGTAATCTTTTGACTTTTATTACATTTTTGCCTATACCTAAATTCTTTGCACTGTATATAAATACACTACCTTTCCGTTTTGATAACACTATGATCAAAATTTATAATAATAATAATAATTGCTTACACTTATATAGCGCTTTTCTGGACACTCCACTCAAAGCGCTTTACAGGTAATGGGGACTCCCCTCCACCACCACCAATATTATTATTATTATTATCAAAATTTAAGCATAATGCCTTCAAACAGCAATATCCTAATACAAACATCAATGAAAAAAATAATTTTGTTTTGGCTTTAACCGTAGTTAAGTCCATCCATCCATTTTCAAACTCCTTCAGAAATCACATTTGCTGCCCATTCATCCATTTTCTAATCACTTATCCAATTCAGGGTCGTGGGGGAGCTAGAGCCTTACCCAGCAAGATACGGGTGCAAAGCAGGATACACCCTCGACAGGATGCCAGTCTAATGTAGGGCACACATGGACACAGACATGCACACACTCCCACAAGGCCAATTTTCCCAGAAACCTACCAGTTTTTCTTTGGACTTTTGGAGGAAAGCAGAGCCTCTGGACCAAACTCACCTTAGATAACAGATAACACCTTAGGTCAAGAACTGACCTTAGGGCCCAAGAATTGCAAGACACAAATGCTAACCTCTGCTACCCACCAAGTTCTAGACATAGATATTTTAAAATAATTTTATAAGTATCCCTAACCGGTTAAATCAGTGTCATTGTTAGACACAGAACAGAAACTCCCTTTTTTTATTGGTTAAGAAGCATAATAAACAGAATTTAGATAAGATGTGACAACAACCCAGATATGCATTATTATTCCAAGCTGTGAATGCAGTCACTCTAGTATTTGCTTATTTTCTTGGTCAACCACAAAGGTAATTTTGATATGTTAATGTGCCAGGAACTGTTCTATAGATTTTAACAAATAATGACGTGATATCAACTACTTGCTTGATCTCATCAGAAGCTTAAAATAGATGGGCCTGGTTAGTGTTGTGACCTAAGTGGACAAGATTACTGCTATAAGAGTGCTACACAAGTAGTTCACTTTGGACATGTCACGAACAGTTCTTTCCGGGCCCTATGCAGACGACACGATCCAGAATTGTGAAGAAACACTGGGGAAAGGTCATGCAGGAGAGGGTATGGAGACAGGGGGCGTGTCCAAGGGGTGCAGGTGTCCAGGGAGAGTTAATCCGGGGCAAACTATCCATGAGTAAATCCAAACGGGCCATCCAAGACAGAAGGTAGTGTCCAAAGCCAGGGGATTCATCCAGGAAATAAAACCAGGTCGGAATCGGCGGGGCGGGGAATCAGGAATCGAAGGTTAAAAGAATAACGGAGCCAGAGGCAGCAGGACCCCGGGTTCTCACGAGGCGGTATTCAATGAGGAACCAGGAGTAAAGTCTGCATCTGGCTTTTAAGGGTGAACGGAAATAGGGAACAGGTGCTGGTAATGGGAGAAAACAAGGAGGGGCTGGAGCACCCTTAAGAGAAGGGGTTTGCGATCGTGACAGGACAGAAATTTCCAAACCAAAGCAACTGTATAGTGACCCGGTACACTATGCTATAGGGAGAAATGTTAAACTGAGCTACTGACTACTTACTGTAGTTACAGTATTAATTAATTTACAGCACTTTTGTAAGAGTAGATGCATTATCACTGGTGTCCTGTCTAATTTTCTCTTTGGGCCAGAATAAAGTGTCCTAACACAAGTTTCCCCTTAATTCACTAAGCTCTGAAATGTGCCTGAATGTCAATGAAGTTAAACTATTATCTAAATGTAAAAGTTAATTTATTTAATAACACCTGTTAAATGGCACATTGCATAATGTGTGATGTCAAGGGTTGAGATGAATTTGAATTCAGTAAGAGAGGAAATTCATCTTACTGTTTTTAAGTATACTGAAAAAATCCTGAGAAAATCCTGCATATAATGCATAAATGCTTTGAAGGATTTAAGACAGAGAAAATGTTCTCAATAATATTTTAAGAATAGGTCTCAGGTCTCAGTTTCCTTAATCTGTCTCACTAATAAAGTTTCAAAGTGCAAGAAGATTTTATGGGTACCCGTGAAATAGAACAGGAAAAAAATAGCAGGTAACATACATCCCACTGAAGCTTAAGTATTACTTATGTGATAATTCTTTAATTTCTTACAGAAATTAAATAACCAGTTTTAACTGAGTTTTAAAAACAATTTGTGTTTATTACTACTGAAGCATTATGGAGCATTACATAGGGCTGGAGTGGTGGCAGAGGAGTCCTACTCTGGTGGGCTCCTGAGCAAGGCCCTTAACCCCAACTGCTCCAGGGTGCTGTACAATGGCAGACCTGTGCTCTGACCTCAGGCTCTCTCCCTATCTGTGTGTCTCATGGAGAGCAAGCTGGGATATGTGAAAAGATAATTCCTAATGCAAGAAATTGTAAAGAGTTAATAAAGTGATGATGTTATGCTATTATAACACAGCAACTGACATTATGGGGAGAGATTTGTTTGGATGGGACATCTAGTGATTTTCAGATCTAGTTAGGGTCTATAGGACAATATTAAACTTTAAGTATTCTTTGAAAAGAGTCTTAGAGAGATTTCTGCAAATGTGTGCACATAGGTTAAGTGTATGTATTTGTAAATGGAAGCAACAGAAATGCTGCAGCTGTTGCTTGTTTTGTGGTCTCTTTAAATGAGTGAGACAAATACAGTGAGAACATTCGATTTAATATCAGTATTTGTTTGTATAGAAGGCTAATAGCTGTCGGTCGGTGTGTAGGGCTGGGCGGTTAGGTTTAGGCATGGCTAACCTAGACTCTTAAAGGGAGGCTCCAGTGTGGAAGTAAAGACCAGAAAGGGAGGAGCAAGGGTTGGCTGAAGTCCAAAAGTTTAACAGTTAGTGTGTAAGAGTCTTGCCCTATGGTCAGCATGGAGGTATATTCAGGGTTAGCATCTCTGGCCAAAAGTGGATAAAGTTACTACTGGTTAAAGATTTAAGTTATCTGGTTAAAGGTTTGGTAAAGATCAAGGAAGAGGCAGGGTTATTAAATTTCTTACTGCTTTAGACTAATACATCTTATTTTGTTTCCTTTTATATTTATAAAATGGAGCCTGCAAACTACAATTAAACACAATTTAACATACAGTATTCATGAAAATAACTTTGTTCAAATAGGAGGTTAAGCATCAGTAAAAGGTGTCATTTATACCAACAGTAAATTGTATAATCATATTCAATATTTATATGGTTGATAATCGCTTATATTCAGTGATAAATCAGTGATTGGCTGACTAAAAAGTCCAAACTTGCATAGGTTATTCTACTGTTTAGTAAAATATTGTCTTGATATTACTACATAAATATTTTAAAGATTTTTTTCTGAAATACCTGAATGCCATTGCACAGATGATCAATGCCTTTTAAAGTTAGAACTAAAAATGTATCCTTTCAAAAGCCTTGAGGGAGCTATAAAAACTTTTAAACTCTCAGTCTCAGTGGACTGACTCTACTGACATGGTTCATGTGTAAAGCTGTCATTGTGAACAAGCTTATTTTCATTATTATACTGCATGTCACCTCTGAGCTTCTAACATCTTGTTTCTTTCGGTCATCTGATTGATCACATTGTTATGCCGCTGCAGAACAATCTCTCCAGGTAAACAATTACCATCATATAAGAGTTCTGTCATGTAGTTCATCAGTCTTTAAAGGCTCATTTCCTTCTTTGTCTTTGTCTTGACAACTAACAATGTAGATGACACAGACAACATATACTATTTTAAAATATGTGCTCTACAGTGTGTGAATTGTGTTAATCTTTTTTTAGTTGGTAAATGTGTTTATACATCCTAAATCAAATATGAAATTTTACTATCGTAAATTATCAGATCTGATCATTATTCTATATATATGCATTTAGGTTTAACAAAGAATTACAGACCCAGACAAAAGTCTGCAGGTCCTGAAAAAATAGTCAATTTGGCTTGTAAAAGTGTAAATGGAAAAAATGGATGATAACATAAATACAATCAAATCTAAACATAATGTATTGTATATTAATGCAGATCCACTACAAAATTCTGTCTTTGAAAGGATAAAAGTTTTTCACATTGACACCTTTGCACATGGTGTCCAAGAAATTGTCTATGGCTGAAATAGAGTCTCTCTTCTCTGGATTGATTCAAGAGCATCAATATCTTCTTTAACAATGTTTCCTTCTTGTTCTTCATACTTTAAATTTTTTTCCAAACAAATAGTTTTTTCCTCCATAAAGATGTTTACGTTGAGCATTTTAATTCTAATTAAATATATTCACAATAAACTGTATATATGTTACATATAATCCAATGAAACATAGAATTATTGGAAAAGGGTGTAATTCTTTGAAAAACATTTTATTTTCTTAACTAGATATCTGATTCATTGTAATAAATGAAGCATACAGATTATGAGGAGAAAAACATATTGTTACAGTGAAAATTGAGGCTCACAAAGTGATTTAAGAATCTTGCCAGGCTGAATTTTTTTTAAAGAACTTACTGTATCTATATATCTATTCACTTATTTTATTAGGGAAAGATGTTTTTCACCTGTGTAAAATAATAAAAGAACTGTTAAACCTATTTTGAATTGATACAGATGCAGCCATTCAAAACAAGCGGGGTATGCTGCAGTATAACACAGTGGGTGTGTCGCAGTTTGCCGCATCATACTGTATGCAAATTAGATTATGTTAATAGTATCCGGAATCACCTTGTAAAACCGCCAGGTGGAGCTAATAAAGGTTAACCTCTCCTTTACAGCATTTGAGCTGTCACCAGAAAACGTCGGTTTCGAATCCCGATCACTGCTGAGGGACAATCTTTATTCAATTAAGAATTTAAGTTGTATACTCTTTAGACTTTTAAATTTAAACAGTGTATTACAGCATGTTAATCATTAAACATTAAAAAGGCGGTATATTTTATAAAAGCAAGATTCTTCTGTTGGACAAAAGTACACAACCTACCACCTTTATCATAAATATTTTAATTATGCAGGAATATTTTATGCATCAAAGTCTTTACCGAAGATATTACTAATGGTATTAATAATGAATGACCTTGGACAAGCTGTAAGCTCAAAGTATTACCCTGGTCCACATTCTTTGTAACTGTCTTTGTAAACGAAAAGAGTTTATTTTTTCATTGACAAAAAGTAACACCAAAGCATTTAGTTGATCTGATCACGCATTCGTTTCCAATCATACAAAGTAATTCTTGAGAATCTCTGATTCACCATGCCTTTCACATGCTCATAAACGATATTAATTTAGGAACATAAACATATTACTGTATGTAAACTGTACTGTATATTGCTGGTCTTGGTAGTTTAAAGAAAAAATACACACCAGTATTCCATTTCTCCCTAAACATTTTAAGCATCAAAGTCTTACATGTTGTTATTTGGGAAATGTTTTTACGTGCTCCTTCTGACCATATTTGGATTATATACTTTGTGAAAAGTGATAGTCTTTTAATCTTTTCTGTGAATTCGCTTGTTATCTAACAAATGCATACTTTTAGAATTTGATTAACAGGGAATATAATATGGAATTGCGTATCTAAACAAATTAATAACGATATAATTATATCCATGTACTGTCTGGCGGAATAAACTGAAGAGGTTACTTAATGCGACACGGAATTATTAAGAATTATCACCTCTTTTTACACTTGAGAACAAATGAGAACATTCCACTCAGTGGGCGGTGCATTGTTATCTCAATCACCTGCTAATTCGTTTTACACCACTGGACGACAGGAGAATGTGACTGTACTGTATCTGTACAGAATGTGTGTTTCAATCAATACAGTAATTGATTAAAATCGCAATCGCGTGTTTAATTAAATGCCTTTTTTGATTCACAATCTGAAAATGAAAACCGCGGTAAAGTCACCTTGAATTAAAAAAAACGATTTTGGGACACCTGTAGCATTTTCACGAAACCTCCTAGAGTTGTGAGAACACTTGCTTTGTGTATAAAGTACATTGTGAATGTTTTCACAGCCTTCACTTTGTCATTTTTATGCCATTTTTTGACCACGCACGAATATTCCTATGTCCGTATCTTCGCAAGGGAATTAGTGCGAATTTTAATACTAATTAAATGACCGCGGGCACTTTCCACCCCCTCTACATTCTCAGAGTAGAACAGACTAACCTTCTAATGAAAGACGGTCCACCCCCCCCCCCCACGGACAGGAAAAGTTCCCACAGGCACTTAAACTTAATATGGTCAGTAACAGTAAACAGTAACATGGTCAGAAGGAGCAGGTACAAACGTTTCAGAAATAACCACATGTAAGACTCTGATGCTTAAAATGTTTAGGGAGAAAGTGGAATACTGGTTAGTATTTTTTCTTTAAACTACCAATACCAGCCATATACAGTCTGTATACTGCTGATACTGTTTAGACTTTTACTTATTTAAAACTGTATTACAGCAGCACAATGCACAATGCAACGTAAATTGCTGTCTTTGTCTTCTGTGTAATAATGTTCACCTCTCTGTCCAGCAAATTAACAATAGTAATAATAATGAACTTTATTGTATATGGCGCCTTTAAAGGTGGCTCCTCAAAGCACTTTACAGGTTAAAAACAATGATTGAAATGAGATATAATGATGTGTTCCGGCTTAGACATTAACGAAGAGCATAACACGTGGGCGGCATAGCGGTCTGCTCTGGCTACTGTATACCTATGCACTGCAAATACAACCCCCCTCTCTGCAGGAGTGCTGGCTGTGATGAATTAAACCGGTTTCACAGGTATTTTCAAAGTAGAAGGGGGCGAGATTTCCAGTGAAAGACACCTCCCCCCCAAAAAAAAATCAGTAAGTACAGTACTTACTAGTTAAGAAAGCTAGGCTCCTCAATGAAATCACTTTAACATGCTAATGCGTTGATGTAACAGTCCGGGTGTGGCAAGCTTCTAATGTCAACTCGACTACGATGAAAGGAATCCTTCTTTCATTGGAAGACAATGAACATATTCTAGCCCTAAATGAATTAATAGCAAACATGGTTTACATAAAATACATTTTTCCAAGAAAGTTTAGCCTTTGTCACTAATGAAACCACTAAATAAAGACATAAATATAGAAATCTTAAGATTTTTAAAATACATGACTTTGCTAAAATTTATTTAAAAATAAAAACGATTACAAACGCCAGCGGAGAGAGAGAACAGGGGAGGGATGTTTGTTTTGCATAAGGGGCGGGGCTATGGAAATTAGGTCTATTTGGAAATGTGGAGTTACGTGTTCTGGCTGTTTGTGAATTATCATTGTTGAGTATGGAGTGTTGAGGTATTGATTTTGTGTAATGCTTTATGTTGAAAATTGAATTTTGTTTGAATTGTGGATTTTGTTTATAATAAAGAGGATAAACTGGGATGGGAGGAGGGTTTGGTTTTGCCTAAAATTATGATAATTGAGGAATTTGAGAGAGTTTAATGGTTTGATATATTTGATTTTGTATTGTGGTTGTTATTTATGTTTTTGGTTGGTATTATGTTTATATGGTTGTTTTTGTTGGTTGGTCGTTATTATGGTTATTAATAATACGATCTATAGTTGAAATCTGAGCCTAAATAAAAAGAAAAAGCATTTTCAGAGCGCAATTACGCTGTGTTTATGTAGAATAAGTGATTAGGTTTATGAGCAATCTAATTACTTATTCGTTTAAAACGCTATATAAAATAAAGTTTATTATTAATTTGCTGGACAGAGTGGTGAACATTATTATGCATAAGACAAAGATAACGATCCTGATCAGTTTAGAATTCTGTGTACGCTGTAAGGTTTATACTTCTTAATTAAACTTTTAAAATACACGTTTCGAATAGAAAGAAATCCTCTTCCTGGTACAGTATGTATAGCAAACCAGCACGTCTTTTTTCTCCAATCAGAGGGGTGTCAGATGGTGTCAGCCAATCACCATTCTGAAGCCCTACCATAATGTCTGGTATGGGGAGACCCCAGAATTCTGTCCGATAGTTTATATAGATAGATAATAGATACTTTTATTGATCCCGTGAGGGAAATAAAGTAAATCATTTTCATTTTAGGAAATTATTAAACGCTCGGTTAAAAGCAAAGGAGATTGTCTGTTATAGTGGACATAAAAACAAGAGTTCGCTGGCATTATATCCTAGAAGACACAGACCGGTGCAAGACCGGGAGAATGCCCGCAGCGTAAAAGAAAATGCCTGATGATCTAGGGATTGGACAGTTTCCAAGTGCTTGTACAATCGATGGAAATGTTCAAATAAATGTGCAAAAGAAATAAACAAAATAATAATTTATTTCTTTATCATATTGGCTAGCTAATGTCGTCTCTTTGCTAGTTAGTGGCTGTGTTTCTGCGTTGGGTAGCAACGGGTGACTGTTCTCAGGCGGAAGATGTAAACAACTTAATTTTCGTGTTAAATGATTTTTTTAAATTAAAATTCATTCTATACAGCAATCGCATATTTGGGTACTGTTTCATAAAACTTTCATGCTTAAAATGTTTAGGGAGAAATGGAAGACTGGTGTGTATTTTTCTTTAAACTACCAAGACCAGCCATACACAGTTCAGTTTACATACATACAGTAATGTTTATGTTCCTAAATTAATATCGTTTATGATCTTCAAATGCGTTATGCTCCTCTTCTTTTTATGCTCAGCTACTAAAATTTCCCTTTAGTGGTAAAATTCCATATAAATTTTCAAAACTAAGCGGATTAAAATGTGCACAGTAAAGAGATTAAATGATTAAATGATTACATCTTTTCACTACCAACCAATGCACCACGAGTGCCCCTGTCGGTCATTTTGGCCAGCCAATCACTTACCGCGGTGCCCTGCCGTGGCTTGTGGGTAGTTTACCGTACCACAGGTTTGTACCGTGCATTTTGAATGGCTGCATCTGTACGATGAGAAACTATTGGTACAGCTACGAATTATTATGAAATACTAGATGCTAGACTAGAAAATGTTTTTTGTAAGAAAATGCAAGTGTTTCCTATTGTTCCCTTTGTAGTATCCTTGCACGAAGCACCAGTAATGTAGGGGTTGTGCATTTACTGGGACAATTCTTAATTGTAGCAGAAAGTCACAAAATGATTCTTTTGATGGTATAGGAATCCAACCTTGCGGGATAACTCAAACAACGCACACACACAGGTACTAATACACTAAAATACATTTATTAATACATAAAATGTGCATATAAACCTAACAGATCTTATCGTGAGGGTTAGCAGAATACAAAAGGTATATATTCAATCACGAAGAGTTACACATACCAAGAGGGACATACAGATGCAGCCATTCAAAGTGCGTGGCCCAGACACGTACGATGATGCACGATGACGCAAAATACCGCGGTACGTGATTGGTTGACCGACAGGGGCACTCGTAGTGCGTTGGTCGGTCATAGAAAGATTTAAATGTCTTTACTGTGCCCGTTTTAGTATTAAATATTTATATGGAATTTTACCACTGAAGGGAAATCTTAGTAGCTAAGCATAAAAAGAATAGGAGCATAACGCATGTTAAGGCCATAAATGATATTAATTTTGGAACATAAACATACAGTATTACAGTATATGGCTGGTCTCTGTACTTTAAAGAAAAAATACACACCAGTATTCAATTTTTCCCTAAACATTTTAAGCATCGAAGTCTTTAACATGTGAAACAGCGTGTAAAAAAGTGGTTGTTTTAAGCTTAGTAATCTATACTAAAAGGCTGTACACCACCTGCTACATAGATACATATTGTAATGCTTTCGGGTTTGGATAGGACGGACACAAGAACTCAGACTTAAAGCAAGTAAAAGCCTTTATTTTTCTTCTCCATCACCACCTGCCAGCCCGGCTCTTCCGCACCCCCGACCAGAGACACACAGCCAACAGCGCGAGAGAGAGAGAGAGAGAAACACCCAGGGATGCAGAACACCCAGGGGTCCAGTCACATGACTTTGGGGCTGAGTTTCGAAAGCTTAACCTATCAGCAAGACAGCAAAGACATTTTTCCAAGAAAGTTTAGCTTTTGTCACTAATGAAACCACTAAATAAAGACATACATATAGAAATGGACAATTAATTGACTTTTATATTTCTAAATATCACAACATGTTCAAATCCAAGTCATTTTAATAACAATGGGTAAACTGGGTAAACTATCACAAAGCTTTAGAGAACTTAACATTTGTATTATCAACAAATTGTAAATACGACGTTTACATTGGCGTTATTAATTTTTCACTTGAGTGTTTGGAGGATTGTGAGAGCAATTGGCTGCGCAAACGATTTTTTACATTTTTATTAAGAAATGGAGGCTGTATGAGTTACAATATAAACATTTACTGTCAAACTTTAAATCAACAGTTGATTTAAAGACGATCTGTCAAAGTGCAATGAAATACAATTTAAACTGTATTACAGCAGCCCAATGTGCTTTTTCATCGTGTGCCTCTCTCTGGTCGGGGCGCGAGAGAGCTCGCTGGCAGGTGGTGACGGAAAGAAATAAAATAAAGGCAGCTTTTAACTCCGCAAGTCACATACCAATACTCCATTTCTCCCTAAACATTTTAAGCACCAAAGTCTTTCATGTGTTTTTCATCACTCACTGCGGGAGTGCTGGCTGTGACGAATTAAACCGGTTTCACAGGTGTTTTCAAGTGGTCGAGTCTTCAGCGGGAGGGGGGGACAAGCTGCCCAGCCGACAAAAAGTAACACCCACCACAGCATTTCGTTGATCTAACTAACAAGGATGGGACATTAGCTAGCCAATATGATAAAGGAATCACTTTTTTATTTCTTTAGGACATTTATTTGAACATTTCCATCGATTGTACAAGCACTGAAAAACTGTTCAATCCCTAGTTCGTCGGGCATTTTCTTTTACTATAACAGATAGAAAAACTCCCTTGCTTTTAACAGAGCGTTTCATAATTTCTAACAACAAAAATTATTTAAACTGCGACACTTTAATCATTCAATGAGCGCTCAAAATATCACAAGGATCCTCAAGAGATCAACAAAGACAACAGAAAAAGATATGTGTATAAGATACTGTCCATGGGAGTCCAAGCTGTTTTATCTACGCTAAGTAGTCTTTAATATTTCTTCATTACACGGTGAAGTCAAAATTCCAGGATGTGCCTATGTATGCTGGGCAAACGTTCCGAAGTAGAATTCTTCCAGCACGGGGGTGCCTTTAAAGTGGAGACTACAGCACCGACATTTTTTGGCATGCATAAAAAACAGCAATTCTGTCAGTAAGCCCTAAATGAATTAATAGCAAACATGGTTTACATAAAAGACATTTTTCCAAGAAAGTTTAGCCTTTGTCACTAATGAAACCACTAAATAAAGAAATAAATATAGAAATCTTAAGATTTTTAAAATACATGACTTTGCTAAAACGCATTTAAAAGTAAAAACGATTACAAACGCCAGAGGAGAGAGAGAGTGTCAGCACCCAGACAAAAATACAATGCTTTTATTCATTCTTAATCAGATGGTGAGAGTAAAGGTGGAGCAATGAGGTTGAAGGTGAGGAAAAACATTCCCTTCCCCCCACGGAAAGACAGACACATGTTTTCACAGTTTAGAAGTCCCCTAGATAAAACATAAACTTTATTTAAACTCCAACGAAAGTATTAATGGTTATAACAATAATAAAAAACTTTATTTTACATATCACCTTTAAAAGTGGCATCTCAAAGCAATACAGTACATGTAAAAACAGTTAAAAGGACCACAGATTACAAAGTAAATACCCAGACAAACGCAAACGCGTTTTTAATAAAATTCTTTTATTACCCTGCCGTAACAATTGTTTCCTTTTTCTGATCACTCACTCTCTGGATACTTGTCTCACCTGCCCTGTTTTCTTGTTATTTGCTGATTATGCCTGCTGCGATCCACTGCTGCCCTCACACCTAAAGAAGACTATTTGAAATTTCTTTGTGCGGTCCATAGTGCAATTAACCCTTGCTAATACATTTGCGGTCTTTTCAAAGTATGTGCTGTCCTTTGACAAAACAAGGCTCGCCAGATAATGTGAATCAAAGCCTGTTTTTCTAGCTTTCAGGAACACATCATTATATCTTACATATGAAAAATACATAATATAGCTCCCAAACAACCGCAAATGTGTTTTTAATAAAATGCTTTTATTCACTCATAATCTGACAATTTCAGGAAGACTAAGGAAGGACTAAGGAAGTTGTCATCTGTTGTTGAAGCTCTGTGAGCTTGGTGACTTTGAGACCACTTGTTATCCCAAGTGGTTTGAATCGCCACAATTCAAATAGAGAAAAAAGAGCTGACTGACAAGATTTAAGATGTGGCTGTCAATGTTGGATTAAAAAAAACACGTTGCCCGACGTTAGTTGCATTGCTTGAAAAATAATTTTATTTCGAGAGACTGGATAAGTAATTCAAGTGTTTTTTTAACTTCCTGAAAAACAAGTAATAATTTAACAATATGTGCAAAAGTTTTATGATATGTCACTGTTGTGAATGTCTGTGGAGTGTATCTTATTTGCCAGTCCCGGCTGTGCTCTCTCGTTTGCCCTACTCCCCCCCCCTCTATTCAATTCAATTCAATTCAATTCAAGGTGCTTTATTGGCATGACAGATGGGTACAATCAGTGTTGGGTATTTACTTTGTAATCTGTGGTCCTTTTAACTGTTTTTACATCTACTGTATTGCTTTGAGATACCACTTTTAAAGGTGATATATAAAATAAAGTTTTTTATTATTGTTATAGAGAAACATTATCAGATTTTCCCTGGTTCAGAAAAGAAGATCTAAAGTATACTAGTTTGTCACTCTTCTCATTCCCTCTTTGCTAAATGGCTTTTCATACTAATCTGATCAATCTAACTGCCTGTTTTCTGTGCTTTCTCTATCTTTTAAAATAAACTATTATTCCACAATGCAGGGTATTACATGGCCAGTATTACAGGCCAGTTCACAGGTTTGCATGTATATTTAATTTTGAAAGCTACTGAGACATCAGGTACTACTGTTGTATTTATGAAAAAGAAACAAAACAAAAAGCATACTAACAACTGTGCCAGGTATCCGTTTTCCTTGGAAATAGTTCCCTGCGGGAGAGCCGGGCTGGCAGGTGGTGACGGAGAAGAAAAATAAAGGCTTTTACTTGTTTTAACTCCGCAGGTTTGAGTTCTTGGGTCCTTCCTATCCGAACCCGAAAGTATTACAATATGTATCTTTATAGCAGGTGGTGTACAGCTTTTTAGTATAAATTACACTTTTCTAAAATGTATTTAAAAAATAAAAACGATTACAAAAATAAATCTAAACAGGGAGAAAGCTATGGTGAAAGTTTATTAAGATACTTAGAAGACAAAGATATCAATTTATGTTGCATTTGTCTGATTGTGAATCAAAAAACACATATAATTAAACATGCATTTGCAATTTAAATCAAAACGCAATTTAAATCAATATAAATGTTTATATTGTAATGCATAGGTGACTATTCATTGTTATTAAAATGACTTAAATTCGATCATGTTGTGATATTTAGAAATATAAATTTGTTTGGTGCGAGTGAAGTTTTATTTAATCTCTGACCCAGGGAAAAGTTTTATTTTTTCAAAAAAATGTTTGTTAAAAAAGTCATAGCTCCGGTTGGATTCGAACACCCACCATGTGATGTATAAGTCAGGAACCTAACCCACAGTGCCACTGGCAAGGTCACGTGAGGAGTTTTGAAAAAGCCTTGGAGAAACAGTATCAGCAGACATTGTACAGCGTGTACTATTACATGAATATAATTATATTGTTTTTAATTTCTTTAGATATGCGATTCCATATTATATTCCCTTTTAATCAAATTCTAAAAGTATGCTTGTTGACTCAGGTATCACGTTAGTTAAAGACTTCGATACTTAAAATGTTTCGGGAGAAATGGAATATTGGTGTGTATTTTTACTTTCCCGTACCAAGTACCGTGACCAGCCATATACTGTATGTTTATGTTCCAAAATTAATATCGTTTAAGACCTTCACATACAGTATGCTCCTATTCTTTTTATGCTCAGCTGCTAAGATTTCCCTTCAGTGGTAAAATTCCATATAAATATTCAATACTTAAACGGGCACATTTAAGACATTAAGACATTAAATATACATATACATACTGTATACAGTACAGTTTGCATACAGTAATATGTTTATGTTCCTAAATCAATCTCTATGAGCATGTGAAAGGCATGGTGAATCGGAGATTCTCAAAATTTACCGTACTTTGGATGATTGGAAACAAATGCGTGATTGCGAAATGCTGTGGTGTTACTTTTACAAAAACGGTCAATGAAAAAAAGAATGTGGACCAGGGCAATACTTTGAGTTTACAGCTTGTCCAAGGTCATTCATTATTAATACTATTAGTAATATCTTCGTTAAAGACTTTGATGGCGACAGCTCAAACATGAGTGGTTGAGCTTTAGCTCCACCTTGCGGAAATTCCGGATACTATTATTTTACTTGAGGTACTATACGAGAATTTACGGTAACTCGCAGTAGACTGCGTAAAGTGCACCGCAAAATAATGCTGTATCACCTGCTCATTTTGAATGGCTGCATCTGTACATTCAGTATATCATTCATTTAGACCGTTTTGTAAATGAACTTGGTTATAACTTCTACACTAGATACTCAATCTAGTGTAGAAGTACTCAAAACAAGTACATCACTCATAGGAATTAAATTGATATCAACTGGTTGAGATAACAATTGAATTCTCGAGCGGTAATGCAGAATGTTGAATACTCATCCATCTTTGGGGATTCAGATCTCCTGCAGACACAAAGAAGCAGTGGCAGGCTGGTTGCTGTGTCCGGCGCTCTCTGGCTCTGTGCCAGGCAGTGGTGCTGCTTGCGACGTGGTGAGAGAGATTTCTACTGCGATGCTCTAGCAGTGGGCTCTCTGAAGACCGACTAGTTAGTTCTGGCTTACTAGCAGAGTTTGTGCAAAGGAGAAAAGTGACTGCGGGTCCCAGCAGGTCAGGAAGAAGACTGGTTCGTTCCTGATGAAGCACTAGTTCTGAGTAGTGATTCAGCTGTCCACAGTTCCGACCTGTTCCCAAGGCTTGCTGCTGATGCTAACCTCGGGTGGATCCTTTGGTTATGCTCTGGCAACCTCCATCCTCAACTCTTAGAACAAAGGAAAGTCCTGCACTCGGAAACACTGGCCATTTCGTGGTGATCCGGGCTGAGTCTGAGGATGCTCAGGTGGAGCCCTGAGGCTGAATGTCCAGCAAGCGCGCTGCAAGAATATCCTGCGCTTGGGAACTGTTCTGCCCTTCGGAATTGTGCTTGCCTTCCGAAACTGTTCTGTGTTGCCCGCTTTTACCTGGAGGACATGCAGGTCGCTTATTGGTTGAAAATGTCATGGGCATCAGAAACCCACGTGGGGTTAACCTGCCCTACCAGTTCCTGATCGGCTGATGATGAGTAACCATGCACTCTGACCTCAGGGTTGTAAACCAGCTTTGAATAACACTTTCCCTTGGAATCTCCCAGACTTTGATGCGCCAGATAACCATTTGTTAGGTTGCTGGAGAATCTCAGCATTTGGGGAGCTGTTCCTTATCAGGACACTATATCAGCTAGAAAAACACCTTAATTATAAACCAAATGGAATGGCCTCAAGCACCACTGAGATGAAGGAGAGAGGGACTGGCAAGGAAACAGAAAACTTAATTCCTGTATCTTAATAAGCCTCGCCGCTACACCTTTTAGAGGCTAAAATGACAAATCTTTTGGTTAAATTCAGATATTGGAGATAGATTTAAGTTTCTATTCACACAAACGCATAAAAAATATCCAAATATTCTGTTATCCAAATGCAAACCCTCTCCGCTTCAATACAATTACCCCCCGGTAAGAAGGCGTTGTTATCCTCACATCACATTATTAGCTACACTAACTATCCAGAGTGTGTTACTAATTGTAAAGTTCCTTGTAGACAGTCAAAAAATAAGGCATTTCCCAGGAACGAAATCAGTTTGGAAACTACTTTCAATGGCACAATACAGTATAAACAGAGTACTAATGAATGTGGTGGGTGTCATTGTGCTGTTTTTAGGGTTGTCACATTAACAGAGCTACAGATGCAGCCATTCAAAATGCACAGTACAAACCTGCCCACAAGCAACCGCAGGGCACCACGGTAAGTGATTGGCTGGCCAAAATGACCGACAGGGGCACTCGTGGTGCATTGGTTGGTAGTGAAAAGATTTAATCATTTAATATCTTTACTGTGCACATTTTAATCCGCTTAGTATTGAATATTTATATGGAATTTTACCACTAAAGGGAAATTTTAGTAGCTGAGCATAAAAAGAAGAGGAGCATAATGCATTTGAAGGTCATAAACGAGATTAATTTAGGAACATAAACATTACTGTATGTACGTAAACTGTACTGTGTATGGCTGGTCTTGGTAGTTTAAAGAAAAAATACACACCAGTCTTCCATTTCTCCCTAAACATTTTAAGCGTGAAAGTTTTATGAAACGGTACCCAAATATGCGATTGCTGTATAGAATGAATTTTAATTAAAAAAAATTATTTAACACGAAAATTAAGCTGTTTACATCTTCCGCCTGAGAACTGTCACCCGTTGCTACCCAACGCAGAAACACAGCCACTAACTAGCAAAGAGAGGACATTAGCTAGCCAATATGATAAAGAAATAAATGATTATTTTGTTGTTGTTTTTTTGCACATTTATTTGAACATTTCCATCGATTGTACTTGGAAACTGTCCAATCAGGCATTTTCATCAGGCATTTTCTTTTACATTCGGGCATTCTCCCGGTCTGGCACCGGTCTGTGTCTTCTAGAATATAATAATTAATAATTGCTTACACTTATATAGCACTTTTCTGGACACTCCACTCAAAGCGCTTTACAGGTAATGGGGACTCCCCTCCACCACCACCAATGTGTAGCACCCACCTGTATGATGCGACGGCAGCCATAGTGCGCCAGAACACTCACCACACATCAGCTATCAGTGGGGAGGAGAGCAGAGTAATGTGATGGGGATTCATTCATAGATGGGGATTATTAGGAGGCCAAGATTGGTAAGAACCAATGGGAAATTTGGCCAGGACGCCGGGATTACACCCCTACTCTTTTCGAGAAACGCCCTGGGATTTTTAATGACCACAGAGAGTCTGGACCTCGGTTTTACGTCTCATCCGAAAGACGGCGCCTGTTTACAGTATAGTGTCCCCGTCACTATACTGGGGCATTAGGACCCACACGGACCGCAGGGTGAGCGCCCCCTGCTGGCTCCACTTACACCTCTTCCAGCAGCAACCTTAGTTTTTCCCAGGAGGTCTCCCATCCAGGTACTGACCAGGCTCACACCTGCTTAGCTTCAGTGGGTTGCCAGTTGTGAGTTGCAGGGTGATATGGCTGCTGGCAATAATGCCAGCGATTTTTCGTTAAATTTGGGTTTCCAATAACGCCGCAGCAAACTTATTTTTATGTCCACTATAACACACAATCTCCTTTGCATTTAACCGAACGTTTAATAATTTCCTAAAATGAAAATGATTTACTTTATTTCCCTCACGGGATCAAAAAAGTATCTATCATCTATCTACATAAACTATCGGACAGAATTCTGGGTCTACCTATACCAGAGATTATGGTAGGGCTTCAGAATGGTGATTGGCTAACACCATCTGACACCCCTCTGATTGGAGAAAAAAGACGTGCTGGTTTGCTATACATACTGTACCAGGACGAGGATTTCTTTCTATTTGAAACGTGTATTTTAAAAGTTTAATTAAGAAGTAAAACCCTTACAGCGTACTCAGATTTCTAAACTGATCAGGAGGAAGAAAAATCACCCGTGTTTCGTGCATAAAAAGTGGTTATTAACTATCGAAGCCTGTTTTATTTATTTCATTTTTATTTAGATTAAGAGTTCCCGTCACCCCCATTCCCATTTAAATTACAAACCCGTGTTTAATTAAATGTCTTTTAACGTAAATCGTTATCTTTGTCTTATGCATAATAATGTTCACCACTCTGTCCAGCAAATTAATAATAAACTTTATTTTATATAGCGTTTTAAACGAATAAGTAATTAGATTGCTCATAAACCTAATCACTTATTCTACATAAACACAGCGTAATTGCTCTCTGAAAATTCTTTTTCTTTTTATTTAGGCTCAGATTTCAACTATAGATCGTATTATTTATAACCATAATAACAACCAACCAACAAAAACAACCATATAAACATAATACCAACCAAAAACATAGATAACAACCACAATACAAAATCAAATATATCAAACCATTAAACTCTCTCAAATTCCTCCAATTATCATAATCCCGCCCCTTATGCAAACCCAAACCCTCCTCCCATCCCAGTTTATCCTCTTTATCATAAACAAAATCCACCTCAATTTTCAACATAAAGCATTACACAAAATCAATACCTCAACACTCCATACTCAACAACGATAATTCACAAACAGCCAGAACATGTAACTCCACATTCCCAAATAGACCTCATTTCCATATCCCCCCCCTTCTGCAAAACCAACATCCCTCCCCTGTTCTCTCTCTCCGCTGGCATTTGTAATCGTTTTTATTTTTAAATAAATTTTAGCAAAGTCATGTATTTTAAAAATCTTAAGAATTCTATATTTATGTCTTTATTTAGTGGTTTCATTAGTGACAAAGGCTAAACTTTCTTGGAAAAATGTATTTTATGTAAACCATGTTTGCTATTAATTCATTTAGGGCTAGAATATGTTCATTGTCTTCCAATGAAAGAAGGGTTCCTTTCGCCGTAGTCGGGTTGACATTAGACGCTTGCCACGCCCGGACTGTTACACCAACGCATTAGCATGTTAAAGCGATTTCATTGAGGAGCCTAGCTTTCTTAACTAGTAAGTACTGTATTTACTGGGTTTTTGAGGGGTGGAGGTGTCTTTCGCTAGAAATCTCGCCCCCTTCTACTTTGAAAATACCTGTGAAACCGGTCTAATTCATCACAGCCAGCACTCCCGCAGCGAGGGGGGTTGTACTTGCAGTGTATCGGTATACAGTAGATGGGAAAGCCACAGCTGACCGCTACGCCGCCCACGTGTTATGCTCTTCGTTAATGTCTAAGCCGGAACACATCATTATATCTCATTTTGTATTTCTTAAAAATACAAAATTTCTTAAAATTATTACACAGAAGACAAAGATAGCGATTTACGTTGCATTGTGCATTGTGCTGCTGTAATACAGTTTTAAATAATTAAAAGTCTAAACAGTATCAGCTTTATTTATGGGTTTTAAATTAAGGCGATTTAAACGCGATTTAAACCAATATAAATGTTTATATTGTAACGCATAGGTGACTATTCATTGTTATTAAAATGATTTAAATTCGATCATGTTGTGATATTTAGAAATATACATTTGTTTGGTCCGAGTGAAGTTTTATTAAATCTCTGAGCCATACTGATTCTTATAGAAGCCAGTTTCCGCCAGGGAGTAAAAAAAAAACACACTATGGTATTCTCTCCGATGCAGTGCAGTTAAAAAACATATCTCTGAGGCTGTTCCTAAATGAATATCGTTTATGACCATCAGACGCTTTATGCTCCTCTTCTTTTTTCCAGTGGATTTAACAGGGAGAGACATTTCATGATGTACTTTTCACTGATGAAACAACAGTGGCTCTGGAACAGTTTTCAACCATGTCGTTTTATAAAAAGGGGAGATATGTGAACAAGCAAAACCCAAAACAAACATGTATGCCATACAGCGTATGCGTTACGGAAGCTAAAAGTTTAGCCTTTGTCACTAATGTAACCACTAAATAAAGACATATAGAAGTCCCTACGTGACAGACTGTATATGGCTGGTATTGGTAGTTTAAAGAAAAAATACACACAACTATTCCACTTTCCCCTTAAACATTTTAAGCATCAGAGTCTTACATGTGGTTATTTCGGAAACGTTTGTACGTGCTCCTTCTGACCATGTTACCGGTTACTGTTACTGACCATATTAAGTTTAAGTGCCTGTGGGCACTTTTCCTGTCCGGGGGGGGGGGGGGGGGGGTGGACCGTCTTTCATTAGAAGGTTAGTCTGTTCTACTCTGAGAATGTAGAAGGGGTGGAAAGTGACCACGGTCATTTAATTAGTATTAAAATTCGCACTGATTCCCTTGCGAAGATACGGACATAGGAACATTCGTGCGTGGTCAAAAAAATGGCATAAAAACGACAAACTGAAGGCTGTGAAAACATTCACAATGTACAGATGCAGCCATTCAAAATGGGTGAGGTATTTCACGGCGTACCGCGACACGCCCACCGGGGTATCACGCAGTATCACGTGTGTCACGTGACTAGCTATCCGGCGTCGCCTTGTAAAACCGCCAGGGGGAGCTTAACCTCTCATGTACAGCATTCGAGCCTTTAATTTTGAACTGTATATTACAGCATGTTAATCATCAGTCATTAAAATGTTGGTATATTTTATGAAAGCAAGATTGCTCAGTTGGACAAAAGTACACAACCTACCTTTATCAGAAATATTTATGCATCAAAGCCTTTACTGAAGATTTAACTAATAGTATTAATAATGGATGACTTTGGACAAGCTGTATACTCAAAGTATAATTTCTTTAGCACATTTGTACAAGCACTTGGAATCTGTCCAAGCCATACTTTGTCAGGCATTTTGTTTTACTTCAACGGGCATAAAAACTTCCTTGCTTTTAACAGGGCGTTTCATAATTTCTAACTACGAAAATGATTTAAAATGCGACACCTATCATGAAAAGAAAAAAATACACACCAGTATTCCATTTCTCCCTAAATATTGTAAGCTTCGAAGTCTTTAACTAACGTGATACCGGAGTCAACAAGCATACTTTTAGAATTTGATTTAAAGGGAATATAATATGGAATCGCGTATCTCAAGAATTTAATAACGGTATGATTATATCCGTGTACTGCGGGAGGGCTGTTTCGCCTGCCTGCTTATGCGAGCTGTCTTGTAGCCTACTGGTCTAGTTGCGTGACTACCAACTGGCAGGTTGTGTGTTCGAATCCAGCTGGTGCTGGACCTTTCAGTTTTATTTATTTATTTTTTAATCGCGTAACATAAACATATTACCGTATGCAAACTGTACTGTATACAATATGTATATCTATATTTAATGTCTTAACTGTGCCCGTTTAAGTATTGAATATTCATATCTAATTTTACCACTGAAGGGAAATCTTAACATAAACATACAGTATATGGCTGGTCTCGGTACTTTAAAGAAAAAAATACACACCAGTATTCCATTTCTCCCTAAACATTGTAAGCTTCGAATGAAACCACTAAATAAAGACATAAATATAGAGATCTTAAGATTTGTTTTATTTAATGTTGGTAGCAGGATGAACTGTCAGAGTGTATATTTTGTCGCAAAGTTGCTACAAGATGTTAACAGTGAAAAAGGTATTTAGAAATGAGTTATTTCAAGATGAAAAAGAAAACATACACGAAACATGGTTTCATTACGACCAGAATCGGTCTTGAGATATTTTTAACTTGATTTACAGTATTTGAGAGGTATGTCTTAACACCGATACTACAGTGCTTAAGTACTGCTCACGTATATGTTTCTAGGTTTATATTATGCATTTCATACGGTCAAATTACTTTTGAGCAACTAATAAGAAGCGCGAAACGGTATGCGTTTTAGTTTCGTTTTGTGCTGGAACCCGTGGATTGATTAGAGATATCAAGTACATACAAGTCATTTTTTAAATGTTGTAGTTCGTCTTGAAAAAATGTTACGAGTACATCATCTATCAACAATTACACAGGTTCTGTTTCCATATTGCGGATTTTGGTTAGGTACAGTATTATCAAATCCAGTGGCGCTGTGTGTTACTTTACTGAGTCCCAATCTGTGATTGAAACCTGTAAAACCGGTTTAATTCGTCACAGCCAGCACTCTTCAGGTGTGAGGGTCTTCTGCTCAGAATGAAACGCTAAAATGTTTGTGTATATTCTAATGGTAGTGGGGGCAGGGTGTGTGGGAACAGGTTTGTTCTTCACACCTGAAACATTTTCTCTGAAAGGATTTTCTTAGCAGTTTAACCGATCTTGTTACAGCATGTTACAGTTTACTATTATTAACCATATTAATTTTAAGTGCTTAATGTAAAATCTTGTAAAAATATATTTTCATTGTTCAAATATACATTAAGTCTGACTATCATATAATAAGTTAAATACAAAACTAAAGAAAAAATAGGGTTAAATATAATTCAAAATATTTTGCTAACAATGTTAACTGTTTATGAATAATAAAATGTATTAACTAAGGAGTAGGATGGCACAGTTGTTAGTATGTTTTTTGTTTTGTTTCTTTTTCATAAATACAACAGTAGTACCTGATGTCTCAGTGGCTTTCAAAATTAAATTATGCACGCAAACCTGTGAACTAGAAAGATAACTAAGATTTTAATACTAATTAAATGACCGCGGGCACTTCCCACCCCCCTACATTCTCAGAGTAGAACAGACTAACCTTCTAATGAAAGACGGTCCACCCCCCACGGACAGGAAAAGTGCCCACAGGCACTTAAACTTAATATGGTCAGTAACGGTAAACAGTAACATGGTAAGAAGGAGCACGTACAAACGTTTTCGAAATAACCACATGTAAGACTCTGATCCTAAAAATGTTTAGGGAGAAAGTGGAATACTGGTGTGTATTTTTTCTTTAAACTACCAATACCAGCCATATACAGTCTGTAACGTAGGGATTTCTATATGTCTTTATTTAGTGTTTACATTAGCGACAAAGGCTAAACTTTTAGCTTCAGTAACGTGTACATATCTCCCCTTTTTATAAAACGACTTGGTTGAAAACTGTTCCAGAGCCACTGTTGTTTCATCAGTGAAAAGTACATCATGAAATGCCTCTCCCTGTTCAATCCACTGGAAAAAAGAAAAGGAGCATAAAGCTTCTGATGGTCATAAACGATATTCATTTAGGAGCAGCATCAGAGGTATGTTTTTAACTGCACTGCATTGGAGAGAATACCATAAACTGGCTTCCAGAAGAATCAGTATGGCTCAGAGATTAAATAAAACTTCACAGACATTAACGAAGAGCATAACGCGTGTACTGTATACACTGCAAGTACAACCCAACTCTCTGCAGGAGTGCTGGCTGTGACGAATTGAACCGGTTTCACGGGTATTTAGTATTTAGTAGGAGGCGAGATTTCTAGCGAAAGACACCCCCCCTCAAAAACCCAGTAAATACAGTACTTACTAGTTAAAGGCTAGGCTCCCGACTACGGCGAAAGGAACCCTTCTTTCATTAGAAGACAATGAACATATTTTAGCCCTGAATGAATTAATAGCAAACATAGTTTACATAAAAGACATTTTTCCAAGAAAGTTTAGCCTTTGTCACTAATGAAACCACTAAATAAAGACATATATAGAAAAATCTTAAGATTTTTAAAATACATGACTTTGCTAAAATTTATTTGAAAATAAAAACAATTACAACCGCCAGGGGAGAGAGAGAACAGGGGAGGGATGTTGGTTTTGCATAAGGGGCGGGGCTATGGAAAGTAGGTATGTTTGGGAATGTGTAGTTACATGTTCTGGCTGTTTGTGAATTATCGTTGTTGAGTATGGAGTGTTGAGGTATTGATTTTGTGTAATGCTTTATGTTGAAAATTGAGGTGGATTTTGTTTATGATAAACAGGATAAACTGGGATGGGAGGAAGGTTTGGTTTTGCATAAGGGGCGGGATTATGATAATTGGAGGACTTTGCGAGTGTAAAATGGTTTGATTATTTGATTTTGTATTGTGGTTGTTATCTATGTTTTTGGTTGGTATTATGTTTATATGGTTGTTTTTGTTGGTTGGTTGTTATTATGGTTATTAATAATACGATCTATAGTTGAAATCTGAGCCTAAACAAAAAGAAAAAGCAAGTGATTAGGTTTATGAGCAATCTAATTACTTATTCGTTTAAAAAGCTATATAAAATAAAGTTTATTATTAATTTGCTGGACAGAGCGGTGAACATTATTATGCATAAGACAAAGATAACGATCCTGATCAGTTTAGAAATCTGTGTACGCTGTAAGGTTTTTACTTCTTAAACTTTTAAAATACACGTTTAGAATTGAAAGAAATCCTCTTCCTGGTATAGCAAACCAGCACGTCTTTTTTCTCCAATCAGAGGGGTGTCAGATGGTGTCAGCCAATCACCATTCTGCGTTGGGTAGCAACGGGTGACTGTTCTCAGGCGGAACATGTAAACAGCTTAATGTTCGTGTTAAATATTTTTTTTTAATTAAAATTCATTCTATACAGCAATCGCATATTTGGGTACCGTTTCATAAAACTTTCATGCTTAAAATGTTTAGGGAGAAATGGAAGACTGGTGTGTATTTTTTCTTTAAACTACCAAGACCAGCCATACACAGTACAGTTTACATACATACAGTAATGTTTTAAATTAATATCGTTTATGACCTTCAGGTGCGTTATGCTCCTCTTCTTTTTATGCTCAGCTACTAAAATTTCCCTTTAGTGGTAAAATCCATATAAATATTCAAAACTAAGCGGATTAAAATGTGCACAGTAAAGACATTAAATGATTAAATCTTTGCACTACCAACCAATGCACCACGAGTGCCCCTGTCCGTCATTTTTGGCCAGCCAATCACTTGCCCTGCGGTATGCTCCGGTGCCCCGCGGTGGCTTGTGGGTAGGTTACCGTACCGCGGGTTTTTACCGCGCATTTTGAATGGCTGCATCTGTACTTTACACAAAGCAAGTGTTCTCACAACTCTAGGAGGTTTCGTGAAAGTGCTACAGGCGTGCCAAAATAGTTTTTTTTTAATTCAAGGTGAGTTTACCGCAGTTTCATTTTCAGATTGTGAATCAAAAAAGGCATTTAATTAAACACGCGATTGCAATTTTAATCAATTACTGTATTGATTGAAACACACATTCTGTACAGATACAGTACAGTCACATTCTCCTGTCGTCCAGTGGTGTAAAACGAATTAGCAGGTGATTGAGATAACAATGAGTGGAATGTTCTCATTTGTTCTCAAGTGTAAAAAGAGGTGATAATTCTTAATAATTCTGTGTTGCATTAACTAACCTCTTCAGTTTATTTCGCCAGACAGTACATGAATATAATCATATCGTTATTAATTTGTTTAGATACGCAATTCCATATTATATTCCCTGTTAATCAAATTCTAAAAGTATGCATTTGTTAGATAACAAGCGAATTCACAGAAAAGATTAAAAGACTATCACTTTTCACAAAGTATATAATCCTAATATGGTCAGAAGGAGCACGTAAAAACGTTTCCCAAATAACAACATGTAAGACTTTGATGCTTAAAATGTTTAGGGAGAAATGGAATACTGGTGTGTATTTTTTCTTTAAACTACCAAGACCAGCAATATACAGTACAGTTTACATACAGTAATATGTTTATGTTCCTAAATTAATATCGTTTATGAGCATGTGAAAGGCATGGTGAATCGGAGATTCTCAAGAATTACTTTGTGTGATTGGAAACGAATGCATGATCGGATCAACTAAATGCTGTGGTGTTACTTTTTGTCAATGAAAAAATAAACTCTTTTCGTTTACAAAGACGGTTACAAAGAATGTGGACCAGGGTAATACTTTGAGCTTACAGCTTGTCCAAGGTTGTCTTTTCCTGTAACTGTCTCATCACAAAAATGGCATCTGTTGTGCTTTTCCCCGATGAGAATCCAAATTGTGAGTTGTGGATCCTGACTATCTTCCTGAGTCTCTTGTCCAGAATTTTTTCCAGGATTTTCAATCCATGTTCCAGAAGTTTTATTCCTCTATAGTTTTTACACTCCATTGGGTCTCCTTTCTCCTTGTAGATGGTAACCATACTGCTTTTTGTCCATTCTTCTGGAATTCTCTCTTCCTTTGCAATATTGTTTAGCAATCTCGTCAGCCACTGAATCCCCTCTACATCGAGGTTCTTAAAGTGTTCTGCTGCTATTCCTGATGGTCCAGTTGCTTTGCCCACTTTCATCTCTTTGATAGCTTCTGTCACTTCCTTTACTGAAATTTCTTGGATTGGACCACACACTACGTCTGCCTCCACTAGGTTTTCCCTCTCATTTTCTACATTTAACAGATTTTTGAAGTACTCCAGCCAACTTTGCTTGATCTGTTCTTCTTTAATCAAGACTCTGCCTTCTCCATCCTTGAGTACTGCCACCCAGATAATATATTTTTTCTGTCTCGCTCTGTTTAGCAATCTTGTAGATTTGGTCCTCTCCTTCCTTTGTTTCAAGTTTCTCATACCATTATTTCCAGGCTCTTTCCTTTGCTCTTGCTACACTTCTTTTTGCTACCTTCTTTAGTCTCTTATATTCTTGTAATTCTCCAGTGCCATCTTTCAGTGCCTTGTATGTTTTTTTCTTTTCCTTCAGTGTTTCCTGAATTTCCATATCCCACCTCCACTCTTCATTTTCCCTCGGTCTGCCTCCTCTTGTCTTTCCATAAACCCTGGTAGCAGCCTCTTCTAGGATGTGGCTCATCTCAGTCCACTCTTCTTCAACTGAAGGCTCCTCTGTTTCCTCTGTGTTGTTGTTCATCTCTCTCACCAGCTTGTTGAAATCTACTTTGTTTTCTCTCAGTTTCCACACTTTTGTTCGTGCTGGGTGTTTCCTCTGCCTTATTCTTCGCTCCTTCAATATTGTGATGTCCATCACCAGTAGCCTGTGTTGTCTGGTAACAGCCTCATAGGGCAGGACTTTAGCATCTTGGACTTTCGCTCTATCAATTCTTCTCACTAATATGTAATCTATTTGGGTATCATGGCCTCCACTCCTGTATGTCACCTTTTGCTCATAATTCTTCATGAACCCTGTGTTCACTGCAAACAATTCAAGAGCTTGGAGTGTTTCTAGTAGCCTTCCTCCTTCTTCATTTCTCTCTCCTAGCCCTCTCTGACCATGTTCATCTGGATAATCTGGGCATTTCTCTCCTAAATGTGCATTGAAGTCTCCTCCAATTACCACCATTTCATTTCCTGGGATTCTGCTAACCACTTCTTCGAGATCTTCCAAAAAGCTATCCTTTTCCTCCTGTGGTCTTCCTACCTGTGGTGCATATACAGAGATGATATTCCATAACCCACTCTCAAAAGCCACCTGTACATTGATAATCCTGTCTGAGTGTCTAACCACCCTCACTATCTTGTCTGCTAGGTCTTTGCACACTATCACACCCACTCCATTCATTTTTGTACTCTTTCCAGCGTATAGAATCTTGTATCCCTCTCCTAGGTGTCTTGAGCTGTTTCCTTTCCACTTGGTTTCTTGCACACACAAGATCTCCACTTTTCTCCTTGCCATAGTTTCAACCAATTCTCTCCCTCTCCCTGTCATGGTATCAACATTCCAACTCCCCACTCTCATTGACTTAACATTCCTTCCAGGCCCCTTCACCTTGTTTCTTTTCTGTAGCCCCCACTCTACAGTTTTCCCCACAGTAGCATAATTTCCATTAGTACCCTGTTGGGACACAGCACTAATGGCGAACGTTGTTAACCCAGGCCCCGACCGATCCGGTATGTGCTTTGTGTTCTTTGCAACCATGGTTTTGGCAAGATGGTTTTACGTCGGATGCCCTTCCTGACACAACCCTTTTAGTCGCCTCTTATGACAGGCAGGGATACCCAGGAGGTATTCTGATCCCCCTCCCGAGGGATAGCGGTGACGTCTAAGTGCAACAGAGAAAACAGAAACTCATGGAGCAGTAGTAAAACCAAAAATGTATACATGGGGTGGCAGAAACTACTATGAGGGTGGAATTTTTAAATTATATTATTTGCCTCCTAAAATGTATGTACTTTGCACCCATTATATTGGTAATCCCATTTTATACTGTGGGCGAACAGAGTGGGATTATGCAGACATTGTATTCACACCGGACGTAACTCTGAGAAAAGACTCTTAAACCCCATTATTTCTCACCATATTTTGAGAGTGTCTTCAAGAGCTTTTTAAATAAAGTACAATAAAAACTCATAATTCTCAATATACATAAGGTCTTGGTGTTTTTCTGTTTATTTCATATACAACGATCTGTTGCATATTTGCTGAACCAAACATTTACAATATAGGTCATATGTACACCCTTAAAAAAAAATGTAAGAGAAGCATAACATCTCTGAACATCATAAACAATATTAATTTATGAATACAAATATGCTACGTTTATATAATTAATAGTTTACTATAATAGCTATAATGTTTTATTATTGTTTTGTAAAAAAAATTGAAGTACTTTTTTAAAACCACTTAATAGGGAATATTAACATGGAATAATGTACATAAAGAACTTTTAGTAGATGAAAATAAAAATCATTTCTGAACATCATTAACAATATTAATTTGTGGATCTAAATATAATATATTTGTATAGCTGGTAGTATTACCATATTCCACTTTCTTGTAAACTTCTGCATCAGCTGCTCCAGCTACGGTGTTCAAGGGAACGTTTCCGCAGGTCTTTCCTCCCTGTCAGGGTGTATAACGCTGCCTTAGGCTAGGACTGTTAGTCCTTCATTTGCTCGTCTATGGACAGCATGTTTGCTCCATTGTACTTTTTGGATAACCAGTCTGTATAAACCTATGCACGTTTTGCACATATTTTATTGTTTTATATATAGTGACTATGATCATCACATTTTGCACACACCTATGTATTTTTTATTTTTATTTATTTTGTTGTCTCTTGTTTATAACTATTCTGATGTCTGTTTTTGCTTGTCTTGGGCTGGACTGCTGTAACACATCAATTTCCCTACGGGATTAATAAAGTATTATCTATCTATCAATCAATTTCTTTAACTCATTCACTTGTGGTTATTTTGGAAACATTTTGACATGTTTGTTTTAACTACATTTTGCCGTCTTTGCTGTTGTAATGGAAAATGTAATGCTCATAGATTGTAATGTAGGGCACTGCACTTGAGCAATGTTTTGATACAGCTGTACCAATGTGGTACCACAGGGGTTAAATGATTGCCTGTTACTCAGAAGGCTAAAAGTTTGTTTACCAGTCAAAGCACATATTTTCAAAATGAAAGTAGGGTGGTTTAACAAATTAATATTATTCAGTTGGATATATATAAAAGGTGCTTTTTTGAGATTTCCATCCACATTAAAATAATCTATAGTTTGATTTAATGCTGATTTCAGCAACATGTAGTTAGGAAACAATTTATTTTAGATTTTGATTATGAAAAATAGATTTAATGCATACTATAGTGTAATGGCCTTAAAACCGTACAGTTTCATACTGTAAATACTGCATATTTATACAGCATGCCAATCATACTGCAGTTTATTGCCTTGTACGCTATTGTTTTGACATGTCTGTGGATATGACTTCATGTTATTCACGTATATGGTACATTGGGAATTGTAATATTTGTTCACATATTTGACTCACATTGTTGACATTTTAAAACTACAGTAAATGCTATGAAGAAAATATATTCCATTTTAAACAGAAAATATAATCTCATAATAATAAGATAATAAGGACCGAGGTGAAATGCAAGCTGAGCTCCAGGAAATGGTATTGAAAGATGATGTAGTAATAAAACTGTCTTATTTATTATAAAACCCTTAACCTCAACATAGCACATGCATATTTTTTCAATGTGAAAATGCTAAGACTGAACCTGTAAGTAATAGTGTGCACCCAACCAACAACATATGTGTATGACTTATAATATTAGGTGATAGTAGAATCGCAACTAGATTTGCCATTGCATTAGAAGTTACAACAGATTGTCACGATCACGGACTGAAATCCGTGTCAGATCTTGTAGAAGACCCTATGCGATGCGGTAACAGCTGGAGAAAACAGGAGGCATGGTAAAAGGGAACAAACAGGGGTTTAATACTGCACAAAATAATAGTGACAATCCGTGAGACAGTGTACGGGAAAGACAAAACAGCATCCAAATCCAAACGGGTCCAAGGGCAGGTCAAAGCACAGTCCGAGAGTCCATCAACAACAAATCCATCCTGGGACGCGACAAAGTTAAAATCCCCGGGAGGGGGGAGCACACGGACAAACAAAACGTGGAGGTCCAAGGGTGACGGGGCGAGATCCTCCAGACCCCGGGCTCAGGAAGCTGGAGGTGTCGGGGATGAGGCCTATGCCATCAGGAGACAGACGTAGGGTCTCCTGGTGCTAGGCAGGCCTCGCGACATCTTACCCTAATGATGAGCGCCGAGGACTGGAGGAACTGTTCTTTAAATAATAACGCTAAAAGGGTACACCTGGAGAGCTTAATCACACGAACAATAATGGGAGCAGTGGAGTGCCCACTAGGGAGGGATGTCGGGCGTGACACAGATAAAAATTTTAAACCAGATCTGAACTCATTTTAAGCAGAAGTTGTTAACCCACTGTGATATCACACCTGCATGTAAGATCACAGTGTGCCCTGTGGATGTTTTGTGTTGATTATACTATGAATTAGTCCCTGAAGCTACAGTATAATCACAACAAGCTGTAATAATAAACTATTTTTATGTGTCAGGCTGAGTAAAGGATACTTTCTTTCTTTTTTAATATTAATTTAACATTAAAAATACTGTTACATACAGTATAAAATTAATCAAATGTTGAAGCAGTGTACAGATTAAAGTCTATAATTGTAAAAAGATTGTCCTTATGTGGCTGAGCATTGGCCAGGATTTGAAACCATGCGTTTCAGGTGACAGCCCAGAATACTTCCACACACATTAAACATTGACCAGGTGGTTTTAAAGAGTAGTGCAGAACATGCAACATATTGTTTAAAAAAAAAAACGATTGACCATGTGACATTCACTACAGTAACATTAAACCAATGGTAGGTATAAGTCACTGTAAATGTATACTGTTCAATGTTTAAAAATCAGGCAGCAATCTATCTTCTGCACTGTTTCTGCAGTTTCATTTGAAGAATAAATACATTTGTACAGCCTTGTCTTCTCTGCTTTTCACAAAAGCAATTAACCCAGGAATGCTCAATGATGAAATGCTATATTTTATGTTCATTATATAAAAGGTAAGATAAACTTTATTGTCACTTGGGGTAATTTTTTATGGACACATACAATAGCTATTCTGTATGAATACATTACAAAACATTACACATCACATCTACATGCACAAGCATAACTTACAACATAGACATGACATATTATATGTACTGCACTTAGTTACAGCATAATTGGTTTATACTGCTTTATATTGCATTTACCCTTGCCATTTTTTGTGTTAATTCTTTAATAGATAAGATCTTTGATCTACTTTTTGGAGTCCTAAAATGTTTTCTAGAGGCAAGATGTTGATATTCAAAATTAACAATAAAAAAGATCTAATTTTTTTTCTTCCTATCTAATCGTAGATTGTTCAATAATTGTCCGCAAGGAGGAGTGCTCCTTCACCCCTGTAACCTTCATTGCTGTTTGGACAAGATGGGTTACTTTTTATTTTAATTGGACCAATAACTTACCAAACCACACTTACAAACCATATCTAATAATGTTCTCAATTACCACACAGTAAAAGATGTGCACTATTTTCTGTCCAACTCCCAACACTCTTTTTAATCTTATAAAATGCAAATACTACAAACTCTAGACAAACACTCTCAACCTGAGTAGTATAGTTCAGGATGCTGTCAATGTATATTCCTATATACTGGGTAATTAGTTTCTTATGAATCACTAAATATGAATGGTCGCGAACAGCTTTGGGATCAAGCAACATTTCCTTTTTTTCACACACAAGTCAGGTTGTTTGCTACACCATTGCCTAAATCTACAAATTTCTAACATTACAAAGACAAACTGCTTTCTATATATATTAAGCCAGGAACAGCTGTATCATCTGAAAATTTAACAATATGGTTGCCGTGACTACTACTTGTACATTCCTTTGTTATATAATGTGAATAGAACTGATGAACTCACACAACCATGAGGGGCATCTGTACAAATAAATTGTAACTCAGCATCTTATTGACTCTGACATACTGTTTATAGTTTGTTAAAAATGAAACCATCATATAATAACTAGATTAACAGACATCTGCCTCAGCTTGGGAATCAAAATATAGGGCTTCTGTGTATTAAATGCAGAAGGTGTTTAACAATGAAGGGTTCTTTCTCTGTACATGCTGTTCGGCAAAACACCAGCTGCAACATTAAATGTATCTGCTGTTGATAAGACCAGGGGCCTGCAGACACAAAGAAGGTTTGTTTTAAGAATCCCAAAGAACTGTTTTTGTGTAGAAGGCCAATCACAACTACCTGCTTTTAGAAATCACAGATATACAGTATGATTAGAGTAGAAGTTTTCTTAACCAATAGAAATTAAATAAGATTTTTTTCTTTTTGAGACTTAAGATCTTTGTATTCCTTATCAAGTAAGTGCATAAAGGTCAGCTGTAACTTTTCTTGTCAGAACCATCCTTCTAATTGCAGGGAGGGTGCTTCTCTTTGGCCGAATATACAATAAACTCCCCTTCTACTCAACAAAAAGATCTCCAGTGGATTTGTACTCTACAACAGCAAGATGTGCATGTTGTTAATTGGATTGTTAGTTCCCCATCTGTGTTTATGTGCAAACTGATATTGATCCAGTAGAGCGTTCACGTCTGAGAAGATCATAGATACCATAATTCTTTCAAAGCATTTTATTACGGTGGAATTCAGTGCTACAGGTATATTATCATTATCCTCTGACAACATAGGACTTAAACGCTGTCCCTTTGGCTAATTAATGTGCACATAGAGGAGTTTAAATGCAATGTTGTCTTGTTTAAACACATTTTTACCTATGGTGCTAATAGGCTTCCATTGTTTTAACAGATTTATTTGCTTTTAAATACTTTAAAGCCAACACAGTATGTATAATATATTTTGATAATCAAATAATACAAATATTATTTACACATGATTACTAATAATTCTGTTAAACAGAGGAGTGTCACAATATAAGAGTTATACAGTATTGTGTAAACATATACATTATGTTTTATAGAGTACTGATTATCTGCCAATCACATGCAGTTATGGTATTTTAATGGTTGACTGCACCACCTGGCAGTTGTAGTAGTGCAAAGTAGTGCAATCCATCATCAGATTATTCAAAAAAATAACAGTTTCACGCGTTGTTGCATACCATGATCCTTACTGTGGTATATTGTCATTCTAGATGGCTGCATTTGTAATGATCATATGTTTGAGTTTGAGCACTGAGGATAGCAGTATGAATTACTGCATTTCAATCTCAACATTCTAGCACATGCACTTATTGAATTTTCTAAAATTCTAAAATCAATTTTTGATTTCTAAAAACAAATATATTTTTCATGTGCTTTTCTGCTGACCATCTTTAATTTTGTGATGTGTGCAGATATCAAGATTTTATTGAATATGGTAAATTTGGATATTACATTTTTGTGTTTGGACTTTAATTTTGAAAAAACTCACTGATTCAAATACAATTGATTAAACCAGTTAGACTCTAGTATACTGTTACAACATAAGGTGACTAAGAAGTATCTCTTAGATTTTAGATAAAAGTTTGTGACACTTGGCAAAGTTAACACTTCTAGCTTCAAAGGAGAGCATGTCTGGGGGTCCCTTGAGCAGAAATAATTGTAAAGTTTACGTAGTAAACTTACCTAGGTAAATTGTGGGTTTATGATTATCAAGGAGCTGTAATGGAAGCATTCTTTCCGGACCCTATGCGGACGACACAATCCAAAGTAGTGAGGAAACACTGGGGAAAAAGTCATGCAGGAGATGGGACTGGAGACAGGGGGCGTGTCCATGGTGCACAGGTGTACGGGGAATGTGTGGCCGATGTAAACAATCCAAAGAATAAATCCATAGGCGAATCCAAGAAACGGGCAAAAGTCCATGGCCAGGTGATCCATCCACAACGAAGGATTAAAAACAGCAACTGGGTCGGAAGCGGCAAGGGGAACAGGAACAGAGATTTAAAAACATGACGGAGCCAGACTCACATATGGGAATCAGATGCAGAGCCTGGAACTGACTGAGTGTCTGGCTTTTAAGGGGAACGGGAAGGAGGCTGGAACAAGGGGCAGGTGCACAAAATTAGGTCCAAAGTGAAAAATCGTGACAGGAGCAGTACAGAAACACACAATATAAGATCACATTATGAGCACAGAAGAAGAGGAGGAAACAAGAATAAGTAGGAAACAAGGACAGGAGAGACAAGAGTTCAGAGGAGCTGGGACTTGAAGCTTTGTACCAGGCGAGAGCCCCTACTTCATGATCATCCAAACCAAACCTGACTGGAGCTACAGTAAGTATTTGAAACTTTCTAGGGAGAACATGCTATTCTGTGTTTTATAGGAAACTTGGTTTTCCTGGGTAAACAATACCTCAGTTACAAATGTCTTTTACTGCTTAGGGTGCATTTATATGGATAGGGATATAGGTTCCCATATATTTTATGGTATCTGGAGTGCAGAGAGAGATTTAACTGCAATTTGTATCGCATTTATTTAGGAGTCAGCTTATTTCTTATGTGGTCCCCGTAGGCATTAAGAGTTTAATGCTTAATAACAGTTTGGGGTTTTCTGGGTGACCAGAATGTTAGGCCTCTGAAACACCTTGTTTGTAAATAATGTACATAGTGTAACATGTGTGTTGTATTATGTATGTTTATGTCTTGTCATTGTAATAAATATTTGCCTAACCAAGTGTGCCTGGATTATTACACCTCTCACCAAAGCTGTGCCTCTAATTCTACCAATCGTTTGGGTATATTCTGGAAAAAATACTAACAAGTTGGAGGTTATGAATAATTATTTCACTTATTGACTAAACTGCTCAGTCAAATCCTATTTTCACTATTTTTATCACCCCCCCAATTTGTTAACAATATTTACTTTTTGCTTTAAAAGGCAACACATTTCTTCCCTTTCTAATGAGCCCATTTAATGTGCACATCTAGAAGAAAGTTAATTGCCTACTTTTAGTCAAGTCAGAAATTGTGCCTCTTGAAGACTGGCTCCAAACTAAGAACAAGTAAGATGCTGTGAAAAATACATCAAGAGTTCACCAATTTGACCTGTGAACTGAGGATGATGAATGAGGCCCTCAGGTTAATGAACAGCAGAGGAATAACCTGATGCCTAAGGTGGCCACCCATGAAACTAAATCTAGATAGGCTTAAAAAAGTCTTACCCTGGAAGCAATTGAAGGAGAGTAAAAATGAACTGGGAAAAGTCTCAGAGCAGAACCCTCAGGGCAGAGTTCAAAATGATCAAGGAGAAAGCTACCCTTCCTGAGTTACAGTGCAGGTCATAAAGAGAATCACAGTGTTAGCTGCTATGTGGTAGCAGCCTGGGGAGGAATGTTTTTGCTCTCTGGGTTTTTCTATTGTACGTATCTCAAGTTCCACACAGTCCCCAATACCTATAGGGTATCATATCACACTGCTTTACAATCCTCTTAAGTAGTTGATACTGTATGGTTTCTTCAGTGGTAACTACCAGAGGTATATCTTATAACTTCCTTAACACATCTAAAATTAGTTCTAAGAGGAAGTTAAAAACTAGGTGGTAGCCCTGACTGGGAGGCAATTTGTGACTGTACTCACTAAAAATCTAGCAATCCAGTACATAAACTTGTTAATAAAATGTATACATTACATTATTTTGTCTAGAACTGGTACTGGATAGCTGAAGTCTTTCCAGATGTGTTGTCTTTAAACAGGGACTGAAAATGTTTAACCAAGACTAAGCAGATAAGTAAGTAAGGACTTGGATTTTAATCAAAATCAAAATACTCCATTGCTCTGTGGGACGGATGTTGGAGACTCCCAATTCAAATCAATCCAAAATTCAGTCACTATTCAGTTAAATGTAATGAATTTTTACATTATTTTTAGTAGTGTAGATGCAATTGGTGTTGAAGTGTTCTTCAAATATTTAAAAGTAAACTGCAATTTGGAATATTCTCCTGCTAGTACTTACTGTACATCCGCTGAGTTAAAGAGTTGCTACTGTGGCTTGATAGTGCTACTTGCTTTTACCTTGAACTTTATCTTTTTCTTGATAAAATTAAGTTTCTACCAAGTCATAGCATTTCTTGTGATTGTACAGCTCAATATAAAAACTTTAGTTTCAGTAAAATCACAGAAAAGATTATTAAATATGTTAGCAGAGTGCAAGTATAAAGGAAAAATAGCACCTTTAAAAAACTACAAAATCTGTATTTATTAGTAATTATTGTGTCATCCCCTTTTCATTTTTTGAAGAAATCGTAGAAGTACAACGTTAGTAGAAAAACCATATCACTTCAGTTTCCTAAGCAAACCTTGTTCACACACATATGACCACTTAAAATAGTATTCTGACAGCTTTTTGAATGTTGTCTTTTTTACCCATCCTCATGTGCTGTCAGGAGGAATCAACTGTAGCATTTTTATAGTCTACTTAAAACTACAGTAGAAAGATATTTAAAGTTAAAACATTTTCTATTTATGAAAATAATACTCTATAGTAACATTGTGTGATTATGAATTCTATGTAGATTTCTTTATGGGACACCTGTGATATGTGTTATTCTTTCTGGCCAGGTTTTCAGGCGATCCAAAATGTCAGATTTCCCTCCCTGTTAACTAACTATTGACAAAACCCTGCTGTCTGATGCTGTTTTCATTCTTGTCATTTAGATAGGGAAGGGCTTCAATGATGTGACAAGATTTCCTGACAGACTGGGATTATAGTTATATTGTTTTAGCCAATGCTGTTCCCACACTATGAAATAATGAAACACTCACATACAGCTTGAGCATCTTGTTATTCGGGGTCATTTGTTGCAAAAGTGTATGGAAAGAATATAATACAACAATATTCTGTGCAAGTTACAGGGCAGGCTTCTTTTCAGAAGGCATTCATTTTTCTTTTCTTGATACAAGTTGGATTAATGTGCAATTTTCTTTTAAGAAGATAAATAATCATTACTAATGCAATGATGAATAAATAATCAGACTAATTAAAGGATTTTAAAATACATATAGAGATGTTTTATAGATTCTAGCATGGTTAAACATTTCTAAATTTTGTATGTTTCAGTTATTTAACATTTAGAGCATAAATGATTTTTGTCTTACAGGATTTGCAGCTTTAGCATAATGTTTTGCAGATTTGTTTGCAATTGAAATGTATCTACACATCAAAATGACCTTCATTTTAAGCATCACCATCAACATTTTTGAAAGCATCGCATCCATTAGAAAATATATTTTCATTTCCTGAGGACATTATATGGCATATTTAGAAAGTACTCCTATATAAAATGGTATAAAAAAGTAAAGCAGTTTCCAAAGCAGAACACTATAAGCTGCAATTTTCCTGTATTTCTATGATCAATTTACCATTAATATAGAATTGATGTGAACACTAAATACATTGATGTGATTTTGCATTTTTAAGTCCAAAGTTAGAGTTTTGTGAATCCTTTTAAATTCTAAAATAATCTTTAAAGCTTGCTTGGATGCAGAAGTAAGCAAAATGAGATGCAATATGTATTAGCTCTACAGGATGCTCCTGTAGAAATACTTGAGAACAAAATAGTTTTATTATTTTATATTTCATTATTATTTTTTTAAATTAGAGAAACTGTTAAGCATTAATAACAATGTGAAATAATTTGTTTTTCACATGGAGCTCTAATTAAGTAGATAGTAGTTCCTGTTCTTATAATACAAGATGTGATATTGCATGCTTTATCACACTGTAATTGTGTTCCACAATTTTATATACATATTGGGAACAATAATCTACAGTTCTGATCCATCAGGCATTCTATAAATTAATGAAAGAATATTTGCAGTCCCTGTATCTGTGGGAAAAAAGTATGGCTTTGTAAAAGTTGTGACAGTATACTGCTTTCTGTTTTTTCAAAACAAATGTAACTGTCCCCTTTTTGTCAGCTCTCTTGTGTTGTGTTTTTCTGTATTTGTTTTTTTGTGGTCTGGTTTTTAAGTTGTTAAAAAAATCAATGGAGGTAAAGTTGAATTTCCTTTGCTGTTCACTAAAAAGAAATGTCATCTTGCTGCTTTTGTTTTTAAAAGGGAATCTGGTATTTCTTTGTTTTCTGTTCTCTATGTCTAATCTGATGTTCCTTAAGGTTTTTAAATAAGCTTTAATGATAGTTCTTGCATACAGCAGTGAAGCTTTGAGCAGAGAAAAGGAAATGGATTATACTTTCCTTAGAGTGCAAATCTATTTACAGTTTAATATCAGCAATACACAAGTGCAATTTTCAATGTTTTAAATTATTACCATGATGTAAATTAAAGTAAAAGATTTAGAGTCATGATGATAATTACTTTCACAGACTGTCAAACTCAATTTTTAGTAGTATTCTTCCTCAACAGTTAGAATTGATGAAACTGAAGCCACGTGTGCCCCCAAGTTATCAGATAATAACCCCTTGAATTGAAAAGAACAGAGGAGTTGAATCATAATCAGACAATTATTTTTTTCTCATTTTACTCTCTCAACAAGGTTAAAAATTCCTACATATAAAAGTGATACCATCCAGTACCATTCCAGAATACTTGAAACAATTAACAGATCTCTTTACTTTTTGCTTTAATCATACATTATTTGTTTAGTGCAATCATATTGAATGTAGGTCATGGTGCTTGGGAGTTTAAAGCTGTAAAAACAAAAGAATAATCTATCATCTATTCTTTAGTAGCTTGATGACACTACATAAAATACCCGATACACTGCCTCTTCATTTACTGTATGTAAAATATATTGTACTAGTAAAACTGTTATACTGGTACTTAGAACATTTTATAAATTCTCGTACCATAATTTGTAAATAATTAAAATATCAGTGAAATCTAAGGGATTTTAATAGGAGCATCTCACCCATGGAATCAAAATGCTATGCATTGAACTATGTTGTTGTTATATTTCTGCATGGTTTAACATTCATAAAATATTTCCCATCCATTTACAATATCTTCCTTTCCTAACGCACTGCCTACTGTATAAAACAATCCAGGCTGTTAAAAGCTTTGTTAATCTCTCATTTCAACAAGTGCAGTAAACTATTTCAGAAAAGCCTATTGTTATTCATTTCATTACCTCAGTAAAACACCAGCTGTCTGAAATGTGCTGGCATTTTCCATTTGGGAGACATACACAATTTCATAAATGCTGTTTACTGCAATTCTGTGAACTTCTATTGACTCTATCTCTGACATTTGACTTTTTGGTTCTTTTGCTTTGTATCAGAATATAACAGGATGACACTTTGCATTGTTTTGGGACTATGTAATGAAAAAATTTAAACGTGTTATACCAGGAAGTAATCACTGAAATTCATTTCGGTACATAATGAGATAAGGAGAGTATATTAATAAACCATTTAATCAACTAATTAATAGCAATCTGACTTTGACTGTATTTTCTACTTTTGTATCCATTAGAGGACATTATCTCAATGAAGTTTGTAAATACTTTTCTCATGCATTTATACGGATCCTTGATTTAAATCACTCAGACCATTAACCTCATCATGAGAAGAAGGATCTTTTTAGACCAACACGTATACTGACAATGGTGCATTTATATGTTACAAACTAAGTAGACAATGGTTTATAAGACTCACCATAAGATTGTATTTATGTTACAAATAAAATAAAATAAAAAATCTGACCATTTTCTTAAGTACTTGTTTTGCAGGTAGAGGGGTAAATTAGTATTAGCAATGATATAGCATTTACAAATGTCACAGTGGTGTAGTTGTTATCACTGCTGCCTCACAATGCTAGGCTCTGACTTCAGTTCTTAGGGTGCTATTTGTGTGAAGCTTGTATGTGCTTCCCCTATTCGTGTGGGTTTCCTTAAGGTACTCTGGTTTCCCCTGTAGGAAGAAGGCTTATATAATTTAGAATTAAGTGTCATTAAAGATTTCTAATAATCTTTGTGTGCCTTGTCCAGGATAGGTTGGACTTCTGTCTAAATGCAGAAGAATGTGGCTAAAGACCCCAACCTCTGATCAGAAACATTGCAAAGATGTGTCCAATGTTATTATACATTTTATGATATGTAGCATAAAACACATTTTGTGTTCACACACCCCCTGTTTCACCTGATCAATGAAATTAGGTTGTTGGCCTCTTTTTATGTCAACATACTGAATATCCAAGTATGTTCAGAACAATATAGTCGGGATGAAAACTGTAACATGTTATAGTCAATGTACTCTAACTCTCAAGTTACTAACTCTGATTTTGGTAAATCCTGAGTGAACAATCAGCCTTTTGTATCAGAGCAGATCATTTCACAAATTAATTATTTTGTGTTTGTGGTATGTTAAGCATGTTCAGTTTTATATCAATAAATTGTATATTGTACATTCAGAATCCAAGTGTGGGACTGTAAATTATTTTGTTTAACTGGTTCCTAAAAGTTGTCAAAAAAATTGCAATTTACCACCAAAATGTCTGATTGTTGTAATAAATTAAAAGCTCACATCACATACACCTTCCATAATCCAAATGTATATTGGTAAATTATAATAATAAATAATAAACTTTATTTTATATAGCATGTTTAAAGGTAGCTTCTTAAAGGAATTTACAGAAAGACAACAACAAATTAAAAAAATACACAAAATATGCACAATGAAAATACACAATGAAAGTAGTTAGGGGTAGTGAATACAGTAGGAGCAGAGGGGTAAATAACAGAACCAGTTAAGTAAAGGCTCTTCTAAAGATTAAGGTTTTGACTCTAGATTTGAAGGAGTTTAGAGGTGACTCTTAGATATCCTTAGGGATAGAGTTCCAGAGCTTTGGGGCATAACAGGAGAAGGCCCTGTCACCCATAGAATGTAGACAGGTTTGAGGGACAGCTAGGAGACCAGAACCAGGACTAGGATGATAGTAGCTCAGACAAGTACTGAGGTGTCAAGCCATGCAGAGCCTTATAGGTGAGCATGAGGATTTTGAAGTAAACACGAAACCTGACAGGAAGCCAGTGCAAGGACTCCAGAATAGGAGTAATGTGATCACTTGCACTACACCTGGTCAAGTTTCTGGGTGCCAAATTTTGGACATACTGGAGTTTCCAGTGAGTGGAGTGTTACAGTAGTAAATTCAGGAGAACATAAAAGTGTTGATCAGCTTTTTAGCAACAGTCAAGGATAATATAGGACATAGTCTAATGATATTTCTGAGGTGAAAGAATGATGTTTTGACAATATGTTGGTCAAATGTCAAGCCTGAACCAAATATCACCCCCAAAGTTTTTCAATTTAGACTGAAGTTCCACTACAGTACCATTCATAAATAGTGTTACAGCATTGGCTTTACTAAGTTGATGGGGGGTGCCAATAAGTATGACTTCAGTCTTGTCACAGTTTAGATTAAGGAAATTTTTAGTCATTCTTGTTTTTATGTTGGAGATGCAATTAGAGAGAATAGAGACAGCCAGTGTCATCAGTGTCAGGTTTGGTATGGATGTAGATTTGAATATTGTCAGCATAGAAGTGTAGTGTGCTCTCACGAGGCACCAGTTCTGTAGGGGTTTGGGCATTTACTGGGACAATTATTAATTGTGGCAGTAAATCACAAAATGTTCCTTTTAATGGCTTTAGAATCCAACCTTGCGGTATAACTCAAACAACGCACACACACAGGTACTAATAAACAAGAATACATTTATTAATACATAAAATATGCATATAAACCTAACAGATCTTATCGAGAGTGTTATCAGAATACAAAAGGTATATATTCAATCAGTTACGAAGAGTTACACATATCAAGAGGACATACATTCGGTATATCATTCATTTAGACCGTTTCGTAAATGAACTTGGTTATAACTTCTACATTAGATACTCAAAACAAGTACATAACTCTTAGAAATTAGATTGATATCAACTGGATGGGATAACAATTGAATTCTCCAGCAGTAATGCAGTGAAGTTGAATACTCATCCAATCTTTGGGGATTCAGATCTCCTGCGGGCACAAAGAAACAGTTGCAGGCTTGTTGCTGTCCAATCCACGCTCTCTGGCTCCGTGCCAGTCTGTGCTGTTCGGCTTGTGATGGTGCGCTGCTGATGCTCTCTGAAGACCCGCTAGTAAGTGTTAGCTTTAACTAGCAAAGTTGTGCACAGGAGAAAAGATGACTGTGGGTCCCAGCAAGTCAGGAAGAGGACCGGTTCGTTCCTGATGAAGCTAGTTCTGAATACTGATTCAGCTGTCCACAGTTCTGACCTTTTCACGAGGCTGTTCACGAGGTGGATTTTTTGGTTACTCCCTGGTAACCTCCGCTCTCGACTCTTAGAACAAAGGAACTTCAGCTCGTTCAGCTCGTTCATTGGCTGAAAGTTTCGTGGGCATCAGAGACCCACGTGGGTTACTCTGCCCTACCAGTCCCTGATTGGTTGATCAAGGTAAGATATGAGTCACTTACTCCTGACACTTAGGAATGCAGTCCAGATGTCCATTTGGCACTCCCTAGACAGATAGGTGACAATGGATGACCATTGATCATGATAGCCAGGCTTAGCTAAGTGCATCCCCATTTGGGAGCTGTCCCTTATCAAAAGAAAACATCTTTAAATCAGCCTGCATGAATAGCTTCTCTGTGGCTGCACCACAGAGATGAAGAGAGGATGGGGCCTCATTTAGTAAAGCACAGCAACACTTAATTCTGTCTTATTAACAAGCATTGCCGCTACAGAAGTGATAGTTGAGGCCATGTGATCTTAAAAGCTGACCAAGTGGAAACACATAAATGATGAAAAGCAAGGGACCCAGTATCGAGCCCCGAGGAACACCAGACTTAACAAGACCAATTTCAGACCTAAATCCGCCAAGAGAGACAAAATGACAGTGATCAGCGAGGTAAGACTTGAACCATTTCAGAGCAGTATTAGAAACTCTAAATACAGTCTCAAGATGGGAAAGTAAGATATCACGGTTAACAGTATCAAAAGCAGCACTGAAATCAAGAAGAATGAAGATAGAAAGAGGACCAGAAACAGAAGCTCTTAGAAGATTGTAAGTGACTTTGACCATGGCAGTTTCTGTGCTGTGAAGCTGTCGGAAGCCAGGGTTCGAAAAGATTATTTCCAATGAGATGATTAGTTTAACTGAATTGTAACAGCACGTTCTAGAATTTTTGCAAGAAAGGGTAAGTTAGAGATGGGTAATAGTTTTGAGGACTGTTAGTATATCACCAGTGCTCAAGGGTTCATTTATTATATTGAGGACAATGGGGCAGAGAGCAGTAAAACAGGACTGAAATAAAGTGTTGGGAATGGTGGGGATCTAATATACAGGTGGTGGATTTCACCTGGAAAACCAGTTTACTGATGGATGCACAGTCAAGAAGAGAGAAGTTGGAGAGAAGGGAACCAGTCAAGTTAGGCGAGCAGAGAGGTATGGAAGTGACATGCGCTGTTGAGAGAATGTGGTGCCAGATGTTGTCTATCTTGGAGCTAAAGAAATCTAAAAATGTATTGCAAAGTTACTGAGGTGGGTAATGTGGTGGGACAGATTGGTTTTAGTAGTCTGTTGATGGTGGAGAAAAGGTGTCTAGGGTTGTTATGGTGTGAGAGAAGTAGCTCTAGCAGACTCTATCATATCTTTATATTCAGAGTAATCTTTCCAAGCCTAATAATGTATGTTTAGGCCAGAAAGACGTTCAATTTCCAGGAGACTGCCTTCACTGAATGCAGAAGGTCAGTGTACTGGGGGCAGAGTGAGAAAAAAGAGATAGTGGAAGTTTTAAGGGGAGTGAAGGTGTCAAGGGTAGACAAAAGAGCACTATTAAGCAAATGTATTTTGTCCTCTAGAGGACCAGAGGTAGAGAAACAAGATATGGAGGACAGAACAGAATTTGTGAACCCAGGCTGATTACCTGATCACCGGAGCTTGAGGGAGGAGAAGTGAGAAACAAAAGAGTAATTTGCAATTAAATGAAGGGTATGTGTTTTGTTATGTGTTGGGCTAAAACCAAACTGGGTTAGATCAAAGCATCCCAAAAGAGCTAGACTGGAGACTGTGAGTCAATATGTATATTAAAGTCACCAAGAAAAAGGATCCTCTTAATTCTGAGGCATAAAAACAAAAGTAAATAGGAAAATCACCTAAAAAGACTTCATTAAGTTTGGGTGGTCTACAGTCTGTGGCAATAATGGTAGAATGGGAATGCAGACATTTCAAACAAGACACTCAAAAGAAGAGAGCAAAGGTACAGTAACAGGACTTAAACTGTAAAGAAGATTATAAATAACAATAATTACCCCACGTCTGCCTTAAAGGGAGGTCAAGGTAGGTCAAACATCCCATACCACAGAGGCTGAACAGGAGACCATCATTTTGCCTGTGCCTGGTTTCTGTGCCAGAAACAGAAAACTTCAGAAACAAATAGAAAGAAAATTGGCCCTGTTGTGAGTGTGTTTATGTCTGTGTGTGTCCTGTGACTGACTGCTTACCAGGTTAGACTCTGGCTATGGGTGAAAGGAATTGCATTCCCAAAGCACTTTACATGCAGATTTTTACTGAAATAACAGCAGCAAGTATTCATAGAAAAGGTTAAAACGTTCTAGCTTTTTATGAAGTATTTAAACTTAATATACGCGGGGGCATGTTCAGTGTGGAGGCAGAGCCCTGGATGAAGGGTGATGCATTGCCTTAGTAGCCACAGCTGTTTGTTACAGAGTTTGATATGCACAATCTGAATGATTCTGTCTGTATAGGCAGGGCTGGCCCTAGTTTTAAAGGAGCCCAAGGCAATCTTAAAAAGGGGGCTCTTCCGTATCATGATTTGTGGATACAGTCATCAGCTATTATTATTTTCTGTGTCCACTCAAAACCTATTTTCCTAAGAACAAAAAAATAAATAAATGGATTATATAACTAGAAAACATTTATTAATCAGCTTTGAAGAACATAATCAATGACTTACAAATAAGAACATATTTTACAAAGATAAAGTATTTTAATCAAAATTCACAAATAGAAACATTACATAATATTTTCCCACTGTACACCACTAAAGGGCCCTCTAAATGTTCTCTCTCTTTAACCAGTTTCAGGTGAGAATGTATATCAGTACCACCTGGGTCTTCATTAGAAACCCTATTTAACATTCTCACGGGATCTCCCTGTGTTTGACTCAGAACCCAGGCAATCAGCTGCAAGACAGTGGACGGCCATCTCGTACTTCTGAAAAAACTGTCTATCCTTGCATCGATTTCTACAAATACGTCAATTTGTGTGGTCTAAGAAAATGCCTCTCTGTGAGTACACGTTGGCTCTCTACCTCCACCAGAGGTATCGACCCTCTGGTGTTGGAAAAAGGCAACCCAAAAAACCCTCTGTTACAATAACAATAAATAACAATGAACTGATTACTTCGAAATTAAAGCAAATCATAACTTGGAATTTACTGCACTGAAACCTTTGTAGAAAGGAACTGTAGAAATAAATATGAAATTAAGTAAAAAAATTAAAAACAAGTGTACTCATTAACAAGGGAGAATTTTTTACCTCAGGTATGTTTTAATCAGCTCCTCTCTGCTGCACTGTCACTAGGAGAGTGATCTGAAGGCCTAAACAAGGAAACAATAAGTTTTAAAATCAATCATGTGTAATCGCTGAAGATTCCTTTGTACTATACCTTCACTTTCATGCTTTTGTTTGTCCAGACAGTGCCAATATTTATCCAGGTGATCCACACTGCAAGTATATAATTGCAGACTCAAAAACTAAACGAAATACAAATTACTGCATCTTTATGCATATTACACATTATTACAATGACTTGATGTGGTATACCTCTGTTTTGAGATTGCTTATCCTGCTCATTTTTTCTGCACTCAGATACATATTACATACTCAGTTATGATTGTTCATATTTTAACTGGGGATCTATTAGAATAATCCACAGCAGCAACAGGAAGAGACACTACGGGGAAATGTTCGCTCACATTTGAATGTGCCAATTAAGACATATGTTGTGTTGTACATTGAGGGGGGCCTCTTGGTGGCATCAGATTGCAGTCACTGAGTTCTTCTATGCCCAGGGCCGGCCCTGCAAGTAGAATGGGAACCATTTCATCCACCACTGAAATACATTTAGGTGTTGACATACAGCAGACATTTTTTATTGCAGCACTCCCTTCTGTTTATTGGAGAAGTGCGTAATTGCTTCACAAATTGAATTAAATGGGAACTACACTGTAGGTAGGCCAGATTATGTGTGCAGACTCATAGTAGAATTTACTCAGGACACCAGGATTAATGCCCTTTATCTTACAAGTGATAACATGGGATCTTTAATGTCAAAGTTGTCAGACTCAGTAGTCCTCCAACACTACTTGCAGCAACTCGGTCTTCCAGTCTCCCATTCCAGTATTGACTAGTCTCAACCTTTCTTATTTTGTGATATATGTGAAGACAAGATTAGGAGATGTTAGCACTGCAGTCCCAAAAGTAAATTAGGTTGTATTAACTCTTGTTAACACTTCTTCACATCTTCTGGGCCCTGGTTGAGCACCTGCTATGAAGAGTCTGTATATGTGTTTGAATGACTTTTTCTGTGGTTTCCTCCCAGCCTTAAAAATGTTGTAGTATTTATAAGTAGTATTCAAGTATTTAAAAATGCTAAGCATTGTCCTAGAGTGTGTTCATGTGAGCAAATGTATATGTGAATTGGTTGAGCTTGCTAATAATGGATGAATGCACAATCTGTACTTCCATAGCTTTCAAAAACATGTTTTGGGATATATTTAAAAACTGTCTTATTCTCATCATCATCACTTTTCACACTGTGTGGTTGAAGATTTTTTATTACTGTTTATGTCTGATGATGCGTCATTTAACTAGAGTTTCATAACTTATAACAATGGCAAAGTGCAAATACAAATAAAAGGAACAAAAATAGTTTTTTTCATTATTTAAGGTTCAAATAAAATACAAGTAACATTTGTTTAAATAATCTTTGATTTTATCTTTTGATTCTCAGTTTTGATAAAAAAAGATCAATAAATCTCTGAGTAATTCCAACATGCAATATCCAAATTTAAAAGTAGTTTTATTATTTTTCATTAGACATTTCTATATACTGCATGTGTACTCCTGTAATGGTAACTTAACACTAATGCATTTCACACTGAAAAGAAAATAAAATTGTAAAAAATAATCCCTTGCAATTTCACGTATTTTCTGACAACTTGGGCTGGCTCATAAATTGGAAAAAAACTAAATGAATTATGTTTCTATTCAATTTTTAAAAGGCCACAAATTTATATATTGTTCGTTGATTTTGTTACCTTTCATAGAGCTTTGAAAAGAAATATACACTTAAACTCCATTTAATGAAAAAACCATACAATAACACATTATGTGTTCTATTATATTAGAACATCTAAAAAATATAAGAATTATAAATATATTCAGTGGAGCATTTAAGAAATAGAAGAAACATACTGTACTGTATGTATGTTGGCTTTGAGTAATGTCACATTATTATCAACTTAATTTGGGATATGAAATAGTGGTAATACTTTACATGAATAAGGCTACAAAACACCATAATAACTCACACAATAACACTACACAAAGGGTATAGCAAATTGTGTAATTCTTTATAAATAATTGCTCAAATGGCACTACAGGCATTACAGAGGATTTATATCATTTAATAACAAGGCATATTTTCTGTCAAAAGCTAAGAACAGAACTCCAGGAAGACAAAAGTAAGGTGAAAATGATGCAAGACACCACTAAGGACTTAGTGGGAGATTGGAAGTAAACTATGTTTATGTAAAATTTTAGTTCATGACACGTCTTTACAATGTTGTTTTATCATGTTGTATAGTGTTTAAGCAGGAGATATGAGTGTTTCTAAGCCTCATTCAAGTAAAGGGTTTTATATAGGTTTATGACATTTATTTATTCATTAGCTAATGTTGTCAAAAGAGTTTATACTTACAATGGAAAATTAAGGCCTGGATTCTACAATCCAGGAAGCAGCACTGGAATATTGACCAAAAGCTGAGACATTGTAATATTTTTATAAAGTGTTTTTGAATTGCATTCTGGAAAAGTTCCACTAAGATCCTGATACATTCGATATTTGGTGTTGTTTTTACCCCTGTGTGAAACAGAAATTAATATTTATCTCTAAAGAAAAGCTAATACTTGTGTATTTTGTAACCTAAAGATATGCTGAAGTCACCCTACACAATTGTGGTCTCTGATGACAGGTCTATTACAGAATTTGTAAACAAAGATAACATTACAAAAATAATGTTTGTACAGCAATAAAGAATTTCTAAAAAAAATTCAACTTCATCTTATCTTCATGCTTTAAATTTAAAGTTGAAAGTTTAAGTTTTCCATATTTGCTTTCTTTTTGACTTTATGTACCAAAATCAAAAGCATGCAATGTGATGATATGGGCATTGTATGTACTTAAGAAAGTTTACAAATATGAGGAGGTCGTAATCAATTATTTGTAGTAGTTAATCAGTTAATTGATCCAAGGATCTTATCTAGCCTTTCATTATAATAAATTAGGATATCAGTTTCAACAACATAGCTGTATAGCATGTTCCATACACAAAAGTCTGGATAAAAGTAGAGTGGCTCATGTTCTGAGTTTTAAATACACATAATCTCTTATCAAGAACAGTAATGTTCAAATTCTCTAGCCTGTCAGTTTAGGACATTCCATTAAGCCCATATGTAAATTATTCGTGCATACTGTATATTCTGGCTGTACCAAAACTAAGTATGTAGTCTAAATCCAAATTGGCTCAACCAGTAAAGACACTAGACTGGATTCAAGTTGAGCCATATTATCTAGATGTTATGGGGTCAAATTTAGCTGGTGTCACTTGACAACTATTTGTAATGATCCCTGTTTCCCGGCAACGGAAGAGGCAGAAGAAGGCGTAGTCCTAGTTCAATTAGACAACCTATACTGTAGGAGCACGTATTCACCACCACACCTCTGTCTCATCTTGTACTTAAGCACAGTTTTTCCCTACCTCCTCGCTCAGTATTGGTTTTCAGTTTGAGCTACTTCGTTGTGCTATGCCTTATTCCTCGTTGCTACTTTTTGGTTACGGACTCTTGGTTTTCTCCTTTGACTACGGCTTTTGGATTACGGCTTGGCTTCGGTTACTTTCTCCCTAGTTTAGTATTACTGGCTTCCCCTGGACTCTTGGTTCACTCCTTCGACTACAGCTTTTTGGATTATGGCTTGGCTTCGGTCTCTCTCTCCCTGGTTTGGATTACAGGCTTCCCCTTTGGACTTGGTTTTGTTTCGCAGTATAGATCTCCTTCAGGGTAACTTTTTCAGCTCCCTTAAGTGGGTTCATTACTTGGTTTCGGTTTCATTGGCCGAATCCTTAACAGAATACTGAGCCATTTAACATGGACCCAGCGGAGCAAGAGGAGATTCGCTCGGTTTTGGATCAACACTGACAAACTTTACTCCAGTTACAGGCTTCCGTCCAACAGATCTCGGCGCACCTGTCAGCAATGCCGCCTACAAGTAATAGTGAAAGTAATGCTGGAGCAGCCGCTTCAGCACCGCCCCCACCAGCGACTACACCCGCCCCTGACCCCTTCCACTTACCCCACCTGACAGGTTTGATGGCACCCCCACTAAATGCCGGGGCTTCTTAGCACAGTGTGCTCTGGTTTTTAGGCTCCATCCTGATATCTTTTTTTTCTTCTCAGGACAAGATAGCCCTTGTAGTTTCTTTATTAACTGACCATGCTTTGGAATGAGCTATTGCCCTGCTAGATCGCGGGGCTCCTGAAGTACAGGACTATGATCTCTTTAAAGAGAAACTGAAGGGGGTTTTCTGTCGTTCCTCGGCTGGACAAGACTCCGCCTCCCGCCAGGGCCGCAGGTCTGCGCAGGATTATGCCATAGACTTTCGAGTAGCAGTGGCTGAGACTCACTGGGATGATGAAGTCCTTATTTTTCTATTTCGTCAAGGATTATGTGAAGAAATGAAGGATCACCTGGTAACTATGCCACAGTTGGGCAGAACGTTAGAAGAAGTAATTTCCCAGGTATTAGAATTAGAGCTTAGAATTCGTCAAAGAAGTAGAGAAAGATCCCGGACACTAATGCTAGAGGTTCCGCGGCTACCACCTACCAGAACCTTAGACTCAGAGCAACCTATGGAAATAGCCCGCACCCGGTTAACCCTAGAAGAAAGAGAGAGACGCTGTCAAGAGAGTCGCTGTATGTACTGTGGAAAATTAGGGCACTTCAAAGCTGACTGCCCTGCTTTATACTCATCTTTGAAGCGCCTCCCAACAACTGAAGATCCTAAGGTGAGTGAGATAACTCAATCCTCTCGGTTTTCTTCAGGATTTTCTATTCTGTCTATGCTATACTGGGATAATAAAAGGATGCCTCTTCTTGCTTTTATTGACTCAGGAGCAGCGCGGAACTTCATAGACGCCTCCATAGCTCAAACTTGGAACTTACCCTTGACCCAAGTGATTCCTCCTCTTCGTGTACAATCTTTAGATGGTTCCCCAGTATCTCCAGGACTTATAAGATGGCAAACAGAACTAATAAACTTGCAAATTGGCACCACACATGTGGAAGATATCTGGTTTTATCTCCTCGAAACCCCGTTGCATCTCCTGGTACTAGGCTTTCCATGTCTCCAACAGCATGACCCTAACATTTCATGGTCCCATAAAGAAATTTTAACTTGGGGACCCCAATGTATAAGTAATTGCTGTCGTCTACCGGTAAGAATTGCACTCATGGAAATGCCCCCTTCTGATGTTCCTACAATACCCCCCCAATATTCTGACCTACAGGAAGCCTTTGATGAGCAAGAGGCCTTGGCTCTCCCACCCCACCGACTGTATGATTGTGCCATTGACCTTTTGCCAGGAACAATCCCTCCTAAAGGTCGTATATTTCCACTCTACAATACTGAATCCGAAGCCCTGAAAGTATATATACAAGATTCTTTGAAGGCTGGAATTATACGTCCTTCTATTTCGCCTGCATGTGCCAGTTTTTTTTTTTGTGGAAAAAAGGATGGTGGGCTTCGTCCCTGTATTGATTATCGCGGTCTCAATGAGATCACTATTAAGAACCGGTACCCTTTGCCTCTAATTCCAGCAGCTCTTGAGTCCATGCATGGGGCCAAGATCTTCACCAAACTTGATCTATGAGGGGCCTATAATTCATATTCGTGAAGGGGATGAGTGGAAGACAGTATTCATGATGACCCATGGACATTATGAATATTTGGTCATGCCTTTTAGTTTGGTAAATGCCCCAGCAGTTTTTCAAACTTTTATTAATGATATTTTTCATGATCTACTACAAAGATTTGTCTTGGTATACCTAGATGACATTTACATTTTTTCTAATACCTTCCAGGATCATGTTCTCCATGTCAGAGAAGTACTCTCCCGGCTCATAAAGAATAAACTTTGTCAAACTGGAGAAGTGCACTTTCCTTGCTTCTAAGATTCATTTTTTAGGTTACATCATCTCTCCAGAAGGGGTGGAAATGGACTCAAGTAAAGTCTCCGCTATTACGGATTGGCCCACACCCAAGAACCTTAAGGACATACAACAGTTTCTTGGTTTTGCTAATTTCTACAGGAGGTTCAATAGAAACTTCAGCTCGGTGGTTCCTGCAATAACTTTTTTAACTCGCAAAGGACCAAGACAAGGTAAATGGACCTCTCAAGCAGAAGAGGCATTTCAGCGCCTGAAACGCCTATTCACAACCGCCCCTATCCTGAAACACCCTGATCCTTGCCTTTTATTGTCGAGGTCGACGCATCTGGCCATGGTGTTGGTGCTGTTCTCTCTCAACGTCATGAAGAAAAACAGATTCTTCACCCCTCCGCTTTCTTTTCTAAGAAGTTATCCCCTGCAGAGATGAACTATGATGTTGGTAACCGTGAACTTCTGGCAATCAAGTTGGCATTGGAGGAATGGAGGCACTGGCTAGAGGGAGCTCATCATCCATTTTTGATATACACAGATCACAAAACCCTGGAGTATTTGCAAACTGCCAAATGTCTACAGTATGCCCTCGCCAGGCCAGATGGTCCCTATTCACCAGATTTAATTTCCCTATCACCTACACTCCAGGCTCTAAAAACATCAAAGCAGACGCTCTCTCGTGAATCCACGACCCTCCTGAGACTGATCTGCTTCCTGAACCCATCATCCCATCTGGTAAATTCCTGGCAGCTGTAAGATGGGACATCGAAGTTATAGTTAGACGCGCCTTGGCTGGACTGACTGTACCTCCTCAGTGCCCTCTGGACAAATTATTAATCTCAACCCCGGTTAGATCTTCAGTGTTACAATGGGGACATGATTCCCATTTCGACGGATACCCTAGATACCGACATACTTTGGATTTCATCTCCAGAACCTTTTGGTGGCCAGCTATGGCTAAAGATGTCAAGGAGTATGTCCAGGCCTGCTCTATCTGTTCCCAAATTAAGTCTTCTCGGATAAGGACGGCAGGCCCTCTTCAGCCCTGACCTATCCCCGACCGTCCTTGGACTTGGATTTTATTCCCCTGCCTTCCTTGCCTACGACTCAGGAACTAGCAGAGCTGTTTGTGCTGCATATCTTCTGTCTTCATGGCATCCCTAAAGATATTGTTTCAGATAGGGGCCCCCAGTTTGTTTCCCAATTTTGGAAGGCTTTCTGTAAGTCGCTGGGAGCTTCAGTCTCGCTTACATCAGCTTACCACCCTCAAGCCAATGGTAAGACAGAGCCCATGAATCAAGAACTGCTAACCTACTTAGGGGCATATATCTCCTCTACCCATGACAACTGGGTGTCATTGCTTCCGTGGGCTGAATATGCACATAATTCTTTGTCTACTTCATCTACCGGCATATCTCCTTTCAAGTGTGCCTTACGTTATCAGCCTCCTCTTTTCCCAGACTCCCTTCCTGACACGGAGATTCCATCTGTTCAGGAATATATCGCAAACCTGCAGAACTTCTGGAGAAAGGCTAAAGCCGCCCTGCTTCACACTGCAGCTCGGCAAAAAAACGTGGCGGATCCGCACCATCGAATCCTACCCAGACTTCGACATGGATAATTTGTCTGGTTGTCTACTCACAACCTTCCTCTAAAGCAACCTTCTTGCAAGCTTGCTCCCAGGTACATCGGTCCTTTTCGTATCCTCACCCAGATTACCCCAGTAACTTACCGCCTGGCCTTGCCTCCTACCCTCAGGATTCACCCTACATTCCATGTTTCCTTCCTTAAGCCCTTTCACAGATCCACTCTGTCTAAACCACAACAAAAACCCCCACCGCCTCGGGTAATTGATGGACTCCCTGCCTACACCGTTAATAAGATCCTAGATTCCCTGTTTCCCGGCAACAGAACGGCTTTTTGGATTACGGCTTGGCTTCGGTCTCTCTCTCCCTGGTTTGGATTACGGGCTTCCCCTTTGAACTTGGGGTTTTGTTTTGCATTATAGATCACCTTCAGGGTAACTTTTTCAGCTCCCACAAGTGGGTTCATTACTTGGTTTCGGTTTCATTGGCCGAATCCTTAACACTATTACCAGAATTCCCAGAGTGAGGAATCTTGGAATTAATTTGAAGGTATTTCAGTTTGTAGCAAAAAGGTTACTGACAGCCTTGTTGTGTTGTAAATGAAGGGCATGCTTATCCACCAATAAGCACTGAAACTCATGTACATGTCTTTTAAGAGAATAAGGTGGGTGGGTTATTGTCCTGTTATGTGGTATTACAGTACGTAACAGAGAGTCCAATAATGTAAATGCATCATGTTTAATAACACAATAACACATCATTTCACAAAGGGAAAACACAGAATTGGGTGGAGATATAACGAAAATAATTGGTTATTCTAAAATTAAAAAAATAAAACAAGTGGATGTGTTCCATAATGCATTTATGCTACAAAACAAAATAATTTATATTCCTGCTGAGGTTTCGTATCACATTAAATGAAACTATTTAAAGCCAGCTGAAAACAATAATTTCAGAAGATCATTTTTTTAATATGATCCATCCACTTTATAGTAGTCTGACTGCTTCTGTGCAACTTTGGTAGAATCTATAAATATAAATTGACTTTATAAACAATCGTTCTTGATGCCTTTGAATCCCACTGCTGTATCCACTTCTCTTCCATAATCCTATTTAGTCACAATCTCCAGGTTTACTTACCTCTGAGAAAACCCAAGTAACACAACAAAACATATACACACCAGAAAGGCTTCCAAAGCATTTTAAAGGTGTCACTCAAGAAAACTGCTCGTATTCAGTGCACCAGCAGCATACTTCTGAGACTTCTACCTGTCTGATATGTTTCACAGCTGGTGAATAATCACCATTTTCCATATGTGCCATACCCATGGACATGTCGTACCAGGATCTTAGCAAATAGGCAGGTCTGGTTTTAAAACACCCTAGTGCAGTTTATTTGGAGTGTAGGGAACAAAAAACACCAAAACCAATGTTCGTTAAACAAAAACCTAAGCTCTTCGTTGAGCTCCTGCCTACACTTCTTGCAGAATCCCTACTATACGGGCCAAGCAGCTACACTGCTTACTGCCGATTAAACAAAACGCAAAGCCTTATCCACAGTCTCTCAGACTCTACTTTCAACATGAGAGTCTCTAGCTCTGAGACTCTTCATACTCACAACGTTTTGCACTCACAAGTTCCTAGGTCAGCCCTTCTCCTCTGGTGAGTGGTGCACATAGGGGACCCCCTGTGATCCCCTCCAGCACTAGACTGACTCTGGAAACTTTCCTGTTTTTGTAAAGAGTCACCTGGCCAATTGGCTTCCTGTAACTGGTCAGGTTTCTCATTTTTAAGAGTGATGTGGAGGCTTAAGAACTCTTTCCTAAAATGAATGCAAGCAGCCTTGAAAATGTCCACAAAAAATAAACTTCCATTATCTGACAAAATGTGATCAATGGTCATACAAAAATCGTACTTAAACTGTTGTGGTAACACAGGGTGAAGTATTTTACTATATTTCTATATTTCCCAAAATGTGATACCTCAGAATCATCAGTGACTAACAATGTAAAGAAGCTGAGATTATTACTAATAATGTAAGTAAGAGCTGTACCAGAAGAACAAGTAATAGGTTTATTGCATGTTGAAAAGAGAAGAAAGAAAACACAACATTTTGGCCGTGGAGCCTTCTTCAGGTGTGAGTTTAATGAGTTTAATGCTTAGTAGCAGCCTGGGGTTTTTGGGTGACCAGAATGTTAGGTCTCTGAAACGCCTTGTTTTTAAATACTGTATCTAGCCTAACTTGTGTGTTGTATGTTTTGCTGTGTGTAATGTAGTTTGTGTCTTGTCATTGTAATAATTATTTGTTTAACCAAGTGTGCCTGGATTATTACTCCTCTCAACAAAGCTGTACCAGAGAACAAAGAATTCATGAGCCTCCAATTATACCAACCGCTCAGGAATATTTCCAGAAATCACTTATGAGCTAGGGGTTATAAATAATTATTTTACTTATTGACTAAACCTCTAAATCAAATACTGATTTTCACCATTTTTGTAACCTCCCATTTGTAACAACATGTTCTCCAAGATCAGGAGTGAGTTTTTCTCCAAAGATATAAATTGACTTATGCTGTCACAAAGCTTAAAAGACTACTAGTTAATATTATACAAATATTTTTTTTTCATTGGCAGAATGATTTAGTATACAAAAATGAATTCCAGTTTGAAAAATATATGGTCCATTTTTTCAATCTGAAAAGGTCTGTTTACAATGTAAAATAATGGAAAGAATATAATTATTTTGCGTCACTTAGCTGTATAGTAAACACCTCACATTGTGCTTTGAATTTTGCAGCAGCTTACCATCAATTTAAATATTACCACACTTGATTAAGTTTGAAATGCGGCAAAAGTTTTAGAGGTCTGGAGGGTAGTAGAGAAAGTTAATGTAATCCAACTTGAAGAAGCCCAAGAGGTAGAAGTTAATTGACTTTAATTAGAATTATTAGCTGAAGCATTTGTTGGCTTATGACAAGCAGAACCTAAAGTATAATTATATGACTTTGAGGGTAGCTGAAAGCATGTCAGGGTTGTTCATCCAGATGTTAATACAAATCAGTTTTTAGAAAAATGACTTCTCAGGTAACATCAATATGCTTCTGTTTCTTGCACAAATGCCTTTATTAGCAATCTATTTAATGATGTTTACTTAATTATTGGAGACATATAAGCAGGAATGTTTACTTTATCCTTTGCCTGGTTTTATTTATTAGCAATACCCAATCCCAGACTGTAGTGTGTGGACCATCTGTGGTCTGTGATTAAACTTCAGGTGGTCAGTAAGTAAATTCTAAAGATTCAATCAAGCCGTTCCAATTTAAATCTGTTTCTACACAAACATCTATTATGTTGTTGGATTATTTATTGCCAACAAACATAGAAAAAAGCTTTAGTCACATTACATTTTTATGAAATGTCCATATACTGCACATTAACTGCTCTTATCTGCATGTTTTAAGCAACAATATACAGGTCCTTCTAATCCAATACAATGCACAGCATGACATTAGCTGATATTAAAACAGCTTAACCACTTTCTAAAGCAAAACAAATACAGTTAGCCTATTGACAGATCTGTTGTATACTTTGAAAGTAATTTTGTACCATTAACACCATTTTTGGACAACATTGTTAAAAATAACAATTATTTTTTAAAGCACTAATTATATTTTTTTCTCTGAATACGGTGCTTTATATTTGGTGTCCTCAGTATCATCTATATGCAGTTTTGTAAAATCCTGCATGCTACCAATACTGTATATGTGGAATAATATCTGTATGTATTTTAAATATTTTGATTTAGCAAATTAAACTCTATGATGTGCTTCAATATAGTTTAAACATGGATTTTGATAGGTTGTTTTATTTAGATAATAAACATTAATTGTAGCAGAATTGTAGCAGAAATACAATTTGGTTTAATTGTAACCCAAAACAAATTATATATATAGCAATTGCTAGGGGAGGCATGTAGCTAGTTTAGTCAATTAAACATTTGAAGTTGAAGTGATTGGACTAATCTTAGTAAAGTTAGTGTGCCTGCTTCCATGAGAAGAAATAGAGTAAAAGACAGACAAGAAAAGGACAGATATCATTGTCAACCAACAACATCACCACACTAACATTGTGATGTGAGAGTTCCTCCTTATTCAGACCTGAAACTATTTTCAGTTCATGTAATTTGAATGCTGAAAGAGGACTGAATGCTAAGCTTTTTTATAGAAGAGAACTTGTCTTATTTATTTAAAAATGCTATTTTCCTTAAAACATCTCCCTTATTTTAGTGACCCCTTATTTCAGAATAAAGAAATTGGCTCCTTTTCATTTGTGAGCATATTTTTAGAGAGCTTCCTGGTTAGGATCCATTTTAACAGGACACAAGTTTCCTTTTTGCCTTCTAAGGTATTAAGTGTTTGGAGCATAGCAACAGACTTCTGAGATTTTATAGAAGTTTATAGAAAGTAGAGTTGTGAAACTCACAGACCTGTAAATTTCAGTTCAGAGCAGGGCTGTTGGATGTTGTGTAACTCTGTATCCTGTCTAAACTTGCTACCTGCTTATTAATGTATGTTCAGGTTGTGTCAGAGTATAAAAAAATGTGTGTTGTGTCCTTGCCCACAATCCCACCAGCAGCAGACTATATTGTAGAAAAGCAGTAAAAGCATTCACAAAACAAAGCATTCAGTAAAAGCAGACAGCAGCAAACGTTTCTCAAACCTGCTCCATCATAGTATATTTCTTCTCCCTATATAGTGATTTCCCCTTAGAGTATACACTATACTTTTCTCTCCTTAGTGTCTGCTTTTCCCTTTATATCTTTTGTTCTCATTATACTATCTGCTTTTTGTCTGTTTTGTCCTTGATGCATGTTTTATCTCTTTGCTTTCTTTTCCCTCTACAGTGTCTGTTTTTCTCCCTACAGTATTTTTACTCCTTATATTGTCTCGGTACCCCATCTTTCTGTTTTTTGCACTTGTGTTATTTTTCCCAAATAATGTTTCTCGTTAGTGTGTGATTTTTTTTTCTCCATATGTTTTCTGTTTTTTTCTCCCTAGAGTATCTGTTTTCCTCCTTATATTGCATTTCTTCTCTCTATAATATTTTTTCCCCTAAAATGTCACCTTAACCTGCAGATTTTGTTTCCCTCAATAGTGATTGTTTACTGCCTGCACTGTTTCATCACCCTGTAATATCTGTTTAGCGGCATACTGTACTTTGTTGTGCTCTATACTGCCAGTTTTCTCCCTGGAGTGCGTTCATTTATCATTTTATTTTTGTGTCTCTCCCTACAGTGTCTGCTTTTTCCATTACAGTGACTGCTGTCCATTTTCCCTTGCTTTCTTCCCCTTATTCATTACATTCATTTCCTTTTTTTCCCTATATTTTGTTTTTTTCTCAGCAGACTGCATTTCTCCACTACAGTGTCTGCTTTATATGCTGCAGTGTATGCTATTGTCCCTATAGTGTATTTTTTATTACTATACAGTATGTTTTCTCCCATAGTTTCTGTTTTCTTCCCTGAGCTGTATTTTTACCTGTCTATTTGTCTTCCTGCTTTTGTTTAGTTCTGCCTCTCAGCTTTCGCCAAGCAGCATATTTCCCCTGTAGCGGCAAGGCTTATTAATAAGAAAGAATTAAGTGTTCTGAGCTTTCCCAAATGGTCCCATCTCTGTTCATCTCTGTGGTGCAGCCACAGAGAAACTATTCATGCAGGCTGATTTAAGGTTTCCTTTGATAAGGGACAGCTCCCAAAGGGGGATGCACTTAGCTAAGCCTGGCTATCATGATCAATGGTCATCCATTGGCGCCTATCTGTCTAGGGAGTGCCAGATGGACATCTGGACTGCATTCCTAAGTGTCAGGAGTAAGTGACTCATATCTCACCTTGATCAACCAATCAGGGACTGGTAGGGCCGAGTAACCCACGTGGGACTCTGATGCCCATGGAACTTTCAGCCAATCAACGAGCTGAAGTTCCTCGAGGTAAAAACAGGCAACACAGAGAGCCTGAGTGATTCAGTAGGATTTCGGAGAATTCTGAGACTTTTCTAAAGGGAATTCAAAGGAGAATTCCAGGGCAGGACAGCCCAGGAGCAGAAGGCTCCCAAGGGCAGGACATTCTCGCAGCGCGCCTCCTGACCATCCAGAGACTCAGCCCGGACAACCACGGAACGGCCAGTGTGTCCGAGTGCCAGAACTTTCCTTTGTTCTAAGAGTCTAGAGCGGAGGTTGCCAGAGAGTAACCAGAGGATCTACCCGAGGTTAGCATCAGCAGCAAGCCTCGTGAACAGGTCGGAACTGTGGACAGCTGAATCACTATTCGGAACTAGCTCTTCACCAGGAACGAACCGGTCCTCTTCCTGACTTGCTGGGACCCACAGTCATCTTTTGTCCTGTGCACAAACTTTGCTAGTTAAAACCAACACTAACTAGCAGGCCAGTGAGCATCTGCAGAGCACCGTCGTAAGCCGCACAGCACAGCCTGGCACCGAGCCAGAGAGCGCGGATTGGACAGCAACAGCCTGCAACTGTTTCTTTGTGCCCGCAGGAGATCTGAATCCCCAGAGATTGGATGAGTATTCAACTTCAATGCATTACAGCTCAAGAATTCAATTGTTATCCCAACCAGTTGATATCAATTTAATTCCTAAGAGTTATGTACTTGTTTTGAGTATCTAATGTAGAAGTTATAACCAAGTGCATTTATGAAACGGTCCAAATGAATGATATACTGAACGTATGTCCTCTTGATATATGTAACACTTTGTAACTGACTGAATATATACCTTTTGTATTCTGATAACCCTCTCGATAAGATCTGTTAGGTTTATATGCATATTCTATGTATTAATAAATGTATCCTCGTGTATATAGTACCTGTGTGTGTGCGTTGTTTGAGTTATATCGCATGGTTGGATTCTAAAGCCATCAAAAGAATCATTTTGTGATTTACTGCTACAATTAATAATTGTCCCAGTAAATGCCCAAACCCTACAGAACTGGTGCCTTCAAAGAGCACACTACACCCCCCTTATAGTTTATAATCTCTCATTTCTTTTTCACTTCTGTATATTGTGTATTTTTGCTCCCTAAAATTTCTGGTTCTCCTTCTACAGTATTTAACTGCAATTATTTTCTCCAGTTGGTGTTTATTGCCCTCCCTTTACTGTCTGTTTTACCACAAGTGTCAGTTTTTACAATGCCAATCTTTCTTCTTGCACTTATTTTTATATACTCCTACTATGTTTTCTCTATACAGTATCTGTTTTTACTCCTTCTAAGTTGTTAACCTCTCACCACTCTGAATTTCCCCTCATATTGTCTGTATTCTCCCATTGTGTTAGTTATTTGCCTACATAGTTTCCTTCTTATTCTTATTCTATTTTTTCTCCTTGCAACATTTTGCATAATGTCTGTTTTTCCTCCTATATTATATATTTCTCCCTATAGCCTAGTTTCTGTCCCTAAAATCTCTTTTACCATTATAGTTTCTTCTTTTAACAGTTTTCCCTCATAGTGTCAGTTTTTCTCTATATACAGTACTTTTTCCTCCACTTAATGTCTGTTTTTATTTCTATAGTGTCTGTTATCTGTATGTTTCCCTACATAGCATTTTCCCTTTACTATATCTTTTCCCCTCCTTTTAATGTCAACACTCACAGAATCTCTACAGGATTTAGTCAGTGAGTTCTGCAGATGTGCTGCTGCACAAGAGAATGTCACCTATTGTGTGGAGTCTTCAGCAGTGTGTGGAGGCCTAAGTCAGCTGTTCTCAGATTAAGAGTTAGTCTCTTGTACATCCTTAAGATAACTTGTATAGACCATTTAGTATATTAAACATGAACGGACTCTCAAAATACACATTAAATTTCATATTGAGCCTATACATTTTACTCAAATAGTTGACCTCAACTTATGTACTGATGTGAAAGTGTGAAAGAACATGTTTGTTTCCACTTTTTAACCATTCATGGCCTTATGTGAGCAAAGGGATCTTGAAGCTAACTCTGAAACACAGTGCACTAAAGCCAAGATGATCATGTGTGTTATCGCTAGTTAATATCTGAGAACTTGAGTTTTACTGAAGCTTGTCTAGCATCTGTCTACATATCCCAATAAGCAAGAAATTATAGAGGTCCTAATGAAGAAAAACATATGTTAGTTTTTTTTAAACCTAATACATGTATACAGTTTTGCAAAAGCCAATATTTTAGAATTTAAGATTGCCAGCTCTCAAATACTGTTGTCAAAAACACAAAAGATTCCAATTTCTGATTAAGGCTAATTTGCAAAACCATTTTAGTAACCAACTCTGCATCATTTTGTGCTGTCTCCCATGTTATATAACTCTGAGACTGCCTTTAATCAAATGTTTGGTATGCAAAACTATATAAGAATCTGACACAGCAACAAAGATTGCCCCAAACCATCAGTGCATCTAAGGCACAGGGGCAAGCTCTGAAGCATCCCAAATATATTTGATCTTATTGTTATTAAGGCATGGATGAATGTTTTTTTTTTACTTTGGTATTGTTTTTAGATTAATAACAGCGGAATTAGACACATAATGCTAATTACCTACTATGTCTTGTTCCAGAATTCATGATTAATTTATCTGACTGTAAGAATTAATTTGACTAGTCATTTCATGACCTTTTGGTGAATCCTAAATAATTGACATTTGATCTAAAAAGTTTCAGTTTGGGATAGCCATTCTCACTATGCAATACTGTACATGACAAGAAGCAAGTTTCAACACAGGAACTGTCACGGACGTCCAAAGGGACTAACCGTGGGGAGCAGGAGAGCGGAAAAAGACCCATATGCGTAGCGGCGAGACGGGAAAAAGGCCCGGGCTCATTAGTGCAAAGAGTTCAGGAATGCCGTATAGAAACCTATGCCCTCAGGGAGCGGACGTGGGGCGCCCTGGTGCTAGGTGGGTCTCAGGACATCCGAACGTCAATGCTGAGCGAGGACAGAGTGCAAGACCCGGAAATATATAGCCCAAGCTAAAGAGAGGGACAGGAAGGACAGCAGCCCGGAAACTAGGGACAGGACAGAGAAGGAGCGCCCTCTGGCTGCAGAGGGCGTGACAGAACCCCCCCCCCCCCCCCTTCATGGGCGGCTCCTGACACCCATACAAATAAATAAGCTGCACAGCACTGGGGGGAGGAAAAACCTCATTTAACTGAAAGGAAACCTCCGGGAATCCACGGTGAGAGCTACCCCTTCCTCCGGGGTATAAACCTTTATTGGGTGGAGGAAGGGGGGGTAGAGTAGAGCTCCAGAGACTTAAAACAAAAAAGTACACAAGCACAAACACAACAGACGAAAACCTGGGAAAGACCAGGGAGGCAAACCACACAAAACAGATAGGAACCAAAGTTCCAACACACAGGGAGCAGGGGGGACCAAAAAGGAGGGGAAACCAGGAAGAAGAAAAAAATCAAAACAAAAGGCAAAAAAAGAAAAAAACCACAAAAACCCCGGGGAAAAATACCGCAGACTGGGCAATGGGTGCGTTCACATTCTAACGCTGATATCGGAGTGGACAACCTGAGGAAAGCCAGACCGAAGTCCGCTCACAGACACAGATGCCCGGAGTGATATCCAGCGAAAAGAATGGAGGAACGGCAAATGGGCACGTTCACATTCCAACGCTGATATCGGAGTGGACAACCTGAGGAAAGCCAGACCGAAGTCCGCTCACAGACACAGATGCCCGGAGTGATATCCAGCGAAAGGCATGGAGGAACGGCAGAAAGCGTACCATTCTATCACTGATATCGGAGAGAGCAAGACCAGGAAGAGCCAGGCAAGAGAACCCGCTCCAGACACAGAAGCTCGGAGTGATATCCAGTAATAAGAATAGGCAAGCCAGCTCAACATTCAATCACTGATATCGGAGTGATCTACCCGAGGAAAGCCAGGTGCAGGACCCGCTCACAGGCACGGAAGATCGGAATGATATCCAGTGATTAGAATAGAGGAACTGAAAAAAAAACAGCCCAGAGAACAAGAAAAGAAAAAAAAACTCCGGCAAGACAAAAGGCGCCGCTCGCGGGGTCAGTAAGTGGCTCAGCATTCTGTCACGGAAGTCCAAAGGGACTAACCGTGGGGAGCAGGAGAGCGGAAAAAGACCCATATGCATAGCGGCGAGACGGGAAAAAGGCCCGGGCTCATTAGTGCAAAGAGTTCAGGAATGCCGTATAGAAAGCTATGCCCTCAGGGAGCGGACGTGGAGCGCCCTGGTGCTAGGCGGGTCTCAGGACATCCGAACGTCAATGCTGAGCGAGGACAGAGTGCAAGACCCGGAAATATATAGCCCAAGGGAAAGAGAGGGACAGGAAGGACAGCAGCCCGGAAACTAGGGACAGGACAGAGAAGGAGCGCCCTCTGGCTGCAGAGGGCGTGACAGGAACTGGTAGTTACAGAGAGCTACTGGGTATTTTTAGATTACTGTTGATTAAAAATAAAGTACATGGATGGATTTCCTTTAGTGTTAGAGACATTTGCAGTGATTTTCATGCAGCATCTGCTTTTGAAGTTATTTTCCCGTGTTGATACTGCAAATATAGTACTCTGAGTTTCCAGTGGACATCTTCAATAATTCAAATTTTGAAAACCTCCATTCTGTATTTTAGAATTTGGCAAATAATCAAACATTGCATAGCCATTCCTACCTTGAACACCAGCCAGGCTATGGATAATTTTTCTTAAAAATATGTAGTACTGCAAAAATATTGTGAGATGTATAGGTTTCATTTATTAATGGAAGTTGAAATAATTTTAATTGTGGAAGAATCAAAAGAAAGCATTTGTCAATTCTATCAAACATTAATAGTGCCATTTTATCTTTACAAAGTCCCACTGTTTACATTATGTTTCCAAAATATTTTAAACTAAATAGACTGGTTTTAACATTATCAGTAAAGATATGCACAAGTGAATGTTTTTTTCTCTGCATTACATCACCTAAAAATATGCCTTACGTGGTAAAGCTTTATTTGAATGTTGCTGCATCATCTCCTCATAATCCCTTTATAACTTCTACAGTAGACATTATACAGTAATAATGTACAAACCGGACACCCCTGGACGCCTCATCATGTCAGCATGTAACTGTCCCACTACTTAGATCTCAGCCTTTCTCCACAGCCTCATGAGACCGCTGGTTGAAGGTCTTCCGTTATACATCAAAGACACCAACCATGCGCTCCAACTTTTTAATGATTTCCAATTTCAGGGCACCGAATGCTACATTTTAACCATGGACATCACATCTCTTTACACTGTAGTGTGCTCTCACGAGGCACCAGTTCTGTAGGGGTTTGGGCATTTACTGGGACAATTATTAATTGTAGCAGTAAGTCACAAAATGATTCTTTTAATGGCTTTAGAATCCAACCATGCGATATAACTCAAACAACGCACACACACACAGGTACTAATACACGAGGATACATTTATTAATACATAGAATGTGCATATAAACATAACAGATCTTATCGAGAGGGTTATCAGAATACAAAAGATATATATTCAGTCAGTCACAAAGAGTTACACATACCAAGAGGACATCCGTTCGGTATATCATTCATTTAGACCGTTTCGTAAATGAACTTGGTTATAACTTCTACATTGGATACTCAAAACAAGTACATAACTCTTAGGAATTAAATTGATATCAACTGGTTGGGATAACAATTGAATTCTTGAGCTGTAATGCAGTGAAGTTGAATATTCATCCAATCTCTGGGGATTCAGATCTCCTCCAGACGCAAGCAAAGAAACCGTTGAAGGCTTGTTGCTGTCCAATCCACGCTCTCTGGCTCCGTGCCAGGCTGTGCTGTTCGGCTTGAGAGAAGTTCCTGCGATGTGCTGCTCTCTGAAGAATCGCTAGTTAGTGTTGGCTTTCACTAGCAAAGTTGTGCACAGGAGAAAAGATGACTGTGGGTCCCAGCAGGTCAGGAAGAAGACCGGTTCGTTCCTGATGAAGCGCTAGTTCTGAATAGTGATTCAGCTGTCCACATTTCCGACCTGTTCATGAGGCTTGCTGCTGGTGCTTACCTCAGGTGGATCCTTTAGTTACTCATGGCAAACTCTGCTCTCGACTCTTAGAACAAAGGAAAGTTCTGGCACTTGGACACACTAGCCGTTACGTGGTGGTCCAGGCTGAGTCTCAGGATGGTCAGGATGCGCGCTGCGAGAATGTCCTGCCCTTGGGAGCCTTTCTGCTCCTGGGCCGTCCTGCCCTGGAATTCATTAGAATAGTCTCGCACTCCTGGAATTCTCCTTTTTGGAATAGTTCAGAATAGTCTTGTACCCCTGGAATTCTCCTTAGAAGCTCTGTGTTGCCTGTTTTTACCTGGAGGAACTTCAGCTCGTTCATTGGCTGAAAGTTTCGTGGGCATCAGAGACCCACGTGGGTTACTCGGCCCTACCAGTCCCTGATTGGTTGATCAAGGTGAGATATGAGTCACTTACTCCTGACACTTAGGAATGCAGTCCAGATGTCCATCTGGCACTCCCTAGACATATAGGCACCAATGGATGACCATTGATCATGATAGCCAGGCTTAGCTAAGTGCATCCCCATTTGGGAGCTGGCCCTTATCAAAAGAAAACATCTTTAAATCAGCCTGCATGAACAGCTTCTCTGTGGCTGCACCACCGAGATGAAGAGAGAGATGGGGCCTCATTTGGGAAAGCACAGCAACACTTAATTCTGTCTTATTTACAAGCATTGCCGCTACAACACCGTCATTCCCCATAATGACAGCCTTACAGCCCTCAAGCACATGCTGGACAAACGCACAATGCTTGATCCACCCACCCACACCCTGGTACGCCTTGCAGAATTGGTCCTCACTCTGAATGCATTCTTATTTAATATCTTCTTTTACCAACAGGTGAGTAGAGTTGCCATGGGCACCAGAATGGGACCCAGCTATGCCAATATTTTTGTTGGCAGGGTAGAAGAACATTTCTTCACTTCCGACACTGGCTATGTCCCTGACCTCTACAAGCGATACATTGACGACTGCGTCAGTGCCACCACATGCTCCAACAACCAGCTTGAGTGCTTTCTGCATCATTTCACCAGCTTCCACCCGTCCCTCAAATATACAGTTAACATATCTTCCACTACTCTTCTAGACATCAACTTCTCCATCAACTACCCCTGACTCTCCACTTCAGTTTATTACAAACCCACAGATTCACACAGCTATCTCCTGTATAGCTCATTTCACCCCACACTAAAAACTCCCTTTTTCACAATTCCTTCGGCTATGACAATTATGCAGAGACGACATCGACTTCCTTTTTCATCAACAGAGGATAAACAAGCAGTGTTATTGACAGGCCCCTTGCCTGAGCCAAAAACACGCCTCGGACCATCAACTCAATCAGGAACCCCCGCCATAACAACCGCATTCCTTTGGTGCTTCCCTACCACCCTAACACACTTCCTATCTCCAGGACTATTAACGACAACTTTTCCGTCCTACAGGATGATCCCTCCATTGGGGCACTCTTTTCTGACCACCCCATCATCTCATATCCCAGACCACCTAATCTGTGCAACTTTCTTGTTCACAGCTCCCTTGACTGCCCTCAGCAACCATCCACACCAGGTACTTCCCCTTGCAACAGAGCTCACTGTATACCTGCAAGTACACATCTAACACCACACTCATTCAAGGCCCCTCAGGACAATTCCAGATCACCCAGATGGCATCTTGGACCTCCAGCAACCTTATTTACTGTATCTCTTGCAGTAAATGCCCAGCCATCTACATTGGGGAAACAGGAAGGAGACACGGAGACCGCTTCAGAGAACATGTTAGGGCTGTGAAGATTAAAGATCTCTCCAAGCCCATTGTTTCCCATTTCACCTCTGACGGCCATGACCACTCTAATCTCTCCGTCTGTGTTCTCAAAGACGGTTTTCTGAACTCATACATCAGAAAGACTACAGAAACCAAAATTATCCTGCAGCTAGGATCACACCTTCCCCCTTCTCTTAACGACAGACTACTTTTCTTCTCTACATTTTCTCCATTTATTGGAGGTTTCATTTCACACCTCTCTACACCTATTCTGACTTCATACCTCTTGTTTGGCCTCTCTTTCTGTCCCGTGCTCCCGCCTCTCACTCCTCCTCTCTCCCAGCCTTTGTTCTCCCACTACATTAACTTTGCTTACTGCCTTGTCTTTCTCACACCGGAAGAAGGCTCCACAGCCAAAACGTTGTGTTTTCTTTCTTCTTTTTTTCAGCATGGAATAAACCTATTACTTGTTCCTTTGAAGCACAGGTGTTGTTTATCAATAGTTTCTAAATATGCAAGCACTGTAAGGGCATATAATTTTCTTAATTTAAAGGGTAATAATGCCATGTTAACTATATTAAACAATTAAGAAAACAACCACAGGTTCTTAAGAATTGTATATCATGGATTTTAGATCCCTCGGAATCAAAATATCTAACAACGTTTTATCTCTAATGCTATTTTTAGGAGTTTTGACTGAAGGTGAAAATGAAAACAATGAAAAATAATGTTTTAATTCAAAGTATTGTACACAGTACTTGTCACGCTCACATAATCAATTACCTAACCTTCCTAATTCCCACAAGCACTGGCACATTCCCACGACCACAGATAATCAGACACCAGCCTGATCCAATTCCCGTAAATGACAGCGGACAAACTAATCACGCCTCTCACTTTTCACCGCATCTTCTATTTATACCTTCCTCAACCTGCACTCCTTGGTATTAAACAATGTGTTGTTTTCCTGAGCTCTTCTCCCATTTGAGACCACTGTAAAAATAAATCTTCTCTGCCTCTTTAGATTCTGACTCTGCCTGACTCACCGACACCGACCTCGCCTAGCTGTGTTGGAGTTGTTGACTACCTGCACAGGGTTCTTCTCAAGGTACTCGTTACCTTACTTAACAGTTCAACATATTTCAAACTAAGAAAAATAGATTAAAATTGTTATCTGTTATGTTTTGACAGACTACACATCATATGATTGCAAAGGGAAGAAAAAATATCATTTTAACTTTTGATGGATTACTCACAGGTGAAGTACTGCTTCAAATTACCTGTATTAAGATGCACTATATGACATGACATTTGCATTTGTATTTGCAATTGTGCTTTTACAGTAAAATGTTTTAAACCTAAATGTCTTGATCCATGAATAGTTGGAAACAATATCAGGCTCAGTGTACACACAATTTATACAAAATACTGCATCTTTAAAATGAATAGCCAAAATTATTTCTTTGTGGAGTTTTCCCTGTGCCAAAAGCACAATGCCGCACAATGAAGATCAATAGCTTGTGGTGCATTAGATGTTAGTGAAATGGTTGCTTCATTTAATCCGTTTTAAATATATTTAATATTAAGTCATTGACAGTATTAATTTCTGAATATAAATATACATATATAGTATAGCTGGTTGTGGAACCTTTACATCAAAAATAAGGTACACATCAATACTCCACCATCTTCATAAACGTTTTCTGCATCAAATTCTTTAACTCTGTCACGTGCCGTAGTTATTTTGTGAAAGTTTTGAAAGGTTTGTTTTAATTAAAGTGCAAATCAGAATGATGCATTGGTGGTTCAGTGGTAGAATGTTCATCTTTGGGTTTCTGGGTTTGATTGCAGGCCATGTGCAAACTTGTACTTTTAATAAATTGTTCCTTGGGCATAAAGATTCTTTCTCTAGTAATATAATAAATGTATACTATATTGTCATTTTTATCTTTTTGATATATCACCTTGTTTAATATTAAAATAATATTAATAATAAAATGCAGGAATAACATGAGTGAACCTCCAGACCAATAATCTCCAAGATGCTCGGAGATAGTACGGAAAATTTAAAGATGCCCCCAAACAAAACACACAATTGAGTTTTTACTTTTATTTTTAAAGCTACTGTTGGAGAAATCCTTCCAGCTTCCCCTTAAAAGACTGTCAAGAGTCCATCGTAGAATTTTAAAAGTTTTTAATTCATTCACACGGAAGCGAAACACACAGAGATGTTCAGTCTATTTTTCTCATTAAACTAAGTAATTAAACTAGAACAGTCCTTAAATATTTTCTGTCATGGTGGTTCTCAAAGTGTGGGACGCGGACCACCAGTGGTCCTGTCGCATGCACCAGGTGGTCCGCAGGCTGACCTAATAATTTTTCTCAAAACGCAGCTTAAGTCAGAGGAAAGAATATTGTAGTGTTCACTACGAAGAGTCTCCCCCTAGGAGCACTGTTAAGAACTGCAAGCTGTAAAAAGTGGGAGGAGGGACTTGTGTGTTGATTCAAGGTATGGGGGTTTCACCAGCCATTAAGGGGACTGTGTGTGTCAGTAATGCGGCGAGCATCAGCCTAGTCATAGGCTTGGCTGGCTTGAGGGTCTGCCAAAAGGGCAAAGTTTCCATTCATTCTCCTTGGATGTACCTTTCTGTTGCCTTTGCATTTTAATTAAGCTTGAGTTATGGTGGACCACCTCGCTTCTTCACTCTCCCCATCAGCACCTACCGCTTCAGTGTTTTAGTTTTATGCACCACGAATGAAATAATGTCACATATTGAAAACGAGACATTCAGTTTGGTGGCAATGTCCTTGCCGCCGTGCAGCAGTCTATTGTGGTTAGTGATGCATGGGTCAGCTTTTTTTTTTTACCTGCACCCACCCAACCCGATATAAAATCTTTTTTTTAAACAGAGTCAACCTGCTCATCACTAGTTATCATGATTGCTGATTACACTGTTTATGTGTACTGTTTACCGAGTATGGTTCGACCTTTACACTTATTGTTCAAACAGTTTTGTTCTTAATTTTGAATACTGTGACGCCCTCGCCTGGGGTTGCAACCGAAGAGCACCTGGCTAAGATGCATGCCAAAGGGCAGGATAGGAGGAGGAGCCAAAGGGAGGGCTGAGGGCTACTAGCCAGCGCGGGTTGACCATCTGGTACGGTTACACATTGTTGTGGGCTGTTGGGCTGCCATGTAAATATACTCTTTTATACCTGTACCTACTTACCTGTGTACCTGTACCCCGAGTGCCCTGATTGTGTTATAGCCTGATGAAGCAATAACCAGTGTTACTTGTGTGCCAGTGTCTTTGCTGCTGTGCTGGCGATAAAGAGCACTTGCCACTTTAAAAGATCCTGAATTTGTCTTATAAGGTGGATGCAGGTGGTTACACTACCTGTAAAGTGCTTTGAGTGGAGTCTCAAGAAAAGCGCTAAAGTATAAGTACAGATGCAGCCATTCAAAATGGGTGAGGTATTTCGTGGCATACCGCGGTGGGCGTGTCACAGTATCACGCAGTATCACGCGGTGTCACGTGTGTCACGTGACTAACTATCCGGCGTCGCCTTGTAAAACCGCCAGGGGGAGCTTAACCTCTCATGTACAGCATTTGAGCCTTTAATTTTGAACTGTGTATTACAGCATGTTAATCATCAGTCATTAAAATGTTGTTATATATTATGAAAGCAAGATTGCTCAGTTGGACAGAAGTACACAACCTACCTTCATCAGAAATATTTATGCATCAAAGCCTTTACTGAAGATATTACTAATAGTATTGATAATGGATGACTTTGGACAAGCTGTATACTCAAAGTATAATTTCTTTAGCACATTTATACAAGCACTTGGAATCTGTCCAAGCCATACTTTGTCAGGCATTTTGTTTTACTTCAACGGGGCATAAAAACTTCCTTGCTTTTAACAGGGCGTTTCATAATTTCTAGCTACGAAAATGATTTAAAATGCGACACCTATCATTCAACTAGAGCTTAAAATATCACAAGGAAAAATACACACCGGTATTCCATTTCTCCCTAAACATTGTAAGCTTCGAAGTCTTTAACTAACGTGATACCGGAGTCAACAAGCATACTTTTAGAATTTGATTTAAAGGGAATATAATATGGAATCGCGTATCTAAAGAATTTAATAACGGTATGATTATATCCGTGTACTGCGGCAGGACTGTGTAAGGCTGTTTCGCCTGCCTGATCATGCGAGCTGTCTTGTAGCCTACTGGTCTAGGTGCGTGACTACCAGCTGGCAGGTTGTGTGTTCAAATCCAGCTGGTGCTAGACTTTTCATTTTTATTTATTTATTTTTTAATCGCGTAACATAAACATATTACCGTATGCAAACTGTACTGTATACAGTATGTATATGTATATTTAATGTCTTAACTGTGCCCGTTTAATTGAATTTAAAAAAAATATTTAACACGAACATTAAGCTGCTTACATCTTCCGCCTGAGAACAGTCACCCGTTGCTACCCAACGCAGAATGGTGATTGGCTGACACCATCTGACACCCCTCTGATTGGAGAAAAAAGACGTGCTGGTGTGCTATACCAGGAAGAGGATTTCTTTCAATTCTAAACGTGTATTTTAAAAGTTTAAGAAGTAAAAACCTTACAGCGTACACAGATTTCTAAACTGATCAGGATCGTTATCTTTGTCTCATGCATAATAATGTTCACCGCTCTGTCCAGCAAATTAATAATAAACTTTATTTTATATAGCTTTTTAAACGAATAAGTAATTAGATTGCTCATAAACCTAATCACTTGCTTTTTCTTTTTATTTAGGCTCAGATTTCAACTATAGATCGTATTATTAATAACCATAATAACAACCAACCAACAAAAACAACCATATAAACATAATACCAACCAAAAACATAGATAACAACCACAATACAAAATCAAATAATCAAACCATTTTACACTCGCAAAGTCCTCCAATTATCATAATCCCGCCCCTTATGCAAAACCAAACCTTCCTCCCATCCCAGTTTATCCTGTTTATCATAAACAAAATCCACCTCAATTTTCAACATAAAGCATTACACAAAATCAATACCTCAACACTCCATACTCAACAACGATAATTCACAAACAGCCAGAACATGTAACTACACATTCCCAAACATACCTACTTTCCATAGCCCCGCCCCTTATGCAAAACCAACATCCCTCCCCTGTTCTCTCTCTCCCCTGGCGGTTGTAATTGTTTTTATTTTCAAATAAATTTTAGCAAAGTCATGTATTTTAAAAATCTTAAGATTTTTCTATTTATGTCTTTATTTAGTGGTTTCATTAGTGACAAAGGCTAAACTTTCTTGGAAAAATGTCTTTTATGTAAACCATGTTTGCTATTAATTCATTCAGGGCTAAAATATGTTCATTGTCTTCTAATGAAAGAAGGGTTCCTTTCGCCGTAGTCGGGAGCCTAGCCTTTAACTAGTAAGTACTGTATTTACTGGGTTTTTGAGGGGGGGGTGTCTTTCGCTGGAAATCTCGCCTCCTACTTTGAAAATACCCGTGAAACCGGTTCAATTCGTCACAGCCAGCACTCCTGCAGAGAGTTGGGTTGTACTTGCAGTGTATACAGTACACGCGTTATGCTCTTCGTTAATGTCTGTGAAGTTTTATTTAATCTCTGAGCCATACTGATTCTTCTGGAAGCACACCAGTATTCCACTTTCTCCCTAAACATTTTTAGGATCAGAGTCTTACATGTGGTTATTTCGAAAACGTTTGTACGTGCTCCTTCTTACCATGTTACTGTTTACCGTTACTGACCATATTAAGTTTAAGTGCCTGTGGGCACTTTTCCTGTCCGTGGGGGGTGGACCGTCTTTCATTAGAAGGTTAGTCTGTTCTACTCTGAGAATGTAGGGGGGGGTGGGAAGTGCCCGCGGTCATTTAATTAGTATTAAAATCTTAGTTATCTTTCTAGTTCACAGGTTTGCATGCATAATTTAATTTTGAAAGCCACTGAGACATCAGGTACTACTGTTGTATTTATGAAAAAGAAACAAAACAAAAAACATACTAACAACTGTGCCATCCTACTCCTTAGTTAATACATTTTATTATTCATAAACAGTTAACATTGTTAGCAAAATATTTTGAATTATATTTAACCCTATTTTTTCTTTAGTTTTGTATTTAACTTATTATATGATAGTCAGACTTAATGTATATTTGAACAATGAAAATATATTTTTACAAGATTTTACATTAAGCACTTAAAATTAATATGGTTAATAATAGTAAACTGTAACATGCTGTAACAAGATCGGTTAAACTGCTAAGAAAATCCTTTCAGAGAAAATGTTTCAGGTGTGAAGAACAAACCTGTTCCCACACACCCTGCCCCCACTACCATTAGAATATACACAAACATTTTAGCGTTTCATTCTGAGCAGAAGACCCTCACACCTGAAGAGTGCTGGCTGTGACGAATTAAACCGGTTTTACAGGTTTCAATCACAGATTGGGACTCAGTAAAGTAACACACAGCGCCACTGGATTTGATAATACTGTACCTAACCAAAATCCGCAATATGGAAACAGAACCTGTGTAATTGTTGATAGATGATGTACTCGTAACATTTTTTCAAGACGAACTACAACATTTAAAAAATGACTTGTATGTACTTGATATCTCTAATCAATCCACGGGTTCCAGCACAAAACGAAACTAAAACGCATACCGTTTGGCGCTTCTTATTAGTTGCTCAAAAGTAATTTGACCGTATGAAATGCATAATATAAACCTAGAAACATATACGTGAGCAGTACTTAAGCACTGTAGTATCGGTGTTAAGACATACCTCTCAAATACTGTAAATCAAGTTAAAAATATCTCAAGACCGATTCTGGTCGTAATGAAACCATGTTTCGTGTATGTTTTCTTTTTCATCTTGAAATAACTCATTTCTAAATACCTTTTTCACTGTTAACATCTTGTAGCAACTTTGCGACAAAATATACACTCTGACAGTTCATCCTGCTACCAACATTAAATAAAACAAATCTTAAGATTTCTATATTTATGTCTTTATTTAGTGGTTTCATTCGAAGCTTACAATGTTTAGGGAGAAATGGAATACTGGTGCGTATTTTTTTCTTTAAAGTACCGAGACCAGCCATATACTGTATGTTTATGTTAAGATTTCCCTTCAGTGGTAAAATTAGATATGAATATTCAATACTTAAACGGGCACAGTTAAGACATTAAATATACATATACATATTGTATACAGTACAGTTTGCATACGGTAATATGTTTATGTTACGCGATTAAAAAAATAAATAAATAAAACTGGAAGGTCCAGCACCACCATTATGTTTATATGGTTGTTTTTGTTGGTTGGTTGTTATTATGGTTATTAATAATACGATCTATAGTTGAAATCTGAGCCTAAATAAAAAGAAAAAGCAAGTGATTAGGTTTATGAGCAATCTAATTACTTATTCGTTTAAAAAGCTATATAAAATAAAGTTTATTATTAATTTGCTGGACAGAGCGGTGAACATTATTATGCATGAGACAAAGATAACGATCCTGATCAGTTTAGAAATCTGTGTACGCTGTAAGGTTTTTACTTCTTAAACTTTTAAAATACACGTTTAGAATTGAAAGAAATCCTCTTCCTGGTATAGCACACCAGCACGTCTTTTTTCTCCAATCAGAGGGGTGTCAGATGGTGTCAGCCAATCACCATTCTGCGTTGGGTAGCAACGGGTGACTGTTCTCAGGCGGAAGATGTAAGCAGCTTAATGTTCGTGTTAAATATTTTTTTTAAATTCAATTAAACGGGCACAGTTAAGACATTAAATATACATATACATACTGTATACAGTACAGTTTGCATACGGTAATATGTTTATGTTACGCGATTAAAAAATAAATAAATAAAAATGAAAAGTCTAGCACCAGCTGGATTTGAACACACAACCTGCCAGCTGGTAGTCACGCACCTAGACCAGTAGGCTACAAGACAGCTTGCATGATCAGGCAGGCGAAACAGCCTTACACAGTCCTGCCGCAGTACACGGATATAATCATACCGTTATTAAATTCTTTAGATACGCGATTCCATATTATATTCCCTTTTAATCAAATTCTAAAAGTATGCTTGTTGACTCCGGTATCACGTTAGTTAAAGACTTCGAAGCTTACAATGTTTAGGGAGAAATGGAATACTGGTGCGTATTTTTTTCTTTAAAGTACCAAGACCAGCCATATACTGTATGTTTACGTTCCAAAATTAATATCGTTTATGGCCTTCACACGCGTTACAGTATGCTCCTATTCTTTTTATGCTCAGCTACTAAGATTTCCCTTCAGTGGTAAAATTCAATATCTACAACGGGCACAGTAAAGACGTTTACAGTACAGTAAGTCTTTCTACGACAGACCAACGGACCACGAGTGCCCCTGTCGGTCAACCAATCACTTACCGCGGTATCGCGTGTCATCTTACCTGCGGTATCTGTACTGCGGTGTCTGTACCGCGCACTTTGAATGGCTGCATCTGTAATTATTATTTTTTATTATCATGTTTTACTTTGAGTTTGAAAGTTCTGAGTGTAATTTAAAGAAGCAGAATTGTTATTATGGATCACTGGCTTAAATCTGGGACTCTGAAACCCCAAATATAGCGACAATAGTGACAGCACAAGTGCAAGTAAGCCGCAGAATAGAAGTGAAAATGAGAGAGAGGTAATTTGTGAACCATACCAGCAGTGCTGTAATTCTAACAGCTTAATAAATGTGATGTGCAAGGAAGCAGACGGTGTGTTTGATGTGATGTCTTCGTCTGCTACCAGACATGAGTCTAAAGTTGTCCTTCTTGGATCCAGATATCACTTTTCTGTTTGCTCAACAAAAGAAGCTCCATTCTTCACATTAACGTAATAAAAACATTTGCAAAATATGTAGCTTTGTTTGTAAATATATTATTACTTTTCATAAAATTTTATTCAGTATTGGTTATTTTTAGTACATTAATAGGTGATTATGTTTACAGGGGAAGAATTGGACGTAGGCATAGGTGGTCCACCAGATCTGTGAATTGGTGTAAGTGGTCCGCGGACCACAGAACTTTGAGAACCACTGATCTATCACACTTCCCTGTGCTTATTAGATTGGCAGTATTCCGGAATCACGCACGTCTTCCTACTTCCCCATTTTCTAAAGATAAATTCTTTTAACACAATTGGTTACTTAGGTTCATAGTACGCATTCCTATGTAACAGTATAGAATTACATAGTAGCCCTTGTGTCCAGCATTCTTCCAATCCAGTTCTAAATATCCATCTTATAAAATATTGGAGCTTCATCAGAAAAAGTGTGTACAATGTTCATAAAGACTCTCTCAACAGTATACATATTTTATTTTATGTTATTTTAAGAGAAAGTATTTATTATCCCCAAAGGACAATTTGTTAGAGGCACCACTTGTGGGGGGAGTGGCTATGCACTAAGAGGAGAAGTGTCACGTTGCAGTTCCTTCCGGGCCCTATGCAGACGACGCGATCCGGAATAGTGAAGATACACGAGGGAGAAAGTCAAGCAGGAAAGGGTCAGGATACAGGGGGGCGTGTCCAAGGTGAGCTGGTGTACTGGGAAAGTGAGTCCGGGCGAACAAACAAAGCCGAAGTTCAAACGGGGAATCCAAACGGGAGAGAAAAGTCCAAAGCCAGGAGATCCATCCTGGGGTTAAAACCATGAGCCAGGTCAGGACCGGCGGGGCAGGGGATCAGGAACAGAAAGTTAAAACCATAACGGAGCCAGACGCAGCAGGACCCCGGGCTCTCACGATGCGGAAATCAATGAGGAACCAGGAGTGAGGTCCGCGTCTGGCTTTTAAGGGGGAGCGGGAATAGGGAACAGGTGCAGACAATGGGAGGGAACAAGGAAGGGCTGGAGCGCCCTTAAGAGGAGGGGTTAGCGATCGTGACAAGAAGGACATGTATCTGTCAAGCTCCTCCCACGAATTTAGCAAATTAGACTTAAAAACAAAGACTTTTAACAGAAAACATCAACATAACACTTTTACAATAAAATAATGTCAATTGTCGACTACTTTGGACAAAACCCGCTCTCCCTAAACCAAACAAAAACGTCAAGAAAGACTTGACGACAATAGAGAGAAGGTGAGCAAAATGGCAAATTTCCTAGAGGAGATAGTACAGTTGAGCCTAACCTTATTGTGATCGTCGCAGTTCCGCGCGGGCTCATGCCCTCCGCCACCCGTTCCATCCCGCAGCACCTGGGGTGCGAACCCAGGTCTCCGGCATATCTTAACAGGGAACCAACCGCGTGAGCTAAAGGAGACCTCCCTCAGCCCAGGCAGCTGAGGTCCCTGCTACACGCAGTGAGGGCGCTGACGTCACCATATCCGAACTAGCTCTGCTACATTATCATAGATAAGGTAACAAAAAACATAATCTCCAAAATATTACATTCTAAACTTGCAGCGATTTGTGAACCTATCACTGCTATATCCCATAAAATAGACAGTGATTAAAAGAACAGACGAAGAATAGAAGTGGAGCAACAAGTTTTGGACCTGGAAGACAGCAGGCAATACGATATGGGTGCTTGAGAGAGACCTGCGCAAGGCACTGGATCTTCTTGAAGATTTAGATAACAGAAACCGGACAAAAAATGTGAGAATCCTCGGACTAAGAGAAAACATTGAAGGAAATGACCCAGTTGAGCTCTTTGAGAAATGGATCCCAGAAACCCTTGGCATGAAAGTGAAGGGGGATAAAATCAAGCTGAAACGTTGCCATTGCACGGGACCCTCATGCAAATTTGAGGAGGGCGGAACACCTGAACCCAGGCCTGTGCTGTGAGGCTGCACAACTACTGGGATAAGCAGAAGGTAACGGAAGCAGCCAGGGCCAAGAAGGAAATCATTGTGGGAAAAAAAAAGTCTTCCATCTTCCAAGACTTCTTGCTAGAGGTGCAGAAAAAACAGGCCGGAGACAGGTAAGGTGAGGAGGAGGCTGTGTGATGCTGGACTGAGGTATTTGTTCCTATACCCCACAATCATTAAAGTTTGTAATGCCATTACAAAATGGGGTATCCATTACTCTTTCCAGTATAAAAGAAGCAAAGGATTTCCTTAAAAACATTCAAGAGCAAACCTCCATGCTGAATAGATTGTGAGGGGTCCACTGATAAACGAGCAGCCTTGGATTTAGTTTGTAGATCTGATCAAGCAGAGAACTGTTATTTAAGTGTTCTCTATTTTTTAGATACTTTTTTTATAATAAGGCTAAATATTTAAACATAGATGGTACCTGTTTTATATAGAAATTTAAGACTGTAACAAATTAATTTGGAGAGGAGTAGACATTTTTTGTTTTTGTTGTAATAGTTGAACCCACAGAACTGAGCGTACTTCATTGCTGATTAAATTTTTTTCCCTTTTTTTTGCTTCAAAATGTCTGTATCGGGTATGTGCAGCTGGTTTATATTCACTGTTTTGTTGCGTTATTCAGTGATTCAGCCATCGTATTACCATATTAGAACTACAAAACCTCAATAAATAGTGTTAAGATATGAACTTGAAATGTAAAAGGGGTGCATAGCGTAGTGAAAAGAAAAAAGATTCTGAATGTCCTGAAACGAGATAAGATTCAAATAGCATTTTTACAGGAAACTCACTTAAATGATCTGGAGCATAAAAAAACTTAAAGAGAGTGGGTAGGTCAAGTCTATTACTCATCATTCTCCACCAAAAAGCGACGTGTGGTTATTCTCTTCATAAGAATCTCCCATTTACAGTCAACTTAACTTATGTGGATAAAGAAGATGGAGTGGTAATAGTTAAGGGATTACTATATGGAGAAGAAGTGATAATGGGATGTATATATGCCCCTAATGAAAAAGATGAACAATTCTTTATTGATATGTTTGGGCAACTCACTATTATGAATTGTAAAATCATCCTTGTGGGAGACTTTATTTTTTCCTTCTGTCCTAGAATAGATAAGATGCCACCTGCTAATGTGTCATCATCTAAAATCTCAAAGATACTCACCACTTTATGCGTTGAAATATATGTTATTGATATGTGGAGATTCTTCAACCCAACTGCCCAAGGGTTTCAAATTTTACTCATCGCCGCATCAAACAGCTTCTCATATTGACCACATCTTTCTACCCAGTCACATGGCCTATCTAGTAACAGATGTAGGTATTGATCCAATTACTATATCAGATCATGATGCTGTGACAATGAGCATGTTCCCTGCGCGACCAATGGAGCGCTCTCTGGAGACTAAATCCATTAAATCTGCTGGATGATGAATTCAGAAAGTTCCTGAATGAACAAACAAAATTATACTTAAAGTGCAATGACACTGAAAGAACTGATCCTAGGACAGTATGGGAGGCTTTTAAAGCTTACATGAGAGGTACTGTATGATCATTTCTTATATGAGTAAAAAGAAAAAGGAACAAATCTCCAAATAGCACTCACAAAAAAAAAATTCTAAATTGGAAGAAGAGTTCCATACTGCTTAATCTTAGAAAATTCTAAATGAAATCAAAGAAGCTAGGTCACAGCTTAATAACCTATTGACAAAAAAGCTGAAAAGGATGTTCTATATTCAAGACAGCATCTATTTGAAAAGGGCAATAAACCCAACCACCTCCTTGCAAGATTGGCAAGAATGGCACTATGCCAAAATTTCATTTCTGCCATTAAAGATGAGAATGGCTAGTGAACACTGGAAAATAAGAATATAAATACCACCTTTAAGATATTTTTTTAGATGCTATATAGCTCCAAAATAAATTAAAAAAACTGCTTCAGGAGAGCACGTTTTTGAAGGCATTGACATTCCTCAAATTAGTGATAAACAGAAGGAACTTCTAAATAAACCTCTTTCCAGTTTAAAACAACTATCATGTCACTACAATCAGGAAAGATACCAGTACCTGATGGTTACCATGTAGAATATTTTTAAATAATTTGCTACAGATTTGCTACATTTTATCTCAAAGCCACCAATAAATCCTATAATGAAGCTTCCCTCCCAGAATCTATGAATGTTGCCAACATAACAGTTGTTCACAAAAAAGGAAAAGATCCCGAACTACGTAGTTCATACAGACTTCACAAGTTTACTAATTACTGTTGAAATGAAAATACTAGCTAAAATAATGGCAACATGTTTAAAGAGAATAATGACTAGCATTATTGACCCAGACCACAAAGGATTTATTAAAGGACAAAACTCATTTAATAATTCCAGAAGATTGTTTAACATATTGCACCATCTAGACCAACTACAGGTTTTAGGCCTTGACAGAGTGGAGTGGGACTATATGTTTGGTGTTACGAGGAGATTTAATCTGGGTCAAGACTTTATCAAATGGAATAAGTTATTTTATAGTGCAACTAAAGCCACAATACAAACTAATGGTTTTATCTCCCTGCCATTCAGGATGGACAGGGGCACATGGCAAGGGCCATTGACTATATACAGTATATTAGGTATAATCCAAACATCAAGGGGGTCCAATTGGGGGGGAGACATCACAAAATGTTGCTGTATGCTAATGATGTTATAATGACAGTAACGGATCCTGTTCACTCTCCACCTGAAATTATTACTGATATAAAAATGTTCTCAACAATATAAGCCATAAGGTCAACTTTAGTAAGTCTGAGATAATGCCTATGGGAAACATGGAAAAAGGAGAACCTGCCCATATTAAACCATTCCACTGTAACCCTAAAGGTATCACATACAGTATCTTGGGATTCAGGTGTCTCCCAAAACCTTGCATCTATATTCTGTAAGTAAAAGACATCTTCTGATACACTTGAAGGAAAACATGAACCGTTGTCAAATTTGCCAATATCATTCCTAAGCAGAATTAACCTGGTAAAGATGATAATATTACCTAGACATTTCTATCCTCTATCTATGCTATTCACTTCCATGACTAAAAGTGACATGAAGCATCAGAATAAAGCAATATCAACATTCGTATGGGCAGAAATGGAGGCTGAACTCAGAAAACCAGCTTTTATAAACCTCTTAGGCAGGAAGATGACTAATTTACCCTTGCTTACTAAAAAAACCCTTTTAATATTAAATGTACTGGAAACATGGTTCAAGATAACTAAACTCTTAAGCTATTATCCCTTGCTTTATTATGCTATCTTCACTTGTGGGCACCCCTGACCTACCTCCTGAAAAGACAGGCTCCTACTTTACTAATTGCTAAACAGCAGGTATTCATAGAATTTCTTACTTATTTGAAGGAGGGGTATGTAAATCATTTGAGAATCTCCAAGCCCAATATAATATACCAACAAGAGACTTCTTCAAGTATCTCCAGGCATTATGTGGGTACCAAGAATGGTGGTCTTGATTTGTTCAGCAACTCACTCACACCGGAAAAAATCTTTCTTAAGCATGGGAACTCAAATTTTTATCCAAGATTTACACTTTCTTGTCTAGGCATTAGGTAGACTCCCTAAACTCTTTACAGACAACCTGGAGCTGTATAGATGATGACACTTGCAAAAATATTATTTCATTGCCTTTAACAATCTCCATCTGTAACTGGTATAAAGAAATGTAACACAATTTGTTACAGCAGATATATCACCACAGATCTATAGCAAATTTAGCACAGACTCATCTCCTAACTGCCCTAAATGTAAAACCCTGATTAAAACACTGTTCCACTGTCTATAGGAATGTACACATGTTCCACAATTCTGGTGGTATGTATGTAAAAAATATCTTTGCTCTTTGTAGTGCAGTTAGATCCTTATCCTTTCATGTGCGTCCTGGGAGTATTGCCTGTTCAAGCTGCAGAATCATAGATAGGTATTCCAGCCTATTCTGATGCTTACAAGAAAGGCACTCATGATGAGGTGGGTGAGTGAGAAGCCTCCATCTCTAGCTCTCTGAGAATTACTAATAAGTCACTTCTTTAGAAAAGTTAAGATTCATCCTAAAATGTGAACTGGAATGTTTTAAAGAATTGTGGGATAGCCCTTGAGAACATTAGATTTAAAAGAGAAGCACAGTATATACTATATATACTTACACAATAAACTGTATGCCTTTTTATGGTAAACTCTGATATAGTGGTGACTGTTTTTTTTCTTTCTTTTTTTCCTTAATTTAATTTTAAATTGTTTTCTTAAGTTCATTTTTATTCTCTTAAAATGTGTAAAAATTAATGTCTCTGCTGTGACTACTCTGTAATATTTAATAAACAAATTTGAGAACTAAAAAAGTATCACTTTTGCATTGGCTGGAATCAAACCCAGAACTTTCTGCATTGCAGGTAAGAATTCTTCTATTGAATCACTAATACATGACTCCATTTGGATGAGCTAAATTAATTTGTCCATTGCACTGCATTGAAACATTATACAGCATATGTATTCTGTAGCAAATAATTAAAAAGAAGTGAAACCAAATACACGTTTCGAAATGAAACTATATGAATAAAAAAATGCTGAAATAAAACGTATGGGAATACCCATTCAGTGTATAAAAAGAATAATTATAAATAGTGCATATTATAAAACAAAAACATTTTGTCATGATTGTTGCAGCATTGTTATGGCAAAACTGTGTCTTTCTTTCAGTAAAACTTTATACTGTGCAGACCTCTATCAGTTCCAACAAAACTTACAGTATATAAAGGTAATTCTTTGAAAGTCTTTCAAGTCACTACTTGCCTCTGTGTTTTATGTGCTTATTTGCTTTTAAATACTTATGTTTTTACATAAGATTTACGTAAAATGTTTTTATTTTAAGATTTACTATGTGTGACAGAGACACACACAATGTACATTAAGGATTCATTAAACTACCTGGCAGTTTTACAGAAGTCCTGCATCAGATTATTTCTAAAAATTAAAAAGGTGTTAGGTGGTACCTTTGCAGTTATTGCAGTATGCCATATGAAACGTTGTGCTTTCTGAATGGCTGCATCTGTACCAGTGTTTAAAATGTCAGCATTGTGATACACCCAGTAGCTCTCAGCTTTTAGGAAATTCACAAAATTCCTCAAAATAGGTAAGTTGCTTATAATATACTATATAATAATAAACTTTATTTTAAATAGTGCCTTTTAAAGGTGGCTTCTCAAAGTGCTTTACAGAATGACAACAACAACAATAAACAAATACACAAGAAATGCACAATGAGAGGAGACAGTAGATGGGGGTACTGAATGCAGTAGCAGTTAAAAACAGAACCAGTTAAAGAAAGGCTCTTCTGAAGAAGAATGTTTTGAGTCTAGATTTGAAGGAGTTAAGAGAAGGTGACCTATAGAGTGTAGACAGGCTTCGGGGACAGATAGGAGACCAGACTTAGATGAATGAAGGTTGCGAAGTGGGGAGTAAGATGATAATAGCTCAGACAGGTACTGAGGTGCCAAGCCATGCAGGTCATTACTGGTCATTATGAGGATTTTGAAGTCGACACAAAACTTGACAGGAAGCCAGAGCAAGGACTCCAGGATAGATGTAATGTGATCACTTGCACTAGACATGGTCAGGATTCTGGCTGCTGAATAATTGTCAAACTGGAGTCTGTTCAATATGGATTTAGAAACTCCAGCGAGTATAGTGTTACAGTACTCAATTTGGGAGAAGACAAACGTGTTGATCAGATTTTCAACCATAGGTAGCAATAACATAGGAAGTAGTCCAACGATATTTCTGAGGTAAAAGAAAGATGTTTTGACAATATGTTACACATGTGGGTTGAAAGTCAACACTGAATCAAATATCACCCCAAGGTTTTCCAATTTAGACTGACGGTCAAAGTACAGTACCATCCATAAATAGTGTTACAGCATTGGCTTTACTAAGTTGATGGGGATGCCAATAAGCGTGACTTCAGTCTTGGCACAGTTTAGATGAAGGAAATTTTGAGTCATCCATGTTTTTATGTCAGAGGTGCAATTGAAATAGACAGCCGCATCAGTGTCAGGTATACACATTTGTTTTATTATTAAAAAAACAACAATCACCTGGCTCCCAGGTGACTCAGCCAGTAAAAATACTCACAACAATATTTGAAGTCTGTTGAATACAAAAAGTCTTTGAATCTCATTCAAAATCTACCTGTGCTTATTATTTAAGAAGTGCAATATTTTTCAGTTAAAAAAGTAAAGTATGAATTATATCTCAAAACATTATTAAAACCAGAAGCAAAGAGCTATGAAAAATAAAACAGTTGATAAACTAAAGCTACAGGGGTTTCTGAAAATCAAATTTAAGGCAGAAAACATATTAAAAGAATGAATTCTTTGTTCTAATGTGAAGGCAAATTGATGCATTAAATTCCTTTTCATTTTTAACTGTGAGAAACACTACAGGTATATCAGACCAAGAGTGCAGTACACCAACTATCCAGGCAGGGGGTTTTAGTGGAAATGTATTAATTTAAACTCCTCTGTACTCCCTTTATTTGACATAGAGGATAATGCATTCTAATCCTCCCCAGCATGAAAGTTTAAAATTGTTTATCTCCTGACAGCAGAACTGATGAACAGTTGAATTCATAGCAATGTGATCTATGGACTTTAGAAGTCGACAGAAATAGACACAAATATTTGAAAGTTTTGGCCTTTTTGACTACAAATCAGTTGTGAATATCTAAGACTTGTAAATATCTAACATATCTTTACTAAAAGGTTTTTAAGCAAATTCTCTTATGAATTAACTCTTTTTTAAGTCCAGATACAGATACAAGATAGAATTACAATGTATTTAAGCCTTTGTTTCCCAGTTTACATGAAAATAAGTTCATAAGTTTGATAAGGTTGTACAAAGCTAACATGACAGCAAATGTGGGATGGTATGGTGGTGTAGTAGTTAGTATGTAGGCCCTGGGTTCAGTTCCAGACCTGGGATGCTATCTGCTTGCAGTTTGTATGTTCTCCCTGTGTTCAAGTGGGTTTCCCTGGACACTGTGGTTTCCTTCCACAGACATACAGGTAGGTTAAATGGCTTCTGGAAAAACTGGCCATGGTGTGACTGTATGCATGTCTGTGTCCAAGGTGCACTCTGCCTTGTACCTGTTGCGTGCCTGGATAGGCTCTGACTTCCCCAAGACCCAGAGCTGGGTGAAGTGATTAGAAAATGGATGTATGGACAACAAATGTGTTTTATCTGATGCACCTGATTAAAGCTTCATGAACCATTTTTTGTCTTTTTATTTTGGATATGCTTTGATATTAAGGAAGGGAAAGGAGATGATATTGACAGAGAAATGATCTAAAATGTAATGTACTTGTAGGAAATGAAAACTTAGGAAAGGCCCAGAAAGCTAAGAATAGGATCCTTTACACTTTGTACTGTATTCAGTTTTGTTGCTTAGTTTCATTAATCATCATCAATATTTAAATGAAATCTTTTAAATCTTTTAAATGTGACTTAAGGAAGTCGTTCTTTATCAGCAATTCACTGTGGGTACGAGTCTTCTCTGTGCTTCAAGCAGTGCTCTTGGGAACACATTTTATGAACCCTCAATAAGAATACAAACCATTGAAAACATCTGCAGGGGAGAAAGAAATATAACAACTAAAAAAATCAATTTTAATTTACTTTGAAGATATATCAGACTATATTCAATGCAGTTTATGCTTAGCTAAACAACAAAACTGCCAAGAATTACAAAGGTGTGATTTATAAGTCTGAGGAAAATTATCATAAAGTAAGTGGTGGTTTCAAGCAAGCAACAACAGTAACACTGTTCTTCAACTAAAATAAATCACTGTGCTGTTTTTCCCAAAACATTTGTTTTAAGCTGTATTATTGGGAGAATTGTATTACCATGTCTATGACTATGATTACAATAATTTTCCACAAGCTTTATCTAGTTTTTTGTAAATAGCTTCACTTCTTTAAAGATACAAAATTAAATGGATTAAGACCTCAAATAAATCAAAGCACTTGTTTGATTTTTTTCTGGTAGTATTATACCTGCCTTCACTATTCCTTGCAGTGGGTTTTAATTTACTGAAACGATTAGAAATCAGAACAGTAAATTGCGAGAGTGCTTTGACGACTGTTAGAAATCAATCAATTTAGACTTTACAATAACATAAAGTCTAAATGTGCAATATATAAATTATTGACACTAAAACATGCAAACCAACAAGAGAAATATAATATGTTTGTGAATTGATCTGCGGTGATACAAATGTTTGACTCTTCACTGAAAGATAACATCAAATTTAATAACGTCAGAGGTAAACATATAGACATCAATGTTGTTTTCTACCTCATAGATTATATTAGTTTCATATAATGAAACACATCAATGTTTTCAAAGACATGTAAATATGCATTTACTAATGTGAACTACTTTAGAAGACATGTTTTAAATAATAGTTTAATGCATGCAAATTATAATATAATTGTAGAAGTTTTTCTTGATAAGTTTGAACTTGCTGCCTAAGGCAGAAATGAGCATGTTCCATTCTGTGGTTTAGCTGCTTGCTCTGTTGTGTCCTGGTGCAGATAGGAGAGATTGCTTTTGCCCAAAGTACTGCAAGAAAGTTAGTGTCAGCTTTTAATCTGTGTGCAGTGCTTAGGTTCAACTACAAGTAAAATAGGCGTGAGAAACTCTGTTGTCCTGGCTATTGTTTTTTACTAAAAATGCTCAGATATCCATAATTTCAAAAAAAAAGAGTCCAACTGTCTTAATTTTGTTGATCAGGTGAAAATAACAATTGTTTTTTAAAAAATTCTTCTGTTGCAGAAGAAATATCTTCTTTTTACTGACTCTCTCAGCCTCACATCTTAAACAAAAGTTAAAATCCTGACTTGGAGTGTTTGTAGTTACGTGGTTGGGAAAGTCAGATTGTCAGGTCAGCTGGAGAGAGAAGAGGGGCGAGCCAATAAACTAACCAATGAGATGTGTTAGGTACTATCTTATAAAGTAGGAAATCCCAATTGGTAATTGTTTAGGATGTCAACAGGTATAATCTTGATATCCACTCTGCAGGTACCTCATTGGTTGATCATTCTTTGGGTGATGGAAATTGACATCTGAATCTTTGTTTTTTTGTACCAGAGAAGAACCATGTTGCACCATATATCATTAGGGAGGTTTAGAATGAACACAGATTTACAATGTCCTTGTCTGCATTACATACTGCTTATCAGAAGGGGCCCTTTCAGTTGCATAAAATATGCTTTTACACAGAGGCACAAGTCAGCTGCAAGTCAAGGCAACATAAAGATTATTACAAATCCTTGAAAACACTTAAATCTTAGTGTATGGTATGTATTGCTGCTACACCCTGAATTTCCAATACATTTTTTTTCTATGTAGCTCTAACCCTTGAATGGTCTGAAGCTATAGGGTTCCACTTCAAAATATATTACAACAGAAATATATATTTTTTGGAATTCCTTGTGTGCCTCTTCCTTATATATTGTACACATTAAATTTAAAGTGAACAGTTCATTTCTAAAATATGAAATGTTAAAGGATAATTCTAATAAGCATTATAGCATATAGATACTGTATACACAAAATGTATATTAACCAATACTACTTGTAAGTTCAAACCAAATGTACAGTATTTTAACTAATTTTATTTATAAAGTTCAGTATTTGGTGATGTCACGCCCTCTGCAGCCAGAGGGCGCTCCTTCTCTGTCCTGTCCCTAGTTTCCGGTCTGCTGTCCTTCCTGTCCCTCTCTTCCTTGGGCTATATATTTCCGAGTCTTGCACTCTGTCCTGGCTCAGCATTGACGTTCGGATGTCCTGAGACCCGCCTAGCACCAGGGCGCCCCACGTCCGCTCCCTGAGGGCATAGGTTTCTATACGGCATTCCTGAACTCTTTGCACTATGAGCCCGGGCCTTTTTCCCGTCTCGCCGCTACGCATATGGGTCTTTTTCTGCTCTCCTGCTCCCCACGGTTAGTCCCTTTGGACGTCCGTGACAGGTGAGTGATAATGTATCATATACAGTAACTCTTCTCAGTTGTGTTGAAGGTTTTTTTTTTCCAAATCTTCACATGAAATAGACTAGATATACTAGATATATAAATAGATATACCAGTGGATCATGATTTGATCATACAGTTTAAGCACATTGTTTGATTTAATCTGACACCATAAATTCAGCTGTTTTGTTTAATATTGAAACCTAAGTTTAAAAGTATGCCTGATTAGGTAAAAATAGGCTAAAGAGATTTAAATGGTAATAGTTTCGGATTCAGCGAGGACGGACTCAGTGACTCAGACACTCTTTAAGTAGAGAAAACAGCGCTTTTATTGAACTTCGATACAGCCAGCACAGCACTCCTGCGCCCGCACGCCAGCAGAGAAAAATACAGACTGAAAGTGAGAGAGAACGAGCAAGTGCCAGAAAGAGTCAAGAAAGAGAGCAACACACTGGGGTCTATTCGAGTAGCTACACGGGATAGGGTGGCAATTGGATACAAGTATAACAGGGGTGGGAAACTAGGGAACTATTTACAAGAATGCACGCTTTTATCTCTCCTTTCTTCTAGCAGAAAATAAAGGAGTATAAAACCCTGGACCTCTAGGTTTTAAAGAAGGCTTCTACTCTATAGCCATAAGACTCATAGACTCCACCTTTTAAATCTTCCTGCTCCCACTTATGCTCCTCTGTTTTTGTACTCATCTCAATATACTGTCAATACTTGAATTTTGCACTTAACTCAAAATACTGACACTACTTTAATTTTGCATACCACTGCTATATGAATGCTGCTTAAAATTATAGTTGCTACAATGTTCCTGTCTTCATCAATTTGTGATGTCATTTGTTTTGTCATTTTCTATGTCAACGTTTCAGTATGTTATCTTTTATATCATTTGTCATGTGAGAAAAACACGCACGTTATTCATTGTACTGAAGTACATATGACAGTAATAATAAAATTATAAATAATAAATTAATAATGAAGGTGGTACACAACCAGTAATGCTTTGCTATACCAATAAGAAGGCACAGGCTGAATTCAGACTTGACAATTCATGCTGTATTCTATGCTTCAGGTTTCACCAAATGAGCTACTAAGGGATATATCAGCAGACTGTTTCTTAACATATACAAAAATTATCATTAATGAATGCAACAAATTCACAAATAATAACACTTTTGTCAGGTGTATTGATATTTTATTGAACAGAAATTACAGATGCATTATGAAGACTCATATGTCATAGTTGATCAACAGGTAGTCTTCTGTGAAAGAGAAAGGCTAGTAGCATGTGTGGTCACCATTGGAAATACTTCAAGCTGTATTTATATTGTGAATATTTTGCACCAGGTTGCAGATACTGTCTAGTGGGATTCTGGACAAGCATATGCCTCTTCACCCATCTCAGTTGCAGGTGTCACATGCCATTCCTGCTCATACCACAAATTTTCAGTGAGGCTAAAGTCTGGAAAGTAGGGCTCCTGTCACATTCTTATTTCTCAAGAAAGCCTTTATTATAAAAGTAGCATGGGGACATGTGTTTTCCCAATATTTTAATGTTGGGAAGAATTCACAGGTGTAGCGGCAATGCTTGTTAATAAGACAGAATTAAGTGTTGCTGTGCTTTCCCAAATGAGGCCCCATCTCTCTGTTAGAGAAGCTATTCATGCAGGCTGATTTAAAGATGTTTTCTTTTGATAAGGGACAGCTCCCAAATGGGGATGCACTTAGCTAAGCCTGGCTATCATGATCAATGGTCATCCATTGGCGCCTATATGTCTAGGGAGTGCCAGATGGACATCTGGACTGCATTCCTAAGTGTCAGGAGTAAGTGACTCATATCTCACCTTGATCAACCAATCAGGGACTGGTAGGGCCGAGTAACCCACGTGGGACTCTGATGCCCATGGAACTTTCAGCCAATGAACAAGCTGAAGTTCCTCCAGGTAAAAACAGGCAACATAGAGCTCCAGAACTATTCGGACAATTCTAAGGAGAATTCTAAGGAGAATTCCAGGGGTGTGAGACAATTCCAGGGCAGGACAGCCCAGGAGCAGAAAGGCTCCCAAGGGCAGGACATTCTCGCAGCGCGCCTCCTGACCATCCTGAGACTCAGCCCGGACAACCACGGAATGGCCAGTGTGTCCGAGTCCCAGAACTTTCCTCTGTTCTAAGAGTCTAGAGTGGAGGTTGCCAGAGAGTAACCAGAGGATCCACCCGAGGTTAGCATCAGCAGCAGGCCTTGTGAACAGATCGGAACTGTGGACAGCTGAATCACTATTCAGAACTAGTGCTTCATCAGGAACAAACCGGTCCTCTTCCTGACCTGCTGGGACCCACAGTCATCTTTTCTCCTGTGCACAAACTGTGCTAGTTAAAGCTAGTCAGTGAGCATCAGCAGCGCACCGTCGCAAGCTGCACAGCACAGCCTGGCACGGAGCCAGAGAGCCCGCAGGAGATCTGAATCCCCAGAGACTGGATGAGTATTCAACTTCACTGCATTACAGCTCGAGAATTCAATTGTTATCCCAACCAGTTGATATCAATTTAATTCCTAAGAGTTATGTACTTGTTTTGAGTATCCAATGTAGAAGTTATAACCAAGTTCATTTACGAAACGGTCTAAATGAATGATATACTGAACGTATGTCCTCTTGATATATGTAACTCTTTGTAACTGATTGAATATATACCTTTTGTATTCTGATAACCCTCTGGATAAGATCTGTTAGGTTTACATGCATATTCTATGTATTAATAAATGTATCCTCGTGTATTAGTACCTGTGGGTGTGCGTTGTTTGAGTTATATCGCATGGTTGGATTCAAAAGCCATTAAAAGAATCATTTTGTGATTTACTGCTACAATTAATAATTGTCCCAGTAAATGCCCAAACCCTACAGAACTGGTGCCTCGTGAGAGCACACTACACAGGAATGGCAGAAAGTGTGGTCCTGGGACCTGATACATGTAGAGCTATACAGTCAAGTTGCCATCAATCACTTCAAATGGAATTCTGTAGCAAAAAGACACTCCCATCCAGAACATAACAGTTGTACCTCCTTATCAATTGTGTTCCTGTTTAAGACTCAGAGAGGTCCATCAGGAGGGTGTACAAATGAAGCCTTGATTCATTGCTAAAGACGACTTGGCAACATTGCTGGTAAATCTGTCTAAACTGTTCTTCACACCACTTCACCATTTTTGCATAATTTACAGTAATATTGTTCAGCACTGGCCTCCTGTGGGGTTGTCCAGCTTGGAAACAGTGACTGTTTAGCTATGTATTCAGAACTGAACTGCTGATTTGCCATAATTCCTATATGCCATTATTTTTGTAAACCCAAAGAGAATTAACAGCTGCTTTTGAAAGAATAATGTGAAAGTACCCAAACAGTCATTATTGCATTTTCATACAGCACTTCAGCACCTCATTAAATGGTTTTCAGCCACAATAAATTGCTGTATGACAGCTGGGAGTTTGTTTTGATAAGGCATGCCTCTCTCTTCAATGTAACGTGGCAAATCTTCTGAAGGCATACAAGTTTACTTTGAAAACTCAGATGTTACACTTCACACATCAGGAGGATTTAGCTTAATATTAAGGAGTTTAACTATGTTTGAATTGTTCTCCAGATGCTCATTATAGGAATACATATTATTTTTCAAAAACATATTATTGTTGTTCCTATAGTGTGACTTGAGTATTTATAGTATGTATTTGCCTAACATAAACTTACTCAGCTTGTTACATGACAAATTAAAATGTTTATACATTTATAGTGATTGTCATTAATTTAATGGTTGTGGTACTGTATTTTGTGTTGAGAATGTATTAGTTGATTTGTATGGATTTCTAAACTGACATTGTTAATGTTTAATTGGTTATTTAATTTGAATTTGGAAGTGATATAATTTGAATGTTATTAACTTTAAAGTGGTTTAAAGTGTTTTGCTTATTAATGTTTTAAAGTTTTTTTATCAATAATACCTTTTACTACTTGTTCTTAGTAAACTTAATCTGTGACAGTTCATGCCAAAACATGTTCTAAACCAGACCTAAGCTATCTTCTGTCCTGAGGATGTCACTTTGATTTGTTTGATATTTTTGGTATTTGATATAATAGAGCAATATATCACTGTGACATGTCCGTTTAGGAAACCACGGCCACAGGGATGTGCTGCCTCAAAGAGCTACACCTATGAGCTGTCCTTTTTGTATAATCTGTCTGACCAACTATTGCATTGCTCTCCTCAGAGCAGTGAAACTGCAAAACCCTCTCAGATGTCATAGAATGCATGTTGGAAATAAGGTGGCTCCCCTGAGCCTGCAGAAAACAACTTGCTGGATAGTGTATGCTTGTGTTCACTGGGGATGTGGCATAGCTGCCTGGCCAAGAGTTGCTGGTCACAGGTGCCACAATGAATCTGAGAAAGCAGCCTGAGGGGCAGCAGCCACTGTTGTCTGTTAACTGCAGATGCAGCTGGGAAAGGGCTTTTAGTGCGTATGTGAATATGTGTGAGGGTGCCAGGGAGGAAGTGTGACTTAGCAGTGGGAAGGCTGTGAACTGGAATTACCATGGAAGTGTATGAGGGCAGATGGAGTGGAGTCCTGACCATCTACCAGGGCTGTGCGAGAGCCTGGTGAAAAACATACTTATGAGTGGCAGAAGCTTACAGTAGTGATTTCAGGGGATGTAGAAGAGCTGTGCAGGGGACACATTGAAAGCTGCAAATGCCAGAGGTGATGTGTTTGCAGAATGTGTCTGAGTGGACTGAGAAGACTTGGGGTTGCAATGGAAAAGGGAAAATGGCAGACCATGGTAATGGGATACACTAATGGGGTCCAGGGTATAGTGCACGGTGAAGCAGCAGCTCCTCTCTTTGTTTAGTCATGTCTGAGAGCAAATGAGATTATTGATGGAAGAGAAGCAGAGGAAAAGGAAAAGATACCATGACTGGGTTATCAGTTATTTTCTGTTTTAATATTTAAAATCAGTTTAAGAGGATCTGTAGATTTTTTACATAAAATTGTCAAATGGCAAAAGTAGTTTTGCATTGATAAGTGGCAAAAAATTCAATTAAATACATTATGATTCCATGATGATATAAATGTGCTGTACCTTTACTAAAAATAAAGGTCTATACATTCTAAGTATACTGGCATATTAGAGAGACATAATTTGAATAAAGTCATACTTGCTCACAAAAGTATACATAACCTAGTATTTTTATGACATTATTATCATGCGTACCTTTTAAATGAAGAATGTCTGATTGAGTCTTGTGCACAAAAAACAATACTTTCAGGATCTGTTTAAGTTTGACCTAACATAAATCTCCTTTAATGATCATTTGAAACACACTAAAGAGACTGGGAATATGTTCTACGTTAATTTTTTTTTCTGACTTTGCAATTTATAAATTAAATGCCCTTGAGAACTCTTAGTGAATGCTTTCATCTTCTGATTTTTATCACTCTACTCTTGTTACAATGTGCTATCCGTCTTAACCCTAGAAAGGCCATTGCCTTGTTCATTGGCCCTTTTAGACACACCATTAATTTTGTCAGTTTCAATTAATTCACCAAAAGATCAAGACAAGATTGGAAATGTCTAAACAAAAAGAAGATAAGACACGATCAGAGGATGATAAGTCATAGCAATTAACATTGGATATCCTATCCCTATAATTAAATTATTTAAGCCTATAGTTTTTTAGATTCATTGTGAGCACATATCCTAATCACATGTACTTTGAAGACTGCTATTCTCATGTCTCCTGCAGAACATACTTATATCTTATAAGAGAAAAAAGTGTACATATTTTCTTTCAATCAAGATAATCTTTTCATAGAATAATCACTAATCTTTTCTGATAATGTTACCATTATGTTTTTGTTTATTTTCACTCAAGAACACTTTTGAAATGCATCATTAGGTTGCAAGAGTAATTACCAGGGGAAAGGTAATAGTTCAACAGAAAAAACTGTCCCTTATTGTATTTTAATGCTTCTCTGAGGAGTTTTAATAAAATAAAAGCACATTATTAAAAGAACATGGACACCAAAATGCAAGGCACTCAAGAATATTTAATTATTGCACAATTTAGACATCTTGCACAATATATACCTTTCTCCTACAGTATATCATAATGCCCAATGAATACTGAAACAAATATTGTTATTTATAGCTTAAAATAAGATGTTTCTCTGCCTGCATCATGTCACAAATGTACAGAAAGTGCTTCCCACATGCCCTGGATTGTTTTTAAAATTGGAATGGTTGTGCATTAGGAATGTTCTCGATCACACACAATATGGAGAGAACTGCTTAGATGAATTAATTGCAAACAACTCTTTGTATGCTTCCAAAGAAGAAGAGATAACAGATATCTCATACACTAATGAACTGCATGGTCATTTTTTACACTCAAGCTGGGAGCTGAAGTACATCAGTGATCGATATCCAACCTCATTTTCTACTTTGAACCTAAGCTAAAAAGGAGCTAAAGGCTAAGGTTGATCCACGTACAAGTGCAAATCTAAATGAAATCAATTCCAGAGCACAGTATGAATCAGAGATGTAAGAATGCACTGAAGAGGTGTATCGTGACAAGACGGAAATCATCCTAAACATCTCCAGAATGTCTAGGCTTTCCACTTTTCCTGAGGTAAGAGGGCGAAATATTGTTGTTTTATGTGTAATAGGAAAGTCATGTTCACAATAAATAAAATAACTTATTGTGTACTGACCTGTATGTAAGAAGAAGTGCAAGAGAATTTCCAAGGAATGTTCATATCAAAACAATGTAAAAAAGGGAAATCTGTTTTCATCAAGTATGCTGCTCTAAAATCCAGTGTCTTGCATTGAGACAAAATATATTACCACATGTTTTGTTGCAAAGAGTTACAAAAACATACAAATAGATTTAGAATATCATTAAAGATAAGTAAATTGTTTTTATTATTATGCTAATACTTAATCAGTAAACCAAATAAATCAAATCAATATGATTACTTGTTTATGTTTTGATGAACAGTAACATGAAACATTACACCATACAGATGCAGCCATTCAAAATGCGCGGGCGATACCGCATTATTTTGTGGTGCGCTTTACGCAGTCTACCGCGAGTTACCAGTAAATACCGCTAGTTACCGTAAATTCTCCTATAATACCACAAGCAAAATAATAGTATCCGGAATTTCCACAAGGTGGAGCTAATAAAGCTCAACCTCTCATGTTTGAGCTGTCGCCATCAAAGTCTTTAACTAAGATATTACTAATAGTATTAATAATGAATGACCTTGGACAAGCTGTAAACTCAAAGTATTGCCCTGGTCCACATTATTTTTTTCATTGACCGTCTTTGTAAAAGTAACACCACAGCATTTCGCAATCACGCATTTGTTTCCAATCATGCAAAGTACAGTAATTTTTGAGAATCGATTCACCATGCCTTTCACATGCTCATAAAAGTGATTGATTTAGGAACATAAACATATTACCGTATGCAAACTGCACTGTATACAGTATGTATATGTATATTTAATGTCTTAACTGTGCCCATTTAAGTATTGAATATTTATATGGAATTTTACCACTGAAGGGAAATCTTAGTACCTGAGCATAAAAAGAATAGGAGCATACTGTAACGCGTGTGAAGGCCATAAACGATATTAATTTTGGAACTTAAACATACAGTATATGGCTGGTCTCGGTACTTTAAAGAAAACATACACACCAGTATTCCATTTCTCCCTAAACATTTTAAGCATCGAAGTCTTTAACTAACGTGATACCGGCGTCAACAAGCATACTTTTAGAATTTGATTAAAAGGGAATATAATATGGAATCGCGTATCTAAAGAAATTAATAACGATATAATTATATTAATGTACCGCAACACAAGAATAGTACACGCTGTACATTGTCTGTTGATAATGTTTCTGTAGTGCTTTTTCAGGAGTCTGCATGTAACCTTGCCGGTGGCGCAGTGGGTTAGGTTCCTGACTCCCACGTCACACAGTCTGTGATCAAATCCTGCTGGAGCCATGAATTTCCTTTAACAAACATTTCTTTGAAAAAATGAAACGTTTCCCTGAGTCAGAGATTAAATAAAACCTCACTCGCACCAAACAAATTTATATTTCTATATATTTTTTGACAATCAGACAAATGCAACATAAATTGATATCTTTGTCTTCTAAGTATCTTAATAAACTTTCAGCATAGCTTTCTCCCCGTTTAGATTTATTTTTTCTTGGGATCTTGGCATCAAACGTGGAAAGATTAGATTGTTATCGTTTTTATTTTTTAAATACATTTTAGAAAAGTGTAATCTATACTAAACAGCTGTACACCACCTGCAATAAAGATACATATTGTAATACTTTCGAGTTCGGATAGGACAGACACAAGAACTCAGACTTGTGGAGTTAAAGCAAGTTAAAGCCTTGATTTTATATATCACCTTTAAAAGTGGCATCTCAAAGCAAAGTAAATACCCAACACTGATTGTACACATCTGTCATGCTAATAAAGCACCTTGAATTTAATTGAATTGAGGGAGAGAGGGCCAGGACAGACAGGCAAATAAGATACACTCCACGGACATTCACAACAGCGATATATCATAAAATGTTTGCACATATAGTTAAGTTATTACTTGGTTTTCAAAGTGCACTGAAATACAATATTGTTGTTGTTATTGCTGTTTTTATCCTGTAAGGCGTTTTGAGAAGCCACCTTTAAAGGCGATATATAAAAGCGCTGATTCTAATGGAATGTGTTCCGCCGGGGATTCAAAAAAACTGCAACGGACATAAAAACTCCCTTGCTTTTAACAGAGCGTTTCATAATTTCCAACTACGAAATTTTTTAAACTGCGACACTTATCATTCAACCAGAGCTCGAAATATCACAAGGATCCTCTAGAGCACAGCAAAGACTGTATTAAAAGTATACTAGTGACAAACTAGTATACTTTAGATCTTTTTTTTCTGAACCGGGGAAAATCTGATCATGTTTCTCTATAACAATAATAAAAAACATTTTACATATCACCTTTATGTGATATCACCTTAAGGACAGCACATACAAGGGTTAATTGCACAATGGACCGCGCAAAGAAATTTAAAATAGTCTTCTTTAGGTGTGAGGGCAGGAGTGGATCGCAGAAGGCATAATCAGCAAATTAGGAAAACAAAGAACAGGACAGGTGAGACGTTTTTCCAGAGAGCGAATGATCAGAAAAAGGAACAGCTGTTACGCCCAGGTTTAACGCTCTCTCTCTGCTGAATGAATAAAAGCATTTTATTAAAAACGTGTTTGCGTTTGTCTGGGTATTTACTTTGTAATCTGTGGTTTACATCTACTGTATTGCTTTGAGATGCCACTTTTAAAGGTGATATGTAAAAGAAAGTTTTTTATTATTGTTATAGAGAAACATGATCAGATTTTCCCTGGTTCAGAAAAAAGACGATTAAAATCTGTAATCTTTCCACTTGTATGTCATCGGAAAATACAAGAAGTTTCTGCTTTGTGTAAGGATGGTATCAAAAAGTAATCTAAGTGGTGAGAAAGCTGTGCTCCTCAAAGCACTTTACAGGATAAAAACAATAACAACAATATTGTTTAGCTGGGCAAACGATTTTTTTTAGAAATACAAAATGAGATATAATGATGTGTTCCAGCTAAGACATTAACGAGTACAACCCTCCTCTCTGCGGGAGTGCTGGCTGTGACGAATTAAACCGGTTTCACAGGTATTTTCAAAGTAGAAGGGGGTGAGATTTCCAGCGAAAGACACCTCCCCCCTCCAAAGCCAAGGAAGTACAGTACTTACTAGTTAAGAAAGCTAGGCTCCTCAATGAAATCGCTTTAACATGCTAATGTGTTGGTGTAACAGTCCGGGCGTGGCAAGCTTCTAATGTCAACTCGACTCGATTGGAAGACAATGAACATATTCTAGCCCTAAATGAATTAATAGCAAACATGGTTGACATCAAATACATTTTTCCAAGAAAGTTTATAATAATACGATCTATAGTTGAAATCTGAGCCTAAATAAAAAGAAAAAGCATTTTCAGAGAGCAATCACACTGTGTTTATGTAGAAAAAGTGATAAGGTTTATGAGCAATCTAATTACTTATTTGTTTAAAACGCTATATAAAATAAAGTTTATTATTATTTTGCTGGACAGAGCAGTGAACATTATTATGGATAAGACAAAGATAACGATCCTGATCAGTTTAGAAATCTGTGTACGCTGTAAGGTTTTTACTTCTTAAACTTTTAAAATACACGTTTCGAATAGAAAGAAATCATCTTCCTGGTACAGTATGTATAGCAAACCAGCACGTCTTTTTTCTCCAATCAGAGGGGTTAGACGCTCGGTTAAAAGCAAAGGAGATTGTCTGTTATAGTGGACATAAAAACAAGAGTTCGCTGGCATTATATCCTAGAAGACACAGACCGGCGCCAGACCGGGAGAATGCCCGCAGCGTAAAAGAAAATGCCTAATGATTGGACAGTTTCCAAGTGCTTGTACAATCGATGGAAATGTTCAAATAAATGTGCAAAAGAAATAAACAAAATAATCATTTATTTCTTTATCATACTGGCTAGCTAATATTCTCTCTTTGCTAGTTAGTGGCTGTGTTTCTGCGTTGGGTAGCAACGGGTGACTGTTCTCAGGCGGAAGATATTAACAGCTTAATTTTCGTGTTAAATAATTCTTTTAAATTAAAATTCATCTATACAGCAATTGCATAGTTGGGTACCGTTTCATAAAACTTTCATGCTTAAAATATTTAGGGGGAAATGGAAGACTGATAATGGAATGGAATGGAATGAATGATAAGTGTCACAGATTAAATAATTTTCGTAGTTAGAAATTATGAAACGCTCTGTTAAAAGCAAGGGAGTTTTTATGTCCGTTTCAGTAAAAGAAAATGCCTGACAAAGTAGGGCTTGGACAGATTCCAAGTGCATTTTTGCAATTTATGTTGCATTGTCCATTGTGCTGCTGTAATACAGTTTAAAATAATTCAAAGTCTAAAGTGTATCAGCTTTATTTATGGGTTGCAATTTAGAAAAAGTCAAAAACCGCACTCAAAATGCAATTTAGAGCTTTCTGGCAAGAGGAGACACCCAAATTAATAATGTAACATGCCACTGTTTGTGCATGAACAAAGTTATACTGCTAAAAGTGAGTCCCCGGCGGAACACATTCCATAAGAATCAGCGCTTTTATATATCGCCTTTAATGGTGCCTTCTCAAAACGCTTTAGAGGATAAAAACAACAATAACAGCAACAACAACAATATTGTATTTCATTGCACTTTGAAAACCAAGTAATAACTTAACTATATGTGCAAACGTTTTAAGATATGTCGCTGTTGTGAATGTCTATGGAGTGTATCTTATTTGCCTGTCTGTCCTGGCTCTCTCGCTCGCCCTCCCCCCCTCTCTACCTCAATTAAATTCAATTCAAGCTGCTTTATTAGCATGACAGATGGGTACAATCAGTGTTGGGTATTTACTTTGCTTTGAGATTCCATTTTTAAAGGTGATATATAAAATCAAGGCTTTAACTTGCTTTAACTCCGCAAGTCTGAGTTCTCGTGTCTGTCCTATCCGAACCCGAAAGTATTACAATATGTATCTTTATAGCAGGTGGTGTACAACTTTTTAGCATAGATTACACTTTTATAAAATGTATTTAAAAATTAAAAAGGATTACAATCTAATCTTTCCACGTTTGATCCTAAGATCCCAAGAAAAATAAATCTAAACGGGGAGAAAGTTATGCTGAAAGTTTATTAAGATACTTAGAAGACAAAGATATCAATTTATGTTGCATTTGTCTGATTGTGAATCAAAAAACACATATATTTAAACACGCTTTTACGATTTAAATCAAAACGCGATTTAAATCAATATAAATGTTTATATTGTAACGCATAGGTGACTATTCATTGTTATTAAAATGACTTAAATTCGATCATGTTGTGATATTTAGAAATATAAATTTGTTTAGTGCGAGTGAGGTTTTATTTAATCTCTGACCAAGGGAAACGTTTCATTTTTTCAAAGAAATGTTTGTTAAAAAAAGAAGTCATGGCTCCAGTGGGATTTGATCACAGACCATGTGACGTGGGAGTCAGGAACCTAACCCACAGTGCCACCAGAAAGGGCACATGCAGAGTGCTGAAAAAGCACTACAGAAAGATTATCAACAGAAAATGTACAGCGTGTACTATTCTTGTGTTGCGGTACATGAATATAATTATATCGTTATTAATTTCTTGAGATACGCGATTCCATATTATATTCCCTTTTAATCAAATTCTAAAAGTATGCTTGTTGACTCCGGTATCTCGTTAGTTAAAGACTTCGATGCTTAAAATGTTTAGGGAGAAATGGAATACTGGTGTGTATTTTTTCTTGAAAGTACCAAGACCAGCCATATACTGTATGTTTATGTTCCAAAATTAATATAGTTTATGGCCTTCACACGCGTAACAGTATGCTCCTATTCTTTTTATGCTCAGGTACTAAGATTTCCCTTCAGTGGTAAAATTCCATATAAATATTCAATCCTAAAACGGGCACAGTAAAGACGTTTACTGTAAATCTTTCTACGACAGACCAACAGACCACGAGAGCCCCTGTCGGTCAACCAATCAAGCACCGCGGTACTGCGCGTCATCTTGCGTCACAATGCGCGATGCCTTAGCCTAGTCTGTACCGCGCACTTTGAATGGCTGCATCTGTAAGTGTAATTCTCAGCTATCCTTTCATGTCTAATATCCTAGTAGAAAGCTTAAAGTGAAGTGCTTTGAAAATCATGTTCAGTTTAAATCTACATACTATAAGGCATGTACTTCGGCAAATAAATCAGTTTAATTCTAGAACTGTCGTTTTAAAGCCATATAAAACACCTCATATTAATCAAATGGCTGTAAAACAGGTTATACAACATAATTATAATTCCTTCCATCATCAAATTATATTCCTTTACATATAATTTATTAATTAATCATATTTGAGAACTTTTGATTAATATCTCATTTGGAAAGCAAAATATTTTATGTAATATTTTAATAACTTGAGATAAATAACCTACTCTCAATTTCTTAATAAATTCTATTATATGTAATATCCTACCTTATCTTCTCTCTATTCCTGCATTGAGCGCACATTGAATCTTTCCATACATTTAACAACTAGAAAAGGCTTTAGAGGTGTGCAGTGGAGAACTGTCGTTAGATTTGTCTGTTCATTTTTAAATGAAAAAAATTAAATATGTGCATGAAGATAACTATGTCTGTTTCACACTTTCTTTCTGCATTTTTGGATTTAGGCAATTCTTTTCTATAAAATGCCAAATTGTTCAACATACCAGCTTAAATAAAATGCCTTTAAATTCTGACTTACTTTTTTCAATCAAGCCATCTTTTAAAGTATTTCAATACATTCATAACATGTTTCATCAATACTAACCCATGTACATAAACAGACAAAAAGAATATCAATATAAATATCCTTTGGATCAGGATTCATTTTGTTTTATCATAAAATTGACTTGCATGTCACTGTAGTGCATTTAATGTATTTTAAGAGGGATCTCTGTTAAAGGAATAAAAATGTATAAAAGGAGACATGCAACTACTAAGAAAGAACCAGATTTTTTTATCAACTATTTTGCTGCATTTATATTGTCCATTCGTCCATCCATTTTATAATCCATCCAGTCCAATTTAGGGTAGTAGGGGAACCTATTCCAGCAAGCAATGGGGAAAAGGCAAGATACACCTTGGATGGGTTGCCAGTCCATTGCTGGGCACACGGAGACACAGACACTCACACACTTACAGCAGGATCAATTTTCCTGGAAACCAATTAACCTACCACTATGTGTCTGGACTGAAGGAGGAAACCAGAGCACCCACAGAAATCCCATGCAAACACAGTAAGAACATGCAAACTTCATGCAGTTAGCACTCCAGCAAGTAAACACATGACCCCAGCACCATGAGGCAGAAATGCTAACCACTGTGCCACTATGCCACCTATTTATATTGCCCTCTTTTTTAAAATTGTGGTTTAGTCTGTGGTCAGAATTTCAATGAAAAGAGTAATGCTAATTAAAACTTTTCAGAAGAGTCTACAGTACATCTTAATTTTGAATGACAGATAATACTGCTATATCTGAATACATCCAAATAATGTCTTATCTTAAGACAAATAAAAAACAAAATTAATTTATTTTGGAATCAGAAATTGATCACTTGTTCATACTCTTTCATTCTTTCAATTCTTTCGGAACTGTATTTCTCTGTTTAAAGAATGGTTTTGCAATTATACGGACCTCAGAAAAACAATGTTGTTATTCTGACATTGCTGGTTTCAAGAACATTCAGAACAAGACTGTTTTGTGATTCAGCCTTCCACTACTTTAAGTAATGTTTTCAATGTTTAGGCAGAAATGAAAGAGCTCATAGTTCTGAACTAAAACATTTTTTTTCTCTTTGTACATTTTCAACTGAATAAACCCATATTTCCAAAAACCAACAGCCTATATTTGCCAGATGTTAAGTATCCCAGCTTTATATTGTATTTTCCTTTTTTAAGCATTTGTTTTCTTGTGGCTGGGCTGTATCAATTGTGTGTAAAAACATACAGTATACTTTTTATTCCACCACTAATTTTGAATCTACAACTTTTTTTAATGAACTTGTTTTTCTCTTTTGAATGACAGGAAGGTACAGTACACATACTTCTTCACTTATTAATGCTTATTTGAATTATGAAAAGTACACTTATCACACCCATCAAGCACTTTCCACACCATTAGTCTAATTACAGTTCCTATGGGAGACTGGTCCCAAAAAGATTCAAGGGAATTTCTGCAGAATTCTATTCTAAACCCAAACCCAAATCATTGGCCAACCTCAATTTTAGGAAGCTAAACCTGAAGGCTCACACCTGAAGAAGGCTCCACGGCCGAAACATTAGGGACATCTTTCTAATATGGTTTTCACTCCCCCCTTTTGCCCTCAGAACTGCTTAAATTCATTGGAAAATGATTCAACAAGGTGTCAAAAGCATTCTACAGGGATACAGGCCCATGCTGATTCCAGTGCCTCTCAGAGTTGTGTTGAGTTGGCTGGTAGTAGATGTCTACTCCAAATTGCTCGTTCCATCTGCTTCCATTAAGGGCAACACTAGATTGGCAATGATGTTCATATATTCTGAGCCATTCAAATGTTGCTCCACATATATTAAGGGGCCCAATCTGTACCAATAAAATATCCCCCCCCCCCATCACCACCACCAGTTGATAAGATAGGATCACTTTATTAGCCATATACAATTTCTTTAGGAAATTCATTCAGAATTTGTATTTTCGCTTACCCCAGCTTGCTCTCCATGAGACACAGAGATCAGTCATTTATACAGCACCCCTGGAGCAGTTTGGGTTAAGGGCCTTGCTCGGGGGCCTAGAGTAGGATTTCTCTGGTGGCTGCAGGATTTGAACCAGCAACCGTCTAGCCACAGGTGCAGATCCTTTGCCACAGTGCCACCACTCCACCCTCCTTTTTTTAAGATAAGATTCATGGTATGATGGAAAAGAAGTTGCAAAGAGTTCAGCAGGACTGGGATGCAAACTCTGATACACTGCTCCATCCTCTCTTCAGACAGCAATTTATCTACTTGCAATGCTGGATCAGCTCCTGAGCAGGGTCACAGCACTATCCAAAACTTAAACAGTAGAAACACAACAAGCTTTTCTAGCTTGCACACTTCCTAAAGAAATAGTTTGCATTTACTTTGTGCTTGGTTCAATGCTTGATAGGTATAGCATAAAATGTTTATCTTGATATAAATTTAATGTAACACTATGCAATGCTATTTACCTCAAATTACAATTCGAGTTTATTAATACTTAGTTGTTCTATATCTTAGCAACTTAGACTTTTCTAATTCTCTATTTTCCAACCCCTCTCTTATCTTCTTGCATAAGCCTTTTGTTTGTTATTATTTTTATTCCTATCTATCTTACCTATCTTTCAGAAGTCTTTTCACTCTAGCTCTGTTCCAGCGCTGCGAAAAAAGGAATAAGTGTGCCAGTACCCAAAAAGCCTTGTCCCTCAGATAATAATGACTACAGACCAGTAGCACTGACATCTGTTGTTATGAAATGTTTTGAGAGAATTATGGTATCCATGATGTGCTCAGAAGTGAGGATCCTCAGAGTACTGGATCCGTATCAGTTTGCATATAAACACCGGCGGGGCACCGATGATGCATTTAACAGCATCATGCATCAGGTTCTTAAACACCTAGAGGACCCAAATGCCTATGCATGGCTGCTGTTTGCTGACTTCAGCTCTGCGTTTAATACGCTGCATCCCCATCTATTGATGAGCAAGTTGAAGCAAATGTCTGTTAACCATAACATTATAAGATGGTATCACTAATTTTTAACAAACCATACACAGTATGTCTGGGTCAATGAAGCTCTTTCGGAGTCATGATCCATTAGCACAGGTGCCCCTCAGGGCTATGTTAGCTTACCAGTTCTGTTTACACTTTATACAAATGATTGCATGAGCAGTAGTCAAAGGAACTTCATTTTCAAATTCTCAGATGATACAGCTGATATACCTGTGCTTGGCTTAATGTATAGAGGAAGCAGTTCACCTGTGTACATGTCAGAAATCCAAAGGTTTGTGTAATAGTGCGACAACAATAGCCTAATTTTGAATGTTAATAAAACAAAAAAAAATGTATTTATCCCAGAGCAGTGATCACTCACATGTAGTAATCCACAATGGACTTATCACTCAGGTTGATTCATATAAGTACTTAGGAGTACACATAGACAGTAACCTGTGCTGGACTACTCATGCCCCAAAGTTCATCAGTTCTTATATTTCTTGCGAAGACTAAGAGTATTTGGGGTTCGACAGGAAATAATGCTTCTCTTTTACCATACTGTAATCGAGAGAATTATCAGATATGGTATAACAGTGTGTTTTGGTAATTTATCAGTTTGCAAATTACCCGTCTCATCCAAACACAATGAAGGTCATGGGAGTGAAACAGCATCCCTCCCTGCAGACAATCTTGGAAAAAGCCATAATCAAACAGGCAGGAAAAATTATACCAGATCCTTCCCACATCCTCAATTCTGAATACCGACTTCTTCTTTCTGGCAAACATTTTAGGGTTCCCAAATGTAACTCAAACAGATAGAAACATGTCTTTGTTCCACTATCCATTAAAGCTGTAAATGCAAATGGAAAGGATAAACACAATTGACATTTACAACCTGTGTGCAATATGTTTTGTAATGTGTTATACATGTTATATGTTGTTTCTGATGCAGCCATTCAAAATGAGTGAGGTACGCTGCGGTAAAACACAGTGGGTGTACTGCAATATACCTCATTATACCGTATGCAATTTAGATTATGATAATAGTATCCGGAAGCACCTTGTAACACCTTGTAAAACTGCCAGGTGGAGCTAATGAAGCTTACCGTCTCATGTACAGCATTTGAGCTGTCACCAGAAAACACTGCTGAGGGACAATCTTTTTCCAATTAAGAATTTAAGTTGTATACTCTTTAGACTTTTAATAATTTTAAACTGTGTACTACAGCATGTTAATCATTAAACATGAAAAAGTTTGTATATTTTATAAAACCAAGATTGCTAAGTTGGACAAAAGTACACAACCTTTCACCTTCATCATAAATATTTTAATTATGCAGAAATATTTTATGCATCAAAGTCTTTACAGAAGATATTACTAATAATATTAATAATGAATGACCTTGGACAGCCTGTAAGCTCAAAGTATTACTGTATTCTTCATCTGCATCTGTTTAACTGTTGCAACATGAAAATACTTTATTTTTCCTTTGACAAAAAGTAACACCACAGCATTTCATTGATCTGATCACGTATTCGTTTCCAATTATACAAAGTAAGTTTTGAGAATCTCCGATTTACCATGCCTTTCACATGCTTATAAACTATATTGATTTGGGAACATAAACATATTATGTAAACTGTATATGGCTGGTGAAAATTCTTCCACAAGGATTGTACCTTTAAAGCAGAGAACACCACACCAAGCTTTTTCAGCTTCGTATGTTGCTCAAGCCATTTCTGTTTGAAACTTTCTTTAGTCATAGAGGTGGGAACACGTCTCCCCCCTCCCCCTTCCCTCTTCCTGCCTCACCTGTTCCCATTTTTTAACCATTCTGTGTCCGAATCACAGCTGGTGATAGCAGGGAGAGAAAAAGAGTGAGATGTAACGTATGTTTGAACACAGTCTTGCAATTTAATGTTTTTACAAGATGTGGAAATGCAACAATTTATCACAGTGTGAATTTTAATACTAATTATTGATTACTAATAGTTTATGCACATGTCTCATGAAAACAGGTGTGCCAAAATCGTTTTCTAACTTCAAGCTTTACCGCGGTTAAAACTGAAGAAAAAAAATGACACTGAAAAAGTTACAAGAAGCTTGAAATTATTATTATTAAATTAAAACTGTTAATAATGACCAGACACATTATTATTGTTTCAGTGGTATTTTTAATACCGCTTTGCTATTCTTGATTCTAATTACAATATATACGATTTCATTTTAACGCTTGAGGCGTCTGTTAAATTTCCCCACTAAATAAAGTGTTTTGCATTAAACCGGTTGAACAGTTGTTAACCATACTGTAGTTTTTGTTAACACAACACAACATGGTCACCTTGAAAAAAATGACCGCGTGCACTTTTCCTTCCCTCCTAACCCTATTCTACTCGTAAATACCCCTACAGTATATTCTCATGTACGAGGACATAATGTAATTTCACAAAGACTCTGAAGAATAATAGATGCTTCTAGAAGTCAGTGTTACATCATCATGGAAAAAGTCAGATATTGTCCAAAAATACAAGGTAAAAGATATGTTTAACAACTCAAGTGATAGAAGAAAATTCTTCCATAATCCATTGAGAAATGCTCAGGGTGTTATCTGCAGGTGGCTTCGTCTTTTCCATCATTATAATCAAAGTGGAATATAGATTGAGCAATGGAGAAGTCTCTATCTAATGATTGATATCTTACCTGAAGTGATTTCTATCTTGTTTCAAATTATCCTACATATCTTTCTTGGGACCAGTGCCTTTATAGTTACCCTCATAAAGCTGTCTGTATACCATCTGTATCCCTGTAACATTTTAAAGGTCATGTTTCAACTGAGTAGTTTTCAAAAGGTTGCTGATGTAAAACAAGTTGAGAGTGGCAGTCTTCTGGAGGAACTTAAAAGCTACAGTTCCATCCCTATAAGCTGCCATGTTGTATTTTCTAAACTTCATATGCAGGTGAAAGCAGTTTAGGATACCTTGCACTATAGTGCAGGTTGACGCCATTACAATGTGAAAAATAGCCATTAAAATCTAAGCACTCACAGCTGTGAGGTTTTTATGTACACTGGGAATCTCTGGGAAACACTGGGAAAGTTGTAAGAATGACTCTTTTCAGAAATTCTATGTATATTTAAGCTAAAGATATCTTAAAACTAGGATCTGTTTCAATAATGACAGAAATACTAACAATGCTCAACCTTAAATAATAATACAACATATACAGTAACCATAGTGTATTGTAATTAATTTAAACTTGAAATAATAATTTTATAACAACAGCAATTAAATTAGGATTGTCTCAGAAAGTTTCAGAAATCAGTACCCACTAGGAGCCCTTTTAAAAGAAGTACAGTCTATACAACATATTACAACACAGCATCATTAATTTACTGAGTATCTGAATGAATATTGTATGTATTTTGTTGTATTTGTTGTACTACAAAAACAACCTCTGCATGCTGATGTCTATACACTGAGGATTCTTCGTTCAAATGTACAGTAAGTACAAAAATTGTGCACTTGCAATGGCGAGAGCGTCTTATCTATTTTGTGTTGTGCTGTGAACATTCCCTTTCTGTGACTAATTTTAGCTTCACAAGACCAAAATAGAAATGACTTCACAAACCAAGATAAATTAAGTTTTAAATAATAAAATACATACAAATACATTCTAATAACTATGTGAGTACTTTTACCTGTAAATATATGTATGTTTTCAAGGCTGGTAATAACCAGAGTCTGTGGATATTTGCTGAGCAAATTGGTATTACAAATGGTAAATACCTGCACATAAGCACCTTATTCTTTATTAGGCTATTGGTTTAGTGAACGGCAGCTTTTATTAAGAAGCTGTACAATGTTCTGTTCCACAAAGGTACATCCTGAAACTTTGGAAGTTTGCAAAAATGAAAATCATCAATCAAGCAGTCATTAATACCACCTCAACAGCTGGATACAGTTACTATAATAAATAACAGCAGCCACTTTTGTGAGTCATATTTGTCTTTTGATAAATAAATTTATGTTATAAATGACTTAGGCCATGATTATGCAAAGAAGCAATGTGACTCCTTCTGAATCGAACAATAAGGATTTAGTTATTCCTAAATTTAAAATACACAATGCCAAAGTGGCATCTCCTTTTTTGAGTTCTTCATATACAGTATGTATTGTGCATTTTTGGCCCCTACCCCTATCAAATACATACTTTTGTATAAAGTTTTTTTTGTTTATCTTCATGATGATTAGGAAAGCAACTGATACTGAGGGTGGGCAGAGTGATGCATTGGTTAGCATTACTGGCTCACAGCCCTGGAGCCCAGGGTTCAGTTCTAGACTTGGGGTGCTATCTGTGTGGTCAATGTATGTTGTCCCTGTGTTTGTATGGGTTTCTTCTGGGTGCTCAGGTTTCTTCCGACATACTAAAGACACATCTGTAGTTTAATTGGCTTCTGGGGAATTGTGCCTGGTGTGAGTGTGTGTTTCTGTGTGTGCCTGGTATGGAATGGCATCCTTTTCTGGGTGTATCCTGCTTTGCACCCGTTGGTTGCTTGGATAGGCTCCAGCTCCTCCGCAATCCTGAGTTGGATAAAGTAGTTACAAATGGATGAAGGAAAAAACAGTAGAGCATCAGACAAGTTGAGAATTTAAGGAATTTAAAATTACTATGCATTTGGAACTTGAATAGTAAGGTTATGGGGTATATACACTGACAGGAAGTAAAAACACAACTAATGAGCACTGGGACCAACAGCAAATCCTGTTTTTAAAATCAAATATTACATATTACAAATACTTTTTTTTAAATGTAGTATTGTAGTGACAAGGCCTATTATTTCAGTTAGAATAACTGATCTTTGTGTGGCTTGATAAAACAGCCTGGTGCCTCTTCATAAATGCAGAGGAATGTAGCTAAGGAGGCTCATTTGATAAGAGTCACATAAAGATGTATCCGTGCTGTACGTTTAATGATATATAGAGCTGATGGGCTCCAGCCTCTTTCGGCTGGGTTCTTCCCAAAGACCACATATCAAAGTCTACTATTCATCATCCGAAAGAAGATCCACCATGGACTGATCTGTAGAGTGATTACCAGAAACAAATCTGATAACATAACAGCCAATAACCAACTTGTGATGTCAAACCTTAAAAGCAAGTATACACATTATTCTGTGGTTACTCAGTAGGTCTCCAATCTCTTTCCATCTAAATTGAACTTTTCCATCCGTTACTGGCAGCAGTCCTTGTTAAGATTTTAACTTTTCTTCAAGAAGCCAGGCCGAAAGAGTTAGTCAGTGAAGTACAGGGTTCTGCCCAAGATATTCTTTTTAACGTGAGGAAAAGTTCTTTCTCTCTAAACAACCTGAACCGGGACCCGCCCATCATAGACATGGTGCGTGTCGGATCACAAACCAATGCAGATCAGCTCCACCTGTCAGCAAAAAAAAATTATCTAAGATGCATGGAAATAAATGCTTACTGTAAAACTTCATTATTCAGATCATAATTCTAGATTATGCATGTAACTGTCCAACTACTTACATCTCAGCCTTTCTCGACAGCCTCATGAGACCGCTGGTTGAAGATCTTCCCTCATACATCAAAGACACCAACCACGCGCTCCAACTTTTTAATGATTTCCAATTTCAGGGTACCGAATGCTACATTTTTACCCCATAATGTAGGCCTTACAGCCCTCAAGCACACACTGGACAAACGCACAGTGCTTGATCCACCCACCCACACCCTGGTACGCCTTTCAGAATTGGTCCTCACACTGAACGCATTCTCTTTCAATAATCTTTTTTACCAACAGGTCAGTGGAGTTGCCATGGGCACCAGAATGGGACCCAGCTATGCCAACATTTTTGTCGGCTGGGTAGAAGAACGCTTCTTCGCTTCCTACACTGGCTATGTCCCTGACCTCTACAAATGATATATTGATGACTGTGTCGGTGCCGCCACATGCTCCAACGATCAGCTTGAATTCTTCCTGCACCATTTCACCAACTTTCACCCGTCCCTCAAATATATGGTTAACATATCTCCCACCACTCTTCCGTTTCTAGACATCCACTTGTCTATCAACTACCCCCGACTGTCCACTTCAGTTTATTACAAACCCACGGATTCACACAGCTACCTCCTGTACAGCTCATTTCACCCCAACCACACTAAAAACTCTCTTCCTTTTTCACAGTTCTTAGGTTACGACGACATCGACTTCGAGAACCAAGCCCTCGAAATGTACTCATTTTTCATCAACAGAGGATACCCCAGCAGTGTGATTGACAGGGCCCTTGCCCGAGCCAAAAACACCCCCCGGACCATCAACCCAATCAGGAACTCCCGCCGTAACAACCGCATTCCTTTGGTGCTCCCTTACCACCCTAACACACTTCCTATCCCCAGGACCATTAACCACAACTTTTCCATCCTACAGGATGATCCCTCCATTAGGGCCCTCTTTTCTGATCGCACTATCATCTCATATAGCTGACCACCTAATCTGCGTAACCTCCTTGTTCACAGCTCCCTTGACCGCCCTCAACAACCATCCACACCAGGCACTTTCCCTTGCAACAGAGCTCGCTGTATCACCTGCAAGTACACAGCCACCACCACACTCATTCAAGGCCCCTCAGGACAATTCCGGATCACCCAGACAAAATCTTGTACCTCCAGCAACCTTATTTACTGTATCTCTTGCAGTAAATGCCCAGACATCTACATTGGAGAAACAGGAAGGAGACTCGGAGACCGCTTCAGAGAACACGTCAGGGCTGTGAAGATTAAAGATCTCTCCAAGCCCATTGTTTCTCATTTCACCTCTGACGGCCACGACCACTCTAATCTCTCCGTCTGTGTTCTCAAAGACGGTTATCTGAACTCATACATCAGAAAGACCACCGAAACTAAAATTATTCTGCAGCTAGGATCACACATTCTCCCTTCCCTTAACAACAGACTACTGTTCTTTTAAATTTTCTCCATTCATTGGAAGTTTCATTTCACACCTCTCTGCACCCATTCTGACTTCACACCTCTTGATTGGCCTCTCTTTCCGTCCCCTGCTCCCGCCTCTCACTCCTCCTCCCTCCCAACCTTTGTTCTCCTGCTACTTTACCTTTGCCTACTGCCCTGTCTCTCTCACACCTGAAGAAGGCTCCACGGCCGAAACGTTGTGTTCTCTTTCTTCTTTTTTTCAGCATGGAATAAACCTATTACTTGTTCCTTTGCAGCCTACGCATGCTGACGCAGCTACCCACCTGAACTACATAATTCTAGATAGTTGAACAATTAATCCAAAGGCATTGGATGTTTAGCTCATAACAGTAAATGCATATTTGCTTGTGTCAGATTATATAAATGTTATTTAGTTATATGTGAATGTTATATGTGTAGAACCTATGAGCTAGACTGTAACATGTTATACTCAATGCATATTGTAACTCTGAATTTATTGACTATGATCTTTGTAATTCCTGTTCAAAGCAGATTGTTTCACAGATACACTCTATATTTTGATTATAGGTCAGCATGTTATATATTGTATATTTAGAATCCATTTATGAGATTGTAAATTATTATTATTTTTGATTGGTCCATCAAGTACTCTTCCAATTTACTGTCACAATTTCTGATTGTAACAGCAAATTAGAACCCCCATCTTCTATAGTATATAGATTTTAAGAGCATTAATCTGATGTATGGCCAAGCCAGTCCTCTACCATTGATCTTAGGGAAAGATTTCTAGTTCACTTGAACTCTACAGATTTTACTTGCACAGTTGCAACAGATATTCCACTGAAATAACATTTTGATTACACTAGGAGTAATAAATTTAACATTTTAAATAATTTATTTTGTAATCTTCATGGAAATAAATTATTTATTTTGTAATCTTTGATGAAAAAAACTTGTTAAACTGCCTCTTCTTGAATGCTTAGTTTCTATATTAAAGAAAAATAATATTTTTTTATTGAGCTTCAATCATAGCATTACTAGGTACAGGTATATATATATATTGCAGTCTTTTGTCTGTGTATTTTGCGTATTTTGATACACCTGTACAGATACCTGTAAATCTTTAAATATCTTCCCTACTTACAACATGTGTGTTACTGCATATAGTATACAGTACAGAGAGGAAAGAAATTAAGATGCTTATTTGAAATAGGTAATCCAAATATAATTTTCTAAAGTATCTGTGTTTCTCTGTTTTTTTTCATTTATAAATAGAGGTCACAGCATGGATGACTTACAAATTAAATGACTCAACTTAACTATTCAGTTTAAAGCAATTAGAACCAGTGATGTATGATAAGGGAGGTACTCAAATTACCAAGTCTAGGGAACCTAATAATAGACTTACTGAACCCTCAAAAGGGTATTCATTTATGTACAGTAAGTGATATACTTTAGCAAGGAACTGAAGACTAAAGTAGCCTATTGGATTAAGAATTGATTTAGAACGGCTTTTTGCAAAGTAGCCAAGAGGTGTAAGAATATACTGAGGTCTAACAGCTGCTATTCTGTCTTCTGTAGTATACCTGTTTATGAAAAAGACATTTGATGTCTCTAAGATCTCGTTCCCATTGTTCTGAGGAATTTATGTGGCCAGATGTTTAGCTTCCAGCTATCCTTCAATACAAACTTTAGAATTAAATGTATTTTTAACAGCAAATATATTTTAACAATAGCTTACTATTAAAATGAAATAAAAGTCTCATTGCTAAAGACTGAACTAAATTCTTCCCATAATGTGAAATATATTAAAGATATAAAAAATTATGCTGTAAATAATTACACAGATGCAGCCATTCAAAAACTGGTTTGATATACTATTTTTGCTTCAGTGGTGGAGTTTAGTCCACTCTATCCAAGTGTTAATCTGACTGGAATAAAACCCTGGCTTTCACAAAATTGGTAACAGGTTGACAAAATTCTTCACTTCTATTTAGCCTTAAATTTTATTGTTGTTTTTGCAAAGGGGTTTCTTAGTTAACAGATTGTTAGTCACGTCACTGAAGGAGTCTAACAAACTGGCAAGAGCAGCCAAATCATTTGCCATTTCATGTGAGCTGACTGTTTTTCTTAAGCAGTAAGAACTGTGGCTTCATACAAACATCTCCTAAAAAATCCTGCATAATCCTGCAGGTGGCTGGCATGAAAATGAACAGCTTCAAACCTGTTACACATTGTGATTACCAGTAATGGGGGAATTGCAGGCTCCATTTCCAGCACCAATTGACAGAACCACAATTGTGGACATGGCAGGCATTGAACACATTTTACAGCAGTGACAAGTTCTATTACCTTCACAAAAGTTCTATTTTTCTCCAAATATTGCCCACTGAGAAGCTGAGCTATGCATTTTTTTGACATTCATGAAACTCTGAGATACTGAGTTCCCAAATGTTTCTTATACTGTATATGCTGCATTGCTGGTGAATAAAACAGTAATTTTATCAATAGTAATTCTGCAATTCCACTGCTTTGTTACTCAAAATTGTTAAGTATTAATAGTCCATTACCTATGTAGCGGCAAGGCTTATTAAAATACATGAATTAAGCTTTCTGTTCCCTTGCCAGTCCCTCTCTCTTTCATCTCAGTGGTGCTTGATACTGAGAGAGGCCATTCCATTTGGTTAACAATTAAGGTTTTTCTAGCTGATAGAGTGTTCTGATAAGGAGCAACTCCCAATTCCTGATATTCTCCAGCAACCTTAATAAATGTTAATCTCTGGCGCCTTAACGTCTGAGATTCCAAGGGAGAGTCTGATTCAAAGTTGGTTTACGACCCTAAGGTCAGAGGGCATGGTTACTCATCATCAACCAATCAGGAACTGGTAGGGCATGTTAACCCCACGTGGGTCTCGGATGCCCATGAAACTTTCAACCAATGAACAACCTGCAGTTCCTCTAGGTAAAAACAGGCAACACAGAGCGCCTGTGGAACGGTTCGCAGGGCAGAACAGATCAGAAGGGCAGAACAGTTCCCAAGGGAACACAGTTCCCAAGCGCAGAACATTCTCGCAGGACATTCTCCTGGACATTCAGCCTCAGGGCTCCACCTGAGCATCCTCAGACTCAGCCCGGACCACCATGTAACGGCCAGTGTGTCCGAGTGCAGGACTTTTCTTTGTTCTAAGAGTCAAGGACAGAGGTTGCCAGCGCGTAACCAAAGGATCCACCTGAGGTTAGCATCAGCAGCAAGCCTCGTGAACAGGTCAGAACTGTGGACAGCTAAGCATTCAGGACTAGTGCTTCATCAGGAACGAACCAGTCTTCTTCCTAACCTGCTGGGACCCGCAGTCATTTTTCTCCTGTGCACAAACTTTGCTAGTTTCAGCCAACACTAACTAGCTGATTTTCAGAGAGCATCAGCACCGCATTGCAGGAATCTTCCTCACCATGTCGCATGTTCTTTCTGTCTGCAGGAGATTTGAATCCCCACAGATTGGATGAGTATTCAACATTCTGCATTACTGCTGGAGAATTCAATTGTTATCCCAACCAGTTGATATCAATTTAATTTGTATGAGTGATGTACTTGTTTTGACTATCTAGTGTAGAAGTTGTAACCAAGTTCATTTACAAAACTGTCTCAATGAATGATATACTGAACGTATGTCCCTCTTGGTTTGTAACTCTTCGTGACTGAATATATGTCTTTGGTATTCTGCTAACCCTCTCGATAAGATCTGTTATGTTTATATGCACATTTTATGTATTAATAAATGTATTTAGTGTATTAGTACCCGTGTGTGTGCGTTGTTTGAGTTATCCCTCAAAGTTGGATTCTAATACCATCAAAAGAATCATTTTGTGACTTACTGCTACAATTAAGAATTGTCCCAGTAAATGCACAACCCCTACATTACTGGTGCCTTGGGAGAGGATACTACACCTATTAATAAAAACTTCACTTCCATACTACTTTAACCATTGTCCTCTTAGATGTCTGAGAACAGCAGAGATACAGTAGCAAGGCCCCTAGTGGTTCTACCTCACAGGGCACACAGGGCACAGCCAGGATATTTAGTATGTAGGGTCCTTCAGCATCAGTACATCAGTCAGCTACAGTACTACTCAGCTACTGAAGTCTTATTTCAGAATACTGTTACAGGTGTAGGTGACTAGGAAATGTCTCTAAGAGTTTAGATAAAGTGTGTAACACCTGACAATGTAAATATTTACAGTGTCAAAGCAGAGGGGATGTTTGCTGAGATGTAGGGGGTCCAGAGAATTTGATCAAAGCACATCATAAAGTTTACTTGGTTTACCTTAATTAATAAAAATGTTACTCCACAAGAGCTTGGGGTGAGTTTTGAAAACAGAGAAAAGGATTATGGTTTGTACGGATGTAGCAGTAAAAGATTTGTGAGATGAAGTAAAGGAGGAGAAAACATATGTTGCAGTGACAGTGGTTAGTGAAAGGGCAGAGGTGTGCAAAGATAAGATAGCAAAGATAGAAAGCTGATTGAAGGCTTTAGAGAATGAGTTGTTCACTAAATGGGAGAGAGGTATTTTGCTTGGGTGTAACACAACAGAAGCTCTAATTCTGTTTATGAGATCAAGTCTCTGTGGGAGATCAAGTAGTAGGGACAGAGCAACCCACTATGGGATGCCAAGCAGAACAGGCAACAGATTCACAAACATCGCTCGATCAGACTCCCAGGCTGTAGTTTAGGACCCTATGCAGATGGTATAATCTGGAAGTAAGTGGAGAAGGACAACAGGGAAAAGACGTAGAGGATCAGGACGGGTTGACAGACAAGGGGGCATGACAATGGTGATCTGGTGGTGGGGGAGCATGGCACAGAAAAAGAAGTTCAAATAGTCCAAGGGGGAAATCCGGGGCTCAGTCCAAAATCCAAAACCTGGTGATCCATCCAAGACGAGACAAACAAGGTCAAAAACCAGAACAGGATCTGGAACAAGAAAGGGAATAAAACCAGGGTAATGAGTCCAGGCACTCCAAGCCCCGGACTCAGATGGTCAGGAGGCCTATGCTGCCGGGTCTCTCCTGGACCCACTGGTATTCAGGCTTCCAGGAGTCCATCTCCCAATGCTGAGCCAGGAGTAGTGGGAGCACCAGGCTTAAATATTGGCAGACTAAACAGGGGGCATGAAGTTTGAAATTAGCATTGCACTTTGAGGGAGAAGCAATACAGATTCTGAACACATTACAAGGAGAAAAGGCACAGAACTATGATTAACGTCTGGATGCTTTAACTGAAATATGGACAAAGAGGAGGAGGTGGTCCCCGGTGAAGAGACAGATAGCAATCTTGAACTGGGAGACATAAGGATGCTAGACTTAGTGTGGCTGTAACACCAAAACAATATAAATATGAAGGTAGTGTATCTGCACATACTGTCAATGAAAAGGCCATAGTGGAAATTTCTGTGAGAAATTAAAGAGACAAGAATGGAGAAGTGGTGAAGCCATAGCAGAGCTAGCAGGGGACTAATCTTTTCACACTGGCATTGCTCCTGGTTAAGCATTAAACCAATGACTGGCTTGATCCCTCAGAAAAAGGAAATGGAGTGAAGTTGGATTCTGATTTTTGCTTTATGATTATGTTGATTCCCTAATGTGAGTAAAGTTTTGTTATGTTTTAACAGTTAACAATCATTTTGTTATGTTATTTGTTTTTGTTTGTGATGCACTACAGTTTTGTTATTATTGTTTTGTTTCATTTTACATATGGGAATTGTTTTAGTTATTTTTATTCCACAATCTCCTTGCAGCATTTTTCTTGCTTTAAGTCCTTTACTATAGTTTTTATGTTGTATTGTTGTTATTGGGTTTATTTTTATTAGTTAAAGACATGTCAGAAAATGACTTTTGCTTGTTTATTTTAGTTTTAAAACCTGTTATGGTTCTGTTTAGAATATAATTGTTTTAGAACTTTAGAATTGTTCTTTAGTGAGTTTATATAGGTCTCTGGTCTCTTAGTTTAGTGCTGGTATTCAAATGTTGGTACACAAGTGCAGCTTTCATGTTAATCATATATGTAGGAATCAGATTAATCAGGTTAATCACATTAATAGCCTATCAGCATTGTCTTCTGATCAGTGGAGACCATGACCACCCAAATATTCCTATATTTAGGTAAAGGGTAACTTGATTGTTATCCTTTGATTATGGCTTTACCAACCTCTGTCATTGTTTAATGTCTTGGTCACTTTAAATAAACAGTTTTACTTTAAAGTACAGAAAAAGTTACAGATTTTCTCACTTTAGAAAATGTAACAGTACAGATGCAGCCATTCAGGATGCACAGTATTTCTTCTAAATGCATTATCTGTAATACGACACGTTGTGTTATGTAATTCACTGGCCAAAGATGATAGATACTGTAGGTGGCACTTGTGGTGCATTAGATGTTAGTGAAACGATTGCTTCATTTAATCTGTTTCTCTGCTGTGCACGTTTAAATCCACTTAACATGGAATATTAATATGGAATTTTACAAAACAAAACTCTATACTTGCTGTTCTTATTGTTGTAAAAAACAACAAAAACATTTTGCATAACAAAAACATAAAATATGCAGACATTAGGTTTAGATCAGATACACTAGTTGGTGTCGGAACTATTGAGTTTTTATAATTTCCCTGAGAGAAGGGTCCAACAGTAGTAGCAAAAACATTCTTATGTGTTAACACAAATTCATCTTCTAACACAGCTGCTTGTAAGAGCAACTTACTGGTAACTTACTGCTCAATGAAATAAGCTAAAATACAGCCAGAAAGACAACTTTTAAATTCTTCAAGCAAAATGAACTGTTTAAGTTTGTCAAAATCAGCTACTTTGCAAGCAGTACATGACTTCTCAAAATATATCTCTTTCTCTTGTGTAAACTCGTGTAAACATGGGTTTGATTATTTTATAATTTCGAAACTATTGACGGTATGCCTCAGGGACAAATTCATAGTATAACCAAAACAAAACACCTGCTGAGCACACTGTGATCTTGACATGCAGGTGTGAAGTGGGGTTAATAACTTCTGTTTTAAAATGTTTCAAATTTGTGTTAAGATTGGTATCTGTATCTGTATCTTGTACTGTTAATACAATGGCAATTATAATTGCTGATCTACTGATCATTGCCTAATATTGTGAATATCATAAACGTGTGTTGTACCGATGAAGTGGTTGTTGGGATTACTCAGAGATTCTGTCTTAGTGTTTTCATGTGCTATGTTGATGTTAAAGAAATCAATCGATAAATCAAATACACATTTTTTATTTATTCATGTATTACATATTGTTAAGTCACACTGTTAGGCTATACACTGCAATGAGGAACACAAAATCATACCCAGGACTATTTTCAGGATTTTTTAAGCAGCTCTTTCTTGTCTCCCAATGTTCCATATACTGTATGCAAATCACATGAAGTCAGATCCACAGATATAAATTTATATAGTTAGAACAAGCGCATCAAAAGTTTTTCAAAATAACCACCATACGTTATTGAGTTAAAGACTTTGATGCATAAAAAATGTTTAGGATGAAGGTGAATTAGTGTTGTGTACTTTGTTTTTTATATTTAGCTACCACTACCATCTACTGTATTTACATTAGTTATATATTACATATGAGACCTCATGGATTTAAAGCCACTACAATACACTACGTGTGAAATATATTTTTCATCATCACAATTTTAAGTTAAATTGTTTCCTGATTATTCATTGCTGAAAATTTGCATTAAGACAAAATATAGATTCAATGCGATATAAACCTGAAAGAAGCCCATCATGTTCACAACAAGCTACAGTATAATAATGAACTATTTTTAATATATCCAACTGGGTAATTTTGTTTTTTCAAAATAGCCTGACTTCCTTTTTAAATTAATCTGATATTTAATATACTGTAAAACACAGTTTAAAATTACTAAAAGTCTAAACATTATGCAACATAAATAGATTGTCTTGAGGAACTCAGCATTGAACAGGATTTGAAAACAGGCAATTTTCGGCAACATTATCCAGACAAAACCCAATTAGAGCTTAGTATTTGAACATTATTGGAGAGAGCTTCCTGTTCTGTGTTTATTTTGGGAACCTGGCTTTCCTGAGTCAAGAATATCTCAGCTAAAGATGCCCTTTCCTGCTTGTGAGTGCATTTTTAGGAAAGGAAAGAGAGAGAGATTTAACTGCAGATTGTGCAGCATTTAGTTTAGAAGACAGCTTATCTCTTATTTTGGCCCCTGTAGGCATTATTTAAGAGTCATATACCTGGTAGCAGTCTGGGGTTTTCTGGATCATTAAAATGTTAGGTCTCTAGAACACCTTGGCTGTACATACTGTAAAAACAGTAACTTCTGTGTTGTTTGTTTACATTACAGTTGTATGTTAATTTAGTGGTTGTATTGTTATTGTTAATAAATACTTCTTTTACCAAGTGTGCCTGTATTATTAATCTTTTCACCAAATATATACAAGAGAACATAGAATTCATGTGCCTCTAACTATACCAACCACTTGGATATAATGTGGAGAAATCTTTTACAAGTTGGGGGTTATCGTTTTAGTTATTGACTACACTGCTCGGTCAAATCCTGTTATTCATAATTTTCTTAACCATTTGTAACAATATTTATTCAGCAGATCTTTTAGATCTCTGACTTGTCTTTTAAATACATTTAGCAACTATCTTTTCAGGTATGACATGAGGCTGGTATGACATCAATGTTAACAGGGAGCTTCCCAGATAGCTTTTTGTAGATGGGTTATTTACGGCATGTAATGAAATGGTAGTTGTAAAGTAAACCTCTGTAAGTTTCTAAAATTTGGCCCTACAAGGTGTTCTTCAGTTCTTACATTGAACAGATTACTTGCTGACTTTTATGTATTAGTCTTTCTGACCATAGCCACTTCCAAGGTCTCAAACCTTACATTTACGCAAAGCACTCTCTAACCCTAACCCTAACCCTAACCCTAACCCTAACTAGGCTCACCATAGTTTTGTGTGTCCAGGAAGGCTGTCTACTATTGGGAATCACCCTGGACTGGGTTACACAAGCAAAACTATTTTAAGCTCATACTTGTTTTTTAAGCTCCTTCTCCCCACACTTCCTCACTTGATATTTTGAGTCACAGGCTAGTCAGTTCACTGCTTGCTTGTTTTCTCTGACCACGCACTTTACCAGAATGATCTCACAGATTTTGACCTTTACTTTCAACCCTTTGATTTTGCTCTTTTGGATTACGCCTCACGGACTTGTTTGCCATCTTGGACACTCGCTTCGCATAGGGTTCAGCTCGTTTATCAACACTCCGGTGTAACACATATGGTGTCATGGGAAGCTGGAGCCTACCCTGCAAGCAATGAGCGCAAGGCAGGGTACACCCTGGACGGAGTGCCAGTCCATCGCATTGCAAGTTCAAGCCAATCATACTTGGGGACAATTTTGAGGCCACGGTAAAGGCTGGGGGGAAAATTTGGCCGGGACACCGGGATAATTCCCTACTCTTATCGAGAAATGCCTGGGGATCTTTGATGACCACTGAGAGTCAGGTCCTTGGTTTAACATCTCATCCGAAAGACAGCACTACCATATGTACCTGTCCTATTTATTTAGATTTATGTTAGGTATATCAGAGCGCTGTTGAATAAACACTCAATAATAGCAATACATTCAGGAATTGACAAAACCTTGACATTCAAAGCATTGTGCCTAGGGAAATTATGGTAATAATAATAATAATAAACTTTATTTTATATAGCGCCTTTAAAGGTGGCTTCTCAAAGCGCTTTACAGGATGACAATAACAATAAATAAGAAGACTACAACAATAATTAAGAAGATTTCACAAGATAGGACACAATTATAATTACAACAATACAACAATAACAATAGAGGAGACCGTGGAAGGTGGTATTAAGAAGAGCAGAGGGGTGAAGAATGGAACCAGTTAAGTAAAGGCTTTTCTGAAGAAGAAGGTTTTGAGTCTAGATTTGAAGGAGTTTAGAGAAGGTGACTCTCTAGTATCCTTGGGCAAAGAGTTCCAGAGCTTGGGGGCATAGCAGGAGAAGGCCCTGTCGCCCATACAATGTAGACGGGCTTGGGGGACAGTAAGGAGGGCAGAATTTGAAGAGCGGAGGTTGCGAGGTGGGGAGTAGGGCGATAAAAGTTCAGACAGGTATTGAGGTGTCAAGCCATGTAAAGCCTTATAGGTGAGCATGAGGATTTTAAAGTCTACGCGGAATTTGACCGGAAGCCAGTGCAAGGACTCCAGGATAGGAGTATTTGAACACTTGCACTAGACCTGGTCAGGATTCTGGCTTCTGAATTTTGGACATACTGCAGCTTGTTCAGAGTAGATTTAGATACCCCAGGGAGTAGAGCATTGCAGTAGTCAATTCGAGAGAATACAAATATGTTGATCAGCTTTTCAGCCACAGTTAATGATAGCATAGGGCGTAATCTTGCGATATTTCTAAGGTGAAAAAGAGATGTTTTGACAGTATGCTGTACATGTGGGTCGAATGTTAAGCCAGAATCGAATATAACCCCAAGGTTTTTCAATTTTGATTGAAGCTCAAGTACAGAGCCATCTACAGACAGGGTTACAGGACTGGCTTTACGAAGTTGATGGGGGGTACCAATAAGCATGACTTCAGTCTTGTCACAGTTAAGATGAAGGAAGTTTTGAGTCATCCAAATTTTTATGTCAGAGATGCAATTAGATAGAATAGAGACAGCCACATCAGTGTCGGGTTTGGTATGGATGTATATTTTAGTATCGTCAGCGTAAAAATGAAAGCTGAGGCCATGTGATCTTAAAAGCTGACCAAGTGGGAACATGTAAATGCTGAAGAGCAAGGGGCCCAGTATTGAGCCCTGGGGGACACCAGACTTGACAAGACCAATTTCAGACCTGTACCCATTGAGAGAGACAAAGTGACAGCGATCAGTGAGGTAAGACTTAAACCATTTGAGGGGAGTGTCAGAGACTCTTGATGGTAGTTATCAGCTCACTACTGAAATTCATCTCGGTCAGCCTGTATAATATCTTGGATGACCAAGGTACTTTGCCAACCGAGGTGTCTATAACTAAATAGGGACAGGGAGTTCAAACCTACAAGATATATATTCTTCAGTATAAAGTCCTTACAGAAAATTTCACATAAGAAATAAACTTTACAAACAAATATCTCCTCAGTAATACTTACCCCCACTTGCCCACAGTATGTGTGACTCCTGGCAGACCACTTCTGTCAGGTTCAGCATGTTTACATTCACTCTCCAGATGTGAATTCAGGCCCCCCTCTATGTCCAGAGGGATATTCTGCCCCCCTCCATGTCATCTGGGCCTCTTCCCCCTGTCAGTGGGCATCTCAACATTCTCCAGCGTGGTGCTTCCATGAATGTCATAGACCATGTTTGGCCAAGATTGTCTTGTCTGCATTATTGCATCCTTTTGCCCCCTTAAACAATATAAGTGACCTACTTAAACTTGCTTCTAGGAGGAGATCTTTGGAATTCTAAAGACCTTATAGTTAGGATGAGATCCATAGCTTCTAATCCAAGATAATTTTTACTACAGGCTTGACTTAAAGTGCATTATTTTATCTTGGAAAAGCCACTTTGGGAGACCTAGCTGGAAAGCTAAGGTTGGTAAGGTTGTTGCTGGAAGAGCTGTAGGTTGGACCAATAGGGAGCATTCACCCTGGGATTGGTGTGAAGGTGCCCTCCTTCAGATGAGACATTAAACCGAGGTCCTGACTCTCTGTGGTCATTAAAAAGCCCAAAGTGTTTCTCGAAAGAGTAGGGGTATTAACCCTTAATAATTGAACTGTAACGGAACAGTTCTTTCCGGACCCTACGCAGACAACACAATCCGAAAGAGTGAGGAAACACTGGGGAAAAAGTCATGCAGGAATAGGGGATCAAAACAGGGGGCGTGTCCTTGGTGCACTGGTGTTCGGGGGGGAGTCCAGGGCAAACAATCCAGTAGTAACCCAAATGGGAAACCAAACACAAGCAAAGTCCAAAGCCGGGGAGTCCATCCGGGAACAAACAAGATAAAACCTAGAACTGGGTCGGAACCGGCGGAATAGGAAGGGGAACGGAGAATAAAACTTTAACGGGACCAGACGCTTCCAGGTCCCGGACTCGCATGATACGGAGATAAGATGCAGAGCCCGGATTAATGTCAGCGCACGGCTTTTAAGGTGAACTCGGAACAGGAGACAGATGCGGCCTTAAGGGGGAGGGACTACAGTCGTGACATGAACAGGGCCTCCTTATAATCCTCCTCTTTGAATTGGCTTCATTACTCTGCTCTCCTCTCCACTGATAGCTGTTGTGTGGTGAGCATACTGGTGCACTTTGGCTGTTGTCATTTCACTCAGGTGGGAGATACATGTTGATGGTTGGAGGGGAGTCCCCATTACCTGTAAGCACCTGTAAGTTCCAGAAAAGCTCTATATTAATGTAAAGATGATGATGATTATTATTATTAATAATAATAATTATTTTTATAATTTCTTTCACCATTACTCTCCCAATTATGCATCACATAAAAATGTCACTAATTTAATACCTTTAATATTTAATAAATACAATTATAATTTAATAAAATAAAAACATGTAAATCATTGATATATATCAGGAAAAACAATATGCCTAAAAAAGATGCCTGCAATACACCCTCGTTTATATCTGTCCAATTAGAGGTAATTCACCTTGCAATGACATGCTGTTTCCTGTTTTCTAGCACTCACTCTAAGTGTATACTTTACCTTAGTTTCCTGTGGCTTTTAATTTGTGAAATAACCATTTTATGAGTGACCTTATCAAATGTTTTCTAGAAATGTAATGAAAAAACCTCATGTTATATGCATTAGTGTTATCAACGGCCTAAATTGTGTAAGTCTTGTATGTTATACCATACCTTTCCTTTCAAAATCTCTTTCTAAATTTTAAGCCTGCCTCTTAAAATGTGAGATTGATTGTTCCACAGATTCCTGATGCACTATGGTCCCTCTTTTCATGTACAGTATATGGTCTATTTACAATCTATGAGTAAAGTTTAAAATCTAAGTGACTGATTGAATTATTTTAGATTGAGGTCTATGATTAACATCTTGTATTTCCTTAAGTAGAACTGGCAAAATATCATCAGATGTCCTAGCTCCTGTAAAACCTCAGTATTAGTTATGCTAAAATGTTTTAAAAAATAATTTGGCATGTTTACCATTTCTATACTATTTTCCATATTTCTCTTCTATCTTGCTACTTTTACAGTTCCTTTGTTGGTGGTATGTTGTGTATTTGTTTTCCCTCTGTATCACATACTGTATTAACTGTTCGATATTATTTTCTTCCTCTCTCTTTTTTTCAGCTGTACCTGTAGCTTGATAAACTCTCTATTATTGAACCACTGGGCCTGTAGAGCATTTTCTTCCCTCTCATATCTTCATAATTTCTCAATTAAATTAATTCAGTTTTAAGGATGAATTGATTTTTAAACTTCAAAAATATGTTTTGAAATAATATGATCCTTCTTCTATTGATTGTCAACATTTTAACTCTCATTCTTTCTTATGTCTATACCCTCTTTTTTGCTATCAACTTTGAAAATGTTTTATACACTACCATCCCACCACTCTTTTTATTCTGCATGTCTTTCTGGAAAACATGTACACATTACATTTACATTAATCTCCATCATTCTTTCTCAGCTATGTTTCTCTGTTATTTTTCAAAATGTCATAGTTTCCTGTTAATATGATTAGCCCTGCATTCTTGCATTTGATTCCTTATGCTTCTAGCATTGAAGTGTAAGTATGTAAAAACTGATGTATTTTTTAATAACTTTGTTCTAAGTGTTGCCAAGGGCATTCTTCAACTATTCTATGTATACAGATGCAGCCATTCAAAATGGGTGAGGTATTTCGCGGCATACCCCGGTGGGCGTGTCAGAGTATCACGCGGTATCACGCATTTCACGTGTGTCACGTGACTAACTATCCGGCGTCGCCTTGTAAAACCGCCAGGGGGAGCTTAACCTCTCATGTACAGCATTTGAGCCTTTAATTTTGAACTGTGTATTACAGCATGTTAATCATCAGTCATTAAAATGTTGGTATATTTTATGAAAGCAAGATTCCTCAGTTGGACAAAAGTACACAACCTACCTTTATCAGAAATATTTATGCATCAAAGCCTTTACTGAAGATATTACTAATAGTATTAATAATGGATGACTTTGGACAAGCTGTATACTCAAAGTATAATTTCTTTAGCACATTTGTACAAGCACTTGGAATCTGTCCAAGCCATACTTTGTCAGGCATTTTGTTTTACTTCAACGGGGCATAAAAACTTCCTTGCTTTTAACAGGGCGTTTCATAATTTCTAGCTACGAAAATGATTTAAAATGCGACACCTATCATTCAACTAGAGCTTAAAATATCACAAGGAAAAATACACACCGGTATTCCATTTCTCCCTAAACATTGTAAGCTTCGAAGTCTTTAACTAACGTGATACCGGAGTCAACAAGCATACTTTTAGAATTTGATTAAAAGGGAATATAATATGGAATCACGTATCTAAAGAATTTAATAACGGTATGATTATATCCGTGTACTGCGGAAGGGCTGTGTAGGGCTGTTTCGCCTGCCTGATCATGCGAGCTCTCTTGTAGCCTATTGGTCTAGGTGCGTGACTACCAACTGGCAGGTTGTGTGTTTGAATCCAGCTGGTGCTGGACTTTTATTTTAACAAACATTTCTTCGAAAAAATAGGTAAGCGATATTATGGACAATCAATTGACTTTTATATTTCAAAATATCGCAACATGATCGATATTTGCGATATTTTGAACATATCTTCCCTTCTGACAGCGGTTCCTGCTTCTATTGTGTGTGTGTGTGCAACAGTAAATTTTTATAGAGAAATGGAGGCTGGACAGTATGCGTTACAATATAAACATTTATATTGATTTAAATCGTGTTCTGATTTAAAGTAGGCTCAGATTTCAACTATAGATCGTATTATTATAAACTTTCTTGGAAAAATGTATTTTATGTAAACCATGTTTGCTATTAATTCATTTAGGGCTAAAATACGTTCATTGTCTTCTAATCGAGTCGAGTTGACATTGGAAGCCTGCCACACCCGGACCGTTAAACCAACGCATTAGCACGTCAAAGCCCATTGAGCCAGTATTGGCTTTAGTATCCCCCCCTTCTCCCCTCAATTCAATTCAATTCAAGGTGTTTTATTTGCATGACAGATGGGTACAAGCAGTGTTGGGTACTGTATGTATATTGTAACGCTTACGGCAGACAGGCACTGTGTAGGAGCCGACGCACCAGAGCAGCGCCTGCAATTTTTATATTTATAACTTAGTTTTTAAAATTAGTCAAGCAATACGAAGCATCTCCTTTTACTTAGTGCCTGAGCATACTGCAACGCGTGTGAAGCCCATAAACGATATTAATTTTGGAACTTAAACATACAGTATATGGCTGGTCTCGGTACTTTAAAGAAAACATACACACCAGTATTCCATTTCTCCCTAAACATTTTAAGCATCGAAGTCTTTAACTAACGCGATACCGGAGTCAACAAGCATACTTTTAGAATTTGATTAAAAGGGAATATAATATGGAATCGCGTATCTCCAGAATTTAAAGACCAGACAATCGCAAACTCGTTTTCAATAAAATTATTTTATTCATTCAGCAGTTTGTGAGAGGGACATCCAGCAGGGAGAGACACACACACCGGTTTTCATTGACAACATTGTTTTTTTTTCAATTCCTCTTGTCTAACAGGAATGTTTTGTTTGTGGACAGACTGTTAGACAAGAGGAAAAGACCGCCTCCTCCTACGAAGCATTTCGTTCATCCGATCACGAATTCTTTTCCAGTCGTACACAGCAAGGGTTGAGAATCTCCGATTCACCATCGTACTAATGGTTTCCCGGAGATTGCAAGGCAAGGCACTTTTGCCTCTGGACCCATCGAAATTTACAGACGTGGTCCACCCCCAGTAAATTTCAAAAGTCACAAGATTTCGAAACACGAGGGCGGCGTAGCGGTCGGCTCTTGCTTTCCCGTCTATGCCGATGCACTGCAAGTACAACCCCCCCTCCATCTCCTGGGTGATGGGTAGCAGTTGGACATCTGGGAGAATTATTCGTCCCACTGGCATCTGTGAATTCCGCTGTGCTTCCTGGGGGGAGATAGCCGGCGGGGACAGCATCAACAGATTCCTGCGCGGTGGTGAACTGAGAGGCCGGGATGGAGTGTCCTGAGGCGGTGTGTGCTCTGCGGGGGGCAGAGCTTCCGCCAGGCATTGCAGCCTGCGCGGCGGGGAGAGGCACTTTTCGGGAGACAGCTGCTCAACTGTTTGACTGCTGGAACTCTAGCCTCCCAATCCTCCCCAGTAATGCATCGTAATGCTCCCGCTGCTGCCGAAATGTCTCCATACAGGTGCTGCTTCTACAGGTTGGCACCCTGGCCAGTGGCCGAGAGCAGAGACCCACGGCCTGTGGCAAAATAACATAATTCATGTAAGAAATAAAGTCACACAGTAGTATTCATCAGTCGTGGAACAGAAGTCAAAATAAACTTTTCTTTTTTTCCGTCTTACCGCTTTCTTTTTTACTGTCCTGGAGGTAGATCGTTTCGACCGTGCGGTGTTTTCTTGAAGAACAGGCTACGAAGAAATAATTATAATTGAATTTAAAATTCAAAACGGCAATAATACCTTGTAATATGCGCTGTAATCGCGTATTTCAGATGAAGTCTGCTGGATTTGCTTACCCTTCGCTCTTTGGAAGCTGGGGCGGCAGAAGCACCCCGTCTCTTCCCGTAAAACGCCTTGGTCTCCATACTGTACTATGGTCGCTGTAGTGCAGGTTCGCAGTTTTTTTTTTGTGATGGGAGCTCACCCAATCCCTTGGTGTCTTTTATGCGTCACACATACTGTATTTCAGCGCCATATATTTCATGGATATTATGGAATATAATGGATGGATATCTTAGTTATCTTTCTAGTTCACAGGTTTGCATGCATAATTTAATTTTGAAAGCCACTGAGACATCAGGTACTACTGTTGTATTTATGAAAAAGAAACAAAACAAAAAACATACTAACAACTGTGCCATCCTACTCCTTAGTTAATACATTTTATTATTCATAAACAGTTAACATTGTTAGCAAAATATTTTGAATTATATTTAACCCTATTTTTTCTTTAGTTTTGTATTTAACTTATTATATGATAGTCAGACTTAATGTATATTTGAACAATGAAAATATATTTTTACAAGATTTTACATTAAGCACTTAAAATTAATATGGTTAATAATAGTAAACTGTAACATGCTGTAACAAGATCGGTTAAACTGCGAAGAAAATGCTTTCAGAGAAAATGTTTCAACCAAACCTGTTCCCACACACCCCGCCCCCACTACCATTAGAATATACACAAACATTTTAGCGTTTCATTCTGAGCAGAAGACCCTCACACCTGAAGAGTGCTGGCTGTGACGAATTAAACCGGTTTTACAGGTTTCAATCACAGACCATGTGACATGGGACTCAGTAAACTACAGTAACACCGTATTTGATAACGCTTTAAAAACGCTATAAAATAATGTGACTTGACACAGAACAAGTTTACAGCACAGTACAAAGATAAATGCTGACCATGACTTTAGAAGCATAAATTGCCTTACACTCAATTTAAACACAAGCTGTCTTTAGCCCTCTAAGCTGGTTCATACAGAAATGTAGAGATCTAGGCTCAGAACACACAGCTTCATTAGCGAATACATATGCAGGACAACTAGAGAAGACGTTTTACAGAGGATGGATTTTTAGAAACATCCCATCAGACATCCCATCATATTCACAACGTGAAATCTAGAAAATAATATTACGTAACCAAAATCCGCAATATGGAAACAGAACCTGTGTAATTGTTGATAGATGATGTACTCGTAACATTTTTTCAAGACGAACTACAACATTTAAAAAATGACTTGTATGTACTTGATATCTCTAATCAATCCACGGGTCCCAGCACAAAACGAAAGTAAAACGCATACTGTTTCGCGCTTCTTATTAGTTGCTCAAAAGTAATTTGACCGTATGAAATGCATAATATAAACCTAGAAACATATACGTGAGCAGTACTCAAGCACTGTAGTATCGGTGTTAAGACATACCTCTCAAATACTGTAAATCAAGTTAAAAATATCTCAAGACCGATTCTGGTCGTAATGAAACCATGCAAGGGAGTTTTTATGTCCGTTGCAGTTCTTTTGCAACATGAATATAATTATATCGTTATTAATTTCTTGAGATACGCGATTCCATATTATATTCCCTTTTAATCAAATTCTAAAAGTATGCTTTTTGACTCCGGTATCACGTTAGTTAAAGACTTCGAAGCTTACAATGTTTAGGGAAAAATGGAATACCGGTGTGTATTTTTTTCTTTAAAGTACCGAGACCAGCCATATACTGTATGTTTATGTTAAGATTTCCCTTCAGTGGTAAAATTAGATATGAATATTCAATACTTAAACGGGCACAGTTAAGACATGAAATATACATATACATATTGTATACAGTACAGTTTGCATACGGTAATATGTTTATGTTACGCGATTAAAAAATAAATAAATAAAACTGGAAGGTCCAGCACCACCATTATGTTTATATGGTTGTTTTTGTTGGTTGGTTGTTATTATGGTTATTAATAATACGATCTATAGTTGAAATCTGAGCCTAAATAAAAAGAAAAAGCAAGTGATTAGGTTTATGAGCAATCTAATTACTTATTCGTTTAAAACGCTATATAAAATAAAGTTTATTATTAATTTGCTGGACAGAGCGGTGAACATTATTATGCATAAGACAAAGATAACGATCCTGATCAGTTTAGAAATCTGTGTACGCTGTAAGGTTTTTACTTCTTAAACTTTTAAAATACACGTTTTGAATAGAAAGAAATCCTCTTCCTGGTAGTGTGTATAGCACACCAGCACGTCTTTTTTCTCCAATCAGAGGGGTGTCAGATAGTGTCAGCCAATCACCATTCTGCGTTGGGTAGCAACGGGTGACTGTTCTCAGGCGGAAGATGTAAACAGCTTAATGTTCGTGTTAAATATTTTTTTTTTAATTCAATTAAACGGGCACAGTTAAGACATTAAGTATACATATACATACTGTATACAGTACAGTTTGCATACGGTAATATGTTTATGTTACGCGATTAAAAAATAAATAAATAAAAATGAAAAGTCCAGCACCAGCTGGATTCGAACACACAACCTGCCAGTTGGTAGTCACGCACCTAGACCAGTAGGCTACAAGACAGCTCACATGATCAGGTAGGCGAAACAACCCTACACAGCCCTGCCGCAGTACACGGATATAATCATACCGTTATTAAATTCTTTAGATACGCGATTCCATATTATATACAGCCCTACACAGCCCTGCCGCAGTACACGGATATAATCATACCGTTATTAATTTCTTGAGATACGCGATTCCATATTATATTCCCTTTTAATCAAATTCTAAAAGTATGCTTGTTGACTCCGGTATCACGTTAGTTAAAGACTTCGAAGCTTACAATGTTTAGGGAGAAATGGAATACTGGTGTGTATTTTTTTCTTTAAAGTACCAAGACCAGCTATATACTGTATGTTTACGTTCCAAAATTAATATCGTTTATGGCCTTCACACGCGTTACAGTATGCTCCTATTCTTTTTATGCTCAGCTACTAAGATTTCCCTTCAGTGGTAAAATTCAATATCTACAACGGGCACAGTAAAGACGTTTACAGTAAGTCTTTCTACGACAGACCAACGGACCACGAGTGCCCCTGTCGGTCAACCAATCACGCACCGCGGTATCGCGTGTCATCATACCTGCGGTATCTGTACCGCGGTGTCTGTACCGCGCACTTTGAATGGCTGCATCTGTATGCTTCCCCAGTACCTTGCTTTCCCTCTATTTCAATATGCAACACTTCTTACTTGTGCAGGCCCCATATAAGGAACCCTGATATCACATAAAACTAAACTCATCTCTGCACCATTGCACCATTGCTTTTACAACATAGGTTAATCTTTGTATTTCCACTTGCTTTTCTGAGCTTGTATGTAACATTAGAATTCCTGAGATGACTTCAATAGGAATTCTGCACTTTTATAAGCTAAATTGATTAAATTCAAAATAGATAGAAATGATTAAATAAAGTGTTAAATAAGATAATAAACCTACTTTTTTCCTATGTTATTTATTCCAGCATGAGCTAGAAATCTGTCAGGAATTTCTGAAAGGAAACACATCATACATGACTCCTTATTCCTTGTGCATGTTTAATGATGTAAGGGTTTTAATTTACTGTAACAATCAGAAATTGTAATGGTTTATTTTGAGTGCACTTTTTGGGATTATTCAAACACACTAATACATGGACTGTATATATGACATACAGGTTATTGATATAACACCAAAATGTATAGCAAACAACAAACGATATAGGTGAGAAATGATCTGCTCTGATATGAAAGGTTGATTGTTCACTCAGGGACTACAAATATAATAACCTCTGAGTTAAAATACGTTAACTACAACATGTTATTGTTTTATTAGTCTCTTATAATTACATCACATTCCTATTCTCAGACAAAAGTAAATATGCATTAATTATTGTGAACTAAACATTGAACATTTAACATTGATGATGATGATGATGTTTATTATTATTATTATTATTATTATTATTATTATTGTTATTATTAGGAACAAGTAATAGGTTTATTCCATGCTGAAAAGAGAAGAAGGAAAACACAACATTTCGGCCATGGAGCCTTCTTCAGGTGTGAGGGCACTTATTTTTCAGCATGGAATAAACCTATTACTTGTTCCTTTGCAGCCTACGCTGACGCAGCTACCTGAACTATTATTATAATTATGTGCTTAAAGAAGTTTTATACTCAGATATCCTTTGACCAAACATTCCTTTGATGAGTTTAAACTTCTCACTGAGAAGACCATGCTTGGCTGAGTTGGTCTGTGATTAAGAGTTGTCAGCTGCTTCCACTGTGCAGGCTGTGTCTCCATGTGCAGAGATAAGAGAAAGAGTTTTGCATTGGGCAGCTCTGCAAGGAAGTAACATCATGTGGATTTCTGTCTTTAAATGTAGTATTTAAATCAGTCTGTGCACATTTGTGATCATATGTCCTGCTGCAAGGTAAACAGCTGGGGAAAGTTGGTTTGTCCGGGCTATAGCTTAGTACTGAATATGCTCAGATATTCAAGATATCCATGTAAAAGGTCCTACATTCGTATTTCATGGATCTGGCAAGATTAATATTGGTAAGTCTCCCATTAGTGTATTTTCCTTTGGATGATGTACAGTGATCTTGGACCTGTGGTGTAGGGAAGAAACAGACTATAGTCTTGGTGAAGCCCATCTAAAATACTATTTTTATCATTTTTATCATTAGATGGTTTAGGCCTGGATACAGCTTTACAATATCTCTTATCAGAGAGGACTCTTAACCACATTTCTCTGTACTTACAGAGATTCAACATGCTGCTTGATCAAAGCAACACAAAGATTGTTAGAAGTTACATTTAATGAACTTAATTAACACTTTAATAACACTTGATTCTGAGTGTAATAACAGGCTTTGTCGCTACAAGTGTCTACAGATGCAGCCATTCAAAATGCGCGGTACAAACCCGCAGTACGGTAATCTACCCACAAGCCACCCCGGGGCGCTGTAGGGCACCGCTGTAAGTGATTGGCTGGCCAAAATGACCGACAGGGGCACTCGTGGTGCATTGGTTGGTAGTGAAAAGATTTAATCATTTAATGTCTTTACTGTGCACATTTTAATCCGCTTAGTTTTGAATATTTATATGGAATTTTACCACTAAAGGGAAATTTTAGTAGCTGAGCATAAAAAGAAGAGGAGCATAACGCATCTAAAGGTCATAAACGATATTAATTTAGGAACATAAACATTACTGTATGTACGTAAACTGTTCTGTGTATGGCTGGTCTTGGTAGTTTAAAGAAAAAATACACACCAGTCTTCCATTTGATGAAAGTTTTATGAAACGGTACCCAAATATGCGATTGCTGTATAGAATGAATTTTAATTTTAAAAAATTATTTAACACGAAAATTAAGCTGTTTACATCTTCCGCCTGAGAACACTCACCCGTTGCTACCCAATGCAGAAACACAGCCACTAACTAGCAAAGAGAGGACATTAGCTATCCAATATGATAAAGAAATAAATGATTATTTTGTTTATTTCTTTTGCACATTTATTTGAACATTTCCATCGATTGTACAAGCACTGTACAAAACTGTCCAATCCCTAGTTCATCAGGCATTTTCTTTTACGCTGCGGGCATTCTCCTGGTCTTGCACCTGTCTGTGTCTTCTAAGATATAATGCCAGCAAACTCTTGTTTTTATGTCCACTATAACAGACAATCTCCTTTGCTTTTAACCGAGCGTCTAACCCCTCTGATTGGAGAAAAAAGACGTGCTGGTTTGCTATACATACTGTACCAGGAAGATGATTTCTTTCTATTCAAAACATGTATTTTTAAAGTTTAAGAAGTAAAAACGTTACAGCGTACACAGATTTCTAAACTGATCAGGATCGTTATCTTTGTCTTATCCATAATAATGTTCACCACTCTGTCCAGCAAATTAATAATAAACTTTATTTTATATAGCGTTTTAAACGAATAAGTAATTAGATTGCTCATAAACCTAATCACTTTTTCTACATAATCACAGCGTAATTGCTCTCTGAAAATGCTTTTTCTTTTTATTTAGGCTCAGATTTCAACTATAGATCGTATTATTATAAACTTTCTTGGAAAAATGTATTTTATGTAAACCATATTTGCTATTAATTCATTTAGTGCTAGAATATTTTCATTGTCTTCCAATCGAGTCGAGTTGACATTAGAACCTTGCCACAATTAAAAGAAGCAATTAAACACAGCGTAATTGCTCTCTGAAAATGCTTTTTCTTTTTATTTAGTCTCAGGTTTCAACTATAGATCGTATTATTATAAACTTTCTTGGAAAAATGTCTTTTATGTAAACCATGTTTGCTATTAATTCATTTAGGGCTAGAATATTTTCATTGTCTTCCAATCGAGTCGAGTTGACATTAGAAGCTTGCCACAATTAAAAGAAGCAATTAAACACAGTGTAATTGCTCTCTGAAAATGCTTTTTCTTTTTATTTAGGCTCAGATTTCAACTATAGATCGTATTATTATAAACTTTCTTTGAAAAATGTATTTTATGTAAACCATGTTTGCTATTAATTCATTTAGGGCTTGAATATGTTCATTGTCTTCCAATCGAGTCGAGTTGACATTAGAAGCTTGCCACGCCCGGACTGTTACACCAATGCTTTAGCATGTTAAAGCGATTTCATTGAGGAGCCTAGCTTTCTTAACTAGTAAGTACTGTACTTCCTTGGCTTTGGAGGGGGGAGGTGTCTTTCGCTGGAAATCTCGCCCCCTTCTACTTTGAAAATACCATTGAAACCGGTTAATTCGTCACAGCCAGCACTCCCATGCAGCGAGGGGGGTTGTACTCGTTAATGTCTTTTCCGGAACACGTCATTATATCTCATTTTGTATTTCTATAAAAAAATCACTATTGTTGTTATTGTTTTTATCCTGTAAAGCGCTTTGAGGAGCACAGCTTTCTCACCACTTAGATTACTTTTTGATACCTTCCTTACACAAAGCAGAAACTTCTTGTATTTTCCGATGACATACAAGTGGAAAGATTACAGATTTTAATCGTCTTTTTTCTGAACCAGGGAAAATCTGATAATGTTTCTCTATAACAATAATAAAAAACTTTCTTTTACATATCACCTTTAAAAGTGGCATCTCAAAGCAATACAGTAGATGTAAACCACAGATTACAAAGTAAATACCCAGACAAACGCAAACGCGTTTTTCATAAAATGCTTTTATTCATTCAGCAGAGAGAGAGCGTAAAACCTGGGCGTAACAGCTGTTCCTTTTTCTGATCATTCGCTCTCTGGATAAACGTCTCACCTGTCCTGTTCTTTGTTTTCCTAATTTGCTGATTATGCCTTCTGCGATCCACTCCTGCCCTCACACCTAAAGAAGACTATTTTAAATTTCTTTGCGCAGTCCATTGTGCAATTAACCCTTGTATGTGCTGTCCTTAAGGTGATATCACATAAAGGTGATATGTAAAATAATGTTTTTTATTATTGTTATAGAGAAACATGATCAGATTTTCCCCGGTTCAGAAAAAAAGATCTAAAGTATACGAGTTTGTCACTAGTATACTTTTAATACAGTCTTTGCTCTAGAGGATCCTTGTGATATTTCGAGCTCTGGTTGAATGATAAGTGTCGCAGTTTAAATACATTTCGTAGTTGGAAATTATGAAACGCTCTGTTTAAAGCAAGGGAGTTTTTATGTCCGTTGCAGTTTTTTTGAATCCCCGGCGGAACACATTCCATTAGAGTCAGCGCTTTTATATATTGCCTTTAAAGGTGGCTTTTCAAAACGCCTTACAGGATAAAAACAGCAATAACAGCAACAACAACAATATTGTATTTCAGTGCACTTTGAAAACCAAGTAATAACTTAACTATATGTGCAAACGTTTTATGATATGTCGCTGTTGTGAATGTCTGTGGAGTGTATCTTATTTGCCTGTCTGTCCTGGCCCTCTCTCCCTCAATTCAATTAAATTCAAGGTGCTTTATTAGCATGACAGATGTGTACAATCAGTGTTGGGTATTTACTTTGCTTTGAGATGCCACTTTTAAAGGTGATATATAAAATCAAGGCTTTAACTTGCTTTAACTCCACAAGTCTGAGTTCTTGTGTCTGTCCTATCCGAACTCGAAAGTATTACAATATGTATCTTTATAGCAGGTGGTGTACAGCTTTTAAGTATAGATTACACTTTTCTAAAATGTATTTAAAAAATAAAAATGATAACAATCTAATCTTTCCACGTTTGATCCCAAGATCCCAAGAAAAATAAATCTAAATGGGGAGAAAGCTGTAGCGGCGAGGCTTATTAATAAGAAAGAATTAAGTATTCTGAGCTTTCCCAAATGGTCCCATCTCTGTTCATGCAGGCTGATTTAAGGTTTCCTTTGATAAGGTTTCCTAGGACAGCTCCCAAAGGGGGATACACTTAGCTAAGCCTGGCTATCATGATCAATGGTCATCCATTGGCGCCTATCTGTCTGGGGAGTGCCAGATGGACATCTGGACTGCATTCCTAAGTTTCAGGAGTAAGTGACTCATATCTCACCTTGATCAACCAATCAGGGACTGGTAGGGCCGAGTAACCCACGTGGGACTCTGATGCCCATGGAACTTTCAGCCAATCAATGAGCTGAAGTTCCTCCAGGTAAAAACAGGCAATGTAGAGATTCAAGAGGATTCAGAGAATTCTGTGGACTTTTCTAAAGGGAATTCAAAGGAGAATTCCAGGGCAGGATGGCCCAGAAGCAGAAGGCTCCCAAGGTCATGACATTCTTGCAGCGCGCCTCCTGACCATCCTGAGACTCAGCCCGGACAACCACGGAACGGCCAGTGTGTCCGAGTGCCAGAACTTTCCTTTGTTCTAAGAGTCTAGAGCGGAGGTTGCCAGAGAGTAACCAGAGGATCCACCCGAGGTTAGCACCAGCAGCAGGCCTCGTGAACAGGTCAGAACTGTGGACAGCTGAATCACTATTCAGAACTAGCTCTTCATCAGGAACGAACCGGTCCTCTTCCTGACCTGCTGGGACCCACAGTCATCTTTTCTCCTGTGCACAAACTTTGCTAGTTAAAGCCAACACTAACTAGCCGGTCAGTGAGCATCAGCAGCGCACTGTCGCAAGCCGCACAGCACAGCCTGGCACCGAGCCAGAGAGCGCGGATTGGACAGCAACAAGCCTGCAACTGTTTCTTTGTGCCCGCAGGAGATCTGAATCCCCAGAGATTGGATGAGTATTCAACTTCACTGCATTACAGCTCGAGAATTCAATTGTTATCCCAACCAGTTGATATCAATTTAATTCCTAAGAGTTATGTACTTGTTTTGAGTATCTAATGTAGAAGTTATAACCAAGTTCATTTACGAAACGGTCTAAATGAATGATATACTGAACGTATGTCCTCTTGATATATGTAACTCTTTGTAACTGACTGAATATATACCTTTTGTATTCTGATAACCCTCTCGATAAGATCTGTTAGGTTTATATGCATATTCTATGTATTAATAAATGTATCCTCGTGTATTAATACCTGTGTGTGTGCGTTGTTTGAGTTATATCGCATGGTTGGATTCTAAAGCCATCAAAAGAATCAATTTTGTGATTTACTGCTACAATTAATAATTGTCCCAGTAAATGCCCAAACCCTATAGAACTGGTGCCTTCAGAGAGCACACTACAAAGCTATGCTGAAAGTTTATTAAGATACTTAGAAGACAAAGATATCAATTTATGTTGCATTTGTCTGATTGTCAAAAAATATATAGAAATATTAATTTGTTTGGTGCGAGTGAGGTTTTATTTAATCTCTGACTCAGGGAAACGTTTCATTTTTTCAAAGAAATGTTTGTTAAAGGAAATTCATGGCTCCAGCGGGATTGAATCACAGACCGTGTGACATGGGAGTCAGGAACCTAACCCACTGTGCCACTGGCAAGGTTACATGCAGACTGCTGAAAAAGCACTACAGAAACATTATCAACAGACAATGTACAGTGTGTACTATTCTTGTGTTGCGGTACATGAATATAATTATATCGTTATTAATTTCTTTAGATACGCGATTCCATATTATATTCCCTTTTAATCAAATTCTAAAAGTATGCTTGTTGACGCCGGTATCACGTTAGTTAAAGACTTCGATGCTTAAAATGTTTAGGGAGAAATGGAATACTGGTGTGTATGTTTTCTTTAAAGTACCGAGACCAGGCATATACTGTATGTTTAAGTTCCGAAATTAATATCGTTTATGGCCTTCACACGCGTTACAGTATGCTCCTATTCTTTTTATGCTCAGGTACTAAGATTTCCCTTCAGTGGTACAATTCCATATAAATATTCAATACTTAAACAGGCACAGTTAAGACATTAAATATACATATACATACTGTATACAGTACAGTTTGCATACGGTAATATGTTTTTGTTCCTAAATCAATCTCTTTTATGAGCATGTGAAAGGCATAGTGAATCGATTCTCAAAAATTACTGTACTTTGCATGATTGGAAACAAATGCGTGATTGCGAAATGCTGTGGTGTTACTTTTACAAAGACGGTCAATGAAAAAAAGAATGTGGACCAGGGCAATACTTTGAGTTTACAGCTTGTCCAAGGTCATTCATTATTAATACTATTAGTAATATCTTCGTTAAAGACTTTGATGGCGACAGCTCAAACATGAGAGGTTGAGCTTTATTAGCTCCACCTTGCGGAAATTCCGGATACTATTATTACGCTGGGCAAACGTCCCGAGATCGAATTCTTCCGCGACGGGGGTACCTTTAAAGCGGAGACGACGGCACCGAAAATTTTTGGCGCGCCCTCTCTTTAAAGCCCTGGCCAAATACGAAGACAGTACGTACAGTTATAATTCAAACGGAATTAAAAACTACACATCCCAGTTACCATGGTGGTGCTTGTGATCATTGCGTTTAACCAACGAAACAGGGCGAAAAATCAGTCACATGACTTTGGGGCAGAGTTTCGAAAGCTTAACCTATCAGCAACAAAGCGAAATTTACACGATAGGCTACCTCAAACTGTCAGTTACACGACTGTGTATGTCGCTTAAGCCACTCCTATTTGGCATTTTAGTTATGGAGGCGAGAAAACGCCCCCCCCCCCCCCCCCCCCTTCTGGGTGCCTGATTTGCCGCCATGTTTAACCGTCCGTGTCCGAATCGCAGTAGCTACGCGTACGAAATAAAGTTCATCCCAGCTACAAAACATATATATTTTTGTGGTAAGAGTGCGCAAAACATCAGTATTTACTGCTATTAATTACTGTACGATTTATAGTTGAAATCTGAGCCTAGATATAAAGTTAAAATCTCGACAAAGCAATGTAGGAAATACAGAGAAAAGAAATCCTTTCTGACATCTAAAATCAGTTTCGATCAAGGTCTCTAAAACGAACAAGAAAAAGAGGATTTTCGGAGGGCAATTACGCTGTGTTTATATAGGATAAGTGATCTATGAGCAATCTAATTTCTTGTTCGTTTAAAACAGTGAAATGTCAGCTGCAAAAGATCGCCCCAGAAACAGCACTCTCTCTGTCTGTCATAGACGTTCAGGAAAGGCTGAATGAAGTCATGTCAAGAACAATAATTCGGTGATCAATAATAACAGTTGTAGGACAAGAAACAAAAGATAATGAAAACTTCTTTAGGCTAAAACTCAAGTTCATTCTACAAATTAAGGCAAATGAAAATTCAGGATGTTAAAGTGCTAGAGGTGTAAAAAATACAAAAATGCACATGAGTAAAAAGTTTTAGAAATGGAGCAGGTGTTGCTTTGAAATAAGCAAACAGAAAAAAAGCCATGACTAAAGTGCAGAAGAGGGATGCAGGAACACTTGCTTAGATATACAAAAAAAATCACAAAAAGGTGTATGTTACAAAAGAACATGCAAACATGTTCATCATGTACATCAATTTCCCTTCACGATCAATAAAGTCTTATCTATAAACATGAAACAGAGTGAGGAATCAGAAAATTAGCATGCATAAAAAACAGCAATTCTGTCAATAAGCCCTAAATGAATTAATAGCAACCATGGTTTCATGGAGGGCTTCTCAGATAGTTGGGCATTCAGGTAGATTGCCAGGTGAAAGGATTTGTAAACATACTTTGTTAAAGCAAGTCAGTTTTTTCTGCAACACATAAAATACATTTTTCCAAGAAAGTTTAGCCTTTGTCACTAATGAAACCACTAAATAAAGACATAAATATATAAAACCTTAAGATTTTGTTATTCAATGTTGGTAGCAGGATGAACTGTGCTAAGTGTATATTTTGTCGCAGCTTTGCTGCAAGATGTTAACAGTGAAAAAAGGTATTTAGAAATGAGTTATTTCAAGAAGAAAATGTTCAGAATAATTGCAAATCTAGCAGGATAGAGAAAGCACAGAAAACAGGCAGTTAGATTGATCAGATTAGTATGAAAAGTTATTTAGCAAAGGGAATGAGAAGAGTGACAAACTAGTATGCTTTAGATCTTTTTATCTGGACCAGGGAAAACTGATCATGTTTCTCTATAACAATAATAAAAAACTTTATTTGATATATCAACATTAAAGGTGGCATCTCAAAGCAATACAGTAGATGTAAAAACAGATAAAAGGACCACAGATTACAAAGTAAATACATATAAGAAAGACAAGCAGTTAGAGGTGCTACCAAAATTAGAAAATGAAGCAGATACAGACACTAAGTCTTCTGAAAAGAAAGGTTCTGAGGTTAGATTTAAATGCACTCAGGGTACGTGACTGATATCACTGGGAATACAAATTGAGAGCTCTGGGGTGCAGCTAGAGAAGACCCTGTCACCCACAGAATGTAGATGTTCTTGAGGACAGCTAGAAGACCAGAGTCAGACGGACAAAGGTGGGGAGTAGACAGATAATAAGCTATATACTGTAGGTACTGAATGAGGATGAGGATTTTGAAGTTGACTCGAAACCTGATAGGTAACCAATGCAAGGACTTGAAAACAGGTGTAATGCATCCCTGATAGGATTCTCGCTGTCATATTCTGAACATATTGAAGATTGCTCAGTGTGGATTTAATTTCCCCAGTGAACAGGATGTGCATTTATTAATTCTAGAAAAAAAAGCCTTTCTTGATTTCTCTAGTTCTTAGTTTCACTAGTTCCCTTTAAAATAAACTATTATGCCACAATGCAGAGTATTATATGGACAGTATTTACACATGATATTGTGATTTAAAGAAATGAACACAAGCAGCTTTTCGAGATTTAAGTGTTGGCTGAGTTATTGCAGGATAAAAAACTAGAGATGTTGGTAAGAAGATAATTTTGGGATAGCTGAGGAATACACTGATAACAAGAACACTTCCTAATGGGGTTAGGCATACTTTTGATGAAGATGATGAAGTTAACAGACTGTATGTTTACATAGATACTGAAATGAGGATTGTATTTTAGATTTTGTGTAGTTGCTAGCATTGAACTGTGTGTTGGATGCACATGAATTGAAGGAATGGGCAAACATCGCTGATGCGGATCCACAGAGCCAGCATATTAAGATGTTTATAATTAGAGGCAATTTGTTTAAATAACTAGGTATGGATACTGATGTGCAAGAGAGGTGGAAAGGCTGTTTACTTAAGCCAGCACTATAAAATATTTTATTCTCAGTGAGATGCTGCCATTTCATAGTGGGTTTCTAACACTGAGTATAGTTCAATCCACACAGTGCCTTTACTTCCATCCATTTCTAATCTCTTTATCCAGTACAGAGGATTAGGAGCCTATCCCAGTAAGCAACGGACACAAGGCAGAATACACCCTGGACATAGCGCCAGTCCATCACAGGACAGACAGACACAAACACACACACACCAGGGCCAGTTTTCCCATAAACCAATTAACTTACCAGTATGTTTTGGAGTGCGAGAGGGAGTCATATCACACATATGGAGAAAAACCATGTAACCCAGAGAGAACATGCAAACCCCACACACACAGGATGGCAGGAATTGAATCTAGGACCCCAGTGCTCCAAGATAGCAATGCTAACCACTTTGCCACCATTATAAATGGATGGATATCTTAGTTATCTTTCTAGTTCACAGGTTTGCATGCATAATTTAATTTTGAAAGGCGCTGAGACATCAGGTACTACTGTTGTATTTATGAAAAAGAAACAAAACAAAAAGCATACTAACAACTGTGCCATCCTACTCTTTAGTTAATACAATTTATTATTTATAAACAGTTAACATTGTTAGCAAAATACTTTGAATTATATTTAATTAGTCAGATTTAATGTATATTTGAACAATGAAAATATATTTTTACAAGATGCGGGGGAAAGTGCAACAACTTATTACAGTGCTAAATTTAATATTGATTGCTAATAGTTTATGCTAACACCTAACTTTCTTAATTAGGTGTAATTAAAACAGTGAACTAAGTGATAACATACCATTCAGAAATACAATCGAGAATAGTTTTGTGGTGTTTGTATGGATGAAACGTTTCTAAAATGTATAACGTAACAAATTTAAAGACGATTAAATTCTGTAATCTTTCCACTTGTAATGTCATTAGACAGAACAAGAAGTTTCTGCTTTGTCTAAGGATGGTATCAAAAAGTAGTCTAGGTGGTGAGAAAGCTGTGCTTAATGATAATTAAGTGACTTAAAAGTAAAAAGAGATGCTTCATATTGCTTGATAAATTTTAAAAACTAAGTTATAAATGCAGACGCGATCGCTGCCATAAGCGCTCCAGGCAGTAGAACGTTCGTTCTGTGCTGCTGCGCTCCGCGCCTCCTCCCTCTCTCGGTGCCGCGCCCCTCTCTGACGGAGCGCAGTGGGCGGTACGCTATTTTCAGAGCCTCTGATTGGGAAAAAAAGACCTGCTGATGAGTTTCACACAACAGGAAGAGAAAAGAATGGGATTTTTTCTCTTCGAAACGTGTGTTGTCTTTATGAAATTCGTGTATTTTAAACGTTTAATTAAGAAGTAAAAACCTTACAGCGTACACAGAGATTCTGAGCTGATCACGAGGAAGAAAAATCACCCATTTTTCGCGCATAAAAAGTGGTTTTTAACTCTCGTAACCCATTTTTATAGGTTTTAAAGTCGTGCAATGTCTAAGTTAAGCAGGAACACATCATTATATCTCATTTTTTATTTCTTTTTAAAAAAATTTAAAAATCGTTTGCCCAGCCTACTATTATTTTGCTTGTGTTATTATCGGAGAATTTACGGTAATCAACCAGATCTGTCTCCAGTAATTCCTGGAAGCGGTTGGACAAATCAAGACTTTAGGATGCTGCTGCCAAACCTACTGCATGCCCTTCTGGTGGAGATATACTACAGCAACCCTGTTATTTCCCCCTCGCTCATCTTAAGCCTCCTTCCCTTCTGCTAATACTGTGCATTCTCCTTTTGGGTGTGTCAACTTGATCCTGCAGCTCTGCTAAATTTATATTGCAGTAAAAGTCATCCAGACAGTTCTCAGACTCAGATCATGGACTCAAGGTGCTCAACAGGTTCAGCCTTCATTCTGAAAGAATCAGGTATTAAATGTGAAAGTCTGAATTGGTGAAATTTGAAAATGATGTATACAGTATATGTTTTTTAAGTAAATGTCTAGAAAATCTGAAGAGAAAAAAAAACTGGGGTATGTAGACCCCAAAATACCTTGGCCAACAGGTGGTTTGGGGTAAGTCTTAACCAATTGTGCATCCCAGCATTTTTTCCGATTGCAGATTTCAGCAGATTTGCTCAAAGCTGCTTAGGGATAATTTATGGACAACAGTTTTTGAGAATCACAGAATCTCTACAGGATTCAAGTCAGAACTTTGACTGTGACACTCAAGGATATGAACTTTATTATTCTTAAGTCACTCCAGTGTGTAACGAAATAGTTCTTTCCGGACGCTATGCAGATGACACAATCCGGGGATGAGTGAGGAAAACACGGGGAAAAAAGCATGCAGGGGTCATGAATGAAAACAGGGGGCGTGTCCATGGTGCGAGGTATTCTGGGGGGTGAGTCCGGGGCAAACAATCCAAAATAGAGTCCAATGGGAAATCCAAGATGAGGCAAAAGTTCAAAGCCAAGCGGTCCATCCAAGACGAAGACAAACAGGATTAAAAACCGGAGCAGGATCCGGTGGAGGGCCGGGGGGAACAAGGGGGGAACAGGACCAGACGCTACAGGTCCCGGACTAGCCTGGTACAGGAACAAATGCAGAGCCCAGATCAGAGTGGACGTCTGGCTTTTAAGGTGGGCTGGAAGGAGGCTGGAACAGGGGGCAGATGCACAAAATCAAGTCCGAAGTGAAAGAGCCAGAGCGCCCTTAAGGGCGAGGGACTACAATCGTGACACAGTGTAGCTTTAGCCTTGTGTATTGCTCTATATCCTTACCGGAACGAGTATAGTCTATATATCATCCGGTCTCTATTCAATAACCTGTTTTATTTCAGTGCCGCCTCCACTTAACACACAGAACTATGGAATCCCATTAGGATTATTTATGTTAATACATATCCTTACATCTGAACTTGAACTTTCTGAACTTGAACTTTATTGCCATATGTAACCGGTACTGGTACAATGGAATTCTTACTCACAGAAAGTCTCTCGATTGTAAAACAAGTGTAAAAAACAAGACAAAGTGCAAACGGTGCATCAAGACAATGTACAAACAAACAATAGACAATGTGCAAGTAAACATGTAGACAGTTTGAATGTAAACAATACAGACGTGTAAACAATGACTGGAGATGTGCAATAGATAAGAAATCATAAAGAGGTAGATGGTGATGGTGTAGGTGTGGTCCGAGGGGGATGGCTAAAAGTGTTCGCCAGTCTCACTGCTTGTGGATAGAAGCTGTTGAAGAATCTAGTGGTAAGTGTCCGTATGCTCTTATATCTCTTGCCTGAGGGCAGTGGGGTGAAGAGCTCATGCCCAGGGTGGTGACTGTCCTCTGTGATGGCCAGAATTCTACCACGGCAGCGGTCCTCATAGAGCTGTTTAATCTCGGTTGAGATTGACCATTCTCTGCAGTGCCTTTCTTTCTCGCGAAGAGGTGTTGCCATACCACACGGTGATCCCGTTGGTGAGGACGCTCTCGATGGTGCAGCGGTAGAAGTTCACCAACACATGTATTGGCATCCCCCATCGCTTGAGGCACCTCAAGAAATAAAGGCGCTGCTTCATGATAGAGTCAGTGTGCACAGTCCAGGTTAGATCTTTAGAGATGTGAATTCCCAAAAACCTAAAGCTGGTGACTGTTTCCACATCCGTTCCATCAACACTTAGTGGGCTGTGAGTGTATGGCCTGTGTCTCCGAAAGTCCACTATTAGCTCTTTCGTTTTCTTTATGTTCAAGTCCAGGTTATTGCTATCATCTCCCCTACATTAGATATTTTTTAAACAGACTGAAGTCTACATGTGAATGATTAGCCCTTGAATTAATGGCACTAGGAACTCTTAAAGAGATACAATAACATCCAAAGACAGAAACAGGAATAACAACACAAATAATAATAATAAACAAATAATAATGGCGTTATATTATGTTAAAAAATAATCACGACTTTCCAATTATACTAGCCAGTAAACAGTAAATAATGACAAACTTGTCAACATTTGTTCTCCTTTACCCCCCTTTACAAGCATATACTGATTTATACTCCAGTATTTATTTATTACTTAGAGATTTCATCTTTCCGTAGCTTTTACTAACTTCCCTATCTGTTAGTACTGAGTAAGATCTTGGAGCAACTTCTTGAAGCACAGTGCCCTTGCAATTCAATTTTCCCTGCTCTTCATTGAATAACCCTGACTTTGTTCTCTGCTTTCAGTGGTGGTAATTTTTGCTGAATGATCACAGTTGTGTGTTGCTTAACTGGTTCAACTTGTAGATAACAGATGACTGGACTGTGCTTCTTAATTTTGAAAATGGTATCTGTAACTGCCAACCCCTGAGGAGCTCTGCCGGAGACTTTTCACACCCCAAAGATTCTGCCATGCACGACAACAATGTTAGATACGGATCCACGTTGGTTTCTACTGCCTTTTTAAATATTTTTTTACCATTTGTACACTTTTCTGCTCTCCTATTAGCTTGTGGAAAATGTGCACTGACTGTAACATGCTGAAACTCATATTCGTAGCAAACTGTGCAAACTCCTTATTGGGATACTGGGGGCCATTATCAGAGACCACCATATTAGCTATGCTATGTCTGGCAAAAAACTGATTTCATATGAGTGATCACTCCCATGGATGTGGGGAAAGTAAAAAGTGAAATTTCTGGGTAATTAGAGAAATAGTCATTCACTAATAAAAAGTCTTTACCCTGATAGTGGAATAAATCAATTCCCACTTCTCTGAGGGCTGCTGAGGTGGAACCATGATCAATAATTCTTTTTGTTGTACTGTATGTTTTGATGTGGTGTAGTTTGCAATCATGTTTCTGATTTCTTCCTGGCTTATACACAGAATCCCTTACCAGCTGCCTGGTTTTCTTCATGCAAAAATGTCTTTGGTGCTGCTTCTGAAGTACTTCCTTTCACAGTAAAGTTGGATTCACAATCTGATTGGCTTTCAATAGCAGTCCATCTACAACTTCCAAATTTGTCCCCAAGAGAATAGTACTGACATTTTTGGCCAGTCACCCTGCATTAGCCTTATAAGCGTTTGCCTTCTTATTTAATATTTTTTGTCTTAATGGTGTTCTGTCAGGAATAGGCTTCAAATCTGCATGTGATTTCTTCCATCTGTTGTGAGCTGTCTGCAGACTTCCAGCTGTTGCTATACAACAACAAGATACTTCCTAGGTATATAAGACAGTTCATAATTTTAGTGATGCAGTCTTATCATAATTCTCTGTATACACGGTGTCATGTCATTCAGGTGCTTTTGACAAGAGTGAAAAGAGGCCTATAATCAATCTTGATTTACACTAGGCCCAAGCACACTTTCTCAATCTATGTGTATTGTCTCTTGGTGTCTATCAGTGATTTTGCTGCATAGGTCATTTTGTCTCTGGATTTCTTTATTCCTGGAGCAGAACAGCCCCCAATCCATCTGTTCATGCATGTGTAGAGACCCATGTTTTTTTACTTGGATCAAAGAATACCAGCACAGGCTCAGTGACAAGTATGTCTTTCAAATTTGTCCTCTCATCATCTTGTCTTTTGTCATGCCCACATTCTTCAACTGTCATAGCTATCTTAGGGCACAAACTTTCCCAAATAGTTTACCATGCCCAGTGCTCTTTGTAATGCTTTCTTGTTGCCTAGCACAGGCATCACATTGACTGCTGTGAATTTGTTAATATCTGGTTTCACCCCAGTGGTTGTCAGTCTGTCTCCATGAATCGTGATCTCCTGCCTGGCAAATTGACAATTCTTGCTATTTACTGTGAGACTATATTGTTGCACTCTGAGGAGCTTTGCAAACTCTATCATTTCACTTTTTCTTGGTCTCTGCCCAGTAAATTATATCATCAATATATACTCTTACTCCATCTAAGCCTTCAAAAATAGTTTCCCTGGCTCCATGAAACATCTCAAGTGCAGATGAAATCCCAAATGGGAGCCACTGGTAGCTGTAAGATCCAAAGGGTGTATTTAAGGTACAGAGTGCTCCACATTTGTCACCAAGTTGCAATTGCCAGAAGCCATGAGAAGTATCCAGTTTAGTGAAGAACTGCACCCCTGTCATCTCACTGAGGATTTCATCTTTGGTATTTGATAGTGTTCTCTAAGTATGTTTTCATTTTGGCCTTTTTTGTCCATACAAACTCTAAGAGCTCCATTTGGATTTTTAACCCATTTTGTTAATCCTTGTGTTTCCCATATCACTTAAAGGTCCACCATTCTGTCTAATTCCTTTACGGGCTTGGATGTATCTTTCAGTTTGATGTTGTATGTGAAAGGTAGAACTCTAATTCCATCAAATATGCCAGTGTGTCATTTCTCCCAGTACTGTGTGTTGCACACATACTCATTCTTTTCTGGAGATGCTGGCAGATGTTAAGTGCTGCTTTCCTCCTGAATTGAGATGGCTACACACGTTTCACTAGCCCCATATCCTCATAGACTTGATCACCCAGGACTGATTACTTCCCTTTCGGCACTACAACAAATATCAGAGTACTCTCTTGTATTCTTCTCTATTTGTATTGTACTTGCAATCTGCATGCTTTTGCAAAAGAGTATTGGAATTGGATAATAAGGAATATTTCTGTACCCAGAGCACCTTTATCCAGTTTCATGTTCAGTGCAGTGCCATTTACTACAACAGACACTACCCATTAGTCTCTTTGCAGGGTTTCTCTTTCCTTTGCCTTTTGTCTGCTTTTGGTTTTATTGTTTGTGTTTATTTTCCAATAAAGAAGGAATAGTCTACACTTTCAACTACTTCCTCCACCATTATGTTCAAGTCCTTCTGTGTTTTGTCACTTAAAGAAAAACTTTAGTAAAGTAGTTTCTGCCCCTGAAGTTTGAACAGGTTCTTGCAAATGCTGGACATTTTCTGGACATGGTGTTTCACATCTCATCAATTACATTCTGTAACGTTGGTGTTCTTATGGGCATTGTCACCTTCTGTGTACATGGAACTGATCTTTCAACACTCTATCAATGGCAGCCAATTCTGTCACTGATTGCGAAGCAGAGGCATTCTATTTGTTCAGCTGCTCTGCATATTCTGGCTGCATCATCCAATGTCAAATCCCCCTCTCTTAACAAAACTTTGAACACCTTTTTATCATGTACTCCAAAGATGATCTGGTCTCTTATAATGGAAGACTACATTTCTCTATATTCGTTTGAACCTTCAGCCTTAAATCCATAATGAACGCATCTACTGATTCACAGGGCTGTTGAACATGGCAGCAAAACATGTATCTCTCATTTTCTGGAAAACAATAAGCATCAAACTGTCAATCACTTTCTCAAAATCATTTCTGTCAGCCTTGTCTTGGAATAATTGTGAAATAGAGATCAATAGCTTGAGATCCGACTATAGCCTGTAACAGTGCAACTTTCTCACAGCTTTTGTTGCAGAGGTACAGTAAAAAATTCTGTTTAATAGTTGCTCACACTCTGTCCACATTGCCTGTCAGTTTCAGGGATGGTTTACAATGGTGGTTGTTTAGTTAAATACATTTTGAAATAACTTATTGTTATTTCAGCCACTCCTGGTACCATGTAATAAGTATAGACTGTACACAATCTTGTCTATATTCAATAACCTGCTTTATTCCATTGCTCCCTCAACTCCTCCACTTCGTTCACACAACTACAAAAACCCAAGAGGATCATTTTTGTTAAAACATATCCTTATACTTATCAGTCTTGAAAAGCTTTTCAGTTCCTGCTAATGAGACGAACATTAACATAATGCTGCCACTGCCAGTTTTGACAGAAGGGATGGTGATGGTTTTGTCATGAACTATGTTGGGGTTTTGGTATACTGTATGTAATGCTTTGTTGTTATACAAAAAAGTTCCTTTTTTGTTGTGTTTTACTACAAAATCTTTTGACATTTTTGCAGTGTGACTTAGGTACTTTTTTGCATATGACATGCAGGATTTGAGATTATCTTTTATCAGTTCCATACAAGCCCTTTTTTTGGAGTGACTGGTATACCATTGAGTCATGGATATTTTTCCCATCTCAGCCACTGAGCACTGCAACTCTCCATAAGTCAATATTGGCCTCATGATGACATTCCTAACCATTTAGGTTTTTTTACCCAGGCTATTCAGTTTGGAAGGACAGCCAAGACTCTAGGCTGAGTCTGGGTGTCTTCCACTTCTAATGTTCAACTTCACCATTGATATATTAAGCGTCATTGAAATGTTTTTATACCCTTCTTTTGATCTGTGCCTTTATACAACTTTATCAAATATAAATTCAGATTCAAAGAGTGTTATTGGTATGACTGATGAATTACAGAAACAGATACAGAAAGCAGAACATCATTTTTTGATGATCTCACTCTCCATTCCTCTGGCTGTGACAGGAGTTCACATTCTCGCCTCCCAGTTCAAGTGAGTTTCCTACCCCCTCCCACGGTAGAATTGGAAGCTGTTCTGATTCTGGATGGTGTGGAAATTCTGGGGTTAGATTTGTTATTTTAGGTAAGAATGATTGTCTAATCCCACAGCATTTCTTGCAGAGTAGCAGAATGCACTTCTCGGTCTCTGCTTCTCCCTGTGGGCAGTGGGAGCAATTCTATCCCTCTCTCAAACTTTATCCCAAAGGTGTTTTGAAAGATCGTGAGTTGTAATGAAAGCTCCTCTAAAGATAAATCTTTGCTTGAAATTCACTACCTGACTGCAGGACCCTACAAAGATGTCGAACTCACATGAACTACTATTGTTGCATACACACAGAGTGCATACAAACTCATCTAATTGTGTAGCTCATTAAGATAATTGTGTGCACCTAAATTAAAGCAACTAAATGTGAGAAATGTTTAAGGGTCTGAATACTTTTGCAAAGCACTGTACATTTCAGTCATGGAATACCAAGAATCTGAAACTTGTTAAACAATCATTTCAATACTTTATACATCTGAATCAGCTATTTAATTACTACAATTCCTGTGCATATTTATTTCGAAGTTTAAATACCATACCTTTGCACTGATTACATTCTCTAATGAAATATAAGCACAGCCTGTGGCTGTAGGACCTTGAAAGCATTGTTGAATAAACCAGTTTTTCATGACTAATAAAAAAGTTGTTCTGTTCACTGTAGGATAGAGACATATGCTTAAAAATAGCCTATGTAGTGTAGTGTGTGCCACTGTGACTAGTAAGTCAAGAAGACCATACATACAAAACAAAATGATGCTTGTATCTAGAAACTCACATTATCATCACATGATTAATTGCCATTGCAGAGGCTAACAATTCAAAAGTGACACAAATAAATCTGCAGATGTGACAATTACAATTAGAATTAAAACTGGCTGTTGAACATCAAGGAGTTCTATAAGGTTGAATTATTTGGAGAGTCATAGCTTGTGACTTCCCATGCCCAACTAGAAGTGTGAGAAGTGTGACCTTGAGCGAGGGCAGCAATGTAATAAAAGAGTTGGAGTGTGGCAGGCAACAGCAAATACCTAGGCTAATGTGGGTCCAGGGCTTTGAGACAAACAAAGCAAAGAGACATATTGGGTTCCCAGAGGGTACACATATTCTGACAAAGCGGATGCCCAACCCATCTCCTGATGGGAATATTGCACACAGACTCAGTGCTAAAAGGTAGCACAAAGGACGAAAAGTATTGGCATCATATGCAGACGTTGCTGAGCCCAGGCACATTACATTAGAATATGGACATCCTCCAAGTGAGGTTTTGTCCCGCAGTTATTACAAGGATGAAAACATGATATGGAGATTCTCTATAGATCCCGGTAGAGTACAATATGTCACATTCCTTCCTCTCTTCCTTTTTCTGAGCATATCTGGAGTATGATAAAATGGCAGACTTTGAAGTACGAAATGACAGTGATCAAGGTACAGTATGTCCTCCTTTTCTCATTTTATTGGTAGACTTTTTTTACTGTATTCTGCCACTTGGCAGGAACTGAGTTAAATAGTAAACTACAATAAACACAGAGTATCAAAGTGATGTTGGGGGTATAAGACAGACACACGAAAGAGCTGTAATTAGTGGAACTCTAGTTAAAAGAAAATAAAACAGAAGGTTTTATAACCAAAACTACATCTTAACAAAAGAAGAGGTAATAATATGGCTAGTATGGCTCAATCAAGGGAAAAGGGCACAGGACAGCCTTCAATTGCATAACTCAGGGATAGAGAGAGAATGATAATTAGCCCAGTACTGTAAGGCAATGAATAACAGAGAAGGTAATGTTCAATACTTTGTTCAATACTGTGTGTTACGTTCCACATCCCTCCTCTCGAGGGCGCTCTTACCCTTTTCTGTTATGATTATTTTTTGTTATTTGTGTGTCTTGTTTGTATTTTGGTTAAAAGCCTAGCGTCTCTGCATTTCCTGCCTCAGTATTGGAAGATGGACGCCACAAGGCTTGCCTATTCCGGACTTGCAGGTAGCCAAAGGGCAGGCCTTATTCCCTGACGTCCTGACTGTCTGGGTCTTTGACTTGGAGCTCCTGGTCCCGTTATGCTTTTAGTTGTTTGTGTTCCCCGTCTCAGTTCCCTTTCCCGTTGATTTTAAGTGTATTCATCTTGGATGGATCTCACAGCCTTTGGATTACGGGCCGTAAGTGCACCCCGACTGTTTTGGACTTCCCTGGACTAGGTTGCTTCGGCATTTCCCTCCGTGCATCAGATCACTACAGTCAACGCCCCCTGTCTGTCAACCTGTCCTAATCCTGCTGTGCCTTCCTCTGATGTCCTTCTCCAGTCGTTTCCGGATTTTACCGTCTGCATAGGGTCTTTAACAACGCACTTCACGGGAGTCAGAACCGGCTTCCGTGACATTCAGTATGATAGGGAATCATGTTCCCTACTGACCTATTGGTTGTGTTGCTCAGTTCTTCTCTACTTTCCATTGCTTGCTGCCAATTCTTTGACATTAAAAGGAATATATGTAGTCAGCAGAGGGTTTTTACTGTCAGTAATATAGCCTGAGATTTGTTAGTCAAATAATCACACATTTTATTAATTTATTATTTATTTCACATGACTATAACTAGGCTATAAAATTATAATATTAATTATCAACCTTATTACTGCTTAGTGTTTAGTGTTTTGGCCATCAAGTGTGGGTTGAGGTTACCATTGCTCATTTGCACTCCTCACAATAACAATATGGTTATTTTTATTTATTTTTTTCACACAGTTAATTTTCTTTCTGACTGGGCAATCTCTGTTAGCCTTTCCCCTGCACGTAGAATTGGAAAAAGAAATTGACTTGAAAATTCTGCATAAACAGACATTGTCCATAAAGTTCCATCCTAATAAGCTTTAAAACTTTCTGTGTTGGTGTCTTTGTTTTTTCCTCCAGAGAATGACATAGCCTTCTGTCAGTTCATATTTCAGCATTTTCAATATTTTAATCACATTGAATGACAGGAATCAATTGAACATATTGTATAAATTAAATCAATATTTTAATCAAGTTAAAAATAAAGGAATAATAATGTATGAAATGTGGTAAGATTATATTAGCCCTATTTATAATGTACATTTTTTTCAGTATTAAGCTCAGGATTTCTTTACTAGAACTGTGTGTCGCAGGGTGATTTACGAATCAGGAAACATCCAAAGGGAACACCGATGTTGATATTCAAAGAAATGAATCAACAACACTGACCATCTGTGATAAATAATGCTAAACTTTGAACATAATGTAAAAAACAATACAATAAAGCTAGATGCTTGTAATATGTTTAAATTCCAATACCTCCCAATTATCATAAACATTTGTTGATTTGCTAACATAAGTGCTTCTTGATGCTGCATTATGGTACAGAACAGTCACTTCCAATAACTAGTTATCCAATTGATGGCAGGGGTGGGATATACTCTGTACAGGATGCCTGTCCATTGCAGACACAAATACACACACACTTACACCAGGACCAAAAAAAATGTATTTCCTAATTTGAATAGTTGGAAGATTGCCGCATGACTCCAGGTTTCTGGGTATGATTCTGATCTTAGACAGCTATCTCTGGGGCATTTGCATGTTTTCCCCCTGTTTGAATTTATTATCACTAGTTGATCTGTGGAAAGAAACAGGATTTAAGATAAGATAAGATCACTTTATTGGTCATATACAATTTCTCTTATTAGGAATTTTTCATTTTGCATACCCCAACTTGCTCTCCATGAGACATTCAGACAGGGAGTGAAGCTTGTGGTCAGAGCACAGGATCAGCCATTTATACGGCGCCCCTGGAGTAGTTGGGGTTGAGGGCCTTGCTCAAGGGCTCAATGGAGTAGGATTCCTCTGCTGGCCACAGGATTCAAACTGGCAACCTTCCAGCAACAGGCGCAGATCCTTAGCCACAGAGCCACCGCACCACCGCACTGTCACCGGATTTGCAGTTTAGGTTTGATTTGCTGTAGCATTTACTGGCATAAGGTGCTGGTGACAACCTATCCTACTAATTTGATGTCATATCAAATTGTAAAGAATTGCAAAGAAAGACAGCATTATTAGAACTTCACCTGCTTTTCATCATTGAGAAACTGTGAAGACATTCATCAGGAATGGCTGGATACTGCATTTGCTGGAACTTTGGTGAATTTCATGTTCTTTAGAGACACTTGTTTTTTTAACTCAGCTACATGTCTATTTGTAGTTCATGGTCCATTCTATACAAAAGATACTGACAATACCTGTCAGCAGCTAAAGTTATTAAAAAGCTAGCTGTGATCCATCTCTGTAAACATTTGCTGCAAGTACAATAGTTGATTGGCAATTTTGTGTGCATATATATTATTTTTTCATGTTTGGTGAGTGTAGCAAGATAAACCTTGAAAAACAATATACACTCAAAAGCATTAATGGGTTAGCTGCAAAGTCAAGTGGACACTTCAGATATCTGTGCTGTTGTAAACAGGGGGCCTGTGCTTTCCTAGGGCATATGAGATGTCAAAACCAGTTAACACTACAACTTTCACACAGCAACATCAAGTTTGTTATGTGCTCTGAATCTGAAGAATTTATTTTAATGTGTCTGGAGAAAAAATAGATTCACAGAGAAATGGTTTAACTAAATAATATATTGAGCCCCTTTATGTTTTTTCCTTTCAGCATTACCATGCTATAAATTCATTTAGATAAATGCCACTTGGCTTCTAAGAATTACAGGATTTATATAACATACCTCACAAAAGCCATGTTTTGTATTTTTCCTCATTTAAAAAAACATCAAACATGCATTTAAAATACTATGTCCTTACTAAAAATAGTATTAATTTATATTTCAGCGAAGTTTACAATTTCAATGCAAAGCATTACATATTGTAGGGCCATTGTAGAAAGTCTACATTTAATTTTAAGAACTGCAAACAGATTATTTAAAAGAAATATCTACATTTTAATTTCAGTAACCCTTTGCATTAAGGTGCTTTGACACTGTAGAGCAGTAGAAGTTCTTTTAAAAATAGGTAGGTCCCTAATGTGCAAAAGAGTGCTTTTATTTTAGGTGTGTGTGTGAAATTGTCAACAATGACAGGCACTATTTGTATATGTTTAATTTAACTAATCTAGGGCAAAATAGTATGGAAGTAAAACACTAAGTAAAACAAAGTCTCAAGCATCTTGGAAGTTCTTTTTACCATAAATATAATTATTTTGTGCTCTGTTATCTAGGTGCTACCCCAGAATTTCCACAGAGTATGTTAATAATCTTCATGCATATAATAACATACAGTGATTATACATTATAGAGGTTATTTCTTCCTTGAAAATTTCATACTGAGGCATTTACAAAGATTGTAGCAGACAGATGTCAAGGTCCTGATCAGTACTGGTTTGGTGACCCACTGCCATTCAACACTTGGCCTGATCACACAGAGCCAATTTTCTGGTTATTCTGGACTATTCTGCTGACTAATGAAGCAGGCATCATGTTCCCTGGGCAACGTCTTTCACAGAGAGGCCAACTATAATCATGATGAAGGCAACCGAGTGATCTTCATTACTCAAATGGGGTTAATTCATATAATATCTTTTACTGTCCTTGCGTTAACATCACATCAGTTTAATGGCTGTTAATATGGATTCTTATCCATATAAGAATTATTCTTATAGAATAGGTATTCTCAACTCTATACCAATCAGAGACCCAAGTGATCAGAGCACATGTGTATTGTTATGCAACATACATGAACATTGAAGTTCTGTATTTATAGTGATCAGGTGATTGGCAGGAGATGGTGCAAATATCGAATTAACAATAAAATAAAAATATAGAGAATTATTCATAGCAACAGTGTTGTTTACATTTGTATCAGAATGGTCTTCCTTTCAAAAACATAATAACATGAGAGATAAGATTATTCTTTTACATTTTTTATGTTTGGAGTTATAAGGTGAGTTGGTCAAGAATGTTATCTTACGTTTAAAAAAATGTTCTAAGTTAATAAGCTGGTCTAATACTTTGCAGACTAGTTGTTTCATCAATGGTAATGTCATATAAATGCTGAGTGAAGATCCATATAAAGTGATAGCAAACATGCTTTTTTCTGTAAAATGTTTTTTGATTGCAATTTCTTCATTTGTGTTTTCTGCCAGCAGATATCACTCTGGATTAAAATAACTTGATTAACTACAGCTCGGCATAATTAAGTACATTGTAAAGGTAATATCTACCCTTCTTCTCAAATCTATGAAGATTTGAATGTCATAAACAGAACATTTTTTCTGTTAACTGCATTTACTTTACTTACTTTTTAATTATAAACTGCTCAAGGGAAAGTTTTAAAATTATTAGAGACAATTAGATAATGATAATAGAAGATTGCAATTTTATTTGTGATCTCTCCAGGCAAGCATTCTATGATATTATGAAGTCATATCCATAAGGTAAAACAATTAGACTGGCCTATTCTTGTTAAATGCAAGTTTTTTTTTTTCTTGTCTAAATAATATTTATATAAATTTGATGAAACAGAATAAAGAAAGAAAGACTCCCAAAAAATAAGAATTAAATATAATAATAACTGAAATATGTGACTAATCAGCTACAATACAACGCAACTTTTTAAAGAAATACTGAACTACGGAGTTTCCCTATATAGCTCAAAAGTATGTCTAGCATTTTAGCAGTTGCTTACCATGGTGACAGGAAGACACAAAATGTAACCACAACAGAAAAGATTCCAAAGATGATAATGGGTGTGGGTCTAAGGCTGCCATAACCTTAAAGTTATTGCCACCATTGAAGCTGCATTAATGTAAACAACTGCATCCAGTCTTATAAAAAATAAAGCATGCTTTGATAACCCTGTTTAAAATGAAAGAAAGAAATGAGTCTTATTACACGATTAAAAAAAACAGAAATGACTCACTTTAGAGGCTGTTTGGATGTCTCTGTCACCTAAAATGTTCTAGAGCTATTTAATATTCTTTCCAGTAATTCAATAATTTGGTGTAAGAGTCTAGATACAATGGGTATTTTCAGAATAGGGAGATAGGTTCTAATTCTTTTTGCAGCATCTGTCTGCAGAGACAGATATTTAACCTCAGATCATATTCTGTTTAGTTTACAAGGCAGCTTCTGTCTTATCTTGGACTTTGTAGGCCTTATATAGGAATCAAATACTTCGTTATCAGTCTGGGGTTTTTCTAGGTGGTTAGGATGTTAAGTCTTTGGGACGCCTTTGTTAAAGTACCAGCATCGCGCCACCCGAGGGCACCCAAACCGAGAGCACATACCTCATCCATTCTGGGAAGGCATTGGTTAATCTGACTTCGCACCATAGCTCAGTGTTCTCTCATGTTAAAAACACACCTAACGGACTTTCCCACATCCCAGGAGAAGATTTTCTTCATAATCTCCCTGTTAACAGGTCGAGCTCTAGAGTGGGCTACCGCTTTCTTGGAGAGGGATACCCCGGAGATATCAAATTTTGAACTTTTCCAGGAGCAGCTCACAGACAGGAGGCCGCTAACCATCTCCCTACCCTTCATCAAGGAAAACACACCGTTGCTGAATACCCCACAGAGTTTTGCATCCTAATCGGAATGATGAGGTTCTCATCTCCCTTTTTTGCCAAGGATTAACAGAACAAATTAAGGACCATCTCACCGTAGTACCCCTGAAAGGAAAAACTCACCTAGGTAATCGAAATCGATAATCGAATCCATGAATGACGACAGGAAAGATTTAGATTACCACCATCCCTACACCCAGCCATATCCCAGGAACACTCCTCTTCGTGTTCAGGACAATCCATGGATCTTGGCCATGCTTGATTAACCACTGAGGAAAAAGAAAGGTGACAGAGAGAGGGCTGCTGCCTCTACTGTGGATTTCACAGACATTTTTGGAACGACTGTCCAACTAAACAACAACGGTACCAATGCTCCTCAGCTATAAACTAACCTTCAGTGTGTGAAACCCTCCTCTGTAAGTACTCCTCCGAAGGACTTTTTTTCCACCACTATCTTCTGGAAAATACCCGTCTTCCTCTTCTAGTGTTTTTTGATTCAGGGGTGGCCGAGAGCTTTTTAGATGCCACCCTCGCTCAAGACTGGGACATTCCTCTGGAGCCCCTAGACCCTCCTCTCTGCATACAAACTTTGGATGGATCCCCCATAGCCCCTGGATTCATCAAATGGTGAACTACTCAACTCACCTTGCAGGTTGGTGCCACCAATTTAGAAAGTATTCATCTTCTTCTCCTGGACACTCCGACCCACCCCCTATTACTCACTTTCCCATGATTACGCAAACATGACCCCCACATCTCTTGGGCAAAAGGAGAACTACTAACATGGGGACCCCTTTGTCGACTGAACTGTTGTAAACTTTCAGTAAAGTAGCTCACATTTCTACATCCTAGACTGAAGACTCCTAGATACCACCACAATATTCTGATTTAAAGGAAGCTTTTAGTAAACAAAAGGCTTTATCCCTGACTCCTCACTGACCATATGACTGCGCAATAGACCTGTTACTGGGAACACTGCCACCCAAGGGTAAAGTCTATTCACAATCACAGATGGAATCAGAAGCACTGAAACAATACATTCGCGACTCACTTAAGGCAGGAATAATTTGCCCTTCCATGTTTCCCGCTTGTGCTGGCTTCTTTTTTGTGGAAAAGAAGGATGGGGGCCTTCATCCTAGCTGTTTTTCAAGCCTTTGTCGATGATATATTCATATATGTTCTGGTATATCTAGATGACATTTTGACATACTCTCATACTCTTCAAGATCACATCTCCAATGTTAGAGAGGTTCTCACTAGACTCATAAAGCACAATCTATATGCCAAATTGGAGAAATGTGTGTTCCATGTCTCTCAAATAAACTACCTCGGGTATATCCTCTCTCCTCAGGGCATGGAAATGGGCTCAAGTAAAATTTCAGCCATAAAGAACTGGCCCACCCCAAGGAATCTCAAACAGAGACAATGCCTTTTAGGTTTTACCGATTGTTATAGTCCAAGTTTCTGGCTGCTATAAAGTGGGACATCAAACAGCTGCTAAGACGTGCCCTGGTTCATAAGACCGTCCATCCCAAGTGTCCTCCAGATCTAACACTTGCCGGTATCCGACCGACCCTGGTCTACTATCTCAGATGATTTCATTACAGATCTACCCTCAGGTCAAGGTTATACCACTATTCTGGTTATTGTTTATAGGTTTTCCAAAACCACACACTTCATACCATTAACTACCTTACCCTCTGCCCAAGAAATGGACGATTGTTTTGTCCAACATGTGTTCAGACTTCACAGAATCGCAAAAGACATAGTCTCTGATCATGGACCCCAGTTCATCTTTTAGCTCTGGAAAGCCTTCTGTAATTCCTTGGAGATCTCGGTTTCTTTAACATCTGGTTACCACATCCAATTCAGCAGGCAATTGGAATGCATAAACCAAGAACTACAGACATACTTACGGGCTTACGTTTCATCCACCCAAGATGACTGGGTACAGATGCAGCCATTCAAAATGCGCGGTAAAAACCCGCGGTACAGTAACCTACCCACAAGACACCGCAGGGCACAAGAGGGCACCGCCGTAAGTGATTGGCTGGCCAAAATGACCGACAGGGGCACTCGTGGTGCATTGGTTGGTAGTGAAAAGATTTAATCATTTAATGTCTTTACTGTGCACATTTTAATCTGCTTAGTTTTGAATATTTATATGGAATTTTACCACTAAAGGGAAATTTTAGTAGCTGAGCATAAAAAGAAGAGGAGCATAATGCATCTGAAGGTCATAAACGATATTAATTTAGGAACATAAACATTACTGTATGTACATAAACTGTACTGTGTATGGCTGTCTTGATAGTTTAGAAAAAATACACACCAGTCTTCCATTTCTCCCTAAACATTTTAAGCATGAAAGTTTTATGAAACGGTACCCAAATATGCGATTGCTGTATAGAATGAATTTTAATTTAAAAAAATTATTTAACACGAAAATTAAGCTGTTTACATCTTCCGCCTGAGAACAGTCACCCGTTGCTACCCAACACAGAAACACAGCCACTAACTAGCAAAGAGAGGACATTAGCTAGCCAATATGATAAAGAAATAAATGATTATTTCCATCGATTGTACAAGCACTTGGAAACTGTCCAATCCCTAGTTCATCAGGCATTTTACCGGTCTGGCGCCGGTCTGTGTCTTCTAGGATATAATGCCAGCAAACTCTTGTTTTTATGTCCACTATAACAGACAATCTCCTTTGCTTTTAACAGAGTGTTTAATAATTTCCTAAAATGAAAATGATTTACTTTATTTCCCTCACGGGATCGATAAAAGTATCTATCATCTGTCTAAACTATGGGACAGAATTCTGGGGTCTCCCCATACCAGAGATTATGGTAGGGCTTCAGAATGGTGATTGGCTGACACCATCTGACACCCCTCTGATTGGAGAAAAAAGACGTGCTGGTTTGCTATACATACAGTACTGTACCAGGAAGAGGATTTCTTTCTATTCGAAAAGTGTATTTTAAAAGTTTAAGAAGTAAAAATCTTACAGCGTACACAGATTTCTAAACTGATCAGGATCGTTATCTTTGTCTTATGCATAATAATGTTCACCGCTTTGTCCAGCAAATTAATAATAAACTTTATTTTATATAGCGTTTTAAACGAATAAGTAATTAGATTGCTCATAAACCTAATCACTTGCTTTTTCTTTTTATTTAGGCTCAGATTTCAACTATAGATCGTATTATTAATAACCATAATAACAACCAACCAACAAAAACAACCATACAAACATAATACATACAATTAAAAAAAAAACATAGATAACAACCACAATACAAAATCAAATATATCAAACCATTATACTCTTGCAAATTCCTCCAATTATCATAATCCCGCCCCTTTTGCAAAACCAAACCCTCCTCCCATCCCAGTTTATCCTCTTTATCATAAACAAAATCCACCTCAATTTTCAACATAAAGCATTACACAAAATCAATACCTCAACACTCCATACTCAACAACGATAATTCACAAACAGCCAGAACATGTAACTCCACATTCCCAAACAGACCTCATTTCCATAGCCCCGCCCCTTATGCAAAACCAACATCCCTCCCCTGTTCTCTCTCTCCCCTGGCGTTTGTAATCGTTTTTATTTTCAAATAAATTTTAGCAAAGTCATGTATTTTAAAAATCTTAAGATTTTTATATTTATGGCTTATTTAGTGGTTTCATTAGTGACAAAGGCTAAACTTTCTTGGAAAAATGTCTTTTATGTAAACCATGTTTGCTATTAATTCATTCAGGGCTAAAATATGTTCATTGTCTTCCAATGAAAGAAGGGTTCCTTTCGCCGTAGTCGGGTTGACATTAGAAGCTTGCCACGCCCGGACTGTTACACCAATGCATTAGCATGTTAAAGCGATTTCATTGAGGAGCCTAGCTATCTTAACTAGTAAGTACTGTACTTACTGGGTTTTTGAGGGGGGGAGGTGTCTTTCGCTGGAAACCTCGCCTCCTTCTACTTTGAAAATACCTGTGAAACCGGTTTAATTCGTCACAGCCAGCACTCCTGCAGAGAGGGGGGTTGTACTTGCAGTGTATACAGTAGATGGGAAAGCCAGAGCCGACCTCTACGCCGCCCACGTGTTATGCTCTTTGTTAATGTCTAAGCCGGAACACATCATTATATCTCATTTTGTATTTCTTAAAAAAAAAATCGTTTGCCCAGCCTAACAGTATTGTTGTTATTGTTTTTAACCTGTAAAGCGCTTTGAGGAGCCACCTTTAAAGGCCCCATATACAATAAAGTTCATTATTATTACTATGTTTAATTTGCTGGACAGAGAGGTGAACATTATTACACAGAAGACAAAGATAGCGATTTACGTTGCATTGTGCATTGTGCTGCTGTAATACAGTTTTAAATAATTAAAAGTCTAAACAGTATCAGCTTTATTTATGGGTTTTAAATAAAGGCGATTTAAACGCGATTTAAATCAATATAAATGTTTATATTGTAACACCTAGGTGACTATTCATTGTTATTAAAATGACTTAAATTCGATCATGTTGTGATATTTAGAAATATAAATTTGTTTGGTGCGAGTGAGGTTTTAATTAATCTCTGACTCAGGAAACGTTTCATTTTTTCAAATAAATGTTTGTTAAAAAAAACCCAGTGGGATTCAATCACAGACCGTGTGACATGGGAGTCAGGAACCTAACCCACAGCGCCACCGGCAAGGTCACATGCAGAGTTCTGAAAAAGCACTACAGAAACATTATCAACAGACAATGTACAGCGTGTACTATTCTTGTGTTGCGGTACATGAATATAATTATATCATTATTAATTTCTTTAGATATGCGATTCCATATTATATTCCCTTTTAATCAAATTCTAAAAGTATGCTTGTTGACTCCGGTATCACGTTAGTTAAAGACTTCGATGCTTAATGTTTAGGGAGAAATGGAATACTGGTGTGTATGTTTTCTTTAAAGTACCGAGACCAGCCATATACTGTATGTTTAAGTTCCAAAATTAATATCGTTTATGGCCTTCACACGCGTTACAGTATGCTCCTATTCTTTTTATGCTCAGGTACTAAGATTTCCCTTCAGTGGTAAAATTCCATATAAATATTCAATACTTAAACGGGCACAGTTAAGACATTTAATATACATATACATACTGTATACAGTACAGTTTGCATACGGTAATATGTTTATGTTCCTAAATCAATCTCTTTTATGAGCATGTGAAAGGCATGGTGACTTGATTCTCAAAAATTACTGTACTTTGCATGATTGGAAACAAATGCGTGATTGCGAAATGCTGTGGTGTTACTTTTACAAAGACGGTCAATGAAAAAAAGAACGTGGACAAAGGCAATACTTTGTTTACAGCTTGTCCAAGGTCATTCATTATTAATACTATTAGTAATATCTTCGTTAAAGACTTTGATGGCGACAGCTGAAACATGAGAGGTTGAGCTTTATTAGCTCCACCTTGCGGAAATTCCGGATACTATTATTTTAATTGCGGTATTATAGGAGAATTTACGGTAACTCGTGGTAGACCGCGTAAAGCGCACCGCAAAATAATGCGGTATCGCCCGCGCATTTTGAATGGCTGCATCTGTACATCTTTTACAATGGGTGAAATATGCCCACAATTCCTTGTCAACAACATCCACAAGTAAGTCCCCATTTCAGTGCTCTCTGGGCTATCAACCACCACTCATCCCACAATCCTCTCCTGACTCACCACTCTCCTCAGTCCAGGATTATATATCTAATCTGCAGGATTTATGGAAATTGGCAAACTCTAACCTTCTATGTACAGCGGACCCTCAAAAGAAAACCATCGATCACTATTGTCATGCAGACACAGACAATTTGTATGGTTATCAACCCATTATTTACCTCTTCGGTAGTGTTCCTGCAGATTGGGCCCTAGATATATCGGACCCTTCTGAGTCATCTATCATTTGGCTCTACCATCCATTCTCCGGATCCATCCTTCCACGTACAGTATCACTACTCAAACCCTACCATAAGTCTTCATTATCTCATTCATTATTTATTAGTAGATTGGGAGAGCTACGGACCTGAGGAACACTCATGGGTATCAGAGAAAGATATTTTAGATCATACTCTAATTCAAGATTTTCATCACAGATTCCCAAACCATCCCGCGAGGGCATCAGGACCTGCCCCTAGTTTGTGGGGGTAATGTTACAGTACCAACATCCTGCCACCAGAGGGCACCCAAACCAAGAGCATATACATTATCCACTCTGGATATTTATCCAGCCTAATTAAACCCTGATCCCTGTTTCATCTTTGCTCAGTATTGGTTTAAACCTTTTCCACTGTAATACCTGCCCTGGAATCTTTCTTTGCTTTTGAATTTTTGGCTTCCCCTTTGACCTCGATTTTTGGAATTCGTCTAGGACAACTTTGCTAAGTTTCTTTTTTTATCTGCAACCCTTTTGGCTTCTTGAACTTTTTGCTTGTCTTTTGACCATGACCTTGGATTTCACTGTTGATTCAGTATCTCGTTATACCTTTCCCACATAAGGTCCATCTCTTTGCTAATAACTGCTCCACAATATAACAGCCTTATTTGTAAATGTATACATACTGTACTGTAACTTGTAGGTTGTATAATTATATTATGTGTAGTTTAGTGTGTGTATTGTCATTGTTAATAAATGTTTATTTGATCCATTTTGCCTAAATTATTACTCTTTTCACCAAAGCTGTGCCAGAGAACATACAGTAGATCTCATGCACCTCTAATAATACCAACCGTTGGACTATATTCTTGGCAAAATGTATACACGTTGGAGGTTATGATTATTTTTTTTACTTTTTGACTGCTAGTAACATCTGAAAGGTGTAAAATAAAGATGTTGCATTCTATTTATGAATCCACAGTGCAAAAAAAAACTACATTCGACATAACTTCAAATTTAGTTGTTTTATGTATCATGTGAATTCGATTAGACAGTTTATTTTAATCCCCAAAGCTCACCATAATTACAATAAACTTATATTGATTACTTTTGATTTATATAAACTGTCATGAAACCTAAACATCGATGCAATTGTGAGTTTCACAAACAGCTGTAACATTTAGACACTTCATACATTTGCTCTAAAACACATCAAATGCCCTAAAAATAAAATAGTTTTAGTCTATCTGCCAAATCCATTTTTATTACCATTCTTTTTAAATTTACTTGAGGCTTTTAACATGATTTTCATGTCAGATGGAAGTATTGTCCTGTCCTAATATTAATTTATATGGGAAGGGAATGAAATAGAGTTAACAAATCTTGGTTCTGTGGAGCCACAAAAGTTCAGATTTTCACTGCAGAGGTCTGTACTTAAATTAATCCTCAACTGAACCAACGATTTAATTGTTGCATGTTTTTTTCTGCTTGAGGGTGGACCTATTATGTTACTTAAGAAACATAATAAAAAAGGCAAAAAAGTTTAAATTTAACCTATTATTAGGTCTCAATTATTTAACTGAAGGCTCACGTGAAACAAAAGCCAGCAGGTGCGTGGGTCCTAAGGATGAGGATTTGTAATGTCTGTGTTAAAAGACTTGCTTAAAAGTCTGCCACCTAAAGTCTCACTTTCATTGACTTTTATCTCTCAGTATAATATAATATTCTTTGACTAAAATATTCAATTGAACAATACAAAGTGATGTTATGTGTGGGAAAAACAAATCTGTTAAGTGAAATATCAAAACCTGAAAAGGCATTTTTTTCCAACAATGTAACGTTTCTGTTATTGTGATATATTGGTGAGGAAGAAAAGTTGTATATCAATTTATTTTGATGTTATAACCTTGGTGTTTTGGGCTCAGGATTCATAAGCTCTGATACATCTGTCATTCCTACTGTACAGTATGTATTTGTACTGTGGAAGGAAACTAGAGCACCTAGAGAAAATCCCCACAAACACTGGGGGAACAGTATGAACCCCATGTAGATAGCCCCCCTTGAATTGAACCCAGGGCACCAGCACTGCAAAGCAGTAATGCTAACCACTGCACCTTTAATGTTAAATAAAAAATGTAAAAGGTTAATTTTAAGATTAAGCACTGTGACTATTAGTTTATAATGTAGCACCCACGTGGGACACTTTTGTAGCTGCATTGTCTCCTGTTGTCATGCGCAGGCAGGGCGGGTTGGTAATTGTACCTGAGGGCTGGGACTACTAGACTGTATATAATGGGACAGGGGCTGTGAGACGCCCTCTTCCCTTTCCTGTCTGTGTATAGTGTAGGTGTTCTGTTGTGCTGTATTCCCTGTGTCCCTGTGTGTGTAACCCTCTTCAGCGGCGTTAATAAATGCCAACCCACGTCAGAGCTGTATTCCTGATTCTTTCGGTACTAAAACCCAGCGGTCGTTACAATAATTATGAAATTCAGTGTTGTGTGTAAGGTCCAATTTCCAAACAGGAGTTTTCAAAGTATTTTAAGAATTAATGTGTTTTCTGTTGGCATTCACCCATTTATACTACGGTATGAATCCCTTTCTTATCCATAATGCAAATTATGTTTTAAGATTTTAATACTTAATAAAACATTACTTTTACCTGTACCATAAAAAACACACTCCTTAACCTACATGGGAAAACAACTCTTTTGATAGTCCCCTGAATTGTCCCCTCCATGGTGTCTATTCAGCATAGAGATTACTTGTATAGCAAAGCGTCATATTCTCTTATTGTTTAGGATTTAAATTATTCATGATAAGCCTACAGGCTTACTGAATTGGATCTTATCTCAGTTTCTTAACAAGTTTCCATAGTGGTACAAGACAAAGACATCCTCTGTCCCTTCTTCATTATATTCTCAGTCTGAAACCTTAAACTGAAAAGATTAGAACTTGTTCTGAAATTCAAGGAGTTGGTCCTAATGGTAAATCTAAAATAATGGTATATGCAGATGACCCATTACTGATATCAGCAAATCCCAGATTTGCTCTCCTTCTATATAGCATCAGCAATTAATTGCAACAAACAGCTTTATCTTCTTATGATAATGTGGAAACTACAAAAATGAGAATTCTAAGCAGACTTTCTTTAAATACTTTATTTGGGAAGGTAAAAATACTAGAAATTTTACCTTACCCTATCTGTTACAAATGAGATTTTCAGTTTTGACAATTCTTCTACTTGTTTCAGCTAGCCACATCCATTATCACAACTAGAAGCAGAAATAGCTGATCTCTGTGCACTTAAAGAGTTACTAATGTGCATAACAGCTTCTTTGAAAAATATGACAGTATAAGGGAAAATATACTTTTCATAAATATAGCCACACTGGAAGGTTCAACATTTACCAGCTAATAAAGCACTATTTCACCTTAAATTTTGTGTTTGGGGTGTGTCTGTGTTCGGAGGCTCACCTAGAACCTGTGTCCTTATCGTGGCATCACAAGAAGAATCTAGTTTTCAATAATCCCTCTTATCTTTTGAGACACAACACATAATTTTATAATCATATTTACTTACCTCTGTTTTTGGGGAAATTCTTTGCTTTTACATCATGGTTCAGGTGTGGCCAGAAGCTAGCATCAACACACTTTAGACTAAAAAAGGACTTCTTCCTCAGTTTGAGAAGATTAATTAAGTATATAATTCAGACTGAGAAATGTTCTTTTGAACCTTATAATCTAAAAAAATGTATTTAAAAAATGAAATCCGTAGCTCTTTATTTATATCTGATAATATGTATCCCAATAGTTTATTGCTGTGTACGGTTATTAAAATGGAAATTTTTAGAATATTTTGTTTATATAAAACTAGCTAAGGATTAGATTACTTTAATTTTTTTTATCTATTATATATAAATGAAATGCAGTTCTGTAGTTCCTATTATTCTCAAAAAAGTTAAAGTAGTTTATCAGGCTGCACAGTGGAACTGTACTGGAATGGAGCTCAATCTATGTACTTTAATTAGCTTTCGATTATTTAAATACATACATTATTTTTTCTTATTTATGTTTATAACAGTTATAAACACTCTTTTTTGTTGTGAAAATACTTGTGTAAAATAAGAAAAAATGTTGCTTGCAGTGTGCATAATGTATTTCTGAAAAATAATTTTAGTTATCTTAGGTTTTCACAAGTTTCCAATTGAAAAAAGCAATTGAATAAAGTAATGTTATTTTAAAAATTAGATCTGATAATGTGTTTACGTAGCGTTTAAATTTTGCTCTTGATTACATAAGCAACTTAGTAACTGTTACAATATTTAGAAAATTTAAGATCTTACCAAACATTAAAGGCACCTGTAAAGAATATGAAAATCAATATTTCTTTCACACTGTAAATTTGAAATAAGCAGTAAGACATTAACTCATTCCTGGCTACTCAAACACAAACCATGATTTAAGTTCAAATTAACTTTGAAAAGAAAAACAATTTTATTATGATTTGTTTTTCTAGGAAAGCCTACATTTTAAAAATATATATTTTAGCATTTCATTTTAAAATGTTTGTGAGCAATTTAGCAAATGTTTCTTCTCTCCAGTGTAGCGGCAAGGCTTAATAAAATACAGGAATTAAGTTTGCTGCTCCCTTGCCAGTCTCTCTCTCCCTCATCTCAGTGGTGCTGGATACAGAAAGGCCATTCCATTGGGTTCACATTTAAGGTGTTTTTCTAGCTGATAGAGTGTCCTGATAAGGAACAACTCCCAATGCTGAGATTCTCCAGCAACCCTAATAAATGGTCATCTCTGGCGCCTTACTGTCTGGGAAATTGCAAGGGAGAGTCTTATCCCAAGCTGTTTACAACCCTAAGGCGGGGTGCATTGTTACTCATCCTCAGCCAATCAGGAACTGGTAGGGCAGGTTAACCCCACATGGGTCACGGATGCCCATGAAACTTTCAACCAACGAACGACCGTAGCTCCTCCAGGTAAAACAGGCAACACAGGGCTCCTCTGGGCGCTTTCTGGACATCCTCAGACTCGGCTCGGACAAGCACGTAACGGCCAGTGTGTCCGAGTGCCAGAACTTTCCTTTATTCTAAGAGTCGAGAATGGAGGTTGCCAGCGCGTAACCAAAGGATCCACCTGAGGTTAGCTCAGCAGCAAGCCTCGTGAACCCACCGCGAAAGCTCACCTGATCAACAAGTGAACCACGGTCGTAACTGTGGACAGCTGAAATCAGTATTCAGAACTAGCGCTACATCAGGAATGAACCGGTCTTCTTCCTGCCTAAAGAGTGTGACCTGCTTGGATCCACAGTCACTTTTCTCCTGTGCACAAACTCTGCTAGTAAGCCAGAACTAATTAGCCAGCCTTTAGAGAGCATCAGCAGTGCATCTCCCACACCGCCAGCCGCACTGAGCACTGCCTGGCATCGAGCCAGAGAACGCCAATTGGACACAGCAAGCCTTTCTCTGTTTATGTCTGCGGGAGATCTGAATCCACACAGATTGGATGAGTATTCAACATTCTGCATTACAGCTCGAGAATTCAATTGTTACCTCAACCTGAGTTGATATTAATTTAATTCCTATGAGTGATGTTCTTGCTTTTGAGTATCTAGTGTAGAAGTTGTAATACAAGTTCATTTATGAAACAGTGTAAATGAATGGTATTCTGACTGTATGTCCCTCTTGGTTTGTAACTCTCCATGATTGAATATATACCTTTTTTATTCTGCTAACCCTCACTATAAGATCTGTTATGTTTATATGCACATTTTATGCATTAATAAATGTATTCTCGTGTAATAGTATCCGTGTGTGTGCATTGAGTTATCCCGCAAGGTTGATTCTAATAGCCATCAAAGAATCATTTTGTGACTTACTGCTACAATTAATAATTGTCCCAGTCAATGCACAAACCTCTACATTTATTGGTGCCTCGTGAGAGGATGCCTACACCAGTTACCCTTTTATGCTATAAACTCACATACACAAAACAATACATGTACCTTCAGGTATTATTGCAAGAGTATACTTTATTTACAAAATAACAAATACATGTGAATAATTTATTTAAATACATCTGTATGAACATATAGTATGATATCATACAGTATTTTATAAATATATAATACATTTTGCTACAAATCATTAATTTATGCCTTGGGAACTGCAACACATTTAAAGATTTGCCATTAGAAAAAAAGTTACAACAGGACAAGCACAAAAACAAAGTTTTGTAACTCAGCTTCACAAATGTGAACAGAAAAGTTAACATCAAGATACCTGGAGCATGAGCAACTATAGCTATAAACTATAATTTAGCCTTTTTCCTTTGCATCAGCCTAACACCATCCAATGAGTAAGGTTGAATAATTTAGATTGAAGACATTTAATATGTTTAAAATCAGATGACTATAGTGTAAATAATGAAATGACAAACATATTTCTTTAGGACTCATTTTCAAGATAATTTTATATAATGGAGTCACATTTATAATACGGGAAAAAATAATCAACAACTCCCCCTAAGCATCTGAGACCCAACATTTGAAAAGTCATGGTTTAAAATCTTAACAGGATTGATTTTCTGGCATAAAATGCTGCAAACTGCAGTCAGATGAAATACGTCTGATAATTATTGAAGCAGCACTGAGGCCATGCGCATAATATCTTCAGGCAAAAAAATGTATATATATGATTATATTTAATTTCTGCCAATACATTGCAGCTATATTAACAACAGGTAATCTGGACTTCGAATGGCAAAATCATATCTATAACTGTCCTGCTAAAAGAGTTTATTTTAGGGAGACTGGATGAAATTAGGTGAAAATGTGAACTTAATAACAAAATAAATATTACTTCTATGTATATTCTTCATTTAAGTAGGTAAAATTAAAGGATGTAAGGTAAGGATAATGTCTACATTCACAAAACCTGCCCAATGAAATTTAATTATATAATTTTTTCTAAATATTTTCTATTTCATATGCTACTAAAATAAGAAAAAATCTGAATTGCTTATCTGAGAGTATGGCTAACATTTTACTCCAAAACCAATTTCAAAAGGCTCTCTCAAGTAACATTTTTAGAAATGTTTTTTTTTCTTATACTGTTTCTTTAAACCCAAACACTTCAATTGTAGTCTCACCGCAAATGATTTTTAATTCATTATAAACCTTTCAATTCTCAATAATTACATTAATTCAGTATCAATTCTGAATTTAACGGTCTCCAATGTTGGTGATGAAATGTTCTGGCTAAAAAGCAGGCTGCATTCTGGCAGTTTGAATGGTCCACAGCTATTAAGATGTCCCTTACATGAAGCAATGTTGCTGCACTCACTAAGTATTACTTTTTACATGTTCTTAATTTCATTTCCACTTTTTCCCTTCTTAGTTTCATCTTCTTGTAACAGTTCATTCATTTTTTATCAGATCCATATTCATGATGCAGGAAGTGTAGAACGCTGTCCAGGAAAATAAGATGATATGGCCTGTGGTTTTCCTCGATTTGTCACTAAAGGTTTATTTGGTCCTGAAAAAAAAGACATTTATCAACTTGAGTCTGTAAAATACCACTTGTCCCCCTTTCACTAAACAAAAATTTCAAAAACCATTTCTAAAAACATTGTGGCTTATGTAATCAAACTACCTATACTCTGTGTACATTAAAAGTTAGCACTTATTCTTTCTGTCCTCAGGACTATAAAGTCACTTAAAATAAACATTTATATTCAACATGAAGTAAAACTTAACCTGACATCCAGAGCTCCTGACAAACAAGCATTCGTTTCCCTACAGAATATACCTCAAAGTGATTTTGTATATAATGAATAAATAAAATCATGAAATATCAGCATTTTGAGACTGAACTACTAAGGAAAATTCTGAATTTCTATTTTAGTAATAAAGATTACTAAAATAGATTTTTTATGGCTGGATTAATGTCGAACTTAAACCAAGTCACATGTTGCAAACTACAATCTTCAGAGTGAACAGCAGAGGTCTCCAGTATTCTAACCTTGAAGTTTTCTCTCTTCATGGTTATAACAGAAGTCATAGTAGTTACAGTATGTAAGCAACACATTGTATTTGTTGCAAAAAAGGAACAGTCCAAAAGCTCCCACTTTTTCATTAGACTTTATAACGTTTGATTTCTTAAACCATAAGATTAATAAATTCAAGCATTATATTAACCATTTACTCTGAAAAATGTGAACAATGGCAGTAACACAAATTATTAAAAAGAGACATGAGGCTCATACAAATCACTCCTTTGTTATATCAGATTAACACGATGCTTTAAAGAATTTCTCTCAAAAAGGATGTCATCTGACAGCCATGGATTTGCCTTGAACTTGCCTTTTTCCCTTTGATTGGCAAGACATTGGGGAAAGAACAGGTCCTAGCCAGGAAAATAAACTGAGCCATTGGGAACTGAACCAGGAAGAGGGTATTTTATCTTTCAGCTCAATGATAATTATCTTGAATAAAATTAGAACACAAATCTCATACTTATTTCCTCAAATATTTCATGAAAAGGTATATGAACTCTAATTATACTGATGTGTGTATCCAAAACAACATTTGTGCCCATTTATAGCTGCCATCTCACTGAAGCAAGCACATTGTTGAAGCAGTATCCCACCCAGGATGTAAACCCAGAACCTTCCAGTTACCTTCCAACATACAGTAACTACTACTTCACAGTGCAGCCACAATCTATATAAAACTTGAGCAAAATCCAGCTTTCTAGTTTCCAGTTGAGAAATAAAATATTTAGAGCAGGTCACACTGACCTCTAACCTTAAATATGCTTAAAACCAAGAAAAAAGAAAAATCAACTTAATCAAAAGATACTTATCTTATAGTATCTTATTGATACTTATAACTTCAACAAAGTCATAAATTTATCAGGAATATATTTTTTAGATGCAGGTGCACTTACATTTTATCGAAAATACAGATGCAGCCATTCAAAGTGCGTGGTACAGACACGTACCGGAGGTAATTGGCTACGGCGTCGTGCATCGTGATGCGTGATGACGCAAAATACCGCGGTGCGTGATTGGTTGACCGACAGGGGCACTCGTGGTCCGTTGGTCTGTCGTAGAAAGACTTACTGTAAACGTCTTTACTGTGCCCGTTGTAGATATTGAATTTTACCACTGAAGGGAAATCTTAGTAGCTGAGCATAAAAAGAATAGGAGCATACTGTAACGCGTGTGAAGGCCATAAACGATATTAATGTTGGAACATAAACATACAGTATATAGCTGGTCTTGGTACTTTAAAGAAAAAAATGCACACCAGTATTCCATTTCTCCCTAAACATTGTAAGCTTCGAAGTCTTTAACTAACGTGATACCGGAGTCAACAAGCATACTTTTAGAATTTGATTAAAAGGGAATATAATATGGAATCGCGTATCTCAAGAATTTAATAACGGTTTGATTATATCCGTGTACTGCGACAGGGCTGTGTAGGGCTGTTTCGCCTGCCTGTTCATGCTAGCTGTCTTGTAGCCTACTGGTCTAGGTGCGTGACTACCAACTGGCAGGTTGTATGTTCGAATCCAGCTGGTGCTGGACTTTTCATTTTTATGTATTTATTTTTTAATCGCGTAACATAAACATATTACCGTATGCAAACTGTACTGTATACAGTATGTATATGTATATTTAATGTCTTAACTGTGCCCGTTTAAGTATTGAATATTCATATCTAATTTTACCACTGAAGGGAAATCTTAGTAGCTGAGCATAAAAAGAATAGGAGCATACTGCAACGCGTGTGAAGGCCATAAACGATATTAATTTTGGAACATAAACATACAGTATATGGCTGGTCTCGGTACTTTAAAGAAAACATACACGAAACATGGTTTCATTATGACCAGAATCGGTCTTGAGATATTTTTAACTTGATTTACAGTATTTGAGAGGTATGTCTTAACACCGATACTACAGTGCTTAAGTACTGCTCACGTATATGTTTCTAGGTTTATATTATGCATTTCATACGGTCAAATTACTTTTGAGCAACTAATAAGAAGCACGAAACGGTATGCATTTTAGTTTCGTTTTGTGCTGGGACCCGTGGATTGATTAGAGATATCAAGTACATACAAGTCATTTTTTAAATGTTGTAGTTCGTCTTGAAAAAATGTTACGAGTACATCATCTATCAACAATTACACAGGTTCTGTTTCCATATTGCGGATTTTGGTTACGTAATATTATTTTCTAGATTTCACGTTGTGAATATATGATTTGGGCAAACAGAGCCGCAAAGAAGTACATTAATGGTTGTTGTTGTTTTTTTTTGCAGTTTTATCTAGAACAAGCGATGCTTAAACCTTTGTCTGATTCTTGTGAAACTATCCACACGACAGTTACAGTTCCTAGGAGTTGACTTCAGTGATGTCACTGATGGAATGTTTCTAAAAATCCATCCTCTGTAAAACGTCTTCTCTAGTTGTCCTGCATATGTATTCGCTAATGAAGCTGTGTGTTCTGAGCCTGGATCTCTACATTTCTGTATGAACCAGCTTAGAGGGCTAAAGACAGCTTGTGTTTAAATTGAGTGTAAGGCAATTTATGCTTCTAAAGTCATGGTCAGCATTTATTATTGTACTGTGCTGTAAACTTGTTCTGTGCCAAGTCACATTATTTTATAGCGTTTTTATAGCGTTATCAAATCCGGTGGCGCTGTGTGTTAGTTTCCTGACTCCCATGTCACATGGTCTGTGATTGAAACCTGTAAAACCGGTTTAATTCGTCACAGCCAGCACTCCGGTTGTAAAGTAGAAGCAGGCGAGATTTTCAGCGAAATACACATCCCCCTTCTTCAGGTGTGAGGGTCTTCTGCTCAGAATGAAACGCTAAAATGTAATGTAGGCTCTGAATGGGTTCAATTATGATTTGGGCTTGATTAAGGTCGCTGCCTTTCATCTAAAACCCTACTTGAATCCTTCTAAACTAAAAACCAGTGTTAGTGAGTTCTAAATAAAGAGGTATCCAGGTAACAGTGAAACGGGCGGACAGTCTGGGGAGATCGCCCGTTTTCCATGTAAATAGTTCCCTGGTTCCGCACCCCTTGGTGTTTCTCTCGCTCTCTCTCGGGTCACCTGATCATTAGCTCGAAAGATTTGAGTGCTTTGTGTATATTCTAATGGTAGTGGGGGCAGGGTGTGTGGGAACAGGTTTGGTTGAAATTGCATTGGAGATCTATGTTCTTCACACCTGAAACATTTTCTCTGAAAGCATTTTCTTCGCAGTTTAACCGATCTTGTTACAGCATGTTACAGTTTACTATTATTAACCATATTAATTTTAAGTGCTTAATGTAAAATCTTATAAAAATATATTTTCATTGTTCAAATATACATTAAGTCTGACTATCATATAATAAGTTAAATACAAAACTAAAGAAAAAATAGGGTTAAATATAATTCAAAATATTTTGCTAACAATGTTAACTGTTTATGAATAATAAAATGTATTAACTAAGGAGTAGGATGGCACAGTTGTTAGTATGTTTTTTGTTTCTTTTTCATAAATAAAACAGTAGTACCTGATGTCTCAGTGGCTTTCAAAATTAAATTATGCATGCAAACCTGTGAACTAGAAAGATAACTAAGATATCCATCCATTTATAATGGTGGCAAAGTGGTTAGCATTGCTATCTTGCAGCACTGGGGTCCTAGGTTCAATTCCTGCCATCCTGTGTGTGTGGGGCTTACATGTTCTCTCTGGGTTACATGGTTTTTCTCCATATGTGTGATATGACTCCCTCTCGCACTCCAAAACATACTGGTAAGTTAATTGGTTTATGGGAAAACTGGCCCTGGTGTGTGTGTGTTTGTGTCTGTCTGTCCTGTGATGGACTGGCGCTATGTCCAGGGTGTATTCTGCCTTGTGTCTGTTGCTTACTGGGATAGGCTCCAAATCCTCTGTACTGGATAAAGAGATTAGAAATGGAAGTAAAGGCACTGTGTGGATGGAACTATACACAGTGTTAGAAACCCACTATGAAATGGCAGCATCTCACTGAGAATAAAACATTTTATAGTGCTGCTTAAGGAAACAGCCTTTCCACCTCTCTTGCACATCAGTATCCATACCTAGTTATTTAAACAAATTGCCTCTAATTATAAACATCTTAATATGCTGGCTCTGTGGATCCGCATCACCTATGTTTGCCCATTCCTTCAATTCATGTGCATCCAACACACAGTTCAATGCCAGCAATTACACATAATCTAAAATACAATCCTTATTTCAGTATCTACTGTATGTAAACATATAGTCTGTTAACTTCATCATCTTCATCAAAAGTATGCCTAACCCCATTAGGAAGTGTTCTTGTTATAAGTGTATTCCTCAGCTTTCCGCAAATTATCTTCTTCTTGCCAACATCTCTAGTCTTTTATCCTGCAATAACTCAGCCAACACTTAAATCTCCAAAAGCTGCTTGTGTTAATTTCTTTAACTCACAAATATCATGTGTAAATACTGGCCATGTAATACTCTGCATTGTGGAATAATAGTTTATTTTAAAGGGAACTAGAGAAACTAAGAACTAGAGAAATCAAGAAAGGCTTTTTTTCTAGAATTAATAAATGCACATCCTGTTCACTGGGGAAATTAAATCCACACTGAGCAATCTTCAATATGTTCAGAATATGACAGCAAGAATCCTATCAGGGATGCATTACACCTGTTTTCAAGTCCTTGCACTGGTTACCTATCAGATTTCGAGTCAACTTCAAAATCCTTATCCTCCTTATATACTGTCCTACAACTGTTATTATTGATCACCGAATTATTGTACTTGACATGACTTCATTCAGCCTTTCCTGAACGTCTATGACAGGCAGAGAGAGTGCTGTTTCTGGTGCGATCATTTGCAGCTGACATTTCACTGTTTTAAACGAACAAGAAATTAGATTGCTCATAAATCACTTATTCTATATAAACACAGCGTAATTGCCCTCCGAAAATCCTCTTTTTCTTGTTCGTTTTAGAGACCTTGATTGAAACTGATTTTAGATGTCAGAAAGGATTTATTTTCTCTATTTCCTACATTGCTTTGTCGAGATTTTAACTTTATATCTAACTTTATATCTAGGCTCAGATTTCCACTATAAATCGTACAGTAATTAATAGTCCATCACAGGACAGACAGACACAAACACACACACCAGGGCCAGTTTAAATCTAACCTCAGAACCTTTCTTTTCAGAAGACTTAGTGTCTGTATCTGCTTCATTTTCTAATTTTGGTAGCACCTCTAACTGCTTGTCTTTCTTATATGCATTTACTTTGTAATCTGTGGTCCTTTTATCTGTTTTTACATCTACTGTATTGCTTGGAGATGCCACCTTTAATGGTGATATATCAAATAAAGTTTTTTATTATTGTTATAGGGAAACATGATCAGATTTTCCCTGGTTCAGAAAAAAAGATCTAAAGTATACTAGTTTGTCACTCTTCTCGTTCCCTTTGCTAAATGACTTTTCATACTAATCTGATCAATCTAACTGCCAGTTTTCTGTGCTTTCTCTATCCTGCTAGATTTGCAATTATTCTGAAAATTTTCATCTTGAAATAACTCATTTCTAAATACCTTTTTCACTGTTAACATCTTGCAGCAACTCTGCAACAAAATATACTCTCTGACAGTTCATCCTGCTACCAACATTAAATAAAACAAATCTTAAGATTTCTATATTTATGTCTTTATTTAGTGGTTTCATTAGTGACAAAGGCTAAACTTTCTTGGAAAAATGTATTGTATGTGTTGCGGTAAAAACTGACTTGCTTTAACAAAATATGTTTACAAATCCTTTCACCTGGCATTTTCGTGGTTAGAAATTATGGAACGCTCTGTTAAAAGCAAGGGAGTTTTTATGTCCGTTGCAGTTCTTTTGCAACATGAATAGAATTATATCGTTATTAATTTCTTGAGATACGCGATTCCATATTATATTCCCTTTTAATCAAATTCTAAAAGTATGCTTGTGGACTCCGGTATCGCGTTAGTTAAAGACTTCGATGCTTAAAATGTTTAGGGAGAAATGGAATGCTGGTGTGTATGTTTTCTTTAAAGTACCGAGACCAGCCATATACTGTATGTTTAAGTTCCAAAATTAATATCGTTTATGGACTTCACACGCGTTGCAGTATGCTCCTATTCTTTTTATGCTCAGGCACTAAGTAAAAGGAGATGCTTCATATTGCTTGACTAATTTTAAAAACTAAGTTATAAATGCAGACGCTCCCTCGGTGCGCTGCTCTGGTGCGCCGGCACTTACACAGTGCCTGTCTGCCGTAAGCGTTACAATATACATACCCAACACTGCTTGTACCCATCTGTCATGCAAATAAAACACCTTGAATTGAAGGGGAGAGGGGGGGAATACTAAAGCCAATACTGGCTCAATGGGCTTTGACGTGCTAATGCGTTGGTTTAACAGTCCTGGTGTGGCAGGCTTCCAATGTCAACTCGACTCGATTGGAAGACAATGAACGTATTTTAGCCCTAAATGAATTAATAGCAAACATGGTTTACATAAAATACATTTTTCCAAGAAAGTTTATAATAATACGATCTATAGTTGAAATCTGAGCCTACTTTAAAAATAAAGGAAAAGCATTTTCAGAGAGCAATCACGCTGTGTTTATGTAGAAAAAGCGATTAGGTTTATGAGCAATCTAATTACCTATTCGCTTAAAACGCTATATAAAATAAAGTTTATTTAGAAATGAATGATCAGTGTCGCAGTTTAAATAATGGGAGTCAGGAAACTAACACACAGCGCCACCGGATTTAATAACGCAATAAAAACGCTATAAAATAATGTGACTAGGCACAGAAAAAGTTTACAGCACAGTACAATAATAAATGCTGACCATGACTTTAGAAGCATAAATTGCCTTACACTCAATTTAAACACAAGCTGTCTTTAGCCCTCTAAGCTGGTTCATACAGAAATGTAGAGATCCAGGCTCAGAACACACAGCTTCATTAGCGAATACATATGCAGGACAACTAGAGAAGACGTTTTACAGAGGATGGATTTTTAGAAACATTCCATCAGTGACATCACTGAAGTCAACTCCTAGGAACTGTAACTGTCGTGTGGATAGTTTCACAAGAATCAGACAAAGGTTTAAGCATCGCTTGTTCTAGATAAAACTGCAAAAAAAAACAACAACAACCATTAATGTACTTCTTTGCGGCTCTGTTTGCCCAAATCATATATTCACAACGTGAAATCTAGAAAATAATATTACGTAACCAAAATCCGCAATATGGAAACAGAACCTGTGTAATTGTTGATAGATGATGTACTCGTAACATTTTTTCAAGACGAACTACAACATTTAAAAAATGACTTGTATGTACTTGATATCTCTAATCAATCCACGGGTCCCAGCACAAAACGAAACTAAAATGCATACCGTTTCGTGCTTCTTATTAGTTGCTCAAAAGTAATTTGACCGTATGAAATGCATAATATAAACCTAGAAACATATACGTGAGCAGTACTTAAGCACTGTAGTATCGGTGTTAAGACATACCTCTCAAATACTGTAAATCAAGTTAAAAATATCTCAAGACCGATTCTGGTCATAATGAAACCATGTTTCGTGTATGTTTTCTTTAAAGTACCGAGACCAGCCATATACTGTATGTTTATGTTCCAAAATTAATATCGTTTATGGCCTTCACACGCGTTGCAGTATGCTCCTATTCTTTTTATGCTCAGCTACTAAGATTTCCCTTCAGTGGTAAAATTAGATATGAATATTCAATACTTAAACGGGCACAGTTAAGACATTAAATATACATATACATACTGTATACAGTACAGTTTGCATACGGTAATATGTTTATGTTACGCGATTAAAAAATAAATACATAAAAATGAAAAGTCCAGCACCAGCTGGATTCGAACACACAACCTGCCAGTTGGTAGTCACGCACCTAGACCAGTAGGCTACAAGACAGCTCGCATGAACAGGCAGGCGAAACAGCCCTACACAGCCCTGTCGCAGCACACGAATTCTTTAGATACGCGATTCCATATTATATTAGCAGAAAAGCTTAAAACTACCACTTTTTCACACGCTATTTCACATGCTAGTTAAATACTTCGATGCTTAAAATCGTTAGGGAGAAATGGAATACCGGTGTGTATTTTTCCTTTAAAGTGCCGATTCCTGGAATCTGACTGGCTGACACCCCTCTGAAGTGGTTCCATAAAATCTGGTATACGGAAAAGAAAGCGTTGATAAATACAAGTGTCTTTTAATACACTCTTTGCTGTGCTCTTGAGGATCCTTGTGATATTTTAAGCTCTAGTTGAATGATAGGTGTCGCATTTAAAATCATTTTCGTATTTAGAAATTATGAAACACCCTGTTAAAAGCAAGGAAGTTTTTATGCCCGTTGAAGAAAAACAAAATGCCTGACAAAGTATGACTTGGACAGATTCCAATTGCTTGTACAAATGTGCTAAAGAAATTATACTTTGAGTATACAGCTTGTCCAAAGTCATCCATTATTAATACTATTAGTAATATCTTCAGTAAAGGCTTTGATGCATAAATATTTCTGATAAAGGTAGGTTGTGTACTTTTGTCCAACTGAGCAATCTTGCTTTCATAAAATATACCAACATTTTAATTACTGATGATTAACATGCTGTAATACACAGTTCAAAATTAAAGGCTCAAATGCTGTACATGAGAGGTTAAGCTCCCCCTGGCGGTTTTACAAGGCGACGCCGGATAGTTAACCATGTGACACCGTGATACTGCGTGATACTGCGACATGCCCACCGGGGTATGCCGCGAAATACCTCACCCATTTTGAATGGCTGCATCTGTAGAATACATACAGTAAGTAAATTAAATGGAAACTGATAGGTGGAGTTCTAGGCGAGCAGTGGGGGGTGCTCCGCCCCTTCCTCTATCATTCAATTATATCTTTCCTATTTAAATACTAACCCTGCTAATACACACATCTAGAGTTTTTGAATTTACTCCTCAAGGAGTCAGGGGAGTCTCCCTCTTCCCTTTCTATTCCCTGAGGGCATAGCCTGTTCGTGGGTCGGCGCCTCTCAAAGTGACTCTCAGCGAGTCAGGGGAGTCTTCCCATTCCTTCCCTACCCCTGAGGGCCTAGCTCCCAGTCGTTGATTCTCTACTGAATCTCCGAGAATCAGGGGTGTTCATGTTTTCATGCCCAGGAGGCTGCCGAGTCAGTTAACCGAGTCGGCCACCTGGGTTCCCCCGTGCGGTCTAGGTGCTCATTTCTCTACTTTACCAACCCTTGCTTCTCCCCTTGAAATATGTTTATTACTTTTCATTAACTGGAAGTCAACCTTAGAATTTACAGGCTGATAGCAAAGGAGACCACCTCTGGATGCTGTACTTCTGCGACAAATGCTTTGCAGATTGCAGATTCTGCCTTAGTCCTTTTGTTGAGGCTGGACAAGCATGTGCCTGTTCACTGATCTCCTGGGTCTAGATGCACCACATCATCTCAGCTCATCCAACAAATGTTCAGTGAGATTGGCTGGTGAGAAATGAATCCTTAGCATAACTGTCAAATTCACACCTCAGAAGAAAATCATTATTACTAGTTTTTCTGCAGGAATGTTGTCATGTCAAGCTCAACCTGCTGGAGGAGCAGCATGTGGGATCTCAGGACTTGATCAATATTGTACCATTCAGTTTTTTTTCAGCAATCACTACAATGGAGTTCTGCAGCAACCAGGCAACCCTACCCAGATTATTACATGTGGATAATGTATTAATCTTAGATAGGATTTTTACCTTGTGGTTTCTCAAATGATGGCCTATTACTGATAGATTGTTTATCACATCTTGCCACATTAGAAATTGCTGTGAACCCCATAAACACTTAGTACAGCTTGCAACATACTGATGGCATGAAAGTGTTGTACTTTTGATACTGGACATACTGGTTTATATTCCTAAATTTTTAACCATCTTGACATTCAAAAGGTTATATAACCTCATTATCTGTACCCAATCAAGCTTCACATTAATGGGGTAATTTAAGGATAATACATCTTTTGAAGTCATTTGAATGTATCATTCAAGTTAATTTGTTTTTACTTCAAACTAAAATTAAACCAAAACATTTAACCAATACCCAATATGCATCAATGTAAAAAAAACTACATGCACAAAAACAGAAGATCCTTTTGATTCTCTATACATACACACATTGATAATAAGTAAAAAATAACATTACCAGTTATTAAGGACTTCAGTGCTTTAACCGGAGCACTCTTTTGTAAATACTTCACATCTAATCCTGGGGCATCACTGTAATAACAATATTTAACAGGTTTAGAAAAATACCTATGGCAATATAAACATAAGTTTATTTTATGAACGTTTTGCATTTAAAGCCATATTAAAATATTAATTTCTCTAAGGCACTGTTTTAGAATGCTCTAAGGCAGCTTTTCTGTATGGAACCCATATTAGAACATCATTCTCCCTCCTTCATAAGTCAAGTCACTGTTACTAATTTTCTCCCATTTACTTTACTGAACGCAAATTGCCATGACAAAGCTATCCAGAAAATGCCTCTTGGCCTTCCATTTCAATTCACCAGTTCAGAAATGATGACAGACAACCATTCCATCCAACAACATTGTAGACTACGCAGAAACTTTTGTGACTGTGTCCCTTCCTCTGAAATGGTCACAGCAACCAGAAATCAATATTGTGATTCTAACTGTCAAGGGAGTACAGAGTTTTGGAGGAGGAAAAAGAAAAATCTTATTTGGAAATTATACCCCGGTACCGCTGTTGTCTTTTGGTGATTTTTCCCAAGTTGAATCAACATAGGCTAATCACAAGATGATTAGAGTTTTTTTTTTCAGCCAGTAATAAGATGGTTTGGATTAGTAATCAGTAACAACCCTGAACTGTTTTTTGTGTTTTGCATATAGCCTCATTCAGGATTGTTGTATGAAAATAACTGGGAGCATTTAGTACAGTAGTATTTTCACATACAGTACGTCAATAATAGAATATAATTATAGTGTCTATTCATCATACATATTTCACATGTTAAGAATCGCAGAAATAACTAAGCAACTACTAAATAACCAAGCTAAGGAGAGAATGGACAGAGTTCTTTTTACTAAATTTTCATGCAAGAACAATGAAGTAAATGTATATTTAACACTACAGTATGTTATGTTAGGGGGTGAAAAACTTGCACAACAAACAGCAGTTGTTAAAGCTGAAGTAGTCATAAGACAACATTTATGAATGATAATTAACTGACTTCAGTTAATAAACAAGCAATTATTTAGTTACAGGGTTATTGATTCTGTATTAATGAGAACATTAATATAGTATCATTAATTTAAGTATTATTGCAGCTCCTTCACAGGTTCATTAGAACCTTCTTTACTTACTTGCTGGACACTTGAGGTATTATAGGCGTGGAAGTTGCAGGACCAGATATTGCTGCAGTGGGGCCAGGAGCTGGAAGAGGACTGAAATGTACCTGTGAATACAATGCAGTACAGACATAAAAAGCCCATAAAAATATAGCTTAATTTGTTAGCAAAAAAAACATGCAATAGAACAATAGTACATATTCTTAAGGAATTTTAACAATTAATCACCAGTGGGGGTAATCACTATAGGGACAACTAGTAAACATAGTCTACCCAAAGGACTTTTTTTCTGTGTTCTGATATTGCAAATCAATGCACTGACATACTTGAATGTACATTTATTTATTTTTTAAAAAATTTAAAACTATTTTTAAGTTGCTGACTGAATGTGTATAGCATACAGCTGAAAGAGTACAAATGAAATGCCTGCCTGGGGGCCATTTCTAATAATACTGAGGCCAAGAGAAGGGGTCTGTAATCCAGGCAAAGTAGCACAGATCTTAGAATATTTATCTGTAGGCTGGGCAGCTAGGACAAGTGGGTGCATCAAGGAGTCTGGCAGAGGGCTGCTGTAGACAGCTTGAAGCTGCTGCTGCAAAGGGAAATGGTACAGTTAAAAGCAAGGTTTGATCACTATAAGCAGAAAAGATCATTAAAATGGAGAACAGTAGTTCCATACATTAACTTTCCTGAATTGTAACCATTAAAGAATAACACAACTACTTCTTGCCTCAATACAAAAGAATGTTACAGAAAACATTTTCTTTTCCTTGTGTCTCATGTTAGATTTCTTTCAGTCTTTGAGGAATGATTGCTCTTTACACAGGAGCTGTACAGAAGAGTACTAACACCTCCTTCTGTGCTGCTGAAGACTCAAGCCTTCTGAGAAGGGAAGAAAATAGCAGATACCGAACAGATTTAGTAAAGAGTGTTTGGGTTCAAGATATTATCAATGTAAAATAATTGTGTCTATTATGTGTAGTTCAAGTCAGTTATGCTATGTGCTCAAGAAGGCTCATTGGATGATACATTATCTAATTAAAATTGGCAACACAACTGCTGAGTTAATTGCTTCTAAGCACCATTTGAAATATCCTCACTTTATGCAGAGCAGCCAATTAGAGTTTGGTTATTACTTTTATCAAAACAGCTCACAGAGATATACATAGTTTAAATAATGGGAACTACTTCCTGTATTGGTCTCAGACTCCATAGAGAATACACAATATTTGATCTCTGGGTATATCTGCAATTGCCTTTAAAAAGTTAACATAATAGATTTAAGCATACATGCATATGCTTACCCAGAGACATATAGTGGTTCTGAAGCATGGTCCAAAAAATGCCATGTTTTCAATTTACAGTGAGAATGAGATATGATGTCTGAACATGGATATGACAATGACAAAGAATAGGTTTAAAGGGTGTAGTACTTAATCACTAAGCTCTGGGGGGAACAAATACAAAACAGTATTTAGAGATGAACAATTTTATGCAGCAAATTATATGGCCTTTTATGACATCGCCATGATTAAGTGCTCTCAAAGTTAGAGACTCATTACTGAAGTGAAATGTTAGGGAACACATTAGTCATTCTATTTAATTACATGGTTCATTTTCTTATTTTATCTGTAACAAATAAGGGAAATGGCAATGGTTTTTGCAAAAAGGATCAAAAGACAAATGGAATAAGCAAATCATGGAAGGCTTTTAGGTTAAAAGCAGAATATTTCCTTTGGGGGTTAAAATGGAATCCCATGATAGGATGCTTCTGAATTTGAGGGATTAGGTTTTGACTTCTTAATTGCTCTAATACATCAGCAAACTATATTTAATGTACATATTATGCAACTGCTTTAGCTGGGCATATTTCTTTAGCCTTCATTTTTTCATTGGCTATGTACAGTGAATCTTAAGGTATCCACTCTAATGTTAACTGCTTAATTAAGAGCACAGAGTTAAAAATAAGTTAATAAAGATTTTTTATACAAAGGTGTAGCTGCTAAAATATTTATTAACATTTAAAACATGTTCTACTACAATTTGATAAAAAGTTAAAACATCTTGACAAAAAATAAGATTGTTGTTACTATTTACAGTGATAGTATGGTGTATCATTGTTTTATCATACAATGAAGAGTATAGTGAAGCACAGAAACATGGTGAGGCAAGAGTTCCGGTTAGAATGCGGACGGGAAAGGCAGCATAATACGGATCGCCCGGCAACTTTGTAATAAAGCCCTGAAAAAGTGTTTTTTTTCTACATTTGTAAAAATAATAAGTATGGCTGAAGGGGCTGTCAGGAGAAGCAGGAGAAAACTAACAACAGTGGAAAATGTCGAAATTGCAACTTCGGACGATAGTCGAAGTAGCTCAACAGACTCTGAACAAGATGGTGCAGACGCCAGTCTTCAGAAAATATTATACGAACTTAGAGACTTCAGATGGGATAATAAAGAGCAGCTTATGGATATTTAACAGGAGCTGAGCAAGGTTAATAAGAGACTGGATAAAGCAGAGGGACGGATCGAAGAAGTGGAAAAAAGGGTCTTAACAACAGAAAATGCGATAAAGAAACTCTTGCAATGACAAACTACTTTAGAAACTAAATTAACAGACCAGGAAGGAAAATCGCGCAGAGAAAACATTCGGATTTACGGAATCCCCGAAGAATCGGAGGGTCGCTGCATGGTCACCTTCCTTGAAAATCTGCTAAGGGGGGAACTTGATTTACCGAAGGACGTGGAACTGGGAATTGAAAGGGCGCATAGAGCGTTAGCGCCGAGATCTAGAGGCCCAGACGCCAAACCGCGCTCCATTGTCGACAAGTTTTTAAGCTACAAGATGAAAGAGGAAGTGTTGCGTAAAGCTTGGCAAAAGAAAGAACTCTTCCACAATAACAAACGATTTTATGTGGATCATGATTACCCCCCGACAGTACTAAAAAAACATATGGAATATTCTGAAGTAAAAAAGGTGCTGAAATCGCAGAAAATAAAATTTTAGACTCCATTTCCAGCGAGGTTGCGGGTGTTTTACGAAGACGGCACCTGCCTATACCATTCGGCAGCAGAAGCCACAAAGGACATGGCAGAGCGGGGTCTTAAAGTACAAGTTATACAGCCAGCGCCTACACTGGAAGAAGAAATCGAGCGACTGTTTACTTGGCAGAAGGCTGGAAGACGGGGTGGTCCTTGGAAAGACCAGTCCTCGAAACAGCAATATCAGGAGAAATTACAGAGTTTCAGGAGAAAACCCCCCTCGCAAGATTGAAGAAATTTGATACAGTGAGTTGTTAAAAGTTGGTCATGATTTAATAGTTAAGGGTTTTTAAAAAAAATAAGTTTCCTGCAATGTTTTAAGAGAATTTGTAAATGTCGGGACAGATGCTTGGTGATTACGACCAGAGTGACTTTTTATTTTTCTGGTTACACTCCTTTTATTTTTCTCTTTATAATATAAGTTTGGATTTGCCACCGCGCCGCCTGCTTAAGGGCCCTCCCCCAGAGGAGAAGGAGGATTTCCCTAACGGACTTTCCCCCTTTTTTATTGTTTAAGAAAAAAAGGAGAGAAGCCCACATAGGGTTCGTTTGAAAAGAACCCCACAATTGGAAGAAAGTACTGTGAAAGAGATGGCGATGGATACAGTTTTGTTTAAGATTGTTTGGTTAATGTTTTTGTTTATTGTGTTTTTTGATTGTGGTGCATTATTAGAAAAAAAATGATAGGAAGATGATGTTTAACAATATGAAACATATGTTGTATGGGAGAGATTTTGAAAGTTTTACAATTTACATAAAATATGTCCCAGCAAGACCTTAAAATAGTTACATTTAATGTAAATGGAGTACTTAACCCTATTAAGAGAAGTAAGATTTTGTCTAAAATGAAGAAAGAAGGGGCTCATATTGCTTTTTTACAAGAAACACATTTGAGTGTATTGGAACATGAGAAATTAAGGAGAATGGGTTTCTCAAAAATCTATTTCTCCTCATATAAATCTGGCCATAGGAGAGGAGTGGCTATACTGATATCTCAAAAGGTTCAATTTGAGTTGCTTACAGAAGTTAAAGATAAGGAGGGGAGATATGTATTAGTATTGGGAAAAATTGAAGGGGAATTACTAACATTACTTAATGTATATGCTCCACCTGGTAGTGATTTTAATTTTTATTTAAAAATGGTCAATTTGATGGTTAATGCACAAGGGATACTGATTTGTGGAGGTGATTGGAATGTGCGTCTTAACCCCAGGCTTGATTCTATAAATATATCTTCTCAGAGAGATAAGTCACTGTATAAAAAGATTAATGTACTGATGGGGGAAATGGGAATAACAGATCTTTGGAGAGATTTCTATCCAAGTGGGCGGGATTACACTCACTATTCCTTCCCTCACTTGGTACATCAAGAATTGATTATTTTTTTTATACACAAGAGAGATAGACATAGGATCTAAGATTGTGATATTGGTAGAATTGATTTTTCAGACCATGCTCGTATGTCATTGTCCATACGATTAAGTAATAATCGGGGAGATACAACATGGAGGATGAACTCAAGTCTGTTGAACGATCCACAATGTAAAGAACAGATAAAACAAGAAATAAAACTATTTTTGGAGGAGAATGATAATGGGGAAGTGAGACCAGAGATGATATGGGATACATTAAAGGCAGTTATAAGGGGGGAAATTATTGCTCTGAGCAGTCATAAGAAGAAGGTAAAGCAACTACTATTATCTAATCTGAATATAAAGTTAAAAGAGTTGGAGAAAAACATCAAGAAAAACAGGATTCAAAAATCATGCAAGAAATAAAGAAGCTTAGAAACAAAATAGATGTCTTATATACACAGGAAATTGAAAAAATATATATATTTACTAGACAAAAATATTATGAATCAGGGTCAAAATCACTAAAGCTGTTGGAAAGAAAATAAAAAAACAACAGACCGATAATACAATATATAAAATAAGGGACCAGAACTGTAATGGTGTATTATATAAATGGGAAGAAATTCAAAACACTTTTACAAATTATTACAGAAAATTATATACACAACCCCATTCAGAAAGTGAAGAAAAGATGGATACTTTTCTGGAATCTCTCAGTTTACCAACTCTTACAGAAGGTCAAAATAATATATTAAAAATGACTATAACACTAGAAGAATTGAATTCAGTGATTACGAGCCTCAGAGCTAATAAATCACCTGGAACTGATGGTTTTAATTCAGAATGGTATAAAACCTTCCAGGCTGAATTAATACCAAATCTGTAATTCGGCATTAATTGATGGGAAAATGCCCCCATCATGGAGAGAGGCTATCATCTCAGTTATCCCTAAAGAGGGGAAACATAGATTAGATTGTGGATCGTTCAGACCAATCTCAGTCCTTAATGTGGATTATAAAATTTATACAGCAATACTGGCTAAAAGAATTGAAAAGATTCTCCCTCATTTGATACACTATGATCAAACAGGGTTTATTCAAAATAGACAAACCCATGATAACATTCAACGCACATTGCATATCATGAACCATATTCAGCAACATAATTTAGAAGCTTCTTTGATGAGCCTAGATGCTGAGAAAGCTTTTGACTCTGTTAGTTGGAAATACCTCTATAGGGTTTTAGGTAGGTTTGGGTTTTGTGAAAATATTATTAAAGGTATTCAAACTTTATATGATAGACCAACAGCACGAATTAAAATAAATGGTTATTTATCTGATAAAATAACTTTAGAACGAGGGACTAGACAAGGCTGCCCTTTATCTCCATTGTTTTTTGCTCTATATATAGAGCCACTAGCCCAGTGGATACGACAAAATAATTAAAAGCTATTTCTATACAAGGTAATGAACACAAGATAGCACTGTACGCAGATTACATTTTATTATATCTGGAGGATCCCACTAGTTCATTTCTAGAAACTCTTAGATAGCTTTGGCTTGCTGGCAGGCTATAAGTTAAATGTTCAAAAAACACAAATTCTAACTTAATTACAACCCTCCTGATTTTATAAAAGGCAAATACCACCTTAAGTGGGACCAAAGTTCAATGAGATATTTAGGAGTCTATTTACCAAAAGATATTTCGGTATTAGCAACAATTAATTACGGACCCCTTATAACTAAAATTAAAGCAGATATATCGAAATGGAGCCTAATCCCCTTTATGAGTTTCAGTTCTAGAATTGAATCTGTAAAAATGAATCTACTGCCTCGATTACTCTTTCTATTTCAAGCTCTCCCTGTAGAAGTCTCTGCAAAACAATTGTCGGAATGGGATAAGATGATTTCTAGGTTTATTTGGCAGGGGAGAAAACCTAGAATTAGATTCAAACCATTGCAACTTTCAAAAGATAAAGGGGGTATGGCTTTACCAAATTTAAAAGATTATTATTATGCATCTCAGGTTAAACCTCTCATTAATTCCTGTAATCCAGAATATCAAGCCAGATGGAAAGATATTTAATTGTCCCTTGTAAATAGCCCCCCAATTCAGGCACTATAAGGTAATAGAAATTTAGACAAAATTACTGAAAAAATATTTAATCCATGGATAAAGTTTCAATTAAGGACATGGAATATGATCACAAAAGAGTATAATTTAGGTGAGGCAGTCAAGATACTCAGATGGTGCGCCTATGATACGGAGTTTAAACCAAATCAGTTAGATAATAGATTAAAATTTTGGATGACAAAAGGAATAACTGCATTTTGTAATATAATGGATAAGAATCAGCTACAAAGTTTTCAGTATTTGAAGGCGAAACATAATTTGGAGAATTCCGATTTTTATAGATATCTTCAAATGCGCCATTATTTTAATAAGGAGATTATAAGGGGATATTTAGATATCGTTAATGATGGAGTAGTGAAAATAGTTACAGAAGCCTACAAATCAGAATAAGGTCAAGGTATTATATCTAGATTATATAAAAGTTTTATGGAAAAGAAATCATATCCTACAGAGTATATAAAAGATAAATGGGTGAAAGTGAAGTTAGAATTTCGAATGAAGAGTGGCTTAAAATTTGTGAATTTCAATGGAGATGTTCTAACTCGCATTTATGGAGAGAGTTTTGCTGGAAAAACATTGTTCGATTTTTTATTACTCTGAGTCAGAAGGCACACCATACTGAGGAAAACTCTAAGTGTTGGAGACAGTGCGGAAACCAAGGTAATCATTGGCATACAGATGCAGCCATTCAAAATGCGCGGGCGATACCGCATTATTTTGCGGTGCGCTTTACGCAGTTACCGTAAATTCTCCTATAATACCGCAAGCAAAATAATAGTATCCGGAATTTCCACAAGGTGGAGCTAATAAAGCTCAACCTCTCATCTTTGAGCTGTCGCCATCAAAGTCTTTAACAAAGATATTAGGAATAGTATTAATAAATAATGACCTTGGACAAGCTGTAAACAAAGTATTGCCCTGGTCCACATTCTTTTTTTCATTGACCGTCTTTGTAAAAGTAACACCACAGCATTTCGCAATCACGCATTTGTTTCCAATCATGCAAAGTACAGTAATTTAGGAACATAAACATATTACCATATGCAAACTGTACTGTATACAGTATGTATATGTATATCTAATGTCTTAACTGTGCCCGTTTAAGTATTGAATATTTATATGGAATTTTACCACTGAAGGGAAATCTTAGTACCTGAGCATAAAAAGAATAGGAGCATACTGTAACGCGTGTGAAGGCCATAAACGATATTAATTTTGGAACTTAAACATACAGTATATGGCTGGTCTCGGTACTTTAAAGAAAACATACACACCAGTATTCCATTTCTCCCTAAACATTTTAAGCATCGAAGTCTTTAACTAACGTGATACTGGAGTCAACAAGCATACTTTTAGAATTTGATTAAAAGGGAATATAATATGGAGTCACATATCTAAAGAAATTAATAACGATATAATTATATTCATGTACCGCAACACAAGAATAGTACACGCTGTACATTGTCTGTTGATAATGTTTCTGTAGTGCTTTTTCAGCACTCTGCACGTGACCTTGCCGGTGGCGCTGTGGGTTAGGTTCCTGACTCCCATGTCACACGGTCTGTGATCAAATCCCACTGGAGCCATGAATTTTTTTGAACAAACATTTCTTTGAAAAAATGAAACGTTTCCCTGAGTCAGAGATTAAATAAAACCTCACTCCCACCAAACAAATTTACATTTCTAAATATCACAACATGATCGAATTTAAGTCATTTTAATAACAATGAATAGTCACCTAGGTGTTACAATATAAACATTTATATTGATTTAAATCGCGTTTTGATTTAAATCGCAAACGCAGGTTTAAATATGTGTTTTTTGATTCGCAATCAGACAAATGCAACATAAATTGATATCTTTGTCTTCTAAGTATCTTAATAAACTTTCAGCATAACTTTCTCCCTGTTTAGATTTATTTTTCTTGGGATCAAACGTGGAAAGATTAGATTGTAATCGTTTGTATTTTTCAAATACATTTTAGAAAAGGGTAATCTATGCTAAAAAGCTGTACACCACCTGCTATAAAGATACATATTGTAATACTTTCGGGTTCGGATAGGACAGACACAAGAACTCAGACTTGCGGAGTTAAAGCAAGTTAAAGCCTTGATTTTATATATCACCTTTAAAAGTGGCATCTCAAAGCAAAGTAAATACCCAACACTGATTGTACCCATCTGTCATGCTAATAAAGCACCTTGAATTGAATTGAGAGAGAAGGGGGGGGAGGGCGAGCGAGCGAGCGAGAGAGTTAAAAAAACACTTGAATTACTTCTCAAGTCTCTCAAAATGAAATTATTTTTCAAGCAATGCAACTAACGTCGGGCAACGTGTTTTTTTTAATCCAACATTGACAGCCACATCTTAAATCTTGTCAGTCAGCTCTTTTTTCTCTATTTGAATTGTGGCGATTCAAACAACCTGGGATAACAAGTGGTCTCAAAGTCACCGAGCTCACAGAGCTTCAACAACAGATGGCAATTCACTTAGTCCTTCCTTAGTATTCCTGAAATTATCAAATTATGAGTGAATAAAAGCATTTTATAAAAAACTTAATAAAAATCATTTTTTAATTATTTGTTTAATTTAAAAACTCCCTTGCTTTTAACAGAGTGTTTCATAATTTCTAACTACGTAAATTATTTAAACTGCGACACTTATCATTCAACCAGAGCTCGAAATATCACAAGGATCCTCAAGAGCACAGCAAAGACTGTATTAAAAGTATACTAGTGACAAACTAGTATACTTTAGATCTTTTTTTCTGAACCGGGGAAAATCTGATCATGTTTCTCTATAACAATAATAAAAAACATTATTTTACATATCACCTTTATGTGATATCACCTTAAGGACAGCACATACAAGGGTTAATTGCACAATGGACCGCGCAAAGAAATTTAAAATAGTCTTCTTTAGGTGTGAGGGCAGGAGTGGATCGCAGAAGGCGTAATCAGCAAATTAGGAAAACAATGAACAGGATAGGTGAGACATTTATCCAGAGAGCGAGTGATCAGAAAAAGGAACAGCTGTTATGCCCAGGTTTTACGCTCTCTCTCTGCTGAATGAACAAAAGCATTATATTAAAAACACGTTTGCGTTTCTCTGTAATCTGTGGTTTTCATCTACTGTATTGCTTTGAGATGCCACTTTTAAAGGTGATATGTAAAATAAAGTTTATTATTGTTATAGAGAAACATGATCAGATTTTCCCTGGTTCAGAAAAAAGACGATTAAAATCTGTAATCTTTCCACTTGTATGTCATCGGAAAATACAAGAAGTTTCTGCTTTGTGTAAGGATGGTATCAAAAAGTAATCTAAGTGGTGAGAAAGCTGTGCTCCTCAAAGCGCTTTACAGGATAAAAACAATAACAACAATAGTGTTAGGCTGGGCAAATGATTTTTTTATAGAAATACAAAATGAGATATAATGATGTGTTCCAGCTTAGACATTAACGAGTACAACCCCCCTCTCTGTAGGAGTGCTGGCTGTGACGAATTAAACCGGTTTCACAGGTATTTTTAAAGTAGAAGGGGGCGAGATTTCCAGCGAAAGACACCTCCCCCTTCCAAAACCAAGGAAGTACAGTACTTACTAGTTAAGAAAGCTAGGCTCCTCAATGAAATCGCTTTAACATGCGAATGCGTTGGTGTAACAGTCCGGTAGAAATGTAACAGTCCGGTAGAAATTAAAATTCATTCTATACAGCAATCGCATATTTGGGTACCGTTTCATAAAACTTTCATGCTTAAAATGTTTAGGGAGAAATGGAAGACTGGTGTGTATTTTTTCTTTAAACTACCAAGACCAGCCATACACAGTACAGTTTACGTACATACAGTAATGTTTATGTTCCTAAATTAATATCGTTTATGACCTTCAGTTGCGTTATGCTCCTCTTCTTTTTATGCTCAGCTACTGAAATTTCCCTTTAGTGGTAAAATTCCATATAAATATTCAAAACTAAACGGATTAAAATGTGCACAGTAAAGACATTAAATGATTAAATCTTTTCACTACCAACCAATGCACCACGAGTGCCCCTGTCGGTCATTTTTGCCAGCCAATCACTTACCGCGGTGCCCTGCGGTGCCCCGCGGTGGCTTGTGGGTAGTTTACCGTACCGCGGGTTTGTACCGCGCATTTTGAATGGCTGCATCTGTATATTCTGGAACTGCCCTAAAATAAGGCTTTTCTGGAAGGAGTTACATGAAGCCCTGGAAACTATATTTGAAAGGAATGCACCCTTTACATTTGAGGCTTTATATTTTGGTAAACTGGATTTTGATTGGAGGGGAATGGATGAATATTTGTTTGGAGTCCTTATATCAGCAGGGAAGAAAGCTATAACAAGAAAGTGGCTTCTCACAGATCTACCAACAATGAATGATTGGATTGAATTAATAAAAGAAATATATATAATGGAAAAAATAACAAAAATTACAAATGAAAAAAATTATCAAATATTGGTCTAGATGGGTTCAGTACATTAAACCTTTAAGGTCAGATTTTGTTGAGATACAGAATAACTGAAATTTAATAAGATACATTTATATAGTCTACTCCCTTTTCATATTCATAAATGTATACATCTTCCTTCTTTTGAATGTATATAGTTTTGTTAAAAAGTTATAAAATTGTAAAAATTAAGGGGAACAAACAGGAATTTGTGCCTGCAATGTAATGCTGAATAATGGATGTTCATATGTAAAATGGTTTTGTTTTGTTCTCTAAAAATAAATAAAATAAAATAAATAAACATGGTGAGGCTCGTCAAGGCTTGTATTTTATCTAATAATATGCAAGAAATATTAACATAATTAAGAGTGTGTTTAGAATTTAGATGATAATCTTTTATAATGTATATGTAAACAAGTGTGAAACTACTGATGCCATACAGTATAATCCTTTGTACATTTTTTCTTTAAAGTTTTGAGTTTCAAAAAATGATTTTGGCAGTACTTTTACTTAAATTTCTATTAATTTGCAGGTAATGTTTATAAATTAAAGTATTTACAGATCCATTAAAAACATTCTATACAATAACAAACTTTTGTCCGTTTTTGTTTTTAAGATAAAGTAGAGCACCACAGATGGCCAAGAAAAAATATGTAAGGTATTACTTAGGCAAGAAATTTACTTTAGCAGCTACTGCTCCAAAGAACTCACAGATCATATTTAGCTTAACTCCCCAAAATGGTATTGGTTAAACAAGAATAGAGTAAATTGAACAGTAAATAATTATAATTTCCCCCCTCATCAAACATACTTTAAAGTGATTAATTAGCATTATTCAAGAAAATGAACAGGAAAGGTAATTCAACCTGGATTGAGTAAACATATGCATAGAAATCATATTAATGAAGAGAGGGTACTTTTAGAAAATAGATAACTTCTTCAAATTATTTTAATTCCATGGATGGAACGTTTTAGCAATGCCAACTGAAACACCTACCAAGTTATTCAGGTAGTTACCGTTAAAACTGTTAAAATGCTGTTTTCTCAAGGTTTAGTAAAAAGCCTCCGATAAACTCCATTTCTGGTACTAGTACATTGGCTTATTTTATATCTCGTTCCTTCTTGTATTGTATAATAACACAGTCTGTCACCTGTGTGGGCGACTTATACATGGAGTGGGATATCATAATATGATTGTTACAATTGTTCCAAGAGTAAAAAGCGAGAGAGAATTTGTTCGGAGACAAAATGAAGTGTAGTTATTATGTTAATACATGGACACTTAAGATATTTAAAATTAATGTAATGCACTTATTTTGACTTAACACCCAGTAAAGGTGTTAAGAAAGTAAAATAACTTGTCAGAAGATGCCTTTAATTTTTCAGTAGCAGTAACACTTCAGTTTTAAGATACCAATAAAACTCCAGAAACATTGCCCTAATAGTAAATTAAATTTTAAATGTAAACCATGAAGGTCATCAAGCTGATGCTGGTATACACTGGTCAAGAAAGCAGTGCAGTAACCAGAGCAGTGATTGTCAATCTGTTGTACACAAGTGCTAGAAATTAATTACACCATATATTTTTTTACATAAGTGTATTCTATGGTGATTCATTATGAAACAAAATGAGAAAGGTAAAGTACACAAAGTAGTTCATTTCATTTTTAGAAATCCGATTTTCAGCTTTCTCCAAAAAGGGAAGGTAAATTTCAGGATGCTGAAGTAGGACATGAAGGTTTCAGCTAAGCAGGTCTCAGCTCTTTCTTTTCGTGTTACCTAATCCTTAGGATTCCCTATGGCATGGATGAATGATCTCAGACCAGTTGCCTTTTCATCCCTCATACTCAGCACAGCATATCAAAGGGTAATGTTCTATGCCACGATACCCCCTGGAGACAACCAGCAAATCATTTCAAGCAGATCTCCAAGATTCCCTGTCCAAACACTCAACTTACCTGCATGCTACAATGCACTCTACTCTACAATGGGGCAAGTTATCAGATAGAAATGCAGAACATACAGTATATATGTAGAAAAAACAACGTCATAATGCAAGTTTAATACATTAAATTGCTCTTCAACTTACCAAGTTATTCTGCATAACTGTAGTCTTTGAGGCCAGGAATGCTGGTTCACATAAACCAGCTGGGCCTTGCATTGAAGCAATCTTGCTTTCGTTAAGCTGTTTATTTAACCACGATATGACTGTAATGAAATCCACAATTAACACAACATTTTTCAAACAAACATAATAGATCATGTGTGACATAGTGTATAGTGTACTGTTACATACTGTACCATTTTCATTTGTTTTCAGTAGCTCTGTACTTTCATCCAGTTTCTGTACAGTAGCATCCAGCTGGTCTTGCAGCTTTGAGACCTAAATGAATGACTGATGTCAGTTGATTTTCCATTATTTCAAACTGATCCCTGTGATCTTTACGCATACTGAACATTTTTTATTGCAACTGAAAGAAATCCAATCATTATACATGTACATGTAATTATAAGTACTTTTAAGTGTAATTACAATGTTTAAAATTTTAAAGTACTTCAATGAAATTAATTAATGACCCCACCAAGTCACAAAGTGTCAATAATGAAATAGCATCTTTTTTTTTCTTGAAGTTAAAAGTACCCTAATAGTAGACTATTGTACTCTCTGCAGACTTAATAGTGAAATACATTTTTGACGTTCACAGAATATACTCTAAAACCATCCTAATTTTAGTAATTATTTTGCTGAAAATAAATTCAGCAGTTATGAACACTTCAGATTTGTTCTTTTATGTAAATTCAACTATATAAGCATCATATAAATTAATTCACCCCATTTATTCACTTAGGAGTTTAAGAATAAGTAATTGCTGCCTGGTTACAGAGCTATTTTTACATTTAATCAAATAAACAAAAGGTGAAATTTAAAAATGGACAGTTTAGCAAATGTTTCTCCTGTTGTTTGTAACTGTAGTGTAATCCACTAATAAAGGAGAGCTAATTCAATTTTAACTCAATATGTTTGTGTAGTCCACAGTATACTAAATAGTGGTTTAGTATACTGTAATTACTTTTTGATTAATTAATCAAAATCCACTGTCAAACACAAAGTATCTAGATTCTTTGAAGTTTAGCCAAAATGTAACATCAATGTTAAATTAACTACTGCTACAGAAGAGTGACATTCACATCCATTTGAAAGAAACAATGTATATTTTTAATAATGATCTGGTGTGGCTTTCACACTACTCCAGTTTCCATTAAAGACAATATTATTAAACAGTTGCTAAGGACTTTACCTCCTCTTCCTTCTGTTTTAGTGCATGTTTCAAGACAGTCAGCTCTTGTCTTTCCTTCTGAAGACTTTGTTCTTTCTCACCTAAAAGTTTTTCTTGTTGCATCGTGACGGTGTTTTTTAGCTTTGTTTTCTCAACAAGTTTCTTCACATCCATTTGCAATTTCCTAATAATTTCATTAGCCTATGAAAGAAAATATATTTTATACAAAACCCAAACAGATAAGGAACTCAAAAAAGCAGAAACATATAAAAGGAAAAAAAATGTGAATCACCTTTAAGAGCTCCTCTGAGAGGGATTTTACAGTGGCTTCAAGTTTTCCTATTAGTAGATGCTTTTCTTCCATTGTTTCCTCTAACCTTTTCTGCAAAAGCACAAAAGCAGATGACATGACTGATGTACAATGAAATAATGAAAAATATTTTATATTTACTCACACATTAGAAATGGACTTCCATGTGGCAAGTCCAAATATAATAAACTCATTTTTCAGTAATGCATTTGAATGGATGGCAAATATTCTGAACAGGTTCAATGTAAAATTCATTTTATTTTAAGCTTAAATTCATTGGTGGTCCTACAACTAAGAATCTGATTACCTGAACTAGACCCCATGAGTTAAATGAAGTCATTGAATTACCATTACAAAACCTACCATTTCATTGCAAACTTGATAGAAAATCATATCTCTAAATGAATTTCTCCTACCATAATTGTTAGCTTTTTACTTCAAGATTTACAGTGGAAATTACTTCCTTATTTTGTTTCATATTAACCACTGGCAATACACAACACATAAGGAACATCACAAGGAAATCATCTATGATGAAAGCACTTCCATTCATAGAAAAATGGCTTCATACAGTAAAACAAAAACATTAAAATACAAGCTTAATTTTAGCAATAATTGAGCATTTGTACGATGAATGGTGGTTATATACTGTATAAAAGGCCACTTATTTTGCCAGTTATTGAACAAGATGTACTATAGCAATATCTTTTCAACTGCATGGAGACTTACATATTATACACAAAGAGCAATTACTTTTTAAATAATCATTTACATCATTGAAATAATGGCTAATAATGCCACAAAAACAGCCCACACTCAGAGGGTAATGAGTATGTTTTGCTTCATTGTCATCAATTGGAAATGCAAGGACTGCTTACTGAATTTCAAATGGAGGTAATGTATTGTAAAATACTAAAATTAGAAAATACTACAAATATATAAGACTATGTAATATTCATGTTACATACTTCATGGCCTATTTAAAGAACATCTAAAGCAAATCTGGATTACCATAGCAAATGAGTGCGACACCCCTTATCTAGCAAGGTAAAATCCATGTAAAAAGCACAATTTAAATTTAAAAATGTGATTAATGAATTTGCAGGTATTCAACAAAAAATATATATTTTTTAAACAAATTTAACTGTTTAATTAAAAGATCAGTTTAAGAATAAGAGCACTTGTTATCATCTTTTATCACCTAAAACCTCATTTAGAAGTGCAGGTAATTTTAAACACCATGTCTTCCCAGGCAGAGGATGGATTATAGACCATATAATTCAGGCAATAGTAATAAAAACCATTAAAACATCAGAACATGGGCCCAAATGGAGTTAAAATTAAGATTATTTGTACACCTTTTTCTCCTTAGCAGCTTCAAAGATGTTTGTTGTCCTTGTGACAACCTGTTCCTTATCTTTTATTTCCTGCTCCAAGACAGCAGTCCTTGTCCTAAGATGGTTAAGGAGCTTCTCCTTCTCATGGCACTCTGTATCCAGGGTGGAGTTCTCCCTTCTCAGAGAGATCAATTCTTGCTTAGATCTTTGATAATCCTGACAATTACAAAAGAATATACACTGAATAAACCATTCTCAAGCAGTTGTTCCTGATCTTTCATTTTTTTGTACCCTTTTGAAGACTGATGGCTACTTGGTTTAACAATATGCTTAATGAAGATAAAAGTAAATGAATGAGTATAAGAATCACATTCGAGGCATGTTATGTAAAATTAAGTGACCTGCCAGCAGCCATATCACTCTACATCTCACAACTGGCAACCCACTGAAGCCTGTGTGAGCCTGGTCAGTACCTGGATGGTAGACCTCCTGGGAAAAACTAAGGTTGCTGCTGGAAGAGGTGTTAGTGGGGCCATCAGGGGGCGCTCACCCTGGGTCTTAATTCCCCAGTATAGTGACAGGGACACTATACCATAAACAGGCTTCGTCTTTCGGATAAACCGTAAAACTGAGGTCCTGACTCTCTGTGGTCATTAAAAATCCCAGGGTGTTTCTCCAAAAGAGGAGGGGTGTAACCCCAGCATCCTGGCCAAATTTCCCACTGGCCCTTACCAATCCTTGCCTCCTAATAATACCCATCTTAAATTGACTTCATTACTCTGCTCTCCTCCCCACTGATAGCTGAAGTGTGGTGAGCATTCTGGCGCACTATGGCTGCCGTCGCATCATCCAGGTGGGTGCTGCACATTGGTGGTGGTGGAGGGGAGTCCCATTACCTGTAAAGTGCTTTGAGTGGAGTGTCTAGAAAAGCGCTATAAAAGTGTAAGCAATTATTATTATTAAGTGGGCCGTGATGAAAGTTGTTTTGTCTAAAAAATAAGTGAAAGATTTTTGATGGTTGATGGAAAATCACAATTTTTTTCTAAAGTAATTTACTGTATATAAATTGATACATATTTTATTTTTAAAAATTGTCAAGAAGAGTAATGCATTTTGTTGAAAGTCTCTCTGCCTTCGGATCTGTTAATTCATGATCTTATGCAATTGAGGAAGTTGCTTAATAGAAATTGTAGCTTTGGAGCAATGCTCAAGAAGGTCCCTTATATTGATTTATATGAGTCAACTTGCAAGGAATAGAAAGAACGAGAAAACCATCAAAACTACAGTACATGGCTCCATTAAAACAGAAGGGACCAACCAAACAATATTTATTCCACATTTCCACTTATAAAGCAAACATTTTTATTTTCAAAAACTCCAAATTTAATAAAAATGTATATACAGTATACATCAGGAATGCTGAGGGGCAGAGCTTCTCCCCGAGAAGCGTGTATCTTTATGAAGAAAGTATGCGATAAAATGAGCTACAGTTGTAGGTGGCTTACTCGCCTGGAGTCAAATCAAGAAAAGACTATCAGTCTGATCCAGACCCAGAACAGAGAGGACGCAAGAGCAAATCTCCTGGAGAATATGCTAATGTTAGCGTTAATATGTTTATTATGCATTAATATCTTATATATTAGGGTTAGCAGTGTGACTAGTTTGCCTGACACATGCAGAGACTCAGCAGTGAGACTGGCCAGGCCAAAGCTATGGGAGAGCAGGTGTGTATCTTTTGTGTGTGGCAATGGTGCTTGAGACAGTTTGTCGTGTTATGAGCAAGCCAGTCTGTGTGGTTAGCGAATCGGTCTATGTAAATGAGCAGGCTCTGAATACGTAAGCATTTCAGGCATTTACTGAGCAGGAGACCGCTGGCTGTGTAAGTGTTGTTGTTGATGTACAGGAAACCAACATTCTGAGTAGACTGCAGCTTTCCCCGGAATTGGAGTAAAGTAAGATCTAGAAGAAGAATCTGGAACAGAAGAGGATCTGTTCAAGAGTACTTAAAAGCCTGGGGTTCTGGAGGCATTCCAATGGAACAGGACTGTCTGACTGCAAGGGCAATAGACTAATGAGTGAATGGAAGTCTTTTATGTAAAAAAAAAAGGTCTCTGTGCAAGTAAAATAGAATCTGAATGAATAAGTAAGTCAGATTTTGGAATCCGGAGGAGATTTGTCTACGAGCACTTAATAGCAGCAAGTGGACCCAAATTTATGGATGACATCCAGATGGTGAAAGGGTCTGTCTAGCTGCTAATTCTCTGGCAGCATGTGAGGAAGTGGAACCCTTAACTGAGCCCATGATGGATATACTATTCCAGCAACCAAGAGCCCTTTTTAATGTAAGGAATACTTATACAGAAAGGACTACCTTAGTTTAAATGAGATTAGACCAAACTTTGGGATAAAAAAACGAAATGTGAAAGAGTGGTCTAAAAACATGTAAAACAGGAATGCAGAGAGGGAACACTATTAAATGGTCAGTATGATGAAAGCAATATGTTAGAACTATAAGCCACTGCTATAGGAGATAACTAATGTAATAAGTGATTCTACAATTTGTCTCAAGAAGAGTGGCGAAAATGAGTATATTAGGGATATAGTGTTTTCCATAAACACAGGTAAGACTAAAAAAAAAGCTGTATAGCACTACATATCAAAAGATGCAGAGGTACAATAACCTTAAGCCTATAACAATAAGCCTGCATGATATTAGTTAAGAAAAAATGAAAGTTTAAGTAAAATGAGCATGTAACAGACTACAAAATGCAGCCAACAGACATACCGTAAATATTTTTGTGCAACAATGAGTACTGTTTGATGTTCCACCACAGTTTCTGTGCTGCTGCAAGAAACCAATAAATGTTGGCTGGTTGCAAGTGCCTTCTTTTGATAGCATTGACAAGTTGGTCCCACAGGTGTTTTGGACATGCCATTGTTATTCCTACTCCGCGTGGACTTATCTTGCAGAAATAAAAAAAAAACTCTAGCTCAAGGATTATCTTTATGTATCTGAGCAGAAATGTTTCCCTCAGTCAACACCAATGACATTTGTGTTAAAAGAGATTCCTTCCCACATTACTTCTACCGTCTCACATGTTGCTGTAAGCAATGCAATAGTCAGCATAACATCATCTATCAAGGGAAACATTCTTATAAACTACTGAAAAAATATCCTGAGGTTTATTAATATTCTAGAATAGGTAACCCCAACAACCAAGACAAAGTTTTTTTGTAGACAAGTACAGTACATAGTAATAAAAATGGACTCTATAAATATAGAGTGCAGTGTGAATGAAAAGTGCAATATCAAATACAATACTTCCAGGTCTAAATGGAATGTTATATTCAGAAGAGCTAAAGCAATTGGAAAATCTTTAGTCACTTCTTCACTTTTGATAGTGTACTATTAAAGTGTGAATAAACCACAGTGTGAATATTAAAAGTAGTTCTTAATATTTGTCAACATTTAAAACCATTAGATATAATTTGCAAAGCAGAAACATGTTCATTGCAAGATATTGAATGTGTTTTGTTATTCTATGTCATCATCAATATTTAATACAGTTATCATAACAAAATCCCCAAATTCTTCATTTTTGAGAGATCTGACCTATGCATTTACATTGTTAGGGTGGTTCATAAAGTGGTGCAACACACACAAGAAACAATTACAATAAGTACAGTACTTACAAAAAGTAGGCCTAGATATATAATTCTTGTAGTCCTTCTTGTTATAAGCATTTAGCCTGATCCATTTCAGTCTATACATACACTGCAAATAGCAACAAAATATATGACCTACATCAACATAAGTTTATTTTCCTTACAATAAGGGGTGATAAAAACCCCACAGAGTGCAACTAAAATAATTGAATACAAGGGAAGTATTGATGTCCTTCTTTTAAATCAAATCTTTTTTAAATGGAATGAATAACATGACTCCCTTTATAACAACATTATCCCCACCATATGAGCTTCTACTGATTACCAATTATATAAAACTACCCTCAATAGAGCAGGCCAGCAGATGAAAAGGGGGCTTTATACTTGCTCTATGAATATTATCTCTATATAGACTCCCTGTGCATTACTACTGAAAACCTCCTGTGTAACTATTTATTTGTAACATTATTTATTGGTTACCAATTAAAGTTATGCACTCCAAACTCCAAAACATGATATAAAGTGGCAGTTTGTGCTATGCAATGGTCATGTCCACGTATTTTATCCTAGCTGTAGCTTAACTCATGTGGAAATAAGATAGTAGTACTGTGGTTATTGCTAGGGAAATTAAGTGAGATAATTGCTGATCGATAAGTGTTCATTCTCCTAGGCAAGGTAAATAAGAATAAATGTTGGGAAGGAAACAATTACTATTAGTACAGATTATAAATAAAGCTTGCATTTACATATATTTTTAAATAGGAAGAATATTTGCCTTATGGAAAAGTGATTAATCTTTTTCAGCACATCATTCTTCTGCGTTTAGTAATCTTAACATTCCAGCTCTGAAAATGAATTTACATTTTTTGCTATACAGTATGGAAATAGAGTGGCTTGAGGTATTGATTCATGTCAGAAACCTTCTCTGTGTTTATAATTCTATTAATGATAGAAACATTGTGCTTACATCTTCCAGATTTGCCAGTTTTGCTCTTAGCTCTCGTACGCCAGACTCTGATTTGTACTTCTTTTCCATGAGCTCTTTGTTAATACATTCCAGTTCTGCTGTTCTGCTTTCTAAATGCTGCACTGCTCTCTTATGAGCAAGTTCCATCTCCCTTTTCTGATGCTCATGTTGCTGTTGGCAATGAGACTGAATCTAGAAAAATTTCAAAGGAAAACACACAGAAGTTCAGTCTATTAAAATCCTAGCATTAACAACATCTGAAATCATTCTCATTATATGTTAATGCATTCTATGGGTAAAAAAAAAACAATGCATGCCTTCTTCACAGCAATTGCACTGAAAACTGTCCAAGGTGTTTTCATTTAAAGCTTTCTTATTTATTATCAAGGCCCTTCTTGAATTCTGAGCAGGAATACTGTGCTACTATTAGAAAATTTCTTCTTTTGCTTTTGCCTTAATTATAGACTTAAATTATGTTTAATCAATGCTAGAAAACTTTATTCAAGCGCAGGAGAGCAAAACCACAGTCTGAAAGCCTAGTGTTTTAATGAGATCACAACTGCTCAGTATTGTCTCAAATAAAAAGACTCAATGAAAAACAAAATATGCTCATCTAAAACGTAAAATACAGATGTAAATGTATAAGAGTATCAAAATGTATTAATAGTTTTTTTAAAAAAAAGCTTGAAAACAGCCTCACCTGTAATGCTCTCTCTCTTTCGGCTGCGACGTCTTGGTTGTGCCTGTTTGATAGCTCAGATGTTTGTAATGACCATGTATTCTGCATCTTCTCTAATTCTTTTGCCTTTTCAGCAAGTGTCTATGAAGAAGTTTCACAGTTTTAATATAAATCCTCAATTATAAGTTTTAAAGATTTAAAATTAATACTTTACCTGCTGTGTTACACTCAGTCGTTTAGACAGATCATCTTCTGTTTGTTTCAGCTTTTCTTCCAGATTATTCTTCTCAGTCTAAAATGTTTGAAATAAAATATCTACTTAAAATTGTAAGGTCTAATATGTTGTTTTGTTTTAGTGCATAACAAAACAGTACAAAAATACAATAAAAAATACAAGTATTGTAGCACAATTAGCATTTAATTACATGACAACAGCGCAGTCTTATTCTCATTTTGATTATTTTCTCATAGTTTGTTTGGGATGCAAGCTATTGGACATCTCCACTCTTTCAATAGTAGATTCTGCAAGATTCACTTTTATGAAAGCTCTGTAAATTCTTTGTGTGAGCAATAAGCATCTCCTAACAGAACCTGTAAGAGTTTACAAACCATGTTCCTTTCTAAAAGCTCCCAATAACTTTAGTTATGTTTCCTAATTTTACAACTGACTTTAAAAAATAAATAAATCTGTTTTAGTTTATACTGAACCTTTAATCTTTGCAGACAGACAGCTAAATATTTCTTCACATCAGCATCGTTTCCTGGTAGCATCCTTAGTGAAAGATGAATCAGATGTTTGAAGGGGTTGGTTTCTATTACATTCAAGGCAGAAGGGTGTCTGTCTATGGCTGAGGAGGAAACTTCCAGCTGAAGCAAAAACCTTTAGAACATGCAGAGAGAATGGATTCATTTTTATTTAATATGAGAAAATACACTGCGTATTCATAAATTATTTCCACACTAAGACAAGGGTCCCTTTTGAGGGAGGAACCCTGTCCAAAAAAATACAGTATATCAACAGTCATCAAAAAACACAATTCTGAAATCCAACTATAAGAATTTTGCAGATAGATTTAGATATGTGAACATTTGTGTTACAGTATATTCATTACTTCAGCACTTCAAAATGTTCCCAGTATACGCAGTTATCTTTTTGATATTAAATTAGCAGCATGCTAGCCTCTAAGGATGGAATCAGTGTCCCTCCAAGCCCTTACAATACCACCACAAAGACTTCTTTCCTTTGTCATTGGCTATTTATGTTTTGCACTGCAAAAACCATCCCCACATACCTAAAATTCAGATTGCTGGTTCCACTTCTGTCATTTCAACGAGTATAGTCAATGTCTTCAATGTCAGAAATGGTAAGGTACTTCTTGCAGCTGCCTTCCCCATTGTCTAATTCTGCAGTTCAGTGATTTATTTTTTATTCTATCAGCCAAATTGAACACACAGCTTTTCTTGCTGCTTAATTTGTACATTACCCCTGTACTGCGTTGAGGGAGATAATTGAGCACAGTGGTATTGATAAGATATGCAATTCTTTTGTTTATGTAACCCATGCAATATAATAGACACTCACTACACATAGAACACTGAAATGGTTCAGTAGAAAACCTTAAGGCAAAAGCAACACATCTCTGTTGCAAACAGCCATATTCATAAAAAGACTTAAATATCAATAACCTAAAATCACTGTGAAAAAACAGATACAAGCTGACTTTCCTGCATCTAGAATAAAGCTATTTCAGCCCTTCTTAAATTGTACAATTATGCTTCCTTATTCTTTCAGTTTACCCAGTCCCCATCATTCTTCAGTTGAGATTTCTTCCAGTTTTCCTGACAGCAAGTCTCTTGTTCCTTGAATAAAGACAGCAATAAGAGAAGTAACAAGAGGGTAGAGCTGTCATTTAACATGGCAATTATGCTTAGCTTACTGCCTTAAAAGCATACAGCCCTATCTCTCTGCAGTCTTATTTAACAAGACATAAATGCGACACCAGTGCTGCTTGGTTTTAATTCCCACAAATTACTCATCTGGAGCTTATACTATAACCATTACAGCTGGCACCTAGGAAAATATGAGTTGTGATTATCAGAAATACACTGTCTGTACTTTGCTTAAGTAATAACTGCTGTACGCTCAAAATCTTAACAGCTTTTACCTCCTATAGATTAAATGCTGGAAATGGTCCCCAGGGAACACAACATCCCAGTATTAGAAAACTCAGCCTTTAGTGTTTACAGAAACTAAATATTGGCACTGGATGCTTCTTATTTACCAAAACAATTTAACAAGCAGATGAAACAACTTCCATAAAAAAAGAGAAAGCAGTTTCAGTATACCCTTACAAACAGCACATACTTTACCTGGTACTACTGATTTAATTTCAAATAAGTCTTGCAATTGCAGGTCATGTTTCATCCTGAAGAACCACTGAACGCTTTGCATGATATATGCCATTCATTCTTCACCAGAAGCCCCATGACACACCAGATAAGGTGAAGTTGAAAATTAATTCACTATTTGAATTAAGAGGGGGAGTTAGTTAGACCAGACTGAGAATTCCCAAAATGGAATTAAGCCAACTACACTATAATGCAGTTGTAATACTACTACAAAATACTGTATATAATATTAAATACTAGTCAGAATTCCCCATAATTTTCCCAAAATCTACATTGAGATGAGTGATTTTAAACAACTTCAAAATGTGAATATTCAAATGTCATTTCCAAGGCCATAGACACTTACCTTTCCAAAAAATATTAAATTATATCAAAGTTCTATCTTGACATTATCTTCCATTCATCATTACAGGAAATGATAGAGAAAAGCAAAAAAATGCATATATATTGGTGCTCTTCTGTCACTTATCTGTTATTGAATATTATGTGTGTCATGTGTGTATGTTTTTAGAAAATAAATTTGGATATTCATTTAATATTTTACTATTTATGATTTTGATTAATTGATCATGTGACTGACCATAATAGATGAGTGACTGCCGCATAAGCACTAAATTTTCTTAGTGAGAGAGCAGGATTGGCACAGCTAAAGAGGTGATTTAGCCTACTGAATGTTAAGGCTAGCTTAAATAAAAAAAGAAAAAAATATGTTCCACTTATTAAGCAAACAATCCTTTGTGTCATTAGTATCTTGGACAAAAATGCTCCCAACACTTGAGCCAAACCTCTCTTAGAGAAGGATCAAGGTTTTGTGTAGATCCCACTTGATGTATTCATAGCAGTTTGTGCGAAGGTCCAAGTGGTTTAGCTAGATGTGTTTGGTCACTACAGGACTCCACGTGTCACACCCTCCACTAATCGGAAACGGCCTCATTCTAATTCCACTTCAGTTCCAGGTAATTCTGGAAAACACCATCACTCCAACTAATTAACCAGTTACAACACTTCCATAGTCACCTAACCTAGTACTTAAACACTCACTTCTCATCTCTCCTCACCCGGTGTTGGTCTCTCTACCTGAGCTTCTTACCTCGTTGTTTACTCACATCCTGTTCTATTGCATTTTGTGGTTCTTGATCACGGACTTTGACCTCGCCTTTGTCTCACCCTTCAGATATTGCCGACCTACTACTGGATCTCTTGGTTTTGGATACCTGGATCTCACCTTAGCTTAACCCTCTGAACTTCAGCCAAACTCCTACGGTGTGAAAGCACTGCACAGGGTCCATCCCTTTACTCGGCCTACTGCACCTGATATACTTGTATTGAATCATGGAAATTTAACTGCATGGTGCTACACTGATCAGGTCTTTTGATTCCATCTGTAGAGTACTCATGGAACACTAGTTTTTACATGAGATGGTAAAGTAACAGTTACATATCGGACACCATACTTACCAGACTTTAGCCCCAATGAACATTTGTCAGATGAGACAGGACAATGTGTGGTAACTGGTTAGTATGTCAGTGACCAGGCATGTAGTTTTTCAAGCTCTACCACAAAACAGGAATCAATCCCACAAGATAACATCTACAACCTAGTATAACAAATGTATTACAGATGCCCAGTGGGCGGTTGCAGTAAGAAAAAGGTTAATTTTATTACTAAATGTATATTTTTATAAATATCAAAACACTGTATAATTATATTGGTCCTTTCATTTGGATATTCCTTCAAGTAAAAGGTATTTAATATATTAATACATTTAAAGGACCCCTTTACAGGTTACATGGTCAGAAAAACATGTAATCATATTTAGTTCATGCATTGTTTTTTCACAATTTTGTTTGATGTCTATGGGAATATGCAGTGTAGCATCTGATAAAGACAGTAGTTCTAGATGAGAAAGTCCAATTGTCCAAGAGAAACTCGAATCAGAGAAGTCCCCTTTAAATAAGAAAAAAGTGTTAAACCCGTGCTTTGTGTGCTGAAAATGATATTGTACATTATAACAAAATAGGGGGTGTGAATAAAAGAAAAAGGTTAAAATAATACCAAAATATCATATCAATGTCAGGTCATAACCCCAAACTCTAAAAGATTCCAGTTATACTTCCACTATTTGTAAGGTAATATCAATCACTGTGTGGTAGCAAAGTAATAATTAGGTAGCAAACCTAAAAAAATAATTAGAAAAATGTACTATATTCATTAGATAATCTGTGAGAAACAGTCATGTCTTTTACAGATATACCTGTAGAAGAATAGACTTCACCCTGTAAATGAGAAACAAATATTGATAAGTGGAGAACCGGTCTCTCATTTAATAGAAAATCCTCAGGACTCCCTAAACCACTGTTTTTCAAACTTTCAAGCAACCCACTTTGGTCAAACAGTTTATCCACATAATAAAGCTAAATATAAAACTATTTGCATATGCAATCAAATTAGGTTTGTTTATCCCCAAAGCATTAGCATTACAAATTTCACGTAAGTAAATCATATATTTTGTTATAAAAGTGCAATAGATAACAGATCTGTCACAGCAGCTCAGTCTCCTCACTAGGTGTTAGAATCAAGTCTTTCAGTGACTGGGATTTCAAACTCAAAGGGATTTTTTTACCCACCTCTTATCCTTTAAAATTCTCTTTTCTAAAAATGAAGGGCCAACAATTGTTAATCAGTGCAGCCAGAAGCAACTGACTTATGCTTGTCAGATCAATAACAATTTCCTTAGCAAAATTATTTGTTTGTTTTTTTCAGTACACCTTAGCATTGTGGAAAACACTGTAGTGTCACATAGTCTTGTTTGGAAAGCAAATAATGATTCCCAGTTTAGAATCAAGGTGTCAGCAAGGTAAGACGGGGTTAAAAGCCATTTTTTATCACTAAATGAACTGGCAGGATGGTGACCATTTCACATTAAGGAAAAACAAATATTTTATTCCTCAATTCATACAAGCTACCAAGCACTCGACCTTTTGATGACCAACACAAATCTTTGTGGAAGAGCTATTGTGTGTACTCTGATCATATAACAAAACAAAGACTCAAAAGGCTGTCCTTTGAATCGGTTTGCCTTTAATGAAATTCACAACTTCCGTTTTTTTCCTTCATTACTTCAAGATTGGATGGAATTCCTTTTGATGCTTTCTGCCTTCTAAATCTATTTGACAAATCTGTTTTCAGTAATGTTCACCAGCCCATCACTTAAAATATTTAATTACAATTATATTGGATATCAAAGGAGTCCATGAAATTTACAAAAGACAAAAGTGATATGCTGATGCACATTACGATTAAGTAGACAATCAACAGAATTCTTTACAAATTGAAACCTATTTAGTACCTTAGCAGACACCCACCTTGAATAAATGAAGGTTGCTTGTCACAGTCAATATTTCATAAACAGACTGAGCAAGCAATAATACATGGTTTGAAAGATACCATTGTGGAGTTTAGAACATGAGCTTGCAATGACAACACGGTCAAAAATAAGACCAAGTTTTCAAACTTCTATCAAGATTTTAATTTCACCACCATCAACAGCAACAGTTAAGTCACCACTTTGTGACACCGATGATGGAAACCTATGAACATAATCCTCTGTCCTGTCACAGATTTTGAAACATTTAAAAAGTTCTGTTGGACCTATCACCTTAAAAACAGAAAGACCCCTGTAAAGTTCATAAATGCAGCAGTAGCATCTGACTTGGTCTGCAAGTAAATCTGAATATCATCAGCATATTAGTGAAACCTAAATCAGTCATGGCAAATAGTGACCTATAGCCCAACATACAACATTAAATACTTTCTAAATAGTAAAGGTCTGAGGACAGAACCATGAGATATCACTAGATTCAAAACAGTCAGATTTTAAAACGTGACCCCATTAGTCAAATAGGAACCAAACAGATCTAAGTACCAGTGATTCCTAGAATATGCTGAGAACATGATGTGTTCAAGGAAATTTCAGAAGCCATTAATGAGCTGAGCTATTTCTTAAGCTCTATTATTGTTGTTTTAATTTCAAGTACTACATTAAAAAACAAATCTCATGAATGTTGTCATAATTACTGATTTATCTATATAATGCTAAAATGCTGGAATTTCCATATACTATAAATATTCTGTTTCTGAAGGAACAATTAGTATACCTAAAAACTAAACATATAAAGTATAATGCTTTACATTCTTGAAGTTATTAGTAACTAATCTTTTCTACCAAATTTAGATATGGGCACAACACGAAATGAAACAAAAAAATGAGTGCATACCTTTAAAAATTGTGTTCAAAATTGACTTAACTTTTGATTCAAACAGACCACAACCACATAATGCTCCCAAGATAAAAAAAAACTCTAAAGGTAGTCTGCATTTTTCATTTTAGTACACAGTCTTAACCCCACCACAGAAATTCATCGTGAATTGGATTGTCACAGTTGATGCAGAAGATCTAGCATCATGATTTCAGTCTTATCAATGTTTAACTGCAAAAACAATGTTGCACCCAAAGTTCAACAAATGGCAAATCCATTAAGGAATGTAAAGTAGGAATGTCAATTTTTAAAGCAGTGTCAATCATTTCTGTGTTGAGTTGGTTTGAGAAAAATATATCAAGTATCATCAGCATCACACTATTCAACATGCATAGCCTCATAAAAAAACTATCACTAAGTAGTATATACACTATAAGAGTCCAAAAAAACTAGGATAGAGAAAGGCTTTGAGCCAGAAACTCAAGTTAACAACCTTGACAGTTGGATACTGCTGTAGACATCCATTCTCTGAAGTCCAAAGTGGATTGAAGATTGAATTAAAATGGTTAACTAGAAATGGTTATTTAATTGTAGTACTATAAATTTTCCAATTACACATGTTGCAAGTGCGACGGCAGCAATTTTAATATTTAAAGGCATAATTTAATACTCTGTGACTTATTTATAAATTCTGACACTAACAAACAAAGCTAAAAAAACAGGAAAAAATTAGAATGGCCAAAATGTGTGCTAACAGACAAATGGTAGATTTAATTTTATAAACCAGTGAAATATGGGTTTGGGGAATGCCTGGGAAATGTTAACAAAAGCAATTCTTGTAAATCCATAAAGCAAAGTAAAGTAGGAATGTCAAGCACTTAAACGTCAGGTGCTTTCAATTTATTTCAATCTTGATGATGAAGAACTCATCATTATTAAAAAATCATTATATACAAATATTTTGACAGGCAAGTCATATAGATAAACATCTTGACACTATCAACTGGATAATAGTGGACAACCAAAACCTTGAGTGACTACAGTCATTCTCCATAAGACTGAGACCGAAATGTATCTAGTTACTGTCTATTCCACACCCACAAGTACCCACTGCACTTCCACATATGTTCAAACGTATGGAAAGCTACTTTCATAGAATGCTGTTGATCCATATACCAAAGGGTACAATGGCTATAGGAGATATGTCATGTTTCCCAGGGAGCCATAGTGTTGAGTACAGTGGTAGAAATATCATTGCATATCTGAACCTTGTTACCTAAAGCGCAAACCCTAATCCTATGGAAAGTTCCTGTATAGCAGCCTTTGTGGGTTGGCAATAAATCAATTTGTTAATTTGTAAAAACTGGAAACAATTTGTGATGTGTTGATCAGGTAATTTCTATAATTGGATATCATCTGGGACAAATCTGAAGATCCTTGCGCCCTAAAGACGTAGAGTTCCCTTTACTGAACACATTACTTGCTTAACTAAGTAATACAAGTGTTGCTATTTAAAAAAAAAACATGAATTGGGGTAACCTATTAGTAACTGGATTGGGACTCTCTCAGAATTTGGGCTGTACACCACTGTCCTTAACTCACTGCTCTTCCTGGTGTCCTAGGATCTACATGTATTAAGCTGGATCCGCTGTGGGACATAGTAAAGCAAGGACACATTCATACACTAAAGCAATATTATGAGCAATTATGAAAATACAATAAAATGGTTTTGGCTTTAGAAATGTATATTAGTGAGACAGACTTTATTGACACTCATCAATGCAATGTGTTCTGTATACTGAATCACAAGCTACCACATTTTCAACGCAATACTTCATACAATATAATAAATCATGTAAAGAGAATATTATATTCTGTGACAATTGAACAGCTTTCTTCTTTTATTGCAATTAACATAAACAATTATTATATGTGAGCAACAGAAATAAGTAAGATTTCTACCAATCACACTGCCTAAGTGTTACTGTAATTAATACAATTAACTCCAAAAGGAAGAATCAATATTTTCTGTTTCTCTATAGGTGCACTAATGTACTTTCAAGAAAATTACATCGTGAATTGTCTTTTTTACCATTTGAATTTATGTAGTTTCAGAGCTGGAGTTGTCAAAGATCCTAACAGCAATAAACGAGGATTCTATGAAGATTAAGAGTCGGAATTCTTGCTTAATCTGAAAAGCTGCATCAAGTACAAAATAAGTGGAATAAACCACCTGAAAAATATATAGTTAGGAAAGAAGTAGACAAACTAAGATCTTCAGAGCCAAATGATGTCTCAGAGATAAAGAAACTGTATTCAAAAAAAGAATGATGGTACTGGATCAATAAAAACAAAAGCTTCTAGCATTATTTTGTCATAAGTTACATCCTCCGAACCTGACATGAGTAAGCAGTAGCCAACGGCTTATCTTTGAAAAAGACTTAAAATGAATTCCACATCCATTTAGAGCTAACAATTCCCTATAAAAATGACTTTAACTTGCAACTCCAGTTCACTAGCTAGCACATCATGAGCATTAAAATTGGAAGTTACATGCTCACAAAGTAAATTGGGAAGAACTGTGGACAGATTACAAATTATAAAGGTAGCAAATGTGGTAGCATGGAGTTTAAAATTTACACATATCCAAGACAATACAAACAGACACAGATATCTGATCATCATTATATCCCTGGTGAGAAGAATTTGCAAATGTAAAAAATATGTACTGTATCTGTATGGATTGATCTCCGTGATAAATGAGAGGTGAAAATATATATATATATTTTTTTTTCAAATTCCTGTTAATTTTCTGGAAAAAAAAACCCACCTTGGTATCTCCTTCACTTGTTCCAAGATGCATTGTTCTATCAGTTCTATAAACCGCTGTGGAAACGCGGAGAACTCTATCAGCAACCCTTGCTGGCATTTTAGGCTATAATACAAACAAAGCATGATACATATTTAAAGATTAATATGATGGAAAATAAACAGAACCCTACAAGATCACTCATTCACTTGGGAAAACACTTCACATTGAATGAAGGGTTTCATAACTTAAGTTATAATAAGTTTCATAACTTATGTTCTGCTTCATATCTTGCAATAAATATTAATCAGCATCAAAACAGATACATCATGTTGAAAGTGAAAACATTTTTTACTTTCTTACACTTGTTTTAACAGTAGTTTTCTGAACAAGAATCACCAATTAAACACAAATCATAGAAGGGAAATGACACACATAGCTGACAAGTTATTTTCTTTTTCAAATTAAAGGAACTTAAAGTTCCCTTAATTATTTTTGACATTCAAAACTGTTCAAATGTATACTGCAAATTGAAAACCATCTCAAATCATAGAATTAAGTAACTAATTCCCTGCTATCTGTACATTTGTTGCTGACAACACTAGTAGAGTCAGAAACCAGAAAGTCAATATCCACATTGAAGTTTCCCACTCCAGGACAAAATACCATGTCCAAATGTCTAGGCTTGGGCCTGCCAGCGCTGTAATGCTTACACAGAATGTCACCAAACTATACTACATTTGGTGAAGATTCCTAAAATGTGGCCCTGGAGATGTTCATCTGGGCTCCCACGGAGAAGGATAGTGCTTCCTTAACACACCTACATGACTACATAGTATAATTGGTTGTATAACATTATTGAAGGGGATATCCCAGTTACAACACCCTGTAATGTAACAGAATGCACTGACAGAGGTACTCAAACATTTTTTGTCCTTAGCCTATATATACAGTATATAAAACTACAGAAATATCAAATTAAGTGACATACTGTTAAATGCATAGTTCAGAATTACCTCTGAAAGTCGTCTTCACTAATTGTGAGGTTATACAGGAAAAAGGGATCGGAGTCATCTGTGAGACGAATAACTAAATCCTGTCGAAATAAATTTAGTTTAAGGAATGTGTAAATTGTTGGGACCATAAACAGTATTGAATTCAGGATATTCAGAAAATGCAAAACTGATACTTATGGAAAAGGTTTCTGACATTAATCAGTTACATGAACATGAGCAGCCCTTAAAGTTAGTCTTAAAACAATAGAGCGTGATGCTAACCAAGGTATTGATCAACTACCAATGTCTACATTTAAAGGGAAGCCACAAAGTACTGTAGTTACCATCTGGCAAATCTGGCAAATAGCATAGCTGCTTATGTTTATTTTAGGATGAAGATCTTTGGGGAAAAAAAGAATGGTTAATTGAAAATCAAATATATTATATATATAAGGCTAGAGTGTTATTCTCTATTCAAGAATGGAACTCAATAAATTAAGCAATTTAGCCTCAAATAAAAAATGAAATCCTTAAAAAGCATCATACCTTTTTGTGGAGGGGACTGGAAGCACTCCAGGCTTCTACAGTCAGTCTAATACTTGCTCTCCTAATTTAAGAGAAAGAAATCTGCTTCATAAACATTTTGCAGAAACATTCAAGAAACATTAAATGGGTATCACTAACTTGTTTCCAGAGTCCAGTTACGATTGTGTTCATGTGGACTTTTATTTGTACTGTCTCTAGAGTTACAAATTTCCATTTATGTATGACTATTGCAATATTAATTGAGGGCACTATTTTATTGTATAAAATCATGTCTGTAAAAAATGTTTGGGACAGCACAATCGCATGCCAGTAAGTGCTGCTATGTTACAACTTCTTATGAAGTTCTCATGTTCTCCTAAAGCTTGTGTGGTATTTTGCCGAATGAGCTGGTTTTCTCACACCTTTCAAAGACATTCTATCTAGGTTAACTGCCGTCTTTAAATAAATACATGTATTGGCACTGGGTAGGAATATATTTGTCCTGCTTTGTGTGTTGTCTCACCTTGACCCATGTGCTTGTAGGATAGGCTTCAAGTGTCTGTGACTGTTACTAGGAATAAGCAGCTTTCAGATGATGGATGAAATGTTTGAGATGAAATGTTATACAAAACTAAACAATAATTTGACTGGTATCCTTTTTGCAGAAATAAAAAAAATAAAAACACTCTTTCTAATGACAATTGATACAAAACCCCAGTAATAGCATGCTCTTGGAGTACAGGGAGGATCTTATAACAACATTGCTGGTTTATATTTTATTTGTGTCACGAGCTGACTGAGCCTCTTCAATTAGCGGAACACTTGCAAGATTATCTGGAATTCCTCATCTAGCCATTCATCAGCAGCTGGCACTGAAAGGGGAACCTCCACTTTTCATTCCCAGGAATCATTATTTCCTGGCCCATTTTGATACATTTATATGAAGCTCTCCAAAGATCACATCCAGAATGCCAGACGGGGGTAGTAGAGAAGGCATGGAGTGCTCCTGTTGGCAAAGGGCAATCAAAACTTGTTGCAATAGGCTTCTGTTGGAACTCTGCAATTTTATTTTGTGGGTCCCTAAGTGGAATCTCAGGAGGGTCTGGGTTAAAAATCAAAATTATAAAACCAATTACCCACTAAAATTAATATAGCAGTTTAGCCAATTATAATACTCACAGAGATTTAGCCAGTCTAGTTTGTCCTTTACATAGAGATTGTGTTGCCTTTTATGTTTGGATAAAATTAAGAACAATATACTTGTTTTAAATTTCATTTTGAGAGCCTGCCTTTTGAAAGTATGACTTCTATTAGGCCTTCAAAGTCAGAACGTACCTAGAACGTCAAGGACAGTTCTGATTACTCCTCTAAAACTGAAGATGGTGGTGGTAGTATTAAAAAAGATCTCATACTGTAGGTTACTTGTTTATAAAATAACACAGCGGTCCAACTATTCCTACCTGGGCTTGTGTTAAACCTAAAACATTCCAATATAAGATCCAAAGTGTCCAAATCCAATGGACTTAATCAAGTAATTTATATATAGATCCCAAAACGAAACACAAAAAATTGGCAAAATATAAGTCAGAAATACATATGATGGTTGTTAGTATGAAAAAGGACACTGTTGAAATGAAAATATTGCAGGTTGTGCTTAAGTTGTGCTTGAGGTCAGCTCCAGCTCAGCTCAATTTGAGACTACTCTTTGGGACCTCTAAGCAAAGCTAACAATTTAAAAATAATTGTCAACATGGTGACTGCTTCATTATGATGACTACTTGCTTTGCTCATTATGTGTGTGTACCTAAAAAGACATTATGCAGAGCCTTGAATATTGCTGTGCTGATGTTTTCAGGCAGGAATTGAATGGGATTGATGTGGGATAGATTTGCCTTTCAAAGTGGCATGCTCAAACATTCAACAACACATTGTCTCAGAAATGAGGAGAAAATGGGTGAAAAAATTGTACAATGGACTCCTAAATATAGCTAATACTATATGTAGCTACTAGTTTGAACAAAAAAGTACTTTGATGTACTGCACACATAATCTTACCTTTTTCGTTTTTGTTTAAACCAAGTGTTTAAATAATGGTGTTATGGAAATAGTGGGACTTCAACTTCAAATATGATTACTACTACACCTTTATATACAACAAACCCACTAACTGAACTCCTTCTGAGAATATGCATTCAAATCATTGATATAATCTAAGATTACTCTAAAATTGTAAAATATTACAATTTTGAGGCCCCAATCAGGGACAGCTACTGTAAACTCGAGTCCTTTATGGCCCTGCATGCCACAAATCTTTTTAAATAGCTACATATACAGTACATTTCAGACTATTTTGGTGTTGGGCAAATAAAATAAAATAAAATATCAATCACAGATCCTGGCCTTTTATGAAGACATATAAATTGAACACAGTGTTTTGTTATCTCAAGGAACAATACTATTCAAATTGTTCCACAAAAGTATCTACTGTACCTACTATTTTAACCCTAAAAAACGTTGTTCTCACTAACTAGCCCAATTACAGTAGCTACTATACATTCTCGAATACTTTGTCTTCACCCTTTCTCGGTATATCTTGATAATATTTTTATTTTAGATTTCAATTTCTATGTTGTAGTATTTTATATTTCTAAAAATAGTTAAATTGAATAATAAGCAGCCATAAAGCCATCATCTCCATTATCATACTAATAATTAATAAATTTAAAGGAAAAAATATGTACATGTACACAAAGCAATAAGTACAGAATAAGTATTTAAAGCCGAGGTCCTGTCTTCCTTTTCAGTACATTTTGGCATTTGCTATTTATCGATCCAATAACCTTGGCTACTGAATTCTGAAATCTATAGTACATAACAGTCACTCTGAACACTAGTACAAAGCAGCAGATCAAGGCGACATGACCCATGGTACATAAACTAATTTATTTTTGCCAAGAGTATAAAATTAATAGTATTTCCCTTTTGTTTGTTTAGTTGTTATCTATGTCTGTGTCAGTTATGAAATTTTAATCGTGAAAGGTCATTTGTAGAGTACTGCAGTAAAAAGGACAAAATTACAGTAATGAATTTCTGCATAGATTAAAAAAGTATTTTAAAAACTGCAGTAGCAGAGATTAAGTTCTACAAAAGTCTAGATTACGTCTAGGGTTTGGGAAAGCATTCTCCAATTGAATCCTATAACAAAATATCAGATGGAATATCATCAATGCACAACCTCTTCACTTAACCGAATGAACATATTAAGTGGATACAGCTGTGACTGCTACACATCACAGATGAATGTTTTTTATGATGAAAAGTGTTTGAAGTAAAATGATTTAACAATTTAAAAAATATTTTGGTTCTGCCTTCTTTTAGAAAAGTATTGACTATTTGATAAAACCCTCTAATCTCTCAAACACACGACTACAAATACTGTCACAATTACTATGCCACCAGGGAAATCTTACTCAAACACAACTAAGGAGGGGGAAAACGGCAAAATTGACCTGTTATGGTGTCATTTATTGCAAGCTTTTATCATTATTTCTGCAAACACCCATACAACTGTAATCACAGCTGCATCCAATCTTGGCATTGCTACACAACTATAGCAGTTGTTTTTCAAACCTCAGTCATTCCCCAGAGCATATTAATGCTGGTTGTAATCATTTTTCCACATAGTTTTAATTACTGAGCAGCAAGCAGGGTTGGAAGGCAATTATACTCTTTCCAAAGCTGACGAGAACTGTGAAGTTACAGATGTTTCATTATATTTAATGATCATTTTTGGTTCATTTTATTCCTTGCTCACAGCTCATGTGGTGAATTCTAAGATAAAAAAAACATGACATCACTTTATTTAACACAATTAAGTTGAACAAATCTACATGGGATGACCGGGGTATCTACATTCAGTTTACTAAAAAAAATCAAAATCCAATTGCTTTCCATGAATACTCTTTTGATATTACCTCTCAATGAAGCACATTCTTCAAAGATGCCAGACAACACTTGTAACCCTATTTAGGGTGAACTATTCTACTAAAACTTTATTAAATTTCACGGTACTGCAGTGACCCCAGGCAAAGTGTAACAGACAAAAAAGGCAATTACTACTTAACTATGAAAAAGTAGAAATGATTTTTTTTTTATTATAAACTGCTTGCTTATTTCTGTAACATTATAATTTATTAAAAATGTTATAATTTAAAAAAAGTACTTTTTATGTTTAATACTAAATAAACACCTCTATTTGTCTTCAAGAGTAAAATTAAAAACGGAAAAGCTTTGCCATGCCTGCAAGTAAGTCATGTTACTGCAGTTAATAATAGGTAACCAGCTGGCCTTCATACAGACACTGCAACCCACTGTTTGGACAAAAAGATACATAAGCAATACTGACATTGTATGTTGGTACAGTAAAGTTTTCGATACCTCAAGTGAAATGGTTTTGGAAGAACCTCGGTTTAATTAGTGAACTCAGAGTTGATGTTTTAGGTAGTAGGTGTATATAATTGCCTGGATTATATAAATGGCAATCATAGCAGGTTTCAGAATACCCAGACCAACTGGTTTGTATTTGGTCCATAAATATGTAGTTTGGAATCACAAACATACTACCGAAGAAAAATCTCTTATTATACGTGGTCACAATTTGTATTGTTTCTTCGGAAGGCTAGGGTTCGGCAAAAGATTGAATAAGCGTTTTAGAAAAGCACAGATTTTACTGTAACTTTTGAATATGCTACGAAGTTTCACACAATCATAAAAACTCGCAACATCTAGATAGTAATTAACGTTTTTTAGGTCCAAATTAAAAACATAAATTAGAATTATAAGTTTGTCTTCTGTAGTATACATAGATATACATATATGATATACATATTTAAGTTATATAATTGTATTCCAAATAAATTTAATGTGACCTACATTGAAAATAACATTATCAGGGTGATTCAGTAATATAAATAAATATGTGATTTAATATTGTTTTCCAAGTATAGAAAAATATGTCCGATTAACAACTCTCTCAAAGACTTTCAAACTAGTACTAACTGAAATGAAAATATTTGTTGACTCACCTGTCCTCACAGTCTTTGCATTTTATTATTAGGTTGACAACCTTACAAAAAAGTTCCTCCGCCATTGTCATTTTAATCAGTTTTAAATGTTACAAACGCTTGGAAGTGAGGCGTTAGACGTGTTCAGTCTGTATGCAGTTGTATTGCATTCTTGTTCCTCTTTGTGCCTCTCGAGACCCTCATTCCCTACACCTGCCTTGACGAAAGCCAGTTTTACATAGATGATTAGCATAAAGATACGCAAAGCTGAATTGTTTTATTTTTTACGAATTATTTTACAAATAATTTTGGTCTATACGTCAAAGTATCTTGATCCAATTTGTTTGTTTTGCTGCACATTTTTATTATGCAACAGAACAGTCACTTATATCACCTGCAGGCATACCTACAATAACTTGTGGCATGGGCGTGCCACTATATTCAGAATAGCGCTAAATATCGCAAGGTTCGCGCTTCCTTCCCGCCTGCAGTGATCAAGCTTCTTCATTGGAATTCAGTTTTAAAGTACAGTAACTGTATAGCATACCGCAAGTGTTGCCATTTAAACAGAGCGTTTTTTTAACTGTTTTTTTAGGACATTTTAGAAATTATTTCCATTTAAATTGCTTAGGGAAATCGACAAACAACAATTAATACATTAGTACATTTTATTTCATTGTTTGGAAATAAGTAAAATAGATAACTAACAGTGCACAAAATATATCCTTCAAATTTTATTTTTTAACATCGTGCATTGAGAACTAGGTACTGCCGTGGATAAAAAAAGTGATAACATATTGTTAAATGTTGTTAACGGCTATCTGATTTAATTTTTATGTGTTGAATTATTGCAAACAGGAAATACTATGCTATACAGTATGTATATTATGAAACCTAATATTCTTTATTACTAACATATTCTTTTTAGAATTTTTGCTGTATTTACTGCTAGTAATGATTAGTATTTCTAGTCATGGCATGTTATTATTATTATTATTATTATTATTATTATTATTATTAATAATAATAATAATAATAATAATAATAATAATAATAATAATAATAATAAAAATAATAATGTACAACTGAATCTTGTGTGCATAAGTTGAGAAGATAAAGTTTATTGTTCAAAGCTCTTTCTTGGCAAAAAGGCTCATTGCTATTTCTAATGGCAGTTTGTACCTGCTATGAAATATCCCCTTCAGACTCACTGAGATAACACTACAGTGGTCCCTCCCTGTTATTTCCAATGATCAGTGAGGTGAGTGAATCTCTCAGCCACACACTGCCTTACAGTTCTCCACTCACTTTAGCACACTAACATGTAGAACAATTACAAGACGCACGAGCAGTTTATTAGTCCTTCAGTTTTTCATTTCAACATGTAGTCATGGCTGCTACACTGCCAACACATGAGATGTCTCTTTTGAACTTTCTGTCCCAAAGCTCTTATCAGTCACAGCCAAGGGACTTACTTTTTTAGCCATTACCCAGTAAAGTCAGTTCTCAGGCAGCTTTTCCAACTCTTCAGCTTCTTTAAGTATCACATCTTTGAAGATACATAGTTGTGCGTTTAAATCTGACAGCAAGAAGCACTTCTTACTTCTAGGGTTGTGGGAGTATAGAACAAGTAACCCAGCCATATTTATAAAGCTGAAATTTTAGTTACTCTCAAGTAATTACTGCATCAATTGCATCAATTAGCTGCTAGCTACCAAATTGGCTAGATGGTCCAAAATGCCATTGCCTTTTTATGTTCTTATGTCCATATATGGCCTCCTGGATATCCTGTCCACTGGGGGTGTACAGCAGTGTTGGTGTTCCCTCTGCAGCACTGCAGGCATAGTCTTCAGGTCTGGCCTCCTTCCCCTTCTGTGTGTCTTTCCCAAGTGGAAAGCACAGGCCTCCAATTTCAGTTGACCCCCCCCCCAGTTATTTCAGGCCAATGATACACCTGTCTCAGCCCCCTACCAAACAGATACGACAGATCTCCCTTCACCATATGCCCACTCACCTAAACCTGCAACAGGCCCCTATGCAGTATGGTATGTAGCTGCCCATCTCAGTCTTCAGATGAGCTCTCATTTTTGTTAACTTCATTCACTGGTACAGGCAAGGTACTCTTTGTGAGCAAGGTTGGATGTGTTAGGGAGATGGTGAAACTGCTGTTAATGAGTGCCCTGACAACACATGGGCCATTGCAAGCTGTTCAACTAGCAATCCAACAACCACATTTTCCTGTAGTCCTTTTGTAACAGGGGAGGATGGGCTTCTGGAGTAACTAATACTCCCATCTTAAAATTGCATTTTGTATGTTTTCCTGTATTGGTACTGGATGCAGAAGCAGGGGTCAGTATTTTGGCTCTCCTTTTCACCATCTTACTTAAATGCATAAAAATTGTCTTTCTCTATCCATGCAGGGTACATGGTATATCTATGTGGAATTGATCTTTATGCTTTTATGTACTTGTACCTGTGGAATCATAGGTTTGATTTAACAGCAAATTACAAATCCAGAACTTGATGTTAGGTTTTAATTAAGTAAAAGGAAGAAATTCCCAGTAAACATAAATTAATCAAGTACCTGGTTTACAATTTGTAATTGGCAGGTCGCCTGGGGTTTAGATTTCATCTTGGCCTTAATTAGATTTTGTAATTTTCTTTTTCATGAATTAGTAAGGATCCAAAATGTAAAACTGGGATCCTTCTAGTTATTTAGTCTTAATGGATATGGTTTATATGTCAACCACGCTTTACTGTGTTCTAATAAAGTGTAGTAGATTGAGTTTATATTAATTTCTCTCCTATCACCATATTACTATAAAGTGTATGACTGAAATTTGCCATAAACATTTTTACTGTACAAAAAGCATCACAGTTGACTTTAAAGGTAAAATATTTAGTTGTATTCATACCAAACAATAGCCTACATCCATGTACATTTTTAATGTATTAAAAATAGAAATCATAAGACAGATTAAAGATTTATATTTCTTGCTTAAGCAGAGGTGTATCAATGCTGTATGCTTCAATGTATAATAATGTTGTTTAGAGGAAACCCACAAGGTCAAAAAGAGGGAAATCAATTAGGCACAACAAAAATAGCAAACTTAGTTTACATGCAAATCCATGTATTAAGCCAATATAAAAAATAAAACATTCCCATATGGCTTCTAATCCTTAGACAGAATTAACAGAGAAGCATGATTTTTTCCTTTAATTTTAACTAAAATATTTTTTTCTATAGTTTACCGTATATTTTATATTGTAAAATTGTATTTATGTTTATTATATTTGTATGTATAATGAGGAATCACAATTTAGCACAAGAGTTCTCTATTGTTCTCTTTTTACCAGAGTTTAATATAAATTTAAATCACATCATTTTAGAAATAGTTCAAGTAAGTAGATGCATCAGTATGTGTAGGCTGCAAAGGAACAAGTAAAGGTTTATTCAATGCTGAAAACAAAAGAAAAGAAACACAATGTTTTGGCTGTGACACACCCGAAAAAGGCTCAACAGCCAAATCATTTTGTTTCTTTTCTTCTCTTTTCAGCCTGGAATAAGCCTTTACTTGTTCCTTATTTTAGAAATGCCAGTGTTTAAAAAATGTTATAAAATATGTCAAATGAAAAACTAATATTATTTTGCAGAAGCTTTTTTCATACTCCAAGGGATAGGAATGTAATCATTTAGGCATTTATCCTAATTTTTGTGCAGTACCAAATGCTTTCGTCTATGGCAAGCAATAGGGATCAAATTGTCAATTGTCATAAAAATCGATAAGCTGATGATTTTTGTCAAATATGTGATCTCTTTGTAGTAATTACCTTATCACTGGGGGTATTACAGATGTGGTTAAACTTTACTTTGTAAAGAATGCACACATTGAAAGTGAAAACCATTCAATCCTTTTAGAATGAGCAATGGGTGTGGTAAGTAAATATTTACTTGCAGGTCAATGTATGTTCTTGGCACCCAATAAATGAAGGGTGTGTCATTTGAAATCAGTGTTTCAGTGAGTCTTTTGTGTTATAAACCAACAGTTTAGCATGTTGTTACTTAACAGAGCTCTAATTTGACCTTTAGGCTTTTTCCTGATACTGCAAAGAAAAAATAAAAAACTAAAATATCTTGATTGCATAAGTTTTCACCCCTTTCTTAAGATAAACAAAAATTGGTTCAGATACACTATATTACATCTACAAAATACACAGTTTATTTTCCTCTGTTATTCACTGACACAGAGTGTGAATCCAATAAAGTGTTTTTTTATTATTTCAGAATAAATACATGTGTACACTGTCTGTTTAAAGTCCCTCTCTCTGTTAGGTAGTGAATTTCTGGAAAAGGCTGCTATAATGCCATTAATGCTTTTCAGTCCTTTCAAAAGCAACTCCACAATAAATCTGTAGAAAAGCACAAGTCAGGGGAAGGATGTAAAAAAATTCAAAGACACTGAATGTGAGTAAGGTGAAGTTAATTATGAAGAACCAGAAACTGTATTGTCACCCAGACCATACCTACTGTAGGTCAGGCTATCTCTCTAAACTGAGCAGCTGGGAAAGAAGGAAACTACTTAGGGATACCACTGTGAATGAATGGGCAAAACTGAAAGTGTTACATTTTTCAAAGACTTAGAAGAAAATGTCCAAGAATCCACAATATCCTGGTTACTGCACAATGCTGGCCTATATGGCTGAGTGGCAATAAGAAAGCCATTATTGGAAAAAATGTATATTGAATCCTGCAACATATTCAACAAAGCATTTAATTGATACTGCAAACATGTGGCAAAAGGTTCTGAGCAGACAACACTGGAACATTTTTGGTCTAAATGCAAAATGTTAAATTTGGTGCAAAATCAACACAGTACATCACAGAATAAACAACATCTACTGTTAATTGTCAAGCAAGTTGGTGGCACCATAATAATCAGCAGGTACTAGGACACTTGTCAAGATGGAGGGGACAATGAATGGAGCGACATGTGTACAAAACTGAGGGGAAAACCTGCTTCAATTTGTTAACAACCTAAATCTGGGTAGAAAACACACCTTTCGGGAGGAAAATAACCTAAAGCTTCCCTGGACTGACTTAATAATATAAAAGTGAATGTCCTTGAGTGGCTCTGTCATTGCTTCACTTAAATCAAATAGAGAGCCTGTGACAACGTTGAAAACTACTGTCCGTCAATGATCCCTGAACAACCTGACAGAGCTTGAGCAAATCTTAAATGAAAAATGGACTGATATTCCACCATCCCATTGTGCAAAGGTAGCAGAGACTTAGCCATAAGACTCACAGCTATAATTGCCTCCGATGGTAGGTTCAACATGTATCGACCCAATTTGAATAAGTATTAATTGAAATAGCCTTTTCTTTGTAATTTTACTGACCTATAAAAGTTTTGAGTTTGAGCATTCAAGTTTTAATTAAATATAATGACATTACATTACAATGTGTATACATCAACACAGTCATGTTCACAGTCATGTAGAATGGTATGTTATGTAAACAGGATTTTAGATTATGTCTTGAATTAAACAGGCAACCACCAGAGGTCTTTCAGTAAAGGTGTAATACTCTAGTTTGTTTGTTCCTGTTGGAATAATGGTTTCAGCATTCTGTGAAAGTTGTGGTTGTGAAATAATATGGCAAGAGAAGAGTGCATTACAATAATCTAGCCTTTATGTTATAAAATCATTAATCTCTCAGTGGCATATATATAAAGAATATGTTCTTTTGGCGATGTTTCTCAGATGGTTGAAAGATACTTTTCTGATGCTTTAAATATGTTGCTCAAAGAACAGATTTTAATCAAAGATAACAGATTTCTCAGCTCAACCTTTCAGGTAGCAGGGTAACAAAAATGTGTTTTTTTGGAAAGTTGATTACAAGGGCCCAACAGCACTCCCTCTGTTTTGTCACAATTTAACTTTATAATTTCTTTTATTAATGCAGTTATACTAATATTAAAGCAATATATTTATGTTAATCAAATTGCACAGGGTATCTAATACAAAGGTTTAAATGACATTTACAATAACATTAACAATTCCTGTAAATTCCATGTATGTATTGCATTAAACCAAGTAAATTTCACATATGCATTATAAGATGCCCTGGATACCCTTATACAGCATGTTAAGGTATATAAGGTCTAAAATAACTTCCAGTCCTTACAGTGAGCTGTGAAATAGACTTTCTGTTAACCTGATCGAAACACTGTACATCAAAATGAGAGAATTTTGAAATCTCAAATTAGGAAATACAGTTCATAGACCTCTTCATTTCAGAAAAAGTAAAGGCACGTAAACACAAAATCTGTCAGTTCAATATGTGACTGCAAAATAGTCTGTAAATACACTGTTATATACAGTACATGAGTCTCAGACTGGCAATATGGTTTGCCTGTTACTCCTATTCACTGTATAGGCTGCAAGCTCTTTATTGCTGCATACTGACTTCACTGCATACTATTTTGGATCAGACTGTTTCAGTATCAAGTTTGGTGTGGCATGGTGGTGCAGTGCTTACCATTGCTGCCGCACGGTGCTGGGGCCATGGGAACAATTCTAGACCTGGGTGCTATCAGCATGGAATCTGTATGCTCTCCCCATGTTAGCATCGTTTTCCTCTGTGTGCTTTGTTTTTATACCACAGTCCAAAGACAAACTGGTAAGTTAATTGGCTTCTGAGAAAATTAGTCCTGGCATGAGTGTGTGTGTATTTGTGTATGCCCTGCAATGGACTGGCATCCTGTCCAGGGTATCCCCTGCCTTGTGCCTGTTTGCTGGCTCGCTCATGACCCTGTATTGGACAAACCAATTTGAAAATGAAAGGATGGATATTTCATTTTGCTTGGTACAACATTTGTTTTGATCACCCTGGTTGATCTAAAATAACTAATAAATAAGGTCTAAAATTTCAGTTTAGTTGCATTTTTCATTGTTTTTAGAATTTTTTAAATGACTTTCCATTTGATTTAAGTAAGATTAGTTGATTTGGAACTGTATGACTCATTTTTTTCATTTTTTATGTAATGGTATTGTAAATGCAATTTGTACAAACAGTTTGCATGACCTCTTCCATAAGTAAATTGAAAATATTTTCCATTTCTTTCAGTAATGTTAGGGGAAAAAAAATCTTACCAGGATGATATTTTTAAATTCTCTTTGTTCCTTTCATTCTGTTTTTCAAGGTGAAAGTTTTTTTTATGAAGTCAAAGATTTCTTTCTTTAAATGTGTTTAAAATATTTTCATATTTTTCATTCTTTTTCTTCTTTCTTTAATCATGTTTCTTTATATTTAAACACTTAACTTTTTTCTTTACTTATGGCACCTAACAAAATAATTTATACCATTGCACAGTTTTGTTGCTTTAAAGATTGTAGTCATGACATTTTGAAGTAGCAATCAATGATTGTTATATACATGACCTCTTTTGAACATTCAAAGCAAACCTAAATAGATAAGATGAAAGAAAAATGTAAAAATAATGGTTGCATAAGTATTCAACACATTTGCTGTGGCAATTCTAAATTAGTCCCCTCCAGAACTTTCATTCTTATTCACTGCCTCTTCTGAAGGACAGATCTTTCACCCTCACACAGACAGTCCTGTTCTCTCTCCACCTCAGAACAGTCTGTCTCTTTAAATAAATTAAATTAACACAGCTCTCACTTCCAATCCATTTGCAATCTCCTCTGAGATTGTTGTTCTCACTGGTCTCCTCATGGGGTGGGAACCACAACCTGCTTCATTTGGTTCTTTTTCCTCTCTAGCTAATACACTCAGCCACTAGCCTTCTGTTGTTTAACTTTTTATTATAAGTTGAGCACTGACTCAGCTCGCTCAAAGCATACAGCTGCCTGCCTTCAGGCCAAATCAGCTTGCTCTCAACATAAAGCCTTCAACCCACTGATGAAAAATCAGCTGTTGTATTCACACACAGTGACTCTCAGCTTGATTGCGGCACAGAGCCGGCTGTCTCCCAACACACAACAGTAGAGTCCCAAGCCCGCTGCTACCATACAGACAAACAGCAACTTATTTTCTTCCTCTCTGATCATCTGCACAGTCACTCTCACTGCTGGGCCCAGCACCATAGATGCTCCGACTCTGCTAGCTCTTCTTCCTTACCCCACTCTGTTCTACTGCTTACTACCTTGCATACTAAATACTCCAAATCTTGCATCCTATCAGTACTGACTGCCTGGCTTATTCTCCTAGCAGGGAGATATTGTCATGCTCTTATAGAACCTCCCACAACTGTGTCTTATTAGACAGAACAGACGTTTCCTTCATCTGTTCTCACATAGCAACACAGTGTCTCTTCCAAGAAGGTCTGTCCATCAGCATTCCCATCCCCTTTGAATGACATTACAATGTTTTGAATCAAATTTTAAGTTTAAAAATGTGCATGCATAATTATGTATTTTCACAAAATGAACACCACAGGAAGAAAGTGAATACTTTTGCAAGGCATTGTATCTCTTGCTATTGATATACTGTATTGAGGAAAACATAGTTCATTTCTTCTAGCAATCTCTTGGCTCAACTGGTGCTTGCAGTTCAGTGTACCCTGTGTTTTTCTTGTTCGCAGTCCCTTTTATATACTCCATAAAGCATTTTCTTTCAAATAATGTTTTTTCTGTTGATCCATTCACAATCCATCTTTCTCTAGAGCTTTACTTTCTTACTATTGGTATTCTATACCTTTATCCTGTGCCTCTCCCATCAAGTTATATGTTTTTGATGTGTAACCATCGGTTCTCTGTTGAGCCCATATGTAATTTACCCAAATCTGTTTTTCTTAATTTCTCTTTCTTTCCCCTAGAGTGCCTTGATGATCATTATAAGATATTGCTTTAGACTCCACCTGAGAGATTTTGAAATATACCTGAAAAGGGATTGCCTTATGGTCACAGTTCCCCTCATGATTCTCTTATTTGTTTTACTTTATTGTGTTATGGCTGGGAAAATGTCATAAAATTTAAAAATAATGAGTTCAGGTTTACTCAGTTGCAGCTCAGTTTACAGGTGAATCAAATGGAATTTTCTGGTTTGCTCAAATTAATTTCTTGGTCAGTCATAAGAGCCTTCATCAGAACACAGCACACAAAAGACTGGGAAAGTAGACGAAGTTTAAAATGTGAAATTCAGCCTATTACTCTGAAAATAAGGTGACTATTAATAACATTATATTTAGGTGTATATCTCAGAAGGATATTGGAGAATTTGAGAAAAAAAAATAGGTCTTTAATTGAGTCTCACAGAATTTGTAAACCACATCAGCTCCTACCACTGATGTATATATTTGGGAAATACCGTACACTTTCAGAAAAGAACACAAATATCATCAGCTGCATTTGGATGATGATATTCTTGATATATAAATAGCTATAAGTCGTACACACCAGCGATCATCTTGCATTCATTCATCATCAAAAAGAAAGTTTATTTATGTGAAATATTTAACATAATACTCCTACTTCTTTAAAAAGCAGATTGGATCTTCCCTCCACTTTTCAACACAGTAGAAATTGTCCAAAGTAAAGTCAGTCTGAAATCTGCAGGAATAACATTTGAATGAATCAGGCACTTACTCTATATTCTGATGCTGTTCACATGTACAATAACGTGACCTAATTTGAAAATGTTACAGGACATCCACTATCGGGTCCTAATGCCACAGTATAGTGGTGGGGACACTATACTGTAGTCGGCGCCACCTTTCGGATGAGTCGTTAAACCAAGGTCCTGACTCTCATTGGTCATGAAAGATCCCCGGGCATTTCTTGATAAGAGTAGGGAGTTACCCCTGTGCCTGGGCCAAATTTCTTCCCTCTGCCTTTATCGTGGCTTTGGTGTCCTAATTGTCCCCTGTATGATTGGCTTTCACTTGCCCTGCCATGGACTGGCGCCCTGATCAGGGTGCACCCTGCCTTGCGATTGTTGCTTGCTGGGTAGGCTCCGGCTTCCTGCAACACCATATGGTATAAAGCAGTTTGGCAAATATCATGACATGACATCCACTATCATTGATAAAAATATGCTGCTGTCTTTTGTAGTTTATGCTGAATTCCTGAAGTGTTATATCCAAAATTATTAAATTTAACTAAACTAAATAAATAACTAATAAACTAAACAAGATACAAGATATTTTTTTATCTAATTTTAATATATTTACCTTCACTGGTGTATGTTCTCTTTTTAACTTCCTCAATAGTTCAGTAGTTATTGACTTTATATTATGTATCACTTACATTTATTACTTTACTTTTTATTTTTTACACATGCTTTGCTTTTCTTTTTAAGGAGGTAACATCATTTTAAAAAAGGTACAGGAACTGATCTACAATATCTTTAAACTAGAATATATCAGACATAATGATTAAATCCGACATAAAATATTTACCCCAGAAACATATTTTACAGCCATTTCAGAGGTTTATTTATTGATTTAGATTTATTTTCGATGTATGATTCATACCCTTCCGTTTCTTTCTGCTAATCAAATTATCCTGTACTTAGTGGTTGGAACAGATCATCCATAGTATGAGCTTAGGATCAAAGTTTTTCTTTTGCAAGACTCTGAGCCAATGTAATACTTGAATATAACAGTAGTTTCAGCTATACCTAACCTGGGGTTGGGGCTGCTAGCTACTGTTTATTATAAAAATTATTTCTATGTTTTCATTATTTGTGTTAGTCTTTAAATACGTATGCCAGTAATGTTGTTTATTAACTTTGCAAGTGTTCATTTAGTTTTAAATAATGTATCTGCATTAGATTATATATGGCAATCTGTACACTTGACTCAGGATCCTCAGTAATGATAATAAAGGCATATATCAGCCATTCATCCATCTATTATCAGAAAGCTGTGTATTCTTGTAAAGTCACAGCAACCTGAAGCATAGATCATGGACTATAGCCTGGATGTCCATCACAGGAAACAGACACAAGCACACAGGGGCAATTTAGAAACACCACTTAACTAATCCAGCATGTCTTTGAAAGGTTTTGGTTGAGAGAAAAATTAATCCGTCTCTGACTGCAACCAAACTCAGGACCCAAGAGCTGTGACTCTTTCAGTTACCAGTTAATAATGTTAAAATAACAATAAATCTGACCTAAAGATTACCTCAAAGTACAGATTCAGTTCTTCCTCACAGTTAAAGTTCTTTTTAATTCAAATTTCTAAAATGTCTAAACAAGATAACATATTTCTCCTTTATTAATATTAAGATTTATGTAAAATAAGTTATCTTTATTTTAATCTGCCTTGGATTTACCCGAGACCACACAGCACTTCAAAATGGGTGTGTATTGGACATCCTGTATAGTATTTGGACACCCTGGGACTTTTTCTGTTTATCTTTAAATAAACAATCTTTATTTTAACTAAGGACTCTGAAACCACAAAATAGATCTGTATTTTCTCATTAGCGTTCATATACTGATATACTGACGACCTCTTCCATGGCTAATTCCAGTTGTCCATTACTAATCATTTCCTCATCCTACTTACTTTAGACTAGACCATCAACTATAGGCCAAATTAAACCCACCCATGTGGCCCTTATTTGTCAATCAATTCATCTTAAAGTGCTTCAGGTTTGCCTTCTACTTATACATTATTCAAAGCTGCATTGATCTCTTTCAATTATTAAATGCTTTAAACATTTTGCTATAGAAATTCTAAATACATATATCATATTTTAAAAGGTATGATTTGTAATTTATTTTGGATTAAGTAACAATGTTTTCTTTTCTGAATATTTATTATCAATGACCATATGGGGGTCAGCCGAATTAGCTAAAAAAAAAAATATATATAAAATATTACAATTGTTGACTAAGGTGTCTATCATCAATGATACTCAGAGCAGAAGATGCAGTACCCCTTAATACTCACAGCCATCTCAGTGAAAGACACAAAACATATTATAAGCTATTAATTGTTAAATGGAAATGGACATCTAATTATAACAAAAGAACAAGTAAAGGTTAATTCCATGCTGGAAAGAGAAGAAAAGAAACGTTTTCGGCTGTCAAGCCTTCTTCAGGTGAACGAATTGAACCTTTGGTTGAACCTACTTGAAATAATTATAACAAATAACTATGTTACTTATGTATTATTAATATAAACTCTCTAGCCATCTGTTCTTTGTTTTGTACTGATCAGATGTTGTATGCATGAATCATTTATGTCCAAATACTTTATGCATATATGTGGACAAATAATGTTTTTTTTCCAAGAGCTCAGTACTGTACATCTATCAACATGCTATTTTTTGTTTAACCATCTAAACAGGAGAACACCATTTTACTTATTGTCCTACACAGAAATGCTCAGGTCCCTAATTGTTCCCAGCAAATTTAACTGGGTTATGTGCATATCTTACAATCTGGTATTGATGTCTGAGGAAATTGGCAGCAATTACAGCTGTGAGTCTGTAATTGGGTAAGTCTCTATCAGCGTTGCACACCTTGACACTGGACTTTTTGCCCATTCTTCTTGACACAATTGCTCAAGCTCCATCAAGTTGGATGGGGACTGTTTGTGAACAGCAATTTTAAGTCATTTCACAGATGTCCAATTGGATTGGGGTCTGGGCTTTGACTGGGCCACTCCAGGACATTAACCTTTTTGGTTTTAAGCCACTCCAGTGTGGCTGTTGTATGTTTCAGGACATTATCCTGTTGGAAGATGAACCGTCTTCCAAGTCCCAGTACTCTTGCAGATTGCAGCATGTTTTCCTCCGGGATTTTTCTGTACTTAGCTCCATTTTTCTGTCTATCTTTATAGGTTTTCCAGTCCCTGCCACAGAGAAGCATCCCAAAAGCATGTGGAGGACAGTCAGTTCTGGGCAGCTTTACAGTTGTTCAATATTTTCTCACCTTTTTAATGATGGACTTCACTGTGCTTTGAGGTATTTTCAATGCCTTAGAAATTTTCTTATATTCTTGCCCTGACTGGTAGTTTTCAAAGACCTTGTCTCGTATCTGCTTGGAATGTTCCTTGGTCTTCATGGTGTAGTGTTTCCTTGGAAATGTACTAAAAGGGGAAGCTCCCAGACACAGGTGTATTCATTTTGAAATCATGTGAAACACTTCAACTGTACACAGGTGGACTCTAGTCAAGTAATTATGTGATTTGGAGAGGAGAGCTGGTTACTTCAGAGGTATTTTAGGAGTGTCTAAGGAAGGGAGTGAATACTTATGCATTAAATTATTTTCCGTTTTTTATTTTTAATTAATTTAGTAAAATGTCTGGATTTTTATTAACTTTGATTTTATAGAACTCCCTTTGCATTGATGAGTGGCAAACATTATCAGTTAATACATCATGGTTCCATTCTGCAACACAATAAAATGTGAAAAAGTCCAAGTGGGGTCTAGACTTTCTATAGGCACTGTAAGTCTTATATATATATATCTCGACTGATATATTACTGTTATGTTACTCTTAGACATACATACCACTCACATGAATCATTGTAGGATCGCAAGATGTAAAACTGTACAGGAGCATGCTACAGACCATAGAGCGCCCTAGCTCATAATTTATTATTTATGCTGCAATGTTTTATAGATATACTACAAGTTCCATGCAAGCACAATTTTTCAGATTCAGACAAAGTCGACAACACTCTTTTTATTAGGCTGAAAATAAATAGTAGATATAAAGGCAGATTTGACCTTTTAGTGATGTGAAGGATTTTAATTTACTTAAACGATTAAAAATTGGAACAGTAAATTGTACGAGAGTTTTGATGGCTATTAGGTATCAAACTGTTGAGAGGGTCTCTGAACTTTGTTCACACATTTTCAGCTTTAGCTGCAATATTTTATAAGGTGGACATACTGAACTGGTGAATTGGATTGGAAGAATGCTGAACACAAGGGCTACTATGTAATTCTATATTGTGTTATATAGGAATTTGTGCTATGAAACTAAGAAACCAGTTGTGTTAAAAGAAGTTATCGTTGGCAAATAGGTATAACAGTGTGGGTTTCCTGGGCTGCCTTTTTATGGGCTGAGGGTTGATACCTTGATCGGAGGTAGAGAGCCAGTGTATAATCACTCACTGCAGGGTTTTTCACACCCAGGAGCTAGAATATGTAGCTTTGTTCTAAAAGATTAGAACTTACTCTAAAGAGTTTTTAGAAAGATAGGAGCCTTTATGGCATTGTAGTCGATGGCTTGTATCCTGGATGGACACAGGGGAATCGTGTGAGATTGTAATATAAGGTTTCTAATTAAGAACCCAGGTGGTGCTGTAATATAAGGTTTCTAATTAAGAACCCAGGTGGTGCTGAAATACATTACATTCTAACACAGTAGTTCCGGAGAGAGAGAATAAGAGGGCTGTCTTGATGTTGTTAGGGGCCCTCTAGTGGTGAACAAAGGAAAATCCCTCCCCACTGTCACATACTGTAGGAAGTGATGTGCGTGATTCTGGAACACTGCCAATCCGATCCGCACAATGAAGCGTGATAGATAACTGAAAAATATTTAAGAACTGCTCTAGTTTAATTATTTTGAGAAAAATACACAACGTATTTTGTTGTGTTTTTCTCCCATGTTCATGAAAAACTTCTTTTAACTTCTGAAACGGACTCCTGACTGTATTTTAAGGGGAAGCGGGAAAAACAAAACCAACATAAAAACAGTCTCATACAGAGATTCTAAAAATGCTACATATATTTTTTTAATACAACACCAAAACAAGCATAGCAAACTAACAAGACTAAGATTAGTATTAATTATATTAATTGTATACAAATCATTCTTTCATAATACATCTGGTTGTTTGATCACTCAAGGATATCAAATATAGGAATTAATAACATCAGGGTTGAAGACAGCAACTATAACTTTTGTTATTGTCTAACTTGTAAGTTATATATAGTTAATCACATTAGTATTCTCAAAGAGTTTAACGCTCAAGATTATAAACGTATGTACCAAAGTTTACTCATTCAACCAACATGCTGTCCAGATCAGTTTTATGGAGACACCAGTAGAAGATATACAGTACAGTAGCTGGCTGTGATTGTTGCAGCTGTCCAATCTTCAGGTGGCTGGCTCTATGACAGGGGTGTCCTAAGGTGTAGAATGAGCTCTTTTCATGCAGTAGCTTGGTGCTACGGATGTCGGAAGGGCAAGCCATGGAATGGCCAGGAGAGACAATAAAGACCCTATGACTAGCAGTAAAGGGGGGCAATTTGGAGGTTAGCCCAGGCTCAGGGGGTCAGACGATGTTGGTATAGAACCTTTGCCCTCAGGCCACGGACGTGGGGCGACCTGCTGCTAGGCAGGTCTCAGGACATCCGTACCCTAAAAGCTGAGCCAGGAGCCGAGCAGACACAGGAAGTAAATAGGCTACACAACAAGACACACCAGAAAGACATGAATAATCACAGGGAACTAAGAACAGGACAGAAGAAGAGTGCCCTCTAGGTGTACAGGGCATGACACTTGGTACTGAAGAAGGCTCCTCAGGGAGGTTAACATTGAGTTGAACTTTGGTTTTTAGAAACCGTCCAAGCACAGCATCTAACTCTGGTCTGGCAGTAAGAGAGACTGCTAAAGAGAAATGAGTATGTCCCTGCATATTATTGAATATGCTCTGTTGACAAGAAGTTTCAACTGAATTAATTTTGTTGATCAAGTTAAATAAACATTGGTTCATGAGACACACAAATTCTGTTCATGACTCTCTCTCAGTCCAGTATCTTGAACTAAAGTCCTGACCATGATGGTGTCAGTAAAGTCACTAGAGAATTGTGAGAAAAGGTGGTCGGGGTAGGCAGGCTTGGTCGAGTTTCCGGAGAGTCTGGTCAAGAGTAAACAAATCCAAAAGACGCTAGGCAGAGGCGAAGTCGAAGCTGGAGACAGAGCTGGGTCGGGTATCCAGAACTCAGGTCAGAAAGGTATCCAAATCCAATAGCTGCTAGACAGAAACGAAGACGAAGCCAAAGACAAAACAGGGTCAGAATCCAGAAGTCAGGTCAGTAAGGTACTCGCACAAGAGAAAGGCTTAAGTCGATCTCAACAGTGAGCGAGGACTGAGAGGAGTGAGAGGGTATAAATAGGGAAAAAGGACGTGAGCAGTGCTAATAGCTTAACTAGGGCGCAGGTGTTGCTGAGAGGTGCACGTGGGAATACAGTTCATGACAAATGGTTGCAGTCACAAGGTTGGTGATGTTGTCAATTTTCCAGGGCTTGATGGAGAAGAAGAAAGGATCAGAATAAAGAAAAGTAGCTGTGCAGTATATTTTAAACCTGGAAATCACTGCTGATGATTGCTTATGACATCATCTGGTATAGTGTGAATCCTGCAGGTTCCTCACTAGTTGGTCATGTTTTGGATTACTAACTGTAACCTCTGATCCATATAAAACAAAATAGTTGGTCTCAGTGAAGCAGACAGACATACCAATTCATCATCAGGGAGGTTGAGAATTGACCCACTTTTATGATGTCCTGTGTTTCAGACATGGGTATGCTGCTTATCAGAGAGGCTCCTTTCAGCTACATTCCTACTGCTTTACACAGAAGCCTAAGCTGCTAGGGTTATTGTCTGGTCAAGCAACATAAAGAGTATTAGAAACACTTAAATTTTAGTGTAATTATATGCCTTGCCACTACAACATCCTGCAAGAAAAGGCAAACTATGTACTGTGACACAGCAGAGAAATCTGGAGTGATGAAATCTGCTCAGACTACTGAAGGCAACATGTAATCACTCCAGAAAAGAAATGATGGTGCACACTTTGCAAGTGATAGTTTGAATCAGAGGCACCTGCAATTGATCTCTCTCAATATAAAAGATAACAGAACAGGTAGAGACTGTCTAACTCTGAGGGAACCAAAATGGTAAAGTCTGAGGTGAAACAAACTAACATCTATTTCAAGATTTTTGGCAATATGGCTTGGAGAACTACAGTACAGATTGTTGCAGTGTCCAATTTTGTTGAAAACTTACATTTACTTCCAGCCTTGAGCCAAACTGATTCTGCCGGTGACTTATAAAGAATCATTTAGACAAGAACATACCAAAAGATAATATACTGACTTAACTAGACTGGTAAAGTCTCGTGTACACAGAGAGAGAAATTATATCACCCTGACAATTGCTGTGTTCATGAGTCAAACTAAGGTTAAGTCTGCACCTCAAGCTAAACAGGAGTTTAAGAGACTAAAGAAACCAATATAGGAAAAGTAAAATAGCAATAGGCATAGGTCTAAAATATGGAGGGTTAAGGAACATAACATCAGGTTGGTCTGACTAAACCCTATGTTTGTTTTCTTTATACATAAGGTAATATGGCAAATGTACATACAGTAGGTCCTCCATTTGACTGGAGTTTCTGCTACAGCTACTACTGTTTAAGCCACCATTACTTTAAAAATATTTACACACATTTCATACTAACATTAGTCCTGGGTAATTGTTTATATATATCTGGAGTTTAGACTATGCATATGATATAAGATTGGTTTGCATAGTAAAACTCATTAATCTCTGACGAGATTGTACAGTCTGGTTCTAGTTGCTTTAGATGTGTCTTCCAATTTTGTAATCTGTATGCTATAGTTAAAATAATAAACTAATTGCTGTTTACTATATACCGTGTTATTCTGCAAACATTAAATTACATATATTCATCCCATCTTCTATACAGTTTGTGTTACCTTACATAATACATTCATTGCTGTAGTTCATAGTTTTTATAAGTGAAATTACTTTGTAAACATAGAAATGAAAACTGATTTCATTGACAGCAGTTCTCACCTGGACGAGTGGAATGAAAATCGATGGATGATATAATTGTTCCCTTTTCCTTAAAACTTGTATGTTGGAAAAGAAAACTGCCTATAATAAAATTAATCTTGAAATCATGTTTGCAGCATTTAAGCCAAAAGTCCAAAAAGGACAACTGGATGATGAATAGATGACTTGATAAGAGGGAGGCACGGTGGTGCAGCAGTTAGTATTGCTGCCTTCCAGTGTTGGGGCCCTTGGTTCAATTCCTTGGTTGTTCAAGTTTGTATGTTCCCCTCATTTTCTCATGGGCTTCCATTTCTGGGAAACCTGGCCCTGGTGTGAGTGTGTGTGTGCATGTTTATGTCTGAGTGTGCTGAGGGTATATCCTGACTTGCACTTGATGCTTGCCAGAAGAGGCTCTGACTCTCCCGTGATCATATATTGTATAAAGCGGTTAGGAAACGGATGCATGGATTTTATATTAAATTATATCTTAAATTCCACCCATCACCAGAAATCCCACAAGAACATGGGGAGAACATACAACATAGAAATCCAAACAGATAGCACCTCAGGAATTGAACCCAGGGCCTGACTGCTGTAAGGCAACAATGCTAATTACTGCACCACCCAGAATTTTTAACTCTGTATTTAATTTTTAATTCAAGGATTCATTCATGTTTTCAAATACAACTTTATTGTTAACATTTTCTTATACAAAAGATTTACAGAATATATGAAAAAAGCAAAGAATGTGATTACTTAGCACAATACACAGTAGCATTTCTTTGGTAAAAACTATTTCTCATTTAAAGATGAAAAGGAACATTTAAAGTGCTGGAGTAGTTTTTCCTCTATTAGTTCTATTTAGCCAGATTTTTCAAAAAATATACTTGGAAATCACTTGCATTACCAAGTTTGTCCATGCACAACAACAATTTTTTGGTCATATTAAAACAGCAGTCAATACTACAAAATCATTCATTCACTTAATATGGAATTGCCTATAGTAAACAATATAGACTTTGAATTCTGCAGTAGTTATGTATGTCTAAAGAACTTGCTTCACAATTCTATAGTAATAAATAAGGACTTCTTACTTCCATTTTGTGTCAGCTCACAGTCAAGTTAATCTATGTGAAGATGGTGCAGGAGCTGTACACACTCATATAACATGGATTTACAAGAGATTCACAGAAAATATATAGGGAGTTCGGAGAGCTGTCACTCCTGTTCCATAATGTTTGCAATTAATTCCTGCAATGTATTGTACACTATAACAAAAGCAAGTTCTTCATTTGACATGCTAGAGTTTACAAATTATAGTAAATCTGAAAAGTTATGGCATTGTTTAAACAAGCACAGCATGCTGTAAAATTGTATTCACCCTGTATTAAAAAAAAAGTTTGTGGGACCTCATGCATTCAATATGAGTGTTATAGAATTACTGTAGGATCAAGCTAATTTTCCAAACTTAAACATTTAAAAATAATTATGATCCAAATATAATCAAATAAATCAACTGTTAAAAAAGTTTGTCCTTTGTCAATTTGCTACATGCTATAAATTCTAAAGTGCAAAATGAATTAACCAGCTCAAGTCCAGTCAAACCTTATTCTAGTTTATTTGCATCAGCCATCAAACCATGTCACATAGCATCTTCAAACAGGAGAAAAATCATAAAGAAAATTATCTGATTCCATGAACTACAGGTTAAACTTCCTTTTTTATCTTCTCCAGTAATAAGCTCAGATATCTAGACTCTTTACCAATACTTGCCTTAAATAATAATAATAATAATAATAATAATAATAATAATAATAATAATAATAATAATAATAATAATAATAATTGCTTACACTTATATAGCGCTTTTCTGGACACTCCACTCAAAGATCTTTACAGGTAATGGGGACTCCCCTCCACCACCACCAATGTGCAGCATCCACCTGGATGAATCCAAAGACATTTAAAAATCTTTTAAATGTCATCCTAACAGCAATGTTTGATTGTGAATTTATTTTTCTTATATTGTCCTCTCATAAGAACTTCATAACCTTAGAAAGACAGTACTTTCTTCTAAATTAAATATTCCCACTTTTCACCACCATCTTCTATCCAGAATGATCCCCCTTTCGTCAGTCTTCAGAAGTTATTTAATCTCATTACAAATGACAGGTCAGAGATACCTTGGTAGTGTAACTGGGAGCAGTTTCTGAAACAAAATTAAAACAGTCATGTATTAGCATTTTTATCCTTATCTATATGGCATACAGATTCCTTACTCTTTACAAACTTTAAGGCACAGTATATGTGCCATCAAGTTAAATATTAAATAATTCGCATTTTGAACCTCTGAACTAAATGTAAAAATTGTACATATTAATTTTTTACCCAACAAACTATGCAGGAGACCCTGTGTAGCAGCTTGAAAATAATAATTTTATAGTTTAATAAAATTCTTAAAACAACAAAAGAAGTCAAAAATATAAATAAATAGCTTTCTTACTATTTTGATGTCAGCTTGCCTTGCTAAGGAAGTAATAACACTAGCAGAACTAGAGCACTGACAAAACCTCTGAAGGATTCACAAAACACAAGTACAGAAAGCATAATGCAAGTGTTTATTACATTTGAGTTATAGGCTGTCTGGATCAGTTGGGAGATATGTGACGTCTGCTTTAAAAAACCAATGATGTGAGCCTCGCTTCCGGCAGACCAATGATAAAGGAGAGTCAAGGGCCAACACTGCACTGCATTTGGATGCCATCAGGAGGATGGAGAGAACTGGATAGGAAGAAAACCTGTTCTCATCATGGTAGGCCATGGGCGCTAAGGGCTAAAAACAAGGAGGCCCAGACAAAATAAAACATATGCCATCTGCTCACACCTACAGGGTGAGTTACCATCCGTGACCTGGGTGGCTTTTACGGGGACAGCAGAAGGAAGGGTTGTGGAATGGAAAAACAAAAACAAAGATATGATGGGATATGTAGTGGGTTGGATGTTGAACCTGAAGTGGGGAGAAAGGAAGGGGGGGGGGTGAAAGCAAAGGGAATGCAGAGAGAAGAAGAGGATGAGGGTTTGAGTACAGTTTGTGGAAGATTATTGAAAAGGTTAATAAATAGTGTGTTATGTAGATTCAGAAAACAGGGCTGGCGGGATAAGGATTCAAGGGAATAGTCACAGACTGCCACAATCTCTGGTTAACTGCCACGGTATCTGGTTAATGCAGACAATGAAATAAGCTTGCTTCATATGCAAAATGCAACTCTTATCAATAAAAAGCAACAATAACACAGCACAAGGCCAGTGGTGAGCGGGGGTTAAATACCTGGATTGGTTGTCTTTACTTTCCTTTGAAATGAATCACAAATATGCAAGGGAAATGACCCAAATTGGCCATATTAATTTTCTTATCCCACTTACTATTCTAAAATCGGGATTTTGGTTATAGGTCTGGTTAGAACCCATAATGCATTGCATGCATTGCAGAACACCTAATGCATTGCAAGCAACATACAATTTAAGACAATCCTTGGTAATTTATTATATTTAATTGCTTTGTTGCTCATTTGCTGCCAAAGTACTTATGTATTACATACAACATTTATATTATATATTATTAATATATTAATACTATATTAATAGACTATATTAATAGTGCTCCAAGTACTTACAGTATTTTTTTATTTTTGAATTGAATTACCTCATGCTTTGCTGCAAAGTGTTTGCTTACATCATTAAAAATAATGCAACATTTAATGTTGTTATAAGATACAGTATGTTACTATGTCAATTTTTTCTGCTTCGTATTTAATGTCTTTACTTTAATACATATGGAATAATCTGTATTTAGATTTCTCATTGTAAACAATCTGTTTATGTTATTATTGTGTGTTAGTAATCTAAACTGGCATGATCAATAAACACATTTAAATATGTGGTCTTAGTTATTGATAATTGGCAACATTTGTGTGCCCTGATACAAAGTTAAGTCAGTTCCCCATTAAAAATTGATATATAGCCTTTCAGCTTTTAGGGGGAGGTATAATAGAAAAAATAACTCTATGAGAAACATTGTAAAGTTTGTGACCCCTGCTACCGATGATGACCTTCATACTATCATAAAATATTTTTTTTTTATTAGGAAGGGCTGGAATTCATCCCAAGAGGACCCTTGGACTAAACTTTAGATGCCGAGCAGGTCAAGTTTATAACCATGACAGATGTAACTCTGTAAGGGGGGGGCTTTCCTGTCCCTATGGGATTCAGCACATTGAATATTATGAAGATCCTTACAAAGATCCTAAATAGTAAACAATTGGCTCAAAGACCTTATCTCCCTAAAATTACCTAGTATTTCTAAGATCTTTCAAAATTATCAGGTAATTAATTACACAGCCAAAATATAAAAGTTATATAGAATAATATGATACATAAACAGAAATTAATGATTCATGTGAAATTAATGGTTCATGTGAAAGGTCTGTTAGCAGTAAAATTAATTCTTAATACACTGTCCCTTGTTATTCTTTTAATCATTGTCATTGTGTATAAAATATATTAATTATTCTCATAACAATATACACTACTGCTGGGCTAATGAAGAATTTCCTTATTTTTTATTTCTAAGTCTGTAATTGTAATTACAGTAATGGTTTTAGATTCAAGTTTCAATTCCTTTTAAAATATGGAAGGTAATATTGGTAGCTCAGCATTTTGTCACTTTTGAAAAAAACACACATCTGGTGATTTATTACATTTTGTTTGGGATTGTCTCCATTATAGTACAACAAAGGTAATAACAAACAGAGGGACTTAAAACAAAAATAAAGTCATCCTGAAAAGTGTATTTTGGTTAATCTGCAAAACAGTATCACAGTGGCTGAATTAAACTTTATATCTGAAACTTTTTCAAAGGTTCTAAAACTGTTTCACACCAGTTTTCTGTCCTTACAGACACAAGAAAAAGTCCTAAGAACACAAGAAAGTATGCAGATAAAAGCAGGTCATTTTGATCACCTAGCCCATTTGGATTCATTAAGTGATTTAAGGATCTCATCCAAATGTTTCTACAAATAAGACAAGCTACCAGATTCTACAAATGGCTGACGCAACAGAGGTATCTGGAGCTTGGCTCAGACCACTGAAGGCAGTGTGTAGTCACTTCACAAACAAAAAAAAATGTCAACGTGCATTTCACAAATAATTAGAGAAGGTGATTTCTCACACTATAAAAGACAAATAAAAGAGACATAGGGTACTCCCAGAGAGTAAGAATGGTAAAAGGTAAATGTTAAAGGGTAAAGGGTAGAGTCTCAGCTGAAACAAAATAACATGTTGTAAAAAAACAATCAAGTCTTTGCTACTTCAAACCAAGATTTAAAATATGCTAATATCTGCTGTGTGCAATTTGTCAAGATGATTTACTCTTGACCTTAGAAGATCCAAAGAGAATATCATACAGTAGCGTGTTATATGGTATAAACCTACAACCCTTAGTATATTGAAGTTTGTCCTGTTCTCAGGTTTTAATACCTTCATTTGTGCTTGCTGGTTTGGAAAAAAGTCTATAGGATTGACTATTAATTCCTTTTAAGAAAATGAATAATTGGATCAGGTTTCCTATAAGCCATCTCTGGTAAAGACTAAAAAGATTTGGTTTGTTTAGCTTGTCTGTAGTGGACATTCATTTCAGCCCAAAACTCATCTCTAAATTCCAGAGCAGCAATTTAATTTACAAATTGTAACTTTCTCTACACAAGGGTATATGATATTGTAAATACGGATTTACTATAGCATTGTACAATTTTAATATAACTTGCATTTATTTAAATTCTATCATTTTAACTATATATTTCTAAATTAATTTTTATTGCTTCCTACACATACTGTAGCCTGCAAGATGAATGAAAAATTAAGCTTCTTTGTATTTTTCGTACACTCTTTAAAGTTGGTTTAAAATGACATTTAAGAATTTGTTTTTGCTACCAGAATGTGCTACCATATACTGTATTTGTACCAATCTGCCAGTTGCCAGCTCAGTTCTAAATTTGCTCTGAATATTTTTTATGTTTTTGCAGCCTCTATAGTGCCTGATATTTCACCTTAATGAACTGTAAAAGCAGAGGTTCTAATACAGATCTCCTGTGATACTCTACTAATTACATCACTCTGAGTATTCACTCCTGTGTATGTCTATTCTTTGCTTTCTGTCCATTAATAATTTCTCAATTACTTTGAATGCTTATCTCCAGTAAATTGATTACACTTTATTTAATATATTCAGGGGAATTTTTTCAAAAACTTTCTGAAAATCAAAACTTAGCATATCATATACTCTATTTGCGTAGATTACCTTTTTGCTTGTTCAAAGGTGCTAATCCTCTAGGTTAGTTCTAACCGTTGTATTCATATTTGATGTAATAGATGTAGGAATTAATATGGAATTATTTTGTTGCCCTATTTATAGATGTGCATAGCCAACTCAGTTAATTTAAATTTAAACAAGCTTATAAATGATTATTTTCAAAGTCTTAACTTCTGTTAAATTTAAAATGCATTATTATTTACCTAATTCTTTTAAAAATAATTATTTATGTTATGTTTCTAATTAAATCTAATAAATGTTTGAGTAGATTTCTGTTTTGAGGCATGAAAATGTCAGTTGAAGACTTAACTGGCAGTACTGATTGATTTGGAGCATAGATGATCTCTACAATGAACCTCAGAACTGAATATTATTCTCTGCCTCTCTTGCTTCAGAGTATCTTGTTCAGAGTTACAGTAGATGAGTAGAATCATGCTGTAATAGATATTGCTCCCTTAGGATGTGACTAGAGATTTTGACCATGCTGAAAACATACACAAAATCATTAGAAATAGCATCTTGACGAGGGTGACAGCAGAAAAGAAAGTGGAATAGTGATGACAAAATATTGTTAACACTACATAGCATGGACAGAACACAATGTGGATCAGTTTTAACTACCATAGTGTATCAATATTCTTAATTTCAACAGATCATACAATTCCAAAAATCAATAATAAAAAATGACTGTGATGTTAGGGTGTGTGTGAGGGGCGCTGTCAGTTATGGACATTACAGTTGGTACTGTTAGATATGCTATATATATGTTATATCTATATATGCATATGCTCTGTGAATCTGTTTTTAAGAGAAAGCTGATGACCACACAGCAATAAGATTCTTAGTCAACTAGCTGCATAGCCTGGTTTCAAAGAATGCTCTCAAATACATGGTTGTAGTCTATTTTTAATTTATTTTGTAAATTCAGTTTTTAGAAACCAAATACTTATTCTTCCATGTATAATTCAATTGTAAATGAAATAAAATGTAAAATGGTAGATACAATATTCTCATAGATCATGTTTCTAAATGTTGCCTATGAATCCTATAATTTTCTGCTTCTTTAAAACATTTTACCTCTGTTCTTAAGGGTTTCAACATATGTCTGCATAAACTCTTTCTCCTTCTCCTTCTGACTTCTGTCTTCTTCCTCAGACTCATCTTCTACCTTCTCTTCCACAGAATCAAGAGGGTTATCAAACAGGCTGATGAATCTGAAAGTATTTTAATATAAAGAGGTAAAGAAAATAATACTTTATGTTAAAGGAGATCCAAAGGTTCCTTTATTTATAGTGTTACATTTTAATATTTTATAAAAGTATCAGTAATAAAACAGATTTAGCAACACAGAAAATACTCATTCATATTCATGTAAGATTTTTGATAATCACCATGCTCTGAATCACTTACTTGGCAATGAGGTCATGATAAGTACTTAAAATGCAATATTAAGATGAACACAGTTTAAGCACATGCATCTAATCAACCCAGTAAGAGTGTAGAAGTGCTGAAAAGCATAAATGATTTGAAATAAGGTGAATGCTAATGTGTCCTTTAGAAATATTTCCACTCAAAGAGCTTCTAGGCGCTACTGTTAAATTATATGCCCATGAAGTACTCTTCTACATCTTTATGTAGTAGTTTACTGCGCCTCATTATATTTCAGTAGTCTTTACCACAGGGCACAACAGAGTGGTTAAATAATCTAATGCTATCATACTCCACAAACTAGTCAATTAAAAAAAGCAAGTATAGATACAGTATATTACATTAATTTAAATACTATCTGTACATTATTAACATATCATCAAGTTGACCAATTTTGTCACATTGGCTAAATATTGCACTTTGCTGATATGTGTTGCAATAGCTAGTATAAGTTGTGATCATACTATTACATTACAGCCAGCATCATTGTGATTATAATATGGAAAACAAAATAAAGATTTACACAAATAAAAGGCCTTTATATTATGTTTAACTAATAAGTTGGATTCAAAACCTTAGAAAAAATCCTTTCTATATTTATCCTTATAGAAATGATTCTCAAGGAGCTTTAGCTATTGTATGATACACAAGATTTGACATTTCTAGGGTTTTATCATGGAGTCATACTGGTAATGGTCTTGTAATCCTAGTACAGCAATGACCTTTTCTGGTGGAAGGATTTCTGGTCAGCATTTGATCATTTTCTAAAGGGTAAGACAAGTTTTGTAAATTATGTTTCATCATGAGTGCCTGCACCCAGTAATTGAGAACACGCAATGGACTATTATGGCTTTGCTAAAGTATTGTTTAGTGTAAATTGATATAATAATGTATAGTTGTCATAAATGAGAATAAATGAGTTGTCAACCCTAAATAACCCTAAATAAGTAATCTTTTTACTAAATAAAGAAGATTGATAATAATTGTAAGATTGGCGATATAAGTTGTATTCTATCCTTCAAACTGTAAGAATCATCAAATACAATTCTAAAACACTTTGACCTTCCATTTAATCACATTTTACAATGTAATGCAACCAAAAGTAAATCTATGAATATCAGGACTCAATGCTCAAAACTTTGTTTTATTTAAGCTCATACTGAAAAGAAGTCCTTTTTTCACTGTACACGGAATTGCTAAATTGAAGTTAATGTTAAGAAGAGTCTTGGGCAATGCTGTAACAATATGCAATTGTTTAACTCATTTATACTCTTCAATGAGGGACCTGGAAAGACAGGAAAAAACATTCCTGTTTGCTGTGTTCCTGTTAGTACAAACCTATATACATTTAATACAAAGCTAGGAGTTTGAAATGTTTTATTGGCAGAAAAATAAAGAACCTATAGATGTTATTGATCACCTATTACTTTATGTGAATTCAGTTGTGAATTGTTTACTGTTGTACTGTATCTCTTAAACATGTATGTTGTGCTATGGCTGTATCTGGACCCCAGTGTCTTGGTGAAATTTCCCATTGGCCCTTACCAATCATGGCCTCCTAATAATCCCCATCTATGAATTGGCTCCATTATTCTGCTCTCCTCCCCACTGATAACTGATGTGCGGTGAGCGTTTTGGCGCACTATGGCTCCCGTCGCATCATCCAGGTGGATGCTACACATTGGTGGTGGTGGAGGGGAGTCCCCAATACCTGTAAAGCACTTTGAGGGGAGTGTCCAGAAAAGTGCTATATAAGTGTAAGCAATTATTATTATTATTATTATTATTATTATTATTATTATTATTATTATTATTATTATTATTATTATTATTATCTTCAATTGTTCCTTCTTATATTTCCTCATATAAGTTAAGTGGATAATTGTATTGTGTAGAGAGTGACTCTCCAAACATATAAAATGTTTAGTATCCTGTAATAATAAAACTACAAATGCATAGTTTAACCCTTCTATATAGTTATAGAAGCTAACTATAATTTATAATGCTTACAGAAATCTTCATGTTTAATTTTGATATAATGTAAACTGTATATCTTATGCTCAGTCAATGTAATCAGTCTTTTTTACATCTATCAGCTATTTGTTTTTTTTGCTATGCTTTATTTGCACTCGAAGCCATATATCGCAACTAACACTAACAGATATAAAATAAAATGTGTTTAGTTTCAGACTTTCTTGAAGGCCACTTTGCCCAAGAGACAAAGAAGAAATTGTTACAAAGCAACAGCAAAAACAAATGTTTATATAACCCTTTGTGGTAGGTAAGGCACTGTAAATATATCACTTTTTAAATAAATTTCATTTTTTGCACACGAACAGTTCCTGCACATGTTTTATCTGATTAATAGTGAGTGGTAGGCTGATTTATGAAGGGATTGGAGTAGCAGCAAACCTGCCTCTAGGGTTTCCAAGATTTGCAGTTAGTTTCACTTGGTGTGTGTTAATTACTGTATATTACTGGTTAAAGGCTGGAAGGTACATTCTCACATGGGTATAATTAGATTGTTTAATATATAAGAAGGGCTTGCATGGGGTTGTAGTGGTTGAATTAGTAGTAGTTAGGGTAGACTGCTATGATTTAAAGTGGAGAGAAAGGAGGTGGGCTTTGTTTCAGATAATTTTTATATGTAAGAACTGAGAGTAACTGTCCTTGTGAGTATTTCCTTTCATTCAAATCACTGGAACTGCCTTGGCTCTTGGCAGGTCTGCCATAGTAATGTAGAAATGAAAGCACAAAGGCTCCATCCATGTATTGCACATGTCAAACTGTCATTTAAAAAAAAACTGAACACCAACTAATATAATGAAATTATGCTATATATATACTGTAAAAGCTATTTCAGTACACTTTAATTATTTCAGCTATAAAATAAACTATAATTGTTATAAGACTCCTCTTTGCATTTTTTGCATTGAAACTAGCTTTTTCATCACCATAAGGTGAAACGTTGGCAACACTAATGCCAGACGAAAAACAGCACACTAAACCCAATGTATGTGACAGGATTGATGTCTTGATTGATTGATATGCAGGGCTGGTGTCTAATAATTTTGCCCTATACCTATGAAACAATTCCCAAGCAATACAAGTCATCTTTTGATTTCAGTGATAACATTCCTCATTCTGGGGTCTTACAGCCTTGAAGATTCTTTACTCAGAGAGTAATGGGGGTCAAGAATAGACTCAGTGGGATCTGTTAAACATGTCAGTAAAACTCTCTTGGTACCGTAGGAAGGTATCTTTTATGACACAGGAAGCTACACTGGAAGGAGAGAGTTTGAGATTGAAAATGTAACATTATTTAAACTGTAGTTTTCAACATCTTATGTTGGAGTTTTATTTTGCATTGGATTTTCCTTTTCAGAAAAGGGTTTGTATTCCTGGATCAGTAAGATACTACAACAAAAAAAATTCATCATCTGGCATTTGTAACCTTTTTTATGTTCTTAGGAGTACCTTGAACCCCTCAATGGCTAAAGACCAGTGAACAATGGTAGTTCAGACTACATAAGATACTTAAGACATTAGTATAATCACTGAAGTTATAAAGAAGTGGAATGAACTCAAGAAGAACTAAGGCTCTAGTAGAGTGAACACTCTATTGGATCAATATCAGTTTGCATATAAACACAGAAGGGGCACCAGTGATATAATGTGTCATGTTGTTAAACACTTAGAAGATCCAAATATGTATGCCCAACTGCTGTTTGTTGATTACAACTCTGCATTTAATACTCTGCAGCCCCTTGATTAGCAAGCTGAATCAGATGTCCGTTAATCCCATTATTATCAGATAATATAATTCATTTTTACCAAAAAAAAACAGTATCAAAGTTACGATTTATTAGTACAGGTGCCACCCAGGGCTTTTGTGAGCTCATCAATTCTATTCACACTTCATATAAATAAATGTACAAGTAGTAGTCAAACAACTCCTGTATATTGTTAAATTTTCTGATGACATATTATTTACTATTAGTACTTATTAGTTATTACCGTATATCATATATTATTTACTATTAATACTTTTTGTTCATACTGTAGCTCCCTTGACCACCCTCAGCAACCATCCACACCAGGCACTTTCCCTTGCAACAGAGCTTGCTGTATCACCTGTAAGTACATATCTAACACCTAACATTTAACATATCTTATTCAAGGCCCCTCAGGACAATTCTGGATCTTTCAGATGACATCTTGTACCTCCAGACTATATGTCTTGCAGTAAATGCCCAGCCATCTACATTGGGGAAACAGGAAGGAGACTTGGAGACCACTTCAGAGAACATGTTAGGGCTGTAAAGATTAAAGGTTTCTCCAAGCCTATTGTTTCATATTTTACCTCTGATGGCCATGATCACACTAATCTCTCCATCTGTGTTCTCAAAGATGGTTTTCCTAACTCCTACATCAAAAAGACTACAGAAACTAAAATTATCCTGCAGCTAGGATCACACCTTTCCCCTTCTCTCAACAACAGACTAATTTTCTTCTACAGTAAATTCTCTCTATTCCTTGTAGGTTTCATTTCACACCTCTCTTCACCTATCCTGACTTCACACTACCTGCTTAGCTACTCTTTCTGTCCCCTGCTCCCACCTCCTGCTCCTCCTTTCTCCCAGCTTTTGTTTTCCTGTGCTACTTTACCTTTGCTAACTGCCCTGTCTTTCTCACATCTGAAGAAGGCTCCATGGCCGAAACGTTGTGTTTTCTTTCTTCTCTTTTCAGCATGGAATAAACCTATTACTTGTTCCTTTGCAGCCTACTTATGCTGACACAGCTACTATTGACACTTATCAGTAATTACAGTATAAGTATTTAGGAATACAGTCAACCCACAACTTCAAAATTTACAGTCATCACCAGAAAATAAAAATATTGAAAAACTTATCTGTTATTCTAATGACTTTCTGAAAAAAATCATCAAGCATGCCCACAAGAGCTATTTGTTGAGCCTATATGGTCATTGTATTTACTTTTATTTAATGTTTTTAAACTTATATTCAATACCTTGAATTACCTTTGACAATAATCGAATTTGGTTTTACCCTCTACTCAAAATCCCTAATAAAATTATGAGTCGACAGCATACATAGACTCTGAGCAGTAAGAGTGTTTGAAGATGGATGGAAAATAATGCTCTTCTTTTACCATGTTGGTATCTTACTAAATATGATAGAAAAGTGTGTTTTATCAGTCCAATTAAGACACAAAATCACCCATCTTGTCCAAACAAAAATGAAGGTTATAGGATTGAAGCAGCACTCCTCCTTGCAGACAATGTTTGAACAATCCATGATTAGACAGGCAGAAAAAATTGTATCAGATCCTTTTCATATTGTTAATTCTGAATATCAACTTCTCTCTGGAAAATGTTAGGATTCCTAAAAGTAGATCAAATAGATACAGATATTTATTTGTTCCCTTATCTATTAAGGCAGCTAATACAAAAAAATGGTAAGGGTAAATGCAATTGGGTCACTATTTAGTATAAACCATTTGTGCTGTAACAAATTATGTACGTGTAATATGTCATTACTTTTTTTAATGAGTTATACATGTCCAATAGAGGTTATGTGTAATGTTTTGTGATGTATTCAGATGTACACAAGCAATGTCAATAAATGTTTTCCCCTAGTGGACAATAAAGGTTATCTTATCTTATACAGTAAATAGAGCCTACATCTACAGTATGTACTATGATGTACAGACTACATCAAAACCACCCACCACCTACAAATTATCAAGTTAGATTTTTAAATTGTGTTTACATCATGTAATATGAAACAGACAGTTTGGAAGGTCACCTACAATTACAGAGTTTATAGTTACAATTGGTGAGTTGTTGAAAATTGTTATTTAAATTTGGCTCATGAGAGAGGATTATTGCTTTTGATCAGCATGTATCTTGCAGATGTGTTCAGTTGATCTATATTCAAACAGAACAATGAAAGATATATTGATACAACACTATTACTCTTGGTAATATGTGGTGTGCTGTCATGTTGGTGTTTGCATGTTACACATGACAAAACCATTGTAATAGGGAAAAGTGAATTGCTGTATTTGCATTTTGCATTGTAATTTACATGTGGCTCCACACCCACATGCTCCTAGCAGGTGTTATGCTAAATACTGTCATTGTCTCTCACTCATACCTACACAAAAATACATTCTTCTAATTTATTCCTCCTGGTACCTCTCAGTTCTGTCTCTGAAATTTTAATTTAGCTAATATTTTTCAGGGGTTCAGACTGTTTCCTTTTGAAATTGTCTATGTTTAGCAATCCAAAACCAACAAAGGACTGTATGGTATCACTTTCAGAGTTTATTATTGAGAATGATGTTTGGATATTTTTAGATATTTAGACAACTTATCCTATGGGTGGAAACTTTTTAATTTATCTTTTTTTAAAATGACACTAAAGAAAATACAGTTATCAAAAGAGACACTATCTAGCAGAGACAATCTAGCACGTCTACTGGCTGAAGAAACAACCACTTCCCTACAACATGTTTTAGGTTAGGGTGGAGACTGGGAAAGGCATTAGAATCTAAAAACAAATCTTGTAAAAACAGGAATATGTGACGATTCATCTTTTCTAATGAGTTAATTTGACAGCCAAATTGGTAACTGAATTATCTTTCCCATACACTGTCCTTCATCCTGTTCATGGTTTCGTAGATCTAAAAAATGGCCTAATGTTTTATTAAAATAGTATATTTTATTATACTTTATTCATGAAGTTATTAAAATATGCCTAGGGACATTCAAAGTAACAAATAGTTATTCAAAGCATACGTCAAGTGTATAGCTTTTAAGTATAATTTTAAATTTTCAAATAACCCTTCTTTTTTAATTTGAACTGATTTTGTTTTCAATAATCCATTTATCCAATTTCATGACCAAAAAATTAAATCCTGGTGTTTCAGATCATTGTCTGAAGCACTTATTTTTCTTTAAAATTGAATAAATGTAAATGAGTACAAAAAGTCAAATTTAAATTGCATTTAACAAATATCAAACATAGCTTTCAGAAAACAGGTTTTTTTTAACATTATCACAAATACAAACATATTGAAAAGAGTATTGCTTCTTGTGCAATTTTAAAAAGCTTACAATCATATCATTTTAAAGGCTAACCTTTAGGGATTTATCCTGGTCGATATTTCCACAAAGGAGAAAAAGAAGACAGAGGTAAGGAATAAAATTAGCACCTGTGCTCCAAAAGCCTGCCTCTTACAAAGAATATTAGGAAGAATCATACTGAATATCAAAGGTTTGACTGTTCTATTAATAGAAATATAATATAGTTATCCTTCTTTTTCAAAAAACGTTTTCATTAGTCACTATGTATGTAGATGTACATGCAAATGTTAACAGACTGGAACTCGCCGTCAGAAGTAGCACTCTAATTTTTATATTCAGAAAAAGTGAAGAAACATTATCTGGTATCAACAAGATCCCTGTCCATTTGGGATTCCCAGAACAAACCTTTCCACATTTTGATTCCTTGCTAAATTTGCTGAGAAACTCTATCCATTTTTGTATGTGTATGCATGCATAAGGGTCAAGATACATTATGTTTTTCCACTCAAGCCATTTTGGGGTTGTCCTGGATTTTGTTAGGAAATTACAAAACTGTAGCAAATGATGCGCTGGATTAAAAAACTTTCAGAATCAGTTGGTATTTTAGTATTTTAGAAATATTACAATTCATTCTAGTATTTCTATGAAAAGAAACAATACAAAACCAAGTAATACTTACTTAATTTTGGGGCTGCAACAGATGGCTGTTGGCATGCTGACCAGATGGTCTCCACTTACAACAATCATAGAGAGTGTTGATATATTACACAATGAATTGGGCAAGTACGTCATTATGTTCTTCTGGAGGAAAAAGGAATTTAATTCTTGCAACCTAATGATAATAAAATAAAATCACAGTGAGATTTAAAGGTTAAGGTGGGAAAGACGATTTTTTATTTTAAATATTAAAGACTATTGAAAGTAATACGTAAAATTCAAAACCTTTACTGAATGAATTCACATTTTATCAATATTAACACAATGCCATTCAATAATAAAATGATAATTGTGACATATACTTTATGCAAAGAGAAGGGTTTTGACGTTAAGTGGTGTGCAGTTTATGTTGTCTATATTTGCATTTAATTGTATTTGATGAGAATACTGTTATCGTTATTATTGGTCTGTGGTTTACTTGATTGCATTGTGTATTTGTATGATTACCTTACAGTCCATTAGCCATAAGAAAATAATTCACTTTTTATATTACTCTTAACCCTTTGTCTTTCTGAACTTTTTTCCCATGGGGAGTCATTATTTTTACACCTTTTCATTCAGGAAAGCATCAGCAAGAAACATGTGTAACGATTTCTCTCTCCATAAATGACAGTTTAATGGGTAGTAAGAGTAGATATGTTCCATATTGGGTATTTTATATAACAGAAAAGACTGATTCTCAATTATGTAGCATTTAGGGAGCAACATTACATTTAGTTTTTATTTCATCTACCATTGTTAAGGAACCGTGAGGCAACATTCAGCAACCTATCATCAATATGCCACTTATCCTGGAAGCATAGACCACGGGGCAGGACAAAAAGATTGCTCTCTCTCTCTTGCATGGGCAGTAGTCCATTGAATGCCAAATTAGAAAGGGGCTATTTAGTATAGTCAATCAAACCGCAACAACATATCTTTGAGGGATAGGAGGGAACCACAGCAAAAATCAGTAGAAATCCATGTAAACAAAGACATTCATATTCTACACAGATAGACAACAAAGGCAACAAAATATGATTCACAAGGTTTACTAACTCCCAATAATTAAATGTTTTAAAAATGTTTACTGAGTGCTTAGTTTGGCTTAACCCACTTGGCTGAGGGCCTACTCCCTGGCCATATGACAAAATATACTTCCATGCAGAATGAGAAGTTGACCAAGAGGTGTCTATAAAGGTGAAGCTGGGGGATATAGGATGGATGTAAAAGACTAATGCAAGGGAAAAAAGGCTTACGTATGGTATGTATAGTTTTATTAGTTAGATAATGACATCAGGAATGATTATAAAGGTGACTGAAGTGAAAGTGAGGTTGGCCGGTGTCATCCCTCCTTAACTGCTGTTGTCTGATTTGGTCGAACCAAATAGAATGTATCTATCAGAGTTGTATCTATTAGTTTGTAAGATTACTTATGTTAATAAAAGCCATTCAGTTGAGCATTGTTAGAAATATATAATTTCCTCTCTGTCCAGAATGTAAATGTTCTTTAACTTTTACTCATCTGGCCATTTCCTGAAATTAAAGTGAGCAGAATAAAAGAACAAGATAACTGTTTTTCACTTAAATCTTCAGTTACCTGTCAATATCTTCCGGTAGCTCTTTCAACAGATTATTGCTGATATCAAACCACTGGAGTCCTGACATCCGGAGAACACAGACAGGTATGGTGTGAAATTTATTGGCCGATAAATCCAAGTATATGAGTTTTTTCAGATTACTGAGCTGAAATGTCATCAATAAGAATAATTATTTACATTGTTAATAACGTTTAAACTTGTGGTAGGCTTATGTTCACAGTGAGGGACAAAGGCTGAAATACATTAATGACTTAATATAATTTGTAAAAAGCTCATTTTGAAGGATCAAGAGATTATTTCTATTGTGTAATTCAATTTACCCTTAACAGAGAATAATCACACATTCTGGTGAGTTAGGTTTAGTAAACATTCTTAAATACTTTAATATTAACAGGAATCCAAGATTAACTATAATAAAAATGTATAAATGTTGCACAGCCTACAAGTGATATTGGTTTTTATGTTTATGTGGACATTCTGTCAAAATAATTGTGACAGATGCATGTATAACATCTGAAACAATACAAAACCTGTTGTTTGGAACCTATACAGTACATTAAATTACCCCAACATCAGAGTTATTCCCATTTAGATATAATTTACATATAAACATAAAATGACATTTCACATGATGTACTAACATTTGTAATAGTGGTGTACTTTGTAAAAAGATAAGACAACAGTAAACTTAAATGCATTTCAATTGCAAAAACAATGAATATCTACTGAAAAAATTTTGCTTCAAAGATGCCTTTAAGTATGTTTTTTTAACATTCTTGTTATTCGTTTAAGGAACACATTAACCGTGTGGCAACAGCAGCTGAGATTAATTGACAGATGCTTCCAGTAGCAGTTTCATTCTTCAGCTGACTGGAAGGACATCATGATTTATGGGAGGAAATATTAGCCACATTTAGTTTTACCTTTTGCTGACACTTACTGATAAGCCACGATAGCTTTTATATTTAGTGACACAATTTTTTTCCTCACTAGTGAATACAGCGATTAACCACAACAGTATGAGAAACAACGACAAAGGCGTCAGAAATAAAATCACGGGCCAGCAATTTGCTTACTATACTGTAAAACTAGTCACTTGCTTTATTACAATTGCTGTACAGTGAAACATTAAATGGAATATTAAAATTCATAAGCTATCTTTGAATATAATATATAATATTACATTTCAAAGCACACAGATGGATTTCATAGAAACCTTTAAAATGTGATTTACAGTTTACTGCAAGACTAACAGTTAATCCATACATGGAAGGGAAGCTCTACATCAGAAAACATTTTTAGAGAAAAAAATAATGCTGCATAATTTCATATATTAGTCTCTCAATTACAAAAGAGCACAAAATAGGGTACTTGGTCATGCAGTAAATATTTTTTCAGCAAGCTTTAAAAGCTTCCAGTTGAAGCTTTCAAGCTGGCTTCACAATGTTTTTTGTTTTTTTTATGTGAAACACTCAATATTATTTTCTATGCGTGTTAAAATGAAAATTATTTTCAGGTAAGCCTTGGCAATAACAAGAAACATTATCACCACACAAGACAGAGAAACACACAAAATGGCAGCAACTGTTGCCTGAATACAGTATGTACAGAAGGGGAAGACACTTGCCTTATCTGTCACTGTATCTGGAGTTCATTTCAAAACCTCTCTTTGTTTCCTTAAACTAAGCAGGAAGTGAGATTTATTTTGGGGGAGAGCGCTTTTCTTTGGCCTGTCACATTCATTCATAAATACTGAAAATGTACCCTAAAGACAGATGTTGTCCAGAAAGATTGATTTTATGTGTAAGATAGGTAGATATGGCTATGGGATTTAACACCATCTGATCAGCTTCCAAGTAAAACCAGAGCATAAAAATGAATATGTTCACATTCACTGAGGAGTCACTGAAGGCTTCATTCATGATTACTACATACCTAAAAGGCACATGATGAACATTTGTGTGCAGAACTCTGAGAGGCAAGCGCAATGGAAATAAAGTATCTGTCCTTTTAACACAAGTTTTCTTGTGGTAAACAAAAAAAAAACACATTCGTCTTTGCCTACAATGGGCTTGGCCACACATTTTATTTGATTTTTTGCAAGAATACTATATGGTGTACTATACTGAAATGTGTAATTAATTATTACATATATTAATTTGGAACAATCTAAAAGTAGTATAATCCATTTGTTAATAATATTTATCACAATACAGGTGTAATACAGGTGAAATATACACACACAATTGTAAGGAAAACAAAAACAAAATCAAGATCAATATATATATATATTAAGTGCTTTTCTGAATCTAACCAGATTAACTCTGGGAAATAACATACATGAGGCTACTGTACTTTCTTAGTTAAATTACAGTATTAACATACATTTTAGTAAAGGCCTCCTACTGTAAGTAATTGATTATTCCCCATGTCATGTAACGAGTGCTCATGGTAATCCAAAAATTAGATTAGCATGAGGATGGTAGATTAAAGTATTTCTGTTTAATTGTAATTAACTTCTATATCAAACCTATGGCTGTTAGACTCTGGTGACAGAATACAGTAGGGAATACAGTATGGAAATGAAAGACTCTTTCAGAATGGAAGCTAGATCAGGCAAATCAAAAATTGTTATTGATCAGACACAGTGAACAGTGAAGTGAAGAGAAATTGGATGTCTGACCTAAAAGTCATCATGAAGGACATCAGAGGTCTCACTTGTGTGTCACCCAAGCTATCTGTTATTTATAGATAATTCCATGAACCAGAAGTTTAGCAGGAGAGCCACCAGCAAGCCAAAGGTCACATAAACCTGATTATAATAGTCGGCTGAAAATGTGATGTAATTAATTTATACTTCACTCAGGTGGTTACAAAGGCAAACATGCCACAGGCATAGAAAACTAGTTCTAGTGAAAATGTAAACTGAAGAACTTTTAAACACTTTTAAAAGAAGGCAATTGTGAAGTTGAAAGAATAGGAAAAGTCTATCATAAACATAGTACAGTAACCGGGCATACCAAATCAACTTAAGTATCTTGAGTTTGGAATACTCTGAAGAAGAAATAAACCACAGATACAATGACCAATCTGCCAAGACCAAGTCTACCAAAAAAAACATCTGAAGCTGATCATGGAAAAAATAGTTTTAAGAGCTGTCAAGGACAACCTTATAACAGCTGTCAGTGAAAACACCAACAAACTCCAGAGTGCAGGGATGAAGGTATCACAATCTCCAGTTTGCAGAACTTCAAACCTGATACCCTCAGCATCTTTTAAGAAATGGCTCAATAAAACCAAATAGCTACTAGAAAACCTATATGGGTCAAATTACCATCTCTGACTTGTAATTTTTTCTAAATTCTTATTTATAAGTGGTGCGGTCTATCTACACCTTGCTTGTTTCTTATGGGAAATCCTTGGTATGATGGCAGTTGAGTGAATACTTCAATCATTAAAACTTTTAACATGTAAAGTAGGAGACATGGTTTTGGTAGGTTTCATGTTTGGCACTGTGACTACCAGCATATATTAGAGCATTTCAGAGTAGTGACAGTAATGATTAGCTTTAGGGTACAGCCTTTGCCAGTACAATAATACTCCATGTCACAAAAAGTAGCATTGGAATAGCATTGGAAATATATCATGGCCTGCTCATTCCAGATGTTAATCACACTGGACATCATATGAATGAACTTAATGAATAAGAAACATACTTCCTCTGTCACTGCATAGTATTGCTCCATCTAGGGAGTAGAAATTGTATCTTTTCTAGAAATAGTGCTGCAATTTAAGGCAACTTAAGTACTTTTGATGAAACTATGCCATAAACAAGGCCATTTGTTTCTAGTACACAGTCATCATTTATCATGCTTACCAATGGAATACTTTCAAAACAGAAATAAAATTATTACTTTAGGTGAAACTATTCTCTAGGCCATCTCTAATACAAATATTTTTTGAATATTTGGAGCTTGCTTTGAATAGATAAAGCGGTGTAAAATGATTGCATGGCATATTTTCAATTTTTATTTTTTTATTATATTTTTTCCATTTTAATGTATATTATTGCACATCTAATTAACAAAATGTATAAAGCTGTCTGAGCTGGTTTACTGCTAACTAAACTTAGGCATAGTTTGAGAGGAAAAGCTGATTCAAACAATTAGCCATCTGAATTTGTCTTCTGTTTTTTAAAAGGTTTCTACTGCCCCCTATTGAAACAAAATGAAAAATGAAGAATGGTATTTATCTATTGAGGATGGAGAAGTAACAATCTATTTAATAAATAATCTTAATGATGTTGCATGATTATTGGAATTCACTTTTTCACTACAAATCTTTGATTCTATAAATGAAAAAACACCAAGAATTTGTGATTTTCATCTGTTTGCCTATTTTCATTGCTTCTGTAAGTTCTGATGACTGAAGGATGTTTGAATGTTTTCTGTATGTTTTTTTTATCCAGCACCCATTATGGTTTATCTACGAAGGTCAAAGCATTAACAAAGAAAATCATTTTACTGATTTTTTGTATATTTCCTGGAGAGTAGAAGAAAGAATGTAATTTTTTCACATTGGATATTTCTGTATTTTATTTAGTAAGCAGTATTAGTCTATCAATTTGAAAAATAAATATATTTATATTATAAGGAAATATGTGACAATAAAGCCATATTAAACATACATGCCTTTTTGAAAAAAAAATACATCAAATACAAAATTACCATATCTATTATACATTATTGCAAACATTTTTATTATGTCCATGTATAATAGATTATATTATAATAACTAATAAACAATGTGGTATTAAAATGCACAATTTGTTATTAATTGCAATACTCTTCTCTTTTGTTACATTTGAAAGACTTTTTATTAAAAGCAGGAGATAACAAGAGCACTAAAAATGCTAAAGTAACTTTATCATTAACCCTATAGTAAACATTACTCTGGTTAGAAAAATATTAAAAATACTAATGCATATTACCTCAAATGGCAGTTCCCAAAGGTTCAGGTTTGCAATTAATTCAAGTTTCTCCAAGTTCTCACATTCTCCAAGTTCAGGAGGAATACTAGACAGCTTATTATAACTCAGATTCAGTTCCTTAAGGTAAATGAGTTTCCCTATTATAAAGAAAAAGATGAAAGTTATGGAAGGAAATCAAAATGTATTAAAGTCAGAGCTTTTTTTAAAAAAATGAACACCATCATGAAAGAAAGACCCTTTTTTTCTTAAATCCATTAAGCACTAAGCCATTAGCCACTTTTTTTTTTGCAAGATTCAGAACTAAATAGCACTGCAATATGATAATTATTAAATATTAGTTTACAGTTGAGACTTTTTATTTTATGTAAAACCTAAGGCTTAGGAAAAATAATACTCCTTTATTGTCAAAGAAAAGCAAAGAAACTTTCATTTTAAAACAATCCCTTGTTATCTAATATAACTCTACAGTATATGGACATTCTAACATCAAATCACTGCCTAAATGCCTTCATCTAAAGTAAAGTCAGGCTAAACCTCAATGTTCCACCGAGGATTCTTACAATATGAAAGCAAACTCTGGTATAATTAAAATGAACAGAAATAACATAAAGAACATCTCATTGCTTCCTTTCAATGCTCAGTACCAGGATGTGCTCTGATTGTTTATGAAATATAGCACATTTTTTTCTGGCTGTTAAACGTAGCAAGGCCACTGTGCTTCCTCCTGTCTCAGAGTGCTCCTTCATTAGCTGCCACTGCCAACAGCTGCCATTCTGGGTTTCTATTCTCAAGTGAAGGAGAAAATTAGCAATGGGGGCCATGCCTGTAAGATGAGTTGAAATTTGTGAAATATAAAATTACTAAAAGAGAGCGTTGTCAAAACAAAATAATTTAAGTTGACAGCTGAAATTCAGAAGGAGAAATAGGCTTTTTATGCTAATCCTTTCAGTAAACAAGGTTTGATTTTGTGCAAAATCCTTCAAGCAATTAGCCCTCCAAAGAGAAGAGAATGATGTGCATTGTATTGAAAGGACAAAGAACACGAGGATGGTTATAAATGAGATGAAGTTCATTAGGCCAGTTTTACTCTCAAATATTTGCTAGTAAAATACTCGCTTACTTGGAGGCTGTTTTGTGAAAATCTAATATAAAAATTACTAATAAAAATAGATACATTTTAAAAGATTTGACTATGACAGCATCCAAGTAGAAAGTTTTGAATTTGGATCACACATAATTAAACTGGTATGGTGGTTAGCAGTTCCTGGCTTTTGGGGAATATGGACAAGAATAAAACAGAGTATGTACTGTACCTTCATAACTATGAATAATATTTTTTTTGTACAACTTGGACTGTAGTAGTAATATAAATGTATATTTTTAACATTATATATAAGGTTAGCATTTAGTTATATATAAGATTTGTATGTATATATTACTATATAATATATAACATTACATATTATATTACTTTTTTTTCCATTTGATTAATGAAGTTTTTAACAGAAATTTGTCAGGAAGGTTAGATCCTAATCTTGCCCATTTCCTCTCACCTATGTATATAAGTCTTGCACCCAGGGCTTCGTTTACGTACCTCTCTTGCATCCCTCCCGCCACCCCATCTGCATCCATGCAGCAACTTCCTGGCTCAGTCCTCACAATAGACAGGAGTGTTTGGGCTGCCTTTTCTCACGGTTAAGCTGCCATTACCTCAGCTATGCAAATCACACTAAATACTCTCTACATACAGTATTTCACCCCTCTGTCACATTCATTAGGATCTAACCTAAAGTACTGAGTTTAATGTTATTTTATTTATAGTTTAGATTAAAGCAAGCACACAATTACCAATTTCAGCCGGGAGTTCTGTGATGCAATTTCTGGGCAGTTCCAGTACTCTCAAATCTTGAAAATGTTCGATATACACTGGAATTTCATGTATACTAGTTCTTGTTATTCGCCATACTCGGAGGTCAGTCATTTCTATTAATGATTCAGGGAACTCCTAAGTTGTTAAAATAATAAATAACATGTTAATTAGTTACAGTCATAGATGTTAAAGTACTGAAAAGGAAATATACACAAAAATGCTTATTTATTTTAATAATTGCACATTTCCAAGGATTATGTATGTTTAAACTATAGTAGGTAGAAATCCTGTACACAATGATAAGTTATTACTTTCCTTCATAAATTATGAAAAATAGTCTCATAAATGTGAAACAAATTCTTTGGTTAAATTTACATAAAATACAAGGATATTCTTCTTTATTTCGCAACTGAATTTTATTAAATAAACTTTCACCTACTAAATGCCACAGATTTTAAATTAAACAGCAATAATTAAACAATCATTCTAGTCACAGTAAAATTAATTGAACATTAACTTTAATCAATTATATCTGCTTAACATCTCTACTTTCCTAAAATTAAGCTCCACAATAATACAAAGTTACTTAATAACATTTTAACAAGAATAACACCTTCCCAACCCAAATATTTTTTTTGCTTTTCCTGCAACATATGCTGTATGCTCACAAATTTCAAATTTGCCAAAAGCATATCTCAAATAAAAAAAGAAAATACCTTCCAGTATTCTCCACTTAGCTCAAAAATAAGTAGTTTTTCCTCAAAATCACTCTCAGTTCCTGAGTCTGCTGATATGCGCTCATTTGACAGTGGTTTTTTTTCTTGTTCCTGATAGAGCTGAAAGTCTGAAAACTCATTTGCCATGCCTCTCTGAGCTGATAGTTGAAGGGCTCTCTTCTTGCATTCAAGTCGATATTGCCATTGTTGATTCAACCTGGGAACAGACACTGTTTCTATGGGTTACTGAGTTTTGGGTTCTCCAACATTCTTATCAATTCAAGAGGACAAAACATATATACTGTTCATATATATATATATTTATTTATCTTAAATTGTGAGCAATTCCTGGATTCACTCCTTTCAAAAATAGATTTGTAACATTTATTTAAGTTAAGAAATCATATTTTAATATAATATGCATTATTTTACACAACATACAAGTACAGTATCTGGAACAGTAAGATTTTTCACCATTGTTCACAACTTGTGCAATGTAACTGCTGTTTGCCATCCTCAGAAGCAAGACAACATTCTCATTATAACCACAACAGAAACAGATACTATTGCAAAGGATGCCAACATTTACCGTACATTTATCTTTCCATATGGCCTTAAATATCAAACCTCATTTGGAACCAGGTGTTATGAAAATTAAGGTCATGCACTGTACACTTAAAACCAAAATGCATGCCAAATCATATTGATTGTGAACAAAAAGAAATAATTTTAGATTTTCTCTTTTGCAGTATACCGGTGGAAATAAAAGTAAGTTGACAAAAAAAAAAGATTTTATTTTAAGAAAAGATTCATGCTCAATAATCCCTGCTGAATTGTTCTGAATGCCAGGGTCACATAAAGCAATACAGATGATATTGATTTTTTATCATTTGTTGAGCTGCAGCATTTTGTGGTAGCTCTCTCACAACTACTGCTTTACTTTACACGTTTACAGTTGATAAATATGTATTAACTTTATTCAGGATATACTTTCTCACAGCTCTTTATCTGTATCCTATTTCTCAGTTTGGTTCAGTTGGACTTTCAAAAGCCTAAGACCCTTTTTGACATGGGCTTCAACGTGCTTCATTTGCAAGTATTTTACTGGATCACTGAAAGCCCTAGACTGCCTGACTTTTAGCATCCACAAGCTCTTTGTGTGCCCTTCTGTTAATTTCTGACTGTAAGTGTTCAAAAATTCATTTCAGCATGGAATTCAGAAGACAGCACTTCTTCTGAGTAAAGGGTCAACTTTCAACCCCTGTCTTTGATCATTGGTTTGGAAATTCTGGAAATTTGGAAAATTGCAACTTCTACAGATCTACCATTGATTTCAAGCAGCAGTCTGGTATTCTTATGACATCTCATGTTTTGATTCAATCAATTATAACTGAAATCATAAATATAAGAGTGGTAGAACTATTTGCATTAAAAATTAATATAAGCTTAAACTGAAAAATATTATTCTACATTCATGGAAATGGCAATAAACACATTAAATTATCTATAAGAAGATAATTGCATCTATAAGAAGTGCATCTATAAGAAGGGACAGAGCCGACTTTACTTTTTGAGGAGGCTCAGGTCCTTCAATGTGTGTAGTAAGATGCTACATATGTTCTATCAGTCGGTGGTAGCAAGTGCCATTTTCTACTCAGTGGTGTGCTGGGGCTCTGGGATTAGAGCAGTGGATTCTAAAAGGCTGAACAAGCTCATCAGGAGAGCAAGCTCAGTCATTGGGTCTGACCTGGACCCCTTGGAGGTAGTGGCTGAGAGGAGAATGATGTCCAAACTAGAGGCCATCATGGACAACTTCTCCCATCCCCTCTATGACAGGCTTGCAGAAATGAAGAGCACGTTCAGCAATAGACTGATTCATCCACGGTGCGACAGGGAGCGCTACAGGAGGTCATTCTTGCCTTCTGCCATAAGACTGTACAACGCATCCACCTTGCGTCTTGGCAGAGGCAACATCGACAGTGACCTGTTTCTGGACTGAACGCATCTACACATCTACTGCTACATCTGTTCTCTTTCTTTTTCTTTTTCCAGTTTACAACCTTTTTTTGTGCAATATATGCCAGGGACCTGTGCAATACATTATATCTATATTTACATCCATATCTATATTTACATCTATATTTATATTCATATGTGTGATACGATTTTTCTGTGTACTGTTCTGTTCTAGTTTGTTCTTTGTGTGTCCGGACTGTGAGTAACTCTTGTATTGTATTGTATGTATTGTACTATTATTATATAATTCGTTACACTGTGGCTTTGTTGTGTGTGTTAAGCTGCTGTTGCACTGCAATTTCCCTCACGGGATCAATAAAGTATCTATCTATCTAAATTATCCAGGTTTTCATTGGATTGCACTTTGTGAAATATATGTTTGTGATATGAATGAATGTGTCACATTCCTAGACACCTCCTCCTAAGGATTCTCCAGCCCTTCCTTGTTTTCCACTCATCACCCGCACCTGCTCCCTGTTCCAACCCCCTTTCAGTTCTCCTTAAAAGCCAGGCGCTCACTTTATTCGGGGCTCTGCATTGATTCCCGTATCGTGTGAGCCCAGGACTTGTAATCGCCTGGCGAAGTTTCTGTTCTTGTTCCTGTTCCCCCTGCCGGTTCCGACCCAGTTCCCATTTTTAACCGTCAGTCTCGGATGGACCGCCCAGCTTTGGACCTTTTGCTTTTCCTGGATTTCGCATTGGACTCTGTTTTGGATCGTTTGTCTTGGACACACCTCCCCCAACCACCAGCACTTCATGGACACGCCCCCCTGTTTTGTTGCCTGCTTCCTGCATGCATTTTTTCCCTTGTGTATTCTCACTCGACCCCGGATTATGTTGTCCGCATAGGGTCCGGAAAGAACTGTTCGTTACAGAATGAATAACTTGTTCTCATTTACTTAATATTGAAAATAAAACATCAAAATGTGTTCTTATGCTTTCATGAGCAACAGAGTAACAGGAAATCCCTCTGTTTTAAAATTGTGTTGGTAGAGGGCAAAATAGAAGAAAGGCAACAGCAGATTGGTAGGCACTTTGCCAGCTTATCACTAGTTTCTTAGATGAAAAGCCAGCTGAAGAAGGATGCATGTTTTGGATATACATCATCTAATCAGTATTAGATGTTTAGGACCCTTAACAGATAATGCACATGTCAAAATTGCTTTAAGTATGCTGGTGCAATTTACTATTACATTAATTTTGTCAAAACACTCATCTGAAATCAATTACTTTTTAAGGTTCAGAAGATGGGTGAAGCAAAGCTTTGACCAAACATAAAACAAAGACTGTCAGGGCTCTTACTGTGCTAGTGCACTTTTTTCCAAGCGCTCCTGTTCTTTCTTCTGTCGCTGCTTGTACTTCCTCACTCTGCATTCCCATAATTCCCGTATTAGTGCAAGGTCATACACAACTATTGCTGAACCCATATCCACACTCAGTATTTCTATTCCTGTAAAACAGTATAAAGTGACATTCATACAGTATAAAGTGACATTATACATTTATATGTTCATATGTACAAAAAATTGTATTACTCAAGTTAATAGTTTTAGATTTCATCTTAAACACTCTAGTCTAGTTGTACCACGTTGGATTATAAATTCACCAACAATGATAAAAAAGTATTATTATTATATCAAATCCATAATTAAAATGATAATATTCCATAAGAAATGGACATAACATATTACAGATAAAAGACAAAGATGTTTCTTGCTCATAAATAGATGCTATTCATAAGAGATTTTAGTTTTAGTGTAAGTCATTACTTACACTAATGACTTACATTTAGTCATTACTAAAATGTTAAAATAGATTGTCTATAATTGGACATTTCATAGTATATGAAAACAGTGTAATAAAAAAGTTAGAAATTAATAATAAATAATAAATAATAAATATCGTGCAATCCAGTAAACTATCTCTGGAACTTTTTGTTTTTATGGATTACTTTTATTTTGTGAAACACTCTCATGAAATTATCAATTCTATCCACTTAACACAGAATTCATAATCTCAACCAGCAAGCTCGGGGCCTCCTTTCAAGATGTCTTTATTGTTTATTCCTACCTTCAGTAGATTTGTCAAGATTAATAATGTCTTACATGATAGTTCACAACATTATGCTAAATAAAGGGCAGGTGACACAACAACAATTTTAAGATTTACACAACAGAAATTTTAATATTAAGGATGACAATGGAATCACCAGTTGATATTGTCTCAATCTCAATATAACAGTCATAAGAGTCTAAGTCTTAAGGTTTAAGAGTATTTTATCTACCTTTATTGGTTTTATTGTTAGCTGTGGTGACACTTTGAAATAACAACATGGATTAGAAAATGGTTGATAATTATTGTATGATAAGGATGAGAGGATATAAAGTTTGCAACTGACAATTTAGGGATAGTCTTTACTTGCCACATTAGTTAGTGATTCTTGTTGCAATTTCAGCATTGGTTATGAAATAACACCTTTTTGCCTGACTGCAAAATAAAAAGGTTTTCTTTCTCAACGTTATAAAAATAACAAGAAATACATAATTTAACATTCATTAATTATCAACAAAAAACTGAACTTTGTTGTCTATGTAATCTGAACCTCCCACAGTGTAAAGTGTTTTTTTTCTTTTTTAGTTTCAAATAAAATTCTAGTATGCTTTTCCACTCCTTTATAATTGGATTTTTTTGTCTGTAAATGTTATGGTCATTTAAAGAATTATTTCTTCAAGGTCTGTTTTTATTAGGTAATAAAGTCTCTTATTTATGAAACTGCCAAGATTTTGAGAGGAGCTTGCTCGACTAAGCATCTTTCGTCGTCCACAATTTGTTCATAAAACAAAATTTGAAGAAGCCTTTTCTTTATTTTGTTTCTTTCATTCACAAGGCTCATGGTACTAAATTAAGCAATTATTTGGTTCATATTTGTAAACAGGTAGCGAATTAACATGGTTTAAAAGCATTACTGCCAGTTCCTAACTATTTTTAAGATGTGATGATCATAAGATCATACTTATAGTGTTGCAAACAATAGTACACAATCATTCAAAACAGTAGAATAAACTAAATTGTTCTGAACATGATACAGAAAACAATTGAATCAAATTAAGATATTGATCAATTAATTTAAAATACATTTAAGCAACTAATTCTATGTATAAACTTAAATAAAAAGCTAATAGCAAAGCATATAAAGAGCTAAAATCAGTGAGATATGTTATCTTTAGAAAGCAGATGGGATTCTGGTTTCAAAAACAGAAAAAATATAATAGATTCTACCTACCTAATGTTGTATTTGCTTGACGTTTCTCTTTTCAGACTTCTCAGAAGTTCAGCAAGTTGTTTACAATGTCATGGATCAAGTTTAACCCCATGAGTCAACCTTATTCAAATTCCCAGTATGACCAGAGTCTGAGATATTTTAATGTTCTATTTTTATAAACTAGTGATATGACTCCTGCCATAGTAGTAGGCAGTGTGACATAAATGGCATCTGAAATATGTATGCAGTACTGGGCAGCTTGCAGTGTGTACACGTCCATTTTATATGTCATATCAGTTAAGCAACCATTTTTAAATCAGACCATTGTTTGGAAGAGTGTTTCCAAAGATAGCTTTGAATATAATATGTAAATGTGTTAACTAATGTTTTGTGTTGCATTTTACAACAAATTTAAATAAAACTGTCTTTTGTATTTTTGCTCTGACTTGTTCAAGAAAAAATGCTTTAGTGTTTTTATAAACCTATTATTTTCCTATTCAATGCACTTTTAAAATATATGTAAATGTTATCCCAAGTGGGATGGCATGAGGGTAGAAGTGGCTAGCTCACAGTCCTGGGGCCCTAGATGTAACTGTAAGGGTGCTATATGCATTGAGTTTGCATGTTTTCTCCATGTTAGTGTGGGTTTCCTCCAGATGCTCCTGTTTCCTCCTATAGTCCAAAGACATATCATTAGAGTAACTGGCATCTGGGAAAACTGTGTGCCCTGCTTGCCGTGATAGGCTTCGGCTCCCCTGTGACCCTGTATCAGATGAAGTAGTTAAAAAATGGATGGACATCAGATTATTAGTTTAAATGGGGAATCTTTTATTCTTAAATGAATTAAAAAATGAAGACAACTTTAAAAAGATCATTTCATGTATAATGAAATTATAGAAATAAAATATTTTATTCATACTGAAATTTAAAAATGAAATCATCAGAAATTTCGTATCGCTTTGAAATATTAAACCCAAGAAGCCCAATCCACTGTTTTCTTTCTAGTCCTAAACTAGAAGTTTAGCGGATATTCTAATTTTAAAGTTTACACTGCAGTCTTTGCTTGTGTTAAATATTAAGACATTTGAGTATAAGTAGTATATAATTATTGCTATAGATGTAGTTATTATGTACACATCAGAAATATTCAGGATTACAGAAGAATGGTGAAACAAGAAAAATGTTTTTAAGATTATCTGCCTTGCATGCTTTATTAACTTTTCAAAATATGCTCTGTTACAGAACACATTTACCTAAATATTCTAGGGTACATGAGGTAACTTTTAATCAGATAATGTTTGATCTAGTATTTATTTAGATATATTTAGATAATGTATGCATTCTCTATAATCAATCCTATGCATAATGTTTCCACTGAGGTGCTATGGGTATCCATTTAGTTAGCATGTCCTTGATGTATGGATGGGTTTCAAAATAAGATTGTATGTGTACATTTATTAGCGGTCTGGACATGTTGTTGGTGTCAGGGGCTCAATGTGAGTAAAGCTAGTAGCATGGTTTGTCAGCCAACATTGACTAGATGTCACTGAGAGTCAGTGTTTTCAGCCTTCAATAGCCTACAGCTTCCTACTAAACTCTAACCCTGATACAGTGTGCAGACAAGAATATTTCTGAACTAGAAATGTTCTGCAAAGAAGAATGGGAAACAAATCCTAAATCTAGAATACAGTATAAAGACTGTTAGCTGGCTACAAGAAACATTTGGAGGCTCTGATTTCTGCCAAGGGGTGTGTTACTAAGTACTGACTGATACTTAGTACACTTAGCAAACTTTTGCACATGTCACATTTACTCTTTTATTTTTTTCAAGCTGTTAAATTCAGCAAATAAATAGTAACTGTACATTAAAATTTGCAGAAATATGTCAAGTTTAAGTTTGTTCGCTGCAGAGGTTGTGTTAACTTCTCTTCACTTAGAAAATCAACAAAACATGTAATTTGGCCAATGGTGCCCAAACTTTTGCTTACAAATGTACTTTATAGAGTACATTCATTATAAGAATGCCCACTATGTGAAAGGTCTGGTAAATTTACTTCTGCCTTTTCCCGTTTCAATAAAATTATTTCAGTAGAAGGACAGTAAGTTTTTGTTTTTTTTTTCTTTCCATAATACTTCGGGTTGTTGTGGGTTCAGTTTTTAAGTTGATCTTTTTTTAATTTGCTTTTTTTCAGATCTTTTTAAACCTTATGAGTGAAAGTGCTCCAAAAGCCCTGTGTAAAAAGCAGCCCAGACATAACTGACATCATGCCCACAATCAGTGAGTACCAGCCTCTGCCTGGAGATGGAACCTCAGACAGTCAGTCAATGGATGCAATCTGCCTTTAGCAGATGAGGAACACTTCTAGAGTGAAGTCTGTAACTGCAGTATCTGTCTGCTTCACTTGTCCAAGGTTATAAATAGCAAACCCTTTGCTTCTTGTTGATAAATCATCCCCTGGGTATGATTGCCTGGGTTAAAGATGAGCAAATAAAAGACATAACAAGGTTTAATTGAGTGTGTGTATAAGGGCATGTCTGAGCCAGTAGAGTGCCACAATGGAACAAACAAATTAGACGTGAAACTATACAGTACGTCCTATTTTCATAAAAAAAGAAAATTGATTTTATTGTGAAATTGGACTTGATGTTTCGTGGAAAGTGCAGTCTCAACCACATAAGTATTTTACTCTCTCCCCTTTTCTGTTTCTGCTTTCTATCAGTTTCCTCCTTTTTCCTGAATCTATCCAGCTCCACTCATATTTATATTTACAGTACTCACCCTTTACCTTTTCCTATAACCTCAAGCACTTTTCTCTGTCAGTTTCATTATTTGTCTGCCTTTCCTGAGCACCTTCTTTCCTATCTAAATCCCTCTTCTATCTTACCATCTTAACCTTAAATGTTTCTATATGTCTCTCAAATCATCCTTTGATTATCTAACTCTGTAAATCTTTCCATCCAGGACTCCATGTGTCAGTACTGAGAACTAAGCTTCATAATGAATGGTGAGATCTCCTTTTTTGAGAAAACAAATGTGTTGCCTTGTTCTACCAAGAACAACTGAATTAAAAAATAAAAATAGGTTATGGAGTATGTGGGTTTTTTAAAGTTCTATTAGAAATTATGTTTTTCTATAAAAGGGCCTCTATGATTAATAATAATAATTGCTTATACTTATATAGTGCTTTTCTGGACACTCCACTCAAAGTGCTTTACAGGTAATGGGGACTCCCTCCACCACCACCACCAATGTGCAACATCCACCTGGATGATGGGACGGCAGCCATAGTGCACCAGAACGCTCACCACACATCAGTTATCAGTGTGGAGGAGAGCAGAATAATGGAGCCAATTCATAGATAGGGATTATTAGGAGGCCATGATTGGTAAGGGCCAATGGGAAATTTGGCCAGGACACCGGGGTTACACGAGAAACGCCCTGGGAATTTTAATGACCACAGAGAGTCAGGACCTCGGTTTTACGTCTCATCCAAAGGACGGCGCCTGCTATTAGTGGGGAGAACAGAGTAATGAAGCCAATTCATAGATTGGGATTATTACGAGGCCATGATTGGTAAGGGCCAAATAGGAAATTTGGCCAGGACACCAAGTTACACCCCTACTCTTTTCGAGAAACACCCTGGGATTTTTAACGACCACAGAGAGTCATGACCTTGGTTTTACGTCACATTCGAAGGACAGTGCCTTATTACAGTATAGTGCCCACATCACTGTACTAGGGCAAGAGGACCCACACAGACTGCAGGGCGAGCGCCCCCTGCTGGCCCTCCTAACACCTCTTCCAGCAGGTCTCCCATACAGGGCCAGGCTCACACCTGCTTAACTTCAGTGGGTCGCCAGTTGTGGATTGCAGGGTGATATGGCTGCTGACCAATCATTGTTAAATGGGCTCACTAAGTGTCACTAAGTGTAATTCAATTATTGGATAAACGAAAAGTGCATATAAGTGCTAAGTGTTACATGGTTCACAGGTTCATTTGAGTTGCGTAGAGGTCCCACATGGAGCTAGTGGTTGTTAAATTGAAAAAAAGGGATTTTTGGTTGGAATGGTTTGAAAACCATTGAATTTTTGTATCTACAGATCCCTGAGATCACTCTAGTGAAGGGTGGGTTAGTTACACAATATTTATTTCTGTTTCTAGATTGGTGTTCTGTTCATGTTGTTAATGAAAAGCCTCAGTGATTTCTGCATTTAATGGAGCAGTAAATCCACCCCAGAGCTTCACAACACCAATCACTATATCAATTTAGGTGCCAATTTAAAGACAATCCCAAATGTATCATGTATGAAATGTTATAGAAATTGATTGTATTAGAAAGATTTTATTTAATATGGAATTATTGTTTTAATTTATATTTCATTATGTGTTAATGCATTAAAGTATTATTTAAATGGGTCTTGTGACTTAAAGTGAGTAAGACTTTCTTTCTGCTTTTGTGAATGTTTACACAACAGAAATTTCTCTAATTTATTCAGGATTAGTCTGCTCTGCTGCAGCTCGGCAATTATGGAAAAACTTCTACAGACAGCCATGCACAAATTAAGTGGATAGGGAGCAGAGACCATGCACTACTACAGAACTAAGTCACACAGACACAAAGGTTGAGGGGGAAAGCAGTTAATAACCTTCCAGACCTGATAACTTATAGCTGTGTTGGACAGACACTAGAGCTGAAGTTACAGCCAGCTATAGTGTAATGAGAGCAAACAGGAATGACTGGTGTGTCATAGAAGCCATTGGCTTCTTGAACTTGCTCCACGTTCCCTGATTACCTATCATGTTAAATTAATATATTTCTCTTTTCTCCTGAAAAGTCAATATACAGTGAATGTTGGTTACTATGTGTTTGGAACTACATAATCCTGAGTAACCTTTTATTTTTTTCGAACTCCTGTAAAAGCTTTAAACTGGAGACTAAAGAAATAATTCCACTTACTCTTATTACTCTCTTTTTATCATTTATTAAGCTTGTGTAAGGTTCTGCATTCTGCTATTTTAGGTTTCGGGACTGATCAATAGTACCACCCAACCTAATATTTTCCTTCAGGCTTCAGTCTTTCCTCCATTCTATCAGAAAGAAATTAATATTCTTTAGAAACAACTTTTTGCTTTGACACTTAGTCCTTACCTTCTAAATATATATTCTGTTGTCAGAATATCAAAAATACAACAGTCTATGATAGTTATCATAACTTTAGAAAATGTTAGTTATATTTATATCTGTCTTTTTCAAGAAATTTGTGTTGATTGCCTGTGTGGTATGCTTCTGTGCTTTCTTTTATAGATAAATCAATAACTTTGATTCCTTTTCTCCTAGTTCTGTCACTCTCATTATTTCCTATAGGTACTATATTTGACAGGTAACATGACCTGGTGTCAGATTTACAAAGCTGAATTTTACCTGCTGTAGGTTGATGTAAATCACCTTTGACATCATCTAACTGTTGATCTCAGAGCACAAACCCTGATTCCAACATACAAAACAATCAGTGAAAGAGGCTAACTTTACCTTGAATGTACACAGTCTTACAAGCATTTTACATATATAGCATTATCCCACACATTATATAAAAAGTCATTATCTAAATTAAAAGCAAACAAAGATGAAAAAGTAAAATGAAATGCAATTTTAAAAGCAACAAAACATAAACTTAAATTGTAATTGCATACATGAAAACACTATTTTAAGAATGGTTCATTTGATATTGATCTTCACTGATTGCTTTCTCACATAAGTTCCAACAGATAGTAATAGGAAATTCAATGGAAGACCTAGTGGGAAAAAATCTGAAAATTGGAAGAGAATGGGTGTCTGAAAATACAGCTCATACCTACCATTTCTATTACTGATGATCATTTCAGAGCAAAGGAGCATGAAATGTTGTGTGTACTGCTTTGAATGAGTTAGAACTCAAATAAAAAGATATTTCACACAGTGAAAGAATTTAGAATGTAGTAATGTCACTCATCTAGTTATTGGGAAATCACAGCCATACACCATCAAATTTGTCCATCATTCCCACTAAAGTATTTTTCAGGATCGTTTTAGCCAAGTAGTTAAGTTTATGTACATTCCATTCTCATTTCCTCCCAGTTACTTATGGTCATTAAGTCCTCCCTATAATTTCGACACATTAGACTTTTTTATATTCTCTCATGTATGCAAACAGTACAATATATACAGAACATCAGAAGAAATGTATTACTTGCTCCTGGAACAGGGTGTCATAAATAAGAATGTCAATAGGTAGGTTGAAGTACAATAGATGCACAAAGCTGTTGTTATGAGGTAAGGTAAAAAGTGCTCTTTTATTTACAGAGTGAAGCAAAATTCATGCTTCCTTCGCCAACCGTGGGTTTTCCAACCATGGAACTCACTCATACACAGTTTCCATATTGAATACCAGTCTTTTCATCACTGGGAAACCTTTACACATAAACAGTTTTGCCCATGAAAAACTTTTAAAAAGCACAAGGCTTTTTAAAATTTTCCATTCTCTCATCTTGCCTCCCTCATATATCTCCCTTGATCACCACTTGTCTCTCCACCCAGCCAGACGTTTTGTTGAGTATTTTTCACATTAGTGTACACGTGTGATTTCAGTGCTGTCTTAACTATTTTCAGTTTTACGAGTGCTGTCCCCCGACAAAAGGTGAAGGGGACAGTCCCACAAAAGAAACATTTGCCTCTGCATCAGACTGATGGCAGGACACCCCCAAAATTAGGTTTTCAAAAATTGTAGTAAGAAAAAGTGGAAAATTGGAAATTTTGGAAAGGAAAAGAGTGTCCACCAAAACAAGAAAAACACTCTACGAGGAAATGTTGAAGTTTTATACAATTCTTTCATGTGAACTTTCAGGGACAAATGCCAATTTGTCACTTCAGTTCTTTTGTCATTTTTATGTCTTTGGATTTAAATTAAATCACATCCATTTGACTGTTAATTATATTTTATAATCTTTATATGTTGAAGTATAATAACATTATTTCAATGTTAAAGGCATAAATCTGAAAGTTTTGCTAGATATCGTTGAGGATAACACTAACCACATGTGGGAACCTAACCCTCTATTTCCCATATACTGTAGTTAAGTATTTACCTACCATAAAAACTTTTTTGAACTTGGACAAAAACTCTTAAACATAAACAAAAGCCTAAACACCACTTTAAGATTCAAATTCAACTTCTTCAGTCTCTGCATATTGATAGCTGGGAACCCAAGCTGATTACCAGCTCCAAAACAAAGTGTCTTTAAAACATTTAACATTAATTTCACCTGTTACCTCATCTGAATGATTGTATATTTCTCTCTTTCTTCTGCTGTGAAGCAGTTTGCCATTTGCTTCATGACCAAGATCATCTCCTTCTTGTAATAAGTGAGATCATCACTGTTTAATTAACTATTGGTTATTTACGTTTCAAGTGGTTTAATTAAATCCAATTAGTATATATTTTTATTACTACATTATATGATAGATTTTCTAAGCTCTGCAAAAAATCTGAATTATTTAGATAGCATTTTAACATTAGGTAAATTCCCATTGAAAAAAAGCCACCTTTATTACCTAAAAATAGAAATAGAAATCACAATTTTCATGGAAAGCAGAAAACAAATCCAGTATAACTAATTTGCTAAAGATGACTCACCTTGTAGTTTGAGAGAGACATTGTGTAGTTTATTTTCTGGTTTGATTCATGATTAAGAAACTCAAGTCATACTTTAAGACATGGATGTTACATGGACTTGGATAAGAAAATAACATTCAATTTATTTGCTTTCAATTGATTTAGTGCACCACAAGCACATCTACCTAACATGCTCCTGAGGAGGCCGAAGAGAAATCGACAGTCCTAAAACCAAACCTTCTGGGTTTAATAATGTTACACAATACAGTGAATTATTTATGATATCCAAAGAAGCAGGTGAAATTATGAAGGGATTGAAGTATACCAACTGAACAACTGTGCATTAGAATCGTGTCTTGGTTGCAATGGAGATTTGGAAGTGGGGAAAACTGAAACCTGATGGGAAATTTTATTTGTGCATTAAATTGTTTTCTTAACGTTTTCATTAAACGTCATAGGACCATATTTTGTTTATTGCTGAAATAATAATGTTATGTTACAGTATAAAAACTGTATAAACAGTAGAAAAACACAGAAATGCACACACACACACACCAGGGCCAATTTTCCCAAATGCCAATAAACCTACCAGTATATCTTTGGATTGTCTTTGGAAGAAACCTGAGCACATTCAGAGACCATACAAACTCCATGTAGATACTGCCTCAGGTCTGGAATTGAACCCAGAGCCCTAGGATTGCGAGTAAACAATGCTAAACACTGGAAAACCATGGCACCTGCTGCAATATTCAACATTTAATAATCTCCTCTACCTTTATCATTTTATACCTTTATCATTTTACATTAGGTCGTCTGCTACAGACATGGATTGTGTTTTAGTTTCTACAAGTTTCTTTTCACACTGATCATTGATTTTCAATTCTGATCATCTGATACTATAATGTGAGAAGTCATCAGCAAAATACAAGCAATGTCACTACAGTCTGTTACAGGAACTATGCTCTGTAGGTACCTAGATTCTGCTTCTGCTTTCTTTGGGATATCTAGGCTTTTTGCTGCTATTTTAAGTAACAGCTTCAATCTTCTACAAACTACAACAGCCTGGCTGGCATGCAGAAAAACAATAAACAATGCACATATTTTATGAAAAACAATATGAACAATCTACTTTCTTGTAAAATATATTAATTACCTAAGGGGACCTTTATAAATGGTATTATCTTTCCTTGGATATTTAATTTAGACTATGTTTGAAAGACAGAGTAAGCAGTGGGTATCCTAACATTATTTCTTAAAATACAACTGTAATATAAATTCAAAAGAAAAAATAATGCTTTTGAAGTGATAGTTTGGTAGCACAGTGGTGCAGTGATTAGCATTGCTGCTTCAAAATGCTGGGGCTCTTGGCTCAATTCCAGAGCTGGAATGTTATCTGTGTGGCTTTTGTATGTTCCCTTTGTGCTCCTTTGGGTTTCCTCTGGGTGCTCAGGTTCTTTCCACAGTCCAAAGACATACTGGTAGGTTAATTGGCTTCTGGTAATATTGGCCATGGTGTGAGTGTGTTTGTGTCTGTCTAGCATGCAATGGACTGGCATCAAATCTAGGTTTTAACCTGCCTTGTGCCTATTGTTTGCTGGGATAGTCTCCCACTCCTCTCCTCTCCACTCCACGACCCTGTATTGGATAAAGCAGTTAGAAAATGGATGGATTGAATTTATAGAAAGCATGTCTAAAGTACTTTAATTACAGTTGCTAATTACTCACATTTCTGGACGTCCAGAAAATGAATGGAATCAATGGAATCATTGGAATCCTATCTATGAATTGGCTTCATTACTCTGTTTTCCTTCCCACTAATAGCTGATGTGTGGTGAGCGTTCTGGCGCACTATGGCTGCTGTCGCATCATCCAGGTGGATGCTGCACATTGGTGGTGGTGGAGGGGAGTCCCCATTACCTGTAAAGCACTTTGAGTGGAGTGTCCAGAAAAGCACTATATAAGTGTAAGCGATTATCATGATTAATTATTGTTTAACCATGGAAATACCAAGAATATATTTGTTGGACAAAGTTGGATGAGGATGGTTGAAAAATGTTATGCTTTTCTCTTGGTAAAACGTACCAGGGAGTTCCTCATCCAGTAGATGATTGATAATATTGAACATGATAATGATATTTAATGTAAAATCAAAGATTATATTTTACATATTTATTTATTGGCTTTTGAATTATTTTCTTAGTACAATTAATGCAATTTATAGCATCCCTTGCAGTGTGTTGCATGCATCGTTCCTTTCAGATAAATGACCCAAACAGTAATATATGATGTTGTGGTTATATATGTAGAGTCAAAGTGTCACGAAAGTGTTCTTTCTGGACCCTATGCAGACGACACAATCTAGGGATGAGTGAGGAAAACACGGGGAAAAAAAGCATGCGGGAGTCTGGAATGTAAACAGGAATGTAAACAGGCGTGTCCATAGTGCGCAGGTGTCCAGGGGGGTGAGTCCAGGGCAAACAATCCAAAATAGAGTCCAAAGGGAAATCCAAAAGGGAGGCAAAAGGTCCAAAGCCGGGCGGACCATCCGAGATGAGGACAGACAGGATTAAAAACCGGAGCGGGATCCAGTGGAGGGTCGGGGGGAAAAAGCGGGAATGGGACCAGACGCTCAGATCCTGGACTCGCTTGGTGTGGGAACCAATGCAGAGCCCGGAACAGAGTGGGTGTCTGGCTTTTAAGGTGGGCTGGAAGGAGTCTGGAACAAGGGGCAGGTGCACAAAATCAAGTCCGAAGTGAAAGAGCCGGAGCGCCCTTAAGGGGGAGGGACTATAATCGTGACACAAAGTATTTATAAAACTAAATATGATATTAATATCAAAGGCTTATCCTTGTTACTATCTGTTCAGGGGTTAAATCAATTTAAAAAGACAAAATGGCCTTTGATATTACATATTGTTTAATTTGAACATCTGAAACAAAGACATAATCCTAGCAGAATTAAAGATGACAAGAAATGTACTTTGTTTGTGTAGTTATTAGTAGTGTATTTATCTCACAGTCTCATCAAGCTGTTTCATGATGGATTCAAGACAATCAGAATCTGCAATGATATGTGGTAGTATAAAATAGTGAAGGGTATTAGAACTGGGATGTTTTCTTTAATGTTTGTGCTATCTATTAATAAGTAGATTTATAAATGCAGAAGTCACAAAATAGAAATGAGATCAAAATTACAGTGATGAAAGCATGCAAGAAATGTAATCTTGCTAATCTTCTGATATACGGCAGAAACTATTATTAAATTATGATTTTAAAAAATGACAGCAAGATCACTACAGTGAACAGAACATATAGGATTTATATTCAGTGTGTGATCATGTATTAGCAAAATGGATAAGAAGTACACTTCGTGAAAGTAAAGGGTCCTATCACTGGGAAAGAAAACTGCCTTTGCTTGAAGTATTGACAAAATGCAGGAGTTATGACTTTCTCGTATAACCCTTTGCCTAGTGTAAAAAAGTAATGCATGAAGTGTTGATAAGACCAGTGATCCTGGTCTGGGTTATTGCAACCTGGAGAGTGAGTTTATTGGGCCACCTCCATAGATATTGGTCAGGGATAGCCCACACATGCATAAGGTCATACATAAAACAACAATGAAAAGTTCCTTTGAACACCACCATCTATGACTGCCCAGTGACTCAGAGAAAACACATCTATAAACTTTTATACAGTAGTTTCAATACATTTATTCATAACTGCTTTTAGTTGTTAAGAAGCATATGAAGGTAACAATATGGACTTTTAATGGTATCCTGAAGCCACTTCAGTGGTTTGTTAGTCTGGGGAAATCAAATGTCATTTACATGAGTCTGAAAGAAGAATACACATGTAACAGCAGCATTATCACCTTCTGATCTCATCAGACTTCAGACTAGTTAAACAAGGTTGGGTCTAGTCAGTGCAGAAATGAAAGATACGTAAGCTACAGATTACTTTTTTTACTTTTTTAACACCCTTTATTCTATACTGGGCCTTTCATGGTACATCATCTCAAGGCAATGCTAAATAAAACAATCAAACAGAGGTCACAGGTCTATATAGATTGAAACATTAAAGCACAAACTAAAACAGTGAACTAAACGTGAATTCAAAGCTAGAGCATATACTGTAAGTAAGTTTGAAGACTAGATTTCAAAGTACTATCTGACTTAAGATAAAATAGATGATATACGCTCATGCATTTTGTTATGGGTTGAAACCCAAGAAGCTGAGCACTAAATGTGTTAAGATAATGCAAGCACAGCAATAATTTGCAATTATCAAGCCTGGAAAAGACAAAAGTATTAGTTGTATGGGAAGCATTGTGTGAGACATGTATACAGATGCACACAATGCTACAGAGATAAAAAAATCATACACAACACTTATTAACATGATATGAGTAACGACTCCAAGATTACTAAACTAAGTATTTGGACTGATTCCATGACCATCAATAATCAAACAAAGTTTGTGCATATTGAACAGGACAGACTTTTTTATTTTCTTTTTTGATATCCAAGTCTTTTTCCTCAGGGAAATAATTTCCAAACCATTTTCACTGGATTGTTAACAGAGACATCTGCATTTCTTACTACTTTTTTATACTCCCATATCTTTCTTTATAGGAGTAAGAGTATTAACCCTGATGTACATCCAAAATTCAATTTTGTACTCACAAAATCTGGCTTACTTTTCCCATTACTTAAAATAGTAAATAAATTCCTCACTTCTCCATCTAATCTGATGTGTACTGGGTATGTTTGAAGTAGGTCCCCTCCTACATGTAATACTTTAGAGTACTCTGTGACAGAAGTTAAATGGAAGGAATAGTAATATTTTTTTTTTAAATAGCATTAAAACAAAAAAAAGTGCATATCACTCACATATTCGCTTGATGGAGACATGGCAGTTTATCAAACTTGTTGTGCTATTCCTTTCTTGAAATTTAACTTATGTGAGCTCTCTTTCTCTACAGATACACTGTACATATGATTACAGAACAGATTAAACCAATATTCCCATGTGTTTTATTACTTAAAACCTAAATTTATTCCCCAGAACAGGAATCCTGCAGTACACAGAGAGAAAAAATAAAAATCGAATTCAAACATAATCCTTAAATCTTTATTATTGTTAAATTTTTTTTAGGCCTTGGATCCAATATTTGTATTTTGACCAACCAGATACATTAAGAATGCAGAATATCTCAGGAGACACAACATTGCAAGTCATTCACTGTTTTAGCCTAGGAAAGAAGTTAAACATTGTGGATACAAAATTAACTGGATCAATTAATCCATTTAGGTAACAGCCAGAGCAAAAGCAGTAATGTTCTGTGGTGCCTATTTTCTGTAGCAGCTACATTTGACAAATATATATATATATTTGTGTGGGTAAAATTGATTATGATACAAATGTAGCTTTTAAATACTACTGCTTAAACAATAGTCTTGCAGTTCAACCCTTGGGCAAGACCTACAATAACAAAAGGTATTTTAGCAATGACGTTCTGTACTAGTTTACTGTAAATTACAATTCGTATACATTCGTATAAATGAATGAAAAGGACTCCTCCAACCATGTCACAACCCAAATATTAAAGATAAAAACATTGTAACTGAATTAACTTTGTATCCACTTAAAAATACCTAAAACTTACACATTAAGCATAACCTGTGTTAAATATACAGTAGGTAACGTGGAGAGTACTTTTATCTGTTAAACTTGGTTGCATTTTATTGTTTCAAATGGAGAGAGGGGCGGGTACATTATTTTAACAAGAGTTTGCATCACTAGTTTCTTCAAGCGGGGTGTGAATTTCTGTTGGTTCAGGAGCGGAGGCAGGGTTGATAGGTGCTAATTGGCTGTCATATGTGGGACTGTTTAAGGGACAAGGAGGGTTCACTTAAGCTTAAAGTGCAGGAGGAAGTGGGGAGTGATATGTTAGAAGTCATCCAGTTAAACTAGCATCTAGACTTCTTCTATATAACGCCTTTATTTTACACAGGAGAGAAAATAATATACTAATTTTCGTCCTCGGAACATTTTAAGATGAAACTTGCAAGCCGCTTCAGGTAATTTATCATTTGAATTTAAATATCAACATTGTTTGCCTGCAATGTTTAATTCAAGTTTTGAACCGTTATTATTGAGGTCTGTTCCTGACGTTGTGTTTTTACTCTTTTCAGAATTGTTATTTCCCTGGTGGTTACCTTTCAGACTGTTCGTTTTGGATTAGGTACGTGATTGCATTCGAGTCACATTCTTTAATATATTCTTGGAAGTACCTAATCATTTAACGTATTTAGCCGGGTAATAATCTCGGGCCTATTCTAACAGTGTGACCTATTTCTAGTGTTTTTAAACTGTCCCTTAACTGCAAATTTACCGTCATAATTATTTGCAGGTTGCGATGAGCAGGAGTGTGATGCATCTAAACCTGAAAATAATGCGCAAAACGAAGAAAATCTTAAACGGTTTACTGAAATGAATGTTCAGCCGGAGAGACTGAAGAAACGAGATCCTGATTCTGTTGTGCCGTTTGTTGGCCTAACTGGAAGTAAGTTTTTCTTCATATGATTTATAAATGTAAAAGTAACAATCAACCAGAACTAGAACGGCCTCATATTGAACTGCATACATTCTCTTTTAATTGAAATGAATACATATCCTGTATTTTGATTATAATTTATATTGGTTTCAAAAAAGTTGGAGCTACAATTTGGGGGAAATCGCATTGGAAGGTTCATAAACTTGACCTCAGCTGAGCTTATTGATGTGTGAGTTTTGTTTTCTAAGGCCATATTGTGTACTGTTCTCTCCCTGTGGTCTTTACCATTTAATCCCAAAACAAACAGAACAGACTTACCTAAACAAACAATCAGGCTGTTCGCTTTTATTACCCTTCGATTTGAAGACTTAAACCCAGTCAGGAAAGAGGGGAAAAAATGCAGTCATGCTTAAAGAAAATTTGCACCTAATATATCTTTATTTATTTGTTTATATTGCTGCAAATATTCTTTGGGGTCAGGTGTTGTGGAAAGTGTTCCATCTGATCACCCTTGGTATAGATGTCTTTTATCTGTTTATTCAGTCCACAGTGTAAATTCTGATTTTAATTGGGGTTTTTTTTCTTCTTCCCTGTAAAGGTGCACAGCTGAGTAGAACTTGTTGTGAAAATGGGGGTACCTGTATTCTTGGAAGCTTTTGTGCTTGCCCAAAGCATTTCAAGGGCAGAAGATGTGAATATGATGAACGTACCAAGTAAAGTTATCTTGAATCATTTCAACATTAAATTTTCTGTTACACTAAATAATGTTTATAGATTTTCACAAGTTATTCCCCACTTAAAGCAACACATTTATTTTCAGGAACTGTGGCATCATTCCTCATGGAGAATGGATACAGAAAGGTTGCTCATATTGCCGGTGTATGTATGGAGTTCTTCACTGCTTTCCACTTGTGTTCCAGGATGGCTGTGGTATGTAGAATTCCCCATTCTTGTAGATCTTTAGAAGTGATAAGATGCATTTTTATGAAAATACAATCCATTTCGCATAAAGAGATTTCGAGCTGACTTTGTCTCAAAGGTTTAAATCAAGAACTGATTTTATTTTTGCAGTGGTTGTTCAAACATTCATTTGTAAAATGGGTTGTAAATATGTCTCTATTTTTAAAGAAATTTCTTCCATGAACCTATGGCTACAACAGAGTCTTACATTCTTATGCTAACTTATCCATTTTAACAATGGTTTTGGTCTAATGTCAAGTCTAACAGCCTTTGGGAGCTGGATTCACTAACCATGGCCTTTAAACCAATTAAGGCTTAGAAATGCAAGTTGCATGTTGTATTGATGTGATTACCTTTGTGTATGTGCTGTGCTGTTATATGCACATACTACACCTCTCAACATCCTTATTAGCATTAGTAAAATCCTGAGATACTTACTGGAGGACTGTTTCCTGAGTAGTACTGTAGTTTCCTTGTCTCACTGTGAAAAGAGTCGAAAAACTGTTGTTCACACCTCTCTAACCAAGAGAATGGAAGCCTGGTGATGACCATAATTTCTTTCAAGATTGCACTCTCTTCATATTCATTTATCTGTGTGGTTGTTTCACTGTGCTTCACTGTTCAAAACACAATGGCCACAACGGCTGAAATTCTTTTTCTCTTTCAGATGAAACGGAGGATGTCTTGTGGTTCCGTTCAAAAGGCTGCAGCATACTGATGTCCATGTACATTGTATTTCTAGGATTACTGATGCATATTCTCATTTGACCTTGCAATTTCTGTGTTGAAATTGCCTTGGTTTGATGACTCTCATCTCCCCTGTCCCTTATAATCAAAGAAGCATATCTAAAACGCAGGGAAGCAATACCATTTACAATATTTGTATTTTGATCAGTTAGGTAATATTGAAATTCACCTTTCTTCCAGTGAAAGACAAAATTTCCATCGTGTGGAAAAACATTTCTGTAAATAAGATGGTTTTATTTTTTGGGGAGTTTTAAGTGTTTAACTTTAACTGATTTTTTTGCAGTTTTAATTCCAAAATTTTAAATGTCATGAATAACAAGATTCAACATGTATAACAGTTAGCAGACATTCCAGGAAGTATTTTGCCTAACAAAATGGTATACACACAACAGTCAAGTATATCATCAGTACTACATTTGCTTTAGTGTCTTTCTCTGCAAATGTGATAAATCATCAAGATGTTTAAGGCAGCCTGCTTCTTGTGTATTTTTACTTTTAAATAAAAGTATTGCTTTAAAACTGCAAACAAAACTGTTAATAGTGATAAGTACCTGTGACCTATTTATAAATTATTCATTATATAAATTATAAAAGACCCAAGCACTTTACTTTAAAAGCCCAGGAACCAACATACCTTTTCTAAGGTTAAGGAATGCTCTGATGTCTTTATTTAATCACACATAAGCCCATAAACCCACTGCCAGTTGAGAATTGCAAACATTGTTGGTAGATGTCCCCTGTTTACCAGGGTTTCTGCTTTTAACCATAACAGAACTGCCTTTAAGCAGCAGCAAATTTGGAATTTACAATAGAATACGTAATCTACCCATTCGTTAGCTGATTAGTCTGTTCAGTGCTCTCAACTAGATTTGTAGCTCTTCATGGAATACATTTACAGAGGAATGCTGGTGTGGCAAAATTAAGTTATTTAATGTTTCATTCATAGTCCCTCCAAACAACATCTCCCTTTTCCACTTATTTCCAAAGAAGGCAAATTAAATTAAGCGATGCACATTGAGCTCTGCTTAATGTTAAAATGTAGTTGTAACTCGAACATTCTTTTTCACTTGCTATCAGTGGGAAAAGGGAGTAAGTCTGATAACTTGAATGACCCCCAGTCTTTGGCAAGCATTGTTATTATTAGTGAAACTGACTCCTATGCTATTGGCTATATCAAACCTCTTATCTAAGAGGCACAATTAAACTGGCTAATAGTTTACTGATAATCTTGTAGTATAATTCATTCCCTGGAGTGGTAAAAGTTAAAATAAACCTGTGTAAAATAAAGTGCTTTGGAAGCTTTTTTTTTGTTACTGTATTCTTATTTAGTTAGCAAAGCTTTGAAACCAGTTTAAATCCCAAGCTTTGGCTATGCTTCAGTTTTAGAATAGCTTAATTATTCCAGCCATGAGCAATGTAGATTTGTTTTTTAATATACCACATTTAAAAGTTCTATTATCTGATCTTTTAATTGTGTGTTAATTATACATTTTAAAATATCGCATTTAATAAACATAGATTTAATTGGTTTAAGAGTTTTATTATTGTTTTGTTTTATTCAGCTAAACAATGGCAATGATGCGTGTTGAATTGATACTGGAAGCAGGTAATGAACTGTGCATCTTAACACAGTTGTATCTGTGGACAATACATGAAAAGTATTTTTGTAGTTCACATCTTTTGAGTGTTTTCAGTAAACCAAAATGAACAACCTGGCATTTTGGTTGAGAACACATTATAAAGCAAAATTTTAGATTATTTTGAACTGAATCCTTGTATGAATTCAGTCATTGTCTTATACTGACCTTTAATCTACTACTGCCTTGTTTTAAAATAAAATGAGAACAGAGTAAATTTGACACTGGTTAATGTTACAATGCAGTGTAAGTGTAATGGTACATTCAAATCAACTCTGTTGTCTGAATATAGCTTCCAATATATGCACCTAAAGATTATTCCTAATATGGATTTCTAGAGGAATGCTGAGGTAAACAAAACAGAGGTGTCTGCAGTGTTCTTTTCTAATGGAAATGAAGAGTATTTAGACTCTTTATGCAAGCAGTTGCCAAAAGTACTTGATATTTACTGATACATCCCTGGTTTCCTGCAGTGATCTGCAATGCCCTGTTGAAGCAGCTTCCTGAAACATTAGTGGTCTGTTTAGTCACTGAAATGCAACAAAAAAATCAAAGTAACATGCAGCTCACAGTTCAGTTCTTGTGCATATCTGAGAATTTGGCAAGATAGGACAACTAAGCTGTTTGAGAAAAAGGGGGTATTTGTTCACATATGCTGTGCAACAAAAATCAATGTTTATGCATGTAAACAATCCTAAAATAAAACCAAACTGTAAAAACTGTGCATGAAGTAGAATATCCATGCTTTTGCATTTAACAACTTTTTTGGAGCATGCAAACATTTTATAGTTCTGGATGAAAGGTTATTGTATTTCTTTCAGTTTATTTTTTAATATAGAGTACATTAAAATAGATGCCCAGTATTCAGTTTCCTTCAGATCTAATAGTATTTCAGTTGGATTCAGGTCAGATTAATATGATGGGCAGTCCAGGATATCAAATTTGTTGCTGACTTGTCTGGGTGTTGGTGTTTTGATTCAGTAACACATTGAAATGGGATGTCAAATAAGTCTACAACTTACAACTGCAGCATTTACAGTCAGTCATTTTCTGCTTCATTTTCCCACTTTGTACACTACTGTGTAACTTTTATGCCAATTATGAATGTCATTAGATTCCTTAATACTGTCTTTAAAATAAAATGTTAATGTTGTTTTGATATATTTTCTCTGTCAATATAACGATGTCATGCTGTAATCTATGATACACTTTTATAGTGAATATCACTAGAGAGAAAATTAAATGCAAAATATGTTCAAGTTTATTAAATCACACTGCAATCATTTTAAGTAAACATTGTTTGTATACCTAGTTTCTTGTGAGATGCTAAGGGACTAATAAGGGTTAAAGACTTAATCCCTGCATCATCAACACAGAGGTGCGGAGTGACTACTGGTTAGTAACTACAGTAAGTCTCTGCTGATCTGGAAAACCTGATAAAGGAAAGAGAAAGCACTAACTTCATCTTTTTCTAGTCCAAGTCTGAGTGTTTTAAACAAACTTGAAAGCAAGCATATTCCTACAACAGAGCTTCAGCAAAATAAATCAATTTGTGCTATTACAGCATTTTACCCACCATAGGCCAAACAAAATACCAAAAAAGGAAGAATACCAATAAGTACACACAATCACAAAATGGGGGCTTATATCGATGGAGATCAAGACCAACTGTGGCCAAGTCATGAATTCATTAAGTGTATTTTAAATAAGTTACAAAAGAAACAGATCTTTATGATTGTAAACCGCTTAATAAATCTCATCTCCTGGCTTGAAAGACATGACTTCTGCCCAACAGACAGCAAAGGATGTCAGTGTCTCCTACTCCCTGCTGGGTAGCAGTTCAATAGAATAATTAGAACAAGACTGGACACTGCTTAAAACAAGGCTTTGGAATAGCTTTGAAAATCCTTTACAAAACCAGGAAAGTAAATTATTCCAGAGGATTATCTTACTTTAAGATGCATGAAGTTGTAGTGAGTTCTTTGCCTCTTGTAATTGAGTTATGTAAAAGCAAATGAAACACAAATCCTTTCTCTTGTTGACATGTCTTGAGGACAAACATGATTAAAAGTATAAAATAAAAAATTGCAACAGAGTAAAAAGGGGGAATGGGATGTTTTATATCTTGGAATCCAAAGGCATAAAGCTTGTGAGATTATTTTTTTACAGAAAATAACAGATACACTGAGCATGCACAGCAATTTATATTTCAGTTTTTCTAATAGTAAATATGTACATTAATAATTTCAGAAAAGTCACGATATTTAACTGATGGACATTCCACAGACTCCAAAATGTAAGAAAAACATGTCAAGTGTTTGTGAATGCCCCAGAATGAAATAATATTGATGTAATATACACTATGTGTATATTATGAAGATGTAATATGCTAACAATTAAAAAGTGGATGGCACAATTATTATGCCTTTATATATATCTCTTATATCTGCCTGTTTATGAGCTTCTAAAACAAGTTATATTTTTTAATCAAATGATTTATCTTTGGTTAAATAAGAATATGGTCATGGGAGTGTCAAATTTTGTTGGACACATAATTTTTCTTTTTTTTTTTGCATTAGAACACAGTTCAGCAGCCAAAGAGGTACTCATTGTGAGGACTAAGAATAGTTTCATTTACAGGAAATCATATATACAAATAGTAGCATAAAGAGTGTCAATACTTTTTATGATTTTAACATATCTATATTGAATAGCTGTAGCAGCAAAGAGGAAGAAAGAATAATTTTTCAGGGTAGCGTGATACACTTACAAAGATTGCTATGCCTCTGTCGATATATGGAATTTCTTGAAAATGTGACATTTGTTCTTTTTCAATCTTGCTAATAACTGCTATTATTTAGAGGGCTCATGCATTATACAGGTATTTACATAAATAGGCAACTGATTGCTCTTTAATCTCAAACGTATCTGCAGCATATAGTACAAATTCACTAGTAATTACAATAAAAGTGCACAGGTATTTAGCCAATATTTACTTAAATTTTTAAAACATAGGTCATTTCTTTGTTTAATTACAGTAGTGAGTTAATGCTTTTTTCAATTTGCCTTAAATCATAACATAATAGCTCTATTATTATTTCTATTAAAAATAGTAATTTACCATGGTATGTCAATTATTCTTTATGACATCCTGAGTATATGTATTCCTTTTAAGCAAGTATAAACATGTTTTAGTCCTATTTTCTTGTGATCAGAATTTTTCGTGTAAATAAAGAGAACTTAATGAATAACAAGTTAAAAATAGCTTTTCTTTTCACATTTTGAACAATTTAAGGTTTCAGCATCCTTAATCCTGACAGGAAGGAGGTTGATGAGGAACACAGCACATGTAAGTTCCAGTCTTCATATTGGAACAACTAAGATATTTGACTTTTGTGATTTTAAGGAATACATAAGAATTGGAAACTCTTGAATTGTGACTCTATTGTGGATGCTTTAAAATCAATTTGAAAAATATGAAGGAACTTGATTACTTTGAGAAGATGCTGAGAAAGACTGAAACAGAAAAACTGGAACAGATTAACTTTATTATGAGGCAAACCAGCTAACAGAGAGATCGAGTAATTGAGACAAAGTCATCAGGACTGGTTTATCATCTCAGAATAAAAACGCATGAAAATTCACACTTTTACAACCATCTGGATAAAGAGGTGCCTCCTGTTTGTAGTTTTAAATGCATTACTACTTAGTTCCTGCATGTGTTCTGGTTTCAAATGTTGATTCTGAAGAAGTACACTACATTGACTTTGTCAGTGCCTTTGAGGATTTTGTGCGCTCACATTAGGTCCCCCGTAGTCTTCTCTGATCAAGACTAAAAAAGGCAATTTCTTTCAGCCTGTTAGTGTAGGACAAATGCCAAATGCATCTGGTTGCTCTTTACTGGACTAAGTCCACGAGAGTAAGCATATTGTTATAATGTTGTGACCAAAATTGTACATAAAATTCTAAATGAGACATGTACATTTCATTTAAATCTTTCTGTCTTTTTTGCTGCTTCTACTGTGTTTACTATTTTGGTGTGAATGGAACAAGTAAAGCTTTATTCCATTCTGAAAAGAGAAGAAAATAAACATAACATTTCGGCTGTGAAGCTTTCTTTGGGCTGACACCTGAAGAAGGCTCCACAGCCAAAACGTTGTTTTTCTTTTCCTCTCTTTTCAGCATGGAATAAACCTTTTTCTTGTTCCTTTGCAGTCTACGCATGCTGACGCAGCTATCTACTTGAACTATTTTGGTATCATCTGTAAATGAGACTAGTTTAACAAAATCTAGTTTACTGATTCGGAAATTTGAAAGAGCAGTAGTCTTAGTATATATCGTTGTTATACTCCACAAATACATGCCCACAATTTGATTATTCTCCCTTATCAATACTTTCTGTTTTCTGTTTATTAACCAATTATCAATCCAAATGCATGTTTTTACACTAATGATTGAAAATTAACATCTTTGTAAAGACCTTTATTAAAAGTCTTTTGAAAATCTAAATACAACATATCACATGACCTGTTTGTATCAATTACTGTTGGTGCTTGTTTACATAAATCTAAAAAAATCATCATGCAACTGATTCCTTTCCCCAAGTCCATGTTGACTATTACGTAGGATACAATTTCCCTATAAATGATTCTAATTCAATTCTAATACTTTATTTTCATAACCTCACATGTTTAGATTTCAGGTATATTGGTCTGTAATTACTTGGGTCAGCTTTGTGGATGGACACTTCACTGCCAATTTCCCAGTCCATAACTACTATTCCAGTCTACAGTGACTGTTGGAAGAGTTGCCTATACCCTTCAAATAACATCTCTCATTTTATTAAGGACGATTAGTAAGATACCACCAGCCCTGGGGATTTATTAATCTTGAGCACTTTTAGTACCAGAAACACTTTTAAACACTATGTTATACTACTTAATGAAGAAATTTCCTTTTTTTCCTTCTGCTCTCTGAGGCATTTTGCTTCTTCCCTAATGAACACATAAATTAAATACTCTTTTTAGTACATCAGCCATTTCCCTTCCATTGCATAGAAGTTTCCCCTTTGTTGTCATGGACACATTTTACTTCATTTTTAATGCTTTTAAAAATGAAGTACTAGTACTAAAAAAACATTTTTATTTATTTTAGCCTCCATTGCAATAATACTTTTCATCACTCACTGTGCCTTTCTAATATATATATTTTACCTGTGTTTGCAATTAATTATATTCCCTTTCTTTAATTGGATCTTGTTGTTCTTTTGAACATGTTCTAATATACCTTCTTCTTTATATTTTTCATAATTGATTTGTTGAAATTCTGTAATACTGTTTTAGTTACATTTTGCTTAACATGCTATTGGGATCAATCTGTTTAGAGCTCCAGGCACAATCTCCTTAAATTGCTATCCATTGTCTACTGATTCCATATCTACCCTATCCCATTCTACTTCTTTTGAGCTGTCTTATTCCTTTAAGGTTTGGTGTCCTGAAATTGTAAAATATTGAACTGTACTTAATCTGTACCTTTTCAAAGTGTACTTCAAAACATGTTTTTCTGTAAGTCACAGAATAGTAATCTGATGAAATTGTTAAAATGTAAATTAAAAGAAGAAATTACAGAGTGCTGAGAAGAACCTAATTTACTAACACCTGTTGATGGTAAAATAGAATTACAGTCAATTAGAAAATTCAGTTTTAAGATGCAATAAATATAACTTATTTTTGTGATTTGTTTTTATTGATGTATGAACTTCCAACACTGAATTTTTAGAACTATTTAGATATTTTTTTTCCACTATACTTGTCTTGCAGTCTCTTATGAATACATTCTTTGGGCTCCATGTCTTAAAATAACTAATTATCCCATCCAGATATAAAAGGAGTTTCTTATCTTCATCCATGTAGAAATGTGTCTTGTCTCCTAATGTGTTCTTAAATGTGTGACTTGTTATTGCCTTCATGCTTCCTTGGGGGTGTAACTGTGCAAATAAAATATATCTGAATTCCTCTGTATAAATATCTTTAAAAAACAGTAAATAAAGCATTAATCGGTCTTTCTTTGAAGCCTGATGTATTTGCTAGCCCCAGCCTCTTACCCTGGAGTACCATTTGTTCAGTGCACAAAAAGACTAGGCAAAATCATTGCAGCAAAATGATGAAAGACGTTCAGAAAAGTTTAAAGACTATGTGAGATCCATAATGAAAGTTAAATAAAAACATCTTTCATCCAAAATGAAACTTCTGTATATATGCAGTTTTATTCTGGGGAATAAAGGAAAAAATGCACATAGAAAGACACAGCCTCTCCTGTCTTGATTAGATAAAAAAAAGTGGGCATACCATATTGCTTTCCTTTAACTGGAATTTATTTAATGTGGGAATTTCGACTTGGTTATCTACATGATGTACCACTTCCTTCAGATGAGGTCATTGGACATTAGTCAGTTTAGAGACCTCTGTGATTTGTTTTAATCCTGATAAAAGACATGAGCTGCAATGTTTGTGTGATTTCAGTTCTATTTTAATTGCAGCCCCATTTGAACCACCTTCACAAAGACCATTTTGGTAAATTGCTTTTACTTTTGATTTCCAGGTTTCACCCCTGATTTGACTAAGTGTTTAGTGAAAAGCCTTTCTAAATTGATTTAAGGTTTGAAATCATAACTGAAAGATAATAAAGTCATTGCCCACCTCTCTGTTGTGGTTGCAAAGCGTTAATTCCATTAGGTGTAATAATTTCTAACTGAATATTATTCAACTGAGAAAAAACCCACACTTGACACTTATGCTTGACTGCTGTTCAATCATTTCCTACAAAATGAAAACAAATCAGTTTAGAATGTGCTTGAAAAGTGTGCACAGACTTCCCTTGCAGATGCAAAGACTTTGCTTTCTCTTATCTTATTCAGGGTCACATGGTATTAACATTATTGACACGTGCATCCAGAACCTCCCCCACTCTCACACTGTTTACACAAAGAGCCCCCTAATTGAGTAAGTCACTAGAATATGTCTTGTTGTTTGGCTGTAAATTCCACTGGAACTAAAAGTCATCTAGCTACCCACAGTCTCTTTTGCTAAAATCTACCATACTGTTGACAGGGGCAAATTTATTCAGATTGCGGCAGTCAACATAGTTGAATTCAGTAAACAAGGTGAAGCTGTTAGGCTCCCCTCAGGAGCACCTTTACAACTGAAAGCAAGAAAATCTAAATAATGGAAATCAAACAGTGGGTTAGCAGAAAATTGCTGTGTTGATATTGATTTCCCAATTCTACTGAAATACAGTATGAGCTCTTACTGTGGAAAAAAAGTTCATTTGTAAAAAGAAGTAAACAAAAGTATAAGTACAATGGTGTACTTTTAAGTACAGAAACTATATGTGACTATTTTATTAAAACGTTTAAGTAACTCTCGCTTGGATGAAGTCAATATACATGAAACAGGTATTGTTGAATAAAATGGCACAGCTCAGCAAACAATCCTTAATAAACTTAAATTTCTTAGTATCTTTTTCAGATATGGAATATGTATATTTGTGCTACATTTTTTTGTTGCAAATATCATATTACTTTATTAACATGAGAAATACATTTCATTTATCAAAAGATTATAGAGAAAGAACAATATACTAGAGGAGAAGATGCACAGAGAACTCTTTTGGGCATTTCCATCTAGAGATTTTGTATTTGTTCTCTATTAACACCAGAAAACATAGATAAGAAAGCTAAAAACATAAACATTGTGATAGTCACATGTAAGGCCATTTGTTTTCTTGCAGTTTAGATCCTAAAGCCAGAAAGCTATGGTTCCCCAGGAGTGCTGTAAAGTGATTAATCAATGTTTCACACAGATACATTTGTGCTTTCCCCATCTTCCACAAAGCCACACACATGAAGAAATGAACTTGGATTTAGCTGCAGAGATACATGAATGCAGGCTTTAGTTTTGCTCTAGAAAAACCACTCTTGAAAGGAAATATATAATGGAAATAATAAGTGTGAAGGGGAAATTGAATTCAATTCCTGTTCTTTAATCTTAGCTTTAACAGATGAAAATAAAACCATAAAACAATATATTTTTCATGATAAAATCAATATTATCTTGTCATTTATATATATATACAGTTCTGATCTTTTTTTAAAATAAAAATAATAACACTTACAATTCATCTTGGCAACCAGGGTTGGTTTTAAGGTTGTCGTTATTATGCAGATAGCAACTTTTTGGGGCATTGAAAGTAGACAACCTTGTTAAAACCACTGTCAAAATGTTGTTTAACTCATAAGTACTAATGGTAGCAGACATGCATTTTCCAACTACATAGTGAAAAGAGTACAATATACAGAGAATGTCAGTTTTATGATATGTCTTAATTTATGATTCCACATTTTTATAATATAACAGTGTAAAACACATTTTAAAGTGATTCAAAATTTAGGAATACTACAGATATACTGAGAGACATGAATAATTTAGCAAATGAGTAGTGGAACCATCCAAATATATGCATCTATGTATCTGTAATTATAAGATCCTTTTTTCTTCAGCTCTTATGCTCCTATGGATGTCTTTTAAAAAAATATCACCATCACAGTTAAAATCAACAGACACTTGAAAATGTGACCAAATGGGATTCATCGCTAATCATACTTGAAAAATAAAAGCCTATCACCTATTGTTAAATACCATTAGGACATAATCTGTAAAACAGACAATGCAATACTGGAAAGAATATAATACAAATTGACACTCTCATTTTTCCTTCTGCACATTATAAAATATTACAATCCTTGAGAATAGACCAGCAAAATGTGATTCATTGTTTTTTCCTATTTCAATTAATAACTTTAAAGATTCAGATACTCAGTTATATTAATTTAAAATTGCTAATTTACTCTGGGTAGGGATTTTTCAGAACACATAGGTAAATTCAGTTGCAAAGAAATCTAGAAAAAAAAAGCAGGTTGCTGAATAAACTGGGTTAAATTAAATTAGTTAAGGTGCTCTGCTATGAGACTTTAATCTAAATGATACAATTAAATGTATGATTTTACTAATATGCAATGATCAATATAAGATTGTTTTAAAGGTGCATCATTTGATGAGTTGTTATATAATTAAAACAGTGTATTACCAGATGTAACTAAATGATTTTATCATCAAATCCAACTAATGATTGTCATCCCTACAAGGTATAGAATCGGGGACACAAATACAGTACATGACTTTAAAATTAAAATTCCTGGTTAGGTTCTACTGTGGAGTCACGAATAAAACAAAAGCAATGGAAAAAACAGATTAAATCATTATCAGAAAAATAGAGTGAGACACTGTTACTAAATGCCCCGCTAATAAACAATTGATTCAGTGTTTGGGATTAGAGATGCTCATAGGAATGGTCACAAGGGACACTGTGCCATAGAAGGTGTCATCTTTCATATCAGACATTATACCCAATAATTGAAGAGCATGAAACAGTCTCATATTTCTGCAACTGATTTCCTGTATTGGGGGATTGTCATGCATCATCCTCTGAAGATGTGAGTCCACTCAAGCATGTGAAGCATTTTGGAATCCTTTAGGATAAAAAGTGATATGCAAATGTTGCACCTTATCACCTTAACTACGTAACATAGTAGTAGTAGTAATCACATTTGATTTTATGATTTAGGATGTGTGAAGACCCAGGTAACAGCTCTATATTATTGCTGAGACCCCTTTTAAAAAGTGTTCCTATCACCACAGGCACTACTCCTGTCTTAGTACTCCACATTTTCTTGATTTGAATGACTAGGTTTCTGCATTTGCTTATCTTTCCTGTTTCCTTCAGCAATAGCATAACATCATCTGAAGTAGCTATGTTCCTACATTTTTAATTTAGGTAGAAAATATAAAGGAATGCAAAATCTGAAGGAGAGGGTCTTAATAAAAATGTGCCTCAAAAACAAGTCTCCTAAAAAAGGTGCTGTCCTTTGGATGAGATATAAAACCAAGGTCCTAACTCTCTTTTTGCAGTAAAAATTCCAGTTTTTTTTGTGTTAAAAGGCCAAATTTCCCATCGGTCTTTACTAATCATGGCCTAATAACCCCCATCTATGAATTGGCTTCATCACTGTTCTCCTCTCCACTGATAGCTGGCGTGTGGTGAGCATTCTGGCACACTATGGCTGCAAGTGTGCAAGCAATGAGTAGAGAGCAGGACACACCCTGAGTGGGACATCAGTCCATCAGGACATCGGGACATCAGGCAGACACAAACATTCACATCAGAGCCAAGTTTCCCAGAAGCCAATTAACCAGTACCAGTATGTCTTTGGACAGTACAAAGAAACCTATGTCTTTGACAGTGTCAAAGTGACATTAAATGCACCACAAATGGTCCAGTAGTGTAGGTGCTTGTTATTTTACTTCACCTGCAAGTACCCTGCCTGGGCAAGGAGTGGAACACTGTAAGGATCACTGAGTGAAACGCTGCTCCAAAGACCATCTCAGACATTTTCAACTGTGGACAGCTCTGGAGACCCGGGCGAGAGAGAGTGTGGTGGAAGGTGGGGATAATCAGTTTGTTTCTGAAAACAAAAAAGATTTTTTATGACAATTGTTTTGTAACTCCAATCCTTACAAACCTCCAAAAACTACCATAAGTTTGCACTCCTTTTAATTTATGTTCCCATTTACTTGTTTAATACACCAAGCCATACTTTTCTGTGCCTACTTAAACACTGATTCTTCTAAGCTGTTTTAACTCAGAGATATCATTTGCCACCACCCATGGTTTCCATTTTAGTACCACTAGCACTTATCCCAATGGGGGATTAATCCTCCCTGTGGCTTGTCTTTGTTGAAATAATCACATATGAAAGCAGTAATGTTTGGCTTAGTGTCTGCCTTTCAGAACACAGGAGTATCAATCCTCCTATGAGGGGAAAAAATAAAAAAGAAAGGTATTAGTTGTATCTTTTAAAAAATATAATGTCACTTTACTAGGGGAGGTATTTTAAAGTGAACATTTCAATCTAGTAGATATTAAAAAAATTCACATTAAAACCAGAATTTTTGTCATCCCAGGGTTTTGGATATGCAACACATCTGATGAAAATGTGATTTAATAAAAAACGTGAGGCATATGATGTGTAGAAATAAAGAAATAAAATGGTGATATACTTAACTGAGCCTTCCAGTTTTTTAAACAAAAATGTATTTACTGTTCAATGCTCAGATGTTTTTTTTTTTGTAAAAGGTAATGAACAGTAGAGAAAGAAAAAAAAGAAATGGAGTATGTGGCTGAGACAAATAAGATAATGAGCATTGTTTCATAGTTTTAAACAATCATCCGAACTATGAAAATAGATCTCAGCTAATGCTGAGACAGAATTAATATTAACAAGACTGATGCAAGAAATCATCTTCTTTTTGCAAAAAGTTTGAAAAAATTATTCACCATTTGAGATCAGCCAATTATTCACCATCTGAGATGGAGATAGCTGCCATGCCGTGCAGTGCAGTGCCAAGCCATGTGGTGTGGTGTCGAGCTGAGTCATGCACCGCTGTACAGCTAGGCTCTACCAGAAAGCTCCAGCAACAGAGAGAGAGAAGGATAGAGACTGACTTGACCAAACAACTGCGAGAGATGAACGAGCCAATGAGAGAACTTAGTCCGAAAAATCAAAGAACACTGCCATGTTGCCTTTTTCTTTTCTCGGCAAGGTGTGCTGTCATTTTTTCCTCCAGCCTGTAATAGTATTTATGCTTTCGATGTGTTAAGGCTTTCTGGGACTTGTGCAAGACAGTAAGACTTGAAAGTTATAGAAAAAGGTTCTTAATAAAGTGTAACATTCAGCATTAAAAAATATATAATTGTTTTGTTCTGTCACAAAATGAAAAAAAACAGTACATGTCACAAGCAATACTGAACATTACATAGTGATCTTCATACGTTACTAGTGGCAGAAGGATTATTTCACTGAAACAAGAAAAAAAAGCAACAATGCTCTCACCATAGCAGACATCATACTGTTTGGAACACTTCAATTTTGTACATCTGGCTTACTGAAATGTAATTGGTTTATGTATTTCGTTTTAGATAGTACATTGTATAACATACAAAGTACATCAATCCCTTGCAAAAGTATTCATGCCCTTCTATGGGTGTCCCATTTGGTTGAATTACAAATGATGAATAAAGATTGTTTTGTTAACAAGTGAATATTTGTAATCAAAACCTGAATGATCAAACTGAACACTTTTATGTGTGAAAGAATTTATATTATTACATTTTCAAGTCTTTCCATACATTTACTTTCAGATTCAAGTCAGGACGTGGACTGGCCTCTCAAGGACATTAACTTTCTTCTTGCTAAGCTACTCCAATGTACAGTAGATTCAGCCTTGTGCTTTGAGTCATTGTTCTGCTGTAAGGTGAATACTCAACATAGTTTTAGGTGTTTAGCAGACTGAAATGGGATGTAATGAGAATTGGAGAGTACTTTTGCAAGGTCATTAAGTTCATAGAATGTTGCATTTTAGCATTTACATGATAACAACCTATCATAAAATACTGCCTTGTCAACACATTACAGAAAATCCATGATAGAAACCTCTAGGACTAATTACTAATGCACAGATGTGCATGAAGACATGAGACCACTCAGTCAACAGCAATTGACTCAACTGTGATAGGAGGGCCTGTCAGACAAGATGACAGTTCATTTCTGTATTACATCCCCCAGAAAGCTGTGGGGAATGACCTGTCACACGCAGGCATCTGCCCAGTTGGAAGAAGTTGATTTAAAAATCAGGAAGTAGAGGCGTCTGGGATTCTGCATCTGTTGTATGGTGACAGAGGGCATGGAAGTACATTGCACCAGTGGAAGCAGGAGCCAAGCAAATAAGTGAATGACTGACAGATGTATGGACATGTGAGCATTGGAAGAGTCGCAGAGAGAGTGAGCATTTGTTGGAATGTGTTCTAAAGAATTTGAGAGATAAAGTGCCCAGCTGTTATTAGAGATAGAACAAATCTTCATAGTTTCTCATATACAGTACTATATTTTTGGATGTTTTGTGCTTTCCCATACTGCAACTAAAAGCATTATTTGTATCTTTACATTTACTTTTGTGCGTCTGTTTTCGTGGGACCTGCCTATTTGAAGATCCCATTGCTGAATTGTACTTCCTATTGATGTTTGTTTTTCCATCTGTGAGACTGTCCAAAGTGGCACATTTACAGTAGTCAAGTACAGTATGCTGCCGCCTTCATCAGTGCACTAGAGCCAAGTCTACCAAAGTCAAGGCCTCTTGTGGAGAGTTCTTCAATTTTCTTTTTATTATAACAGCAAAGTAAAGAAAAAGATTAGTCTACAACTCTTTTACTGTTTTCATGTTTCAAGAATCTTGGTAGTTACTACTATATGAGCCAGTCTTATGAACATAGCATTCTATAATATTTTGGTATGAACATATAAATTGGTACACATTAACAGACCTTAAAATGTATTACTGGTTTGTTGACAGAGAACAGCTCCATGACTTGATAATGTGCAAAATTAAATGATATCTGGCTGATAAGAAGCCATTCATGATACCAATTCTATATTTTTTTATTAGTTGTATTCTGTAGTAGCAGAGAGAAATGCAGAAACCATGGGAAGCACACTGTAATTTCTAGAGTCACTGAAATGAAGCTTTTCAATTTCCTCACTATTTGAATAAACGTCAAGTTGATGTTTTTTCTTTGTCTCTGAACACTCTTTCCTCAGGCAGTATTAACACAACCAAAACATGTAATGAGAGGTTATAATGCTTTTCTGACAGCTGATGTTTTCTATTGATCAAAACAAGAGGAAAGACAGATCAAAACTGTCATTTAGTCTTGGTATGAGGTGGCTAAGAATTAGTAAGGCTTATTTTTATGCAATTGACCGATTCACATTATACTACTCTAACCAGATTAAGAACACTCTAGCTTTCTAAGACAGACCAGTCTAATGTGGTTTTATGCAACAGCTCCTCCTCGGGTATTCCTAAGTGCTGAGAGATATGATTCCTCCAGCTTGTCCCGGGTCTGCCCTGGGATCCTTACCCAGTGGGATGTGCCCAGTACATCTCCTCCAGGAAGTGATCGGGGGCCATCCTCACTAGATGACCAAACCACCTCAACTGGCTCCTCTCTTTCATGTCACACCCTGTACTCCTAGAGGGCACTCTTACTTCTGTCCTGTTCCTAGTTCCCTGTGATTATTCATGTCTTTCTGGTTTGTCTTGTTGTGTAGCTATTTACTTCTTGTGTCTGCTCTGCTCCTCATTCAGCATTGAGGGTTTGGATGTCTTGAGACCCGCCTAGCACCAGGTCATCTCCTCTGTGGCCTGAGGGTATAGGCTTCTTTACAGACATTTAGCCTGGGCTAACCTCCGTGTTGCCCCTTGTACCGCTACACATAGGGTCTCTACTGCTCACCTAGTCATTCTACGGCATGGCCCTTCCGACATCCATGACAGATCCAGAGGAGCAGCGATGCTACTCCCATTCTTTCAGTGACAACCCAAAGCTCATGACCACAGATGAAGATGGGGAAGTAGATCAACTGCAAAACCCAAGAGCTTTGGTGCAGCAAATCCTGTGATGTGTCAAAAGATGCTCATAGGCATTTTGGAGGAGTCTGTCTATGCTGTCTTATTGTCTGATGTAGCCAGCAGCCATATCACCCTGCAACTCACAACTGACAGCTAAGTAGGTATGAGCCTGGCCAGTACCTGGATGGGAGACCTCCTGGGAAAAACTGAGGTTGCTGCTGGAAGAGGTGTTAGTGGGGCCAGCAAGGGGTGCTCACCCTGTGGTCTATGTGGGTCTAAGTGGGGTAATTCAAAATCCTGGGTAGTTTCTTGAAAAGAGTAGGGTTGTAACCCTGGCATCCTGGCCAAATTTGTAATTAGCCTTTACCCATCATGGTCTCCTAATAATCTCCATCTATGAATTGGCTTCATCACTCTGCTCTTCTCCCCACTGATAGCTGATGTATAGTTCTGGTGCACTATGGCTGCTGTCAAATCATCCAGGTGGATGTTGCACATTGGTGGTTGTGGAGGGGAGTCCCCATTACCTGTGAAGAGCTTTGAGAGGGGTGTCCAGAAAAGTGCTGTATAAATTGAAGGAATTATTATTATGTATGCATTCGCATGGTTCATAACTGTAAGCTGAGATATGAAAGACCCACAACTAGAGATTCCAAATTAGGTGGGTATATAATAAAATAATTGAAATAAATTACTAATTAAATGTGACAGCTTTCTTACCCCATTAATAAACACATCAGAACAATAAATGGAGCAAGAACACTGTACTGGCATGTAAAAAGCAATGGAAGGTATGAAATCACATATCACAAGTCAATAAACAAATGAAATATCCACTTTTTAGTGCCATGACAAAGGTTCGTGGAGATCAAAATAAAAGAAAGGAAAAGGAAAACGTAATTAGTGGGGCCAGCAAGGGGCACTCACCCTGGGGTCTATGTGGGTCCTAATGCCCCAGTATAGTGACAGGGACACTATACTGTAAACAGGTGCTGTCCTTTGGATGGGATGTAAAACCGAGGTCCCAACTCTCTGTGATCATTAAAAATCCCAGGGTGTTTCTCAAAAAGAGTAGGGGTGTAACCCTGGCATCCTGCCAAATTTCCCATTGTCCCTTCCCAATCATGGGCTCCTAATAATCCCCATCTATGAATTGGGTTCATTACTCTGCTCTCCTCCCCACTTATAGCTGATGTGTGGTGAGCGTTCTGGCGCACTATGGCTGCCTTCGCATCATCCAGGTGGATGCTGCACATTGGTGCCTTGGTGCATTGGTACAGGTAATAATCCCCATTACCTGTAAAGCGCTTTGAGTTGCACAGAAAAAGCGCTATATAAGTGTAAGCAATTATTATTATTATTATATGTAAACAACTTTCAATGTAGCAATAAAATAATGTGTTGTTTTAATGTATTTATTGTGTTTATTTTAATTTTTTTTTCTTTTGCAGAAGAGCCAAAATGACCACATAAGCAAGACTTTTTTTCTTCATTAAAGTACCACACCATAATATCCCAGAAATCAAAGTATTTTTAGTTTATGAAAGCTGAAAGGGATACATCTGGTTTTGATAATCAAAAGAAATTAATATGACTAATTCTACATACTGAGGTGATGCTGGTCAGTGGAAATAATATTGAAAGAAATGAGGAAAGCAAATATCTACAAAATACTGAGGTTTCTATCTGAAGATTGTGAGACTGTGTTTGAAGTGTTTGTGCCATATCGGAAATTAATTTATGAATGTCTTGCTCTGCAGTGAGTATGACAACCTTTTTTAAAATAAAATGGGATTTTTTAAAAACCTTTCCATTTTTAGCTTTCAGTGTTTCTCTATTGCCTTTATGCAAACTCATAGAGAATATTCTAATAATTTAGAGATTATGAAGATCTAAACATACAGTTGTATAAATTTATTTATTTTTTATCAGAAGGAGAGACCCTTAATTAGCACACAAGCATTGTTATTCATAGTAGCAATATTACCTGTGTTGAAATTCTGAAGACACAAATAACACGCTGGAAGAAAATTCAACTATTGCTACTGAAAATCAAGTGTATATATCATTGACAAGAGATACATTATAGGTATTCTTTTTAAATACAAAGAGTAACTGTAGACATCCAAACTATTGATTGATAGCACAAGCTTTGCCTTGACTAATTTATAAAACTAGGATTTACATATAGGATTCACAAATCAAAAAGCTTCTATTTGTAACAGCTCAGTGCTCCTTATGTCTGTACCTATCCCCTCATTCCAATAATAGAAATAATAAAAACATCCGAGACTGCATGACACTTTTTCTTCTATATCTAGGTTGTTAAATATATCTGAATAATAAAGCTTTAATCCTATAAGCCAAAATAGAGGGTATTAAAGAATCAGCTTGTAAATTGTATTGAAGAAGCCAACGAACCTAAAGAAAATGTTTCTCTGATGTTTTTTTTCTGGTCTTCTCTTTCAAAACAAATCATACTTTGACCCCTTTTAGTTTTTAAATGTTAATCTCGAGCTAAAAAGCACTAGCATGTTCTTATTTTCATATATATGTGATTAACAAATATAAAGCACACAAGTGTTTCCTTTTTTATTGTATTAATGTATTCTGTTTTTGTCCTTGTCTTATATACACATGTATTTAACCGATTTTTATATAACATTGCCATCTAGTGGAAGGACATGTATTAACAAGCACATAATGCAGTACACACAGTCTAGCAATTCCAGTTTATATATACATTAATCATTATTATTATTATTGTGTTTTCAAAACATAGCACAGGAAACAACATATGGCACATATAAAGTAACATAAAGGCTACTTAAAAATACAATGTTTGCTACTGACATCAAATTTCAAAATGTTGGAAATATCATTTTTAGTGAATCAGAACAAAATGGTATATTAAAATAAAAGATTTAGACCAAAACAATGCATATGAAATAAATAAAAATTGTGTTGTAAGACAATTAGCACACAATCTATTTTTTCACTAGTTTCGCTGTTCTCTCCGCAGATTATACCTGACACAAAAACAGAGAAATATTAAGTAAAATTGAAATATTGTGTTGTTTTGTGATGTATGAATTTTAATATCATGACAAGTCATAAGGTCTATGTCTCTAGTGAAGTTAGCATCCACCTCGTCAGGTACTGACAAACAGTCAAGAACAATCTTTTCAGAGTCTTCACACTGATTTGAGTCCTTCATATATGAATTCCTAGTCTCAAAATGAACTGTATAATTGAAGCTTGATAACATCATTTCTACTTTCTCCTTCACAGCACACAAACTGTGTACTGCTATAATCTAATGGTGAAAGTGTAACGGCTGTGAAAAAAACAATTGAGCACACTTACAACACCTCAGTAAGTAGAAGAAATTGGTTCTCTCTATTGCACCATTTTCTTGATAAAGACTATTTGATAACATGTCTTTCTCCTCCTCTTATGACTGCAGTGTGACAAGAAAGGTTTTTTTCTTCGTCCATCTTTTCATAAATTGTCTTCAGAAAATTCACAGACTCATAACAGTAAATTTTAGTTTCAGAAGTAAGTTTAATTACCGTAACTGCAAGTTGTCAATAATTTAAATATAACCCTCACAGCAAGTGAAAAAGAGGAAGGAAGAAGAAATGAAAGCAGCAACAACTGAACTAAAGGTCTTGATCACTTTCTAAAGTAAACTGCCATGTTTATACTCAGTATGTCAAGCAAAGAGGTTTTATCCCTTCTTGATTTTGATGATTAAGTAAATCGATTAGCTCTGCCTACATATCCTCACAAACATTACAGAGGAGTTTGTTTTGCTTAAATGATGTGTATTTTATTCATTCAGTTAAAACAATATACATTTTTGTTAGCATTGTTTGTGGTTAATTTGGGAAATAAGACATGCTTTAGAAAATTGCGTATTGAGGTCTTGTAATATTCCTGCTAAGGTTACAGTAATATTCCTGCTAGAATAAACCTAATAAAACAAAATGTGGCAGAAAATGAAGATGAAGGAAACGAAGGAAATTATAAAGATATAATGTTCTATTTTCCCAAGAACCCGACTTGAGCCGTGCTAAATTGTTGTAGGATGGCATTGCCAGGAAACTAAAAAAAGCTGCAAACAGTACCAATAAAAGACTCTTTGGAGACCATATTCTCCCACAACACTATATACAGCACAGCAGGAGAAGTTGTGCTCTGGTCATTTATTAAAAGTTAATGGAAACTTTCCCCGAGTGAGGCAGTCATGAAAGCCGAGGGTGGACCCACATCCAATTAAATATATTGAGAATGTAGTACATACTGTATATAGGTTGATACATTCATACCTTCCTATTCTGTGAATATGTAATATTGTGATCCAGCAATTCAGTCAGATTACAAAACAGCTGTATATTGTACAAACAGACTTTAATTCCTTACACTTATATAGTGCTTTTCTGGACACTCCACACATAGCACTTTACAGGTAATGGGGACTCCCATTGGAGATCTTGGAAGTCACCAATCTAATTTCTGCTTAAGATGAGCTTTTGATTGTAGGTGGAGATCCTGTAATGTAGGTTTTAATATTATAATCATAAGTGGAGTTCTTTGAAGAGTAGCTTATTGTCTACTTCACTTCCAGAAGTATAAATGAGATCTTATGCTCTGGTACTAGAGCAAATTTACTAAGCAAAGACAGCAGCCATATCACCCTGCAACTCACAACTGGCAACCCACTGAAGCTAAGCAGGTGTGAGCCTGGTCAGTACCTGGATGGGAGACCTCCTGGGAAAAACCAAGGTTGCTGCTGGAAGAGTTGTTAGTGGGGCCAGCAGGGGGCGCTCACCCTGCAGTCCATGTGGGTCCTAATGCCCCAGTACAGTGATGGGGACACTGTAAACAGGCGCCGTCCTTTGGATGTGACGTAAAAGCGAGGTCCTGACTCTCTGTGGCCATTAAAAATCCCAGGGCACTTCTCGAAAAGAGTAGGGGTGCAAAATTTCCAATTGGCCCTTACCAATCATGGCCGCCTAATAATCCCCCTCTATGAATTGGCTACATTACTCTGCTCTCCTCCCCACTGATAGCTGATGTGTGGTGAGTGTTCTGGCACACTATGGATGATGCCATCGCATCATCCAGGTGGATGCTGCACATTGGTGGTGGTGGTGGAGGGGAGTCCCCATTACCTGTAAAGTGTTTTGAGTGGAGTGTCCAGAAAAGCGCTATATAAGCGTCTTTATATTATTATAAAGACAAATGTTGAGAATCTCCCCATGTTAGATTGTTAAGGGTGCACTTGTTAATCATTTATCCTTATTCAGATGTTTGTATCAAGGATAAAAAATTGTTTCAAAGCTTTACTGATCATCTACAGTAACCATCTGTTTTCGAACTACTTTGTCCAATACAGGGTAGATGGGGAGCCGGAGCCTATCCTGGCAAACAAAGGGACACAAGGCAGGATAAACACTGCATGTGACACCTGTCCATTGCAGGGTAGACACAGACACACACACCAGAGTTCGTTTTCCCAAAGCCAATTAAACTTCCAGTATGTTAATGGACTTTGGGAGGTAACCAGAGATAACACACACAAACACAGAAAAAAACATACAAACTCCACACAGATAGCACCCCAAGACCAGAATTGATGCCAGAGGCCCAGCACTGTGAGACAGCAATGCTAATCAATATGCCACAGTGAAACCCTGGCTTTTCTCATCATTTTTGTTCTATTGAGTTGATTTTTTAATGTTTCCATTACTAAATTATAAATGTATTAATTTTGTATGTATTATATTGCCTGCTCCATACAGGTTGCTTTCATTTGTTAGTTAATAATTATTTATAAATTCACACCTCTGTTTCTTGCTAGTACAGGCTTTGGCTCCCCTTAGACCCTGTATTGGATAAAGTGGCTGGAAAACAGATGGCTGGATGGATGGATGAGCAAATGTACAGGAGAGGTCAACTTGATATTTGGAATAGAGAGAAAAACCGAAAGAAGTAAAGAAGTCAGAAAGTGGTCTAACTTTTTGTGATGGGCATTTATTTGAATATAAGAAACGGAAATTATATAATTGATAGGACTTATGCAGAGTAGAATAACATGCAACTGATAAATAACCCAGCTCTCATGTCTCCTTCCCTACATGGACCGTGTGCATTTTGTGTGTGCGTTGCTGTCTGATTGCTCATGTTTTTATTTGATTTTGCCATCTTAATGCTTTTCATCTATTAAGCACACTACAACAGGGGTCTCCAACCCTGATCCTGTAAATCCCCAATGTCGCAAATTTTATAGGTCACAATTAAATCACCAGTTTCTACAGATATGGAACAATTCCCTTATTATCAATTAAACAGGTAATTTGTTAAATTAGGTAGTTTGGAGATCATTTAGTACTAAAATCTAATTAATCTTCAACCCTCAAGGACCAGATTTCTCTTAATTGACTAACCCAGGGGTTTCCAATCATGGTCTTGGAGGGATGCACACCTGCTGGTTTTTGTTACAGCCAAGCTTTCAGTTACACAACTGAACACTTCATTTATTCAATAATAGGATTCATTTGAACTATTTAGCTTGTTTCAGTTCTCAGACTCGGATTGCCTTTCACCTATAAAAAAGCACTTCATAAGTAAAATAAAATTCCACAATTCTGAGTAGAAAACATCTTGCAAATATTCCAGTCAAGCAATTAATTAGAAATATTATGGCTTCAATTAAGTAATTAAGAACAGGTGTAATGAAACCCTCAGAACCAGGACTGGGAACCCCTGGACTCACTGAATTGGGGCTGTCCAGGAGAAAGTTTGCAGGCCTTCACTTTCTTATTTGAAAGGAATATTCTGCTTCAATCATTTCTTGTAAAAGAGAAAGTTTATGTAATCTTTTGTTTGTATAATACTGTATATGAAACAACTTTTTACTGCTAGTTTAAACTGGAATCTTGTATGTGCAATAATCAAACCTGCTTTTCTAAAATCCTATGGATATTTTATTTGTAATTGTGCTCCTATGTAAATATTTGTTACACACATGTTTAACTGTATATTTACATTTTGTGTATCCTAATGCATTATTACCTTTTACTATCAGACTTGTATTTTGAAGTATAGTAATATCATTAATATTCCTTCCTAGAAGCCACGTGGTACTTCTCCCGGTACCTAGAGTGGTTGCAGAGGTCAATAATATAATGAGTGTCTTACAGTACATTTCAAAATTGAGCTTTTCATTTCCAAATGCTGAAGCTGGGCAGCCTTGAATTCAACATCTTTTCTGTTATGCAAGGTTACAATATTCTGAAAATAAAAATAACCATTTTAATTGTACTGTCTCACTCCTTAGTCTACTTATGCAGTGATGATAACTGTATGCTCAGGGCTCAAGGACATCATGTACATGAATCAATTCATGAATCAAAAACTATGTTCATGTTTTGAGTTACGTTACTATGGTTCCTTGCCTCCTGTGTTTTCCAGTATTATTTTCACATTATTATTTTTCAGCTTTGTTTCATGGATATTTTCATGCCTATTTCTGAACAGCTTCTACCCTTTAAGGCACAGAATTCCCTGGAGTTTCTTTACATGTTGAGCATGACATGCTGCTGTTGGAGCAGGAAGAGCTGCTCTGTACAAAACCTAATAGGATCACCTGATTAAAATTCTCAGTCATTTGTTTTCATTTATCTGGCTTACAGAGGGGTGTACCCTTTTTGTTATTATGACTTTTACATCTACAAATTGGCTGTTGTTATGTCGAATTTCTGGGTAACATTAGTTTTGATTTTGTTTCCACTAACAGTGAGCTCATACGAAATATTTTTAGTCTGCAGTTTAGGTTTTCAAAAGTGTTTAGGGGTACACAGTGGATTTAAATAGGTTGATAATTATTATTCCAGTGAGTATAAAACTATAGCTGGTTCATAATGAGAACTTGTACTGTAAGTTATTTAATGGATAACAAATGCACCGGTGGTCATTATTTTGGCCTTACACTTGGAGGCAGTCCTGTCCTCAAAGTAACTGCAGGTGCTTTGCTTACCTCACCAGCAGTAAATTTCAGGCAGTGGAACAGTTTGCTACTACTCACCCTAACAGACAAAGGCAAAACAGCAGGACAATGGCTTGGTAGGAAGAAGACAGAATCAAAATCAGCAAGATTCTTGAGGTAACATTAAAAATCTCTTTCAGGACATCTTCTGGAAGGTGTATCTACCGGTAAGGTCTATTACCAAGTCCCAGTCTGGGCCATGTCTACATCTATCTGTGACTACAATTCCCCATACAGTAGAACACAACTGGTTTCATCTAGAGAAGAATGGGATTGTGGTCTCCTGGGCACTTGCAGGCATATAGAGTTTTTGACATGGGATGCGCCTCTCTTCCAACCTGAACCTCTGAGCTTAACCTCCAGTATTGAGCTGTGTAGCTTGTGAAAAATTGACATATTAAAAGATGAGTGGTTTAAAGGTGGGCATACAGTTTGTCTACATTCCTCATCCTCCCCTGTGTGCAGTTGCAGGAATATTAGCTGCAAGAAAAGATATGTAAAAGAAAATATTATATTATATTCATTATTATATTATATATATTATACATTCTAAAAGTAAATGATGACTATGGTGTGATAATGTTTGAGTCTGTTTTAATGGGGTGTGAGTTCACTGTCTTTGTCATTGTTTAGCTTGATTTCTAGCATATGTTGCATGGATATTCATATCTCCTTCACAGTTTCAAACCTGAAATTTAAACTTCTTCAGCCTCTTAAGCTGAATAGATTAAAGGTCCACTGCTGGTCTCACACTTTCTTTTCATTTAGTGACTCAGACCATGAAAAGCTGTCAGGTTAATTAGCTCTAGAGCTCTAGGTTCAAACTGGGTGTATTTTGTGCAGTTAGGATGGTAATACCTCTAGTCAGCCACAGCGATCAAGAGAACCTCCTTAAGGACTTAAATCCTTAAGATTTCTTATGTTATATTGAATCTTTCCAGTAGTCCAGATGCTTTCTGCTATATTCTATGTATCAAATTTTACAAATGATCTATGTTTGTAGAGGAATGGTCGGTTTGAGAAAGGATACTCTGTTCCATTGTGAGTGAAATTAAGCTGCACCTATTATCAATCAGGTTTGGGACTAGCAGGATCATATACTTGCTGGGGCTTCACTGCCTGTAATTTTCTTGTCATTTTCTGCTTGAAAGATGGTTTACTCCACCACTGCAATTTCAAATAGAGGATTTCTTTCCTGCACAACATGTCATATATGGGAAAGAAAGGTGCCCCTGAAACACTCATGCACCAACTTCTTCTGAGACAGCTTTTATTGCTTTGTAATGAAATTCACATGCACTGTAAAGTTGTGAAGTGTTTCATTGCTCATAGAATCTATTGCAATTGTAATTATGCTAATGTTAAATGCCTTCTCCAATTTACTGGTCTTGCATTAAAAGCATGTGCACTTGTCAATGTGCCCTAAAAATAACTAAAAAATTATCTTGCAGTTTTGGCCCTTTCCATTACACTTTTTATGGATTTTGGCCATCAGAAAAATAAACTATTTTAAACAGTTTGAGATTGTAAAGCAAATGAAATAAGATGATCACAGTTAAAAGCACAAGGCTACTCTACTCTGTAAAAAAATACAACAGGATCATATTGCTAGCATAATATTCTACAGATATCTGATAATCTTATTTCCTCTTATTTCTATTTATTGAAGCACACCAATTCTTTAATTTTTGACACAGTTTTGATTTTATTGTTTACTTGAGATTCAGGACTTTTGCAATAGGCTCCAAATAACAGATATGTAAAACATTACATTATCTACTGTGGTGTCTCCGGGGGATAGTTTATGTAAACGAAGGTAGTACTTACACCACACTTTACTGTCCTCCGATCCGTGGCGTTTCTTCCAACAACTGTCTTCCTTATACAGTCCGTAATCCGTTCCCCTAGTCCTGATTCGTTCCGAGTTCCAAAAGTTCGTAATAAAGACAATCCGCGATGTATCCTAAACCAGTGTCCGTAATCCAAAATCATAAACCTTTCTCCTTGCAGTCGTTCGTTAGCCCGATCCTTAACATCCACCTCTTTCCACTCTTTTCCTCCAAAACGCATTCACCTTACCGGCTTCCGCCCTGTTCACTGCCTCCAGGCCACTTATATTCCGGTTCCTGATGCGTCTCAGCTGTGTCTCGTTGTTTCTTAAGGTAGACCCTTTCCATCTACTGGTCAGCTGATTCTTTTTGTCCGCCATCTTGCTAAGGTCAATCTCTAGCATTTTCAGTGTTTCGTTTCGGAAATACCTGTTAGAGATGACCCTTCCCCGGGTCCTCTTACACTACATAAACAGTTGTAAAGTAAAACTGCCACACTTTTGACAAGCCAAATTCACGCACGTTACCAATTTGCCATTCAGTGTAGGACTGGAGGGTTTTATACTGTGAAGACATAGAAAGTTCAGTGTAAAGACAAATTCTTTAACAAACCCAGAGACAAGGTTGTGGAATAGGGCTCAGTGACATTGACCTTATAAGAAAGGATGAAATCACCTAGGCTACGGTCTACAGTTTGCAGGATGATTGGCTTTCTGGATAAAGACATTCAGTCAGAGGTCATCCATGAATACTGCTGATCGAACGCCTTCAGCCCAGGATCAGGATTTTGGCCTGAGGCAAAAGTTGATGACTTCTTCTACGAAACAAATTTAACAGACTTTGGGAGAACTAGTTGACATGCCGAAAACTGAGATTATGTGCACACCATGAGAAAGGGGGCAGGATGCTTCAGACAAAAGATTGGGAGAAAACTTGGTAATTGTCACGGATGCTTGAAAGGCCAGCCGCGAAATGAACAGAAGAGCAGTAGAGACCCTATGCGTAGCGGCAAAAATAGGACAAACACAGAGGTTTGCTCCAGGCTCAGGGCTCAGGGGATGTTGGGGAAGAGGCCAAAGCCCTCAGGACACGGACTTGGGATGCCAGGCGGGCCTCGCAGCATCCGTATCCTAATGCTGAGCGAGGAACACTGGAAACACAGAGACTAAATAGAAACCGGAAATAAGACACACCAGACGGACATGAATAATCACACGGACCTAGGAACAGGAAAGAAGTGGAGCACCCTCCAGAGGTTGGATGTCAACCGAGAAAGTACCACACGTAGAATAAGCTGCACAGCACTGGTGGGAGGAAAAAACACATTTAACTGTCAGGAAACCTCCGGGAGTCAACGGCTGAGAGCAACCCCCTCCTCCAGGGTTATCCAAAAAACGTTATTAACGTGCGGTAGAGGGAGCCGGAGGTAATTACATGCCAACATTCAGGGATCTCACAAAGGCAGCATCTACAGAGTTTACTCTGTCCAGTCTTCCAGTCATTACTGACAGACTGGAGGATAATTGGAGGATTGACGGGCACAGGGACACTCAAGGGCACTCTTTTTCAATTAAAATGGTGGTAATGAAAGTGGTGAACGTGAATTATTACTGGCTACTGGCCAAATCCAGGGTGTGCCCAGCTGTCATTATCAATGTTGGAACAAACAACAAAGGTAAAAGACTAATGTTTCTGCAAGAAAAACAAAGTTTTAGCTTGTAGAGTAAGGAGCAGAAAGGCTACAGTATGTTCGTCTTCTCAGGAATTCTACCAGTTTCAGTCCTTCTAGAGCAAACAGAACATATACAAGAGCTTGAATCAAAGGGACACCAATGTATTGGGGAAGTTTTTGCTTAGAATATGAGTATACAAGGTTAAAGAATTAAGGAGCAGGAGGCTTACAACAGATCATTCCTGTAGGACCAGGAAAGGCCTAGACAGCACTGAGATTAAGTGTAAAATAACCCATCCCTAGATGCTTACTTCATACTAGACGTGTAAGGAATAAAATGCAAAGGCTCTAAGCCGCATTAATCATGGAAAGTATGTAATTATAAGATTGTAAATTACCCTTCTTAACTAGTAGATTGGCATACGGTGACCTATTCACATACCCATACCAACTCAACTACAAGGAATACTGGAGCCAGGGCTGAGGCTGGACTAATCCTGGCATAATCAAGTTACCATCCCACTCCAATCTTGTCTGTAGCCTACTTTGCTTACCTGGTCTCTTCTTCTATCAAAATCCAACAGGGTTCCTTCAGCCTGAGGTGGCAGTCGAAACTTAACCATCCACCCAAAAGCTCTACTTGCTCCCAGTGGAGCAAACTGGCTATGCTTCTCTCACCACATGACTTAACCTGTTCCCCAATCAATGGGAAATACCATTACCATACACACATTAATCTTACCCACTTCTTGTCTGACTGTTAAGAAGTATGAATGCTGTTGCCTTCCTTCTTCATTGAAACCATGGTTAGTCCTAATTAAAGAAGCATTGTACTTTTGGAACCCACAGACTATTCCTCTAGAATACTAGGTGGTTTAGTTAAAAGGAAATTTTGCTCTTTTATTTTTTAAAACTATAGTGTAACCATTATATATTTATTGCCCTGTGTGTTTATTGTTCAGTACTACCCATTGTTTGTTGTTCTGCTTTGTCGTACTGTTAATATTTATTATTTACTATTTGTACTGTCATTTTTTATTATTATTTACTGTTTTGTAATGTACTGTGCACATTGTGTGAAAATGTTGTTTATTGTACTATGCACATCCCGAGATGGCGTTTTGTGTGTGTTTTTTGTGTGTTTTTTTTTGGTCCCTGCTAACCTCACACTGGTGCTTCCGTCCTCTCATCCGGGGCTTTGACTTTTTACTGGTGTTCACCGTGGCACACGGTGCATTTTGCTTTCAAATGTTAACGAAGACTTTAATACCGTAGGTTGGATTTTAGACTTTATGACCAACACATCACTAAAAGTGAGTATTAATGGTCTTACATCAGAGCAGCTTTGTTCTTCCACTGGGTCACCTCAGGGCTGTGCCCTCATCCTATGCATTGTGTATACAGACAGCTGTAGAAGCCTTTTTAAGGACACATCATTAAGTTTGCTGATGTAGACATAGACACTGATTATGGACCTGTAGTGGATAATGCCATTGAATGGTATAACCACTCTTTCCTTAATGTGTCAAAAACCAAAATCATGATCATTGATTATAGATCAACAGGCTGTATTCAGCGGTCTTTCTTTTCGCCAGGGATGCTGTTAGTCCGGCTTCTCCAGGGAGCAACATTTTACTTCATTACTAAATGGCCTAGGCTGATTAGCCCCGCTGGCCAGTAATTGTCATAATCACCTTTCACTTATCACTCTCTGGTCTCTTGCGCTTGGGTTTTGACAAATCACCAGCCATGGCATTACAGCCATATTTTAATAGAGCCTACAGCAAGTGTTCTTCCAAAGAAAACTCAGCTATTTGAATGTGTGTGCTACAACAATGACTTTATTTCATTAAATGTTTCTTAACATTCACTGTGGTATTTTGGTCTAGTAACCTTAAGCAAAATTACAGGTGCACAGCAACTACAGCTTTCAGACATCTACAGTACATCAAACAAATAGTGTGGGTGGCCGAAATATCCATTGACTGTCATGACCACCCCTTGCACAGTGCATCTGAGCTCCTTCTATCTGTGTGTTGATTTCATTTAAATGCAATAGAATTAAGTTATCTTTTATTCTTAAGGTTATTAACCTCCTTTATTTGAGCAATTGATTGTATATTTGTATTTCGTTTATATATATTATATTAATTTATATTGATTTTTTTCTTTCTCATCATACATACTGTATATGTCTTTTATTTGCTAATGGGTTCATGTTGTGTTAAATGTATTGTGTATTGTATGTATTTTACCTGCCTGCAAAGCAAATTTCATTTAGGACAATAAAAGGAAGTATAAACTGATGATTTTACATTGGGTTGGGATAATTAGAATGATTTAAACATAGCTCACAATATTTTTAATACTTCAATCAGATTCCCTCATAGTCTTATATATATATATTTGTCATGGTGATTAAAATTTTATGCAGTATTCTAAAAGACGTCTTACTAGTGTACTGTCCAATTTAACATAACATCCCTTGATTAACATTTTATACCTTTATATATATCAACATTCTGTTTACCTTTTATATGTTTCCCTTCATATAGACAATGAAAAACACTTTTGTGTTTTTGTTTTGAAGCACATTTTCATCATTTTCATAATCCAAATAGATTTCTAGTTTATGTTTTTGCTACCTGCACATAACACTCTAGCTTTTGTTTACCTTAAATACCCACCTGCCTGATGTTTCTACAAAGTGACCATTTAATTAGAACAGCATGTTCACAGCATGTACCAATTTGAATACTTGAAAGAGCTCATGTACCGACATTTAGATTTTTCTTATGAGTGAAGTGTTTGTTCACAATACATGTTCAGATTGGTTGCCTTATGGTTTGATGCCACATTGTATTTTTGCTTCTACAAGAACCGTTAGCTTTAGTAAAAGTGAAAATGACTATGATATGATTCTGTAATGACATGAAGATATAATTATTATATCTATATTGTAATTATTATCAAATGGAATGTATTGTTTTACTGTACTTTTGCAATTATTTTTCTATGCATTATGTGTGTACATTTTACCAGCGAATGAAAAGCATTAACATGAGTAACCCCAGAGAGAATGGACTTCAAACAGAGCTGCACATGTGCTGGGCTCATAATCTTCTCCAAGAAAGACATTTCAGGATTCCCAGACATTTGGCAATTAGTTATTTTGCGTTCCATCGTAATAGAACATGACAAAGTACAATTGGATCACAAGCTGTGGAACGGAATGTTGCAGCAGACAAATTATCCTCTGCCCTATCTTTAATGCTACTTATTTCATAAGTGATATTCAAATGCCTGTAGACTTAATAATGGAATGCAAAGATTGCTGTGTGTGTATAAACTGATATCCATCTTGTCAGCTGTCTAATTTCTCGCAGTGGTACAGTAGGTAAAGCTGAACAGAAACAGAACAGATCTGAAGCAGCATGTAGGTTCAGTAATGACAATGACATAAAAATGGAACAATAATTTCCTATATTGATGTTCTGATTCAATAACACTTATTCTGTATATCCTTTGAACTTATTGAAAGGCTAGGAAAAGCCAAATAACTGCTTTTGACTGAAGGTATTAGCAAATTCCCTTAATTTTTTTTTCAAAGGAGAAAACAGTATTGATAACTTTTACATGTTTTCATTACACATTACTCCCTTTCAGTTTTCTAAGAGCTCCTGCTTTGTTCCAAAGATTTATTGATACAATTCTTGTTATGTTTCAGCTTATCAGGATGGTGTAATCATTTTTAGTGAGGATTGGCAGACCAACATGCAACACTGTCGGTCACTGCTTGTCACGATCGTAAATTTTAAGATCATAAGTCTTAAGGGCTCTCCAGCTCTTCCTTGTTTCTGTTGATTTTTTGCATCTGCCTCCTGTTCCTTTAAAAGCCAGAAGCTCCTACCAGTCTGGGCTCAGCTTTGGAAGATGGACGCCCGGAAGCCTGCCTACCAGTGAGTCCAGGAGTGGCCCGATGGCATAGGCTTTGCAGCGACGTCCTGACCATCTGGGTCCGGGGCTTGGAGCACCTGGCCCCGTTACCTGTTTTTATTTCCCCGACCCTTCACTGGGTTTTAACTTTTGTTGTGTCTGTCATGGATGGATTACTTGGCTCTGGACTTTTTCTCTCCCTGGATTTCCCTATGGACTCACAGGACTTTCGCTTGGACCACATCCCCCAGAGCACCAGAGTATCAACAACAAGCCCCCCTGTTCGTCTACCAGCCCCATTCCTAGTCTTCTCTCCCCCGTGTTTGTTGCACACCATTCCAGATTCTGTTGTCTGCATAGGGTCCTGATAAATGCTTCATGACACTGCTGGACAGTATTGTGGACACTGGGTAGCTTATAAACACAGGGAAGAGTCACTTTGCAAATCAGATATTTGAGATGTATGACTAGTGGCAGCCTGGTGTGGCCACAATTTGATAACATAACGGTTCTTAAAAACTGGCCATAAATGGTAAAAGACCTTTATAGAAGTCTCATTACAGTGCCACAGAGAAAGTGACAATATAGAATATCATCTATAAGAAAAAAAACAATGCGATCTCAAGGAGAATATGCAGCTTCCAAACAGACAGACACTCAATACAAGAATCAAACTTATGATCCTAGGGCTGTGAAACAACAAGCAACCCATATGCAACCCCACCATTTATGTAGTCAGTAAAGGTTTATTCCATGCTGAAAAGAGAGGAAAAGAAACATGTTTTGGCTGTGGAGCTTTCTTCAAGTGTCAACTAGAAATGTTGTGCTTTGTTTTCTCTTTTCAGCATGGAATAAATCTTTATTTGTTCCTTTGCAGCCTACGCATACTGATGCAGCTACAATGAATTTATTTAATCATTTTGTTTATTACCTTTTGATCACGCTTTTTGTTTCATGTAGCTGTAATACAGAATCACATTTATGATCTCCTTGATATGTAGTTGCAGCAGGCCTACTACATAAAAAATCACCTTACTGTACATGTACAGGTTACATTAATCAGTTACAGTACTCCATCTAAAGCACTATTTAAGCTACAGTGGTTCCCCTAGTGCCGTCAAAGGCTTTAATTTATTATTTTTATATAAATGGGCAATCAAAGCTATACAGAGCCTATGTATTTTGTATTCCCTTAGCAATAAAGCCCCAGCAGGGGCTACATTAACAACTTTCTCTCTCTTAAATCAAGTAGCTTATTGCACCCTGAATTTTATTTGCCCCTGACTGTGTGCGATATATTTACTGCAGGCTTAAGGAGCTCACTAAAAAAGATACTTAAAAATGCAATAAAAATCTTACAGCAGCTGCTGGTTATCTCATATAGCCTTCAACAAAGATGCATCTAAAATGAAAAAATACACCTGAAGATTTTTAAAGACTTCTTGAAGAGCTATGAAACTACATAGTGAAAATACAAACTTTGGAATAGGTTCATATTTAATTAATAAAAAGATACACACATAGTACCTTGCAGAAATATTCAGACCCTTGCAATTTTTATAGTTTTGTTGCTTTAAAGCATGCAGTCAGGAGACAATGAAGTAACAATATTTGTAATATAAATAAAGAAGTCATAATTCCTTAAGTATTGAAACTCTTTCCTTTAGGTGGGTAGATATGTCAGCATACATAGTCTGCAAAGGAACAATTAATAGGTTTATTCCATGCTGAAAAGAGAAGAGAGAAAACACAACATTTCGGCTGTGAAGCCTTCTTCAGTTGTCAGGGCAGACATCAAAGATAAAATAGCACAGAAGAACAAAAGATGGGAGAAGGGAGGAAGCAGGAGAGGCAGAGTGGCCACTCAGGTGATGCAAAGTGGCGAGGGGTAAAGAAAGGTGTGAAGTTGAAACCTGCATGAGAATAGAGAAGATTACATGAAAATAAGTCTGTCATTGAGAGAAGGGAGAAGGTGTGAACCTAGTTTCAGGATGAGTTTCCTTGCTGTTGCCTTTCTGCTATGGGAGTTGAGAAACCCTTCTTTGAGAACAGAGACAGAGAGGTCAGTGTGATCACGGCCGTCTGAGGTGAAAGGAGAAACTATGGGCTTGGAGAAATCTTTAAACTTCACAGCTCTCACATTCACTGAAGTAGTCCCAGTCTCCTTACATTTTCCCCAACGTAGATAGCTGGGTAGATAACTAAATTAAATTAAAGTTGCACAAAATTAACTTAAGACACACAATTAGAATGGTCTCTGTCGCTGTGCAAAAATAGTGGTTCATATGATTTCAACATAAATACACCTGTCTCTTTAAGGTCCCTCAGTCAGGCTGAGGATTCTAAGCAAATATTTAACCATGAAGACCAAGAAATTTTCAAAACTCTGATGTAAAGATGTATAAAAACACAGATCAGGAGAATTGTATAAAAACATTTCAAAGATCCTTTTTATGTCTTTAAAAATGCTGAACACAATCATTGAGAAATGGAAGGCATCCAGATAAACCCTAGATCAGGGTATATCTCCACACTTAACCTGCTAGAAGGGGAGGAAACTGGTTACAAATGAGGCCAATGGCAATTTGAAAAGAGCTACGGAAATTAGTTGCAGAGTTGTAAAAGAATGTGAGATGGGTCACTTCACAAAGGGGACTTTCAAGAAAATGGAAAAAAAAAATCTCAAAATCCCACATGGGGTTTACAAAAAAGGACCTACAGCAAATGATACTGATCAAAGATTTTTATGATTAGAAAAGAAAAAAAAACAGAAGTGTTATATCTAACTTCACCTGTCAGCAGGACAAGGGTCAAAGCACAAGGCCAAGCTACATGTACACTGTTGTGACTTCAGAATAAGAAAGAATTCACCACCCATTTATTAGATGCCATTTCTACTGTTGATGTCCATACAGAAATGCCTCATGTTCTCTTTCATGTAATAGTACTTCCATATACTTTTTGTGTTTTGATGCTGATGGTGAAGCAGTCCATTTGTTTGATTTTGTCATTGCATTTGATTATTTTGAATACTTGAATCAGGTTCACCGTTCAGGTCAGTCTTCTCTGTTCAAGACTAAAAAGGTTCCATTCTTTTCATCTATTAGTGTGGGACATTCCTTTAAGTCCAGAAATCTATATTATCTCACTAGTTCATTTATTTTTTTAAACAATATGCCTTGATATAATATTTTTATAAATATATATATATATCTTTTTAACTTTATATCCTGCTGTATTTTTATGTTTTCACATTGTCTTGAAAATGTTAAATATTATCTTATAAAATCTATGTGATACAGTGAGTGTCTAATGATATGTTTATGATAGGTTTATTTTAGAAGCAGTTTTTTTCGAAATTTTATATAATTTGTATTTTTTTATTTATAGCTTATATTTTTTCAACCTTAATGAAATACTCTACATGTGTCCTTACTTAATTTGCCAGATAAAGCTTTTTAAATTTCATTTATGCTTCTATAGCATTTGCTAATCCTTTAGTTTTGGTATTGAATGAAAACTTGGCTAGTTTACTAAGTACCTGTATATCTGAATCTAGATCATTAAAATAAATTAGGAAGATCAATTGTTTTAATACAAGATCCCTCTGTAACTCCATTAATTGTATCCCCCAATTGGAGCATTTATCCCAAATCTATACTGTATATTTTCTATTAACTAGTTCTCAATTCAAATGCATGCATTTTATCAAATGTAAATTTGAGAATATTTCATAAAGAACTTTTAAAAGCCTACTAAAAGCCTCGGCCAGCAACCATATCACCCTGCAACTAACAACTGGCAGCCCACTAAAGCTAAGCAGGTGTGAGCCTGGTCAGTACCTGGATGGGAGACTACCTGGGAAAAACTAAGGTTGCTGCTGAAAGCGGTGTTAGTGGGGCCAGCAGGGGGTGCTCACCCTGTGGTATATGTGTGTCCTAATGCCCCAGTATAGTGACGGGGACACTATACTGGCGCCGTCCTTCGGATGGGATGTAAAACCGAGGTCCTGACTCATTAAAAATCCCAGGGCGTTTCTCGTAAATTTCCCATTAGCCCTTATCAATCATGGCCTCCTAATAATCCAGATCTATGAATTGGCTTCATTACTCTGCTCTCCTCCCCACTGATAGCTGATGTGTGGTGAGCATTCTGGCGCACAATGGCTGCTGTCGCATCATCCAGGAGGATGCTGCACATTGGTTGTGGTTGATGGGAGTCCCTATTACCTGTAAAGTGCTTTGAGTGGAGTGTCCAGAAGAGCGCTATATAAGTGTAAGCAATTATTAACTATTATTATTACTAAAAATCTAAATATAGTACCATATTGTATGAGAGTCCATTACTGTTGCTGCTTGTTCACAGAACTCAGAAAGTTAGTTTAAATACACTTACCTATTCTAATCCATGTTGACTGTCCCCAAGGATATTAAGTGGTCACATGGCAGCTTCAGTATACTGTATTTCTAAGAAAGATTGCTTAGCATGTTTATCCAAAAGATTAAAAACTCTGTCAAATGCTAAGAATTATTTACTATGAAAAAGATTATAGGTTGTAGACTGCTGAGAAATCTTAAAAGCATATTTGATAAGCTATGCTGATAACAGCAGGGGATATTTCTACCTGCCAACGTCTTTTTTAAAACTGTTTTATGTACTGTGAAAGACAGATATACAATGAGTAATGTCACAAAACAGTTATTTTCTCAAAATCAAAAGGTAAACAGAAAGATAACACTATTTATTTATCCAAAATAATTCAATTTTAAAAATAACAGAGCTCAATGTTGTTCACTTTTCAGAACCTTTGCATTAATACCTTAGAAAATAAGTTCTTTATATTCATTACAATAGTATTTTAAGTTGTTTGTTCCTGTTATTTAATTCATTTCTTGCCCCATTTCAATGTGCTGAATTCCTTTTGTTGAGTATTAATTCTTATTTATTATGTTAACATAAAAGAAAATAAGGTAGGAAATTAAAAGCATTGAACACTTCAGGCCAAATTGACTGTATGACTGATCATGATACACATGCCCATTTATATATAGGTCTGAGTCAGGAAATTTAATAAGTCTTTTGACTGTACCCTTGAGACTGTACAACTTTACAAAGTACTGCATAGATCAAAGAGGGATTAATTTATTTTTTTATTTAATGTCACTGTTACTTAGAATAAATCCGATATTAAAATATTTACCAGTTGGTTACAACACATACCAATTATGATGTATGATAGACAACTATTGAGGAAAATGCGTTCTGAAAACAATTCTTATAACTATTTCAGGAACATGCATTAGAAGAAAACAGTATTTGTAAATTTTATATCAGAAAGTTCCTCAAGCTCAAAAGGATAATTTTGTCATTTCATATAATTTTTTCAGGAAATTTCTGCAGTAACAGTTACTGTATATTGAAGATTGAATGTGGTTTTTAGGAGGGGGCTTTCAAGCTGAGAGGGATGGAGCCTATGCGAGTACAGGAGGTAAAAGAGACAGAATAATCTTCACTGAATAGAACCATAATCCGTAAACGTAAAAGTAGGAAGCAAGAAGTCCAAAAACCAAGGAAGAGTTCGTTACCAAACCAAAAGCATAATCCAAGAATCTTATTCCAAAGGCAAAAAAAAAGTCCGAAACCAGGAAGTTACTCAAGAAGAAACACAACCCAGTAAGGGAGCTTGAGAGGTAAACCTTGAGAGATGGAAAAGGTTTTCACAGCCCTTTTTATACATAGTTCTCCCATTTTAGTGGACCAAAAGTGTTACGAAGCATCTTTCAGGACCCTATTCAGATGGCATAATCCAGAGGGGAGTGAGAAACAAGGGGAAAAAATGACTAGGATAGGGGCTGGGAAAAGTATGGGGAGGCGTGTCTAAGGTGTGCCATTGCTCGGGGAGGCGTGGTCCAAGGCAAACAAGTCCGATGGATGTTCGTAGGAAATCCAGGGGATGCAAATGTCCTGGGCCAGGTGCTCCATCCATGACAAAGATGAGAAAGTTAAAAGCCGGATGGTCAGGACACCGGGGAAAAGGCCTGCCTTTGGACAACCCAGAAAATAGGCAAGCCTTATGGCATCCATCTTCCAAAAATGAGCCTGGAATAGTGGGATCGTCTGGCTTTTAATGGGGAGACCGGAACAGCAGGCAGGTGCAGGAGATCAGGTAAAATGTGAAAGAGCTGGAGCACCCTTAAGGGGGAGGGATTACAATCGTGACAAAAAGTAATTGGACAATTGGCTGCTCAGTTGTTTCTTGATCAGCTGTGTGTTGTTGCATCATTAGTTCATACACAAGAGAGCTAACAAAAGGTCTAGAGTTGATTCTAGATGTGGCATTTGCATCTGGAGTTTCTGGAGGACCAAAGAAGTGTTAATGCCATTAAAGTGGGCCATTATGAGGCTGAAAAATCAGAATAAATCAATCAGAGACATAGGCAAAACATTAGGTGTGTCAAAATCAACTGTTTGGTACATTGTTAAGAAGCAAGAACGCAATGGTGAGCTTAGCAATAGCAAACGACCTGGTAGACCACAGTAGTGGATGACCGAAAAATACTTTCAATTGTGAAGAAAAACCCCTTTTCAACTGTTGAACAGATCAGGAACTCTCTCCAGGATGTAGGCATAGATGTGTCAAGGACTACCATAAAAGTAAAAATACAAAAGCATAATTTTGGAGGGTTCACCACAAGATGCAAACCACTGATAAGAAAGGCCACAGGAAGGCCAGGTTACAGTTTGCTGAAAAGTACATAAAAATGACTCTAGAGTTTTGGGAAAAAGCCTTATGGACAGATGAGACAAAGATTAACCTGTACCAGTGCGATGGAAAGAGAAAAGTATGGAGAAAAAAATGGAACTGCTCATGATCCAGGGCATACCACCTCATCTGTGAAATATGGTGAAGGTAGTGTCGTGACTTGGGCATGTATAGCTGTTTCACTTGCCTTTATTTAGTGATGTCACTGCAGATGGCAGAAGCAGGATGAATTCTGAAGTGTACAGAAGCATTTTATCTGCTCAGATCCAACCAAATGCTTCAAAACTCATTGGATGGAGCTTCACCTTGCAGCAGGACAATGACCCCAAACATACTGCTAAAGCAACTATGGTGTTTTTTGGGGCCAAAAAGTGGAAGGTTTTTGACTGGCCAAGTCAGTCACCCGACCTGAATCCGATTGAGCATGCATTTCACTTATTGAAGACAAGACTGAAAGCAAAAAGGCCCCGAAACAAGCAGTAACTGAAAATGGCTGTTTACAGACCTGGCAGAGCATCACCAGGAAAGATACCCATCGTATGGGGATGTCTACGGGTTGCAGATTTCACGCAGTCATCAATTGCATAGGATTTGCAAACATGCCAAATTTTATTTAAGATTATGTTAATGTGTCCAATTACTTTTTGTCCCATGAAATGGAGGGACTATGTATAAAAAGGGCTGTGATTCCTATATGGTTCAGCCAATATAGACATAAATACCCTCAAATTAACAATGACATTCTGCACTTGAACCTCATTTTCATTGTTTTATTTCAAATTGAATATGCTGGAGTACAGAGCCAAAACAGCAAAAATTGTGTCACTTTCCAAATACTTATAGACTGCACTGCATAGTACTTATAACAAAGAGGAATTGATGATGTAACTAGGCATGTAAAATTGTTGAGATTAGATTAGGAGTATAGGCAGAAATCTCTCCTTCTCAAGTATCTTTCCACCTATGCATTACAACTTCTGTGAACAGAGAAACCATCTCTAATGAAAATACTGCCATTGTTGGGAACAGAGGCAGCCATTGACAGGATGAGAAATTGTAACAGTAAATTACAAAAGTACTTTACAACTTTTAGGAACAAATCAGACAATAATTTACAGTCTCACACAGGATTCTCATACAGGATTCTAAATATAAAATATATAATATATTGATGTAACCAAAACATGCATAACAAACAAATGTAATAGAATATATATCTGTAAAACGATCTGCTCTGAAAACTGATACTGTATCGTACAATACTGATCATTTAGTCATGGATTACACATTGACCATTGACCATACACATTGACCATAATGTGTTACAGTCTACAGTCTTATAGTAGATCACATTTATCTTCTCAGGCACAAGTAAATATGCATTTACTATCATGAACTAAACATTCAACATGCTTTCGCAATATTAGTTCAGCTCTTGAGAGTTATAATGTAAATGATGAAGTTTTATACTAAAAGATCCTTTGCCCAAATGTCTTTGATGAGTTTAAACTTCACGCTGTTGAAAGCTGGCTGGGTTTCCATAGCAGCTTCTCAGTGCTGGGAGGGTCCTAATGGAAAAGTTTTAGCTTTGCCTTGCAGCTTGTGTTGTCTTTTGGCAGCTCTGCCAAAGTCCTGCGCTGCTGACTTTGACTTTGGTCTTTAAACAGTCTGTGCATGGTTTGTCTTTTTGAGGTTCCAGGGTAGTCCAAAGAGGAACTTTCAGAATATTCAACAATTGACAATAAGAAAGACTCCAACTGTCTAATTTTGTCAATCAGGCAAAAACTGGATTCACAAACAGAATAATTTGGTCAGAATTCTGTACTTTACTGTCTGTATCTGCCTGACTTCTTGGAGAAATGTTTAAGTCCTGACTAGGACTGCTTGCTGTCAAATGGTCATAAAAGTCAGTTGGTCAGTTTAGAAAGAATTTCAAGTCAGTGAGTTACCTAGAGGAAAAGGAAAAAGCTCCAGTTTATATGGGTTTATACCATACAGTTGGTGAGTGGTTGAGATACCATCAGGTTTGGTTTGGTACCCATTTGGAAGTTTGGATCTTCCTTTGGCTGATGGATAGTTTGGTCTGTGGATTTTGGGAATGAACAAGCCTGATACTAGCTAGAGCCCATCTGCACTATATATATATAATTAAATGTACAACATTGACAATTTTATGACTATATCAACTGCTTTGTCAAGGCACTCAAAGGTTGCTAGAAATTCCTAATAACACTTAATTAAAACTTAAAGTGAAATAATATGCCTTGTCCAATTACTGGCTTAAAATGATATTATATATTGGAGGACCTTGTATTTCCTTACCAGCTGTAACCATCTAAGGAGCTACATTGTGCCCCCCACACCCTAGGTTATGTACTGTCCTGAACCTGTGTCTGTAAAACTGTCCCAGTTATCTTCAATCAATTAATGCGTTTGCAGAATAAATGGGTATATAGACTTTAAGGTAAAGTAAATAAACCGTACTATTTTCCCTTTTGGGAGAAAATGTTTCATTCTGTATTTTAGTAAAATGGAAAAAAAAGATACATTTCATACTGAACCATTAATATAGAATCATGTTTAATACATGACCAAATTTTTGCTTAAATTGGTTTTGTAAATGTTTTATTTTGTATGAGAACAATTCTTCTTGCAGCTGAAAACAATGCTTTAGTTACATTCCTTTTATTGAGTATTAATTCTCATTTATTGGGTTAAGATAAAACAGAATAAGGTAAGAAATTAAAAGCATTGAACACTTCAGGTCAAATTGACTGTATGACTGATCATGATAGACATGCCCATTTATATATAGGTCTGAGTCAGGAAATGTAATAAGTCTTTTGACTGTATAACTTTACAAGGTACTACATATATCAAAGAGGGATTAATTTATTTTTATTTAATGTCACTGTTACTTAGAATAAGTCAGATATGAAAGTATTTACAAGCTCTGACATAATGCCTTAATACGTGGTGGAATATTATGCAGTGATGAAGGGGAAATAATACAGCACAGTTCTTCTTGCAGCTGAAAACAATGCTTTAGTTGCATTCCTTTTATTGAGTATTAATCCACATTTATTGTGTTAATTTCTTGTTACATTTCAATGTGCTGAATTCCTTTTGTTGAGTATTCTTATTTATTATGTTAACATAAAAGAAAATAAGGTAGGAAATTAAAAGCATTGAACACTTCAGGTCAAATTGACTGTATGACTGATCAAGATACACATGCCCATTTATACTGTAAATAGGTCTGAGTCAGGAAATTTAATAAGTCTTTTGACTGTACAACTTTACAAGGTACTCCATAGATTAAATTAAAAACTTTAATTGATAATTTCTTTTATACACCAGTTCAAATTACAGTAATGTGGTAAATTCTCAATTATCAGGTAAAAACCGATAGCTAAACAATTTGAGAGATGGCTCTTCAGTCTTGTTTTCCATTTTATATCATTTTAATTGTGTATCTATAGTTTGTTTTTGAATAATCTGCATGTGTCTGTAACAAACATTTGACAGGTATATCTTTTTAATTAAAAAAAAGATTACCATAATATGGTAAATTATAAATTAGACAGCTAAACCGATTTAAATTTTAAATCATTAAATTATTAATAATATAAATTAGAACTATGTAAATTACGCTTTTCAATTCAATTGCCTGTAATTGTGTAAGATTTTCTAAACAAAAATGGATGTGGCACAATTTTCCTTTACATCATTTCTTAATTCCATCAAGCATTCTACGATAATGTATAAAATGTTTAAAACATGTCTGAGTTGGATTCAATTTTTTATTAAAGAATTTAATGTAAATTAAAAATAACATTTTACATGAATTTGTATACCATAATCAATTAAGAAGATACAGACTTATGATTCAGAAAGCACTTGAATCTCCTAGATTCCAATCCCAAAACATCGTACATCAAAAATAGTGTTGCTCCCGTTTTCACACTTTAGTCTATGGAAGCCTGTTTCCGCCAGGGAGTAAAAAAAAAACACACACTATGGTATCTCACAATTGCGACTTAGCATCTCAGAATTGCTACTTTATAGCTCACATTTGCGACTTCGAAATAGCCCACATTTAATTCTCTGTCGTTTTGTTATTGTAACGGATTCGGATTCCAGGGCTTCTGCCCTCGCTGCTATCACCCTAGTTCGTGCCTCACTGCATTGGCTCGAACCCAGGTCTTGCCAGCTGAGCTAAAGAACATTTTCTTTAGCCCTGGCAGCCAGCATCCCTGTTATGCGCAGGGGAGGGTGGTGCCGTCACCACACTGCAACCAGATCGTACAACCTGTGTCGGCCGGTCTGTTACACTATATTAATGAATCATACAGGATCATAGGAAATACAAAAACGGAGACAGAATGTGAAAAAAAAAGATACAGAAATGCCGGTTTTCTAGTCAGAGGATTGTGGTGTTCCAGTTACATATTGTCAGGAAACCAATTGGTAGAATAGGAGGATCCTTATGCGTAACCGTGAATCTCGCAGGATGTGGAGTAGCACAGAGACGAACCAAAAGACATAATCCAGGGGCTTGGTCAAAAAGGGAGGCAAAGAGTCCGGTAACAAGGGAAATCCAAAAATGACAATCCAAAAACAAAATCCAAAAGGCAAGAGTAAAGTTAGGTACCAGGAGATCAGTCAAAAGGTTTACTTTTTTTTATTAATATACAAAAACAACAAGTTGCAACTAAAACAATCACATTAAAGAACACAGTCCATCCTTATCCTAAAACAAAAAGTTTTCCATCGTTCCTTAGCAGCATGGTAGCCCCATTTGTTGCACTCATATCTCTGCTGCCTGCGTAATTCATACCTTACCTGCCCACTGATCCCTTGCACTCCCCACTAGCATCTGTATTTCACCAAGTGGTTCCTAGTGTCCCATAGAATCAGTATGATTAAACACAATGAACCACAACAAAAAACTGATCCTTTCATCACCCTTAATTGTTTTCCAGCCCCATAAAACCACAGCCTACGTTAGCTGGAAACTCGGCCATAACCCAGAAAATAAACCTCTGTCTCTCCCAGACTAACTGGGCAACCCTACAACCCCAGAACACATACACAATCGACTCTACCGCACCACATTCAGCCCTTAGGCACACATTGCATCATCCGGCGTCGGAAAGATGGCGACGGTTTACAGAAAGCTCTCTCGTTGGGTGACTGGTTTAATGTTTATTTATCCATTAATACTCTTGTTTTGTGTTGGACGCTCAATGTCTGTCATTACTCATGATGGACAAACGCTTTTAAACCTGAGGACAGACTCCTTAGCGTCAAACAACTTTTTTCAAGTACCGGACCCCACCTGCAAACATGCGGCGAACAACAGGTGGGCAGACGCCAGGGGAGACGAGGCAGCGTACTAGCGCGACTACGAAGGTGTTCGCACAGACCACCGCTGCCGTCTATTTTGTTAGCTAATGTTCAGTCACTGGACAATAAGATGGATGAGCTACATTGTCAGATCAACACGGAAAGGGACCTGAGGGAATGCTGTGTTTATGCCTTTTCTGAAACCTGGCTGAATGTATGCTTCCCGGACACTGCCATCCAGCCAAAGGGGTTCACCGTTTACCGCATGGACAGAAACCACCAAGCAACCGGCAAACACAAAGGAGGAGGCGTTTGCTTCCTGGTCAACAGCAAGTGGTGCACCGACGCGAAGGTAATCTCTAAATCCTGCTCGCCGAATCTAGAACACCTGACCATAAAATGTCGATCCTTTATTTGACGAGGGAGTTTTCCGCCACTATTATCACAACCGTTTACATTCAACCTCAAGCCTGCGTGTAAGCAGCACACAGCGAACTCCACGACATTATCAACAAGCACGAAAACTCCCACCCAGAAGCCGTCTCAATTGTGGTTGGGGACTTCAACCACTGCAATCTGAGGAAAATACATTCAGCATGTCACTGTACCGACAAGAGGAGGCAATATTTTGGACCACTGCTACACAACAATAAAAGGAGCATACAAAGCGCCTCCCAAACCGAGTTTCGGTAAGTCGGACCACATTGCTCTCCTGTTGTACAAACAGAAACTGAAGACCTCCCCCCTTGCGAACAGGTCAGTGCGTTGTTGGTCTGAGGAGGCGGAAAGCAGGTTAGTAGACTGCTTTGATAGTACAGACTGGGACGCATTCAGAGCTCCCGACACAGATTTAAATGAGTATACGGACGCAGTCACCAGCTATATTAAATACTGCACCGACATTTGTGTATCAGAAAAGAAAATTAGGTCATTTCTGAATCAGAAACCGTGGTTCAACAACGACATTCGCAATAAAATAAAAGATAGATCCACCGCGTTCAAATTGGGGGACAAAGAGCTGTACAAGAAATCACGGTATGCATTAGAGGAAGCCATAAACGCTCCAAACGGAGCTACAGAGTGCTGCTTGAAACGCAGTGCGCTGACAGCCGGAGGCTGTGGCAGGGATTACAGTCAATCACAGGCTACAAGGGCTGCAGCCAGGAGATTGACACGAACAACTCATCCCTGCCTGACGAGCTGAACCATTTCTATGCCCGCTTTGATGCTCTGAACACGGGCAATGCTGAGAAGACCCCAAGTGTGCAGAGCGAGTTTGTTCTGAAACTCTCAGAGGAGGACGTGCAGAAGACTCTGAGCAGGGTGAAAATCCGTAAGGCTGCAGGGCCTGATGGGATACCACCTCACATCCTGAGGACATGTGCAGCCCAGCTGGCCACAGTGTTTACGGACATCTTTAACTCCTCCCTGTCACAGTCCATGGTCCCCACTTGCTTTAAAAAAAACACTATTGTTCCAACCCCCAAAAAGGCAAAAGTGACATGCCTGAATGATTACCCCCCAGTAGCATTAACATCTGTGGTGATGAAATGCCTGGAGAAGCTGGTGTTGTCACACATCAACTCCTCCATCACAGAGTCCCTGGACCCCTTGCAGTTCGCCTACCAGAACAACAGATCAGTGGATGATGCTGTCTCCCTGGCTCTGCATACAGCCTTGGAACACCTGGACACTAAGAACTTGTATGTTGTATCGAGAGACCACAGGTGGTGCGGATAGGCAATAAAACATCAACACCACTCACCCTGAGCACTGGAACCCCACAAGGCTGCTGTCTGAGTCCAAGGTTGTACTCCCTGTTCACTCACGACTGCACAGCAAGACACAGCAACAACCACATCATTAAGTTTGCAGATGACACCACTATAATAGGACTGATCAGTGATGATGACTAGTCCACTTACAGGGATGAAGTCGTACAGCTGCTTAGGTGGTGTCACAGCAATAACCTGGACTTGAACGTAAAGAAAACGAAAGAGCTTATAGTGGACTTTCGGAGACACAGGCCACACACTCACAGCCCACTCAGTATTGATGGAACGGAAGTGGAAACAGTCACCAGCTTTAGGTTTTTGGGAATTCACATCTCTAAAGATCTAACCTGGACTGTGAACACTGACTCTAACATGAAGAAGGCTCAGCAGCGCCTTTATTTCTTGAGATCCCTCAAGCAATGGAGGATGCCAATACATGTGTTGGTGAACTTCTACCTCTGCACCATCGAGAGCATCCTCACCAGCGGGATCACCGTGTGGTATGGCAACACCTCTTCGCCAGAAAGAAAGGCACTGCAGAGAATGGTCAATATGGCCCAGAAGATCATCAGCTCAGTCTCACCAAGATTAAACAGCTCTATGAGGACCGCTGCCGTGGTAGAATTCTGGCCATCAGAGGACAGTCACCACCCCGGGCATGAGCTCTTCACCCCACTGCCCTCAGGCAAGAGATATAAGAGCATACTGTCGAGGAAATTTAACTATCAAGGAAGCAACAAGAGAGAGTTCTCACCTGAGTAAGGTCTTTATTTCAATATTGCAATATTGGGAGCCCTGCTGCCACTTCGCAAAGTGCAACCAGAGACTCAATTTGTTACAAGCAGTACAGGGTTTTTATAAGACGTTGCGCTGTAAAAAACTTCAGCGCTTTGTCCCTTCTAAAACTTCCCCTTTCCCTAAGACAAAACAGATTACATCATAGAGCGAGAGAAGAAGCACTAGATTTGTTATTCAAAGTTTATCAGTTACTTTCAGCTAATTCTAACGACCCAGACAGCATATACTGTTTTGGTACATTGTCTTCTAAAGTAACCTAAACAGTGTACTTTGTTGACGCACTGTTTTCTAAAATTCTGCACGTACTGTAGCACAGCAATTACATCCTTGAAATATATTATCTAAAAGCACCAATATATTTTTTGCAAAGCTCTCTACATTTTAAGAATCAATTTACTTATTAGATTTCCACTTCAATTCCCTCCTTTTTATTCTTGAAAATGATTAAAAGTTAGATTCTTCATATGGACTCCCAGGAGGCTCCCATACTTCGGATTCTTGCATTCTTATCAGAACATACTGATGCGCAAACATATTCATTACCATATTTCAAAGCATTGGAATAATACAAGTCGTACAGCAACACAAAAACAGGAAGACAAGTATCACAGCTACTATAATCGGTGTTAGTAACATTCCCCCTTTCCCAAACAGTGATTCTAACCAAGAGAGAAAAGCCGGTGTATCTTTAATGCCTCTTTCTCTGTCCACCTTGTCTCTCAGTTCTTTCAAATGTTGAATAGCGAGCGTAAGATTTCCGTAATCATCGTCATTTGCTGGAATAAATGTACAACAGGAGTCTCCTATTAAAGCACGGACTCCTCCAGATGCTGCATTTTGAAGGTCCAGCACGAACCTGTTCTGAAGTGCCATTAATCTAACTCCCCTTAATTCTTGTTTGATAGCATCTAAGCCTTCTAACGTGATGTTAATAAACGAGTACATTTCATAGCGAGTAATTTGTAACCAGCGGGCATTAGCTACTGCCTGAATACTCAGTCCTGAGGAAAAAAATCATTTCAGCTGCAGTAAATAGTCTATTGTCCTCTGGTATTTTAGAAATATCTGGACCATATCTGTCAGCCCAACTGAGAGCGCGTTTAACCCTTGACTCCCTCTGAAGGGGCTTCATTGAATTTAACAAATAAGAGTTTACTGGGACAATGAGAATGGAGTGGTGTAACGTGACTAGAGCACACACTCCTCTCCACTGGGGAGGAAGGCTATCAAACTTTTGCACCACATTGCCAATACCAATCCATCAAAACCATAGTTCCGTCAGATAAAGTATGGTTAGTAACTGTGGCGTTACAGCCTCCTGTTTTTCCTACTGAGGGGCCACGACCTTTATTTTCATAGCAATAAGAGTGATTAACCCTTGAAGGCAGGTAAACTGCTACTTTAACAGGAGAATCAGTCCAGGTAATGTGATTCTTTAGGTAATCCCACAAAGGAGGACATTCTGCTTTTTTACTGGTAACATTGAAGTGAATAGCAAAATGCACTGGTGGATCACTGGGAGAAACGAAGCCTAATGCTACTGTAGTAGACTTATTTATCTTCAGGCCGGTTGCATTTGGATGCCCCTTTGAGTAGGTCAAATACGTTATAGTGAAGGTGGGAAAAGATCTAGGGTCTGGCTTTGGAAATCCTGCCACTAGACTTATGCATTCAGAAATGTGACTACCAACTGGTCGGGGAAAAAGTCGCATGGGTGAGGCTGTAGAATGAGGCATTAAAGCACATACATAAGATGCATTAAATTTCTTTAACTTTACAGTATGATTTATAAATTTGTACCACAAATTACTCATATCATCCTCATTATCAGTTTCATTCAGCCAGTTTGTATACAAAGAGGCTTCGCGTTTAGATTCTTCTTCTTTCTCGGTGGTGACAGGCCACATAAAAAGGAAAAAGGCTGTGCACATCAGTCCCAAGCAGGTGATCCCCATCTGTCCTTGTGGAGACATCACTCCTGCGCTTTGCTCAGTTCGTTTGTGACCTTTTTACAGTGGGAAGCATGAATCCAGGGAACCCTTTCCGCGACTTTCACAGCAGTGGCAGTGGTCAGCAGCACCTGGTACGGCCCCCTCCACCTGAGTGAACACCACTTCTTTCTCCTGAAGTCTTTCACCAGAATCCAGTCTCCTGGCTGGAGTGTGTGGCAGAGGTCCTGGTCTGGTGCAGGCAGCGCAACTTTAACCTGTTTATGAATATCACTAACAAGTTTAGACATTTTCCGGCAATATGCTACCAAACACTCATCTAAGTGGGTGAGGTCTGTGGCCTCCCCCTTTACTTCTGGAAGCCCTATTCTCATGTGGCGTCCAGTAAGAACCTCGTGTGGCGAGAGTCCTATGGTGGAATGTGGCCTGGCCCTTAAATACATCAAGACCAATGGGAGGCACGTCAACCAATTCATTCCTGTCTCACCCATCATCTTTGTTAGTTTATTCTTTATAGTCCCATTTACACGTTCCACCGCTCAACTACTCTGAGGGTGGTACGAACAATGCTGTTTTAAATCAATGCCCAGGCGATCTGCGAGAAAGGTAAAGACATTGTTCACAAAGTGGGTACCGTTATCTGAACTAAGTTTTCCTGGAATTCCCCATCTGGGAATGACATCTTGGAGCAAGTGCTTAGCCACACTTTTAGCATCAGCGTGTTTACAGGGAAAAACTTCTACCCATCTAGAAAACATGTCTACGATTACCAGGCAGTACTTATATCCGTTACATGGTGTTAATTCAATAAAATCCATCATAAGGTGATCAAACGGATCATCTGGGACGGGGTGCGCTGAGGCCTGAGTTTTAGTGCCTCGTCATACATTGTTTTGTGCACAAATGAGACATTTATTACAAAATTTCTCTGCAAAAGTTGTAAATCCCCTCGTGTCCCATTGCATACTTACCATACTTAACATCCCTCCTTTTGACACATGGTCTCGCCCATGTGTCATTTTAGCAATGTAGGGGAAGAAATGTCGGGGAAGACATGGTTTCCCCATTGGGCCTAGCCAGATCCCATTAGAAAACAAGCCAGACTTTTTCCAGACTGCCTTTTCAGCTGGAGTGGCCAGGGCCTGCATGTCAGATAGTGAAGCCATTGCGGGCTCAGGGCTAAGAAGGGGAAGTAAAAGTGCAGAAGAAAAAGGGGATACTGCAGCCGCCTTTGCTGCAGCATCGGCCCTGGAGATGCCTCTTGAAATCTCATCCAGCAAGTGGGTGTGTGCTGCACACTTGCACACAGCAATAGAGTTGGGCAACAAAATAGCCTCGAGCAAATTGCTTACCAGGAGGGAGTGTTGGATCGGCATGCCTTGTGATGTGAGAAATCCCCTATTCTTCCAGAGAGTACTGAAGTCATGCAGAACCCCAAAAGCGTATCTATCAGTGTAAATAGTAACTGACTTTCCGGTTGCCAGGACACAGGCCCTTGTTAAAGCCAAAAGTTCGGCTGCCTGGGCAGATAAATGCGAAGGGAGGCGAGCGGCCTCGACAGTGGAGTGGTCAGAGACCACTGCATACCCCACATGACTCAATCCGGTAGTCGGGTCCTTACGAGCTGACCCATCAACATAGAAGAGCAACTCCGAGTTAGGAAGGGGAGAAGAGAGATCCTGCCTGGGCGTTACCTGAGAAGTGATGGCCGCCAGGCAATCATGTGGCTCCCCCTCATCCTGAGTGGGCAACAAGGTTGCAGGGTCTAACACTGTGCATCGCTCGATAGTAACATGTGGCAGAGATAAAAGGACATGATGGTAGTGAAGAGTAGACGCGGAAGAGAAATGTGAAGTTTTACTCTGAAGGAGGATAGAAGCCACAGCATGTGGAACCAAAAGCTTCAGCGGACGATAACAAACCAAAGAGGCAGAAGCCATGACAGCTGCAGCTACTGCTGCTACAGCTCGTAGGCAGGCTGGGAGGCCTCTGGTTACAGAGGTAAGTTGCTGAGAATAATAAGCAACTGGTTTAAGACAGTCTCCGTGCTCCTGTAAAAGGACAGCACTGTAGAAACCAGTCTTCTCGTCAACACAAAGTGAACCCCTTAGTCATATCAGGAATGCCCAATGCAGGGGCAGACATCAGTGCAGTCTTGAGTTCAACAAAAGCGTTTTCCGCTTCTTCAGTCCAAGTCAGTCTGTCAGTCATATTCAGGCCTGAGGTGTGTGCCATGTCAGACAATGGCTGTGCTAGTTTTGCATACCCGGGTATCCACGCCCTACAGTAACCTGTGCAGCCTAAGAAGGACATTATCTCCTTCTTGGTGCGGGGTTTTGGAATTTTTTGGATCGCAGTTATTCGCTCCGTGCCAATGGAACGTGAATTTGCAGAAATGTCATGACCTAAATATCGTACATTCTTTTTTACAAGCTGCAGCTTTGATAGTGAAACTTTATTTCCAGTACTGGCAAGATAATTTAAAAGATCTTTAGTATCCTGAACGCAAGCGCTTTCACTCGGAGAGCAAATCAACAAATCATCAACATACTGCACAAGTGCACTACTGTTTTTAAACCCAAACCCTGAGAGACAGTTCTGCAATGCAGAGGAAAATACAGTAGGAGCCTCGGCATACCCCTGAGGCATACGAGTCCAAGTATACTTTTTCCCTTGAAACATGAAAGCAAACCAGAACTGGGACTCGGATTTGGAACAACAGGAGCTCGAGCATATATGGCTGCGTTTACTGCTCTTAAATCTTGCACCGGGCACCAGGATTCCCCATCAGCCTTTTTCACGGGGAACAGTGGAGTGTTACAGGGAGATGTTGGGCAGGGAATCAAAATTCCTGCGGCGACCAGCTGTTCGATCACAGGTTTAAGCCCAACCTCAGGGTCTGGCCTGAGCGGATACTGGGGCTTACTCGGCCTATAGGTGGACTTGGGTTTTACTTCGAGCGGGGAAGGCCCTCTATTAATCCCACATCATATTTGTGAGCCGCCCAGAGGGAGCTGGGCACCCCCTCTAGTGCGGGATGGGAAGTGTCAGAGGTAGACACAAACAATGCACCCATCTCATTATCTGGAGCCGTGAGATGCACTGTCCTCCAGGTCTGAAGGATTGCTGAGTATGGGCACCAACTGGCCTGGAGGGTGGCATTATATTTAACTCCCCTCGAGTCTGGAGCTGACCACGAACAGCTCAACACACCGTTGGACAAAACTGCTCACGTCCTGCCAGTGAAAACCTGATGCTTTAGCAAGGGAAACATGAGGGTGCGTTCCCGCTCGATAAAGTGTCTTCTGCTCCTCTGTTAAGGTAATAGCTAACGCTGCAAAGTCTGAACCCTCAGCAGGAGAGGCAGGATCAGTTTATGAAACCCAACTCACTAACCTTTTTGTAGAGGGACTGCTTCCAGAAATAAGTGGCATGGTAAAAGCTACCTGTATAGGCTGGGACACTGCCCGATTAGCAGAAGTATGTCGCCATGCTTATCATGCTGAAAGACAGCTCACAGACAAGAGAGAGCGAAAAGCCCGAAAGGATTATTATCAGCTTCACCAGCTGCAAATGGCTCAGTTACAGTTTTACCAGGGTGACCAGAACAGAGGGAGAGGACAGCGCGCCCGGCGTGGCCGAAGAGGAAGAAGCAAAAGCCCGAGAGGGGACTTTCAGACTTGCTGTGTGGACAGACGGGACACTGGGCTCGTGACTGCCCTGAACACAACACAGCGAAACGAAGAAGCGACGGCAACAACTGGGATCTACCACCACCACCTCCACCTGAAGTAACCATGAGCTCACCCTGGCAGGAGGAAAAAAGGGACTGACGTTCATCGCAAGCTGAGGTAGGGCCTGAGGGCACCGAGACTTATCTTACCTGCCCTCTCTCCCCCATCTCAGCTACCCAAGGTCACTTTATACATAAATGGAGACCCTTATGAGTTTTTAGTGGATACTGGAGCCACACATTCGTTACTCAGAGACAATATCTATAGATTCGACCCCTCCTCAAAATCCATTTTAACAATAGGGGTAACGGGTAATCCCACAAAGTCTTATTTTACTGCACCCCTGACAGTGGAATGCCAGCAGCATGGGTTTGGGCCTGGTAAACACTCCTTCCTCTTTTCTAAAGAGTGCCCTGTTAATTTGTGTGGCAGAGATTTACTCTGCAAAATGGGCCTCACCATCGTCTGTTCAGAAAAAGGGCTTGAGCTAACCCGCAATGAAGACTGCTTGCCACGCACCATGTTAATGCAACACTCACCCACAGTCCCGGACTACTACTACAGCTGGGACTTAGTGCGGGATGAGGAACAAACACCACAACTTCTTTTACAAGAAATAAAAAGACTGTGGTCAAGCCAAGGTGATTTTCAGGACGTGAACAATTTACATTGTACAGCAGAGGTTAGTTTTGCAGGTCCAGGAATTTGAGGTAGCTTGGTTCGGTGATGGACTGTGTAGTGATAGGATAAAAAGCAATGGGTATTTAATTTCGACAGAATTGTAGTACAGTAGAACTGTAACTGAGCCATTTGCAGCTGGTGAAGCTGATAATCCTTTCGGGCTTTTCGCTCTCTTGTCTGTGAGCTGTCTTTCAGCATGATAAGCATGGTGACATACTTCTGCTAATCGGGCAGTGTCCCAGCCTATACAGGTAGCTTTTACCATGCCACTTATTTCTGGAAGCAGTCCCTCTACAAAAAGGTTAGTGAGTTGGGTTTCATAAACTGATCCTGCCTCTCCTGCTGAGGGTTCAGACAGGCCACTTAGATTACTGAAGAGAGGAGTCAATCTCTCCAAAAAGTCATTACAAGTTTCCTCGGGTTTCTGGTTACTTCGCCTTAGCACTACCCAATCCACTTTCCCCGTATATTTAGCCTCTATTCTGCGACATATGGCATTAAGCTGGGTCTGATAGATACTGCCAGCGTCACTGCTGTATGGGTGGTCAGGGCTAAACTCATCTTGACCATCTCCCCTTACATCACCATAATCAAGCTTCAAAGTCTTTATAAAAATAGTCTCTAGCTCTCTGCTCGTGGGTCTGCTTTGTGCTACTAGCCATCTCAGGGCTTTTGTGTACTTACGCCCATTGGTTTTGGGGTTTGGCAGCTCCCCAATAACTGCCGCCAACTCAGTTAATTTCCATGGGCGATAAACAAGGACAGTAGGTTCCTCATTCTCACCGGTGCGGGGATTAGGACATTCAATCATTGGCATGTGGAGCACCCCCTCTCCCTCCTCCATGGACTGGGGACGCGGAACGGCAGAAGGATCTGCGGAGCGACCCCCTCCATACCGCACTCCTCTCCTTGTGCGGGACGGCGAGAGCATCCCCTCCGCGTCACCCTTTTTCTCATCCCGTCGCCTATTATACGGTGAAGCCGGCCGGCCCTCCCCATATGGTGGAGGCGACGGAGGGGTAGTCACAGGAGCAATAGCTACTGCAAGACAATCTAATTCGGGATACACTTTAGTAGTGCTCAATATCATCTGTTCAGGTTTCTTACCCCATCCTGACTCATGCTTCTTAGCACATTCCTCCCACACACGTACACATCTGCACATATATTTAAAATCCCACCCGGGATCTCCCTCTGGGTTAAGTGAATCTGTCATTTCGTGTAATAATCTTATGGCCCATGGCTGAAAACTACCTACACGGGGCCATCTCTCATTTGTCCATCCTGACATATTATCGGAAAAAGGTTGACAGTATATTAACCCATATTCTCTTCCCACTATATTCATGGGCGTTTCAGTTTTCTTTTCACTATTGCCTAACGTACTTTGTCTCTCTAACTTGCGCCTCAATTTTCCATAACTCAAAACACTTCCAGTCGACTTTCTTATTTCCCTCTTTTTCTTTTAACTGTTTTTCTTGTTGTTGTATCTGCCTGGTACTAAAACTACAATTTTTTGAAAACCTAACTTACTCCACGATGGAAGACACTTTATTCCCCTTTCTCCAAATTCCCTGTACATGTACTTCGCTGGACCGCTCGGTCCTGTTTCCGTCTTCGAATTTTCATTTCCCATTTTTACCGATCGGTGCCTTTCTTAGAACCTTATCACATTAACTACTCCGCAGAGCAAAAACCACACGTCTGTGTTAAGATAAGTTCTTTATGAGTCCCGGACTCAAACCCGCATGAGAACACCCTCACCGGCCTCCTCTTTCTCTGCTATAAAACCACAGAAAATATACTTATAAATCGTCTTAAAACAAAAGTTCGTTAAAAGGATCACTTACTGACGTCAGACAGCCATGAATTCTCCAGACGCGTCTCAGGAAGGACAAACAGTTTATCCTCCGAGGTTCGTCCAATTTGCTAAAATTGTCCGGGTCCGGATGGAGTTTCAGCAGCCGTCCGCGCTCAGGTTAGTGTCCCATCTGGGGTGCCAATTCTGTCGAGGAAATTTAACTATCAAGGAAGCCACAAGAGAGTTCTCACCTGAGTAAGGTCTTTATTTCAATATTGCAATATTGGGAGCCCTGCTGCCACTTCGCAAAGTGCAACCAGAGACTCAATTTGTTACAAGCAGTACAGGGTTTTTATAAGACGTTGCGCTGTAAAAAAGCTCAGCGCTTTGTCCCTTCTAAAACTTTCCCTTTCCCCAAGACAAAACAGATTACATCATAGAGCGAGAGAAGAAGCACTAGATTTGTTATTCAAAGCTTATCAGTTACTTTCAGCTAATTCTAACGACCCAGACAGCATATGTTGTTTTGGTACATTGTCTTCTAAAGTAACCTAAACAGTGTACTTTGTTGACGCACTGTTTTCTAAAATTCTGCACGTACTGTAGCACAGCAATTACATCCTTGAAATATATTATCTAAAAGCACCAATATTTTTTGCAAAGCTCTCTACATTTTAAGAATCAATTTACTTATTAGATTTCCACTTCAATACGGACACTTACCACTAGATTCTTCAATAGCTTCTATCCACAAGCAGTGAGATTGGCGAACACATTTAGCCATCCCCCTCGGACCACACCTACACTATCACCATCTACCTCTTTATGCTTTATCTATTGCACATCTCCAGTCATTGTTTACACGTCTGTATTGTTTACATTCAAACTGTCTACATGTTTACTTGCACATTGTCTACTGTTTGTATTTTGTCTTGATGCACTGTTTGTAAAAACAAGTGTAAAAATCAAAACAAAGTGCAATCAAGAGACTTTCTGTAAGTAAGAATTCCATTGTACCAGTACTGGTTACATATGGCAATTAAGTTCAAGTTCAAGACGACTTCGTCAGCTTATGTTTATGCATAACTTCCCGCACCGAGAGCTTCCCCCACCCACACAACTAATTCAGGTCTTTCATCTTATTAGATAAACCTTTATAATGCAGGAACCTCCAGCGATACTCCGGGACCCTTATGCCTGGGTATTCTTTTTGCACGCACACCTCTCTCTCTCTTTCATACAAGGCTCTATGTCGCACACACCTCATCCAGCTTCCCATTCGAATACTTTGTCAACCAGACTGTTGCTTGTTTATAAAACCACGGTGTCCTTACCGCTTTGGGCATGGTGTTTGTCCACTCACACAAACGCCACACTGATCAGGAGAACCAAAGCCTTGCGAAATACTGGTACTCATGTTGTGCCTTGTAATGCACAGCTTCACACACACCCGCAACAAATATGGCATTTAACTTTAAAGGTAGGTCCGGTACATCACTCCCACCTTGATGACATCCTTTATACATATTCACCCTACTCACACACTCGTACTTTCCACCCCAGATGAATTGAAACACCAACCTTGTCAACTTTTTATAGTAACATATAGGCACAGGAAAAACATTTGCCAAAAAAAACAAGCATAGGAAGTATGTCTATTTTGATCACCTGTACCGTCCCAATATATGATAAACGTCCGTTTCTCCACATGCCTAGCTTTCGACTAACCCGGTTCAGCTGTGTTCCCCAGTTGTGTAGCACTAGCACCCCAGATCCAAATTCTACTCCTAGTATCTTTATTGGCCCAAATTCTGCCCTCAGGGTGTCTGATACCTCAGCTTTGTTTCTCCACTTTCCAAAGATCTTTATTACGCTTTTGTCCCTATTAACCTTAGAGCCTGTCGCCCAGCCAAACTTGTCCAGTCTCTAGGGCATACTGCAGACTAAACTCTGAACTCAGTAACAAAGTTACATCTGCATATGTAGCAAGCTTAACTTGCCTCCCTCCACTTCCTGGCACACACAGACCATCTACCTTACTATTAGATCTAATCATGATAAGCAAAAGGTTCCACGTACAGAATATACAGCAAGGATGAAAAAGGGCATCCCTGTCTTACCCCTCTTCCTATCCGAACTTTTCCACCCAGGTGCCCATTGATACACACCCTAAAACCCAACATTGACAAAGTAACTTTAACCAATTAACAAACCTAGGGCTCAGGCCAAACCTTTGCAGTACCAGCCACAAAAGTGTGATGAACCTTAGCAAAAGCCTTTTCTTGATCCAGGCTTGCTACAAGCAAAGGCATATTTCGGTCCTCTGCCCAGGCAATTAGGCAATTGATCTACCCACCACCCCACATGACTGATCAGGGTGTATCAATATTGGCAAAACCCTCCGTAGTCGGCTACACAATACTTTAGCAAGGATCTTATAATCTACACAGTAGTTGGATAGGCCTCCAGTTACCCAAATCTAAGGAGTAGCCTTTTTTATAGAGTAGGGCCAGGACCCCCTGCCTCATGGATTCACTCAACCCTCGGCCCTTTAAAATTTCCTCAAACACCTCTACCAAAACTGGTCCAAGTAGATCCCAAAAGGTCAAGTAAAATTCCACAGGCAGCCCATCAACACCCGGGACCCGGGCTGCGCATGGCCTTCTCCACTTCCAGCAGCTCAAATCCTGAATGCAGTCCCTCCATCTCCTGTGCCTCCGATCCATTTGCCACCAATCTAACCATTTCTTCCATTGGTTCTATGTTTTTACTCTCTTCTTGAAAGCATGCCCCAAAATGTCTCGAGGCAGCTTCTACCATTCCTTCTGGTGACCGCACCACCCTATCTGAGCTCACTCTAATACCTTCAAGGTTTCTCTTTACTTGTTTTGCCCTCACGGACCTGAAGAACTGGCCTGACACATCCTCCGATTGCTCCATTACATGGTCACCCAAACGAAACAAAGTCTCATGCCCTCCTAACATGAATCTCCTTCAGTTGAACCCTGAACTCTTTGAACATCAAAAACAAGACCACAATTCCCTTGCTCATAAATCTTTTGTAGTTCCTTCTGTAACCGCCACACCTCCATGTTCTTTCTACGTGCAATACTGCTGAGAGATCCTTTTAAGCCTTCGTTTCACACCTTCCCACCATTCAATTAAAGCTGGCCGGCTGCTTTTCTGGGCTACCCATAATTGCAGTTTTTCTCCGATCAGCTGGGTGTAATTGTGTTCCTGCAGAACGGTTGCATTTAATTTCCAGACCCCTCTTCCAAAATTCGTGCAGGAGTCACTGATTTCCACCCGAATGATTACATGGTCCGAAAACCATGTCGGAGTCACTGTGACACTTTGGATTGAAATGATTGAGGATACAAACATATAATCCAATCTTTTCCCCACTCCCCTAGTATTTTGCCACATAACTGGAAAGTTTGAGAAGAAGCCTTGAAATCTCTTTTAGTGCAAAGTGACGCAACAGCTGATTAATCTGTTGCCCCTGTTGTCCGTGCCAAAATGTCTCGTTAAATTCCCCCCCAAAAAAAAGACCTGCCTGTTTGTAGTGCGCCAAGGCACTAGGTCAGCAAAGCAACCCCTCCCCACACTGCGCTGTGCTGGTGTGTAGACGCATATCAAACGGACTTTGGTGCCCGCCCACAATCACCCTTCCTGGACTTACCACAAAATACTGTTTTCTCCACCACCATGCTCCCCAAAACAATTCCAACCCCTGCTGAGTGCACTCCCCCCACACTCCACCGTGACTTCAGACTACCCCAATCCTTCGCGAACCTGTGGATATCATATTCCCCAGCTAAATGAACTTCTTGTAGGAAACACACGTCAAACCAGTGCTTCCTCAGTTTAAAAAAACTGCAGTCCTCTTTATTCTGTCTTTCAGTCCTCTTGCATTGACCGTACAGATACAGAGACTCATGGTGGTTCCAGCCCTGTCTTTCTCCATGCCATCTGACTGGTCAGAGCTGGAATCCTCTGAAATATCCATCACAGGTGAGTACCATCCCACAGAAAGATGGCGCGAACGGTCTTCCCCAGACGTTGTGTCGATGATGTCCGGGGGAATTGACTGGAACCTCAGGTAAGTTTTCTCCCTCCTCCTGGCCGAAGCTGGAGATTCCTCCTCAACAGGGTCGCCTGATTCTTCTGCTTCGACCTCCATTCCTGGTATTGGTTGATCCTCCATCTCCTCGTCCTGGCCCTCTTCCACTGGTTCCTCCCTCACCTTCTCCTCTTCTGCACTGGAATCGCCCTCATCCTCTTCCCTTCGTCTTTTAGCTATCACTTTCCTAGGTTCCCACTCGCTTTCTGCCGTTTCCAGCACTGTAGTGTTTTCGTCATCCATATCCTGACCAGCTGGACCGTGCCCTGCTTCCCGCTGAAGCTCGACCTCTTGTGCTTCCTCATTAACTGGAGCCACACCCACTTCCAGCCTAGCCTCCTCTTCCTCAGAGGCCGCCTCCTCCTCCTCTCCATCCACTAAGTGTGCCCTGGTCATATTCCCGAGCCATTTGTAGGTTTCTCCACTTGCAGCCCTTAAAGTGTCCTTCCACACCACATAAAGTGCACACCTTCTTTCGACATTCCCGGTCTCAACACATATCGTACACACATTCTCCCTACACTCAGCCACATGATGTCCAAGTTACGACATTTCCTACAGAACTGGGGCTGATTTTGATCAAATAAATAGCCCCTGCTGGAACCCAAAGAAAAGGATGCTGGGGGATGATGGAAGCCCCCTACCCCACGTGCGTCAGATTGAAGTAGCACTCTGTACTTTCTTTTCCCAGTCCAGATATTACAGCCATCCATAATTTTCTCTGGCTGACCCATAACTGAGACATGTTGTAGGAGGAAAGCCATTACGTCGTCATCCCCAATAAAGGGGTCATATAAATGCACTATCACCACGCGAAAATTGTCATTGTAGCAACCCAACACCTCAGTCTCTCAAAATTATCTTTTCTTGTCTGTAACTCTAACAGACACCCTCTTATATATATATATCTCTTCATTTCTCAAAGAGACATCAATATACTTCAAGGGTCTATTCCCTTCCACACACCACACATCATTGGACGTAAGGCCCAAAACCTCAAACAAAACAATCTTCAAACTCACGCCATCCCAGTAGTTCTCCCTCACGCATCCAGCAGAACCGAAAAGTCAATTTCAGCTTGGGAGCCTCCCTAGGCCGATCATAGGAGTCAACCCCTTCCACCATCCTGGAGGAGGCCTCCAGGCCGGCTCTCCGAAAGGTCCATTCCAATCCAAAGGCAAGTAGACCCCAAAGTCCAAACAATCCAAGACAAAGAGCACTCCCCAGGCAAAAACCCAACTGCAATTCCTTTCTTCTAGCCTACACACAAGAGAATTGTACAGGAGGCTTCTCAATAGTGAGCAAGGGTTGGTGTGTAAGGGAACTTTAAATACTGAAAGGAAAGGGATGTGGTAGGATAATTGGTTTGGGAGTGAGAATTTGTGGAATCTGGTGCATGTGGGAATGTGATGGGTTCAATTAGGAGTGAGATTGTGAAACAGTGCGTTTGGGAATGCAACGCCATTTGCGAGGGAGAGTGTGGGGTGTGACACAGATGTCATCGTGCAGCAGGTATTTGGAGTCACTTTAATGATAATACTCTATTGATCTTAAATTTTACAACTGTGAATGACTTGGAGACATCATTACTCAATAATTTAATTGACTGTTGTACTTAATTTGTGCCAGAGATCACTGCAGGTTTAGCTCTGGGATGTCTCACTATGATACTGTCCATAATCAGGACCCCTTAGCACAACTTCCACACCTCATGATGTCATGAAAAAATTGACGTGTCAATCATTTAAAGGTAAATCATTTTTACCTTGTTGATTCCTCAGTTACTTAGTTACACTTCTTTGAAATCCTCATTTGTACACTATGTATGACTTGAAGTTTAAAAAAAGAACAAGGCCAGTCAGGAATTGAAAGGGACTGAAATGGGGCAGATTTTCCATTCCAATGTTGCATACAACATGAGATGAAGGTTGAAGAACACATTGGTAGGGATCTTATACAATTTCTCTATACAGAATCTTTCCAGATCTTTGATATCCTTCAACTTGTATGGAGTGTCTTCTTCATTTCAAACCACAGGTTTCCAATGGGGTTCAAGTCTACAGTCTGAGATGGCCATTACAAAATGCTGATTTTGTGGTCAATTAAATATTTCTTTGTGGATTTTGATGTGTGCCTGGAGTCATTGTTTTGCTGGAAGAAGCACTTGTGGCCTAGCTTAAGCATCTTGGTGAGACAACCAGATGTTTGGCTAAAATGCCCTGCTATTTGGCAGAGTTCATGATACTGATGACCTTAAGAAAGGCCCAGGACCATTGGAAGAAAAGAGCCCCATTACATCAAAAATCCAAAGTAGGAATGATGTTATTTTCAGTATATACATCCTTCTTTTGACACCAAACCCACCGCTGGTGTGTTTGGCCATAAAGCTCTATTTTTATCTAATTTGACCACAGCACCTGCTTCCAATGCAAGTTCTTAATTGAATGGCCTAAGAGTGGTAAGGGGTATATTTAGTTTTATATGTATTTTTCCTATCCATTGCCTGATTTATGAAGGTCAACAGACCGTTGTTGTTAAGGTGACTATATATACAGCAGTACAGGCAATTGGGAGATCATACAGTCAGATTCTAAAATCCTATGAACCTAACATTATGTCTATCAGAGAGAACTGTTTCAAAATTAGAGAAGGCTTAATAATATATAAATATTTCAAATTTCTAGCATGTTATTAAACGTGATGGGTAACATATGTCTCGCGTTGATTAGTCCTGCCACAATATAGCATCAAAAGAAACGTATTATTCTTTTTATACATGTACATGTCTGAGAAAGTAAAGTAAATAGATTTTTATATTAAATAAATACTTTGTGATTGTTTTAATGAATTGATCATTCAATCATTCATCGGCAGTTGCAAAAGTTAGAAAGTTGATTAGGCACAGGTGATAAAGTGTTTTAACCTGTTGAATGCCAAGCCTGGTGAAAATGAAGAAAAAAACACAGAGAGGGACCAAATGCACCCTGATTATCAAGTGGCGAATGCTACTACTGATGGGTGACCTTATTTTCAAGAACAAGAAGGTTGAACACTTACTTTACTTCAACAACTTCAGAACAGAATTTGAACACAATAAATAAAAAATAAATTTTAAAGAATTTTGATCACATATGCAAGATGAGCAATGCATACACATGAATATAAAAAAAGAAAAAAACTAATATTTTCATTTCACATTCAATCAGAATTACATGAGGAAATAAACCAATTAAATATACACTATATATATTTTTGATATAATCTAGTGTATGTGAAACAAAGAGTATCTTTAGGCAAAAAAGATATAAATCATTGCTAGTATTTTAGTATGTCACACCTTACAAAATGTCCATTATTTTCATAAAGCCTTCTTGACTATTACATTATATTCTCTCTATTAAATTATCTGATGTGTTCTTGGAAGTATTATAAAACTTTTTTATAATATACAAGACAAATATCTTAATATTCCTCAGTTGTGTTAGTTTAATAAATACATTGAATACGGCATATCAATCACGCAGAAATAATTGCTATTGGCTCATATAATGCCTGTGATGTTAAGGCTATCTTAAGAACATTTCATTCTAATGAGTCACACGCTTCTTTTATTGCTCTGCACTCAGGGCAAACAAATCCTGTGCTTGGTTATGTTGTAGAATCCAAAATTGGTAGACTACATGTTGGCCTTTAAAAACACTCCCACAGCACCACAGCAATTAATATGTAACTCTTTGATAACGACACCTCAGATCCAAGGTTACCCTTTAATTTCAGGACACAGAAGAAAACATGATACTTGCATCTGTTGTTCTGCAAAGTAATATGAGCTAGCACCACAAGCTAAGCTCTTCTCTCATTTTTTTTTCTTTTGTGGTGCCAACACTCCATACTCAGGAAGTGCCATTCACATCACAATGAGTAATGGAACACAGAACATGCAAGGTGAAGTTCTGACTCTTTGGAAAGAAAAAAAGTCCTCATGCCACCTGCCAATAAATAGTACAGCACTGTGGTGTAGTCTCCTGAGATGAGGCTCTTGAATGCCATCAATACAGAGCACATTGCAGAATGAACAGAATTGTAAAATTACCCTCCCCCATGCTTTCAAGCTCTTTTCAAAAAAGGCTGGGTGAGATGGAGATCTTGTGTCAGTTGTTCACAAATAAACAACACTGGGGAGATGGAATGGGTATCTTGTATTTCCACAACTTCTGTCATTACGCATTGTGGCTGTGCAGCAGGAGACAGTAAACATACAGCTAACAGCACTTATAAAGAACACCTGCATTTCTGTTACATACAGAAGAGTGCATTTTGCATCTGCAGTAAGTCTTTTTACTCTCATTTTGTGGATCTATGAATAGTCTTTTCTGTTTGATTTCTCTACTCCATGGTAGCCTCATTGCACAGAAGGAGGGCATTCTATCCAAAGAATATGATCATTGATCTGGACTAAGATACTCCTTTCATACTTCTGTTGAATTTGTCAACAGAATTTGTCTTGGTCACTGTAAATGTTTTTTATCTCTGCTGCTGTTAACACAATCAGTGCTGACAAACTTCAAAGGTAAATAACAACTGACAATATTAAAGTGAAAGGAATTGTTATGCTCTCAAAGTTTTAATTATGCTGCTTTTATGTCCATATAAAGGGGACTTCTTTCTATTTAAATCTAAATATTATTAGTTTTATGTGTAGTTTTTAGTTAATATATTTTTAGTTTAATTACAATTCAGGAAACGTTTTGACACATTATGCAACATTGGAATGACTGAATAATAAAACAAAAATTAAAAATCAGTCAGCATGTAACTAATTTATGATATATGGAATGATTTTGTTTATTGAAAACTGTAATTTCAATTATACTTACTAAGTTACCAAATAAATATATTTTGTTTGTTGTATGTCGCTTGCAACAAATTACTTAGATTAAACACATATTGTTTAAATATTTATTTTATTTTCTATATATTTATCCTGCATGACTGTTTTCAGTTTATTTTGACATTGTAACCATTTTACATCACTTGCACCAAAAAATATTAGAAAATTCCCAGATACATATTTAAAAATAAAAAAACTGTTTTCTGTTAAAGCTATAATAAAATAGTAGTAAATATGCAAATATATAATTATAATTATGCTCTAGAGTATATGTACAGTATGTAAATATCATTACTTTTTATGTATGATGTCATAACTACCAGGTTCAGCTAAATTTGTATCACATATTAAAATATTTGTCAGTTGGAATGGGGGAAATATAAGTAGCTATATGTATTTAAGAAAATGTACAATATACTAAACAATTGAAGGGAAATAAAATATTGACATTTTTATAAAAGCTGAAAATATTGTTTAGTATTTCTTCACATAAACATATATTTTACTTATACAGTATGAAAATTAATGTTTATTACAATATATGTACATATACAATAAAGACCATTTCCAGTGAGCCAATCAGTTGTTTTCAGAAATCTCAGCTTTTACTGACCAATATAACAAAAATACATAAGTAATTTCAATTTTCCACCACATATAAATCAAATCAAGTGAGGATAAAAAGTATTTGATGTCTAAATCACTGACACTCTGAAGATTTATGCAATCAAATAAAACTGAGGACTTAGGGATGGAAAACTGGAGGTAATTGAACTGCATGATGCAAGGACACCCATGTCTTCAAGTGCTTATTTCTTGGAAAAGATAAATGGAGTAAACAAAGTACTCTCCCTTAGAAGTGTATATAATTCAGAAATAACCGAACGACTCAGACAAACACAAAATGGAATTAATACGTTTTTCTGAAAACGTTAGTTGTCCTTGATGACATCATTTATTTTCATTGCAGTGTATCTTTTTTGACAATTATTTTCTTTTCAAAAAATATTTGTAACATTTTCTGTATCACAGCCTTAACAACACCACAGAATGCACAGTATATGATGCCATTTCAGGATGAGGAAAGATCGGTATTTAGTAAGTGTATCTAAACATTTAATAGAATAGTGCAAAACAAAGCATGAAAATATTGTAGATAAAAGCAATTTGGAATTAGATTTTGTGTACAATTATGTTGTTTAACTTGCAAAGTTTTCATCAATATACAGTACAATGCCAATGGAATGATTTTCCATTTTAGCATCCTGCAAAAATATTTTAATTGGAACAATTGGTGATTCTCATAGCCAATCTCTGCTCTGTGCTGATGTAAAACTTTTCAAAGTCAGTGAAAACAATTAAAGTGTCTATAAATTGCTTTGTAGATACAAAAGCTTAACATATACTATGGTATCCTGCTGCTTCTGTTCATTTATTTTAATGGACTGAACCAGTGAGTCCAACCAAACTGCAATTATAAAGTTAGTTCTTGCAGGGGCAACTGCTAAAGTTACTGTACTTTCTGAACTAAAATGTACTACACCTGGGTTTTGTTTTCAGTAGTTTCTGTGTGTTCATATTTGTTTTTTTCCCATAGCTTTGTCTCTTGATTGTAAATGTGTTTTTGCTTGCACTACATTATGTAAGTAAACAAGGCTGCCTTTTCCCTCAGATCTTGACACTGTAATTTAGAGAGAGCTGGCAGTGTGCTCTCTTATGTGATTGGAACTATGCACATGTTCATAAATTCTACTTAATCCAGTTATGATATTTTGGTAGAAGCAGCAATTAAATTTTGGGGGCAATTATTTTAATTAGAATTAATTAACATGTAAAATACAAACAAAATTATATTCGTTATAAATTTTAAGTGTTGGCATTGGCTCAGAATTGTACAATAATGTCTATTTCCCTTAATCAAAGTGCAGTGAATTTTAAAAATAATGCCAATGGATCAAGTTTAACAAGTGCTTTATATGCCTCAGAAGAAGAACATTTATGTTAAGAGATCCCTCAGGAGTTTTCCATTTAATTGACCTCCAGTAGTTCAAACAAAATTAAAGATACTTCATTTCCTTCCAGTCTCACCCCTTCTTCCTCAAATTTGGATTTCTTTTATATGAACAAACATCTTTTCTCAGCAATGCAATCCAACAGATAGAAACAGTGGTTGTCACTACCTCCTTACAGATACCAGGTCTCCATAAGGAGGTCCCATCTCAATGGGCAAAATGACCTCCTTCATCTGTGGCCTTTCTTATGTTGTCATGTTCTGTGTCTCAAAACCACCATTCTCATCATTCATGCTATTCTGCTACTAGTTAACTGCTGTATTGGAATTAAATTGAATTGCAGATCAATTTATACGCTTATAAATCCAGAATGTATTACATGTCTTTTTTGTTACTTGTTTTAGAAGATGAACATGTCATGTCGTGAGGTGCTGATTCACGATAGACGTACAATAAAAAGTTACTGGGAACAGATAATTGAACGACACTGTCAAATTGCTGAAAATGAAGATGCAAGAATGAAGAACAGTGCCTTGTCCAAGTAAGCATATTGAGTGTGTTCTATAGACTAGCATTTGTGATCAGGTTTTCAGAATTTAAAATTAAACATTTAGAAATTAAAACTCAGTGCTGATGTTTTGTCCATTATGTAGATCCTTGCAAAGCACAATGGGAACCAATGAAAATAATGGATTATCTTGTTTTACCCCCAGGGCTGTGCACTTAGACTGTAAATAGCAAAAGGTCCACCCCAAGATCTGTATACAATATCATTAACTCATTCACATGTATTTTATAGTTGATGAACCACTGGACATATGGTTCAGAGAAAATAAGTGCTTATTAAGCCAACAAAAAGCACAAAATAATATGGGCTTAGGAAATAGATGTACAGTACATAGCACCCTCCATAAGTATTGGGACAGTAAAGTTAAAAATGGCTATGTTTGCTTTATACTCAAGCATTTTGGATTTAAGATGAAAAGATTAATAATGAGCTAAAAGTACAGAATGTCACCTTCAATTCTGGGTATATGGTGCTAATGTTTTAATATAAGTTATTTGATTTTTTTATGTGTTTGTACACATCAGATAAATTAATTAGTTTGCGGAGATGTGTGGAGTAGTAGTTAGTGCTCTGGACTCCTGAATGGAAGATTATGGGTTTAGATCACATGTGGAGACACGTGTATACTTTTGAGCAACCAGTCTCATCCAGCCAACCCAACTCAATAAATGAGAACCAACATCTGTATTAAAAATCCTGTAAGCCACATGAAAGTGTCAGGCAAAAGGAATCAACAACACCCAATTTTATATAGATCTCAAATTAGATTTGCCAATAATTAGCTTGAGCTAAACACTACAATACAAGGGAGAAGAAGGGCCATCCTGTGGTCATATTCCTCTGACACACTCATTTGTCAGAGCAATCTAGCTTTTTTAACCCTCCAAGCTCCTCCTGAGGAGTTAGTTGCAATTAGAAGAGCGATGTCACTCATGTCACTGCTGTCTTGCAGGAGTCTGGCAGTTTCCAGAATTTGCTGTCAAATACCTTGGATGCCAAAAGCTCATCTAACCTGGGTGGGTTGGAATCCCAAATCTTTACTGGTTAAGCCAACTCCAGCTTTCTAATTTAATTGCATTTAAATTAGTGTTTGGGACAGAAATTACTATATATATGCCTAAAACATTTAAATGTGTAGCATGTGGATTCTCATATTTTCTAAAAAGTTAAGATCACTTATAAGTTAATGTTTTAATTGTGATTGAAGGTCTGATCTAGAGAGGTGAATGTACCTTTTAAATTATTTTAATTTTGTGAAAAAAAAATGCAAAAATAACACCTAGAAGAAAATACCACCGTGACAATAGCAGAATAATCCAGAGCTTTGTACATTATTATTAAATGTTGGACTTTTTTCGTTGTTTAGAGTACACTTTCTGTTGAAAATACAGTAACAATAGTAGAAGAAAATGTGTAAATAACATGTTTTTTTTACAAACCAACTGTAGCTAATGTTCATTACATTGTTGGTCTTATTAGACTTATTATTAGATTTATAACTTTCTATTTAAGATTTTTTTCGGGGTTTATAAGTTTCTTTTGCCGTAACACTGCCTGTGTTATGTGTTTGCTTTCACTACAAGAGCATTATAAATGTGTTTAGGACAGGAGAAATAGAGGCCATGAAAGTTAAATTGATGATCAAAGATAACCCATTCAACAACAATACTGAAGATCTTCATGGTATCTTTCTTCTAATTTTTGTACTCTTATCTCTGTTTAAACAACCTTGCTGTTAAAAATACTACTGTGCCCTTAATCTGACCAGCTGTCAATCCCCACTTACTACTTTTATCTTAACTACAGTTCTTCAGCCCAAGGGCACTGACCAAGTACAATTAACTCAATTCTAAAACAAAAAAAAAGAAAAGTGAAGTTCAAAATCATTGTGCTGCCTTCCACTGTTACCTGCCTATAACCTCTCACAGTTTATAACCTCATTGGAATGTTATGCCCTGTGCTTCACATGAGACTGAAGAAGACTGTAACAGGCAGACTGTTACAGTGGGAGGCTATTGCAATTGAATAGATTTAAAAAAACAATGATAGCACAACGTTAGTGTTCTATAACATAGATTATTAGCAGCTGTGAGTGTTAACAAGACAAGGAGAGTATTCTAACCTGCAAACATTGCAGTAGAATAGCAGAAAAATATTTATTTGGATAAGATCTTTACATTGTTATATGATTTATGGTATAAATGTACTGATTATTCTCGGTTTGGCTACATTTACCAAATTTGCCCAATTTTGAAAATTGTAGTTTTCCCTTTACTAATAAGCTATTCTTTCTATGTGTTTGATCTAAATCTACTGACTGTTTCAAAATCTATCATGTTTGTGAACATTTTCAATCTTTTGTTATGTAGAATTTTCACTACTCAGCTTTTGTATAAAATAAATGACAACAGTACAAATTTATTTGTAAACAATACCATATTTGTTAAACATTGCCAGTATATAAATCAGTATGTAAAATTGTGTATGCTCAGTAAATCTGTAACAGCCAAAATAAATAATGTACATTTCTTTAATGAAATTCTGTCTTTGTTGTACTACATATACAGATATTTAAGGCTGATGTCCAAGTTCACCTGTGCAAGGGATATGAGCATTTACTGAAAACTTCAAAATTGCATGCAATGTCACAGATCACAGAAATAATGACATTAAAATACTTTTTTAACTCAGAAATGAACAGCTGAGGCATACCCTTTTGGAAAAATCCGTAGCCTAATTTAATATATGCACCAAGCTGTCTTTAATTAACAGCTGCTCTTATTTATATGTGTTGCAATTTGCAACTCGAGTTACCAAGACAACCTAATTTGTAGCCTCCAAGAATAATTAACAATTTATAATTATTAAGCTTTTACAAGCATTGCATATTAAAAATGAAAGTGCCTTCACATTGCTGCAATGTTAAGACATTCTATTTAAGTTCAACAGGCTGGAATGCTCACTGGAATTCAATGTGATAATCAGAGACCTTTGAGTAATTTCACGCATGCTGTTTTTCCATGCTGTGGTGTTATATGATACATTTGTTTTATTGTAAGGTCAGGGGATTATAGAATAGTTCTGTAAATAACACAAACTTGTGATAAAGTACATAACACCCCTCTGTGATCATTTGACTTATCAATGTGAATCAGCTGGCTTTGCATTCAGAAATGTGAGACTCCCTCTGAGGTTCATGAGGCTCAAGGCCTGTACTTAACACTTATATTTAAGGTCAGATACGTGACTTTATTTCTTTCAGCATCCAGAAAAGAAATTGAGCAAGATGTATAAATTCAAGAAGACATGCTTGAAGCTGAAGCCAGCTATCTTAACTAATGCCTTATCTTGACACAGGTTGCGGGGTGACTGGATCACAAAACTTGAAAGCCGAACAAAGCACCTGAAGAGCTTTAATGAGGATCTCCTAAAAAAGAAGAGAGTAGCCCAGATGACGTCAAGCGTAGGTTAATGCACCTGAATATACTGCATTACACAGGAGGTAGTAGTTAGCAGTTTGGCATTCCATAGTTCTCTAAATTATTTCAGACAACAGATGTTACAACTTTAGATTCACTGTTAAAGTGATAGTCTTTACTTTCCAGACATATAAAACATAGAAACGTTTTACCCTTTCTAATTATTGATTGCCATACTTGCCATAAGTGATTTATTCTAATCTACTGACTGTTATGGAATCAATTGATTTCTTGGCAAGAATTTTACCGTAACTGGAAGAATATGGAGTCTCATAGATGTTTTCATTTTTCCTTCAATTCAATTCAACGTGAAAATTAAGGCTTTAAAAAACAGATGTGTAGTACCCATAGTATAGTAACTATAGTTACTAGTATCTATAGGAAAACTTGCAAGTCATCTGCCTTGCTCTATAACTCTAGGCAACTAACCTACAAGTACTTAAAATATATAGAAAGAACATAGATCACACTATGGTTAATTTAGCTACTCAAAGTTTTTTATTTGTCACTTCTTTTTTATTTTTATTCATTTCTTCTTACAAAATTAAAAAGAGGTTATACTGAAGAGCATAAATAGGCAGAAATAATCTCTGTCGTATGTCACACAGGCGATAATTGTTCTCGCCAGGATCTGCAGCTGTGGGTTTTTTATTGGAATTAATTTCTCAGAGTTTGTGCATACCAATTTTAAACTGAGAAAATGTTATATTAATAACTGCTAAGTTTTAAACAATACATCCTACACTGCTGTATGTCTTGTTATCAGTAGATCAGATAGTTAAGTACTCGGCTTAAAGCTGTCACAATTGTCAAAATGTTAATGACCGACTGACTACATGAATGTCAAATTTGCTGAGGTGGTTCACATAAGTTAAATTAAGGTGTGAGTGTGTAAGTGAAAGAAGGGCTTACAGTCAGTAATCAAAAATATAAATATGGACATCAATTTGTATATGTACACTTTTATTTTGCTTTATTCAAGGAAGAGTGATATTATGAATGTATTAACGTTAAAGTTGTTAATAAAGTATAATGTTTTAATGCTAGAAAAGAGTTAAATTTGGTTTGAGATTTTGGATGTTAAATTGAAAGAATTTGATGATATTGGGGAACCATGTTTACAGTTACTCTTAAATTAAGGGGTGACAAGGAAAGGAAATGAAAGAACTGCAAAAGAGGCAAGAATGTAACGAAAAAAAACAATTAATGTCAGACGCTTGTGTCAAACTGTAACAAGGACAAAAAGCAAATGCAGTAATGGAAATTTTAATTAGATGAAACATGAAATCTCTTACCTAAAGAAATACTTCACTCTTGGAAAACTGAACCCATAGTCACTAGAGATCCGTAAAGTGGTGCAATAGGCTACACAGAACTATAGTTTCTGCCCCATAAAACATTAACAAAGAAAGTTCAAAACATCAGCTGACTGAATGTTATCATCTTATCATCCTAATCCACACAGAAGGACAGGGAAAAGCAAATTGTAATCCTAAAGGGTGTCGTGGAATTTTATCAAAGAAGAGCCAGGAGAGGTATTCTCATTCACTCAGTAAGGTCTTTATTCATATTGCAAGATGGGAGCCCTGCTGTCACTCTGCAGATTGCGTCAGAGACTCAATTTGTTACAAGCAGTACAGGGTTTTTATAAGATGTTGCGCTATAAGAGAAAGCTCAGCACTTTGTCCTTCTAACACTTCCGCTTTCCCTAAAACAAAACAGATTACATCATAAAAACGAAAGAAGAAGCACCAATAGATTTGTTTTTCAAAGCTTATCAGTTACTTTCGGCTAATCTAATGACCCAGACAGCATATATTGTTTTGGTACATTATCTTCTAAAGTAACCTAAACACTGCGTACTTTGTTGATGTACTGTTTTCTAAAAATCTGCCCGTAGCACAGCAGTTACATCCTTGAAATATATTTTCTAAAAGCACCAATATATTTTTTGCAAAGCTCTCTACATTTTCAGAATCAATTTACTTATTAGATTCCATTTCAAGGGGCACTTTATTGTTGAACAGAGTTTATATTTAAGGATGTTAGTCAATGTATATCATAATTACCAACAAAATATTTTAGACAGTGGGAGATCATTAAATGTTTTGGGGTAAAGATTAGAAGTAGTATCTGAAAAAAAAAACTAAACATCTGTTTTACTGAATTGCAGTTTAGCTATTTTTCAAAAACCATGACATGCCCTGAATGAAACTAAGTAAATACAAGCCTGTAAGAAAGACAGATACTTGAGAAACAGAACTCGCTGTCACTAAGAAACTCAGTAATACATGACATTTGTTATATACAGTAGTTTTAGTACAAATGAATGTTATGCTTTTTACCTTGATATAGCTTTTGCGATTTTCTTCCTCCCACAATAAACATTGAATTATGCATATCAAAATGATGTTTGTTTTTCTTACTAGAAGTTCAGGATTTTTAGTAAGACCTGTGTGGTTTTGTTTTTGAAAAAGAGATGCAACACTTTAAAAGTAATTCTGAAGTTTGGGATGTTTTTGAAAAGATAAAAGAAAGTTGGTTGCGATCATCAACAGGAAAAGCAGAATGAAAATGCATGGATGGAAAACTTGAGGGAGATACCAATTGCTAATTAAATTAGATAAGATAATAGAGCATAATTAGGGAATGAACACAGTTTTAACAGATAACAATCAGAAGAGTGGGTTGTTATATGAATTTCATGACTTTGTTACCCACAGAGGAAAGCTTTTCATTAAGAGCACTGGTTTAGAAAAAAATGTATCTAGAGTGAAAGCAAGGAAAGATAAAAGACTAAAGGTCAGTAAGAAAGTTATCTTTTTTTCTTATGGAAAAAAGATAAGGCTACTTATAGAAACCAGCAAAGACTGAAGTCTGTTCAAAGAAAGTTAACTACAACAGTAGGTCAAAGTAAGGCAAAAACATTAAATAGATCACCAATATTGAACTCCTGTTGAAAGTTTTGAAGAAATCTATCTTCATACTATTTCATCACAAATAAAAAAGTACAAATGGTGAAGATTAATAATTTATTGTGGTAAAAAAAATGTTATTGTGCTAACCTGAGTCATTCACAGAAGTATTGTTAGTGTATTTCTTCAGAATGAACCATGAAAACAAAATAGAGGACACAACTGGAAACTAAGCGCAAGTGTATTTTCAGAATGGACAACAACAGGATTGACATCTTTACTTAAAGGGCTGTGGGAAGACAGATCAAGCAACCAAGACATGTTGTTGAACCTGATACCCTGGTTTCTTTCAAGAAATATCTGGATAAGATCTTTGGATCAATTACAGTATCTACTAACTAGCAAACGAACTAGATGGGCCAAGTGGCCTCTGCCTGTTTGTAACCATTCTTAGATTCTTAATTCAGGTGGATTCATTGCTTTCTTTCAATTAAATGCATGACACTGCCCATGAAACTGCTTACTTGTCACAAATAATAATAAGTAATTACAGTATACACAATATGTTGCAAATGTATTCACTCTTGTCTATATGTACAAAAAGACCGCTTTTTCCAATACATAGTCAAGAGGAGCTGGAGCGTAACCCTGCAAGCAATTAGTGCAAAGTGGGATACCCCCCAGATGAGATGCCAGTGCATCAGTCAATCACAGAGCACAGACGCAGTCAAACACTCACAGCAGTTTCCTAGAAGTCAATTGACCTACCAATATGTTTTTGAACTGTAGGAGGAAACCTGAAACCCACACATACAGTACATAGGGAGAACATGTAAACTCGGCCGCAATGCTTATCAATGCATCACCATGCCGCCCCTCACCCCTGTGCAATGATGATGATGTACCATTTTGTTGAATTCCAAATTATGTATTGTACAGAAACATCATTGTTAAAATGTGTAATTATAACTTGAGTGCTAAAACCAAACACTTTAATGGGTGAAAAAATTAAACTATTAATATAAAAAAACTAAAATATTATATGTCATATATATTCACCCCCCTCCCCATAAGCCTTACTTGGTGGAAGCACCTTTTTAAATAAATCTGTACCAAGTCTGAATACCAAAAAGGTGTGAATTTCCCATTCTTCTTTGCAATTTTGATCGTCTATCAGATTTACAGCAGGACTTTGACTGGAAGGGAAGGACATTCCCTTTCTTCCTGTTCCTTTGTAGCTCTGGGTCATTATCCTGCTGAAAGGTGAATTTTTGTTGTACTTTAGGAGAGCAAACCAGGTTTTCCTTTCATATGTGTCTGTATTTTCTATGTATTCTTCCCTATGTCTTTACAATCTTACAAGTCCCTGCTGATTAGAAGATACCCCATACCATAATGCTGCCTCCACCATGCTTCACATCTAGAAATAAGTGTTAACTGGGTAATGTACCGTGTTGGGTTTGCACTAGATGTAACACTTTGAATGTAATGTAAAGAAGTTCAGTATGTTCCAATATTGTCTCATCTCACTTACAATTAAATTATTATATTATAAGTGTTTATGAAGTAAGCCAAATCAAAATCTTTGTATCATTTTAGTACAGAGACAGGGTAATGCTTATATAATTTCATAATGATTTGCTTTATTAGAAAAACATGAGTAAACTTTGAGCATTAGATTACACAAAAAATAGAGGTATTTTGTGACTTTTGAATTTAAAAAATTGGTTTAAAGGTTTGTAATGTGCATTTCCTGAGCAGGTATGAACATTTATTGAAGTTCTGGAATAGATGTTTTAATAAATAGATGCCTGCCATCTCTTATTATGAAATGTAGCCTCTAGTTACTGACAGAGTGCTGACAGACACTCAGCTTTTGCTGAACCTCTGACCCTATGACAATTTTTTTTTGTAGATGCTTTTGAGCAACATGTTTGTCAGCTATATGACAGATTTAAGACCAGCTAGATAATAATGAACACAAACATTCTTAGAGAATTGCATTTCATTTAGAATGAATATTAAAAACTAATATCTATAGTACAAATACTATCATTTAAGCCTTAAACACGCACTGATGGTAGTGTTGGAATAAAACATTACAATTGTTTACTTAATTTCAAACAACAAAATGCATAACGCATCAACACATTAAACAGATGCTTGTAAGATGGCTCTGAATAAAAGATGTGATCAAGTAAGGGAAAAAGAATTTCCTGTCACAGACATCCACCAGATGGACAAACAAACTCAGTTCCTACTGGTGAGCTATGGGTAGATGAAAAACATAGGTGACATCCAGTATTGCAGCTGGGCATTGGTTAGCATTGCTGCCTCTCCTAGGGTCAATTTCCGACCTGGAGTGTTCACATGGATTTCTACCAGATGCTCTGGTTTCCTCCAACAGTCCAAAGACATACTTTTTTTTCCTATCAAAATGAACTTTATTTTTGAAAAACACATTTCACAATAGTAAACATTCTCACAATATGAGAATCTTTACTCATATTAAACAAAATCAAAGAGGCTAAGGAATTTCTACAGCTGACAGCTCCACATCATCTTCCCTTCATAACTAACCTCATTAGATCTCTCAACTCTAAACTCTACCAGTTTCTCACTACAGAGAAGGACTAAAAACTCAGTCGTCTTCTACAGAAGAAAACCATCAACACCCCAAACACCTTCACCAATCCCAACCTTGTTGTCACTATACCTTCTGACCTTTCCCTTTCACAGGATGAGCAATCTCTCCTCAGCAAAGGCCTCAGTTTTGTACCAGTTCCCAGGAAGCTGGACATCCCCCAGACCAATGTCGACCTTAACCGCTTTTACCGCAGGATCCGTCTCAGAGCACATTTTGCTGACGATTCCTCTTCACAGGCAGCTGATAACAACCTGGTGATTGATGTCATTAACAACATTAATCCCAAACAGAGCTGTTGGACTCCCCCCTCTGGTAGTTTTCCACCAGTCAATTATTTCATTAACCAATGCACCAATCAAGCTCCCAAGGCACTCTCTATACCCAGTAAACACAGGTCCAACCTCACCCAAGGAGAAAATCAGGCGCTCCAATCTCCAACAGGGATGATATCGTCATCAAACCAGCGGACAAAGGAGGCGCTGTTGTGGTGTGGCGTAAGGACCTATGTATCTTTGAAGCCTCTAGACAACTAACTGACATTTCTGCCTACCTCCCTCTCCAACAGGACCCTACCACTGACTACCAAAAGGAAGTGATATCCACCATTTCCCTTCTTATCAGCAGTAATGCGCTCCCCCAGGAGGCGAATTGAACATCATTGAACATCCGCAGGTATCTCAATTTTACCTCCTCCCCAAAATCCACAAACCGGACAACCCTGGACACCCCATCGTATCAGCATGTAACTGTCCAACTACTTACAGTGCCTTGCGAAAGTATTCGGCCCCCTTGAACTTTTCAACCTTTTGCCACATTTCAGGCTTCAAACATAAAGATATAAATTTTTTATTTTATGTGAAGAATCGCCAACAAGTGGGACACAATTGTGAAGTGGAACGAAATCTATTGGATTTTTGAAACTTTTTTAACTAATAAAAAAATGAAAAGTGGGGCGTGCAAAATTATTCGGCCCCTTTACTTTCAGTGCAGCAAACTCACTCCAGAAGTTCAGCGAGGATCTCTGAATGATCCAATGTTGTCCTAAATGACTGATGGTGATAAATAGAATCCACCTGTGTGTAATCAAGTCTCTGTATAAATGCACCTGCTCTGTGATAGTCTCAAGGTTCTGTTGAAAGCGCAGAGAGCATCATGAAGACCAAGGAACACACCAGGCAGGTCCGTAATACTGTTGTGGAGAAGTTTAAAGCCGGATTTGGATACAAAAAGATTTCCCAAGCTTCAAACATCCCAAGGAGCACTGTGCAAGCGATCATCTTGAAATGGAAGGAGTATCAGACCACTGCAAATCTACCAAGACCTGGCCGTCCCTCTAAACTTTCAGCTCAGACAAGGAGAAGACTGATCAGAGATGCAGCCAAGAGGCCCATGATCACTCTGGATGAACTGCAGAGAACTACAGCTGAGGTGGGAGAGTCTGTCCATAGGACAACAATCAGTCTTACACTGCACAAATCTGGCCTTTATGGAAGAGTGGCAAGAAGAAAGCCATTTCTCAAAGATATCCATAAAAAGTCTCGTCTAAAGTTTGCCACAAGCCACCTGGGAGACACCCCAAACATGTGGAAGAAGGTGCTCTGGTCAGATGAAACCAAAATCGAACTTTTTGGCCACAATGCAAAACGATATGTTTGGCGTAAAAGCAACACAGCTCATCACCCTCAACACACCATCCCCACTGTCAAACATGGTGGTGGCAGCATCATGGTTTGGGCCTGCTTTTCTTCAGCAGGGACAGGGAAGATGGTTAAAATTGAGGGGAAGATGGATGCAGCCAAATACAGGACCATTCTGGATGAAAACCTGTTGGAGTCTGCAAAAGACCTGAAACTGGGACGGAGATTTATCTTCCAACAAGACAATGATCCCAAACATACAGCAAAATCTACAAAGGAATGGTTCACAAATAAACGTATCCAGGTGTTTGAATGGCCAAGTCAAAGTCCAGACCTGAATCCAATCGAGAATCTGTGGAAAGAGCTGAAAACTGCTGTTCACAAACGCTCTCCATCCAACCTCACTGAGCTCGAGCTGTTTTGCAAGGAAGAATGGGCAAGAATTTCAGTCTCTCGATGTGCAAAACTGATAGAGACATACCCCAAGCGACTTGCAGCTGTAATCGCAGCAAAAGGTGGCTCTACAAAGTATTAACGCAAGGGGGCCGAATAATTTTGCACGCCCCACTTTTCATTTTTTTATTAGTTAAAAAAGTTTCAAAAATCCAATAGATTTCGTTCCACTTCACAATTGTGTCCCACTTGTTGGTGATTCTTCACATAAAATAAAAAATTAATATCTTTATGTTTGAAACCTGAAATGTGGCAAAAGGTTGAAAAGTTCAAGGGGGCCGAATACTTTCGCAAGGCACTGTACATCTCAGCCTTTCTCGACAGCCTCATGAGACTGCTGGTTGAAGACATCAAAGACACCAGCCACGCGCTCCAACTTTTTATGATTTCCAATTTCAGGGCACCGAATACTACATTTTTACCACGGACATCACATCTCTTTACACCGTCATCCCCCATAATGACGGCCTTACAGCCCTCAAGCACACGCTGGACAAACGCACAGTGCTTGATCCACCCACCCACACCCTGGTACGCCTTGCAGAATTGGTCCTCACACTGAACGCATTCTCTTTCTATAATCTTTTTTACAAACAGGTGAGTGGAGTTGCCATGGGCACCAGAATGGGACCCAGCTATGCAAATATTTTTGTCGGCTGGGTAGAAGAATGGTTCTTCACTTCCTACACTGGCTATGTCCCTGACCTCTACAAGCGATATATTGATGACTGCGTCAGTGCCGCCACGTGTTCCAACGATCAGCTTGAGTGCTTCCTGCACCATTCACCAACTTCCACCCGTCCCTCAAATATACGGTTAACATATCTTCCACTGCTCTTCCGTTTCTAGACATAAACTTCTCCATCAACTACCCCCGACTCTCCACTTCGGTTTATTACAAACCCACGGATTCACACAGCTATCTCTTGTATAGCTCATTTCACCCCAAACACACTAAAAACTCTCTCCCTTTTTCACAGTTCCTTCGGCTACAACGATTATGCAGCAACGACCTCGACTTCGAGAACCAAGCCCTCAAAATGTACTCCTTTTTCATCAACAGAGGATACCCCAGCAGTGTTATTAACAAGGCCCTTGCCCGAGCCAAAAACACCCCTCGGACCACCAACCCAATCAGGAGCTCCCGCCGTAACAACCGCATTCCTTTGGTGCTTCCCTACCACCCTAACACACTTCCTATCCCCAGGACTACTAACGACAACGTTTTCCATCCTACAGGATGATCCCTCCATTGGGGCCCTTTTTTCTGACCACCCCATCATCTCATATCGCCGAGCACCTAATCTGCGCAACCTTCTTGTTCACAGCTCCCTTGACCGCCCTCAGCAACCATCCACACCAGGCACTTTCCCTTGCAACAGAGCTCGCTGTTTCACCTGCAAGTATACATCCAACACCACACTCATTCAAGGCCCCTCAGGACAATTCCGCATACCCCAGAGGGTATCTTGTGCCTCCAGCAACCTTATTTACTGTATTTCTTGCAGTAAATGCCCAGCCATCTACATTGGAGAAACAGGAAGGAGACTCGGAGACCGCTTCAGAGAACATGTCAGGGCTGTGAAGATTAAAGATCTCTCCAAGCCTATTGTTTCTCATTTCACCTCTGATGGCCACGACCACTCTAATCTCTCCGTCTGTGTTCTCAAAGACGGTTTTCCGAACTCATACATCAGAAAGACTACCGAAACCAAACTTATCCTGCACCTAGGATACCGCCTACTGCCTTGTCTCTCTCACACCTGAAGAAGGCTCCACGGCCAAAACGTTGTGTTTTCTCTCTTCTTTTTTTCAGCATGGAATAAACCTATTACTTGTTCCTTTGTAACCTACGCATGCTGACGCAGCTACCCACCATTCTCACAATATGTACACGTTCTAACAAATTATGAAATTACCATCAAATAAAAACTTTCCAAAAGAGGTGACTGTCCATTTCAATCAATGCAAGTGGATGATGGGGCCAGATTGCGCAATTAAAGAGTCCCTCAAAGCCCTACCACTTGCTTTTGTCCATTAGCTCCTGTACAGGGCCCAAAGTCCTTTCCAGCACTCCCTCGACATGTAGAAGCCACAGTTCAAAGTAGACTGGTAGGTTAACTGGCTTCTGGGGAAAATGGCCCTTTCTGAGTGAGTTCATGTCTGTGTCTGCATGTGCCCTGCCATGGAAGGCATCCCATCCCATCTATGGTGTATCCTGCCTTGTGCCTGTTGTTTGCCAGAATAGACTCCAGCTTCCCCCATGGTTAGATGGTTAGAAATTGGATGGATAGATGTATTGTAGCTTAGATATTTATGATAATGCTGCTTGTGATGAGTGTTTAATTGAGAGACTTTAATAATGCAACAAATAAGAATAGTAACCAATTGGTCATTTTACATATAGCCATTCCCCCAGAATACTTTTTAATTTAGAAATCCTAGTCTGAGATCTATAAAAATACTGTGAAGTACCAGCCCTTTTATCTGTATGAAGACAGTAAGGATCAAAGATCTCTCTGAGCTGAAAGACTTCATTTTACCTCTCCCAGCCATGATTACATTGACTGTTCTGTTTGCTTCCTTCAGAGGGATTCTGATACAGCCACACCAGAAATACAAGAGAAGCCCCAAATACCCCTGAACTATGTTCACACCTTCCCTTACTTCTCAATTATATTTTATTTTCTTTATAAATGTACATATATATTAAATTCCGCTGGGATTCATGTCACAGATTTCCATCTTTTTGGATCCTCATTATCATCTCCAACTCATTCTCTTGATTCTGTCTTCCTTATCCACCCTTCAGCTTCATATTCTTACTCTCCACATTGTTCAAACATGCTTGAAGTAGGAAGAGGGCTCCACAGCTACTCTTCATTTTTAGTATTCATTGGTGTGGAATAGAGGTGCATATAACAGTGCCTCTTAACTCTTGTTAAAAGAGGTGCATATAACAGTGCCTCTTAACTCTTGTTAAAAAGATACAGTAATTTGAAGTCAGCAAATTTGACTGAATGTGCCTTAATGTGGTAATTTTGTCATTAGGGTTCTGTAATTGTGAGAAATACAAAAACAACAAACTGAAATTATGCTAATGGCCCCAGAATTAACTATTATACCCTAAAACACAGAAGTAGCTATTCTGTCACTGACTTGTTCTAATTACAGGTCTAGCTCATTCACCAGATACAAGAGACATTAATTTCGTAATAAAAATGTACTTCTTTGTGAATAAAATGTCATACTGTTTAATCCCACAGTTGCTTAAGAGGGTTGATTGTAACTATTTGCAGTTTTCCAAATATCCCCATGACAGCACAGTTGAAATTTAATGGCAGCATTCATGCCCATCACTGGTCACAAGTCACTAAATCCCACTCCACTGTCATTTATCTTTGTGGAAACTGTCAACAGATATAAAATAAATAGTTGTGGGATTTTTTTTTGCTGACTGGTTTTGACCAGACATTTACTATACAGAAAAATAACACTGGGGATTAAGAAATCAGTTCTTCAAACCATATGACATTGTTTTAAAAGCAATAAATAAGCTGTCATCTTGATAGGAAAGAAGTGTCTTAAATGAGCCATTTTAGTTACTTATAAAGGCTTCTAGATACATAAAACCAGTAAATGCTTTTTTAAACAACTGTATTTGATAATCATTTCTTTTGAAATGAATTTAATTGAAATGACAAAAAATAAAATCTTTCCATTAAAGGTTATGGTAGAGGTAATGAATGATCAGTATATCACCAAAAAATCTGTGGGACATTGATTTTAACAAAAAAAAAACACAGTGCGTTTTAGTGTGACAATCTTGAATTATTTGAAGAAATCAATCTTTTGACCTATAACAGCCAGAAGTTTTCAAATAAACTGTTTAGGACATCCTCATAAATTAACTGCTCTTCATTTATGTGGCCAGAACATACCTTGGCTATATATCTGCCTCTATACAACCTTTGCTTACAGAACGAGATAAACTTTTTTTGAGAAAAAATTGTTTATAAATCACATAAAAAAGGAAAGTACTACATGTACTTTTATCATTTTAATATTGTGCAGTGAATCACTTATTCATGATGATTATTGTTTCAAAGAAATGTATGAACTCTAGACATATGGTATGACATCACTTTTACAACAAGGAGGAATAATGTAGAGAAATCCAAAACAGAAATAGAACACAAATTAATGTTCAACTAATTAAAACTACAACATGCAAATCTTTTATAAGGATTGAAAAAAGTAACATGTAATATGTTATTTTTTAATATTACAATATTTTATTAGTGTGGCCATTTAATAGTAGAATAAGTAGGTTTAAATCGTTAAATACTATATTTATTGCAATCGGCTGATAATTTCCAAATTACACTGCATTAAATGCAAGGCACAATAATATAATAAGAGAGGTGAAGACTCTTATTTTCTTTAATCTTTCACTAAATAAATAACTGATAAATGCCTGGTATATGAATAAAAGTCACACAATTCCCCATTATTCCTTCATTAATTCCTCCTAGTATAGGAGCTAAACCATTTTAGTTTTTCATACAGACAGGCAGACTATTACCTGTAATCTAGCACTGTTAATTGACTGTTTACAACTCTAAGGTCAGAGTGCATTGTTACTCATTGTTACTCATCCTCCACCTCAATCAGCCAATCAGGAACTGGTAGGGCAGGGTAACCCCACGTGGGTCTCGGATGCCCACTGAACTTTCAACTAATGAACGACCGTAGTACCTCCAGATAAAACAGGCAACACAAGGCTCCTCCAGGACATTCTCAGACTCATCTCGGACAATCACGTAACGGCCAGTGTGTCCGAGTGCCAGGACTTTACTTTGTTCTAAGAGTCAAGAACGGAGGTTGCGTAACCAAAAAATCCGCCCAAGGTTGGCCCAGCAGCAAGCCTCGTGAACCACCTGTAATCCATAGTGAATGCTCGCCTGATCAACGAGTGAACTATGGTTGGAACTGTCAACAGCTGAATATCAGTATTCAGGACTAGTGCTACATTGGGAACGAACCGGTCTTCTTCCCGTCTGAAATGTTTGACCTACTTGGACCCGCAGTCACTTTTCAATTGCACAAACTCTCGCTAGTAAAGCCAAAACTAACTAGCCGGTCTTCAGAGAGCCCACTGCAAGCGCATCGCAGCAGGAATCTCTCCCTCCTTCTCCCACACCTCCAGCCGAACCAGAACTGCCTGGCACCAGGCCAAAGGACGCCGAGTGGACTTAGCAACAGCTTGCCACTGTTCCCTTGTGTCCACAGGAGATCTGAATCCACACAGATTGAATGAGCATTCAACATTCTGCATTACAGCTTGAGAATTCAATTGTTACCTCAACCTGATGATGATGATGTTATCCGGTCTTATCGTGTTCGATGCATTCAAATGCCTTACTGTAGTCGATGAAGCAAATGTAGATGTTTTTCTGATGTTCATGACATTTCTCCATAATCCACCGCAGATTTGTGATATGGTCACGGGTACCACGACCTCGTTTGAACCCAGCTTGCGAGTCAGGTAGTTCTGCTTCCGTTATTGGGCGCAGACACTGCTGTATGATCTTCAGAAGGACTTTGCTCGCATGAGGAATCAGGGCTATTGTACGGTAGTTGCAATAGTCCATTGCGTCACCTTTCTTAGGCAGTGGGATGAATACTGATCTCTTCCAATCCTTTGGCCACCTGCTGGTTTCCCAGATCTTCTGGCAGATCGCTTTGATAGCCACTGGTGGAACAGGCCTCAACATTTCTGCTGGGATGCAGTCAATACCAGGTGCCTTGTTGTTTGGTAACTGCTTCAGCGCCCAACCTGAGTTGAATTCCTATGAGTGATGTTCTTGCTTTTGAGTATCTAGTGTAGAAGTTGTAATCTAAGTTCATTTACGAAACGGTCTAAATGAATGGTATACTGAATGTATGTCCCACTTGGTTTGTAACTCTTCATTATTGAATATATACCTTTTGTGTTCTGCTAACCCTCACTATAAGATCTGTTATGTTTAAATGCACATTTTTATGTATTAATAAATGTATTGTCATGTATTAATATCCGTGTGTGTGCGTTGCTGAGTTATCCCGCAAGGTTGGTTTTTTAATAGCCATCAAAGAATCATTTTGTGACTTACTGCTATGATTAATAATTGTCCCAGTAAATGCACAATACCCCTACATAAGCTATATAAAAAATTCAAGAGATAAAAAATCCTTATTTGGAATATCTATGATATTATAAAAATCTATGGTTCTGGAAGCTCGGAGGAGATGCACCGTTATTTCATTCTTTGAGGACAATACTGTAATACAATATTCAGCAATTAGAAAGGGGCCATTGACAAGAGTCCAGGATCAAGCTGATAACATATTCAATTCAATTCAATTTATTTTTATATAACGCCTTTCACAACAAGGTTGCCCCAAGGCACTTAAAAATACAATTGATGATACATTTTGTCAAAACGTAACATACAGTATGGGTCCATCTAAAAGCAATAAAGTGGTTGAACATACAAAAAGAAAAATTATGTCATGATGAGAAGCCTTTTGCCTGGGTACATAACAATGTTAAAATATTCTAATTCTTTGTTTTATTATTATTGTTTTTTTGGTGCTTCTGATTATAAAGTTTATTTTCCTTTCATAAAGTTGCCACTTGCAAATAACGCTTCATGGAGTGTTTGTGTGTGAGCGTAGCACCAGAGACACCACTAATCTGTGAGGGCTGCAGAGAAGGAAGAAAAGAAGTAGTTCAGGGTACTGAACCCCATGGATTTGTGTGCACTGAGACACTGAAGAAGTGTCATGACCTGAATGACTGACAACCTGTTGCTCACATATGTTTCAGAGGTGTTGACTGGATGGTTGAAGGCTGTCAGTCATAAACAGCCAGGAGATGTAGCCAGCATCATGTATGCGAACAGTATGAATGTGAGTGAAAACTGCAGGTTGTAGAAGACCACAGTCTTCCTGGGAAGAGGATCAACTTGTGAGCTCTTGGATCCCAGAAAGGTTCCTACAGAAAAGGGCTACAAGCACTGCCCACTGGACTGGTGGTCGTGTGGCTATAGGATCAGGGAGCAGGAATTGGGACTGAAAGGAACCCTGACTCTGTATTCTGAGAGTATCAGAAATTGCCACTGTTCCTGGCTCTCTGACAGCACAGGCTGGCATTGGCTGATACAGTGTGTGTGAACGCAGGGTGGCCTAATGCCAAAGAAAGAAGAAAGAGAGAAAAGTGTCGGCAACTGCAGATGATCTGTGTTTTAGAAGCAAAAACAATCGTGAGTGAATTGAGTGAAAAGTGTGAGTTGTTAGTGTGCAGACTAAATGAAGGAGTAAAATAAAAACTAGTGTGTTGTAGGTGAGAAAAGACAATGCACAGATTGGTCCACAATTAGCTCATTCAGTGGGGCAGGGTCTGTTCCATTACATGGGCCCACATTCACTATATTCAATACCAACAAATCTGAAGAATTTACACACCAGAGACTTATAGATCTTCTTAGTGCTAAAATATCCAAGACAATTCTGAAAAAATAAAGACATGTAAACAGGACAATATTATGATCTCATGACAATATCTTCCAGTTCTGATGACCTGAAGCAATGCAAAGTGTATTACACCTGTAGCGGCGAGGCTTATTAATAAGAAAGAATTAAGTGTTCTGAGCCTTCCCAAATGAGGCCCCATTTCTCTGTTCATCTCTGTGGTGCAGCCACAGAGAGACCATTCATGCAGGGTGATTTAAGGTCCTAGGACAGCTCCCAAAGGGGGATGCACTTAGCTAAGCCTGGCTATCATGATCAATGGTCATCCATTGGCGCCTATCTGTCTAGGGAGTGCCAGTTGGACATCTGGACTGCATTACTAAGTGTCAGGACTAAGTGACTCATATCTCACCTTGATCAACCAATCAGGGACTGGTAGGGCCGAGTAACCCACGTGGGACTCTGATGCCCATGGAACTTTCAGCCAATCAATGAGCTGAAGTTCCTCCAGGTAAAAACAGGTAACACAGAGATTCAGTAAGATTCAACAAGATTCAGTGAGATTCAGAGATTCTGTGGACTTTCCTAAAGGGAATTCAAAGGAAAATTCCAGGGCAGGACGGCCCAGGAGCAGAAGGCTCCCAAGGGCAGGACATTCTCGCAGCGCGCCTCCTGACCATCCTGAGACTCAGCCCGGACAACCACGGAACGGCCAGTGTGTCCGAGTGCCAGAACTTTCCTTTGTTCTAAGAGTCTAGAGTGGAGGTTGCCAGAGAGTAACCAGCAGCAGGCCTCGTGAACAGGTCGGAACTGTGGACAGCTGAATCACTATTCAGAACTAGCTCTTCATCAGGAACGAACCGGTCCTCTTCCTGACTTGCTGGGACCCACAGTCATCTTTTCTCCTGTGCACAAACTTTGCTAGTTAAAGCCAACAGTGAGCATCAGCAGCGCACCGTCGCAAGCCGCACAGCACAGCCTGGCACCGAGCCAGAGAGCGCAGATTGGACAGCAACAGCCTGCAACTGTTTCTTTGTGCCCGCAGGAGATCTGAATCCCCAGAAATTGGATGAGTATTCAACTTCAATGCATTACAGATCGAGAATTCAATTGTTATCCCAACCAGTTGATATCAATTTAATTCCTAAGAGTTATGTACTTGTTTTGAGTATCTAATGTAGAAGTTATAACCAAGTTCATTTATGAAACGGTCTAAATGAATGATATACTGAACGTATGTCCTCTTGATGTGTGTAACACTTCGTAACTGATTGAATATATATCTTTTGTGTTCTGATAACCCTCTCGATAAGATATGTTAGGTTTATATGCATATTCTATGTATTAATAAATGTATCCTCGTGTATTAGTACAGTACCTGTGTGTGTGCGTTGTTTGAGTTATGTTGCATGGTTGGACTCTAAAGCCATCAAAAGAATCAACCCTACAGAACTGGTGCCTTCAGAGAGCCACTACATTACATTTTGGCTATGGCAACGTTACATATTTGGCATCCCTGAACGGCTATGAATCACTACACACCTCAAGACTGGAATACAGTGCAAGGATTTTTACAGCACAGTAAACACAACATGACATTACCACAATAGCGTTGGCAGGCTCAATGAATGTACTTGACTATGCCCTTCAGACCAGCTGTTGCGGACATAGTGCTACACATTGCAGATTTTACAATGTGCTGCTTTTTGTTGCACAAAGATGTCATTAAACCTTTCCATGTACCAGTGTGGTTAAAAACAATATGTAGCAAGAAGAGACCTCTTTTATATTTGTAGCTGTACTAGTGCTTACAGGTTGCTTCCTGCTGTGTTTGTAGGGTGACAGGAATATTACAGTAAAGAAAATGCTTGGATGAGTTCCAGAAAGGCCACATCAACAGCTGTGAACAGTCTCCTTTAAATGCGATGATCACAAATTATCATCATCATGGCTTTTTGAGGACCCATGCCATTTGGAATAAAATAACCTAGGTTTAATGATTGTCTATAAAACCCTATAACCATGTACCATTGACGACATTCAGTCTGAGTAGTCATTAGCTTCAAAAAAAACAAATGGAACTATTCCAACACTAAGAAGACTGTAAAAAAAATAAATACTGGAAATATTCTGCAGAAATTGTAATAGTACAAAGCCCCACTGTATGTCCAGTCCACTATCCTGAAACTGTATGATGAGAACCCCAAGCGAGTTACCCCAGAATTCTCAAAAGGTTTGAGAAAATGGGAACAAAATGTTTTCTTTTAGTGTTTTCATTTTGTACAGTGTTTTCTGATCCTCGGCAGGTAAAATTAAAAATAAAAAACTAAAATATTTCTATATAAGTCCAGTGTGTTAAAATCCAACTAATGTCCTGGAGAGGGATGGTTTGGCTCTTTTGTCCTAGTTTCCCTATGTTATTTCAACCTGTGTAATCGTGTGAAAGCCCATGTTTTTAATGTCGCATCACTAATGCTCCACTGAAAACTCATTTAGTGGCTCCACCCAAGGAAATGCTGGCAGAGCTCTGATAATTTGGATGAAAATCATGTTATTTTAACATGATACAAATGTTAAGAAATGATACAAATGAAAAGAAAGTCAATTATTTAGTTGTTATTATTGCTGTTGTTTTGTTTCATTGTTTTTTTTTAGTGGATGTTATTTAAGATTGAATCATCTTGAGTGTATCTCTAGGGAGACCCTTGCCAATCGTGCTTTTCAGGAAGCAGAGCTTATAATAGTATCATAACAATAAGCATTTAATCATTTGTAATCATTGTATAGAAGACAAGCATAAATTAATTACTTGTAAGTATGGAAGAGTCTAAGTTAGAGACAGAATTCTTATCTATTTTAATTAAATAGTGTTTACAGCACTCCAAATGCAATAAACCAAGCATAAATCGAGGTGTAAATGTGAAGAAAATGTCAGCATAAAAAAGGACTTCACATATTGCTGTGATCAACGAGTGTGATAGTCACCTGAAAGCAGAAAACCCGAAAATATATCGGACAAATGCTCCCTCAAACCTTTTTACAAGTCAACAACACTAGTTTTTCTACAATTAAAAATGTCTCAACATTCACTAGGCTTTATTATATAGCTATTGGTCTTTAAAATGTTTCTAAAGAACTAACCAGGTAATGCAAAAATGTAATTGCAAAGTTTTATTTTCATAATTACCATAGTTTACTAATTGCACTGATCAATTTCTAATAATTTCTTTAAAATAAAATATGCCCACACAATTTGTTCCTTCCACCACTTTTCACTTACATTCTTATACAAACACTAAAATTGACGTTTTACCATTGTAGTACCAAGTATGTTTTATCCTTAAATATAAGATTTAAAAAAGACCCATTTTAAAAAGACATTCTTGGGGCTTTCAGGATCAACTTTTAAAATGCGTTAAAGGTGTAAGGGGACCCGGGGAAGGGTCATCTCTAACCGGTATTTCAGGAACGAAACGCTGAAAATACTAAATATGGACCTTAGCAAAATGGCGGCCAAAAAAGAATCAGCTGACCAGTAAATGGAAAGGGTCTACCCTGAGAAAAAATGAGACACAGCTGAGCCGCATCAGGAGCCGAAATATAAGTGCCCCGGAGGCAGTGAACAGGGCGGAAGCCAGTAAGGTGAATGCGGTTTGGAGGAAAAGAGAGGAAAGAGGTGCATGTTAAAGATCGGGCTAAGGAATAACGGACTACTGAAAGGAGAAAAGGTTTATGGTTTTGGATTACGGACACTGGTTAAGGATACATCGCGGATTGGCTTTATTACGGACTTTTGGAACTCGGATCGGATCAGGACTAAGGGAACGGATTACGGACTGTATTTGGAAGACAGTTGGAGGAAGAAACGCCACGGATCTCAGGAAAGAAAAGTGTGGTGTGAGTACTACCTTCATTTACATAAACTCTCCCCCGGAGACACCACAAAGGTTAAAACATTTTTCAGGGTAAAATCTACAATTTACTATCCATTTTTTTCTGTTCACACAGGAGAAATGAACATGCGTATAGTAAAAGACCGTCGAATGTTATTTAAAGTTTTCTTTATTTGTATTACTTTTCACTGGCATATTGGTGCATGTTAAAAGTATTTAGATGTCACAATAAAGCCCTTATTTCTGCAAATATTTTAATCTTTGCAAAAAAGATGGGTGTATGCTATGTAAATATTTTGAACTAATTGTTTCTCATCAAAATAATCATTTTTAGCAAATAAGCTACACAGTCTCTGAGCACTGTCACACAGGTTTTATAGTCTGTCATCTTTTATTCTTGTCAGTTCAGTGTTAATCTACTCCAGCACATTTATTGGTTGCAATTATTTTGCTTTTTTTATCAAGTTCATCCATTCTTTTCATATCATTTTAGTCCAACAAAGTAGGAGATTTGTTGATCTAAAGTGGTTCTATTACCTTTACCTTGTTTCAACTTCTTCTATGCTAATTTTATTTAAAATATCATTTTCTGTTTCCGCAGTCTGGGACAAGTTGTTAATTTCTTCTTCTTTAAACTCTTGATTGAAATAGATATATAATAAAATGGTTATTTACCTTTTTTGATCCAAACATTTCCCATTTTGTCCCATCTGAGACATTTTACTTCATCCTTTATTGCTCTATTGCTGTTGTAATATTCTGAAAAAAGGTATTTTTAGCCTCAATTGCAAAATTCTTTTGACCTTTCTAAGGTCTATTTTGACCTGTGTTTGCATTTCTTTATGCTTTGCTCTGTCTCTTGAATTTAATCTTGTTTAATTTTTTTTCCTTATATATTTCTTAATCGATATACACTATAGTAGAGTCACAATTATCCAACCTTTGCTTATCTGACATTCAGACATATTCAACAGCCAATCACATAACCACCATAATGTACAGTATATACTGTGCACTATGCATGCACATGCATAATATTTTGCCCAATCTGATGCTGCTCTGTCTCTCCGTATGTCAGGTACTGCCATTGACAGTTTCGCTTGCTGATTCATGCCGATGTCATGTTACTAAGATGCTGGCGAGACCTTGCCGCAAGGAAGAGAAGCACATCTGGGAAACATATTCCAATCACTCATGTTTTTAAATAACTAACAATAGTTCTGTACTGGAAGAGGTGTTAGTGGGGCCAGCAGGGGGCGCTTACCCTGCGGTCCATGTGGGTCCTAATGCCCCAGTATAGTGACGGGGACACTATACTGTAAACAGGCGCCGTCCTTCGGATGAGACGTAAAACCGAGGTCATGGCTCTCTGTGGTCATTAAAAATCCCAGGGCGTTTCTCGAAAAGAGTAGGGGTGTAACCCCGGCGTCCTGGTCAAATTTCCCATTGGCCCTTACCAATCATGGCCTCCTAATAATCCCCATCTATGAATTGGCTACATTACTCTTCTCTCCTCCCCACTGATAGCTGATGTGTTGTGAGCGTTCTGGCGCACTATGGCTGGGGTCGCATTATCCAGGTGGATGCTGCACATTGGTGGTGGTGGAGGGGAGCCCCCATTACCTGTAAAGTGCTTTGAGTGGAATGTCCAGAAAAGCGCTATACTGTATAAGTGTAAGCAATTATTATTATTATTATTAATTATGTTATTTTAGTATTACACTAGTTTAATAAACCAGAATTCATACTTATACTGCACTTCCACTAATCTATGATTTGTCTATTCAGTTTCCGCATTATCTAACATTTTCAATTATCCAACTTACTATCGGTCCCGTTTAGGTCAGATAATTGCAACTCTGCTGTATCAAATCATTTTTTGCCATCTCTTTCTAGACTTTGAATTAGCTACTCTTGGAATGAAATGCATGTTATCTGTGCTTCAAACAAAATTAAACCAGGGCTGGCCAATTCTAGACCTTGAGGTCTAGTTTGTCTGCAGTTTTTCTAGATAAGGTAATGTTAAATGAGCTACACAGGGTCGTTAAAATTGGCCAGTTAATCTAATAATGAGATTATGAGTTGTTTAGTGCTGAATTGCAATGACCCTCCAGATCCAGGACTGGTCATGGATCCCTTCAAAGCACTCCAAGCTCTACTTCAGGAGTCTCTCACCCTAACCCTTTTGGTTAGCCTAAATCAACTGTTTTATAAAGTTGGGACCTTATAAATTGTTTAATTAGTGGACGGTACAGTGGTGCAGCGCTTAGCTTTTCTGTCTCACAGCACTGGGACCCTGGATTCAAATCCTGGGTGTTTTCTGTGTGGTGGTTGTACAGTATGTTCTCCCTGTGTTCATGTGGGGTTTCCTCTGAGTGCTCCTCCACACTTCCTCCCACAGTCCAAGGATAGTGGTAGATCAATTAACCTTTAGTAGAATTGTTAGTGTGCATGAGCATATTTAATTCTGAGTGTTCCCTGCAATGGACTGGTGTCCTGTCCAGGGTGTATCCTGCCTTGCGCCCAGTACTTTCAGCCGCTGAATCCCTGAATCAGATATTGAAGAAAATAGATGGATGGAATTTGTTTGTAGTTTAGGGGACCCGAAAAGGGCTCCACAGCCGAAACGTAGTTTTCTTTTCTTCTCTTTTCAGCATGGAATAAACCTTTACTTTTTCCTAATTATTACATTGGTATAAACTGAAATGCATTGCAAGAAATCACAAAAAAGTCAGATCATATGATTAGAAATTGTTCATTAAAAATAAAAAATATTTTAAGCATATAATAACATTATTATATTAACATTTTTCAAAATGCACCTTTCCAAACCAAAGGGTTCAGTTCATCATGAATAAAGAAAAAGACAAATAAGTACAATAAAAAGTAAATGAAGAGAAAAAATAAACAAGAGCATGCAGGTTTTTACAGATATAGGCAATGAAACATAGACCTTGGTAAAAAGGCAAGTTTTAAGTTTTAAGATTCTGAAGAGAGTTAAAGAAGTTGTCTTTCATTGAGTCTGAGAAAGGTCATTCCACAACACTGGAGTAGTGGCAATAAAGGCACGGTTACCAAAAGTCCGGATTTAGTACAGGGGACAGAGAGGACCAGTTTCAACTGAACGGAGCCTACAGGGGGGAGTGTAAACATGGAGGAGGTCAGAGATGTATGGTGTTTAGAGCCTAGAATGTTAGTAACAATCTTATATTGAATACATGACTTTATAGACAACTGCCGATATTTACTATAAATGCATGAGTCAGGCAAAATTAGGAGATGTGGGCAATATTTCTAAGGTGAAAGAAAGATGTCTTAATCCAATTTCACATTTGATTTGAAAGACAGGAAGAGTATCAAGTGTGACTCCCAGATTCCTGACTATGGCTGACGCGTGAATGGGGAAGCCATCACCATTACTGTGAAACCCTTAAGTTCATCCAGCTAAAATGTGCTGCCCACCAGTAAAATTTCTGTTTTGTCACTATTTAGCTATAGAGAATTTGATGCCAACCACAGTTTAATGTGACGCAAAGAAGAGATAAGTGAAGGAGGGGGGAGATCATAGGAGGATGACATTTTCAAATCAATCTGAGTATCATCTGCCTAACTAATAATTTGACCGAAAGGTAGCATATAAATAATAATAAACAAAGGGCCCAAGACTGAACCCTGAGGCACACCGTGATTGACTGGGCTCATGGGGAATTTATGAGGACCAAGGGAGACAAAATGCTGTCTGCCAGTCAGATAAGAGAAAAAGCAGTTAAAGACACTACCAATGATAGACATAAATGTCTGCAAGTGATGGTAATACAGAATGATTTACTGTATCAAAAGCTGCACTAAGATCGAGGAGCATAAGGATACTTACAGTATAACCCCTGAATCCCCTACAGTATAACCCCTGAAGCAATAAGTAAATCATTCACAACCCTGACCAGAGCAGTCTATGATTTGAGAGGCAGCCAGACTGAACCGGCTCAAATTAGTCATTAGCTATCATATGTCCCTGTAGTTGATGAGCAACCACACATTCTAGGACCTTAGATAGAAATGGTAAAATAAAGATTGGTCTTCATCATTATATCAGAATTCAAAAGAGGTGTCTTCAGTATAGCAGTGACAGATGTAGTCTTTAAGTCAGTATGGACCACACCCATGGAAAGGGAACTGTTGATGATGTTTACAATTAACGGGAAGATGCCTGGGAGGCAAGCTTTCAGTAAAGAGGTTGTGATGGTATCTAGGCAACAAGAAGTTGTTTTGCAGTTGGTAATAGTTTTTGTAAGTTGATTGGAGTTATCAGAAAAATCTGATACAGAAGGAAAGTCATTGGAAAGTTGGGGCTCAAATAGTTGTTCAAATTAATTTCAGTTTGAGAGGAGTGCTTGAAGGAAACTGAGCGAGTTTTAAAAGGTGAGAGTTTATCCAAAGTACTAGTCGTCGCATTTGTTTAGATTATTGAATAAATAAATGCTCATTCATAACTAAATCTGCTCCCTGAAAATTTAGTTCAAGTAAATGCTGCTCAGGTTCAGCTTGCTCAGGCTGCAAAGAAGCAAATAAAGTTTTATTCCATGCTGAAAAGGGAAGAAAAGAAACACGGCATTTAGGCTGTGAAGCCTTCTTTGAACTCACCTAAAGAAGGCTTCACATGCAAAACGTTGTGTTTCTTTTCTTCTCTTTTCAGCATTGAATAAGCCTTTACTTGTTCCTTGAAAATTTAAATTTGAATTATTGAAGACAACTGTCTTTATTTCTGTATTTTAATCAAATTATTTAATTATATTTTCATTAGTAAAACTGTAATTAATCATATGTATCAATGCCTTTCTGAAATTTGTTTAATTGTGTCTTATTTACATAATTATTTATAAGAATTGCTCACATAATCATTCAGTAAAAATATATAATAGTGTTTGTAGAAGATTTTTTTCTTTGCTTTGAGTAACTGTTTCCTTTTTTCCTTTATCCTAAAGCACCACCAAGTGGTCATTGAGACATCTAAGCACTTACTATATGTTTCTGAAAGCTTTAAAGTGGCGTTATTGTTTCTTGTGTGTTCTCTAAAAAATAACCATAATACCGGATAAATACTGTCTTGAAGACCAGAAAGGCATCATTAATGGGCCACAATACAATTAACATTTGTATTAAAACACCCGTATTTAAAATAATAAACATTTACTATGCATGCCACCTAGTAGCAATCAAAATGATAAAGAACTGAAACATCTTTAAATGCAATTGGGCTGTAAACATTTTCATGATTTAATATAAATCTAATCTAAAATTACTCAATCTAAAAAATTGAGTCAGATTTAGTATGTCAGAATAGTCTTTAACACTATCACAGGATAAAAAAAAAGATTCCAAATGAATTATCTTTAAAATTAACAGCACCATACACAACTATAATAATAATTGCACTTTTCTGGACACTCCACTCAAAGCGCTTTACAGGTAATGGGGACTCCCCTCCACCACCACCAAGCTGCAGCCCCACCTGGATGATGTGACGGCAACCATAGTGCACCAGTATGCTCACCACACAAAAGCTATCAGAGGGGAGGAGAACAGTGATAAAGCTACTTCATTAGGAGGCCATGATTGGTAAAGGCCAATGTGAAATTGGCCAGGATGCTGGGTCATCATTTGGCCATCCCTGCTCTTTTCTGCTCAAGGTACCCCTCCAGACCTCAGCAAACATCCTCTCTGCTCTGAAGGTAGAAGTGTTTACTCTTCTCAGTGTCACAAACTTTATCTAAAATCTAGGAGACACTTCTCAGTTACCCAAAGCTGTTACAATATTGTGCACTCAAGGATCCCTTTCAGTTTGTGTACAGAGCTAAATGGGAAATTAAAAGTTAAAATTGTGACCCTGTTAAATCAAGTGTACAAGCAATTAGAAACTCCATCATCCTATGCATGCATTCTTTATGCTGATGTTCATTGGTATTTAATACTACTCAAGCAAACACGTTGGTAGGGAAGCTTTTGGATATGGGAGTACATCATACTCTTACTCAGCAGACAATGTTCTTACTGATCAGCGACAGTGTGGGCAAGTGACCTCAGAAAAGTCTAGCGTGGGGGTTCGTCAAGGCTGTGTACTGTCCCCATTGCTTTACACATTGTACACTTCTGATTGGGTAAGACACCAAGAGAACTGTTCCATTATTAGGTTTCCAGGTGATGTTGCCATTATTGGACTTTTGAATGATGATGAAAACAATTATAGACAGGAGATATATCTTTTTTATAATTGGTGTCAGGATGATTCACTGTTTTTAAATACAATTAAAGCAAAGAAAATTATAATTGATTTTAGAAAAAAAAGTTGTATTCATATGATCCCTGTAGCTGTTAAGGGAACTGATATTGAAACAGTATATGAATATAAATACCTTGGCACTATTATCGATTGTCAATTGACTTGGACCAGAAATATGGAGGCAAGGTAGTTGAAGACTCAACAAAGGTTGTATTTATATTTATTTTAAGGAAATTAAAAATAAAAAATTTAATTAAATTAAAGTTTTAATGTAGGAAGCACAAGGTTTACATTTGGTTTTCATTTTTTATAAGACTTTTATTTAAAGCATTCTTACTTAGTATTCAGAACTGGGGAGGTATCTTGTAGTTGAAGAACAAAAATAAATTGAAATCTGGACTGATCAGGACTGATGGCACGATTACCATTGCATCCTTGGACTAAATAACACTAAAATCTAATGGAGATGCATAATATTAGTCTTGCACAAACAATCTTAGATGACTCTGCGAGGAGGTACTGTATATGACCTCCTTTATAAAGTAAGAAAGCATTTACTTCCTTTATACCTAAATGCATTGAATTCTTGAATAATGAAAATACTGTTTGCAGGTAGGGACCTTATTATTATTGTTGTGTTGTTTTAGACTCTTTCAAGGTAATTATCAGTTGTCTTAATCTCATGTTACTGGAAGACTTCTAACTGAGAAGTGTTTTTGTTGCTTTGTATTATTTTCGTATATGTTTTATGTTTATGAGCTCTTGATGTTTAAGGCAAATTCCCTTTGGGGGCAATAAAGGTTAATTCAATTCAATTTGGAAGAGAACTCCAAACGTTGAAAGTGCACTACATTCTTCGATACTCAACTCCATAACACTGGACCATGTGCATCTGACAAATGGTTTTGGGAAGTTAAATCGAGAGATTGGTGTTGCTCCTGACATTTTACCATTAGGGTTCAGTGTAAATTTATCTTCCAAATATGCAATTCATTCAACTTATATCATTTCTTATATCTCTTACCCCATAAAGAAAAGAATCTATATTAGAATCACTTAATTGCTGGTTTTGTCTAAAAAACAAATTCAGGAAGGTAGAGTGGTATAATGAAAGCTGTGATGAAATACTTTATAACACACTGCATTCCCTGTCAGAGGAGTTACTTCATAATCGATCGCTCCCTAATGCATATTTAATATGTTTTGTTTAACTTGGCTCTGTTAACACATCACACACACACTCATTCATGGTATACTGATTATTGCAACTGTGTGATTTAGTATAACATCCATTATTTCTCATCCTAAAGATTTTCCAATAGTTAGTGTAAATTCTGTGCTTTAGTGTACATTTTGTGCCTTATTCATTCTTTCTGCAACATTTATTCCGAGAATTTATTGCAGAATTAGCACTCCCAAATAATTGTCAAATAAAATCAAAGAGACTTAATCTCCACTATATTGTCCCCTAGGGATGATAGCTATATAGCAACAATATTCTGCTGCTATACATAAGTGAGCATGAACCCAGGATATTGAATTTGCATGACAACCAAAGAAATTTCCACTGTATTTATTACATTAAAGGGCATTGCACAGGACTCTGATAAACACATGTACATAAGCTATATCAATACATCCTAACCTGTCATTTTACTTATTTGTTTAAATTTCTCCTCTGATAATACCCCTTAGTCTGGGTTCCCAGATAAACGTGGTCCACTTTGTCTACTCCACTGACTGAGAGTGTATTTTTGACAGGATGTATTTAGGTGATGGCTCAGTCATCCTATATGGTAATCTTTTTGAACCAAAAGGCAGAACCTACATTCTTGTGTGGTCTTTGACACACTGCCCAGGCTTGAAACAGATGTCTGTATTTACACATTTACCACTAGACACCCCCAGGAGATGGCAGTACAGTAATTGTTAATATTAACAAAATCAGGGGCTTCATTGTTTGAACACTCAGCTATCACTCCATCTGCAGTGCAAACGCATTTAGGGAGTGAAAGCTAGCCCTACTGTTGGATGAAACAGAACATGAATATAAAACAAAATATGAATCTTAAATTTTCATTTTAGACCAATTTTTTGGTCCAAAACACCTTAGGTTGTCTGTAAATACACACATCACAAGTAGGCACATCACAATGGAGGACAGCATTTTGGCCCACCCTTTCCCAAAGATATAATTATTTAATTAACTATTCATTCATTCCACCTTTTCCAAGCACAGCATATGATAAAGAAAGTGGAAGTGTTGTTTTATCCCTAACAGCTGACTGATCAGCTTAATGACAGCTCCAATGCAATGTGTCCCTTGATCCGAGTCTAACTGTAAGGGCACTCCCCACTTAAAAATCACTTAATCTACAAATAATCAGGCTGCTGTCTGGGAAGTGCAATACCTTGGTGAGATTTTCCAAGACAACAACCTAAAGGAATCTACAGCACAGTGACCAGTAAGCTTTACCTTACCTCTTAGCCAGGGTACCTGTGAAATCTACTGTACTGCATATTTTCTCAGGTTCCCATCGGGAATGGCTGATATGCAATTATAACTTTAAAGCCTGGTCCAGGGATGTAACTAGCTGTATCAGACAATTCTGGACCGATTTACATTTCTTCCAAACCCAGGCCACCACCAGTCCTGTTTTATTTGATGCATCATAGTTTAACTGCTATAGTACAATATATTAATTTGTCTTTTGCAGTGGCATACTACATTTCCTTGCTGAAAATATCTTTAAATTCCTTTCTCATCTTGTGCTGTAGCCTCAAGTTCTCATTTTGCCCTATCTCTAGAGGAAGTTTTCTGTAGCAGATCTTGAATTCTCAGAACCCATGGTTGAAGATGCAATTACCATAGCAGGGCTCATTTTTCCTGCCAATTTCTTAGCACTACTCTTTTTGTTACAAACACTTACCTACTATTGACTCCTATATAATCATATATGCGTATACTAAAAGTGTATCTCCTTTTAGAACACATCGTCACTTACCTTTTCGCTCTTTTTTCAGAGCTTTGATGAGGGCTATCACATCTACTGCCTGAGCAGACAAAGAGCTCGACAGTGCTGCTTTCCAAAGTACCTTTACCATCAGATGTTACTACTGCCATTTTGTGTGGGGGGACCCATTTATTCTAGGTATTTCTTTAACCTTTTACTGCATTTGTGGTTTTTGGATCATTTCTGCTCTCAGTGACACCTATTATCTTTTCAAAGAGATGAAATTCTCTTTCCATTGTCACTGAATCTCCGAGAGCTGGCTGTGGTCCCTGTAATGTAATATGATGAGTAGTTCAAAGGTGGCCAGGTTGTAGGAGCCTCCCAAAATTCCTCATTCGCCCTTGTATCTGGTGGGAGGGTTCGTGGAGGCAGATGACACGATCCGGAATTGTGAGGTAACACTGGGGAAAAAAGTCATGCAGGAGAGGGCATGAAGACAGAGGGCGTGTCCAGGGGGTGCAGGTGTCCAAGGGGAGTGAGTCCGGGGCGAACGATCCAAGAGAAAATCCAAACGGGTAATCCAAGAGAGAAGCAAAATCCAAGGCCAGGAGATCCATCTAGTGGATTAAAACCATGAACCGGGTCGGGACTGGCGAAGGGAGGGGAATCAGGAACAGAAGGTTAAAAGCATAACGGAGCCAGACGCAGCAGGACCCGGGCTCTCATGAAGCGGAATTCAATGAGGAGCCTCAGATGACGTCTGCGTCTGGCTTTTAAGGTGGAACGGAAATAGGGAACAGGTGCAGGTAATGGGAAAGAACGAGGAAGGGCTGGAGCGCCCTTAAGAGGAGGAGTAGCGATCGTGACACCTATGGTTTTCTTTTATGTGCAATTACAAAATGGTGGCTACACATTGTTTTAAACTTCTTACCCAATATTTGGTCAAAGCACCCATGGCAGCAATTATTTTTGGTAAGTCTCTAAGAACTTTGGACATGTAATTTTATGTAATATATATATATAATATAATAAAAATTAAATATCTTCGCATCTCTTTGCAATCACACTATTATAAATAAAGCAGTACTACAACAAATAACAATGTTAGTTGTTGCAAGAACAACTTACTGTAAACAACCTTCTTGAACTACTTCAACCTACTATAATACTGTTGTAGGGACAAGGTCTATTATTTCACTTAGAATTGTATGTTATTGGAGATTTCTAATAATATTTTTGTGCCAAAGTGCATGTTGCCTGTGACAGGAATGTAGCCAAAGATGTGATCTCAGCCACTGAATGGCCTAGTGGTCTTTACGTGTGAGTAACTGAGAGAGATAAGCCTATCTTTTGGATAAGCATCTTCCAGGACAGACCAGATCCTTCAAGATGGATGCCCACTGCTGACACATGGATGTCTAGCAGAGGGGCATAGATACCTCTGGAAATAAATCTAGAAGTCATAGGCCGTGGTTACCCATCCAACAAGATGACTAAGCAATCAGGTACCTGCAGGGTGTGGGGACCCTCTCCACCTGGTAACTTCTTGACCAATCACCAACTGTATTTTCCCAAGTAAAAAATGTGTGCATCACCTCAAACTGCACCCCCTCTCACTGCTAAACCAACTTAGCTGACTGACAACAGAACCACGTGTCGCCACACAAATTTTGGGACTGAAACTTTTTTCCTGAAGAACCAAGTTAGAGAGTGAGCCTTTATGAGCCTTTATGCTGCCCAAGGTCTAGCATGCAGCAGTACCTTGCAACTGGCTAGCTGACACCATGCATCCGCTTACATCACTGGAGCAATATGGTTGGACTTTCATCAACAAGGCTGAATATAGCACTATTCAGCAGGAGCCACTATGCCTGGAGCAAATTAGGTTTCTCGCATTGTTGTGTGACTCGCCCCGACTGAGCAGTTACCACCCTGTGCACAGACTTTGTCCCATTTTAGCTCAATGCTAATAACCCATTTGAGAGACTGTCAGCATGAGACTACAGCAGCATCTCTCTCTCACCGATACTTCGAGCTGCCTGATTACTAGACTGGCATCGAGCCAGCTGAGCATGGATTGGACAGCACTGTGACGATTCAGTCAGCTGTTCCTGGATCCTTCTACATGGGAGTTACAAATCAATGGTTGTGGATGAGTAGTATTTAATATTCACTATTACTGCTTGAAACAATTCAATTGCCATTTTATCACATGTTGATATCAATTAAATTCATTTAAGTAGCAGTAGTTACTTCTGAGCACCTGAATGTAAGTTATGTTAATGAGACTTATTAGCGAGTTAATGTAACTGATGTTATCCTAAATGTATCCTTGTTTTGAATCACTTATTTTATGCTAACTATAGCTTGATTATTCTGACCTAATCTGCACCCATACAGACTCTAATGTATTTACTCTGAATGCTTCTATGTACACTTCTATGTGTGTATTCTGTGTGTTGTGAATCCTTGTGAAGACTCATTGTTGCTCTGCCTATTAATTCCTAATGGCCAAAATAAACTCATGCAAATTACTGTTACAACTAAACATTGTACCAGTAAACTCACAAAACCTGTGTTAAGCATGAAACATTGCAAGCCTTAACACTAAATACAGTATTGTACTTATTTTTTATATGAGGAGGACGTTTCAATCACTCTGAAGGCCAAAAGTGATATTACTCAGTCTAAAACAAAAAAATAGTAAACAAAGTAACTGCAATGTTTGTATAATGTGTTTTAGATTTTTATTTTCTATTGCACAACTCCTAAGATGAAACATATGCAATGAAATAAGGGTTTGCTTATGACGCAGTGGTGATTCCTAAATGTAAAAAAACTACTTTTAACCTTATGACTTTGTAGCTGACTATGTCATCTAGCACATCTTCGTGTAATACGTGTAATGCTGGGAAATGCAGTTACAATACTCTCAAGTTAAACGTGCATTATTATAAACTATTTTTATTCATTACACAAAGTATTGCACATGCAAGTAACTTCCCATATCCTCTAAATCCAACAGTTAATTTTATTTTCATGGCAGTGAAACTGCTTTTTAAAAAACTAACATTTATGAGACAGAATGTGAAAATAAACAGCCCTACCTGTTGTTTTCGTTAACATTTGGCAGTTAGATCAAAACAAAGCCCAACAAACTATATATCAATAAAGACAAGAAAACCTCTACTTTAATTATTTAACTATATTTACTTTTTATAAGACTGTTTTCCTGATGATGCAGTATAAAGGCTGCTCTCTATCCAAGGATCATAGGACTATAAAAATATTGCGATAATTTTGCCAAAATATAAAAAACTCAGCATCCTTCCCCAACTGCTCACCATAGAGTCGACCACTGGTATCCAGTGGTGCAATTTCCCCAGTTTTACTTTCTCTGGCACTGTGTGGTATGTGAGTTCTCATAACTCTGAGATTGAAGGCTGCACTTCACATGGTTACTTTAAGGGGAAGTGAAGTCACCAATTCTCAGAATTAAATTGATGGTATAGCAAAATGTAACAAATTGCAAATTAAGCGCAAAATCGTGAATTTTGAAAGTACAATGTGGTCGTTATGTTATTGCAAATTGGTGGTCTAACCATGGACAAGAACGAGGATTTGCACAAAATTGTGAATTGTGAATGTTAAAACAGCCCTTCCTGCTCACTACTACTTGTAAGCAAAGTACTTTTTTGGCTTTCTCAACTCATTTATATATTTTAAATGATGCCTCACTTTTGAGCATTTAGCTGTGCAGAACATAGTGGTTGCACACAAAATGGGATAGAACATGTGTACTGATGTTTTTCTCTGCTTAGGCGTTAACATGATTATGAAGCTTGACAGTTCATAATATGAAATATATTTTCATTTTGGATACTGAAATTGAATTGGTGTTCAAACCAGGTGCCATTGCTACCATTTTAACCATAAAAAACAATACAAAAATGTATCTTCATGATTTTCTTTTTATTATTAATTATGTTTATTGTTATTAATTATGTTAAGATGTACATTAAATGGTTTTACGACTAATAGCGATATTTCTATCGGATTAATTGAGGTTTATTCACAAGCCTGCTTGCTTACAATGTAGTAGCGTCTGTTCATGTCAGAGTAAGTTTTGTTGCCTTGGTCTGAATCCTGAACAATAAAGGCAATATAGCACTATGCACACCTGGAAATTTTGTCTATTTTGTGATGTAAATGGAAGGTTTTACACGTTACTGTGTAGTTTGTACTTTCATTGTGGTTTGAAATGCACTCATCAATGCTGATTTTTTAACCCCAATAATTATTCCTTATAACATACTTAAAATGTAAATCTAGCATTGTAGTTCCCCTTTAAGATGTGAGCTTGTGCTAATAATAGTTTGTCTAATACCAAGAACACTCAAATTAGTTGAATTAATTAAAACGAAAGAGAAATTAATCAAATAATCTTTAAAATGTTCTAAAATGTACTATTTCTGATTTTCCGAATGCTTAATTTCTTTGGGGTTTGTTGTCTTTAAGTTTATTTATGTCAGTCCTGATCTCAATTTCTGTTACTTGTTTAGTCATACAGATTCTGAAAATATTCAGCAAATAGTCTTGTTACGTTTTAAAAAATGGAGTGATGTAAAGAAACTTCTCAGAATGTGTTATATTATCCATAAATTTTAATTGTAAAATTTAGAGCACTGTTTTAATTTTATTTTTAAAATGTGCTTGATAACTTCTTCTTCCTCTATTCACTTTCTTCCTGATCTTACGAATGCACCAGAGTGTCTGCAACACTCCCACACCACCATAACCATCTTCTATCTGCCTCACCACATTGTGATACTGCAGAGTGATCAGCAAAGTCATGATTTCCTTTTTTGACAATTTTTGTATGATGCAAAAGTTGTAAAGAATTAAACTCATAAAGTTTTGACATTAGCAGAAAAAGTATTCAAAGGTAATACAATTAATAATTTGTATTTATTCATGTTTATTGTACACTATATATTTAATATGTTTTGATCTCATACACAGTTAAGTATAGGCAGAGCCATTCATTTGTGTGTAATATATGTATATACATATTAATTTATTATTAACCTTGTGACCAATGTTCCCTCTAAGCTGTGCGCATGTGCACGCACACACAGGTTATGAAATCAGTGCACATAAGAAATTGAACTGCGCACAAAAAATATTATGAAAAAATTATCATAATAAAATAAACACGGTTGTCAGTTGAACAATTCTAAATTGACTCCATGAGACTGACTGCGAGAGGCCCAACATGACTGTATGCATTATTATTGCTACTTGATAATCAATATCTATGCTCTCGTAGTCTTGTACCTCACTGCTCATGCTTGCTCGACACTCAGTCTCTATGACTGGGCTCATTGAATTGCTGTCCCGGTCTTTTGGATCTCTATGCTTCTATGAGAATGACTATACTGACAAAAAATAATTTCAGTTTTACATACACTCAATTTACTGTCCAGACGTTTCTGTTACTGGGGAAAAAATTTGCACAACTTAAAATGTTCGCACACACAGGCCATTAAAAATAGAGGGAACATTTCTTGTGACCTCTTTAAATGCCTATCATTTTCTGTAATGCCCTCTCATTTATTTTGGCCACTAATGTTCCAATGTTATCTTGCATTTCCAATAATGCAGGTTCATTTTTAGGAGCAGCGTGTTTTGCAGTTTCAGGGTGTTTTTGTGCATCGGAAGCTGAATCATATTCCTCCTTTCATTAATGACTCATGAAATGGGCTGTGCGGATATAAGTGTATTTCATTTGTATATATAACATCTCACTACATTCCAAGTTTGCAAATTCATCTCGGGTATTTGTCATTTTAGTACTTGTGCTGTACCTGAAAGATTAGCGATGAGATTGGCTCTCTTTGACATTTGTCTCTTACGTTTTTTCTGAATCTTATATCACAGTGTTATAAGAATTTTAGTTTTTTTTCCATTGAATGGTAAAACACACATTCATTAGCAGCCAGTGTTTCACATACTGTTTTACTGTGGGTTAAGAATCATGTTAGTACAACAATCAGCCTTGGAACACCTGGACACTAAGAACTCGTATGTGAGAATGCTGTTTGTGGACTACAGTTCAGCATTCAATTCCATCATACCCAGTCAACTGGTGACAAAGCTCAGGGGATTAGGTCTGTGCAACTCTGTCTGCAACTGACTGCTGGACTTTCTTATCGAGAGACCACAGGTGGTGCGGATAGGCAATAAAACATCAACACCACTAACCCTGAGCACTGGAACCCCACAAAGCTGCTGTCTGAGTCCAAGGTTGTACTCCCTATTTACTCACGACTGCACAGCAAGACACAGCAACAACCGCATCATTAAGTTTGCAGATGACACCACTATAATAGGACTGATCAGTGATGATGACGAATCCACTTACAGGGATGAAGTTGTGCAGCTGCTTAGGTAGTGTCATAGCAATAACCTGAACTTGAACATAAAGAAAACGAAAGAGCTAATAGTGGACTTTCGGAGACACAGGCCATACACTCACAGCCCACTCAGTATTGATGGAACGGAAGTGGAAACAGTCACCAGCTTTAGGTTTTTGGGAATTCACATCTCTAAAGATCTAACCTGGACTGTGAACACTGACTCTATCATTAAGAAGGCTCAGCAGCTCCTTTATTTCTTGAGGTGCCTTGAGATTAAACAGCTCTATGAGGACCGCTTCCGTGGTAGAATTCTGGCCATCACAGAGGACAGTCACCACCCCGGGCATGAGCTCTTCACCCTACTGCCCTCAGGCAAGAGATATAAGAGCGTACGGACACTTACCACTAGATTCTTCAATAGCTTCTACCCACAAGCAGTGAGACTGGCGAACACATTTATTCATCCCCCTCGGACCACACCTACACCAACACCATCTACCTCTTTATGATTTCTTATCTATTGCACATCTCCAGTCATTGTTTACATGTCTGTATTGTTTACATTCAAACTGTCTACATGTTTACTTGCACATTGTCTATTGTTTGTACATTATCTTAATGCACTGTTTGCACTTTGTTTTGTTTTTTACACTTGTTTTACAATCGAGAGACTTTCTGTAAGTAAGAATTCCATTGTACCAGTACCGGTTACATATGAATAAAGTTCAAGTTCAAGGTTATTTAGTGTTTGAAAACCTAATTTTCCTCAACAAGCAAAACTTGCATCTATCCAGGCTGCCAACTTGGTCTGCTTCTCACATACATTTTTGACCAAAGTGTAGGTTTCAGAGGCTCAAACAGTGGCTCAAGTTAATCACAACTTAAAAATTGTGATATTATAAACACAAAATCTACTCAGTCTCACACTTTTAGAGAACAAATTACAAATATAAAAGTAAAATAAAAAGTAGTATATATCACTGATCTAAGAATAAGAATATGATTAGAAAATACATCACAGAATCTGAAGAATTGCTCAGTCTTCAAGACAGAAAAACATATAATGGGTAGAAATAATCTGTGAGAAATTACTGTAAAATCATTAGTCTTTTAAATGTGTCAGAGGGCATCACTGTGGGAAGAGAATCTTCCAAAGTTCTCAAGCATACTAGGGGAATCCTTGGTTTTCATTACTTCATAATAAAGTTAGGCAGTGTTGTGGCTGGTGCTTTTAAGGGCCATTGTATAAATCAAGAAAGATTGTAAACCTTTTAGTCTATAGGAAAGCAAAGGTCTTTCTTTTCTGTGTGGTATTGTAATCTAGGATGTCCTTGATGTAAATACAACCTAATACCTGGTTTTCTTTCTCCCTGCAATATTTTTTTTTTTTGCCTGGCTGTGTAGTGTAATAAAGAGAATATTAGAGGATGTGAACATCTGTTATTGTCATCTTTATTATTGTAATATGTACAGTAGAGCCCATTGTATTCCAAGAGCATAACCCCCCAATGATAGTATCCACATTGGAAGATATCCAGCTGGTGTATCCACATTATCCTGCAAAAAAAGCAATTGCATTCATGCCTTCTGCAGCCTTAGGGAACCTGATTAATCTTAAATATTTCTTCTGATCTTACAGTTGAGCTCAACAATTTTGCATCTGAGAGCTTTGAGCTTCACTGTGTGGTATATGTTAGTTGTATGTTACATGTTAGTCTGAACCCTATGGAAAATCTGCTGTAACAGCCAGTCAGTAATTCTATTTCTCCATTTGTGATTTGAATGCAGGTTCTGTTATTGTTGCAATTGCAGTAATGTTGGTTATCAGGGTGTAAACCATGAAAGAGGGAGTGTCACATAATGTCTTTTTAACTAGAGATTTGTCTTGTCTTCTATTCTACTTCTTTTAAACATCAACCAATGTGTTATTGACGATAAGGATAAAAATTATACATTTTTATAAGTTTTAATCAACTGAAGATGTTTGTGCATAAGCTCTCTAAAAGACAGGGGATAATATAGATCCAGTGTTGACAGAAAAAAATGTCACAGGAACTATTATCTTTATTTACAAATAATAATGGAGGAAACATACATTAAACTATAGAACAATATGTTAAACACTTTGAATAAAGACAATATGCTGTATAAAGCATGTTCATGATCTCTGTACCAATAAAAAACACTTTCAACAAACATTACCACCACAGCTGTGGCAGTATAATACAATTAAAAATAGTATATTTAGAATTAACTCAATGTTGCAGTTGTCGCTGTTGGTAAAGGATTGATCTGAAGGCCATCCTCATGAAATCCAGGGTTCAGATCTTGAATGTCTTGATTTATTTGGTACTAGTGTCAAAGACCACAAACTCTGTATTTAAAGCACACCATACATGACGTCCATCCATCCACCCATTTTTAACCATTTTATCCAATAGAGGGTTATAGGGGAGCCAGAACATATCCCTGCATGCAATGGTACAGGATACAAACATGCACACACTCCCATCAGGACCAATTTTCCCAGAAGCCAATTAACCTGTCATTATGTCTTTGTAATGTGGGAGGAAACTGGACCACCCAGAGGAAACCCGCGCAAACACGAGGAGAACATACACTCTCGAGCCCACTAGGAATTGAACACAGGGCCCATATACAATGTATATGGTAGTTTTAAACTAATAGGATCATTGCATGTGTCCTATTATTACTATTATTACTATTATTACAGTATTATTTTTACAGTACCTATTATTACTATGTCTGGATTCTCAAAAGTCAAGTCTCAATCTTATGTCCAAGCTCTGAAAGAGTTTTTAGGAAGGAATTACTAGAAAGTTTTTTCCTTGCAAATATTGGGTTCTCAGGTTGTTTGTAAGAAGAATATTGCTAGAATTAGGAACAAAATCTTACGTATTAATCTTGAAGAAGATTAGTTTGGGGGAGTAAGTCCTGAACGGTAAGCTTTGTAATAGAGTAATTATTGATTTGATCAACAGACAGAAAATGGTGTAAGAATTAGCTTCCTCCCCACCCTCACTGGCCTCAGGGTGTGCAAGTAATATAATTACATTGTAATTGTTTGTAGCTCCATTTGTAAACATCTGCATTTTTCAGTGCTGACTCTTCTGCAATAAAATCAGCAGTTGTGCTGAAGTATTATTTTTATTTCCCGTTAGTCAATGTCCTGAAATGTGTCATGCCCACTAAAGCTTTCACAGTTTTAAATTCATGTTGTATAAAGTATACAATTATAAAGATTGCTGTAATAGGAATTGAATTTTTAAATGGCATAATAAAGTGGGAAAACAGTGTTTTATTTTCACTTCCATGTTTTATTAAATGCTGTTTGCTTCATTTTATTATTGCTAGGTGGTTTCCATGTTATGACTGGTACAAACATGCCTTCGTGTGTGGGAAAAGTGTGAATTCAATGGAAAACAAAAAGTTATAATTAATTAAACACACAGTTTAATTTGAAAAAGCTTTTAGGGTCACCAATATCTTTAAAATTACATACATTTCTTATCATTAACAAATATTCATAAATATTTTTTATTGAGTATCAATTAGAACAATGAAATAAAATAACAGCAAGGTTAAAAATGAACACCAATCTCAAGAATCAGGATACAGTGGACTTGAGTTGAGACTTTAAACGTTTCATAAAAGCTAATCTGTAAATATACATACCTCTAAAATCACTAAAAAAATCAAAAGACATGTTTTTGTTTCTTCTGATATGAAAAACAGTAGTCAAATTTATAGAAGTCAAAGATCATAATTCCTATATCATTTTACTTGATTTGCTCTCTGAACAGCACTAATTTGATGAATCAAGGGAAAAAGCATTTCCAGAAATACATTTTAAATACATTTTCAGTCTATCCACTTCCCTATGTACTGTACTTAACTTCAGTCTCTACATCATGCAGTAGTTCTATATCCAATACCAAGCTTGCTCTAATAAAGAGACAATAATAATAAAACTTAGAAAAGCAGTTTTGCCTTACAGAACATAATTTAAAAAAAACACTTCAATACATTTTCAAACAAGTAATAAGGTTTGGCACTTGAAAATTCACAATCAAATTCTAAGATTACGTAGTTGTGCAAAAGAACAAAAAATTGTTGCACCTATCTTTCTATTTCCAAGAGTAAAAGAAGGGCTATGCTTAACAGTTTTCACAAAACAAGGCAGACAATTCCTGTAATTTGTAGTTGTTTGATGAGTGCTGGAACACACCACATTTATTCTGCTGGAAAACCTGACATTTATCTTTGGAATACTAAAGTTTTGGGACCAAGATAATGATGTAAACCAAATCAATGTCTGGCCAGTTCCTACAGTATGTTAGCTATGGAACCACTTCAGTCAATGGTTTGTGCAGGAATACCAGTGCCTGGATGGTTCTTAAGTAATGATTCTTTGTGTAAAAACATTTTAAATCTCTAGTGGCTACACTTTTCTTTTGTCACTTCAGTGTAGTTATGTATTCCATCTTCAGTAAAGGTCAATCCACAGCCCAAAATGAACATTTCTGTTAATATTAAGATAAACTCTTTGCTTCATTAGTTTTGTTGTTTTGAGTATCATTCATTAGAAATTTGATTATCTTATTAACAGTAATGGAGTAAGCCAGCAGTAAAAGCAACAGGTTAAAGTGTTGGTGAGAGCAAACCTGTGTGTATGTGTGGTAAGGGTTCACTTTTTGGCCAAGAAAAATGGTGGACTTAAAGATAACTTGAAAAAAGTTAAATAGCTGATGAACCTACTTTATACTAATGATATGACTGAAGGTTGACCATCATTACATCAAATACAATACATCATTGGTCGTATAGGATGATAAGTATAGAAAATGGCTACACTTCTTAGGAGAGAATATATAAGGCTTATAACACTCTGTGGTGAAACATTATTTATAATTCTTATTGACAGCATATTCTATTTAATACAAAAATTGCACAATACAGAAAAAAACATTAGGAAGAAGAATAAGAGGAAGTCTTGGCCTCCATTAAAACATTCAAAGAATTTGCTAAAAACAATTGTGACAGATTTGCAAAAATAAGCATAGATAAGCTGTTATAAATGGCAACAAAAATAAAAAAACATTAACTATTATGTATATTACAGTTTTTAGAGGTTACCCCTTGTGGTGAGCAACAATTTAAATAGAGAAGTGGAACGGGGGGGAGGAAGCAGTTTTAAAAATAAAAAATAGTCTAGTTTTTAAATCACAATACATCCCAAATATCCACAAATGAATACAATTACACACCATGAAAGTCTATTTAATTTAGTAACCACATGATAGTTTTTAAATGAGAAGCAAATGAAATAGCAATGTAATTACAATTAAACAGAAATAAAAGAGGAATCATGGGAAAGAAGTTAACCAAATGCCATAGTGCAGAAGAGGACCAAATAAACAGTGCTCTGTTTACTTTCCCATACGACTCTGAAGGCCTTCTCCAAAAAGGGGTAACTGGATATATCACATTAGCCAACACTGACAAGTGCTCTGCAAGTGGATGCAAAGAAAACGGCATTTCAGTAATCAAAGATACAACTGCATCATAGCACCTTTCACAAATTAATCACTCATATTGACTACAGCAAATGTTTACCAACCTTGAGGATTTCCCTAGAAGTTAGTTGGCAAATGGGAACTGAAATGCTTATTCATATGCAGTCTTAACAGGTTTCCAGTCCACAAACATGCCCATAACACGGTCCTTTAAATCACTAGTCTCTTGGGTGTAAATGGTTGGGGGTTTAAATAGAATTAAATTTAAAATGACTCATAACTTAAATAAAAGCACATCCTCGCATAAACCTGGGCTTAATTGCCTGTTTATTAAAATGTAAAAAAGTAAAGAAATAAGCATCAGAAACCAGATAATGTTATATATCATGTTATTAATTAATAATCAATAATGTGATATAACATACATATACTGTAGTTATAAAATAATAAATGTATTTTTAAAGTGCCTCTCCATATCCAAGAATGCTCTACACATAAAGAAAAGAAAAAAATACAATAAGAAATAACATAACAAAGTTACATACAGGTTCATGTAGAATATAGATCACTCAGACACCTAGTAAAAATGTTAGTTTTGAGTTTGAATATGAGGGTCAGATACTTTGTCTCTCGCAGAGTACAAGAAAGGCATTCCATAACAATATATAGTAACAGCATAAAAGTATACATACATGAATAAGTACATGACTGTGTGATTTCAGGATTTTAGACCACTGGAAAACTAAACAGAAATACAAAAAGTATTGCTTTAGTGAAAATTATTTCATTAGAAATTATTACAACATTGATGAGAATTTTAAACTTCTTAGATTTATTAAAGTATTCCCTCATCCTTTTTAGAGCAGTTTTAATTTGAAATGAAATGTTCAGTAAAAATAATATAATATAATAATATTGGAAAAAATGTTCAGTTTTTGTACAAATCATTTTTTTAACCTAATCCTAAATTCTAATACCAATGGTTATTTATTGCACACAATCTAAACTACATGTCAAAGTTTCGATTTAGTGACATATGGATGTTTTGTTATTTTCTTTTGATCACAGTTTTCTCTGTGAAGAAGCCTACATATGACAGGATCTGCACTGAAACAGGTGCTTATAGAATTAAACACCATTTTCAGTTTAAAAATAACCTTAAAAGGAAACTGCAAAGCTATTCTTACATTTCAGGGTTATAAAGAATCAGCATTAATGAGTGCATTTCTAACCATGATGAAAGTACAAAAAAATGGTAACGTGTAAAACATCCAATTTACATGACAAAATAAATTAAATTTCCAGGTTTGTGCAATGCTATATTGCCTTCATTGCCTGTGACTCAGAATGAGGCAACAAAACTTCCTTTGATGTGAAAAGGCCCTATTACATCTTACAACGAGCAGGCTTGTGAATACATCTCCTTTAATCCAATAGAAATATTGCTTAGTCATAAAACCATAATTAATACACATCTTAACTTTGGTCTTAAACTATACTACTCAAAATAGAACACAATATAATTAATAAAGTTCATAGATTATTATTAAATTAAAATTGTACTAATTATTTTAAAAGAACAGGAAGTATTGGAAGATAAAGACTTTTTGAATATTTGCCATTTGAGTCTATTCTGTTGTGATTCATAGCACAATCTTTCCCTCAAGATAGTTTCTTAAAGTTTCTTAAAGTTCTGAGCAGAATACTAATCAAAACTGGTGTTTTGTACTTTGGACACATTTTAATGAAAAACAAATTTATTTTCTAATCATGTGCTTCATTTTAAAACATTTTAGAATCTTTTGAACCCTTTTAACTGATCTTAGAACCCGGGTGTTGATTGAGTCCAATTTTCCACTGCTTATAAAATCAAAGCACATCTAACTGTACTGTGTTTTAAAGGTGCAAGTCAGAATTTTCATCTCTCGATGACTTTCCTTTGGACTGTATTGTTGAGCGAGTCAGATCCTCACTGAAAGCACTTTCAAGAACATGTCTTAACGAATGCCTGACCGTCTCCTTGAAATCATGTCCCATGAAAACATACAAGAAAGGATTTAGGCAGCTGTTAATGTAGGCAAGAGCAATGACCAGTGGATCAATAACAGTTGAGAGTTCAATGAGAATTCCAGTGATATGATAAGGTAACCAGCAAATGAAGAAGGCAACTATAACTCCAAGTACAATCTTTAACGTCTTCTTAGACTTAGCAAAGTGGCTGCTTTTCACCTTCAGTGCAATCAATGAATAACACATTATGATGATGAAAAAGGGAATCACAAACCCAAATACAAATCTCGTGATATGAACCATATTTTCAATTTTTATCTTATTATCTGTATTATAATTGTAGTGACATTCAGTTGTGTTAGTATATATGTCATAATGTGTTTCTCTGTATATTAAAGGAGGCAAGCTTAGAAATAGTGCCATCAACCAAACAATCCCACAAAGAGTGTAAGCCAGTGAGATTCGTCTGTTGTTTTGAGACCATACTGGTTTGATGACCAGCACAAACCTATCCAAGCTAATCAGAGTAAGAGTGAACACACTAGCAAACATATTTAAAATAATCACAGAAGGAATAAGTTTGCATAAAACATTTCCATATGGCCAGTGATAGTCGAGGGCAATGTTTACAATAGAAAAGGGTAAAGAAAGGCAACAAAGGAAGTCAGCAATCGCTAAATTCAAAAACCAAATTGTGTTTACTGTCCTCTTCATCTTCATTCCAGCTATCCAGATGACAAACGCATTACCAGGGAGCCCAAGGACACAGGTCAAGGTGTAAAGAATCATTGATACCACTTCTACTGCGTAACTGACATTGTCATTGGGAAATTCATCCGTTACATTGGAATTTCCAAATGTGTCATTGTAAAATTCATATGTGTCATTGACATATTCATTTGTGTAAAGAAAATAGTTTTTTTCCATGTTATCCATCCGTCGTATTCTTCAATAGGTATAGCCCTGATAAGAAAACAATATAAAACAGGTGGACCTCAGTAAAACCTAAACATTTAATGATTCAAAAAACAATTTACTGAAATGAAAATAGTGTTACTTCTCTTTATATATTTCAAACCAATAAAATATTTTTTCTCACCTTCCTAAAATAAGTTGTAATTATCATCATACGTAATCACATTATTCACAGCGACCTTGCACCAGAGACAATGTTTACACATCTCATAAAACAAGCACAGCCGTAGTGTAATTCTGTTTCTTAAATATTCTATGTTGAAAGTGCAAACAGTAAAGTTCAAGTATATTAATATACTATATATAGTAAACAGAAAGCTTTCAGAGTCCCCTCTTTAAGAACATAAGAAAGGTTCAATATATGAAGAAATATATATACCCTTGTTGTTTTTATACTGTTGTTTTTGTTAAAATGTAATTAAAGGAATACTTGTAGGTGTAAATAAATGTGACCCTCTTGTTTTCTGGATTAATTATTAATTATGATTGACAATTATTATTGAGGGTGAAATGGAGGTGCAATGTTTAGAATTGCTGTCTAACAGCTCTGGGGTTCAGTTCTTGGGGGTGCTGTTTGTATGGAGTTTGTACAGTATGCTCTCCCCATGTCCACACATGACTCCTCCCATAGCCCAAAAACATACCGGGTGGTTAATTGGCTTCTGGGAAAATTGTCCCTGGTGTGAGTGTGTTCCAAGGTCTGGCGTCTTGTCCGGGGTGTATCCTGCCTTGAGCCTGTTACTATAGGATAGGAAATCGATTGAAATTGTTATTATTGACACTGGTTTAAATATTTATGACTAATATTATTAAATCCAAAATCTTTTGTTATTTGATGAATATTTTTCATCTGGACTATGAATACATTTTGAAGACACTGTATGTATGTTGATGGGAACAATATTTTGTTAAATATTCATGAACATTTTTAATCTTGTCCATTTTCCTTAAATTGTAATATTTTTGTCATCTTGAGGAAGAAATACTATATATTGTGTTTTACATTTTCAGAAATGATTTCAAGCATTTGTTTTATTGTGGTAGATCACTATCAATTTGTGAACAATTGACATAAAAAATAAGGAACATATCCAGTGATTAAATCAAAGTCAAAATATTTTTGATTATTAGTGTACAGTAAAATTGGCCATAATCACTGACCAAATGATTACAGAGAAGCATATTTTTAAGGCATTCTCTAAATAATAAGTTATTCATTCTCAATGAAACATATATTAAATATTGTTTCTGTGGTCTTAATGTGATCATATATGGTGTGTTTCTGGACTGCTCACTGACAATCATTTACCCACAACTTCGATAACTAGGTATACCAAGGTAAACTTTGCAATTGTTTTTGATCAGGAGACACCCTATATTTCAGCAAACATCCCCTCTGCTTTGAGGCTCGAGGTGTTTTACTCTTCCAGGTGTCACACTGTTTCTAATACTTCCTAGTCACCTATCTCTCTCATCCTAGCGTTAATCCCGCATCAGCAGGGTCCGCTTGTCGGCACGCCCATCTCCATTTGGTGGTTTGAACCAAATCTTTGAGCTGACGTTACCAGCGTGTCGCTCTGCCTGCCGTCGGAGGTGGGGAGGAGAACAAAGTAATGTAGCCAATTTTAATGACCACAGAGAGTCAGGACTTCTGTTTTACGTCTCATCCGAAAGACGGCGCTTGTTTACAGTATAGTGTCCCCGTCATTATACTGGGGCATTAGGACCCACATGGACCGCAGGTTGAGCGCACCCCTGCTGGCCTCACTAGTAACACCTCTTCCAACAGCAACTTCAGTTTTTCCCAGGAGGTCTCCCATCTACGTACTGACCAGGCTCACACCTGCTTAGCTTCAGTGGGTTGCCAATTGTAAGTTGGAGGGTGACATGGCTGCTGGCACTTCCTAGTCACCTATAGCTGTAACAATATTATTTTCCATATTACTTTTTTAAGGCACTAAAGGAAACTGAAGAGAAAAGTTTTCATACACAGTACATGGGTCTGAGTAGCGTGACGCTAGCAACATTAAGGGACGCTAGCTTGGCAGCACCTTTCAAAATAAAAGCCCTGTAAAACCTGCCTCAGAAAAAAAAATCCTGGACAAGGTAACGTCACATTTATAGCACAACAACAATTTGTGCATCCTCAAAACTAGGTGGAATGTGATAAAGAGACCCACAGGTAAAAGGAAATTGCCGTTCTTCATTCATTTTTTGCTTTCTTGCAATATTTTTGTTGTTATTATATCACTTCCTCTTTGCAAATTGACACAGTGCCCTGCATTGCTAGACATTAAAAAGTCTCATTCCTGACAAAACAAAAATATGTGCCTCTCCAAAAGTAACTCAAATATATTCTACATGCCCTCAACTAATAGAACATATGTTCCGGTATTCGGTTTGTGAAATCAGAATTTCCTGGCAATCTTTGCAACTGAATGTTCCAATATTTTGGATGATAAATGTTTCACGAGAAATTCTTTAATATTAGTTTCTGTGTCAATTTTACCTGAATTATAGAAATCTGAATAGCTTTAGATCCCAAAAGGGTCTTGAACGTCCTGTGTATTGCTGCAGGTAATGCTGTCTGTTTATTTGTCACTGATTGCAAGCTTTTCAAAGACTCTTTCGGTGCTGCTGTACTATGCAGTAGAGTCGATATGTAACTGTTCAGTGCTCCAGGTTTTTTTGTGTTTCATGAGTATTGGTATTCTCAACTGTGAGTACATGGTTTCACCAACATATGTCTCTGTCTGATGCCTCCTTTATTTCTAGGGAAAAACACAACATTTGCTTTGGCTATGTTATGTCTGGGCTGAGTTGTGATGTTTTGGTCATTTGCTTTAATTTTAAATTTCTGTCCAATGTCCAATGCTCGAACGTACTGCCCAATAATGTCCACCTCTGCTTGTAGACTTTCCTTCAATGCACATAGTTGATTTGATGGTATATTGCACTTTAGCAACACCTTCCAATTCCAATTGGAGTTTGCTGCCGCTGGAAATCTGAGTGTGCATCACACCTTGGAATGTGCTCTGGGAATCTGAATCACAATAGTTTCTGGACAAGAACTAAATTGTTGCTTTCGGATCACTGTTTGCATACACTGAGCAATTCTGTGAGACTGTGTTCTTTATCAAAGACTTGTGTATGAGGGTCGATAAACTCATTGGAAACTCACCTATTTGTGCAACCAGACTTCATGTTTCAGTATGCAAGAAACTACAATCCTGGCAAAAGAAAGTCTACATAGGAAGAAATAAAGTTATTGTTTACTTGACTGCAAATAAGCCAAGACATAAGTGGAATTATTAAATCAGTTGGGTCATTCTCTTGAAATCTAGTGAGAGTATTGCTTTGCATATCTCATCTAACACAGGCTATATCGGGGACATTGAAAAGTAGCTGCCAGGATTATTGATGGCAGTTTTAACCATTAGTATGTCCATCCATATTGGGATTGACAACAAGAAATTTTAAAAACTGTTAGCTGAGGGTCTGTAGAATAGGTTTGAGGTATTTTTGGAGAGACACAAATTTTTGTTTGGTCAGGACGGGAGTGAGACCATTCCCTGTCCACCACTGCACAGTCCGTCTGGAACAGGAAGTGGTTATAAACCCCTGCAACACTGGTAAAGACTTATCTGGCAAAACCATGCTTAAGTATTATTAGCTGAAGAATAGATCTGAGCTACTTTTGGAGAGGCAGAAATGTTTGTTTTATCAGAAATGAGACTTTTTCCTGTCTAGCAGTGCACAGCACTGTGTCAATTTGCAAAGAGAAAGTGATATAAAACACCAAAAAGAAAAAAATGAATGAACAACGGCAATTTTCTCTTAGCCGTGGGTCTCTTTATCCCATTCCACCTAGTTTTGAGGATGTACTAATTGTTGTGCTATAAATGTGGCGTTACCTTGTCCAGGATTTTTATTTTTCTGAGGCAGGTTTTACAGGGCTTTTATTTTGAAAGGTACACCTAAGTTAGCGTCTCTTAATGTCACTAGCTTCACGCTGCTATGGGTCTTCAAACTTTTGGGAAACTCGCAGATGTTACAAGTAGGAAATACAGTGAAGCGGATCGTATGCGGAGTTAAGGAGAGCATTATTAAAGGAAGAGATAGTTTCACCAGGTAAAGGTGCCAAAATCCAAGAATCATAGTCTTATAGAAACACCAAGTCCAGAAACCAATAAGTCCACAAACCAGAAAAATCACACTGAGAAACAGGAGGTTGAGCTCAAAGCCAGGTAAACCCAAATACTGTGTGGAGATGTACAGTACAGTAAGCATAAGCAGGTCTTAAATATAGAAAAGCTGGAGGTGTGGTGGTGAACAGGGTTGGTGAGTGGTTAGGTGATTGGACGAGAAGAACGCCTTCTTAAAGGGGTGGTGGTCAGATTACCGGAGACCGTTACATTACTCTCCCCTTGAGGGGTAGCACTTGATGTCCTTGAGGGATGGTTGGGGAAATCACGGTGAAAGTCCTGGATGAACGACTGGTACAGAATATCCCTTTCAGGTACCCAGGAGCTTTCCTCTGGTCCGTATCCTTCCCAGTACACAAGATATTGAAGTGTACCATGGAGCCACCAGGAATCCAGAATCTTATAAACTGTATAAGCAGGGAGACCGTCTATGAGTCGGGGTGGAGGTGGTTGGGGTTGGGGTTGAGACAGAGGGGATCTGTGGAAAGGTTTGAGTAGGGAAATGTGAAAGGTGGGTGAACCCTAAGAGCAGGTGGTAGAGCCAGGCAGTAAGTTACTGAGGTAACTTGGAAAAGGATATGGAACGGATCCAACAGCCGAGCCACCAACAAGGTTATGACTACTTACCTTTTTTGTTTTTCTTGTTCAGTTTGGCACTAAATTATGGTAATAGATTGCATATTAGCAAAGCATAACGCCGTGGTATGAATAGAAATAACCTGATAGAAATTCATCGAGGGTCATGGTATATGTTTTGAAAATTTAACATACATTAACTTAAACTCATCTATTTATGAGGCTAACATCAATAGCGTAAAAATAAAGTTTGCACTATTAAATATCAGATCACTCTCTCCAAAGGAAGTGCTTGTAAGTGAGCTCATGACTGAACTTGGTCTTAGTGTTTTAAGCCTAACAGAAACCTGGCTCAAAACAGATTAATATATTGCACTAAATGAATCTACTCCGCCTGGCTACTGTAATAATCAAACCCCCCAGTATTGACCGCCATGGGGGTGGCGTTGCTACAATTTATGACTGAAGCTTGAGAAGGTCTCAGAAGCCTGGTTATAAGTTTAACTCTTTTGAATTACTTGTTCATAATGTTACAGACTTAGGTGCTGATAAAAAATCATTCCATTCGTTCACTCTCATTACTGTGTATAGGCCCCCAGGACCTTATACCGAGTTCTTAAAAGAGTTTTCAGATTTTTTGTCGAATATATCTGTGGCTATTGATAGGGCTGTGATTCTTAGAAACATTAACATCCACATGGAATTAAAAGGCACATCTTTGAGGATGGAATTTACATCTATTCTTGATTCTGTTGGTGTTGGTCAGAATGTGGTAGGTTCCACACATAGTGGTAATCATACTTTAGATTTGATTCTAAGTTATGGTATCTGTGTTGAAAATGTAACTATTCTCCTTCAAAACCTTTTGTATCAGATCACTTTCCTGCAATGAATTACAGCTGAGCCAATCTGTTGTTCGGTTTCCAGGTTATCGTTTAGGTCGTGTCTTTACTTCTGCTACTGCTACAGACTTTATGAACAAGCGCCCGGCCTCACTTACATGTATTAACCGGCATGCTGATGCAGTTACACTTGGTCAGATTACTAAAAGCTTATAAACTACTCCACGAGATATGCTTGACATAGTCACACCACTACAGAAGAAAAGAATTTGTGAAAAAAAGCTTGCATCGTGGTACACTAATCATACTCGTGCACTCAAACAAGCCTCTTGTAAACTGTAATGCAAGTGGCACTCTACTAATTTGGAGGTATTTCGAATAGCCTTGAAAGATAGCCTTTTAAATTACAAGCAAGCTCTCACTACTATGCTAGGTCATCATATTTTTACAGCCAGAAAACAATAGAAATAATCCCAGATTCCTATTTAATACAGTTTCTAAACTAAGTAGAATTAGAATATCTTGCTCCAATTGAATTGAGTGCATTAGTGACATCTTCTAAATTAACTATTTGCTTGCTTTATCCCTTCCCCCGCAAACTTTATTAAAGAACTTCTACCCACTATTGGTAAATAATTTTTAAATATAAATTCATCTCTAAACCTTGGATATGTACCAAAATCTCTAAATATGACTGTCATTAAAACTCTTATCAAGAAACCAAATCTTGACCCTAGTGCCCTGTCAAATTATAGACCTATTTCTAATCTTCCTTTTATCTCTAAAGTCCTGGAGAAAGCTGTAGCAAAATAGTTGTGTACATTTTGCGAATAAATAATGTCTTTGAAGTTTTTCAATGAGGCTTTAGACTACGCCATAGTACAGAGACTGCTTTAGTCAAAGTACTGAATGACCTAGATCTCTCCACTGACCGTGGCTGCATTTCTATGCTTCTGTTATTAGATCTAAGTGCAGCATTTGATACCATAGATCTGTGGTTCTCAAACTATGGTATGCGGAGCGCCCCTCCATGGTATGCCAGATGACCCCGGAAATTGGTTGTGTGCACTGAAATATTGGGACGGGTTTTCATATTTTCTATTTTAATAAAATTAGTTTATGTGTCAAATACGCTGCCTACATACTACGATACAGCATGCGCTAGTATCTTGAGTGGACACAAGAGCTACTACAGTATGAAATTCTATACCATTGGGTAGAAATACGTGCTACGAACGTAAGTGACCAATTGTATTTAAAAAATAAAAACTTATTTTAACTTCTACGATGGACTCCTGAAACAGAAATGGGGAAAAATGCAAGCTTGTGGATTTCTTAAGCGGGAGAGCCCCACACTATTTGTGAAGAACTTTGTTTACCATTGGCAAAAGAGCTGACACGTATTATGTGTGGAGAAAAAGCTGCTAAACAGCTCGACCTGCTGCCGCTTTCAAATGACACAGTCACTCATAGAATTTATTATTATGACAGATGATGTCAAAAGTACGCTGATAGAGTGCGTTAAGATGAACAGATGCTTTTCACTGCAGTTAGATGAGTCTATAGATGTAGTTGATTTGGCCAATTTGATTGTTTACGTTAGATGAGGGCAGTTTGAGGGCATGTCCCATGAGGACTTTCTGTTCTGTAATCCGCTTCCAACAAGAACTACAGGAGAGCACATATTTCAGCTTCTAAATTAATTTCTCAAAGAGAATGACATAGACTGTATAGAATGCGTCAGAGTTTGTACAAACGGTGCTAGAGCAATGACAAACCGACACAGTGGTGTAGTTGCATGAATTAGAGGTTGCTCCAGATATGAAGTGGACGCACTGCAGCATCCACCGAGAGGCCTTGGCAGTCAAGAAAATGCCTGAGTATTTTAGATCTGTTAGACTTTGTTGTGAATTGTACCAAGGCTCATCCAATGAATTCACATCTGCTTTGTTTGACTTAACAGCCTCACCCCTCTCACTGAAATAGTAAGTCCTTTTTTATTGTTTATTTTTAATTGTTGTTATTCCTGTTGTCATTCTGTAAAGCACATTGAGAAGCCACCTTTAAAGGCCCTATATCAAATAAAGTTTACTATTATTATTATATTTATTGTATGTGTTTGTGAGTGTGTGTGCGTACGTGCTCATGTTGGTCTTTGAGACGATGACTTGTAGGTGGTACTTGGATGCTGGTTTGATCAGGGGTGGTACTTGGTCCAAAAAGTTTGAGAACCACTGCCATAGATCATAATATTCTATTAAACAGACTTGAAAACCTTGTTGGCTTAAGTGGACAGGCACTCTCCTGGTTCAGATCCTACCTAAGTGATCGCTATCAATTTGTACAGGTAAATAATGAATACTCTGAGCCTACTAAGGTAAAATACGGAGTCCCTCAAGGTTCAGTGCTTGGTCCTTTGCTATTTTCCTTGTATGTTACCTCTTGGTCATATAATTCGTAAGCATAACATTCACTTCTACTGTTATGCAGATGATACTCAGCTGTTCATATCAGTCAAACCAGATGAAGTAACTCAGTTTTCCAAGATATAAAATTGTCTGAAAGACATTAGAAGCTGGATGGTTTGCAACTTCCTTCTGCTTAATTCTGCCAAAACAGAATTACTGGTGCTTGGTCCTTAGGCTGCTAAAACTAGGCTAGCTAAATGCACCGTGACTTGACGGCTTTCTGTTGCTCTACGCTAAAAACATATTTGTTTAGTCAAGCTTTCAGATAAATACTTAGGAATAGCAAGACATACAAACTACCAATTTCGGTTTTCATCGTCATTCTCTAAATACTTTGTTATCTCTTTTCTGTCCATCCATTCTGAGGTGGACTGTTTAGATCCAGAATCCAGCTCCTTTTATCGGTCGTAAAATCAACAGCCAGTCCTCTACAAAGCCCTTTCCAGAGAAATCTCAACTGAAGGAAACCAATTGAACATTCCAGACACTATCGGACATTACCATACATGATTGTACTTTTCCTACCATGTAACAGAATACAGACGGCTCTCATTTGTGTTGATTCTAAATTAACCCGGATAGGCTCCCCCTTTCGAACCTTGGTTCCTCTCAAGGTTTCTTCCTACTTTAGTATAGGGAGCTTTTCCTTGCCACTGTCACATTATGCTTGCTCACTGGTGGTCCAGACCCATGAATCTGTAAAGCTGCTTTGTGACAATGTCCATTGTAAAAAGAGCTATACAAATAAAATTGAATTGAAATTGAAATTGAATTGAATTGAATTGTAGCAGGGACCCAATTTGTGGTAAGCTTGTCTCAAAGGTAAGTTTCGGGTGGGTAACCAAACAAATTGCCCTAGATGGAAGCAGGGTACTGTTTGACAATGTTTGTGTGCGGAGATCTCTTCTATCTGTCGGCAGTACGTAGGAGTGCATTCTTAGCTTTTTTCCAAAGTTCTTGGAGATTGGTGATATACTCCTGAACCAAGGGTACCTGGGAATCCGGGACTGAGTCAGAGATGAGGGGCGGTTGATATCCTAGGGCACATTGAAAAGGAGACATACCGGTAGCTGAAGTAGAAAGTGAATTGTGGACATATTCAGCCCAAGGAAGAAGTAGAGACATAAGAGACATAAGCGCGCAAGAAGGTTTGAAGACCTTGTTTAATGCACTCTGACCATTAGCTTGAGGGAGATAACCTGATGTGAGAGAGACTTGCAGAAAGCTTTCCAAAATCTAGATATAAATTGAGGTCCGCGGTCCGAGACTACATCCTTGGGGATGCCATGTAGTTGGTAGAGAAGGGAGAGGAATGAAGTCAGCTGATTTAGAGAACCTGTCCACAATAACCAATATTGTTGGTTAAAGGGTAGAGAGGGTAGAGAAAGGGTGTTGAAGAAGTGGAGCTGTTATGGACAGGTGTTTTAGGCGTCGGAAAACTGTTTCAGCTTGAGGGTTCCATTTGCCTTGATCAGGGCCTTTGCGTGTGAGAGCTGTTATGAGTGCTACCACGGTACTGAAGTTATGGATAAATCTGTAAAAATTTGCAAAACTGAGGAAATGTTGGATTTGTTTAAGATTTTTCAGTGTAGGCCAGTGTACTGTAGGCAAGTGGATCCTATGCGGAGTTAAGGAGAGCATAATCAAAAGATTTACCTGGTTTTACCGGAGCCAAAGCTGAAATACAAAAATCTTAGTCATACAGAAACGCCAAGTCCAGAAACCAATAACTCCACAAACCAGGAAAATCAAACAGAGAAACAGGAGGTTGAGCTGAGTAAACCCAAATACTGAGCAGAGATGTAAGTGCACACCGTTCTTAAGTATAGAAAAGCTGGAGGTGTGGTGGTGAACAGGGATGGTGAGTGGTTAGGTGACTGGACAAGAAGAACGCCTTCTTGAAGAGGTCAGTGGTCAAAATGTTGTTCATTTTTCTTCACTCTATTCCTGATTCACTGATATATTTGCACTACTCTCTCCTATTTTATAATATACTACAAAAAGTAAAGAGATTGTTGTATAAGTATGATGAAATTTAGAGTGGCCTCCTTTTAAAAGGGACATTGAAAATATTGATTGATTTCATTGATTGAACAGAAACACCATTTTAGCAATTAGGGCAAGGCATTAGATGCATTTTATCCAGATTTATACATGTCTTTTTGATCTATTATTGTTCTTTCCCTGGACATGTTGAAACAGATATGCAACTAAAAATAATTAAAACAAAAAAATAAAAATAATGGATATTGTTACAGCTTTAGGTGACTGAGAAGTGTCTCTTATATTTTAGATTAAGTTTGTGACACTTGGCAGAATAAACACTTCAAAGCAGAGAGAAAGTTTGCTGAGGTCTGGGGGGTCCCTTGAGCAGAAACACTTGAAAAGTGTACCTACGTATACCTAGGTAAGTTGTAGATTAATGATTGTCAAGGAGCAGGACAGACACACACAATTTAAGATCACATGAGAGGAGAGAGAAGAAACAAGGAGCAGGCAACAAGGAGAAGAGAAAGGAGTCCAGTGGAGCCTGGGACAGGCGAGATCCCCTACTTCTTGATCATCCAAATCAAACCTGACTGGAGCTTAGTATTTTGAACCTTGTTAGAGAGAGCGTGCTATTCTGTGTTTTTAGGGAACTTGGGTTTCCTGGGTAATAGATATATTAGTTAGAAAAGTCTTTCCTACTTAGGGTGCATTTTTATGGATAGGGAAATAAGCTTCCATTTATTTTGTGGCATCTGGGGTACAGAGAGAGAGAAAGAATAAATATACGAATAAAGACCTTACTCAACGAATGAGAATACCTCTCCTGGCTCTTCTTCAATAAAATTCCACAATAATCTTTGGTGACAAGGATGGGATCACAAACCTGAACGTGGACGGCTGCTGAGACTCCATCCGGGCCCGGACAATTTTAGTGAATTGGACGAACCTCAGGGGATAATCTGTTTATCCTTACAGAGATGCGTCTGGAGAATTGGCAGCTGTCTGACGTCAGTAAGTGATCCTTAAAAGAACTTATAGTATGAAAAGCGAGCCACAAGGGTGTTCTCTTCGATAAGTCAGAGACTTATAACAGGTCTGGGACCCGGCAAGTCTGGGACTCCTGAAACAAACATATCTTAACACAGACGTGTGGTTTTTGCTCTACGGAGTAGTAAATGTGATAGTGTTCTAGAAACAGTAAGGCATTGCCGACAATGGGTAATGAGAGCACTAAAGGCAAAGCTGGGCTGAGTGGCCCAGCCAAGTACGTGTACGATAACTGGAGAGAAGCAGGAGTAGGTGGGTTAGAGTCCCACTAGGCCCGGGTTAGAGTCCCAGCAGAAGAAATTATTTTTATGTTCATGAACTGTGAAGCTAGGGTAATAGGTGTAAGGGAACTTGCACATGATTTATATATGATAATTAGGGTCCCATAACTATGAGGGATCTTTGTAAGTGGTCAGAATGGACAGGGGAAAGTTAGAAGAGAAGGAGAAGAAAGGAAAGAAAGCGAATTGGAAAACTTATGTCATGGAAAGAGGAATCACAGAAATGATGGGAAGCTTCAAAAAAGGCTAGTCTTGAAATTAAAGAACAGCAAGCTGCAACTAAAATCATGGCCATGCGTACTAAAAAGAAAAAGTCTCCACTGAAATTAGAAAGCGGTCCGGAGCCTTTTTACTCTGAGAGGTGTCTGACTGGGTGTCAGAAAAAGAAATTAGATTAATGCAAAGTGAAACTTTAATAGAAATATGGATAGATGGAATTTAGTCTGAACAGGAATGTAGAAAAGTGTATGAACATTGGAATAAAAATAAACAGATAAGGGTTTTATTTTAGATTAATATTTGAGAATTCAACAGAATATCACAGAGAAAACGGAATGGGATCAGACGCAAAGCCGGGTCTGAAGCAGTAGCCACTTATTTGGTATCTCAATGTGATGCTTATCAAGGAACTCAACTACAGTTCAGGTGCGGGTGCAACAGCTCAAAAGGCCTGCTCCTGAGGAACCTTTCATGCACAGGCAAATTGACAATTGTAAAGGGAAAACCTGGGCTCTTATGTTTTCCCAGTGGGTTGCTGCCACTGCCTCTGTGTCTACCAAACACTTGATGACAGAGATAAGCTCTCGGTGGGCACTGCCCTACCTCTTGTATTATGATCAAGGGACACACTTCACAGAGAAGGTGTGTCAGGCTGTGGCTGCGTTGTTCTGGGTGAGATGGGACCTTCATTGCACCATCACCCTCACTCTACTGGAACAGTGGAACGAAGGAACAGAATTCTGAAAGATCGACTAAACATCAGACTGAAGGAACGCCAGGGGTAGATGAAACTGCAAATAATAGCACCCTAAACTGTTCCCTGACTTGGGAACCACCACTGGCCAGATCAGGAGGCCCTGAAGCAGATGACACCAGTCCCGTGCCACCGGGAACATCACAGGCCCGGAGTAGAGGCCCAGAAGAAGATGATGGCGGGACACAAATTAAGTACAGACTGAAAAGATCACCCAAAATGAGAAATGATGAGCACACCCATGATAAGGGAGTGAATGGCAATACATACATTTTAGCTCTGTCACATTTGTATACGAGCAGAGAGAATCAGAGTTCGTGTTGGGTTCGCACAGCGGGGCCCCGAACCTGCTGTAGGGGGGTTACCCTTGGGAGTGATTCTCCTAGATGCAAATGATTATTGTGGTTTGTTTGTTCATACTAAGACGTTTTGCAGAAACGGAACAAAGATAAATTTTACAACTTCAGCTAGAATTGTTCTGCAAAATGGCACAGCTGAGGCAGGGGGACAATGTGTAGATTTTTCTAAGAGTTATTACCCAGTTGTTGACCTATCTTGTAAAAAAACCTTAAGATTATGCTGGGCTCCAGCCCACAGGGATTTACCTGTGTTGTAAGAAATAATGCGTGAATAAGGAGAGAGGCATCAAAGATACACCCGCTTTCTTTTCATGGTTAAAATCATTATTTGGGTCATGGGGACTGTTTTTCTTGAAACTGTGTTTTTGCTGTTGTGAAAACTATTTCATCATCCTTGTCACTGCTTGAAATCATTATCACATTTCTCTTTTCTGCTCAGGCCTTTTCTCCATACATTAAACTATTTTTTATACATAAATAAGTCTTAAAACATTTAATCTTTGTGTAGCTTTAGAATTATTGTTTCATGCTCTCTTGTCTGTCAGCTTGTCTCTCTGTGAGTGTCTGCCTGGATGTCACATACTGTAGCACCAGAGGGTCTCTGCTCCCTCACTGTTCCTTTGAGTGCACAGCTCTAAGAAGCTCCACACCTTGTTTCTTTAAGATAATACGGTATATCTTTTTAACCACTTCTGTACATCTCACTTAAAACTGCTTTTAACCCAAACATCCACACCTTAGATTTTCATTTGTATGTATTGGCTTTCTGTGTAAAAAAAAATTGGTCTTTCTAGTTTATTTTTTCTCTTTGCCTCAGTGCATGTGTCTGTCTGTCTGTACTGTACAGTATATGCCCCTCCCCAACTAAACCTGTGTGTAACTGGTTTAGTGTTTACCAGCACAATAGCTTAAAGTCATATTTGAAGTTCAAGAGCCCAGGACATCATTCAGCTCTTACTCTCAAGAGCCCCATACATCTTATCCATCTGGTTCCTTTGCAGCTTTTGCATGCTGACACAGCTACCTACTGTACTTGAACTACTTATATTGAAAATGTCATTTGAGTTTATCACCTTGAGAATCTGTACAAAGGGAATTCAGAGTCTCTAGTTGTTCTGGGACTACAATGAAAGAAAAGGGTTACTTAACATAGTACTGTATGTTTCATAAGGATAGGAGTCTTTTAACCAGTTTTTAACTTTCTGAATAACATCTGATGTACTGTAACAAACTAATAGGTCAATAATTACTGACTTCCTCAGTGTAAACAATATTACAAGTGGATATTTATAGGGCCTAGGGAAGATTCTAAAATTTATAGTTACATTGGTTTCCTAAAATTTAGAAACTCAGAACAAACTCAGGCCTTGATTTCTGTTGGGATACCAAAGAGTTCAGAATACCTTTTTTAATCAGCTTTTTACTGCAATTTCTGAGCAGAGTATAATTCTGGTTTACACTCTAATAAAAAAAGAGTGAGGATGATAGATCAGATCCACTAATATTAATATGCAATCAGATGTTCCATCTGTCTATTTTCTAAACCATTATATCCAACATCAAAGTCGGAGCCTATCTCGGCAAGCAACAGGCGGCAGGCTGGACACACCGTGCACGGGGCAAACACAAGCACACTCACACCAGTGTCAATTTTCACACAAGCTAGCCTGTTTTAAGACTGACTACCAAAAGAATAAAACATGATCATTACTAGTATGTCTTTAAACTGTGTATGGAAACAAGTGGACACAGGGGAAACCCACATGAAAATGAGAAGAACGTACAAACTCCATGCAAGTAGCACTCCAGGAGTTGAACCCAGGACCCCAGAGCTGCGAGGCAGCAATGTTAAGCATTGTGTCACAATGCCATTAATTTAATCATTATTAAACAACATATTCTAAATATCTGGACTGTGAAATGAAAAAGATCTAATTTTAAATGTTAAATATGTCAGTATGAATTGTTCTTTATAACCAATTGTAATTCAAAAGACACTGTTTTGAGTTTAAAATATTGCAAACATTAAAGCAAAACAAAAACACATTTCACTGCTTATTTATGTCTGAATAAATACACAGAATATGTATCACCAGTGTTTGTATCCTTTTGTATTTCTACAGTATGTGCTACTTCTGGTTGAAACAGTAGAAAACAAAATTTAATTTGCAGATAGTGCATTCAGGCACAAACATTAGGTTTTTGAATATAAAGCCTGTTTTAAAATACCTCAAATAACCTCAGGTGGTAAATTTCATAGAATTTAATAGCCATTGATATTTTTTAAGTTTTGAAAATTTCATAAAAACCTCAAATGTCTTACCATGTGTTGCTTTCGTCTTGGTTTGTTGTAAGGACAGCGAGGAGTACTGGGCTAAACTGAAAAAGGAACTACCCACAGGAAATTATTTCACGAGGTTTGATGTTATTTTTGATTAGGCCACAAGAAAAAAACTAAATGAGGCTTAGTAACCTTACTGACTAAAACTAAAACTGGGCACCACTAAGTTTTTGCAAAGATTACCTGCACTCTCAATAGTTAAACTGATTATTTGAAAGCAGCTCAATTTTCCAACTTCGAAGAGGAAGTAAATGCCTATCTCAGTCATGATAAAGGAGAAAGACATCAAAACCTTGTTAGCTTTTTCTAAACATTCTATAGGAAGTAGTGATGAACATTTTACGGTGTTCAAAGAATATATATCCTATTCTCCACAAGCAAGATATCTGATCAAATTAATACAGAAACATAAATCAACATTTACTAAACAAAATCAAATAAGACAACATTTATTAGTATTTACTAAAAAAAGAACAATGTAGACATAAACCATTGACCTTATTAAGAATGTCACCTTAATTTTGTGTGTAATATGCTATAGTGGGGTCATTAGAATTAACAGCCATTTATGAGCTATAACTGACTAGCAACTTGCTCAATGATTCTCTATTTATTTACAAATAAAGACACCTTTCTATAAGACATGAATGTTCAATCAACATTTTTCAAAGACAGTAGTGACTATTACACAACCTGTGCTTCTGGTTGCAACAGACATGGTTGCAACAAAAATGTCTTGAAATATGAATCTTGAAATTACCATCATTTGGTGCATGAATTGCACTATACACAGACATCACATCAATACTATAATAATTGCAGAAAGATACACATCTGTGTGTGATGTTCCCATGTTCTAATTAATACCAGCAATATAAGCATTAAAACCAATAAATTCAGGAAATATAGCAAGTTCCACAATTTCCTGCTTTGCCTAAGAGACTGAAGGGGGAGGCATTAATTCTGAATTAATGCCAGAATTCCCCTGGACTCTGAAAACTCTGAGTTTAGGTCATCTGGACTAAACTATCCCATATAAATTACATTCAACTTTGATTCACTGCACACCAGTATGTTTAAGTCTTCTCTCACACTAAAATAACCTTATTTAATATAGCACCTTTCTTGGTACATTAGTTTCAGGTTTAACACATTAGCTTACTGTTAACAGCTTTTTGTACATTGAAAAAGTCACTTTTCACTTTTAATGTTAAGCAGGGTCATAAGGTTTGGTTATAAAAGAAATCCAGCTTTAAAACAAAAGATCTAGATTTGAATGAATGTGTAGCTGCTCTTCAGAAAATAATATTCTTGTGAGGGCAGAGCCCCTCAGAATACCGGCAACTGAGAATATAAAAGACAAACAGGGCTCCTGAAGTACTCACAGCCTTTTACCCTGACTCTGGTGGGGTTGAATGGGGTTCCCACATTTTTGTTTGCAAGTGATTTCTGAGACCTATTAGGCACTACAAGAGTCAGGCAGAGATGTTAAACCACTTGTAAAACACTGAAGCATGTCAAAGGATGTTTTTAGACAGGTGCGGTGCAGGAGGAAAGCACTGATTCTCATTCTCCCCAGATGGTCCAGGGATTCCAAACTGGGATCATATTAGCACAAAATACATGGTTATTCCAATTGGAAAAACAAAAACTGAAAAACAATGTTAGGATAATTTTTACAGGCAAAATAGAAAAATAAATCTGAATATTTAATACATCAAATATGAAAAGTCTAGTGATAGCCTACTGCTTTCTAAGTATACTCTCAATTGAATTCAGTGAATCTAAATTACAAAATAGACAATTTTAAAATGGACAAAAGATAGAATTTGCATGAAATATTTATAGACCTTCATTTAAAATTTATTACAAAAAAGGTAATGGAAAAAAAAACTGTAAAATAAAGGCAAACCATGAACAGCCCAAATGACATTTTATTTTTAAGATGTTCAGAAATGGCAGTACGTTTAGTCATTAAATATAATGCATATAAAATGGAAACGACTGGAGGGAAATTGAGGTACATCATTTAAATAAATTTAAAGAATCATGATCCCAGTACATTTTATTTATTGGACATCAATGCCTTCTATAAATTCACCATCTTGTAAATTTATAATTAAACGAAAGAAACAATTCCAGAAAATTAAAGCATGAATTGACTTAATTATAAAATAATTTCATGATCTGTAAAGACTTTAGACTTCAGTAGTTTTGGAATCGTCTAAATGGTCATTCATAGCCTTTCAAAATCCACATTTTACAAAAAGGCGATGCATATATTTGTCCATCACAACACAGTGTTTTCATGTTACTTGTGGAAGCCATGATGAGCTTGTCTCCAAAGGGAAAAGGCAAAATAGGGTAGGACACAAATTACTTCTTCTTTTTCTTGCCTTTTTTCCCACCTTCTCCTTGTTGTGCATTTTGATCTCCCCCACCAGTCTTCTGAGTTCTAGTCTTCAGTTTGGGAATCATTTCAGCAACATAAAGCATAAGGTCTTTACCTGAAGTACAAAAATCCATAAAAAAATCAATCTCAGAAAATCAAGGTTTCTAATTGCACATTTAAAATGTTATGTTAAAATATACACAAAGCAAACCAGATAAAATCTATAAAAATGTGTATAAACTACTTTGATGAAAAGTATATCAAGTAAATGTAAGACAATACACCAAAGCTGCATTACAACATAGAACACTATAAGAACAGTCTGCAAATAAGAGAAAGCCATTTGGTCCATTTTGCCTAGTTGGTAGTTGCTAAATTAATTTACAATTTTTTCCAGCTGTTTCTTAAAGATACCTACTGCTTTATTTTTTTTCTTTTAGTAAAAAAAGTATTTCCTATTCTCTGTCCTGAAAGAATCCCCCTTAAGGTTTCCCATTGTGACCCTTGTTTCACTACTGAGTATGAAAGAGGCCTCTGGATTGAACTGATCTATACCCCTTGGGATTTTGTATACTTGGATCAAATCTCCTGTGACCCTCCTCCATTCTAGACTGAAGAGATACCTCCCTCAACATACCCTTATATTGTATCACCTGACACAAGGTGTCATTTATGTTGCTCTAATTTGAACTCTTTTTAAGGCTTGTGGTTTGTGATCAAAACTGAACACAGTATTCTAGACGAGGTCTTACTAGTGCACTGTAGAGCTTCAGTATAACTTTTCTGGATTTAAGAGCATTCCTGGATTTCCCAGATAAGCTTAACTTTCCTAAATTAAAAAGAAATCTGCTATATGCCCAATCACTGCCTTCTTTTCGTATTGCTTCTCCATACTCTTAACAAGATGTCATAGAAGAAACTACATCAACACCCAGATGCCTTTCATGTGTAACTTGTCACAGCTCAGAAGCACCCATGCAATATACTGTATAATTAATGGTGTTACTACTATAAGTGTGGACCACTTTTTACTTATCAATGCTGAATTTCATTCGCAAAGTGTCAGCCCAGTCCATGATTTTATTAAAGTCTTTTGTGCCATAGCTTCTGGTTGCACTTCCCCTATTTCAGTATCATCAGCAAATTTGACTGGCTTGTTAACTATGCCAGAATCTAAATATAACCAGGAAAGGCTATGTGACTAAATAGGATTCTTCTGGCACTACTCATATCCACCCAGAGGTCATGTTGCATAAATAAATAAAATGCTGTTTTCTGTACATTAACCAGTTCTCAATCTATGTACATCTATTACCTTGGATTCCCATTGCTTTTAATAGGAGAATAAACCTCTGATGTGAGACCTTATCACTTTCTGGAAATATAAATACGCAATCATGTCATGCATTTTAGTGTCTAATGTCTAGCAAAAATCACAACAAATTAGGTAAACCTTACCTTTCTAAACCTACATTGGCTGTATGTTTAAATGTCCATGTGTTTTATGTGTTCTTCAAATTCTGCTTAACATTTCCATAACGTTTTACCAATAAGATAAATAAGACTGGTCTGTAGTTTCCTGGCTCAGTTCTGACCCCCTTTATGGTTACATTTTTCATATTTCCTATCTGTGAGTATTGCTTCCATTTTAAGTGAGAGCAGAAATATATAAAACAGAGGTCAAAGAATAACATTCCTCATTTCCTGAGAAAAGATCAGGCCCCTGTGATTTAATTGTTTTTAACTGCCCTTGCCTTTCTAGAACTTCAGATTCAGTCATACTAACAATTATCTAGCAAAGCTGGAGCTTGTTCAGTGGGACATGTATTAATTTCTATTGTAAAGATGCTTCAAGAATGGATATTTGACTTGAGTTTCCTCTTCAACAAGTAAAATGCATATGTAATTGTATTCAAATTAGTAATTTGATTTGGTCAATTTAAACGTTTTCATTTCTTCTTCCTGACAAATTCCTCAGTTAAGTGTGCAGCATGTTTTGTGACATGAACTGCTGCCCAATGAGTTTGAAGCCATTTTTCTGTACACTTCAGAAATCAATCATCACTTATATGATTAATTAAGACTAGTGAGCCATCTCCTAAAGCAACAATTTATCCCCATACCACAACACTATCTCCAACATCCTTCACAGATGAGGTGGTGTACTTAGAATCTTTTTCCATTTTCTTTTGCCTATCCATCACTTGCAAGGATTCTCTTCAACTTATCCTTCTATAAAGTTCCAGGACTGTTTTGCTTCATCTTTATACTTCTTTGCTAGTTCTGATACGGCCCTGTAATTATGCTATTGAAGTCATCCATGCACGGTGAATTGAGATACTTTCATCCATGCACTCTGGCAACAGTCTGTAATCTCTTTATTTAGGGTTTTTGATCATAGCTCTAATGATTTTCTTGTCATCAACTACTGTCATTATCCTTGAATGATCTGGTCTTTGTTGAATGATAACTCCCTCCAGTAGTTTCTTTCTTTTTCAAGACATCTCTCTGCAATGGTTCTTACTGGATTTTTCTTTGCTCTCATCTTTACAACTGCTTGCTTTTTCCATTATAGACAACTCTAGTCTTCTTCTTGGTTTAGGTCTTCTACTTCAAGAGGTAGACCAAAAAAAAAAAACTCCAAAGGTTGGATCCAAGAATATGCATTATCAGCTCTTTTACAATTTTACAATGTGTGCAAATGTTCCCTTTCTGAAATGCTCCTGATTTATTTATATGTTTAAAACAAAGAATTAAAAATATAGATTGTTGTATTTTAATAAATAAGGCCATTATCTTCACTGTGTAATGACTCACGTGATTCAAACTTTTCTAGGTATAAACTCCCATCCTCTCTCTTCAGCTGTACACGTACTCTTCCCCGGAACTGTACGTCTCTGTTCAACTCCCTTGTATACATCTTGTTCTAGGAGCATTAAAACAAAAACACACTGCATGACTGTTTTCATCATTTTCATAATAATATTCATTAAAAAAACAATATTATACCTCAACAAGCACATTGAATCCTGCTGCTGTTAAAACATCTCTCATTTCAGTACATGTGGGGTTTTCAACAGCCTAGAAGAAAAGAGGGAAACACTCCTAAACACAGAGAAAAGGCAAATAACCAATTGGAGCAAATCAAACTGTGTTATCAAAGTAGATGGTCCTGCTTTTTTTTCTACCTTTTCAACTGGAATTCTCCGCCCCTCAGCAATGGTCTTCTTACTGTTGAGGTATGCTGGATATATGCAGATAAACCTACAATAAACAAATAATATTCCATGCTTAGAAAAAAATATTCCACTTAGATGATTCTTATGGAGAAGCTCTTTCTGATGTTAAAGAGTAACTCGTATCAATAAATAAGCTGAGTTACTTTTATTCCTCTGGGTTGTATTTGGATAATGATTTAGAAAAATATCATACTGGGTATGTCTTATCAGGTTTTCATTAAATTACAACATTTCGGTGTTACAAAAACTGCAAAAGCAAATCCACTACAAAGCTGTATCAGAAAAAGGAACAAGAGGACAGTTCAAACACAGCACATGTTTTAAATGATGATGGACATAAAATATATTTTAAAACAAATTCGTTATTTTCCACAGCCAAAGTTTCATTCATTCGGATTTTAATTTAGTAATATTCCATTTATAATGGTGCTATTAAAAATAAAAATTAGCATCCCAATATGAATTTAGGTATCTGCATGATTCTGGTAGAATATATGAAGAGAAATAAAATAAACAATGTCATAACATACACACGTAAGACAAAAAACATAATACTTTTTTCTAAATATCAAGCCTATAACTTTGTAAGGAAATAGCGATGTAACAAAATAAAAAACACATGACAACATAATTTAAAACTCTTCGTTATATGTTACCTTTCTTTTTCTGCTGGGTTTTGAGTTAAATGAGCCATTTTTCTGTAAAACGAAGCTGATCGCCCCTCTTTAAACCCAATACAGCTACTGCTGAATGGCTATTAGCTGATTGATCACCGACTGAAACGGAAGTACAACCTCTTTTAATTGCAGTATCATCATTGGTCAGATACAAAGAAAGGAATGGTTAATAGGTGCAAACCCACGTCCATCAAAAGTGCATTCAGTCTGGCATTGTACCATTGAAATGTTTCCTTCACAACATCTGTTTCATGCAAACCGGTTCCGGAACATTACGAATTGGATCTGAGAATCTGATGTTAGCTATGTATTACATTTGAGTCCGATTTTACGTTTTGTCAATATATGTTGCTAACATCAAAATAGATCTTGCTATTTTCAAATTTAAGACATTTTTATTTTCTTAATACGCAAGAAAATACGCAAGAAAACTCCAAAATGAATGCAGATTCAGTTATACACAGGTTATACACAGAAGAACAATCTTTAAATGAGCCATAACATGGAGATTCTGAAGTCAGGTAATAATCTGTTTCGTTAAAAACTGATCACTCTAATGACCAAACAACATAAGTTAATTGTATTAAGCTCGTTTGTTGGTGGTAGCCATTAAACAAGATGACTAGGCAACGTATTTCTTACTCACTTCAGACCTTTTTGGAAAAGGTATCTTCTGTTCCGAATTATAAATGCATAGCTAGCACTCGTATCCGCTAGTTTGTGTACACCTTCGTTTCCGGAAAAGTAAGTTTTTATAGTCATTTTGTGTGGCAAGACTCATAAGTATGAAGTTTCAAGTACTGCTGATTTATCCCCCAGTACAATTCTTAAAACTGTATTCTCTCAGAAAGTCTTCATTTCACAACCCATAATTTAAGTGGAGAAGAAGTGAAAAAACAGTTGTGGCAAATGTGGGTTATATAAACGACCTAATAATTAACAAGCCTTAAAATAATTTAACATTGCAGAACAGATGTCAGTACCAGAGAAGTTAGGAGGAGAAACGGGGTCAGTAGAGGACTGAAATGGTGAGGTAGTGTATGGATGGGGGGAGTTGAAGGGCTTGTAGATGTCAGCAGTTTTGGAGAAGGATTAAGTCAAACCATCACCATTACAGGGCAGTGGGGGTGCAAGAGCCTATTCCAACAAGCAGCATGTACAAGGTAGCATTGTCCCTGGATAGAATGCTGGTCCATCACAGGGCAGACACAGACATGCACACACTCACACAAGAGACGATTAACCTACCTATATGTTTCTGGACTTCCTCCCGTGGGAGGAAACCCACACAAACACTAAGAGAACATACAAACTCCACACATATAGCACCCCAGGTCCAGAATTGAACCCAAGGCACCACCACTGTGAGGCACCAAATCTAACAGCTGTGCCACCATGCCACTCTATTTAAAACATTATTTTTTTAATTTTTAAAAATAAAAACAAGGTAGTAGTGGGAGTCAGTGAAAGAGCTAGAAAAGACAGGTAACTATTACTCATTTAAAAACATCTGTGTTAAATAATTGTACTAGAATAAGCACCTGTAGTTTTCCCATTTTGGCAGGCAAAAATATAGCTCATTATCTGTGCTGTTAATTTTATATGACTTTTTTTTGTTAATCTTTAAAAAGAATTTATTTTAACAAGGAAATTTGGCCAGGGTTACACCCCTACTCTATTTGAGAAACGCCCTGGTACTTTTAATGACCACAGAGAGTCAGGACCTCGGTTTTACGGCTCATCCGAAGGACAGCACCTTTTTACAGTATAGTGTCCCCGTTACTATACTGTGGCAGTAGGATCCAAATAGGCCACGGGGGTGAGCGCCCCCTGCTGCCCCCCCTAACATCTCTTCCAGCAGCAACCTTAGTTTTTCCCAGGAGGTCATCCAGGTACTGACCAGGCTCACACCTGCTTAGCTTCAGTGGGTTGCCAGTTGTGAGTTGCAGGATGATATGGCTGCTCAAGAATGCCATCTTCTACATCTTGTCATTACGTTTCTACTGGATTCAAGTCAGAATTCACTATAGTGAACCCCCTCCTCCTCCTGCATTCTGACAAGCATCAACATAACATGATGTGGCCACTATCATGCTTGACATCTGGGATGCAGTTCAGAGGTTATGTGCTACTGGGCTTGACCAGACATAATACTTTGAATTTAGCACACATTTCAATTGGTGTCTGAACACAAAACCTTCTGTCACATTTGCATTATTACATTCTTATCTCAAACCTTTGTTCAGTAAGGTCATTGTGTTGTCACTCATCCATTCGTTCCAGCCTTGATGAAGAAGGCAATATTGTTGATGGATGAACACAGACTTCCAATCCTATAGAAGTGTTGGCTTCACAGTGGCACCCCTAACATGTTGCTTGCTCGGGTGCTTAGTTTGAAAACAACTAATCATAAGATTAGTGTCTGTGTGTTATTAGATAACTTTGTACTTCTTAATTATGGACTTCACTATACTGAAAATGATAATCAGCTATTTTGAAATTTTCTGATCCATACTTCTTTATTTCAGACTTGTCTTGTTTCAAAAGGTTCTTGGTCTTATGGTTGTCATATCAGAATGCAAGCTGTGGCTTAAAATTCAATATCGAAGAAAATGCATAGACGTATTTACATTGTTGTAAAACAAATGCAGACTATTCCATACATTTTGTAACTTTTCAAACTTCCTTTGCACCTAAACTGAATTAGGGCTGCCATAATGTATTGCATAAATATTCAAACTTACATACTTGGCACTTTCAGCTTCATCAGTTAGGAACACATTGTGTATAACTTTCTGTACAGTTCTCCTGCAGTGACGTAATCACTGACGTATTTCCTGTGATGGTTTTGGAGAATCTCTTGCACATTGCTTTACCACACATTCTAACATGCTAGTTTTGTAAGATACCAAACTGATGTGCCTACAATCATGAATATTTTACATGAAATTAAAAAAATCCAGTCTAAGAAGACATTTAAATTCAATTCAATATACTTTATTCATCCCCAGGGGGGAATTTAAGGGGAAATTAAATTTCACAAAGTAGTATTTAAATAAAGAGTGAAATGTAAATAACGAGAACTGATGCTTGGATATCTGTAATCTATTATAGACAAAAAAAAACCTTTACAGTATAGCATTGGCAATGTACCTTACTAGATCTCAACTGTCTTTCGAAATCAAAGCTACTTAAACGTACAAACGTGTCCGAAGTGTATTGTTGGAGGAATTCCTTCAGTGAATAAATGTATTTGGTCAATTACTCTATGGAAAAGGTTTGTAAATTGACTTGACATTAGTACACAACTTCAGTCCTGGAAAGCAAAAACTCAACAGGTTTAATAGGTTTCTTTGTGTAGCCATCACCGAAACCAGGTATAAATATTTAAGAGGTTCAGTTCAGCCAATGATGAACTTCAATTAGGTAGTTAAGAGGTCAGATGCAATGGAAACCTGCAGACATTGTGGCATTCTAGGACCAGAGTTGTGTTCACCAATATATGCTCATAACCAGACAACATCAGAGAAGCAGTCTTCTGGTGTAAGGTTCCACTAAATCCACAGCAGTCAGTTTTGCACCAAAATCTGTAGTGTTTATTATGTTGCTTTACACTTTGTAATCTGCAACACAGTGCTTCTTTCTTAAATAGGCAACCAGTTCCACTTTATTGCATGAAGGAAAATCATAAAACAAGTGTGTACATCTTAATCATTCACATAGTGTAGAATAAATCTTTTTTGGCAGAACAAAAAACATCTTGCTTCAGATAATATGCTATGACAGTGATAGTGGTTAAGAATAAAAACAAACCATTAAATGTTGAGAAATTATCAGACCAACACCAAAACATACAGTAATAATTTATTTTGAAATTTTCATTTAGTCCTTTTGAGACAACCTATGTCTCATTAGTAAAAGAGCAGCCATCTCACCTCAATAACATAATATACAACAAGTTAACAGCATAGCAAAGGATCTACCTACTTTCTGATAAAATCTATTTCCAAAGTAAAACAATCTCATCCAAGGTTTCCAAGGTTACAGATAATACCTTATTTTCACACACAAAATAGTGTAAGTTATTACACTATAGCTACCTATACACACCATGTGACCACAAATGTTAATCGTTACTTCAGGAAACAAACCATCAGATCAGTTCATGCAGAAGAGCAGGATGGGAGTTTTTGAAGCAGTAAATTAAAGTAATAGCTCTGTTTGCATGATGTATTAAACTAATGCTGACTTATAATAAAAATCTCAAAAATCAAAAGCATCAATAAAAGTCCTTTTTAAACAGTGTTTTACCATCTCAAAAATCTTGTTCAAACCAAGCAAGGATCATGTCAGGGATTCAATTTAAATACATCAAAAAACAATATGTACAGTACAAATATGCTTACTGTCCCCTCCAAATTTATCTCTTTCTGATAACCAAGTGTGCCAGCCACATTTCTACCAGCAATGATAGTGTGCCTTAATCAAATATGGCTTCCAGAACAGATACCTTCAAAAAATATTTACATTGTATTCTTCCCAACAGTCAACAAAGCAAATGTACTAAAGTATACATATTAGTGATCAAATCCTATGTAAATTACAAATTATGATTTTTTTCCATACTTTCACACAGAAGTCACAAGGTATGATCCAGAAAGACGTTTGGGACTTTGATTTCCACTTGACTCAACACCTTCTCCTTTGGAGTCTCTTTTTTTTGTGCTGCTGTTCACTGGTGTTGGGATCTGTGATGGTCGAGCAGATGTGCCATCATTGCTGCTCTTTCTAGGGCTTGGATTGTAATTGAATGGGGTCACTCTTGCTGCGACAGCACCACTGGGAGAGCTGTGCTTACTGGAATTTGAAGAACTGAAAGGGGTGCGCTCACTGATGGGATTTTCATGAGTCTCTGGTGTTGCACCTGGATTGCTTGCAGCTGCCTTAACATCCATTCCTTTTTTGTCAGTGTATTCACTCTTGGTGAATGAATTCACATTTTCTAAACCAAGAACACAAACAGGTGCATTTTCATTCACCATGGGTTGTTTAGACTGTGGGTCATTTGCATCCGGGTCATCAGCAGTTAATTTTTCTGGCAAACTGTCAATAACTGGAGGAGTGTTGCCTGTTGGTGATTTTCCAGACCTAGGGTTGTTTATAGGACAGTCCTCAATTCTGACCCACACATCCTCAGTTTTGGACACAGCAGGAGCCATCTGATGAACCAAAAGTTTACAATCAGCACCAAGTGCATCACTTGATGGATCCTGGGTTTGGTAATTTGTCAACTGAGGAATGTCACTTTCCTTAATTTTTCTCCAAGTTCCTTTCAAAGGGGCATGGCTCTCTTTACTTTTAGCTCCTTGAGCAGGACTTGCACTCTGCCTTTCATCTTCGCTTTTTGCTTTTTCACTAGATTCAGAAGATGCTGAAAGTATAGATGAGGAGCTCCCTGTTCTCTTCCATGTACTTACTCTTGGCAGGGATGAAGAGTGTTTGCTGTGCTCTCGCTTCCAAGTGCCAGACCTGTTAATTGGCAGTCTGGAAGGACTTTCAGAATGGGAGCGAGCAATATCATGCCTTCTCAGTGATCTTCCATCACCATTTTCAGATGATGAATTTTGAGCGTGAGGGGATTTCTTCCAACAGCTACCTTGATATGGCAAAGTTAATGACATATCTGGCAGAGAAGGACTTAACACTGGTGTCTGTGACTGGGATCGGTTTGGAGATACTGGCCTAGAGGAAGGAGATAAAGACTCAAAGGAAGCAGACTCTTCTAGTTTTCGCTTTAGTGTTGGACTAGGGGCTTCTTTTATAAAGGTTGACTGACGTACCAGTACAGGTCTCTCAGACCTATCAGACTCACTTCCACTGGACTTTGTGGAAGACATCCTGGACAGCTCTACCTTTTTAGCAGAACCAGAAGCTGCTGACTGGTTCAAGCCCTTGGAAGCTGATTCACTCCTTGGAATTCCACTAGTACTTCTAGGTAAACCACTCTGCTTTGTGGGGGTTTGCTGCCCTAAATGTCTGCCTGGAGAAGTATAGGACATTCTAGCCGAACCTGTTGACTTGGAAGAAGCTGTACTTGGGGATGATGTGCGAGGTAATTGTGACAACTTGTTAGAAGGACCTATGCCATTTCGTCCAGGTGACACAGATGTGCGACCAGGTGATTGCATGGGTCTGGTCAACGGCTGCTGTGTAGGCCTAGAAGGAGTTGAATCTCTCGAACCCGATCGAGAAGATGCCTTACTTGATCCTCCTTGAGAACTCTGTTGCCTACTTGCACTGTTTGGGTCTGATTTAACAGGTGTTTTACTCCTAGGCGAATTACCAGAAGTCTGGCCTTGGGAAGGTGTTTTTGAGGTACCACTTTTTGGCGGTGTCTTTTTTGGAACTGGACTGGTGCTTGGTGAACTGCTTCGTACACCAGGAATATGAATCATGGTTCTTCCACGTGAAATCATGGGAACAGGGACGTGTTTCTGTTGAGAAGAAACACCCTCAAGATTGGATCGCGCCTTCCCAGTTATCAGACTTTTATACACTTTCTTTCCACCTTTAAGGCTTTTTGCTTGCTCTTCCTCTTTCTTCTTTGATTCTAAAGTGCTCTTTTCCCCTGGTTTTAAGATTCGTGGGCCTTTACCGGAGGTTATTGGTTTCTCTTCTTGGTCCGGTGTAAGATGGAAAGGAGATCCTATTGAAATACCAGACTTAAGAGACAGGATTGAATCAGAATCAGAAGAGGCCTGTCTAGAGAGGCTAGCAGCAGCCTGATGCAAGCTACTCACTATAGAGTTAGCACCTTCTTGAATGGCCTTCCAATCAAAAGATTCAGAATCAGGTGAAAGAGCCTGCTCTGAAATGGGACTTTGTACATCTCTTAGGTCCAAACTTAAATCTGTTTCTTCAGCTAATATGCCACCTACATTTTTATCTTCAATTAACCCATGGTCATCTCCTTTGATTCTAGTTGGCTGTTTTTTCTTTTTTGGCATTGCCGAACTGATACATTCTTGCAGAAGGTCATCTTCTGAATCAATGCTAAGAGAACTAAGGGAACTGTTCCTAGAAAAGCATACTGGCGTATCTTCAACATGGAAGGCCTTGGGTGCATAACCAGATGCCTGAGGCCTGGATTCTTCTGCCTGGGTGTTTGAATTTTCTTTCTGATTGGAGTCCTTATTATTGTTTTCTTGGTCTATATCACTCAATGAGCTGAGAGAAGAGTTTCTAGAAAAACACACAGGTGTATCTTCAATAGCAAAGTTCTGCATCTTTTCATCTGTAATTGATCCTGTGGTTTCTTTGGATGTCTGTGGGAAAGTTGCTTGTTTCTGCAGAAGAGGTTTTGCTGGAGGCCTGTTAGGAGAAGGTCTATGAAACATCTGTGTTCTACCGGTGGATGGGTAGCTAGAAGGCTGTTCAATGGTATTTTTTGTTGAAGCTTTTTTCTGCTCTTTTTCTTTTTTAAGTTCTGCCTTTTCTTTAGAAAAGTCCAGTTCATCATCATCAAAGTCTAACGAACTAAGAGAATCATTACGAGAAAAGCAATAAGGCGTACCCTCTATTGGTGTATAATGGTGAGGTGAATCAAAAGCAAAACTCCCTCGTATTCGCTCTTCACTGCCCGGAGGTTTGTTTGTATACTCTCTAGAGGCAGTTTTTGGATCTCTTTTTTTGACTTCCTTGTTTTTATCAGAGAAAGAGCCCTCAGGTGGACAAGTGTTGGTAGGCTCTGCTCTTTTCATTACTCGAGCTCTATATTCACTGCTTTGAGGCATAGGCTTCACTGGAGATGTAGGCTTCTTTTTTTCTGAATCTTGTGGTCCTGGACTCCCTGGAGATGCAGATGTGTGCTGTACCTGATCTATAATTTTTTTCACTCTGAAAGGCTTATGACTTTTACCCTTTGGCATGGCAGAACTTATACACTCAGCAAGAATCTCCTCACATTCCTCAGGTTTTTCATCTTCCACTGCAACTGCAGGTGTAGAGGGACCTTTGATGACATCCTTTGTATCAGTGCTTCTCCCTTCTGGATTGGTATCTCTTCTTTCAATAGTGGCAGGCCCTGCTCCCATGCTGGTGTTTTCAGCATTTGCTAACTCATTTGGAGGGGACTCGATGGTAAGATCACTAAGAGATGTTGCTGTTGAAAAGTTAATGGGGGTTCCCTCAACACAATAAACTCTTGGCATATCTTCCCCATGAGTAAAACTGACATGCTTTTGCTGCTGTCCCCTGTTTTGTGAAGGGAGAAGTTTATACACAGGCAGCTGACTTGGTTTTCGGGCTACAGGTGGAGGTATTCTTGAAGTGGTTGATGGTGATGGCTTTTTGGTTTTTCTTGAGGACTTGGTTGGCATAGCAGAGTTTATACACTCTTCCAATATCTCAATGTCATCATCATCAGAACCAAGTTCACATGGAACTTCAGGCTTATTTTCAGTCTTGGCTTCTTTAGTGTCTTCTTTTTCAGTGTCTTCATTACCATGATCATCTTCATGAACTGGAGGCATTATTCTAAGTTCAATATCTTTCTGAATAAAGGGCTCATCAAGACTTAGTGCACTTAAACTTGAAGAACAAGAAAATCCATCTGGTGTGCTTTCGGTTGCAAAATGTAAGAGTGTGTCATTGTCCGGAAGTACCTGGACTTTTTGAACAGCAGTGTTTACAGCTACATGTCTTGGAGCTAGCTCTCTCTTTTCAACATGCGTAGGCACTTTCATTTTGTGTTTAATCTGAGTTGCGTGTGGTGGCGGAGTCTTGCTTCGGCTTGGGGGCATTGTTTGCCCAGGACTGTCTGGAAGATCACTTGGACTAATAATTCCACTAACCATGCCACTACATGGTTCACTCTGTACAGAACTGGCAATTGAGTGACTCTCAAAGCTATCCAGAGAGCTGACTGAGGTACACCTGCTAAACATTAGAGGTGTCTCATGTACATAGTGCTCTGGAGGACTTTTGGGAGTCTGTGCTCCACTTTTGGATGGAGATTTGGCACCAGAAGAAAATTCAACAGCTTTATGTCTTGATCCATCAGATGTTGCCACGTTAGAAGCCTGATTTCTATGAGGCTTCATTCTCATGTACTGAGATGATGACTGGCCTTCAGCTACAGGCTGTTCAGACAAAACACCACTGGCTTCTTTGTCAACAATTGGCAGAGTTGGGTAATTATTTGCAGAACTTCTGGGTTGCTCACGCCCTTCCATTTCATCCTCTGCAGAAGAAAGTGATGACAAGGAACTGCCCCTTGAAAAGCAGATTGGAGTGTCTTCCACACAGTATGTTTGTATGGTTTCTTGATTAATGGAGGGTGCCTTGCATGTCGAAGTCTTTTGAAGCACCTGAGGTGGCCCAGATCGTGTCTGAGCTGATGAAGGATGTAGCTGGCTTTGTCTGCCGGATGTTTTGGATGCTGTACCAGAGGAAGTTCCACTACCCTGTGTTAAATGATCCTTTGCCGAGCTCTTAGCAGATGATGACTTTGAATGAGTAAACATAGACTTTTGGGAAGAGGGGGATTCTGATGAGTATTTTAAACTATAATCAATTGGTTGTTCAACATGGTGATGTTCCTCACTATACTTTACACTGTAATTTGTTGGCTGATCCTCTTCATCATGTTGCTCCTCTTCTGAATAGCGCTCACTGTAGTTTGTCGGTTTATCATCTTCATAATCATCAACTGGGCACATCGGCTGACTTATCTTTTTGTTCATACCATGACTAGAGCTACCCCTGCTTTGCTCAGAGCTGTTGGAGCTCCTTCTGAAGCCACCAGGACACTCTGGCTGTACAAACCGAGACTGATATTTCATGTGTTTTTCTTCACTATCACTAGTGCTTTCAGTATACATTTGATAAGCTTGATTTTGAGATCTCACTGATTTCTGATCATTTCGTTTCATTTCATCTTCAACAAGATGTTTAGGTCTTGCCCATCTTTCATTTTGACTAGGACTTTGCCTTCCCGAATTCAGCTGTTCATCAGAATACTTCAGACTGTAATTAATTGGAGTGTCCAGGTCTCCATCATTGTCTTCCATATGATTGGCACTGTGTATTTTGTGAGCTAGGTCAGCTGGATATTTGCCATAGCTACAGAATTTCCCTTCATCATCTTCTGAGTAAGAGTCCACTGATGGCTTCATTTGACCCCTTTTGCCATACCCATCACTGCTACTCACACTATTCAAGCTATCATTTGATGCCCTGTATTCCATTTTTACATATGGCATTGGACATGTCCTATTTGGATGTTCTGGTTTATTGAAAGCATACACATTTGAATGTGTATGAGTGGATGAACGCCTTATGCCACTTATATCCTCTTGCATGCAATGAATATCTGTAGACGTTCCAACAGGCCTTTCCTCTTGGGATATATGCATGCTTTGTACTTCTTCCATAACCTTAGCAATCTGTGCTGCTGTTGTAGATATCTGCATGCCTATTCTCTTGGAAGTGTTATCTGTCGAAGGGTGGAACCCACCAGGCCCAGCTCCTCTCCTTTCTCTGTCAAGGCTTCGATCCTTTTCAGCTCTAGAACCTTCTGAATTTCCTCTGCTATCTCGAGATGAAGAGCTAGACAGCACCGGAGTGTTCATGTAAGTCGAAAGCACTGTAATATTGTTAGGATTAAAACTCTCTGGCCTACATAATCCATCATCATTATGACGTCCTGAGTCCAAAACATATTCACTGTAGACATTTTGTTTATGTCTTGGTTTGCTTCTATGTGAAGCTTTGGGGCTCAAATTATCAATATTATCAAATGTTTCTGAGAGATGTTGTGCATCTAATTCTTCTATTAAAGCCTTTTGTTTCCTAGCATGTAAGGAAGGCAAGCTAGATCCCGGGGACATGATGTTGGCATCCTTATATTTAGCTGGTCGGTTGGCCATGAGGTTCCTTAAAGCTGCTGCACTGCCCATTGCAATCATTTTGTGCTTTGAGTGAATCAGGTTTTTAAGCATGCTAACAGCTCCCATGTCCCACAATGCTTCTTGATCCTTTGCATTTCGAGCAGAAAGGTTCCACAGTGTTCCGCATGCATTACTGACTATTGTTAAGCTGTGAGATTTCAGATGTTGAAGTAGTGTCTGTAGGCAGTTATTTTCTCTCAGTATTTGCCTAAAGAAAAGGAAAAACAGTTATTGAATGTTAAAAAAAACTTAGACCACTTTTTCTTACATATAAAATGTATCTTTGGACTTGAGGATACTGTTAATTTTGATTAAACACATTAACTTCTTATCAAATTAAGATCCCAAATGGAACAAACATGCATTGGAACTAAGTAATAGATATGGATATCCACTAGTTTAAAGTTAAATTTTTAAAAGACGATTATATAAAATCCATGTTTCTTTTGAATTGTATACCTTCACAAGCACTGTATATATTGTGTGATGTTTGAACTTTTGAGATTTCCTTCTATTTGTATTTTTTTTTTCCTGTAAAACAGATTTTAATTCTAAAAGTACTGAATATAAACCAGATACGTACCTATGTTCTTCGTTTGTTGCGATTAGACTGGACACGTTTCGTAGGATGCCTCCTCCACTTTCTATGATAGCAAGGGTATTGGTTTGACTTCTGTATGTTAAAGTGCTAACTAAAAACGCTAATGCACCATCCACAGCACAGATATCAGCTTTATTTTCAGTGCAGTGGGCTGACAGGTTCCACAGAGCACTTAAGACACTCTTAAGGGTAGACTCCTTTAAGAAAAAAAATGCAAATGAGTTATAAAGAAGCAAAAACGCAAAGCAAAATACACATTATAGTAAAATGTATGCCTAAAACAGTGTATAAACAAAATTGTTGGCATTTGTGTAACAAATGTGTGAGGAAAACTAAACAAGTAAATATTATTTACTGTGAAATCCACATTTATACACATCTCTACAGTAAAATAGGAGTAAAGTGATCAGACAACATTATCTACACTTTAGAAAAACAAAAGATTATTAAAAGTGCTTTAAAATACAGTCAGAAAACAGAGAAATCATGCTATGAAAGTCATTTGTTTTATAAACCCATAGAAAAAAATAATCCTTCAATTTTACCTTCTTTACATCCAGAGCACATTCCATGAGTGCTTTGACACTGCCCACTTCACGCAAAGTCTTTTTACTGTTAACATCCGCTCGCCAAGACAAATTCCTCAGAACACTTGCGATAACCTGCAAATAGATATTTTATTTCCATTTAAAAATGTGGAATAATATCCATAAGTATTCGACAGAGTAATTACAATGGGAAAAAGTGTGGGCTGCCATGAACATTTCTATTTACTGGACAGCAGTACTTCCTAATTTATATCAATGATCCTGACTTGGCAAACATGGCTAAATAGCTAAATGTACTGATAAGGATAGTGGACTGAAAACAAAGCAAAGAAAGACCAAAACTGTACAGAACTGAGAAGACTAATGTAGACGATATAGAAGTATTAGATAATATTACCAATAAATTCACAGTAAACTAGTAATTGATCTAGGCAGTAAGAATACACATTACAAGTAAGATGCATGTCAATGATCCTCAAAAAAGCAACAATGCAAGTAATGTTTTAAAAATAAAGACAATAAAACAAAATAGTGAAGTGCAGAACTGAAGTAAAGAGATGCTGTTAAAATTATACAATGCATGTTAATATATAATATAACATTACTTTATTAACCCTTTACAATTTCTTGCATTAGGAATTATCTTTTCGCATACCCCAGCTTGCTCTCCGTGATCTCCACACAGACAGGGAGAGAGCCTGGGGTCAGAGCGCAGGGTCTGCCATTGTACGGCGCCCCTGGAGCAGTTGGGGTTAAGGGCCTTGCTCAGGAGCCCAACGGAGTAGGATTCCTCTGCCGACTGCGGGATTTGAACCGGCAACCATCCAGCCATAGGCGCAGATCCTTAGCCACAGAGCCACCGCTCCGCCCCAATGGCAGACCCTACTTAATATTACAAATGAATTTGACTATGTAGCTATTACTGTACCATCTGAGCAAAAGTACTATAAATGCATTCTGAATGATGAAACTATTTTTGGCCTGAGTCTTTTCTGGGTTTTTTTTTCTGCTTCTTCTCTTAGGGCTTATAATGCATCACTACAATTTGTATTTCATATTTTTCTTTATATCTCCGTACAATAAAGCCTCTGAACTTTTATTGTATTGACAAAACACCATACCTGCTGTAGATCTTCACTCTCAGATTTAAGTTGGGCAACCATTGCCCTCATGCAGCCTTTCATCGAACACAAAGTTGCCTGTTAATTTGAAAGAAAATGCAGGTGAATATATAAAAATAACATTTTAATATATTAGGAAGCTGAGTCAGTTTAATTCTTCCCCTACCTTATTTGCCACATCTCCAAAAGTCAGGTTTGTTAATGCCATTCCTGCATATCGTCTTAAAGTTACACTGTAGTGGTCATTAGTGAGTCCATACATTTCACAGTCTACCTGCAACAGCTCTCCAATAGCTTGCAGTCCTCCTGAAAAAAAAGAAGGTAAAAATAAAATACTAAAACACTGAATAGAGTTTTTTCATGGATGTCTTTAAACTCATCTGTGTTAGTAGTATTCTAGAAAAGAAATGGTTTACAGGGCCAGACAGGCTGAAGGAAGGAGAATTATCACAAATCATGGCTTACAATCATATACACAGATGTCAAACCTGCTGAAAATGATCAGGCTGAGAGGAATAAGAAAATGATTTGCTTTTAGTAGACATGACATTGCATTGTTTGAAATCAAATTACTCAATTTAATTCAGTGCAATAAGCAGAGACAGATAAAGGCAGCAACAAAACAAGGCAGGGATTGAACATATACAGTTTAATTTCTTATTTTAACTCATGTATACTTATTTTGTAAATTCCTACTAAATACAAAGAACATTGAGAAAGTTCTGTAGTAAAGTTGGATTTTTTACCTAGCTCATTCATTGCATGTCTGTGTTCTTCATCAAATGACAGTTTCATCAGTACACACACAGCAGGGCAGATCTGATGCTCCACTGGAGAAGGCACTAGAAGATCAAGAAAAGAAAAACATCCAATTGCATTACTAGTATCATTAACAAAGCACGCAATAGGATCAACAGATTATGTAGGTGGCAATTACCCATTAGATAAATTATTCCAGATAAATGACCAAAGCCACAAAAAAAAAAACATGAACACAGTCCACACTAAATGGACAAACAGATACTGTCACATTATGAGCCCCTGAGTAGCTAGTGAACCACTACCATATGACCAACTGCACTCCAGAAATGCAAAATATTACTTAACATTACTTTTAATACATTATAAATTCAAAGCACTATAACTTTCAGGACACTACATGGAATATGTTTAAAACCAAAAACAGGAGGTACTTCTTTTTCCAAATTATTGCAGGTATATGGAACAACCTAGCGAGTCATATGAAGCCAAAATCCTGAAAAGGCTGGATAAGATCCTTGGATCTGTAATTTACTAACCATCAAATATGCCAGATGAGCTTAATGTACACCTCTCATTTGTAACCTTTATATTTTTTTATGCTGATTTTTATATAAGCTACTATAACTGCATAGTCTTGGTTTAAAATGTGTGAAATAGAAGTAAAAATGCTTGGCTCCTCTCGAGTATATCCCGTGACCTTGACCATAATTGGAACAAGGAAATGATGAAAAAACTGATCATTAAACAAGTTTAATAATTTTAACCCCAATAATGCATATAAATTCTACAGTTCAACTTTAAATCTTCTAAAACTAGTTTGTTTAATCTCTGACCTAACTGAATTATATTGCAGTTATTCATTGTACTAATGTCAAAAGTATCTTAAGGCAAGTTTAAGCTCAATATCAGAACTATCATATTACAACTAACTTGCGCCATTGTGAATAGGAGTTTAAATAGAATTGGATATATAGCACAATCATATCAGACATATACATGAAAAGGTTAATGTCCAAGCTGCTGTAGTGAGAGCTACGTACCTCACCAGGACATGCGTGGCAACCAATACTACTACACTTAATCTGATTGATATATTTCTATCAAATTTTAATTTGCAATTAAAATAGCATTTTTTCCCTCAGATTTGAAGCAATGAAAAGCTTATAAATATTGATAGATTTACAGCGTTTAAAAAAAACAATTATATTTGATCTTTATAATTCCCACTTTTGGATAGCCCTGCTGGCATTTAACTTGACATACTACCTCTGAAGGCTCTGTATCAGCCAGACAACAAGCACATGCATCATTTGGGAAGTCCATGCCATGGTTGGCAGAGCTAGGAATAAAAAAAATGCACCTTCTAGGCTACAAGACTCTTCTTTTACCGATTTATTGAATACACCACCCTTTGGATCATTTCATTGTTTGCATGTCTTCCTTATTAATTGCATGTTGCTTTTTTTTCAAAAAACACTATCACTACAGTCAACAAAAAAAAAGGTTCTGTGCAGAGGATTAACATTTGCAACTAACACTAACACTCGTTAATACATTTTAAACAACCTACAATAAAATATCAGAAAGGTCATTTATGTCAAGAGTCCACAAATATTTTTTACAGAAAAAAAAACTGTAATCAATCATTTCTCAATATCAAGTTCATGCAAGGTACCATGATGCAGAAAAATCCAGCATCCTCACTCAGAAATGTTCAGGAGAAATAACCTACTGGGATTTTTGTCCTGATCCACTCCCCGCTCGTGGGCCTCTTGCCATTCCCAACAGGTTTCACAGTAGGCCCGGATCTGCTCCAGCAGGTGAAGAACACGAATCTCTCGTCTCCCTCGCTTGTCATCAGGCTGCGAGTGAATGATGTTGTGTAGAGCTGCACTGGCCCTTGCACGGGCCTCTTTACTGCCTCGCGAATTACCCAGCAGCACCGAGTCTTTATCATTGCCATGCAACAGCTGGATTAGCAAAGGAAGGCAGCCCGATTGCCGCATTGCAATACAGCTGTCCTGGGAACTTGACATTGCCAGCAAAGTACGAGACATGTCGTCTTTATCGTGGGTACCGAGCATTGAGAGAAGAGAATAAACCATTTCCACCTAAAGTCAAAACAAAGAACAGCTACATGTAAAAATGAATTTTTGCCTCTGCTGGAAAATAACAGATTAAAGTAAATTCAAAATCAGAAACATTTAATTAACTTTGGAAATTTAAGATTAAGATGAGAACATACAAAAAGAGCTTCATTTAAATTAATTTAATTTAACGTTGTTAAAAATAGAAACATTTAGACGAATCATATTTAACTATTTACAAGGTAGGAGAACTACCTTGTATGCCCTTAAGTGCATATAAATGTTCACTTTATAACAAATGCATTTATATTTGTTTTGTGCCCAGCTACCATTTGTTCCGACTTCAGTTCACATATACAAAACTACATGTTATACTGAATGCAACGTCTAGTTCAAATTATGAAATTTATACTGAAATATAAAGCAAGACTAAACAAAATGTATAGCCACATTTCATATTTCAGTTTACAAACATGCAATTTTGAAAAACTGTTAGTAAGACTATCCAAACAAACACAGCCAAAGAACTGTTACAATTATTTTATTAGTAAAAATGCAGTGTAGCAACCTGGGGCTTGGAATCTTCGGTTACCTTGGTACCCAGGTGACTTGTCAGTCGTCTTGGGACAGAATAACTACAGCTCATTTCATTGGCTGCCTCGTGATCCATTCGGGCACTTGGACCCTGCAGAGACAAAAACCAGACAAAATAGAGCACGGAAGAGTTTAGACTACAGGAATGATTAAAATTGATAGTGAATAAACCTTGATGATATTTTGTGCCACAACACAGGCCATCCCAATGTATTACCAAAAGTAATGTACAGTTATTTCAGTAACTTTGAAGTATAAAAATGTGTTAGCTGATTGCTATTTTAGGTTTATCAACCAGTCTTTAGCAGCATTAACAGTTTTGTCCATTCTTCAGCTTTAAATTAGAATCGCTACAGAAAGTTTGTTCAGGCTTGTATCAAGTTGTTCGAGATGCAATGAAAGTTCTGCACTGTACAAAATGCAGCATTGTAAAGGAAATAAATCCTCCAGATATGATAAAATGACAAGAAGGCTGAAGACAAAAGCAATTGCAGAGGGCCCCCGCAACAGAAATGTGCATTTGCTTCATAACCTGTAGAGATGACAAAAGGAATGAGCTATCATACATTTTGAACAAACTTAATTATGAAAACATGCTGATACTCCTTTAACAAATGACATATACTGTAAGGCTAGAAGTCTAAAATCATACTTTTCTGCCATGCAAAACCAAATCTGTCAATAAGGCCTCATCTCATATGAGACAGTATTAATGCAACCCCCAGTTCACCTATTAATATAGTTTAGAAATACACCAGTTACAAAGAGCATCTCCAACTGAAATCATTAATCCCAGCTGTAACAAGTATTGAGAGAAGGTAATCAATGTTGCTAAAACACAAGTTGCTTTGTGTAACCAACCAAGTGTAATATAATTGTAATAGATAGAACTGAGCAGATGCACATCATTACTTAATGGCTATTTCTGTTCTAAAATGTCATTTGGGTACCACTAAAATTATTTAAGCTGGACCTTCACCTAATGTTTTGTAGTACCATGACGATACTGTACATCCTAACCACTGCATTCAGAAGTGCAGTACAAGATAAATACAGCATCTCCTCTGGTTTTGCAAGAAAAAAAAAATTAGGCTGTGACTGATTTTTGCATGCAGCTTTTGAGTATAGTACCTTCAGTAAAGACGTGCGCTTGTAACAACCATAACGATGGCAGTTTGCAAATATGCTCATCGAGTTAATAGTAGTGTGTGTATGGGAAACAAAGTGCTATCACCACCAATTAAGGATGGCTAGCCTGTTCTTCCACCTTTTATTATTACCACTGACGTTTTACATACAGAAATCATTTCAGGAACAGGATAAAATGATAATGTAACTCCTGCCTGAGGTGAAATATGTTAAGCATCTACCAAACAGCCTTTTGCCTGCTGCAATATAAAATTACAGTAAGCACAACCGATGCACTATACAAAAGATAGCAAGAATAATGTAATTAAAATCAATCCACTTAAAACACATACTTGTTCCCAATCATAAAAAAATTGCCTTTGGTCAGCAAAACAGCATTTAATTCCTTGCTTTGAATTTAAGACAGCAGTCTTACACCTTGTATAGCCTTTGAAAATTACTGTTGTGTGTGAAATTAACAATTAAGAAATTCCACAGTCTTAAAGCACACCTAGTATAAAATTTGGCGATTACAGTAAGACTAAAGAAAACTAAAGTTTCACTTTTAATGCGGAAATAAAATTTCTGTACATGAAATAAAATTGACGATCTTTTCAATTTATCTGATGCTGCACAGTCAAGTAATGGAAAATATAAAGAAATCAAAATCAGAATTCAAGATTCTGTACAAACATGGTTATGTGGAGTTAGCCAGACCAAACCTCCAGTTTCAATGCTATTCTCTGTGCCACAGCTTAAAATGGTTGTGCAAAACACTGTTTAAACAGGCTGCCTGAAAGAAGAAAATGCAGAAGCAGCAGAATGATGGCACAATCAGGTCAGGTTTGTTTACTGCTAAGTAATCGGACAACCCCCGCAGTATTCAGCACTATTCGCCAGTTGTTGCTCTTGTATTTGATACAGAGATGGAGCGCAAGAGAAAACGTAAGTTTACCTACCTGACCACACCCCGTGGAACCCATTCCAGATTCTGCAGCTGCCTGTCCTGCCTCATTCTGTCTCTCTGAATCACGTGAAGCTGGGTCATGCTTGGTCTGCGACGCCTTCTGTGTAAAGAACAACTTCACCATGAAGCATCAGCACACAGCATTGGCAACAGGCAGTGTTTGCCAGCTGCTATCATTACATTTTGTTCAAGCATCTGCGGTTTCTACTCTACTCCATATCCCCCTGACCTAAATAATCAGTAGCTCAGATTGGGTTTTCTCTGAAAGGGGGATGGGTGGGTAAGAGGGGAAAATTATTCTATTATTCCACTACACTAGTTACCTTGAAGATTTGCAACCTCAAAAACTTCATAAGGACTAGCTACATTAAAACAAATTCCATGGCATTCATTTTCTTATTCCTATATAGTCTTTTCTTGAAAAGAATCATCAAATGCAACAGGAGAAAAGATGCACAAAGCTGCCTTTTTTTTGCATAGTCACATGATTCAATCACATCTCTTTAGGCAAATGCAGAGCTCTTGAGCTGTTATTTATAGCATAGCTCGTTATACCAAAAAAACAATCTAAGCCTATAAAATATTATACTACAAAATCAAACATGAAAAGGTTTTCTGCCCTTTTTACTAAAGGTTTCCATTTCCAAAAATGTTTTATTGAAACTTGCAACCTTGGCAATCTTGCAATGATACAGACCACTCTTTCTAGGATTAATATTTAATTTTGCATATTACATTTTAATGTTAAATTTTACATACACAATTTTAATTTTTAACCCTTTTTTTATTTCAGCACAAAGTTAAGTGGGAGATGGTGGGGGTTCTTGAGTTAAGCAGGCTATTCAGGTAACAGATGCAGATGTGGGCTGGCTCCTTGTTTTACTGTTTTTTCCATATCCACAGCTGCAGCAAGAATGCTGCAAACAGCTTTACAGACAAACATCCTACTAAGATTTAAAATAGCAGGAGAAAATACAGCAGGGGCCTAATCATCCGTGCCAGTGAAAAACAAAAGCCATAATAACCCTCTGACAAGTCCATCAGAGAAACATAACAGTTATCTTCACAACATGCCTCTTACTGCAAAATACAATTACTGGTAGTTATCATGTATTTAATGCCTCAAACTCCTAATAAATGCATCAGCTTTACAAAGAATATAGAAGAAATGAGCAACCCTTATGATTATAAAAATGTGTAATACAAATCAGTTTTGAGAACTAATTTTTAAGTTCACAAATAGAACAAAATTCACTTCATACAAACTCCCCTTCAAGTGTTCATCTAAGGACTCTAAGTAACAGCGACAACAGTACCCCACCCCCACCACACTGGTACTTTGTGATACTTTATCGTCTGAGGTAAAATTCCTTTCCTGACACCCTTATCTTTAATAATACGGAGCATCTAGTGGTCATTAGGGCATAACAGTTCAATAAATTGAAAGCACTGCAGGAGTTCACATCACAACTGTCTTAAACATGTTGTCATTTGTACCCACCTCTGATTCTCCTGGCTGGGACTGTAAGTGTTGGCGAATACGAAGCATGTCCTTCTCAATCTGCTGAATTCTAGCCACTCTTGCCTAAAAGATATTCAACAGAAGCAACAAGATCTTAAATAATCATATGAATTTAGTGCCAATGGGTTCCATATACTTACATTTTAAACCCACTTAGTAATAAAAAAACTAAAAAGCTGCAGAACAGAGAAAGTTATTTACCACACGGTCTCCCTTAGAAAGCAGGATGATGATGTAATAATAATTTCAGATACCATGTGATGCAATACTCTTAATATTTTCCCACTGTTTCAATTTGATCTCCTGAAACACTGAGCTAAATTGTACATTTTACCACTACCATCTGCACAATTTGAAAATCCCACATGAAACTCCAGATCACCACTTAATCCAGCACAAGTGAAAATGACCTCATCGTCTAGCCCACACTTTCCAGCTGATGAACCGAATCAGCCAATTTTCCATGCTGGTGAACCCAGGAGAATGGAGTTCAGTTTTCACTTCTTCATGCCTGGCCTGACTGAAGATAATGTTCAGTTGGTGTCTCTCTGGCACATGAACCAATAATTTTGACCACAACTAGAATATTCAAGTACTATCTTGCTCAGTTTTACTTCTAACCCTCCTCAATTCACTTCATAGATGAATGAAAATCAGACAAAACCTCTGGGGACCCTCAGAATGTCACTTACAGCCTATAAATTTCACCATACTCATCTGTCAAAAACCAAGTATGCACCTTGTATGAAGGATGAATATAAGATTTAATTAAGCTACCTGTGCTCGCTTCTCCATGTCTTGACATGTTCCAAGTTGTTCTTCCATTGCCGCCCTTATCTGTCGCGCTTCATATTCAAGCTGTCTGCGGGTCATGTCTGTCTGCAGAGAAAACTGCATAACAGTATCACATCAGTAAAACCTTCACAAAACCAAAAATGTATATACATATCCTGTTAAACAGATGTTGATGCCCCATGGGATGCTTTTGTTGTTTGAGAGAACCAAAAATCCAACTCAAAGTTTCTAAATGAAGCCCAAAAGCTGCTTTAGACAAAGCTAAAGAAGTTATCCATTCCCAATATTTAAAGGGCAGTTGTTGGAAAGGAATGCTTGACAACTGTCAATACTCGACTTTCTAGTAGCATATTATATAAACATTTTCATCAAATTTCTCGACCACTTTTAAAGTTAAACTCAGCACACACATCTGTAGATAGAAAAGTACATTTTGAAGGCAGACATTAGAAAAATAAAAAAATAATTTAAAAAATCTCCTTAAAAACATTTTGAGTCTGTTAAGCCATCATCTGAATACTAAAATGAAGTCTTAAAATGTATTTAAATTGTCTTATTTAAAAAAATGTCCTTAAATAAAATTGAAAATATCAGTATATGACCTTGTCCCGTCCAACTGTTGTGATACTGGCTAAGCTTTAACAGTACTTCCATTTTTAGTTAACGTTCACAAGGAAATATTACAATGTATTCAAGATGTTATAAACAAAGAGTGAAACATCTTGTTTAAACAATGAAAGTTCTGGAGGGCTGGAACTATAGATAAATTATATTTTGTAATAAGTACAAGTTTGTCTGTACAAGTTTTCAAAATGGAACATCAGTATAAATCTCCAAGTAGCTCATAGAACTGCTCTAACCTCAGGGTTTTCCTCACGTGGGCGCTGTGTAAAGTAGTTGGAGATGACAAAATGCCACCAGACAAGATACTGTCACCCTAACTTACATTTTCTGTAAGGGGAAGGCTATCAATCCTTTTTGTGAGATTCTGAAGCTGAGCATAATACCAGTCCTTTTCCTTCTCTTCTTTCTCCAACTCGGCCAGTAATAAAGACCTAAGAAAAGAAAAAGTTGCTTATAAAATTTTATACGTTTGAATTAGTCTATGTATATTAATCAGAATGGGCCTCACTAGGTACTCACATTTAAACCCTGTAGTCTGAGGGGCAGAAAAATAAGCTAGTTGTTGCTTAGTAATGGTCTTTCAATGTCAAAACATCACAGATCATGCAGCAGTGCCAAACGGATTTAGATGCACTTGAATGGTTAGTTTTTCACTTCCCAACGGTAATAATCTTCATTGCATCACCCATTTATGCTTCAACCTCAACAGAATATGACCCCCTTGTGCCAGAAATGTTTTTGCATTTCATGCATCATGCACTTTTCATCCCAAAGATAGGCCAGACTGACAAAACCCAGAGATTTCCCCTTTTTTTCTCCTCATGATTGCTCAGAATCACAGCATAAAACCTCCAGTATAGACAGGTCCAATTTCATTAATCTATGTATGACTTCATTCTTGATTTTTATCACAATATTATTCCATTTCACATGGTATTCAATCGTAACTGTATATCAAATCAATCGAGTAACCAGATGAAAGATTTAATAAAAACTGCATATACATTTCATAAAGGGTTTTTTAAACACATACTAGTAAGTCTTGTACACAAATATTCATGTCTGTTTTGTGTTTAATGGGCACATTTATCAAATAGAGAAACAACAAAAATACCACAATTGCATGTGGCTTCTGTATTTGAATAGACTTCAGTACTAAGATTCAGGTACTCATTCAAATGTTATCTAAGAGTTTATTGATGTGTATAAACTGAATATATGAAAATATAGTATACAAGTGATCTCCAATTGTCTGAAAGCTAAACCAGGAAATGCATCACAATTTTTATCGCCGTTTCTCTGTATTCTTGTTTACCTCAACCTATTCTTGGCTAAATTTAATGTATTCATTAAAAAAAAAACAGTACAGCTTCATTTGACTATAGGCTTACAATCTGATTAGAGACGAATGCAGTTCTTCCTCACTGCTCTCTAATTATAGCATGAGACTGACACGTGCCCACTGAGAGGGACAAGGCTGGAAATAATTCAGTTTGCACACACGAATGAGCCTTCGTGTAACACTCTGGGCAAGATATGTGCATAGCTGTCCGTTTCCGAAAGCAGTCAACGTGGAAAAATCTATCATGAAGGATATGATAGAAACAAAATCTGCGGAGTGAGCAAGTCTCCACTGCACATTTTTCTTTAGTTAACATGTATAAAAAAAAAAAAGGGTCTACAAATGCCAACTATCTTGGCGGAGCGGTGCCTCTGTGGCTAAGGATCTGAGCCTGTGACTGGAAGGTTGCCGGTTCAAATCCCACAGCCGGCAGAGGAATCCTACTCCGTTGGGCCCCTGAGCAAGGCCCTTAACCCCAACTGCTCCAGGGGCGCTGTACAATGGCTGACCCTGCGCTCTGACCCCAAGCTTCTCTTCCTGTCTGTGTGTCTATGTCTCATGGAGAGCAAGCTGGGGTATGCGAAAAGATGAATTCCTAATGCAAGAAATTGTATGGGGCTAATAAAGCAACATTAATTAATAATTAATTAACATTAATTAATTATCTAATATTGAATTTACACCCATGCAACCCTTTTTTTCTTCCAAATATGGCTAGGGAGTGAAAAGAAAACCTGATCTTGTACCTATGTGAACTTACTTTTAACTTTTTATTAAGCATTAGAATTTTAATTGATTCTCATTTTTACATTTTACAGACTAATGTATTTATATTTAAATACTATAACTACTATATTTTACTGGAATATTAAGATATCTCATTGAACTTCTTAGCCATGACAGGAATAACATTGTAAATACTAGATAGTTCTAATGGTGTTCAGGAGCATTCTTCAATTTTCATGTTGTCTATTACTTTGAACAACAAGATTCAAATGCAAAGGATGTCAATTTGTTTGTACATAAGATACACTTTAACAATCTGAACATTTTTTCTGGGTTATTTCTATGTTATATGAAAAGAATTACTAATACATTTTATGGTTGCACATCAGACAAAAGATGTACAGTGCATAGTACAAACGTAGCACAGGAGAGGTATACATTTTCCAACTATCAGTATCTTTTTTTCATACATAACATTATACTCAAAAATATTTTCCACATTAATTACTATACATCACCAATATGTAGCCAACTAAAATAATGACAGATCACTACTTACATACTTAAGTGAAAAGAGCATTAACATTATTATACTAAATGTTTTGGTTTGGCTTCAGTATGCAAAGTGTCCCTCATTTGAAATATTTTATTGTTCCCACACATTAAAACGTTAAGCACCAAATAAAAAGGGATTTACATGAAATCACTGCATAGAATAGTGCACATCATGTATACAAATAGAACCCACTGTGCCTACTGCTGAGATCTTTCCCTATTATTGTAACCTTGACTTTAGTTGAGGAACTAAATGGCTAGATATATTGTAGTGTGGATAAAAGGTAGATATTACAAAACATTGATGAAAAGAAACTGATTAGAGTACTGAAAAGGTAGATATGTAAAATAAGCTATTTCAGAATTAACAACAAGGAGGAAAAGTTAAAACAAACTGTTGTCTGAGCTCTTTTTGAGAGAAAAGTGACTAAACGTGACCATAACAGTCTATACATTAATCTGTTTGGGCAACAATTCCATATTCTGCTTTAAGATCACTGAGATACGCAACAATCACTTATATTAAAAGGGCTCCAACTTTATCCGCATTGCAAATCAATTGCAACAAGATGCCTTATATCTGTTACATTTATTGATGTCAATATGTCTATGATGGTATATCCAGTTTTGTATGCCACTGGGTATATTTAAAATGCTATAATAACAACAAAATTACCAATTTACTCTATACTGATAATTGAGCTTTAATGGGTTAACAACAATGATGAACCTACGTAAAAATTATAAGTGCTTTGAATGTGCAGATTGCTCAACCAGTTGTTTCCTATTGCTCCATCTTAGATTTTTTTCTGTCCTCTGTGCTATCAGCCCTTCTCATTTTTTGGTACATTTACTAGAATTAGACTGTCTATACATTTTTGGAAACTGAAATTTTCTGGAAGTTGAAATAAAAGGAAAATGTCAGCTTAATTTGCAATTGAGGATGACTCAAGTTTTCTCTGAAGTGCAGAGAAGCAAATCTTCCAATACGATTCCACTGGGAGGTTCTAAACACTTTCGAAGATGAAAAGCAGAACTTCATTAGCAAGATTTTGGATTTTGCTTGAAGAGAATCTGTGTCAACCTAGTCAGGCTGATTAGATTAACCTGTTTAGATAATACTCGATTTTCATTCTGTGATGAAAGTAGATCATTTCCTATGGCAACACTTAATTTATAAAAAGACAGACCTAAATCAATCAGCATGTGATTTTGTAGAACCTTAAACCTTAAAGGTTCTTTGGAAATAACTAATTTGCTGTCACTGTCCAGTATTAATTTTGAACAGATGCTGAAAGACACCATCACTGCCTTGAAGTATATGCACTACCCAGAAAGCCTCATAACATAAAACTGCAACTGCAAGTCTGGAGATGAAACAATACAAAATTCAGAAAATATCTTTTACAAACATTAGTTTCAAACCATCAGGCTAGAGAACTAAAATCATTCCTGGGCATTTTGTTACAACTCAACATCCTTCCTTGCTGGCTACACAAATAACACAGTAATGCCTTCAAGAACTACATATCACTGAACTATCTTTATTGAAAAAGGTTATTAATGTTGTACTTAGAATACAATTACTGTGAATGCTGAGCCCCTCCTACAAACGAGTATGCACAAATGATTACATTTTAAACAGCTTTTAAATTTGTCTATAGTGGATTTTTCATCTAGGTCTATATTTGGCCAGATTCATGTAATTGATTGTGGTTGCGAATTGTATAGATTTTATATTTTACACAAGAGTCATTTTGTTTTACACTAACTCTTTAAAGAGCTCTAATATGGTTTTTACCAGGAAAAGCTGTCCTTTACAATTTTTGCAAAAATGTTCCAAAAGGCATGCAAAACATTTTGCAACATCGGATTTGCCATGGGTCGAACTGCACATTTAATAGAGTCAATGTAAATACTGATCTTATCAAAAAAGGGTATCGTTTCATAAAACACATCTCTATGAAGTGCAAACTTAAAATGCATTGTCACTGATCTCAAATGAAGATCATACTAGCAAATTAATATTTAGTACAAAGCTATCGCAGCTTGTTTGTAGAGAAATAAGCTTGCTCCTGCCTTAGCCTAATGAATAAAACTAAGAGTATACTGATATTTTCCTGGAGAGGCAGAAAAAAAATCAATTACAATTCTCTGCTCAGACCCACAGAAGAACATGGCAACATTGAGGGAGCAAGAAGGTCACATTGAAGAATCTAGATCTAGTTTACTGCTGAATCACCTTCATCACATTTCTAAATTCAATGCCCAATCTAGGGAACACATTTATCAAATAAACAGAGTTTACCATGTAATTTAAGAACTGAGGAAGAAAAAAATAGTTAAATAAAACACTATATATAATTCTTAAGAAAAACAGGTATAATGTTAAATTATTTGCATGAAACATTGTCACTTTCACTTGTGAACATGGTTATTTACATACACAAAATAGATCGTAAAGTATTCAAATTGATTAAATCTGCAATACCTTTCTAAATAAGTTCTCATTCAACAAAAGAAAGCACAGGAAAATGGGCACCAAATTTTGTAAATATTGCACACCTGAAGGAGTTCTTGTAAAATCTGTCCAAACTAACAAACAGATGCCCAGATCCAAGGATGCAAAACAGACTTCCATACTTCACTGATCAAAAGTTTTTCAACATGAACTTTATCTTTCTGTGTTAATCATACTAGGGATGAATTTGTCCTACACACCATTTGGTCCCATTTGACTTGGTAGATAACTGTCATGTGACATATTCATGTTTTTGATGTACTATGGAATCCTAGTAGTATCCAATAAAGTGCTGTTTTTGAAGATTGAGCCTCCCAATTCATCTTACTGCATATTTCAGTAAAACTTTACTTCCTCATCATGGGCAGTAACAGCCATTAGCATCTGGAGGACAAAACTGGGATGACTTATGAATTTTTTATTCCTGTCATTAGAGATATCGAGGGTCAATGCTTAGATCCTTGGACAGTTCCCTGATTTTCTTTGCTTTCTGATGTTTAAAGATGACTACATAACAGGATTTCAACATTTTTGACAAATGTAGTGGGTGTGAACATATTTCAACATCATATTTAGAAAAACCTGCAATTATTTTGGACAGGTATGTTCCAACAACATCCAACAGTAGCCTCTCACGTTTTTGAAGCTGATACACTGGCTTCTTCAATCTAAGAACTGAAAGACATGCTCATATCATTTAGCTACTAAAAAACAAACAAGCAACATGAGCCAAATGTCCCCCTCCTGTTTGTCAGCAATTGGCCCGTGCTTTTAATTTTGGTCAAGACAATAGAAAATCGAAAATTGTACAAAACATAAGGGTACAAAAGAACTTCCAGGGTCTAAATCCCAAAACAATGAAACTCAGTTGTCATCCAGTTTTGCAAATGAGTACAATGCACGTATGCTGTACATTATGTCAAGAATGCAAAGATACACAACGTGTAACTTGCCTCTCTTTCTCCAGTTCCTCCAGATGCCCCGTGCTCTCCCGACCCCCATTCACCACTCCTTTCCTAGGGAAGGAGCCCATGGGGACAGGACTACTTTCCCCTGATCGGCCAGACATGGAGCCCTCCTGGCTGCCGAATGAACGCAAAGACACCTTTGGACGCAACTTTACCCCAGGGAAGTTACTGGCATCAAGGTTCATTTCTGAAAAAAAATCACATATTTCATAGCAACATTTCAAGCATTTGAATTCAGCTCAGTTATCCCCCTTTACTTCAAACAACCTGTATTAGCAGCCCATAAAAGAGAGCATCATGCCAAAATTAAAAAAAGGATAAAAAGCACAGACTATCCAAATACTCCGGAAAACCAAGCTGGACAAAGCTTATCTTTCAATATTTGATAGAAATGTTATTCCCTCTGAGGGGAAAGGGAAATATGACTCTGTAGTTTTAAAGATTTTTTTTCAAACTCTGGAAAGTATCCACCTTCAAATCTTTATAATAAAATTAACTTGTCAAATGTAGACATTTTCATTGAAGTTTAATTTCACATAAGCAATTAATTTTACATATTAAATATAATCAAACACACATTTTGGTATTCCTTATGCAAAGGTCTGTACAAAACTATAAAATATAATCTGACAATTATATTTATAACAAGAAAGTTTCATCCCAGTATAATGCAGCCAATTTTGAAAAAGGTATTCACTTTTCACCTTATTTGCTTGAAAAGAATCATTTTTGGGTTCAGATAAATTTAAACCACCAGCTAAAAGCCTTACCTTTCAGTCTCTCCAACAGGTCAATTTGTCCAGAAGACCCCATGGATTCTTCTTCAATGCTTCCTTGTAGTTGCTTAAGCACCTCCTGGAGCAAGGAATGAAGCACAATCAGTATCCCTATGACCATACTGTATTCTGCTTTATAAGCAGACAGAGCTGGCAGCTGCTCTGCAGCACTTGTTCATACAACTACTGCACAGCAGCCCTGCTGCTACTGGCTAGTATAGCGCTGTTCTCTCACTCAAGCCTTCACTCAGAATCACTGCTCTATCAATGTAATAAACATCAAACCCCTGGCACAAAATATTAGCTGCATACTAGCAAAACCCTTTCAACATGGTGACATGTTTATTGTTATCTATAATGAAGTCTCAGCATACATTTCACCTTTGGACAAATTCCCACCTTGCAGCATAATGTTGCTCCAACGTGGATACACTCCAATTTCCTGATGCGCCATCAGAAAGTCCTAGCACAAAGCACTAAACAAAGCAGAACCACCTTGAAATGATATATAAAACAGTGCAGTCTATTTCCCAGACAAAGATTAACTGAGAAGTGTATTTCTATGCTATAATCACTTTGGAAAGGGCTGTCTTCACAAGTGCTGCTGATCTAAAAGATAACAAAAGCTGCAAACCTTCGTACATATTTGTCAGTTATTGTGATGGTGTTATTGTACTTAAAGCCTAGGTTCCAAAATTGCTGTCATTATGACCAAGGACATATCTTACTTATAAATGGTAATAAACGAAAATAAGATACACCGCATTGGAATCAGTCTTTTTTGGACAAAACAGCACTGAGAATACTCAGGAAACATTCTCATTCTTTGTAGCCACAAAATGATAGTTCTCGATGCATTTTTAACCCAAACCACAGAGCCTTCAGAAAGTATTTACCACCCATTGATTATTTCTCATTCTGCTGTGTTGCAAAGTCAAATTAAAGCATATTTAAAGAGGATTTTTTTCACCCCCTTTGTTTTAACAACCTAAATTGGGTGAGGTATTCAATTATCTTGAGATCACACTAAATACGCTAACAAGGTCAATAGCTTGATTGCACAATAAATATCACTGACTGAGGTCTCACAACTAAAACAGCAGATCAAATCAGTCCTGCTGTCATGAAGACCAAGGAGCTGCCTGTGGAATTTCAAAGTTGTTAGGAGGAAAAAAGCAGGAGAAGGTTATAAAAAGATTGGCAAAGCTTTGAACCTTCCTAGGAGCACCGTGAAGTCCATTGTAACAAAATAGAAAAAACATGGCACAACCCAGACACTACTAAGATCAGGCCATCCTAACAAATTGAGCAACCGGACAAGAAGAGCAATTGTCAAAGAAGTGACCAAGAGGCCAGACAGAGATGCAGAGATCTTTGGCTGAAATGGGAGAAACTGTCCAGACATCAACAATCTCTTCAGCACTTCACAGATTTGGCCTCTATGGGAGAGTGGCTAGAAGAAAGCCACTTCTGAGAAAGGCCAACATTAAGTCACACCTGGAGTTTGCTAGAAGCCATGTGACAAAACCTGAAACCTTTCAGAAGTCATGAGACTAAAGTTAAACTCTTTGCTAAACAAAGCAAAGCGCTATGTTTGGCGCAAACCAAATACAGCCCAACACCCGGGTAACACCATCGCTACCGTCAAGCATGGTGGTGGAAGAAACATGCTCTAGGGTTGCGTTTCAGCAGGAGGAACTGGAAAGCTTGTTGCCATCAAGGAAAACATGGATGGAGCCAAATACAGGCAAATCCTTGAGGAGGACCTGTTTCAGTTAGCCACAGATCTGCGTGTAGGGAGAAGATTCATTTTCTAGCAGGAGACTGACCCAAAGCACACAGCAAAAACTACCAAGGAATGGCTTGAAAAAAAGGTTAGTATTCTGGAATGGCCTAGCTAGAGCCCAGACTTGAATCCAATTGAAAATCTGTGGTATCACCTGAAAATTGCGGTCTACTGATGCTCTCCATCTAATTTGCAGAGTTGGAGCAAATCTGCATTGAAGAATGGGCACAACATTCAAATGTGCAAAGCTCATACAGACATACCCAAGAAGACTCACGGCTGTAATTACTGCTAAAGGAATATGACTACTTTTGTTAATGAGAAATGTAAGTCTTTAATTCTGGATGAATTAATGTTCTTGAATAAAAAATATTTTTGATTCATAAATGTGTTGAATTGATTGTGTTATTGAAGGGAGAAAACATTTCAAGCGTTAAAATTTGGATATGTAACAGGAACAAATACAAAAAAAAATTCAAGGGGGTGCATACTTTCTGAAGACACTGTACATAGTTAATTCTTTTACTACGCGAAAATATGCTTAATCTGGGAAGGGGACTTATTGTAATCTTTGGACAAAATTGTTTTCTGCTAAAGCACAGAAAGGCTTTCCAGGAACTTATTATCAAGCACTGCACCATGTACTATACAGAAGCTTTATGAAACTGTATTGGCTAATACTTTCATTGGTATGTTTAAGATATTTTAATAATAAATATTCATACAGTGCTCAAGTTTGTTTGTATGCACATCTACGCCAAACTGTGCACTAAACATGCAATTAGCATAAAGAAAAAAAACGAGTTCCTTAAAACTCTCATTCTTCGCAAATCAAACTCATCATAATTGCCAGGAGTCTTTGGGGGTTCATGTTTCTCATCTATGAATGTATCTGAGATCCAAAGCCTTAGCAGCTTGATGTGAAAAAAAAGATGAGCAGTAATATTAACTTATTTTTAAAAATATAGATGAAAAGGTGGTTGGTGAGGGTTTAAGGTCATGACACAGTCACATGTCAGAATGCTGTTCTTAATTTTCCTTGTTTCTATATTCTGTGGGCTGCTTACAGTGCAACATTGACTGGTTCATTAAAATACCAAACATATCTTTTGTTTTGAGGCCTCAAAGCATTTTAAAAAATGCAAGTAGCAAACTAAATGCTTTTGTTCTGAAGGTCTGCCACAGTTGGGTACCTCTACACAGTGGTTACAAAACTCAGGGTGTGTTTCTCACCAGGTCTACACTCTCAGCTGCGCTGTGATAGACTTCAAGAGAAAGCAGAGTTCTGGGATACAACTATTGCTCCAGATGCCTCAAAATAAGAGTTGGCAGCATGTAATCCCCCAGTTCTTTAAGAATGCCAGTTTACCAAACTCTCTTACGACTGTTTTCTCTTGTGCACTACATCTTATTGTTCTAGGCTCTGATGTCTTAACTAACCTCAGATAGGTCAAATTGTATAAGACCAGGAGGAATTTGGCTAGAAAATGAGGGTCAGTAACCCTACAATAAATGACTACTATTACTAGCAGTACCATGGCAGTAATAGTCCCCTGATATAATGTTTAATCCAAAAGTTTGTGCCACCTACAGCATAGTATAGGTGGTGACCATACTGGGGTAAAGATATATAAATTCTGTCCCAGCCTTGCTAACCTTCTGAAATCAGACTATAAGGTGGTAAAACTAATGTAAGATAATACCTTGCAAATGTGAGATAATTACTTTTTTTAATTTACTGAAATATGCAGTAATATTGCAACACCCTATACAGTACTGACAGAATTTAGACCAGGTGTGTACAGTCCTGGTTCTGTGTATGGGTTGTTATTCTAATTTAACTTGCAGCAAACTAAACCATCTGGGAGCCACATAACCATCAATTTAACAGCATCTCCCAGTTGTTCAAATACTGTTGTTCTTAATAAATCTTGAAACCTGTGAACACAATAGCTGTTTAAAACAGGCAGCAGCTGACGTTAACCAAGTGCACAAATGATTCTGTAATTTAGAAATTTACATATGTCCCTTATTTTCTTATATCTCTTTCCAAGATAAGCAGATTGAGTTACTTAACTTTATACAGCATTCTTATATTCAGCAAAAAAGAATCATATATATTTTTAAAATCTTAAATTCTCTTTGCATAAACATACCTATATTTTAGTATATTCACAATTTTTTTTAACAAATCAAAAGATGAAGACTATTTCATCCTTGTCACTTGAAAAAGCAAAAAAAACTTCTCCCTAAGTCAGTTAGAAGAAAGCTATTGAAAAAGCACAAAGGGAGATGTAACAACTGTACAAGCTGTCTGATCTGAAGCTGAACCTATAATCATGCTCAGTATGTTATCTCGTAATTATGCTGTGCAGCTGAAAAAAGGACTGAGATTACAATTAGACAGTTGATATACCATTTCTGCAACACTAGGACCACTACTTCCACGGCTCATTATTGTTTAGCAATGGAAGCAAATTATCTGGTTTATTTTACGGTTTGAGCAAAAGAACAAGACATTTAAAAAAATTAAGCTAACACTGCGAGATGTGAAACAATGCAACAAGAAAACAAAATTACCTTTTCGTTGAATATAAGACAAGTGCAAGAAATAGTAAAGCACAATGTTTAAAAACAGGAAACCACACAAAGAAGCAAGGAATATGTACAGCACACTACAAGCAGGAACAGCCTACTTCTGTCAAGCTGTATCCTGAAGTTCCCTTGGGGATCGGCAGTAATACATAAAACTCAAATCACACTCACTAAAAGTGTTCAAACTAATTTCTGCTAAACAGTTAAAGACATTACAACAATCACTAATTCTAACAAAGTGGATAAGCATGAACGGCAAATAAAATGTACAGATAAAGTCACAAATGTTTCACTATGCCACACTTATGACTACAGGCATTTTCATAAGTCAATCTTTTTGCAAACAACCATAAATTATTTTCAATCCATCAACCTAAAGCCTTAAAAATAAAGTAAATTACTGAAAGTAAAATTAAAATAGTTTAATAAAAAAGCTTTCTTATTAAATTGCAAATCCAAGTTGAAATGAGATGTCTATATCAGTATAGTAATGGCTGCAAATTAAGAGTCCTTATTTTTACTGACACAGGATACTTAATGAAATCATTTCAAGAATAATTGTCAGTGTCAGATAACATTTAAGGCTATTCCCCTACAAAAAGAAGGTGTTTCAGCCTTAAGGCTAGAGGAATATAAAAATACACCATTGCTTTGATCTACCATCAAATGGTTTCCCCATCTGACAAAATCACAAACAGCAATGAATCCTATAGATGTACTCCAGTTTATTCTTTAATCTTTTTTGGCATTTGATCTCGTGCTGCCTCAGAAGTAATATTAGAATGCATTCATCTTTGTTTTAAGTTGTAATTACTCTTGCCCATCATTAGATTTTGTTCACGGTTCAGCTTTGTAGAAACCTGCAGTAGCTTCATAACCAAGTTCAGAGATGCCTTCAGTTTTTTCCCAGCTGTCATACTTTCTTAAATAGTAAAGAAAATGAAAGGTGTATTTTGTTACTTTTTTAAACAAACAAATTGACATTAAGCTGTTCAGTTAAGTTGTAACAATAAAGTCATGGTACCTAAAAAGCATTCATAAAGCATTCAGGGCCACTACATTAGTGGCAAATGTGATTCCTCAACAGTAAATGAAGGTCTAAGAGTATGTGGGCTAGAAAACCAAAAAAGCTGACATATTTGAGATTGAAAATAGATATCTATCCTCAATGGGCTGTAATAATAACAGGCAGGATTTGAATATAGGCTTGCTGGAGGCAGATCATCAAAAAGGTGTTTCACAAAATCAACCAGGATCAGACTGAGTGCATTTAAACAGGGAGAAATGCCAGCAATGTAACAGCAAATGCTTTTCACAGCCTGTGTTACTTCTGCATTAAAGGAAGACAAACTGGACTGTAGAGGTGCCGTTTAGGAGAACGGAAACCATACTGGAATTCTGCTGATAATAACATGCTCAAACTTCACTGTACTAATAAAATTGTCTTTGCTTATTCTGTGATGGAGGCTACGGTGCATCACAGTGCACTTGTCTATTGGTATTTTTATGTCATAGAATTGATTAAATAGTTTGCAATGCATGGGGTGCGCATTATAATAAGAAAGAAATGGAAACTTGTAAAAGTTGAAATGGAAAAGAAGAGTTGTCTGTTTTATGCCGGATTTTGTCAGAAATCATGCTTACAAAGCTAAGCCTATAAAGAAAACACTTTCAGTGCTACAGGCATCATTACCAGTACCCCACATTTCAACAAGCTCAATACACCGTTAAAAATGCTCTACCATGGCTCTAGCATTAGTTACACTACAATATTAAACTCACAGTAATTACAGTTACAGCAAGCATAATAGCATTATGTTTCTTCACTTCAACCCTGATAAAAGTTTAGAAGTGTAGTGTGCTTAAATTCAAACGATACTGCAGTCTTTTTCGCAAGTCTTTAATAAGCTAAATCTAGTTTGGAAAGATTTAGAAGTTTGAGTGTTTAGAACAAAACTTGACATTCAAAAAGAAAGACTGAGCTAGTGGCACAGATTCAGTATATGATGCTATTACAGCAGATCTCAATCCTGGTGTTATATATGTAGTATGTGCATGTAGTTTTTTTATGTCTGCTGCACCATTTATATAAATATTTAAAGGTTGCCATGCACATTTTTCTGGAGCATACATAGTCATTAACATCATAAAATATTTAGATATTTATAAATCTTGAAAAAATCCTTTCTGAAAACCAAATTGAGCCAGAAAACATTAAAGGAGTGTGAACAGTAACTTCACCTTAGTACATCAAAATGCAAAAGCATGAAGTATAAAATATATTAGCTAAAACCCATTCTAAACAAACTAATCATCTATATGTCTTCCTCAAAATTGTAAACGGATTAAACACAAAGCATTTTTGTCTCTTCAGCAGAAAAACAACATTTTTCATACACCCTTAAAATCTTTTAAAACATCTGAACTTCTTTCAAGGTAGACAGACTTTGTCCTGCTTCTAATAGATTCTGCCAATACAATTTTTCCAATTTGTGTGGAGATCAATCAAAGCTAAAAGGATTTTGATTATTGTTAACAGTACAATATTGCATGAAAAGATCAAACTGCAGCCCAGAAGAAGGGATCTGAAAATGCAGACCTTCTACATTCACATCTTCACAACGTTATAGGTTACGATACGCTCACAGCATTGTTTGATGTGGCACTGATTTCTATTACATTTCCCCACAGAAGGTTACCCCACTCTTTAATCTGTAATTCTTCTTTGCCAAGTTCTTTCTCCATTTCTGTGATGAAACCATCCAGAGTTCGTTCTTAAGAAATCTAATTACTTGGGGACCATGGTGTATTTTAGTTCTGTCTTATTGAACCCACACACATAAAAGGCTTCAAAGCTTAATATCTTTTACTTGCTTTTATCCACTAACAGTTCAAAGGCTTTGTATAGATGGCACAGTTTTTAGTGTGAAAGTGAAATAAATTGCTTATGCCTTCAACAGCTAACTTGTACTTTAGTAATGGAAATCTCACCATCAGCGGTCCTAAGCAAAAGTGGTATATTCTACTGCACCCTGCTCTATCCTAGATGTACCCACAGTGGTGGCAAAGCCCTGTTGGGAAAGACACTTAATGTCTGTTGTTCGCCTTTATAACGAGCCTTTATCTGACCTACATGAACTTAAAACGCAGAAAAGTAGCACCAAATTGTTAACCTCTTATAGGAATCTGCATATAAAATCAACTACTTCCAAAAAATAAACCTGAGAGTTATAAATGGAAATATGTAAGATACATAAGAATCCTTTGGCAAGCAAAATCTTTTTGCCATGAAAATGACAAAATCACGTTTGCCGGGTTTCTAGAACAGTGGAAGAAACATGGTCTCTCTCTCACACAGAAATAGTTCAATTCACTCTTACCATAATGAAGCCACTGCTATCGTAGCAACCCCTGTTTGTGAGAAAGCGCATCATCCTCCAGTAATCCGAAAGTGCAATCCCAGACTATATGATGTACATCTTCCACCTTTCTAAATTAAAATAAAAGACAACCCCATGCTCAAGACGCCAACATGGCCCTAAAATGGTGTCCGATAACACAATCTTCTCGCAGGAAGCAGCTTGTCATCCCACCCAAGTCAATAAAAATCTGCCTAATGCATAAGGAGGACAATGGAGCTGCAGCTGCTTTCCATTAAACTAATATGACACTGCTTTCCTATCCCCCTGGGCACCCCAGCTCTTACTATGTGCAAGATGACCTCTGCATCTCTGCTTGAACCCTGCATCATTAACAGGCTGCCTAAAAACAGTACACATTTTCCTGAGGAGGGTTCCACACAAGTACTCTTTTATTCTCCACTAATGACAAAAGGAAGCACACAAAAAAAAAAAATATCCCCATAATAATGACTGCTCTTATTAATAATCAAGGACAACAAGCTAAGCCCACAATTGAAATTACTTAGAAATATAATTTTCCCTCATATCCTCAACTGGAGAACTTAATAGTTCTGTAACAAAAAATAGTTTTGTTAAAAAATATGTTTTTCAATAAGAATTTCAACACTGTCATCAGAATGAAGAAGAATTGAAATGTAAATTTTAAAAAATTGCTTTCTTTATAAACAAGCATTTTACATAGCAGCTTTTACTGTGGTTGGATGTATGATTGGCAATCATCTTGTGAATTCTATCATTCTATTAAAGATGGTTTACACTAGACTGGTATGTACAATTTGGTGGGAAGCGTGAAACAATTCCATGCTGTTGTGGTTTGGAATAGCCAAAAATCAGGGATCATCTCCAGCCATGAAGCCTAAATAAGGGGAAACGGAGACTTAAGATACTAGAAATGAGTGGTAAAAATAGAGTTTTTTTAATGTAGACGGTAATTCAACAGACTACTGCTACACAGCGTTTTGATTATGAGTGTAATATGGGCAGTTCTACTTAAACTCCAAAATATGGAATATATGTGGTGTCATTTTCCAAAACACAGAAAAGGTACCTGTATCTAAAAGTCAAATGCAATTACATTTGGATTTTCTCCACTGAATAAACTATCAAACTTGATGTTTTTAAAAACAGTCTCATCATTTTTAGCAGCTGAAGAGCCTATTTGAGTTGGACTAAGTTCTCATTTTTAAATCTAACCCAATATCTTTGTTGTAGGGTTAATTCCTACAGTATGCTTAAAACTGACTATAAAGGGCTCTAGCTGTATACATACGTAGCATATGAAGTCCATATTGATTTTATCAATGGGATTACCGCTAATGCACATGATGCCAATTTCCTGTTTTCAAAACTGAAGCCTCGTGTAAATCTCAGCAACGGTTAACATACCAGGACTTTATAAAGTACCATGATACACATCTAGCAAAGGAAATACATGCAAAAGAATGCCCTCATTTCATCCATGTTACATTGCATTATTTTTGAAAATCAACCACCTGCACTCTCGCATACAATAAAATTAAACATGACATTGTAAGATTTGATTGGGAGCTCATGTCTGCCACCACTGAACAGGAAAAATCTTCTGTATTGGTCTATATATACTGGATCTATCTTAGCCAGATGCCGAACAGCATCCAGGCCAACTCTCTCCAACACTAATTCAATAACCGTTATTATTATAGCTGCTGGACTGCTGCAGTATTTCAGCTGAAACCCAGATGCTTACATACCAAATGGAAGGACGTGAATCAGTGAAGTAGTACCTCAATATTGATTTTACACAAACACAGGAAGAACTGGTTAATTAAAGCACATGATATCGGGTCAGAAGGTGACGTCTACTTCATTGTGTTGGCGGAATCTAAATTCTGCACCACTGCGATTCAGAACAGGATATTACATACCCATTTCCCCTAGGTCATTCCACAAACAAGCTTTTCATAAACACTTACCTACATCATTATATGAGACTTTTTTCAAGAAAGAAATTGTATTAATATTAAACGAAGTAACAAATGTCTGAAAAATTATCTTTACTAACTAAATATAAACATCCAAGACATGTTATGACCCCAAACATTCCCAACAGACATGTCCCTGTGCTTAACTGCAAACCATCACTGTCATCATGTTTTAATTAAGAACATGAACTTTTGTTGGGTCAGTTTAAGGAAGTCCCTAAAACACTTCACTAATAGCTTGGCAATCATTGCAGTGCAATCAGACTTCACTGTGGCTAGAGTGCCATAACTATTTCCAATAACTTTTATCTACCACAAAGTGTTTACTTAAACTATTGCCAGCAGAGGGCAGCAAATATCTGCTTTTATCTCCACAAAGATACTATCTGGAGATAAAGGAAAGGCTGAAAGTGAACATCTCAGCCATTATCCAAGTTAACAAATAATTCAACTAGAGGAACAAGAAGACCTGTGATTTCAAACTTGTCACCAAAAAATGCTGCATTCTTTTCTGCTTATTCACAGTTACCTTAAACAAATACCATGAGACACCATAGAGGATAACTGTTTGATACTAGTACAAATACTGCATTCAGACAAGTAAAACACAAATGACTTGAAGTAGCCTATATGAGAAAACCCAAGCAAACATTCATTCCTGTGCCAGGTTTCACGCAAATAAAATGAACTGATTTCATCTATATAAAGTAGGGCATTCTCTAAGTAAGCATACAAAGCAATAATAGCAGATGTATAGCCAAACAAGGGATAAACCTTGGGATTTAAATCTTTGTGAAATTAGAGGGTGATTCTGATATCTAAATGCAGTGTGATAAACTTCAGTCATAATAAAGAAAGGGTTTTGAATGTTACACCAATAGCAATATTTTTAGAAAATAAGATTGTGGTAATTTCACCTGACAAACTTGGTGGTGTCTTCGTTCAGGACTTTCAACTACAAAGAAATCATAATTCATGATAATTCATGATAATGACCATGAAAGGTTAATTCATGAATAAAAAATAAAGGTGTATTCTTTGCTTTGTCAAGAAAAGCATTCTTTCCTGTATCCTATCTTCCTGGCATATACTTCACCCCAAGTTCAGGTAATCTGATTAAGTATATTACAAAAAACAAAGAATAATTAAATGCATCCCTTTCTTTCCAAAGTTATTTTCTTCTTTAAACAGTTCCTGATAGGATAGTATGGTAACTAAAAAGCTATACCTGGGAATATTTAGTCAGTAAAGTCAATTGCTTGTTAATTGATGAACTCATTACAGTTCTGAAATAAAATCTAGAGAAAATGCATCTTTTGCTATTAAAATGACAAAATTCAGATTACAAAACAAACATGCTAATTTATTTCTTAAAACAATCCAAAAATTAAATTGATTTTGCCAATGGCATTATACAGTATAAAGATGAGGGTGATAAAGCACAGAAACATTTAATTCTACAGTCCTATATTATTGATACAATTCCAAGTAAATTATTTAAAGAGCCATGAACAACTGTGTTCTGGAACTGTGACAAAATGAAACCAAATTGTTACAGCGCATTAATGATGCAGGAACAAAAGAGTATATGAAAACATTATTTTCAACACCTGTGGGTACAGGGAATATTTAACAGTACACAGTATACTGCATCCAATACTCATCAGGCTGGCATTCTGCCAGGCACAAAGTGCTCAGATGAAAATCGAAACCACAAATTAAAAACTATTTTAATAGTTACACATGACAGGGTATTAAGGATAGTTGTTGGGATAATTATAAAAGCCACTGCTCAACATGCAGTACCAGAAAGGTACTGGCACAGTAGGCCACATACACTTAAGCCCTTCTCTGAGAGAAGAATAAATGCCCAGTCTAGGAGATCAGATCAGTACATCAGAGGTTTGGCCATAGTAACGTTTCCTCTCTGCCTATATACCCAGAAAGGGCACCTCTTTTAAAGGCCACATTCCAGCACTTCAGGCCTTCCCCTTAAAAAACAGCTTACTAGGTAACTGAGGTGGGAAAGGATTAATATTAAATTGACTATACTAAAAAGGAGGTATTTTTGTGAACATCTTGATTTTTTTCTTAAGGTATTCATCCATTGGTTGCATTTTGTTACATTTATTTTACATAAGAAAGATCCCATCACTTTAGATTAGGCAGTTTTGCCCTGAATGGTGATATTTTTGTAAGAATAGTTTTACCCTCCCTATAATGAATTTCTGTCTTTCAAAAGTTCTTACCAAATCTTGGCTCAGTAAAGGGCTAGGCTATTGTTGTGAACCTCTCAAGTGTCTCCAGACTCTCAAGTGAATATTAAATTTCTGGATATGTCCCAACTAAATATAATTGTTGTTGTTTGACTGAATGTACTACCAGCGACTAAGTTAATTTAGTTACCATTCTAAGATTCACTCATGCATTAGAATTCAGTGTAAATCTTAAAAGATCAAAAACATTAAGCACTACGTAAGACACATACTGTGCTATATTGGAGACAAAAGCCGCATGAATCAGGAATATTACACAGTATTTATAAGCCTATTTGTTTTTTTTTTAAGTTTAATTAACATTCCAAGTAATCCAGTCTGAAAACCACTGAAAATGTTGTAGTGTCCCTTATTTTCAGGTTGCACTGGTAATATATTCAACCAATTCCAAACAGCCCTCCAGTGTACCTCATTGTCTTCTTTTCTAGCATGACTAACAACCAGCAATCAATAACTAATTCACTAACATCAAGCTTGGCTCAACACAAAGGACACTGAGAAATAACTGGCTTTAATGGCAGTAGCAGGATACCATGATTTCACCCCACTTCCTGCCATGGGCGTACACTGGCGACATCCAGAATTTCCAACAACACACTAGCATGCAAAGGATGAAACTACCCATCTGAAAACCGAGGGGCCATCTTGGAAAAAAATGCCACAACAGCTTCTACAGCAGTGGTAGAAGTGCACAGATGAGATCTGTTGACTAATGTCATTAATTGAATTCCCAAGGCCACTTTATCACGTAGGCCTACTAAAAATGTAGAGGAGAAAAACAACTAAAACTAAAACGAGGGTGGACTTTAAAATGTTCATTTGCATGATGACTGGACATTAGTTTTCTTTTTTCCATGCTACAGTACGCATTATTTATTGGTTTAATCTACTTGCTAATCATTAAATTATGAAATGTATTGTTTTAGGCTTTCACAATCAGCAAATGAACCAGGGGAAAAGGTGGTCTTCATTTACATGCATTCCTTTGTTTACTGTTTTACATTTTAACACATTCCGTGTTCAGAAGGTTCACTGGCACATTTCTTTAACAAACTCTACATACAGTATACTGTTGACTGTTTCCTCTCCTGTAGTTGAGTGGATTTTAAGCCTGATCCTGGAGGACAACTGTCTTTTGGTTCTTGTTCTAGCAAAGTTCTTAAACATGGGTCAAACTATCTCAGCTGGCTTTTTGTTTTGTTTTTTCATTTTTTTCAGCTTCTAAAATTTTAATTGGGATTTGTACCAGTTCCTGTTTCGGAAGTTTAGAACTTCCTTGATTAGGGTTATCTGAAATGTAAGATACTGGACATCTTAAGTGGGAAAACCGTAACTCATTGTAGATATGTTTGATATTTAATTTCTGTCTGCATCTGTTCATCATAAGTTGATCTATTACACCCTGTTAATTCAAAATTAGGAAAGCAAAAAAATAAAAATTCAAAAGAGCCTTCTTAAAAAGTTATAGAACTTACTTGTTAACTCTGCATGAGATTACATTGGAAAAGTTCTGCAGTGAAATGTCTGCTGCAGAACCTATGTCTTATTCACTTGTACATTACGTCACTCACATTGCGTCATTACAGGAACGGCCGATTTACATCGCAATTTGTGCAACAACAATAGCAACAACAACCATTCAGTATTTTCAAGTTTTGTTGTCATTTGTTTTCTGACACCATCAATTAACTTATATTTTTTATCGAGATTTAATAACCAGTGTGATAACTTGTGACTGCACTTTCCCTTTAAGAACTAAACTGGAATAAAAACAAATAGTTAATTTAAAAAAATAAAACTATATAATGTATAAAAATATAATTTTACTAGTAAACAGATATGAACATCTCTTAGAAGTAAAGGGACCATTCCACTATGTCATTATATGCGCTAAGTCTTAACTAATCTTAAAATTCTGAAAAGCACTTTATTGTATTATTGTTCAACTATTATTTTTCCAATGTCAAAGGAGTCTGGGAAAGCATTTTATGCCTCAAGCTTTTCACTTTTCTAGCACAGCAAACAAAAGCACCCTTGGGCAATGCTTGTCCCACAAATTCAGGTTTGTGAAGCAGTGTCTGTGTTCTTCACTTTCTCCATTGGTTGCCTTAACAACTGTCACTAGCGCTGCAGTCTTTTGTTATGCATGTCCTTAACAAAGTACAGTGTAATTTAGTTTCCTCTCTGCAATCTACCAGATAAATGAAAATGGGAGCCTTAAGGAACCCATGTTCAGTAGTGCACACTGAAAAACTAAGTGCATTATGAGACATTAACAACAGGGTTTCAAAAGGTGTGCTTATGAAAACATCCCTGCTGAACAACAGTCCCTAAAGGGCTAAAGCCACTTTAACATAGGAGTAAAACATATATTTCAAGCTAAAACGTAACTGCAAACATGCCGTTTACAAACATAAGGAATTATGAACTACCAATTCCTATTCAGCTGGTGACCAACTAGTGTATTGAGATCAGGGAAAATAAACCTTGTTTCTTCCAAAGCAAATCAAATGACCAGATATGAAGTTTCAATCTTGTTAGAAAGTATTTATACCATTACAGAATAAATATGTACGGCAATCTTGTCATAAAGAGTGACAAGAAAAAAGGTGTGAAAAAAGGCTTAAGTACCCAGGGCCACCTGATAATTCATTAACTTCTCACTGTACAAATGTAATCAAAGAATACTGACAGTCAACATTTGTTTAGATGGAGACCTACGAGAGACACAAAACCCTCTAGTAGCTTTAGGTAAATTTTAATGAAAAAAAATAAATTGAGAAAACGTGTACAATTTGTAATGCGTGCTAAACTATAGCTACATAAGGCTAGACATTAAGTGTGGTAAGCAATCTCAACAGTTACTTAGATTATACACAACATTTTCTAAACTCTAGGATCATAAGAGGCACCATGGTATTCTGTCAAGGCCAGAACTGAGACAATCTATAGGTAGTAGACAAAAACAAATGAAAATCTATCCATTTTCTAACTACTTCATTCAGTTTAGGGCCGAGGGGGAGCCAGAGCCTATCTCAGCACCCAGCAAGCAAAGTGTGCTAAGCCAGATACACACTGGGCGGGTCTCCATCGCAGGGCAGACACACAGACATGCACACACTCACACCTGGGTTCAATTTTTCTTGGAGCCAATTAAACCAGTGTGTCTTTGGGCTCTGGGAGGAAATCAGAGTACCTGGAGATAACGTATGTGCACACAGGGAGAACATACAAACTCCAAACAGACTGCACCACAGGTTCAGACCTGATCCCATACCTGAGTAATTATAGGACACCAGGTATACTGAAAGCTAGGGCTTCTCGGATCATGATATTTGTGTATTAATACCAAGTGGAGAGCTATATTACTGTTTTACAAGGCAATAAAAGGAGGGTACTTATCAATTGACTGCAAATTTCAACCTGGGGTGTGAGCAGCCAACATTACCAAAAAAAGTCTGGCAAGAGCTCCAAAGAGAGGGGCATTATAGACTGATTGCAGAGCACACCTCACACCAGGAGGTTTACATTTGCAAACCCAGTGGTACAAAGTGCATAGGCAATGGACTACCGAGCTGTGTACTATGATATAGTCAGATGAATCACTCTCTACCATGTTCTCATCAAACAGATGAATACACGTGTGGCACCAACCTTAAGCACTGTACAGCCTAAATGCCTGGTTCTAGCACTGAAGAGTTCTGGCGGTAGTGGGCTGGATGTTCCTGGCACGGGTTGGATTCAGTCATTCCCTTAGAAAGCAAGGTTAATGCTAATTGCTAATTAATGGTATCAAGTGATCATATTCACCCCCATATTGGAGCATTTCTTTCCTGCCAGGTGTCTTGCAGGATGACAAGGCCCCCTATCAACACAGCTACCAGATCTGAACCCATTGAGCATCTATGGGATATTCTGGAACAATGCCTTCGAGTTTTCCATATCCATGATCCAGGCTCTAGTCAACTGACTGTCTTAAAGAACAGTGGTGTTATATCAACCCACAGAATTACAAACACTAGTACAACTGATGACACGGAATCTACAGGCCTGACCAGACACACATGGTGTCCAAATGCCCCATGAAGTAACCGTACGCCGGTGTTTCAATTTCTTTGTCCACTACCTGTTCACAAATGTACTGTCACTTCTACAGCAAAGCATCAGACAGAATGGTCTGCTCTCATTGCTCCCTATAAGCTCCTTTAGGAGCGATTCTTTCATACTAAAGGGTTTTGTTTGACACTGAAGTGTAAGTACTCAGCTTACCTCCCTTCCTTCATTTGCCAGTCGTGGATGCATGACACTTCTCTTAACACAATGACAGGACACGAGTGAATGATGAATAACACTATTTGCCATTCTGTCACCTCCGTATTTTGACAGATTGAGCAATGTGTCCATTATCAAGAGCAGTCATGAAAACAAGCACAGTTGTCAGAAATTCTGATTTATAAGTCTGATACTGTGACTTGCATTAATCTAAGAAATAACTATGGATGTTCCACACACATTTCATAAATTATATGCCCACAGGTCCGTATTATATGTAGGGCATATAGTATGCATAGAGCATGCAGTGGCCTAATTTATTTGCACAATTTCAGAGTAATAAAATGAATGAACATTCAGAGTTAATCTGTCTTTTGCTGAAAGAGCTTAACATATAAGCATATCAAACAGCAGTCAAATCTCACCAGGGACAAATTAGTTATCTTGGGTAATAAGAAAGAGCATACATTTTATTTGGGTATCCTTAAGGAAAAACCAAAGCAATATTTAGCCTCTATGTATAATTTCTTTAAAACTCAAGACATAAAATGATACATGAATCATTTACAGTATGTTAACATTAAAAAGAGGTTACAAAAAAGCAAGGAAATTGAAAAAAAAACAGCAGCTGTCTCCAATGTAGACTACATTTTAAGTTCCCCAGGTTTTGGAAAAGAATGCTAAGGATACATGTAAAATCATTACCTCTCCACAAACAAGTCTTAAGTCTGAATTAAAAACCAAAGAACTAAAACGTTTAGCATTCATTCAACATTCAAAAACCCTACACTCAAAGACTAGCACATAAATCTTAAAAATGCATTCTGAATATTTTTTTGTAAGACATGTCAGTACATAAGGATTTAGTAGACATGCATTTAAAAAGTGTTAAGAATAAGGTCAATTGTATTTTAATTAAATTTTTTACCAGCTTCAAGCTGTAATTTATATTTTTTTAAAGGAGTGGGCTTTGTGGTTTTGGGGTGATTCCCAAGTCCAGGCTTTCCAGAAACGTCTTCCACTGAAAAGGGCATGCATCTCCAATACTCTGCTACTCCACACTCTGCTAGCTCAGTCTAATCCAGTCCTCTGTATGATGCATGAGCCATCTTAGCTTCCCAGCACTAAGCCTAACACCCTTTCTTCCTTTAATCATTCTTTAACGTCAGTAACAGATCAAGCTGGCATGAGAAATCCTCTGCTCTGGACAAGAAAAGAGCAGCCTCTTGCTGAAGGTGTTCCAAATATGCTTGCATAACGCTTTGAAAATCAACAAAAGGCTCGTTCAAATTCACTCATGCAACTGGTTAAAAAAATTAATTCTAATAATTCTTTGCATTTATTTAGCACTTTGATCCCAAAGCACGTTATTAACAGAAAAGCATCCACTTCACCCACATCTGTAGTGCAACACCCATCTGGGTCAGGCAACCCAGCCCTCCCACAGCTCAAAGATCAAGCAGAGAAGTGAGAAACTGTTTCACCAATTGAATTAAGGCATAACAAAAAGAAGGTCAGACTGCATCAGAGCAGACTGTACCTTAGCCAGAATGGTTAACTCTAATTGTTCATTTAAACAACAGCAACTACAAAAGCACAGTGTCTCCATTTACCATACCGGAACACTGTTTTGGAAATTGTGGTCCAAAAGCGAAGAGTGTCAACACCCCTTACGTCACCAACCAGTTTGCCAACTGTGTTCTCCCACCCCAATACCGAACACGCTGTTTGTATGTACAAAACAGTAGAAAAGACAAACAGCCTTGCTTTAAGTTTAATGTATTCAACAGTACTAGCAGAGATCTGTGGAAGTGAGTGAGCTAATTTTTAGTTGAGGAGGTTTATTACAATTATACCACACTTAACATTTTACTGTAACAAATTAAACCAAAGTACTAAAAAACATCATTAAGCTTGCAGAAAAAATAGAAAAAAATATTAGCTTATCATAGTACATATATTAAAGCCAGGAAACGTTAAAATGAGTCACTGATCACATCATGAATCGAAGAATATATCCACCTCTACACAGTTGCCCATGCCTGCCAAATGGCAAAAAATGAACAGGTTGCCGATGATAAATAACTATACATAATCTAAGAAGAATTTCAAGATCTAGGTAAAAGTGTGTCACAATATGCGAGAACATCCTAATAAGGTTCCACATACTCAAGATGTAACAGAATAACTAATGCCGGCGTCACACTACATGACTCGCCACGACTTCTAGTCAGAGAGCATGCCAAATTTAACGACTGCAGTTGCTAAATCTCAGTGCCTTTTCTGTCCTAGAGTGTGTCAAATTATACGACTAGGAATCACAGGGGGTGACTAATTTCACGATTCCCTCAAAACTTTTCATCACGGTTCCAAATCTCGTATTGCACTGCAAAAGTACTGCGAGGTTGCCTCATTCTGGCAGCCAATCAACATGGAGCACACCGGAATCAGAGGAGGAGCACCGCACGAATGTTAACAAACAACATGGCGAACAAGGAGATGCCACCGTTGCTGTAGCCCAGGGGTGCCCACGTTTTTTTAATGTAAGATCTACTTTTTCATTTGTGAGTCCAGCACGATCTACCAGTGTGAACTTGAAGCTCTGATATAGGAAAAACAAACTGTCTGCACATCAGTACAGTTATGATACCCTTCACTAAAATAACAGCAAATAAAAGCAAGTGACTCATGCTACAGTGAACATGTTCCCCATTTTAGAAAAAGGAATATCCTACCTTAATGTGAGCATTGGCACTGAGAAGCTTACTTGAGAACACTCAAGTAACACCGTTGATCATGTCGATTACATTTTTATTTTGTCCCCGCAGCTCAACATTCAGCTCATTCAGCAGTTCAGTCAAGTCTGTGAGGAATGCTAAATACAGAAATCACTGGTCATCCTCTATTTGGGCATATTCACCATGTTTAGATGACTGGAGAAACTCTTTCATTTCAGACAACAGCTTTCTGAATCTCCAAACAGCAAGTCAGCACCCTCAGCAAAAGCTTTTTTTAATTAATTCTCGATCCCTGAATTACTTTTTGTGTTTAGCCAGGACGTGTCTCATACGGAACGATGCGATGTTTGTCGCTTTCCCTCTTGTATTAGGCCTTGTGAAAACCAACCGCTGCTAGTTGAGATTTTAAGTTTTCCCCACTTTTCTGTAACTCACTTTTAGCGAGAAAGTCCACATCATACGTTTTGTTTGCCATTTTGAAATGTTGCTCTACATTTCCCTGTTTCATGTAGACACTACCATTGCAGATTTGAATGCCAAAGTACAAAGTACAAAAAATAATTATGCTCCCATTCCTTGTCATTCACTTTCACTCAAATAGGCAATCAAACTTATCAAACTGTTGGCGAATTTGTCACGGCCAGTCTGTTTCGCTCCACTATGCACTGTAGCAAATGTGGCATTCGTGCAGCTATAATCAAAAGAACGTTCTTGGGTAGCACACACAACACTATTTACAGAGCCCCTGCAGCCTCCCCCCCCAGTGTCAGCCAGCACTCAGGTAAGTGACTTTTACAACCCATTCGACAAGGGTTCAACACACACAAGGGCAGTAAAATGAATGAAATTACATGCAAAGATCTGAATGTTTTTTTAGGCTATCGAAAAAAGTAAAATAGCCCATTTATTTTTTGCCAAACAATCTTGCAATCGATCGACTGGCAAGCACTCCATGATCGACTGGTTGGGCACCCCTACTGTAGCCTGTGCTCTCCTTTGTGACCAGAAAAAAAGAGAACGATACGCCAAAAAAGTAGAGTAGACCACATATTTTTGATCATGGAAAAAATTATTTGACCGCCACTGTTCTTCACTGTGGGTATTTTATGCATTGTACTTCCGGTTGAGCGCTCATTGGCTGTTGACTGTTGCAGACACAAGACCCCACCCCGACGACCTGTGATTCACTCTGAGAAAACCAAACCAGTTTGATTTTGTCGAGTCACACAGAGTCGCAGGGGCTCTTAAGAGTCCTATCACTGAGTCGTTGGGGGTGTCACACCACACAACTGACGGTAACGGGTGTGCACTGCGTGTCTCTACAACTCTGTGATTTTCTTACGATTATGTAAATGTAGGCTACGACTGAAAATCTGTAGTGCATAAATCGTGTAGTGCAACGTCGGCATAAGGTCATGTCGTAGCTCACAATACTAAGCTACTCTTGACTTCCATAAACCCTCACAATCTCAATACTAGATCAATTGTTTGGAGTAATGCCCTAAGGTTTACAGTGCATGAGTAGCCATTAATAAACACTGACCACCTCCAGGGAACATGATTTCAGCTTAGCCAGTAATACTCCCATACTCATCAATTAACTTAACAATATTTAAGTTCAGAGCTTGTCAGACATCTTCAAGAAACATGACCATGCTACAGAAGCAAAAGAGTCATTACAAACATAAGATGAGTGCCAAAACAGCTCTATTACCAACAGGGGACAAATTTAACTTACATCCATGGCAATATGATTTTTTCCCCAACAAAAATGGTGTAAGAAAGATTTATACCTTTTGAGCTCTGAAAATGTCACTTTGTAGAACACGCAAGCATTCAATGACTCTCACATTTACTGTAATTACTTCACAATTTTTGCATTAGTCTGGATTCAGTAATAACTGATAATCCTAGTCTTCTCAAGCAACCTATAAACACACATTACAAAAATCTTGAATTTTCTTACCTTCATGTTTGAAGCTTCTGTCTCAAGTTTAGTCAGGTGATTGGAATTATCCTCTAGCTCTTGACGAAGATTGGAGTTCTCCATTTTAAGTGCCTCTACTTGCTTTAGCAGCTGATCATAAGAAGCTGCAGCCATCTTGAACTACTTCTTGACCTGTTCAGGAACAATGCAAGGATAAAATGGTCCATTACAAAGTTCTTTATAAATATCTTAACTGTGAATATGCATACAAAGCACAGTGAATTGCATTAAATAGTAACTGCTACAAGTGGTATATTAAAAATCTCAAATCCGTGCAGATAATGTTTTTGAAATAAAGAACCAAGTCTGAAATTTAAGTGAAATATTCAAGTGTATTAAAATGACAAACACAAAGCACTCAAAGCAAACTGTACTTTGGAGAAATATGATTATGACAAATTGCTTGTTATGCTTTAAAAATGGATCCATATTTTCAGTAACATTAAATGAATAATTTTAAAGAATTTTTATTAAATATGTGACTATAATATGTCTTAAAAATAAGTTAATTATATACACTTTAACCAAAATCTGCTTTAACAGTTTTCAGTATTCAAAGGCAGGTAGCATCCAGTTTTTATTAGGCAATCACTTGCCCTGTCATCTTGTGAATTATATAAAGGTACTGTGACAGAGTGAAAACAACTAAAAATTTTTAGTTATGGTCATCCAAATGAATAACAAACATTCATTCAACAATCTCATTTGAACAGAGATTCTTTACTGACATATTCATCAAGTTTGTAAAGGGGAACCGCAATCCTATTTTAATATTCCTCTAATATTAAATATTTTTAATATTTCGAAAGATTCGGAACTGATGAGCACATTTCAAACCACAATAAAAGTAAAATGTACACAGTAACATCCAAAATGTACAAAATAGATGCAATTGCCAGGTATGCACAGTGCCATATTCAGAGATTCAGAACGTGGCAACAAAACATCCAGTGAGGTGAAGCTGTCCTATTGCAATGTAAACAAGCAGGTGTGTGAATACTTCTATTTTAATCCAATAGAAACATTGCTCTCAATTTCGAAAAGATTTTGCCCACAGATACTACTTGTTAACTCTGCATGCAGATCACATTTGAACATTTCAGCGATGAAATGTCTGCTACGCAACCTGTACTTTTCCAATGTACATCACATTACATTAGTCATTATAGTGCATAGAGAGCAGGAAGTGTCAAATTGTGTCACAATTTGAGGAAACTCTCAGGGAGTGCGACAACAGTACTTTCACAAACTTCACAGTTTTGTGCATAATTTGAAAGTTGTAAAATTTTTCTATACTGTCAATGAATTTGTTTTATTACTGAGATTTAATAACCGGTCTGAGTATTTTGGAACTGCAGTTCCCTTTTAAGGGTATACAGTGCCTTGCGAAAGTATTCGGCCCCCTTGAACTTTTCAACCTTTTGCCACATTTCAGGCTTCAAACATAAAGATATAAATTTTTTATTTTATGTGAAGAATCACCAACAAGTGGGACACAATTGTGAAGTGGAACGAAATCTATTGGATTTTTGAAACTTTTTTAACTAATAAAAAAATGAAAAGTTGGGCATGCAAAATTATTCGGCCCCCTTGCGTTAATACTTTGTAGAGCCACCTTTTGCTGCGATTACAGCTGCAAGTCGCTTGGGGTATGTCTCTATCAGTTTTGCACATCGAGAGACTGAAATTCTTGCCCATTCTTCCTTGCAAAACAGCTCGAGCTCAGTGAGGTTGGATGGAGAGCGTTTGTGAACAGCAGTTTTCAGCTCTTTCCACAGATTCTCGATTGGATTCAGGTCTGGACTTTGACTTGGCCATTCAAACACCTGGATACGTTTATTTGTGAACCATTCCTTTGTAGATTTTGCTGTATGTTTGGGATCATTGTCTTGTTGGAAGATAAATCTCCGTCCCAGTTTCAGGTCTTTTGCAGACTCCAACAGGTTTTCATCCAGAATGGTCCTGTATTTGGCTGCATCCATCTTCCCCTCAATTTTAACCATCTTCCCTGTCCTGCTGAAGAAAAGCAGGCCCAAACCATGATGCTGCCACCACCATGTTTGACAGTGGGGATGGTGTGTTGAGGGTGATGAGCTGTGTTGCTTTTACGCCAAACATATCGTTTTGCATTGTGGCCAAAAAGTTCGATTTTGGTTTCATCTGACCAGAGCACCTTCTTCCACATGTTTGGGGTGTCTCCCAGGTGGTTTGTGGCAAACTTTAGACGAGACTTTTTATGGATATCTTTGAGAAATGGCTTTCTTCTTGCCACTCTTCCATAAAGGCCAGATTTGTGCAGTGTAAGACTGATTGTTGTCCTATGGACAGACTCTCCCACCTCAGCTGTAGTTCTCTGCAGTTCATCCAGAGTGATCATGGGCCTCTTGGCTGCATCTCTGATCAGTCTTCTCCTTGTCTGAGCTGAAAGTTTAGAGGGACGGCCAGGTCTTGGTAGATTTGCAGTGGTCTGATACTCCTTCCATTTCAAGATGATCGCTTGCACAGTGCTCCTTGGGATGTTTGAAGCTTGGGAAATCTTTTTGTATCCAAATCCGGCTTTAAACTTCTCCACAACAGTATTACGGACCTGCCTGGTGTGTTCCTTGGTCTTCATGATGCTCTCTGCGCTTTCAACAGAACCTTGAGACTATCACAGAGCAGGTGCATTTATACAGAGACTTGATTACACACAGGTGGATTCTATTTATCACCATCAGTCATTTAGGACAACATTGGATCATTCAGAGATCCTCGCTGAACTTCTGGAGTGAGTTTGCTGCACTGAAAGTAAAGGGGCCGAATAATTTTGCACGCCCCACTTTTCATTTTTTTATTAGTTAAAAAAGTTTCAAAAATCCAATAGATTTCGTTCCACTTCACAATTGTGTCCCACTTGTTGGTGATTCTTCACATAAAATAAAAAATTTATATCTTTATGTTTGAAGCCTGAAATGTGGCAAAAGGTTGAAAAGTTCAAGGGGGCCGAATACTTTCGCAAGGCACTGTATACAGCTCAATTGCATTGAAAGATTGACATTGTTACAAAGGGAAATTTCAGCAATTTCTTAAAATGTTGTGAGTAATACATTCAATAATGCAAACCGGAGCACTAACAAAGACTAATCTGACATACTGATGAATGGCAGTTTTCATTTAAGAATTATTACATTGGTCACGCCATCTCTATTTTCACCAGCTCAGCATATAGTTGAAGTTCATTCCTGATACATTAACAAAATTTGGTAGCTTCAGAAAAACCCCAGTTTCAAAGCATATTGTGACTCCCAGCTTGAATACTTAGAATATTTCTGGCATGCTTAGCTGAGGAAATTCCATTTCATTTATATATGGATATTGGTTTGACTCTCAGACCAACTTTCCACCAAACATACCTAGGCAGAATTCCCAAGAAGAATGAGCAAGTAAAAAACATTGGGAAACAGTTTACTTCTCATATTGGTGGGTGCTGCTGCTGTTCTAGACCTTCTCACCTTACATTTCTTTTCTAGTATTAGTATTAAAAATACTAATATTAGTCATTTTCATAAGTGACTTAAAGCATGGAAATAGTACAGATATTTACATATATCCTACATATCCTATGTAAAGCAGAATGTTGTACTCATAACATTGTACATCTTTAAAGAGCAGATGTTTGGGTCTTAAATCACACCACAGAGTTCTGAATGCTGTGTAATACACACAGTCTCTCTTCTCTGGCACCCATTTTCCCTGAAGAGCTACAAAAACCCAATTCCCTAAGTATTAGGTCAGTCATGGATTGGAGAACATCAAGTATCAGAAAAGCCATTTCAATTAATGAAAAATTAAATAACACCATTTCATTTCATTTAATTTCAGCCTGAAGTAAACTAAGCAAGGGATGAAATGTTCACATTTACTATGCAATAGTAAGACCATTATGATAACGGTCACACGTTTTGTCCCTATGTTATAAAAAATAACTGCTGCTCTGGAATCAACCCAGAAAAGAACAAACAGACATTTGAGCGCTGAAAGGAATACCCTATGCTGACAGGCTAAAATAACTGAATCTTATATGTTCTTACAATGTTTGTACTTACGTTCACAATTCATGCTAAATTAAAATGGATTGTTTCATGAAAGGGGCTTAAGACAAACTAATGATTAGCTTACAATATGCCAAAACAAACTTTCAAAACAATCTAGCTTTTGTCACCCAAACATGATTAAAAACATTGATGTCTAGGAAGTGCCGTTACAAAAACCAAGTCATTGCAGCCCAGTTTAAACTTGGTACTGGAGAAATTCAAATTTCAAATATTTACATTAAATATTTCAGAATGTTCAATGGTGGTCAAGGTTTTTCCCCTTGCTACTACTTAGTGTGTTGAGAGTTTATATCTTTTGACAATGCTGAATATGACAACAGACAATAAAAAGATTAGGTGTTAGGCGTCTGTCAGAGAAGGTAATGTCCAATGTAATGGTGTATTCATTAGCATATCTTACTGTTACACTTAACACCCTGTGGCAACAACTTGCAACAGTATTTTGACATTTCTCACTAGCACTGACAGCGATACCATGTCAGTGCTGCCACTGACATAACAATTTGCTTCTGAATATGTGTCAAGACATTCACACAAAACCAGCAGCAGAACACATCCCTAAAAAGTATAAAAAACAATATGATACACTATAATGTAGACCGCTTTCTTTGAATATTTGTGAAGTGAAAGATAAGTGTTTTGGGAGATTCTGATTCACTCATCTTGGGTCTTTAATAGGGAAATGGTAAGAAAAACAAACTACAATTCTAGCTGTGACAAAGAAGACAATATAACATACTGTGAGGATTACATTGTACATCTGGAATGTTTACCGTGAACATCTGTACCTCAGTACATTCAGTATAGCACTGCCTTGTCAAGCGAGGAGCTGCAATACCTAGAGCATAAAGCTGCATTAACACTTCAGTAAGAATGTTTCACATCACAGTGCAAATTAATTTCCTCAGTTGATATGATTCATACCAAGATACAGAAATGCATATACCAATGCAATGCTGGTACACATTTATAAAGCCGGATGGACTGGAGCAATCAGGGTAAAGTACTTTGATCAAAGATATAATAGCAATGTCCATGTGGGGGTACTGGACCCACAGCCTTCCTGTATTTCATCTTTACCATGACTCTTTGCTAACCTCTTTACAGTAGTAATGAAAACAAATAAAATACACTCATTTTGGTTGAGGACTTATGTATACTGCACTTGCCTTCCTTTGTTTCCAATGACGATATCATAAATAAATGGCTAATAAGTGGTCTAATGATATTCCCATCTACCATCTTAAAAATATCTGAGCATCATTTACCACGTAATAGATTAAAACAGACATTTAGCATACCAACCCTTCATTTTACGGAAGGGATACCTTCCTTAATAGTCAAAGCAAAGCTCATTAAACAAAAAGGCATTAAAAGAAGTTGTATATGTACTGATAGCACTAAAAGAGGACAAACAGTATGCTAGCTGTCAAGGAATAAGTCTGTGTTAGTTCTTCAATTGATAAACCAAGCAAATTTATCTTTTCCATCGTAAAATCTTGCATTTTAGTTACTTTCACTTAAGTTCTTGGTATAGTTGTCTCATTCACATCTTTATTTACCCATCACAGTTGAGTGGTACGCACACTTGAAGGTGCAAAACGGTGTTCACCTTTTCCATGCCTTTTCAAAATGTCTAGCTTTGTATCAAGATTAACATTAGTATACTTCTAAAAGGTGATGTACTTAATCCTGAACGGAATAGGAAATATACATTATTCATAAGGTAACTACTTTCCCCTACAAGAAAAGTCATTTGAGCAAAACTGTCAATATAGTTTTGTATTAAAGACTGCTATTAAAATTACTGATATATAAAAGTGTTAAAAAAGTATCAACATTTTTACAGTCTAAAATGTAACAAAAGAAAAGAAGAGCACAGTATTAATACACTTGCCCAAAATTTATTCCAAAGCCTACAAAAATCCTCAGCTGCACCACATCTCTGACAAAACAAAATCTATATCACAAGAGCATACAAGGGGTCTTTTACAACCATTAATGGCATGGATTCTTTCACACTGCTGGAGCTTTGGCTGAGTAAGTGACTACATATTTAGTTGTGCCTTGTGTAGGTAAACTCTGGTTAAGTAAAAATCAATTTTATTCAAGCCTTCTTTTTTCCCAAACAAAGGACAGGTGACCCTTTATATATTGCCGTGCTGCCTGTCTGTCAAGTGTTGTCCAGGATGTTGAGCCCATCTCGGAAGATTATTAAAGAACTGATACAAAATGCCAGTATACTCATCAGATATTCTTTTATAATCCAAAAATGCATCACTCTGTCTTAAAGAAACACAATGTATTTGGCTCATTTTGCTTGTTTGGCTACTAGTAGCAAAGTGGCCTGAGGTCCTCATTTTCCTACTTCCCACTTCCTGAAAGAAGCCAGACTATCAGCTGTTGACAAAAAACTTTTTGTTGCTCAGTTTTTATTTTTGAGTATGCCAAATATTAAAGTTTTTAAATAACTGCACTCTTAATGTTAAGACTTTAAGGCTACATATTTCAATTAACATCTGAGAAGATGTGATGCAGCCATTCTTGTGAATTCAAAATCACTAGTTATTAGTTTGTGCTTAAGTACATGAGGATAATTATTCTTGATATCAGTGGAGCAGGAGAAAAGCTTGCCATGACAGGTTCATGATACCGTACCCTCCTACAGGTTAACAGGAAGGGGCTATAAAAACAATTACTATCATCAAAAAAACAAATTAAAAATTTAAAGCTTAAACTTTAACCACAGAAAGAAGCAGCCATTTAAAAAACTGCTTTTTAAACATGCTTGCGGGGCTTTTTTTTGATGGACCATGAAATTGCAGGTGCTGGTCTTACATGCTTAAGTGAACAATCTGTTAAATCTGTGCCTTTGCCACACCAAGCTGGTGTTAAATGCAAATTCCAATGTACCAAAGAACAGATGGGGCCTATTTTGATATCTTCCACATATCAAAATACATTGTAATACAAAGACTAGTGTATTTTGATCACTTATAAATGGGAAAAAATCGTATTCTTATAAATAAAAACCAATTAAACGTGATATTCTCTTTTGAGTGTGTTTGCCAATTCAAGCTATGGGCAGGTTGTGAATAGTATATTTTTCTTGTCTACAGAATGCTATATGCATCTAGCACAGCCATTATAAACTAACACTGTAATTTATTTTCCAAATTCTGTAAATTATGTGCCAGATTAAATTGAAAAATCTGGAATCTCTGCACAGCTACTGTGGGTCATATGCTCAATGTAGAAACCTTTCAGAGACAACAATGAGAAAGGACAACAATTAATCAATTCTTAAATGAAGCAACAGGGGGGAAAACCTGTTGTAAGATCATTTTTTAAAGGTATAAAAGCAATAAAAATGGAAATGAATTGTTATAACCAAAGTTTTATTACAGTAAAGCATTCAGATCTTAAACTTATAAGATTTAGTGTAATGACTGGACATTTATTCTAAATATTGCTCTAGTTCTTGAATAAGATAACTGCTATCGTGTTATCAGACTTTTGCAAAACAACATTCCAGCCTTAAGGACTAAACTTTCATTCATTTTTCCCCCACAGGTATCTGTACTAGGACCACTGATCATCCAAAATCAAATTATCTAGATTTTTGTATACCTAGCGATGTAGTCAAATTCATTGATGGTTCTAAAATATTTGGGTATCCCAACACTGTACAAGATGTAAAGGAGATGCAAAAGACTTTAAACAAATTTCAAGATCAGGCCAACACCTGGCAAGTGACATTTAATGTTGACAAGTATCACCTACCCACAGGTAGCATATACATGAATTATAAATATGAAATGGTATATACTGAGAAGCAACAAAATAGAAGACAAACCCAATATTTTAACTTCTGAAATAAATGCATCATATCTGTAAAACCAATGCACTGTGGCACAAAAGAGAAGAGGTGAAACTGACTGGTAAAGAACAGGAATTAAGAGACTTGAGTGTGGTGTGAGAAGAAAAAAAATTGTTATGGTGCATCTGGTTTTACTTACACTGAATTAGAATATAATCCAAGGCCCAAGTGTGTTCTGACCAATAGTAAAATCTAAAAAAAACCTGTAACACTTACAAACCATAAAGCTCACAGAAGTCAGTGGAATGTTTGAAAACATTAATTTAATTTGAGAAAGAAAAAACATTCTACATAAATTAGCAACTCTGATGGACAAAATTCTAGAGGCTTCTTATGCTGTTTCACTTCTAATTGCTCACATCTAAACAAATGTATTTTTAATTATGAAATTAAAATTGGCAAAGATGCAGCTTTTCATCCGAACACCATTCTGATGTCCACTAATACTGTGAGCAGTCATATTGATTTTGCAAAATGACATAAGAGCAAGGCATGGGGAAAAAGATGATTAAAGAGATGATTAAGGGACAGAACAGCTAATGGCGTATGTTCAGTACATTTGGGAAACAGTACAAGTAGATTTGTTTCAGGAAGGCACAACCGTCATATGCTACTGGAGAGAAATGTATAAGTCTTTATAACAGGAGAACACAAGGAAGAGCTGTGTATAGATCTTCACTGATGTGGAAAAAACCAAACCTGATACCAAAAGTGGGCTTGACAGCAAAACAAAACCGTGGCTGCAGAAGCTCAGTGGAGAGACTGCATGATTCACAAGGAGGCCCATGATGGTAGGAACATGTATACTTATCTTGAATCAGTTTTGAGTCATGCTGCAACAATAGCTCATTTTATTAAAGCAAAACAAGTCTTTACAAGATGCTGAAGAAATGAGACCAGAGCATCGGTGCTTACAAAATAGAGTATACTTCACTGGGAAGCAGTCTAACCCATGTTTGATCGGAGAGATGCATTTTTGTTTTTTGAGTGAAAAATTCTGCCCCAAAGGGCATTTATGTGACATCAAAAGGTCGATAGGAGTAAATTTAGTTTCAAATCATCAAACCAGACACTACAAGAAAGAGAAACTTAACAAAATTAAAGCCTTTCCCAAAAGCTTGGATCTTCAAAGATAAATCTCCAAATATGTCCAACATTCTCATAGAAATATCATCCAATTACTCAACAACCAAGGACATTAAATAGCACACAGCTGAATTCCTCACTACAGTCCATCCATTCATTCATTTACCAACTACTTTATCCAATAAAAGGTCACCTTTTTTTATATATATAGCCGCAGCCTATCCCAGAAAGCAATGGGTGCATACACGCACTCACACCAGGGCAAATTTTCCCAGAAGCCAATTAACCTCCCAGTATGTCTGGACTGTGGGAGGGAACCCTTAAGAACATGGGAATAATTCCATGCAGGTAGCACCCCAGGAACTGAACCCAGGGCCCAGCACTTAAAAGCTGCAATGTGCGTCATTGTGCCACCTACCTCTTTATAGCCCAAGCCTATTAAAATCTTTGCTGACCTAACTGTATTTTTTAAAAATCTGTTGTCCATAATAGATCATAATGACTGAAATATCATGTGACAGCATTCTGACATAGCATTCTCTGACTTTGAACTCAAAGCAAACTGTCCCCAGATTTCAAGTGTAACAATTTTGTCTCCCATTAGCACTGGAACATTTTTAATATTCCTGAAAAATTCCATCACACCCCAATATATTTTCTAAGGGGCACATAAACACCTTGAGAGAACCCCTGTCCTAGACAAAATGAGAAGAAATAAAATGTTAAAATATACAGCTCAACATTATGGTTTAATATAATGGATCAAACAATCTTACCAACAGTATTTCATGACATTTAAAAATAAAATTATAAAATGGCATGATTCAAAGTAATTTCACATTAGATCCATAAAATAAGCCACCAGCCAAATATAACTTATTTTTTGTACAGTAATACATTCAAGATTCAATAATGCAGCTCTGCTATAATACCAAAGTTTTATATGACTATAAATTTCAGGACATTTGTTTAAACCACGTGAACAGAGATGTCACAGAGATGCTTGGTTAAGCTTGTGCCGACACTGATTGCCCTGTAAATCTCTTTCCACAGGACAGAGAGAGAGAGTCAGGACAGGAGGCGACAGTATGAAGGCATTTCCATCCTACACACAGCCCCTTAAAAAATATCGCGAGAAAAGAGATTTACAAATTACACTGTCTCAAAAACCGAGGTGGGCGGGCGAGAGACGTTTGCGAGAGATGTTTGCCTATACATCATTTGCCCCACTTACAAGGTGACACAGTTTATACCCAAGAACAAAGATAGGTGGCAAACCCAAACTTGGCAAGTACTTAAAACTTAAGTGATGATTCATTATATGGTCTCACATTAATCAGAAGAAAAACAAAATTTCCAAAACTGCCTTCTTTAAGTAAGAAAAGGAAAGTATGATGAACGATGCCCAGTATGGAAGGATTACCTCCAAACGAGTATCGAGTTTCTTTTTCTAGAGAAACAAATTCATATCAAAACTATGAAGCATTTCATCATTTGCCACCCAAATACATTTTTCTTTTGCTTTTGCATGACAATAAACCCAGATAACAATTAGCCTGAATGCAGGTATAATGTATTTAGGAGGACAGAACCTTTTTTGTACAAAGGCTTGTATTTGAACTTAAGTTCTTATATATGTTAGACAATTCAAAATATTAGGTGAGGTGATCCTCCAAAAAGTAGCCTGCTAACTAGAGTTTGTTATGTTGAGTGTTAGCCATTACCTCCAAGCGGAAAGAAAAATGCAGCAACCCCAAACTGAATAATTCCACACTTGTGTAGGGTTACAGTATGTGCACTTTTCACACTTCTGTTACCTTCTCACACTTTTTTTTTCACAATTTATGTGAATATGTTAAAAACCTTTTTGCTGCTTAGGACTTTTTTGAGTATACTGTAATGAGAACTTTTCTCAATTTGCCAATGTTTTTTTTTTAATTATGTTGTAAACTTACACACTTGGGCATTTTATTGGCACAATGAGTGAAATAGTTGCTAAGACAACAGCAAGCCCAACCTCGGCTTTGAACCAGTAACCTTCCAGTTTTGATTTCTGAGCCTCATCTATATTAAGATCTATAATCTATAGTATTTACAAAACTACTAGTTATCACATTCCTACCATAATACACAATTAAAGCTTTTTTTTTTGTTCGGATGATGCTGTAGGCACTGAATGTTTTTCAAATGGTCATCCTTACGTCTAAGAGAAAAGCATCATTGTTAACTGTACTTACTATATTAACAAGTGAATATAAAATTGCAAATATGGACATATGATACTTAGTCACTATACTTCTGAGAAACAAGTGTAGCCCTGAATCAAAGGAAAACCAAAACAGTAAGGTCTTTGTTAAAAAAGCGCTTTGCTAAATCAAACAGTGAGATTCAACCAATATCCGATCTCAGTGATAATTTAATAGAAGCATACAAGGACCCAAAGAGTGACTCATTTCATTTAGAGTGGACACTCACCAAGGATGATGATATCTTGAGGTTAAAAATAGGCCTGTGATTTATTCAACTGCAAAATTACTGCACCAACAAAAAGTATAATGAAGATACAAGCTGTTTAAAAAATATGAATAAAGACTGCTTTAGCTTTCATCACAAAAAATAATGGCAACACAGAAACAATTCATTGCCTTGGTGCTGCAGGCACTGCCATGATATAAATATAAATATTTTAAGTAAAATCTGTCGTGTTAGGCCTACAATACCAAACAAAAAAGCAACAGAACTGTCTTCAACAGAAATGCCTTCTTGTAGGTCTCCCAAGACCAATAAAAACCTGAACAGAACGAACATGGATCATTTTTTGACAAGTCTCTCACACATATTGGAGTAATATCCAGGTTATTACACATTGTATTTCTATAAGGGGTAAAACAGGTGAAAAGAATCTTGCATTAGAAGGCTGGAATAAAAAGAAAACAGATGTATATGCTTTAGCCTCAGCTATTGAGCCAAAAATGTCTGCTGTAGCAAAGGACAAGCTGCTGCATAATCTTATAATCTTGATATTATAAGCTACAGAGGCACTCAGTTTGTAACATGGAAATTATTTAACACTATATCATACACATTTCTTTGTATCATCAAGTCTAATGAAAAAGGTCCTCACTTATAGTAACAAAGGGATTGGGAGAGAGAAAGACAGAAAAGGGGGGAGCGAGAGAGAAAGGACTACTTCATAAATAATGTATTAACATCTCCCCAAAGCATTCAGTGGAAATCACCGGTATGGGCACAATTTCCGCAAAACCCATTTCTTATTAATATAAAACAACACAAATTTACTTAAACTGCCGTTGCCCAGTTTTAAACAATTTCTTCCATTCTCACATTCCCAGATCTCAAATAATTCTCCTGTCCACAGATCAGAGGATTCCATCTTGTCACACCGAACCTTGTCTTTGAAATCAATTTTAGTAGCCAGCAGTGCAGCACAGACTTGTTCCTCTGCAGCTATCGGAGAACAAAATCCCTGCAGTAAGCCTCAAATGAAGCATGCCGATCTGACAATACAAAGACACAGCAGGCAACCATTCACTCAAATTAATCTGTGCTCAGCCAATAAATAATGTCCACACCACAATTTCCCCAGGATTAAGACTATTTTTACAAAGAGTCAAATATCTACCACATATTCTTAATGGGTTCAACAGAAAAACAGAAATACACCATCACACATCTGCTTTGTTCAGGATATCCTTTTCCAGATACCGACAGACAAGCCATTTGCCTTCTCATCCTAAATGTAAGCTTTATTTTCAGTCTAATCTTGACTATTGTAAACAGATTCCTTTTTTTTTGTTGCACATCAGTATGTTCTTCTTGCAAGCACAATGCATCCTTTTTCTCCAGCCCTGCCTGCCACTGAATAAAAAGAACGGAGATACAAGCCATACACACCCCCATTCACACACCCTCCCCTTTGCACATTCAGCAACCAGGAAAACAAAAGGCTTTTAGACATATGGGTTGGGATATCAGATAAATATCCGTTATTCACAAGCTAAAGCTGGAGATCATTCAAACTGTCCGTGTTAAGGGATAATTCTTTAAAAAGACCTACCCCATTTCGGTACCACTGTCAGCCTCCATTCCATCTCCTTTCCCTGTGTTACAGCACAAGCACATACTGCCATTCCAGTCACATGTCCCCACACTGAGCCAATCAGCTGCTAGGCAATCTGCTACAGTACTGGATGACATGCACTGGCCTGTTTCCAGCAGATTACACAGCTGCTTCCCATAGTCAATTAAATCCCCGTCTGGGAGTGGTAGGCCTGCTTGCTCCGGCAGATGACTGGCATGGGGCCAATGGGTCCCAGCAGCTCGAAGGTCATGCCAGCTGTCACCAGGGCTCGGATGTGACAGCAGTACAAAAAAACAAAACAACCCTCTACCCCCCCCCCTTCAATTCCACCTCCCCGCTACTAAACAGAAGTCATTGTAGCTCCTGGCTGGTGAAATAAACCCTCAATTCCCCAAGCACTGCCGGACACCCCCCGTTCCTAGCCATCGACTGGGAAGTCCAACTGTTTCCTGAATCAGTCACGTTTCGCATAACAAAGGCGGGCCATTTTTCAAACAAAGGCCTCATGTGAATAGAAAAAAAAACATTAAAAGCCTGGGGACATTCCTAGTATCACTGCAGGTGGTATATATAAATATCTGATCAGATCTCTCAGATTAAACCTGGGTTCTGCATCCCACCTAGTAACTGCCCACAACCAGATGTGTCAGCTCCGCAGGTACCTACTTCTGAAAAGAAAATTCCAATCAATTCTGATTACTACCAAGCCAGAAAAAAGAAATAATAAATAGCATTCAATAGTAATAGTTTTATACTAAACTGTCTGAATGTTTAATAAATTTTGGAAAAAAAGTAACATTTCAATAAAGATCAAAGGTGACATTTTGAAAAATCCCCCACCATATTTTCTGTAGTTTATTTTTATTTGTTTTGCAGCATATTGGGTTGCAAAATGTAATTGTATTGCGGAGCAAAAGAGGAAAACACGTGTAAGTTTGGCTTTCTAAACCAAAAGTTAAAAACTTTAATATTAATTGGCACACATTAATTGTCAGCAGGCACACAACCCAAAGAGGAAGCCATGAGCATTACTTCTTCATAAAGTGAAGTTCAGCCTTTAGATCAGGGGTGGGGAACCTTTTTTCTGCCAAGGGCCATTTGGATATTTACAACATCATTCGCGGGCCATACAAAATTATCAATTAAAAAATTAGCCTGCTATATTTGGTCAAACATTTAATTAACTCACCCCTAATGTGATGGCTGGAACTGGCACTCTTTGGCGAGGCGTGTGATGTTAGCTAGCATTGATGATGTTGCTACTCGCAACTGCTTTTCCAGGTTTGCGTCGGTCAGTCTGGAGCGCAGTCGATCAAACAGCCACTTGTTATCACTGAGTTCCCTGACAGGTTTTCACCTCCATGAACTGCTTGACTTCATCCCGCAGTTCGTAAAACACTGTGTTAACACTTTCGCAACGTGTATACTCCCAGCCTGCCTGGCATTGGTGAATTAAACAACTCTATTTTAAGAACACAACACTTGCCAAACAGCAGAGACATTAAACAAATCTGTTAGCTGCCCGGTCTGTAACACGCACGCGCACTCGCGCAGTATTTAGTTCGTAAAGCACGAACATTTATCGAACTTTTGTTATATCGAGGAACATTATATCGCGATAATTAGCGTTATCGAATTATCGCCAGGCTCTACCCCTGCGGTTGCCTTGGCAGGGCCAGACCAAATGATTTTGTCCCACGTTCCCCACCCCTGCTTTAGATGATAGTGGAGATGTTGCGTGTAAGCCGGCCCAGAGTCTACATTTGTCCCATTTTCAAAAACAAGTGCAAGTTTTTGTACTCAAGTGTGTATTTAACATTTACCATGTGAACTGAAGTCAACACAGTTTAAATGTACATTTAGCTAGTTAACTGGTTTTCACATTTTCTTCCATAAATAAACCATTTCAATCTTTATAACTAGTTAGGAACTCAGTCAACTCAAACCTATGTTAAAATGTAGTACAAATCTTCTGTAAGAGACATTACTTTTCCGGAACTAGGTGCCATTTACAAAATGTGAATAGCTTTGCCTGTATTCACAAAAAACATGTTCAATTTCTACTTTTTAAATGCAAATAAGGTTCTTTAAACAGACAGAGGATGTAGAAACCCTTGTCTGAGTGCAACACTTGCCAATGCTGTCTTTTGCTGCAATTTCTCACACACTTTGTGGGAAAATGTTTAATGGAACCAGTCCAGGGCTTAAGTTCCTGGCAACATGACACAGACATTTAGAAGTTGTGACATACTTTCAGCAGGCACTCCTTTTCAGATTTTTTTTCTTTCAAAGCCAGTCTGTTTCCGAGAGGTTTTAAACCAAGATTTAAATGGGGGGAAAAAACAGGACATTCACACGGATCTGGGACTGGACTACTTTCAAAATGCAGGAATGTGTAAATAAAGATTTCCTGATTTTTGAAATCTAAACACAATAAAATTGTACATTCTCTCCTGAGATTGTTTTCTTCACCTTTGAGATGGAATTTGAAATGTGCACTTCTTGGCAAAAAGGAATAAAGAGGTTCACACCACTAATGGTCTTACACTTACACAGCATCATCAAACGCATCAGTAAATTTAAAAACTAAGCAGTTTTGAAGGCTTCCATGTTACTTCTCACTCACCTGAGTGAAGTGCAAGTGAACTAAAGGGAAACTAGACTTATACCCATCAACTTTGATGTTCACAAAGCAAACACTTTTTGAAGAGCAACAGCTAACTGAGGGACACATCCCCAAGTACATAACCACCCAGTGTGGACATGCATTACCTCTTCAACCGGTGAGATGCAGTTTTAGGAGGAGGAGGAGTTTTAGGAGGGTTGAAACCTGTCAAATATTGTTGTAGTCCATAATGTCCCAAGACAATTGCAGTTTGAATTCATAAAACAGAAGATAGCTACAGCGGTTCATATACCAACTGCATTGTCACTAGAAATATACCCAACATGTTTGGAGTTTACTGGCCAAATATTCCTTGAACAGGAACAGTTTGCACAAGGGACCACATTTCACTAAGCCGTTGATGGCCTGCTGTGGACAGGAACATTACCACAGTAACTTGAGAGGTGCAAGGCAGACGGAGCCTTGGGTGTTCATGAAATCTACCAAATTCAGTTAATGTATAAGTGCCAAGAGAGATGTGCGATGGTGGTACTGTAGCCTTCTTGGCATACATACTAAGGGCAGCACATCAGGTGCGAATGGCATATTCACTAGAATGGTAAGCAGTTCATTTGAAATTAGTTTAACAGTTTTGAACAGTGTGCATCTGATTATGATCTGTTATTCAGATCACCATCAAATGATCATAGAAATATTTCAAGTGTAAACTTTTCACAGAGCTTTGGCTAGTGATGTCTCCCAAAACAAGGTTTAATCAGTGCAGTGGTTCAAGAAGTTGAATAGATTTATTGAAGATGTAGGTCAAGTCGCCATTTAAGTGGACGTACGATCCCAATTGTCCCAAAGTTAATCTGTCCCAGGTGACCTGTCTAGTATGAAACTGCTGGGCTATACAGTCTTTCAAAGTGATTTAGTTTTAAAAGTACAGGAGGAAGAATCCTTACAACCCTACAGAATTTCACTCCCTGCAAGGCATAATTCCTACACTGTATACCCAGCATATTTCTTTTTGGTTTCCACCTTCTAAGAAGTCACAGTTATTCTTTTTATTACAAAGTTCTTTCCTTGTGTGACACTATCATTTGGTCTGGATTCCTTTTATCAGTACACAGCAATGTGCACAGCAGAATAACTAAGTTTTCTAAATTGTTATTCAGATATGCATACTTATTGTTCAGGCTCTACCACATTTTTTTACTATTTCTATGAATACATGTTTTACATATTTCTAGAAATAGCAGCTACAAATCTAAGGGATATGGTCATTGAAATTATTCCTGAACCACTTTTTATGAAATTTGAAAGCACTGCAAAGTTTGAAAACAACTGCTTTAGAGCTGCATTATTTTGTACTTTATATGAAGTTTATCACTGTGATCCTCAAAAGGACAAGCAGACTAAGGTTGTTGAAAGGTTTTTTCTCCTTTTGATCAAAACCTTATCTTAATTGGTTCTGAGGTTTTTTAATATGCAAGAGATGAACAAAGCTTAGTCTAAGACAGTGGTTCTCAAACTATCTGGACCAAGTACCACCCCTGATCAAACCAGAGCATCCAAGTACCACCTACAAGTCATCTTCTCATAGGAACCCCAGAAATTCTCAATGACCAACATGAGCGCGCACACTCACATACACATATAATAAATATGATAATAATACATTTTATTTGATATAGCACCTTTAAAGGTGGCTTCTCAAAGCGCTTTACAGAAAAAAAACAGAAACAACAACAAATAAAAATAAACAATAAAAAAGCACCATTTCAGTGAGAGGAGTGAGCCTGTTTAGTCAAGCAAAGCAGATGTGAATTAATTTTTCGAGGCCTTGATACAATTCATAACAGAGTCTAACAGATTTTAAATCATCAGGCATTTTCTTGATGGCCAAGGCCTAGCGATGGATGTTGCAATGTGTCCATTCATTTCTGGAGCAACCTCTCTAATTCGTGCAACTACACTGCTGTGTCGGCTTGTCATCGCTCTAGCACCGTCCGTACAAACCCCAACACATTTTATCCAGTCGATGCCATTCTCTTCGATACATTCATTCAGAAGCTGAAATATGTGCTCTCCTGTAGTTCCTGTTGGTAGCAGCTTACAGAACAGAAAGTCCTCATGAGAGGTACCCACAAACTCATATCTAACGTAAACAATCAAATTGGCCAAATCGACTACATCATCTAATTGCAGTGAAAAGCATCTGCTCATCTTAACGCGCTCTATCAGCGTACTTTTGACATCATCCGCCATATCAATAATTCTATGAGTGACTGTGTCTTTCAGAGGGGGCAGCAGGTCCCCTGTTTAGCAGCTGTTTTATCAGCTTTTTCTCCACACAATACGTGTCAGCTCTTTTGCCAACGGTAAATAAGGTTCTTCAAAAATAGTGTGGGGCTTACCTGCTTTAGCAATCTGCAAGCTTGCAATTTTCCCCGTTTCAGGAGTCTGCCTCAGAAGTTAAAAGAAGTTTTTATTTAATGTACATGGGAGCGAAACACAGAGCCGCTCGTGTATTTTTCTCAAATTAACCTAGAACAGTTCTTAAATATTTGTCTGTTATCTATCACGCTTTCCTGTGCTCACAAGATAACCAGCGATCGTAGCACACATTTCTATGCATTCCTGTGCTTACAACATTGGCATTGTTCCAAAATCACGCACATTCTCCTACCTCCCTATTTGCTGGAGATAGCTTTTTTTAAATACAATTGGTCACTTACGTTCGTAGCATGAACTCCTATAGTGGTATAGAATTACATTGTAGCACTGTGTCCACTCAAGTATTAGCACGCGCAGTATCGTAGTACGTAGGATGCGCATTCGACACGTATTAAAATAGAAAATATGAAAACCCGTCCCGATTTTTCAGCGCACACAACAAAGTTCCAGGGTCATATGGGGTACCAGCTGGCGGCGCTCCGCGTACCACTCCTGGGATGCATACCACATTTTGGGAACCACTGGTCTACAACAATCAGCCTCAAGCTTTAGAGATCTGATATTTACATAATTACTGGGCAAACTCATGGGTGATATTTAAACGTAGGTAAGTGCAAAGTTTTACATGCAGGTAACTGAAAACTACAAACATAAGACAGGAGACACTGAGCCCAAAGAAGCTACCTATTAAAAATGTAATCATAGGGGTACATTCCAAGACTATATTCTACACTGGCTGAATCTTTTCAGTCTTGAACAGAGTACATTATGAGGCACAAAATTCAAGTCACAAAGTCACAGACAATCCAATGGACACTAATATCAACAGTGAAACAACAACCAGACCCAAGACCCAAGTAGAAGCTATGGAAAAGCACATTTCAAACAGAAAAGGACCCAGTATTTCTCAAAAGCTAATACCCAGGCTACATTCACAAAATGTCTGGAAATGTCAAATCCCTTGACAACAACAAACTACATAGGCCAAATTGCCTCCAATCATAATTTTTTTTTTTAATTAAACAAATTGTATATTTCTTTAAAAATGTCTAGAACTATACAGTAGGTAATGCAAGAAGCAGCAGTTCACCACTATACATTCTGTCCTAGCATCATTTGTATTCTCAGTACTATCAAAGGCTTTTTTTTCATTCCTTATCACAATCTGATTAATAACCCAGAAAAGTTTGCTCTCCGAGTATCACAGTAAGTATCACTTTCATTTGGACTGAGATGTGAAGGCAGGAAGTGCCAGATACAGTGTAATGTATGAAATTACATCCATGCTGCTCCATCTAGACCCTTGCTGAACACAGGTGCTTTGTCGTCTTCGGTGACTTTCTGAAAATCTGTACAAATGTTTTTTTCCTGAAATTAGCATCTGTAATTCTCTCTCATACTCAATCTCAAAACATTTTTAGCACAGGCTATTCATATTCTTTTAGAGTTCAAATTATAGTAATTCTATAAGGTTAATCTGACCTAGGCCATTTTAAAAATGTACTGTTTTCTTAAGTCTGTGAGATGTGTCAACCAAACTATTCAGTATAATTAGACTTACTGGTACAATATGGCAACACATGTGGTAAACAGAAATGCTAACTTAAAAAAAAACAATCAAGGTAAACACCGTCTATTATATGTTTAACCATCTGCCTTAGTCATCTAAAAACAAAGTTTTACTAAAAATACACTAAGTACTTCAATACTGTACATGTTGGACTTGTATACAGTTAAATTTATGCTTCTTTTTCAACTCCTGCTCTCAAAACATTTGCAAGGTAAAAAGCTATTGAGGGAAGCACTTTAATAGTATCAACACTGTCTTCTGTGTATACACCAATAGAGAAGTATTGCTACAGTTCAAACATGGATTCTTGCGTCAAACAGAGGAATGCATTGATGGATTATACATACTATCTTCTCTACTCACCTCCCTAATGTTCATCGTTTTGCTTATTTCCCATTGATTTATTAAAGAACCATTTCACTATTCATCAAACGCGGTTTGCTTATCCATCAAGAGATTGCTTCCATGCACTTTCATTTTGTGGCAACTTGCTGCAGCTTAATTAGAAAAACTTATGAAACTCATTTGTATTATCTGTCCATATGTTATTCTTAATAAAAACTCATTTTTGATTCAAGACCAAGTAGACTTCAAAAGAAAGTATATACAACTGCATCATCAGCTTCACCACTTGCTTTGTGTGCTTATCAACCAACACCTTTTCATTTATATCATAAAATATTTCTGTGATATCCATCAAGGGTGGCAAACTATTATTCGATCATTCCTTATGAACCTGACATTGTCCGAGCTCTACATTTAAAATACTTTAAAAAACAGCATTTCTATTTTCTAATATTAACTTTATGTTCAGGTGTCATCCAGCAGTCAGCCACATGAAATACAAGAAGAAAAATACCATCAGTTCTGCAGAGAATGAAACTAAATTAAACAAAAAAAGAGAATATCAAAATGAACTAGTAATTAATGTAAGAGGGACTATAAATACAGTTTAATCTTTGCAGGAATGGTACTACATTTTAAAGGGGAGCTTTAAGAAGATGGCACTGGGATTAGGGATTAACAGTTGAAATTAATGTGGCATTAATGGTTTTATTGCCATTTCCTGAAAATGTCCTGGACAGAACTGATAGGGAAAACTATTCAGCCAGCATTAGAAAAGAAGGCCAAATACTAAACTGTAAGTATATTGTAGCTGTTTCACAATTACAATTTGAAATCTACTTATTAGTGTAAATCTTTACACAAGAATGAATTTAATAATGAACTTCAGATTTTAAAATGTAAATGCTGTCAATAAGACATACAAATATCTTGAATGCCACCAAAACAATCAGGAATAATGCAGGCTACTAACAGAATTACAAGATGGTGTATTCAATTAAAAACATTGTTATTTCCTTATATTTAGATGCAATAAATTACAAATTGCAGAAGTTACACAAATTATATCTGGCACTATCCTTGGAGAGAAATGTCACTCTTTCTTACAACCTCAGTAAAGGAGACTTGCATACTTTTATCCTATGTAACATTGTGATTTCTTTTGTGATCTTGTTTACAGAAATTTGTAGACTTGCTGGACCTTATCGTGAAACTTTTAACATAAAAGATTTTGAACAGAAACGTAAGCACCCCAAGATTACAGAGAGCTAAGGGGGTCTTCAAGGATTATGCAGTGGACTGTCAGAAAGAAAAAATAATATTTTCACCCCAAGACAACCCTTTCTATAATAATACTAAGATTTTAATTCAATACTTATTTCCAATATACAGGAGAAAATAAAAACTCAAATGTCTACATTTAATTTAATATTAAAATGTGTAGGGCAGTCACTCGTGTGACTCGAGAGACTGATGTGTCCGGCCTTTCAAACAGTTTCACCCAGTTCGAAGAGCAGTACTTATATCCTGAGGGTATTACTATGAAATCAGAACCAAGAAAATACCTGAGCACTGAACTGCCTCCAGGAACAAAATGTTTCAATACCAATACTTCAATACCAATCAGGAAGGTTCATAAATCATTTAACATTCTTATGATTAAAAACACTTATGATATACTATGTTGATGTCAGCGGCATTCTCGGAGTCCTCCATTTAGTTTTCTATTAGATGGCTACAGAACCTAACAAAGCATCCACCCCTGCCAATAAGATCACATTTTGATGAAATGCAAGTATTTATGATTTTCAAGTGTCATGATCCAACTGAATTCTTTTATATGTGAAAAGCATAAATGTTAGCAAAGCCTGCAAAGAAGATAAGTTAACAAATGATATGTATGAATCTCCGGTTTTCCAGTCTCCAAGCCTCACCATAAATCTACTCAAATCAGAACTTTGACTGACCACTCAGAGACATTCATACTTTTCTTGTCAGACCACTTCAGTATGGCTTGGGCTTTGTTCAAGTTCTCATGCTGCTAAAATGTGAATTTATAAACCAGTTTTAGATTTCTGGGTGACTATAGGCAAATCCTAAAGGAAAACCTTTTACTTAACATCATCCATTTTCCCCTCACATCCGATAAGCTCCCCCGTCCCTGGTCATGAGAAGCATCTCCATAACACGACACTGCCACCCCCATATTCAACAGCTGGGATAGCACTGACTAGATGATGTGCTGTGTTGAGTTTGTACCAAACATAATGCTTTGGATTTATACAAAAATGTTCATGCTTGTCTTGTCTGACCATAAAAACTTCTGTCATGTCTGCAATATACCTTACAAGAGATTAAGGATGAGTCTTTCAGTAAAGGAGTCTTGCTTGCCCTCATCCATACAGACCAGCATATTGGTGATACATGAACAGTAACTCCCATCTCATGCACAAAACTTTGTAAATCATTCAGTCACTTTTGGCTTCACAGTGGCATCTCCAACCAGTTTTTCATCTGTCTGACTGCGCTGTGTAGAAGGGCAACCTGATCTAGTGATTAGGTGGAATAATGCACTTTAGTGTACTCAAAGAGCTAATTAACCTTCACATGAGTTGTGCCTCTATACCACCTTATCCATGACTTGACTAAAAAGCTCCTTGGTCTTCGTGCTAGATCCAACATATCACGGTGTGTGGTGGCTTGAAATCCAGGATTTGAGGGAATTTACAGAGGGGCATTCAATCTGAAGTTAAACCACTTTGATCACACACAGAGACCGTCAAAACCAGCAAAGAGGTTGAATACTTATGCAACTGAGAATCTTATTTAAAAACCTCAGCTACATGCTATCAGCATTACCTTTAGTAGTTGGAGCAGATAATTCGTAATCTATAAAGTCCTATTTGAAAAAGGCACGACTACAAGACATTTTGAGAAGATTTTTGCAATGCACTATTTTCATCTCCGTTTGACATATTTGGTGTTTAAGAGAAAATAAGTTAAGGAAAGATTTACAAGATTAAAGAGAGACCCTTCATGAATCATGAATATCCGCATATACACAACAACAAAATTAGAAACTTGTTCAAGAGTAAATACATGGAATCTAAACAGGAAAAAACAGTCTTTCTGAAAGGCTCCTTAGGTAAAGCAATTTCTCAGACAACCAAATTGAAATTATTCAGTAAAACATTTAGAAATGGTCTTTCAAAGAACAGGGTCAAGTAATTTAATGAGAAAAGTGTCAAACAAGAGACAAGACTTGATTTTTACAACTTTAAGAACAGAGATTAGTGTTGTATTCAAGGAAAAATGAGTTTTAAGTGAATGGATTTAAATTTTACTTTTTGTAAAACAGACATGAAAGATGTTTTCCATTCCCATTTTTTTCGTTTTATGTACCTTGAATATAAAAACTTGTGAAAGGAAAATGCTAGCCTTTGGTTACCATGGTAACTGTCAGGTGAACCTACTCTCTACAATGCTTCAGTGAGAGAAAACTGGGCTGCATCCATTGGCATTGAAGAGACTGGAAAATTAAATCTACAAACTGAATAGGGAAACACCTCGAGATTATCACTTTCACCAAATATTAAAACTAATAATGAAGGATATGATTAAGTGCAGAAATGTGTACATTACAAAAAGATTTCTATTTTTGTGCTATCAGCAATCAGTGAATAGCCTGAGTGTATATTATTGTTGTCTCTTACATATTACATAATACAGATCTTAATGTTAATTACACAGTCTGGAAACAAATACAATTTCCCTAAAGAAAAGGAGGACAAATAGGACTGAATACACCAGTTGTCAAATATAATCTTAACAGTGAATAGAAAAAAAACATATAAAAAGATATAATATTCATCAGCTAGGCCTACTGTACAAAATGTAAATCTATAACCGTTAGCCCCACTTTTTCTGGAGGAAACTATAATAAAAATTACCTTTAAAACAGCATAGCCAAGACAAGGTTGGTAAAAACATACTCATATCGTATAATCTGTTCAAATCTTGCCCAGACTCTTTAGGTTTGGCCTAGACCAGTGGTTCTCAAACTGTGGTACGCGTACCTGCAGTGGTACGTGGCGTGCCGCCAGGTGGTATGCCAAATGACCCTGGAACTGTGTTGTGTGCGCTGAAAAAAATCGGGACGGGTTTTCATATTTTGTATTTTTATACGTGTCGAATACGCAGCCTGCGTACTACGATACAGTGCGCGCTAATACTTCAGTGGACACAAGAGATACTCTATAATTCTATACCACTCTATAGGAATGCGTGCTACGGACGCAAGTGACCAATTGTATTTAAAAAAAGCTACTGTATCTCCAGCAAACAGGGAGAAAGGAGAATGTGCGTGATTTTGGAACAATCCCAACGTTGTAAACACAGGAATGCATAGAAATACGTGCTACGAACGCTGGTAATCTTGTGAGCACAGGAAAGCGTGAAAAATAACAGAAAAATATTTAAGAACTGTTCTAAGTTAATTTGAGAAAACTACACCGAGCGTCTCTGTGTTTCTCTCCCATGCGCATGAAATAAATACTTAAAATAAATACTGAAATAAAAACGGAAACGTGGAAAAATGCAAGCTTGCGGATTGCTAAAGCAGGTAAGCCCCACACTATTATGTGTGGAGAAAAAGCTGCTGAACAGCTCGACCTGCTGCCCCCCTGAAAGACACAGTTATTGAAATGAAGGATTATATCAAAAGTACGCTGACAGAGCGCGTTAAGATGAGCAGATGTTTTTCACTGCAATTAGATGAGTCTGTAGTCGATTTGGCCAATTTGCTCGTTTACGTTAGATATGAGTTTGAGGGTACGTCCCGTGAGGACTTTCTGTTCCGTAAGCCGCTACCAACAGGAACTACAGGAGAGCACGTATTTCAGCTTCTGAATGAATTTATCGAAGAGAATGGCATCGACTGGATAAAATGTGTCGGAGTTTGTACAGACGATGCTAGAGCAATGACAAGCCGACACATCGGTGTAGTTGCACGAATTAGAGAGGTTGCTCCAGAAATTAATGGTTTCATTGCAACATCCACCGCGAGACCTTTGCTGTCAAGAAAATGCCTGACAATTTAAAATCTGTTAGACTGTTGTGAATTGTATCAAGGCTCGAATAATTAATTCACATCTGCTTTGCTCGACTGAACAGGCTCACCCCTCTCACTGAAATGGTGCTTTTCATTTTTATGTGTTGTTGTTTTTTTCTGTAAAACACTTTGAGAAGCCACATTTTAATATATCAAACAAAGTTTATTATTTTAATATTTATTATATGTATGTGTGAGTGTGTGTGCACATGCGCTCATGTTGATCATTGATAATTTCTGGGGTTCCTATGAGATGATGACTTGTAGGTGGTACTTGGATGCTTTGGTTGGATTAGGGGTGGTACTTGGTCCAAAACGTTTGAGAACCACTGGCCTAGACGAAAATACCAATTATAAACAGATAATAAACCATTTAAAAAGGGCCAGGTACAAAGCAGCTTATAAATTAAATAAAACTTAGACATTTTAATTCAATTGAATTTGTAATATTAATTGTAATATTGTTATGCAGTAAGTTTACCTTCTAATTGACAATCACTTAAGATATTACATTTAAATATAAAATCATACTGAACATATTTAAACCTGACATTTGAATAAAAACCTGTCAAGAACAAGAGGCTGAAGAAATTTTAAAATGAGAGAGAAATGTGTCTGATTCTTACTGTAGTACTGTACACACAGGCTACTCAGTCAAACATTCCTAAATGTGTACAGGAAATCAAATGAAGAATCCCCCTTGCTAGTTTATGTAATCAATTGCTGCTACTTCAACCCAGTATTTGCAAGTGCACCATCCATACAATAAATTGTTTCAAGCAGCTGACTAATTTAAACCACAATACAAAGTACTTAAATGAAACAGGATCCCACAGTGGCCACTGTTACTGTGCTATGCAGCACTTCTGTATTTGCTGCTCTTACATTGGCACACAGTCAAATGCCCCGCATTATAGTTAATATTTCTCCTGAAAGGCAAATCTGCAGTGACTAAGTATAAATTTCACTGATGCTGCAGAACATGAACAAGGGGATTTAGTAATTAGCCTCATCCAAATCAAAGACCCTAAAACTTACACTACATGCTGTCTAAAACAAAGGAGACCTTGAAATCATTTAACAACATGGTAGTTTTCCATGGATATGAAAGCCCTTTAAAATATCCTTACAATGAAATGTAACAGGCTTTACAGGTTTAAATATGAGGGGCAATGACTATAACTCAAATCATTCCCAATAAAGCCCTGCTTCTTAAATTGTGAAATTTAAAATAAAATCTTACGAGACCCGATGAAATGAAGACCAAATGACAACAGAACAAGTACTACAACATTGTGAAATGAACCTTAGAGCAGCTTGTGTAGGGGTGGCATGGTGGCACAGTGGTCAAAATTCAATTCTCCCCATGTTTTCTTTCAAAGATGTGCCACTAGTTTAAATGGCTTTTTTGAATTGGCCCAAGTGTGAGCGTGTGTGCCCTGAAATGCACTGGTGTTTCATCCAGGGTGTATGACCAATGCTTCTTAGGATGGCTCCTGGGTACAGTGACCGTGAATTGGATACATGGTTATTGAAAGCAAGTGAATGATCTTAAGTTTGAACCATCCAATCAAAGGAGTCTAAAACACAGAGAGAGAGAGAGGTGTAAAAGGTCATGAAAGCTTTTAGTATTTTAGTATCAGATTCTGAGTAAGTGACATACCCTGAATAAACACTGTACTACTGCAAAATGAAGTGTATAAATATCTAAGACGGTCAGTGTTTTTCATTTCAGTACGTAGATCTCTCTTAAAATCTCTCTGTTTTAATGAAGGACAAATATATAACTAGAGGTCAAATCACAGAATTAATCACAAACTCAACTGCTTTGTATTACAAGAAAGGCCCTTGCCAAAGCCTCTTGCATCATGCCTGTTTCTATAGAGCACCTTCATATAAATGATAGCCACTTTTAATAACTAAGTTCTCTGTACACAACAGATCATTAGCTTTCCTAAAACATTTGATGCTTTAATTACACTTTAGTCCCATTTTAATATTCAGTTTCCAAAACCCTAACCCTTCATTACTATTGCACGCTTGCAATTAAGCCAAAATATAAATTACTAAGGAAAGAAGGATGATATATCTTTAATAAAGTGTTATGTAAGGCACGCTACATTCACTTTGGTACTTCATACCAATGTTGTTTAAAGGAAATATCAAACACAGTAGGCTTTTCCAATAGTATTCTAATTTTGAAGTATGAAATGCCAATGAAACATGTCTAAGCAAGTAAATATAAAGACAACTCTTGATAAAAACAAGATTCAATTTCTAAAGCCACTGCAAGTTTCAACTCTCCACAAAGATGTTTATGGAGTTAGAAATCAAGGTTTTTTTAGCCAACACTGAGCAAGTAGTGAGTATTCGGGCAGTGACAGTGCTGCTACTCTACATTAGAAAACACATCACTTTGCTTCACTTTCTTTTTGTTAGTGAGCTCAACTATTACTGGTCCTTACGGTACAAGCACGCCTCTGAGTTTGTCCATTTAAGCTTGAATATTAAAAGACTTGAGAAGATTTCGAGTTTTGAACCATATTAAGAGAATAAAGCAAAAAATATATAACCAGACAAGAGAGATCTTAATCCTATCACTGTAATCATCTGAATCATCATATTCTACAATATTCACATTGTTCACATAATATCTTCTAAATTGTGTTATTTCTCAGTAATTTACAAAACATCTGGAATATAGCACATTTCTCATAAAGCCTGAAAAGACTGACCTCCGTAGACTAATTCTGACCACTCCTATATAAACTGAAAACAAATTGCTGTTTGAATAGGTACTGCAGTTTGATGTTTCTATACACACATATAAAAACACTTTCATTCCCCTAAACCAGTGGTTCTCAATCCTGATATTGGAGCACATCAGCTTCTGCTGGGGTTTTTCTAACTGGTCCCCTAATCACAAGTACTAATTGCTGTCAGTAGATGATCTACTTGCTTGTATAGGCATTTTTTCTACAATCAGACATTCTTTAAAAAAAAAACAATTTATTTGAAGCCTTTTTCTATTTGCTTTCAGATCTTGAAAAGCTGAATTGGTATTAACCCCACACTAATAAATGAGGTTCAGGACAGGTACAGTATCTGAAATCTAACCAATTTCCTGTTCAAGCAGAAGGAAAAACCGAGTCAGCGGGAAATGCCTGATGAAGTGTCATGTCCACTTGTGTCTGTTCATTATTAACAGATCACCTATTAACAGCTGTTTAATCAAAATTAACAATTTGCAAGTTTAAGAGGGAATTTATAAAAGCAAGTCTGAACAATCACAACACTGATGAGTGTAAAAAAACAGCAGACATAGAGGTCTTACAAAATCAGGACTGAGAATTGATCTGCCATTAACCAAACTGATATCAGAATCCACAAAGTACACAACACTTAAAAAACCTCACAAACTCACGGTAGAATATGGAAATGCAAGTAAAAAGCTAAAACTATTTGTACAAATTATTAAAATGTGATAGTTTAATTTATGCTGAGGCACAAGTATGTAATGATTTTTTTTAAATCCCCACAAAATACAGTATATACTTGTATGTTTTTCTGAAGTCATTTTTTGTGCATAGTTAAATCATGTATATATTGATTATTCTCTCAAGACTTATTCTGGTCAATTAAAATGTTTTCCACTTTACTTACAAAGTAACCATTTTAAATGGACCTAAAAGAAAACATTTCAGCATTTTATTTTCAATTGTAAAACACGACTCAGTCTTTTCACAATCTAAGTGTTTAATGCTAAATAAGTGTCAACATAGATTTTATTCAGATTTTTCTTCAAAATGATTTAATATGACATAAAGGAATAATCGAGTTACACTTATAAAGACTTGAGGCGCCTCATGATAGTGATGAAAATTTTAATAACAGATGCTATTTCGTGAAAACTTTTGCTCATCGGTTTTTCCCCCTCACACAAACCGCAATACTTTCCATGCAGAACACAAAATTCCTGCCAGAAGCCAGTTAAGACATTGCAAACTGGATGCTCGTTGACATTAGCTACTGTTAATATTGATATTGTAACAAAACTAAAAAATTAAGACAATTTGGAATAGAAATATAATCGCGAAGATCTGCAACACTCATTGGAGAAAATAATTCTATTGTATACATTCTTGACTTATGGGCATACACCGACGAACACACTTCGGGAAAACTAATAAATAAAATATCGTCTCCCTTTTTTAGTTTTGTTCAATTCAAAATTCGTAAATTACTGCGTTTGAATGTTTGTCATTTCCATTGTAAAATATTTTCTTTACACAAAGGTTGCGGAATTTTAATGTCTTGCTCTGGTGTCCCACAGACGGGATCTCGGTGTTTTATCGTCTAAGGAAAAGGCTGGCCCCATCTTTTCATCGCACGAAACCACTCTTCGAAGTGGTCGCTTATTTGATACTGGATTTTTTAAATTGTTTTGAAAGATTTATTCGTAAGTAAGATCGCAGGCAACGCGTCACTATCAGAGACTGCATCTTCGTAGTACTAGAATCACAGAATCTAAAACTTTCTTTAAACTTAAACTCCGAGAATCTAGACTCACAAATGTATGGTTGCGTTTAAAATTCAGTGTCAGTCTGAGCACCGGTAACACAGTGATTTGCAACAGATAAGTGACCTTTGTGCTTCGCTCTTTTGTTACTGCAAGTATTCTGCCTGGTCACATTCGCCTCTCACGACCCACAACGGGACATTCTTTAGACTAGTTTGAAGGTATATCTTTACTTAATCCAACTGGCTCTGAAATTGCGTTAGTGATCCAGCACATAAGAGTTCTCAAATCTTGATATTTATCACCTCGCCACAGTCTTACGTTAAGTGGACTTTTAATTCCCAACACAAACAAGCAAAAATTAACCAAGCGAAAGGATTTCTGTACAGGAACAGTACAGAAAGCTACTCTGTGGTAGTACTAGTACCCAACTACTTCAACATAAACGCAACATGTTATCTTTCCGTAGATGGGCAGCAGGAGCTACAGCAGGTAACTTTTTTAAAAAGGTAACATTAGGAAAATAAATGATCAGTTGATTGGGTTAGTTGCCTTCACCCCACCTAAATTACACCTCGTTAATTAGTCGTTCCCAAAGTAACACTGGTGTTTTCCAAGTATTTTGCAACTTTTGTTAGACTGCAGTTGTAGCAAACAAAACATTTCATACCTGAACCAACATCAAACCCTTCTCCGTAGTTCAAAAAGCTCCCTCCGAAAAAATCGTCTCGATAAAACTTTTTTTTTTAGTTTTCGACGCCCATTCCTTTATTATTTAATTGCTCTTCTTCTTAGAAAACCTGCCGAAACTTCTTTCTTTGTGTCTCCCTCTGTTTCTTCCCAAAATACACAGTGGGTTCCCCCTTCCACGCTACGCCATATTGTCTGTGCCTCCAGCCTGTGAACGCGCAGGCGCGGTGAGGAGGCAGAGACTCAGTTTCCAAATTCCTCCCAGCGCGATGCAGGCTAGCCGGGGGGAACAGCAGTAGCTGAATGCGCCGTAGAAATTTTACGCAGTATCGTGCATTTTACATACAGCTGTTTTGGGGCTGTCCCGTCGGCTTTGAAAGCATAAGAAGAAATAAAACCACTGCAGAGAGCAAAGCACACGAGCGCATTTCAATGTAGCCACTGTGCCATCAACGAGTTATTTGTACACTGTTTTGAAGCCGTACTGAAATAGCTTATGACAACATGTCCGGAAACACTGAAATATTTTTTTAGTTTAACGTTGGAGTACTATTATCAACAGTAACAGAAAAAAATTGTAAACCAGAAGCAACAAAGTCAATAAGTGCTAAATTGCCTATTTTTTAGATTAATCTTGTTGTCTGTAAAATGGTCGCGAACATACAAATTATGTGGTCGAAGTACAGCTTGACGGTTCAAAAAGAATTTGTGAGGATTTTAGCGTCAGATTTCCCGAGCTCTAACAAAACAGGCTGCACGTATTCAACTTCTGAGATGCGGTATTGGAATAGCAAAAAAAAGAACAGTACTACCTTTGAAACCCAATGCCTGTAGATATACAAGTTTTCTTTAAAAATGGAATACAATCTAATTCCCTACACAGTTGAAGCCTTTTCATACCCACAAAGCTAGAAGAGAAAATATTTTAGGTTACATAATAAATCACTGCAGTTCCTACTGAAGTTGAAAAGAGATGGGAAATCATTACATTAAATTTGGAAACTGAACTCATACGTACCTTACTGTCATTATACACTACAGGAAGTATCGTTCTTTGTACAGTGTTAGGCGTTTTCACTTACAATAATCAAACTACTTTTAAAAATATTGCCATGGAAATTTAATGATCAAGTATTCAGGATCTCTGTCTAACATTCGAAGAATGGCAACTCTTAAGTATAGTATATAGTATATAAATCTCCAGTATCAGCCGATGACTTTTACTCATCTACTTGCGTATTTAAACTTTTGCTTACACTTATTGAGTTGTAATTGCAACTTGAGTTTCCAAGTCGCGGCATACAGAAACATACTGAACTAATATACAGAGCCATGCTTCAGAAAAGCATATCACTTATAACTGCAACAAACTGACAAAGTTATCGGGAAAATAAGAAAAGCTGCTTTGTAGAAAGTGCACTGACATTTCATTGAACAGGTGAATTCTTTATGCTGGTTAATATTTGTCATCATAAAGGATGATGAACAGACTAGCAACATGTATGGCTGCTGTTGAAAGCAATACATCTGCTTTCAATGCTTGCTTTAAAACATGTAACAGATGCAGTCTTGTGGAGTTCAGTCCATTCTTCCCTTTGATCAATCCAAACACTTTTTAATAACATTTTAAATTAGACTTATTTTTTCTTTAAACATTCATGCAGAAATGTGATTGACAAGTTTCTTTAAAGTAGTTCAGGTGGGTTGCAGTGTCAGCATGCGTAGGCTGCAAAGGAACAAATAAAAGGCCGTGGAGCCTTCTTCACACCTGAAACAGCCGAAACGTTGTGTTTTCTTTATTTACCAAATTTACCAAATTTTTCCTAAAATTGTGGTAAATTTTAGGAAACAACTTTGAAGCTGTAATAAATATATAATGCAAACCAAGTACAAGTTACTGTATTTCTTTAAGCTTTTATAAAGATTTCTTCCTGTAGTTGTTGATGCATCTTACATAAACATTACATTTTTTTACCACTAAACATATGTTTTTAAGAAAGGTTTTTCTAAAAAAAACTGACATCCACCAGTTTTTTCCACAATTAAATGAAGGATCCTTAAACAAATGTTTAGATTTTTAAAGACATGTAAATTGTCCTTGTGTATGAAAATGTGGATGTAAAAAAAAACTCTCAATCTGCTGTTTGTCTAATTGGAGATAAAAAAACAGCTAGAGGCTTTGTACTGGGCATAATAATAAATCTAAATGGACTGCATTTATCATTTTCACCTCATTAAAATTTAACACATGAAAGTGATAGCCTAAGGAGATGCTTATTTTTACTACCGTACATCAATACATTCATAGATAAATATTTAAATTAATCAACATCTTGGTTCAGGGCTCATTTGAAATCTTATTTTTTCACAACTTTACAATGAAAACAAGGGATGGCACAGAGTATTTGATAAGCCTTTAGGCTCATAAACAGTACGACAGGTTGTGGGTTCAAGCCTCTGCTGGAGACAATGCTGTTTTACCCTTGAGAGAGGTACTATACTTTACCATTGTTGCTCCCTTACACCAAGCTGAATGAGTAGGGATAAGCATTGCTGGGGTGTAATCCCTGAAATGGACCAGAGCCTGCCCTGGAGGAAGCTACATTTTCTAGTTCCCTTAATTCTCCAGAAACCAGGATGGGCTCTGGGCCAATGTACCACTTTGCCTCTGGTGAAATTTCTACAAAGAAATGTTTCATGTTTCTCTTCTTGATTGGAAGAATGGTGTGTTTATAATGACAGCATTGCACATACTGTACCTGACAAAAGCAGTCAGTAGGGCACAACTAAAGCAGGTAGTTGTCCACATGATGAGGTAAATGAGACAGGAGCAGAACTTTCCATTGAGTGTTTCTGTGATCAACTAAAAATCTCTTCAAAGGTTTCTTCAAACTGGGCTTTCAAAGATATCAGTAATCTAGATCGGTACCAGTGGTATGCGTACAAATTTTGACACATATCCACTCACATTACTGCACATCTGGCAATAAAACAAGGATTAACTCCTGAGAAGTCTCCAACACACAGGATGTTGTGAATTCAGCCTTCAGCAGACAAAATCATTACAGCCATCTTCTGGGATTCTAAGGAACTTCTTCACAATGTCACAAAACACTTACAGAGGAGAATTCTGCCCGTTTTCTGAAAAGATATTGAAATTAATCAAGCAGAAAAGAATGTTGACCAAACATACAGTATGCAGTTTCTTCATGACATTGTACCTTTGTACAAGTCCCGTGTTGCTTTGTCATTTGTAAATGGAACTTTAAGCAGCTGAATGACCCATTCTTCACAGCTGACCTTCATTGAATCTTAAGGCTTACTTTTGTTTTACACACAGGGGCAACAGCAGGGCAACCTGAAGCATTCTATGCTGCTTGTATAGGTAGTTTGAAGCCTTGTACAACATTATAGAGCCTGTATTTTTCATTACCCCTTTACTTTTATCTGTTGCTACAAGTTGTATATTAACACATTTGAGGTAGAATATTTAATTGACCAGGAAAGCACTGACTTCCAAGTTATTTCAATAAATACAGTGGTAATATGACAGCTTTGTAACATAAAAATCTGAAATAAATCAAATCATTGATCCACCTTTTGCAATCAGATACATTTTTAATTATCTAAATTAATCAGAATTACCCAGTGTTTTTTATATTAAAATATACTTATGAAATAAATATGGCCTTATTTATTTTATACAAAACATTTAGAAAAGATACAAAAGAGAAGCCTTCAATTCCATCTTGCTTTTTTGTAAAGTGTATTTGTGAAAGAATCTCTTCTCAGCTGTTAGGAAGCATCCTAGACAGTTTCAACAACACTCATCTATGGTTGCCTTCAGATCCTGCTTTTATTTTGATCCGGAAGTGGGGTTTAGTTTAGAGACACTGAAGTACTGGAAAAATGCACAGGCATATTTTCTGCAAAGTGTTTTTGTTTTATTTCTAGTATTACTGTCCTGCATAATATTTTAAATAATTTTAAAAAGAGTACAAAGTGACTTTCAAATGGTAAAAGTGATATTGTATGGCATTTATATATGTATATTATGGACAATATAAGAAATTGGATGATACAAAGAAATAAGTGTTCTAAAGCTATAATCACTTAAATAAAATATAATTGTAACAGGGAAAATGGATACGACAAACATTTCTTTAGCGTATACTATCGTTTAGGGACCATGAGAAAATATACAATGTTGCCACACGATGGAGCTATAAATATTTTTTTAAATCTTCACCATTGCTAATCAAACCAATGTACGAAGACAATAACAGACTATAAAATGGTAAAAATATGACTAACAAGCAGAAATAAGAAATATAAATTCTGTAAATTATTAAGCTTTTATATTGAAGAAAATAACTTTAACTTTCCATAAGGAATGCCACTTACACCTTTTACAGAACACTGAGAAAATAACCTGAAGCACTCACGTATTTTTCAACATAAAATACGCGTCCTAAAACATAACATTACTATACATAACTTGGAAAAAATTGCTTTATATTAAATTATACCTTGAATAACATACACAGCTGATTTAAAATTGATCCAGTAGGTTTAATCAACAATTTACAACACCAGGTATCATCAATTTTTACAACAGTAAAAAAACAGCTCACTTAATCCATAACATTTAAATTAATAGTTTAAAAACATTTAAGGAGTGACACCTACTTTTGACAAACTGAACGTTTTATATGAAGCAGGAAAACACTATAAAACATTTATCTTATTGAAGCAAGCCATGCAAAAGAGAAGAGCCTAAAGATCTGGAATTTCAGGGCGACTGAATCGCAAATAGTACAAATACATAAAAGCGGGCCCCGCCCTTTCAGTAAATGAGCAATAAAGTCAGTGTTTCTTTTTTTGCCGAAACATAACTTCTGTAAAAAATGAATGCAAAGTAGTTTCATATTTGCATGTAACAAAACAATAGTTACACTTAAAAAGCTGAAAGTAAATGAAATAGTGGTACATAAAGCATAAAGCAATGTACATAAAGCAATGAAGATAGTCCTAAACAAACCTAAAAACATGAAATTTTCTCAAACGTCCAGTTTAAAATTGAAATGGGAAAAATTGATTAAACTCCACTTTTCTTTGTTCATCATCATTGATGAATACATTTTGTACTGTAACCGGTCTCCTCTTATGAAGCTATGCTGTCAAGAGAATTATCTTTTTAAAACAATAAAAATAAGCAACACGTGTTATGAGTCAGGCTTATATGTTTCATGATACAGTACATGATACACTTGACTTGCATTCACTTTGTGCAGTAGAACAGGATCGTCAGTACCCCTGCTTCTTTAATAAACTTCTACATTGTCTCAAAGCGAATATTTGTACAGTAAATTATTAAGGTAATACTTAGTCAAGCTCTTATTGATAATATGACGTACCTTAATCGTTGCCAACTTGTTTTATGTCAATAAATTAATAAAATGAGCATTATTAAAATAATGTATGATTTTAAGTTCTTCTTACTTCAATAAATGGCACAGGACGTACAGTACCACTTCGCTAGTGCAGCTCTGAAGTTTTATTTCTGGCATGTACTGTATTGTGATATCAATGTGATATCAGATCGGGAATTTTCTAGGATACTGTATATGGTTATATATGTTAAATCGTTTTTAATATTAAAACATGACTTAAAATGAATTCAAAATTACTCAATTCTACTATATATGTGTTTATAAAGCAAAAAATCGCTTTATAAAGTGTTTTATCCTATACATTTTTCATTAACATATTTTTACATTAAATGTACAAATTGCCTGGATATTTTCCTTGCAGAAGAACAGTTCCTCAGTTTCTTAGCATTCACTCCCCCCCCAATAAAAAACAAGCTAGAAAAATCCAACTCAACCGTGAATTCTTAGAGCTCCTGGCTACATCAAGATTTATTGAGCATTATCTATGGACAGGTGTTTAAGAATCAGATTGCTCAGCTCTTCCCCGGCAGGTGGCAGAAGAGTTTCGCCTTTTCTTGTCTTGCCCGAGGAAGAAAGTCCGTGAAGGCGGAGTCACAGTGGGAGAGCCATCACCGGGGAGACGGACACAGCTACTGCTCAGCACACAGGCTGAAACACTAGTAGGTTTTCATGTTCATTTCCACAGGGACAAGGGGAGCTGTGCTACCTGAACTGGGGCAGGATCGTACCGTAATATTAGTAGGAGAGAATTGTGAATGCGGAGTACAACCCACGTTAGAAGGAACTCCACCTGGACAAGAATTTAAAGAAAAACTGTTAAGAAAAGCGACCCTGGAGGATAAATTAAGGCGCAGATCCCATGTGCTAATGATAAATGCGCTGCTTATGGGGGTACTCATCACAAATGTAAGTAGCCTCAGGAGGAGACCATAGCCCGGTCTTTGAAGTAAGCTTAATCTAACCTAAAGAAACGAAAATGACAAAGATAGTTATATAATGGACAGTAATTTGTAATTATGTCTTTTTATTAACGGTAAAACAAAACAAAATTTACTTTGTCTTTAACATAAATTAAACAAAACGGAACAACATTAACAATCAAAAACAAAGGATTTGGAGATATTCCGTAAGGTAAGAAACAATAAGACCCTATCTCTATCCATTTCTCTGTCCATGCCGTGAAAACAAGACATTTTTTATTTTCATGATTAAAAGTATAATTAAAAGTAAAATAAATTTAAATAAAAATGGTGATCAGGTTGTTGAATTTAAAAATGTATCATTCAGTGGGTCCATTAATAAATTCAGTCTCTTGGTTTGCAAGGTGTATGATATTTTCTTCCTTTTTCTTTTCAAACTTGCGTTTTACTTGTGTGTCTTTCAGATTGGTTTGCGGAAGACTTTACATAGCCCATCATCGCAAGTTTAGAATTTGCTACTACGTATTGAAAGCATCGGTTTAGGGGAAAACAGTCTGATTTTTATTTTGTCATACGCTTTACCGATGAATGAGTTAAAGCACTCCTGAATCACTGGACTGAAACCAGAAGCAGTTCTTCCTTTGGTCGATGCAAAACTAAGCCACTGGAATACTGTTTTATCACGCTGTTTCATTTGTAAGACTCTGAAATGGGTTGTTTCTGCGCTGCTCAAGAGGAGTTTTATTGCGAGGTCTTGCTTCTGGATGAAACCAAATTGACGCTAACCACCCAACAGCAAGGGATAAAGGTAAGTAGACGCTGTCATTACAATATTGTTCCCACCTGTCACTTTAGTCTTTTGTTTGAAGGCCCCGGTCAGACATAAAGGTAGGGTCACATGCTTTAGCGAACTGGGCTAAATACAAATACTAATTACACTATGCCGAATACATGTTTATCAAAATTAGCTAAATTGTTGCTGTGCTCTTTTAACTTCGGACGGATTACTAGAGATTGAAAATTAACCTTAAATTAACAGAAATTAAGAATGCAGAACACTTTGCAGAAGTAAATTGTTGATGCTTTTAAACCAGATAATGAAAATTCATTAATCTTTCTAATAAAATGTTAAAGTGTTTATTTTTGTTATGTTATGATGTGTTTGATGTTCTATATAAACATCCATGGAAGGTTGTGGGATTATTCCTTTACTCGGACACTTTCTGAAAATATTATGTACTAAGTAAATTAACTCCTAAATGAGCGCCTTTCAATAAAGACATTTACCTGGTTAAACAATCTGGAATTTCATTCCATTTTATACTGCAGGGTAAGTGGCCAGTTCATATTACACTTTAAATAATCTAAAGAACCTATGATGTAGTGTGTTGCTTTAAGTCTGATACATGGATTTAGTTTCCAAGTCATACTTGAAGTGAGGTTATGCCCTTGGCAGTGATATGACTATTGGTATTATTTACTTGCTGTTGACAATGGTTCTCTAGTATGTTGACTGGAGCTATGATGAGCAAGTCCTTCCACTGAGGTTGCTTCCAGAATTTAATGAAGAAGGATGATCCAGACAAGCTTTGGTATTACGGTTTGTCTAAATACGGTATGTGTTCAGAGAGAAAATCAGACAAATACACACCTAGGGAGTACATTTCATGAGCAGGTATTCAACCTATAAATCTTGAAAGCCAGTAGCTGGTGATATTGTTTTAAGGTGTGTTATGGTATGGTAAATGATAATGCTATGAATCAATACTTTTTTTTTTGTTAATTTGATATGAGCATTTGTTGTACCAAAGAGCACAGTCTTTGTCATTGCCTTGGGGCACTAATATCTAATGAAGTTTTTTTCCTCTTTTTGTGTGTGTCTTAAATAACACTGGCTAGTGTCCCTTTCCAAGACAAACAAGAAAATTGCATCATTAAATTATGCACTGAAATTTGATGAGTAGTCAGGACAACATTGTGTGTTTGTTTTTATTGGCTCTATCTGTTAATCACATGTTAGATGCTTCTCATGGGTGAAGCTGTGCTCGCCCAGTAATTATTTGAGAATGGATTCATAAGAGCTCACAACAATTGATGTATAGAACGTGCCATGTTAACTTCTCCCCTTCCATGCTCTCTCATCATTAAAACACTTAAGTACATTACATTCTGTTTCCAACAGCTGTAATTTATGATAGGATATTGAGTGGCATAATGATCCATGGTATAAATAGCTGGATGTTCACGTTTATTTTTTAGCAGTGGTGAGTTTTGATTATTTGTTTGTATTGGTAAGAATATCACCTTGTAGCCTGAGTCCATCAGGTCTTAGAGACTAACTAAGGATGGGAGATCTAAGAAAAAACAGATGTTAGTGGACCAGCAACATTGTCTAGTGTCCATGTGTTATATTCCAAGGTTCCAACTACATGGACACTGGAGATCACATAGCATTTCTCGTAAAATCAGGGATGTTAAATCTGGTGTACTGGCTCAATTCCATGTGTTTGGCCTTCCTAAATTTCCTCCCTAATTCAATTGGTGCGGTAATTTAATTTCTCACTTCTTCACCTCATCTGTGTAGTGGGAGTACTGGCTCCTTACAAGCTAACATTGTGGTGTACCGATTAGTGATCTTGACTCTAAATGGGAGAGTTATACAGTAAGTTCAAATCCTTAAATGGTGTACTCTTGATCACTCAGATTAGTCAAATTTGATGTTGTATAGATGGGTCTCCAGGTCATCAGCGTATTGTGAAAATACCAAGATGAGAAAAAAAGGTTATTAAGTTCACACTACTGTATATGCACATGAAAGATAGTGTGGACAGAAGGCACATAAGCCATGGAGCACAGGGACTGTGCACAGGTGTTTTGGTCAGATAAAGGTAGTTCTAGGGTTTTTATACACCTTCTGCAGAGGAGGAAAATTTGGATATTAATATCATAAATTGCACTTAAATGCTTGTATGTACTCAATTAATGGATTGATGTCCTGTTCAGGGTGTTTCCCAACTTGTACCCACTATGCCTGTAAGATCTTGCTCCAGCGCGGCCCTGAATTGGTTGAAGTGGTTAGGAAATGGATGGATGATCCATCAATGTCTTATTAAAAAGATAATTTTTTTCCTAGTTAGGATCATTGTTACCCTGAGGCATAGAGCTCAAGACAGGACTACACCATATAAAGTATGCCAGTCCATTACAGGACTCACACTTAGGTGCAAAAGCATTATAAAGACATTAATTAACCTAGCAGGAGGTAAGGCCAGAATTAACTTTGGACGCAAGAACTCTGAGGCAGTTACGATAACTATCGGACCGAACACTTACATGTCATAAATTCTTATACTGGTTAGTAAACCAGCCAACTTGCTAAGTTGGCCAAGTTAAGTAGAAATTTGAATAAAATGATGTTATGCTAAAATTATACCTCAGTTACAATACTGTGTACAATTCTTGTCACCACATAACAAGCCTCTTCTGGGGTTTGAAAGAATGTACTACACTGACAGGCTAAAAGAATCGAACTGAGAAGACTACTTGGAATCCGGGTTTAAGTATTAGAAAGGAATTGAAAAAGCCAACCCAATGGAGTTCTTTAGAACCAACAGTGAAACATGAACCACAGGAAAGTGCATTTAAAACTGATTTCTAGGTTTGTGGTGGTCTGGAACAAGCTACTCAGCCATGGTGTTGAAGATGATACCCTGGTTTCATTCAATAAATGTTTGGATGAAATCCTTGGATCAGTTTGTGCATGTAACCTTGATCATGAGCATAAAATACATATACTTGTACAGTTACTTACAGAAGAACAGCTCTGTTTCTGTGGTCTGCTGGTCTTTATTTGTCTTACCCTTTACTTAATGTTTTCTTTGTAGCTCAAATTCTTAGCTTTCCATATGATAAAAATCTTATCATGGCAAATTTCCTTTACCACCTCAAGAACCAAAGTATGCACCTCAGCTTTCTGTAAAATTAGTATTAGGACATAATTTGTTGTGATAATCATTACTCTTCAAAAAGAGTACTTACTCCAGTAGTTTGTTCGGAGCTAAAGGAGTACATTTGAATTTCCTTATATTTAATATTCCAAAATGTGTTTGATGTTTCATGGTGAATTATATGATTCTCAGCTGATGGAAAATGTTATGTTGTTAAAAGTGTGTTCTTACTTGCAAATAATTCACAATTTCAGATGACAAATCAATGCCAAAAATAATTAAACCAATATTGAGATTAATAAAAGTGATTGAAGACTTTTATTGCTCTTTTCATGTCATGATGTTTCTTTGTCATACAGGAAAAATGGGACTCTCCCAGTGGAAATAAATAATACAAGAGGCAAGGATTAATATAATGAGAGATTACCGCCAACAGAATATAAGTTTTATTGATGGGTTCTTAAGGAAATACAGTTGTGGTTCTGTGAAGGCAAGTACGTACTTCCAGGGAAAATAATCAGATATCTTTAATATTTAAAGGTATCTGTTAGTATCATCAGTTTGCTATGCATTACTTGTGACTACTTCATCCCAATTTTTAGTTTCTGCTTTCATTCTTTGGATGCAATCTAACCTGTTGAAAATTTATTTCTAGACAGAAAGATCAATATGCTTTGGTATTAAGCGTTAGATAAGTTTTTTTAGTTTTAACACCAAGGGCTCTAAATATACAATGAGTGGAATATATGTGTCAATAACATGATATATTGCTATTCCTTTCTTAACATTTATGTTTGAAAATAACCAGTATAAAGAAGTTACAACTGTATTTTAATAAGCACCCCACCAAATTCCTTAAAGATATGAATTGTCTTATCTTCTTGCACTTCCATTTTTCTGGTATGTCTTTTACATAACTGTCTTGTTTCCCACCTGTAATAATGCACAAGTCTAAGCTACCAGATGTTTTGGGGTCTACATTTATATCAGTGTCCAAGACAGACCATGCGGGTCTGATAAAATACACCAGACTCTGAATGGCAAAGTTGAGTACTTTTGACTAGGGAAGTTGTTGGAGCTTATTAAAAAAAACAGCTGGATGAGATCCATTGATCCCTTAGTTACTAGCAACAAAAGAATCAAGATGGCCTCCTCTCTTTTATATCTTTTCTTATGTTCTCTTATCACTTGATCCATGATATCTGTTAGTCATGCTAGAATTATAACTAAACTGTTGGTAACAAAACATCCATAATTTGTCCCTCACTTACTTATTATAGTGGTGAACTGATGCTGGGGGATATGTTCCATCATTCACTCTATCCAGTAGATTCCAGGGTATGAGATGTAAATGCTTCATAAACAAAACATATGTCAGCTGACAAACTTGACTTTAAACATCACTTACGTGTAGATCAGCAGGATGTTTCATAGGAACCACACAGTCAGGTATAATGTACTGCTTACCAAATCATTTTTATAGCAAAGTAAATTCTAAAATAAATTACTTCCCCTAAAATCACATATTCAAGTTGTTTTTTATTCATCCAGAATGCTTTATTACAAAACCTGAGTAGGATATCATGCCTAAGGTGTTTTCAAATTGTGTAGTTCGATCTGTAATGATAGAGAACTATCCAACTGTGTCTGTTTGGGATGGTGTTTTCTTATAGTCTCTACATTGCCAGGCACAAATGATATCACTGGCATGTGCTTAATAGTTTTAGGTTTTGCAGTTTTGTAATCTGTAGTCTTTTTATCTTGTTAAAATGTAACAGGACAATTCTATTTTTTTAATTGTCATTTGTATGCATCATAAAAGCTGAGGATGGAGCATAGTCTAATTAAATACTCAATTTTCTTTTTAGTCGTAGCTTGAAAATAATAAATGAAATAAAGTTTGGAAAAGCATTTTGCAGTGTTAAGGCATAGAGTGTTCTATATGGTGTGAGATGACCCTTTAATATGCTAGCTGCATTGTATGCTCTATTATTGCAATATGTTTTTACCACAGGGTTTGGGAAAATCTTTCATACTGTAAACATGGGTGTATCTTCCTCTGCAGTAATTTCATAATTTTATTTAAACATTTTTAGAAAACATTACAGATGTTCAAGTGTCATGGAACGTTTTGAACGAAATGGTAATGGATCATTTAAATCCTGTAACTTATTTTTAATTAGTGTGAAACTTTGCTGTTGGGAAATTTTTCTGGATTGATTGCTAGTTGTACACGTTTCTTTCTGAGAAAATAATCCATTGGATATATTGGATGGTAGCTATAGAGAAAATTATAGTTAATCAGCAGCATCACCAAGTATCAAATTGTGACATTGAACCCATGAAAATAAACTGCACAGAAATGGTCATTGTATGACCATTTAATTTCCTAGGCTTGGAGACCTAGGCAAAAAATATATAAGGTTATATAATACCTTTTAAAAATGTGTTAATTCCAAAAATAAATATTTTTACAGCTGGTTATATATTGAAGATGGGCACAAAATACTATAAATAAAATGCAATCAAAGGTTTAGAATGTGTCCATATGTCATTGTATGAGCTTCCTTGCCTCGTTCTAAGTCACTATTATTCCTCTGGGAAATGCTAAAAATAAAATGTCCTATTACCCAAAAGAAATTGATTTGCATTTTAAAATGAATGTCATATAACTTGAATTGGGCTATAATGTGTAGAGCGCTCTACAGATGAGGCCACATAAGCAAGACAGTTGGGATCCATCAGCAGTGTTGTCCCTGTTGTGTGCCTAATTAATTTAATGAAAACAATATGACACTGAGACAGAAACTCATTAGCTATTTTAACAATTGGTCACAGAAAACCTCTGGTCTGCAAAAAGCACTTACAGAACTTAATTGCAGATTTAACTTGCAATATTAAAAAATATATTATTTTCAGTCATGTAAACAGTCTACAGCTGATCTTCATGATCAGTAACAGTGATACGATAAAACTTCCTATTCAAATTAATCATACAGTGTCCAGGAACTATTTTTTCTGGTGGAAATACTGTAGCTCCTACAACAACAAACGCAAGCATAACTCTTTACTTAATAATGTTCAAAAAGGAAATCTCTGTTATAACATTGGTGGGGAAAAAAACTCCATTTCCCTTGTGGAAGACAATATATTTTTGAACACAAGAACCTATATTGCCTTCAGGCAGCAACCTTCAGTCCAAATTATGTTTTTATCTGTTATGTTACAGATAAGGAAATGCTATATTATGAAGAAAAAGAGCATATAAAATGTATTTTGGATTTGTAGATATTTGAGTGTGAAGACAACTGTTGTAAAGGAAATTTTTGTACAGTATGTATTTGAGTAAAGAAAAAAACATAAGAAATGTTTTATTTATAATCTAATTTTGTTCAAATTCTCCATATATATTCTTCATTATAGGACCATCTTATATTAAAATAAAGAATAATGCAAGTGTGGCATAATACTAATCACAAAACTGAGTGGACACAAACACATCCAAATCTGACAGTGTGGTCTTTTGCAGGACCCAATGTTATTGCTACAACATTGAAGTACTGTGAGAAAATTGTGAATTTGGATTACTTATTGTAATTTGGCAAGATTCTACATATTTAATTGAATAACTTCATAATTTACTGAATACCCTTCACATTTGCATTTTATATTCAATATGATTTGTGACTATGGCTTTGTGATTCTTGGGTTATAAAGCTCAGAGGAAACACAGTAACCCCTAATGTCCTCAGATGATGTCTTTGTCTAGTGCAATCCAGCCACTGAGGATCAAATAAAAGTGCCTGCAGGTGTATTGTTTAACCAAGAGCACCACAGGAGAGACAAACAATTTAAGAAAAGTAAATGCATAACTGTTCAGGTTAAGCTGTATAAAAAAGGGGTTTAACACATGTTCTATTAATCATTTTATGATCATCTGAGTTTCTATTGATGTTAGTGATGTTAGTGAAGCATTTATAGATGTGTCGCATTCCCACTACTAAGATCAGGAGGAGTGAAAAATTGCTTCGTCAGATTGTGCAAGCCCAGAGTGGAATTTTGCTGTGACACTAGGGTTAATACCCTTATGCTTACAGACACTACCACGGGGTCTTTAATGACCAGGTAATCAGGAGCCTGGTTTAATATTTCATCCAATGGACAACACTGCTTTCAACAGACTGTTACAATGCTGGGGAAACTGGTATAATGCTATAATGTTTTGGGCATTTAATGTTTCATAGGATGTCTGAGAGGAGAATATATGCTGCTTGCATCTGGTTCAAGATACTGTCTGACTTCCTCCTTTTTGCACAGAGAAATCATCAGCATTTCACATCACCAGTTTTCATGTTCAGCATGCAATTTAAATATCTTTTGCTACAACTGAAGGTTTTTACTATCAGTAAAAATAAGAAACCTATTGACAATCATTTATGACTATATTTTGATTTAACAAATCTAATATTGTAACAAGTATTATAAGGCTAGCTTGTGTCTGAAGTGGAGTTCTTAGTAGAGTTGCATGGGGAACATAGTTTGTGCTTTTTATAGGCTTTGAAATTCTTTCTGTGTTGAAACAGTTGTGACAGATGTGATCTGTGAAAAGGAGGGCTAACCAAGAATTAGGAGAAAACGTTGTTGTGATGGTTAATATAAACAAATTATAGCTGGGTGTTAATTAACAGTCTAGTCTGCTGTAGGTGCTTTTCATGTGTAAAATAAACAAATGCCACAATCTCATCAGGGTTCTCTGCTTTGTAACTGTTGACTTGTGAGAACAGTCTAAAATATTACACATAAGATAAGAGTATACCCAAAAGTATATTCATAAGATAGCACAGAATAAATCCACTTTTACTGTTCAGAGTAAAAGCATTCTAAAGATAAAGATTCGAAAATAAAAGAATACAAACATGAATTGAATCAATTCATTCAACAGCTGGCAATTATGAGCTATCGTGCACTATGTTTACCTTTATTGTTAGTGGTTTAGGTGTTTTACATTTAGAAGCTGAAAAAATAAATTAGGCAAAGTAAACAGTTTTGTTTTCATGAATAAGCATCATTGCTTGTTTGTCACCACTGTGATATTACTTAGGTCAGGTTCCAGCATAGTAATTGAGAACTGAAGGAGAAAGGAAGTGCTTGCTGTCTAATTTAAATTTTTATGAAGTAGTCTTTTCTTTTCCATTTTCCAGGCTTTTCTTTTCCATAGAAGTAGATGTGTAAGTATTTTAAATTGTTTAATTCTTTCCCTAGAAACTAATGTTTTAGTATTATGCTGATGAGGTTGTTTGGAATGTTCTTTTAGGTTGTCATGGCAGTTAGCACTGCTGTCTCTCTGACATTGGATGACATTAAGTTTGATTTCAGGCTGATATGTCTTCTATGTGGAGTTTACATGTGCTAGGTTCATTGTTGTCTCTAAAATGTCATTGTGAGTTTGTGCCCTGGCATGGACTACTTTGAAGCTGTGGACACATTATACTGCAGTCTTCCCTGTGTGTAATTCCCAGTAGAGCTATGCAAGTTATAATATAACCCTTTTCACTATACATCGCACAGTCCAGGGAAAATATGGCTTGTAAGGATCAAACGTCTAACAGTGACAAGATGTGATTTTAATAGTGATTTTAAAACGAAAGCTGTCCTTGAAAATCTGAAATTTAGTAAATCATCCTTCTTGTCTTCTTGAATTTTTTCATGAAATATAATTTCAAAGTATCTTTGATAATTATTTAAAATATGAATCTTATTATTTACAGTGGAGAGAAAAAGTTTGTGAACACATTGTTTAAACATTCACTGTCTATGCTGAAAAAAGTATCCAAACCTTTGGGTTTAATAACTGGTGGAACATCCTTTAGCAGCAATGACCTCAATGAAACATTTCCTGTAGCTGTTGATCAGTCCTGCACATTGGTTTGGAGGTATTTTGCTTCGGGTCACGCCACAATATTTTAATTGGGTTAACGTCAGGATTCTATTAAAGTCCTGACTTCTATTATGCTTCAGATCACAGATACCCTAATTTGAATTTGCTGATACAATTTGGAATTCATTGTTCCCTCAATGATTGCAAGCCGTCCAGCCCTGAGGTGGCAAAACAGATTATCATGATTCTCCCACCACCATGCTTCATGTTTTTTTGTTGGTATACAGTGTTACCAACATAACATTGCGTATTTACAGTATGCCAAAAAGTTTCACTTTTGTCTCCTCTGTCCACAGAACACTGTACTAGTAGTGCTGTGGAACGTCCAGGTGGTCTATGGCAAAATTAAGAGAGCAGTTGTTCCCTCTGTGGTATCCACCCATGCACACCACTGTTATTCTGCACTTTTCTTACTGTGGACTCATGACCTCAGGCACTAGCCAGTGCAAGAGACACCAGCACATCTTTAGCTGTTACCCTAGGGTTCTTTGTCACCTTCTTGAGCATTGTATGGCTTGCTCTTGCTGTGATTTTTGTTGGACAACCACAAGTGTAACAATGGTTTTGCTAAATTTCTTCCATTTGTACACTATCTGCCTGACTGTGGATTGACGATGGCATAAGCCTTTAGAAATGCTTCCGTAAAACTTTTACCAGCCTTATGACCAACAACTCTTTTTCTGCCGTCCTCTGAAACCTCTTTTGTTTGGGGCATGTTTCACTTCAACAAATCATTGTTGTGCAGAACAGAATGTTGATAATCAAACTTTGTGGGTTATTTTATAGAGCTGGGCACCTCAACCCACACCTGATTGTAATTTCATTTAGATAGATAGATACTTTATTGATCCCGTGAGGGAAATTGCAGTACAACAGCAGCTTAACACACACAACACAGCCACAGTGTAACGAATTATATACTAATAGTACAATACATACAATACAATACAAGAGTTACTCACAGTCCGGACACACAAGAGGAAACTAGAACAGAACAGTACACAGAAAATCGTATCACACGTATGAATATAAATATAGATGTAACCATAGATATAAATATAAATATAAATGTATTGCACAGGTCCCTGGCATATATTGCACAAAAGTGGTTGTAAACGGGAAAAAGAAAAAGAAAGAGAACAGATGTAGCAGTATATGTGTATATGCGTTTAGTCCAGAAACAGGTCACTGTCGCTGTTGCCTCTGCCAAGACGCAAGGTGGATGCGTTGTACAGTCTTATGGCAGACGGCAAGAATGACCTCCTGTAGCGCTCCCTGTCGCACCGTGGGTGAATCAGTCTATTGCTGAACGTGCTCTTCATTCCTGCAAGCCTGTCATAGAGGGGATGGGAGAAGTTGTCCATGATGGCCTCCAGTTTGGACATCATTCTCCTCTCAGCCACTACCTCCAAGGGGTCCAGGTCAGACCCAATGACAGAGCTCGCTCTCCTGATGAGCTTGTTCAGCCTTTTGGAATCTACTGCTCTAATCCCAGAGCCCCAGCACACCACTGCGTAGAAAATGGCACTCGCTACCACCGACTGATAAAACATGTGTAGCATCTTACTACACACATTGAAGGACCTGAGCCTCCTCAAGAAGTAAAGTCGGCTCTGTCCGTTCTTATAGATGGCCTCGATGTTCTTAGACCATTCCAGTCTATCGTCGATGTGCACTCCCAGGTACTTGTACGAGTCCACCATCTCCACGCCACTCCCATGGATGTAGACAGGAGTAGGTTTGACCTTTTTCCTCCTGAAATCTACCACCAGTTCCTTTGTATTTATTGGAACTCCTGACTCCCATTACCCCTTTTAAAAGAAATCGTTATCCTAGAGGTTCACATACTTTATCCAACATAGACAATGAATGATAAACAGTGCGTTCAGTGTAGACAAGAAAAATACAAATTGTGAGATTGTGTTGATCTATTTTTAGACTAAGGTGAAGATCAGATCACACTACAGGAGCAATTAATGCAGGAATACAGATGATTCCGAAGGTTTCACAAACTTTTCCTCACAACAGTGATTGATATAATGTATTGTGATAGGTCCGTTATAGTATATGGTAGCTGCTTCTACATATGGCAGCTGTATTGCCTTCCTTTGCTAACTAATTATTGGTCAGTTGTACAAAGAAGACAGTGCTTCACACTAGTTAGGTGAATCCCAGACCTGCTACTGAGCTTTATAGTACTCTGTGTGGTTTATAAAGTTCTGCTTTTTAACTCATCAGATAACAGCAGCGGAGAACAGCTGCTTTTCTACTGGTAAACTGAGCCTTGGGCCACTTATAATTTTCTTCTGTGTTGTTTTTCTTTTCTAAAAGTAATCCAGAAATGTTATCTTAAAAATCATTGACAGCTAGTGTAATCAGATTACAAGCTTTATATTACATTTGTCTCAATATCTGATCATAGTAATGTATTTAACTTACGTCTAATCTATTTATTCCTAAAACAGTTTGTACTGTATGCATTATACATCTCAAATGTACATATCAGATATGTGCATTTAATCTGTATCCAAAAGTGCAGAAGTACCAGATAGCCACTTACAACTGGTGCAGGACAAATGCACTTGGTTATTAATGAAATTGCATTAATCCATGAAGAAGTCACTGTTATTGTTTTCCATTTGTATTTTTTGTCAGACACTCGTGGTCCTGTGCCAGACAGCAAGACTCTGTTTGTGATGCTTGCCAGCATTCATTCTGACCCACACATGCAAACAGCTCTGACCCTTACCCCCACCACCTCCCCATCGACTCTTTGCTGCTGCTGTTGGGTTTCTGGCGTGAGCGTGTTCCCCTTTGTGCCATTAATCTCCTGCAGTTCTGTGTTCTGTACAAAAGGCTGTCAGAAAGATCGGGTTGCTCATTCGCTTTTAATTGTTAATGATAACAGGAACAGATGGGCCTTTGCATGTATTGCAGGATTCTGCATGTCTCCTCTATTTATAGGTCAGTGTAGATGCAGATTGTGCTGATGCACATTGTGATCCATATGTTGGTCCTGTCCTGTTTATAAAATATCAAAATATTCAAAGAGAATGCATAGCTGCTTTAATATGGGTCTTTCCTACTAAAATTGAAAAATGCACAGATATTATGTTGTATCTTACATTACTTTACATTTTGCAGCCTAAAATTGGCAGCCATTGTCAATGGCTAATCTATTCGACTACTTAGCTAAATGATATAGAGAAAATTTGGTTGCCCTTGCCAGATTTTAACTTCATGTGTATATTTCTTATGACGCAGCTGGAATAAAATGCTAATTGCATCTGCTAACTGTAATATTAAATACACTACCACGACATACTGTAGTAATGGTAGAAATGTTTGACATTTTGAAATGTAATTTTAATATTGCAACATTAAATTCATTCTTATTTTGATATAATACTATGATACTATTTTTAATTTAGCAGTTCAAATTATTTTTCTTCTACAGAATTCAGAGAACACAATGTTTACTTAACAAATATTGCCTCTTGCACTCCAAGAATAGATTAGGGATCAGTATCAAGCTTCTCACCTTCCTTCGTGCTGCTGAACCTAAAAAAAAGGTGGAGCTGGTACTGACTACCACTGGCAATCTGGTCAGCTAAATCAACATCTACTGAACAGACGAATTAGGTGAAGGTAACCTTTCTTCCACATTATCTGACCAAGTGCTTGCTGTTTTCTGAAAGCAGTGCTCCACCAGTGAGACGTGAGGCAGACAAACCACCTGGAGCTTTATTAAAATATGTTTCAATTCAGTCAGTATTACTGTGATTGAGTTATTTGGCCTCCTTTCAGAAGCATTCAGTTCCATTCAAAATAAAAACAGTTGACCAACCTGTGCACTTGACATATTATTTCAATTATTTTTTCATTTAACTTGGCTGTTATGATTAACTGAAATCAGAAGCTTCTTCAATTTTAGAATTTGAATTAGGTTAACTTCATCTTCCCCAATTGGGAAAATATTAGTATTAGAAAACTCTAAAGAATTTGTAAACATTTTCCAAATACATTACCTCACCCCTATCTTGAACATCACTAGCACCCACAAGGGTGTGTTAGTAACCTTTTAACCCCTGTTTGTGAGTTCTCTGTTCCTTCCTCCTAAACTGTTGCACTCTCTTCCACGTCTGCAGCTTTCTCACCACATTGAATTGTCCGTCTATAACATTTGTTCTTACTTGGAGTGTCTTCTCAAAATCATTATTTTTCAAAGCAGATCATTGCTTTGATTTGTACTGCTTCATTAGGTATTAGGTATCCTCAAGCAACTATTTCATGCATTATTTGTAGGATATGGAAAGTACTTCATTTATAGATTTGTCTCAAAACATGAAACTATCAAGAATTCCTGAATAGAATCATACAATTTAATAATAATAATAATAATAATAATAATAATAATTGCTTACACTTATATAGTGCTTTTCTGGACAGTCCATTCAAAGCACTTTACAGGTAATGAGGACTCCCCTCCAACACCATCGATGTGCAGCATCCACCTGAATGATGCAACGGCAGCCATAGTGCACCAGTATGCCCACCACACCTCAGCTATCAGTTGGGAGGAGAACAGAGTGATGAAGCCAGTTCATAGAGGTGGATTATTAGGAGGCAATGATTGTTAAAGGCCAATGAGAAAATTTGGCCAGGATGCCGAGATTACACCACTACTCTTTTTGAGAAATGCCTTGGGATTTTTTAAATGTCCAGAGAGGGTCAGGACCTTGATTTTACGTCTCATCCTAAGGATGGTGCCTTTTTACAGTACAGTGTCCCGTCGCTATACTGGAGCGTTAGGACCCACATAGACCACAGGGTGAGTGCCCCCTGTTTGCCCCACTAACATCTCTTCCAGCAGCAACCTTAGTTTTCCCAGGAGGTCTCCTATCCAGGGACTGACCAGGCTCACACTTGCTTAGCTTCAGTGGGTTGCCAGATGTAAATTGCAGGGTGACATGGCTGCTGTCAAAAAGAATATATTGTTAAGATATTTTTATTGTATCCTCACCAGATTAAGTAGTGTGTGAAGTTATAGTTATAGTATAGTTAAGTTAAAATATTACTCCCCTAAGATATAAAAATAGAATATATATAAATGCATACAATATGAAAAAGCATGAATGTTTTGGAAAGACTGTATTGTTTTCAAACATTCAGTTTAGGACTGTGTTTAATATTTAGCCTAAACAGCAAATTCTGATCGTTACCACAAGAAAAACTTGCAAAGCAGACAGACTGATTGCTGTTTTTCATGAACTGGACCATGATTTCTCATGGGGAATACATACTTCTGCTTTACAATTAATGGAAAACCAGAAAAAGACTATCACTAACAGATTAATTCCTGTGAGAAGCAATTAAAATTATCAGATAGTCAACTTTGCTCCAAATAAGGCCCAATGTACTGTACTGTTGCATACAGGTACTTGTAATGCTTAGTGCAGTTTCAGTGTTTTTGAAATCATGAGGAGCTACAGTATCTCAGTTTGGACAAGCAGTATATTGTGTTAATGCGGAGCTTAAATGTAAACATTTTATAAACCTCTATCCAAAGATGATCAGCTTAATATAGCCTAGGTGAATCAAATGCGGTTCCATCTACTGTAAAAGCATAACATTACAACATAATCATTTATGATTTATCACTCAAATACCAGTTTAAAAAAAACAGTTATTTTTCAGAAAAACAATATAAAATATGTTAGAAATTAAGGCTCGTTTGGTATATAAGACCATCCTGTCTCTTAGAATGATGAGAATAACAAGGTTTATTCGTTTTTATGATCTTTTTAATATATTGCTGATGCTTACTATATTGGAACACCATATATATCGTTTCAGAATATCAATTGTGCAGTTTCTTTCAGGTTAATAGAACTAATTAATTTCTGAAGTATATAATTTGTATTACTTTTTTTACAGAATGATGTTTGTATATGTTTAAAATAAAGTTAAAAATGGGAATGGCTTAATATTTTTATCTTGAGTTGTTGCTGTGACTTTTGTACATAAATTGTCAAAAATGTTGTAATGAGTCCATTTTCAGTTTGAATGGTCTAATATAACCATGTTGGTTCATTACTATTGTGAATACTTTATAATGAGCCCATAGTTAATGTGTGGATTTGAGATTGCTATTTTTGGGCATGATATTATATATTTACATATATAAAATTAATAATAATTAGAAATGAAAAATTAGAACATATTAAATCATTTATATAACTTAGTGTAATGTATTATGGGTTATTCTTAAGATTTGTTGTCTTTAATGGAGCAGGTATAACAGTTTATCTATAACAGAAACCTGTGTTATCACATCAATTCTAATTTTTGCTACATGTGCAATATACTATAGGATTGCAATGCATACTTACGTTCCAGTTTAAAATCCCTATTCTGTCCTTCTGCCCCATCATGTAGTTCCTGTATTTGAGTTTTTTTTCAAATACTAATTGCGGTCCTCATATCACATCATCCTTTCTGTTGTTGGTTTGTGAACACTTCATTTTTTATTAGTTTTAAGTTTCTCAAAAATCTGGCCTCCCTCTTGCCCATCATTGGTTGTACCCTTTCCAAATCTCCACCCAGAGGTTGCTTAAGCAGCATTACTTGGCAACGAATTTGACTGCTTCACCTGCAGCACTCCTAACCTTCACCATCCCTCTCTCCTCCATTCCGTGCACAGTGGACCAGAGTGGTAGAAAGCTCTTTATAAACAATATTAGGTTTGGTGAGGATCAGGTGGTGTCAGGAGTGGGAAGGCAGATGTTCCCAACATGGCACCTATGATTGTTCAGCTGTGGTAAGACCAGCCAGCCAAGCTGCTTCTCTTGCTGATTGAGGCCATGCTCCGAGGTGAGACATCATGTAGCACAAATACTGTGGGAGAGCAAGGAATATACAATAGTGAAAAACTAAGCTCCTTAAAATTGTTGTTAGTTAAGAAAACAGCAGGCCCAAGAATCTGCCCTTTTCACACCCACAGTCTCCTAAGGATTGCCAAATCTAATAAATAATAATGATGGGAGAAGCAAAAGAACAAAAAAAACAAAAATAGGGCAACATGAGGTCTGATTCTGATTTACCCTCCTGGACCCTGGCATTCTGGTCATGTAATCTCCCTGACTGTTCAAGAAATTCAAGTTTGGTCAGGTTGTCCTAATTCTAGGGTCTAAAGAACCTGGATAGCTCAGTCAGTAGAGCAACAGACTTTTAATACAAGGGTCCTGTATTTAAGTTCCTGTTTGTCCAGTCTTTTGTTGTGTTGTAGGAGTATAGAACAGGCTACCCAACTATATCATCAAAGACAATACCCTGAAATGTCTGGATGAGACTCTTGGACCAGTTTCTCACCAATGGACTAGGTTTGGCCAATGATCTCCTCTTGTTTATAACTTTACTTATGCTAATTTGCCTTTAAATTTCATTGGGTAGTAACCACGAGACAAACAAATATCTCTATCCACAAACATTAAAGTGAAAAATTTGCCACCGAGACAAACTGTCACTGGTTTTAAAAAAGACTAAATTTAGTGGTGAATTGTGGTACATCATGCTAGCTGGTACGATTGCTCTTGAAACGAAATAAAAAAGCTTGCATCAGCAAGAGTAAAAAAATCTATTTCTGTGATTCAATCAAGGTCAAACATTTGTCAAAAAAATGGAAGTGAATTCTGTCAGAGCAAATGATGAAATAGGTTTTGTTTTCAAAATGAAATCCTAAGGAATACAGATGAGTATCGTTATAACTGGTTATTCAGGAAAAGGTTACATTTACAGATAAATACAATCCAAGCAAAAAATAGTGCATATTTCTATTTTTTATTCACTCCTGATAGATTGCTTATAAAATTAGTTTCAGGTTCAACAAAAAATAATAGTTTCTGTGCAGTGCTTTGCATGATCAAAGTTATAATATTCCCAGTATTGTAAAAAATAAATACAGTATACTGTAGTATATCATCTGTATACTATCACATACTTTTAATGTAACTTTACTGGATACATGCTCCCACTTTGAATTGGATTTGGATCAGTAATGGATGTTCAGTTTTACACACCCATTCAAAAATAGAAATTATATTTTAATCAGAAAATGGGCATGCATTTTAGGAATGACTATAAATTAAGCAATTGATAAGTGCAGATGAAATTAAAAAACAGGTGGAGGTAGAGAAAGGAGTAATCTATGTAATTCTTAGTAATAAGGTTATTATTAAGTGTTTGTTGGACTCTCAAGGGACTTTGCAAAGCATGAATTTCATTTTGCATATAATTAAACCCTTAATTGTGCATGACAGTCTGGCTTTGTGGAAGGAAAGTTAGGTTTTGTTTAACTCTAACTTGTCTGTCTAATAGCTTATGTTATGTTGGACTAGAATTATAGAAATGTAAGTGTCTACTTATAGACATGGTATCTTGTGATATGGAACTCTATATGCTTACCACAGTGTACCACCTAATGTATTTCAGTTTATTTAAAAAAACAAATATAATAATGACAATAACAAAGCTGTCTGGTCCAGGTGTTGCAGAGCACTGTATCAAAAACTGTCACATGTAAATAAATATAAAGCAGTGGATATTAAGCATATTGACTCTGTAATCATGATTACTTTTTCCTGTCATTAAGTGTTGACCTGTATGAATCATGAAAAACCACTGTGCGTGATAATGTTCTCCCACATGACTCCTCACCCTGTAGTGCAGCCTAAAGTCAAAAGTCTAGAATAAAATCTGTCTCATCTGAAGATTAAACATGACCACTAGACCACATTTCTCCAATTTATCAGTTTAAGCATGCTTACTAGTTACTAGTAGCAGTGTGTTCATTGACGGGCTGTCTGATTTGCAGCAGGCTGACAGTTTCCACTGGTTTGGGTTGAGATGGGAAAGTTTATGCCCAGTAGCACACGTATGGGTAGTTGTTGTCCTATTTGTATTGTATTTTGCAGTCTGTCCCACAATGCCCTTGTGACTAGCAGTTAGTCCTCAAGGCAGGTGGAACATTTCAGAAGCCCATTAAATCCAGGCTTGCTAGCATATGAATGACTTGGAGACCTGGAGCTGAGACTGTAAACCTTCGGGTTCTTCTGCCCTGAAGGATTCCATGACCCTCCATCTTCTTTGACAGCACACCCGTTCCTGTATATCTAGTCATGCACTTTCCTCTTTAACTGAATTAAATTTGCTGTACTTTATGGCTGGAAAATCCCTGCATAAAAAGCAGGTGCTACCCCAACTGTGATTCAGCTGTCTGAAATTTTGTCAGTTCAAGGATAAATCTAAAACTGTGGTGATGCAGACACAACTGTTTTCAGTCCCTAATTACATCTCAGTTTTATTCACGGGCTGTTTTTAAATATGATAATCCCTTACGTCCATTTGTGACAGGTAGTAATTCAACACATGAACAGTATACCCTGTTTGTACTATCCATACACACATAGCACAACTAGGAGACTGTTTTAAGGGAGACTGATTAGAACCCTGTGTTCAAACATACTGTTAAAAAGCAAAGAAATATCCCATATGTTTTCATATCCTACACCTAATGTCTGTATAATCATTCTTTTGAAGTATCCTCCCCTGCTTCTGTAGTGAGACAATCCTAGGGAGATGACTGGAAAGTGCAGTACATCATTATTCTGAAAATAGTTTAATACAAACATCAGCATAGATGGAATTGATGGATTAGAGACTGTGAATTGTGGATATCCATGATACTGCTCAAACAATGCTGGAGTTTAAAACGATTGAATAATCTCATTTGTTCCATATTTCAAAAATTCAAACTTCATTATTTTTATGAAGACAAAAGCTACAATGGGAAATATTTTTGTTAGAAAGTGGTCTTCTTATTTTTGTATATATAACAATTTAATTATTCTTTGCAAAGATAAAGTGGTTAATTACAGTTTGGAGCAAAAAGTAAATGTCATTAATTTGTTCAATCAGGTTGTTTAGGAACATAAGACTCTGGGGAATACAAAGTATTTTTTAAAAACTTATAACATTTACCTGTACAATTATCTGATGATGCCTTCTTTGATAAAGCAGAATTTTTCTATTTGTAAATTTGTTAATGTTTAAGAACAATTCTTGTTAGAGACCATTTCTCATGAATGTTTAAAAAATTACTCTTACAACTTCATGAACCTGAAGCCAAGAATTATTAAAATATTCTGCATTAGTGGCTGTTTTATAGGAATAACTAAGAAGCCTTTTTTGGGGATGGATAAAAGATTTAAAATTGTGTCATAAACTTTTGAATTTATTAGAACACAAGAGTGGCTTCCTTTAATTCAGAACTTTTCTGCCTATCTTACTGTGACTTGGTTATAACTGATCCTGGCTGTTAGAATAAGCTTCAACAACACAAATGACTGGCTTGTTCCAGACACCCACCACTGTTTGTATAAAGAAGTGCTTTCTTATCTCAATACTAAATTCAAAGCCGTTTCAGGTTCATTTCTGTCCTATTGCCTTTGTAAAATTGTGCCCTTATGTATTTGCATTTATGCAGGTTCAAGTATTTAGTTGGTATAGGGAGACATCCACAATATCTCGCTAACCATGAAATGTTATCTATTTTAAGATTCTCTGAACTATAACCCAAAAGAAATAAAAAATCACCACACATCTCTTTGGACATTTGCCTGTACTAAAGGTAAACATGCAGTTATACATTGTGTGTAGTAAAATAAAAACAGTGGCAAAAAACATAGTGCAAAAAGAGCTTGTAAAACACTTGCTAAAAAGAAATCTGAAACTATAATTTGTAGTCCACATTTAAATATCAGATCAACAGGTGTGAGATGTATCAGGCTTGGACAGTGGGAACAGGCAACAGCTATAGTGTGCGATATGTCCACCTGTAATGTTGATCTTAATAATTTATTGCATAATATTCTCCTGTGAAAGGATTCCAGATCATATGGAATGGGTGCATTGAATTCTTCACAAAATGACACTTCTGTGCTCAAGCTGTTGGCCCAAAATGGACTAAAGAGATTTGAGAAAACATCTGTTATCACAGTTCACCGTGCTCTGATAATCAGATTGGTTTCCATCTTGAATTCGGCTCCTGGGTGATTGATTGACATTCATGAATCCAAGTTGTTTTTTCTGAGCCTGTACTGTTGTAGAGTACACAACATTCTTGTGCACTAGAATCCCTCAGGAGAAAATAAAATTCAAATGATTAATTGGTTCCAGGAGCACTGGAACTAATTAATCATTTAAACATACCTATATTTGAATTTTCTTTTAAGAAACTATCTTTGACAAATAGTATGCTTGTCAGCATAATGATTCATACTGTAAGGTAAGATCCACAACTTCACTCCAAACATAGCAGAAATAAGTTCTATTAAATACCTGTATGTACTTTGTGCACTTAATATCATAAATGTCTTGTATTTCTGTGTCATTTTCTAATTGTGCTGGTTATTTTTGATACTTTCAAATTAAGGTTTTCTTTGTGGGCCCTTAATGATTATTTATTGTTATGACTAAAATTGAGGTCTCCAAAGTTTATTATGAACTTATTTGTTTTAAGAGAATTTGGCCTGCTGACAGTCTTGCTTAGCTATTTGGTAATAGGTACAGTACAAAACCACATTATAATTGTTTTCTATATTAACTGTTTCGTTAATTAAACTGAAGTATTTTCTTTTCCAGAGTCTAATTGCACAATCCTACTGGAATTTATTCTTAGATATTAAATTATTTTCAAATATGTAGGATTCTTGAGTCAAACAGAACAATGTATTGATGGATTGTACTTACTATCTCCTCTATTCGCCTGCCTAGTGTTCATTGTTTTTCTTATTTCTTGTTGATTTATTAAAGAACAATTTCACTATTCATCAAACTCTGTTTGCTTATTCATTGAGAGAGAGCATCTATCCTATTTGAAATGTGACTGTAATTTTCAGTTCATTTAAAATGCCAAAAAATTAAACAATAACATAATTTATTCCATTATGCTGTTTAATGTCTGTCATGTACATTTTCTGTGAACTGTGGGCTATAACTCCCTCTTCCAGATGTCAGAAAAAAAACATTAAATTATTTAATCTATGTTTTTATCGAAAGCTACGGTTAAAAAAACAGGAATGAAGGAAGAGAAAGTGTGCAATATAGTGGTGGCATTCGCAAGGAGGAACAGCAGATCATGTTATACAGACTTGCTTTTAAACCCTTTAATGAATACTTCTGAGAAAAAGTGTCATATGTATAGACCCCAGCTGTATTCAAATCAGGCACTGCTTTTTTCACTTTTAACACTGCTCAAAAGGAACATCGAGCCAGGAATGCATTGAGCCTTCAGGTTTCTTATCTAAAATGTTTTGATGCATCTACAGCACTTCATTATGGAAATACTTTAAAAAGAAAACATTGAGTGACCATAATAAAAGTACATTTACCGATAGTACCCAACTACCAATAAAACAAAGGGTTGTGAGACCCTTTCCATTCCAAAATGTGGACAATGGCTCTGTGAATCTGCTCTTAAGCTGTGTGGGATAGCTCTTGATGAAGAAACCCATGGCATAATTTAAGAAAATAAGAATAAGCAATCTAACAACAAAAATACTTACCCTAGTTTTTCATGCTACTCATAATGCTGCATTTTAATTTGTATTTCCCTGTCATATTTTATTTGTTCTTCTGTTTTCACAGTATACAATGGATGAGTTTTTTTGTGCCTTAGAGGTCACCTTTTATACACTGGAAGAAAGATTATGAATAGTTCATAGCCATTGCAAAGGATTTAATTCAAATATCACTAGTTAGGAGTTAGGCTAGAACATGGGTTCTGTTACATGAAACTGACACTGTTTCACAGTTAGTCTGTAAAACAAGGTGAAGAAGAAAGGGCTGCTTAAACAGTTTAAAAATTAGGAATGCATTATTGTAGTACCTGAGCACGAATCAATTCAAATGCAAATTTAATGAGACAGACTGGGGCACAATGTGCTAGTGAAAAATTAAAAACCTGAATAGAATTTAGATGGCTTGGATCATATATGGAATGATATATATTTCTCATTTATTCATGCAGAGATTGGATATTCCAGATTTATAGCAAGGTATGTAACACTTTAATAGATGATTACACATTTTTTTCTGTATCATATGTGACGATGCAAATATATCATTTCAAGTCATTAAACCTGCAGTAGTTATCATCTGTTTTTTTTATACTCGATTTGAGATACCTCTGACTTTGATAGTCACTTGAATAAATGGACAGATCAAATGGGGGATAGTTTTTTTTCTAAAATAATGCAAGACTGAAAAATAAAAAGGCACATCTTCTACATGCATTTTTGTAAGGAGGTGGAGAGCAATTGCTTAAGATACATCTCTTCAATTGACGTCATGCTGTTAATCAGAAATAATTTAGAGCCATATCCCACATTATCTCACTGTCTGCAAAATATGAGGCCATTGAGCTTCAAAAAATGTAACATTTTACTGTTATCCTGATACCTTGCTTCCTGAAGGTGACTGAAGGCCAGGTAAGCCCTTTCCAAATTTACATTTCTGTTAAAAACAGACCCTTGCAATAGGGCACTGAATAGAAATGATGACTCTGTACCTTAAATTACATTTATATTACAGATTAACAATAATTCTAAATTACAGCCTGCAATTAATTTTATAATGAATAGAATCAATGTGCAATGCTGGAGCTGAAGTTGAATCAAACTGCTTCCTGCGTTTGATTCCTGCCTCGGCCATCCGTTTGTGTAGAGTTTGCACACTGTTGTCTTGTTTGCAGTGTTTTTTTTTCTCCAGGGGGCTTTGGTTGTCTTAAAATTCCTAAAAACATGTTGTCCGAGTTTGTCCTTAGACATAAACTACGGACTGAAACTGAGATTTGGACATCTATGTCCAAAGAAAAATCCCTTTTAAGAAACTATGAAAACTATTCAGTGAAAGAAAATTTTTCGTTCACTGAATTGTCAGGAATTCTTTGGTTTACAAATTTTTCCTACTATAGAACTGAATTGGAAAGCCATTTTTAGACTATTTAGGTTCCCATGGCAAAACAATATGAAAATCTACAAAGCTGTCATACTTTAATGTTCAGAGTGTCATTTTTTGTTCATTAATGCAGGACTTGCTAGTTAGAACTGTATTTAATACATACTGTGAATATATAAATGGCAGTGAATCCTGAATGTTAAAGGATATCCTCATAAATAATAATGTTACATAATTTAAAAATACACCTGTTAACAAAAGTGTCCGTTTTTGTTTTGCCTGTTTTTCAGGGCAAAAAGGGGGATAACAACCCATTTTGTAATAATTTGTGTATAATAAGATTACTAACTCTTTTCACACTATAACTTGTTTAATTTCTTTTTAAAAAAGTAAATTGTATAATTTGACTTTCTCCTAGACTAACTATTTGTGATTGTTCACTTTTATTTGTTACTGTTACCATATTTGTGTTTTCTTACAAAGACAGTGGTAAAGTTTTCATAATAATGTTTTCCATTTAAAGAAGTTACAAGGTGTTGAATCACCTCTAAGGGTGAACAATGCATAAAACATTAGTTAGGTTTTACAGCTTGCCGCAAGGGTTGTGTTGTAATACATCGTTGTGATAATCACATGACTCGTGTTTTAGGACAGTACCAAGCAATTGTGTATTCTTCAGCAAACAATAGATTGAGACAGAACAGAGTGAAAATATTCAGTGATTGTGACTTTCTAGTTTTAGCAATAAAGCAAGAGGTCTTGCTGGAAATTCATAATAATATTTTTGTATTCCTTTTTGTTGCATCACAGTTGAGTGTTCTTTTTTCTTTATTAGTCTTGCACTGAAACTTTTCTAAACACTGCTATATTGTTTTTGTTTGGATCTGTATTGCATGTTTGATAGATTCTTTACTAACAGGAACACACGGATATTATCTTGCAAGATATTGATTCTGCTTCCGTCATTTAACTATAGCTCCTTTTTTCTTGTTTTGGAAGTAAAATGGTATAATGGTTTGGTTAACACCTCATTACTGTTTAGTGCAAAAATAGGAACCTTTAATAAACAAATGTTTAAATATATAATTTACATTTGACTTCTCAATTCCTTTGGAAAGGAACCAGTCTACACCACATGGTCATTGTGTAAACTAATATTTTACTGTTATTGTACCAATTTAATGTTTGTCTAGGTAAAAGTCACAGAATAAGATTAAAAGAGTCAAGGAATAAGATTAAAACAAATTGAATTCAGATTTTACATACATTACCTTAATCACTTTGACATATCAATTTAATCAATTATCCTTATTTTGTCTCATTTTTGGTCCAGAGTCCTAGATTATCACCAGATGATTTGATGCATTATGCAAATGCCAAGTACAAAAACAAAGTGTGTGGGGAAATTGTGACATCCTATTGAACATTGAGAGAGTCTTGTATATATATTTGTTGATTTTTTTGTGTCTGACCAAGTGTATGAACTACTGTCCTTACAACCATGAATCATGAAGGAATTGAAATTTGTTATATTCACATTCTACTGCACTTATTCAATACAAAAACCAGAAAGAAAGGTAGATAGAGTATATGAAGCAAATTGGGAAAGTCCTAAATGAATGCATCCCAATACATGTATTTGCAACCGGAAACCTGAAGTAGTTTAGGTGCAAAAACTCCTTAATGAGCCACAATTGAGTGGTCACTGCATTTAATAATAGTGCATCACATGATATCAGAATAATAACACCTATCTTTTTTAAAGTCTCTCAGTCAGGTAGTGCATTTCAAGCAATGATTCTTGGAGCTCTCAAAACCACTCAATATGAGTTTTTTTAAAGCTCCTGAGTTGTATAAAGGGTAGAAAATACATTTCAAATGTACCTAATACCTTTTAATATCTCCTTGAATATGGTGACGTCAATCATTAAGAAGTGTAAGACACCCAAACACTGCCTTGATCAGGTCAAGACTATCCTGGTCACTCCACAAAGGGAGCTTGTATGGAGCTGAAAAAATAATATCTTAGTCCCACACAGAGTTTTCAACAAAGCATTCAAGTGATATTGCAAACATGTGGCAAAATGTTTTGAGGTCAGAGAAAATAAAAATGGACCTTATTTGTCTAAATTGAAAGTGTCACATCAGATACAATCCCAAAATAGTGCATCACTTAGTCAACACTATTCATTCTGTCTAGCAGCATGGTAGCAGCCTAATATTATATTTCTACTTCACATTAATAGTGTCAGGAAACCTTATCAAGACTGATGGGAACATACAGTAGGTACTGGTAAATCTTAGAGGAAACTGGTTACAGACCTTACACGACAACTAAACTTTATCTTTTAACAGCACAATGATGTAAAGTACAAAAACACAGCTAAACTGGTGTGATTTAAGAACAGAAAAATTAATAAATAAGTGCTTAAGTCAGATCCGCAAACAATTTGACAAATCTACCTTGTAGAATGGGCAGAAATTGCAGAAAAAGTTGGTAGAGACCCATAAATATTTGCAACTATATGTGCTGCTAAGGGATGTTCCTCTATTATTGTGTTCACGGTTCTGAACTTAGGAAATCAAAATATTTCACTTGTTGTCTTTAGTTTGTACCAAAATTTGCTGGAAATTATCTTACTCTTAGAAATCTACAGTTTGAGCATTCAGGTTTTTAATAAAATATTAAGTTTAAAAAATGTGTTTGCATCATTTTATAATTTCACAAAATGAGACACCAAAAAGAAGGGTCTGATACTTTTGAAAAGAGCTGTGCTATTTTTCATTTGTCAAATTACATAATTTTATTCAGGTATAATTCTTTTGACTATGAAGGTAAACTGCATACTCTGCAGTTACTGTACATTACATTAATTACAAGCCAATAGGAGGTGTTTCCCATTTCCTGTAATGTATATCCTGCTGTGCCTTGTTTCAGACTTGTGGTGATGTTGTTCCATTGCTTTGATTCAGGATTTTCTACATAAACCATCTGAGTCTTAGTCCTCCAAGGAGTCCATGGCACCTGAAAGGTTCCATGGAATTTAATTAGGTATTATTTACAAACACTAAGAATATTTTAACTGTTTCTGAACCTGGTTTTTACCCTAATTAACTTTTTTGTCGATGACTGTATTTTCATTTACTTGACTGTCCTGAAAAAAAATTATACCTGAGGTGTCAAGTAGTTGCCTGCCTGAAATATAATTTATGATGGGTAATGCTGAAAACTGTTCTTTGGCAGATATACCAAACAGTAAAAATCATGTTGTAAAAGGTTTATGCACATTGCGAAATGTTCTTAAAGTTTCTTCATGAGAAGGGTGGAGGACAGTATGTGTCTATCACACAGGAGAAAGACAAAAGGCTGAAGGCAGCATAAGAGGCACAAGGCGCTCTCTTCTTGAGTGGCAAATGGGCTGTAGATTTGGAATCTGAAACATTGAACTGTTTGCATAAGGGCAAATGGTGCCTTGCTGCAGTTGGGAGCCTTTCCAGTATTTACAGTGCAGTCATGTTAGGGGCTAACAATGCCTGAGAAGCTTCCATAGCTGTGTAATGTGGCATAGCAGATTGAGTTAGACATGGGCTTAGATACAGAACACCCCTTCAGACACTGCGGAGTAAACAATTATTCATCTAGAAGATTAGCTTATTACAACTCTAGTTTATGAGAAAGTATTTCAGGTTAAGGCGTGACTGAACAAGAATTCTGCTTTCTTATTATTGTTTATAGTAAAGTTTCCTAGAGCTGCCTAGCAAATCAATTAATTCTGATTCATGTTTCTGTTATTTATGTGTAGTACATATTAGTGAGTTTTCATTTGTGTCATTTGTATAAGATTATGTTTCAAATCTTTTCTCAAAACTTTGTTTCAACTAGTACATATCATACAACCATTGTAATGATGACATACAGTACTAATCTTCCTAAATCTGGCAGGCACAATTACCTTATTTGCAGATTCAGTTTCAATCAGAACAATGCTCAAACAGCTCTGCTGTCCTTGTTCTGGGGATAACTATTGTTAAAGGGAAACTGAAACGGTATTTTCCTATTTCGGGGTTAGAAAGAATTAGCATTGCCGAGTACATTTCAAACTGAAATAAAAGTATAATGTTAAAAGTAAAACTTGTAAACCCTCCAATTTACACCACAAATTAGACCAAATTTCCAGGTATGTGCAGCGCCATGTTCTGTGTTTCAGGCATAATATCAAAGGCAACAAAGCTTCTTGTGATGTGTGAGACCCTATGGCATTGTAAGCAATCTGACAATGAAAACATCTCTTTAAGTCCACTAGAAATATTGTTTTCGATTTCAACACAGTCTTGCCGAAAAATGCTACTTACCTGTTAACTCTGCATGCAGATCATGTTGGAACATTTCTGTGATGAAATGCCTGCTGCACAACCTGTTTTTATGCGCTTGTACATCACATTAGTCATTATGGAGACTAGTGAGCAGAAAGGGCTGAATCATGTCGCAATTTGTGGGAACTCAAATGTGAGTTTGCAATAAAATGGTGAGTTACAGTATTTTCACAAAGTTCATGATTTTGTGTAATTTGAAATTTGTCTTTTTTTCTATAGTGTCAATTAATTTAGTTTGTTACTGAGATTTAATAACAGGTCTGAGAAATTGGGAACAGGACAATGTGCATTGATGTACTGTAGGCCAGAATGCTCTGAATGATTTGTGCTGTCTGTATTTATCCTGTAAATGCTGGACGTTTAACTTTTTAACAGCAATTGGAGTATGCTTTATGTTGCTAGAGGTTCCTTCATGGAATGTATCTTCTAAAACTGACAGGATGGGGGTATTGTAACCACCTTTTCTGCATTATGCATCCAAACCAGACTGAGTCTTTCCTTCACAGTGTACTTTGGCATCATTCCATGCACCACTCTTTTACAAAGAAGAACATTGTTGGTTCATTTCTCTTTTTGATACTTTTCAAAGTTAAGCATTTTAATAATTGATGACAGAAAAAAACACAGAGTACACTAAAATCTGTTTTCCCTAATATCAATTTTGAAGAATTTAAAAGGAACAAGTAATAGGTTAATTCCATGCTAAAAAAGGAGAAAGAAAACACAACGTTTCTTCAAGTGTGTACATCATTGACTCAATGTACAATGTACTCGCTAATGTACATTGTACATTACAATGATGTAATGATGTACATTGACACCTGAAGAAGGCTCCATGGCCGAAACGTTGTGTTTTCTTTCTTCTTTTTTCCATATGGAATAAACCTATTACTTGTTCCTTTGCAGCCTACACATGCTGACGCAGCTACCCACCTGAACTACTTGAAGAATTTAATCTGTTTTGCCATTAAGATTCAGTATAAAAATGGTATTTTTTTACAGTAACTAAAATTTGTAAAAATAAGCATCTTGGCGTACCAAGTGAAACATTAATTTACTTGAAGGCTTTCATAGAGTGAAGAATAACATGAATGTATACTTTATAGCTGGTGTCATTTAAATTTATTTTCAAAGAAAGGTATTGTGTGCTTTATAGAATTATTTTAAAAATGAAACACATGTATTGAATATATTCTGTGATTGCTAACAGTCAAAATAAGATGAAAGGTAGTATTTTACTTTTATTGGTTCTATAAAAGAAAAATTAGAATAAATATAAACAGATTATATTTAATTGATTTATTAAATACTGATAACTTTTTTTTTCATTTTCAGTATAGTATACATTATACATTCAGCACACATTTTCAGTAATTTTTTGGGGGATGATTGTGTTTCCCACAACAAAGGTGAAAATTCCAATTATTGAACTTCTTTTCTATTTTATTAATGTTTTTAGTGACATTATCCCTCCCCCCCTCCAACGGCAGGCAGAGCGACAAGCCGGTTGGAGTATTCTCAGTCCCATTTACTGGCAACGTCAGCTCAAAGATTTGGTTCAAACCACCAAATAGAGACAGGCGTGCCGACAAGCGGACCCTGCTGATGCGGGATTAACACTAGGATGAGAGAGAGAGAGTGACATTATCCCCTTATTTTCTTTACTCAAAGCAGAGTTCTCATTTACATTATTTTGTGTTCTAGTACATGTGTTTTTTTAAATTTCAGTCTGGTTTTGCTGACTTCAGGTTAGCAGTGATTGATGGCTGAAATGTTACTTTCCGGTTTTTATATTTTTGAATCCTTACAGAACCAAGTCCTTATGTATGCCTATGTTTTGTAATTAAACCAGATGTTCAGCACACTTAAGCACTCCTCTGACTTGCACTTTGCCACTGTCCTGTTCTTGTAAGATTTATTATGATTGATCCTGTAATTTTCTCTTAACACAGGCTTTCTTGCATAACTAGGCTCACCTCCAATTTATCAACAAAAGAATTAGGCGACGTGTGTGTGTGATGAGGATGGGGGAGGGGGATCAGTTAAAACCTCACTTCTGTTTAATTAGATGATTTTACATTAAGGCAGGCGTGGGGGGTTTGGTATGTGGAATGTTTTTTTTTATTGTCGGCATACAATGGTGGGCAGTCTCTTATCTAAATCCTCATGGGTAGTCATGCTGCAACAGTTCCATGCACAGCCCAGTGAACTGCCTCTGTCTGCTCTCCCTTTTCCTCCTCTTTTGTCAGCTCCTGCGCTCTGCCTTCAAAACCCCCTCTGCCAGGATTTTAATAAAGCCCAGCTGATTACTGAATTCATCTACTGCTTACATACATATCTCATTCTCCAGCAAGGAAGTTAAGTCTTCTGTATTTGGTGCTGAAACAATGAATAGTGCTTTAAAAACTCAAATACTCAAAGTACACAGGGTCAAAATGAACATTAATGTTTCTAACTTCCATCAGGGTTTTTAATTTCAGCACCTTCAACAACAACACTGAAATCACCAGCTTTGTTTAGCTGTTGTTGGGGGTCATTAAACCTAACTTAGTCTTGCCACAGTTTAGCTTAGGAAAGATGCAACAGAACAAGTACTGTATTAGAAGAGGTATTAGAGGGGCTAGTAGGGGGCGCTCACCCTGAGGATTGTGTGGGTTCTAATGCCCCAGTATAGTGACGGGGACACTATACCGTATAAAAGGTGCTGTCCTTTGGATGAGACTTTACCAATCATGGCCTCCTAATAATCCCCATCTGTGAATTGGCTTTGATACTCTGTTCTCCTCCCCACTGATAGTGGTGAGTGTACTGTGGTGAGTGTACTGGTGCACTATGGCTGCCCTTGCATTGAGGGGAGCCACATTACTTGTAAAGTGCTTTGAGTGGAGTGTCCAAAAAAGTGCTATATAAGTATAAGTTATTATTATTATTAATAATATTATTGTTAATAATATTATTATTAATAATAATTATTAATTATTAATTATATGTTAATAATGTGGCTCCTTCACCTCACTGGTGAAGTTTTATTGCCTTGTTCTAAATCGCAGAACTGGCTCTGCGCATACCTGGAAATGTAATATATTTTGTGATATAAATTGGAGGTTTTACACATTACTGTGTAAATTTTACTCTCATTGAAATGCACTTATCAATGTCGATTCTTGCTAATCTCGAAAAAAATTAAATATTGCATTGCAGTTCCCCTTTAATATCCAACAGGCATCTGTAACTTTCCTTATCCATAGCAGTAGAATCCAATTTAGTTTGCTACTAAATCTTACTGTCATCAGCATTAACACTGAAACCCAAGTGCAAACATATTTACTAAATGGAAAAGACATATAAAACTGGGATGTCATCAGATTTAAAAGTCAGGATTTCTGGATTTGCTCTTATTTGCCAAATAAAAACAAACCAGTGGATAGATTGGTCCATACATTTTCAGTAAATGCTCAGGCCAATACAAGGCTACGGTGAGCCAGAGTCTAGCCTTGCAGTCAATGATACACATGCACACGAGGGACAATTATTTAGGACAATTATGTTAGCATAATGTTGCCTTAAACTGAATTGTTACCCAAATGTGAGAATCTTACTTATTCTTTGTGCTCTCCTTTCTTCTTGTCCTGCTACAAATGAAATATTTAGCTTTTAAAAAGAATGTAGTAGGGTGTCTTTTTAGGTGTGCGTAAATCTGGAACAACCTGAATAAACCCACAGAGCTACAGAGAGAACATACAAACTCCACACAGAAGACTTTAGAGCTGTGAAGCAGTAGTGCTCAGTGCCACTTCACTATGCGGTCAAGGGGAGTACTAGTAATTCCTAAATACAGTAATTTTCCATATGAACCTGTAAAATTCCATGATTGACAGAAAGCTGACAGATTCTACTTAAATCCTGAAGGGGCAGAATATTGGGAGACTCGAAGCTGGAACGATCACCAAGTCATTCACAGCCTTAACAAGCGCTGTTTCAGTACTATATCTTTGTCTGAACCCTGAGTGGAACAGTTCAAACACCTCATTAGGGACAAAATAAAAGTGTAATTTGAGATGTGACGACAGGTCCCAGAATTTTTGCAGAAAGGGTATATTGGAAATATAACAGTACTTATTATAGTCTCTATGGTCCAGACTAGGGATTTCTTTTTGACACAGTTGTGAGGGTAGCAGGTGTTAAGCCTGGAGGTACAAAACCTAGCCTCAAGGACTTCTTGATTAAAGAGCAGAGAAACTAGATTTGGGTAGAGTTGTAGGAATAAAATCCAAAACACAGTGAGTAAGTGTCACGTTTTTGCTGCCAACACATACTGTAAGTAGCATCCACAGCAGTAAATAGCGAAAGTCAAACATGTGAGAGCAGGAAGATGCGTAGTTGACATCCCTTTTAGACTGTAGAAACATTTAAAAGATAAAAACTAAAGTTAAGATGTTCTTCAAATAAAAGTTTATTATTATGTATTATTTTGAAACATTGTTATCAAAAGATACCTGGGACAGATTCCTTCTACAAGAATTCTCACATCTCACAATTCTTAGGCTGACTGTCTTAGAGCAACTGGATTTTCATGTGCTGTAACCACATAAATTCACCATGAATGGATCATATATTAGAAGTTGTCTTTGCTGCCAAATCACATCAGCAGTTATCTAATAATGCTGTAAGAGGAAGGTGAAACCTGAGTTTTGAAAACTCAGGCATCAGCCAGCATATTTCTTTCTCCTGGGATTCACTTTGGAGTTTATACTGTATATGGTGTACTTCTAGCAAGGCTAGAGATCAAACATAAAGTAAAGTATTTCAGAGAGACCAAAATTAACGACTGTCAGTTTGTTGCACTAGAATAAAACTGAGCAAATGAGGTGTCATAACAGAATTGTTATAAAATTTCATTTTCCACAAAAAATAATTTTACGTCAACACTTGCAAACTATGTTAAAATTGAATTTGATTACCTAGGCATTTTGTGTACCTTTTTATTGATGATAAGATAATTGCATAATAAAATACAAAACTCTTTTTTAATGACAGCAGAAATAGTAGGCAGAATAATCCCTGAGGGTCTGACATATTTTGACAGGTCAGAATCTAAGAAGAAAGAATCCAAGGTGTTAAAAGATTATTCTGTCATAAATTTTTTAAAGAAAATCTTGATATATTAAAATTGTAATTTTGGCAGAATATCAAAGAAAACAGCCTGCATGTTAAAGAAATTATACAAAGACAGCCTTGGTATATGGGCTGTAGTAATGGACAGTTTTAGGGCACATCAAAATGTGTAGACTTCTTATTGACAGTATAAGATTAAGTCAGATTATCTTATTGTTATCGACATACCTGCTTTAAAGTCTTATTCACACTGAGTAATATTCTTCAAGGCAGACATGAAAATCCCATAATTTAGCAGTGCAAGACATGCTCTCACTTTAAGTTAATTTTACTTTAGACTGTTGTTTGCCTTCTGCCTTCTGTCTGTTTTTGTTTTGTATCAGATCTGCAAAGAAGGTTACCAGGCAATTATCTGTTTCTTGTGTTGTCTGTTGGTAAGAAGTAGGCTTGTGCTTTTATCTGTAGCTTTGCTCTTCCCATGTAAACTTATTGAAACTATAATTATAAATAAACTAGGGATTCATTTGTAAGTAAGATTCTAGGGGCCATTCATCATGAATTTAGAAAAGGCAGGTCACACATAACTAAAGTAACAGCAATAATGGATACAAACAGACAATATTTTATGATGATCCATTAAGATTTTAAGAAGGCTTTTCATAAAGATCTTTATCAAATTTAATTCTTAAATTGCAAACAATTAGTCTCAAGGTTGGATATGCTTTTCAGTTTATAACTGGTTATTTAAATTAGAAAAAGAGTGCAGGTAAGAGGTGAATGCTAAAAAATGTGAAATGGGATTTGTGGATGGACAGGGATCTGCATTAGGTCATTGCTCTTTCTGATTTACACCAGTCTAGATGCTCCAAAGGAAATTCAGAGACAAATTGCCAGACTAGGCAAACACCTGAAACATACCATTTCATGTACTGTAGGTACAGTAGTACAAACATGTAGCGTAATGAGCATAAAAAATAAACCTATCACTCTATTACCATATATATGTTTTCAGAAAAATAAATTAAATTACATTTTGTTATTAATTAAAATTATAATTGTTTTAGTAATTGATCATTCATGGCAGACTATGTTACACTTCGTTGCATAAGGACTAAATTACCACATTAGTCTGTAGGTTAATTGGGCACAGGTGATGCGGTGATTAAACATGTTGAATTTCAACTTCGTGAAAATCAGGAACAGAAACACTGTAAGAAAACAAAGTCCCTCCTTATCAGGAGACTATCTCCTTCATAACATCAGTGTGTTGATGGCTGGACTTCAAAGTCCATGCTCTGTCACTTGCCCTCTGGGATGTTTAACTCCGGCAATGTTTAACCTGACAAGATGTAATAGCCAAACGCAATCCATTAGTGGTATTCAAAATTGATAGGAAGGTCCAGATGTGTTGGTTTGGACAGAAATGCCTGGTCTGGACAGAGCTCCCCTTGTAGTGATTGATAGTGAAATGACTGTATGACAGTCCTAGAACCTCACTTGCTTCCCTTGTTACAAACGTGTCCAGACATAATAACAGCCCAGCAGGAGCACACATGTCCACATGTTGTTTGTGATGGATGTTCTACTTACCAGAACTGAGCTCCACTGAGCATCATTGGGAAGAGCTGGGCTGACACTAGTATATAGGGCTTGGAGACCAACATATTCAGGCCTAATGAAACTAAAGGAATAGAATCCCACAAGACAGCAACCTGGTGCAAAACATGCATCAGAAATTTACACTTTGTATTTCTTCTGATGATTGCCACGGACACTGCTTGTCTTTGACATTCACTTTATACCCCCTGTAGATGCTTATACAAATAAGTCTGAATATTAATCAGCATGATTAATTTATCACAGAGGTAAACACTGCTGCCTTGCAGCACTGGGGCCCTGAGTCCAATTCTGGACCTGGGGTGCTATCTGTGTGGAGTTTGTATGTTTGCATGGATTTCCTCTGGGTGCTCTGGTTTCTTGCCACAATTCTTCACAATAGTGGCAGGTTAATTGGCTTCTGGGAAAATTGGCCCTAGGTGTGACTGTGTTTCTGTGTCTGCCCTGCGATGGGCAGGTGTCCTGTCTAGGTTTTACCCTGCCTTGTGCCTGTTGCTTGCTGGAATAGGCTTCCGCTCCCCAGCGACCCTGAATTAGAAGAAGCAGTTAGAAAATGGATGGAGGGATGTCTGGATGTCTTCTCACTGAAGTGACCCACTACAAAAATTATTGATTTAATGATTTCTGATTTGCCATTCTGAATTTGTTGCCATTATACAGTACGTTTACAGTTTCATTTGATGATTATGATAAGAATCAATATAAAATGTACATAGATAAACCAAATACATTTTAGTAGCTTGTGAGCTACAAAAAGAAATATTACATGACATTATATATAAATATATTTTTATTAATATTCCTATATTAAGGAATTTGGTATATTTTGCCTTTTATGGATACCTAATGCTTAATACTGCCAATCAAAAATTATTTTTATTTTCTTCATTTTACAAACTGTGAGCTTTATAGTTCTGAGTTTTACTGTTTGAACTCTTTTACTTTTCTTGAATGAGATGCATTCATTCATCTTCTACAGTAGTGTACAGATGGGGCAGTGTGTGTTTGGCAAGTTTTTAAAGCAGTCTTATTCATTCAGTGGCTCTTTTTGTTTCCCCCCAGAAACACTTAAAAAAAATTCAGAAGGATTTCCTTTGTGAAACAGGTGTCATCCTTGTGCATTAAACAGGGTGATAAGGTGACTCTTTTGAAGTAATCAGATAGCAAAATATTTGAATATCATAAACTGAATTTGCCTGTGATTTTATTAAATTACAAAGAATGTCTTGAAATATAAATGAGAGGTTTATATGCCATATGTGTATCATGAACCAACTAAAACAACCATCAAATTATCATAGGTTATTATAAAAATATAATTTTCATGCTACCTTTATGTAAGTGTTATCAATGTTGTTACAATAGTCATTTATGATATTGAAATAAATAAATAATTTTTAAAATCCCATCGTGTGATGACTTAGGTCACCTGTACCAGTGCACCTGTACCTTTTTCAAATTCATTGTCTTTTTTTCTTGTGCCTGTCCTCAGGGTGACAAAAGGAGTGGATCTGCTACAGTTAGCTTCTATCTGATGAAGAATGTACTAATTGTCTGCTTGAAGATGTCAGCCCATGAGTTATAAAAAAAGGAGAATCTAATCCAAACAGAAAGTGGTAACTGTGCTTGCACTGTGCCTGCAGTTTTAATTCAATCAATAGTCTTGATCCAAGACAAGCCTGGAGTGCTTTAAAAGAAAATTCTCATCTCCTGCACAATAACCAGCCTTGATGACTTACAGGAAAAGCCTTCTCTCTAGTACCAGGGGTAAAGTTTCGAAGACAACTTAAGATTGCAGTTTGAGTGCATGTTGCAGCAGGCAATCATATTTAACAAAGCTTTAGAGGGAGTGTGCCTGGAAGATTTATATCTATTTCTGAAGATTAGTTTTGCCATTAAAATCATCCAGGTGTGTAAGAGGGATGCTTCCTTTCGCTGAGGGAGACATTGCACTGTAAAGGACCCAGATTCTGTTTCTGTTCCACTAAAAAAAACTAAATACTTTTACAGGCATATCTCTCACAAATTTCCCAAAATCCAACCACTCAGAAAATGCTCAAGTACATTTTCAGCCAATGTATCCAGTGAAATTCAAGATTATGCTCTAGTCTAAACTAATGTTAGTAACACAAGAAGAGAAAAAAACCTTTTAAAAGAAAATCAAACATTTGCTTGTCTACAGTTCTGTTGGAAGGGGCTTAACCTTACCTGGTTTTGGCAAGGTTTCCAGGAGAACCTTCAGTAAGTGCTTATTTGGCACACAATGATTAGGGATACAATAATGTTCGCAATTGGCACTGAATCAGAATGTTTCTATTTATTGCAGTTTACTGTGGAAATATTGAGCCCTGAAATTCATCATTCACCTATACAAATGATTGTTTATATATTTAATTGTGTTATGAAGAACTATATATCAAACATAAAGGAAGAAATTAAACACAAATTGTTAACAAACGCTGACCCTCACTTCATTTACAACAACTACACAGCAGGTAAAAGACATGAAAATATGAAAATAAATTCCAGGGGTGCAAAAGAAAGTAATCTAGAAATTAACAGAGTGAATGTTAATTGTAATTTGTGGTGTTAAATGCAGTTTTTGTTCATCAGGTGCAAGACCTTGATTTGTGGGCAAAGATCTGCACTAAAACTAACCCCTAAGCATAAATAACACTCTTGGAAAGCTCAAAATGAAATAAATAATCCTACCTGGAATCACCCTCCCACTGTTGCCAGTGGTTTTCTGCTTTCTTTGGCACATGCTGTGTATTTGAGCCAAATCAACTAAAACACCTTGAGGTTTGGCAAGGTGAAACAGCAATATTTGAAAATATACAAGTGTTTGACGACAACAGCACAGTGAGAATATGGGACTTTCTGTGGAGTAGTTCAATAATTGAACTAGGATGTTATCTAGTTCTGGAGAAGCATGACAGATTTCCAACAAAGGTAGAAGTTGCCATATGATACTTTACAGTACCTGTCAACAATGTGAACATGGAATGTGCCTTGTCATTAAAAAATGTGTGCTGGGATAGCATATGCCTAAGAAAAAATGACAATGTATTATACCCAAATTGCTTCAGTTTGTAACGGGATTTCACCAAAAAGAGATAAGGAAGTTCTTTCATTTTTCATTTTTATGTTGACAAGTGAAGAAAAACTACTATGGTAAAGAACTTTATAATATTTATATTGTTACACTTTTGTGTCACACTGTCCATTCTGTGCCTTTTTTTTAAGTTTACTGGTTTGCCCTGTGATCTTTGTCGAATTTTGCTGTAACAGAATTTATTATTCATCTGAAAGATAAGAGTTCAGATGTAGTGAATTTGGTCTTTTGAAAAAGTATATGTTATATTTGTATTATCATACAGCATGATATAGCTAAGGTGATATATGATATGTCCTTTAATAAAAATGGTGTAGTGTACTGTGGCCCTTTAGAGACTGTGACTTGATTGTTGGATTAAGAGCTATTATGTACTAGTGCTACATTCCATTTAGCTTACATCCTACCTTTGTGTTCTTATTTCTGTAATTAGATATCTTTGACATATTTTAGCACAGTGATGTAAAAATATTGACACTCTTTGGGACTCAATGCACACCACTAACACCATTCAAAATATGAGAAAACAGTACAGAAAAGAGTATACATTAGGTACAGTTACAACTGAAATCTCTCCACTTACATGTCATATTTATATCCTTCCTGAGCTGCATTATCTCCTTCAGAAAGATAGACGTTGTCAATTTACAGAGAAAAAGTGATAAGGATAAAATAAGGAAACTGATGTGGCAATATATTTTTTTTTATTTTTTTTACAGTGGTTCATGTGGGAGCTTCAATGGACATGTAGCTATTTTGTATGTCATACTATTTCTAGATGAAAAGATGTACACTATTCAGGCAACAGTAGAGAAAGTAAATGTAGTGGTGTATGTTTGCAGAAGTTGTAAGGTGTGTACCGATTTTCCTCTGATTTGATGATTTTCTGATGCCGAGATTAGAAATGTTTCAGTTATTTAAGTTATTGAAGAAATCTGTGCCTTTTTGAAGTAACATAAAACAAACACACACCTGTTCTTTTGCAGTCTCACCAGATGTTTACCAACCTTTATGGAAACCTTGGTTGTTGAGGGAATTCTGAGCTTTGATAAATGGCTGTTTTAGGCTGGTATAAGCAAATCACACAGCACAAGTACTGTATGTGTCTACAGAGTTGGCACATTTTAGAAAAATACATAGACAATTGAAGGGGGTAGTTCATTTAATTGCCAAAGATTTAATTGTTTTTTTAAATTACTTTTTTCACTTTTCATTGTATACTCTTACTTTGTTTCTTACTTATAAAGAAATACTTTTCTTGACTTGAACTGTGGACAGGTACATGATAGAAAGTTTCACTAACTTTTCATGAATCGTTTTTACATCTTAGGATTCACATAAGGCTTACAAAGTATACCTGTAATATCATTAGGATGTAAGTAGCACTAGTTCCATCAAGAACTTAATAAATTGATGGTGGAACAGAAAGGATGGATATTACATCTAATATAGATCTTCTAATCTTTTGGGCACAACATTTGAGAATACTCTGTCTGTGTAAAGGTACTACAGAAACCAGCAACTGCCTGAAGTAAATCAGTCCTTTGCCTTGAAAATGAAACACTGTTTTGTTTGTGGTTGATTCGTTGACTCAATAGATACAAAGGACCTAGTCCTTGGTTTACGTCCAAGGTTTATAAAGGAATTCCAAACAACTTTTATTGATCTACAATTCCCTATGCAAAAAACAGTCTCTAGAACTGTCTTTTCACACGAGGGTGAAGCAAGCAGAGTGCAGGTCTGTGACCTTTTAGGCAAGTCTCACAAGCCCAGATCTTTCAGGATTATCAATAAGTATCTGAAATGAAACTTTGAAGCCTTTTTCTATTTGTTTACATTTGAGATATGACACTGTCCTTTCAGGTGTTCTTAATTTCATCACTTACATCCACTGTTATATGAGCTCCGTCAAAGAGCTGTGAAGACAGAAACAATAGTAGGAAATCTAAAGCTAAATGGACTGTATCTTCTTCATAGTATTCCATAAAAAATAAATAAAAGTTGGACAATTAATAGAATTTCTATTTACTGAGTGTTATAAAAAAACAAAGTAATAGCAACCTGGCAATGCACTACAGTGCATTCATTAAATAGACTCTGACAATTACACAACAAATGTGTAATGGGCACTGATCTATTGGTCACACTCAAGTCTTTATTCTTGTCAGCTAGCAGGAGTGGAAGTGCTTTTTAAAGTCATTTAGATTCAGAAGGATTGTGTTCCTGCAGCTATGTGTATAACTGCCACTGAGCAGCTCCCTGGAAAAGAGAAACTGCCACACAGCTCTGCATAATTAATAGTATTATAAGATTCCTTTGTTCTTGATTGAAGTTGGAGCAGATAGCTTAACAGTCTGTCATTAACGATTCTGATACTATGACATTAGCTATGAATTAGGTTGTTCTTGCCTATTTGATACCAGACTCCCACTACTTGTTTTTATTTCCTTAAAGCTCATGATTGAATTTTTTAGAGAATCATGATACTGCACTGTTCCAACTTCATGACTCATTTGAAATCTTTGATGGATAGGAAAATCCACATAGCACTGGAAAATTCTGTAGTGGGAGCCAAATCAGTTATCTAGTTTCTTTTATAAAGCTGCAAAAATTACATAAAGTTGTATTAAATAATGGATACCAAAAGTGAAAAATAAAGATCATGTTTTGTACTACACCTTTTTATAAAACAATGGTTGGTCAAATGTAACTGCAAAATATGCTTATTTTCTTATCAGTGAAGTACAAATGACATTATTCATGGATATATACTGATACTGTATTTTACAAAAAGGTAGATATGAAAGAAAATCTGCCTGGGCGTTTCTGTGTAACTGGCTGCATTTCAGTGTTTGACTGCATAATTCTGGCTGCAGCTTAAATCCTTTTGGTGTGCCGTCTTTTCCTGATCTAACTGAGCCATAATTTTGAAATTATCCCTCTAATTTATGCCATCCCTGAGGGAAGAGTGCTTTTTTATTATTGACTCAAAGAGTGACTAGTGCACAGGTGTGGCATACGATGAGATGCCCACATGCCTGAGGAGTTTTAAAGAAAAGAGATTAAGGCCAGATGCATTTGACCTCTACAGATTTGTGTTCACCACACCCTGGAATGTTCCATAAACCAAAGGATTTGTCCCTCATTTCAATTCATACCTAAACTGTATGAAATACTGTATGTATTATTACTCACAAAAGACCATGTGTAATTTGACTGAAAGGGTTGACAGGAAGTTGCTTTAAAACAAATGGTGAACAGCGATTCAGTATTGTCTTTTTTTGTATTTTGGCAGGTGTTACCTTTTTTGATAATTTAATAAATTTGCAATTTAATTTGCTAAATTCTGACAGGGAAATATTTTCATAGGCCTACAAGAGTGGTTAGAATACACAGGTCTGCATCTGGAAAAACATACTGTACAGTATCTGCATTTTTAAATATCTGATGTCAAAGTGTAATCCATTATTTTTGCATAGCAGGCCAGAGTTTCTGGCTGTTGAAAAGAAAACGTGCAATGATGACTTGTGTTTTGCTCCACTTACACATAGTCTACACCTTGTGACTCCTTGATAAAAAAAACCTAAAATAAAGCTATTGGTAATTTCATAATTTTAAACTACTGATTTTTTTCTTTTATATCCCAGTGAGAAAAATGAGAGGACACAACCACTATTATGGTTGTGCTTTGAGGGAATATGTAATATTTGTATTTTTTCTTATATAGACTAGGTGATTTTACAGTTGCTTTTTCTGGATTTCTGAGAGGTGAACAGAGCATCTTGTGAGTGAAAGTACTTGGTTCTTTGCAGTCAAGTCTCCCGAAAGAAGGTGAGAGCTGTTCTTGTTGCGGCAGTATAGCAAGGGCTGATTGTGTTTTCAATGGATGTGAACTTCTGTCCTCCTGTCCTCTCTAGGTAGTGGAAGAGAAGAGGGGATATATGTATTTGAAGGATTATATAATATAGACTTGTCTTTCACCTTTAGGCTACTTAAAAAGATAGCCACCAAATATTGTCTACGCTCCAACTTTCTCCCATTTCTAAAAGAAAAAAGATGTTAAAATAGTGTTCAAGTGAGCTGCATGGAGTTTGTATGTTCCCCTGTGTTCATGTGAGTTTCTGCAGGGTACTCCAGTATCCTCCCACAGTTCAAAGACACAGTGGTATTTACTTGGTTTATAGGAGAATTGGCCCTGGTGTGAATGTGTGCTTGTTTGTGTCTGTGTGCCCTGCAATTGGAATGGTGTCCCAGCCAGAGTGTATTCTGTCCTGTGCCCACTGCTTGCTGAGATTGGCTCTGGCTCCAGTGCAACCCTGTATTGGATAAAGTGGTTAGAGAATGGATGGATGGATGTTTGAGTGAGGAGCTTTGTCAGCTGCAAAGGAACACAGTAGAATGAAAGACAAAATAATATTTTGGCTGTAGAACCTTTGGTGTGTGGGGAATGAGGGGTCAGGGAGGTAAGAGGAATATGAGACTCAGGAGTGGAAGGCCATAATTAGGCAGTCAGAATCCTCACAGGCTGTGTGCAAGTCTTTGCAATGGCATCCTATCAGTTTTTGAGTCAACTTCAAAATCCTCACCTACTGTATAAGGCTCTATTTGGCTTGGCACCTCAGTACTTGTCTGATTTATTATCTGTATGCTCCCCACCTCACATAATTTCTTTGTCTAACTCTGATCTTCTTTATGTCCTCCTAGTTCGTTTAAATTATATGGGAGACAGGGACTTTTTTGCTAAATCTGAAAGCTCAGGAATTCTATCCACACGGATATGAGAGTCACCAACCCTGAATTCATTTAAATCTAGACTCAAAACCTTTCTTTTCACAAAGGCTCTTATTTAATTAGTGTTTGTGTCTGCTCCATTTTCTAACCACTTCTGTTTCTTATATGCTTATTTTGTAATTTACTATCCTTATAACTGTTTTTACGCCCACTATAAAGTGCTTTGAGATGCTACTTTTAAATGTGCTACATAAAATGTTATTATTATTTTAAATAAGAGATTGAGTAAATTTTATTTTTAGTATATTTTAAAATTCTTCTGTTCATTAATTTAACATAACCAGTTAAAAGGCAGATGACAAGTAAAATAATAGATTCAATTAATAAGTACTTCATTTTGTATGTTTTACAATGTCTGAGCTATAAACTTTTGCTGTTTAAAATGTGCTGTGGAGAAAGCAAAATAACACATCTTAAGTTCTGTTTTTATTATGCTATAGTGCTGCAGCTCCTGCCAGAAATTGGAGCCAAGTTTCTCTATGTTTGTGGTAACACCTCCCATGTTGCACAAGTCTTTACAAAAATGTTTGGAATTCATTAAGAAACCATATTTTAGAGAGCAAGGCTGGATTAAGAGACACATTAACAGTAACACATCTGTTTGCAATTGACTAATGAAGGGAGCATTTATCATACTATTTAATCAAGGTAATATATCAAACAGGGTAAAAACGCACGAGTTAACCAGTTGTGATTCTCCCCCAGCATTTCAACAGTTTGGTGTATATAAAGTGATACCTTCAGGTGCCTACTGCTGCAAGTAAGACAAAAACCATGATTTGTTGTATTTGAAAGAGAAGTATTGTTGTGCCTGCCTTTTCAAACTGACATGTTAACAAAATACTACATGCCTCATTAAACCTTCAGGAAAATGAATAGCAAATGACACCTCTCTTTAGAAAATGAGCCTTCAGCTAATATGATTCAAGTCAAGGCATTTACTGATTTACCACTGTGTCACAATTATTTATTCCAACCCTACAAGCATCTTGTATTCACAATTCTAGCTAGGTATGTGCTGGGTATGCTCTTAAACCAGACAGTCATGACGGTATCTAGACCATGCCATATATTCATCCAGTTTTTGGTAATGCAGATCATCCTCTGTGACAGTAGCTGCATTATAGAAGAAGGTGTATGGGTACATTACAAAATGATGAAGAAGGTGTATGGGTACATTTCTATGGCTTTCTGGCCAAGAATGGAGCTGACATTGACCCAATGTTATGAGGTTGCTCTGGACAAAACAGTAGAATAATTGGCTTTGTAGAGTCTCCCTCAGAATCACATGTCAGTAACAGTTAACTGCTGGCAATGCTAACCCATCTGCAGTGAAAACAATGAATGAAACTGACTTGGAATACATATCTCAAGTAATATGCAGGGAATCTGAGTGACTAATTTATTTCACATGGTGAATCTGTACCTTTCCCTCACTGCAACAACAAATATCAATGAGGATTTATATTGTGCTTTTCTTATACTACAGTAATATCTCCTGTGTTGCCCTCAGACCTCTGCAGGGAGATAGACCTGCACTTTGCACTGGGATTTTCTAATGAGACACAGGAAAGGGATAGGCAATGCAACTCAAAGCTAGTTATCGCTATCCATCCATTTTTAACCACATTATTAAATACAGGGTCAAGGGGGAGCCAGAGCCTATCCCAGCAAGCAATGGGAGCAAGGCAGTATACACCCTGGATTGGACACCAGTCCATCACAGGGCACACACAGACACACTAACCACTGTGCCATCCTAGTTATCACTAGTTCTTTAATTTTAATTTTTAATTAAATAATGTTTAATCATCAGAGGGTTTAAAAAATTCCTGATGAAATTAGTAGTTTCAGTATTCGGATTACTTTAGAGAACAAAAGGTAGTAGTAGTGCTTCCCTTGCTGTAGATATATAGGAGTATGTGTGTCCTCTGGTATTATTGGGGCATCCTCTTTTACCTCCTTAGGGGTCTGGTGACATCAGGGGTGATTTAACCTTTGAATGTCAAGACTGATGAAAATTAAGAAGGTAAAGTAATATGTAAAAATTCAGAGAAGACCTACTGTATATGTCCTGCTCATCAAGAGAATGATGTTTTCATGCCATTGGTATATTGGAGCAACACCTCAGGTGGACTTAGTAGCAGCAGAGTCAAGTCCCTTTTATAGATGAATCAAGGTTATGTGTAGGTAACCCTGATGGGTGACAGTAATTGCTGTGGAGACATGCAGAATAATACTTTAATAAGCAAAGACTCAACAGCACTCACTAAAGAAACTGGGGATTTTGAAATGTGACATAGGACCTTTGTAACTAAATTTCTTAGGATTTTATACATTCTCAATTTTTTTTTCATAATGTTTTACATAGCATATTAACAAACTGTTTTCATAACAAAAAATATATATTCTTGTGTTTTAGAAATAAATCACTGTAAATGACATGCATAGGCAACATGTTTTGTGGTTTTGGAGAACTGCCTGTCATGTATCAGCCTGTAATATAAACCCATTGAGCATTCCTACATTGCCAGCAACAGTCTGTGGAAATGACACTCATACTCCAGAAAGAAAAAGAACAGTACTTTAGACAGGATTGATTGGAGTTGGTGTCCTACTGTATAAATAGAATGAGTGCTTTACGAGTACATCTAGGGGTAGGTAAGTGATCCTTGGTGGATATTCTTTTATCGGTTTATCATTGCAGTCTCCAGAAATACACAGATTACCAAAACAGAGTTTAAAATCATATCTGAGGTCCTAAGTATCAACCTATTAACAAGTCCAGACTTACGTAGGTCTCTCATTGACAAAATCATCCATTTTTATTTTGTGTTCTTTCTGAATACATTCTTCTGTGACCAAATGTTGATAATTAATGCTCCATGAAATCAATAAAATGAGCTGAATGCACACTCTCTGCTCATTTGTGTTTTTCAATTTTACTTTAAAAGTTAAACAATCAAAGAATTATTTTGTTAATCCATCAATTCATTTTCTAATTGCTTCATTTGTGCGGGCACACACAGATATACATTACACATGCTCACACAGGGCCAGTTTTGTAAGAAGCCAATTAACCTATTGGCATGTCTTTGGACAGTGGGAGGAAACACACCATATCATAAATATATTTCAGTTAACCCGTTTACACATTTAAAGTGAATGTAAAAGTAAATGCACAAATATACAGTATATAGAATTAACTGTTAACAGCAATTGATACCTAATTATTTTTTATATTGTTCTGTATATGTTCAAGCTGATAGAAATGCTAAGTAGGCATTGGTAATGAGAGGTAAATAAGACAGTTGAATGATTTGAAAACTTTGTAAGTGCAAAAGATTGATCAGTGTAGTTAGAGAAACAGTCACGCAGACAAATGTTGACTCATAGTTAATATAACAATGACAAAAAGCTAGTGCTCAAAGACAGCTGGTGATGTGTTTGTTATTGTATTTGTTGATTGTATCTTGTGACATCATGAAAAGCATATGTGATATCAGTTGTCAGTCAAAAGGCATAAGATTACTATTTTCTTTTCCCAAGCAGTTTATATATGCTGATTCACTGTATTAGATTAAGATTTCCTGAGGCATTAAGGTTGATGTCCTACTCGTACATTTAAATTCAATGATCCTAACACACTCATAAAGTTGTTAAGTGTGGTAAGATAGGGGTAGATTTGTTACTTTTCTGTGCAACAGTATAACTCTATATATGACATTCATTGCTGGAGCAATGATTAGTTCTCCCATGGTTAATGTCACAGTCTTTACTTAAAATGCAGAGAAATTGTTTGTGCTGCTACAGAGTTCCTTACCTTTCTGTAATTTATGATTCTCTCTTCTCTAATGGGCAATGTGTTTTGCAGTGGTAAATATGTCAATATTTTAGTTTCTGTTCTGTAGGGGGACATGGGTCTATGATTCACACAATAATAGTCCACACAGTTCTATTGTATCAAAGATGTTGCAGCTAAAACAGCGGTGCACTGCTTTTGAAATCTTCCCTAGAGCGGTATGCTCTTTAGGACCGTATTCTTTTTTAGTTTTAAAGGAAATCCAATCACTCCCTGGAGACTAACCAAGTTTTGTACATTTGATATTTTGCCTTTTCATGTAACCCTTGCAGGGTGTTGAAAGAACAAGTCACATCACCTCTGGTTATTGCAGCAAATGGGAATGACTCAAAAGATTTAAGACCGATAACCAACAGATCTACTAATTTTGTTGTTTCATGCAATTATCATCATTACTTCACAAGCAACCTATGGTAGTAAATGAATACCTAGTATAATAGACATAAAAAACAGGTTGCAGCTCTTCCAGTTTTCAGCAACTCCCTTCTCACTTATTTTGGTATGTGTATTGAATATGACTGAAGTGATGCCCAATCTAAGTACCTCCCTTCACCCCATTTAGCCATCTTCTATTTTTTCTTAAAGTAAAAAGATCTTTTTAGAAAATAATGCATTTTGTTTATCAGATGATCTACCTGAGATCTTACCCTTTAAAAGCATATGATGATACTACAGTATATTTCAGGGTTAGGTTTCATCTTGGGTCACGACCTTAAGCATGTACTATGAAAGAACTGGGAGATTCACTGAGTGTCTGTGTTGTCAAGAATTACATCACTTGGGGAAATGTGTTTGACATCATTATTAGATTTAACCTCACTTAAAGGGCTAATGAGCTAATGGAAAACCAGCCTAGAGCATAGGAGCATACACACCTACAAAGGTTACACAGTGAAAGCAGGCCTAAACAAGAAGCAGATAAGATACCTCAACTAACAAATTAAGCATCAATTTTAAACCTATCAGATAAATATATTGCAGTTGTCCTTTGACCTTAAGCAGCTGTAAAAAAATGTGATGCTGATAAGATATTTAATGATCTGTGTAAAAGCCTGGTTAAAAATAATTAAACATAGACAATGTTTGAACTTTTTGTACTTCTACCTGAATTCATTTTTTGCACTGAGAACCAAACATGAAAGGTTAGGATATGATAAAATGATTGTACCAGGAAAGATAAGAGACTCAATGAAGAGTGAGTGCTGGCAGCTGTGAGACTCAGTGAAAGGACTTATATTGTGTGGGTTTTCATTCACATTTACTTGCAATTTGACTTTTCTTTGCTGTTTAAGTCTCTATTTGCTCATATATATTTACTTTAGATCCCTGTAGTTAAATATAGCATGCAGTCTGTCCTTCATGTCAAAAAGGGCTCATTCAAGAAGCACAGCTCATTATTACCCAGTCTAATAATATTATATCCTTGTCATTTTTAATCTTTACTTGCTCTCAAGCCCTTTCATTAACTAAACTTTTTTTTTGCCTTTGTGTGAGCATTACCATAAATTCTTGAAGAGAAAATCACAGTGTGTTTGTAAGTTGTCACAATACTTCTTGAAGCACAATACGTCTTGAAGTATGATATGCAGAGCAAAGAGGCTTACCCTGTTGCAAATTAGCTCAATGAATTCAATAAATCTTAGCAAACGTGTGAGGAAGTCTAAATTATTACTGTAGAAGTTTTGATTATGCAGGTTTTTGTATTTGGTCAGTCATACTAAGGTGCAACCCATGCAAACATTACTAGATTTTGAAGACAAAATCAGCACAAGTGCTCATTGGAATTAGACAAGAAAATCTCTTGTGTAATGTGATGCAACAAGCTGTGTTCTTTTGCAAAACACTGGGGTCATGGTTTGCAGCAGTCAGTTGTTATAATAGTGGATTGCAATAAACAGTTTATGGGTATCATAATCATAGACAGATTGGAATCTAGGCTGAATACCATTTACTACAAAGTGGCTGCCTTATATCCTGCATACATACAGTATGTACTTGAATCCCCTACATTAACACAATCTTTGTGAAGAGTCTTAAACTGTATCTCAGCTGACCATTTGCAGGTTTTGAAGTATTTAATCTAATATCCAATTACTCATTGTTCTTAGGCAGTGTTTTGGCTTCCTTCAACCTTGTAACACTCATTATACCATATAAAAAATGAGATAATCAATACAGCTGTTGATTTAATCTTGATATATATACTTGGATAAAATCCAGAATAGTGTGATGCAATTTTTAACGTATTAATGTATGCAGCTATATTTAAGGAAATTGTTTTTAACTGTTTTTATTTAATTTCAAATGCTCAAACCAAACAATTTACATAATAGATCTAACCTTTCTTATGGTCTAAATGCATGAAGTTGATGCATTTATCTTTGTAAAAGACAACAAGGGGCTTTTGAATTTTTAATTTGGTTTCAAAACCTAAACTCAGACTAAATGCCAGAGCCTTTATTTTCTGAGAATTGCTTTATCACAATGTTTGGGGCAGCAGTTCACATTTCTTAAGCAGAGCTCTACACAATAGTAACTCAGGCATAAATGTGGAACATACTGTTGTCAGCCATATATAACAGTGATAGAGTGCAGCCAATTTTAAGTGAAGGAAATTATTTTTTATGTAGTCTTCAATAAAGCAATTCTGTGCAAAGCAGCAGGCTCTTGTAGGCACAGAAAAGTAGCAATATTTTATTTTTTTATTTCTTCAGCTTTCCCTTTCAAGACCATAGTGCTGTTTCATGATAAACTAGAAAACAAATGCTAAAGTATTTATACAAAGATTTTGAATAAATTATCTCCTCCTAGTACAGTTTCTGTACTTACAGTGTTTACAGTTAAACAAAAAGTGAATATTACTGCCAGAAACAGGTTTTCTTCAGCAAGCCACCAGTCTAATAAAACAACACTTCTTTTCAAACTGAGCTGAGGACACTTTTGGTTGGTACCACACACAACACACAAAGCAGTGGTATGTTTCTAAAGAAAGCCTTTAAATTCTTTCCCACAGAAGTCAACCAAGGGGTCGGTTGTCCTGGACTACGTATTCAGTCATGTAAACCTGGCAGAGACAGATTACTTTGGACTCCGATACTGTGACAGAAGTCATCAAACGGTAAGTGAATTCAAAAGGGTGGGAGGTGGTCATAGTCCGAATGGATGTACAATTGCTGTCACATTCATATTTAAATGTATCCATTTTAAAGTTGTAAATTCCTCTGGGTTTACTTCATAGACTTGTATTTACATAACACTTAAGAGAGTTACTTTGGCTCCAGTTAAACAGCAAAATGAATCTGAGTGATTTCAGCAAGGTTGGTTAGGAGCTTACTGAGCAAGATTGTACAATGTTTAGATACGCTTATCAAGGTTAGACACTTCAGTGTTGAGAGAAGAGTTATTACCTTTGCCTGAAAGCAAATTTAAAGTTCAGACAGGGTGCAGAATTTTAGAAGCACATGACTCTGTTTCAGTTTAACTACAGAATATAATCCCCAGTATCCTTATTAACTACTGAATCATTCCATGATTGAAAAAGCTTTGTAGAGAAATACATTATTTGTATTTTGCCATTATAGTTATACTTTTCAAGTCTGCTTAAAGCAAAAAGGCTAAAATGAAATTACATTTTAAATAAAATTATGAAATAAGTATTCAATTTTTACACCTAGCACATCCTGACATATTATTTGAGAAAGTGATACTTGAAAGAGATAAAGAATAATTTCAGCGTGAATCACATTTTGTAACTTCAGTGAATGAAGAGGTCTGACTCTACTTGTCATTTATACAGTATAATCATTTTTACTTTCCATTAGATTCTTGTAAAGGTAGATACAATAATATAAGAAAGATTCCCCCAGCTTGTATCTTATTTGGTAAATCTGTCTAATTTGGTTATTTGCAATTTAAACAAGAATTTCACCAAGGCATTTCTTAAAGAAACCCATCAAGTCAGCTTCAATGATATGTCTTTGGAGTTTTAATCCAGATCCCCAAACCACTCTGTGTACAGAAGTCAGCATTAATGTTGTCCTGTTTCTAAACTTAATTCTCTCCCGAGACCTTGTAATAAATCTTTGTTGATCTTGAGATGTCCCCTTTGAATTCCTGATTAATTTAACTATCTTATTTTCTTATAGGGAGGGATCAGAGATAATGATTAATCAATTATTCATGTTGACTCCTTGGACTGTAAATTTGCTCTGCAAATTTCGGATCATAGACCTGTGTTATTTGATGTCTGTATCCCTCATTCTTGCATGAGATGTTTAAGCATGTTTTTTTTTAGAAATCTGAAATCTGTGAATCATTCTGTTTTCTCTAATGCTGGACTTAGCTCTCCCCTTTTACAAGATTGATCATCTTCAACAGGTGACTCTCTCAGTGTCCTTTAAGCCCTCCTCTTCTTGGTATATACAGTGCCTTGCGAAAGTATTCGGCCCCCTTGAACTTTTCAACCTTTTGCCACATTTCAGGCTTCAAACATAAAGATATAATTTTTTTATTTTATGTGAAGAATCACCAACAAGTGGGACACAATTGTGAAGTGGAACGAAATCTATTGGATTTTTGAAACTTTTTTAACTAATAAAAAAATGAAAAGTGGGGCGTGCAAAATTATTCGGCCCCTTTACTTTCAGTGCAGCAAACTCACTCCAGAAGTTCAGCGAGGATCTCTGAATGATCCAATGTTGTCCTAAATGACTGATGGTGATAAATAGAATCCACCTGTGTGTAATCAAGTCTCTGTATAAATGCACCTGCTCTGTGATAGTCTCAAGGTTCTGTTGAAAGCGCAGAGAGCATCATGAAGACCAAGGAACACACCAGGCAGGTCCGTAATACTGTTGTGGAGAAGTTTAAAGCCGGATTTGGATACAAAAAGATTTCCCAAGCTTCAAACATCCCAAGGAGCACTGTGCAAGCGATCATCTTGAAATGGAAGGAGTATCAGACCACTGCAAATCTACCAAGACCTGGCCGTCCCTCTAAACTTTCAGCTCAGACAAGGAGAAGACTGATCAGAGATGCAGCCAAGAGGCCCATGATCACTCTGGATGAACTGCAGAGAACTACAGCTGAGGTGGGAGAGTCTGTCCATAGGACAACAATCAGTCTTACACTGCACAAATCTGGCCTTTATGGAAGAGTGGCAAGAAGAAAGCCATTTCTCAAAGATATCCATAAAAAGTCTCGTCTAAAGTTTGCCACAAGCCACCTGGGAGACACCCCAAACATGTGGAAGAAGGTGCTCTGGTCAGATGAAACCAAAATCGAACTTTTTGGCCACAATGCAAAACGATATGTTTGGCGTAAAAGCAACACAGCTCATCACCCTCAACACACCATCCCCACTGTCAAACATGGTGGTGGCAGCATCATGGTTTGGGCCTGCTTTTCTTCAGCAGGGACAGGGAAGATGGTTAAAATTGAGGGGAAGATGGATGCAGCCAAATACAGGCCCATTCTGGATGAAAACCTGTTGGAGTCTGCAAAAGACCTGAAACTGGGACGGAGATTTATCTTCCAACAAGACAATGATCCCAAACATACAGCAAAATCTACAAAGGAATGGTTCACAAATAAACGTATCCAGGTGTTTGAATGGCCAAGTCAAAGTCCAGACCTGAATCCAATCGAGAATCTGTGGAAAGAGCTGAAAACTGCTGTTCACAAACGCTCTCCATCCAACCTCACTGAGCTCGAGCTGTTGTGCAAGGAAGAATGGGCAAGAATTTCAGTCTCTCGATGTGCAAAACTGATAGAGACATACCCCAAGCGACTTGCAGCTGTAATCGCAGCAAAAGGTGGCTCTACAAAGTATTAACGCAAGGGGGCCGAATAATTTTGCACGCCCCACTTTTCATTTTTTTATTAGTTAAAAAAGTTTCAAAAATCCAATAGATTTCGTTCCACTTCACAATTGTGTCCCACTTGTTGGTGATTCTTCACATAAAATAAAAAAATTATATCTTTATGTTTGAAGCCTGAAATGTGGCAAAAGGTTGAAAAGTTCAAGGGGGCCGAATACTTTCGCAAGGCACTGTACCTGAACTTTTCTCTTTGAAACTAAATGGATGGTAACTATACCGCTAAAATAATAATCTAAACTAGTGGTTCACACTCAGGCTTATAATGAACTCTTGCAAGTCTATAGAGCTGCTCTAGCTTCTGCCAGATCCTTACAATATATATCTTGGATACAATCAGCTCTGGACTAGGAAATCATGAAGTGCTCTTCTCTCAAGCTCATTAAACCCTCTGACAACTGTCTTAAGTTTTTGCAATTTTTTCAATCCATGAGAAACCTACAAAATCTACAATTATCCAAATCAGGCCTTAGCCTTGTAATGGATTCAGACAACTCTTTGAGCCCTAGCTTTTTCATTGACATTCCCGTTGTACCAGATGTTTCTGAATTTAGTTTAGTTAATTCAGCTAAAATTACAAAAAATATTAACAGCTGCAACACAACTTCTCGTTACCTAGATCCCATCACTACCTATTTACTGAAAGCTTGCCTTCCAGACATCTGCCTGTTACTTGTCAACAACAGTTCCTTTTCCATGAGTGTGGTGCCTACTGCTTTAAAGACTACATCAATCACTCCTATACTGAAGAAATCTTGGCTTGGATTGTGATATAATGATGAATTACAGACCTATCTCTTAATTACCATTCCTATCTAAGGTTTTAGAACATGTGGATGCACATCAATTACAGGCTTACATGAAAGCTAATGATCTTTTTGAACCCTTTCAGTCCGGTTTTGCTCTTATCATAGCGCTGAGACTGCTCTTGTCAGGATTGTGAATGATTTACTTAATGTGTCTGATATGGGGGCTATAAGTATCCTTATGCTTCTTGATCTAAGTGCTGCTTTTGTTACACTAAATCGTTCAGTTTTGCTCATTCGCTTGCAAACATTCATTATGTAAGTGGTAGTGTCTTTAACTGGTTTTCCTCTTATTTGACTGGCAGGCAACATTTTGTTTCCCTTGGTCCTCGTAAATCCCCCATGGCACCAGTCAATCACAGTGTACTGCAGGGTTCAATGTTGGGTCCATTACTTTTTATTATTGACATGCTTCTTCTTGGCCAGATTATATTCAAACATGGTCTTCAGTTTCATTGTTATGCACACTGATTGACATTACTTTCCCAGAAACTAAATAGTGACAAAACAGAAATTTTGCTGGTGAGCAGCAGGTGTCACCTGGAAAAGTTATAGAGCTTCACAGTAATGGTGGATGGCTTTCCTATTCATGGATTACTTGGAGTTGCACTCGATCCTCTCCTGTCTTTTGAGTCCCACCTATAAAATTTGCTTAAGACATTCTTTTTTCATCTTAGAAATTCTGTCCGCATTAAGCAATTTCATCAATGAAATCAATGCCAAGTGCCTGATGCATGCATTTTTAACATCAAGGCTTGATTTCTACAACTCTTTACTTAATTGGCTCCATAACACTCTCTGTAGTAACTTGCGGTATGTCCAAAAGTCCACAGCTTGACTTCTAAATTGCACCAGACATTGGCAGCATATAACTCCTACACTTAGGTCTCTATATTGGTTGCCTATAAAGTCATGTATTCAATAGAAAATCTTGTTACTGACTTTTGAGGCTTCAAGTAATCTGGCTCCATACTTCTCGGAAATCCTCCATGTTTACATTCTCTCCCATAGGCTCTGTCCAGTTAAAGCTCAACCTTTGCTCGCTGTACCTTGGGCTAAATCTCAGACTTTTTGTGATCATGCTTTTTCTATTGCTGCTCATTTGTTATGGAATGCCTTTTCTCCGACTGTTAGAGAGTCAAATTCTTTGTCTAGTCAAGAATTATTTGACTCATTTATAGTCAGCTAGGTTTATAGTCTCTTTTATCTAAACTCAAAACTCACCATTTTACTAGTGTCTTTGTGTATTTGCCCTACATTCTATCCTTTAGGTTTTTGGGTTTTTTTTAACTTCTGTTTTTTTTTTCATTTAATAATTTTTTACAGTGTCCAGGGATTTGGAAAGATGCTTTATGAATAAAAGTTATTATTATTATTATTGAATACAAAAAAATACTGTAAGGCTGTATGCGAATATGAGTTTGGGAAGCTATTCAGTGATGCTCTTATGTTTGAAACCTTCACACTTTTTTAAAAATCTGCTTAAAAAACATAGTTTTAGAACCCATACAAGATAAATCTCACATTCAAAAGCAAAAGTTTTAATCTTTCATACAGAATTGTGTGTGAGGCTATAAAACAATAAGGATATGACGTTAGTGAGAAAAGTACATGAATATAGATGGAAAAATGACATAATGAAAAGAACTAAAGATATTTGTTCTTCTATGTATATGATAAGATTTTATGAGAGTGGCATATACAAGTTTCCCTACAGTAACTGCCATTCCCACATGTTGTCTAGCGAATCCAGATTGGACAACGATGAGGAATTATTTATTTGAGTTTGTGTATGGACTCTGCTGGGCTTTGCTGTACTTTTGTAAACGAGCTTTGTTCCTTTAACACCTATGTATTCAGTAAGAATTACAAAACTATCCTGGATGCTTTATTTTAAAGGCTTTTATTTGTACAACCCAGAACTTTAAAAAGGAAACTACCTCTTCAGACTATTGAGGTATTTTATGGAATGTTTTTGGGTCTGAATTTAAATCAGACCACTTTGAATTTGTTCCATAAATCCCATGTGGAAAGTATATGGAATTCCAAAATAGGAGGCTGTTAACTGTTACTCTTAGGGTTATTGGGATTATGGAACACTGTTGAAGCTATAACCCTTGTTTTTACAAGAAATAGGTGGATGAGATCTTTAGATAAATTAACTACCAAATGGGCTTCATGAGTCAAATATCCTCCTCTAAATTGCAAGTTCTTATGTTATTGTGTTCTAAATTTGGTTTCCTAATTTTGCATTCACAAAAACTAAACAATCTGTGGTATACATTGTACACTTAAAAATATCTGTTGCTAACTGCTTAGCTTATGTAACTAATTGGATTCAATAAGTATAACTTATTTAGCTCTTTTAAATTTTAAGTTATCGAAATTAATTAAAACATTTAAAAAAATGGTTTTATAGTGTGTAATATGATGTAATATTGAATGATAATACAATGTTAATATTTTAAGTGTTTTAAGAGAGATGAAAAGATGAATAGTCTTTTAGCACAGTAATTATGGATTAATTACAGTTGGATTTAAAGCACAGGCAGTGTGTCAAAAACTATAAAGTTACAAAAAATGTATGTTGTGAATTTATGCTTTTCTAATGCAATTTTATAGCTATTAACTATGGATGTGGTGTCTTAAGGGCACAGTTCCTTCTGAGGTTGTCAGGGGAAAAATACTTTTGGTTTTCATTTTTACTGTCTTTCTACTGTCTTGATTAAACAGTTAGTCAGCTAAGAATAAACATGCCCCTGAATGTTATTAATAGCAAATGCCATTTGAAACAGCAACCGGAATGAAGTCTAAACTAAATTAGCATGTTTGTGCACCAGCCATTGTCATGCAAGTTTATAGGAATTAACTGAAAAATTGTATTGGCTGCATAATTACTCTGCAAATATGATGTTCTCAATGGCTAAGTGAAAGGAGGTAAAAGATTACTTTTTACTCTATACAAATATTTTATGTGGCTGTAAAATACAAAAACACTGTTTTTATTTATATTGCAGGGAAACTACACTGAAATCACAGAATAAAATCTTGGCTCTTCTTTGAGCTAATTAGTCTTCTTCTAAACTGCTTACTGGCTGTGCACTTCACTCAAAATTATTTTAAGAAAACATTTCTTCCAAAACCAACTCAGCCATTCTCAGAGACTCTTCAGGAACCATTCATTTCTGAATCTCATGGTCTACAAATGCATCTACAAAACTCACATGCAGGTGCCACAGTTACTCAGTTGGTATGTGATTTCTTTCTCCCTCTGGTGAATTTACACACAGAGGATCTGACCTCTTTTTCTAGAAGACAGATCAGGTAGATCTCATAACAGGTCAGGTGACTCGAGGCAGTAGCTCATTCTTCATTGAATTCTCGAAATGATGAGAAAGATAAGAATCTCTATCTCTATATGAATCTACTGCCCTCTTACTCCATCTAATAACGAGCCCCCAAAGTCACATTAAACCCTAAGCCCTTCTCCAGGACTGTACGTGACACAGAACAGGAGGGACTGTAAGGTGCACAAGCATTTGATGTTGCACTATTATAAAAAGGATGTTTGTATACCCTCACTGACTGAATGCCTTCTGCTGTTGCTGCTTTTGTTCTGTTTCTTTTCCAGTGGCCAGAAGTACACGCCAGAAGAGAATTCTTTTAAGAATTTTTCATTCTCTGCTCACAGTTTGATGAAATTGAATGTCAACTCATATGTCCCTGCACTAGAGTTGTGAACTTAGGAGGAACATAATGTGTTCATTCATGCTGTGCAGACTCAACTCAAAATGGGCAAAGTAAAATTTTCAAGTGTCACCCAAAGAATCCTGTTTTCGAATTCCGGTCAATACTCAGCCCAGGAGAAACAATCTTTTTCCAATCATAGAATTTAATTTGTTTACTGTTTCAACTTTTGATATATATTTTTTACTGTATGTTACAATTTGATGAATATTAAATTAATAATAAAAAAGAAAGTAGGGCTGTTTTATAAAACAAAATTACTCAGCCGGATATATAAAAACATAGTTTATTATTATCATTTGTTGTGAATGTGATGTGCTTTTATTCAGCTTTACATCAACATTAAATACTTTATATTTTGTTTTAATGCTAATTTCAGAAAAAGAAGTAATTAGGAAACTTTTTACCTTTTCTTTACTTTTACGGTAGATTTATGGCCAGCAGCCATATTACCCTGCAACTCACAACTGGCAACCCACTGAAGCTAAGCAGGTGTAACGTTGCCATAGCCAAAATGTAATGGTAGTGTGCTCTCTGAAGGCACCAGTTCTGTAGGGTTTGGGCATTTACTGGGACAATTATTAATTGTAGCAGTAAATCACAAAATTGATTCTTTTGATGGCTTTAGAATCCAACCATGCGATATAGTTCAAACAACGCACACACACAGGTACTAATACACGAGGATACATTTATTAATACATAGAATATGCATATAAACCTAACCGATCTTATCGTGAGGGTTATCAGAATACAAAAGATATATATTCATTCAGTTACAAAGAGTTACATATATCAAGAGGACATACGTTCAGTATATCATTCATTAAGACCGTTTCGTAAATGAACTTGGTTATAACTTCTACATTAGATACTCAAAACAAGTACATAACTCTTAGGAATTAAATTGATATCAACTGGTTTGGATAACAATTGAATTCTCGAGCTGTAATGCATTGAAGTTGAATACTCATCCAATCTTTGGGGATTCAGATCTCCTGCGGGCATAAAGAAACAGTTGCAGGCTGTTGCTGTCCAATCCGCGCTCTCTGGCTAGGTGCCAGGCTGTGCTGTGCGGCTTGTGACGGTGCGCTGCAGATGCTCACTGACCGGCTAGTTAGTGTTGGCTTTAACTAGCAAAGTTTGTGCACAGGAGAAAAGATGACTGTGGGTCCCAGCAAGTCAGGAAGAGGACCGGTTCGTTCCTGATGAAGAGCTAGTTCTGAATAGTGATTCAGCTGTCCACAGTTCTGACCTGTTCACGAGGCCTGCTGCTGGTGCTAACCTCGGGTGGATCCTCTGGTTACTCTCTGGCAACCTCCGCTCTAGACTCTTAGAACAAAGGAAAGTTCTGGCACTCGGACACACTGGCCGTTCCGTGGTTGTCCGGGCTGAGTCTCAGGATGGTCAGGAGACGCGCTGCGAGAATGTCCTGCCCTTGGGAGCCTTCTGCTCCTGGGCCGTCCTGGCCTGGAATTCTCCTTTGAATTCCCTTTAGAAAAGTCCACAGAATTCTCCACTGAATCTTACTGAATCTTCTGAATCTCTCAGGCTCTCTGTGTTGCCTGTTTTTACCTGGAGGAACTTCAGCTCGTTGATTGGCTGAAAGTTCCATGGGCATCAGAGTCCCACATGTGTTACTCAGCCCTACCAGTCCCTGATTGGTTGATCAAGGTGAGATATGAGTCACTTACTCCTGACACTTAGGAATGCAGTCCAGATGTCCATCTGGCACTCCCTAGACAGATAGGCGCCAATGGATGACCATTGATCATGATAGCCAGGCTTAGCTAAGTGCATCCCCCTTTGGGAGCTGTCCTAGGAAACCTTATCAAAAGAAACCTTAAATCAGCCTGCATGAATAGTTTCTCTGTGGCTGCACCACAGAGATGAACAGAGAAATGGGGCCTCATTTGGGAAAGCTCAGAAACACTTAATTCTGCCTTATTAATAAGCCTCGCCGCTACACAGGTGTGAGCCATGTCAACACATGGATGGGAGACCTCTTGGGAAAAACTAAGGTTGTTGCTGGTGGGGCTGAAGTTATTGTCTCCCTTTCTCAATCTAACATCTGATACCTCCCCAGTACCACTATGGGCTTAAGAGAAAGTTAATGTAAAGTGAATATTTAACATACTGTATGATGAATAAAGTTAACAGAAATGTCAATATAGTATTCAATTAATTTGATTTTATTGTTAGAGAATTATGTTATTTAAGATTTTTTTTTAAATATTCATATTTAAAAGGCCAGATAAAAAAATTTGGAGTGGTCATTTGAATGAATTTGATGCATTCTGTAACTTGGCTTATAGTAAGGGGCATTAGAAACCAGGAGACATAGATGTTGTCAGGTAATGGTCCTGTGGGGTTCACAGGAATTGGAGTTCCTAAACTAAAGGTGCATCGGTGACTATCGGGAAAGTATATTGAAGACGGAGAGTGAAAGTAAGAGAACACACCCAGTTTCCCTCTAACCTACTGCAAGGAGACAATGCACCACCAAGGCACTAAACACTTCCTTTAGTGTTGCATCAGAAATGTTATGCTGAAATAGGTGCTATGCACCACAAAAAAATAGATTTCAAATTTTATGAATTAAAAATAAACACAGTGTCATTAAAATTGATATATAAAACTAAATGTAGTATACACACAAAAAACTCAATTGCAATTGTTGTTTAAGGGCCTCTTTAAATTCCCTTTCTCTTTATGACCATCCTGGAGACAGCTGGTCTGGAGATTCATTCATATTATTACTTTTTTATTAATCTTTGTTTAATATTTGACATACTGTGATACACTGTATAAAGCTATCAGCATATTATTGCATAATATTATATTGTGGGAAACTATCTTGAAATTATGACCAAGGGACAATTTGTTAAAAAGCTAACTTGGGTTTTGGAATTAAATTCAGACCCTATAGCGTGGTAGCGCAGAATTCTACCACTGAGACACTGGTGCATCACTCTGACTGGTGTTTGGTTTTCCATTACAACACATATACCGAAGTTAAAGTAATATGTCAACACCTTCCTGAAGTAACCACAGAAAGTGACTGAGTTAAAGATGCCAAAGCAGAAAATGATTATGAAGACGGTGAAATACTGTTGTGTACCTGAAATGAAATAATAGGTTAATGTCAAAACTTTGTACCTAAATCTAAAGGTAGCCTAATAAAATCGTTGTTTTTTATATTATATAAAATAATAAAATATTATGAGTTAAATTTTACTTAACTGTTGTTCAATGCAACTTCACTCCGCTTTAATTGGTTAGAACATGACATGTCACAATTCCACAAGGAATTTGGGGTAATTCCTTTCCCTTGAAGTCTCGTCTGATGTCGGATGGACTAACATGAAGGCACATAAAGGGCTCATGGGGGGCCCTTGTGAGCTCCCCTGTGAAACATAGAAAAGAGACTCCTCAAACCCATGCAGACCCTTGCGGGTTTGCCAGGAGGCTATGAGACCACAAATTTGGATATTGTGACATGGCCTAAGAAACACATCTAAGACTTTTTGTTAAGATTCATATGATCAAATATTTTTTTCATAATTAAAAAAACAGCAGATAATCATTTCATTACTAATAATCAGGTTGCTAGAGCTATCATTTAGTCACTTCGTATGATTTAAGCAGTGATATAGAAACATTAGAATATATTTGATGCTTCATTTATTTGCTAATTTCTTAATTTTCTAAAAGGTAGTCTTGTTCCATATAAAGAGTCATAAATTACTGATATGACAGAAAATTATATATTTTTCAACACATTTAGGACTGCACATTAAATGCAGTCCTGCTGAACCAGGCCTTTAGTTGTTCCAGACATTATTCACATTGTTATTACCATAAATTGTCTACATTATTCTTCTCTATATAGATAATGAACTATAGAAGACATGAAATTGCCAAAATGTCACACAAGAGTCTTCAGCTGCTTCTGCTGAATATTATTTTCATTGACATATTCTGTTGGGTAAGGTGTGATGCATGTGTGCAGTTGACAGTGAAGGCTGACTGGCTGTGCCCATATTCATTGAACTATAAATACCACAGCAGTTAGAGAACCTCCTCCTATTCTCTCATCTCATAACAAGCAGTAATCAGTATTCTGCGCTGGCTGAGGAAATTGAAGGTCAGGTATCTGAGTATACTTCTTACACCTGTCCTTGTCTGGCTTGTCCATTACTTTATTTTGCATTTTAGTCTTCTGAAATTTTCAAATGTTTACACAGAGCATGCCTTCTATTAAATCACCCTCATTGAACCTTTGATATTTAAGAGAAAGGGAGCTTTTTATCTCATGTAACCTTAAGTGAAAGATCATTCCATCGCAGGAAGCTGCCCTCACATAGGGATTTATGATACAATGAATTCTGCTGCTCTGAGCTTGTAAACTTAATGGAACAGAACCTTGTGAAGTGGTAGGAATTTCATACCTAGAAAAATACATCATATCTTCCTGATGGAAAAACTACAGATCAGCATGTAGTCCTAGTTTTCATATATATATTTTAAATTTGACAAAGAGATCTAATTGTAGGGTGGTTTTGCATAGGTGCCTGAGGAAAATGTATAAACCTAAGCTGGAAGAATTGCAAGTGAAATAAACATCAAAGTAGTCATTGTCCACTGTATGTAGACATCATTACCTTTGGTCATACATGTTTGAATCATACTATTAAGGTGGGATTTATCTTTGTGTTTTAAAATATAGTAAAAATATATCATACAAAATTAACATTGGAGCACTGAAATACATGAAAGATGAGAAGTGATCAGAAACTTTTTAAAAGTGCTCTTTTATTATTGTTCTGCTCCTTGTTATCAATACAAGCACTTACACTGAAGATCCATTTTTAATAGGCAATATTGCATAAAGGCAGTCATTTGTAAATCTTATAAAGATATTCAAAAATTATTATCTACTTTAAGGCATCCCCATAGTTAATTTGTTCTTTAAATTAACCTCCATAATGTGTGATGTTCTATAAATATTGTTCTATAAATCATATATGAGATGTACATTATTCTCAAACATGTTTAAATACTGTTATCAGAGCACTTCCTTCCCAGCAAAACTCTCTCAGTTGAAAGCATGTTTTAACAACAAAATTTCTGATCTCTCTAAGCTTTTGGTCAATTTAATTTATGCAACATAAATTGAAGGACTTAGTAATGTGGTATATAACCATATCAGTAGTTGCTTGAATTTAAACCTTATTTAAGAAATATTTTTCTAGTGAGTGTATATTATGAAGATTTTTTTTCAAAGCATTAGGTTTTTATGATTTTTTTTTCTCAGCATAGAGTAAACAGGCAAATTAGTTGCTTTCAAGCAGCTAAAATAATTAAAAACAGGTGTAAGACATTATGCTTGACAGGTCCACGTAGACAAAATCTAGGGAAGCAAGTTAAGGTTGTGATGGTATCAGCGTGTTGTAACGGAGCAAGTGTGTCTTTTAGCCATCTGTGATGTGTTCTGTGCAACTTACAGACTAGTCAAAGAAGATCTGCTGTGGCTGTATGTCATTACCTTTCTCTGTGTAAAACATTCAGCACATAGAATATTAATGTCTAATCAGCTAGTTGTATAGTAGACTACTCAAGAGTTATGTTTAGGGCAGGGAAAAGAATAGTAATGTTTCCTATACTATAGGTTAAAAGGGAAGCAAAATTGTTTAAAGATTAGGTTTACAGGGGATATTCCCTGTAAGTGGAACCAAATTAAACTGTATGTGTTGAACCTGTATGGTTGCTATGGAAGGAAAGCTGTGAATGTTGCATAACACTGATCATAAGGGTTTCCACTTGTTAATATTCCCAAGTAAGTAAATCAATAAATAATGCTTAAATCACTGAATTGATGGTTTTATACAATGCTTATCAAATTCTTATTTTCTTTGTCAAGACAGTGTGTCTTGAGTTTGCACACATTCAGTTTTGGAATGCTTTTAATTTTATTTTAAACTGACAGCTTGCACAAAAACAGATGACACTGTTAAAACAGATAAGAAGTGGAAGGACCAAGACAACAACATGCACCATGCAACTATGCAGACAACAGACAATGTCACAGAGATGTTCATGTTATGCAACTTGAAAAGTCGCCTCGGTTAAGTTACTGTGTTGCTTCCAGGACTCTCACTTGGTGCAAATACTTAATAAATATTTCTTAATTTTTTACTTTATCTGTCCAGTTACAGAATTGATACAGAAACTGAAATTCAATATTATACATCAGAGTGTTTAAAAATTCTACTCCAGTGAATTCTACTTTAGGGTTTTGCATGTAAAACCCTGCAGTACATAAATAAACTCACAAAACAATGCTACTCAGCAAAGGCTCCAATTGCATGAATTAAGTCGTGAATTTTTGAGTTGTTGAGAATTACTAAAATAGATAAAATGACAATCATATATTTAACTACCATGTCTTACATAAGAACCGAGATGAGACGTAATTGTATCAATATTCACGGTGGTCCCTTAAGTTAGTACATACATTAGACAACCTAAAGCTTGTCCTGCATCTATAACACGTTAGTGATGCATAAGATTTCAACATACTGGATATGACATACGAGTGAAGAAATGAATAAAATAATGCTAAGGGTGTCAATATATTTTACTGACATATACCCTGTAACATAGAGAATAGAACGGAGATCAGAATCAGAGCTCTGGTAAGCTGATAGCTTGAGCCCTACTTCAGGGTGCGAGCAAACCTGGGAAGCAACCCCATCATCTCAGTGCTCTGCATGGACACCTTGCAAAAAGAACAGTAATATGCAGCACTGTAATTTCATTATCCTACAGTATGAATGCCGTAGCACAAAGACTGTTTTGCTTCTCAACTCTAAAGTTAAATGACAAAGTGTAATAATAGTTACACAATTTATTCTATCTTTTCAATCATATATTACTTCTGGCATGTGGATTATCTTTCCTTATATATCATAATCACTTCCATGAATTTTCTCTCTAGCTATTGTGTGGTCTTATTCATAAGGTGCCAGCTTATCTCCCTAGCAGAATTTGGGATGCTGCTGGCCGTGTGACTGCAGGTGTTCCACGATCTCAAGTTATTAAATGTGGCATCTCAGAATTGCCAATGATTTTCATATCTGAATGTTGAAGTACTCCCTAGGTAGGTGAGTGTTGTTTTAAGATAATAGGTGTTATCATAACATTTTTCCTTCCTCTTTTCAGTCATGGTAATAAAACGATAATTTCTATCATTGTACTTGCAACATGTACAGTATGTAGATTAGTTGAACTGAAAATGAACAATCGTACTGATTGTTACAAACCAAAAATGTATAAGTACTATCTTATGTAAAAATCCTGAGTGCATCTAGTATGTAAGGCTGTAAAACACAATTTTTACATTATTTTTGATTATGTGATACAGAAAGCTAGATGGAACCTTCTGAGTGTCCATATAACAAAGGAAGAAAGCTGTTTTGTTCTCCAGCTGTCCATTTAACACCCACATTTTTTTCAATTTAATTTAGTTGTATGTTTAAATAAAGCAACTGTATCCTGATTAATTGAATATTACAAATGTATCAATTAATTTGGAAAGCACTGCACATTCCAAAAGTAGACAGCTGCTAATATACACAACAGCATGTTTTATCATTAAAGAAACTATCAGCTTTGTTAAAATTGTTTATTTTTATTATACCAAGAATATGTAACAAACTACATTCCCATAGTCATACCTATATTTTTGTTTTCATATTTCTTTTTTCAAAACGAAAAGAAAAATATGTTAAATGGTAATTGCTTGGATATATTCTAGATGATGTCTAGATGTATTGGCAACAGTGGATCTTTCTCTGTACAAGCAAAAGACAGTATGGTATCGAAAGGCATCTTAAATCCCTTTAAAATACAAGTAATTATCTCCTAAAGGAATAAAAAGGGGAACAGGTCATTTGCAAAGAAATAGTTTGATGTTTCTGCACAAAGAAATAGAAATGAAGACAACATTGAAAAAAAACGTTTACAGTGAAATGTACTATGGTAGTGGCAAATCTTTATAAAAATGTAAAGAGTAAAGAATTGTCCTTTATTCAAATGTACCAGAAAAAATGTTTCTGAAGGACACTTATGTCAAAAAAGGTGTTTTCCTGGAGTAGTTGTGTTTTTTATGTCCTTGATAGACTAATAAAAGAAGTCTTTTGTCCTCCTTCCAGTCATTTGTAGATGACAACAACTACATGTTGTGAATGACATTCTGGCATGTAATTTCTAATTTGCAGTGTATAATTAATGTCAAGGATAGTACATTTATCAAGTGATTTTAACTACAATTAATTATTTTGTTTAAATTCTGTAATCTGGGACAAGTTTGATAACATGATAATATAAATCAAGTGTAATGATAAGTGCTAGCTGTAATGCCATTACATAACAATATAAAAAGTATACTTCATGAGACGTTTTATAAAAGTGGTGAAAATGCTTTTATATGAAATAGCAATCATGTTAAGCATACCCTCTCATTAAAAGGAAATTGAATTTTAAAGTTTGTTGAGAATTGCATTCTTTCAGTTGAATATTGTCTCCCATCTCACAGTTCGAAATAAAAAAATAGAAAAAAGTCAGTGATGAGTACTTTCTAGATCTCTAATTGTATTTTTCTGGCAAATCTTCTGGAACTGGCAGTGCTGACTCGATTGCATCTATTAGACTTGCATCTAATGAGTATGTAACAGGTGGAACAATGACAACAGCACAAGCCTTTAAAAATGCCACCATAGTAGCACTCTTTTATCTTTAACAGAAAAAATATGAAGAGAAAAAACTCATGTTTCACAACTTTCTCCTCAAAAGCTGCTTTCACCATAGCTCATCTGCGTAGTTAGTTTCCTCTTTACTTGCACTATCAGTGTCCTGGCTGCTTTCCTGACTCTCTAGCAGAGCCCTGGTGAGTGGCTTGTCATCAACTCAGCTTCCACACCTCATGTACTGAAGAGAACAGCAATGCTTACGGTATATAGGGAGAATCATAGCTGTCACCTGTTAGGGCAGTAACTAGTGGCAGCTGTGGGTATCCCAGGCAAATAATAGCTGATGTCCTGTCACAAAGCTCTATGGACCTTTCCATTTGGTATTTATGACAAAAACAATCCTGAAACAACCTTTTTTTAAGGTAAATGATTTACTAATGGATTCTGATTCTGTGTAACTTAATATTCTCCTCTTTTGGGACTTAACATAAGAAAGGTTTCAAATGTGAAGTGGAAATCTGGCTCATCTAGCCCATTTGGTAGTTAACAAATAATTAATTTATAATTATTTAATTATAAATTCATTTATCCAAGGATCTCATCCAGCCATTTCTTAAAAGAAGCCAGGGTATCGGCTTCAATAACTTGCCTGAGTAGCTTGTTCCATACTCGCACAATCCTTTCGGTAAAGAAGTGCCTCTTCTTCTCAGTTTTAAATGTGTATTCATGTAGTTTCGACTTGTGGCCTTTGGTTCGTGCTTCACAGTTGATAAGAAATGTGCTGGGTAGAATTTGTTACTGATTTTGAATATTTGTGTCAGGTCCCCTTGTTGTGTACTCTATTCAGAACTTAAAAGTTCCTGTAGCCTATCAGTGAGGACTTTTACCTAGAATGTATTGAGTTGCAGTTCTGTGGATAGATTCAAGAGCAGAAATATCTTTACTAAAATGTAGTGGCCAAAATTAAGCACAGTGTTCTAAATGAAGCCCTCCTAATGTGTTATACAATTTTAACATACTTTAACATCCTTTGATTCGAATTCTACCCTTTTAACTAACACATGGTCTAAATCTTTTTGAATATCATTTGTTGCTTCTACGGTGTTTGCTAATGCTCTTAATTTGGTATAACCTGCAAATTTGGCTAGTTTACTACCTATACTAGAATCAAGATTATTTGTATAAATTAAGAAAGAGACACAATTCTATTATGGATCACTGCGGCACTTCATTAATTACTGTACATCTCAGTGTGACTATTTACCCCTTATCTATTCTCCTTTTTTTCTATTTAATATTCAATTCTCAATCCAAATACTCCTGTTTCTTTGACACCTTACTGCCTGTAATTCGAGAATTAATACATTTTGAAAAGCATTATGAAAATCTAAATGCACCTTATCATATGCCATAGGTGTTAAAGCGGACCTTTGGATACTGTCAAACAAGTTATCTAACTGGAACGCATTGAAATTGATCTACAGTAGGGACAGTTTCCTTCATTGTTTTGGCAGCTATTTGGGTAAAAGAAGCCAACCCATACTATACACCTTGGCTCCTTATAAATTTGATGTTGTCTCACAACATGGTTTTGTGTTGGAATCTTTACTATTTAATCATTTGAATTCTTCTTTTTGGCCAGGTTATTCACCATTGTGGTCTTGGGTTTTGCTCCTGATGATGCTCAGATTTACATACAGACCAAATCTATTATTTTTTTTAGGTGTCTTTTAATAAAGGTTTGATGTAACAGAACATTCTTGAGTCAAACTGTGGCAAGACTTAGGTTATGCTCCCTATAGTAGTTCCAAACATTACCTTTGCAAAGTATCTTCAGTGTTGGTTCTGAAACTGAATCCTTAATCAAATAGGAAACCTTAGTGTTACTTTTGACACTGTGTTGTCATTTGAAGCTCATTTTAGGAACATAACAAAAAAAAACCCTAAGTCTTTCTGAAAAACTTTTGAAATATTGATACATGCCATGAATTAATCAAGATTAGATTACTGTAAAGTCTTACCTTCTGAATTTTCCACGAAATTACTTCAATATGTCCAATACGTTCAATATGTAGATCATGTACTCCTAAAATCTACTGTAAATCAACATATACATTCCATACATTCAGCATGTACTGTACATTCCTTAGTAAATTGAATTGGTTTCTTTCAAAATTAAGCACTAATTTTTAGGTTTCTCATGCTCATTTAAAAGGCACTTAATGGTCACATTCTAGGTTATTTCTAGAACTTTATTGCACAAATATATTAGGACAGTTAACCTGAGATTTCTTACACTACTATGGACCAGAATCCACACAAAGGTTTTAGAACCTTCCCTTGTGCTCACAGCCACCAACCTTTAAAATTATTTGGTACTTGACTTGAAAATATAGAAAACCTATTAAATTATTGAAAACTTTGTTAAAACTATATGTGTTGCATCTTTGTTGCAAATAGTCATTAGAATTAAGACAAATTAATTTCATCCACTTTTGCCGAAATTTCATAGGCTTTGTTTCAGTTCTGGGGTCAGCTTCCTCACCATCATTGAGCTCATTGATATATTGCTTTCTGTTAAATCATTAAGTACAGATACAGGGGGCTGTTTTTGCAGTACCAATTTTCTTAATTTGAAATTTATCCATTAATGAAATACATACAGTAGATTGTTTGTTTGTTGGCAGTGGGTGTCCGGCATAGTCTCCTTTTGAGATCAAACATCACGTATGATTCACAGATAAGTCAAAATTTACAGTCAGAAAAGTTGTTTAGCATTGTGAATGCACAATCCAATTCTAACCTCCCAGACGTAAAGTCAAATTGTATTCACCAATAGTGATTTCCCTCCCACTAAACAAGGTGGCTTGTGAGGCCTGAGTACATTAAAACACATGATGGCCTATAACTACAAGTCAAGGAGGCTCTATTTAACAAAAACTCAACTCCCTTACACAACACTTCAACAACCTAACACCACCTAGCACATCCTTTGTAACCCAAGCAAAGTAATTTCTCTCATGCGAGAATGTGGTTTGGTAACGCTTGAACAATTATATTATTAAGTATTTCCCATCAAGTGTATCTATTTGCAATTATTAGTGGCTTAAGTGGCCTCTTATGGCAAGTAAACCATAACAAAAATCTTTACCACAGTTGGTTTGCCACACCCCATTTTAAGAATAATATGATTGGAAATACTGGGGGTGCTTGACCACAGACACCCCCGAGCTGGTACCTATTTGTACATTGCCTGTGAAACTCATTGCCTAAGACCTTTAGAGACACATTTAAAACTTGCTTAAAGACCTAGAGTGATGTACAATTTAATTTTTCCCCTAGTTATTAAATCAACTTATGCTCTTTTTATTTGTTTAATCTATAACCTCTTTATCTGTTTCATTAATAGACTGACAACAGTCTGTCTAGTTTTATACATTTTCTTATTTCAATAATGTGATGAAGCTGCACAACTGCAGGCGGATATTAAGAAACATGGCATCTCTATTTTGTTTGGACAAATATGCCATTCACTGAATATTAGCTTTCGCTGAAACACACCAACTGGAGTATTGTACTGTAATTAATACTGTACAAATAAGATAAGATTACAAATCAGATTAACTTATTTCAATGCATTCGTGCATAATTTTCTTTTCATTTTGACTGGCATTTAGCAAAGAACCAAATACATTATGAAAAAAGCTTAAAAGGCTTAACAGTTTTTGTTTGTTTTTTCCCTAAAGGTGTTTTTAACATAAAGTTGTACAAAACTCATGTTATTTTATCTAACAAAAGGGTAAATAAGCATGAAATCTCACTACCCCTTTGACTTATGAAGATACCATAAATATGATTACAGTGCTTCAGTGAACAACTTACACACTTTTTCCATTATGACTGAGAAACTGTCCTGTGCCAGTGCTTGGCTTAGTTAACCAGGTCTTACTAAGTATACTACTTACTATACAAAAAGTTAGCACTTGTTAGCACAAGTGCTAGCAAAATACCTTAGTCCCCTAAGAGTTGTTATCTTGATTACACATTTTATTGTATCTAAGCTTTTATAGTATGTATATACAGTAGCATGTGGTGCTGGTATGGGGTAAGGTTGTTATTTGGTTAATTGCTGTTTGACTTTAGAGGACTGAAATTACTCTCTACAGTGATAATCTTATAGACTGTCATGAGGAAAGAAAATTTCATTACTTGGTCATAATACAGGGTAGCATGGTGGTTCAGTGATTAGCATTGCTGAGCAAGTGAGGAAAAATGCTGTTCTTATTAATGTCATAGCGGACGATTTAGTGTGGAGATATTTTAAAGGATGTCATGTTTAAGAAACACAACAAAAAATAGGATAATATGAATATACAAAATAAAACATATAATAGAAACTACACAGGAATATAAGGATGTTAGAGCAAAAGAAGTAAAATAAAATTGTGAAACCCAAAGCTTAGACCTCTGGGTTTAGCACTGATAGTGGAAATGCTTTTCTTCCTTGTGAACAAAAATATTTGACTACACAATCGAAACAATACATTCTACAATCTACAGGTGTAATCCCATAACAGAAGTACAAAAGAAGGTGAATGCTTCATGGTTAGAAGCAAAAAGGTTAGTTTCAAAAAAGAAAAATCAAAAGAGTAAGTGATGATGTACAGTATCTACTGTAGTACTTACTGTATATTAAAAAAATTAAATGAGTACAGTCCATAAGTGGGTGAAATGGCTACAGAATTGGCTACAATACAGGCTACTGAAATGGCTACAATACAGGCTATTGATGCTAGTGTTTCACAGATCTCTGATCTATTCATATACTTTGCTCTAGGCAATAATGGTAGATGTAGTCATCTGTATTTTTTCTTGTCTATAACAATCCACCTTATCACAGTTGCCCAATCAAATGAAGCTTTGAGCAGTTTAAGAAAGTTCAATTTACAGAGTGGAGTGGAGCCTAATATTGCTTTATGAATTATTTCTAAGTTACTTATTTTGTTACTAATAAGACAGATCTGATTTTTGCCAAATTAACAAACAGTAGGGTAGTAGTGATTTAAACAGTTTACATCCTGACAATTATTTATTAAACGGGTTGTAGAAGGGCAGGTGGGAGTTAAATCCAAAATGTTGGTTGATAAAGACCTGGCAAGATCAACATTGCCTTAAAGAATCCATTTATTTTACAGTAATATCTTCCTCTTTGAGCAGATTAAATTTTATCTGACGGTAAATAAGATGAAAGTATTTTACTAAACAGTCATGATACAGTATGTACCTGCCCCTTCACTGTCTTGAGTGAAATCATCTTTTTTGTTTACAGATACATCTTAATGTGTGGTTGCTATATAATTTAATGGATTTAGAAGACTATTATACAGTATCCAGATTGCCAATAAAGAAATATTTCTAGTTTAAGAATTTATGGGATATACCTTCTGAGTCACTGTACAGTAGTCTTATTAAAAAATGTTCTAAAACTTAAAGACTTTGTTTGACTATTATGGTAAAATAAGGCCACCCTGTTTTGCTTTGTTAGTGATAAGGCTGGAGGTAATGAGTTAGAAAATGATCTCTTTTGGCAATGGATAGAAGCATCTAAAAAGCAGAGAGATGAGACTTGGAAAATATTTTATTTGAGTTACTTTCTCAGATCAGATTGAATATTACAAAACAGTACATCACAAGGCAGAATTTTGAAATTGTAGGTATACTGTGTTTAGACAGAAACTTGAGCAGATGGGGATGTTTTCCCACAAAAGTATGTGCCTCCCTAAGAAAAATCAGTGTTACTCCTCACATACATGTTTTATTTCAATGATCTACTGTGTGTACCTCTACTGGTACCGGAAAGGAAAGAAACTACATTTTTGAAATTCCAGTGAAGGGAAAGCAACTGTGTACACATATTAAATTGACCAGTTTGCATCATAAAATGTCAGCCGGGGCTTAGCACTAACAAAGTTCAAATTGTATTTCTACTCCTTTGTTTTATGAACACTAGTTTAATTCCTGTGTCACGGTGTCCATTTAAAGAAAGTCAGGTTTCTCCTTCTAGACAGGGTTTCTCTTAAACTGGTATTTATAATTTATTGGTATTTTATATGGTATATTTATATATCGCAATTTGTGCCCTTAATTATGTACTTCGTTTCAATGTGGTGTTCAATGGAAAGACTTACAAAATGCTAGAAGACCTGGCATTATCACCTCTACTTTTTTCCATTCTCAGAAACTACTAACAATTAATCCTCCTTTCTCTTTTCAACATTGGAACAAAGGAATAAATATTCTAGCATACATTTTTAATGAGGATGGTCTCTGTTCTTTAGGTTCTTGCCGTCTCAATTTGAGCTACCTGGCTCCTCTATCTATTTTTACTTATATCAACATTCTGGAAAGCATGCCTGTGGCATCCCCTGGGCGGCAATATTGTCTGCACACCCACTGCATAATCTTCTAGATTGTAAGGGCAAAACAAAAGGATTGGCTTCCTTTATTTATGCTTTCTATTACAGACTTCATTCAAGCCAGCCTTTAGCAGTTTTTACTGCTTGGAATAGGAATTTGAATATTTCTGATAAGGAGGTTTCCTGGCAAAATCTAGGATAATACCCTGTTGTCTAGTATCTCAGACAAATGATTATTTGATTTTCTTATTGAAGATGTGTACTTATAGATGTTATTATATTATAACTTGTCCCTAGTCACTTATGCACAAAGTTCTGTCCAGATGTAACCCTGGCATTCCCTCCCCTGGAATCATTGGATCCTGGTTTTGATATTATTTATATTGAGATCTCTATTTCTCTATATCTTGGATCCAAGATGGGGGGGTGGACAGTGAGGTTATGGTATGTTTTGCACATGCAGATGTCAGATCTTTGGACTGTACTTGTATTATGGCTGTCTGGCTTCTTTTAGAGTCCATTTGGTGGGAATTCCAGAGGGCCGTGTTATGCGCAGTGGCTGAAGGGGAGTGTTGTAAAGGAAAAATATTTGGATGCAAAAAAGCACGTGTGTTTGTATATGCATGATAACATAGTGTACCTGTGTATCTGTTTTGTATTAATGACTAACATGTAATAAGCAATTTATAGACCCCTAGTTTGAAAAACATGCAATTGGCACAGAAGAATGGAGATGTGTGACATTTCATGACAATAAAAATACAATAAAAGGACATGTTAGTGGACACTTAGACCTAACCATGCTCATTCCTTAAGTTAAAGACTCTTCCTGGACAGGATGGCTAAAACATCATCGTACTGAATGAGGATCTAGTAGTGGTAGCTTGAGCTGTATAAAAATACATTATATTTCATATAAACATTTATGTTTCATGTAAAGAGTCATGATTGCCTTTAGTACAAGTTAGCAGCAAAATCGGTTTTCTGCAGGATTTGGGGGTTCAGTACCATATTTAATATACTGTATCAAAATATATGATTTATGCATGTTGCAATTTGCTAGAATATTTCCTTTTTGGAAATGCACATACTGCACAACTGTGTCCTGATATAATTGTCTTTTTTATTAGTGGTGTATAAATGTTGTACTCGGGCTATGGAAGTGAATTGGTTTATCCTTGGATACACCACCTTCGTTCTGACGTTTCCAATCCCCCAAAGCATAAGTTTCATACAGACACGGGTTCTAGTTTTTAAGTATATGATTTGTAAAAACAGTTCTTATTGCTTTGTACAGAATTATTTTCATATACTGTTGTGATTTTCAAAACTACACATACATATTACCCAGATTCTTATTTATTAATTTGGCTGATGCCTTTATGCAGTGCGACAAGCATGAATTACATTTATTAAAAAAAAAACAGTATGAAACAAATCCACCATCTAGTAAGGAAGGACAATAATTTGCATTCTGTACTACAGGGGTACTCCCTTTTCTTAGGCAGGATTGTTTTGTTTTTTTTAATTATCCAAATTCCACAACATCATCAGTGCATTCTGTTCCTTTACCAGTCAGCTAGAGATTTGATATGTGGCAGCAATGAAATGATGAAGCGAAGCATGCATTCCCCTGCGAAGCACGCCAGCCGCCTAGAAGCCTGTGTGAACAGCATGAAGCAGGTCTCCTTGCACTGCACTGTTTCATCTCTCAAGGACAACTTTGATACTGAGTGTGTAAAACAAAATCGCATTTATAATATGTAATATATTCCAGTGTATGTTCATTTGAGGTCATTGAAAATCTGAAAAACAGCACTTGTAAAATGTCAACTTGGTAGTATTGAAGCAGCATCTGCAACTTGACGAAGCTGACATTTTTATGACCCTTTTTTAAAAGGAGAAATATATTTTACAGTTGTACTTCGTTTAACATTTTTTAAAGATTTAAAGATTGTGGTTACAAAATATTAATGCAGTGATAAAACTTCAGATTATCAATATAATAACAAGTCCCTAAATGTATAACTGTTTTCATCAATATATATTACAGTATGTACAGTAGCATTCTGATACTGAGGAATATTTGCTTTTGACACAGTAAATGTGTACGACATTCCTGTATGGGTAGTGCATCTCCATTAAGATTTGATTAATTGTCATTCATAGAACTGCTGTTTATGCAGAGGTTGATGTTAAAGTATTTGCCCCAAGACACCGATTAAGAGAATGGAAAAGATGCACATTGCTTTGAATCATTAATGACTACAGAGACATCTGCAGCATGCATCATTTTCTCAGCATAAGTTTTTGAGATTGAACATAATAAGGCATTTAACAATACCCACCAGTATCTTCAAACTATATACCAACAGCAGCAATGCATAATTTTGTGAATTATTCTAAAATGATTTGTACTTGAGATTCATGAGTAAGTACTATGGCTGAGTTTTAGATGATTAACACTTTCTAAGAACCAGAATACATGCATATGAGTTGCAGAATGAGTGCATGGCTTAAAGAATATATGAAGGTAGAGTAGATACTAGACACCAGACCATTTAATTATGAACAAAATTACTAGGGCAAAATAACCAAATATTTAATATAATTATTGTTATAATGCATAAAGTCTCTAATTATGCATGTCTGAATTTTCTTCTATCAGAAACTGCCGAATCAGGAGCAATCTTAAAGTGTCTATGTGTGCTATCTTTGCACGTTTAAAGTAAGATCCAAGTTACACAGGAAAAGCTGCAGTTTTCTGTTTCAAAAGCTCTTGGACTTGGATTGGTACTGTATGAAACCTTTCACTTTCCAAGACTCTTTTTTACCACGACTAAGAAGGTTGTTATTATTATTTTATGTAATAACAAAATTACATAATAGATGTTTTTGCGTGTGTTGTATTTATGACATTAAGGCAATCAAGGATGTCATGTTTAAGAAACACAACAAAAAATAGGATAATATGAATATACAAAATAAAACATATAATAGAAACTACACAGGAATATAAGGATGTTAGAGCAAAAGAAGTAAAATAAAATTGTGAAACCCAAAGCTTAGACCTCTGGGTTTAGCACTGATAGTGGAAATGCTTTTCTTCCTTGTGAACAAAAATATTTGACTACACAATCGAAACAATACATTCTACAATCTACAGGTGTAATCCCATAACAGAAGTACAAAAGAAGGTGAATGCTTCATGGTTAGAAGCAAAAAGGTTAGTTTCAAAAAAGAAAAATCAAAAGAGTAAGTGATGATGTACAGTATCTACTGTAGTACTTACTGTATATTAAAAAAATTAAATGAGTACAGTCCATAAGTGGGTGAAATGGCTACAGAAATTTGAACTTCTGAGTCAATGTTGCTAATAAAAAACTGACTATTGATGCTAGTGTTTCACAGATCTCTGATCTATTCATATACTTTGCTCTAGGCAATAATGGTAGATTATTGCCAAAATAACCAAATATTTAATATAATTATTGTTATAATGCATAAAGTCTCTAATTATGCATGTCTGAATTTTCTTCTATCAGAAACTGCCGAATCAGGAGCAATCTTAAAGTGTCTATGTGTGCTATCTTTGCACGTTTAAAGTAAGATCCAAGTTACACAGGAAAAGCTGCAGAGTTTTCTGTTTCAAAAGCTCTTGGACTTGGATTGGTACTGTATGAAACCTTTCACTTTCCAAGACTCTTTTTTACCACGACTAAGAAGGTTGTTATTATTATTTTATGTAATAACAAAATTACATAATAGATGTTTTTACGTGTGTTGTATTTATGACATTAAGGCAATCATTTTAGAAAATAAAACTGATATGGGCATTTTATGCATATTTATTCTGCAACAAAAAGAATGTACAGTACCTCACTTTCTACCTGTGTTTTTTGCAGATCTAGTTCCAGGTGTTACAGTCTTGCCTGTACCTCAAAAATCTGTCTTCTTTTTGATCAGTTTTTATTCAGTCCTACTGAATGCATTTCTTACTCAGACTGTTGTAACATCTATTATTTAAAGTTTGTCAATTCATTTTTCAATAATTCATTGTATTTTATTTTCTTAATACAGTACTGGCTGGATCCCTCAAAGACTCTTGCTGAACACAAAGATTTAATAAGCAGTAAGTCTCTGTTGTCCTGTGATTTTTTTTATTGTGTTTTCTGTGATTGAAGATCATATCAGTAGTATAGACAAAGCAGTTCAGTCCAATTAATATTGACATATCCTGGGCTGTACTTTGTGTGAAAAATGTTTATTGTTCTTATAGAGGCACTTTCTTCTATCAAAACAAATAGGAAACAGTCTAGAGGTTATATCTCGAACTTACAACTAACTCACTATAATCAGTTCTAACAGAAAATGCTGCCGTAGACACTTGCCATTTCTTAAGCCTTTTGTCTGCTATTATTATCTTTGTATATAAATTAATTGAACATTTCAGTCAGATTTTACTTTTAAATCTACTCAGGTCAAATAGTATAATTGCAAATCCAGATCCTAATTAAACAGTGATTAAACCTTAAAATTGCATTGTACATATACTGTATCATGAATTTATGTGCGTTTAGCAAAAGTATTATTTATTGCCTTAAAAGAGAGTTTTAATCCATTAAAAACTCATTCACACCCCCACATTTTTCTATCACTTGCTTAAATGTAGTTATGGATTTGTATAAGCATCTGCCTGTATCAATTCTGCCTTCAATTACTGTGACTTTTTTAATGGGGGCACATAGCACTCTAATGTCATTCATCTCTGTGTTCTTTTTCAAACAGCTTCTGCTTGATTATTATTTGAGAAAATTCTCCCCCTCAGATATTAAGCATTGTCCAGCTGTTTTACAATTTTATGTTTTAAACCTAAGAGTACTGTAAGTCTAACAGGGGCAGGCAACCCTGATGCTGGAGAGATAGCTCCCTAGAGGTTTTAGAGACACCTTTCAATTAGCACCTGATTACAACCTGGAAAATCCAGGTGATTGAATTGTTAACCGTTGGTTCAATTAAGCATTTAAGCTTAATTAAAGAAAAATTAAAGAAAAACCAGGAACAAACAAAATCCAAGAGAAGGTTTGCCTATGCCTATGTATGTTGCCTATGTATGTTTGCAGCTGGGTAATCTGTTTCATATGACAGGCTTTCCGTCAGATTCAACAATGCCCCTATAAGACAACTAAAAATGTTGATATTCAATGATATTGATAATACTGGTTTGCACAATGGCCCACTGTTTGTTCACTTTCTTCAGCAAATTGAAAATGTTTTTGAGCATTTTAGTCATGGTTAATTTGACCTAACGTGCTTGGCTGAGGGACAATTTTCTGTGGAGTAAGGTGTGACCAAGGGGCAGCTGCAAAGGTGGAGTTTGGGTGGACGAGGGATGCAAAAGACATATGCAAACAAGAGAAGGGGATTATGAATAATATTTATATTTTTTTTTTTAACTTGAGGAAGTAACATCAGGAATAATTACTATGTAGGACAGCTGAGACCAGTTGAACTTGGCTGCTGTTATTCCTCCCGAACTTTCATAGTAAATTTCATATATTATTTTGGTTAATAAACACATGCAAAGAAAGCAGCATTTGCTCTGGAGAAAAACCCAGTAAATCAACTTATTGCCATTGCAGGAATACAAAATATTTTATGGTTTGTCTGTATCTTCTGAATTAGAGTTTACAACAAAATTCTGAGCGAAGTACAAGATCCATTTCCTTCAGGTCCCCAGCTTTCCTAAGGTATAGGTATGGGCCTTTGGAACATTATTTCCTAGCCTTGCCAGGCTAACACCCCATCATTTCCAGAAACCTTCAAACTTCAGAGCCAGTGCCAATGCAGCAACTCTTTGGTTTATCATAGGGATTTTTTAACATCCTCTTCCAGGAGTTTGTCCTTCAAACTAAGCGAGATAAAAGACAGTTGTGTCAATATATTTCTTTCTTGCAGTTGTATTACTGTGGTTTGTCTGTGTCTTCTAAAAATAAATTTACTGAAAATACTGAAACCTGGAGGTCCACAATAAAGACACAATAGTTTTAAGTTTTACATCAGAACCTCATTAGCACATATGTGATGTTTTGTTAAACCAGTTTTCAGCTTTAAGTGGTGAGTGTGGACCCGTAGGAGGCACTACTTCCTCAGGACTTGAATTTCTAAAACCAGCATTGCTAGGGGAAATGAGCTATGGGATGTGAAATTAATTGTATGAGACATAAAACTCAGTGGATGAAGTGGATCACCTCCTGTATCTAAATCACTTTGGAATCCTTTGAAATTAAAATCTTTATAAACTCACTTTATTGTTATTTATTTTTATTATATTTTAAATAGTGAGTTCCTTGTGGTGACAAAACACTGAACCCAAGTCTTGTGATGCCATGAAAGTTCCAAGTGCTCACTGTAGATTTTAGTTAAATTTGCCAAAGTGATTTGATTTAAAAATAAACAGACATTCAGACAATTAAAGCAAGAAGAGTCACAGATACAGTAAAACCATGTCTAAACTTAATAGTGAACATTGCGATTGTTAGTGACACGATTGAAGATGGTTTGGTTTGGAGAGACTTTGTCTGGAGGATGAAACAGTCAGAAGCTGATGTTTTGGAATACAGAGGGTCACCATGCTGGCCCAGGACAATCACAACCATATGAGTTCTCTGTGTAATCAGAATGCAGTGGCTAAACATGAGAAATCCCATGTAGAAATAACCCTGAGGTATGAAATGACTTCTGTCTATGGGCAAGAACAACTGAAGTGAAAGCAAAAAAGTGTGGTGGAGGGTTGTATTAATTGATAGATGTTTTGCCCTTGATAGACCTTGTAGAAGAACATGTGTGTGAAGATGTGATGAGCATTATGCTGACTGTTTCTTTATACAAGTCACCTGATTGGGTTGTAAAAGTGTGGCGAATGGTTGTGGACCAGTAGGTGGCACCCTACTCTAATAACCAGAATTTCAAAAAACTATTTTAATTTCATTTAACAAAAGAATACCTTGGAGGAAGATTGAAGGAAATATTTACAGCTTACAAATATATAAATGAAGCCAAAAGTTTTTCTGTTACTGCAAACCAATCCAGAAATATCAATTGTAAGTATCAAGCAGATTAGCAATAAAAGTTGTATGTATACGTTTGTGTGCTTTACTGAACTAAAGTCTAGTTTGCAGTGATATGCAAATAGAATAATATTTTCTACATACCTAAAAGGTATGAGGTGAAATCGCACAGTAAATAAAATACATTTTTGTGGGATATTTAACACAACTTTTAATGGTCTGGATTGAATGTGAAATAGGAACATCATCTGATCTATAACAAAACCATAATGTCTGGTGTATCACCTTAAAGAAAATCATTAAATCGCAAAAATTAAATCAGAATATTTTTTGCATGATTTATGCAATGAAGGTGTCTCTATGATGAAAAAAAGTTACAATTGGGCAGTTCTTTGAGTTTTGTCTCTGTTCCTAGCAGGACCTCCTTACACACTCTACTTTGGAGTCAAGTTTTATGCAGAGGATCCATGTAAACTAAAAGAAGAAATTACCAGGTATTTTATACAGTTTCAGTAGTAAATGAAGACTTTTTTCCCTGTTGTTAGAAGGGTAATAATTTTCGAATGTGTTCAGCAGTTTCTGTTCATCTTTTAAGTTAGTAATCAAAATGAAGTTGCAATATCATACGTCAGCTTCTTGATCTAGAAAAATATAAATATAAATATAATTTATTAAAATGGGTTCTATCTCTGGCATAAGTTTCCCAAATACATGCCGATATTGTCTCAGAAACACTGTTGCTTTGTTCTTAATATTTTATGTTTGTATACAGTAAAGAAATGAATGTTTGTGTCTTCACTAATGTTGCTGAACCCTTGTCATAAGAATGCTTGAAAAGCCTAATTTGCCTAAAGGTTTTAGAGAGTTGCTAGATAAGTGCATAAAGAAATTAAGGAACACTTTGGAAAAGGGCAGAAAAATAACTAAATTGTCATCCATTTTCACAAGGTTTTTTTAAAATGTTGTTTCTGTTTCTCCTGTCAGGTACCAGTTTTTCCTACAAGTGAAACAAGATGTGCTGCAAGGCCGCCTTCCATGCCCATTCAATACTTCAGCGCAATTGGCTGCCTACGCCATCCAATGTAAGACTGATTGCTTCATTTTGGTCTTCACAAAATTACATCTTTGACTTATTCATTCCACTTAATTTGGTACTAGATCTCTGATATCTATACCTAATATTTGCCATCTGCTATTTTGAAGCAAAGGCTATTGGATTGAGACAGCTTTTAAATTGTGGAAGAAAAAAGTAGGCCAAAATTATATTGGAGACTCTAAACTAAAAAAGGATAAAAGGATAAAAAAGGGCAACACTAACATCATCTCATGTTTTTTCTTCCTTTTCCTTTGCAGCTGAGCTGGGAGATTATGATCCGTATAAACACACAGCAGGCTATGTGTCAGAATATCGGTTTGTCCCAGATCAGAAAGAAGAGATGGAGGAAGCAATTGAGAGGATCCACAAAACTATAGTGTAAGGAAATTCTCTGACTTTATGTTCAGTAAATACCAAATCCTTCTTATAAGAGAATATAAATTGTGTCCAAAGACCTTGCTGAGGTTTAACTGCAATCATGTGCTCCAGTATTTCTTAATAAGGAAAGCATATTGTGTGCTTAAACTCCATTGGTAATGCAATATTATTTATAACAGTTTTAAAACATAGCAATCAAGATGTAAGGTACCATCTTTTCAACTCATATTTTCTAATGCTTTACTAAAATAAGTCTTTATTAAGAATGATTAAAATGAACTGTTTTAGCCACTTTAAAATAAAAAGTTATTTATCTTTAAAATAAAGTTAATTATTTATCTAATTATTTTTGGTAGTGCCTTAAAGCTTGGCATGGAAAGAATGTCCACTGTATGTCAACAGGATGGCAATAGTAATGTGAATCCAATACCAAATGATGCTATGTACGTTGTAATAATGATTTGACAGCCTTTGTGCCCTTAAGCTAAAACCAGGATCTTTGTAATACAAGCTGCTCATTGAATACTGTTCAAAGACCCTGTCAGACAATTACAATGCCGACCTATTCTCAGCCTCCTCACCTGTTTGGCATGCTGAAGAAAAATAGATTAGTGGCATAGTGACAAGGCTAGAATGAAAGGACTCTGTTGTGCTGGCAGGGCTGTGCACGCTCTTACAAAGTGATTAACCTAAATTCCAGGACAGCGAGGACCTCAGCAGTGCCCAGCTTTTTATGTTTCCCCCATTGTCTCAAATTATCATTAACCACTTTCATAGTTGTGCTGTAGGATGCTGAACACATTATGTGCACAGCAGATAACAAAGCAGTAGAAAGTTGCAGGGGATGAGATGGGCTGCTGTGTATCAGTAAAAATGAAGAAATAGACCCAGCTGGGCTAGTTCTATAGTAAAGAAAGAACAAAGGGAGCGAAAACTGGTTCTTAGAATTGGAACAAAAACATTATTTGGAAGAGGCAAAACCTGCCTTAATTCTGTTTCACACTGTGCTTTAATGTTATTGAGTGAGCATATCTCGTTATGCTTCAGTATAATTGGTAAGCAACCTCACAAACACATTGAAAATTGAAAGTGCTTTGGTTGTGTTGTATCATTTTTTCTTTGTAAGTGCATCTGAGTGCTTGTTAAATGTTACATATTTCTAAAATTCAACATGAAAAAAGTAAAAGCGGTATATAAAACCTATATATATATATCTTTAGAGTATATCTTTTTTTAATTAAAACTAGAAAAATCTTTAACACAGATACACTATGTAAACTAATGTAAAAATAAGGGAATTGTTCTGGCATGGTAAGGTTCTGGGCATAAGAAATAAGATTCTAAGATGATTAACTCAAACACCATTTGTAATTATTTACCCCTTTACGTTTTACAGTGCCTTGCGAAAGTATTCGGCCCCCTTGAACTTTTCAACCTTTTGCCACATTTCAGGCTTCAAACATAAAGATATAAATTTTTTATTTTATGTGAAGAATCACCAACAAGTGGGACACAATTGTGAAGTGGAACGAAATCTATTGGATTTTTGAAACTTTTTTAACTAATAAAAAAATGAAAAGTGGGGTGTGCAAAATTATTCGGCCCCTTTACTTTCAGTGCAGCAAACTCACTCCAGAAGTTCAGCGAGGATCTCTGAATGATCCAATGTTGTCCTAAATGACTGATGGTGATAAATAGAATCCACCTGTGTGTAATCAAGTCTCTGTATAAATGCACCTGCTCTGTGATAGTCTCAAGGTTCTGTTGAAAGCGCAGAGAGCATCATGAAGACCAAGGAACACACCAGGCAGGTCCGTAATACTGTTGTGGAGAAGTTTAAAGCCGGATTTGGATACAAAAAGATTTCCCAAGCTTCAAACATCCCAAGGAGCACTGTGCAAGCGATCATCTTGAAATGGAAGGAGTATCAGACCACTGCAAATCTACCAAGACCTGGCCGTCCCTCTAAACTTTCAGCTCAGACAAGGAGAAGACTGATCAGAGATGCAGCCAAGAGGCCCATGATCACTCTGGATGAACTGCAGAGAACTACAGCTGAGGTGGGAGAGTTTGTCCATAGGACAACAATCAGTCTTACACTGCACAAATCTGGCCTTTATGGAAGAGTGGCAAGAAGAAAGCCATTTCTCAAAGATATCCATAAAAAGTCTCGTCTAAAGTTTGCCACAAGCCACCTGGGAGACACCCCAAACATGTGGAAGGTGCTCTGGTCAGATGAAACCAAAATCGAACTTTTTGGCCACAATGCAAAACGATATGTTTGGCGTAAAAGCAACACAGCTCATCACCCTCAACACACCATCCCCACTGTCAAACATGGTGGTGGCAGCATCATGGTTTGGGCCTGCTTTTCTTCAGCAGGGACAGGGAAGATGGTTAAAATTGAGGGGAAGATGGATGCAGCCAAATACAGGACCATTCTGGATGAAAACCTGTTGGAGTCTGCAAAAGACCTGAAACTGGGACGGAGATTTATCTTCCAACAAGACAATGATCCCAAACATACAGCAAAATCTACAAAGGAATGGTTCACAAATAAACGTATCCAGGTGTTTGAATGGCCAAGTCAAAGTCCAGACCTGAATCCAATCGAGAATCTGTGGAAAGAGCTGAAAACTGCTGTTCACAAACGCTCTCCATCCAACCTCACTGAGCTCGAGCTGTTTTGCAAGGAAGAATGGGCAAGGATTTCAGTCTCTCGATGTGCAAAACTGATAGAGACATACCCCAAGCGACTTGCAGCTGTAATCTCAGCAAAAGGTGGCTCTACAAAGTATTAACGCAAGGGGGCCGAATAATTTTGCACGCCCCACTTTTCATTTTTTTATTAGTTAAAAAAGTTTCAAAAATCCAATAGATTTCGTTCCACTTCACAATTGTGTCCCACTTGTTGGTGATTCTTCACATAAAATAAAAAAATAATATCTTTATGTTTGAAGCCTGAAATGTGGCAAAAGGTTGAAAAGTTCAAGGGGGCCGAATACTTTCGCAAGGCACTGTACGTAACAACATGCTGTGGAACTGAAGTGAAAGCACAAAGAGTAAGGAGTCCAGCTAAGCGTTAACAATCCTGTCAAACTAAAAACAAAAAGACGTGTAGGTCTAACAATTTGGAAACTAGACCCAATAAATCACTGTCCAAATCTGTGAGTCACTATAGCTAGTAAAGCAGTATTAATCAATCAACATCCTACATTCTTTCTCTTCAGTAGTTTTACAGCAGTCTTTATGATTACAATTATGAATTATCTAACTGCCTGTTACACATTGTTGAAATGCAAATTGTAAATATTATGTTACCAAGCGTAACTGCTTAGCATCAGCTCAGTGTAAAAGATCAAAGGCAAGCCTTTCAGTGTTGACTCCGGATACATCTACGTGACTACAACAATGTGCCAATCACATTCATCTCTGAATACAGAGCAACAGCTTATCTGACTCTATCTAATAATAAAAGCTCATGAGTCGTGTGCCATTGCTACATGCTCCATTTGCAATGCAACAGAACTCCTGTGTATTGTACAGGAGAAGTGAAGTGAAGAAAAAATAGTATTGAATCCATTAAAATGTTGCACTTTCCCCAATGGAGAATGGCATATCATATTTGGTAGTAGGACCTTTTTATTACATCACCTATTCCTTTTGTTTTGTGAGTCAAAGAGTCTGTGCCGCTTTTTTCTCTAATATACAGAAGGTTCCACATTGTTTCCTGATCTGCAAAATTAAGTTCCTCACTTCTGTAAGCCTGGATCAAATTATTATTTTTTGTAATATATTGGCCTCAGTTTATCTTCCTGCCTCACACAATACATAAGAATATTTGACAAAACTAGGTGCATTTGCATTAGTAATCTGGGATGCCTGAAGTAAACTGTTCTGATGCTCAATATCACAGAAGACATACTTTACAGTAATACGAGACACTATACAGTACCTAAAATAGCAAGAATGCCATAGCTATATCTGAGACGTAACTGCATATGCTAAACCGTAGCAGAAGCTGCTGTAGTTTACACCAGGACCTCTTCATTGTCTGCCTCTGATCAGTTGCAATAATTTCAGAAGTGGACCAGTCATTTTTCACAGTACAATGACATATTCCTCTTTATACCTAGTCACTCAATCTGATGCAGAGTTCAAGGGCTGATTAAAAACATCAATTTGCTGGTCTCAAACCCCAAAGCTGCAGGATGTAGTCATTAATAACTACCTTGCTGTTTGGTTGTTTTTTTATTTTTAAAAAATGCTGACAAACCTTCAGAGACAATTTTTGAGTTTCACTAACAGATGAGTTCTAGAAATGTTTAAATGCATTGATTTGTGCAAGGAATTGCTTTTTCTATGAGTGAAAAGAAAACGAAAACTGTAATACTACATGTTCAGGCTTCATGCATTAATACACAGCCTAGTTTTTAAACTGGATGTTGTTATTTAACATGCATTGTATGAATTGGCAGCTTACAACACTGCCAGGATAACAGATGCACACAGAAGACAATATTTCATTCAAACCACACAACACACATGAAATGATTGTGAAAGAAAAATATAAAATAGTTCCTTTTGCGGCTTCAGATGAACTCCCACTCTACATAGTTGAAATTAGTTAATGCATTCTTTTGGCTTGTGGAAATCTAAGTTTCAGCTTGGTGTTTACGTTAATCAATGATAGCTAATACATTGTACAAAGTTCTTGGGCTTGTTATGCTGGATGGAATTCTAGGAACGTAGAAATGTCTCAAACCCCCAAAGACTGCTGATTAAATAAAGTTAATAATTAAACAGTGAGAGAAGCAGGAGCTAGTTTGTATATTTGCTTTGTACAAAAGGGAATTCCATTGCCTGTTGTATAATGTCATGGGTATTAAAGTTATTTTTAAAATTTCAGATTTCTTGAAAATACAATATGGATACAAAACTGAAAATTGAAAACTGGCATTTCTGGTTGCTGAAGTTGCTACACTACAATTTTGTTGCAATGAAATGCAACATTTGCAAATACACCACTCACTTCTTTTATCACTGGTTTTGTTCCAGAACAAATCTGCGATATAATGAGGGTTACAATAAAAATAGAGGAAGCTAGAGGTTGGCTATAAAAAATACCCAGTGGTCATGTGCATTCATGTAATAACAAGTGTAAAATATATGTAGAAAGAAAGCATCTGGAAACTGATTAATAGGACAAAAATGCTGTAAAAATGCTAAACATTTACATGCACTATATTGCTTTATAGAATAGGGCAATCACTGTATCCTGGAAATGCATTGTAAAATAACTATATAATACAATACAGAGTATTACAGGAGTTGGCAGCTTTACTTTGGCAGTAAGATTCTGTTCAGAACCACAGGCTTTAAAGGTGAGAGTAGTCAGATAGAACTGAGTTCCCAGAGAAAGAGGCAGCAGCTACTCTGGCAACGGTAGGACTGTAGTGACCCCAGTGAAGGACATAAGTTTCCTCCAGTTAGTGCTGTACCTCCTGTAAATCACTCTGTAACTTGTTTAATGTCGAAAGATGAGTGGCTCAATGGGTGGATTGGAAGAGTCTGTCTGCACTGCCTTCTTTTTCCTGTGTTAGAAAAGGAGTCATCACTGTGATCACTGTGAGCCAATTGATAAAACACAACTGGGGTTTCCTAGATGGTGGCTAGATAGGTAGATACTTTATTGATCCCGTGAGGGAAATTGCAGAAATGGTAGGTATATGGTACTGTAGGTAATTTAATATCTGAGTCACATTGGTTCATCAAACAAGCTATAATTCTGGTTTCCATGGATTTAAGCATATGAGAGAGCACTGAGTGCTCCCCACCCCACTGGATGGGATGTCAGTCCTTAGGGTTACCCTCAACAATGTTGCTCTTCATTTATACAGCTGGGCTAAAGTACCTCATTTAAGGAACAACAGCAGTGTCAGGAGCTAGGACTTGAACCAACAAGTTATGAGTCCAGAGACTTACCTACCATGGTATTCTACCCCTAGGCTGTATATATAATAAAAAAACATGATTGTTTTAAATTAAAAAATGAAACTAACAATTGCAGACTGACACTTTCCTTTTAGATGTCAATATTAAGTTTGAAAAGGACTCAAGAGTACAAGACAGAGTTTTAAAAATGTATTTTGTGTTTTGTATCCAATTTTATAAGCAGTAGTGTATAACAGGTGTATCATTTAATCTTCATTTTTTAATATACATTTCCTTTACTTTCATCTTAAGTCATCTGAGTTTTTTCTTCTCTATTTACCCATCCTCTCAGTTTATTCACCCACTTCCAGATCACAAAGAAAAAAAACATTTATCCTGCAAGTCAACCTTTCTTCTACACACAACTTTTTTGTACATTTTCTGTTTTATAAACATGCACCTGACCTGTAATAAAAGAGCAAGAGGCCCAGTATTGAGCCCTGAGGAACACCAGACTTAACGAGACCAATTTCAGACCTATACCCATTAAGAGAGACTAAGTGACAGTGATCAGTGAGGTAAGACTTGAACCATTTGAGAGCAGTGTCAGAAAATCCAAACACAGTCTCAAGACGAGAATAAGATATCATGGTCAACAGTGTCAAAAGCTGCGCTGAGATTAAGAAGAATGAGTATAGAAAGAGAACCAGAATCAGAAGCTATTAAAAAATCGTTAGTGACTTTGATGAGGGCAGTTTCTGTGCTGTGAAGTTGACGGAAACCAGATTAGAGCGGTTCAAAAAGGTTATTTGCCATGAGGTGGTTATGTAACTGAAATGTGACAGCACGTTCTAGAATTTTTGCAAGAAAGGGTAAGTTGAAGATGGGTTGCAAATTGTTTAGATTGTCCAGAGCCATGTTTTTGGCATGGAGGTAATGGCAGCAGTTTTGAGGACTGCTGGTACAATTCCAATGCTCTCGGATTCAATTATAATATTGAGGACATATTGAGGCAGAGAGAAGACAAACAGGACTGAAATAAAGTGGTGGGAATGAGATCTAAAATAGATGTGGTTGAGCATGTGTTTAAAAAGCATGTGTATAAAATAGATAAGGTTGTGCATGTGTTTAAAAAAGTAACACTGATGTTGTGGATTATACAGATTAAAGCACTTTATTGTGAAGTGTTTATTCTGGACCTCCCTCCCCCCACAAAACAAAACATCCATTAGTGTAGACTAGTAAAAAAAATTACCAAAACAAATCCATTAATTGGCATCTGCGAAAATTAACCCTGGTGTGGGTGTGTGAACATCTGTGTTTGTCTGTGTGTTCTGTGATGGACTGGCATCCCGCCCAGGGTGTATCCTGCTTTGCACCCATTGCTTGCTGGGATAGGCTTCAGTAATGCATTCTACTGCTAAATTTCTTTCATGTTTCTTATTTTATACTCCATGGACACATCAAACTTACTGAGGCTACAATATACAGTAGTTCAGGTGGTTTCCTATTCACCCCTAAAGAGCAGAATGTTATTGTACATGCTCATTGGATTTTACTTAAAGAAACACCTTGAGATTTGAAAAAGATATCCCTGGAGTTTTATAGAATTAAATTAATAATTTATGTCAAAATAAATATGACTTTGCACTGTGCAATGTTATTACAATTACAGTATAACATTTTTATCTAATCCACATCTCATATTTTATGTAATGTTTTTTATCTATTTACTATGGTTAGAAATATATATAGAAGGCACTTTACCTGCATTATACAGTATAAACAGATCCAGTTTTTGGAGTATAAACATTTTGAGAGGTAAAACTCTCTAATGGAAAACAAATTTTGTCTAAAGAAATGCACCTGAGCAACATTTGCAGTATGTTTTCTGTGTGTGTACGGTTTGTAAGGAAACTCTGTTATGCTTAAACTCTTATGTGTTTTTTTTTTTGGGGGGGAGGGTTGTATAAATGACAAGTAAGAAGTACTCATACATTTTAGGAATGCTTCCTTTAATTTTAAAAAGATGGGGTTGTCATATCTCAATATGTATAGGCTGTAGAATTTAGACATTTCACCAGGATCCCAGATTCAGGATACATTTTTTTTTTTGCTTTCAGCCCCTATCAGAATCATCAAGCCATAGGGCACCCAAACCAATATTTATTATATAATTATTAATTTTGAATATATGACCATATTAACTGAGGAAATTACATGAAGTTAAAATGTTAGAATCAATCTTAGAATTGAACTTTTATCAATTGACCTTAAAGCCTATGCAGAGGCTACCCTCAGTTTAAAACTTACGGTAACCTATACCTGTATTAAGTGTTAGTATTTCAGATACACATCAGTGAAACCTTCAGATATGGGTTTTGGTGTTCACTGGGCATTAGCTGTATACACACTAATCCCATTAGAAACACTTGTTAGGTCTTGTGACTACATGTATATGGTCTAATAAAGTTAAATTATTTACATTTCCAAAAATGTATTTAAAACACAAGCTGAACTTAAAAAATTGAAAATTTGCAAGTTCAGAATCCAACCTTTATTTTAAAGCATGTTTCATGATACATAGTGGTCATTTTGAAAGGAAAGACACAAATAAGCTTAGTTTGTTGTTTTGTCTGGAAACCAGATATATTTGTTTTACCATATATTTTACCATTTATAACCATAACAAAGAAGCAATTATTAATTATTAATATTTTCCACATGAACAAAAATTTAATGTGAACCCACTTAAGGGCTTTTTTTGCCTCACACAATGATTTTATAAAAGCATGTACAAATTAGCTTCCCACATTGTGTTAAATAATTCTGATCTGTTATTTGTTATTAATTATTAATTGTTTTAGAATTGCAATAAAATTCCATACAACAGCATGTTGATGATAGTATGTTAAACATTAGTACAATATCTTTCTGATATTTAATTGATATAGTTTATTTTGAATTGCATATAAACTATTTGTAACACTTTATATAAATAAGCAGTTTACTTTTCTTGTGGAAGAGAAATGTACTGTAGCATAACTGGAACTAGAACTGTGTAACGATATGTTTTTAATTTTTCTAGTTTGGGAGTGCAGTTTATATTGATGTTATATTAATCTATTTCTTTAAATTGAATGTATGAACTTTATGACTACAGTATGCACTTATGTGACTGTATGTGAATAAATACATTTGTTATTAAACAATTTGTTTTGTTTGTTAGGGAAGGAAGAAAGGGTCTCAAATTGTTCATGTAATGTTTTTTACTTTTAAATTTCAAATTAATTTATCTAAGTTTTAGTATACCTATTGCTTTGTCTAAATTAAAGTAAATTTTTAACTTTTAGTAATATTTGTCATAATAAAAACTGAGACTTTTTTGAAATACCAGCAGAAGTAGTCTTTGTAATGTCTTTCATAAGTGAATTAAATTACTTTAAGTAGTAAAATAACTAATTTCTATTTAAGCATTATGATATTTTTTTGGTAAAATATAATTTTGGTTAATAAGTTTTTTTCAGTTAAAGACCTTTGTATTTTGATAAGAAAGTGTCATCATTAAGGTTTATATTTCTGATAGCATTAACTAATTGTAACTTGTTTTGTTTCATTCTCCTTTTGTTGGGGGATAGCACACTCACATTCATGGTGATAGTGGTGGGATGATAAGTCTCCTGCAAACTAAATAGACATCCCACATGATTCATGAAGAGCACAGACATTTATTAATCAAACAATTTTTTAGTATAATGGCACCAAACCGTTCTGGTCCCCCTTCCTCTGGCCCAGCAAAACCAGAGGAAGTGAAGAATAAAAATTAGTTTTACCCACATGTGTGTGAAGAAATTACATGCATTGGTCACGCCATACCATGGGACAGACATGTGGGTGAAACAAAAATCCAGGCTTGAATTGCCAAAAAAATGTTATTGGCCAAGCTGGTACAATGATATCAATAAATTGTGATATCCAGAGTGCCAGCTCACAGACAATAGATAAGATCACTTTATTACCCACAGACAATTTCTTGCTCTCCATGAGACACATGGGTCAGAGCATAGGGTCAGCCCTTTATACGACACCCCTGGATCAGTAGGGGTTAAGGGCCTTTCTCAGTGGCCCAACAGAGTAGGATTCCTCTGCTGGCTGCAGGATGTGAACCAGCAACCTACCAGCCACAGGCACAGAGCCTTAACCACAGAGCCACCACTCTACCAATATCAAGCAAGGTGACAGGGCACTGCTAATTCCTCTGCTGGTCATTGATGGGCTGTTCACTTGTATGGTGATGGTCATCGTTGGACCATTGGAGGACAGGAAAAGAAACCATTATATTCTGGTAATGTGCCATTATGTGGCCCAGTATGCCAAAACCTTCCCCTTAAAAAAATGAAAACCCGCCAAATTATTAACACGCTTATCCAGCTGTTTTCACGGGTTGGAATACAGGAATACCATGTGAAATTCTAACAGACCAGGGAACTAATTTTACTTTGAAATTGCTAGGACAAGTATGTACCTTGTTAGGAATTCAAGAGTAAAAGACATCTCCTTACCAACTGGAGACTGACAACCTCGTCAAGCGGTTTAATCAGACCCTGAAAAACATGCTTCAAAATCTGTCTGAAATGGAACCTGATTGGGACATACTAAATATTTGTATACAGAGAAGGACCTCGGGCATCTACAGGGTTTTCCCCATTTGAACTGCTCTATGGCCATGCTGTGCTTAGAGCCCTGTCAGTCTTAAAAGAGGAGAAAAAACAGCCTAAGCAGCTGCTTAACATCCTGAGCTGTTTTAAAATGAGGAATACGCTTGAGGAACCTAAGGAATTTACATTAGAAAACATGTCTTCCACTCACAAAAGACATGGTACAATCGTGTGTCTAAGCAGAGCACTTTTACACCTAAACAAAAAGTCTTGCTACTATTGCAGACTTCATGACAGACAGGAAATATACACCAAACTTTCCATATTTATTTACAAAAAGAGTGAGAACCAAAACAACAACCAAAATCAGGAAGAATGTCACGGATGTCCAAAGGGACTAACCGTGGAGAGCAGGACAGCGGAAAAAGACCCATATGCGTACGAGCGAAAATGGGAAAAAGGCCCGGGCTCGTTAGTGCAAAGAGTTCAGGAGTGCCGTATAGAAACCTATGCCCTCAGGTAGCGGACGTGGGGCGACCTGGTGCTAGGTGGGTCTCAGGACATCCGAACATCAATGCTGAGCGAGGGCAGAGTGCAAGACCCGGAGATATATAGCCCAAGGGAAAGAGAGGGACCGGAAGGGCAGCAGGCAGGAAACTAGGGACAGGACAGAGTAGGAGCGCCCTCTAGCTGCAGAGGGCGTGACAAAGAAGAATCTTTCGAGCATTATTTCCCAGGAGTGACATCCCAGGGTTCCTCTGCCCTGTCGATAGATCACCTCAGTAAGGATCAACATCAACCCTTCTGCTCTGTTCAGAGACTGCTGCTGGAAGGACGGCAACACCATATTGAGCCAACGGAAATGTGGTCAAAATGCAACATAGAGAGTTCCAGCATGTGCGTGTACAAGAAACAAGAATCAAGAAGTAGAGAATATGTCAAAACTGTACATAGTGGAGCCATCCACGAATGAATTGTGTAGCTCCGTTCTTCTGGTCCCAAAGAAAGACGGGTTTAAGATTCTGCTTGGACTTATTAAATATCCAAGTTCTACACTTACCCAGTGCCCCGGATGAATGAAATCCTGGCCAGGTTAAGCCACCTATATCAGCACACCAGGCCTCTGTAAAAGATACTGGTAGGTGCCACTAACTGCCCAGTCCAAGCCCATGACTGCTTTCAGAACACCTGGAGGTCTATTTCAATTTAAAGTCGTGCCCTTCAGACTACACAGGGCCGTGGCAGTTTTCCAGTGATTAGGGGGCTAAAGAATACTCAGGAGCGTATATTGATGATGTTGTCATCTACAGTACCTCCTGGGGTAAACATCTGCAGAACTTGAAGGACGTCTTTCAACAGATCCACAAATCAGGACTGACAGTTAATGCAGATAAAACCTGTTTAGCACAGAATGAGGTGGTGCACCCAGGGTATGTTGCCGGCAATTGGATGGTGAAGCCCCAAGTCTACAAGATCAAGGCCTTGCTCGACAGATCACAAAAAAGCAGATATGCACCTCGTGGGTTGGTACAGTGCCACAGGTTCATTCCCAGGTTGGCTGTCAAACCCTGAGTGCTCACAGATCTGACCAAAAAAAAAAGCCACTATCAAAGTACACTAGATCAAAGAGTGTGAGCAAGCATTTACTGATTTAAAAGTGATGTTGTGTGAAGAACCTGTGTTGCAGTTCCAGACCTTGACTTACTTTTCACAGCCCAGATTGACACTTCGGGTTTAAGGTGCCATTTTACTGCATGGAGAGGGAGAGAATAGGAGGCCAATATTATATATCAGTAGGAAACTCTTACCACATGAAAGCGGGTATTCGATTGTGGAGCTTTGATTAAAGTGCGCTCTGAACACTTTGAAGTTTTACTTGTTAGAGAAGGAATTTCTTGTAGAGACAGACCACGGAGCTATCAAATGGTTACACCGTATGAGAGATAACACTCATGTGTCATGATGGTACTTGTCTCTGCACCCTTTTAATTTAGGAGTCCAGTATAGGGCAGGAAAGAAAACCAGTTAAAAGACTTTCTTGATTCCCTACCTGTGAGAAAATAAGGGGGGATGTGTGTGATGAATTGACACTAGTCCCTGAAAGTTCACATAAAAGTACTTAACAAATAAGGAGCGCTAACCCTATGGTCTAATGCCCCAGTATAGTGATGGGGACACTATACTGTAAAAAAAGGCACTGTCCTTCAGATGAGACGCAAAACTAAGGTCTTGACTCTCCGTGATCATGAAAAATCCCAGAGCATTTCTTGAAAACAGTGTGAATGTTAATCCTGTTTTCCTGGCCAAATTTCCCATTGGCCTTTACCAATCGTGGCCTCCTAATAATCCCCATCTATTAACTGGATGTATTACTCTGTTTTCCTCCTCACCGATAGCTGATGTGGGGTGAGCATACTGGCACATTTTGGCAGAAGTTGCATCATCCAAGTTGGTGCTACTCATTGGTGGTGATAGAGGGATGCTCTATTACCTGTAAACAGCTTTAAGCATACAGAAAACTATATACATTATAAGTGTAAGGATTAAGTTTAAAGAAAACCAGACATAAATTACTGTAACTGTGGATTGAGTTGTCTTTGTGGCATATGTGCTATCATTTTTCTGATAAAACCTGGAGATCATTTTTTCTATAACCAAAGTGTCTACCCAAAATTGATTTTTTTTCCATTATTATTTATAGATCTCATGAAAGGTTCTTTTGGTTTGTTGAAAATATCACTTTTTTAACTTTTCATTAAATCTTATAAATTCTAAGTTTCATATACAGTAAATTGTAATTTGCCATTACCAACATTTTCTTTTTAATCCCTGTGTTAGAATGAAAGAATTCTAAAATTCAAAAATTTTTCTGATTAACAAACTAATCTTATAACACATTTTTTTCCAGGGGTCAAGTTCCCTCAGAAGCTGAAATGCATTACTTAAGAACTGCCAAATCCCTGGATATGTATGGAGTGGACCTTCACCCTGTGTTTGTAAGTGTTGTTGTTGCTTGGATAGTTACAATGTGATTTCAGTATAAGCCGGTATAAGAGTAGATGTTTTTTTTAGTAACACATACAGTACCTCTGCATGACAGTCCTAAATGAATATTTAGCCACAGGAATGATACTACTGTTTGTGTTAGTTTGTAATTTATGTTTATGCACAATATAACTGCTTAATCCATGCTTAATATTTGCATTCCAGGGAGAAAACCAATCTGAATATTTTCTGGGGTTAACGCCTGTTGGTGTTGTTGTTTACAAGAACAAAACTCAAGTTGGGAAGTATTTCTGGTGGGTATTATTGTACCATAGCAGATTGTACACTGGTGGTATAGTCTGACTTCTCTGTATGCTGGCTACAAAGAACAATCTCAGACTTAATGGAGGATTGGTTATGACCTTATAATAACCTTTCTGTACTGATAGCTTCAGTAGGGGGAACATAAAGTCCAATGTACTGTTCTGAGTTTGTAACAGTTTATATACAGCACATAAATGCAAGGTTCATAAATAATCCTAAGTATAAGGTTCATCCTACCATAAAACTCTTGGAGTCTTAGGGGTTCAAAGGGTACTACCTGATGTCATTTGTTATGACATTTTCAATATCAATGTTATTTCATCTTTTATGTCATCTGTTAGGCCATTTGTCATGTGAGGAAAACATGCAAGAAAGCATTTCATTGTACTTGGGTACTTATTCCAACAAACATGAACTTGAACTGACACCTGTATGTTTTCTTATTGTTTATTTATTACAGGCCTAGGATTACGAAAGTACATTTTAAAGAAACACAGTTTGAACTCCGTGTACTGGGAAAGGATGTAAGTTTTTATATCATTTTTAGATTGTCAAGCTAAAATGTTTCATTATTATTATTCATAAATTTCAAATAGCATATTCCAGCTCAGTTTTCTCTTCTTCAAAAATGATTCAATAAAAATCCATTCTTATTTTTTCTGTGAGATGTAGAACATAGAGATTAAAAAAGTAAAAGTACAGAGATCTCAGAGTTTTACAATTCCAAAAATAAAAATAAAGCCAAAGAAAGGAGTTTCTGTTATCTCTCTCCTAGTTTAAATTATTTGATGTAATGAGTTTGCTATTTTGGGTTTTTGGAGAAAATTAGATAGATACTTTATTGATCCCGTGAGGGAAATTGCAGTGCAACAGCAGCTTAACACAGACAACACAGCCACAGTGTAACAAATTATATAATAATAGTACAATACATACAATACAATACAAGAGTTACTCACAGTCCGGACACACAAAGAACAGACTAGAACAGAACAGTACACAGAAAAATCGTATCACACATATGAATATAAATATAGATGTAAATATAGATATAGATATAAATATAGATGTAAATGTATTGCACAGGTCCCTGGCATATATTGCACAAAAAACGGTTGTAAACGGGAAAAGAAAAAGAAAGAGAACAGATGTAGCAGTAGATGTGTAGATGCGTTCAGTCCAGAAACAGGTCACTGTCAATGCCTCAATGCCTCTGCCCAGACGCAAGGTGGATGCGTTGTACAGTCTTATGGCAGAAGGCAAGAATGACCTCCTGTAGCGCTCTCTGTCGCACCGTGGATGAATCAGAAAATTACCCTTGAATTATTTATTTTTGTTAATTTTGTCAATTACTTCTATGGCATCCTGAGCATTACTCATTCATGCTTGTATTCCCAACTGTCATTAATAAAGAAGCCTCGTTAAAGCAGTAAGAATAAGTATTACCATCATTTTCTTCATTGAAAACAAAACATTTTCCTCTGAGGCCTGGTATATGAATTTGTAGCAGCTGCACAAACCCCCAAGACCAGTTGTCTAATAGTATAATGTATTTTCAAAGTATTAACCCCGCTCATATTTATACTAATATTAATGTATGGTTGCTAAACTAGCGCTAAGGAGCATTGCTTGCATAATCTGCTACATTTCCTGTTCAAGAGGTTATGCAAGCATTTGGCTTGAAAACAATGTTTGTTTCTAATGACAGAAAAAGTTCTTTGTGTCAGGTTTTTGTAAGTACTTGCATGTCAAACCTCTAGAAATTCCTCACAGAATGAGTTTATTCTTTTGTAACTTCTGTGATGATTATTATTTTCTTCCTTTTGCTAGATCAGTAGCCTGTAATTTGTATGCTTCAAAGGCACATTTCACAAAGCATTGAATATTGATGAAATCTGCCAAGTTTAAATTCAGTTTCAAATGTTTTCAAGTGTTCAGTTAATGCCACCATTCTGGTTAAAGCAGGATTTGCATTTTTTGTCCCAAGTTTTTAATAGATTATCTGTCACAGTGTACCTGCTTATTATGGATTTGATCCAGTGCCATAACACAGCTCTTTCAGCTTGCCCTAAATCCTTGTGAATAACAGCTAACTTTGGAGTCCAAGACCTAGAACTAAAACTTTGCTTTGAGCACATCAGATCTGTCTGATCTGATAATCCTGTAGAAACCAACACTGCCATGAGCAGCAAGACACAGCCATGTGCTACATTAATTAATTAATCCTGTTATAGCTCAGTGTAATCTCATCAAACAATTGTGTAATTGTGTATTAATTATAATATTGTGCATTTAGCAAAGAAGGAAGAAAATAACATCATTCCAGTATTTTCAGTTAAAATTTCCTTATATATTTATATTCAGATATGTTTTGAAAATAAAACTTGCTGATCAGTTTGTTTTTCAGTTTAGATACAGGAATACAAATGAATTAAACTGATGATTTTTTATTTAAATCTTCATGTTGTACTTCTTTCTTAGTTATCATAATGTAAAATGTTTTCTAAAGATATTAGAAATTGAAGAGTTTAAACATCTTTATACTCATATATATGCAACTGAAAATATAAAAATATAAATACCTGTAATAAAGCAATTTATATATTATTTTTAATCTTTTTGCTTTCTTTAAGAACATATTTTTACAGCACTGGAATTATATCATTCGTAAATTAACAGGTTTTAAAGGCTTGATCATGAGCTTTCTATTTACCTTTTCAATTATTATTTATAATAATATTTTATTTATATTTAATAAAGATTGAGGATTTTAATATTTTAATTTAAATTATTGAATCTGATTTTTAATAAAAAATATTTAATTTTCAGTGGCTTTCTGAAATTGGCTTTCCGAGCAAGTTGATTCTTAAAATAAATCAACCTTGATTTTTCTCAGTGTTTTGCTGCTTTATTGGTAAACTCTGCAGTGTTAGGGTTAGTATAAAGCTTTGTAAACCACAACAGGTTTACTGTGTGCTCCTGAGATGCAGTATTATTGAACTAAGCTGTAAGGTCTAGTGGAAAATTTACAGTATACAAGGTACTGTAGATAGAAGGCACAGAATTGTGCATGCTTTGTTGTTATTATGGCAAAACCAAAAGCTTAAAGTTTAATATTTTTGAAGTATTATTTCTAGCATAAACATGCAGAACACATATCTGTAGGAAGAGCACTCAGTTATTCAGTTTTTTTTATTTTTGGTGCATATTCAAAAATTAATAGCAAGTCTTTAAGCATTCCACCTCCAGATCAGTAAACCAGTGCATTTTTCATTGCAAAAAAAGAGAATGTCTCCTCAACTTCATCTCCAGGCAGAGCACTGAAAAATTGAATAAGATTTTTTTGTAATATATATATATTAAGGGCTGTAGCAGAAATGACTGATTCAGGCATACTGTGGGGTGGGAAGGATGTTGCTTAGCAAGGAACTGTGTGTCATTTAATTTTAGAAGCTGTCAATATAAAGTCCAGAATTTGTATTGTGTTTCTCTTGGCTGTAGTAGAATTTGATGTTCCAATATTCCAGATGTTCCAGAATTAAATATTCCAATATAAAAGATGTTTTACATTTTTCATCCCAAAAGTATTAATTTTCCAAAGAAATATAATTCTTATGTTTGTTTTATTTTAATAACGTCTTATGTTTTTACACTGTGATTTGTGATTTAAGCATTGTACAACAGTCAACACAGCCTACCTTCATTATAAAAATACTTGCATGCGTTCACCAAGTTCATTCTTTTAGCAGAGTTTTATGACTTTCTCTTGAAAATGTATTTTTATTCACATCTGTTTTTAAAATTACTAAACTTTATTGGCTACAGGATAGCCTTTCTGCATTAGTGACATAAACAACTGTTGGGATAACAAAGTAACGAATTCTTGAGGACAGTTTATTTTAGTTGTAACTTATAAACCATGTATTTCAACTTCATCACTGAAAAAACAGCTTGTTTAGGATCGGTAAATAACTGATACATGTGTAATACATGCCTTATTAAGGAAACTTGAAGGTAATGTATTAGTTATTTCTTATTGAATACTTGCAATGAGTAGATAGGCTATTTATAGATTTTGTCCTTTATTTATAAAATGCTAGTATGACAGTCATAAACAATGACAGCCATAGCTTACAGGCTGCTCCTAAAATGGACAAGTATCAAATTCAATTTATTACATGAAAGTAAGCTAAGCTAGTAAGACACATATTACTACGTTATTACTGAAACACAGTACTAGTAAATGTCTCATAGATGCCTTTTACTATAATAGAAAAGGTGTAGGTAAGTTATTTATTAGACATTTCAAACACCAAAAACATTTCTTTTTATGAAGATTTGTTTCATGACTTGACCAGTTATGCACATACTCCATAAAGTGAGAGAAAAGCAATCACCAGTGTTTGGAATATATAGAAAGATAGATATATTCAGACCTTTTATGTGTGATAGCTACTATAGCTGTAATTTAAAATATGGAGAAAGTATGATGCCCATTCTTTCACATTAACCGGATAGCTCTCACTCTTTTCTTTCCACGTTAAAAACCTTTAACTATTTTTTTCCAGTGCAACGAGACATCTTTCTTTTTTGAAGCACCCAATAAAATGGCTTGTAAACACCTCTGGAAGTGCTGTGTAGAATACCACACATTTTTTAGGTAAGAGCAGAAGAGAAACGTGCAAGTTACTCTGTGTAATGAATCCCAACTGTTTAAATAAAAGACTGGTGGGGGTTTTGAGCTTGAAGTTTGTTTTGGTTTTTTTTTAAAGTATGATGGCTATTATTTTTCAGGTTGAATGCTGTTGTACACAAGAATGCTAACTGCACTGCCATTTCTCATTTTTAAAATTGCTGATCCAGATACTTAAGGTTTAAAGCCATGTGTGAATTCACAGGTTTGCAGAACAGCTGTTAAAAAATATGGTCTCAACATGTTGAAGCCAAGGACATACTGTATACTCCAGCTTGGCATAGCTGTGTTACCAGCTCAGTGCATCATTGTGATAACTGACAAGTAAACTTAGAGAATGTGTTTAGTGTCCCAGGAAAAAGTGATATGCAAATAATAATAACCTTGAGATCTGATTTTTAAAATTTCTTACTGCATTCTTTGTTTAAAACACCATTGGTTAATCCTTGAAGCAATTCCATTACATGGAAAAACATTTTGAATATTCTAAATAAACTGCTGTATGTACAACACAATGATACATTCTGTTTGATTTATCTTCTCTGACTTTGCTCCTCCAGAATGTTTTCTAAAGAAAGAGCATTCCCACTACCTGAGCCATGTGAGAAAATCTAAGTTGAGTGCTGCAGATGCACTTAAATAAAGTGCTTCTGGGAGGCTTTATTATATGACTTTATTATGCTTATTTCAGACTGTAGTGCTTTAAAATTAAGCTTAATTAATTAAGTCATAAAAGCACTTGCAAGTATTTTTAGATACTGGAATATTATTTTTCATGTTTAAAAAAGAGTTAGGGATATTCTTTCTGAGCGTTTTGTGTATGTCAATCTTTAACCATATAGAAGCAAGTTCTTTCCTCTGGCTGATGTGTGTGATTACATTAAATGCTGGATAAGCTTGTTATGTCTATGTAAAAGACAATGAATTACCATCATTTATCACCTATATCTAAACTTTATTATATTCTCTGACTTTCCCTGTTAATTACCCTGTGTCACACCTCTTGTAATCGCAACTCATTTTAATTCTCAATGTTTGGTAGTTAATAGCCACCAATATTAAATTCAGTTTGCTGTGAATTTGCCCATTTGTATCTCAAAAGTAGATTTGCTATGATTTTCAAATCAGCTTTAAGAGAGCTAATTAACCCTGTCTTGGTAGTAAGTTAAGTGTTTACTTACTGTCTGTACCTTGATGCAGTTGAGTGACACATTAGAGTTAGGACTTTTACATCAACTAGATCAGATAACTTATCCCTTAGTATTACTGTCACTTTCTTCTTTCCTCTGTAGCAAACCTCAGGGTGGTGTACCATAACAGTGTCTTTAAATAGGCAGATTTTCAGAAAGATGACATACAAATGCAGCCATTAAGTGGGAAAAAAATATCCTTTATAAAGTTTTATTTAAAAGGTGTTCTGCTTTATTTATACTGTGAGGAATACAATATTTAAAACACAAAATGAAACTTAAGCTCCTTTTTGAGCTTCAAGCTAGACTTCATCCTGTATATCTCTCCTGTACTGTAAGTACAGCAAGAAGGCTAAGCTGCTTACCAGCTTCAAAACAGACTCTCCAATCCAAAAATTCACACTTAACTTGAAAAAAGCTCACTAAGTCACTAAGTCCCCAGTTCCACAATATAAATTAACTTTACATTGAAAAATATAATGTGTATTTCTGACATTTTCATTTTGTGAGGGTTTTTCTTATATATGTATCAGCATATAAATATTTAACTTATTGATTTAACCACAGTAGTAAACTCTTAAGTAGTTCATCATGTGATGACTATGGTGTGACAAGTTTATATATTTTAGTTTTAAAAAATCAGTTTGTAAATGCAGATATTGCAGTGTAAAACTTTGAGTCTAAAATGCAATACATTTTAGTGGCCATGGTAATAATATATAATGTTGACTTTCCTCAATTTTCCACAAAATTATATCAAGAAATAGCAATTTTTGAAACATTAACAAATAATATATTCCCTTAACTTTCATTGCAATACTATATTTTTGCCTCTTTTGTACTTGATTGCATATTATCATCTATTTATTATTGTGCACCATTAGAATGCCAGAAAATGATTCCAGCTCCTTGACAAGAAAACTGACCAAGTTTGGCTCCCTCGGGTCAAAACATCGCTACAGGTAAACAGTTCTTTCACTGATGGAAATGTATAGAAGGTTTATGTTTTTGGCAATAGATACTGTAGCTTACAAGGAAAGCATGTCTGTTGAAACTTTGAAAGTGTTTTAGAAATTCAGAAATTTGAAAAGTGTTTCCTTCAGCTTGTAATACAAATCTGATTTTAGCTAATTAAACCTTATACTGCATTTCCTTTTAGCTTGTAATCAAGCAGGTTCTGTTGGTGCATTCAACATTTTTGTGATCTCATCATCTTCTTAGTCATCCCAGAAAGAATCTGTTAATCTCAGAGCAGAAAATAAATCTTTAAGAAGAATACACTTTACGAAAATTAAACATTTTTAAGTGCGTTACAATTTCTTGCTTCTCTTGCTTCATATCTTTCTCTTTTAGTTAAACTGAATGGTAGAGGTTTAGGTGGCACAGTGGTTAGCATTGCAGTGAATTGGATTCAATTCCAGACCTGGGGTGCTAAACTCCATGTGGACTTTGTATGTTCTTTCTATGTTTGCGTGAGTTTCTTTCGGGTGCTCCTACAGGCCAAAGATATACTGGTAGGTTAATTAGCTTCTGGGAAATTGACCCTGGTGTAAGTGTGTGTGTGTCATTATCTGTGTGCCCTGCGATGGACTACCATCCCGTCCAGGGTGTACCCCACCTTGTGCCTGTTCCTTGCCTAGATAGGCTCCCTCTCTCTCATGACCCTGAATTCCCGTGATGGGGTGGTTAGGAACTGGATGGATGGCTAGTTTTTTCAAAAGTCCTCATTTTTGTACTGTCTTAACATTTATATTCTTACTATTAATTTTATTTTTTGCTGATTAACCATGGGCTGAGAGTGTTTTTTTTTCTAGAATAAAGAACAGATCAAACATAGAATTATTTTTTAGAAAAAAAAACAAACCCGAATCAGCAATTCAGCTCACTGCTACAACCCTCATATCGGCACAGGATGAAACATGCAACATCAGACTTTACTTTTATATCTTTTACACTTTTTATATCTGTGACCCCACAGAGCACACACCAGAGCTAAGGCCCTGAAAGGAGTACTAAAAGAAGCTCAGATGAATCACTGTTTACAGTTTTTACAGAATTCAGATTCTAGGTTTTTCACTAGGATGAAAAGAATACTGGTACTGTAGGTCTCGATTTACACGGCAGATGTGTTCCTGAAATTCGTTGCTTAAATTAAAAACACTTAAATTACTAAATAATTTCTCCTAAGAAAGTATGCAAACGGGGATTTGTTCAGTTAAAACTTAATGGTTTATCAATGTTATGTAAATTTTGTAGGGAAGAGTTGTAAGTTGTCAGTGGGTAGTGATTGGTGTGGAAAATCTGGAAGAAGTGGTGCACCTGAAGTGTTCAGATGTCTTCAGTCGCTTTTCTCACAGTGAGCTTTTTAAATGCCATTTATTTTAAAATCTTGTAAGTAATATACATGTATTTTTTTTCCTTATTTGTGTTTTTAGCTATTTATGAATTGCAGACTTTTGTTTTTGATTGCTTTTATTTTTAATTCTAGACCAAAAATTAGAACGTACAAAGAAGATGAAGCAATCTTTGCTTCCAGTACATGTTGAGACAGAACCCTACTAAAACCTCTCAAATTAAAATTTTATTTACAAATTCTTTGCATTGAATTTCATGAAAGATTTTTCACACAGTATTTTTTATTCTCATTAATGATTGACTTGTGTATTGACAACCTTTGTTTTATAATTTGTGTTCCTGATTTTCATTTAACCCTCCCTATTACATCCACAGACACATCATCTTTCTTTGCGTCCTTGCCTTGCCCCTTTGATTCATATTTCTGCACTCTCCTTCAGTCCCTCTCATACAAGGCTACAGCAAATATGTGTGATTTTTCACTGTGGAATTCAGTGGGACTAAACTCTGCTTGTTATTTTAGTTCATAAGTTCATACACAAGTGCAGCTCCCCACTGTAACCTTATCCTTTCTTATATTTTATAGAATATTGCATTGGGTTCTTTCTGTATTTATTTTCTGTATTTGAATCTCTTTGAGTTTCTTTTACCATGTAAGACACACCATGAAACATGCAATACAAATGAAGCATCATCATTTACATGCAGTATGTACAGTATATTGTACATGCATATTAAAGTACACATAGAATTCATATTAACGTATTTCATTCCTTACTGTTGTGTGGCAGATCAGTGAAATACTATCCTACTTAAAATTGTGTATCTTCTTATCCTGAATTCTTATCTTAGCTGTCTAAAGATATAGCCCAGATTCTAGCCTTGTTTCTTACGTTTTCATCAGAGCTTTCAAAAAGATTCCCATATACTTTATGTCATGAATTTCACCAATTTCACCTTTCGAGTTTTCATCTTTAAAAAAATACAGTTTAAGTACGTGTCTGCCAGCAAGCTACAATTTTGATCATCAGGGTATTGAGATGGAATAGCAAGGGTTAATACAGCAAACATGATAAAACAAGAAGTACCAACTCAATCAGTCATTTGAATACTTGTGCCTTAAATAGAGGTTATTTATGTTCACTAGGACAGCATATCTCAATCAGTTGTGAAGGTCCTGATTGGAATAACAATAACATCACTTTATTAGCCCAGTACAATTTCTTGCATTAGGAATTAATCTTTTCACATACCCCAGCCTGCTCTCCATAAGACATAGACAGGGAGAGAAGCCTGAGATCAGAGCACAGGGTCAGCCATTGTACAGCACCCCTGGAGTAGTTGGTTAAGGGCCTTGCTCAGGGGCCCACTAGAGTAGGATTCCTTTGCCAGCTGCAGGATTTGAACTGCAACCTTCTAGCCACATGCACAGATCCTTAGCCACAGAGCCACCACAGACCGGCAGACACAGAGATACTCAAGCAGCAGGACTGAGAACCACAGCACTAGGATATGTGTAAACTAGAGACTGATGGAGAGTGACTCAGGGAGCATAGCTAATCCAGTAGTCATGCTAAAGTCAAGCTAAGCTATTTGGATCTAGGCATGAGAGTCCTTTTATTTGAGTGAAGTAAGGCTATTCGGACTGAGACATGAGAAGAATGGCACAATTTGGGGTTAAAGGAGTACTTGTGGTCTGTCAATGTTACTTGTTCTTCCTGTCAAGAGGTTCACTAGAGACATCCTCCTTTGTTCTTTTTAGTGACAGTGTTTCCACCTGCCTGTCACAGCTCCTTTGCTGCCCTTCTCTGCCCATCTGTCAAATGGCTTTCGAAAGCATCTCTAATAGGCATTTAAAAGAAGTGCTGAATCCTTCACAAAATGATCCTGAGATGACATCCTGCCCCCAAGCTCTGGAACTCTTTGCCCAAGGATATTAGAGAGTCACCTTCTCTAAACTCCTTCAAATCTAGACTCAAAACCTTCTTCTTCAAAAAAGCCTTTACTTAACTGGTTCCATTCTTCACCCCTCTGCTCTTCTTAATACCACCTTCCACGGTCTCCTCTATTGTTATTGTTGTATTGTTGTAATTATAATTGTGTCCTATCTTGTGAAATCTTCTTAATTATTGTTGTAGTCTTCTTATTTATTGTTATTGTCATCCTGTAAAGCGCTTTGAGAAGCCACCTTTAAAGGCGCTATATAAAATAAAGTTTATTATTATTATTATTATTATTATTATTATTATTATTATTATTATTATTATTATCCTTATACCTTAACAATAATTCTCTCCTTCACAGCTTGTCAGTTTGTTTTTTCACATCTTTCTGAAATATCTAACATGTTAGATAAAGCGAGCACATTGAATGGGTCTGTATATTGTAGCGTTTACAGGTTCTTCTCAGAACAAAGGACCAGTGGAGACGCGATTTAGGGTGGTAATTTAACAACAAGCTATACACTTATAAGACTACACAGGACACTAGAACTACTATGACATTATTTACACAGGTAGGGTCAGCCGCTGGTCATCGTGCTGACCCTCAGACTCTTCCCGGCTACAACTCCCAGCCTGCCCAGCGGTACTATGAGGCGCTTCCCCCTCACCACCAGGCGAGGGCGTTACAATATTTTGACATTAGCATCTTGTCAAATTGATCAGATGAGGACATCATGGAAGTCCCCTGCTTCTTAAAACCATGATGATTTAAACACAGGGGAGCAAAACTGGAACTTTATAGTACAAGACCTAAAAAATATAGTGAAAGAAGTTGTTAAAAGAATCGTTTAGCTCATTTTAGCTGAGACTTAACAGTACATTTATTAAATAAAATTATTAAGTTATTATTTTTCAAACCGACATAAATTAAAGAATAATTCCTGCAGTTTATTATACAGTATATTTTATCAGCTTTTTGTGTTTTTAAAGCTGGTGTGTTATCAAACCTTTTAAGTGATTTTGAAATTTTGGGGTACAAAAAGTCATTTAAAGATTCTCATGTTTTCTCACTTCATTTTGTTCAGTGGGAAGACTGCTCTGCAAATGACTAAAGATCAGTCTATTCAGTTGCCCCGGCCAGACCTACATGTACCCAGAACTCGCAGCAAGACATATCCAAAAAGAACAGCTCAGTCTCAACAAGCAGGTGAGCAAGATTTTGTATATGAGACTGAAACCTTGTTGTCATTGTTGTAACATTTAATTAAATGAAAGTGCTGAAAAGAACATTTGTTTTTCTTTGCTATGTGGAACAATAAGCAACTTTGAACCTTGATCTAGAAGAGAGCAGCACAAAAAGTACTGTATATTGTTATATTGTTATATTTGGCAGGTTTGGCTCTATCTCACACTGTTTCAAGGTCATACAGGGTGTACAGAGACCTGTTTCCTGCTGATATACTTCACGACAAAAGAAGAAACAATAAGCAAACCTTTACATTGCTATCTTTGGTAAAAATGGTCCAAAATTATTAGTGACTAAGTTGTTTAATGTTAACAAAAAACATAGAAGTGCCTTTTTAAATGATAAAAACTAAAATTGGTGTATATCCTACACTCTGTTTTTTGTTAAGGTTTTAAGAATTAAGAGTTTAAGTTTAATGGATATGTGAAAATTTTAAATAATAATGCCAATTTTCAGTAAATTATACATATTTTGTTATTAAGGAATAGTGCTTATTATATTTTGATTTTATGTTGATAAAGTTATTAACAGTTGGTGAAATTAAGACTGTCTTGCATGTATTTGACATTGTGTTATTTAATATTTTTCAGCAGCTTATTTGGTAAATGGGTATACAGTATATAACCAATGCACAAACCTCACCAAATGTGTCTGTTAGTTTAAAAGTAAAAGGAATGACGTTTCTGGGAGCCAGAGTTGTAGCTGTAAATATAACTTTTTAGCTTGGGGAGCTACACTTTACAGGTTGTAAAAAAAATGTAAAAATGGCCTTTTAGACCTAACAGATGACTATCTGAATTCTTAATTACACCTGAATAGAACTGCTGTTGTTGACCTTGGTGAAACTGCATGGTGATCTTGCTTCTCCTATAAAAAGGCCCTGAAGTGTAGCACAGAATACAAATGTGTTGGCAGCACATGGCCTTCTGTATCATTCCAAAGGTGACTTTGGTATGATTGATCCCTTTTGCACTTTTGAAACCCAGATATATTTTCAGGACAAGGTCCTGTGTAATTCTGTCCCTTCCCAGTGTGGAAGAGGACATTCCTCTTGTATGATTTTTAGATTTTGTCTATTTGTGTCTCTGACAATATCTTCCCTGCTATTTTGCTATATTTTGACAAACTTTGGAAAACATGTTGTTTGTGGGGGTAAAAATGCACAAGATAATTAAAACACATTACAAAACAAGTTGGGTCAAGAACTGTACTGTCTAGATAAATATTGAATAGGTGACAGCACTAAAACTGAGAGAATCTTCCATCACTACTGATACCCATCAGATTACAGCTGCACTGATAAAAGAGTTTACATTACTGAATTCTCTGTTCCACAAGACAGCATATCAAAAGCCAGTATTATGCTATACTGTATGTGGACTGAAGAACACATACTGTATATAGGAAGTGCTTGCATTCTTTAAACTTGCAAATGATTAAGGTGCAACAAATATAATCTGGAATGTAGCCCATGTGCAAGGTTCCCTGGCTGTTACTATTTTAACTGTATAGCGAGCACTTTATGTGCACTGTGCACATTAATCTTCCTTTTCTTCTTATGTAAAAAATACAGTGAAATAACAGTTATTAAAATCCAACTGAATGATACATTAAATATTACAGGTCTTTTTAACAAAAATACCAAAATACCAGAATGACTTTATAAGCATTTTCGTTGACATTACACTTGTAAACCATTATAAATCCTCTGAAGTTTGAAGCTAACAGATGGGGCAAGAGTTCCACATGTTTTAAATAAAGTGTGGATTTAATCATCTCCCTTTTTCAAAACCAGAATCCAAAAGCCTTTTGTGGAATATGTTACAGTAGTATCCTGTGGTCTCTCTGGGCTGCAGTTTGCAAGCACTATATTATTACCATTAAGTAAAATACACCATCAAGTCAGTAGTAATGAGTAAAGACTGTAAATGTATCTTGGGGATTCTGGGAAGCATAAAACAAACCTTTAACATACTTTTGCAATTTGTTTGTCTATCCCTTGCTCTTTTGTATTATGTTAGGACAAGCATTGTTCATTTTTGCAAACACTTGTAAAAAAAAACAAGTAGTTTCTGGATTTTTTTCTGTTTCATGTTTAAACAAAACAGAATGACAGAAACACATCTGTCATCTGGATCCATGTATTTATCTGCTTACTTATAAAGAGAATTAATTGTCAGTTCCCTTTCTCTCCCTAACCACGGTTTCTCCAGTGCAGCAATGTCTCCTTTCTAAGGTTATCAGTTCCTGTTATCTGGCCTTGGTTGACCTCTGCTTGCTGCTGGGAAACTCAGCTCATAAATTCACTGTAGGATTTTGTGAAGAAGGCAAGGCTCTAGGCCATATGGTGCTTTCGTTCCTGAATAATTTGTGTTCCCCCATATACAGTAGGTTTTAATAGTCTTTTTGCTTTTAAGAATTGCCTGACTAAGATTATCCTCTGATGTTGGCTGTAAATGGTATTTGCATGCTAGGTGTACAGATTATATGTTGCATGTACAGGGGTACCTGTACTAATGCGTATTGGGACATAAAGAGCAGGGAAGGAGTGGCATAAAAATATAATTTTATATACAGTAAAAGTTTGTTTTTATATGACTTCAAAAAGTTTGTGGAGCCTCTGTTCATCATTCTTTTCAATTGTTTCTTCAAACCAGCATGTGTTATTTTGAAGTATATTGTGATTTTCCAGGAAGAATATTTTGTCAGTTTGAAATTAGTAGAGCTGATGATCTCATTCAAACAAAAACAATCTTTAAAATTAAATTCTGTCAATATCAGGTGTTTTCCTTCATTATTAATTACTAATTCATTACATTACATGACTATGTCTGCTGAATATGGTCTTGATAGACTGAAATCTTTGGAGTGTTTAGTCATTCTGTCTCTATATTATACATTTCCATATCTTGTTCGATTTATGCATATTTTAATTATGTTTTTTTAGTCAGACCTGTCAGTTTTGGTCATAATAATGTACAGTATATTAACAGTGCTTGGTACTATGAGGATATGTTTCACACTCCAACATTACATATTCATTTAAATAAGGTCTGACCAATTAGGATGTGCTTAGGCTTAAAAAGACAACAGCGGTATTCATTGGGTAGAAAGTCTATATACAGATTAGGAACTCTTTTAACTCTACACATTCTGCTTCAATTTCTGCTTATTTCTAATTTCAGATTGTTATCTTTTGCAGTGAAGTTTTTGACAATTTTGTGATGTAGAAACCATTTTGAAACATTGCTTTTAATTTATATGTATTACACGTTGTAGTAGTGTTAATCCTTCAGAACAGTCTGTTTAATCTAATTAAATCTGTTAAACTCTCAGTCTGTTAAACAATCAGTATGTTAAACAGTTTTATAAAGCAATTAAACTTTAATAGTAAAAAACACAAACATTTTTCTATGCGTCCTGTTGGTATTGTTTGCATTTTGTGTAAATTATATTTATAGTATATATACAATATATGTATTGATACACAACGTTCATATTAAATTATGAAAGTGCCTTTAATGAAAACTCTTTTTTTAGGGATAAACAATGTCAGTCGAGCAAATACAAAAACTGATAATGGTGAAACTGAAGGAACAACCAAAATTATTGCACCTTCTCCTGTGAAAAGGTAAGCCAACTTGTTGCATCTTTTTGTTCACAAATAATGGTGACCATAAGCTTGACAAAGAATATTTAAACATGGACACCTGGCTACAGCATGGAAGATAGTGCTATTACAATTTTTCAATGTGTGTTGTTTTTATTTGTTTGCTGGATATTAACTATTAATAAATGGATGAACTACAATTAATTCATTTGTGGTCCATGATTCATGGACTTGAAAGATACTGATGTGCTGAAAGATTCAACATTTAGCACACATTGATTCTGATGTTTGAATAGTGTGATGTGCATGACACAGTATATGATGATTTCACTACAGCTACTCTATACCCTGAAGCACAAGAGCTACCAGTTGGGAAATCTTAGAAAGTAAAGTTAAATGTGTTCTTCATGTTTCTTTTATTCCACAGTTCAAAAGTAACTAAAGCAGACAACACAGATGCACATCATGAGAAAACCAGTGCACCATGGGATGAAAATGGGCCCCAGAGGTAGGCTTCATTGTTGAAGCACTCCTACATATTTATGTGGCAGTTAGAAGCTTTTCATTTGGTTGCTTAAGCATGAAGACATAGTTATTTTTGTTTTTTAAATTCTAACTTGGAAAAAAAAAATTGTTTTCTACAAGTATACCATGGTAAGCATTTTTATGGTTACAAAAATACCCCATAAAGGTTTTTTATTCAGTTCTTATCTAGGAAAAAGAAATTGCTGAGCTGTCAACAAAAAAAGATAAAAACACAGGGTATGAGTATACAAAAAAGATAGAAGGATATGGTTTTCCATTTTTATGTATGAACATTTAAATTTACAGTATAAATCTTTGGCTTAATTAAGTACCTTTTCTTAAAGGAAAACAGAGATTATTATTATATGATAATTGAAAATATAGTTGTCATGTTATGTCATTTAGACAATAAGCTGTTTTCTTTTGTGAAGTTGCTCTGGTTTGTTTTATAGCACAGGTCTTCAGAGCTGTAGGGTCTGCTTTCCCCACACACTGATCCCTTAATTACTGTACATAACAGAATATAATACTACCTTATTCTGTCAAGACATACTATTCATGGTGTTTACCCAAAGGTACCTATAAATCCTGTTGGATTAGAGGGTGTTTAAAATCAGGCTTGAAAACTATTACTTACAGCTAATAACAAATTTTATATTTCTAAAATATTGTGAAAACCTTCACACCTTAAGCAACTATCTAGTGCCCAGTATGTATCAAGTTTAAAAAATAAAGGAATAAAATCTGAAAATGTAAGATTGATGATTATTTATCCATATGCGAAACAAGATCTTTTAGGGAATATCTGTCCTGTATTACAGTATTTCCTCTAGTACTAATTTTGGGACCCAGGTCTTTTAAAGAGATATGAAAAAATTTCTAAGAAATATTAATGAACAAAGGTGGTGATAAATTAACATAGCTACACAGTATCAGTTGTATATATATTCATATGTTGTGTTAATTTACTCCTTATCACTATGCATTCTTATATGTCTTTGATAAATAACAATGGTGTGCAGTTCTTAAAAATAATGAACCTCCTGACTTCTTAAATTGTGTTCTTGAACACGTTAACAGTAATGATCCTTTTCTGAAGGTGTGAAACATTGCTGCTGTTTAAAACACAGATACTTAATACTCATGCAGAATAATTCATTAACTGAAATGTTGTGTGTGGCTGTGGGCAATGAACAGAGTGATGACTGACAGCATCGCATTACCATTTCTGAACGTACTGCACTGCATTTTCAAATGTGACCTCGCCATTAAAAATTGAATACAGACAAATGTAGAGAGTATTAAAGTTGTATGAGCTCTGGAGCTGGACCTGCAGAATACAGAGTGCAAGTGACAAACATGTACAGACTTCAGCAGCCAGAGACTTCATAATCTGTCATACACTGCTGAATACGCCCTGAGAGTTAGAAGCAGAAAAGGACCATCACTGTGGCCGACCCTGGCTGCTGGTTGGCAACAGACAGGAGAAGAAGACCAGGGGAGGCTGGTATGACACACGTGTTCAGTCCCCAAGGACTGCTGTGGCACAGATGGCAGTGGATTAGGCTGAGTTCAGTGAAATAAAGGTGACAAAGGAAAGCCACTTGAAAGTGATAAATATATAATGACCCACAACCACATCAAAGAAGATTATTATGCAATATTATTAGGCTCATGATACTCATTTACAGTTAAGAGAAACCAGTACTAGATATTAACAATGAATTTGCCATTATTGTTCATTATCAGGTAATTCTTCCAATAATAATACATTAAATTATCATTACAATGGAGTGGATTCTCTATTATGTGATTTTGACAGAATGCAATTTTATCACAAGGCTCTAATATCCTTTGAGACTGGAATTAATCCTAAATGTTCTGACACCTAGAAGCACCCATCCTGTATAATTTTGGGAAATCTGATTAAAAGGGAAAACAAGGACATAAGAGAAGCTCAGGGAAACCTTACAGCAGCCTGCCAGGAGAACAGTTTTATTAAACAGTTGATGTACCATAGGTTATTTTGTGCTTAAATAAAATGTAACCTGACACAAATGTATCTTTTCACGTTTGTTTTTAAGTGGTTTATACAATTCTTCAAATGACCGAAACAAATCACCTAAATTTCCAAACCCCAGGAGGCGAACCCCTTCAGGGGGCAGTGAGAATGAGGTGGTGCAGCCAGCCAGGCGCAGGTATGGTCAAATATATCCCCATTTGCTCTCGTTGAGCTACAGAGCAAGTCTCACTTCTTACACCTTTCTCAATCCCTGTAACCCGTTCTTTAAGAGCTGCAGTAGCACATCACAATACCTTGGAGTAATTTACTCACAAGGCTACAGTGTATACTACACAAACAATTCCCTAGGCAGTGGTTGCAAGAAAACCTCCAAATCCGAATGTCCTGGTGAAATGTAGAAGGTGCTTGTTACTTCTGAGTATGAGTCGTGTCAAGCCACAAGCATCAGAGCACTAGAGAGTCGTGGTGGTAATAAAGAAATTAGACATGACATTGCTTTTATCTAACAGCATTGCTGTTTTTTCAATTGTTATCCTGTCTATGTAAATCACAATCATTTATTAATAATTGATAATAATGCAAATGAATAATTCAGAAGGCGGCACGGTGGCGCAGAGGTAGCATTGCAGCACTGGGGCCCTGGGTTCAGTTTCCACACTGTTATCTGTGTGGAGTTTGTATGTTCCCCCCCCCCCACCCCATATTCGCATGGGTCTCCTCGGAGTGCCCCAGTTTCCTTCCACAGTCCAAAGACATACTGGTACTGGGAAAACTGGCCCTGAAGTGAGTGTGTGTTTGTGCTTTGTATGTCTGGCATCCAGTGTGTATCCCACCTCGTGACTTTTCTTTGATGGGACAGTCTCCAGCTCCCCCCATGATCCTGTATTGGATAAAATGGTCAGAAAATGGAAAGATAAATAGAATGACTCAGAATTCAGATTACCTAAATGTTGAAAAGTAACCAAAGGGGCTGTGATTGTTTTACCACCTTGAATTATAACATATACAAGAACTGAATAACCTAAGATAATCAACAATAATCTTTACATTTCAGACGATTTTCAGATAGTTTTCAGACAAAAAATAAAGTGGAAGTTCCCTTTTCATGTTTGGCTGTTATACTGTACTATAATTTCACCATCTAGTGGTGACTCAGTAGAATGCACTGTTGAGTTTTTGAAAAACAAAGTAGAAACCCATACAGTACCTAGAAGTGCTGTATGAGTAATTTTAAAGTAATAGCATGCTCTTGAACCGAAGAGTTCTAAAAGGAAGTTAACAAAACTCAGAACTTCCAGGACTTTTATCAAATGAAAGACTATCATGTTAAAAAATAGGTAAATCAAAAATTGATAAAACTAAAGAAATGTAAACGAATAGCTCTGTTTGTTCTGAAAAGCAATGATATCATACCAGATTTTGAGTATCTGGTGGGTTCATAGGCTGAGTTTTATAAGTGGAAATGTACTTCAGCAGGCTTAGAAATTGAGACCATATATGCAATTATATAACATTTATTACAGGGTTATTATATGTTTTCATAGAAATAATTACTTGATTCTGTAATGTCATTGCTCCTAATGAGCCATGTAGTGGGGCTTCTGACATACTACACTGAACTACTGAACTCCATATGTAAAGTGCTTTGAGATCCTATGGAATAATCCATCCATTTTCTAACCATTTCATTCAATTTAGGGTCGTGGGTAAGTGGGAAACACCCTGGGTGGGATGCCACTCCATCACAGAGCAGACGGACACAAACATAGACAGGCACACAATCATGCCATTTTTCCCAGAAGATAGTTTAATTCAATTCAGAATACTTTCTTCATCCTCAGGAGGGCAATTGAAGGAAGTAATGCGCTTAAAGATGAACTTGAAGCTGACAGCCCTTTTCCTCCTAGCCAACAGGAATCAAACCTGCACAGGGAATTCCCAATGGATTTCAAGTCCATCACCTTAACCACTCAGCCACAACTACATTTTTAATAAACTTACTTGCCAGTATGTCTTTGGACTGTGGGAGGAAGCCAGAGCACCCAGATGAAACCCGCACCAACATGGGAAGAACATACAAACTCCACAGAGATAGTACCCCAGGTCTGAGATTGAACCCAGGGCCCCAGCACTGTGAGGCGTCAATGCTAACCACTATGCCACTGTGCTGCTACTGTACACATGCAAGGAATAATTATATATAATGGTGTTTTCACAGACAAAAAACATGAACCCTCTTCATTGCTCACTGATTTATTTAGTTGAATAATTTTTAAATGTTACAGAGTATTGATTTATCCTGTAGAATAGAATAAAAAATGTTTATAACCAGCAATCTAGTTAAGAAAAAGCTTGCTTTAATGATCTGATTTCCTCTCACTGCAAAATGTATTGCATTATAATAAAGAAAACTGATAAATCTCCTTTTAGATATTATTAAAATCATAAGTACTGTGAATTCAAAATATAACAGCAATAAAATTACATTTTGTACCATATTGCATTAATATTATTATGAAATTTGTTTTTTTATTCAAAGTGTATTTCATATTACATAACAAAAATAATCCGATCCTATAAATGCAAATTTGGTAGTTTAAACCTAATAGCTATAATTTAAAACCTTTATAAGCACATTGTAAATTCATTTTGAAGTGCAACCTTGCAGACATTATTCTAATTTAATGCAGTCCTGACAGCAATTGCTTTTTCATAAGGAATCTTCTCTGGTTTGTGCTTCTGGCTATATAAAGAAATTCAATTAGATGCTGCAGCATCTCAGTAGGATAATCCTAGAAAGTAACATACTGAATATATAAATAAGTACCAGTATCCAGAAGTACTAGTCCATACTCTGAAATCAGATGTAAAAAATATTTTTTCTTTGCTTTTGTCTCTTAGGAAAGGTCAGAATGATGATCCAGATTCAAAACAACAGCGAAGAAGGTAGGTTAACAGTTTGATGAGCATATACGTATCCTAATAATTTATCAACTGTGAATGCATAAAAAATGCATATTATGATTTAGATTACACATTACATAAGAAGGCAAATGAAAAATTAACCCAAATGTAACATGCCCTCCAGATTTATTCATGCCGCTTCTGAATAAAAAACAGCATTTAAAAGTTTATGGATAATGTGTTTTGCTTTAAATATTTAAATATTGAAAAACCTGGAATCTTAATAACATTGCACAAAGCCATATTTGACATAATTATTTAAAGTACAGAGAGCATGAAAGTCATATTTTTTCACACTCTTCAAGTAAGTAATTTGTAAATACTCCTCTGGCAGAGATTACACTGACAAGATATCTTCTGTAGTGTGTCAGGTGCTTCTGGCTCTTCAGACAGGGAATTGTTCACCACTGCTGCAGCACAATTGGGGTCCTTCAGACTGTTGGGTTTCCATTTGTGAGCTGTCTTCTTAGGGTCAAGCAACATTAATTGGATTGGGGTCTGCAGGCTAGTCAAGAAAATTCATTTTGTGTGAGGTCAATTATTTATTAATTTGGATGTAATGTATAATTTACATCATTATCATGCTAAAATGTTGATTTTCACACAAGCTTGAGGTTTCTCAGCAATTTAACCAAAATGTCCAGTTAATTATTGGAGTTCATGTTTCCCCTTAGATGCAACACAGAATATGTAGATGCAAAACAACTATAAAACAAAATAGACCATTTGCCACATTTGTGTAACAGGTGTTTCACCTTTTTATGGCTAACATAATGCTGATGATCATGTACAAAATACTCTGTTTTTGTTTTGTCTGAACATAAGACAAGGTACTGTGTGTTACAATGCAGCAGGGTGCTTCAGACAGCAGTGGAAAAGCACAGGCTGGATCCTAATGGAGAAGGCTGTAGAGCAGCTGTGTGCTACAGGCACCTGCGGAGCATTACTAGTCAGAACCAAAGTGCTTGAACTCGAGAGTCCTCAGCTGTTTTCTGAGAGAGCTAAGAGGAGTTCAGCAGAAGCTTTCTGGGGGTCGCTGAAGGAACAGCAAGGGGAGTGTGACTGGGGAGTGTGAAGATGCCAGGTTTGGCTCTGAAAAGCCAGCCGCCATTTAGAGGCCACTTGAGGAACTGGAAATGTTCAGAGGCTCCGTGACTCAGGGGATGGAGTCCATGTCAGGAACTGGAGGTAAAGCAGGCACTCAAAGGCAAAAAAAAAGTTAAGATGCAGAGAGCTAATACGCTAAAGGAGCTCAATGTCAGAGCACTTCCAGAGTGGTTTCTTGGGAAAAAATAGTGATATGGTGAATGAGAACATTTGGTATCAGATTGGTAGGCAGAGGGCAATGCCCACAGGTGTCTGGACCAAGTCCTCAACCCTATAGGGAAACCGCAATCACTTGTGGGAATGTCATGATCTCCTGGGGACACCGAGGGCTGTGAGCTGCTGCCTTCTCGGGTTTGACACCATGTCATCCAGATGTAATTAAGCAAACACACATTGCCTCTATTTGATGGCCACGACCACTCTAATCTCTCCGTCTGTGTTCTCAAAGACGGTTTTCCGAACTCATACATCAGAAAGACCACCGAAACTAAAATTATTCTGCAGCTAGGATCACACATTCTCCCTTCCCTTAACGACAGATTACTGTTCTTTTAAATTTTCTCCATTCATTGGAAGTTTCATTTCACACCTCTCTGCACCCATTCTGACTTCACACCTCTTGATTGGCCTCTCTTTCTGTCCCCTGCTCCCGCCTCTCACTCCTCCTCCCTCTCAACCTTTGTTCTCCCGCTACTTTACCTTTGCCTACTGCCCTGTCTCTCTCACACCTGAAGAAGGCTCCACGGCCGAAACGTTGTGTTCTCTTTCTTCTTTTTTTCAGCATGGAATAAACCTATTACTTGTTCCTTTGCAGCCTCTATTTGTGGTTCATCCTGGTAACAGGAAGTATTACCACTTAAAAAAAATGCCTTAAATGTCTTATTAATGAACACTGCAGTAGAAAGTGGTAGACTCAGCTTTGTGAGCATTATTTTATAGCCATCTTTCATCATCTGTAGATCACTGACCATGTACCTGCCGTCTTCAGAGAGCTGACTTAATCATGCATAATCATGATGATACATTCCACAATTGAATATCTTCCATGGGTTACCTCCTTTAATACGGAATAACCAATAGAAAGAGGTTTCTGTTTCCCTTACAAAGAGAAGACTTTTACTATAGATTTGTTATTTTCATTGGATTTTATATAAACGGATACTTAGGGATGTGAACAATTGGTCTTTTTGGTCTTTTCTGAAATACAACAGTTGAACATTTTTAGATTTTTTTAGCCGAGTCTGTAACAGTCTGTTGTATGTTATTTTTGTTCCCATTTTCACCAGGGGCATATATTTATTATGGAGGGCACATAAATGTAATTATTTTTTTTTATATGCCAGCATTCAACAACTAATGAAGAGAAACCAAAATAAATCCTTGTTGCAGATATTCTACAAAAAACAAAACCATGCTGAATCGGGATGTCAGAACAATAAGGAATAAATTAATAACACATAACAAAGAATATAAAAATACTAAATAGAAAGTGCAATGCTTTGGTTTTCATAATGAACTACAGCATAATAATAAATGTCCCATAACCCAAACAAATAATTAATATCTCAATTTAATAATTAAACAGTAGGAACCTTTTGTTTGATAACTCCACATTCACAAGCATCTGAGGCAGTGGTATAAATGTGCATTGCTTTTCCTAAATCTTGAGCTGATGCATCTATTTCTAGGTCATCTTAAGGGAGTCATCCCTTTGATTAGCAAGCACTTGCATCTTAGGATAGAATTTAGAAGTAAACATACTTTGTCACTAGTTCTAGGCTGGAGACAAAAGGGAATACTTTTCAGGGCCAAATGTGTAGTACCCTTTCCTCACAACAGATGGCCAATTCATTACTCCAAGAAAAAAAATATGTGTATATCAAAACCCGACAGCCCTCTCTAAATTAATAAACATTCACATGCCCATTTTTGTCTTGGATTCCTCTCCCCCATATTCCTGTTAATCTATTACACTAGAGCCAATAAGATTTGATAGATTCAGAACCTTGTCAAAGTATATCAGCTCTGGACACTAGTTATGCAGGTCCACTGGCAAAATAAACCTTAAGCATATATTAGGGATGCTATTTTGCATCAATGTTCATATTGATTTACCTGGGAGAGAGAAGTACAAATGCATTAAGGCACATGTTCCGACATGTACTTTATCTTCCTTGTACAAACAGATTCAAAATAATGAGGTAAAAAGGGCATTGTTTTCAAAGTCATTTAAAATACCAGCTGCATTAATTTTGAAAAGAATTACTGCAGTTAAATTTGAGTAGTACAGGGTTAGAGCAGTTTCACTTAACTACACCTTTCCTTGAATCCCCTGAGGTCTTCATGTAGTTTGTGGTTAAATATGTAACCTCATTAGTCATAGTAGTAATTGTGAATGAAGCCTCTGACAGACATGGACACAAATGTTATAAAATTGACCTCAGACTGAATAATCTGAACAAACTTAATTGCTCCACTTTTAGAGGTTACAGAGAGCATTGCAGTAGACTGCAGAGACCTGCAGAAAAATATCCTGGAAGATGTGCATAAAGATTTTGCAAGTTTTAGATGAAGTTGGGTTTTTTTAATGTAAAATGAGGAGTTAAAGTAGGAGCTGCCAGATAGATAGGTGATGCCTTAAAACAAACACTGTCTTGTGACAAGAAATCAAATTCACATACAAAAACTATGACTTTGGCTTATTTATCAAGACCAGATCTGATATTTACCCTGCTTCTTGAGAACAAGTGGCTCTGGTGAAGCATCGGCTCCTGTTTCTCCTCAGATCACGTTCCCGTGGAAACACCAGCAGTGGCAGTGAGTCAGAAAATTCCAACAGGGAACACAGAAAAAAACGAAACAGGTACTGTAGGTCATACTCAGCTATCACCTTGGATAAATACACCCAAACCTTTTTTTTTTCAACTGATTCTACAAAACTGGATTCTTAGTTTTTACTTATCTGGATTCTACCAAGTCAATAGTTCTGGGGAGCTAATAAAGGTTCTGCAGATAAAAGACATGGCAGAACATGGTTGGGGATAGGAAAACTTTTAACAGCATCTGCATCAGTGTTTCTCTCATTCCTGCTTGTCTTAGTTGCCAGTTTAAGTGGACATGACTTCTTTTTCCTTCTCTGTTTCGCTAATGAGTTTAAAGAAATGATTGTGTTGTAACAATAATAACCTTTCATAATAGATCACAAACCCCTTTATAATAAAATAGTAAAACAAAAGAGACCGGCATACACAAATGAATAGAGTAAATTACACTTTCATAATTGGAGTATAAAAGTGTGCTTTAAGACAGAACTTGAAAGTGCTGACAGACGTGAAAGCCCCAAATATTGGCTGTGAGATCATTCCACTGCCTTGGGGCGAAAGAACAAAAAGCATAGTCTTCTAGAGTTCAGAGCTTCATTTTGAAAACTGAAAAAAGGCCTAAGTCCAAAGACTGTAAATGACATGAAGGTTCAGTATATATATATAGGTGGTAACAGCTAGACTGCTCTAGTCCTTATTGGTAAAGGGCTATATTTAGAATCTTATTCTGAAATCCACAGGGAACCAGTGCAAGGCAGCCAAAACTATATGTGCTCAAATTTGAGTTCTGGTTAGAATCTGAGAAACTAAGTTCATGTGCATGCTGCAACCTGTTAAGAATATGTTTGAATGCCCCAGTAAGTGTGTTACAGTCATCAAGCCAGGTATTGACAAAATCATGCATTAGGTTTTCTGCATTGATGTGAAAGGATAAGAACTTGACAATACTGCAAACCAAAGTGCAAGACTTGAATCAATAATGATATCAAGATTCTTGACCTAAGTATGCTACTAATACTATCCGTCATGTTTCAGATGTAAACATTTTTGGCATCCATTTTTAATGTTACAGTATGTAAGTAGTGTGGTAAAGCAAATGAGATTTGTCACAATAAACATTAAAATTGATGCTGTACCTTTGAAGAAGCTCATCCAATGGCAACAAGTAGATTACAAGGATTGGAACAAGAACGAGGCCTTGTAAGACAGCACTTGTGGCACACTTTGTAGAAGAATAACAACTGATGATTTGAACAAATTGCTTTCTATTATTTAGATAAGATTGAAACCACAACAAAACAATTCCTGTAAAATACCGTCAACACTATCTATTAAAATTGGTATAATCAATAATATCGAAAATACTACTATGTTCAATGCGACTAAAAATAAAAATACAGAGTCAGCAGTCATAAGAAGTTCATTAACTAGAACCTTTACAAGAATTGCTTCTGTACTATTCTTCAATCTGAACCCAGATGGATAAGATCATACATCTTATTTGGAGACAAGTTAGCTTTAAACTGAGAAGAAACCATTCCCAACATAAAATCTGACATAGTTATGGCCATGAATGAATTCTTGGTAGTGTCCTTTATTTGAATTAACTAATCATTTTCAAAATCAAACTTGTTTGATCAAATAGTCGTCAAATTTAAAATGTAAAGGGATAAAGGTTATATACATTTCCTCCTCATTTGAGATTTTAATACGTGCCTTTAAAAGATAAACAATGGTGTATATTTGTGTAATAACTTTCTTCATAAAAAGTTACTTAAATCATTTAATCTGAAATAGAACCTATATCTCAAATTGCAAAATGCTCAGATTGGAGTAATGTCGTTTGTCAAACTAAGAATAAACTGCTAGTTTCTTTAAATATGACAGTGAAAAGCAATATTTAGTGAAACATTTTTAGATTCAAAATATTTTTGTGCAATACTGTTCATCCAAAGGAAAAACAACCAGGGAGAGGTCAAAGGGCATAATACCAGAGTAGCTGAAAGGCATTTTGGTCCAACTTCTGTTTTGTAATGTAAGAGTGAATATTTATGATAGGTAATTACCATTAGCTGCTGAAATAAGGTAAGATCAGGCTGCAAGGTGCAACTACTTTTTAGATGTAAGCTTTAAAAAAATGTAAAAAGCTTTGGCTATCGATGAGAAAAAGAGTTTGAAATGGTTTTCAAACATACAGGAAAGGCTGCAATCTTGGTTGACACAAATTTAATATTTGCCCCAGATTTAATGACTTAACATTAAATCCCAGTATACCTTTATAATATGAAAATGTCAGGCTGTTCCATCTTTGAGTGCAAGCAGATGCAAAATTGTGAAGTACGATAACAGTCTTTAACTTCAAACCAGTCTTATACTACTTAGAAGCCCAAGAAGCAAATTAATGAAATAAAAAAAATGCAATATTATTTTTTTATTTTGTCAAGAAACAACACTCTACAAAGTCCCATACAAAACCATGACTAAAAGTAGAAGAAACCAAAATCAGTGTAACCCCACTCACCTCATTGCACCTAGCTTCTTTCAGTTTGACTGGGTGAGTTGTCTGACAGGTCTCGGCAGGAGAATGAGATGGTGGATTCTGCCCCTCAGTGGGAAGCAGTGCTTCGACGGCAGAAGGAGAGATCCCAGAATGACCCAAACTACAGGCGCTCCAGACACCGCTCCAGATCGTAAGTGCTTTCATCCATCAAAACAACTCGGCGAGCGGGCCTCACTGGTGAAACAAGCGTTTATATCTCGCCACTTCATTCTTGCCCTTGATGAGCCATTTTACGTGCTCAGTACATATTAGTTTGTGCACATTTTCTGTTCTCACCACAACAAGGAAAGGCAGAACCATAAATTGTTAATTAAACTTATCAAATTATTATCGTTATGGCATCAGACATGATGCAATTCTCCAATGGCTAAGAGTGTATCTTAGCCATAGTGATCATTTGTCCAGGGTTCTCCAAAATGTTAGGGGTTTCTGGGGTCTGAGCAGAGAGGAACATTACTTTGAGGAAGGGAAATAAACAGAATTAGACAAAAAGATCGAATTATTCTGTAGAAACATCTAGACGGAGACTTTGTTATTGGTTTTGCAAACCAGTTGGTTACTGCTGTCTTTGTTATCACAAAATAACTTAAACTGTATATTTTTAAATGTATTTTTACATTTGCATTTCTAAAAGAACAGTAAAATAACACCAGTATTTTCTTCTTACCCTTTCAGTCAAAATACATCCATAATATCAATGTATTGCTTAAATCTGGTTTTAAAAATATTTTGGCAGTTTTCCTAACAGCATGGCTAAGCTTTTATAGTAATTGTTTTTAATGTTGACCTGCTGTTGGCTTTAATTCTGGGAACCAATTAATAAAACGAAAATGGTAGGGGCTTTTAGCCTGATGCTTAATGTTGACTTCAGTGTGCTATTCACTATGACAGATATAAAAAGAGATTTTATCACACATGCAGGGAATGTGCATAGAATGTTCATCTGAAAATATTTCTATCAGAATTGTTTAATCATAATCTTGGAAAGAAATATACAAATCATCTCAAAGTTTCGATTGCTTGACATATAAAATGTCGGCAGCATTTAAAAGCCATTGTTTTCCCTCAGCACTTGTTCAATCCTATTTTAATTAGTACAAGACCTTTACAGGAGAAGAAAGAATTTCCATAAGGTCCTTCGGTTCTGTAATTAAAATTCTTAAGATATTGAAAAACACATTCCACTTTTTATTTGTAGATCACTTAATGTCATAAATAATAGTGGATCCTTCTCACTAAAAAAATAACGTTGAATACCATAGCCTAATAGGGGGAATCCACCCAGCGTGTTAAAATTATGTAGTATCTCCCATATTCTAATAGCTAATTATGTTCATAAGTAATGTGTAGCAAATAAAATCTGTGCATATAGCCACCACAGATGAAACAGTTCAGGGTTCCCAGACAACGATACAATGAAGTGTTGGAACAGAGTAACCCAGAGTACCGCTTAATACTGATCTTGCCCAGTTTCAAGTTGAAATTGAAACCCATATTTTCCCAGTGTTTACAGGACATTAAGTACAGTATGGCTGTGGGTATTTCTATTTGCTGTTGGTATTTCAGATGCTAAGAAGAGAAACGATAAATTACAAACAAAGGTTTAACAAATTAAAATTAAAATGGAAACTAAATGATGCAGTGTCATCACCCCAGTAGCAGGGCACATTGTATAACATGAAGCAATAGCATTTTATGTGATAGTTTGATACATAACTAATAATCCTAAGCAGGAGACTTGAGTGTATAAGAAGTAGTTTGTTCTAAGACACAAATCGTCTTCACTCAGCATAAAGCAAAGAAAGTGATCGTCAACATAACCTTTGGTATATTGAATATAAATGAGAACATCTAAGAAATATTTCAGTCTAATAGCTCTCTCTGCTTATTTTGTATTACCCATTCTTTCAGCAATGGGTAACTGCTGAAATATTTACATTTCAAAGGCATTTTGCATCCTTACTTCTTAATATAATGATCCAATTTTGATTTTGATTTCATTGCACTTTAATGCTTATTCTGCATTCACTGATTTATGTGTAAAAGACAGTTTAAATCATTGTAATCCCTTGCATTACATTTTAGGTATATGGTAGCTTACTTCAGTATAACTAGTACATTCCCACTTCATTTGTACATGCATGTGTACCACATAAGAACAGTACTATATATACAGGTCTACTGGAAGATGCTGTGTATGAAATTGACATTTACCTATTTATTTATCTCTCCTTTTAATCTATTATATAAATTGTATACAGGTGATAATGTCTTCCCTGACTAAAACGTTTGACAAATACATACTATTTAACAGCAATATACACAAGGAGGCAAACTAAAAATAAAAAAATATATATAATGGTCATCAGAAATATTTTGAAGTTCTGTTCTTCTACTGTATGTGCTCATCTCCTGGTTCTGTGACATGTACATCCTTCATCCATGCTCCCATGAACTTATCAAGCTCCTCAGTCTTGCCAGGTGCAGAGAAACACATTGAATTTAACTCTTTAGTTAATACTTTTCACATATGACTAGTTTCTGTGGAAAATATTTGGTGGTGCCGTTTACATGTACTAGCAGTCATTAGCATCATTATTCATCATGTTCATTTACACTTTCCAGGTCACTGGGTCACTCTCTATTCCTCACCATACTCTATGTGAAAACTTTCACCCACTGCTGTTCTCTGTTTATAACCGTACCCTATGACTCCTCCCATGGCTTTTCATACCACTTCTACGCAGCTGATGCTCAGACCTTCTTCCCCTTCCGCCGTTGTCTCTTGGCCATCTCCTCCTGGATGCAATTTCATTATCAGAGATGGAATCTCTGTAAGCCTAAACACCTTTCCTGCTCTTACTCGACCTTTCCAACTCTTTCCCTCTTGACTCCAACACCCTCTCCCTCAATCCTCTGCCAAGAATCTGTCCTCACTCACTTACACAGCTTCAACTTCATGCCCTGCTGCTCTTCCGCCTGGACTATTGGAGCTCCCTCCTGGCTGGCATCCCAGTCAGCACTACTCATCCTTTCCAACTAATTCAGAATTCAGCTGTTCGCCAAGCCTTTCCTCTGCATTGCTCCAGTCCCTCAATTAGCTCCCTATAGCTGCACACATCCTTTTGAAAGCACTCCTCCTAACCTACTGCTTTGTTAACCACTCCGTCCCAGTCTATCTCCAATCTCTCACAGTACTGTCTTCCTTCTCCACCACTCATTGTGAACATCAGTTTCACTCTTCTCTGCACAGGCCTTATGCTTTTAATGTGTGCCTTCCACACTGGTTTGTTTTTATTGTCCTTGTGATTTTTACTTTCTTCTTTGTATTCACTTTGTTTTATTGTATGTTTTGTAAGTTGCCCAGAATGAAGTTAGGTGGTAATTATTCTGTGTGTAAGGTAATAGTACTGCTGGAGGAGCACACAAATAAGGTAAGGGCTCTTGCAACACACAGAACACATTACCACTGTTGAGTAAATGAGGGCTTTTATGGCATAACAGTCGTATGCTTCATACTGTATTTTTCTTTCCCAAAAGCACATTTTATGTTGTAAACTTATTAAGCACCTAAATCATATCATGAAAATTTATTTAAGGCAGTATAACGCATATTAGGCAGTTTTTTAAGTGGTATTCCAATTTATACTCTTTATTACCTTCTAATAAACATCTGTTTTTCAGTTTAAAATACTTTCTTATTATTAACTATTCAAACTTAATGTTTTTTATTAATCTTTAACTGAAAATGCAATTTTGTTGAAGAATTGTGGAGAGTATAGCTGTATATGCAGTAAAAAGAGAAGGAAAATGGCTATTTAAAAGTTTGCATTTATTTAGCTTAACAGCATAACACTCTAATACTATTAATAAATATTATTTTTCCAATTTAACTCATTGTTATTATTTAATCATTGATTTAATCATATAATTCATTTTGAAAAGAGTGAAAGTGTCATTTGAAAAATAATTGCTATTTTTAAAAAGCAATCCCATCGTGTGATTAAAATTCGAATGACTCACCCTACAAACATGTTTTGCATTGAATAAAGAGTCAACTGTGAGAGAGGTTTTCTATTTAAAGGAGGTTCCTGTGGAGGAATCACTCATGGCTTTGCAATAGAGTGAATTGACTCACCAGGGAATCTCAGCAAGCAAAAAATATCCAATCTGTTTCATAAATGTTGCAGCCAGATTTGACATTTAAAGGAAATGATTGGCGGATAATCAATTCATTTTGTAAGACCCAGTGTGTGAAGAAATCTAGGCTTAGATTGGCTTTGGAAGCTCTCTCACCGAGGGATTCTTTTTTTTATCACAAACTAGGAAAGGAGGAGACAAACAAGCATATGAGGAAAAAATAAAACTCCAAACTCCAAGCGCATTAGATCAAAATGGAAAATGACTTGAAAACAATTAGAATCTTTTAAAGATGTTAGCTTTGGGTAAATGTGCCAACTAATACATGCACATAGAAACAGACTTTAAGGATGGACAGTATTGCTGCCTCAGTGCTGGGGTCCTGGGTTCAATTCCTGGGGTGCTATCTGTATGGAGTTTGTATGTTCTCCCCATGTTTGTGTGGGCTTTCTCTGGTTCCTTCAGTTTTCTCTCACAGTTTAAAGACATACTGGTAGGCTAATTGGCTTTTAGGACAATTGGCACTGGTGCGAGTGTGTGTCTGTTTGTGTGTGCCCTGTGATGGATTGGCATCCCATTCAGGGTATATTCTGCTTTGAGTCCGTTGCTTACTGGGATAAGCTCTGGCTCCCCCACAACCCTGTATTAGATAAAGCAGTTAGAAAATGGATGAATGGAAACAGACTTTTGCCTCCACCTGTTGAGATGTTGTTGGGTGTAAAACGCTGACAGAAATCCTGTGGCCATTGCATAGATTTTGCACATGAAACACTCACAATGACAGATATTACAGTGTAACATTTTTAAGAGTAAATAAAGTTATTTTTCTTTTCAAGGTCTAATTTTGAGTTCTTAGAATGTTTTTGCCAAAATGAAAAGCCTAAAACTAGGAAGCGTCTATTAAATAGTATGAAACACCTTAAACCGTACATTTTAAAAACCCTTATGCTTAAAGTTAATTTTATCAACAGAATAAAATGGCTACATTCTACATGTTTCAGAATACTTTTGCAAGGCACTATATTGATTTTCCATGTTTGTCTATAATATGTCTCAACTAATGAAGCGTTCTCCAATGTCACACTCAGGCATCTGAGGTATTGTAATATTTCCCCAAGCATTAAAGTGTTAAGGCATTAAAGAATTAGATAATTGCTGATTTACAGAATCTGATTGCATTGTAAAAAAATCAATTCTGGTTCATTTTGCTGCCATTTCGGCGCTCTCATCATGAATTGCTACAGGAACCTCAGTAGCATGATCTGTTTCTTACAGGAGAAGCCCAGATGTTCAGGCTAAAGAGCAACTTTGGAAGCACATCCAGTAAGTGGCAAAAAGCCTTCTCTTAATGGACAGAAAAGAGGGAATAATATAAAATAGGTAATTGCAGATCTGGCAATGACTAGTCATGATTACCAGATCCATCACCAAAAAAATATTCACATTTTGTTTCTTTGGATACAGTTATATACAATATATTCTATTAAGTATATATTTAAAGAAGAAACACCAATTTGTGATGATGTTAATTACATTATTGTACCCCAGATATAATATAGGAAAGGATCTATGAAATCAACTTAATTTTGGAGTTGTTTTTTGAGAATACATTATATGTAGACTAACATAGCAACATAAAAGGGCAGCACACAAATAAAGAACAGCAGTCCGAAAAAGGGGCTAATTAAATTTTTACCAATTTTTTTCTGTTGGTATGGATCATAGAACCATGTACCAACTACTTAACATTTATTTCTAGGAAAGAGCTTGTTGATCCCTCTGGTTTGACTGAAGAGCAACTAAAAGAGATTCCATATAAGAAAGTAGAGTAAGTGAAATATAACCTTTTGTTGCATTAGAAATTATGTTTACTCTTGGAATATTAATGTAGATTAAAGGGATAGTACTATAATTTAAAAGAATAATACAATCACTTAAATGAAAATGATCTTATTGTAATCTTTTCAGTCTTGCAGATTGTTTTCTAAAAAGTCTTACATTTATCTGAAAATACTGATTACAAAGTAAAATTAATTTTAACTTTGCTTATGAAGCTTTCATTAACTTCTTAAATTTAGACAAATTTGTCTGAAAAATACAATTTTCATTAAATTGTAGTTTTAGAGCCATTTCCTTAAAAGTGTAGTTTCTTTTTTAGAGGGCATACCTTACTCTACATCTTTGAAATAACCCAGTATGTGTGCATGTGTCTACTCATTAAGAAACAAGCCTACTGTACATGATAACATAGAAATGTTATCATAACTCAATGTAAAGCCATTTTCTTCCTCCTTAAGAACTCAAGGAGACCCTATCCGAATACGACATTCACACTCACCAAGAAGCTTTCGCCAGTACAGACGATCCCAGTGTTCCGATGGAGAAAGATCTGTGCTTTCAGAAGTAAAGTAAGCAATTCTTTTTTTAAAATGTAAGGGGGTCACAAATAAGTTTGAAAAATTCCAGCTTATCAAACATGAATCTTTTAAGATGTATTGCATATGTGTGTGAATGAGATGATTTAAAACATGTATTGTGAAGGATGGTACAGTACATCCCAAACAAGCTGCCCTCTAGAGTTACTAGTTAGATGTACAGCGCCTAACCCCAGATCTCAGGAATTCTGCTATGTTAAAATTCTCTTCCTCATCAGCTCCAGAACTGACCTTGTGCCTCCCCTGCCTGTGACTCGCACAGCTGACTCTCAGGGCTCCAGTGCTCCTCCCTCTCAGCAGGTCAGCATTTGTTTTCTCTAGTGCTTAGCTGTCTATACTAATGATGCACACCTGTTGTTTTCAGAGTGAAAAAAAAATCTTTTAAAGGTATTGGCAAAAAGCTACAGCTAAGTAAAACATTGTTAAATCCAATTCCTGTGCTTTGCAGGATTGTAAGGATTATACCCATTCATCATTCAGCAAAGAAATACTCAATAGACCTTTCTTTTTACCTTATTGAAACTTTCCCCACAACCCTAACAAGGACATGCGAACTGAAAATGGATGGTTGCACATATTGATGATAATTTGTAATTCTGATGCTTTTATCCAAAATTGTATTCATTTATACAACCAGGCATTTTACTGGAACAAGCTTAGTAAGATAGCTTGCTCACTGGTGCACCTAATATATGGAACCACAACCCAGCTCCAGAGATCCAATCTCTACTGCACATTGCCGCTTTTCTATATTTAGGATACACACAAAACCTCTCCTGTAAAATATGTGGGTCATTTCTAGTGAATTCACACAGGATTCACTTAGAAATCCTTCCTCTTGCATCTCAAATTTGCACATATCAGACTAATGCAGCTGAATTGAATTTTATAAACCATTAAAAAGCATGTTATTACCAATGTATCCAGTGACAATTATGTAAATTAACTATGTCAATTTTATTTCAGTTTAATCTTTTGTCATGTTGTCTCAATTCATTGTATCTAAATCTATATTCAACATTATTTTCAGAAGAAAAATGGATCCAAAGACAATCTTTCAGAAGTCACCGACCAGGATGTGAAATGCAGTACAAAAGTGAAGACCATTCACACTGCCAGACAAAAAGCTGAGACATGACCCAGCTCTTTACTTGAGAAACATTTGTCAACACAAAAGCCTGATTTTGCTTGAAACCAGAAATGTGAATGTGCAGATTCCGTGTTACGAAGGAAACAAAATAATGGAAAAACAACTGACAGTTACATGCGTACATTGCAGTGCTACTTTCCTTCAGTGAACTGTTACTGTGTACATTTTAGATTATGCATGACCATACACTGGATTATTCAACATGACTCCAGATAGACATTTCAATGTATGTTTGTCTGCTTCAATATTTTCCAATCTAAGGGACAATTTTATGTTGCCATTACCTCTAAGCTATTTGACCTCCATTTTATACAGTATTAAAACGTGTGTAGGCAACATGATAAATGTAGAAGTATAGCCAGGCTATCATCAGTTGAATTATTTTTTATTCATCATGTATCTATGCTGCTGTACTTTTTGCACAAATGTAGTTAATTTTATTCACCTGTTTACAATCAAGTTTTCATCTGATGGCTTAGTACAATACAAAAATTAGATCATAATAAATGCATCAGTTGCCAAAAGTCTTTCTGGTCATATCCTGTTTTTGTCTAATAAGATACAATGTACCATGATTTTTGGCACAGAATGTAGTCACAGGACTGAAACCTTTATAGGTCTTCAAGGTTTCCTTTCAAACACTAGCAAACCATGAAAGGTAAAGCTGATTTAGTCTAAAGATGTGTTATATCAAGGGTCTGTAACCTTGCCCCAAGGGTTCTTGAGTGTCTTCTGATTTTCATTTCAGATGAGCTCTGAATGACTTCATTATAATACATTTAGAAACCTGATTTGGTAGCAGCAGTTTTAACTGCAAAAAAAGTTATGCTTTATTACAAATAGACAATGAAACTATCACAAGAACAGCAATTCCTGTGGTACCAAATATCTTCAGACCTCAATTATATATAATCTTGGGAAAAAACACCTGAAGGATAAGAGGACCACAAACCCAATGAAGAATTATAACTGGAACAAACTACCTAGACATACTGCTGAACTAGATTCTCTGGGATCTTTCAAAAAAGATCTAGGTAAGATAAAGGATCAATATGGCACTTATAGTCAATCGCAGGACAAATTTTCTTCCCATTTGCAATATTGTTTGACTTATTACTTCCTACATATTTCCCTTACAACCTACATAGGCTAAATTCATGGTAGTTGTATTTAACTATAAAGCCTGGTTTAACTACTGGCTCTTATAAACCAAAACAATAGCCTCAATTTTAACAAAGCATGTTCCTGTTAATGCTTTTATATGTTGGGTTTATGATTCTGATCTATACAAATAAGCATCTCTTTCTTGAACTTACAGTGGCTGTGCAAATGCATATTTAAATTCACAAAATACTGATAAATTAACATTTTTAAATCATATTAACAAAACATTTACAATGTGACATCTGTGACGGTTAATAGGCACAAACTGACTCAAATGCTAAGAATTACTAATAACACTGAACATGAACTTCAGTGTGATGGGAGTTCTTAGCTTCCTTTGTAGCAGTCAGAAATCAGGTGGTGTGAACTTTCTCCAATTTCACTGGTCAAGCCTGTACAAAAACAAATGTGACATTTCAAGTACAATAATAACAAAATTAAATTTATTGAACTCTAAGTAAAAACAATGATGTATTTAGATTACTGATTTAAGTGGTACTTGTTTTCTTTTTCAATGAAACAAAACCCAAGTGTAAATGTTTAATGGCTTTCTCCAGAAAAGAAATCTGCATTTTTTCTCCAGAAATTTCTGCATTTGTTGACTGGCCATATGAACCAAGAAAAACAAATGAAAGATGCAGTTCAGAACTATTCATGAATGAATGAAAGTGATATGCAACCTATATTAAACAATGTTAAACTGTAGCCCTTAGAAATCTTAATTTTGTATTAATTCTTTTATCTGAATATTTCCTGAAATGCGTCTTCCAGTATAATAAAACTAAAATTATTAATTTGTTTAAAAATTAAACAAGAAATTAAGGTGCCTACAAAGAAGAAACTTTCTGTAACACAAATCGTACAAGAACACTAATTTGATGTACGCAAGAAAAATTTTACAGATATACTGATATATAATTAACGATTTTCGATTTTTACCACTATATCAAATTATAATAAAAACTATAAGCTTAACTCCTTCACAAACTATTCCTACACTAGAGAAAACACTTCTGGAACTTGTAAACATTTTATAAGACTTTATAACAAGTTAAATTTAAAAGGGAAAAAACATTTTTCACTGTACTTCCCGTCAACTTAACACAAGGTAGCACAGGCAGCATCTTGTTAAGGTCAACACAAGAGTCAATGTATGCCTTTTTTGACACCACATTCATCTGTTCAAAAAGCAATGAATGGGCAACACAAAAAGGCAAATTTGAGTTAAAGGAGAGAAATGGATTAACCAACACGGTGTACTCTTTTTTGGAATTTACCAGCAAACTGGCATCCTCTTGTGAAGAGATTTCAGATTTCTGAAAAAAAATCTGGAAAAAATAAATCCAAGTTAATACACTTTAATTGCAATGTAGCAGTGTTCTTCTAGGTAAAATAAAAAAAAACAGGTTATCAAAAATTAATATTTTGCTACAAAATTCATTTATTAGACTTGAATCCACAGTAGTTGAAAAAAAAACTGCCAACAGCCTTTAAAGCATTACCATAACAGGATCTTAGTTTTACTTCTCATTCAAATAAAGAAGCATTGGAGGTTTCATAGTTTGTTTAGGGCAACAGTCAGGCTTGAACCTCCTACTAAATTTGATTAAGCATAGCAAACAAACTACCCAGTCAGACCCCACTCCTTGAGATATATTGCAAAACAAATGGCTGTATCAGATCACAATATCAATAAGGTATTAGCCAACCAACCACTAGAGACCAAGCTGCATCCTTCTTTATAAACTTGTTTGCCAAACACTGTTGATATGATTCCCTTGACACCTACCTAAACTTTATAGTTGATAACTGAATTACTGGTTAGTTTAACAGGTTATTTTCTGTAGATTCATTCTGCAGGTTACATTGTAACTGTATATGCCAACCTCTGTGGTTACATAAAGGTTACATTATGACTTTCTTAGCAATTAACACATATTGAACATTACCATTCATGTCACTTCCGTTATTTCACCCTTATTTTTCTTAGCTATGTCACCAAGTGAAAAGGGTGGGACAGGAGAACTAAAATGCAAGGTCACCAGGTTTACTGTCCTTTTCATGACTGATAGGCATGTGTGCTAATCACAGAGCAGACTGTAGTAGCAGCTAGCAGTTTATGAGGTAGAGAAAGGAAACCTACCCCTTATATAGTGGGAGAGAAATTATGTACCTATTCTCTATAATTAGTATAACTCCAAACATACACAAAGAAAATGCCAAAAAGACCTGAATTTTGAAATTTTCTTAAAACCTGTAGTTATCATATAATAATGTCTACACAATTTTAGAATATGCATTCTATAATACTCAAGCATAAACCGATGAACATTGTGAACAACTACTAATTATAATAAAACTGACTTACTGTGAGACCCAGTCCTGAAGTAACTTTGGCAACATCAACAGGTACAGTGATCTCCACACTTCAATTCAGGTCTGTTAAAAGATGTTTGTGATACTTCCTAGAAAGTGACAACCAAATCAAGCTCAATCCTACAAAGCAGTTTGCTGATGTTTAGAAAAAGCTTTCAAGGTAAATGGAGCTCGGAAACAAACTAGCCCACAATGGATTTCAAGGCCTTACTCTAAAACGGCACAAGTTTGCCTTTTCAAAAGAAATCAAAAATAAAATGAGAAAAAACAGAGACTAGACCCATTTAGACACTTCATGCATGTTGTAATTTGGATTCAACTGTCTTAACAATGCTGTAATCCTCATACATCATTAAAAGCCTTCACAAAGAAATCACGGAGAACATAATTAGGGATGGTTGCTACTTCTGCCAAATCAAAGATTTTAAAGTTTTAATTAAATGTTGCTAGTAATACAAGCAGTAATTCAGAGAAGCAGCATAACACATATTACATTTTCAAGGATATACACTAAACAAAAAAAAGTTTCATATTTTGATTGTGTTGAATGTTTTATGGTTGTATATTGTGGCCAGCTAAGATCACTGGATGAACACTTGCCAAAATATAGAGTATGTAACAAAACCCTTTAATAATCTTCTGTATATTTTTTAAAATAATTTGGATGAAAATCCTTAAATATGGAAGCAGTATTACTGTTCATAAACCCACTATATATGAAATAAAAAAATAGTAAATTCAGTATCACGTGATCTGTTTGTATTGTTAGGAAAAAGAACTTAACACCATAAAAATTCCATACAACCTTATAATCAACAGCCAAAGATGATTAACAGAAAATTACCGGATATAGTAATATATGTAAGCAAATTCAAAAGTAAAAAAGCAGAAAACAAAAAATTCAAAAACTTAAGTCAGACCACAAAAAAAAATGTATATTATGCTTCACTCCTTTGCAACCTAACCTTACACAGGAGGAAAAAAAAGATCTGCTAGTTTTAGCATTTAAAAAGTGTTTGGATTTTTTATAGATTAATATTCTTAGAAGATGTTAAAACCATTCTCATTGTACTTGCTGTTAACTTATCACAAGATAGCACAGGCAGCGTCTTGTTAAGGTCAACACAAGAGTCAATGTATGCCTTTTTTGACACCACATTCATCTGTTCAAAAAGCAATGAATGGGCAACACAAAAAGGCAAATTTGAGTTAAAGCAGAGAAATGGATGTATCTAACACTAACGAATTTATGTATTTATTTTGGGGAATTTACCAGCAAACCAGCATCCTGTTATGCTGATGCTTCAAAGAGACTTCGGATTTCACCAACATTAAATCTGAAACAAAATGAAAATTCAAGTCAATGCACTACAATCACATATGAGGAAAGTACTGTTGTTCCAGCTAAAGTAAAAATCCCAGGTTATCAATACGCTATAGAACGATAGATCATTTGAGTACAATCCAAAGAGGCGGAAAACGAAATAAACAGTGTCAACAGAGTCTCTTAAAGGGACCTTGGGTTTATATCCAAATGATGAATGAATGAGAAAAAAAGTGCTTGAAATTTAAACCACAGATTAAATGCGAGTTTCTAATTATGAGAACCATGGTCTTCATCTTCCCATTTGCCATTGATGTTAGTGCTTCAGTATCCCATTTCTAGTTTATTGTACTTGCTAGGAACATTTACACAGGGAACACAGTTTGTGCCCTTAAAGTAAGCCCCTGCAAGAATTAATGTGTGCCTTGTCTGACACCTCATTCATCTGGAGTGGGCAATGAATGGGCAACACAAAGGCAAAAGATGGACAAATATAGGGTTTTTCAGGTGTCAAGTATATGTCCTTCTCAACAAGATACATCAGATAAATGATGGATTTGTTTTTAAATAATTTTATTACACATCTCATGCTGTAACTCTTTCAGATGAAAAGACTTAAGAAAGCTATGCATCTAAAGGACTGATGATCATATACCTACAGTATTTTTTAGTAATACAGTACAGTAATTAAAAGCTAATGATTTTTATATATGCATTTCCTTTTAGTTTGCTTAATGAAATAACTACACAGCATGTGACTTAAATACATTGATTACCATCTGAAGAGTGACCGTTTTACATTGGTCCTTATTTTAAATCTCCTAGCCATGAAACTTATCTTAATCTTTTAACAGGAATTTAAAAAGACTACAACAGAAAAACATTAGAAACCATAATTAATCTAAAGCAATGTTCATACTTCCCCATTCACTCAATGATGTATATCTTTCTGCACCTCCCCTGGAATTTACTGTCTTAATCCCCATCTCTTTACCCATTTTTCACCACCCCTCAACCAACCATGTGAACCATTGTCTCACATTGCTGTGCTCTCCCCCATTCCCCACATAAAAAAGCAGCTTCAGAGCCAAAATCATACTTTTGGATGTTGAATTAACATCGACTTGCTTTACTGCTTCCTATTCTAACATATATAGTAGTGCACGCATGTTGTTGTATTTTGGTTAAAACCTAAGAAATCTTTCAGCTTCTGTGGTGCATGATTTCAAACTGCAGAGTGTGATAAACTAAAACATTTAATTTTAAGTGCTTAGAATTCAACAACATGCTTCTCCAACACATTGCCAACAAATACAGGTGATTTAATATTGTGAGATAAAACTAATATATATATATATTGTATATAATGTATATATGTCAATATTATCCACCACTAAACGTACATAATTTTAAGACTTTTTATACTCGCATAAACTAAAACTTTGCTACAGTACAGTAATTAAAAGCTAATGATTTTTATATATGCATTTCCTTTTAGTTTGCTTAATGAAATAACTACACAGCATGTGACTTAAATACATTGATTACCATCTGAAGAGTGACCGTTTTACATTGGTCCTTATTTTAAATCTCCTAGCCATGAAACTTATCTTTATCTTTTAACAGGAATTTAAAAGGTGACTTTAAATTAATCTTTTAATCCACATTTAAGCTTCTTACAATAATAAATAACTAGCTTTGGTTCACAAAGACTGTAAACAAACTTCTCTTTGATTCGAATGTAGAACCCCACCTGCTCAGGTGACCCGAGACCAGTGTGGCTCGACCAGACTCCATTGTGCAAATACCGCCTTCTTGACCACGTGGCGATCGCAAGCGGGACACATGATGGACGTTTCGTGTAAAACTGAAAACAGACATTTTCCATTTTTTTTTTTACCGGTACCAGGATTGATCATTTAAAAGGATGAGAGCAGCATTGCGAATACAATAAACAGCATCCCATTTCATCATACAGTTCTGTGCGAGTGCTCGCATGGAAACTACTAATTTAGATAAATTAGAGCGATATCTTAAGAATACACACAACACAATCAAAATCGTATGCAAACGTTCATATTTTTAATGAATACGTCGGTTGGTACAAAACCTTACCATCGACATTAGTCTTATATAATTCGGCCAGGACGCCGTAATTCCCCAGCCCAAATTCCCCCTGGTCTTTACTTATCATGGCCTCCACGATTACTCTGTTCTCCCCACTGATAGCTGATGTGTGGTTAGCGTACTGGCACACTATGGCTGCTGTCGTACCATGCAGGTGGAAGCTGCACAGTGGTGTATTAACTATACCAGCGCTTTGATTGCAGTTTCCACAAAAGCTCTATATAGTGTAAATATTTATTTTACTTATGAACTAGGGAAGCTCGATCACAACAAGGGCAAAGAAGGCGGAACACTTGAGGTTACAACATTTTCACTTTCCATACATAAGGCTGCCCTAAAATGCTCAGGCAATCATTTAAATGCTTATATACTAACTTTATAACACGAATATATTAAAGCGTCAAGCTTCCCAAAACATGTGGTCAGAGGCGCTGCATAGATACCGTGCCACGTGGAATGCTCAACAGACCGCGGACCAATTAAAATAATTGACTGAAGGTCTGGACTGCAGATAATCGAAGCCATATTACATTATTTTTCTTAATTCTTATCAACGTGGGAGTCAAGCCTTCAAACGTTCTAAAAACATATATACTCGTGTACCAGTAAGAAAAGCATTCTATAACAAACTTTTTTCGACAACTTGGCAATTAACGCACATATTTTTCTCTAGCCTTTTACAAGTAACCCCATGCAAGTTTTTAAGGCGTACATGGCTTATTTTTAAATGATATAAGACAGAATGTCCGACAGCCACCTCACCTCATTCAAACGCGTCTTCCAACCAAAGAGAGAGCCCTGCCGGATGTGGCGTACTAAAAGTGTGCGCCTACTGGCTACATCACGTCCGCTCCGTTATTCTCAAATGTCTGTCACTCAGAACATTCCACGTATAATAGTTCCTAGTTTGATATTTTCTTTTACTAGAGACATTAAGCTGTTGTTTACGGCAAATAAATTAGTTGGTCAGTTGGATATTTTCTGATATAGTTAAAAAATGCTAAAACAAGGAAGCAATACGCTTTTGTGCTTTACGGGTTTTATACTTTGACAAAGTTTGCCTACAAACCTTTGCCTACAAGAATAATAAAAAGTACACAATGAGTGAAAACAGCAGAATTACGCAATTACAATAAGGGCTTTGGAATACAGCAGAAAAGCAAGAAGGGGAAAGTAGAATAGTACGTCAGACAGGTACTGAGTTGCCAAGACTTACATTGCTGAGTTGCATTACAGGTGAGCATGAGGATTTTGAAGTCCACAATAACTCTGTATGAAGACAGTACTAAGATTCCAGGATAGGAATAATGTGATCAAATTCCAAACACAGTCTCACGATGAGAAAATAAGATGTCATGGTTAACAGTGTCAAAATCAGCACTGGGGTCCAGGAGAATAAGGATATAAAGACAATCAGAATCAGATGCCAAAAGAAGATCATTAGTGACTATAACCAGGGCAGTTTCCGTGCTGTGTATTTGTCTGAAAGGTTCGAAGAGGTTATTTTCCAAATTGTTTTGCAGGAAAGGGTAGGTTGGATATAGGGCAAAACTTGTTTAGGTTGTCCAGAACCCTTGTTTTTTGGCTCATGTGTAACTACAGCTGTTTTATAGGCCAATGGTACCACATCAGTGCTCAAGGACTAGTTTATTACATTGAAGGAAACAGGGCAGAGTAGAGAAACAGGATTGAAATAAAGCAGAAGGAATGGGATCTAATAGACAGGTGGTGGATTTCATATGCAGCACACAGTGTCAAGTGGAGATAAGCTAGAGAGAAGGAGACCAGCATAATTATGCAATCAGGGAGGAGTTGTGGTTGTAACATGCGCGGTGGAGAGAATGTGATGCCAGATGTTGTCAGTCTTGGAGCTAAAAACTCTAAGAATGTGTTGCAAAGTTTGGATGAGGCAGGCAGTTTAGCTTTAGCAGTCTGTTGGTGGTAGAGAATATATATGTAAGATTGTTATGGTTGTTCTCAATGATCAATGAAAGGGAGAAGTAGCTGGATCTAGAAGACAGATATTATATCCTTGTATTCAGTCAAGTAATCCTTCCAAGACTGAAAGTGTACAGTATGTTGAGGTCAGAAAGACACAACCTAAGTTCTAGTTTGCAGGAGCCTTCATTGAGAGCAGCTGGTCAGTGTACCAATGGGCAAAGAAAATAAAGGAGATGGTTTTAAGAGGAGCTACAGTATGGTGTCAAGAGAGATAGGTATAAAACAATTGCACTGAATTATTCTGTATTTCGATGAGTATTTATTGTATTGATGATGTATTGATGTTGTCAGAGAGCTTATCCTTTATTGTTCAACAGTGACACTTGTTTATTAGGGAGACATATTTACTAGGTCATGTTAAATAAATGTGGTCATTATTAGTGCATGCCTATGGAATTTAATATACATTGGCCCGATTGTATGAAAACAAAACTTATAGTTCCTTTCTAAGTAATTCTTATGTAAGAAACCAAGCAATACCTGCTTTGAAAATGTGGCAGGTTTATGAAAGACAGTACAGAGGTACATAAGGATGTCACTGTAATATTTAAAATATAAGAGCACAGTGTAACAGTGTCAATACAGTGTTGAGAATTTGTTAGGTCTCTGTACTTCTAACCAGAAGATCAAGATGTCACGATTGTAATCCCTCCCCCTTAAGGGTGCTCCAGCTCTTTCAAATTTTAGTTGATTTTCTGCACCTTCCTCCTGTCCAGCCCCTCCTTAAAAGCCTATTCTGGGCTCTGCATTGGAAGACGGACGCCCAGAGGCCCGCCTACCACCAAGTCGACCTACGCCCGCGGCTTGAGGGCATAGGCCTCATATCGGCATCCTGACCCAGCCGAGTCCAGGACTTGGAGCGTCTGGTCCCGTTACCCCTTTTTATCTCCCCGTCCCTTCACTGGATCTCTCTCCGGTTTTTAACTTTTGTCGTTTTGTCGTCTCTATTGGACTATTGGACTTCGCCCTGGTTTTTCCCCCTGGACTCCCTCGGACTTGATCGTCTGCACCATGCCCCCCCACACACCAGTGCACTGTCATCACGCCCCCCTGTTTGTCAACCTGGCCAGTTCCTTGTCATCTCCTCCCTGTGTCTGTTTCACTCCCTTCCAGATTCTACTGTCTGCATAGGATCCTGAAAAACGCTAAGTAACACAAGAGTTCGTAATTCATTTGAAGACAATGATGCTACATCCTTAATCTTAAACTAGGAACATCACCCACATTGCCTCAAGAGAAATCCAGAGGTATAAATGACCAAAAATCCGTACACAAAAATAGGTGATTTTAATCTCTGGAAGTTACTTAGCAGAAAAGTATTAAACAAATTAATGACAGAATGTAAATGGAAAAAATCCTAACCGTATGATGAGGTGTAGTATGAATTGTTTTTTTAACTGTTTTAAGTATTATCCTTAATCTTTAAATGTATTAATAGATAGATAGATCCTTTATTGATCCCGTGAGGGAAATTGCAGTGCAACAGCAGCTTAACACAGTCAACACAGCACAGTGTAACGAAATAATACAATAATACAATACATACAATACAATCAGTACAGTCAGTGAGAAGTGCACTAAGAAGAGTTACTCACAGTCCAGAATATACAAAGAACAAACCAGAACAGTACACAAAAAGTTGTATTGCACAAAATAAATATAAACATAAATATAAATATAAATGTATTGCACAAGTCCCTGGCATATATTGCACAAAAACAGTTGTAAATGGGAAAGCCAGATGTAGCAGAGAGTTTACTGTTTAGTCCAAAAACAGGTCAATGTCAATGTTGCCCCTGCTCAGAAACAAAGTGGATGCATTGTACAGTCTAATGGCAGAAGGCAAGAATGACCTCCTGTACGCTCCCTGTTGCACCGTGGTTGGATCAGCCTATTGCTGAACGTGCTCTTCATTTTCACAAGCTTGTCATAGAGGGGATGGGAGATGTTGTCCATGATGGCCTCTAGTTTGGACAACAGTCTCCTCTCAGCCTCTACCTCCAGGGGGTCCAGGTCAGACCCAATGACAGAGTTTGTTCTTCTGATGAGCTTGTTCAGCCTGTTAGCATCCCCTGCTCTAATCCCAGAGCCCCAGCATACCACTGCATAGAAAATGGTGCTCGCCACAACTGACTGATAGAACAAATGTAGTATCTTACTACATAAATTAAAGGACCTGAGCCTCCTCAAGAAGTTAAGTCAGCTCTGACCCTTTTTGTAGATGGCCTCAGTGTTCTTAGACCATTTCAGTCTATCGTTGATGTCGATGTGCACTCCCATGGATGTGGACAGAAGCAGGTTGGACCCTTTTCCTCCTGAAAATCATAGTACTGGGTAATATGTACTAATACTAATAATTAGTACTAGTGCTAAAGTGCATTGTACTAATCATAGTCTTTGTAATCAAGTGGAAATACTTTCCCATAATCATGTATACCATTCATTGAACATATTTATAAAGTTTTCCTATCTCAGTATTCACTACAGTCATATGCATTTATATCATATGTCAAGTACACACAACATCCAAATGAAATTATCCTAAATGGAATGCCATCTAATTTCTAGAGCTAGAGTGATGCCTTTGGGAGTCAGGTGGCTCCATATTTTAACAGTTTGGGCTGACCATGAATTTAGAAAAAGGCACCTCAATGTGATTAGAAAGCAGAAGGACTTTATTGCTGGTAGTGAGCCATGATTTAAGTAGTATTCTAGCTCATTCTCATCTTAAAATGACATCTGAGGGAAGGTACTCTTCAAAAACTCTACTATTAATTGCAGGGTTATAAAATCCCAGAACATGCAGGCTGGAATGTTTACTGGCTTTCATTAAAACTAAAGTTCCAAAACTCCATTTATCCAGGAATTCTTTCCTGGATAATTGTGAACCACTAATTACTTACACAAAGAGACAGAGCTCAATTCTTAATTTATATGTTAATAAATTAACAACCAATACAGGCTGCCTGAACAGTTTGACACTAAGTTAATGAATTGTTCTAAGCAGTTATATAAACTGCTTCCTGAAGACCTAGACTTTCCCACATCAGAAGAAGTTGTACTTCTGAGTAATCTGAGCAATGATATGGAGTGCCAGAGTTTACAATGGGTGATTCTTATATCCCCATGATAACGCTGAATATGTAGTGGTTTGAAGAATTCTGATCTGGTATAAAAGTTGTTAAATTGGATCTAACAGATGCAGTAAATAAAGTTGAATAATTTATCTGAATAATCTCTCCAAATAATTATTTTCACCACTGCAAATCCTTCTAAAAAACAGAACTTTTGGATTAAAACAGAGAAATTGTAAAGGCCAAAAACAGACTAGATCCTGGAACTGCAGGCAGCTTTGAAATTATCCAAGCATATCTTAAATTAACTGTATAAACATTGTGTCCTCCAAGTCAATTAAAAAAGCAAGCACAGAGTTATTTGCCCAATTTATGCTCAGGAACACTTTGCAATATACAGGTCTACGGAGAACAAAATGGTGCTCAGGTGGCCATCCAGATTTCACTATGTTGTAGTTGCTTTGTTACTTGAATGACCAGTACCAGTTAATTGGATACATATTTTAAGAATAGCATCTAGCTGTCACGATTATAGTCCCCCCTCCTTAAGGGTGCTCCAGCCCTTTCACGTGAGACTTTATTCTGTGCACCTGCTCCCTATTCCCAGCCCACCTTAAAAGCCAGGCGCTGACGCTCATCCGGGCTCTGCATCTGATTTCCATATCGTGCGAGTCCGGGACCTGGAAGCGCCTGGTCCCGTTCCTGTTCCCCGTCCGCCGGTTCCGACCCGGCCTTCGTGGTTTTTAATTCTTTGTTCTGATGGATCTCCTGGTTTTGGACTTACCCTTGTGTTTTGGATATTCCCTAAGGACTTCTCTTTTGGATTGTTCGCCTCGGCCACACCTCCCCCGTGCACCAGCGCACCTTGGACACGCCCCGTTTTCCTGCATGACGTTTCCCTAGTGTTTCCCCACTCCGTCGGATTGTGTGGTCCGCATAGGGTCCGGAAAGAACTGTTCGTTACACTAGCATTACAAGGCAATTTTGAAGTACAATAAAAAGCATACGTATTGGGACAGTGAAGTAAAATTTGTAATTTTTGCTATATATTTATGAAATTTGTATTTCAGATCAAAAGATTAATATGAGGCAAAAGTATAGAATTTGCTTCTGGGTACTATTGTGTACTGTATACTTGTTAGAAAAATGTCATTCATTGTGTTCAATCCCCTCATTTAAACTGAGCATACAGTAAGTAAATGGATGACAGGTGTTTCTTTCTGTTCTAGTTGTTCACTATTGAAGTAATTGCAGTAATTGTAAAAACATAAAAGAGTTGTGTCTGTACAACCTTGGCTCCAGTCTTGCATAGATGTCTTTTGTATACAATATTTGAGCTGTAAATTGGTCTAACTAAATAAAGCTTTTCATCTTCTAAGATTTTGTCAATTGATTTATATTGTTTTTGACTGACATGAACAAAATGAAAAACTAACAAAAACAGAACCATACCATGTGTCATGGGAAAGCTTGAAATTTGCACAGTGTGGAAACACCTAAGTTGTTCTATTTTAACACAGTGCAGGTGTACTAGTGCAAGTCAAGACATACATAAATAGACATGTTATGAGGTTCTTATTGGACATTCCACCCACATGGTGAGATCATGAAAGATGTGCAATAACATGCACAACCTCAGTCTGCAGACTATGCTAGTGTGAGCAAAACGTCTGACTTTGAAAGGGGACAAATGGTACATATTTTACATTGTTAAACAGACACTGACATTTGCAAAAAATATCTATTTTGGAGCTTTACATACATTACTCTTACTACTGACACTTTTAATCCCAGAATGCATTCTGTGATTTCTAGAAAACATAGGTACAAACACCTTTATCAGAATTTACAAAGGGTAATACAATAATATAGCATATGAGGCTGATTGTTCACTTACTATATATGCTCCCTTTGTGGTGAGAGAAGATAAGTGACCTGTGGAGAAAGTATCAAAATTCAGTGCTGCGACTCAAAAAATCTGCAGTGTTAAGGATTTGTTCGGTGCACAATTTACATATAGCTCTGTCAACATAGGAGTAGTGTTTTTACCTCTTCTTTCCAGCTTATTGGTATATTTTATATTATAGGTCTTTTTCATTTTTAAAATGGAAAGAATTGCAGTAGCACTTCAGCCCTAAATCAACATGCTGAGTGCCAAAACAAGATTGTAAGTTTTTTCTAACTAATACAGTATGTTTAGAAAGCATTAAAAAATCATAGTAAAATAGTCCTTCAGATTCTGATAAATGGCAATCTCAGCATTAAATGCAATACAAATACAAAGAGCTCAATGTTCAAGGAAACAGTTGATATTACTTTAAACTGGAAAACCATGAGAATCACTCCTCTAAAATCTGTTGCAGTTAGTGTGGCTTCATAACAGCTAAGATTGGATAACAGACTTCCCAGTGTAAATTGTGCCAAAACTGGCACATATCTGGCACAGATGGTGAACTGTCACAAGTGGCAAACTTAAATTGGGTAAATGCTGCTAGTACGTCTGCATGGTAAGTATACCAGATCACTAGCAGAGTCCATCTGGTCCTACTCTAGCTCTGGTCTAGAGGAGGCTGTAGCCTGTTTTTTTTGGAATTGAAATATCATTGCATATGAGTTTGTGAAGGTCTCAAAAGAGTATGGCCTGACTGTTAAAGGAACTATGAGTTAAATATACACTTAAAAGATTGCACAATAGTATACAGTATCTAGAACAGAACCATTTTGTTTAGATATTACTCAAAGAGCTGCATTAATTTCATAAGATTATTTGATATTTCCACCATGAAAAGTTTCTGACAAACAAAAGTTGTATGGTGGAATTAAAAGGATGAAAGCTCACACTTTACCAGTTTATTACGACAATAATACCCTTAAACATTTCTGGGTAGCAGACAGATGCAGGCTCTTCCTTTTGAGTTACTAATTTGGAATTCAAGGATATCAAAGCCAGCCAAGCTCTTAAACTAACTGTATCCTTATACGAATCAACAAGTTCAATTCTATCTATTTTATGTACCCAGGGCAGGTCACAGTAATTTTTTATGTCCGTAATTTCCAAGACATTTAGTGAGCTGCCCTCTGTTTTACATTATTGTCTCCTCTTATTTATTAGTGACACAATTAGACACAGGTGTAAATGACAAAGATCCTCAATCAGCATTCCTAAAACTGCATGAGCTCATTTGTCCAATTCATCCAAGTCACTAAAACAATAAGCCTTCATTCACTGTGATAAGCTACAGTATACTGAGCTTCAGGAAAATAGTTCTTTTAAATAGATAGGGTCTTGGATATAGAAAAACAATAGACTGTGCAGAGGAAATACAACACAGAACAAAAGTCTAGCTTGCTCTGTCTTTCTAAATAAAATCATTTTATTATTTTACCAACACAGCTTGGCAGCTGAGCTGCTTAGTGGCACCAAATATAAACAAAACTCAGTCCATAATTTCTTCACCTTACAGTACATGGAAGCTCTTCAACTCTCACCTTTCTGTGGGCTGCACAGGCTGGAAGTATCTCCTGTCCCCAGGCAGCAAACTCAATGGAACTCTACTTGATATTGTCACCTACCCAACGGCTGCCACTGATGACAGAGGACAATAGGTCAACAGGTCACCCCCAAAGGCTTCTAAAGGATCTTGTTCATGCATGGAAGAAACATGCTGTTTAACATATGCTCATTTGATTTGTGTACTAATGCAGACTCAGTGTAAATAAAGTTTTTGTCAGTAAATATCATAGATTTATTGTTATATTCATACTTTGGATCATTTACTGCTGTATTCTTACATCAGTAATCTTAAAGAAACAGATATTAGAGGAGCTACACAATCATTTGTTCTGTTATGAAAATCTAAGCAGAACAGAAGCAGCAATATAATGAAAAATACAAGCAAAGCAGTTGTTAAAGAAGAATTGTTTTAGAAAATACAAGAAACAGAGCTAAAAAAATAGAAAGGAAAGAATTGGGAATAGCAATGGAGAGAGAAGATGAAAGAAAGCATAAAAACCTATCAAAACAAAGATGAAAATAAATGTATTTGTAGTAGATTAGAACATATAGTAGGGTCTATTCCATTTTTACTCTGCACACCAATTTAGACAAAGGGGAAAAATGACTGGCAAAGTATAGTTTTTAGAAGTCAGTGAAAAGGGCATTTAATGTGGTTAGGTTAGTGGGGTAAAAATAGCAACATATTTTACACATAATTCGGTTAGGCTTTGGTTAAGATATACAACTGATGAGGTAAAAGGCATTTTTATTTGAGTTTAGAAAGAGTCTTAAAAAACCTATAATTCATGACTTTTATATTGTTTTTCTTTAAAACGAAACCCATCATGACAGAGGGGTATCTAACCAGCTAAGAGTGAAGATCGGGAGCAGATGAATATTTTACAGTTTAGACTCTCACCTCCTGATAGTGAAGTCTGCGTTCCCCATTTCACACAGTTCCAGATAATCGGAGTGAACAGGGTTAAAGTTAATCTATATTGTTACATTTATTTCACCTCTGCTGATTTACATACTGTAGGGAAAATGGTCATAAATTCATGCATAAACATTATTAAAATACAATTCAGAGGATACTACAAATAAATATCCATACATTTACTTGCAAAGAATGTTAATGTATCAGGTCAAAGAACAACTGAAAAGAACAGGCAGCTTGAGTTAGGGTCTCAACCACCTATTTGGGAAGCCTGCTTCAGATATCATAAATCTTGATGTAAAGAAGTGTTTCCCTGTTTCCACCTCAAATGAAGGTACTTTTAGTTTCCAGTTGTGACCTTTGGTCTTTGTTTCTCTACTGAAAAAAAATAATTCCCTAGTTTGATTCACTTATATACAGTACGTACCCAAAAGAGAGAGCTGCTTCTGTGTGAGTTTTTTTTTATGCCTGGCTATTTTTTTTGCCTCAATTTACTAGTAGACTTTTTGGAGATGAAGACAGGTTTTCTTTTTTTTCCAAGCTGAGAAACGCTGAAATTCAATTTGCAGCTGTTCAGACACCTCATCCGCTTTGAAAGTAAATGGGTGCAAAAATCATGAAAACCTATTTTTAGTTGTTTGAAAATAATAATGTAATGTGAGTAACTAATCTCTGCAGTACTGTGCGTACCTTCATTTACTTTTCTAAGGATTGCAAAGTGAGATTTCAAAAGTATGATTTCAAGCTTTCATTTGCTGTTCAGGAAGCAGCAGTTTTGTTCAAATAGTTTAGTGCTTTTGTACAGGTAAGAAATCAGGAGCTGAGTAGACTGATGATGTCAACCAGGAATGTAAGATCATCCTTCCTTTTCAAGCTCTGTTTTATTTCTACTTAGAGTTAAAAGAATCATTTTATTATTTTGCTTCAACCTAACCACTGAACCTTCTAAAGCACATCTCCATATTCCATATCCAGTTCTTCTGACATGATCTGATTAACTTAATTGTTCTCAGCACTGTTTGCATTTCCTCCCTCACTACAATTGATTTTGTACAGTGTTGCTCTTGATGTAAGATACAGTGATAATTCAGAACATTTTTGACATTTTCCTCTACTAGCTAAAGCAGTAAGTCTACTCCATCAGCTGACCATTACTGGTGTCCCATCTGTTGTTATGCTAGCTTTCTTTTCTCATGCTTGTATGTAGTCACCTAATACTCATGCAACATTCCAATAAATAGGAACCCATTGAGCTACAGGTATATGGTCTTTTTTTGCTTCGCGAGCCTAAACGTTTTGCATGACAGACAATTCTTGTGACACATCAAAATTGTCATCAACAGCCTATAAAGGAGCCACCTGGATCTGGAGTGTTAAAACTGTTTTATGCCAGTAGAGGGTAGCGCAGGGACATTGTAGACACAGAATGCTGAATATGATTCTGTATTTCACACAAGGTCATTAGATGAATTGACTTCAGCTAAGATGACTTCTCCTTAAAAGTGTTCAAAATTTGACCAAGGTTGGACACTGAGTTTGGAAAAGACTGGTAAAGTGTCATGGTGAGAAATGGGATTTTAGGCTTGCTCCATCCTCAGCCCCAGTTCTGTACTTCCCTGTATTAAACAGTTGGTTAATATGCATAGGCCCTCCAGGCTACACAACCAGGTTAGGAGAAGCAGCTCCATGTGCCTTAAGAAAGCCAAAAGCTGAACTGTATCAGGTACAAAGAGGTGGTTACGAAAAAAGTGAATAAGAAAATGACTGAGTGGATTAATCAATAAGTAATATAAATACTCATAACACCCAACTTGTAAAGCTTTTGCCAAGAATATACCAGAGCAGTTGGTATTATTAGAGACACACAAGTTCTTTGTTCTCTGGCACAGCTTTGGTGAAAATAATAATAATTTAGGCAAACTGAGATAAACAAATATTTATAAATAATGACAATACACACAGCATAAACATACAACACACAAGTTAAACTATCTACAAATTAACACACAGGGTGTCCTGGAAAAAAGACCCAGACTGCTTCAGAGCATTCAACTTTAATGTAATGTCTATAGAGGTCAAAAGAAGAGATAATCTGCTTTCCCAACTAAACAGAATACAACCTGTGGTTAAATCTCTCTCTCTCTCTGCATACCCAGATAATGCAAAATGGACAAGCACCTATTTCCATACTGTATACTGTAAATGCACTCAGTAACCAGGAGAGGCCATTTTTAACCAATTGATTCTTTACACGAGAAATCAAAGTTCCTAAAAACAGAATAGCAAGTTCTCTTAACAAGGTCCAAATATTAAACTCTAGTTGTTAAAAATCAGGACAAGGAGCTCTCGCCTCTCCTTTCTCTTGCCTCTTGTCTTTTTTCTTTCTTGCTCTTTTTCTGTACCTGCCTGTTGTATGCTCTGTTCGTGGACTGTTGATTTGACACTTAATCTTTTACCTAGAACATGACTAAGGGTAAGCCAATGCAAACTTTACAACTGCTTTCATCACTGAATCAGAGACCACTACATCTCAACAAACATCCCCTTACTTTGAAGCTGGAAATGTGGACACTAGCCAGGTGTTACCCATTGTATCTAGAATCACTTCATAACAATATGTACTTGTTAATATGTACGTATGTTTGATCAAAACCAAACAAAATCACTCTACTACACATCTGCTCCAAAATGTCCATATATTTTTAACAGCCAGGATTAGACACTTCTTCACAAATTCTCCAACAGCAAACACTTTCCCACTATTGCAAATTATTTCCAAAATACAACAACTCACATGGGTAACATCCTAAACTTGACTTGTTGGATATATATCTTATTTTTTAGTTTGTTGGCCTTTTCTTTCCAGACAAGGCCTATATACTTGGAGTCTGAAGAGATGGTGTTTTTTTCATAATCCATCTATCCATATTCTAACCACTTTATCCAATACTGGGTCTCAGGGAAGCCAGAGCCTAGCCAGGCACACAATGGGTGCAAGGCAGGGTCCACCCCGGACAGGATGCCAGTACCTCGCAGAGCAGACACAAACAAATACACACACACTTACACCAGAGCCTGTTTTCCTAGAAGACAATTAACCTGTCAGAATATCTTTGAACTGTGGGAGGAAACCTGAGCACCAAAAGGAAACCCATGCAAGGATGGGGAGAACATTCAAACTCCACACAGTTGTTTCATAACATCTGCTAATATTGCACTTCTTAATTACTCTTCATTAAGATAAGATAAGATCACTTTATTGGCATCATGTGACCATAGAAGCAGAAAAGTAGTTCCTAAATTATTATTGCAATATTAAACTATTCAGAAGTGAAATGTAGATTATTCTGTTAAAAATAGGATTTTATTAACTCCGTTCAAAACATTTACATTTTCAAAACAAAACATTTTCCAAAAAAATTAAAACACTACTCAAAATATGTCCTTCCAAACCAAAAATTATTTAACTGTACACACAGTCTAGCCTGGTCTAAATTAGTGGATTTACAATAGTTAGTTGTCCATGTAGGGCATACTTTTGGTATGCTCACACCTGAAGAAGGTTCCACGGCCGAAACGTTGTGTTTTCCTTCTTTTTTTTTCAGCATGGAATAAACCTATTACTTGATACTTTGGGTATCACTGACAAGGAAGAATCTAAATAAACAGGTCAGAATCAAACATATGATATGTTCACATCTTCAACTTGGATCACTTTACACTTGCCAATAGTAAATTTAAATTGCCAAGTTACAGTACATGATTTTGTGTTTTTGATATTCAAATTACAAATTACTTTTCTCTTTGGTGGTGTTTCTCTTTGCCATCCCCCATATTTTATATCATTTGAAAATTGAACTGTTCTGCTAACTATACCAAATTTGCTCATTTTGATTTCTCAGAAAAAGGAAGGATCCTCAAATGGATCCTAATGGTACATCACTGATTAAATCTTCCCAATCAGTGGTTAAAACTGTTAATATGATACACTGTCCCTTGTTTGTTAACCAGATCTGTGGTTAACCAAGATCTCTGTCCATGTGCACTTACTTTGGATTCCTGTGGGGTTTTAACTTGAGAACTCACTTTATGTTAAGAACCTTATCAATACTTTTCTAGAAGCCTAAATATGTCATAGCATGTGATTTAGTGTTATTACCTACCCAGCTTGCCCAATCAAATGTAGAAAGTTAATGTCATGCTGTTCCTCGCTGATGAGCCTTAGGGTGAGATACCATTGACATGGCAACCTGTTACATCACCGTCCAACCTGATTCCCACAGAAATTGCCACAAAAAACATTGGACAGGGGATCTAGACCACCTGGAAACAATTTACAACCGTGCCTGTTTAAGGTCTCTGTGAATAACACCCCTTATTTCCTTCAGTAGGACAGGGAAACAACAGGGACCCCCCTGTCGAACCCCATGTAGGATCTCCTCAAGTTATGATATGTTTACCAAATGGTGATGGAGCCTTTTGTGGTACACTTCTATTTTATTGTAAAAATCCTTTGTGAAATATGTATTTACCCTCCTATTATTCCCTTATTATTTTAATCATCTATTGTCTTGTAAACTGTTTAGTTCCACATTTACAGTTTTTGTTACCTTTGTACTACTAAAAATGCTTATCATTGTTAGAATGATAACATATAATATATATGATAACTATAGAATATATATTTTTATATTTATATGGATAATTATATTTTTTCAGTTGTACCTGTAGCTAGGTATCATCATCATTTTCTATTTTCAAATCCTGGGCCCTCTTATAGTTTTAGGGCCCTCTTTCTGAAATTTTCCTCATCTTCTCCAATAAACCATATTGCTTAGACTTGGACTCACAGTATTTGTTTTAGAGACAGATTTTGTCTTGAATCTTCAACAATATGATTTTGAACTTTAAAACAGCTCTTTTCTATGGGTTATGTATCTTTTTGTTCCCATTTATCTGTTTTAAACTTTGCTTCTTTTCTTTTTAGTTGTCTGATTGATTCTTTCATAGAATTGTGTTTTGTTTGATAATGGAGAACTACAGTTATCTATGTTCCCAAAGTCCTGATTATAAGCAAAACAGAAAAAAACATTTTTTTCTTCTTCTGGTTGGGTCCTCATTGTTCCTCAAATAATATGACAGTAGTGCATTCACCTGCAGTTCTTCTCTCCCAGAAAGTAACTTTTCATTAAAATGTCAATCCAGCTCATTATGAAACATCAACAACAATAAAATGAAGTCAATAGAAGCCATAAAAACAGATTAACTACACTCACAGAAGAAAATAAAGTTTTAAATGGAAAGATCTTAGTGGATTTTTTTTCTACTAAATACACAGTTGAATTTGTATTGTTTCAGTACAGTACTGTAATATCAAATTTGGTAGTGCTATATCAAAAATAAAAAAGTTCCATTTCATTCCATTGTATTCTATTTGAGCCATACAATAGCATTGACCTTGGCTAACCACTAGATGGACCCAGAAACCTATTATACACTGACCCTGACACTTGCAATACTCTTTATCCTGATTTGCATTTTCAGTGTTATGTTACAAAGCCTTTTAGTACATAAATACTGAGTGAAAACCCCTGCTAAAAAGAAATACTTGTATTGACCTTCAAAAAAGCTGTTGCATTAAAGATAGAAAAGGTTTTGCAGTCATTTACTTTTATGGTAGTACATATAGGTAAATTAAAAAAAATCATCAAGCAAATGTGAACAAAAGGATTTTCTACACAACACTTTAGTTTCCACTTACTTCCTCTTGTGCTGTGCATAATACATAGGTGGTCAAATAAGTAATAAGAATAACTTAATGAAGAAAAAGGTGATAAAACATAGCAAACACAATCAGCTAAGCAACCTGCTAAGCATCCATTAAATTAGTTTTATCATGCATACTACATAACTCTAAAGTCCTAATAGTTCATAAGTGAAGAAGATAATTATTTCATAACTTCTAGAAGGAGAACTGCTTTAGCCACCTCATAGTGTATATGTCATAACTTACAATTCTTCTGTAAAGTACTTTACAGTACTTGTAGAGCATTATGACTGGCACAAAAAGCTTAATAATGAACTGCGCAGGAGTTATTTACTTTATTTTATACCCATTAAGGAAACCCAAAACATTTCTATTGTACTCATGTGTAGTCTTTCACAAAATTCTAAAGCTGTGATCTACAATATACTTATTACATTTAGTCTCTCATATATGAATTGGTAGGAAATTAGTATTAGTATTTTGATAGTATTAGTGCTATTTGTTGCTATTTAACATTACTTGTACATTACATGTGGACTTAAAATTTTATACTTGCATACATACATGAGCACATCTTTTCCACACTGACTTCAGTTTTTGCTGAGCAAAGATGTCCCTCTTTTGAACTTGGTAACACCCTTCAGTCCATAGCTATGGTTCAGATGTGACATTTTAATTAAATGTGTACAGTACTGTTAAATAAAAGAATGTCTGAGAAAGTTTACTAAAAACATCTCTGTCATATCTGCTTTCACAACATGCCTGTTGCCTAACTCAAAAACTAAACCAGAGAAAATGGGTGATCATATGCTATTGAATTTAATGAAGTAGCTTAATAAAAGACTTCCATATTATCTCAGCCAGGGAAATGGTTCCAGGCTTAGTCCCTTGTTGCCTATGCAGTACAAACCAATTTTAATTAACCCTTTCATTGTCATACAGGCTCCTATCTTTGTACCAAACATCTAATTTATTTTCTCCATAGTACAGTAATATCAAAGGACATCAAATAATATCAAATGAGCAATGACTAATGTGAAAAGAAATACTTCAGCAGACAAATACAACTTCTAATCTAACTACAGTAGTTCTACTTAGTTTGTTTCCTAATACCAGAATTGATGTACACCTGTCATGAATTACAGTACAGCAGCAATTACACAATCATTTTTTGACAATATGCCTTGAATATGCCTTAGAAATAAGAAATCACAATGATCATACATGATCAACCAAAATAGACTCTGTATAAAATAAACAGGTTTCACTTTCCTTTATATTAAATCAGTATTAAGCTTTATTATTGCACATTAAAGCAATATCTGTAATTCTGGCACAAGTTTGCTAAGACAACAATTCTTATTTTGCTGGTTAACACTGTGGGGAAACTTTCCATTCCATAGAGAATTAGTTTGTTCTAATTTACCAATTGGAATTAAAATTAAAGACAGATTACAGGGGTCAAATATATTGTATTTGAGCTAAAAAACGCTGCCTACAGTGGTATGTATTGTATATAGTGTGACAATATATGTTGCTGCCAAAGATCCTTGTTGTTTAGCTTTTGGCATTTTATCAAGGTTTTTTTATACACTGTGATTTCTTCTTTGAAATTCATCTGGCTTGATTGAGAATTGCTTCATCTAACATACTTGGAAAGAACAACATTAATTTCTTCTGTATAATTCAATGATAAAAACATTTATTCTGGACAGCAGCAGTATGTGCCATATCTTCATTTTTATCCCCATGAAGTTGATATTTGCCTTTACCTCATAGTTTGTATTTTTCTAATGAAAAATTTGAATCATTGACTCTTTTCTGATGTATTATACAGCATGTACAAGTACATTTCTGCACATCTGCACTGAAACCGCAGAAACATTTCTATTTTAATGCTTTAGTGGCAGCACACCAACTACCTTTGCCAAATGTACTCAGCTCAACTCTTTCTGAGAACACTGTGGAACAGTGCCAAGAACAAGTTCTGCCAAGTTAAATTTGAAAAAAGCATACTTAAGCATGTTGACATCATTAAAAAGGCAATATAACTTTGGGTAGATAGACGGATATGTGATAAATAATCACACTGCTCTTAGGGACAGGAGTTTTAATCAAATTATACATTGCAAGTGTTTTGTTGGACCTCCACTGGCTCCCAATAACTCTAGGAATAAAGTGCAATACTTTATTGCTTACTTTCCAAGCCCTACAGGAATCAGCACCTTCTTATCTCTGTGAACTTGTTCAACATTATGTCCCAAATCAAGCACTCCACTCTAGAGGCTGGCTTACTTTGTGCACTCTTTGGCTCTCTGGTCATACAGCTACTTTTGTTGCTCACTTTTGTTGCTCTCCGATTCTTTGGAAAACTATACCCAGGGACATTAGGGGCATTCAATTACCCTTGTTTAAAAATTGAATTAAGAAGTTTTTGTTTGACCATGTTTATGGTTAGTTTTTAGCACAGACTTTATCGTGCCTAACAGTTTGTGTAATGCACCAAGATGTACATACTTTTCTGTACATACAAGTTGCTATAGCAATTTGTTGGCTGATTTATTTAAATTAAGCATGAAAGTAGAACAGTTTCATTTGACACAAGGTCTAGAAATTCATAATGTATTGCATCACAGTTGTGGAAAAGAAAAACAAACCAATAAATCTTCTTTTGATTTACAGTGCACCTTTTTCACCGTTCATTACACTCTTGAGAAGAAACCATATGGTACTGCACCATTTCTTACTGACAGTTTATAGATTTCATTTTGTATGTGAGTCTAAGTAACATTCTTCCTTTTCAAGTATTACATCTCTTTAGACATATACTTATTTTGGAACAGGTATTTTTTCCAATGTAAAGACTGAGAATAACATCAATAGAAACTGTATATTGGCAAGAATATTACTGTAACAATGTAAAGTACCTGCCAGGTATTTTTTACAGTGCTTGTTATAGTTTAATAATACCTTCCTATCAGTGTATACTGAGCTACTGTACATTTTTGTCACTGACCCCAAAGTAATAAAACATGCTTTACAAGAGAATTCTGACACCATTGCTTACAATTTAATTCTTTCTGGTCCAGACAAATTGAAGAAAAAAAATCTTAAGTGAGGCTGGAAAAAGTATGTGAACCCTTGTATTTAGTAACTGGTAGACCCTCCTTAAACAGCAATATCCTCCACCAAACATTTCCGGTAGCTGCTGATGAAACTTGCACAACGGTTAGGAGGCATTTCAGACCATTCCTCCTTACAAAACTCTTTCAGTTCATTGATATTTCTGGAATTCCTTGTGTGAACAGCTCTATCCAAGTCATGTCACAGCATCTCAATTGGGTTGAGGACTGGACTCTGACTTGGCTATTCCAGAACACAAAATTTCTTCTGTTAAAGCCATTCTGTTGTTGATTTACTCCTGTGTTTCGGGTCATTGTCTTGTTGCATCACCCAACTTCTATTAAGTTTCAGGTGACGGACCACTACCCTGACATTCTCCTGTAAAATTTCTTGATACAATTTTGAATTCATTGTTCCCTCTTTCATAGCAAACTGTCCAGGCCCTGAGGCAGCAAAACAGCCCCAAACCATGATGCTACGTCCACTGTGCTTAACGGTGCAAATATAATGCAACTTTTGTCTCATCTGTCCACAGAACGTTGTCCCAGAAGCGTTGTGGAACATCCAGGTGGTCTTCTGCAAACTTGAGACACGCAGCAATGTTTTTTTTGGAGAGCAGTGGTTTCCTCTGCGGTGTCCTTCCATTAACACCATTCTTGTTCAGTGTTTTTCTTATAGTGGACATATGAACAGAGACTTTGACAAGTTCAAAAGATTTCTGCAAGTCCTTTGCCATTACCCCAGGGTTCTTTACCACCTCCTTCAACATTGCATGTTGCGCTCTTGCCATGATCTTTGCAGGACACCCACTCCTAGGGAGAGTAGCAACAGTACTGAATGTCCTCCATTTGTAGACTATTTGTCTTACTGTGGATTGATGAACACCCAGACCTTTAGAAATGCTATTCTAGCCTTTTCCAGCTTTATACATCTCTACAATTCTTGTTCTAAGGTCCTCTGATATTTCTTTTGATCAGGGCATGGGTCACATGAACAGCTCTTTCTTGAGAAGAGCAGACTCTGTCAGTAACCAACCTTTGTGTTCCCTTTTTATAGGGCAGGTTACCTCCAACCCACACCTCCAATCTCAACTCATTGATTGGAACACCTGACTCCAAATAGCTTTTGGAGATGTCATTAGCCTAGAGGTTCACATACTTTTTCCAACCTAGACTGTGAATGTTTAAACGATGTGTTCAGCACTGACCAGAAGAAGTACAATTGTTTGTGTGTTATTATTTTAAGCAGATTGTGTTTCTCTATTATTGTGACTTAGTTGAAGATCAGACCACATGTTTATGAGTAATTAATGCAGAAATCCAGGTAATTCCAAAGGGTTCACAAACGTTTTCTTGCAACTGTAAATGTTTGAATCAAAATAAATTTTTTTAAAAAAAATTCAGTTTCCATGGGGAACTATAATAAATATCTGTGTTGTATTCTTGACTTATGAATCTGATTTATGAAGATAAACTGCATGTCTAGGCTGGTGATTTACATTTTTAATAATATTGTTTATTTTATGATAGAACTCCCTTGAAAATTATTGTATATAGAGTGTAATGAATGATGATTAAAGTGTACTGTAAATCAAAGAAAGATTTCTTGGTTTGTTTTTCTTTTCCACAACTGTGAGAAAATACTTTATTCATTTCAAGACCTTGTGTCAAATGATGAAAATTTGAAAAATTGTATCTTTACAAGATCAGAATTCAACAAATCTTACTCATTGTCATCTGGGCATAGCATTTTTTATTACTGTTATCTGATCCCTGTATATATGTTATTATTGTGCACCAAATAAATCGTCACTACATTGGTTGGGCTTCATGTTCACAAATGGAGAAATTAAAAGCAACCACATACACAAAAGATGGTAAACTGAAAGACTGGGATTAGTGCGCAGAGTCACCTGAAAACTGTGTTTAAGGTATTGGTGAGCATAGACACTCATCTGCTGAGATTTTAAGTGAAAACATTACAGCATTAGTGGATAGTCATTGTTCAGAAAGATAGAAGAAGGGGAGGCGAATCTCGTTGAAAATAGTATTTGGGCTCAGCCTAGAGTAATCAAAGAGTATCTGCAGTACATGGCCAGACTGATAAGAATACGTTCTAAAAATGTAGTGTTGGGAGTATGCTGTACATAACAAAATACAGATATCTATTATAATCCAACATTGTATACAGAAGTCAAGAATTTATATGCAAAACAAGAAATGTTTTTTTTTAATGGGAGATTTCAACTTTACCCACATAGACTATGAAAAATCCATAGGAATGCCAGCAGTAGAAACCACAATAGTAGACATGGTTAATAGCAGCTTTCTTAAGCAACTTGTTGGAGCACTTAGAAGAGAAAATGTTTGTATTGATCTTGTTATTTCAGACAATCAAGACAATGTGAGGCAAACAGAAGTGGGAGAACCATTAGGGCAATGTGATCATAATGTGATGTCCCCTGATGTTTACTTTAAAACTGTACAAGTAGAGTTCAAAATATAAAAATAGCAGAGTGTTAACTAATTAAACAAAGCTTTAGAAAAGTAGAATATGATAAGATAGATATAGAACATGTCTCAGGCAGGAGAAGGACAACTTTCTATATTAAATCTATTAGAAGCTATGGCAATGTTTCAGGTATTAGAAGCACTCAAGATGAATAAATCTCCAGGGCCCAGTGGTAACATACCAGATGTAAGTAAGGAAAGAAGAGATGTTATTTAGAAGCCCTCGACACAATTCTTCCAGAAGGCAATAAAGACAGGGGACTGGAGAATTTGTAATGTAGTGCCCATCCTTAAAAAGGATGACAAGTAATTCTAGACCTATATACTTGTTACTAAACTAGAGTATCACCAATATGGAATTAAGATTAGATGGGACTTTCAAAATGAATTTACAAAAGGTAAGCTTAGCTTAACCAACTTTCTAAAGATCTTTGAACAACATAATAAAATAACACCTATCCATCCATCCATTTCTAACTGAGTCTTCCAATTCAGCCAGAGCCTACCCCAGCAACCAACTGGCGCAAGGTATGGGACATCCTAAGTCCATCATAAGGCAGAAACAGACACAAACACAGACACAGACAGGCACACACTCACATCTATGGAGAGCCAATTTTCTTAGATGCCAGTTAATTTACTAGTACTTTTTTACTTTGGGAGGAAACTAGAGCACCCAGAGGATACCCACACAAACACAGGGAGAACATATAAAATCCATGCAGATAGCACTTCAGATCCAGAATTAGACCATGCTAACCATTGCACCACTGTGCCACACCTAAAATAAATATTTAACCCTGAATATATATTTGCTTATTTTTCATCATATCTCACTTGTCATGTTGCTCATCTTTAATTTAAGTAAAAGGTTTGAGTAAAAGTTAATATAGTGTATCAAGAAAAAGATCAAAGTAAAATGAAAACAATGATTGACATCTTGTCAAGATCTGACATAAAAAACATGATTATACCAATATGTTAAGAAAGCGTAAGATGAATGCAGTACATTTTTTTATGTACTGATTTTCAAGCTGCATGACATTCACTGACATCAAGACATGAAAATGGGAACTATTGAGTTAAGTACAGTACCTTTGGCTTATCAGCAAAACACATTCCAAGATCATTTTTAATGGTGCAGCTGATCCTTTCAAAAACATATCTCTGAACAGACATTGTTTCTTCTTTCTGACAAACTTTTTTTCCCTACCCTTCTACACTTTTACTCTCTGTCTCTGTCTTCAATGCCACCCCGCTGTTTGTTTCTACTGATGCCAAAAAAGTTAATACTGGTGAAGCAGGGCACCCGGTCATTTGTGCTTGTAATTATTTTCCTCTAAATGGACTGTCATAGTAAATAGTTATTGCTCTGCATCACTATGTGCAAGACCTTATTTCTTATTTCTTAGATTTTATTTCTAAGGCAGTAATATTCACTACTGCAGTGATTCCCAATTCTGGTCCTGGTGGACTAAAAACCTGATGATTTTCATTCCAGCCAAGCTTAATTACTTGATTGGCTAAGTACCCTGGATAGGACCTGAATAGTTGCAAATGTTTATTTTTCTACTCAAATATTTGGGGGGGTTTATTTCGCTTATAAAATGTAATAGTTCAAAGGAAACCCGTGGCGTGTTTAAAAGTGGAAAAACAGTCAAACGTTAGCAAAGTAATACTATTATTAAGTCAATTAAGAATCCAAGTGTGTGACTGAGAGCTCAGTTGGAATAAAAACAGGATGGTGTACAGTATGAACCTTCAGGACTAGGAATGGGAACCCCTGAGATACTGGTCCCTGTGGTCTTCATTGTGCAAGATTGTATAGGTAACTTCTAATATTCAATCACTAAAGCCCTGGTAGATGAATTAAGTGAACAATAGACTCAAATGAAGTCATTATAAGTACAGGCTGGAATAAAAAACAAAAGACACAGCAGCCTCCAGGGACTAGGTGTTCTACTAAGGCATTCCTGGAGCTTTGATAGTTAGATTTGAATTTTGACTCTGCATCCTAATGAATTTTCAAGGCCAAACAACCTGAGAGGAACACCTCGTTTAGTCATTGCCGACATTTCTGTTCAATTTGCTATGAATCAAAATCCTGAACTCCACACACAATATTCTGGCATTGGTAGCTGAATCTCATGCACAGTGGCTCCTCACCTGTTTCAAAATGTTGTTGAATTACAGTATCATGTATTATCCAGGTGGGTGCTGCATAATGCACATTGGTGATGGTGGAGGGGAGTCCCCATTACTTGTAAAGCACTTTGAACGTAGTGTCCAGACAAGTGCTATATAAGTGTAAGGAATTATTATTATTATTATTATTATTATTATTATTATTATTATTATTATTATTATTATTATTATTACAGATATAGGTGAAAGAAAATAAATGTCAGCAGAATCTTTAAGTGAGGCACTTAAAGTCATTAACTTTCTTGCTGTTGAGCCACTTCAATGTAGTTTGGCTCTGTGCTTTGGATCATTATCTTGCTTTTTGTTCCAGTTTTCTTTCTAAGATTTCCCTGTACTTTTCTCCACCCATTTTCTCCTGACTGCTAACAAGCTTCCCGGTGCCAGATGATGAGAAGCAGCCTCCTAACATATTGATGATTGATGCACATGTCACCATCTTTCTCCAGAATAGGGGTGGTGTTGACTGGGTGATGCTCTGTTTTGGGTTGGTGCCAGACATTACTCTTTGGATTCTAACCAGAAAGTGCCAATTTTGACTCATCCGACCACAAAACCCCTTTGCCACATGTTTTGCAGTATCTCTTAATTATCACTTAAATTCCTTTTGGGATTTAATAAATGTTTACCACACTGCCATACAGACCACCTTTGTGGAATAGACAGGATACTGTTCACCCACGGAAATTTCCTTATTTGAACTCTGTAGCTCTTTTAAAATTATCATAGATGATGACAGCATCCCTAACCACTTTTCTGTTTAATAGACTCAACAGAATGTCAGTGGCAGTGTCTGAGTGGTGCAATACATAATCCATTTCTTTATCACTGATTTAACTTTGCTCAAGTGTCTGTTGCTGCGTATTTTGAATTTTAATATTTAATAATATTTTAATTTTTGCTTAAAATTCAGTCTGACTGAGGTTCCTTATAGAGACAAGTATTTATTGCACACAGGGGCCATTCAACTATTTGTGTGACTGGTTAAATTAATTGTGTATACTAGAACTCAGTATTTAGGATTGTTATAGCAAAAGGATGAACACTAACGCAATGAAACGGTTAGGTTTTTGATTGTCATTTTGACATGTCATTTTGAGTAACTTATTTCACTCATAAAAATGAACATTTTCAACATTTGAGTTTTAATTTAAAAATTATTTTTTAAATCATTTTTAATAGACAATTTAAATCCAAAGAGTCTATTAAAAATGTTTACATGTAATTTGCAAGGAGATGTCACTGAAAGGTGGTGAATAATTTTGCAAGGTAATGCATATAGACAGAAAGGACATTGGAAACAATTATGTGAGACTTTGCTTGTATTGGTTGTTGCTTTGCTTTATTGCATTTATTAACAACTTTTTTGCAAGTTTGTTTGTTTTATCATTTTCCCTGAGATGGAGAAAATGTGAGCTCCAGCACTTATATCCAAATATAGTTGTGTTTCTAAAGGCTGAAGTGTGAAGTTTTTTAATGTTAATCATCACAAATAATGACCATGTACTGTACATAATCAAAATTATACCACTGCCATGTACAGTAGTTTCCATGTAGTTGACTTGTATTTTTTGGTCAGAGTTATTATTAACAATAAATAAATTTATTTTGTGGAATAGTTGCATACTGTATATTTAGCAATAAAATAATGCAACCCATTTTGAGTTCAGATATTATAGATAAACTATATTTATTTATGATAAAAGTTTGATTTGAGCAATTCTTTTACACAGCAACCTAAGGACACAGCACTCCAATGTGATATGGATGTGAGCACTCAATTCAATCAAATAAGGAAATGGTAACTCCATTGAAATACTGTATTCTGGAAATTCAAATGGATTTTTTCCATAGGCATGTCATCACTAACTGAATGAGGTCAGGTCAGTGCAGTACCAGAACTGGTTAGGCATAAACAAATGAGGCTATTGTTGAGGGCTGTGTGAACTAAAGAGGGATTTGCATTTGATTTTGGTATTATTTTAATAAGAACTTGTCTGTTTTAGCATTTTACTGATATCAGAAATTATATATTTATATATAGAGATCTGAAAATGTATTAAAGTAGATATGTTTTATATTTAAATAAGGATGCAATACAGACTTCCCCTGTGCATGGCAGATCACTGTATGTGGTGATTGCTTGCATCACGTTTCTGGGTCTTAAGTGAGCTGGTGCCCTTGTGAAATGTGAGATAGTGAGATGTAACAGACTGGGGCACAAAACACAGATTTATTATTTTTTTATCCATTATCATATGCTTAATTGACATCATTTTTGTGGCCTTTTCAAGAACATTGTACTTGAACAGTCTAAACTCTCTCATGATACATCTTTAAGTATTGGGTCTCAGTGCTGTACAAATTGCTCTAGCTTGTGTAATACACAAGCTAATGCCAGCCCTCATGTCTCCAGGTTGATTTTCCACTCAGTCTGTTAATTCATTAATGCTACCTACACACAATTAGCCAACTCTTACCTTGAAGGCCTGCCTTCTCATTGTCCCTTGCTCATTGGATTTTATTACTATGTCTCAGTGTCCTCCATATCTAGGTTTTTGACTCTCCATTGTGTACCGCCTTTTTTAAAATTCCTCTCCTTCGATTTTCAGTCCTGATTTGACCATGTTTGTTGATCATTTCCTGGACAGATTCCTATGCCTCGAAATCTTGCCTGTTTTTTTAATGGTAATTTGGATTCTCCATGATGCTTCAATCAGTCTCAATCTTATGGCTCAAGCCCTGTCTAACTATGGCTTCAGTTTCCCAGCAAACTTTTAGTTTCTCCAGCCTATTTTTTTTTAAACAGTGTGTGGATTCAGTCTGCTGAATGGTGAATTGGTGTGGTGCAGTGGCTCTGTGGCTAAGGATCTGCGCCTATAGCTGGAAGGTTGCTGGTTCGTATCCCATGGCTGCAGAGGAATCCTACTCTGTTGGGCCCCTGAGCAAGACCTTTAACCCCACCTGCTGCAGGGGTGCTGTATAAATGGCTGACCCCAGGCTTCTGTGTGTCTCATGGAGAGCAAGTTGGGTTGCAAGTGGGGTGAAAAAAGACAAATTTCTAATACAAGAAATTGTATATGGCCAATAAAGTGATCTCTCTCATCTCTCACTGGCAGAGAGACTAATGGAGTTCTGTGGTTTGTGCTCTGGTTTTCTTCCATAGTCATAAGACAGTCCAAAGTAGGTTAATTGGCTTCTGTAGAATTTGTGTGAGTGTGTGCGTGTTTATCTGCATGTGCCCCACGATAGACTGGCATCCTGTCCAGGGTGTATCCTGCCTTGCCTCTAACATTTGCAAGGCATATCAGGCGACGTGGCCCTGAATTGGATAAACAATTATTGACAATGATGTGATGTGAGTTAAGGGACAATTGAGATACTTGGAATTAGGACAACTCAACAACACATCACAACTGAATGAGCCAATACTAGAACAGCAGCCAATGTCAGGAGATGACCAGGTGGTGGTGATGGCGGGTAATTTTTCTAGTGCAGCCCTAGATGGCAGGATGTCCAGGACACCTTTTCACAACAGTGATACCAGTTTCCACGATAGCACATCTAAGCTGTGAAACATCTTCAAAAGTTCTGGTCCAGCATGTTTCTTCAAAGTTAATAATCAGGCTTCCAAGAAGGAGAAGCCTATAGGTGGATGCCACACATTGGTGGTGGAGGGGAGTCCCCATTACCTATAAAGCACTTTGAGTGGAGTGTCAAAAAAAGCGCTATATTAGTGTAAGCAATTATTATAATTATTATTATAGGGATTCCAAGGAATTGTCAATGGTTTGAAATCGAGGAAAACTATTCAAATTGAATTTTTATGTTTTAAAACTTTTGAAACTGCTGCCCAGAAGTCACTGTGTTTAATGGTAAGCACACTCAGAGCTCATTGTGATTTTTGTATATCTTTCTCTTGATTTATGCTTTTCTATGGTTGTTGAGTTGCTTTGCTTCTTGGTCCTCTTAGTTAAATCTTTGCTTGAAATCCACTGCCTGATTGTGGGACCTTACAGAAACTGTTTTATTTATTCTGAAAGCTTGTGTACAACTATAACTGAACACAGACAGACCAGTTAAACAACTGTGTGACGTGTCAAAATAATTTTGGGCACCCAAACTAATTTAGGTTTGTCCTACTAAACGGGGGTAGATACTTATGTAATCAACATATTGCAGAGTTTCACCCCTGCAGTGGACTGCCCTAATAACCTCTGCCTAATAACCTCTGCCACATTCCATTTCAAGTCTCACTCTTTTTTCTTACTTTTTTATAAAATGGAGGAAGTCCCCTATCTCCTCTTTTTACTTTATGTCCATTTAGTGGAAGCCTTTCACTCTCTCTCCTTCTATGAGGCCTTAGCCACTCTCCTTCGCAAGCATCCGGCTCTCCACAATATTTTTTTGCTATTTTTGCTGATATTTAATTTCTTTTTTTCCTTTTATTATTTTATTCTTTTATTAAAATAGTTACTTGTGAGCATTAAAGTTGTGATTAAAAATATTTGCTAAAAAATATGAAAGTGTACAGTCCACATTAGAAAGTCAACAAACTGGAACATTACTGGAAGATCTTGAATACCTTTACAAAGTAGTGTATACAGATAGAATGGGCATTGAATCCTTTGTTTTTAACAGTTTATACTTTGTTATATTGCATGTATGTACTATTTTGTTGAAACTTTCTAATTTATTTTTCCCTCTGATCGAAAAACTTTTGACTGCATCATTAACACCTAAGTAACTGATAATGAATGTCAGTTTTCAATGGAACCAAATGTTTTCATCAGGTATGATACAGCAGACACCTCTGACAAATGTTTTAATATTTAAAGTCTTTTTGACTTAAAAGTTCAGACAGGGTTATCATTAATGTAGGCCAAGTTATGAATACTTTTTAGTGTACAAATATTTGTAAGGCATCTTGTCCTAATGATATAAGTTATTTCATTTTGAAGTTCTTTTCAAGAGAATTATCTCCTCTGTGGCAACCAATTTTCCAGAATGCACACAATTCTAGTAGTACAGAAAATCTCTCCAATATTATATCCCTCCCTAAGAAAACTTGTCCAAGAAAACACAATTATTTTATGCCAGTTGCTCATATGTCAGTTTTTATTAAATCATTTGAGAGAATTTTGGTTCAGAATATTACTCAGCCTTTAAATGGTAAACGAGATCTGTATCAATTTGCTTATAAACAAGGGAGCAGTACAAAAGATGCAGTAGTCACCCTCACTCATTTGATTTCAAAGCACTTAGAAGCAAAATATTTGAAAGGGTCGTTTTATTGTCTTTTCGTCAGCCACTTAAACAGAGCTTTCAAACTGCTTACATTAGGAGTATTGTAAAGTATGTTCAGATTAGCTGTTAATATCTCCCTAGATGCCTCACGCATATTCTGCATGAAGAATATCAACTCATGCTTTCAAACAGACATTTTGAGCCCCATTATGTAATCAAAATGAGACTCATAATCTCAGGGTAGTGGGTTTGTGTCCCATGTCGGGCGCCAGGTCCTCCATGTTGGAGGTTGGGCACAAGGCTAACAACCCTGTCCCATAAAAAAAAACTAATGTTATGGTAACAGCAACAGGATGTTGCTGCCCCTACATGCTGGAAGGCATAAGGGGCAAACGTCCACATCCATCAATCAAATTAATCAATAAATAAGTTCACAAGTGCAAGTGCAATCAGTGGATTATGTTGTGGTAATGTGAAAATATATATGGGCTTAGTGTAATTGTTGGTGCAGTAAATTTATAGGGTTCTGCTATAGTTGTGTGGATTCCTGTAGAAGTGGTGTGAAATGAATATGGATTGATGTCTATTATGTAATGTTATTTATTTTTAAATAAATACTTGTATTGTTTTGTAAGTTTCCGTGTGTATAAAACATAGCTGCCTTGCTGCAAAACTAATATCTGAAATATCAGACAAGAATTCATATCGTATTTCAATACATATGTGTACTGAAAACTTACTTCATATAACAAGTAAGTTTTTATATTAATACAGTATATTTGTTTTGATCACCATATATAGTTTGAATGTGAAACCAGAAAATTGACAAAATTCTTAATTATTTACAGATTTTGTAATGTTCCTGGTCTCATGTTCTTACTGTAAAATATAATTGTAGGGAACATGTATTCACTATTATTTTTTCTAGTTAAATAAACTAAATAAAATGTTTCAATGTGTTTATTTTGTTGTACTTAATTTGTAGATCCATAGCATCTGTTTTGTGTTTTGTGGGTTATTAAAGTACAGGTATCAGTAATTTACAGTGCTATCCTTTCACCACAATTCAGAAGCTGTGGAAATAATGTGAATTGAACATTTATTGGTTATTTACATTTAATATTGCTTTTGAAAATGTGAAACCAACAGCAACTGTTAAGGTCCTGTTAGATAAATGTGGACTAAACCTGTTTTGAATTACAGTATATCTGCAAATGTCTGTGGCAAATAATTACTGAGCTAAGGAGCATGTGTCTTCTGGGGATTCTTTTCCTTGGAAACTGTGAAGGGACCTTCAGTACCAGAGAAAGATACAAGTAATGTCCGCAGAATTTTAATTATTTTTATTTTAAAATTGGCATAAACAAAACAGCATTTCCAGTGAAGGTCACTTTCTAATTGTACGTACAGTAGTTCACATGCAGTGAAAATTATAAGGTATCGATCCTTTTAATGTTACATCAACAGCAACAAAAATAATAACATGGCATGAAACTGCCTTTTCCATTCCAGTTTCATTTTCTTTCACAAACACATCCTGTTTACTCTTAGCCATGCTGTAAAAGGATATAGTCAGTAGCAAATGGCTATATGTAAACAGGAGATTTTCCTGTTCCTTCCTGAAACACATGAGAACTCCATATAAATACAATTTAAACCAGTAATAGCCCTAAAGAAAATGCTGAAGTGATTTTCTTATTTTGTGAATGGTGAAAAAAAACATCAGAAAAGATCATTCCCTAATATATCTGATCAGATCTTATGGAATGAAGTGATACACTGTTAAATCTTCATATCTATGTCAAACATAAGGTTATAAATAAGTGAAAGTTATTTACCAAGCTAGCTTATTTAGTTTCTAGTGTCTAACCATGTAACCCAGCCATGTTTTACAGAAATCTGTTATTTCAGTAACAATGTTCATGTTATTGCTACAACTAAAAGTAGAAATAATCAATCCCACATAATAATTACTTTATCATTAATCATTAACAGATGAATTCTAGTCATTGAGGGTGAGATGTAGTTTAGCCTTTGCAATCACTCCATGAGGCAAAACAACTCAATATGTCCACCAGGCAGGCAGAGAAATGTGAGCAAGTGTGTGTGGGGGGGTAGAGGGGAGGGAATAAATTTAGTTTGGAGAGCAGAATATAGTAGCAAATAAATTCCAAGGAACATGTAATATAGCTTTTTGTAGCTAACGTTTTATGTAGCTTAGTGAAAATTAATTAAAATGAATATACCATTAAACTAAACTGAAAGTTTGATTGATTAACAGAGCTTTCAAGTTTACAATATACTGTATAGTGATTAAAATGTTTTCAAAGAACCAGACAAGCTGAAAGCAAAACATAATGTTTAATTTAAAAAAACTGTATTGTTGTGTGCTCGGGGATGTGCTTGTTAGAGTTTAATTAAGACATAAATAGGGGAATTCTTTATCATTTTGCCAGTACAGGCCAATAACCAGGGTCACAACCATGGATAAAGATTGAAAACACAGCTTCACCACATACAGTAGATGTCTAAGGCTGTCTACCTGCTACACTGCGGTACATCTACTGTATATAGGATGGCTTAAGTCATTTGCAACATGTTAGGAACAGATTATTGCTGGTGACAATTCTAATGAAACCTGAAGTTTAGCCAGCAGCCATATCACCTTGCAACTCACAACTAGCAACCCATGAAACTAAGCAGTTATGAGCCTGATCAGTACGTGGTTGGGAGACCTGTTGCTGTTGGAAGAGGTGTTAGTGGGGCCAGCATGGGCTGCTCACCCTGCAGTCTCTGTGGGTTCTAATGCCCCAGTATAGTGACAAAGACACTATACTGTATACAGGCGCTGTCCTTTGGATGAGACATAAAACCAAGGTCCTGAATCTCTGTGGTCATTTCTCGAAAAGAGCAGGGGTGTCACCCTGCCATCCTTTACCAATCATGGCCTCCTAATAATCCTTCATTACTCATTGTCTTCATTGCTCTGCTCTCCTCCCCACTGATAGCTGATGTGTGGGGAGTGTTCTGGCACACTATGGCTGCTGTCACATTAGTGTTGGTGGTGGAGGGGAGTCCCCATTACCTGTAAAGTGCTGTGAATAGAGTGTCCAGAAAAATGTTACAGTATATACTGTAAGTGAAATTAATTATTATTATTATTAAAACATGCTCAGAGAAGATAGGTTAGCTGGCTAAGAGGTGAATGGCCAGTCTGGGAAGACCATGTAAGTACAGTAAATGAGAAATAGGATCATAACTCTCTTTCATCCTGTGGAATTGAATTGAAGGATGCGTGACACCTGAGTAAGTTCCACCTTTAAAAAGCTCCTCAAATTTGAGTCTACTCTTTGAATTAAAACTGAAACCTACCGGTATTCTGAGACTCCGAGAGACAAGAAGTTTGCATAATTTAGCATTAGATTTAGAGAGCAAACTGCCTTGTTGAGAGTCTTGCATTAATTGTAAATTGTACTAAATTGTACTGTATGTTAATGTTTTTGATTTGTACTTCTTGTAAATACAATTTTGCACCTTTTGCCTTTTAAGTTCCTTAATGAAAAAAGTGTCTTTTCATTACACTGTCATCACACTAAATAAAAATGTCAAGTACTGTAGATTTGCCTAAAGTAAAGTGCCTAAAGATAGATAGTAATTTAGGGACAGTTGTTGAGTTGGAGCAGTACAGGAATCAGTGGTGCAGTCAAAAACACATCATATTTTAAATCATGTTAATCATAATCACATATACTCAGAAGAGTGTAGATTTGGGACTTAAACAATGTATTAGTTAGTGAGCTACGTTTTTATGCATACCACTCTAGACTACCATATATCTTTTTCAGTTCTCAATCCCATGTATTTGGAATGGGAGGAGACTAATTTCAGACAATAGATGAAAATCATACAGAAAATAGACTTGACTCATTATGATGACTATTGAAACAATTAGATTAGTATTTGGGTCTCATGGCACCCTGGAGGCATGAAGAGCTGAGTAGAGTGCCACTTTGTCTCAGTTTCTCTGATTTATTCTTAGCAGGTACATACAGTAACTACTCTCTACACATCTACATAAAAGCAGCTGGTCATGTACGTATAGAGCATATGGATACATGAGTTGCCAAATGAGAAACTTCCATTTCAAGTGAGCAAATACCTTTTCTACAACTATAGAAAGCACCAAATAAAAAGGAGAGTTGTTGAGGTTGAGAACCCTAATCCAGAATCTGGAAAAATACACATACTGTACATTGTTAGAAGTTATCCGCCTTCCACAAAGCCTGTGTAGTAATACTGTATGTATTAAATAACACCCATGAAGCAGCCTATAATTAATAAATAATATCAAAGTACTATGTATAATCTGAACTAGTTCTTTAGCTAGACATTGGTTCCTCCACACAAGCACAGGCAGACTGAAAAGAGCTATGGAATGATTGTTTTTTTTTAATTTTAGCAGTTCATCATCCCTTTAAGAGAAACTTAAATCAATGCTAGAACTACATTACAATCCAGAAAAATCTGAGACAAAACATCCACTGTCCAACAACAAATTAATTGGTGTAGTTTGCAGGCTTGACATTGGTCCTTCATAGATCTAAGACAAATATTTGTTATGTGTGCTGTATAGAACAGACTGCCTTGGCTGAAATGCATGTCCTTCAATTTGGCCAAGTAAAGCAGCAAGTTCTGCATAGAGGTCAAACATTTTCTAACGTATAACATGAGTACAATATTATGTGGGAACGACAGGAAATAAATTCTGTCATGTCAAAGTAGTGCATTTATTTTCTGGCTGCCTGAAGAATGAGCTGTTGATCTGTATAGTGAAGTTTCAAGGCAAAGGTACAAAGCCTATCCCTCCTTGAACTAGAACCTTTAAAAATCTTACAGCCCTCATGACTTCAATAGGCTACATGGTGTCAGTGAAAGTCGCCATTATAGTAGAAATTCTTGTAAACAGTTAATAGGATTACATTTTAGTGTTAGTGCCAGCAGCCATATCACCCTGTAGCTCTCAACTGGCTACCCACTGAAGTTAAGCAGGGTTGAGCCTTGTCAGTACCTGGATGGAGGACACCTCCTGGGAAGCTACAGTATGGTTGCTGCTGGAAGTGGTGTTAGTGGGACCAGTGGGGGGCATCCACCCTGTGGTCTGTGTGGGTCCTAATGCCCTGGTAAAGTGGCGGGGACACTATACTGTAGTGGGCGCTGTCTTTCAGATGAGATGTTAAACCGAGGTGCTGACTCTCAGTGGTTATTAAAGATCCCTGGGCATACTCTCAATAAGTGTAGGGAGTTATCCCAGTGTCTGGGACAAATTTCCCCCCTCAGCCTTTACTGTGGCCTCCAAATTGTCCCCATGTATGATTGGCTAGCACTTGCCCTCACTAGTGCCCCGTCCAGGGTGTACCCTGCCTTGTTGCTTGTTGGGTAGGCTCCGGCTTCCCACGACACCGTATTGTATAAAGCGGTTTGGTAATTGACATGAAATGACATTTTAGTACTCTTTGAAAGGTCAACAATACACAAGGTAGATCAGCAGATTCCATACAGCAATTCATATTTCAATATTTTCATTTTCTCAGAAGGTATTGCCACCTGCAGGATACCCAGCCACTTAATTTCTTTGTGAGCAGATGTCATAACATCAATTCTCCCCTCCACTACTCAATATGAGACAGAATATTTTTGACTTTCAAAGTGTGCCCGAGGCAACACACAATAAATTCCCACAGTCAACTTATCTGTGCATCAGAGAACTATGATAGTTCCTCCTGGTGAGTCATCACAGGAAAGTGTCTGCAGTTTCAGCCTACAAGTTAAGAAACTGCTTATTTCTTTCTCTTGGTTTTAGGGTAGGGAGTATCTGGCTACATTGCTAATGAGTCATACTTTTCTGTGGCCTACATACAGTAACAGCATGTAGCCATGAAAACTGCCTTAACCTGAAATTTAACTTAAAATTGAAAAGAAAACTGGCACTGAGTGCCACAGTGTCTTTATCAAACCACCATCCTGGCAGGGAGCCCCTGGCCAAATCCATAATTGTATGATTTTGTAGGCCAATCAAATGTCAGTACAGTTTATCACATAAGCGAGGATTAAAGATAACAAAAAAGTAAAGTATAACAATGCCCTCCACAATGCACATGTGTCTACAATAATAGCAGACATACAGTATACATCATAAACCTGATAGGCCATATGTTATCATATTACACTGTATTACAGTACTTAATACTGGGCACATTGTACTCTTCATGCCATCAACAACACTGGTAATGTATTAAAGCACATACTAATGTGTGGTGAGCGTTCTGGCGCACTATGGCTGCCGTCGCATCATCCAGGTGGATGCTGCACATTGGTGGTGGTGGAGGGGAGTCCCCATTACCTGTAAAGTGCTTTGAGTGGAGTGTCCAGAAAAGCGCTATATAAGTGTAACCAATTATTATTATTATTATAACTAATGACATAAAACACAACAGTCAGCAAATAACATACCTCAGATTTAAGTTTGCTATCTCTGTACTATAGAATCTAAACAGCACTCGGTGTGCGTTAGTCACTCGGGAACCTTCCTTTCTAAACTTTATTTGCCAAAAAAGAGCTTATGCCAGTTTTACATATTGTAACTATACTGTTTGTTTCTGGTGCAACAGACCAGAAAAATCATCAGAACCAAAATCCCTCCAAAACCAACACCTTTAGTATATTTTTTAGATTATAAAACATTTAAAAATGATAAAATACTAAGAATCCCAACAGACCTCTAAGTTAGTCTTTCTGACTTTCTTCCCACGATTCTTAGCTCTGGTATGAAGAACTTTCAAATGTCTGAATTTATTTACAATTCCCTTGACCTGTTTGATGATAGAAATGAAATGTGAGAGTTGCAGTAAAGTGCAGAAGTACTGTATAGGACCTACACTCTGCACAGCAATAGAGGTAGCATAGGCTTCAGTAAATAGAATGTGCTTGCCCTTGTTAAAATCGAGATTTATCAGAAAGTCACAAATGGACTCTAAAGTGCACTGTAATGGAAAAGCAGTATGGGCCATGATGGATGAGCCACCATCTAATTTTTCTCTAAGATGATCTTTTCAGAATGGTATCAAGAAACACTGAAAAGGAAGGATTATACAAAATCTAAGAAACGAAAAAAAAACACAATGATTAGATGCTGAATTCAGTGGTAAAGAAACATATATTGCATATTAACATAAACAGTCCCTTTTGTAATCAGCTAATAAAATTGTAAAATATAAAGCATATTACTTCTGCTATCATTTATGGTATGTTATTTATGGTATGTTATATGGTAAAATATTTCAAAATGGTTTTTAAGTACAACAGGTTTTGTCAAGTACTGTTAGCTGCCTGTGCTGAACAACAATTTTCATTGGAAGTAGTTTACATTACAGAAATGAAAGATTTCTATGTCAGTGACTATCATTGTTGTGGTAATTGACAAAGAACCCTGATCTCTGTGATTCACAAAGTTCTGTCATTGTGAGATTGCAGATTGGAAAGAATATCTAAATCATTGTATTTTGATGCCAAAAGTAACTTCCCAGAATTAATTACTCAAGTTTTGTTTTTGGTGAACAATGAACTTCGAATGATAACATATGGAGGCAGTGGAAGATGGAAAACAACATTTTTCCCTTTGATCTTAAAGGATGTCTGTCAGGACGTAGTACAGGATCATTTAACAAGTATACTGTATGCACACTCTTTTGTTCCAACATTTAAATTCTAAATTTTAATATGATTAATTTCAGGATAGTATGATTAGCAAGCTACAGTATGTATGTATTCCACCCAATACAGAAAGATCTTGCTTTATGAAAGAAATAAAAAGTCAATAAGAAGATCTGGCTCATAAGCAAGTTCTTTTTTATTAGAAATGAAAAACTAAAAACAGTGTAGGGGCTCTATTACTGCTGATCATAGTGCAAACCATAGTGCTTTAAGAATTGATTCCTTTTGCAACTAAGTTTTGTGTTTGCAACAAAGCATTTACTGTATGTGATACTGGAATGATTTGGCAAATTGATTTGTGGTCAGACCAGAAAAAATGTTTCACTTTAAATGCAAAGCATTTCATCTGGCACAAATACTGTGCAACAGACTGCATCATCCAGACAACACCATTCATAATGTTTCTCATCAGCAGGGACTAGAAAACTTAAGACTGAAGGAAAATGGACAGAGCAAAATCCAGTCAAATACCAGAGGAAATCCTGTTTCAGTCTCCTAAAGACTTAAACCCCTTTAATTGATTCCACTTTCAGCAGGGTAATGATCCAAAGAAGGCCAAAGCTACTGGAGCCACTGGAGTGGCTTAAGAATAAGAAAGTGAAGGTCCTTGAGTGTTCTAGTCAAAGTCCAGACTAGAATCCTATTGAGAATGTGTGGAAAGACTTAACAACTGTTGTCCATGTACAGTAAATGATCCCCAAGCAAACTGGAAAAAAGAATGGCCAATACTTGCTGCCAAAGGTGCTTCCAGTTCATGGGTCAGAATACTTATGCACTCAACATATTTCATTTGTTCTTATTTTTTGCTAATACATACTGTACTGTAATCTATCTTACCATTAGAAGTATTCACTTTGAACATTCAGGTTTCAAATAAGCCATTTAAAAAAAGTTTTAAAAAATTGTATCTTTATGTAATTTCACACAATGGAATCAGATAGAATGCACTTTTACACAACACTGTAAAAAACTGCAAACAAATGAGGTTTGCTTTACCTTCTTTTTTACTTTCCTGATTTGTGAAAAGATCACAATCAATTTAATCAATTTAATGAAATGACCATTGCATTTCTGAAAAAAAACTAACAAAGTAAAAACTAGCATATGCCCTGTGACATATGATAGTCTTGCAGCTCAACCCTGTTTTCTCTCACACAAATGGATACTGGCAGGCTAGAAAGAACTTAGACATCACCCCCGACTCTCAGTAGGCACCTGTTTTATATACATTTTTTTAAATCATGTATTTAATCACTAATTGAGAACTAATTCTCATTTACAGTGACCAAACTGGATAATACCCATTTGTTACAGCAGACACTTTGCTTAATGGTACAACAGCCACCCCCATCATGCCCACAACACTCCTGTCTGCAGTCCATAGTCCACACCTCTACTACACACTGCAGTTGGAATGTATAGATAATGACAGAAAGCAGATAACCTGTGATGTTTTCAGTGTTTTCTTCAAGCTTTCACTTAATACGTCACAATATCTTGTAGACTGAGATACATAATCATTAAAGGCTTAATATTTATTTTTTCCATTTGAATAAGCAACTGTATTGCCTCACATTTTGATATTTTACATTACATAATTACACTTTGTGCTGGAATATGTCATTTTTCCTTTTATGAAACACAGCAAAATAATTAAAGTGATAACACCATGCAGAAGCAATTGAAAAATGATTGCAGCTATTATGTCATCATTTGCTTAATAGTCAGAGAGTCTTGGCTCCCACATAGACACTTAGTTTTTTGTGTCTGGACACTATGCTGTAGCTATACAAAATAATGAGTCCTAAATCAAGCCTCTAATTTTGCTTTTTTACTGACAATACCAGTCTTTCATATTTTAAAGACAGGGCTTGGTTTCTGTGAACAAAATAGTTTATGCTGCACAGGCAATGCTATCGAGAAACATATTGCCAAAAAAAATATTTTTTACAGAAAACCTGTTTTACAGATGTGCAAAAAAATAGCCTTTTGCATACATGAACTTAATTTGACCCTGCATTATCCTAAATTACCTTGGACAAGGAATTCTTGAATGTGGGAACTAAATAAAAAAAGAGGAAATAAAACTATTCTTGCCACATTACATAAAATCTTTCCACAGTGTACATGTGTGTACTGTGTATATAGAGAGATGTATTATACAGTATGTGTGGGACTGGGTCTATTATTTGGTTTGAAAATGGTGTTGCTCATAACAGAGTTTCAGATCTGTTCACTCTTATGGCACAGAATGGCCCAGAAGAGTCCAAAAAACTCTAGAGTCCCAAAAACTACAGTCCAAAACTAAAATAATCCTGATTTCAACTGTCAAACTGCTGCACACACAAACGTACCAGCACTATTGATACAGATTCACAATGAGAGTCTGAACTATTATGTGTATTGCACTTCTTGCACCCTGGGAGTTATCTTTCACAGTAGGCTGATACTGATGAAAAAATGCGACATCGTCTGAAATCTGTAAATGCAGAATTTTGTTGTGTGAGGAAGCTGTTGGTTGAGGATTGAAACATCAAAATTTAAACTAAACTGATAGCATTGAAACTATGATTATCATCGCCACTTGTTTGGTCATGTCATCTGGATATCAGAATCGACTCCCAAACTCTCGACTCTTCTCTTAGTTTCATCACACTAGGAGACCAATAGCAGTACCAGGGTAAAAGCAAACCGGAAGAAATGCAATATCAATATCAACTCAGTTATGGCCCTTGACCAAACTGGATGGGTAAGAACGTCTAGGAGGGAGCCCAGCTATATAGACCCAATTCAGATCCAAAATATATCCGGCTCATCATGACCAGATTGCACAGTACACTACCATATACAGTATCTCTCAAGGCAACACCTGCACCACCTACAGTACCAGAGGTTTATTGTTCTTATCAGTCACATTTGTGTTCATGGAAAAGAAATCTCCCCAATCACAAGAGATAGCCAACAAATAAATGGTGCTGTGGCCTGATGTGCCCATTTCCCAAGAACAATACACTTATGCTGGAGAGCATTTGTTAGTATACAAAGTTACAAATAGTAAGAAATAAGTAATTGCGGTTTGTATGAATATACACAAAGAAGCCAATAAAGTACTTCAGCTGCATTCTGGATCAGCCAGAAGACCTGGCCAGGAAACCACAGGACACTTATACTTTTGGGTCTAGGTCTATGCTTCAAGATCTCTGCAAGATGGCACAGGGTGTAGTTCTCTGAGGAAATAAAGGCACTGTTTCTAGTGGAGGAGGTTTGGCAACAGCTACCACCAGAAGGCACCCCATCACATCATCTTTTGTACTCCCCCGGAAAGTCTATAAATAGGGGGAGCTTCTGCTCGGACTGTTATTAGAGTAGGACTCTCAATAGGGTGCCCTGTTTCGCACCTGTTACCATTCAGGTTTCTCTCTTATTCCACGCTTTGTCTAAAAACTAAAGAAAAAACAACTCCTTTGCCTACCCCTTGTGCATAACCATCTTAAATACCCTCTGAAACCAGTTCTTTCATTAAAATATGGTACTATGTTCTGCTAAATTAAACTTTAATTCTCTTTAAACATATTTTGTCAGTATTGTACAAAGTTAAAGATACAATAAGTAACTTTGGAAATGTGTGTATTTTCTTGTGATTGTGTGCCCATGTATATACAGTATATTTATGCTTAGATTTAGTTTTTTTTGTGCTTTATTTGTATGGAAAAAAACATTGGCTGCAAGAAAGACAATAACCCATGATAGCTCATTCTCTGAATTGCAAATACTGGCAGCTGTTTATTTTGGCATGCTTTTCATGGGCAATGCCAAACTGGTCTGCCTCCAGATTAGAGTGATAGAGTACAAACTGAAATGATCTCACCCATAACATGTATTTCAGAAAATCTGAGAATTCAAATTTTAATACATTTTTTTTCTTTCGTGTTTTGTGTCCCTCCCATCCATGGAAACCAAACCTGAACTGAAGGTTCTATATAACAATTTTTATTTTAATTCAGGATGTGCATTACATTAAGCCATGCGCTAGACATTTTTTCCATGATTATGTTTATGCACGCTCAATACAATGTTTAAGAGAGGGTGATTTATTCATGGAGAATTAAAATATATATTTTATTATCCAGAATTTAGACTCAAACTTGATTTAAGTATTAAAGTATTATAAATAATATCATAAGGAACTGCAGTATGCAACTAGTGTTTCATACACTGGAACCATTTGACAACAACATTTATATTAAAATAACCTTCACAAAAGTAAGGTTTTCTGTTGCAACTTAAAACAATATATACTGTATGTGTAAGCATGTGAACATGTAGTTCATACTTCTCAATAATTTCTATTTTTATTTTAATAACCATGTAAATAACTTGACATGGGGTTCTGGTGAAATACTCACTAAAAATCTAAGCATATAATTTAAATTAAACACAAATAACATTTGGCAGAATCTGTCAAGAACAAGAGTTGGCTGTCCACAAAAAGGGAGACCATGTTTTCAATTTTTAATCAAGGAAGGTGTCCTTCCATTTTATTCTTTAGAGATTTGTGATCTCTCTTTTTTAATCTTGGTTTTAATTACAGTTCTTACAGTATAAATTATAGGAAGTTAGATTCAATTAAGGGTATTACATTAGACACTTTTTCAGCAAGCCTGTCTTTGCCATTTTTAGTGTCACTTCCTTAGGTTATTTGAAATAACATTTAATATCATATTATAGATATTCTGGACTGAAGTTAAGTATTCAGTTTAGGAAAGAACCTGAGTTTTGTTAATGTAGCCACATATGAAATAAAAAATGATGAGCATAAAATGAAACTTGTCACTTATAACAAATTGACATATTTAACAGGAAAATTAGTCTTTTTATAGAATGTGCGTTGATATTTAATTGAATAGACATGACATAGTTAAATTCATCGTGCTTATTAATATTTGTCATCACAATAGTTGACTGACAGGGGATCTATTGGGTCTAGTTTGAAAATCACAGCAGTAGCATGTGTGACCACTGCTGGAAGCAATACAAGCTGTACTTCTGTTACGTACTGTACACTCTAGGTTGCAGATGGTCGTGTGGGTGGGACTCTGTCCCATTCCTCTTGTACAGGCTGAACAAGCAGATACCTCACTGGTCTCTAAAACCACATCTTGTCCTAGCTCATTCCAAAAAAGCTGAACAGGACTCAAGTCTGATTAGAAGAATGTTCATGGTAAAATGATCACATTCTCATTTCACACATAACCTATTGTTACATAAGCATAATGTCATCACTTCAGGTTAAGCCCACAGGAAGGGCAACAAGAGGGGTCTCAGGACTTGGTGAATGCCACCATTATGGCCAGATTGCCATAAATCACTGCAAGTGGAGTTCTGCAGCAACAATAAACTCCTGCCCAGACCATCATACATCGATTTCTCCACTGATTTGTCTCTTGTAAATGATCATTCTGCACATCTGTGCCAATATTCACCAGGGTTTTGAACAAAAATTATTTATTTACTCCTGAAGAGGCTCTGGCTCCGCTGTGGTAAGCCTCTAATGTACTAATGGCCAGAAGGCATTTTTCTTTTGATAAGCGGGACATATTTGGTTCTTTCTGTGATTTTCTTTCTTTTCACCAGGAGAGAACATCAAAAAGGTTAAGTGATCTTACTAGCTTGGCCCAGTCAACACATTCACTAATGAGGTGATTTAATGTTTCAAGTGAGTCATTTAGGTGTATTGCAGTCAGTCATAAATCAATTGATCAAAAAACCCACCAAAAACATTGAATCATTATTCCAGATACTTTTGTCTTCTAAGAACAGATACCTGTATGTGAAGTGACTCTTCTGATGCTCATTGTAGTTTATAAATCTGCAATTAATTTTACAAATCTGGATAAACATCAGATTAGTTGGTTTTGTCTATATTTGTTCCAATTTACAATAGAACAAACTACAGTGAACTATTTTCATTTCTTTCGCACTAGATAGGTTAAATGTCATTGGATTTACCTTTTTGTAGTCATTGGAGCTTGAGAAAAATTTGTCATTTGCCCTTTCAATTTCAAATCAAGTTAATGTTCTTATCACAGCACTTTATTCTAAAGGGTTCCAGAGTTCAAAACACTACAACTATGTATAGTTCAAAACAATGCAACTATATATTACTCTTGAAAATCTCTTCCAATTAGTACCTAAAAAAACTAACTCTTTAGCAGATGCATTAACAAGCTATTTTCCATTGTATGGTGATTTTCAATTTAAAATGTTATTCAAAATCAACCAAATCAAATCTTTATCAGTCTAAACTTACTTTGCTCTATACCCTTGATATAGAAAATGCATATTCAGTATTGACAGATGTTGAGTGAAGAAATAATTAATAATACATGACCATTGGTTGAAACCGAGAAATGCAAACAAATAATAGGTGTCAGGAACTTCTTTTGCGTGGAAATAATATGTTCCAGGTTCTAGGAAAAAGTAATATCAATGACAGCAGACAAAAGGTGTCCAAAGGCACTGCTGTTGCTTGTTGTTTTCTGGTGTGAACAGATAGCCAAAATCCTGGCTTCAATTTAGTTGCACACATGATTTTCCTACTCTTTTGTGGATTTTCTACAATAAACAAATAATAAAATTGGGACAAGCAATATTTGACAAGACATGTAAATATATATTCAGAATTTCAATGTATCATAGTATATTAACTGTCATATGATACAACAGGTGCATAGTTGATGTAAGGTTGGCATACATCCGAGCATATGAGCATTTTTTATCCATATTCAGAAATGATCTAGTAGCACAAAGCATACTAAGTGCTATACATTAGACTACACAAAAGTATTCTGTTACAATAAAAACAAAGATGTTTTGATATTTTGTTTTCTTAAAAAAATGGTCTAGACTAAGTAATTGCTGAATTGATGCAAAGGACAAACAAGAAGCCTTACTAGCACTCTACAATTGCCCTCCTTGTTTTAAAAGTACTTTTAAAAATTAAGGGCTTTTATTTACCCTTTATTTATGTAAACTTAAATGGTTTTTACTCTGGACATCAGATGGTTTTTAAACAAAAGTGTAAACAAAGCATAATGTTTATAAAGAAAAGTAATCTACACTTTTTGTAATTAAAATAGATTTCAACAGAACCAAGCTAGGAGCTTGCATATTTATTGAAATACTACTAAAATAGCCAAAAATTACACATAGTACCTGTAGTGCATTATTAAAGATCACATTATTACAAAAGCTGGCATTAACAGCCATACACAGTTTCAGATATATCTCCACATACAAATGCTGTATTTGTCTAATACAGTCACTGGCTATTTACAAAACAGCTGGCATTCCTAATCTAACAGAAAAAAAAGACAATTGCAGAGAAAATAAAGAAAAGTGCATGCATCAGTTGTTAACTATCAGAAACTTGGACAGAATAGAATAAGCTGGGAAGATTTGCACCTTTAAGGAAGAACAAACAAGAATAGAGTAACTAAGGTGGGCTTTCACTCTGTCACCATATTAGAACTGCAGACAGTATGAATTAAGTGGAAGCAAAGACAAAACTGCAAATACTTTGACATTTTTTAGTAGCAAAAGTTTAAGCTTTTTGGTATTTTGTCCAAGACTTGTCTGGATGTTCCTAAACTGTTTTCACCCTAAAAGTACAAAATAATTCAAGTATATTGGCATAGTTAGGAATTTAAAAAGAGGCTAGTGAAAGGATTGTCCCATCATTCAAGCTACATACAGTATATACTGTATGCCTTGTCTGGAAAATGCATTTTGCTCAGAGTTTTCTGGCTCTCAAGTTTCACATGTCGAGAAGACCAGGATTCATTTAAGGATCACAGATATGAAACTGGTGCTGGAGCAGGTGCAGGCAAATTGTATACCATGAAGCCCACCTCCTTCCCGGACCAAACAGATTCACATACAAACCCATAGCCTTTTTCTTGCTAAAATGTTCACAGATACTATGAAAAGGCCAATAAATGCTGCCAGGGGCAAAATAAAAAGCTGTAAAATATGCCTTAAAATCAGCAGTTGACTCACGTCTTTTAAAAGTATCATTAAAATAGATTTATCTTGATAACTCTGTAGTTAAAAGGATAGCTTTGAACAGGAAATGCATTATTTATGTTTATTAAAAAATGAAAATAAATTAATTTAGTGAAAGCCAATTTTACAGTATGGTAAAATGATTTACAATCTCAAAATGTGCTAGGGACTAGTGTATGTATCCATTTAATTCCACACATTTATTTAAAGGTAAAATTATTTTAAAAATTGCAGTTTTGTGATTGCTCCCTCTGCACTGACTTCAAGCATAATCTTCCAAGAAAACTCTGTCCAATATAAATCATACTGTATTTTTCATTTTAATCTTTGTCCTGTACTGAATGAGAAAGCCACACAGAAAACGACAGAAAAACAAGTCAATCCAGACCAAGTTACAACAACCAAACAACAAAGAACCAACACCATCTCAGAACATGAAAAAATTAACCCATCAGAGCTACCTTACCAAGGAGCAGATTAAAAGTCCAAAATAGCACCATTCATCAGTGTCTCAAATCCGTGGCAGCATCTCAATCACTTACCACAAGGAAACAATGCATTTCTACAGCTAATTCTATACATCAAAATGTACATGGCTAACATATGGATTTAAACTGGCAAAGGTAAACAAAAACAAACAAAAAAAAACAAAACTAACAAGCTTATACAGACTAAATGGAGAATGGGGACTCTCAGCCTCAGTAAATTCCTGTCAAGAATGCAAATATAGAGTTAAATACCGAGCTGTTAAAGTGTGTATAGTGGCCAAGTGGAAGACATGCTGCTGCAACGATACAGGGCACAAGGCCCACCTGTAGTGTTTGTAAACATGGACTCACAGTATAGGTATTGTTGTAGCTCAAGTCTGGCAGGTCTGTCTTGATTTGCTTTGTGTCATTTGATGTCTTGAAAAATACAACATCAGTAAGGCTTAGAGTCCCAAAAACACCTAAACATTATTTAAAGAAAATATCCCATAGTTGTTATGATCTCATCTATACCCACACACCGAATTAATACAAATGGAAGATACATGATTCTGGAAAAAGAGGAGGTAATATATAAGTATATATATGTATGTATGTTGTTTTTTGTGGTGGTGTTTTTTTTTTCAGAACAGCAAATGCATTCATTCTACGCCGGGAGATAGGAATGATGTTTTTGTGGCACTGCATCCCTTTGGCCTGAACTGGGAGGGGAGCCTGGAGTCATCCCTTCAAAAAAAAAAAAACAGAAGCAGAGAAAAGTTAACATCAATGTATAATTTTAAACAAAACCTTTTTTTGATAACATACTGTAGGTACTTGGATTTAGGCAAGTATTCTTATTTGGAACAGAATTAGCAAGTGAAATGCAGATCTTTTTTTAAAAAAAACACTGTTACATAAAGGCAATTAAAAACATAACAGTTCCTTAGATACCATACCTAAGTTAGTGTTGATAATGAATAAAAAGTAACATGTACAAGTACAATTTGTATTAAGTTTTTTTCTGAATATCCAAATAGAAAAAATTCATTCTCGACTGCAATAGTAGATAAACCTCTGGAGACATGATCCTAGTCTTGTAACATAAAGAAGACTTGCATAATTGTGAAAGTAAGGAGAAAAGGCCACAAATATTCTTACTAAATTGTCTATCTGGCGATTGTAATAAGGAAAGCTTAAAACCATTCTAACCTAGTCTTCCACACATGCTTTCAAAGAAAAAGGCATCAAAAAATACAATTACTTCTGAGGTACAGTGATACAATGCATGTCTTTTTCAATTTAATACCAACGTTTTTTTGCCTGTCAAGCAAAGACAAAGCTTTATCCACAGCTTTAATAAATCATATTATGTTCTACAAGAACAAGGTATGAAGCATAAAATGTACAGAGAAAACCTCCAAAGAAACCAAAGTGCCTTCGGTGATTAGCACTATTCTTAGATTTGACCCCCAAAAATATGAAATAGAAATTCATAATTAGTGCAGATAAGGAAGCTTCAAAGTAGTATGATCTTTCCTTTGAATTATTTTTCTATAAAATATTTCAGAAATGCTTTTTACCATATTTACAGCTGTATTAAGGTAACTGTTTGGAGAGTAATATGCTTTTATTAAAAGCTAAAAAAACTGTTCTCAAATAATGCATTCCAACAGCAGTGTAATACATTAAAGCCTAAAATGGGTTTTCTACGATCAACATTAATAAGAATCTCTTATGAGAAATACTTTTCTTAGTATTTTAGGTTTTCACAAGAGTTAATTTAGTTCAATTCTATCCTACTGCTCAAATGACCAAACTCATAATGCGGGCCCCCTTTATTTTGAAGGAATAAAAGTTTTTTGGACAACAGGATGATAGAAGTCTTGTTGGTCAGATGGTTGCTGTTGGGTAATTAAGTACAAAGAGAAACATTCAAGTCAGTCTCCAGATTAAAACCCAACTAGGCCTGCATTTTATACACTGAAGATACAGAAGAGATGAAGAGACAGAAATCTCAGCACTACAAGAAAAGGCAACACATTTAAAGTGGCTGCAGCAAAAGCTTTGGCCTTTGCTTCTCACATTATTACATAGGGTTTGAAAAGCTCCATGGGTTGCAGATTTAATGTCATTATTGCCTCAGAGGACCATGCAATGAAATACTGACTTTTAAACTAAAAAATGTACTTATAAAGAATACTTATGTTCACTTGAAATAGCCGCATTAAGCACAAAGTATATCTGTATTCTAGTGTGATGAAATGTTTGGATGGAATTACACAAAAACTATACAAATATAATAAACATAACATTCTTTTTAATCTCATTTGATCCCAAATACAAATTGCCTGACTATATAAAAAAAACTATTTTGACGATTTTGGAGTTTACTGAAAGTTCTAAAATGTTATCCAATTATGCTTAAAATGTCAGGAAAGAACAAACAACAGCCCTGACCCATTTAGAAGTTTTCAGAAAGAAATAACTAAAGTTGTAAAATACAGATTAGAATTCTCTGCTGTATCTTTAAAACAACAACAAAAAAATCTCTTAACACTCACAAAACTAAAAGTTAAACTTCAAGGAGCTGTTAAGTATCCTATGACCAGCAACCAAGAAAGAAGCAACAAAGAGCACATTAAGTTCTCCTCCAGCTTCATAAAGATCCCTGTCACTAGCAAGACAACTTTCTTGTCTGAAACTAATTTGTGATGAATGCCTGATTGCAAGATGTTTGGAAGATTTAGAAATGTCCTGGGCCAAACTCTAAGCAGTATTATATCATGAAGCTGCATCCAGCTGCAAAAAAGATTTCCCTCTTGAATTACTGTTTTGTCTTTGTAACCAAAAGATAACAAGCCACGTGATTGTAAGTTTTCCTCTCACAAAGGAAGTTCATATCACAGAGTATGTTACGCTGTTAGCATGAGGATAAACTGCTTCTAATCTACAACCCACTTCTTAATTAAAAACCTTTTCAGGTAAAGAGAAACAAGCTTTCTACAGCTTATACTGTAAGTGACTCTAGCCAACTAAGACTTACCAGACTTTGGCGCTTTGTGGGAAATTTGGACAACAGCCACAGTTAATCCATGTGTTTCATTGGTAATATCTCCCCGCCAAAGAACCTGATACTATGAAATTTTATATTTTATTATAACCTACAGGGAAAAAAAGTAGCAACAAATTGTTTTACTTATTGAAGAAACTAAAGATACAAAATTATTCCAAAATTGAGGACCACTTCCATATAAATGTTCAGAATTTGACACCTGTAGTAACAAATTGTTATCTTACTTTAAGTTTTAATTTCCTAACCAATTGGCGACATTAACCTATGGAATAAAACTGAAAGGGGGTGACTTGGAGGCACTGGGAAATAGAGGGGTCAAAACCAAGTTACTGTCTTAACTTTATATTGAAAGTATTAAGGGCCTAAAAAAGAAAGCCATCACTGTATTACTTTTTGTAGACAGGTTTTGAAGTAAAAATTTGTCTTTCCAGCTCCAGAGTTTTTTGTTTATTTTGTTGTCAAATATTTAAAAACTTACCTTAAAACACAGGTGATATACTTAAACAAACAATTCAAATAAGAAGCCAGTATTCAAATGCAGCATGCAGTTTCAGTTTGCATCTACACTTCCCATCAATGTAAGGAATCACTCACCCACAGCAGTTCATGTCCCATGGTGAATAGACAGATTGATAGCATTATGGTACAGATGGCAAGAACATATGTGCGCTGTCGGTTACTGTAGTAATGAATGCCTCGTATACTTGAAGACTCATATTATATATGTTTGTGAAGTTTCACCAATTATTGTAAAAAAAATAAATATAACAGCTTATAGCATATTACTCTTCCAATGGATATTAACTTATAACCATTTAGCCATACATTATAAAGTCTTTTTTTTCTGAATTAAGCGATTTAAGGACTAATAAATGAAGCATTTCTTTATCCTTTGTGTTGCACAATTGTTTTACTTATGCAATTCCCTGCAAACATATTCACACCCTTCCGATGATATCTATCCATCCATTTCCCTACCTAAAAATTCGAAAGTTTTTTCCAATTCAGAGTTGCGGGGGAGCAGGAGCCTGTCCCGGAAAACAATGGTTGCAAGACAAGGTACACCCTGGACAGGATGCCAGTCCATCGCAGGGCACACACTTACACCTAGAAACAGCTTTCCCCAGAACCCAATTAAATTAACTTGGCAGTATATTTTTGGACTGTGGGAGGAAACCCACGAGATCCAGCACCCCAGGCCTGGTATTGAACCAAAGGCCTTAGCACTCCAAGGCACCAATACTTACCACTGTGCCAAAATGTTGTCCTAATGTTTCTGAATTATAGATGATGCATGCACAAGAATATTTTAAACAAAACTGAATGCTCAAACCGAACACTTTTATGGTTGAAAGAACTTAAATGTCAGCAAAAACTTCAAAGACGCTGACTGCATTGGGGTCCTGAGGTGTGCTGAACTATCATCTGCTCTCTGTTGACGATTCGTTCATTTCCAGAACAAAGAAGCAGGCAGGAATAATTGCTGATGATCCCTCCCACCCATTTGGCCATCTGTTCCACAAACTTCCCTCAGAAAGATGCTATCACTCTATTAAAACAAGAAGCACCTCGTATTTGAAAAAGGGCGACCTTTTTGCTTAACTAGAACTCCTAGTTATGTGTGCAACATCTTAATGATGTCTACTACTGTCTGTGTATGGTATATTTAGAATATTTTTGCAGCACCAAGTACACCAGAATCAATTCCTTTTACACTAAATGTACATTTAGAATAAAGATTCTGAGTCTGTATTGAAGTATTCATCTGGGAGTTCAAGCGCATTTTACTGCAATTACAGCTGCCGGTTCTGTTGGTTAAGCACCAACATCGCAGACTTAGAAGGTGCAAACTTAATCAATTCGTCATTGAAAACTTGCTCAAGCTCTGTGAAGTTGGTAGGAATTGTTGATGGACAGCAATTTTTTCAAGTCTTGACACATATATTCCATCATATTCAAGTGAATTTGCATCCCAGTTTTAGGTCATAAACAGAGTGAAACAGTTTTTCGTCTAAGATTTTCCTGTACTTTGCTGATCCCTCTTTCCCCCTCAGTCTTGGCAAACTTCCCAGTCCCTGTGGATGAGAAGCAGACCCATAACATAATGCTGCCATGACCACCACTTGATGTAGGGACTGTGCAAGCAGTGTGATGTGCTGTGTTAGGTTTGTGCCACATGTCAAGTTTTGCAATTATACCAGAAATATCCAACTTGGCTTCATTTTTCTTGACCACAAAACCCTTTGCCACATGTATACAGTAACACTTAAATGCTTTGTTGTAAAATCAATGCATGGTTTCACAACTTTTGCTCAGCTCAGTCACTGAATGCTTTAACTTCTTCTTACTAGTGAGTGCCACCCTCACTAGTAAACTTTTGTGGTGTCTCAATCTGGAGTTACAGCATGATCTAAGACACTGTGATACTACACACACTTTTTAATGATTATCTTTACTATACTGAAATATTCAAGGTCTTTGAAGGTTTGTTTACATTGCACTTGATCCCTTTCTACACTTTATGGCCAAGCTGTCTGAGCATTTACTGACTGAGGTATCTTACAGAGACAGGTTCATTTATTCTGAAATCATGTGAACTGTTAAGACTGCATGGACAGTCTATTCACTTGTCAAAATAATTCTGTGTAGCTGAAATGACTCAGGTTTTCCTACAACAAAGTGAAGATGTATCTAATCAAAATATTCTAGTTCTTAATTGTTGTTTTTACTGACATATAACTTTTCACAGATAAAAGCATTCAATTTATGTTCTGTGAGCATTCAAGATATAATTAAAAAATATTCACTTTTTAAAATACATACACAGTTTGTATACAATATTCATTGAAAGAGGTGAATGCTTTTGCAAGGCACTGTATACTGTATGCAATTACTCAATTTATAGTGGCAGCTTGCACTTGTCTGAAGTAGATGAATGACCATGAACATAGTGGAGTGTACTCTGTAATTTATCCATTTGAGGGTTTTATTCTTCTATGTTGGTATTCTTGAAGGGTAGCAGCCCCGTTCTTTTTTTACTGACTTGTATGAAAACAGGCAAATGATACGTACCTCTTGAAAACTTCCATCATTGTTGCTGGTTTCAGTGACATGTTGAAGCTGGTGTCTGCAATAGGTTGTAAAAAATAAGGATTAAACCTTAACCTATAATAAACCTATAATAAGCCACAAATTCGGTGCACAATGTGCTTAGCCCTTTCACATTTTAGCAAAGGGGTAATGTGCAATTACAGAGGGACTGTGGGGGGAGTAGATTTATAGGTTCTGAAGTAGCCATGTGGGTTTCTGTAGGAGTGATGTGTAATTACTATGTAAGGGTTGATGTCTTTTATGTAATGTTCTATTTAATTTTAATGTAATGTTTATTTGTACTGTTCTTGTACATTTCTCTGTGTGTAAAACATCTGTTGGGATGCAAAACATATTTCTGAAAAATCAGACAATAAAGTACTAGTGTATTGTACTGCATCGTATAATGGCTAAAAATACATCTAATTCTTATGAAATTCAGGCAATTTGTTGATGAAAAGAGTTCTCCATTTAAATGTGTAGTTTTCCCCTACATATAACATATAAGCATCTCACACTAACACAAAAGTCAGTCAACATACTACAGTATGTTTCATCTATCCACCTGGTATCGTACAGAACACAATCACAAATCTAAAACAGAATAACAGTTGGGTGTGAAACAAATTCTGCAGTTGACAACCTGGTTAAAAGGATGAAAGATTGCCATTACAATTAAATGTTATGATATCCAAGAAAGGTGTTGATCCTAGTATTTACAAAAGAGTAAACAAACCTGTAAGATTTAAATTCTACCGATTTTATAAGTAATTTATCATGAAGATGATCAATATCCGACACTATATAGTATATATGCTATATACTGTATACGCTATATAATGACCCCTGCAGCTTTCAGGATACTTATGATTTTCTTCTCCAGTCGGCGCTAAATCCTTTGTACAGAGATGTGAAAAACACACAATTGGCTATTCTAGATTCCTGTTGTGTATAACAAAAAGAGATGGAAACAGTAAACTTAGGTAAAAATGTAAAAATACATCAAATATCTGACAGGTTTCGTCATTTTGCTTTTCCATTTCTTAACTTGGTTTTTAAAATGTATAATATTTATTTTGTTCTAATTCACTGGTTAATATGCCACACAATGCACTTTATTAGCTCATTTGATCTGCAATTCCATAAGCAGCATCTACTGTATCTGAACTAGGGCTATTTCCATCACCTCATAGGAACAATGTTTGGATTCTGAAATTTAAACCCTGTTATGCCAAGTGCAATTACGTAATTTTACAATGACTGAATTCTTTATATGTAAGGACTTTGTTCTTTGGTTGTTTTTACTATCTGAAGGCAATTGTAACTAGGACAGAGTCTATTAAATGCAAGGAGCATACAGTATATGAAATGTAACATTAATAGCACTACATAAAATAAGGGCCATTACAAACATTATTAGTTTCTTTTTCAGTACTGGCAAGCTAAGTAGAACATTTTTTGTCGTCAATGTACGGTCACCATATTTTTTAATTACTCTATTCCACAGAGTGAGAGAGTTCATAGTCTATGTCATGGCAAGATTGTCAAAAGTCAAATGTATTGTTTTACAAACCAAGTTTTAACGATCCAGTCATTTACCATTTGTCACTGTGATGTTAGCGGAGTTTTTACAGCCTTGTAGCAGAGATCTTCACGTAAAAGCTGCCTCATCACTGAGGGAAATCACACGACGTCATACTGTACATGAATGATTTAAAGAAGTTCAGATTTTCCCTTCTATAGTTCATCTTTCACTTAAAGGGAAATTTCTCTAGAGGAAAACAAATGCTAACTGCGAACGTGTGATGAACACATTGAGAGAAAAAAGTATGACTTATTTTACCATGTCTGAATGCTTACAGTTGAATACTGAAGATGCTGCATGATACTTTGTTTATGAAAGGCTTTAAAAGGGTTTCCATACAAAGCTGTTTCCCATGTTCATTTGCAAAACTGTTTTAAAAACAAAAAACAGGTTTAAAATATGCAACTTTAGTCATACTGTATACACATTAAAGGGACTGGACAGGAAAATGAATTTAGGGAAAAGGGAAAATAAGTAAAATGTGCTAAGTAACCTGAAGTGAAGAGTGGAAGATATTTGCTACAATCGTATGTGAATGAATGAATACTGTATCCAGGACTTCAATAAGTAACCCTTCACACAATTCAGTGCAAACAATGATAAAAGGATGCTTGAGGTGGGTATCACAGTTTATACCATGTATACGTCAGACACACAGCCAACACAAAACATGTCACAACTAATCCAAGAGGCTAGGGAATGAGTAATACTGATGCTCCCCAGTATTACAAGAACTTGCTACTGCCACTTAAAATACAATTTACTTTCAAACTATAATTCTGAAAATGCTTTGTTTATCAACTGTACATAAATTATTATACCTGCCTCATTTCTTCTAGTGTTGGGACTGACATCCAAGTCACATGTCTTAGAGTATCTGCACACCACCACTGACAAAACGCTGGCCAGTCTGCATGAAAACTACACTGTCAGGAAACACTTTCCTTATAGACTTTATAGGTCTTCCAACATCACAGGTAGAAAACTCACATTTGCTAATGGCATGTCATTCTCAGTCACATTTCAGACAGGAAAATTGAGAGAATTCATTTTGTGGCAGAGAATTTTATATGGTGGAAAATACCATGAGATTAATACATTTAAGAACCACAGTAAGGTACAGCATAATTAATTTCTAAAATAAATCAAGTGTGCCTTCAAAGCTACACATTTGGAGTTTTAGTTAAAAACATTTAAGATCTTCTGAGGCCAAGTATGTTTGCTCCTGTACATTATCCATCAATGCATAACTTGCAATACACTTTTTTTTTTATAACTGTGAAGTGTCATTATGCCTCTCTCATTTGCTGACTCAGACAGTAGCCACATGCTGTATTTTTAACAGCAGGCTGATGAAATAGGAGTTCTAAGATGCAGGTTTAAAAATAAACGAAGCACACAAAGCCACATACTAAGGAATGTAGAAGTGTTTTAATAGGCAAAGGTACACATGGTAGGACATCATTTTATTTTTTAGTGCCCAAAACACAAATATTAGCAGGTAGATTTACTGCTTGGTGATATCCTAATCCTTCATTTGTAAAAAGTTAGGGTAAGGGTTTGAAAATTTCACTTCAGCTCAAAGTTATAAAGAAATAAAACTATTAATAAGCATATTCTCATTAGCTTCAGCTAAGATATCTCATCAGACAGTACAAGGGCTCACCTTTCTTGGAGTTTTAAAATTAAATGCATATGGCCATTACAGCAGGCCTGCCACCTGCTTTGAACCCATCTGTTTCACCTTCGCAACTAGAGTCTGAATTAGATCCAAGTTAACAGATAATGAAGGTCATCCTTAAAGTCTTGCAACCACTCCAAACTTAGTGAGCTCCAACTAAAGCAACAGATCCAAAAAATTGGTTATTTGCTCTGCTGTATCAGAGCAGAAGCCCCTAAAAAAGAGGACCTGTATAGACCGATAATGGTATTACAATGGTATTAAAACCCAAATGAACATGTGAAAACCATGTCACTAACATAAATGCAAAGTTATCTACTGTATGAATGAAGACTTCTGAAAAATAATTAGGTAACATTTTATCAACCATACTGTTGTTATAATTGATTTCTTCAAACACATTCTTTTACATTTGTGGCCACCTCAAACTTTTAAAATACTCTGACTTGAAACTGTCAGTTCTCATCAGATCCCAAAGGTTGGAACTGGTGGTAATGATGGAGAATTTTTAAACCAATGCCTCAGTATGGTGACTTTCGATGCCGCACTGTAGGAGGTGGTGTCCTTTTGAAACCGTAAACTGAGCGCCTGACTGCCTTTTCATTTCAGATCCCGTGGCACTGCTCATAAAAATAGGGGTGCACATTACATCTTTATTGAAAACATGCCCTTTTATTATCCATATAAGTTAATAAATATGTGAACTAGTACTCATACAGTGTATGGAGTGTAGAACCTACAGACAGAATCTATCAAGACATTTACATTACAGGGGTATGATTAATTTAAAACGTATCAGAACATAAATTAGTCATAGGTGAGCAGGAAAACATAGCTATTGAAAGATATTTATTATTGCACGTTTTCTACTGAAGGCAACTTCCAACACCAGGTCCCCTTCAGTTTGGGCTGAATGGAAAAAGCACATTGAATTCTGGCAGAAATAACCAAGAGAAATAAATAATAAATCAGAGGGATATTTTCCATACAAGATGGAAATAAATTTAAGTCTGAGGCCTTAACATACCCCTTTTGAGTAGAACATGGCTTAATTGAACTTACTATATTTGCATTATGCAGACTGCTGTGTTGTTTCATTCTCTTTAGAGTATGAAGTCAGTAATACACATTTTTTCATAAGGGGAAATAGTGATAAGTGATGTTCTAAATTTCAATATCCAATTGACTGCTATGAGTTCAGAGAGTTCACAGGGTGGTACAGATATTACATAAATCAATTCAGTCAATAGGCTCATAAATGCCTCAAGAAACAGTTATGAGGAGAACCTTCCCCCATGGGTTACAAAGAAATGCATTTTAGCTTTCATTTTATTTTTCATTTGCAATTGTGAAGGATTAAGAGTTACACAAGTATTGCTTGGAGAATATCTGATATAGAATCTTTCTTCAAAACTTCACAGCAAGCCGGGTCACTACTGAGAACTCCAAGTAACACTCTAACATCTGCACTGGCACTCACTTGAAAGTGCTGACTAAAGCAGAAGTGACATAATTACTGTACTACTCACGGTAGTGGCACTGCACAATATGTAGTGTTAAAGGTATTTGCAAAATGAGACACTGGACAAGGCGACAAATGAGGAAATGGAGAATATTTTTCTTTGGGGAAGGTGGTTAGTGATAAGACTGTTATAAGTATGATGAAGTTCTTCTGCTCATATACAAAAAGGAATACAACTAATGTGAAACAAAGGAAACAAGAAATCATACCAGCAATAATAAGAACAGAATGGCACAAGAGCTAGACATTTACCTGTCTTAAACTTAGGAATTCAAATATGAAAGCATAAAAAAGAGGGAATACAACTCAAAACTCCAAAGTAACTGTAGAAAAAGAGATGGAGAAGCAAACAGATGCAGTTGACAACTGAAACCGTGTCGCTTTGTGACAGAGTGACTAGTCTACACATCTGAAATGACAAATTAAAGTATCCCCACCCTCACTTGCAATCCTAGTTGACCTGCAAAGAATCCGATTTTTTATGTTAAGACAGAAATTCCATCTTAACAACTTTTAAACTGACAGCCCACAGGTAAATGTGACAAGAAAGCAAATATACATACTTTGAGATGATCAAATTGTTTCAGTGAAGACTTGTTCTTGCTGGAGTGGGAAGGGGGGAGGTGATGGTCAAGGGAACAAGTATTTTTAAACAAAAATGAGAGTATGTGCCTTCAAGTATAAAAAGTGATTATCATTATTCAGATACATAGGATAATTATATACAGAGTTACAACTATGGGATTTAAGGCCCTACTGCCCTGAGACACTGCTGTAATTGCTGCAATGTGAGGCACACTGCAATGAATATAGAATATGGTACAGATGACTATAACTAAACATTTAAGGTTTTCAGCATATTACAATTCATTAATATTGTATAAAAGTAAACAATTCTTTTGGCACTAATAATAAGATACTAATTAATTTTACACGGAACCATGGATATTTTCAGTTTCCACTCTAAATCTAATACATTAGATTAATTAACATACATATTTCATTGTGAATGTAAGAACACAACAAAGTCTGAAAACAAGAGGAAACCATTTGGCCCATCTAGCTTGCACGTTTTTAATTGATCCTGGGATCTCATCCAACTGTGTCTTGAATTAAGCCATGGTACTGGCTTGGAAAATAATGCTATGGCTAGGTATAATTTGCAGACCCCCACAACACTTTGTGTAAATGAGTGCCTCCTGTTGTTCACTGTAAATGCACTTACCTTTAAAAGAACATCATAAAATTTATTTCAGTGAGATTTCATACTAATTTACGCCACTCTTGCAGGAAACTGAAACTATTTTTGTTGCAAATAGGCATTAATAATTGGAAAAAGTCCATTCAGATTAACTAAAGACTTTAGATTAAGGATATTCATTTTAAGTTGGTACCTTTTTTCCTTATTACTGGCTAAAACATTATGCAACAACAAGAGCTGGTAATTTAATTTCAGTCAACCATCTACCGCAAGAAATTTATTTTCCACATCCCCCTCAAATCTGAGTACAATTATTCATTTATTCTTTGCTTACAACTCTGCTCCATGTCTACTGCCTGCAATCCAGGAGGCAAATGGAAACATGTAAGGTACCCATTAGCTAATGTCATCCACAGTTTAACTGGTTTTAGTGGAAAAGTTCTTTAAAGTTAAATATATGTCAAGCACCTTGTGAGAAACCTCTATTTTCTTATTAAGGATAATTAAAAAAACTATTAACAATTTAAAGTTAACAAAAAAATCGAGAAGCAATCGAATATCAGTTTTAACTCAGGTTTTACCATTACCTGCCTGAAAGCATTTCTTGAATACTTCTTGTCATTGAATACTTTGGCACACAAGCCATAACTACCCAAACACACTTTGTCCTCAATAAGAAACGGTATACCTGCTCTGGCTTCACTGAGCTAAGTATCTGTTCCCAGAGAATAAATGGTCTTTATGCATTTCTAAATTAAAGAGCTGCACAGCAGTCATCCACGAAAGCCACGATTGTACAAATAATAATACTAATATACTGCTCTATCATGTACAAAACAACTGTAGTTCTCATTTGGGATTAATGACATTACATACTTTACATACATTTAACATAAAACATTGCATGCATACTTACCTTCCAGACATTTAAAGTGTTTTAAATAGCTTTAGTTTTTATAAACCTCTGAAGCTATTACTGTTGTGCATGCATATGATCTAGTGAGGCTGTTTCAATGTCCAAATCGTCATTGCATTTTCTTTATTGTACAGCATTAAAAAGGCCACCTAAATTGTGCAGATGTGCGGTATTGAAATTACGAAAAGATACACTGGTAAAATCTCCAAGGTAGTTTGTTCTTTTTCCATGGCAAAACGATATGAGTAAATCACTAATCAGCATACCTTTAAAAATACATTACTCTTACCATGATTTTATTTTCCAGAAGCAGTTCTAGAACTGCGGTGCCTCCTCCTTCCAACCTCGAAGGTGAGCACACTAGAAGACAAAGGAGTCGGCAGCGTATTTTTACAAAAAATAATTTCCATAAGTCTCATACACTAGCTTTCCCAGCACACTCGAGGAGCCTTGGTCTTAAGTCTTTTGATGTGGGTTTAAATGTGCAGTATACGTGATTGGTCAAAACCGAGGCAATGCATGACTTCATCGGTCTTTGTGTCTAAATTTAGGACAAAGCAATCCCTGCAGTAAGGTACTATCTGTACAAAGTAAAAACCTTATTTTTATATATATTTATGGGAAAGCTGGAAAACCGTCGGATATACATATCGTACATTATAAAAAAACAGAAAACCGAAGAATAATAACAATTGTGTACTAAGCATAATACTGAACCGGTCGTTTGAGGACACCGTTCATAACAGAAGCCAAGTACAGTAAGCGGTAATATTAATAAAACATTCAAATTACTAGCGTTGTGAGTGATTGGTATATATATATACTTTTTACGAATATAAGATTAGAACTGTTTTTTTAAGTAAAGCTTTACACAAATGTTTATAGGTTTAAATATTAATGTTAACAATTATTATTATTTTAATACATTCTCGCATTTAAAAGAAAAGCATGCTTAAAAACACATTTAAACAGTATCCTAAAACCAAGACTACAGACATCCTCGCAGCACTAAAAGAACAAAGAGTCCTTGCTCCATTTTATTAGCCCTTGTGGTGACTTTTGCAAAGTATTCCCTCTGCAAGAAGTCATTCACTAGAAAAACTAGGGTTCCCAAAATGAAATGGAACTAGGTGACAGATTCAACCTAGATTTCACAGGAACTGAAAAAAAGATGAAAAAGAAATTTCACTTCGAGAACAAAAACTGAAATACCGTCTGCAACCACAGTTGTGAAAAACAGCAGCAAAAACAGTAATTACGCGTAACACTCTTGTGTTTCTAATCATTAATACTTACAGACAAAAGCCCTCGCTCCCTTCCACTTGCTTTACCTCTACATATGCAATGCAAACGCGGAGAGAAGGGGGACAGACTGCTGTAATAAAAATCACTGCACTCCAAAAAGGAGTGCAGCCTTGGAAAAAGTCTCCCTCTCAAACACTGGGTTTTGGTAGACTGGCTATGTGCTGTATATTCTTAACAATGAGCTAATTCTGATGGTTGCTGGATCAAAGCCAAAACCTCCGCTTTTGCTGCTGCAGAGCCAGACTGCTTACTCTGCAATAATCAGCAATTCAAGGTCCCCCACTGTCTGGAAGGCCCCCTGAACCAATCAGGACAAAGACAGGCGCAGCAACCTTCCATGCTCGCAAAGATCCACCCGTTTCTGAATCCGGTTGGACAGAACTCTGTGTGTGTGATCCAATAAAGAGAAGAAGTGGCGGCTGTTTCAAGCTTCTATTGGCCAACTTTACAGACAGTCACTGGATCTTAAAGCAAGATTATTTGAGGCACAGACGTGAACTCCAGCCAAGGTGCTGCAGGATTTTGAACGTTCGCCAAAACCCCGTCAATGGAGTCACATACTGTACTCGTTATATAAAAGGGCGTTTGAGGAAAATGTAGATCATTATGTAGCACTTCACAGTTTAAATTTACCGAACTGAACTATCGCTCCCCTCCTTTCAGTACTTGAATAGGACATTTTAGTGATAAGGTATTTCATATGAAAAACTAAAATTGATCATTTTCGTGATATTAAATACTATTGTAATTTGTAATATTACATGCTATTGACATTAGTCTGAAGTTAATTAGATATTTGTCGTTGTTTGAGAAATACATTTTACAAAATTGTGAGTTGGTAGTTGGTAAGGTCTGAAAGAATATATTTTAGAAGTCAATAACAGAAAAAATCCTAAAGTATGTAGTACCATGGTGTAGAAATGCCTTATTTTGCAGTTATTTAAACAGGAATATATGAGACAAGAAAATGCCAAATTGGTAAAAACACAAGTGGACACCGGGAGAACATGCTAGCTGTGTGCTGTGTGATTCATTTTATACTTTAAATTAATCCTCTTTACCTAAAAAGACGTGGAAAGTTATGAAAATTGTCAAATGACAGTCTGATTTTACTGATGATGTTAACATGTTACACACAATTAATTAGAAATTTTAACCCAAAAACTAACACCAAGGGCAAAATGCAAGAGAATATTTTAGAGATTTGGTTTTGGTGCAGCACTATTTCTGTCTGTTGAAACTGAATGTTACTGTATATTCTATGAAGATAATAACCACAAAGACATTTCCATCTAATGCTTGAATGTGAGTTACTTTTTAAACTAGTTGTACTGTATGTGCCATGAAACCACAAAAATTAAAAGAGTAATCTCTATTAAAAAATGAATCCATTTTGTATCTATATGAACAGATAAAACTGGAGGTGCTTTGAGAATTTTGCATGCAACAGTAAACTAACAGTACAAAGAATCACATGCTATATTATATAATAGAAACCTAATCTAAGGATGAAACCATAATTTATTCTTTAAGAACAGTGATAATGCTTCATTCTAAATTAAATATGTCCAAATGTTTAGCTCCAAACCATATGTGGTCATTCTTTTTTTAACCAAATCACTCAACCAATTTGAAATTCTGATGCTGGATGTTTTCTATCAATGGCTGCAGTGTTACCACCCTGTAGCCTGATTTAATCAGACATCATAATATAAGTAAGGCTGGGCCTGGTTTGTATTGGGATAGGAGATCTCTAAGGTAGTGCATCCCAAGCTGTGTACTTGTAACAGCAGAGATGTTAAATCCAGTTCTGGCTAAATCCCACTTTGGGCTTGTTCAGTTTGGCCTCCCAAAAGCTCCCCTTAATTTGACTGTTGACACATTCTTTGCTTCTCCTTCTGATCTGCTATGTAGTGGGTACTAATAATGGCACCCAGGGGAATATCTGCTTTTCAGTGGATGATGGGGTGAGATTCCCTCCTATATACAGTATAAAGCTTTTTTTAAATGTGGATGAAATGTGCTATATACTGTAAATGCAAATAATTATCTTATACCTTTATTGATGCACAAGAAATGGTAGAAGAGCAAGGATACCTTTACAAGAAACAAGTCTGAATTTCTTCTCCTACTGTATGTATATCTGAATATACCAATACATTTTCTTACTTATGAAAGTAATAATTTTACTAATGGAAAATGTATACTTTATCAGCATCAGATGAAAACTTTGAAACAATCAAGAATATATTAATTTGTAGCACAGGTATATTTGTATGTAGTCTAAAAATCTAAAATCCCTCACCCTGTTGCTTAAAGTGGTGGTTACGTTTCTCAGTAACAATAATAATTTTCATTTACACAATACATTACGTGCAAATGTACAGTTTTACATTTAACATTTACATTTTACATTTCTTGAGGTGCTCTGATATCACAAATCTGATGTAACTGAACCAGTTTCAATTAGAATGTCAATGTCAAATAAAAATAGTTATTCTCCTACTAAAATAATGAAAAAAATGAATGGTACATATACTGTAGTTGTGAAAAGCTGTTGAAGAAATAATGGGATCTACTGTAATTCATTTTCTGCCGTGGGAAAAATATGATCTATTTACATTAAAAAAAGTTTATCGTGATGATCTCAAATAAACCAAAAGAGAAGAAAATCACTACAATGGCAGTTGTTCACCGCAGTGTGTTGTATATATTTAATAATATATAATAAGGTTCTAGTCAAAAAAGTGGCTATTTTGATTTTCTTTTCCAGAACTGAAAAAGACAGTGCTCTCAGAATGCTGTTGTGTTTGGATTTTGGAAAATACAATTTTAGTTTCAGTTTTTTTACTCTTTCTTATCCCATGTTTTTCATAGAATATAATACAATAGTAAGGTAATGTATGATGTCTATCCTGTTTGTCACAACCTGAGGCTAAAGCAGTTCCCTGTGTATGACAACATCTTGACAGCTCCACCTGTGCCAGAGGTACAAAATGAATTGAAGGAGCAGACTGAGAGCTTTATTAATACAATAAGAGGAAAATAAATCATTTTAAGTAAATAAGGACTTAAAGAACATATCAATGTTTGATCTGAATAAAGGGAATTTCCCTTCCTCAGTAAGAAAACATTTTAATCTGAGGGATTAGATATGTCTCAGTTAAGTGCTTGAGAGGCTGAGTAGGTCTCTGAGATGTTTGTGCAGTGAAGTCACTCAGCAACCTGGTTTCTTTTAGTCTGCTTTTCAGTACTGTTGGAAGCTCACACATCTGTGCATACCAGACTCCCTCTGAAAGAATTCATAATGCTGTCTAGAGAGGTGATTTGCTTCCGCGTGGATGGGGAATTGCTGTTCACAGACAAAACAAACTAGCAATGCTGTGCATACAGTGGTCCTTAGAACAAATTAAACAGTACCTTCTAGGGGAAAATGTTAAAGCACAGAGAGCTGAGGCATTGTTGCCAAGAATGAATACATTTTATTTGCAATTCCTTTATGTCCTTATAACACAATATGTCATTGACATACTGTATTTCACTGTTTAGATACACTAAGCAAAATTTTGATTATTGAAAATCTGCATTCATTAGAGTATACAGAAAATTCCTAGCTTTCAGTGTTTATTTTATTATTAGGATTTGTTTAGTAGTAATACCTGATGAAGCAGAATTATCATGCCATAGCACAAAAGGAAATATTTGTGTTTAACATATGGACAATGTGTAGGATATTGCTTTTGTTTTATATATATATTTAAAAATAAATTGTTTTTTTTTGCTAAAACAATACAAAGGGAGAAGCAGAAAAGTGGGTGCTGGGAATATTATTTGTGTATGGTTAGGTAATATGGTTTTGAAGTGTCATCAACAATAAGAAAATAGTGAAATAGAACAGGTTTAGCAATATGGTTGCTGGGAGAAGCAACACCTTTGTCATAGCAGAAAGAATGACCCCTCCTTCCCCCAGACAAAAACAACAACAAATGCCCATAAAAAAACAATGATTACTATTTTAACATAATTACTTTAAATAAAAATTTTGACTTGTTCTCAGGACACTTATTGGAAAAATGCACTGGATCAAAATCTCATGTGGTAAAAAATGTGGCAATCGTCAGGACCATTTCATTTTTTAAATTAATCTATGACTGATTTTTGAAAAAAAAAATGTTTTTTGTTTCTCAAATGTCCTCTGTAGTGTGACTGGAGTCAGAGGAACCAAGACAGTATGCAGTAGCTGGGTCATCTAATGTCTGCAACTATGGATCCTGAATGAGTCAAGACAATGAAAACTGTAAGCAAAGGCTTTCATTAGTGCTGCTGCAAATGATCTCATTAACAGAACTATTTTGTGTTTTAGGAGGGAATCTTTAATTGGAACTAAACACCACCTGCTCCAATAAATGTGTCCAAAAGCCTGAAGGTCATTAGATAGTCAATTTAGACTGACTTAGCTATTAAAATGCTGGGATTTCTTGATTCCCCTCTGCAGACTGTGCAAATCAAAGCGTGCTGATGAACTACAGTATCACCCATATACTGTGTTCTCTAGCTAGGCTTCGTTTTTTTTAATTCAGAAAATAACTCTGCACCCATGCTATCATTTATATTTTTCTATTAATATCTGCCACAGAAAGCAACATCATGTATTCCGCTGGCTGTCCTTCTACTACGGAAAATGCCAGTCTGTCTTGGCTAATGGTCCAGAGTAAAAAAACAATTATTATCCCTTACAGGAATCACTAACTCACTACTTTAAAATTTCAGAAACACAAATTAAAAATAATCTTATGCATTTTGGATATGATTTAGAATTGTATTGTCTTATAAATTTGACCTGGTAAAGAAAGTGTTTTTTTTTTTTGTAAATGTGAAAAACATAATATGTAAGAAATCACCTTCCTTGCTTTCCCTTAAGAAATTCCATTTAAAATTCATCATGTGAATAAATAATTATTTTAAAATAAATATGACAAATGTACCTGAAAAACAAAATTCTATATACAGTACTTGTACAGTAGCTATTCTGTTGCAGGACATGCTTACAATTTTCTAACTTTGTAAATTGGTTGATGTATCCATGAGTGCTAATCTAATATTCCTATTTAAGCAACACAATGTTCTTAAATATACTATAAGAAGTGGTAACTGAGAAAATGGTAGTTAATCTGAGAAAAACAAAGCAATGAAATTTAGACAGTACTGAAGTTGGACAAGAGACTAACATTACTGTGATTGGGTGCTTGTCCTGGACTAATGTTATTTATTTAGACCTCGCATAGACATTCATTTTCTGTAAATCTGTTGTTCTAATTTGTAAATGTTCTGTTCTAATCGAAAAAATGTAATTTTGGAGGCCTTATTTGGGTCATGGGTGACACGGGATGCAGTGTTTCGCTTTGATGCGCTGAGGCCCTGGGTTCAATTCCAGACCTAGGGCACTGTCTGCTTGGAGTTTGTATGTTCTCCCTGTATTCACGTGAGTTTCCTCCAGGTGCACCAGTTTCCTTCCACAAATCAAAAACCAAACTGGCAGGCTAATTGGCTTCTGGGAATAATGGCCCTGTTGTATATCCCAGCTAGGGTGTATCCTTCTTTGCGCTCCACTGCTTGGTGGGATAGGATCGACTCCCCCGTGACACTGTATTGGATAAAGCAGTTAGAATATGGATGGATTGATTTGGGTCACTGAATGGAAGGGGTTTCTGAAAACTCAGGCTGAGATGAGCCAACACAAGTCTGGTGTCTGTTTTTTTCATTGATGTGTGCTGAGACACATAAAGCTACTATTCCTGTACTTTTTCAAACTCACCTTAACTGCCCTTTTCCACACCAGTTTATTTCAAACCTATTTAATGGTTTAATAATGGTAATTACATCCAATCCAAAAAGACAAAATATGTATGAAAAACACTCACTTATTTACTGTTGGTGGGTAATGGTTTCTGGATAGAAACAAATTGTCACGTACAATGACTAAGGCAGACTGTAAAGCAGACATATGAAATTTGATATAAACTAAAAAGAAAATTTAAACTGTCAGCACACTGTAATAGTTTGTAACTGAGCAAACAGTGTCTGGTTTAGTAATCAAGCCAGTTTAGCAAAGCTGATGATTCACTGGTTCAGAGAAAATGATTCAATGTAGTTCAGTTTAGCCATGTAAACAATATGTGCAGCTAAGCCCCATTTTCTCTGAATTTATATAATTATTAAACACATTCAGTTTTCCTTTCTTTTAAAGTCTAATTTATTTAAAAACATATATATTTAACTATACAGTATATTACATTTTTAAAGTCAATATAAAATCTAAACCTATTGTTATGGAGCTATGTGGAATGCACTTGTAGTTAATGTAGGTTATTTATTATGAATACACTTTACATTTACTGATTAGTTTTGACTGTGAAATGTGGACAAGCATGACTTTAAATGGTTAATGTAGTTGCCAATGTTTCTTTTCTACTTTTGTTCACTTAACAAATTACATTAAAAACAAACAAGTAATTGCAAATAATAATAATAATAATAATAATAATAATAATAATAATAATAATAATAGCTTACACTTATATAGCACTTTTCTAGACACAAAAGAACATGTGTCTTTTGTATCATGAATATACAGTACAAACTCTTTATTTCATGTGTCATACATATAACTGAATATTAATTCAGTAAAGCATATGCAACACAAACAACACCCATTGTAAGCAACTGACATACCCCTATACGGCACCATTGATATACCTGAAATTTAAACCTATGTAGTATTTATTTTTATCTTGTCTCATTATTTGTACATTTCGCAGAAATTATTTTACAAATTGTTAGTATTTTACAAATTTTTTTAAATGATTGTTTTTTTTTAATGCTAAAGCATACAAAACACATACAACAAACCAAACATAGTAAACAAATGATTAATTACTGATTTTACAGACAAAATTCCCCTTTAGTTATTTCTTCCGTCCTTTATTGTCCCAAAAGGGAAATTTGCTTTGCAGGTAGGTAAAAGACATAACAGAACCCATAATACATCTAACACAACATGAACCCATTTACAAATAAGAAACATATGAATAAGATGAGAAAATCAAGTTAGCAGCTTAAGTAATTAAATAATTATCTGTACATGCATGATGAAAAATAAAGTAAAATATACAATCAGTCGTACAGATTAAGCTGGTTAATAGTTATGGGAATAAAAGATAATTTAGTTCTATTGCACTGGAATCTGGGTAGTCTAAGTCAACACCCTGATGGACAGAGCTCCGATTTAATGTGGAAGGGGTGGTCATGATAGTCAATGATTATATTGGCCTTCCACACTATTTGTTTGACATAGATATCTGCCAGCTGTGTTCAGGCTACCTTCACTGTCCTGCTCAGTCTGTTTTTGTTTTGTGTATTCATGTTACCAAACCAGGCTTCCCTAGTAAATGTTGGGACAGATTCGATAAAAATTCCATAGAATAAAGTCATCATTGTACTATACACATTAAAAGAGGAAGAACAACCATTGCTATGGCTCTTTTTACACTTGACATAGTATTTTCCTCAAAGGTTCAATAAAAGTTGAACATTCTTGCTTATAATCAACTGCAAAATACACTCATTCATCGGCAAACTGTTAACAATTTCAAATTCTTGCTCTTCATAACTTTTCATTTTACAATTGGTTGTGCTTTCCATTACAGAGACCACATCTTTGGTTTTGGAAACATTAAACTGAAGAAAGGAGTTGTCACCTTTCAACAAAATAATCCACCCTTGCCCCTTGATTAGTGTCTACATCATGGAGGAGGCTGACAATGACAGAGCCATTAGAAAACTTAATGATATGCAGTATCTGTCCTCAAAAGAGCTTCCATACCTGTCTGTATAAAGAATGTCCTGGATTGGGGATAGCGTACAGTCCCGAGGAGACTTGGTAGAATAACAAAGCTGCTCCAATTTGCCCTCACTCTTTGTGATGTGTTGGACAAAAAGTCTAAAATCCATCCTATAATTTTATAGTCTAGATTAAAATTTGAACCTCTCCACTAACAAGTCTGGTTGGATGGTGTTAAAATCTCATGAGAAATGTATAGATAAAAGCCTGGACCTTCTAGATGTGTATATAAGAGCAGATATGACTTCTCTTTTAACTTATTTTCATTGGACCCAGTCCAGACCCAAACCCTTGTCAGACCCAAAGTCAAAACTATTTACTTTATCAGCCAGTTCTTTGTTAGTGTCAAACCCATCAATATTCACCATGTTATTGGAGAGATTACTATTGTCCTGCATCCCCACCGCAGTTTTCATTCACTCCATGCAGTTCTCAAATTGAGTTTGCCTTCTATTGTTTCCTTATACTTTAAGTTTATCTTTCTTCTTTATCTTCAGATCTGATTTCCCTCTTTGGTCCCTTTGCAATGATCTTTTCTGTCTCTCTCATGGCTGTTTTGCTGTTTACATGCCTGCAATTGATTGCACTCAATTTCTTTAATTGAATGCGTCTTTTAAAGTTTTATATAGTGCTGTTCATATTTAATTTGATTTTGGATTTGCAAATGTCAAAAAGAGACAAAATGTGGGTCAACAGGTCACAGCTGAAGCCCTGTGGTGGTATGTTTGGAGTTTGTATGTTCTCCCTGTGTTTTTGTGAGTTTCCTCTGGGTGTTCCAGTTTCCTCTCACAAACATATACTGATACTGTAGGTCAACTGGCTTCCTGTAAAAATGGGCCCTGGTGTGTGTGCTTTTTGTTTGAGTGTGCCCTGTGATAGACTATCTTCCTGTCTAGAGTGTATCCAGCCTCATGCCCTTTGCTTGCCAGGATAGGCTTCAGCTCTCCCACAACACTACATTGGAAAAAGTGGTTAGATAATGTGCGAATGGCCAATTTCTCCGTAGGTGGATGTGTTTGTCTTTGTTCTTTGAGCTTCCCCTCATATCAAAGGTTGTCATTGCACAGGGAGTGGGGTAGGTGGCCAGTCAACAAGGATTGACCAGAACACTGATTGCCCAGTAGCCTGGTAATTACCACACTTGCCACACAGCTCAGAGGTGACTTGTGGGTTTGTGAGACATGTCTAACTGTGCCTGTGGCTGGGAAGGTGGCTCTGGAACAGGAGAAGAATAAACAATGCACTGTTACACCTGGCTATCTGTACACAGCCAGTTCATGAATTAGCCCTCAGCTGTTAGGTCCACACCCAAGACATCCACTGCCCCATAATGAGTCCTGATTCCCAGCTAGAAGAAGAGGCAGAACACAGAGAAGAATTTGGTGGGACTTAGACTGCACCCACAGGATACAGGAGAGAACTAGGACACACAGAGGGGACTCTAGAGAGCAGTACAGAACATCTCGGGCATCGTCTCCCCACCCCCACCACTTAGAGGGGACATGGAGAAAACAACATAGGGAGGAGGGCATAAGTGACCATGTTTGTTGAGGTTGACTGGAACTGAAGAGAATGCCCCAGACCACCGAAAAACTACACAGAGTTTGTTCACTGTGGTGAAGGTGGCATGCTGGCAATTGACCAGAACTGTTTCTGGGAGCGCACCGATGCTGGACTGTTCCTTTAGGACATTGGACTTTGAATAACTGGAGTTTCTGTGGGTGTTTCTGTGGTGTGTGTATTCGCTGCCCTTTCTGTGACGTGTTCTGTCTGTCGGGTAGGCAGTAGCAACTGCTAGATTATTTGACTGTAATAAAATCGGCATTTATGGAGGATAACTGTCTTGTTATGGGTGCTCTGGTGGGTCTGGGAACATGTTGCATTAGAAAAATTGCTAGGTGGTGGAGGTGGCTACAAAGTACAAAGTTTAAAAGCCATCTGTGATACTTTCCTCTAGAGTATAACTATTTCTGTGCTTCAAGCATTTAAAATGTTGTCATCCATTGTTTAGGGTTTCTATATCTATCCTACCCAGTTTTACTGGTCTTAAACATATTTCTTCATAGCCTAATTTCCTAAAATTGAATCAAGTTACATAATAAAATTGATTTATTTTTTCTCTATCTGGTAAATAAAAACAGCAACAGCTTGGAATGGAATGCTTCCACAGCAACTACTTTTGCCATAGATTTTGCTGTTGATGGCTCTAGATTTCACTTAAAAATGCCAGAATTCACTTTTTAAATGTCTTCTGTCTGCAAGAAACATGTCATAGATTTACAGTATATACATTTACTTATAAAATGTATGACCAATAATATATTTACCTTCTTGTACAGTAGGTACTTTGACAATTTGATGAAGAAAGGAATCATAATATTACATACAGTGTACATACCATTTCACTTCTCAAACTTTTTTGTATTCAGTGGGAATAAATTAATGATATTGAATGATATCAATAAATGATAAAAACGTCTTCCTTTATACATACTGTACAGTACTTCCCAATTTTCATTAAAGAAAACTGCAGTTTAATTCATATCTGAATGTGGAGAAACCTTATAAGCACCTTATGATCGGATTAGGAATTGGCTGGTTATATTTTTTTAATACTTTTTCAAACTTGGACAATAACATTATGTCAAGACTTCCACATGTCTCCCACAAGCTTAGAAATAAATTAATCTTGAGCTTATCATAACAACATGTCAAACAAAGTTATACTATGCTTAATAATGATTCTATCTTGCATAAAGCTCCATTGTGGGACATGAGAGAAGAGAAACACAGCAGTTTGAAGGTTTGATGAGGCAGCAGAGTGAGCCTAATGCTGGCTCTGGAACAGGAAAGAGGAGTTAAGCTGGAGGCTGGGAGGAGATGAGCATATACTGACGATCACTGCTGACTCCCCAGTAGGAGGGTGTTATGCATAAGGGGTGAAACGCCTGATGAAAGCTGGGTTCCATCTGATGACATCAATTCCTGGCCAACAGTAAAAGTCAATACAACTATTGACTAAGGAGAGCACCAGTAGCTGTACAGTATATATGAAGCGATATATCTACTCCTTGGAAAGCTTAGTTGTTCAACCATTTCAATTTTTTATACAAAACAAATTTTAGGAACTTTCCATGGTGTCTCCGTAGAACTCAACACAACAATTTTACAAGTCAAGAATGCTTCTATTAACTCTTTGTGGAAATAAAATAAAGGCAATTAAGCCTTCATCTTACAAGTTGATTTGTGTTAATTTCCCAAACATTATCTTCTTCTTCATAGTTTGACATTCTGCAGAAAATTTGCTTCTTGCTACTTTCTATTTTCAAGGATGTATCAATTACATTTCCATCACTGTACAGGTTAGAATCAGTTTGTTTTTGCTTTAGTCATTTGGTCTGGCAAAGAGGCACATAGGAAACTGACTTCAGCATGTCATACATGGAGAAATTTGTTTGCCCAAAACTTTGCTCATCTGTAATACAATATTGATTTTGTAGACATCTGATGATTCAGATAAGATGGAACCAGCTGCTTAGAATTAAAAGAGCTTAATCTTGTGGGATAAGAGAAAAAGATATATACTGTAACGAAACAGTTCTTTCTGGGCCCTATGCAGACAACACAATCAGGGGTAGTGAGGAAACACTGGGGAAAAAGTCATGCAGGAGACGGGAATGGAGACAGGGGGCATGTCCTTGGTGCGCTGGTGTATGGGGAAGGTGTGGCTGAGGCAAACAATCCAGGAAGAGTCCAAAGAGATATCCAAAAACAAGAAGCATAAGTCCATGGCCAGGTGATCCATCCAAAACAAAGGATTAAAAACTGGAACCGGGTCAGAACCGGCGGGAGGGGAACGGGAACGGGGAATAAAACATAAACGGGACCAGGGACTTCCAGGTCCCGGACTTGCACGATATGGAGATCAGATGCAGAGCCCGGATTAACGTCAGCGCCTGGCTTTTACGGGGGGCTGGAAAGAGGCTAGAACAAGGAACAGGTGCGGGGAATAAGGCAAACAAGGAAGAGCCGGAGCGCCCTTAAGGGGGGGGGGGGACTACAATGGTGAGACATACTGCACACTGCATAACAGGATTATGAAAAGACAAGGTAAGAGATAGCCCAAAGCAATCAATCTGTTTAAACCAATGAGATTAAAGAATTTACACTCTGTGTGAGTTGATAAAATATATGGATATTTTCATGATATCACTTGTAAATTTAATCTGTACATTATTTTGTAACACTCTGAGCTAGTGTATGATTATTTTTGCAATTTAATAATAAATATTTGTGGTCATTTAGATCCTTTAGCTGTGCTTGTAATACCATGTATTTCTGATTTTAACTTGTTAATATATTAGTGTAGTTATATTTTGTAGAAAATGACACCCTGGACAACATTTAGTCTATTTAAAAAAATTCAAAGTAAAATTTGCCAAAGTGAATTAGGACCTGTATCTCTGTTTCACTTGTACAGATCATTTATCCTTTCCTTATCACACAGAGTAAGAGGTAAAAAACTCCAGCCTTCTGACACAACCTGTTAGATTAATTTTTTCTCTTACTCTTTGTGATAAGGAAAGGATAAATGTGTTTTGCAAGTGTATTAGCTATTGAACTGACTGCTGAACTTGTAACAGTCCTTTTTTTTTCTTCTCTTTATGGAAGGTTTGTAGATTTATGCTTTTCTGACTTTTTTGACCTGCATGCTTCTTTTAAAAAGGCCTGAGGCAACCTAGGTGTCCCTGAGGGTCCTGCTTTCTTGTCCTCTGTCACAGGTGGACAGATGACATCCTTTTATGCCCAATGTAATTTTTACAAGATGCTACATTCTTGAGTATAATGTTGAATATTCTCTGCCTCTATTGTGCACATTCCTTAACAACACTATTAGAAAAACAGAAAGGATTATTTCTGCAGCACAGTCTGAGTGTGTTCCAGAGAGGGATACTGTAAAGCAAGATATGGATGAACGTTTTCATGTGGAGCTACATGCCTTGCAAGAGGTTGTAACAGGGGTTCCCAGTTTTGTCACCCAATACACCTGTTGGCTTTTGTCCCAGCCAAGCTTTCAGTTACACAACCAAATACCCTAGTGGATGCTCCAGTTTTAATTTTTACAGCATGAGAGGAACTGATGGGTAAGGACTGAAAGAAAATAAGTGAAGTGTCAGTCTGTCTCACAAGTAGATAAGCAACAATGGCTGTTTATTTCTGTTGATGACAACACTACATCATCCCCTACTGTCCAGTTATAATAATAATATTAACAATAATAATAATAAAAATAAAAATAATAATAATAATAATAATAATAATGATGATAATAATAATAATAACAATAATAATAATAATAATAATAATAATAATAATAATAATAATAATAATAATAATTGCTTACACTTATATAGCACTTTTCTGGACACTCCCCTCAAAGCGCTTTACAGGTAATTGGGACTCCCCTCCACCACCACCAATGTGCAGCATCCACCTGGATGATGCGACGGCAGCCATAGTGCGCCAGAAAGTCAAGCAATTGAAGTTCTTACCTGTATGTTGGTAATAATGTCAGAGATGTCTTGTGAAATTCAATATCACGGCTCACATGATAATATATCTAATTTCCTAGTTTTGCTTCTTGTCTGGAAGTATGTCAACCCTATGCTTTTCTTAAGAATCAATAGTGAAAATGCAAACAAAAAAAACTTGAATGGAAACTAACAAGTAGTGTATTTAACACAAAGGTTTCTGCGAGTCTGGAACAAACTGCTATGCTATGTTGAGGAAGCAAATATCATTGCTTATTTAAAGAAGTAGATGGAAAAGTTCCTAAGTTCAATTATCTACAGTACCTTAAAACCAAACTAACTAGATGGATGACTGGCCTCCTTTCTTTTGTAAACTTTCTTGTGTTCTAATGCAAGTTAGAAAAAAGCATTATTACCACTATCAAAAAAGATCTTTGTGAATTCAAACTTGAAAATGTCTCATCATTAAATTTACTTTATTTGTTGTTTTATTTTTGGAGAGCTGTCAATATTAACCCTCAGTAAAGAGGGTTTACCCCATCCCCCACAGCTGCTACTCTCCAACACCTCCGCCATTAACACCTGCAGCAGTGACAGTGCTACAAGCACCATCCCCCAGGCTAGGCTGACCATCACGGGCTGACCAGGTGAAGAGGGAGCTGAAGAGGCTGCACCAGGGCAAGGCCACAGGACCAGATAACGTCTGTCCCAGAGTTCTGAGGGCTTGCGCTGATCAGCTGAGAGGAGTGCTCCAGCGACTGTTCAACCTGAGCCTGCGCTTGGAGAAAGTCCCTGTGCTCTGGAAGACATCATGCCTGGTCCCGGTACTAAAGAAAGGGCGCCCCTTTGTCCTCAATGACTACAGACCACTTGCGCTGACTTCTCACGTCATGAAGACACTGGACAGGCTGGTCTTATCCCACCTGAGACCTCTGGTTAGTTCATCACTGGACACCCTACAGTTCGCCTACCAGCGAAGTGTTGGTGTGGAGGATGCAATCATCTACGTGCTGCAAAGAGCCTACTCACACCTGGACAAACCAGGCAACACTGTAAGGATTATGTTTTTCAACTTCTCCAGTGCCTTCAATACTATCCAGCCCTTACTTCTAAGGAGGAAGCTGGAGGAGATGCAAGTAGGTGCCTCCATGATCTCATGGATCACTGACTATCAGACAGGCAGACCACAGTCTGTGAGACTTCAGAACTGTGTGTCTGAACAGGTAGTAAGTAACACAGGGGCTCCTCAGAGGACAGTTCTTTCTCTGTTCCTTTTCACCCTCTACACTTCGGACTTTAAATACAATTCAAAGTCGTGCCACCTGAAGAAGTTCTCAGATGACTCTGCAATTGTGGGATGTATCAAGGGTGGGCAGGAGGAAGAGTACAGCAGGAGAAGGACTGGTCAGCAGCTTTGTGTAGTGGTGTGGGGAGAACCACCTGCAATTGAATGTAACAAAGATGAAGGAACTGGTGTTAGATTGCAGGAGGAAAATGGTCAAACCTACTCCTGTCTACATCTGTGGAAGTGGCGTGGAGATGGTGGACTCGTACAAGTACCTGGGAGTGCACATCAACGGTAGACTGGAATGGTCTAAGAACATTGAGGCCATTTACAAAAAGGGTCAGAGCTGACTTTACTTCTTGAGGAGGCTCAGGTCCTTCAATGAATCTAGTAAAATGCTACATACAGTGGTGTGAAAAAGTGTTTGCCCCCTTCCTGATTTCTTATTTTTTTGCATGTTTGTCACACTGAAATGTTTCAGATCATCAAACAAATTGAAATATTAGACAAAGATAACACAAGTAAACACAAAATGCAGTTTTTAAATGAAGGTTTTTATTTTTAAGGGAAAAAAAAATCCAAACCTACAATGTTCTATCAGTTGGTGGTGGCGAGCGCCATTTTCTACGCGGTGGTAAACTGGGGCTCTGGGATTAGAGCAGTGGATTCTAATAGGCTGAACAAGCTCATCAGAAGAGCAAGCTCTGTCATTGGGTCTGGCCTGGACCCCCTGGAGGTAGTGGCTGAGAGGAGAATGGTGTCCAAACTAGATGCCATCATGGACAATGTCTCCTATCCCCTCTATGACATGCTTGTGGAAATGAACAGCACGTTCAGCAATAGACTGATCCATCCACGGTGTGATAGGGAGCGCTACAGGAGGTCATTCTTGTCTTCTGCCATAAGACTGTACAACATATCCACTTCGTGTCTGGACAGGGGCAACATTGACAGTGACCCGTTTCTGGACTGAACAGTAAACTGATACGTCTGTTTTTTTCTTTTTCCCATTTATAACCGTTTTTTTGTGCAATAGATGCCAGGGACTATTTATATTGTGCAAAACGACTTTTTTTGTGTACTGTTCTGTTCTGGTTTGTTCTTTGTGTGTTAAGGACTGTGAGTAACTCTTCTTAGTGCACTTCTCACTGTACTGATTGTATTGTATATATTGTATTATTATTATTGTATCATTCGTTACACTGTTGCTGTGTTGTCTGTGTTAAGCTGCTGTTGCACTGCAATTTCCCTCACGGGATCAATAAAGTATCTATCTAATGCTGCTTTAGATTTCATAAGTGCAAAGGCCACCATACTTTTCAATAAATTCTGGGGCATTTACAATATGTTTTACGGTAATAGGTAAAATGAGGACATACTGTATAATAATATACTATGTGACAGCACATCTATCTGATAAATTGAATTGTATCCATTAGAGTTTGTTATTAGAAGAGAAAAGCTAAATGTAAGAAATACATAGATCACAAAAACAATAGCTATCTTTCAGGTATTTTGGAAGCAAAACACACATTTCCACTCCTGTTTACATGATATGGAGGCAAAGCATAGAAAACGTCACACTTTTTCCGTTAAGAAATAAGTTCAAGATGTGGGCATTGTGTTCCAGTTTCCTAAGAACTCAGATGTTATTTTGGTGAACAAATCTGTTTTATTTCTTTCATCAAAAATAGCCCAATAAATAAATTCTTTATAAATAGAAATTTAATTGAAAAAAACATCTTTCTTAAACGTCTTGCAGCTCTTTTGGCCTAATAACTCCCTTACAATATATTGTGAATATTTATGTCACAAAAAAGCTTTGCTCTTTGCTTTACAAAATTAAAAAAGTATTCCTAAAATCAATGTAGATTAAACAATTGTGAATTATGACTTTTACAAGAAAGATGTCAGTATGTTCTACATATGGAATTATATGAGAGGAGTTTGGGAAGTTTTAGTCTATTCCATTAGATTTGAAGCAGGAGAGAGGCTACAAAAAGGAAGCAACTCCCTAGAGAGAAGCCTGTGTAGCTACCAATGAACCTACCTTAAGAGCAGAGCAAACACAATCTATTTTTGTTCTTAAGATAAAACATGAACTCAAGAACACTAAATCATACAGACAGTACAAAAAAAATCAAGACTGTTCTCACAGCTGTAATTCAGTGCCCTGTTAAAAGAAACATGAAACAAGCAAATTCCAGGTAATATTTTCAACAAAGAAAACAGGAAAACAAAAAAAAGAGTTGCAGAAACAAATTTCAACAGAATTAAATGAGTTATAAATGTTAAATTATGATTTTCCTTTCACATACAATACAGCCATCTGTTTTCTTAATGCTTTATCTAGTAGAGGGTAGCAGGGAAGCTGGAGCCTATCCTGGCAAGCAATGGGCACAAGGCAGGATACACCCTGGACAGGATGCCAGTCCATCGCAGGGCACATGCAGACAGAAACATGCACACACTCACACCATGAAGAGAAGTAACCCACTGTAACAGTATGTCTTTGGACTGTGGGAGGAAACTGGAACGCCCAGAAGAAAACCCACAAGAATAAGAGGAGTACATAAAACTCTACACAGATAGCACCCCCAGGAATTGAACCCTGGGCCCTAGCCCTGTGAGGCAGCAAAACTCTCAAATAAAATATTTTATTGAAAATGTATTTCAATGAGTCACATGATTTTAATAAAAAAATAGGAATATTACAGATAAGACTGAAGTTATGAAGCAAACAGATGGCTCAGGACATGGAGAGATCATTTGAAGAAGATTTTAAAAGAAAAAAATGGCCTGAAAGTATTTGCCACTATACATTATACTGCACTTTTATTTTCACATAGCATCTTTTAGCAAAAACCTTGAATTGCCTCAGTAGCTTTCCTGTGTATCTTATAGTTACAAGATTTGATTAAAATAAGAGAACAGCTGATCAGGTTAGATGACAAAATTAGTTAAATAGATCATAGCATTGTGTTTAAATGAATATTTAAAGGTTCATCTGGTGAATATCAGTAAAAATATTTATTTATGAAATTTAATTACTGTTTTTTTAAAATCATAGTAAGGGAAAGAGGCAAAAGTTCAGAGGACATTAGAAATAGAAATGTTATGTGCATAGAAATATATAAGAGTTTACATACACATCTCAAGCAGCTCAGTTCAGCACTCTCTTCCTCTTTTCCCAAGAGGGTTTTGAAATATGTTACTTTGTGTAGTAACGGTTATTTACTGTACTCAAAAGGTCAATGATTCAAATTGAAAGTTAATTATCTAGTGATCATGTAATAGAATTTATAGACTTACTTTAAGAGGGGGACAATGGCATTTGAAATGTATTTTATAATTTTTAATAGCTTTTAGTTTTCTAAATTAGTTCAGGATCCCAGGATTTCAATCTGATGGTATTTGCTGTTAGACACATGTTGGCTGCCGAGGTGTGAGTGAAGATGGGATAACTCAACCAAAATGACAGTTTAAATTGATATAATGGATTGAATAAGGTTATTATTGTTACAGTTTGTATATTGGGACAGTGCAAGTAGCTATATCTATGTTTAAAATCATATCTGAAACTACTGTAAAAATGTTACTGCCAGTAAATGTCTCCACACAGCCTTTGTCCGACACAGCCTTTGTATTCTTTTAAACAGGAACACATTCTACATTTCCACAATATTCTATTGTTGTTCTGCATTCTGTATTTGGTTGTATTTGGCCTAAATCTCACAAGTTAAACCCTTTTTAGGAAAATATTCTCCAGAACATCCATACCACAATGTATGTGTAGCAATGTCATTGAGCTTATTGATATTCATACCCATGATGTAATGCAACTATGCCCTTAACTTACACACTAAACTGTCACATATGTCACATGGATAAACAACTTCAGAACTATGTATAGCATTAGAATGAGCAATTATAAAATAATGTTATCTCTTGAAACATTGTGTTTTAGCAAGAGTTTGGTTATATTAATAGCCATAATTATTTTGCTACATCTTGTGTAACTGTTGTAGTTACTGAATCTAAAAACATTATATATTTTTTTTAAACTGAAATGAAATCACCAGACTTCTTATGGGATTAGCCACATGGAAGCCCCATATACTGTATTACTTTCTTTATTGTCCAAGAAATTTGCTTTGCAGGCAGGTTAAAGACATAACATGATACACAATACATTTCACACAACATGGAACCATTTACAAAAAAGAAACAAACATGCACAAGATGAAATTTGTTTTAATACTCACAGAAAGACAAAAATGTGACTGTATGTCATTATTGCATGAAATACTGTAGATACATGCATGATGACTTAATAAATAAAGTAAAATAACTATCAGTTGTTGGATTAAGAATGTTAATAGTTCTGGGAATAAAAGATAATTTAGTTCTATTGCATTTAATCTGGGCAGTCTAAATCAACACCCTGATGGAAGGAGCTCGGATTTACTGGTTAAGGGGTGGTCATGACAGTCAATGATTACATTAGTCTTCATATTGTTACAGGCTGAGGTTGGTGACAATGGAGGTTTGGTAATCTGTAAGAATCTGGACACAATGGGTAATACCTGCCCAGTGTCAACAGTTCCACTCTATAGAGTTTCAAACCAATGGAGATTTACTTAGTTGTGATGGGTGTGAGAAAAAAAATTCTAGTTTACTTCAGTTAATTATGGTCTTAGTTAATCATCTGGGTAAGTGATTAAGATTATCAAAAGTGTAGGATAAAAGACAGAGGACAGACCGCATCAGTGAGAGAAGACAGAACGAGATAGAAGAGAGACAGGAGGAGAGAACTGAAAATGTTTGCCAGGAAAGAGGTATTTGTCCAGATCATCCAAAGACCAGCTACAGTATCAGTGGACAGGAGAGTAATGAAACCAGTTCTTAGACAGGGATTATTAGGAGGCTAGGATTGGTAAAGGCCAATGGGAAATTTGGCCAGGACACCAGGGTAACACCCTTACTCTTTTCAAGAGATGCTCTGGGATTTTTAATGACTTTGGTTTTATGTCTTGGCCGAAAGATGATGCCTTTTTACAATATAGTGTCCCTGTCACTATACTGGGGCATTAGGAACCACACAGACTGCATGGTAGGCTCCCCCTACTGGCCCCACTAACACCTCTTCCAGCAGTAACCTTAGTCTTTCTCAGAAGATATCCCATCCAGGTCCTGATCAGGTTCACACCTGCTTAGCTTCAGTGGGTTGAGAGTTGCAGGGCGATATGGCCACTGGCAAAAGAGTTTAGATATACTGTAGGTCTCTGGAATGCCTTGTCTGTACATTTGTAAACATAGTGACTTGTGTGTTGTATGTTTATGTTTATGTAGTTAAGTGTGTGAATTGTCACTTTTAATAAATGTTTAACCAAATGCGCATGATTACTCTTTTCACCAGATGTACCAGAGAACAAAGAACTCAAGTGCCCCTAACTAAACCAACCTGATACATTCTTTGATACATTCTTTGGGCAAAATCCTTACAAGTTGGAGACTGTTTATTTTTTATGTTATTTTTGGACTAATCCACATGGTCAATTTCTGATACTTCTCAAGCTTAAGTAATATATGTCTATGTGTGGGTTTCTAGAATGTTAGTGCATAAGTCGTCAGTGCATAGACACAATAATATTCATTTTAGGTTCTCAAGTGAGGGAATTAAAGCAAGAGATCACTTTCATATATGAAATGGGCTTCACAAAATAAAATTAATGGCACAGAACACAGACACAAAAAAAAGAAATCCAAATCCATTTTAAAAGTAACATTAATAGCTGTAATAATTAACCCCAACATTACTTGTTTCATGCTTTTGTTCTATAATTTTAACAGTAATTTATCTTAGCTTCAGTTTTGTTGTATTCTGGTATTTTAACCAAACAAATGAGACAGACAAAACTACATTATCTGATCTTTTATACCTTTATATTGTAATTTCTGTACAATTAAGCACTGATTTTAACCTGTGTTATAAGAATCTTTAAAGGGTGAAACTTAGAAAACAGGTTCCAGGAAGGATTAAAGCGAAGTGGACTTAGTTTACTTCGTCTCTCAACTCACAGTTGCAAAAGAGGGTTGTGCAAATATGTACTGTAGGCCTTTTCTTTTCTTGTGAGCCATAAAAGGTAGCTCAGCAGACTTTTCTACATTAAACAAGGGTTTATAGGTCCTTTCACTTCCTAGATCAAATCAACACTAGCTTCTTGCTTTTATTGTGTCTAGGTCGAGTCATGTGATAGTCAAATGTTCAAGGGACTGAGAATGAAAGGGTTCTATTATGGGGAATGACGCCTTCCCAGCATCAGCCATGTTTCCCTAAATTGCAGAAATATATAACACCTTTCTACTGCTCTTCTGCTGCTTTCCTACATCCCCTCCAAAGACTAAGAAATAAAGGGTAATTAGTTGTAAGTTGGTAGCTCTTTTTTTTCTCCATATTTTAACTGGCTTTGTTGCAACTTGTGGTTGTATTAGCAAAGAGTAAACCTTTATTACTTTTACCATTCTTAGTATAATTTACAATCTGACAATTTACTAATTTAACAACATTTAAGAATGACAGGATTTCTTTACAGTACAATATTTCTTGAAATTGTCAAGTGAAATGGCTATTGAAGGAACAATGGTTTTGCTGTTGCCATTCTGTGCTACAGCAACCCAGACTACAAATAAATTTAGACCCACCTCACTGTATTTTCATATCTGGATAGTCTAGTAATTAGTCTTTGGGGATTGACTGTTATGTATACTTTCCTCTCATTTTGGCTTTCAGCACAATACACATTGCAAGGTTCCCTTGAACAAGATCTCACAACCAAATCCTTCCCTGGGGTTATAATTCCAGAAAGAGAGAAGGCTGAATTGTGACTTTAAACTCTGTAATTTTCCACTCTCCTGTAGAACCGGTCTTTTGATTGGATTCCTAAATCCTGTAACATAACAGTAGTTCTAAAGTTAAAACAATTATTATTATTTATAAAGCCAATATTTGTTATAAAAGATATATTCAAACATGTATTGTACAGTATATGTACTTACAAGTATGGTGTATTTTTGCAGCATAATATTTATGCTTTTTTAGTCTTGATCACTTCACAGTGGGTTGAAAAGATATTCAGACCCTTCCTATCTCAAGTTCAAGTTTATTGTCATTATACTCATATACAGGTATATGGTATAATGAAATGCTATTTAGCTAGCTCTCAGACGATAAGTAGTACAAAAAAACAACAATACAATTTTATAATAAAAGAAAGACAGAGACAACAGACAGTGTGCAAAAACAACAACAGGCAATGTGCAAAACAACAAAAGGTAACAAGTAATGTGCAAAACAACATCAGATGTGCAAAAACATGCATCAACTGGATGAGATAAAAGGAAAGAACATTTTGGTGAGTGAGCTTTTTGACATGTAAGGCAGAGGTAGATTTCAATGTGTGTTTGAGTTTTTGGTAAGAAAGAAGGCACTGTGAGGTTCAGATCATAGGTGAGGAGGTGAGGTGAGAGAGGCTGGGAGTTTAATAGTTTGATAGTGCAGGGGTAAAAACTCTGTGAGTCTGGTAGTCCGGGCCTGAATGCCCCGGTACCGTTTTCCAGATGGTAGAGGGTCATACAGTCTGTAGCTGGGGTGTGTGGGGTTTTTGATGATACTTAGAGCTTTCCTCAAGCACCGTCTGTCATAAATGTCCTGTATAGATGGGAGGGCAACCCCAGTGATGGACTGGGCAGTTTTCACCACCTGCTGTAGGGCTTTGCGGTCAGCAATACTGCAGTTGCCATACCACACTGTGATGCAACATGTCAGTGTGCTTTCTGTAGTGCATCTGTAAAGGTTAGTGAGGATCTGGGGACATATTTTAGCCTTCTTCAACCGTCTTAGGAAGTACAGGTGCTGTTGCGCTTTCTTGATCAGACAAGTGGCGTTGAGAGACCATGTGAGGTCCTCGGTGATATGGACGCCAAGGAATTTGAAGTTACTGAACCTTTCCACTTCAGTCCCGTTGATGTGGATAGGGGCATGTCCTTTTTGCAGTTTCCTGAGATCAACGATCAGCTCCTTGGTTTTGCTGACATTGAAGGTGAGGTTGTTGTCTTCACACCACTTTGTAAGGAGATTGACCTCCTCCCTGTAGGCCCTTTCACCAATGTCTGTGATCAGACCTACAACTGTGGTGTCATCGGCAAACTTGATGATGGAGTTGGTGTTGTGTTTGGCCATACAGTCGTGGATGTAGAGGGAGTAGAGTAATGGACTAAGCACACCCCCCTGGGGGACCCCAGTGTTCAGAGTTAGTGTGCCGGAGGTCTGGTTTCCAAGCCTGACAGTCTGAGGTCTGCCTGTCAGAAAGTCCCGATTCCAGTTGCAGAGGGTGGTGTTGAGACCCAGTGCACTGAGTTTCTTGACTAGTTTCTCTGGAATGATAGTGTTAAAAGCTGAGCTGAAGTCGATGAATAGTAGTCTTGCGTATGTGTTCTTTTTATCCAGATGGGATAGGGCAGTGTGTATGGCAATGGAAATTGCGTCATCTGTGGATCTGTTGGGCCGGTAGGCAAATTGGTACGGGTCCAGTGTGTTTGGAATGGTATCCTTAATGTGCTTCATGCCCAGCCTCTCGAATCACTTCATGATGACAGGTGTTAGTGCCACTGGTCAGTAGTCATTAAGACATGTCACTGGGATTTTCTTTGGTATTGGGATGATGGTGGTTGTCTTGAAGCAGGTGGGGACTACGGCTTGGGGGCCAGAGACATGTTGAAAATGTCTGTGAATACACCCGCCAGTTGATTGGCGCGACTGGGTATGCCGTCGGGTCCTGCAGCCTTGCGTGTGTTCACTTTTAGCAGAGATCTCCTCACCTCATCTGCAGACAGTGAGAGCAGCTGGTCAGCTGCGGAGGTTGCAGCTCTGTTGACTGGTTCTGTGTTGCTGGCTTCAAACCGAGCATAGAAGGTGTTGAGCTCGTTAGGCAGGGCGGCATCATGGAGAGGTACACAGATGTTCTTCCTCTTGTAGTCTGTGAGGGCCTGTATACCTTGCCACATGCGCCTTGGGTCATTAGTGGTGAAGTGTTCCTCTAATTCCTGTTTGAGTGTGTTTTTTGAATGTTTAATACCATTGTTTAGATTGATCCTGGCTGACCTTAGTTCTGATTTATTGCCCGATTTGAATGCTGCATCCCTTGCTTTGATTAGGATGTGAACCTCACTGTTCATCCATGGTTTCTGGTTAGGAAATGTTCTTATTTCTTTTGTGAGTGTAACATTGTCAGCACATTTTCTGATGTACCTCATGACTGATGATGCATATTCCTGTATGTCGGTGTATGATCCCTGTGTGGCAGCCTCTTTAAACACACCCCAGTCAGTGCATTTAAAACAGTCCTGCAGGACTGATTCAGCTCCTTCAGGCCACACTTTCATCGTTCTGACCACTGGTTTCACTCGCCTGTGCAGTCGTATGTATGCCGGGAAGAGAAACAGAGTGATGTGGTCTGAGTTTCCACATTGGGGGAGGGGTACTGCCTTGTAAGCAGTCTGAATCTTGGTGTAAACGTGGTCCAGAGTGTTTTCTCCTCTCGTTGGGAAGGAGACATGCTGATGGTATTTTGGGAGAATAGATTTGAGATTTGTTTGATTAAAGTCACCCGCGACGATAAAGGTTGCGTCGGGATGTGCAGATTCCTGTTTGTTTATTGTAGTGTGCAGTACCTCTAGCGCTTCTTTGCCATTAGCGTCAGGGGGGATGTAGACGGCAGTGATAAAAACAGTTGTAAATTCCCTCGGCAGATAGAAGGGGAAGCACTTGATGATTAAAAAAACTGGCCTTTTATGTGAAATTACAAAATGATGAACACATTTTTTTAATGAATATTTTATTCAAAGCAGCTAACATGGTGGCACAGTAGTTGGCATTGCTTTCTGGGTTCAATTGCTATCTGTGTGGAGTCTGTGTGTTCTCCCCATGTACACATGGATTTCTGCGGGTTCTCTGGTTTCTAGAAACATACTGGCACAGTAGGTCAAATGGCTTCTGAGAAAATTAAACTCTGGTGTGAGTGTGTGTGTGTCTGTGTCTCTGTGTGTCCTGCAATAGGCTGGTGTCCCATCTAAGGTGTATCCCGAAATGCACCAACTTCTTGCCCAGATCTGATGGATCCAGCCAAGCTCCATCTCCCCTGTCACCCTGAATTGGATGAAATTGTTTGAAAATGGATGGATTTTATTCAAATCTTAAATTCTAGAACCAAAGACTTCTAAGGGAAAGATAAGTTATAGTAAGTGCGAGCAAAAACTAGAGAGAAAATAAATGATCTAAGTGGTCAGACCTGTGAAATCAATATTTGGCTGCAGTAATTTTGGTCTAAGGTCTTTTGGATGATTATCTAACAACTTTGCACACTTTTATGCAATTATTCAAGCTCTCTCAAGTTGCTTGTAGATCACTTATGGACAGTCTTATAGGATCGAGTCAGGATATTGACTACTAGACTAATCAAGGACATCCACCTTCTTATTCTAAGCCACAGTGCAGCTTTGACCTTTGGATCATTCTCCCATTGAAGAGTTAATATTTGTCCTTGTTTTAGGTTTTGCTCAAAGATTTGACAGTATATTTCTCCATCTATTTTCCATCACTCTTGAGAAACCCACAACAAACATACTGCATGTATTCGATTTTCCTTTCAAATTAATTACTTATTTCTTTTTTTGCTTTTTACGTCTGAGTATATAAAAAAATAATAAATAATAATTACTGCTTCAAAGTCTCATTACAGCCAGATGTAAATCGAAAAAATGTGAAAACTGTCTAAATAAACAATTCTTAAACTGCAGCAAATTCCTTCAAATGTTTCATGGCTTGAGTGCCAAAAAATCATGTTTTACTGCAGCCTTCATACATCTTGAAGACAGGTTTAATACATTTTTTGTCGTATAGCACACTATATAACAGTACATGACAAAGGGTATGGGACAAAAAGAAATTTTAAGAAGAAAGATTCATTCAGGTTTAACTTGTGCAGCTCACCAACCTGTTTTCAAGAAGATCAGATCATCATCTCCTTGGTAAGGTGAGAATTGTCAGCAGCACTGCAAGTCATATTCCAGTTGAGTGTTTTTAAATGTGTTATTCCTCTTGTCAGTGAACGTTAGAGTGTATGAGGTTATATGCAGTTCTAACCAAGTTTCATGTATATACTGTAACTGATTCAAATCTGAATTAAAGACCTTACAGCTTTCCATTATTTTTTATTTCTGTATCTACATTGCGGACAAGTCCTAAAACAATATATTTAATTGTGGTAATTAAAATATATATATATATATTTTAAAATAATACTTCTTGAGTTTTTCTTTTGAAAAACTCTGGTTATACTGTAGTATATTCCGGTCACTCCCATTTTAGATTATTAAACTACAAATAAAATATTTAATTTTTCTTGTAGGCACATACTGTAGTATATTCACACTTTAGATATTTTTGTTTTTCTTCCTTTGCCTCCAAAGCTTTACTTCTAATTGTAATATTTCCAGGAATCACTCACAGTAAATGCCACCATTTTAATTCCTTTTTCAAAATGGGTGCATAAAATGCATCTTTGTAAGATTGTCTTTAAGTGTTGCCTTTTAGAGATTAACAACATTCTTGAAATCAATCCTTATTCTTTTTAGATGGTTGTTATGTTATTTTATTAGAGGCTGTTATGCTGCTTTTACTTATAACCTGCACAAAAAATCACAAGGTATTGATTTCTCATTCATAAGCTACAGTCTTGCAGTAGGAAACAGAGGAAAAATACAACTGTCTGGAGAGTAGGGCTAGACAGCTGGACGCTCTGAAAAATGATTTTGAAAATCTTACCAGTGTTATATCAGAATTCATAACACAAGGATGCTCTGCTACAAGAATGAATGCTTTAGTGATATTTCTATCATTTAGCTTTTAGTGAGATGGCCAAGCACAACAATAATAATATTGTATTCTCCAACCCTTTTGGTTATAAAAGTTTTAAGACTTTCATTCACATCTACACACATAATTCTGGCAAAGACTTAGACAAGATCAAGGAGGTCTTGATATTGCTATAGCTTTATAGGAGTTAAAAGAAGCTCCTTAGTCTATACAGAAATGTAAATCCACTGGCTTTCCACCTAAGCTTTTGCTCTTGGGATCAAGCTGACCCTTTAATACTAATCTCTTAATTTGTTTTATTCAAAGTGGATCTTTTCACAGAGGTGAAATGTCTGTTCTATTTTTCTTTCTTAAAAAAGCCAAAAACATATTAGAATGCTCTATACTGTATATAGGCCATTATTAGTATTAGACATTAAATTATTTGCAATAATGAATGTGTCCCTTAAGGGGGGCATGATGATGCAGTGGTTAGGATTTACTTCCTGGGGTGCTATTGTATCTGAGTGGAATTTCAATGTTCTCCCCAAGTGATTTTCTATGGATGTACCACTTTCTTCCCATGTCCAAAAACATACTGGTAGGATAATTTGCTTCTGGGAAAATTGGCTGTGGGTGTGAGTGTGTGCATGTTTGTGTCTGTGTGTGCCCTGCCTTCTATCCCTTGTTTGCCTTGATAAGCTTCAGCTTCCCTTTAAGCACGTATTTCATAAAGCAGTAAGAAAATGGGTGGATGTGCGATTTAAAACATTGTGACCAGACAAGTGTCCCAGGTTTCAATTCGCTTTGTTCCTTTTTTTGTATGTTGGACCTCTGATCAGACACCTAATACTCGCTTTTTGTGCAGTGTTTTCTATCGGTGCATTGGTCACCTGAAATGGGTCTGTGGGCTCTTCTAGACTGTGTTTTTCCTCACTCCTTTTTCAATTTGATAGTCTAGCTGTTTGTGTGTTGACCGTGTCTGTGATATGTGATATGTGTCTGATATTCTGCTTGACTGTGTAGAGGAAGTCCTCACATCCTCATGTCCTGATTATATAGAGACACCTGGGCAATGTCTATTACTGGATTGGTCTCAAAAGGCTTCTGGGAGATGTAGTAGGGGCAAAATAATAATTTCCTTTTATGTTTGCATTGTAAGTAGCTATGTTATTAATGGCTGTTATTTCAGCTTAGCTAGGTGTAACTTTTGCTACTCTGGCAAAAACAACTTGTAACTGACTTCTCAAAGTTCAACATAAAGAAGTACAGCATGATGGGACAGAGAGATGAATAATGTGCAATGTCTTTGGGGAATAATTGCAGACATAGCCTTGGTGTTATTGATTTGACACATTTTGAACACTGAGCCTTCAGTTGAAACAGGAATGAAATTGTCAGGAACAATAAAAATAAAATAAAACATATCATTTTTATTATTTATTTTTTCCCCTTTTCAGTAACCCCCAGAATAGGAAAGCCAAATATTTCTTAACCAAGCCTTCTGTTCCATACGTCCGAAATGACATACTAAAAACGACATCAGTCACATCCTCCTCAACATATGTATTATCTTGTTTCTCATACTGGTATCTGAGAACACAAGCTGTATAGAAATGCAGTGCCAACTGGAGGATTGAAACTGCTCATACTGATAAAACTTGGCCCAGCTTGTACCTGACCTGTGAGAGGGGTTACTCAAGCATGGTAAGGCAAGATCCTGTGGCCAACTCTATTCCAGCTACTCTTGGCAGGTCCTAGCAGATTATGTGCCATTACAGAGTATCCGTAGAATGGCACAGCATGAGTCAACCAAGTGAAATCCAGATTATGGGACTCCAGCCTTCTAAGAGAAAATTGTGTTTTCACAAGATCTTAAGAGACTTTTGTTACCCTTTCTTAAGGTTTTCCAGGATAAAGAGAGTGCAATTCTCATTTTGCTTTCAGGCATTATTTTATCTCTTATTTTAAAATAAACATATAAATGTGCATCACAATCATGGCAATAAATGTCAATGTGTCAATATGAATACAATATACAACATAACTGCAAGCAAATAAATTACTCATTTAACTTTTGTAAACAGCTTAATATTCATAAGTTATGCTTGCCTTCTTTTCAATGTTCCCTGAAGCAATAACCTTTGAAAAGTGAACTAGAAGTTAAGACTCAGTTTCTGACTAATACATGGGTTACAAACAATAATAAATGTTTCTTTTTATAGAAGAAAATTATGTCTGTGAGTCAAACTACATTGTTCATAGATACACCACAAAAGCAGTCTACAGTACGTCGGTTTTTAATTATAGGATGTCTGAAGTGTATAGTCTATCTGGTGAGCTGCACTTTGACCTCTGATTTAAGAAGATGTCAGTGCCGCCTTTTCTCAGCTAACTCACAAACCTGGGGGAAATTCCTGTGAAGATTTTCATACAGATGATCCCATACTTCACTTTTACTAGTTCCCTAATTTTATAAGTATACAGTATGAAGTATGTGTATATGCATTGATATAAACATAAACATTAATTGGTGATTCAGCAATTAAATATATTAAATATATTAAATATATACATATACAGTATGGAAAACAGAAATATAAATGTTTTGATCTCAACTTTATCCTTCCATGAATAACTCTTGGCTTGGATAGTAAATTTAGAGCATTTGTACCAGACAGAATGAGACACTGTCAAAGATAGGGGAGATGAAGACTTTCTGCAGTGTGCCAGTAGTTATTAGTCAAAAAAAGCCTTTAAGTTGTGCCAAGATAGCAACTTATCAAAAAACTTTACTGCATTTCTTTCATCATACATTATGTGAAGAGTACTTTCAGCAGACATGATTTTGGGATCTTGGAATGAATTAATGTTAGGTCTGTTACATCGTCTTTTTTCTTGCACAAATAGTTGTTTTTAGGAAATTATCACAATGTCACAATGTATATGTATAAAAGGTATATACTGTAATTTGTTGTTATTATTTTGCATTTGTCTACATTTCAAGATCTTGTAAGAAAAAAAAAATCATCATGAGATTGTTGACCTTAAAAGCCATAAATGTTTGCTCTTTCCATTATCTGGTTGAATGGAGAAAAATGTAATTTAAGCTCCCCTTTACACCATGTGGACTGCAGCAGATTTGGAAAAGTCTAAGTGAGGTGTGACTGAAAATGCTCCGTCTGTTGCCATGGTGCTGCTGCTGTGTCCTGTAACCAATCAGCAGCTGGAAGGGCTGTCTGTGAAACAGGTCACCGTGCTGGCATTTCATTTCAAACTATGAATCAGAGCTGCTGGCCATGAAATCATGTCTTATGTTTTTCGCTGAGCATTTTCAGTAATGCAGTATGAATGATAAAGTGCATCAAAGTTGGACAAATGACTATTATAATGTCTTTGTAATCCAGTCACACAATGGGAATGAGCATTGTAGATGTAAAAAAAAACTGTTCAAAATACCATATTTTAGGCAATAAATATCATTTAGCTTTTTATTTTCAATATTTCCTAGTTCATATAAAAAAACAGAGAGACAAAAAAAAACTTCAGGCTGAGTGAATGGGAGACCCTTCAGTGTGGGGTTCTTCAGGACTTCAGGACTTCACCTTGCCCCTGGCTCATCACTATTGTATTTTTAATGCTGTGATTATTGCATAACACAGACCTTATGGTGATGGTAATGGTTATAGGTTTATCTAATTGCCATGACCACCTTCTATCAACCAATTGCAAACATGCTATCAGTAGTAGAAAAGGGGAGTATAGCACATTAAAGTAAGTTAGAATGCTCACTCTCATACAAAACTGTAACACAAAATTAAATCCTTATTTAAGAGATTTGTTTTGTACCTTTGGTACATTTGGTTTGTAAGCCTTGCAAGCCAGCCAGACTCTATTAATTGTTTAATACATGTTCCTCATTGTAGTCATTTGTTTGAAATAAAGCCCAATATAATGAAGTGTTTTCATTAGTTTTAGCATTCACTAGTATTCATTTTCAATAGTTACTGAAAAGGCATAATCAAGAGGACAGATCTTAGATTTTCTTACACACCATTTTCAAATAAAGAGTAATTAAATTAAATGACATATAATAATCCATCCATCCATCTTCTAACCTATTTGTCCAATACAGGGTTGTCGACATATAATAGTCCTTACTTGTAAAATGTACTAATGAAAAGGAAAAACAATAATAGGCAATAGTAACATACTGTACATGTTTTTGTGAAAGGGATAAACATTTGTATGCTTCATTTTTGTAACGATCCCTGCTTCCCGGCAACGGAAGAGGCAGAAGAAGGCTTAGCCTAAGTTCAATTAGACAACCTATAAGAGCACGTATTCACCACCACATCTCCGTCTCATCTTGTACTTAAGCACAGTTTTTCCTTACTTCCTCGCTCAGTATTGGTTTTCAGTTTGAGCTACTTTGTTGCGCTACGCCTTTTTCCTCATTGCTACTTTTTGAGGAGCAAGAGGAGATTCGCTCAGTTTTGGATCAACACTGGCAAGCTTTACATCAGTTACAGGCTTCCGTCCAACAGATCTCGGTGCACCGGTCAGCAATGCCGCCTAATAGTGGAAGTAATGCTGGACCAGCCGCTTCGGCACTGCCCCCGCCAGTGAATACACCCGCCCCTTGACCTCTTCCACTTACCCCACCTGATAGGTTTGACAGCAACCCCACCAAATGTAGGGGATTCTTAGCACAGTGTGTTGGTTTTTAGGCTCCATCCTGAAACCCTTTTTTCTTCTCAGGACAAGATAGCCTTTGTAGTTTCTTTGTTAACTGACCATGCTCTGGAATGGGCTACTGCCCTGCTAGATCGCGGGGCTCCTGAAGTACAGGACTACGATCTCTTTCAAGAGAAATTAAAGGGGGTTTTCTGTCGTTCCTCAGCTGGACAGGACTCAGCCTCCTGCCTCTCTTCTATTCGCCAGGGCAGCAGGTCTGCGCAGGATTATGCCATAGACTTTCGAGTAGCAGCGGCTGAGACTCACAGGGATGATGAAGTCCTTATTTTTCTTTTTTGGCAAGGATTATATGGATTATGAAGAAATAAAGGATCGCCTGGTAACTATGCCACAGTTGGACAGAACCTTAGAAGAGGTAATTTCCCAGGTGTTAGAATTAGAGCTTAGAATTCGTCAAAGAAGTAGGGAAAGGTCACCACCTACCAGAAACCTAGACTCGGAACAACCTATGGAAATAGCCTGCACCCGGTTAACCCTAGAAGAAAGAGTGAGACACTGTCGAGAGGATCGCTGTATGTACTGTGGAAAATTAGGGCATTTCAAAGCTGACTGCCCTGCTTTATACTTGTCTTTGAGCGCCTCCCAACTACTCAAGATCCTAAGGTGAGTGAGATAACTCAATCCTCTCAGTTTTCTTCAGGATTTTCTATTCTGTCTATGCTATACTGGGGTAATAAACGGATGACTCTTCTTGCTTTTATTGACTCAGGGGCAGCGGGGAACTTCATAGACGCCTCCAAAGCTCAAACGTGAAACTTGCTCTTGACCCAGGTGATTCCTCCTCTTCGTGTACAATCTTTAGATGGTTCCCCAGTATCTCCAGGACTTATAAGTTGGCAAACTGAACTAATAAGCTTGCAAATTGGCACCACACATGTGGAAGATATCTGGTTTTATCTCCTCGAGACCCTGTTGCATCCCCTGGTACTAGGCTTTCCATGACTCCTACAGCATGACCCTAAAAATTCATGGTCCCGTAAAGAAATTTTAACTTGGGGACCCCGATGTATAAGTAGTTGCTGTCGTCTACCAGTAAGAATTGCACTCGCAGAAATGCCCCCTTCTGATGTTCCTACAATACCCCCCCAGTATTCTGACCTACAGGAAGCCTTTGATGAGCAAGAGGCCTTGGGTCTCCCACCCCAACAAATGTATGATTGTGCCATTGACCTTTTTCCAGGAATAATCCTTCCTAAAGGTCATATTTTTCCACTCTCCAATACTGAATCCGAAGCTCTGAAAGAATATATACAAGATTCTTTGAAGGCTGGAATTATACGTCCATCCACTTCGCCTGCATGTGCCGGTTCCTTTTTTGTGGGAAAAAAGGATGGCGGGCTCCGTCCCTGTATTGATTATCGCGGTTTCAATGAGATCACTATTAAGAACCGGTACCCTTTGCCTCTAATTCCAGCAGCGCTTGAGTCCGTGCATGGGGCCAAGATCTTCACCAAACTGGATCTATGAGGGGCCTATAATTTAATTCATATTCGTGAAGGGGACAAGTGGAAGACAGCATTCATGACGACCCATGGACATTATGAATATTTGGTCATGCCTTTTAGTTTGGTAAATGCCCCAGCAGTTTTTCAAACTTTTATTAATGATATTTTTCGTAATCTGCTACAAAGGTTTGTCTTGGTATACCTGGATGACATTTTAATTTTTTCTAATACCTTCCAGGATCATGTTCTCCATGTCAGAGAAGTACTCTCCCGGCTCATAAAGAATAAACTTCATGTCAAACTGGAGAAGTGGACTTTCCATGCTTCTAAGATTAATTATTTAGGTTACATCATCTCTCCAGAAGGGGTGGAAATGGACTCAAGTAAAGTCTCCGCTATTACGGATTGGCCCACACCCAAGAACCTTAAGCACATACAACGGTTTCTCGGCTTTGCAAATTTCTACAGGAGGTTTATTCGAAACTTCAGCTCGGTGGTTGCTCCAATAACTTTTTTAACTCGCAAAGGACCAAGACAAGGTAAATGGACCTCTCAAGCAGAAGAGGCATTTCAGCATTGTTGGTGCTGTTCTCTCTCAACGTCATGGAGAAAAATAGATTCTTCACCCCTGTGCCTTTTTTTTTTAAGAGGTTATCCCCTGCAGAGATTAACTATGATGTTGGTAACTGCGAGCTTCTGGCAATCAAGTTGGCATTGGAGGAATGGAGGCACTGGCTAGAGGGAGCTCATCATCCATTTTTGATATACACAGATCACAAAAACCTGGTGTATTTGCAATCGGCCAAACATCTATGTCCTCGCCAGGCCAGATGGTCCATATTCTTCACCAGATTTCATTTCCTTATCACCTACACTCCAGGCTCTAAAAACATCAAAGCAAATGCTCTTTCGCGCATCCACGACCCTCCTGAGACTGAACTGCTTCTTGAACCCATCATCCCATCTGGTAAATTCCTGTCAGCTGTAAGATGGGACATCGAAGTTATAGTTAGACGCGCCTTGGCTGGACAGACTGTACCTCCTCAGTGCCCTCTGGACAAATTATTCTTCTCAACCCCGTTAGATCATCAGTGTTACAATGGGGACATGACTACCATTTCGCCGGACACCCTAGATTCTGACATACTTTGGATTTCATCTCCAGAGACTTATGGTGGCCAACTATGGCTAAAGATGTCAAGGAGTATGTCCAGGCCTGCTCTATCTGTTCCCAAATTAAGTCTTCTTTGATGAGGACGGCATCTATTCCAGCTTCTCTTCAACCCTTACCTTTCCTCGACCATCCTTGGACCCACCTCTCAGTTGATTTTATTACTGACCTTCCACCAAACCAAGGATACACTACAGTTATGGTAGTAGTAGATCGCTTTTCTAAATCTGCCCATTTTATTCCCCTGTCTTCCTTGCCTACAGCTCGGGAACTAGCAGAGTTGTTTGTGCTGCACATCTTCCGTCTTCGTGGCATCCCTAAAGATATTGTTTCAGATAGCGGCTCCCAGTTTGTTTCCCGATTTTGGAAGGCTTTTTGTAAGTCGCTGGGAGCTTCAGTCTCGCTTACATCAGCTTACCACCCTCAAGCCAACAGTCAGACAGAGCGCATGAATCAAGAACTGCAAACCTACCTATCGGCATATATCTCCTCTACCCATGGCAACTGGGTGTCATTGCTTCCATGGGCTGAATATGCACATAATTCTTTGTCTACTTCTTCTACAGGCATGTCTCCTTTCAAGTGTGCCTTAGGTTATCAGCCACCTCTTTTCTCAGACACCCCTCCTGACTCGGAGATTCCATCTGTTCAGGAATATATCGCAAACCTGCAAAACTTCTGGAGAAAGCCTAAAGCCGCCCTGCTTCACACTGCAGCTCGGCAAAAGAATGTGGCGGACTGGCGCCGTCGAACCCTACCCAGACTTCGACTTGGACAATTTTTCTGGCTGTCTACCCACAACCTTCCTCTCAAGCAACCTTCTCGCAAGCTTGCTCCCAGGTACATTGGTCCTTTTCATATCCTCACCCAGATTACCCCAGTAACTTACCGACTGGCCTTGCCTCCTACCCTCAGGATTCACCCTACATTCCATGTTTCCCTCCTTAAGCCCTTTCACAGATCCACTCTGTCTAAACCACAACCAAAACCCCCACTGCCTCGGGAAATTGATAGACTTCCTGCCTGCACCGTTAATAAGATCCTAGATTCCCAATTGTCTCGTGGCTCCCTGCATTATCTAGTTGATTGGGAAGGCTACGGTCCAGAGAAGCATTCATGGGCACTGGAGAAGGATATACTGGATCCAAACCTGATCCGGGACTTCCATCACAACTTCCCTAATTGACCCGCTAGGACGTCAGGAGCCGCCTGTAGAGGTGGGGGTAATGTTACAATCCTTGTTTCCCGGCAACGGAGGCAGAAGAAGGCGTAGCCCAAGTTCAATTAGACAACCTATAAGAGCACGTATTCACCACCACACCTCCGTCTCATCTTGTACTTAAGCACAGTTTTTCCCTACCTCCTCACTCAGTATTGGTTTTCAGTTTGAGCTACTTTGTTGCACTATGCCTTTTTCCTCGTTGCTACTTTTTGATTACGGACTCTTGGTTCACTCCTTCGACTAGGGCTTTTTGGATTACAGCATGGCTTCGGTAACTCTCTCCCTGGTTTGGATTACAGGCTTCCCCTTTGGACTTGGTTTTGTTTCACAGTATAGATCTCCTTCAGGGTTACTTTTTCAGCTCCTGCAAGTGGGTTCATTACTTGGTTTCGGTTTCATTGGCCAAATCCCTAACAATTTTGGAGATTCACAACTGTACTTTAAAAAAAGGTGACATAGTCAAAACTATATTGAATAAGAAGTGGCAGCAATGTGATAGTGTTTAATCCCACTATGTCAAAATATGTCTGAGACTGATCTAGTTTTTTTGAACAGCCATTATCTCAGAATAGAGTGAGATAATTTACATCCAAAGGGAGCCACCACTACTCACTATTCAGAGCGGGGCAGAAGGTGGCCAGATGGAAAATAATATAGATGTAGACAGTAAGAATATTTTTTTTAAATGGAAGATTTGTGCACTGAACCTGAGAAATCAAGAAATTAACGATTTATTATACTTTTCCTGACAGTGTGAAAAAGTGATCAAATGTGATTAAACATTACATTATGCATATAAAACGGAATGTATTTGTCTTAAGCTAAAGGAAGTGATATTAATGTGGCATTATTAAGTGCTTAGATTTGTTAAAATTTAATTAGTAAGTCCATGGAATGAAGGAATTAAATTTATTTAGTTCTTGAACAAAGGTCATTACAATAGAATTGTAATTGATCCAATAATAATAACTGAGTCTGAATTACAAAATGGTGATAGGTTTGTTTTCAGTTTATAAGCAAATAAATTAGGAAACATCACACCTCAGTTGCTCAATGCAGGCATTATAAAACCATTAGCATTAATGTTTACATTGTTACACAAGGGAACGATATAATGTTAAATTACTTTATAATGGCTCCCTAATATCACCAGTCACTGTGTTTAAAAATTGCAGAAAATGTTTGAAAACCTGATAATGACAAAAGATTAGTGAACCATATCAGTGTTTAACAGTTGCATTATGTCTACCCAAGTGCATAATTTTGTTGTTAAATAGCCAGTTTTGCCATCAAATTAAAATTGACACCTGCACTTTATATACAAACTGTTTTCTATAGTTGTCTTTGCACAAGTGCTCGTATTATATCACGATAAGTAAACGATAACCAAATAAGTATGATTTACAATGCAATTTTATATTGAAAATTATGAAAGGAATTTTGGAGATAGAGGACTGAGGAAAGATGATACCACATTTCCCATGCTGTAGTCTTTTTTTCACAATGGTCATACAGTATATTATAAATTCTGTACAGTACATTATTCCACTGGATTCATTTTATGGGTTGCAGGATTGTTGGATTGTTGACTCAAGTCCACTCAACCTCAACTTCTCTTACCATATTGTGGGTACCCAGCAGCTACTGTACAACTGATTATATTCAGCAGCTATGGGGTACTGTATTGGCATGGAGTTTCCCTCCCTTGTTATTCCTAGCCCCAAATTTAGCTAGAATAAGGAAAAAAAACAACTAAACGAGTACTGTAAGAAACTAACCATTAGTACACAGGTAAGAATATATTTTCTTCCAATGACAATTTTTCACAGCTAATTATAAAAATGGAAATACAGTACATCTACATCTATGACTACATATTATTCTATGACACAAGAATACAACCAGTTGAGTAAGACATTTGTATTATTGTGGAAACATTCCACTTGATGGTGTGACGAGGTCCTTATTGACAACTTTCATTATTTCACCCAATTTTAATTATAACACAATATACATATACATTATACATAATGAAAAGCATACCCTATGGGTCACATTTGAGACATTCTACATGGCCTGTTTTGGGCTTGTTCAGTCTCACCAGCTTCTTCTGAATTGAGTCAAGTGTTAGCCATGAAAACCCATAAGAAGGAAAACATTTTACATTCATGTTTTGTATTCATAAATAAAATACTTGGGTCTTGTCTGTATTACTAATTAATAATTTATCTAAGATTAATTATTAAACCTGGATAAAGTATGCAACAGTGAGGGCAATTACTTATTTAAGCATTTATTATCTTATTTATGTTAATCATACAACAATAAGCATGCTGGAGCATTCTGTATAATATCTACTTTCTCTTCATTTGATAACAGTGCTCAGGATTGTTGATACATTCAAAAGGTCTTAACAATATGAAGTATAAAAGCTTTCTAGAAATATATTTTACAAATATTTATCAAATATTATTCATAATTATTTGATTAAATTTAAACTAACTCTGATACCCTCTAGTTGGTTAAAGAAATTCAGTTTTAGCATTTTCAATTGAGATATGTGAAGACTAAATATTTCTGCTGGTGAACTTTCATGATGATTACTGAATGAAACACAAAAGAGCAGGTTATGAGCACAGTAGGGCAGTAACATTCTTTGTGGGGGTGTAGAAAATTTACTGGCACTTCAAAAGGATCATAGAGTGCAGACTTCTGCAAAAACATTTTAAAAAAGCAGCTATTTAGAAGCAAGGATGTGAGAATTTGCCATTGTTATAGTAAATAGTATTTATATTTGACCTGTTTTTAGTAAATCCAGTACCAATGTTTGAAAACAGACAGCAAGAGATGTTTTTCAAAACATAAAGAAAGATGTCTATATATATACTGTAATAAGCATCAAGAAAAACTTTTAATTTTAAAAACATTTTAATTTGGAAAAGAGCTTCAGATGAGACTAAATTGTGTTTCTCTCTGAAATTAAATACTTTCAGTGACTAGGCTTATATTTGAATGCAGTCAATTAATCTTCTTCCAGAGGCTATAGTTAGATCTGAAAGAATCATACTTGCATGACTCTTCATGTGCTATACAGTACTGTATGAACTGAACATTCATGACTGAGCATTCCATTATTGCGAGAGTTGGTTGGACACATGTGATAGTGATTAAACCTGTTAGCTATTAATCCTGATGAAAATCAAAAAAAGAAAAACACATAAAGGAAAAGATTTATAATGCATATCAAGAGGGACAGTTTCTTTGTGCCAGGTGTAATGAAAGGAATGGCACACAATCCTGCTAGACAGCAATTGCAACCTGGTGCAAAGCACATGTTGCAGATGTACGGCTTATATTATTATTATTAATAATAATAATAATAATAATAATTGCTTACACTTATATAGTGCTTTTCTGGACACTCCACTCAAAGCGCTTTACAGGTAATGGGGACTTCCCTCCACCACCACCAATGTGCAGCATCCACCTGGATGTTTGCAACAGTGGCCAGACATGGCATGCTATTAGCCTGCAACTCTGTAGATTCTCTGTTGATTAATCATGTTGATAGCAACTGTTAATCACATAATAAATTTACCTAATGTCATGTATACTCAATAAAATGTGAGTGCACCTGCTACTAAAAAGATTCTGTCATTTTCCTGTTAATTGCTGTGTGAATTTAGTTATAAGTGATATGTTTCTTTTGCTGCTCAGTATATTTTCTCCAGTGAGTCATCTAACATCTGTCCTAAAATTAATGACTAGAACCACAACCTGTTAAGCTAAGATCTTGATGAGTTTCCATAGTGATTCTTTAGCTTCTAAGCTTAATGTTTCAGAATGGGCTGTAAAAACTATGAAAGCCCAGGTGTTTTTGATTAGTCAGGTAAAACAGAAATTCTCAGAAACAAAGCCGCTTTGCAAGGCCTAATGAAGAGTTTACATAACATTGATTTTGGTGTTTAGGTGACCCAACTATCTGTTACAGTTTTGTTGTTAAACTGTCAATCATAAAGCTTGAGTGTTTGCCTACTTATTCATTGTAAAATAGTTTCTCAGAACTAGATTGTTTTACTTTGTATTGTTTTTGTTTGCTTATTCATTTTCATAGCATTCGAGAATTTATTGTCTTTGTTTGAAATTACAGTGGCATTAAGCAAAACGTTCTTGAACCATTGAGTACATTGAACCAAATCAAGTACTGTATATTAACATTATATTAACATATTAACAGAATGCATTTATGAGAACTTATATAAACATACCAATAGTTATTAAAGACATATTAAATACATTTTCAGTACTATAAAATACTTCTATTATTTTCTTCTTCCTATATACTGTAAGTATTTTGTATGAACTTACTAGACCATGGTAAATGGAGAAAACCTTCTCAACACATAATTGTATCTTTTAAAGTGTTGGAAGCGAATATAACGCGGTAGTGAAAAAAAACGAATGCAGTTTAAAAAAATGGGACAATTGATACAGAGTTTATCCTCATTTGACTTTAGTTTCTTGAACGAATGCCAGGAAAGAATCCTTGGACTTTCTGTATTGTTGCCATCTAGTGGACAAAATATTAAACATTTCGAGTTATATCGTTTATGATTTTTTTAGTTTCAGTGTTAGTAGTTTGAAAGTAAATGTACAATTATATAAAAATATAGGAGAATAACATTCTTAAATTAAAATTATAATTTAAAAAGATAAACACATTTTTTTCACTAGCATGTTATCTCATCGAAAGAGATTGTGTAGAATGATTCTGATTTAGTTTCACTATAAAGCACAGAGAAAAACTAAGCTGATGTTTTATCTTTTTTTCTTGATTCAATTTATTTCTCATTCCAGAAATAAAATAGAGAACTTTTGGCATGGTTTAGTGTTGACCTTTATTCTGTCAAATGGCAATATGAACTGAAGGACCAGTGCCATTCAAATACCAGTAGACAAAGGGAAAGGTTCAGTAACGGAACTGGTTTAGGAAAAAAGAATTGTACTAGTACTTGTGTCATATGTCTACTTTCAAAATGGCTGGAATAATAGCAGTGCTAGAAAGAGATGCATCCGAGGAAGAGAATTTGTAGAGTATAGCCAGTGCTTCCATAAATGGTGTACAGGGGGATTTCTGTTATATTTTATTTGTGACATATATATATATAGAAGGCTTATTTATGTTTGCATTACAGCTATTAAAATATGACTTGTGTTCCTATAGTGCCCCCAAAATATCTTTTGTCACCATTAATGCAAGGGATTTCTGCATGTGTGTTCATGATTAAACACAGATAAACTGTGTGCTAAATGATCAATCTACAACTCAAGAAGTTTATCAGATAAATTCCTGATGAAGGTGATAATATGTTGTGAATTAATAGTCCAGATTTACCGCATGAACTATAACTATGAATGAAAAAAATGAATACAAATGGATCAAGTTAAATAGTATGGTATGTTCTATTTAATATGTACAGTTTTTGGGAGTGTGCAACATTTATTGTATTAGCAAGATCACAAGAACATGACTTTAAAGAGGTTTACTGTTGTGTCATACAATACTGTGACACTAGAGGCCACTCAAGGAACTGTTCTTTAGATAGTTCATGCACAGGAAGTGGAAGACAAAAGAAAAGAAAGAGTTGGCTGATATGTACAGCATGGACTGTTCGATAAACAGTGCTAAATAAAACTGGCTTGTCTCTGAGCTCACATCCTGTTATTTTGGCCAAAACACAACTTATTGGCAATGAGGTTGTCTGTCCTTGCTCCGTTATCTAGTATTTGAGGCAGGTCAACAGGTCTCTCGAAGGTTCTCATCTGCAACTACGCAACTACATGGTATGTTTCCATGCCAACTCTGCTGGAGTCCACCTGATGGCCCCAGTGACACTTTCTTTCTTCCTTCCACAACGGCCTGCTATGGGGGATTCCAGGAGTAGTCCCAAGTGTGGCATCCTATTCTGAGAGCCCCTTTCCCATCACCGAGGAATTTCTCCCCATTAATGTTAGAGGGCACTGCATTTCCTTCAGTCTCAGAGCCCTCAAAGCAGAAGACTCCAGGACAAATGCTGGGAAACTATCTTCATCTTATTCCACTCCAACACCAACGTAACAGGAAAAACTGCAGGGGGATCCTCAGGAAAATGGATTGCTTTTCTTTTGATTTTTTTGCAAACATTTCACAGTAAATCAGAATGATAACTGGGAGAGAGAACTGCACCATTTATTTGAAACCAACATCAGAATGCAGCAATCGTCTTTGCACTTAATTGCCACCAGCCCCTTTGATTAACAATAGCATCCAGTGTTGGGGTGCTGACATCTTTACTCACACTCATGTATAAACTCCAATAACATGGTCACCCATGGAAGAAGCTGAATTCAAGGGTAAAATATGAAAATCTAAGTTCTTTCAGTCCTGTTCTGGCAGCCCCCAAGGCAGGAGTTGCCTAATGAGTCTTCTTTAATCAACATTCAGAAATGTAGTAATGATCCAAGGCTAAAGACACGACTGTATTTTGAAATCCCTCCTCTGGATTTAATTACCTTGAACATAAGCTTCCTGCAACATTGTTATAATCTTATTAACTATGCAAGAATATTTGAGCACTCCTCCACAGAACATTTCAAGTTTCTTCTGCTTGCACAGCCTGGGATGAGGTAGAGTTATAGCTTAACAGTAACCACACTCTTGAAATATTTAAAGGAAAAGCCAGATGTTTCCCAGACAAAAAGTCTTTATTTTCATTACATCTGACTGTTTTCAGAATGTTCTTTCTTTAGGTGCATTTGTGAGAGGTTCAGATAGTCTCTCTGACAGTCTTACAGGGCCCTGGTGTGTAGTGTGTCTAGCCTCTATTAGACACCTCACACAGCTGTTACAAAGGAGATGTCAGGTGTCAGGTAACAGCATCATAAGGATCGACAGCTGCCTCCTCTCAGATAGTAAATTGATAACTGCATATCAATGTTCTAATAGAGACTGCAATAACTAATCAAGAGCATTGCTTATTGTGGTCTCCTAAACTTTACGTTATTCAGTTTGATGTAAACTATGTATTGTTATTCTATTGTAAAGACAATCTGTGATTAATCTTAAACTACAAGGTACCAGTATTAGATAACCTCATAAACATTTTAATCCATCTGCTGCTCCATTCAACCTAAGATACCAGGACCACAGAATGAAAACCAACTCTAAAGCAGAAAAGATTCATCATTTGTCTTCACAAAAGGGATGACAATTATTCCTCCTGAGAATTAGCCTTCTGTTGATGAAAACCAAACAAGAAATAAGAATGTCTTGATGATATAGTGGTATTGTCACAGTCATCATCCCTCCTCCAGACAGCGCTCCTACCTTTTTGTATTATGATTAGTTTAAGTACCTTCACCTGTGTCTTGTCCCCCTTTTTGTTATTTAAGCCAGGCATCTCTGCAGTTCCGGGCTCAGCTTTGGAAGACGGACATCTGAAGGCCCACCTACCACCGGGCTCAGGAGTAGCCCGAGGACATAGACCTTTTCTCCAGACGTCCTAACCTCTGAGTCCGGAGCTCGGAGCACCTTGTCCCATTGTGTTTTTAATCTTCTGTGTTCCTGGTTCCACTTCCCCGTTCCCTATTTTTACCTGTCTCCATATGGATGGACCTCTCAGCTTTTTGGATTTTGGACCGTGCCCTGATTACCCCTACAGGACTTCCTTAGACTCGCTTCCCTACTGTACCAACACCATGCCCCCCGAGGACCAGATCGCTGCAGTCATCACCCCCTGTCTGTCTTCCCAAACTGGTCCTGCTATGTCTGCCCTGATGGCCTTCTCCAGAAAAGTTAACAGGACTGACAGCTCTAACTTTTGAAAATGGATATCAAACTGTCTTAAGCCTTGATGGAGCCTGCTAGTAGGTTTTACATGCTGAACTGTGACCATTACGCTTGCTTGAGCACAGATGCTTTCCCCCCCTGTACTTACCCCAAAATGGTGAATGTTTACACTAAACTCCAATGAGAAAGGAAGGTTTCTATTTCCTAGAGTTACATCAAAGACAGGAGGGGGAGGGTGTGGAGAAAGGTATATATAAGCTGTGTAGAGCCATATCCCCTTTGAGCTACGATAAGTACTATAACTATTATGGTCCTTATTGTGGTTCCTTGTATGCATACAATAAAGCTTGGCTGGACGAACGAACACTTCAGGCTTGAATTTTTTTGTTTCATCAGCCTTATACTTGTGATGACAACCCAGTCTAGACACTTTATGGAGAAAGATGATCTAAGGTGAAGTCCACATAAAAAGAGCATGGTGCAGATCATCCATTTTGACTAAAACATTTCAATCTGTATGGGTAGCAAAATTACCACACACAAAGCAAATGTTTTAAAAAAATCTACATATAATGCATCCAGTTGTAAAATGTATCCAAAGTGGCTTACTGTACATTTTTTATAATTTGACATCTTACTGGAGCATTCTGAGTGAAGTACTTTGGTACAACAGCATTGCTCTACTTGGCATGTCAACTCACAGTCTTCTATTTAATTTAAAGCCAGCATATTAATCAACTACTCCACATATTTGCTAACGATGCACAATATATACTGTATATTTATATGTATTTCTCTCTGTATGGGTTTTCTGGACTTCCCTCCATTTCAATAATTATTTGTTTTTGTCTTGTCAGTATCCACTGCTGTTTTGGTTGACTTTAACATCATGTGCTAGATTTCTTCGGATACAGGGTAAATCACATTAGGTAAAAGAAAGGAAAACATATGTTTGAGCAAGTTAGGGCTCTTCCTCCCCTTCCTGTTGCATTGCTCCACAGAGACCCCTCAAGGAAATCCTCTGTGGAAGAATGGGGCGTCAAAACTCTGTGGAAGCTAGACTCAGGCCAGTGAGTGCTCTGTATCAGCTTCAAGCTAGACATCAACAACTGCTTCCCTTCACATTCCCTTTTCATTACATTAAGGAAAGTGTTGATTAGTGTTCCATATTTGTTACTTATGATGTTTTTAAAACATTTAAAAAATGGTCATTTCTCCCACAGAGCCTCAACACAAAAATTATTGCAGAGAAACCTGCCTTTTTTGTCAATAATCCTAATTCATGTGACTGGGAACATGCTTTACTTACAAATAAAAATAGTATTGAATAATACTTTATGTCTGTCAAGACTCAATTGGGGTGTAAATCCTTGTTTTTTAGAGAAATGAAAAATGTCGATGTATAGCTATATTTCTCCTATTAAGGCACATAATATTCCTCAGCAAACAAAAATGCCAACACCGAGGGAATTAGTCCAAATGGAAAAAACGCAAACACAGCTTCTCTTTTCCCACTGTTTCTCCAGAGTCACATTTACAAGCCACATGATGCTGCATTTGCAGTCCAAATAACTGTTAAAAAATTTAAGAAAAAACATCCCACATGAGTGCAAATAAGAACCATAGAGAAACTCTTTAAACCAGCCCTGAAAATAGACATTTAAAACTTCATGAGAACCTAAGCAAAAACAACTTCAGAGATCTCTATAGCAATTAATCTGCCGAGTCCAATCAAATATTTAGAAGATCACTAACGGAAAGGGGGTGTAAAGAATGTAAAGCAGGAAAAGCCTTTACTGGCTGTAGACCACTTGTAAAAAGAAAACTGCTTGGGTAAAAGAAGAGAAAAAAACAATGAACAAATGTTATTATGGTCTTATACAGTATATGATGTTATCAATAGGGGCTGGCTCAATGTGTATTATTTTAGATGAATTTTAAAACCTGGACTTAAAGTGTGCGAGAATTCAAGGGTGCAGTTATCAAAAGGGTAATTGGACACCCTAGCATGACATCACTCGTTCATTCCGCTTTGATAAGTTAGAACATTAAACGTCACTATTCCTCGAAGAATTGTTGATAATTCCCTTTGGCAAAGCCTGCTCTGATTCAAACTTCAGAATTGACTAATGTGACACCTTAAATAAAGTGGTCTGGAGATTATAATTTGAAATTTCTAGGTGGTGAAAGTGTTTATGTTAATTATTATGTATAATATCTTTATATAAGTATAAAAAGATATACTTATTTGAATGCACAAGACAAACAGTTCTCCAGAGCTTACAAGGTTTATTAAGTAAAAAGGGATATTATTCATAGCCTGTTAAAGAAAATATTCCAGCAGTTTCTCAAGACATAGGTAATACCCATTGACTGAAAAATTGCTAATGTAGTGCCATCCCACCACATTACAGATAGGATAGACATAACCCAGGGTGATGAAACTGAGCCAAGTAATTATAGAATTATAGATATATGTAGAGTGTTAACCGTTTTAATTTACAGTAACACTTAGGATTTGGAACAGTAAATTGCAAGAGCTCTTTGACAACTCTTAGGAATCAATTAAACATAATTTACAGTTTCAAACAGATTCTCAATATACAGTATGTAATTAATACAGAATAACACAAATATTTATAATAATTTAATACACAAAAACATGTATAACAACCAACAGACACTTTACAATAAATGTAATCATTCATTCCTGGTTTACAAAGATCAGAATTAATAACTTCAGAGTTAAAAGATACAGACTGTAATGTGTTATGGTCTATCTTGTATATTGAATAAGTCTCATATAATGAAATTGCATTCATATTTTCAGGTACAAGTAAATATGCATTTACTATCATTAACTAAACAAATAACTCAACTCTTGAGAATTGGAATGTGAATAAAGAAGTTTAATACTCATAGGTCATGACCAAATGTCATTGATGAGTTTAAACTTCTCGCTGAGACGGGAGAACTGGCTGACATGGTCTGACTTGTCAGCTGCTAGCTCTGTAGAGGGAGTGTTCTAGTGCAAAAACAAAAGAGGAAAAGAGCTTTGCCTAGCATTGCTGGGGAGCATTGCAAGGAAGTTAACATTACGCTGAACTTCTGTCTATAAAAGTCTGTGCACAATCATATGGGTCTGGCTGCAAGTGAGACAGATGGGGAGAATTCCATTCATCTGTTACCTTCTTACTGAATATACTAGGATATTCAGCATGTTGACAAAGAATAAGTCTAACTGTCTTATGTCACTGAACAATTGAAAATAGTGCAAACACAACATTTTTTTCTTTTCTTCTGTTTGTGAAAGAATAACTTGAGCAGAATTCTATGTTTGCCTGATGTCCATGACCTTGATAATCTCATTTTCTTTCCCCACCATTTAATAATTTTTAAATGTTATATCCTGATGACAAAAGCTCTTTAAATACAGATTCACATAATTTTTAGTTTTTAGTTGAATAACAGTTTTTAAATATCTCACATATGAAGAGGCATCGCTCCAATTGCAGTGCCCACAATAAACAAGAGAGGGCTCAGCAGTACTCTAGTTTGACATAGGGAACAATAACACACTTCATAATTCTTATGTTAATTCTTATGATAATATGAACATACAGTATCTGTCATAATTCCTTTTTTACTTTTATATGTCATGAATTATTTAATTTCTAAAATATACATCACAAAGCTGACTGAGGAGAACTGTTTTAATGTACATACAAGTTCTTCTCAGGAAAGTTTAGGCAACAACGAAACTATAAGAAGCATACAAATGAATCTAAAAGTAAACACTGGCTTTTTAAGGGAGACCTTAGGATGAAAGGGCTTATCTTTTAGCATGATGATATCACAAAATACACAACCAAACTAAACCCAAATTTCTTCAGTCAAATATTAGAACAATAACGGCTTGAAATTGACGTTAATCTCACTAATTCCCAGGTCACGAAAAGTGTTTGACAGATGAAAAAATTTAGGTTCACACTTGATGTTGTACTTGTCTGGACAGTGGTTAAATTAGTCACTGATGCAACTAAAATGTATTTTTGGGCCAAATTACAGCAGCATCTGGAAACCTGTGTTTCCCCTTCTTCATAGAATATTTAGGTCTTGCTGATACTCAAAACCTAAAGCTCAAATTGCAGCCTAAGGTGAGAATGAATAGGTTGTATAGCAGAGACTTACTTCAAGCAACTCGACAAGGTCCCAAAAAACACAAACTTATTCACATACATCTAAAGATTTGTAGGAGGATCTCACCGTAGTCACTTCCCTTAACAACAACAGCTTCCACCTGCTCCAAGCTCTGTCAGCATATTTTCGTTTTTGATTTTTCATTGCAGGTTCAGTTGACATGTAACTTGTTTCACACATGAATGCGTTCAGTTTGAGAATTCATGTTTTCATTTAAATTATTCACTTTAAAAAATTTGTATGTACCATCTGAAATACAATAAAATGAGTCATCATTGGAGGGGTTGAATACTTTTGCAAGGCGCTGTATAATCTTAATTAGAATTTCATGGCAATTACCTGAGGACTTCTCAGCACAGATGTCAGCAAACTGAGAAATGTTTTATTTTTATGCAGTCTTCTGCATCCAGCTGCAAATTTCCTTATGGGCTGCATTAACTTAGTATGAATTCATGATTTTTATAGCCATTTTTTCCAAAAGACAACAGGTATATACTGTATGCTGAAAAAAGAAAAGCAACACCACCTCCTCCACACTCTGGCCATCCTGTCTGCGTGGAACAGGCTGAAGAGTGACTCATCTGTGAAGAGGACCTGATGCCACTGCTGATGAGTCCATTGCAGCCTCTGTCTGGCCCAAGCCAGTCAGGTGATACATCTAGAAGGCGTGACCAGAGGGCCTCTGACAGGTCACCTTGCTCCAAGGCCAGCAGCATGGAGCCTCACTGTCCTGTCACTGATGTGGGCATTGCATCTACCAGCAGTTTCAGCAGCAGTACTGGTGGCAGATCTGAAACGATCTCTCAGATGGACCAGTCTGATGTGTCAGTCCTGCTCTGGTGTGGCCAGTCGAGGGCGACCAGATCTTGGACGGTCACCTGTCCTGCCGGTCTGCTGAAACCTTCTCTGCAGTCGGGACACAGTGGAGTGGCTTACTCCATAGTTTCTGGCAATGCTGTGTAGTGGCAATGCTTATTAATAAGACAGAATTAATGTTTCTGTGCTTTCCTAAATGAGGCCCCATCTCTCTTCCTCGTCTCTGTGGTGCTTGCCACAGAGAGGCATTCATGCTGGAATGTTTTTTACTAATAAGGAGCAGCTCCCAAATGGGGATACGCCCAGCCATGCCTGGCTATCATGATGAATGGCCATTCCTGGTCCCTATCTGTCTATAAGATTCTTTTGCACATCTGGATTGCAGTCCTAGATGTCAGAGGTCATTATTACTCATCCCTAGAAGTGACCAACCAATCAGGAACCTGCAGGGCGTGGTAACACCACGTGGGTCTCAAATGCCTGCCAAACTCTCAACCAATCATCACCTGTCTTGGTTCTGGTTTAAAAGGCACTGCAGACCTCAGAACTATGCTCCTCCGTCCACTCGTGCTCTAATTCAGACTCAATCACATGACTGCGAGCACTGTTGTCTGAGTGTATGAGACTAGCAACTTTGTTCCAAGAGTGAGCCAGAGGATGCCTGTACGTACAGACAGATCTGCCTGAGGTTTTGCCGCAGAAAACTTTTGCGAATCGCTAGCACTGCCCGCCACATCCGCCTGATCAACGGAAGCGTTAAGGTTGGACCCAAGTTTCTTCCCCCAAAAGAGTGACTTGCTCGGACCCACGGTCACCCTCTGTGCATAGAGACTTTTTACTAATCAGCTGGACTACTAGTAGGTCCCTGGGAGGGACACTGTCTGGTGTGTCGCTGACAGCAGAAATCTCTCCTCATAATTTCTGCTACTCAAAACTACACCAGGACTGGCACCAAGCCAGAATTGTGCCAATTGGATGTGCTGCAACAGAGCCTGCCAGTTGGCCTTTTGTGTCCGTGCACCGGGAAATACGAATCCATATCTGGATAAGTAACCCAATATTCTACATTGTATCTCGAGAATTCAATTCTATCTCAAGAAGGGTTGATATCAATTTAATTTGTATGAGTAACATATTCACTTATGAGTAGCTAAGTTAGAATTCATGTTCATGAGACTGATTAATGAAACAGTATAGCTGAACGGTATACTGAAGCATATTATTTTTTTGTATTTCTTCGTGATTAATCTATATACCTTGCATTTTGATAACCCTCACAGTAAGGTCTGCCAACTGTATCCAGGCAGACTGTTATATGTTTTATATGCACAATGTATGTATTAATAAATGTATCTCATGTATTGGAGCCGTGTGTGTGCATTGCTGACTGTTCCTGATGATTGATTGTCTAATAGCCATAAAAGAATCACCTCGTGGTTTACTGCTACAATTAATTAATTGTCCCAGTAAATTCACAAACCTCCTACAGCTGGCACATGACATGCTTGTCTGCAGCATGCCAATGGCCCTCTCCCTTGCTTCTGGTGACATTAGAGGCATTCGGGAATGCACAGAAAACTGTGGCTTTTTTCTTGCATTGACTTAAGCTTTGAAATAAGGCCTATTTAAAGGTGACCTGATCAGGCATTGTTCGACTTGGACCTCTTTGGGTAAAAGTGCACCTAACGACCTTCTGTATGATTGGCAAGTTGCAATGCCTCACTGCACAAGCTACAGCTATTGCTGGTCTGAGGGCTTAAAACAAATTGACAACTTTTTGTGAAAGTACATAAGCTATAACTATACTATTCTCATTCCAGAAAATGTTTCTTTTTTCCATCAGTACTGTATATACGGTATATGTAAATCCTAATTCCAACCCTTACCCTAATACCAGCTATAACTCAAACTGGTAGCACATGGTCTGATGAATGTTGTGACAATTGTTATGTGTTATTATGATTACTTATGATCCTGTTGATCTTTGAAGGTCCTTGGCTGGCTAGATAAAACCACATTCAAATGAAAAGCAGCTACAGTATACTTGATATACTGTACTGTATATGATCTCATGATTTATCAGTATACAGTGGTGTGAAAAAGTGTTTGCCCCCTTCATGATTTCTTATTATTTTGCATGTTTGTCACACTGAAATGTTTCAGATCATCAAACAAATTGAAATATTAGACAAAGATAACACAAGTAAACACAAAATGCAGTTTTTAAATGACGTTTTTTATTACTAAGGGAAAAAGAAAATCCAAACCTACATGGCCCTGTGTGAAAAAGTGATTGCCCCCTAAACCTAATAACTGGTTGGGCCACCCTTACCAGCAACAACTGCAATCAAGCGTTTGCGATAACTGGCAATGAGTCTTTTACAGCGCTGTGGAGGAATTTTGGCCCACTCATCTTTGCAGGATTGTTGTAATTCAGCCACATTGGAGGGTTTTCGAGCCTTAACCGCTTTTTTAAGGTCATGCCACAACATCTCAACCGGATTCAGGTCAGGACTTTGACTAGGCCACTCCAAAGTCTTCATTTTGTTTTTCTTAAGCCATTCAGAGGTGGACTTGCTAGTGTGTTTTGGATCATTGTCCTGCTGCAGAACCCAAGTGCGCTTCAGCTTGAGGTCACGAACACATGACTGGACATTCTCCTTCAGGATTTTTTGATAGCAGAATTCATGGTTCCATTTACCACAGCAAGTCTTCCAGGTCCTGAAGCAGCAAAACAGCCCCAGACCATCACACTACCACCACCATATTTTACTGTTGGTATGATGTTCCTTTTCTAAAATGCTGTGTTACTTTTACACCAGATGTAATGGGACACACACCTTCCAAAAGTTCAACTTTTGTCTCGTCAGTCCACAGAGTATTTTCCCAAAAGTCTTGGGGATCATCAAGATGTTTTCTGGCAAAACTGAGACGAGCCTTTATGTTCTTTTTGCTCAGCAGTGGTTTTCGTCTCGGAACTCTGCCATCCAGGCCATTTTTGCCCAGTCTCTTTCTTACGGTGGAGTCATGAACACTTAACTGAGGCAAGTGACGCCTGCAGTTCTTTGGATGTTGTTGTGGGGTTTTTTGTGACCTCTTGGATGAGTCGTCGCTGCGCTCTTGGGGTAATTTTGGTTGGCCGGCCACTCCTGGGAAGGTTCACCACTGTTCCATGTTTTCGCCACTTGTGGTTAATGGCTCTCACTGTGGTTCGCTGGAGTCCCAAAGCTTTAGAAATGGCTTTATAACCTTTTCCAGACTAATAAATCTCAATTACTCTGTTTCTCATTTGTTCCTGAATTTCTTTGGATCGCAGCATGATGTCTAGCTTTTGAGGATCTTTTGGTCTACTTCACTTTGTCAGGCAGGTCCTATTTAAGTGATTTCTTGATTGAGAACAGGTGTGGCAGTAATCAGGCCTGGGTGTGGCTAGAGAAATTGAACTCATTACCTTTGATGATCGATTTCCAATGAAAAAATTAACATTATGGAAGCTTGCCATGGTGAAGTTATTTTGGTATTTTCACACTTTTACTGTTGTTGTACTTTGTTTGCTGTGGTTTTCAACCATGTCTCCATTGTTTTCGGCATACTTTACAAGAATGGTCCATGGAATCCCAGAATAAACTCTAATAAATGTTAAGGAATGTTTACTTCTAAGGAATGTTTATTTATATTGTAATTTCACAAAATAAAATCTATTGAATTTTTTTGCAAATGCTGCTCTGAGGTAATTATAAACTGTACCTACTGTGTGTTGCTCAATATATTTTTTAAGGTGAGGAAGTTATTTAGAGTTCATTTCTATATAGACTAAGGCAATATACAATAGAGTTTTTGCTTTGTGTTCTGTTGCCTAGCTCACTGATCATGTAACCCAGTTAACAGACTTTAGAAAAATGGTTAAATGGCTTGCCTATAGTTTATATAGCAAATTACTGTCTTGAGGGCTAAAGATGGTAAATTATAACTGTATAATCTTTTAAAATGAATTAATGTATGACATAAAAATAACACTTTATATGCCCCTTAGATTAAATTAATAATAATAATTGCATAAACTGATATAGCGCTTTTCTGGACACTCCACTCAAAGCACTTTACAGGTAATGGAGACTCCCCTCCACCACCACCAATGTGCAACACCCACATGGATGATGCGACGGCAGCCATAGTGCGCTAGTACACTCACCACACATCCGCTATCAGTGGGGAGGAGAGCAGAGTAATGAAGCCAATTCATAGATGGGGATTATTAGGAGGCCATGATCAGTAAGGGCCAATGGGAATTTTGCCCAGGACACCAGGGTTACACCCCTACTCTTTTTGAGAAACACTCTGGGATTTTTAATGACCACAGAGAGTCAGGACCTCGGTTTTACATCTCAGCCCAAGGACGGCACCTTTTTACAGTATAGTTTCCCCATCACTATACTGGGGCATTAGGACCCACATGGACTGCAGGGTGAGCACCCCCTGCTGGCCCCACTAATACCTCTTCCAGCAGCAACCTTAGTTTTTCCCAGGAGGTCTCCAATCTAGGTATTGACCAGGCTCACACCTGCTTAGCTTCAGTGGGTGGCCAGTTGTGAGTAGCAGTGTGCTGGCTGCTGGCTAAATGTTAAAAAAATCCAAAACATTGCCCACATACAGTACTATGGGAGATGATCATGACTGAGTAAACAGAAATAAATCGTGTATTGCTGCTACAAATTTGCGATACAATGCCCAGAGTATGTATACAGTAGCTGTGATTATTAACAAGCGGGGGTATTCTTATTGAAACAGTCTCTGAAAAGCCTGTGAAACATTGTTACCTTTTCTTTTGAGAAAGTTCTATGCAGATTAATTTAAATAATGTATGTATCTCTGATCTAAACCGTTTCTTTTTGCTGCTTATTTCCATCTGTGTGTATTTTCTAAATACTCCTTCATTTACCTGTTCTTTTTTTCTGTTTTATATAATGTAGCGTTTGCAGGTTCTTTTTCAGAATTAAAGAACAGTGGAGACGCGATTAACCAAGCACTGACTTTATTTAACAACCACACCAAAACCAAACACAGGATCTACACACACATGACGAGACTGACGAACACGTACACACATTTAGGGTGGTAATTACCTAACAACACACTCTACTTTTACAGGACTACACAGGGCACTAGAATTACTAGGACATTATTTACACAGGTAGGGTCAGCCGCTGGTTATCGTGCTGACCCTCAGACTCTTCCCGGCTACCACTCCCAGCATGCCCAGCGGTACTACGAGCGCCTAGGGGCGCTTCCTCCTCACCACCAGGCGAGGGTGTTACAATATACTACATGTTTTTTTTTTTGCTAGGGAGGCTGTTTTTATGCTATACATTTGTGAGAAACGTTTTGAATGTCTGCTTTTGGATATAATATCGCATCCATGTATTATTAAGTATATTAGTATTATGTAAATTATTACGTATGTTATGCAACAATTGAACATTGTTTTTACAGTTTTTATAGGGTTATATATGTAAACAGTAAATATTACTTTATAATTAAATTTAACTTTATTTAAACCCTCCAAACGGAGTAATTGCCACGTGGAATATTAAGTTATTTAAATAACGTGTATCAATCCAAAGAAGAAACAGAGATTAACAAATTAAAATATAACACATATAAAATAGTGCTATGGGAACTTTAATGCACTTGATGTTTGAGAAATCGACAAAAATTCCCTTTCCTAAACACGCAAGCGCAGTGTTAAGGGCATCCAGGTAATTTCCAACAGAAGGCATAAACAGAACTGCTATTCATCAAAAGACAAATCTCTGTACTGTATATGTACTCAGCGATTTCACAGGGCCAATCAACTGCTGTTTTCAGTGCTGAGCAACCGTGTATGATCATCACACAGAATGTATCGCCAAACCCACCATTTTCTCGATCCCCCAATCCCATTCAAACTGAGATTTACGGTCAGCCCACTTGTGATACCACACCAACCAGCGATTAAATCAGCGATTAAGTCAGACACAGATCCCGCAGTCCTATTTCTCTATTGGTTTATTTTCTTGTCTACAATATCGGGTGACAAAGCATGTGATTTCACCCTGTCTGCTGTCACACATCATAACGTGAAGGGCAGCATATACTGTACAGCGGACCGGTGTTTGACCAGGAGGTTAAATACTGTATCATTCTTAAAGGTATGGAACAATATTTCACTGCCTAAGCAACAGAAGTGGAAGAGGTTTATTTACATACAGTATTTGTATTGGTTTAAAATGGCTTCGTGATTATGAATGCGATTGCACGAATAAAAAAACAACAACTAATAATCATTGGGTTTTATGATAATATAGAAAGAAATATGGTTATTCAGATTTATAACAGTCTAAGACTAGTTATTGTTTTAATAAACACATAAAATAATAATTATTAGAAAAGATGCTACATCTGTTTAGTATCTGGGTTGTCTAGGTGCTGTGAATGATTATACAGTAATTTAATGTAGTTTTTTATTTAATTTTGTTAGAAAAAAGGAAAATGTGGAATACTGATGAAATACCTGGGGTAGATCTTTTTTTATACCTATCAGAAATCTCTTGAGCATCTTCTAAAGGGAAAGCTTTCACAAAACAGATGTGACACATGTAACACTAGGGCTGCAGTATACAAGGTGCTGTATTTGTCTGCATGAAATCCAGGTTTGTCTCAGCAGCAGTAACATTAACCTACTTGATCTACATACTGTATACTTTAGAGATTTGTTAAAATTGTGTTTTATGCCATTATTTTGCAACTTTTAGGTTATTTGATGTGATGTTCTAAGTATCTTTCTGAACAGTTGAAATGGCAAAGTAAACAGTGGAAAATAATTATGGATGTGCCTAACTAAAAACACACAAGGGTTGTTTTAGTCTTTCAGGGGGTCACAAAACAGTAGGAATTATCTGTGCATTCATTCTTAAGTAAAACAGCACATCGGAAGTACAGTAGTTTGCTGCAGTTTTTGGAAGTGATTACTTTTTTTACTGTGGGGGGGAAACATGTATTTACACAACATTAGTTTGTTGTCAGCCTTTTTTCTTCAGGAGTTTTGTTCCTGCATTGATCTTTGTAGTTGATTTTCATTACCATTATATGCAAATCTGTGAATTCATTTTTGAATTTGGAAGCCCTTCTGCATACCTTTTATATTGATAACTGTACAGTGGGAAAGTCTGGTTTGAGCATTTGTAAGCATTTGTTCTAAACAGTTTCTTGCAGAAGGAGAAACTTCTAAAGTAGCAAGAGGTTACATACTGTATTGAACATACTGTATACAGAAAAATACAGAGTTACAAACTGTATTGAAATTAAATAGAAATTGTGTTTTGACTCACAATGACAAATTACTTATTGATCTCAATAATATGGTATTACTGCTTGAGACCATAACGTAACTTTTTGGAACAGATTATACTGTAGGTACTTTTTTATTATAATTGACAGTTTTTAACTACATTAGGTACATTTTTCTTGGGTAAAAGTATTTGCAGAGGATTTGTTTGTACATATTGTTGCAGGGACACAATGGGAAGTCTATCAGATGTTAGCCTCCTGACTACAAAACTTCAGAACACTCTCATCAGCTACAACAGTATTGAAGAAAATGAATGGAGAGTAGCAAAGAAAACAGTAGGTATACCTCTGCTTCCAGTACACAGGCAAAATATAATTCACTTGTTAATGGAGAAGTTGTTCTGAGGCCAGTATTTGTAAAGTGTGAACATGGGTCCTTGGGACTTCAACACACATACTGTACTGTACACTGCTGTGCCAAAGATTCTCACTCCTCAGGAGGACTGTTAGATACATGTCTTAATCCCAATTCAGTACATTCTCCCCTTGGTCAAGTAAAACTTGTTTCTCTGAGCTCAACAGAGAGCCTTCTCTCTCGGGCTGTTGAGATGACATATTGTTCTAAGTTCTAAGTTTGCACAGCGCAGTATGAAGGAAACTCATCCCTGCTTGGTCTTTTATTCATTTCATGTTCTAGTCTAGTCTTCAGGCAGATCACTTATTCTGTTTTAAGTGGTGATATAAAACTTGAAATTATGTACAGTAGGTGTGCAGAATTAAGAAAGACACCATTCTTGGAAACCATTTTTTAAAGAAGCAATAATGTCATATTCCTGTGTTCAATATATAATCAGTGTGGAAAATATAATCTGTACAGAATGAAAATATAAAACTACCCTTCCCCCTTTTCAAATCTATTATTTTAAGGAGAACATTACAAAGTGGTAAACAAGTAAAGTACTTTCTTGTACACCAGTGCTCCTAGGAAAGCACCCGTAAGCACAACAGTTCCAACACTCGTCTTGAGAAGTTCAATTACTGTTGTTACTTCATGTAAGGAATAAATTGAATAGATTAACAGATAACTCATCCTAAATTTCATAGTATTTTGGCAAATAGAAAAGCGATTCTCAGTCATGTTTGAAGCTGAACAAATGAAGTTGTAAAGGTCTTTGAAACTAATGGCGTTTACAGCCATTAAAAATTCAGGAGGGATGACATCAGTCAAGTTTAATAGGCCTCAGCTATCCTAAATTGTAGTCATTTCTGACATAATTTCTTAATAGTATAAGCAAGCCCTTTTCCTCCTTAACATGTTATCTTTTACATCCCTCCACCACCCCATCTCCACCTTTGCAGTTACCCCTTGGTCACTCCTCCCTCCGCTTAGGGGTCCTAGCCTCCTCACCTTGTGGCCAGGCAGTAAGCCAAATTTACTATGACTAAAACACTCAATAAACAAGTTGAAGTTTATTGTCATGTGTACCTGAGTATAATGAAATTCTTGCTTGTGTGTTTTCCTCACATGACAAATGACATAACAGATAAATAAAATATGACATAACATTGACATAAAAAATGACCTAACATGATCATTCTTGGAGACAGGAACAGGGTAGCTGTGTATAATTATAATTTTATATACAATTGTAACCAGTATTTAGGTAGCAACATTTTCAATACGCTCAATTCCGGGGTGTTGTTATTCCTTTTGAAATTTATTGGACACTCTGCACTCTTGCAAAAAAATATTAGTAACCAAAAAATGAATTAGGTTAAAGGCTGTTGTCTTTTATGATGTAATACCTAAATTGATCTTTTTTATGTTTGAGAAAGATCATCTTAGCATTTCAGCAAAGGGAAATTTACATTTGTTTCAGAAAAGAAAAAATGTAATTAGTAGTAAAGAGCTGTATGTTAAAATATTTAATTTTAAGATTATTAGTTCAAGTTTCATGTTTATTGTATATTTTGTTTTTATCAGTGTTGAATTTCATGTCACAAGTGTCAGCCCAAGCCATTATTTTGGAACTCAATTGCCACTGGTTCTGTGTTTGCCTCTCTCCCTCTTTTTTAGTATCATCAGGAAATGTGACTGGTTTGCTCATGAACAGAATTTAGGTAATTGAAATATATAGATCTCAGGAAAACCAATGGTCCTAAAACTTCCCCATGCAGTACATGACTACTCACATCTCCCTACTTAAGAGTTATGTTCTTAGATAACTTGTTGTTTTTTGTTTGCCTTAGATTCATATGGTTTAAGAATCAACCTTTTATGAGGGACCTTATGAAGTCCTTACTGGAAATCTAAATGTATCATGTCATATGCTTAACTGTTGTTTAATGGCCTTTTTTCTTGTTAAAGTAAGTCTATCAGTTTAATTAGATAAGACCTCTCCTTTCTAAACCCATGTTGGCTGTCCCTTAAAATGGTCTTGCTTTCTAATTATACTTTTAATATAGCTCTATAATTTCTATAACCTTATCAGTAAGATTTGATTGTAAGTCTGATAGGTCTGTAGTTTCCTGATGTGCCTATTTATTTTATTTATTTTTCCTCTTCTAGAAAGATGTTACAGTTTGGAGAAAGCCTTCAGAGGAATTCACTGGATTTCTGTAAGATATTAGTAATCTTTTGATTTTCTATTAATTTTTTGAAGTTTTTTAAACAATAAGACAATAAGTGTAATAAGATATTCAGAATTCAGAAATTCTTGAAGTTCATTTTGGAGTAAAAGACTTTTGCCACATCTTTAAAGTATGAGTGTAGAGATCTAATCGGATACTGTGGTATACAGTTAAGGTATAAAAATGGCTGTTGAAACAGTCAATATTCCTTTATGTTTCCTCTTCCTTATGTCATTTTAAATTGATAATTTCATACAAAAACTAATACTTTTAATTCAATTAATTTTTTAATTAAACATAATTTAATATTTTTTAGTTATAAGGCTCAAGGAATTGTCAGAGACAGCCCTAACAGAATAGTAGATTATATCCGACCTGGCCCATATCGATTAGACTGGGACAGCTTGATGACCTCAATGGATATTGTAGAAACGTTTGATGAGGTAAGTTTATTTCATTAATACAAGCTTTTATTCTTTTCATGTTCTGTTCTTTTCATGGCAGAAAGAAAAACCTTTTGTCTTTACTTGTTACAAACAAATGTTATAAACTAAGGAGTTCTAAGTCTCCCACTAGGAAACAACTGCATTAAAACAAGGGGTTGATGAAACTTGTGTTTGAAAAATACTGTTACAGCTTTAGGTGACTGAGAAGTGTCTCTTAGATTTCAGATAAAGTTTGTGACACTTGGAAGGGTAAACACTTCAAACTTCAAAGGAGAGAGGATGTTTGCTGAGGTCTGGGAGGTCCCTTGAGCAGAAACAATTGTAAAGTTTATCTTAGTATACCTACTGTAGGTAAGTTGTGGGTTAATGTTTGCAAAAGAGAAGTACAGACACATATAATATAAGATCACATAGAAGGAAGAAAGAAGGAAGAAGCAGGTAATAAGGAGAAGAGAGAGGAGTCCAGAGGAGTTGGGACTTGAAGCCTGCGCCAGGCGAGAGCCCCTACTACATGATCATCCAAACCGAACCTGACTGGAGCTCACTATTGGAACCTTGTTAGAGAGAGCATGCTATTCTGTGTTTTTAGCGAACTTGGGTTCCCTTTGTGAAAAATACCTCAGTTAGAAACCTCTTTCCTGCTTAGTGTGGATTTTTATGGATAGGGATATAGGCTCCCATTTATTTTGTGGCATCCAGGGTGCAGAGAGAGACATTTAACTGCAGGTTACATTGTGTTTAGTTAGAAGGCAGCTTATCTCTTATGTGGCCTCTGTAGGCATTAATAGTTTAATGCTTAGTAGCAGCCTGGGGTTTTCTGGGTGACCAATATGTTAGGCCTCTGAAATGCCTTGTTTGTAAATACTGTACAAAGAGTAACTTGTGTGTTGCTTGTTTTGTTGTGTGTAGTGTAGTTTGGTTTTGTCATTGTAATAAATATTTGGTTAACCAAGTTTGCCTAGATTATTACTCCTTTCAACAAAGCCATATCACTCTGCATCTCACAACTGGAAACCCACTGAAGCTAAGCAGGTGTGAGCCTGGTCAGTACCTGGATGGGAGACCTCCTGGGAAAAACTAAGGTTGCTGCTGGTAGAAGTGTTAGTGGGACCAGCAGGGGCTGCTCACTCTGCGGTCCATGTAGGTCCTAATGCCCCAGTATAGTGACGGTGACACTATACTGTAAACAGGTGCCGTCCTTGGGATAAGATGTCAAACTGAGGTCCTGACTTTCTGTGGTCATTAAAAATTCCAGGGCGTTTCTCGAAAAGAGTAGGGGTGTTACCTTAGCGTCCTGGCCAGATTTCCCATTGACCTTTAAAAATCTGGCTTCATTATTCTGCTCTCCTCCCTACTTAAAATGCTGATGTGAGGTGAGCATACTGGCGCACTATGGCTGCTGTTACAGATGCAGCCATTCAAAATGGGTGAGGTATTTCGCGGCATACCCCGGTGGGCGTGTCACAGTATCACGCGGTATCACGCATTTCACGTGTGTCACGTGACTAACTATCCGGCGTCGCCTTGTAAAACCGCCAGGGGGAGCTTAACCTCTCATGTACAGCATTTGAGCCTTTAATTTTGAACTGTGTATTACAGCATGTTAATCATCAGTCATTAAAATGTTGGTATATTTTATGAAAGCAAGATTGCTCAGTTGGACAAAAGTACACAACCTACCTTTATCAGAAATATTTATGCATCAAAGCCTTTACTGAAGATATTACTAATATTATTAATAATGGATGACTCTGGACAAGCTGTATACTCAAAGTATAATTTCTTTAGCACATTTGTACAAGCACTTGGAATCTGTCCAAGCCATACTTTGTCAGGCATTTTGTTTTACTTCAACGGGGCATAAAAACTTCCTTGCTTTTAACAGGGCGTTTCATAATTTCTAGCTACGAAAATGATTTAAAATGCGACACCTATCATTCAACTAGAGCTTAAAATATCACAAGGAAAAATACACACCGGTATTCCATTTCTCCCTAAACATTGTAAGCTTCGAAGTCTTTAACTAACGTGATACCGGAGTCAACAAGCATACTTTTAGAATTTGATTTAAAATGTTTAAATGTTTAAATGTTTGATTAAAAATGTTTCGCCTGCCTGATCATGCGAGCTCTCTTGTAGCCTACTGGTCTAGGTGCGTGACTACCAACTGGCAGGTTGTGTGTTCGAATCCAGCTGGTGCTGGACTTTTATTTTAACAAACATTTCTTCGAAAAAATAGGTAAGCGATATTATGGACAATCAATTGACTTTTATATTTCAAAATATCGCAACATGATCGATATTTGCGATATTTTGAACATATCTTCCCTTCTGACAGCGGTTCCTGCTTCTATTGTGTGTGTGTGTGCAACAGTAAATTTTTATAGAGAAATGGAGGCTGGACAGTATGCGTTACAATATAAACATTTATATTGATTTAAATCGTGTTCTGATTTAAATCGCAAACGCGTGTTTAATTATGTGTTTTTTAATCATGATCAGGCTAATGCATTTCTACATTTTCTGTATGAATCAGCTTAGAGGTTCATACAGAAAGACAGCTTGTGTTTAAATTGAGTGTAAGGTAATTTATGCTTCTAAAGTCATGGTCAGTATTGTTGTACTGTGCTGTACTGTGTCACATTATTTTATAGCGTTTTTATTGCGTTATTAAATCCGGTGGGGCTGTGTTAGTTTCCTGACTCACATTATTTAAACTGCGACACTGATCATTCATCTCTAAATAAACTTTATTTTATATAGCATTTTAAGCGAATAGGTAATTAGATTGCTCATAAACCTAATCACTTTTTCTACATAAACACAGCGTGATTGCTCTCTGAAAATGCTTTTCCTTTATTTTTAAAGTAGGCTCAGATTTCAACTATAGATAGTATTATTATAAACTTTCTTGGAAAAATGTATTTTATGTAAACCATGTTTGCTATTAATTCATTTAGGGCTAAAATACGTTCATTGTCTTCTAATCGAGTCGAGTTGACATTGGAAGCCTGCCACACCCGGACCGTTAAACCAACGCATTAGCACGTCAAAGCCCATTGAGCCAGTATTGGCTTTAGTATCCCCCCCTTCTCCCCTCAATTCAATTCAATTCAAGGTGTTTTATTTGCATGACAGATGGGTACAAGCAGTGTTGGGTACTGTATGTATATTGTAACGCTTACGGCAGACAGGCACTGTGTAGGAGCCGACGCACCAGAGCAGCGCCTGCAATTTTTATATTTATAACTTAGTTTTTAAAATTAGTCAAGCAATACGAAGCATCTCCTTTTACTTAGTGCCTGAGCATACTGCAACGCGTGTGAAGCCCATAAACGATATTAATTTTGGAACTTAAACATACAGTATATGGCTGGTCTCAGTACTTTAAAGAAAACATACACACCAGTATTCCATTTCTCCCTAAACATTTTAAGCATCGAAGTCTTTAACTAACGCGATACCGGAGTCAACAAGCATACTTTTAGAATTTGATTAAAAGGGAATATAATATGGAATCGCGTATCTCCAGAATTTAAAGACCAGACAATCGCAAACTCGTTTTCAATAAAATTATTTTATTCATTCAGCAGTTTGTGAGAGGGACATCCAGCAGGGAGAGACACACACACCGGTTTTCATTGACAACATTGTTTTTTTTCAATTCCTCTTGTCTAACAGGAATGTTTTGTTTGTGGACAGACTGTTAGACAAGAGGAAAAGACCGCCTCCTCCTACGAAGCATTTCGTTGATCCGATCACGAATTCTTTTCCAGTCGTACGCAGCAAGGGTTGAGAATCTCCGATTCACCATCGTACTAATGGTTTCCCGGAGATTGCAAGGCAAGGCACTTTTGCCTCTGGACCCATCGAAATTTACAGACGTGGTCCACCCCCAGTAAATTTCAAAAGTCACAAGATTTCGAAACACGAGGGCGGCGTAGCGGTCGGCTCTTGCTTTCCCGTCTATGCCGATGCACTGCAAGTACAACCCCCCCTCCATCTCCTGGGTGATGGGTAGCAGTTGGACATCTGGGAGAATTATTCATCCCACTGGCATCTGTGAATTCCGCTGTGCTTCCTGGGGGGAGATAGCCGGCGGGGACAGCATCAACAGATTCCTGCGCGGTGGTGAACTGAGAGGCCGGGATGGAGTGTCCTGAGGCGGTGTGTGCTCTGCGGGGGGCAGAGCTTCCGCCAGGCATTGTAGCCTGCGCGGCGGGGAGAGGCACTTTTCGGGAGACAGCTGCTCAACTGTTTGACTGCTGGAACTCTAGCCTCCCAATCCTCCCCAGTAATGCATCGTAATGCTCCCGCTGCTGCCGAAATGTCTCCATACAGGTGCTGCTTCTACAGGTTGGCACCCTGGCCAGTGGCCGAGAGCAGAGACCCACGGCCTGTGGCAAAATAACATAATTCATGTAAGAAATAAAGTCACACAGTAGTATTCATCAGTCGCGGAACAGAAGTCAAAATAAACTTTTCTTTTTTTCCGTCTTACCGCTTTCTTTTTTACTGTCCTGGTGGTAGATCGTTTCGCCCGTGCGGTGTTTTCTTGAAGAACAGGCTACGAAGAAATAATTATAATTGAATTTAAAATTCAAAACGGCAATAATACCTTGTAGTCTGCTGTATTTGCTTACCCTTCGCTCTTTGGAAGCTGGGGCGGCAGAAACACCCCGTCTCTTCCCGTAAAACGCCTTGGTCTCCATACTGTACTATGGTCGCTGTAGTGCAGGTTCGCAGTTTTTTTTTTGTGATGGGAGCTCACCCAATCCCTTGGTGTCTTTTATGCGTCAAACATACTGTATTTCAGCGCCATATATTTCATGGATATTATGGAATATAATGGATGGATATCTTAGTTATCTTTCTAGTTCACAGGTTTGCATGCATAATTTAATTTTGAAAGCCACTGAGACATCAGGTACTACTGTTGTATTTATGAAAAAGAAACAAAACAAAAAACATACTAACAACTGTGCCATCCTACTCCTTAGTTAATACATTTTATTATTCATAAACAGTTAACATTGTTAGCAAAATATTTTGAATTATATTTAACCCTATTTTTTCTTTAGTTTTGTATTTAACTTATTATATGATAGTCAGACTTAATGTATATTTGAACAATGAAAATATATTTTTACAAGATTTTACATTAAGCACTTAAAATTAATATGGTTAATAATAGTAAACTGTAACATGCTGTACAAGATCGGTTAAACTGCGAAGAAAATGCTTTCAGAGAAAATGTTTCAACCAAACCTGTTCCCACACACCCCGCCCCCACTACCATTAGAATATACACAAACATTTTAGCGTTTCATTCTGAGCAGAAGACCCTCACACCTGAAGAGTGCTGGCTGTGACGAATTAAACCGGTTTTACAGGTTTCAATCACAGACCATGTGACATGGGACTCAGTAAACTACAGTAACACCGTATTTGATAACGCTTTAAAAACGCTATAAAATAATGTGACTTGGCACAGAACAAGTTTACAGCACAGTACAAAGATAAATGCTGACCATGACTTTAGAAGCATAAATTGCCTTACACTCAATTTAAACACAAGCTGTCTTTAGCCCTCTAAGCTGGTTCATACAGAAATGTAGAGATCTAGGCTCAGAACACACAGCTTCATTAGCGAATACATATGCAGGACAACTAGAGAAGACGTTTTACAGAGGATGGATTTTTAGAAACATCCCATCAGACATCCCATCATATTCACAACGTGAAATCTAGAAAATAATATTACGTAACCAAAATCCGCAATATGGAAACAGAACCTGTGTAATTGTTGATAGATGATGTACTCGTAACATTTTTTCAAGACGAACTACAACATTTAAAAAATGACTTGTATGTACTTGATATCTCTAATCAATCCACGGGTCCCAGCACAAAACGAAAGTAAAACGCATACCGTTTCGCGCTTCTTATTGCTCAAAAGTAATTTGACCGTATGAAATGCATAATATAAACCTAGAAACATATACGTGAGCAGTACTTAAGCACTGTAGTATCGGTGTTAAGACATACCTCTCAAATACTGTAAATCGAGTTAAAAATATCTCAAGACCGATTCTGGTCATAATGAAACCATGCAAGGGAGTTTTTATGTCCGTTGCAGTTCTTTTGCAACATGAATATAATTATATCGTTATTAATTTCTTGAGATACGCCATTCCATATTATATTCCCTTTTAATCAAATTCTAAAAGTATGCTTGTTGACTCCGGTATCACGTTAGTTAAAGACTTCGAAGCTTACAATGTTTAGGGAGAAATGGAATACCGGTGTGTATTTTTTTCTTTAAAGTACCGAGACCAGCCATATACTGTATGTTTATGTTAAGATTTCCCTTCAGTGGTAAAATTAGATATGAATATTCAATACTTAAACGGGCACAGTTAAGACATTAAATATACATATACATATTGTATACAGTACAGTTTGCATACGGTAATATGTTTATGTTACGCGATTAAAAAATAAATAAATAAAACTGGAAGGTCCAGCACCACCATTATGTTTATATGGTTGTTTTTGTTGGTTGGTTGTTATTATGGTTATTAATAATACGATCTATAGTTGAAATCTGAGCCTAAATAAAAAGAAAAAGCAAGAGATTAGGTTTATGAGCAATCTAATTACTTATTCGTTTAAAACGCTATATAAAATAAAGTTTATTATTAATTTGCTGGACAGAGCGGTGAACATTATTATGCATAAGACAAAGATAACGATCCTGATCAGTTTAGAAATCTGTGTACGCTGTAAGGTTTTTACTTCTTAAACTTTTAAAATACACGTTTTGAATAGAAAGAAATCCTCTTCCTGGTAGTGTGTATAGCACACCAGCACGTCTTTTTTCTCCAATCAGAGGGGTGTCAGATAGTGTCAGCCAATCACCATTCTGCGTTGGGTAGCAACGGGTGACTGTTCTCAGGCGGAAGATGTAAACAGCTTAATGTTCGTGTTAAATAATTTTTTTTTAATTCAATTAAACGGGCACAGTTAAGACATTAAATATACATATACATACTGTATACAGTACAGTTTGCATACGGTAATATGTTTATGTTACGCGATTAAAAAATAAATAAATAAAAATGAGAAGTCCAGCACCAGCTGGATTCGAACACACAACCTGCCAGTTGGTAGTCACGCACCTAGACCAGTAGGCTACAAGACAGCTCACATGATCAGGTAGGCGAAACAGCCCTACAAAGCCCTGTCGCAGCACACGGATATAATCATACCGTTATTAAATTCTTTAGATACGCGATTCCCTATTATATACAGCCCTACACAGCCCTGCCGCAGTACACGGATATAATCATACCGTTATTAATTTCTTGAGATACGCGATTCCATATTATATTCCCTTTTAATCAAATTCTAAAAGTATGCTTGTTGACTCCGGTATCAAGTTAGTTAAAGACTTCGAAGCTTACAATGTTTAGGGAGAAATGGAATACTGGTGTGTATTTTTTTCTTTAAAGTACCAAGACCAGCTATATACTGTATGTTTACGTTCCAAAATTAATATCGTTTATGGCCTTCACACGCGTTACAGTATGCTCCTATTCTTTTTATGCTCAGCTACTAAGATTTCCCTTCAGTGGTAAAATTTAATATCTATAACGGGCACAGTAAAGACGTTTACAGTAAGTCTTTCTACGACAGACCAACGGACCACGAGTGCCCCTGTTGGTCAATCAATCACGCACTGCAGTATCGCGTGTCATCATACCTGCGGTATCTGTACTGCGGTGTCTGTACCGCGCACTTTGAATGGCTGCATCTGTACATCATCCAAGGTAGTGGCAGAGGGGAGTCCCCACTACCTGCGAAGCGCTTTGAGCTGAATGTCAAGAAGAGAGCTACTGTATATACTGTAAGTGTAAGGACTTATTATAAATATGTTGCAGGCTGGACTAAGGCAGTGCACTCTCACTTGGCATCTCAGCTTGCAATTCCTAACCTGACGGCTGTTACAGCCAGACACAGTCGGTCGATGATAGGTTACGATATAGGAGAGGACGAGTCACAACGCTCGAGAAGATTGATGGAGAGGTTTAAGTATTATTGCAGTAGTGTTTAGTTGCTACTGAACTCCACTTGTAGTGATTGATGGCAACCTGACTGTACTGCACTGAATTGATGAAGTCCTGGGACTTCACTTGCTGCATTTTCTATGGGCTCACCCTGACATGACCACACTACAGCATGACAATGCTCATCCTCATGTTGCTTATGAACATTGACTTTCTTGACAGATGAGGTTGTGACAGTTATACCTTGGATGTGCTCAAAGATCTCTGCCCCCTTGAACATTTGCTGGGTGATCTGTGATAATGTATGACATCTAGGGCTGAGAGACCAGAAAAAAAAAGTTTGTACCAGCTATGCAGGAGGAAAGAACAGACTCCAACGAGACAGCATCTGCAACCTGGTGTGAAAAATGTGTCATTGCTGCACAATTTATACTGTTTCTAATGGTGGCTACACATTACACTAGTGTAGAGATGCAAGAAGTCACAGCGCTGTTCAGTTTGGTTTTGAAATATGTTTATTACTGAAGGCCATCCATTTTCTCTGGGTCAGCTCTAGAGGTCAGGCATTTCTGGGTTATTTTTATGTATAAATACAACATAAACAGCATCCTATTTTACCCTAAAAGTTGTGTTAGGCACAAGATACACACAGCACAGAATATAAAAGAACAAGGCAGAAGAATATGTTTAAACACCAACACAGAGAAAGTAAATTTCGATGCCCAGTTCTTAAAGAATGTATTTTTTCATCTGCTTAATAAGAACTTGTCATTGCCAGAGTTGAACATCAGGTGTGCTGTCTGCTCTTTTAACACAAGCAATATGAATGAACTTAACATTAATTCTATACTAGCCTGTGACCTTTTTAATAGACCCCCAGTTGAACAAATGTATTGCTGACAAATGTTAATTACCACAATTAATTTAATCTGTTTGATTAAATTTAATACATCTGTTACATACCCATTACATACTGTATCTGTTACATACAGTATGTAGATTTTGTTAATTTCTTCACAATTTCTTCACTTTTGTGGAGTTGTTGCAGTTGTAAGGGATGTTTCTTTTGGCGCTCAGTATATCAACTTCAATAGAAAGTTTCAAGTCATTCAATTGATGCTGAACACTCTTAGGATATTTACTGATGAACAACTGGTGAAAAAGAGTTTGTAATGACTTTACATAGGTAGGTCACAGCTTCCATAGTATTCCTCCATGTGGGCAAAAGCTATTCTTTTTTCTTCATGTGTGCTTTCTATGGGTTTCTGCATCAGTAAGTGATTTTCTGCAGTTGCCATGGAATCCTCCAACTAAATGTCAATAATGTATTGATTTCTATGATCACAGAAGCCTTAAGTGTCTGATACATTTACCTTTCTTCTCCATTGAACTTAAATTGCCTGTTTCCTGTCCCCAGCAGGGATGCTGCATGATGCGCTATACCACTGCAGGACAGCTGTGGAACATTATTGCTCCACGAGAATTCATTGATTTCTCCTACACTGCAGAATACAAGGATGGACTCCTGTCCTGTGGTGAGTGTAGGAGCACAGGTCCAAGACTACTGCTTATAGAAATTTACATATTCACAGTGGTACCTGTTATTTTAATAAATATTATTTGAATAGTTACATTGAATGTGTGTTTATTCAAAACACAGGCTGACCGTCGGTAAATCAGGGATAATTAAAAATATGCAATTGTGGTTGGTTTTGGTTAGAAGAGGCAAAACTGTGTTTGAAATGCTTGCAGTTTGCTTATGAGTGTATTGCAAGCTTGTCTTTATACCAACTGGTGTTTAAATCCCTTTAGTTGACATTACTGCCTAAAAGGACAGTTATTCATGAGATAACACAGCCTGCAATATAAATAGATTGTTCATTAATTAGGTTGTATGAATCAATGAAATAATTGTTTGTGAGCAAGTTGTATTTAAAAGAATAGATCAAGTAAGATGTTACTCTTTTAAATCTCAAATGCAATATTGTAAAGTTCCACATATTGGAGATGACAACTCAACAGGCATGTAAACATCTCAAAAAGTCTGAACAAGCTGTTACAGAGCAGGTAGACAGTCAAACTTCTGAATTTAGATTTCATAATCTCGAAAGTAAAAGCTACAAGATCTCATTATTTTAAAAAGAGGATTCCCCTTCATAGTGGAATTTCCACAAAACCTCACTAGTCTTGGTAAAAAAAATCAACCTTTTAAATGAAAATCTGCATTGGATCCCCAGTCCAGGCTACTAGACACAGTATTTTTTTGTGTGTGCTTCATTTTGTGCTTGGATTTATTCTATGTCAAATACAGTTTGACTATTATTAAGGATATTTTACTAATGAAAGTAAATTTATAACAAGACAAATATGGGAAACATTTTAACGTATATTTTCTTCTGTAATGATAGTTTCTATGAGGGTTTTGATTTGGTTTGTTAAATGTGTTAATAGTCATAAATATCTTTTCTTTGTAAACTTTGGAATTTGTTTCCTCAAAACCCCTGGCTTAAGATTCTTTTAGCTACTGACATGCAGAGCTCAATTTACATGGATACCTTTTAAAAAAAAAAAATCCAATGCCCTTTTTGAATAGGTGTGAGCATTGAATACGGGGAATTGAGACAAAACTACGTCCGTGGATTCAATCACCCGTGCGGCTGGTTTTGTGTTCCTCTGGAGGACAGCCCAGACCACAGCCTCCTGACGGGCTTCATTCAGACTGACCTCAAAGGCATGCTACCTCAGTCTGCAGTGGATTCGGCTATGGCCAGCACTCTGGCCAATTTCTACACAGACCTGCGCAAAGCACTGAAAGTATAACCTGAATTTACCTCTTTATGAAACCACCATACATTTAGGATGTCTTATTTACAGTACAAATATTTTCCAGCTCAGGGTTGGTTATACAGTCTTGACCAATATGTAGTCTTCTTGTCTTTACTTACAAAGCCAGTCTTTGAATATTTAATGAACAGTACCTTTATGCATGTGTCATACTGAATCAAAACCCTAGTCGATTACACAAATCAGAGTAATCTCCCCCCAAAAAATACAGTAATTGTAATAATAAAACACATTGTGATGTGATATTTTTCCTTCTGTGGAATCACATGACTTTGATGTGAGTATAAATATGGAAAATGGTTTACAAAACATGTGAACAGTAAAAATACCAGCCACTATCTTGGTTCACATTATATCACCTACTCTTCCTAGGTTTATAGGTTATGACATATGTTATGACACAGTTCCTCTTGCTTAACCACATGGCACCTCTGTTGTTGGTTTCATAAGGGGTATTTTTTTAAGGCAATACGAAGACCTAAATGGTTCTCTAGAATATTAATATGGGGAACATATTTCAGATTTATGACAATCTTGAATTATTAAGAGATTATGCTGGCAATAAGAGAATTAAAATTATATGCAAGCTATTTACTGGTGCTATTTCAGCAAACATTCTTGATGAATGATGATGAATTGATTAAAGGGCTTAAATAGGCTTAAATACAGGTAGTTTAGTGACCATCATATTTATTAAATGCATGTTTTCAAGTTTCTGCCATTGTATCTGTTGTGATAAAGGGAAAATACATCTAATAAAAATATAACGAAGTATGTGACTAAATTGTTATGAAAAAGATAGCTTAGAGTACTGTAGGTCTTCATGTTATAACAGTGTATCTCTATATTCTAAGTTATATATAATTTATATAAGTTATCAATGCCAAAACACAAAAGGTTTCTTTAATTTCAAAAAATATTTATTTTAGATTGATTTAAATGTTGCTGCTCTGTTTTTAGTCTGGTGTTATTGTGCTTCACTTTTGACAGTACAGATTTACTTTCAGCTGTAACACTGTACATATTTTAGACAGGTAGATTACAGTATGTACATCTATGCAAGGCAAGTATGGGCACCTCTAGTTTTCAAGAGCTGGGGTCTTACAGGGTTTGCAGGCACTGTATAGTACTTCTCAATTAGCTACTGAGTAAGTAAAAAAAGCTTACTTTAAAAAAAAAGCCTGTGGTTTATGTTATTATCCAAATAAGATCGGAGCTGGAATTCAAACCAGAGCACTGCAGCCCTCAAGAAGTAAAGATGCCCATCCCAGATCTAATGAAGCACAGAGATCAAGACCAGTGAAAATAATCTATGAAAAATTAGTTTAACAGGATATATCATTTTTTTTGTACCAGTTGAGAGTTCAGTACATTTACAGTACATGGTGGTGTGGTGACCACACTGCTGATTCAGTGTTCTCTTCTGGTTTGGGGTACCTGTATGTTGACATGAGGTTTTGCCATTTACTGTGACTCATTCCTCCTTCTTAAGATGTGCAGGTTAAGTTTGATTTGCGGCTCTAAATTTACCATTTTTAGGTGGTGTTTTTGCCTGGTATGATCATACTGTATGTGAATGGAACCATTACTAGTTATTTTGATATAGAACCAACTATTTGCTTAATGTTGCATGTTTAATGTGATCTTTAGGACCTGTGTAAAGACTTACAGAACCTGCAGGAATTGGGCTCTGCAGAACCAGTATTAGAGACCACAGAGTTACAATGCGTGGTAGCTATAGGAATCTGGAATGATGACACTCCAACAGACTTCTCCTGAAAAACATCTCTCTTTTTAACCAAAGGGTATAATCTGTAAATTGTTATACTTTTAGCAGTTTGATATATAGTTAGACCTGTGTTGTTAAAAAGAGAAGAAAGAAAACACAACATTTTTGTTGTGGAGCCTTCTTCAGGTGTAAGGGAGAAGAATAAGAAGAAGGCTCCTCAGCCGAAACGTGTTTTCTTTCTTCTCTTTTACTTTTAATTAATTACTTAGTAATTACTTTAGTTAATTACTTTTTCCTTTGCAGCTTACGCATGCTGACGCAGCTACCCACCTGAACTAAGTTTTAAATGTTACATTCACACAGATGTAAGCTTTAAGGATATTAAATAGTTCAATGTTATGCTTGGAATAAATGTGTTGGGAATTTAATCTACACTCCAGTGCTAATGATTGATGTGTGTTGCAATAGTGTGTCCTCTTGAAAAGGGAAGGATATCCAAAACACACTCTTATTTGATACGTGTTTGTTTTTGTTAAATGAATTGATATTCATGTTTGGATGTATCAAAAAAATTAAACTGATAATGTTTTACTGAAGTCTCTGTGTTCTAATTTCTAGTTTTAATGTTATGACTGAAACATTAAACATTTAAACATTTCACTGAATTTTATGTATTCTTTTTAAATTGTTACTTTCCTGTCCATTATTTTCTTTTGATTCGTTGATAGACAACACTGACAATGTTTAAACTAATCACAATTTGAGCAGAACTGATCTTGGTTTGAGCCTCCATCATTCAATGCAATACAAAGAATTAAATTTAACATCCAGGTTAGCAGGATAGCATAGTTACAGGATCCCTTTTGTACAACTACCCAAAATGTCTTTTGATACTTAGAAAACCTCCACCCTGTTCCATCAGCATGTACTTTAAAAGCTGTTTTGTGACAATGCATGATGTCAGTCTTGTTCCTGATCAAGCAAACAAAAGATAAGTGGTGGCAGAATACTTAAGTAGTGCTGAACTTTGGACAAATGTTCTGCTGAAATGCTGATAAATGCAACATTTCACCTGCATTTACTTAAATGTCAATTGTAAAATAACTCTCTATCTCACAGTCTTCATCTGCTCAATGTTTAACTCCCCCTGTAACTCTAGACTTTTATTTTAGACGGGGACATTAATAGAAACAGAAAATTAAATCCTATCTCCGGTTAGAGGTCCGACTTAACAGTACTCCCTTGTTTCTATCTATAGTGAGATAAACCCAAAACCTTCTCATAATTACACAGGGAAGCAATCCCCTTTCACATTCCCATCTTTCTCATTCCTTCTCACTTTCCTTTTTATCTGTGTAACACTCTCTGTATGTAAGGCCCAGATGTGCTTGGCTTAACAACCCATACCAGTAATCAATTTCTTAGTTCTCAGCAATCATTAGAGCTCAGTGCCAAATCTTTGCCTGTGTCTGAGCCAACATGACTGTCTTCTATGTTGTCAGTCAGTCAATGAAAGAGACTCTATTATACACCATCCAAGGTTCTGCAGTACACTGATGATGTCAAGTCATTTTTCAGCTGTAAGTTTACTCATCAGATCAGAATCAGACTCACTCAAAGACATGACAGCAGCTAGGATTAGGTTTAATAGGTTTTTTGTGAAAAAGATCTCAAAAGTAGAGGTAAAGTTAATGCTACAAAACTAATATTAAAATGTACCGGTGCTTTGTAAAATTATAGGACATACATTTTTTAAAACATTCTTGAAGGGAAGGTCTGTGTTTAACATAATTTTATTTCAATGAGTAAACATTGATTACTAGATTGTAAATGTTAATTTTCTTTCCAGTGTCTTTTTCAGTGATGCACAGTAATCATAAATTACTTCAAATAATGCTTGAAGTGAGGGCTCATAACCACAGCAGTTAAATACATTAAATTCTATCACGCATGTCATGTCAGTGATCACAATCTGTAAGAGTAGGGCTGCTAGGGCAATAAGATCCTATGCAGGACTCAAGACTAAGAGAAAGACACTAAGCAGAATCGCTAGGCAAAAACAAAAACCAGGAGGCAGGTGAGTAGGTCTGAACAGGAAGTACAACGAGGAATCAGCAATCCAAATCACAAGGCGAAATCGAAAACGAGAAGCAGGCTAGGAGATCAAAAACCGGAGAAAAGCAAGAGATAAACGCGCACTAGGGAGCTCAAAGAGAATCCGCAATAGTGAGCGGGGAAGTAAGGAAAAAGGAGAACTAAAATAGAGACGGGAGAGAAAGGTGATTGGCGTTTACTTGCGGCGTGAGCTTGTTTTACAGGGTGTGCGCGTGAGAATGCAAGAAGGAAGAGAGGCGCGAGTGGAATGCGTAACACAATCTTTACAGCTTTATATCTTTACAGCTAAAAAGTTGTGTCATTTGCATCTTGATCTATGATTCTATGATCAGGTATCAGCCTGTTATCATACAGTGAAACTCATGTCTCATAAAAAAATCTACAGGTCACTCATAAATCAATTATCAGAAAGTTGCTTTTTTTCTGGTAAGGCCTGTGGCAACCCAGAGCACAGGGTACAAGGCAGAGCTACAACCTGAAGAGGACAGCACTCCATTGCAAGGCACACATAGGGAAAATTTAGACACCAAGTAACATAGTCTTTCTTTGGGAGATGGGAGGAACCCTGAGAACCGGAGAAAACCAACATAGATACATAGATAACATGTCCCAGTCTGGATTGGCACCCAAAATCAAATATCTACAAGTCAATAGCATTAAAAGCGATGTCACTGTGCTGCCCAGTTAATTCAAGAGAAGGGAAAAGTGGAATCATTGATAAATATCATTTTATCAATTAATCTAGGTAGTACATGTATTTATATACCCTAACACTTGAAGAAGGCTTCACGGCCGAAACGTTTTCTTTCTTCTTTTTTTCAGCATGGAATAAACCTATTACTTGTTCCTTTGCAGCCTACGCATGCTGACGTAGCGACCCACTTGACCTACTACATGTATTTATATTACATAAATAATTTTCTAAATGCATGAAAAGAAAAGTTTGTGAAAAATTCTCCCTTAACATCTACATAATGGACATTCTTTACTGAAATTTGGAAGGAACAGATAGAAACTTTATTGATCCCTTGAGGGAAATTGCAGAATAATGAGAAACAAAGCCAATTTCATCTATATCAGCTGCTTTAAATCATAATCATTACTGACGTTCGCTATATACTGTACGTATACTGCATCTCATGCAAATACCCCCTTCTTGATTTTTGTTGCGTGTATCCCACCCAGGGACATGCAGAGTGGGGTGGCTGCCTTATCTCAACACACTTTTAGCTTTCCTAAGCTCCAAGATCAACAACATCTGGCATCACATTCTCTCCACAAGGCATACAGGTATCACTTCTTCATCTCCTCCCTGCTTATTTAACTTTACTAGTTCCCATCTCTCTAACTTCTATCTTCTTGACTTGGCATCCCTCAGTAAACTGGTTTTGCACATGAAATCCACCACCTGTATATTAGATTCCCACCATTCCCAACACTTTATTTCAGCCCTGTTTCACTGCTCTCTGCCCCATTGTCCTCAGTATAATAAATGAACACTTGAGCACTGGTGTTATACTAACAGTCCTTTCTATCCTCATTCTTCTTGATCTCAGTGCTGCTTTCAACACTGTTAATCACAACATCTTAATTTCCCGTCTTGGGTTTCTGATACTGCTACAAATGGTTCAAGTCTTACCTCACCGAACGCTGTCACTTTGTATCTTTTGGCGGATTCAGGTCTGAAATTGGACTCGTTAAGTCTGATATTTCTCAGGGCTCATTACTGGGCCCCTTACTTTTCAGCATTTAGATGTTTCCACTTGGTCAGCTTTTAAGATCACAAGGTCTCAACTATCATTTGTATGCTGATGATACTCAAATATACATCCATACCAAACCTGACTAGGATGTGGCTCTCTCTATTCTATTTAGTTGGATCTCCGACATAAAAATATGGATGACTCAACATTTTCTTTGTCTAAACTGTGACAAGACTCAAGTCATGATTATAAGCACCCCTCATCAACTTTGTAAAGCCAATGCAGTAACCCTGTCTGTACTTGAATGTCAGTCTAAATTGAAAAACTTGGGTGTGATATTTGATTCAGGCCTGACATTCGACCCACATGTGTAACATATTGTCAAAACATCTTTCTTTCACCTCAGAAATATTGCTATACTATATCCTATGTTATCGCTAACTGTGGCTGAAAAACTGATCAACACATTTGTCTTCTCCTGAATTGACGACTGTAACGCTCTGCTAGCAGAGGTTTCTAAATCCACATTGAACAAAGGTGAGAGTTAGGGAGAGCAAGGTGGCTTATGGGAGGAAAATGGAGGACAGACTGAGGGAGAGCAATGTGAGAGAAGTGTGGAATGGCATGATGAAGATCTCCAGATACAAGATGTCCGGTGGCCAACAGAGTGAGGGAAGCCTGGAGAGCTGAATCTTTTCTTTTACATATTTGATACAGGGTCCACTGACCATTCACCTCACAGGCCTTCACCCCAGACACCCTCTTCATGTCCTCAGTCACCCCATCATGAGATCCCTCCTACTCATACTCCATCTTCTCCTGCCCACCTCGGCCTGTCCATCACAGCTGACCAGGTCAGAAGGGAGGTGAGGAGATTTCATGCAGGGAAGGCAGTGGGTCCTGACAGTGTCAGCTCCAGGGTGCTAAAGATCTGCGCAGACCAACTGGGTTAAGTGCTGCAGTACATCTTCAACCTCAGCCTGAGATTAGAAAGGGTTCCGGTGCTGTGGAAGACATCTTGCCTGGTGCCACTACCCAAAAAGGGGCACCCCAAAGTCTTGAATGACTACAGACCAGTGGCACTGACATCACAGCTAATGAAAACTCTGGAAAGGCTTGTACTGGACCACTCCAGAACCCTGGTGAGTACAGCACTGGACCCCCTGCAGTTCGCCTACCAGTCACACTTGGGAGTGGAAGATCCAGTCATCTATCTGCTACACAGTGCTAACTCTCACCTGGAGAAGACGAGCATTGTGAGAGTTATGTTCTTTGACTTCTCCAATGCCATTTAACACCATCCATCCACCTTTACTGAGAGATAAGCTAAGGGCAGCGCAGGTGGACTATCCCCTGGTGTCCTGGATTATAGACTATCTGATCTGCAGGTCACATTATGTATGGCTACAGAGCTGTGTGTCCGAACAGGTTGTTAGCAGTACTGGGGCTCCACAGGGGACTGTCCTTGCTCCATTCCTGTTCACCTTTTACACCTCTGACTTCAGGTACAACTCTGTATGTCATCTGCAGAAGTTTTTGGATGACTCTGCAATTGTGGGGTGTATTAGAGAGGGGAGGGAGGAGGAATATAGGAGCTTGATTACCAACTTTGTGGAGTGGTGTCATCTTAACCATCTCCAGCTTAACACCAGCAAGACCAAAGAAATGGACATGGACTTTCGAAGGAATAAGTCTCCACTGAACCCTGTTTCCATTCAGGGTGAGGACATAGAGGGGGTGCAGTCCTACAAGTACTTAGGGGTACACCTGGATGATAAGCTGGAGTGGTCTGGTAACACTGACGCCCTGTACAAGAAAGGTCAGAGCCGACTCTATTTTCTTAGGAGGCTCAGGTCCTTTGGTGTGTGGAACACTGCTACACATTTTTTATGAATCAGTGGTGGCAGCGGCCATCTTCTATGCTGGTGTGTGCTGGACAGCAGCATCATGACAAGAGATCCAAATAGGCTCAATAAACTCATCAAGGCTGGCTCTGTGTTAGGGTTGAGCCTTGACCCCTGGAGGTGGTGGCTGAGAGGAGAATGCTGTCCAAGTTCACAGCCATCATGAACAACACCTCTCATCCTCTTCATGGGACTGTTATTGGGCACTTTTAGCAACACTTTTAGCAGAACACTTTTAGCAACAGACTGTTCCAGCTATGGTGTTCAAGGGAACGTTTCTGCAAATCTTCCCTCCTGGCGGCAGTCAGGGTGTATAACGCTGCCCTAGGCTAGGACTGTTAGCCCTTCATTTGCTCGTCTATGGACAGCATGTTGCTCCATTGTACTTTTTGGACAATCAATCTGTATAAACCTATGCACATTTTGCACATATTTTATTGTTTTTACAGTGACTATGATCATCATATTTTGCACACACCTATGTATTTATTTTTATTTATTTATTTTGTATAATGTTTCGTCTATTCTGATGTCTGGTTTTGCTTGTCTTTGGGTGGACTGCTGTAACACATCAATTTCCCTTCGGGCTTAATAAAGTCTTATCTATCTATCCAAAATCCGGCAGCCAGAATTCTGACCAGGTCTAGTGCAACTGATCACATTACTGCTATCCTGGAATCCTTGCACTGGCTTCCTGTCAAGTTTCATGTTGACTTCAAAATCCTCATGCTCACCTATAAGGCTCTTCATGGCTCGGCAACTCAGTACCTGTCTGAGGTACTATCATCCTACTCTCCACCTTGCAACTACTGTATCATTCTCTTAATTCTGGTCTCCTATCAGTCCCCCCCATCAAGCCTGTCTACACTCTATGGGTGACAGGGCCTTCTCCTGTTATACTCCAAAGCTTTGGAACTCTATCCCCTAGAACAGTGGTTCTCAAACTTTTTGGACCAAGTACCACCCCTAATCCAAACAAAGCATCCAAGTACCACCTACAAGTCATCATCTGATAGGAACCCCAGAAATTCTCAATGACCAACATGAGTGTGCGTGCACACACACTCACACACACATATAATAAATATTATAATAATAAACTTTGATATAGCGCCTTTAAATGTGGCTTCTCAAAGCGTTTTACAGAAAAAAACAGTAACAACAACAAATAAAAATAATAAAAAAGCACCATTTCAGTGAGAGGGGTGAGCCTGTTTAGTCGAGCAAAGCAGATGTGATTTCTTTTTTCGAGCCTTGATACAATTCACAACAGAGTCTAACAGATTTTAAATCGTCAGGCATTTTCTTGATGCAAAGCTCTCGCGGTGAATGTTGCAATGCGTTCATTAATTTCTGGAGCAACCTCTTTAATTCGTGCAACTACACCGCTATGTCGGCTTGTCATCGCTCTAGCACCATCTGTACAAACTCCGACACATTTTATCCAGTCGATGCCATTCTCTTTGATAAATTAATTCAGAAGCTGAAATATGTGCTCTCCTGTAGTTCCTGTTGGTAGCGTCTTACATAACAGAAAGTCCTCATGGGACGTACCCTCAAACTCGTATCTAACGTAAACGAGTGAATTGGCCAAATTGACTACAGACTCAGCTAATTGCAGTGAAAAACATCTGCTCATCTTAACGCGTTCTATCGGCGTACTTTTGATATAATTTCAATAATTCTATGAATGACCGTGTCTTTCAGGGGGGCAGCAGGTCGAGCTGTTTAGCAGCTTTTTCTCCACACATAATATGTGGCAGCTCTTTTGCCAACGGTAAATAAGGTTCTTCAAAAATAGTGTGGAGCTTACCTGCTTTAGCAATCCGCAAGCTTGCATTTTTCCACGTTTCCGTTTTTATTTCCGTATTTATTTTAAGTTTTTATTTCATGCACATGGGAGCGAAACACAGAGACGCTCTGTGTATTTTTCTCAAATTAACTTAGAACAGTTCTTAAATACTTTTCTGTTATCTATCACACTTTCCTGTGCTCACAAGATTACAAGCGTTAGTAGCACGTATTTCTATGCATTCCTATGTTTACAACATTGGCATTGTTCCAAAATCACGCACATTCTCCTACCTCCCTATTTGCTGGAGATAGTTTTTTTTTTTTAAATACAATTGGTCACTTCGTCCGTAGCACACACTCCTATAGAGTGGTATAGAATTACAGAGTATCTCTTGTGTCCACTGAAGTATTAGCGCGCACTGTATCGCAGTACGTAGGCTGCGTATTCGACACTTATTAAAATAGAAAATATGAAAACCGTCCCGATTTTTCAGCTCACACAACAAAGTTCTATGGATCATATGGTGTACCAGCTGGCGGCGCTCCGCGTACCACTGCTGGTACTCGTACCACAGTTTAAGAACCACTGCCCTAGAATATCAGAGTCACCTTCTCTACATTCCTACAAATCTACACTCAAAACCTTCTTCTTTTGAGATCCTTAACATAACTGTTTCTTTTTTTGACCCCTCTGCTCCTACTGTATTTAGTACCCCCATCTACTGTCTCCTCTCATTGTGTTCTTTTACTGTGCATATCATGTGTATGGCTTTATTCTTGTTGTCATTCCGTAAAACACTTTGGGAAGCCACCTCTAAAGGCACTATATAAAATAAGGCTTATTATTATTATTTTCTCGATCACAAGTACAGTTTTGGAAATTATTTTAAGCAGTTTCATCCATATTGATGACAGTAAGATATATTCATATTTTGACATTTACTTCTATATAGACTTACATTCAGTATGAGCCTGCGATGTGGGAGTGAGATCTTCAAGCTCTTTTAAAGCCTTTCTCAAATAATCCAAATGTTTCACACCATTAATACACATAGGCCATCATCTGGTTGATAACATACCTAGAGTGAAATAGGAATCTACATATTTAAAATTTACCACCTTCATGAACTCCTACTAAAAAGACTGTACATTTGAAACAATTCCAAAGAACATGATTGTTGCCTTGCACAATTCAGCACAGCCAACCCCAACAAGATGCAGTTGTGTTTATTTTTATTGTGTTTTGGCAGAACTGCTCCTTTGTGCTTCCCAGCTGAATTGGATCCAATGTCATACTGTATGTATGAATTTGCCAATGTAGAATTGAGAATGTAACTTAAATCCTTTCGGGACATTAAGAACCTAAGCATCTTCCCTTTTTGTGAAATCATCAAAGACACTTTTAAACATTCTGCAATGTTTGCATATCGAATGATTAAGGTTGTCTGCAAATTATGAGAAAAGACTGGAGTTGCATCACGAATAACTCATACTGTAAGTACTTCACATTTCATAACGTTAGAAGTGTTGTTTCTACAAAAGTCCCACATGGAATCATTTTGTATTCTTGTGGAAAGATAATGAACCTGTATGCATTTTTGTCTCAGTTGTGTTTCATGAAGATGCTTAAGATATTCAGACAACAGTGGGTCATACTTACAAAAAAACTAAATGATACTAAGAAAGTTTCCATTTTTAGGGTCCAATGTTGATTGGTGCCAAAGAAAGCTGATCCTTTTTCAGCAAGGAAAATAATGACATTCAATTTGTTTTCAATATTTTTTCTCCATTTATCAATTTCTCTACTTCAATGGATTTTTAGTTGATGCTGCTCCACTAGCAGATTTTCATCAAACATAGTTATCTTTAAAATGTGATGAATTTACGTGTTTAAGTATTTGATCTTTTATCTTTCTCCAGTCTCTGGTGATGCATGATGAATCAGACCATGCAGGGAACAGAGTACAGGCATTTCTTTTCCAAACTCCAGCAAAGACAGTCTCTTTTTCAGATCTCACAATTTTGGAGAGCTTTTATCAACATGTGAGTAGGAAAAGCATGATTTACACCATATTTTGGAATGTTACTCAGAATTGAAAAGCAACTAACCTTCAGAAACAATTCCATCTGTGCAGCATTATTGTCGAAAAGTCCTATTTCAGAATCTAATGCAGACAGTGCTAAATCCATGCCAGTAATATCTTTCTTTTGTTGGACAAATACACCATTTTCACCATCTATTGAATGCCTGATGCTGAAGCTCTTCAACACCTCTTTTTGTCTGTTAGAATATTGATTGTACCATTTAATGGTCCAGGAGTCTTTTCTACAATTATGTTTTGGCTTTAAGCTTTTCATGGCTGCATCATTTTGGCTTTTTCACCATCTCTTACTTGCACCGCTTTCAAATCTTCTCTTCATTGTAACAGTAAATAATGATCAGTTTATTAATGTCAATTTATTTGCACTGCCCCCATTTTCGTAAAATGATTTGTTATATGTAGAATGTCTCAAAATAAATTAAAACTTTACACTGGCTTACAATTTCATACTCATGCACCAGTCTTTTGTGCCTGTCATCTGGTCACTAAATCCCACTTCAAGCGGAAAAAGTAGCAGATTAATAAACATACTGTAAATGTATTACATCCAAAGCCGGATAAATTGTTAGGCTTGAAAAGTGTGGGAGAAATGAGTTTTAAAAATACCCGTAGTTAAAAATATTTTATCCTTCAAAATCTGAGGCCCCTCTTCTACAGTATGTGAAGCCCTGGCCAAAAGGCCTTGCTGGCCTCCCCTCTGATAGGCCCTGGCTCAGGACAGCAGGACAGAACAGTTGTAAATCACAGTTTTACCAAAGATATTGAAATGTACTGGTACTCAACCCTTAATGCTTTCTTCTTGGTCCTTTACATTTTCTAAATTGAAGACTTTTCACACTTTGAACCATTAAACATATCATTTATTTTATATAAGTAGTTAAAATACAGTGCATTATTGAAAGACAACTGCAGCAGATTAGTTTAACATTTCCACATGCAAAACAATATCCTCAGGATCACAGCCGTTCACAGTCTCCGCTGAAGAGTTTGGCTAAAACCAGCACTGCGGTCTTCCGGGGAGAGGACAATAGAATACACCTTGGCCACAGCATTCCCTGAAGCCTTTAGAATGAAGTACACACATGCTGGCAAGTACACTGCGTGGAACACAAGGTTAGCTCTTTATCATAACCATTTTTGTTGTTTTTTTAACAAACTGCCTATAAATATATATATATAGTTCATTAAAAAAGCTGCCTGGTTTTTGTGACAGATTCAGCCCATTAGCCAATAATAAATACAATTAAAAGGAATTACACCATAGTGTATAACAAAGGTATATCTACAGATTTAGGACCGACAAGGAGATACATTTCAGAAGAGATAACATATATAGCAGTACAGTCCAAAAAGGTAAGAGGAAAAGGATTTTGACCTTTTCTTTTCATTTTGAATTTTGTTATTGATGAACAAATAGGATAACATTGTCTTCAAAGCAAAAGTTTGTTTATTCATTTTGTATGCTTTCTTATTTTAAAGTTCAGAACAAGAATGAGAATGTGGTGTGTGATGTCAAGAGTTGTCACAGTTACACACCTACCATTTTCACTCCCAGCTGAGAGGCAGGGGGAGTAAAGAATAGAATTACGAAAATTATATAAAATTACAGGTATTGTTGACAACAGACAGCAGCAGTTTGTAGTTGCCTGGCCAGTTTGGCAGCATAGTCCAAAACTCCCTTCTCTGTGTGTCATTTCCTTCTCTCTTTGTCACCTACTCTGTTTCCTCCTTTCCTGGAACACTCTCCATCACTGTCTGTCACATAATTCTCTCTCATTCCCACTGTCATCTCGTTTGCCTTTCAGCTACTGTACCTTACAAATACAGCCCCGTCTAAAAACCACTTTCCCAGCTGAACTAAAGAGAATTTTGAGCAGTACTGGAGATGAGCCAGTGAAAGTAATCCAGACCCTTCCTGGAGATGACAGTTCATCAGTACACAATATGACAGTTTTTTTGAATCACTCCAGATTTTATTATTCAAACAGTATGTGTTAAAAAAAACTAGATTCAATTCACTGTGTGAACCAGGCATGATATCTTTAATATACTGATACTTCCAAAATAAGGCTCTTAAGCTCTTTGGATGCTTTGCTAATAATCTTGCTTGAAGGTTTCATCACTTTACCATTATCAAGTTCTGCTGTTTTTGTGTGACATACTGTCTTACTTTCTTTTTTTGCAAGGTGTAGGCTGAATTCAGTGCTTTTCTTTATTTCTGTTTTCTCCATGACCCACAACTAGCTTCAGGAAGAAGTCCTGAAATCACTGGGGACCAGATAGTTTTATTGATTTGTTCTGGCAGAAACTATTGTTTCTACTGTACATCTTAAGTCTAATAGAAATCTATCCCAGTTTAACTTTTCTGATTTACTGAAGTTTTATTTACATCCCACCACTTTGACATTACATCATATGTTTCTTTGTTTCATGAATTGAAATCTGTAGAAACTAAGATTCTCTTTTTTGGCTTTAAACTTTGGCTTTAAAAGGCATTATTAACTTTGTTCATAGATGTTGTTCAAAAGTTGCTAAGAGGGAAAGAAAACTATACATTTTACTGTTTTTTTTTTGCATTCAAACTATTATATTTGACCGTATCTCTTTATATCTTGGTGTTTACTAACAAATTCTAAAATAAAAAGAAATGGTTAAAGTTCTTTGCCTATCACCTTTAAGAGCAAGTGTATTTGGCACTATTGCCGATTATTCAAATGATATTTGTACTGTCCATTCCAGTGCAAAGCAACATTTTAGTGTTGCAGTAGCCAACAGGGGACCTCTTCAGTTGTAAACTGGGTATGTTGGTATACAAAAGTCAACTGTACTAAATACCAAAGCTAACCCTGTAAATATCTTACAGTAAAACTAATAGTTACAGTTTATCTCTACAAAGTAGTCTCCTAATTATAACAGAGCAAACCATGTGTTTTTTTAACACATAGACCCTTATACTAAAAGTCTAATAGTTTACAAGGTATTAAAGTTATTTTCTTCATTTGACACTTTTAAAATGTATAAACAAGTGAAGATACAATAAGGCATTCTTTTTACAGAATTGGGCAAGTTATAATTTATGGCCATTTGGATCTTTTTTGCCATCTTCTCTATTCTTAACGGAATGTATTTTGCATATAAATCTAAAACAATTAGTTCTGTAAACATTTTGAAATATTGTACTTTCAAAGCAGATTTCGAGATGTAATAGAAAGGTAATCATTACAAACCATCAGCAACAATCCTAAAATGCTTAACTATACCATGAGATGTAATCTGTATATATAAAAAAAATAGAATTAAACAAAGTAACAGTAAACATTAAAATACAACCATTGTAATTAGCAAAAAGAAAATCTATATTACCCGGTGAAGACCAGGAAAGATGCATATGAATGGACTATTGCAGAAACAGATCAGCTTTGTGTGTTTTTAAACACTTGTTGGCATTTCATAACATTGTGCCCATTCATGTCACAAAAGGCTGTCTCGTGCTAGTTTTTATGACTACATTTCTTTAATTGATAAAGCATTCACATGCATTAGGAGTGAGTTAAGTGTCATAGTCCCAGCCTGTAAATTGTGACTTTCGGTTGGAATATCCACCTTTAAGAAGTTCTGGGACTTGAGGGCATTCCCAAGCAGTGCTCGAGAAGAAATGGGATGGGATCTAGGAGTCTCCCTCCCCGATCTGTCCCGGATCCTGCTCCTGCTCCTTCGACGGTTGCACCTCAGGCTCGTGCTCCTGAATGGGTGAGTGGTTCCGGCTGTTCTTGCTGCTGTCATGGCTGCCATGACTGCCAGCGCTCCCCAGCCGAGAGGAAGCTACCACCGCCTTCACTGCAGCCTGATCACAACACACATTTTCAAGAAGTTGTAAATGTGAACTTTATAAAGATACGATAGTACAAAAGGCTTTATAAAAGAATAGTTTTTTTTCAAGACAAAGAACAAACTATTTTATTCTGGTTGAAGTAAAAAATGGTCTCTTTATCTAAAGAAAGACACCTTACAATACTGGAAATAACAATTTTCATTTTTATTTAGTGTGTCCCATACCTTAAGTCTTTATGTTCATAACAAGAACAGTTCATAACTTTCAGTTTTCCTTCTGAATCATATTATTTTCATATTGCTAACAAGATGGACCCAATTTGAAAACTTGAAGAACATCTGTTACTGTTTCATATACAGAAAAATATATTTCAGTTAGAATTAGTTATTTTTATTATTGCTGTTATTCACCTACCTTGAGCTTGCGGCGAGCATTGAATTCCTGCAGTTTCTTCTGCGCAGTGTCCATATGTGCAAAGTTAACTGCCTTCCCTGTCACCCATGGGTGTTGCAAAGCCTGCAGGGTAGTGAGGCGCTTCTTAGGATCCTGAACAATCAACTTTTTTACCTGCAGAACAGAAAAATATATTACTGGGGCTTTTTCAGTGTTAACATGAGATCAAATTAAAATGTCTATTCATTTTCAATACAAGTTAAATTATTTTTAAGTACTACAACTGCAAAAGAACAGTAAAGGATTAAGATTATCTCAGAGATAATTGGAAACCATTAGATGCTAAAAGGGCAATGGCTAATGCTTTCAATAAATATCTCACTCAGGCGTTTGCCAATAAAGACAATTTGTCGAGGCTGATATAATATTAACATAGAAGTGGCACAGGTGTTCTAGGTAATAGAAGTACTTAAGATAAACAAGGGCCTGCTTGTATTCAACCAACTGTACTTAAGAAAACAAGCTGTTTACAGAGCTCTGCCAGTAATCTCTTGAGATTGGGGTAATACTGACTGACTGGAAAATTGCTAATATAGTACCCTTTGACATAGTTACCATTTGTGCCCTCTGGTTCATGTTGCATGGTTCATTCAGAAATTGTTTGTGTTGACTTTGTCATTTTTGAATACTTGTATCAGGTCCCTTCATAGTTTTCTCTTTTCAATAATAAAAAGGTTCAGTTCCTTAAGCCTGTCAATGCAGGTAATTCTCTTAACCCCTGGAATATAGCCAGCAGCCATATCACCCTGCAACTCACAACTGGCAACCCACTGAAGCAAAGCAGGTGTGAGCCTGGTCAGTACCTGGATGGGAGACCTCCTGGGAAAAACTAAGGTTGCTGCTGGAAGAGGTGTTAGTGGGGCCAGCAGGGGGCGCTCACCCTGTGGTCCATGTGGGTCCTAATGCCCCAGTATAGTGATGGGGACACTATACTGTAAACAGGCACTGTCCTTCGGATGAGACGTAAAACCGAGGTCCTGACTCTCTGTGGTCATTAAAAATCCCAGGGCGCTTCTTGAAAAGAGTAGGGGTGTAACCCCGATGTCCTGGCCAAATTTCCAATTGGCCCTTACCAATCATGGCCTCCTAATAATCCCCTTCTATGAATTGGCTACATTACTCTGCTCTCCTCCCCACTGATAGCTGATGTGTGGTGAGCGTTCTGGCCGTTGCATCATCCAGGTGGATGCTGCACATTGGTGGTGGTGGAGGGGAGTCCCCATTACCTGTAAAGTGCTTTGAGTGGAGTGTCCAGAAAAGCGCTATATAAGTGTAAGCAATTATTATTATTATTAATATACTTGTGTAGTGTTTGCAGGTTCTTTTCAGAACAAAGGACGAGTGGAGACACAATTAACAAACAAGCATTCGCTTTATTCATTAACAACCACACAAAACCAAACACAGGAGGAGACTGACTGAACACGTACACATCGTTAGGGTGGTAATTAACTAACAACACACTATACTTTTACAAGACTACACAGGGCACTTGAACTACTAGGACATTATTTACACAGGTAGGGTCAGCTGCTGGTCATCGTGCTGACCCTCAGACTCTCCCCGGCTACCACTCCCAGCATGCCCAGCGGTACTACGAGCGCCTAGGGGCGCTTCCTCCTCACCACCAGGCGAGGGCGTTACACTTGGTTGCTCTTCTCTGGTTGGATTCCAGAGTAGTAATACATTTTCTAGTGATGAGTAAAATTGCACATAATATTCTGTATTAATATTAATAATATTAAGTGAGGTCTTATTAGTGTTTTATACAATTTTAATTTAATGCCTTTTGATTTAAGCTTTACCCTTTTAATGTCAATATAAACACCACTTCTTGTAAGTAGTCTCTTCTAGCTCAGTGTTTCACATTTTGTATTTATAGTTTTACTATGTGTTTTTACTATGCAATACCCTGCACTTGTCTACCTTAAACATCATCAGTGAAGTGTTGGAAAGTGATGAATAACATAAAGAAGCAATGTATTTTAACAAAGTGATACCAATAATTCTTACTTTTGTTACATATAAAGTTATGGAAACAATAATAAGAACTAATCTAGAAGATCATATGCTTTAAAGATAATTGCTTGACTAACATGCTAGAGTTCTTTGAACAAGAAACAGCAGCAAAGAATACAGAACAAGCACATGACGTGGTATATGTGTATATGCTTTTGATAAGGTTCCTCATAAAAATGAATTCTCAAATTGTAGGTAGCAGGCATTCAAGGTAAAGTGTGTTACAAAACTGGTTAATGGACAGGAAACAGATAAGAAGTGAGTGATCAAACTGGAATGATGAAGAGATATCAAAGTTACTACACATATAGTTTGGGCACATAATGTAAGGAGTTGGAAATCCAAGCTTATGAGGAATCAGTTAATCAAACCTGAACATCCTCCAAAACATGTTTTGGAGGAAATCAAAGCATATAACAAAACCCTGTCTATCTGTTGGTCTGGTTTTAATTCTGCATTGTTTATCTAGTGAATTTAAAAATGTATTTTTAGACAAAAAAGACATCGTATTGGTAATACATTTTCAATTACACTGTCAGATTTTTGTATTGGTAAAATATCTACTGAATTTCATAAAAGGCTAACTATTAAGTTAAATTAAGCAAATAAGAGATTAGGGAAATGACAACCAGTAGGCCTTTTTTATTCCAGAGAATGTCCTACTCACCAGATCCTTAGCATTTAGGGAAACATCATCCCACCAGGGGGAGACAAACTCATAGTCACAGCTGAGAATCCTTTTGAACATGTACTGATCCCCCCTTTCATCAAAGAATGGCTCGAAACCGCATAGTCTAACATGACAAAAGCAGACAAGAGAATGTGTGTCAGACAGCAGATGTTTTTCTGACAGTAACACATATGGAAGTTTGAATTTCCTGTCAAGTAAAGTGGTTTACAATCAGGTGTTATATCTATGCAGCTGCAGAAAAGCATCCAACAAAGATATTTTTCAAACTTACTTTTTACTGTCAAATAGGAAATAAAGTTTAAAACTATTATTTCATGGATGCATAAAAAGAACCTATACAGTATGTTCTCTTGTATCCTGAAGGCCATACACTGTATTCAAGGGCAGATATTAATTTCTGCTATTTTTAGGTCATGGCAAAGCAATGGTCTTCATAAACTTCCATGATATATGGTTCAACAATTACACTATGCTGTACTGGAAATCTACATGTGAACACCAATGTGTTTTGCTTGGTGCACAATTCTAGGCTATTGGTTTCCTCAAAGTAGAAATCACAGTTTCATAGAGATGTCCAGAAGAACAAGTGTGCAGTATTGCTTTAAGCTAGAGAACTGTCATTTTGTGCTAGCACTTGGCTGCCATTATTGTCAATAGTCATTCAATTTATTGTAGGGCAAAAACATTCTTTCTAAAATAAGCACAACAATAAGCAATAAGCAATGGGATTCAGTGCTTAATCATTACAGTAATGTGAAGTATTTGAAAAAAGTGCTATTTAAAGGTTTATTAAGGCTAATCACATGACAAATCATTTATCCCTTTGTAAATAATCAAAATATCTGCTTAACCACCCATTTTTATTCATAAATAAATTGCTATTCCTAAAACATTGTTAGATGAAATGCGATATGACAGCAAGAGTACACAACTTTTATAACAGTAACTCTGCAGGAACACTTCAAGGAAGAAGGCAAAGTTTAAATTCCACAGTACATGGCAAACATAAAAATTAATGCTAGGGAAAAAAATGGGCATTTAAGAAATAAAATATAAAAAATAAAGGTGGTTGTGACAGGAAGATATGATACGTTATTGAGTTACTTTTAGCAATACCGTATATCACAGTTATCTAACCTCTACTCATATATGCTTATGTCTAACTGACATAAGAGTTTAGCCACATCAATTGAATCCACATTGTTGCAATTTATCCTGACGCATAAATTCAAATTCCCCTATCTTAAAGTCCAGACCAGGCCCTAGATATAACAAATCAAATGTTAACTTTCAGAAATTGGTTTTCTTTGTCACTAACCTGGTACAATTATAGAAAAATGATGATGATGATCATCATCATCAAGTTGTCCAATGTAAGGACTCTAATGACTTCATGTCTGTCACTAGAGGCTGCCAAAATGCAGTCTCAAATACACTTACAGTAAACCCTTGGTTTAACAGACTAATGGTGGATGTTGTGTCCTTTATTACCAAATGTCCTTTAAATCCAAATGACAAATAGTGTTAGAAATATATACTATTATTAAAAATATATTATATAATCCATATTATATGATTTCTGGATCTTTGAACATATTTTTGTAATACAATTTACAGTTAATGAAAATTGTTCCTGTGCCTTTGTCAACATAATAATTGAAAGTTCTTTATTTCATGTGTTGTAAGTATACTGTACTGTATAAAATTTGCTAAAGCATACCTATACAGTAGCATATAACACGTGTGTTACATTTGAAGTCCGCTAAACCAAAGGTTTACTGTAATTGTTGCTGGTTAAACACTTTCACCTGTTTTTAATTAATTGTTTTATTGGTTGTTTGTTTTCACATTTGAATGGAAAACAGGGTGAAAGTAACTTGGACAAAAAGACCAACAGGGTTAGAGGTTTAGATTCATAGTTATATTGTTGTAGGTAAGGAGAAGCTACTAATTGTTTTAGAATATTTTGTTTTGTAAGGTTGTGTCAAAACTTTAAAGCGTCCTTAAGACAGTAAGCAACCAGATGGTTCATGTGTACAAAAAAACATCTGCTCCAAAATGCAGGGATGTTAATATCATTAGCATTAATCTGATTTGTTCTGTACTCTCACAAGGTACTGAATGATTTTAACATACTACAGGGTTTTTCAAGGCAGTGACTATAAAAGAAAATCTCTCTTCAATCAAAAGACACAAAAACTCAGAAGCTCACTGTAAAGCAAAACCAGAATAACTTAATTCTGTGAATAACGTAACTTACAGGATATATGTAATCACTCCTACAGACCACATGTCAACTTCTGGTCCATAAGCACACCCTCGCAAAATTTCAGGAGCTGCAACAAAACATAAAATAAGCATTTTTAGCTTTCCTAAATACCTCAACACTTCCTGCCCCCAATCCACTTAATTACCTCATTTACAAAACTGAATTAAAAAAATAAAGGGAAAAAGTTATAGAAAAAAAAACTTAAAAACTTACATTTTTAAAACTTTCACTGGCAAAATGATATGTTATTGTATTGGTTTAAACAGAAAAATAAAACCCCCTTTAGACATTCTTTCAATTCTGTTTATTGTATGGCAGATGAAGAAACAGACATACTATATAAATAATAATTTTTCACTACAAAACATGAATATTAAATATCTTACAGACCAGCAACTATAAAATTAGTTCAGCTCAGTTTATTTGTCATATGCACAAGTGCAACTAAATACTTATTTGCATGTATACTCTGATACAAAGACATTAAAGAGCAACCAAAACATAAACACAGAGCAGAAGCAGCAACAACAAGTTAAATAACATACAACTTCTAAAAAGCAAGCCGGACAAGCAGTGTGAGAAGAAAAAAACACAAGAATAAAAGCCCATTCCAGTTAAAAAGTCAATACAGGAAGAGATGTCTCCACCTTCAGTAAAATTCCTCTCTCACCACAGTAGTACATTCATTCTGTCCATCCATACTCTTAACTGCTTCTTCTAATTCAGGGTTGCGGAGCATGCAACCAACAGGCGTAAGGTGGGATAAACCCTGAAAGTTCATCACAGGGCAGACACAAACACAGATGCACACACTCACACCAGGGCTAGTTTCCCAGAAATCAATTAACCTACTAGTATATTCAACATCAAAACTCATGTCAGCAGAAAGCATACTACAGTATAGTCAGTCCTGTCCAGCATACTGTTTACGGCACTTAATAGCTGAAAACAGATTGCTAGGTGGCACTTGTGTTGTGTTACTGAGACAAAAGTTTCATTAAAACTTTTTTCTGAGTATACTGTAATTATAGTATTTCTTGAAAATCTGACATTTAATATCTTATATGTTATGGAAATACAAAGCCTACCTACCATTTTAAAATGTAACATGGTTGTTCATATTTTGTTTCTCAAAACATTTTAATATCTCTTTAATGGTCATTTGCAAAAGAGTGGTATAAATAATTGCATGTATTATATATATAGTCAGTCTACAAAAGCAGTGGTAATACTGTATTAAGCTACACTATGTACACTATGGATATCTGTGGATATCCACGTAATTCTTTAACATGTGTGTGACACCGGGAAATTTAGTTTTTTTCCCCAAGCGTCTCATGCTTAATTAAAAACTACAGTACTGTTCTTGGTGAGGACGACACTTGTTCCATTTTAAAGAAATCCTTTAAAAATAATAAAAACCTAAATGTATTTTAATGCTGTAAACTTAATAAATGTTATTCACAAAGTCCAGAAATGTTATACATATTTTTTCTTTTGTCTTTTTTTTCCCTGATGTCAGAGCTAGTAGTCCAAATATATAGGTACGCTTGGGTGGGACCTGCATGACTGAAAGGCAATTTAGCATATCTGTGTGAAAGATCACACATTCCAATTCAAATACAATATGTAAGATATTCTCTTCAAAATTCATTTAGTTAAGAAATAAAAATATTTTAAAGTACTAAAGTCTGTATTTGTGATAGCATTGCGGTACCATTTCCAATGTTTTCTTTGGTTTCAACTGTGTTTTTACACCTACTGTAAAGCACTTTGAGATGCTACTTAAAAGGGCACTAAATTAAATAAATAAAAATAGATCCCTTCTGTGACAATAAACCACCAATGGTAAGCTGCCTGCACTGGGAGGGACCTGCACCATGGGACTTCATCATGGCCAGGCAGCATAGGGACTCAATAAGTAGATGACATCTGGAAGTCATCCAGTGAGTTTTATGGGAACTGTCAAATTTTCCGGTGAAATTCCGCGTAGACTTTAAAATCTTCATGCTCACCTATAAGGCTTTACATGGCTTGGCACCTCAATACCTGTCTGAACTTATGGGCGACAGGGCCTTCTCCTGCTATGCCCCCAAGCTCTGGAACTCTTTGTCCAAGGATATCCGAGAGTCACCTTCTCTAAACTCCTTCAAATCCAGACTCAAAACCTTCTTCTTCAGAAAAGCCTTTACTTAACTGGTTCCATTCTTCACCCCTCTGCTCTTTTTAGTACCACCTTCCACGGTCTCCTCTATTGTTATTGTTGTAATTGTAATTGTGTCTTGTCTTGTGAAATCTTCTTATTTATTGTTGTAGTCTTCTTATTTATTGTTATTGTCATCCTGTAAAGCGCTTTGAGAAGCCACCTTTAAAGGCGCTATATAAAATAAAGTTTATTATTATTATTATTATTATTATTATTATTATTATAACTGTAGCTCCTAAGCTAACACAGCATCTGTGGCTATGTTCCAAAAGCAACACTAAGCCCTTTCTCTATGACAGCATTTCTATGAGGTAGAAATGGCCTTAAAGTGTGCAAGCATTCAAGGGTGACTCTGTGGCTAAGGATCTGTGCCTGTGGCTAGAAGGTTGCCGGTTCAAATCCTGTAGCTGGTAGAGGAATCCTCCTCCATTGGGCTCCTGAGTAAGGCCCTTACCCCCAACTGCTCCAGGGGTGCCATACAATGGCAGATCATGTGCTCTGACCCCAGGCTCTCTCCCTATCTGTGTGTGTGTCTCATGGAGAGCAAGCTGGGGTATGTGAAAAGATAATTCCTAATGCAAGAAATTGTAAAGGGTTAATAATTTTCATTCCCCTACGGGATTAATAAAGTATTATCTATCTTATTTATAAAAAGTGTCTTGGGACACCCTCACACGGCGTCACTCATTGGTTACAACAAAATGCATTCTGCTGTTGCTGTAACAATGCTGCTTCTTTTCTAGTGGCTAAGTGCATGCTGGCAGAAAACTTTTAAAATAATTTATTGTTCTCTGCTCATAATTTGTTTAAATTGATTGTCGTCTCACTTGTTCCTACATAAAAGTAGTGACATTTTCATTGTATGTAAATTGAACTATCTCAGACTCCTGTTACCCACTTTAGTTTGCTTACTGCCCAAATAGGTCAGCTGATGATGCCATATCTCTAGTACTACAAATTGTCCTAGAACATTTAGACAAGTGGGGCACCTATGTTAGGATGCTGTTCATAGATTACAGCTCAGCCTTCAACACAATTGTCATCAAGTTGGTCCCAAAACAGAATTTGAGCTTATGCAATTCTATCTGCAACTGGATACTGGATTTCCTGAGGAGCAGACCTTAGGTGGTGAAAATTGGTAACAATATTTTTTGTACAGTGACCCTAAACACTGGAGCTCCCCAAGGCTGCTGTCTCAGTCCTATATTATACTCCTTGTTCACCTACGACTACAACCACTTACAGTAACAACCACATTTTTAAGTTTGCAGATGACATCTCTATTATTGGGCTGATCAACAACAACGATGAGTCTGTTTATAGGAGTGAGGTGGAGCATCTTACAAGATGGTGCCTTGACAACAATCTGGCCCTGAATGTCAACAAGACAAAAGAACTCAATGTGGACTTCAGGAGACCCAGAGGGAGTAACAACCCAATCAACATTAATGGCACAGCAGTGGAAACTGTCAGCTGGTTCAGGTTCCTCTGCCTGCAGATCTCCACAGACTTGGCTTGGTCTCACAACACTAGCCAGTCTGAAAAAGGCACAACAGCGCTTGTACATTCTGCATTGCTTAAATGTGGTACAGGGAAGCAATTCCTCATGAACCTTTACCGCAGCACCATAGGTAGCATCCTCACTGCATTGCATCACTGTGTGGTACAGCAATACTATAATGCACAACAGAGATACACTACATAGGGTTGTGGCAACAGCACTGAGGATTATAAGAAGTGATTTACCATCAATCGTAAGATTCACACCGTCTGGTGTTGCAGTAAAGCCCAATCCATTATTCTGAACCCAAACCACAAACTGTTCTCCTCCTGCACTCTGGCAAGCAGTACTGCACTATTAAAAGCAAGGACTACTAGACTCAAGAATACCGATCCCACTGTAGTATGTATCCTCAACAGCTAACTGCAATGCCTCAGACTCAATACATACCTACACTCTGCACTGCTTGCACAGTCTACCATGTTTTTTTCTCAATACTACATACTTATTGTCCCACAACAACTAATTGTTCCTATAATTATTTATTATGCTTGTAATGTACTGTCTACATTACTGTAGTACTGTCTACCGAGAGATCAGTGCAATTACAAATTCCAATCTACATGTACATACAGTATGGCAATAAACTATTCTACTCTCCTACTCTACGCGACTGTGATGCCACCAGGGGCAGGTCACCACAGCCTCTAAAGGCAAGCCCCTGTCCAACAAACACACCCCAGATGCAAGTAAGGTTAATTACTGCTCTTTATTTTGAATAATGTAAGTACACAACCACCATTAAAGAATTTAAAAAGTCAAGACTCCAAAGAAGGGCTTGGTGTTCTATCACTTCTTCACTCCAGTTAAATAAGCCAGGCAGGTAGTTGCTTATCAGCATTCACACAAAACCAGTACTTCTGTATTCAACAAATTCCTTGGTGGTTACTTAGTCTTCTGACTCCCAGAGAGATCTTTTCTAGAATTTCGTATCAGGACTCAGTCCTGATCATTACAATACAGTTGTCTGCTTCATAGTGGAGTTACTTTTCAAGCTCTCTCACAAACACAGCTTTTCATCTCCACTACAGCCCCCCTTTAACACACAGCATTCGCTACCTTCATTTTATTTGAGACTAGTCTGCCTTACTCCCGTTTCTGGTGTACCTCACAGCCTGTCTGACCCCTACATGAAGTTTCCTCTCCCTCACTCTGACCGGGTCTCTTCCTTTATTTTGTTTGCTCTCTCTGTCACCACCATTAGCTCTCTCTTTGTCTGCTTCACTCTTTCAGGCATTTTCCCTAAAACCATCTATTAAGCTTCCTTTGGTTTTCTGCCAAGCACCATGTATATAACTCTTACTGTATACTGTCCCTTTCTGGCTCTTCTCCCAGGCTTATATCTGTTAGAGAGAAGTTGAAACACCTGCACTTCATTTGAGCACCTGCTATAATTATGGTACAACCCACAGCCTGTCAGCTTCTCAGTAAGGTCATAAATGAGTTTAAAGTGCAGTACTTTAGGGAAAAAGCACCACCCTCCAGGGACACAGCCTATGGTTGCTTCATAATATACAATAGTTAATTTACCACCAGATCCAGCTGTGATCACATCATTAGACAATGAATATTCCACTAAAAGGCAATTGCCCCTAATTCATAGTGCAGATACATTTCCAGGCAAGAAAAAGGAGCATTGGAACTGATTATTGGGCATCTTCTAACAGTTTCTCAAATGGTAGGGATTCGATGGAGATTTTCTTTTGATTTGATTTTAACATTATTGATCTTAAATATTTGCTGTTTATTGTCTTTAAAATGCCAGTTTAAGGTGTAATGGAAAATTAAACTAATTGTCAATAACCCTAACCCTAACCCTGCAACTCACAACTGGCAACCCACTGACGCTAAGCAGGTGTGAGCCTGGTCAGTACCTGGATGGGAGACCTCCTGGGAAAAACTAAGGTTGCTGCTGGAAGAGGTGCTAGTGGGGCCAGCAGGGGGTGCTCATCCTGCGGTCTATCTGGGTCCTAATGCTCCAGTATAGTGACAGGGACACTATACTGTAAACAGGTGCCGTCCTTCAAATGAGATGTAAAACCGAGGTCCTGACTCTCTGTGGTCATTAAAAATCCCAGGGTGTTTCTCGAAAAGAGTAACCCTGGTGTCCTGGCCAAATTTCCCATTGGCCCTTACCAATCACGGCCTCCTAATAATCCCCATCTATGATCCCCAATCCCCAATGATAGCTGATGTGTGGTGAGCGTTCTGGCGCACTATGGCTGCCGTCGTATCATCCAGGTGGATGCTGCAGATTGGTGGTGGTGGAGGGGAGTCCCCATTACCTGTAAAGTGCTTTGAGTGGAGTCCAGAAAAGCACTATATAAGTGAAAGCAATTATTATTATTATTAAACACCAAAGATAAATATTTACAGTACTTTGGACTATTAAAATCTTATTATTTTAATATGGTTGCTTTGTTGTTTTTCGATATGTTTTATTTTTCTTTTAAGTACAATGTGTTTAAAGCCAATATGTATATTGTATTTTTAAAAATTAAAATAAAAAATAGAATTGTCTGTTTTTCGAATATTATTTATACACAATTACCAATAATTATTTATATTATATGAAACAATAATTATATTTGTGTTGTACAGTATTGTGATGTATCTCATCTGGAGTTCTGAAAGCAATGTGGTAACAATATCCTGTTTAAACAATGTAATCATAGTATTTAATTAAATCTGATGTCGCTACAATGCACACAACGTGATAAGCACAGGAAAAGAAAAAAAAAACTATTGAGATAATAGAGCCAGCAGCTATATCACCCTGCAATTCACAACTGGCCACCATCTGAAGCTAAGCAGGTGTGAGCCTGGCCAGTACGTGGATTGGAGACCACCTGGGAAAGCTAAGGTTGCTGCTGGAAAAGGTGTTAGTAGAAGAGAGCACTTGCCCTGTGATCTGTGTGGGTCCTAATATCCATGTATAGTGACAGGGACACTATACTGTAACATATCCAAGTGAGGTATAAGGATCATATGCAGACGAAGGAGAGGGAAGATACTGAAACAGGCATACAATCAAAAATGTCAGGTGAGTTTGTGGTCAAAAGGCAAAAGGAAGTTCAGAAGCCGAATAATAATGAGACAGGTGTACAATCCCAAACTTTATGCAAGTTCCTGGTCAAAATGCAAAATGCAAAAAGAAGTATCGCAAGAGGAGTTCAAACAAAGGTGAGGTAGGAGCTATCTAGGAAATGAATCAATACCAAACAGCGAGAAGTGAGTTTAGATGGTTTAAATAGCGCTGCGTGCCGCATGGTAGAGTGTGTGCTGATGGATTAACATGTGCGGTGGCGCTTGTTATTATTAACCTGCTGCTGGCACTGGTCAGCTCTCTTGTGGATTGATCTCCGCTGGCTGGTGGTCATGACAGTATCCCCCCCCTCACAGGCGGCTCCCAACGCCTGAGACAGCAGATCAGGATAGTCCCTGTGAAAATCATTGATTGTCATAGGCTCTAAAAATCCTTCTCCGGAACCCAAGATCTCTCTTTGGGGCCATAACCCTCCCAGTCAGCTACAGATGCAGCCATTCAAAGTGAGCGGTACAGACACGTACCGGAGGTAATTGGCTGCGGCGTCGCGCATCATGATGCAAGATGACGCGGGGTACCGCGGTACGTGATTGGTTGACCGACAGGGGCACTCGTGGTCCGTTGGTCTGTCGTAGAAAGATTTACAGTACAGTAAATGTCTTTACTGTGCCCGTTGTTGATATTGAATTTTACCACTGAAGGGAAATCTTAGTGCCTGAGCATAAAAAGAATAGGAGCATACTGCAACGCGTGTGAAGGCCATAAACGATATTAATTTTGGAACTTAAACATACAGTATATGGCTTTAAAGTACTTGGTACTTTAAAGTAAAAAATACACACCAGTATTCCATTTCTTCCTAAACATTTTAAGCATCGAAGTCTTTAACTAAAGAGATACCGGAGTCAACAAGCATACTTTTAGAATTTGATTAATAGGGAATATAATATGGAATCGCGTATCTAAAGAATTTAATAACGATATGATTATATTCATGTACTGCGACAGGGCTGTGTAGGGCTGTTTCGCCTCCCCCTTCATGCGACTTCCCTTGTAGCCTACTAGTCTACGTGCCTGACTAACAACTCACAGGTTGTGTGTTCAAATCCAGCTGGTGCTGGACTTTTCTTTTAACAAACATTTCTTCGAAAAAATAGAATAGCGATATTATGGACAATCAATTGACTTTTCTATTTCAAAATATCACAACATGATCGATTCTAAGTCATTTTTGATAACAATCAACAAACAAACATTTCTTTGAAAAAATGAGACGTTTCTCTTGGTCAGAGATATAAATATATAATATATAAATAAATTAAATTTAACTAACGTGAAATAGCGTGTGAAAAAGTGGTAGTTTTAAGCTTTTCTGCTAATATAATATGGAATCGCGTATCTAAAGAATTTAATAACGATATGATTATATTCGTGTACTGCGACAGGGCTGTGTAGGGCTGTTTCGCCTCTCTCTTCATGCGACTGTACCAGGAAGAGGATTTCTTTCTATTCGAAACGTGTATTTTAAAAGTTTAAGAAGTAAAAACCTTACAGCGTACACAGATTTCTAAACTGATCAGGATCGTTATCTTTGTCTTATGCATAATAATGTTCACCGCTCTGTCCAGCAAATTAATAATAAACTTTATTTTATATAGCGTTTTAAACGAATAAGTAATTAGATTACTCATAAACCTAATCACTTGCTTTTTCTTTTTATTTAGGCTCAGAATTCAACTATAGATCGTATTATTAATAACCATAATAACAACCAACCAACAAAAACAACCATATAAACATAATACCAACCAAAACATAGATAACGACCACAATACAAAATCAAATATATCAAACCATTATACTCTCGCAAATTCCTCCAATTATCATAATCCCGCCCCTTATGCAAAACCAAACCCTCCTCCCATCTCAGTTTATCCTCTTTATCATAAACAAAATCCACCTCAATTTTCAACATAAAGCATTACTGCTTACTGGGTTTTTGAGGGGGGGGGGGGGGGTGTCTTTCGCTGGAAATCTCGCCTGCTTCTACTTTACGAGTACAACCCCCTCTCTGCCGGAGTGCTGGCTGTGACGAATTAAACCGGTTTCACAGGTATTTTCAAAGTAGGAAGTACAGTGTTAACTGGTAGCTGGGATTCAATCCCAGACCATGTGACATGGGAGTCAGGAAACTAACACACAGCGCCACCAGATTTGATAACGCTATAAAAACGCTATAAAATAATGTGACAAGGCACAGAACAAGTTTACAGCACAGTACAATAATAAATGCTGACCATGACTTTAGAAGCATAAATTACCTTACACTCAATTTAAACACAAGCTGTCTTTAGCCCTCTAAGCTGGTTCATACAGAAATGTAGAGATCCAGGCTCAGAACACACAGCTTCATTAGCGAATACATATGCAGGACAACTAGAGAAGACGTTTTACAGAGGATGGATTTTTAGAAACATCCCATCAGTGACATCACTGAAGTCAACTCCTAGGTACTGTAACTGTCATGTGGATAGTTTCACAAGAATCAGACAAAGGTTTAAGCATCGCTTGTTCTAGATAAAACTGCAAAAAAAAACAACAACCCATAATGTACTTCTTTGCGGCTCTGTTTGCCCAAATCATATATTCACAACGTGAAATTTAGAAAATAATATTACGTAACCAAAATCCGCAATATGGAAACAGAACCTGTGTAATTGTTGATAGATGATGTACTCGTAACATTTTTACAAGACGAACTACAACATTTAAAAAATGACTTGTATGTACTTGATATCTCTAATCAATCCACGGCGACATTGTTAAAGCAGAATCCCAGCACAAAACGAAACTAAAACGCCCTGGGCATACCGTTTCGCGCTTCTTATTAGTTGCTCAAAAGTAATTTGACCGTATGAAATGCATAATATAAACCTAGAAACATATACGTGAGCAGTATTTACGTACTGTAGTATCGGTGTTAAGACATACCTCTCAAATACTGTAAATCAAGTTAAAAATATCTCAAGACCGATTCTGGTCATAATGAAACCATGTTTCGTGTATGTTTTCTTTAAAGTACCGAGACCAGCCATATACTGTATGTTTATGTTCCAAAATTAATATCGTTTATGGCCTTCACACGCGTTGCAGTATGCTCCTGTTCTTTTTATGCTCAGCTACTAAGATTTCCCTTCAGTGGTAAAATTCCATATGAATATTCAATACTTAAATGGGCACAGTTAAGACATTAAATATACATATACATACTGTATACAGTACAGTTTTCATACGGTAATATGTTTATGTTCCTAAATCAATCTCTTTTATGAGCATGTGAAAGGCATGTTGAATCGATTCTCAAAAATTACTGTACTTGACAGTGATTGGCAACAAATGCGTGATTGCGAAATGCTGTGGTGTTACTTTTACAAAGACGGTCAATGAAAAAAAGAATGTTGACCAGGGCAATACTTTGAGTTTACACTTACAGCTTGTCCAAGGTCATTCATTATTAATACTATTAGTAATATCTTCATTAAAGACTTTGATGGCCACAGCTCAAACATGAGAGGTTGAGCTTTATTAGCTCCACCTTGCGGAAATTCCGGATACTATTATTTTGCTTGTCGTATTATAGGAGAATTTACGGTAACTAGCGGTATTTACCGGTAACTCGCTGTATTTACCGGTAACTTGCGGTAGACTGCGTACAGCGTACCGGAAAATAATGAGGTATCGCCCGTGCATTTTGAATGGCTGCATCTGTAGATACTGAAGGGTACTATGGTGCCAGCTAGAGTCGAGGATCTTATGGACCGTATATGTCGGGCGCCCCTGAATAAAGCACTGGGGTGGCTTGCGATGTTGGGGAGCCGTGAGGGGCGAACGGTGGAAGGGTTTCAGACGGGAGATGTGGAAGGACGGGTGGATTCTGAAGGTGGGGGAAAGCGCGAGACGAAAAGTGACTGAGGTAATCCGGGACAGAATCCGGAAGGGGCCGATGTACCTAGGACCGAGCTTCTTGGAAGGCAGACGTAGAGGTAGTTTCCAAGTGGATAGCCAGAAAAACTGTCCTCTCCAAAAATGAGAGGCTGGTCTGCGATGCCGGTTAGCGAATTCGGCCTGGTGCTGGCCCGACGTGGTGAGGGCTGTCCTAGCCATTCCCCAGGTCCTCTGCGCCTTGGAAATATATTATAGCACCGAAGGCACGCCGTATCCAGAGGGGTGTCAGGGATGAGAGTGGGTTGATATCCTAATGAACAGAGGAAGGGAGAGACTTGTGGAAGAGGAGGTAAGTGAGTTGTGGGCATACTCTGCCCAGGGAAGCAGTGATGACAAGTCATCCTGGGAAATGGAGGTGAAGGCTCCCAGAAAGGTAAGGAGGCTTTGGTTAGTCCTTTACACCTGTCCATTGGCCTCAGGATGATATCCAGATATCAAATATACATGGGTCAGTGAATCGCCACCATGATTCTGTTGGACGAGATGATTGGATTAGGTATGTAGTCCAGGTCTGGGGAGTCATGGAGCCTGGAGAGTGCATCAGCTCTCCCATTCTTGGAGCCGGGCGTATAGGTGACAACAAAATTTGAAACGGGAAAAGAAAAGCGACCAACGGGCCTGAGGCAAGTTGAGGCATTTGGCAGATTGAATGTAAGACAGGCTCTTGCGGTCCCTGATAATAACAAAGGGGTGTGAGCCCCCTCCAACCAGTGTCTCCATTCCTCGAGAGCCAGCTTAACAGCGAGGAGTTCACGATTATCTACATCATAATTAATTTCAGTGGGAGAGAGCTTCTTAGAAAAGAAAGCACAGGAATGTAAAATGTGTCCTTCTACATGGCGCTGGGAGAGGACTGCACCAACCCTATAGGCAGAAGTGTTAACCTCAACAATGAAAGGCCGGGAGGGATCCGGGTGACGGAGGAGTGGAGCCGAGCCAAAAAGTTGCTTCAGGTGTAAGAATGCCTTGTTAGCCTCCGGGTTCCATTTACCAAGGCCGGGTCTGTTGCGGGTCAAGGCTGTGATGGATGCCACGATTGAGCTAAAGTTCTGAATGAATTGCCTGTAAAAGTTGGCAAAGCCTAGGAAGCGTTGGATCTGCTTCAAATTGCGAGGAACTGGCCAGTCATTAATAGCCGCAACCTTAGCTGAGTCCATCTCCACTCCAAGGGGAGAAATGATGCAGCCCAGAAAGTGAATCTTAGAAGCATGAAAAACACACTTCTCGAGCTTAGCGTAGAGTTTATTGTCAATGAGTCTGGACAACACCTCCTGGACGTGACGGACATGTTCCTGAGGGTTGGTGGAAAAAATGAGGATGTCGTCAAGATACACCAAAAAAGAATTTCTGATAATGCCCCTAAAAATGTCATTCATTAACAACTGGAAGACCGGCGGGGCATTAACGAGGCCAAAGGGCATAAACTGATATTAATAATGCCTGATTGCTCCTCATAAAGGCAGTCTTCCACTCATCCCCTTCACGTATCCTGATTAAATTGTAACCCCCCCGTAGGTCTAATTTCCAGAAGATGGAAGCTCCGCGTAAGGACTCCAGAGCAGCTTGGATTAAAGGTAGGGGGTAGCGATGTTTAACTGTAATGAAATTCAGCCCTCTATAGTCAATACATTGTTGCAAGGAGCCATCCTTCTTCCATATGAAAAAAAATCCAGCACAGGCTGGAGATGAGATGGGATGAATAAAACCTGAATCCAAGGCCTCCTTAATATAATCTTGCAGGGCTTGATTCTCTGCCTGAAAGAGCCTTCTGTTTATCAAAGGCTTGTTTCAGATGCACATATTGGTGGGAAATGGTAGACTGCTCTTCCAGGGGAATTACTGCAGCAGAAACCTTGACAGGCGGGTGACAACAGTTGTCACGACAGGCTTTGCTCCAGGCAATTATCTCATTCTTGGCCCAGGAGATGTGGGGATCGTGCTTCTTGAGCCAGGGAAGACCCAGGATTACCGGATAGGCAGGTGAATCCAGGAGAAGAAGTGAAAAAACAGCGCTACTGACTCTAACAATAGTCTGTGGGAGGGCTTGATATCGGTATGGGGGTCTCGAAGGACAAGCAGATCCAACGCAGTGCAGTACAGACACCGTCCCTCCCGACGGCACCTTTCCTTTTCCTCTGAGGAAAGGGGCACATGTGGCAGAGTAGCCTCCAGAGGAAGAGGGCCCTTGGGACGCACAGGTCTGCTTTATGGGTGTCTCTCTGCTCTCCAAAGCTTAATGCGGGTGTCCAATTCAACCTACTGAGCGATCACCACCTCAAGAGACCGGGTGTGGAGTGGCGTGAGCACCAGATGGTCCTTCTGTTCCTCCAAGAGACTCTTACAGAAGAGGCAAGCCAAGGCTTCGGGGTTCCAGGCAGACTCCGTGGCGAGGGTTTGGAATTCCGCCACATAATCTTGCAGTGATCTGTCACCCTGGTGAAGGGAAGACAGCTGAAGGTGAGTCAGGTCCTACAGATGCAGCCATTCAAAGTGCGCGGTACAGACACCGCAGTACAGATACCGCAGGTATGATGACACGCGATACCGCGGTACGTGATTGGTTGACCGACAGGGGCACTCGTGGTCCGTTGGTCTGTCGTAGAAAGACTTACTGTAAACGTCTTTACTTTGCCCGTTGTAGATATTGAATTTTACCACTGAAGGGAAATCTTAGTAGCTGAGCATAAAAAGAATAGGAGCATACTGTAACGCGTGTGAAGGCCATAAACGATATTAATTTTGGAACGTAAACATACAGTATATGGCTGGTCTTGGTACTTTAAAGAAAAAAATACACACCAGTATTCCATTTCTCCCTAAACATTGTAAGCTTCGAAGTCTTTAACTAACGTGATACCGGAGTCAACAAGCATACTTTTAGAATTTGATTAAAAGGGAATATAATATGGAATCGCGTATCTAAAGAATTTAATGACGGTATGATTATATCCATGTACTGCGGCAGAACTGTGTAGGGCTGTTTCGCCTACCTGATCATGCGAGCTGTCTTGTAGCCTACTGGTCTAGGTGCATAACTACCAACTGGCAGGTTGTGTGTTCGAATCCAGCTGGTGCTGGACTTCTCATTTTTATTTATTTATTTTTTAATCGCGTAACATAAACATATTACCGTATGCAAACTGTACTGTATACAGTATGTATATGTATATTTAATGTCTTAACTGTGCCCGTTTAATTGAATTAAAAAACAATTATTTAACACGAACATTAAGCTGTTTACATCTTCCGCCTGAGAACAGTCACCCGTTGCTACCCAACGCAGAATGGTGATTGGCTGACACTATCTGACACCCCTCTGATTGGAGAAAAAAGACGTGCTGGTGTGCTATACACACTACCAGGAAGAGGATTTCTTTCTATTCAAAACGTGTATTTTAAAAGTTTAAGAAGTAAAAACCTTACAGCGTACACAGATTTCTAAACTGATCAGGATCGTTATCTTTGTCTTATGCATAATAATGTTCACCGCTCTGTCCAGCAAATTAATAATAAACTTTATTTTATATAGCGTTTTAAACGAATAAGTAATTAGATTGCTCATAAACCTAATCACTTGCTTTTTCTTTTTATTTAGGCTCAGATTTCAACTATAGATCGTATTATTAATAACCATAATAACAACCAACCAACAAAAACAACCATATAAACATAATGGTGGTGCTGGACCTTCCAGTTTTATTTATTTATTTTTTAATCGCGTAACATAAACATATTACCGTATGCAAACTGTACTGTATACAATATGTATATGTATATTTAGTGTCTTAACTGTGCCCGTTTAAGTATTGAATATTCATATCTAATTTTACCACTGAAGGGAAATCTTAACATAAACATACAGTATATGGCTGGTCTCGGTACTTTAAAGAAAAAAATACACACCGGTATTCCATTTCTCCCTAAACATTGTAAGCTTCGAAGTCTTTAACTAACGTGATACCGGAGTCAACAAGCATACTTTTAGAATTTGATTAAAAGGGAATATAATATGGAATCGCGTATCTCAAGAAATTAATAACGATATAATTATATTCATGTTGCAAAAGAACTGCAACGGACATAAAAACTCCCTTGCATGGTTTCATTACGACCGTCGGTCTTGAGATATTTTTAACTTGATTTACAGTATTTGAGAGGTATGTCTTAACACCGATACTACAGTGCTTAAGTACTGCTCACGTATATGTTTCTAGGTTTATATTATGCATTTCATACAGTCAAATTACTTTTGAGCAATAAGAAGCGCGAAACGGTATGCGTTTTACTTTCGTTTTGTGCTGGGACCCGTGGATTGATTAGAGATATCAAGTACATACAAGTCATTTTTTAAATGTTGTAGTTCGTCTTGAAAAAATGTTACGAGTACATCATCTATCAACAATTACACAGGTTCTGTTTCCATATTGCGGATTTTGGTTACGTAATATTATTTTCTAGATTTCACGTTGTGAATATGATGGGATGTCTGATGGGATGTTTCTAAAAATCCATCCTCTGTAAAACGTCTTCTCTAGTTGTCCTGCATATGTATTCGCTAATGAAGCTGTGTGTTCTGAGCCTAGATCTCTACATTTCTGTATGAACCAGCTTAGAGGGCTAAAGACAGCTTGTGTTTAAATTGAGTGTAAGGCAATTTATGCTTCTAAAGTCATGGTCAGCATTTATCTTTGTACTGTGCTGTAAACTTGTTCTGTGCCAAGTCACATTATTTTATAGCGTTTTTAAAGCGTTATCAAATACGGTGTTACTGTAGTTTACTGAGTCCCATGTCACATGGTCTGTGATTGAAACCTGTAAAACCGGTTTAATTCGTCACAGCCAGCACTCTTCAGGTGTGAGGGTCTTCTGCTCAGAATGAAACGCTAAAATGTTTGTGTATATTCTAATGGTAGTGGGGGCGGGGTGTGTGGGAACAGGTTTGGTTGAAACATTTTCTCTGAAAGCATTTTCTTCGCAGTTTAACCGATCTTGTTACAGCATGTTACAGTTTACTATTATTAACCATATTAATTTTAAGTGCTTAATGTAAAATCTTGTAAAAATATATTTTCATTGTTCAAATATACATTAAGTCTGACTATCATATAATAAGTTAAATACAAAACTAAAGAAAAAATAGGGTTAAATATAATTCAAAATATTTTGCTAACAATGTTAACTGTTTATGAATAATAAAATGTATTAACTAAGGAGTAGGATGGCACAGTTGTTAGTATGTTTTTTGTTTTTTTTTAACCCAATCTCCGGGAAACCATTAGTACGATGGTGAATCGGAGATTCTCAACCCTTGCTGCGTACGACTGGAAAATAATTCGTGATCGGATCAACGAAATGCTTCGTAGGAGGAGGCGGTCTTTTCCTCTTGTCTAACAGTCTGTCCACAAACAAAACATTCCTGTTAGACAAGAGGAATTGAAAAAAAAACAATGTTGTCAATGAAAACCGGTGTGTGTGTCTCTCCCTGCTGGATGTCCCTCTCACAAACTGCTGAATGAATAAAATAATTTTATTGAAAACGAGTTTACGATTGTCTGGTCTTTAAATTCTGGAGATACGCGATTCCATATTATATTCCCTTTTAATCAAATTCTAAAAGTATGCTTGTTGACTCCGGTATCGCGTTAGTTAAAGACTTCGATGCTTAAAATGTTTAGGGAGGAATGGAATACTGGTGTGTATGTTTTCTTTAAAGTACCGAGACCAGCCATATACTGTATGTTTAAGTTCCAAAATTAATATCGTTTATGGGCTTCACACGCGTTGCAGTATGCTCAGGCACTAAGTAAAAGGAGATGCTTCGTATTGCTTGACTAATTTTAAAAACTAAGTTATAAATATAAAAATTGCAGGCGCTGCTCTGGTGCGTCGGCTCCTACACAGTGCCTGTCTGCCGTAAGCGTTACAATATACATACAGTACCCAACACTGCTTGTACCCATCTGTCATGCAAATAAAACACCTTGAATTGAATTGAATTGAGGGGAGAAGGGGGGGATACTAAAGCCAATACTGGCTCAATGGGCTTTGACGTGCTAATGCGTTGGTTTAACGGTCCGGGTGTGGCAGGCTTCCAATGTCAACTCGACTCGATTAGAAGACAATGAACGTATTTTAGCCCTAAATGAATTAATAGCAAACATGGTTTACATAAAATACATTTTTCCAAGAAAGTTTATAATAATACGATCTATAGTTGAAATCTGAGCCTACTTTAAAAATAAAGGAAAAGCATTTTCAGAGAGCAATCACGCTGTGTTTATGTAGAAAAAGTGATTAGGTTTACGAGCAATCTAATTACCTATTCGCTTAAAACGCTATATAAAATAAAGTTTATTTAGAGATGAATGATCAGTGTCGCAGTTTAAATAATGTGAGTCAGGAAACTAACACAGCGCCACCGGATTTAATAATAATATAGCAATAAAAATGCTATAAAATAATGTGACACAGTACAGCACAGTACAACAATACTGACCATGACTTTAGAAACATAAATTACCTTACACTCAATTTAAACACAAGCTGTCTTTCTGTATGAACCTCTAAGCTGGTTCATACAGAAAATGTAGAAATGCATTAGCCTGATCATGATTAAAAAACACATAATTAAACACGCGTTTGCGATTTAAATCAGAACACGATTTAAATCAATATAAATGTTTATATTGTAACGCATTGTCCAGCCTCCATTTCTCTATAAAAATTTACTGTTGCACACACACACAATAGAAGCAGGAACCGCTGTCAGAAGGGAAGATATGTTCAAAATATCGCAAATATCGATCATGTTGCGATATTTTGAAATATAAAAGTCAATTGATTGTCCATAATATCGCTTACCTATTTTTTCGAAGAAATGTTTGTTAAAATAAAAGTCCAGCACCAGCTGGATTCGAACACACAACCTGCCAGTTGGTAGTCACGCACCTAGACCAGTAGGCTACAAGACAGCTCGCATGATCAGGTAGGCGAAACAGCCCTACACAGTCCTGCCAGTACACGGATATAATCATACCGTTATTAAATTCTTTAGATACGCGATTCCATATTATATTCCCTTTTAATCAAATTCTAAAAGTATGCTTGTTGACTCCGGTATCACGTTAGTTAAAGACTTCGAAGCTTACAATGTTTAGGGAGAAATGGAATACCGGTGTGTATTTTTCCTTGTGATATTTTAAGCTCTAGTTGAATGATAGGTGTCGCATTTTAAATCATTTTCGTAGCTAGAAATTATGAAACGCCCTGTTAAAAGCAAGGAAGTTTTTATGCCCCGTTGAAGTAAAACAAAATGCCTGACAAAGTATGGCTTGGACAGATTCCAAGTGCTTGTACAAATGTGCTAAAGAAATTATACTTTGAGTATACAGCTTGTCCAAAGTCATCCATTATTAATACTATTAGTAATATCTTCAGTAAAGGCTTTGATGCATAAATATTTCTGATAAAGGTAGGTTGTGTACTTTTGTCCAACTGAGCAATCTTGCTTTCATAAAATATACCAACATTTTAATGACTGATGATTAACATGCTGTAATACACAGTTCAAAATTAAAGGCTCAAATGCTGTACATGAGAGGTTAAGCTCCCCCTGGCGGTTTTACAAGGCGACGCCGGATAGTTAGTCACGTGACACACGTGAAACCGCGTGATACCGCGTGATACTGTGACACGCCCACCGGGGTATGCCGCGAAATACCTCACCCATTTTGAATGGCTGCATCTGTAGTTGGTTGGAGAAAAACGTGCCTTGAGTCGGTCAGCAAAAAGATGAAAGTTAGAGAACTGGGAATCTCCCCTAGCCAGCAACACTTGCTACCCAATCCAATGCCTTGCCTGTGAGCAAGGAAAAGGCGAGTCCGATCTGCTCCCGGGTAGTAGGAAAATGCTCTGGATGCAGCTGGAAAACCAAGGAGCATTGAGCAATAAAGCCTCTGCAGCCTGCAGGGTTGCCGTCATAATTTTCCTGGAGAACAAATGGTAAGGTTGGGGGAGTGGTTGGCGGGCCACAGGGGTCAGAGCAGGTGCTTGGGCAAAAGGCGTTGCAGGAGTCAGTGCGGGAGCCAGAGAGACGGGGGGGATGCGAAAGCCAGGCGACGTGATTAGTGAGATGTTGGAGTGACGATAGAAGCTGGGTGAGGTCTTGGGAATGGTGTTTGAGGAGGGAGCAAAAAGCTTGAGTGTCTGCGGGATCCATCTTGCATAAACTGTAACATATCCCAATGAGGAATGATGATCCTTTGCAGATAAAGGAGAGGGAAGATAATGAAACAGGCGTACAATCGAAAACATCACGCGAGTTCGTGGTCGAAAGGCAAAAGGTTCAGAAGCAGTTGTCCTTTTCCACTTTCTTCCAGATTATACTGTCTACACAGGGTCCTGAACTACGCATCATAACAACATTGAAATACAGTAAGCTCTGTTCACAACCTTAAAAGTAATGTGCTTGGGTGAGTGTCATGATGATATGATTCTAGCTGAAATTATGGTTCTGACTGCAAAACTGCACAGAATGTGCAGCATCATTCATTGTTTTATTCACTGTAAAAACACTGGACTAGTTGCTCTGAATCCATTTAAGAAAAATATCTAGTTCATAACATTTCCCCAAGGGAAGCTTTTCACACTGATATTAATTTTCTTAGTTCTACTTCAGGCTATTTTGTGCACTCACATGTGTGCAACTGCTCTTACAATTAGCCTTCAGGTATGAGCATCCTATTTAAAATTCTAGCAGATTGTTGACATATTGAATGATTAATGCTGGCATGATGTTTCTTTAGTACCATCCATTTCACCAGTCTCCTGGTTGTGTTTGTCAATATCACTGGCCTGGCAGTTTTAGTTTCGACATTGATGTATCTGGTTGTATCTCATGAAATTACCAGCAGTTGCTTAGTGTTTGCCCAAATGATCAGATATCCTGTAGATAGGTATATCTCTTATGAAACACAGAACAGCCATTCTCCACTCTAAATATGACAATTCAGGGTTTTCCTTTTGGTATATAACTGAATGTCCATATTTGTTGCAAGGCTTAATAAAGCTCAGAGAAAATTTTACCTTTTAGTTAAAGGTTGGATATGCCTTTATACTTTATTTAATTCAGAAACAGGACTGTTTAATAAATAATTAAAAAACATAAACATGATACAAGAATGGGCAACTTGAGCCCTCAAGGACCTGAGGGTTTTCTGCTTATATCTTAATTTCTTGAACTAATTATTTGAATAATAAGCCATGTCTTTTGCTTTGAAGCTGTTCATCAGTTGCCTATTGAAAGACATAAAACTTAAAGGACTCTTTTGATGACACTGAAAGAAATATTGTGTGAAGCTCAGGTTCAAATGAAATTGTCCCCTGTGGCTCTCAGTGGACACAACTTGTAAAGGTCTATGCTCAGAGCACAGAACAGGCTGGGTTCCCATTTCTTTGGAAGACTCTAACCAAGAATTCTAAGGAGTTAGTTTACATTTGGTCAAGTATTGGTGTCATTGTGTACTTTCAAATGGGTGGAGTAAGGGCTGCTTTGTTTTGTTACAAAACCGTGAGGCGTTGGGCTAGCCAGCCTTGCTGTGAATTTATAACATTATCAATGACACCTAGATCCTGAAGATGACTTACAAACTATGCCTGCATTATGCAAGTAATCATTATCTATGTATTTCTCACATGAGTGTTGAAGTGTGATCTAAATGCCCAACAACTGGAAATCTGCAAAATTAGACAAAAAATAAGAAAATATTTTGGGGTTCCAAAATTGTTTTTTGAAATGGTCAAACATCTGTTGGAGTGAGCTATTCATTAAAAATATTTTTAGTTTTACTTTATTAATTTTTACTTTGTTTATAAGTATGTGTATGTGTATATAACAAGTGTGTCTGTTGTTCTTATATTTTCCTTCCCCTTTTTAAAAACAAATAATAAACCGTTGTTAACATCAGTTACAGGTACATCCAAACAAAGTTGCCGATAAGTAGATTTATGTGACTTCTGTACATATACATTTTGGTTTTTGCAATGCTTAAATACTTAAGTAAATATGAAACTCTAGATTCAACCTAAATATGTAACACAGAATATAACCTAAAAGTGAGCATCAAAGACCAGAAAATAAATTAATTAAAGGTATTTTAATACCAAACTAACATCAAGAAAACTACTGTCCTATTATATACCCTTGTTCTCCATCAGTAGCATTTTTCTGTCTCCATAGCTACAAAAGTCCTTATAACAAACACTTACACCTTATAATTTGTAGTCAAGATCTCGAGTTTTTTCCTCAAATCAAACAACAGCTGGTTATCTGCTCAATCTAATTAGGTACCACTTTCTTTGCACTGGACTCAAGTCAACACCTCATGTTAAATTAGAAATGGCTTTTCCAATAATAGTGGCTTCAGGTTAACAGAATGAACATATAGTCAATTCTCCAACAAGCAAGTAAAAAGTAATTGTAAAGACTGAATAAATAAGGACCTACATACTGTATGTAATAGATTATTATCAGCCTAATTGTGAATATAGCAGCATGTATGTTTTGACTTTTTAATCCCTTTGAGTTCAGTAGTATCATTTGAGTGTATACATTAATACAGAAGCTTGGAGCTGGATAAATACAATTCTCTGAGCCTGCCGTTTTCTTTGATCTGATGAAATATCTCAGATTTTTCTGATAATCTTTCACTTTCTTGTACTCCTAAAATTGATGTGACATTTCCTTAGTGAGCAGCCTGAAGCAGCTTGCAACAACAGGAAGAATTTCATTTCAAACATGATGGTTAGATGAGTAGTCCTGAACAAAAGGCAAATTCCATGAGACATGCTAATAAAGGTGGGATTGTTTCAAGGCACAAACAAAAGAAATAGATCTTAAAGGAAGTGGGAGATCAAAGGAAATATAGATTATATTTCAAAGTGTTAAAGTCATTGTAATGGAAAGTGTAAAGCACAGGGCAACCTTCAGACTTCTAGGCAATTTTAGGCCATTTGAGTACACTGGCCCTTCTCTACAGAGGGAATTGCAAGTGGGGACATCCCTCTGTCCATGGCACATCGAGGGCTGTTGTGCTACCTAAGTCTCCCAATAACCCTGATGGTCCTCCATCAAGCTTTCCCTCTCAGCCACTTCTTTACTATTCACACTATGCCTATAAAGTTATTTGAGCTACTCTTTTAACATCTCTTTCAGACCTTGTGTCTCCATGGCAGGCTGGCTGAGAAACTCTTGTACTTTTTATCTGAATTTGAGGAGGCAGTGCCCTCTGTGCACAGGGTAATCTGAGTGAAAAGCAACTGAAAGATTTCCTTCATTTCAACATGCCACTGGGTCCACTGCAGCTCTGCAACCTCCTTCATGGCCTGAATTGAGCTCAGCTTGTCTACACTCCTCACAAAAAGACATCTGTGGACCTCACTGACATTCTGTTTCTTGATAATTGCTCTAAATTGGAGCATTTTCTTCATTCTCTTATTTTCCTCCTGCTGACTATTTTGCAGCAGGACTATGGTAGAAAGAATCTCTCCTCCAGACGGTTTCTTTGAGCAAGTGCCTGCTCCAGATGGGCTTGCAAAAAAGGAGGTTGGACACTTCCTGCTTGGATATTTTCAGCAAGTCTGAAGGGTGCTGACACTGCTCCAAGAGTGTTCCAGCTAATTGCCCATCTCCTTCAAATGGCTTTGCAATGAGCTTTCACTCTCAGCCTGAATTTTCAGCAGCTGGCTGATCTGCATCTTGGAGATCAGATTCCAGTGCCAGCTCCTGCTATAGTACTTCCATTTCAGTCTTCTTCCAATTTTCCCCTGTTTGGACTTTCACCCAGTAGAGGTTAGCTTTGCTCTTCAAAGCTGATGACCAACTGGGGTTGGGTTGCACTTCTCCTGTCCTTCTCCTGGTTCTCCATTTGAGACTGCTTACCCCTCTTCTTCTTGGTCTTCTTTATCTTACCTGAGCTGGAGACTTCTGGCACTGCCTCAACTATTCCTGAGCAAGCTGCTCTATTGCTCTACTGCTCTATTGATGGTGACTTTACTGTTGATGATTGCCTTGAGGTGACTTGGTCTCCGTCTCCAACATAGAGATGTCACAAAGAAGTTTCATTTGATAAACAGGAAATTTTATATCCTTTATGTTTTTCTTTATTAGTTTGACATTAAACATCATTACCTGTACCCAATTAACTATATCAATAATGAGATGATTTAGTGCTCATGCAACAGTGAGAGACAGAAGAGTGTATCATTCATGATGGATCAATTAATAAAAAGGGTGCCTTAAACATTTTTATATTCACACTTAATTTTTCTAATAATACACGTGTGGAAATAGTGATATATTTCTTTTGATGTTCACAATACTTAAAACTGTTGACTCACCACAATATCCTGGAGTCCCACAGACAGTCTTCATTGTGACCTGGTCATCCACAATTTTTGACAGGCCAAAATCAGCTGGGAAAACAAACATTACATTGTAAACACTGAGGGATTTCACTCAGACTACTGTTTTCAGGCAGTTTTCTCAGTTTTAAGTTTATGTTATTATGAATTAGACAGCTTGTATACAAGTTAACATCATGACGTCCACCAGGAGAAGTTCCTTTCTGATAACGGATGGATGAATGGATACAATTTTAAAATTTAAGGAAAAACATAATCCTTTACAGTATATGCTCTAAAATAATTAATGACTTTGAATTTCCTGGCATATAACCTGGTCTGTATTAGAAAGAGGGGTGTTCAGGCCAAACATCAGATGTTTTCCAGTTCTGTTAATGTAAAGTAATGTTTAAATAAAAGAGTGAATGCTCCCCTACTTTTGTACTGGATTCAGATTTTGTCTTGATACAGTACTTGAGACTTGTAGTGTTTATATAAAAATATGTTGGTATAAATGTTACTAAAACACACAAAAAAAACTTGACACTGCAGCAGAATAGTTGTCTCTCTGAGCTATCCTTGGTGTTTTAAGATTTAGGAGAGAGGCTTAGAGAGACAGTGCAGGCATTCACACACAAGTGTTACAGATCTAATGCAGCAAACTCCTGTTAGGTTCCTTTATAAATAGCTAAAAATAGCAGGAGACAGTCTATCAGTTAACAAGTCTTTTGGTTAGACCAGTTTTCTAACAACAAGAGTTGGCACCAAAGCAAGTAATGAAGGTTCAGCGCTTGCCCATTGACTTTGGCTGTATTAAAAACTACATGGCTATTTTGGAAAGACATTTCCCAGCAATTAGGGAACAGGTTATTTTAGGTCTGTGAAGGAAGAAATTAGGTTCTCTCTCTCAATGAATAAATTTAGCTACTACTGGAGACATTACTCTCTAAGCGCCAGTTTTCTCCATTGGGAAAGGAGTTTTGAGCTTTTTGGTGGATGGAATAACTTCATCCTTCAGTTAGAGCTGAAGTAACCACATTAGTTTTGACAAAATTGGAAACAGAGAAGGTAAATTGGAAAATGGACCAAATTAGGGAGGGAAGGTGATTCTATTACATCAGAGCTGGTTACCTCAGCCCTAGCCCTGAGATTCTGTTTAGAAGTATAAACAGAAAAACGAACCATCTATTGAGTTGTTGTGCCTTAGACACCTAATCCCAAATCAAACCTAATCACTGCAACACAGTGGACATATAACACATACACTTGCCGCTAAATACTAATATAATTTTTATCTTTTCTTCTCAAAAATGTTTTTAGAAATCAAAAGACAATGTCATAACCAAAATTTAGAATGCCACCTTACACCTAACTGATGATGAATATAAGCTTGAGTTTGAACCAAGTTTACCCGAATCAATAAATACATCCCAGAGTCTTATGGCAGCTCAGTAAGGATTATCAGTACCATACCTATTTTGAGAGGAGCGTCTGGAGCTGAAGTGGCATACAAGAGGTTTTCAGGCTTGAGGTCTCGATGGACAACTCCATTTTCATGTAGGTACTGTACAGAGAGAAGATGGAAGACATGTATGAAATTTACACATAACACTGCTACTCACAAATCACTATCATAACAAATAAAAATAGACTGTGGGAAATTTAATAGAAAAGGGTCTTTGTATCAATATAATTAGGCAATTATACAGTTATATTTGTTTTTATAATTTATTTTTTATGTAGTCATTCCTGCATATGATCAAAACTCATTAACATTAACTCATTTAACAATAAAGCCATATACCCTAACATACTGTCCTCAAAGGGGGAACCAATAACTTCCAGTTGGAAGAGGTTTCTTTTGAGTGGAATGTATCAAATGGGCTAACAATTGTTTATTTCACCAGAGAGAACTGCATTCATAATGGAATATTTTCGTGAATACAAAAGGAAAAAGCTTCTCAATAAAAATGATCAAAATATTAGTAAAATATTTCAAAAGTAACCTGCAATCCTTGATTGTCCTACATTTCCAGTTATCTCTTAAAATAGATTAAAGCTCTTTGGACTGATTACTAAACATAAACCAAGTTAGACAGTATTTAGGCCCTTGTTATTTTTTACAAGATCAATGGCAAACTATAATTAACCCATTAAAACATAATCCAGGCCCTTCATTAGCACTGCAGGCACACTGGCTTCATGTGGCAGTCGATCCTCCTTCTGCTCTTTTACTGGGCACTGTTACACACCAAATCTTGGCTTTAGGAATACACACTAGTTTTACAAACAGGATAGGTTTTTCTACATTATAAAGACAATCCCCGTGAGCCTTTGAAAAACTTCTGAGTAAATGTGACTCTAGTCTGAACTCAGATAAGAGCAAATAGTTTTCCTATCACTCTGCTAGGGATGCACTGACATCTCTTCATAAAAGAATTTCAACGAACATGCTCTAACTTTTTTTTCTGAGAATGCTTTTTGAAATTTCAAACCTGCCAAAGAAAAAAAACTATAAACTTCTAAAGTATATTAAAGTACTGAAAGGAGGTTGTGAAAATACCACACTCAGTTTCATACACACTGTACAGCCCATAACTTTTGACTTTCTCCTTCAGCTGCCTACAGTAGCTCAGGTACTTAAAACAGGAATGTATTGTCATATTTAACTTGAAAATGTCAATCTCACTGCTACACATCTTGTTTCTGATAAATTCTTTTTTTTCTACTATACCTCATTCATTAAATACTAGAGACCCTTAATACACTGTTCTATGATTTATTAAAAACATAAATATTTACAGCAAACATATACTTAACAAAGTAAACATAAACATAAACAAAATATTTTACATGGGAATAATAAGAAAGAGTAGTGTACTGACAAATTGAATACTGACAAGATTCTAAAATTTTATTTTCAGTTCTACTGTAACGAACAGTTCTTTCGGGACCCTATGCGTGTGACACAATCCGGGTTAAAGTGAGAAAACACGGGGGGAAAAGTCATGCAGGAGAGGGGAATGAAGACAGGGGCGTGTCCTTGGTGTGCTGGTATACGGGGAAGGTATGGTCGAGGCAAACAATCCAAAGAATAAGTCCATAGGCGAATCCAAAAAAAGGGCGAAAGTCCATGGCCAGGTGATCCATCCAAAACGAAGGATTAAAAACAGGAACCGGGTCGGAACCGGCGAGGGGAACAGGAACAGGCATAGAAACTTAAAAACATAATGGAGCCAGGCGCAACCAGTTCCCGGGCTTGCACGATATGGGAATCAGATGCAGAGCTTGGATTAATGTCAACGCCTGGCTTTTAAGGGGGCTAGAACAAGGAACAGGTGCGGGGAATGAGGCAAACAAGGAAGAGCCAGAGCACCCTTAAGGGGAAGGGACTACAATCGTGACATCTACTGTAATATCCAAAAAAGGGAAATTCATTAATGGAATTGATGTTCTTAATATTTCTGGGATCAATAAAAATACAGACTTTCAGGCAGGCCCTTTCTCTACCATGGGCACCTACAGACAGTTAGCTGAACATGTAAGACATGTAAGATAATATACTGTATCAAGGTTATGGCACATATTGGATACACAAATCACCATATGCTATTTTTTGTCTCTGTTTAATGGGCTTGGAACAAATTAGAATTCTAATGTCATATACGCTGATTTAGTTCAGGATCCATTACACTAACTACTTGATTAATTAGTCTGAATTTAAAAATAAAGCATTGTGCCAACCAACAATGCCAGAATATCCATTTTTAATTAACCATTATGCTCCCTACCTTTCTAAGAAAAGAAAACAAAATGCTGAATGAGGTTACACTTATATTGATAACGAGTTTCTCTAGAAAAAAATAATCACATGGTCTCATTATTACTGAATTAAAGGAATCATTGATTAACAGGAGTCAACCAAGTTTTGAAAATGAACTATAAATGGTGTATCATGAAGTAAAGGATCATGATTCAGAACATCCATATTCAATGCAATTTCTCATTCTAGCTAAACTAATTTTTAAAAATATTAAAATATATATGTATGTCTTATTGGTATGACCATTAGCAATACTGCCTTACAACTCTCATGTGCTGAATTCAGACTTGGATGCCTTCTGTGTGAAGTTTGCATGTCCCCCACATGCTCATGTGGTTTATTGCAGTGTGCTCTGGTGTACTGAAAGCCTGAAAGAACTGAACCTTTTACTCATGAACAGAGAAGATTTAAGAGTCTGATACAGCATTTAAAATCTGTCAGATTAAGACAATGGATGTCTTCAAAATGAACAGAGAAACAAGACTCAGAGGACACAAGTTGATGTGCATTTAAAACTGAGAAGAACTAGAACTTCTTTACTAGGGTAGTAGGAATATGGAATATTCTACCCAGCCATGTGGTTAAGGTGGTATGTTGGCTTCATTCAAGTAATAGATGGATAAGATCATTGGATCAATTATCTACTGTACTAGCTACCAAATGAATTGAATGATTTGGAAAGATCTAAATCTTTCTTAAGTTCTTAAGTCTTCCCACCTCCCAAAGACATGCATATTAGATTTTAGAAACTACTCTCTTTTGTCAGTTCATGGTGATTTCATATTTGAGGGCTTTATCCCCAGTCTAGCACTAGGTACAAGGCTACAGGAAAAATAAACAAAATGAGCATGATTAGACAAAGGGTTTCCTCTCATAGACAGAAATACCGTAAAATGTGTGATTGGAATCAATTCTGTACCTATGAAAGGATAGCGACTCTTCTCCCCAGTGACACTGAAATGTGGACTGCATGATCAAGCTTAAATCTCTGATCCTAAAACAGTGCTCAGTGATGAGTAATGCTGCATTTTAATAACACCATCAATCTCATAGAAGGAAATAATCCACTAAATAATCTGCTAAAAATCAAAAATGGTATGTGCAATCCACAAAATTAAATTTACTAGTTCGAATATTGAATAGGTGATATTGATATTGATTGCAATGTTTGATGTAAACATTTGTACGATCATATGTAATTGTGATGCATTCTTTGAATGTGTATCATACTCAATTTTCTGAAGTTGAATAAAAGTAATCTTTTTAATAGATCTGTAAATACGGAAAGGAATATGTCCTATAAAGGCCAAAAATTAAAAAGTACTATAAAATTCTTTATCCTTGCAAGGATATACAGTACTGTACTGAGTAAACAAAACCTTTTCACCTAAGTTTACTGTACTGTACATCTCCTACAAAGTCCCTCAATATTTACTCTGAATAAATGCAGTACATTTGTTCTTTCAACACATATGTTAAATTCAATATGAGACCAGAAAAAATTTAGGTTACATTTTTCATGAACTTTTTGTAGTGTGATGAATTTGCCAGGTGTCCATCCTGTTGGGAATTTTGACTCTTTGTGTTTGTATGTCTCGTAATGTTAAGCAGTTAGGATAGATAATTAAATTTTAATGCTTTATGTTAGCAACTTTAAAACATATTTCCATTTGAATTAAGAGCATGATTTGTATAAATAATATTTTATATACAATACTTATAATCTAGTAGTTCACTTGTCTATAAATAACTTGTAAATAACCTGCCCACGTACTATTTACTATGGTTGTGTTAAACCACATTTCCTTAATTACTACAAGAAGAGCATGTTTCCTTGACTCTATAATAGCATGGGTGACACATTTATTGGTTATCTCTTACTTCTGAGACTAGCTTACCGTGCAAATAAAACCAACAGATGATAAATATAGTATAGCTGAGACCAGATTTGTTTTTTGTTTTTGAATTAATAGTAATATGCCCTTTCACGACGCGCCGGTTGGAGTATTTCTCGGTCGCATTTAATGGCAACGTCAGCTCAAAGATTTGGTTCAAACCACCAAATGGAGACAGGCGTGCCGACAAGCAGACCCTGCTGATGTGGGGATTAACGCTAGGATGAGAGAGAGAGTAATTTGCCCTTTCAAAAATGAATTGTCTAAAATTAGTCAACATTATAAACAAATTATTTTTAAAAACTAATAAAAAGCATCCTAATTATATCTGGGATGAACATATTCACCAATGCTAGAATTTTATTTCTTTTATTTGCTAATGAATTATTTGTGCATGCTTATGGTATTTAAACTATTTTATATTTACATTTTATATTTCTATTTTTATATTTATTTCAAATATATATTTTTAAAATAGATTTGAAAAGTTAATGTTAGGTAGCTAAGGTATAAGGCATATTCCCTGGCTATTTCCTTACTAACTTTGCTATTAAATGTAAACTATTTTTCTTTAATATTGCAGATGCTAAAAAGCTTGTTGATTAATTATTTGTAATACCTTGGTTATCTTTACCTGATATATTCAATAAGCAATATTTTAAACTATGGTATGGCTACCACATTGCAGAATTAAAATATATGAAATATTTCTATATCAATGGATTATTATTATTTTTATATGAAATATATTATAAAATATATTAAAGATGACAACAATATTTTTCACCAAAGCATGCCAAAGCCAAATATGCATCTCATACTGTTCACACACTAAACCATTTGACACCAGGTTTAAAATTAAATAACATTATAACTAAGGAGAGATTTTTCACTTCATACTTTTCCTCCAACCTCCCTGTTAGTTTCTCCTATAAAACTAATATAGACTGTCTACTCTTCTCTTACACTTGGAAAACAATTGTGCTGTTTTCCCAAAACATGTTGATCTGTAAAGCAGAGATATTGCACATTAGTTTTAAACTGAAATGGCTGGCACTTCACTTTACCAAGCTATAAATCTGGAATGTTTCCAGAGTTTTAGAATGTGGTCTTAATTATTCAGTGCTACCTTTTGCAGGAAGATTTATTATCCAGTTAAATTCTTAATTTTCCCTTTAAGTATAGCACATACAGTATTAAATAATACAGGCATTTAATAGGCCATGTAAACACATCTCTAAATATATTGATGTCTAATAAAAATAGATACTTTCATTTGTGTTCGGCTTCTTCCATACCAGAACAACAGTATGTGATACATACTGTAAATGAATGGATAAATATATACAGTAGGTAGTGGGAGTAGTTTTATTGCAGATGGGATAAATAAATTATAAATGGGTGGATGCTGCACATTGGTGGTGGTGGAGGGGAGTCCCCATTACCTGTAAAGCGCTTTAAGTGGAATGTCCAGAAAAGCGCTATATAAGTGTAAGCAATTATTAATTATTATAATTATAAATGTGTCACGGATGTCAGAAAGGACGAACCGTGGAATGGCAGGAGAGCATAAGAGACCCTATGTGTAGCGGCGAGACAGGGGTTAGCCGTATAGAAACCTATGCCCTCAAGTAGCAGACGTGGGGCGACCTGGTGCTAGGCGGGTTTCAGGACATCCAAACGTCAATGCTGAGACAAGGTGAATGAAAGACCCAGAAATATATAGCCCAGGGAAAGAGAGAGACCGGAAGGACAGCAAAGCGGGAAACTAGGGACAAGACAGAGTAGGAGCGCCCTCTGGCTGCAGAGGGTGTGACAAAATGTTTATATATAATTATACTTATATATGTTTTCTATTTGAATTTGGTCTTCCTGATGAGAGTATTATGAATTGAGAATGGAGTGGATGTGTGGAATCAGCTGTGATGTTCCTTGCCATTCTGAGAACTGTATATGTAAAATCGCAGAGCTGAGGCTGCTGTTTCCAAATTATTATTCTCAGTTATTATGCCATTTTCACACTTCTGGACAGTTTGGTTTTACTCTTCAACCCCAGGTTTCTATACCAAACTGTCATGTTAAATGCCAGGACGCTCTCAACATGAGATAGACATGTTGAGAGACAAACCAATCTGTGCAATCATTTTCAAATGAGGTCAATATACAGTAGGTGATAGCCTTTGGTGCTATTGAGGAAAACATTACTGCTTAGTAATATACAGTATCTATGAAACCCTTGAAACAACAGCACTTAAAGTATATTTCTACAAGCCAATGTGAAAGGCTAGATTTAACAGCAGGACTACTCACAGTAGTAAATCCAGAGGCTGACCTGGGGAGTGTATCAGTGCTGCCAGGAATGTGTTAATGTTCAAGGAGGTCATATCCAATACTAACTTCGTAAAGTTTTCATTCTGACATTGTGTCATGTTCTAGACTGAAAACCTAACACTTCTTTATTTTGTTTTTGTGTTCACCTTTTTGTGACTCCATCTGATACCTACAGTATACTGAAAATATTTGATGAAATCCATTAATTCTGTGTGCCACATCTGTCTTGTGCATCAGTATATTTGGGAGGAGAAGACAATAAAAGTCTCCTTTCTTATGAAAGGTTTTTTGTTCATGTGTATGGTAACAAAATTTGATCTAGCCTTACTAATTAAAAAAGAAATGACTTAATGAAGTCTGAAGGGAAATATTTTCTGTTTTAAGAATCTCTGCAGAGCTGACATACATTCGGTGTCCTACCTTATCAAAAATGACAGAAGTCTGTAATTTGATGGCTATGGATGTAAAGAAATCACACTTTTTAATGATCCCTTGTCCCCATTCCTAATTCTGCCCTGCTGGTAGAGCACACCACTGAGAAGTTTTCGACACCTCTTACATGTCCAGGATACTTTGCAGGCTGGGGATTCAGTTGAGCTGACAAATAAGACTGTTAGGTTTTGATGGAAATTTATTTGTAAAGGATACGTTTATTGTACCAGCTCTTTTATTCACTTTCCAGTGCTTACTTAAAAAAAAAAAACACTTTGGCATTAAAAGGTGGTTTTTAATTACTTATGATTTACTATTATAGAGTTCAAATTCAATGATTGTGTTCATACATTAACACTCAGGATATACATGAGCTGTTTGATAAACAATAATTATTGTTAGACATTATGATTTAATGGAAAAGTAATAGGTTTATTCCATGCTGAAAAAAAGAAGAAAGAAAACACAATGTTTGGGCCGTGGAGCCTTCTTCAGGTGTAAGGGAGAAGAATAAGAAGATGGCTCCACGGCCGAAATGTTGTGTTTTCTTTCTACTTTTTTTCAGCATGGAATAAACCTATTACTTGTTCCTTTGCAGCCTACGCATGCTGGCACAGCTACCCACCTGAACTATTATGATTTAATGACTGCACTTCATTATCTTTGGCAGAAAAACAGCATACCTAACATTACTTAGAAGTAAATTCTAAGTACTTTGTATGGTTTTATCGGTTAAATGGGAAGGTGCATTTTAAACCAAAGAGAAAGCCAATTAATCTGTTTCATGTAACCCATCAGACCTACAGTAAATGCAAAGCCTCACAATGTAAAATCAAGCCAACACAAACACAGACCTAGATCCTGTTAGAAGTCTGTCAGACAAATAACTATTCACAAGAGATAACCTTTTACTTTTTACATTTTACACAAAATGCATTTTCATTATAAGACTAAACAAGGTAAAAGGTACATTTGAACTTTATTTTTTTCCATAAAACAGTTCCAAATATGCATTTTCCAATTTGGCCAAAACTAGAGGTGCAGTATGTTAGCTAATCATTAACAAAAACATTTGACACTAGACCAATGTACAACTAAAAATGATTTATGAGAATATATTGCATCAGGAAGTTATGGATCATCATAAACTCCAGAAGTAAAAGCATGGATGGTTTATTAACTGACTCAGATCAGAACTCCAAGATAAAATCTATCCATTCATTCATTGGAGAAAGGGTCTATAGGAGGTGCGTGGAACCTAGAGCACTTGGCAAACCCCATGCAAACATGAGGAGACAAGTTGAAGTACTTTCTTGTTACCAACCCATATTTTATGTTTTTTTAAAGTCAGTACTTGGACTTATCTGAGTATTAGCATAATACAATTAATTAATTGTCAATACCACTTCATCACCTTTTATATACACAGTTATATCCTTTTAAAATGTGAGTGAATTAAATTTATTTTACGCTATCACTGGGAAGAATGTCCAGGGAAAGAATTAGGTCTAGAGAGGACACAGAGCTCAGACGGAAACAAAGATTATCCCTGTGTCGTTTACATCATCTGTCTTATCAGATGAAGCAGAAATCTATAGTAGAAATGGCTGAGAAGGAAAATAAACCACAATTCTTTATGGTCCCTAGATTCTCCATCTATGCTGTCAGATGTACATTAAGAAAAATTCATTCAGGTTGCAGGCCAACAAAAGCCATCTATCGCCATTAATATACAGTATTCAGTTTTCAGGACGGTGTTGAGAGAAATTGACAAGTAAGTCTATCAGGTCTTAATGCAGATTTTTTTCTAAATAAACTATTTTCTGGACTAGGTATCATATTCGCCACAAAGTACATACTGTCCTTTTCAAAAAATATTTTGTCATTAAAAAAATATTTTGCCATTCCACAGCCTGACTGTATACCTACTGTAACAATGTGGGAGTGGGAGGAGCCGAGACGCATACCGGTAAGAGTCGACTCCCCGTATGAGGGGGCGGAGGCACTGGTGTGAGGTAAACGAAAACCGAAAAAAAAAACACAAAAAGGGCAAAACCAAAAAGAGAAAAGAAAAATGCGCCACTTTGCACAGCGGCACCCAGGCTGGACTATCCCTATTTAGTGAGGTCCAGCCTGGGAAAAAAAGAACTGCTTGGCACAGCGGTCTCAAGACTGGACTTTCCCTATCTAACGGGGTCCATTCTGGAAGAAAAGGAGCTCAAGGCCAAAATACAAATAATCCAACCTGTCCCAATCCACAATATACACAGCTGGAGAAAAAGAAAAGAACAAGAAGGAAAAACGCGGCCTCAAATGCTCTCATCACAATCTCCTACGGGACTGTCGCTGGAAGGTTTTCCCCTTGCGGGGGTTTGCTCGTCCCATCCGGGGAGATTCAGTGTGTTCTTAAAGGGCCCCACATCTGAGGCTGGTCCTTAATTAGCCACGACAGCTGTGATTGCGAAGGCAACGCATCTTGGCTAATCCAGGGCTTCATCTCCACAGTGAAAATGCCCCCGTGTTATGCCACACTACTTATCTAAAATATAAACTGTAGTCAGTCATTCTATGGAAAATACAAGACCTCAAATGGAAAACTGTATATTTTATTGCAAATGTATCTTAGGCTCCTAAAACACTATAAAACTTTTGTTTGAAACACTCTTGATCAAGGATATCTTGCCCAAGACAATTTCTCACATTGTATAGTCTGATGTCCCACCATATACTCCCGCTACCAGTAAATTTAGCTATTATTTATGCAATATAATAAATAATATAAGCTGTTGTAAAACTTTACAAATCAAAAGGTTCTAAAGTTATAATTCCTGCTAATTATGCTTAGACAGCCTCAGTATTGCATTACGTTGCATCTATTTTACGCTTTTATAACCAGAACAGAACACTGGAAACATCAAACACTACTATAATGCTTATGGCACAGCAAAACATTGAACCAAAAAAAAACAACATAGAAATGCATGCCCATAGAGATGTATGATTTATCAGTATGATTTAAAGACAATTCAATTGTTTTTTTAGGCAAATATTTTGATTAGAAATACTGTATTACCAAACCACTGTCTGCAAAGTCTCTTCTTGCCTTCTTGCCACAAAAATATGTTTTGCAGGAAAACAATCATTACAAAAGTGATGTAGTGTAAATTACGACGACTGTGACTGTAAACCCCTAAGTGGGTAGTGATCTATTTCAGAAATACTACCCTTATCAAGGGGTGGTTGAAACATACTGTAGACTGAAATAATACCTAGGAAATGTTTAAACATGATCTGTTGTTTTTTGGAAAGAGATTTTCAGTATCAAGCCAGGTATTGATTTTTGTTCCATAAACACTTATCTCTGTCATAAAAATGCTTGAATGAGCCACCCCCAATATTCCAGAGAACTCTATGCTAAAGCTAAATTCAAGACAGAACCCACTAGAATGACACAGCCATTCTGACAGACCTGTATAGGCCACTTTATAGTTCTTAGATTAAAAATCAGAGGTTAAAAAACACAGAAACCCTTTTCTTTACTACTTTCCAGTGCATGTGAGTATTTCCCTTTTTAGGTTTGTGTCTCTCATACATATAGTATGTTGTCTTCTACTATGAAGTCAAAAATAGAAAACCAAAATTACTCCACTCTTAAATTTTCAAATGTAGTTTGCTCTTTACTAAAAGTTTACTAAATTTAGCTCTTACTAAAACCGGGGCCAGTATTAACTTTTCATGAATATTGTTCCAACTACTGTATGCCTGATTAAATGAGGCAATAGCAAACATTCCTTAGCCTGTAGACTATATTTATATTAACATATTGTAATGCAACGGGGGCTCAGGCGGGCGCCCTTGCCGCATTAGGTCAGCCCCCCACCGTCAGGGGCTCGAACCTGGAACTCCTGCGTCACTCAGCAGGGACCCAGCCCGGTGAGCCAAAGCGAGATCTCCCCACAGCCCAGTAGCTGTAGTCCTGCTATCACAGGGAAGGGCGGTGACGTCACCAGCACTGGTAAGCCGGCTCTTACACAGTACCTGTTGGCTGTAAGCGTTACACTCTCCCCCTCTTAACTCGCCGTCCCCGGCGAAGGGCTGTCGCATCCCACTCTGACACCAATGTAATGCAACGGGGGCTCAGGCAGGCGCCCTTGCCGCATTAGCTCGGCCCCGCACCGTCAGGGACTCAAACCCGGGACTCCCGCGTCGCTCAGCAGGGACCCAGCCCGGTGAGCTAAAGAGCAATCTCTCTACAGCCCAGTAGCTGTAGTCCTGCTATCACAGGGAAGGGCGGTGACATCACCAGCACTGGTACGCCGGCTCTTACACAGTACCTGTCGGCCGTTGCGTTACATTGGTGTCAGAAGCGGGGTGGGATAGCCCTTCGCCGGGGACGGCGAATTAAGCGGGGAAGAGTGTAACGCTTACGGCCAACAGGTACTGTGTAAGAGCCGGCGTACCAGAGCAGGTGACGTCATGCTCTTCCCTGTGATAGCAGGACTACAGCTACTGGGCTGTAGAGAGATCTCTCTTTAGCTCACCGGGCTGGGTCCCTGCTGAGCAACGCGGGAGTCCTGGGTTCGTGCCCCTGAGGATGCAGGGCCGACCTAATGCGGCAAGGGCGCCCGCCTGAGCCCCCGTTGCGTTACAATATACATACAGATGCAGCCATTCAAAGTGCGCGGTACAGACGCGTACCGCAGGTAATTGGCTGCGGTGTCGCGTATCATGACGCAAGATGACGCTGGGTACCGCGGTACGTGATTGGTTGACCGACAGGGGCACTCGTGGTCCGTTGGTCTGTCGTAGGAAGACTTACTGTAAACGTCTTTATTGTGCCCGTTGTAGATATTGAATTTTACCACTGAAAGGAAATCTTAGTAGCTGAGCATAAAAAGAATAGGAGAATACTGTAACGCGTGTGAAGGCCATAAACGATATTAATTTTGGAACAAAAACATACAGTATATAGCTGGTCTTGGTAATTTAAAGAAAAAAATACACACCAGTATTCCATTTCTCCCTAAACATTTTAAGCTTCGAAGTCTTTAACTAACGTGATACCGGAGTCAACAAGCATACTTTTAGAATTTGATTAATAGGGAATATAATATGGAATCGCGTATCTAAAGAATTTAATAACGGTATGATTATATTCGTGTACTGCGACAGGGCTGTGTAGGGCTGTTTCGCCTCCCTGTTCATGCGAGTTGTCTTGTAGCCTACTGGTCTATGTGCCTGACTAATAACTGGCAGGTTGTGTGTTCAAACCCAGCTGGTGCTGGACTTTTCTTTTAACAAACAATTCTTCGAAAAAATAGAATAGCGATATTATGGACAATCAATTGACTTTTATATTTCAAAATATCACAACATGATCGATTTTAAGTCATTTTTGATAACAATGAATAGTCACCTTCTTCCCTTCTGACAGCGGTTCCTGCTTCTATTGTGTGTGTGTGTGCAATAGAGTTAATTTTTATAGAGAAATGGAAGCTGAACAGTATGCGTTACAATATAAACATTCATATTGATTTAAATCGTGTTCTGATTTAAATCGCAAACGCGTGTTTAATTATGTGTTTTTTAATCATAATCAGGCTAATGCATTTCTACATTTCTGTATGAACCTCTAAGCTGGTTCATACAGAAATGTAGAAATGCATTAGCCTGATTATGATTAAAAAACACATAATTAAACACAGCTTGTGTTTAAATTGAGTGTAAGGTAATTTATGCTTCTAAAGTCATGGTCAGCATTTATTTATTATGTACTGTGCTGTAAACTTTTTCTGTGCCTAGTCACATTATTTTATAGCGTTTTTATTGCGTTATTAAATCCGGTGGCGCTGTGTGTTAGTTTCCTGACTCCCATGTCACATGGTCTGTGATTGAATCCCATGGAACTATGACTTTATTTTTTAACAAACATTTCTTTGAAAAAATGAAACATTTCCCTTGGTCAGAGATTAAATAAAACCTAACTCGCACCAAACAAATTTATATTTCTAAATATCACAACATGATCGAATTTAAGTCTTTTTAATAACAATGAATAGTCACCTATGCGTTACAAAATATACATTTATATTGATTTGAATCGCGTTTTGATTTAAATCGTAAACGCGTGTTTAAATATACAGATGCAGCCATTCAAAATGCGCGGTAAAAACCCGCGGTACGGTAACCTACCCACAAGCCACCGCGGGGCACCGGAGGGTACCGCAGGGCAAGTGATTGGCTGGCCAAAATGACCGACAGGGGCACTCGTGGTGCATTGGTTGGTAGTGCAAAGATTTAATCATTTAATGTCTTTACTGTGCACATTTTAATCCGCTTAGTTTTGAATATTTATATGGATTTTACCACTAAAGGGAAATTTTAGTAGCTGAGCATAAAAAGAAGAGGAGCATAACGCATCTGAAGGTCATAAACGATATTAATTTAGGAACATAAACATTACTGTATGTATGTAAACTGTACTGTGTATGGCTGGTCTTGGTAGTTTAAAGAAAAAATACACACCAGTCTTCCATTTCTCCCTAAACATTTTAAGCATGAAAGTTTTATGAAACGGTACCCAAATATGCGATTGCTGTATAGAATGAATTTTAATTTAAAAAAATTATTTAACACGAACATTAAGCTGTTTACATCTTCCGCCTGAGAACAGTCACCCGTTGCTACCCAACGCAGAATGGTGATTGGCTGACACCATCTGACACCCCTCTGATTGGAGAAAAAAGACGTGCTGGTTTGCTATACATACTGTACCAGGAAGAGGATTTCTTTCTATTCAAAACGTGTATTTTAAATGTTTAAGAAGTAAAAACCTTACAGCGTACACAGATTTCTAAACTGATCAGGATCGTTATCTTTGTCTTATGCATAATAATGTTCACCGCTCTGTCCAGCAAATTAATAATAAACTTTATTTTATATAGCTTTTTAAACGAATAAGTAATTAGATTGCTCATAAACCTAATCACTTGCTTTTTCTTTTTATTTAGGCTCAGATTTCAACTATAGATCGTATTATTAATAACCATAATAACAACCAACCAACAAAAACAACCATATAAACATAATACCAACCAAAAACATAGATAACAACCACAATACAAAATCAAATAATCAAACCATTTTACTCTCGCAAAGTCCTCCAATTATCATAATCCCGCCCCTTATGCAAAACCAAACCTTCCTCCCATCCCAGTTTATCCTGTTTATCATAAACAAAATCCACCTCAATTTTCAACATAAAGCATTACACAAAATCAATACCTCAACACTCCATACTCAACAACGATAATTCACAAACAGCCAGAACATGTAACTACACATTCCCAAACATACCTAATTTCCATAGCCCCGCCCCTTATGCAAAACCAACATCCCTCCCCTGTTCTCTCTCTCCCCTGGCGGTTGTAATTGTTTTTATTTTCAAATAAATTTTAGCAAAGTCATGTATTTTAAAAATCTTAAGATTTTTATATTTATGTCTTTAGTGGTTTCATTAGTGACAAAGGCTAAACTTTCTTGGAAAAATGTCTTTTATGTAAACCATGTTTGCTATTAATTCATTCAGGGCTAAAATATGTTCATTGTCTTCTAATGAAAGAAGGGTTCCTTTCGCCATAGTCGGGAGCCTAGCCTTTAACTAGTAAGTACTGTATTTACTGGGTTTTTGAGGGGGGGGGTGTCTTTCGCTGGAAATCTCGCCTCCTACTTTGAAAATACCCGTGAAACCGGTTCAATTCGTCACAGCCAGCACTCCTGCAGAGAGTTGGGTTGTACTTGCAGTGTATACAGTACACGCGTTATGCTCTTCGTTAATGTCTGTGAAGTTTTATTTAATCTCTGAGCCATACTGATTCTTCTGGAAGCCAGTTTCCGCCAGGGAGTAAAAAAAAAACACACTATGGTATTCTCTCCAATGCAGTGCAGTTAAAAACATACCTCTGATGCTGCTCCTAAATGAATATCGTTTATGACCATCAGAAGCTTTATGCTCCTTTTCTTTTTTCCAGTGGATTGAACAGGGAGAGGCATTTCATGATGTACTTTTCACTGATGAAACAACAGTGGCTCTGGAACAGTTTTCAACCAAGTCGTTTTATAAAAAGGGGAGATATGTACACGTTACTGAAGCTAAAAGTTTAGCCTTTGTCACTAATGTAAACACTAAATAAAGACATATAGAAATCCCTACGTTACAGACTGTATATGGCTGGTATTGGTAGTTTAAAGAAAAAATACACACCAGTATTCCACTTTCTCCCTAAACATTTTAAGCATCAGAGTCTTACATGTGGTTATTTCGAAAACGTTTGTACGTGCTCCTTCTTACCATGTTACTGTTTACTGTTACTGACCATATTAAGTTTAAGTGCCTGTGGGCACTTTTCCTGTCCGTGGGGGGTGGACCGTCTTTCATTAGAAGGTTAGTCTGTTCTACTCTGAGAATGTAGAGGGGGTGGAAAGTGCCCGCGGTCATTTAATTAGTATTAAAATTTTAGTTATCTTTCTAGTTCACAGGTTTGCATGCATAATTTAATTTTGAAAGCCACTGAGACATCAGGTACTACTGTTGTATTTATGAAAAAGAAACAAAACAAAAAACATACTAACAACTGTGCCATCCTACTCCTTAGTTAATACATTTTATTATTCATAAACAGTTAACATTGTTAGCAAAATATTTTGAATTATATTTAACCCTATTTTTTCTTTAGTTTTGTATTTAACTTATTATATGATAGTCAGACTTAATGTATATTAATGTATTGTTGAACAATGAAAATATATTTTTACAAGATTTTACATTAAGCACTTAAAATTAATATGGTTAATAATAGTAAACTGTAACATGCTGTAACAAGATCGGTTAAACTGCGAAGAAAATCCTTTCAGAGAAAATGTTTCAGGTGTGAAGAACATACTGTAGATCTCCAATGCAATTTCAACCAAACCTGTTCCCACACACCCTGCCCCCACTACCATTAGAATATACACAAACATTTTAGCGTTTCATTCTGAGCAGAAGACCCTCACACCTGAAGAGTGCTGGCTGTGACGAATTAAACCGGTTTTACAGGTTTCAATCACAGACCATGTGACATGGGACTCAGTAAAGTAACACACAGCGCCACTGGATTTGATAATACTGTACTGTACCTAACCAAAATCCGCAATATGGAAACAGAACCTGTGTAATTGTTGATAGATGATGTACTCGTAACATTTTTTCAAGACGAACTACAGCATTTAAAAAATGACTTGTATGTACTTGATATCTCTAATCAATCCACGGGTTCCAGCACAAAACGAAACTAAAACGCATACCGTTTCGCGCTTCTTATTAGTTGCTCAAAAGTAATTTGACCGTATGAAATGCATTATATAAACCTAGAAACATATACGTGAGCAGTACTTAAGCACTGTAGTATCGGTGTTAAGACATACCTCTCAAATACTGTAAATCAAGTTAAAAATATCTCAAGACCGATTCTGGTCGTAATGAAACCATGTTTCGTGTATGTTTTCTTTTTCATCTTGAAATAACTCATTTCTAAATACCTTTTTCACTGTTAACATCTTGTAGCAACTTTGCGACAAAATATACACTCTGACAGTTCATCCTGCTACCAACATTAAATAAAAGAAATCTTAAGATTTCTATATTTATGTCTTTATTTAGTGGTTTCATTCGAAGCTTACAATGTTTAGGGAGAAATGGAATACTGGTGTGTATTTTTTTCTTTAAAGTACCGAGACCAGCCATATACTGTATGTTTATGTTAAGATTTCCCTTCAGTGGTAAAATTAGATATGAATATTCAATACTTAAACGGGCACAGTTAAGACATTAAATATACATATACATATTGTATACAGTACAGTTTGCATACGGTAATATGTTTATGTTACGCGATTAAAAAATAAATAAATAAAACTGAAAGGTCCAGCACCAGCTGGATTCAAACACACAACCTGCCAGTTGGTAGTCACGCACCTAGACCAGTAGGCTACAAGACAGCTTGCATAAGCAGGCAGGCGAAACAGCCCTACACAGCCCTGCCGCAGTACACGGATATAATCATACCGTTATTAAATTCTTGAGATACGCGATTCCATATTATATTCCCTTTTAATCAAATTCTAAAAGTATGCTTGTTGACTCTGGTATCACGTTAGTTAAAGACTTCAAAGCTTACAATGTTTAGGGAGAAATGGAATACTGGTGTGTATTTTTTCTTTTCATGATAGGTGTCGCATTTTAAATCATTTTCATAGTTAGAAATTATGAAACGCCCTGTTGAAATCAAGGAAGTTTTTATGCCCGTTGAAGTAAAACAAAATGCCTGACAAAGTATGGCTTGGACAGATTCCAAGTGCTTGTACAAATGTGCTAAAGAAATTATACTTTGAGTATACAGCTTGTCCAAAGCCATCCATTATTAATACTATTAGTAATATCTTCAGTAAAGGCTTTAATGCATAAATATTTCTGATAAAGGTAGGTTGTGTACTTTTGTCCAACTGAGCAATCTTGCTTTCATAAAATATACCAACATTTTAATGACTGATGATTAACATGCTGTAATACACAGTTCAAAATTAAAGGCTCAAATGCTGTACATGAGAGGTTAAGCTCCCCCTGGCGGTTTTACAAGGTGACGCCGGATAGTTTCCAGCAGAGCGTCAAATGATGCGCGATTAACCACGTGATACCGCGTGATACCGCGACACGCCCACCGGGGTATGCCGCAAAATACCTCACCCATTTTGAATGGCTGCATCTGTACAGTATATGAATAGCCTGTGTTAGTGAACAGTTTATGATTACTTTGTGTTTCATGGTACTCTTGGTCTTTTAGAGTAATTAATAATTGCAGAAAACAATAAAACTTAACATACAGTACTTTCCCTAGAGTTCATTTTATAACTGCATGTAAAACAATGAAATTTTACAGATCTGTTCAGGAATGTGATTAAGGATGATCAAGGTTACAAATGCATAACTGATGCCTATCTTTTAACTTCACTACTTAAAAGATAAGGTTCACTACTGTGACTCAGAATTTACAAATTTGTTTCTGAACTGAACATCTCATACTACACAATACCACAACAAAAAACAGTGGTATTGGTGTGATATTATATATTAGACACACTTCAGTGCATGAACCCCTATCCAAATCAGCAGTATGACAAGGTTTAAATACTGTTTTGTGTATTTGCAGAAAGTGGTAAGAAGGAGCAGATGTTCTCTGTGATCATGTGATTCAAGTGCGAAGAGAAAAGCACTGATCAGTGATGCACAGGAAAAAAGATCTGTTCCATATTAAAGAACACGAGTTGAAACCATTTTTGCCACTAAATGCCTAAGAATAATTCCAATCATATAGAGACAAAGAACGTGACAAAATTTTCTTTACCAGCATAATCCTTTGGGGAATGAATACAGAAAGAGACAAAGAAAACGGAGGTACAATAGCAAATTAATTGTTAAGCAATGGAATTACAAACTGTTCTCCCTGCCAGTCTCAGTAAGAAAGGATTATCATGTTTGTCTACTGTACATCTGATGCTATAAATATCTACAGTATAGACTTTTTACAATATGTTTTCTGAAACCACACATGAAACAGGACTGCCATAACTATGTATTGTTAAGTTATAGATGCAACATTTTTTTTACTATTTAGAATCTTCATCATCTTTAAGATAAAAACATAGGCTTATGTTTAGAGAACTGGAGCACAGATTTTGTCCTTTTTAAAATCAAGTAATTGATTTACTGTATACAGTATAACTTCCAGTTTTATACACATCTTCATCATGATTTTAGTATTTCTCATGGAAACTTTGTGTGTAACAGAATTATTATTAACTAAAATGACCAATATTTTTCATTACCAAAATACTTGTAAATTTTTAATGGGCTCTTTTGTGTAAACAAAGCTGTAAAACATGATGAACAGAAAACAGATCATTATGAATGTGAATGCTGTTTATGTGTTTATCCAGTACGTCTTCTGCAGAATGTGACTAAGAATGTGACTAAAGTAAGAATGAGATTAATAAGAGTAACAAATATTCTAAAATAATACTTTAAATAAAACCCTTACATTTCAAGCTAGATTGCTTATACAGATATTTTGCTGATATTTAACACTTGAACCTCCATTTTTTTACACAGCAAATGCAAGCAGATTTGTAAAAAAACAATAGGTTTCCACCCATGCATGAGACGTCATCAAGCAATATGAAGAGTGGGGAGAAACATTAGCATGTGAACTGCCAAGAAGCAAGCAGAGATCAATTCTAGACTGAAAAATAGAAATACACAACTGTAGTAGCCTCAACAGCTGAACTGTTGTATTTTTTTACATTCTTTTTACTTCTAGCTACTTCCTTGAAAGCTTGACATTTCCAAAGCCAAGTCCATTTCCATTTCTCCTAGATTACTTGAGTACAACTAAAGTATATGTATTTAGTACATGTATTTAATAATGCACAGAAAGCTCACATCTTCATTTTTTAAGTGGTCTGAAGTTTTGTCTAGCAATAAACATTTGATGTAAACAGTTCAACAAAATTGTTTTTTAATGCTTATGTCATTTATCTCCAGATTAATCTAATAAGTGCTTGATTTTGTGGATAGATCATTTTAAGATATAATCAGTAGGGTTAAGATAAAATTTCTATTACTTTTATTTTGGCTCTCCATTCACCCTTCTGTGTACGCTTACGCTTCTGCTCTACAATATTTGTTCTTTGACATTGGCTTCTGATGTATTTGTCCTACATTGTTTACAAGTAAAAGTCTCCTATCACATTCTGTCAGGATTTGTTACAATGGAACAAAAACAGATGTTGCCATGACAGAGTAGTCTCATTTGAAATACTGAGATGTCTGTAGATATGCTACTAAGTACTGTTTTAGTACAAGGCAGGTGTTGGCGACAACGTGGTGATGGAGTAGGAAAAATTGCATATTTGAAAACAAATATTTTGGGTAAAAAATGCTTTGAACTTTTATGGATTTTTAATTGGAACTGGAAAATCCACACAAACATGTATTAGCTTTAAGACTACACAGCTATGAACACATTTCCATACTGCTACAGTACATGTTTATTCCATTTTCTCCTTTTAACCTCTGCATACTTACAGTACTATACAGTATCTCAGAATACAAGGCATGCAGATTCTCCTATTTGCTATAATCATAAATTCCATACAGGCAAGTTTCTTTCCTCTTCACTTTGCAGTAATAAAGGGATTCACATTTTCTTGAATATTTTGATGGTTTTGGCTAATTCCAGGACTCAGTCTTGAATCCTGTCTCCACTCTGCTTCTTAAAATAGTTATCCAGTCTTCTGCCTTCATTACTTCTGTTTATATATTGTTTAGATTATTTTTTAGAGGTCTCACACAAAATTTTAGCAGCTGTCATTTTTTGGAGTTGCGTTTCCAAAGCTATAGAGCAGGGGTCGGCAAACTACGGCCCAAGTGCCAAATCCGGCCCACAGTACTTTTCTGAGTGGCCAGCAGCTCACTACTTTTTGATTCTCTAGGGTTATTTTTTGCATCAAATATTGAAAATCTACTGCCAGTGGCCTCTACTTGTTAGCTCTGCTGCTCTCTCTCAGCACTAACGGTCAATTGCAGAACAACACCTATTGCATGATTCATTTTACTTTTAGCCTATCAGACGTCAGCTTTAGTCTAGGTTACATACGCCTGCGCTACAACTGATTCTTACCATAAATACATTTGGATTGCCAACTGTGATTGGCTCAGTCACACAAATGATGTCTAGTGTACAGTATGTTGCCTTGTTTGAAAGCAGGTAATGATTTCAAATGGTTCTAAAAGTTATAACTGACAAGAGGTTAACTGTGTTATTCCTGTCATGTTGAAAAAAAGAAAGATAGATGCATAGGGTTGAAAATTAAACAACAAATGGTCAGAAGACTACTTTTGTGTCCCTTGGAAAGAAAAGGTAATGCATCTTATCTGTCAGGAAACAATCGCCATGATTACCATGAATACTATGAATACAACATAAAAAGGCATTATGAGACAAAACATCAGGCTATGTTTTCGGAATACACAGGAGATGGACGGAAGAAAAAAAATTTGAACAGTTGAAAAAGTCGCTTCAGGGCAAGCAAAAACTGTTCAAGAGAAAATTTAAAGAAAATGTTGCGGCTACCCGAGCTAGTTAACGAGTATCACAGCTTCTAGCAGCAGCTGGAAAACCCCTCACGGACGGTGAGCTTATTAAGCAGTGTATGTAAGAGGTCGTGGAGGAGATGTGCCCAGAGAAACGACCTATTCCCAGTCAGTGAGTTAATCGGCTAGATGTAGGATTTCACTCAGGTGGTCCAGCAAGGTCAGAAAAACAAATTTAGTGGCCCTTGCTCTTAAAAGTTTGCTGACCCACTCCTATAGATGAACAAATTTCAAGGGACATGATTTGTGACTTTAAAATATTGCTTCCAAAAATCATAATTATTGAATGAGCTTCTTAAGGTTTTTTCCACAGAATCAAAGAACATGATCTACTGTATATCTCTCACAGAATGTGTGATATAGATTGTGATCCCTCAACACAGTCTTATGAACTTTGTACAAATATAGATGCACTATAGGTACATATTTGCAGATTTCTCCTTCTTTTGTGTACTATTCCTTGCTTTCGCTGTTAAGCTCTCTACTGCTCAGATCTGTGATGGTGGTCACAGGGATGTGTGAACTTGAATTGGGGCTGGTTTGACCACATCACTGCATGGTACATTTATCATAGCAGTATGCTTTTGTTCCAGGAGCTCTTCAGTAGAAATGACCAATGGTGATAGGAAAGTTTTATTTTCAAGAAAATGTTGAAATGTTTTAAATGTTTTAAATTACGAAAAACACTGACTGACAATACAAGTCAAGTAAAGGTACTGTATGTTGACTTTTCCAGGTAACACAGTCTGTGGTGCCAATGTTCGACCTCACCATTTCCTATAACCTTTTTTGTGTGTTTAGTAGTTTTCATGGCTAAAATATGCTCTTAGTATTATTCTAGATCATATTCAATAACGTATTTCCATATGGGGGAAACATGTAAAAGGAAGTTAAGCCATTCGGTTCCACTGAAGAATTCGTGCAGTAAGTCCTTTCTTCCTGAGAAAAAAAAATATGAGTAATTAACAAGGGGATATTATGTAGGCCACATACTATTTTAGTTTTCTCAAGAAAGATCACTGACAGCAGTTTTTATTTATTTATTTAAGAACTGTTTTGTTTTAAATATGCTGCATAGTTATGAATAAGGCATGAGCTCTTTTTTCATAAAAGGTCACACCTTAACTGAAAAGTTTCTACATTGCTTTCTTAAAAAAAACCTCCCTAATGACTTTGGACAGATTGTTAACTCAGAATATTTTTTAAATTAAAAGTTTTCTCTATAATGCTAATAAAATGTTAAAAAAAACTTCTGACTGCTTTTTCTACCTAGAGAAAATTGCACTCCTATTCGAGTGTTTTCTGGATAGTGACGATGAGTGACTAATGAGTCTTTAAATCACAGCATCACATCACATGATTAAGTTTAGGATTTTGCAGACATCTTTTACTAAGATGAAAATTGGAAACTGATAAATCAGCTCTAGTTGATATAAAACAGAAGACGTTTTCTTTTACTAAGGGACAGAGTCAGCAGGTTTCAAGTATGCCTGCTCTCATAGTTCTGTGCACTAAAATCACCATATCAATTCACTGAAAAATCTTCTGTGTAGTACTTTCAATCAGATAAAATTGAAAATTTATTTAAATGCAGACAAAAGTGTCTTTATAGTGAAAAGTCTAGAATTCACTGTTAGGCTTTAGGTAGGAATGTGACATGTGTTGATAACAAGGGTGCTTATTTTGTAATTTTAACATAGGTGTTTGTCTTCTGTACTCCAAGGTAAATTGCATCCCTGTCAAATTATCCATGCTTTACTAGAATCCATGCAAGGAGAAAAGCTTATCTTTGCAGTAGTCCGCTTGTACAGATTGAGCATTATTATCTCTCAAATAACCCCAAAACAACCCAAAAGACAGGATAACTCTAGCACATCTCAGAATTAATGGTATACCTGTCCTGTAGCCCTCGTTTGTTGCTTGATTTTTTTCAGACTATAATATCAAGTTTTAAACGTTAGCAAAACTGAAAATGCTGTTGGATTTCTCTAAAAACACTCAGTTTGGATTTTTTTCTTGATTTTTTACCTCGATGTGAGAGATATGCACATTATACGTTCTTGCAGCTGCTTTGGGGATTGGATGTGAATCAGTAGTTTGGATCAGATATCTACAATGTCAAAAATAAACAGAACAAGAAATTTCCAGCATGTGAATCTAATGCAAACGCAGCGTTTTTTGAACATCTGGTCATGCCTTTTTACAAACAGTTGCCTGTTGTTCTAGTGAATCAAAATTAAATGTTTGTTGAGTGGCAAAGCTATGTTTTGAAGGAGCTGGACTTCAGTAATCCTCCTTATTTATTTTTTTGTTTTATTTCAAGGGCAGGTCTAGAAGACATTTTATATAGCACATTTATCTCAGAAGGCTGGGGTTTTCCTCCCTTTTTCTTAATTTGAGAAGAGAAAGACTGTTTTCTTTTCTTACTACTTTATATTTATGTTCCTGGAGTAGTGCCTCTAAATCTTTTTTCTGAAATGGTTTGCTTCCTGATGAATTCAGCATGTCTATGTACTGTATGCGTCTGTTGAAAGAAATAAAATGTTTTACGTATGTTGTTGAACTGCCACTTTAAGATGGACTGGATTTTTTGCAGTAAGAGATTTATTTTTTATTTACTAGGTTCACTGACTAGTTCTGTCAAGGCATAATAATAAAAAAAAAACACAAATAGAAAGTTTTGATTTGTCCAACAGAAAAAAACTACTGTAGTGTATAAGACAAGACAAACTTACTACAACAACCGTACACCACTGGGTGGGGAAACCCAGTTAAAGGCATCTACTAGCTGAACCTACTCTCGGAGTGATACTCTTTTTTAGCCACTTGGTATATATTTTAACAAGATGCAGAATTTGCTTTCTCCTGTATAAACACTTAGCTGTGCCAATATATGGATAGATATTTGAAAAGATGCAAATAGAAAGCCCCTCTTCTGTTTTGGTTTGTGTCCATGCACAACCCTCAATCCTTCTTCACAACAAATTTATTTTTTTTAAGCACTGTAGTTTGCAGACATACTACAGATAGTTTACCAATACAATATTTTCTGAAACTGGCACACACATTAGTCTAAATGAGAGATCAGTTTAAATGAGAAAAAACATCAATCATCAAGGGCTGTAGGGTTCTCATTTCACTTCTGCACTTAAATATTTACTTGAAGTCAATGTTGGGATAAGAAATCAATTCATTTGTTTTAAGTCTCAGTTACTAATTGCATAGCACCTACAACAAATTTAGGCTGTAAATGTCAAAAATCATCAAGGCCCAAAAAGTTTAATTAGCACAAAATGCAAATTATTTAGCTATAGCACCATATTTGGAATATCCAGTTGTGTTTTTCACATTTTGGCTCACTGTTATTAACACTACAACGTTTTACAGGGGTGAATGAGTAAGTGTAGATACAGTAGCTCCAACCCAGTCACCTTTGAACTACAGTATTTGCTTTCTAGCATGTCATAACTCAACTCTGTACAAAGGCCTGGTGCTGATTGAAGAATCAGATTGCCTGCAACCTAACTCCTTTCGGCCTAGTATTTGAAAAATTCTAGATTCTAGAATCAATACATTCTGGATTTCCAAACCCATGAATTACTGGCTAAAATGGCGGATGAAGACATTCTTTCCAAACATGATTGCTATTAAGGTGGAATAGCCAACAGTAGCTGGATTTGTTCTTCTGCCAGATAAACTGGATGCTTGCATTAGAGGAAAATACATGAATTGGCTATACACTATGTTTTAATCCTTAAATGTAACCTGATGTAGCAAGAGATATGAAGCAACTTTAACTTTAATATCCTTCTGTAATATATGAACATTCAAAAATGGAAGCTTTATTCAATAAATAGATATGCAGCAGATGCTCCAGCCATTATATCTTATTATACATTCCCTGTGGAATTACCTTCCTCTGCAAGAAAAACAAAAAATGCACATACAGTATCTAACCTATGAATTAAAACTTATAATGCTTTACCTTCCCTTATGCTGCTTACAACAATTAAATATTAGCCATCCTAACCGTTTTTATTCAATTCAGGGTTATAGGGGAGCCGGAGCCTATCTCAGCAAGAAATGGGCACAAGGCAGAATATACCCTGAATGGAACACCAGTCCATCAGAGACACAGAAATGCACATGCTCACACCAGGGTCAATTCCCCCCAGAATCCAATTAACCTACTAGTATGTCTTTGGACTGTGGGAGTAAACTGGAGCACCCAGAGAAACCCCCATATTCATGGAGAACATACAAATTCCACAAAGAATAGCACCCCAGGTCCAGAACTGAAGCCAGGGCCTCAACAATGCTAACCACTGTGCCAACATGCTGCTTAATATCACTATAAAAAGTATAAAAAATATACTTGCTAAGAAAGTGTCTACGCACAGCTTTCAAGGACTGCTGTAAAGAAAAGCTGACAAAAATAAATAAGACAGAAATGTAAAGTTAAGTTCAAGAAGGACTCAACATAATGAATCCAAGGGATGAGGTATGAGGATCCTATGCAGACGAAGGAGAATGTTTTTACAGGAATAAGGTGTCCAATCCAAAACGTTAGGCGAGTTCGTAGTAAAAAGCAAAGGTACAGTAGTTCAAAAGCTGAAGGAAGTATCACAAAAGGGTTTTTATCAAAAAGGCGAGGTAGGAGCTCTGTAGGAGAGGAATCAATACAGAGCAGCGAGAAGCGAGTCTAGATGGTTTAAATAGTGCTGCGGGCCGCACAGTAGAGCGGGTGCTGATGGATTAACACTTGTGGTGGGGCTTGTTATTATTAATCCGCTGCTGGCACTGGTTAGCTCTTTTGTAGGTTGATCTCCGCTGGCTGGCGGTCGTGACACTCAAGTTTTCAAGTTCAAAGTATTTCAATTTTCAAGTATTGAAATGTACGTCAATAATAAAAACTGTCATAATTAACATTATGAACTAATGTTCAGTACAGGGTAGCTAAAAATATTTAAATTGGACCATTTTGCAAGACTAATTTATTAAAGAAAGGTTTGTAAAAGTCCATAATGGTTTCATGCAAGTTTTCTTGCACTCAGCTTTTTGTTTAAAGTATCAAAATGCACTGCCTTGCAATAACCTTCTTTCTGTTTGGGCCATGAAATCAGGTTTCATAAATGATTTTGGTTTCACCAAAAACTGGGGGTTGAAAATCTTAACTGTGTGGCTCCTGCACACAGGGGTTTTAATGCACCTATTAAATATGTTTGGCTCCTTGCAGTTTTAATGACTTATTTTTAATAAAATATTCTGTTCCATCTTAAACTCTGAATTATTAACGAATTCCATGGGCTTAGGGGATGTCACATCATCCATTAAGCTGTAAGGATTGCATATTTTCATTTGCAGATGTATATTAAAGAAGTAGTTTTGGATTTTAGAGATATTTCCCAGGAGCTGTATTCTATAAGAGGAATATTTAACAAAATCATATTTATACAAATATGACACAATTCAGCTATAGTTTAAGTGTAGTACTGATAGTGCCTTTAAAGTACACCATGCACATTTTCAAATATATGTCTCTGATGGAGAACATACAGTATTTCTCCTTACCTTTTCTTATAACATATAACTGAATGTGCACTGGTTTGGTGACATACAGTAGTAAATTAATCTGAAACATCAGTTTTTAGCAAAAACATAAAAGTTTGTAATTATTGAAGCTACTGTATGTGGAATAGGAGATTTTTATTTAATATGTATTCCATTTAACAGACATTCATGCATATGAAATTCCGCCTAATGCATAATTTTGTGTATGCGGGTTTGGTCTTCATGCAGACATTTTCAAATTTAATTACACTTTATTTCCTTTCTGCTGTACTTTAAACTCTCCTGTAAAGCTATTTGAAATGTGCTTGAATATTCAAACCAAGTTAATAATAAGGACATCAACAATTTTCTTATTACTTTTATTCTAATTAATATTCTTGCCATAGATGGATCTTGCAAAACACTTCATTAAGGGGAAGAAATCCACTTCTCCAAAGTGGAAAAAGAGTGTGGTCTACAGAAAACCCTTTTCTCCTTTGCTTTCAGGTTAAGGGTGCTGAAAAGGCAAAAACCTTTCACTTCACTTTATTATAAATTTTAGCTGCTGCCTATCAAACACTGAAAAAATAATATACATATGTAGGGGTTTTGTGCATTTACTGGGACAATTATTAATTGTAGCAGTAAGTCACAAAATTATTCTTTGATGGCTATTAGAAAACCGACTTCGCGGGATAACCCAGCAACACACACACACGGATACTAATACACGACAATACATTTATTAATTCATATAAAATGTGCATATAAACATAACAGATCTTAAGAGTGAGGGTTAGCAGAATACAAAAGGTATATATTCAATCACGAAGAGTTACAAATACCAAGAAGGACATACATTCAGTATATCATTCATTTATACCGTTTTGTAAATGAACTTTGATTACAACTTCTAAACTAGATACTCAATGGCAAGTACATCACTCATAGGAATTAAATTGATATCAACTTGGGTTGAGGTAACAGTTGAATTCTAGAGCTGTAATGCAGAATGTGGAATACTCATCCAATCTGTGTGGATTCAGATCTCCCACGGACACAAGGGACCAGCGACGGGCTGTTGCTGCGTCCAATCAGCGTCCTCTGGCCCGGTGCCAGGCTGTCCTGGTTCGGCATGAGGTGTCAGAAAGGAGGGAGAGATTCCTGCTGCGACGCGCTGGCAGTGGGCTCTCTGAAGACCGGCTAGTCAGTCCTGGCTTAACTAGCAGATTGCGTACATGGAAAGTGACTGCAGGTCCAAGCAAGTCACACTTTTTAGATGGGAAGAAGACCGGTTCGTTCCCGATGTAGCATTAGTCCTGAATACTGATATTCAGCTGTCAATAGTTCCGACTGTAGTTCACTCGTTGATCAGGCGAGCGTTCGCGGTGGGGTACGGGCGGTTCACGAGGCTTGCTGCTGGGCTAACCTCGGGCGGATCCTTTGGTTACATGTGGGTGATCCCCATTCTCGACTCTTAGAACAAAGTAAAGTCCTGGCACCCGGACTCACTGGCCGTTACGTGATTGTCCAAGATCACGTAACGGCCCTTTCTGGGCCCTGTGCTGCCTGTTTTATCTGGAGGAACTACGGTTGTTCATTGGTTGAAAGTTTCGTGGACATTCGAGACCCATGTGGGGTTACCCTGCCCTACCAGTTCCTGATTGGCTGATTGAGGTGGAGGATGAGTAACCATGCTCTCTACATTAGGGTTGTAAACAACCTGGGATGCGACTCTCTCAAGGAATCTCCCAGAAAGTAAGGCGTCAGAGATGACCATTTATTAGGGTGGCTGGTGAATCTCAGCATGATGAGCTGTTCCTTATCAGGAAACTCTATCAGCTAGAAAAACACCTTAATTGTGAACCAAATGGAATACCCTCTCTGTATCCAGCACCACTGAGATGAGGGAGAGTGGGACTGGCAAGGGAGCAGCAAACTTAATTCCTGTATTATTAATAAGCCTTGCCGCTACACATACAATGGGAATGTAATGTATGTAAGCAAAATTATCACCCAAACCTTTTAAAATATTATCATAGACTTATAAATTCAAGGATCTGTAAATTATTACAAAAGAAAAACAAAAGTTTACATTACTAAATTTGTATTGGATTTATGTTTATATGCAAAAGAAATATTGGTACCCAGATGTGGTGACATTAGACTCTTGTTTTTTCTTAACTGATATTTGCCAGCTGTTTTTTTTTTTATTTGATCATTTATTGCAATTTTTAACTACTGTATGCATTTCCAAGCCACTAAGTGATTCTATAGTACTTCAACAGGAAGAGTAATATCCTTCATCCTTTGATTTAGGAAGCACAACATTAACCTCCCTGGCAACAAGGGTAAATAATAACATTGACACTCTCCCCTTTTGCTTTAATTTTTCACATTAGTGAAGATAGTTTCTTTTGTATTTCATATTATTTAAAATTTCATATTAGTGGCACTCAAAGACCTTCAAAGACCTTCATCAAATCACCCTCATTTAGAATTTTCACTACTGTTAATGGCATTATAAGCATACGCTAACTACAGAAGAAACAATCCTTTATCTTAGAATATATTGCAGTGATCAGAAAACCAGCCTTCTTCACTGTTTAATTGATTTCCAGAGGGTAAAACACAGTTCACACTTCTTTTCCATGTTCACAGCCATGGGACAGGAGCATGTTCTGTTCAGGTCAAAACCCAGTTGTCTGCATTACTAAATGCCTCCTGAGTGCTGATGGTGAGATAAAAGTCATGCGTGGATTAACTAAATTGTTCAGGAAACAGCCAACTGAAAAGAAGCACACACAACCACCAGGTATAATCTTAGAGAATACACTTTCAGGATGTTGTTTTCTTTCAGAAATATATATTTAATTAAAAAACACTTTAATAGCTGGCTGTCATATAAGTATCATTCCTGTTACAGCAGTCCTCCTTCTGCAATTGCTCTGAGGTTAGAGATGTGTGTGGGCAGCAAGCAAGCTGGCAAGCTGGAAAACTGCAGATTAATTTTATTGTCTAAGGGGTGTGTATAATCATCACCACAGCAAAAGCAATATCCGCCTGCTTTTTTTAATGCTAGTTTCTTTTTTGTAAACCACAAAGCCGGCTGTTTATTTCTTTACCGCACTTTAAATCCGTTAGTCATATTTAAGGGTACAAACGTCTCAGATGAAAATCCTGGGTGTGTACAAGGTGATGAATTTATACTAGTGAAAGCTCAAGCCTTTTGTTACAAAAGATGGAGACATAGTCTAAGTCCCTGCAATAGGAGGGTCTGCAATGTCATGACTGGAGGAAGCCTGTTATATATTCTGCTCATGGGTAGACTGTGGCTTTAGCTTTGTTCTTGCTACCTTTGCAGTACTGTAAAAGTTTTATGCACTACAGTGTCACCTTGAATAAAGCTGTCAGCCAGATTATACAGATTGATTGAGTTTAGAGAAGGCTGAACTGCATTGCACAAAATGTACTTAAAATAAAAAACTTGTTTGGAGAGAACTTTCAATTGATTTAATTCACAGGTGATGTTGTAAAATGGAGCTGAGAAGAACAAAGTCAACAAAACATGTCATACACTATCATATCGCACAGTGTCTGGGATATATCCACGGATGCCCCCATGATTTGTTGAGTATTAAAATATTGAACAACATTAGACAAACGAGAGTGTTGGCAAACATATCTGTAATAGTCCCAGGTTAGTGGTAATAATAAACTGCCAAAAAGATTTACAGCCAGCACCTTCTGGATCTGAATAATTCTAAAATAATCATTTAAAATTAAGATCTACAGATACGGACACTTAAGAGAGTAGAAGAGCTAGCAAGTAGTAAAAACCGTGTTCGTTCGCATTTCTTTCTTTTTTCACAAGATGGGGATCTGCTATATACAGCAATCATGAGGATGGTTTTGAATTCTGAAAGGTCATCCAAGTTTCAACTTTCTTTCAGAGAGCAGCAGGTTTTCCTCAAGGACTTTTCTGTACTTTGCCCTCTTCTATCCTGAGACATGCCTCAGTCTCTGCTGACGAAAAAAAGATCCCCATAATATGATGCTGCCAGCACCATGTTTCACAGTAGGGATGGTGTTCTTTGGGCAATGTGTTTTGTTGGGTTTGCATAAAATGTAATGCTTTGCATTTAGGCCAAAAAGTTCCATTTCAGTTTTGTCAGACCACAAAATCTTTTGCCACAACATAAACTAAATGTTTTGTTGCTGTTTTTTCAGTTCATTCCTGCCATCCTGCGACACAGGGCAGATTTGTGGAGTGCTTGGAATATTGTTCTCACATGTACACTTTGACATTAAGTCTTGGCCATAAAAGCCTGAAGCTCTTTCAATGTTGCCCTTTGATAGCCTCTCTGATCAGTCTACCCTCTTGCTTGGTCATTCACTATGAGATAAGATGACTTTATTAGCCATATACAATTTCTTGCATTAGGAATTTGACTTTTCACATGCCCCAGCTTGCTTTCCATGAGACACAGACAGGGAGAGAAGCTTGGGGTTAGAGGGCAGGGTCAGCCATTTAGACAGCACCCCCGGAGCAGTTGGGGTTGAGGGCCTTGCTCAGAAGCCCAACAGAGTAGGATTCCTCTGCTGGCTGCAGGATTTGAACTGGCAACCTTAGCCACAGTGCCACTGCTCCGCCCAAGCTCCTATGGAGGGAAAGCTTGATCGAGGCAGGGTGCTGATGGTGCTGGTGCCAAACAACTACCACTTTTTAATAATCTGCTTCTAGGGAAATTGAAGATAAAAGGTAAAACATTTTGACAGGAGTTGTACACTTTCAATAGACACGGTGTGTTCCGCTTTCAATGTGGTTGCTAGACAGACTTTAAAGCAAAGTCCAGGGATCTGGTATGCAACAAAAACCATAATCTAGAATCTGTCTTCAATAAGACATTACACTTTTTAAAGCATTCTTTTTTTGCAAACACATATCGATTTTGGCTTGAGACTATATGTTTGAAAAAATACTGTATATACAAGAATAGCAAGCTGTGGTTCAGCAAATTGACAGCAGCTCAGAAAGCTACAGGCTGTATTATTTTACTGTCAAGTAACCAAGAAAAGGTCTCTGAACTAATATGTTTAGTGTCACTAAGTTAACAGTTGTTCAAGAAGCTTTGCCGTTAAGTCCCAGATGGCACAGTCTTCCTGTCCAAGTTCAATAAACACAGTTTAATTCTCTCTTAACAACACTTCAGTAGCCACTCGACCCTTGTTCATTACCAAGTGCTAGCTGAAACATTTTTTTATTCCCATCTCTCTACATGTAATTACATCCTTTTCTGAACTCCTCAATTCCTTCATACCATTTTCTCTATAACAGTAAGATGAACAGATCTACACATTCACAGATACTTGCAATGTAAGAGAACATTAATTTCAATCTTATGATTTGCCCCCATCTGTTCTAATAATCTGATTTATAAAGCTAATTTCCTCCTGTATAATAGCAAATTAAGAGGCCACTGTCTCTGCATGCAATCTTCATTTCATTCTCTGAGGATATTAACAGGTCATGTTACCTTATGTGGAAAAACACTGAAGGCTTCCTTACTGCATGCCAATCTGTCCAAAGAAAGTGACTTAAACATTTTAAAATTTGACTGCATTATACAGTGCTGTTTTAATGAAGTAATTCTTTCTTTTTATGGGCACGTACTTTCCAAGTGTCACACTAAACATAATAAATTTAATGCAGAAGAGAAATGTGTGTTACTGATCCTCTCCCAGCAGCAGGAAAAGTTACAGAGGGTGTCATCATGCTACGATATATCCAAGTACAGTCCCTGCCAAAACAAGTAAATCACGGACAAATAAACACGTGATCATGATAACTCACAATAAGTAAAACAGACAAATTCTGGACTGCCATAATATTGAGTTTCTGCTTAAAAAAGGATGAAGAAATGAATGAAATAACTCACATCACTTGATTTTCAAGGTGTATGTTCCAAACCATAGTCAACAAGGACAGAGAAAGATCTTTAACTGACAAGACTAGTAATTCCAAAACAATAAGCGATACTTAAAGTTAATATCCTCAAGGAATGGAAAAAAAATGAAAATTGAATTAATAATAGTACTGACAGAAGCCTCAGGTGCCATTCCACATCCACCAAAAGTATAAAAGTCACTTTTGAAATTATATCAAAAGGATACTGCATGTTACAGTAAAGGAAACTAATAAGAAAGGATAAAAGAGTAAAATAAATAAAAAATAGGGCAACACAGTGGCACTGTTTCACAGGATGGGGCCCTGGGTCCAGTTCTTGAGGTGTTATTGTGAAGAGTTTGGAGGTTCTCTTGAAATAGATTAGGATTATTTGTTCTTCCACAAACTCATTTAAGAATGCCACAGTGAATACTGTATACTATGCAGTACCTATACAGTACATTTTCTCTCCCAAGTGCATTACAGTTATTATGTTAACATAAGCACAGTGTAATTATCTTAACTAAATCTTATTGCAGTAGTTAAAGGCAACTGTTACATTTTTATGATAGATTAACATGAAGATGTACTGTTTGTCTAGGTTTATTTCTCACAGGAAACTCTTAAACTTATTTAAACATTGTATTTGGTAAATGTTTGTACACTTTAGTCATTTATTTGAGGTGATAAATCAATATACCACCAAAGACTACTAGAGAAACATAACAGATATTACTATTCTATTTTTTTAAATCTAAATACAGTAATACCTGAAGGGCAGTTTGCCTATTTGTCTGTGATTTTGTAATCATTTTTTGTGTTTAAAATGGAATTTGTCAAGTATAAATTAGCACAGAAACACTTACCAGTTTAATCAGTTTCTACCTTATAACTGTTAAAAATATTTCCCATGTAGTTTCTTTAATTACTATCAGCTATTATTTGTTTAAATCTGTCACTTGTCATCCATATCTATCAAATGAATAGAGCCAATTTAAAGGGTTTTTGAAAGAAAATGCCAAAACATTTAATATTTAAAGCAGTCTTCTCTTCATTTAAAAACCGCATTACCATGTTGATATTGATTCTCTAACTTAACAATTTAACAATTAAATGAACAATTAACAATTAAAATAGTTTAGAGAAACAAATTTGCCAAAATGTGAAAAAAGGTACAGTGTCATGTCACATTCAGTGTACAGTTTTAATATTTGGTTGCATTAAATTGTGCAGTCATGACACTTTGTAGTAGCAAGTAAAATTTGTTATACACACAACCTATTTCCAAAGTCAAAGCAAAAAACTAACAGAAATACATAGATAATTAATATGAAATAAAAATGGAAAAGTCTTAATTGCATGGCAAACCTTAATTAAGGTGCACATGATTACCTTATTGAGCCACACAATTAGTTGGTTCTCATGATTTTAGAATAAAATTACCTGTCTCAGTGAGGTTAGGTAGTAATGTATAAGCAAAAACTTGTGATAACTAAGGAGTTTTCAAAGCAAGTCAGAGAAAGTGACTAAAAAGCATAGATCAGAAGATGAGTACACAAAAAACAAAGTCTCTGAATATGCCTGTGAGTGCAGTCTATTCAATCATCAACTAATGGAAGGTGCATTGTACCACCCAGACACTGCCGACAGTAGGTCAGGCCATCCCCCCAAACTGAGCCAGGGAGGAAACTAATGATGGATCCCACTGTGAACCTAACAACACCTTTGAAAGAGTTCAGTGGCTGAGATTGCAGAAAATGTGCACAAGTCAATGATATTCTGATCACTCAACAAAGCTTTGCTGAATGGCAGAGTGGAAAACCCATCTCATATTCTGCATAGAGCTGTCAACAAAGCACCTAAGTGATCCTGCAAAAATGTCTCAAAAGGTATTATGATTAAGTGAGACCAATTTGGAACATGTTTGTTTTAAAGCCAAATTTTATGGTTGACGCAAACCCAACATAGCACATCTCATAATTAATAACACCATCCCTACAGTTAAGCATGGTGGTGGCAGCTTCATGTTATGGAAATGCTTCTGCTCAGCAGGTACTGAAAAGCTTGTTAAGATAAAAGGAAAATTGATGGGACAATATATCAGAGAAAAACTAGAGGAAAACATGTTTAGTCTGCCAAAGACATAAAATTGGGTACAAATTTACCTTTCAGCAAAGAAAATGATTCAAAGCATAATGCCTAAGCTACAATGGAGTGGCACAAGAATAAGAAAATGAATGTCTTCGAGTGCCCCAGCCAAAGTCCTTACTTGACTTCTGATTGGGTTTCTGTGGAAAGTCTTGGCAACTGCTCTCCTTAAGCTATCCCCAAACAACTTGAGAACACTTTATAAATATTATAAATTCCCTGACCTCAGGTTGGTCGGGCCACTCTCAGAGAAGTTCCTAACTGCGTGAAGAGAAACCAGTCAAACTATCTTTAGCAACTCCTTCTCTTTCTACCTGAATTAATCTACTCACTAACCACCCTGTATTTCCCTCCTCTTTCCATACCCTCAGTGCCCAGTTCCAAATTGTGAGGCAGTGCCTATGAGCCTATGCCTATCCCTATGCATATGAGTTAGGGAATGCTAATGTCTTGTTTCATTTCCAGTTCGGCTTCATGAGTCCATGTGTTCATCCGGTCTTCTGTAGGAGTCACCTAGCTACTGTAAAACTGATTCTGGTTGGAGTATCTTGCCATCTTTCAGATCGCTTAATTCTCTATCTGGAATCTTTCTTCCTTGTCTTCCCCCGAGAGCTCAGTACCCAGTCGTGAGACAGCGGTTCTCGAAGCAACTCACTGCAAGTCAGGGGTATTTATGTTTTCAGACCCCTGACAGCTATGGAGCCAGTTGACCCACAAGGACCACAATCACATTGTCTGATCACAGAGTTGCCAGCACAGTCCAGGACTCCCTTTCCTATGTTCTACTAGCCACAGGTCCCAGTTAATTGCTGCCTAAGGTGCTTCCACCAAATAATAAGTTCAAGGATTTGAAAACTTATGCAATCAACATTTTTTTTCTCTTCTGTTTCTCCTCATATTTACTGCAATGAATTCAGTTTTTAAATATTAAATGTGTAAGAGGAGGGCACAACCACATACATATTTATACAGTGTAACCACTTTCACAGTGGTTAGCATTGTTGCCACGCAGCTCTGAGGCTCTGGGTGCTATCTGTTTGGAGTTTCTATTTTTTTTGGTGTTCACATGGGTTTCCTTCAGCTGCTCTGGTTTCCTCCCATAGTACAACGACTTGCTGGTAGGTTAATTGGCTTTTGTAAAATTGGCCCTGGTGTGAGTGTGTGCGTGTCTGTGTTTGTTTCTGTCTGCTCTGAGGTGTACCCTGCTTTGTGCCTGTTGCTTGCTTGGATAGGCTCCCCTGTGATCCTGTGACGCTGTGATGCAACGATGATTAAATGTGAAGGCATCATTTTGTATTTTCACAGAATGTGACATAACAGGAAGAGTATTAATTGTTTTGCCAGGCAAAGAATTTTTTAAAAAATAAAGGAATTCATTTAAATTTTATAGCAGAACAATTGCTACTCTGCTTTCAAATGAAAACATACATAAAAATATAAGAAATATAAAAATGGGAGAAGGCCATTCAGTCATATTATGATATTTGTAAGCATACTGTACATGTTAATAAAACAATGTATTGGAGAAAGCATTATATGAAACAACATTGAATTCATTATTTATTTTTACTCCCACCACCATCCCTTGGTTTATCTGATATTGAATGCCTCAAGGCACCCATCCTCCAAAATAGAACAGTGTTGAAAGGGTTATACTTTCCTTTGACCTACTAACCTTGAGGCACTCTAGACAAAGGCATACAATTTCCATATTTTTCATTACAGCCTACATATTCTGGTAAAATAACCTTTTAATCTTATCAAATGTCAGGTTTGCCAGTGAACAAAGGATATGAATTATCCATTAAAAGACACTTTTATTTGATTGATTTGTACTTCTTCTCATGCTGGTAATTTTGTTGTGTATTTTCTGCAGCACCTGCTACTCATTCAAGTGTATTGCTTTATCAGGCCATTAGAGGTTATTAGATAATTTTAAAAAATGAAAGATGGGGGTAGGGAGGCTTTATCCTCTTTAAGGTCTATATACAAGCTTGTAGATAATTCGGATTGGGTTGCTCTTGTTTTAACAAAGCATTTGACAGGTAACATGATAATAATTATAATAGGCAAATGGGCCTCCAAGCATGTCTGTCACACTAAGCAGGTGATCATGAGTTGAGCACAGTCCTTCAGACCTAATGCTGATTAGGTTATGCTGGAAGAAAGAGGATACGGCTGGTAGGTGAAACTAGAGGATGATGATTTGCCTTTAGCTCCTTTCACACAGGTGCAAGTTTGAGATAAAGATGGAATTAGTGATTGTGAGATTGCATGAATCATGATGTAAATCTGAAAGTGGACAAAATTTATAAATAAAAATGAAAAACAATCAAGACTGCACATTCAGATTCAAGATCTACGCTTCTTGCTCTTCTCTGGTCAAAGCTGATGTTTCTTTGATTTAGTCTTTTAACCCTTCAAGTTCATTCAGGATTAGACTGCAGTGAACATACAATCTATGCAATCTAAATCTTATTCACAGGTCTTAGTTAGGACTTGTCAAGTGTTTATTCATTCATAACGTGTACAGTATATCTTCTAATGGGCTCCATTATCATGACTTCATAGAAAACACAAGACCTTACAATGTATAGCAAGCAGGTAGAGCTCAGATGTTATGTTTTGTCATCTTTATCAAGCAAAGAATAACAAGGGTTACTGAAAAAATGCAGTTAAAAGCATTAAACCTAAGAACAGAAACAGAAAGAACAGGTTTTGAATAAGCCTTACTTTTGCTCAACTAAGAAATCTTATTATGGTTATCCATCTATTTTCTGAATTTCATCCTCCTGAATAATGTCAGTGCATAATAATTAATATTTTAATGTTAATGCAGATCTCAACTAATACATTATTAACAGTCACAGAAAAGATTTTTTTAATATTGCTTGTGCATAATATAGTTTTCATAAACTATTCTAACTAATGGTTTGTTCAATGCCTGTTAACCTACATTAATGAACCTGTACATTATCGTTTTGATAATGACTATTTCAGAAATTTAAATTAAGTGTAATGTTTATGAAAAACATATTTTTGAAATAATGCATTGTTACCAAATATCCTGCAGGACAGTTCAAATATTTAGAAAGCCTAAGCCTAGTTTAAAATATTGTCCTGAAACTAAAAGCTGGTTCGTGTTTCTTTTTAGCAGTTGAGATATTTGCTTCACTTAACTTAAAATAAATGATTACATTTTTGCTGTCAAATCACAGATGGTAAAATAATGTACTGTTGATTTGAGTATTTAAAAGAACAGCCTGAATCAAAGAGACTCTTTACAAATGTGTTAGCCTGCAAATCCACATGGTACAATTATCTATGTTCAGCTGCTGTTAAGGTACTGTATACAGCTGGGGGATGGTAATGGAAACAACTCAACCTCATCATATCTCTGTGGACACTTTGTTTTTTTAAACATTGCATTCTGTGCCCTTTTCTATTTATTTTGGTTTTGGGTTAAACAATTTCTTAAAATGTAATGCAGTGTTTACTATTGTCCTCTTGTTTTGGATTTTATTCAATAAAAGATACAGGGGTTGTAAAAACTTTCTCAGGCTACGAATGAAAGACTAAAGAAACACTGCCATTACTGTTAGGTTAGGTTCCCTTATTTTACTGTAGTTAATCAAAGATTACATTTGCACTTATTTTTAAAGAAAACAGTGAGAAGTCTAACTAGGGCAAGTGAAAACTGACAAAACTGGTTATTTTGATTTTTAGTACTATGTTTCTCTGAGAAATATAAAAATGTTTTAAAAAGTAGGGTCAATGAAAAAACAGTTTATAATTAAAATGAACACAGGTGCAGAGTACATTGTGATAGCAAGAAATTGTATTCAGGGTTAAACAACATAAATTACTAGTATTTAGACTGATTTTTGCTGAATGTACAGTACAGAACCAGTTGCACTCACTTTAAAATAAATTCTAAGAAATCAAAAGAAATTGATACCTTTGGTTCACTACATTTCAATTAGAAAGTCTACTGTATAAAAATGAAAATCAGCCAAAATCAGCAAAGGGCGAGACCAAAAAAGAAATATAAAAGTTACACGATTTGCACATGGTCTCTTTATGGGGTCAGGTGATTAATTTTACTATAACAAAGCGAGTTCATCAATATAAAACTACAAACCCTGTTTCAATGGGTTTTTAATTATTTTAACTTTAATATCACCTCACATCAATTACGACAATAACACTAGTTAATACTTCTCACATGCAAGAAACCACACCACCTGGAAAAATACAAGCCCCTCCCCCAACAAAATAGAATCTATGTATTACAAGTATAGAGAGGTTATAGATATACTGGTAGAAAATCACTTAAATATTATATATCAACACAGTTTGTATATGTAATGAACAGATGTTTACAAATGTGAGAAAGACAACGGGTTCCTTAAATTGTGCTAATTTTGGTTTATCTATAAAATATAAGCATATCGACTATTCCAGTCCTATTATAGTTGTTAACTTAAGCACATTTCGTACATCACTTTAACAATGCCTTAATGTAAGAGAGCATCATCTCTTGATCAAAAGAAAACCACACCATTCTGGAAACACTCCCAAACAAAATAAAACAAAAACTAAGGAAGATTATATATTTTATGTGACCTCATCACAAACTAGAATATAGTGATAGATGATAATATTTAAATAACAGTTAATTTTAGAAAACTCATTACCATGAGTACAAGTAGATTTAAAAACACCAGCTTAGTAAAACACTAACAAAATAAGAATTACCAAGACTTCAAAACATCTTTTCTTCACCTGATTTTCAAAGATGTTTTCTCTCTGGGATGACTGGTTAGCTCTTGAACCTACATTATTGAGCAAGCTCTTATTCAATCCAGAAATCATCCAGCTAATTCAAAATGGAAAATAAAAATAAAGCAAAACATTTATTCTTCAAACACTTTATAAACACATAAACATAGTCAATATTTTGGTTATTTGCTTTGTATAACCATTCATAACCATAAGCATATATTGTCTGTTTGTATCCATATTGTTGTATGTTTTCTGTTTTTCAAATTTTCAAATACCATTTTTGTTCAGCATATATTATTTCATATTATGGCTACCATTTCTTGAAATGTGATTAGCCAGTGATACAAACTATATTGATCACAATCACTTTGGCTACTTTATCTGATGCATCTGATACTTTAAACTGACTGCAATGCATGTTTAGTACAAATATTGAAATCCTAAGTACAAGCTTTTGTGCACATAAATGCAAAAAACGTACAGTGTGCCATTTATAGAAGCCAGTGTGAAAAACCCTTAGAAGTTCTGAGAAAAGCAATGTAACAATGCAGCTTAACTTTGCAGCCTTCCCAAGGTCATGGCAAATGGGTCCTTATGAGAACAAGTAAGTGTCAGCCAGACTATAATGTCATGGCACTAACCTCTTCTAGCTTGTCATTGTGGTTGCTACTTGAGAACAGGATTGAGTTTTAGATATCAAGGTCATTCTCCTCAGCATTTCAAGGCATCACTAAAAACATAGCTTTTTTCTAATTTCTGCACTACCACATTACTTGTGTCATAGTATTAAACATCCTGGCAGAATTACTTTTGCTGAACATACAGGATCAATTTAACTTATTTGAAGATCAATTCTAGGAAATCAAAAGAAGTTTGAAGATTGATCACTGTGGGTACTCCCGATTTCACTGAAAAATATCTACTGTATAAAAAAAATTAAAAGCCAAAAGGAGGACTTCAAAAAAGAAAAGTAACATGACAAAACGTTTTCTTTCTGAAGAACTTTGTCTGGTTTCAAAGTTTAAACCTGTGGTGAATGGTGCTCTCGGTCAATGGGGTTCTGTCTGCTCTGTACCCTTCTTATTACACATGCAAATTACACCTGCAGAGTTTTAGTCTGCAGTTATACAGTACTAAAGGAACTGTAGGGTAATATTATGTACTACCATCACAGCTGAAATTATTACAATTGTTAGGTCATTTTTGTTGTCACTGAAAATGATTGACCATGGTGCCTTAGGTACAGTACAAATTATTCAGAAAAATATTACTAACATCCTTTTTATAATTCAGACAGTAAAAACCAAAGATGTAGTTTGTGAAAAAAATCACAAAGAGCAAAGACTTACTGCAACTGCTTCCAAGATTTGCTTAACAGCATCGGCAGCATCACGTTCACTGTAATATCCTTTCTCAACAATCCTAGAGAAAAACAAAATAGATGTAAACACAAATGGCAAATTCAAAGACCGGTACAATACAAAAGCCCTCCATGACCTTAGATATGCATTTTGTCTCTCCTATTGTAAACATAGTAAACTGTGTAATATGGCTAAATTAATAGAAAATTTATAAGAATATAGGAATTCAACTGCTGTTGTGAAAAATAAGGCAAACCTGGACCTTCATTTTAACTAAAGCTGAAAATCAAATAAGTGTGTTTCAGAAGCTTTACTGTTATACTGTTATATAAAACTGTAAAAGGCAGATCACTGTCATGGCAGTGATACAGTTTCAGAAAATCTCTTTATTTTGATTTCTGCCACCTTGACTTATCTCTCTGCAGTATGTGTTGGTTTCACTACGGAGGGCCTGCTGAAGAGCCCGGCTATCTCTTTTTGTCTTCATCGCTGTCTATTGCTTTAGAGAAATTCTATTTGAAATGATAACAGTAAAATAAATTTAAGCATATAAAAGTGTAATTTTAACCACAAAACCATAACATTTAAAATATCTGAGACATACATCTATGGAAAACATAATTTAATTAATTATTTGAGGCTGTATGTATGTAAAGAGTGTTTGCTCTTCACATACAAGATTAAATTGCATTTAAAATTAACATTGCTGTTTACCCATTTTTAGTTACGTTTGCCTTCATATACAATTTCTACAGTAAGACCAAAATTTCTTATCGCATTACACCTTTCTGTCCTACCAACTGTCTGCATTTTCCATTGGAATATTACACGAAGTTTGTATTTCTCCCCTTGTTTGCGTGAGTTTTCTCCGGGTGCCCAGGTTTCCTCCCACAGTCCAAAGACATACTGGGAAATAATTGCCTTATGGGAAAAGTGGCCCTAGTGTGAGTGTGTGCATGTCTGTGCAAAGTTGAAATGTTCATCATCTGTGTGTGCCCTGATCAGGATGTCCACTGCCTTGTGCCTATTGTCGAGATAGGTAGAGATAGATTGCCTAAATCACTATCACTTTTTAATACTTCAATGAACAAACTATGGCTTAGGAATGAGTTTGTGCTAGACCTATAAAAATAAAATGGCTATGATAGTACTGTAGGTTGTAGGCTTACAAAACTGTTGAGCTGTCAAACTGAAAAATATTTTTCCATAATAACTTAAAATATATATAACATAATAACTGTTGTAATATCCATCCAAAAGGGTGGAAATCTGATATCATCATACAAAACTACAGAAAACAAATAACACTCAACATAAAATATGTAAACGTTAAAAACAAACAATAATTCTAACCATGCAACAATACACACACTTCTCTTTCTGCCCATATTACACTATCATTACACTATACTGATTGCTTTGTATAGGAAACAGTCACTTTTGCACAGGGAGCAAAAGATTTCTTGTATACATTTTTCTTGACCATAGGCATTCTAAAATCTCTCCCTAAAGGCATCAGTTGAAAATGGCAATGGAGAGAGTCAATGATAAGCTGAGTTTTCCTTTGAACTGCAATGTAATACAGCTCTTTAAGCTTCTGTTGAGTTATTTTACTAGCCGTTTTAACAATTTTGGACAATTTCCCCTTAGCTCAGGCTACCATACCACAACTTCATATCAATATTCTATAAATCCTCTCTAAAATGTTTTGACTCACTCCAAACCCTGTCAATTTCCGGATCAAAAACACACACTGACTGGTCCTCTTAAGAATGCCATTGGTACTCTCTGCAAAGTTTATCTATTACTGTTCCTAGGTATTTGAAACACTTCACAATCTCCACAGGAGAGGGTGGGAGTTTGAAAATCTAACTTATCACTGTGACAAGTAACCAGTTCTTTGGTTTTATCAGTATTAATATGAAGCATGCTTGACTGATGCCACCTTTCCAGTTTACTTAACTGTTCAAAATAATTGCTCATCCCTTCTCTATCTTCCTCAGTAAACATTCCTACTAGGACCATATCATCTGTATACTTTAACAAATTAACAGACGTTCCCTTCATTTTCTTTTCATTCATATAGATAAAAAATGGTAAAGGTGAGAAAACACAGCTCTGGGAAATACCAGTATTTTCAATTTCATTTGAAAATATATTGTCCAAAATGTACGCTTCACACATTTTAGGCTACAGTTTATGCATGGTAACTATTAGAAACTATGAACAACCCATAACTAAATTTTTCAAGAGCAGATACCTGTAGGTAGTGGACAAAAATGGGAAACACCAATGTGAATGATAAAATGTGAGAATTATAAAAAACATGAACCCAGTACAAAAAGTGCATATGTACTTCAGCAAGTTGGATATGGCACCATTCTATATGAAGACAGTGAATCAACTGGTTGATCGAGGTTGAAAACACTGTCTTAGGCCATCATTCCAGAATATCCAATAAATACTTCATTGGGTTTAGATATTAGAAAGACATGATATAGCATATGGATAACATCTGTGTCATGCTCATCAAACCATTGAGCTTCCACACATGCTGTGAAGATGAGGGCACTGACATCTTGGAAAACACCCATGAAACAAAATGCTACAAGAGACGAGACGGCGAAGATGATTACATAGTGTCGTTAAGTAGAGATTACATTGATCCTGCCTCCTCAGAGAATGAGTGTCCCTAAACCATGCCATCAAAATGTTACCCACAGTATTACAGCACCACCAGAACCCTTCACTGTTAGAACCAAGCACTCAAGGCTGCAGTGTTCCTTAGTTTTGTGCTACACGTGCATTTGTCTGTCAAGAAAATTTGAAGAATGATTCATCTGACTATATCACATTGCTGTACTGCTCAGTAGTATATTGACTGTACTCTTTGTACCACTGGACTCCAAAACACAAAGTACACTGATAGATGTGATGAGCAGTTTGTGCACTGAAACATGACTGCAGTTTCTGATTACTGACTACCATGTTTGATTAAACTGTCTCCTCACATCCAAATTGAAATTGGGAGTCAATTACTCTTCAATGGCTAGCCTGTTTTGCCTTGCACTTTAAACTAATGCATGGTTAACACAATACTTGAGTATCTATCCACCCAAATTGCCCTTAGCTGATAATGTGTTTCCTTAAAAACAGTCTGTGTTGCCAAAAAAAATCTTGCAAAAATGGGTGGATAGTACAGGACCTTCTCACAAAGAATAGATTAATGAGGCTGTATCACAGATTAAATTGGAAAACATATTGATTATTATAGAAGAATATGTGAATGGCAACATATCTTTCTACACCTCTTATCCTTATCTTATTCACAATCTATTTTACAATGTATTTCCCTTTTGTTTTGAATGTTAATTTTATAAATAATGGAATGCTGTACATACTATTCATTGTACCAAAGAGGTATAATAACTGAAGAGGAGAGAGGAAAATAGTGAAAAATAAACAATGGGTTAAACAAATATTTATTTAAAAATTACCACACACTAATAATACAACATATAAGTTGTTCTATTTACAAGTTTTCAATCAAGGCATTTCATGAACACCCAGAAAACGTATTCAAAATTGTAACACGTGTAACACCTACAAGGTTAGAATAATGTAAAACCTCCTTCTAAACTAAATAGAATGCAACCTGCAGGTAAATCTCTCTCTATATATATATTTTTAACCTAGGGATTCTTTACTCAGGAAATCAGAATTCCTTGGACAAGGACCTCTTGCCTAACACACGCTTTATGTTCTGTGTCCTCCTGTGCCCTCTCTTCTCCTTTCTCTTGTTCTGTTCTGACCCCTTCCCTTATGTCTCTCTGTCTTTTTATCCGACACTTTTGATACTCTTAATCAGCTACCCAGAAATTAAATAACTATGGTAAACCAGAAGATTTTTTGGATTAGTGTGTCTTACACCCAGCACAACTAAATAAACATCCCTTTGATTGAAGCTCTATAAAGTAGAAGCGTTGACACTAGTTAGGTCTTACCCACTGTACAGTATTTAGAATTTTAGAGACACATCCATAGTCACCTACTATAGCCTGTAACATTACAGACCATGATTACTTTGATATTTTATACAGTTACTTCATTTACTAAAGTTAAACCAATGTTAACAATATAATAACCATAGGAGGTTTTGTAAGTCTCTCTACAATCTCTATTCTGTCTTTAGGTGTCATAGTAAAATCTCAACACTTACTGCCTATGAGTTTTGTCAGTGTCATAAACAATGTTTGTTAAAACAGCATACAGAGTGCTACAGCACAGCTTAGATTCATAACATCTTACAGTGCAAAGAAAATGATAGACTGTCCATAGGTTTGCTTACCTAATGCGAAAGACATAAACTTGTTATAAACAAGCGTGTAGTTTACTGTTACCCTGCTCAGGGTCATAATTCCATGTTTTGCTATGTTAAATGTAACCTAAATTTCTGCACAAAATGTAGTTTTATAACAGTGGAGTCTAAAACAATACATTTTATAACTCCCAATGTTTTCTGCCAATGCAAATTCTAGTACCATCTTCAGCTATTATCTGTATTACAGAACAAAGACAGGATGCATTAAATGAAAACTATATTGTCTATGTATTTAGTGGCAACAATAATAATGGAAATGAGTTTCCAAAGTAAGTGTGAATTATAAAAAACATGGCATTGGACACAGAATGAACGTAATCGGAATATGAACGGTGTATTTTTTCCATTTTTTCCTGATTTCCAGTCAATTTGATTATCAAATTACACCAACCATCAGATTTTTCTTTACTTTGTAAATATATTAGATTTTCTTTACTTTGTAAATATATATCTGCTAAATCTATATAAATGGCAGAGACATGAATTTTAAAGATGACATTGTAGTGTTATGTGAATTAGTCTGCATTTATAAAGGATTATAAAATGACTGGAAATCAAGTCTCCTCTCTGAAACAGCACCCCATTCCAAAATAGAGGACTGCTTGCAGTATTATCTAGAAGACAACATTTTTCTAAATCAGATACAAGTCCTGCGTACAAAATGCTAGTGTTAGACAAAGAAGCACTTGACAGTAAATACTACAAAGGCATGTTTACCTACAGTCATGTACTGTACTGTAGCTGTGATAACATATCACCATCTTTATTTCAGAATTTTTCAACCACAATTTGAATGAAACACTGAGGGCTGAAAATTGCAGATGCATATCTGATAAAAGCCAAGCGTATACTTCTAGAAAATGGAGATAAATGTTAAGGACATCAAAAGGATGAGAAAGGTCTGCATCCATTCAAAATAAAAATTAAAGCCTTTGCTGATGCACCTGCCCTAACAAATGTAACTTGTAGCTTTCTGAACTATTTACACATTCCTTCCAAACTTGGCTTGGGAGCAAACATTTTCACAACCAGAAGAGCTACAGCAATTGGCAGATGTATTTGTGCATTATTCAGCACAGAGAGACTGTGTGATGTCTAACTGTGTGATGCCTCACTACATTGAGTAGTCTTGTCTCGCAAGATTGACACTGAAACTGAGAGACTACTTGAATTAATGTCCATGCACAAAAAGGATATCCACAGCTGGACAGAGTGCTATTAAATATAATATAAGGAACAAACAGGTTTCTGAAATAATTATTTGGTCAACTGTTCACTGTCTGTAATTTTAAACATGATGTAGGTGTTTAACAAGAGAAAACCAAACATCCCATATGTTTTTTCCAAGGATCCATATCTGAACTGTCACACTTCAAAGTAATAAACTGTGTAGAAACCTAAAAAAAATTACCATGAAAATGGAAATGCTTTAAGTACCTTTTCCTGTGATGATGTATGACAAAGGAATCAAAGGACATGGTTTCAAAGGACAAAGGTTTTAACGTTGGATTATTTGGAGTATTATTTATAGTTGCACTGATAAAGAGAGTGGAAATCTAAAGATCCAATCTTAAATCAATTCAGGGAACATATTCTAAAAGGTTAGTCTGCGGTCACAGCTGGACAGCAGAGCTGCTTGTTGAGGAAACTTTGATTAACCTTTGATGCAAACATTCATGACCTGAAATATTAGAAATATTAAGGGGGTGTACAGTGGTTGTTGAACTGCGTGTGGTAAAGACTTGTTGATATCATGTTCACAAATGTAGGCTTTGGAGCTATAATGCACATTTCCCAAGTGTGGAATAAAGTAATTGAACTGTTATCTCAAACTCCTTGTTCCGCTAAAGGATTATATAATCCATGGTGGTCCAAGACACTATAATATCCTTAGCACACTTTATTGGCTGCTAGGAAACTTGAATTTCTACAGCTAAAGTAAGCAAGCAGAGCTCCTGTTTGTACCAACAAACAGGGTATTGAAGGTTTTGAAAGAAAACAGTAAATGGTACAGTTTGCAAGTGTGTGCTCACATTTTCTGTCAGTATTCCAAAAGCACAATAAACTGAAGCTTCAATAATCCAAAGGATAGATTCATTGGGGAAAATACAACAATACAGGCCAAAGAAATACAGTACTTTGACAATGAAATCCAATAAAATGATTTTAACAATCTGTTAATAAAGTAAATCTTTCATGTTATCTTTCTACTTAGCAGTATTTTTTCTAGAACTTGCTTCAAGAGTCATTACAGTAACATGAAAGGCAGTCAAAAATGCAGAAACTTAACCCAATAATAAAGAACTATATTTTTAATATATTGTAAACATCAGCATGACAAGAGAAATTACTATAACTTGCATTGTAAAAAAGTGAGAAACATTGATGCTTCATTCTTAACTCAAACTGCCCAGGCAAACCATGATTCCATGATATAATTGTAATGTCTATGATGAAGTGTCTATAACATATTCAAACCAATGTTTTCTGGGGGTCAAAGAACTACAATAAAAGTTTCTAACTAATAAGAAGTAAACAAGATACATGTATCAGCACATCCATCCAATTGCTATCTGCTTTATCCAATATATTGTTGCGGGGGACTCAGAGCTGGGGAGGCTGGACCCTATCACAGCAAGCAATGGCACAAGGCAGGATACACCCTGGATCAGATGCCAATCCATTGCAAGGCACATGTATCAGTATACAGTATGTGTAATTTATAAATTAAGTAGTGGTGTCTGAAAAAGGTGCTCAGTGTATCTTTAATTTTACACAATAATATTCACTAAACAAGAAAACTGAGGAGATAGCTACAGTGTATGTGATGTAATATTATGTTATTGCCAAAATTTACTGATACAAAGTGAGTTTTACTCAATAAAATAAGGTTTAAACTTGCTTTTTGTTATTCGTACTCTATTGTACCTGGGATTAGCTTTTAAATCTACTTTAGTGAGTTACTGAGCCTCTTTACAGCAGTGTTGAATGGAAGCTGCAGGAGCTCCACTAACTCATATTGGATAAAATTAAATTAATTACAGAGATAATTCTGCTGTAATTATCCATTTGTTACCATTATTTTTTATACATTTTACTATCTTGTTACATTAATGTTTATTTAAATCAATTTAGCTCAGTATGACAGTGTAGAACCATGCCTCCATTTTGTATTCTCTCTACACAATGATATGCACAATTTTTATTCCAGTTTTTCATTTTTAGATGTTTCTTCTCCTTCACAAGAATATTTACAAACAATGTGTGCCTTTTGGAATATCTCACAGTTTTTCATGCAAAGGGGTGTTACTGTATTTTTATGAGCACCTTTACTGTCAAATTTCCCAGTCCTGGCCCTTCTCCCAAAAGGCAAATTCTTATGAGAGTACAACTGCCAAGCCCTTCTTCTCCAGTAAACAATAATGAGAGAATTGGCTCTGGCCTATGTTTGGTAATAATTTCTATTGCAAAGGTATTGTAAATCCATTATACCCTAACAATATAGTTAGTGCTACACATTTATTTGACATTGAATAGTATTTTTCAGGGTTAAAAAAGATAACATAATGAGTTTCCAAATCGTGTTGTCAATGACTGCAGCCCTCAGTTTTACAGCACAGGCACCATTTATTTATCAAACATTTACAACCAAGAAACAATGCGCAGTTTGCTCAGTCAAGTTGACAATTGACTTAACAGAATATGTGACTGACGATTCTCCCCTAATTCTTTTGGATTCAGCTATTCTTTTGAAGAGTTCTGAATTGTTAGGCTAGGAAAAGCCCACAGATCCCAAGCTCTCTGAAGGTACAGTATGAGACAGTTTGAACAGGCCACTTAATCATGGCAAACAATCATCAATAAACCTCTGATGAGGGATTTATTCTCAGAATATATTAGTACATACTGTACATATACAGTATTCACATTCTCTACAGGTGTATTGTCTCATTTTCAAGATTGCCCTGGGAGAAACACTGTCATGATTCACAGCAATTCACAGCTACAGTAATATCACCAGTAAAGTCAGTCTTGGTATCTACTGTATATGAAAGGGCATATTTAGCCCCCCAATCAACCAGACTTGTTGTGGGAATATTGTCATAGGCTTTTGCAGTGCACAATATATGCATGAGTAAATGGGTATTTATATTCAAATGTTTTGATTCATATATAATAAAAAATGTACATAACTTTACTGTAGCTTTTTCAAGACAAACTAATACATCAGCTTTTAGATTTGTGTGCTTTTATCCATAAAAGCCTTCTTTACAGAAATATTAACATAGGGTTCAGCAAATTTTCATTTCTGTAAATGTCAAACTTAACTATACTAAAAATATTCCTCTTTAGCAGTTTTTGCTTAGGATCTCAATTAATACCTAACGGTACATAGTTTAACCTTCTCTTTCCTGGCAATCACTTGATACGAAATGTACTTACTGTATAGTGTATTAAACTAAATGGTATGCTTTGCTGGGGCCCTGGGTTCAATTCCTGGGGTGCTATCTGCATGGAGTTTGTATGTTCTCCCCATGTTTCTGTAGGTTTTTCCAGGTGCTACCGGTTTCCTCCCACAGTCCCACAGTCCTACCAGTTAAGTGGCTTCTGGGAAAATTGGTCCTGGTTTGAATGTGTGAGTGTTTGTGTCTGTGAGTCCCAAATGGTGTCCTGTCCAGGGTATATCCTCTCTGGTGCCTGTTGCTTGCCGGGATACAGCTCCCCTGTGACCCTTAATTGGATTGGAGAAGAGCTTTGAAAATGAATGGAGTGATGGAAGGCTCAGACTTCTACTGAACTGTAGCTGAACAATCAAATTAGGTAACTGATGAGGGGAAAAAGGAGTGTTAAAGGAGATTTTGTTATTTTCTGCACAAACTCAAATATACAGCTGACCTGTCAAACAGCTCCCCTCCTGTGACCAGCTCCAGAACTAGACTGATCTCCATTGGTGTTTCAAAGATCTCTTTCAGTTTGATCTGCAAAAGAAACAAGAAAAGTATTCAAATGTTGAAAGGTGTTCCTGATTTTCACAAACATACTAAGTGCCCTTTTGTAATTAAACAATGGAGATGTCAGCTGTGTTTAGAAATCCTTCTGCTTAAGACAACTGCACAAATTCTCCTTGTCTGTTGCTTAATCTGGTACACTATTTCAAGAAGTGGGTGAATGTGATTTTTATGTGATTTAATTCATTTCAATAATATCACAAAAAAATAACCAGTAGTCTGACAAACCCTAACTTGTTGATAATCTTCCTTACATTGTTATATTTTTTTAAAACTGGCAAAAATATATCACTGCTCATAATTAATATCTGTTTGTTTTCACTGATAAGATTTAAATAAACAATAATACAACAGAGGTTAAAAAAAAAGTAGAAAAAGTTTGCATTTGGACCAGAAGAAGACACACAAATAAAGGTTGCAAATCATAAACATTCTGTTATTTTTACTTTTCATAGACAACCTCTACAGTATTTGTTCCTTTAGCTCAGCTGAAGCAGTAAAAATAAAGTAAATATTATGAATAGACAAAACATAATATTATGGATATCCTAAACATATTTTAAGTTACTTCTAGAATGAGCTTTTCTGTTTTCATAATTTTACCTATATATTCCACAACATAAAATAACTCATATGCATTCATGAATTAAAAAAGGAAGATGCACCCACTGTTAGCCTCCAGATTGTAGAATTACTTGAAAATGTAATGTAAGTCTCATTTGTCTCTAATTCGATACATCAATTAGAAGAAAGAAATGTTTGTCTTCTAACTTTACAAAGCTTATTCATTATCCAAGTTATTAGACTAAAACTGATGAGCCAACTGGTTTTTGAACTATTTCAATTGTCTTTGGTAAACCACCAAGCTTTTGGTCGTCTTTCATAAGAAAAGTATTTACCAACAGGCCATATCATCCTGCAACTCACAACTGGCAACCCACTGAAGCTTAGCAGCTGTGAGCCTGGTCAGTACCTGAGCCTGGTCAGGATGGCAGACCTCCTGGGAAAAATTAAGGTTGCTGCTCGAAGAGGTGTTAGTGGGACCAGCAGGCGATGCTCACTCTGTGGTCCTAATGCCCCAGTATAGTGATGGGGACATTATACTGTAAAAAGACGCTGTCCTTCGAATGAGACATAAAACCGAGGTCCTGACTCATGTTTATTAAAAATACCAGGGCATTTCTCAAAAAGAATAGGGGTGTTTTCTTTGGCCAGATTTCCTATTGGCCTATACCAATCATGGCCTAATAATCCCCATCTATGAATTGGCTTCATAGATGTTCTCTTCCCCACTGATAGCTGATGTGTGGTGAGCGTTCTGGTGCACTATGGCTGCCATTGCATCATCCATGTGGATGCTGCACATTGATGGCGGTGGAAGAGAGTCCCCTTTACTTGTAAAACGCTTTGAAAGGGGTGTCCAGAAAAGTGCTATTTAAGTGTAAGCAATTATTATGATTACTTTCCATTTTTATTCGGCAATGTGAAAATGTGTCAAGGCTGAGATACTATATAAAGACCATTCACTGGTGCTACATTGTTTTAGTAAATTATTATTATTATTATTATTATTATTATTATTATTATTATTATTATTATTATTATTATTATCTACTGCTATATAAGCTTTGGGCATTATTAAGAAACCAAAGAAGAATACATAGGTTTTGTTAAGTGTTCTACAAAGGTTAAAAATGTAAATTAAAGGACCCTGTTGACAGATAGCTCAATAAAAATGGGGCCGTGTCCCCATTTCCACACCTGTGATCTTGTGGCCTTCATATGCACATTACTGCTCGAGTTTGCAAGGGTTAAAGGTGTTCCATTTCCAATTTGTGTTTCACAGGGGTGTTCATGAGTGCCACTAAAGTGCCTTTATTGCAAGTCTGCTTTTCAGACTTTGTTGAAGGCAATCAGCAGCAATTCCTTGCAAAATCATGATGTTTCACGTTCTAACCTATTAAAGTGGAGTGAAGTTGCCATGGAAAATAGAATATTCATGGTTTCGTTTTAAAACTAATATTTTACGTTAAAAAAAAACATTTCATTAGCCTACTTGAGATTCATACGTATTTTAGGCATGAAGTGTTGACAGAGTAAAGCTATTATTTCATTAACTTTGAATAAACAGAGAGAGGTATTGCCTATGTTTACCTTACTAAGTTTACTATGCCAATTTTGAATCAATCTTGCTCAACATGAACAAACATGTTATGTTATTCATACTATAATTTTTGTCATGGAACAGACAGGATTAAATGTATTTAATAGTACAAGGCTTCTAATAAACAGCACTATTGATAAATTTTCCTTATTCAATTTGCTTCACCTTTTTTGAATCAGGTCTTCACAATATGAATGAACACGTTATGTTCCTCGTATTGTCAAAATGTTTGTTTAGAGATGAAAGAAATGACATTCAGTTGGACCGTGAGCCGTATTTAACGACTGATGTTGCATGTAGTGAAACCTCAAATGTTTGCACACCTCAAGACTACTCCTGCTCTACATCAAAAACATGTGGTTCAAGAGGGAAGGCTTAGGGCATAGTGTGACTGTGTATGATGGTGAACACTACATTCCTTAATAAAACCTCGTTAGGTCGTGCTTGAGGTAGGATGCATTATATATGATATGCTGTACAAAATCATTATTGACTGAAGCTTCCAAAAATATCCAATCTTAATTGTTGCATTATCTTTCTTTGTATTTTGTTTTAATCACATTGGAGAATTTAACAGTCTAATTAGACTAAGTAAACAGGCTGGTAAATGACACCTTTAATAATTTTCATTACTATAGCTGCTTTTTATGGTAAGCACTTTTGATTGACAATATTTTACAATGCAGTATGGAATGCAAATATGGCAGTGAAAAAAATACAACAATACATTAATGTTTATGCGAACCCCTAAAAAAATCTGAGAAAGAGCTACTATAGGTGAAATTACACTGAGCAGCAAATTACAATATTGTTTTTTCCCCACTATACAGTTTTCAATGTAATCGTCGATCTGTACTCTGACTCTGGCCTATGATGCACACCTCAACTAAATGACAACCACTCAATGGTTAAAATTATTTTGTTTTGCCACCAACACTGTGGAACAATCTTCCTGTGAATATAAAGGACCAATACAACACTAGCTCATTTAAATCCGAATTGATCGTTTATCTTCATGTCTTTGCCATCATTCTTTGTATGCATCTATTGTTTGCTATTGAATGTGTTTTTATTTCTGGTAAGTGTTTTTTATGGTTGTTAAAAATTCTGGGATATTTTTACATGAGAGGCACGATGTAAAATAATGATATAAAAATGTCCGCTTATTATTTTTATTGTTCGACAGCAAAAACCCATTTTGCAACACAAAATGAATATGCATTTCATTGACGTAATACAATATATTCCTTTAAGTGTGTTTGGTCAAACACAAATACAAATTAATGGTCAAACATTATAGTATCAATCATTTCCCACAAAAGAGGATAAGACTGTTGATCGAAAAAAATCTTTCTGTGCACGGACACTTTACTTCATGTGCCTCCTATGGTACTCGAAGCTACCTGGGAACACCAAAAACTGTGACCTGCTTCCATTCTCTACTCAGTACCAGTACCAGTAAGTCTTGCAATATAATTGCCTCGCAGTTGACAAATTATGCAAACTGTTATCACCAGCACTGCCGTATTTTACTCTTCCCTGTAAGGAAATCAAAACTGTATTGAACTCTGTTGTGCTGTATTGTATTTTAATCTGCTCAAACTGTAAGACAATCATATTGGAATCCTTTACATGAATTGCTCTTGTTGTCCATACTGTATCCTGCAATGTGTTAAGAGCATTACTTAGCAAGTAATTTCATACAGCAACCAAATATAACATTTCCTATTAATTGAATGACATTCTGATATGAACTGGAAATAACCGTGGATATAGATGTTGGACAATGGAATAAACAATAAACTATTAATATTATTATAAGTATTATTAAGAAGGACCAAATGAGGAATATTTGAATTATACTGTATTACAAATGACACTGAAAAAGGCTGTTATATTTGCAGGATTATATTTACAGATTTTGAGAGGAAGGAAACAATATAGTACTTACAATATTAGGATGGGAAAGTCGAAGTAAGACACCAATTTCTGTCCGTACAATTTTCTTGTCAACCTGTGATAAAAATGAGGTTATAAATTTAAAGCAAATATTCCAGGTAACAAATGCATATTGGTACAGTATATATACTTAAAATTATTTTATATTCAACTCATTTATGATCAGATCATAAACTATTTTACTTTAGACATGAACGTAAGGTTTAAAACATATTTAGATATGCAGACAATAATATATTAGATAATAAATACTTTAGGAGAAGAATATCGCCTGAGGAAGGTTACAATGGAGATGTCTAAGACTCTAGATAATGTGTGTAACTCATGGAAATGTAAACATTTACAGCTTCGAAGCACAGGGGAAGTTGTCTGAGATGTAGTGAGTCTGTGATGATTAGGTGTCAATCAACAATCCAGACACACACCTTATACAATCAGATCAGACTTGGTAAAGGGGAGAGACAGTAAGAAAAAGAAGGTCAGACCACAAGAGAGAAAAGTCAGGAGGAGCTGGAACTATCAGCTTGAGCCGGGCAAGAGTATCTACTTCATGATCATTCAAAAGAAAACCAGATTGGAGCAAAATATTTAAATCTTGCTAAGAGAGCTTGCTATTTTATGGATTTTAGGGAATTTTCTGAGTGAGAAATTCCTCAGTTTTATACTGCCTCTTCTGTAGAGGGTGCATTTTAGAATAGGGAGATAGGCTCCCATTTATTTTGTGGTATCTGGAAATTTAAACTCAGGTTGTTTAGCATTAAGTTTACAAGACAGCTTATCTATTCTTTGGCCTCTGTAGACATTATTTAAGTGTCAAATACTTGGTAGCAGCCTGGGGTTTTCTGGGTGGTTTAGAAGTAGGTCTCTGAAAAATCTTGTCTGTAAACTTGTAAATACAGTCACATGTGTGTTCTGTATTTATGTTGCTTGTAGTGTTTGTATTGTCATTGTTAATAAATATTTGTTTAACCAAGTGTGAATTATTCTTTTTCTAACCAAAGCAGTACCAGAGGACAGAGAACTTACATGCCTCTTACTATACCAACTGCTTGGGTATATTCTGGCAAAAATATTTACAAGTTGGGGGGTTATGATATTTCATTTAGTTATTGACTAATCTGCTCAGTCAGTTCTTGATTTTCTCCACTTTTCTCGTAACCTCCTCATTTGTTACAACAAAAATACAAGTTAATATAATACAAGTTTATTCATTGATCAGAATAGTAATTAAGCTGCTGAATATGACTTCTTTACTCTCTTTATATAAAGTCATCAATATATACCAGGAAAAACTATATTCTTGTATTCCAATGAATACAGAGTAAAAAGGAATTTTGTTAAAAAGTAAGTTTATTTCTCTAAAAGATTGGTGTCAAAATTATTTCTATCCATAAAGCATCTTAGGCACAAAATCAAATAAAATTTAGTCTCCTTTCTATTCTCCTTTTCATGTTCATCTTAATCTTATGGAACTATATTTTGGAATTCCACAATTTCCTGTTTCACTCGGGTATAAAATGAGATAACATGCATGTCAAATCCTTTTATCATCCATCACTATGGGGAAAGGCAAAGAACTCACATATGAAAAGAGACATAAAGAGACATTTGTCTCTTTGCTGTTCACCTTGATCCATGAAGTTAAACAAAATGATTGTCTTTCTAAATCAGGCAATGGGTACACAAACAAAAAAAGACAATAGTTTGTAACTTTAATGCCACTGTTTTCCAGGTAAACAGCTTCACCAGATTTACCATGTACCAGATAAACCAGTACCACTGGTAACCAGGTTTAAATAGATAGATAATACTTTATTAATCCCATAGGGAAATTGATTAAATTTCCCTACGGGATTAATACCACTGTTTACCACTGTTTACTGTAAACCATAGTTTACCAGGTAAACTTTCTTGGTAAGGATGCAAGTGTGGGCTACTTGCAAAAACGTTGGCAAATTCCAAGGGCTACAGTTTGGTTGTATTTTGGGGTCATCAAGTCTCCAAAATTACAATTACTGCAGATACTTCCTACATGGCAATGGGCTATTTTGGAAGGGCTGCCAGAAAAAAAATCTTTATTGAGAGAAATCAACAACCATAAGAATGTGGAGTTTTCTAAACATCTCTGCCACTTGGATTGGAACAGGAACAGATGCAAATAGAGCTTTTTGGCCAAAGACACCAGAGGTGGGTTTGGTGCCAAAAGAAGGATGTGAAAGCAGGACATCACACCTACTATAAAATATGGTGATGGATCTTTGATGTTGGGGGGCTTTTTTTGATTCCACTGGTTCTCAGGCCCTTGTTAAGGTCATCAGCAAAATTAACTACCAGGACATTTTAGCCAAAAACCTGCTTGTCTCTGCCAGAAGGCATAACCTTGGCTGCAAGTGGATCTTCCAGCACACATCAAAGCCTCATCAAAATCCACAAAGAAATGGGTAATTGACAAAAATATTAACATTTTGCAATTGCCAACTCAGTCTCCATACTTGTATACTCCATACTCCAAACCTGTAGTTTGAAGGGAGCAGTCCATAAGTGCAGACCGAAAGGCATCAAGGATCTGAAAAGATTCTGTATGAAGAAATGGTAAAAGATCCCTCCCAATCTCATAAAACATTATAGAAAAGGCCTCAGTGCACTTATCCTTACAAGGGGAAGGTACATAAAATACTGAAAACAGGGATGACAATAATTGTGGCACTTAACTTTTTGGAAATAAATGTATAATTGAAGAAATGTGTAATTTTGATTGAATTAATTCCACGTGTTGGAAAACTACAATATAGCTCATGACCTGTGTTGTTTATTTTATACAACCTTTTTTGCTCATCTTCATTAATGGTGCCAATTGTTCTGAAGGTAACACAAGGTACAATACCTTGTGATTTACTGTAGGCTGAAATAGACATGCAGACAACTACAAAAAGGACCATAATGCTTAGTGTTCATTCAGACTATCTTTTTATTTAACCACTGTGCTGAGACAAACATAAGAATGAAAGAATGATTACAAATAAGAGGAGGTCATATGGCACATCAGGCTGTTACTAAACCACCTTGCTGTATGTCAAGGATTGATCACAGAAGTCATAAAGAACTGTAAAGAAAACCAAAATGAAGTGCAAAACAAGACAGTATTTACTGAAGTTTTATAATGCAGAAAAATATTTACAAAAGAAAGAGAAAGAGAAAATAACAGGAATAAGCTTATGTGCTTATTTTATCTTAAAAGCCCGATTCAAGCTAATAATAGAGATTTTCCTGAAAAGCTAGTTTCTTTTTGTTGTCCTTTTTCTTTTTGTGTTTTCTCTGTATTTGTCATTTGTTCTTTAACTGATTTAAATTGTGTTTTTCTGGACACTTAAATAAAGTAAAGTACAGACAGTACATGAAATAATGTCTTAAAACTGTGCCGTAAATATTCGTATCCTTACAAGTCTACTATCTACTGATCAATAAAAGCACATTTTAGTAAGTCTATGATGTGGCACATTGGAAGAAGAGAAATGTTGGTGCTGTAAGTGTGATCTGAACTTACATCTAACTATTTTATATGAGAAAGCATGCTGATAAGCTGCATAAAAAGAGCTAATTGGGCTTGTGGCTGATAATAGCCTCTCTACTGTGTAGTTTTACTGTTAACCTCCCCCTCATGCAATTACTGTACTTCATGATATAGCCTCACTTATATGCATGCTGTGTCACATTCATAAAATAAAATGGTTTAAAAGAATTCCTCTTGTCTTGTAGCTCTATTTCTGCAGATGGGATTTTACTGAATGACCTTCTCTATTCATAGCCTCCTTAACAACTACAGTGCATGAATCTGATTCTATGAGATGTTTTGTGATGTTTTGTCTGCTATCATTTGCCAGTAGAGTCCCCATGAAAGGCCCAGGGCACAGAACACACTAAGTGGTTTCAGTTCATTACACACATCTTGTTTTCTAGGAAGTCTACCACTGAGCTACATGTTTTAAGACTGCAGGCGGGTCCTTTGAGTTTTTTTTACCTTGCATATTATACTGTAGCAGTGACTTTTCAGGAAAAAAAAATACTAAATGTATAGTATTGATCTATTTTACACAGTAACAAATGATGCACCGACCAGGTTTTTAAACATAACCCTAAAAACTATTTATAAAAGGGCACCTTTTGCTTGTTTTTGTTTTAGTAAATTGATGTTACTATAAACTACTTTAGAGCACTGTTTCAATACAATCAGATAAATTGGTATAAATAAGCCTGGTTTGCATCAATGCATTTCTTTTTTAACGAGGCAGGAAGACCTGCCAAGTTTCCTCAGCCATGTGTTTCAAATCATCCTTGTTTTTTGGTGGTGACTTATTCAACATGTGCACTGAGTTAAGGTCAGAAGATTTTGGTGGATGTTCAAGTCTTCTAATGTTCTTCTTCATCTGAAGAAACCTGTCAGGTTTATAATCCTTCTTCACTCCTTTCAAAATCAGCTAACAGACTTTCCTTTTCCTTTTTGGTTACTAACTCTCAGACCAATAGTTTATTTTAAATGTATTGAACTGATACAGTACAGTACTGTATATCAAAGATTCCAACCTTTTTTATTCTTTTTTCTAATTAATCAATAATTCTAATTTATCTAGAGCTGTGTAACTGAGTACATTTTGACATTTGAAGGTTCAGATTGCACTTCTTCAGAAAGGTTGTGATTATTTTTTTCTGAGCTACAGATGCAGCCATTCAAAATGAGCGGTAAAAACCCGCGGTACAGTAACCAACCCGCAGGGCACCGCGGTAAGTGATTGGCTGGCCAAAATGACCGACAGGGGCACTCGTGGTGCATTGGTTGGTAGTGAAAAGATTTAATCATTTAATGTCTTTACTGTGCACATTTCAATCCGCTTAGTTTTGAATATTTATATGGAATTTTACCACTAAAGGGAAATTTTAGTAGCTGAGCATAAAAAGAAGAGGAGCATAACGCATCTGAAGGTCATAAACGATATTAATTTTGGAACATAAACATACAGTATATAGCTGGTCTTGGTACTTTAAAGAAAAAAATACACACCAGTATTCCATTTCTCCCTAAACATTTTAAGCTTCGAAGTCTTTAACTAACGTGATACTGGAGTCAACAAGCATACTTTTAGAATTTGATTAAAAGGGAATATAATATGGAATCGCGTATCTAAAGAATTTAATAACGGTATGATTATATCCGTGTACTGCGACAGGGCTGTGTAGGGCTGTTTCGCCTGCCTGTTCATGCGAGCTGTCTTATAGCCTACTGGTCTAGGTGCGTGACTACCAACTGGCAGGTTGTGTGTTCAAATCCAGCTGGTGCTGGACTTTTCTTTTAACAAACATTTCTTCGAAAAAATAGAATAGCGATATTATGGACAATCAATTGACTTTTATATTTCAAAATATCGCAACATGGTCGATATTTGCGATATTTTGAACACATCTTCCCTTCTGACAGCGGTTCCTGCTTCTAGTGTGTGTGTGTGCAACAGAGTAAATTTTTATAGAGAAATGGAGGCTGGACAGTATGCGTTACAATATAAACATTTATATTGATTTAAATCGTGTTCTGATTTAAATCGCAAATGCGTGTTTAATTATGTGTTTTTTCATCATAATCAGGCTAATGCATTTCTACATTTTCTGTATGAACCAGCTTAGAGGTTCATACAGAAAGACAGCTTGTGTTTAAATTGAGTGTAAGGTAATTTATGCTTCTAAAGTCATGGTCAGCATTTATTATTGTACTGTGCTGTAAACTTTTTCTGTGCCTAGTCACATTATTTTATAGCGTTTTTATTGCGTTATTAAATCCGGTGGCGCTGTGTGTTAGTTTCCTGACTCCCATGTCACATGGTCTGTGATTGAATCCCATGGAACTATGACTTTATTTTTTAACAAACATTTCTTTGAAAAAATGAAACGTTTCCCTTGGTCAGAGATTAAATAAAACCTCACTCGCACCAAACAAATTTATATTTCTAAATATCACAAAATACGTTCATTGTCTTCCAATCGAGTCGAGTTGACATTGGAAGCCTGCCACACCCGGACTGTTAAACCAATGCATTAGCACGTCAAAGCCCATTGAGGGTATTGAGCCAGTATTGGCTTTAGTATTCCCCCCCTCTCCCCTCAATTCAATTCAATTCAAGGTGTTTTATTTGCATGACAGATGGGTACAAGCAGTGTTGGGTATGTATATTGTAACGCTTACGGCAGACAGGCACTGTGTAAGAGCCGGTGCACCAGAGCAGCGCACCGAGGGAGCGTCTGCATTTCTAACTTAGTTTTTAAAATTAGTCAAGCAATATGAAGCATCTCCTTTTACTTAGTGCCTGAGCATAAAAAGAATAGGAGCATACTGCAAAGCGTGTGAAGTCCATAAACGATATTAATTTTGGAACTTAAACATACAGTATATGGCTGGTCTCGGTACTTTAAAGAAAACATACACACCAGTATTCCATTTCTCCCTAAACATTTTAAGCATCGAAGTCTTTAACTAACGCGATACCGGAGTCAACAAGCATACTTTTAGAATTTGATTAAAAGGGAATATAATATGGAATCGCGTATCTCAAGAAATTAATAACGATATAATTATATTCATGTTGCAAAAGAACTGCAAAGGACATAAAAACTCCCTTGCTTTTAACAGAGCGTTCCATAATTTCTAACTACGAAAATGCCAGGTGAAAGGATTTGTAAACATATTTTGTTAAAGCAAGTCAGTTTTTTCCGCAACACATAAAAGACATTTTTCCAAGAAAGTTTAGCCTTTGTCACTAATGAAACCACTAAATAAAGACATAAATATAGAAATCTTAAGATTTGTTTTATTTAATGTTGGTATCAGGATGAACTGTCAGAGTGTATATTTTGTCGCAGAGTTGCTGCAAGATGTTAACAGTGAAAAAAGGTATTTAGAAATGAGTTATTTCAAGATTTTTTCAGAATAATTGCAAATCTAGCAGGATAGAGAAAGCACAGAAAACTGGCAGTTAGATTGATCAGATTAGTATGAAAAGTCATTTAGCAAAGGGAATGAGAAGAGTGACAAACTAGTATACTTTAGATCTTTTTTTCTGAACCAGGGAAAATCTGATCATGTTTCCCTATAACAATAATAAAAAACTTTATTTGATATATCACCATTAAAGGTGGCATCTCAAAGCAATACAGTAGATGTAAAAACAGATAAAAGGACCACAGATTACAAAGTAAATGCATATAAGAAAGACAAGCAGTTAGAGGTGCTACCAAAATTAGAAAATGAAGCAGATACAGACACTAAGTCTTCTGAAAAGAAAGGTTCTGAGGTTAGATTTAAACTGGCCCTGGTGTGTGTGTGTTTGTGTCTGTCTGTCCTGTGATGGACTGGCGCTATGTCCAGGGTGTATTCTGCCTTGTGTCCGTCGCTTACTGGGATAGGCTCCAAATCCTCTGTACTGGATAAAGAGATTAGAAATGGATGGAAGTAAAGGCACTGTGTGGATGGAACTATACACAGTGTTAGAAACCCACTATGAAATGGGAGCATCTCACTGAGAATAAAACATTTTATAGTGCTGGCTTAAGGAAACAGCCTTTCCACCTCTCTTGCACATCAGTATCCATACCTAGTTATTTAAACAAATTGTCTCTAATTATAAACATCTTAATATGCTGGCTCTGTGGATCCGCATCAGCTATGTTTGCCCATTCCTTCAATTCATGTGCATCCAACACACAGTTCAACGCTAGCAACTACACAAAATCTAAAATATGAGCTCTACTTGCCACTTACAATACCAACAGTACCAGCTAACTTTAGTAGTGACATTTTCATGGATCTTTTTAACAATAAAATTTACAACATCAGACTTCAGACACAATTAAACAGGCCTCAAAAAAGTCTGGTACAAACATTTTCAGCATGGAATAAACCGTTACTTTAATGGTAAAAACCTTAAATGGATTCATATTCTCAATAAGATTTGGTGCTCAGTAACATGACTTAGAAAATGACAGAAGACATACGTATCATGCTTATCCTTCTATTTTTCATAATCGTAAACTCCTTAAGGCAGTTACATTTTCTCTGTTCTGACCTGGAGTTACAGAGAAATTTAAATTCTAATAAGAGATTTGTAATGAGGAAAGTCATACCAATCACTCATACAGTACCAGGATTTGCAATTACAATACAAATACTTTCTTTCTGTATGTGTTTATTTTGCAGTTTGAGTCTATGGGATTCCTTTGGGGGTCTATACTCCAAGGCATGACTTTTTTATGTATAATAATAATTGCTTACATTTATATAGCGCTTTTCTGGACACTCCACTCAAAGCGCTTTACAGGTAATGGGGACTCCCCTCCACCACCACCAATGTGCAGCATCCACCTGGATGATGCGACGGCAGCCATAGTGCGCCAGAACGCTCACCACACATCAGCTATCAGTGGGGAGGAGAGCAGAGTAATGTAGCCAATTCATAGAATGGGATTATTAGGAGGCCATGATTGGTAAGGGCCAATTGGAAATTTGGCCAGGACACCGGGGTTACACCCCTACTCTTTTCAAGAAGCGCCCTGGGATTTTTAATGACCACAGAGAGTCAGGACCTCGGTTTTACGTCTCATCCGAAGGACAGTGCCTGTTTACAGTATAGTGTCCCCATCACTATACTGGGGCATTAGGACCCACATGGACCACAGGGTGAGCGCCCCCTGCTGGCCCCACTAACACCTCTTCCAGCAGTTTTTCCCAGGAGGTCTCCCATCCAGGTACTGACCAGGCTCACACCTGCTTAGCTTCAGTGGGTTGCCAGTTGTGAGTTGCAGGGTGATATGGCTGCTGACATGTATAAACATCAGTATTTACTGCTATTAATTACTGTACGATTTATAGTTGAAATCTGAGCCTAGATATAAAGTTAGATATAAAGTTAAAATCTCGACAAAGCAATGTAGGAAATACAGAGAAAATAAATCCTTTCTGACATCTAAAATCAGTTTCGTTCAAGGTCTCTAAAATGAACAAGAAAAAGAGGATTTTCGGAGGGCAATTACGCTGTGTTTATATAGAATAAGTGATTTATGACCAATCTAATTTCTTGTTTGTTTAAAACAGTGAAATGTCAGCTGCAAAAGATCGCACCAGAAACAGCACTCTCTCTGCCTGTCATAGACGTTCAGGAAAGGCTGAATGAAGTCATGTCAAGTACAATAATTCGATGATCAATAATAACAGTTGTAGGACAGTATATAAGGAGGATAAGGATTTTGAAGTTGACTCAAAATCTGATAGGTAACCAGTGCAAGGACTTGAAAACAGGTGTAATGCATCCCTGATAGGATTCTTGCTGTCATATTCTGAACATATTGAAGATTGCTCAGTGTGGATTTAATTTCCCCAGTGAACAGGATGTGCATTTATTAATTCTAGAAAAAAAGCCTTTCTTGATTTCTCTAGTTCTTAGTTTCTCTAGTTCCCTTTAAAATAAACTATTATTCCAAAATGCAGAGTATTACATGGCCAGTATTTACACATGATATTTGTGATTTAAAGAAATTAACACAAGCAGCTTTTGGAGATTTAAGTGTTGGCTGAGTTATTGCAGGATAAAAGACTAGAGATGTTGGCAAGAAGAAGATAATTTGGGGAAAGCTGAGGAATACACTTATAACAAGAACACTTCCTAATGGGGTTAGGCATACTTTTGATGAAGATGATGAAGTTAACAGACTATATGTTTACATAGATACTGAAATAAGGATTGTATTTTAGATTATGTGTAGTTGCTGGCATTGAACTGTGTGTTGGATGCACATGAATTGAAGGAATGGGCAAACATAGCTGATGCGGATCCACAGAGCCAGCATATTAAGATGTTTATAATTAGAGGCAATTTGTTTAAATAACTAGGTATGGATACTGATGTGCAAGAGAGGTGGAAAGGCTGTTTCCTTAAGCCAGCACTATAAAATATTTTATTCTCAGTGAGATGCTGCCATTTCATAGTGGGTTTCTAACACTGTGTATAGTTCCATCCACACAGTGCCTTTACTTCCATTTCTAATCTCTTTATCCAGTACAGAGGATTTGGAGCCTATCCCAGTAAGCAACGGACACAAGGCAGAATACACCCTGGACATAGCGCCAGTCCATCACAGGACAGACAGACACAAACACACACACCAGGGCCAGTTTTCCCATAAATCAATTAACTTACCAGTATGTTTTGGAGTGCGAGAGGGAGTCATATCACACATATGGAGAAAAACCATGTAACCCAGAGAGAACATGTAAACCCCACACACACACAGGATGGCAGGAATTGAACCTAGGACCCCAGTGCTGCAAGATAGCAATGCTAACCACTTTGCCACCATTATAAATGGATGGATATCTTAGTTATCTTTCTAGTTCACAGGTTTGCATGCATAATTTAATTTTGAAAGCCACTGAGACATCAGGTACTACTGTTGTATTTATGAAAAAGAAACAAAACAAAAAACATACTAACAACTGTGCCATCCTACTCCTTAGTTAATACATTTTATTATTCATAAACAGTTAACATTGTTAGCAAAATATTTTGAATTATATTTAACCCTATTTTTTCTTTAGTTTTGTATTTAACTTATTATATGATAGTCAGACTTAATGTATATTTGAACAATGAAAATATATTTTTACAAGATTTTACATTAAGCACTTAAAATTAATATGGTTAATAATAGTAAACTGTAACATGCTGTAACAAGATCGGTTAAACTGCGAAGAAAATGCTTTCAGAGAAAATGTTTCAGGTGTTTAAAAACATAGATCTCCAATGCAATTTCAACCAAACCTGTTCCCACACACCCTGCCCCCACTACCATTAGAATATACACAAAGCACTCAAATCTTTCGAGCTAATGATCAGGTGACCCGAGAGAGATCGAGAGAAACACCAAGGGGTGCGGAACCAGGGAACTATTTACATGGAAAACGGGCGATCTCCCCAGACTGTCTGCCCGTTTCACTGTTACCTGGATACCTCTTTATTTAGAACTCACTAACACTGATTTTTAGTTTAGAAGGATTCAAGTAGGGTTTTAGATGAAAGGCAGCGACCTTAATCAAGCCCAAATCATAATTGAACCCATTCAGAGCCTACATTACATTTTAGCGTTTCATTCTGAGCAGAAGACCCTCACACCTGAAGAAGGGGGAGGTGTCTTTCGCTGGAAATCTCGCCTGCTTCTACTTTACAACCGGAGTGCTGGCTGTGACGGATTAAACCGGTTTCACAGGTTTCAATCACAGACCATGTGACATGGGAGTCAGGAAACTAACACACAGCGCCACCGGATTTGATAACGCTATAAAAACGCTATAAAATAATGTGACTTGGCACAGAACAAGTTTACAGCACAGTACAATAATAAATGCTGACCATGACTTTAGAAGCATAAATTGCCTTACACTCAATTTAAACACAAGCTGTCTTTAGCCCTCTAAGCTGGTTCATACAGAAATGTAGAGATCCAGGCTCAGAACACACAGCTTCATTAGCGAATACATATGCAGGACAACTAGAGAAGACGTTTTACAGAGGATGGATTTTTAGAAACATCCCATCAGTGACATCACTGAAGTCAACTCCTACGTACTGTAACTGTCGTGTGGATAGTTTCACAAGAATCAGACAAAGGTTTAAGCATCGCTTGTTCTAGATAAAACTGCAAAAAAAACAACAACCCATAATGTACTTCTTTGCGGCTCTGTTTGCCCAAATCATATATTCACAACGTGAAATCTAGAAAATAATATTACGTAACCAAAATCCGCAATATGGAAACAGAACCTGTGTAATTGTTGATAGATGATGTACTCGTAACATTTTTTCAAGACAAACTACAACATTTAAAAAATGACTTGTATGTACTTGATATCTCTAATCAATCCACGGGTCCCAGCACAAAACGAAACTAAAACGCATACCGTTTCGCGCTTCTTATTAGTTGCTCAAAAGTAATTTGACCGTATGAAATGCATAATATAAACCTAGAAACATATACGTGAGCAGTACTTAAGCACTGTAGTATCGGTGTTAAGACATACCTCTCAAATACTGTAAATCAAGTAAAAAATATCTCAAGACCGATTCTGGTCATAATGAAACCATGTTTCGTGTATGTTTTCTTTAAAGTACCGAGACAAGCCATATACTGTATGTTTATGTTCCAAAATTAATATGGTTTATGGCCTTCACACGCGTTGCAGTATGCTCCTATTCTTTTTATGCTCAGCTACTAAGATTTCCCTTCAGTGGTAGAATTAGATATGAATATTCAATACTTAAACGGGCACAGTTAAGACATTAAATATACATATACATACTGTATACAGTACAGTTTGCATACGGTAATATGTTTATGTTCCTAAATCAATCTCTTTTATGAGCGTGTGAAAGGCATGGTGAATCACTGTACTTTGCAATGATTGGAAACAAATGCGTGATTGCGAAATGCTGTGGTGTTACTTTTACAAAGACGGTCAATGAAAAAAAGAATGTTGACCAGGGCAATACTTTGAGTTTACACTTACAGCTTGTCCAAGGTCATTCATTATTAATACTATTAGTAATATCTTCGTTAAAGACTTTGATGGCCACAGCTCAAACATGAGAGGTTGAGCTTTATTAGCTCCACCTTGCGGAAATTCCGGATACTATTATTTTGCTTGTCGTATTATAGGAGAATTTACGGTAACTCGCGGTATTTACCAGTAGCTTGCGGTAGACTGCGTACAGCGTACCGCAAAATAATGCGGTATCGCCCGCGCATTTTGAATGGCTGCATCTGTAAGGTTCAAAGGAAATCAATTTACACAATTCTTAAGTAGTTTATATGCCAAACAAAAATCCTATTGGAGGTAATACATTTAAATTGTCTTCCAAAATCGTTTATCATTTTTACTTTTATGAACAATCACAGCAGTCAAAATTCAATGTTGATTTTTTTTCTTCTTAACATTGATTGTTGATGAAACAAATAAGCAATATAATGGATGAGCACCAAAAACAGATATTTCTCTAGCTGTTGCTAAATCAGCTAAAGTGTGATCATGTGCTCTTAATCCTGCTACAGATTAGCCTAATAAACCCATGGAAAGCCTATTCTTCCTATTCTTCTTTCTACTGTAATACAAGCAAGGAAATGCAAAGCACAGGAAAGGGTAAATTAAGTTCAAATATGTATATAGATGGCACCATTTCAGGATAATTGTGGTTCTTTTATTTTATTTTGGCCTCAAAACTGACATTCCTTTTCTAGAATCAAAATGAGAAATTAATGTATGCAAAATACTAGGTTGATACCAGCATTGCGTTGGCATTTTTTATCAACATACAAGACAAAAAACTAATAACTATCCTGACATACACCATCTTGAACATTTTTACCATTTTGTTGTGACAGTGCCTCAGAGGATTTTCCCCCGCTTACCATACTTCACACTTAAAGGAAAAAATGTTTTATTGAGGAAAAATTATACATTGAAATACAAAACGGAAATACTATAGTTGCATAGGTCACCACCTCCCTGAGTTTACACTTTGTGGAAGCACCTCTGACAGCAATTACAGCGGTGAGCTGCTTAGAAAGGTCTCCACTATCTTTGCATGCCTAGATTTAGCCATATTTGACCATTCTTCTCTATACATTTTCAACTCTGTGGCACTTTGTAGCCTCCTCTGCTGGGTCTCGTTCTTTTTCAGTCAGTTTGGAGGAATTGACTGATGTAGGCAGGATTGGCAGGGTCTCGGTGGTTCCAGATTTCACCTCTTAATCTTAATCGTCTTGACTGTTCTCCAAGAGATTTTCAAGTGACTTCAAAATTGTTTCATACAACTTCCAACCTGTGCCTTTTCATGACTTTGTCCCAGAGTTCCTTTGAAAGGTCCTTTGAGATGTACAACCCATCAGAAGGAACCTACAGGAACTGCAGAATTTATCCTGAAATCATATGACTCTCTTCAATTTAACACAGGTGAAACCAAATTAATTTAGTCGATTTTGAAAGTGATTGGATACACCCAAGCTTTAGGATGGCTATTACAAGGGGAGTGGAGTCTTATTCAACCAACCTTTTGCAGGTTTATTTTTTATTATATTAAGTTATATATTTATAATTATATTAAAGTGTGCTGACCTCCATACTTAAGCTACTGTCACGCCCGACATCCCTCCCTAGAGGGCGCTCCACTGCTCCCATTATTGTCAGTGTGATTAAGCTCTCCAGGTGTACCCTTTTAATGTTATTACTTAAAGACCAGCTCCTCCAGTCCTTGGGGCTCATCATTAGGGTAAGATGTCGCATCGCATAGGGTCTTCTACAACAGTGGTTCTCAAACAGTGGTACGCGTACCTGCAGTGGTACGTGGCGTGCCGCCAGCTGGTACGCCAAATGACCCTGGAACTGTCGCTGAAAAAATCGGGACGGGTTTTCATATTTTGTATTTTTATACGTATCGAATACGCAGCCTATGTACTACGTTACAGTGCGCGCTAATACTTCAGTGGACACAAGAGATACTCTTCTATACCACTCTATAGGAATGCGTGCTACAGACGCAAGTGACCAATTGTATTTAAAAAAGCTACTGTATCTCCAGCAAATAGGGAGAAAGGAGAATGTGCGTGATTTTGGAACAATGCCAAAGTTGTAAACACAGGAATGCATAGAAATACGTGCTACGAACGCTGGCAATCTTGTGAGCACAGGAAAGCGTGAAAAATAACAGAAAAATATTGAAGAACTGTTCTAAATTAATTTGAGAAAAATACACCGAGCGTCTCTGTGTTTGTCTCCCATACGCATGAAATAAATACTTAAAATAAACACTGAAATAAAAACGGAAACGTGGAAAAATGCAAGCTTGCGGATTGCTAAAGCAGGTAAGCCCCACACTATGTGTGGAGAAAAACCTGCTGAACAGCTCGACCTGCTGCCCTCCCTGAAAGACACAGTCATTCATAGAATTATTGAAATGAAGGATTATATCAAAAGTATGCTGACAGAGCGCGTTAAGATGAGCAGATGTTTTTCACTGCAATTAGATGAGTCTGTAGTCGATTTGGCCAATTTGCTCGTTTACGTTAGATACGAGTTTGAGGGTACGTCCTGTGAGGACTTTCTGTTCTGTAAGCCGCTACCAACAGGAACTACAGGAGAGCACATACAGTATTTCAGCTTCTGAATGAATTTATCGAAGAGAATGGCATCGACTGGATAAAATGTGTCGGAGTTTGTACAGACGGTGCTAGAGCAATGACAAGCCGACACAGCGGTGTAGTTGCACGAATAAGAGAGGTTGCTCCAGAAATGAATGGTTTCATAGCAACATCCACCACGAGAAAATGCATGATGATTTAAAACCTGTTAGACTGTTGTGAATTGTATCAAGGCTCGAAAAATTAATTCACATCTGCTTAGCTCGACTAAACAGGCTCACCCCTCTCACTGAAATGGTGCTTTTTTATTTTTATGTGTTGTTGTTTTTTTCTGTAAAGCACTTTGAGAAGCCACATTTTAATATATCAAACAAAGTTTATTATTATAATATTTATTATATGTATGTGTGAGTGTGTGTGCACATGCGCTCATGTTGGTCATTGATAATTTCTGGGGTTCCTATGAGATGATGACTTGTAGGTGGTACTTGGATGCTTTTGTTGGATTAGGGGTGGTACTTGGTCCAAAAAGTTTGAGAACCACTGTTCTACAAGATCTGACACGGATTTCAGTCCGTGTTCGTGACAGCTACAAAATTTATATTTTTTAAAATGTAAGAAGCGTCTTCTTGGGAGGTACAAGCAAGTCTTCAGTACGATGCAACTGTATTTCCAGATATGTAAAAAAACGTTCCTCAAAATGTGTTTATTACGTTGAGTACAGTGAAAATTATATATTTTTTTAATTGTCATGGAGATTAGGAAAAGAAATACAAATAAAAAAAACTTAGAAGAAATATCCTGAAGAATAGGCAATTGACAATTTTAGATTTTGTGGAATACATTACATCCTATTGGCTGTACACAAAATTCTACAGCACCTCATATTAAAAACACCTAAGTAAACATTTCTAAAGACAAGGGAACACTTCAATTAGCTGTTAAAAGAAGTATTCTATGAGAAAAATCCAAAAAGTTTCAGTTAGGTAAATCATACAATTTAAGATGCATTCGTTTCAAAGGAACTAAGAAGTGGTTCACCAATAACCTGTTCCTGACAGCTGAAAGTCTTCAGAGAGTCACTAATTTATTTTGCTCTACCAAAATCCTTTCTGAAGAAGCTATTAAAAGCCCCAAACTTAAGGGAGTCATTTCTACAGCTCAAATGACTTACAGGTAAAGTGAATATGTTATCTTCTTTAATGGATGACAGCTATGCTGGAGGGGCACAGGGCTCAGAATAAAACCATTGCCATCTCTCGTCACATAAAGTGGTGTATCCCAGCAACCTGCTCTAGTATCGCTAAACAACTGAAAATCATCTATAAATCAAAAATAATGCAGGCTCTTACATTGTACCAGAAAATAATGGACTAACATTTGTTACATTGATTATTCTTTATTAAAAGTAATTGCTTTTAATAGTAGTAAATGCCACAAAATGTCACTGCAATACTAATAGTAGTTAATAGTAGTTTTCAAGGAAAGACAAGGAAAAGAAGGCCTTATTATAACAAAACGAATATTTCTGAAATCAGGAAGAGCTAAGTTTTCAATTTGGTATAATTCAATCTCAGTTTAATTCTGCCAGTTATAAGCCTGTGTGGTTATCTACCCATATTGCCCATATTTGTCTACTCCATGTAGAGAAAAGACTGCATTCTAACATGAGCCATGGAGATCCCCAAATTAAAATACTTAGTGTCATATTATTATTATTATTAATAATAATAATAATAATAACAACAACAACAATTCCTGACACTTATATAGCATTTTTTCTGGACACTCCATTCAAAGCACCTTACAGGTAATGGGGACTCCATCCACCTGGATCATACGACAGCAGCCATAGTGCTCCAGTATTCTCACCACACATCACCTATTAGTAGGGAGGAGAACAGAGTGATGAAGTCAATTCATAGATGGGGATTATTAGGAGGCCATGATTGGTAAAAGCCAATGGGGAATTTGGCCAGGTTGACAGGGTAATATCTCTACTCTTTTTGAGAAACGCCCTGGGATTTTTAATGATAACAGTCAGGACACTGGTTTTACATCTCATGTGAAGGACAGTGCCTTTATACAGTGTAGTGTCCCCGTCACTAGACTTGGGCATATGGACCCCCATAGACAGCAGGATGAGCGCCCCCTACTGGCCTCACTAACACCTCTTTCAGCAGCAACCTTAGTTTTTCCCAGGGGGTCTCCCATCCAGGTACAGACCACACTCACACCTGCTTAGCCAGGGTGACGTGCCTGCTGGCATATTTTAATTAAACACATTTTGGTCTTATATACAGTATCTATATCTCCGAAATTAGAGAGTGAAAAACACATTGTCTAAGGATTAGTTCCTGCTAAGTAGGTTTAGAACAAATGTCAAAGATAATATTAAGGTTAACTTAATGTTTATGGACACTCCTGGGGTATTTGTTTGATCTATATGTGACTAAGTTTGGCTGACTATATCAATGGATGTGGAAGCACTTATGTACTTCCTTGAAATAGAAAAGTTATGAAGCTTTGCTTTTGCACAGATAGAAGCCAAACTAAAAATCACTTGAATCTTGTGATTGCATCAAGCCCATAGTATAATGTACATAATGTACAGTTTACAATTTATTGCATAGCAATCTACTATGCTGTTTCTAGCCACTATCTAATTGAATATCAAATATCAAAGCCATAGCTGTTTACATGTCTTTTTTAAATACCCAGTTTATTTTATATTGACCTTGTATAATGTTTCTATAATGTATATTATGACACATCATGACTTATGCAGCAGACTTTAAAGAATAACATTAGTTAAGGAAGAACACAAATATCTTCAGGTAGAGTTTTGAAGCAACTTTCAAGAAGAACAACCAAGTGATTCATACTATACTACGTTTAGACAACCTCAGAATGCAGACAAATAGCAAGACAATCCCATTCTGTATCATCAGAGGTAAAGAAGGATTTATCATGTATAGAAAACTGTCAGTAAAAAAGTACTGGGCAACAGTAAACTACAACATTTACTATACTAGTTATTTAGTCTAGTAAGCTGCCATATTCTGAAAGTATTACACCAATATTACACCAATAGTGCATGACGAAAAATAAGCATATTATGAAATAAATAAAAACTGGGATATGGAAGACATCATTGGAATCATATCCTATAAGCTGACATAATGCATAGTGACATAGTGCATAATGCACAGTTTATGTAAATTAGCATCACACTGCTCAGAATTTAACTGGTCCAAAGTTTGCCTGAGAATTGCATACAATGTTCTCCAAAATACTCATACCTCTGATGAATATCAAACAGAGGTATTTTGGATAAAGAGTAACAGATTGGCTAATGTTTCTTGCTTACAAAATATCTAAAAATTTTAAATAGTAATTTTAAAAGCATTGCACAGAGTCTCAGTTAATTTAGTCATTAATTAGTCATTATTAATTTAAGTCCAAAAAACACAAGGGTCACATTTATTCATTTATTCTCTGTAGTAATTAATAATTTATTCTGCTATAGTGCCTGGCAAAATTATTCTTTGCACAGACCATTACACATTTTTCACATTTTGTTGCTTTCAGCTTTGCAGTCACAACACTTTGAAATAGCAATTAATATGTTACATACTGTACATAACCTACTTAATGCATTCAAAGCAAAAAAACTACAACAAATTAAGTAAATAGATAATTAATATGAAAGTAAAATGGAAAAGTCATGATTGCATAAGTATTTAAACTTTACTGTGAAAAATAATTTAGGTGCACAAAATTACAAGGTAAGAGCCTACTATGTGCTATCTCTTTAAGGTCCCTCTGTCAGGTCGAGAATTTTAAGTAAAGATTAAAACATGAATACCAAGGAGCTTTTAAAGAAACACAGAAATCAATTTGAATAAGGGCAAAGGTCAGGAGAAAAAATAAATACATTTCAAAGACCCTTAATATTTCCGAAAATGGTGCAGTCAATCATTAAGAAGGCAAAGGAATCCACACACTGCTTATATCTGGCTATCCATCAAACCTGACCATCTGGGTAAGGAGGAAACTGGTTAGGGATACCACCATGAGGCCAGTGATGACTTGGAAAGAGTTATAGACCTCACCAGGAGAGATGGGACAACATATCCATGGGTCAACAATATCCTAGTGTATCTACAAATGGGCTTGTACGGAATAAAAAAAAAACAACAACTTCTCAAAACCCACATGGCTTTCATAACAGTGCAACTAAATGTTTAAAGGTCATACAAGACTAAATTGGAACCTTTTGGTCCAAAAGCAACATCTCACATTTGATGCAAGTCCAACATTGTGTCACTCAGTCGACACCATCCCTAATGTCAAACATGCTAGAGGCATCATTATTCTATAGCTCTGCTGCTCATCAGCAGGGACTGAGAAGCTTATGGGAACATAGATGTAGCAAAGTACTAGCAAATCTTAGAAGAATGCTTACTTCAGACCTGGGACAAAATTTCACCTAACAGGAGGGCAATGATCCAAAGCACAAGGCCAAAGGTAAACAGGAGTGGCTTAAGAAAAGAAAATTGAATGTCCTTTAGTGGTCAAGTCAAAGTCACGACTAGAATTCTATTAAAAAACACCGTCCGTATGCAATCCTCTTATCCATCTTTAAAAGCTTGAGAAACTCTCCCAGGAAACATGAGCAAAAAGTGTACCACGATAGTGTGCAAAGTTAGTAAAAACTCACCCATAAGGATTTGCAGCTACTGTATAACTGCTGCCAAAAATCCTTCCACCAAATACTGAGATCTTAAGACGGAATACTTATCCATTGAATATATTTCATTTTTTTCTGTTAAGTTTTGCTGACTTTTACTGTAACATACCCATATATACAGTATCTTCAGGTTATGAATAACATATTAAAAAGCTGTGTATACTGTACATCATTTTGTAATTTCACACAATGTGACACTGTAGGATGGGACTGAATACTTTTGCAATGCACTGTATACAATGTTTATTCTTCCTATTGCAGTGGGCATATGAATCACTCCAGAGGGCACTTCAAATACTTTCCTCATTCAAATATAAATAACCTTCAGATTATGACTATTTTTAACAGTACAGCGGGTGAATAAATCAGAAATATCAACAGGGAATCAAGGGGAACACACATGGCGCATTGTTAATCAAGTAAAAACTGAAATTACAGGAAAACGATATCAACTACTCATTTCCATGTCCTCAAGACAAGGGCATTTATAAAGCATAGAACATTCAACATTACATTAGACAACAAATAGGACATATAACACCAATTTCCTGTGTTTTTGTGTTTGCAAGCAATGAATACATTTGGAAAACCCTCTTGAAATAAATTAGGAAAATAATCATGGTTCATTTATCAGGTTGCATTCTGTTCCCTTTGTACAATTTTGAGAATGAACTCTAGGTATTATGAATGAAATATTGTAATAACAGTAGTCTGGATATAGCAGATTCTGAAGGAGAATGGAAAAACACTAGTTATATCTGCCTAATTAAAATAAATGAACAAAAAACACCTATATTTAAAAAATCAACATCTTCCTTATAGTGGTGATATTTCTATTTAGAGAAAAAGTTTGCACCAAGGGGTATCTACAGCCAGGGGATGCAATACAAACAGTATTTATCCACCATTGTGAGTTATAACAAACTCCTCGTCTAGCTTAAGGAAGCAGTAACTCACTTCTGATAAAGTAGTAGTAATAATAACAATAATAATAAAAATAATAATAATAATAATAATAATAATTGCTTACACTTATATAGCGCTTTTCTGGACACTCCACTCAAAGCGCTTTACAGGTAATGGGGACTCCCCTCCACCACCACCAATGTGCAGCATCCACCTGGGTGATGCGACGGCAGCCATAGTGCTCCAGAACGTTCACCACACATCAGCTATCAGTGGGGAGGAGAGCAGAGTAATGAAGCCAATTCATAGATGGAGATTATTAGGAGGCCATGATCGGTAAGGGTCAATGGGATATTTGGCCAGAACGCCGGGGTTACATCCCTACTGACTTCAGAGAAAGCAAGATCCCATATTCCCTTCTCCATCAGGGAGAGTTTGCACTTTATTTACATTTTAAATAATCTGTACCCAAAATGTTTATTCCTTCTGGATACTGTTTATCAAGCCAAATTTAAGGCAACATTTTTCTTTTGATTTTATATTCTTGAAAGCTGACTTAACATTAGTGGGATACAGTAAAAGAATAAAAAACATATGAAGTAACGTTTTGAAATATTCCTAAACAGTATACTATATATACCTGTTGTCATTTGTGGAAATCTACCCTTTAAACAGCTTTTTCTATCAGAATATTTGGGGCTATGTGTTTGACTCAAGATTATCTTCCACTACACATCTTGTGAAGATGTGGGCAAGTGATAATTGGGCTAATGCTGAATTTGATATTTGAAATTTGTCAATTAAACCTTTGTATTCAGTTCATGTCTTTATGTTACCAAAAGGCATACTGAAGCTCAAGAAAGAGTTCAAAGTAGTACAACCAGAAAAAAATTCTGTTCTGAAAGGAATGTTAACTTAAGACAAGTTCTAAAGTTCAAGATTCAGAAACTGAATCTTTTTCAACAGAGGGAATGATCGGTGTGGATCTAATTCAATTATGCAAAATCCTCATAGGACTAGAAAGAAAACACCTATTTACATAGTTGCAGGTTTTTGGAATAATCTACCTGCCCTTGACAACTCTATGGAACAATTGTTTGAAGATGTTGTTGGAACTATAAGCAACCACCAAACATGCAAAAAAGGTCAGGTGGGTTGAGAAGACTTCTGCGTTCTTAGTCTTTCATACCGTATGTACATAAAAAATGTGATACATTAAAACAAAAAAGGAAACAAAACAAAAAAGTGCTATATTAATCTGAATTCCCACTTTGAAATAATCAAATTAAATGTCAAAATTGTAAAAAAAAAACATTTACCTACTGATTTCAGCATCACAAAAGTTTACTCCTTAATCCTCTGAATGTTACTTAGAGCTATCTGTATATTTCCTCAGGAGAAAAAAAAACTGTGATTTTTATTTGCTATTCTGCTTTTTATAGTTTAAAGTACAAAGGGTACAGCCAGAATTAGTTTCACATGTTCTTTCTGCACTGAACACAGAGTGCAACTTGTTATGAAAATGAGAAAAACAAAATAAAATTGAATCAAAGAAAAAGATAGATAATGAATTTCCACTTTGAAAGAGGAGCTCAAATATGCAAACATGCCATTTTCATCTTGTGCTTACTGAATGCACAGCTGGCAAGAGCATAGGATGGAGCAATTAAATGACCAATGGTGCCAAACAGAACAGAAGAGAGGAAGAAGGATGGGTCATGTCATGTCATTTACCAATCCGCTTTATACGGAAGCCGGAGCCTACCCGGCGAGCAACGAGTGCAAGGGTATACTCTGGACAGGGCACCAGTCCATCACAGGGCAAGTGCAAGCCAATCATACATGGGGACAATTTGGATGCCACGGTAAAGGCTGAGGGGGGAAATTTGGCCCGGACACCAGGATAACTCCCTAGTCTTATTGAGAAATGCCCAGGGATCTGCCTGGGAGAGACAGGACCTCAGTTTAATGTCTCATCTGAAAGACAGAGCCCACTATAGTGTCTCCACCACTTTACCGGGGCATTAACACCCACATGGACTGCAGGGTGGGTGCCCCCTGCTGGTCCCACTGACACCACTTCCAGCAGCAACCATAGCTTCCCAAGGAGGTCTCCCATCCAGGTACTGACCAGGCACAACCCTGCTTAGCTTCAGTGGATATCCATTTGAGAGCTGCAGGTTTGATATGGCTGCTGGATAGGAAGGCAGATATTATGTGGAAATTGGGTAAAGAAAAATAAACAGATTCTGTCTACTGCAACAGCAAATGGTAGAACCTTGAAATAACGTATAGTTAAAACACTAGCATCTGTCTTTTTTTAAATGATTGCTTATCAGCACCTGTCTTCCACAAACCTTTCCTGTTCTATATTCTTACAATATAGGGGTTAAAAACTCATTCTCTATTTATAGGCTTTATTGTCAAAGTTTGGAAACTCCATATCATTTGAGGTGTTTGCCTAGCTGAAGGTGAGCTGAGAGACAGGTAAACATAGATGATCAAAGAGGATTTTCTACTTGACTCTGGTTAATTAACCTCATGATAAATCATTAGAGATGTCATTCAGAGCCTAGAAACACAACATAAAAAGACAAATACGACAGAGAGTGAAGCAGCAGGAAGACAGAAACGAAGGACACAGAGAGAAAAAGGAACACAACATTTTGATTTCCTGTATTGTGGAGTCCTCAGACTAAAAATGTTCTAGCTTGGTGATCCATCTTTAGAATAGTGAGATAGATTCCCATTCACTTTTGGGTATCCATGTTGTAGAAGGGGAGGTTTAGTCTTAATTTATATTCTTTTATTTAGGTCACAGGATTGGTTCTCTTTTTGGCCTGTTTAGGAATTGTATAGTGTTTCAGGTAGCATCTTGAGTTTCTGGATCTGTAAAACACAGACCTCTGAAACACAGCTTTATATACAGTGCCTTGCGAAAGTATTCGGCCCCCTTGAACTTTTCAACCTTTTGCCACATTTCAGGCTTCAAACTTAAAGATATAAATTTTTTATTTTATGTGAAGAATCACCAACAAGTGGGACACAATTGTGAAGTGGAACGAAATCTATTGGATTTTTGAAACTTTTTTAACTAATAAAAAAATGAAAAGTGGGGCGTGCAAAATTATTCGGCCCCTTTACTTTCAGTGCAGCAAACTCACTCCAGAAGTTCAGCGAGGATCTCTGAATGATCCAATGTTGTCCTAAATGACTGATGGTGATAAATAGAATCCACCTGTGTGTAATCAAGTCTCTGTATAAATGCACCTGCTCTGTGATAGTCTCAAGGTTCTGTTGAAAGCGCAGAGAGCATCATGAAGACCAAGGAACACACCAGGCAGGTCCGTAATACTGTTGTGGAGAAGTTTAAAGCCGGATTTGGATACAAAAAGATTTCCCAAGCTTCAAACATCCCAAGGAGCACTGTGCAAGCGATCATCTTGAAATGGAAGGAGTATCAGACCACTGCAAATCTACCAAGACCTGGCCGTCCCTCTAAACTTTCAGCTCAGACAAGGAGAAGACTGATCAGAGATGCAGCCAAGAGGCCCATGATCACTCTGGATGAACTGCAGAGAACTACAGCTGAGGTGGGAGAGTCTGTCCATAGGACAACAATCAGTCTTACACTGCACAAATCTGGCCTTTATGGAAGAGTGGCAAGAAGAAAGCCATTTCTCAAAGATATCCATAAAAAGTCTCGTCTAAAGTTTGCCACAAGCCACCTGGGAGACACCCCAAACATGTGGAAGAAGGTGCTCTGGTCAGATGAAACCAAAATCGAACTTTTTGGCCACAATGCAAAACGATATGTTTGGCGTAAAAGCAACACAGCTCATCACCCTCAACACACCATCCCCACTGTCAAACATGGTGGTGGCAGCATCATGGTTTGGGCCTGCTTTTCTTCAGCAGGGACAGGGAAGATGGTTAAAATTGAGGGGAAGATGGATGCAGCCAAATACAGGACCATTCTGGATGAAAACCTGTTGGAGTCTGCAAAAGACCTGAAACTGGGACGGAGATTTATCTTCCAACAAGACAATGATCCCAAACATACAGCAAAATCTACAAAGGAATGGTTCACAAATAAACGTATCCAGGTGTTTGAATGGCCAAGTCAAAGTCCAGACCTGAATCCAATCGAGAATCTTTGGAAAGAGCTGAAAACTGCTGTTCACAAACGCTCTCCATCCAACCTCACTGAGCTCGAGCTGTTTTGCAAGGAAGAATGGGCAAGAATTTCAGTCTCTCGATGTGCAAAACTGATAGAGACATACCCCAAGCGACTTGCAGCTGTAATCGCAGCAAAAGGTGGCTCTACAAAGTATTAACGCAAGGGGGCCGAATAATTTTGCACGCCCCACTTTTCATTTTTTTATTAGTTAAAAAAGTTTCAAAAATCCAATAGATTTCGTTCCACTTCACAATTGTGTCCCACTTGTTGGTGATTCTTCACATAAAATAAAAAATTTATATCTTTATGTTTGAAGCCTGAAATGTGGCAAAAGGTTGAAAAGTTCAAGGGTGCCGAATACTTTCGCAAGGCACTGTATATATATGATTTTGATATTTTGTTTTATATTGTGTAATTGTGTTATTTTATTAATTTTTAACAACTTTTTAACTTTAATTTAATAAATATTTTGTCTGTCCAGGTTTGAATCTGATTAATTGCACTTTCACCAGACCTACGCCAGGGAATATACAGAATTTACATAATATTTCTGTAGTGCCTCAAAGTGTTACCTACCACTCAGGGCCATTTTTAAGTGTTATTTAATTGTTCTATAAACAATGTGTCCTGAAAACACAAGATCTCTAAGCAATTCATCACAAATGTAAGTTATCTTATATTTTAATAAAACACATTTACCTATGTGTAAACTGCTAAGCATATCAACAATTCTGTAAGTTATTTTAGGGAATAAAAAAAATCTGTGGAAAAATAGAACATCAATTAAATAAGATTTCTGATATAATTTTAAAAGTTTTTTCTACATTAGCAATTAAGCAAAGCAATGCTTTATAAGCATCACCTCCATACACTTAAACATGACATTCAATTTTTTATCCTGCAGAAGTGCTGCTTTTTTCTTGTTTCCATGATTATTCTGTGCATGAAGTTCTACTAAATAATATCAGCTACAGAATATTAAAACCAAGAATTTACTGAATGTCCTAAAATAATGCAGCACCAGTGAATGGTCTTTATACAGTATCTCAGCTTTGACACATTTTCAATTGCAGAATAAAGATGGAAAGTAATAAAGGCTGGCCAGTTATAGGAGGTTAGGCACTAATGAAAGTTAAACAGGTTGTAATTAATGGAGTTAACATCAAGCGTTAGGATGTTGTCTGGATTCGGATAAATGCAATTAAGTGGAGTTGCCAAGCATGTCTTCTGGTAAAAGCTTCTGCATGGATTGCAGGAATCTATCATTTGAATCACTAAGCAAGTGTTTCCAATTTTGTTGCTGCACAGTTCACTAAAAGTTACTTTTATCATTTTTGACATTCCATGCAGACGTGTAGGAGCAGAAGTAATGAGTGAGGCTTTGTCTATTCTCCAACTTCACATGATGTTCTCCTGGTTGTGCTATGAGCTAAGAGGAAACCAATGGACTTTGCAGTCCATGTCTTAGGGGATGCAATGTCCACAGTTTTCATGTTCCCTAGGTTAGTAGTTTGACTATTCCAAATAGTGGAATAAATAGAAAAAATGGAATGCAAAAGAAAAAATACAATTATCAAAAAATTTCTACCTTTGATAACTGAATAAGGGTGCAATGCGTCACATTCAAGAAACTTTTCTGCTCAGGTTAAACATTAAGTCAATTTCACAATATGCATTTACACGCAACAGGAGTTCACAATTAAATCTCACATTTAAAAAGGATTTCACAACTCATTTCAGTTCGTACACCTTAAGGTTAAAAGGTTCTAATTACTGAGATGGTAAACAGAAGTTTTTATTTAATTAAAAACATGCCATGATTTATGTAGAATGTAACACAAATGAGTCATTCATATCATCTTAGAGCTACAATGCCTGAGAGAAGGTTATAGTTACTATTATTGTAGTTGTGCATCACTGAAGATTTTTTAATAATTACATTTTTTATTTTGCCATTTTACAATCACAATCTTTACAATCATATAAAAATGCAAATTAAGTGCCTGATTTGCTTTGTATAAATATGGTAGCATATGCAATTAGACTTTACATTAAGTATACAATTACCTAGCAATTACACATGTAACCATAGATAGTTGCAATGTTATCATACATAAAGTAACAAGTAAAGGTTTATTCCTTGCTGAAAAGAGAAGAAAAACACAATGTTTCGGCTTCTTTAGATGTGCCTAAACACTGTTTCTTTTCTTCTCTTTCCAGTATGGAATAAACTTTTTCAGTGATATTTAAGCTAACTTGCCCCGCTGAGCAACAGCCAGGGCGAGTCTAACAAAGCCTTTAAAATTCCTTCTCATCTCATGAACACTTAAAGTCTTGCATATGTCTTATCTTGAGCTGTCCACTCAAAGTAGGGGATTAAGTAAAAATTCAAACATAACTGAACTGGAAAAATCCAATATTTATTAACTCAAAATGTTAAATTGATAAGGTGTGAGGAGTACATATCTGCCCCTCCTGTGTTCTGATCACTGAAACTACTGCAGCACCTCTCCTGAGACAGTAGAAAAACACACTATGCCAAAACACTGGAGCTCCCACCAAGATAGAATTTCACACTGTCTAGGTTCCAAGGGACATCATCTTCTGTAATAATGTGATAAGAGTGTTGTTGAATATCATTCAGTATAAAAACAGATCGTATATCACTGTGATGCTACAGGGGGCACAATCCTTAGAGGGCAGTACTTTCCTGAAGTGTCAAACAATTAGTGGATACTTTTGCCTGTACTAAGATGGCTGTAAGAGAATGCTAGCTTGCAAGATGACATCAACAGACAATTGCTGTCAAGCCTATATATATTGACTATCAAGCCGATAGCTGATGTCCCAGAAGCTGGGGAAGCACTGCAGAGAGACAGAAGTTTACCGCAGTCCAAACTCTGTGTTTTGTTGTGGCTGTTATTCTATTTTGAGTCAGACAGAGGGAAACAGACCACAGTCAAAGACCTGAGGCTAAAAGAAAAGGAAAACAACCACAGCTAGACCCAAGGCTGGAAAGCGCAACATAAGGACCTGAAGACATGAGACAATAGAAAAGCGCTGTAAGAAAGAGGATCTAAAGAACATAAACTGAAGCAAGACTAAGGACCGGAGGAGAATGCTGAACAGAAAACAAACCTGACAAGGACATACAGAGTGTGAGTCTGGTAGACCTCTTCTTTTCTTATGGACAAATGACATTTTTTTGTAAAGAAGCATACCAGGTAGTTTTTTTATACAGGGAACTCTGTTAGTCAGGAGCTCAAACTAAGAGCCAGTTCTTCTTTTAGTTTCCATCTAGCCATTTTCTAACTGTTTCCTCTAATCCAGGGTTGCCCCCCCCAACAACTGAATTGGAAAATTCGTTTGAAAATGTTTGGATGGATATAGAGTATGAATAAAAACAGTTACAGTAATAAAATAGATGCAGGTAAGAGAATGTTCCTGCACTTGCTTTTTATCAAGAAATGTAAATTACATAACACGTATTACCCAAAATCCGAATTAAATTAAATGCATTATTCATTAAGTATAGTATTGCAATGTATGTGCCCCTGGCATAATTTTAATGAGGCTGGTGCTTATAGCATCCAAATACTGCCTTGTCGAGTGGTCTGGACCATTTGGTAATGCTTTAACAATTGCAAATGCTTCCAGTACCAGAGGGCCAAATTTAATCCTTGGCCCAGACTGTGTTCCTTTTTGGAGTTAAATTATTTTAAAATGAAGAAATGAAGGAAGCTGTATTGCAGAAGCAATTCCTATGTTGGCAAGAACATAGGAATTTTATAAATTGCATACATAAAGAATGGGTAGAGAATAAGAGCAATGTTTCACTTTGACCTTTAATTTTATACTACATTTCAATGAAGCCCTCTCATTCCCAGGTATCAGTAATCAGAGATGTATTTATTGGCCCTTTTCTGATGGATGAATCACACTGCTGGAGATGAGCAAAGTGCTGTCTACAGAAACGAACAAACATAGCATTATGTTGACTTACTGTTTTCTTCAGCATTTTCACAGCATAGGGCTTTTGTGTTCCTTTCTGTCGACATCGATACACAACTGATGTTGCCCCCCTGTGTGAAGAGAGTAAAACAGTGAGGAAACAAACAATGTGGTACAGAAAGATCTACCTTATAAAATAAATATGTATTTTTATTTATAATAAAAATGTGAATACTAAATAAATAATATAAATTATTTATATAAATAATAAATAATCTAAATATTTAAAAATATTTGCCTAAACATGTATTAAGATCACAGAATGTTCATTAATTAAACAATATTTTTTAATTTTATAAACACCGTGCCAATCTGTGCTGTATGAAACCAGCTATTTGAACAATAGAATTTCAAAAAAGTTAGTTAGGCTGTGACTTTTTTGATATCCTAAAGGAGTTTTTGAAAAGCATTTTGAATGTATCCTTTTAATATTTTTTTCATTTATATTATATTAATGGTACAGTGAGCTTGGTTAAACAACATCTACAATAATGTATTTGATAATAAAATTTAAGCAAATCCTGACTTAAATAACCTTGAATTTTTTAATGTTGAATTTTTCACTGATACTCCATAATTTTTAGATGGAATAAAATGCTACATCATACAAATTGTTCATTAATCTTGACCAAGTAATAATATGGAATAAAAACATCAATGTTTCAAACTACTTTGCAACCAACAGAAAAACATCAGGATTAAGACTCCGCCTAATGCATAGGTTCAGACTGCACATATCCTCCCTCACATCTCATGATAGCATATATTATATTGTATTTGCACTACGGTCAATTTAGCAGTTTTCTCTTCTATGTAAACTCCCGCATTACATAGATTTCTGAACTTTAAGATAGCTCTCTTGATTTTGTCACTTTTGCTCCTACAACAAATTACAAATGATAATTATTTACCAGTAAATAGATGTACCATCAGTAATATTAATAAAAGCATTAGGAGCTTTTAAGATGAGCAATAAAGAGCAAAATCTTTTTACCTTATTTTTTAAGATTACAGTTTATATTTGTAGCATTGCAATATTCTTTGCTGAGAATATTGAGTGATTCAATGTTTATATTTAATTAGGAAATCATTTTTGAGTGCTGTGAGTTGGCATCTTACTTCATCACTCTCTCTGCCTATGGTTGCTATGGTATCCACATTTAATATGTGTGATGTTCAGACAGGCAAACCTGGAAAAAAATGCACACTAAAATCTGATTTCACAATAAAGGCATAAAAGAAGACTTTACAAAAGGTAAGAGAACAACCAACAGGGCACAGTATGGATCCACGTAACATATTTGAAGAAAAGCGCTGCGCAAAACTGAAAATAAAACATCTTACCATTGCAAATCACCATGTTCTACAAAAGTAGAGAAATCTCACACATACTCATGTAATGTTCTTTAAATTAAATTTTACCAAGCTAAAATGTTAACAACCTTTAAGAATGTTCACTTTTTTTTCTAATTAAGTCACATTAATTAACAATAATTCAGCATATGCAGGTTATAGTGTAAATTTGTATGCAAATGCAAAGTTTGTGGACTATTCAAATACAGTACAAAGACCTAAGTAGACACAATTTTACTACCAGTTTTCAAAACTGTAATTGGTTTGCTTTAATTCCTAAGCAAAAATGTTCCATCAATGAAGTAAAAGCTACATCACTCATTGTTTACCAGATATCCTGTTTCTGGAATGTACTCTACAGTTTTCATTTCATGGATTTGTATTAAAAGAACAAACATTTTATGTCTTCTATCAGAAAGAGGTGTTTTAATTTGTGAATCATTTTTCATAGTAGCTATATATTGTAGTAGTTATACAGTACTCTCTCTCTAGCTTGTGAAATACATCACACAAAATAGCTAAAATGTTTAATTTCTGTTTCTCACAGACCTCTTAACTTTAAAATCAACAGAGAGATTTGAAAACAATCCAGGCATGATCAGAAACCCCATCCCAGAACCACAAGTCAGGGTGACACCCCGGAAGAAATCTATTGCTGGGCACACATGTATACTTATAATGAGGCAATGTAGAGAAAATAACTGACCCAACCATTATGTTTTTGGGAGGAAACTAGAGCTCTCAGAGAACATGCAAAACCCCCTCAGAAGGCAGTCCAGGCCAAAACTGACCCAAGAGCTGTCACCAGTCATGCCACTGTGAGTGAGAAGTACTGTATGATTCTTCTTAAAAGAAAATTATATAAAATTAAAGTAATGGAGATAATTTAATTGAAGAACTTAAGGGTTATTTAATTTTAATTCAATTACTAACAGGGCTTTTTTGAGTTTCTCATCAAGGCAACAAAACAAAATTTTAACGCATTCAAATTATATTATGAGGAAATTTATACATTTCTACAATGGACATCCTAAGCTCCTTGTTAGCTGGGTGGTTTTATTTAATCATTCTTACACTGCCACCAACATTTGCTACATGAATAGTATCTCTTGCCTCAGCCGTAGAGATGGTTAAAAGTATCTGAAGATAACTGCACAAATAAGGAGTACCATAAGCCAAATCTGTGATCATGTTCAGCATGAAAGAAAACAAAACTTTACTTTTTGAAAATGCATTATTTGTACATTCAGTTACAACAGAGGGATATTAAAAGGAAATACCATGGGTATTTAAAACTTGTCAAAGTAAATCCAGGTATCAAATGTTAATGAAAGTTTTAAATAATTAACATCTACCTATCCATCTTGATTATTCCATTTGCACTGGTTTCCTTGACTGAAACAGAAAAGTGCATCTTTTTCTAAATCTGTCTTTTACTATGTATGTCTGGTGACAATAAAACAGCTCTAAATCAACTGAGCTTGTGAATCGAGGCTGTCTGTGCCCCATGTTCCAGAAACACATACTGTAGGTTTACTGGAAGAACCATTTCAGAGTTTCTTCCACTTCTACTTGAGGTGTCATTTTCCTTCTATTACTGTCAATATAAACACAATGCTGAAAACTAATACAAGGTAGCACCAAAATAAGTATAAGGAAAACAATGTAACTACAGTTTCCTGTTTGTTTCAGTCACCTCTATCAAATAATTGTCTACATTTATTTCCTGAAACAAAGCTGATCTCTGCACCCTCATTAGTATTTCACAAAATAAGTCTGAGGATGAAAAATTAAATCTAGGGATACATCGTTCATTAAACTTTGCAAATACTAAAACTGCAAGATTAACAAAAATGCTTGGGAGGGGTAAAAATGTGCTTACTTTTTTTATTTTTATGTTAACTTTAATGCTAACAGGACTTTTTTTAGGTCAGAATAAATTCTGTTTACAGGCATCGTATATATGAATGTGGACTTGCATTGACACCACTACAAAAGTTATCTGTACAAAAAAAAACATGCACAACATCATAGTCAAAGGTACCAGCACTTAGATAATCCTGTTACTACATGAAGCTAGTTATCATGGCTAACATTTCTCATTTAACAATACATTTAAAAACAGAAAAAAAAACAATGTGAAGAGAGGTGTTTAAGTAACCTCCCCCGAAGGGGAACTGAGAACCACTGGGTGATGAAATTCACTTAATGATCATGTAAAAATAACTCATGTTCACATATTACACCCTGTGACTGCTACAAGTCTACAAAGTGTAAATTATACTGAAAGGCTGATAATGTATGCATACGCTAGTTGTGGATTATACAATTATCAGATTTTTTAATGAGACAGATGAGAAATGATATTATGACACTGGGCATCCATTTTCCAAATCTACTGTATTTGGACAGTCTTGTATTTGAAAATAACTCTCCTCCTCTTAAAAAATACAATAACAAAGTTACAGTATATACTTTAGGTATGATAATTTTCCAAACTTTGACTTGTCCACTAATCCTTAACACTAAACAAAAAGTCAATGATATATCACTGCACCCTGTATGGGCAGGATAATGATATGGTTGAATTCAGGCCCTAGTTCCTAAATTTCCTAAAACTGTAATTCTCATATTGTGTGTGCTTGATGTGTACCATTTTCATTTTGTTGAATTACTGTAAATCTGAGGCCATCTGTCCATTTTTGCTGTTTATTGGCTTATTAGGTTATGAGCACATTAATAACAATTGAACACAGAAAACTAATACTTGGAAAATGTTTCTAATGTGGACACTGATGAAAAGACAAATAACCAAGGCCTTTTTTTTTTGTTTCTTCAATTAATTGATACTTACAGTATGAATTCTGAGACCAGCACCATCACTGAACAACACTGCCACTGATCTATCTTTTCTAAGTGCATGTTGCCTGTCTCCTAAAACAGGAACACAGGTGCTCCAGATTTGGTCCTGGATGTGTTTTCTAGGTCTCTTTAAAGCAGCATCTAAAGAGATGGGAGAAGATGGCAAATTGGTCCAGCTAAACCTATAAAATCTTCTGTGTCTCCCCCCTTAATTAAATTTATAAAGCAATTTCACACTTCTACACCTGATCTGCTGTATAATAGGGCAGCCGTGCATGACCCAGGTGGGCACTGCCTTCAGTGGTGGATGAAGCGAGTCCCTTCAGTGACTATATGTTCAAAACTTCCTCTGCAATGCAGCACAGGGGTCAACAATGCCTAGCACACATGTAAGAGCTGTTGCAAGTAGATGCTGAATTTTGTCTGAAAACACTAAATACCTTCTTAAAATGTGGATTGCAAGAAAAAAACAGATTTTGTGATGCCTGCAACACTGGTTACATATGGGTTATAAAATGTGTCAATATTTTAAGTTTTCATAGTGCATGGAGAGAATCAGGTTGAATAATCTTAATTCTTGAGTGAAGAAAAACTGTTTCCCACCTACTGTCTGTATGTGAACTATGAATATGGTGTCAATTTAAAGCCTGAATAAAAATAATGACTGATCTAACACCTTGTGTATATGAAAATAATAGGAGTAGAACATTTTCAGAATTATTGTCATTAAAGATGTTAGCATTCACCTCAACTTCCAATTCCTGGCATGCAGCATGTAAAAAACTATATGACATTTTTGTCAGCCTGTTCAAAGTAAGGTTTCCTGACCCCTGACATACTGTAGTAGGTAATGATTATAAATAATGTCACATAATGCAGTCCAATAGTTACAGTATACTTATAGCTCCACACCATACACTGGTAACCATTCATTCTATAAAGCAATAAAGTGAATTAAATTGCCTAGTATATTACATACAAAATACAAACAAAAATACATACAAAATATTCTGTTAAAGTTTCCCTACAGTAGGTCTTTAAATCTTTCTGGTTATTTCTGCATCTCTTTTTATGTTTAACTTGAGATCTTTGATTGAACACTGGGTAGATATAAGATATAAGTCTGTTTTAAGACTGTTTTTTACTTGTGCCCCGCCAGCGAGTTTGTGGATCTATACTGGACCCTGATACCCCAGCTTTTAAGAGGGATGGAATACTGCTAGTATCTGTAACATTCACACTTTATGAGGCTTTAAAAACAATAAAAACTAGAAATCTGAATTTGAAGAAAGTAAAAATGTCTTGAATCAGCCATTCTGCGTTAAAAGTGATTTGTTCAACTAATCCATGGACATGATACAGAGTTCCAGCAGCAGCCACTCTGAGTCAAACAAAGCTTCTTTGGTATTAACCTTGGAGATACCAATACTAGATGTTCAGCATGACATTTTGGAGCTTTATCACTTAAAAACTCACATAAACAATCCCTGTCCGTAGATGTATAATTTATTTGTTCAAATCTCTGTTGTAGGTACCTATATCATTTTGTGACACCACAGGTGACCAAACACCTGCAGGTTTTCTAGAGTAACTTAATATTTGTTCAGTGTTCAGACAAACACTATGGCCTTTTCAATTCAATGGAATACCTACTGTAACGGACAGTTCTTTCCGGACCCTATGCGGACGACACAATCCAGGTTAAAGTGAGAAAACACGGGGGGAAAAGGCATGCAGGAGACGGGAATGTAAACGGGGGTGTGTCCTTGGTGCGCTGGTGTATGGGGAAGGTGTGGTCGAGGCAAACAATCCAAAGAATAAGTCCAAAGGAGAATCCAAAAACAGGCAAAAGTCCATGGCTAGGTGATCCATACAACAAGGTATTAAAAACAGGAACTGGGTCGGAACCGGCAGGAGGGGAGTGGGAACGGAGAATAAAACCTTAACGGGACCAGGCGCTTCCAGGTCCCGGACTCGCACGATACGCAGATCAGTGCAGAGCAGGGATTAACATCAGTGCCTGCTTTTTAAGGAGGACTGGGAATAGGCTGAAACAGGGGACAGGTACATAAAGTAAGTCCAAAGTGAAAGGGCCAGAGCGCCCTTAAGGGGGAGGTACTATAGTCGTGACACCTACATTAATTTTTCAGCTAAAAACAACAGACTTTTTTTGAGACTTCTGTTTTGATGTGAAACACATTTCAATGCATGGTATTATTCTGAAATGTGCTTAGTTTTTGTTTTCTGGATCTTTTCTACTTTAAAAAGTGGGCAGTAATGCCTGCTTTTCAACCGTCAATGGTTAAAAAGCTGAATTGTTTACTTATATGAGCTTTGTTATCATGGATCCTCAGCAAACAATATTTGAAAGAACAGCTCATAGTGCTTTTGTGACATTTGACTTAAGAAAGCTCCTTGAAGAAAAAAAATGTAACTGAATGTACACAATAGCTCCCAGTGGTGTGTGGGTGTTTTACTAAGAAGAATAAATGGGGAATGCAGGATTTCACATCAATAGCTATGTCAAAATGGGCATTGAGGGGGAGACCTTCCTACATCAGGTGCTGAAAGGATGCTCCATCATATGTAGAACCCAGAGGTTGGAAATGAAACAAGATGCCTTTCTGTGAGCTTTTTTTCATCAATCATTTCCAATTCTAAGAACATTATTTTAGCCTTACAGCTCAGCTAATGCAATTAGAAAAAGAAACAACTTCTCCATTAAAAGCAATGAGCAGCTGTGCTTCCTTCACTGCAGGCTGAAATCAGGCACCCAGCCAAGTGTCCTTACTTCATCACTAGGAATAGGAAAGCTTTCTTGGAATGTTCTCCAACTGTGAAACCTTAGTGCACAAAACATATGGTATTCCTGACAGCAAGTTCACTACATCCATCCGGTGAGAATAATTAGAAGGTAAAGGAAAATGCAGTACTATGGGAAAAACTTAATTGGCCACTTAAGGTGTTTGCAAATGAAAGGATAAGGTGACATTGCTAAAAAAAAGACGTAAAAATCCTTGATATTTAGAGTGGCTTTATAATTTGATTTTGCTCCTGTTAACTAGAAAAGGAAAAGAACGGGGTGGCTTTCAGAGCTTTGAGCAAGATTTCCTTTTTAAGATTCCCAAACTGTAATTCATTTTTAAAAGTTTTCTTTTATACCGACACTGGACATTGCTAGATTTGCACAATTTTACAATTTCTCTTAGAAAATAAGGATTTTTTTTAAAAATATGTGATAAATTCCACTAATGTGTATGATATACACCCAGTTGGGAAACTCCAGCTGTTTTTCTTCAGTGAAAACATTTGAAAATCGTCTTGTGAATTTTTACTGTGAAATCTACTGACTGAGTCTGAAGCACAGTATCATTTCTGATAGCAATTATCACAGTTTAAAATCCAGATCTCACAAAACAGAAACATTATGGCGTTGTTCTTGTCTATCTTCCAGATAATTTAGGTCTCTTAGGACCAAATCAAGTAATAACATTAACCATCGAGAAAGCAGGTAATTCCTAAAAAATATATATTAAATTAATATATCTGTGTTTTTGAATCACAAAATGATGATCCTGCAGCACATAATGTAAATAACAAGCACTGCATGTAAAAAACAAGCAAATAGAGAAGACAATTATTAAATGTTTTTCATAGTTTCTGTTCAGAATATTTTCTGTTTTAAGAATGTAGACTGGATGACAAAGACCAACTATTCTGCTTACAAAGAGTTTTCATAATCAATCCTATTTATAATTTAATCACCTGGCATAACAAAACAGATTACAAAACAGATGGACAGAATAAAACAGATTATGAACAAGAGGAGTCCATCAAGTCTATCTGGTAAAAGGATCAAACTTAGATCTCCCATGTGGTATTTGAGAGTTCTAATTGTTGAACCACCAATCCAGATTGAAGCTAGATCACTTAATTGAATTAAACTGTGTTTATGTTGTCAATGAAATTTGATGGTTATTATTGATTTTAAAGAAATTGAATGATAACCAAGTGTTTAACCTGTCTATGCTGGAATTTAGATTTGTAAACTTAATGGAATTATAATCAAAGTTATAACAGAAATTTGTGAGGAAGGTTAGATACTAATCTCACACATGTCTATAGGTTTCGCAGCCAGGATGAAATCTCTCTTGTAGCCTCTCCCAACACCCCATCTACACCCCTTCAGCAACGTCTTGTCTCAATACTCGCAAGACTGAGAAGGGGACTGGGTAACCTTCCCTTTATGGTGAGGCTGCCAATTCCCACTGCCAGGCAAGCTATGCGAAATACACTCTGTATATCTCGTCCCTCCTTACATTTATTAGGATCTACTACTACTGAATAGTTACTGAGAGCACTTTAGCCTTCTAATTTCACTTACTATATGCTGTTAGATCAAATGATTCTAGATGAGCAGTCATGTACTTACTGTAATTAGAAACTTTTTTTTATTTTAACTGAACACTAACAAAACAAAACCTACTACATTCACAATGAATCTTAGATGTTTGAACTTGAAGTGTACATTTTTTTTTAACAAAACAAACTTTCAAGTTGCCATCCTTCACTGTATTATCTTAATTTTGTCAATGTCCATAGTCTCTTACATTTGCTTTACAGTCTCTTGGGATTATGATATGCAATTTGGACTGTAGAATGTACCATTCCGATAAATTATTAAAATGTAATATTCTGCTGTGCCAGAAACCTGTATATTAATGAGTTCTAAGCTACTGTTTGATTTATGAGAGGAAGAATGATTTAACGTATTGAGTCATAATTTAATCAAAGCATATTTCCTTTCAATGACAGTAGAGAAGAAAAAAGGGTTTTGCTTGAAAGTGAATAAAAGTTTGTCCACTTTATCAAAGGTTGTGTTATATGTTATTGTACAATTTACATGTAGGATTATTACTTTATAATTTCAATATTTCCAAAGTGATTCCACACTATTGTCCATGGCATAACTATTACATTTAGTAATCCATGATATAGAATATGTAAGATTAAATCTATTTAAATAAAATAAAACAGTGCTAGTGAAGAAGTAGCACAGATTAATAATATCCATTATGATGTGTAAGAAAAACATTCTTAGAATGATGCGTACAATGGATCCCTTGACTTGGTAGAGAAGTTGACCTAGTAGTTGTACATTGACTTAACCCTCTGTGATGATTACTGTAACTGTACCAGTTACAGTACCAAATCATGTGAATGCAGGGCACTGAAGCTTGTTTCCAGCTTGTGTCTAATAGTGGTGCTTGTTATACAGGCCACAAATTACCTGTGGAATTCTATATTTTTTAAGAGCCTGGAGCTTTTTTTCCTAGTGTCTGATTTTACCAGGATTTTAACTTAAAGGGATTTGAATATTCACGTTTACTCCCTACTCTTTTCTTCTTTTGGAGAATACTAAATTGTTTTGGCTTTACTCAGCAAGTGGATATACCCACTCAAGAGAATACCTGACCTTATTATCACTTGTGACATGCACTTGTTAGTGACATGCACATCATCTAGTTTTGCAGTTTCGATCTGTCTAGCCATTTGTTTTTATCTAGTTTCTGTCAGCTACTGTGCTATAATGTTTTGAAAATTTATTCAATTTAATTAATGTAATTTGTTTTCTCAATAAATTTTAAGTTTCCCTGAGGAACTTGGCAAACTAGACTTGAGGATTCCTTCACATTTTACAATTTCAGTGCTCGGTGGCATTTTAAATTGCTTGGCCTCATGACTGAGAAACACTAGAAGAGATGAACGGAACACTGGCCTAACACTGCCTAACTTTGTTGTCTTTAAACAACATCAGCAGTCTTACAGTAATTCACTGTCCATAAGTCAGTGTATAAGTTAGATGGTTAGCTTTCTGGAGAACCTAACTGAGGAAAGGGAAAAGTAATCCTAGAAGGCTTTATGTTCCCAAAATTCACATTCTCATATACAGTTAAAGACAGAAATTATTTTTAGGAGCTCTTTCAATTTTTTCAATTGTTAACATCCAAAATCACAACCATCATGAACAATGCCTCTCATCCACTACATGGGATTGTTATTAGGCAGCAGAGCACTTTTAGCAACAGACTGCTCCAGCTATGGTGTTCAAGTGAACATTTCCGCAGGTCCTTCCTCCTGGCAGCTGTCAGGGTGTATCACACTGCCCTAGGCTAGGACTAGTTGCACTATAGGACATGTTGCACTATTTTACTTTGTGGACACTCAATCTGTATATACCTATGCACATTCTGCACACATTTTATTGTTTTACAGTGACTATGAGCATATTTTGCACATACCTATGTATTTATTTTATATTTATGGTGTATTGCTGTACTTATTTTAATTTTTCATCTATTCTGATGTCTGTTTTTGCTTGTCTTGGGCTGGGCTGCTGTAACATCTCAATTTCCCTTCGGGATCAATAAAGTCTTATCCATCTATCATCTACAGTATCTATCTAAAATCAGATTCTACCTGTGATTCCACTTCCAAGAATAATTTCTGACCTCTTAGGAGTACTCTAAAGAGTTTTATGCATTCTTTCCTGAAGCAGCTAACTGAAATGATCACTAAAATTGATCTAATCATGTTCCTCAATTTCCCTTTGGGATCAATAAAGTCCTATCTACAGTATCTATCCTTGGATTCTGTTCCCTCTGTCTTCTGTGACAGTGGGAGGGGATTTCCCACTGAACTCCACTAGAGGGCCCTCCAGCTGTCCCCCCTCTAACTAGTCCCACATGAGAATGTATATTAGTACCACCTGGGTCTTTATTAGAAACCCTATATTACATCCTCACGCGATCTCCCTGCGTTCGCCTCAGAACCATGGCACCAGCTGAAAGACTGCAGACATCCGTTTCATTCTCTTAGAGAATTCTCTGCCCTGGCTAAATTCTCACCATTTCATTAATTCTTGCGGGCAAAGAGAACGTATATCAGTGACTACACGTCGGCTATCTACCTCGACCAGAGGTATTGACCCTCAGCCAGTGAAAAGGGCAGCCAGAAATCCCACACTATTGCACTTTCTATATTCAAAATTTGCAATTCCCATCGTAATGCATGTTATCAATAAAGAAGCCAGAATTACTCTTTCAGTCTTTAAACCTGCAGTTACTATCCCTCTGTTAAAAAGGAGAATTTAGAGTCCATCCCACTCAGTACTTATAACCCAATATATCACTTATGTTTTTGGTAAAGATTTTAGAGCCTGCTGCTGTTTGGCATTGTTCATTCCTCTACACATCTGGCATACCACAAGGCTCTGCTCTTGGTCCATTTTTTCTAATACCTATATTTTACTATTGGGTTTTAGATGATTATTTTATTTCTATGCTGAGAAGAACCTAATCAGGCACTATCTGCTCTGTTTTTATGCAACAAAATGTTGGATGCAAAAAAATATTTTCATTCTGCACACTGCCAAGACAAAGTTGTTGACTAGCTCAACTTATCATGTTTGCAAGGTGTTAAGTTTGGTTTGAAGACTGATGGGCCTGCATTCAAGCCAACTACTCAGTCGAGGAATCCTGGAGTCTTTTGTGACCCAATCCCTGCTTCTGAAGCTCATGTTCATTGTATTATTTTATCTTTGCAACATTTGTACATTAATGTCTTTGTTTTTTCCAAACTTGATCACCTGTTTTAGCTTCCTTCCACTGGCGAAAGAACTAGAGAGGATGTTAGAAAAAGATTAATAATACTAATTCTCACAATTAGGGGCTTGAAGCATTGGCTCCTGGCTACATCAGTGAACATTTAATCCCCTACATACTGTCAGGGAACCGGCAGGTAGTTTTCTGAGGATCCTGTGTGAAGCTGTGAATTCTGTGGGATGCAGATGCAACAATCCAAAATCGCAATCCAGAAGCAAGGTCAATAGGAGAAGCTAGAGATCAGTTAACTAGAAAGAGCCAAGACAAACTGAGAAGACAATACTAAAGGCGAAATCCAAGAGATGAGATCAGAAAAGGGAAAAGTTAAATCCAAAAAACGGGAAATCGAGACAAAAACTCGAGACAAAAAATAGTGAGCATGGTCTGGTGCGTGAGGGAACTTTAAATAGTGAAGGGAGAGGAACGTGGTTGGATAATTGGTTCAGGAGTGAGAATCTGTGGAATCTGGTGCTTGTGAGAATGTGATGGGTTCAGTTCGGAATGAGATCGTGAAACAGTGGGTTTGGGAATGTAATGGCGCCTGCGAGGGAGAGTGTGGGGTGTGACACATACTGTACTTTCACGTCTTTTGCAATTTTTGGATTTTTAGTTCCTAATATGAGGCTCTGAACACAGAGCAACCATGCTCTCTGTTCACTTGCTCCAAGATTGTGGAATGGTCTCCCAGGCCAAATTAGATCTAGCCAATCAGTCAATGCTTTCAAATTCTGCCTGAATACTAATTTGTACACTACATCTTTTAATTCTGTTTTGTTCACTGTTTTAACTAAACAGTGTGTATGTCTCTTTTTTACATATTTATTTTTCTTTATATGTATATTTTATAATTATTTAATCATATAGCACCTTGACACAATTCGCCATGAAAGGTACACAATAAAATAATGTTTTTTGTTATTGTTGTTCACTAAACCATGAAGTCAAGTCATGCTGAAAAAAAAACAATAACCTATATTTGCCTTTTTGTAATGTAGGATATATAAAAATAATTTTCAGTTTCCTTTTTTAAAAGCTAGAATAATGGGTTATCTCTAAAATAGGTTTCTGCACTCAGAGGCTGGCAGGCTACTTTGATGAGTGTAGTCCTGAAGCTAGACGTACTATCAGTCATATGAAAAACTTAGTCTGTGAAGGCCCAACTACTGTGCAAGCTTGGCATTGCTACAAATCTGACTTCCAATTGTGAAATGAAAGTGAGGGTGGTAAGGTTTGTACCCAAATTGGCACCTCAAGATGTGCTGAAACTCAGTTTTTCAGAATTAAAAAAAGTTTCTAAAGATGTATCCTGCAATCTGCCAGATCACACTGGAATGTTGACATTTTTACGTATTTATTTTTCATGTTGTCACTGTTTCTCTGACACCCAGAACTGGTGTGATATACTGACGTCTGAGGAAATTTCAAACTCTAGGCCTTTTATAATCAATGGTGCTATTTCAGGATTCTCACATTACACCATACAAATCACATCCAACAGCACTTCCAAGTATAAGAAATTTACCATATTGACCTATAAATGTTAGCTTAAATGAATGTAGCCTTTTGTAGCAGTGAAAAATAATTGTTTGACTTGAACATGGGCAGGAGAAGGCCCCCCTTCAATGTGAAAAGCCTTGATTTATGGTTATTCCTGGGGGAAATTACTATTTTTTTCCATGTTTTTTTTACACATTTTTATCCAACATTTTAAATTATCAATACCATAGCTCAGTGGTTCTCAAACAATGGTACGCGTACCACGAGTGGTACGCAGAGCACCGCCAGCTGGTCACCATATAACCCTGGGACTTTGTTGTGTGCACTGAAGAATCGGGACGGGTTTTCATATTTTCTATTTTAATATGTGTCGAATATGCAGCCTACGTACTACGATACAGCGCGCGCTAATACTTGATTGGACTCTACTATGTAATTCTATACCATTATATAGGAATGCATGCTACGAATGCAAGTGACCAATTTAAAAAAGTTATCTCCAGCAAATAGGGAGGTAGGAGATAATGGGGTTCCTATTAGAAGATGACTTGTAGGTGGTACTTGGATGCTTGGGTTTGATCAGGGGTGGTACTTGGTCCAAAATGTTTGAGAACCACTGCCATAGCTAATATTTTTAAAAGTTGCAATGTTTGTTATGGAAAGAATTAAAGATATTAGGTAAAAAGATTAATGTTTTAAGTAAAGGAATAATTGTATAATTTAATGTAACGGAATACTGTTAGTTATAAAATGGAAATGAATGACATTTGAACACTTTCTTAAGTATTATGGTGATTTATAAACCATCAAAATACTTATAATGATTCTAGATTCTATAGGATTTGCCAGATGTGAATAGTAACAAAATGGTAGTTTTGAAAAACAAAGAATCTGCATTACATTTGGTAGATTACATATACTCTATTAGTAAATAAGACTGTATGCCACTCAAACATTTGTTATATTTGTTATATATCAGTTTCACAAATATAAACTGTATATTATATTTGTTGTACTACAGTATGTGTATACACTTACAATAAGATAAACAGAATGTGCAGTTTTTTTCACTTATTTGTATTAACTGTTTTCACAATGTTTTTTAAAGTTTGGTTTCTTTTGATCTCAAATATCAAGATAACAACAAAGCTTGTACAGTATTAGTCCTTTTGGCATTGCCAAGAGAAGTAAATGAAAAAAACCTATCCATGTCATATCAATCTTTATTTAGCAGTTTATCTTCAAATATTAAATTGATCTCTTACTTATATGCTATATATATATAATATGAACTTGTTTCATTTTAAAATAATAGAAAATTTACCTATATCTGAAGTATAATTATTCTACCATAATAGGAATGCTTGGTCCTGGATTACGTATTTCCCAAAACTACTAAACTAGAATAAAAATGTCTTTAATTTTAATTAATTTTAATACAAATGTATCAGATCAAAATACTATTGACTGTTTGACATTATTTTGCTCTACAGCATTGCTCTTCTGAAGACATGGGATGTCTATTAATTTTGCCAGTTAGAGACATTGAGCACATAGCTACTTACAGCCTGTTACATCACCAGGCACTGACAGACACAAATATGCATACACAAAGCCTGTTCTGTAAATGAGGCGTCTGACTGTACATTAAAGTAGACAGATTTTTGCAGAAGAAACTGTATTCTATAGTACTCATACCAGATAACAGATGCATTTTCAACAGCTCATATTGGGTGCTGTCATTTTGTAGGATACTTTCCAGAACAAATTCCTGCATTTCAAGAAGAAATTGTTCAACCAACGCACTTTTCAAAGTGCATCAAAAATGTCTTTATAACACTGCCAACTTTGTTCTGATGTACACTTAATGCAGCCATTGAGGATGAATATTGATTGGTCAAATCCCTATGTATTTCAATTGATGCAGCATTGTTGTGGCAAAGTGTTAATATTAATAGTATAAAGTATGTTTATCTTATGACAAGAACATATTATGACATATACATCAATATTTGAATCCCCTCATCTTGCAATTTATTATAATTACAGCTGCAGGATGGGCATCAAAACTGTGTGATGATATGAACAGAAACAATTGCACTTCACAATGATATGGGCTTCACTGAAGAGGACACTGTATGATCCAATTTAATATATAAATGTAAATCCTGAACTAATGCTGAAGTTATGTTGGACTGTATTCAATCCTGAAGTAGTTCCACATTATCATTAAGCAATTTATTTAAACTTTTATGAGGGCTGTATTAGACAACAGAATTCTGTCAATTATTTTATCAATTTAATTATCTCTAACGTCACTCATAATAAATATCTGTTTCAAATAATAATAATAATAATAATAAACTTTATTTTATATAGCGCCTTTAAAGGTGGCTTCTCAAAGCGCTTTACAGGATGACAATAACAATAAATAAGAAGACTACAACAATAAATAAGAAGATTTCACAAGATAGGACACAATAATAATTACAACAATACAACAATAACAATAGAGGAGACCGTGGAAGGTGGTATTAAGAAGAGCAGAGGGGTGAAGAATGGAACCAGTTAAGTAAAGGCTTTTCTGAAGAAGAAGGTTTTGAGTCTGGATTTGAAGGAGTTTAGAGAAGGTGACTCTCTTATATCCTTGGGCAAAGAGTTCCAGAGCTTGGGGGCATAGCAGGAGAAGGCCCTGTCGTCCATACAATGTAGACGGGCTTGGGGGACAATAAGGAGGGCAGAATTTGAAGAGCGGAGGTTGCGAGGTGGGGAGTAGGGCGATAAAAGTTCAGACTGGTATCGAGGTGCCAAGCCATGTAAAGCCTTATAGGTGAGCATGAGGATTTTAAAGTCCATGCGGAATTTGACCGGAAGCCAGTGCAAGGACTCCAGGATAGGAGTAATGTGAACATTTGCACTAGACCTGGTCAGGATTCTGGCTGCTGAATTTTGGACATACTGCAGCTTGTTCAGAGTAGATTTAGATACCCCAGGGAGTAGAGCATTGCAGTAGTCAATTCGAGAGAATACAAATATGTTGATCAGCTTTTCAGCCACAGTTAATGATAGCATAGGGCGTAGTCTTGCGATATTTCTAAGGTGAAAAAAAGATGTTTTGACATTATGCTGTACATGTGGGTCGAGTGTTAAGCCAGAATCGAATATAACCCCAAGGTTTTTTAATTTTGATTGAAGCTCAAGTACAGAGCCATCTACAGACAGGGTTACAGGACTGGCTTTACAAAGTTGATGGGGGGTACCAATAAGCATGACTTCAGTCTTGTCACAGTTAAGATGAAGGAAGTTTTGAGTCATCCAAATTTTTATGTCAGAGATGCAATTAGATAGAATAGAGACAGCCACATCAGTGTCGGGTTTGGTATGGATGTATATTTGAGTATCGTCAGCGTAAAAATGAAAGCTGAGGCCATGTGATCTTAAAAGCTGACCAAGTGGGAAAATGTAAATGCTGAAGAGCAAGGGGCCCAGTATTGAGCCCTGGGGGACACCAGACTTGACAAGACCAATTTCAGACCTGTACCCATTGAGAGAGACAAAGTGACAGTGATCAGTGAGGTAAGACTTAAACCATTTTAGGGCAGTGTCAGAGACTCCAAACACAGTCTCGAGACGAGAAAGTAAGATGTTATGGTCAACAGTGTCAAAGGCAGCACTGAGATCAAGAAGGATGAGTATGGAAAGAGAACCAGAATCAGAAGCTATTAGGAGATCGTTAGTGACTTTGACTAGGGTGGTTTCTGTGCTGTGAAGTTGACGGAAGCCAGATTGGAGGGGTTCGAAAAGGTTGTTTGTCATGAGGTGGTTATGTAACTGAAGTGTGACAGCACGTTCTAGAATTTTAGAGAGAAATGGTAAGTTGGAGATGGGGCGCAAGTTGTTAAGATTGTCGAGAGCCATGTTAGGCTTCTTTGGCACGGGGGTAATAGCAGCAGTTTTGAGGACCGTTGGTACAATGCCGGTGCTCAAGGATTCATGTATTATATTGGGGACAATGGGACAGAGAGAAGAGAAACAGGACTGGAATAAAGTGGTGGGAATGGGTTCTAAAATAGATGTGGTGGGTTTCATGCGCGTAACTAGTTTGTTTAGGGATGCTGAGTCAAGAAGAGAGAAGCTGGTGAGACGGGAACCAGAGAAGTTGGATGAGGAGGGAGGAGGTATGGAAATTATATCCATAGTGGAGAGAATGTGATGCCGGATGTTGTCAATCTTAGAACTAAAGAAATCTAAGAATGTGTTGCAAAGTTGTGATGAGGCAGGTAATGTGGTAGGGCAGTTTGGCTTGAGCAGTCTGTTGATGGTGGAGAAAAGATGTCTGGGATTGTTTTGGTGATTTTCAATGATGTGAGAGAAGTAGGTGGATCTAGCAGACTCTATAGTAACCTTATAATCAGATAAGTAATCTCTCCAGGCCTGATAATGTACATTAAGGCCGGAAAGACGCCACCTATGCTCAAGTTTGCGAGAGGCTGCCTTCATGAATCGCAGATGGTCATTGTACCAGGGGGCAGGACGAGAGAAGGAGATGGTTCGAGTTTTTAAAGGAGCAAAGGTGTCGAGGGTAGATAAAAGAGCATTGCCAAGTAACTGTATTTTGTCCTCTAGAGGGTCAGAGGAAGAGAAACAGGATAAGGAGGACAGAACAGAATTTGCAAACCTTGGGTGATCAATTGATCGCCAGTTGCGGAAATTTACAGAGCGTGAGGGAGAAGTAACTGCTTCATCCGATTCAGGGTCATGGTGAAGCCACAACAGATGCAAGGCAGGGAACCAGTCCATCATAGGCCACACACAGACACTGAAATACACACACTCACATCGGGGCAAATTCTAATTAACCTGCAACTCTTTAGACTGTAGGAAACCTAGAGGAAAAACAAGTTCTGAGTTCTGAGGGTTCTTTTCTGTTCTGTTCTGTTCTGTTCTGTTCTCAGAGTTCTGAGGGCCTGTGCTGATCAGCTGAGCGGAGTGCTCCAGTGACTGTTCAACCTGAGCCTGCGCTTGGAGAGAGTCCCGGTGCTCTGGAAGACATCATGCCTGGTCCCGGTACCAAAGAAAGGGCGCCCCTCTGTCCTCAACGACTACAGACCAGTTGCACTGACTTCTCACATCATGAAGACACTGGAGAGGCTGGTCTTATCCCACCTGAGACCCCTGGTCAGCTCATCACTGGACACCCTACAGTTTGCCTACCAGCCCAGTGCTGGTGTGGAGGATGCGATCATCTACATGCTGCAAAGGGCCTACTCACACCTGGACAGGGCTGGCAACACTGTTGGATCATGTTTTTCGACTTCTCCAGTGCCTTCAATACCATCCAGCCCTTACTTCTAAGGAGGAAGCTGGAGGAGATGCAAGTCGATGCCTCCACGACCTCGTGGATCACTGACTACCTGACAGGCAGACCACAGTCTGTGAGACTTCAGAACTGTGTGTCTGAACAGGTAGTGAGTAACACAGGGGCACCTCAAGGGACAGTTCTTTCTCCATTCCTCTTCACCCTCTATACTTCGGACTTTAAGTACAACTCAAAGTCATGCCACTTGCAGAAGTTCTCAGATGACTCTGCAATTGTGGGATGTATCAAGGGTGAGCAGGAGGAGGAGTACAGAGGACTGATCAGCAGCTTTGTGGAGTGGTGTGCGGTGAACCACTTGGAACTGAATGTTACAAAGACAAAGGAACTGGTGGTAGATTTCAGGAGGAAAAAGGTCAAACCTACTCCTGTCTACATCCATGGGAGTGGCGTGGAGATGGTGGACTCGTACAAGTACCTGGGAGTGCACATCGACGATAGACTGGAATGGTCTAAGAACATCGAGGCCATCTATAAGAAGGGACAGAGCCGACTTTACTTCTTGAGGAGGCTCAGGTCCTTCAATGTGTGTAGTAAGATGCTACACATGTTCTATCAGTCGGTGGTAGCGAGTGCTATTTTCTACGCAGTGGTGTGCTGGGGCTCTGGGATTAGAGCAGTAGATTCCAAAAGGCTGAACAAGCTCATCAGGAGAGCAAGCTCTGTCATTGGGTCTGACCTGACAGTGGCTGAGTGGCTGAGAGGAGAATGATATCCAAACTAGAGGCCATCATGGACAACATCTCCCATCCCCTCTATGACAGGCTTGCAGGAATGAAGAGCACGTTCAGCAATAGACTGATTCATCCACGGTGCGACAGGGAGTGCTACAGGAGGTCATACTTGCCGTCTGCCATAAGACTGTACAACGCATCCACCTTGCGTCTTGGCAGAGGCAACATCGACAGTGACCTGTTTCTGGACTAAACGCATATACACATCGACTGCTACATCTGTTCTCTTTCTTTTTCTTTTTCTTTTTCCCGTTTACAACCACTTTTGTGCAATATATGCCAGGGACCTGTGCAATACATTTATATTTATATCTATAGTTACATCTATATTTATATTCATATGTGTGATACGATTTTCTGTGAACTGTTCTGTTCTAGTTTGTTCTTGTGTGTCCGGACTGTGAGTAACTCTTGTATTGTATTGTATGTATTGTACTATTATTATATAATTCGTTACACTGTGGCTGTGTTGTGTGTGTTAAGCTGCTGTTGCACTGCAATTTCCCTCACGGGATCAATAAAGTATCTATCAAGTTAACATGGGATAGAAACATATAAACTTCACACAGTTAGCACGCCAGGAATTGAACCCAGGGCTTCAGTGCTGTGAGGCAGCAATGCTACAGTAACTATTGCACTACCATACCACCCACTTCTACTGATACTAATTCAGCTAAGTAAGCATGAGATTGTAAAGCAGCCTATACATACTGTATATGTAACCTGAAGACTGCATTCACCCTGAATTCGCCAGGTTGAATTCACCTAATAGGGTGCAACTGGATTAAAGACCATCAGACAGTGGAATCTTGAGCCCCACACCATTTACCAGGGAAACACTGACATATCCAGCACTAACAAAAGAGATGTCTCTAAAAAGTGATGACTCTTTTTGTGTACAAACCATAGCACTATAAAGACTGACATTCATTTAAATCTCAAAACAGCTATCCCTTAAAAGACATTTTGCAGTGAAGAGAGACATCTGAAAGGGTTAAGGTTTACAGAGTTTATTGCTGATATGGGACTAATGTGAAATCTTACTGTAAGTGGAATTTTAAAAACAGCTTAATGTAGGGGATCCTTAGCAGGCTGAGGTTTATAAACAAGTTCAAGGCTGGGTTGTGTCACTAGCTGACTGTGAAGGGATTTCCCAAATGGCTGCACACAGCTGAGCACTGCTGGGAACAGGGTTAGGATTAGACAGCCAGGGCTCTCTGCGACTCTTTCACTTCATAGGCACCTACAGGCTTGTAGTGATATCAGAGAAGGATGTGACATTCCTCCATTTCGTCTGCACTGTAAGTCACTGGGGATTTTGTAATTTGCCACAATTTTTAAAAATAAAAGTGGCTCAATTGGCAGGTTGGCTGGAGGAACTTTATATATTTATTTATATGATTTCCACTGAGTGAGTAGAGGGGCTTTTAAAACACACTCTGTTAAAATTCAGAAATCTCTATCATAAATGCTTAAACCTTAAAATTCTTGTATTCCTTCTATAACAACTGTACAAATTTCCTAGCAGGATTAGAATTTACCTATAGTCTTACAGATGATTATACTGATGTTAAAGGGATTATTAAAGAATAAATGACTAAATATGACTAAAATATGTTTTGCGTATACTAGCTACTAGAACAATTAAGAAATATTTTTTTCCTCTCACAATCCAAAAACAAACTGGTACGTTTAGTGATTTCTGGGAAAACTGGCCCTAGATGTGAGTGTGTGCGTGTCTGTGCCTGTGTGTCTGCAGCCAGGGTGAAATTTGGGCCAGGACACCAGGGTTAACTCCCCTACTCTTTCAGAGAAATGCTCTGGGATTTTTAACGACCAGGACCTTCGTTTTAAGTTTCCGAAGGACAGGCCATTTTACCTTGTAAATACTCCAGCCACTGGAGGTAGTGGCTGAGAGGAGAATGGTGTCCAAACTAGGGGCCATCATGGACAACATCTCCCATCCCCTCTATGACAGGCTTGTAGAAATGAAGAGCATGTTCAGCAATAGAATGATTCATCCACAGTGCGACAGGGAGCGCTACAGGAGGTCATTCTTGCCTTCTGCCATAAGACTGTACAACGCATCCACCTTGCGTCTGGGCAGAGGCAACATTGACAGTGACCTGTTTCTGGACTGAACAGTAAACTGCTACAGTACATCTGTTCTTTTTCTTTTCCCGTTTACAACCGTTTTTTGTGCAATATATGCCAGGAACCCGTGGAATACATTTATATTTATATTTATATCTATATTTACATCTATAGTTATATTCATATGTGCAATACAATTTTTCTGCATACTGTTCTGTTCTAGTTTGTTCTTTGTGTGTCCTGGACTGTGAGTAACTCTTTTAGTGCACCCCTCACTGTACTGATTGTATTGTATGTATTATTATTATTATTATTATTATTATTATTATTATTATTGTATCATTCGTTACACTGTGGCTGTGTTGTCTGTGTTAAGCTGCTGTTGCACTGCAATTTCCCTCATGGGATCGATAAAGTATCTATCTAAAGGAGATTGGATATTTAATCATGTACTTATTACATGAGTGTAACAACACTTAAATGCTGGCGGTGTGGTGGCTCTGTGGCTAAGGATCTGCGCCTGTGGCTGGAAGGTTACCCCTTCGTATCCTGCGGCTGGCAGAGGAATCCTTCTCCGTTGGGCCCCTGAGTAAGGCCCTTAACCCCAGGAGTGCCATATAAATGACTGACCCTCTGCTCTGACCCCAAGCTTCTCTCCCTGTCTGTGTGTCTCATGGAGAGCAAGCTGGGGTATGTGAAAAGACAAATTCCTAATACAAGAAATTGTATATGGCCAATAAAGAGATCTTATCTTAAATACACACATTTTGAAAAATTAGGTCTGCCTATGTCAATATTGTTATCACCCAGTGGTAAGACAGAAACATCATCAATTTTTTGTCTTTCAGTATCCTGAGACTAAAAGACAAGACATGGAAACATAATATTAAGTGATTTAAAAAAATAACTACAAAAAACAAAATTCATTATTTAATAAATCAAGACATATGATACTTTACATTCTGGCTAAAGGACTCTGGATTCTCCTGAAAAAAGTTAAAGTGAAAGTGTCTCAATATAAACCACAATCAAATTTATAAGCTAAAAAGTTGAAACCTTTTAGTTATGAAATGATAGAAGCCTGGTGTTGTACTCCATTCAATGTGAAATTTAAAGTCATCATCTATTGTAGTATATTCCTTCTTCTTCATAAGAAGCTGAGTTTCAAAGATGTATGTCTCTTAAGGGCATTTTGAATTAGTAAAGTGCACAACAAGAGTTGGGGTGACACATAAGTGACACTTCCACTCAAGGGATACCTTATCTGTTGTTAGTGTGTGAGTGAAAGGGAAAAGCAGAGCTCATCTATAAAGGAAAGTAAAGCTTTATTGCATGCTGAAAAGAGAAGAAAAGAAACAACATTTCGACTGTGAAGTCTTCTTCGGGTGTGTATAAGTCACATATAGATGAGCTCAAGTAGTTCAAGTAGGTAGCTGCATCAGCATGCATAGGCTGCAAAGGAAAGGGTTTCTTCCATGCTGAAAAGCCTGGAAAAGTGGAGACTCCACAGCCGAAAAAGATGTGTTTCTTTTCTTCTCTTTTCAGCATGGAATAAATCTTGTTCCTATGCAGCCTACACATGCTGACGCAGCTAACTACTTGAACTACTTGAGTTCATCTCTATGTCACTTTCAAACTCACCACTTCAGACAGATTAATTAACATTTTTATAAATTACTCAAAACAGAGATGCTAAACTTCAAATTACAGGCATATAGCACAATATTTGGCCTACCAAAATATTAGAAAATGACCCCAAATTGCAGATTGGTCCACCTTCAGCTGCAACATGTAGCAATATTAATTCCACAAGATGTTCATAGAGACATGTCCATGGAGACATGGGATCACTCAGCCAGCAGATTATAGAACTCTACGTTCTAAATAAAAGCTCAGCAGTTCTTTGAAGCCCGTGATTCATGTTGATGGTATTTTTATTTTTTAGCTCTTGAGAGCTCTTTGCTCTGAATTTAACCATAAATCAGGTCTTTTTTGTTATCAACATTAAAAGCAATATTTCTGTAGCATGGTTTCTGGTAGTTTTAAATGTACATTAAAATAACACATATTGTTTTATTTTACATTAAATTAATGTACTTGTTGGTGAGTATTTTTTAAATCTAATAAACTACCCAAATGTGTTCACCTACAGCACTCTATTTAAGATACAATGGTTTATTTCTACCTTGGTATTAGAGTGCATAAAATATTTACTTGAGAGCTATATTTTCATTACTTTCACTAATTTAAGTTACACATTTGTTTTAAAAAAAGCTCGAACTCCCATTGACAATCCATCAGTTTCAGGTTATGGAAAGTGCCATCCTGTTGTCCCTGTGGCTACTTCTTATATTGTTTGCATTGCTGAATTTGTATTGTTTTTTTTTTACTTCAATTAAATGATGTGAAAATGCATAATTTATACATCAGCAATAGGAGAAATACAACATATGTCATTAAAAAAATAATCAAGAACATATTTCACAAAAATGCAAAATTCAATTGAAATGTAAAATGCTCTCATCTAGATAAACCTTTGTACAGCTTGTCTGTGTAAGAAGAGATTTACATCTCAGAAACAATGCTTACAAAGCTTCAGTTACTCTGGTACCTAGATACCAGTAGCTGACGCACAAATTGTAAACACAATGTAAAGTGGAAATATTAAATTGTTTCTTTCCTTTAATTTCTTTCAGTTACTGGAGATATACCCCATTAAGTCCAGGCATGTTGAAACATGCCCATATCATCCGCCTTTCATTTCACACCAATGGGACACTAGCATTCTCTTTCTATTTTATCTTTTGTTTGCTTTTGGATTCAGTACACAAGCACATTGTTGGCCTTGTATCTAGGTGATATGAACATTCTGTATTTGGAAATTAACAGGTGTGTTTTTTTTCTGCAAATATCTCCATATCACGGTAATTACTTGACAACAAAATGTAAACATTGAGCATGTTGAAATATACATAAAAGCCAAAAGTCTTATACTATATACAGTATGTGTTCATAGTATTTGACAGGAAGGTCAATAATTTGATTAATTCTGGGCCACATTTAACTCAATATAACAATAAGCACTACTTTGTAATACCTAGTGTGTCTCCATTAAGGATGCAATGTGGCAAAACAACAATTAAAAATTGCATTATTATTATTATTGACACCATTCAGGTTTTATGACAAATAAGACCCAAAAGGAACATTCAAATAAAATAGACTTGTAGATGTGGTTGGTAAAAAACACTACGGTTTGGCCTTTGCCAATGATTTATGAATTTTAAAATAACATTAAGTTAATTTTTACTTACAAGCATACAAAAAACGACTAGAAGACTACAAATGGGACATCATGATGTTCTTTTTTCACATAGTTTCAAATCCCACTCATGCCGGAGGCCTTTAAAATATTATTTATGTTGTACAGAAGAAAGCAGAGTATTTTATTATTATTAAAACTCTTACCCACATGTTCTTCTTTGTATGGAGAACATTCAAGGCATTTATTTTAGTATGCTTTTCACTAGAGTACAATACAGCAATCTAACGTAGAGGCAAAATCAGAGTGGGTTGTGTCAGAATGGGGAAACAGCAGATTAAAACTCATTTGACTTCCCTGGTGATCTGCTTGCATATCCTACCTTCAATTCCTCCTTCATTTCCATCTCCTTCATGCAACTACATTATCAAAGAAGCTTAAATCATTTGCATTTGCCTGTTACTTTTTTCTTCCTTTGCTGAATATCTTATTTACAGCAGTATGCAATGTGACAGTGTGCAATGTGACATTCTTTATGTACCGGAGCAAAAAACTATTCAAACAAAAAACAATCTGTGAAAATGTGTATTAAAGCAGACATAGAATAATTCTTCAGGAAACAAAATACCACAAAAAGTTTAAATCACACTGTGAATCTGGATACAGATTTATGACTTTCCCACTTTCTTGAAGAACTTTCTCTGTAGGTATTTTGTCTCATGTAACTGTAAGTAAAGGAAAAGACAAGATTAAAGAAACTCACTGTACTTCTGTTAATGCTTGTTACACCCTAAAAAAGGAGTCAACAACCTTTCAGAGGGGTCATGTCAAGAGTTAGGGTTAGGCTAATGCACTTGTTTTTACAGATTTGGATGCCACATTTTACCAGTTAGTGTGATCCTTGCCCTTGCTTTATCTTGCTGATCTGTCCAATGTCAAGCTTGTAACTTAACTTAAGCACCAGGCGAGCCTTTGAGCATTCAAATTGTTAAACAACTCTGGGAGGGACAAAGAATTTACTTCATGTATGAAAATACCTGTTCACACAGGCATGTTAATCTAATGGTGAGAGAAGTGAAAATTATTCAGTCAAATTTCACTGGCATGGACTTCCAAAAGGCCATGATAGAGATGCTGTGATCACTTTCAGTAGCTTCAAGTGTGTTTCACAGATCCTGGAACTTTTCAGGGGGTTCCATAAATCTGAGCACTGTAATTTAGTTAACATAATTTCAAAATCCTCAACACCCATCCAGTGAAAAAGTCCATGTCGCTGGTATCAAAGCTGTTTGGTTTAATCAGAAAACATTGTGCCAAAATACTAAAATCTTGAAAACTGCCAGAAAAGTCTGACACAAGTTCTCACATGTACGGTCCAAACTCAGAATATGGATGATCCAATGGTTTGAAGGTTCTTCAAGGTTTTGGAAACAGCAGAATGTTCAGCTGTGAAAAATGTAAAGTTTTTCTAGAAATGCCTTCCATGCTACGAAAAGACCCATAAACGTAATCTGCACCCTTCAGATAGAGGCTGAATTCATTCAAATGTTTGGAGAAGTTGGCTAGAAAAATTAGTTTTGAAACTCATTTTTGATTGTACAGGTTGGGGTAGTTTTGATCTTTTTCTGACAAAAAGGTCATGACTGCAAAGTGTGCCAAGACCTTCCCACCACTTAGTCAACAAACATTGCTGTAAAGTGGAATGTCATGTACGCACTGTCCATCTCCTGAAGCAGAGCTTGAAACTGCCTGTGCATCAAGGCAGACCAACCAACAACAAAATTCACTGTTTTCATCACTGTAGTCATCACATTATTAATCTCATAATTCCACATTTTGGCACAAAGGTTTTCCTAATGAACAATTACAAATCAAAATCTACCGTGGGGTGGACCATATGATCCGCAATGATCTTTACGACTCCCTTCTGTTTTACAGCCATAATCATCACAGGATTTTCAGTTTCTCCTTCCTCAAAATGATTAATAATCTTCTCAGTGAGTTTGACGTCCCCTGTAGCTGTACCATGCATGGGTCTTGAGGCAGCTCTTCTCAAATTCAATCTGAGTCACAGCATCTTGCTAATCGTCGTCATTGTTTATATCTATAAACTCATCAAGTAGAAAACTAAATACTTTTACATCTTTTAACACCAACATGTCTGAAAATGTCATTGGCCATTTTGATGTGTGACAAATGACATCCATTCATTTGACAAATGAGAAATGACATGACATGCACAAATAGCATGTTCTTTATGTTGAACAAATTCATATTCATCTCTTCAAAAGGGCTGAAATGAGCAACCAATATGTTGTCCAAAATGTTTTGACTTTACACTTAAGTGTGAAAAATAGTCTCTGTGCCACAGATTGCAAGCTTTCCTGTGAAAACAATATTTGTGGTTTCATGGTGAAGCCAATACATGTATTCACAGAGAGAGAAAAAGACATAGGTGTAATCTCTCCAAATGAATATGCTTTCACATCACTTGAAAAAAACTGATTTTGTGGAAACAACATAGTTTACTTCTTTCCTAAAAGAATTAATTATGTTATATCTACAATATGTATTATACTGTATGTCTCCCACAACACAATTAAACAAAACAACACATCAAAAAGCAACAGTGTAATAGCAAATCTAATGTTATGCTCAGAATGAAGTACTAATTCTAGGAAAAAGTGTAAAAACACAGAAAATCACCCAGACACTGCTTAACTCCTTTGTGTCAGCTTATGAGGAATGCAGCTTTGATGGAACATTGACGATTAGGGTGACGATTATTAATCGTTAATACACACCATAAATTGGACTCATTCAGTAATGAGTGCCCACATCTGGACATCTGGAATTGAACCACAGATGGAAATTACTGGTCATAAACAACTGACAGGGCCAGAATGATCCACCAATAAGGAATAAGCCATGTGAGGATGGACCTAATGACACCTGATGATGTCACGACCAATCACCACCTGTGAGGACATGACTTAAAGGCCTATGCACATGTCTGGCATGCTCTTTGAAACATTGGCAACTTGTTAGCTAACTAATCATGTGTCTGGCACTAAACCACTACTAGACAACTAAGCAAAAAGCTGAAAGACCTACGTAAACCATAATTCTGTCCAACGCTTCTGCAGAAACAGAAGGTTTGTGATGAGCTCCTATTGTAGTTTCATGTGATAAATGAAATAATACTGTTGTGCACTCCACTGAATATCATTAAGAAAATTTAGCTACACATATGGACAAGACTTCCTACTATAAATGTCTTCCCATTTAAGACTCAACCTACAGATGTTCCCAAGTGTTTAGATTAAGTTCACATTTTCAAATAGGGAAGGCAGTGCCCTCCTCTATTTTCCTGTGCCCACCAGACATTCTTTGGCAGTGCCAGTGGAAGGAAACTGGATGGCAATGACTAGATCCAGCTATGTCCTCTCCCCAAGGGACTATTAAAAAATCACAAAAATGTCTGGCCAAGTGTTTTACTTTGATGAATATAAATTCAAATTATAACTCTTAAGAATTAAGCTATTATTCCAAACAAGTGTTTGATAACGATTAATCCAGGAAATTAATTGAATATTTATTTGTCTTTCAAGTGTAAGAATGTTGAATTAATTGTATGAGACTGATTAAATTTTGAGGTTGGCTACAATAATGAGTATTGTTGTTAGTGCATTATAACTCTGTTCTGAATAATATGTTTTGTTAATTCCAGAGAAAGTGATCAGATTGATTCAGATATTTATCTGAATTGTATTTTGTTGTAATTGTATTGTGAATTGGTCTATTTTACAAGCCCTTTATTGTATTAATTAAACATTAGATTACAAATACATTAAAAATAAAATATATATAATCATAATTGATTGATTCCTAGCATTTGTTAGGTCCTCTGAGTTTACTGTACTGAGTACACAAATTATAATTGTCAAATCACTACAACAGAGTAGTTAATATTTTCAATGCATGCTACATTTTCAATATTTTTAAAATTCAGTTTGCCATTTGGTAGAGGGCTGAGAATATCCCTAACCATTCAGTGCACTCTGCTATTTGTATGAAATTGGTTGGGCAATCTGACTACAGAGCTTAACCTTTGCTCAGAACATAAGTCTGTACTAGCTGATGCAAGGTATAAATATTTAAAACTTAAGATAAAGAAAATGTTTAGTGATTATGTATAGTCCTGGGTTGAATATATATGTAGAGCTATCTGTGTGCAGTTTGTATGTTTACATTGTGTTTGTGTAGGTTTTCTCCAGCTGCTCTATTTCCTCCTACAGTCCAAAGACATACTGGTAGGTTAACTGGTTTCTGGGAATACTGACTGTGGTGTGAGTGCATGTTTGTGTCTGTGTGTGCCCTGCAACGGACTAGCATCCTATCCAGAGTGTATCCTGCCTTTCGCCCATTGCTTGCCGGAATAGGCAAGAATACAATCCTTGATAAAAAGGTTAGAAAATGGATGGAATGAATTTATCAGAATCAGAATATACTTAATTGTCCACAAACAGAGTCAATTTTCATTTGGCCTCAATGAGATAACAAATTCAGAATACATTAATTTATTTTACATGATGTACTGTATACAATCAATAAATAATATTAATTGATTCATTAGAAAATAATTCATTACAAAAAAAAACATAAGATTCAAACCTAATACAATTTAGTCTTTTAGTCAGGAATATAGAAGATTTGAACAGTTTGTCGCTGTAACAGGTGAACGGTAACTTCACCGTTGAGCAGATAAAGTTTGCTAAATCAATATCTTACTGTGTTATGCCTTTGTGGTTTTATTGTGATTCCACTGTTGTGTACTGTATACTAGGAGTGCTGGGCTGCCAGAAAGTGAATGATTTTAAAATGAGAAAACAGGAAAGTTCACTGTACACTTGTAAGTCATGGCTATTTGTCATCTCATTTCACTTGAACATTTTTAGCTACACAAGTACAAAGTACATTAACCATTCCTCTCTGTGGAAAAAAAAAACTATGATATTGTTACAAAAAGGAGTTATAAAATTATAGAAGAAAGAGTTAGCAAACCAAGTCAGATGAAATAATGCCCTTACATCAGCTTGCTATGCAAGCAAATAATAAAAGATAATGATAATTTCATTATTTTCACCCCATAAACTCAGGGAATAACTCAGCACATGATTTCTTTATTTTCTAGCACAGCTTGATAACAGAATCATGTTCAGGTGGCAAGCTCAGACAGGACAAATCTTTCTTATAATAAGTAACTCAATACACAGCAGACAGTAGTTACACTGCAGTTATACAGATATTTACTATTCTATAAATTACTATTCTACTGTTCTAAGTTACTAGTGTTTTCTATGGACATAGACTGGCTGTATGATCTAAACATAAAACAGTTTAACAGGCCAAGAAGGAACACATCTATTTATGCAAAATGATCCTGTCAGGATTAAATCTCCCTCTCTAGACAGATGTTCACAAATGAGTGGGAACCAAAGTTCCCTATTCTAAAAATGTAACACTAATCAAGAAAAAATATTTTTAATCTGTGAATTCCACAATATAGGAAATCAAAACTTTCACATACCTTAAATAAAACAACAAACATCGCTTTATGAAAAATAACGTTCTCTTCGAGTGTTCAGAATACCTGGACAGAATTTGGTTTCAAGTCTCATAACAAAGGAAATCTCTCCAATGGTGCAATCTCCTTCTTATGATGATGATAATGGATGACAATTATGCTTTTCTTTTTTCCTTCCTTTCTTCTTTTGTTCTTCTCCCTCTCTGGTTACTATCCTCTATTTATTCTGACTCCGGGCCTACTCTGTCCTATGCTACATCCCCAAAGAATGGCACAATGATATCACTATGAATGGTTTGGTAACAGCTGAAAATTGACATTCTACTATGGCTGCCTTAATGATCTAACAGTGTTGAAATAGTTTAACCTGAGGTAACTATTAGCATCACTGCTTCTACTTTTTCAACATCCAAGCTAAGCTGGGTAATTACAGCATGACAATACTCATTAAACCTACAGAATATTAAATCTAAAGAATAGGGCAATCAAGTCAATCAAGGAAATTAACAATCACTAACTGTGAAATATTTTTCTCATGGTTACAACTCCTGTACAGCTTGGAGAAAACAAGGGCCAACAAATGTTGTTGGCTAAATTATTCATCTTTTGACATGCTACAACTTTCAAAGTGCCAAACTGTAAAGTTAACATTACCTGGAAGAGTAATGTTCTCTCACTGATCTCTCACACTGATCTGACTCACTGTTAAAATAAAGTTGAAAGAGCCCTAAATAGAATTATGACCATGATAGTCATAGTGTGACACTATCCAGGCTTGAAGTACAGTATGAGGTGTGATATGGGCTAGGTCTTGGCTATAGAACATAAGAAATGTCACAAGTAAGAGGAGGCAACTTGGCTAATTTGGTTAAAGTAGCTAACTGATCCAAGGATCTAATCCAGCTGCTTTTTGAAAACAAAATACTGGATAGCATCAGGGTTAGCAAAGGTTAGCTTCAATAAAATAGCTGGGTAGCATGTACCAGACACAACCAATTGTATAAGAACCTCTTGGATAAGAGTCCAACCTGTACATTAGTGAACTCTTTTATTGGTTAGGCCAATCAAAAGTTCATTTCCTGAGGCACAGTGTTTTCTTCTCATAATTTCATTACAGCATCCCAAATACAAGCATAATCTTGAGATGAAGTACCCACAAACATATCAGATAATTTCTATTTATTTCTAAAATAAATGTAAGTGGGGCTTTGTCAATAGAGTCATCCATTATTACAGTATACATAATACTTATATCAAGAGGTGTTATGAGAGTGAGGACAGAAAAAAAATGTACACAAAGAACACCCATCCTAGAAGCCTGAGAGTCTTGGTAATTCATTTATTTGTAAAAGTTTTGTTTCTGTTTCATTATTATCAGTCAAATGTAGCAGTAAGTAAAATAAATATAGTGATCATCATTTTGCAATTTAAAATGCCACAGAGATGCTTATTGCTATTAGGGCTATTAATGTGTGCACAGATAGGGAAAATTGGTTTATATGTGTTCTTGTCACACTATTGTGATGACCCAAAGGTTAATCTTCCTTTTTAATAAAAAATAGACATTTATATCCATTAATTCATCATTATACTGAGCAGCTACAAATTAATATAAAAAGAAAGAAAGGTTTGTGACTTTTTAATGAAGATTTCATGTCAGATGAAGGTAGACAGTTTTATTTTAAATAGTGATGCAAACTGGAATTTATGACAGAAGTAAATAAAACAAGTACAGAAGGTTTTTGTTATAAAACCAGATTACATTCCTAAATAATGCAACTTATAGGGAAATTACTTAAAAAAGGAAATTAATGCCCATAAAGAATAATATAATATACATTCTCAAGACATACTGTTTGGACGTTTATTGACATATACTGTAATGTAACACACCTATAACCTGTAAAAAAACAAAAAGAAATAGATGGATTTGTCAGACATATAATGAATTTAGCTTTCTTAACTGACGATGTATATGTGAAATGACAAAAATCGAGGCAACTTATAATGGCAACCCTTTTAGAGCTCTTCTCATCATAATGATTTGTAGTTCAATTTATAAGACATAAATTTGTTACATGAAATAAAGTCATATGACATCTTGCGTTTACTAGCCAACGGTCTTCGAGTATCAGTTTTACAGGCTGTAGCCACGTTAAACACACAAATGGTAAATGGTTGCAGTGGATTTTAGAACATGCAATGTGTTTTTTCAATGCTATTAAACGTGTGGGACCCAGAGCTGATAAAAACAAGGTTAAATCTCAAATGTCACAGCCACTGCTGAATGCGCATATAAAGCTGCAGGGACAAACACTTGTAAATATGTACCAGGACCCATTTGTTAAACTTGTATTTGATAAAACTGAGATGAATTCTTCAATAACTTTGTCATATACATAATAAGCAATCCCACCATCTCCTCAAAAAATAATAATAACAGCAAAAATATTAAAGAACTGGCAGATGCACTCAGATGTGCTCATCTAAAAGTGACAGTTTCATTGTCATAAGCCTGCTGAAGAGGAAACAAATCTGATTTTTTTTTTACATTTCCAGTTTGAAGTTCACAAGAATGAAATAAGACCCCTTTGGATAAACCAATAAACCAATGAGGTCAAACACAAACAATGTTACTGAATACCACTTGTCAAGACAAGTGGCCTGCGTAATCATTTTTTTTTCCTGCAACACTGTCAGCAAACGGTATCCTTTATATAGCCAGTTGTAACCCGGGAGGACCATGCAATCCAGTGGAGCACAATCAATTACAGCCTAAGGCATTTTAGCAGGGGACAGTTCACTGAGAAGACCAGGTTTACATTTAATGAGATACTTACAGATGGGACTGCTGAAACTTAAACATTCTGGGATTCCTCACATTGTTATGTGTTATAAAATGATTATTATACACATAAAATCTGAGCTGCTATACATATGATTTTTTTTATTAGTATGTACTTAGTTCTCCTAAAAGTCCAATGTACAATACAATTGTTTTGTAACATATTTATTATCCAATAAATGTACATTTTCTGTCACTCTGTATTAAGATAGATTACTAACATGCAATTTTCAGTGAGAAATGTCCAATGTCTATGCTTAAGACAATTTTAACTACAGATAAATCTCTTATCATCTGACTCTTGCTTTTGGCAAACTCAAAAAAGGACCTGGCACTCTCAGCCAGTCACACAAGGACATCAACTCAAATGAACCATCTGTTTCGTCTGTTTCATGCACAAATATCTCTATGTAATAAATCCTTGCCCGAATTTGTTTTCCTGTAATCTTATGAGTTTTAAATTATTGGGCTTTAAACCACATACAGTGGCTTGAATGTAAACTTACCACACTTTGACCTCTAAAAACCTCATGTCTAGATTCAGAGTAACACAATGTAAGAAGTAAAAACACATACTGTAAATAATAAATCTTAGGACTGGTGATAGATTTCTGCAAAAAGTACTGCACAAAACTACATAAGAAACAGATTTTCTAAGGATGAATGGAAGATTATGGTAGAAATTGTTTTTTTGTTATACTAATGACATGGTTATAAACACAAAATAAGCAATAAAAGTATAATTTTGGGTATCACAGTGCAGCAATTTTCTTTTTTTTGGGCTAATCACTCTGTTTGAAACTATGACTGAATCTGTGTCATCACTTTCATTGTGTATTACAGATGCACTAGTAAATATGGAATCCCTACTACGACTTCTACTACTAATTCAACAACTGACACACTTTCTATCCTCAGGACAATTAACAACAACTTTTCCATCTTGCAGGATGACCCCTCCATCAGTACCCTCTTTTCTGACCACACATCATCTCATATCGCTGACCACCTAATCTGTCTAACCTTCTTGTTGCAGCTCCCTTGACTGCCCTCAGCAATCATCCACACCAGGCACTTTCCCCTGCAACAGAACACGACGCATCATATCTAACATATCTAATACCACACTCATTCAAGGCCCCTCGGGACAATTCCAGATTACTCAAATGACATCTTGTACTTCTAGCAAACTTATTTACTGTATCTCTTGCAGTAAATGACCAGCCATCTACATTGGGGAAACAGGAAGGAGACTCGGGGACTGCTAAAGAGAACATGTTAGGGCTGTTAGGATAAAAGATTTCTCCAAGACCATAGTTTCTCATTTCACCTCTAACGGCCATGATCATACTGATCTCTTCGTCTGATCTCTCACACTGATCTCTCTGTTCTCAAAGAAGGGTTTCTTAACTGCTATTGCAGAAAGACATCCAAAACCAAAATTATCCTGAAACTAGGTTCACACCTTTCCCCTTCTCTGACAATCAGACTAGATTCCTTCTAATCCTCTCTATTCATTTGTAGGTTTCAACTTCAGACCTCTCTTCACCTTTTTTGACTTCACATCACCTGAGTGCCCAATCTGCCTCCCCCTGCTGCCACCTCCTTTATACTTCCGGCTTTTGTTCTCCTATGCCAGTGGTTCTCAAACTATGGTATGCGTACCACTTCTGTTACGTGGAGCCCCGCCAGGTGGTACGCCATATGACCCTGGAAATTTGTTGTGTGCACTGAAAAATTGGGACAGGTTTTCTTTAATCTTTTCTATTTTAATAAAATTAGTTTGTGTGGAATACGCAGCCTACGTACTATGATACAGCTCGCGCTAATGAGTGGACACAAGAGCTACTATGTAATCCTACACCATTGAATAGAAACATTTGCTAATATTTAAGGACTGTTCTAGGTTAATTTGAAAAAAATACACCGAGCGTCTCTGTTTCACTCCCATGCACATGAAATGAAAACTTCTTTTAACTTCTGAGACGGACTTCTGAAACGAAAACGGGGAAAAATGTAAGCTTGCGGATTGCTAAAGCAGGTAAGCCCCACACTACTTTTGAAGAACTTTGTTTACCTTTGGCAAAAGAGCTAATACGTATTATGTGTGGAGAAAAGCTGCTTAACAGCTCGACCTGCTGCCCCCTTCGAAAAAAACAGTCACTTGTAGAATTATTGATATGGCGGATGATGTCAAAAGTACGCTGATAGAGTGCGTTAAGATGAGTAGATGCTTTTCACTGCAATTAGATGAGTCTGTAGATGCCTTTGATTTGGCCAATTTGCTCATGTATGTTAGATATGAGTTTAAGGGCACGTCCCATGAGCACTTTCTGTTTTGTAAGCTGCTACCAACAGGAACTACAGGAGAGCACATATTTCAGCTTCTGAATGAATGTATCAAAGAGAATGGCATCGACTGGATAAAATGCGTCGGAGTTTGTACAGACGGTGTTAGAGCAATGACAAGTTGACACAGCAGTATATTTGCACGAATTTGAGACATTGCTCCAGAAATTAGGTGGACGCACTGCACCATCCACTGTGAGGCCTTGGCCATCAAGAAAATGCCTGAGGATTTAAAATCTGTTGTGAATTGTATCAAGGCTTGAATAATGAATTCACATCTGCTTTGCTCAACTAAACAATCTCACCCCTCTCACTGAAATGGTGCTTTTTTATTCTTTATTTTTAATTGTTGTTGTTCCTGTTGTCATTTTGTAAAGTGCTTTGAGAAGCCACCTTTAAAGGCGCTATATAAAATAAACGTTATTATAATTATTATATGTGTATGTGAGTATGTGCACGCACGCGCGCTCATGTTGGTCATTGAGATTTTCTGGTGTTCCTATGAGAAGATGATTTTGTAGGTCGTACTTGGATGCTTTGGTTTGATCAGGGGTGGTATCTGGTCCAAAAAGTTTGAAAACCACTGTCCTATGCTATATAATCCCTGCTGACTCCCCTGTCTTTCTCATACCTGAAGAAGGCTCCACTGCCAAAACATTGTTTCCTTTATTCTCTTTTCAGCATGAAATAAACCTTTACTTCTCCTAATTCAACTACTGCTAATGCAATGGGTAGGCGTGCATTTTGGAATGTTTTTTTGGAAAGATTAGCAAAATCAGGTGAAACAGAAGACTGTTCCCCATTTAATCTTTTTTTTAAATTGCTGTGAGTGCAGGGAACCAGAATCACAGAGGAATGTTGTGACAAAGGGCATTAATGTCCACAGGTTGTACCCTGATAGGTCCAGGAATTCTTCTATCACTTGTGCCTAGAAATCCACAAGTGGTTTCCATTTGAACTGTAACTACAGTACCCTGTCAGACATCAGCTCCAGCGGTTTCTCTTGTTTGTGAAATGACAGCTTTGGAACTGAGGGTGTATCTTTAAATTGATTTCATATCCAGCTCTGAGACATGTTCATTGCAAAAAAGTATTTCCCCAGCTACTGATTAAGGTGACTGAGATGTTTAATTATGATAAACCTTTTATAAGTTCATTTAAGAGCAATTTGTTTTTGCAGTGAATTCTGTCAGTATTAGAAAGCACTGAAGGAAATTTTGTTGGATACAGCAAGATAAGTTTTTTTATCATTGCTACGCCTTTGTCTTGTGTGTTGAAAACTATAATGGTGACATCCCAGAGACTTAAATTCAATTAATTCAAAACTCAAATGGCTAGTCCACAAAAAAATGCTGGACTTCAAATCTTAATTCAAAAAGCCTTGTCAAGACTTTGCTGTGTGACAACCAGCACACTTCTGTGTGCAGGAAAAGCATCTTGCATTTGCTGTCCATTTTGTTGATGGAACTGGATAATTGGCTGATTGGCAGAGAATGTTTTCAGACACAGTTTGAAAGAGGGATCATATCCACCTTTTTAGCTGCCTTTTCACCAATCATACAACTTACCATGTCTTTCAGAACTGGTTATCATTTTCAGCGACTGTGTGTGGCACTCCTTTTTTAGCCACTCTATAGCTAACAAGGTAAGATGCCTTTAATGTGTCCTTGCAAAATCCGATACATATGTTGAATTGCTTTAGTTATTTGTTTATTTCTAATTTCTTCCATGGGTATTTTACATTCACTATAGCGTGAGTTCAAGCAGGACACACACAAGCCAGAGAAATGCTCCATCTCCAATGTCCTCAGCAATGGACATTCAGCAATGTAGACTATCACCAAAACCCCCAAATATGCAAGGACACTAAACAAAGGGATTGTCTTGAGAAACCCCAACCTCTTTCCCAATCTCTTTATTTAGTATCTCTCCCCCTGTTTATTTTTCTTTGTCTATGAGAAAGTAGAAAAAACAGAAAAAACAACAATAAACAACATCTAAGAGTTCTGTCAACACTCCAGAAGCAGACTCGTGATATTTTATGTGGAGAGACAGTTGGAAAAAATTTTCAGCTACCTGAAACTCCCTAGAGCTCAGTTTGCACACCCTTGAGGATACGTGCACCATAGTTTGAAAACCGCTGTCATAGTGGTATATTGGTTAACATTGCTACATCACAGCTTTTGAGTGTTAGGTTGAATTATGTAATTGCAGTATGGATTTTGTAGGATTTCTCTAGGTGCTATGGTTTCCTCCCACCAACCAAAGACATTTGGGCTAGGCTAATTGATGTCTCGCAACTGTCCCTGTCTGGTGTTTGTGTACCCTGCAATGGACTGATGTCCCATCTCAGTTATAGTCCCTCCTTGCACCTTATACAATTAGAATAGGTTCCTTGCCACTGTAACTCTTTATTACAAATGAGTAGTTTTCTGATAATGTATGGGTGGATGGAAACATGTAACTTAAAAGCTTTTCAAAATGGTGTCACTTTAAATTCTCTTCAGATAAAGAGAATCATTTCTCTAAACACTTATTTCTGATTTTTTCCCCGATTGCTATTCTTTAGTAAAAATAACAAGATACATCCCTGACAAAATCCACAAGTACATTCATCCACTTTCTACCTGCTTTATTCAAGACAGGGTTGCAGGGGAGCTGGAGCCTATCCTGGCTCAAGGGCAAAAGGCATATTACACACTGAACAGGACACCAGTCCATCACAAGGCAGACACACACACAGACACAAACACACACACTCCCCGATAAAATTAAATGTGTTAAAATATACTGTTTGGTATATTCAGCGACAAATTCAAGCCATAGTATGAAAAAAGAAAATGGCTTCTGATGGGTACAGACCAAATCCAAAAAGCAATAGGAATGGTAGCTGAATTAGAGTTGTATGTGCTTTGAGGCATGGAATGCTAATTCTTTTATGAACTCAGCACTGTTTACTGTGCATCCTTAGAAATTCAATGGCCCGCTTAGCTTTCATACATGCATTTAAAATTCAGCTGGTATAAAATGTGAACTGCATTCAATGTAGGAGCAGCTCTGTACCATGACACTTTGATCTTTTCAATGCAAACTGCAAGCCATGCGAATATTCTATCTTCTATACCTAATTTAGTTTGCTGGTTATTGGACTGCAGTCGTGCTCAAAGAAACATTTGTGAACCTGAGCTACATATTTGAATCCTATCTGTCGCATCACAACAGCAGAACAGCAATGGATTCAATCTGCACAGCAATTCATCCCTTATTAAGCAGAATATCTATCTGTTGGGTAGAGCTGGAGTTACTGAAGGCTTAACAAGGAAACCGATGAATAATAGATTAAAGAACACTCCTGGGAGTGTCCAGAGAGGCTTCTAAATTTTCTATTTGACTCATTATACATTCTTTGGTCTTTCTCTTAAAAAAGCACCTGGTACATATTTGGCATGTTTTAAACTTGCATCTAGATGGACAGAGTTTAATTGCATTTTCCGTTTCATAATATGTAGAAATATGTCATAAAAAAGAGAAATACAGAACATTTTGCTGCTATAGATATAAAGCAATGTATATATTTGGATTCCTACAACAACTACGACAATAATAATTATATCTATATAAAATAACAATTTTCCCTAGATGTTTCAAAGTTGATAATCATTTTTCAATTTAATATATCCTCTCGGACAAGCACTGTGTTAACCCAGAAATCATTAGTTTGAGTTTTTCACAGGCTAAATGTAATAATAATCCTAGATCTAATAATAATGTGATACTACACTCAAAGCGCTTTACACGTAATACACCACCACCCATGTGTAGCCCACACCAGCCATAGTTTACCAGAACGCTCACTACACATCAGCTATCAGAGGGGAGGAGAACAGAGTGATGAAGCTAATTCATAGATGGGGGTTATATGGAGGCCACAATAGGTAAAGTCCAAAGGGAAATTCGGCTAAGACACTGGGTTAATACGCCTGCTCTTTTTGAAAAATACATTTTACATTTTACCAAAGGACGGTGATTTTTTACAGTATAGTGTCCCCATCACTATACTGGGGTAGGACCCACATAGACTGCAGGGTGAGCACCCCTTACTGGTCTCACTAACACCTCTTCCAGCAGCAACCTAAGCTTTCCCAGGAGGTCTACAGGTACTGGACATGCTAACACTTGTTTAATTAATAATAATAATAATTGCTTACACTTATATAGCGCTTTTCTGGACACTCCACTCAAAGCGCTTTACAGGTATTGGGGACTCCCCTCCACCACCACGAATGTGCAGCATCCACCTGGATGATGGGACGGCAGCCATAGTGCACCAGAACGCTCACCACACACCAGCCATCAGTGGGGAAGAGAGCAGAGTAATGTGGCCAATTTACAGTATAGAGGGGGATTATTAGGAAGCCATGATTGGTAAGGGCCAATGGGAAATCTGGCCAGGACGCCGGGGTTACACCCCTACTCTTTTCGAGAAACGCCCTGGGATTTTTAATGACCACAGAGAGTCAGGACCTCGGTTTTACATCTCACCCGAAGGACGGCGCCTATTTACAGTATGGTGTCCCCGTCACTATACTGGGGCATTATAACCCACATGGACCGCAGGGTGAGCGCCCCATGCGGGCCCAATAACACCTCTTCCAGCAGCAACCTTAGTTTTTCCCAGGAGCTCTCCCATCCAGGTACTGACCAGGCTCACACCTGCTTAGCTTCAGTGGGTTGACAGTTGTGAGTTGCAGGGTGATATGGCTGCTGGATAGCTTCAATGGGTTGAAGATGTGCCTAAGATTTCTAAATGGCTTGTGCACACATAAAAATATATATTAAAAATATTATCAATAAACATTTATACTACAGTATTTCAATGCAAGAAATCTAGTAAATTGTTAAAAAGTATGGTACAAAATGAAAGTAAAGAAACACAAATTGCCAGTGGGTATGTTTTAACTAAACAAAGCCTCTCCTAGGATGATCATTAGGAAACCTATTAAGGGAAAACCCATCCAATTTAGTACTTTTTACCAAAGTTAATATATCTTTGTCAATTGCACCCCTGTGGCCCGCTATTACTACTCTCTAATTACCTCTGTAAATATACGAGTACAAATTGAAAATATAGACACTGGACTGCAGTATTTTTCAGTAGCTCAGTGTTTATTCCCATATATTTATTTTTTTCCTCACATCTTGAAATGATTGTTGTTCAGTCAGAAATATGCCTTCATAACCTGATACCATCTAAAACTGCAGGAGTGCTACAGGTGCTGAGCCAATGACAGGGCCAGCTGAAGTAAGACAAATCAGGTTATCCCCACAATTGACCCACCGAGTATTGCCAGTGCACTCTCCCATAGGCCTGGGGTTCCCATCCTTGAAAGACTACTATGTCTTCCATTTTTTGCTCCTGCTGAGTTCTTAATAAATAAATCAGAGTAATTAATTTTACTCTCTATTGTACATATTTTCAAAATTTCTTTCAGTTCTCAAAACATTCAGTGGGTTTTTAACTAGTTCCAGTATTGGACTAGTTCCTGAGTTTCAGAACTGCCCTCCTTTCAGAACTGCCCTCCTTTAGGTGTGTTGTGTGAACTGTAACCTAATTGACCTCTGCAGAAGGAAAAAATGCACATCGTGGAAGCGTTTGATACATTGTTATTGCCACCTGTGCCTGTTCATCAGAAATTGATCACCTGTTAATAGCTGTTTAGTCAGGCTAAACAAGTTGTGGATAGGTAAAGTTATCAATGTTATCAATGCAAGATATTGCAAATAGGGACATAGAAGATTTCTGAAACTTATGACACAGTGCAGAAACAAGTTAACTACAAATAATTTACTGACCCAGTATGTCTTACCTGTGTTTGTTATCATATTTAATTTTCAGAAAATGTTATCGATTTAAGGTTTTAAAATGATAACACATATACAAGTCTTTTAAAATGACAAATCAGATCAAAGTTACTGATAAAACAAATGATACTTCCATTCAAAATCAGTAATTTCCTGTTTTGTCTGTACAAGTTGCAGCTATACTCATGACTGCAAAGCATCGTCAGAAATCTGCTAAAGCCTTATTGTACTTCACTTCTTTGTCATTTTGTTGCAATCCTTTAAATATTACTAGATCGCTTTCTTCAGTAGGAAATAGGACACTCATGATTGCTGGCAAACCAACAAGGCAGACAGGCTGAATATCTTCCTCTCGATTGTGTTTTCTCACAGTATGTGCCTACAGAATCATGCTTGATCATTAACATATAGGACATATCCATCTGATCACTAGTTCTGACTGTAGGGGAGACAACTTTAGATTACAGATAAAGAAACATTCCAAAGGAACAGAAATTCTGTTCTGTAGAATGTGAAATACCATTTATTTTCTTTTTATTTCATTTCTTCAATATATAATCATAACATTATGTGTGAAAAATCTTGGAATAGCTCTTTATTATAAATGCTTCCTCCTCAAATATCTCCAGTGAATCTGCCATGGCTGCCTAACCTTTTATTTGTATTTAGGTCACATAGTAACATTTTCCACAACAGATGCTAGCTTTATGTTCAGTTTAGCAGGAGCTCTGTGGGAGGCTTCATCCCGGCTACAGTCGTAAGCAATGTGTCACAAATGAGTGATGGACATATTACTTCATCGTTAAGGACAATTCCAAAATTTTAGTTATAAACTGTACAACACGGTGGTATGAAAGTCTCAGAGCTGTGTCACAGATGAATTAAAGAAATTCTAGGCATCAGTGAATGACTATTGATTGCATATTGTTTGAAATCTCTGAAAAAGAAACCCCTTCTTTATGTACGTGTGACTAGTACAGCTCTCCCTGGTCCTGCCAGGATTCGATCCTGGTTGCCCATGTGTTCCAAGAACACACTGTGCTACAGTGGATAACTCTGCTGAGACCAGGTCTTCTGCCAGGACAGAGTTCTACACCACACCAGCAAGGAGGGCAGCTGTGCACTGCCCCAGCCAGGATTCCATCATGGTTGCTTGAAACCCATACCGCCAATCTGTAGACACTGGAGACTTTCGCTGTACCACAAGACCAGGTCCTCTACTAAGGCAGAGTTTTACACTGTCAAAGTTTCAGATAGGGGTGATATCACTAATGTAACTCGCTCAGTGCACTGAGTGCTGATACACAGGCAAGAGTTAATGAACAGCTAGCAAGAGATTAGCTGTAAATTAAGCAATGCCATTTATCTAACACTGAATATTTCTCTGTCTGGGGGAAAAAAGGGTACATTCCAAATTCACAAGAGGGTTATGAAATCAAAGGGGATGAAATCAAACATCAGACAACATCATCCAGACTGTAGGTCTGTTAGTAATTCAGGCTGATTGTGTCTTAATGGTTTCTTGCTAACAAAAACTCCTAGAAGAAAACTTAAATCTGGTGTTGATGAGACCCCTTCTACCAAACACAAAATCATCATACAAAAACAAAATACAAAAGCATTGGCAATATTCTATATTAAATTAAATTTACCTTAAATAGGACTAAACACTTTTTTTGGTCAGCTGCTACAATTTCCCAGTTAGTTTTCACCCCTTTTCATATTAGGAAAAAAGTCATAATCAATTATCCATCTGTCCATTTTCTAACCCTTTCATCTTTTCATCCAATACAGGATCATGAGGGAAACCTGGTGCAAGCAAAGGCCACAAGGCATGAAAAACCCTGGAAGGGACACCTGTTCATCAAAGATTATTAATCTTAGTTAAATTAAGTATAATATTACTAATTACGACAACACTGTAGGAAAGTTCTTTGAAGGGTGAACTTTCACCCTTTATGAAAACAAGCTCTTTGATGGCAACGTAAAGACTGCAAAAAGATTATTTTTGTCAGGGTACATGAAAAAAATGTTTGGTGTCCATGTGCTTGTTTCAGATACAGCTGTTAAAAGCTTTGAGTACAGGATCAAGAAAACAGGTCTGGTAGAGCAAAAAGTCAATCTTGTCTTCAGCAAACAACCATCTTTTGCTGTGCTTATATATTTGTTGCTTAGAAATTATTTACTATCACAGCTGCCACTTTCACCTTGCATCCTGATTTCATCAGAGCTCAAATGCTAAGCAAAGCTGGGCCTGATGAGAGCTGGGAGACATCACTGAAAGCTGATGTTGGACCTGTAGATGGCGCTCTTCTGTCTAGACCAGAAATTACATTCCAAACCAATGGCCCAGTGCAATGGCCAGGGTCATTGTGCTATAGGAAATGTAATTAGCACTCTGAGCAGGTGTGTTTGTAAGCCCTATTTCATTTAAATTTAGCCTTCCTAGATTTTCTCCCTTAATTATTTGGAGAATTTTCACTGCACCTTATCTACAGTCATTCGGTCCTAAATGTGAAGTGCACCGAGGTCCTTTGGGATGAAACGTTCTATGAATGGGGTAGGCAAACCTTGTTCAGGAGTGCTGTTTTTGTTTCTGATTTTCATTCCATCTCAGACCTTAATGAATTGATCAAAGCAATTAAGACGATAAAAACTCATCTGCATTGTGTTTTCCAGGTCTTAATCAGACACTAATTGAAAGGTACCTCTGAAACCTGCAGGAACCCAGCACTCTAGGACCAGAATTGCTTATCCCCCCTCTGCACTCATGTAAGCAATTATTATTACAAATTCTATTTTATATAACACTGACATGTCATCACCCGTTTGAGTTAATTATTCATGGCTCATATATTACTACAGTGTTCTGACATATGCTTTAAAAAATTGCTGAACAGTGAATCCAAAAACTGATATCAGCATTTAACTTCATATAGGATATTACCTTTGTCGCATGTATTTGATGCAGAGGTCATAGAGAAATTAAATTGATTTTAGTCCTCAAACACTCAGCCTTTTCCAAATACAGCTATTCATAAGCTTATAGCCCTTAAGCAAATAAGAGCGTGGGAGATCAGTGTTTTTTCAGCTGCTAGCTCACAGAGGAAGTAGAGTGAGAACTGCCAAAGGTTCGTTGTAGGGCTTCTGTTAAAGGCCTCAGTGTGGGTGATTGAGAGAAAGACTATTTTTGAAGGAATATTGAATATTGACAGAACAGTGAAAAATACTTCAGTACTCCTCATCTTATTTTGTATATTTCCTGCTGTGTTAAAAGGTTCTAAGTCTTTGACCATTCCTGTTTAGATGCAGTACTTCAGAGCTGCAGTAATCTCTTTTTCCCTTATTACAGGTCACATTATTAGACCAACTTATCCAATTACAGTACAACAGCAGCCATCATAAGATGGTTTTCTTTATCGAAAAGGAAAAGTACTTAATAAAACAAAATGCTGGTAACTCATCTGGTAATTGCTTTTGCTTGGAAAGGAAATTAAGCCCTGCCTCCTGAAAAAAAGGTTTTTTAAATTAGGACAGACTGCACTCCATCTCTAGTCAAGACTCACAACAGTAGCAGTGCATTATCCCATAAGTCACTGTGATTAAGCTTCAGCAAATTTGGTTTAAAAAAATCCTCTGTTCTGTTACTACTATTATTATTTTTAGTCCTTAGAAAATACAAATAGACATTCTTTAAAATAATTAAACATGCCATGATCATTAATGGAAAATTTGTCACAGTGATATGATTAATTTAACATGATTTTAAAAATGCTGATAATACTGTATATCCACGTAAACTAATTTCTGTGCAATTTACAGGCCATGGACATATTTAAAGTGACCAAATATTAAATATATTCAGAGCATCCATTCTATTTCTTAAGAGATTTAAATAAGCTTAGACCTGGGGTAAAAAAGATGAATCATGGATATTGTTACAGTTATTGGAAGTGGGTACTAAGATGTCTCAAGAATCTAGGAACAATAGTCAACATCTGTAGTTCTCAGGAGCATGAAAGCAAGAAAAGAACTGAAGTGTTTACTTGAGAGTGAAACACACAGATCAAAGGAATTGTCTGGTTTACCTTTGTTAATTAAGTTCTGAGTAAATTATTAAGAGTCAAATTAGAAGAACAGAGGACAAAAACAGGCAGACGGGAAGAGAGAGAGGGAAGACACGGAGTAAGAAAAAGAGGAAGAACACAGGAAGAGAAAGTAGAGAAGACAGGAGACAGAAGGAGACAGACAAGGAGACAGAAGAAAGGATGAGCCAGGTGAGAGGTTCTAGTTCAGATAATTCATTAAGACCACATTCTAGTGAAGTATTTGAACATTGTTAAGAAATTTCACCATTCTGTTGGTTTTAGGGAATTCTGATTTCCTGTATAGAGAATTCCTTGGTCAAAAAAGACCTCTCCTGCTTACTGGATGCATTTTTAAAATAGGGAGATAGGTTTCCCATTCACTTTTTATAAATGCATCCATATTTATAGAGGGAGAAATGTAACTGTAGGTCATATTCGTTTTAGTTTAGTCGTCAAATGCATCTCTCTTATTGGTCTGTTAAGATGTTATATGAGATCTGAATACTTGGTAGCAGTCTGGGGTTTTTCTATTAGTTCAGGACATACTGTAGACCTCTGGGACACCTTGTTTGCAAATAGGGTAACTTGTATGTTGTATGTTTATGTTGTGTGATGTTAAGTGTGTCATGTTAATGAATACAGTATTTCTGTAGCCTAGTGTGCCTGATTTATTAGTCTTTTAAGCAAAAAAATGCCACAGATCAAAGAACTCAGGTGCCTCTAATTACATCACTGCTCGGATATATTATTGGCATATCTTTTACAATTAGGGAATTATTATTATTTATTTTAATTATTATTTAAGTATTAATCAACCCCATAACCACAATTAATCAATTTCTGTATTTCTCTGTTTTTGTAACTCCTGTTTGTAACAATATCATGTTGAGGATGTACTTTAAAAGATGTATCCATCCATCCATTATCATTAAGCCACTATATTATTCCTGGTAAGGGTCACAGCAATGTGGAGCCTACCAAACACAGGGCATAAAGCAGGACTACAACCTGGATGAGACACCAGTCCACACAAATACACGTATAGAGTCATTTAAAAAAGCAATTAACTGTGTTTGTAACATAGGAAGAAACACACAGAGAAAACACATGTGGATATGAGGAAGACATGATAACTCCACACAGAATTCAACCACAACCCATGAATGCAGAGACAACAACATTAATGATCATGTCAGAGTCCCACCCTAGGAAGTTTATGTTATAGCCCATTACCTTTAAAAGATACACACAAGATGCTAAGCACACAGATTGCACAAGCCATAATCAGATAATTCATTATAGTAGATGAAAAGATGAATTTCCAACATGCAGAAATTGTTGCAAAAACTTAAACAGTGACTTTAACATCCAAATCCCAATATACCTCTGGAGGCAATATATTGTTTTGAATGCACAAGGAATGGAGCTAATCTGAAATGTTTTTATATGCCATGAGATAAGTGACTAATGTCTGTTTGTTAGCACAGTTCAATGTTCAAACTGAAAAGCTACTGAGGGCTACTGATCTTAAATTGTTAATTGCAATGTTCATCTGCTTTTCCCAATACAAAGAGGCACTTGATTAAGATGTTTTAAGGGGATATTATATTAAATCTTAGGTATTAATGTATTCTAATATAATGAAAGCACAAAATCACTAAAATATTTTGATATAGGTTATACAGTATATATACTATATACGGTCATCCAAACCCAGTTGGAGGGATGGAAATTAGGTGGTAAAAAATCCCTGTTGCTTTAAATAATAAATAATGTTTAATCAACTGAGTATTGATTTTTTTCATATAAATCTTATATAATAAAACACTTCATGTACACACTGATGATGCACACATCATCACACACTGATGAAAGGGAAATACTATGGACATATACATATACTTTTTTTCTAAACTGAAAAAAACATTTCATAGTAATAATTCTAAGTAACAACAAATATCATTCCTGCTTACAGATGCTATACAAAGTAAATTACACAATTGTATTACATATGAAATGGACACTGGAAAGAGATACGAACAATACAAATTAATGTACCTGAACCTAAAGAGCATAAGGAGGTGATAAGAATTTTAATAAAAAAATGCCATATGGGTAATACTTAAAGAAGAGCAGTTAACATCTCACTGTATTGCATGGCAATGATGGGAGAACCAACCCTGCTCATCTCCCAAAATGTAACTTATTCATAATTCATCTTGGATAATCTGTCTTTTATTGCGATCAAACTTTGTCTTAATAATAATGTACTTACAGCATTATACACATTGTTAAGCGTGTTATTATCAAGTGCTTTGAGTTCTCTGTGGTGTAACAATAGTGTTATTTTGTACCTCTACCATGTTATAAAATAATTCAGGAACATGATTCCTAGGGCACTGAAAACCTTTCCAAAGTCATTTTAACTCCTTGTTCTTTTTAATTTTTATACTCATAGCTGCACTCACATTGCCAATTAAAATGGGAAGGAACAGAAACAAAATTCCTAAGAGCACAGCATGTGAGTCCTATTCTCAGTAGGCTACATCTAATTCACACTATTCACTATTTCTGATATTTACTGCATAACACAGTGAAAAACAAAAACAGGTCTGATTTTTTTTCAAAGCAAGACACAGCTTTGGTCATCCTTTCAGCTGCTCAGTCACTCACTGGACTTGGAAAGTGAACATGATTACTATGAATATTTTTATTATTCCAGATTGAGATAGTTTCTTAGTAAGCACTCAGTGCCTACTCCTGTAGTTTACATCACACACATCTTGGCTCACCATTTAACTATACTATAAAACATTGTTTGATGAGAAGCAGTAGCATAGAAGCATAATTCCATTCTGGAATCACAAACATAGATGAGAAAAAACATTTTATATTGTAAATCACTTTTAAAGGGCCAAACAAAAATGTAATTACAATTACAATGGTAAATAGGAGTTTACAATCTACTTAAAGAGAGCAACAATTTTGCATTTTTGTTGAAGGCCTGCTTTTGACTGGCACAAAAAGAACCCAACAATCATATATGGTTTCTAGTATATGAACTTTCTGCATGTCAATAAAATGTGAATAGGCATTTAACTGTTGCAAAAATACATTTTGAAGTTACCAAGAATGCTTCTCATCTTAATATTGCTGAACCATAGCCCGTATACTGAAGTCTGACCACATACTCATACAGATTAAGGATTCAAACATAAAATATAAATATCTGTATGTGCAAAACAGACGTTTCAGGCCCAATCGGAAGTCACGATATACAGTATGCATGGTATAATCATCAGCAATTTACTCATACTGTTCAGTAGTTTTCTTTTAATATACCAGTTTTGCTTATAGTTGATACAGCTCAGTTTGGGTCAAATGTCTAAGACCATGGCACAATAGTTTAAATTATTCAAAATGAACAGTTTAGCATTATATAGATGCTTATTCCCAAAAAGACTGGAAAGAGTAAGGCTGTGTTAGAAATGAGACCTCTGATTTAGTTTAAAAGCAATACTCCACAAAAAGAAAGATTAAGTAGAAAGACACATTCACACATCCTGTATTAATTATATATGATCTACAAGCATACTTTTTATACAGCTCCCCAAAGAACAAAATAATCAGTCCACTTTTGAAGCTTTTAATTTAATATACATACCTATCTTATAATATACATACCTATCTTATTTGATCACTATACTACAATCTAGGTTAGGATGAGCTGTGGGATTAATAACTGTGAGGTACTTTATGAATTACATCACCCAATTTGGTAGAACACAATCACGCCCTGGATACTTTCTTTCTGTTTTCAGACAGATTTTCAGTTATAGACAAAAGAAAAGTGTTAAATACATCATGTACAATTTAAAAAAATAGGAAAAAATAATTAAAATATTTCTGGTCATTTGTGTGTTGATACAGAAGATTATCAACACTGTAAAGAGCATGCAGTATATAATCATTACAAAATGATGGTTCTAGTGTTTATATTTATTTATAAAATCTTTAGAAATCCTTGTGCCCTGTTGACAAAAAACAAGAATAGACATGCTGAGAGCCTGACCACATAAATGGAAAGCTTAAGAATACAAACCAAAAAACAAGAAAAAATTAAGAAACATGTTAACTAATCAACATATTGAATGTATATGTTTGAATGTGAATAAGTTAATACTACTTTCATCACATTCAGTTTAAAAACTGAGAAACTACAATATTAAAATAATACATAATATGAAAAACAAACAACTGAAACCTGGAGATCTTCTGAGGTTTATTCTCCAGATATCTTTTCTGTTTTTATTTCTTCTCTGTGGAACACACCCTTGTGAGTGAAATCTTTCTTCACTATGTGTACTTTGTAGCAGCCAAATATTGTTAAAAGTATAGAACTCTGCAAATCGATTAGAAGATACAGACTGCAAAAGGTAATTTAAACAAATGTCAGAGTCAACTACGCTGAGTTATATAAATGGGTTCTACAATTTGACCCAACATTTCTAGAAAACAGCAGAATACTTGTGGGAGAAGCACAATAATTAATTGAATATAAAATGCACCATTCTTCTGAACTCCCAAAATCCTTTCTGTAAGTTGTATCCATAGATAAACATTAGCAAGGAAGAACATTTGAGATAATACTAGAAGCTCCTTCCTGGAAAGCATCCTGATTTATTGTGCTTGTAATGTCTCATGACATGGTGAGCCCAAATGTCATTGTTTCATTCTGCTGGCATCATTCAACCGGCATCATTCAACCAACTGTAACAAGTACAAGACAAGGACTTGCATCAGGCACAATTAGTGGTTTCCTGCATTCATGCAGGCAATCTTAGCTACAAGGACAAAAAAACTGCTTGTGGGTAGTTAATATAACTTATTGATCTTTTCTAACGCCAAGGGAGTCACTAGGATATTAAAATTATCTGTAGATAGAATCAGTGCTTTTAAATCAACAGTTTAATACATGGGACCTAGTGTTAAGTACTTACTGCTTTACATATTTTGTCTATTTTAGGGCTTCTGTTGATCATGGAGTATTTTAATATGAATTAAGCTATTGAATTAGCCTACTAACAAAATTATGATATACCAGTTTCTGTATAATACACCTATGCATTTTTAAAAATACTTTATCCAGTACAGGTCACAGAGGAGCCAGAGCCTAACCCAGCAAGCTACAGGCACAAGGTGAATCTGTATAATCATTAAAGAAAAACAGAAACCGATAGGATAGATACCCAATAAGAGTTATGTTACAATATCAGCTTGAGAACCTTCATGAAATCTTAACATTATGCTAGTATTAGCCATAAAATTCAAATTCATCTTTTGATAACATTAATCAGTGCTTTATCGACATAATCTGTAAAGTCTTGCTGATAGGTAGAGCAGAGTTTCGGGACACAGTGAATGGATTCTCTTAACAGAATACTGAAGGCTGCACTTGAGTATATTGTAAGAGGACCTTGTTCTGGGTGCTCCTGGAGAACCAACAGTGCTTTCACATTTAACTTTGATTGCAATGCATTTTTTCGTAGCCAAGCCAAAGAAAGGATGGAAAACTAGAATTATATTTCTAGGCAGGTAGGTAGAAGGTTAGGTCCCCTATTATATTTCTAATTATTTTATAATTAATTACATTTAAAATTATAGAAATAGCTTATATCCTTTCTTAGGTTCTGAATTTATATCATAATCCAAAATATGGAAGCAAATATGGAGTATAAATATATAAATATGGAAGCATCATCTTTCAGGTATGCACCTTCACACACATTCTGAAACAAAGCAATGCAGAATAATGATCAAATAAATGGTATCAAAAAAGTAAAATAAACTTCTCCCATCAACAAAACTGTTGACCCTGACTGTTGCTGAAAAGCTGGTCAACACATTAGTCTTAGAACTGATTACTGCAATGTCCTGCCTGTTGAGGTATCTAAATCCACACTGAATTAACTTCAGTGCGGTAAGTCCAGGTCGCATGTAAGTGATCAAATTATTATTATTATTATTATTATTATTATTATTATTGCCCTTGAGTTCTTGCACTGGTTTACTATAAAATCCTCAAGCTCACTTATAAGGCTCTTCAGGGTTTAGCACCTCAGCACTTATCTGTCTTATACTATGTCCTACCCCCATCTTGCAACAATTGTTTGTTTTACTCTGGTTTTCTAAATGAACCGCAAGCTCATATGGGTGACAGGGCTATTTCTTGCTACTCCTCTCAACTTTGGCATTTGATCTTCAAATCCAGACTCAAAACCTAGTCAAGTAAAGGGCTTTTACTTTCTGCTCCTCGCTTCTTCTTCTGCATTCTAAACCATTGTTTTTAATTTTGCTGATTAATTGCTTCATAACATTTTTTTCTCAATGTAAAACACTTTGAGAAGTTATTTTTAAAGGTGCTGTATAAAATAAAGTTTATTATTATTAACTATTACATCTTGATTGCACTACTCAAGACCTTTTTATATAAAAACAACAATGGTTGTGTTTAAGGTGTTTGCCTAGCTGCAGGTGGTTTAAAAGGCAGGTAAACCCATTCATCACAGGGCTTTTCTGGTGATTTACTCTGGTTAATTAAGTTCATGGTAAATCATTAGAGCCTTCAACAGCCATATTACAAACTCAGACAGGAGAGCAAGGAAAGGAAGACAGGGAGAGGAGAGTACACAGAGTGAAGGCACATCTTCACCTTTCTCTTCCTCTAAGCTTGTGGTCTTGCAAGAATATCTTTCTCTGATCAGTCTTGGACACCAGTTTTTGGTTAAGTAATCTGAATTTATTTTAAAGAGCCTGCTCACTGATTTATTTTAAGAAATTCTGAGTCCCTATATTGTGAAAACCTCAGACAAAAAAAAAGGTCTCTCCTAACTGGTGATGCTGTTGTAGAGTGGAGACATCAATTCCCATTTAGTTTTGGCCATCTGTGTTGTATGAAGTGACATGTACAGTAGTTCTGTTTAGGAGCCATTTTATAGCCATTTATTTTGGCATGTTCAGGAGTTTAATTTTGTTGTTTAGGTTTACAGATTACAGGAGAAGAATTCTGCTTTTTTAGGTCTGTAGGACAAAGACCTCAGTACCACATTAATTTCTACATACAGTATGAATTTGTGTTTAATGTTGTTAGTTGTGCAATTGCGCTACTTTAATTTGTCTTGTAAGGTTTTGACTTTTATTAATTACTCCATCACCAGAACTGTGCTATACAATAATAGAACTCATGTGTCATGTCTCATGTGCCTTATTTTTACCTTAAACTCAGGTTATTATCCTGACACGACAAGTTTTGTAGTAATATAAAACACTTATTCTGCTAACACAGAAGACTAAGAAAAGAAAAGCAGAACAGCCTTCGAAAAGTGTTTCGAGTGTGAAAGGATTTGACTGGAATCTGATTATTATTATCTGATTATAAGTTAAATGTCTATATTTAGCAAAACTATTGTTATTCTGTTATATCAGTGCTTCTATGGCTTTAACTAAGCACATCCAGTGTAGTGTGTGTGCACTTTCATAGTATGGAATATGCAATGGAAGAAAATCAGCCAATGACAGCCAAGTATCTTTTTGAATGAAGAATACATTTCTTACAGTAACACTGTTTTCATGGAATGAAAAATAAAACTTTCAAGAAATGGTTGGATCCTAGGATCAACTAGTTACCGTACTAACTACCTATAACAGCACAGATTATTATTACTCTTAGAATTAATATTTTTTTCTAATAATCTTTCGATTGCCTTGAATAATGAAAAATAAACCTGACAGAGCTTGGCTCCTCTACTTTAAGCATAAGAAATGTGATTGATATGGGCCTACCTCACAAGCAACATGTCCAGACTTTAAAACAAACCAGTAAATCATAAATTGGGCCCCTCTCTGATGCGTCCAATATTGATATCTCATAGTCTCCTACCACACACTCCAGCTCCTACCCTGGAGGTCACCTGTCAAGCATTCAATGATGACCAACCTATCGGGAACCTGTGGGGTGGGGAACGACGCTACATCTCATGAATTTATACGATTACTCACAACGATTACAGATTCAAATAATAGTAGGGTCTTGACACTCATGAGAGTTCAGGGCAGAGAATCACAAATAGCTAAATTCACATATAACCAAGTCCACCCCTCTACTGTAGCATAATTTACTACAGTATACATGGTTAAAAAATATAAGTAACTCTTTCTTATAAGATAAAGTATTTATGTATTGGCTTTAAGATAATTAAAGTGATAATGATAATGACAATGAAGAACATGAATCCCTCCTCTGCATCCAGCAGATGCCTTGTCTTTGTCTCTCTGTCTTGCATGCCTTACTGTAATGAAAAGGGCAATAATACTGTCAGTGAGCCTATAAAGTCATCTCCAAATTGGAGCGTTCATTACAAGAAATAAAAACAGGTAAAAAATAGCTAAATTCATCCCATCCTTGTCTATTTTGCTGCAAATCTGAATGTTGCTCTTAACAACTTTCTGTTTCATCCCTTGTGCTCTTCTTCCATCTAAGACCCTATCAGTAGGACTGAATTACAAATAAATGAATTCACAAATGTTAAATTCTCTGATGTCAAGACCCTATTGTAATAATAATAATTCCGTACACTTATATAGCGCTTTTCAGGACACTCCACTCAAAGCGCTTTACAGGTAATGGGGTCTCCCCTCCACCACCACCAATGTGCAGCATCCACCTGGATGATGCGACGGCAGCCATAGTGCACCAGAACGCTCACCACACATCAGCCATCAGTGGGGAGGAGAACAGAGTAATGAAGCTAATTCATAGATAGGGATTATTAGGAGGCCATGAGAATTTTGGCCAGGACACCGGGGGTTACACCCCTACTGTTTTCGAGAAATGCCCTGGGATCTTCAATGACCACAGAGAGTCAGGACCTCGGTTTTACGTCTCATTCGAAGGACGGCGCCTGTTTACAATATAGTTTCCCCATCACTATACTGTGGCATTAGGACCCACATGGACCGCAGGGTGAGCACCTCCTGCTGGCCCCACTAACACCTCTTCCACCAGCAACCTTAGTTTTTCCCAGGAGGTCCCCCATCCAGGTACTGACCAGGCTCTCACCTGCATAGCTTCAGTGGGTTGCCTGTTGTGAGTTGCAGTGTGATATGGCTGCTGGCTATTGTAATTAAATACTATGCTAACAGTTTTTATTTATAGTAAATACTAGTCTACTGACAAACTAAATAAGCAATGGATAACTTCAAACACTTCTGTATAGTTTCATGACCAAAGATAGATGAAGCAGAAAAAATCTGAAAGTTTATAAAATGCCACACATAAATGTCACAATCAAAATTTTGTAGTTACCCATTTTATTTTCTCTTCAAACTGGTCCCTGAAAAACATTTTACTAGCAGGTATAATGTTATCTGTACATTCTTAAAGTTTTGCATATATTACTGAAGTTCATCCATCCAAATCCAATTTTATCTGGCAATGCATTTTCTGAATTTCATTATTAAAATCCAGAAAAGTTCTGGAACTTCAAATAAATTATTGCAAACATGAGCTATTTTACATTTCAGTCCATATAAAGAGAAAAACAATTTTAGAACAAGATGTAATATAGATTGAACTTTCCAGGTTCTGAAAGGCTGACAGTATTTCTTTTTCAACTCCAAATGGAGTTTATAACAAAATTGGGGAGGGATAACAACAGCCACGCTCAATTGACTAAGCTGTCAGTAATTAGCAATCACTCCCATCATCCTTCCTCCACCAAACGCTATAAATACCAATGTGATTTCCTACTCTCCCTCGCGTACGGCATTTTCATGTTCGGATGCATCTTTCGCATTGCACAAGCCCGTGCTATTTACTCTGGCGTTTTGATTGCCTACAGATCTTAAGTTTCCTGCTCCGACAAAGAACCTTTGGCAGCACAGAGGATTCACCTACACTCCTCGAGCAGCCCGTTCCTCCTGCTTTTCATTCCAGCATCTTGTCGCCTCTATCCCCTGCCTTCCTACCAACAGCGCTCAACTCCGGTCAGCTCTCACAGGATTCAGCTCCTCGCCGAAGTTTACATTCTGGAATTATCCCTCATCACAAATCCAGCTCTCCTTCCTGTGCGGCAAATTCTTCAAGCAGCCCCTGCCTCACACTGCAGTTTCGTATATCCGTTCTTCCTTTCCCTGGATCGTCTCCCACGATTACAGACTGGGCTGTGGCATGCCTTCAGATTACGGTGTTTGGTTTAAAGAAATGCTTCCAAAAAGTTCTGTTTCCCTCTGCTGACGTCACCTGCGCCGCTGTTCCCCAGCCTATGCCAGGACTCTTACGCTGCAGTAGCAGACCTCTGGGTCTCCCCGCTCAGCTTCGAATCCTGACGACTGCAGCACCCCATCATCGTCGTCATGTGCCTGCATAACGAAGGAGAAGCACGGCTTGGCCATACAAAAAAAAAAAGGCAAAGAGAGAAAATATGAAGAAAGAATGAAATCTGAATATGCAAGAAGAGAAAAAGAAGCCAGGCTGCCCATGCCTTTGCCCGTCGTCTTCCGTTATCTCGTCCTGCTACATCTTTGTCTGTGACTCTTTAACCAACTCGCCTTTACTGGGCAACTTCACCCTGCTCTATACCCACTGAGTATAGTAGGTATAAGCCCTGTGCCACTGAGTTTAAGGTCAAGGCCCACACCCACCCACCCCCTCTATTTTTCATTTCTGCCTCTCCTCTGTCTCTCCATCTGGCGTCCTACGTGGCCCAAGTTCCACTTTCTTGGTGCCTTCGGCCCCAGTTTCCTCTCTTTCGGCTCCTGCTGCCGTCCCTACGGCCCCCAGTCCATCCAGCAAGCTACCTCCAGTACAGCCAGCAGGTAGCCCGCACCCTTCCCCACCTCCTGGCATCAAAAATGACTCAATAGCCCCCTCCGCTCTTCCTCCAGTCAGCAGTTGTCCTGTGTCTTGCATCCCTATCCCCTTGCATGTCTCTTGCATGAGTCTCACTGTCTCTGCATAGACGGTACTAAGATGCTGCCTACACCATTCAATCAATATTCCCATTTGCTGCACCAATCTCAGCCAGAAACTGCAGATTTTCTCGTTCTCCGCGTACCACTTTTCAACATCTACAGGTCATGCCTTTCACATGACCGAGACTTGCCTTTGCCAACCTGTCATTCAAAACACAAAGCATTTGATTATCCAGTTGCTTCTCCTGTTAAAACAATATACTGTAGGCTGATCTCAGCAAATGCACATTCACCGCCACATTTACAAATCTCCTTGGGCTTATTCCTCCTGTCTCGGCTGCTACTGCGGCCATCTCCTCGGCCCCAGGTCTGTCTGGCGTCCTACCTCCAGCCCAGTCAGCAGCTGTCTTACGTCCCTATCCCCAGGGATCAATTTAGCCCTGAGCTCATTCCTCTTGTCTACGCTGCTACTGCGGTCATCTCCTCGGCCCCCGGGTCTGTCTGTTGTCCTATCTCCGGCCCAGTCACCAGTCATCCTGTGTCTCTTTTCCCTACCCCCGGCGTTCAATTTAGCCCCGGGTCTATTCGTCTTGTCCCTCTGCTAGTCAGCAGCCGTCATGTGTCTCGCGTTCCTGTCTCGTTTGTGTTTCATTTCCTGTCCTGTTCAGCTCTGCTGCTAACAGCACCACCTCCTGAATGTTCATACTGGTAACTCCTATGTCTTGCGTCCCCATCTCGACTTTGTGTTTATTCCTCTTGTCCTTTTCTGCTACTGGTACCACCTTATCGATATTTAAGGTAAGTCCTTCGTCCCTCATGTCCCTGTTTCATGCGTGTCCTTTTCCCCTATGTCCAATCTGCCCCTGCTTTGTACGCTTCCCCATCCCCGACATCAAGTTTGGGCTCCAGGTTCATTTCTCTTGTCCTCTGCTGCTACTGACACCACGTCCACAGCCCCAGGTCCATCCGGCATCCTATCCCGCTCAGTCAGCAATCGCTCTATGTCTCGTGTCCCTGTCTCGTCGCGTCTTTATCCCCCTTCTCCAATTCGGCCTGTCTCATCCCTCCAGTCCTCCGTTTCTACCAAAGCCACCCCCTCGACATCTGTACCAGTAAGTCCCACGCCTCCTGCCCCTGTCTTGTTCGTGTTTCTATCCCCGGCGTCCGATCCGACCCCGGGTCCATTTCTCTTCCTCTTGTCCTCTGCTGCTGCCGCTGCCTCCTCAGCCCTGGGTCTAACCAGCTTACTACCTCTGGCTACTCAGCAATCATCCCTCGACTCCAGTCTATATCCCCGACGTCCAATTCAACCCCGGAATAATTTCTCCCAGTCTGCACTGCTACTTCTCGGCTCCAGCAGTACTCTCACTTCACGTACTATTCGTACACATAAAATCCAAGCCACTTCCGGGTCTAGTTACAGTACTACAGCCGGAGTCTGGAGCTAATTAAAAATGCCTAGCTGCCCGGAGGGGGGGCATCCATTGGGTCGGGACCCCCAGAGGTTTATTTTCTCACAACGGGAGTTTTTGTTTTCCTCTCCACAGTTCCTACATGGATCTGTCGAAAGACCAACAATGCTCGCCATCCAGTTCCAGAGTCCATAAGAGTCCCCGCAGTTAGTTCCTTACGCTTAATGTATCGCCAGATAGCAAAAGGGTTACTTGCCAAAAGGTTTACACGCCTCAGCATTTCCTTTAAGCCGGCCACTCCGTTTGTCCAGGAGACCCTCATCAAAGTCGATGGCTATAAAAGGCCGAGTCACTGCTGTTTACCTCCATCTCTCCTCCTAATCACCATACGACTCAAGTGCAGGAGTCTCCAATTTCCATTGCTGCTTATGGGGTCACAATCGGAAACATGGGCCTGTATCCATTCAGATAACATCACCCCCACTAAACCAATTCAATAATACCAGCGATTTTCTTTCCCATTCACAAAGAGCCTACATCCTAACAAGATCTTGATCTGGTTTATCATCATTTAGACCCTGTGATCCTCTGAATTCCCCTCCGTCAACACCTCAACGCGTACCTATAATAAGCAACTCGCCTAGGCCAACGGAAGCCTACTTCCCTACAGTAAACCTATACAGAACGCGAACAAGCACTCCAACTGTTCTACTGCCGCAACAATCCATGGGTCACAGATCACACCTTCTCACCTTCTTCAGGCTCTTTCAAATTCTGCATCGGTGGTCTGGAGTCGCGCTTGGTTCTTTTTGGGGGTCCTGGCCTCCTTGTCCTATGGCCAGGAGGTCGGCCCTTAGACAAGCGGGTTAAGCCAATATCCACTCCATAATAGTTCATCACGCTTTGATCTTGGGTGTTGTCATTCCTAATGAAATGGAGTTTATAACGAAAGTTCGGGAGGGATGACAACAACCACGCTCAATCGTACTCAGCTGTCCATCATTAGCAAACGCTCCCGTCATCCTTCCTCCACCAAACGCTATAAATACCAATGTGATTTCCTACTCTCCCTCGCATACGACTTTTGCATCCCACCTCCACCCCAACTCCACCTCTGCACCTACCCCTTGGTTACCCTGCGTGGGGGTTCTGGCCTCCTTGTTCTACGGCCAGGAGGTCGACCCTCAGCCAAGTGGGTTAAGCCAATATCCACTCCATAATAGTTCATCATGCTTTGATCTTGGGTGTTGTCATTCCCAAGGGTGAGCTAGTGAATGACGTGGGTGAGCTAGTGAGAATGGGTGAGCTAGTGAGAATATTGTTATCCCTGCATAATATTTAACTTTTGCCAAAAAGTATTGCCTTACCTGTACAAAACTGGAAAGGGTAATAAACTCATAAACCAAGGAAAAAGAGTGTAATTTCACAATGAAAAGTAAAAAGAAGAAAACATGTTAGGGTTGTGGAGCCTTCTTCATGTGTGTAAATACATAGGCTAACCAGTTCATAAAATCCATGATGGATGTTCACATATTGTCAATACCATAGTTTTAATTACAGAGAATGTGTGTTCAGCAACAGATGGAAGAAGATAGTCTATTTGAAGCTAAGCAGGTGTGAGCCTGGTCAGTACCTGGATGGGAGACCTCCTGGGAAAAACTAAGGTTGCTGCTGGAAGAGGTGTTAGTGGGGCCAGCGGGGGGCGCTCACCCTGCGGTCCATGTGGGTCCTAATGCCCCAGTATAGTGACGGGGACACTATACTGTAAACAGGCGCCGTCCTTCGGATGAGACGTAAAACCGAGGTCCTGACTCTCTGTGGTCATTAAAAATCCCAGGGCGCTTCTCGAAAAGAGTAGGGGTGTAACCCCGGTGTCCTGGCCAAATTTCCAATTGGCCCTTACTAATCATGGCCTCCTAATAATCCCCCTCTATGAATTGGCTACATTACTCTGCTCTCCTCCCCACTGATAGCTGATGTGTGGTGAGCGTTCTGGCGCACTATGGCTGCCGTCGCATCATCCAGGTGGATGCTGCACATTGGTGGTGGTGGAGGGGAGTCCCCATTACCTGTAAAGCGCTTTGAGTGGAGTGTCCAGAAAAGCGCTATATAAGTGTAAGCAATTATTATTATTATTATTATTATTATTATTATTATTATTATTATTATTTCAAGCACAAAGATATGATATATCTAATACCACCATGTTTTAGGTTAAAAGAGCTTCACTTGTGAATATTATATCATTGTTTATAACAAGAACTGCAGGTGTGACGATCATGTGTTTGTTGGAAGAGCTGGTATCACAAAGAAAACACAATACTGTTGGCAGGGGCCAGCCACAGAAAACATGTCTATATAAATGTATTTAATTATTACACATGGACATCTGGCACCAATGAGTGCAATGAGTTGTATAACTTTTCTGTTTTTTGTGAATGTGAATACATGAAGTATAATAGTAAACGGTGTGGTAATGATTCACTTTGCTTTCTATGATCACTATATCACTGATCATGTCCCTTTGTCCACAGTTAATGACCCTTAAAGACAGTAGAGAACATGTCAATCTCGTATCTTTTTGCCTGACATCTCTAAAATCTTCATTACGTTCCATTAAGATAATATTAGGTAACACACACATGCTGTATGTACTCAGGCATATAATCAATCAAGTAAAATAATACAGAGGAAACAAACTGTGCAAACCCATTAAAAATATTCCAGCTGTCACTTGGTAGCTATAATTATGTTGTCTCAAACCCCCACAATGTACAGCACTATTTTTTTCAAGGGCCTGTGCTGTTTAAGCTTTTTATATATATATATGGATTGTTCATTTTAAATCTCACAGTCGTTCGCAAAAACATTTAATTTTTATTGTACTTGTTCTTAGAATGTAGAGGGTGATAGCGGCCAGCTGCTTTCTTCAGAATACATGCTAAAGCTCTTTGTGCTTTATTATGTAAATCTATAGCATCAGACACCAACTTCACTGGAAAATACGCCTTCACAGCAAACATGTCAGCCTACAAAATGTAGAAGGTATGCTACAAATAAGCGTCATAACATCCTGTGATACATGATGTTCCATATTTTGAAAGAAAGTTACATTCAATTCATGCAGCTTTTAAGCTACTTAAATGTTTCTACTAAAACGGTATCACTCCCTTCCCACCTTATCATTCAAAATCTACATTTTATTAAGAATGTTTTAGTATAGAGATTGGCAGCTAACAGATTCCTATTCTTGTATAAATTTAAGGTGAGCACAGAATATCCTACACATGTATGTACATGTTATTTTCTCTTATGAAAATAACATACTGTATAGATAACCTATACGTTTATACAGAAAGAGTTTCTATAGAAAACTATGATTTTTTCATAAGGACACCTTGTTTGTGCCAGCTTTTACCATGCACCACTTTAGATTGAATATTAAAAAGCAGAAAAAAATACATATACAGTAAATATTACTTCCCCTCTACGACAAAATACATACCACTCTTCAAAAGCTAACTAGGATTTATTATTAAACACTGCAACCCAAATAAATCTGAAATATAACCAGACTGGGAGAACCAAAAAGTAAATAGATCAAGTTTTCCATACCTGCCTTCAATTTAATATTTATTTTAACAACATTACAAAACAATAATTATAAGGGACTGGTGAATCCTAGATTGCCTTAAACTACTTATTGTGACTTCCAATGCTTAACTATGTTTGTGTGCCAGCTCTTTTACAGTACGAGAAAAACACAGTCATTAAACAGAGGTTGCAACAGTTTTCTGCTGTCTCTAAAGAACAAGGACTTGGGTTCCTTGTGCTAATCAATACACCTAGACAAAATATTTCCCATTAAATTAACTGGTTTTGTTCATTTTCGCAGATTGAAAAAATATGGCTCATGTTCAGCAGCAGTTTTGTTTCCATTCTATACACCTTAATATGCAAACAAAGGAATCATAGTTTTAAGACAGAAGATAACATTTACTTTCCAAATTTCCAATGTTGTTGACGCCATAGCACAGTCTCTTACCACATAGTCTTCAAGACCAGTTGGGTGTTCTCAAAGTCGGCACTTGGCTTTTGTTTTGATTTCCACTGGTGTCCTTCACACAGAGGGCAAATCTTCAAAACTGGGCCAAGGTCCTTGAGTTAAGCAGCAAAGCATACAGTGGAGGCAATGTCATTGAGACTATATATTCTCACACTTACGCTGAGGATAGTTCTCCTCACCCTTGTAGTGTGTAGTGGGTTCTACATGCTGGATGCTGTTAGTGAAATGCTTCAACTTGGTCTTAGGAACTCAAGTGTCTGTTTCCAAATCTTTGCAGTCAATACTAAAGCCATCAAGACTGCTTCTTAACTATTCAAGCGGTGGTCCAATCTAGGAAGGTCACTTTGACAGGAAACAGAGTATATAGTTAAGTAATCAGGACAGTCAAGGAGAGGTTAGAAAATCAAGCTCTCAGAAGGCTTATAGTGAGATTGAAACAGCACTGAAGGAACAATAAGGGTATATAATCCACAGTGAAGGGGATTTGTGTCTGTTGAGGCAAAATGATGTACAGCAGCTCCAGCAATCCCAAGTTCAGGAGCTGGGCTGACCTGTCTGAGCCCCTATGTTTTTTGTATAAGTTCTCTTATGTCATAAGAACATAAGAAAGTAAGAAAGGTTACAAATGAGAGTAGGTTCTCAGTTTTAAACAAGCTTCCATGTAGTTTACACTCTGTCCTATGATTTGTCTATCGCTGTTTATTCTGAAGAAATCCGCTGAGTTCACTTTGTCAGTCCCTTTGAGGACTTTCAATATTGCAGTCAGTGACAACAAGGCATGTCCCCCATTAGTGATAACTAAGGAACCATATTTATCTGGCACAGGTACAGGTGTGAAAGTTATGCTGGGCATTCACGCAATTAATCATTCAGCTGTATATGCTACACTGACTGTAATCCAAACGTACAGCACTACTATAACAAACAACTTTATTATGCCTTGCAAAACCATTTGTTAAGACTTTTGATATGCCACATTAAATTAATATACTTTTCATGTCATACAGTCTTTTAAGTAGTCGTAAAAGAATATTTCTCAAACAGCAAAAGAATGACAATATCTGTTTTAGTTTTGTCAGACTAATAGCAGTGCTAATACTAAATTCTGCTTCTTCATTTCAACTTCAACTGAGAGCCTGCTAGCATAGATGTGTCTTTATCTTTCAGAGAAGCAATCAGTAGCACCATGGCTCTGCGGCATCGTGTTTCCAAAAGAATATAAAGGGTTTCCAAGAGGCCTGTGATGCATGTTTTGAACTCCAACATAACAGCCCACCACTGTTAACAATTTCTTGCCCCTTGTGCACTATACTATAACACAATACATGAATTGGTAAGCTACAAAAAGTGGTGTGGTGAGAGACACATTATTTAGCATAAACCGGTTAGTGTTTAGCTTTTAGATACCATTAGCTAAAAATTACAAAGAAACCTAATATTATAGCCTGTCTACAGTATATTTGAAAAAAAATTGTGAATTAACTTATTTTCGAAAAATAACGAACAAAATAATTTTAAATTTGCACCTGGCATAGACGCACGCACCTGCGAAGCATCAGAAGCAAGACTTTAAGACTTTATCAGAAGCAAGAAATCATAGTACTTAGTTGATTAAATAGATTGTTTCCAAACTGAGATGATTAACTTTTTGCTCTCATAAACATTAAGCCTTCATATATTTCCTTCAATACCTATAGCTCTTTAACAGCAACCAGAGGCTGTAAGAAAAAGATGTCATCAAACTTTTGTTTAATCGGGTCATTTCCACAATGGAATGCAAACATCTTCAAAACACAATGAGAATTAATTTATAGATGTTAAATATTAACATATGCTAAAAACACATATGACATTTAAATATGTCAGTGCTACAAAGAAGATATTTTTTTATTTTATCCATGTAGTGTACAGCACTTAATAATCAATGACAGTGAAAACTTATTTTAAGAGTATAATTAACAAAATTAGGTTACTTGCAATCTTTCTTTGTATGTTTTACTGTACTGTACATGTGCAAATGTTATCATTCCCTGGAAAACTGTTTAAGTACAAACAAAAAAGTAGACATTTATCTTAACTCTTACAAAATCAAAAATTAAATAAGAAAATAAATTGCAATTAAGTATTCAGAAATTATAAGACATCTACACTAAACTGTTTAACATTAAGTGAATTTAGACAGTTTCAAGAGTGAACATTTAAAAAAAAACATTCTACAAAGGGTTGCAATCTTAGTCATGAACTGTGAATTCTTCTGAAATTGTAAGCGCTACTCTTGAGAAAAGACTTCTGGGACTACAGAATGTGCTTACTTCACACCATCATTTTCATAAATATAATTGGATAATGCCGAGAAAACAGTAAAGCTGCCTTTTTATGGAAATATCATACAAAAGCAATATATATTCTTGAAGAAAATTAAGAGATCCTGCAATCTTTGTTTTTTTTTAATCTGAGTAATTACTTTATATTATGTCCTCTCTTGAGAAAAAAAACCCACTAGATTCAGAAGAAGTGATGGGTTAAAAGAAAAAGGATTAAAGTCAACTTTGCTTTGGAACAAATACCTAGAGTAATTTGCTACAACGTGCTGGGTTTCTAACCACTACAGCTCAAAAACAAAATGCAATTGCATGCAATTTAATATCTCTGTATGGAATTCTCATTTACTGACGGAAAGTACAAATTAAATGCAATGTTCCTTCTGCCTTTAAGTGCTTTGTTTAGTGATGCATGGGAATCATCTCAATACACTGAACACACAATGGGTTATGTTAAATTCAATTACGCTAATGATTTAACAGTCAGCATTCAGGGGAAGAGAACACATGGTTTCTACGCCCATTTTCTTTGTGATGGTGTTGTGGTGCACCAAGAACATATTAGATCAAATATGTGTTTTTAGTGAGAATACCAGCCTCCATGCAAGTCCCCTGCATAAAGGCTGCTGTAATGTGCTTTGTGATTTGTGCTTACCATGAAAAGATGCTACACAAAATATTGTTGATATCTGAGTAAGGTATTTAGATAGTGTCTTAAAAATAACATGATTCATAACCCATAATAATCCATAAAAGCTTTCATAAGAAACTTCTCATACAGTGTTGCTAGAACAACACTGTTCAAGCAGGTGTTATATTTCACTACTTGAGTAATAAAAGACTATCACTGCTGTGATATTTGGACCCTGTTTTTGCCGAAGCCATTTTGATTAAAACCTGTTGTTTATATGTTAGCTGTTGTTTTTTTAGGAAAAAGACAGGAAAAAGAAAAGTGTTTTCATAGAAACGACAAGCAGCCCCACTGGCCGAAAGAAGAAAGAAAAATACAAAAGACCTGTAACACAGCTGTGTCTGCCATTCTAGAGATTATCATAAGACCAAATATATTGGTTTCCATTACAAAAGAATAGTGTCCATCTACAGTATAGTCTGAAGATATTTGGTGCAAGTTTAAGGGTTATACTGTAAATGCTTTGGTATCTGGATAAAACATTTCCAAATCACATTATCTTACACACAAAATGCTACTGCCTCACAAAAAGTGTACATTTTCAAGCATTTGGAGCACCTTTGCAAATGAGACATTTCAAGTACCGTATGTTACATTCTATCTTACATTAATGCGAACATTTCAGAATGCCAGGAAGACTGTTTTATACATCCTGTAAAAATAAATAATACATATGACATTAGATTTTAAAAATGTAGTCCAAAATACTGTAATCATACTACACCTCATCATGCACATTGCATAAATCAAAATTATCCTGTTTGAGCACACTACCTTGACAACAAGGTCAGATAAAGAAGCCATAGTTTCAGAAGCAGGTATCCCCAACCCTTGCTGCACTGGCTGTATTGCATTGATCCATCACTGACCTAATAAGAGTTTGACCTTGTGGAATGTTATCTCATGCTTTGATGAGCTCACTCTCAATATTGGGGTTTGATGTTCACACTGAAGAACAAAACCTGACTATCTCTGGTGTCCAAGAGATATTGATCCTGATTTACCAATAAAGAGCATATAAGCTTAGTCAACCTTACTGCAGCACATGTACTATTCAGTCCACTTACAGTATACTGTAGTTGAGTCTGGTTGTGTCTGGAAGCAAGATGAATGCTGACCTGGCTGATGAGCGTGGAATTCACTCAGGTATCTTAGAAAGGTGCAGGCACTCATCCTACTGATTCTATAGGTCACGGAGTACTGTGAAAGTAGTTATGAAGGTCATTCAGAAAAATCAATCCTGGAGAGGTGTTATAAATTATGGGTGGTCCACTGTATTCACAGTTGCTATCATTTTGGGCACCTGTAATTGTCTCATGAAATAAAAACTTCAGGGGTCTGCTTCTAGGTGAGCTAGAATTTGATTCTTCTTATCCTCTGAAAAACGTGATATCACAATTATATAACCAAATATTTTCAGCCTAAAATAGTCACCTAAATAAGGTTGAAGAAAGAATTGCTCGGGCAACATGTGAAATTTGAACAAGAAATTCAAGGAATCTAGAAAAATTCTGCATCCCAGTTATTGACAAGCATTCTAATCCATTTATCACCATACGATACATACTTGTTAAACATATCTGTCCACCTGTTTGCGTTCTTTTACTGAACAGTAAAAGGTAAAACCCATGCCAGCCACAACAGCTCATCAGGCCATAACTCATCCTGATCCCTGTGGCTTTAAATGAAAGAGAGATCATACGCCTCCACCCCTGGATGGCATACCACTGCATCACACAGATTACTCCCCAGCACTGCTGGATACCACTTACACATCTGGAGACACTCGAGAAAATGAGGTAAAACACGTCAAGGGTATCAAGGGTATACAACTGCGGTATCTGTCAGCTACAAGTCCAATGACCTACCAACAACCCTATGCAGCCCCCATTCCGTGGACAAGCCCATAGAAAATTAAAGAGTCCATCTTATCTGTGTGTTTGACAAATTAAATTAATGCTTAAGAGACTGCTTCATTCAACGATTTTCTTTTTCTGACAGGTAAATTATTTAGTGTTTATAAAACACAGCCAATTAACTGAACATTCTCTTCCTTGGAAACCACTGAAGGATTGTACAAATATACTCATCATCACTGATTATTTCAGACTCTTATCATATTATGTCCAGTTATTAGTATGTCCAGTTATATATAGAATGTTTGCACTGTAACTATGGTAACATTTTTTACCTTCCCTTTCAGTAAGAGTTTTATCAAACAGAAATGTAGAAAATTCATATCCTTAACGTTTCAATGTTACTTTAAAAACCACCATACAGAGTTAATAATAGCACTGTGTAGAAACTGCACCACATATGGTGGCCATAGTTTTTTAAAGAATTTGATCAAAGATTAAAGGCAAAATGAACATTGGGATTACAGCTATTCAATATTTTCAAATTCTATAAATAAATCGTAAAAATGAACTAGTAGGGTAAAACGATATTTACAATATTTAATGGCATATTTAACCCCTTAATGTGTTTATGTTGATGTTCTTTAGGACACCTATGCTATAGAAATGCTGTGGTAATTCTACCGCTTAATCCCTTGCTCGTGATTTAACTTCACGCTTCAAGAATACTTAAGAAATGCACCCATCCAAATGCATTCATTCATCAAAAAATTATTTTGATACAATCTGGGATCTGATCAGGTCAAAACTAAGTGTCACAACACTATGCCCAATTTGGGTTAAATTCTTCAGTTTAGGTTTGGGTCTGTATTAAACTTTTGACCCGTGCAAATACATACATCAGCTATCTTGCAAACACTAGGGAATTTGAATTAGAAATATAAGGCTACAAATAGGCAGACATAAAAACTAACAGCATGTTAGCATTGTGATTGAAGAGATTCTGAAGTATACAGATATCACCAAATATCTCAACACAGTATGAAATTCATAATCTAATCTTAGAGAAGGAAGTGACTTCAGTGTGATAGAATTTCACTGTTCTGGTATTCTGAGAGGTCACTTAATTTTTTTTTTTACAGAAATTAATTTGTTACAGAGTTTGCCCATTTACTCTTAAGAATGAAGGACATGCTGTTGAGAAACCAGTGCATTTCCCTGCTCAGCAAATTCCCTGAGTCATTAATGGGTTGTCAAATTTTGTTTCCCAAGAACAGATAGGTCTTCCACCATTGTATTCTATCCCAAGCTCATAAGAATTTCCTTGTTGGATCTTTAATGTTTTTAAGACTCTTTCCTAATTTGAAAACATGTTTAATTGCAGGCTCAGTACCTGTAATGTATTTACAAACATGTATACAAACTTCGAGTTTGTCCAATTTATCGTTAACTCAACCAATGTTGGATGGACCATCAACCAGAATTACATTGTGGCTCTACAGGAACTGGTATTAATGTTCTTATAAAACCCTGAAAATTAAATCCATGATAGTCAAGCAAGCAAAAGGTTTAGAAAATTCATAATGGTCACCTTTTCAAAGTGTTTTACATGTGGAATAAAAAAAAAAAACCTTCTGATTTTAAAAATGTTGAAGTTTGCTTTGGTAAATGCTGCTCTATGAGAACCAATCACTCATGTAAAATGGACTACCGGCGTGTATTTGTCATGTTTTTATAGGGTTGTTTTACACCCATTGCAGGCACATACTGTAGCAAGTGTGTTTTGGTTTCTGCAATGTGAGATTTTGTTTGTGGTTTTTTGTTCAGCGCAAGATACAACTAAGGAGGAGAATGCTGCTAACTGGGTGTATGCCTGTTTGATTTTAAGCATGTAGTGGTTTTCAATATCCTGCCTGGTGTGGAAGGAAGGTTTTAAATGCAGACTGATCATTAGAAAAGGCGTGATTGCTTCCATTTTTCATGATTATGGTGCCTGTGAAGATGCTCCATCAGTAACATTACCTAACACTATGAAGAGGAAACTCCAGTGGCAAGAGTAACATGTAACAACGTGTGGACATGTTTAGCCAAGAATAAAATTATATATTTATTCAAACATGCACCCTGTGTGTTTGAAACTATTTAACTTGTCTAATCTTAATGAGATACTTATTCATATGAATTCATATGAATCCAAAAAAAAACTAAAATTAAATTGATAAAATTAGAATACTTTGCCAATACATTGATTGGACTGCTGTAACTGAAAAACAATTTGACTTATTTGTTAGAATAACCAAGAAGAAATAGAAAAAAAGTAGATTGCCCCCAACATAATCATAATATTAATTAGTTTAAACATGAGCAAATATGTCACGTAATGCTCTTATTTAATGGGTGTAGGTGTATTTTTTAAACTATAACATTAAAACCCATTCCATTATCTATATTGTAACTAGAACTTGTAGTTTGGGCTTACTTTTTTAAAATTTTAGCCATTCGTTGGCCTCCAAGTTATTTGAATTCATAAAGCAAATTAATATTTAATTCTACGAATTCAACAGACCCCTAAATATTGCAAATCTCAATTAACGTGCATTTCTTAGTATCGTTGAGAGTTACACTTTATGCATCGTATAATGCATGTGTATGAAGGCACAAGCTGCTTAAAAAAATATTGCAGGTTTGTCTCCGCAACTGAACCGACCAACAGCATCCTCATGAGCACTTGCACTTGCAGACTCAGGAAACTGTGGTAACAGCTCTGAAAGGGTGCAACGCTTTGAGATGTTGAGTAGTTCAGAAGAACAAGTAATACAGCTATATATTACACAGATGTCTATTTCACACAAAATAAATAAGGGAACTCTTACATTCACACGGCATGTTTTTTTTTTTATCAACCATAGGCTTAACACGTCTATAGTGAGCAGATGGTTCAATTTGCTGTAACGGGAATACAAACTCAAATAATGATGTAAGCAAATAATGATGTACAAAATCAGTGTCTCTTGTCTGATTCAGAAAGGTATTAATTTTGACGAAGGTTTTCTATCAGCTCACAGTACAGTGTTTAGATAAAGCACTTACCGTCCCAATTCAGACTCCAGCTCATAATAATCAGCCAGTGTCTCCTTGTTCGATCCGTCTATCCAGTATTCCGAAGCAGCTCCCGGTCTTGAGGAGGGCATGGTGACTTTCAGCATTCCCGGCTTTTCAAACAGATAGCCTGCTAGCGATATCTCCAGTGTGACTGAATTCCAAGATTTAATGAATTACAAACATGCAGAAAACGCCAGCCTGAGAATAAACTACGAACGGCAAATAAATACTGAATAAAAAAGGCAACCAAGACAAAAATGAATCATTAAAACGTCTGTTGTCTATCAGAACCCAATGAAAGTTAAGATAAGTATAATGAAATCAAGAAGGACTTCGTATGTCTGTCACCTTGCTGTCACACTCCTGCGCTGCTTCCCTGAATACATCGAGTTTAACAGAAGCTCTTGTGGAGGTATAGTGCAGTCTGCGTTAAGAGCTGCGTCTCTACTGGGTCTTAAAGCCGACCAAGTAAGAATGATCAAGACATTTTAAAACCGCTTAACCTTTGAAGTCACAGTGTCTCAATGTGACGTAACCTTACGTACCTCTATCACGTTTCAACACGACATAATAGTTGCACACTAATTGCAACATGCACGTTGCTGTCGCACGGAAAAACAAAACTGCTTAGGATTTTTTAAAAGTAAATTAATAGGTGAAAAGATTTACGTGTGTTTCTCCATGTCATGTGATGTCATTTGCCAAACCGCTTTATACCATACGGTGCTGCGGGAAGCCGGAGCCTACCTGGAAAGCAACGAGCGCAAGGCAGGGTACACCCTGGACGCCAGTCCATCACAGGTCAAGTGCAAGCCAATCACACAGGTGGACAATTTGGAGGCCACAGTAAAGGTCGAGGGTGAAAATTTGGCCCGGACACCAGGATAACTAAATTTTCTCCATTTAAAACATAAATCAGAAAACAAATTTTGCCTGGTCTTAATTCTGTCCGATTACAAACTTATGTTTTAAGGATAAATATAATATGAATTGATTTAAATGAGTCTGTAAAACACTCATCTCCCCAACATCAACAAAAAACATAAGAAAAATCAAGCATGTTGTTCTGATATATCATTTTAAAACGCATTTATATATTTGTTGGTCTGTTTATTGCATTCTTAAAATCACTCTAAAAAGATTTAGCTAATTTTTATTAGATGTTAAGAAATGCATGGGTTATCTTAAATCTTTACATCAGTAAGGCTGAATATGTGGTCTGTAAACAAGTTGCACCTGTGAACAAGGATGCACACACAGATGTTTAAATTATTGAAGTCATGTAAAATCCAAAACTACTTCCACCAAATTACCTCCATCTATGCAAATCTAACAGAACACTGGAACAACACTTTACCATATTTTTTGTATTTTCAAAGACAAAATGTTATAGTTCTTTTTAAATAACCACACCAATAAAGAAATTTGCACTGTCAAAACAATGCTTCTGCTATAGAAAAAGCAACTGTGTAACATAGCAAACATTACAAATAATTGTATTACAAAACATAAAAAGCACATGGCTAAATCTAATCACACAGAGATCTTAGTGTGCCCTCCCCTGGTTGTATAAGAGCAATGTAATTGTTTTTCAATTCATACAAATTCAGATTAACCAAGACAAGACAATCTAACAAGAGGTTAAAATGCTAAAAACAATTTAATTTATTTAAAAACTTGTCCCTCTTTAAATTGCAGTATGAATAATTACCTCTGCCACTGCCTAAGAAAGGTGACGCAAGGGACTGTTGCAACTACCGTACAATAGCCCTGATTCCACATGCGAGCAAAGTCCTTCTGAAGATCATACAGCAGCGTCTGCGACCAATCATTGAAGCAGAACTATCTGACTTACAAGCGGGGTTCAAACGAGGTCGTGGTACCTGTGACCATATCACAAATCTCCGGTGGATTATGGAGAAATTTCATGAACATCAGAAAAACATCTACATTTGCTTCATCAACTACAGTAAGGCATTCGACTGCATCGAACACGATAAGCTATGGAAGGCCCTGCAAGAACTGGGAGTGCCAGCACACTTGATCCAGCTGATAAGATCCTTTTATTAAGACCAAGAAGCAACTGTTCGAACACAACATGGAGACACCGAATGGTTCAAAATTGAGAAAGTGTGTGACAAGGCTGTATTCTGTCCCCTTTTCTTTTCAATCTTTACGCAGAAATGATCATGAGGAAATTAGATCTGGAAGAATCGGAAATCGGTTGAAGATTGGAGGCAGAAATATTAATAATCTCCGCTATGCTGATGATACAACATTACTGGCGGAAACGGAAGATGACCTGAAATACCTCATATTAAGAATCAAAAAGGAAAGTGAAAAGATGAGTCTCAACCTCAACATCAAAAAGACAAAGATCATGACAACAGCTGTAAATGGAGCAGTCAAAATAACCATCAATAATGAACAGATCGAATGCGTCAAGGTTTTCTGCTTCCTGGGATCCATGATCGACCGAACTGGAGACTGCAGCCCTGAAATCAGGTGATGAATTGCATTAGGCCGTAGTGCAATGCTGAGCATGCACCAAATCTGGAAGAGCAAAGACATCAGCCTCACAACCGAATGCAAAATGGTCCATGCTATTGTGTTCCCCATATCATGTATGGGTGTGAAAGCTGGACCCTGAAAAAAGCTGACAGAAAGAGGATTGATGCTTTCGAGGTATGGTGCTGGAGAAGACTGTTACGGATACCATGGACAGCAACGGTCACCAATAAAGAGGTTCTGGAGAGCATCAAGATAGAAATTTCGCTTGAGGGAAAGATCACCAGACTCCGGCTCACTTATTTTCAGTGGGTCAAGACAAGGCCACCAAAGAACACGGTGGCTCGACGCCATCAAAATGGACACTGGCTTAGGCATAGAACAGCTGAAAGCGAAAGTCCAAGACCGGAAAGCGCGGCGAGAGATGGCCTATAGAATCACCGAGAGTCGGATCCGACTGACCGGATAACATCATCATTATCATCAATAATTGCAGTGTGGTCAAGAAAGGGACTTAAATCAAAACTACCCAGAAATATCGACATTCCGCACAGTCCTGTCTGAAGTTTAGGGATTGTCTTAGAGCAGCAGGCTCCGATGACATTGTGTGGAATCATGTGCTGAAGTGGTTTCCCTGTTGATCCAGTACACATGGTTGATTATGGAGGCTCCCTGTCAGATGGCAGCAATGCTGGAATCAAATGATAGTTGATGAATGGTTCCTGGATGCACCAATAGCTTCCTACTGCAATATACCTTCCACGGCCTTAAGAGCTCTCTTTCACTGAAAAATGGCAAACCTACAATATTTGCATGCATGTAATCATCGTCTGCAAACTCACAACCGCACATTTCTAACCACACCTATTATCAACCTCTCATTCTGAGGAGGAAAGGAATACAAAACAGGAAGGTGAACTCAACATTTCCTCCAGGTATATTACAACCTCTTACTGTATGATTAATAACTAGAAAGGACAATGCACAATGCTTTCCGTTTTCTTTTAAAGGGAAGGCTATGTACCTACATAGTACATGGTACTGTGTGCACTCAAGAACCTTTTGACAATTTCCTCTTCAGCATTTGTTGAATCAGTATTTGAGGACTAATTCACATTATAAAGCCTCAGTAAGACCGCATTTTTAAATCTCAAGTAAAGCACAAGCATTGTGAAGCTCACAGAGCGCTGCCATCTCTTTAAGTTCCTGTTTAACAGAACCTGCTTTCCTACCTATCCAGCCCATTAAAAAAGGTCTCTTTAAAACCCTTCATGCCCTTTCCAACATATAAATGCCTAATGGAAGATTCATTCTCAGGACATTTGAGCCCTTTAGAATTGTAACAAGTCTCCAAACAAAATGTACATGCTATGGTGGCATAGCACATGTACAGGTGTTTGCTGATAAAAATAGTAGTTTCTGTTTTCAGAGAAATAATTGTATAAAAAATCTGAAATTACTTGCAAGTACTTGCTGGGATAACACATTCACGTTCCAGAAATTGAAGCTGGAATTTTTTTAACACAATCCTGAGAGTTGCCTATGCGAAAACAGCACATTGTAAAACTGCAGAGGCAACCAGTTATGTGTGGCTATTAACAGAGAATTACAATACTGAAAGAAAACATCAGAAAAATATTGATTTTTTTCAGGAACACAGCTGTACTTTGGAACAAAAGAACAAATCCTCTAATGTGAAATACAGCTTTAATGCTACTGCAGTAATCCAAGTACTAAACAGCTGTCACCGATTATGTAAAAGGCAGATTTATCTCCTGTTACAGCAACAATAAAAAAATGTCGAATTTTAGATTGTTTGGTGAAAATGGAAATTATCACTTTCAAGAAGTTTCACAACATTTGGATAATTGGCAAACATTATAAAAACAAAACTGTAGATTGTTTTGTGAAAAAGGGGTCAAATATGAAGCAGATAAAGAAAAGCTCTCATCAGTACAAATACGAAACTAAGGATTAACTGAAGCACAAAAGGTACAAATTTAAATTACACGTTAGAAAAAGAAATACATCGGGTGCACTGCATTAAAGTCGGATTTCTATGTTTTTTTGAATAGATAACTTTTCCAAAAATATATTACAATCAAAACTAATCCAAATTACATTAACTTTTCATGTCCATTATATAATATCACATATTGGGTTGTATATAAAACACACTCTCAATTCGATTATATAATTTTCTTATTTATATTGGGCTAAAAGGATCAATACTAACATGTAATAACATGAAAGAAGAACAACTTGCTCTGAATGGTGACTTGTACTATGAAGTAGAATAAAACATTTTTTTCATCAAATCAAATATTTTTATATGTAAAAGTCCCAGAAGAAGACATATTTAAGGAGAAATGTTGCTTTCATATCAACCTATCCAGAAATTCAGATAACCAAAATGTAATGGAAGATCAGTTTTCATACACTGATATCAATCTGCTCCTTTACTGTTCTGATTACTTAATCTCAATACGTTTATCAAATATTTGGCTATCTTCAGGCTTCATGGGGATATTACGTAGACCCTCCAACTGTTAAAACTTAAATCAGCTGAGAAAGGGCAAAAGAAGCAACAAACTCAATTAAGGTCATAGCAGGAGGATGTCACCTCATCTACTTTTAAATTCATTGTTCCCAGACTTTATCTGCCTCAAGGTGTATAGCTAACCAAAGGAATGTATGGTATTTGCAGGCTTTCCAACCAGAAACATAATTCTTTGAGGACTACAGAGGCTAAAAAGCAGTCCATAGCAAGAATACAATTTAATCTGGGAAGTTACCTAAGTGTGTGGCACTAACCAGTTCATGTCCACAAACAAGGTGTAGCGGCAATGCTTGTTAATAAGACAGAATTAAGTGTTGCTGTGCTTTCCCAAATGAGGCCCCATCTCTCTCTTCATCTCTGTGGTGCAGCCACAGAGAAACTATTCATGCAGGCTGATTTAAAGATGTTTTCTTTTGATAAGGGACAGCTCCCAAATGGGGATACACTTAGCTAAGCCTGGCTATCATGATCAATGGTCATCCATTGGCGCCTATCTGTCTAGGGAGTGCCAGATGGACATCTGGACTGCATTCCTAGGTGTCAGGAGTAAGTGACTCATATCTCAACTTGATCAACCTATCAGGGACTGGTAGGGCTGAGTAACCCACGTGGGACTCTGATGCCCATTAAACTTTCAGCCAATGAACAAGCTGAAGTTCCTCCAGGTAAAAACAGGCAACAGAGAGCCTGTAGAAGGAGCCTGTCCGAGTGCCAGAACTTTCCATTGTTCTAAGAGTCTAGAGCAGAGGTTGCCATGAGTAACCAGAGGATCCACCTGAGGTTAGCATCAGCAGCAAGCCTCGTGAACAGGTCGGAACTGTGGACAGCTGAATCACTATTCAGAACTAGCGCTTCATCAGGAACGAACTGATCTTCTTCCTGACCTGCTGGGACCCACAGTCATCTTTTCTCCTGTGCACAAACTCTTGCTAGTTTCAGCCAACACTAACTAGCCGGTCAGTGAGCATCAACTGCACACCGTCGCAAGCCGCACAGCACAGCCTGGCACCGAAGCCAGAGAGCGCGGATTGGACAGCAACAGCCTGCAACAGTTTCTTTGTGCCCACAGGAGATCTGAATCCACAAAGATTGGATGAGTATTCAACTTCACTGCATTACAGCTCGAGAATTCAATTGTTATCCTAACCAGTTGATATCAATTTAATTCTTAAGAGTTATGTACTTGTTTTGAGTATCTAATGTAGAAGTTATAACCAAGTTCATTTACGAAACGGTCTAAATGAATGATATACTGAACGTATGTCCTCTTGATATATGTAACTCTTTGTAACTGACTGAATATATACCTTTTGTATTCTGATAACCCTCACGATAAGATCTGTTAGGTTTATATGCATATTTTATGTATTAAAAAATGTATTCTTGTGTATTAGTACCTGTGTGTGTGCGTTGAGTTATATCGCAAGGTTGGATTCTAAAGCCAATTAATAATTGTCCCCGTAAATGCCCAAACCCTACAGAACTGGTGCCTCGTGAGAGAACACTACAAAGGCATTAACAAATGTAGCTCTATTGCCTCTGGAGATGCATTCTTGATCACTACTGCATCCTATCCATCCCTTCTCCCCATTGCCAGTCTTGCAAAAGCTCCTTTGCTATATCCATCTTGTAGGGGAGAAAGCCTCATCATGACCAGGCTGCAGTTCACTCAGTCATGCTTATTCAAACTATACAAGAATATTGGTTGTTGTCTGTTTACAAGTACAAGACGGCATCAACTTCCACTTCATCTCAGCACATAAGTTCCAATTTGTATTTTCAAATGGCGTTATAGTATGTTTATGGGGTTTTTTTTCCAAAGAAAAGCATACATTTTTGGTTTATCTTGAAGATATTAATTTATCAAGCCACAGATAGGACAAAATCAAGATGCCCGGGCTTAAACAATACTATTAACTGTACCCATTTTATTTGTGGGTTTCCCACAGAAAAAGAGTGATTTAACATAGGTACAAGAAACTTAAAAAGTTTAACACGATGTCAAGTCTTTTGCACTCAATTGTTTTAATGTAAACCATGTACTAAAACGTAAACTACATTTGGCTCATATGCATTGAGAAACTATGGCAGGTAAATGCTGATGATAACACTGTAAATGAACAGATTAGAAACATGTTCAAGTGGGCAGCTGCGTCAGCCTGCTTAGGCTACAGAGCAACACGCAAAGGTTTATTCCATGCTGAAAAAAGAAGAAAAGAAACACAATGTTTCAGCTGTGGAGCCTTGTTCAGGTTTGCGAAACCCAAACCTGAAGAAGGCTCCACAGTTGAATCATTGTGTTTCTTTTCTTCTCTTTTCAGCATGGAATAAACCTGTACGTGTTCTTTTGCATATTAGAAACTTCTTTGCAATACTACTTTAACACTTACCTAAAGGGATGTGGGAGACCTGGATTCTTTTAAAAATGGCTAGATGAGACCTTCGGTCTAATTGGAAATTAGCTCCTAACTACCTAACATACTAAATGGGCCAAATGGTCTCCTCCTTCCTTACAGTATGTGCTAATACAGAATTACAGTATATAGCGTGATCTGTAAAGACAAACCAATACCTCTCCCAAAATGAAGACCAATAGAGACAATCTCAACAGGTACTGCTCTGAAAATGTTATGTTAGCTAGATAGAAGATAACCACAGCACTATAACCAATTATTTTGCCTCTATTGAGCACATTACCAAAGCAGATGTCAGCCACTATTCAGTTTCAATAACAGTGCTGTGCTTCATTAACAATGAAAGTTAAAACTACAGGAACTATTCTAAACATTTCAAATGAGATTCATGAAAACAACATCTCCCTGGAGATGCCTAACCTACCTCAGCTAATTTAATTAAATTTATAATTATGAGAGTGTTCTTCAGGTTCAACTTCAGAACAACTGACATAAAATCATACAAAATAATTTTGAATTGTTAATAGTTGGTACTGTTGAAAACATGCAAGAAAAATATGTCTTACAGAGAAAACATTAAAATTAAAACTGTATTAAAACAGGTGCAGTGGAGGAGAGGAGAATGTTAGGAAACTGTGCACACAAAGGACACTTTTCCTGTTTTCCTTGCTTGACTCAGAAAGGTATGGAGGCTGCTTCATTACTATGCTACACTGAAACCAGGATGCAATTACAAGAAAAGTCAGTACTTTCTCTTTTCTTATAATGGCTTTACCCATTGCAGAGGTGAGAAGTTATTGTGATTCAAAGCCAGCTAACAAGGTTTGAAGCTGTGGTCTCCATTCTACTTGGCTCCTACAGCTGCTGACAGCTCTCCCACTCAGTCTAATAATCAAGAACTAAACGCACCAAATGATATATGTAGGAGGACATAAAACAATTCTGATATTTTTTGTACAACCTGTCACTAAAATGCCTTGGTTGTTCAGAAAAACCTGGAAAACATTTCCTGCAGATCATTAGGGTTTCATGAAAAACGAACAGATTAGGTTTTGTTTAAGAACGGAATCCTCAGAAGTGACCCCAGGCAAAACTGTTTGGAAGCAGGACTTTATATATTTACCTTTGAGCATTACTGTCACAATTAATAAACACTCCATTATGGCTATGTATTAAACTTTAATGAGATATAAAAGCATATGATATTGACTGGCAAAATACCAACGACTGTAATGGTAAGTTTCCATGTGTCACGTATACATATCCAGCTGTGATATTCTTCGGTAAAATGGAAAATGAGTGAGAAAGCTTATAGCAGAGCACTCTTCATGTACGCCAGCAGGCACAAGCTCTTGTTGAAAAGCATCTGCATGTTCGTCCATGTTTCTTCAATTCTTGTAGATACTTCACGTGCTAAATCCATTAGCACTGGCTCTTCTGAAATCAATCGAAGGTGTAACTGTCAAAAGGAAAGCAAAGGTAAAGATCAGAACAGAACCCTGCTTTAGCTGTAAACCTTTTATGAAACTGAATTTAAAAATACAAAATACAAGCTCACAAGAAAGGAATTACATTTAAGACTAAAAGTAAGGTTGCTTCCTTGACATTCATAGCTATGGTCCTGGAACAAAACCAGCCATATTATTCATGTGGGCACCTGGGGGATTGAAGTAAAGGACAGCAAGATGGACCGAATGGCTTCTGCTTTTTGCAGCCCTTCCTAAACTGCTTGAATCATAGAACACCGCCATGCACAAAACCCTGCTTATTAAAAAACCTTATAGTAAATTTAATTTAAAAATTATAAATTTAAAACCATAGTCAGTTTAATGCTTTAGTAAATTGGCACAGAACGTTAAGTATAGCTGATCAACAAAATAATTTTTTACTAAAAAATTAACTACGTAAGTGGGAGTTTAGTTATTTACAGAATAATAAGTGGAAGTTTTTTACAGACATCATCATGACTGATTTTTAAGTTATCAAAGTTTGCACACTAAAGATATGAACCCAATCGTTACCCAACCATTTAATTTCCACATGAACATGTAAACGATGGCCTTGTTCGATAATGTTTTTAAAAATACAGTAAACAAAGATGAAAATATACTTTGAAACAGAAGCCAATATTAGAAATTAGTAGAACCGACCACTTTTTTATATTAACAGGGCAAATTTAAATCTACCTGTAAAACTGCAGCAAGGAACTTGCTTGTTTAGAGGGGGTGTGTATTTGAAACTTCCAGAATACACATACTACTTTCCTGGTGTAAAAAGAGAAAGCTTTCTGTGCCACAAGGGTGTTTTAAGAGATCTGATTGGACTTAAAGCTGTCTGTGGAATAGGATTCCTGCTATGATTTTATTAGAGGCTGTGTGTTGGGAAAAGTGTCACTACATGGTTCAGTTAGCTGAATAAAACAACAATATTTAACAAATTAAGATCACTGCAGGAACATGTATGGAAAGCAGTTCTTGATTGGTAATATTTTAATGGTTTTTAAATCTACCAAGTCTGATATTTGACTGAAGTAGTTCAAGTAGGTAGCTGTGTGAGCATAAGTAGGCTGCAAAGGAACAAGTAAAGGTTTATTCCATGCTGAAAAGAGAAGAAAATAAATACAATGTTTAGGCTGTGGACACACACACCCAAAGAAGGCTCCACAGCCAAAAACGCTGTGTTTCTTTTCTTCTCTTTTCAGTGTGGAATAAACCTTTACTTGGTCCTGTTATTTAACTGACACATTAGTTGCTTGAAAAACTAAAACACGAATGTATGCATCTGCTTCTGGATTTCACACCAAGTAGGCAAAAATCAACTTTAAAAACATTTTCAGACATGACTGAAATAGATCAGTTTCAGGATTTTTGTATTACAGAAACTTGTAGAACTGTAGACCTAAGGAAACCTGCTGCCTCTGCAAAACAAAGCTTAACATTTTCTACTGCTCTGTTTTAGGCTCAATGTGTACATACAACCAGTGATCTGGAACATTCCTGACACAATAACCGAGTGTTTCCCACGATGTGGGCTTGCCAGGGTATTTTTCATAGGACTTTATCAAAAGGAAACCACATATACACAATAGTGATCATGTACAGTAACTTACTGGAACACTTCAGAGTTTTAAAAACTGGGCTCTTTCCCCAAGTTTGCACCGCATTGGTGGTGTAAGCTGGGCCACCATTTTCCAAAAAATCACTTCTCTGGATGCATGATCACTGGCACAGCCAGATGGAAGTGTCTCTAGGAGAATTCGGAGTTTTCTGCTCCAACACTGAATACCAGCTGTGACCGTCCAGTGGCCCAAATTGCTCCCCACACAGAGACAGGCGAAGTGCCATTTTTTCATGTGGCTTCCATATGGTTCAGTAAAAATCTCTGCACTATGAAGTGCTATTACCATAAACAACCAAAGCCCTGTAGCCTGGTCTGGTGCTTTAAACCACACCATTCCAAAAGTCTGGACAGGGGCCATGCTAGCATCTGAGCTTGCCACTGCAGCAGTAAACTGACATTTACTATCATAAAAAGGGAGTAGTATTTCATTTGTTCTATTGTTCCCCATGCTGATGAAACAATGCCTGAGGATTTGCATGGACATGTGTGTTTTCTGTTATGTTAACAACTTGTTGTCAAGGTTGGGGTTTCATACCTCCATTCAAAGCACAAATTGAGCTCTCCTCTCCCCTTTTGGGTTCCAAGACCGCATGCCTTTTAAACATGACCCTTTTTACAGCTGCTGACAAAACAATTAGTGACTTGAATAGTTTTCTATAGACCTCTTTCAAAGCTTCCATTCTCAAGACTCTCAAATTAGTGATTTGTTTCTCTACACAACACTTCAAGTAATAAAGGTTGTATATCCTTCACTTCTTAAGTTCAACAAGTTATACATTTAAAGTAAACTCCTTTCCAACTTGGCTCATCGCTACTACAAATCAGACTTTAATACTCTCACAACGTAACAAAATCATGTTTAAAAAATGAAAATTGTATTATGAACACAGTAAAACAGTTCTGTATACTTCCAATTAGAGCCAACACCAAACCATGTCTCAACCAATTTACACATGCACCATGTTCTCCCTTTTAGAATAGAATACAAAGAATATGATGGATATCCTCTTTTTTTGGTCGCATGCGACTGCAAGAACTGAGACTATGTTGTTCTACTGCCATCTGTTGTAAAAAACTACTATTGCAGCAGAACAAATGGTCCATTTAAAAATCGTTTTGATATGACAGATACAATTTCTCAGAAATTAGTTCTGCATCTAAGCTGCTATGTTTTACACACAGCGAGGCTTACAAAAACCTACAAACAGTGCAAAAAAACATTACATAGAAGACATCAACCTATACATAGTTCTTACATACCACTCTTACAGAAATCCACACAATTATACCAGAACCTGTAAATTGACTCCCCAATAATCTCCCTAAGCTCCTGTAATTGCACATTACCCCTTCATTATTGCACTTAAACCACTGTTTGTACTTGCTCATAAATCAATACTCCTTTATTGTGAACTCATTTATTGACTGAGCAGTAATGAAGAAATTGCTCATTTTGTCAAGTCTGCCTTGACGGACATTAAAATGTCTGTTTGAAGGTCTCAATGGTATTCTTCATGCAGATCAGGTGGGGTGTCAGAGGAGATACTAACAGCTAGTCTCAGCATATTCTTAAATGTAAGCAGTTTGAAAGCTGTGTTTAAGATGCTGCCTCACTAACTTAAAACACATCCCCAAGATTCTTGACACCTTGGCTTTTTGTTGCACAGAGAGACTGGTATGCCAGACGGCAATTCCATGCTGTGACACTTTGTACTGCAGTACTGCAAAACATGGACAGAATCTGACTACTTGTCCAGAAACCCATAATCTGTGAAAAAAAGTAAATTTGTTCCTGTACTTTATTAGAGCAAGACATTTTCTTCCTTTTTTCTATACTTAAAATCAAGACATTCTGGTCACACCATGCAACCAAACTGTCTACAACCTTCTAATATAGATTTGGATCATTATTATCATTCATCAGAGTAAGAGAGGTGCAATCATCAGAATAACTGAATTGGTTTTGACCACCGGCAACACAATCAATTGTATAGAGAATGAACAGGAGAGGTGAACCTAGAAAACTGGTATGCTCCACAGTTAGTTATTGCCTTGGACGAAAGTATAGGAAGAGGCTTGTTTCCTGTTTTTTCCATGGTTTCACTTTCAGCACTGCGCCTACAAGATTTGATCTTTCAATCTATAATGTTATATCACACTTAACTTAGATGTCAAATATTTCTAATACAGCTAGTGTTATGTTCTTTCTCTTTCACCTGTGTGGAAGTTTCTCATTCAGCACCCTTGATTATCTCGCTGAAAGAGACACCATCCAAAGAGGTTGTTTGTCACTGCTCAGAATCAACTTCCCATCACCTGAAACTGGTACATAACATCACAATGATTTTTAAATTAATCTCTTGTGCAAGAATTCAGGCCACAACCATATTTACATCCACTATTGAAAGCTAAATTTCTACTATTACTAAAAACCCAATCATAAAAAATACAGTGCTCTCCAAAAATACTGGAGCAGTAAATTTTAAACATACTTTTGCTTTTACACTCAAAACATTGGTATTTGTGATCATAAAATTAATGAGTACAATGTTGTACTTATTAATTGGATAATTTTTTATATTTACATTCATACAATTGACTATATTAGAACAAAAACATTATTCAATAAACCTTTGTTCAAACCAATCATTTCAAAAATCATAAAATGAGAGAATACCATTCAGTTCTTCTAGCTCATTTAATAGTTGGTAGATAAGTTATCAAAAGCTCTCACCCAGCTGTTCCTGAAAGAAGCCAAGGTGTAGGCTTCAACAACATGGCTAGGAAGCTTGTTCCATACTCCCACAACCCTTTGGGTGAAGACGTGCCTCCTGTTCTTAGTTTTAAATGCACTATCAAAAGATGTTCATTGGGTTGACTTTGTCACTGCTTTTGAAGATTTTAAAAAAGTATCAGGCTCCATCATAACCTTCTCTATTCTAGATTAGGAATTTATGTCTCTTCAGCCTAAAACATTCCCTTTAATCCCCAAAATGTATATGGTTGAATCTGAACTGATTCCAGAGCAGCAGCCCCAAATTATCTAGAATAAATAAATAATGTGTCAAGATGACTAATTTATTGGCAATATATACCTACAGTGAAAAGGGAAAGTGAAGTGAAATTAGTCATTTTTGCTGTGCTATTGAAATTTTTGGGACAACAGATGAGGCAAAAGTATAGAATGGCCAGCTTCTATTTCAGGATATTTTATGCATGCATGTTCAACCAAAAATATGTTTGTGTTCATTCCTCCAAAATTTCAGGTCAGCAAAAGTATTAGGACAAATGAAAGTAAACTAAATTAGAGTACATTTAGTATTTGGTCACATACTCCTTGCATGCAATGGCTGTTTCAAGTCTATATCCAACAACCAGATTCTTGACATGTTCCTTTGAGATGCTTTGCCAAACCTTATCTGCAGACATTTTCAGTCTTTACTTGATTGTGACATAACAGGTTTCCTACCTTAGTGTTTTTTTCAACAAGTAAAATGCATACTGAACAGATTTTAAATCAACATATTGACTTGGTCAGGTTAAAGATTTCCACTTGTTTTTCCTGATGAATTCCATGGTTAGGTGTGCAGTACATTTTGAACCACTGTTTTGCTGCAGGGTGAAATGACACCCAATTGGTTTGGAGGGATTTTTTCGGGCAGACGAGATGTTTCTGTACTCTTCAGAATTCACTCTGCTGCAGGCATCATCAGTTACATCACCAGTAAAGATCAGTGAGCCAGTTCCAGAGGCAGCCATGCACACCCAAGCAATCACACTACCTCCACCATGCTTCACAGATGAGGTGGTGTGCTTAGGATCATTTGTAGTTCCTCACTTTCTCTCTTTTCTCCATGTTCCTTTCTGTCACTTTGATAAAGGTTTATCTTTGTATTGTCTGTCTATAAAACACCATTCCAAAACTGTTGCATCTCTTCTTTGTACTTCTCTGCAAATTCTAATCTGGATTTTCTGTTTTTAGTGCTGATGAGAGATTTGCATCTTGCAGTTTGGCTTTTGTTATACTTCTTTCAAAGCAATCTGTGCACAGTGAATTGAGATACTTTCACCCCCAGTCTGGCAACTGTCTGTAATCTCGTTCAGTTTTTTTTATCACAGCTCTAATGATTTTTCTGTCATCAACTGATGTTGTTATGGATAACTTGATCTTTGCTGATTGCATACCTCCAGTAGTTCTTTCTTTTTTCAAGACATTCCATATAGTCAATTTTCATTAATATTTAATAAGAAACTTATATCAAAAGCCTATTGAAAATCTAAAGACACCATAGCATATGCTCTGTATACCCATTACCATTACTGCTTGTTCAAAGAATTCTACCAAGCTAGTTATGCAAGACCTACCTTTTCCAAAACCACTCTATTATCTAACATATGATATATATTTAGGTGACCTTCTAAGTTAGCTTTAGTAGTTGTTAATGTTACATGTATAGCAATTACACTTACAAGTCTATAATTCCATGGTATAGCTTTATCACCCTTTTTACAGGTGGGCACTACATTATCATTTCTCAATGGGAACTATACTTATCTGAAGCAACTGATGGAAGAGTTGCGTCAATACCTTCTGAATAATATCTTGTGTTTCCTTGAGTACAATTTGGGAGATACTATGAGACCCTGGGAGGTTACTAACCTTGAGTGCTCCAAGCACACAAAACACTTTTACCTTTTTCCTAATACTATTTAATATAAACCTTTGACCTTCCACTGCCTGAGGCCATTTTCTTTTCTTTGTATAGAGGTTTCCAATTGATATCCCAAATATGTTTTACTTCATCCTTACCAGCCCTTTTGCTAATGTAGTGCTTTAAGAATTTTTCATAATCATATTTTTCAATCCTTTCCGCTGCGATATTTGTAAAAAGAGGTGAGGAAGTATGAATAAATATCTACCCACGTTTATCGCGAAAAGAAACTAAGCTTTACTGTGGGAGCTTTCTTTGCATCTTGACATAACATTCAACCTGCTGCCTGCACCAGTGCCATAAAAACATTTTGTTAGAACATTTCACAGAATACAGGAATTATTGTCTTAACACAGCTCTCTTAAAGGCATATGCAGTTTACATATAATGCCCATTATATGACAATATTCCCTTCCACTTTTCTCTTGGTCTAGTATTTTTTTCTAATTATTTATTTTTATCCACTTCACGTGATCCGTTCCACGTTGCAATTTACAAATGCGACTTCCACTTGCATTGTGAAATTGCTCAACTGAAGACTTTCACTACCTGCTACTGCCTTACTCTGAATTTCCTTCCCGTTTTGTTGCACCGTCTTCTTGGATTCATCGATCATGTCTCTGAGGTACACTGCACTGCAACTTCTTCAACTAAAACAAAACTACTTCCTGGTAAAAGACACATTTGATTATTGCCGTATTACTAGGATTTTAGTTGCTACATCCATCGCAGCACAGGACTCCGCTTCTTTCATTCGTCTGCCAGCGAAGTTTCTTTCCCTGCCTTTTGGCGCACAACCATAAGGCCATCCTGTACTGGCGCCAACCTAAAAAATATTTTCTTATTACCACACCTGGAGCGCACTCAGCTTCCCCCTGAATCCCCAAGACCGGCCAGATCAGCGCTACTCAATACCCGCTGCATAAACAACATGGCTCTTCTTTTGTTGTGACATTATCAAAGAACAAAAATGGACCTTCTGTGCTTAACAGAAAAATGGCACGGACAAAACGATGGACTGCTGTTTAACCAACTAGTCCCCCTTGGATATGGATTGTTTGACCTTCTGCGTCTTTCAGGCAGAGGCGGGGGCATCATTGTTATTCACAACCTTTTTTACAATTTAAGTCCTATTGCTATACCTCCTCCCTCTTCTTTTGAGTGCTTTGCTTTAAATGTCTCTATTCCCCAATCAGCTATCATTGCCACATTTTATAGACCACCCATACCCAGCGAAGCCTTCTTAGGTGAGTTTGCTGATTTACTCTCATTCTTATGCCTTAAGTTTAAAATGATCCTTATTCTAGGGGACTTAAATATACAGAATGACTCAGGATCTTCTAGTCTGGTTAAAGACTTCCTTTCTCTATTGGGATGCTTTGATCTTACTTAGTTTGTTTGTACCCCTACACATAACAAAGGACACACCCTAGATTTAATCATTGCCAATGACTCTTTTGTCTCCCACTGCTCTTCCCTTGATCTAGGCCTCTCTGACCACTTAGCTATTCTTTTCAATCTGGAATTACCTGTTTCTAACACTTCCCCCTCATGCTCTGTAAATTTCCCACAACTGGCGATCAACTGATCACCCAAGGTTTGCAAATTCTGTTCTGTCCTTCTTATCTTGTTCCTATACCTCTGACCCTCTAGAGGACAAAATACAATTACTTGACAGTGCTCTTTTATCTACCCTCGACACCTTTGCTCCTTTAAAAACTCGAACCCTCCTTCTCTCGCCCTGCCCCCTGGTACAATGACCATCTGCGATCCATGAAGGCAGCCTCTCGCAAATGTGAGCATAGGTGGCGTCTTTCTGGCCTAAATGTACATTATCAGGCTTGGAGAGATTACTTATCTGAATATAAGGTTACTATAGAAACTGCTAGACCTACCTACTTCTCTCACATCATTGAAAATCACTATAAAAACCCCAGACATCTTTTCTGCATCAACAGCTTGCTAAAGCCAAACTGCCCCACCACATTACCTGCCTCATCACAACTTTGCAATGCATTCTTCGATTTTTTTAGCTCAAAGATCGACAAAATCCGGCATCACATTCTCTCCACTACGCATATCATTTCCATACCTCCTCCCTCCTTATCCAACATTTCTGGTTCCCTTCTCTCCAACTTCTCTCTTCTTGACTCAGCTCCCTCAATAAATTAGTTACACACATGAAACCCACTACATCTATTTTGGATCCCATTCCCACCACTTTATTTCAGTCCTGTTTCTCTTCTCTCTGTCCCATTGTCCACAATATTATAAATGAATCATTGAGCACTGGCGTTGTACCAACGGTCCTCAAAACTGCTGCCATTACTCCCATGCCAAAAAAGCCTAACATGGCTATCAACAATCTTAACAATTTTCGCCCCATCTCCAACTTACCCTTTCTAGAAAAAATTCTAGAACGTGCTGTCATATTTCAGTTACATTACCACCTCATGACAAATAACCTTTTCGAACCCCTCCAATCTGACTTCCGTCAACATCACAGCACAGAAACTGCCCTGATCAAAGTCACTTACGATCTTCTAATAGCTTCTGATTCTGGTTCTCCTTCTATACTCATCCTTCTTGATCTCAGTGCTGCTTTTGACACTGTTGACCATAACATCTTACTTTCTTGTCTTGAGACTGTGTTTGGAGTTTCTGACACTGCTCTCAAATGGTTCAAGTCTTACCTCACTGATCGCTGTCACTTTGTCTATCTTAATGGGTATAGGTCTGAAATTGGTCTTGTTAAGTCTGGTGTTCCTCAGGGCTCAATACTGGGCCCCTTGCTCTTCGCCATTTACATGTTTCCACTTGGTCAGCTTTTAAGATCACATGGCCTCAGCTATCATTTCTACGCTGACGATACTCAAATATACATCCATACCAAACCTGACACTAATGTGGCTGTCTCTATTCTATCTAATTGCATCTTTGACTCAAAATTTGGATGACTCAAAATTTCCTTCATCAGCTTCGTAAGGCCAATCCTATAACCCTATCTGTAGATGGTTCGGTACTTGAGCTTCAGTCTAAACTGAAAAACCTTGGGGTGATATTTGATTCTGGTTTAACATTCGACCCACATGTGCAGCATATTGTCAAAACATCTTTTTTTCACTACGCCCTATGCCATCACTAACAGTGGCTTAAAAGCTAATCAACACATTTGTGTTCTCTCAAATTGACTACTGTAATGCTCTACTTGCTGGGGTATCTAAATCTACATTGAACAAACTGCAGTATGTCCAAAATTCAGCAGCCAGCATCCTGACCAGGTCTAGTGCAAGTGATCACATTACTCCTATCCTGGAGTCCTTGCACTGGCTTCCTGTCAAATTCCGTGTGGACTTTAAAATCCTCATGCTCACCTATATATATGCATGGCTTGGCACCTTTGTTCCTGTCTGAACTATTATCGCCTTACTCCCCACCTCGCAACCTTCGCTCTTCTAATTCTGGTCTCCTAACTGTCCCCCAAGCCCGTCTACATTGTATGGGCGACAGGGCCTTCTCCTGTTATGCCCCCAAGCTCTGGAACTCTCTGCCCAAGGATATCAGAGAGTCACCTTTTCTAAACTCCTTAAAATCCAGACCCAAAACCTTCTTCTTTAGAAGAGCCTTTACTTAACTGGTTCCATTCTTCACCCCTCTGCTCTTCCTAGTACCACCATCCATGGTCTCCTCTGGATATTGTAATTCTGTTTTATCTGTATCTGTATAGAATATTTGTGTATTCTTTTCATTTATTGTTGTTCTCATTCTGTAAAGCACTTTGAGAAGTCACCTTTAAAGGCGCTATATAAAATAAAGTTTATAATATTTTCCTTTACAGGACTCTGTTGTTTTTATTCATTTTGTAAAGTGTTTTTTTCACTATTTTTTTAATTGATTTGCTGAATCATGAAAATAATATTTCACTTACTCTTGGGATGAAGTTGCTCTATACTTTAAGCAGAACCTGTTTTAATGATGAACACAAATATTGGGACACATTCTCTTTAAGTACATTTTAGAATGCAAAAGTATTTGTGTGCTTACCGCTTTGAGACAACAGCTGAATTAAGTCTGTTATCCATTAAGCTCACCAAACACACTGCATAATCATCTTAGATGCTTTGACAACCATTTTCTGCAGCTATTGTGAGTTCCTGACTGTTTATAAGGTGCTCTGACTTTTTTTTATTCAGCATGTAAAATGCATGGTCAAGCTGGATTCAAAAGATTGACTTCGCCAGTCTTAATTTTCCACTATTTTCTACTGACAAACTCACTGGTTGCATTGACCATATGTTCCAAGTTCTTCTCATGCAGTATGGTGAAAGACCACCCAATATGCATGAAACCATTTTCCTTTACAGATACAGAAAATCTGTCTGTAAACGTACAAATTCAGTTCACAGTTCATGTGCTAAAAATCTTCCCAATGACATCAAGTGGGAATACACAATCATTATCATTATGGAGACAATTTAACAAAAGAAAGGAACCCAAATGGTGTATTGCAAAGGAATAGGCTGTAAGCTAGACTCCAGCAAAACAGAAATGTTGAGTTGGAACAGAATTCAGTCAGTCAGAATTCACTTATGACTGTTGAAACAATGGGTCTTTAGATTCATCTGGAAAAACATACTACACTGTACAAACATCAAGTATGCATAATATGAAGGAAACATCTTAACAACCTAAAGAGCTTTGAAGTTTTGATGATAATTTAATTACCATTTTAATTGTATTGAAATTTTATTATCATTATAATTGTATTAAAATGAAATGAAATGCTCAGAAATTAGAAAAATAAGACTGTCAAATGTGGCCACCAAAAAGCTAGTGACTTTATCCTATATATTCAGTGATGGATGTTTAAGCACAATTTGCATGTTTGTGTGCTTAATAAACAGGTCAGACCATTTACTGGTAACATTTTGGGTATTTCTGCAAATACCCAAAATGCAAAAGTAAGAAAAGAAGATGCTGCAGTGATTTTCAAACTTAAAACATCGAACATTGCATCTGCTGGGTTTTGTTGAACCTGACCTCTTAGTGCATACTTTACTTTATTATACCTTCTTGCTAATTACTTAAGCTCTTGAACCAAGCAGATTTCAAGTGCTCATTAGAGTACTGTTATTTACAACACACTTCAGGAAACTGGATCCTGTGCTCAATTATCGTAATTGAGTTGTAATTATGTTGTTTATTTTCTTCCAATTTACACAATTGGTAGCTATACTTCAGAATCCTTACTTTAGAGGAAATGCATCGTTACTTGCACATGTGATACACTGTGCAAATGACTCATTATTTCCTGTAAAAAGACTGACAGCCAAAATGCACTGTAGCCGCTGTGGTTTCCTCTAGAATTGTTTTACAAAGTGTAAAAGGTTTTGTTTTTTGTTTGTTATTGTTTTCTGTTTAGTGTATGGAACCATTGCTGCAAGTAATGACGTAAAAGCATGTACCATCATGCCAAACTATTGTGTTATGTTTCCATCTTCCATTAAAATTTGTGAATATCTTTTGTTGAGTTAAACAGACACTTTACCACCAGAACCACTTTTCACAAACACTTACAGTATGTTCTGGTAAGAAAAAAGGGCTAAATGTCAGTCTCGACAAACAAACAAAACTGCATTTCATTAAAGCAAGTAAAGAACAAAAATTAATTTATTTTTCGCTTCATCTGAGAATCAATGATCTTCAGCTAGTGTTAATATGAGAGAACCATTATGTTTACTAGGAAGTTTAAAGAACATTTTTTCTAGGAAGTTTCCTAAATTGCTTTGCAATACATAGAATGCTCGTTGTCTTTCGAGAAATAAATATTTATTCTAGACAGTAACACAATGCCAGGAAAACATCTTCTATTGGATGACAAACATTTCATATTTTTTGTGGAGGGAGGGGGTTACTTTATTATAGTAGGTATTTTGTTTTTAAAAAATTAGGTCTATGTAGAATTTTGTCAGGTAGCTCATGGCAGAAAACAAAACAGGTAAAGCTATTTGAATTTAAACTTAAATTAAAACTAATCTTAAGTGTAAATAACACCAAAATGAAAAGGAATTGAATCACAAGCTCTCATTTTATACCTTAAAGTAAAATACTTTTATTTTAACATCTACCTACATTGATGAATAATTAATACATTCCTTTTCTTTAACTAATTACAAAAAGAAATACTTGACAGCTGTGCTATATTTGATAAAATGTCATTTAAATAAGGCAGAAATGGAAATATCCAGAGCATCTAGCTCAGGTAATGGAAAAATCAAAATGGGCAGTGTCGCAGCATTAATTTGTATACAACACTGAGCCATAACTATGTTCTTACAAGCCATATAGTGTGTGTGTGTGTGTGTGTGTGTGTGTGTGTGTGTGTGTGTGTTCTGCATCTTCCTAGCTTTCCACACATTCTGTATGTAAAAAACAACCTCACTGGGGTTTATATAATGATGTCCTAATGATAAAATAGCCCCCTCTCGTCAATACCTTAACTTGCCACTAAATATTTAAATCAGAAATAAGAATCAAGCCTGGCTCAAGACTTAACTGTGCCCCACTGCATAGAAGGCCTAGTCCTAAAACCCAGTCATAACCAGTTCAAAACTTGCTCATTACATAAAATAATGGCAACCGGTCCTTAAACACAACTGGACGAGTGATGCTGGTTTGGTTGGGTTGTTTGCAGCTAAGCCAGCCATGCGACTACATCTTCTTAAGCAAAAGTAAGCCCAGAGACTTGCAAGCCACCTCAAAAAAAAGAAGACAATAGTGGAAACTACAAAGAAGTATATTTAAACAGTGAATAGGAGGCATGTTTTACCAGAGTTGTGGGTGTCTGCAACGAAGTATTTGGCAATGTTATTTCTTCAACATTATTGAAGTTTCAAGTGGTGGTTAGGTTAGATACTTGGATCAATTAGTAGGAACAAAATGATCGCAATGGACTGAATGGCCTCCTCTCGTTTGTAAGATCTCCCATGATCTTATGGCTTATGCAACAGACTCTGTGAGCTAAGTTAATGACCTAGTGAATAATCCAAATTGCGAGATGGCGATATAGAAAATAATATTCTATATAAATAATATAAAGAAAATAGAACTATTCGTTCTTCATTTAAAATGTAAAGCCCAAACAGGACTGCACAACTTTAACATGGTGCACGGTTAGCCTTTCATACAGAGTAACTTTTGTACATCATAAATGTCTCAAATAAAAAGCAGTGTATCAGAGAAGTGCATCAGGTAAGCAGAAAGGTTAAAATGTTTATCCTGAGTGGGTTTAACTTAAATATGCAGGAACTAATATGAAACAAAATAAGACATCAGCCTGGTTTTACAGAATCAGCTGTCACTATACTGTAGTAAAAGGATATGCATCACAAAATAATACCACAACCAGTATTATCATGGATGGATCAAGGTTATCCCTTTGCTTAAACCTTAATTACCTCACACCAATATTTAATCAAGAAAAGATTACCTTCAAGAACAAAGCAAGGTAGGCCTGTGCCAGATCAAAATCCCTCTTGCTGTCCAGAATGCTTATGATCATCTTTAGGAAGCTCTGCATCACGTCCAAGGACCCCCCGACATCAGGGGCCAAACCACGCAATTCTGTCTCAATACTGGAGGGGCCCATTCCCTTGAGAAGACTCACTGCACCAGTATCTGTACAAAAAACATTTAAAAGTCAAGTATCAGCTGTCTTAATTGCAATGTGCACACAAAGGACTAAATGTGCCATGGTTTCTTAGAAGTTAGCCAATTTATATTCAGCATTGATTCTTATTATAATCAGCATTGTTCAAAACTGATTCACAAGATATAAATAAAATTAAAAGTTACAATGTAAAGAAATATTAATATTATACATGTCTTTCCTCCTACAGTCCTAAAACATACTGGTAGGTTAATTGGCCCCTGTGTGAGTGTGCAAGTGTCCGTGTGTGGTCTATGAAAGACAGGCATCTCTTCCAGGGTGTACTCCGACTTACTTGCGGGGATAGGCTCCCCTGCGACTCTGAATTGGTAAAAGTATTTAGAAAATGCATAGATGGATCAGTGTTGGTATTTGGGATTGGTCATATACTGCTTATATAAGACACATGATCCTGTTAGAATTTCTTTTCACTTGACGTGTATATACCACGGCAACTTTGTGTTTCTGTGTGTCGAGATACAAGAGTCAGCTGTAAGAGGATATCAAGATGTAAGCGTTGCTTGTGCTTATGAGCACATCAATAAAACACATTTTAAATAATGTAAAGCAAAATTGGGCTTACTGATATCATCAAAAGTTGCAAAATCACAAAATCAAGAAATTTTAAAAAATGTTTTTTTTTCTATTTCTCCTATCAAAGAACTGACCAAATACTTTTATCTACTACACCAATCAATGTTGTTTGAAAGAATCAGAAATATTCATAAAAGTTTCTTCCAAAAAACAAGGGCTTGAAAACATAATTCTAAAATTATATAATAAATTGTTCCTCTTGTCTGCATTAACTGAGGACTAAGGACTATTAAATACAGAGCCCATTAAACCAAGAGGTATAAAACAATTTCTAGCTCTATTATTACACAATGTATAAAGAAATAATTTATACAGCACATTTACAAGCAATAATCTTAAGACAAAAAATATATCTTACAAAAAAGCACATTATACATGCACCTAAAGAACATAAATGAATTTATCTTTTTTTACAATCTCTGAATGTTTTCACACAAGCTAAACAATTAAACTGTTATCTTTAACAAACAAATATATCTGAAAAATTATGTGAATAGGAGAATCTTCATCCTTTGATCAACTATACAAAATTGAAATATTTTAACACAAACTCACAGTCGTTGCTGACCAAAGCATCTTCAAGTTGGTGATAAAAATCTGATTTTTGTGCCAGCACTCCAAAATTCACAATCTTTGACTGCAAGAAGAATATATTGAATTAATCAAAGCCCTTACTTTGATGTAACACTCAAGAATTGAGTTCAGTTTACTTTGAAGTCATTATAAAACTATTAACAAGCTTTAGTAAAAATACACAGACATTAATTACTAAAACATTATTTCATTAGCTTCAGATCTGAGTGATTTATTCAACAGAAATGTGATCATAAAGTCCTAATCTCATGAATCACTATTTCATTAGTACTTAACAGTCCAGCCATTTCATTGGACTGTGTACAAAAAAATAGAAAAGCAACATAAAATTAGAACTTTTTTAAACTCAAAGACATGTAATCTTAATTTTCCAAGTAGTATCAATTTTATAACAGACCTAATTGGGTAGTGCCAGTTGTTAAACAACTCGGCCTTACGGCTGGCATTTGATAAACAGTGCTACACAGGAAGAGGAGTACTGATTGGAGGGAATGTCTCTCACTCACATCACTGCTATGATAATTGTAGAATTATCTATAATTGGAGAATTCTAGTCACAGCGACTCATCGACACAGCCCTGTCTCAAACGAGCAACACATGCCCTATAGAACTAAACCTGTGCTTCAAGCAGGCACTTTCAATGGTTAAACCACTCAGGAGCCCCTACAGTCTTTTAAAACGGCATACTACATTTACTCTTGCTATTTACTACTATATTCAAAGCATTTTATCCTTGCAATGATAAAAAAAACATATTACTAGTACTGTACATTGTTCTGCTATCAAACTGATAATCCAACTAATTGTGCGTCTGGATGTTACAACAGTATTAAGAGGAGACATGTAATGAAAAGTGCTATATGTAATTTCCCACCTGGCCTTCTGTGCTGGAACTGTCAGCAGCTCCAAACTGAGGAAGCAGGCCAGGGACTGTGGGGAGGAAGAACGGAGCAGACTTGGGAACTTTTGGAGGCTCCTTGGGCTTGTTTCTTTTCTGTTGGATCAAACAACACAGTTTTTACACAGAGCACAATCCAAACTGAATACATTCATTAACAAAATCCAATTAATTACTCTCTCAAATCAACAAGTGCACTTTTAGAGAGTGACTTTAGGCGAGTTGCTTATATTTACCATTTTTCCCAGTGTGTAAAGAAAATAAGTTTTAGAATATACAGGTAGTGGACACAAAATGAAAATACCACTTATTGGGGTGACCACCATGTACAGTGTATAATCTGTGGAATAATCTACCAGCATCTGGAATTCTGCAGCTGAAAAGCAGCACTATTCTTCCACAAGAAAGTCAAGCAATTCACGCCTGGCTGAATAACGCTATCAGAGGCATTGTTCCATAATATCCTATGAATGCTCAACTGGGCCCAGAACTGGCGACTTAAAAGTCTAAGACACATGGCATCACCGTCATGAGCATCAAACCACTGGCAGTGACACTTGATCTATGAATGAGGTTACTTTCAGAAAGACACCCCTACTCGCAGGAAAGAAATGCTACAACTTAGAGTGAAGATGATGACTCAGTACAAGCAGTAATTAGTATTGATCTTGCCTTCAAGGCCACCACGCCAGGAACATGTGTCCCACAACATTAAGGAACTGCCAGATCACTTGTGGGCTGTCAAGTTCTTTAGGTTGGAGGCACACCTGCACTCATATGTTTGCTGGGAATATAGTAAAGAAGGATTCATTTCATTGCAACGACCATATCATTGCTCAGCTATACACTGCCTGTGCTCTTTGCACCACTGGACTCACAAATGCGCAATGCCAGGAGTGATGAGATATTTGTGCACTGCAACCTGACTCTGGAGTTTTCCTGTGAACTGTGTTTGATCAAACTGGCTGCTCGCTCCACAGGTTCAATTTTTCAGTCCATTGATCTGCAGTTGCCTGTCTGTTTCACCTTGTACTTTGAATTAATGCCCAGGTGTCACAATCCTGGAGTTTGCACTTCTGCCCACTGTTGCCCTTTGCTGATGTCTTCCCTTGGGAGTTCCATGCTGACATCACCTTGGACACCATTGCTCATAAAACATCTACAAGATTGAGCTGCCTTGGTCTCTGAAACTCCTACTGCACAACAACAACAATCACCCCTCTATACGTGAAGCCATACCAGGCCTGTCCAGCTTTTTTGTACTGTACATTTTAAGTATGTTGGGCTTTTATTTGCTTCCCTGTGGGTAAGCCCTTGCTTTCAATATACATGGTGTCCTTCATTTAATTTTTCTTTCTACTATCTGTAGACTGTATCCGCCTATCTAAGAGTGTGTTTTGGTTTTTGGGCACTACAAATAATTGTAAGTGATAATAAAAATCCATGTAGTACACCCTGCAGTAAAAACTACACAGCTATGGTCCTGAGAGACTGAACCATTTATTTTAATGGAAAAAAAAATGATCAAAATAAACTTTTAAACTAAACCTTAACTTGAAAATAACAAAATAACTAGTGAAAGCACATAATCCACTAACAGATCACATCTGGTTCCACTAGAATTGGTGGTTTAAATAAGGGTGGTTTATATTTCCTGTTATTTAATTTCTTATTGACTTCATTTCCTGTGGTGTGCTGCAGTGATTGTCTGATGCTGCAAAGACTGTATGTTGCCATTCCAAAACCAAGTAAAACAGCAGAAGTTTACTTCCATCAAAATTCTTTAAGACCTAATTTGAAGAAACATTTGCAGAAGACATGTTAATATACTTCTGTTTCTTCGTTATTTGACATTTTTAGAATTATTTTCAATAACTTTTAGGCCTCCTTTGGCCACGACTTGAAGCAACAGAGAACAGATAAAATGACAGTCCCAATGAACACAAAAGAGCAAAAAAAAACATCAAGATGAAGTAATCAATTCTTAGAAGATGATAGATAAAAGTGACACAAAACATACTGCAATCAGGTGTTTCACTTATACAAACCTTAATAATATCCAGTTTCAGCAGGTTTTTCCACCTTGAATCAGGCAGCAGAGAAAGTGTCACCAGCTGGTCTGCAAGCTGCTCTGGAGACTCATACTCTATCATCTCGTCACTCGTGACCTCCTCAACTTCATAGTCCATCTCTACATAGAAACACGGTTGGCAATTCAATAAGAACTCCTTCAGACCAATAACCTAAAAATAAAACTCTTCAACTCTTCCAATGTATCTGCTCCATTTGTAACATCTGCAGATATGAGTACTACTGAAAACCTCGAAAGGTCCAAAATTACAGAAAAACTATCATCTTATACAAACCTCTAGCGATTAAAGAATATAACAGGAAAAAAAGGAGCAGAAAAAACCTTTAAGAATTGGGTATAAACTATTCAACAGCCACCACAACTGACTGATCATAATATTTGGTTCTGTATAAATATTTGTATGTTGTAATAATAACTACTATATAAATCATCAAATAAGTAAACTGTTAATGAGCAATCAGGGACAGGCTATTAATTCAGTACCTTGCACAGGACAGGTTCCAGGTAGCATTACCACCGTGGGTTCATAATCAGAAGGCAGGGGACGCAGGGACACCGGTCTACAGAGTGTGTTGTTTGACCTTGATTAAAGAAAAATTAATTTTGATTAGTAGTGTTTTTAATAAGTATCAAAATGTGCCACGAACAGTATCATAAACAGAAATATTGAAACCCCTTTTGTTTCAAGGGGTTTCTGAGCCACATGCACAAGCCACAACACTGAGGCTTTTCCTTTCTTCAGAAATCTGATCTATTACTGCCACACTGTGGGCAACCAGTGGAAAAATGGTTCTATCTTCAGGGGATATTAATTACTAGAGTTAACAAATTAAAAGATAATTGCATATCAAAAACATTTTAAAATAAAATTTTTCATGCCAATTTTATTATTAGATACTGTAATTTTGTATCAAACATGGCAGAATAATACTTTTAAATTTCGATTTAAACCACTGTCGCCAGAAATTTGAAATGAAAATTACGTAGCAAAGAATGACTCTCATAAATCTTGTAAAAATTGTACTGTAACTTAAATTAAGAAAAAAACATTTTGTTAAAACACCTAAGTGAATAGTTCTTAAAATTATTCAAATTACTTTGTTAAGGAATTGCCCTTACATTCTATGCATGAAATGCAGAAGAGCATGTCTCAAAAAATGGCTACATTGTTAAACATGATCATCTCAGAGCATGCTTCTCATCTTGATGAGTCATCAAAGATTCACAAAATGTGAATAATTGTGTGCCAAAAGATTTCTATATTCTGTGAATATTGCAGTGGTCAACACCTAACTCAATGACTGTGAGACTGTGGATCCTACATTTGCAACATGTGGGAATCCACCTACAACACTGATATGTAATGTCTGGACTTTTACCATAGATATATCCCCAGATCATCTACATGTGCAGAAGCCAAAAAATCCCCTGTAGGTGACATGGTAATACTGACAGCTGCTGCGTCAAGCAGGAAACAGTCGATGAGGCTGAAAAACATTGAAAACATAATCTGAATTTAAGCAGTACTAGAGAAATGCACATAAAAGTACTACATATAGGGAAATTCCAAAGAAGTGCATCCAGTCATTGGTTATTCACTTCTAAATTTCTTTATACTTTCATTTATCAAGTTTTTGTCAAACGAAACCTTAAAAAGTATGACCAGACCTCCTCTTATCATCCACAAACATCAAACATCTTCTTGACTTGCAGTAAAGTCTTCTTATCACACTCTTGCCTAAGACTAAATATGTGTGCCACAAATCACTGATATATTTGCCTTTTTCGATGTGGAGCCGGAAGATTATGTAACTCTTTTGCCTGGCATACCCATATTTTGAAAGTTGTGAACACATGGTTTGCACTGTTTTAAAAATATTTTACCTGACAGGCTAAAGTTAACAATAACATGCATGTTGCAGTCTTATATTGCAGTCTTAGTGACTGATCATTTGTCTGGATCACTTAATTAATTTAATGCTTCATTGTCCTTTGAACACATACAGTGTATCCCACAGGATAAAGCTTAGTGCAGGTGTTAACCTCATACCCCCCCACAAGTAGCTATTTAACCACTAGATTACTATGGTAGCTTGTGAACTTAAATTTTATTATTGTAACTAAACTGTATTACCCTTAATGAGACATTACTTGACCATGGAACAAGTAAAGGTTTATTCCATGCTGAAAAAAAGAAAAGAAACAAGGTTTCAGCGTGGAGCCTCTTTTCAACATGGAATAAACCTTTACTTGTTCCTTTGCAGGCTACCCATGCTGAGGCAACTATCTACTTGAACATTACTTGACTATAACAGCTAGTTTGATTTTAAAGGATTCATCAAAGATGTAGGCTATCCAGGAAGAGCTTTGCACTTGAAATGTGTTATTAAGCTATTTGCTATTTTCTGTTTGCATCAAGGCATCATTCCATCATTGTGTACTTTTTGCTATTTGGGCACTGTTTATTATTTTGCGTACACAGAGGAAATGAGCCTTTTTTTAATCTATTTGTCTATGACACAATGATTCACCTGTAAAAAATGACCCATTTTTTTATTCTTTGCCGATTTCTAACCTAGCTCATAAGGGGCTTAAACCCTAATGCATGACATTTAATTACCAGAATCGCAAGTTTCTATAACAATTTCAAAATTGTACATTCATTACTTCATTTTTTTTTCAAATAAACCTAGACTTGATGTAAATGCTTGAGATTTTCAGACCTGGACACGAGACCATGAGATTTGGTCCTGACGTGTGAGACTTGAGAGCTATGCAATCGCATATCCCCGTGGCGGCTGGTAGGCAAATGATCTTGCAATGTATTACTACGAAACAGCATTTCAATATGGATTATTGTGTACATTTTGTCAGACATCAAGGTTTTGTTTGGCCTGGCGGTGCCAATTTTTGGTCAGGAGGCCTGTCTGACCTGTACACAATTGTGCAAACTCTAACATAGATGCCAGATATCAGGCAATATTAGGCAAATTGCTAATCGGGCTCATTAATAATGGACACATTATTTTCATAGGAAGCCAGGTTAGACAGTAGAGATGCCTAGTAGGCGTTGAAGAAGGACTGAAGGAGGGTTTATGATAGTTGGACCTATGGTGGTTAATGACAACATACAAATTCCAGGCAAAACAGTCCATAATGAGCAACATCCTTCTTACCTTTCATTCAAAGTTATCATTCCAAGTCTACTGTTTTGAATTTTAAACTTAATGGTTATCTTTATCTGAGCGTCAGAAGTTTTATGAAAGATTCTTTGTGTTCATGTACTTCCTATTTAATTCCCCACATGACACAAGTATTAAAATGTATTTATGCAAATTTTACCATCCAGATGGAAGATCCCAGGTTCTAATAGTGCAGTCCATGGAGGAAGTTATCAGCCATCGACCATCAGGACTAAAGGCCTTTAAATATAAAGAATTCAAATGCACGTCAGCTAATATTCAGGAATACTAGAGCAATTGCTAAGAAAATTATACGGTCACTTACCATGTCATTTATTTGACCATTGTGTCCTGAGAATATTCGTACAATTCTCCTTGTCTCCATGTCCAAAATGTTAATGGCGAAATCATCCAAAGCAATGGCAAGCATTCCACTGCAGACAGTCAAGAGAAAAGGAGGCTCTGACAACTCAAAAAATGCAGGTGTCAAACTATCTAGAACAGCTCCCAGATCAATGAAGCTTCAGAAATCAAAATGTTGTAGATTTTAGCCTTATTAACAGTCACTTAACAGGGGTCCCTCACTGCTTTCATCTGTACTTTTTCCACATGTAAAATTCTAAAACCCAGCCAGTAACAATTTAATAGCAAAAAAGTAAAATGCATTTAATATATTCACGTTATTCTGGCATTTCATCCTACATTAACATTTGTACAGAAGTGTGCAATATGCTGATAAGACATATGTTGGAAATAAATGAAATTACTTTTCATTTTGTTTCTTAATTTCTACTGAAGGAATCTATGAATATTACCACAGAAACTGAACAAAAATTAATACACTAAATGCCCTGTACTTTTTGCTTAGTAATCCAGCCTATATTGATACTTCACAGGAATAGAAACTTCAAAATATTTCTGGACCTCAATATTATTCTTACCTGTCCCTATGTAAAAATACAGCAGCAGGTGAGGACTTCAGTGCAACTGTGTGAACCAGTTCCTTAGACTTAAATTTCCAGATCTTGATCAACTTGTCTGCTCCAACACTGACAGTCAGCTGGTTGAGTCCATCTACAGCCAGTCCACGAACTGGTCCTTCATGAGCTTCAGAACAGAATCAACAATACAGAGTTAATGAACAATATCACTCATATTTTTATGGGTTTTATGGGTTCATTTTAAGGGTTTTCACAATAACTTCAACTGTTCTGTTCTAACATGTGATCCATGTTAATGATCTTATCATTCAATTCCCGCTTTTCTCTATAAAGCCGAGGTGCTGCTTTGACGGCAATTCATCATTTTTTCTTTGATGGCACTCTTTCACTTGCCCTTGTCTCACAGTCCACATTTATTTTTGATGAGCTGGACAGTCATTACCCTGCACGTAAGTTGCAGTCTCAACAGTACACTGAAATCCTTTTTTAACTTTTTACAGCTTTCATCTTTCATTTTTTGATTAGATTTTTATATAATGAACTATTTACATTATGCCAGCACGGATGGGAGGTTAAAACTAAACACTGTTTTTTTTACAGAACAAAATCAGACAAACCCAATCCGGGCTTGCCAGTACTTGCTAAACCTCTCTGCTCGTAACTTAAGAGAAAGTGTGATCTTTTCCATTATATAAATCTCCTTCACAACACTGATCCACTGTTTCGGTGTTGGGGAATCTTTAGTAAACCATTTTCTTGTGATAGTTTTTCCTACTAAAGCTAAATGAATTCCTAGTATATATCTGTCTTTTAGCTCCATGTAGTCAAAAGTAAAATTCCCAATATGCATAATGGAGAATTCAAATGGTTTGTCTAGGTTTACTACATAAGTAAGCACAAAATGTATGAATTTTCCAATATTGCTGTATTTTCAGGCATCACCAGAATATGCGTGAATGAGTTGCTACTTGTTCTCCACATAACCTCCGACATTGTGAACTTCTTTTTTTTCCTGTGAATTTTTGGGCTATCAAAAAAAGAAGTCAAAGACTTTTCTCCAAACTTGTGAACTGGTGGAGCTTTCTTGAAATCTGCATATGTTCTTACCACTGTTCTGCAGAAAATAGTTTTAGCATTTTCTTTTGTAATCTATGTTAAGAATGGAAATTGGACGAAAGGAACCACATCTAGTTTTATCTTTTCCCTCTTTGGAATAACAGAAATAATAGCTTCATTCCAAGAAGGTCGAAGATCTCCAGCTTCCCTTATCCAATTACAGGTAGACAGGAGGATAGGGGCCAACTGATTTTTTAATACCTTTTTAATACCTTATAGAATTCACTTGGAAAAGCCATCTGTCCCTGGTGATTTATTGGCCTTAAGATCAGAAATAATATTTTTGCTTATTACTGTAGTTATATATTATTTTCATCCTTACTTAAAACATGAAAGTTTAATTACTTTTATAAAAAGGAGATGTACTGTTTATTTTGGGTTTCAGATTATGTGTATGCTCATTTTTTTGGGGAGGCTCGCTATTCCGTTTTCCCTATCAAACTCTTTGTATTTTTGCTGACCCAAGGACTGTGTGGCAGTTTTGTCCTGAAGCCTGCACTTCACTCTGCGCAGTTTTGTCTTTTTTCAGGACTCCCGTTATTCGGTTTCTCCATTCCCGAGTCTTCCTGTAATTATTTCTTTTTTTGCAGGATGCTCTCTATTCAGGTTTTCTCCGTACCTGAGCCTCGTTTTATTTTTTCTAACCCATGGGATGTTTGGCAGTTTTATGCCTCAGCTCCAGCATCGCCGGGTGCACGAGCCAGCCCCTGCTCTGCACAGCAGTTTTCAGCTTCAGTGTTGCCCAGCACACCAGCATCTGCTCCAATGTCATCTGGCACACACAGCCATCCTTTGCGCCACACAGCAGTCTCAGTGACTTCAAGTCTGCCCTTCTAAGTCATCTAGCTCCTTTCCCAGGAAGCTTGCAACACCATTTCTCCCATACATGACACTCCCTTTGTTCTGACTGGCGGATTCCGATTGGCAGCATCCCCGACTTCTAGCCTCCATTCCGTGCAGCAGCCTCGGCTCTCAGCATCGCCCGGTGCTCCAGCCTTAGCTCCCAACCTGCTACAGTCTGATTCTAGCCAGCACTTCTTTCCACACTTCACTGCTCACTGTGTCAACCTTCGAGTTTGGCGACCTGCACCCCTGACACTACTGAGGGCTGCCCCACTAAACCCGTTCGGTTCCTTCCATACTCAAGACTCCCTTTTCCACCAGGCTGAGTTTAACGGCTTTTCTGTCCACGAGGAACGCAACTGGTCCAGCTTCTCCTGGGATCGTCATTCTTCTCCATTACTGACTGGCCTGGGGTGACTAAGCCCCACCAGCCAGTAATTCATTATCTCTTTTTCACTTTTCACTCTCCAGTCCCTTGCAATGACAAATCACCACTCACACAACTGTATTCAGCCACGGCATTACAGACAGACTTAATGCGAGATTCTGAAAAAAAGCTCACATCTTGGCGAGATCTAGAATTAATCAAAGACAGACGGCCTTGAAATTATGTTCTATAAATGGGATTTTTTTTCATCCCAACTGCACATTGGATAAACCAATAATTTGAAAAAAGCGTTTTTTAACACTTATTACACCTTTACAGGGCCTTACCTTTATCTTTGCCATATTGACCTCTATGGTAGCCTGACTGCATGTTGTATACGTCTATATGTCCTGATGACAGGGCTACTACTGCAAAGTTGCCACATGACGTGATATCCACAGCCTTCATTAGGAGGAAAGAGAATATAAATTATACAGAAAATACTGAAATGGCATACATTTTTAAACAAATTTTCCATGCAATCAATTTTTTTATATATTACATAATTTTTGTATTTTAATTACTTCAGCAGTAACATTTTTTGGAATTACTGCTTCTCAGGAGTAATCCATCAAATACAACCAAAGCATCTAATTTCAAAGAATATGTTTGAATTCAAGTCACAAATGAGAAAAAAAAATGTGGATATAAAAAACAAGACATTTCATGCGCATGGAAGCAAAACACACAGAGATGCTCCGTATGTTTTTCTGAAAGTGATTAAATTAGAACAGTCCTTAAATATTTTTCTGTTATCTATGATGCTTGTCTGACCTTATAAGATTGGCAGCACTCCAAGAGCACTCTCAACTTCCTCTTCCTATTTGCTAGAGATAACTTATTTTAATACAATTGGTTAGTTTCATAGCACGTTTTCCGTTTTAGTGGAGTCGCCATGGGCACCATGATGCGACCTAGCTATGCCAATATTTTCTTTGGCTGGGTAGAAGAATGCTTCTTTGCTTCCTATACACCCTTTGTCCCTGATCTCTACAAACGACACATCGATGACGGCGTTGGTGTTGCTACATGCTCTAATTACTAGCTAGAGCACTTCCTTCAAGGATGGCAACCCACTGAAGCTAAGCGGGTGTGAGCCTGGTCAGTACCTGAATGGGAGACCTCCTGGGAAAAACAGTTGCTGCAGGAAGAGGTGTTAGTGGGGCCAGCAGGGGGCGCTCACCCTGTGGTCCATGTGGGTCCTAATGCCCCAGTACAGTGATGGGGACACTATACTGTAAACAGGTGCCGTCCTTCGGATGGGACTTAAAAAACCGAGGTCCTGACTCTCTGTGGTCATTAAAAATCCCAGGGCGATTGGTGGAGGGGAGTCCCTATTACCTGTAAAGCGCTTTGAGTGGAGTGTCCAAAAAAAGCACTATATAAGCTTATTTTTAATATCAATTCACAAACTCTCACCCATCCCTCAAAAATACAGTTAACATCTCTTGCACCACTCTTCCACTTCTAGACATAACTTTATCTATTAACCACCCCAGACTCTCTACCTCGGTCTATTACAAACCGACAGATTCACACAGCTATCTCCTGTACAACTTTTTTCACCCCACTCACACCAAAAACTCTCTCCTTTTTTCACACTTCCTCAGGCTACATCAACTCTGCAGTGACAACATGGATTCCAGAACCAAGCACTCAAAATGTATTACTTTATTAATTTTTTCCATTACACATGTGTGCATCTCATTTATTAATGGCTGGCTTCATGTGGTGTTAAACATGTGCTTTGTGCTATGTTTTTCACATATTGTCCCATTTGGGACAATAAAGGAAGTAAATAATTGCAGGTACGTGAAGCAGATATTACCATCTAGTTGTATCTCTAATAATTTTCTAGCATTTCTTTTATTTCATTGACATATGTTAGCAGTGTTGGTTTCTCCACTTTAAGCGTAAAATGTTTTTTTAAACCATTAAGCAATCAGTTTTGAATTGACTAAGAATCAAGCAGTGCACTAGTGTTTCAAGGGTCTGGTAAATTTAAAGGGTAGATCATTTCCACAACCTTCAATATATTTCAGTTTTTCCACTTTCTAAATTATGTTAAACCCCTATTTACATCTAAAATATCAAATAAATATGCACTAAAAGATGAAGCTCTTATTACCTTCAGCCCTTATTTTCAAATTCTTCATTGCATCTAATAAAATGCTGAAGTCTTGACTTAGATGGGTCTAGGACCTAGAAAACCTATTTACCTATATGCCACTGTACTGAACCATATGAATCTACAGGTCAATACTGGGGTTCAGAACTGCTTCATATCCTTTCATTCAACACACTGTATAGCTGTAATAACAGTTATTTCACTTAAACTATGGAAACTAGAAGGAAGACCATTATAACATTTTCTATTTCAATCTCCTGCAGAGATTCTATTACTGTAAGCTCTTGCTTTCTTGCGTTAAAAGCATTTCCTTTCTTGGATGCTTTGTTTATCTTTGTATGCTTATAGTGTCAGCAAAAGAGTTACTAACCGTAGCGTGGACATTTAGCGCTCGGTTTCGTTCAAATCTCTCCGGCTCCAGCTTGTGCACTCCCATGGAGGTCTTCTGGTAGTTCCACGTGGTTACACTTAGGAAACCACGATGACAAGCAACGATACCATCCCAATCACTCTGACGTGCAGTCTCTAAATGAATTAATTTAAATAATTATAGTTACACCACAATTCTCAAACACAGCTTTACAATGATTCAGCATTATACCAGGAAAAACACAGATGTTAAAGAGAAACTAAAAGGTAAAAGCCTAACTCACAAAACTCCAAGTATACCATGACTCTTCACCTTCCTATTCTGTATTATAAACATGAATGCAAGTCTGTGTCATTTCAGTTATTTCAATGAGGCAAAACTTTGGTCTTTTTCTAAGGAGATTAACTGATTCACAAAGTATCAACAGGCATAACGTAGAAAAGAGTCACATGTAAGTTTTCATTAAACGTCATCAAGTAAACATACAGACGAAAATAATCTCACTATAAAGTGATGACTAACATTTACAGCATGAACAACAAATTGCTGTTTATAAACACACAAGGCTGAGTAATGTTTTCTTGAGTCTTCCTACAATTCTCACACAAAGTACCAGACGTAAGCCAAGACCAAAGTAAAAATGAATGCCTACATGTAAATACAGAACACAGTTTCCACTTAGTTCTTTCTGTGGCTTACGATCATACCTGAGGCAAATGTGGTAATAGCTGGAAGCTTCATTGTGTCATACTGGAGACCCTTCTTTTTGGATTTTTTTTTATTAATGGAACCTGTTAATAACACAAGCAAAAGTTAAAATTTGATCTTTTTAATAGTTTAAGTACTCTTTAAATGCAGAAAACTCTAAATCCATCATCATCTGTGTTTTTATATTTACTTCCGTGCACTCATAAACTGATTAAAAACTATTCTAAGAAGAATATGGAAGAATACACACATATTTGCAAGATTTAAAACTGAAACAACCAACTTTTATTTGACAAAGGCTGTCTTTCTATTGGCTTTTATAGTAAATAAATGATTCATAGGCAGCTGAGTGAGTCACTTCCATCTGGCCAGCCTCAAATATTCATTTTAAATTTCATATTAAACAAAGTGATTCACAGCCAGTTCAATGGCTTTTATTTATTCAGGAGTTCCACACATTGACCTGTTACTCACTTTTTTATTATTGATAGTGACATAGAGAGATAATGCAGGAATACAGTGATGTGTATGCAAACTTTTTGTTACATATTAAGGTTTTCTTTATAGATCTATTCAAATTGTCTATTATTACAGAAGCCCAAATGTGACACCAACAGTGAACAGAAGGCCATGCAAACAAAAAACAGAAAGGACTTTTTCTGTCTTCTATGTGTTTGTAGTATAAACATGACCTAAATAAAACCACCTAATGGTATAGTGGCTAACCAAAGTAAATTGTTTACTAATTTTTTTATCTTTTACGAAGCATTTTCCAGTAATTTATTTTCTTAGCTTAGGCTAAATATTAAAATATCATTAAATTGCATTACAAGGCTGATACTGAATTTGATGTTTTAACTGATTTTGTTTTGTAAAAAATAATACCATAAATGCTAATACTTTTAGTGCATCTATGTAGTACAGCTCCTTTGTCTTTCCTACAGCATAGGTACTCGTGATTTTATTCTTTCAAGTTAAATAATAATATACTAATAAAAAGTAAAATCTCCAAGTGTTGTACTACTTGTAAATATACGAACTTTAAATGCATTCATTTTCCACATTAAAGTTAAATTAGAATTGTGAATATAGGTTTTATATTGTATTCTAAAATACAATGAAGAAGCCAAAGACATTACCGTGTCCCAAACTCTTATTGAACCTCTCATGAACAATGGAAAAAGACTGCAAAGTTCCATCTTGTCCTGAAAAAAAAGTACAAACCTTAAAAACTTCACTTCTTATTTCCTGTATTGTGGCTTGTGAATTAATATAATACCGTCAAAATTCCCAAAGAATTGATAGGCATTAAATATAAAACACTGTCCATTTTAAAGATTATGTATACAAACATGTCTATATCACATAAATAGTAAAATCTCCCTCATCTCTATTAATAGTTCATAAGATATCTCCCCAATTAAAGAAAAACAGTTCCAAAAATGTAAATTTGAGCCTGGAGAAACCAAAACAAAAGATCTTATACTAAAATTCCTTGCGTCCGAAATGGGAGAAAGTGATTCTGGCTACAAGGAATTTTAGGATAGATGAGATTAAAGCAAACTGATACAAAATGACACCTAGCCTATAGCAAAATGAATCGGACAACACCACAATGATTGAACTTAAGTCATGTAAAATAATAATAAATGTTCTACAAAAAGATTTATGGTGCTCGCCATACCCCAACAAAGCTTCAGTAACAAAGTAATCCTGTGTAGCTCAGTGTAAATTCACTTTTAATTCTTAACACCTAACATAAAAGGAAACACGTAAACATTATGGGCTATGGTTTCCGGTTCCATTTTAAATAATTCCATTTATAAAGCCCAAAGCTATTGAAGTCACTGACTACCAGAAATACACAAGACAGTACCAGCACTAAGAATCTGCTTCCCGTTTTGCCCATGGTGCCTTATTCTTGTGGGTGGAGCACTGTGTCCAATGCGGCATCTCAATAAGCGACCACCACCTCCTGGAGCATCAAATATCCACACCTGTTCAAGACAAAAATAATTGTTCATTAGCTTACAGTTTTGCCTACTGGAATACATTAGTGATAGAACAGAAACAATGTTGCAAAGGTTTGCCTCAGTTTTTGAACACCTGCATTAGGTATTTACATTTATTATTCATTGGTATCTACTACATTTTTTTATTTAATCATAGTGCTGGGCGATAATTCGATAACGATAATTATCGCGATATAACTTTCCACGATATATTTTTAACAAAAGTTTGATAAATTTTCGATATATATGTTTATGCTTTGTGCAAAATACTGCGCGTGCGTGTTGCAGACTGGGCAGCTAACGTGGTGTTGTTTACCCACACGGTGGTGGCTGACAGGATTGTAGTTAGAGTGGAGAAATGAGCAACACTGAAGCAAATGTAGTGCTGCCAACGACCAGCTGGAAGGACGATGACATCGTCAACAGAAAAGTTCATTCAACTTGGAGATATTTTGGCTTTTTAAGATCAGACATAAAACAGAGCACTTTAAACATTGCAGTCTGTCTTAGCCATCTTCTATGTGTGTTTTATAACACTGCAGTATTTAATTTTTCTATTAAGATATTTATTTTGTAAATTTTACTCATGCATATTTTGACATAAAAAAAGACTTGAATACTCTCTACCTCAGATTTGTTTAATGTTTCAGCTTGTTTGGCATGTTTCAAATGCCAAACACTTCAGCTGTTTGGCAAGTGTTTGTTGTGTTCTTAAAATAAAGAGTTGTTTAATTTACCAATTAACTGTCTGGTTTCTTCAACTTTCACTCATGAGAAAAAATCTGCCTTTAAACTTGAAAGAAATAATGATTTGACATTTATCGTGATAATTATCGATATCGACTGATATGAACATTTTTATCGTGATAATGTTTTTGGCCATATCGCCCAGCCCTATTTAATCATTTCCTTTCAATGTCATTCAAATTTTGCACATCTAACCCTTTTAAAGAACTTTTTCCAATCAGTTGGGCAAAGTTTCGTGCTTTATTTGTGCTAACCAACATTGCCATCCAAAATATAAAGATGGTACATTATTTGATTTGGGACTTGGCACTTCAGTGTATGAAAGGAAAAAAGCCCTTTTCATACTGAACACAAAAGTCTTCAAGGGGACCTGATACAAATATTCAAAGTCCTCAATGGCACGGACAGAGTCAGCCAAACAGAATACTTCAGAGTCAACAGTGAAATACAAACCAGAGAATTATGTCGATGTGCAGTGAAAAATTAGAATGGAAGGTGGCACATGTTTACACAAAGGGATAGGAGAGTATGGACTACCAAGTTGTTGTTCAGGAAATGACGAGATGAGATCTTCAAATCAAATTACTGCTGGCACACAGGCTAGATGGGCTGAATAATTTGGTCTTAAATTTGTACTGCAGATCTGTTTAGGACATGACTTGTTCATTAGAACTACAGCCTCAATGAAAACACCTCTATCCTGAGTGGTCCATCTGAGGTGCTCTCAGAGTAAGCTTAAGAGCGAATTCTCTAGAGTATATTACACATCTTCTGTAAAACAAATAAGGAGGGTGAAAATGCTCAATTTATGCAACTGACATACTATTTGTTTACTGTTGGGTATTGAAATTTGAAAAGGCAATGAAAGAGTTTTCTTCAAGTCAACATTTTCTTACACTTCCTCCAGGGACATGCTGCAAAACAAAGATATGACATACCCTAATGGCATTATCAGCTGCATTTGTAATAAGAAGAGGCTCTCCTTGAACAAATGTCAGCCCTGCAATGGAAGTGTTGTGAGCATTTCTCATTTGGGCAATTAGTTTCTTGTCTTCAAGGTCCCACAGTCCAATGTGCCCAACAGGGCTGCCAGCAGCCATAACTGGATGGCCATCTTCAAGACAAAAAACACAGAGCAATACATAAGATGTTGTTTTCTTAATTTGAAATAATTGTGCTTAAATATTTATGTTCTACATTTATGTGATATCTGAAAAATATTCTCTATGGACTGTACTCCGTTTTTGCCTGAAAACACCTTTAAGGGTAATGTAGTTAGGATAATAGGACATAGTATAGGGTAATATTCATTTATCCTTAAGTACACAGTTCTAGTTAATTTAGTTAACTACCTAATTCAGTTACCTTTACAGGACAATAATAATGGTTAGGCCTACTGTTACCACAATATTGTCTAAACTGCTGTGCTTTAAGAACACAATAATGTACACATATTGTACATATGTACACACATAAGAAGCAATCTGGGGGTTACCTGTTCGGAATGATATAGCAGTAATTGGGCCCCAGTCTTGCTGGAACTTCATTAATGTCTCATCGTACTTAATGTTGTGAACAATAATCTGACCAGATGATAATCCAACACCTACAACATCCACTGCCGGAGCCTTAAAACATGTAACAAAAAACAATATTAGGTCTTCCAGTGAAAGGAAAGAGAGATATATACAATGCAAAAATCCAAAGAAACAAAGTACATACAGGGCACTAAGACTGAAGGTAACTCAGTTCTGCACATTCCTGCAGTTTCTAACAGTTGCCGACTAACACAGGTTTATACATTGCAGAGTAAACTGCAAACACTGATATGTTTTATGGAGTTACAGCACATCCAAGAAACAGACTACTTTAAATCCAAATGATGCAAATATAAGTTAACTGGAGATACTGTTGTATGCAAAAGTGTAGGTATCCCTGGTCGAATTGTATGTTTCAGTGAATCTCTAAGTGAAAAGAAGTTGACACAACCTTTGAGTGGTACAAACTTTAACATGACATCTTTCTGCAAAATGAATGCACAACTAGTATCTATTTACAGTAATGTAGATATTCAAAATAATAAAACAGTGAACATGGCTCAGGCAAAAGTTTAGGCACCCTATCAATCAGTACGTAGTAACACCTTCTTTGAAAGAAATCATAGTTTACAAACATTTCCTGTAGCCAGCTAAGAGTCTTTCTATTTTGGCTTTTGGACGTTTTTCCCCACTCTTCCTTGCATAATAAATATTCTTAGGCACTCTTGCACGTCTGGGGTCTGTGAAGGCAATTCATAAACCTGATTTTTTTCTTCCAGGAAGTACTGGTTGATTTTGAGGTATGTTTTGGATCGCTGTCTTGCTGAAATAAACAACCTCTTTTCAGCTTCATTTTCTTCACTGACTGGGACATTAGCTTCTAGGATTTACTGATATTTAGTTGAATCCATTCTCCCTTCCAGCTGCAAAATATTTCCTGTGCTACTGGCTGCCACACAACCCCAAAGCCTAATAGAACCACCCCCATGCTCAACAGCTGACAAAGTGTTCTTTTCTTTGAATGCTTCATGCTGTTTTCTCCAAATGTATCTTCTGTGGCTGGTTGTGTCCAAAAAGCTATTTTTTTCCCCAAAGTTTCATCAGTCCACGGCAATTTGTTCAGAAAGTTTCCATCTTATCAAGATTTAGTTTTACATACTTCAGACAGAGACTTTTTGTGATTAAGTTGTAGGAAAGGTTTACTTCTGAGAAATCTCCTATGTTGCTGTTGTTGTATTATGTGTTTAAAATGGAAATTCCAGAATGAATGGTTCACACACTCATTATCTTTTCAAAATATTATATTACATAAGAACTTACCTGTGTAAGAACTGACACTCCTGAACTCCAGCCAGAGAATGTGTATAGAAGTTTGCTAAAGAAAATATGGACAGAAATACAATTATACTATAGTGCTAAAAATGTAAATGCCACCAATTTGACATTCATCCTCACAAATTTGTTATATTTAGTGATGACAAATCATCAGTTTTTCTTTTGCATTTAAATAATGATGACATTTTGTTATGTGATCATACAACTATTACAAAGTGAATGCTATAGTTCTAATTCCTCTTAAAAATGTATGCAGACTATAGCAAATTACCTGTAAATCTACTAAGAACTCATTAGCAAATGTTAAAATGTAAGAAGAAGCAATTACTTGGATTTCACATTCCACAACTGAAGTCCTCCCTGGCTGCTTCCCAACAGGATCTTATTCAGATAGGTACTCGGGTGCATTATGGCAGACACATCAAATGCTGTTTTATCAAATGTTATTTGCAAGTACTCCTCTGAAAGAAAAAATATAAAGGAATTTGTTACTGATGGATGCTTTAGGGATAATGACACTAGATATCCTCCATAAAAGAACTGTTACCATTAGATTCAAACAAATATTTAAGATATCTGATCTCTAAAGTTTGTCTTTCAAATAATATGAACTGTCAAATCAAAAATCATATATACGTGTACCTTCTGACTGTACATCCCAGATAATGAGAATATTGTCTTTGTCCACTGAAATCATGTGATCTCCAAAAGGCAGCAAAAGATGAACTTCTGCATTGTGGCCTTTGTAGGTATGCACCACCTGAAAAATACATAAATAAAATGGATTTAGGACCATCCAATGTCCTATTTAGAAAAAAACATACAGTTAATCACTTTTTGAATATTCTTTAATCATTTCCTTTATATTTCGCACTTTAAGTAGCAGCTCTAGATGTAACTCATTAGATACCCTACAATGCATGCAGCACAATATTCTATATTCATGTGTGACAGGATGGTTTGTGTCAGCTGCTCTGATTGAACACATCTTGTCAGAATGCCGGCAACCACAAAAGCTATGCTTCCCATATTAAACCCTTCTCTATTTCTCTGCAGTAGCCATGTTGCATAGCACCAGTTCTGTTTGTGCTCCTATTCAGAGGAACCAATGAGATGAACCCAAGGTTAATATAATTCTAGGTCTTCCTTTTTTCAGTAGTATCTTTGTACACCTGCACCCCTGTGATTTGAAAAAGGGGCCAATGGACAAGGTAGTGTGTAGTTACACTCTGTGAGGCAGACTATTACAACATCACTTAAGTTTTATGCTATTCAATTTCCTCTCTTAGTAACCCCTGAAGCAGAAACCTTACATCTGCAATCAAAACCTTACAGTGGTGCTAGAATGTTTGTGAATTTTCTGAATTCATGCAAAAATGTGACCTTAAATGTGATCAGATCTTCATCTAAGTCATAAAAATAAATAAAGATAATAATAAAACAAAAAACACACAAAAGGATATACTTTTTTCCATTCATTTATTGATCAAAAGGATCCAACATTAAATGTCTTTGTCGGAAAAAGTATGTGAGCCTCTAGGATTATCAGTACAGTTAAGGGGGTAATTAGAATCAGGAGTGTCAATCAATATGATAACAATCAGGTCTGAGTTTGTGTGGCCCTACCCTATTCTCAAACCTTGTCATCAAGCTCCAGGACCTGCGACTGAACACCTTCCTTTGAAATTGGATGCTGGTCTCTTGACAGAACGTCCGCAGGTGTTGAGGGTGGGCACCAACATATCCTCTACCCTGACTCTAAACACTGGAGCCCTGCAAGGCTGTGTGCTTAGCCCTGTCCTTATTTACCCATGATTGTGCCATGCATAACTCAAATTCCATCATAGTTTGTGGACCGTATAACAGTCTGCATACAGGGAGGAGGTTGAAACCCTGGCAGCACGGTGCCAGGAGAACAACCTCTCTCTGAACATCAGATTGTAGATTATAGGAAACATACCTATCTATATCAATGGCCCTGCAGTGGAGAGGGTTAGCAGTTTTAAGTTCCTGGAAGTTAACATCACGGAGGACTTAACCTGGACCCACCACACCAACATCATGGTCAAAACAGCACAGAAGCACCTATTCTTTCTCCGCAGGCTAGTTCGGCATGCCGTCACATATCCAGGGCAATTTCTACAGGTGCACTATTGAGAGCATCCTGACTGGTTGCATCACTGCCTGGTATGGGAACTGCTCCCCCCAGGATCGCAAAGTACTGCAGAGAGTGGTGAAGTCAGCACAGCTGATTAGCGGCTGGGAGCTACCAAATATCCAGGATATCTACTCAGCTAGATGTCTTAAGAAGTCCAGGTCCATTCTCAAGGACCCCAGTCATCCCAGTTACAAACTGTTTTCTCTCCTAAGGTCTGGTAAACAATACCGAAGCATTTGGTCAATGTCCAACAGATTACGCAACAGCTTCTACATCTAGGCAATAAGACTGCTAAATAACCAACCTGCAGCTCCTTCAGCAAATCATCCGTAATGGCTACATGGACATACAATTTTCATTGCTTTCGGCATACTGCACTACTTGGACATAATATATTGCATATACCCTGGACACATAACAGATCTATTAATATTGAGTTTTGTCTGAGTTTATTTTATTCAATTTCTATTGCATTATTACCTATTATTATGCAACCTTAATAATGATTTTTTACCCCCCCCCCCCGGTGAGCTCGTAGAAAAGACATTTCATTGACAGCAACTACTGGTGCATCCTGTATTGATGTGCATTTGATTAACTTTGATTGATTGATTTAAAAAAAACATAAACCTGTCTTCACCATACAGGTTTGTGAACACATGCCATGCCTTGATAAAATGAGATTTCTGAGGACCTCAGAAAAAGAGTTGTTGATGCTCATCAGGCTGGAAAAGGTTACAAAACGATTTCTAAAGACTTTGGGCTTCACTACTCCACTGTCAGGCAGATAGTGTACAAATGGAGAAAATTCAACACCATTCTTACTCTCCCCAGGAGTGGTCGTCCAACAAAAATCACTCCATGAGCAAGGCGTGTAATATTCTGGGCGACCACAAAGAACCCCAGGGTAACGTCTAAGGATCTACAGGCCTCTCTTGCACTGGCTAATGTCAGTGTTCATGAGTCCACCATCAGGCAAACACTGAACAAGAATAGTGTGCATGGGAGGATAGCAAGGAGGAAGCTACTACTCTCCAAGAACAACATTTAAAGTTTGCTAAAGACAACCTGGATGAGCCAGAAGACTACTGGAAGAATGTTCTGTGGACGGATAAGTCAAAAATTGAACTTTTTGGCTTAAATGAGAAACTTTATGTTTGGCGAAAACCAAACACTGCATTCCAACATAAGAACCTAATCCTAACCGTGAAACACGGTGGTGTCAGTATCATGGTTTGGGGCTGTTTTGCTGCCACGGGACCAGGACGGCTTGCCATCATTGACAGAACTATGAATTCTGGATTGTATCGGCAAATTCTACAGGAGAATTTCAGGGTATCCGTCCGTGAACTGACACTCAACAGAAGGTGGCTCTTGCAGCAAGACAAAGACCCTAAACACACAAGTCAGTCTACCAAAGAATTGTTGAAGCAGAAGAAATTCCAGACCTTAATCCAATAGAAATGTTGTGGCACAAACTGAAGTGGGGAGTTCATGCAAGAAAGCCCACCAACATCACTGAGTTGTAGCAGTTTTGTAAGGAGGAATGGGCCAAAATTCCTCCAAGCTTGCTGCTCAAGGGGGTCACACCACTTACTGAAAGCATAGGTTCACATACTTTTTCGAAAAAAGACATTTAATGTTGGATCATTTTGATCAATAAATGAGTGGAATAACCATATCCTTTTGTGTGTTATTTGTTTCATTTTGGTTCTCTTTATGACTGCTTGCATTAATGAAGCAAAGACTTGGATGTGTGTTACTCAACTCTAATAAAAGGAGTTAAGTTTAATTGTTCTGCTGAGTCTGTTGTTTGGAGGCAACAATACTGATAGGACTACTATAACTTCAGCACTAAACTCAGAGGATTTAAAAATTTGCCTCAAAGACTCAGCATGTAACCTAGGAGTCATAGTAGACACAAGGCTCTCATTTAACTCTTGTGTTAAAAGAGTATCTAATACATGCTTTCTACAGTTAAATAATATTGCAAAACTAAGGCAGTTTCACTCCACTCAAGACACCGAAAAATTAATACATGCTCTTGTAAACAGCAGGTTAGACTACTACAATGCCCTACTATCAGAAAGCACCCATCACTCCTTCAACAACTTACAGCGAATTCAGAATGCAGCAGCTAGAATTGTTACCAGGAGCAGAAAGTACAGCCATATAACCCCTATACTTAGCCAGATGACCTTGGACCCCTAGAAGGTTTTTCTCCTTACTAAGGAGTTTTGGGTTCCTCTCCTCCATTGTCTTCTGGTCTTTTCTGTTCTGTATTTACAATATGTAGGGTTACTTGCTTTGTTAAGCGCCTTGAGGCAACCTAGTTGTGACAGGTGCTATATAAAAATAAATTGAATTGAACTTAGATGAAGATCTGATCACAATTTAGGTCAAATTTATGCAGATATTTAGAAAATTCAAAAAGGTTCACAGACTTTCTAGCACCACTGTACATCTGAAATTATACAATCTATTAATATGAATGGTCTGCATTAATTTAAAGGGAGAAAAAATGTGAAACAAAAGCATTTATGGAATGCTCATTCAACAGTTTTTAAGAGATCTGTTTTGAGTTTCAACATCTCAAATAAACCATAGTACATGCAGTGAAAATAATAAAAATGTATTTGGACTTTATACAGTATTCTGTTCCTTTAATTTCTGTACTGTACTTTTTCATCATCAAATAATGGGAAACATGGTTACAATGACAAATATACAGTACCTGACATTTATTTGTCTAGGTTTCTGCTGCTTCTCCAGAGATAAAAGGTCTCATAGTACAAGTTCAAATCTCAAGAGATGAAAAGTTTAAAGAAGTCACAAGGGTGACTTTGCAAAATGAGGTGATTAAAATAGAACACCAAATTTAAGCTGGTCACATTTTTATTATCAATGTTCGACATTTGTTTAATAATGAGCAACATTTATGGTTGGAATCCCTGTTAGTGTCAGTTTTCTAACTGTGTACTTGTTTTCTTTATCAATAGCAATTCAATCATTCAATAAGATAATATACAAGGTACCTACCAGAATATACCCCCAAACACCCCACCCCCAGGAAAAGAAAACACAAAGGAAAGACATACAAAAGTTACAACAAAAATAGAGAAAAATGTAATCAGCACAAAACAGCTCACTAAACAATTCAGGATAAAAAATGTAGTTGCTTTTAATTCAATGTATAACTAGCTTTTACCGGATAATTGATTTACATAGATGTAATTTAGTGCATCTCTGTGTACTAATCTGGAAGTGAGTCATAACTGTAAAAAGAAAGTGGATACAGTGTTATTAAATACTTTCACTCTGGGAAAGACCTGTTACCCTATAAATCTGATATGACTAACACCAAGTAAAAAGGACTTTCGGCCTTTATGTTAATCAAAATGCTGATTCACTTGACCTTTCCCCAAAAGAACACAATAATGTTCTGATAACCCCCTTGTTTATAACTATTTTCTGACTACCTTTTGAGGGAAGATAAGCAGATTATACCTTAAGCCTTGGAAAATAGTTTAAGAAAATTGATATTCCACTATTTTACAAAAATACTCATGCATCAAAATTACATAAAATATTTAAAGATCTTAAATAAAAAATACTCGAGATTTGATTTGCTCAAGAAATCAAATCAGCTGGTTATATCCTAAACATCAGCTAGCTAAAAATTGCTACCTTTATATAAAATGTGAGAAATGTTGCTTGGAAATCAAAAGCAGTTACAGCCCAAGTGGCCTTTGATCTGAAATGCATTTTTTGCATGGCAACTCAAATTGAGCAACATAACTGATGGCAACAATTGATGGCTTGACAACATTTTGGAAAAGAGTAAACTACTGCTTTATTTTCTACTATTCAGATTTATCCGCATGCCTTTTGTATTATTTTCCTCACTAAGTTGTTTTCATTATGGAGAGTCTGGCTTTCATGATGGAAAAAAAATATGGGATGTTAAATGAAGATAATTTAAAAAAAGAAAAATTCAAAAGAACCCAATGCAATTTGCTTAACCCACAAAATGGAGAAATGAAGGATTTTTTTTTCTTCTTCACCATCTCAATCTTCCCACCACAATCTAAAAATTGTTTTACTTTATTATATAATGACATAGAACTTTAATTTAGATTAATTTATCTAATCATCCCATCAAAAATCTCAATAGCTCATGTACTTCATGATGCAATCTGCACTGATACGTAGAGTCAACTGCATTCAGACTGTGAGCATTAGGACAGGAAAACACAAGTAAAATAAATGAGAAAACATTTTCATGAATTCACCAAAAGTTCCATGGTGTTTCTACAATATAAGAAATCTCAAGTTTATACTCAAGTGTTGAGTTCATACAGACCTATAATACTATTGAATAACCAGTAGAAAACAAATACCTTATAGGGGCCGGCTAAACATCCAACAATAAAAAAATACATTGACTTATATCTTACTTCTGTAGAAAACATGTTTTCATTTTATACACAAATCACACACTAATACACAAGTATCATGCACACAACATATACTGTAGGACATTTTTTGAACCAGCAGTACATGCTCCCTAAGATGTAGCAAAAACCCTTTTACTAATTTCTTCCAGTTTTAAGAGCAACTTTAAACACCTGTTCAGTCTTTAGAGCTGGGTTAGAGCAAACCGATTTCTGAAGAGAATATAATAAACCACACAATCAATCAAATAGCTACACCTGAACTTAAACTACACAAAATAACTGAAATGGTGTTCCATCTGCTGACAAACTAAACAGAATAACTGAATGTCCCATCCATGAATTACGATAAAAATCCAATGTGCCAATGTGATATTAGCCTCTCAAATGAACCCTGACGTATTTCATTCCGAGATTCATACCCTGACGTATTTCATTCCAGGCCTTTGCTCATTTATCTTTGTTTACAGGGAAAAAAATAAAAATATTAAGTTTAATACTCCATACTGCTAAAAAGAACAAATCAATAGGAATTTTAAATAGGATATTCCAGTTAAAGCTCTTGTTTAAGACCATACTGATAGTCATTACTGCAAAGCCATAGAGAAAGGTAAACAAGACAATTGTTACCTTTATTCAGGTGTTCTTATATTTATTGTGATGATTTATAATAGTCTACAGAATTTTAAATAATTCACCCGTGTATTGGTGGAATTCCCACTCAAGGCATCTTTTTTCCTTATTCCTTCAATAGGGATTTCTGGAAAGTAATTTCTAGCTCACTTTAAAAGGAATAAAGGGCAGTGAAACAATACCATACGTGTGTCGTATCAACACAATTAAGATATACTAAAAAATGTTTGTGTTAGCACTCAGAATCCAAAACAGAGGTTTTAGTGATATAAATCACTTCGTTGCTATGATTTAGGTTTGAAAACAAAGTCACATCTCTGAGAGGAACAAAAAAACAAGCTTACCTCTTTGTTCCTGGCAAATGCAGATACCAGCTTTCCATGTGCAACAAATACCAACATACGATCTGCAGCCAAAGACGAGATGTCCTCTGGGAGTGCATTGCCTGAGAAAATCAAGGATGATCTTTCCTTTTTCAAAGGTTTCTAGTTTGTGCCATTCCATAGGCACAGAATCACACTTTATAAACAAAACTAAAACCTGCAAAACAGCTAAATAAAAGCATGCAAAGGAACAAGTAAAGGTTTATTCCAAGCTGAAAATAGAAGAAAAGAAACACAATGTTTCAGCCTTGCAGCTTTCTACGGGTTGTGTTTCTTGCTTTCTCTTTTCACCATGGAATAAACCTTTACCTGTTTCACGTGGAAGCAAGCCTGACAACATAACTGTAGATTTGAACAGCCAATGCAACCTTTTATTTTGCTAAATCTCTGACTTCATTTACAGCTAAGAAAGGTTAGCTTTGTTAACCCCCAATTTCATAGTCCCAGTTTACAAAACTACCATTTTACAAGACAAGTTTTACCTTGATCATGGAGACTGGACAAGAAAATGGCCAATCCAGCCAGGCAAAAACCCTTACCTTCAAATCTGTCTGTACTAATTTCACTTAAAATTAAAATAAGGGCCTTACATTTAAAAATGCATTTGGTATGTTATTTTTATATGTTATCTCGTCTCTGATGACAACAAGAAGAGATAACTGGGAATTCTGCCTTCAATTATTCACCAATTTCTAAGAGCGCCTCCTATTGTCTCACCTTAAGTCAACACAAGGCTCAGGTATAATTAAATACATAAAAGGCAGCCACCTGTTTTAATAATAATGAAAACCATGGAAGGGGAATTAATTATATAGTAAATCTGTATGTAAAAAATAAACACATAAACAATGCTTGGACCTTCAAAACTCATTTTCAAGTATGTATTATGTAGTTGTAAATATGATTAACTTTAAATTGAATCGGTCATTATCGACATGGAGTTCTTATTTTCATGGCCATCAAACAAAAGTCTCTCTCAAACAGAGTAAATACCAGTTTCACCATAAACAGCAGAATACACAGTAAGGCTGTCAGTTTAATAAACACTTAGGAATTTCTATTACCTGACATGCCTGGAACATGTAAAATTTTCCTCTATTCGTGTAGAAATATATCTTACATCATATACCTCAGCAGGCATCTAATGTCTGATCTTTTCATTCTATAGCATTAGTCAGGATTTAATAAGTACCTTCTTTCATTTCTTTTTGATGTATGGTTACTATGTTGTGTGGGGCTATTCAGGAATGGGTATTGCTATATCTGCCTATGCGAAATTGCTGCAGAAACTTTTATTTTTAGTTTTCTCTTCCAGATGTCCTTAAATTTACAGATCCCTCTCTGTGGAAGAAATCCACCATTATTCCTATTCCTAAAACTGCCAAGCCTAGTAGCCTTAACAGCTACAGGCCTGTTGCCATCACATCTCTCCCAGCAAAAACTCTTGAGAGAATAGTGAAGCAACACATCACAAAGAGCATACAAGCCCTCACTGACCCCCTGCAGTATGTACACAGGGAAAGGAGGGGAGTAGATGATGCAATACACACATTGTTAACTCTGGTCTATCAACATCTGCACCAACCAGGGACCTCTGTAAGGATTTTATTTGCTAGCTTCTCCTCCGCTTTCAATGGAATACAACCACTGTTGCTTGCACAGAAACTCAAAGTACTTCAATCTGAATTGTTAGTAGATGGTTGCTAGACTTCCTAACTAACAGGTCTCAACAGGTCAAATTGGAGAAGTGCTTATCTGACATTCACTACACATCAATTGGATCAACACAGGGCTGTGTCTTGTCCCCTCTCTTGTACATTTTGTACACTAATGATTGCATAAGCAAACACACAGATAGACATCTCATTAAATTTGCTGATGACACAGCCCTGGTCAATTTATTTAAGGACACAGAATACCATCATGGGCCCATTCTAAATGATCTTACTAACTGGTGCAACAAGTTCTCCCTAAATTTTTAAAAAACAAAGGAACTGGTTATTGATTTTAGGAAAAATACTACACCCCTTCAGCCCACTGTAACTGATGGTCAGCCTGTTGAAATTGTCGATGACAAGTACTTGGGACTGGTCATTGACAAAAACCTAAAATGGGACAAATGTTGAGACACTATCTATAAAAAAAAGGTCAACAGAGACTTTTCTTTCTTAGAAAACTCAGCTACTTTAAGGTAGATAAAACTATTCTTACACAAAAGTGTCTTAACATACTGCTTCACTTGTTGGTTAGGCAACATAAGTACCGGTAATTGTAATAGGCTGAGTAAATTAGTGAATATAAGTGGCAAAATAATCAAATCTACTTAAGCATCCTTTACAAATGTAGGGTGACTAAGAAAGCCAAAAGCATTATAGAGTGTGTCTCACCCCCTCCATTGTGAATTTACACATCTCCTATCTGAATTTTGTAAAACCAACAGACTCAGGAAATCTTTAATTCCCACTGCAATTACACTCTTAAACAATGCAAAGTAACTACCTTGTCTCTTGATTCTTGTCTTCTGTAACACTACTGTATTCTCTGACTGTGGCTTAAAATAAATTTCCCCTAGGGGACAATAAAGCTTGAATTGAAACTGTAAACTTGGACAAAGTAAAGGCTGACTCAATCACTCCTCATTATAAGCAGTTTCTGGATTACTAACAAGTGTGTGTGAGAGGTCACAACTGAACAATCTCACACTGGCGTTAACTAATGTGGTTTAAATACCACATGGGTAAATAGCAGCACCAAAACCTGTATAGCCTCTTCAGATCCAGTAGTGCCAGGGAGCCCAAAGAGAACAAAATGGCAAAGGAACCTGTAAGCAAGTTCAGCCAGACACTACCATCACTCCCTGGCCAAGCTCCTCCCTTCTTCTCACCCACTTCCTGCTCTCATCACTCACACCCTACTCTTGGACTTTCACTTCTCTCTGCTACTTATCAAGACCTACTCCTCAGTTCCCGTTATTGGAGTCTCTGACACTGCCCTCAAATGGTTTAAGTCTTACCTCACTGATCGCTGTCACTTTGTCTCTCTCAATGGGTACAGGTCTGAAATTGGTCTTGTCAAGTCTGGTGTCCCTCAGGGCTCAATACTGGGCCCCTTGCTCTTCAGCATTTACATGTTCCCACTTGGTCAGCTTTTAAGATCACATGGCATCAGCTTTCATTTTTACGCTGACGATACTCAAATATACATCCATACCAAACCCGACACTGATGTGGCTGTCTCTATTCTATCTAATTGCATCTCTGACATAAAAATTTGGATGACTCAAAACTTCCTTCATCTTAACTGTGACAAGACTGAAGTCATGCTTATTGGTACCCCCCATCAACTTCGCAAAGCCAGTCCTGTAACCCTGTCTGTAGATGGCTCTGTACTTGAGCTCCAATCAAAATTGAAAAACCTTGGGGTTATATTCGATTCTGGCTTAACATTCGACCCACATGTACAGCATACTGTCAAAACATCTTTTTTTCACCTTAGAAATATCGCAAGACTACGCCCTATGCTATCATTAACTGTGGCTGAAAAGCTGATCAACATATTTGTATTCTCTCGAATTGACTACTGCAATGCTCTGCTCCCTGGGGTATCTAAATCTACTCTGAACAAGCTGCAGTATGTCCAAAATTCAGCAGCCAGAATCCTGACCAGATCTAGTGCAAGTGTTCACATTACTCCTATCCTGGAGTCCTTGCACTGGCTTCCGGTCAAATTCCGCGTAGACTTTAAAATCCTCATGCTCACCTACAAGGCTTTACATGGCTTGGCACCTCAATACCTGTCTGAACTTTTATCGCCCTACTCCCCACCTCGCAACCTCCGCTCTTCAAATTCTGCCCTCCTTACTGTCCCCCAAGCCCGTCTACATTGTATGGGCGACAGGGCCTTCTCCTGCTATGCCCCCAAGCTCTGGAACTCCTTGCCCAAGGATATTAGAGAGTCACCTTCTCTAAACTCCTTCAAATCCAGACTCAAAACCCTCCTTTTCAGAAAAGCCTTTACTTAACTGGTTCCATTCTTCACCCCTCTGCTCTTCTTAATACCATCTTCCACGGTCTCCTCTATTGTTATTGTTGTATTGCTGTAATTATAATTGTGTCCTGTCTTGTGAAATTTTTCTTATTTATTGTTGTAGTCTTCTTATTTATTGTTATTGTCATCCTGTAAAGCGCTTTGAGAAGCCACCTTTAAAGGCGCTATATAAAATAAAGTTTATTATTATTATTATTATATTATCCGCACCCCTCACAACTGATTTCATGCTGCACCTAATCCGACCAATTTCCTTACACCTGTCTCATATGTCGAAGCCTTGCATCATTTCTATTTCGCTTTCTAAAACTGCCAACAGGCTGGAAAACCGATTTCCTATCCAACAGAGTGAGGGAGGCCTGGAGAGGGCCAATGAGCTGAATCTTTTCTTCAACAGATTCGATACAGGGTCCACTGTCCATTCACCTCACAGGCCTTCACCCCAGACACCCTCTTCATGTCCTCAGTCACCCCATCATGTGATCCCTCCTACTCCTACTCCATCTTCCCCTGCCCTCCTCGGCCTGTCCATCACAGCTGACCAGGTCAGAAGGGAGTTGAGGAGACTCCATGCAGGGAAGGCAGCGTGTCCTGACGGTGTCAGCTCCAGGGTGCTAAAGATCTGTGCGGACCAATTGGGTTTAGTGCTGCAGTACATCTTCAACCTCAGCCTGAGATTAGAAAAGGTTCCGATTCTCTGGAAGACATCTTGCCTGGTGCCAGTACCCAAAAAGGGGCACCCTAAAGTCTTGAATGAGTACAGACCAGTGGCACTACCATCACACCTAATGAAAACTCTGGAAAGGGTTGTACTGGACCACCTCAGAACCCTGGTGAGTACAGCACTGGACCCCCTGCAGTTCGCCTACCGGTCACACCTGGGAGTGGAGGATGCAGTCATCTATCTGCTACACAGAGCTAACTCTCACCTGGAGAAGACAGGGAGCATTGTGAGAGTTATGTTCTTTGACTTCTCCAGTGTCTTAAACACCATCCATCCACTTTTACTGAGAGATAAGCTAAGGGCGGCGCAGGTGGACACTCCCCTGCTGTCCTGGATTATAGACTATCTGACCTGCAGGCCACAGTACGTACGGCTACAGAGCTGTGTGTCCGAACAGATTGTTAGCAGTACTGGGGCTCCACAGGGGACTGTCCTTGCTCCATTCCTGTTCACCTTTTACACCTCTGACTTCAGGTACAACTCTGAGACATGTCATCTGCAGAAGTTTTCGGATGACTCTGCAATTGTGGGGTGTATTAGAGAGGGGAGGGAGGAGGAATATAGGAGCTTGATTACCAGTTTTGTGGAGTGGTGTCATCTTAACCATCTCCAGCTTAACACCAGCAAGACCAAAGAAATTATCTTTTACTTTCGAAGGAATAAGTCTCCACTGAACCCTGTTTCCATCCAGGGTGAGGACATAGAGGGTGTACATTCCTACAAGTACTTAGGGGTACACCTGGATGATATGCTGGAGTGGTCTGGTAACACTGACGCCCTGTACAAGAAAGATCAGAGCCAACTCTATTTTCTTAGGAGACTCAGGTCCTTTGGTGTGTGTGGAACATTGCTACACATTTTTTATGAATCAGTGGTGGCGGCGGCCATCTTCTAAGCTGTTGTGTGCTGGGGCAGCAGCATCATGACAAAAGATGCAAATAGGCTCAATAAACTTATCAAGAAGGCTAGCACTGTGTTGGGGATGAGCCTTGACCCCATGGAGGTGGTGGCTGAGAGGAGAATGCTGACCAAGCTTACAGCCATCATGAACAACACCTCTCATCCGCTTCATGGGACTGTTACTGGGCAGCGGAGCACATTTAGCAATAGACTGCTCCAGCTACGGTGTTCAAAGGAACGCTTTCCTCCCGGCGGCTGTCAGGGTGTATAACGCTGCCCTGGGCTAGGACTGTTAGCCCTTCATTTGCTCCTCTATGGACAGCATGTTTACTCCATTATACTTTTTGGACAATCAGTCTGTATAAACCTATGCACATTTTACACATATTTTATTGTTTTTAGAGTGACTATGATCAGCACATTTTGCACACACCTATGTATTTATTTATTTTTATTTATTTTGTTGTCTTTTGTTTTATAACTATTCTGATGTCTGTTTTGCTTGTCTTGGGCTGAACTGCTGTAACACATCAATTTCCCTACGGGATTAATAAAGTATTATCTATCTATCTTCACTACACATCAGGACTCTCACTGAAACCAGGATCTCCCCTGATAAGTCCACCCTGCGGCCTGCATCTTATCTCATAGTCCCTGTGTTTTTGGACAGCCAGCAAGACTGGATTCCTACTCTCTCCCTCCTGGCAGCTCCATCTTTGCCTCTCTTTTACTCTGACATAATCATTTTGAGTTTGAAGTAACTGTCCCCACACAGCTACTCATCATCATCATTTACCACCTTCCTTGTCGTCTCACTAATTTTCCTGATAAGTCGCGATTTCCTTTCCTCCCTTCCCTTTCCGTCTACCAATCATCAAGCCTCTTTAGAGAATTAGGTTTCTTGAGATGCTGGTGTGCCCCTGAAAATCTAGGTAAGTCTTATTATTGGACCAAATGGTAGCCTTCTTCAGAGTTTTGATTTAGAAGCCGTCCCTTATTACCCGCAACCGGTTTCAAATAACACTATGAATAGAACAAAAATTCTTCCAATACAAATATTCACACATTTCAGAGATGTATTTTCAGAAATGTAAGCAATCCTGGCCGCGGGATTTGAACCGACAACCTTGCAGCCACAGGCGCAGATCCTTAGCCACAGTACCAACGCTCCACCAAAAAGTGTTAAAGTAAAAAACTATTTTATATATATTTCAACAGTGAAGTGGTAATATTCTGTTTTAATTCAAATGTGTCCATGATATTTTTTTTTATATCGTAAGAGACTGTACTCATAAGGTAATAGATTTAAAAACTGCCACAGTTCCAACCATAATGTAAATGGTGTAGTAAACTGATATTTTCTGTTTAATTACTACATGGGGCTTCACAAAAAAATAGTACTTTATTATTGTGAAAAAATGAATCTGTATTTGTATATGAATCTTCCATTTTTCTTGACCTTTTTCTGCTATCCATTTTTAAAAGCTGAGAATTTCTATCTTAGTTGTATATGCATGCTATTATTATTACTGTTACTGATGTCAATTTAAAAGGGATGCTGAGGAGAGAAAAAAAGTACTGTTGTTTCTGTAAAGATATCATTTTTTACAATAATGTGATAGCATTACAGCACTAAAAATGTGAATACATTGATTCAATTTGCTGTCAAAAAGGAATCAAATGTTTTGAAGGGGCAAAGTACCCTCCATATTACTCTAGCTAGTGATCTGAACATCCAATATTTAGCCCTGATTACCTGCAACCCAAACACCAGCATGCAAGCCTGCTGCTTTATGCCTGAAGCTTTTAAAACTGGTATCATCAGTAGATTCAGCATTACAGTCTGAACCCAGCAAACACCTACAAAACGCAGTCTAGATCCAGTTTTGCAAAGTGCCAAGCACAGTGGAAAACTGGATGGTCATGTATTGCATTTAAAATTATGGAATTAGAATGCAAGATTAAGTTCATTCGCCCAAACCAGACAAGAAAGAACTCTGTGTTCATGGCTATGGAGAGACTTCTAGACACACTGAAAGAACTGGAAGAGAGGGCCATCAGGCATGTGTGTACAGCACTCAAAGCTAATCTGCAAGAAGCATTTCTATGCAAATGGGTTGATAATGTTGTATTTATAAACTTTCCTTCATAGCCTAAGTTGATTAAAGGTGGCTTTCTTGACAGCTAAGAGATGTTTAGAAATCATATATAAAAGTAGAGTGATTCATTTTTTATTTATAAATAACATGTTTTTCTTTACTACTTAAATTTAAACTCTCCCATGATAGTTGAATGTGGTCACTTCCACACAGAACTGTAACACACTCTGGCTGTATCATGTTTTCACAAAGCATTTAACTTCTGAACAATATGAATACATTCAAAATACATTTAAAAATTAGTGCTTGCCTAATTTATCACAGGTTCCATTTTACATTACAGTGCTAAGGGCTAGAGCAAATTTATGTGCAGACTGAATTACACTGAGATTTACAGTTGACATTCCACATTATATGGACATATATTGTATAGAAAAAAAGATGCCAAGATCTGAGAGCTAAATGGCACTCAGTCATTTTATAATGTAATTACCTTAGCCTTATAATGGTCAAGGAATATCAGGATTTTGTACGTGTTTTAGTAAGTATATAAACGGTTTAAATTTACAGTACAGGTCTGGTCTGCACCTGGTAGCAGATGGAGCTCTTACTGGACCCCCTTGAACCATAGCATAACTCCAATAAGGAGGATTTTGTTTGCTTCTAAGAAGTCCTCTTGCACACAAGAAAGTTGTGGACAGTTTAAAGGATATTTGGCCTGTTCCCCAGACTACAGGGATCTGCCAAGGCTGTTTCCCACAATGAGGGAGGTCTCCATCAGGGCCAACACTCCTCTACCTGCCTCTTTAGTGCTGCTGGGTTCTGATTTAACCCAGTGAGACCAGGACCAGACTCTGACCGTTTTGATTACCAACAGTTACTGAAGCTGAACAATAGGTATTGTAACAGTAATAAAAATATGCCTTTTGAGTGTAAAACAATAAAGAGGTTATTAATTTGACTCATCTCAGTGTATTGTTGCAACTCATATGCAGATGCATTTAACAGAAGAATAATGGGAATATGCAAGCAATAGCATCTCACATTTTAAACATCTGAACCAAAAATTGTTTCATTGTTTTATTTATGGATAACGACTGTGACTATAATTTAAATTTCTGATCTGTGACTTAACTGTAACCACAGATGTGTGTAAAACAGTAGTGCTGCTAATAAACATACCTGTTTTTTTTTTACTTCTGATACATGAGTACAGTTAAAAGCTGATCACTTAGGTAGTTCTAAAGAAGGAAACCTTTACTTAATTGAATATTTTACAAAGTTATCGAACTTTCACTCAGTTAACATATTTGAATGTTTTTTACACCCATGTGTATTTTATATTTTCATAAAAATAGCTGTTCATGCAAATATTGTGATCTGTGATAAAATGGTTAAACACCGGTATATCTATAGAAATGGAGCGACCAGCTCCCCTTGCGACCACAAGAGGAAGCTGGGCAAGAAGGCTTCCAGAAGGCCGTTTGAGTCTGTAGTGGGTCTAAGTTCTATGTGCAAAGCAAAAAAATCCTAATTACAGTTGTGTAAAAGTCCATTTTTTTCTTTTCACAGCTTGCATCAAATACAGTTTACAAGCCATCACAACCCTATCACATGGGTGATGAAATCCTGAAGCAAGATTACACCACTTTCAAAAACCACCTTTCTAATCATAACCACTCAGCTGTGCTACTTCCTCTCCTGCTGTCCACTCGACTTCTGCCATTCCCCATCTCGACTTGCTCACAAACCTTGATGCGGTCAGCTTAGTTTAATTTTCTGCGGGGACTGACCCTTTTGTACAAACCCCTTGTCTCATGCCTTTTGAGTATTCAGATAATTCAGATCTCCAGTCTCCTTTTGCTCCTAATTCTTCCATTACACTCCCCCTGCCAGAGCTTCCTCCACACTCACCAACTGACACTTTCTCTAAATTTATAAGACATTCAGTCACTTCCACTTCTCAGTGCCCCGTTCCTCTTATCTCTTATCCTGCATGCTCCTTTCCCATTCCTTTGATCTACTCTACACTCCCCCGGCCACATCCAAGCTACCCTAAGAGGAGAATAAATGGAGGTCTAAACTGTCTTCTCTCTTCCTTTCCTCGAGCTCTCATTACCATCAAACACTCCTAGTATTAATAATCCAGTCTTCTAAAAAATCCATACAATCTCCTCCCCACCTTCTTATCCCTTCTCAAAAGTCCTTTCCCTTCATTTTTATCAGACGCTAACTCTGCTTGCTTCAGCTGCTTCACTGACATCTGCTCTCATTTGTCTTAATCCTACTTGACTGCCACCTTTGAGCACACTTTCCGTCAACACCTGACATTGGGAAACTTTGGCACTACTTACACCAGTAGTAAAGAAGGCTCCACAGCCAAAACGGTGTGTTTCTTTGCCTCTCTTTTCAGCATGGAATAAACCTTTACTTGTTCCTTTGCAGCCTATGCAGGCTGACGCAGCTACCTACTTGAACTATATTTCTCTATACCTCTATTTCTCAACCTGTCTGCTTCTCCAGATTCCAATCCCCTCACACCCTTGGTCTATTCATTCTCCACCATGGCTCCATCTCACCACCGTTTGAGCTCTTTTCATGATTCAACTGCTTTGACAGTAGAGACCTCTTTCAACCTTCAATAAACACTTACCCCCACAAGAATCTACACTCTGCTCAAAGGACTCTTCTTTACTGTAATAGGTTTACTGTAAATTTCCTTAACTACAAGCTGTTTACTGCTCAATGGAAACACTGCTTTCACAACACTATGCATTGCACAAGAACTTCTAACATTATTCTTTGTTTACTTTATTTGAATGATTTGTTTTTGGTATTTACTTATGCATATTACTGTTATTATTATGTTTTGTATTTCACCCTGGATAAGAGTGTCTGCTAAGCAAATACGTATTGATCTGTAAGAGTCTGACATAATTCCATGTTCCAAAAAAAAGTTATTATCCACTGTACATGGCAAATAACGCTAAAAATATATATTTTTTCCTTTATAACCCACTGGGAAAACGTTGCAAAAGTTTTTTGTAGTTTGACATACAAAAATGGAACTTTTAGGTGTAAATGCAAAGTGTTATTTCTAACACAAACCCAACAACTCTCAGTTAACACCCTCCCTACTGTCAAGCATGCTTGTGGCAGCGTTACGTTATGGGGCTGCTCCTTATCAGCAGAACCTGGAAAATGTGTGACTGGAGGGAAAAGCTGGATAAATTAGGAATACTTGCTTCAGTCTGCTTCAGAGCTAAAACTGGATAGATTCAAAGTACAAGGTGGAAATTACACTCAAGTGACTTAACAAGAAAAATGTCCATAACCTGCCTTTCAAGGTCCTCCCTTGAATCCATTTTAGTACTTGAAATCTGTTATCTATTAGAAACCCCAACCAGCATAAAAGAGCTGGAGCAACTTTGCAAGGAAGAATGGGTAAAAATTGTTTCATGTGGCTGTTCAAAGTGTAGCTGTAAGTGCTGTCAAAGTTGATTCCATCAAGTGTTGACCCAAGACGAGGTGAATACTTATGCAATCAACATACTTGTAGTATGACATCTCCACATCACCACAACACTTCTGGCTTATTTTGCTGTCCATCAAAACCATAAATACATCTTTAATAATTAAACTGCTGTAAAAATATTAATTATTTACTAATGACTAATATTACTAATAAAAGTAATTCAGTCAAACACTTTGAATATTTAAAGATACCGCATTAGGAGTAATACAGCTTAACCCATTTAATATTATAAGAAAAAACTAAATATGGTAACAAACATGTATATTTAATGTTCTTATAGTTTCTAGCCTATTAAATAAACTTTGATGTACAAAATAAACCAATTTAAAAAAAACGTATTGCTTATTAGAGTAATGATATATCTGATTTTTCCATATCATCAAAGAGACATATCATCACTTCACTTTCAATAACTGCTTATCCAATTGAGGGTAAATGAGGGTTATGGCAGCCCAGAGCCCGTCTTTGGAATAATTCAGCACAAGGCAGAATACACTCTGAACAGGACACAAAGTACATCATAGGGCACAAACAGACAGAAACATGCTCACTCACACACCAGGGCAAATTTTACCAGATGCCAATTGACATACCAGTATGTATTTGGACTGTGGGAGGAAACCGAGCACCCAGAAGAAACCCACACAAAATGGAGAAGAACATGCAAACTCCACAAAGACAGCATCCCTCAATTGAGAATTGAGCCCAAGGTCCCAGAACTGTGAGGCAGCAATACTAATCACTGTGCCACCCAAGACATACTGTAGCATGCTTGAAAAAGGAGTGTTGTGGTGGAGGAGTGACAAATGGCATGAAAAATATGTCAATACACAACACCAGCCACACCAAACTCAAGGGAAATGAACTGATGAACAGAAGACAAAATGGCATTTACTTACTAACGGCAACAATTCCAAGTTTCTTGACCTATTGGCAAAAGAAAAAAGTAAAAAAATGTTACACACTGAACATTCAGAAGCATTGCCATTCTGGTATCTCTAATACAATTTGTGATGAAAACACTGTAATGTGGTTTAACTGGTATCAGTTTTCTATATTATTTCGTCAATCAAAAGCACGGCAAATCCTTTTACCCTTTATGGCCTGATTTTCTGTTTTGGTGTAAAAAGTCATATACTTTTTACTTTGTATCTTTGGCTTTGGCTATCTGGGAGATAAACTCTGGTCAGCATCCACCTCAATTCTGCAGTCTAACGTCTAAAAATTTTCCCTTCTTTCTCCATGAAGCCCAAATTCATAGATTTTTCTACTGGTGGGACTTTCAAGTCATCACAAGATATAAAGAGGTAAAGTATTAGACACTGGCTCATTAAATTTGCATTTTTTTTTAAATTGTATCATTTGTGTAGGTATGACATCCATGACAAGCTGCCCTTGAGAATCTTAATTGAATCACACGTCTGCCCATTTTACCTTCTCTTTACACTGTGTGATATATGACATATGAAATATCTGATACAGGCATTAAACATTAAATTACAACCATTTTTGTGCAATATATGCCAGGAACCTGTGCAATACATTTACATTTATATTGTGCAATACGACTTTTTTGTGTACTGTTCTGTTCTTTGTGTGTTCTGGACTGTGAGTAACTCTTAGTGCACTTCTCACTGTACTGATTGTATTGTATAGATTGTATTATTATTATTATTATTGTATCATTAGTTACACTGTTGCTGTGATGTCCGTGTTAAGCTGCTGTTGCACTGCAATTTCCCTCACAGGATCAATAAAGTATCTATCTAGTCTGATTATGTCTATAAAGTCTCAAGACTTTAAATATTTTACTTTTTAAAATAATTTACATAATGGCTTTTAAAGGAACTGTGTTTTTTATTAATACAATAATTTATACACCTTGGCATTTAAGTTTAAAACATTATCTCGAGGCGTGGTAATTAAGATTCCCAACACAAAGCTGTATGACCCTTTTTTAAAGTTAACTTTGCATAGCAATCCAATGTAAAACTGACAACGTAGGAAAAATATTTAAACCTTACACATTCACTTAATCATTCATAAGACAATTATAAAATGCAGAAGATAAGAGTAAAGAAGGAAAATCTGTGCCCCTCTATGAAGTTACGAAGCCATGTTGTTGAAATTAAGATCCGGCTTCTGTCAAGTAAAGTCTGGGTGAGATCTCTCACTCAATTAGCTAATGAAAGACGATATGCGTTAAATGGCCCATAATTTCCTCCTTTCATTTTTAACTATTTCTGCACTTCAATTCAATATTAGTTTGATTTCCGTCCTTTATAAATATCAAATGCTGAGGGCCAGCACAGAGTCACAATAACCTCAAGAAGTGCCAGTGCCACCAAGAACACAAAAAAGAGGGAAGTAGTAGTAATCAGAGACTGTGCTTGGGAATACTGTTAGTAAGCTATACAGCAAAGACCCTAAGTGTGTGCGGTCTAAAGAGCTGCTGGTTCAAATCCAAGTAAAATTATATTTTATTATAATATAAAAGAACTTTTATATACAAAAGAACTTTCTTCTCAATTACTTATGTTTCTAAAACATTTAATGTATCTAGTACCACAGTCACAAAGTCAAACTTAATAGTAAATTTAATGGCAAGTACCAAGTCTCCACTGAAGTAACGCATTTTGCATTTTATTACACTTCCATCTTCTGACCTCAGCCATTAATGTAGAAATGACTGACTGTTTGTGCTTAATGTTGGAGATAAATCTATTAACATTTTAATGGATTTCCCCTGACCGACCGCAGCCTCATATTGAAACCCTTTAAATCTAAAAAATCTCAATGATATTAAGATAAATTTGGTCTTGAGTTGCCAGGAATGTAAACTTCAAAAGATACATTAATTTTAAAACTAATGACCACTAGCATAAAATACCTTATGTTAAATTTCCCCTCAGTTTTTATTCTTCGATTAACTGGAAGGGTGCAAATATGTGTACAAAAGATTTTGTGGTCAGAGAAGAAATAATTTTAATGGCTGATGGGAACATATATTGAGCAAAGTATTGGCAAATCTTTTAGGATACCTGCGACCTCGTACCAAAGATAATATTAGAGTGGCTTAAGAATAAGACAGTGAATGTCTTGAAAGTGAAAATTAAATACTTAATACGATTGAGAATCTGTGGAAAGCCTGATAGCTGCTGTCCATAAGTATCAATATCCATTCCCAACCAACATAAGAAAACTTGAGCAAATCAGTCAAGAATAATGGGCAAATGCTGCTCCAAGCAGGTGATTAAATCTAGTAGAAACCTAGCCCAAAAGACTTGCATCTTTAAGAGTTCATTGGTCTGAGTAATTTAGCAATCAGCCTATTTCTCTTAGTTGTTCCTGACATTTACTGTAACGTGGCCTCATATAGCTTCAGCTTGAGAATTCAGGTTTTGAATAAAATTATTTTTGTAAAAAATATGTAAGCATCATTTTGTAATATTACAAAATGGGAAACCACGCAGTGGCACTGAAAACACGTGCAAGGCATTGGAATCGTAACATGTTGTTCGCCTTCTTACTTGCTCTCCCTTACTGTCTAGGAGTTGTAAGACCCTAATTTTTCCACAAGTAGCCTCTTCCATCTCAGTTTTTCCCATTTCCTGGAGGAGAGACTTAGAAAAACTCAGCTGCTGCTCTAAGTAATGTTAAGGGACCAGTAGGTGGCACTCTTCCCTCTAAGTCTGGAGTTCCAAAAAAACAAACATCCCAGCATTGCCACAGGGACACTGTGCTGCACAGAAAGTAATCCTTCGGATGAGCCATCAAATAAAGATCCTCTTTTATTTATTAAAGACACCACAGTTTGTAAGAGTGTTAACCCTTATAATTTAGTGCTAGTCAAGAATGCAATTTCAACATCTGGCCTACCTAAAGCACATGTCACACAGGTGGGTCATTCAAGGGCTTTCCCTGGTTTCTGGAAAATGGATGTGGGAATAAGGGGGGACAGGAGAGACTGAGATGGGTAACAAGGACAAAAAAAGGGTGAAAGGGGGAAGAGGTTTTAATCCCGGAGATAAATTACAGAAGTATGGAAGGCTAAAATCTGTGAATAGAAGAAATGAGTTGATCACTGAGAGGTATGAACCCAATTTAAGGATATTTTGGGGTTTCTGATATCTTTCTGAAGTAGGAGCTGAATCTCTGGGAATGGACAGATCAGTTAGTGCAATCATAGCCATGAGAGATAGAATGGGGAATTGCTGGCGTTCGGAGATCACACCAAATAATATTTACACATACCTACACAAATGTAGTTTGTGAGCGATCATTAACATGCAAATGAACCGCGTGAAATATGTAACCACTTCATCTGTTTGGACAGCATAATTTAAAAAATCAATTATGACCAGAGATGTAGCGTTCCAGATAAGATAAACAATCCCCTTCTTATCACGATTTCATGCAGTTCTTCAAAAATTTAGATATCATGCAGCTTTTTCGATTTGGCTTCGTTTCTCAAAAAGATGGCTTTAGATGTTAATGTAATCGTAGAATTAATCATGCATAATCCGAAAAACACATTCACCATAGATGTTTTTCATGTTACAACAGGTTTTAATTTCGAAAATGTTCTTATTTGTAAGAACGTGTGCGATAATATAGATGCTGTGCCTTAGATAACATCACAGAAACTCAGACTGAGATGGACCTCTTGGTAACCGATGTAAAAAAAAACTCCTTGAGGTGTTTCTTGAGAATCATAATCTGATTATCGCCTCTTTCCAAACCGCATTACATTATGATTCGGGTTAAAAAAATAGCCAAAACTATTTACATTACTATATTTATATTACTATAACAAGACAAATCTAGACACAATACTGATGTACTGAAACTAATAACACGCTGTTTTACGCATTTCACCCAAAGCCTTTCTTGACCTAAATATCAAGTTTCTCCGCCTCAACATTTTAAATATTTTTATTTCCAAGTTTATACACAACAGTATTGCACTCACGTTGTAAGTATGGAAGCATTTTCCCACAGCAGTGACCACGTAGAACTCCCGGTGCTTTTTATGGTAGCGCACCACGTGGGGAAGGTGGTTGGAATAAAGTCCCAAAGCCCTGAACCCAGAAAATAGAGCGCTCCCTTTCTTATTTGCGACAGACATAATACACAACTGTAACTGTCACGGACAATCTTCTCAATTATCTGTGTATCCTAACTAAAATTAAAATTTGTTTCCACCCGAAAACTGAAGCCTGTATCTCATGAGGATTCCATGCTGCTTCCGAAACAAGCGTGTCACGAAAAAACAGTTCCTGTAGCTCCCTTGAATCATAAATATTTAGTTCCTACTTTAAAATGGTTGTAGATCCACCGCTTTCATTGAAGTGCTTGATTAATTGATTAAAGCTAGTTTTATGTAAGAAGTATTCATTATATACATGATGTTTAATGTATAAGAATATTTACTTTTTAATGGATCAAAGAGATGGTATTTTATTTTTTCAAACATAACTGCCAGATAAATATATTTCCTTTTGCCCCTGTGCTATTAATGCCTCCTAATTCCGGTTTATTATTACTGAGATAAGTTTCTGATACGTCTAGTAAACTCTTTTCAGAATCTTTATTAAATACACTCGAAAAATGTGTTTCCATGTTCTCTGAAACGTATGGTGTTCTTAATGAACCGTCAGAAAAGAAAGCATGTGTGCCAGTTCTGATTACTTTAAATTTACTGAGTTGATACGATGACGTTATAACCACTGTGCCACTCCCAGCTATGATATTTCAGTTTAATTTTTCAATATACTGTATAAGTTTTCCACTTCAAAATGCAGAGTATTGAGTGTAAAGAAGAAGAAAGCATTGACTACAAAAAGTGAAAAAAAACAAGGGTGTAGACTTTCTATGGGCACTGTAATTCTGAAGTGCAATTTATGAAATTACAGAGATTCCACATGGAGTTCCTCTTGTGGAATCACTGAACACTACTGAACTGAAGTTGTGGAATTTCCATCAAATCCAAATACAATCCAATTTAATAATGCTCACCATGTCCCGCAATAAGGATTCTTCTCCTTCACATTTATTCCTCTTGTTTGCCCTCACTCATACACTATTGTCTGGAGTGTCATGTCCCAAACCACTTTTCTCCTTATCCATTTTGAAAACACTACTTGAGCTTCCTTTGAAATTTTCTTTTCAATTATGTTATGCTTTCTATCTGTTAATTCAAGTGGTATCCTCATTCATGTGCTTTATCTTTAGCTTTCATAAGTGAAGAATTCTGAATTGGTTTCTATTATGGTGTTCCTTTTATCTCATTTTGGGCTCCTGTCAGCTTCATCCTCATGGGCCATTAGCACAGTGAGGTAACTTATGGCAGACAAACTTTAACATTTTTATCTCTGTTGCATTAATAACGACTTGGCTAACAGTTGAAGTAATATTATATTAAGAAAATAGAAACAACATATCTCTTTATTTCCCCAGAAGATCAGAAAAAGAAACATAGCATACATCTTCCAGCAGAGCAACAAGGAGAAAATTACCTATCTTTATTTATAAACAATTCTCTGTCACCATACTAAAGAAGAGATTTTCATGGCTTCCAGATAAATAGTCTCCATATTGTCTATGTGCCCTCATCATATCCCAGTCCTGTTGTGCTGGCATTCCTGAACTACCAGTAATTAGGATTTCCTTAACCTCTTAATTTTTTCATGTGAATATAACATCAGGTTGTGATTTTTTGGTCAGTAGAATCTTAGCCCACTTGAGCACCTGTGGGTAAAGGTGAACATACTGTATGCATGTGTAGAAATTTGACCCAGGTATGGAGTTGTTTCTCCTGACGTGGCTGCTCATGAATTGCACGCGAGTACTTAGACGTCACCGCATACCCACGAGCACCATAGACATTCACGCACTAATTAATCAATTAACATTCCACATGATCTTCCCTATTTATACTCTGTCACTCCACTCAGTCTTCACTCACTATTGAGGTTCCCTTTCCTGAGCTCAACCTTCGTCCAATCATTTTCATCTGATTAACTTTTTGGCTCTCGAAACTCTAGCACTATCCCTTGACTACGGCTTCGCTTTACGTCTTTGGACTTGGATACTTTTGGTACTAAATGGAACCTTTCCAATAAAGACCTACAACCGCCTTGCATAGGTTCCAAACCAGCCACTTTGCTGCAACTCCTGACAGTGGCTTGAGTGAATTTTAAACAGACACCTGCTGTGACATCTCAGGAATAGCTGAAAGGTGGTGATAACATTATTAGGTATAGTCACTTCACCATGAAGGGAAGCATTTTGGTAATGGTCACTCAAACACCCATCATATTAATAACAACAAACTGAGCTGGACATGGATTAAAAAGCTTTTAGAAAATACTTTTTTAGAAAAGTCTGGACATTGGTGGAAATGCACCTTGTGTGTGTCTTCTTCCAGTGCTTTCAGGAAATGGCAATTTTCGTAACAAATTAAACTAATCACAAACCTTTTCCAGATTGCACTTTTACTCCTTGCATCCTTACAAATGCATTAATGCATCAATGGCAAAGACCTCTTAAACGTTTTGCTATTAGTCGGAAGTCTTTTGGTCTGCCAGTCTGAAAGTTGCTTTGCAAATGCATTCACACTTGCAATCCAGGTGCAGTGCCTGAGCTAGCCTATGTCATGCTGGTTTCTTACTTATATGCAAAAAGAGCTAATCACAATCTTAGTATACTAAGCATCAGAATATCCCACATATTGCAGGTACTATGCCTTGAAAAAGTATTTACCCCAATAATGCTGATTCCCAATATGTCCCATTTTATTGAATAACAAATTATGTGATCACATGTTTAAAGATAATATTTTCTTAATTGGAATGCTCTATCTTTTGGTGAAAGAGGTTAAAAAACTACAGTAACTGAAAATAAATTTTGTGCATTAAATAAATTGATTACATAACTATTCTCCCCCCTGAATCAATTTTTGGTGTAAGCACCTTGACACACACGTTCATCTTTACAAACTTGATCAGGGTTTATCTAGTTGAGACGTAAAACTAAGGTCCAGACTCTCCCAAGATGTTTCTCGAAAAGAGTAGGGGTGTTAGCCCAATGTGTTGGCCAAATTTCCAATTGACCTTTACCAACCATCGGTTCCTAATAATCCCCATCTATGAATTGGCTTCATCACTCTGTTCTGATAGCTGATGTATGGTGAGCGTTCTGGTGCACGGTGGCTGCTGTAGCATCATCCAGGTGTGTGCTATACATTGGTGGTGGTAGAGGATAGTCTTCATTACCTGTAAAGTGCTTTGAGTAGAATGTCCAGAAAAGTGTGATATAAATGTAAGGAATTATTTTTATTATAATGATAATAATAATTATTATTATTACTACTACTGTTATCCATCCATTTTACACTCAGTCTTGACAATCTTATCAGTCCCTGCTGACAAGAAGCAGAGCTATGGAATTATGACACCACCAGCATGCTCAACAGTAGGGATGGTGTTGACTGAGTGATGCTCTGATGGGTTTAAGGCCAGGCATAACGTTTTGCATTTAGAATAGAAAGTTCCAGTTTTTCTCATCTGACCACAAAACCTTTTGCTAACTCTATTAGGGAACTGAGATCTTTTTCTTTTTTTCATTCTGCAGTATATGCTAGCTGCTATGAAGTGGCTTGCTTGAAGGGAAAGCCATTTCTTTCTGACAGGCTGGGAATCCAAGTGCCTGGTTATTTTGGAGGTTGGTAGAAAGAGCTGAAGTGGTAGAGATGGCCAAGAGAGGATGGAGAGTGACAGAGATTGTGAAATGGACATGGTGATTGTGATCAGGATGGATCTGAAAACAAACTAGTAAGGAACTTGGAGCCAGTGCTGGGTGGGAGACTGATTATTGTCAGGCAAATAAGGTTTGGGACAGACTTGAAATTCTTTTGCTAGAATCACGCAGAGCAGAATTTGGTGATGCACGTTAGTACTACTAGGAGTGGTCATGGTCATGAAGCAGCTCTATTACAGAGTACCATAGCAGTAGCAAAGCAGGGCTTAAATGGTATGATTTGATTATGGAAACTCCAGTTAATTTGACGACGAAGGCTAGAATAATCGGCTAGAGTGAGTCTGAATTGGTGGAATGTGACTTCTTATAGGAATTCCTCAGTAACTGAGTGCTACACTGGGGCAGCGATGAGAGCTATGCATGCTCGCTGGAGAGGCTGCAACTAGGAAGCACATACAGACTGCTGGTGTTGCTCTTTCTGGTCACACAGGTAGGAGTCAAAGCAGGAAAAGTCAGACGAGACACTTTCCAAATCACCGGGATGGTCCGTAAGTGCAGGTTGGTCCGTAAGCAAGCCAGGGTCCAAGCCAAGAAACATACTGTAAATATTCCAAACTGAGGCAGGGGTACACTAAAAAGGTCATAACAAGCCAAGTTGGAAATTCAGACTAGCATTGGAGAGGGTACTTGGGGACAAAGACAGCAACTCAGGAACAAGAGAACAGATGTAGCTATCAGGGAAACAGGAACTTGGGAATACAGGAACACTGCAACTCAGGAACTGGAGAACTAGGTGCAGAAATAGCTAATTGAATGACTCTATACCATAGTGTCTAGTACAGTCTGACACGGCCTTAAGTAGCCTGCACCATCTGATACTGGGATGTTAATAGTCACACAGAGGATCAAACTTTCTGTCTGATTATGCGTCTGTGGTAACCAGTGTTGACAGGAAAGTGTAGATGTGGCCGGTGACCATGGTTTACCACCAAATTTAGTAGAGGTCCCCTCAGTGATCAGATCAGGTTTTGGTTCTTGAAGGACGAATCCTGTGGCAAAGTTGGGTTTTAGGCTTAACGTCATCAGCCCTGTCACTTCTACTCCTGCTCTCTTCTTTTTACATTCTACTGTTATCTGTTCCTCATAATCTTTCTCCTTAGGTGCACCTCATGGACATATTTTCTACTGGCCATTCCTGGAATTTTCAGGAAATTCCCTAACTGATAAGTGATCTAGTATGTGTTCCTCAGTCAAACTAGGCTGTTATCTATCTAGATAAAGCTGCAGCTTTGTAGATACCTGGAAACTACCTTTATCTAGAATCACTAGGCACACCGGAGCCTTGAATTTTGAAATGAGAAACCATTTTCTAAAGTAATGATTATTAATTATTATAATGGGGACCAGGAGCCAACCAAGCCAATGCCAGAAACTGAAGCAGGAGACTGGGAAGCATTATGTGGAATAATCTTTTCTGTGGTGATAGTTCCAGATCTCCCTTAGCTAATATCATACTTGATAGGGGGTCTCCTTCTATCACAAACTTAATCAATTAAACAGTTGTTCGGGCGGGTATCGTTTATTCTGGCAATCCTCTCCAGCTTGTGTTCATGCTAGCATGAAAGGGTTCTTAATCACTGTGGGTGATTAAACACAGTTTGGATATGGACCATTGCAAATTAGGATTGTATATATATTGGACAGTACAAGTGACAAATAGTCATAAAAATATATGTGGAGTAACCTCCATGTCCACACCTGATCAGAGCTTCCCCTGTTTTCTAGGGTGACGAGACAAGAACATACCGGACTCCCCCATCCTAAGTTAATTCTGCATTAGGAAATAATGTAGCACAAGTCAATAACAAAGAAACCACATCATGGCCTTTGTTCTTTATGTCCTTTCTTTACCACAGCTATACAGAATGCAAGTAAAAGTCTGCACCACCAAATGAGTATCACCTGTGGCGAGCTGGTCCCTCTACACAGAGCACATCTCTTGCACTATGAACAAGAAGAAATCACAGAACCACCTCAGTGTAATCAATAACTTTGTTACTGCATCTCACAGTTCAGATACCCATAATCCTCAAAGAGTTTGCATTAGCATATTCCCCATTAACTTCAGCAACACCACTTCACTGTCACTGTGTTCGGCAGAATGACACTGAATGACACTGATAGTGGTCATATGTGGTGATACACATGAATGTATTTAAAAAAAAGATTTTTTTTGATGGTTATCTACCTATAGGAACATTTTTCCACTCAAGGACTTCCAATCTAAATATTTTACACCATCACAGTTCAAAAAGTGTTTTAGTTTGCCCTCTTTCAACCAGTACGTTTTGTGCATGTGTAACTAGGATTTTATTCTGATTAAATTCTAATATAATCTGAAGTGGTTAATATCCAAACATTGCAGGATACAGGAACTTCTAGCCAACTCTGCTGCCTGAAAAACTTTAAAGGGTACAAGGACCCTTCTCCCTACATCAAGTTCTTTGTACATCCTAGAACCTCAGTGCATCCATGAACCAGCACAACACAGTTCTCCTAAATAATTGTAGTTTTATTTTCCACTAATAACTTCAACCAGTTATCACTATCTACACCCATCAAGAACACAAAAAAGAAGTATCCACAAGGGACACTCACCCAAGAAACACAAATGAACATCATGGTCTCCAGTAAGCCAAAGCAAAAGTTCTAAAACAGAAAAGAAATTCCACAGCACCACTCTCGTGAATAAGCATTGTCCACCACACTGAAGGAATGGATGAAACTCCCAGTCCCCTAGATAGGCAATAGCGTCCTCTCCAGACCTGAGAGTCCCAAACAGTACATTCGCTTATGCCCTGTAGTGGTTGTGGAGAGACAGGGTAGAAGGAGGAAGACAATGCCTGAGCCTTCCTCTGCTGCTTCCCATAGAGTGTCCCTATTGTCTTTGAGTTTTCTCTTGTGTCCAGTGTTCCAGTCTGTGTCCCAAAACCTTTTTTTGGGGGGAGTCCCCCTGACTGAGTCTTTTACAGCAATTCCCCAGCTAAAGCTCAGGACTAAAATTTCCTAGCCTGTTCTGCAATCCCACATGCCACACTGAAAATTGTGGTAATTATTGGGCTTCTAGGCAACAGTACTTTGTTCAATATTTGATGATTGGCCCACTGCCCCACTGTTGTGCGTGGAAGGTCTGGAGACTTTGATTAAAGGGAGCGAAGCCAGCACCACAAGGAGAAACACAAACATGCTAAACCTAACAAAGACACTGGCCTTTAGATGTATACATAAAGTTCATATAGTCCCCAAAACCTGCTGGCCTACATTCACTTTTGTCATGCTTTGAACTTAAAATAGAATAGATGTGTCTTTTGTCTTTTTCTTATTTTATTCTCAATATAATAAACATAATACTTAAGTGAAGAGAGTTTCATTAAGCAATGAGATCTTCATTGTTAATATCTTCTACAATAGTTTTTTTTCTGTCTGTTTTTTTTCTGTTACCTACTACATTTTCTAAATCCTAACTTTATGTATCACATAATACTTAACTATTTCAGAAACAAGACAACTGACAAGAACATTTTAGAGTATTACATTTTATTTATGCCATTTTAATGTTAAAAAGATACTACCATGCCCACAAACACATGGATATCTTGCATTGTGTGAAAAACAGTCTATACAATACAATATAAAGTCAATACAAGTTCATGGTATAAAAATAATGTTCACCATTGGGTAAACTGCAAATTTATAATAAATAATTTGAGAATAAATAACACTTCACCTCATTTAGATGACGTTTTACGTACATAATCTTTTCAACATTGCAAAGCAAAACTCCATAATATAAAACAACAATAAAAATAATTATTATTAAGGGACACAGCATAATTTAATAATCAAATAGTATGTAGTAAAGGCAGTCAGTAAAAGTCACAGATGAAACATTTCAAATGTCTGCACCGATGAATCTTTTCCAGCATTTCTTGAATTCACACTTTCTTTCTTCAGTGTTAATTTGTTTTGTCCTTCTTTTCTTTCTCTTCTTTTTGAACTCGGGACAGTGTTGCTTTAAGCACAAAAGAAAAGACAAACAATTTTGAAATTTTAGATAAAGGTTTCAGAACATTTATTTAATAATAATAACAACATCACTTTATTAACCCTTTACAATTTCTTGCATTAGGATATTATATTTTCACATACCCCAGCTTGCTCTCCATGAGACACACAGATAGGGAGAGAGCCTGGGGTCAGAGTACAGGGTGTGCCATTGTATGGCACCCCTGGAGCAGTTGGGGTTAAGAGCCTTGCTCAGGAGCCCAATGGAGTAGGATTCCTCTGCTGGCTGTGGGATTTGAACCACCAACCTTCTAACCACAGGCTAAGATCCTTAGTCACAGACCTACCACTCCACCCGTTTCCAATAGCCTTAGATCAATACATATAGTGTAGAGAGCTGTAGATTATTGCATGCAAGCTAGAAGCAGCTATTTATAATATGACCTAACAGTTTACGATAATGTATCATTTACATCTTCTAGATAAAATGGGGAATCAACATAAAAGAAGACCAAAAATTGAGAATTTAAATCAAGGGATATAAATATTAAGATCGTTCAATAAACTAGTAAGATCTCACTTAAAATATACACAGTTCTTTAATTTACGAATGCAGACTATTGCTGCCTCTGGAATCAGTCCAGAGAAGAGAGAAATGTATTACAGCTACAGGCTAATGAAACTGAGCCTTTTTAACAGAGAAGACTAGAAGATGACTTGATGCAATTAAAAGGAATTCAAATTCCAAGGAGTTGATACAGTCAACCTGAGATACATCTTCAGAATCAGTCGTGAAACGCAGAACAAAGCAACGATTGGAAATTGCATTTTATACCGAGAATGGGAGGCACTGTTTTACACAAAGAGTTCTGGGAGTCTGGAGCAAGTTACTCCACAATGTTGTTGAAACTGTTACCCTGATTTCTTTTAAGAAACAGTTGGATGAAATTTCACAATTAGTTCCACTCAGTCCCATCACCCCTAAGATTCTGAATATGTTTAATTTTATTTAGGTTTATTTATTAAATAGTGGGAAAATGTTTGCACTGTGACATTAGCTGTGTTGTTCGTAATGATTAAAAAAGATAATTAGCAGCACTGCCCATTCTGAACAATTAGCTCATGAAGATCTGAGAGAAACATTACTGATGTAATCAGTACTGAATACAATGATTGAACATTTCAAAAAGACACACTTTTAAAATCTCAGAAATTCTTATTAAGTCGCTATCTGCAAGAGCTTTACTATTCACTATGGTATAAAAACTTTGGGGATTTAATATTTCTTGCCAACCCAGCACAGTGATGTATCTGGTCTCGGGTTCACTGCCTGCACAGAGCACATTGTTTTATCAAGGCCACGTGGGTAAACACATATTGATCAAATCAAGTGAATCTGTAAATATGCGTGTACGTCCCCTACAACGTTTATCCTGTTTTACGGCCTTACTCTTCCTGTTTAAGCTCCGACTCACCGCTATCATGTAGGAACTAAACGTTTTTTTAAATAGATGGATATCATGCTGAAGCATCACGCAAGACAATTCCGACAACTTCAGTAGTTATAAAACTGAATACTTACAGAATATACGTGAAGAGTGTGTCATAACTCGTTGGGTTTACGTAATCAAAATTCCAATTCAATAATCTGAATGCAATACGAAGATGTTTTCTTCTTAACTCAATATATTGGTGACGTTAAGAAAATAATAAAGGGAAAGCAATAAACAAATTGGGTACTAGTGCACCTTACGCAATCATAGGCAGCCTTATTCCACGATGAAAACAACTTTAAATGGAAAATCGAATTAGTGCTCAGCTTTCTAAACCTAGCTCAAGACATTGTCCAAATATTATCGGAAATTCGTTGCGATGTAGCTAATACATCGTAGGACACAGAAACAGAAATGCAAATTGGAGACACCAAGTGACCTAGCCGCAAGCATATCTGCAAGTGGGAGGAAGCCGTAACACCCAGTTAAACCCCCGACGAACAAAAGGAGACCATGCAAACTCTCCACATAAGGCACTCCAAAGAATTCAACCCAAGACCAAAGAGCTGTGAGGCAGCAACGCTAACCGCTACGACACCATGCTGTCCTCACAGTGTAAATGTATACCTTGTTCAACTGACCTGAAAGCCCTTTTTTAAGTCACACATTGCTTGACCAAATTCGTCATGTTGCTGTCCTGTTTTTGGGCAGTGTGCCCAGCTATAGATGCATTCCAAATCTGCGTCCTGGTCAAGAAGATGCAATTGAGAATGGAAGAAAACGAGATTTTTACCATTATTAACTGGCACGTATTTACTGTTAATAATATTCCTTATTACTTATTGGAAATCTTAAACTACATTTAAAATTAAAAAAATAATTAAAATCATATATTTATAAAAGGTTTAATTTTACGCGTTTATAATTACCCCAAATGCGATTTCATTGGAATTCTCGCAGGACCCTAGAAAACCATCAATCTGTGAAAACAAAACGCACCTTTAGTTTTAAAATGTCTACCTGTGGTAGGCATCAATAACCCATCTTCAGAAATTGCATACAACTTGGTTGATTTTTATACTTTTCCTTTCTTAACTGAAAATGAGATGAAATGCATATTAATAGTATTTCAGAAAGTCCCATGGACCATACCAACCCATATGTAATCCATACCTTTGCTAAACGTTTTCCGATTATGTTGATGCATAAATTTTGAACCTCTTTTAAATCACATGTCCCGGCCTCAATAATCCCATTTGTTACCAAGTAAATTCCGATGGCAACCTGAAGGTAACCTAGGAAATAAATGAATTTAGAAGACTTAATGAAGCAACGACAATAGCAATGAGAAAATGCTTTGATAGATCCCTTATCGGTACAGATCGAAATAAAAAAAAGCTATATATGTACTTACCCATCTTTGACCAATCTTATACTAGGGCATCTTTGATCCTATTATATAGGCTAGTCTACGCCTACTTGAAAGCGCTTGAAACTGTAAGAGGGATGGGCAAAAGCGATGAGTATATCTTGACCTTTTAGAAAAGTGATTTTCACTGCAAATGAATTCCTAATAAGCGAAGCACTTTAAACAAATCATGAACTTCTAGGAAACAGCCATACTGCCCCGCATATTAATAATTAATCAACGTTACATTTGTTCGTTGTCGTTCACACAATCTTTCTTAAAATTAAGAGAGTTAAGTTATTGAATACTTCTAAATTGGTCAATGCTTTTTTAATTGAATTTTATATATGTATTTAAGCGGTATGAAATCCGCAATTCTCAAAACGTTTAGAAAAGGAATAATGTTTACATTTCAGCATATACTGTAGGAGAAGGTCTATATAGTGCAGTGCGCATAATATTGTTTGACCTATCTTGCTTAAATGATTTCCCGGTTTCCTCCAGCTGCATCTCGAAGATATGCATCAGCATCTCGGGTGGGCAGTTTATTCGCGATACCTTCTCTACTCTTTATTAATAGTTTTACTGCTACAGTGATTCTTTTAACATTTTCTCTGCTGATCACGATGTACGGCCACAAACACTTGCCAGTGACCCCATTAAATATATTCTTATTCAAAAACATCATCGGACAGTAACATTTAATTTATATTATAATCTGATAGATAACCTTATCTAAAGTACATGAAGATTCATGTAGAAAATTCTCTTCTCCAAGTCATAGAGATAAAGTATACGTTAACTGTTCTGGATAGTGAGCTCAGCTGTATGTGCTTTCAAAATTTGTGTCCTGGTCAAATATATTCTTAATGAAAAGCAACAGTGCACAGTAAAATTTAATTTATGTAACGTTGTGATTCAGGTAGAAAATTATTCTCATATTCACAGAAATAAAGCACATTTTAACTGTTTTGAGAAGTATTAAAAGGCAGATATCTACATACACTATATATACAGTACCAATGTCAGTAGATGTCGCGACTTATTTTCTAGACTTTTTAATTTAAATTGCTCTTTAGAGTTTGCTGTTAACTAAATGCTATGCTTTGAAATCACTTTATAGCCAGTTTTAAAGTAACGTTCTTAGTTCACAGTCATTGAAAAGTTTTCTTGTCTTTCCCCAAAAGCATTTTTAAACGTAATCACGCGGAGACTGTCCACTTCTTTAACCTATGAACTAATAATGAAAACCACTGAGCGCTCTCCGTTTCTTTTTGCACTTTTTTACATTTTGCATCACTTAAAAAACTTGATTTTTCAACGAACTTCGCGCACTATAATTGCTCCGAGTTAGATTGCTAGGGAGATACAATTTGACACTGCCTGAGCGCATCCGAAAAAAATGTTAAAATATTCTGAATGACTATATATTACTGTAGATATGGTTTTGTAAAGGCACCTTGCATTGAAATTATTCAAGTAAAATAATAGTCATTTTACTACCTTTTCTGTCTAGAGTACTCGTTGGAATAACACGATTATGATGATGATTATAACAAATTAATCGATTATGTATGCACTTTTAATCATAAAAGTTGTGTTTTCAGATAAAAAGTGAAATTATTTAAGAGGTTTCAAGAGATTTTTATTTATTTATTGTAATATAAAATCACATTAATTTTAATCTTAACATATTTAAGCCGATACATGTTTTCAGTGAATATCAAGGTACATTTTTAATTTGCTTTGTCATTACAATATCATGAATAATAATCGACTTGAGGTTTTCATCCTCAAAAATCATCCTAAAAAATATTTAGTGTTTTAATAAATAAAGGGATTTAAATGCATTTTTTGTTCCATTATATTAAATTATATTAAACTAGTAAGGTAACACAGATGTGTGATCGTCTCTTGCAATTTCTCATTATTTTTATTTTAAGACGCAGGCATATTATTAAAATAACCTTTCATTGAGAAGTCATTTGATAGCCAACGAAATCGCAACCCTTGGTGGATTACTTAACACCACACTTTACGGACAACTTTTACATTTACTTCCACTATTGTGCCACAATTAAATATCATAAAACCTGATAGCAATTTAATGAAATATTGAAAACGAAAAATATAAACGTTTGGTTAAAATCTGTTTAACCAAGAAGCCTCCTCTTGTTCCTCCTTTAATTCCTTAATGTTTTTACATTAAGCGTTTTCCTTTACGTTTTAATTACGTCATAACTTTTTCATCGCATCAGAATTTGAGACTAATATATTGCGTCATTATTTGATCGAAACGATAACTAGTTGTGAGTATATTCATTTATCTATGATTGTATTAAGCAAGGGCATATAGACATCAGTAGGGAATTCGAAATTTGGGAATCTACTGCAGCATGAAGGGTGTCATTAAATCTTTATCTTTCTAAGAATATATCTAAAAAGGAAAATGATTCAACAAAGCTGAAAAGGAGAACCAATGGTTGTGGCACTGAGTGATCACTTTGTAACGGGTAAAGCTCTGCCTGAAGACGTGACTGTTCTTACAATTCACAGTTTTTCTCTCCAGATAAGATGACATTCTGGGAGAAACCCTTCAGTTCTCAGTAACCATTTTGAGTGTTTCACAAATCTAAAACAAATATGCTCAATTGAATAAGATGCTTTAGATGTTAAGTAATGTTTTATTTGAATATAGCCTTATGTAGTCTGCAGGTGCAGTATCTTCTTAGATGATACGTAAGATGACATAACACAAATCCTATCTCTAGCCATAGTCCTAACTCTAAAATATAGAACTTTGATATTCAGAAAATTCCATGTATCTGATATGTCTTAAAGAAGTCATTAAGAAGTGTGAATATATTTGATGTGTGCAGTATTTCCTCCTAAGATGTTATGCACGCTACATAATGCTATATTCAATATTTATATAATACTAATAACATCACTTTATTAACCCTTTACAATTTATTGCATTAGGAATGATCTTTTCACATACCCCAGCTTGCTCTCCATGAGACACACAGACAGGGAGAAAGCCCAGGATCTGTATGGCACCCCTGGAGCAGTTGGGGTTAAGGGCCTTGCTCAGGAGCCCAACAGAGTAGGATTCCTCTGCCAGCTGCAGGATTTGAACCACCAACCTTCTAACCACAAGTACAGAGCCACCACTCCACCCTATATCTCTATTAAGATTATTTCACTAGAACAGACATCCTGAGTAAATGAAGCCAGACCTCAGACTGGCTTTGCTTACATTGCAAACATAGGGGATATACTTACATGTACTGTATGTGTCAAATCTGTGACTTTGAATGAAAGTTGCTTAATACATCAGTTAATTTTAAGGACGCAACCAAAATATATAAAATATGTAAGAAATATATAACAGAATGTTGCATTGAATAATATGTATGTTTTATGAAAAATAACTCTGCAAGAAATCATTCAAGGACAAATCCAAGCTTCTTTACTGAAGCATCACCAGACTAGTAAATAACTAATAAGCAATGTACCAGACCATATACTGTAGCATCATAACTTGATGACATGCACATTCATTTCCAAAATGTTAAATGTTTCTGAATATGAGGGCGATGATACTGGTTTTGAAGAAACCACTCATTTGCACAATATGGAGAAGAAATAAAAAAAAGGCTAATAAAATATTTCAGGTAGTGAAATCTAGGATTCAAAGTAAGGTTTATTACTATTCCTCATATTTGCGCAATCTCATTATAAATTAATTTATAATAAGTTTGGTCACAATGTTACAATATACAGTAGGCATCACTGCTATGGAATCTGTTTAAAGAAGAGTGACAAGGTTAATACCTGGTCTTAAAGGAATGTAATACACAGACATAAAATGGACAGATTAAAGGAAATTAATTTCTTAAGTCATGAACAATGGATTTTAACATGTGGGCTTGATCCTAGAAATCAAATTCCTTGATTGAATTGACAAAGAAAGCTCAGAAGACCACTTCAGAAACACTCATCAAATAGGGAAACCAGAAAACAAAGTGTTCTTAGGGGCCAGGACAAGTTGCCCAGGTGCGTTGCTGATGAAATAACTACTTGTAACTCAGCAAAAAAAGGTGGACCTCCTTCAATCTGAATTCTTTCTTATTGTTTTACGAAACTGCAAAGGGGTTAATCTAGAGGAAAAAGATTAAGAGCAGGCAACAGGGATTCATTGAAATTTATGACTGCACAAATTTAGCAAAATCTCAGTTTTGGAGATAAATTGAGACAATGCAATAGCTGTTATACAAATCAAAGCTGCTCCCCTCACAAAACATGCAAATAAATTGGAAAAAATATGTATACACTGCAGCAGGGCAGCAGTATATAAATAGCTACTGATGGGAATAATGTAATGTAGCCTGACAATACCCCCCCACCAACCCTGATACAATTACAGTAGTTTAGAGGACTATGTTTTGAAGTTGAATATGTGTCAAGTATTGTAAACAGTGGTCTGTGCCTCCCCCGAAGAATGAACTTTTCCCTTTTGCAAAGTAGGACATGTCTGGGCCAGAGATTTCAGGGCCTCTCCCTCCTCCCACCCACACATTGGGTGTTGCTTAAAGGACCTTCATGAAACAAATCATCTCAAAAACTCAAAAATTTCTTTTTATTTTCCCTTTCACAACTGAAGCTTGACAAATGTATTCCCGTTACTTGGAAATGGACGTTCTCTGTTTGAGTGAAGGTAGATTTATCAATTATGTCAGGGACGTTCAAGCAGACCATTGAGATGTTTCTGAAACACTGCTAACCACATGTTGTTTGTGGGTCATGTAGTTTACTTCTTAACATGGGTGTGTCTTAAACGTCATGAATAAATGTAAGCCTTTATTAATAAAATGCCTCATTTTATATTCACATTTCCATCCATCCATCCATTTTCACGCTGCTTTTCCTGGTGAAGGTCGCGGTTGCAGCAGGCCAAATAGATCAGCCCAGTCTTCCCTGTTCCCAGCAGCAGATTCCAGCTCGTCCTGGGTGATCCCAAGGTGCTCCTAAACCAGCCGAGGGGTATAATCCCTCCAGCGTGTTCTGGGTCTGCCACGGGGTCTCCACCTAGTGGAATGTGCCCGGAACAGCTCCAGCAGAAGCTGACCGGGGGGCATCCTTATGAGATGCCCAAACCATCTCTACTGGCTCCTCTCGATCTGGAGGAGCAGCGGCTCTACTTGAGGCTCTCCCAGATTGCTGAGCTCCTCAACCTGTCACGGAGAGTCAATCTCATTTCTGCTGCTTTTATCCGGGATCTCGTTCTTTCGGCCATGACCCACAGCTCATGACCATAGGTGAGGACAGGGACGTAGATTGACCGGTAAACCAAGAGCTTTATCTTCCAACTCAGCTCCTGCTTCACCAGCACAGACCGGTACATTTAAGAAACTTAATGCATAATTATTATTAGACTATGGGTAATTGTTCATCTAGCATTTTATGACTCTCTTGTACATAGAGGCTAATTTAACCTAGGGAGTCTCCTATCATAAAAGATCTTTAACAATTGCACATTTATCTTGGCCTGGATGCTGGTATGCTATGAATATTTGTGTATCTCTTTATGTTGGTTTGTCTAATGGGTATCCTGAACATTTGTGTGTCAGTCTGTAGTGGGCTGTCAGCTTCCTCCACCAGGTGTCTGGTCTATGCCTTCTATGACTAGGAGAAGGGTGCATCTATCTCTCTCCAAGTGCTGCAATTCTGACTGTACAGCAAGGGCACAAAAAACATTCAATTTATTTTAAAAAATGATCAAATATTAAAGGGTCTTTAAACTTTGAGAAATGTGGAATAGATAAGATTTTAGAACACAGAAACACCTGGGATTGTATGGACACGGGATCTCTATAATCTCTCTATGATCTTTACATAGAAGTTTAAAGAATATTGGTCAAATTGATATCTTGAGATAAACCATGGAAGAAAGGAAATTTCTTCAGGAAAACCTAGGTATAGAATTATACATAAAAGTCAGGTAGAATAATATAAAATTATTCTATTTGTCTAAAGCATTAGTGAAAAAGAATAGTATTAAGAATTAAAGAGGAAGAATTATGAATACACTATGGAACTGTTAAGTCATGTATGAAAATGATAATTAGAATATTATCAGAGAATCATCTGCAGTATACTGTATATAAATGGAATTATGAAGAGGTAGTGAGAATAGATTTGGAAAAGTCTTGCTAAAATCACTTGTTCAAATTATTGAAACAAGGGATAGCAGTAGTGGATTGAACCTTGTATTAGATATAGTATAGATATATTTCCAGAAGGCTTTTAAAGAAATGTGTGTACATTGACTGATAAGTATAGGAAATGTATATAAAACAGAGAATACAGATAAGGGTTGATTGTTCTAATTGGGGTCATATATTTTCGGAAAGTAAAGTAGTAGGTTAGGGTCTGTATTAAGACCACAACTCTTCATTATTTGTTCTGAACGATCTACATGGTGGTATAGTTTGTAAAGTAGAGAAATTCAAAGATGACACCAAAATATAAGGATGATCAAACACAGTATAAGTGGCAGAAGAAGCACCAAAAGAACAAGATCAATATATCAAAGCCTGGAAAATACCTCACAGACGACTTATAATGTTGACACGTGCAGAGTGTTACATCAGGGGAAGCAAAAACAAACTATAAATATAAATTAGGGGAAAAAACACCTGAAACACTATCTATGAATACACCACCACGGTTTTCAAGAAATGGGTGTATGGTTGAGAGCCATGGATCACTTAGCTCCTAAAATCCAAATAACATAGATGTACTGAATAGCTTTCTCTTATTTCCATGTTCTTATAAGATGAGAAATAATAACTTAAGAATTGTTACAAGTTAGAAGAGGTCATTTGGCCCATCTACTGTGTTTGGTTAGTAGCTAATTGAAACAGTATAGTATGAAATAGACAAGTTGCTAAATGAATTCTCCACATGCCACAGAATCCAGAAACCTGAAGTTCTCTTTTAGAAGACTTAAACAAGTTTAGAAATCTAATATGGAAATACATAATATAATTACCATTATTACGTATATCTTAAAATATTAAATTGCAATTTACAATGATTAACAATATTTGATAATTAAACGTGTTTGGGAATGATTTTGAGTGTTAGACAAGAGATGTCATAGAATACAGTCCAGTTTCTCATGAAGCAAGGAAGAGCATAAAACGTTTAGAACTGAAGCTTAATTGATTTAAAAAAAAGGTCTTAAAAAAGTTTTTTTAAATCAGGTTGGTTGTGGTTCTCGCAGGGAAAGCATTGGGGAAATTGGTTGTTAGAAAACTGCCAAGGAGACGACAAAGGAAGGGAAGTTTGTAAATATGTAAAGAAACTCAACAGAGGACATGTTGAAAAGGTTACTACAGCCAAAGGTTCAAAAACTGTATTGTAAAATGTCACCCTCTGAAGCAAAGACTTGGGTTAAAAGGCATCATTTTTAAAGCCATGGAGATGGCAGCCTTGGTAAGCCAGGATCCTGATCTTAATGAGGGAGATAGTTGATGGTTGTGATAGATGGTGACGTAATGAAGAGAACAATACAATTTGGGAATGAAGCAGTAAAAACTCTGAACAGGAGAGTGCAGAGGGACTGACAAGTTGATTTTCAAAAGTTTTTTTTTCCAACTATACTGATGGAAAAAAGAAATGCAACATTTTCTGGAATAAGAATACTATAGTTGTAGCTTATGTACTTTCACAAAAAGTTGTCAATGTGTTTCAAGCCCTCTGACCAACAATACAGCTTGTGCAGTGAGGCATTGCAACCTGCCAATCACATGAAAGCTCGTTAGGTGTACTTTTACCCAATGAGGTCCCGGTGGAATAATGCCTGATCAGGTCACCTTTAAAAAGGCCTTAATTCATAGCTAAGGTCACTGCAAGAAAAAGGTCAGTTTTCTGTGCATTCCATAATGCCTCAAATGTCACCAAAAGCAAGGGAGAAGGCCACTGGCATGCTGCAGGCAGGCATGTCATGTGTTTGCGTTGCCAGACACTATGGAGTAAGCCGGACAGATGACTGTCCAAGATCCGGTCGCCCTTGAGTGACCACACCAGAGCAGGACCGACACATCAGACTGGTCCATCTGAGAGACTGTTTCAGATCTACCACCCGTACTGCTGCTGAAACTGCCAGAAGACACAATTCTCACATCAGTGACGGTACAATGAGGCTCCATGTTGCTGGTCTTGGCACAAGGAGACCTGTCAGAGGCCCTCTGCTCACACCTCCTAGATGCCACACCCGACTAGCTAGGGGCAGACAGAGGCTGTGATTGACTCATCAGAAGTGACATCAGTTCCTCTTCACTTTTCAGCCTGTTCCATACAGATTGGAGAGCCAGTGTGGAGTAGCAAGTGTTGCCTTTCTTTTTTCTATCAGTATATATGTGAGTGGAAACCACAATGTGTTCCTGTGATAAATAGGAAAATAAGTTGAATCAAAGGCGCTGATCATAAAGCTATTGTTAATTTGTACCATGAGCAAAGAGTCTACTGACTCAAAGTTATAGGTAGCAGAATGCATATTTTAACAGAGAACTGAGAGAAAAACAAAAAGCAAATAAAACAGCAGAAAAAAAGAACAGACAAGACCATTGAGTAGATAGTCAATGGAGATAACATCAGGGTGTAAAAATAATTTGGAAGAGAATGGGAGAATAATATTTAACAAGGTAAAGGGGAGAGCTGATATATAGAGACTCCCACTACACTTTGTCGGTCACTAGAGAACAGGAAAGAAAGGAGAGATTTTAGGTTTCCTGCTAATTGAGTTGAATAAAGTAAAGCAGATAGACCCAGGGTGACATCAGGAGTAGTAGAGGAAGAAAAAATGCCATCCTTTGCTGAGGGAACAGATTGACTTTAATCTGAGCCAGATAGAATGCCAGGAATAGAAGCAGAATGATGGGCAGAGGAGAAAAAGGAGAAAATAGTGTACTGTATATATAGAGAAATTTAGATGAGATAGACCTGGAGGCTGAAACGTTTGGCAGAAGCTGATGTTATTGAGCAGAAAATGAGATATAAACACTTTCTATGGTGAAGAAAGAAAGGGTCACAGGACACCTGTTGGAAGACTAGAAGACAGGACAGCCAACATGTCCGGGGTCAAAGAAACAACATGGGGACAGGGGACAAAAGAGAAGGTATGTCATATTTTTCTATGCATCTTTTATTTTCATTGTCCCTTTTTTCATTTATGCCCTTTTTCATTTCGGGTAAGAAAAATGATTAGGGTCATTCCTGGTGGCAGCTGCAGAGCCAGTTGAAAACGATGATTGGGAAGAGCACATTCTGCAGTAGAGGTACCTGACACCAACAGAAATATGACAGTAAAGGTCAGTGTCCCAGCTCCACATTAGGAAGCTAGCTGCTGGGAACAAACATGTGGTGGTTAGAACACTCAATTCTGAGAAAGGAACAGAAACAGAGCTGTACTGGATGCCAGGGGACGAAATGGAGAACGCCAGAGACGCCAGAGAAAAAAGTCAAAGGGCAAATAGTGGTGACAGAAAAGTTACGGATGGTCACAGAAACATTTTGGATGCTAGGGGGCTTTAAAGAAAGAGGGAATGGTGGGATATGTGTGCCTGAACAGATGGAAGGATGCCAGAATGACCTGGCTGTTACGAAGTTGTAGTGAGGACCCTATGCAGAAACCAGAATGATATCCAGAGGCGTAGTCAAGTGAGCAATCCGAGGGTCCGTAAGCTGTAGGTAATCAAGCCAGGCAAAAGTACAAAAAACAGAAGCGTGTGCCGTGAGGAAGCAGAGAGTCAAAAAAAGTACAATTAGTATAATGCCAAAACCAAAACCAGGAAACATAGTCGGGGAACAAACCAGGGTCAGGAAGCCAATAAACAAATAGAAAGTCACAGCGATAGAAATAGTAGGTCTAGCCAGGATGAACCTAATACTGAGCAGAGAGAAGTCTGTAAGGCAGCCTTAAATAGGCTGAGGTAAATTGGCTAATTAGGAACCGTGCTGGAATGCGAGGTGGAATGATGACTTCTCTGGGGGCATGGTGTAACACTGGGGCTAAGTGAGCAGCATCAGAAGCAACAGGGGCTGTGTGATGTTGTGTCACGATCGTAAACCCCTTCTTTTAAGGACGCTCCAGCCCTTCCTTGTTTAGTACTCATTTCCTGCACCTGCCTCCGGTTCCTGCCCTTCGTCCTATAAAAGCCGGGTGCTCACACTCTTCTGGGCTCTGCTTTGGTTCCCGTACCAGGCGAGTCCAGGACCTGGAAGCACCAGGTCCCATCAAGGTTTTAGTTTCTGTTTCTGTTTCTGTTCCCGTTTCCATTTCCGTTCCCATGCTGGTCCTGACCCGGTAATTGTTTTAATCTCATCTGTTTTGGATGGATTGCCTGGCTTTGAACTTTTGCACCGTTTTGAATTCCCCTTTTGGACTCAGCTCTGGATTGTTTGCTTGGCCACACCTGCCCCGAACACCAGTGCACCATGGACATGCCTCCTGTTTTCATTCCCGACTCCTGCATGCCTTTTTCCCCGTGTTTTCCCCACTCATCCCCGGATTGTGTCGTCTGCATAGGATCCAGAAAAAATGCTTTGTCTGTTTGTACTGTGTCATCTGTTGTATTTTCTATGCCCTGAGAGATCTGCACGTATAACAATTCCAATGTACATGTACATATATTGCATAATCAAACACACAGATAGACATCTCATTAAGTTTGCTGATGACACAGCCCTGGTCAGTTTATTAAAGGACACAGAATACCATCATGGGCCCATTCTAAATGATTTTACTAACTGGTGCAATGAGTTCTGCCTACATTTAAAAGTTTCAAAAACAAAGGAACTGGTTATTGAATTTGGAAAAAATACCACACCCTTTCAATGCACTATAATTGATAGTCAGCCTGTTGAAATTGTCAATAACTATACTGTAAGTACTTAGGATTGGTCATTGACAAAAACCTAAAATGGGACAAATGCTGTGACACTATTTATAAAAACATCCAACAGAGACTCTTCTTTCTTAGAAAACTCAGGAACTTTAAGGTACGTAGATAACTATCCTTACACTCTTATACAAATCATTCATTGAAAGTGTCTTAACATACGGCTTCACTTGTTGGTTTGGCAACATAAGTACCTGGGTAAAGAACCAGTAAATTTGTAAATATAAGTGACCTGCTGTTGTAGCGGCAATGCTTATTAATAAGACAGAATTAAGTGTTGCTGTGCTTTTACCAGCGAGGCTCCATCTCTCTCTCTGACCTCTGCAGTCTAAGCCACAGAGAAGCCATTAATGCTGTGTACTGTTTTGGGAATATTTGCCATCCTGATAAGGAACAGTTCCCAGGATGAGGATGTGCCCAAATAGTCATAATGGACGGCAATTCCTGGCACCTTGTTGTCTTAGTGAGACTCTAAACACATCTGGATTATGGTCCTAGGGTCAGAGGTCATGGTCAGTCATTCCTCAAGTTGACCAACCAATCAGGAACCTGCAGGGCATGGAAACTACACATGTCTGTCAACCTCTCGACCAATCACCAACCGTATTGTCCTCCAGTTAAAAGGCGCTGCACAGAGCTTAGAGGTTGCTCCTCTGTTCACTCTCGCGCTCTCTCTCCAGCACTGTTGTCTGAGTGTGGGACTAGCAAGTTTGTTCCAAGCGCCGAGTCAGAGGAAGCCCATACGTAAAGACAGAATTCTGGCCTAGGTCAAGCCTGCAGCAAGGACCTTGTGAACTGCTAGCGAACCACTGTGGACGCCTGTCTGATTAACAGAGCATATGGTTGGGAGCATATCCTAATATGAACAAATGTATACTTGTACTGGTTGTTCTGTATTTATGTACTGTCATAACATGTTTATGGTTTAATGCCTAACAAATGTGCAACACTTCTCACTTTCAAGAACAAATAGTTCTCATTTTAACATGCCTTGTCACAGCCAGCGACGGGCAACTTGAAGGGGTACTGGTGACAATATACACTGTGCTGTGCACACAGACATTTATAAAATGTCTTGGGGGACACACAGATTATCTTCTTCCCATCGCTGTTCATGTCCTAAAATTGTATCCTAACTAATTATAGTGTTACAAATGTGGGATAATGAAAATGGTGAATATCAGGAACTTTTAGGTGATTAATCCAGAACATACCCGAGTGGCTGGTATAATTAGGTGGATGTGAATTCTTTGGTCAGTGGCACAGCTTTGGTGAAAAGAGTAATAATCCAGGCACACTTGGTTAAACAAGTATTTATTAACAATGGCAATACAAACATTATGGTACACACAACAGAACATGTAACACAGAAGTTACAGTATGTACAGACAAGTCGTTTCAGAGGCCTAACACCCTTATCACTAGAAAACCCCAGACTGCTTCTAAGTATTGAACTCCTAAATAATGCCTACAGAGGCCAAAATAAGAGATAAACTACCTTCTAAATAAATGCAATACAACCTGCAGTGAAATCTCTCTCTGTAAACTAATATGCCACAAAATAAATGGGAGCCCATCTCCCTATTTTACAAAATGCGTCCTAAAGCAGGAAAGGCTTTCTTTAATCAAGGTATCTTTTACTCTGGACACCAAAACAAAGAATAGCAAGTTCTCTCTAGCAAGTTTCAAATACTTAGCTCCAGCCAGGTTTTGTTAGGATGATCATGAAGTAGGGGCTCTTGATGCAAGTTCAGGTTCAACTCCTCTTGACTCTTTCCTTCTCTCCTGTCTTCTTTTCCTCTGTGTCTGTGGTCAATGTGATCTTATCTGGTGTGTTTCTAGACTGCTCATTGACAATCATTTACTGTACTCACAACTTAATAAAGCCCTGAAAATAACAGTGCATCTGCATCCAGATAAATCTATGCGCACTTGAGACCTGAATTTTCCACAGTTCACTACCACCACTTTCCCTTAATATTTTAGATGAATTTGATAAACATTATCAAATTTTTTGTTTGAAAATAACTTTTACTACAATAATGTAAACATCTTACTGTAAGATACTGGAGATCTCAGCAAAGGGGATTGGACCCTATGCAGTGCTCAGTAAAAGATGTTAGAGAGAGAGATATCAAGACGAAGCGTTTGTCAGGCAAAGAAGGTTAGCAAAGGGAGCTCTGTGAGGATGAACTAAATACTTACTGAGGAGATGCAGGTGAGGAACCCTTAAGTAGTGTGTTGCCTGAAGTTGTGGTGAAGGAGGAAGGATGTGGTTGGGTAATTACTATAGGATGTGAATCGGCGTTTGTGGGAAGTAGCAGGGGCTTGTGTCTGATTAGTGGAGACTGTGACACATGAATAAATGTGCGGAATTGTTATCTTATGGGAGTGCAACCATGTGAATGGCACCCATTCTATTTCCATTTTATGCATTCTTATGGGAAAATGATTTTTACCTTAAACTTTGTTGAGTTACTGAGTATCATTTAGAAAGGTATGTTATCGAGGATTAGCTGTATCTCTCAATTGCTTTAATGTAATCAGCCATTCTGTTTACCAGTAATACCTTATCAGATCAATTTTAGATCATGCATTCGTAAATATAAAAATGTTTGTCAAGCCCTGTACATGATCCCTCTGTGTACTGGTTCGAACCCAAAAATTACATTTGCTGTTACAATTGTAACCTCAAGGTATAGCAACCCTCTCTTCTAGATGCTGCTGAAACACTAAGCTCAAGTAGCACAGTTTCCATGAAGAATGCTGTGTCCATAAGGTAGAGGAAGGACCCAGTGTGTTGTTCTGAGAGTTTCAGGAAGTCGGAGTCAAGGGACGAAGGTAAAACATCGAAGATCAGGGTTTCAGTTAGAGGGGATCGCAGGCTATCCAAATCGCGGGGCTGAAGTTGGAGTCGAAGGACGAAGATAGATTATTCCAAGACTTAAGAAACAGCGAGGTAGGAGCTCCGAGGATAGAGGCTAATACCGAGTGCAGACCTGAGGGTAAGTGGAGAGTTTGGTTAGTGTGGTGTCGTGACTAGATAATTTATCAGTGCGCTGGCTGGAATTACCCATTGCTGTAGTCGGTTTAGTGAAAGGTCATTTACAGGAAAGGATATGGTTAGCAGTAGATGTGACAGAAGAAGCTATTTTTAACATAATAAATACTGTAAATTGGTCATAATTGTACTAAAATGTGCAATTTTCCATGGAAGGCTGAAGGACAGATGTAAATGAATAAATATTCACTTGATGTAATATTTTACTTAGTATTGTTCAATTAATTGTTCAAAACATCAGTTTTTCAGATAATTCCCTAAATCATTTTCTATTTTATATATTACTGAAAGTGGAACTCTTTATACATCTTTATACATACATATATCTACATACAATGATATACATACATCTTTATGCATACAAGCCACTATAAATCCTTGTGCAAATAAAGGATAAACATAAGACGATGATTCCTAAACTTTGGATAACTTTCTAAACTAAGAAGGTAAGTTAACAAAGTAGAGGAGTCAATTTAGCCCATCTAGCCTTTTTTATAAATACTAAGTAATTGATCCATGGATCTCATCCAGTCGTTTCATGAAAGAAACCAGGTATCAAATTTACTTCCATGTTGCTTCCACTTCTGCCATCTGGTTTGTGTTTCATTTTTCATTCTGTGGAAATCTGTTGGGTTTACTTGGTCAACACCTTTGAGGATTTTGAATAATTGAATCAGGTTCCCACATTTCTTACTCACAGTCTTCTCTATCAAAGACTACAAAAATAATGGTTAAAATTAAAATGAAATTCTTTAGTTGAAAAGCGTATTCCCCCAGACCACATAGTAAACTTTCTTAACTGAAGATGGATATGAGGGAAGTTGTTGTTGGCCTCATAGTAGCCTTCCTCTCCTGTTTCATCCTTGTCCGGTTGCTCAGTTTGGAGGAATAGTGTGATCTTGGATCATAGAGTTGTATGACACATCGTTTCTTGATGCTTGAGTAGACTGAGCTCACAGCCATATTCAGAGACTACTTTTTTGTACCTTTCTCCTTATCCTTGCTATAGTCTCAGCTTGCTTTGAAAGCTCTTTAGTCTTCATAGTTCAGTCATTGCTAGAAATTCACTACCTGACCAAGGAATCTTGTCCACTAAAATAATTCTGAGACTTGTAAAGGTCATTTTGTGAACCCAAATTTAGGGTTTTCACAGCAAAATATTTGAATATTTATTCATTAATGACATTTTTTACTTATTGAATCATAACTGTCCAGGGGTTGGAATACTTTTGCGAGACAATGTACATTACTGTGCAACATATCCAAAAGATTTGCTTTTCTTCTGTAAGTACTTCATGATTGCTGAGGCGCGGTACCCTTAATTTTTAAAATAAAATGCATTATTATACAGTATACAGCAATATGAACTCTATTTTATTATAAGAATCATAATTATTATTATGCTTACACTTTTATAGTGCTTTTCTGGACACTCCACTCAAAGCACTTTACAGGTAATGGGGACCACCATCAATGAGCAGCATCCACCTGGATGATGCAATGGCAGCCATAGTGCGCCAGAACGCTCACCACAGTGGGAAGGAGGACAGAGTAATGAAGCAGATTCATAGATGGGGATTATTAGGAGACATGATTGGTAAGGGTGAATGGGAAATTTGGCCAGGATGCCTGGGTTACACCCCTACTCTTTTCGCAGCGGGTTTATTACTGACCACAGAGAGTCAGGACCTTGGTTTTACATCTCATCCGAAGAATGACGCCTTTTTACAGTGCAGTGTCCCCGTCACTATACTGTGGCATTGGGACCCATATAGACCACAGGGTGAGCACCCCCTGCTGGCCCCACTAACATTTCTTCCAGCAGCAACCTTATTTTTTTCCCCAGAGGTCTGCCATCCAGGTACTGACCAGGCTCACACCTGCTTAGCTTCAGTGGGTTGCCAGTTGTGAGATGCAGAGTGATGTGGCTGCTGGCCATTTTAGATTAATCCCAAGCATACCTATGAAAAATAAAATTCGGCAATCAATTTTAACATAACATCTACACAGTTCTTGAAGGATTACAGTGTAAGCAAGCTATTCTGTTTAATTTAATCACATCTGACCTGTGTCTTAGGTCTGTTACACACGCAATGCTTGATATAACTGGTGGAGGTATCAATTTATTCCTTATGCAATCTACTCAGGCACAATCTTTCAATCTTTCAGTGCCTATGTGCCCTTGGAGCTCACCAGGCTTGGTCCCTGTTGAGTGATGCCGGAGGCCTGGGTTTGTGTCCCTGATGTTGTGGGGCTGACCTGTGTAGGCAGCAGGTGAGGGCGCCCACCTGAACCCTGTTATGTTACATTGGTGTCACAAGCGGGGTGGGATAGCCCTTCGCCGAGGACGGTGAGTTAAGCGGGGGTGAGTATAACGCTTACGGCCACCATTGAGCTTGAAAGCCGGCTTACCAGAGCGGTGATGTCACCGCCCTTCCCTGTGATAGCAGGACCACAGCTGCTGGGCTGGGGGGAGATCTCTTTAGCTCACCAGGCTGGGTCCCTGTTGAGTGACACCAGAGGCCCGGGTTCGTGTCCCCCATGGTGCGGGGCTGACCTGTGTAGGCAGCAGGCGAGGGCACCCACCTGAACCCCGTTGCGTTACAATATACTGCAAAACAAAGTAGGATTGATTTTACATATACTGAGAAAGTGTGGCATTAATCGAAACTTTCTGTACCCCAAAACATCACTTTTTCAGATAATTCCCTAAATCACTTTCTATTTTATATATTACTGAAAGTGGAACTTTTCCAAAAGCAGCAATAATTTTTCAAGCAACGCTATTCATGACATAAAAGAATCACATTTAAAATAAAACTACGACACAACAGATTCAGTATGTTGCACCAGCAAAATATTTTTTAAAAATCAGAAAATATTTGCAGGAATTTATTTGAGGAAGAGTTCCCAAAAATATAAATACAGAGCTGTACATCATTTAAGCATAAAGTAGCATGAACAACTAATGCTAAAGCAGCAGGAAAAGAGGGAAATAACATTGTTAATTAAAATCCCTAAACTTTATCTATCCAACTGGATGTTCATATTATAGAAATATTTATCATAAAACATTTTTCAAAGTTTGGTTTATGGTATGTGGAAAAGACGAGTCTGAGACATTTGTGTGGGGGAAAAAATGTGAACATTAGAAAATGTAAAAGACTGAAGAATAACTTTGTCAAAAATCACTACTTATTTCATATTTGTTAGCTGTAGTGAATTTGCAATACAGTCCTGCAGTTTACTGATGTGTATTTCTGCATAAACATTTTCTCTAGTTGTTGAATAAAATGTCCAACAATTCATAATTGCTGAATATTGAAGAGAAATATACTGTATGTAACGTAAATGATCAGTTGAACAGTAATGGAACAAGTAACAGGTTTATTCCATGCTGAAAAGAGAAGAAAGGAAACAAAACATTTCAGCTGTGGAGCCTTGTTTGGTGTAAGAAAGATAGGGCAGTCAGCAAAGATAATATAGCATGGGAAAACAAAGGTCAGGATAGAGGAGGAGGTGGGAGTAGGGGCGAGGCAGAGTAGCCAATCAAGTGGTGCGAGGTCGAGAGAGCTGAGGAGAGGTGTGAAACGAAACCTACAAATAAATAGAGAGAATTAGAAGAAAACAAGTCTGTCTTTGAGAGAGGGGGGTAGGTGTGAACCGTTTCAGGATGATTTTATACGAGTTATAATCGAGTTTATCTGCTATACGAGTTAAGAAACCCTACATTGAGAACGCTGACGGAGAGATCAGTGTGATCATTTTTTTTTTCTTTAAATGAAAAAGTGTTGTACTTACTGGTCAATCCATGGTCTGTAATTTCTAGATTCAGTTTTGGCACTTTTTGGATGGGTCACTTTAGCAATCTTCCACTAAATGGGTTTTACCTCTCGAGTGACCACTGGATGAGTTTTGTTAATGGTCAATGGATAACATTTCTTGTTAAATTAAGTAAAACTAGTATAACTTCTAGCATCAGGCTTCACCACAAGCTTCTAGTACCACTAACATATCTGCTCTTCTAATGCTGATACTATTCAATATTGAATGTTGTATATTGGCAGCCCAAGATATGTCATTGATTTCTTTCTTGGTAAATACCTGATTTAAATTCATTTAATACTTTTGCCATTTCCTTTTCATTGTCTAAAGATGAGCAATTATTATCTCACAGACACTGTACATAAATATTTCATCCTCTTCTGTTATTTTGTTGCTGTAATTTGGAAAATATGTCTGTTTGTTACCACCTCTGCAATATTATTTTCTCAGGTCTAATATTTATTTTTTGTATATATTATATTGGAATTAATTTATATATAAGCAGATTATATTATTTTTTAAACGCATTTCTGAAGTGCTTTCTATCTCCTTATATTTGCCCTGATTTATTTAATCATTTGAGGCACTGCTTTCTTGACTCTGAGTTACTCATAGTATGAATCTGTTCTGTGGTTCAAACAGAATATCTTTAAATGGTTGCCATATATTCTCTACTAATTCTATCCCACTGTACTTTGCATAAACTCATTCCTTGACACTCTGCTTTCCACGAGGTGTAATCTTGGGTCTTGGGGGTTACCTGCACCTTTTCAAAGTATAATTCAGAGCAGGAATATAATCACAGTTCCTGAAAGGTTCTGTCACCTCCAATTTCCTCACTCTTAATTAAATACTAAATCAAAATGGAATTCCTTCCAGCATGTGCTCTGATTTCGAAATCAGTTTATGAGCTGTCTCTCCTATTTCAGTTTCTGTCATTTATGTCTTAAAGGGCTTTTTTACAGCCTATGCAAGGTAAATAAAAAAACTTTAACTTCTTCTGGAGTTCTGAACTTCTTCTGAAGTTTCAATGATTCAAAGTCCTTTGTAATCACTTGATAATACTAACTACTATCTCTCACATTTTGCTCCTAATTGTGCTGATATTTCGGTATAGGCATTTTATTAACTGTTGCCCTGATGTTTTAGTTTTCCCTTGATTCCTCTTATTGACACTACTCCCCTTGATTTTCCCTAGCAGGTTTGCTTTGAATTCTCCCCCAAAGTTACAGTGTCATAATCGTATTCCCTCCTCTTATGTGTGCTCCGTCTCTTTCACATTTTCGATGACTTCATGCACCTGCTTTATTTAAGCCGGGCACTCTTGCTACTCTCGGCTCTGCATTGGAAGACGGACGCTTGAAGGCTCGCCTACCATCAAGTCATCCGTCCACACAGCCTGAGGGCATAGGCTTCCTATCAGCGTCCTGACCCAACTTAGTCCAGGGGTCAGAGCGCCTGGCCTCGTCATCTTGTTTTTATTTCCCCGTCCCTGTACCGGATCCCGTTCCAGCTTTTAACTCTGTTTTGTCACGTCTCAGTTGGATCACCCGGTTTTGGATTTTTGGACTTCACCCCGGATTTCCCCCCTGGACTCCTTAGACTTGTTTGCCCTGGCTACGCCCCCCGATCACCAGTTCACCATCGTTACGCCCTATGCCCCCCTGTCTGTCAACCCCTCCTGATCCTCATCGTCTCCTCCCCGTCGTCCTTTTCCACTTACTTCTGGATTATACCGTCTGCATAAGGTCCAGAACTACACTTCGTTACATACAGTAGTTTGTAATATTTAACATTTTAGTTCAAATGTTTTTGATTTCTTGCCTTTTTCTTTCCTCCCAGGCTTTGAACATCATAAAAACTAAAATATCTTCAAAGGATTTCTTCATGGATTGAAAGCATGTAACTTTTTCAATACTTTGAACAGACTTGTTAAGTAATTAAAAGTGGCTCATCCTGTTCAGTGTCAGTGAGAATGTAGCCAATGCTTGGGGTTTGCACTGGGGAAAACGTTAATAACTGCAAGAACGCAACATCTTTTTCTCTGGCCCTTTTTGACTTTTTAAGTATTTAAATCAATTAGCAATGAGTTCCACCTATGTCTAGGGACCATTGTGCTCCTTGGGTATTGGGAGCTCTTTCAAAGATTCACAAAATCCAAATCCCCCCCCCACACACACATACGTTTCGCCCATTAAACCATTTGCCAACATCTATACAGGAGAGAATTGGCTCTTTTATGCTGTTTGCTGCTATGGTGATAACAGGTTCTCTCAATTTCTTGTGTGGTAATCATTGTGCACAGTTGCATGACTACTGTTCAGGAAAGGACAATCAGGAATCTAGAAAGCAGGGTTTAAACCATGTTACCAATGTAGCAAAAAAAGAAGGTTTAGGATCATGCAACATCTTTTAAAGATGAGGATTATGATTTGCAAACCACTGAATGAAATTCACTTTCTAATTCTACTTTGACATGTAGTCCTGACTATTATCACAACTTCCAATACTCCTAAGAACTGAATGTCCAATAATGGCTTCCTATCTTTTTTTTTTCTTTTTTTTTAGTTATGAGCAGAGATTGAATAAATTGCAACTAGAGTTTGGATTTCTTTATCTGAATAGCTGTGACCTGGGAGTTATTGTCCTTACAATCATGTCTTTAGCATTCAGGTCTTGGCTCTGTTTCTAGGTCCTGGAGAGTAAAAAGCTTGTCAGGACGTGTTAGGTTGGGTTGGCAGTTGTTTAAGAAACCTAATAATAACTAACCCTGAGCAGAAATTATTTCTGCTATAAAAAAATCAAAACCTAACACTTTAGTCATGATATATGTTCGTTACATTTCTATTTGTTTGGAATTCCCACTTTACACTAAGTAGTGGAACAACTCATTTCTAAACACATTGCAAAGAATCTTTAAAGAGATTTTGGATGGTACATTAAAGAGGTACTTACCTGGACAGTCTCAATTAGGCTTGCAGAGTAAAATGGCATAGCAAGCACATATGTGAAACTGTGAAAGATAAGCCACAACAATATCGTTTCACATACATGTTTTGATACATATATCAAAATTATAATCTCATATCTAGACACCACATCTGTGAGAGTTAATGTTCCGTTTTCTATTTTAGTTTTAGCTTTTCCCGTAAGTCACTCAATTAAGAAAAACTGTTAATAATCAATATGCTGAAACTCCTTAGAAAATGTTTACTATTATTTGCTATTAGTTTAAAAAATCACATTTCAGTTGATAACCCTGCACAATTACAGCCCAAAGTTATTTAATGACAAAGTAGCCCCAATTCTTAAATATTTTGCAGCTATGATTTCATTATTTGATCCAGAATATATAACAAGCGAGAAACCATACCAAGAGCATAATCATAAGTACCATTCTTGCATTTCATATTTGCCCACAAAAGAAACAATGGGGTTTCTGTGTGACTTTTCTATAATTGTAAACATCTGCTTCTACCAATAAATCATTCAATTTCTTTGACAAAAACACTTACAAAGAACCATCTTAGAGATGACCTTTTAAGCATTGGGTGTCCACAAATTTGTTTTGGATTCCATTTGTGAGACAGTTCCCTGAAGACAGAACAGAAAAAAATCACAAATGAGATTTGAAATATAACTTGGTTCACCGTTTAAGAACTTTAATGTCTGACAAGTATTTGTCCACATGACTAATATATAATTAGTTCACATAGGTAGCCGCATTTGCATGCTTAGGCTGCAAATGACAGGTAACCACACAACCGAAGAAGGCTCCACAGCCAAAATGTTCTTCTCTTTTCAGCATGGAATAAACTTTTACCTGTTCCTAATATACAGTATACAGTGGGTATAGAAAGTCACCACCCCTTTTCAAAATGTGTACCTTTTGTTGTATGACACTCTAAAAATAAAAACAAATTAAATTAGGCTTGTTCCATTTTTATTTGTACACAATAACCAACATTAGCCAAGTGAAAATAAAATTCTAACACATTCTGAAAATTAATTAATATTACAACAGTAAAATACCTTATTTGAATAAGTGAACACTCTCCTTACAATTGCATTTGTAAACTTGCTCAGGTACTGTATAACCAATCACCTTACAGATCACACAGCAAACTAATTGGCTCTCACCTGTGATCATTTGCTAGAAATTCACTACCTGACCAAGGAATCTTGTCCACTAAAATAATTCTGAGACTTGTCATTTTGTGAACCCAAATTTAGGGTTTTCACAGCAAAATATTTGAATATTTATTCATTAATGACATTTTTTACTTATTGAATCATAACTGTCCAGGGGTTGGAATACTTTTGCAAGACAATATACATTACTGTGCAACATATCCAAAACATTTGCTTTTCTTCTGTAAGTACTTCATGATTGCTGAGGCGCGGTACCCTTAATATTTAAAATAAAATGCATTTTTAAACTTGCTCAGGTACTGTATAACCAATCACCTTACAGATCACACAACAAACTAATTGGCTCTCACCTGTGATCAGTTGTGGTGATTTTGATTAGTTTAGAATGAACCAATTTTAAAAAAATAAGCTTATTTAAAAAACTATTTAGTTTTGAATAGTTTAGAATTACTGTCAATCAACAGTCACCACACAGTTTGACTGAACTTAATTAATGAAGAAATGGGCAAATATTCCTTTTTCTAGGTGTGCAAAGCTGGTAGAGATGTATCCAAACAGACTCAAGGCTGTAATTCAAGTATTAATTCTCTTATCCTACCCACTTATTCTACTTTTTTATTTTTGTTTTTTCTGAAAATGTCCTTTCTTTTTTCACTTGGATGTTGCAAGGTACAATAAATAAAACTGGAAAAAGTCTGATTTTATTTGTCTTCTTTTTTGGCTTTAGGGCAACAAAGGTTAACATTTTAAAGGGGGTGGTGACTTTCTATACCCACTGTAATTAGTCAATAATGAATACATTATTTTACACTCAGAACCTTTTTCTGGTTCTGTCATTGCTGCAAACTCATAGCTAAATATGACTGCATTCCAATAATTTAAATTCTGGGGTTATGAACCTATTGTTTCACTTTCTAGTGTTGGAATATGCCACCAAGTATACAAAACTGTAGTGAAAGGAATGTAGATTCAACAGGGCTTGAAAACACATATTATTGACAACACCAGTGGAGATGAATCAGTGTTTTATAGCTAAGATGCAGTTTGCATTTTCTAGCACCGAACCATAGAACTCACTTTGGAAAATCATGACAGCCATCGTGTCCCAGCAGCTAATAAAGCCCAGACGTGAACTTCCTCAACATATGAGACTACTCTTTCAACAGGTGCCATGAAGAACTGTAGTGTGGAGCTCATTTAAATGTCTCTTCTGAACAACGATGTTGTTCGAAACCCAATTTTCCTTAGATATCTCTCATCTAAATACAGTACTTAGCTGCTCCTCTTTAGTATCGAGTCACAATACACCTGAAAAGTGTACAGTACTAGTCACTATAAACTAGATATTACCTTACTGGAAGAATTACAGAAAAGAGAATCATTCACAGTCCTAGAAGTAAAATGCATACAAGACATCCACAGGTTTAAATAATGGATAACTCAACATCCAGACAAGGTTCAGCAAATACTGGAACATACACACTGAGGAAGAAGGATTCCAAAAATGATGAAGGGTGAATAGAACAAAGTACCAAGCTGAAATGGCTGGATGAAACTGGGTGCTTGGATACAAATAAGATAAGATCACTTTATTAGCCACATACAATTTCGCTTATTAGGAATTCATCTTTTCGCCTACCCCAACTTGCTCTCCATGAGACACACAGACAGGGAGAGAAGCTTGGAATCAGTGCGCAGGGTCAGGCATTGCACAGCGCCCCTGGAGCAGCTGGGGTTAAGGGCCTTGCTCAGGGGTCCAACGGAGTAGGATTCCTCTGCCAGCCACGGGATTTGAACAGGCAACTTTCCAGCCACAAGCGCAGATACATAGCCACAGGGCCACCGCCCTGCCCCCGCCTTTTTTGGTATTGGAATGGTATATTTTTGGTAAATGGTATTGGAAATGAACATTAAATTATTGTGTGTTTACTTGGTGTACTGCAAAATTGGAATTTGAAATGGAGAAAAGAAGAAAACTATTAACTATTATGCGGTCACCAACAGCATCCACCAAAAAGGCTCCATTTTATTCTTCAGTCTTGCTTTTCATATACAGTACTTCTGGCAACTTGTGATTTACAGTTTTGTAGATATGCAAAATAATAAAACAGTGAATATAACACATGCAAAAATTTGGGTAAACTTGAGTCAATACTTAGTAACACCTCCATTGGTAGAAATCCAAACATTTCCAGTAGCCAGCGAATAATTTTTCTTTTCTTGATTTTGGATTTTCCCCCCCAAGTACTTAATGGTTGATTTTGAGATATGTTTTGAATCAGAGTCTCGCAGAAATATCTAACCTCTTTTCAGCGTCCATTGTTTCACTGACTCTGGAACATTAGCTTCTAGGATTTGTGGATATTTAGTTGAATTTATTCTTCTTTCCACCCACATGATATTTCCCGTGTTACTGGTTGCCACACAACTCCAAAGCATGTTAGATCCACTGCATGCTAAACAGTTGGCAGTTCTATCAGAGATTTTTCTAGGTTTTCCAGATTTTGCCTTTACTTCAACAGTTCCCTTTAACTTCCTTTTCTTGATGATGTTTCTGACAGCTGAAATTGCAAGCTGGAGGTGTTTAAAGAGTTTTTTTATAGCCTTCTCTTGCTTTGTAACAGTGAATTATCATTATTTAGTCCTCAGACAGTTGCATAGGTTGTTGAGAGGCTAGAAGGGTCAGAGTATTTGGTAAGATTATTATTATTATTTCACTTGAGTTGAAAGGTGCCCAGATTTATGTATATCCGACATTCACTTTTTTCCAATCTGTTAAATTCAGCAAGTAAATAGTAATTATGCATAAAATATGCAGAAGGTTGTTGTGTTTATGTTTGTACCACGGGTGTGTCAACTTCTTTTTTGAGATTCACTGAAACATACAACTAGACCGAGAGTGCCTATTGTGTGTTCACACTACAGCAAAGAAAGGGTTGCTTCCAGCTAATAAAAAAATAGCTGAATATAATCCAGGGAGTGGGTGTATATTTTGAACCATACATTCCAATGTACATGTACATATGACTCTTCTATGTTACATATTTAATATTTTAAATGTTTTAAATACTTGTATTTTTAAGTACTTAAAGATACAAGTACAGCAGACTATGTACATGTTCTGCTGAGTGTACTTCATTGTTTAATGTAAGTCTTGTAAGTGGCTTAAGTTGTTGTAATAAATTATAAAATGACTTAGCAGAGATTAAAAAAGGCAGCTTCTGACCAGTTCTAAATATTGTTCAACAGAAACTTAAATATACCCGCATGTTAAATGAAAATGAAATGTAATTTTCATGGTATACGATACAATGATTCATACCTTTAAGAATTCACAACTGAGAGTTATATTGGAACAGAAGGACTTTCAAGTTACATTTGTTACAAAGTGAAGGCCTGCTTAATATATTTTCAGTTCTAGCTTATCAAAACTAGATAACCATACATGACCTTTTAAGCTTTGACGCACTGCTGACAATGAAATTATGTGGAACTGAATAAACAAGGCCAGCAGCTATATCACCCTGCAGCTCTCAACTAGCTACCCACTGAAACTAAGCAGGGTTGAGCCTGTACCTGGATGAGAGACCTCCTGGGAAGTTATGGTTGCTGCTTTCCCTCTCGGCCTTTACCGCGGCCTCTAAATTGTCTCCATGTATGACTGGCTTGCACTTGCCCTGCGATGGACTGGCGCCCTGTCCAATGTGAACCCTGCCTTGTGCTCATTGCTTGCCAGGTAGACTTTGGTTTCCTGAGATACCGTATGGTATAAAGCGGTTTGGTGAATGACATGACAAATAAACTTAATAACCTTCTAGTTCTAAGGTTTAGAAAATAACCCCTATAAGTTTATTACAAGTGTATAAATGAAAACTGCATCCTGATTTATTGGTAATACTATTTTTGTAGCAGCTTTCATTAGCATAATAATAAACGACTAAAATCTTATACAGCTAACACAAAAAAATTACATTAACACCACAACTCTCAGTCAAATTTTGGAAGAAGTAGTTCAAGTAGGTACAGTAGCTGCATCAGCATGCATAGGCTGCAAAGGAATAAGAAAAGGTGTGAACCTGAAGAAGGCTCCACAGCCGAAACGTTGTTTCTTTTCTTCTCTTTTCAGCAGGATAAATAAATCTTTACTTGTTACAAATTTAGGAAGAATTGTTAGTCTCCTGAAATAAACTTTTGCATTACTGTTAAAAAAAAACTGAAAAGAAAAAGAGCAAAATGCACAAAACGATTTCAGTTGTTTGGATACTCTCCTTGTCAGGATCATACTCAGGAACATGTCATGATTACATTATATGTTTTTTTCAAGACTTCAAGATAAGTATGTACAAGTTTAGCTGAGTATATTGCACTGTTTACATGTTAAACAAGCTGAAAAAGCACTAAACCAATCAAAAGGGGCAATGATTAATCCACGAATTGTCCTGAAAAAGTCACAGTTGGAACAGTATTGCACCAAGTACAGTTGGGAAAAACATGGACATGCAACGTTAACTAAGAAGGGGTACAAGCAACAACTAATTCTACTGCTTTAATGTGTGAAGTCATTCTCTAGCAGCACAGCTACAGGAGCATGTCAGCTCATGATCACACACACATCCACATCTTGTTTGCTAACAAAGCTAGTAGATCGCTAAGCAGCAAGTAATCTGTAAAATAACTTTAATAGGTTCAATAACTCCAATGAAAGATTGAATTCAATAAAATATTTCTGGGGATTTGTTTGAGAGTTTTATTGTTCCACTGTAAACAAAACTTATCATGAGAACCCCTTTTATCCATCCAGCTTTCAATTTTAAGTTTTCTGTCAAACATATTTACGACAGACAAAAATACATACATCTAATACCTGCTTGAAGGGTACGATGTTGCTGGATAGGCTTGAGTTAGCCAGTTAACTAGTACATAGCTTACAGTAGAATTGGAGCCCCAAGGTGTGATTTTGATAGGTGTATCAATTATCTACCCCCAATATGTAAACTGTAGGTCAAGCAAATGTATTTCACATACTTGTGCATGACCTTATTCATCCTTTGCTAGTAGCAGTATTAATGTGGTGATTAAATGTGGCAGTTCCAAAATGATTATTTTTAATTATTTGAATTGGCATGAATAAAATTATTTTTTATGGGTGTGTCAATGAAGACTTTTTCAGCTGATACAAAGACAATTTTCCCTACTTATATCTGCATTTACTTCTCTAAGGTTTGCAAAGTCAGCAAGATTACCGCTTCTTGAATGGCAACTAAAAGGTTGTAGTTTTTTGTTCAAATACCTTTATGTTTTTGTTCAGTTAACAAACGAGTAATATTAAACTTGATTGTGCTGTTGAAAAGTGAATTTTTCTTTGTTGCTGGGCCAAATGTAACTTTTGGCAACTGACCACATTTTTGTACGATCAGTCAGATGCTTTGTTGCAAACTTCCATGTTGGTCTGAGTTACTTATTAACTCTTATTAATGGCTTCCTTTTTGCCACCATGCTATATATAGTTTTATGAAGTGTTCTCGATGGTGCTGACAAAGTTGTTGTTGGCCTCATAGTAGCCTTCCTCTCCCATTTCCTCCTTGTCCGGTTGCTCAGTTTGGAGGAATAGTGTGATCTTGGAGCATACAGTTGTATGACACATCATTTTTTGATGCTTGAGTAGACTGAGCTCCCAGCCATATTCAGAGACTTCAGACTTTTTTGTATGCTTCTCCTTATCCTTGCTTTTCAATTGCTATAGTCTCAACTTGCTCTGAAAGCTCTTTAGTCTTCATAGTTCAGTCATTGCTAGAGATTCACTACCTGACCAAGGAATCTCATCCACTAAAATAATTTTGAGACTTGCAAAGGTAATTTTGTGAACCCAAATTTAGGGTTTTCACAGCAAAAGATTTGAATATTTCTTCATTGATGACATTTTTTACTTATTGAATCATAACCGTCCAGGGGTTGGAATACTTTTGCAAGACACTATACATTACTTTCTTTTTTTTTACATCTGTGCAAGATATTCAAAACATTTTCTTTCCTTCTGTAAGTACTTCATGATCACTGGGGCACATTACCCTTAATTTTTAAAATATTATTTTATAATAATTATTATAATGAATAATAATTGCTTACACTTTTATAGCGCTTTTCTGGACACTCCACTCAAAGCGCTTTACAGGTAATGGGGACTCCCCTCTACCACCACCAATGAGCAGCATCCACCTGGATGAAGTGACGGCCGCCATAGTGTGCCAGAACGCTCACCACACATCAGCTATCAGTGGGGAGGAGAACAGAGTAATGAAGCAGATTCATAGATGGGGATTATTAGGAGGCCATGATTGGTAAGGGCGAATGGGAAATTTGGCCAGGATGCCTGGGTTACACCCCTACTCTTTTCGTCCTGAGTATATTATTGACCACCTTAGTTTTTCATCTCATCCAAAGGATGACACCTTTTTACAGTGCAGTGTCCCCGTCACTATACTGGGGCATTAGGACCCACACAGACCGCAAGGTGAGCACCCCCTGCTGGCCCCACTAACATTTCTTCCAGCAGCAAACTGTTTTTCCCAGGAGGTCTCCCATCCAGGTACTGCCAAGGCTCACACCTCCTTAGCGTCAGTGGTTTGCCAGTTGTGAGTTTTAGATTAATCCCAAGCATACCTGTGAAAAATATTCTGATTCAAATCTAAAATCTAAAATTCGGCAATCCATTTTAACATAACATCTACACAGTTCTTGAAGGATTATAGTGTAATCAAGCTATTCTGTTTCATTTGGTCACATCTGACCTATGTCTTAGATCTGTTACACACGCCATGCTTGATATAACTGGTAGAGTTATCAATTTATTCCTTATGCAATCTACTCAGACAAAATATTTCAATCTTTCAGTGCCTATATGCCCTTGGAAATAAATAAATGCTCCATACTAAGATATTATTTGTTTTTATTAATATACTGCAAAACAAAGTAGGATTGATTTCACTTATACTGAGAGTATGGCACTAATGGAACTACGACACAACAGATACAGTATGTCGCACCAGCAAAATATAAAAAAAATCTCAGAAAATATTTGCAGAAATTTATTTGAGGAAGAGTTCACAAATAATATAAACACAGAGCTGTACATCATTTAAGCATAAAGCAGCACGAACAACAAACACTAAAGCAGCAGTAAAAGGGGGACATAACATTGTATGTTAATTAAAATCCCTGAACTTCATTAATCCAACTGGAAAAGTGTGCATTTGTTCAGTCAGTGCTATATCAATGTTCATATTATAGAAACATTTACAATGAATTTACATTGATGCAAAAAATAAAACTTATACCAATACCACAAGTACCACTTTATTAGGGCCCGAAGTGCAAACACATTATAGGAGACAGAAGCTATGCTCTTCACTATTGTAGATTTTCAGAATTCGCAGATTTGAACATCAAAAAGAGTATACCATAATTATGTGCTAACAGGGGTGAGAGAGATGATTGGCACATTAGGAACTCTCATATCATAAAACCTTTTTCCAAGTACGTTTTATGGTATGTGGAAAAGACACCCAGAATGTTCACATGATTTAGTCTAAGACATTTGTGTGGGGGGAAAAATGTGAACATTAGAAAATGTAAAAGACTGAAGAATAACTTTGCCAAAAATCAGTACTACTTATTTCATAACTGTTAGCCGTAGTTGTTAAATTGTTCATTTGCAAATTAAATATACTTGATAAGGGGATTTCAATAAATATCAAGACTTATAAATGGTAGAAGATGAATGAAAATGCCAGTTCACTTAAGATTATAAACATAAATATTTAATTTGGAAAATAATTTAAAAAACAAATGTTCATGATTTGAACCATGAAGCGAATGCTCCTGGAGAAAACAAGTATATTTTCCAGTAAACCTCTGAGGATATTAGTAGATGAAATGTGTCCATAACAAGTACTTATTTCACACAGCCCAAAACAAATCAGTAGTTTTACAAAAGGACCAATGTACAATAAGTGAAGGAGTACACTTCTGTTTTCAGGCATTTTGCAACAACATGGAGTAAATAATTTTTGTAATCTGCAGAACAGCAGCGTGCAACGAGTACTGCACAATGATCGACCCAAAGCCTTTATAAAACCCTAGTACTCCCTCTTCTCGCTTGATGATGTTAATGCAGTCTCTCATTCCTTCATACTGTGTGTTAATGGGGAGGACCTCAAAGCCAAGGTCTGTGTTATCAATGATGGTGCGTGTCCCCTGGATGTGAAGGCGGTGCAGCACAGTCTCCAGTGGAAACAGCAAGATGTCTGCACAGAGATTGGCTGCAAAGCTTGCAATTAGTTCTGGGAAGTAAGCATCCAGCATGGTCTGTACGGTCTCAGACCCATCTGTTGCCCGTCGTGGTGAGCTCCTTTTACGCAAGAGAAACAGTACCAGCTTCTGAATCGTCGCGCTGATGATATAATGAAGGACTCCATGCAGGACGGTGGGAAAGACCAGCGTCCAGAGAGGGAGGAGTCGCTTGCTGTGGGGCACTCCCAATCCGATCACCCGGCCCACGCCTTCTTTGACGCAGTCCAGGATTCCAGGGTTGTCCCGGATTATTTCACTCTGCCAATGACAACACACTTCTTGAGCTTGAAGCTTTTAACCACACAACTGCATTTTAAATTTCTTTTACATTCCTGGGAAGTATAACTAAATAAAAATAGCGAAATCCGTAGCAGTGTGCACAGATTAGAGTTTGTAAAGCTTGCTGGTTTCAGACAACAAGCTACTGAACATTTTAAGAAAATTTAGCTCCTGAATTTGAAAGCATAACAAAGGAAAAACACTCACAAAAAACTGTTAAATACATGTACAGTAACTTAGTCTTCTGCCAGAAAACAGCTCAAATCAGGAAAAAAAAAGGTAACATTTAAAAAGGTTAAAAATCTACAGGGATCCATTCATCTTACTTGGTTGGGCTGTTAGCAAATCAGAGATCCAAGGACTTCAGCCTTTTTTCGTGAATTAAAGTATGATATCAGCTTTGATACATCATGGCTTGCCAGCTGTTCTCTTACTTTAAATGCTCTTCTTTGTAGTTTCTATTGGGGTTTGTGTTCCACTGTTGTTTTAGACAAAACCTATAGATTGACTTTGTCAAAACCTTTGAGGATTCTGAATCTGATCTCTTCACTATGTTCTCCGCTCTAGACTAAAAAGATTCAGTTTATTTAATCTTTCAGGGTCATACATTACTCTACATATCTCTACATAGTTTTCTACATAGGAAACTCATTTCTGGGATGATTACATAATAGGAATATGTTTTGTAATGCGATTTATACAGCTGCAAACCATATTCTAAAAAATCACGATGTAATTTAAATTGCAAACCTTTATGTACATGTCTAATTAGCAAACAAGACGGGCTTTAAACTTAACATTACAGCTGGTGTTTCCTCATCAATCCATCAGGCACAACTTCACAAGTGATGCTAATTACTAATCCCAGAGCCTAGTGAATTTGCATTGAAGTCACGCAGTTTACTGATGTGTGTTTCTGCATAAACATTTTCTCTAGTTGTTGAATAAAGTGTCCAACAATATGTCCAACAATTCATAATTGTTGAATACTGAAGATAAATATACTGTATGTAGTGTAAATGATGTATTGAACAGTAATGGAATAAGTAATACGTTTATTCCATGCTGAAAAGAGAAGAAAGAAAACACAACATTTCGACTGTGGAGCCTTCTTCAGGTGAAAGAAAGATAGGGCAGTCAGCAAAGATAATATAGCATGGGAAAACAAAGGTCAGGATAGAGGAGGAGGTGGGAGCAGTGGTGAGGCAGAGTGGCCAATCAAGAGGTGTGAGGTCGAGAGAGCTGAGGAGAGGCGTGAAACGAAACCTACAAATAAATAGAGAAAATTAGAAGAAAACATGCCTGTCATTGAGACAAGGAGGAAGGTATGAACCAAGTTTCAGGATGATTTTAGTTTCTGATGTCTTTCTGCTATACAAATTAAGAAACCCTACATTGAGAACGCAGGCAGAGAGATCAGTGTGATCATTTTTTCTTTAAATGAAAGTGCTGTACTTACTGGTCAATCCATGGTCTGTAATTTCTAGATTCAGTTTTGGCACCTTTTGGATGGGTCACTTTAGCAATCTTCCACTAAATGGGTTTTACCTCTCGAGTGACCACTGGATGAGTTTTGTTAATGGTCAATGGATAACATTTCTTGTTAAATTAAGTAAAACTAGTATAACTTCTAGCATCAGGCTTCATCACAAGCTTCTAGTACTTCTAACAGATCTGCTCTTCTAATGCTGATACTATTCAATATTGAATGTTGTATATTGGCAGCCCAAGATATGTCATTGATTTCTTTCTTGGTAAATACCCGATTTAAATTAATTTAATACTTTTGCCATTTCCTTTTCATTGTCTAAAGATGAGCAATTATTATCTCACAGACACTGTACATCCTCTCCTGTTATTTTGTTGCTGTAATTTGGAAAATACGTCTGTTTGTTACCACCTCTGCAATATTATTTTCTCAGGTCTAATATTTATTTTCTGTAAAAATATTATATATATTATATTGGAATTATTTTATATATAAGCAGATCATATTCTTTTTTTAACACATTTTTTAAATGTTATCTATCTCCTTATATTTGCCTTGATTGATTTAATCATTTGAGGCACTGCTTTCTTGACTCTGAGTTACTCATAGTATGAATCTGTTCTGTGGTTCAAATAGAATACCTTTCAACGGTTCCATATATTCTCTACTAATTCTATCCCACTGTACTTTGGACAAACTCATTCCTTGACAGTTTGCTTTCCATGAGATGTAAACCTTGGTCTTGGGGGTCACCTACACCTTTTAAAAGTATAATTCAGAGCAGTAATATGATCACAGTTTCTGAAAGGTTCTCTCACCTCCAGTTTCCTCACTCTTGCATCAGATACTAAATCAAAACTGAATTCCTTCCAGCATTTGCTCTAATTTCTTACTCAGTTTATCAGCTGTCTCTTCAATTTCAGTTTCTGTCATTGATGTCTTACATGTCTTGTCTTAGATCAGGGGTGGGGAACGTCCGGAATCATTTGGTCAGGCCCTGCCAAGGCAACCGCAGGCGTAGAGCCTGGTGATAATTCGATAACGATAATTATCGCGATATAATTTTCCACAATATAATTTTAACAAAAGTTCGATAAATGTTCATGCTTTACGCATGATACGAGCATGCGCACTAAATACTGCGCGAGTGCGCATGCGTGTTGCAGACCGGGCAGCTAACAGATTTGTTTAATGTTTCTGCTTTTTGGGAAGTGATGTGTTCTTAAAATAAATAGTTGTTTAATTCACCAATTAACTGTCTGGTTTCTTCAACTTTCACTCAGGAGAAAAAAATCTGCCTTTAAACTTGAAAGAAATAATGATTTGAAATTTATCGTGATAATTATCGATATCAACTGATATGAAATTTTAAATCGTGATAATGTTTTTGGCCATATCGCCCAGCCCTACGCAGGCGGTACTTGAAATTAAATAAATCTAGGAGCTTTTTTCATAGCAACATAAATGTATATTAAGTGAATCATAATAATAACGTTAATTTTGAGGGACAAGCAAGGAACGTCCATTACGGGATAGACAGGACACATACGAGTACATGACGAGACAGACACGCATGCTTCTCGCCGGCTGCCCGCGGCCCGTCTGCCTGTATTGCGGTGACTCAGAGGGCAGTCAGTGCCAGGCAGGCTGGGAGTGTACACGTTGCGAAAGTGTTAACACACTGTGTTTTACGAACTGTGGGGTGAAGTCAAGCAGTTCATGGAGGTGAAGGGAAAACCTGTCAGGGAACTCAATGATAGCAAGTGGCTGTTTGATCGACTGGGCTCCAGACTGACCGACAGAAACCTGGAAAAGCAGTTGCGAATAGCAACATCATCAATACCAGCTAACATCACACACCTCACCAAAGAGAGGCAGTTCCAGCCATCACATTAGGGGTGAGTTAATTAAATGTTTGACCAAATATAGCAGGCTAATTTTTAAATTGATAATTTTGTATGGCCCGCGAATGATGTTATAAATATCCAAATGGCCCTTGGCAGAAAAAAGGTTCCCCACCCCTGTCTTAGATGATGTCTTTTTACAGCCTATGCAAGGTAAATCAAAAACTCCAACTTCTTCTGGAGTTCTGAACGTCTTCTGAAGTTTCAATGATTCAAAGTCCATCGTAATCATTTACTTATACTAACACCAACTACTATCTCTCACATTTTGTTCCAAATTGTGCTGATATTTAGGTATAAGCATTGCATTACCTGGTGCGCTGATGTTTTAGTTTTCCCTTGATTCCTCTTATTGACACTACTCCCCTCGAATTTTCCTAGCATGTTTGCTTTGAATTCTCCCCCAAAGTTACAGTAGTTTGTAATATTTAACATTTTAGTTCAAATGTTTTTGATTTTGGGGCTTGACAGCCTTTCCCATCATAAGGTCTCAAGTAGCCAAGAAATGCGATATCTTCTTCAGTACATCAAAGCTTTATCTATCTGTTGTTTACAGGTTAACATATACAGTACAACTGCTGTCCTTTGTCAAGACAAGATTGTTCAGAATACGACTAAGTTATTTTTTCTATCCAACTGCTTTTCAAAGTTTTGGAGTTTGTTTTATCAGGACAGTGTCGTTTATGCTAGTATCCTCAGTCATGACAACAGCAATTAGGTCATTGCCTGCATTGGCTTTTTGGAGAATCTGGCATAACAGGTGTGTACATTTGGCACAGTATGTACATCTGTTTTGCTGAGATGACAAAGTTTCATTTTAATTTCAAATGCTAGATAACTGTTTAACTTGATTTTTCCTCCTACGCTTTGAACATCATAAAAACTCAAATTTCTTCAAAGGATTTCTTCATGGACTGAAAGGATGTAACTTTTTTCAATACTTTGAACACACCTGTCAAGTGATTAAAAGTGGCTCATCCTGTTCAGTGTCAGCGAGAAAGATGCCAAACGGAGTGCTTGGGGTTTGCACTGGGAAAAAGGTTAATAACTGCAAGAACGCAACATCTTTTTGTCTGGCCCTTTGTGACTTTTTAAGTAATTAAATCAATTAGCAATGAGTTCCACCTGCGTCTAGGGACCATTGTGCTTCTTGGGTATTGGGAGCTCTTTCAAAGATTCACAAAATCCCAATCCCACCCCCCCACCCCCCCCACACACATGTTAACAGGTTAAAGTGAAGCTATCGTTTCCTTAAGCACATTAGTTATAGTTGTAACTAATCTCCTATACTCCAGTGCTTTTTCTAGTAGAGTTTGGAATCAGTATTATTTTCTCTAACCACAGATACAGTAAGTGTGATTAATTGTAGAGGATTTTCAAGTGCTAATTTTAAAATGGCTTTTCTATTAATCACTTAATTATTTGTGTGGTAATCATTGTGCATAATTGCATGACTACTGTTCAGGAAAGGACAATCAGGAATCTAGAAAGCAGGGTTTAAACCATGTTATCAATGTAACAAAAAAAGAAGGTTTAGGATCATGCAACATCTTTTAAAGATGAGGATTATGATTTGCAAACCACTGAATGAAATTCACTTTCTAATTCTACTTTGACATGTAGTCCTGACAACTATCACAATTTGCAATACTCCTAAGAACTGAATGTCCAATAATGGCTTCCTATCTTGTTTTTGTCTTTTTGAGTTATGAGCAGAGATTGAATGAACTGTGACTAGAGTTTGGATTTCTTTAACTGAATAGCTGTGACCTGGGAGTTACTGTCTTTACAATCATGTCTTTAGCATTCAGGTCTTGGCTCTGTTTCTAGGTCCTGGAGAGTAAAAAGCTTGTCCGGACGTGTTAGGTTGGGTTGGCAGTTGTTTTAGAAACCTAATAATAACTAACCCTGAGCAGTATGTGGAAATAATTTCTGCTATAAAAAAATCAAAACCTAACACTTTGGGCTTAGTCATGATATTACGTTCTTTACATTTCTATTTGTTTGGAATTCCCACTTTACACTAAGTAGTGGAACAACTCATTTCTAAACACATTGCAAAGAATCTTTAAAGAGATTTTGGATGGTACATTAAAGAGGTACTTACCTGGACAGTCTCAATTAGGCTTGCAGAGTAAAATGGCATAGCAAGCACATATGTGAAACTGTGAAAGATAAGCCACAACAATATTGTTTCAGTGATACATATATCAGCATTATAATCTCATATTTAGATACCACATCTGTGAGAGTTTATGTTCAGTTTTCTATTTTAGTTTTAGCTTTTCCAGTAAGTCACTCAATTAAGAAAAACTGTTAATAATCAATATGCTGAAAATGTTTACTATTATTTACTGTCAGTTTAAAAATCACATTTCAGTTGATAACCTTGCACAGAAGCTAATTACAGCCCAAAGTTATTTAATAACAAAGTAGCCCCAATTCTTAAATATTTTGCAGCTATAATTTCATTATTTGATCCAGAATGTATAACAAGCGAGAAACCATACCAAGAGCATAATCATAAGTACCATTCTTGCATTTCATATTTGTCCACAAAAGAAACAATGGGATTTTTGAGTAACTTTTCTTTGTTAACATCTGCTTCTACCAATAAGTCATTCCATTTCTTTGACAAAAAAACATCTTAGAGATTACCTTTTAAGCATTAGGTGTCCCCAAATTTGTTTTGGATTCCATTTGTGAGACAGTTCCCTGAAGACAGAACAGAAATAAAAATCACAAACGAGATGCTTTGAAATATAACTTGGTTCACCGTTATATTTAAGAATATATTTATATTTATATATATATAGAACTTTAATCTCTGACAAGTATTTGTCCACATGACAAATATATAATTAGTTCACATAGGTAGCCGCATCAGCATGCGTAGGCTGCAAATGAACAGGTAACCACACAACCGAAGAAGGCTCCACAGCCAAAATGTTCTTCTCTTTTCAGCATGGAATAAACCTTTACCTGTTCCTAATATATACAGTGGGGATAGAAAATCACCACCCCTTTTCAAAATTTCAAAACTCTGAAAATAAAAACAAATTAAATAAGGCTTGTTCCAGTTTTATTTGTACACAGTAACCAACATTAGCCAAGTGAAAATAAAATTCTAACACATTCTGAAAATTAATTAATATTACAACAGTAAAATACCTTATTTGAATAAGTGAACACCCCCCTTACAATTGCATTTGTAAACTTGCTCAGGTATAACCAAGCACCTTACAGATCACACAACAAACTAATTGGCTCCCACCTGTGATCAACTGTGGTGATTTTGAATAGTTCAGAATAAAAGCAGCTGTTTCTAGAGGATTCCTCTGCTTCGAAGTGCATGTCAAAGCAAAGAATCCATTATGGGCAGAAAGGTGCTTTAAAAAGAACTTCTAGATAAAGTTGTGGAAAGGCACAAGTCAGGAGATGGGTATAAAAGGTTTTTTAAAAAAAAGGCTTAAAGTATCCCATGGAGCACAGTCAAGACCACAATTAAGCAGTGGAAGGCGTATGGCACCACCCAGACCTTGCCTAGATCCGGCCGTCCCTCCAGACTGGATGACCGAGCAAGAAAGAGACTGATCAGAGAGGCTACCAAGAGGCCAAAGGCAACTTTGAATGAGCTACAGGCCTTTATGGCAAAGACTTGTCATTGTGTGCATGTGACAACAATATCACAAGTGTTCCACAAATCTGGCCTGTATGGGAGGGTGGCAAGAAAAAAGCCAATCCTTAAAAAAAAGCCACATCACGTCTTGTTTATGTTTTGCTAAAAAGGTTTAAAAAGGGTGTGAGTCAATCCATGCATCACTAGTCACCACATAGTTTGACTGAGCTTAAACAATTCTGTAATGAAGAAATGGGTAAATATTCCTTTCTCTAGGTGTGCAAAGTTGGTTGAGATGTATCCAAACAGACTCAAGGCTGTAAATCAAGCAAAAGGTGCTTCCAGCACGGATTAACTCAGAGGGATGTTCTCTTATCCTACCCACTTATTCTACTTTTTTATTTTGATGGTTTTTCTGAAATTTGCATTTCTTTTTTCACTTGGATGTTGCAAGATACAATCTGTAAATAAAACTGGAAAAAGCCTGATTTTATTTGTCTTCTTTTTTGGCTTTAGGGCAACATAGGTTAACATTTTAAAGGGGGTGGTGAATTTCTATACCCACTGTAATTAGTCAATAATTAATAAATTATTTTACACTCAGAACCTTTTTCTGGTTCTGTTATTGCTGCAAACTCATAGCTAAATATGACTGTATTCCAATAATTAATATTTTGGGGTTATGAACCTATTGTTTCACTTTCTAGTGTTGGAATATGCCACCAAGTATACAAAACTGTAGTGAAAGGAATATAGATTCAACAGGGCTTGAAAACATATATTGTTGACAACACCAGTGCAGATGAATCAGTGTTTTATAGCTTAGATGCAGTTTGCATTTTCTACCACCGAACCATGGGAAAATCATGACAGCCATCATGATGGCTAATTGCATAGTGAAAAAAGAAATAAGAAAGTCACCACATTAACTAGATAGAAAATGTATGCAGGGTGAGTTGAGAAAGCCCAGACTTGAACTTCCTCAACATATGAGACTACTCTTTCAACAGGTGCCATGAAGAACTGTAGTGTGGAGCTCATTTAAATGTCTCTTCTGAACAACGATGTTGTTCGACACCCAATTTTCCTTAGATATCTCTCATCTAAATACAGTACTTAGCTGCTCCTCTTTAGTATCGAGTCACAATACACCTGAAAAGTGTACAGTACTAGTCACTATAAACTAGATATTACCTTACTGGAAGAATTACAGAAAAGAGAATCATTCACAGTCCTAGAAGTAAAATGCATGCAAGACATCCACAGGTTTAAATAATGGATAACTCAACATCCAGACAAGGTTCAGCAAATACTGGAACATACACACTGAGGAAGAAGGATTCCAAAAATGATGAAGGGTGAATAGAACAAAGTACCAAGCTGAAATGGCTGGATGAAACTGGGTGCTTGGATACAAATAAGATAAGATCACTTTATTAGCCACATACAATTTCTCTTATTAGGAATTCATCTTTTCGCCTACCCCAACTTGCTCTCCATGAGACACACAGACAGGGAGAGAAGCTTGGAATCAGTGCGCAGGGTCAGGCATTGCACAGCGCCCCTGGAGCAGCTGGGGTTAAGGGCCTTGCTCAGGGGCCCAACGGAGTAGGATTCCTCTGCCAGCCACGGGATTTGAACAGGCAACTTTCCAGCCACAAGCGCAGATACATAGCCACAGGGCCACCGCCCTGCCCCCGCCTTTTTTGGTATTGGAATGGTATATTTTTGGTAAATGGTATTGGAAATGAACATTAAATTATTGTGTGTTTACTTGGTGTACTGCAAAATTGGAATTTGAAATGGAGAAAAGAAGAAAACTATTAACTATTATGCGGTCACCAACAGCATCCACCAAAAAGGCTCCATCTTATTCTTCAGTCTTGCTTTTCATATACAGTACTTCTGGCAACTTGTGATTTACAGTTTTGTAGATATGCAAAATAATAAAACAGTGAATATAACACATGCAAAAATTTGGGTAAACTTGAGTCAATACTTAGTAACACCTCCATTGGTAGAAATCCAAACATTTCCAGTAGCCAGCGAATAATTTTTCTTTTCTTGATTTTGGATTTTTTCCCTCCAAGTACTTAATGGTTGATTTTGAGATATGTTTTGAATCAGTGTCTCGCAGAAATATCTAACCTCTTTTCAGCGTCAATTGTTTCACTGACTCTGGAACATTAGCTTCTAGGATTTGTGGATATTTAGTTGAATTCATCCTTCTTTCCACCCACACGATATTTCCTGTGCTACTGGTTGCCACATAACTACAGCAGACTATGTACATGTTCTGCTGAGTATATTTTATTATTTAATGTAAGGCTTGTAAGATATGTGTTATAATAAATTATAAAATGACTTAGCAGAGATGAAAAAAGGCAGCTTCTGACCAGTTCTAAAAATTGTTCAATAGAAACAAATTACCCGCATGTTAAATAAAAATGAAAAGTAATTTTCATGGTGTAAGATATAATGAGTCACGCCATTAAGAATTCACAACGGAGTTATATGGGAACAGAAGAAGGACATTCAAGTTACATTTGTTACAAAGTGAAGGCCTGCTTAATATATATATAATTTAAGTTCTAGCCTTTTTAAAACTAGATAACCATATATGACCTTTTACAATTTGACACACTGCTGACAATGAAATGATGTGGAACCACATAAACTTAGGGCCAGCAGCTACATCACCCTGCAGCTCTCACCTGGCTAGCCACTGAAGGTAAGCAGGGTTGAGCCTGGTTAGTACCTGGATGGGAGACATCCTGGGGAGCTATAGTTGCTGCTGGAAGTGGTATTAGTGGGAACAGTGGGGGGCGCCCACCCTGTGGTCTGTGTGGGTCCTAAAGCCCCGGTATAGTGGCGGGGACACTATACTGCAGTGGGGGCTGTCTTTTGGATGAGATGTTAAACTGAGGTCCTGACTCTCATTGGTCATTTAAGACCTCTGGGCATTTCTCAATAAGAGTAGGGAGTTATCCTAGTGTCCGGGCCAAATGGTATAAAGCGGTTTGGCGAATGACATGACATGACATGACATGACATGACATGACAAATAAACTTAATAACCTTCTAGTTCTAAGGTTTAGAAAATAACCCCTATAAGTTTAGTACAAATGCATAAATGAAAACTGCATCCTGATTTATTGGTAATACTATTTTTGTAACAGCTTTCATTAGCATAATAATCAACGACTAAAATCTTATACAGCTAACACAAAATAAATTACATTAACACCACAACTCTCAGTCAAATTTAGGAAGAAGTAGGTAGCCGCATCAGCATGCATAGGCTGCAAAGAAACAAGAAAAGGTGTGAACCTGAAGAAGGCTCCACAGCTGAAACATTGTGTTTCTTTTCTTCTTTTTTCAGCATGGAATAAACCTTTATTTGTTCCAAATTTAGGAAGAGTTGTTAGTCTACTGAAATAAACTTTTACATTACTGTAAATATTCTCCTTGTCAGGAAACTACTGTTTACATTATGTTTTTTTTTCAAGACTACAAGATATGTATGTTCAAGTTTAGCTGAGTATATTTCACTGTTTAATGTAAAAGGCATTTGAAGCACTTGTTAAACCAGCTGAAAAAGTGCTAAATCAATCAAAAAGAACAATGATTAATTGTTCATGAATTGTCCTGAAAAAGTCGCAGTTGGAAGTACAGTTGGAAAAAACATGGACATGCAACAATAACTAAGAAGGGGTACAGGCAACAACAAATGCTACTGCTTTAATGTGGGAAGTCATTCTCTAGCAGCACAGTTACAGGAGCATGTCAGTTCATGATCACACACACATCCACATCTTGTTTGCTATCAAAGCTAGGAGATCGCTAAGCAGCAAGTAACCTGTAAAATAACTTTAATAGGTTCAATAACTCCAATGAAAGATTGAATTCAATAAAATATTTTGGGGGATTTTTTTGAGAGTTTTATTGATCACTTTCACTTTTCTAGTACCTAACAATGAGTGACCACTGTAAACAAAATGTATCATGAGAACCCCTTTTATCCATCCAGCTTTCAATTTTAGGTTTTCTGTCAAAGATATTTAAGACAGATATAAAAATACATACATTTAATTTCTGCTTGAAGGGTACGATACTGGCCATGTGTGAACAGGATTTCCAAGCAGTGAAGCCTAAGAGGTCTGGTGCTGGAGAGGCTTGAAGTAGCCACAAGTTAACTACTTGTACGTAGCTTACAGTAGAATTGGAGCCCCAAGGTGTGGTTATCCGTATTTTTGATAAGGTGTTTCAATTATCTACCCAATATGTAAACAGTGGCTAAAGAAAATGTATTTCAAATACTTGTGCACTGACCTTATTCATCCTTTGCTAGTAGCAGTATCAATGTGGTGATTAAAAGTGGCAGTTCCAAAATGATTGTGGTTAAAAATAATTATTTGAATTGGCATGAATAAAATTATTATGGGTATGTCAATGAAGACTTTCTCAGCTGATAAAAAGACAATTTTCCCTACTTAAATCTGCATTTAAGGTTTGCAAAGTTGGCAAGATTACTGCTTCTTGTATGGCAACTAAAAGTTATAATTTTTTGTTCAAATGCTTTAATGTTTTTGTACAGTTAGAAAATGAGGATGCTCTTTCCCCTGCGATTACAAATTCACATACCTCATAAGACAACTTTACTCAAGAAAAAAGATCCTAAAACTATTTTGTCTCTGTCAGCACCTCTACTTTTCCATTAACTTTTTCATTTAGGCATGGAGTTCAGAAAATCTCTTCAGTACTTTACTGATGTCTGCATATTCTGCATCATGTTCTTCCAATATCACTCCGGACTGCTGGAGATTCCGTGTTTTTGAACTGAGGAACAACTCTGATTACTGCTTGTAATACCTTCATCAAACACAACTGATTTTGCACAAAGGTGCGCTTGATATGAAATACAATGATAATTCAGAACATTCCTGTCAGGACAAAGTGCTAAGCTGGAAAGTGCTGTATCTGATTTCGGCAGATTACGGTTTATACTGACAGGCTGGTTAATGAAAGGAGTACTTCCTTAAATCAGTAGGAAGCTCAATGACACAGCATCTGACTGTGGGCAGGGTTTACCTAACCTTGAGCTGAGGTAGGTGGCACAGATAGCCACTCTCATCAGGTTCTCTCGGCACAGGGACTCCACATGTAAACACGGTTGGTTGCCTTGGAGACCGAGGGCTGTGAGCTCTGGTTCGCTCAGTTCCCACTATTTTTCCTTTACTTTTTAACCGTCTAAAATAGTAAGTCCTCCCCTGGAGCTGTTTCTTGTTATGCCAGTTTCATATTTTTTTTATCCCAGTTTCATATATTTCACATTTCACAGCCTGTACTCAGCGAGCAATAGTGCTACACATTGCAACAAACTAGATCCCTTATGGCTCTGTATGCCAGACAATTCTTCTGTCACTTCAAAATGGTTAGTAATGCCCTGAAGAAAACTTAAAAGGTAAAAAAATTATCAAATACATACTGTAAGTACTTTCACCAAGAGTGATAAATATGTGTAAAAACCATTCAATCTACTATATACCTGGTCTTAAATATTCCTTTTGTGGAATAGCCATTTTTAAAAGGTTGATGTCAGAAAAAACTGATCTATTTCTTCCTTCATCACACGTAGATAAGACTGCATTTCATATATTTGCAGACAGAAAAAGGCTTCCTACCTTAACAAAATAGTTCTGAAATACCATAAATTATACAAGTGACATTTTGTTCTGTATTTGAGATCCTCTCCAAAAGGTGACATGTAGGGTAGATAGCTTATTTTTAAGTTAAAGGGTCTGTATAAGTTACAGCAAAGTCTGTATAATTTGACTCTTAAGAGGTGTTTTTTTCATAATGTCTCCTTTCACAACTGCTTTATTACTGCAACTGATTTTTAGAATATCAGGAAACTGTTCTTAAAACAGTATATTATCCGTGTTAAACCTTCATTTTGTCAACCTACTATCCTTTTAAAAAACACTCTGGTGGATAGACACGTACAGTATGCACAGTGCAACTGAGCTCATGCTCTGGCAACAGATAACCATTGCTCTGAGTCTTTACCAGACTTTCAGTAGTCTTTGAATCACTGGAATATTAAAATACTCAGGAAAAACGAGTGTGAAACATTTTAAAGATTTTATAAATTACTTTAAAAACTTCAGTAGGTAAAAATAAAATTAAAACATTTCTGTGCCACATACATCACCATTTGCACAGTCCCTTGTATTCCGCAATATAAATCAAAAAGTGAATTTACATGCTGATACACAAAAACAAAACAACTTTTTTTTCCCCAAAGGTTTTGAGTGTGAAAGTGTAGGAAGAGTACTAACCATAGTTAAATATCACAGTATGTACCTATTCTGACCTAATGTCACTCACTCTCTTGGAAAGTAAAGCTTCTATTCCCTATGGTCATTCAGAAACTACAGTATATCTACGAGCTTTACTAGGGTGGTGTATATTTACCATCATTTGCTGCTTCTCAGTCTTTAAAGTGAACCAAGAAAGATATAAATAATATCTTAAAGCAGTTTCTTTTCCACAATTGTGGTGAAAGCAGCTAATTTCTACATTGATCCTGCTGATTATTAGTTCAATAATAAAGAAGATGGTTAAAGCAGAATTTTAGAATATAGCAGATTAAAAAACCTGCTGGGGATGTAACTTATCAGAAAAGGTCATTTATATTTTAAAATTATTTAAAAAAAATACACACAAACAAAGAGAGATTCTGGTGAAACTACAGCAATAAATTGGTAATCAAATGGTGTTTAGCCAAATATTGGGACAGGCCTTGACTCATAGGTAGTAAGATTAAAGGCATTGTGGTTTCAGTGACTCACACCTCACTTAACATGCTAAAAAGAGAAAGATGCTACCACACAGGACGATATCGATTACTGTTGTTACTTTTCATAAAAATAAATCAATTTTACTTGGTACACTGAAAAAAAGCATTTTAAAATTTTTTTCATGTATTATGTCCCCTTGCTCTTTACAGCTTGAATATTTTTTTGGAAAAACAATTTAAAATGTTTTCATTGTTGTACATCCAACACTTACAGGTAACAGGACTTGATTGACTATCACCTATAGTGAATGTAACCATATTGAATATACTGATGCTATTAGTTTGTCATGGATTGTTCAAGGATGGTGAGTGAGATACATTCAAAGAAAAAATATTTGTATAACACATACTTTATTAATGCATGATAAACTATGAAAGCAATTATTTTTTTTCCCATTCACACAGAGGAAAACTTTAAAGTAGTGACAAATATTATCCTAAGAGATTATCCACTGATACATCAGAAGTTCACTAAAACAAATATTCAGTGCATTAAACTACACATATTGTTATATGGCAAGAAATATGCAGACTGTCAACTCACTGCTTACAATTCTGTAGTGTGTAAAATGTGGTAAAGCAAATTGACAACTGCATTATTTTATATGAAGCCTTCAATGATTTGAACATAATGTCAAATGCCAAAGGTGAAAGCATAATAGAACTCAAAGCTTAGGAATTTGTAGAATTTAGAATGACTAACCACATACAAAATCAACACCGTCAAAATGTGTTTGAAAAATAAGTAAACAAAAATGAAGTGCAGGAGATAAACTTGGTTAAAGCCGATACAAAAAACTGAATATTGGAATAAAAAATGCCCAGAAAAGAGGAAGATGAAGAATGCATAACAAATTAATTTAAGGGAAGAGTCACTAATCAGCATTTACTGTACTCTGTCTCGGTGTTAACTGCTGAAATGGTGCATAATGAGCAAATAATTTCCAGAAACTTATGTTTTCGTGATACATAAATTATAAGCTATTAAGGCTGAATAAGATTCAGAATCAAGAACATTTTCTGAGCTTTCTATTTTACCTTACAAGAGATTAGGCAAAGTAGAACGTCATTGCAATACGCAAAATACACGATGCTTTGCATCCACATTTCTCTTAATAAAACAACCTGCCTAAATCTGATCTAAAATTACATGGATGTATAATCATTCATAACTCTGGTTTCAGATTATAAATATTTGTTGTATCCTGTTTTTCCTCTGGGACTTACATTCCAAGCAAGACACAAATATAGAATAAAGCTTCATGCTCATTAGATAGACTTGCATTTACCTGGAAACACCTCAGATGACATATGACTCAGGGAGATAAGAGGTTTCAGGTTTAAAAACAAAGCAATGATCTTTAAGGACTAACCTTTAGTATCATGGTAAAGTGATTCAAGCATCTCGGGCTACATGGTAGCTAAGGAGATCCTTCTAACACAGAAAAGTAGCTGTGACTCAGAGGAAAGTGGGAAGAGCTTACTCACTACACTTGACTTTCCTGAACATTTAGACTTGTGTAAGAAATAGAACACTATCTATAAATTGTTAAACAGCTGCATCTTGTGAATTGGCTACATTACTCTGCTCTCCTCCCCACTGATAGCTGATGTGTGGTGAGCGTTCTGGTGCACTATGGCTGCCGTCGCATAATCCAGGTGGATGCTGCACATTGGTGGTGGTGGAGGGGAGTCCCCATTACCTGTAAAGCGCTTTGATTGGAGTGTCCAGAAAAGCGCTATATAAGTGTAAGCAATTATTATTATTAATTATTATTATCTTGTGGACAACAAACGCAGCTGAAAGGTTAGTAGCAATATCATATTGTTATTGTGACATGTATGGTACAAGGGAAGGAAAAAACTGCTTGAACAAACCCTGTCTGAAAAAGTTAGACATGAAATGAAAAGACTAGTAAAATAAAAATTCAATATTCCTTTTATACCACTGCTAATAAAATAATTGTACCTCTTTGACAAAGAAAGCTGGTATATTTGATGTAACTGAAGAAACAAAATGTCCATCAAACAGTCAAGTATGTTTTACCTGAAAGTGAGTTAATTAAGAGAAAATGACTCAGAATGACTGACAATAGCCTTCTAAGATAAAGGAAAGATTCCATGCACTGCTCTAAACTCAATTTATAAGAGCATATAAATTACATCTGCCTCTTTAGGAGAAGAACACATTCACCTTAATTGTCAACCTCTGTGTCCACCTTGATTCAAGGGTATTTTAACGTCTTTTGACATGACTTTGCAGTCCCATTATTCTAGAAGCTTAAATCCAGAGTTCCTAGACCCTTTCTACTGGCAGGACTTTAAAGTCCCAAAAGGCCATAAACAGCTAAAATTATACTTCCTTGTATCTTACATGCTGCATACTTGTATCATTCCTTTTATATTACATTACATACAACTATTTTTGTATCGTTTTCTTAAACCTGCATTGCACCTTAATGTGATGCATTTGGTACTGACTTGCTCTGGCTATAAAATACTCTACTGAAATGTTTGCACCATTCTTTTAACTGAGAATGACTTATACTATCCCATGGCACTGTTCTCAAGAGTTAGAGTTAACACAGGTGTCCTGACTTAATTTCATTCTGAACCTAAGCACTCTAACCTCTCTAGAAGTTTATATACATTTTAAAGGATATACAGACACATAGATATTGTGACGTGGTGTAAAACCCCCAAATATATTACATTTTGCTCCTGAAATGGAGGGTTACATTCAAATGTGAATTACCCTGGCAAACTGGGGATACCTATTATATACAGTTTATGTTACGTGTGGCATCTTTTCTTCTTACAGTACCTTGGAAGTGGTGTGCATTCACTGATAATTCCTTCTGCACCAAGTGTTACTCCCTGGACAACAAATGTACTTCCCATTCCTTTCCATAGAGCCTTTGGACCCTGTCAACACCAGGGATAAAGTGTCACAAGCACTTTCATACAGTTTATGATAATTCTAACACAATGCAAAAATCATTAATAATACTTAGCATTTAACTTCTATAAAAAGAAGTACAACTTACAGAACTATTGTAATTTAATTTTTGAATATAATTAATGTAATGTAATATTGTAATAAAGACAATCTGGATTTTCTTCAATATGTTCATTGTGTACAAACCAATAACAGATTTTACTGTTCTTACCTGTGTTTTTGTGACATTGTACATGACACTGATGGCAGTGAATGGTGAGAGATGATAGCATTTCGCATGATAATTAACCTGAAAACAATATTAACCATGAGTCAGCATATGTCAATAACAGAAGAAGACATGAGTCTTTGTTAAATATAAATCGCACGTCATTCTCAAGCCTGAAATGTACCAACTGTTGAATTGAATTAAACAATTTAACTACTGTACAAAAAACTAAGTTTAAATCGTAGTAAATTGACAAAAAATGTTTCAAAAGGGCTGCTGTACAACCATGCTGTGAGAAGCTCTGCAGTATACAGAAAATGATGTGCACAAGGTCTTCCTTATTTCAGATGAGAAACATGTCAGAATTCACAGCAGAATGCATTAATAAGAGAATAATAAAGTTAGCATCTTCAGACTAGAGGTGTCTTTTATTCTCTGATAGGTTGGGTGTTTGAGTCAGGGAAATTGAGAAGGATTATGCTAATACATTCTGAATTTGTTGTGGTTTAAGGCACTGGAGATTTGTCAGTTTAATTCTTACCTGACACTGACGACGGAATACAATGCAAGGGTGAGCAAGGACGTTTTCTGTGAAGAGACTGAGAACAACATTTGAATGCAAATGTAAACAATTAAGGAATTGAAAAAATGTTTTTTTTTTACACTGTATTTAAAAACAGATTTGAAATATAAAAAAATGTAAGGAAACAACTGTGACTAATTTGCAGTGTAGGGTTTTTACATAATCAAAAGGCAAATACTTCTATTTCTCAGTAGCTACAAATGAAAACTTTACTATCTTGCACTGAAGCTGGCACACATTCAAAAACATCATTCTACCGATATTGCATTTATGAAGTAGGAAATACAATTTAGGAAAAGTTTTAAATGGCACAAAAAACGGCCAATCTTATAGACAGGCAACGGGCGGCATGCAACAGCAGACACTCTTACCATATAGAAATTCTCAGCCAACAGCAACTAAACCTCATAACAAAAGCTTTTCAAACTTCATGGGTAAAACTGAACATGTGTTGTTCAACCCCAATACTGTTCCACCAATCCATCAATTTTCTAACCATTTCATCCAAGTCAGGTTGCGGGGAGAACCAGAGCTTGTCCCAGCAAGCAACAGGCACAGGGCAGAATACATCCTGGGTGGGACACCAGTCCACTGCAGGGCATGCCAGAACCTGTTTAAGCAGTTCTTTAATAATAGTCACGTTAACCATTGGGAAATTCCAAAACACCTCCACTAAATGACACAAGAACCTAAAAAGTCTGCAACCCAGAGGAGGCCTTCTTGACCCATCTGGCTCATTTCTCAACCTGACAGTTTTAGAAAGAAGCAATGGCATCAGCTTTAAAATGACTAGATAGCTTGCTCCAGACTCCCACAATCCTTTATGCAAAGAAGTACCTGCTGTTCTCAGTTTTAAAATCACTTTAAATTAAAAGCATTAAATTCCATTTATGTTCTTTGGTTAATGTTTATAGTAATAACTTCAGGTGCCCTGATAATCTTCACAGTTCCAGGCTATTTTAGTACTTTGAACATGTCAAAATAGTACATTCTTCTGAGTCAGCAACTGGTCACTCTCCCCTGGACTGAAGCAATAGCTTTTTTGAACTGTGGCAGGCCAATTATATTACCATTATGACACTCACGTGTTTGACGTGACGATCCACATTTGGTATAGTGACATTAAATACCTAAACTTTACACATTTTACATGGATTTACTAAAATGATTTACTGAAAAAATACACCCCATTATCATACATTTACCAAGGAGGTTGAATAGTTTTTACTTGTAATTTTTTTCTAGGAATAGTTGACTCATTCAAACAGATTTCTGGGCTCCAGCATTATGGGTTTTCTGATATGTTCTTCTAACGCTGGGCGATAATTCGATAACGATAATTATCGCGATATAATTTTAACAAAAGTTCGATAAATGTTCAATATACATGTTTACGCTTTGCGCATGTGCACAAAATACTGCGCGAGTGCGCATGCGTGTTGCAGACTGGGCCGCTATCGTGGTGTTGTTTACCCACACAGTGGTGGCTGACAGGATTGTAGAGTGGAGAAATGAGCGACACTGAAGCAAATGTAGTGCTGCCAACGACCAGCTCGAAGGACGGTGACATCATTGACAGAAAAGGTAATTCAACTTCGGTAATTTGGAGATATTTTGGCTTTTTACGATCAGACATAAAACAGAGCAGCGTGCACTGCAAACTGTGCCGCAGATCCGTGCCAGCAAAGACAGGCAACACCACGAACCTATTTCACCATTTAAAACAACATTACGCAGAAAGTAAAAATTACAGTCACAAACTAGTGTTGTTAGTGGAAGGGGACCATCTATAAGCACCAGGCCAGTATTCAGTGCGACTACACAGCAGCAAACCATAGTAGCATCATTTTCGAGCACCGTGCCTTACGACAAAAAAACGAAAAGACATGAAGACATCACAAATGCTGTTGCATATTGCATTGCAAAAGACATGCTTCCCATTAGCACTGTCGAAAATGAGGGATTCAAGAAGCTTATCAGAGTCCTTGACCCCAGATACGAGCTACCTGGTTGGAAACATTTTGCACTGACTGCACTTCCTCGGCTGTATGCAGAGTGTAGGGAAATGGTAGAGCAGCTGAAAACGGTGCCATTCTTCGCCACTACTTCTGATATGATCCTTTAAAGCACTTTAAACTTTGCAGTCTGTCTGAGCCATCTTCTATGTGTGTTTTATCACACTGCAGTATTTAATTTTTCTATTAAGATATTTATTTTGTAAATTTTACATGCATATTTTGACATAAAAAAAGACTTGAATACTCTCTACCTCAGATTTGTTTAAAGTTTCTGCTGTTTGGCAAGTGTTTGTTGTGTTCTTAAAATAAAGAGTTGTTTAATTTACCAATTAACTGTCTGGTTTCTTCAACTTTCACTCAGGAGAAAAAATCTGCCTTTAAACTTGAAAGAAATAATGATTTGACATTTATCGTAATAATTATCAATATCGACTGATATGAACATTTTTATCGTGATGATGTTTTTGGCCATATCGCCCAGCCCTATGTTCTTCTGCTACTTAGCTTATCTAAGAAAAAACACATAAACTTCAGTATTTTTGGTGACACCAAATGTCTGTCTATTGTAGCCAAGATACATGTCAGCTGAAAAAGGTACACAATGTTGTCTCATTACTGGGAATTTTTTTATATTAAGCCAGGAGAAGATGTATTGAGAATTTGTTCTTTATCGAACTCACACAACTCACACAACTGAGCAGCCATGCTATCTGAATTCAGCAGTTATTGTGCAGGGCTTCATTTAAAACAATACATCACTTGAAGCAGTTTCCCTGAAGCTTTTTAATCTGCAAATCTTTCTTATTCTACAGTAACTGTTCCAATGGTCAAATGATTAAGACCAAGAGCATTGCCAATGTCAAATTAAGTTTTTATGATATCCATTTGTATATCAAAGGTTACTACTGTCCTTCTTCTTTTGAATACATTTGTGTCATTTTTCCTTTTCTCATTTATAGAGCTATTAACATGCAAAATACCTCCAACACAAGCAAGAAATGGATGAGTTGGATGTTAAAGAAAACCACTCTGTCATTGAGTGAACCTTTGATTCTTGCGAATGAGCCTCAGTTCATTGCTGTGAGCACATTCACTATTCTGGTATGTTAAATTCTTACCATATCTGGGGTGCGATCTAAGTGCTTTTTTTTATCTCCTCCCTTAGTTTGTGTGGGTTCCCCCCCCGGGTACTCCGGTTTGCTCCCACAGCCCAAAGACACACTGGTGACTGACATCCTGTCCAGGAAGGACCTTTCCTTGCACCTGTTGCTTGCTGATAGGCTCTCCTATGATTCTGAACTGGATGATATGGTTAGAAAATGGTCTAATAATTGTTATTATATCAGTCCATATGTTGTTCGTACAGTATGTATAGATGTGTATATCTGGATTGTTTTAATATCCTGCTTAATCTTATCATGCTAACAGCATTCTGATTTTCATTTTATACTTCCCATTCACACAATGTATATTAGTGTTAGCATTTGTAACACAAGTAATGAATAACTAACAGACTTTCTTACCTTGCCAGGCCAATTCCAAATCCAGCAAACCTGTTTATCTGATCTGAAATGAAAAAAAAAACATACCTATCTGATTGTCACATGCTACCATCTTTTCAAACAACAAAAAACACAATTAGACAAAGACATGTTGACAAGAAAGGCAAATGAGGCTTACAAAGGTAAAGATTTTTTCACTAAACTCATGGAAATGAAAGCTATGATTTAACATATCTATGAAGTACATGTATTGTATTCTGCATTTTGGAAATCAGGTCCCCTCCTGATTCAAGTATGGAGGTACAGCTAGACACCTTCAGTTCTGTAGCCCCTTAGATTACTGTGAAGGTCTGTTAGGGTTCAAGGATCCATCATGCTAAGCACATGGGGCTCTGGAAAACAAGTTCTCAATGGGACAGACAGGGTGGAGAGCAGAGTAATGAAGCCAATTCATAGATGGGGATTATTAGGTGGCCATGATTGGTAAGGGCCAATGGGAAATTTGGCCAGGACGCCGGGGTTACACCCCTACTCTTTTCGAGAAATGCACTGGGATTTTTAATGACCACGGAGAGTCAGGACCTTGGTCTCATCAGGACGGCACCTGTTTACAGTATAGTGTTCCCGTCACTATACTGGGGCATTAGGACCCATATGGACTGCAGGGTGAGTGCCCCCTGCTGGCCCCACTAACACCTCTTCCTGTAGCAACCTTAGTTTTTACTACTCTCATGTCGTTAAAAATCGATCCTAGAAATATGTTCCTCACCATCAATTGATTGTTAAAACTTAACCGCTTACCAGTTTTTTTCAACCAATATTGACAATATCCAGCATGTACCAATACTACAACTGTCTCTTTTTACTGGTTCTTCACTTTCTTTCAGCTTGACACTGCAGGCCTCAGTTAATTGCTATTGCTAATGAAACCCACAACCTGTCTATTAGATCCCATTCCTTGTGTTTTATTTCAATCATGTTTTCCAGTCCTTTGCCCTACTGTAATACATAGTGAATAAGTACTTGAGCACTGAAGTGGTACCAACGATCCTTAAAATGCCTTCAGTTATGTCTGTGCAAAAAACATCTTTGGATAACCGAAACAATAGGTTTTTTGTAAACAAAATATTTTCATCCTATATCTAACTCCTAACTAATTCTGCTAAAATTTTAGAACTTTAGAAATTTTACAATTTTTTTTTTACCTTTTAATGAAATGTTTAAAACACTTTAATTTTGTAAACACAACACTCATTTTGTACAGAAAAAATCACACATTCTCCTCTCTTTATGTGGTGTGAAGCAGTGTGGAACTCAGCAATACAGAAAGAGCATTCTGCAGCCAGGATGCTCGGAAAGAGGAGGGATTATTTCATGCCAGCCAGTTAGTGCATTATCTGCATTACCTCGCAGTAGGGGGAAGGGAAACTTGTTGTGTGCTTTTATTTCACTCTCCATCACTCTCCTAAACCCTCAACTCCCACCCCCGACAGAGAAAGGTGATAAAAAAATCATTCAAAAGGGTGTGGCGTGTAAACACAAACTCTGCTAATTGAGCCACTTGTAAGAGCAAGGTGACATTCTGCTCAATTAAATGAAAGCTACAGTACAGGCAGATTTTAAATTAAAGCAAAATTAGCTGTTGGTCAAAAGCAGCACTTCTGGACGATATAATCAAAACAAAACCCCCCGCTGGGTCTTGTCTCTCGACACATGTATCATCATTGAAGACCCTCTCACCCTTTTCACAGTCTCTTTACACCCTATGCCTTCTGGAAGACAGTATCACAGCCTGCAAGCCAGAACCACCAGGCTCAGGAATAGCTTTTTCCCCACAGGCTGTTAGATTAATGAATTCCAAACAGCACAAGGACTGATCACCACCTGCTGAACAACCACCCACTGCAGTGCTATCACCACCGTCTCACTGACCGCATGCCTTGTAATGTTGTGTTATGACTATGTCCTGCACTATTGTCTGCACTTGCCTCCCGCTCCCACCACCCAACCCAGTATTTCAGAATGCTTATTTATACATGGCTACTTAAACTACCGGAATACCAATTTATTAATTTATTTATCTACTCATTACATTGTTTTATGTTTACTTATATACACCACTACTACATCAATAGCTGCTAATGATTCTCGGTTCTAGTGTATTGTGCACCTCGGCCCAGGAGAAACTATATTTCGTTCTCTCTTTTACAATTGTATAAGTGAGAATGACAAAGTGAACTGAACTGTTCCACACACGCAAATCCCATGAAGTCATATCAATAGATATATTGAAACAGTAGTGTACATGTCAATGAAATGCAATGTCATCATATACTGTATATAAAGTATCATATCATGTCGTTTTAAAGCCACTACAGTACAGTATGTGTGTGGATGTAAGCTTGAAAGAAGCACACTGGTTGGCAACAAGCAACAGTAGAATAATAAACTATTTTTCATTTATCAAACTCAGTAATGTTGTTTTTGTAAAGTAGCCCTTCTTCCTTTTATAACTTAATATTTAAATGTCTATAACACACAGTTTAAAATTAATAAAAGCCTAAACAGTATACAACTTCAATTCTATAATTGGAAAGGGATTTCTCAAGGGTCTCAGCATTGAACAGGATTCGAAACCATGCGTTTTCTGGTAACCACCTGAAGAAAGATGTGAAGACGGGGGTTTGTATTTAATCTTTTCTGTAGGGGGTTTAGACTTCCAAGTCACAAGCAGGGGTTTATGGCAGGAAAGGGGGTTAACTGATAAGGAGTGCAGATGCCAGCTAGGAACCCCCCTGGGTGTAATGTTAAACTGACCATTTGCCCAGAACATCATAAACTGGCCAAATACCATGAACCCCCCTCTTTACCATCAGACCGAGTGACGTCAGAAACGGAGAAGAAAACTGTATATAACCCAAAAGTTTGTAACAATACGGGGAACAATACTTCGGTTTTGTTGTTTCTTGCGAGAAACAAGACTTCGGCTTTATTGTTCCTTGCATGCAATAAACTCATCTGTTTCACTTCATCTCGGGATCAAGAACCTTGTTTCTTCTGTTACAACAAATTTGGCGTAGTCGGCGGATGCTCCAGAAGGCGCAGAACTTCCCATCGGCAGGAGAGACGGTCAGCGCGCACATAACTAAGAGGTAAGGACTCCTCTTTTATTTAAAAGTCCCGACTCTCTCTGACCGATTGGGAAATCTCTGCTCCCTGCGAGAATCGCCCGAGATGACGGAGTAAACGTGAGTTTCTGAATTCCTCTGGCCCGGGGAAGGCACCGGTGTATGTAATGGGTTGTTTGCTGTAAGCCCAGAATTTGGTCTGGCAGGGGTTCCGCGGTATTGTGTACAGGCGTTCGAAGCTGGTGTATGCCTTAATTGCGCGTGGAGTTTTGAACGGGTTTTCGACCCTTACCGTGAAGTCAGGACTGGTGTGGGTCTTAATTGCACCCGGAGTTCTGAGGGTCAGAACTGGTTTGGGTCTTAGTTGCACCCGGAGTTCTGATGCTCTGAATCGGTGTGGGCCTTGATTGCGCCCGGGGTTCTAGAGCAAGTGGTGCATTAAATGCACGTAGTTCAGGACTGGTGTGGGTCTTAGTTGCACCCGGAGTTCTGAAGGTCAGGACTGGTGTGGGTCTTAATTGCACCCGGAGTTCTGTGGCTCGGGATCGGTGTGGGCCTTAATTGCGCCCGGGGTTCTGGAGCTGAGTGGTGCATTAAATGCACGTATAATCCAGGATTGGTGTGGGCTTTAATTACGCCCGGGGTCCTGAGATTAGCTACGCCTTGATCGTGCACAGATTGGCGTGGCGTGGTTTTTTTTTTTGTTTTAAAGGAAACAGGAGTAGAAGAGATATATGTATGTATGTTTTTGGTGTTTTCCTTGTTTGTGAAATACATATACACACGCACTACACTAACATAAACACACCTCATAATAAAAGAGCAAAGCATTAAGTAGCAGGATTTAAAGGACGTTGAGACCCGAGAATCGCCCTGATTGAGCTCAGTGCGTAAGTCCACCCCGGGGCAAAAGCAGCGATGCTGGCGTTCTGGGGATGGTGAATTACTGATCAAGAAAGGGGGTTTTCGAGGTCTCGTTTCTTACCTGTGAACAGTGCGGTGTAAGTCCTCTCCAAAGTCTCGGAGAGGCATTTAGATCTGGAGGTAACAGACGCTCTTAGCTGAATGAGTGCAGTAATGCACAGGTTTTTCCAAGTGAAAACATCCCCCTACTGAATGAACTGTTACCTCACACACGACAAAAGTAAATCTTAAAGAAACCAAACATGTGTGCTAATTGGGTGTTTGAGAAAGTGGTGGAAGTATCTGATTACATATCAGAAAAGTGTAAATTGACTGAAAGGGAAGAGAAATATAGGAAGAAGCTGAGTCTGTCAGAAGGAGTTTGGGGCGAAGATGCCTGTAAAAAAGCGTACGAACATTGGAACAAAAACAAAGATTTAGCTGCAGCCCTGGTGATCGGCCGACACCTGAGGTGGCAGATTAGCATGAAGGAGAAATCAGAATGGGATAGAAAAGAGAAGGAGTTCACAGAAAAAATAAAAGCGTTAAATGAGAGGAAAGATAATTTATTCGCGGCAAAAGAGGTACTAGAAAAAAAACTAAAAGGGGCAGTACAGGAGAATGAGAAATTAAAAAAGGAATTAACTCCTGGTCACGCTGCACTGGTTAATGTGCTACAGCCGGCGACTAAGTTATATCCTGCTCTCCCACAGGGGAACAAACAGGCAGGAAACGAAAATAATTGGGATCAATTCCCTCAGTGGCCATATGGAGAAGGGGGGTCTGATTGGGATAACACTTGGTATGAGTGTGATAAAGACGGATCAGGGTCTCCCCTGTTAGAGGGAGGGCTAGAGAAGTACCGCACCCAAAATTAGGGATGCAGCGAACCTGGAGTGCGCTTCAGGAATTAAAAGATACTTATGGTATCTCCCCCCTGACTGCCGCTATGATCCTCAGAAGGACAGGGGAAAAGCGTGTCGGAGAACTTAAACAATTGTGTGAGGATAACGGCAGGGGAGGGCGATGGGAATGGGTTTGGCGATGGCTTAAACAAAATTATCCACCAAAGACAGATTGGAAAAAGATATCTGCGTGTCAGCAAAAAGAAAGCGAGGATGTGGCTGACTTCACTGACCGCTTCGTCACACTCTGGCTGGAATGCTCAGGACTGAGTGACGAAGATGATGTGAATAGCGACGCCTCTGCTGTAATTAAACAAATTTATTTGGGCGGTCTTAAGCCTGATATAGCCAAAGCCCTTCAGTTAAAAGAGCCCGAAATAGGGCAGGATACGACTAAACAATTTGAGGAAATAGTTAAAATGGCACGGCAAATCGAGAGAAATATGTATGCTAAGGTGCGGGCAATACAAACAGGGTGGACACCCCCCATACTGAAGGGTGGAGCTGGCCCTGACACCCGACTAAATCCAAAAAGCGAAATTACAACTCGGTGCCATTATTGTAAAAATTTCGGACATTGGCAAAAGAATTGCAAAAAGCGATTAGCCAGTGAGGGCAGGTTTGGAAGATACCGAGATCCCCCTTTCAATCCCTCGAATCGAGAGGGGCAAAAAAACCTGTTGTCACAATTACAGGATCTGAGCGAAGCAGACAAACGCGCTATCAGGGAGCTTTTAAACTAGGACTCCCCCTAGTGGCCTCCCTACGCCTATCTCAGGAACTGAGTGAAAAAGAGCTCAAATTACAATGCACGATTAATGGGATTCAAATGTCACTTTTATGGGACACTGGGGCTCAATTATCGTGTTTATCTGAACAGTCAGCCAAACGGTGTGGTGTCATGTTCACAGGGAAGGAGCTGGAGGCCACTGGTGTAGGGGGTAATAGAATAACACTCAGAGAAACTCAAGAACTCAAGATTAGACTAGGAGATGGGGAGGTAACATTTAATGCTGTCATGTGGGTAGGATCTACCCCAGATCTGTTGGGATGGGATGCTCTGAAATACCTACAAGGGGTTACATTAACCGTACATGAGGAGAGGGTGGAGGTAAACATCTGGTCCCTCCAAAAAGACGAACTAAAAGGGCATCCAATTTGGACTATGGATAAGGACGAATGCGGGCTTCTGGATATGGAACCCGCCACATTTACTGGGAAATCCCCGCCATACACAAAGCCATATAAAATCAACAAAGAGGCGGAGGAAGGGGTTCGACCAGTAATACAAAAACTATTGACTCAAGGCATTGTACGAAAAACACATAGTACAAGCAACAGTCCAATATGGCCCGTAAAGAAAGCCAGCGGAGCATGGCGATTCACAGTTGATTACTCAAAAGCTAATCAACACATCAACCGTCTCACCCCCTTAGTAGCAGACCCCTCTGCTATTTTTCAACTACTGACCCCTGAGCACCAGGTGTTTTCAGTAATTGACATGGCTAATGGGTTCTGGTCTGTTCCTCTACACCCAGAGGTACAAGATTGGTTCGCCTTTGTTGTAGATGGAGAACAATATACTTGGACCAGGTTACCACAGGGGTTTCATAACAGCCCCACCGTGTATCACATGGCACTTCGGAGGCATCTCCGGGAGCTGCCTCAAGTGTCCTCCGTCGTTATCCAATATGTGGATGATATTTTAATCGCGTCTCCTGACGAGGAAACCCACAAGAAGGACCTCCAAATTATTCTCGACCATTTGGTTAAAAAAGGACACAAGGCTAGTTATAGCAAAGCACAGTTATGCCTAGACACCGTAATTTACTTGGGACAAAAGATTAGTCAGGGAAAAAGGGAATTGACAGAAGATCGGGCCCAGGCAATCCGAACACACCCTAGTCCCAATACGGTGAGAGAGCTCCGATCATTTCTGGGTCTGTGCAATTTCAATAGAAATTGGGTTGATGCTTTTTCTGAAAGGGCCAAACCACTTACAGACCTATTAAAGGGGGGAGGGAGGTCCCTTGATCCTATTGCTTGGAGTCCTGAAGCTGAACATGCTTTTAATGATTTAAAACAAGCTCTGTTACAGGCTCCTGCATTGGGGTTTCCTCAGACAGACCAACCATTCTACCTCTACGTAAGTGAAAAGAATGGATTTTGGACAGCTGTACTAACACAGGAACATGGGGGTAGGTACCGCCCGGTAGGGTATTACTCTGGATCCTTGGACGAGGTAGCCAGGGGCTGGGGACCATGTCTACGAGCCGTTCAGGCCGTCTGTCTAGCAGTACAGGCAGTCAATAACATAGTGCTAGATCAACAACTGATTGTTCGATGCCCACATGCGGTACACACCCTCATGTCCCTGAATCGGGTCAGTCAGGTTAATGCGATACGATGGAGCAAGTGGCAGGTCTTGTTAGAGGCTCCAAATATTACCATTGAACGTGAAGGAGCTCTTAATCCAGCCACATTGTTACCTGACCCATCAGAAGCCTACATGTTAGAACACAGCTGTGATGTTTGGGCAATGGGAGAAGATGAGGGCATCAAAATAGCCGAGCAACCATTAAGGAATGAAGACCTCATCCTTTTCACTGATGGAACTTCATTCATAAATTCTAGTGGGGAGAGGAAAGCGGGTTGGGCTGTGACTACAGAACATGATATCCAATGTGGGGGAAGATTTGAGGTACCCACGTCAGCACAGCGAGCTGAACTGAAAGCTTTGGTGGAAGCCTGTAAATTAGCAAAAGGCAAGACCACCACAATATACACAGACTCACGATACGCATTTGGAGTATGCCATGATTTTGGAAGGTTATGGAGTAATAGGGATTTTTTAACCTCTGCTGGCACTCCGGTAAAGAATGCAGATCTGGTGTCTGAGCTGCTTGCGGCTCTCCAACTCCCAAAGCAGGTAGCTGTAGTCAAATGTAAGGGCCACAGCAGAGAGGACACTCCCGAGGCCAGGGGCAATAAGCTAGCAGACTGGACAGCACGTCAAGCTGCCCTGGGGCAATGGGAGGAGTGGGCTATAGAAAAACCTCTTCAGATTATTTCAGTTTGCACAGTGAACATACAGGCACTCCGGACGGAACAGCTCAGCGAGCTCCAGGCCCAGGCTCCAAGGATTGAGAAATGGACCTGGATGGAACGCAATGTGGGGCTGCAGAAGGATGGGACCTGGAGGTGCCAGCGTACGGGCAGACCCGCCTGTCCCAAGCAACTAATGCCCTACCTGGCACAACAAATACACTCCACAGGGCACCCAGGCGTTAGCCAAATGACTCGACGCTTTGCTCAGAGCTGGGTGGGCACAGGCTTCACACCCTTCGCAGCTGATGTGGTACAACGCTGTGGAGAGTGCCAAAAAGCCTCTGGAGCACCGCCGGTTCGGGCTCCTAATCTTCGACGTCCTGCACCCGAGGGGCCCTTTAGACACTGGCAAATAGACTATTGTTCACTGCCACCCTGTAAAGGGAAAACAGGCCTCCTAGTGATGGTGGACCAGTTTTCTAGATGGGTGGAGGCTGTCCCTGTCAAACGAGAGACTGCGCAGACAACTGCCAAATATCTCGTGACAGAAGTAATTCCCCGATGGGGACTCCCGTGTCGCATAGACTCAGACCAGGGCACACATTTTACTGGAAAAGTGTGTCAGGTGGTGGCAGACCTACTAGGGATCAAATGGGACTTGCATTGCCCTCATCACCCGCAGTCCTCCGGCATGGTGGAACGGGTGAACCGGACTTTGAAAGCTAAATTGACAAAGTACCACTTGGGAGGGATCCCCTGGGTGGATGCATTGCCCGCCGTACTGTGCAGCATCCGGGCTGGGACAAATCGAATAGTGGGGCTGAGCCCGTTTGAGGTGATCACGGGGCGTCCCATGAGACTGAGTGACTCTCCAGGACATGACAGAGTAGGCTTGAGTATACTAACTGATTCTCTGTTACAGTATTGCAAGTTGCTGACAGAGGCCACCCAAGGAGCCCGTGAGCAGGTCCTGGAGGCGTGGGGACCACCACCTGAAGGAGGGCACGACCTCATCCCAGGAGAGTGGGTGTGGATCAGGAAATTTCCTTCACAGGTTCTCCAGCCCAGGTGGGACGGACCCTACCAGATCCTGTTGACAACCGAGTCTGCGGTTCGAGTGGAAGGAAAAGATCGCTGGATCCACGCGTCACACTGCCGACGAGCCTCATCCCCGGACCCAGAATGAAAACATTTCTGTCAATAATGATAATTGTTGCTGTAGAACTATGTTCCGCAGGGATTAATGATCATCTCTCCCACAAAGGAGAACATGGAATTAATTCCTTTTTAGGCCTCTCCTATCTGACAGCTAAGAAAACCAACCAAAGTGCCTGCTGGGTGTGTGCCGCATTACCCAAATATGTACAGGGAGGACTTCCTATGGGGGCCATTCCTTGGCGTCTCGAGGAAGTCATAGGCATGATCATTTGGAGGGATAATTTAGGAGATTTTAATATGACAAACTATGGGGGTTGCCATAACACGACTTTAACCTGCACAACATTACAGTATCTACAGGAGCGAGGCTTAGAGCCCACGAGTTTCACAGGCTCTTACGCTCCTAAATATAACAGAAGCCATACACCACCATACCTGACTCTAAATAAGGAACGTGAGGGAAACATATGCTTTCAGCACACTAATGGTCTGCACTTGGTTGGATGGAGTCGTTGCAACCTTACCATCGCTGCAAATATATCCACCTCTACCTTCCAAATTCCAGGATGGGATCGGCACACCCCACAATTCGGTATAAGTTTCTTATTTTCAGAGGCATGGGGAGCGCCAAACGGAACATATTTCATTTGTGGAAAACGAGCCTACCCATGGTTGCCAGCCCAGTGGTCTGGCTCATGTTATTTAGGATATGTGGTTCCTCATATCCGTGTTCAAACCCACACCCCCTTCGGACCTAACCACAGACCACAAAGAAAATTGGCTGATTGGGAATATTATTTAGGTATAATATTTCCACAAGCCGGCATGAACTTTCTGAGTCGAGAGTTAATTCAAATGGCTTCGACTTTAGAAGAATTAGCAAATTCTACCTCATCTAGTCTGAAGGCTGTTAATGATGAGATGGTAGCCCTCAGAACAGTGGCCATGCAGAACCGACTAGCTTTAGATTATGTACTGGCGGCCCAAGGAGGAACTTGTGCAGTAATTGGCACTGAATGCTGCACATATATCCCTGATAATTCTGAGCACATCTCAGATCTGGCCCAACACATTTACAATGAGGGACAGAAATATCAGGACTATTATACTGAAAATTGGGGAATTGGATCTTGGGTAAAGTCTGTGTTTGGGGCCTGGGGCGGAACTTTTTTACAGTGTTTATTTGTAGGAATAGTATTGTTTATATGTGTAATTGTAATCATCACGTGCACAAAAACATGTATCACATCTTGCCATAACCGTGGAACGAACAATGTCATGGCAATACATACCTGTTCGCCAAGAAAGGAAAGATCTGCCCTGACATTGTATGTATAAAAATAGGCTACACTGACGTATGCCATATTTTATAAGGGGGGAATGAAGAAAGATGTGAAGACGGGGGTTTGTATTTAATCTTTTCTGTAGGGGGTTTAGACTTCCAAGTCACAAGCAGGGGTTTATGGCAGGAAAGGGGGTTAACTGATAAGGAGTGCAGATGCCAGCTAGGAACCCCCCTGGGTGTAATGTTAAACTGACCATTTGCCCAGAACATCATAAACTGGCCAAATACCATGAACCCCCCTCTTTACCATCAGACCGAGTGACGTCAGAAACGGAGAAGAAAACTGTATATAACCCAAAAGTTTGTAACAATACGGGGAACAATACTTCGGTTTTGTTGTTTCTTGCGAGAAACAAGACTTCGGCTTTATTGTTCCTTGCATGCAATAAACTCATCTGTTTCACTTCATCTCGGGATCAAGAACCTTGTTTCTTCTGTTACAACACACCCAAATGCTTCCACGTGCCACGTTAAGTTTTCAGTGCTCCATCGGTGGTTTTACAAAGTAGTGCAGTCCGACAACTGAATATTTTTAAAAGCGAGCAGTACCCCGTGGCGCGGTGTGTATTATCTGGTGTGCATTCTCAGTGGCTGGAACAATATGAATGAGGATGCAGTACTAGAAGACAGAAAAGTTCATTTTTTGATAAGTTTACCTACAATGTTACATGTATAACCAATGAAGTCAGGCAAGAATTACATTAAATAAAACTTGGGAAATACATTTTAGGTTAAATCTGTTTATATTTCAAAGCTACAAAACTTAGTTTCATGACATTGATACTTAAACTAAAGATTTTACAAGTTAAAATCAATTGTCAGGGTCTTAAAACTGTTTTTGATAAGTGGGATTAAAACAAAGAATGGACAAAAAATAACAAACCACTGAATCCTAAAGGAGAGTAGGGTCAACATTGAAACCAACTGAAGAGCTGCAATGTAATTTATGTCACACTTCCCTTCTGGGCTAGAAAGATAAAAGAATTAATATGCAGAATTATTTTCTCTCTCTCATAGATTGCATAGAAGAAACATGTAATTAACAACTTTCTACACAGACACAAAGATAATCATTTTCTGTCTTGCAAACGTCCGGCGGTTAAGAAGTTAAGCATTTTCTATCATTTCTATTCTTAGGAATGGATCTCAAAGTTATGTTTTTGGAAATTTAAGAGCCTAGCATTGTAATCTCAAGCCTTTTCTACAGAGGTGGGTGGTGTGGAGTTCAAATAAAAAACAGATTCTCAGCCTAAGGTTTTTTACAGAGTTAATTTGTTCTACATAATGAGAAACAAGATTATTTAGGTTCCCCATGTTTTAGTGTCACATGTTTATTGAATAAGAATATAAAATTTAGTTCTGGTTTTACAACAGATTATTTGATAAAGCTGTAAAACAATTACAGTAACAAAATACCTGTTTTGCCTAACACATAAATACACAAAATTCTGCACTGCATTCCAAAAATAAAAAAATAAAAAACAAAACTGCTACAATAATGTCCAGCATTTAGATAAATTATTGTGTTTCCCCTACTTTTGCAATGGGTGAGCTTAATCCGTGTTCACTGGAGTTTTTAAGATCCCCTAAAACCAAAAGAAAAGCAATACATGTTCTATGGGAATCTATGGGAACAGGTGGCTCTTCATGCATGAAGAGTGCTCATATAAGGAAAAGTTTCATCATCGCCAAAGATATGAAATTTCTCTTGGATGACAACTGACTGGTTAACATGGTGACTGAGCAAGGATAGCTGAGTAATCCCTACAAACACAGACAGCTGTCTCTGGATTCTAATGCTTATTTTGTGAAGCGAAAGATGACTGCATGCCTTGATTTCATAAACGGCCTCTCAACTAATTGCTATTATAGGTGCAAACATTTAAAAAGCTGCAGATGACTACAATGGTTAACCTGTCTTGAGAGGATCATTCACCCACCACTCAATTTTGCAGTTTAGTATGATTTCTATAAATGCGTTGCTTCACACATATTCTGTGTAGTACAACTGGTACCATTCTAGTACAGCAGACGATTGCTACAGAATTAGTCAGGGTAAGTTCAGTCCTGTCAAAATGTAGACAAATGTCATAAAAAGACTGCAGAACAAAGGGGAATATGAAACATAATATAATGCAAAGGAACAAGCAATAGGTTTATTCCATGCTGAAAAGAGAAGAAAGAAAACACAACGTTTTGGCCATGGAGCCTTCTTCAGGTCTCTTTTCAGCATGGAATAAACCTATTACATGTTCCTTTGCAGCCTATGCATGCTGACGCAGCTACCCACCTGAACTACATAATATAATGCTGTATTTAACCTCTCCCATATCCATGAGGGACATTTACAGCTGAGTTCTTATTTACAGCAGGGGAAGAGAATTACACTTCAGCTTGATCTTTATTCCTATTGAGTAACCTGTGCAAGAGGCCTTAAAGATTTTGTAATAATTATGATACTGTTACAGCTTTAGGGGACTGAGAAGTACGTCTTATATTTAAGATAAAGTTTGTGACACTTGGCAGTGTCACACTTCTAAGTTCAGAGCAGAGAGGATGTTTGCTGAGGTCTGGGAGGTCTCTTCAGCAGAAACAATTGTAAAATTTAACTTCGTATACCTAGGTAAGTTGTGGAGTGATGATTGTCAAGAAGCAATATAGACACACTATAAGATCACAATAAGAGCACAAGAAGAGGAAACAGGGAAGAAGGAGAGCAAAGACAGATGTCCGGAGGAGATGGGACTTGAAGCTTGCACCAGGCGAGAGCCCTACTTCATGATCATCCAAATTAAACCTGACTGGAGGTAAATATGTGCACCTTGTTAGAGAGAGATCGCTGTTGTGTGTTTTTAGGGAACTTGTGTTTCCTGAGTGAAACATACCTCAGTTAGAAATGTCTTTTCTGCGTAGGGTTCATTTTTATGGATAGGGATATAGGCTCCCATTTATTTTGTGGCAGCCGGGGTGCAGAGAGAGGTTTAACTGCAGGTTGCATTGTATTTCGTTAGAAGGCAGCTCATCTCTTATGTGGCCTCTGTAGGCATTAAGAGTTTAATGCTTAGCAGCAGTCTGGGGTTTTCTGGGTGACCACAATGTTAGGCCTCTGAAACACCTTGTTTGTAAATACTGTACATAGTAGTTCAGGTGGGTAGCTGCATCAGCATGCATAGGCTGCAAAGGAACAAGTTTATTCCATGCTGAAAAAAAAGAAAGAAAACACGTTTCAGCCGTGGAGCCTTCTTCAGGTGTGTGTATACTGTATATAGAGAATACTGTACATAGAGTAACTCGTGTGTTGTATGTTTTGTTGTGTGTAGTGTAGTTTGTGTTTTGTCATTGTAATTATTTTTTGTTTAACCAAGTGTGCCTGGATTATTACTCCTCTCACCAAAGCTGTGCCTCTAATTATACCAGCCACTCAGGTATATTGCTAGAAATCACTTACAAGTTGGGGGTTATGACTAATTATTTCACTTATTGACTTAACTGCTCGGTCAAATCCTGATTTTCAGCAGTTTTGTAACCTCTCATTTGTAACCATACTTAGAGGCATAAGTTATCACCTGTGCTTTCTAGGGCTGACTTGTGCTCCTAGTGACCTACACAAATGACCAAAATACTGTTGGTGATGTATTAGGCATTGATATTAGAGTCCCCTTTTAGTGTATCCATCTATTCATTCATTTTTAACCACTTCTTCCAACTCAGGGTCCTCAGAGAGCTGAAGCCTATCCTGCCAAACAACAGGTGCAAGGCAGGGTACACCCTTTACTGAACGCCAGTCCGTCGCTGGGCAGACAGACAAACACGTGAATTTAGGCCCAATGCCCTTGATGTGCAAAGTTGCAGTGCTACACTTAGTATCAAAAACAGAAAAATAATCAGCCGCACATAATTATATTGTATAACTAATGCAACTGATTAACTGTTTTTCGTCACTGCAACATTATTTCAATGACAATTCATCATTCTTAAAAGCGGTTAAAATCAACAATAAAAAGTGTAAAGATATGCACAAATGTGCATAAAGCGATGGGATAGGCTTTTCTGACTCAGCATCCTTAAAATGGATTTCTGAGATTTCTCAACAATATCGATTTTCTCACTCAGCATTTATTTTTTATTCACTTTTCTCCCTAAACAACTTTGGAGCCGAGTGTCCCGGGCAGATCTAGGTACTGCTGGTCCTGGAAATCGCAGTGGATGGCAGTATCGGTGGATTTATTGAGAATTAATTTATTATTGTTGTTGTTTAAATTTGTTATACAATATGAACTGCATACTGTCCTCCTTAGTTGTATTGTATGTGCAATTATCTTCTCATTTGGTACTTGTAGAACTCTTTGTTTAGTGATAAAACAGTTTTAATCCCGAAACGTACATTTAAAGACTAACTCAATCGATTCCGCAGTGTTTGCATTTTCGGAACCATTAGTTGCGGGTCTTGATCAGCGTTACTGTTCTACAGACAGACTGGGTCAATACCACGTTCGCAGACAGACCTACAGTGATCCGCACGAATACCTTTAAATTCCCAGCTCTTAACAAAATCAAATATATTGTTTAAACTGCGTTTCCGACCTGCTTCGATTTTTACCCCGTCCATAAAAGAAACGCCCCTTAATTATCCCTAAGGGTTTGCTAGTTTATTCCCGCTCCTATACTACGACAAACCCTTGACGCTTTCGTTATTCACCAAATGCTGAAAACCTCCAATTACGTTAACTTGGACCATGCAGTGTCTTGCCTCTTATTTAAAATCTAACTTTAAGCCAATTAGTTCAACGTTGTCTTTTGCTCCCTTGGCAAAACTGGGCCTACCCAAAGCTGCCTTAATAAAGTCAGCAATTAAATTAAATTCCTTTAAATTATTCCTTTAAAGTATTTTGAATTTGTTACGGAAAAAAATGCATGTATTTAAAAGAACAGTTTTAAATGAAAGGATTAAATATTGCTGCGGACGTTAAACTGCTTCTAAACGGTCATAATGATCAGATGCACTTGACATTTGCTGCACTGTTGTCTCCTTACCACCAGATGGTCCAGTAGAAATCTGCTGAGTCTCTTCGGAACCGGGGACTGTGGATGCAGCTGATTCATATTGTGGGGTTCGTTCTCCCCAGTGCAGGTTTCGGCTCCCAGGAATATCGGGTGGTGTCGTTACCCAGTGCTGCATATCTGCGCTAGATGAGTTATTAAATGACCTTCCCGTGTATCCCCCTCCATGAACAGGATCCTCCCTACCTCTATAACCTAAGCCATCAAAGCTCTCGGGCCGGCGTGAAGTCATGGAGTACACAAACGAAGATTGTCAGGGGTAAAGCAGAACAGTAGCTCTAGAGTGGAAGGATTTATTCACTAATCTCAAACTATTGTAAATATGTTGACAAAATTACACATACAGCAAAAAGCGTGCAAACTCTTCCAGCAAAACAAGGAAACAGCACTGTCGAACCGTCCCTAAAACCGGAAGTACTTCCTTTACTCCTCCCCTCTCTCTAAAGCAAAGGGCTCTGGGAATCGTAGTACTAACTTCATACCTGAAAACGACTGCTATGCATTTATTTTAATCGACAGCCTTTCGGGTAAGAAATAACTTCCACCACTGTGTAAGTTGGAAACTATTTATATGAAATGTTCTGACGATTAAAGATAAAGAAACTACCGCGTTGTAATGACTTGTGTTTTAGATTGAATATTTTCTCTGCAGTCATAGCAACACCAAAACAAACGATTTCTGCTCGAAGTATCGGATCTTGTGAAAGAAATTCTAAAGACGCTTCATTTTCACAATTAAAATGAGTTTTTTCCCCTATAGCACTCAATGTTTTTCATTAGAAAGCTTTGGTCAGAAAACAAAATAGGTAAGAGTGTAATTTCGGATGCATTTAAAAAATAAAAACGTTCTCCTTGAGAAGGCAAACCAAAAACTGAAATTCATTCAAAATAAGGTTTTTGGTTTATCTAAAAAGATGGGTAGGGTACGCAGCACATAGCTGTCTAGAAGAATATTATACAGAAACATTACCTCCTGAAAACTCAGATTAATTAGTACTTTAATGATTTGTGTAAACACAATGTTTCTTCTTTTAGAAATAAAACATCTAACCTACTAGCAAAAGAAGATGCCCATCATCAAAATTCCAGTAGTTCACAACTTTGGGATTATATCCCAAACCCATCAAGAAGATCTACAAAGAAGATTGCTTAAAAAGGCTCAAGAACTTGAAGCATCTCAAAATGCTAAGATTAGCCCTAGCAGGTAAGGAAGCATTTAAATTAAAAATGTTCTTATTATTCTGTTTTGTCTACAAAGTCACATCCTTCTTGTCCACAGTTCTTTTAACCACCAACAGCTACCATCCACACTAGGAACCTTTTCCTGTGACAAAGACTGCTTTAAAAATGTAACCTAAATTTTGTCATATAAAACTTGCAAATATGTAGATACTGTAGTATCACAACTTGCAAATATTTTGATACAGTAGTATCAAAATCACCAGAGAACAAGTTAGATACAGAGTGATCTCATCTGCTGCATTTTTTGCAAAAAATACTCTGCCATTTACAACAGTGTTGTAAGAGTAAGAGCATGTGAGAACATTGAAGAGCAAAGATCTCTCTAAGCATTTTCACATTAAACCTCTGCCAACCAAAATGTCACCACACAGGAGTTCATTTTAGGACTCCTATTCCAGAAAAGCAACAGGGGTAAAGATTATCCTTAACTTGACATCACACCTTTGTTCTCAATTACGGACTACTTTATTAAAAAGTCTTCTCCATTCATATACAGGTTTTCAGTTTTTCACACCTCTCCCCTGATCTCTCTTTGTTTGGATATTCCTATTCACCTGCCATGTGCCCATTCTCACCTTCTCCTGCAACTCTACTCTCTCTCCTGTACACCAGAAGAAGGCTCAATACTGTAGCTGAAAAGTCATTTCTACTTTTCAACGTGAAAATTAACCTTTACATGTTCTTTTGCAGCTAATGCACGTTGACGCATCTCCCCATTTGAACAGTCATCAAAATGACAGATATGTGTGTGCTATGAATATATACCGTAATACATATATACAATACAGTCATCACAGTTGACTATACTGCAATCCAACAGAATTCTGATGAGTTCTCAGGACTAAAGTGCTTAAGGACATTGAGTTGAATAAAATAAAGGCATCAGTACCACAATAGTATCATAAATGGTAAAGATCAATAATTTATATTAATAATCGATACTTTAGTGATAAAGATCAATGTAAGACAGGTTGTAAAGGAGGCCCTTTAGCCCATCCAGCACATTTTTTTTTCTAGTAGCAGGTTTGATCCAAAGTCTTATCCAGCTGTTTCTTTAACCAAGCCAAGGTATCAGTCGTGTTGTCTTGTCCTTAACAAAAATGGCAACACAAACACAAATCATCTACCACTACCACTGCAACAGCCAGAGTGCCAGTATTAGGAAGCTCACACTTGTTAATCGCTCTTACCAGGAGTAATGACTCCACGGAGAGAGAGATGTTCCTTATGCAGGAGGAGACCACCCTTTCAGCAGTACTCCTTCAGCCCACCAGGGGTCTCTCTACTCACATGCTCTCTGACTGCTACTGCTGCTTGTTTACATACAGTATGCCTTGGGCACTAGAAGCGTGTGCCATTTTTTATTTTGGAATTATGCATATATTTCTTATGCATCGCTTATCTAGGCTGTGGGCATCATTGTTTTGGGGGGGGTCTTCTGTGTTTAGAAACCCCTTTGAAATAACTGAGGAATTCATCAAGAAATACAACAGTGTGCAGGAACCTGAGGAACAGGAACACTCTGTGGATCAAGCAAGAAAAATACTTAGACGATGCATGGTACAGTACATTCCCTTCTCGCCTGATTTGTATCAATTTGTTATATTTATTTCTGTGTGTATTTGTTGTAGACTTTGTAGCTATAAAATATGACTAAGAGAAGGGTTAACACTGGTTCTGGAGAGTCCTAGTCCTGTAGGTTTTTTTTTAAGGTAACCATTAAAATTATAATTATTGAAGACTTACATTCATTCTGAATTTTAAGGCAGTTAAACAATTAGGTGGTAGGTCAGTTAGGTGGTTTGTTAAATTAAGTTATAAAACAATCATTTTTTGCACAAATCCGAATACCCTTCAATTGTCAAGGAACAGAGTTCCATTAATTAAACAGATTACTTGCTTATTTCTCCAGAGCCAAGGTTGGAGATGCCTTGACTAAGATTTACTCAGCGACTGGGCAGAGATGCTTGTTTCAGTGTTTTTTAGGATAACTTTTGATTTTATTTCCCCGCTATTTTGTAGTCTTATGAGTGTCAGCTTCTTGAAACGTAATGTTTTAAGGCTAAAAGAAAATTAAGTTTTCTCCAAAATTTAGCTCTGTCTTGTCCAGTTGGATTTCACAGTTAAAAGATTATTAATGGAAATTTAAAATAGGAGAGAACAATTTGAACTTTTTTTGCTGGGATTTGTCCCACTTGTTGGACTTATTCCTTATCTCACCGCTCAAAACTCATATGAATATTTCACCTGTTGTCCCAGTTCTGTGACTTAACTCAACATGTATTTATTGGTTTTCTTCAACACAAAGTTATTTAGCAAAGACAGTAGCAAACACCTCTTCCTTGAATGTAGCAAAAAATAGACATAACGTTATTCTGTTTATGCCTACAAAAGCGTAGAGCTGGATTGAATTCTCAAGGCCATGGAGACCATGTTGACTTCCCACTTGCCTGGACAGAGCTTTTGTTACTTGCTCTGTGCCGAGGTCAAATTCAAGATGGTAAGTGGTTAAAATGTGCGAAATTCTTTAAATGTTACTATTTTAAATTTAGAAGTAACAGTCATTTTCTGTTCTATACTCCCCCAATTTTTAATCACTAAATATTAATCAGCTCAGCTTGTTGTTTGAGCTCCCACACAGTACATGCTCTCTTGTCACTCCTGCCTGACAGGGCTCCACAGTGACAACTAACGTTGGGTTATTGTCTTTATTGCCGAAATACCAACCTGATTGCTATTTTTTTTCTATTTTGTCAAAGAATCTTTGGATGTTCTTTTGATTTCATTGGATCAAGCTCCTGTGCATGATGAGCACGTGCCAGTTCTTTTCTACCTTGCAGAGTCTGTTCTCTACTGGCTCTGCACCGACACAGTGCAGAAGCCCTTTCTGTACAGCTCTGAAGTCAAGATGTTAAAGGTAACTTGAGGAACCTGCAGTCGCTGTTGATGGTCTCTTCAGCAATAGAAATTAAGGGAAGGGAGGAGGGGGCTGAAACAGGAAAAAGCAATTTGAGATCAGTCTATTTTTATACATTCTTTATAATTATTTAATTATACCTCTAATTGGATATAAGTGGGATCAGAGTAAACATGATTATTTTAAAATATAATGTCTACGTGAATATTATACTATTCTGTACATAATATAATACAGTATCATAATTCTATAATTAATTAGGTCTTAAGATATCTGCACTGACAATAAAAAGCAAAACACAACCACCAATATTATCAATTTTTAAAGCTTCAAATATTACTTTTAAGAAGATTAAGATTTGCACACCAGGATGGTGAATAAATCAGTACTGGCTATTTTGCTTGTACAGAATCATTCTTGCCTATAGTGTGTATCCTAAATGCTACATAGTGCTATATATGATTTACATAACTACGTGAGGTACGAACACAGTGGTGTATGTCAGTGCACATTACTATTAAATCATATTATTTATTATTTGGATAATAGGTGATGGATATTATTTTCTTATTTTTTCTTTTATATTCTTTCTTTCTTAAAGCTTGGACATCTTATCTTTTTGAGACTATTTCTGTTACATAAATCAAATTGTTTGAATGGATATACAGAAAATAAATTCCGCCTTCTTAATTTCTTAAAAGGTAGGATTTTTTTACATATACGATATGTATATATAATTTGTGAATGTATTAAAAATGTATTTCATTTCCAAGTAATTTATTTTTGCCTTAATTGTTGACAAACTGATAAGTACTCTCAGAAATAGAAAACATACCCATAACCTGGATTAATTTTGACATTTTATTTTTCATTCATAATGCATTATTCTGTAATGTTATACTATACTTCTGTTATTGAGAAAAAATGTAATTAATATTACATTTCCAATGAAATGTCAGCCTTTGTGTTTGAGGTCCTCTTGGTGAGATGAGGTCAGTTGAAGAAGTCACAATTTCAGTACTGCATACAAAATGTCTACATGAGTTCTCGCTCAAGCGCTGTTCTGGTTTGAAAAGCAGGAATCTGACGATCGATGTCACTCCCGAGATGCTTGATTGGATTTCAGTCTTGATTTGGCAAAGAAAAGCAGAAATATCCTATTGAATCTACTTCCATAATATGTGTTGGGCAGTCTGTTGATTTTGAGGTTGGATGTCTGGGTTCAGGTGAAACGATCATGAGTACGTGTCGTAACACTTTGTCATCCACCTCATGGCAAGTTATTTGTCATCCTAGTTGCTCACCATTGTATTTTTAGATCTTAAACAGTTGTTCCACACATATTGAAAAGTCTCGAAAAGTGGAGGAGGGTGTCCTAGGGTTTCATTCCTCTCAGATTTTGACAGTCATGCTAATACAGTGACAGAATTAAGCATTTAACTGTTTTCACATCTTATACATCTCCAATCCAAGGGCAAAAATTGAATGTAATTCTGAACTTCTCAGCCCATTGACAAGGTTTAGAAATTCTATGTGCAGCATATTAAGTTCTATCAGTTAATCTGTGACTATAATGGACTGGTGTCTTGTCCTGGGTAAAGTCCTGTCCCATGCCCTATGTTGCTATAGCCCCTGCTAGTAATAAATGATAATGGAAGGAAGTGATTGATGATTTCTGGAAATGTTCTGTCCCAGTTCTTCACACCTACTCTCTGTGCTGTTTGTTACAAAGTGTCATGAGTGCATTGTTATCTGTTTTAATCAGTTTGGTCTCAATGTGTCCTATTGTCAGAGTGTATTTGTTTCCACATTCTTCTTTTTCACTCTGTTCTCAGTCTCATCTCACAACATTTTAATGGAAAATGCTAGACACTTTTTAATGAAACCAAGCTGCTTGATGTGATCAGTTACAAGAAATGTGTACTGTTCAGAGTTAAGGACTGAGCATATACCAGCTTGTCATCCAGGCAGTTCAGGTGGAGTCATGCAAGTGTTAAGAGCTAGGATGACATCTCTCCACTTCTCAGCTTCTCAGCAGCTTGAACACCAGCTTGGTAGGTCTTACAGAAGTCAGCATCCATTACAAGGCACTGCTGTATAGGGTTGGACAAGTGATAGATCATTTTTAGGAATTTAGTCTCCGTTACCATACGTGCTGGACAGGGCAGAAACCTTTGTGTAGTTCAGGAGGAACCATGGTAGTCCAGCACCAGAGGTCTTTCTCTTTTGCATTCCATGAACCCAGAAAACTTCTGAGGCCCCTAGAAAGAAGACAGGGTATCAAAGTAGGAACAGACCAGGTACAAGTCTTAAGTAGCTCTTTTCCCACCAGGGGATCTGGTTACTGCATCACAGTTGGAGTCTCTGGCTACAAGGCAATCTTTGGTGAGCTCTGAGTCATCCATGGAGGGTCAGTCACTACTTTGTTGTGTCTGTTGGGAATTGATGATAATTTAGTGTGTTGACCTCCATGAGGAGCTGCTGTGGAGAGGCATGGGGAGTGTGTCCAGGCACCAAGTTAGAGTTGTAGCATGAGATGCATAGGGGTGCTGAATCACAGACAATGTACTGTCTCACTTGGGGCAAACAGAGAGAGTGTACAGTGGTTCTACTGTAGATACTAAGGAACTTTCTGTAGTACAAGAAATACCTATGTTTGCCGAAGCACTGAGCATGTAACAAATATGCCAAGGTCTGGCAACTGGGTGGCAAGTATCTCAACGAGGCACAAAATATCTCAAGAAGGCATTGATGTCACAAGTAACAGATTGAAACACTATGGTGCATAGATATAGTGGGCAGTAGAGCACTGATCATACAGTAGGTGCAAGCTTAAGTAATGTGGAAAAATGCTGGAGCAGCACTGCTATGACTCTTAAGGGCAGTGTGGGGTTAAGAGATATTGCATCCACTGTCTAGGCTGGCAGATTTGAAAAAATAATCACCAGAAACCTTAATGTGTTTCATCCCATACTTTTCAAGGGCTGTTTTTTTTTTTTGTATTGAAGGGAAACAGTATGATTCGTCTATAGGAAGGCACATTATTAGCTAAAATCACACTTATGGTTCTGTATTGGATGACCTGTTAAATTGCGTGTCTGCCAGATGATATGTGGTTGTAATTTGTAGATATCCTATGTAAAATTAAAAATAAAGTAATGCAATTCTTACACATGATAACCGTATAATTATATATATATTATATTGAGATATAAAAAGTCAATAATACAGCATACTATATTTGTTTTCTTTAAAGTTCATGTGTTTTTCCGAATAACTTAATTACTGACTGTAGATATATCCACAAATATTTTAACAATGTCATGGAAAATTAACTGTAGTTCATAATGCTTTTGAATGTTTTTTAAGTTCTCAGGGCTGAACTGCAAGTTTTGACCACAAGAGGTCATTGCTTCCTTTTGTTTCCAAACTAAAGAGAAATAATTGATTTCACCAGGAATATTTGTTATTTTCTCCATAGGTGGCATTTCATAATTTCTTTCCATTTGCATTGCATTGCAAGCATTGCATGCATAGAAAAGTTTAAAAATACTGCATTCCTTTTAACAGACTCTAACTTATTTTTACCTCAGACCTTTGAAGCAATTGGGTTGTAAAAGGTCTTAAATGCACTGGGACACAAAATCCCACAAGGCTTTTTCTGTAAAATGTATAAATTGGGTAAACGTTTACATGCATCTTAATTAGAATCATTTTATTTTTTTCCTCTTATTTCTAAGCAAGGTGGACTTGATGCAATAATAAAGAAAGAATCAAGCAGATATGAAATGCAGATATAAGCTACGCTTACCTGCTGTCATTGGATATCATATACACATAATTTTCTTGTTCAGTGTATCAGAGCACAGAAGTTAATGACTTTCTCTGTAGGTGGCCTGTCATTAGTGCTTTCCAATTTCATAACACTCCACATGATGTGATAAAATGTTTCTTTCAGGCTGAGGTGAATCATTGAAGAGCACTTCAGTAGAATACAGTAACTTTAGTAAATACTTGCACAATTATGTTTCTTGCTTCTTATTAACTTTGGAGCCAGTTTTTGCTTAGACATACAGTATAAATAATTGCATAGATGTGTGATAAAAGCTAATTGATCGCCAACAGTGGTGTCTGTTTGCTTTGCTCTAATTCATTTTTAAGTCATAAAAAACATCTTTATTATTTCCAGTGAAACTAAAATCTAGGGGAATGCTGGGTTTTGTTTGCCTGTCTCCAGATATTATTGAAGGAGAAATACAAACATTTTACTAACAATAAAGAGATAATTTAGAGCTCATATTGCAAAGGTTATTAAATTTCACCAAGTAATGTCTTAAAATTGAACAATGACAACAACCACTCACAATTAAATTTAGTGAAATTAAACAATGGGGTAAGGAAAAAGCCTTTGAGTGAAAATCAGAAATACATTACAGATAACTGTTTCTGAACACTTTGCTTCCTTTCTCTTTTTAGCTCTTACCCAATGTGAGCCCTGCTATAAACCTTTTCCAAATGTTCTCTTTGCTGTTCACTTCATATTACAGACGGGAGAAATTATGTGTGAATGTGATATTTTCATGAAGAAGCATTCAATTGATTCAGTACAGGTAGGTGTGCAATTTCTTTATGTTAATTTTAACAAAACTATTTTTGAACTGTAATCTTCTTTCAGGGAACCTTAGACATGGTAGGTTGCAATAAATTGAGCTAGCCACTTACTAGCTTTGAGGATCTGCATTAATACATTGTTTACAGATATTCTGGTCGTTAGATCAGCACAAGGGAAACACGAATAGGTCCAGATTAATACAGGTGGAACTACTTACAGATGCCATGCAGGTAACTCACATTGTGTGTTTCCCTCTAAATTATACAATTTGATCAGGGGAAGAGTACAAGACGTCTCTGATCTCTTTGTTTGCCTAGTCTTTTTCCAGCAGAGGGAGCTCTGTTGGAGGTGCCTGTGTTCTCCATCTCAGCATAGGAGGAAGTTGAGGACTAGACAAAGTGTAAATGTGGCATTGATGGCACCTACGGGATTAATAAAGTATTATCTATCTATCTATTCCTTCAGACATTTTATTTACCCTAATTCGGTCCAGTTCTGCTTGTAATAATATTAATATTAAAAGACGTTCGTTTCAGAGGGATGTTAATATTACCATTATACCCATTTATTGAAAAGAGAAAGGTATTGTCCTGTTTTTTTTATTTGTTCTGACACCAAGCTATATAAGGTGCTATCATGTTGTTGGTGGGTAGGGTCTATGTGGTCAAAGTAGTATTCTACAATCTGACATGTTCACAGCCTGCTCCATATCATACTATAGATGCTACTTCCCTTGTCCTGTTCTTTAAGTGGATGCATTTTTAAGAACATTTTTGACTTGATGAATGGGAATGTCTATGGCTGGTGTTAGATGGAATGGATTTGGGATCAGGAAATATTACTGTATATGCCAGCCCTTTAGCAATGATATTAACAGTTATCAGTTGTGTTTCATAGCTTTTAATTTCCAAGGGCACTTATCATGGCCACCCACTTTAACTGCTTTAATTGGTCCCATCATTAGAACCACTTATGTCAGGAGTTTCTGAGCTTTCTACACCATGATTCACCTGCAAATCCAAACAATATTTTGTCATCCATTGTCAATATATCCTCTTGTGAACTTCCAGAAACATTAGAAATTTGGACTTGGAATTAAAAGTTTGGAATTTAACTCATAATATTAAATGCCATAGAAGTAACCATGTCACATATCAAACATGTTTGTAAGCGAAATATACTGAGACATTAGAATCAGAAAACATGTCAAGTATTGGAACCAACTAAACACTATACATTAAGTATATGCAATCAGTTTGGGGCTTATTTAGTTTGCTATTTGAAAGCATTAATATTTAATCAAAAAGTGCATTTCAATGCTTTGACTTGACACATTGACACAGTGGTCGACAGACACATTTGTCAGACTTAAAACTTTTTGATTGGTATTGATCTGCTTCATCATGGAATAACAAATGCTGGCACTCAGCACCCATTTCTTCACTCAAAGAATGAAAAAAAAAGTAAGCTCGCAGCCATGATCTTTACTGTGTTTACTGATTTGCAATCTTTAATACCTCATTCCTGTAGTTTTTGTTGCACGTGCTTACGTGCGAATACCTTTCAATGCCAAAGGCAGTGGGTCATCATGGCAGTCCTCATTACTTCCTTAACTTGAAAAAATGGTTACTGGTTGTTCTTTCCTTGAGCTGTTTGCAAAATTAAAAATGTTCATTGATCCTGCTTTGCTACGTGTGCTGCACAAAGGCCAGGAGCAAGACACATTAAGCAATGTCTACTTTCTTCAGCTTGCAACACAAACATGTGAATCTCGCAAAGCTCTTCTGTGAGGTAATACATCTTTGTACTGAATACTTTCATAGTTAGACTGATCTTTTTGTGCAGCTTCCTACTATCTGTTCTATAATGTCCACATGACGTATAGGCAAATAATACCAGATCCTCATCTGGTAAGTGTGGCTTTTTTAGCAATTCGCAGTGATGTCGCATAAAATCTGAAGCTTTCAAATCTTTTTCTGAAGCTGTTGCACTGTTCTTTAATGTATTTTCTTGGCAAAGGTACTCTAATCCTGACAAGAAATCTTATCCTTTTATTTCCATTCTTTCCATTTCAGAGTGTTGAGTAATTTAGTCCCATTTTAATTTAGAAGGCTTCATGCCTGGCATTTCACATATGTAGAAACAGTTTTTTCCATCTCTCACAGAGTTAAACCAAACTGTTATTCAGTGCTGTTATTTCCCTGAAACAGGTTTGCTTTTCTGTTCAAGCTATGGCAATGAACCCGAACTTTGTATGCTTGTTCAGTATAACTCTAAAAACTGTCAATTCTAGATGGGACAATGGTTAGCATTGCTGGTTTGTGGAGCTTGGCCCTGAGTCTAGTTTTGGACCTGGGGTGCTACCTGCATGGAGTTTGTATGTTCTGTGTTCACATCGGTTTTCTCCAGGTGCTCCAGTTTCCTCCCACAGTCCAAAAACATACCGGTAGTTTGATCGGCCATTGGGAAAACTGGCCCTGGTGTGAGTGTGTGGATGACTGTGTTTGTATCTGTCTTCCTTGCGCTGGACTCACATTCCTTTGAGGGCATATTCTACCATGAGCCTTTTGCTTGACAGAATAGGCTCCAGCTCCCTTGTGACCTGAAATGAAAGAAGTGTTTAGAAAATAGACATATTTAAGGATGGTTATCAAATCTATTTAAACTTTTTTGTCATAGTTTATTTTTATCATTTAGTTTGTAGGAAAATTGGTCAAAACTGACTTAGCTGTGAGGAAGGAACCTGCATGCACCGGGTTGCCCTTTAGGTTTATATAGGATAATTGTTTGGGAGGAGGTATTGGTTTATTATTATCATTATTATTTTTTACATACAGTATTATCAGTCCTGCATGATTAATATTTAAGCACTTTTGCTTTAACGTACATTTTCATTTACCAGCAGCCATATCACTCTGCAACTCACAACTGGCAACCCACTGAAGCTAAGCAGGTTTGAGCCTGGTCAGTAACTGGATGAGAGACCTCCTGGGAAAAGTTCCACATTCAGTAATATATAAAATAGAAAATGATTTAGGGAATTATCTGAAAAATTGATGTTTTGGGGTACAGAAAGTTTCAATTAATGCCACACTGTCTCAGTATAAGTAAAATCAATCCTACTTTGTTTTGCAGTATATTAATAAAAACAAATTATATCTTAGTATGGAGCATTTATTTATTTCCAAAGGCACATAGGCACTGAAAGATTGAAAGATGTGTCTGAGTAGATTGCATAAGGAATAAATTGATACCCTCACCAGTTATATCAAGCATTGCATGTGTAACAGACCTAAGACACAGGTCAGATGTGATTAAATTAAACAGAATAGCTTGCTTACACTAATCCTTCAAGAACTGTGTAGATGTTATGTTAAAATGGATTGCCGAATTTTAGATTTTAGATTTGAATCAGAATGTTTTTTCACAGGTGTGCTTGGGATTAATCTAATATGGCCAGCAGCCACATCACTCAGCATCTCACGCCCTGGGATTTTTAATGACCACAGAGAGTCAGGACCTCGGTTTTACGTCTCCTCCAAAGGACGGCGCCTGTTTACAGTATAGTGTCCCCATCACTATACTGGGGCATTAGGACCCACGTGGACCACAGGGTGAGCGCCCCCTGCTGGCCCCACTAACACCTCTTCCAGCAGCAACCTTAGTTTTTCCCAGGAGGTCTCTCATCCAGGTACTGACCAGGCTCACACCTGCTTAGCTTCAGTGGGTTGCCAGTTGTGAGTTGCAGGGTGATATGGCTGCTAGCGTACCTTTTTACACACCTTTTCAGAATGTCCAGATGTGATTGTGTTCTAGACAGGTTTCTTTTTTTTCCACTGTTCCTGGCAAGAGGATTCTTTGGTCAGCTCATGCTTTTGGTCAAAGTTCAAAGTTGGCTCTCACAACAGCAGGCACCAGACCTGTCCTGGTTTGATTGCAGTAGAATGGAGTTGGTACTTTGGGAGTTGGTAAACTTGTCTAGGCTAGGCTAGCGTCCCTGCGAGCACTGGACCCTAGCCTATCTTGATGTTATTTTAATATGGATCTCCTCACGGTTTGGATTTGTGTTGCTGGGGATGGAATACTGGAGGTTTAGGTTACTTATACCTAAGTAGTTAAACCTTTATTGAATGGTACTTTTATTGGATCTGTTTGCTTTTATTGTAGATTTTCTTTCTTGGGAACTCAGAGGGTGTAAATGAGGGGTCAGGAGGTGTTAAAATGTATTGTTATTTTGGTTATGTTTTTGAGAAATTAGTTCACAAAAAAACAATATCCATAATGACTATACACCCTATAATCTTTTAATTCTTTAATTTATTTGGCCTCTTCTCAATCTCATATGTTAAATTTAAAAGCACCAAAAACTACAAATAAAATTACAAATTATTAAACTAATGCTTGACAATATCTGTGCAAATATTAGCATGAAATGTGAAAAACTCATTACACAAAACATTAAATGTCCTCCACTAAATGTAAAATGCTTTTATAAACATTTTTTATATTGAAAATACTGGAACGTACTGTAGAAACACAGAAAATAGTTTGTTAATAATTGAAATAGTTCATCATGAAAATGTGCCTTGAAAGATAGATTGAGTCACAAAATTAAATTAAAAATATATAACTTTTAAAAAATAAATCCTCAAAGTGCTATAGACAGTTTCCAATGCTCCAGCTTACTTTTTAAGTGTAAGAACTAGGATTGTTTTACACAAGAACTTGATGTTAGTTTAATTAAGCCTGTCCATTTAATGAAATAAATTAATTATGGAATTTTGTCAAAAGCAGTATTACACAGCACACTATTTGGACTCTATTGTTCTTTTATTTATCTGGAGCAAGCATTAACAATATGTCCATGACAGTTCTCTGTTTGTAAACATTGTTGTTTCCTTGTTGATGAACAGATCTCAAAGAACATTATACCCTATCTCAATGCTTTAGTATTAAAGGGACTGTAGCAACTATTTTTGGCTGTTTCCAGCTGTTTGGAAACAGCAAGGCGAATGAATACTTAGAAAAGGATATCTCAATACTATTTCATCATACTACCAGTACATACAGTGGGCATAAATTGTATACTATTGTATACCATTGTATGGTGAAGCCAAAACATATATTAGGAATAAAAAGGAACAACCAAGAGATGAATGCCTGTACCAAATGTTATATCATTTAAACAGATTCCTGTCCTGTTGTGAATCCCACAGAATATATCTGGGAAGAGCTTAAATAGTGAGTTTTGATACTGTGTTTTGGCAGGAAATGTATAGGGTCCCCTAGCTGTGTAGAAAGATAAGGTCTTAGAGTATCCTTCAGTTCTAAAGAAACCTTTAATGGGCCTACATTGACTAAAGTGTCTTTATTCTTATCTGTTGTTCCAGTGCTTTTGGTAATAAAGTGTATATTAATTAAATGTTTTTTTTATCCAAAATACACTGCAAACCTGCCCTTTGACATTATATGAAATGATTGGTATTTTGTGTTAAATGAGTAAATCCATTTAGCCCTCTACAGGTTCTCCCAGTCAATGTCTTGGTGAAGTTGACCAGAAAGATGATGGCGTTAATCAAGTGCTGTGGCATTGCCTGGTCAGCTGGTATTGTGTGCAAAACAATATAAAGCAGCTCAAAGACGTTTTGCAGCATCTAGTCCTCCTGCAAGAGGAGCTTCAGCAGAAAAACTGGTATGCAAGACATAACTGTTTCTACAGACAATGAATGGGTAGTGATCTTTTTAAGTATGTTCAATTCTAAGCATTACATTTTGCAATATAGTTGCAATATATTTGAGATTACACTTTTTTTTTCTGTTTTAATTTTGAGTTCACAAAATTAGAGGCAACAGAATTTTCTAGTTAGAATTGCCCCTATTTGGGACCACCAGTTCTCAATTAACTTATCTTAGTTTTGTAAGAATTGCACTATGAAGGAGGGATAAAAACCTTCCTGTTATATCATCCTTCAGTTCTGGCACTGATTCTCACAGCATCCTGACTGAGAACACCACAGAGTACCACTATGCCACAGGGGGTATAGTTGTTAGTTACGACAGCCTTCAACACTGAGTGATTTTCAACAGGTACTCTTTACTCATTATGATATTATCTTCATCTTTTCCTATCACGTTCATTCCTAACAGCAAATTATTTACAGCAAATGTACAGTTTATTATAGATATCTATGGATTATTTGAAATTATTTAATTTGATCAAATACTCAGATTTTTAAGATCTGCATATTTTCTTATAGATTCATGTTAAAATAGGAGCTCTGTCAATAGTAATCATGTTTGAATTATTCCACTCCCTCATTGTATCAGTCTTCCTTTATTCTTTCTATCCATATCTAGCCATCAGTTATTCACTACAAAGATTAAGACTCATCATTTCGGATCTTCCTGTTGGTTAGATTTATGGTGTATCTGAAGTTATTTTTCAATTCTAGGCACATAATATTTATACACAGGATAAGTGGCATAGTATACTGTATCTTGTAAATACTCAGAATTACATTATTATTTAAACCATAAATACTTTGGATCACAATCAGAACAACTTAGAAGTTTTGAACCTTCAGGTATTATCTATTAAAGCAGGTTTTGAACATTAATATTTGGTGCACAATGATCTACTCCTGATAAATGTTCTGTATATTCATTACCTCTTCAAGAATTAATTGCGCTGTCTAGTTCCTTTTCTGTGGGCATGGAGCCAAACGTTATTAACGTTGCTCTAGTTTTTGTACATAATAGCTTGATATTGATGAATGGTCTATATATTTTTATGTCTTTATCTTTAATATGATCTATTAAAATTAAACTTTACTCTTGGTCATAAAACTGTGAAAACTGTCAAAACTAACTTTGTTGTCCTTGTATATATAATAGAAGCCATAAATTGACAGTAGAGGTAAAATCATGAATTCATGTAAAATGATTTATTTTAAAGACAAGGATATGGAATGTATAGTATTGATTGATTACCTACAAAATACAAAACATTTAACTCAATTTGCATTACTGTTATTTGTTCCATCATAAACAGATCTCCACCAATTTGCAAACATTTGTTATTCTAACAATAAGGTTTTAAGTATAGTATATAAATATAATATGTTCAAGTGGGTAGCTGCGTCAGCATGCGTAGGCTGCAAAGGAACAAGTGATAGGTTTATTCCATGCTGAAAAGAGAAGAAAGGAGACACAACGTTTTGGCTGTGGAGCCTTTCTTCTCTTTTCAGCATGGAATAAACCTATCACTTGTTCCTAAATATAATATGTTTAAAACGTATGAGACTTTACATATGCAAGTTATTCAAATGATAAGCTTTTAAATGTATTCTTTTTTATTTTTATGAATGTCCCAGGCATTTCAAGGCATTTCCACATCATATCAAAAATTTTATATTCTCTGTGTATTGTGTGCACAAGACATGCACGCATTAGGTCACTGTTGTAGTTACCTTCATTTATAGCCCTGTTCAAAGTTCCATAGAGTGCTATAATGTAAAGTGTGCAATAATTATGACATTTACAAAGTAAATAGCTATAGATAGATAAACACCTTTGTAAATATGCTGTATCTCTGAGCAATTCACTGTCTCTCCATATGGTGATTTATCTACAAAAAGACCCAATAGGTCTTTTAGTTTTAAGAATGGAACAAAAATATAAAGTAAGTGCCTAAAGAATGAAACCATTTCATATCCTTCTTGTAAAACATATATTTATGTGTTCAAATAAAATGAGTCTTTGTTTATATCACAGTAAAACATTACCCTCTATTTGTCAGCTTTGTCTTGAAATCAATTTATGTTGTTATGTGCCTGATATTTTTATTGTTACGACTTAATAAGATTGTAAATTTCAGTGTGAATAAACTGGCAAACTGATGTTTGCATTTCTTGTAAGAAATCATGCACAGGTTTCAGGTTTCTCTCCTTGTATATGTTGACAGGGTAGATTCTGGGCTGGGCCTGGTGGTCCTGGGTGAGGCTGGTAAGTCAAGCCTGCTGTGCTTACAAGCTTTACTGGACCTTGCTGTAGATTGTGGGCAGGATGGAGACACTCAACAAAAGAAGGTAAAATTAATTAGCGTCAAGTGTTCACTCATCCAGTTTCTGCTGTGTTGTAATTGTGTTCTTTTATCAGACATAAATAAAAGAGACAGTGTAATCTTGGTATTTCATAGTAACAGCATAAGAAAGGGTATATTAAATCTATTACACTTGTCCAGATGCTAGAAGTGTATTGTTCCCATTATTACCATGCCCTATGATTTATTATTATTATTACACGCCCTACACACCCTATTATTTCTGCATTTCATTTTAAATCTGTAACTTGTTACTTGTAACTTTTGTGGTGTATGTTAATTTTATATTTAAATTTATGAATCCTAAATCCTTCTTTATAGGGAGCAGTATCATCAGCTGGCTTGTCTGCCTGGCCATGGCAATTGAAACACATCTACGTCAATGCGTTAGCCGATATCTGTCTGCATGGCAGCCATGCAGAGATACAGAAGACTGCTCTGGTTAGGAAACGGCAGCCTAAAGGGCAAAATGAAGGAGCATTGTTGTCAATTTTAGAATATGGCACTCTGTCTGATGGTATATGTAAGTATTTTAAGAAAAGATTATTATAAAGCTATATAAAAACATCTTTACACTAAAACTGCTTTTACAGGTGTATAAGAGAATCGGTCAGAAGAAGGCTTTGATAGAGATCTTTGGTCAAAACACCAAATGTGATTTCCACACAGTAGTGGAAGATTTTCAATTTCTCAAGAAAAGATCATTATAAAATATTAATAAATCAGGTTGTTGAACAGCACATTAACATGAGAAAGGTCATGTAGTGAATAGACTTGTAGTGTAGTTTGATCTTCTCATCTTCTCTACCATTCTTAAGCTTTTAAAATGCTTTTTCCATCAGTCTTTTCTGTTTTCCTAATATCACTTTCAAAGAACTGAGGAGGATATTTTAAACTATGCAGTTGGGTTTTAAGAAATTTCTTTTCATTTTACATTAGAAATACAATTAATCGATTCCACAAATACAGTTTATACTCCATAGACAAATTTAGTTAAAATTCCATTCCAGATTCTCACAAAATTAAAAGTTTCATATGTATTTCAAACATATGTTAATACATATGTGTATTTTTCTAAAGCAGTTAGAAAAATATAGTTTTCTAAACCATTGCGCATACCTTTAGAATATTATGATTTTCATTTTTATATTTAGATTTGCTAATTTTTTATCTGTTTATATCTTCTTTCCCTTCCCAATTTGAATTCAGCAGTGTATTGCTACCCTTGCTGCTACAACCCTCATGCTAACACAAAGGGAAAGACCATGCATTCTTTCCTTTAAAATGCACACTGTCAGAGCCATTGGCCATTTTTCACACTGAAATCCCCACAGAACCTGCAGTAGCATTAGCTTTGACTAGAGGAGTATGTGTGTCATTGAAAATACTATAATCTCACAGGGCCATGGGGAAACACCAATTTCTGGTAATGCCAAGGCCATCTAAAGTCCGTTTAACCTGGTACCACTCAGATGGCTCTGCACTAAGGCTGTAGAAGTCCTGCTAAATGACAGGCCAATGGCAGCTGACCAGATTGCTGATTCTGGAATCTGATTGAAACTGCACTCTTAAAGCTGTACCTTGGTTTAATCATTCTTATGATAAAAAAAACCTACTCTAAGTACTCTACTCTAAATATTCTATTATACAGCATTTTTTGTGTTTCAAAATGTAATCTTTTCCTGTTTTATTCTGCTCTTTACCTTTCCCAGGCCTTTCCCTTGAGATCTTGGCACACTTTACACATATATACAGTAAATCTCAAATGGTTTCAACATCTGTTTTATTGTCTGTAAAACATTCCAGTCTTGCTTTTAGACTGTAACTTTTTTGCTTCTCTTGCAGTTGTGATATAAATGAATAAACACACCAAACCTACTTTTCCTTCTTGTTCTATGCTAGTTAGTGAACAATAGTTGATTCTAAAATTTAAAAAATACAGCAAGTAAAGTTTTTTTAAAAAGTATTTAAATCCAATAAATTTCAAATGTATTTAAATCCAATCTCTCTCATCCTAGCATTAATCCCGCATCAACAGGGTCCGCTTGTCGGCACGCCCGGCTCCATTTGGTGGTTTGAACCAAATCTTTGAGCCGACGTTGCCATTAAATGTGACTGAGAATACTCCAACCGGCTCGTTGCTCCACCTGCCGTTGGAGTGGTGGGGGGGGGGGGGGGCTGGAGTACAAAGTAATGTAGCCAATTCATAGAGGGGGATTATTAGGAGGCATGGGAAATTTGGCCAGGACGCCGGGGTTACACCCCTACTCTTTTCGAGAAACACCCTGAGATTTTTAATGACCACAGAGAGACAGGACCTCGGTTTAACGTCTCTGCAGTTGTTTACAGTATAGTGTCCCCGTCACTATACTGGGGCATTAGGACCCACATGGACCGCAGGGTGAGCGCCCCCTGCTGGCCTCACTAACACCTTTTCCAGCAGCAACCTTAGTTTTTCCCAGGAGGTCTCCCATCCAGGTACTGACCAGGCTCACACCTGCTTAGCTTCAGTGGGTTTCCAATTGTAAGTTGCAGGGTGACATGGCTGCTGGCAACATGTATTTCAATCCAATATTTTACTTAATGAATTTTTAATCATAAATGCTGGAGATGGAAGGTACCAATACTCATAAAATACTATGTCAAGACCACTTTCATTAAATATTGTCTTTTGTCTGGTGTCTGCTGGAGATGGACTAGATCTTAGGCACTTTATGTTTATATCCAGCATGTCAGAGGAGAGTCTGTATGACCTGAATCAAGCGGGAGAGTTTTTTCTTATTTGAATTGATGTCTTATGGTATTGAAAAACAATCTAAGACAGCCTATGTGACCTATACATATAAAATACAAGTATACATACATTGATACCTGCTTCATCAGTCTTACTGGTGAATATAATTGCTTAAGGGAATGTAGTGATTTTATTACAGGTTTAAAGAGCCCACTGAAATTAAACCAACTGGTTATTTGTAATATTCACTGTAATGAATCCTGACAACTATTTGAAAGACCCTATACTATCTTAGTAGACATGCTGTGTCTACTTTTAGCAGATGAAGAGACGTGGTGCGCTCGGTATAGTGCTATCCATGCTGTGGTGAAAATTTGCCATGTACTACACGGGGATGTGGCTCGAGAAGGTCTAAGGAATGCTGCCTGGAAAGCTCTTCAAGAGCAGCTTGGAAAAGAGACAGATTTGCGAGTCCTGGAGGCCACAAGAGTAGCTGAGGTAAATGATAAATATCTTCTGTGCAACACAAAGTCTGATGGTTACACTTTGAATGGCTAATGTATAATTGCAGTAAAAACCTGTGCAATAGTTTAAAATGCTTCATACTGTGTTTATCCTACACAAGATAATGTACCTCAGCTGGGTACTGTATACAACATAAAATGCAGTGCTCCCAAGTATTATAACCATTATTTAGACACTATTTTCAAAGAAACTGAAGCCCAACTAATTTGCTTCTTTTTGATATTCATGCTGAGAAAGGACAGATTATGGTTAATGTTATTTTGTCACTTCAGTGCATTTCTGTAACTTAGCTATTAGCTTGTTTTTATCATTTTTTTGTATGAAAACAATTTTCTTTTAGAAATTGTTTTAGGATAAATGTTCAGAAATCACATATTTTATTTATTATTAAGTTTGGACAGAGAAAATGTGATCGTTAAAGTCGTGCACAAAATCTGCTTTGACATTTTTGTGGTATAATTGCAACCTTTGCTGTGTTTAGTATTAAAAATTTGCAAAATCGTAACAAGCACATTAAAATTCAACTCATGTATCGCAGGTGATTAACACTTAATTCATTCATTTCTTCTGTCTATGAATCAATTTTAACAAAAGATGCCACAATCAGATTCAACTTGCAAATCTACAAAACATCACGCTTTTGTAAAATTGAATGCAGTTTTCCCCTTACAAATTGGATCTTCAAAAAAAAGAAAAAGAATCTTGGTCTCTGTTTCTTTTCCATTGTGCTTTTGTTACTTTAGACCTACATTTTCTTTTCACAGATATCTAGTTTCCCTCTGTAATGGGTTCTGACAGTGCTGAAACTGCCAGCTCCAGAAAAAAAGGTCTGAGCACAGAATTTTGTTACGTGCCTTTTGTTAAAGGTTGCTGATTTTTCATGTAGCACCACCTTCTCATTTATTCTGTGCTGTGTAACCTGTGGAGATGGGTATAAGCGTTGCTGCTGTTTCCCATGAACACTTAATCTACCGTGCCTCTTTTAGGAACACTATTCAGTCATCCCATGGACTGTTACCAATCTGAAGTGACATATTCTGTGTACTTTCGGTATGTTCAAGAAACGTGACAGTGGGATATCATGGTAGTAATTTCAAGAGTGAAGAATAACATAATGAGTAATAATGTGGAATTAAAGACAGAAATATTAGGGCAGTCAAAGAATTAGAAATAACACTGTTATTTCTCATTCTTCTATTTAACTAATATATTAGAGCAGACATTCTATTTTGAAATGTAATTCTTTTATCAAATACTTTGTTGTAATCTGAGAATATTCCTTCTTGAGATCTTGCTTGGTCATCATTATATAGATTAGCATCTGTACTCATATATTATTAAATAATATCCCACACCATGCTTTTCAGCAAATAAACCAGATCTGCTAATTTATTTGTAGTTCATCTTTCTTCTTTTAATTTTAATTTCTTTTTAATATTTTGGCTGTGTGAATAGTTTTCCAGTTTATTTCTCAGCACTTGATTAACACACGTTTTGTTTATATTTGTATTTATTCTATCTGCACCAATGAATGGTGGTTCACAGTCATAATAGCTGGTATTTATTAGCAGAAAAAAAAGGTTTCATGCAAAACAACTTTTGCTATGCAACAGTATTTACCCTCTTCCAGTGATGTCCCATTTTGTTGAATTACATGTTATAGGTATACTTTTTTGTAAAATGAATACAGAAGGGTCTCAACATCTGCAAATTTAACATTCTCAAGTCTGCCTATTTGTTATTCAGTCTGGCTGATAGGTTTTTGTATAGAAGAAGAGTAGACCAGATTGAAACCGAGCCAAAGGTTGTTAAGCGCAACTTTCAATTTAGCTGCACGACATACTCGGATTATGAGACGAATCTAGTGAACGAGTGAGCCTCTCCCTGCCATCTATCCAAGTACCTGCTACCCACAATCTGTATCTCAGTGTGGTTTTGTTGTAACACTTGCTCGCGGTTCTGTGTTGGTTGTGTGGGGAATGACCTGGCTAGAGATTACTGTACAGGCTCACTGAAGTTTTAAGACTTAGACTTAAAATGTAATTTGGTCAGAAGTGGGTAGTGGGAAAGAGGCAAAGGTTGAAGTGGGTCGTGAAAAGATTGATTTAAAGTGTTTTTCCAAAGGGAGGAGCTGAAAAAGATTATAAACTAGATTAGTTTATAATAGTTTAAGATTAGTGGTCTCCATTAATCATGTAAGCACGATTGGAGCTACAGCTTATGTAAGCACGATTGGAGCTACAGCTTGTGTAAAGGGATGAATTGGAAGGGTTGTTCATAGCCTATTATTTTGAGGCTCTAGACAAGATCCTTTCCAGTTTTCATTTTGTATAGTCATTCCAATTCTCATATCAAACTATAATGGAAGCTGTCAAAATACTTTGAATTATGGCTATGTAAAACTGATGTTGCTAAAGTTGCTGGTTCGCGCTGAATTTCTTAAATTGTTTGAGAAAGTATGTCCTCTACCGTGTTTTCTTAACTACAGTATATGATCTGTATTGGTGCTCCATTTAAGATCGTCACTTATGTACAGTATGTTGCCAAGAATTTAAAGGAATTTGCAGTCACTATAGGATATTTGTTAATGATAGTGGGGAGTTTTATGTTCTGGACACATATAAAATCAATCATTATTTCCCTAGTTTGTGATGCATTGAGTAGAAGGCTATTATCAGAACACCAGGTCAATCAGTACTCCAGTCTGTCAACTGTCAGTTTGGAGCCTCATCATTATCAGAGATAAAGACAACAATAGTGGTATCATCTGCATATTTAAATATCCAAGCTAACCTGAGATATTAAGGTGTTTGTAAAAAGGGAACAATCCACGGAGGTAGGACACAGCCTTGGGGAGCACCAGTACTAAGAGTCAGAGGGCAAGATATCCCGTTATTCGCTTTGACAGTTTGTTGGTAACACGTCATAAATCTAGAATCCAATGACACATAGTAGAGATGATGTTCAAATCCAGAGATTTATTAAATAATTTATATGGGTCTACAGTGTTGAAGGCTGAACTATAATCCAAAAAAGGATACAAAATAGAAATTTTGCTTCTGTAAATGCAGGAGTGTACAGGTGAGAGCCAGGTTAACAGAGTCCTCAAGAGACCTGTCTGCCCAGTAGGCCAACTGGTGAGGAACCAGCAGGGGAGATATTCAAAGGCTTTCCTAGCAATTGATCTGTGCTCATTAAGGCAGGATATCTTTGAAGATTTAGGAATAGGAATTATAGTGGATACTCTGAAACTGTGAGGAGCTTTCTGAAGAAGAAGTGAAGTATTGTAAGTATTGGTGAACACAGGAGCCAGTTGAGTGGCACACTGTCTAAGGGCCACCGTTGACAGATTCTGGACCTGTGGCTTTTCTTTTCTTTATTTTTTTAATTGCTCTCACCGCTTCAATGTAGATGGAAGAGACGGTAAAGGAGGAAGTTAAGTTTCTCAAATTAAGTTTCTCAAAGTGAGCATAAAACTGATTAAATTTATCTGGGAGGCTGGAGCCATTGTCCAGTAGGGTGACAGGATTTTTTTATCCTGAATTTTTAGTCCTGAATTTGTTCTAGAATGATCTTGAGTTATCATTGGTTAATTGCTTTTCCAGCTTTTTTGTATAGTTGCTCTTTGCTTTACTCACTGGAGAGCACAGTTCATACTTTGCCGAAATATATTCAGTTCAGTCACCCTTGAGAAAAACCCTGTTCTGCCTATTACATAGGTCTTACAGTTCTTTTGAAAACGATTGCTTCTTATTGCCCTATGTCTTAATTGTTCTTGTGGAGATGCATACTGTACCTCTTTGCTGCAGTTAATGTAACTGTGTCACTATATTCATCCAGGGAGGTTAGAACAGAGCTAAATATGTCCCAATTTGTACATTCAAAAGACCCTCTCAGGCTCTCTATAGCAGGTCATTGTCCTGCTGAAAAGTCAAATTTTGTTCCAGTTTTAGCAGACTGAAGCAGGTTTTTCCTCAAGATTTGCCTGTGCTTTGCTCCATTCATTTTCCCACCTTCTTGACAAGCTTCCCAGTCCCTGATGAGAAGCAGGTGATATGCTGTGTTGGGTTTACGCCAAACATAATGCCTCGCATTTAGATCAAAATGTTCAATTTTTGTCTCATCTGACCACAGAAACGTTTGCCACATGTTTGCAGTATTACTTAAATGCTTTGTTGCAAACTCCATATGGGATTTTAAATCCATTATATAAATTGTATATTGGCTTTGTGTATTGACTGGGATATTGTTGACTCATGTACACCTTCTGCTATCTTAAGAATTGATTTAGCTAGTTCTTTAAAAGTTGCCATTGTCCTAATGGTGGGATCCACTTTCATCTTTGTCCGAATACTTAGTTTGGAAAGATCAAGGCAGTGCCTAGGGGGTAGAACACAAATTTCATTATTAATGATCGTGTTTACTGTATTCAAAGGGAGATTTAGTGTCTTTACAATTTTTCATAAACTTCTCCTGACCTGTGCTTTTTTTTTACAACTTTATCCATGAGTTTTTTTAAAAGTTCCTTAGTCTGCATGGTTACATTTTTGCTTGAAATTTACTACCTGACTGGGAGCCCTTACAGAAACAGCTGTTTTTATTTTAAATCATGTGAACCACTATTATTGCATATGGACAAAGGCCTTTTCAATCAGTTGTGTGGGTTATAAAAATTATTTGTGTATACAGATGCAGCCATTCAAAATGGGTGAGGTATTTCGCGGCATACCCCGGTGGGCGTGTCACAGTATCACGCAGTATCACGCGTGTCACGTGTGTCACGTGACTAACTATCCGGCGTCGCCTTGTAAAACCGCCAGGGGGAGCTTAACCTCTCATGTACAGCATTTGAGCCTTTAATTTTGAACAGTGTATTACAGCATGTTAATCATCAGTCATTAAAATGTTGGTATATATTATGAAAGCAAGATTGCTCAGTTGGACAGAAGTACACAACCTACCTTTATCAGAAATATTTATGCATCAAAGCCTTTACTGAAGATATTACTAATAGTATTGATAATGGATGACTTTGGACAAGCTGTATACTCAAAGTATAATTTCTTTAGCACATTTGTACAAGCACTTGGAATCTGTCCAAGCCATACTTTGTCAGGCATTTTGTTTTACTTCAACGGGGCATAAAAACTTCCTTGCTTTTAACAGGGCGTTTCATAATTTCTAGCTACGAAAATGATTTAAAATGCGACACCTATCATTCAACTAGAGCTTAAAATATCACAAGGAAAAATACACACCGGTATTCCATTTCTCCCTAAACATTGTAAGCTTCGAAGTCTTTAACTAACGTGATACCGGAGTCAACAAGCATACTTTTAGAATTTGATTAAAAGGGAATATAATATGGAATCGCGTATCTAAAGAATTTAATAACGGTATGATTATATCCGTGTACTGCGGCAGGACTGTGTAAGGCTGTTTCGCCTACCTGATCATGCGAGCTGTCTTGTAGCCTACTGGTCTAGGTGCGTGACTACCAGCTGGCAGGTTGTGTGTTCGAATCCAGCTGGTGTTGGACTTTTATTTTAACAAACATTTCTTCGAAAAACTAGGTAAGCGATATTATGGACAATCAATTGACTTTTATATTTCAAAATATCGCAACATGATCGATATTTGCGATATTTTGAATATATCTTCCCTTCTGACAGCGGTTCCTGCTTCTATTGTGTGTGTGTGTGCAACAGTAAATTTTTATAGAGAAATGGAGGCTGGACAGTATGCGTTACAATATAAACATTTATATTGATTTAAATCGTGTTCTGATTTAAATCGCAAACGCGTGTTTAATTATGTGTTTTTTAATCATGATCAGGCTAATGCATTTCTACATTTTCTGTATGAACCAGCTTAGAGGTTCATACAGAAAGACAGCTTGCGTTTAAATTGAGTGTAAGGTAATTTATGCTTCTAAAGTCATGGTCAGTATTGTTGTACTGTGCTGTACTGTGTCACATTATTTTATAGCGTTTTTATTGCGTTATTAAATCCGGTGGCGCTGTGTTAGTTTCCTGACTCACATTATTTAAACTGCGACACTGATCATTCATCTCTAAATAAACTTTATTTTATATAGCGTTTTAAGCAAATAGGTAATTAGATTGCTCATAAACCTAATCGCTTTCTACATAAACACAGCGTGACTGCTCTCTGAAAATGCTTTTCCTTTATTTTTAAAGTAGGCTCAGATTTCAACTATAGATCGTATTATTATAAACTTTCTTGGAAAAAATGTATTTTATGTAAACCATGTTTGCTATTAATCCATTTAGGGCTAAAATACGTTCATTGTCTTCTAATCGAGTCGAGTTGACATTGGAAGCCTGCCACACCCGGACCGTTAAACCAACGCATTAGCACGTCAAAGCCCATTGAGCCAGTATTGGCTTTAGTATCCCCCCCTTCTCCCCTCAATTCAATTCAGTTCAAGGTGTTTTATTTGCATGACAGATGGGTACAAGCAGTGTTGGGTACTGTATGTATATTGTAACGCTTACGGCAGACAGGCACTGTGTAGGAGCCGACGCACCAGAGCAGCGCCTGCAATTTTTATATTTATAACTTAGTTTTTAAAATTAGTCAAGCAATACGAAGCATCTCCTTTTACTTAGTGCCTGAGCATACTGCAACGCGTGTGAAGCCCATAAACGATATTAATTTTGGAACTTAAACATACAGTATATGGCTGGTCTCGGTACTTTAAAGAAAACATACACACCAGTATTCCATTTCTCCCTAAACATTTTAAGCATCGAAGTCTTTAACTAACGCGATACCGGAGTCAACAAGCATACTTTTAGAATTTGATTAAAAGGGAATATAATATGGAATCGCGTATCTAAAGAATTTAATAACGATATAATTATATTCATGTTGCAAAAGAACTGCAACGGACATAAAAACTCCCTTGCATGGTTTCATTACGACCAGAATCGGTCTTGAGATATTTTTAACTTGATTTACAGTATTTGAGAGGTATGTCTTAACACTGATACTACAGTGCTTAAGTACTCCTCACGTATATGTTTCTAGGTTTATATTGTGCATTTCATACGGTCAAATTACTTTTGAGCAATAAGAAGCGAGAAACGGTATGCGTTTTACTTTCGTTTTGTGCTGGGACCCGTGGATTGATTAGAGATATCAAGTACATACAAGTCATTTTTTAAATGTTGTAGTTCGTCTTGAAAAAATGTTACGAGTACATCATCTATCAACAATTACACAGGTTCTGTTTCCATATTGCGGATTTTGGTTACGTAATATTATTTTCTAGATTTCACGTTGTGAATATGATGGGATGTCTGATGGGATGTTCCTAAAAATCCATCCTCTGTAAAACGTCTTCTCTAGTTGTCCTGCATATGTATTCGCTAATGAAGCTGTGTGTTCTGAGCCTAGCCAGCTTAGAGGGCTAAAGACAGCTTGTGTTTAAATTGAGTGTAAGGCAATTTATGCTTCTAAAGTCATGGTCAGCATTTATCTTTGTACTGTGTTGTAAACTTGTTCTGTGCCAATCACAAACTCGTTTTCAATAAAATTATTTTATTAATTCAGCAGTTTGTGAGAGGGACATCCAGCAGGGAGACACACACACCGGTTTTCATTGACAACATTGTTTTTTTTTCAATTCCTCTTGTCTAACAGGAATGTTTTGTTTGTGGACAGACTGTTAGACAAGAGGAAAAGACCGCCTCCTCCTACGAAGCATTTCGTTGATCCGATCACGAATTCTTTTCCAGTCGTACGCAGCAAGGGTTGAGAATCTCCGATTCACCATCGTACTAATGGTTTCCCGGAGATTGGGTTAAAAAAAAACAAAAATATATGATATATATGACTTATATGATAGTCAGACTTAATGTATATTTGAACAATGAAAATATATTTTTACAAGATTTTACATTAAGCACTTAAAATTAATATGGTTAATAATAGTAAACTGTAACATGCTGTAACAAGATCGGTTACAAGAAGAAAATGCTTTCAGAGAAAATGTTTCAACCAAACCTGTTCCCACACACCCCGCCCCCACTACCATTAGAATATACACAAACATTTTAGCGTTTCATTCTGAGCAGAAGACCCTCACACCTGAAGAGTGCTGGCTGTGACGAATCAAACCGGTTTTACAGGTTTCAATCACAGACCATGTGACATGGGACTCAGTAAACTACGGTAACACCGTATTTGATAACGCTTTAAAAACGCTATAAAATAATGTGACTTGGCACAGAACAAGTTTACAACACAGTACAAAGATAAATGCTGACCATGACTTTAGAAGCATAAATTGCCTTACACTCAATTTAAACACAAGCTGTCTTTAGCCCTCTAAGCTGGCTAGGCTCAGAACACACAGCTTCATTAGCGAATACATATGCAGGACAACTAGAGAAGATGTTTTACAGAGGATGGATTTTTAGGAACATCCCATCAGACATCCCATCATATTCACAACGTGAAATCTAGAAAATAATATTACGTAACCAAAATCCGCAATATGGAAACAGAACCTGTGTAATTGTTGATAGATGATGTACTCGTAACATTTTTTCAAGACGAACTACAACATTTAAAAAATGACTTGTATGTACTTGATATCTCTAATCAATCCACGGGTCCCAGCACAAAACGAAAGTAAAACGCATACCGTTTCTCGCTTCTTATTGCTCAAAAGTAATTTGACCGTATGAAATGCATAATATAAACCTAGAAACATATACGTGAGCACTACTTAAGCACTGTAGTATCGGTGTTAAGACATACCTCTCAAATACTGTAAATCAAGTTAAAAATATCTCAAGACCGATTCTGGTCGTAATGAAACCATGCAAGGGAGTTTTTATGTCCGTTGCAGTTCTTTTGCAACATGAATATAATTATATCGTTATTAAATTCTTTAGATACGCGATTCCATATTATATTCCCTTTTAATCAAATTCTAAAAGTATGCTTGTTGACTCCAGTATCACGTTAGTTAAAGACTTCGAAGCTTACAATGTTTAGGGAGAAATGGAATACCGGTGTGTATTTTTTTCTTTAAAGTACCGAGACCAGCCATATACTGTATGTTTATGTTAAGATTTCCCTTCAGTGGTAAAATTAGATATGAATATTCAATACTTAAACGGGCACAGTTAAGACATTAAATATACATATACATATTGTATACAGTACAGTTTGCATACGGTAATATGTTTATGTTACGCGATTAAAAAATAAATAAATAAAACTGGAAGGTCCAGCACCACCATTATGTTTATATGGTTGTTTTTGTTGGTTGGTTGTTATTATGGTTATTAATAATATGATCTATAGTTGAAATCTGAGCCTAAATAAAAAGAAAAAGCAAGTGATTAGGTTTATGAGCAATCTAATTACTTATTCGTTTAAAACGCTATATAAAATAAAGTTTATTATTAATTTGCTGGACAGAGCGGTGAACATTATTATGCATAAGACAAAGATAACGATCCTGATCAGTTTAGAAATCTGTGTACGCTGTAAGGTTTTTACTTCTTAAACTTTTAAAATACACGTTTTGAATAGAAAGAATTCCTCTTCCTGGTAGTGTGTATAGCACGCCAGCACGTCTTTTTTCTCCAATCAGAGGGGTGTCAGATGGTGTCATCCAATCACCATTCTGCGTTGGGTAGCAACGGGTGACTGTTCTCAGGCGGAAGATGTAAACAGCTTAATGTTCGTGTTAAATATTTTTTTTTAATTCAATTAAACGGGCACAGTTAAGACATCAAATATACATATACATATACATACTGTATACAGTACAGTTTGCATACGCTAATATGTTTATGTTACGCGATTAAAAAATAAATAAATAAAAATGAAAAGTCCAACACCAGCTGGATTCGAACACACAACCTGCCAGCTGGTAGTCACGCACCTAGACCAGTAGGCTACAAGACAGCTCGCATGATCAGGTAGGCAAAACAGCCTTACACAGTCCTGCCGCAGTACACGGATATAATCATACCGTTATTAAATTCTTTAGATACGCGATTCCATATTATATTCCCTTTTAATCAAATTCTAAAAGTATGCTTGTTGACTCCGGTATCACGTTAGTTAAAGACTTCGAAGCTTACAATGTTTAGGGAGAAATGGAATACTGGTGTGTATTTTTTTCTTTAAAGTACCAAGACCAGCCATATACTGTATGTTTACATACTTTGTAACACTTTGAATGGCTGCATCTGTACCTAAACTAATTTAGGTTTGGAGTTGCAAATAGATTGAATACTTATGCAATCAACATTTTAGGTTTTGGATTTTCTGTGGGATTTTTGCTGACATTTATCTTCTTCCAACAGTAAAAGTGTTAGGTTTTAGCATTCAAGTTTTGATTTAAAATATTGGGGCAACCTTGTTGTGAAAGATGCTATATAAAAATATATTGAATTGAATTTAATGTATGTAGTCTCTGAGGTAAATACTCAATGCTTCATAACATTTCTAAACTGTAAACAAATCCAAAACACTTGCATTAAGACATAATGCATATATTTACATGACTGCAATGATATAAAATAATGTGCAGAGGTAAGGTACTAAAATAACTCAGGGTTGATTATGCAGTGTTTCTGAAAATGAAAAAAATATTTTTGTACACTCTCTGAGTTCTGATAAGCTTATTTTTAATGCTTTTTATTTGTTTTAATCACTACAGAATTTAATTTCACGTAGGAGACAGAGTGATGCAAGGACACTGATTTTACTTCAGAGATCATTCACAAGTGATTCCAGAGGAGCTTATTAGATAGACTGAGCATGTCCTTCAACATTAGTACAATGTGTAGAGGATGGCATGTATTTGTTGTTCATATTTTCAGTTGTTTTTAATTGAAAGAGTCACTGTATGTCTTAGCTTGAGGTTGAATTGTTTCAGATTTTGATAGACTCTGAAGAAGGCAGTGAAAATATCTGCACTTTTTAGATTTAGATTCAAAATGTTCTATGAGCAATCAAATTGATAATAGAAAATTCTGTCAGTGTAAATAGAAATATTTTAACCAATTTTTAAAACAAATTTCTGCATGTTTTTTGGTTCTGAAAGATTCAGTGATAGAAAAGTTGTTAACATTAGCTTTATAGTAAAACAACTAACTTTCCTTGCTATTTCAGGAATTTTCATTTTAGAAAATAGCAACCTAATTTTCTTTTATGAAAAGATAGCTGCTTAAGCTATTAAATTACAATGTCAAAATGACTCGTTTCATTTGTTATTGCTTGATGTTTGCTGCGGTTGTCTAGGGAGAAAATACAATTATAGTGCACATTAGTACACTTGGTCAAGAATGAGAACAGTCAGGAAAGCCCTATGGGAAAGTAAAGCCTTTATTTAAAATAAGGCATTCACATAGGGCCACTTTGCCTTGATATACCAGTGCCATCAGCCATCACTGGAGAAGTCATAGAATCTATTAAACTTGGTTAAGGGACATCCTCTTCTAATAAAATGTCAGAAAAAGCAATTTATCTTCTCTCTTGTCGCTGTTATAATGTGGATTTGAGAGGTGTGACTAATGACCACAATTAGGAGTTTGCATATTTTAAGATTGTTTTAATTTTCAAATAGTGGTGAGATGTTTCACAGCTGCATACTCTAGTATCTAAGGGCAATAGAATTAATGGGTTTTTTTGAGAAGCTGTAAATTAATTGTTAAGTAAACTTTTCCACGTCAGGGATACCACTTAGTCCACACAAATTTGACTATAAATAATTTCAAGCCTGTTTCACCACAGTAGAATATCTTGTTTTTATTCAAAAGGTGTTTATACTGATATTTAAAACCAGACGATCTGGCAGGAGTTAGGAAAATTTGGGGAGGACTGTAAATTTCTCTGTCTAGGCTTAATTCCAATTGTATTTCTGTACAAGATGCCTGTTTTTCTAAGCAAATGTTGTGAATGTTGTGAGCATTTGCAGCACCAAAATAATCTGATGTTCATGCACTTTTTCTTGTCCCTTCACATTAGCAACTCATCATTTTCTTGAGATATTAACTCTCATGTAGATTCCAATCTTTTTTAGACACTTTTATAAATGTGATTGATTCCATTTCCTGCCCTCCTTACCTGTCATGTTGCACCAGAAAATCTTTGTCTAGCTCTTCTTCAGGTCTTCATCGCAAATAGGTCTTATTGTATTTACCAAATTAAATTAAGGTAGACATTTAGGGAGCCCACTTTGTCCAAGTGTAAAGTGGCATTTAGCTTGGACATTGGGGTTAATATGTCTTCTCCTTTGAACAGAGCTAAGGGATCTTTAATGATCAAGAAGTGGGAGCCTCAGTTTAATGGCATTGTCTAGTGCAGCTTAAAAAATCATCAGGAATCAGTAAATTGTTGATGAATGCCTTTAGTTATAATTTATTACATGCCACGAGGGGATTAAGTATTAAGGACTACTTCATGGATTCGTCTATAGCCACTGAGCTCTGTTTTCATCACACAGTTCAATTACTCATCTGTTTTTTATATGGACTAGACAGGAGAATTAAAAAAAACAGTTGGCCTCATACAGTAAACCCTTCTTTGAGTGGGAGGAATGAATAGACAGAGACCTGTATTACATTCAATCTCTGCCTCCAACAAGAAAATAAACATTATTGTGTGTGCCATCTTTTACAAGCTGGATATGCAGCACTTTCCCGCTTCTCCTTGAAAGACAGTCCTCCAATTTGTAACTACTTTAATTAAAGAAACAATCATGTGTCGGGAAAACAGCCTTTCCTTCAGTTAAAATACTGTATTTGTCTTTGCAGAGACTTTTGTTTCCAGAAAATTGTTATACTGTAGTTCTGAGTGTCTTTTTTTTTTCTATTTTGACTCATTTACTTCCAGGCTGAAGTCAATAGCCCAAAAAATCCTTTCTCTAATGTGGATTTGAAAACTCCATCAAGTTTTCTTGGGAATGATTCTTTCCAGTTCATTAGCTTGAGAGTGGCAGCCACACTTTCGCAGCTTTACATCCCTCCTATTCCTCTAAAGCTCCCACTTTCAAGATGGGCAAAGAAGGAGATATCTACACCCCGGGCATGTCGTCCTAAGCAGCAACCTGTGAAAAACAAGGCACCTCAACTAACACTCAGGTACACTTTCATTTACTTGTTGGTACTTCTCTTCTGGGTTAAGGCAGGCTTCCTATTATCTCCTCTGCTCTTTGTATTAGCTATGGAGCTCTTAGCCTGAGCTTTATGTCAGGATAGGGCAGTTAAAGGGATATCAGTGCCTGGGGGTGGGAGTAAAGAGGTAAGGATATCCCTGTGTATGGATTATATCACACTTCTCTCTGACAAATTTTCAGTAAATAGGGCTTTGCAGTACTGTGATTTGTTCTCTTTGGCTTATAAAAGTAAAATGAAATCAAAGAACACGATCTTTTATCAGAATTGGAGGAAGTCAAAATTAGTCTTTGACTACAAGAGAACAGAATTAAGATCCTGGGAGTGTACTTCAGAGAAAGGTCAGGAAGCAGAACAAATTGCCAATTCTAGCAGGGAAACCTATGCAGTGAAATGATCAAGATTTCACTCTGACGGGAAAGGTGCTGGTTATTAAAGTTGAACTCCTCTAGGGAATTGTGTAACGTTCACAAAGACTTAGCATGCAATATAGTGTAGAGTTCACCAGTGTTAACGAGTACAAACCTTCTTGTGCTGTGGAGGCCTCACTCCCAGCCCTTCCTTTGTTAGAATCGGCTGCTGTGAAGAAGAGACTCTAACCCATCTCTTGTGGGCTTGCCATTTTGCTAAGGGTTTCTGAGACTATTTTTACTTTGCTTAACTTTTCCCTGACTGCTGTTTCATTATATACTGTATGGCATCTCTCTGACAGGATTTAGACCATAGTGAATAGTGGAAAGAAGACCCTCCGTAGGGCCAGGGGGTGTTCAAAGGCACCCAAATTCCAGTCAAGGGTGCGGGTAGTCTGGCCCTGTTCGTTATTGAAGATTTTTTTTACCTGAGAGTTCTGTGGAGACTAGGGAAGGGGAAGCAGAAAATCTGTAGAAAACAGAGAGTGAATGATTGCATCTCAAAACTTTGGGATACTGATAGAGAATGTATGGAAAAAAGTCATTTTTGTCGATAACAACAAAAGGAATATTATATTTAAGAATAATATATTTTTAAACATGATTACTGTTTAAACTGAGCAAAATTTATTTTTCTTTTGGTTTTTTATTCTTATCTTCATTTGTGCATTATATACAGTATAAGGCATATATTTTGTGTTTATTCTGTATATATTTGTGACAACAAAATAAAGTTCTTCAAAATGAGTTGAACACTGAAGACCCCTGCTTTATGCTATTAACTTACATTCATATAAACACCATTAGAAATATTCTTCAAATATGGTAAAATGGATTCAGATTGAATAGGCTAGTCATAGTATTTTGTATTTTTATCCATCTTCTTATTCTACTTTCCTGTAGTAACTGTCTGAGTAATGTTCTTCTTGAAAGCAATCTGTTGGGTACAATCAACGTTTAATGGGTGCTTTAAATACAAGTAAGTATTAAAATATTCAATTTGTAGTGTAACTCATGTCAATTAAAGTAATTAGGCTGTCTCTTTTAGCAGAATTTAAACTGAAGTACCCACAAGAACCTTTTATTTGCTATCAAATGTAAAAAATCACCAAAGACTTTTCAATTGATTTAACCACTAAAATCACTCATTTGAAGTGCAAATTCAGTTTTATTGTTCAGACAGTGGTGTTTCAAGCCTAGGCTAATTTGTTAAATAACAGATAATGGGATTCACCAAATTGCAATAGATAACTGGACATGCACCACTGAAGTTGATTAGGCTTGAGTCAGACATCCTCAACATGTCATGCAATAGCAACACCTGGGACTAGGTGTAGTACATCTGAGTTTGCAACAATGTCTTTAAAAGACACTTTGAGAAACTAGAAAAATTTAACTTGAAGGCACCAAATCATTCTAACTGAAAGACACAGGGTGTCAATACTTATCTTAAAACTTTACAAGAGGTTTCATTTCAAACTACAGTAATACATGAGATGTTGACTCAAAATCCTGTTAATTACCTACTACATAAACATTCCCAAATGTCTCCAGAAGAACATTTAATCCATCCGGCCATTTTCTAACCTCTTCATCCAATCCAGGATCGTGAGGAATCCAAAACAATGGGCATAAGGCAGGAAAATAATATTTAATTCTAAATTAAATGATGTGAATTCTTTTGCAGATTCATGTATTCATTTTTTTTATTATTATAGACAAGAAATTCTGCTGGCTGAGGCTTCTTATGAACCATCTATTGACTTTAACACGAGGACAGAATTACACTTGATGGACATTGTAAAAGATCAGGTAAATGTTTTAGAATACAAATGAGATTTGCTTAATATAAGTAAATTTAGTAGGATAAGTACATGTTCACAGTTCACAGTTCACAGTCTGAATTGAAATATCCAATGCAAACTTCAGATACTGCACCTCTAGTCATTTAAACTAAATCTATTCATGATTTCACATACAGTAGTTGTAATCATTAGGTTCTCAAATAAATAACAAAATTCACATTCGATATCAACATGTTAGAAGTCTGAGCGCTTGGTGGATGGAAAGGTATTTTTACTATGTTTGCCTTATATCTACCTTCAATGTCATTTGTTTTATACAAACTCAGGACTGTTAGAGTTTCTGCTGATGTGCTTCATCATAATGTCCTTCCTTTAAAGTCTCCCTTTTAGACTTTCAGGCATCTACAAATCGTAATCCTGCATGTGGTTGCACTTTCTGCCAAATTATATTGTAAAGGTTTGATTTTCTGGGCATCCCAAGTGGCTCAACCAGTAAAGGCTTTGGTTTGGAATTCAGTTGAACTCTGATCTTGCCAATTCGAGCCTGGGTCATGTCAATAGGTGACTGTGACCAGGATTCCTCAAACAATACACAATCTGAAGAGAGCCACTGAGGTAAGGCATGTATTAGCTGGTTTGGAACTGGAGGCAAAATGGTAACTCCAGTGACCTGTCAAAGGCCTGCAAGTTTGGCTTGCAGTGAGATCAGTCAGGTGCACTTCTAATTGATGTAATTTCTCCTGTGAGGCACCATGGAGTAGTGCATCAAAAGATGAATGGCTCTGACAGCTATTCAGGGCATATAAGCTGGGTATTACTAAAATGTGTTTTGTCCCTGTTTTTTCTTAGAACTATCAACATGTATTGAGATAAACACTTTCCACTCAGAAGCATATTTTGGCAGAATTATTTAAAGTATTTTACTTTCACATTCTACAAACATTTTTCTTATTTAATGGAAAAATTAAAAACAGATTTTAAACAAAGTTCAGGAAGAGGTAAAAACCTAATCATGTCCACTTTCTCCTGCCTGCATATACTTTTTTTTCTCACTTGCACATTTCATTTCACTCGATACCATTATGTGTTTCTGTCCAGCTCCTCACTGTTCTTTTCTTCTTCCACTTGTTTGACGGAATCAAATTCCTACTTCCCTCCATCTCAGAAAGTCACAAAGCTGCAGGCCTGCTTGGAAGCTGAATTTCTACTGGAATTCACTCCTCCGCAGGACTCTAGCTGCCATCCACTATCACCTCTACCCAGCTTCATGCTCTTCTTATCCATTTATCCATGTCCCTCATCTGCATTTTGTGATCTATATTGTACAGTATATTCTGGGGGAACTCTCCAGAGACGACGCAATGCTGATGCTGAATCTCCCTGCTCAGTAGTCATTTTCCAGTAACCCTTTCATCACCCTCATTCAAAACCATACTCTTAGGAACATCACACATAGTGCTCTCCACTCCAATTGATTGTCTTGGACTCGATACTAATAATAATTGCTTACACTTATATAGCGCTTTTCTGAACACTCCACTCAAACTGCTTTACAGTAATGGGGACTCACCTCCACCACCAATGTGCAGCATTCTCCTGGATGATGCGACAGCAGCCATTGTGCGCCAGAATGCTCACCACACATCAGCTCATCAGCTGGTGGGGAGGAGAGCAGAGTAATGAAGCCAATTCGTTAGATGGGGATTATTAGGAGGCCATGATTGGTAAGGGCCAATGGGAATTTTGGCCAGGATGCCGGGGTTACACTCCTACTCCTTTCGAGAAACGCCCTGGGATTTTTAATGACCACAGAGAGTCAGGACCTCGGTTTTATGTCTAATTTGAAGGATGGCGCCTTTTTACAGTAGTGTCCCTGTCACTATACTGGGGCATTAGGACCCACATGGACTGCAGTGTAAGCACCCCCTTCTGGCCCCACTAACACCTTCCAGCAGCAACCTTAGTTTTTCCCACAAGGTCTCTCATCCATGTACTGACCAGGATCACACCCACTTCAGTGGGTTGCCAGCTGTGAGTTGCAGAGTGATATAGCTGCTGGCCAATCATTTATTAATTCTCTCTGCTACCTACTTTATATTCTGTTTTAATCTTTTTAATCTTATCTAATTTTTAATAAAATACATTACATATTATATATTTTTTTATTTTGGTTCGACCTTTGATTTTTTTTAAATTACAGTATGCATCTCCAATTCACATACACTATATTGATACATTGCAAAAATGTTATTGTCCTGGTTTGCTTCATTCTATTAAGAGCTTTAATTACATTGTACTTTAATTAGTACTGTTGTATATTAAAACACTTCATCATTTATTTACTGCAGTGGAAAGAAATATGCTGAGAAAGACAGTTTTCCCTAATCCTTTCATTTGTAATTAATAAGAGAACATCAGAGTTTACTGTAAAATATAAAAATCAAGAAAAAACACAAACCATATTTTGAATTGGTTATTGGAATGCTTTTTGCATAATTGTCTTCATCTAGTACTGTTTTCACTAGCTTAAAATTTCAAGTAATAAAACAACAAACTGATAACTGTAGTCTCAGCCTGAGGTTTCAGAAAGCTGTTATTGGGTTCATTAGAAATAATTTTCATATACAAGTCAGAAGACACATCAATTTCATCTTTTTTTTTCAAAATTGCAAAATGAAAAACCTTAATTACATTTACTCTGTATGCTTTTCAGCACTTTAAAATGCCATCTACTGTTATGTGTGTCCTGTGTCAGTTTCCCTAATTTCATTTTAGATATTGTGTTTTTACATTTTCTTGAGTTAAATGTTATTTATAAACATTGAATACAAATGGCCCTTTCCCCAAAGGAACTTTTTAGAGTAGCCTAGTGATACTTAAATCAATGTGTCTCTTCTAGTCACAAACAGCAGACAACACAATACTGATTTCCACCCTAATTTTCATTAGGAATTAGAAATAAGAAATTTGCAACTTATTGCATTTAAGTTTTTTTTATTATTCATGTACCCACAATATCTTTTAGGCCTATCACTATGTACTGTATGTCTATTTAATGATACCAATGTATCAGTTTGATAAGTATGAAAAAGGATGCTTAGAAAGATCTTCATTCATTCCAATTTCTAAGACCAGAAAGTAGTGCGGACAAGATATCTTAGGAAAGCCACATTAGTCAGTCACCCAGCAAAGGTACTTGTTTGGAGGATTGGTTAAGTCCTATCATCAAACCTTCGTGTCTTCAGCCATCTGTGAGCAGCTTTTGCCAAAGAGAAGTATCCAACTGGGCAAATGCTGACAGGATGACAGGCTTGAATCACCCAGTGAGTCCTCAACTTGCAGCTCACCAGTGACCACCTTGACTCACTAAGAGTGTGAGTGTGCAGTAGCATAAATCACACACAGGTGGAGAAATTGCAGGGCCTTCAACAACTTCATGCTGGAGCAAGAGCTTTAATTGTACCTGACCTGTTTAATAACTAGCCATTCCAAACCAAAGCTGCGTATAAAAAGGATAAAGAACTTTACAAAATTGTGAAAAAATCTGTATCCTAAAGATACCATTTCTACATCAACTGGAATCATTCAAATTTTGTACTTATCAGTATGGTCCCCTAATTTCAACACATTCCTTATGTTTTTAAGCTTTCTGGATATTTTAAAAAAGATCCCTTGTTGTTTCATAAATTATCCTTATTATTTGACATGAAAGAGAATCTTGCAGTCATTTTTTTACCAGTTTCATGCATATGTTTTGGGTTACTCATTGAATGGTTAAATCTCTGATAGTAATGGGACTAGACCCAATGTTAACCATAAAAGGATAATTCACACGTGTGAAGCAGATGTCTGTTTATGCCTATTATATCAGTATCTCACTGCTAAAATGTATTAAAATCAATACCTGGTTTTAATCTTTTTATCAAAGTGATCTGTTCTGTACACATCTATAAAAGCAAAAATGTGTGCCAAAATAAAGGAGGGAGAAGGACGTGCCTTTTTTTCATTTTTCAATGCAGTAATGAGTCATTGGCAGCTCTTAACGGTTTCCAATTTGAACAGAATCACACAGCGATTCTCGAGAATTAGATAAAAATATATATTTGGCATCATGCAGAACAACTATTGCAGCAAGATTGTATCTTTATTGACAAAAGACAGGGTGCGGCTCAGAATATATACTGTACTCCCAAATTATTTAAATTCATAGTACATGTCATAAAACATTTTTCCTTTGTATGCTTCTGCCTTGTTTTAGTGGGGAAAAGAATTACAGATGAAACTAAAGGAAGAGGAGGAAAATGAAAATAAACAATTGCAGGAAAAGGAAAGGCAAGCAGAGGAACATTTCAAGGAGATAATGAGGAAGCGGGAAGAGAAATTGAACAAGAAAACAAAGCCCTATGAACTTCCAGGAATTGAGAAGCCAGCTAATGTCAATTTCTGAAAAATAAAAGAAAAGAAGAAATAAAACCAGTGTATTACAGCTTATGTGCAACTGTTGAAGTACTTGCTTGTAATGTCACTCACATACTAAAAGAAAAATTGATTTTTATAATCTTTTTCGAGCACCGAAGAAAAATTAGCAGACCTGATAAAGTAACAATTGTGTTAGAATCATTTAAGATGTCTTCTTGTAAAAAGAAAAACAAAACATTAATTATTTTTTAATTAATGTGCGGGGATATCATGACCTTCATTCTTGTATTGTAATATATATTTAAACATTATATATTTAATTAGCAGAGACTTTTAAAAAGTTTTTTTTAGTGATTGGAAATTTATTATGTCCTCAATAAGATTATCCAAAATATTTTTAACTATCTTTGTACAATCACATTTTCTGCTGGCCTAGTAAATAAAATAGTATATCAAATCTTTTTGCTAAGGTAGATTATTGTTATAAATTCATCCATAATGGTAGCAGCTTTTTCTAAGCATTGTACTACATTATACAATGTTTTGAAAAGTACACGTTACACATGACACTGTTGAATATGGAGAAATTACCATATTTGAAAATATAATTTCTGAAAATATAATTTGGAACTACACTACATTCCATATGTTATTTTCAAACACGAATACTTAAATATTGTATTGTTTACAAAACTATGTAAGACATTTGCGTCAAATATTAACAGGTGTTGTCTGATAGAGAATAATAAAAAGCTTTTGCAAAAGGTTAAATGTGATGTATGATTTTGATTTCCATATTGATGAGTTAGGTGCTGTCTTAAGTATAAAGTATTGTAGATTTAAGACATGTTTGCATTTTCCTTCTAGTACTTAATTACATAAATCTATAACACTGATATCAGGTCCTTAGATCTCCTAGCTCTCCTTTTGACACTGCTAACCATGACATCTTACTTTCTCATCTTATGACTGGAATCTGTTTGGAATCCAAGACATATGCTTGAACACTGGTATTAAAGCTGGAACCACTGTATGGATAAATCTGCATATTTGGCAGATTTATACCATTCCTCCGTCCATTTTCTAGCTCATTTTCTAATTCATGGTTGCGAGGGAGTAGATACAAACTCCACGTAGATAGTACCCCAGGTCTGGAATTGAACCCAGGGCCCTAGCACTGCCAGGCAGCAAAGCTACAAATGCACTAGGGTAAGACTAGAGATGTTAGAATACACCACCCACCTTAGCAACAAGGATGGAATTGGACACCAAAGGAGGCTGTGCAGTAGGAAAAGTCAGCCTTCAGGCATGAGAACATTGTGGGACAAGTACAGCAGGGAAAAGGAGGCTTAGGCCAAAGCACAAGAAGATCCACACGGCACAAGTCAGCATCTTTGCACCTGCAGAGACGAAGTGCGCCTTCAGGAGGTGGCCTCCAGATCTGCCAAGGCTCACCATCTCCAAGGGATTGTACCATCATTTCCAATGTATTTCTAGTTTCAATCGTAGCAATTGTACAGTAGCATATGTTTCGGCTTGTTCTGTGATTCTGTAATTTTTATCTGGGTAAGTTCTGTACTTTCATCTGGAGACTGTCTCTCACTTTGGTCACTGATTAGGTACTTCATAGGCTAAATTGATTTTCTTTCCACTTAAGTGGCATTTCTAAATAGGGTTTACTATATGCAGACCATTTTGTCTTTTATTCCTGTTTTATGAATGATCACCCCTCTGATATGGAGTTGGTAAATGAGAATGATATATAAATATATAGCTATACAATAAAGGAAATAATTATGGAAATAAAAAATCACAGTAAATGATGTAATGATTTTCTCTGCCTCAGTATACTACTGTATGTCAACATGACTTTAAGGAGCATTTATGCACAAAAAGAGACTTTATCATGTTATTGCATTTTATACATATTTTCTTGCTAACAATTATTTGAAATGTTGCATAGAAATCTAAGCTTCTTGTAAATATCCCCAGGCAAGATCTGCATATCTGCTTGACCAGTGACCTTGTTGAATGGTTCTATAACAGTTCTATTGGATTTATGTACCAATTGTGATCAAAACAAATTCTTATGAGAATTCTCATATGAAGGTTTTACAGCACAGTTTGTTTTTAAAGGAACTTTGAAAATTCCTTCCCAAGTTTAAGAAATAATTGCATTGGGAAATATTTTTTCTTATGTAGTTCAAAGTTTAAGGGTTCTATGAAATACCAAGAGCTGCCTCAAGTATATGTGAAAACATTTTCTTTTTTTCTGCAAGCAACTGCTTCTTGTATTCAGAACAACTTAGTTTCCTCTTTATTCTTATTCACTTGTTTAGGCAGTGTATGCCTTTGCACATACAGTAATTAACATATTTTTACTGATGTTTGAAAAAAAATCTATTGAGCCGTTATGACATGTTATCATCATCATCATGGGAATGTCAATGAACCCTGCTACAGTCCCTGGAGAATGACTTTCATCAAGCTCCTAAGAGTTTAGTGTTAAGGAAAGACAATATTGTCTATCCTGGAAATAGCAATATTTTAAAGAAACAAAATCTGCCAGAAGCAGAAAGCAATTTCTGAGCAAACAGACCAGGAAAGTAAAGTTTCACTTTATCACACATTTGCATACACATTAAAAGCTGCAGCAATGACAGGTTTCAGAGCTTTTTGTCTACTCTTTTCATCTTGAAATGAAGATTTTGTTTTCTTGAATGTCAATCTCATGGGCTTTACAAAGTAATATGCAGTAAACTACAGTAACATTTCTTTTTCCAGCACTGATATAGTTCTGTCAGTTATAAACAAGAAATACTTTTAAACGAAAGCAGACATTTTGGTTGAGCAACCAGAACCTATTTATCGGAATCTGAAGAATCCATGATCTCTATTTTGGTGTTAAGTTATCCATGAAATAACATCAGTTGACAAAGAGTAATGGGTTGAAATTTAAAGCAGTTAAGATGTAAGTAAATCAATCGCCCTAAAAATTGATTATCTGTAGTTAAAGTTGTCTCAGCTGCCAGTGTGATTGGATGTATTGAATTTTGACTTTAGGTGCCCTAAGAGTTTATATTTTAATAAAACCCTGACACACTACAATTTATAATTTTGAAGAGTGCTTTTCTTAAGCTACAGTATTTACGTCATGCAGCTAACCATAACCTGTAAATACTTTAAATGTAAATATTACTTTTGGGTTAGTATTAAACATAAATAGTTAAATAAAACACTGTAACCATTACATAGATTCAGTTGAATATTGCATCTGCCTTAAATACATTTAAGTATCACAACAGAAAATCTTCCTGTTTGTGTCACAAATAGTGACCACAAATTTCAGGATTCTTTGTACTTTGTAGTACAATGCGACCTAGTAATTTTTCCTTTACAACAGGTTTTTCATATCACCTAGACACATCAGTGCACCCACTAGCCAGACAAAGGCAATCATCCTACAAACTAGAATATTTATTTCATTTACGCCTACAGTACAATGAAGATAAGTCTTATCTTTAGAGAGCACACAATAAAAAACGTATCTCAAGGGACATGCACACTTAAAGACCACATTGAACTTTCATGGACCCCTAAGTTCCTTATGACCCCCCCCCCTACTTCACTTTTTTTCAGTCCAGTGTAGGGTAGGGTGGAGGAAGATGGTGCCTGAGCCTTAAACCACTTTTGTCTGTCCAAGTCCTCTACTGAGTCCAGTGGTCTGTGTTCCAAATTCTTTTTGTCTCTTCTCCTGACTGGGGTTTATACAGTATGAAGTTCCTTGCTAGCCACTTCTCAGGAATTGTTATGGGGGGGGGGGGTGTAGGCAAATCTAATGGCTTGGGGCTAATTTGAACTGGCTGTATGCAGAAATGTCTTACAATTCCAAGTCACCTCTGAAATATATGGTAATTAACAACTGTCTGCGCAAGGAGGACCTCTGATCAAAGCTCAAAGCTCAAAGAAAAACTAGTTTCCATACATACAGTCGTGGCAAAGAATATTGACACCCTTGCAGTTTTTCAAATAATGTACAATTTTCTCTAAAATAAGTTGAAATTGACCAAAGTATTTGGTCTTCACAATTCTTTATTGCACTGTTAATAATACAGAACCTTTGTTTTTGATTCAGAACTAATATATCCTTTTAAATCAGAAAATAAAAAGAAATGACATTGATAAAATTACTGACACCCCGGACTCAATATTTAGTAGCACAGTCTTTGGTAAAAATAACTGCAATCAAGCGCTTCTTATAGCCATCGATGGGCTTCCCTCACCTCTGTACTAGCAGTTTGGCCCACTCTTCATTGTCATACTGGAAGACCCAGGAGCTTTGACAGAGACCCAGATTTCTGACACTGGGTATGACACTGTGTTCCAAAATGCCTTAGTTCTCCAGATTTCATGATGCTATGCACAAGTTCAAGGCACCCAGTGCCAGTGGCAGCAAAGCAACCCCAAAACAAAAAGCTCTAATTTGGTCTCATCTGTCCACAGGACATTCTCCCAGAAGGATTTTGGCATGTTCATAGCTGTTGGCAATATTGCAGTCAGGCTTTTTGGCAAAGCACACCATCTCTATTTTTACATAAAACAAAATGAAGCCTTCAAAGAAAAGAACACCTTCCCTACAGTGAAAAATGGAGGAGGTTCAGTGATGTTTGGGGTTTTGCTTTGCTGCCACTGGCACTGGGTACCTTGAATGCGTGAATGGCATCATGAAATCAGGAGAATAACTGCGACTGTGAAAATTATTTTTGTGGAAGTGTTAGGCAGAGTCATCGGAAAATCAAGGACTCAAAAATTAAATATAATTAAATCTGAATTTATAGGAAAGCAGAGATTTTAAAAGGCAAAATTATATTTTACAGTAGAATATATTGTGATTTTTAAAAAATTTATTCTTAAAGTTCTGTTTGAATATTCACTTATCACTAATATGTTACGTTATAAAACAGGGAATTTTTGAGTGAAATAATTCTCGTCTGATTTCCCAACAACACTTTAAAACAGTGACTCTGTGGTTCTGTGCCATTCAAAGGACAATGTTTTTATTTTCAAGACCTCCTTCTGAAGGAAGGAACAACTTGGTTGACACTGCAAGAAGAAAATCTCATAAAAAGTTATACCTTTTTGTTACACTAATATAGTGATGGTTGAACAGTTTGGGTTCATATTTTTTCTTTTTCATGTTCTCATTCTTTAGCATTATACAGCTGCAGTTGCAATGGCTGCAGATAAAAATGTTAATTGATATAATCCCTCATGTATGCTAGGAATTGTATTGTAAACATTGTACAAATTTTTTTTTTAAATAACACTAAAGCTAAAGTTCTGCCTTGTGCATTTTGGCAGAAGTCATCAGCTTAATGCTTCACTGACAATTCATCAATCAAGAGACGAACACCTGTGTGCAATTTCCTGAAGCAACACCAAGTGGCACTCCTTGAATTTGTTCATTAATTGCTGAAGATTCAGCAAGTTCTTGTCAGTAATAAATACATTTTTTGTCTATACGGATGCCAGCAAGTATGGCCCAGATACTATTTAGTACACAACTCCACTTGCAGTGACTAATGATAACATGACTCATGTGGCTCAAGCCCTGGGACCTTACTTGCTCTCTTTGTGTAGGTTCATCCTGACATTCAACCAGAATAATGCACAAATTCACATCTTCAAGCTGCTTGCGTCACAACGGCTTTTTTGTGAAATGAGAAGTTATGTGTGAGTTCCACGAAACACTTCAAGAATAAACTAGGATGAAGTGTAGAATCTAGAGCTCAGAGACCACAGAATAGGCATGTACAGTACTTCTACAAATACAGTAGAACAGAATCCAGCAAGACAGCCTCTGCTACCTGGTGGAAATATGCGATCACCCAGTTGATGACAAAATATTCTAGCTTTTTAAACTATTTAAGGTAAAGTCTAAATATGTATATTAATTAATAAATATATGAATAAATAAATTATGGTGTTTAATGTTTTGTTACAAGTAGGAGTTACAAAAGCTGAGAATTACCAAATAGTCCAGGAGTTGGTATAATTAGACGTATCTGATTTCTTTGTTTTCTGTTACAGCTTTGGTGAAAAGAGTAATATACTGTATTAGGTACTTTGGGTTAAACAAATATTTATTAGTAATGACATGACACAAGCTAAACAAAACAAACATAAACTTGCAAGTTTACACTATTTTCAAACATCATATCAAAGGCCTATGTCATGACCAAACATAAATCCCAGACTGCTATCAAATATTCCAAATCCTATACAATGCCTAACCAGCCCCAAAATAGAAATAAACCTGCCTTTTGCATCAAACAAAATACAACTTAGAGTTACTTTTCTCTATATAAACCCAAATTCTAAAAAATGAATGGGGAACGTACCTCCCTATTCTAAAAATGCACCCACACAGCAGGAGAGGCCACTTTTAACCTAGGGATTCTCAAGAGGAAATCCTAAAAACAAACTTTCTCAACAAGGTTCAAATACTTAACTCGAACCTCAAATCTCAAATCTAGTCTTAAAGGCTGATTACAACAAGGACCTGTAGCCTCCACTGTTTCTCCTCCTCTCTCCTGTCCTTTCGTCTCTCAACTCTTTCTCTTTCGTTTCTTTTTCTTTCTGTCTACCTGCCTGTTTTTATCTGTTCCTCAGGTATTGATTATTCTTAATAATTTATCCAGAACTTAATTTATCAAGGTAAGCTAGATGATTCCTTTGATATGCGTTTCAGACCGTCTTCCCAATTTCTCTCTTGCTTTAAAGCTCCTGAGAACTGCAAATGTTCACACTAGCCAGGTGTTAATTATTCTTGAGACTCTTCAATAGCTACAGTACTTTCAATAACCGGAGCACTATCAAGGCAATCTGGCACTTTATTTCTTATTTGTTTCTAATTATTGAGTAAAGCAATTAAAAATACATTAGTGATTTTTATGAGCCATTAATCAGATATTTTTTCAATTTTTTAAATGCTGTACATATGCAACATTAAAAATTGTAATAAGATACACATTTAAACTGCTGATTCTACATTACTACAGTTTCCCTCACTTCTGCCAGCTTTCTTTTCACCAGTATTGCTTTTACCTTTATTAGATGTCTATTATAATTTACCTGAGTTCTAACATAAAATCATTTAAAATAATAAACACAACACACTCACAACAATGACTTGGAAAGTCCCAATCAAATAAGCTCGATAGCCATAATTGCCTCCTATTCTTGGTAATCTTTCTTATAGTCTTATAATAGAATCATTGAATGATTCTCCAAGGATGTCATTATTGCTTTCACAACTATTTCTATATGCTGTGCTCGCAGTTATGTATCAGTATCAGTTTTAAAGATATGTGGAAAAATAATGCCATGATATGAAAACCTGAAACAATTTGTTGTGGTGAAAAAACATTAAGTAAAAAATATTATTAGTAAAAAAGAATTTATAGACTACAGGGTTTTTGAGCAATGATGATTCAGAACAATTTAAAGTACAATGCATTATGTGTATTCTTGTACATGAACAAGACTATTTGCCTTCAGTAGATATATCATTGAAAGTTTAAGTAAAGGTGTAAATTGTGTGCTTATACAGTTCAAGACAAAGCACATTATACTGTATAACAAATAAAAATAATATTTTATTTCATAGTAATTTTCTTTGAGAAGAATATCCCCTAATAAGCTCCATTTTGGTTAAATCAGCTATTAGATAGTTACTTCAGTTGTGTAGCTTTAGCAAGATTTAAACATGACTGTTTTGTCTCATTAACTGGCTAACTTATGGTCTTAATCTAATATTGTATCTAATAAAGGATGTGGTATGAGTGAAGTTGTTAAAAGTTGCTCTGGCAGTGATGAGGTTAAGGAGATTTGGTCACAGAATTGCTTGATGGTATACTTTTATTTCTATTTAAGTAGTTAATGAGATTTTTCATGCATAAAATTAAATTTTACCTTCTTTCATCTGTTTTTAACAGTAAGGGATTTTGTCTCACTATTGTCAGATTTTATTTATAAGTGTAATAAAGTTGGGCACAGACTCGGAACGATTGCATTTAATGGTAATGACGGTATATTCTAAAGCAATTTTGGAGGAAGCACTCAATCAAGCCTATCTTAAAAACCTGCACAGTTCTATTTAAAAGAGTAAGTTGAATAAAGCAAAGTGCACACAATAGAGGCTAATGGAAAATATTTAAATTAACCTAACTTATCCTTTTTACTCATTTTTTATCATTTAGAGGCCAGAGTATATTCATAATAAAACCTGTGTTGGAAAGATAACCTCTAATTAGGCAGGTTTATATTTTTGCCCAGTTCAGGTTTGTCTATTGTAAATGTCGGTCCTTACAAGAAAAACACTTTTCTTAATCTCTCCTAGATCTCAGACCTACCTCCTATTATTGTTCTTTTAAAATGTAAAATAAATCCTCTTTCTGGTATCACCCTTCTCCTTCTTGTTAATGGTTTCCACAAATTTGTAATGTATGTACCACTCATAATAAAGACCTGGGCTAAATAAAACTATAAGATGTGCAGACCGTTTGGGTGAAGAGCTCAATAGAAATTGCCATTATAATAATTCGGACATTTTGTACTGATGAAAGAAAGATGAAAAACTTTCAGGATTTCTTTCTATCAGACTTCTCTCCAAGGACCAACGTAGCAGCAGCAAGGTTCATTTCAGGCTCATTTGCCATTTTAAAGCTATTGCAAATTAATGAAGAGGAAAAGATAAAAAGTGCATCATTCATTATAAAAAGGTTACTTTGGGTTCTCTGTAAAACTAACCTAAAGACATGTAAGAAAAGGTGATGTATGAGCTTTCCTGCCTTGTAAGAACTGCCAAGTGTTCACTGGTGCTTTCTTGGAGCAGAAATTCTCATCACCCTGTTACACCTAGAGCTTCAGCCACAATCCTGGACTATTAATATGTTATCATGCCATGCAAACACATCAATAAACGGCCATGAGAGGCTTTAATTGATTGACACTTGGCTGGATGGGAATTCTTAAACAGGGTTTGAATCATCCCTTTGAAAAGATAATAGGAGCTTAATTTGCATGTCTATTAAAAAACCTCTGTGAAAGGTCTTTTTTTTAATCAAGAAACTATTGACTGTTGAAAGTTAAGCCAGCTGAAAATGAACCCTTCTCTCCACAACTGTGGAGATGACAGACAGCAGAGGAACGTGATGGTTATTTTAGCAGTGGAGTGACTTGACCTCCATAAAGGCACACTTTGGCTTTTCGGGTTGGCTCTCCAGGGAAACAGAGCCTAGTCTGCTTGAAAGGTTAATTAAGTATGCTAATGGTTGAGCTTGGACTGGCAGAGAGCTTAAAAAGATTAGCATCAATCAATCTAGTACATTCAAGAAGAAGCATAGTTGCAGGCCTGCTGAGATTCAATCCAATGAACTCAGAAAAAACATACATAACCTGCAAGTTAAACAGCTATGTGAGAATGGATAGGCTTAACACTAACTTTTGTATTTATTGCAAAAACAAAATCTTATCTCCTTTCACCTTCCATAGAAAGGTAGTACGATTTAAGTCTAATGCCCTATAATCAGACTTATGATAAATCAACAGACATTCTTGACACGAAAGGTCACAGCAAACCCAACAGCAAAGGCATCTAACAGCCTTACAATAAACTAAAGCTTACATTATTCAACTGTACATTGCCATTTGTGATAAATATTCACATTTGACATTTACTCTTAAAGGACATTACGAAAATTAAAAAAAACATTTTTTTTTTATTTAGCATTTGCTCTCATCAGAGATGGGTTTTACTATGACTCACTGTGGCTCTTACTTTTATTCTCCCTGTTTGTAAAACAATAAGCTTCCAACATGTTCACTGACTTAGGAAGCCGTTGCACTCCAGCTGATTTGAAAGTAAAATCTAACACAAATTTCTAATGCCTTAGTAACAACGTGAGTCACCATCCCTTCTCTCCTTTCTCTTTCCCTCTTGATGAAACCACATCTCCACTGAGCCTGAGCATATCTGTGTCCCATGGAGTGCCCATCTTTTCTTTTCCTCTCACTGATTTCCAGAGATGGGCCTTCTTTACCCTGCTCCCTACATGGTATCCAAGATGGTGGAGTGTTGCTTCCAAATATTCACCTTCAGTATTGTTTTCAAAAGAGAGTGAAGGAGCATGGGGTCAGGGTTGCTACCCTTCCCACCCTCTGTGCCCCTCCTCTCTTTCTCTTTTGTATTCTGCAATCCCCACCTGGACATGCCTCCCTTCTCAGTGCGTTTCTTCAAAAGAGTAGGGGTGTAAATTTATATTATGTATCTTGACCCTAAATCTCCAGTCTCTTGTAGTGTGTGCTGGCAAGGTAAATATGATATCACAACCCATATCACAATCCATGTTCAATAATTTTAGTAATCAATGATATCTCAGTAATTTCCCATTTGAGTTTCTAGGAATTGTCCTATTTGTGTCTCCAAATTCCACTGGATTAATATATTTCCTGCTTTTTCACCTGCACTTTTTCAACATGACCTTTTCAACCTCCTTAGTCAATTAAACTATGCTATGCACATCTTCCCTTGAAGTCCACCACATCTTATCTCCTTGACCTTGCTTCCTTTGTAATATTGTTCATAAACACAGTATTATCTGGGGCAGTGGTTCTCAAACTGTGGTACGCGTACAGGCAGTGGTACGTGGCGTGCCGCCAGGTGGTACGCCAAATGACCCTGGAACTGTGTTGTGTGCGCTGAAAAAATCGGGATGGGTTTTCATATTTTGTATTTTTATACGTGTAGAATACGCAGCCTACGTACTATGATACAGTGCGCGCTAATACTTCAGTGGACACAAGAGATAGTCTGTAATTCTATACCACTCTATAGGAATGCGTGCTACGGACGCAAGTGACCAATTGTATTTAAAAAAGCTACTGTATCTCCAGCAAATAGGGAGAAAGGAGAATGTGCGTGATTTTGGAACAATGCCAACGTTGGAAACACAGGAATGCATAGAAATGCGTGCTACGAACGCTGGTAATCTTGTGAGTACAGGAAAGCGTGAAAAATAACAGAAAAATATTTAAGAACTGTTCTAAGTTAATTTGAGAAAAATACACCGAGCGTCTCTGTGTTTCTCTCCCATGCGCATGAAATAAATACTTAAAATAAACACTGAAATAAAAATGGAAACGTGGAAAAATGCACGCTTGCGGATTGCTAAAGCAGGTAAGCCCCACACTATTATGTGTGGAGAAAAAGCTGCTGAACAGCTCGACCTGCTGCCCCCCCCGAAAGACACAGTCATTCATAGAATTATTGAAATGAAGGATTATATCAAAAGTACACTGGACAGCGCACGTTAAGATGAGCAGATGTTTTTCACTGCAATTAGATTAGTCTGTAGTCGATTTGACCAATTTGCTCGTTTACGTTAGATACGAGTTTGAGGGTACGTTCCGTGAGGACTTTCTGTTCTGTAAGCCGCTACCAACAGGAACTACAGGAGAGCACATTTTTTAGCTTCTGAATGAATTTATCGAAGAGAATGGCATCGACTGGATAAAATGTGTCGGAGTTGGTACAGACGGTGCTAGAGCAATGACAAGCCAACACAGCGGTGTAGTTGCACGAATTAGAGAGGTTACTCCAGAAATGAATGGTTTCATTGCAACATCCACCGCGAGACCTTTGCCGTCAAGAAAATGCCTGACGATTTAAAATCTGTTAGACTGTTGTGAATTGTATCAAGGCTCGAAAAATTAATTCACATCTGCTTTGTTCAACTAAACAGGCTCACCCCTCTCACTGAAATTGTGCTTTTTTATTTTTATGTGTTGTTTTTTTTCTGTAAAACACTTTGAGAAGCCACATTTTAATATATCAAACAAAGTTTATTATTATAATGTTTATTATATGTATGTGTGAGTGTGTGTGCACATGCGCTCATGTTGGTCATTGATAATTTCTGGGGTTCCTATGAGATGATGACTTGTAGGTGGTACTTGGATGCTTTGGTTGGATTAGGGGTGATACTTGGTCCAAAAAGTTTGAGAACCACTGATCTGGGGCATTCCTCATCTGCTTAGTCAGAAAACATTCCACTGCCCTTTCTCTCTTTACTGCTCCCTATGTCCAACATGACTTGGTTACTATTTTCAGCTATCTGCTGCATCCTCAAATCTATTTCTGCTCAAAATCCTTAAGTTCTGCCAAAATCCATCCCACTGAGCTTAATGGCTCTAGTCTATCATCTCTTCTACTGGTGTTAGATCTGTCCCCTGCAGCATATGCACCTCTATCCCAGACTTTAAATTATGGTTTGCTTATCTCCAGGATCAACATTGTTCCTTCTGCCTCCCTTTCTCTCCTGACAACCTCCACCATTCAGCCCCGGTTCTTGAAAGAGACAGACCTTGCCATTGAACTTTTTTTAGTTTCCTTCTCCTTTCACCTGCTTAAAAAAAACCAAACCACAGCACTTCCGCCAGCTCAAGCTCATCTTTAGCCCCACTTGGAAGCCAAATTTCTCCTGAAACTCAACACTTCCAGAGGTGGAGCAGCCATGACCCGTCCTAATGATGATACACCAAACTAGAGCTCCTGAGGGGTCGTGCTATTAGGACAAAACTCAAACAGGATCCGGCAAGTCCTCATGGCTGTTTATATAACACTGGCTATCCTATGAAAAGGGAATGTGAGATCTATAAAGGAACAAGTAATAGGTTTTTTCCATGTTGAAAAGAGAAGAGAGAAAACAAAGTTTCGGCTGAAAAGCCTTCTTCAGGGGTGAGGGATGTGAGAGCTATGATGAGAATTCCCTTTTTTGACTAATTTAAACCCCATTTTATCATTTGTGGGATGAGCCGGGACAACATGAGGCATCTAGGACTTAGGAATCAATGAAGAGGAACATGTCTGTATAAAAACGGTCACTGTGATGCGATGTTTTAAACGTTTCGAAAGATGGAATCTTTTTCCGAATCAATCTTTTCATTTGTTTTGATCTGTCAAAAGCCCCATTTATGTCATTACTAGCAAACACCAGGAACCAGAAGGCTATGAACAGGAAAACCTGAAACGGAGAACACACACACACACACACTCTTGATAGCCCGGCCTGATCTTGTTAGAGATGGCCCCGATGAGCTCCTTGTACGTGTGGAATGTGCCGTGGTGATTGAGGGTGCCAATGTAGGAGCACTGGAGCTCATCAGGGCATTACATTCGCAGTATACTGTACATTTATTATTGCCCTAATAAAACCAGGAGAAATAAAAACATTCAGGCATAATTTACATAAAAAGTGTGAGAATAGTTCTATCATTATATGTGAATTATTTAAGATTTTACTATCCATTTCAAATAGCTTATATTTGCCACTGAATATGTAAACTTTTTATACTGTTGAGAATATAATTCCATATACATGTTTAAATGTGAATTTGTAATAATAACATTTCAATGATATATTTTAAAAATAATACAAGAATTGGAATGGGAATTATTGGGGTGTATCTTCCTTCCAAGTAAACCAATACTCAGATATACCTAATATCGAAATTTAATAAAACAATGCAAAAGCTAAAGCATTATTTTCTTTACTTCCTTTCATATTATATTTTTCCAGAGAATATATTAACACCATTTAGCATGCTCAGTTCAGTTTATAATATAAAAAAAAAATTATAATATATGGCAATGCATAGAAAAAAATAAAACCTAAATTGTCATTTAAACCGCATGCATTAGTAAAACTGAGTAAAATCAAAATGTGCTTACAAATCTATTTGTTTGTTTTCAGGAATATTTGCTTAACTGATGTGTAGTATAAATATAAATATAATGGAAATTCTATTTTTACTGATTCTTGATTGGTGAATCATTTTTGATTTTCAGTTAAATATTTTGAAAGTGATTGACTTTTCTTCACCTGTAAGGAACAACTCCCATAAATGGCTCATTAGCTTAAAATTTTCAAGCTTGCATTTTGCACATTCTGCATACAAAAACTGTTTTTTATCTATATTTTTTTTAAATGAATTGAGCATTTGTATATAAAGAAGCGGTGAACTAAGGACAATTGTTTCTTGCTGTTTAAACCTGTGTAAATATTTGATGGTTTTTAGAAATAAGGCATCCTGGACCTTTGATCATTAAATATTGGTGCTCATCTGATTCTTGATCTTCACGTAAAATTAATTGCACAGTGTCAGAACACCACAAAATTGGACTTCTCTGCTTCCTGTCGAAACTTGTTTCCATGTCAGTAATGGCAGAAAAAGAAAATAAGATGGTGTGGCTTTAGTTTCATTATCCAAAGAAATAAGGTTACAATGCTTATTGAATGAGATTTTTTAAAGTTAAAGCAGTAATCTGCTTTCAATATATTGTCCCACTTCCTTCTCAACCTTGAGCCTAACAGTGTCTGTTATCTCCTGTATTACCCTATATAAAGTGGTTCCTCCATCTTCCATTTCTCTTTTGCCACATTTCTGTTGATGTCTTACTATAGGAGACTGCAATCCACCTCTCTCTCTATTCCCCTTCCTCTATTTTCCTTAGTGACTAGCATGCCAACTGTAAACTAAAGAGCAACTAACTGCCTGTTGTTAAAACAAAGACTCCTGTCTCCAGCCTTCTCATTGGCACCATCCAATAGCTGAACCCAGGTTGTATGGCTGTTTGCTGCTGTATTTATTTATGTTAAGTAATTGTGCTTGCATGATATACACGTCACTGGCATGGTTCAAGAAACAGTAGAAGAGTATCAGTACAGCTGTACAATTCTTCACAATTCCAATCTCTCATGATACAGAGCACCATCTGTGTTGGCTCATAAGTGGCATAATACAGAAAGCTATTACAAGATTCAGTATAATTAAATTTGGGATGTTGTTTTTGTACACAGGAATTATACAAGTATACAAGTATAATGCACCCAGAAGCTCTGTCATTCAGTATGTAAGTTATTTTACTTTCTGTGGTTCAAATGTGTGAAATAATTCTTCACAGCACAGTTCTAGGAAAATACACCAGCATGGGAGGAAACCTCTGGAACCTCCTACTCAGTGACTGCAATGTTAATGTTGAATGCCAAGGAGTGAATCATGATAAGATAAATTAAGCAAAAACCTATTAGTCATGTAGTAGAAGAGGTATGTAACATTCATCATTGAGTTCTTAAACCCAAAGGAATGTAATTTTCCTTTTTATTTCTGCATTATACTGATATTAAAACTTTGTGTGAATTGTATACTAGGGAAGACGAAATACATAAAAGAAAAATACAATAATAAATAAATAATACAATAAGCTGTTCTTAGAAATTGTAGATACTGCCGTAACAGATTTAGTGATGAAACTAAAACCCTGAATGCAATTAGATGGAAGGAAAAACAAAACACCCAGACCAAAAGTACAGGCAAAGGTGAAAATCAGATAAAAATAACTTATACCCAGGAACCTGTCAGGGTTGACATCCCTCCTTTAGAGGGCACTCTAACCTTTCCTGGGATCTATGTTAGTCTGATGTCTGTATTAGCTCCTGGTGTGTATTTCTAGGACTTCTGTCTTTAAGCCTAGGGGATCCCGTGCTCAGGGCTCAGCATCGGAACATGGATTTCTGAAGGCCCACCTACTACCGGGCTACGGAGACGCCTGAGGGCATAGGCCTTACCAGAGACATCCTGACCTCTGAGCCCGGGGCCTGGAGAACCTGGCCCGGTGTCTTCCTGGATTGTTTGTTTCCTGTCTGTCTGGATGGATGGCCAACCTGGAGTTATGGACTGTACCCTGACTTTCCCTGTGAATTCGCCTGGATTTGGATGCCTTGTTTATTCCCCTGAGCACTGGATCATGAACGGATCACTGAATTCTTACACCATTTATAAACCCGAGTGTGTTTTCCTGAAACCATCTCCTGCCTTTTCTGGGTAATGCCAAATAACAGGTTTACAAGTGGCATCTCAAGAATAGTTCCAAGCACCCAAACTGGTTTCAATCCTGTTTCATTAGAAATGGGTTAATCTAACCAAAGAGATCTGTGGGCTCTGAACAATCCATTACAGTAATGTCCCTGTAATATGGTTAGTCCTTTGTCTGCAATATACAATTTAATAATCAAAAAGTGCTTTAATTGTTCATTTCCAACACATTATATTGATAACTTTATTTATACTCAATTTATTTTAAAAATTCCTCATGACCAGTAAATTGATGAGACTGATCTCAACACAGGATAGGCTTTAAGTCTCTAGTTGAAATGGGCAATTGCATTACAGCAGCTGCAATATCTTGCAATGTCTTGGAAAAAGACAAGGAGACTTTATTAAGCCACTCAAATATAATTGGGCTACAGAGGACTGCAGTAAGTAAGTCTGGACAAGACCATGGGAAAAATAATTAGGACACACCACTGTGGAGTTTTGTCATCCACAGAGTAATACAACAGTGCAACATGGTGTAAAAGAGAATCTGGGCTGTGAAAGAGAATGTTTTTTATACTATTACTATTAAGCATCACGATCTCTGGCTCCAGAGACAGTGTTAATTATCTGGTCAGCACAACTGCACAAAACCTGTGATTGGATACCTTTAAAGGACATTTCAGAGGCAGACTAAAAGTAAGTTAGGGAGGGCAAAATAAAGGACAAAAAATGTACCACATGTACTGTACATGTGGAAAATATGTGTGTTAAAATTTTGATTTTCCTTGTTCTTGGCTATAAAATCGTGTTAGTAATCACATGCTATAGAGCTTTTTCTAACTGTTTCTTAACTCATAACGCATTCTTCTTTTTTCCTGAAACAAAATATATATTGAAGTCAGGTGAGGAAAACAATATGACTGAAATAATGTGCACAGAGGAATAACATAAAAAGTATATCCCACTGCCATATTGAAATCACTTATTCCACACCCATAAGGTTGTTATGATATAATGCAGTCATGACACTTTAAAGAACCAATTTACACAACCTACTACAAGCAAAAAAGTAAAAAGAAAGTAAATACAGCAACCGCACATTATACAAGCTTAATTTGTACTTTGAAAACTGCTTGTAAGTCAAAAACTCATATATATAATGTAAATTAATCTATGATTGTTTCAGAACTCAAAAATGTTCCCTCAAACATTCAAACTTCACCTTAATTCACCGTGGAGATCTCAGGCGGGAATTCACATTCTCTCCTCAGGTCCACGTCCTCTCCAGTGGACCTAATAAATAGGAGTCAAAGGAAACCAAAGCAAGTTTGTGGAGGGAAATATGGAATGTGGAAGATATACATCTCATCAGGGCTCTAGGAAGGTCCATCTTGTAGGAAATCATGTTAACCCCTTCTAGTACCTTGAAGGGACCGAGGTAGCTAGGAGCTAGTTTCCTGGATGGCACTCTGAGATGGAGGTGCTTAGTGAAAAGCCAGACTTTCTCTCTGACTCTGAGCAGTGGAAATGTTTTCTGACAACGGTTGGCAGCATGCTCTTGTGTGTGAGTGGCCTTCTGGAGGTTAGCACAGATGGTCTGCCAGACCTTCTGGAGGTCCCGAGTGGCTCCTTCTACCACTGGCACACCGGAAGCAACAAGGGTGGTTGGAATCCCTACTGTCAATGGAAACGGGAGATACTGGTGGAAATGTTCAAGAGATTATTAACGATTATCGATTAATGATTAACGATGATTAATGATTAAATTTGGCACATGGGAGATGGGTGGCCCAGTTATCCTGGAAGTTTCTAGGCCTTGGTTTGCTCTTTCAGTTTGACCACTCATCCCAGAGTTATACCCAGAAGGTCATAAAGATTGCCTAGTTTATTGCAAAACACTTGCCAGAACCTGAAATAAATTGGCTTCCCCGACCAGAGACAATGGAATCAGGAAACCCATGGGGTCTAAATATCTCTTGGATAAAATGTCCGCCATTGAGGAGCTAAGGGGAGTGTGGGAAGTGCAACGAACTGTGCTACCTTAGAAAAGCGATCGCCAATGGTTAAAATGACAGAATTGCCTCATGATTGGGGTAGGCTGGTATTGAAATCTACAGCTATAGTCTGCCATGGTCTTTCTGGAACAGGGAGAGGTTGGAGGAGACCTGCAGGAGCCTGCCAAGAATCCTTTGCATGGCCGCAGGTGAAACAGGCAGCAACAAAATATTTCCACGTCCTTTCTGAGGGAAGGCCACCAAAAGAACCTCTGAAGGAGTTCTGTGGTCCAAAGGATTCCTGAGTGTCCAGTCATGAGAGACGAATGGGCCCATTTGAGAACCTTTGGTTGAGTTGAGAAGTCTCAGGTGGTGCCGGCTCTTGAGGGGTGGCCTCATCAATGTGGAGAGCTAAATTGTGATAGCAAGAGGGGAGAGATGACAGATCAATGATCACAGACCCGATAGTAGGCGAAAAGGTTAAGCAGGAGCTAAGGCAGCAGGGGCCCCAAGCCTTTAATTCTTTAGCCTCCCAGTCCAGCTGTGGGTTATGTAATTGAAGCCATGGAAACCCCAACACAAGAGGAGACTGAAGAGTAGCAATGCACAGAAACTGGATAGGTGGATAACTAGATATCACTGGGCACGGCTCCTACCTGAAGGGTTAAAGGCTCAGTTTTCTTGGTGATAACCACAGAGCCAATGGGTAAAGGCCCAGAAGACCGTTGACAGAAATTAATATTTGTTGCAACAGTCTCCTGGTATCTTCTAATCCCTTTGAAGATGGCTCCATAGTGCATTGATCCTGCACCTGAAGCACTGCCTCATGCTGTGCCAGGAGTTAGGACAGCTCACTGGCCTCCGCTATCCTTTTGAGGCTCTGTCATTCTGTGATGATAGAGCGAGGTAAAAATAGCTGAGTTTGACTGAGAGCTCACAAGCAGGTCTCAGGCAACAGCGAGGTGGGGAACACTGCAACAAAAGAAGAAAAGGAAGCTAAAAAGAAAAGAAAGACACAAAAATAACCCAACATTCAGGGATGCAGAGCAATAGTGGCAAAGAACAAAGAAAACACTGAATATAAGTAAGCCCGAAAACGTAGAGGACAAAAGAAAACTGATGTAAGTTACAAAGTAGCAAACATGCAGTAGCTCAGCTACTGACCAGAGCGAAGGGGGAGGAAATATTTAAGAAAAATATAATTAAATATTAAATAATATCATAATTAAATATTAGTTTGATTGGAAGCCTGCTGTGAAAGTCTGCCTGAGCGTCAGTGGGACAGATCACTGGTGTGTCCTCGGACATGAAAAGCTACATTGTTACAGTCATTAGAAAACACATGAACATTACCCACCATCTTGTACTTTGAGTTGTAGTACTGTTCAGAATTGTAGGGAATTAATATGAAAGAAAATACAAAAGTCATGAGTTCAAACCCTTTGCTGTGGCACATCTAAAATAATTTAGGTGTGCTAATTTACCTTAACCATCTACACAACTCGTTTAGGGGCCTCTGTGTGCAATAATAGTAGTTCTCCCAATTTCAGAAAAAAACATTGGTGTTATGAGGCTGCTTGCTTGTGTGTAGTGAATTTCCCGAAAAGGCTCATCCATTAAAAATAAGTTTTCCAACAAGTTGGCGATAAAATCAATGAAAAGCAAAGATCCGGAAAACAATACAATAATGTTGAAGTTTCTGAATATCCCTGTGAGAACAGTCTGCTTAATCAACTAAATGCATCACAGTACCCAGACGCTTTCTAGATCAGGCGATCCCTCAAAACTAAACAGGTTAGGAATGCCACTGTAAAAATCTTGTCCATGGATGGTAGGGTGATAGTTTCAAATCAATGCTTTGGATTCAAGGTTAATAAAACAATATTTTCTTTTTCTTTTTATTGTGTTTAGTGAGCTAACAGATAGTTTAGGTAGGCTTTAATGGTGTGTTAATTGAGGTCTTATTAATATAACATGCTGTTAAGTTATTGTTACAGCTACAATAATCTAATAATCTAGGTATAATATGTAACACCTAGTTTTTCCAGATTTCCAGATTTAAAGTAAAGGGATATTTGGCTTAGATGTAGGGGGGTCCAGATTCAGTGATCAAAGTAACTGTAAAGTTTATCTTGGTTTACCTTAGCTAATCAAGTTCTAGGTAAATAATTGTCTATCAACAGTCCAGGAAGATAGCATATAATTAACAGGCAGGTAGAGGAGGGTGGAACAAGGGTGGAAAAGAAATGATCGAAGGTGCTTTCTTTGTTCCATAACACCCAGAAAGACCAGATTGGAGCTATGTATTTGAACATTGCTAAGAGAGCTTGGTATTTTATCATTTTTAGGAGAAATCTGATTACCTGTGTAATGAATCCCTTGGTTAAAAATGCCCTCTCCTAATTAGTGAGTGCAATTTTAGAACAGGGAAATAGGTTGTCATTTAATTTGTGGCAGACCATGTTTACAGAGAGAGGGAGATTTAAGCAGGTTGTATTCTATTTAGTTTACAAGGCAACCTTTTGACCTCTGTAAGCATTAAGAGTTGAATACTTGTGTAGTGTGCTCTCAGGAGGCACCAGTTCTGTAGAGGTTTGGGCATTTACGGGGACAATTATTAATTGTAGCCGTAAATCACAAAATGATTCTTTTAATGGCTTTAGAATCCAACCTTGCGATATAACTCAAACAACGCACACACACAGGTCCTAATACACGAGGATACATTTATCAATACATAGAATATGCATGTAAACCTAACAGATCTTATCGTGAGGGTTATCAGAATACAAGAGATATATATTCAGTCAGTTACGAAGTGTTACACATATCAAGAGGAAATACATTGGGTATATCATTCATTTAGACCGTTTCATAAATGAACTTGGTTATAACTTCTACATTAGATACTCAAAACAAGTACATAACTCTTAGGAATTAAATTGATATCAACTGGTTGGGATAACAATTGAATTCTCGAGCTGTAATGCAGTGAAGTTGAATACTCATCCAATCTCTGGGGATTCAGGTCTCCTGCCGGCACAAAGAAACAGTTGCAGGCTTCTAAGCTGTCCAATCCGTGCTCTCTGGCTCCGTGCCAGGCTGTGCTGTGTGGCTTGCGACGGTGCGCTGCTGATCCTCTGCGCTGCTATCTGAAGACCAGCTAGTTAGTTTTGGCTGAAACTAGCAAGAGTTTGTGCACAGGAGAAAAGATGACTGTGGGTCCCAGCAGGTCAGGAAGAGGACCGGTTCGTTCCTGATGAAGCGCTAGTTCTGAATAGTGATTCAGCTCTCCACAGTTCTGACCTGTTCACGAGGCTTGCTGCTGATGCTAACCTCGGGTGGATCCTCTGGTTACTCTCTGGCAACCTCCGCTCTAGACTCTTAGAACAAAGGAAAGTTCTGGCACTCGGACACACTGGCCATTCCGTGGTTGTCCGGGCTGAGTCTCAGGATGGTCAGGAGGCGCGCTGCGAGAATGTCCTGCCCTTGGGAGCCTTTCTGCTCCTGGGCCGTCCTGCCCTGAAATTGTCTCGCACCCCTGGAATTCTCCTTAGAGATTCTCATACTTTAGAATTGTTCTCCCCTACTCCAGGCTCTCTGTGTTGCCTGTTTTTACCTGGAGGAACTTCAGCTCGTTCATTGGCTGAAAGTTCCATGGGCTTCAAAGACCCACGTGGGTTACTCGGCCCTACCAGTCCCTGATTGGTTGATCAAGGTGAGATATGAGTCACTTACTACTGACACTTAGGAATGCAGTCCAGATGTCCATTTGGCACTCCCTGGACAGATAGGCACCAATGGATGACCATTGATCATGATAGCCAGGCTTAGCTAAGTGCATCCCCATTTGGGAGCTGTCCCTTATCAAAAGAAAACATCTTTAAATCAGCCTGCATGAATAGCTTCTCTGTGGCTGCACCACAGAGATGAAGAGAGAGATGGGGCCTCATTTGGGAAAGCACAGCAACACTTAATTCTGTCTTATTAACAAGCATTGCCGCTACACTTGGCTGGGGTTTTCTGGGTGTTTCGGAATCTGGGCCTCTGGGACACCTTGTTTGTCAATTTGTTCATAAGGTAACTTGTGTGTTATGTTTATGTTATGTGTTGTTCAGTTTGTATTGTCACTGTCAACAAAGTGTGCCTGAATTATAACTCTTCACCAAAACTGTGCCAGTTACCCAAAAACTCAAGTACCTCTTAAATAAAAAAAAACTGCTTGGGTTAGGGTTGGATATATTCTTGGTAGAAATCATTTATAAGTTGTGGAGTTATGATTATTTTTACTTATTTATTTATCTGATTTGTCATTTCCTCACTTTCTCAATTTTCATAATCCCCCCATTTGTAACATTATGTATTTTCCAATTGCAGTTTTCTTAATTAAGGGGGCTTTAAAAAATCTAACCTTCACAGTTGATGATAGACTACTGTACAGTTATTCTGCACAAAATGCTTTTTTGGTGATAGCATTTCAAGTACATGAGGTATAACACCGAAAATGTCACCCACGAAGGGTAAAACATGACATCACAAGCCCCTGTAAAAATATTTCATAACATAAGGTCCTTCCATCTGGTCCTACTTTCACCTAATAAAAAATACTAGTTGCACCAAAATAAATGAATAAAATCTACTAAGTCATTTGAAAATTATTCTCCAAGCCATAAAACAATTGACTTGAGTAAAATTTCTAGGGAAAGACCTGTGGGCTTACAAGAAAACTGGATATTCTTACAAAATGGAGGATGTCATAATGTAGTATAAAGCTCAGAGTCTGATACTCATTTCACCATTCAGTTCACCTAGGCACAATCTGTTTCCAAGTCTTTTTAGTAGTTCAGTCAAATTCTAATTACATCAAAACAAAATGACAAATATAAAAGTATAGCGAACTTAATAGATTGGTGTTCATTCACCGAAAGATTTGGTCAAATGATGCATGAGCTTTTCTTGATTAAGTAGTTTCAGACATACAGTTTTTCAGAGGAACACCAATGGAGGAGAATGAAGTGAATGAGAAACACAGTGATGCAGGTGATGGAACACAGCTAAGAGAACTAGAAGTACAGCCACCAAAACCTAGCTTGCTTCAAATTGGGGCTCTGTAGTTCAGAAGTACACACTTTGGCAACCTAGAGAGAGTAGCCTTAGGTGAACTATGCTAATTCAAAGTAGGATAGGAACTTGTAGTAAGTTATCACTTGCTGTCACTTACTGAAACTCTGTGATGTCAGTGATATGATATACAGTATCATTTAACCTTTTGATCTGTTATATTATTAATAAAATTCCTCTGTCAATTTGGATAAACTACCTGATTCACAGAAATTCATATAGACCTCATGCTCAACCTCTTCATCAGTTGTGCCTGGCCTGGAAAAACCTCTCTGTGTTACTATTTTTGACTGCTGCCTCAAACTGGTCAATTTCTTTTTTTCTTTTCAGAACATCACTTTTATGGAATAGTTAATATAGTATGACTTTAGCTATCATTGAGAAGACTCACAGATAATTTTGCAAATTGCACCATCTTTTTTTGTTCTTTTGTCCATAACATTTTATATTGTAATGAGTATGTTAGCCTATATTAGGTCATCTTAGCACATGTATTGCAGACCTTTGGACATCACTCATGTAGGTCTTGTCACATAAATAAGTCTTAATTAAATTTAACAGTATATCCACACATTCAACCCCAAGTCTAACGATGACCTTAACCAGATTCCCTTTCAAAAAAACGTCATCAACTTCCTAGTGTCACAGCCCTCCAGAGGCAGTTTCTGCCTGGAATGATGTCCCTTAAACATTTAGCATTATATTGGAAAATATAGATAGTAAAGGCCTGGGTCAGGGCTTGAATTGAAGCTAAAGAAATTAAAACAGAATATTTAGAATGCCCAATGAACGAGACATTAAATGTTACTGGTATAAATTAAAATAAAACAAAAGTATAATATAATAACAACTCTTTCTAAAATATACAGTGTTTATCTATATGTTGTACCACAAGTGGGCCTATAAATAGATGTTAGATCACTACCACCCACTATAATAAACAAATATAAATTAATTCTTAGACATAAATAATTAGCTTGTGTTTATTACAAACCTGAGATAAAACAGGTATATTCACTCTATAGATACGCTGATATTCTTATACTGATAATACTCTTAAAGTTACTGTATATGAACATACACAATACAACCATTAGCTCAAAAAAAGTTTTTCATATATATAAATGACTGGGGGGTAGAACCCATATATTTCAAAACTGGTTTGAAACATCATGTTTAGCAAAACTTTCAAACAGAAAAATAAAGAAGGAAATGATATTGAACTGAAGTAAAGAAAGGTTTTGCCAAGATTTTATCCTTATATTTAAGAATATCAATCTGCAACATTCATAGCATTCATAGTTTGAGGTTTTAATAATCTAAAAGCTTATCAGAACAATTTCCTCAAATTGTTTATTTATTTTTCTTCTTTAAAGACCTAAGGGGAAACTGAAATACAAAAAGGCAATATGAAATGCCATAGTGAAAAAGAAATTCAAAGGAGGGTAGGAAAAAAAGATTTGTCTTTCTGCTCTGTTGTGTCTGCTGTAAACTGAGATGAGATAAGCACCTCCTCCTCAAATCATTTTGTGATATTAAATAAAAATAGTACCTAGATCTAGCAAACCTGACCTTATTTGTTGATATCATATAATTCAAAATAATTAATGTCAGCGCTCAGGTAAAAATAAAATGTGCCAGACAGAGTACTGCTCCTATTTTCCTGTCAGTCTTCTGTATGTCTGTATAATTATCTTCAATTTTTCAGCATCAGAAAACAGAGCTGCCACATTCAATTCTGAACACAATTGTTAGTGTCTGCCTAAAGAGGATTGCTATCAACCTTCAACCTGACTACACAAAGAGGTCAAGTTCTTACAACATCCCAACAATAATCATTAATAGTAATGAGATGCCACATTTGTTGTTTTTTTACTCTATATCTAACGGTAGAAAAAAAGTAAAATCTTTAAGATTTCATACACTTGGTATATACTAGAAGATATCAGCTTAGAAAATTAACAAAAAGCAAAGTAAAATAAACTCCCTTTGAAGAGCTCAGGTTTGTCTCTTTAGGTACCTAGTATCTATAATGTAGAGTTGTTCCTTTTATTATTATTGTTTTTGTAGTGATGTTGGGTGGTTAGTTAAATGATTGTTCTACTGAGAAGGATAAAGATATCCTCTAGATTTAAGAAAATGGGTATTGTCATTTAGTGTTTACACAGTCTCATAGGTTCACAAATAAACATGATCAAAGATACAAATGATCAAAGGGTTTTAATAATCTTTTAATAGTTTTAATACTTAACTTGGGCTACACTAATTCAGTATTACATCTTTGTTGGTCATATTAGAACATCAATATTTCAGATTTTATATATTATGGGTGCACAGTAATGCAGTGGTTAACATTGCTGCCTTATAGCACTGGAGCCCAGGGTTCAGTTCCTGGTGTGCTAAAGTATCTGCTTGGAGTTTGCATATTCTAGCCATATTTACATGGGTTCCTCCAGGTGCTCTAGTTTTCTCCTACAGTACAAAGACTAACAATCGTTTAAACCTGGTAGATTTAAATGATTTCTGTAAAATAAGCCCTGGTATTAGAGCTTGTGTGCTTGTGTCTGGTGTGTCCTGTGTTGGACTGGCTTCGCATCCAGAGTGTATTCCAGCAGAGTCACTTGGCCACCTTGACCCGAAATTGAATAAGCAATAATTGAAATTGTGATATTACAGTAACTTTTCAAAGTGAGGTAGTAGCTTAGCCTCCATGTCCTCATAGGACAAAGTAGAGCTCAATCCTTTAACAGCGCTGTAGTAGCGAACAGGGATTGAGGCTGGGTTCATGGTGTAAAGGTAAGCAGTCAGCCGTGTTAGAAGCACACAGCAGCTGGAGGGTTGCACATATGTAGTGAGATGCAGATGGAAACAAAACATATTCCAGAGACATAATCTAAAGCAGGCAATTAGATGAAACCCGATGACGCAGTAGTACTGGAGCGAAAAACAAAAACCTGAAAGTACAAGCAGGTCTAAGGTCAGGAAACAAGCAGAGAAATTCAGGATTCATATATCAGTAAGCACTGTCGAAACACAGAGATGAGAACACAGAAATGCAGAGACAAGCAAAGGAAATCTATGATTACCATCCGACTACATAAATATAGCAAGACAGTAAGCACAAAAGGAAGGGTAAAGTTAATGAAAAAGAAAGCAGACATTATCATTATAAGAAGTAGTTCACAATGTAGAAGTAGAGACAACGTTCCGGCTGTGGAGCCTTCTTTGGGTGTCATGCTGAAAAGAGAAGAAAGGAAACACAATGGTATGTTTCCTTTCTTCTCTTTTCAGCATGGAATAAACCTATTACTTGTTCCTTTCCATCATTATAAGAAGACCACCATAAGAGTTTAGCTCCTTTGAAGCAGTCTAGAAACCACTAGATTTTGTCCATGTAATCTGTACAATGGAAGGTAACTGTATACTTCATAAAGAATTTAGCTGTCTGATTAATTAGTGAACATTTTGATTTCCTATGTTGTAGAATCCACAGGCTAAACACTTCTCTCCTTGGTAAGTCATGCATTGTTTAGAACAAGGAAATCAGTTCCCATTCATTTTTTAGCATCTGTTTAGAGAGTGAGATATAGTCTTGGGCAGTATTCCTTTGTTTAATAGGAAATAGGTTTGTTCTGTGCCTTTTAAGGTGTTTAGAGTATAGGACTAAAATTTGCATTCTCTAGGTGTTGTACAAGGCAGGATCTGAAAGCTCAAGAACTTGTAAATATCTATAGCTGTGATCATTGTGAATTGTGATTTTATGTTATTTATTGTAATACAAATTTACTTGTCCTGTTTTATTAAGTTTGCTGCCTGATTATTACACAGCTATCAGACTGTGCTGAGAATATGTTTCTTTATGTGACAATAAAGAAATCATATACTGTGTAACACTTTTCAATGACAGAGAAATTTGAGTTGTCTGTTAATCAGTATCATTATTTATAATAATTATTGCACACAAAGAAAAACCAACATAGATTGTCGAGTTATGTTTTTGATAATTAAATCTAGAAATATATTGTAACGCAACGGGGGCTCAGGCAGGCGCCATTGCCGCATTAGGTCGGCCCCCCACCGTCGGGGGCTCGAACCCGGGACTCCCGCATCGCTCAACAGGGACCCAGCCCGGTGAGCCAAAGAGAGACTTCTCCACAGCCCAGGGGCTGTAGTCCTGCTATCACAGGGAAGGGCGGCGACGTCACCGCTCTGGTAAGCCGGCTCTTACACAGTGCCTGTCGGCCATAAGCATTACACTCCCCCGCTTAAATCGCCATCCCCAGCGAAGGGCTATCCCACCCTGCTTCTGACACCAATGTAACGGAACGGGGGTTTAGGTGGGCACCCTTGCTGCATTAGGTCAGCCCTGCACCGTCAGGGGCTCGAACCCAGGACTCCCACGTCACTCAGCAGGGACCCAGCCCCGTGAGCCAAAGAGAGATCTCTCTACACCCCAGTAGCTGTAGTACTGCTATCACAGGGAAGGGCAGCGACGTCACCGCTCTGGTAAGCCGGCTCTTACACAGTGCCTGTCGGCCGTAAGCGTTACAATATATATAACTATCTACATATTATAAAAATCTACATATAATTAATACAGTTGTATTTTAAAGTTAAATAATTGCTCTAAACAAGTTTTTTCAATTTTCTCTCCAATTATGATTATCAAAATCATTATGCATGTGCAGAAATATACAACTTTCCAAATTTAAAGTACTCTGCAAAGGCTAATTACAAGATCTACTGTATATTCACTGCAGAAGACAGTTGTTACTTTCCAGATTGCAATACCTGTTTTATATTTTCTGAACCCCATGCATGTAAGATTTGAATTGAATTTGCAAAGATAAGATTTCTCTGACTTGTTTCTTTTTCTCACCATATGCAGACTACTGTTGTAACACCTGTATTTGTAATGAATAAATAGCTGCCTGTAGCATTTGAGAATACTGTATCAAAACAAAACCATGATTTCTTTAAAGTCTTGCGAGGGCTTTCCATTTGTTTTGTATTGATTTGCTGAACCTATCTCTCCTTAAAAAAGATAAGCAAAGCAATAGGAGGACAGAAAGGGCTTAATTTCCCATGCTGCTATTCACGCTCCACTTTCCTCTCAATTTTTCCTTCAAAGAAATTCAATGGGTAAAAATTATGAATATGTAATAATATCAAACCAGGTGGGAAACACTTGCTGGAAGTAAGTTCTCAAAACCCCAGGACAGTTAGTCTAGAAGCCGGAAAGCACGTTACTGTATATACAGTAGTCAAATTTATGTAATGGGTGGCCACTGGCTTTTTAAAAGCACAATTTAAGAGTGAAGGAGGTTTACACATTACATTTTTTAATGAAAACGGAGTAGGATAAATCTGTCATAGTATTTTTGCATTTCTTTCTCAATTCAACTTTTGCTGTGGTTTTCTAAGCATTTAACCTGTCTTCAGTGTGTTTTGCAATTCTGGATAATGAGTACCCAGGATATACTAGAGTGAACATTCCTTAGGTACATCTATTACGGTGTATGACTGGTTTTCACATGCTCAGGTGCAGTTAACAGTATGATATATTTACAATGGTAAATGGCTTTTATATTAAGGTTTTCTGTAGGGTTTTTAATATAATATTACTTTTGTAAGGCTGGTAACCTACAAATAGATTGACAGAATTTAGTATTTTTTTTGTTGCTTTTGGTAATTGGGTTGTTTTTTTATCACTTGGTATAAAAAAAGGGAAAACGGCAGATGAGATGGGTACTTTTCATTTTTTAAAAAAACACTTTGTTTAATTTTATGTTAAAGCTATATTTGTGTTTATACTTTATTATTTGCTTTCCAAACCATGACAAATTGATATGACACAAAATTAAACTTGATCCTGGAATCCATCAGCCTTTTCGCTCTAGTCAGGTTTTTCATCCCGCTAGATTTCACAGCCTGAAATGGGATGATCTGGTCCAATGCAAAGCACAGACCCCGATGCTGATGAGCACACAATACAGTGTTACTGCTCTTCCCAAAGGAATGTGATTGCTATGACATTACACTGAGCAGAATAATAAGATGGATTATGGGGAAAATACAAAAAAGGAATGTAACAAATGAAATTCTGCCTACAAAAGGTTACAAAACAAATTTGATATTCTATAATAAATCTTACATTTCTGATTTGTAACAATCAATGTGCATTGCTTGCATTCACTATGTCAGGAAAAACTAACATTGTTATGTAAGGGTGAAAGACTATGAAACTTTCTTTCTGTATCTCAATTCAAGGCCTAGAGGAGTATTTATGCAACAGACATATTTTAAAAAGGGTTTACTTTTGAGGTCCTTCCTTTTGCCTTTGGAGTGTTAACATCAGAGAGTATTTTAAAACAGATTGTTAATTGCGTTTAGACAGTTATGCTTGCTGCTTCCCATCAATATATTTGCATATACAGTAAGACCATCACAAATCCAACTCTAGAGAGGTCATAGTACATATTAATACAGTACATGTAAGATTCATGGAGAGAACCATTTCAACTAGAACAAAATGTTGAGATAGCTTTTAAACAACTTAACAACAATGCTTTTAGAAAAATAACAGCACAGAACACCACCACTGCTGGGGTCTTGTACAACAGCACACAACCGGAAAGTTGGTGCTGTATTTCAAAAGGAAAATGAGAAAAAAAGCATTTTCTGACTGTAAATAAAGCACTCGGACGTTTATTAACCTAGGTCCTAGGTTGATGTTAAAAATAATATCAGAGTACCTGTAACAGCCCACTGGGCACATGATCTTATAACATGATCTTCTAACATAGGTGGGTCCAGGCTAACAGACACAGCACCACATACTGTAGCTGTAACTTTCAAAACACAGTGCACTTTGATTTTCAGTGGAGTGAGGGAAATCAAAATGCACCACAAGCCAAAACAAACGCCTAGCTCTTCTTTAAGCTTCTTCAGTCCCTAAATAACCTACCAGGCAGCTAAGCTGCTTACTGGCTCCAAAACATTAGGTCTCTTTCAGACTCTTCAGAAAACACAGTTCCAGATTCTCCCCGAGACTCTTCACAAATGAGCCTATCTATCCCTCTATCTCCTCAGAATAAAATTTCCCAAAAACTTGGAACTCACAATTTCTTGGTCCACAGTTGAAATGTTTCTTTCAGCCCTTGTGCCTCTGGTGAATAGTCCACACAGAATACAGGTATGTATCTCAACATAGCTAATCAGCCAACTGACACAAAAAGCCTGCACCTGCTACTTTTTAAATTCAAACCAATTCTTTCTCCACAACTGGTCAGGAGACTGAGGGCATCAGCAATTTCCCCTGCGATTTATGGGAAATGTGATCCAGACAATGCTGCCATCTTGTCTGAACCAGTTGTGTTTTGCTACGCTCACCCCACAGCTCCACAGTGGGCATGGTTATGCCCACCCTCGCTTTTCTCTAGCTGGGCATGCCGGTGGCCATGCCTTTGCTCTGTCTTGATTGCAATGGAGACAGTGATGCAGAGCACCTGGCTTTAGTGAGAGTTTTCACTGTAGCAGGTGTTCTGAGGGTATTTAAACCCTATTCAGTCTCTCCTCTGCGATCCAGCACCTACATTTAATTTCTGAGCCACTATTCCAGCATACCAGAAGAACCCTTCCTGTTCCCGGTTTCCAATTTCCCTGGGCTCCATCTGTAAGCTTTTGCCCACAGCTCTGCTCCCTGGAGGACTCTAGTGGGTGAGAGGAGACCGGAGGTTGAGTCTGAAGTGGGGACCTAAACGTAGGAGCTTTTCCTCCCTTCACAGAACATCACCTGGCCAAGCAGTTTAATCCCAATAAGTACAGAAGATTCAATATTCATGTTAACACTTGAGAATTAGGCTGTAATTCCTGATTAGAATATGTTTGGTAATGTTCGTTTTGGATAGCAAATATCCACTAGTCCTCTTAAAGTTTATGAAAGTTGATGTTTTGTTGAGACTGATTTTATAAAGTTGTGTTATATTTGTATGTATAGTGACAGCTTTACTTATATGTACTTTTATATTAGTTTAAAAGCATCATTATTCTATTAATAAAATAATCTTGCATTATTTGTATACATATCCATGTGTAATGCATGTATGTGTATGTATACATACATGTGTATGTGTGCCAATTGTTCTGATTGAGTTTTAGAAGCCTTAAAGTACTCTCTCTGAATTTATCCAAATTCTAATGGTCTATATATAATTAAAACCATCAAACACCAAACAAGACATACAGTAGACTAGCATTTTAGTTAAATATTTTCATGCTAATTCCTATATATGTGGTCAGTGATTAAAAAACAGATGAAAAATCAAATAATGTGGGAAATTTCACAAATTCAAATCTGGCATGGCACACACTCTAGCTTTGGGAATTACAGAGCCTATGACACGCTGGTGCTTTCTTTATCATTTGGTATCATTCTCAATATGGCTCCTAAACCAAAAACAAATATGAAGGTGTAAGAAACAAGTATGACAATGAAAGGAAAATCAAGTAAAAATGTTTAAATGTAAAAATGTAAAAAAAGTTAAAAATCAAGTTTTTGAACAAGTTAAGAGGTGGAATGACGGTGAGCAGTCTGGCACATATGTACAGTGTATGACAAGAGTGGATCTTCGATTCATGCAAAGACAGTGAGAGGCTATGTGTAGGAGATTGGGGAATTTAATTTGCTGTAACAGAAATTGTAATAACAAATTACGAGAGTACCAATCAAACATAATAATTTACAGTCTCACACAGGATTCTAAATACAATATACAATTTATTGATATAACCAAAATAGATCAGAGTTAATAACTCGAGAATTGCATTTACTTTAACATGTAAATGCAGAGCTTTTAGCTTTTTCCTAGCTTTTCCTAGCTTGTAGGTTTTATCAGACTCATATAACTAAATCACATTTACATTCTCAGACAGATGTAAAAATACATTTACTATCACGAACTGAACACCAATCATATGTTAATAGTTCAACTCTTGAGCATTATGATGTGAATAATGAAATAATGAAGTTTTATACTCAAAGATCCATTGTCCCTGATGAGTTTAAACTTCAAGGTGGTAAAAGCTGGGTGGATTTTACCCTGCTTCGTTTAGCATCTTGCAGTGGCCTCAGGCACTCAGCCAAAGCTGTGCAGAGAAACTCAGTTAATTCTGTGCTATAGCTTTGCTCAGAATATTCTGAACATTCTGGTTGTCAACAAAAAGATACAGTCCAACTGCCTAATTTTGTTATCATGTGAAAACAGTGGGTTTATGAAGACAAGATTTCTTCTTTTTCAGAGAGAATATCTTGGACAGAATTTTGCTCTTTACTGACTCATGTTCTCGGCCTGGCTCATTGGAGAAATGTTTAAGTTCTGACTTGGAGTGGTTGTAGTCACCTAGTCATAGATTTTTAAGTCAGTGAGTTAGCAGGAGAAAAAGGACTTGTGTTCCAGTTTATAGCATATGGGAGCGATATCACCAGCTGGTGATTGGCCAAGATGGTATCAGGTTTGGTTCTGATATCCGCCCTACAGATCACTTTTTGGTGGATCTTCCTTTAGGTGATGAATAGTGGCCTTCAACCTGTGGTTTTGGGAATGAACCAGCCTGGAAACTTGCTGGAGCCCATCTGCGCTACATATCATTAAATGTACTACTTGATATAGTTTTACAATATCTCTTATAAGAGGAGCCCTGTAGCCACATTCCTGTGCATTTAGGGAGAGATGCACCTGGCTGATTGGTCAAGGCACAGAAATCTTTAATAACACTTAATTGTAAGTGAAATAATAGGCCTGGTCATTACTTATGTATCTGCTGTGTTTCCTGCATATTTTATTATTAAATTTTATTTCCTCCATTTTGTAAACTGTACAGTGCTGTGTTACTGTTTTCATAATGCTTTAAACTACATACATACTCATACTAATTAACGTATGATTGATTTTACTTGTGTAAAGGAGGGGAATAAGAGGGTCTAAGGGCATGTTCTGATTATACTAGATTTCGGGTATTAGCGCTGTTGTAACAGAAGAAATAAGGTTCTTGATCCCGAGATGAAGTAAAACAGATGAGTTTATTGCATGCAAGGAACAATAAAGCCGAAGTCTTGTTTCCCGCAAGAAACAACAAAACCGAAGTATTGTTCCACGTACTGTTACAAACTTTTGGGTTATATAGTGTTTTCTTTTCCGTTTCTGACGTCACTCGGTCTGATGGTAAAGAGGGGGGTTCATGGTATTTGGCCAGTTTACGATGTTCTGGACAAATGGTCAGTTTAACATTACACCCAGGGGGGTTCCTAGCTTGCATCTGCAATCCTTATCAGTTAACCCCCTTTCCTGCCATAAACCCCAGCTTGTGACTTAGAAGTCTAAACCCCCTACAGAAAGGATTAAATTCAAACCCCCGTCTTCACATCTTTCTTCAGCGCAAAATCAGGAATCTATCTACTGTGTAAAACACGAGTCTGCTGTACTTTGCCTAACATTAAAAGTAAACAACTCTAGAAAGTGTTTTTAAATTCTAATATCTTAAATTTACTTTTGCTGTACCAAATCTGATTTATTTCTCTCAGTAGTGCATTTAACGTCTGATTGTTCCTAGACCTCAGGACTGCTGGCACTCTTTCTCCTGTGTTTCTTCTCCTTTCACCTCTTTACAGAAACATTCTTAACCTTTTGACTGATTACAAATTAGGTGCCAAGCTCTTGTGCTCCAATGCACAAATGCCATTTGTCACTCAGACCTGACTCCATTGTCAGACCTCTTGATCCCTCTTAGTCTGCTAGCTCAGGATTCTTGACCTTGAAAACCTTTACTTACACAAACAGACTAATAATAATTATTTCAGTCAGTAACTTGTAAATAGTTATTCAATATGGAGTGATCTCCATTTACCATACATTACATTCCAAGATTGCTGGTATTTAATAAATTATGCCCTTGGTGTTAAAACAATTCATAACGCTTACCCATACATCGGTTTTATGTAACTTCTTCTTCGAGTCAGTAAAAGACTGAATTGACAATAATTATTGCTTGTCTGAGAAAAAAAACTAGAAAACTGCAACCAGTATTATAATCATAATATAATAATAATAAACTTTATTTTATATAGCGCCTTTAAAGGTGGCTTCTCAAAGCGCTTTACAGGATGACAATAACAATAAGTAAGAAGACTACAACAATAAATAAGAAAATTTCACAAGACAGGACACAATTATAATTACAACAATACAACAATAACAATAGAGGAGACCGTGGAAGGTGGTACTAAGAAGAGCAGAGGGGTGAAGAATGGAACCAGTTAAGTAAAGGCTTTTCTGAAAAGGAGGGTTTTGAGTCTGGATTTGAAGGAGTTTAGAGAAGGTGACTCTCTAATATCCTTGGACAAAGAGTTCCAGAGCTTGGGGGCATAGCAGGAGAAGGCCCTGTCGCCCATACAATGTAGACGGGCTTGGGGGACAGTAAGGAGGGCAGAATTTGAAGAGCGGAGGTTGCGAGGTGGGGAGTAGGGCGATAAAAGTTCAGACAGGTATTGAGGTGCCAAGCCATGTAAAGCCTTGTAGGTGAGCATGAGGATTTTAAAGTCTAGGCGGAATTTGACCGGAAGCCAGTGCAAGGACTCCAGGATAGGAGTAATGTGAACACTTGCACTAGACCTGGTCAGGATTCTGGCTGCTGAATTTTGGACATACTGCAGCTTGTTCAGAGTAGATTTAGATACCCCAGGGAGCAGAGCATTGCAGTAGTCAATTCGAGAGAATACAAATATGTTGATCAGCTTTTCAGCCACAGTTAATGATAGCATAGGGAGTAGTCTTGCGATATTTCTAAGGTGAAAAAAAGATGTTTTGACAGTATGCTGTACATGTGGGTCGAATGTTAAGCCAGAATCGAATATAACCCCAAGGTTTTTCAATTTTGATTGGAGCTCAAGTACAGAGCCATCTACAGACAGGGTTACAGGACTGGCTTTACGAAGTTGATGGGGGGTACCAATAAGCATGACTTCAGTCTTGTCACAGTTAAGATGAAGGAAGTTTTGAGTCATCCAAATTTTTATGTCAGAGATGCAATTAGATAGAATAGAGACAGCCACATCAGTGTCGGGTTTGGTATGGATGTATATTTGAGTATCGTCAGCGTAAAAATGAAAGCTGAGGCCATGTGATCTTAAAAGCTGACCAAGTGGGAACATGTAAATGCTGAAGAGCAAGGGGCACAGTATTGAGCCCTGAGGGACACCAGACTTGACAAGACCAATTTCAGACCTGTACCCATTGAGAGAGACAAAGTGACAGCGATCAGTGAGGTAAGACTTAAACCATTTGAGGGCAGTGTCAGAGACTCCAAACACAGTCTCGAGACGAGAAAGCAAGATGTTATGGTCAACAGTGTCAAAGGCAGCACTGAGATCAAGAAGGATGAGTATGGAAAGAGAACCAGAATCAGAAGCTATTAGGAGATCGTTGGTGACTTTGACTAGGGCGGTTTCTGTGCTGTGAAGTTGACGGAAGCCAGATTGGAGGGGTTCGAAAAGGTTGTTTGTCATGAGGTGGTTATGTAACTGAAGTGTGACAGCACGTTCTAGAATTTTAGAGAGAAAGGGTAAGTTGGAGATGGGGCGAAAGTTGTTAAGGTTGCCGAGAGCCATGTTAGGCTTCTTTGGCACTGGGGTAATAGCAGCAGTTTTGAGGACCGTTGGTACAATGCCGGTGCTCAAGGATTCATGTATTATATTGAGGACAATGGGACAGAGAGAAGAGAAACAGGACTGGAATAAAGTGGTGGGAATGGGATCTAAAATAGATGTGGTGGGTTTCATGCGCGTAACTAGTTTGTTTAGGGATGCTGAGTCAAGAAGAGAGAAGCTGGAGAGACGGGAACCAGAGAAGTTGGATGAGGAGGGAGGAGGTGTGGAAATTATATCCGTAGTGGAGAGAATGTGATGCCGGATGTTGTCAATCTTAGAACTAAAGAAATCTAAGAATGTGTTGCAAAGTTGTGATGAGGCAGGTAATGTGGTGGGGCAGTTTGGCTTGAGCAGTCTGTTGATGGTGGAGAAAAGATGTCTGGGATTGTTTTGGTGATTTTCAATGATGTGAGAGAAGTAGGTGGATCTAGCAGACTCTATAGTAACCTTATAATCAGATAAGTAATCTCTCCAGGCCTGATAATGTACATTTAGGCCGGAAAGACGCCACCTACGCTCAAGTTTGCGAGAGGCTGCCTTCATGAAACGCAGATGGTCATTGTACCAGGGGGCAGGGCGAGAGAAGGAGATGGTTCGAGTTTTTAAAGGAGCAAAGGTGTCGAGGGTAGATAAAAGAGCATTGTCAAGTAACTGTATTTTGTCCTCTAGAGGGTCAGAGGAAGAGAAACAGGATAAGGAGGAGTATTGAAGGATTCGAAGTAAACCTTTTTCACCTTTTCCAATTTTAACAACGGAGATGAACTATAAGTAAGCTGCAGGGAAACTAGAATGGTACCTACCTAGTTTGGAGTGCATTAGTGAAATAATTATTGAAGAACTGCATGTATGGGGTGTGATCTACCAATCAGATGATACCCAGTGTGTGCTTTAACAGGTGCACATCTGAAGATACGTTTTAGTGGAACGAAACCTGCCAAACTGCAGCTCAATTGGTGTAGCAATTCCTAGGACAGCAATAATTTGACATTAAGAACAAAATGTAAATCACCCTGATTTAATCATGAACCCTGTTTCTGCATATGTTAGCTGTATTATCTCACTAGAATAATACCATGGTTAAAGTCAATTAGTTAATTTTTGCTCACGAGTGGTTTGCAACGTAGAACCTGGACTGACAGGACAATAAATCAGCAGCTAAACTGGCTTATGCATAGTTGCTAGAATTATACCAACTACACCAAGCTAAGATATTGAGTTAAAAAATACATGAACAAATAATTCTTCATCAGGAGTGGGTTGTATAAGATACAACACTTTTCAGCTGATGAAGTATTGTTGGCAGAAAGGCCATGTAGACCAGATTTGTAGAGTGCTTGGGATATTGTTGTCACATTGTTCTCCTCATTGTTCAGTCCTGGCCTTGAAAGCATGTACCTCTTTCAAAGTTGCTATTAGCCTCCCTTTTGCTTGGCCATCCAGTTTGAAGGGACAGACTAAATTGGTGTCTTGGTGGTGACAGGGTCCTTCATGCTCATGGTGGAGTCTTGATTTCACTACCCAGCATTGTGAACCTACAGTAATTGCTGAATTTATCAAGATCATATGAATCACTACAATTTAACACACATTATGTCCAGTTAATATGAAGGTAATTTGTTACACTTGATCTAATTTAGGATTCCTATTTCAAGGAGGAAACTAACCCAAAAAAGTTATTTCAGTTTTTATTTTAAATATTTTTTCTTAAAAATATCTATTTTTTTTCACCTGGAATTCCCAGCTAGAAGCAAGAAAATGTGAACATTTATAATAACCACAAAGCTTTGAGCTTTGAGCAGCAGCATTTGCATAATGTGATTAATTGCTAAACATTGACCTATGGAAGGTGCAGAAGTTATTCTTTTGGGTATAAACCTGAAATACTGTTGGCTGTTATTAAAATCTGCTCATATTCAGTTAATCAGTTAATGTGTGGATCAGACTGCCATTTTAGTTCAAATCAAATCAAATCAAATCAAATCAAAGTTTATCAAATGCACAACAATACAGCGTGCAGCAGTAGTTGCTGGCAATGAAATGTCTTTTCTGCAAGCTCACAAGAATCACAAGAATCATAAAAATCACAAAAACACAAAAATCACAAAATTGAGGTTATGAAAATAAGGTTACTTAATTATAGATGTAATAGAAACGGAATAAGCTGCTGTGTGTCCATGGTGTATGGAATATATACAAGTACTGTAGTGCGGTTATGTTGAATACAGTGAAAACTGTGTGTTCATAGTGTATAGCCATTACAGGTGATTTGCTAAAGGTTGGCTATTTAGCAGTCTTATTGCCTGAAGGTAGAAGCTGTTCCGTAGTCTGTTGGATTTGGACCGAATGCTTTGGTACCGTTTACAGGATGGTAGGAGGGAAAACAGTTTGTGACTGGGATGACTGGGGTCCTTGAGAATGGACTTGGCCTTCTTCAGACATCCAGCTGAGTAGATATCCTGAATGTTTGGTAGCTCACAGCCAGTAATGAGATGCGCTGACTTCACCACCCTCTGCAATACTTTGCGATCCCGGACGGAGCACTTCCCATACGAGGCAGTGATGCAACCAGTCAGGATGCTCTCAATAGTGCACCTGTAGAAGTTGGCCTGGATATGTGACGGCATGCCGAACTTCTTTAGCCTATTGAGAAAGAACAGGCGCTGCCGTGCTGTCTTCAATTCAATTCAACTTTATTGTCATTAAACTTACACAGGTGCATAGTATAATGAAAAGTGTTTCTCATTAGTCACTCAGGTGCAGTATATAAATAGGACAGAAGATAAGACAATAGACAGTTACACAATAGCAATAACAGTAACATGTAATAACATAACATAAATAACATGTAATCAAGTAATCAAAACTGTGCAAAATTCCGCAAACAGAAAATTTAACAGGACAAAAACAGTGCAAGGTAATTCTTGGAACAGTGCAAAAAAATAGTATGGTTAAAAGTAGTATGGTTAATTAATAAATATTAAATATTATTATGCCTGTTACAATTTTACTGGGCTATCGAGGGGACAGTATAATTCTGGCTTACATGCGTGTGTGGTGGTGTAGGAGTACAGTGGTTGTGGGTACAGGAGGATGTTAGGAGAGATCATAATAACATGGAAGGGAGTGGGGGCGTCACCAACTTGACAGCTCTGGGGAAGAAGCTATTTTGGAGTCTAGTTGTGTGCGACTGGAGTGACCGGAACCTTCTGCCAGATGGTAGGGGAATAAACAAGTTATGACTGGGGTGAGTGGGGTCAGACATAATTTTGGTGGCTTTTTTCAGACTCCTGGTGTTGTAGATTTCCTGGATGGATGGTAAGGCACTGCCGATGATGTGTTGGGCAGTTTTGACCACCCGCTGTAGTGCCTTACGGTCAGATGCGGTGCAGTTGCCGTACCAGACTGTGATGCAGCTGGTCAGTATGCTCTCCACCGTACATCTGTAGAAGTTGGTGAGGATCAGTGGGTGTAGGTGTATTTTCTTCAGCCTTCTCAGGAAGTACAGCCGCTGTTGTGCCTTCTTGATGAGACTAGAGGTGTTCAGTGTCCATGTAAGGTCCTTAGAGATGTGAATGCCTAGGAATTTGAAGTTATTCACCATCTCCACCGCAGACCCTTCTATGTAGATGGGGGAGTGAACTTTTCCTTGTCTTCTGAAGTCAACAATCAGCTCTTTGGTTTTGCTGATGTTGAGACATAGGTTGTTGGTTCGGCACCAGTCTGCGAGTTGTTTTATCTCCTCCCTGTAGGCAGTCTCATCGTTGTCAGTGATCAGGCCCACGACTGTGGTATCGTCAGCATACTTGGTGATGGTGTTTGTGCTGAACTTAGCAGTACAGTTGTGGGTGAACAGGGAGTAAAGCAGTGGGCTGAGCACACAGCCTTGAGGGGCACCGGTGTTAAGGGTGAGTGTGTTGGAGGTGAGGTTGCCAATCCTGACAGTCTGGGGTCTGCTGGTGAGGAAGTCTAGGATCCAGCTGCAGAGGGTTGTATCTAAACCTAGAGCCCTGAGTTTGGTAGAAAGTTTTATGGGTATGATGGTGTTAAATGCTGAGCTAAAGTCAATGAAAAGCATTCTTGTATAGGTGTTCCTTTTATCCAGGTGGGTTAGTGTGGTGTGTAAAGCTATAGAGATTGCATCCTCTGTGGAGTGGTTTGTGCGATAGGCAAACTGGAGAGGATCCAGTGTTTTTGGAATGCTGGCTTTAATGTGCGGAATAAGTAGTTTTTCAAAGCACTTCATTATGATGGGGGTGAGTGCAATAGGGCGGTAGTCGTTTAGGCATGTGGGGGCTGATTTTTTCGGTACTGGCACGATGGTGGTTGTCTTGAAGCAGCTAGGTACAGTGGCCTGGGCCAAGGACATGTTGAAGATGTCGGTACAGACATCAGCTATCTGCCAGGCACATGTTCTGAGTACCAGGCCAGGGATACCATCAGGTCCAGCAGATTTATGTGTGTTCACTCTACTTAGTGATTTCCACACATCTAGCTTCGATAGTGTGGGGGGTGGGGTGGTAGGGGAGTCAGTGGTCCAGGTGGTTGGTTCAGGGTTTTGAGCTTCGAAGCGTGCATAGAAGGTGTTAAGCTTGTTTGGAAGAGAGAGGTCAGTAGCGCTTACAGGGCTTGTTTTGCTCTTGTACAGATGCAGCCATTCAAAGTGCGCGGTACAGACACCGCAGTACAGATACCGCAGGTATGATGACACGCGATACTGCGGTGCGGGATTGGTTGACCGACAGGGGCACTCGTGGTCCATTGGTCTGTCGTAAAAAGACTTACTGTAAACGTCTTTACTGTGCCCGTTGTAGATATTGAATTTTACCACTGAAGGGAAATCTTAGTAGCTGAGCATAAAAAGAATAGGAGCATACTGTAACGCGTGTGAAGGCCATAAACGATATTAATTTTGGAACGTAAACATACAGTATATAGCTGGTCTTGGTACTTTAAAGAAAAAAATACACACCAGTATTCCATTTCTCCCTAAACATTGTAAGCTTCGAAGTCTTTAACTAACGTGATACCGGAGTCAACAAGCATACTTTTAGAATTTGATTAAAAGGGAATATAATATGGAATCGCGTATCTCAAGAAATTAATAACGGTATGATTATATCCATGTACTGCGGCAGGGCTGTGTAGGACTGTTTCGCCTACCTCATCATGCGAGCTGTCTTGTAGCCTACTGGTCTAGGTGCGTGACTACCAACTGGCAGGTTGTGTGTTTGAATCCAGCTGGTGCTGGACTTTTCATTTTTATTTATTTATTTTTTAATCGCGTAACATAAACATATTACCGTATGCAAACTGTACTGTATACAGTATGTATATGTATATTTAATGTCTTAACTGTGCCCGTTTAATTGAATTAAACAAAAAAATATTTAACACGAACATTAAGCTGTTTACATCTTCCGCCTGAGAACAGTCACCCGTTGCTACCCAACGCAGAATGGTGATTGGCTGACACTATCTGACACCCCACTGATTGGAGAAAAAAGACGTGCTGGTGTGCTATACACACTACCAGGAAGAGGATTTCTTTCTATTCAAAACGTGTATTTTAAAAGTTTAAGAAGTAAAAACCTTACAGCGTACACAGATTTCTAAACTGATCAGGATCGTTATCTTTGTCTTATGCATAATAATGTTCACCGCTCTGTCCAGCAAATAAATAATAAACTTTATTTTATATAGCGTTTTAAACGAATAAGTAATTAGATTGCTCATAAACCTAATCACTTGCTTTTTCTTTTTATTTAGGCTCAGATTTCAACTATAGATCGTATTATTAATAACCATAATAACAACCAACCAACAAAAACAACCATATAAACATAATGGTGGTGCTGGACCTTCCAGTTTTATTTATTTATTTTTTAATCGCGTAACATAAACATATTACCGTATGCAAACTGTACTGTATACAATATGTATATGTATATTTAATGTCTTAACTGTGCCCGTTTAAGTATTGAATATTCATATCTAATTTTACCACTGAAGGGAAATCTTAACATAAACATACAGTATATGGCTGGTCTCGGTACTTTAAAGAAAAAAATACACACCGGTATTCCATTTCTCCCTAAACATTGTAAGCTTCGAAGTCTTTAACTAACGTGATACCGGAGTCAACAAGCATACTTTTAGAATTTGATTAAAAGGGAATATAATATGGAATGGCGTATCTCAAGAAATTAATAACGATATAATTATATTCATGTTGCAAAAGAACTGCAACGGACATAAAAACTCCCTTGCATGGTTTCATTACGACCAGAATCGGTCTTGAGATATTTTTAACTTGATTTACAGTATTTGAGAGGTATGTCTTAACACCGATACTACAGTGCTTAAGTACTGCTCACGTATATGTTTCTAGGTTTATATTATGCATTTCATACGGTCAAATTACTTTTGAGCAATAAGAAGCGCGAAACGGTATGCGTTTTACTTTCGTTTTATGCTGGGACCCGTGGATTGATTAGAGATATCAAGTACATACAAGTCATTTTTTAAATGTTGTAGTTCGTCTTGAAAAAATGTTCCGAGGACATCATCTATCAACAATTACACAGGTTCTGTTTCCATATTGCGGATTTTGGTTACGTAATATTATTTTCTAGATTTCATGTTGTGAATATGATGGGATGTCTGATGGGATGTTTCTAAAAATCCATCCTCTGTAAAACGTCTTCTCTAGTTGTCCTGCATATGTATTCGCTAATGAAGCTGTGTGTTCTGAGCCTAGATCTCTACATTTCTGTATGAACCAGCTTAGAGGGCTAAAGACAGCTTGTGTTTAAATTGAGTGTAAGGCAATTTATGCTTCTAAAGTCATGGTCAGCATTTATCTTTGTACTGTGCTGTAAACTTGTTCTGTGCCAAGTCACATTATTTTATAGCGTTATCAAATACGGTGTTACTGTAGTTTACTGAGTCCCATGTCACATGGTCTGTGATTGAAACCTGTAAAACCGGTTTAATTCGTCACAGCCAGCACTCTTCAGGTGTGAGGGTCTTCTGCTCAGAATGAAACGCTAAAATGTTTGTGTATATTCTAATGGTAGTGGGGGCGGGGTGTGTGGGAACAGGTTTGGTTGAAACATTTTCTCTGAAAGCATTTTCTTCGCAGTTTAACCGATCTTGTTACAGCATGTTACAGTTTACTATTATTAACCATATTAATTTTAAGTGCTTAATGTAAAATCTTGTAAAAATATATTTTCATTGTTCAAATATACATTAAGTCTGACTATCATATAATAAGTTAAATACAAAACTAAAGAAAAAATAGGGTTAAATATAATTCAAAATATTTTGCTAACAATGTTAACTGTTTATGAATAATAAAATGTATTAACTAAGGAGTAGGATGGCACAGTTGTTAGTATGTTTTTTGTTTTGTTTCTTTTTCATAAATACAACAGTAGTACCTGATGTCTCAGTGGCTTTCAAAATTAAATTATGCATGCAAACCTGTGAACTAGAAAGATAACTAAGATATCCATCCATTATATTCCATAATATCCATGAAATATATGGCGCTGAAATACAGTATGTGTGACGCATAAAAGACACCAAGGGATTGGGTGAGCTCCCATCACAAAAAAAAAACTGCGAACCTGCACTACAGCGACCATAGTACAGTATGGAGACCAAGGCGTTTTACGGGAAGAGACGGGGTGCTTCTGCCGCCCCAGCTTCCAAAGAGCGAAGGGTAAGCAAATACAGCAGACTTCATCTGAAATACGCGATTACAGCGCATATTACAAGGTATTATTGCCGTTTTGAATTTTAAATTCAATTATAATTATTTCTTCGTAGCCTGTTCTTCAAGAAAACACCGCACGGGCGAAACGATCTACCACCAGGACAGTAAAAAAGAAAGCGGTAAGACGGAAAAAAAGAAAAGTTTATTTTGACTTCTGTTCCGCGACTGATGAATACTACTGTGTGACTTTATTTCTTACATGAATTATGTTATTTTGCCACAGGCCGTGGGTCTCTGCTCTCGGCCACTGGCCAGGGTGCCAACCTGTAGAAGCAGCACCTGTATGGAGACATTTCGGCAGCAGCGGGAGCATTACGATGCATTACTGGGGAGGATTGGGAGGCTAGAGTTCCAGCAGTCAAACAGTTGAGCAGCTGTCTCCCGAAAAGTGCCTCTCCCCGCCGCGCAGGCTGCAATGCCTGGCGGAAGCTCTGCCCCCCGCAGAGCACACACCGCCTCAGGACACTCCATCCCGGTTCACCACCGCGCAGGAATCTGTTGATGCTGTCCCCGCCGGCTATCTCCCCCCAGGAAGCACAGCGGAATTCACAGATGCCAGTGGGACGAATAATTCTCCCAGATGTCCAACTGCTACCCATTACCCAGGAGATGGAGGGGGGGTTGTACTTGCAGTGCATCGGCATAGACGGGAAAGCAAGAGCCGACCGCTACGCCGCCCTCGTGTTTCGAAATCTTGTGACTTTTGAAATTTACTGGGGGTGGACCACGTCTGTAAATTTCGATGGGTCCAGAGGCAAAAGTGCCTTGCCTTGCAATCTCCGGGAAAACATTAGTACGATGGTGAATCGGAGATTCTCAACCCTTGCTGCGTACGACTGGAAAAGAATTAGTGATCGGATCAACGAAATGCTTCGTAGGAGGAGGCGGTCTTTTCCTCTTGTCTAACAGTCTGTCCACAAACAAAACATTCCTGTTAGACAAGAGGAATTGAAAAAAAAACAATGTTGTCAATGAAAACCGGTGTGTGTCTCTCCCTGCTGGATGTCCCTCTCACAAACTGCTGAATGAATAAAATAATTTTATTGAAAACGAGTTTGCGATTGTCTGGTCTTTAAATTCTGGAGATACGCGATTCCATATTATATTCCCTTTTAATCAAATTCTAAAAGTATGCTTGTTGACTCCGGTATCGCGTTAGTTAAAGACTTCGATGCTTAAAATGTTTAGGGAGAAATGGAATACTGGTGTGTATGTTTTCTTTAAAGTACCGAGACCAGCCATATACTGTATGTTTAAGTTCCAAAATTAATATCGTTTATGGGCTTCACACGTGTTGCAGTATGCTCAGGCACTAAGTAAAAGGAGATGCTTCGTATTGCTTGACTAATTTTAAAAACTAAGTTATAAATATAAAAATTGCAGGCGCTGCTCTGGTGCGTCGGCTCCTACACAGTGCCTGTCTGCCGTAAGCGTTACAATATACATACAGTACCCAACACTGCTTGTACCCATCTGTCATGCAAATAAAACACCTTGAATTGAATTGAATTGAGGGGAGAAGGGGGGGATACTAAAGCCAATACTGGCTCAATGGGCTTTGATGTGCTAATGCGTTGGTTTAACGGTCCGGGTGTGGCAGGGTTCCAATGTCAACTCGACTCGATTAGAAGACAATGAACGTATTTTAGCCCTAAATGAATTAATAGCAAACATGGTTTACATAAAATACATTTTTCCAAGAAAGTTTATAATAATACGATCTATAGTTGAAATCTGAGCCTACTTTAAAAATAAAGGAAAAGCATTTTCAGAGAGCAATCACGCTGTGTTTATGTAGAAAAAGCGATTAGGTTTATGAGCAATCTAATTACCTATTCGCTTAAAACGCTATATAAAATAAAGTTTATTTAGAGATGAATGATCAGTGTCGCAGTTTAAATAATGTGAGTCAGGAAACTAACACAGCGCCACCGGATTTAATAACGCAATAAAAACGCTATAAAATAATGTGACACAGTACAGCACAGTACAACAATACTGACCATGACTTTAGAAGCATAAATTACCTTACACTCAATTTAAACACAAGCTGTCTTTCTGTATGAACCTCTAAGTTGGTTCATACAGAAAATGTAGAAATGCATTAGCCTGATCATGATTAAAAAACACATAATTAAACACGCGTTTGCGATTTAAATCAGAACACGATTTAAATCAATATAAATGTTTATATTGTAACGCATACTGTCCAGCCTCCATTTCTCTATAAAAAGTTACTGTTGCACACACACACACAATAGAAGCAGGAACCGCTGTCAGAAGGGAAGATATGTTCAAAATATCGCAAATATCGATCATGTTGCGATATTTTGAAATATAAAAGTCAATTGATTGTCCATAATATCGCTTACCTATTTTTTCGAAGAAATGTTTGTTAAAATAAAAGTCCAGCACCAGCTGGATTCAAACACACAACCTGCCAGTTGGTAGTCACGCACCTAGACCAGTAGGCTACAAGAGAGCTCGCATGATCAGGTAGGCGAAACAGCCCTACATAGCTCTGCCGCAGTACACGGATATAATCATACCGTTATCAAATTCTTTAGATACGCGATTCCATATTATATTCCCTTTTAATCAAATTCTAAAAGTATGCTTGTTGACTCCGGTATCACGTTAGTTAAAGACTTCGAAGCTTACAATGTTTAGGGAGAAATGGAATACTGGTGTGTATTTTTTTCTTTTCATGATAGGTGTCGCATTTTAAATCATTTTCGTAGTTAGAAATTATGAAACGCCCTGTTAAAAGCAAGGAAGTTTTTATGCCCGTTGAAGTAAAACAAAATGCCTGACAAAGTATGGCTTGGACAGATTCCAAGTGCTTGTACAAATGTGCTAAAGAAATTATACTTTGAGTATACAGCTTGTCCAAAGTCATCCATTATTAATACTATTAGTAATATCTTCAGTAAAGGCTTTGATGCATAAATATTTCTGATAAAGGTAGGTTGTGTACTTTTGTCCAACTGAGCAATCTTGCTTTCATAAAATATACCAACATTTTAATGACTGATGATTAACATGCTGTAATACACAGTTCAAAATTAAAGGCTCAAATGCTGTACATGAGAGGTTAAGCTCCCCCTGGCGGTTTTACAAGGCGACGCCGGATAGTTAGTCACGTGACACACGTGAAATGCGTGATACCGCGTGATACGCCCACCGGGGTATGCCGCGAAATACCTCACCCATTTTGAATGGCTGCATCTGTAGCTTGTGATTGTATTTATGTCTTGCCACATGCGTCGTGGGTTAGTGTTGGTGTTGTAGTGGTGTTCTATCTGGGATTTGTACTGTTTCTTGGCAGATTTTATGCCAGCTCTTAATTCTTTCCTAGCCCCTCTCAGTTCTTCCTCATTGTCAGATTTGAAGGCTGCATCACGGGCTTTGAGCAGGGAGCGGATCTCAGTGTTCATCCAAGGTTTTTGATTCGGGAGTTTGCGTATCTTTTTAACGCTCACCACATCATCAGCACATTTGCTGATGTAGCTAGTGACTGCTGATGCATACATATCAATATCAGTGTGGGATCCATGGGAGGCTGCATCTTTGAACTCACTCCAGTCTGTGCACTCAAAACAGTCCTGAAGCATTGATTCTGCCTCTTTGGTCCATGTTTTTACAGTTATAACTGGAGCCTTGGTGCATTTGAGAAGTCGTCTGTAGGCTGGGAGTAGGAACAGGGAGATGTGGTCAGATTGTCCAAGAGGGGGGTGAGGTACTGCTTTGTAAGCACCGGGTACATTAGTATAAACAAGGTCAAGTGTGTTGTTTCCCCTGGTGGGGCAGTCAACGTGTTGGTTGTAGCTAGGCAGGACTGATTTCAGATTTCCCTGATTAAAATCACCTGCAATAATAAAAACACCATCAGGGTGTGCTGATTCTTGTTTACTAATAGCTTTGGACAGCATTTTGACTGCTTCCTTAGCATTAGCGTTAGGAGGTATGTATATAGCAGTAATAATGACCGACGTGAATTCCCTAGGTAGGTAGAAGGGTTGGCATTTTACCATTAAATATTCTAAGTCGGGTGAGCAGTGGATAGTGATTTGTGTAGTATCTCTGCACCATGCTTGGTTGACATAAATACACAGACCTCCTCCTTCATTTTTACCAGAGGCGGCTGTTCTGTCTGATCGGAGAGTTAAAAAATCATCCAGCTGAATGGCGGATGTATGTTGTTGTGAAGCCACGTTTCAGCGAGTGCAGCAGTCTTTTATTTCCTGGCGAGTAGTGAGCCTGAGTTTTATTTCGTCCAGTTTGTTGTCTAAGGACCGTACGTTAGCGAGGAACAGGCTGGGTATAGGTGGTCTGTTCCGCTGTTCTTTTAGTCTTATTTGCAGCCCGGCTCTCTTACCGCGTTTCTGTTTGCGCTCGCACCGCTTGCGCCGTCTCCTCTCCCGGCGGACACAGTCAGGTGGCTCCACGGCTTCCGGGTCTGCGGTGTAGAGGATGAACGAGCTGATGTAATCCAGGTAGAGCGAACTAAAGGAGAAATCCCTGCAGTTGTTTCTGATGTCCAGTAATGTTTTCCGGTCGTAGGAGAAGTAAGCTTCAGTGTTTTGAGTAAATAACGTGACAAAAAACGTAAGAATAATGAACAAAAAGCACCATTGTTTGAGAGCTAATGAAGCCGCTGCATCCATGCGCGCCGCCATCTTGAGCTAACACTTGACCACGATGTTGGTGTGGTGGGTCCAGGTTAAGTCCTCTGAGATGTTAACTCCCAGGAACTTAAAACTGCTGACCCTCTCCACTGCAGTCCCACTGATGTAGATAGGTGTGTGATCTCCTCCCTGGTGTTTTCTTTAGTCCACAATCATCTCCTTAGTCTTACTGATGTTCAGATAGAGGTTGTTCTCCTGGCACCATGCTGCCAGGGTTTCAACCTCCTCCCTGTACGCATACTCTTCACCATCTGCGATCAGGCCGATGACTGTTGTATTGTCCACAAACAATGATGGAGTTTGAGTTATGCTTGGTGGCACAATCATGGGTAAATAAGGAGTACAGGACAGGGCTAAGCACACAACCTTGGGGGGCTCCAGTGTTTAGAGTCAGGGTGGAGGATATGTTGGTTCCCACCCTCACTACCTGCGAACGTTCTGTCAAGAAGTCCAGGATCCAGTTACAGAGGGAGGTGTTCAGTCCCAGGTCCTGGAGCTTGATGACAACCTTTGAGGGCACTATGGTATTGAATGCTGAGCTGTAATCTCAGTTGATATAAGACCTTAAGTTTTGCTACAAATTTAATGGCTTATCTGTCCCACTATACATTCTTAGTACAAAGTTACACTGTTGTCTAGCTTTGAACATGAGCAGTTTTAAAACTGGGGGAAAAACATCCAATCACTAAAGAGATTCTTCTTCTGCTTGAAAACCTTATTTAACTTACCATATAATTCCTCAGAAAAGTAAAACTAAAATCTAAAATAGTCCCTAAACTCTATGGCACGGCATATAATTCTACTCTCAGCTACTGTATACACAGTAAAACATTAGACTTTGATATAATATGTTGCATTGCAATCAGAAATCCACTATTATATAATGTTGGACTTTAAATCTCCTATTTGACCTTCTCACGCTGTAGGTAAACAATGTGCCATGATAACCTTATGTTGGGATTTTTTTTTTACGAAATAAGTTAACTTTAGCACATTTCAATTACAAAAAGCTATAGTAGGACAAAATCACACTTCTTCTGATCTTGCCTTTTCCAGATAATTCTGGAGTTTCTTTTACTCCAACAGTCAGACTTTAATTGCCAATGAGAAATGAGAATGTAATTCAAGGTTCACAAGCTTTTATTGGATATAAAGTTGCCAATGTATTTTATGAAATACTGAAAATTTCCTCCAGTTGGGAATGCCTTAATTTGATTAAATTCTTTTTCTCAAGTTTAACAGTACACATTATTTTACAGGATAAAGAAAATTCATGAATAAAATCTACATTTTTAAAGAAAAAAGTTGTTGGACTCAATCAGCAAGAATTTACATAAAAATAGTGCTTTCTAAAAGTATTCTGCCATTTCCAATGATGTTCCATTCTATTGAATTACTGTAATTACTGGACCAGTTCCCATGAAGCATAGTTCAGGACCCTATGCAGACGGTATAATCCGGAAGTAAGTGGAAAAGGACGACAGGGATGAAACGATGATGATCAGGAGGGGTTGACAGACAGGGGGGCGTGACGATGGTGATCTCGTGCTCGGGGGGCGTGGCCAAGGCAAACAAGTCCAAAGAGTCCAGGGAGGAAATTTGGGGAGAAGTCCAAGGTCCAAAACCGGGTGATCCATCCGAGACGAAACAAGACATGGTTAAAAACTAGAACGGAATCCGGTATTATGACAGGGAATAAAAACAGGATGACAAGGCCAGGCGCTCCGAGCCCCAGACTCAGATGGTCAGGACACCGTGATTAAGCCTATGCCGTGGGACCACTCCTGGACCTGCTGGTAGGCAGACTTCCGGGCGTCCATCTCCCAATGCTGAGCCCGGAAAAATGAGAGCGCCAGGCTTAAAAAAGGAGGGGCAGAACAGGGGGCAGGTGAAAGTACTCAGGTAAAATCCGAAAGAGCTGAAGCGCCCTTAAGAGGAGGCAATTAAAGGCAATATTTATAACCAAAACAACACTCTCTTGAGTAGAAAGAATTTAAAACTGCAAAGGATATTAAAAACTGAAATATGTTGATTGCATAGGCATTCATTACCAATTTCTCTTGTAACTGAAGTACATATACAGTTTGTATATTCAGTCAGGGTTATGCCTCCCCCTCAGTGACATTGAAAAGTTAGGGGCTGTGATAAAAGACGAATGGCTTAAATATGGGCAAATTGGAGGAGTCTGAATCTGTGCTGTCACTAGGACTGTGGCTGTTAATCAAGATGTTACAACAAAATCATACAATTCTCTATTCCGGATGAAGTGTGCATGACAAATACAATTTAGTAGTTTAATCAGAGCATACAAAATGGGATATAAAGACTAAATGTATTAGGGGTTGCTTGGAGTATTAGCTAAGGAAATGACTTCCTAACTGTAAGGGTGACAGAACCCCCCTATTACTTTCACAAGGAATGAACCAGGGAGTTGCGGAGAGGATATAGATGTGGTAAAGGGAGGGTAGTGAAAGAAATGTGTAAAAGAAAACTTCTTGAGGTGAGAAGAAGGCGGCAAGATTAGGATTTGAACTTTTATCCAAATTTCTGCTCAATTTGTTGTTGTTTTTCATTCACTATGTGGACATTAAAAAGCTTTATTATTTGAAAGTTTCAATTTTGGTTCAGTTTTTTTTGTCTAATTAGAATGCTGATATACTTGCAAATCAGTGCAAATCAGTTTTTATTCCTAATATCTACCTTACTACATAGACCACTGTAAAATATATTTATAAGACAGCCACATCTAGTTGTAAATTCACAGGATTGAGAAAACAACATAAACCAGAGATGGAAATTGAGGTTTCACTATGGTGTCAAAATAGTGAATAATAACATCTGAGTTTAATCTGTGTCATAAAAGATTTTCTTTGAAAGCCCTGTCTGGAAAATAATATAGGACTGTGAGCTTCATAGACCAAGAATAAGGAAATGAAGTGGTGTTTTTAAGTTATTCATTTTATTCATCTTCAATATTGACATTGTTAAATATTTCATACGTCACATTATAACAGAAGTCATGAGAGTGCACACAGTGCAATAGGTATGTCAATCAATACAGTTTTCCATAGAATTCAAAAGGCTTTAAAACAGATTACCTCTTGCATGACCAACCACTGTTATTAACAATACTCTAGACCCAAGTAGCTTTAGATTATATGAGAAGTCCATACCATGAAGACTATTTTGTTCTCTTTTTTTTCTCTTCATTTTTATCCCGTATATTAATAAGTATTCTAGTGAGCGGTTTAAAACAGTTTGTAAGCTGACTGTCTGGCACCATGCTGTGGGGCTAGGCATCATGGGAGATAAAAGGTGACACATAGCTAATAAGGTTTATGCTCGGCATGGTTTCTTACTGGCTTGGATGTGATTTACTGCCAGTTCTCATAGCACCAGACCAATGTGGAGATAAAATTTATTCATAGTGTCACTTAGCTTGGTAGGATGCAGGGATCATTTTTCTTCTATTAAATATGATGTCCAAATGAATGTTTTATTTATGCCTTGATTTATAAGATTCAGGCTTGCACTGTAACCTTTGCCTCGATTAATTTTCATCCTGCCTGAGGAAAGGATGTATCCGAATCTCTGAAAGTAAGTAAAATATTATCTGACAACAGCAAATGTCTGATTATGTTAATTTTCTACTGAAAACAACAACAATACTAAGTAATTGTTTGATATCACAAACAGCATTGCTTGCTTTTTTTGCAGTAATTCTCCATAAGACTCTCGAATACAGAACATGAAAAGGAGTATCATCTTATAGAACTGCATTGGTATTAAAGGTTAGTCAGCTGAAAAATTGACCAGTACCATATTGGGTAGTGAGTCACATGTGTATACTGTATGTACTTATCCTACAGTCTTCCTGCAGTTAAATTGATGGTAAAATATTCTTACTTGGAAAATGCAGTTATGCTGTATTGTTAATGAATTCTGGGTGCATAGATTTAATGTATGTGATATACTTGAAAGTGACAGAACCTCCATATTACTTAGAAAAGATGGAGTATTTTATAAATTAACAATGTTCCAGTCTCAGTAAATCTCTTTGAAGAATTTCTTCAAGATGTTAGCTGTCAATATTCTCTTGTTCTTTTAAAATTGATCAATATCAGAGAGAAATGCCAATGGAATGCAAAACTTGCAGTCATCATTTTATGCTGCGTTCTTATGGTATGAAAAGGCATTTTATTCATGACTGCAATTTTGATGAGAATTTCTGGAACTTTAGATATAAAAGGATCACACGTTTATTGGACAACCACTGAAAAGCTGAATAGCACATTAATGAACACTAGTCAGAAGAACAATAAACTCTCTCATCCTAGCGTTAATCCCGCATCAGCAGGGTCCACTTGTCGGAACCAGATCTTTGAGCTGACATTGCCATTAAATGCGACTGAGAATACTCCAACCGGCGCGTCCCTTCAGTGGGCTGCCAATTGTAAGTTGCAGGGTGGCATGGCTGCTGGCTCCAGAAGACCAATAAACTAAAGGTCATTATACTGTTGTTAGCATTTCTACAGTAACTGCCTAAATAAAGCTATTTAATTACTTACAGATAACTTAAGGATACATACTTTGTTGTAACCTAAAAACATCTTACTTCTTTGTCAGTGTGAAAAACAGAGTTTTACATTTAGAAAAACAGAGGTAGATAATCGGAGGACAAAGTATAATGTATAACTTCATTAGAGACCTATTACCTAAATTTAATTCTTCAATAAAATCAACCCTGAAGTGCTTTGATTGCTATAATAATTCTGATATAAAATCAATAAAGATGTAAAACTTCAGTAGGTACCATGGTTCCTCATTTCATTTACATGGTTTCTTGTTTATAAATAAGAACATGAAATTTGTTGCTTATTTATGAAACATTCTGCTTCAGCAATAACTTTATGGAACATAGAATTAAAATCAATACTGCTCCTAAAGTGAAATTAAGTACAAGAAGATTCTGGTAACATTAGATGTCAGCTTGCCTCTTTTCATTGGACAAAACAGAAAAGATCCCCATTGCATAACTAAAGAGGTGATGCGGAGCACCAAGTATCTTAATGTAGTGTTGTGTGGAAATTAAAAAGATGATGATACATTGTATAAAAAAGAAACCAAAAACAAGGAAAATGAAAATGATAGTTTCTGAATAGCATTGTTAGACTGAATAATATGGCCAGCAGCCATATCACTCTGCAACTCACAACAGGCAGCCCACTGAAGCTCTGCAGGTGTGAGCCTGGTCAGTACCTGGATGGGAGACGTCATGGGAAAAACTAAGGTTGCTGCTGGAAGAGGTATTAGTGGGGCCAGCAGGGGGCATCACCCTGCAGTCCATGTGGTTCCTAATGCCCCAGTATAGTGATGGGGACACTATACTGTAAAACAGGTGCTGACCTTCGGATGAGATGTAAAAAAAAAACAGAGGTCCTGACTCTCTGTGGTCATTAAAAAATCCCAGGGCGTTTCTTGAAAAGAGCAGGGGTGTAACCCTAGCTCCTGGCCAAATTTCCCATTGGCCCTTACCAATCATGGCCTCCTAACAATCCCCATCTACGAATTGGCTTAATTACTCTGCTCTCCTCCCCGCTAATAGCTGATGTGTGGTGAGCGTTCTGGCGCACTATGGCTGCTGTCGCATCATCCAGGTGGATGGTGCACATTGGTGGTGGTGGGAGTCCCCATTACCTGTAAAGCGCTTTGAGTGGAGTGTCCAGAAAAGCACTATATAAGTGTAAGCAATTATTATTATTATTAAAATGTATTTCTCATTAACCTGTTATAGTTTAGTAGTTAGATGAATGGGATAGAAAAATTGCAGTAACTGACCTTGCTGAGAGAACACCAGCTCAACACAAATCTGAGGCTGCCTGAACCATCCCTCACCTTCACAATAGTGTAAATAAGTAAAGGAGCAACAATATTGTTGTAGAGGTTGGGGTTAGATTGCATTGTTGGCCCATGGCACCAGTTGCAGGCAGTTATTCTAGGACTGCCACTGCTGTCCCAGGAAAAAATGTCTGTTTAATTCTGGGTATGGAACACAGAATTAAAACTGAACTGAAGGGATCTTAAAATTAAAAGGGTAGAGGAGAAAGATGATCATTGGGATCATACAGAGTGAACATGATGACTTCCGCAAAAACTACAGATGTGAAGGAAATGACAGTTGTCTGATGACAGCATATTTGCCTTCTTCCTGCAAAAATAACAGCTCGCCCCTGGCATCTTTTAATCTTGAAGAGGCTCAAGAACCAGAGATGTGGAACGGATAATGGGCAGTAGAGGAGGTAGAGCCAAAGATTTAGAGAGTGGGCACTGTAGAGATTAATGTGAATGAGAGTCTGCAGGTGATGCAAGCAATAGCCGGCAAACAAGTTTCAATAGTATCAAGAACTCCCCAGAAGATGGCAGATGGCTTTAATGGTGCAGACTGGTATTTCTGTGAATTAAGAACTGCTTGTGGTAATTGTAAAACATGAAACTGCCAAAGCAGGTTAATTAAATAATTGTCTAACTACCATGTTTGGCTCAGAAATGCAGAGCATTACATACCCCTAAAAACAGAACATGCAAAGCAAACTTATATAGTAATTTATATACTGTAATTGAGTAAGGGACCTGAGGGCTGGTGTTGAGCTACAATCTAGAATTATTAACTATGCAATCCATGGGAAGAGCTGATTGAAGTGAGCAGGAAAGCTATAGGAAAAATGGAAAGAGAGGACTAGATTAGAGGAAGAGACAAAGATAATAGAGGTATAGCTGAGGCTGAAGTTGCAATTTGTTGAACTTCATGAGTGCAGAAAAAGAACATAAGTGAGAGAATAAACCAAGTGTAGGTTGCAGAGGGAAGGAGAAACAATAGAGAAGGAATAAGAATGGAGGAGGGGTAAAGAGTGGCCCAGTAAGAGTGGATATACCGGATCTTCATGAAGGGATGGCAATATTGTTCTGCAAGAGAAGAGGAGGATTGATTGTTGCTGGAGTGGGCTGAAAACAGAGGTAAAGATCAAAGAGCTGTTTCTTGAAAGAGGAGTGAGAAATGTGTCTCTCCTGTACAGTTCTCTGCTACTGACTGCTCTCTGATATATGGAGGGTGAAATTTTGAGGAAAAAGATCATACTGGGGAAAAAAGATGAGGCGATAATCAGAGTGATGTGAGGAAGAATTCTTTAATTATTGTGGAGAACCTCCGGCTGTGGGATGGAGACAAGATTGAATATCAGTTTGGTGCGGTTGACTTGCCTGATTACAGTGGTCAGTTCAGTGGGACCTGGGTTTGATAGGTCTACAAGCTAAAGGAGAGGGTGAGATGGGAATCACCTGCTACAGGAACTGCAAGGCCGAGGAGGATGAGATGGAGCATGGACGATGGCTGATACAGTTGTGCAGTAGATTTTAAATCCTGGAGAAGCTTGTTGTCTGCTTTGAGATCCATGATTAGCGGGAGAAGAGTACTGTACATATGGCATATTTAACTGCTAGTGCAGAGTATGACATGTGAGAGAAATGCACAAAGGGAAGTCCAAAGGAACATGAGCTACATGCAGTATACAGGCAGCACAAGTATTATTTATTCAGCATAACTGTAAGTATGTTCCTTTTTTACCATGTTAAAATTTGCATGTAGTAAACTGGTATTTAAATTTGATTACTTTGCTGTTAATAGATTTTAACAAATTATATTCTAAAGACTTTTTAAATGTCTCACCATATAGATAAGACTGATAGTTTTAAACTAAAGATGCCTTTATTCTCATTTGTAATGCTTAATGGAGGTTAGATTCGTTTTCCATTATTGCAGTTCTTAATCATACTGTACATCAATGTTTCTAATATTACTTAATTTATTTAATACATTATGGCATTATTTTTGTAAGAGCTTACTAAATACACTGTAGTATTTAAACATACTGTATCTGGAATGGAAAAAAATATTATCTTGGGACAACTGTTTCATCCAAATCACAAAAGAAAAAAGACATTACTTTCACATATGGTTGCTCATTTCTCCTTTACATATGGCAAATTCATAAATTATATCAGCCATTTTTTTTAAATAAAGATGCACGTTGCTTATTTGAAAGACCATGAAACTGCATGTTACATATACTAAAATTGTATAAATTGATTTACTCCCCTGAGTTTTGATCAATTTAATAAATTAATTAGTTTGATTAAGTTAAAAATTACCAGCTGTGATCCTTGAGAAGTACAAAGTGCTGATATTTTTGTTTCAATTCAAAACCTTTTAGTGAAGAAATCACTTGCAACTAGACCATACCTTCAATAGATTGTACATGGTATTAAAGTAATATACCTACCCCTAGCCCACAAGTATAGGGAGCAAAGCAGAAACAAGAGGTCCCAACTGATCCATCACAGGGCCTTCTAGTAAGTGACAATTTAGAACAGCCAGTCAATCCTAGCCACCACGTCTTTATCCTGTGGGAGGAAATCAGGAGAAATCTTTCACAAACCTGAAGTAAGTGAATCAACCCCAGGACTCAGGAATAGTGAAAATAATAGTAACCACCGTGGCTGTATACTGCTTAACTGAAATAATTGCTCAGTATTATAGAATACAAGGCATTGTAAATGAGTAACATATATAGTGCCTTACAAAATTATTCAACCCTCCAAAACGTTTCGATATTTTGTAATTCTATGCGTTTGCAAAATTGACACTTTGAAACAAGTTTACTAGACTTAGAATCTATACAATATACTCCAAAGTGATTAAGTTAAAAATGATTTGGTTTAAATGATTTGAAAAAAAAAAAAAAAAATACTAAATGGTCTCTATCTTTGAAATCAAGATAGATATCAATATAGATAAATAATATTGAAAATACACATTTTAAAACTCATAAGGGGTATACTGCATTCATGGTTGACCAGACACAAATTAAGCTTATTGGTCAAAATTCAAAGTGCTATGTCTGGATGAAAGCCCAATGTAGCATATCACCTGGTAAAAACCTGTAGAAAAATTATATGCCATAAAAATCAATATGCAAATATATCAAAATTCAAAGTTTCAAAATAGATGTTTATGGATACATCAAATACCTATTCAAATAACTATGTACCTACAAATAAAAACTAAACTGCAAAAATCCATGCATGGTGCATAAACAGATCTAAAATCCATACCTTATTTTAATATAGACTATTTTGGTACCATTATAGTATTCTTCACAAATTCAGTTGTTTAAATTAAAAATGTCATTAACATACTTTACCACCACTGGAAGCACACTACATTAGTACATGTAAGCCTCACACTGAGATAGATCTCCACTACCTTCAGCTTGTTAGGGATATTCATGTTCTTGTACAGTAAGTGGCAATTCATTGTCGCTTGTCAGCTGTAATAAAATATGTCCTTGTCCATTGCTCTGTGTTGGCTTACCCTTCCCAACATATTGAACTAAGATGTTCATTATAAATTTATGCTTTCTGAGCACAGCAGTACATTCATGAGGAACCTCTACTACATCATCATTAAGAATGGCAAGGACCAGGATTTTAAAGCAGCAACTATCTTCAGACACAAGGGAGCTTAATTTTTTGGAAGCATTTGGTGTTCAGTTAGAAACAATTCTAAACTCCTGTATATTTTAAACATACTTGAAATACAAAAGCACCTTTCATAAGGCCCCTAATTAGAAAGCAAGTTACCAGTCTGTTATTAACTGACATACTGTATTTGTCAAAAGGCCCTGCTACCAAAAAAGAATAAACTGTAATTTACATGGCTTGAAAAATATTTAGTGTTTGTATTCAAAAGAAGTTCGTTCATCCATTTTCTAACCACTTTATCCAATACAGGATTGTGGAGGATCAAAAGTCTATGAAGTCAAGCATTGCGTACAAGGTAGAATACATCCTGGATGTGACACTTGTCCATCACAGGGCCCACACAGACACAATTGTGCACTCACACCAGAATGAATTTTGCCAGAAGCCAATTTACCTACCTATGTGTCTTTGGACTATGGTAGGAAACCAGAGCACCTAAAGGAAACAGGGGAGAAGATATAAACTCCACACTGCGTTGCTGCGAAGCAACAATGATAACCACTATGCCACCATGCCACCCTCAAAGGAAATCATCCTTCTCTTTATTTATACATAATACAAAACATCGACATAAAAAACACTACACAAACAAAAAAAAGATGACAGAGAAAATAACTAAGCAGAAAAGAAAAAGAAATAGAAAAAATAACCACATTGATAATAGTCGACCAGAAGTATACAGAGAAAACAAATCTTTTTTTTTTTGCCCTACCCTCCAACCCTCACTGCTCTCATGATAGATAGATAAATCATAACCCTGTCATGATGATAGATAAAATCTACAACAACTGGAAAGAAAAAAAAAAGTAAAGTTTGATTATGATATAAAACTAGATGGAATGTTAAAATTCCTTCATGGCTTCAAGATTAAAATTAATTGACAAATTTGTTCCAGATTGAATAGAGCTCTTTACTTTATCCTTATGCTTAAATGTATTTTTTTTTTCAAATTTAAAACAAGGCCATTGCACAGTGGATAGTTCATTCTCCCAGTTGTATCTTCTTGGCTGTTGCCAAAGAAGAACCTTGTTTGGAGGCATTGGGTCCAGAAAGGTCCCCAATAAGCCAGTGCAAAATGTGATGGAATGGTGTAACACATTAGAAACATCTTCCTTCGAGTGTAATGCACTTGTAAGTTGCAGACTCTAAGAATGGAGATATTTCTAAGAATGGAGATATTATGCCTCCATTGTTGCAGAAATACATGGATAATTGAAAAAACTAAGATTTTAACCAATTTACTAATGATAAAGGGGAGATTTGTTTTAAACACAATGGAGTACGGGAAATTACTCAGCCAAGAACCAAGAAGTTTGTCTCTGCTCTTGATTTAGTAAATATTGCAGTTTGTGTGCAATGCAATAATGAAAAAATACAGGAGGAAACAGACCCCCCCCCTGATATTTGGTTTTCTAAAGAGTAGTTTAATATGAGGTATTTTATCTTTCCAGTAAAAGTTTGGCAAAGCACGATCCAATTTGGAAAACCATTGAATGTTAGGAAAATAGGACACATCACAGCAGCAATGTAGCCCATTACAGAAATTGGTAGTCTGTTCAAGCTGTCTGTCTAACTGTTGAATTACTGAAGAGAGTAATGGATCCATATTAAGGGTGAATAATTCTTCAAAGCTGGAGTAATAAAAAGACCTAAATAACAAAGACATGTGGTAAAAACTAAATGGTAAATCTTGGGGCAAAGAACTCCAATTAACACTTGTAATTGGCAATACTTCAGATTTAGACCATTTTAGCCTGATACATAGATGAATCTATTAATGAGATAAAGAATTAATTGTAGAGAGATAGTGGGGTGTTCTAAAGTAATTTGTCAACAACATACAAAATTATTTTGTGTTTCATTTAACCTATCTGAATACCTGGAATAGTTTCTTCTTGTCGGATTGCAAAGGACAAAGCTTCCATAAAAATTCAGGTTGGTAGCTGCATCAGCATGCGTAGGCTGCAAAGGAACAAGTAATAGGTTTATTCCATGCTGAAAAAAAGAAGAAAGAGAACACAACGTTTCGGCCGTGGAGGCTTCTTCAGGTGTATAATTGCATAAATGTATAATTCCATTAAAATCTGTGTATAATTCCATAAAAATTGCAAAGTGGTAACAATGGACAGCCTTATACTGTGGTACCACAATATAATCAAAAAGGTTTAGAAATATATTGTCCAAAACCCATACAAGACAGTGTTTGGAACAGAAAAGGATAACTAACTCTATGAAATGTTTCTTCTGTATCTAAAGAAAGACTACCACAGCAGGAGTAGAAGACTGTTTTGAGTGATACATTAGATTGAGAAGCTGTATTCTGTTAACTGGTATACATGTACTGTATATCTCCATTTTAGAAAGCCGGTCTGGTCTGGGTGAATAACATCATTAATAACTGAGTTTAAAAGATTTGCAAATGGTTTAAAAATAATTTTCAAATCTGTATGCAATAATGTAAGAGGGAGGCAATTTCCACACAAATTAGGGTCTTTATCCTTTTGTAATAGGAGAATAATCACTGCAGTGTTCATATGTTCAGGCTGCCTTTTGGATCTAGAAGCCTCCTTAATCATCCTAAAAAAAAGTGAAGCAAAAAATGGCCTGAAATGCTTTTAGAACTCTACAGGGAAGCTATCTATGCCAGGGATGTCCCATTCTCCATGGACAATAGTGCTTTATATAATTCATCCCAACATTGAGGGAAATATCTCAGAGGATTTTAGGAATTTTGTCTGAGAATAAATTCATCTCTGTGTCTGATGCCTCTTTTTCTGGAGTATAAAGATGTGAATAAAATGATTTGAATGTTTCATTTATGCAGTTGCATGATACGTCATTTTCCCATGTTCTTTAGTAATACTTGTGAAAGCATTCTTCTTCCTACCTTTGATTAATGTTTTGGACAGATTTTTTGACAAACTTAAATTGAGTTTGGGAAGCTCTAGAGTAAAAACTTTGGTTGCTTCTAAACTTCTTTGCGTTGATGTCTAAGCTTCAAAATATTTTAAAATATTCATCAGATGGTGAGTGTTGATGAATAATTTTCACCTCCATTAATTTCTGGTCTAATCAGGAATATTCTTTCTCTCTCTTTCTCCTTTTTCCTGAAAGAATAGATAATTTTGGCTTGGAGAACAGTTTTTGCTGTTTCCCAAGTTATAGAGGAAGAACAATCAGATCTATCATTGGTTTCCAAAAAAGTTATCCATCCTTCTGTATAAAAATATTGAAGGAGTCATCCTTTAACAAAGAAGTATTGAAATGCCATCAAGATGTCCTAGTCTGGCTTTGATTAACAGAAACCTTAAAACTTCGGTCCATGATCTGAAATTACTATTGGATATATGAATGCTTGTGATATGTCTTGAACAGCTGAATTATTCACCAGAAATAAATCAATAAGTGTACAGGTTTTGTGGCCAAGAGAGTATTCACTTTCAGTCAGATGAAGAAGTCCCCATACAGTATATCGCAACGGCCCATATCTTTAATGAACCTGTTCACTACTGTACTCTCAACCGAGGACTTGAAAGTGTCTGAGGTGACTGATCTATCAAGTCTATGCTTTTACATAACATTGAATTATCCAGCAATTAGCGACTTTAGAGCATAAATTAATTTCAGAAAAAGAGTGAAAAAATTCTGGATTGTCTTCATTAGGACCATATACTGCAAATTAATTATTTTAAACTGTTTAATGCTTATTTTACATTGAGTTATAATACATTTTAATAATAGATCTCAGGGTCGTTCAGGGTCTATAGATTTACAGAGTACAAAGTGAACAGATTTATTGGTCTGCCAATTCGATGGACATGATGAAAGGAGATAATTATAATCTGTTGGAAGGAATTCTTAGTGTATCAGTCAAGAATTTTTGGACAGCTGTTTCCACATTAACTGCAACCCTTTCAGATATTCCCATAACAATGGGGCTATACCACATGGATCTAACTTGCAAAGCCAAAAGAGATACTTTCAAATGTTTGTTTTCCTAAGAAGTGACATTAACCTTAGATTGTAGCTCAATACAGTACCTTTTATTATATTGTTTTCCTCTCTAAGATCCATGATCGTCTTATGGATGTATTCAAGGTTGTTCCTCAAATCACGGATAATGTATCTCCTCTCAGAACATCTAAGAAATCCAGCTTTGCCAGTCTTTCATCGAAAGACATGAGGAAGATTACGCCAGTTGTGTTGCCCAGTTCATCCTCATTGGAAGGAGAGGTGCATTTCTATCGTGTTGCATTAGTAGTGTTAGTAGCTGGAATGCATTTTGAAATCTGAGACATTTCTGAATCGCTGAAAGGCATTGTTTTAGTTTTACTATAACTTTAGATAAATGCTTTTAGAACCTGAGCTGTCAGATCACTTGCTGTGTATATATCCAGAATCCAAAGTGAGTTAAACTACTAATTGTAATAAATCAAATTCTAAAGCAACCAATCTATTCATTACTACTGCAGTTAAACCACTGAAAATCTCACTGACTGCATAAACATTTACATTCACAGGAGAGCTCCACACTGCTTCTGAACTACATCATTCTCAGGCTGCTATCTTGACCTGAATTTTTGACCCAAGATTTGAAGGTCATGTTCTCAGTATTGTGAAGTTAAATAAACATTTAACTTTTTTTTTCAAAATGGCTTTAAACTATATTATATACTGTAATATGTAGGAGAGAGTCTGTTAAAATATTTTTGTAGCACAAGAAAAAAAATCACTAACCTTGGTAAACAGTAATTTAATTTATGCAAATATACCTTCAGAACAAGAACAAGATGCCTGGAAAGAAACATGAGAGTTCTACTGCTGCAAGCACCTAGACCTATATATTGGTCTGTGAGCGAAATAGAACAGAAAAGTTGCAATTTTCTAGATTGCTCTTCATTTATGCTTTATTTTCTGCAGGTGGACCATAACAGATGCTTAAATCAGGCATCAATCATATTCTGACTGACTTTTTTTCTCCCAAAGCACACTTTCCAGAATAGTTTTATAAATTCTTTTGACTCAGTGCTGCTAGGTTTGTAGACAGCAGGGTGCTTGATTTACTGTATTTTCTGCACTCATTACAATCTTTCTGCAAAAGAAAAATGCATAAAAAAGAAAAAATGTCATTTGAGTACTTGCATCAAACAACTGCCACACACTTTCTTTACTGTGACAGTTCGGTTTGTTCACAGATATTCAATATATCTTATTTAGGAAAAATGAAATAATAAAAATGGGAAAATATGAGCTAAACATTTTCATCAGCTTGTTTTTTTTTACTGTGGGATAGATCCTAGATTTAGATTATTGCTAAAGGGAAGATATGTCATACTTTACATAACAGGAAAGAAACACAACCTTAACATTTTATTCATGGCAGCCATGATGAACATCCATGTGAATTTAAATGATACTATTTACTGACTTGCTGTTTAAACTTCTCTAAGTGTACATGAACAATAGCGGATGAAAAGGTTTGTTTTGTTTTTTATATCTATATTATGATGTTGAATCACTCTTGTAAGGACAAATCAATGGAAAGAGGAATAGAGTATACTAGGCCAGTACAATACCATCTTTCTGTTACAAAGCATTTTGAGAAAATCCTACATAAACACTCAGAAATCAGAAATAAAATAATAGAAAGCTTTTTGTCCCCAAAAACTGCCACTGTAAATAGAAGTTATAAGATAAGAGGGTATTTATAATAGAATGTGAAAAAGAAAATAAAAATAAAAGTTAAAAAGCATGAATGGTTACTGAATACTTCACATACATTTTGACAATAGAAGATTGTTCATAACATTCACTACATCCTAGAATGAAGTCCATCATCACTGGTTAAGCGTTACAATAAACTAATAATAATAATAATGTTTTGATAATAATAATGTTAAACATGTAAACTAGTAAGACATTTAGAATATTGTGTTTAGTTTTGGTCAATATACCACAAAATGATATAGCCTTAGTACTTCAAATAAGAATAATTCCTACTCTAAGTGGACTGCCATATACAGGCAAGTTAAGACAGCAATGTCTTCAATTTCTAGAACAAAGGAGAATGAGAAGCAGATTAAATATGTAAAATCCTACAAGATATAAATCAAGTTAATTCGGGGTAGTACATCACTCTTAGTAGTGAAACAAAGATGTGGTCTCAATTGAAAACTAAAATGGATTTCATTTATGACAAAATTTTAGATTGGTTGAATGCTCCTCTTTAGTTTGCAAGCTTTCTTTATGTATATAAATTAAAAACAAAACAAATATGAATATTTCCATTTTATTTATGCCATTATATTACATTTCACCAAAAGATATAAAAATCTTGAAGAAAAAAAATCAAACATTCAGAGAATCACCTAAACCACTTAAATTATATACATGGGAAGGAATATTCAAAAAGGCATTCAGTGTGAAAAATAAACATCCCTCTGAGAGCTAAATATTCAATTCTGCCAAATCACCTGGTAACTCTAATCTATATGAACCTATTTTTTCTCCTGGTGTATTTCTGTACTGCTGGAAAGGTATTTGTCACGATGCTGATAACTGATTAAATTCTTATTGCTAGCAAATTCGCCTTGAGATTCCAATTAAGACCCACATTCTTCTTATGTGCTTACAGAATTATACAATACAATATTTTAGATAAGAAGAACAAAGCACCTTAATTTAACTTTTTTCAAACACATAATCCTGTGGTTGAATGTAGGACCAGAGCATCAATGTGTCTTTCAGTAATTTTAAAAAAGACATTTCCAGAAAACCTTTTTGGACTTTGTAATAAGAGAAACAACAATACTGCAATACTGTGTGGGCAGCAGTAAGAAGAATAAAGCAAATACAACGTCCTTCTGGCAGGATAGTTTCTAGTCAGTACTTAGTGCTAAAGCTTCTTTTCTTGTCATTGATGTACAAGCAAACGTCCAGATTAATAAAAGTCCTTACTGTCAAATATTTAACAAAAAGATGCTTGCTGAGTATAATGGTAATTTCCATTTTTGCTACCAGTGGGGTTTGTATGAATGTGCATTGTTTAAAATGAACAATTAAGACATCCATCCATTTTCTAAACACCCTATCTAATGCAACCACTAACCACTGCACCACTATGCTGTCCTCAGTTAGACATGGGAAATAATATTTTCTTATTTACACAAATCCTAGAATCAGTTGCCAAAAGGAAGCTGTATTTTGGTTTTCTGCATTATCAAAATTAACATATGACATGTAGAGTTTACTGTTACTATTAAGTTGCTAGAGATTTAGATATTGACTTTGTGTGTCATAAACCTGAATGTGGCTGAAAATGGGAATGGATTTCTTCGACTCAATCGGTAAAGATGCTGCTAAAAGTTCTAAACATGCATTGGGTTAGACCATCATATGAAAGCACACCAACAGTGAAAACATCACCAATTAAGGCACACGCAGACAACACAGATATTGCCATGTTGTTGCCTATTGATTTTCATTGTGCTAAATACAGCCAGCTGAACAACTGCAATAGAGCAAATGGGTAAAGATTTGACTGAATGAGATTTGGCATCCCTTAGAACATAAATGCAGAAGAAGAACACACAAATCTGTGATTACAGTAAGCCCATGACATTTTTTTCTTTGATACAAAAATGAATTGGATTATTCTTTGCTTCATAAATTATTAGTGCCATCAAATTCTGTGCAACAAATGCATGAAAAATAGCACTTTTGCATAAAGTAACACATGTAACTTTATTTACAGGTAAGGTAGAATATAACAGTACTGTATAGATAGACTTTCAGTAGACTGTTACAGCAGTGTCTGTAGTGTATTTTTAAATGCACCTCGACTTGAGATTATGCATTTTGGTTTGCAGTGGACAACTAATTTTAAAAATATGGATGTGGTTAATACATCAAACTGCTATTGCAATATAACTTTTTAAAATAATACACAACCCAGTTTAAGATGAAAACAATATTCACCTGCTATATAATTAGGGTGGTTTACTTGAGAGATTTATATTTGTGATGCACATGTAACCTACAAACTGGCTAATAAACTGTAATTATATGATAATGTTCTAATGGTATAATCACTGAGGTCTTGGACTAAGGGACTTTGTGTGGCACGGCACCTTATCCCAAATCTAAGAAAACATACCCTTTCCCACAAGCAGCCCATCCCAAACAGCCTATGGATTTTATGCTAGGATAGCCACTATAGGATGAAGATTCAGAGCAAAAGACTATGTCACCCAGGACCAGGATTTGCAGTGATGTGCAAGAACATAAAAGAATGCAGTGCATCCGAATCTTCTAAAACCCTCCACCTTCACCCCAAACTTTCTGGGAGAAGACAGACATTGTACCAGACAGGTCTCTGGTGATCATGCTGATGGGGGACTGGATAGTGAAGTGTCAAATAGGGGTTATGAGGATGGTTGGGGTGAAATCAGGAGCAGCGCAGTAGTGTGATAGATTTTTACCACTGACAGTGGGGTGACCCATGGCTATCGGTGGGATAACCATCAAATTGATCCTAATTCTAATTGATGTACAGAATCAAACTCACAGGTTAAAAAGCAGGGATGGCAGGGATGATAGGGCTAGTACAGTGACTCATGACAGGGACTGGAAGGTCCTACCAGAGGAGAAGACACAGAGAACAACAGTGTTAAACTGTCGCTCTTAGCCAACTGCTCTCAAAGGAAGCAGCAGGCTCCAAAAAGACTGTCCTATGAGGCCCATCGCATGGAGTTTCCTATGTTAACAGATGAACAGTGTTTGACCAGGCGTGAGAAAATTTAAACATTACCAAAGAAAAAGGGGTATCATGTAAGAGAATTTTAAATGGAATGCCTCAGCTTTCATTTTGTAAAACAGGTGAAGGTGTAACCAGATAACACAAAAGTGTGGCGCAGGTCATGGGGGTGTGCCAACAGGCATGTAGGCTGCACACAGCTTGGTACTTACACATGAACATGGAAATAGTCCCATTGTATTGTTTTGTTTTTCAAGTGAAGTGAATGAGCCTCAGGTAACTGGGGTTGGGTATGTAAATATATTTGTGTTGAATGGCATTCATATTCTGTTAAAATACATTTTAAGTGCAATGGTGGACAGATGCTACAAAGAACTGCATTAGAGCCCATCAGGTTAATGTATTTGTTTCTTAAAATAAGTTGTAAGTATTCCTGCTACATGTTGCTGGAAGTATGTCCTTTCATTACTTAGAATTTATATTAACCTTTGCACCCAGGCAGGCAGTGTATAGGAACAGCTATTGCCTGAAAATAATAGTATAGGGCTACCCACAAAATAATACTGAAGCTTTTGAGGTGTTTTCTTTAGCACAATTTGGACAAATACTAATTGCTTTCTGAAGATATCTTTAAAGGGAAAACTGTCAATGAATCTGCAATTATTTCTATATTCAGTGTTTTTACTCCTAAAAAACTGTTTCCAATAACTTTACAATGCCAGAAAGACACTTTAGTTAGCTTTGTTTGGTCTAGTTAACAAAGAGGAACAGAGAAATTTGTAGGTCAATTACTTGCAGTTTCTCAACATACATAATTTGTGAGTTTGAATGCATCACTACTGTGTTGTTCGTGTGAACAGGTGAGAATATTTTAAAACATTAGGCACTCCTTTGAATAGGTAACATGCTTAAATAAGAAATTTAACATACACCCTTCAAAGGGGCTGTGTTTCATTAAAGTATTAAAGTAAAAAAAACACACACTGAAATTAATAAGCCTGTATACATCTGCCAGAATCCAACAAAGACTTATTATTATTGTCATTTCCAATTCTTTTTGATATAATAACTGCAAACTATACAAACCGGTAGTTGGTAGATCTGTAAATAGAGAAAATATAAACAAAGTGCACTTTTGTGTTATATTAAAAAAATATCACAGTAGAAATCAGCTGTAATTTTTTTCCTATTGTGGGAATTGATGTCTTCATATTCATTAGGAAAGGACAGGAGATGTGGCTGTCATAGCATGTCTTTTAAAATATTACTGGATTTTTTATTTCTGCTCGTCCTCTTTAAGTAGTGTTGAAAAACACACTGACAGTTAATTGCCATTACCTGTTTAACCAGCATGCTTGTATGACTACACAAACACAATTGGTTGTCCCATGATGAACACACCTTAGTTTTGTAAGAATCAGCTAATAGAGGTTGACATTTTTAAATGTTACTGATTACCCTTTTCTGTACACTCTTATTACCATCATCATTTTGATTCACTTGCAATCCATAAAAAATGCTAAGTACTAGTCTATGGTGAATTGGACATGTTTATGTAGCCTCCAATGTCAAAACCATTTTGAAAATATAACATTTTGCCTTCATTATTTTAAATAAAAGCCCACCACCTTAAAGCATTATAAGAGAAGATTCTTAAAAAAACAGACATTCAGCATAAGTTTAAGAGAAGTACTGCAAAACCCAATCTCCTTCACACAACTAGTAATTTCTTGTAAAATGTAAAGTGAAAAATGAATTTAAATCATTCATTCATTTTCAATATTGAAGAAAACCAGCTGTAAAAATTATAAACCTGATAGAACTTTAAAAGTCCTCTTAACTCAATTAGGCCCATATAAATCACAAATGATTAAGGATCAATCAAATACGCAATACAGAAAGCTCACTGCAAAGCTGACTTTCTCAACTAATCATATCTACTTATACAACACACTCCATAAAATCAATTAAAACATAATTATGAAAACATTGCCCAACAAACTATAAAGCAATCCACATTCATTGCACATAAACAGAAGATTAATTACTCTCCCTTTCCCCAGAGAAAAAAAAAATAGCCTGGCTGATCTCAATGAAAAAAGAAATTCTTTGTTTTTTCCTTGGCAAAATAAGCATACTGTATAGCACTTGAAATTACCAGTGGTGTAATGACATCTAATTTTATCATTACCATACATTTAAAGTTCCCAGAAGTTAAACAGTCTGAAGAAGACTGGCTTATATTTTGCTCTGGTGACTTTTCTGAAATTTCATCTGCATTGTTGATAAACATGAAACACTTCACTACAACAGAACTGTGACACCAAGATACAAAGACAAGATAGTAAGAACAGTACATAAAAGATTCATTAAGAAACCTGAAAATAAGGCACATTTTAATCCCATATGGCAACTTTGGAATAATAAAAAGATTCACTTGAGAATCCTTTTTTGTCCCGTGTTCCAAAAGATGGGATAGTAATTCTTAAACTAAAACTGTTCCATTGCACATTACTTAAGACGCAGATGTATCAGAAATGTACAGCTCAACAAACTATCCAGACCAAAGGTCAAAGATTACCTCCTCTTAACAAATTCAGTGGAATTCTGTTTTCTCATTTCAGCAGAACATTTGCATTCAACCCCAGCACCAGTCTTCCTATAGAATCCGATGGTTAAACATATTTTCCAGCACAGTGATGTCTTTTTCTTTAGTCTTTTTAGTTGCTTAAAAGAAAAAAAAAAAAGCTTGGGAAAACGCTGAACCTGAGACTGTGTGAGACAAGGAACATTTCCATTGTATATTGCACTCCCTTGTGAGGCTTAAGGTGATTTGTATTTTGATGAACCCCATCCTCTATTGTTTTTCCTGGTTAAAGATACAGTCTCATGGCTTTTGATGCACACATAATTCATCAAAAACAGGAAAAGGAAGTCTTTTCTCACAGTATTGTCAAATCTTGTGCATATCATGAAGGGGGCAACTTCATCTCAGTTTTATTCGGAAAGTACTGAGCTCCATAGACTTAAGGTGTATCTCATTTGTGTTCTTGCCTTCATCAGATGCGTGCATCAAAGATAAAGACACTGGTGTGAAGCTCTGCACTTTCATTTCCTTGAATATCCTCTCCAGGGCAATCTATGATTAAAAAAGAAATAAATTCAGTTTTGAGACAATTAAATATATCCAGCACATTAATTAGTAAAACCAACATTTTATTGTACATTGATGTTATTCAGGCGTCACATAGTCTTTCAGACTTATACATATTTCAAATCATAGTCATATTTCCAAGGTACAGGTAAGGTACAGAAATTTTAAGGCAGGTTTTGTAAGTGAATATCTTTGAACCATTTGTGAAAATAGTAAAGTATTTTAAGTTTTTTTTCTAATAAAAATGTAGCTGGTCAATAATTTATCCATGTTTATGATCACAAAACGGAAAAGGCCAAAGTTATATGCATTTGCTGGTCTCTATCTTTCCACGTTTGTCCTATTAAATCAGAGAAGAGACAACTGATGAAATAGGATCATATCGAGAATTTTCCCCCTTCTCATCAGGCTAATACACCATAGGAACTGTTCCCTTGTTGCCGACGGGCTTCCTTGATTAAAAGCAGCTTTGAAGAACATAAATTGTGCTGTCAGGGAAAGTGAAAGCCTTTTCTTGTCAATGGTAAGGAAAACACTATGTGTACAGGAACACAAGTACACTGCATTCAGAGAACAGATATGCATAAACAGTGCTTAAACTCTGCTTTTGTACCTGGACTACGTAACATAACCACATGGGATGTCAATCAAATTAAATATTTTATCCCAAGTTGACTGTCTAACAGTGTTTAACATTAAACAAAATGCTCTATGTTTTCCAGCTAAAGGCATTAATCTCTGTAGAATTTACAGAAAAACGCTGCCACTCCTGTACATTTAAAGACAGGGATTCAGAAGACTGAAAAACCACAGGTCACTCTTTCCTCAGAGATATATGCTGCCAAGTTTGTTTTGATTTGCCAATCCAGACCTATAAGCCATCCACTCCCCATATCAGCATTATCCAATCTAGCAGACAGTGCTGGCAGGGTCAAAGGACATGAGTACATGTGAAACAGTAATTGGGTAATACTCTTGACAAATTCTGCACCTCAAGGATACTCAAGAGGGTATTCTTAAGCCTTTTCTTACATGCCCTACCTTTCCTTTTAATCCTGTATAAGAACCTTGTTTAAAGGACCCGTGTATTCAAAACAGGATTTCTTGCTTCATATATTAATTTTCTCATCACCTTGTGCTCAAAGTTCTGATTATTCTCCCTGTAATCTTGTTTTATTTCTTAGCTTCACTCCTATACTAAGAAGACCAGTAGTTTGGTTTCTGTTGTTTTTCATGGTCCCATTTCCTTTAAAAAACAGGGCACTCGTAAAAAATGTGAGAATACAGTAAAAGTATACAATGCCTTTCAATTTAAAGTGACCAGTATAATTGCTACAGTTATGCACATAATATCTGAAATAATATTTATAAACGGGTAGGTGACAAATTGAAAATTCTGCAGAATAAGAATAATTTCAAATTCAGAAACATGGAACCCTTTATCTAAATGTGAGTAATGTTAAATGCAAACAGCCATTTAAATCTCTCCATATACATACACAAAACAAGGCTATAAATCTTTGCTCTTAAATTTACAGGACAGCAATGGAGTCATTGATGTCTGTTCCCTTTATACAGTGAAAAACAACTTTAAACTTTTTTTTATATTTTTGGCCACTCTTTTTGAAACTGAAAATACAGTTTTTGGCCAATATAGAACATGATTTTAAATATAAAGTAACAAACATATATTAAAACATATGTATTCAGAATACAAGCATAATTAAAAAAGCATTTTAAGTACATTATTGGTTTAAGTAACTTTAAGAACTTGACTGCAACCAAAATGTTTTCAAAAACAGTAGAAAAGCACCAGTAGAGCCCCAAACACCAGGATTGGGAAGTGTTACATAGCTTAGTGCAATTACCTTGCCAAGTGTTGTAGAACAGAGCAACCCTGTGTTTTTAGTGGAGAATGCACAGTCAAATCCTTTTCTATGCAGAATTAAGGCTGCTTCATCTGATGGCCCATCTCCCTCCTGCAAAGAAAATAAGTTATTTCTTAATGATCAATGCACAACCGTCCTTAACTCCTGAAGGGCATCTCAGTTTTAACACTATGACTTTATGAGATTTTTTCTTTCACGCTCAGCTGCACCTCCAGCAGTCTTCTAAAATAACTGAAAGTTCCAATGTGTAAAAGGTCATTGCAGTTCAATGAAATAAACCAATAAGTAGTTTTTTTCCCTGCAGCTCTTCTGAGTTCTATTTTAATAATGTTTTTCCCCCTGAAAATATTGAGGGGGGAAATTGCAGGATGACTAAACAAAACTTCTGTATATTAGTTTTACATATATAAGTTCAGTAACTCAAATGGAAGGAATGAGTTTTCTGGAGTTCTTGTGGAATTCTCTTTGCAGACTATGAGTCTAGGACGTTGTGAATGATAATCAGAACATGGCAATACTAAACAGAATGAGCTTTAATTTAAACACCCTGACTCTCACCAGGACAAGTGGACTTAAAATAGATTAAATAATACTTATACATTTTATATCCTTTAGTAACTTTGATACGTTTCAGGCTCAACACACTTACTAATGAATGATATCTCATTTTTCATTTCTTGAACTCTAAAAGAAATCTAGAATATACTTTTTGTCAGAAATTCGAATTGGGATATCAGGATTAATTTCAGTAATTTTTCTACAGATTTGGAATTTATATTTACCTATGTACATTTTGAAACTATCACTTCTTTTCTTGAAATATATAAATGCAGAGGGTAGAGAGAAAACATGCTAGGGGATCTAACTTATCAGTCTTATAACTTGGATCTTATCCAATCTAACTTTCACATATTCTGAAAGATGATCCTTGAGGCTAAGATCTGCTATCGATCATTGATCAACAGGTAGAGAAACTGGCTCACAAAGAAACCAACAGGCTTCTTCCATGATGATTTCAATATGCATACTTTGCTTACTACCTATTTACTTTTGGTGAACCATTTAAAGTTATTTTACAGCTGTAAGAGGGCTAGATCAGAGTTATATAATCTCCCAGTTCTGCACTGCTGCTTGGGGAATTCTGGGCAAAGTCAGCTAGTGAAATGGGTCATAGAGTTCAACCTGCGCTCATGCAAGGGTCTTCAATGGTTGAACCACTCAAGAGATGCATATTCATAATCAATGAAAATCTCATTATTAAAAAACTTATTGTTAGGGGGATAGTAAGGAAAGTTGAGAAGCTAAAACTACATTCTTCATGGGTTCTCTAAACAGTGTATGTTCTGAATATTCTCAGTCATCCATGTAAATATTACATTACATTTTGAATACTTAAACTCCCTGCATTCACATAGAAGAGAAATTATTCTAGTTAATATTTAAACATTATTCAATTGAAAAGCATTAATAATGAAACAAGTTCAAATTACTCTGATGTAAAGAAAATGAAAAGGCTATTCAGTTCAGGATCTTCTTTGTGTTATCCCTTATTAAGAAGCTTGACAGGGTTTCTCTGAATTTTTCTGTATAGAGACACACCTAACCAATCAACCTCAATTGGTCTAATCATTCCGCTGATCTTCAGTAGCACTACACACAAACCCATGCATCCATTTTCTAAACCCAATCCAATACAGGGTCGTAGGGGTGCCAGAGTCTATTCCAGCAAGCAAAGGTGACAAGGCAGGGTACACCCTAGACAGGACACTAGTCCATCACCGGGCACATTACAGACTAATTAGCAACCTAAAAACGGGTATACATATTTATTTTCATCCTTAGACTTTCACTTGTACATAAGTTCTAAAAACACTCATATTTTTACCAATATATTTTTCACTTGTTACTGTTACATAGATATACGGAAATAGTTCCTGTATATTTTCACAGTGGTACATCCAGTTTCTCATTATGTGTCCTTGAGCAACAGCTTCTGCAGATATAAATGATTACATCTAGTAGTTTGTCTTTGTCATGTAAATTTCTCTTACAGATTTTGTACTGTAAACTGCCTCATCACTAAGCCTCCTGCGACAAAGACAGTTCAGTCTCAGCTGACAACCTGGTAGATCCCTTTAATAAATAATTGAACAAATTGGCAAGCATATTCACCCCCCTTAAAGTAATTAGAGAAGAATCTTTGGCTTGAGAGGACACTGCATCAATCAAAGGATGTCTGTCCCTTCCAAATGAAAAATGAGCCAAATTACAATAACATGTTCAGCACCAGAAATTACTTGAAAATTGAGGAAGGGGCTTGAGATATAGGGCTCTTTATGTCTTGTTTCTGTCAGCTACAGATTCTCAACCACAAAGAGGTCATCACGTGTTCACCAGTGTGGTCCTCAGGTACAGTAGCACATGTTCCATATTATTTATGTTTTTTAATATTAAGCATTCATAAGCTGTAATAGTTGGAACACACTTTATTGACAGGGCCAATGAATGTAAAATGTTGTTTGGTAGCATGTTTAAAATAATCCGTGAGACCTTTGAACATTTTTTATTTTTGTATTTTTTTTTTACATCTACCCAATAAGAAAAATCCAATTATTTTCATGAGTCCTGTATCGCATGTAGAAAGAAGAATGACAATGATTTTCCTTGGACATTTCAACCCATAAATGCTATTCATTGTTTAGACATGTTGCAAGCTTCACAATGCCTTACAGGAGAGTTATTGCAGGTTGGCTCTCAGATGTCAATGGAAGCCTGCAAGGGGCCTGGGAAGACGGTCAATAGCTAGCTAGTCACATTACCCAAGCTCAGACTATCAGGGCTCAACCTGTGTTCAGAAAGAGCGCCTTTTTCTGACTGAGACTCTGGGGAGTCCTTGATTTCATTGTAAAATGCTTACTTAACAATATTAGAAAAAAATATTTCTATAGACCACATGAAAAAAGGAATATTAATCACTAAACATCGTTTTAAATATACAAGTAACATTTTTTAAAATGAAAATGATAGAAAAAATACCTTTGACTGTATGGTTCGGAGATTAACCAAATGCATGTCGCATGGCATTGATGAAACAAGTGGGCTGAAGGCTGAGAGTGATGCATCTTCAAAATCAGTGCTAACAGCCATAGGAATAACTGGGTGATTCAAGTACAATGAAGATACATGGCTCAGCAGAGAGGGATAGCTTGATGGCTTGCTGTTCTCTTTCTGTTAAATAAAGCATAAAAACAAGATTAAGCAATAATACTACAGATTTTGCTGAAGGCAAATAGACTTATTAGAACTGAATTACTCAGAACAGCCAAATGGATTTTTCTTCTCTTATATAAATCTTTCTGATACAACATCCTCATTATTTTTTAAGCCCTTTTCTGATCTTAATTCATAATAAGTACACATCAAGCTCTCAATGTATGGAATCCCAATGAGCACGAGGGCCTCGTTTCTTTGAAAAGGGTAGTCTCTCCTCACATTTTAGAGTGAGATACTATGGTAGTAATTTAAGAGTATACACACATACACACATTGTACATACCAGCGCTAGAAAACTCAGACATAAATACTGTATGTGGAGGATACTGAAAACTGCTTTGAGTAATTCAAAATAATAAGTATTTCCACAGAAATTATAATGTTATACTGGATTAATAGATGCCTGACCTGACTTTTTAATATTTGATTTGAATAATAGCTGTGTGAGTTGTTACTAAAAAGGCACTGTCAAACAGCAATTATTAGATACAAAGCAAAAATACCTTAAAACACTTGGTATATGTACACGGGTTTTCAGATACGACATAAAAAATGGAAATATAAATTATGCCTAACTGAAGATGCCAAACAATTTCATAAATAGGTTATGTCACTGTTCAACTGCAGTTAAACTCTGCAGCAGGCAACCAGGAACACAAGGTATTCTAGTAACCCAGCCTGGAAGAGACTGAATTACAAACTTTTGTACCCTATTCCTTGTGTCTACTCTCGATTTCCCTTATTTGTATTCATAGTTCACTTGTGTATTTGTGTGAACTTTTGTGTTAAGGGTTAGTTAAGGTTGTCGGGTACATTCTACACACGTAGTTGATCTTTGTATTAGTAACACTAGTTTAGGATGGGTGAGTGCCTTTCGTCTTGTATGGTTTTGGGTAGTTAGTGAAGGTTAGCCAGGGCGTTAGAAGACGCTGAAGACGAGTGTTTCGGGTTTTGTTTTGGTAGATAGGCCAGCTTCCCCTCACTTTATTAGCCAGCTCCATTTTGTTTGTTATTTTCTTTTCTTTGGCACCAATCTAGTTCCCTTTCCCTGTGTGTTATTTTGTCCCATTACGTACCAGTCACTTATTCACTTTAAAATAAATAACTTTTGCACCAAAACTTGATGTCACACTTCCTAAGTCCCTCACCAGAAACCCACCTGCATCCAAATTATCCTAAAGGTTACACCCCTTTACCCCTAGACACTTGGGGTCGTAACACAGTCACACAGAAAAAACATTCTGTTTTAACAAAGAGTATTTCTTAAAGTGACACTGCTTGTGTTGCTTGCCGCTTGATTGGATACTCTCAAATGATATGGTTACAATTGACACATTTAATTCATAATCATAAACGTAAAACACTAGAATGAAAATAAAAGACCTAACAAAAATATTATATCACTAAAAAAATTATAAGTGTAGTTCATATATTCACAAGAAAATATTATTTTACGCCACAGCCTTGAATTGATTATAGGCCCAGTTTTGTTTTATCATACTTACATGGCTTCTTACTTAATGTATTAAACCTAATTGTGTGAAAATATGCAATTCTAGTTTTACAACAGCTGTGCTTTCAAATAAATGTGTTTAGGACACTGGTTGCCAACCCAGATCCTGGGAGATCTCTGTGCCTTCTGGAAGTTGTTTTAGCCAAGTTCATAAATTGCAGGCTAATTGATTTCAATTTTCTATTTGAGGCATATTTCCTGTCAGATTTTAAAAAGTTGAATAGCATTTTGAATTGCTATCCTAATCCCATTTTCTGAGTTTAAGAACTCCCCTCATCCATGTGTGTGACCTAGAAACAAAAGCAATTTGACCTCTGCAGAAGGAAAGAAAATGCTCATTGTGGGAATATTGTTACTCTCACCTATGCCTATGCCTGCTCATCATAAATTGATCTATTAAGAGCTGTTTACACAGAAGTAAAGGATCTAACTTGAGGAGCGACTTTAGGAAAGTTCTATACAATTTTGGTCAAAACAATGTGCTTGGCGTATTTTTGAAAAGAAGGACTAGATACAGAAACATGTAAACAGAATTTTAAACAAGGAGATCAGCTACAGGTATCAATTACCAATGACGTAGAACCCAATTGTAACAAAATTCATATTACAATGATTTTGTCAACTAGATTAATCTCATGAACACAAATACACATTTCCTGCATGTAAAGCAAAATTAACAGCTTTGATGTCCCAGTACTGGAGGGCACAGTATGTATGGTTGCCATAAACTGTAGCTCATTTATGCAGTTGCATAACAACTAGAAGGTCCAGCTTATAATAAGCTTAAGTCATTTGCCATCAGAACTATTGGCTCAGAAGCTAATATCATATGCCAAGGAACTTGAAGTTGAAGTTGGAATCCTTCACGACATGCTGGTTTTCAGACTACCTCTGGGAACCCTTAATCAGACAGCTAATGGGGGCCCTTTAACATTATTTTTTATTGATAGGACAGTCCTACTGTGAAATATGTAAATTAACATAAATGTGACTGGTTCATTTATTTTCTTTTTAAAACATATTTGTTTGAACTTATTATTTGTTGCTATATTTTGTTATCTCTGCTCAACAACCTATTAGGCAATTTCATCTATGTATTAATTTTAAAACATTACAGTAATCCTTAATATTTAAAATTAAACAACAACCCTGCAACTCACAACTGGCAACCCACTGAAGCTAAGCAGGTGTGAGCCTGGTCAGTACCTGGATGAGAGACCTCCTGGGAAAAACTAAGGTTGCTGCTGGAAGAGGTGTTAGTGGGGCCAGCAGGGGGCGCTCACCCTGCGGTCCATGTGGGTCCTAATGCCCCAGTATAGTGACAGGGACACTATACTGTAAACAGGCACCGTCCTTCGGATGAGAGGTCCTGACTGTCTGTGGGAGGTTCTGACTCTCTATGGTCATTAAAAATCCCAGGGCGTTTCTCAAAAAGAGTAGGGGTGTAACCCCCGTGTCCTGGCCAAATTTCCCATTGGCCCTTCCAATCATGGCCTCCTAATAATCCCCATCTATGAACAGGCTTCATTACTCTGCTCTCCTCCCCACTAATAACTGATGTGTGGTGAGCGTTCTGGCTGCCGAACTGCCGTCGCATCATACAGGTGGATGCTGCACATTTGTGGTGGTGGAGGGGAGTCCCCATTACCTGTAAAGTGCTTTGAGTGGAGTGTCCAGAAAAGCGCTATATAAGTGTAAGCAATTATTATTATTAATTATTATTATTAATTATTAATCCTTTATATTTAAAATTAAGTTGAAGACATTCAAAATTGATATATATTTTTAATTCTTTCGATTGTGACGTTAGCCTCTTGTCAGACTCAACCTGTTCAGAAATAAATCATGAAAAAAAGGCAGCTGCTTCTGCAAGGATATTTTTCACAATAGCATTTTGTGAAATGGGACGATGCAGTGGCTCTGTGGCTCAGGATCTGCACCTGCGGCTTGAAGGTTGTCGGTTCGTATCCCGCGGCTGACAGAGGAATCCTACTCCACTGGGCCCCTGAGCAAGGCCCTTAACCCCAACTGCTTCAGGGGCGCCATATAAATGGCTGACCCTGTGCTCTGACCCCAAGCTTCTCTCCCTGTCTGTGTGTCTCATGGAGAGCAAGTTGGGGTATGTGAAAAGACAAATTCCTAATAAAAAACTGTCTATGGCCCATAAAGTGATCTTATCTTATCTTTGCACAGTATTAACACTAACTGTCCCCTGACAGAGCTCTTTCTTTGTCAATCCATAGACTGCTTCTGTGTGCCATGGTGTTATGTGTAAAATCAATGGCTCCCAATCAACCAGGGAAATCATACATCAAAAAGCCACCCCGCTAAGTCCTCTTTTGCAACATGTGACTGAAATGAAAATGATTAACTCTCCTTCCCAGTTTTCCAATTCTCCAGTTAGGATTTAGGACTTATGCCCAGCTGAAGCCTGCCTTTCTGCCCTTTGTGCCTTCAGAATCACTACTGGGGAATAACAGCCGTTAGCACCATGGGTGCATACTACCGAGCTTCCTCTAGATCCTCCTGCACAGGCTGGCAGGTGTTAGCTTGCTTGTCAAGTTGAAACTGCTGTACAAATTGTGTGTCGGGCACACCCTATTAAACCAAATATGTCTTATTCACTCTGTGACAGTCCCTCCCCCTTTCTCCAACAATAAAATCCAGAGCATATTCCATGATATATTTAATCCTACAAGAACTGGTGTATCTATACCTCTTTAATTTCATTGTCTCTTAAGTGTTCTTTTACAGTATGTCTCATACTTTTTATATTTTTTTCTAGTCTTGTGCTCTCTATATACTGATGGCTATTTTGTCTGTGTGTGTACAGTCTGTATGGCCTAGTCCCAGAGTCTGTAAAAAGGTTTAGTGAGCATAGCAGGTTTAGACAGTTTGTAAAGCTCTCTGTCTCCCTCTGAAAGAAAGGCCAAGTCTCAAAATCCGAGCTGACGCCTACTGAAGTCACAAAGGAGCAGAAGGATGCTGACATTTGTTTATAAACTAAATTCTGGAGTTTATGAAGTAATACAAATGTGCTTTTCTCTTGGGTGAGGGCATATAGATTATTGCTTCTTGAAAAAGCAGCCAATTATGTTATAGAGATAAAAAGGAGGACATGGCAGGACTTAGTCTTCCTGAGCGATTTTCTTGGTTTTTCATCTCCTCAGCATTTTACTGGACTAAATAAATACAAAACATCAGTGTTTTGTGATGAATAGGATGGATTAGACAACCCATTGTAAATACCTAACTTACTAAATGTGGAAGTATAGCAATATTTTTCTTACGGTAAAAAATATCTGAATTTGCTATGATAATTACTTTAAATGTATATTTAAATGGTGACCAGGATATTAACCTATTAATATAACCTACTGGTTACTTGTAGAGCACAGATATACAGTAGTATAATATACTGTATTGGATATGTTTATATTAAAATTAAAACAATATACTGTAATACATGTATGGCAATCAAATGATTTTAGAGTATATGATTCTTTGAGGATTGTAAAAACTGGCAGCTCTATAAAATATGCAGATTGCTTGACATTAATAGTTCTGTATGGCAAGAACTTCAACTCCTGAAGGTTTTGTTTAAGAGGTTCATATCATCTTACCCTTATACATAATACAATCTAAATGTTAAGGAGGAAGAATTATGGCACCCAACAGTGCCTAATGTAAGCTGGAAAATGTATTCTATAAAGGTAATTTCTAGGTTGCACCAGGAATAATGTTCATGCCTACTGAATTTCCATTGTGAATTGGCTACTGTTAAAACTCAAAAATCAAATTTTAAAATTATTCTCCCTTTTAAAATAAGTAGTGTTTTACACTGTTTTAGAGGACATACTTTCAACTCCTAAACATTGTCTTAAATTGTGCCATCCAAAATCACCTAATTAAATATTTCTTATGTACAACTACAATATATTGCAATATTTAAAAATATTAAGAAATAAGAAATGACTGATTTAGCTACTTCATAGTAGTCCACTGTACAGTTGACTTACAAAAGATAATCAAATTAATTAACTGCTCTGTAAATAATTAGCTTATCTCTATAAAAATACATTCAAGCAGTGTGTGCACCTATCTCCTTTTTGGGGATGTATAAACTCATGTTCTTTCATTAGAATCATAAGATTAAATCCAACAGTATAAATAAAATTTATAAACTCCAGGAATCAAATATAAATCAAAAGACTTCTAAGAAGTTTAATACTGTATATATAAACGGAACATGAGTTAAAACAAGTTACATATATTTCTAGATGCATAAAGTTAAACTTTATTCACAACCTGGTAATCCGTAGCACATGAATCCTCTTTTGCCTTTAATAACTTTAAAGATGTACTTCCTTTAGCCATTAATTGTGTTCAAAAACTACTTCTACAACTAGTGCTTAAACTAGTACAAAAAAAGATATTTGATTGATACTTTATGCAGAACTTCTTTCAAGCTTGCAGTCTGCTTTCTTTAGCTCATACCATGCATATTGCACTAGAAACTTTGATAGATAATCAAGAATGCTGCTACTTATGTTGGGTTTGTTGTGTTATCCTATTGTAAAAACGTTTTAAAACTAAATCTTAAAGGGGAACTGCAGTCCCAAATTCTCAGACCGATTATTATATCTCAGTAACAAAATAAATTCATTGACAATATCCACAAATTTCACAAATTCCAAATTAAGTGCAAAATCAAGAAACTATCCTTGGTCCTTCACAAATCCTTTGTCTCGTCATGGGCGAGAGTAAGAGTTTGTGTGAATTGCGATGTGAAGTGGCCTTTTCTGCTCACTATCACTCTAATGACTAATTTAATGTGATGTACGAGCGAATAAGTACAGGGTTTGCTGCACATATTTTACTGCAGAAATGTTCCAACATGATCTGCATGCAGAGTTAACATGCATGTTGTATTTGTGATATTTCTATTGAATTGAAAGAGATGTATTCACAAGACTACTTGTTTACAATATAATAGGGCCACTTCACCTCACCTGAAGTCTGGTTGCCTCATTCTGAATCACATAATACTGTGCTACCAGGAAATGTTGTCTATTTTGTGATGTAAATTGGAAGTTGTACATGTTACTGTGTACATTTTATTTTCACTGTGGTTTGAAATGAATTCATTAATGCCAATTCCTTTTAACCCCAAAATATAAAAATATATAACTATATACATACTGCATAACAACAGAGTAACAGTTCCATTTTAAGTGACATGAGGCAAGGCAACAGGTTTGGCCTACAATATTCCATTAAACTTTGACATCTATCTGTTCCTAATCTCTAACTAGGACAACAAGACCAGAGGATGTAAACCATCCAGATAAATTAGGATTTTGAAAAGGCTTCATTATGCTAATCACGTGAGACTATCCAGAAACTTATTTTATGTTTCATTCAACTATATTATTTGGTCCTATTTGACTTAGAAATCAATTAATTTGCACTTGGACAGTTTGAATCTTTTCTTCTTATGATGAGATGCAACTCTAACAACCGCAAATCCATGAGATTAAATTAGTTGTCTTGACCACATTGTATCCTGATGATGTTAGTTTCTTTTTTTAAGATTCCCAATTGTTGTTGTTGGGTCATCCCAAACCACTCTTCTTACTGCATAATTAGGTACTTTGCATACTTTGCATTAAGAGTGCATAATTATACTCTTATCCCTATTGGAAGTATCCATTACATTAGTTTTTAAGGTTTTGAAAGTAGACACTCTGGTTGCAACTGGATTTGAACATGTATATCTTTTTATAGCCATCACTTGAATTGTTGAAGTTATTTTTTTTTGTGTAGAGCTTTAGACAGTTCCCTGGCTTTTCCCATGATAAAGTGCTACAAAGGATTGCAGTTTTGTGCTTCTGTGGGCACTTTTAATACCCAGTGGCGATCAAGGTGACTTTCAGAAGCTTCTATGGACTTTCTATGGCTATTTGAAAATGGCAGATGATTAAAAATTATTATGGGATCATATTTACATAATTTATTATACACATATTCACATATAAAATTTATGAAAGAGAGTATTTTGTTTTACTATATAAGTTTTACTATATTGTGTTGCAATCAATTTAGATAGATATTTAGATTATGGATCCGGACAGTTGTCAGAGCATTAAAGGCATGTTTTTATGATATTTTGTTCTGCATCAACAAAAGCAAACAGAATGAAATGTCACAAATCTTTCTGGCACAGAAAAAAAGCTGTAGGGGTACTGATCAAATGGAGTAACTGCCTCAAAATCCAGAACTAATTTCAGTTGAACAATTCTATCTAGGATATAGTGTAATATAGTTCAAGTTTGACAATACACCAGCTTCTCAAAAGAAAGTCTTCTTGGATACAACTTTCAATAAAAATGTAATGTTTGGGAAATAATGTAGAAAATACTAGGAGGTTTCCAAACTAAATAAAAGCATTAATAAAATTTAATTTCTATAGTATGATGTATATATTATCTATAAACACAAATGTTTTGAGGTTCTAGTTTTCTATTTAAAAAATAAACATAAATGTTGATTACATTTTCAGGCTCTGAAAAACAGCAAGGCACTATATAACAAAACATGTGCTTAAGCCTAATATGTGGTGATGTCATGAATGCAGTGTGACATACTAAGATGGCATATAAGGAAATCCATTATTAATTATACTGTAGCATTGTTACTATCATAATAAAATTTGTACTGAACATGTTGCAGGAATTAGTGTCTGATTACATAAAATTGAGGCTTTTTGCTGTATTAAGTATTTCTGGTGGACTAAATCCTTTGTTGTTCATTCTGTTGTAGTCCAATTACTCCAATAAAGCTGTAGCTCTGCAATAATTACCTCGTCCACACTGATTCTTCTCTCCAGAAGAATGCGAAACAGGTTTGCTGTGATTTTATTATCTTGGATACCCTGTCCTAGTCCGCGGTTGTCATCCTGCATGAGTCTTCGGTCCATGATGACCTCCAACTGGCCTGAGGAGACAAGGTGGAGACAGATTGCACTGAGAGTGCGGAGTAGCAGACTTGCAGGCTTCTCATTTAATAAGAAGTTACTCTGAGTAAACGTTACCTAGGGCAGCTAGTTGTGACACTTTGGGCTTCTCAGAATATAGAAATTCACAGTAGATATTTGGTAAATGTGTAACTATCCAGCATGACACCTAAAATGCCCAAGGAGATGCGTTTGCTTTTTATTAATAGACTAAGCATCAAAAGAACCTTGTAACAGCTATTAGAATTTTATTTTCTACCACATACACTGAAATTGTGTTGAACAGATGTAAAACAGGTCACATCATAATTCACAATGCTGATTAACAGTTAAGAGCAAGAGGGGGAACTACTGTGAATGTTCAGTAGCATGTGTGACCACCACTGAACACATTACACCAGGTTGCAAATGTTGCGATGCAGGATTCTGTCTTATTCCTTTTGTTTAGCCTGGAAAAGCATGTGCTTGTTCACTGGCAAATGAGTCTACGATGTCACGTCACCCCAGCCCATCTCACAAATGGGGCTTAATTCTGATGAATAGAACATCAGCAGCTTAACTGTCATGCTTGTTTTGCAAGAGAGACATAATTTAACCAGCAGCATGAGGACTTATGCTGTCCTGCTGGAATATTGTCATATCAACATAATCCCACGGGAAGGACAGCAAGTGAGGTCCCAGTACTTGATCAATGTACCACCATCAAGTTACAAGTTACCATCAAATCACTGCAGACAGAGATCTGTAGAGACTGTATCGTAGACCATCACACCTGGACTTAGTGAGGCTTGCGACTCGTGGTTACTCCGGTTGCTCCCTATCATTTGAAAGACTACATTTGGCTGTAACATCTTGTTGGATTAGAAACAGCAGGATGTGAATACCCCAGACAATGTAGTGACATATTCCAGCCTCCAAATACTAATGGCCTGAAGACTTGATCTGCAGTGCATATGTTTTCCTTTTATAGATTTTTACAGAGCCTGACATTCAGACATTCACAGGTTAAGTGATCTCATCACTTGAGCACACACAACTCCTTCACTTATGAGATAATGTTGTTTACACAACAGTCACTCATCACAGCATCACATCAGTCATGAAAATAAAACCAAACATTAGATCAATATCCCAAATGTATCTACTTTTCTAAAAAAGCTATGCCTACAAAGAGTTGTTTTATTTGATGGCAGCATATTTCTTTGTAATATTCCACAATATTTGTGTGCCTTTCAAAGATCTGTAATATTTATTATTAGCAAGGTACTGTACATCACTCAAATTGGAGTAATAAAATACCCAGCTCTATAAATGGGTACAAATGTAAGTTGCAATGAATAAAAGCATCAGCCAAATAAATATAAATATAAATCAGAAACTGTCATCTTAAACACTTAATGAAGCATAAGGGGCACAGGGAGCTTTTAACTGAGAGTATTCAGAGGAAATGCTACTACCACAGACACATACTGTACACACCAGTGTGACTTTCACAATGGTGACACTAAGGTTGAGCTTATTGTACTGCGTGAGAATGGAAACCAGAACCTGATGTAACTCAGGTGGATTTGGTCTGAGACATGGATCATGTCTCTGTTTTTCTGCTTGCATGCTAACTGGAGACCATCTCATATAAGTTGGATAAACTTAAAACAGCGGTCTGTTTATGTATATTCATTATTAAATTCTAATTTAAAAAAGGTAAAGTAGGTAATAACTCCATGCTAATGGCATGGCATTTCTATTAAATTGTATGAGTTAACATTGCATAAACTGTGTTTATACTATAAAAACAATGGATGTTAATTTCAAACAGTGGAGTCATGAAGTCAACAGAACAGCATTAGATTGAAAAAAAACATTTTGTCTTATCCTGTACTTTAATTATAATTCAGTTGATATGTTATTTAACTTCTGTATTTACAAACACCCCCTGTATTTGTAAGGTTGGGTCCAATTGCAAAAAGATAAATAGTTTTGTATAAATGCAGTTTGGGTCATAGATCATTAAAAAAATATACATTTGTTGCCAGTTTCTTTTGGTGCTATAAAGAAAGTTATGCATCAATCTCATTACCCATCGTAGAAAGTGCTAGTTTTCTGGAAAAACTTCAATGAAAGGAAAGTGGTAGAGCACTTTGTCATTGAAAAAAGCTTGAAGCTGCTATGTTGGACATATCTGCGAACATTTGAATCCTGCCCCAGAGAATACAGATACAAAACTTAACTGTTCTGAGGAGGGGTGAGGGGTTTCCCTTGTATTGAGATGAAGGCTGGAGAGGAGAGTGGGAAAGCCTGGACTTTGGGGTTCTACTGTAGTACTGAGTGAGGCGGGATTGAGGACATTAAACCATCCAAAGATTATGACTAAGTCCCTGGAGGCCAAGTAAAAGCCATAAATTCCTGTTGACTCAGGGTCACATGCAAACGTTTCCCTTATATGAGAGTGAACTTGGAGTGTACAGCATATTTGTATATTTATTTTTCTCAAATCTTGATCCATGAGAAATATTTTCACAAGCATTTTGTTACTGGAATATTTTGCTAGAATGTGGAACGCGAACTACATATAAGACCAGAACAGAACCAAGGAAAAATATGTCATATAAAATATAGTAAGAAATGAGATGAACTATCTTTTTAGTGTAGAACTTGACCTACTCACAATTACACAAGCAGAATTGATTTTATTATAATTGTTTTAGCTTAATCAATTAAATGAAAGGGTATTTTCAGTAAGAAAATTACAAAGCAGATGTTCTCCTTTTATATTATATCAAATATAATACTTTTAATTAAAAAGAGCTTTAAAGAGGTGGTGTGACTTCTGAGTTCAAACACAATGTGGCAGCATGGGAGTGATGTACTACTTACTACTCAGCTGTGTATACTATTACTTGATTTGTTAGTATACAGTAGATATTTGACAAAGAAAATAAAAGGTTAAGAAAAGTTCCATGATATTCAAGTGGAGATTAAAACATCACTCATGCAATGGACTTTGATTTACAATGTTTTCATTAAGCAAGAGTGGGAATAATAGATGTAGTTTAAAATACAGTATATTACATGTTAAAAACCTACAAATTGTCTGTCTGGATAAATCATCTTAATAAATATGTCTAAAACCTAAAACAAACTGTTAAAAATTATCACATCCTGCACAGCTTTCATGAGTATATGAAAAAAAACATAACACACTGCATATATTATACATACTATATCTGTGGTGTTTGAGGGGCAAAAATAAATGTGTGTGATGTACCACAGTTTAATCTTTCCCATTTCTGGCATTACATTACAGCTTTCTGAAAGCTGTGTAATACGTATTAAGCCCTTTAATATTAAACACTTTAATTAGACATTCTGTACTAGGTTTTGTGAATATGAACTAATATTGAATTAAACATTCTGAAATGCTCACACTTTGTTTGAGGGAGAACCCACTATCAGTCCCAAAAGCAGACAACATATATTCAGGTATGATTTCAGAAACATTTTAAATTATTCTATGACTTAAACGCACACACATTTATCAGAAAGTGACTACTGTTAATAAAAGTCTCTTAAACGTTCCCCCTTTAAATAAAGCTGTATGAGACATTTTAAAGAGGACAACTCCTGCTGCATAGGTGAGTGACTCACAGAACAAAGAGTAAGTTACATACTGTACAGTCACTTGAGCACACAATATGAATATCAGTCATTTGCACTGTGGTTCTGAGGGAGAGAGTAATGTTTAGCCCTGTCAATATTGATGGATCACCTCACCTTAAAGCAAAAGGGAAAAGTAAACATAAAAATAAATCACTAGGGATTATCATATTGATCCAAAAGTACCAAAAACCAAAGATAATAGCGTTTTCTTACTAAATGTAGCTCTTATTAAAACAGTTAAGAGTAGGCCCCATTAATTACTTTAAAATGTCTTTACTTTGCACATCTCTATGTTATAACAACACTATTAAATCTATGGCTCAAAGCCTAAAAAAGATGAATAGGTCTGATGGGTTATCAAACTCACTTTGCCATATACCACATTATCCTCAAACTGTGGATCTGGAGAAAAAAATAAAATTCTAAACCATAGAACATCTGTTAATGGTAAAAGTTTCAATTTTGGTCACAGTCTTCGAAAAGGTTGTCAAATCTTTAAATTGGCAGCGAAGCAATTGTGTGACTCAGGATTTGGCTGCTTTTTGTTACAAAACAAAGTCCCTGTAAGAATGTGTGAAATGTGACAGGCACAGAGGGATGCTATGTTCTGCTACAAGGCAGTGGGAAATAAGTGTAAAGAAGGCAGAGATAAACAGTGTAGATTTATTTCATGAATGGAGGCTGTGTTACAGGATTTATAACATACAGTTTAATGAGTTTCCTATGGTAACATCACTCCTCTGAGGTGTTCAGAATATTCAAAATCACCTGCACCATCAGACAAGACTTTTAAGGACATACAAATGTGTTCACAAAAACAGTTTGTTTTCCAAGGTATATCCACCAAATGCTACTTTGCTGCCATAATCCAAAACAAATTAATGCAGTTTCTGATATATTTGGCATTGGACAGTGTAACACACAGTAACACATACAGTAGTGTGTGGTAAGGTCAACTGCTTTGTTTTTTTGTTTTAATTCATGTATGAGGTGACTGATATTTCAGTGTAAATTTGACATTTGTTTAAATCTTGGGCTTCTGGAGGTGTGTCTGTGATGGCAGGCAGTAACATTAAGCACTTCGAGACTAAAGAATAAATTGTAATTAAAGAACACAAAGCTTGTAGATTCTCATTAAACCTTAATTTATAATAATAATAAACTTTATTTTATATAGTGCCTTTAAAGGTGGCTTCTCAAAGCGCTTTACAGAATGAGAACAACAATAAATAAAAAGAATACACAAGATAACACACAATTACAATATACAGAGGAGACCGTGGATGGTGGTACTACGAAAAGCAGAAGGGTAAAGAATGGAACCAGTTACAGTGCCTTGCGAAAGTATTCGGCCCCCTTGAACTTTTCAACCTTTTGCCACATTTCAGGCTTCAAACATAAAGATATAAATTTTTTATTTTATGTGAAGAATCACCAACAAGTGGGACACAATTGTGAAGTGGAACGAAATCTATTGGATTTTTGAAACTTTTTTAACTAATAAAAAAATGAAAAGTGGGGCGTGCAAAATTATTCGGCCCCTTTACTTTCAGTGCAGCAAACTCACTCCAGAAGTTCAGCGAGGATCTCTGAATGATCCAATGTTGTCCTAAATGACTGATGGTGATAAATAGAATCCACCTGTGTGTAATCAAGTCTCTGTATAAATGCACCTGCTCTGTGATAGTCTCAAGGTTCTGTTGAAAGCGCAGAGAGCATCATGAAGACCAAGGAACACACCAGGCAGGTCCGTAATACTGTTGTGGAGAAGTTTAAAGCCGGATTTGGATACAAAAAGATTTCCCAAGCTTCAAACATCCCAAGGAGCACTGTGCAAGCGATCATCTTGAAATGGAAGGAGTATCAGACCACTGCAAATCTACCAAGACCTGGCCGTCCCTCTAAACTTTCAGCTCAGACAAGGAGAAGACTGATCAGAGATGCAGCCAAGAGGCCCATGATCACTCTGGATGAACTGCAGAGAACTACAGCTGAGGTGGGAGAGTCTGTCCATAGGACAACAATCAGTCTTACACTGCACAAATCTGGCCTTTATGGAAGAGTGGCAAGAAGAAAGCCATTTCTCAAAGATATCCATAAAAAGTCTCGTCTAAAGTTTGCCACAAGCCACCTGGGAGACACCCCAAACATGTGGAAGAAGGTGCTCTGGTCAGATGAAACCAAAATCGAACTTTTTGGCCACAATGCAAAACGATATGTTTGGCGTAAAAGCAACACAGCTCATCACCCTCAACACACCATCCCCACTGTCAAACATGGTGGTGGCAGCATCATGGTTTGGGCCTGCTTTTCTTCAGCAGGGACAGGGAAGATGGATAAAATTGAGGGGAAGATGGATGCAGCCAAATACAGGACCATTCTGGATGAAAACCTGTTGGAGTCTGCAAAAGACCTGAAACTGGGATGGAGATTTATCTTCCAACAAGACAATGATCCCAAACATACAGCAAAATCTACAAAGGAATGGTTCACAAATAAACGTATCCAGGTGTTTGAATGGCCAAGTCAAAGTCCAGACCTGAATCCAATCGAGAATCTGTGGAAAGAGCTGAAAACTGCTGTTCACAAACGCTCTCCATCCAACCTCACTGAGCTCGAGCTGTTTTGCAAGGTAGAATGGGCAAGAATTTCAGTCTCTCGATGTGCAAAACTGATAGAGACATACCCCAAGCGACTTGCAGCTGTAATCGCAGCAAAAGGTGGCTCTACAAAGTATTAACGCAAAGGGGCCGAATAATTTTGCACGCCCCACTTTTCATTTTTTTATTATTTAAAAAAGTTTCAAAAATCCAATAGATTTCGTTCCACTTCACAATTGTGTCCCACTTGTTGGTGATTCTTCACATAAAATAAAAAATTTATATCTTTATGTTTGAAGCCTGAAATGTGGCAAAAGGTTGAAAAGTTCAAGGGGGCCGAATACTTTCGCAAGGCACTGTAAGTAAAGGCTCTTCTAAAGGAGAAGGTTTTGAGCATGGATTTGAAGGAGTTTAGAGAAAGTGACTCTGGTATCCTTGGGCAGAGAGTTCCAGAGCTTGGGGGCATAACAGAAAAAGGCCCCGTCACCCATACAATGGAGACGGGCTTGGGGGACAGTTAGGAGACCAGAATTAGAAGAGAGAAGGTTGCGAGGTGGGGAGTAAGGTGATAATAGCTCAGACAGGTACTTAGGTGCCAAGCCATGCAGAGCCTTATAGGTGAGCATGAGGGTTTTAAAGTCCACACGGAATTTGACAGGACGCCAGGTTAGGAGTAATGTGATCACTTGCACTAGACCTGTACAGGATCCTGGCTAATGAATTTTGGACATACTGTAGTTTGTTCAAAGTAGATTAAAATACCCCAGCGAGTAGAGCATTATAGTAGTCAATTCAAGAGAACACAAATGTGTTGATCAGCTTTTCAGCCACAGTTAGTGATAGCACAGGGTGTAGTCTAGCGATATTTCTGAGGTGAAAAAAAGATGTTTTGACAATATGCTGCACATGTGGGTTGAATGTTAAGCCAGAATCAAATATCACTGCAAGGTTTTTCAATTTAGACTGAGGCTCAAGTACAGAACCATCTACAGATAGGGTTACAGGATTGGCTTCATGAAGTTGATGGGGGGTGCCAATAAGCATGACTTGTCACAGTTAAGATGAAGGAAATTTTGAGTTATCCAAGTTTTTATGTCAGAGATGCAATTAGATAGAATAGAGACAGCCACATTAGTGTCACATTTGGTGTGGAAGTATATTTGAGTATCATCAGCGTAGAAATGACAGCTGAGGCCATGTGATCTTGAAAGCTGACCAAGCTGACCAAGTGACCATTTAATCAAAGTCAAAGAAAATGAAAATCTTAGGACACTAATGATGGATATTACAGATGCAGCCATTCAAAGTGCGCTGTACAGACACGTACCGGAGGTAATTGGCTCCAGCCTCGCGCAAAATACCGCGGTACGTGATTGGTTGACCGACAGGGGCACTCGTGGTCGGTCGGTCGTAGAAAGATTTAAATGTCTTTACTGTGCCCGTTTTAGTAATGAATATTTATATGGAATTTTACCACTGAAGGGAAATCTTAGTAGCGGAGCATAAAAAGAATAGGAGCATACAGTAACGCGTGTGAAGGCCATAAACGATATTAATTTTGGAACATAAACATACAGTATATGGGTGGTCTCGGTACTTTAAAGAAAAAATACACACCAGTATTCCATTTCTCCCTAAACATTTTAAGCATCGAAGTCTTTAACTAATGTGATACCGGAGTCAACAAGCATACTTTTAGAATTTGATTAAAAGGGAATATAATATGGAATCGCGTATCTAAAGAAATTAATAACGATATAATTATATTCATGTACTGCAACACAAGAATAGTACACGCTGTACGATGTCTGTTGATAATGTTTGTAGGGCTTTTTCAACACTCCTCATGTGACCTTGCCGGTGGCGCTGTGGGTTAGGTTCCTGACATCTACATCACACGTTGCGTGTTTGAATCCAGCCGAAGCCATGACTTTTTTTTTAACAAACATTTCTTTGAAAAAATAAAACGTTTCCCTGGGTCAGAGATAAAATAAAACTTCACTCGCACCAAACAAATTTATATTTCTAAATATCACAACGTGATCGAATTTAAGTCATTTTAATAACAATGAATAGTCACCTATGCGTTACAATATAAACATTTATATTGATTTAAATTGTGTTTAAATCACCTTTATTTAAAACCCATAAATAAAGCTGATACTGTTTAGACTTTTAATTATTTAAAACTGTATTACAGCAGCACAATGCACAATGCAACGTAAATCGCTATCTTTGTCTTCTGCGTAATAATGTTCACCTCTCTGTCCAGCAAATGAACAATAGTAATAATAATGAACTTTATTGTATATGGCGCCTTTAAAGGTGGCTTCTCAAAGCGCTTTACAGGATAAAAACAATAACAACAATACTGTTAGGCTGGGCAAACGATTTTTATTATTTTTTTTAAAAGAAATACAAAATGAGATATAATGATGTGTTCCGGCTCAGACATTAACGAAGAGCATAACGAAGGTCATAAAGGTCATAAACGATATTAATTTTGGAACATCAACATATTATGTAAACTCTATGTTGCTGTTATTGGTATTTTAAAGAAAAAATACTGTAAAATCCTGGGTTCGGTACAATGATTCAGGCATTCATGTGAAGGACAACAGAGCTTTCACTGGCTCAAAAAGACAAAAAGACAAAAGAATAACGGACACAGCGCGAGCCTGCATTCTCTCCTCAGCCGTCCACACCACACTTTTCCCTGGGTCAGATTTTAAATAAAACTTCACTCACACCAAAGAAATTACCACACACTGAACACTGAACATGTTAACCCAAATATGTCTCACAATACTTTTATGGTACATTACTTTGCTAAAATGTATTTAAAAATAAAAATGATTACAAACGCCAGCAGAGAGAGAGACTCGCACACAGTTCTTCACTGTCAAAAAGTAATTGTTTTTTACTTTTTTCAGCACCCAGACAAACGCAAACGCGTTATTAATGAAATGTTTTTATTCATTCTTAATCAAACTCACAAGTTGTCATCTGCTGTTGAAGCTCTGTGAGACTAGACTCACACATGGCTCGACTTGACTCGGCTCTGGCTTTCTCATCTATACCGATGCACTGCAAGTACAACCCCCCTCTCTGCGGGAGTGCTGGCTGTGACGAATTAAACCGGTTTCACAGGTATTTTCAAAGTAGAAGGGGGCGAGATTTCCAGCGAAAGACACCTCCCCCCCTCCTGTACAGTACTTACTAATTAAGAAAGCTAGGCTCCTCAATGAAATCACTTTAACATGCTAATGCATTGGTGTAACAGTCCGGGCATGGCAAGCTTCTAATGTCTCCCGACTACAGCAAAAGGAACCCTTCTTTCATTGGAAGAAAATGAACATATTCTACCCGTACATGAGAATATAATGTTGGCGCGTGGGCGCGGTGGGGTGCTGTACCAGTTGTAAAAAAAAAAGTTGTTTTTTTTTAACGTCAATTGAGTGTCCATAATATTGCAGTAAGTGAAAAGACCACGGGCATTCTTCCTCCCCCTACATTCTCAGAGTAGAATAGAATTTTCCTTTGACAAAACAAGGCTCGCCAGATAATGTGAATCAAAACCTGTTTTTCTAGCTTTTAAAGTCGTGCGATGTGTAAGCAGGAACACATCATTATATCTTACATATGAAAAATACATAATATAGCTCCCAAACAAATGCAAACGTGTTTTTAATAAAATGCTTTTATTCACTCATAATCTGACAATTTCAGGAAGACTAAGGAAGGACTAAGGAAATTGTCATCTGTTGTTGAAGCTCTGTGAGCTCGGTGACTTTGAGACCACTTGTTATCCCAGGTTGTTTGAATCGCTACAATTCAAATAGAGAAAAAAGAGCTGACTGACAAGATTTAAGATGTGGCTGTCAATGTTGGATTAAAAAAAAACACATTGCCCGACGTTTGTTGCATTGCTTGAAAAATAACTTTATTTCGAGAGACTGGATAAGTAATTCATGTGTTTTTTTTAACTTCCTGAGAAACATCTAATAATTGAACTATATGTGCAAACGTTTTATGATATGTTGCTGTTGTGAATGGCTGTGGATTGTTTCTTATTTGCCTGTCTGTCCTGGCTGTGCTCTCTCGCTCGCCCTCCCCTCCCCCCTCTCTCAATTCAATTCAATTCAAGGTGCTTTATTAACATGACAGATGGGTACAATCAGTGTTGGGTATTTACTTTGTAATCTGTATTGCTTTGAGATGCCACTTTGAGATGCCAAGGTAATATTTAAAATCAAGGCTTTAACTTGCTTTAACTCTGCAAGTCTGAATTCTTGTGTCCGTCCTATCCGAGCCCGAAAGTATTACAAGATGTATCTTTATAGCAGGTGGTGTACAGCTTTTTAGTATAGATTACACTTTTCTAAAATGTATTTAAAAAATAAAAACGATTACAATCTAATCTTTCCACGTTTGATCCCAAGATCCCAAGAAAAATAAATCTAAACGGGGAGAAAGCTGTGCTGAAAGTTAATTAAGATACTTAGAAGACTACACAGCCCAATTTATGTTGCATTTGTCTGATTGTGAGGCGAAACAGCCCTACACAGCCCTGTCGCAGTACACGAATATAATCATATCGTTATTAATTTCTTTAGATACGCGATTCCATATTATATTAGCAGAAAAGCTTAAAACTACCACTTTTTTACACGCTATTTCACGTTAGTTAAAGACTTCGATGCTTAAAATGTTTAGGGAGAAATGGAATACCGGTGTGCATTTTTTCTTTAAAGTACCGATTCCTGGAATCTGACTGGCTGACACCCTTCTGAAGTGGTTCCATAATATCTGGTATACGGAAAAGAAAGCGTTGATAAAAAAGCCTGGATTCTCATGTATCTGATACAAGTATCTTTTAATACAGTCTTTGATGTGCTCTTGAGGATCCTTGTGATATTTTGAGCTCTGGTTGAATGATAAGTGTCGCAGTTTAAATAATTTTCGTAGTTAGAAATTATGAAATGCTCTGTTAAAAGCAAGGGAGTTTTTAGTCCGTTGCAGTAAAAGAAAATGCCTGACAAAGTAGGGCTGGGACAGATTCCAAGTGCTTGTACAAATGTGCTAAAGAAATTAGCAAAAAAAGTAATTCCTTTATCGTATTGGCTAGCTAATGTCCTGTCCTCGTTAGTTAGATCCACGAAATGCTGTGGTGTTTGTCAAAGAAAAAACTAAAAGTATTTTTGTTTAAAATGACGGTTAGAAAGAATGTGGACCAGTGTAATACTTTGAGTTTACAGCTTGTCCAAAGTCATTCATTATTAATCCTATTAGTAATATCTTCGGTAAAGGCTTTGACGCATAAATATTTCTGATAAAGGTAGGTTGTGTACTTTTGTCCAACTGAGCAATCTTGCTTTCATAAAATATACCAACTTTTTAATGACTGATGATTAACATGCTGTAATACACAGTTTAAATTTAAAAGCTCAAATGCTGTACATGAGAGGTTAAGCTTTATTGGCTCCTCCTGGCGGTTTTACAAGGTGATTCCGGATACTTTCCAGCATGACGTCAAATGACGCGATACACCGCGTGATACTACGTGATACTGCGTTTTGATGCGACACGCCCACCGGGGTATACCGCGAAATACCCCACCCATTTTGAATGGCTGCATCTGTATGTCTTTACAAATATCTTTCTACCATTGTAAGGTAGTGGTTCACAACCCTTCACTTGGGGGAATAATGACGTCTTCTAGTTCTTTAGTGGAGTATTTAATCATAGACTAAAGTTTCAGTTGAATTTCTTAATTATTAAAATTTTGCTTAGCTTTTAAAAAGTTCATTAATTGTTACAATCAGTATCAACTCTGTATATATTAAGGGGCTCATAACTCCCCTAATTCAAGTGCTACCTTAAATTTAACAAGATGCGACTTCTGAAAAAAGGAAAATAATACTCATTGTGAGAGTCTGGGATATATTGTCACTCCTGTGTCTCATCATCTTAAAATGATTATCAACCAAAAGCTGTTTAGTCATACTGAAAGGAGCAAACTTGTAAAAGCATGTTAGGGAGAGAAATGCTAAAGGTCTGTATGCTGACACTTGTGGAAACAAAACACTTCAAGTACAGTATTTTGGAACCCAAGGTCAGTGTGCAAAAACAGCTAAACCAACAAGCAAATCAATTAAAGAGTAATGGCATCAATTAGTACCAATGATTTAAATCTTCAACTGGAATAAATCCCAGTAATCAGAATAGTCACCCAGAACAATTAGTAGTACCCATATATTGTTTAATGGACTTAAACTATTGCTCCAAGTGTAGGAGTTCAAATACTTTTTTGAACAAAATATAAAATTTAAAACGAAGTGAAATAATGATACAAAATTATATAAAATATTTAATTTAAAATGTCATTGCAGTACATTTTTAAATTAGGAAGATGAAATTGTACGGACCGATTGTAAATTGTTTACAAAAACAACTTCAAGTCATTTGTAAATTAAAACAATGTCTTAAGGAAAATGTGTCTTGCATGATACCGGAATAAAAGGAAAAGTAAGACATTTCATTTAGTGAACTCGTGCCCTATGCCAATCCTGTGTGGATATCCCAAAAAAAACATGTTCTGAAACCTTCCTAAAAAGCAGCTATTTTCAGTTTTCAGTTCAAAATGTCAAGGGTGAACAAGAAAAGATTGTGTACTGAGAGTTCACATGCACTGGGACTCAATGTAATCAACAAACAGTATACGGAGTACTGACCTTAATCATCACCCCTCTGCATAAAATGGCTTGTATTAAGCAAAATGTGTCTATAAAAAATGGCCTCTTAAGTGAAACCTCATTCAATAAGTGTAAAAGTAAACCCCACATAGTCCACTAACATTGCAGGAGACCTTAAATTTTTAATAAGCCTATATTAAGTTCAACACAGCTACATATGAATTTAATTTTGAAAAGACTGCACAGCAAGCATCCAGACTGCAATAAAGACAGTGTAAATTTAATGTTTTTGCACTAGACAACTTGATTTTCAGAGAGCGAAATCCCTGGAGAGAGACAAGACAGTTATCTTCAAGATTTGAGAAATAAGCAAAAAATAACCTACTCTTTCCCCTAAACTGCATTGCTTGTCATAGCTCACATTAATAAATCCCAAAATCACAAGAAACTAAAATATTTTATGTGTAAATTAACATGACCATATTTGGCTAGTGAAATACTTCAATATGGATCTAGAAACGTCAACAGGGTGTCTAAATCTAAATTATTATTTTTTTAAAATATTGGTAGCTCATTACATTTCTGTACCCTTTTTTATTTAATATTTCTTTCTAACAGATTACATTTCTACTGATTGTAAATCTGATCTTAATATCCTAATTTTTCAATGGATGACAGATCAGATTTAACTCTTACTAGTTAATAGCTACAGTGCAAGGCTTACTTAAGAAAAAGACATGTTGTTTTTTTTCTCAGAAACAGTTAAATGATTTTTTGGACAGGAATTAAATTCCGTTTGATACAGCAATGCTACCAACTTGGACTAGAACTAATGAAAAACAAAATGTGCTGCTATCATCACAGAATTATCTATTTTTATAATCATCATATATTTTTTCTGAACTGATAAAGTGGTATTTGATAATGAATGTACAGTATTTCAGAAGTATAGTTATCTCCACTGAATATTGAAAAAGTATTTTGTCTCTTTCATTCATAAACGAGGTCTTTTAGACTATGACGAACAATTTTGTTAAAACCACTTCTCAGATAACTTTTTAATTAATTTTATCGAAATTATAAAATTGGATATTCTGTGAAATCATGCATTTGGTTTCTGTGGTAAATAACCTGTAGTTAATCCAAATAATGTTCATAGTTCACATTTTCTATTAGTATCTTGTTAAATAGTTTTACTCGATTGTTAATGACATATTTAAACAGTATTATCATGTTATTATATTTATATTAGATATTTCAAATATTTTAATTATTATTTTATGTTATTTATATTTCATTAAATATAATTTAAAAAACACCATGAACAGTATAATGGTGGGTCAAGGGAGACAGGAACAGAAATTAATAAACATAATATATTGGGTACCTGACTGACAAAAAATGAAACAATGTGGGATTTTCCTTTACCCCTGTGAAACTAAAATAAGGACTCACTTTTAATTATAATGCAGAATAAAATGCTAAATACTGATATCCATCAACATATATAGCTATGGCTAGAATTAATGTTTGGTACAAAATCCAGTTTGTGTTTTCATCAACATTTACAGTGTGCTGACAAAGTATAGATCCAGAAATTCAGAATGCATGAGGGATACTGCAGTAGTTCACAGTTCAGTGTCTGCAGAGTACCACAGCTTTTTAGAAATTTCCAGTTATGTGACTGTACTACTTTGTAAAACCACTGTAGCTTATACTGTAGCTTATGAACATGATGTGCCTCTTGCAGGTTTACATCCACATAGAGAAAAGCCAAAGGTAAATTTTGGTAGCTGAAAATAAGAACAGTAGTATAACGTAATACATACCAAATCTACACACAATAGATGGTAGTGGTAGCTAAATATAAAAAAGTATACAACAGTGTTCCACCTTCTTCATGAGTATTTTATGCATCAAACTCTTTAACTTGGTGACTTACAGTGAGTTATGGTTTTAATGTGCTTTTTCTAACATTATACAGTTTATATACTGTACTTTATAAAAAGTTAAAATGTTTTATCCTTTTCTAGGAATACTTAGTAAGAACATCACTTGCTGTTATTGTGAAAAGTACTGATTTAATAGCACTTGACAGTAATATTAATATGGAATCATGTAACTAAGCAGCTAAAATAGTGGATTTTTTGTAAACGTAAAACAAAAACTTTTATTGTCCTGGTAATGGATAATGGAATGCTCATGGACTTATGAAGCGTGCTGTACCCAGGCGGTTCAAAGTCTGATCAGAGCATTACTTTTGGTTTGTTTCCTACAGCCGAATATATAAAAATAGTCCGCTATTATAGCTTGTTGTGAATGAGATGTGCCTCTTTCAGGTTTACATGCAAATTGAGAAAATCTATATTTTGTCTTAATCCAGATTTCAGCAGCCAGTGTAGCGGCAATGCTTGTTAATAAGACAGAATTAAGTGTTGCTGTGCTTTCCCAAATGAGGCCCCATCTCTCTCTTCATCTCTGTGGTGCAGCCACAGAGAAGCTATTCATGCAGGCTGATTTAAAGATGTTTTCTTTTGATAAGGGACAGCTCCCAAATGGGGATGCACTTAGCTAAGCCTGGCTATCATGATCAATGGTCATCCACTGGCGCCTATCTGTCTAGGGAGTGCCAGATGGACATCTGGACTGCATTCCTAGGTGTCAGGAGTAAGTAAGACTCATATCTCACCTTGATCAACCAATCAGGGATTGGTAGGGCCAAGTAACCCACGTGGAATTCTGATGCCCATAAAACTTTCAGCCAATGAACGAGCTGAAGTTCCTCCAGGTAAAAACAGGCAACACAGAGAGCCTGTAGTGGACTTTTCTGAAAGGGAGAATTCTAAAGAGAATTCCAGGGGTGCGAGACAATTCCAGGGCAGGACGGCCCAGGAGCAGAAAGGCTCCCAAGGGCAGGACATTCTCGCAGAGCGCCTCCTGACCATCCTGAGACTCAGCCCGGACAACCACGGAACGGCCAGTGTGTCCGAGTGCCAGAACTTTCCTCTGTTCTAAGAGTCTAGAGTGGAGGTTGCCACGAGTAACCAGAGGATCCACCCAAGGTTAGCATCAGCAGCAAGCCTCGTGAACAGGTTGGAACTGTGGACAGCTGAATCATTATTTAGAACTAGTGCTTCATCAGGAACGAACTGGTCCTCTTCCTGACTAGCTGCTGTCATCTTTCTCCTGTGCACAAACTCTTGCTAGTTAAAGCCAACACTAACTAGCCGGTCTTCAGAGAGCATCAGCAGCGCACCGTTGCAAACCGCACAGCACAGCCTGGCTCTGAGCCAGAGAGCGCAGATAGGACAGCAACAGCCTGCAACTGTTTCTTTGTGCTCACAGGAGATCTGAATCCCCAGAGATTGCGATGAGTATTCAACTTCAATGCATTACTGCTCGAGAATTCAATTGTTATCCCAACCAGTTGATATCAATTTAATTCCTAAGAATTATGTACTTGTTTTGAGTATCTAATGTAGAAGTTGTAACCAAGTTCAATTACGAAACGGTCTAAATGAATGATATACTGAACGTATGTCCTCTTGACATATGTAACTCTTCATAACTGACTGAATATATATCTTTTGTATTCTGATAACCCTCACGATAAGATCTGTTAGATTTACATGCATATTCTATGTATTAATAAATGTATCCTCGTGTATTAGTACCTGTGTGTGTGCGTTGTTTGAGTTATATCGCATGGTTGGATTCTAAAGCCATTAAAAGAATCATTTTGTGATTTACGGCTACAATTAATAATTGTCCCCGTAAATGCCCAAACCCTACAGAACTGGTGCCTTCAGAGAGCGCACCACACCAGTAATCAGCCAAAATGTTTTTAAAAATTAAGGTTGTTATTCATGGAACTCCTTAAGTTAAACAAAGGAGGGAGAAGGGTTATCTTAACAATTGCCAGTTACCGGAGAACAGCTTCTCAATATGTTGAAACCGTACCATGACAGTGAACAGGTGTTACACCTGTTTACACATGAGCCAGCGAATGCTGTTTACTATGTTGTGACAATGTTGTGTGGCTCTGCGGAAACTTTTCTGCAAACTGAAGAGTTATAGAAGAGACACATTGTGTATCGCCTCTTTTCATATTTGAAAAAACGTTCCAATTTAAATGCAATAAAGAATATATTAATAATATTAACAATATACCACAGACCTTGGACAAGCTGTAATCTGAGGAATTATAGAGAATACACATTAAGTCTCGTCTTTTCAGCATGGAATTAACCTTTAGAGTGATCCTTTTGGCTATATTTTTTTCAACGCCGGATGTGTTTAGTTTGTTATTAAAGCTTGGTGTGAACACTATGTGTCTCTTTCAGGTTTAGATCCGCATTAAGAAAATCTATATTTTGTCTTAATACAAATTTCAGCAACAAGAAATTTAACTTTAAATTTTGATTAAGAAAAATATTTCACACATACTGCACTGTAGTAGCACTGAAACCATTTGGTATCGAACTGTATATACAATATGTTTATACAGTATACAAACACACTGCCATTCATTGCTGTGTGTGCTACTGTTTCGGTCTGTCTGTGGATCTGACTTCATGGGATTCACGTGTGTAGAACAGCGGGAGGCGAGACCTGGTTGGGGTGGGGTGGGAGAGTTGTTTTGATTATACTATGGATGAGTCCCTGAGGCATATCGTCAGAGTTCCAGAATTTCAAAAAATAAATATTTGATGAATTTGCACGAGAGAAAAAAAATACCTACAAGTTGTGTAAAGTGAATTTGACAAACAGCTAATGTTGCTTAAAGAATTTAAAATCTATCTGACTGTATTGTAGCTCTCATGTAATTGAGCAGAAAGTCGCCATGCTCTCACAAGTGGCTCTGTTAAGACTTTCTGTTAACACACTTCATCCTTTTGAAAAGGGTTTTTATCACCTTTATCTGTCTGGGCCATGGGGGTTGTATCCCTTCCTCAGTTTAACATCTGATATGTCCCCAGCAGACCGAGAGACTAAAACCCGCCATCGATAAAACATCTGCCTTTTGACAATTCTCAAACTGCCCAAAGTTGGGTGCAGAGTAGAACCCTCTAAACTGAAAGCCAGGATGGACACCACATTAACTGTAATACAAAATACAGTATATTACCATATTACCTGTAATACAAGGACCACTACAAACTAAAACAACCCCAAGTGCAGCACGCGTGGACCAAGGAAAAAATATTGGTTCCACAAAACAAATCAAAGATCTTGAACAAGCCCCCAAATATGCTACATCTGCACTGTAGTTATGGCAAAGTGAAAGTGGGAAGATGATTTTTTAAACATTTTTTAAAGAAAATCAAAAAAGAAACAATGACATGTCCCTACCTAACTTAGACATTGTGTAACTTTAAAACTCTATAAAAAATGTTTTTTGATATATTATAAGTTAAACACCACTTATTATGCACAAAGGCAGGTAATTTTTCTTCCTCGTGATCAGCTAAGGATCTTTGTGAACACAGAAAGTTAAAATAATTTTTCCAAAATAACACAAAACGTATACACAAAAAATCCCATTCTTCTCTTAAAACCAGGAATTTAAACCAGGAATGACTTTGCTAAAGCTGCATCAGTGACTATTGGGAATGCATACTGATGGAGAATGAAATAACACATAATTTCCCTTCCCCCTACTGTGAGGTGATAATGCACTAGTTGGTTGGCACGAAACAATTATTACAATTAAAAAAAAATATTTTTGCAAAAGCTCAAGGTTTTGGAAACTATTCTCTAGTTCTAATAGAAGATTAGAAGATTAATTTGCAAACTGAATTGAAATAATCAGCTTTCAGAGTTCTAGAAAGTCTAAAATATCAAAAAGACTGACACAGTCCTATACCTGCAAAAATGGCCTTGACACAAAGCTACTTCATAACAGAAGTTGCATTTGAAGCTTTCATTGGGGAGATGATGACCATTATTACATTTTATCTGAGATGTACGTGATACAAAATGGATTACATTTTGAAAAAAACAGCCCTTTATAGACACGTGGGAGTAATCGGGATAACATGGATTAGTTGTCAATTTTCCTTCATCTCCAAGTCTAAAGAAATGTTTATAAGACTAAGAAAACTCTTCTCTGGTTATAGACAAAACAACCGCTGTTATGATATACAAAAATGTAACAGATACTCCAGAACTTTATTATTCTAAATATCTTTGCATACACTGTGGATTATGTGGATCAAATATTGGGAATTCTTTAAAGTTATTGATAAATTATGGATTATACTGTACCTGCGAGCTTCAGATGCAAAGACTAAAATCACCAAATGCAAAATAAACAGTGCAAGAATGGTCATAATTTGATGTAAAGGTAAAATAAAATTGATTTTAACTCTCATATTAACACATATACTAAAAAAAGATCCTTTATATTTTAAATCCTGTGCTCACCTGGTTTGAGGCTGGCCACCCCTAGGGACTGTGCAGAATGCAATGTCATCCGAATTGTATCATCTTGAATGTAGGTCATTGTAGTCATTGGATAGAAGTTGGCTTGTAGAGGCAGCTTTGTCATAGTTCGCCTGGGTTGAATCTGCAATAACAAATTGTATTTAGCTCCTCTGAAAAACTCTTTCTTAATTGACTGCTTGTTCATTTATCTTGTCACAAATATTTAGAAATCAGCTTGTTAATATACAGACTGAGCACGACACAAAACTCAAGTCTCTTTCAGGTATCATAAGCAGATAGGATAAGAATATGATATAATCTTAAAATCTACACACCAAACCTCAAAGCTTTATTATCTTAATTGTTCCAACACATTATAAGAAACCTAATAATGATCCCATGAAATAAAGTCTAGAAAATGAATGGCATATGAATGTTCTGGAGACTCTAGTCAAATTCTAGGGAAAACTGTGAATGAAAAAAAAAGATTCTAGCCATTTTTTATGTCTATTCATGTGGCAACATTTTATATTACCATCTACAGATTGTTTCCTAACCCCTTTTATTTTTATAAAACTGGGGTGTTTAACAGCAAATTTCTAAAAGGTTCTGGCATGCCTGTTTGTTTTAGTAGTGTCTGCATTACATTAATTACTTGAATCTACTACTTTGTAACTGAAATTCATTTTAATCAGACAATGAAGACATTTAACTAATTTTGATCTACTAATACCCTGGGAATTGAAACTAAATATTTCACTTTCCAAAAAGAGTCAAAGAACACTAATAATAGAAAGAACATTATTATTTCTGAATAACTTTTTGTCTCAGCCCAGTTTGCCTCCCCCTATAAAAAAATGAAGAGTGGGCAGATTCAGGCTCAGTGACAGATCACCTCCTAATCTAAAGGGAAGTTTCACTAAGCACTTCACCTCCCAGTCGTGACTAGTGCCACATGGCAGTGAGTCAGAATTGTAAAAATAGAACCACATCACCCCAGAGGACCACTTTTAAATTTCTGCTTCATTTACATTTAAATCCTTTTGGGGAAAGAAATGAATGCTTTCCCTTTGAAATGTGCACAGCAGGGAGTATATAGGACTATTGAAGTATGTTTACTGATAATCTTGAACTGTGTATATGAGACGAGCAGCAACAAGATTTTACTGGGAATATAGGGATTGGCCACTCCACTGTATGTTCTCACTATCTGAGAACACATTGGTGTAGCGAATTGCTCCTGAATGCAATGGTATTTTCTATGAATGCTTGAATGCTGTCCCTCAGAGAAGGGACAAGATGGACACGTTTTAAGAAAAATGCCCCTGTGCTGCAAAGTGGAGGCGGAATTTCCCACACATGGGAAACAAAATGGTGTTGAAAAAATATTTTCTTACAACAAAAAATAAAAAAAATAAAGATAAAAATTAAATCCCCCCCAAATTAGAACATGTTCAACCTTTGGCTTGAAAAATCAAAACCAATATGCTGAAAAACTATCCAAAAATAACAAAAAATAAACAATGGATTTTCTTAAGTAATGGCACAAGATGATGGCGCACATGGACGCAGCAGCTTCATCAGCTCTCAAACAATGGTGCATTTTGTTAGTTATTTTTGTTATATGTCACGTTAGTTACTCAAAATACTGAAGCTTACATCTCCTACAACCGGAAAACATTACTGGACATCAGAAACAACTGCAGGGATTTCTCCTTCAGTCTGTTTGACCTAGATTACATCAGCTCGTCCATCCTCTACACCGCAGGCCCGGAAGCCACGGAGCCGCCTGACCGCGACCGCTGGGAGAGGAGACGGCGCAAGCGGTGCGAGCGCAAACAGAAATGCGGTAAGAGAGCCGGGCTGCAAATAAGACTAAAAGAACAGCGGAACAGAGCACCAGTACCCAGCCTGTTCCTTGCTAACATATGGTTTCTAGACAACAAACTGGCCGAAATAAAACTCAGGCTCACTACTCGCTGGGAAATAAAAGACTGCTGCACTCTCGTGTTTACAGAAACATGGCTTCACAGCAACCATACCGGACTCAGCTGGATGAATTTTTAACTCTCAGCTCGGACAGAACAGCCGCCTCTGGTAAAAATATGTATTTATGTCAACCAACCAAACAAGCTTAACACCTTCTACGCATGCTTCAAAACTCGAAACCCTGAACTAGCCACCTGGGGCACTGACTTCCCTGTCACCAACCCCCCCACCACACACTATTCAAGCTAGATGTCTGGAAATCGCTGAGCAGAGTGAATACACAAAAAGATGCTGGACGTGACTGTATCCCTAGCCTGGTACTCAGAACATGTGGCTGGCAGATAGCTGATGTCTGTACTTACATCTTCACCCTGTCCTTGGCCCAGGCTACTGTACCTAGCTGCTTCAAGACAACCACCATCAGGTCAGTACCAAAAAAATCAGCACCCACATGCATGAACGACTACCTCCCTATTGGACTCACCCCCATCATAATGAATGCTTTGAAAAACGACTAATACCACACACTAAAGCCAGAATTCCAAAAACACTTGATCCTCTCCAGTTTGCTTAACACACAAATCGCTCCACGGAGGATGCAATCTCTATAGCTTTACACACCACACTAACCCACCTTGAAAAAAAGAACACCTATAGAATGCTGTTAATTTATTTTAGCTCAGCATTTAACACCATTATACCCATAAATCTTCCAAAAGCTACAGATGCAGCCATTCAAAATGCACGGTACAAACCTGTACTGCGGGCATCTATGCGTGCGCCACCGTGCCCTACCATGGTACGTAATTGGCTGGCCAAAATGACCGACAGGGGCACTGGTGGTGCATTGGTCGGTAGTGAAAAGTTTTAATCATTTAATCTCTTTACTGTGCACATTTTAATCTGCTTAGTATTGAATATTTATTTGAAATTTTACCACTAAAATTTGTGGTGCCGGAGGAGCTGAGGAGGAGAAGCCGAGGCTGTAGGGCTGATGCGACGCGAAAGGCGAAGAGAAGGAGATTTAAACCCTACCTTCCTTCGATCATCATGGGAAATGTGCGGTCCTTAGCGAACAAGATGGACGAACTGGGAGCATTGGTGAGAAGCCAGAGGGAGTATCGTGAATGCAGTATCATGTGTTTCACCGAGACGTGGCTGCAGGAACTTATTCCGGACTCGAACGTTACCATCGGCGGCTTTCAGACGGTGCGGGCGGACAGAAATACCGAAAGCGGTAAGAGGAAAGGAGGGGGGCTCGCGGTGCTTGTAAACAACAGATGGTGTAATCCTGGACATATTCATGTTAAGGAGCGCGTCTGTAACCCGGACATTGAACTGGTAGCCGTAGGACTGCGTCCGTACTATCTGCCGCGGGAGTTTACATGCGCCATCTTTGTTGTTGTTTACATTCCACCTACGGCAAATGCAGAGGTAGCGTGTGACGTCATAAACACAGTCACAGCCAGGCTACAAACAAAGCACCCAAGCGCTTTTATAGCTATTTCAGGAGACTTTAACCACGTATCTATTTCCACCACTCTGCCTACTTTCCACCAGTTTGTTAAGTGCCCGACCAGGGAAAACAAAACACTGGACTTATTATATGCCAATGCTAAGGATGCATATAGTTCCACAGCCCTTCCCCCCCTTGGCAGATCAGATCACAACCTTGTCTTGCTTACACCACTATACAAGCCTATTGTCCAGCGCCAACCTGTGACCATGAGGACCGTGAGGAGATGGTCTCAGGAGGCTATGGAGGATCTACGTGGTGCTTTGGAGGCCACCAACTGGGATGTGCTGTGCGAACCACATGGGGAGGACATAGACAGCATGGTGGACTGTGTCACTGACTATATTAACTTCTGCGTAGACAACACCATCCCCACCAAAGACGTACACTGCTTTTCAAATAACAAACCCTGGATCACCAGCGACCTGAAGGCTCTTCTGAATGACAAGAAGAGAGCCTTTAGGAGGGGAGATAAGGAAGAGGTCAAGCGTGTACAGAGGGAGCTAAAGCAGAAGTTAAGAGAGAGCAAGGATGCCTACAGGAGGAAGGTAGAGGACAAGCTGCAAAGGAATAGGGTGAGAGATGTATGGAGCAGCATGAGAGAGATCACTGGCTTCAAACAGGCTGGGGTTGCAACAGAAGGGAACCTGGAGATGGCCAACAAGTTGAACCAGTTCTTTAACAGGTTTGATTCTGGGTCCTCTGTGGCGCAACACCCATCCCCCCACAGCCACACGCTCCCTAACCCTTCACAGCTGCAACTGCCCAACACCTCCTCCATCCCCCCACAAACATGGCCGCCTACAGCTACAACCCCCGACGGCTGCTCACCCACCCATCCCCCACAGCTGCCACTCTCCAACACCTCCGCCATTAACACCTCCGGCACTGAAAGCACTATGAGCATCATCCCCCGGGCCAGGCTGACCATCACAGCTGACCAGGTGAAGAAGGAGCTGAAGAGGCTGCACGGGGGTAAGGCCACAGGACCAGATAACATCTGTCCCAGAGTTCTGAGGGCCTGTGCTGATCAGCTGAGCGGAGTGCTCCAGCGACTGTTCAACCTGAGCCTGCGCTTGGAGAGAGTCCCGGTGCTCTGGAAGACATCATGCCTGGTCCCGGTACCAAAGAAAGGGCGCCCCTCTGTCCTCAACGACTACAGACCAGTTGCACTGACTTCTCACATCATGAAGACACTGGAGAGACTGGTCTTATCCCACCTGAGACCCATGGTCAGCTCATCACTGGACACCCTACAGTTTGCCTACCAGCCCAGTGTTGGTGTGGAGGATGCGATCATCTACATGCTGCAAAGGGCCTACTCACACCTGGACAGGGCTGGCAACACTGTAAGGATCATGTTTTTCGACTTCTCCAGTGCCTTCAATACCATCCAGCCCTTACTTCTAAGGAGGAAGCTGGAGGAGATGCAAGTCGATGCCTCCATGACCTCGTGGATCACTGACTACCTGACGGGCAGACCACAGTCTGTGAGACTTCAGAACTGCGTGTCTGAACTGGTAGTGAGTAACACAGGGGCACCTCAAGGGACAGTTCTTTCTCCATTCCTCTTCACCCTCTATACTTCGGACTTTAAGTACAACTCAAAGTCATGCCACCTGCAAAAGTTCTCAGATGACTCTGCAATTGTGGGATGTATCAAGGGTGAGCAGGAGGAGGAGTACAGAGGACTGGTCAGCAGCTTTGTGGAGTGGTGTGGGGTGAACCACTTGGAACTGAATGTTACAAAGACAAAGGAACTGGTGGTAGATTTCAGGAGGAAAAAGGTCAAACCTACTCCTGTCTACATCCATGGGAGTGGCGTGGAGATGGTGGACTCGTACAAGTACCTGGGAGTGCACATCGACGATAGACTGGAATGGTCTAAGAACATCGAGGCCATCTATAAGAACGGACAGAGCCGACTTTACTTCTTGAGGAGGCTCAGGTCCTTCAATGTGTGTAGTAAGATGCTACACATGTTTTATCAGTCGGTGGTAGCGAGTGCCATTTTCTACGCAGTGGTGTGCTGGGGCTCTGGGATTAGAGCAGTAGATTCCAAAAGGCTGAACAAGCTCATCAGGAGAGCGAGCTCTGTCATTGGGTCTGACCTGGACCCCTTGGAGGTAGTGGCTGAGAGGAGAATGATGTCCAAACTGGAGGCCATCATGGACAACTTCTCCCATCCCCTCTATGACAGGCTTGCAGGAATGAAGAGCACGTTCAGCAATAGACTGATTCACCCACGGTGCGACAGGGAGCGCTACAGGAGGTCATTCTTGCCGTCTGCCAAAAGACTGTACAACGCATCCACCTTGCGTCTTGGCAGAGGCAACAGCGACAGTGACCTGTTTCTGGACTAAACGCATATACACATATACTGCTACATCTGTTCTCTTTCTTTTTCTTTTTTTTTCTTTTTCCCGTTTACAACCACTTTTGTGCAATATATGCCAGGGACCTGTGCAATACATTTATATTTATATTTATATCTATGGTTACATCTATATTTATATTCATACGTGTGATACGATTTTCTGTGTACTGTTCTGTTCTAGTTTCCTCTTGTGTGTCCGGACTGTGAGTAACTCTTGTATTGTATTGTATGTATTGTACTATTAGTATATAATTCGTTACACTGTGGCTGTGTTGTGTGTGTTAAGCTGCTGTTGCACTGCAATTTCCCTCACGGGATCAATAAAGTATCTATCTATCTAAAGGGAAATTTTAGTAGCTGAGCATAAAAAGAATAGGAGCATAACGCATCTGAAGGTCATTAACGATATTAATTTAGGAACATAAACATATAATGTAAACTGTATATTGCTGGTCTTGGTATTTAAAAAAAAATACACACCAGTATTCCATTTCTCCCTAAACATTTTAAGCATCAAAGTCATACATGTGGTTATTTCGGAAATGTTTTTACGTGCTCCTTGCTCCTTCTGACCATGTTACTGTACGTTTATATAGTATACAGTACTTTGTGAGAAAAGTGATAGTTTGATAGTGATAGTTTTAACCCCCCCGAGCGAATACGCTCGATATCGGAGTAAACAGAAGCATACTTTTAGAATTTGCTTAATTTGATTAATAGGGAATATAATATAGAATCACGTATCTAAAGAAATTAATAACGATATAACTACATTCATGTACTGTTGCACGGTGGCGTCATAGCTTAAGTGACTGACTTATAACCCTGAGGTCGAGTGTTCAAACCCAGCTGTCACCATCAGTTTTCTTTTAACAAATAAACATGTCTTTGAAAAACTAAAATAGCAAATATTATTGGCATTATATTGACATTTTTTATATTTCTAAATATCACAACATGTTCGTACTGTATGTACACAGTGGTACCGCAGGTTGTACTGTAGGGCGCAAATCCACGTGAGCCCGAAAGCCCTACATTAATGTCCATTCGCCTGGCACTGTGCGGTTGTTATCGCATCTCTCTTTCTCTCTGTCTACATTGTTTGTAAACAAACCGGTTTCACAGGTATTTTCAAAGTAGAATAAGGGCAAGTCCACCTCCCCCACTCACATGTTTTCTTAGAAAAACAGATTCACAACGCAAAGCTATGTCAGTCTTCTGTGTAGAAAAAAAATCGGTTTGAACACCATGGGTGCTGGTTTACGCTGCTGAGTAAAGAATATGAATTTTCCTGCTATCAGCAGTATTATGTATATAGTTGTCCCTTACCTGAATGAAAACAGGACATAAAGAAAGGGTTTCAGAAATCAAACAAAGCTTTATTCCTTTGTTTTGTGGTCTGGGTAATTGGAGGCTACGCTGTTATGCTTCCTATGGTGATATACGGGTTTTTCGCACGAAGCCGTATTGAGCAGTATTTCTCGTGTTAAGAAAGTTAGGTGTTAGCATAAACTATTATTAATCAATAAAATTAAATTTAGCACTGTAATAAATTGTGCTAATAATAAATTCTATTCTATTCTGAGAATGTAGGGGGGAGGAAAAATGCCCGTGGTCTGTGGCTGTTTTCACAGCCTTCACTATGTCGTTTTTAAGCCATTTTTTTTTACCACCCTCGAATATTCTTCTGTCCATATCTTTGGAAGGGAAACACAGAAAGCCTTCAAACCAAATGCATTTTAAAGACCATGACACATGAAAATGTTCTCAGCCTCCACATAAAACAATCAGTGAGCTAATTCTCTTTTTTTAAACCTCCGGTTTTTCATCGAAGCGTAATTACGCACTAACTGGAACCTGGGGGGACCGCTGTGTAAAAACGTTCACAACGCGAGAAATACTGCTCTGGGTCTAGATACCACTCCCTGTAGCTGGATCCTAGACCTCCTCACCAGCAGACCCCAGACTGTTAGGATTGGCAACCTCACCTCCAACACGCTCACCCTTAACACTGGTGCCCCTCAAGGCTGTGTGCTCAGCCAACTGCTTTACTCCCTGTTCACCCACAACTGTACTGCCCAGTTTGGCACAAACACCATCATCAAGTATGCTGACGATACCACAGTCATGGGCCTGATCACTGACAACGATGAGCCTGCCTACAGGGAGGAGATAAAATAACTTGCAGACTGGTGCCGAACCAACAACCTATGTCTCAACATCAGCAAAACCAAAGAGCTGATCGTTGACTTCAGGAGACAAGGAAAAGTCCACTCCCCCATCTACATCGAAGGTCTCTGGTACAGATGGTGAATAACTTCAAATTCCTAGGTGTTCATATCTCTAAGGACCTCACATGGGCACTCAACACCTCAAGTCTCATCAAGAAGGCACAACAGCGGCTGTACTTCCTGAGAAGGCTGAAGAAAATATGCCTGCATCCACGGATCCTCACCAACTTGTATAGATGTATGGTGGAGAGCTTACTGACCTGCTGCATCACAGTCTGGTACGGCAACTGCACCGCATCTGACCGTAAGGCACAGCAGCGGGTGGTCAAAACCCAACACATCATTGGCAGTGCCTTACCATCCACCCAGGAAATCTACAACACCAAGAGTCTGAAAAAAGCCACCAAAATTATGTCTGACCCCACTCACCCCAGTCATTTCTTGTTTGTCCCCCTACCATCTGGTAGAAGGTTCCGGAGGCTCCAGTCACACACAAGACTCCAAAATAGCTTATTCCCCAGAGCTGCCAAGCTGGTGATGCCCCCACTCCCTCCCATCATACTTTGATCTCTCCTCACCTCTTCCTGTAACCACAATAACTGTACTCCAACACCACTACACACACCACAACTGAATGTAAGCCAAAATGGTACTTAAAACTGTACTAGTTGTACTATTTATTAATCGCCATATTATTTTTGCACTGTTCTCCGTATTACCTTTTCTCTGTTTTTGTCCTGTTTGAATACTTTTCTCTGTTTGCATATTTAAACAGTTTTTTACAATTTTGCTCTGGTACCATACTGTTGTTTACACTGTTATTGTATTTCTGTCTATTGTCTTGTCTGCTGTTCTATTTATATACCACACCTGAGAGACTAATGAGAAACACTTTTCACTATACTATGCACCCGTGTAAGTATAATGACAAATTAAGTTGAATTGAGTTTAATTAAATTTGAGGTGAGGTTCCTGGTAAATGTTCTCCTCCTTGACATTCCCCCAAAATAACAATGTTATGAATTTAAATCCCTTTTATCCAGATGTGGGAGATACCATCATATCCCACATGGCAGGGCTATGGATTCCTAGCAGTAATTACATAACTTTACTCCAAGAAAGAGCAAATGTACAGTTGCTACACATGTAACAGCACATGTAGAGGGACCTAAAGTAACAAACACCAGGGAAGATGAATGTTATGATGTACATACAGAAAATAAAAATTAATGTCCAGGGTTATGATGCATATCTGCCTCACGATAGCAGTTCAAGCAGTTGACAGATTAAAAAGCCATATACAGGAATATGAAAGATATTTACAAAATCAACAGAGATGGCTTCCCAGAGAGACATGCCCAACCACATCGCAGTATAAGAGCACAGTTATGACAAATGTACAAAAAAATAAATGAAACCAAAGAATAACAAAGTTACAGTGTGGGTTTGTCAAAGCCATTGAAAAAAAAAAGATGTAAAAAAGGACACCATTCCAGTTCTTTGGTTTCTGCCAGCTGATTTAAGGGTCTCATTCAGCCATTTCCTAAAACTGCCACAATATTCAAAACATTTGCTTATTGGAAGCATGGCTCATTGTTGTCAGACATCTGCTTCAGTATAACGTGAGATGAACATTCATTTATTGGCTATCCCTTGTGGTGAAGATGATTGTCTCCCATGAACCCAAAGGTGACTGATAAGACCAATGTGGGATCCACACAGACTCTCGCAGGTTGAACAGGTGTTCATCAGGACATGTACTGTGCAATCCAGTCCCGGTGAGCTCTCTTCAATGCTCTCACTTTTCTTCCTGATTCTAACATACTCAGATCTCAAAATGGTGGGCTCCATTCCAAATATTCTTCCAATCTCCCAGGAGTTTCCTTTTACCATATATTTGAAATAATTTGTCTGGCCTTCACTGATGTGATTGCATGGAGACAACATCCAGACATCAAGACAAACCCAAGAGAGTTCATGGCAAAAAATCAGCTTTCTTGTTTGTGTTGCTTGCTTGAGAAGCACAGTGATGCGGGTGCACTTGCATTCTTACTTATATTTTTTTTCCACAGTGCTTTCACAATTCAGAGTCAAATATTTTTCTTGAGTCAAAGAATGTTAAGTAGAGACACTTACTGTATGTTGCGTCCAACATTTTTCTTGTCACTAAAAGGTGGTAACAATGTGATCATCATATATTTAGCCCCAAAATATTCAACCTGTATTTATCACCTCCCATAACTGCAAATTTACAAATCCAAGATTAAAAAGTAATAATCTTATACTGACTGTGATGTTCTAACACACGTCAAAAAGACACAATTTTGCAGAAAATACAGTATTTTTCTGTAGATCAAAACTTCAGAGAGCAAAAGTTGTTATTCAACTTTGGAGTTTTGTCAATACCTGCACTTCCAATTTTCCTTATGAAAGAAAAATCAGGGACCTGATTGCTAAAATTGCTCCATTAAAGAGTCCATATCACAATTATTAAATTCTACCCTGAAAATAGGTCACTTTCACTGTGAAAGATGTATGTGCTGCATTCACTCTGAGAAAGGAGGTATTATTAGAATTGACAGCTAAATGATTCAGATTTCATATAACTGTGACTGTGGCACTAAAAGGGCTACAATATATATGGAGAGGTTTGTCCTTGTACCCTGATCTAAGTAACAAGGGTACACAGACAGTAATGAAATAGAGAGAACATTAGAAACACATCAAAACTGGAACAAGGCTGTAAGTTCAAATACCAGTTAGAGCACTGCTGTTCTACCTTTTCACTGTTTTTTCACTTACAGTGCTTTATTATAGTTTCAAGCTGTAGATTTTAGCCAAATTAATAAGAATGCAACTAGGTCATAGGTTTAATTATCTTAAATAAACAAAATTGTAAAGCCTTTCCATCACTAGGGAAACTCTGATAACAAGGGGAAGCCCTACAGATTTTTAAACTCTTAATGAGATAATGTTCTTAATGAGTATAATGAACTCTCTTGTTCCTCTCGTTAATTTTTTCTGTGTTTGAGATGGACAATTCCACCTCTATTAATTCTTGCCAGTTTGGTCAGACAAATTACCTCTATAATACCATGCTGATCACCTTTGCCTCGATATTATTCATGTTTTTTAAAGTATGCCTGTTTCTTTCCATCTCTGTTTGAAGTCTCAAGTCTATCTGACAGTTTCTATTTTTTTAAGAAAGTGGAGGCAGCCTGATGGAAACTAACAAAGCAAGAAAGTTTTAACCTGAGATGGGAAATCCCCAATGAAGAAGCTTCCACCTCAGAAATGCATTGGATTCTTACAAGGGTGTCTAAAATTCCATTCAGAATGTATGTGAAAACTCAAAACTTCCTTAGCTCTATCACGTGCTTTGATTATTTTGGGAAACAATTGATGTGCTTGTTTTAACCACTTAACCTTGCACTTGCAAGGCTCAAATTATATAATAATAATATAATAATAACAACAAAATAAACGTTATTTTATATAGTGCCTTTACAGGATGACAACAACAATAAATAAAAAGAATACACAAGATAAAACAGAATTACAATACACAGAGAAGACCATGGATGGTGGTACTAAGTATAGTAGGAGCAGAGGAGTAAAGAATGGAACCAGATAAGTAAAGGCTCTTCTAAAGAAGAAGGTTTTGAGTCTGGATTTGAAGGAGATTAGAGAAGGTGAATCTCTGACCTTAAAGACAATGAACAACATATACTTGAACAAACATAAGTTATATAAGTACTTTCAAGTTAGAAAATATGTATGCTTTATAATATGCTGTTTTTTGTGTATTTCTCACTAATTTCATTAAAGTTTTCAGTAAATATTTTTTATTCAAAATTTTATTTTGAAACGTCCATTTGGTTTCACTTCCTCTGCAAGCAATTATAACATTGCTAATTTTAATTGCTTGTTGTTTATATAATATATAAAGAGTCTTTATTATCTCCAAGGGGCAATTTTAAAACACAATTAAAAACACAACTTGTGCACTGGGAATTGATCCCGGGCCATCAGCTTGTCTGAGAAGAACTCTAATACTGAACTAATGCGCTGCTATGCATGAATAAGTTAATCAAAAATGAGAAGTGTTTCACTTTCCATTTAAGTGCAAAGAAGCATTATATATAATATGTACACACAAAAAACTATTTAAATTACTGATTAAACCAAACAAACATTTTGAAATGAGACAAATTTAATCAAATGATTAAAAATATTTTATGAACAATTGCACAAAATTAGTGAGAAACACACTAAAAATAGCATACTATGAATCTTAATATTTTGTCGCAATTATTGCTGCATTGTTGTGGAAAAATGTGGTTTTCTTTTAAAAAATTACATAGAGCAGACTTGTATCAGCTCCAATGCAACTTACAGTACGCGACTGTAAGTCATTCTTTGAGTCATTCAAGTCAGTGCTAGCCTCTATTTGGTTTTTGCATGTTTGCTTTTAAATACGACATTTTTAAATCCACTATGTATATTTTCAACAATCAAAATATAAAATAAAAATTTCTAATAATTATTTATACACAGTTACTCATAATTCTGTATAATGTAAAAAAAAAACAGTTATTGTTACCGTACAATGTGATTAGTGCAGGAAAGCACTCATGGGTTAAAAACATTTAATTGTTATGATTAAAATAAGATTTGTGTGACAGTCACCTGGTAGATTTACAGAGTAGTGCAGTCCTTCATCAGATTATTTGAAAAAATAAAAGCGGTGACATGCATTGCTTATCGTTATGCCGTAGCATTTATTGCAGTAAACCACATTACATCTTGCACATTTTCAATGGCTGCATCTTTACATAGTTTTAGGTATAGTGTAGTTTTGAACAGAAGATCAATTAGCTTTCTGCCATGGTTTAAAATTATAAGTGTTGCCATTTTTTGTATCGTTGGATTCGTTCCTATTATTGGGCAGTTATTTTCTCCTTATAACATGAGCTATCTTGGATTGTGGACATTTTTTCAAGTTTTATCATTATATAGTGTTGTTAATTCAATGCTATCTACATTATTTGAATTATATTCTGTACTATCAACATTAACATATTTCAAATTGGTATTTTTTGCATAATGTTATGTATTAGTACTTTCAGGAACCGTGATGAATTATTAATACACGTGATTAAGTGATTTAACTAGATTAAAATCAAATGCAAAATTTCTTTCTATGTAGTTTTTTTTTGGGAGATGCAAATACCTTTATTACATTTAAGTACTTAATCCTGTTATTTTTATCTTATTTTAATGAGTACACTACCCATTAAAATGGATGGAATCTTTAACGTAACTCATTTTTAAGTTGTACACGTTTGCTTTCTGACCAGAACTGTTTTCACTTGTTTTGATAATCAGGTCTCCAAAAGTTTTTATTTGAGTTCTACATGTGCAGTTAAAACAACAATAAAAAAACAATTCCACCTTATTATACAAAATTGTGTAGACTGGCTTGATGTATTGTCCTCATTACTTTGAATTACCACAATAACTCTAATTTATTTTCCTAATGTCTAAAGATGTAGTAATTAAAACTGAATTTAGGTGTACTTAATGTTTCTAGTTTTGTGAAGATTACTATCATGTGAGGAATTGATTGAAAACTATATAAATCTAGTTGAGTTATGTTGCATAATGTAAATTTTAAAAAGTTCAGAAACTTTCATCTTAATTCTGTGGTGAATTAGAATTATAGCCCTTAGTGTAAAATTGAGTAAAATGATGTAGAAGAAATAAAGGTTACAGCAAATGCACTAATTATTTAAAATATCACTTGAATGAAAACTAGCCAAAAAATAAAAGAGCATTTAATTTTTGCTTATTTTAAGGTTGATTAATTGAATTCATTTTTGTGTAAATCAGTATAATAGAATGGTGTTGGCAGCTATCTTCCAAAACCTTAGTTTCAAACAATGCAATATTACATTGCTGTTTTTCTAAATATACCCTGGGAGGAACTGCTTCTCTATTCAAGATACACATTGAGGATACTACACTTTTTATTGATTGTCTGAGTAGTATTCTTCTGAGGAATATGAAAATCCTGAGCTCAAGTCTTGAGGTTTCGTAAAGAAAAAAACAGGGCTCACTGTTTGGTATTTGACTTTAGTTGAAATTGCCAAAATTAGACGATTAAGAATCTATATAAACAGGCACTCAAAATACTTTTTAATTTTAATTAATGCAAGAAAAGCAAACAGTAAGCCTTGTCTGAATAATGAAGATAGCCATAGAAGGTGGCCTGTTTGAGTGAGAAGCTACTTGGAGAATGAAATGTTCTGTTTGAGCAATAATAATGTAAAATTCTGGGTTCGGTATAGGGTTTTAGGCATTCATGTGAAGAAAAACAGAGCTTTCACTGGCCGATTATCAAACTTTATTGATAAAAACAAAAACAAACTAGCTGACCTAGCAAGAAGAATAAAAAGAATAACGGACACAGCGCGAGCCTGCATTCTCTCCTCAACCGTCCACACCACACTTTTTCCTGGGTCAGAAATTAAATAAAACTTCACTCACACCAAAAAAATTACCACACACAAAACACTGAACATGTTTACCCAAATATGTCTCACATTAAGACCACTCAAAATAAACCACAAAACTGTTATTTTATTAACTAAATATGTTTATTTAGACCAACAGGCCAAGTCCTAAAATCCAGAGGTTCACTAAACCAGCCTTGAACCATCTGTGAAGTTGTGTTTAGGCTGAAGTGGCTAGAGTACCAAAAACATTACCTAAAAATAAGCAGAATGCCTGTAATTTAGTCTGAGTGCTCAGAGGCCATTCAAGCGGTAAAATGTTTCCAGTTGAGATACTAAGGTGATGTCTTCTGTGGACCAGACAGGATGTGTGGAGTGTTGTAGTCAGCACTGAATGCTACTTTTAATCTTTGGTCCAAGTAGTGTGCTGGTGGAAGTGTGTAAGTAAAGGTTAATTCCATGCAAAAAAGTAGGAAGAAGAAATCAAAATTTCCACCTGTATAGCACTACCTAAGGAAATAAAATGTTTGTCAGCATGAAATCAACCTCTACTTTTTCCTTTGCAGCAACCACATGCTGACACAGCTCCCCACACAAACTTCAACGTCAATCCTACAGACCAAGTGAGAAATGTCCATTTTCAAGAAAGACAAGACCAGAAATTGGTAGAATTACAACACCACCTCTTCAAAAATGTGGAGGTCTTGCAGTAGCCAGTTTTCTCTAGAACCATGTCCAGGCCTAATCCTAACCCAGCTAGCTGCAGCTGAACAATAAAGGTTAGCATAACATACTGTACCACAACAGTCTCTCCAGAAGCCTATCAGGTCTATACAACCATGTGTTAAAATTGTGTTAAAGCTGAGGGAGGTCACACCTTATTTCATTTAGACAGTTTTGCCACATTTCATATTTAAAGCTTATAATAATTCTGTGTTATGAATTTTTCCACATATTCCATTATTTTGTTTGATATCTACACTATGTTTAAAAGATTTGATTAAATCCATATGTAAGATGACCAGAGGGAGGGTCATCCAGGACAGGTATTTCAAGAACGATCTGCTCAATATACTTGACTTAGACCTGACCAAGATGGTCGCTAAGAGAAATCAGCTGACAAAAAGGGGTCAGTCCGAAAAACAATGAGACACAGGTGGGTCTCATCAGGAAACAAAATATATATGCCCTGGAAACAGTGAACCGGTGCGGAAGCCAGTAGGTGAATGCAGTTGGAGGCAATAGTGGAATTAGGACGGTGTTTGTACGGATTTAAGGATAACGTATTAACGGACAAATAAAGGTTTACGGTTTACGGTATATGATTCGGATACTGTGCGGATTTGTGGAACTTTACGGACGTTGGAACTCGGACAGAATAAGGATTGAGAGAACGGATTGCGGACTGGCTTGGAAACGGAGAAAAACTCCATGAAAATTAAAGAAGAGAGTGTGCTGTGAGTACTTTTATCTCTATTACATAAACCTTTCACCCAGAGGCACCACACATACTATACAAGCGTGTCTTATCAGCTATTTAAAAATGTCTTCTTTCTTGAAAATTTCCAATGTAACAGTAATGGAGTAACTGGAGAGAATGTATGTGTATGCACCTGCACTTTTTTACTGAAGTATGACAAAGGAAGGAAAAAATTGTAGTAACACAACACAGTCTGACAGTGATTACTGAGAAACAGAGTATCTATTTCTTTGAACTTCTATAGCCTTTCTCTCCATGTTTCCCAGATCAATCTTTCCAGTTCTACGGTGTAACATTCAATCTGTGATTACTCTAACAGTTTTACAACAGACAGCCTTGTCCTTTTTCTTGTAGAAGTGACTCCAGTGATCACACAGCAGGCCTGGGGTGTTACTTACTGAATTTCAATGATCTCCAGTTTACTTTGACAAAGATGCACTGTGGCTGGAATATGCAATCGATACTGAGAAAATAACCCATGTGCAGGAGATTGTTTAAAACTCTGCACTGGGGTTAATAACCTATTCTGTTCAGCAACACATACAGTAGGCATCAATTTTATTTCTACTCTTTTTTAAGTGGAGCTAGAAAACCTTGGTAGTACTATACAATCCACATTTTGATGAAGAAATGTCGAGAGAAAAGTCTTACTTTAGTCAAAGCTAATGGAATTACTGTGTTGCCAACTTCACCACCCTGATATTCTCAAAAGAATAAATGTACATCTGAAGCACTTGAGGGTTGTAATTTTCTTCAAATATTAACCTGCAGCATTCTTCTTGTCTTTTTGACAAGAAATGCCCAGGGAATGAAGTGTCATATTTCTCTTAACTTTGAAATGCATGCCCATATATGTCATAGTAGTTCCTTTTACTCAATTTAATCCATTACCACAGCATTTCATGACACTGTCTATACACTAAGGTTACCTAAAGTAATGTAACTTGATATGCTAAAACAGTTGGACTGTTTACTGACAAAAATCCCCAAATTAGAAACGTGGTTCAATTTGGTTTGTGGTTAATCTTAACATTCCATAAAGGACAGAGACTTCACAATAGATATGTCAAACATAATTTAAATACATATATTTCTCTATTAAATTATGTTAATATTGGAACAAGTAATAGGTTTATTCCATGCTGAAAAAAAGAAGAAAGAGAACACAACGTTTCGGCCGTGGAGCCTTCTTCAGGTGTCAGGTGTGTTATTATTGTTCACTTTCGGCTATGCATGTTGGTTTATACCAACAATGAAGGTTCTAATACAGAGAACAGAGGTTTATTTTCAAAGAAATTAATCAAAATTGGCTCAATGGAGCACCACAAATGACTGTGTATATGCCCTGAAATGGTGTCCCATCCAGAATATAGTGTAGCTTTGTAGTTCTTGGGTTAGGCTCCAAGTCATTGTAAATTTCTAAAGATAAAGCAGTTACTGCAAATGGATAGACTGGACATCTGGTCCTGTTTGCATAAGGTAAACTGTAGGATTAAAAATAACAAAATGCACTCAAAAAACCACACACCAGCACCAACCCAAACTTACAAAAAAAAATACAAACATTTTATTAAACTGCCTATCATTTCATTAGGTTTGAAATACAATAAAGAGCTTTCTCTTGTTTCCACTGGTTTTTGCTTACCATGTTGGTTTGCACTACATTTTTGCTGTATTTTGTCTTTTCTTTAGGTAAAACATATGCCAGGATGCAACCCTCATTACCTATACAACTGGAAAACATTGTCTGTCCTATGACACACACGCATTCTCTTACACTACTATTACTTAGCAACAGCACATAAAACAAAAACAAAATGCAAAACACGGGGACAAATTGCATGGACTGCATTGCAGAAGGAACAATAAGCTGTGCAGTGAAAAAAAAAGTAATACAGTCTCACACACTGCAGTCCTGGTTATACTGCAATCACACATAAACATGCATTATGTTTTTTAATTCCTCCTGAGGTTGAGAGCACAACCCAATCACTCACAATGCAGTAATCCCCACGCAGACCTGTTCTCTCTTGATGCTTTTTTAACATGCATTTCAAGTAATAAAAACAGACAAGTATGCCTTTGTATAACATGCTAGTTAAAATTTCAAAATGTTTGTCTTAGATGTTAGAAGTTCAATTTTAAATTCATAAAATAAACTCTTCAGGCTTCTTTTGCAGTATTATTCTTTATGTTTAAGGTTTTCTCCCCATGCATTCACATTACAATGGCAAATGACCTTAGGAAATAATAAACTGAGACCTCATGTGTTGAGTATTAAATGCAATTATTTTAACAACAAAACAAAAATACACCAATCTATAAATCTGCCAAACAATCTCCGGTTTACATGCTGTCCGATGTTAAAAATACTACTATAAAAGAGCATTTGAAGTCTAACTTTCACAATAAATGCCTGGAACAATTTCCTAACATGCTAAAATCTGTGTAAGAATACAAAACAATTACACAAATATTGAAATTCACTTAATTCGTGTAAGCAATTTGAAAATGATTTCTAAATGTCAGTGATCTCCCTGTGAAATTAACAGTCAGTGTTATAAAGAGTTTTAAGAACTCCCAACCAACATTCTCAGGGTAATTTATTTTACAGATCTGAACAAATCACAACATTTCTGAAAAGAAAATTGACAGAAAATTGGAAAAAATAATGGAAACACCAAGAAATATACGAAGATTTGTTCAGTGTAGTTGGGATACCCTTTGCTTTTAGAAAAGCTTTATCTTTTCTTGGAATACTGTTAAACAAGTCTTGAACTGTTTCCAGTTTGATATTGGGCAATTCTTAATCAATTAATCAAGGAAAGCCTCCATTTCTGTGAGAGATGAAAAAGGTGAAAATTGACCCAGCAATCTATGTTCTAAAACTTCCCATAAAGGTTCAATGATGTTAAGGTCAGGTGATTGGAGAAGCAATGGAAGATGTTTGACTTCATCCTGGTGTTGATTAAATCACTCTTGAATCTGTTCAGCAGTGTGTATGGGGATGTTGTTATTATTATATTTAAGGATATTTTTCAGTCTAACTTAACTTCATATTATGTGGCCGTAATTCTACCATGCAGAGAAATAATCAGGACCAATGACTCCCAATAGATTGCTGTACAGAACAGATCAACCACCGTGTTAAACAGCTGGTAATAGGCAGTGTGGGTGAAAGGCTACCTTTGGCTTTCTCCAAACATAAACCCATTCAGATGTAAGAAAAAAAGAAAAAGAAATTATCAGACCATATGATGTTTGTTAACAGCTTAGAGTCCAGGTTGTGTGCTCATTAACCAGGTAGAATTTAATTACTGTAAAATATGAGTCCTTTTTTGATAAGTGTTTCCATTATTCTGTCCATCATTTAAATTATTCAAAGTCTGTCTATTGCTGGTAGGCAGTCTAATCCACCAGAGAATTTCTTTCAGCTTGGCTACAATTTTAATAAAGAAAAAAGTCATTTTAAAAACATCTTTCATCCTACCATTATACAGAATATGTCATGTTAGGGTTTATATAACTTGTGTGTAACAGTCTATTTGTGTGCAGGAAGGAAAGACCAATCCATTATTACTATACTGTATAGCAGTGACAGTGGTTGACAACATGAGCTATAGTGATTGAAACTCATCACACAACATACAAGCACAAACAGATGATTTACATTCCCCATCAGATTGTTTGCGCTATGATCAGGACAATTTATTAATATTTTTTTTTACTTTCATTATATCAAATTGCAAACAACTGTTGGCTTTCTAGAATACAATTTGATGGAAATATATTTATGCATGTTTTTTTATTCTGATTCTTGTAGAAAGCCTACTCTGTAGGTTTGTTAGAAATGTGTTGACATGTTGATGGAAACATAGCTATAACACTATGGTTTGGATCTGACACAATGTTTTTACAAACTGCAGTGTCCACAGTTCATAAATTTTAAAGACAGTACATCATCATCACTTTTCTGTTCTGCTTACTGGTCCACATAAATTACTGTATGAAAATAAACAACCAAACTACAGTATGTCAACAGTTAATTATTACATAGATCTAACTCATGTTTTATTAGGCTTTTAGAAATAAAAGAGCTCAGAAAAGCTTCATAATGACCTAATCTTTAATGAAACATGCTTCGTAATTCATGATAAGTCAATATTCACTAAATTATGTTAAAAGACCTTCAACTAAATCAACAATTGCATATTAATAATAGATTAATAAACTGACAATAGGGTTTCCTGAATATTGCTATTCTATTTCACTGCCTAAATCCAAAGCATGGTTAAATGTACTGTAAATACAACACACAGAGGCCACCATTACACTCCTCTCTGCAGACTCTCACAACACCTTAAGTTTCTAACCTCCATCTTTTAGCATTTTCAATGCCAGGGGCTTCAGAATATTAAGGAGGGCATGAACAAATGGATAAAGCAACAGGGATTCCCTTCTCTGAAAAAAGTATTCCTCAAAAGCCATCAAAAATGAAAGGAAAAATGCTTCTGTGATCCCTCTATCATGAACAGCCAAATTCAATAAGAATATTTGGTATGCCAGTACAATATTCACAGGATTTAAACAATATCAAAGGTGTTCACTGTTTTGTTGTGTTAACTAGGAAATGTTATGTTATCACCAAAATTAATAACTAAGTGCATTTAAACACACACTCACTCCACTCTAATGCAATGTATTACATTAGCACATAAAGATTGATAATGCTTTAAACAGGGGTTCCAAATTAAATGAATTTCATTACATAATCTGAAATTTTATTATATGTATTATTAACAGAGTGTTAATAACCATTAATAGCAGGAATCAGTCTATACTACTGTTAATTAATAAAACATTATTTATGATTATTATATCTGATTAGTATTATTATAAATGATTATATCTGACAAATTAAGTGTTAATATCATGTTTGTTATGCATTAATAATAACATTTGCCACCATTATCTAGTGTTTCCCTAACTCATCTTTTTAAGAACATGAAAAAAGAGAGAAAAATATTGTACTTCCTGTGAATAATATTACTGAGAAAAAAATGAAAAGAAATAACCCATGAAATTGTTCCAATATTCGAAATTTATAATGTAATTACTTTTTTTTGCTTAAGGTACAGTACAAACACACATCTGTTTACCATACTACTACAAAATGGAAATCCATTGACGGAAACCTTACAAAACATCTGGTGTACAGTATGTCTCTTACTAAACAGCTGCAGTTGATTAGGTTAAGTTTGTCACTTTGAGAAAATGTTTTACAGTTAAGTTACAATGTCAGTAAGACACTGATGGCACTAGAGTCCAGGCAGTGCTTGTGATGCTGGACAAAATGTCAAGATACATTCTCTTTAGGCACTGGTACCAGTTTTACTGTGCTTATTATTTATCTTGTAAAAAAACAACAACAGATGGTCTTGTGTACAAAACTAACAAAGACCACAATTTTAGGATTACCCTTGTCCTATTCATATATTGAGAACAATAAAGAGTCAATGCATCAACCCAATAATGGAACACATTGTTATAATCACAGTTTGGGCTATGATTTTAGCAAAAGTACTTTTAATAAAAGTCTCAGATTGAAATGGCATCACAGTCCATAAAATGTTCCCTTTGAGTGTCCTAGGTCTTTCTTTGGCAGTTGCAGTTACCACTTTGCTCCTCTCTGTACTTGGCATCACTATCTTTTCCCTCTCGCGCTGATGCACGCTTCCCACATTTCACTGCTCAGTTAACAAACCTTATTGGCTAAGCACAACAGGGGTGCAGAAGAAAATAGTAGTCAACAGCTGTATAACAGATGTGAAAGGAATTAAAAGATTTCTCTATTTGTGTTCCATGTCTGAAAGGCTGACAATCACTAGGTCCTTGTGAAGGCAGGCCAACTAGCAGGACAGGGGATGATCTGGGCTGGCAGACAGGAGGCAGACAGAACAAGGAACACGTTATTCAGGGGGGAAGAACAGAACAGGGAAAGCTGGGTGCAGCCAGGCACAGCAGAATATGGAAACTGTGAAGCCAGGTAGGTCAGGTTGGTTGCTAAAAATGTCAACAACATGGCACTTGGCAACTAGAAAACAGATTCAGGCAGGGTTCTTGAAGGACAAATGGCAGGCTGGCAGGCAAGGAGCACCTCCATGTGCAAAGCAAGTAGGAAGCTCAATGACAGAGCGTCTGATTGTGGACAAGGTAAGGTTTAAGTATCCTGGAGCTGACGAGGTAAGTAACCGGTAATTGGGAGTTGACGTCATAGGCAGCTGTCCCAATCGCTTTTTCATGGCACCAGGAGGTATCTGACTCTGTGTGCGAACATAGCCGGTTGGCATGGAGACTGGGAGCTACGAGCTCTGGCTCGCCCAGGCGTAACAATTTGTCCTCAAACTTTTATTGAATTCTTCAAGAATTTATGGATAGCTCTTACAAACCACGATCTTCATGGCAAAATTGTAGCCCTAATCATAATTTGCTACTGAGACGTTTTTTTAAAGCAAAACGTTTAAGCAAGCAGAATTTATTAAACACACTTAAAATTAGCCTAGATTTTTGCTTGTAGTCCAGACATTGTCAGTTTGAGTCTAAGCTGTGTCATGAGCCATTTGTGACTGAGATTCTCTAAGTGCTGGCTCATGTTCTACTGAGACCCATCTTCCACCCCAGGAATGACAGACCTCCAGCCACAGAAAACTGAACTGCAGATTTTATCAGTCTCAAATCAGTAGCACCTTAAAAAAATAGAAAATCTGTTTAACTTGTCCAATTAAACTTGTAAGATCTCAGAAGTTAATTAAATCAGTACTGGGATAGGAGATTCCCCCCAAATAAGTCCCTACCGTGTCACTGGAGTGGGTGGCATTCTTCATTGAAATTTTCAACCCAACACCCCATTATGGTCACAAAGGACACTGTACTGTACTGAGGACACTGTATAGAAGAAGCCATCCTTCATGTGATAAGTTAAATTAGGAAAGAAACTACTTTGTCATTAAACATCCCATGGTATTGTTGTTTATTCCTTGTGTCCTGGATAAATCTTTAAATCCACTTTAAATGTGCTGGACTTGCTTCCCTTAAATTTCCCTCTCGATGCAAGTGTTTTTCTGACTTCTGCACTGATGTGCACTGGACTGCTAGTATAGAATGGATGCATCTTACAGGCCGTTTCTGCACTTCAGTGGTAAATGAAGTGGGAGCCCATTTATGCATATGAAGTGCTTTGAGATTTTTTAGGATGAAACTATATGAAGTATCATATTTTTGTCTTTTTATAGTTTTTAGACTGTTGTGCAACAGTGACAGATACAGAGTACTTATTAGCTTGTGGTGTTATCAATGGGAGCTACATCAGGCTACAGAAAACAGCTGCAGTCACGGAAGTTCCTGCAATGTGAAAAAAGGTGTGTGACTCAGCACTGCATATTAAGGAGGAAGATGTGCACAGTTACTTTATCTTCTCCTCTGTCCTGGCCAACCTGTTAAGCAAATTTCCTGTCGCAAGTTTACAAATATAATGTTGTAACATTCTAACCTTTCCATTACTTCTTTGTTAACTGAAACAGCTCCACCTCCAGGCTCCATCATACTTGTGACCCACATTCACAGCTCTTTAAAAAATATATATATCAATCATTAAACATCATCATTCATCCAGCTATAAAAATGGAAGAGCTTCAGTAAGTTATAAGGATTCTATTTCATTTTATTATTCCACATTCAATGGGACTGAATTTAATATAATAATACAAACTATTATGGAATTACTGTTATTATCATAATCCTCATCACAGACATGTCACAGTATAACACTTCAGTAAGTACAGTGCAAGATGTATTATTTAGTGTTTCATTTGTTCTGCTAGGTCACACATACTGTATACTCTACCGGTAGACCACGTTATTCATAGGTTGTATACAAAACTCTCCCAGGCTTTGAAGGCTGTGGTAACACTCAGCGACTGGAAAATGCAGCAGTTACAGATAAAAAGGTGACAAAAACTGACCATCTCTTACATACTTGTAGCGGCAATGCTTAATTAATAAGAGAATTAAGTGTTGCTGTGCTTTCCTAAATGAGGCCCCATCTCTCTACCTCATCTCTGTGGTGCAGCCACAGAGAAGCTATTCCTGTATCTGTATCCTGTATTCAGCAGCCATATCACCCTGCAACTCACAACTGGCAACCCACTGAAGCTAAGCAGGTGTGAGCCTGGTCAGTACCTGGATGGGAGACCTCCTGGGAAAAACTAAGGTTGCTGCTGGAAGAGGTGTTAGTGGGGCCAGCAGGGGGTGCTCACCCTGCAGTCCATGTGGGTCCTAATGCCCCAGTATAGTGACGGGGACACTATACTGTAAACAGGCGCCGTCCTTCGGATGAGACGTAAAACCGAGGTCCTGACTCTCTGTGGTCATTAAAAATCCCAGGGCGCTTCTCGAAAAGAGTAGGGGTGTAACCCCGGTGTCCTGGCCAAATTTCCAATTGGCCCTTACTAATCATGGCCTCCTAATAATCCCCCTCTATGAATTGGCTACATTACTCTGTTCTCCTCCCCACTGATATCTGATGTGTGGTGAGCGTTCTGGCGCACTATGGCTGCCGTCGCATCATCCAGGTGGATGCTGCACATTGGTGGTGGTGGAGGGGAGTCCCCATTACCTGTAAAGCGCTTTGAGTGGAGTGTCCAGAAAAGCGCTATATAAGTGTAAGCAATTATTATTATTATTATTATCTTCTGATCAAAAAGTTTTCTCCCCGATAAGGAGCAGCTCCCAAATGGGGATGCACCTATCCATGTTTGGCTATCATGATCCATGGCCATTCCTGGTGCCTATCTGCCTGTGAGATTCTTGGGAACATCTGGATTGCAGTCCTAGATGTCAGAGGTCATTGTTACTCATCTCCAATCAGGAACCTGCAGGGCGTGGTAACCCCACGTGGGTCTCAAATGCCCGCTAAACTTTTGACCAATCATCACCTGTCTTTGTTCTGGATAAAAAGACACTGCAGGGCTCAGAACTTTGTTTCTCCAGTCATTTCTGTGCACTCTTAAAGACAATTACGTGACTGCCAGTGTTGTCTGTATAGGGACTGGACTCTTGTTTCAGCAAAGCATCAGCCCGGGCAATGTCCGTACGTAGGAATGGCTTCCATCCTTTGTTGCTATCAGCTTTCTGTAGTTCTAGATACTGCCCAAAGAACATGCTCAGTTACTGTAAATATCTACTGAAGTTTTTCATCTTTGTCTAGTTTCTCCTTATTCTTTATTACAAGTACTCGCTGACTTACTTGGTTACATTCAGCACAATCTCATGCAAGCTAAAATGTCGGAACACACTGTTATCTAGTATATTTGCACTCACCCATTTTCTAACCACTTTATCCAGTACAGGGTCACAGGAGAGATGAAATCTATCTATGCAAGCAATGGTAGAATACACCCAGGACAGGACACCACTGCAGGGGACCCACAGACACAAACATGCACACACTCTCACCAGAGCCAGTTTTCCCTAAAAACCAATTAACCTTCCAGTTACTATAAAAATGTGCCGTCCTTTGCATGAGATGTAAAACCGAGGTCCTGACTCTCTGTGGCCATTAAAAATGGCATTTCTTGAAAAGAGAAGGGGTTTTACCCTGGTGTCCCGGCCAAATTTCCCATTGGCCTTTACCAATCATGGCCTCTTAATAATCCTCATCTATGAACTGGCTTCATCAATCTGTTCTCCTCCCCACTGATAGCTGATGTGTTGTGAACGTACTGGTGCACTATAGCTGCCATAGCATCATCCAGGTGGGTGCTGCACATTGGTGGAGACGGAGGAAAGTCCCCATTACCTGTAAAGCGCTTTGAATGGAGTGTCCAGAAAAGCACTATATATGTGTAAGCAATTAAAATTATTAAATTTTAATCAATTATTAAAACTGGAGTATCTGGAGACAACCCACACAAACACATGGAAAACATACACACATAGCACTCCAGGCACAAGCGGTACACAGCTAAACACTGATCTACTGGCCACCAAAAATTACATTATTACAATGTTAGTATTAAAATATACTATACACTAATACACTGGAATCCATGGCAAGATAATTGCAAAAACATTATATAACAATTATGTATGAATTCACATACCTTAATTCATAACGCTGGTTTGCTTTAACATCATTAGATCACTTTTCAGCCATGACTAATAGGGTAACACTGCAAACACAGTGGAAATTACTGTATTATAGACAACATATACACATAAAGTAACGTGGAACAGAACTGAGACTATAGATAACTTTCTGATAAAGTTGTGGAGTGATAATATACTTAAATCTTGACTAACTAGCATATTTGGCATTCCCCATGGATGTTGGATAGTGGACTCAGAATCAATAGTCAAACAGAAACTAAAAGACATAAGTGGGAAACTGTGAAATGTATTTAAAACTGAGTCAGAATGTTCTTTTTTAACAAAGGATTGTGGGGATTTAGAACAAGCCATGCAGCCTAGCTGTTGAAGCCTTTATGATCACTTCTTCCAAGAAATGACTGGATGAGATATTTTGCTTAATAGCTACTAACAACCAAAGAAGCTATATGGGCTAATTGGCTTCCTTTTGCTTATAACTTTTTTGATGTTCCTGCTGCTAAAATTACAACCACCATGCATTCCTTATATTCAATTAAACCATAAAGAGCACAGCACAGTAGTGGTCTTGCATTTATTTATTATGTGCAATGTGCATTAAACATGATGATTATTTATGGTTTCCTATACAAAGTACTAACACTGAGCATAAACTGTATACTTGAAAGGATTTGGAAGTAATTGCATTTGAAGTTCTCAGAAGCCTGATTGGATCAACCAATTCAAAGTAATTACTTGGTGCATGAAATCTACAATGATTTCACTCAAAAGAGAATAGCTATATAAAGGCAGAAATGTCCAGTAGGGTATCATGAAATCATGAAATTTGGAATAATTTCACTGAGAACTGATTACACATAAATTCAGAAATATCCATTAGGGTATAGTAAAATTTCAATTAAATTAATCACTCTGAATATTTTTATTAGGCAAAGATCCCTTGAAACCATTTTTCTATATTTTTCTATAAAACGTTTATCATTCCTATATTTCATGTATTTCATTATTAAGTACTTAATGTAATACAATTATGACTATTGCAGTAATCCCTCGCCAACTGCATGGGTTACATTACTAAAACCCGCATGGTAGATAAATTCATGGATGATTAACTTAAGACTTTACTTTGAGCATTTAGACCTTTTTATTCACCTCCAAAACATTTATACAAAAACACAAAATAAAGTAAAATGCAATAAATCACAATAAAAAAAAACATATGCTATCAATGTCACACACTAATAATACATTTGAAAAATGATAGAGTTTTTTAAAATTCGTTCTGATCAACCATATGCTTCCAAAACAGACCAGTTTCATCAGCACTGAAGACCTGATCAGGTAGTCTTTTTCAACAATCAACTTCTTCAGTTCATCACAAAACTGGGATGCTTTGTCCATATCCACTGATGCTGTCTCTCCTTTTATTGCTTTATTGCTAAAGTTATTAAACCACACCTTGTGGACAAATGTTTCAGTCTCCTTTTGAAAAGAATTTACAAGTATAATGTGAAATTTCCACGAGATGCTTGCAAACAGCTTTATTTCATATTTATTACAGTAGCATTTTTTCAATGTTCAGGTCACATGGCATGTATGAAACTTTAAGATGTTGTATCACTTTGATAGCAGCTATATTATTATTATTATTATTATTATTATTATTATTATTATTATTATTATTATTATTAATTGTACGATGTGTGCATTCATTAACATCAAATCTACCAATGGCACTATTGCAATGACCTTCTCACGACTTATCAATAACTTTTATTTTGTCCTCTAGAAACATCATTCATATTGCACACATTTTGCTTATGTAACTACAGTATATATGTATGTTTTTGAGAAATAGTATATATTTTAATCACTATCACTGCTTGGTACAATCAGCAGTCAGTGTGAAATGTAATACAGTCAGATAAATCAGATTACCTCAACCAGGGCTTGAATTGGATTATTTACATGCAAATGCACCATTTACCCCTCACTTGTGCCACTATTAAGGTTTTGTACTGGATCTACACTGCTTGATTTATATTTAGTAGTGATTTACAGATATTTTCTCACTTTTGAATCTTTACTTAAGCTTTTACCTAAGGTTTGCTAAAGCCTCCCTTTCTTGTATTTTTTTAAGCACTAAAGTAAATTTTTCTTGGAATTTGTCTGAGAGTAAGGGGTCAGATATATCTGGACTCTGCACCTGCTTTTTTCCCTCAACTAATAAAAAATAGAAAGTCTCGTGAGATGACTAAGATGGTTGTTTTGCCTCAGAAACCGATAAGAGCAAGAGCATCTTGTGAAAAAGTAATTGGTGGTTATCTCTGATATTGCCGCAAGGAATGGTTAAAAAATTAAATAATTAATGAGAACCTTTCATAATTGGTCTCTAAACTAAACTTTTGTCTCAGTCAAACAACAAGCACAAAAAAAACTATTCACACAGCAGATCTGGGTAGCCTGGAGTGTGAGATATTAGATCAAGATCACTAGGTGGTTCTAAAATTAGCAAAGCGAGATGCTAATTGTGGAGAGGAACATATGAAGGTCACTCTTCTGGAGGCTGCAACAAGTCCAGATTGTTTATTTTTTTAATTTTGTTTTGTTTTTTAGTTTCTGTTTGAGCAGCAAAGGTCTTCATGGCAACAGATAAGAATCTAATGAATAGGCAGAGTAAGATCCACTGAAAGTGATTTCTCTATCACAGTTGAGCTGAATGCCTATTATACTCGGCTTGAGAAGAAATCATGGAACCGCTGGTGATAGTGCTCCCAGCTGCTGCTGATACAGCCATGTCTGTCACGAAGGCTTAAATCAGGGCAACCTTCAGATGGGTGAACACACGGAAGGCAACCGGTACGGACAGCATTCCTGTATGGGTCCTTAAGTCTTGTGCAGACTGATTGGCCAAGGTTTTTATGGATATTTTTAATCCTTCACTTTTATAATCTTCTGTTCCCGTGTGTTTTAAGAAAACTGCCATTATTCCAGTGCCGAAGAAAAATACTGTGACCACTCATATCCACCGTAACGAAATGCTTTGATAGGCTGGTCATGAGGCACATTACCACAATGGTACCCGAATGCTTAGACCACCTACAGTTTGCAGTTTGGTGTAACAGGTCCACTGACGACACTATTTCCCTGGCTCTTCACACTGCCCTAGCTCATTTGGATAACAAAGACACATACGTCAGAATGCTGTAATTGATTACAGTTCCCCATTTAACACAATAGTTCTTTCCAGACTTGTCAGGAAGCTTGATGACCTGGGCATCAACACCTCTCTATGCAAGTGTATTATGGATTTCCTGACTATCAGACCACAGATTCTGAGGGTCTATGGAAAGCTTTCTTCTACGCTGACCATCAATATACAAATGCAGCCATTCAAAATGCGCGGTAAAAACCCGCGGTACAGTAACCTACCCACAAGCCACCGCAGGGCACCGCGGTAAGTGATTGGCTGGCCAAAATGACCGACAGGGGCACTCGTGGTGCATTGGTTGGTAGTGAAAAGATTTAATCATTTAATGTCTTTACTGTGCAGATTTTAATCCGCTTAGTTTTGAATATTTATATGGAATTTTACCACTAAAGGGAAATTTTAGTAGCTGAGCATAAAAAGAAGAGGAGCATAACGCATCTGAAGGTCATAAACGATATTAATTTAGGAACATAAACATTACTGTATGTACATAAACTGTACTGTGTATGGCTGGTCTTGATAGTTTAAAGAACAAATACACACCAGTCTTCCATTTCTCCCTAAACATTTTAAGCATGAAAGTTTTATGAAACGGTACCCAAATATGCGATTGCTGTATAGAATGAATTTTAATTTTAAAACATTTTTTAACACGAAAATTAAGCTGTTTACAGATGCAGCCATTCAAAATGCGCGGGCGATACCGCAATATTTTCCGGTACGCTGTATGCAGTCTACCGCAAGCTACCGGTAAATACCGCGAGTTACCGGTAAATACCGCTAGTTACCGTAAATTCTCCTATAATACGACAAGCAAAATAATAGTATCCGGAATTTCCGCAAGGTGGAGCTAATAAAGCTCAACCTCTCATGTTTGAGCTGTGGCCATCAGTCTTTAACGAAGATATTACTAATAGTATTAATAATGAATGACCTTGGACAAGCTGTAAGTGTAAACTCAAAGTATTGCCCTGGTCAACATTCTTTTTTTCATTGACCGTCTTTGTAAAAGTAACACCACAGCATTTCGCAATCAACAGCACCTTTACTTCCACAGACAGTTCTATCTTCAACTGTCTTTACCACATTTTATCGGTGCACTATTGAGAGTGTGTTTACGTGTGGTATTACAGTGTGGTTTGGCAGCAGCTCGTTGTCTGACTGGAAGGCATTACAGGGGGTGATCGGGTCAGTCCAGTCCATCATTGGAGTACAGCTTCCCTCTATTTCAGACATTTTTACAACTCGCTCTTTCAGGAAGGCTGGAAGTATCTCTAAGGATACCATTCATCCTGGTTTCTCATTTGTCTTCTTCCCTCTTCCCTCTGGTAAGTGTTATAGGAGCAAAAAGGTACAAACTTCCAGATTTGGAGACAGTTTCTTCCCATAAGCTTTGAGATTACGGAATTCTACCCCAACCACTGGCTCACACTGATGTTTTTTTTTCTAAGATGTATGTTATTTACCTTGTTGATGTTGCTACTGCTGTTCTGTGTTTTAATGTGTTTGTATTGGAGCATACATGAAAATAAGCATTTCATTACACTTGTGCATATGACAATAAACTGACCTGAACATCTGTAGTCAGTTAACAAGTAAAAATATGGACTTCAGCTCCATTATTCTGTTTCACCACGTTTGTTTAATTGCTGCTATGTATGTTAAGATGCTAATTCCTTGTTGAAATTAGAGTTGGATCATGATGGGAACGACTAAAGTTCCTGTTTTGGCCTGTAACATGTTCAAGCTAAATTCTTCTAGCAAATAATAGCTATTTAGATATTATAACTCTAGATATTGCTGTGATCCAAGAGACCCATTTGTATCAACAACATGTGTCTATTTGTTAATAATCATTACTATGTCCATTACCTTTTCTGTAGAAACTGGGATATTTGAATATTAACTTAAAAAGTTGCTTGTGTTAAAGTTTATATTCCTATGATATTAAAACCTGTTTAACCTGGGTATGGTTTATGCATAGTATATGTATAACTCTTTACCCAAATAATTAGCTTTCTCTTCAGTTAGTTTTACAACATACTCCATATTTCAATTTATGTTGCTTTAAAGATTTCACAGATATCACAATCCTTATCATATCTACATATCTACAAATTCTGTTGATTTGTTTTAACTGATAAATTAAAGCCAGTCTGATTCATTTGAATCTGGGCTGGGATCCTTGGTCTCTCAACTGATGGGACAGTGTGGAACATTCCATACTACATCTTAACAGAAAATTACTCCTGTGACTGAAACTCCCACAATGGTAGGATGGATGGAGTATGTTGAAGATCAGTTCAAACAGAGCAGGAAGAAGCTAATCAAAGGGCATTATTACCACAGATAACTACTAGGTGGCTCTAGAAGGTGTGGCGTTAGTATTATTTCAGGCATTTTGCCACTTAAGGTATGTTCTCAGCTGTGTAGTTGTACCGAACTAATTAGCAATGCTCTACATCTGCAAAAATTCTGCTATCATTGGTTAAGTATGACTTGCTGTACTTTGAACACACAAAAGCTGGGGTATTTGTGTGTGATAATAAAGCAATGAGAATCATCTACAGGAATCTTTGTGCTACTGTTGTGGTGACGTAGACTGGGATGGTAAAGGAATGGAAGAAAACATGTATTATTTTATTGGTTAAAGACATTGCCATGCAAAATACTTGAGAAAGAATAAAACATGTTGTTCCTTTTTGTAAAACAGATTGACTGACAAATTAAAGGAGCACGACAGGAGGCGAGGTTGAAAACTGAAGTCCTGTTATCTTGTTTTTTCCATAGCATATGATGTGTGTTATTGCCATTCCATGCTACCTGAACCATGGAACATCCACAAGTCAAAAACACTGAATTAAAATCAAATGAGGTAATTACAAATCTCTTGTCTTGACAGATTCTGTCTTGAGTGAAGACTCTTGCAGAATACAATTTACTATACAGGCATGGTAACAAAATAACAAGCAGGCTACTGCTGTGATGAACAACACATCATAGATAAGTTAAGGGCAGGCTCACATTTATCAGAGTGGTCTAGGGCAGCTTCATACCTCAAAATCCAATTACATTTAGAGTCAGTCTAGTGCACTTATCATTTGGAAGCAAACAAGTGGACCCAAATTAAATAAAGAATAAAATAATGGGGAGGACTGTGAATTTGTCTTTTTAAAATAATTTATATGTAGTACCTCACTATACCACTCAGAATCACTTGCTTATACCTGTATGTTGGTCATTTCCAAGTTATAAAATACTTCACAAGTCTGAGTTTGAATGGACATAATCTGCTAAAATAACCTAATGAGTCTTCTACTGTCTGTGTAGTCCCATATCCTGAGAACAGAGAGGAAAGAGACACAATGGCTATTATGCCTACAGTTGTGTAATGAGTAGAGACATTTAGCTGCCTAAGGTGGCACACAGTAGACAATCAAACAAAGCCTCCACATTGTTGATAAGTGGGAGGAAAACAGACCATTTGGCAAGAAAAACATGCCACACAATAAAGCAAAAGAAGTCACAATGTAACCCAGAACTGCCTTCACCAACTATACAAAGATGAATTAAATTACTTTGGACTAAAAAGAGGTAAATGTTCAGATTTAAAAGACTTTAAAAGCCTTAAAATAAATTTTTCTAGAAAACAGTGAGAAATCTGAAAATCCAAAACACACCCGACACCTAACCAACATACATTAAAGTTTAAATTGTGAAAAAATCCAAAAACAAACCTGGAAATTATAAGAGTTTACAGGTATATGGATTCTTTCTTGAATATTTGCATCAGAAAAGTCAAGATCTTCCATGTCAAAGGCACTGATTAAAGAGAGTCTTGCCCACAACACCCATGGTTTTTGAACACTATTTTAGTACTATATTATCTATAACAATAAACCATTGTAGCCTATTCAGTATTCAACATTGGTTTGCACGTTAGTTTTACTGTAAGTGTATTGTACTGTGATGACAGGCATTGACGTGTGTAAAACTGAAATATAACAGAAAACAACAGAAACGAAGTTACAATGAAAATGTAAGTAATACCCAATAAGAAAAACAAGCTTAAGACTCTGGGTTATTGGGATTTCAATACTGTCACAATCATGCCATTAGTTAGACAGTATTCCAGGATAAATAACTGTGACCTCAAGACCAGTCTTACCTCAAGACCTCAAGCCTCACCGTGTCTCGAGAGCACTTTAATTGTTAAGTGATTATCATAGCCTTTAATAAGATACAGATAAAATTTTTATTTCAGATGTGAATGGTGGAAAAATTGCTTCTGTTAACTTAAATGTTCTTTAAGGAGACTCATGAAGTCAGATTTCTGGCATATTACACATTTTTGTTACACAATTTGAAAACAAGGTTTTAAGTGAGATTACATAACTGATAAAGTTTCAGGTTGCACAGATGTACAAATAAGGCTAAACAAAACAAGTTACATGCAACACAATCATGCTTACATATAAGCATAAGAGACACTGAGTATTCATTTAGTACGTTGGATTTTCTAAAGTTCATTTATTATCGGAATAATTGCTAATGTTTTTATTGCACATAAAACCTAAGAAAGGTTACAAATGGGAGGAGGTAATTTAGCCCATCTAGCCCATTTGTTGTCTAGTAATTAATTGAGTTAATGATCTCATCTAGCCATTTCTTGAAAGAAATGATTCTATCAACTTTGACCAAATGGAAGGTTGGGTAATTCAAGACGCCTACAATTCTCATGTAGTGTCCAACCGTGTCCACTGGTTTGTGTTTCTGTTTACTGTAAACTTCCAGTACATTGCCAACCAAGAAAACACTGCCAAATCAATGTCAAAACCAATGTTTTCAAAAAGAAGATATGTGAGGAACAACATAAACTGTTCTCAAATCTAATTTAAAAACCATAACTGATATTAACATTGCATATATAATATCTGACAATAAAAAAAACTCAAAATACAATACTCACCTTCCTTACTAAATAGTTCTTGATTTTTTCTTTTTTCAGAATTGCCAATTATTGTTATACAGTCCTGGCTTGGAATAGCTAAGTGTGTATTTGATGGTTTGACTCATATTGTAGCCAGAAACCTTCCATCCATACAGATGTTGGAGGACGAAGAAAAGTAGGCAGATTCTTCCAATCTGCCTACCCTTTATTCACATATCTCTTAACATGCCACATGCAGCAGTCCCATGCAGGAAGTTCAGCAATGACTGGAGAAAAGGCGGGAAACCCTCTAGCAGCTTCAGCCTGCACATCCGCTGGGAAGTTACAGAGGCCACTGTGTTTTCAAGCAGCAGAGAGAGCCCCAGCTGACTAGTTCCATCTGACTGTCTGCGGCACTTAGCCAGCTGAATGCTACTGCTGGGGAGTCAAAGTTGCCGAGTGATGTGAGGAAGGATGGTCGTGTAAACAATTTCTTATTTTAAACCAATTCAGTTTTGTAAACAACAATTGTTTAATCTTCAACTTACAGCAAAGACTGCTGTAGCGCATGAGGAGGATGCAGACATGCTCTTGCAACCTGCCACCCATGAAATGGTTTGTCTTTCAATATGATGTAAATTCCATATCATCTGGCAGAAGATTTGATCCTGCCTCCCAGTGATGTCACTGCAAGCCTGCAGGAGCCCAGGAAGTTCTAGGAGTCTGTTTGACCAAGAGATGACAGAGTGCTATCTGACTAATTCCAATCTTCTTTGGGGAATTTATGGTTCATCATAGTTCATAGGGTCAACTGACACTCAATGCTAGCACCTTTACTGGTTGAACTTGTTAGGAGTTCCCTCAAAAGTAAAAAAAGACTGATATATTGGTCAACAATAGTCCTCTGCTCCTTTAAAACACAACTTTCCAAATACACCTATTGTTTTGCTTTTATCTCTAACCAAACCAAGATGGCTTATTTTTTATAACTGTACTTTTGGGGATGAATAATCTCTGTGAATAACAAGAACATTCAAGTCTCCATCTAGCAGAAGCTCTATAGCTAAAGAGAAAACATTAACCCCCCCCCCAGTAGCACGAATGGCGTAGTGCAAAGTGCACCATCACAGGATAAGACATTCTCAGCATCTGTTCATCATACAAGAACTGAGGCAGTGGGGCGACTTCATGAATATTCATAGATCTTCCCTGTTTAATTTTTCTTTGAGGCATCTCAATATTTTGTGGCTATTCCAGCTTTGATAATTTTATTGCGTGGTGTGTTCAGTACTTTAAGACTTTGAACAATAATCATTCCCTTTAAATTTTCTAAAGATTCTGCATCCAGCAAACACAAATAAAGGAATAAACCTCTTGTGAATAATAATAATAATAATAATAATAATAATAATAATAATAATAATAATAATAATAATAATAATAATAATTGCTTACACTTATATAGTGCTTTTCTGGACTCAAAGCGCTTTACAGGTAATGGGGACTCCCCTCCACCACCACCAATGTGCAGCATCCACCTGAATGATGCGACGGCAGCCATAGTGCGCCAGAATGCTCACCACACATCAGCTATTAGTGGGGAGGAGAGCAGAGTAATGATGGGGATTATTAGGAGGTCATGATTGGTAAGGGCCAATGGGAAATTTGGCCAGGACGCCGGGGTTACACCCCTACTCTTTTCAAGAAACACCATGGGATTTTTGAAGACCACAGAGAGTCAGGACCTCGGTTTTATGTCTCATCCGAAGGACGGTGCCTGTTTACAGTATAGTGTCCCCGTCACTATACTGGGGCATTAGGACACACATGGACCGCAGGTTGAGCACCCCCTGCTGGCCCCACTAACACCTCTTCCAGCAGCAACCTTAGTTTATCCCCGGAGGTCTCCATCCAGGTACTGACCAGGCTCACACCTGCTTAGCTTTCAATCTCTGTCACTGCAGAACTATGAAAATACATGCAGTGCTTTACATTTCTAGCCATCATGAATAACTTTCATGACCAGCACACCAGAGGACTTCAGGGAAAATGCTCCATTTCAGTATGGTAATAAAAGTGTTTTCTTCCAGTCAAGGATCAATTAAAAGAAACCAAACCGAAAGACTTTCCGATTTGCAACGCCTTTACATCACCATACGAAAAAGGGTCTTCAATACAGAAACAGAAAAATCTGTAAAGGGTTTGATTTTGTGAACATAGTATACAGGAACATTAAAAGATCATGCTTTTCTCCAGGAATCACTATTTATAGCACTAGCACATATGATATACAAAGAACCATACTGCTATTCAAAAATGTCATGATCTGTTAGCAATGGACAAGACAAGGATCTGCTTCCCCTCAAATAAAATTGCAGTATCTTGACTTGAAAATGCTGTTTTTGTGGTCTGTTTGTAATAATGTATTACTTGAATGTTACATTCTTTTAAATCTAAAGAAAAAAGAGAGACTGCATACCTGGTAACCATTAAGGTCTGTAAAGAATCGATTACTGCTGTTAAGATCTGATGTTATTCTCATTGCAATTTCACGGTTGAACTCTCCTCTTATATCCACGATATTGGAGATCTCCACAGACTGCCCCTCCACTCCTAAAATTGAACACAGGGATGGAGGCACAATTAAAGCATGCATACCTGGGTTTGGAATGTTTTATTCTTGACTTTGCAGAAAAAATAAAACTTAAAATAATATAACAATCACGATTTACACCAGGAAATATATATATGTTGAAAAGTTATTTAAATATACAGTACTGGTCTTCAAACGTTTATGAAATAAAACATATTAAAACATTATACAGACACTTGTTAGGCTCTCCAGATCAGACAATAGAAATATACAGTATATTCGTCTACAATCAAAGAAATGCTATTTATTAAATTAAACAAGTATTTGGCATGTATGGGCATTCACAACAGTTATTTTCTTTGCTTTAAAGACATGAAAGGTGCTAGTGAGGAATTAATTGTTACCAATGAAATAAGAATGGAAACCACCTAAACAACAATCTGATAATGTGAACATTACTTGAAGAGAAGATCTGTTAGATCTATCAAGATGTGCACTGGTCACTAATTAAAAACAGTGATTCTATTCCTAACAGTATTAAGGTACTTAATGCTGCACATGGAGCAAGCAAAAAACAGTAACCACTTTAAACTGTAACCCTTCTTTAATTTATCATGAGTATTTCCACTGTTGGATACACAGTACAAGGTGCTCATTTCACTATGTGGATGCGAAAATCCACATTCTGGCAAGCAAAGTAAAAAATACATACTGTATATACAGCAGTATATGATCATCAAAGCCAATGGCTGCCAAGAAGGGTGCATGGTCTGTCAAACATCAAAATCCTAAGCTATCACATGAAGAATCCATGACATATTCTCAATATACAATATTTAATTTCATAAGTTTAAACAATACATGGTCTAAGTTTGTAATATCACTGTACTGAACAATAATACTTATAGCTGCCGAGTTGTAGAATGCAAATATGCATTCTGTACAAAGAAAAGTGGGAACTTGTCACCTTTAAATGGACATTTTGTACTATGTTTAAATTGAATTAAATAGTCTCATAAAACATGTTGATACTTTAACCTTTAACTACACAGTGTCTTCCAGTTTACAGTTCCATAATTCACGTAGTATGCAACATCTAATGCCACGAGACTACTAAAACTGTAGCTATTATTTATGACCTGCAGAAATATTATTTCCTTTATATTCCAGTAAAAAAAACAAGCATTTCAAGACCTACTGTTGTGCTACAATTTAATTTAATACTTGATCCCTAAAAAAGGTCAACTGATTTCTAGGCTTTTAGTTATCTAGTTATCAACCACATGCATTCTACCACATGCATCAACCACATGCACAGTGACTTCAATGTCAAAATGTCTGCTGAATACTCAACTATTTAAAGTTGTTTTTATTTTTCTGTACATCCTACCTAGACAAATCATTAAACAAATAGCTTTGGGCTACATAATTTTTAGAAGCTAAATGCATTACAAACATTTTCAAACAGTATAGCAGAAGGATAGGAAAATTACATTACATTTGTGCAAAAATGTACCCCCTTACACTCATAATTGAATTTTTTGTTTTTCCTACATTTGCCTGAGAAAACAGTTCAATATACTACAATTCACTGATTGCAGAGGTCTGTCCCCTTAGAGTTAACTAACATCATCTGAAAACCTGCCAAGTAACTCATATTTGCCTGAAGCCTGGAGTAAGCAACAAAGGAAAAAAATAAAATTATTTGTACAACACTGGAACTGAGAAAGAATATCTGAATAATAATTAAGAAATGTGATGCATCCTCTATTTTTCTAAAATTTCATGAGCAATAGAAGGAAACTAAATTATAATATTGTCCAGAGTTTGAATATTAAAACCAAAATCAGGAAAAATGTTTCTAATGGGCCATGAATACAAATTTAAAAAGTAACTTCAAGTTAGTCACCTTGTATAATAAGTAACCTTGTATTGTATACAAATACTAACAAGGTTTTTTGAATTCTATGCAATTTGACTGTTTTCTTTTTTCATTTTTTCTTTAAGTGTAAACAAAGGCAGATTATCAACCTGTTGAACATAAAGGTAGCATGCAAAACCAGCATAAACATATACTGTAGAACAGAAATACAAGAACCATAGATTATTGAAGCACTTAATCCAGTTTAACAAAGACATACTACTCAGATGTATTTGCAATCTAGTTCATTTAAAATTTCAAGAAACCCATTGCTTTTCCTGGACTAAACATAAATGGATTCAGTAAAACCATGCCAAACAATGAACAATTAGATTAAATGCATTACCTGAATTTGATTCTCAAAAGTGGCTCTGAAAATAACAGTGTGCATGCTTCATTGGTTTGAATGAATTATTAGGTACAGTAAACCACACAAGATAGCTTTAACAATGTACATACTGTATAACATTTTCGTTTTTTTCAGTTGACACAGGGTGCAGAACATTTTAAAACAAGAGCAAATCCAACTGGAAACAATAATGCCAAAGATACTTAAAATGACCTTAAAATGTTTCTTACCTTGCACATTATAAAGACGGAGAGAATGGGTAAAATGATGGTAAGAGCTTGTAACTTCTGAAATAACAGGCCCTTTCATTACTTTTATTACAGGTTGATCTGAAGTAATGTATGGCTGAAAGAATGAAAGCAAAGAGTATTAATTTTCAAGAACATTTAATCACATAAAAAACAAGCTTTTATACATAAAGCAAAGTGGAGAAAATATAGGACAGATCCCTGTGTGGAGAGGTGTGTAATGGCGTGTAATGTCATGTTTTACTCACGAGAGCCCGGACTTCTGGGATGGTTAACCTCTTTCTTGCTGCAGCTGCAATCAATCCAAGTTAGATTCTGGCTACAGTGCACCATGGCAGATACAATTTTGCTAGAGGTTGGGAATTAAAGAAGGTGATCGAGTTGTCCCACAATCTGACATGATAACTGCCACCTCTTGCTTGTAAGTTTCTCAGAAATCTTTCTCTGCTTTTGTGTCATTTTAAGATGTTACACCCATGACAAATGCTTTTTGGTTTTACTTAGTTAATATACTGGGAGATCCACTCTCCTGTGGGGGTTAGCGATCTGTCTAATTCCTCATGAGAATGTTGAAAGTGCTCTTTCATTCCAACATTCACCCCTTCAGTGTCTCTTCCTTCATTACAGTTTTTTGTCACAAACTACTACTGATCTTGGAGGATTTTGATTGTTTTTGCATCATAAGAGTGAATAAACATTTTTTGGGGAATATATACAAGCATAAGGAATATACACAAAAAAGGCAACTGATGAAAGTTCTAAGTAATTATGTCAGTTTGAAATAAATCCATTTTACAGTTGCCTTGTTTTTAATAATGTATTAATGTATCATGTAATTTTAACGGCAACCTGTAAATTGCAAGGCTCAAAGTTAGTAGCGTTTATGCCTTAGTACAGTTATTTCTGAATTTAACCTTTATGTTGTTTTTTTTTCACATCAACAGGTACAGTATTATTTAATACAGACAGCCCTACTAAAATCTATTGAAATCCAGGTCATATATAATTCCTTTTCAGTTAGGCTTTTTCTATATGCTCATTTTTTTAGACATGAAATTACCTATTTCCCATTTTTACACACGTGCTGTACAGACTAATACAGGACAATGAAATATAATTTTGAATGCAGGTAATGTATATTGACTTATTACCTGGGTCTAATCATTTACAACAAATACCAAAGCAGTTTGGTAAGGCTTATTTTATACAAGCTTTAAAAAGAAAGCATGAAAGCAAAGAAAATTAAATTAGTTCATTGCCACAACTTTTACACCAGCTGGAGATCTATAGCATTTTAATCTCATACAGTTGCACTGTAGTAAAATACAGATGCAGCCCTTCAAAATACACGGTAAAACCCCGTACTGCGTGAAATTATCTACAGCTTAGTGCGTTATACCACAATACGTGATTGGCTGGCCAGAATGACTGACAGGTGGCACTCGTGGGTACATTGGTTGTTAGTGAAATCTGCTTAATATTGAATATTAATATGGAATTTTACAACTAAAGGGAAATGTTAGTAGCTGAGCATAAAAAGAAGAGGAACATAACATGTCTGAAGGTCATAAATAACATTAATTTAGTAATATAAACATATTATGTAAACTGTATATGGCCGGTAACGGTAGTTTAAATAAAAAATACACACATATATAGTTTTCCACTTTCTTCATAAACATTTTAAGGATCAAAGTCTTTAATTCAGTTACATAGTGTGGTTATTTTGGAAACGTTTTTACGTGCTCTTTCTGACTATATAAGTTTATATACTTCATAAAATGTTTTAACCTTTTCTATGAATACCTGCGCTCGCTAACACAGTCAAAAAACGCATACTTTTTAGAATTTGATTAATAACGCATACTTTTTAGAATTTGATTAATAGGGAATATAATATGGAATCGCATATCTAAAGAAATTAATAACGATATAATTATATTCATATAGCTCAAATTATTACAGTAGTACACTTTCCTTGTAAACATCTGCATCAATTTGACCCGCGATTACTTGGGAACTATTTCCTGCCCTTTTCAGCTATAGATTAAGTTGTCAAGTGGCACGTTGGTGTAATGGCTTAGGTGTGTGCCATGCATGCTGGAGGTCGGGGGTTTGAACCAGGCTCTTGCCATGAGTTTTCTTTTAACAAATAAACATTTGTTTGAAAAACTTAAATAGTAAATATTATTGACATTATATTGAATTTGTTGGTATTTCTAAATATCACAACACATTTAAAGTTAAGTGATTTATTAATAAAAAATAATAATTTCAAGCTGCTTGTAGTTTAAAATTGTATTTTGTTCGGAGTGATTTAAATTTATTAAACGTCTATTTTTGAGACAGGATGTTCCAGACCTCTGTTTGATTTCTGAAACTCCCTCTGTATTCCATGTTTTAACCTTTTCTATGAATACTTGCGCTCATTATCGCAGTAAAAAACCTCATACTTTTTAGAATCCACTAAATAGGGAATATAATATAGAATCACTTACCTAAAGAAATTAATAACGATATTAATTTAAGGATCTAAATATATGTGTTTATATAGCTGGTAATATTACTTTAATCCACTTTCTTTGTAAACATGTTTTATTTTTAATTTGACTCATTCACGCATGATTACATTAGAAATATTTTTAAGCTGTTGGTCTCATCTGGGTTTCCAAGCAGCCTGTTGGTACAGTGGGTGTGCCGCTAGGAGTTCTATCTAGGTGTTCAATACCCGGTTTGGGCCCAAAACGTTTCTTCTGACAGACTTTAAAAATATAAAATAGTAAATATTATGTACACTATATTAACATTTGTTGGTGTTTTTTATATATTATAACATATTCAATGTTAAGTGATATTAAGAATAAAATAAAAATGTGAATGACATAGAGCCTGCAACCTAAAGATTTAAAGATCGCAATGTGTGCAAAATTTCACAGCTTTTATTTAAACAGTATCTAGTACCTGGGTGCATTTTTAGAAACCTTAGTTTGAATAAAGAGGATCCCAGGTGCAAGTGACTTCCTAACGCGAGAAGGTATTATGCTACATTTTTCATGCATTAGATGAAGCCTTCTGAAGTCTCTTAAAAACATAATCTACACATTTGTTCATCTAAACAAATATCACAGTAAAATAAAAAAAATGTTTTCCGCATTATCACCTTACACCAGTGGGGGAAGAAAAGTACCCGCAGTCATTTCTTTCACTGACAAAGTTGATTCATTCAAAACTCATTCAAAAGCGTGTGGGGTGTTAACACAAACACTACTTAACAGAACTGCTTGTAAGAGCAAGGTGACTTTCTGCTCAATTAAATAAAGCTACAGCACAGAGAGATTTTACATTTTTCAAGCAGAATTAGCTGTTTGTCAAAATCTGCTACTTTGCAAGCAGAACACAACTTCACAAAAGGTACCTTTTGTCTCTTGTGCAAACTCAACAAAGGTTTATTTTTTATAATTCCGAAATTTGAACGGTATGCCTCAGGGACTCATTATAGTAATTTAGCGAATATGGTTCGTGCAGCAAAATCAAAACACCACCCCCCCTCCCAGCTGGGTCTCCAAAGCTGTTCCAAAGCCGGTTGGTTGGTATGGTTTCAAAGTATGTGTGAAAAATCTTTTTTTACTCCAGTTATTAATCCAATCTATTTTTACTCATCCGGCTTTGTAAAAATATAGCCAAAAGGATCACTGTAAAGGTTAATTTCCAAGCTAAAAAGACAAGACTTAACATGTCTTCTCTAACTCTTCAATTTACAGCTTGTCCATGGTCATTTATTATTGTAACAAGTGGCAGGCATACAGATGGTACAAGCTGGTTGCTGCGCGGTGAAAGTACAGCCCTTGATACACAACATGTAAATATAACCCTTTTCCCACATTTAACTTAAAGAACTCGTGAAGAAATCCTAAATCACAAAACCATCATTTACAATAATTTATCCAGATACAAATCATTTCAAAATGTTTCCAAAACTTCCACTTGTGATACTTAAGCTGCTTAGTTACATGATTCCATATTAATATAACTAGTGATGTTAAATCACTACAACATTTATCTTTTTACAATAACAGCAAGTAGTGCTCTTACTACGTCTTCTTAGAAAAGGATAAAACGTTATAACTTTTTATGAAGTACAGAATATAAGCTTAATAATGTTAGAACAAGCACGTTAAAACCAGAACCCATTTAAGTTACCAAGTTAAAGACTTTGATGCAGAAAATATTTATGCATAATTAAAATATGATGAAGGTAGAAGGTTGTGTACTTTTGTCCAACTAAGCAATCTTGCTTTCATAAAATATACCAACTTTTTAATGTTTAATGATTAACATGTTGTAATACACAGTTTAAAATTATTAAAAGTCTAAAGAGTATACAACTTAAATACTTAATTGGAAAAAGATTGACTCTCAGCAGAAACTGGACTTCGAAACCAGAATTCGAAACCGGGTGTTTTCTGGTGACAGTTTAAATGATGTATATGAGACATTAAGCTTTATTAGCTCCACCTGGCGGTTTTACGAGGTGCTTCCGGATACTATTATCATATTTTAATTAACGTGCCGTAAGATGCGGTATACTGCGCCACGCCCACCTTGTTTTAACGCAGCATACCTTGCGAATTTTGAATGGCTCGATCTGTACGTACAACTGATGACTGATTTTACCTCAAGATGTGGCAACTGTCTCATACATGATATGACAGTTTTCATACAATTATTCGAAGAGCATACAAATAGTTAACTTCAAAAACGTAAAACTTCAATTTCGGAGTATTCAGGACACTTAATATTTGCAAACAAGTAATTGAAACAGCAGCACCTTGAAATAAGATCATGTCAATTCCAGGCAATACCAGTCAAACTTTGTGTCAAACATTTTAAAGGTGAAATTCAGAAAACAGCAGTATCTAAAAAAATCTTTAAAGGAAAAGAACAGTGTCTACTCAAGAACTTTTTACTGGGGTAAAACTAGGTATTTTCAATTCAAACTTTACATTACATGAAAAAAGTTATATAAACAGGATGGCGTTGATCTTTAATGGGCTAAGGTAGTTAAGGTACTAAATCATTGATTTCACAAATACCCACACACTTTGTTTCTGTGTCTTTTGATGTGTCATTTTCCATGTCCCTAACTGTTGCCCCACCCTCAGCTTTAGCATCAACACTTTTCACTGTCACAAGCCTTTTAGACAGTGTCCATGCATGCAGCCTACTATGTGGCACACACTGTTGAGCCACAATCTAATTTTTCACACATTCACAGTGGTGAAGCTCTCATGGACAGGACACCACAGAGACACAGAGAGCAAGCCAAGGATACCCAGGCTAACAGTTTGGAGGCTACTACAGCACTGCCATTTGGCCTGCATCCAGTCAGCTAATGACTCAAACCAGCAATGTCATGACTACAATGCTCAATCTTCTATCCAAATGAGAATCTTTACTAGTTGAACCACTTAGGAGCCCTTAACAGAATATTATTACTTACTTCAAAGAAATACAGTTTCTATTAGGACATAAAAAGAACTAAACAAAGACTGCTAATGAGTTGAGGCCAATCAGCTCACAGTGTTCAGTTGTGCCATGAGTTCAGTGTGCATTAAATGGACTCAAAGTCTTTTGGCATCAGCCTCTTCTAAGGATGTGCGATTCCTTTTCATCGATATGAAAAAAAACTCAATATTGTGCACATAAAAGCATTCCGGAAGCACTCAAAACAGAAATGAAATCTACTAAACAGAAAGTACAAGAATTTGCAAAACATAATCTCTAGCCTCAGTAGGTAACTATGGAAACACCACACTACAGGAGTTAGAGTGTAATGTATGTGTATACTGTATGCTTATGTGTTGTGAGAGTATCTGTTGGAACAACAAGTGTTCATGCAATGCCAATGTTTGATTTTTCAAATGACAGCATAGATTTTTCCCATAATAAAATAATAACTGATATATACCTTAGCCTCTCCATCTGGTAGAAACAGATATGCTCCACTCTTGTCTCTGTTGCTAGTTGTTCCATACCACATAAACTCCACCTTCACATTACGTTCTGTCCCTTCTTCTTTAGATTTCACCCTCTGAAAGAAAAACTGAACTTAGCTCACAATTTCTGGTTTAAGGTTTGCTAATTTGCTGCTATATATATTTATCATCTTTTTATTATATTATATATTCATTATATTATACTGTTATTATATCAATAACAATCAATTTAAGGAACAATACCTGTGAAATTACATAATATACACATAACAGGAGTCAATTAAAAAAAAGCTTCACAATTGTACTTTGAAATATAACCATTTGAAAAAAAAAATCTTAATTAATATTTAATTGAATTACTGTGATGCGTTTTTAAAAGAAGCCCCAAGTGCTTCACACACTTTATACAGTGGGGACTAAATCAATCCATTACTGAAGTGCAGTAATGACATGTGGCAGCCATTATGCACCTGCAGCCACAATGTACAGCAAATCATGTTGAGAAGTAAGAAACTGCTTCAACAGTTGAATTCAGGGGCAACTTTAGGACCTCATTTTAAGTTTAATAACTTTTTTGAAGAATGGCATCTCCTCCAGCACAGTGTCCCCAGTTACTATACTGGGCCATTTGTTTTTGTAAACCATGCTACCTATAGGTTCACCAACAGCAATTACAGAAACAACCTAGTTTTCTTTTGAGGCCTCCCCACCCAGTAAGAACCAGGTTTAGCTTTGCTTAGCTTCTGTGAAATCGGACCAGATTAGCCAAGGTGGTGGTAATGCTACTGCCACTGGTTTTGTTGATATTGCTCTGCTTTAAACCAAGCTTAAATAACATATTTTAGAAAGTTTAAAACTTGACATCAGCTTTAATAAATTCTTTAAATTAAAGCTTATTTTACTTTTGCTGAATTAATAAAATGAATAGTGCATAGTATGTGGTATCATTCAGCAAATGTAGTTAAACATTTAGGAACGGCATTGGATCCACATTTCTACAACATCCCAGATTGAGTTTAGCCAACCTCCATTAATCCAGAAGATCCAGAACACCACACTTTCAGATGTGGATTTTCAATGGTGAAATGCACAGTGTCTTCCTGTAAAACATTCATTCTGAAGGATTCATCAACACTCAGGTCTCCATCTTTCTTATATATTGTATATTCAGCCATGACCGTGTTGGAGTCTGCACCTTCTGTGAGTTGGTACACTCCTAGTCCAAGGGCAGACAGGTGAGCCGCAAAGGAAACCTTCCAAGATAAGAAAATAAAAAAAAATGCTAATAAAATAGGCACATATTGGTCATACACAAATTATTTAGTTTAATTTTAATTCAGATTTTAATAAGAACACAAACGTAAATTACAGGACAAAAGCTGGTAGATCAGAATAATTTGTTTAATGCAATTATTTCCTGGGATTTATGTTAATTCAAGGGTAAGAATCCTTTTATTGCAAAACAAAACACAAATATAAGGTCAATAACAACATGATTCGCATTTGTGTGCACACTTTCTCACAGGCTATGATTATTGAGAAATGATGTTTACAAAAAATAAACTTTCTTAGTAATAATGTTTAGGGTTCAGTGAAAAGAGATGACAGGTGTGAAAATCAAGATTATTTATCATAGTGCCCCAGTTTAATTTTACTTTAGGACATGCAGCATTCATAACAGCCACAATTTAAATGAGGTTTGGTGGTGCTGTTAATTGTAATATTATAATGGAAACTCCTGTAATTTCACTGCAGTCTTTCATTATCCCTTAAGATAGCCTGTAGAAGAAATGTCAGTACTTCAGTAAATACAAATATAAAAACACTGTATTGCATAAGTCATTTTCATAACAGAAAAAGTTCCACTGAGGATCACTGAGTATATAAAGTATAGGCAAAATTCCCCCATTATGAAAACAAAAAACTTCTGGGCTCAGTTCAAATGCTTGACATTTCAAAGTTTTCTTTGGCAGCTAACCCTTCAAAGGTACAGTACTGTATCTGAAGGTTTGTCACACTTTCAAGCAGTTATTTTTTTTTCCCGGTAATACAAAAGAAAACCTTTTGACTGTGCAGGATAACAGACTTAAAAGCCACTTAAATGCCAACTTCAATAGACTGATTTGTGTACTTATTACAAGATAAACTTGAAGAGATCATGAAAAGTTTTTATTGTCAGTTCAGTTCAGAACCATATTATCAATCATTGTGTAGAGCTGGCCATTTGATGACTTTCAATTGTGTAAGGCAAAGTGTTGCGTACAGTTGTATGCAAAACTGTGGGCACCCCTGGCCAAATTACGTTTTGTTAATTTTCTAAGTGAAAAGAAGTTAACAACCTCTACAGTGAACAAATTTAAACTTGACATATTTCTGCAAGTTGTAATGCACGGTTACTATTTATATAAGTTAACAGATTGAAAAACATAAAACAGTAAATGTGGCACGTGCAAAAGTTTGGGCACGCTTCCAGTTGATCCACTAGTGTTATTTAGGACATTACTGGGACAAGATTTACAAGACTTGCAATTCCGCATTCCAGTCAAAAATTGGACCAAGATGTGATTTTAATTTTATTTATTTGAATTATACTGAGCATTAAAATAAATAAAAACTGCTGTTGAGGACGTGCAGTGTGTGAAAAAAAGAGGATGAGCACTGTGTGAAAAAACAGTAGAGAAAGAAAGTTATTTTCTGGGCATACTTCACCTGGAAAGCTTCTTTGGATACTCTGGCTGTTTCCTCCCAGACAGCACCGACTTGTGCCTTCACTGGGTGTCCAAGAGCTGTGAGTACTCTTACTCTTGGAGTATTCACATACACAGTTACCACAGCAGACCGATCCTGTTCTGTGGGGTTATAGATTACTAGTGACCTGAAAAAAACAATACAGTCATAAAAACTGAAAAAAGGTTCAGCAATTAAATTGGTACTGCTTAGCCACTTTTAGCAATCAGTTCATATTAATTAAAAACTAAGGAAAAGGAAAATCAACTGAAACTGCTGTTTGTTATTTATTATGTGCTATTATATTTGTCCAAAAGATCTGTAAAGCCCCTCACGTATGAAAAAAGCGTGCATTTATAAAGCATGATTGCACTTAACTAAAAGTGCACATGAAAGATGTGGACAAAACTTTTCAGTTGGACTCTGCTCTGCTGTTTTATCAGAATCCCTGTACATGTGGGAGTTGTTTCACTGTCGCGTTACAAGATAAGAATACTGTACATGCACATCATGCTCCATTAAGTCACCTAATACACCATCTCCTGTAGCAAAATGTATGCAGCTTTGAAGAACTTTCAAACATGAGTGAAAGCCTAATGGAAGGGCAGAAAAAAATAAATTGAAATGGACTTAGTGGAAAATCAACCTTCTGCCCTTTATTCTCATCTTTGACATCTCAGGTAAAACATAATGGAGACATCTGGCAGGCTTGATACCCTACATACTACAATGACATCTGATAGGCCAGTATGCAATGTGCCAATTTCCTCCTGGGATTCCCTAAACAGGAAGGCTATATGCAGAACTATTTACTGTTTTGGGGGGAAGGGAGGTTGAAGGAGTAGAGAGCTTAACACAATTTACCTGGGATTTGCACTAAGCTTAATCACAGTCTTGCGAGGCAAAGCATCTTGAGAGGGCTGAATGTCATCCTGAAGGTAAAAATGGATACTTTACACATACAAGGCAACACAAGTATATACAGAGTGAAAATGTACAACTGACTGAAATTAATTAAGATTTGCAATCTAATTTTCTCTGTTCCAATTTTTAATCAAATAAACTGAATTATTTTAATCAAATTGTGTATTGGATAACAGACCACCAAATACATTCAAATTATCTAAGGTTTAATTTTGCAAGCATAGAATAATTCATTAAGTTGACAGCTTTTTAAAAAATACTTATAATTCAATCTCATTACTGGGGGCTGTCCATATTTTATCTAGATACTGCAGAGAGCTAAAATACAAATATGAAAGATCTTGAAATGTACTGTACAAGCCATAATCAATCAGTGACTGCCAAGATACTTTTCCAATATTTGCAATTCATGTTACGGTGGTTGCAATATGCCATTTTAACTTCTAGAAGTTATGATAGAAATTATAAACACTTAACACAGTCAAAAAAATAAGTGAACTGGTAAATTCACATTTAACAATATAATAATTGAAAACAAAATTAGGATCAGAATAATAATTACTCTGTTCAATTTAAAAAAAGCACAGGGCAAAGTAAGCATGCTAGTTTATAATGTCTTCTCACAGAAACCTTTAATACTGGATACTGGCGATAGGTATGCAGAGAGCATTCAAAGTAGATAATTTTCCAAATCATGTTTTAATTGGAAGCAGTGGAGTACTTGTTAAGGGTCTGAACTTGAAACTAGAAAGCTGAAGGATAAAATCCTGTGTGAGGCACTGTTTTTTATCCATGAGAAAGGTACTTGCTCTGATTGCGTCAGCAAAATGCTCAGCAGTATAAATAGGTATACATACATATTAATGTTGCAGTGGATGAAATCATCAACCAAATTAGTTTAATTAATTATCATGTCATAATGTTTGCATAGTAGAAATGTATTTAAAATGCAATATAGGGTGTGTAAAATCCTAAAATCTGATGTTTTGACATCAAATAATAATCTTTTAAAATTTGAATCACAAATCTCATAAAACTGACATACTGATTCTTAACACATCATGGATATCCCCATGTATAAAAGCTGCTTAAACCATTATTGCTTCTCATGAGAAACACATTCTTTCCATGTACGATTAATAAGTCTTGTATTAGTTATTTACTATCACTCAATAAGTCGTGTTTCAGTAATAAAGTGGTAATATAGATGCAGCCATTCAAAGTGCGCGGTACAGACACGTACCGGAGGTAATTGGCTACGGCGTCGCGCATTGTGACGCACGATGATGCGCGGTACCGCGGTATGTGATTGGTTGACTGACAGGAGCACTCGTGGTCCGTTGGTCTGTCGTAGAAAGATTTACAGTAAACGTCTTTACTGTGCCCGTTGTAGTATTGAATATTTATATGGAATTTTACCACTGAAGGGAAATCTTAGTAGCTGAGCATAAAAAGAATAGGAGCATACTGTAACTTGTGTGAAGGCCATAAACAATATTAATTTTGGAACATAAACATACAGTATATGGCTGGTCTGGGTACTTTAAAGACAAAATACACACCAGTATTCCATTTCTTCCTAAACATTTTAAGCATCGAAGCCTTTAATTAACGAGATACCGGAGTCAACAAGCATACTTCTAGAATTTAGAAATGAGAAATTTAGAAATTAGTAACGATATAATTATATTCATGTACCTCAACACAAGAATAGTACACGCTGTACATTGTCTGTTGATAATGTTTCTGTAGTGCTTTTTCAGCACTCTGCACGTGACCTTGCCGGTGGCGCTGTGGGTTAGGTTCCTGACTCCCATGTCACACGGTCTGTGATCGAATCCCACTGGAACCAAGACTTTTTTTTTAACTAACATTTCTTTGAAAAAATGAAACGTTTCCCTTGGTCAGAGATTAAATAAAACCTCACTCGCACCAAACAAATTTATATTTCCAAATATCACAACATGATCGAATTTAAGTCAATTTAATAACAATGACAAGTCAACTATGCGTTACAAAATAAACATTTATATTGATTTGAATCGCGTTTTGATTTAAATCGCAAGGTGATATTACCTTATACCCTCTGTCAAAAAAAAACAAATCACCCGGGGCAGAGACTGTGGGGGGATCATTGTGTGGTACAGAATGGAGCTCAGTCAATTCAAACAAGTTCAGCGCTGATTCAGTTTCAAAAAAACTGCAACGGACATAAAAACTCCCTTGCTTTTAACAGAGCGTTTCATAATTGAAATTTATTTAAAATATTCTTCTTTATGTGTTGTGAATGTCTGTGGAGTGTATCTTATTTGCCTGTCTGTCCTGGCTCTCTCGCTTGCCCTCCCCCCTCAATTCAATTCAATTCAAGGTGCTTTATTGGCATGACAATCAGTGTGGGGTATTTACTTTGCTTTGAGATTCCACTTTTAAAGGTGATATATAAAATCAAGGCTTTAACTTGCTTTAACTCCGCAAGTCTGAGTTCTCGTGTTTGTCCTATCCGAACCGAAAGTATTACAATATGTATCTTTATAGCAGGTGGGGTACAACTTTTTAGCATAGATTACACTTCTATAAAATGTATTTAAAAAATAAAAACGATTACAATCTAATCTTTCCACATTTGATCCCAAGATCCCAAGAAAAATAAATCTAAACGGGGAGAAAGCTATGCTGAAAGTTTATTAAAATACTTAGAAGACAAAGATATCAATTTATGTTGCATTTGTCTGATTGTGAATCAAAAAACACATATATTTAAACACGCGTTTACGATTTAAATCAAAACGCGATTCAAATCAATATAAATGTTTATTTTGTAACACATAGGTGACTATTCATTGTTATTAAAATGACTTAAATTCGATCATGTTGTGATATTTGGAAATATACATTTGTTTGGTGCGAGTGAGGTTTTATTTAATCTCTGACCAAGGGAAACGTTTCATTTTTTCAAAGAAATGTTAGTTAAAAAAAAGTCTTGGTTCCAGTGGGATTCGATCACAGATCGTGTGACAGGAACCTAACCCACAGCGCCACCGGCAAGGTCACATGCAGAGTGCTGAAAAAGCATTACAGAAACATTATCAACAGACAATGTACAGCGTGTACTATTCTTGTGTTGCGGTACATGAAGATAATCATCTTCTTCTTCTTCTTCTTCTTTTTCACAGCCTTAGTCCCAGACTGTCCTGGGGTCAGCTGCTTTGGTTGCTCTTCTCCATTTGTCTCTGTCGAGCACATCTTCCTCACTCACTTCACATACCTCCATATCTTTTCTCAAACAATCTATCCATCTCTTTCTAGGCCTGCCTCTTCCTCTGTTACCTTCCACCTCAAATTCCATTACCCTCTTTGTTACTTCCTCAACGTCCCTCCTCATGATATGTCCATACCACCGTAACCTCGCCTCTCGCATCTTCTCAACCACATCCACCACCCTACATCGTCTACGGATTTCTTCATTTCCGATCTTATCCTTCATTGAAATCTGCAGAATCCATCTCAACATCCTCATTTCAGTTCTTCTCATCAAGTTCTCTTCCCTCTTTCCAACTGCCAAGCATTCAGCTCCATATAGTAGTACAGGTCTAATCACAGTCTTGTACATTTTGCACTTTAACTTTCTGGGAATTTTCCTGTCACAGATTATTCCAGTTATTTCTCTCCACTTGTTCCATCCAGCTTTCACTCTTTGTTTTACTGCCTCCAGTGTTTCTCCTCCCTTTACCAGTTTTGATCCAAGGTATTTAAAGTCATCAACTTGTTTCAGTTTTCCTCCATTTGTCTCCTCAACATTGGTCATAGTATCTCTTCTTCTCTCCATTACCATTATTTCAGATTTTTCTGCATTCATTTTCAGTCCACCCTTTTCCAGACTCCTCTGCCATTTGAACACTTTCTCCTGTAGTTCTACTTCTGAGTCTGCCATCAGTGCCACATCATCAGCAAAGATGAGTTCCCAAGGCACTTCTGTTCTTACCTCCTCTGTCAGTGTGTCAATAATGTTTATGAAAAGGAAAGGACTTAGTGCTGATCCATGGTGTACTCCAACTGTGATTTCAAACTCTTTTGTCTCTCCCTGTTGTGTTATCATCTTCGTAGTTGCATCTCTATAGGTTGCTTGAACTAACTTCACCATGCTTTCTGGTACTCCTTTCTTCCTCAAGCACCAATACACCACCTCTCTGGGCACACGGTCATATGCCTTCTCCAAGTCCAGAAAGGCCACATACAGCTTTTTCCCTTTCTCTAGTGTCTTCTCCTGTAACTGTCTCATCACAAAAATGGCATCTGTTGTGCTTTTCCCCGCTGAGAATCCAAATTGTGAGTTGTGGATCCTGATTATCTTCCTGAGTCTCTTGTCCAGAATTTTTTCCAGGATTTTCAATCCATGTTCCAGAAGTTTTATTCCTCTATAGTTTTTACACTCCATTGGGTCTCCTTTCTCCTTGTAGATGGTAACCATACTGCTTTTTGTCCATTCTTCTGGAATTCTCTCTTCCTTTGCAATATTGTTTAGCAATCTCGTCAGCCAATGAATCCCCTCTTCATCGAGGTTCTTAAAGTGTTCTGCTGCTATTCCTGATGGTCCAGTTGCTTTGCCCACTTTCATCTCTTTGATAGCTTCTGTCACTTCCTTTACTGAAATTTCTTGGATTGGTCCACACACTACGTCTGCCTCCACTAGGTTCTCCCTCTCATTTTCTACATTTAACAGATTTTTGAAGTACTCCAGCCATCTTTGCTTGATCTGTTCTTCTTTAATCAAGACTCTGCCTTCTCCATCCTTGAGTACCGCCACCCGGATAATATATTTTTTCTGTCTCGCTCTATGTTTAGCAATCTTGTAGATTTGGTCCTCTCCTTCCTTTGTTTCAAGTTTCTCATACCATTCTTTCCAGGCTCTTTCCTTTGCTCTTGCTACACTTCTTTTTGCTACCTTCTTTAGTCTCTTATATTCTTGTTATTCTCCAGTGCCATCTTTCAGTGCCTTGCATGCTTTTTTCTTTTCCTTCAGTGTTTCCTGAACTTCCATATCCCACCACCACTCTTCATTTTCCCTCGGTCTGCCTCCTCTTGTCTTTCCACAAACCATGGTAGCAGCCTCTTCTAGGATGTGGCTCATCTCAGTCCACTCTTCTTCAACTGAAGGCTCCTCTGTTTCCTCTGTGTTGTTTTTCATTTCTTTCACCAGCCTGTTGAAATCTACTTTGTTTTCTCTCAGTTTCCACACTTTTGTTCGTGCTGGGTGTTTCCTCTGCCTTATTCTTCGCTCCTTCAATATTGTGATGTCCATCACCAGTAGCCTGTGTTGTCTGGTAACAGCCTCATAGGGCAGGACATTAGCATCTTGGACTTTCGCTCTATCAATTCTTCTCACTAATATGTAATCTATTTGGGTGTCATGGCCTCCACTCCTGTATGTCACCTTTTGCTCATAATTCTTCGTCAACCCTGTGTTCACTGCAAACAATTCAAGAGCTTGGAGTGTTTCTAGTAGCCTTCCTCCTTCTTCATTTCTCTCTCCTAGCCCTCTCTGACCATGTTCATCTGGATAATCTGGGCATTTCTCTCCTAAATGTGCATTGAAATCTCCTCCAATTACCACCATTTCATTTCCTGGGATTCTGCTAACCACTTCTTCGAGATCTTTCAAAAAGCTATCCTTTTCCTCCTGTGGTCTTCCTACCTGTGGTGCATATACAGAGATGATATTCCATAACCCACTCTCAAAAGCCACCTGTACATTGATAATCCTGTCTGAGTGTCTAACCACCCTCACTATCTTGTCTGCTAGGTCTTTGCACACTATCACACTCACTCCATTCATTTTGGTACTCTTTCCAGCATATAGAATCTTGTATCCCTCTCCTAGGTGTCTTGAGCTGTTTCCTTTCCACTTGGTTTCTTGCACACACAAGATCTCCACTTTTCTCCTTGCCATAGTTTCAACCAATTCTCTCCCTCTCCCTGTCATGGTGCCAACATTCCAACTCCCCACTCTCATTGACTTAACATTCCTTCCAGGCCCCTTCACCTTGTTTCTTTTCTGTAGCCCCCACTCTACAGTTTTCCCCACAGTAGCATAATTTCCATTAGTACCCTGTTGGGACACAGCACTAATGGCGGACGTTGTTAACCCGGGCCCCTGCCTATCCGGTATGTGCTTTGTGTTCTTTGCAACCATGGTTTTGGCAAGATGGTTTTACGTCGGATGCCCTTCCTGACACAACCCTTTTAGTCGCCTCTTACGACAGGCAGGGATACCCAGGAGGTTTTCTGATCCCCCTCTGAGGGATTACATGAAGATAATCATGTCGTTATTAATTTCTTTAGATACACGATTCCATATTATATTAGCAGAAAAGCTTAAAACTACCACTTTTTCACACGCTATTTCACATGTTAGTTAAATACTTCGATGCTTAAAATGTTTAGGGAGAAATGGAATACCGGTGTGTATTTTTTCTTTAAAGTACCGATTCCTGGAATCTGACTGGCTGACACCCTTCTGAAGTGGTTCCATAATATCTGGTATACGGAAAAGAAAGCGTTGATAAAAAAGCCTGGATTCTCATGTATCTGATACAAGTATCTTTTAATACAGTCTTTGCTGTGCTCTTGAGGAACCTTGTGATATTTTGAGCTCTAATTGAATGATAAGTGTCGCATTTTAAATAATTTTAGTAGTTAGAAATTATGAAATGCCCTGTTAAAAGCAAGGGAGTTTTTATGTCCGTTGAAGTAAAAGAAAATGCCTGACAAAGTAGGGCTTGGACAGATTCCAAGTGCTTGTACAAATGTGCTAAAGAAATGATACTTTGAGTATACAGCTTGTCCAAAGTCATTCATTATTAATACTATTAGTAATATCTTCGGTAAAGGCTTTGATGCATAAATATTTCTGATAAAGGTAGGTTGTGTACTTTTGTCCAACTGAGCAATCTTGCTTTCATAAAATATACCAACATTTTAATGACCGATGATTAACATGCTGTAATACACAGTTTAAATTTAAAAGCTCAAATGCTGTACATGAGAGGTTAAGCTTTATTGGCTCCTCCTGGTGGTTTTACAAGCTGATGCCGGATACTTTCCGGCATGACGCGATTAACCCCGTGATACTGCGTGATACCGCGACACGCCCACCGGGGTATACTGCGAAATACCCCACCCATTTTGAATGGCTGCATCTGTACTTGCCTACAAGTACCTGTAGTATGGAGTACCTATAGTTAGTGCTATAAAGTGCTACAATTTATTATATAGTCGAAAAATTTTGAATTCTTTAACAGAGAATGTGGAAGAGCAGACAGGCTCTTCCGATCCATCCACCATCTAGCCATTCACCTTTAGACTTACTAAAGCTCTGCAGTGATGTACAAGAAGAGCAACTGCAAGAGAGTCAAGTCCCTCACTGACAGTGGACTATAGCTGTTTTATGAGGAGACAAGTGGGCCCAGGCTGATTAATCCACCAGCACTCAAAGAAGATGCCTTAACAGGTGAAGCAATGTGATTTGTTTCTAAATAACTTACCATCTGAAGGAAGGGGACCGAAGAGCTGTGACTGTACTCCTCTTTGTTCTTCAGAATAAGCCAGTGAGCTGAGTTAATTATCACTCTCTTTAGGTTTAAAATTGAATGGAAGAGTCTGCAAGGAGGTCAAGTAAAAAAGTAAGTTTTAATCCTCTGGACAGTAGACAGATATACTGTACAAATGTTCATTTAAACCTTCTTCTTTACTCTAAAATGAGCATAAGTCAACATACACAGTTATATCACTTACATGATGGTTCCTAGTTATTATTATTGTTTAATATTAAGTGCAGTCATTATATTGTTCCTATAATACTGCTAACCCCAAACTTCCATGTGGGGCAGGTTTGATGTAAAAAGAAAAAAGGTTAATAACAGACTTTTCTTTAACTTAATCCAGACGTATGATGTATTTCTTTTGAAACACCCTCAGATTGTTTTTTAACATTCCTATCTCTGATCATACTCTTATCATGCTGTATCATGTAGAACATTAATTATTTAAAAATGTTTTTTTTATAATACCAATCAGTACCATAGCAGAGTTAAAAAAATATGTAAAAAGGAACTTTCTTTCAGAACATACAGCTTTATATCCAAATTGGGTGCTCCCCTTGTTACTCACCATCTGTCCATATATATTGCTAGGTCATATTCATAATAAGTTAAAGTAACTAAAAATAACATTTGATCTTCTTTCCTTAAACGTGACTAAACTAAATACAAAGTGAGAATTGTGTAGAGGTCATTAAGGACTTGTTTTAATGTGACAAAAACGTAACAAAGACAGATAAGGCACAGAAAAAGTTACAGCTGGAATTACCTCCATTGTACGTGAGTGTGATTGTTTAGATAGTCAGCTCTGTGTTTGGAATCCCACATCACAGCAAAAGTAATTCCAGTCTTTTTACATTATCTGAGCTCCATTACAAGCAACAGGCAGTGAACAGAGTGGAGGGCAAGAGGTCTCGTTAGCTCCTCAGACTAGATCTCATTCATAGGTAAACTGTCTGCATAAAGTGCCCTCAGAGAGAAAGCAGTTTAAACACCATGCACATTATGAAACCTGGAAAGCTTTTCCTGAACTACGTTTTCATTGTGCTAGAAAATAAAAACTTTTCCAAATAACATGTATTTTAACATAATAAAAACAATAGTACGAACATTAAGCAGGATACCTCAATGGATTGATTTCCCTCTACCTCAATTACAATCTATTGTTTATCATTAAATTATATTAAAAGATAAAAAAACTATGTAGAAGAATACAGAGAACCTCTTTCTTGTCATTAACAAAAGGCTACTGCTCTCCGATTCAGAATATACTACTGAAAAACAAACAGCATGACCGACATATCAAAAACCTGTCCCATATGTCAGTAGTACTCATTCACAGAGTAGGTGAAGGCAAAATGGCTTCCTCCCATTACTAAAATAAAATATGGTCTTGCAAGAGCCAAATGTGCCTTTTTGCAAACCCAATTAAAATTCAATCCACTCTGATGGTTTCCTGCAGTTGCATACAGGCTAGGATGGCTACCTGGCCAAACATCAGCACCACTTTGCCAAATAAATGCATGAATGCAGACAAAATCTATTTAACTATCCTAATAGAATGTTATTTACCACTGAAAAATGTTTTTAGTTATACACTGCAAAATCATTTGTTAGCCAGCAGATGAGATAATATGTAAGCACATAGCTATCAAGCCTCAAATATTGGGACCACACCTCAAGTTCCCAAGTCCTGGTTTGAAAATCTCAACCATTCATGTGAAGTCTAGGTTGATTAAGAAAAAGAAGTAATGAATATAAACTTTTAACATTTTTGTAGAATCTTGTCATTTCTTTAATTAACCAATGTGTTTTTGTACACAAATAAAAGACATTGTCAATACAAATACTACGTACTATTTTTGACAGAAAGTCCCAGGCATTAAGGGTTTCGACCCTTGAGAGCTATGTAAATTGATGTAGAAAAAAGAGTTTCCTCGCAGCTGAATCATTGAATCACAGACAAATACTGTGTCCTTTGTCCCTCGTTGCTGACAAAAGCTGGTGAGAAACAATCTCTAAAGAATAATAAAGGGAATGGAGGCCACTTAATTTTCAAAGTGGAAAAAAAGACATTGCCTTAATGAGTGCAAAATTATAAACAGTGCCTCAATAACAAAAAGAATACAATGATGACAGAAAATAGCAAACGTGCATTTCAAGCACAAAGCTCTTCGTCAGAAAGCATCATTGGTATCCCACATGTTTGATGAAATCTATATAAACCAACTACTTTTTGTAGGCAAATAACATCTCATTCAGGACAATTTTGTTTAGTTACAAGCTAGTGAGTTCACAAACTAATACAGTAATCTGTCAGGCCACGAGATGGTGGGGAAAGGGTCACATTAACATACTACTTTATGTCATATGGAGGAGGTTACCACCTGGCATAAGCTTTTTCCTGCTTTCATGTGTTATTTGTAATCAAGAAATCAAGACATTTTTTAATTTTTAAAAAATTAAAATGCAAACTGAGGTTTACATCTAGCCCTGGTATGCTCTCTGCACTCCATGATGTGATCATGCTTCTGGCTGGCAACAGCATACAGTATGTTTTAAAGGTTCAATTTTTAAACATGCATAGATCTGAATTACTATTATTATTAAATGTGAATAGGAGTTACAGCCTTTCAAAAAGCCATGTTAATATCTTGCAAATGTCTCTTACTGCTTAAAAGCAGAGACTTAAACATTAAATGTACTTTGATTTTTACAGCATGAAAATAATAGCTTTAAGAAACGGCTTGTGAAATAAACCTGGGCCTGTATTATTTGGCTCAAGACATTTAAAGGCCTCAACTTCCCAAAGGGAAATTGGCTGGCCATACAGGCTAGCTGCTCTCAATCATCCTGTCACCTTTGGCATGTTATTTTATCTTGGAGGGAAGAGTATAATTCTGATTTTTGAACTCACATCTGTTCATCTAAAATGATATTTTACAGGGATTGAGATGCCACACTTGGAAGTTATCGGTTGCTTTTCAGCTTTCAATATAAAACAATCCAGTGCATTTACAGTTTCTGTAGCATCAGATCACCTACTTAATATGCTTTGCTTCTAAATGTAAATTCACAAGACATGGACTATACAGGTTCTGTACAAACAAGGACACTGACTGAAATATGACCCATTATATTGTTGTTTCAGCTGATGTGCTGCCGGAAACCAACACCCTATTTTAATGACACCAGTTCAACTACAATAAAGCAACATTTTAATTCACAATAAAGCAACGTCTTTACATATGCCTACTTCTACTATTTCCTCCTGCAAAATACATCTCTGTGTAAAACTTAACTTACTAAGGTCATGATAGTCTTCAAAATATCTACCCACCAGCCATTCTATGTTAAAAGCCTGATGTCAATTTAAATAAGTAGCTAGAATGAAGGAATAAATGTTAAGAGAGCAAGTTTATTACAGACAGATATGTGATTTGAGCAGTACAGTTGTGCTGTGATTAACGGTCCTGCCTCAAAGCTGTTTAGCCTTGGCTCCAATTCCTGCGCTGCTATCTGTATATTCTCCCTGTTTGCGTGACTTTCCACAGGGTGCTCCAGTTTCCTCCACAGTCCAAACACATGCAGGTAGGTTAATTGACTTCCATAAAACTGGCCCTGGTGTGAGTGTGAGCTTGTCCATGTATGTGCCCTGTGAAAGGATGGCATCCCGTCCACAGTGTATCCCGCCTTAGCCCACATTAGGCACCAGCTGTGCTTGATAAGTGGATTCGAAAATGGATGGATGTCTAATTTGGAAATCAATCATTAGTCAAAGCAAACTTTCATGCATACAAGAAACATCTCATACATCCTGAAGTACTGTACATCATAGATGCCATATGTGAAAATTCAAATAACACTAAAGCAAGCTAATCAACATTTTTTACTAAAAAAACAACTATTTTTAAGACATTCAATAGTCAGGTGTTAAGCACATAAAATGGTCTTTATGCAACAACCTTTTCCCTTGTTACTGTGGACTGACCAGAACACTTCTCCGATATCACAATGAATAAGGTTTAATGCAAGATTCTGACATCTTTCAGAAAAATTTGGATTTTCATTTCATTTTCTTTTCAGGTCTGACATTAATCACATCCAGTTTGATTAGGGCGAGCCAAAACATTTTTAAGAACTATGTCCAATTAATTATTTTTCTGCACAAAAAATGTCTTACCTTGTGCCATAGTCCACAACTACCCAGTCTTTACCAGTTCCTGTAATGGCATCATGGTGCTGAAAAAGGCCAAGATTTCTTCTGGCTTCAGTTAGTAGTTTGTAATTCTCAGATGGAAAATCTTTCAGTTTGCCAGACTTCTGAACACTAGCCAAAGCAAGAGAATTGAGAATCTCAGCAGCCCTGGGGAAAAAAGAATAATGTTAAAAAAATAGTTTTTATTGATGTATAGGATTTATTTTCTCACAGAAAAACACTACATTTTCTCACATTAAGTGATGTTCAGGTAGGCCACAGCACCCATTTTGTTCATTAGCCTTGATGAACTGTTATGTATTAGAAAGAGCCCACAAGAGTATGACCCCATTGATTAGGCAGTTATTAACACCCCTAATGATCACATTACAAATTGCATCATTAGATGGCAGGCTGCTTGATTGGTGTAAGGTTTTTCTGTCCCACTCTTGTTTTCAGTAACATTTCTAATGTTAGTTATTGTTTTTTTCATTTGTATTCTAATTTATACTGTAATACAATGATAGAAACCATGAGGATCAAAATTAAACCAAGATGAGCCACTCTGTTTTGCTCATGGTGACAGACCCTACAGTGTTGGCAAAGAAGTGTGTTGTTCAATTAACACTGAATTATAGTACAGTTATATAAAATAATCTGTATATATATACATTGTTATGGCTGGGGGAAGTCAACATCTGAATAGGAGCAGAGGTCTATATTGAGCTGTTGGTGGTCTGAGAGACAATAACCAAAAGGAATCTGCTGGCTCAGTTAATTACTTGGTAAATCATTAAGAGTCAAAACAGTCCAGCATAACATAAGATAAAAGACGGGTGGATGGAAACAGGAGGGAAAGAGATGAACAAAGAGAAAGACAAAAACAGAAAAAGAAGACAGTGAGGAAGAAGAGAAGCGTAATAGGTGATAGGCCTTGTTCAAATAAACCTTAAAGACCAGATTCAAGCTCAGCATTTGATCCTTGTTTAGGAGAGACTGTCATTCTGGTATTCTAAGAAATTGATTTCCTTTAGTACCCCTCACATTTTTAGAAACCCCAGACTAAAAATAATTTGCTCCTGGTTAGGGATGCATTTTTAGAATAGGGAGATTCCCATTCACTTTGGAGCATCTAGGTTTAGAGGAAGGGATAATTAGCTCTGGATTGTATTCAGTTTTTATTTAGGATGCAAGTTTAACTCTTGTTTGGCTTGTAAGACATTATATTAGATTTCTGGGACCTGGATTGGTAGTCTGGATTATTGGGTAGTCAAGATGTAGGCCTCTGAGAAGCCATGTTTGCAAATAGAGTAACTTGCATATTGTGTTGTTTCTTTTGGGCTATTATTTGTTTATCCTAGTTTGCCTTTCATTGTTTCATCAAAGTTGTGCCAGTGTAGGAAACACTCGGGTGTCTCTAACTATACCAAACACTTGGGTATATTCTTGGCATGTCTCTGACAATTTGGGGATTAGAATTATTTACTTTTATCACTAATTATACCACTGTGTATTCTAAATTTCTAAATTAGCCCCTATATTTGTAAGAATATATCACATTCAAATTTCAATAACCACTCCAAAGGAACAATGGCAAACATTCATGAATTTGTTTTCTCTTGTCAAGGTTACAGCAGAAAAAGAGCAATCTGACAATCTGAATGAGGCACTTCACTAATTTTGCTGTCTCTGTGTCTTGAAAATAAGCCTTTGGTCCATATGTTATAAATGTAGAAATTATAAATGTACAGTAGTTGAGGATCCTTTTAACCTAGTAGAGTGGTTTGGCAGACCTATGCACACAAAACTTGTTACAGTGTAATACAGTACAGCCAACATCACAAATAGTGGGAAATTGTGAGTCTTGGAGCCAGACCAGACTTGGTGTAAGTAACTTCCTTCTCTGCTATGAAGCCTTTATTGCCTGTCAGGACTTGAAATACGCTGGGCAAACGTTCCGAGGTCAAATTCTTCCAGCACGGGGCTACCTTTAAAGTGGAGACGACGGCACCGAATTTTTTTGGCGCGCCTTCTCTTTAAAGCCCTGGCCAAATATGAAGACAGTACGTACAGTTATAATTCAAACGGAATTAAAAACTACACATCCCAGTTACCATGGTGGTGCTTGTGATCATTGCGTTTAACCAACGAAACAGGGCGAAAAATCAGTCACATGACTTTGGGGCAGAGTTTCGAAAGCTTAACCTATCAGCAACGAAGCGAAATTTACACGATAGGCTACCTCAAACTGTCAGCTACATGACTGTGTATGTCGCTTAAGCCACTCCTATTTGGCATTTTAGTTATGGAGGCGAGAAGACGCCCCCCCCTCTCTGGGTGCCTGATTTGCCGCCATCTTTAACTGTTCCGTGTCCGAATCGCAGTAGCTACGTGTACGAAATAAAGTTCATCCCAGCTACAAAACATATATATTTTTGTGGTAAGAGGGAGCAAAACATCAGTATTTACTGCTATTAATTACTGTACGATTTATAGTTGAAATCTGAGCCTCAATATAAAGTTTAAATCTCGACAAAGCAATGTAGGAAATACAGAGAAAATAAATCCTTTCTGACATCTAAAATCGATCAAGGTCTCTAAAACGAACAAGAAAAAGAGGATTTTCGGAGGGCAATTACTATGTGTTTATATAGAATAAGTGATTTATGAGCAATCTAATTTCTTGTTCATTTAAAACAGTGAAATGTCAGCTGCAAAAGACTGCACCAGAAACAGCACTCTCTCTGCCTGTCATAGACGTTCAGGAAAGGGTGAATGAAGTCATGTCAAGTACAATAATTCGGTGATCAATAATAACAGTTGTAGGACAAGAAACAAAAGATAGTGAAAACTTAAGCTTTTTAAGGCTAAAACTCAAATTCATTCTACAAATTAAGGCAAATGAAAATTCAGGACGTTAAAGTGCTAGAGGTGTAAAAAATACAAAAATGCACATGAGCAAAAAGTTTTAGAAATGGAGCAGGTGTTGCTTTGAAATAAGCAAACAGAAAAAAAGCCATGACTATAGTCCAGAAGAGGGATGTAGGAACACTTACTTAGATATACAAAAAAATCACAAAAAGGTGTATGTTACAAAAGAACATGCAAACATGTTCATCATGTACATGAACATGTACATCAATTTCCCTTCACGATCAATAAAGTCTTATCTATAAACATGAAACAGAGTGAGGAATCAGAAAATTAGCATGCATAAAAAACAGCAATTCTGTCAGTGAGCCCTAAATGAATTAATAGCAACCATGGTTTCATGGAGGGCTTCTCAGATAGTTGGGCATTCAGGTAGATTGCCAGGTGAAAGGATTTGTAAACATATTTTGTTAAAGCAAGTCAGTTTTTTCCGCAACACATAAAATACATTTTTCCAAGAAAGTCTAGTCTTTGTCACTAATGAAACCACTAAATAAAGACATAAATATAGAAATCTTAAGATTTTTTGTATTCAATGTTGGTAGCAGGATGAACTGTCAGGTTGAGCTAAGTGTATATTTTGTCGCAGAGTTGCTGCAAGATGTTAACACTGATAAAAGGTATTTAGAAATAAGTTATTTTAAGAAGAATATTTTCAGAATAATTGCAAATCTAGCAGGATAGAGAAAGCACAGAAAACAGGCAGTTAGATTGATCAGATTAGTATGAAAAGTCATTTAGCAAAGGGAATGGGATGAGTGACAAACTAGTATACTTTAGATATTTTTTTCTGAACCAGGGAAAATCTGATCATGTTTCTCTATAACAATAATAAAAAACTTTATTTTATATATCACCTTTAAAAGTGGCATCTCAAAGCAATACAGTAGATGTAAAAACAGATAAAAGGACCACAGATTACAAAGTAAATACAGATGCAGCCATTCAAAGTGTGCGGTACAGACACGTACCGCAGGTAAGATGACACGGGGTACAGCGGTGCATGATTGGTTGACCGACAGGGGCGCTCGTGATCCGTTGGTCTGTCGTAGAAAGACTTACTGTAAACGTCTTTACTGTGCCCGTTGTAGATATTGAATTTTACCACTGAAGGGAAATCTAAGTAGCTGAGCATAAAAAGAATAGGAGCATACTGTAACGTGTGTGAACGCCATTAACGATATTAAGTTTGGAACGTAAACATACAGTATATAGCTGGTCTCGGTACTTTAAAGAAAAAAATACACACCAGTATTCCATTTCTCCCTAAATATTGTAAGCTTGGAAGTCTTTAACTAACGTGATACCGGAGTCAACAAGCATACTTTTAGAATTTGATTAAAAGGGAATATAATATGGAATCGCGTATCTCAAGAATTTAATAACGGTATGATTACATCCGTGTGCTGCGACAGGGCTGTGTAGGGCTGTTTCGCCTGCCTGTTCATGCGAGCTGTCTTGTAGCCTACTGGTCTAGGTGCGTGACTACCAACTGGCAGGTTGTGTGTTCAAATCCAGCTGGTACTGGACTTTTCATTTTTATTTATTTATTTTTTAATCGCGTAACATAAACATATTACCGTATGCAAACTGTACTGTATACAGTATGTATATGTATATTTAATGTCTTAACTGTGCCCATTTAATTGAATTTAAAAAAATTATTTAACACGAACATTAAGCTGTTTACATCTTCCGCCTGAGAACAGTCACCCGTTGCTACCCAACGCAGAATGGTGATTGGCTGACACCATCTGACACCCCTCTGATTGGAGAAAAAAGACGTGCTGGTTTCCTATACATACTGTACCAGGAAGAGGATTTCTTTCTATTCAAAACGTGTATTTTAAAAGTTTAAGAAGTAAAAACCTTACAGCGTACACAGATTTCTAAACTGATCAGGATCGTTATCTTTGTCTTATGCATAATAATGTTCACCGCTCTGTCCAGCAAATTAATAATAAACTTTATTTTATATAGCGTTTTAAACGAATAAGTAATTAGATTGCTCATAAACCTAATCACTAGCTTTTTCTTTTTATTTAGGCTCAGATTTCAACTATAGATCGTATTATTAATAACCATAATAACAACCAACCAACAAAAACAACCATATAAACATAATACCAACCAAAAACATAGATAACAACCACAATATAAAATCAAATATATCAAACCATTTTACTCTCGCAAAGTCCTCCAATTATCATAATCCCGCCCCTTATGCAAAACCAAACCTTCCTCCCATCCCAGTTTATCCTGTTTATCATAAACAAAATCCACCTCAATTTTCAACATAAAGCATTACACAAAATCAATACCTCAACACTCCATACTCAACAACGATAATTCACAAACAGCCAGAACATGTAACTACACATTCCCAAACAGACCTAATTTCCATAGCCCCGCCCCTTATGCAAAACCAACATCCCTCCCCTGTTCTCTCTCTCCCCTGGCGGGGGATAAATAAATAAACAAACGTTATATTAAATGTATTATATTTATTATATTTATAATAAAATAAATTTATTATTTATTAATACGGGATAAATAAATAAACAACGGGTTTAGAAATGAGTTATTTCAAGATGAAAAAGAAAACATACACGAAACATGGTTTCATTACGACCAGAATCGGTCTTGAGATATTTTTAACTTGATTTACAGTATTTGAGAGGTATGTCTTAACACCGATACTACAGTGCTTAAGTACTGCTCACGTATATGTTTCTAGGTTTATATTATGCATTTCATACGGTCAAATTACTTTTGAGCAACTAAGAAGAAGCGCGAAACGGTATGCGTTTTAGTTTCGTTTTGTGCTGGAACCCGTGGATTGATTAGACATATCAAGTACATACAAGTCATTTTTTAAATGTTGTAGTTCGTCTTGAAAAAATGTTACGAGTACATCATCTATCAACAATTACACAGGTTCTGTTTCCATATTGCGGATTTTGGTTAGGTATTATCAAATCCAGTGGCGCTGTGTTTTAGTTTACTGAGTCCCATGTCACATGGTCTGTGATTGAAACCTGTAAAACCGGTTTAATTCGTCACAGCCAGCACTCTTCAGGTGTGAGGGTCTTCTGCTCAGAATGAAACGCTAAAATGTTAGTGTATATTCTAATGGTAGTGGGGGCAGGGTGTGTGGGAACAGGTTTGGTTGAGATTGCATTGGAGATCTATGTTCTTCACACCTGAAACATTTTCTCTGAAAGCATTTTCTTCGCAGTTTAACCGATCTTGTTACAGCATGTTACAGTTTACTATTATTAACCATATTAATTTTAAGTACTTAATGTAAAATCTTGTAAAAATATATTTTCATTGTTCAAATATACATTAAGTCTGACTATCATATAATAAGTTAAATACAAAACTAAAGAAAAAATAGGGTTAAATATAATTCAAAATAGTTTGCTAACAATGTTAACTGTTTATGAATAATAAAATGTATTAACTAAGGAGTAGGATGGCACAGTTGTTAGTATGTTTTTTGTTTTGTTTCTTTTTCATAAATACAACAGTAGTACCTGATGTCTCAGTGGCTTTCAAAATTAAATTATGCATGCAAACCTGTGAACTAGAAAGATAACTAAGATATCCATCCATTATATTCCATAATATCCATGAAATATATGGCGCTGAAATACAGTATGTGTGACGCATAAAAGACACCAAGGGATTGGGTGAGCTCCCATCACAAAAAAAAAAAACTGCGAACCTGCACTACAGCGACTATAGTACAGTATGGAGACCAAGGCGTTTTACGGGAAGAGACGGGGTGCTTCTGCCGCCCCAGCTTCCAAAGAGCGAAGGGTAAGCAAATACAGCAGACTTCATCTGAAATACGTGATTACAGCGCATATTACAAGGTATTATTGCCGTTTTGAATTTTAAATTCAATTATAATTATTTCTTCATAGCCTGTTCTTCAAGAAAACACCGCACGGGCGAAACAATCTACCACCAGGACAGTAAAAAAGAAAGCGGTAAGACGGAAAAAAAGAAAAGTTTATTTTGACTTCTGTTCCGCGACTGATGAATACTACTGTGTGACTTTATTTCTTACATGAATTATGTTATTTTGCCACAGGCCGTGGGTCTCTGCTCTTGGCCACTGGCCAGGGTGCCAACCTGTAGAAGCAGCACCTGTATGGAGACATTTCGGCAGCAGCGGGAGCATTACGATGCATTACTGGGGAGGATTGGGAGGCTAGAGTTCCAGCAGTCAAACAGTTGAGCAGCTGTCTCCCGAAAAGTGCCTCTCCCCGCCGCGCAGGCTGCAATGCCTGGCGGAAGCTCTGCCCCCCGCAGAGCACACACCGCCTCAGGACACTCCATCCCGGCCTCTCAGTTCACCACCGCGCAGGAATCTGTTGATGCTGTCCCCGCCGGCTATCTCCCCCCAGGAAGCACAGCGGAATTCACAGATGCCAGTGGGACGAATAATTCTCCCAGATGTCCAACTGCTACCCATCACCCAGGAGATGGAGGGGGGGTTGTACTTGCAGTGCATCGGGATAGACGGGAAAGCAAGAGCCGACCGCTACGCCGCCCTCGTGTTTCGAAATCTTGTGACTTTTGAAATTTACTGGGGGTGGACCATGTCTGTAAATTTCGATGGGTCCAGAGGCAAAAGTGCCTTGCCTTGCAATCTCCGGGAAACCATTAGTACGATGGTGAATCGGAGATTCTCAACCCTTGCTGCGTACGACTGGAAAAGAATTCGTGATCGGATCAACGAAATGCTTCGTAGGAGGAGGCGGTCTTTTCCTCTTGTCTAACAGTCTGTCCACAAACAAAACATTCCTGTTAGACAAGAGGAATTGAAAAAAAAACAATTTTGTCAATGACCGGTGTGTGTGTCTCTCCCTGCTGGATGTCCCTCTCACAAACTGCTGAATGAATAAAATAATTTTATTGAAAACGAGTTTGCGATTGTCTGGTCTTTAAATTCTTGAGATACGTGATTCCATATTATATTCCCTTTTAATCAAATTCTAAAAGTATGCTTTTTGACTCCGGAATCGCGTTAGTTAAAGACTTCGATGCTTAAAATGTTTAGGGAGAAATTGAATACTGGTGTGTATGTTTTCTTTAAAGTACCGAGACCAGCCATATACTGTATGTTTAAGTTCCAAAATTAATATCGTTTATGGGCTTCACACGCGTTGCAGTATGCTCAGGCACTAAGTAAAAGGAGATGCTTCGTATTGCTTGACTAATTTTAAAAACTAAGTTAGAAATGCAGACGCTCCCTCGGTGTGCTGCTCTGGTGCGTCGGCTCCTACACAGTGCCTGTCTGCCGTAAGCGTTACAATATACATACCCAACACTGCTTGTACCCATCTGTCATGCAAATAAAACACCTTGAATTGAATTAAATTGAGGGGAGAAGGGGGTAATACTAAAGCCAGTACTGGCTCAATGGGCTTTGACGTGCTAATGCGTTGGTTTAACAGTCCGGGTGTGGCAGGCTTCCAATGTCAACTCGACTCGATTGGAAGACAATGAACGTATTTTAGCCCTAAATGAATTAATAGCAAACATGGTTTACATAAAATACATTTTTCCAAGAAAGTTTATAATAATACGATCTATAGTTGAAATCTGAGCCTACTTTAAAAATAAAGGAAAAGCATTTTCAGAGAGCAATCACGCTGTGTTTATGTAGAAAAAGCGATTAGGTTTATGAGCAATCTAATTACCTATTCGCTTAAAACGCTATATAAAATAAAGTTTATTTAGAGATGAATGATCAGTGTCGCAGTTTAAATAATGTGAGTCAGGAAACTAACACAGCGCCACCGGATTTAATAACGCAATAAAAACGCTATAAAATAATGTGACACAGTACAGCACAGTACAATAATACTGACCATGACTTTAGAAGCATAAATTACCTTACACTCAATTTAAACACAAGCTGTCTTTCTGTATGAACCTCTAAGCTGGTTCATACAGAAAATGTAGAAATGCATTAGCCTGATTATGATTAAAAAACACATAATTAAACACGCGTTTGCGATTTAAATCAGAACACGATTTAAATCAATATAAATGTTTATATTGTAACGCATACTGTCCAGCCTCCATTTCTCTATAAAAATTTACTGTTGCACACACACACACACACACACACAATAGAAGCAGGAACCGCTGTCAGAAGGGAAGATATGTTCAAAATATCGCAAATATCGATCATGTTGTGATATTTTGAAATATAAAAGTCAATTGATTGTCCATAATATCGCTTACCTATTTTTTCGAAGAAATGTTTGTTAAAATAAAAGTCCAGCACCAGGTGGATTCGAACACACAACCTGCCAGTTGGTAGTCACGCACCTAGACCAGTAGGCTACAAGACAGCTCGCATGATCAGGCAGGCGAAACAGCCCTACACAGCCCTGTCGCAGTACACGGATATAATCATACTGTTATTAAATTCTTGAGATACGCGATTCCATATTATATTCCCTTTTAATCAAATTCTAAAAGTATGCTTGTTGACTCCGGTATCACGTTAGTTAAAGACTTCGAAGCTTACAATGTTTAGGGAGAAATGGAATACCGGTGTGTATTTTTCCTTGTGATATTTTAAGCTCTAGTTGAATGATAGGTGTCGCATTTTAAATCATTTTCGTAGCTAGAAATTATGAAACGCCCTGTTAAAAGCAAGGAAGTTTTTATGCCCGTTGAAGTAAAACAAAATGCCTGACAAAGTATGGCTTGGACAGATTCCAAGTGCTTGTACAAATGTGCTAAAGAAATTATACTTTGAGTATACAGCTTGTCCAAAGTCATCCATTATTAATACTATTAGTAATATCTTCAGTAAAGGCTTTGATGCATAAATATTTCTGATAAAGGTAGGTTGTGTACTTTTGTCCAACTGAGCAATCTTGCTTTCATAAAATATACCAACATTTTAATGACTGATGATTAACATGCTGTAATACACAGTTCAAAATTAAAGGCTCAAATGCTGTACATGAGAGGTTAAGCTCCCCCTGGCGGTTTTACAAGGCGACGCCGGATAGTTAGTCACGTGACACACGTGAACTGCGTGATACCGCGACACGCCCACCGGGGTATGCCGCGAAATACCTCACCCATTTTGAATGGCTGCATCTGTACATATAAGAAAGACAAGCAGTTAGAGGTGCTACCAAAATTAGAAAATGAAGCAGATACAGACACTAAGTCTTCTGAAAAGAAAGGTTCTGAGGTTAGATTTAAATGCACTCAGGGTACGTGACTGATATCACTGGGAATACAAATTGAGAGCTCTAGGGTGCAGCTAGAGAAGACCCTGTCACCCACAGAATGTAGATGTTCTTGAGGACAGCTAGAAGACCAGAGTCAGACGGACAAAGGTGGGGAGTAGACAGATAATAAGCCATATACTGTAGGTACTGAATGAGGATAAGGATTTTGAAGTTGACTCGAAACCTGATAGGTAACCAGTGCAAGGACTTGAAAACAGGTGAAATGCATCCCTGATAGGATTCTCGCTGTCATATTCTGAACATATTGAAGATTGCTCAGTGTGGATTTAATTTCCCCAGTGAACAGGATGTGCATTTATTAATTCTAGAAAAAAAAGCCTTTCCTGATTTCTCTAGTTCTTAGTTTCTCTAGTTCCCTTTAAAATAAACTATTATTCCACAATGCAGAGTATTACATGGCCAGTATTTACACATGATATTTGTGATTTAAAGAAATTAACACAAGCAGCTTTTGGAGTTTTAAGTGTTGGCTGAGTTATTGCAGGATAACAGACTAGAGATGTTGGTAAGAAGAAGATAATTTGGGGAAAGCTGAGGAATACACTGATAACAAGAACACTTCCTAATGGGGTTAGGCATACTTTTGATGAAGATGATGAAGTTAACAGACTGTATGTTTACATAGATACTGAAATGAGGATTCTATTTTAGATTTTGTGTAGTTGCTGGCATTGAACTGTGTGTTGGATGCACATGAATTGAAGGAATGGGCAAACATAGCTGATGAGGATCCACAGAGCCAGCATATTAAGATGTTTATAATTAGAGGCAATTTGTTTAAATAACTAGGTATGGATACTGATGGGCAAGAGAGGTGGAAAGGCTGTTTCCTTAAGCCAGCACTATAAAATATTTTATTCTCAGTGAGATGCTGCCATTTCATAGTGGGTTTCTAACACTGTGTATAAGTTCCATCCACACAGTGCCTTTACTTCCATCCATTTCTAATCTCTTTATCCAGTACAGAAGATTTGGAGCCTATCCCAGTAAGCAACGGACACAAGGCAGAATACACCCTGGACATAGCGCCAGTCCATTACAGGACAGACAGACACAAACACACACACACCAGGGCCAGTTTTCCCATAAACCAATTAACTTACCAGTATGTTTTGGAGTGCGAGAGGGAGTCATATCACACATATGGAGAAAAACCATGTAACCCAGAGAGAACATGCAAACCCCACACACACAGGATGGCAGGAATTGAACCTAGGACCCCAGTGCTCCAAGATAGCAATGCTAACCACTTCGCCACCATTATAAATGGATGGATATCTTAGTTATCTTTCTAGTTCACAGGTTTGCATGCATAATTTAATTTTGAAAGCCACTGAGACATCAGGTACTACTGTTGTATTTATGAAAAAGAAACAAAACAAAAAGCATACTAACAACTGTGCCATCCTACTCCTTAGTTAATACATTTTATTATTCATAAACAGTTAACATTGTTAGCAAAATATTTTGAATTATATTTAACCCTATTTTTTCTTTAGTTTTGTATTTAACTTATTATATGATAGTCAGACTTAATGTATATTTGAACAATGAAAATATATTTTTACAAGATGCGGGGGAAAGTGCAACAACTTATTACAGTGCTAAATTTAATATTATTGATTGCTAATAGTTTATGCTAACACCTAACTTTCTTAATTAGATGTATTTAAAACAGTGAACTAAGTGTAACATACCATCCAGAAATACAATTGAGAATAGTTTTGTGGTGTTTGTATGGATGAAACGTTTCTAAAATGTATAACGTAACAAAATTAAAGACAATTAAAATCTGTAATCTTTCCACTTGTAATGTCATTAGACAGAACAACAAGTTTCTGCTTTGTCTAAGGATGGTATCAAAAAGTAGTCTAAGTGGTGAGAAAGCTGTGCTTAATGATAATTAAGTGACTTAAAAGTAAAAAGAGATCCTTCTTATTGCTTTATTAATTTTAAAAACTAAGTTATAAATGCAGAGGTGATTGCTGCCATAAGTGCTCCAGGCAGCAGAACGTTCGTTCTGTACTGCTGAGCTCCGCGCCTCCTCCCTCTCTCGGTGCCGCGCCCCTCTCTGACGGAGCGCAGTGGGCGGTATGCTATTTTCAGAGCCTCTGATTGGGAAAAAAAGACCTGCTGATCAGTTTCACACAACAGGAAGAGAAAAGTGTGATTTTTTCTCTTCGAAACGTGTGTTGTCTTTATGAAATTCGTGTATTTTAAACATTTAATTAAGAAGTAAAAACCTTACAGCGTACACAAAGATTCTGAGCTGATCACGAGGAAGAAATATCACCCATTTTTCGCGCATAAAAAGTGGTTTTTACCTCTCGAAACCTGTTTTTATAGGTTTTAAAGTCGTGCAATGTCTAAGTTAAGGAGGAACACATCATTATATCTCATTTTATATTTCTTTTAAAACAATTTTAAAAATCGTTTGCCCAGCCTACTTGAAAGTTCCAGCAGTAGAAGAAGGCTACAAATTTTTCATCTGGGTTTTTGGCCTGGCCTGGCTGTGAAATCCTGCTGCCTGTAAATACTGTACAGCAATGAGAACTGTTTTGAGTTATTTCTCTATTTTCTAGGAAACATTCTTACAATACCTGTTTTTGCCTCGACAGAAGTGCTGTGCTTCTTCTCCCTTCTAACCTCAACCTTCAAGGAAAATTCACCTTGTGTTTCCTTCTTAAACAATGGAAAAGTTAACCCACTTCTTTTTTAATCCCTTTCCTTTCCTCTTGTCTAGCTGTAACTCTTAACTAGTCACATTATTATACTACACTATACTAAAGCATGGAATAAACCTATTACTTGTTCCTTTGCAGCCTACGCATGCTGACACAGCTACCCACCTGGACTACTACACCCTACACCTGCTGCGACCCACTATGTCTTCCTCCAAATCTTTTTCTAGATCTCTTCGTCATACCTTTTCTTCCTCCCTGGGCCACTTGCGCTCCTCCTCTCTCCCAGCCTTGGTTCTCCCACTACATTACCTTTTCTTACTGCCTTGTCTTTCCCACACCTGAAGAAGGATCCACGGCTGAAATGTTGGGTTTTCTTTCTTCTTTTTTTCAGCATGGAATAAACCTATTACCTGTTCCTTTGCAGCCTACGCATGCTGACGCAACTACCCACCTGAACTACTACATTATTACTAGCCTTTTAAATATTAAGACCTGTGTAATTAACCTTTTTATAGAGAGAGTGACAATTCAGCACACAGCCAAAGCAGATCTTACTCCCTCCCCTTGGTCTTGTGCAAATACCTGCACCTTCTATCTGCCTCCCCCCTCCCCCCCCACTGCCAAAGTATCAGAGATGGCTGTGAGACACGGTGGCACTGCTACATGAACTCCATTATTCAGAAACATATTATTTATGTGTATATATATTATGTGTTTTTCCTGATAGTTATTTCATAACAATGACTATTCTGTGCAACTACGACTACCATAAGCTTATGCCTTTAAAGTTGTTCTCTCACAATCAGCAGTATCCAGGGCAGTTGTTGAAAAGTACCCAACACTGAAATGTCTTTAGCTAAGCTTTTTAAATAATTTCCAGAGATATGAGTTTTTCAATGTCATACTGTATGTCCTATATATGATATAAAAATAGACATTGCTTATAACAGTTGACACTTTGATTCTTCCCTTCATCAGGTTAATATCCAGAGTCAAAGAAGAGCATAAGTGCCTAAGCTGTCACATAAAACAAGGGACCCAAACACATCACTGTGTGAACAGACTTTACTTTAACTATTTATAAAGGTACAGCAGTTTTAAAGTCAAGTCTTGATCTCAAGCTGTAAAATATGAAAAGAATGTTAAATTATTTGTAGGGTGACTGCTTCTCAATTGTTATTACACTTGAAAATGTGATGAGTTCATGGTATATCAAGATCTGACAATAACACTCCTTGTCCTGATCTAATACAAAGTGTTCATTGCTGTGAAATCTCAAAGGTAATAAGTGGCAGGGCCAACAAACATTGCAGCAATAACTCTAGATCTACAAAAGACACCAGGAATAATTTCTAAGGGACACATTTATTTATTTTCAAACAACTTTGATTCCCAATTTGAGAGGCTTCATAAAAAGTGAATTGTTGAGCATGCTTTAGAAAGGTCAGCTTGTTTTCTAAATCAGTATTATCATTTTTATTAAGATGAGATGTATACAATTGTCAAGCATATTCAGTACAAAAATGGTATTCTTTAATAAAGACCTTGAGTGCATCCATTAGAATATGTGAGAGTATGATTTATACCTAACTGAAAAAAAAATAAGGGATTACATACATTCTATTTATCTACCACACCCAGATGAGACCACAATTTATCAATGCTGTAGATGCCAGAGACTGCATATTTGTCACCTTACTTTTCAATCTTTCAAATACCTGATTCACGACAGCATTCATTCCTGCATCCACAATTGGTAAATTTCTGTATGAAGATAGCCATGAAGTTAAAAAATCTTGTTGAACGGTTTTAGTAGCATAGACAAACAAAAGCAATTTGTTTGCCTACAAAAATATTAGCTTTGCAAAGTTTTCCAATATTCCTCCCTACTTCATCAGCTCCTGATACCAATATAGAAATTCAAAAAATTATCTGCAATACAATTAAATTGCCCGTTGTTTTTGTTTCTATGTAGAAGATGAAGCAGCTACATAATAAGGTTTATTACCAAAACCACAGACATTGTTTTAAACAATTTAAGACTCTATCATGGCAATAACTTCACAGAATGAACAGCTATAATGTTTACTAGGAGGATTTAGCCTGCATATTCCAGGAAAAAATAGAAACAAAATGAAATGTTAAATAGCATTACATAATATGGTGTTTAATGAATAAAACATACTGACTATAAAAACTATAAAAAACATACTGACAATAAAAACTATGACTGTATTTCGTTCCACTGTATACTTGTATATGGCTGGAATGACAAATAAACAAAGTTGGACTTGAACTAAAAATAGCTAACTAAATGAGAGAATGGAAAGACAAAATAACTCCCATTCCAAACAAGAACAGAAAGACTTCTCACTAAATCAAGAATAGGGATCCTAACTGAAAATCTTTCTCATCCCAAGCCATGTCACAAAGTCAAAAGATACATAAAGTTACAAAACTTCAAAGGAATGAAAAAAACAATTTTAATAGGATAAATTGTATAAATTAACTGTAAATGGCCTTAATAAATGATTATCAGGAAGAATAATAGCACAAAAAATAGAAAAATATTCTGGACACAAAAGGAATTATGAGCATGCCTTTTAAAATATTCATTTAAATTTGTGTCTGAAGATAAACAAGAAGCTCAGAAAAAACAGCATAATCACAGTTCCTAATGAGATTTAATTACAAAACCACTGTTTTCTGACACTATGCAACTAAAAGTGGCACAACAATAACTACTCACAAATGTGAATTTACTCACATACACATTCTCAACAAGGGAAAGCTGCAGAGAATATTGGAATCCTTGGGGAAAAAAAGATTTTACCAAATGAAATAAGCCCTTTACACCTTTTGAACTCTTCCTTTTCCTGTGCCAAGAAAAGGATGAACTTGCATGCAGATCCTTGAGCAGAGCATAAGGGTCTGGATTGCCCGTTGTCTTCCAAACTAAATTTTTTGATCGATAAAATGAACAAGCTTGAAAAAAAAACACTTGGCGCTTTTTTGCGGCCTCTGAAAAAGCATTCTCCATAGAACCAGCTTTGTTTCTTCTGGCAAACTGACAATGGGAATGCTGTTCCAATAAGAGTGGCCTTCAATCTTGCCAACCATGCATTTTAGATTCTCCACCTTTCCTCCGTGAGTGCTCATTACGTTCTGATCCCTTCAGTCACCTGAGACCACATCCAGTCTCAATTACTGAAAGTCTAGCAACCAAGCTTTAAATTTGCTGCAATCCATGAGCTCACTGCCTCTCAGTTTTAACACACAGCACCCTTGTGAGGCAGATCAGCTATTTTGGTTAGTTCAGGAGTATCAGACTTTTTTAGACAGTCTTATTTCTAGTCCTCAACATTTCATATGGCTCAGCAACAAAAATGTAAAATATAAATATAATACAAGAAACACAGGAGGGCAAACAGCAGGAGCTCTAACCATCAGAGCCATGTTGTCATCAGAATTAGTGTATGGGTGAACTGCTGTATATGTTTACTTTTTGGATCCTGTCTGCTTTGTCATTCTTTGTGAAGGGTCCCTGTGATGCCCTTAAGCTCAAATGTACATATGATGTATTGCAATCTCTACTTCAAAGTTTTCTTTTGCGTCAGTAAATTTATGAAAGACCACAGAAGCAGCATTTAAAATGGAAATGGAACGAATCTCACCTACAGGTATGTCAAGAATAGGCATGTACAGCAAGAACCAAGGATAAGTACAAGAACTACTCTTTAACTACCATACTGTTTTTTTAATTATAACCTTTTCAGACCACGCAATGTACACAGCGTTCTTATCTGAGGTTCTCTTAACTATTCACTATCCACAGCCCCTGTCTTTGATGGGCTACAACTAAAAGCCTCTTTATCATCTGTAACACACAGCTGCAGTCATTCATGACTCCTTTGGCTATCTTAAGACCAACCAAAAGGCATCACGCTTGTCCACCACTCTCTAGTAATGCTTTTTTTTTTGCACAAAGCCCCCATACCACTTACATGGGTGAAAAAGGAAGACAAATGGACGATATGTGTTCAGTTCCAGACATTGCAATACATACTAGGCACTTTTGTCGAACAACATGTTACTGTATCACCTGAAAATAATTTCCAAGAGTACACATACACATGGTGCCGCTGGTCACTTCAGGATCAATCAGAGACTGGCTGACCAATCTCATTTCAAAGAACATCACAGCAGTAAGGATCAAAGTCTGTTCAAGGCCAACAGTCTGTAATTTTACATTAAATCATGATTACACTGATCTGTTTGTGTGCCTCTCTCAGGCAGTCAGAAAGACTCCTATGCAAGACAGACATCAGAGGCCAAAAATACTATACTGGGGTCACACATTCCCTCAGAATTTATCGATTAGTTCAGTGGTCCCCAACCTTTTTTGTCTTATGTACCCCCAAAGCCCTTTCAATATGGCTCAAGTACACACTCAATCCACACAAAACCAATCTAATCCTAAATGTGTGCATTTAACATATTAAAATGGTTATTATTAAACATTATTATAATATTATCAAACTGGATATTATTATAATGATTCACTTTCAATCAAAAGACCAATTATTGATACTGTTGGTGAAAAAACAGAGTCAGACTCACCAAGTAGATTCATCTCCCTTTAATGAGACACCTGAGCCTCTTTGTCTTTCAAAAGTTTTGAGTTCTGGGGAAGTGTGACTGTAATCACACTTCTACAAACTGAGTCTGTTCTTCTGCATGGTTTTGATTTGGGTCAAAGCTGAGAAGACTACTTCACACAAGTAGGTAGATCCTAAGGGTAAAAGTTCATATTTCTCAGGGTGTTCCTTTCCCACAACACACCAGAACACACCTGTGTCAGATTCTTGTCTGCATGTTTCATCTTCAGCCCACGGTCTGAGGACACATCCATCAGATGTTTGTTGAAAAAACTGTCCATCACTTGAAAAATGTCCTCACCGGTAGTCTTCCCCGTAAGCTTCGTGCAAAACAAAATATGCTAATTTATGTCAGATTCTTTTTTGTAACGCATAAAGGCAATCAGCTGTGGCTCCCCGCTAATATCTGTTGATTTATCCAACTGCAACGTGAACTGCCCTGCTTGTTTCAGTTTATCCACCATTTGGCCAACACTTTTGAGGGACGTCATCAATCCAATGGCAGACTGTATTATTTAATAATGGAATTGTTTTGATTGCATCGGCTGCTTTCTTAACCATCGTTTCTGCCAAAATTATGGCTGCGGGGAGAATGAGTTCCTCAACAATGGCATGAGGCTTCTTTGACTTTGACTTTGAAGTAGCAACACAACAATAGAAGCCTCCAATGCTTTGGCTGACACGCTTGTGGCTTTCTTCAGTTGGCTTTGACTTGACTTGAATTTAGACAATTTTTGATGGAAAAATGCATCAGTCTTACCAACTTAGGAGGGATGTTTGGTGCTCAGGTGCTGCTGATAGATGGGCTGGCTTCATGGAACTGCTCGTTAGCACTTCACCGCAGAAAAAACACAGTGGCTGCAGTGGGTTCGTGACCATTCATGTAAAGCCAGACAAAACATACTGATCTTGATCATAAGAAGTGGTGTTACAACTGACAGGCAGGTGAGAAACTAGATGAGGCACGTGCCATGCAATAACACAGGAATCACTGGACTAGTTAGTCCCTTTGCATATTTTTTCAATTTGAATACTGCTGCCTCTCTCACTTCCCTATGAATTCTGTCTCTCCAGGGTATGTCCTGTCAACATGGAACTTCCTTGGTAATATGCTTGGAGAGGGTCACATCTGCTCCTCCACTAGTAATTTTATTTGCTATGTACAGTTTTTTTAACTTTAATTATCAGTGTTTTTTTTAGACTGATCTTGTGTTCAAATTAAATGTATTTTTAAATTTTGCATGATTGTTACTTTTTACACAACATTGAAGTTATGTGGTATGTTTACAAGTTAGATTGTTTGTTGTGTCTCCTATAGGGTACAGTTTGGAATCTGCAGCCCTGGGTGGCCCTGTTACTGTTGCCAGAGCCCCTACAATTGCTAGCCTGGATTCAGCTTTGTAATTTTGGCTGCACAGCACTGTGATTTGCTGTTTCTACTTTGACTGTGGACTTAACACAGGATTCCTGGTCTCTGACAGCTGTTCATCAACCTCTTATGGGCGGTGTCTGCTGGATATCTCCTTTTTAGTGAAGATGATTTCAGGGACAAATGAACTAGTGATTGTCTGAAGAACCCTGTTTAGCTCTGAAAAATGGCAGTGTGGTTTAACACTATTCTGTTTAAAATAGTATAAATCTCTAGATTCTAAGAAATAATGGACTTACTGTGTCAACAATTAACTTGAATTGGACATGATTTCTTAAACACCAGTCTTTTATAGAAAGCATCAGTTTTTGGTCTGATTACATTTTCTACCACACAGATGAATGGTGGCTGAGCAGTAGACATTTTTTGAGACAACACTTTCACAAAATGAATTGAAGTGTGTTTGGAAAGACAGTGAGTGAATTACTGATCTGACATTTTTGACAGACATAACCACACATCTGAGTGACCTTACCCTGAAGCTGCAGGGGAGAGACAAACATATTTGGGAGGTGTATGAGATGTCTGTAAATTTGAAAGGAACCTTGGCCATTTCTTAAGTCAACACAAGAAAGGCCAACTGAAGCACTTTGCTTCAAGTCAGGAAACCTGTGCTAGTTAGACCTACAGTACAACTAGGTCCGTCATACAAGTGCATTCAAACATTTAAAACAGGTGTTTAGCAGTAGATTTGTGCAGTTACAGAATGAAAATGCTGCATTCAGACTGTCATTCAAGTTCCAAGTTTCTGATTTTGTGCAAATACTATGGTCTGATTCAAGTAAACAGACAAGTCAGGAAACCTGTGCTAGTTAGACCTACAGTACAACTAGGTCCGTCATACAAGTGCATTCAAACATTTAAAACAGGTGTTTAGCAGTAGATTTGTGCAGTTACAGAATGAAAATGCTGCATTCAGACTGTCATTCAAGTTCCAAGTTTCTGATTTTGTGCAAATACTATGGTCTGATTCAAGTAAACAGACAAGAGACCCACTTAAAATTTTACCAGTCATTGGACTATAAGCAGTTTCCCAGTGTCTGTAAAGAAGCCTTAAAATTACTTTATATCTTGAAAGCAACTACATACGGTACATGGGGAAGTATTTTCTCTGATAAAGCTGAACAAGTCTCTCCTGGAAACGAGACAGACTGATGTCCTACAAGCAGTGCTCATTGTTGTTATCACCTCACTGGAGCCCAACACCCAGCAGTGGGCATCGGGGAAGTGCGGCAGAAACTCCCACTGACCAAATTAAAATACATTTATTTTATTTATAACATTATTATTTTATATTATTCCCCTCCAAGGGAAAGAATTATTAATGTAGGTACACACTCATAATTTGAGGCCTGTACAGCTATAGCTTTCTGTAAATGCTATGCGTGACTGCAAGGATAGGTAGATCCAGAAAGGGAACTGCAGTCATTTACCAGCCCGAGGCCCTTTATCTGTTTTATCCAAAACTGGCCCTCAGGAAAAATGATTTGTGCACCCCTGGTCTAGAGCATATGGTAATATCTAAACTGGATTTCAATTTTCATAAAAAGTTCATTTTTCTAAACCCTTTCAGCCACATTTTATAGAATTTCATTCTACTGTGACAGGTCTGGTGTAGGTGAGTAATGATCCTATGGATCTATGGATGAATGGTCCTAATACCATCAGACATAGTTGTATTATCCTTGTTTTGTTGGACCTTAGCGGTACAGACATTGTTAACCATACGATCCTCCTAAACTGATTATTTTATATAGAGGTTCTCTCTGGGTTTGATTTTGGTTGGTTTGGTTCCTATCATGCTTGTAAGTGATTCAATCAATTTTGCCAGATCACAAGATGTCCACTCTTATACTCTTATCCGTCAGTGCCAGATTTCTCAGATTTATTCGCGGACTAAGTCTAACATTGATTGAAGCATCTATATTGTTATAACCTGTTTATCAGATATTCAAACTGGATGCAGTAAACATTTTTACAGCTTAAGTTAGAAGACAGTGGTTGTAATTTTGGGATGTCCACACAAACTGTATAACATTAATAACTTTAGCTTGGTCGTCAGTGATTTGGAGATTTGATCATCTAACTTAGGTTATTCAGGTTGAGAAGAACGCCAATATTTTTCACTGTCTTTTTCCAGTCAGATGCTGACTTATCATGTTCTTATCATGCTTTATCAAGACTAGTGAATGCACTACTTGTGTGTGCAATAAACGTCATAGGCTTCAGCATGTTAAAAAAATCATTTAAACTTTTAAGCAGATTAAATCCTTAAAATCATATCACTCATGTACTTCACATGACCTCTAAAATCCTAAATCTAGATCTGACTCCCAGCTACCTCAAAGACTTACTGAGCTGTACTTTAAACAAGTAGTTTAAAAAAATTTGGATTAACAAATTCTTTACATATAATATTACATGACATTTTATCATTATTATTGCCATCATGATATTTCAGCTATCCATTGCTGTTTCTTTCTATTGCAATTATAAAATGCTTTGGGTTGTATTGACATGAAAGACAGTATATAAGTCAGACTTATTATTAACCTTGTTACAGTTCAATTGCCTTTGGTGGATAATTAACATTCTCACCTTTTAATTCTTTTGCCTTTTCTTTTCCAACCATTATCCCTCTCCTCTTTGTATGACAGGAGGTCTCAATAGGTAAAATGATCTGTAGAGGTATTAACCTCAATTTGTTCTTTTGCACAGAAAGGTAATAAATTAAAAATAAAATATATTTTAAAATCAAGTACAAGGCAAATACACAACAGTCTAGTTCATTGTGTGCTGATTTTTACAATATCTATACAATTTTGATTTTCAATCTGATTGGTAAAATCACTGGTATGTGAACAAAAAACATTCAAGATATAAGATAAAACATTTTGAGAAACCTTTTACCCTAGTGCTTGAGGTGCCCTGTAATTCAGGACATTGAAAACATAAATGATTCATCTTGTAAATATTATTTTACTACATACTTTTTTATTTTGTATAGTTATCATGAAATGTACTATATTTCCAAAATAAAAGGAAAACTTAATTACTTATATAATTATAATATAAGGTTTAACTAATGATGGGACATAACTATATATAACATTGGACTTTTTTATTTTATATTGAAAAACTGCCTGCCTGATGTGCCAGGAAGAATCCTTGTTGCTTTAACTCAGATGAACAGCACATCAAACCAAACTGCCTTTTAATATACAGAGACACTGTAACATATGGTATGTCAATGTCTGGTATTGCCTTTTTTAGAAACAGTCTTCCTTTCATAATAAGCTCATCCGCCATCCAATATGTACAGTACTACTGTTATCTAGTAACTGTAAAATGGTTCGCCTAAAAAAAATCGTCTCATAATCTGATTCATCCTAACACTATTGCAGACAGTGAAGGAAAATGGTCAATTTAGCCAGGACATGGATACCGAGAAGGACATTCATTCTCTTGAGTGGCTTTTTCAGAGTGAAGCAGAGTTGCATGAATCAAGTTCTGTTAGACGATGCAATTTAGAGAAAGAACCTATAATCTAAACTAGTCTGTAAAGGCATGTTTAGTTACTATTGGCATGATGCAGGTAGCCTTCTCTGTGAGGCAATTTGCTTAGCAAATGACATGTCCAGCAGATTAGAGAAACCAGAAAAACTGCCAATGAGAGACAGGCCACATCCTGGAATACAGAAGGTCAGGACTATTACATTCATCTGTGTAATTGTTTTCAGGCTATTAAAAAAGGAATAAAATAACTCCCATATCACCAGAATGATTGTAGCACACTGTCTGCATGAGAATAATTTGTATGCTCAGAGGCTATTCAGGGGCAACATATTGACAGTTGAGGGACAAAACCACCTTCTGTGTACCAGAGAACATCTGAGGTGGAAGAGACAGTGATGGACTCCCTATCTTCATTTTTCAACAATGATTATCATTTTGCCCTTGACAGACCTGAGGGAAGACGACAGGCATGGAGATTTGTAATGCGCAGTATGCTGTTTGTTGTGTTATTCAATCCAACCAGTGGGGTGGTGAAAGTGTGACAATGTGGAGAGCAATCTCATATAATACAAGGAAAGGTTTGGTGTGTACTTAAAGCAACTATATGCAGAAATACATTGATGAAGTCCTTGAGTCAATGTTTATTTTAATCCTGCAAGCAAGTTTTCTTTCTTGCAAGTCAGTCAGCTAGTTAGAAAACTGCTGTATTTCTAGCAGGAAAACAGAAGACCACTTTATAATTTTAGGATTAGTTTTCACTATTTCATACAATGTTGGGATTGGGCCCAACAGGCCAGGACAGGACAGTGCGGCAGGGCCAGTTCACAAGGCAAAGGAAGACAACTGCAAATGGACAACTTTCATCACATGGCTCCAGCTACACTGGAAGAAGTGCAGAACATCACACTGCAGTCTGTCCAGAAGCTAATGAGGAATATGTGTAGTCCATATAAAGCCTGCCAGGATTGTACCAGTGTTCAGATAATTCATACTGAATCCTACCCTTTGACACTAATTCCTGCATTTTTGTCACCATTTTATGTGATTTTGTTTGGTGTATACATTTAAAATATTTGATTAACTAGACCTGAACACTGTGAGCATCTTTACACCTATAGTAAGCGACCAAGCCATATAAATGGTGCATTTTAAGTACTGTATGTGGGTACTGTTTTATAAGAGAATTATAAAAATAACAGATTAACCTCTTTAGTCTTTACTGCTCTTCTTTCTAAAAATCTTAGGATTTCTTCTTTAGTCAGAACATATTTTAGTGACTCTACAATAGCATTTCAATCTACAGTAAGCATCTTTATTTTGAAGATCAATACTGAAAAAATACTGCAAATGACAATATTTATTATATTTTTGTGAAGGAATCTCCACTTTATTTGGAGTATAATTAAAATTAATGACTGTATAAATGTTTCATTTATCCCCTACAGTCCCTTAACTGCCTGGAAGGAAGTATAACTCCATGGAAACTGTTCATGTTAATCCTTACTAACAACATTTCACCATGCATTGGCTCAAACTCTCATTTTAAAACTACACTCCACAGACAGCAACTGAATTCTTATTAAGACTGTATTTTATTATCTACATTTTTTTTAGTAACACTAATTCTGAGAAAAGTTGCAGCTATAGATTTTAGTGTCCCATATTTTATTGCCAGAGACATTTTCATTTAAAATTCCGATGTAGCAAATGTTCTATTTACCTTTTATTTAATCCACCTTTCATTCATATCAGTATAGCTATCAGGCCAAATAGAGTGCCTCTGCGTATCTACTCTATATGCAAATGGTTTGTGTAAGTGTATATTTGGAATTTATAGAGGGCATTCTGGTCATTTTATACTTATCCTGATTGACTTATACTGAAGCAGGCTTTGAGGAGGTCTTGCAATAAACAAGACTGCAACTGCAAGCCAGGAACACCACTTACATAATCAACTGTGTTGCCCCAATAAAGACAACAAGCGCGAAAAAAAACTGTAAACAATTAGCACAATTTACCAGGAAACATGTTTGAGTGACATTCCAGTCTCAGACAAAATTAAACTTATTAATAGTTAACATTTTTTAGTGTACAAAGACACTAAAATAACTAAGCCTTACATAGTATAACGTTTGCTTTTTCATTGAAGAATGTTTAAGTCAGTATGGTGATAATGCTTTATAGAGTCTTTAACAGAGAAGAAAATAAAACAATCAAAAATGTATTTTTATGTTCAATAGTAAGGACAAAGATAAAAATCACAGCTTAACGATAAGCCATCTGAAGATATGTAGTATTTAAAGAACAGTTTCAGTTACTATTATTTATGGGTTGGAAGGCTCTAGATTAAGAATACTAAATATTGTAAAAAAATGCCCATGATACTTTATTTGTAATTCACAGCAAAAGGATAACTTTCAAAGACCTTAAGCACTGCATTTGTTGCAGCTGAAATCCCATAGTTGTATTAACTCCACGGGGACACAAAAGTGTTTTATACGTAGACTTTAATGGCATGCATTTCAAATCCACATTGAGAATAAATGCTAGGCTTTAGTCACACAGCTGGGATGTGACTGTCATGCAAACAACTCTGAAAAGCTATTGGTAAGGAATTCTATTGACGATCTGAAGAGACTTCTTCTTCAATTCAAAATGAGCAGCACTTCATATTCTACAAAAAATATACTTTTGTAGGTTTAAAAAAAGCCCATAAAAAATAAAGTACATATTGTTGGTTTGCCAAGCACTTCATTCCCATTGATGAGACTAAAAGTGAATTTTAAATATTAAAGCTGAGATTGCTTATATTTTCAGGAGAGCAAAAAATACATGTCAAAATATACAGGATTATATTATTACTACTCCTGTAACCCTAAAACACAATTATGTGATATTGTAGCTTGGGTATTTTGTATATTATTGTGCATAAAGGCATAGCTACTGGATTTTCAGCATTTGCAGACTAAAGCATACATTTTTTTGTTACTCATAAAAAAAGAGATCTCTGCTTTCATTTTTAGCACCCATTCCATACATCTTTCATTAAGCTATGATTGTTTAACACTGAGAACAATTTAGAAATCAGTGCATGTCTGCTTGACTGATTACCAACAAGTTTCTCTCAAGGTTCTCACAAGAATTAACTGCTTCTATTCCTGCATTGTGAACACCAAGATTTAATTCATGACTCGTGACCTTGCATCAAAGAAACGGTACACTTTTGAAACGTATTTGTGCGATGGCATTCAATAATATTTAAATACACTGTGATGCTGAGCTCTTGATTGCTTTTCCAGGATATCAGTGGAAAATAAAACTAACAAATAAAACAACAAAACAGGAATACTGGCATTAGAGATCATGCCCAATTCCACTTGGGACTCTTATACAGATTTTCAGCCTTTCTTCAGACATCTAATTAGATGTGCAGGGATATACTGTTATGTAGCTAAGGACAGAACAAAGGGGCTTTCAGTTTTGGTCTTATATAATTTTAAGAAAATTCAAAGCAAAAATGTCAGTACTTAATCAAGAAAGGTGCAAAAGCAATTCAACAGTAAATACTGAATCAAAGGATGATATCAAAGACATTTAGACTTATCCTTTATAACTTTCCCAATTTGAACAACTATTAATCAGCTCAACTAAACACTATAATCCTCTTACTAGCACAGGGGGGAGTCATGTCATTTCCCATTTCAAACAATTCCCTTAGTGCTTTATATGAGAGACAGTTTTGATCAGAGTGGTGATACAACTCTCATTGAGAACACTGAAACCTAAGAAAGTGGCAAGACACAGCTGAAAAAAGCTCAGCCTACTCCACCGTGATCTAGAAGTTGTGTGCCAACAATTGATAGGGACAAAATATTGTCTGCTTTTCAGTGTTAGCTATTAGTAGTATTAGCCGATAGTTCAGCATCATCTGTGGAAGATTAATTTATGTCTACCTCTGACTACATACTGATGTTGTCAAAATTAAGGATCTAGTGTGGTTTAAGGTGATAGGTACTATTAAATCTCTTCTATTATAAATGTTAATCTATTTACATCTGTTTCTGTATTTTGTGTCTAGTATGTTAATTTATCTAATAAGTGTTTACTACCAAACTGTTCTGGAATATCAAACAAGTTACATGACCTCATTCTGTGGTTCCTGATAAATGGGAGTATTTGATTAACGTTTAAAAATTGCTTGTGCTGAAGCTGATTTAATTGTTTTGCTTAACATTTAGGCGACACCCCTCTCATTTTAAAACTTGGTATTGAAGAAAATGATCTATTAGCAGTAAGCTGTTGATCCTGGTGAGGCCAAAGCAGGGAACATGGTGCACAACTGAGGGATTGAGGGTACATGACTGCTGTCCCCAGGATGGGATGCTTGTTCATTGCAAAGCCACAGACAAAGAGATAATTTAGAATAGCCAGCCAAAACTAGAAAGAATGTCTTTAGAAGGTGGGAGCAAACCAGAGGACCCAGTAAACACCTGGAGAGATAGCTCTGGCACCATGCCAAAAATAAATTAAAACTATGAGACAACTATCAATATTCTAATTATTCTTAAAATTAATTAGCAGTTTGCAAAACCCAACAGATGTTTCGAAAATACAATCATATTTCCATTCACCTTTTTTCACCCTGTAAACTAAACTGAATGCAGGCGTTAGAGTCAGTTTTCAAGAAGATGCTTAAAAAATGACTGCTTAACATTACTCCACATCTGAAGGCAAATATAAGGATAGCTAGTCCATCACAGGGGTATACACACCCCTTGAATTTATGCTGCAGCTGTTTATGATTCCTCTGCAATCTCTACAAGTAAATTACACCAATAAAGCCACTAATTACATTAAGCTCAAGTCCGTTTTATAATTGCACGTGTTAGGATACAGAAGGCTTGACAATTAAGGCAAGGTTAGGTTCGGTTTAATATTTGCTCCACTGTGTTGTTCTGGTGGGTTCACAGTAACATCATTAAAAATCAGGCAGAAGTCCAAATATTATGGTCTGAAAAATAGCAATTTTATTTTGGACACAGACCAAAGACTGAACGAATCCAGGATTCTATTACATGCAAATCCATCTTAACCATTTAAACTTATTAATAGTTATGTTTAGGTTATATTTATGCGAGGTATACATAGAATACAACCATACGTGTACAAATATGCCATGTTTTGTTGTACATCCTAACAAAATACTAAAACCTTTCTTTGGCTGGATATACAGTAAAGGACAGAAATCCTATAATGTTATCAAAAACAAATATAAATATTAAAACCTCGTAAAGATGGAACAATAAGGTATTAATGCATACTAAAAACAGTAACACACACCTTTATGAAAAATATTGTTTTGCTCTGTTCCAAAACAAAAATGAGTTCCTAACAATATGCTTCATGTACTAAAGGGTAGATGTCTCAAATAACTGCATTCCATGCACACTTACCTTCTGTTCATACTCCAAGCCACAATAACTGATTTTGAAACAGTGCTCTTTATCAGAATATACATATCAGTACAATATTATTAGAGAGAGTATTTAAAATTTAAAACTATGACTTAAGGGCTCTCTGCCTTTAAGAATATGCAAACATAAGAAAGGTTACATATGAGAGGATGCCATTAATTGTTGTTACACACAACATACAGAAACCTATTAAAAGAGGTAAGGAGTCATGTAAGCTGCCTTTAGAAACTACCTCTGTAAATAACAAAACATTAAAAATGATCAAGTAAACAGTACACCTGACTTATCAAGCTTGTCATAACAATACATGCAGCATTAGATGAATATAGAGATATGGATATATCTAGACAAAGAGAAAAACAGTGGGTAATTTTAACAAGGCTAACAATTCTGGAAAAATTATGTCTGAAAACAATTTAATGGACTCTTTTCAATGTATTTCAGAATCCCTGATGCTTTCCTATATGGTGTTAATCCTCTGTCTCCCCAGTATTCATGGTTGATTATCTCCCCTGAAGCCACTTGTAGTCTCTAACAATAAAATCAATATCACTTCCATAATTTATATTCAAATTAGGCTCTAGTCATTTATTGTAAAGTCTTTTGGCTGTATAATTCATAGTGAAATGAAGAAACAGCACAAGGAAATTCAATATCATATTAATTCTATTGTTAGAATAGGGAAATCTGCATACAACCTTTTAAATTGTTTTCGTTCATGAAAATTGTTCAGAAATATAGAGCCCGTGAAGAAAGAAAATTAAATTCAAGTAATAATGCCCATTATGATCTTATCCGACAAGCAAGAAAGTGATATAAGACAGCAGAGAAATTGGGTGCCATAATAGATCTTGATTTTCATCTTGTCTCACTAGGCGTCTTTATCACTGTTAAGCCTCTAGACACCCATGAACTGACACATAAGCTGAAAGAAGCATCATTATCTGTAAAATAATAAGTACTTGTGTGTACATAAGATATGCAAGTATTAAAATGTTATCCTACAGCAAGATTACAGAATCACAGTTTCAAATATTTTAGACAATATCCAACAATTTTAAAATGTACACACCTTATAACTCTCCATGTGACTCGCTTTTATATGTCTTACAGTATATGGAAGATTAACAATCTTTTGTAAGGTAACAAGATGTTAAATCCTCTCTCCTCACTCATAACTCTTCAAATTATTTTGCAAGTACTGTACATTTTCATACTAAAGGTATGACTGTACTGTACTGTATATGTTGTGCCACAATACAATGAAATCCACTCCTGGTCTGGAAGGACTGGAGTCCACTAGGTTTTATAGACAACCTATAAACCTCAATGAGTAAAAGTGGCATTACAGACCAAATGAGAGAATAATTAATTCCAGTGAAGCCATCACGAGTTCAGGATGGAATAGGAACCCGATGGCATGGCAGCCCTCCAGTACCAGAAGTGAATTTCAGTGTCATAATGGGTAAACTAGAGAATAAAAACCCAGAATTACCAAATTTGAAACAATTCTTTGGCAATGTGACATAATGAAGCATTGCTAATTGTTGCCCTAGAAATTATACTTTATTTGCGCATTATGCGTTTTATTACTCTGGGCATCTTTTAGCACAGTTCAGCAAGAACAAAAAAGCAAAAACCACTTGACAAAGGGTCATGCATGGCAATGTGTCTCTAATAAAATGAAAGCAATTGTTTTATTCCATTCAACTGTTCTTTATCAGAAATGTGATCTCAAAACAAGCTGAGGTCACCACTAGGCCATGGCTAATCAGGCAAAGATGTGTTTACTACATTCTGGCAGAAAACAGAAGGATGCAGCAGCTCTAAGAGCAGACCTTCCCCTTTTCTATAGCTATTTGCTGCAGTATCTGGCCAATGATAATCTGAACATGAATGATTTTGAGTAAATACATCCTTTTGTGACTTCATGAACAAGACTTACAAAAGTGCTTATTTTTTAGGAATATATGGTGTGACAGGACAGTGCTTCTCCAGGGTGTTGATCAGGCACAGCTGCAGTGGGAGTCACTTGTTAGGCCTGTTTAACTTTCTGCAGCTGTGCCTCTGCCTACTTAACACTTTTTCTACCTCTGTACCCAGCAGTGAAAGGCATGATGCATGGGCAGAAGAGAAACAGAAGGAGAATCGCAGCTGTGAACTCCCGCAACCAACGAAAGTTCACTTTATTTATTTTTTTATTTTGGGCTACTGCTCTTTTGAAGGAGGGCTGAAGGTCATTTCAGATTGGAGAGAAGTTTTTTTTTTCATGTCATGATTAATCTTGCATAAATAAAATGGTGTGGAGACAACTCTCATGGGAAAGTAGCTGGTGCCTGTGTTTTTGTTGTTTTGATACATGTTCATCTACAGTGGGTGCTCAAAGGGCATCATACAAGGCCATGGTTTTATGGGAAAGGACCATAATTTCTCAGCGCAGGTGAACAGGGCAAGTACTTGTCAAGATCGGTTTCCATATTTCTGTCCATGTGCTGGTTTCAATACTTAGTGTGAAATACTCTCTTTCCTTGACCCTCTCTATACCCCTTAGGATTTCATATATTTAATCAAATATCCCCATAATCTCACTTGCTCAAGATTAAAAAAAAAAAGTTACCTTACTTTATCTGTATATGACAACCAACTGAGATGAAACCAGTGTTGTTTGTTGCAGGGTTGTAAGTATTTAAGATTAATTCTAGAATACAGGTGTTAATTTTTGTGCTGCTCAGGGTTTTTGGTCTCTGCCTCCCAGTTCCCTGGTTTAAATGTTCTAACACATCAGAGCTCTTCTGGATTAAGTGCTATTCATCTCTATAATATAGGTGCCATTTGTTCCAGAAGGATCTCAAATGCATCATAAACCTAAACCCCTCTTCTCTGCACCAATATTTTAGCCATATGTTCTATCTCCATATTAGCATCCCAGTGCTAACATGTGCCACCAGCAGAACTGCTGAGAATATCATAGTAAATGTTCTGTTCCTGAATTCGGAAGCTAAACTTCTTTAATTTGTCTTACAGAATAATGATTCCAGTCTTTCCTACACCATTTGTTCCTCGCCTATGACAACTACATCCATCCTGGTTCTGGCCAGGAGCCTAGTCACTCACTCAGAAAACTCTGCTTCATGGACGCCAGACAGGAGACACACCAGATGAGAGTTTTTATTGCTTATGCACTCAATACTGTCTAAAACTCTAAAAACTGACTTTCCCATTGTCACTGTTTCCTTTTCACTCAAACACAACATTTCTTAATATGGTGATCATAAGAAGTACTTTAAAAACAGAATTTTAGTGAAAGTGATTTTACCAAAACAAAAAAGTATTTTTATATTGTATGCCACTTTGTTAGCCTAACTATATGAGGTGATTAAATGTACCAGGTGGTAGTGAAAAAGAGGAAGAATCTATATATTGACTCTGAAAACTACAAAATCAAAAAGCACCTGTGCTACATACTGTAGATCAGCTTTCATGTGTAAATTAAAAGCAAAAACCTTTAGAACACCCTGCAAGCTTACTTCTGACTACCATACTGCTTTGAGTAAACATTACCTCTTCTAAAGAGGCAAAAAGCCCCAGAAACAATAATCAAGGGCAGAAAAAACACCTGAGAAAGATTTCCTGGGTTCTAAATGCAACCAAAAGCAAATCAAGGAGGAAGTCTGACTTATTTTTGCTGGAGTCCATAACACACAATTAAACGTTACTTCCTGATAATGCATCATCAGGTCAATGTATCCCATTTTAGGAATCTCAGAGCAGTATAAGTTTGATGCATATCCCATTATCCTGAGTGAACAAGCTGCTGGACTACTCTGGAAGGTGCTGCTCATTACAGCGCTGTACTTAAAGAATTGTAGAAAATCCCCCATTACCACAGTCCTCAGAGAAAATAGCTTTCTCTAATCCTCAAGGTTTATACCAAGTAATCACAATGCCATTTGGTTTGCATGGGCAAAAATCCAGAGACAGATGGATAAGATATTACAGATGCATCAAAAGGATATCCAGATATTTTCATCATTTTTTGCATAGACCTGAGTAGCCATCTCCAACATTTAAAGGGTACTTCTCCAGACAATGAGGATAGCCAGGCACAATACAAACCCAAGTAAAATGTACTATTGGGAAGCCAGAGATGGAGTTATCTCAGGTACCTCTTGGATGAAGTTTGGGGTAAGCTGCTAGTGAAGAGTTGCTGATATTGATTCTTGTTCTCTCACCCTATAATAAGACATTCTGAGGTTTTGCGAATTTAAAGGTATTATAGATAATTTAACCAAACCTGCAACATACTATAACATCAGACAGTGTCAAGTGAACAGAGCTATGTAGCAACAAGGTTACAGCCAGGACAAGAAATAAATGTTCATTGAAGATTATATAATTCTTTAACTTGCTGTGGAACTTAATCTAGGGACTGGTCAACTCTCTGATATTCAAGATGTCCTGGGCCAAACCAGGCCACCCTACAGTATATCACTATATAAAGCTGTGGCACTGGATTCTGCACTTATTCTCTGAGGTACTGGTGAATTATGTTGATATGCTTATAACATGACTATGCCCACTGCTGTCCACATTGAAGTTAAAAGAACTTGATCAGTGAAATCAAACAGTGGGACTTCTGTTGAGAAAAGGGAATAGCAAGGAATATCAATGTACTTGCTCTTGTAATCTGTAAGTGATCAAACAGTCATTTGCATGCATCATGACCTGATTTAGACTTTGACTTCAAATAGCCATAAAAGTCCTCTGAAATTACTAATTGGCTAAGAAATTCCAACCTGCAAATCACTAGATACTATAAGTGACAGGCTGCTCTTGTCCATCAGTGATTGTGGCTAACAAGAACGAGTCTTGTTCTGCTCTGAGTCTCCCCTCTTTAACTTGTAGCCACAATTTAAAAAGACACTGTCTTGAGGCAGTGGTTTCACAGGAATTTGGACACCTGAAACACCAGGCAGTCAGTCATACGTTATTGAAAGCGCCACTGCCTCACAAGCTGAAACTAAGAACCCAGCTATTATGGGAGGAGCGGTGGCAGTGTACCTAAGGATCTGCACCCGTGGCTGGAAGGTTGCAGGTTCAGATCCCACAGCCGGCAGAGGAATCCTACTCTGTTTGGCCCCTGAGCAAGGCTTTTAACTCCAGCTGCTCCAAGGGCGCCATATAAATGGCTGACCCTGCACTCTGACACCAAACTTCTCTCTCCCCGTCTGTGCGCCTGTGTGTCTCATGGAGAGCAAGCTGGGGTATGCAAAAAGACAAATTCCTAATGCAAGAAATTGTATATGGCTAATAAAGTGATCTTACCTTAAATCTTACATGACCAAAACTATGGTGTTACTACCTTCTAGGGTACTTGTTTACACAGGTGGCTTGGACTATGTGCTACAGGCTTTCCAAGGTACAGAACAGAAGTGTGCCTCAACAGCTTAATGTCAACTTCCTGTCTGGTCTTCCCTACATGGAGTGGACCTGAATGTTTCATTCTGGAGGGGGGATGTGACAGGACAGTCTCTCACAGTGTTCACCAGTTGCAGCTACAAAGGAAGCTACGAGTCAGCTGTCAGCTCTGCTTTTCTCATTGCAGCTGTGTGTCTGTATTTAACACTCTTTCCCTCTATTCTCCTGTTGAGAGGGCTCTGTAGCACTATACAGTACATGGGCAGGCTGGGGATGAAGAGAGAACCACAGCCTTCAATCCCAGTGAACACCAAAAATTATCTTAATTTAACTTGTTTTCTTCTTTTCTTTCAGCATTTTATTTTGCAAGGCAGTGTTGTGGAACTCTTAGATTTAAGAGCAGTTTTCTTTTTCTTGTCATGAAAAATAAAAGAACATAGCAACACTTATGGTGGGAAAGGATGCCCAATTGCATGGGCATGGTGTGCAGTTCTTTTTTCAAAATCCACATACCATGAAATTGAAATTTCAATGCATTTGTTTAAGGTATATGTACGTGTTACTTGTGGTCCAGTGTGTGGTATTCTTCCTACTGGAAACAAATTTCTGAAAAAATGTCCCAATATGGTGAGAGAGGACACTAAGCTTTAGGTGATGTCATCCTTTGGATGATACATTAAAAAGAGGTTTATGACTACTTGGATATTTAAAGATCCAATCATATTCTTTATAAGAGTAGTTAACTGCAGTGTTCTAGAATTACACTTTCGACATGCACAGTTCAGTCATACATAAATTGGTAAAAACATTTCCACCTGATCTGCTGTAAAATAGGGTTGCTGATGTATAATGGTGGCCATACATCACCCAGACAGATTCTGTACTTCATTTGTAGTTGAAGTGAGTCCACTCTTATTTATGAAGTACATGGGGATCCTCTGGGATGAAAAGAGCTATACAAATGCAAACAACTACTATTATCATTATACTAAAGGTACATCTCTCCAAATGAAAATGCAGTTCTTCAAGGTATTTTTTATCTGCAGCATAAGACTTGATAAGCATATGAATTGAGTTGCCATTAAAGGCGACCCTGACAGACACAGAACACCTCCCTGGATAACTGCCTGCAAACAATGGAATAAGGCAGTATCCAATCAAAGTCAAAGACAAGCAGAAAAGCCCAAAATGCCCTTGGCAGCAAGAGCCTACAGAATTGTCAGTTTCACAAAGTGCAGTTACAGAGAGTAACTTTTTTTTTAAGTAGCCTCACTACTGTATGCTTCAAGCATGAGAGATGCAAGCCAGTCTTAAAGCAAATACTCTCCTGAACAAAGACAGCCAGCAAATAGGAAGGTCACTTCAACACCTGAAGTGTTCAATCTGCAATCGAGAAGAACTATAACTAAAACCAATCCTCTATCCTCTATTATATTGCATTGTGATACATAGACAAACAATATTGTCCACAAGTGTCCACTGCAGTGAAGTCTTAAATCTTTCACACTGTATATTGTATGTATAAAGCTAATTATAAATTCAATGAACACCAGCAAATCCCCCCCAAACAGGGGCATTCTAAGCATGACTACTAGTTTTATTATTGGCCACAACGAAACACTGTATAAAGTGATTACAACAATTGAATGTATTTCACGTTATGAACATCTGCAAGAATAAAATCTTTTCAATGCATTTTTCTAGTAATACAGGCTGGAATCTGAATGCAATAAATAGCAGGTTCCCTGTAAATTCAAGCAAAAAGTTCAACTATAGTGAACCCTTTCTGTAACAATAACACAAGGGCTTGTTACAGTGAAAGAACAATAAGAACAAACTGGAGTAATAATGAAAATGTTTTAGGTTAAGAGGATTGATAAATTAATGTTTTTATCAAGAATAATAGATCAGGAGCATTCTTTTTTAATACAGCATCATGTCTGGTTCTGTTATGGATTTCAACAGACTTACAAAATAAATTCTAAAGATTTATAGATTATACGTAGATTAAGATTTAAACATTCTAAAGTGAGGAACACTATACAGTCTCTACATAACACCTACATGCAAACATATGTAGAAATTATTATTAATTGGTAAAAATATTGTATGTAAAATGAGGGTATATTTGCTTCTTGAACATCTAGAATTTGCATGCCTTTTCTGAAAAAAAATTGTAATAACATCATCCCTTAAGCACAGCAAAAATCCTAATGCCATTTCTCTTGTCAAAGCCATCCCTTCAAAAACTACAGCCCACTCATTAGGGGCAGTGGCAAAGGTGACTGGTACCAAGAGTAGATGTGTTCCAGCACATCACATGAAAAACTTGTGATCAGGTAGGTGCCTAAGGTACGGTTCTCAATTCTCTCCTCACTTTCTTTTCATAGCACTGTAGCTGGGATCCATAGACCACGTCCATTAAAACGATGGGTTCATACAGTAGCTATGAAATACATTATGGTGAGAGTGTATGCACTTCTGTAGTGACATCTTCATTAGACTCTTTTTTTACAGCTCATACAAAACTCCCGTAGATTATTTGGTACTTGTTGTAACCTTATGTAAGAGAAGCCTTTGCCATATGATATTTCAAAGTTGAATGCTGGCACAGATATTCAAGGAGATATTCAAAATATACCCATTTTCTTGGACGAAGATACACTTCCACATAGTTTTCATGTGTCCTCTGAATCATGTTTCACTGGTCGTTCTGAATAAATCCACAGTGTTGACTTTGTCAACGTCATTGAGGATTTGGATTTTCTTTGTTCAAGACTAACAAGATTCATTTACTTCTGCCTCTAAGTGTAGGAAAAATCCTTATAAGCCTTAAAACCTAAGTAGTTACTCTTCACTAGGCTGATTCCAGTGCAACATTATAATTCCTACAATGTGGTGACAAATCCAAGCATTTCTTGCCTTTTTTGCTTCCTTTACATGCTTCCTATGTAAATATTGTGTTCACATAAACACCTACATCTTCATAAGTAGCCTTTTTTAGCTCAGTTTCACATTTCGTATTAATAGTTTAAATAGTTTACATTACATTTACTATCTCCATGTATAATTTCGCTTTAATTTTACATTAAATATTAACTGCCAGATGTTTGCCTTGTCTTGAACTTTATCTAAATATTTTTAAATTTCATGTCCTGCCTCCACAGTATTTTCCTTATTTAATATAATCTGTAAATTTAACTAGTTTACTATGTCAAGATAAAGAAGAATAGCGGTATTAGCACAGATCTCTGTGGTCCTAGTACAGATTCCTGTAGTACTCCACTAATGACTGTTTGTCATCTCAAATCTACATCATCCCAAATGTAGAGTGCATCCCAGAATTCAGCCAATTTATTTTTAAAGTTAGTTTTTAATCAAACAACCCATTTTTTATTATTTGTTTTTCTATCATGTCAGTTAATCATTTAGCACTACTATTTTATGAATTTAAGGCAATATCAATTTTTGTGTCAAAACTGTTTATATTTGTTAGTACAATTCCACAGACCCTATTTTCTGGAGAAACCATATACAAATATCACTAATGAGACATGAGGGGTAACTCATGTCTTCGTAAGCATCTTTATAGTTCTTTTAAACTACAGTATAATGTTCATACATTCATTTGGAGAAAAAAAAAGTTCAGTCTCAAAAGCAGCTGATAAACAGAGATGAAAATTCCCAACAAAACGTTTATTCAAAACAGTTTGAGAGAAGCCTTTTCACTATATACTTTAACACCCCCAATAGCATAGGCTAGTGAATTATCAAACTTCATTACCCATCCATATATATGTGCAGTCAAATTCAATATTGGATTTTTGATAGATTTTTTAAAAAGTAATATTATTTCTAGCACATTTTCAAAGCAATAAATAGCCCTGCAGGTATAAAATGTTTATTTGCCTGTCACTTTTGATTAAATTCAGAGTAAAATCTAATCACAAGAAACATAATAATTAACATATTCAGAAGGCAAGAAGACAAAACAAATTTAATTTGGGTGCTTCAAATTTAGAGAAAAAAAGATAAGGAAAGATAAATGAAAGGAACAAAAGTGGTAGCAATGTAAATATTGCACGTACAGGGCCTTTCCTAATGTACCAGTCTCAGTAGTAAGACACTAAATCTCCCTCTCATGGACTCGCCCTATTTCAGCCGTTTGGGAGCAATCCCAGTAATGCAATTTCTCATGTAATCTATGGTGAAACCCCCCCAAAAACGACTGCACTATAAGATCCTGAATAAAAAATAGTGAACCTAAAATAAATAAGAATATTAAAATTAACCCATTGTTTCTGATGAAAAATCCTTTCAAAAGCTTTAAAGTGTGTGTGGTGCACAAAATACCTTCAAATTATAGCCAGGTTATTAGATTTGCAGTTACGTGGAGACTCCATGACAAAAGCAAAAGGTGGCATGTTAACCTTTGTCCACACAGTGGTCAGATCAACCTAATTCACATAGAGGTCTTCTTAAACCCAACTAGTAAATTTTGCATTCAAGGCCACATTTGGAATTTATTCTGTCCGGAAAATCAGTACAATCTTAAGGTGAGTCTGATGATTATCACATTTGGTGTGAAAAAAAGATATTTCACCACAGTGCTACTGCATGTCTACAAAGCAACTCCAGATATCAAAGTACAATGGATCATGAAGTTATTCCTTAGCCCTGACACATACCGTAGGTTACTTGTTAGAATAAGGAAAAAAATACAGATTTTTTAGCATTATCTACTTACATAATTACATTTTATATATTAAATTTCAGTATTCTTTGTTGTAAGTCAACAATTTGTGCTGAATTTAATTTTCCAAATTAAAAGAAAAAATAAGCAAAATAAGCAACAATAGTTGTGTAAGAATACTTGTAACTATTCTCAATGACCACTGGCCATTCCTGACTTTAATTGAACAAATTACCTTCCTAAGTTTATAAAAACTCACATATTATCACATGCATATTTTTTCTATTAAAGTTTGATGATTACTTCACTGCTGAAGAACAGCCTATAAAAAGTTTCAATGACACTCGTCTCAAAAACCTAGAATGCTTAAAACATCTCCCATAATTCACATTATGATGTACTTATTAAGAAAGAATATATCAAATCTCTAAAACAACAACATCCATCCAAAAGTTAGTGTAGTCACTTCCATGTTTAATTATATATTTTCATATTCAATTCACTTAAGAAAATTATACATTCCAGTACAGTACCAGTACATTCCAGTAAACTAATAGAAGATACTGGATATTGTATCAATTAGAAGAACAGTTGAAAAGACTTAGCTCCAAAGGTTAAATAAAGACTTAATGTTGGTATTGTAATGCATACAGCGGACATTACAGGTTGTGCGAGCCGGCTTAACAGTGCGGTGACGTCACCACCCTTCCCTGTGAATAGCAGAGACCGCAGCCTTTGGGGTGATGGGTGATCTCCCTTTAGCTCAACTGGCTGACTCGAGTCCCCAGCGGTGGGGGGGCGACCTGATGCGGCAGTGGCGAGGGCGCATACCCACGTGAACCCGAGAGCGCTACATTGGTGTCAGGAGTTGGATGGCATAGCCCTTCACCGAGGACGGCAAATTAAGTGGGGTAGAGTGTAACGCATACGGCCGCCATTACAGGTTGTGCGAGCCGGCTTACCATCGCGGTGACGTCAATGCCCTTCCCTGTGAATAGCGGGGACCGCAGCTGTTGGGCTGACGGGAGATTTCCCTTTAGCTCAACTGGCTGGGTCCCTGTTGAGTGACGCCAGTGGCTTAGGCTCGAGTCCCCAGCGGAGGGGGGTTGACCTGAGGTGGCAGTGGCGAGGGCGCATACCCATGTGAACCCGAGAGTGCTACGGTATCATGGGATATGAAAATTAAACAAAGTATAACAAAACAAATAGAAAAGAGCAGATATATACGGTACTCCATAGCTGTACTGAATAAAAATGGATGACTTTGCAGAAATTTTGAATTATACACAATGGTGTTAAAGCCCACTGACAAAACAACCCCAACAATAAACCATAGACTGAATTATTTGTAAGTGATTTACCCATATCATTTAAGGATATTCAATCCACTGTTATGAAAACGTTCTGCAAAATGAAGTTCATAACAAGGACTAGCCTTCATTCTCTCAAGCATCCACATTTATCTGTGCTAACTCTCCTCCAATACCCCCATCTCTATTGTTAATACATTAACTGTACCTCTCAGTTCATCACAGAGTGGTCCTAACTTCCTCATCAGCATAGCAAAGCTGAAAATAAAAAAGCAAAAAAGACTATCCTCATAACTACATTATTAGGATTTGCCCATTTCTTCTTACACTGCAGTTTTGTTTTTCAGATGATTTACAAAGTACATAAAGTGGATGAAACCAAGTTGGCAAGGAGATCTCTTGTACAATTATGGCAAACACAACCAAAGTGCAAGGACAATCACCAGATGATAAAATTACTTAAAGAACAAAATGTGAGAAACAAGTTCAGGGTCATAATCTATGTTGCCTGCCGGCTGTCTTTGTATAGAGCTAAATAGCAAAATACATACATAAGAACAATAACCTTGTTTAATATTGTTCGGTTTCAGTGTCTTTGTCTCCAAGATCCTGTAAGTATTAAAACAACATTATCAGGCACCTCACACAGTGTTTCAATACTTCTACTTCTGAGATACAACAAATTAAGACAACACCTTAGATGTCTATGGTTCATATCAATCCTATTTAATCTATCACACAGCCCAACTGTACAAAGGGGGTAGATTTAACTAAAGAAAAGGCTAAATTATTGTATTAATTCAAGATAGAATGCATATTTAATTTAATCCTTACCCCAAGCAAGCAAAGTTCTTCTTAAATCAAGTTCATACCAGCAAGTAGCATTCTTGGAGACTCCAAAAGAGATTTACTGCTGTAGCGGCAAGGCTTATTAAAGTACAGTAATTAAGTTTGCTGCTCCCTTGCCAGTCCCTCTGTCCTTCATCTCAGTGGTCTCTTTAAGGTGTTTGTCTAGCCGATATAGTGTCCTGATAAGGAACAACTCCCAATGCTGAGATTCTCCAGCAACCCTAATAAATGGTAATTTCTGGCACCTTATTGTCTGCGAGATTGCAAGAGAGAGTCATCCCAAGTTGTTTACAACCCTAAGGTCAGAGTGCATTGTTACTCATCATCAGCAAATCAGGAACTGGTAGGGCAGGTTAACCCCACGTGGGTCTCGGATGCCCATAAAACTTTCAACCATGAACGACCATAGTTCCTCCAGGTAAAACAGGCAGCAAAGGGCTTCCTCCGTTTGCTCCTGGACATTCTCGACTCAGCGCCTCCTGGACATTTCTCAGACTCAGCTCTTCCTGGACATCCTCAGACTCAGCTCGGACAATCACGTAACGGCCAGTGTGTCTGAGTGCAGGATTTTCCTTTGTTCTAAGAGTTGAGAACAGAGGTCGCCAGCGCGTAACCAAAGGATCCTCCCGAGGTTAGCCCAGCAGCAAGCCTCATGAACCCACCGCAAAAGCTCACCTAATTAACAAGTGAACTACGGTCAGAACTGTGGACAGCTGAATATAAGTATTCAGAACTAGTTCTACATCAGGAACGAACCGGTCTTCTTCCTGTCTAAAGTGCTAATTGAGTGTGACCTGCTTGGACCGGCAGTCACTTTTCTCCTGTGCAGAAACTCTGCTAGTTAGCCAGTACTAACTAGCCGGTCTTCAGAGAGCCCACTGCTAGAGCATCGCAGCAGGAATCTCTCCCACCACGTCGCAAGCTGCAACAGCACTGCCTGGCACCGAGCCAGAGAGCGCCGATTGGACACAGCAACAAGCCTGCCACTGCTTCGTTGTGCCCACGGGAGATCTGAATCCACACAGATCGGATGAGTATTCAACATTCTGCAGTACAGCTTGAGAATTCAATTGTTACCTCAACACCAGTTGATATCAATTTAATTGCTATGAGTGATGTACTTGCTTTTGAGTATCTAGTGTAGAAGTTGTAACCAAGTTCATTTACGAAACGGTCTAAATGAATGATATACTGAATGTATGTCCCTCTTGGTACCTGTAACTCTTCTTGATTGAATATATACCTTTTGTACTCTGCTAACCCTCACGATAAGACCTGTTATGTTTATATGCACATTTTACGTAGTAATAAATGTATTCTCGTGTATTAGTAACCGTGTGTGTGCGTTGTTTGAGTTATCCCGCAAGGTTGATTCTAATAGCCATCAAAGAATCATTTTGTGACCTACGGCTACAATTAATAATTGTCCCAGTAAAAGCACAAAACTCCTACATTTACTGGTGCCTCGTGAGAGGATGCCTACCCTGCTCAGCTTAGTTCATAGTAAATGTGGATTTCCATTAAAAATGTCCAAATATTATGCTATATGATTGATGTTTAAATAACAAAACTAGACTTTTGTATGTCTTAAAACACCAACAGTCCAGATACAGAAGTACATTATTCAAAATGCCAGTAGATAGGAAGAATTCTGAAATAGTCCTATTACACAGCTACTTATTTCAGGGCCTTTGTACAGTGTGACAGGAAAAATTAAGCGCATCTACAAAGATATGCGCCAGCTTTGTTGTCAGCCTACATTGTTCCTACACACTAAAAGAGAGACAAGATTGCGTGTCATTGCTGTGGGCACAGTATTAATGATTTGTGTTGACTTCTAATGAGGAAGTTTCTCCACACACCACAAAGAGTTCACACATAAACATTTATAAGTCCATTTAACCAAAGCAAAACTGAAGCTTTTCTGTATTTAATTTGTCATCTCAATCAACAGTGCCACTACCACAAGATTTATGGCTTGCAACACTGCCTCAGTTCCTTGTTTTCTCAGCAATCTGTCAACATTAAAGAGTGACAGTGCTGTAGCAAAAATTGTAGGCTAACCTATATCTATCTGATGCATATTTATCACTTGTCTCTTTTATCTAGCTGTCCCCTTTTCTTCCTTTTTTAAGACTATACTATTTTATCTTTCTTACAGAATGTTGGTAAATAAGACAGAATAAATGGACATGACACACAAGTAAATACGTGAAAGAGAGAAACAGGATGTGGATGACAGTGCTGTGATAAACAATATTTTTTTCTTTCTGCATGAATAACACAAAGCATATAGCAGTTATATACAAAAAACATATACATTCATCCACCACAAAGCTGTTATTGTAAGGTGCTTTCAAATTATTTGCGCTTAATCAAAAGAAAATATATTTAAGCCACATCATGCTTGCTTCAGCCAAAGACAAAAAGCATAATGAAATCAGGGATAAGACAACACAAAGTTCATTTACTTAAAATTGTTTTTATGTAAACATTACTGATGACCCTTTGCAAAGTAAGCAAAACACTCTGTGCTAGCAAGTGAAACCCTCAAAAGAAGTGATTTGTGTAAGCACACCTGCAGTCCCCTCTTTTGGTGTGTGAAAAATTAGCATAGTAATTGGAAATGGTCAAATTAGTTCTGCTTCAAGATCTTCTCAATAAAATTTAATTGACTTACTCAGCTCTAATAATTTTATAATTAACCAAGAAGGCCTGAAAGCTATAACAACTTGGCACACTGCATGCAATGCCATGCCAATGGTTATAGGTTGTTCCAACAAAAGAGAACGGTTTCACAGGTTAGGTTTGTTGGATGTGAATACTTCGAAGACTGCTACCCTGGAACTATTTTCATAAGACTTAGATATCAGAATACAACTTATCTGATTAGAGATGTGATGCTGCCAAATTCTACCTGTATTTAAAGGGTGGGTAAAACTCTGGGATAAGATTCTTTGTGAAAATAAAAACACCTAAAATCTCTTACTGGATTTCTTGGCACTATAGAAGGAGTAACAGTTACCTTTATCAACACAGACACAATAGTGTGAAGAAAACCAAGACTGGACGGATAAGATGGTGATGTCTCCAGAAAAATAATCAATGTTTCAGATTCCAACAGGTTAATGGGCAGTTCTTATTTACTTTTTTAAAATACATACAGTGTGAAATTTAACACACGCCCAAACATAATCTAACTGCCAGAAATGTAAACACAAGTAATAATTTGAACTTTGGGAGTCATCTAACCAAAGAACACTTCAAATATATTGAAATAAAAATCTGCTGGAGAGAAAGATGTGAGAAGATCATAATTTACTGTGTGAATGCAAGTGTAGCTGGAGATTGAACCTGCAAGACAAAGCAGCAGGCAGTAAAATAACCTTAATGTCTGATTTGAGTAATCTTGTATTCCAAACATAACTAACATCAGTATTTTCAAATAGTACAGCAAATCATAGCCCTAAATTACATAATCTTCACTCTTTTTTGGGGTAAATTGTCACATTTTACAATGTAACTGTGTAAGTATTCATCCAATCCACAACTTAGACATTTAAGACTATACCTGTTATTTTCCTGATTTTCATAATTTGCACAAAATAAGGCCTGGAAAAAAATATCAGGAATCCTGGTTTGAGTTTATCAAGCTGGATATCAATATTTTGTTATATTCTTAAAGAATCTTTACTCTTTCAACCACAAATGTAACTAAATATTTGACGGGGCTCATGTGCTGTGATTCAGATAGGAATTATGATTCTTGGTATGGATAAATGCATATCCATTCTTTAAATATGGATAAAACTGGTGACATTTTAAATATATATTAAATATAAAATTAACTGTCTAAAAATTATAAGATGACACAGCGAACTGAGTTGGACCACCCACCAAAGAAACCTATAAAAAATCTATTTTGTAGACAAGCAACATTTTCTAAATTTGGCTAAGACAGTTGATATTAACCCAGTATTTTTATATTGCACTCAAATGTCAACACCAAACCTAACACTCAACCCCCTTTTTTGCTATTGCTCAAAACAATACACTCTATAATGACAAAGTGAAAACAATTTTTTACAGTCTCCAAAATAAATGAGAAATATAAAACAGAAAATAATGGATTGAAGTATTTTCAATCAATGGCCAAAATCCCAGTTGAAGATTCCATACTGTAACACAAAATGTGAAAGGGTCCAAGAGGGGTTCATACAATACCCACTTCAAACACATTTCAAAGAATTAGTTATCTAGTACTTAGTAAACTTAGAGATATTTGCAGATCATAACAAAACAGGAGGATTAGCAAACAGTGTAGAAATTCCAAAACAATTTAGAAAGAACTTAGGTTAGAATTTGTGTGCTTTACTAATTTAGCCTTTAATGCACAGCTCCACTGAAGACTGGCATACACGTCGAAAATTATGTTTAATGTGTACAGAGTACAGGAGTTCACCATGTTATGTTTTCCTGCCCGTTGAAGTACATTGATTGAGTCTGGAACAAGCTATGCAGCCATGTTTCTGAAGGCAATACACAATACAATGGCCGAATGTGATCTTTGGATCAATTAGCTACTGGCAACCAAACAAGCAGCTACATGGGCTGAATGTTCTCCTCTTGTTTGTAACCTTTGTCCCATCTTAATTAGCATTATAAACTTCCCACGAGGCATGACTGTACCAAAACCTCATGTTCTCTCAAAATGTTAAAAATGACCAATTCATTACTTATAATTTATGAAACCACTATATATTTATACTCTTTAATAATAATTTCCTAGGCCTAGTGTCACCACCAGATTCACATTATTCAAACATTTTTACACAAAGTAATGTTTATGTAAGTTCTGCTTTCCTGCCATTTTATTTTGGGATGATGCCCATAGTCTAACATTTGTCCGGCTGACTTAGACAGCCTTCAATTCACAAAAGATCTCTGTGACTTAGGGTTTTGTATCCATTTCTCAGAAACCACATGAAAGAAACTACTCAAGAACATTTATTATTATTTAAACAGTATGTATAAAAAGAGTAAGATTGTAATCTTTGTAAATATCAATTTACATATATGATTCTATTTCTTTTTACAGAAAAAAACACCTAAATATATTGATTGACATTGAGATTAACAGAAAAATAATTAATGAAGCTCAGTATTTGAAAGAATTGGATAGTGCTTGCTCCTCAGTCTCTAATTAAAAATTACCTCAGATTTATTTTTTTATTAATTCATGAGTTTACACCACTCTTTTTACCTCTAATTCCTGCAGTATATTTATGGAATTCTATTTTTAATATGAATTATTTTTGGACTAAAATCAAACTTCTGAGAGTATTACACTTATTGAGAAGTCTGTTCTAAAATTTCTATCCCCCGAGATAAAGATTTTTTAAATGCTTGTTTATGTTTATTGCTTCCCATTCTTACACTCTTTAACTACAGTCAATTAAATCCCATAATTAATGTCTGCCCATGTGCTAGCAGTGTCACCAGTAGTAATACGCTTCGGTGTCTGGTGAATTTCTTAAGTGCCAGTTCACTTAATAGCATACTACTGCAATTCAATGTCCTATTACGTTTGTTCACTTAGAATTAATTTTTAACATTAGACACAGAATTTGCAAACAAACAAGGAAGAGTGGGGGTATCCAAGAGACACTGAATATCTTTCAATCAAACATATTTTTTGTCTCACCTTATATGGATGGCTGGAGGTGCAATATTCAAATATGTAAGACATACTCTCAATGCTTTTCTACTTTGTGTTTAACACATGATCAGACAATATCATTATGGCAGGTTTTTGTAAGTGATTTTAGGAAAACCTACCTCAGATGTGACTCTAAAGCTCTGTCCATCCTTTTGTAGAAAGGGCGTGAAGTGAAGTATCCACTCCAATAATGATCATCCCGATCTGCATAGGTGAAGAAGTCCCCACTTAAGACTGGAAACAATGAAGGAGCACTGTTCACCCGGTCAATATCAGCAGCTTTTCGAAGGGCTTCAAAGTAATCTGAAATTGTACCAAACTGGGCCTACAGAAGGACAAAAACCATACTTCATCAAATTGTAATGATCCTGCAATTTCTGTAAACATATGGGACTGTGAAATGGAGTTTCCTAATGATAAATATATATAATGTAAAAGTGATAACTTTTTTATTGCTTCCATGATGATATTCATAAAATTAATAAAAAGTTATTGTATCCATCCAAACAGCAAAAAGAGCAGTTTCAAAGAACCTGAGTTATATTTAGAACAGAAACTTTTGAGAAAAGAAAATATCAGAAATTAAAAAGGTATTTTCAAGGGAAAACTAAAAAATGAAAGTACACAGTAATGATAAAGGTACTGCATAGGGGTTATAAAATTAACATTTCTTCCTTTATATGAAACAGAAATCAAGATAACTTTATAAAATTAACCAGTTATTTGATAACTGAAAACATTATTCACCATATTTAAATTATTCTAAACATTTATTGGACATACAATCTAAATAAAATAGTTTGAAAATCTTAATATCATGATAAAATCATCATCAAGTATTCATACAGAGTTTAAAGAAAGTTACCTTGACATGCATTTCTGGATGAGAGTTCATGTAATCAAAAAGTTTCTGGTAATTCTGAAATTGCTGATCCCACTCTAAAGCTTCTGTGTATCGGAAATCATCCCCCAGGGGTGCAAGCACTACCTTGGTCCGGTAGAGTTTGGATTTCTTTCTGTACTGATCCAACAGCATCTGAGCCCTGACAGAAAGACAGCAATACAATTACAAGTTGCTGTGAGTTTTCTAGGTCAAAAAAAGAAAAGAAAAAGTCCTTATGAGCTTTGTTTATAATACAACAAAAGCATTTCCACCTTCTTTCCTCTCCCATAACCATGAACATTTCATACATGGCTCACGTGTGCTGTAATTTTGCATTTGCAGTCATACCATCAAATGTTGACACATGGTGAAAAAAAAATCATTACATATTTCCAAACATATTTCAAAACTAATCATAACAAAGAGCTTTCCACAGAAAGCCAAATACTAACTTTAAGTTATCAACATGATGATTTCTATACAAAGAAAAATAGATGAGCTATGGAATGGACTTTAATATTTAGCACGTTTATTACACATGGTCTAAATGGCATGACACAAAAAATCAAGTGAATAGCTGCCGCTTTGTAGCCTTGTGGTGTTACCAGCAATACAAAAATAAGCTATGTAATTTACATACTGTGTATATGACTGTGTTTATCTTTGATAAAAAAATAATGAAAGACAATTCTTCCTTTAACTGAAAGGTTAGATAATGGCAATGTTTCAGAAATGTATTATAGGTAAGTGTTCCATATTTTAACTGCAGATATTCGTATCAACATGAAAATTTTCAATGTATAGAATGCCCTTGTACATTGACATAAAGAGCTTTGACATTTAAAAATAGTGTACTACAAAACTACAAAACATAAAGCACAAAGTAGACCACACAAACAATTTGAGACAGGACATTTAAATTGCCAGAGCTACATACTGTAACACTTTATTGGTAATGCGCAGAAAGGTATCTATAGCTACTGATGTACAGGTTCTTGACATTCTCCTCAGTGGCATGTTGTCTCTCTTAATAGCATTAAATGGTTGGTCTGCACTTCAGCGAATCTTTTAACTGCATTTACCCAGCACTTATTGACTACTTAGATAAATCAAACTAGTGTATTAAAGTCCATTACAAAACACAAAGCACAAAGTAGACCACACAAACAATTTGAGACAGGACATTTAAATAGAAAGAGCTACATACTGTAACACTTTATTGGTAATGCGCAGAAAGGTATCTATAGCTACTGATGTACAGGTTCTTGACATTCTCCTCAGTGGCATGTTGTCTCTCTTAGTACCATTAAATGGTTGGTCTGCACTTCAGCGAATCTGTTAACTGCATTTACCCAGCACTTATTGACTACTTAGATAAATCAAACTAGTGTATTAAAGTCCATTACTGAATTATTTACACTTCATCAGACTTGGTCTCCCAACACTACCAAAAGGTCAGAACCTCAGACAAAAATTAAAGAAACTCTGAGTTTCCCCAAAACACACTCCAGCTAGCAAAACCATTAGTTTAACATCACTTTCAGTATCCTATGAACTAACCGCGGGCTAATGTCACTTTGCTCACTAGCCGACACTTAATTCAGGCTAGGTCAAATATACAGTACAGTACATAGCACTTTCAGGGCTATCAGCACTGCTTCCAGGAAAATAACAAAAGCCATGGACCATTCATAAGAGCTATTTATTTCACATGCTGCACCATTCTTGGGGATGTAAGAGTTGCAGAAAGTAAAAAAAAAAAATATATAGAAACAAACAACTTACAAAAAAAAGCTCTACCTTATTTTATTGTTTTTGGAACAAAGCATGGTATACGGTGTCTACTACCTGAACTTGGTGAGAAGAATACAATTATTCAGGACAGAAGAGCATACATCACTACAAGTAACTGACAGTATTTCCCCCTCTCTGTGTAAGATGTCTTTCATCTAAGATGTGCTTTGGTACCTATATTGAACATTTCCGTCATTGATGGCCTCAGGTGGGACCCTCCAGGGACAGCTGATTCTGCCGCCTGGAAGCCTCTTGAAGTCAAACTGACAGCATATCTTGGGGTCTGGTCCACACGTGTGAGGGACATCATAGCTGTAAAACGGCATCATGTGGCACAGGATGTCAGTACTGGAATCCTGATCTGAAAAATAAAATGGGAAAATCTAAGTATTAGTTCACACTTATAGTAGCCAGTAGCCATTGTTTTAAATAGCTTTGTAGTATAGCTATTGTTTAGCTTATTTTTCTACCATTCCAGGAACTAACCTAAGGTAGTGCATAAATGCAACAAAAAAAATATTCATTTCAGTTATTGGTGAGAAAACAGGACATGTGTAAACCTCAATTATGTCTACTTTAATATTGTTTCCTATTATTGCTTCGCTTTCATTCATAGTCTACCATTTTCTCACAAAATATATAAATACATCCCCAGTCACACATACTGTACATTAATGTGTCATTAAAAATGTAGTTTAAAAAGTTTTACCGAAAGTGCCCATAACTACACATTAAAATTTAGATGTTTTATTATCTGTGCAAAATCATTTTTCTAATTATCTTTGAATTGTAGAATATTTAGAAAAAAATATTCTTGATTTTATAAATGTTTAAAAAGGTATTTAAAATAATTCAGTGCTATATAATGTATTATTTATGGATTATTTTATTTTACAAAACTAAGATTAATGTTAATTAAACAGAAGATGCTTAACTTGTATTATATAATAAGCAGTTCACTACAGCCCTGGTGAGTTAGTGAAAATCCCCAGAATCTGGTGAGATTGCTTCCAATTTAGTTTCTATAAACCTAATTTTCAAGTGCATCATAAATCATGTTTTCTGAAGATATCAAGAACTATAAACGTAACATATAATTTAATGGTTCAAAAGTCAGTAAGATATGCACTGCAAATACAAGATGAGCTTTTATGGAAATGACCATAGGAATCATACTTAATGGAAATAAATGGGTTCTGTCTTCACTGGTATATATTATGCAGTACAATGACCCTGACAAATCCGAGGGTGTTCAGGAAGATTACTGAATTTCCATTTCAATAAACAATAAATGCTCTTACCAATGATCCATTTGTAAATCGAAAAGACTGGCTCTTTTCTGCTAATACAAATAATTACGCAGGGTGACAAATCTATGAAAATTGATACCATTAACACAAGAGCCATAAGCAAGAGTTAAGCAAAAGGTTCAAATAAAACATAAAAACTAGAAAAAAAGTTTTATCCAGAACATTTATCATGAACATCAATCACTTGAACACTTCATTTATGAACATGTCAAGTACAAATAAGCTTCAGACAAATCTTTGAGCACCTATACAGGCAGATAACTATTGATTCAAGAAGTACACAGTCAAAATATAGTTGTTATAATGTACAGTGACTTGCAAAGGGAAGCAGTTGTTAAGCCGCATGGTGAATCCAAACGTAAGACTGAGCAGACTTCTAGCTGACAGGCGAGGATAAACCTGGAACCACTGCACTGCGAGCAGTGGAACAGGAATGCTTAGTCAGCAGGGAAATCCAATACTCAAAGTTGAAGTACAAACCAAGTCCAAAACCAGGTGAAAACAAGAAAGAACAATTAATTGGGGAATCCAGAAGAATGAAAGTTGTAGTGAGCAAGGGTCCGAAACAAGAAACAAAAGGAAGTAAAGAAAAACTAAGTACAGCAAGAAAGCCATCTAACTTCTAGGATGCAAACAAAATAACTAAGTGTTGGTGCAGAAGACATGGAGGACTTAAAAACCCAGACAAATGAAGAACCCTTTTTACATCTTGGCACCTGACAGGGATTCAATGAGTACCTTACATGGAAAGCACAGATCTGGTGCAGAGCATTCGTTCGCTGGAAGGTACCCCCTGCTTGCTCTTCTGGCCTGTGACCCCTCCAGTACACCAGGTATTGTAAGCTATCCAGGACCATCCAGGAGTTCAAGGTTTGCTGTGGAGAGCACTTGTCAGATCCCTCCACAGGAGGGGACAGGTGCATAGGAGAATCTGGCACCAAGGTACTGACCAGGGTGGGTTTCGGCAGGGACAAGTGAAAGGCCATCAGGATGTCCAAGGCATTCACCTGTTCAAACCGTGACCTGGTATGGGCTGATGAGGCAAGGAACCAGCTTTCTGGAAGGCACCCACAGTCCTAGGTGTTTGGTTGACGGACAGACCCTTTGCCCAAACATTATGCAAAACTCCTGCTAGGTCCCATGATGTTTAATTGGCTGACAGAACATTCGCAGGATCCGTACAGGGACCGGAAGAGGTAATCAACAGGATGTTTCGGATGTTTCAGGATGTTTGCAAAAAAGGTTTCCAGACTTTGGTGTAGCTCCTCCATCTGGCTGTTGGTTCCCAGATGAAAAACTGAGAAAAAGGTTCACTTAGATTCCCAGACGTTAGCAGACGGCACACCAAAGGACCAAAATCGGAAGTTATGTTTTTCCTTGCTAAACAGTAAACAGTAAAGTCTCAGTATTCTACAATCAATAATGAAGTGTTGACATCAGAGGTGGCCAGAAGTTGTGAGACATTCTTGACCCGGAGCTAGGAGTTTGTAACTACAAAGCTACCACACTGTGTAACTACAATCAGGGTAACCTCAAGACCATGGGACATTATAGCAACCAAATGCAGAGGAGCTCAATGGTTTCTCTGTGGGCAGTCCTGATTGTGAGGTTCAGAGGACACATTTGTTTCTCTATGAGGCCACAGCAAATGGGTCTTTCATCCAAAGCATGCACAGGGAAGAGGAAGGGCAAAATAATTCTTATGTGGACAGACAGCTTGGAATCAATGAATATCCTGTCAGTCTCCAGCAAGGTGGAGTGTGAGTTCCACAAGAGTGTGACAGGCTGAGTGAATCGGCGGTTTAGGAGAAGTGGTACTTCTGCTCAGTAAGCACAGCTGGTTGCCATAGTAAATTGCGATTGAGAGCCTGTGGTCCGACAAGTATTTCAATTAGTAATTCCAAATATGACCTTAATTGATCATTATTGTTTTTTGTATTAATTTGCATTTGTAAAACAGTTTATACAGTAGGCACCGCTCTAGTTCCCTTACCCTGTGTGTTATTATGTCTTATTTCATACCAGTCACTTATTCAACTTAAAATCATCTCTTTTTGCACCGACCCTTGTTACCAAACTTCCTAGTCCATCACCAGAACCCACCTGTATCCAAAAATTATCCTAAATGTTACACCCCTTTACCCCTGGACACTTGGAGTCATAACACTGAACATTCTTGCTTTTCAAAGACACACTGGCTTGGTTAACTGATGTTTCTAAATGATCCCCAGCAAAAGTTGATAGTGTTTGTGATTTCTGCCTTTATAACTGCTCTTTCAATGAAATAATGGTTTATAAGGAACTAAAGAAATACAAAACAAACATGAGCATATACATTGAGGGTCCAGGGCAGAGAGCAATATAGATCATATATTATATATTACATTCTCCTTCAACATAATTATACATTTAAAATATAATTATACAGTGGTGTGAAAAAGTGTTTGACCCCTTCCTGATTTCTTATTTTTTTGCATGTTTGTCACACCGAAATGTTTCAGATCATCAAACAAATTGAAATATTAGACAAAGATAACACAAGTAAACACAAAATGCAGTTTTTAAATGAAGGTTTTTATTATTAAGGAAAAAAAAATCCAAACCTACATGGCCCTGTGTGAAAAAGTGATTGTTAAAACATAAATCAACTGTGGTTTATCACATCTTTGGAAAGCTGAGTTCAATTTCTCTAGCCACACCCAGGCCTGATTACTGCCACACCTGTTCTCAATCAATAAATCACTTTAATAGGACCTGCCTGACAAAGTGAAGTAGACCAAAAGATCCTCAAAAGCTAGACATCATGCTGCGATCCAAAGAAATTCAGGAACAAATGAGAAACAGAGTAATTGAGATTTATCAGTCTGGAAAAGGTTCTAAAGCCATTTCTAAAGCTTTGGGACTCCAATGAACCACAGTGAGAGCCATTATCCACAAATGGCGAAAACATGGAACAGTGGTGAACCTTCCCAGGAGTGGCCGGCCGACCAAAATTACCCCAAGAGCGCAGCGACGACTCATCCAAGAGGTCACAAAAAACCACACAACAACATCCAAAGAACTGCAGGCTTCACTTGCCTCAGTTAAGGTCAGTGTTCATGACTCCACCATAAGAAAGAGACTGGGCAAAAATGGCCTGCATGGCAGAGTTCCAAGATGAAAACCACTGCTGAGCAAAAAGAACAAAGGCTCGTCTCAGTTTTGCCAGAAAACATCTTGATGATCCCCAAGACCTTTGGGAAAATACTCTGTGGACTGACGAGACAAAAGTTGAACTTTTTGGAATGTGTGTGTCCCATTACATCTGGTGTAAAAGTAACACAGCATTTCAGAAAAGGAACATCATACCAACAGTAAAATATGGTGGTGGTAGTATGATGGTCTGGGGCTGTTTTGCTGCTGTGGTAAATGGAACCATGAATTCTGCTGTCTACCAAAAAATCCTGAAGGAGAATGTCCGGCCATCTGTTCGTGACCTCAAACTGAAGCGCACTTGGGTTCTGCAGCAGGACAATGATCCAAAACACACCAGGAAGTCCACCTCTGAATGGCTTAAGAAAAACAAAATGAAGACTTTGGAGTGGCCTAGTCAAAGTCCTGACCTGAATCCGATTGAGATGTTGTGGCATGACCTTAAAAAAGCAGTTAAGGCTCAAAAACCCTCCAATGTGGCTGAATTACAACAACAAGAAATCAGGAAGGGGGCAAACACTTTTTCACACCACTGTACAGTATATATTCAATATTAACATTATCACTAAGATATAAGATTGAATTACATTTGCACAGTAACTTCAGGGATCCCAACTCACTAAAACCAGATTAGATTCCAAGGGTTAGTCATTCAGACTGAAAGAAAAGGTTCACAGGCTACAGTAAGCTTTATCTGGAAACATCCTGCTGTTTATGTTTTGAAAATGTATTTGTACTACTCTTATGCATTATATAACATATATTATGTATTAGTTTCTGAGACATAATGCATTTATACAGTTGGTGCACACATAATACAATATATTCTCATTTACTCGCTCTGGAGAACTGATTCGGTGACCCAGTAAGATGGGATCCAACAACACGTATTTATAAAGCACTTCATATTCAAAAATACTTCTCAAGGTAATATACAACAGAAGAATATATCATTTTAAAATCTTGATAAAACAAAAAAGCCTTGAGCTGTTTCAAGTCAGAGGGTGAGCAGTGTGCCCTGGAAGAGAGTTCCAAGGTCTGGGTGCCAAAAGGAAAAGACAGGTGCCGAAGGTCTTGGTGAAGTACACAGACAGACAGAAGCTGCTGAATACAACCATCAGCTTAGAATACAACCCTGTATGACATCTTAAAGATAAGGAGGAGCAAGGCTAGGCAGGGTTTTGAAGGTTAACACTATTTTAGGTTAAGTTCTCTGAGATACAAGGAGCTAGTGAAGACTTGACAAAAGGACAGGTTAAGAATGAATCCAGTTGAGTTTAAATATATATAATATAATTATATATAAGTATAAATAACATTTCTGCAGTACCCTCATCCAAATAAGAACACATATGAACAAAATTCCTAAGATGGTAAGATAAGCTTTACATACTGAATGTAAATAAGCAAAACATAAATTCTGGATCAAACAGAATGCTAAGGTTTCTGTGACATTTAACTTCAAACAAATTAAAAACTTTACAAAAGTCAGATCAATTCAAAAGCATGAAACAATTTGAAAAAATCTGATGTTTAACACACAGAGTTGTACTTTATGTCATCATAAAATTCTTACTTTAAAATTCTAAATTAATTCCTCAAGGGTTATTGCATAGACGTGAAAAAGAATACAGCTCAAAATAGAAACCGAAACTGAGCCTCACAAAATTTGACAAACACTCCATAACAGAGATGTAACCACTATAGCCAGTTAAGTAGAGCCTGAAGCATCTTAAATCACTTCCAAAAACAGAAGTATGGGTAGTTAAACTTGTCAACAAACTGCTGTGATCAACTGTGCAGAAGGCTGTTAATTAATCCACTAAAAGCAGAAGGGAACCAGAACATGATCATAAACTAGATCACCATTTAAAACACGCACTAGAGTTATCTCAGACCTATACAAAGGTCTGAAACCTGAGTGAAATTTCTCATAAATCAGATTAGAAGCTAAAAGCTTCTGAAGATGTGACGCAACCATTTTACTCCAAACCTTAAATAAAAAAGACAGATAGAGACAGAGCAGTGGCAAGGATTCAGTTCACATCTCATCCAAGCCTGCATAGCCCACACACCAAACAGGCACCCTTGATGATATTACTGTATAATATTTGCATAGACAGCATTCACAATGCTCCCTGTTTAATGATGTCACAGATCAAGTTTGACAAGGGCATCTTGAAAATTTTGTATGAAAACTGTGAGCAAAAAAGACCTGTGCTCTGTTCTGTAACACTGAGCAAACTCAGTGACTGAAGCACCATTGGTATTTCTGAAACTGTACCTTGTGTTTTATACAATCGCTAAAGGAGATTTTGAACATAGAAATATAGGCTTTGCAATAACTTTATTGAAGAAAAGAACAATTAAAACGATATTATGTGGCTCATAAGAAGTGCAGACATTTACAGTAAAGTTGTTTGCACAAGTGATTGGAAATAATTGGTATTTTTTATTTGTCACACAATGTCCCTTTACCATTGCCTTCTTCCAATTCTTTTTCTCAATTAAAAACAGAAACTCTAATGAAAAAAGTGAGCTGCTTCCAACAGGCAGGTTGTGTTTTCAAACAGAATAGAGAATGCTCATCACTAATCCCAGAGCCTTTATAACCAACTGACCTTTCAGACCTGCAGTGTACCAATTGATGTCAAACCTATGGCATCTCTGTTCAATAAAATCCCAATGTAAAGTAACTGCAATAAAAAGATCTGAATATTATTCCTGATAAATCTTAATTTGCTGCAGTTACTGGTGGTAAAATCACTTCAACATAGAAAATGAGACTAGGATTTTGGGTGCTTGGAAGGCAAGTAGCTGCTGCGGTTACAGAAGTATGAATTTCTTACTGACAAAGATTCTAGGAACAACACAACTGGAATTTTGATACAGGAGACTCAAGTCTAAAAAAAGAGGAAATAATTTTGTAATTTCATTGATTATCCTAAAGGATTTTAAATAAAAAATTGATGTTTTGTAGTTTTAAGAGCTTATGTTCCTAAAGATTATCTTGTAACATTTGTGTATCTTAGGCTTTGAAGCTAAATTTAATCTTTAATTTCAACATGCCTGTTATGGTATCATACTGTAACTGTGATAACATAACCAATTATTATGAATGACGTGTGAATGAATTATTATGAATGACTCTTAAAACTCATTAAATATTGTGCAAAATTACATAGATTTATGCACTGATCAATATCCATATTTTCAGAGGAAAGCTTATTTTAAATGAAATCAGAAATCTCAAGTGCAGCAGAAAGAAAGGGACCCATATCTTCTAGCAGTAATACAATAAGGGAAAGATCTAACTGCAGACTCCGTCACATTGACGTATATCCCGATACATATAAGAAAATGCACTAAAGGCCCTGCAAATAATACATGTAGTTACCACAAAAAAACAATAAAGCTTAGAAAACTATACATAAAGAACTACAAAACAAATGGAAGTGTCTCGAAAAAGTATTAAATGGTGTTCATTCCCCTAATTACCCATGTTAACAGTAAAAGATTTTCATCTCCCATTTCTGAATTTTTTTTGGGATATCTATGCACTGAAAATAAACTGCAAAATCAACAACATAACTGATCAACTAAACACAACTGATTAACAATTTTTACAGTATATATATTTTCATATTCTAAATGAAATCTATTGTACAAAGTTTTAATCATCAAAAACAACACTAATAAGTAATCCAATCAAACTACTGTAACTTGATTTAAATATTCTGTCTATGTAATGCAAACAGAAAATGGCATTTACATTGTAGGAAAGTTTATCAAAATGTACTATAATTTTAATCCAATGCGAACACATTAAACTCAGACAACTATAGTATGCATTCCTAACCTCCTATACCTACTTCATACCAATTCACTGAGCTATCAGTAATTTGATCTGGTCTAGCAAATAAATTAGCCCACAAAATGTAAATATGAATGCTTTTCAAAAAAAAAACATCATTTTTTATCCTAAGTTTTTTTTCCCCCAAAGTGAGGAAATAACAGGAAGCAGGCACTGTTGCCTAAAGGTAATCAATATAGTCATTATATTTCCCAACAGGTGAAGGTTTGTGTGTATTCATTAAATGAAAAAATGAAGCAGGAAAATTATCATTTCAGCTGCAAACTGGGGTTAGGAGATTTCAAAATATGAATTTTGACCTGGAACTAACCTAAGAAACAACATATACAGAAAGCAAATGTTTTGAAGAAATATATCGTTTTTTTGAGGCCCGTATTTAATACAAAGAAACAAGAAGATGCTAATTTCATCAAAGACAAGAATGAAAAGTAGAAAGATATACAAACATCTTGGCTGAGTGGCCCTGTTCAAGTGAAGAAGGTTGCTTATCTGACAAATGCTCCACAGCTGAAAAATTGGGGTTATTTTCTTCTTTCTACTTTTCAGCGAGTAACTAGCCTCTCCTTGTTCTTTTGCAAGTTGCATATTGGTGCAGCTCATTGCTAGAAATCAATAACTTATACAGCACAGCCCAGTATGTAGATCTAAAAAAGCAACATTGATAGAATTAAAGAGAAGTTGCTTAAGGCTTACTTAAACAATCCAACATTTTAATACAGTGGCTTAGGTTTTGCCCAGTAAAAATTAATGTCGCTGTTAAAATGTTTTTATTGTTGCTTTAGAATCCTTTTAATAAATAAACATTTAGTTAAAACATGTAAATTTACATTTTTCAGCAAAAGGTTGAAGCATCCTTCCTACTTTGTGTCTCTAGATAAAATGGTGTTTTACTCAGTCTTACTGTTCCATACTCATGTTAAGATATAAAGAAATGAGAATTATATTCTGTTTTTTATCACCCAATATAATTTTTGAAGGCACACACTTCTGTATCTGAGTTGTTATTTGGTTATTATTCCTCCCTCTTCCTTATACAAGGAACTCTGGAGCTCTTAAGCTCCGAGGTTCAGGATTCAGCTGGTTTTCTATGTCTCTTTAAATCATTAACAGCTGAAGTCTGTGGAGAAGGGACAGACAGATATACATGTGTACGGTGCATAATTTTAATTTCAAACTTTTAGAAACACTGAATGCAATGTTTGTCATATTCTCTCAAAAGATGTGTACAGTGTAACATGTTGCAAAATGTTAGTGTTATTGTGCTTATTTTTAAATACAAGATACTGTGAACTAACTCATGCTCTCAACGTACGTGGTCGGCTCTGGAAAATAAAAACTATTGAAAAAATGCTTTATTCTGTCAAAAAATTGTCTGGCACGCCTACAGGAGCTTTGTAGTGAGCCAATACATTTGTCTTATTTACTTTTATTTGCTGTTTTTATACTCATATTTAATGTTTTGTATTACTGTAATAGGTTAGTAGGATTTTTTATAAGGGTTATAGGGTAAAATTTGAACTTTCGCGAATTTGGCTTTATGTGCTACTATCAACAGTAGTATTTTGATCTACATTATATGACAATGAATATTACCTATTTGCTTAGTTTCTGAAGGAGACTGAGCAGTTCTGTCCTTGAATACATCAATGTAAAGTTGCCAGATTTGTCTTCAATTTAAAATTAATATATTGACTTTCCTTTGCATGTTATAAAACAGACACTGCACCACATAAAAAGCTCCATGAAAAGCAATTGTATTAAGCTAATCGCTTGACTATAAAGGGAATCTATACAGATAAGACCAATGCACATTTGATCCAATTCTACATTGGACAACAACTCATAATTATGCAACAATTTAACAAGCTTTTGCATTTCTTATTGCATGCTCTTTGTACAAAAAAATATGATCAATCTGTCATCATATTGCTTAATTAAATTATCAAAACTTTTTAATTCAAGGAATCCCATAAGTTAAAAGCTTTCTAGATTTTAAAACTCTTACAGTGCACTCCATAAGTATTTGGACAGTGACACATTTTGTGCTGTTTTGGCTCTGTACTCCAGCATATTGGATTTGAAATAAAACAATGACTTTGGGGTTAAAGTGCAGAATGTCAGTTTTAATTCAAGGGTATTTACATCTATATTGGGTGAACCATATAGGAATCACATAGTTTATACATTGTCCCCCCATTTCATGGGTCCAAAAGTAATTGGACACATTAACAATCTTAAATAAAATTTGGAATGTTGGCAAATTCTTTGCAATTGATGACCGTCGGAAGTCTGCGACCCATAGACATCTTTCCTGGTGATGCTCTGCCAGGCCTGTAATTCAGCCAATTTCAGTTCCTGCTTGCTTTGGAGGCATTTTGCTTTCAGTCTTGTCTTCAGTAAGTGAAATGCATGCTCAGTGGGATTCAGGTCAGGTGATTGACTTGGCCACTCAAAAACATTCCACTTTTTGGCCCTGAAAAACTCCATAGTTGCTTTAGCAGTATGTTTGGGGTCACTGTCCTGCTGCAAAGTGAAGTACTGTCCAAAGTGTTTTGAAGCATTTGGTTGGATCTGAGCAGATAAGATGCTTCTGTATATTTCAGAATTCATCCTGCTGCTGTCTGCAGTTACATCATCAATAAAGACAAGTGAGCCAGGTCCACTTGCCATTGGCAGCCATACATGCCCAAGCCATGACACTACCTTCACCATGTTTCACAGATGAGGTGGTATGCTCTGGATCATGAGCAGTTCAATTATTTCTTTGTACTTTTCTCTTTCCATCACTCTGGTACAGGTTAATCTTCATCTCATCTGTCCATAAAGCTTTGTCCCAAGGTCTCTAGAGGCTTTTGTATGTACTTTATAGCTAACTGTAACCTGGCCTTTCTGTGGCCTTTCCTTCCAGTGGTTTGCATCTTGTGGCAAACACTCTGAGATTATGCTGGTGTATTCTTCCCTTTATGGTAGTCTTTCACACATCTATGCCTACATCCTGAAGAGTGATCCAAATCTGTTCAACAGTTATAAAGGTGTTTTTCTTCACGATTGAAAGCATTCTTCGGTCTCCCGTGGTCCACCAGGTTCTTTGCTATTGCTAAGCTCACCAGTGCATTCTTGCTTCTCAACAATGTACCAAATAGTTGATTTTGACACACCTAATTTTTGTCAATGTCTCTGATTGATTTATTCTGATTTTGCAGCCTCATGATGGCCCACTTTAATGGCATTAACACTTCTTTGGTCCTCATGTTGAGAGACAACAGCAACAGACTCCAGATGTAAATACCACATCTAGAATCAACTCTAGACCTTTTGTTAGCTCTCTTGTTTCTAGTACATCTGTGCAACATGAACAAAGTTCAATTCACATCAAATCAGCTGACCTATATATTATAAGCAGATGGACTAAACTGGGGATTAAACAAAAAAAATCCAAACCGAGACTCAACCTGCACTTCACAGTACAGACTCATGGCTTTTTACTGCAGATGCTGCAAAATAAAAGTGGATATTTGCTCTTTGACCTCAACATACTATATATTATCATGCATATTAGAAAATGGACAGATGGATGTATTCATTAGTGACTTAAGGTCAACAATACTTCATAAAAAAATTCACAATTCAGTTGTAAATTCCAATTAAGCATGCTATAGTTCTTGGTTTAGTTTTTCAGTTGATGGTAGCTTATTAAACCCCAGGTACAGCTGGTGGTGTGCGTCAATGGGTAAGGTGGATCTGAAACTTCTGAAACTTCCATGGGTATCAGAGTCCCACGTGGGTTACTCGGCTCTACCAGTCCCTGATTGGTTGGATAAAGGTGAGATATGAGTCACTTACTCTGAGACTTAGGAATGCAGTCCAGATGTCCATCTGGCACTCCCTAGACAGATAGGCGCCAATGGATGACCATTGATCATGATAGCCAGGCTTAGCTAAGTGCATCCCCCTTTGGGAGCTGTCCTTTATCAAAGGAACCTTAAATCAGCCTGCATGAATAGTTTCTCTGTGGCTGCACCACAGAGATGAACAGAGAAATGGGGCCCTCATTTGGGAAAGCTCAGAAACACTTAATTCTGCCTTATTAATAAGCCTCGCCGCTACACATGGATTCTGGTAAAGGTAGTTAAGGCAAATCAAGATTGGGGGAACTTTAATCTAACAACAACAAACAACAACCCCTAACAAACCGACAGTGCTCACTTTGTGCTTTTAGATAGAAAATGTCATAACTAAAACATGGTTAGTAGTGAAGAAAGATACAAGATGTGAAGAAGGGGTTAACTGACTCCTTCCTAAGCAACAGGCTGAAGTTTATGGCAGGAAAGGGAGATAAGTGATAAGGATTCCAGATGCCAGCTAGGAAACCCCAGGGAGGGGAACCTAAAACCCTGACCATTTGGCCAAAAGGCTGTAAACTGTCCAAACACCGTGACCTCTACCCATTTCTATAGTACAGAGCGACGTCAGAAGCGGCACGAAAACCCTATATAAACTGAAAGTTTGTACCGGCACTTTGAACAATACTTCGGTTTTGTTTCTTGCGGGAAACAAGACTTCGGTTCTATTGTTCCTTGCATGCAATAAACTCATCTGTTTAACTTCTTCTCGTGATCCAGAACTTTATTCTTTCTGTTACAACAGTAGTGTTAAAGGGCCTGTAGTGACATAAAATTACTCCTCAAACAGGTTCAATTGCTTGTTTGGAAGCAGGTTTCTGTTTTTTGGCCAGAGGCTGTCATGGTATGTTTTAAAAGTTAAACAAGATAAATTCTTAGCAGTTATGTTCCCTTATTTTAGAACCTCAATATCTCTACTTGAATACAAAACATTTCTAAACTTTAAGAAAAAAGAAAAAAGTTATGTATCTGTTCAAGTAAAAATCAAAAGGACTAGATTTACTTTGGAGGAAAAAAATGAAACTACCTGAGACATGGGAGACAGAGCATGGGAGAGGACACATTTTATTATACTTCATTCTATTCAGGAAATCTATTTTGTTATTTTTCAAGACATCTTTCATAAATTAAAATCACAATTATGTGTCATCTATCAGGATTCAACTATTGGATGGAATGAAGATAAGAGCAAGTGCAACTAAAAGCCTAAAGGGATTTACAATTCATGTAACACACATTTAACATCATTCAATGAAAGAAAAATCACGTCAGGCTGTGGTATAATCATTTTATGGTTGTACTCTTTTCTGATATACAGTTACCGAACAGTTAACAGCCAAACATTGTATAGGAATGGTCAATTAAATTAATATGGCAAAACATGAAAGTAAAAGAGCCCTTAATACAAAAAACTATTCCCCTTGGGATTTCTCTCATGTCATGAAAAAAGAATAATGATCAGTATTTGACAATATAAACCGAGAAAAACAAAGTTTGTACTTTGTTGAAAATGCTTCCGCATTCTCCTTAGCAATTTTCACCACACCAGTGTTTACTTTAGTACTACATCAGCTAAGTCAATAATTCAAACCTCTTTCTAAAAAATACAATAATTATAGTGAGCTTTTTTTATTTTTTTATTTTTTATTTTTAAGAGCTTACAGTCAGAAGACTAGTGAACAGTGCGGGGTAAAACTATAAATAAATGTAAAACTCCAGTAGTTGCACTTACCCCAGTTCTGGCGCCAGAAAAATTCAAGTGTCTTCTGAGTAGCAAAATGCTTCTTCACTGAGTAGTGTATCCTCTGGATTAACATGTTTTTAAAGCCTGCACGTTTCAGAATGTAGGCCATTGTAGAAGAATGTCCAAAGGGGTCGACAGCCCAACTAGTCATTGGTTTCACTCCTGAAAAAGTCCAAAAAAGGGTTTAAGTACTAACACCCAAATTTCTAGTTTTGTTCCTGAAATGCTTTGAGGACAAACGGTAACTGAAGCCAGAAATATATTTTCATATCTTCACCTACTGAACATTTATATTCCAACACTGCATATATAACAGGCTATGATGAACCTTTAACATCCATATCCTGTACAGGTATGGTACTTTTATTTAAGACTAAACTAAAGGAATAGCACGAAGGCTAAAAAGTCGTAGAATTGGGATTGCTCCTGGCACAAACCACAAAGTCACAAAAGAAGGATCAAACTAAATAAAAAAGATCTTTCTGTGAATTATTTAACATAACCAATGGATTAGTTGTCTTTTTTTAAACTGCAATTATTCTAAATGTATTTTAGGAATAATTTTGGAATGTAGCAATAATTTACAAGTGAGGTCCAATCTGGTACAGACTTGAAGTGGTGGCCGATGGCTACTATCAGTTAAAATAAGGTAAATTTACTGTTATTTCAGAGAAATAAGTTCATTAAAAACTGAGTTATAATGAAAAATTGCTGAAACTCTGGACCTTCAGGATCAGAATTGGACACCCCTGGTGTAGATTCTAGAGTGTTGCAACATGTAATGTATACTACTTTCGCAGTTAATGCATGGTTTAATTCTAAAGTTGTGAATCTTGGCATCAACTTGAAAAAAGTCTTCAAGTCTTCAAGGCTGCTCCAGTGTTGCTCCTCTTAAGCCCTATAAATTGCCCTTTGACCTCATAATTACACACTTAATTACAACCTGGCATTTAATCGTAACCTTCACAAAATGCAAGAATACATTATATTCCCACTCTCGCATTTTCCGCAATCATTAATTCTTTACATGTAACTCTTCTTTTCCTCACTGGAGAAAAAAAGCAATTCATAATGTAGTAGATAATTTAATTGAAGATGATCTTTGCTCATTCAAGAACTTGAATTCGGAACACAAGCCACCTAGTTGTTCCTTCTTTCATTCACTTGTATCTCTGTTGTGTAATGTGAACCTATGGTGTTCTCTGTGGTGAAAGGCTGTCCTTATACCCAGTAAATGAACTGCTAGATTTCAGGGTGAAAACAATAGGATTGGTTTCTTCTATTTATGTTTACTGTTAGCAGCTTTACGCAAAACCATTAGCAGCTGTTACTTTTGGAAAGATGGACTAGAATATTATAGATGAACAGGTATCCTAGGACATTATAAATTCAGCTTCCAAAAAGCTTAATCAATTGATTCACTTACATTGTTTTCAAAGAGTACACCTGAGTGTCAACTTTTAATATGAAATTGTTTTGTTCCTTGTGTATAGTCTGCCCATGGGGAGATAAAGGTACACACACTCTGGGAGCATCTGGATGGGGTCTGGTTTTGTAGATGAGTATCGCTTTCTCTTATCTGGACTTTGTTTCTCACAGCAGCAAAGACGGGTGTATCTGGTTGTGTGTGTGGAGAGGTTAGTAAATAGTGGTCTGACCTAGAAAAACTATTGGAATATGAAAATTGACAAAGCCTCATACTGTACCTCACTGACAGAAAACCAGCATAAACTATACACTGACCTTAACAATATACTTGGAACTGGCCAGAAAAGACAATTAAACCTTTCTAAAATGCAATGATGCACATAAACTGGAGACCAGATGATGTTTTAATCTGATCTTAAATTTCTGCATCAATGATGCGTGGTGACAGCTGACATTTGTTTTGCTTTGCTCTGATCCAGACAAACACTTTATAATCCAGTTATCCACTCCAAGGTTATACACAAATGTCCCTGTTCCCTGTGCATTGTGTGGGGTTAAGAAAATGATCTGATCCTTTCTAAAAGGACTTGCATTTTTTGAGAATCGGTTAATATCAGTTATACAACTGAAACAACAACAAACCCTTAACGTCTCAATGAAAACTGTTTTATTCCTGTCAGACACAACAGTTATCTGTTAAGTAGTATGTATTGAACACAACTCTGAAAGCCGAAATTTAAGTGTAAGAGCTTATTCAATATAATGTGGACATGTTGCTTTGTAATCAGTCTAGAAAAGACAGGCCAGACACATTCCCAGGTTTAAAGGAATGTTCTACTCTGACAGGACAAAAAAACTAAATTATTTCAGTCTTGTGGGGGTCAGGAACAAGCTATCAACCATGCTGTTAAAGTTTATATCATGGCTTCTTTCACGAAATAGCTTAGTGGGATACATGGATCAAGCAAAGAAATGAACTAGATGAGCAGAATGGTCTCCACTAATTTGTTCATGTTTCTTTAGATTTTTTTTTACATGAGTTATGAGAGTGCTAAAGGTGAAAAAACAGGTAACTGAAAGACAAAGGATGTTAGGGAGCTTATTATCTTAGGCTCATGCGTTAAGGCCACCAATACTCTGGTTATGTTTCTGCACTTAAATGTCAAGGGCTTCCGGGTAAATTGGCCCTGGAATGAGTGTGTGTGCAATAGACTAGTATCTAATCTACAGTGTATACTGGTATCCACTCAGACAGATCCCCAATAACCCTGTATAGGATAAAGCAGTTCGAAAATGGATAGATCGATACACGGAATTAAATTTAAAAAATGATTATATCCATTAAGGGGTCAAGTATGATAAATAGCCCTGCATTACAAGGGTTAAATATATAATATAATAAACTATGGCCTTAACAATTTTTCTTCAAAAAGAAAATGAAAAATATCACCATTAATATAATGTTTAATGAGAGTTTCTGTTTTCAGAATTCTATTTTTCATTCCAGGTAGCCAACACAGGATTTACTTTTGCAATGAGACATACTGTATATGTGCACCTCTTGGTGGAGAAATACTGACATAAACTAGCAAACAAAAATGTATTTGTCTGAAGATCAAAACTTATTTCCCATGTGTATTCCAGAAATATGAAATTTCAAAGAAAATAACATTTACCATTAATCTAATTTAGACAAGGAAAGGATGTTCCCCCGTGAATAATTAATATGATCCTGTTTACTAAGGCAGAACATATACATATAAAATAACTGTATATTAAATGAAGCAGAAAAAAAAGAGAACTGAAACAATATACCTGTAGCGGCAATGCTTGTTAATAAGACAGAATTAAGCGTTGGGATGCTCCTAAAAGAGGCCCCATCTCACCCTCCATCTCTGTGGTGCAGCCACAGAGAAAGAATTCATGCAAGCTGATTTAAGATGTTTTCTTGTGATAAGAAACAAACTCCCAGACGGGGATGCAATTAGCTAAGCCTGGCTATCATGATCAATGGTCATCCATTGGCGCCTATCAGTCTAGGGAGTGCCGAATGGACATCTGGACTGCATTCCTAAGTGTCAAGAGTAAGTGACTTATATCTCACCTTGACCAACCAATCAGGGACTGGCAGGGCGTGGTAATACGCCGTGGGTCTCCAATGCCCGCCAAACTCTCAACCAATCAGCACACATCTGGGTCTTGATCAAAAAGGGAGCGCAAGCTCAGTTCTGGGCTCTCCTTGGCCATTTTCACGCATCCTCAGAGACAATCACGTGACAACTGCTGTTGTCTGCAAAAGGACTTGGACTTTGTTCTAAGCGCGAGGCCGAGGATCCCGTACGTACTCAGAATTCTACCAACGTGAATGCTCCGCTTGATCAACGGCAGCCTACAGTTGGACCCTCGTCGACAACCTGAATAGCTTATTCAGGAGCAGCGCTGGACCGGGAACGAACCAGCTTCTTCCCAGACAAAAGAGTGACTTGTGAGGACTAGCGGTCACACTCTGTGCATAGAGACTTTCTACTAGCCAGCCGGACTGCTGGTAGATCCCCTAAGAGCAACGACTGCCCTGCGCGCCGCAGTTAGATTCCTCCGCCCGTCCTACTCCGAGCTGCACCTCGACTGGTTGGCCGGTAGCCAGAGGACGCCGACACAACGCCCATTGGACAACCGCTGGAACAGAGGCTGCAACAGAGCCTGTCAGCTGGTTTGGTGTTCGTGCCGGGAAATTCCAAATCCAAACACAGTGGATAAGTAAACCCCATGTTCTACATTGCGTCTCGAGAATTCAGTTGTACCTCAACACAAGTTGTTATCAATTTAATTCATGAGTAATGTATTTACTTACGAGTTTAGAGTAACAGTGGGTAATAACACTGATTAGGGATTTGGTAACCGAACGATATATATTGACATATATTCTCTGTTGTGTATCTCTTTGTGTTTGCATCTCTTCGAGATTATATACCTTGTATATTGATAACCCTCACAGTAAGGTCTGCCGCTCGTATCCAGGCAGACTAGTATATGTTTGGTGCACAGTTTATATTAATAAATGTATCTCGTGTATTGAACCCGTGTGTGTGCGTTGTTAGTTGTTCTGACGATTGATTTTCTAAAAGCCCCAACGAACAACCTCGTGATTACTGCTACAATTAATAATTGTCTCAGTAAACCCATCAAACCACTACATTTACTGGCGTCCCTGGGTGGGCGAGTTTAGAATGAAATGAGAATCAATCGCACAGAATAACTGATATTGCTGTGAGTTCAAGTTCAGCACAGCCCCGCGGCTTCTATACGCGAATACCGGGTGTGCTGATAACTGCGCAAAGAAATCCCCCTGTTTTCTAGCGTTTAGTGTAACGTGTGCTGATTGGAAATCCATCTGCTCGGGTGTTTAGATTCCATACTGTATTTTGGTAAAAGGAAAAAAAAAGTAATACTCTTAAAGTTTCTCTGACGTAATGACAATGGCTGCTAAAATGTCTGAAGTGGAGTCGCTTATAAGTACTATTTCTAGCGACGACAATCCTGGTTACTGGAGCGGTATCGAAAAGTTGAACTTTGATGATATTGAGAAGCTGCAAGTAGATTTAGTAGCTAAGGTAGCGAACCAGCTTAACACAGGAGGGTCCGTGAACGCAGTTCAGGTCTTATCGAGTTTCGCCTTAAATCTAGCTAAACAGCTGGAACTGTCTTTGTCCGAGCTGACAAAGTTTCAAAAGCTTCAGGGAAAGCTAGAAAGATATAAGGTGGAGCGAGTTGAGTTGTTGGATATAATCAGAGAAAAGAGAGTGAAAAATGAGGAAAGTGAAGAGAGACTCAGGGAAGTTTTAGGTAAATTAGATGACCTGTCTGCTAGAGAAACTGTGGCTGAGGTAGCTAGGAGAGACCTGGAAGCGAGCTTGAAAGAAAAAGAAAAAGAAATTGAGAGTTTAAATGAGCTCAGCCAGGAAAGGCAAAAGGAGTTAGATGCTTTCGTACTGGAAGCAAAACAGGCTAGATCCCACTTGCATGCCAGCCCACCTAGCAGCAGAGGAGGTTTCTCCCGGCCAGGGTCTGTGGTCGGATCGGCATGGGGGAGATCGCCGAGTCCTGCGCGAGACGCAAGGGCGATGCAATTCAGGCAGAGACCCCCTGCTCCTGATCACGGCCGTCCCCCTGCCCGCGGAGAAACCGTAAAAATTAACCTCCACTCCCTGAGGCAGTAAGCCAAATATGTAGAAAGGTTTGACCCGTCAGTGTCAGGGAATAATGTGGAAACCTACATCGATGAGCTGAGATATACTTTGCAGTTTATGCCCGGAGCGTCCGAACAGGAAAAGGCCATGTTAGTAAGGAAAACTACCAGCCGAGCGGTCCACGAGTGGATGTCTAGACAAGGACCGGAGGTCTGTAATAGCTTTGAGGAGCTGTGTCAGGCAACGATCGGAGAATTTTCAGGTTTTATCGATCCCATAGCTGCCTTGGCCGCTGCGCACCATATTAAGCATGAAAAAGCTGAAGCCCCTCGCGACTATTATGAGAGGCTTAGGCGCACATATTTTGCAGGGCGGAATGAAGAGGGTTGCGAAGAGAACGTGAATTTCAAAGGTTTATTCATTGCTAATCTGCATCCCTCAGTCAGGAAAATGATTGTGATGCACACTGATGCAAAAGCGATGAAAATGGCTGACATTAGAAGGTTGGCTCAAAAAGCCTGGGGAGCTGAAGTCTCTGCTTCCTCAGAGCGAAAACCGGCTAAAACGGCCGTGTTCGCCACTAAAGCCAGCAGGGTTGACGACTCGCCTCAGCTCGAGGGAGCTGAGGTTCCTGAGCCCTATAAGCCCCGGCGCAAAATAGGCAGGCAGGACCGCACTAAGCGTCAGAGCCACCGTGAGCGCTACAGGGAAGGCAAGGGCTCAGGCAGAGCCTATCATAAGGCTGGACGAAGGGAGTCGACTGCAGCCCGCCTGGCCCGGCATGAACAAGCCCTGCTTGAGAGATCAGGACAGGGTAAACCTTCCGCACCGAATGCCGGAAGCGTGAATGAGCTTAGGGGGACCACGCCCCTTCTCACTGGAGGAGGCGGGGATCCATCCCAAACCCCTCCCTCAGTCTATCTGATTGGGTGGGAGGGTTCCTGCCTGGAAGAAGGCTGTGACTCTGAGTTGGGCGCTGACCCCGCCCCTGAAGTCAAAGAAAAGGCAGGCTTCCAACAATTCTTAGGGAATCTCAGCCAGAAAGGCAAAGCAAGGCGTATTTATATCAAGGTTTCTCTTGAAAGCGTCTTAGATAGAGAAGCACTGATTGACACTGGGGCTGAAATTAGTTTGATGTCAGCCGATCTACTCAGCGAGCTCAAACGAGTAGCGAAAGGAAAAGGCATCAGACTTAAGGTAGAACCATGTAAGATAGATATTTCCAGCTATACCCAGGATCATGCCAGGATCACACACCGAGTGTGGGTGGCACTTAGGTTCAGGCCAATGAATGTGGTGCATCCTGTTTACATCTCTAGGTTTAAAACAGAGCCACTACTCATTGGCCAAGACCTGCTTGACAGGCTGGAGCCTCTGGTGGACTGCCAGCGTGGAAAATTGTGGGCTCAGGTCAAAAACCCTAAGCCTGTCGTACAGCAAAAAGGGGGGTTCAGTGGTTATGCTGTGATCACACAGTGCCCACTGAACACTATAGCTGAGTTGGAGGTTCCACCTGGTTCCTCTGGACGAGAAATAAATGTCTCTTCTTGCTTTCCAAAAGGCCAGCACTCCCACGGTCTCCCAACTACAGGAGCAGTGCTCCGAGCAGCTGCTTGACCCGCCAGGTAAAGCACACCCCTTTTTCATCCTTGAAGAAGAGTGGATCTCCCTGTCCGGTAATGAAAGGGAGTCCTTTCTGTGCATCCTGGCACCTCAGGGGGACCAGGACTACCACCCCATGGTGGTGGGAGGGGTCCAGGTGGCAGAAGTGCAGGTTGATGATGTAATTCTCAGCCTCAGCTCTGAGAAGTCCATAATCAGTGAAGGTCTGTTCAAGGACCTGTCGCGAAGCCGTCAGGTGACCCTGGTGATGCAGTCACAGGTTCTGTGGTGGGCACCCCCACCTCATAGGTCCATTTGGAGCAAAGGAAGTTGTGTAGCTTCCATCTCCATCGGAAAAAGGAAGTTTGCTCACTACTTCAAGGTAGCACCTCAGCTGACCCATTTGGTCTGTATTGGTGCAGACCTCTTGGTTCGACTGGGCGCCCAGCTGGACACAGTAAACAGTGTGCTGTGGACACGGGTGAACCCAGATGCCCTCTCTCTAAGTGGCGACCCCGAGAACATTCGGTCAGGTCAGACGATTCCTCAGGCCTGCCAGGTAGTAAATGAATCGGACCTGATCGTTCCTGCATCAACAGCAGGGTTTCCGGTACGCCTTGTCCTGAAGAAGGGACAGAGAATGGATGCTGAGATGGTTTTCTTCCAACCATCAGCTCAGTTTATGAGACTGAACCTAGCAGTCTGTGGTACCCCCAGACTGGAACGGAATGGCCGAGCCACCTGCCTGTTGGTGCAGAACATAGCAAAACAAGACGTCAAAATCCCTGCTCGCACTGACATGGGACTGGTAATTGACAATGGTTTCTATGATTTCGAACTGGCCATCCCAGTACTGGGGCAGCTCCCTGGTCCCTTGGCCAGGGAGGGGGGGAACGAGCAGGTGTACTACACCTACCCCCGGCGGATGATCGCAATTATGCCAATAGAGGGATTCTGCAACCAGGAGGTGTGCAGAGTGGACCTTAGCGATAAGGATGAGATGGTTGTGTACACAGTACACGCAGGTGTTCCAACGGACCACTCAGCCGAGAGTGCGACCCGGGATACCGCCATGCCGTCAAAAGTGGGGTTCCTAGAGCAGGTATGGGAACAGGTTGGTAAGGCAGATGCCCTGGAAACAGAAAGCCAGCGTCAGCAGCTGCGTCAGATCTTCCAGGATTTCCAGGAAGTGTTTGCACGGGATGCCTATGACTTAGGGGTGACGGATTTGCACACAGTGCGCATTCCCACAGCCCCTGGCGCCCGCCCAACCTATCTCAGGCAGTATCGCATTCCCCTCACGGCATACGAGTCCATAAAGCAGACGTTGGATGCTCTACTAGAGCGTCAGATCATAAGGGAGTGTAACTCCACTTATAACTCCCCACTGTGGCCGGTGCTGAAACCCAATGGTAAGTGGCGTCTGACCATTGACTACCGGCAGCTGAATAAACAGGTTCCTTTGTCACGATGGCCAATGATCTACCTAGATCAGGAGTTAGCCAAGGTGACAACAGCGAAATATTTCACCACAGTGGATGTGGCCAATGGGTTCTGGACCCTTAAGGTAGAACCGACAGACCAGTACAAACTGGCCTTTTCCTTCGGAAACAGGCAGTTCACCTGGAATCGATGCCCCTTTGGGTATTCCAACTCCCCAGCGGAGTTCAACATATTTCTGGACAAAGCCATGAGTGATGCAGCCGCCAGGGGCAACCTGGTCTATGTGGACGATATTCTGATGCGGAGTCAGACCTGGGAAGAACACATGGCCGAGATCAGGCATGTGTTGACCCAGCTCTCCCGTTCAGGGGCCAAACTGTCTCTGGCTAAGGGACAGTGGTGTAGGACCCAAGTGGAGTACGTGGGACTGTTGGTTGGAGCCCAAGGCATACAGCCACAGTCCAGCAGAGTCCAAGCTATCCAGAATATGAAGTCGCCCACTAACCTGTCTGAACTGCGCAGCTTTCTGGGAGTATGTAATTATTCCCGGCAGTTCATTGAGGATTACACTGAAATAGCAAGGCCCCTCCACAAGCTGTTGCAGAAAGACGTGCCCTTTGAGTGGGGGCCTTCCCCAGAACAGGCTGTGATGGAGCTGAAGCGCAAACTCGGTAATGCGCCGTGCTTGGCCTACCCTGACAAAAATAAGGTCTTCTACCTTGAAGCAGGGTTCTCAGAGCACTGCCTTGGGGCTGCTCTGAGTCAGGAATATGACCAAGAGCGAAGGGTGGTGGCGTATGCCAGTCGAGCCCTGAGCCCAGTGGAGCAAAAGTTCTTGGACTGCGAGAAGGCCCTGTTGTCTACGGTCTGGTCGGTAGAACACATCCGTAGTTATGTTGGGGGACAAAAGATCATCATCGAAACCTGCCACCAACCTGTGACATTCCTGCATAGCCAGAGACTGAAAGCGGGCAGGGTGTCAAATAGCAGGATTGTGGCATGGATGATGGCCCTACAAGGCTATGAGATGGAGGTACGTTATGCACAGAGCAAGAAAATGTACCTGGGACAGGGCCTGGCTTTGGGCCAAGTGTGTCACGGCTGTGACACTGACATGGGAGCTCCAGAAACAATTCCCGCTGCTGAGCTACCGAACAATCATGGGTACTACGATGAGAATGTGGGCCAGGGCTTACCCATGGCCTATGTTGACGGTTGCTCTTTTCGCCACGAACAGCAGGTGCTAGCAGGGGTAGGAGTAGTCTGGCAAGACAATACTCCCTGTGGGCCGACCCGCTATAAGCTAGGACCAAAGACTAGTCAGTATGCGGAAGTAGCTGGGGTGCTGATCACCCTCCAGCAGGCCCTGACAAATGGCATTAAACAATTTGTCATCTGTAGTGACTCGAACTACGCCCGACATAGCTTCGTGTCCCATCTTCCGTATTGGAAGGGTAACGGCATGAAAAATGCCCGGGGCAAGGAAGTGAAGAACAAAGAGTTGTTCCTGGCCAGTGACAAGCTTACGACCGAGGCTGGAATGATGGTTTACTGGAGGAAGGTGAAGGGACACTCCCAGGTGAAGGGACCCGACGAAGACGGGAATGATGAGGCCGACCGGCTGGCCAAATCTGGCGCCTTAGAGGGTGTATCCTGGCAGTTCCAGCAGGAATGGCTACCCCCAGAAACCGTGGCTGAGGTCAAGGCGGTCACCCGAAGCAGGGCTAGACAGGATGTCGGAGCTGACCCTCAATCTGTAGTGCTTGGGTCACAGGGTTTTAACACCGATCTTGCGGAAATGCAGAAACAGGACCCAGCAATTGGGCAAATGTATCAGCATATCGCTGACCCAGTGCGTCAACCTCTTTCAGAGCAGGTGCTGAGCCAGTCTCCGGAGCTGAAGGAGCTGGCAGAGGTGAATGACAACCTAAAAATTATAAAGGGGTTGTTGGTTTGTGTACCAGTTGCACAAGGTGTCCCAAAGTGGGTAGTTCCCCGCTGCCATCGGGGGGTCATGATCCAACACGCTCATGACGAACCCTGTGGGGGTCACCGGGGAATCGCCACGTACGACACTATCCAGCAGGTGGCATTCTGGCCTCACATGGGCCGAGACATCGCCGCGTATGTAAAGGGGTGTCTGACGTGTAGCCAGTTCCAACCATCACGGCCCTCGCACCAGGCACCACTCCAGAAAAAGGGCATGACATTCCCCTGGTCCAATCTATAAATGGATTGGGTGGGGCCGCTGGTGAGGTCATCCAGAGGGAACAAATATTTCCTCACTGTTACGTGTGCATTCACAAAATGGATCGAGTGCCTCCCAGCACCCAACGACACGGCAGAGACAACTGCAGTGCTGTTGGTGAACCATGTGTTCAGTCGATGGGGACTCCCCCTGACCGTGGACTCGGATCGGGGAACCCATTTCACAGCTACAGTAATGGCAACCCTGTGGAATATGCTTGGGGTCAAGGCCCAGTTGCATATCTCCTACCATCCTCAATCCTCGGGCCAGGCAGAAAGGGCAAACCGAACGGTGGTTAGTATGCTCAAAAAGTTTGTCTCCACCAGCAGTAGGGACTGGGACATTAAGCTGCCCCTGGTTCTGATGGCCATCCGAGCCACGCCCCATTGCTCTACGGGGGTCCCACCTTTTGAGATGATGACAGGTCTGAAGATGACTCTTCCCCTACACTGTCTTTATGGGGTGGAGGACCTGAGCACGACGGGGGCTGCTACGGCCCATCAGTATGTGTCAGACCTTCGAGCACATCTGCAGGCAACCTTTGCTTTTGCCCAGAACAATCTGGGAAGGAGTGCAAAGGGTAGGAAAGCATACTATGACCGAAAGGCAGTTAACCAGGAACTCCAAGTAGGAGACAAGGTCCTGTACTTCCAATTTGCCAAACCCACAGGGGTGGCCCGGAAGTTCTTACCCAGTTGGACAGGACCCCATGAGATTGTCGATAAGGTATCACCGGTAGCTTATCGAATTCGGATTGAGAAAGGAAGGCAATCTCTGGTCTACAAGTGGGTGCATCGCAACCACCTCCGGTTGCATCGCCCACCTCAAATGGCGCCGGAGGACACAGAATAGGGTTAAAAGTCTAAACCCGATCAAAGAGGGGGGTGCCCCTTTGTAGTTGCAGGTAGTTAGGTACTGTAGTGTAGGTCCTGCTAGGAAAATATATTCAAAAATATAGTGGAACTGTACCATGTGCCTCATCTGTGTTCCAGAATGGGAATCCTAAAACTGCCACGGCTGGTCCTGACAGTACTGTGGATCGCCTCAACACAGCCCCTTGAAGTTGTGGAACCCGGTCCTCCTACCGGCATAGTCCTGCAGGACGCTCCCGGATTGTTGTTAACAAATTGCAGAACATATACTCAGCGAGTGTATGTACGGCTGGACCCACATGATGTGTTTCGGAAGCACATCAACATGAACAGTAGGGTGTCCTATCATGGTAGGCAGTGGGCTGGGGATACTGTATGGCATGCCCAGCTAGACACTATACACATGCTCCGCCAGCTGAGGAAGGCAACAGTCACTCAGGAGGAGATGACAGGCCTCAGCCGCCCCAAAAGGTTCTTGGGGGGTCTGATTGCTGCGGCCTCCGCCGTGGGTTCGCTATTTTCAGCGGGTCTGTTTGCTGCTAACACTGTCACCCTGACCACCCTGAGAAGGCAGGTGTCTGGGTTACGTAAGGAAATGCCAGAAATTTATGACAAGCTGTATCAACAGCAGCAGCGGCTGGAAAGCCTAGGGAAAACCTTACAGGGCACAATTTTAGCAGTAAACCTTCATGCAGCAGTGTTAAATAACACCCTCCACACCGTGGGCAGGATTGTCGACGTGTTACAGTGGGACTTTGCTTATGTGCAACAGGTCAGAATGCTGATGCAGGATCTGCTTAGGGAGCTTAGTGCCACAGTAACTAGCCTAGCCATGGGACAGATTCCAACCTACTTGGTTCCACTGTCCTTAGTAGAAGAAGTACTGAAGATAACCACTTCCGAGATGGTGCAGCCATTGCAAGTACATCTTGCATACAGTCTAGGCAGTGCCATTCCCATACATGTCAACCCCGAAGCCAAGGAAATAGGTTTCCTGTTGAACCTTCCCATCGTGAGTAGCAAGGATATCTATAGACTCAAGTCTATATTGAACGTTGACTTCTGGAGGGGGGACATGCATGTGAAGTTGACCACCCCACTGCTCGTAGCTTACCAGGAGGATGATCCGAATTTGTACCTTGTTCCAAACCTGGAACTGTGTATATCAACCAAGGATATCCACTGGGTATGCCCAAGTAAGCCATTCCTTAGGGACACAACTCAGAGGTTGTGTGGTATCAGAAAGGGAGCTGCCACTGAAAAGTGTAAAGCCACAGTGATGAGCAAACGTGAGGGTAACGAACCCCAGGTTGAGCAGGTGGGAAAAAATGGCTGGTCAGCACACCACAGTTAACGGTTCCAATAACCTATGACCTATGACCTATGACCTTTTTCTACAAGTTCCTGAAGGAGCTATAGTGCATCTCAACGATTTAGCACTGTATCACCTGGAGTCAGAACTGTATGAAACGGAACTCGAGATTGTGGACGCTTTCAGAGGACACAGCGTTGACTTGGATGAGAGAATCCAAGAGACAGTAAGTCTTGAGGGTGTACAGGTAGTCGAATTTGTTCTTAACGACACAAACTTAAAAACTACACTGGTAGGTCCCAAGCACAGTCGTTGTGGATCCTCTGGGGCGCTAGGAACAGTAAACGTGGTCATCTTGACACTGCTGCTGGGTAGCTGGATCATGGCTGGGGTAATGTGTTGGATGCTGTTCTCTTGTATCAAAGCCTTGCGGGGTAGTTTGAATGAGACAAAGGGAGCAATGGTTTATCACCGAAATCAGGTAACCACTCCCAAACGTCTGCCTGCTGCAGAGCTATCCGATACTGATAGTGAACTGCCGGAAGTTTAAGGTCTAGGGCTAATGATGACGCCCGATGCCTCATTTCTATGTACCTTATAACTGAGAGCAGGTATACGCAATGTTCTTTCCAACACTATTTCCTGTACAAATTCTCGAGAGGTAATGTGAATATTGGGTGGTAGAATCCACCGGGGTACAAAGACATCACTTAACTCTGTTTTTGTTTTGAAGGCAACAACGCCTCAGGACCTTGTGACCTTCAAAAAGGGGGGATATGTAGCGGCAATGCTTGTTAATAAGACAGAATTAAGCGTTGGTATGCTCCTAAAAGAGGCCCTATCTCACCCTCCATCTCTGTGGTGCAGCCACAGAGAAAGAATTCATGCAAGCTGATTTAAGATGTTTTCTTGTGATAAGAAACAAACTCCCAGACGGGGATGCAATTAGCTAAGCCTGGCTATCATGATCAATGGTCATCCATTGGCGCCTATCAGTCTAGGGAGTGCCGAATGGACATCTGGACTGCATTCCTAAGTATCAAGAGTAAGTGACTTATATCTCACCTTGACCAACCAATCAGGGACTGGCAGGGCGTGGTAATACGCCGTGGGTCTCCAATGCCTGCCAAACTCTCAACCAATCAGCACACATCTGGGTCTTGATCAAAAAGGGAGCGCAAGCTCAGTTCTGGGCTCTCCTTGGCCATTTTCGCGCATCCTCAGAGACAATCACGTGACAACTGCTGTTGACTGCAAAAGGACTTGGACTTTGTTCTAAGCGCGAGGCCGAGGATCCCGTACGTACTCAGAATTCTACCAACGTGAATGCTCCGCTTGATCAACGGCAGCCTACAGTTGGACCCTCGTCGACAACCTGAATAGCTTATTCAGGAGCAGCGCTGGACCGGGAACGAACCAGCTTCTTCCCAGACAAAAGAGTGACTTGTGAGGACTAGCGGTCACACTCTGTGCATAGAGACTTTCTACTAGCCAGCCGGACTGCTGGTAGATCCCCTCGGAGCAACGACTGCCCTGCGCGCCGCAGTTAGATTCCTCCGCCCGTCCTACTCCGAGCTGCACCTCGACTGGTTGGCCGGTAGCCAGAGGACACCGACACAACGCCCATTGGACAACCGCTGGAACAGAGGCTCCAACAGAGCCTGTCAGCTGGTTTGGTGTTCGTACCGGGAAATTCCAAATCCAAACACAGTGGATAAGTAAACCCCATGTTCTACATTGCGTCTCGAGAATTCATTGTACCTCAACACAAGTTGTTATCAATTTAATTCATGAGTAATGTATTTACTTACGAGTTTAGAGTAACAGTGGGTAATAACACTGATTAGCGATTTGGTAACCGAACGATATATATTGACATATATTCTCTGTTGTGTATCTCTTTGTGTTTGCATCTCTTCGAGATTATATACCTTGTATATTGATAACCCTCACAGTAAGGTCTGCCGCTCGTATCCAGGCAGACTAGTATATGTTTGGTGCACAGTTTATATTAATAAATGTATCTCGTGTATTGAACCCGTGTGTGTGCGTTGTTAGTTGTTCTGACGATTGATTTTCTAAAAGCCCCAACGAACAACCTCGTGATTACTGCTACAATTAATAATTGTCTCAGTAAACCCATCAAACCACTACATACCATATCCAGTAGTCAAAAACACTGGAGACATACAGTATTATTTCAACATATCATACATCTGTCAAGTATAACCTTGACAAATTATGTATCCAGAAATGATTAGCTTAAAATCCAGAAAACTGAAGCAATATGAAAAACGATGTAGTAAAAACTGTCTAAGTTTGAAGTACTCATACAATGAAAGACTGGGTCACATACTTGTCTATGTAGTATAAGATTAAGACAGACTTTTAAGAAAGAAATCCTAAAGCAAACATTGACAGGTGAGTATTTGATATAGTTTTGATTGATTCTTGTGATGTCATTTACATATTCAAATAGCTCTGACTTCTAGCTACCTTGTCTCAAAAAATAGTTTTTCTGACTCTCTTGAGCATATAATTAGTCAAAATAGAGATGTACAACATTGATGAACCTACAACAGGAGTAAATCTGTCTATAGACACTATATTTTCCCTAATTCATTAACTATAGAAATCATTTTGCGAATTGTGTTTTTGATCAGTTCAAAGATAAAGCTTATTATGTTGCCTGCACTATCCTCCTAAAATCACTGGGACAACCCTCTGTCCACTGATTTTTTCTGTAGATTATATTTTTTACAGTGTAATTGTGATTGTCCAGAGGTATATAAAGGTAACTGACACTTTGTTTCTCTTAGTTACTACTACCAGAGAGGTCTGCAGATCAAAACAAATGGCATGCAATAACATCTCTAAAAATATATTTACTTTTCTGCATAGTCCACCATGAAGAATATCACAGTAGAAACAGTAGAACATGCCACACAGTGGCACCTTAAATAGGCGGGCCAAAAGCTAACAGCAATGTCAGTATATACAAGACAGCAAAAATATCAGGATAAAGAAAACTGTCCCAGGTCACAGGCACCAACTCTGGTTGCTTCATAGCTGAAGGAGAACAAATTGTGGGTGTCAATAGGCCACACTGTTTTTATTATTATTCTAAAACCTACTAAACAAGTAACAGGTCTATAAATTTTGTCTTAAAGTGTCATTTTAAATTGGGACTAGTAGGGGAAAAGAGCCTTAAGCATCTACAGTATATCACCCTGCAACTCACAATTGGCAACTCTCTGAAACTGAGCAGGTGTGAGTCTGGCCAGTAGCTGGATGGGACACGTCCTGCTAAAGCTGAGGTTAATGGGACCAGTAAGTAGCACTCACCCTGCAGTCTGTGTGGGTCCTAATGCCTGACAATAGTAATGGGGACTCTATACTGTAAAAAATGCCCTGTCCTTCGGGAGAGACGTAAAACCAAGGTCCTGACTCTAAAAATCCCAGGGCATTTCTTGAAAAGAGTAGGGGTGTTAACCTCCATGTCCTGGCCAAATTTCCCTCGGGCCCTTATTAATCATGGCCTCCTAATAACTCCTATCTATAAATTGGCTTCATTTCTCTATTCTCCTTCTCACTGATAGCTGATGTGTGGTGAGCTGATGTGTGGTGATGTGCTTTGGTTGCTGTTACTTTATCCAGATTGGGGCTACAAATTGGTGGTGGTGGAAAACAGTCTTCATTAGGTGTAAAGTGCTTGGAGTTGCAGAAAAGTGCTATATAAGTGTAATTGTTGTTGCTGTTATGAGCTTAAAGTAGCACACCGAAGGTGCTGTCATTACCTGTGCAAAACAGCATGGAGATTTTTGTGTACAGAATTAAAAGAACATACTCTTAAAGCATTGAAAGTGTAAACACATATGCATTTGAATAAAAATAATTACATTAAAAACTGGAATAAAAGTGTGTTAATATAAATCTAAAGACAACTGAAGTAATGTTTCCAAAGATGACAGAAATATAATTGATTTAGAATTCATCAATTATTATTTATATTTGGTTTAACTGAAATAATCAGCTGAAAAGATACAGAACTTGAAACAGATATCTAAATATGTATCTGCCATTCTGTCTCTGACAAAATAATGATCTGTGAATAAATAAATGGACCCCACACACAAATATCCAAAACCACCCAAAGCAGCAAGGGACTACTTATGCTAGAAACACCAAAAAGCGAAAACAAAATTGCAAGAATATCCAAGGCTACGTTCACTGAAAACTGAATTTAAGGGTCTCTTTTTTTAGAAAAAAAAGTCACTGAAAGAAATCTCCATTTCCAACATACCCAGATTTTTCTCAAGCCACTGGTGTCCTTCCAACAGCTGGTCAATCATAGCGAAGTAATGTGTGCTGGCTTCATCAGGCATGACCCACCCACCCGCTGCGATTTCCAGCTGGCCACCTTCAATTAAACTGCAAGAGAAAGAAAGCAACTGTTCAAAGAAATACTGTAAATACAGTGCATTATATTGTCTACAGTTCATTAAATTCTAAACAGTTCTGTATACAATTCTGTATTATCTCAATGCCTCTTCTGTTATTCTAAAATATTTTGTGTTTTCCATATTTTCTGATTATTAAACAAAAAAAATCTTGTCAACAATGTTGTCTGAGACATTTTTTACATGTATTTTACTTATTGTTATTGACCATCAGCATTTGAACAGAAAGAACAAGGTATTCCCAAGAAAAAAAACACAACAAGTTCATTATTCAGAATTCCTGGTAAGAGTTACGGCAATCTGAAATTATTCCCAAAAGCACAGGTTGCGAGGAATGACTACATGCTCGGCAGGGCACCAGTCCATTTCAGGAGAGCTGAGTAATTAAATAAAGCTAGATATAAAAGGTAACAATCATAGACACCCTATAGTCAGGGAATACAGAGTAAAGTAATAGGCAGAAAAGTTTAAAAGGACAAACACATCTTAATTTACAATAACACACACATGCACAATTATTATATTATGTACATATATTCACAAATCTGTGAGTATCATAGTCCTGCCTTCCTGCAGGTCCTTCTACTCTGGCTTTTGTTTCTTCTCCTACCAGTCTCCCTGTTTCTGCATGCTTCTATTTCTATTCTCAAAGACCAACTTATTTAATGCTAGATAAAAGGCAGCACAGTGGTATGTTTAAGTCTGACTGTTTCAAACTTTAATGTTTGGATACCTCCCAATACACTGCAACAGCAAACTATAGTACCCAGCAAAAAAACATGTGAGCAAAGTAAGAGCATACAAACTCCACACAGAAGGTACCCTTTTCTGGGATCCGAAACCCAAGAAGCAAATATAGGGCAAATGAGGCAAAAAGCACTAACTGCCATGCCACTGTGCTATACTGCAAAGAGGTACAGCAAAAGTATAGAAAAGGAAAAAAATAGAAAATGTATCAAGTCACATACATTCTGCAATGTTCCTATTCCTAAAAAACCATAACATGGTTTGCCTTCTACCTCAATATGAATGCTGTAAAACATGACAGTACCTAATCATTACAGATCCCATCTAGCACAAAGATTGATTTTTCCTTCATTAGGTTTATAATTAATGTTTATTCAGTTCTAGTATTAAATGTTCTCAATTTCAATTATCTGCTCTGTTCCATTAGCTAATTTCAGGCACATTATTTTTTGGGGGGTTCTAGTCTTTCACTTTTATCTCTGTACCAATTAAAAAAGAATGTAGTACATTCTAATACCTTCATTGATGCATTTCACACAAGAGCAGTTTTTGATGCAAACAATTTTTGAAACAGATTTAATCAAAAATAATCTTAGCAAATGAATCTCAGCGATTGCCACGTTGATTAGCACTTCTGCCTTACACCTTGCTGGCTCTAGGTTCAATTCTGGACTTCACTGATGACTTTGCATGCCCCCCATCCTTTTCTGTTTCCCCGGGGTGTTCTAATTTACTCTCCCAAAACACATTCAGGCAGGGATAACTGGTGTCTCTTTTTCATGTGTCATCTGTTTATGTGTGTGATGAATGGTCAGGCTACCAGAACTTACTCATTAGCCTCTAGGTATGGCATGTTTTCTGCATTAGTAAACATAAGTTCTTAAATACACCATGATTGTACAAAAACACCTTGATCAGCACCTAGTAAAAATAATTATATACAGCCATTCCTCTCCGGAAGAACACTCAAATTTTGCTGTTAATATTTGGTTTTCGCTACAAAAAAGGCACTTCCTTTCATACCCACGTCCCTAGCTTAGTGCTTTTTATGACCTAGCACTCTCCTTATTTTTAGTATCACATTGGCAAACACGTCGCTGGACTTCAGGTGTCTCCAACAAAGAAAAGAGGGAATTTCCCCTGGGAGTAAAACGTGACAAAAAATATTTTATTTTTTCATGTAAAACATGAATTTCATTATTTTACTGGTACAGTAAAACTGTTTTTTAGTATTTCTAAAAAACAGAATAACATCTATTTGAAGTAGGTGAGTTATTGGTCATAGATCACTGTTTCTGTTTACATGTTCTTCCTTTGCTAAAAGATCATAGCAAATGTTCAGAAAACAAGAACTGAAGTCTATGAGTGTTAATTTGGGAGTTAAAAGCAATTCAGAGACTGTAACAATAATGGAGCAGTAGTCTTCCTGTATACTTATAGCTTAAGTCACCTATTCGTTAAAATAGTATAATAACAGTGTTTATCAAACCATCTGTTCAAGTCAATACCCTCTTTCCCCCATATACTCAAGAGAATTCGGTGTGTTCACAAAAGGTGAAGCCAAAACTGACAGAAAATTTTTATGTCAGGACAGTAAATCTCCCATAATTTTACACTAAATCAAACATAAAGCAGATTATATTCTACAATAACAACACTAGACCCAGATTCAAATGTCAGTATGAAGTAAAATACCCAAGAGTTACTGGATTCCCACAAGGCTGGCATGCTGGAGTATGTAAGCATCTGTCATCCCATGTATAGTCTCTAAACGGTTTCATTTTGCATCATTAATCTTGTTTTCCATCCATATGTTCAATTTAATGTCACCTGTTTCATTATTATTGCTCTGAGGAGGTGATGGTTTAAAACTAGAACTGCACTTCTGATGTGTTGAACCTTAATGCAATCATTTCTGTCAGTCACACCCGTTCCCAATCATTGTTGTCAGCTACATCTGCTTGTTAACATCTCCATCAGCTCAATTTTTTTTTTACTGACAACACACGCAAAAAAAGATCTGAAAGAACTGCCCTCAAATCAAATCAAAGACATTATGCCTCAGGTAAAGCTATTATTAATATTAATTCTAAAGCATTTAATCAACAGATTCATACATTTTAATAACTTTGAACCACATAAGTGAAAAAGTAAATCGCTAAAGTAAAAAAAAAAATTTGTATGTTGAATTCAGTGTCAAAAGTGCCTGATATTCAAGAGACAGTTATCAGTAACAACTTCATTCTTGGAAGGTCACAGTGAGTCAGAGTTGAGCACTACAGGTACAGGACAAAAAAGTTAGACTACACCCTGGATGAGAAACCAAAGTCTATCAAACCACACACATGCACACATTCAAACACACACATATATGTAGGGCACTTATTAGATGGCAATTGATCTGAATGGTGTGCCATTGGACCATACAAAGAAACCATAGTACACAAATTCAACTTACACGCACACGGGGAATATGCAAACTCCAAGCAGAATCCAGCAGCCATATCACTCTGCAACTCACAACTGGCATCCCACTGAAGCTAAGCAGGTGTGAGCCTGGTCAGTACCTGGATTGAGACATCCTGGGGACAAACTAGGATTGCGGCTGGAAGAGGTGTTAGTGGAGCCAGCAGGGGGCACTCATCTTGCAGTCCATGTGGGTCCTAATGCCCCAGTTTAGTGACGGGGACACCATACTGTAAACAGGCGCCATCCTTCGGATGAGACGTAAAACCGATGTCCTGACCCTCTGTGGTCATTAAGAATCCAAGGGCGTTTCTCGAAAAAGAGTAGGGGTGTAACCTCGGCGTCCTGGCCAAATTTCCCATTGGCCCTTACCAATCATGGCCTCCTAATAATCCCAATCTATGAATTGGCTTCATTACTCTGCTCTCCTCCTCACTGATAGCTGATGTGTGGTGAACATTCTGGCGCACTATGGCTGCCGTCGCATCATCCAGGTGGGGCTGCACATTGGTAATGGGGAGGGGAGTCCCCATTACCTGTAAAACAATTTAAGTGGACTGTCCAGAAAAGCGCAATATAAGTGTAAACTATTATTATTATTATCATCCCAGGTCAGAATTTAACCCTCAACCAAAGAGCTGTGAGCAAAGTTAAGTGCCGTGTCATCATGCTGCCCACTCTCTATAATGGAAAGCAGGCATCACTGTTAAACAGTGTGGGAAACAAATGTGGATGTGATTTGTGAGTGTGAGTTTTTTATACTTCACTTTTTTTAAAGTTTTATTCCTGTATGTATATATAACCATAACACTCACATTAGACAAAGTAAAATATCGTTTTTAAGGACATAGCAAAGAACTATTGTGATTTCTAAGTATTATTCAAGTTTGTCATAGTTAAAATGTATTATCCATGCAATTAAATTTACCAGAGATTTCATTTCCTACCTGAATTGCAATACCATTTCAGTGACAAAGGACTGTAGTCAAAGTAATATCTAGTTGAATCATCAATATAGACAAGTGAGCCAGTTCCTTACCTCCACCATGGTTCACAGATGGGTCGGAAGTTTCTGGAGCATCTGCAGTTTTTCTCCATACTTTAATATTTCTCATCAGTCCTTAAAACATTGTTCCTAAACTCTTTGTATGTGGCACATAACATTTACTGGTGGAGGTAATGTCATGGCCTGGTATACATGACTAACCTCTGGAACTGGCTCATGCTTTTTTATTGATGACATAACTAATGATGGCAGCAACACAAAATCTAAAGCTTACAGAAACATTCTGTCTGCTTGTGACCTTTTCTGGGTGTTGTTTTGTGGTTTAGTACTGTTGCTTTGAAAATGTCTTAAAATTGTTACATGAAAGATTAAAAACAAAACAAGATTATGAAATAAACTACTAACTGCAAAAGTAGTTGTACCATCTTCAACCAGATCTATAATTGGTCCTCCCAACTCACACAGCATTGCGAACATTAATAAACACAGACTTGAACCGTAGTATACTCAGATGCATGCAAAATATACTCTAATTACCACTGTGAAGAAGACAAGCAAAGACATTTTCTATTTAAACATTTGTCCTTTAATTAATATGGCACAATAAAAACATCCTTCTATGACTTGAATATTAGCACTGAATTGAAGGAGATGTGGAAAGCACTTAATTTTCAACAAAATACACTGCTTTTAAGAGCTGGTTCTGGGATAATCACATAACTAATTATAATGTACAAAAACACTGAAATAAAAAATATTTCCACAAATGTTTGCAATGTGTTTATAAAAAAGAGAAATATGGATAGTTGTAATGATGAAAATACAGATATCTAGGAGTCTAGCAGCTGTGTTTTTAATTAAACATGTCAATGCTAAATATCTGCAGATATTTATCCTTAGAAGGATAGACTATACATGCATAATTGTTTGTTAATATAAAATTAAATTTATTGACTAACTCGATCTCATCATCTCCATTATGTTTTTGTTACACTGGTCCTGGTTTTCCGATACAGTGCATATACTTAATCGTAAATGCAATAAAACCTACATAAACACTTTATCTTTACCCCTGATTATTAATTACTCAATGCCAACTAAGTAACATTTTAGCATCACATATAATTGTAGAGAACAAGAAATGCCTTTATAAACTGTAAGAGCTCACATGATATTCTCCACTCCTCTTTTTTCCTAGAAAAATGTAACAACTCGTGGTACAAGAGAATATGTGCATCTATTTTTGCAAGCGTTACTGTGATGTTTGAAGACACAAAAGGAGTGCTTGTTTTATTCACACTGTAGCTATCCTACTCCTCCTTGATAAAGGAGGCTGCTCTGAAAATGTTATTTGCAGAAATGTTGCAATGTGAAGATGCCAAAGGATTCAGTAGCCAACCTCCCACCATCACTGAACTCCAGCAGTTCTGTCAGCTGATAAGTAGAATGCATGATTGATCCAGACATGATTAACCTTGTCTAGGAATAAAGGAGAGGCCAATTCAAGGTCCCTTCATCTTTTAGATCAACATAATATTAAAATGCCTCATCTTTGTAAAGGCGCACATGAACACATCATTTCTGCTAGGCCTTCATCTACAAGGAGATGCAAATATAGCCCTTAATATTGCAAATTAATCCAAAAATAGTGTTTAATAAAGAGAGCTTTCTTGGTTTCCTTTGAAACACCGTCCTTACATCTAAATGTGGGATTAATTGTAAATTGGTTCACTAAATTAGCACGACTCTGCATCTCGATCTTCATGTTTTTAGTATCAGTGTAATGTTGCAAGAAATTTGTTTGTGCTCTGTTAAACTTTTTTTAAAACCATAAGTCTGATCATTCCAACCATTTCTTTCTCATAACACTTATTTGAATAGTAGCCATCAATATTTTGAAACACAAGAACAAAAATATATTCCTGAGGATTCTTCATTTCATGTCACAGTGTCAAGATACACCAATTTTGAGTTTCAGGTACTCATGCATGACATAAATGGGCAAACTACAAATCTCGACTAACCAAATAAACCAGGCTGCAAACATCTGTAAAAGCTGCAAAAGGTTCTTTGTTCCATGACAAAAAAACTGCTAGGGCTTGAAGGAATGTTTTGAACTTAAATCAAGTTACATGCAAGGAAAAGACATTTAAATTAATCATAACTGCAAACCAAGGAAATAATCAGACATATATATATAATGTAAATGTAATTGTCTTTGACCTTTGGTGTTTTTTTAAATGCAAAGCAATTTGCAAAAAAAGTCTGACTTGGCCCCCAGGTTTTCAGATTTACTGTCAGATGCATTTACCTCACTGTAATAGCCACTTTCCTTGAGAACCATATATAGATCCTTAAAAACAACATCATAAACACTTTCCATTAGAAAGTAACATTTCAGACTGAATACTCTGGATCAATGTTCTAGTTCATATATGGGAAAAAATAACAGTTAACATGTTACAATAATAAAATATCACATGCACATTTAAATTGTATTGTTACATTGTTAGCAAATCCTTCAATAAAGCTACAGGAAAGTAAAACAGAGTACTGGCTCTATCTGCTGATGAATTCTTATGATTTGTACATAAATCTCACACAATGCCTCACCAAACAAGTTAGATCAGCTCTAGATTGTTTAATAGTTCTTGAAGTAGGACTCAATTGAGCCAGTTCTGTAAAATATTTAATTTTAAGACAGACTTTGAAATCATTTATTATATTGTTTAGATCGGAGATATTTAAACAAAAAAAATAACCAGCTTTCCCATATAGGAGGAATTGTGTAGAATTGCATTTACATTTAGTAAGATAAGGAATTTCATTTTAGAAAGCTTCATGATTTGGAGATGCAGGCATCACTTTAAGAATAACAGTATATAGTAGTATTATTTAATTAATCAAACTTGATAACTCAGCTCTTACTGGTGATAAGTTAAACAGCACTATAATTAAACTCACTATAAGTACACAATCAGCTTCCCAGACCTATCATATATAAACTTCCACATACTGTAAGGCTCTTATGAAAGATGAAAATCATGTATATATATTTTTAACATTTCAAAAGCCAAAACATTTAAAATCATATGACACAATTAAATGCAAAAACTATTGCACACCACATGTGCTGTGATTTTCATCAAGGACCATTCTGAAAATCATTTAAAGACTAAAAACAGATCGGCACCTTATTTTTATCAAATGTATTTATCTGACCACTATCACTGATTTGTAGAAATTAATAATTGAAAAGAGTCATACTAAAATTCCTAAATTTACCAGTAAGACCTGATTAAGATACCGTATCCACTATACCTAAAAAGAACACTGCCACAGAAAAGGTACATAGAACAAATACTACACTATTCCTGGGTCTAATATATATATATATCTCCTCAGTTCCTTAACTGAAATTAAATTTTCCAAAATCTTCAAAGGTTCAGATACAATCAGCCCAAGAGTACTTCCAGCTCAAAAAAGAAACACAAAGACAAAGTCACATGTTGGAATTAGAAGGGGACCAGTTTTGAAAGGAAAAAAAGAGGCAGTTCTGTCATGAGATGATTTGTAAACTGCCGAGGCAATTTTTTTTTTATGTAGACACACTGGGAACCTTTGAGAAGAAGCTGAACAAGACTTTGGAACCTAATGTATTTGTAATTACTAATCAAATCAACCAAACTGTTATTTTTAATGGTTCTCATGTACTCACGTAATTGAAAACTAAAGAATGAAAAGAATATGTAATAAAGTGTGAATTTCAAATAGCTAATTTACTTTTTTGTTATTCTTATAGTACTAATCTGTTTCCTGTACTAAGATATGCAAAACTCTTATGTTCACAAGAAATGTTTTTTAAAAAAGCAGACATTTCTGTTAAAAAATATCTAATGAAACTAGCTTTGAGAAGTCCTTATGAGAAAATGACTGTGCAGTACAGGCTTTCTTATGACAGCAATATTTGCGAAAATATAATACACAATCACTTTACTTTGGCTGCAATCAATCGTAGCCAATAATCTACAGCAACAATGTATTATTACATAAATGCTCTTTCACATCATGTTTTACAAGTTAGAAAAATCACCCTGATTCAGTTCTTTCCATCACCTCCTTCGATCATTCTTCTGGCAAAGCAGTTCTTTTTTTTTTCAGTTTTACTCATGTTAACATTTACTGTATTAAGTATGTATGGGCATCAAAATAAACCTGTAACTAATAAATTGCAACAAATTCACAACCTTATAAGGACAATGAGAATCATTTTCTTAGAAGGTGCATCCACGCTTTTGAGCAGAAATTCTCTCAGTATATTAATTTCTCTATGCTGACAAATGCTGATGCAATTCAAGCTGTACATCTGACATCTGATTCATGTTTTTCAGCAGATTGCAGACGCTGTCTTTTGCGATTCTGTTCAATTTCTCTGCACCAAATGAAATGACTGATTGACAAAAATATTAAGTGGGTCTCAACTCTAGCGATTCGGGCATCCACAGTCTAATGGTCTTGTTCTCATTTTGCAAGATGGCTGCTGCTCAAACTCAAACCTGTTTAGACAGGACTGCAAAATGCCTCTCATTTTTCAGACTGAGGAAAATGCTTTTGTTTACAAAACACAGTCTACAAAGTACTCCATTCCAGTCCAAGATATATTACAGAAGTATAACATGCATCCAATGGTTTGGAAATGCTCAAAGACACATAACACTATCCAACATTAACCAGATGTTTTAGGGCGTTCTTTTGTAGTCGTTGATGTTAAAAACTCAAACAATCATAATCATTTGAGAGAGAATTAGTTTCCTGCCTGAATATATGTTTTATTCATAAAACAGGTATTGTCAGCTACTGAGGATGATTTTACATCCTTATGGGAATTTGATTTAAAATTCAATTTTTATTTTTTACATTTATATAAAAATTTCTCATTTTTGATCAAGCCACCAAACTCTGAGAGTTTAAGGCGTTTCATATTGTGCTGAATGTTCTTTTTTCCCTTGATACCTCTCAGCAAGATTTTGTTCCCAAACTCAATTTCTAGACTGTGACCTTATACATATTTCTTTCCAGTGCCTCTATAAACCACAGTTCTTTAAAAGAGAGAGAGCACATTGTAGCACTGCACACGGTGGCAATTTCCTCAGTGGAATCTGATAAAGAGGCTCTTTCAGCTATTTCCCAGTACTGTTGCTAGGGAATAATTAGTACAAGTGGCAGCTCTAAATGTTCAAATGCCGGCTAAACAGAAGTCTAATATCAACAACATTGCACTGAGCTCTTCAACAAAATACATTCACAAGTCAGCACCTTTCATCTTTCAGAGGTACTTAAATTATGAAATTCAGGGGGCAAATTACAGCAGGAGGTCTATAATGGGTAGTTCTAGTAAAAGCTGAGAAGCTTAGGAAAACCACAAAATTTCAATTCAAATGTAAAATCTAAAGGATTGGAATTACTCCTTTCCTTTCAGGAACCACCTTTTTTACTTAAAACACTTTATGCCACATTCTACAATGCAAAGTGGATATTTCATGACCTGTGTACTATGCTGCTTCTGCATAATATCTGTTTTTATTACCTTAAACTAGCAGTTGCAAAACATTGTAGTTTTTGTGAGAAATAAAAGTATCCCCTGTGGCTAAATGAGAGAACATAGATGATTAATTTAAGTCCTACTGAGTCTCCTTTATGCATCCATTTCCCATTTAAGATTTTTTATAATCCTGACTAAATTACAGCAGTGTATGTACATCCCTACTTTGGATTCTGCATAATATTTTACCGCCTGCTGTGGAATTAGTAAGCAAAACTTAAAACAATATTCCTCTACATCTAATTAAATCACAAAACTGCCTCCACTAGACAAAATATTCTAAAGAATCAGGAGTGTGTCTCAAAATCCATGCCTTTTTGCATGTATCAAATCCACACTGGCAGGAACGTGAGCTCTCAAGATTGCCAAGTTTCAAAAGAGTTGTGATTTTTGTACAGAACTAAGAAAAGAATGATGTTCACAGTAATAAATTGAATTCCAATACATTCAGTGCTGGTATGCATTACGCATATTTTATCACTTAAAAATTTCCATATAGCCATATGGATTTTTTTCCCCTTAATAATAAAAACCTTCATTTAAAAAATGCATTTTCTGTTTACTTGTGTTATCTTTGTCTAATATTTCAATTTGTTTGATGATCTGAAACATTTCAGTATGACAAACATGCAAAAAAATAAGAAATCAGGAAGGGGGCAAACTTTTTCACACCACTGTATATACAGTATATATAAAGGTTCCATGTTACACAGGTCAACTAATTTAATAGAAATGTCAATTTATAACAGATCCTAAACCAGATTAATTAAAGTTGATAATTTTGTAGATTCTTAATTGTTTTCAGACAACTGAAAATCACTTAACCCATGATGAACATTATTGCACTACTATGTAGTTTTGATTTTATACTTTTTTTTAAATAAATGTCAAATTTCCAAAAAGGTCTCTTTTAGGTCTCTGCTTCTATATGAACTATATGATATAGCAGTGCTTATTTTATTAGATGCTTATGGTGCAAAAGTAACTTTAAAACCACACAAACACTTAAGCATAGAAATAAATATCAACTTAAACTTGGCAGCTACTTCTGCACAGAACATCATAGCAAAAGTTAAAAATCTGCTTGCCTCACAAAAATGCTAAATTAGAGGCAATAAAACGCAACAAATGAGTAGTGATTTCTTTTGCAGCCTCTTAATACAAATGACAAGCTTTTGTATTAGGAGGTCAAAGTTACTTACTAAACATACAACTAATGACAAACACCTATAAAAACACATAAAATTCATAATTTGTTCTACCACATAACAGCATAGCAGCTATGGGTCTGTTGGGAAAATGACAGCTTAAAATAAAAAAAAAATGTTATAATAATATAAAATCTTATAAGAATATAAACTACATGGAACATTTTAATTTTGTCCTTCAATTTATTTGTTGTTTATGCAAATTAAGGTTGCATCACTGCGCACAGCACAAAACACAGCAATTATTCATACTTTAATATTACTTTGTCACTAGGGAAAATGTTATTGAAGGGGCATTATTATAACAACCAAATACTACAGTTTCTGGAGATATCTTTATCCACTACCAAGAAGGCAAACTGGGCCAACCCCTATATTTCCAAGATGGTATCTGTTATCAAGGCAAACTGGAATCTACTATGTTTTTGCCACAATATATAAGTCGAACACAGAAACTGTGTAGGGAGATGATATAGTTAAAGGGAGGACACTAAGGCAAACTCTGAATAGGAAGTGAAGTACCATGTTCTATCTGGTTTAATCTGTTACGGACTCTGGCGACCATGAGAACCTGGTGTACTATCCCTTTGCAATGCTTTGATTACAAACCTTTGTTTAATATGGATTGTAAGAATATTTTGGACAGGTACAGCTAGACTCTCTGGAAAAGGGTACAAGTTAAAACTCATAAGAACTAGGAGTTTCATTTGTTGCTGTGTGATCTGTATGTTGTCCAGTATATCTGAAAACCCTGTCTTTTCAAATAGTCCAGCTCTGGTGGCATCACAACTACACATCACATATTTTCACATGATCAAACATCTGAATTATCTTTTCCAAATCATTAATTAACCTATTGTCTTATAATGTGGAAAATCTTAATTTGCTCATCTGAGCTTATGTCACTAATGACTTCAGGAAAAAGAAGATGTTTATACCAATGTTACCCTAGCCTTACTTACAAACTTCAGTGTGACTGTCACCTAAGGTTAGGCAATATAATATATAGTAACTGAATACAGCATACAAAATGTTCTTAAAAAATGAATGATTACCTAGATCTGAATGCATCACATTGTATGATTCTTCGATGACTCTAACAGACAGAAAAAGCTGAATAATTATATTAACTTTACTATGAAAGCTTTGCAAACTTCACGTGAGGCAGATCATTTTCTGAGGACATGTGATAGTGTTATTTGTATTAGGTTAGGTTTATGTTGTGCAATATATATAAAATATAACATAAGCAAAAAATAATAAAAAATGTATTCGCTACCCCTATTTCAAAGCACATTATTTCACTAGAAATAGATATGTATAAAGTTTGTGAATGCTAGTTGTACTGATAGGGCTGTTTAACACATACGGAAACAATATCATTAGTGGAATACTAGATGAACCAGTATTAGGTTAAGTTTTTGTATAAAATAAATCAATAATTCAGATTCTGATATACTTCAGTATACTTGCCAGATCTGCGAATGATAAATATGTAGGTGGGTTTAACAATTCAAGCCATTAATGAGGACCTGCTATTCAGTCCTGCAATACACCTGTTGAAATGGAAAGGCCTACAGATGCAGCCATTCAAAACAAGCGGGCGATACCACATTTTCCGGTGCGCTTGACGCAGTATACTCGCATAGCGTCGCATGAAACCGCATGATAACGCAAATAAAATAATAGTACCCTGAATTTCCGCAAGGTGGAGCTAATAAAGCTCAACCTCTCATGTTTGAGCTGTCGCCATCAAAATCTTTACCGAAGATATTACTAATAGTATTTACAGTATAATGAATGACCTTGGACAAGCTGTAAACTCAAAAGTATTGCCCTGGTCCACATTCACCATGCCTTTCACATGTTCATAGAAGATATTGATTTAGGAACATGTATACTGTACTGTATACAGTATGTATATGTATATTTAATGTCTTTACTGTGCCCGTTTAAGTATTGAATATTTATATGGAATTTTACCATAACGTGTGAAATCAATAAACGATATTAGTTTTGGAACATAAACATACAGTATGTAAACTGTATATGGCTGGTCTTGGTACTTAAAAAAAAAATACACACCAGTATTCCATTTCTCCCTAAACATTTTAAGCATTGCAGTCTATAACTAATGTGAAATAACATGTGTATAAAAAGTGGTAGTTTTACGCTTTTCTGCGAATACGCTTGATACCGGAATCAACAAGCATACTTTTAGAATTTGATTAATAGGGAATATAATGTGGAATCGCGTATTTAAAGAAATTAATAACAATATAATTTGGTTTCTGTCAAAGCGCAATGAAACCTATAACTTGATTCTTATGGATGCCCAGTCCCGCCAGGGATTAAAGAAAAACATGGAATCGCATATCTAAAGAAATAACAGTATACAGTAACTATGTTCATGCACAAACAGTAGCATGTTACATCATTAATTTGGGGGTCTCCTCTTGCCAGAAAGCGCTAAATTGCATTTTGAGTGCGGTTTTTGACTTTTTTAAAATTACAACCCATACATAAGCTGATACTGTTTAGACTTAATTATTTTAAATTGTATTACAGCAGCACAATGTACAATGCAACGTAATGTACAATGCAACGTAAATCGCTACCTTTGTCTTCTGCATAATAATGTTCAGAAATAAGAAATAAGATTGCTCATAAATGCGCCTTATGATAAAGTTGTTTAATGACAAAGTATTGTTTATCTCACGGCTAAATAGTCAAGTCTAGCCAAAAAGAGAAAACATCTACTTTATTTAAACTCCAGCGAAAGTATTAATGGTTTTTAATTACCATACTTTTATGTCTTTGCTAAAATGTATTTAAAAATAAAAACGATTACAAACACCAGTGGAGAGAGAGAGACAAACACACACAGTTTTTCATTGTCAAAAAGTAATTGTTTTTTACTTTGTCAGCACCCAGACAAATGCAAACGCGTTTTTAATAAAATGCTTTTATTCATTCTTTATCAGACTCACATTCCAGAATGTCCCCCGCCCCGGTCAAAAAGGGAAATTTTAGTAGCTAAGCATAAAACGCAGAGGAGCATAACAAAGGTCATAAAGGTCATAAACGATATTAATTTAGGAACTTAAACATATTATGTAAACTGTATGTTGCTGTTATTGGTATTTTAAAGAATAAATACAGACCAATACTCAATTTTTCCCTAAACAGCAGGAGAAATACCAATTGGTTGGTATTAAACATAATACCAACCAAAAACATAGATAACAACCACAATACAAAATCAAATATATCAAACCATTAAAGCAAAACCGTCCTCCAATTACCAACAAATCTCAATATCTTCTACAAATTATTCGTAATACAAACCAAAAACTCTCTCAAATTCCTCCAATTATCATAATCCTTATGCAAAACCCTCCTCCCATCCCAGTTTATCCTCTTTATCATAAACAAAATCCACCTCAATTTTCAACATAAAGCATTACACAAAATCAAGACCTCAACACTCCATACTCAACAACGATAATCCACAAACAGCCAGAACATGTAACTCCACATTCCCAAATAGACCTAATTTCCATAGCCTTATGCAAAACCAACATCCCTCCCCTGTTCTCTCTCTCCGCTGGTGTTTGTAATCGTTTTTATTTTTAAATAAATTTTAGCAAAGTCATGTATTTTAAAAATCTTAAGACTTCTTTATTTATGTCTTTATTTAGCGGTTTCATTAGTGACAAAGGCTAAACTTTCTTGGAAAAATGTATTTTTTGTAAACCATGTTTGCTATTAATTCATTTAGGGCTAGAATATGTTCATTGTCTTCCAATGAAAGAAGGGTTCCTTTCGCCATAGTCGGGAGACATTAGAAGGTTGCCACGCCCGGACTGTTGCACCAACGGATTAGCATGTTAAAGCGATTTCATTGAGGAGCCTAGCTTTCTTAACTAGTAAGTACTGTACTTACTGGGTTTTGGAGGGGGGGAGGTGTCTTTCGCTGGAAATCTCACCCCCTTCTACTTTGAAAATACCTGTGAAACCGGTTTAATTCGTCACAGCCTGCACTCCCGCAGAGAGGGGGGTTGTACTTGCAGTGCATCAGTATAGATGCGAAAGCCAGAGCCAACCGCTACGCCGCCCACGTGTTATGCTCTTTGTTAATGTCTAAGCCGGAACACATCATTATATCTCATTTTGTATTTCTTTTGCCCAGCCTAACAGTATTGTTTTTATTGTTTTTTATCCTAGAAAGCGCTTTGAGGAGCCACCTTTAAAGGCGCCATATACAATAAAGTTCATTATTATTACTATTGTTAATTTGCTGGACAGAGAGGTGAACATTATTACGCAGAAGACAAAGATAGCAATTTACGTTGCATTGTGCATTGTGCTGCTGTAATACAGTTTTAAATAATTAAAAGTCTAAACGGTATCAGCTTTATTTATGGGTTTTAAATAAAGGCGATTTAAACGCGATTTAAACCAATATAAATGTTTATATTGTAACCCATAGGTGACTATTCATTGTTATTAAAATGACTTAAATTCGATCGTGTTGTGATATTTAGAAATATAAATTTGTTTGGTGTGAGTGAAGTTTATTTTATCTCTAACCCAGGGAAAGGTTTTATTTTTTCAAAGAAATGTTTGTTAAAAAAAAAGTCATGGCTCCAGCTGGATTCGAACACCCAATGTGTGATGTGGGAGTCAGGAACCTAACCCACAGCGCCACCGGCAAGGTCACATGAGGAGTGTTGGAAAAAGCCCTACAAACATTATCAACAGACATCGTACAGCGTGTACTATTCTTGTGTTGCAGTACATTAATATAATTATATGGTTATTAATTTCTTTAGATACGCGATTCCATATTATATTTCCTTTTAATCAAATTCTAAAAATATGCTTGTTGACTCCGGTATCACATTAGTTAAAGACTTCAATGCTTAAAATGTTTAGGGAGAAATGGAATACTGGTGTGTATTTTTTCTTTAAAGTACCGAGACCAGCCATATACTGTTTATGTTCCAAAATTAATATTGTTTATGGCCTTCACACGCGTTACAGTATGCTCCTATTCTTTTTATGCTCAGCTACTAAGATTTCCCTTCAGTGGTAAAATTCCATATAAATATTCAATACTTAAACGGGCACAGTAAAGACATTTAAATCTTTCTACGACCGACCAAACACGAATGCCCCTGTCGGTCAACCAATCACGTACCGCGGTATTTTGCATCGTGATGCGGGAGGCCATAGCCAATTACCTCTGGTACGTGTCTGTGCTGCGCACTTTGAATAGCTGCATCTGTATATACAGATAGCAGGATAGCAGGCAGGCAGCTTGATCTGCAAGATGAATTCTGATGGTTTAACAGCATTTTTCTCAACTAACAACTGATTAAGCTTAAAAAACACAGTTGACCTGATTTCTTAAAATATTTGCTAAATTATGAAATTAAGATGAAAAATAGAATGAAAACCAGACAACTCTATATCCCTTGAAGACTTGAGTACTATCCCAGATGCAGACAGAGTGGGAAAGCAAAGACAAAGGCTAGAGGGACAGATTTGAATACAATATTGAATATACACTTCAATTTAATTTGGAATATTGTGATCAGTTTTATTTAGCAAGCTAAAAGGGGGGTTGTAGCTTGCTAAACAGCTACATATGTAGTGTAGTACAAAGTGGTAATGTAGTGGTACTGTACTGTAGTGGTAGTACAAAGGAGAGCGAGCATACTAATACTGAATTTGAAAAGATTGAATAAGGATGAGGATTTGATCAAGGTATTTAAAATCCTTAAAGGTGTTGACAAAAAAAGCAAGGGGGCATCTTCAATATTGAAAATATCTAAACATTTGGAGATATAAGTCGATATTCAGTTTAAGAGCATTTAGGACAAAAAAATGAAGAGACTTACTAACACTGAGAGTCATCATTGAAGTTGACTCTGTAGGATTCTTTAAGAAACAGCTTGACAGGTCTTATCACACTACTAGCAACCATATAAACAAGATAAGCTGAATGTACTCACATGATTTATAACACTTTTTATGTTTTAATGTCAATGTAAATGCCATTAAAAGGGGGTAAGTACAGCTATCAGCATGGTATGTGAGCAAATATAGTGCTGCTTTTTAGTTATTTTGCACATCCACAGCTGCATTTTAACAATTTACAAGATAAATAGCATCATTCCACAGATTTTCTCATTTTAGGACTTACTGACTTTCTAAATTCTATAATCTTTTTGTATTTTCATGCTTATAATGCAGCATACAAGTCCAATATTACTGAAATAACTGTCAAAGCTTTTATAGTACAAAATCATATACAATGAAGAGAATGTATAACTTATATTCACTTATAGCAGTAAATTCATATATCTACAACCCCAAAAATGTAAAGGTTCCATTGAATAGATTCAAATGCTGAATAGAGAGGTAGGTAAAGATAAATGTCATTATACATGTGTAGCCTCTCTTGCAAGTATAACGCATCCCTACAGTGACATCAGCAAGACCCATTCTGTTCCTCCAATCAGCTCTAACTCTTCTGTCAGATGTTTTGAAGGCTGTAACAAGTTAAAAGATGAAAGACTAATATTAAGGCATATCAGAGAAGCAGCCTGTCCTGCCTCATTCTCCCTATGTAGTATGAGGGATGATGGTGTGTATTAAGCAAATGGCACCTGATAAATCAGGTGGGTAAAAATTGAAAACTGCAGACAAAAAGTCATTCAGGTGGGTAGCTGCGTCAGCATGCGTAGGCTGCAAAGGAACAAGTAATAGGTTTATTCCATGATGAAAAAAAGAAGAAAGAAAACAACGTTTCGGCCATAGAGCCTTCTTCAGGTGTGTGAGAGACAAGGCAGTAGGCAAAGGTATTGTAGCGGGAGAACAAAGATGGGAGAGAGGAGAAGTGAGAGACGGGAGCAGGGGACAGAAAGAGAGGCCAATCAAGAGGTGTGGAGTCAAAATAGGTGTAGAGAGGTGTGAAATGAAACTTCCAATGAATGGAGAAAATTTAGAAGAAAAGTAGCCTGTCGTTAAGAGAAGGGGGAAGGTGTGATCCTAGCTGCAGGATCATTTTGGTTTCTGTAGTTTCTGTAGAAAAAAAAGAAATGCAGCCGCTGACAGCAGACAGTGCAGCAGGCTTGACAAAAGAAGACAATGAAATAAGTATTAGTATTATGTGCAATGAGCGAGTGGGATTAATTACAAACACAGCTAAAAGAATCAAAGGGTCAAAGGAAAGGTGAACTGTATTCTAACATATGGACAGAACATTCTTGAAATGCATGTCGAGAGTTGGGAAAGTCAAGTTGGCAGGTGAAAATTATTTAAGGAATGTCTGCTGTTTGCCACATGTTGAATATTTATAAATTACTGAAGGTTTTATTATGGATTATGGATATCGAATGAACCTTGGAGTACAGACCTGTATCTGTTGCAATTAGGTCTCAAACAGGAACAAGACCAAATGTTAAAAATATGTGGTAATTAGCAGTGATAAAAAGCATAAACATTACAAAGTAAGACCACATAATCCAGAATAACATCCTAATATTAGTTTTTCACTAAATTGAACATAGATTTTATTAGATGGTATCTTTAAAAATGACTAAAAACACTGCAGATGTGCAAGAACGATTCACTATCTAAAAATACTATAAACCCACTCAGATAACGCAAACAAATCATTTTTTTATTAAAGCAGAGTTTAAATTAAAAAAACTTTGTTTGAAATAATAAATTATATTTATTATATGTTAAATAAGTTTCAAAATTAAGGGTGGTTAAAATATGCTAAAATATGCTAAAGAACTGACTGAAGTTTCTCAAACTCCATAATGCATTCCCAAACAACAAATCCTTATACTGTCAAATCTGCTTCTCTTAATATTGTATATTAATATTAATATTGTCCACAGATTTCATCCTTTCACTGTTACCACACAGAGCTGACAAAGAATGCTGTGTCTCTAAGACAGACTGAGGAATCCAGTCACTAGGTCCAGGTGAAGGCAAGCAAACAGGTGAGATGGAAAATGCACCAGGCAGATCTGTGGAAGTTCTGGGCTGACTGATAGAACAGGGGAAACACTGGGCAGACTGACAAAACAAGGAGTGCACTGGGCAGCGAGGCAGAACAGAGGGAAAGCTGAGCAACCAGGCAGGTCAGATAGGTTGCTAATAATGCCTTCCACAGTTGTAGCAACCAGGACACAGACAGGGACCCTGCTGGTCATCAGGTCCTGCCTCTGTCTCAGAAAAGCCCACTCAAACAGGTTTAGGCAGAGCACAGGACAAGTAGCAGACAGGCCAGTTTGTGCAAGGAGCACTTCTATACAGACAGAGGAAGCTCAATGACAGAGCGTTTGACTGTGGATAAGACAGGGCTTGGATAGGAGAGGGCTTAAAGGGGAAATCAGTCCCAATTTGTCAGATCGGTTATTAAACCTTGGTAACAAAATAAATTAATGGCACTGCAAAATGTTACAAATTCTGAATTAAGCACAAAATCGTGAACTTTGTGAAAGCACAGTATAGTCGCCACATTGTCAAGAGTTTGCGTGAATTGTGATGTGAGGAGGCCCTTTCTGGTCACTAGTTACTAATGACTAATAATAATGTGATGTACGAGTGAATAAGTAAAGGCTGTGCAGGAGACATTTTACCGCAGAAATTAACCAATGTCATCTGTGTGCAGAGTACACAAGTAGTATTTGGCAGCAAATCTCAAAGTCAAGGGGAATATTTCTATTGGATCAAAAGTGATGCATTCACAAGCCTGCTTGTTTACAATATAATAGGGCTGCTTTTCCTCACTGAAAGTTTTGTTGCCTCGTTCTGAATCGCAATAAGAGCAATATAGTGCTGCATACACCTGGAAATGTAATTTCTATTTTGTGATGTAAATTGGAGGATACACATCACTGTGTACATTTTAATTTCATTGTAGTTTAAAAAGCATTCATCAATGTCGATTCCTTCTTACCCCAAAATAAACTGTTAGAAATACTGTTGCAGTTTCTCTTTAAATGTCTAGCATTGACGATATAATTATCTGTTAAGTGAGGGCAGGTGGCATGGATAGTCACCCCAATCGCATTCTCATAACACAGGGAGGTGTTTGACACCTTGCGCGAACGCGGCCAGTTGCTATGGAAACAGGGCTGTGAACTCTGGCTCGCCAAGGCGTAACATCCACACAATGTCTTCACGTATCTTCTTCCCCGCTTGTCTATTTTTCTTCGAACATGTGTCTTTGGGCAGCTACTTATGTATGTCTAATTTAAAGGAGGTTATGGAAGTAAGCAGAAAATCAGACCCCTATGTACAATATTCTCTTTGGCCGAATTGTGTCCAAATACAAAATTAACAGCATTAAGATGACAAACCACTCTATTACTCATCAAGAAGTAATAAATATAAATTTGAAACCATGGAAAAAAAACAGCATGAAGCACATTTCCAAATGGCAGTTTCATCACTTGCAGTGGTTAAAGAATGAGAAAAATTGTCATATATTCTGTATACATCATGAGCAATGTTGCTGTCTAGATTTAACTTTGTCTTGGACATATATTAAAACTTTTTAAGGAACAGTGACTAATAATCTGACATGTTAGAGATTTTTGGTAACACTCACCATTATTTCAACAGTAAGTGTGATGAAACTCCTCATTATTATAAGACACCATGGAATTAGAGTGACCATCACTGACAATGTCACTTCCACTGATAGCACTGATTTTCTTTTCAGCTTTTCTCTCAACTTTTTTTCAGTAGATTTCATGTTCCCAAGAGCTAACATCTTATTATTATTTTGCAGATTTTCCAGCACATAATATAAACATAGTTACTTGATGCTTCACAATGCACTTTTCAGATCAGTCAACACAAGACCAAACACTGTAACAATAATTTTTACAGGATTTAAAATTTAGTAGTATTTTACCGGGAAACTGTGAAGCTGTCATCACAATAATTCCCTCATTACTTATTTTCATAAGAAATAAAAAGGTGACAAATGCCATTTGTATTTTGACTAGCTTTTCTTATTGGTCTGAGAAACTCATCCAGCTGCTTCTTGAAGGGACTCGGTTTCAAACACATGGCTGAGCTGTTTGTTTCAGATGCCCATAATTGTATAAAGAAATGTATGAATTCTTAACCCTAAAATACTGTTCCACATAGATTCTTGTTTCATTGCTGAGCCTGAGCTAATAAATTCGGTTGATTAGCAAATACCCATGCTGGAAAGCAGTCCCTGGGGTTAAAATTGGAGGATACACATCACTGTGTACAGATTTTATTGCAAATGCTAGCAATGTTAGCACCTAAAAGATTAGGTTATGAAACTTTAAATGTTTAAAACAAATGAGCAAGTTCCAGAAAATAACTCTGGAATGGAAAGCTGGTTGATTTTCATTTAAATAAACAATGACAAAGTAGAATATTTTATATTGTCAGGTAAGGTTAGCTTTATGTGCATTTGGACTTGGTGAATACTAGGTGAAGGACAACTACGTCTAAATATGTTATATAAAATCTTTCCTACTTTTTCACCATAAAGAACTTATATGATGGAGTAAAAAGTAAAAGTAGGAGTTTTGGGGGATTTTTTTTTATGGACAGACTATGATAAACCCATCTAAAGTGATGGAGTGGTTAAGATGTGGAGAAAGAATGGACTGCTATAACTCCAAAGGACCTCACCGCATCTGTGAAGCCTGATGAAGGTAATGGAGGTGAAGCATGGTTGTTTCTGGAACTGGCTCACTCGTCTTTATTGATGATGCAACTAAGGATGGCAGCAGCAGAATAAGTCTGAAGTTTACAGAAACATTTTATCTCCTTAAATAGAAGACAAACACCAATCTGGCTGGATGAACTTGTAAGTAACCTTATTTATGTTTTTATTTTCTAAAACATTCCACCATCTAGCATGACAGTGACTGAACACGTAAGGCCATGCAACCAAGGAATTCACTATGAGAAAAAAAGTGGACAATATTAAGACTGACCAATTTTCCAGATTTAAACCTAATCGAGTATGCATTGTATTTGAGTAACAATAAGTCAAATTCACCTCAAGAGTAGGCAGGTGTTTGCATCTCAAACAATTATACCAAGAGATCACTGGTCACAGACTTCATACAGTTATTGCCTCAAAGCGAAATGAAATTAAATACTGACTTTGACATGTTGAAATCAAATTTGTCTGAATAGTTAATGACATTTGAAATCAGTGGGATGAATACAAAAGTATTATGCATGGAAGTACCAAATATTAAGATGTATATTATAATGTACTTAATACCTATGATGTCATCAAAACTACACTCATAAATTGCTTTACTCTAAAAAAATAACTTTTTAAACTTTGAGGTTTCAAAACATTTAGAAGGTAATGTATATGAACATACATTAGGCATTCTTCAACAAGTTATAATCTACAATTTTTTATTGCATTTCAGATGTTGAAAAAGGCCAAAACATTGTTTTAAATGATTCTAGAACTGTGTAATTTGGCCTCTCTTAGGCTGAAATAGCTCAGTAACAAGTAAGGCCTGGTCATTCCTTAACATGTAGTATGTTATTAGGTTTTTCCTTAGTGATCACTTGTGCAAAAATATTCATTTAATATTTTATTTTCAGTGTTTGGAAATACATAATCTTTTAGACTTTTTACTTAACTTTACTGACTTCACTGATTTACTGTGTTTTTTTTCCTTCTGTGGTACTATGAAGGATATTATATTTGTCTTCATAGCTATGTTATTTACCAAACAACTATACCAACTTGTGCTTACAGTCAGTAATCAATCTATGAATGTAATTTCTTGTTCTTAATAAATTCTTTAAAAAATTTAAGACACTTCTTCCTAGCTTTCTTTGTTTACTTTATGGATGATTCTTTTTAGTGATACTAATAGATATATAAAAATTAGATCTATATTAAAAAATATATCTTTAGAATGTAACTACAGTACATGTGCTCAAACAGTTCCATAGTTATTTTATCACATTTTCCTTCCTTTAAACTCTTGCACTCCTTCACTGTTTTCTGAAATAATAAACCCCAATTCTGTATTTTGCCTTTAGGGCTTTAAAGTACATCTAAAAATATCAGTTTGGTGGCTAATTACTAAGCCTTTGATTTTTTATGAGACTGATGAGTATAGATTATGCAACATTTGATTAATCCAGTTCCTGTGCTGCAGGCTATTTTTTGAAACATAGTTTTAAACCTCCACCTCCTAACTTGTCTCTGCAGAACACTTTATAACACTAATACTATATTCCCTGCAACCCTTCTTGAGCTATATTTCTGCAACTCCAATAACACATGGAGTATGATAGTATATATATGATAGTATGATAATGCACTAGATCACTTTTCTAGCAATTTGTTCTTAATAGTTCTAGTATTGTAACTGAGGAATTTAATAATTGCCAGCATAACTGCTTGTTTCTTCAGAATCTGTTACATATTATGGTCAGTCAGATGATATTGTAGAGTAAAACAAACTATTTTTTCAACTTCTCAAAACAGTTGAATAAAAATACAAAGAAAATGTTGATTGGCCTACACAGGCTATTGGTAATTCTTTGTTAGAATAGCTTTGTTAAGATTGGCTACCATTCCATCTCCAATCAAATTTTTGATCGATTTAATGAATTAAAATATTCTTAGAAAAATACATGAAATCTGAGATAAAGCCTGTTGAAGTCGTTAAAAATGTCAATAGTTTTTTTCTTATTTCATGATGAGTAGAAGGAAGATGGGTGAGACAAAACTTGCCCCTATATATTCTAACCATCCTGACTTGTACTCCTCATGGCTGACATGTTGCATTACTAGCCAGCATTTTAAATCCCCTGTTTTTGCTCCACAATATGTTTTCAGAATCCATTTGGAATCTTAACTCTTTTAATTTGTCCCCCTTCCGGGATAGGAAAATGGATTTCTTCCACCCCCAGGTCTTTTTTCTTAGAGAGTACTCGTTACCAACTCATCACACTCATTATTAGGAACAGGTAAAGGTTTGTTCTATGCTGAAAGAAAAAGAAACACAAAAGTTCAGTTTGGAGCCAAATGAAAAGGTCACCTGAAGAAGGCTCCACAGCTGAAATGTTGTTTCTTTTCTTTTCAGCATAGAACAAACCTTTACCTGTTCAATGGCAGCCTACACATGCCAACACCGCTACCTACTGGAACACTCATTATTAGATCACTAAATCTTTTCAGTAGACATACAAATATGTATATATATTCCAACTTCCAACAATGTTCTCTCTTCAAAACTCTTCCCTAATAGTCATCACTCAGATGCCTCTCTACATCTCTATCCTTCATTTAATCTAAAACTCTTCCACATTTACTCTCATCTCTAACTTTCCCATTTGATCCAGTTTGGTCAGGAGTGCTTCTCTATAACCAGCCCAGGCCTTTACTGTGGGGAGAAGATATGCTATGCTTCTGGTCAGCTTTGGGTCACCAAGCCAAACCTGCTCTTTGGCAGCACAATTCTTCACTACTGTTTCTTGTGCAACACAACTGTCATCTACACACTACCCAGTAGTTCACAGGCCTTCAGTAACACAGGCCTGTTAGCTATTGCAATCCATGTCTGGCAGCAACCCCTGTTTGAGGAGACCTGGTTGTTTTCTGTATTTAATGTTTACAGAACAGAATCTGAAAAATCTAAGCTAATTTTTTAGGTAGAAGAGAAAATGTATCAATTAGCTAATTTTCTCAACATGAAGGTGATAATGTTTTGGTGACAATCTTTAACATGACAAATTTAAGTGCAATAAGTATAACAGCACTTTGAAACCACAGACAGCTGTCTACCTGTTTGTCTGTCATTTTGTCATCTATACCTATACAATAAAACCTCATTAAAATGGATTAATAGGGAAAATGGTTTCTGATAAAAAAAATAGAAGTCTGGAGTATCTGGGAGATGTGAACTATTGCCAGGTCCACCTAATACATTCAACATTTCCCTCAGATCAGATTTTAATTCACGGCTCCACACATTTGATTCAAATACTTGGTTCTTGGCTAATGTTCCTTCTAAACAATGCTTCCCCTAAAAACGTGGAATCTATTTACTAAATCCCACAGCAATTAGATTCATTTCAATGACAGAAAAGGACTGGAACTGCTCAGATGAGTCTCTAAAGAAGATAATGTCAATATCCCAAGAGTTTACAATAAACCTCACAGAAAACCAAAGATATTAAAAAAATATAAACATCTCCCAGATAGGTCTGAAAATACATCTGTTAAATGTTTGTACTTTTTTGAATTAACAGAACTGTATCAATTTAAGTTTGAAGTTATAAACATTTACTAGAACTTTGTGGAAAAATAGTTATATTTTTAAACATTATTTTAAAAGTATTTTGTGTGTGACTAATGGTTTATCTTTATACATTACTTATTGAATAATGGGGCATGCATGTTCTTTGCATTGTATTTCATCTTAAGGCCTGCTATGTTGTCTGTTCTATTTAGGTGGAGTGAGAGCTGATCTTACACTAAAGAAAATCATTTTCAGCTCACAACAAAGTAAATTTTCCTCTGATTGTACCTGAACCCATGCTTCCAATAATGTTTCCAGAAGATCCCTGTTGATCTGGTATTTAACATGTTGTGCAGGGAGGACCATCAGCCCATACTGGATTAAGACTATCTGGCAGACCTCAAGAGGAAGATGGAGGTGGACTTGACTGCTGCTGTGGTTCACCAGAAATGGTAATCCGACTTAAGTTCCAGTGGACATTCTATAAGCACCCATGATCAGTTGTGGGTGTTCTAACCCAAGACAGAAGCAGGGGCTGTGTCCCAACCTCTCCCCTCTCTGTGAAGGTCCATGTATGGATTTAGAGAGACTGAAAAAGGCGATGCAGACAATCCAGTCTGTCTGAGTACTCAGTAACTGATGGTGATGGTGCTACACCAGCATCACTTGGCACCTTACCAAGCTCAACTGGACCCAGCCTTGAATGTGATAGTACCAATTGTAATACAGTGGCACTACATCCATTGGTATAAATTCTATTTTTATTAAAAAGTCAGTTGTATTGTTAATAAGTGAAATTAAATCTGAGGCATACCTAGAATTAAAATAATTCATTAACTTAAATATTCTCTCCTAAAATTCTATTGCTTTTCAGTTTAATGTATAACTATGAATTGCTACATTGTGTGAAGACAAATTAAAGAACAAGTTTTCATGTAAAGAAACATTAATTATTTCAAATTCAGCATCCTGCATTTTTGGTTTCTGTTGTAAATATGTTGTGAATATCTGTATAGGTCTAACAATATGTTTTTGTTGTACTGTAAATGTCGGTAAATGTTTTACTAATTGTTATTGCTTTGGCAACACAGTAATTCATCCATCATGCCAATAAAGCTCTTTGAATTTGAAAATTTAATTACAAAACATGCCTTTTACTTAACATCACTGCCACTGAGTTTTTTGCCTCATCAATCTGTCAAGCACAATATACGGGGAATGGTGATCACTAATGCCAGAGACTGTTTTTCATTTCAGCCGTGCAGTTTATCAATTGATATATGATATCGTTGCACACCTGTCACCAGTTTCTGAATGAGACATCCTGACAATGTCATTTTTAACAGAACAAACATTTATGTAGTATTCAATAATCACAACACAGATATTTTAAATAATTATTGTTAATACAGTAGCAACACAACAAATCGACCTGCATCTCTAATTAGTCTGTGTACATGCAAGTATGCACAAATGTGTCTTATCAAGGGTGTAAACCTAGTTTGAACCCTCTGCTTATGGGATAGGCTCCAGGTTGCCAAAACACCACTTACCCACAACAAACAGCGTTCTAAAACACAAATTGGACACACAATGAAGCCAAAGTAACTCATATCTTTTCCTTATTGTGTAATGGGACCACCTGTTGGAAGTGTTACTAACCTACTTAGGTCTAACTAATTAATGACATTAACCACGCCCTCCATTTGATCACATTCCCACAGCACTCAAACACACACTGAACAAATGTGCAGCGCTTGATCACCCAGTCTATATTTTTATCTGACTAGCTTAATTAGTTCTCACCACAAATGCATTTTTCAACAATTTTTCTACAGCATGGAGTCTTGTTATGCAAACTTCTTTGTTGGCTGGGTAAAAAAAATATCTCTACAAGTAAAAACGCTGATGTCTGTGCTGGTGTGCCTCCAGCTTAAGCAATCAACTACAGCATTTTCAGGGAATATGTCAGTCTGGTCTAAAGTTTAACATTAGACCCTTATTTTACATCACCTAGCTGTGATTGCACTGCCCTTTCTGTCTGGATCCCTTCACGGGATTTATCAAATTTATCCTTAAACTAGAACCACACCTTTCACCAGTTCTGAATGATCAACAAATTTATTTAAAATATTTCCTATTATTTACAGATTTTGTTTTTTCACACTTCCTCCTGGAATTAATCGACCAGATATCAATTTCTTTGGGCACGCTTTCTTTTCCACCAGTACAGCCTATCGTTCTGTTTCTATATTCCCCTTCCCCATCCCTTTGCTTCATATTCCTGTTGCTTTCCTTTCTTCCTTAAAACTGAGGAAAGCTCCTCAGCTGAAACGTAGTTTTCTCCATCGTCTTTTTACTTCTACCGAAAATTAACCTCTATCTGTTCCATTTACAGTTAAGACAAAAACTGAAATTTGCAAACACTTTTGTACTTAAATTAATATTTTATGGTTTAGTATCTTGAAAATACCAACATATGCTTTTCATGCTCATGCAAGATAATTTGATCAAAAATTACCAAAAGAGAGATACTTAACTCTGAATGAAGGAGCTTTAGAGCCCTGAGGTTGTTCTTGTAAACTTGAAAAGCAATTCAACCACAAGGCCTTGAAGCTCTGAACCTCCTTTTATGTTCGTATGATTCTGAATAACATACATAGCTCTAAAGATTTATTCAAACAGCAAATGAAACAGGAATACAAAAAAAAACATCACACAGCAGAAAGAATTACAGATTGGATAATGTGTTTCACTTTAAACATTCAAATAACGTTACAGTGCACAGAAAGCACTGCACAGAGAAATGTCACATTTGTCATAAACAATTAATTAAATTTGCAGAAGATAACAGGGGGCCATTTATTCACACTTATAAGTATTGTTTCAAATGCAGACCCTTTCTACAGTATCCTATTTTGCAAAATTACAAAATGATGCAAGCGTAAAAAAATTATATGTTGTGAAATACTGTATTTTGTATTAGGTTTTATGGATATTTTCCATCTATAAATGGAGAGAAACTCCAGCATGTACTAGGACATTCTGTCCACACATCCAGTTCTTTCTCCCAGGAAATTTAAGATCAGCCAAAAATGGGCATTCCAACATGAGAAAGATCCCAAACATACACTAAAATCTCTAAAGGAATGGTTAACTGTAATCACAATAAATGTCCTTGACTGTCCACCTCACTCTCTAGACTTCAGTCTAATTGGGCATTTGTAATTCAGACTTAAAACGGCAATTCACTAATGGAAACCAATGTGTCTGAAGGACGTAAAGAAATTCTCTGTAGAGGAATGTTCATAAATCTCCCCTCTGATTAGCCAGAGCCTCGTAGCACCATAGCACTGCATTACTAGAGGTGTCTAGTCTAAACCTTGCCAGAGGAGGACTTACAAAACACTAACTACAGGCAATGTGAATAAATCTGGCCTTCATGTTTTCTGAACTAAAATGATTAAATGTTTATGTAAGAAATATCCAATCTCAAAATCTTTCTATTATTTTGATATTTATTCTTCTAATTTCATCATGGTCATGAACAAATTTGGAAGGGACTATACATATTAAAGTAAAGAAAATTGAACTGCACTTTCCAAGACAGAGCGATTTTGTTTTCCAGGTCCTGACAACTCCCGCTTATATGAAACAGAGAAAGGATGCCTGAGTATAGAAGAGGGTGATGATTGCAATGAGGTTTGACATTCATGCTGTGATGCAGCACCAAGGAAATTAAAGTGAACTGATAGCTTGGAAACATGTGACTTAAAGATTTAAATAACCTTTTAACATAACATCTATGGACATAAATGCAAAACACATACAAGAATTTAAATGATTGACCATGACCTATATGTTCATACTATTAAGAATGTGTTAGGCTGTGCCAGTATCTATATCCATAAACAAAGTCAAAAGTGACCCTTTCTGAACTATTGTATGAACACAAAGAATTACCACTGATGAAACTAGAGCACTTCCTGTTCCTAGCTGTGTCGGTGAATGTGGAAGGTGGGAACTGAGGGCTCACCAAGGTTAATTGTTCTTTAATATGTCACATCAGTGTTTTTAATCACAGAGAGCTGTAGAGAGTGAAAGAGAGAGAGTACGGTGCACCAGCAAGCGGTCCATAAGGTAGAGAGAAAGAAAACGTCCTGCTTTATATAGAAGAAGATATATGAAATAATGATGAAAGGGGAAAAAATGTTTTAAAACTCTATTATTAGATGAATTAAACACCAAACATAGCATACTGAAAAAATATACAGTACAGTAAAATGTAACATAGAAAATAATTACCTTTTGACTAATTTAGGAATATTATACATTTCATTACCCTACTCTGTACTATTCATAAATTAAACACAAAATAAAGTATATATAAAAAGTAAATGATAAGGTAATACAATCATGTGGGTACTTCCCTGACACAATTGCAAAACAGGTTTCTCACATTTTTTAAACAAAAATGCATGAGATAACATGCAAACATTGCCATACATGAGCAAAAATAAAGCCAGAATAAGAGTGTTATGGAGCCCTGGTGGATGCTGGAGGTGACTGCATTATGCTTCCTCCACACTTTTCATCCACAGAAGGAACTCACTGCACTACCAGCTCTAAGGATGTAAAATTAACTTTCTGTAACTCATAAATTGTATAATTGGACCCTTGAGAGTTTTTTATACAAAGCTGAATGTATCCATGTTGAGTCTTACGTAACCTGAAGAGTTGGAGAATGTTAGTTATGTTCAATACTGGTAAGAATTTTTCAGCACATACAGTAGGCCAACTGTACGGTCACAAAAAGTAACAACATCCTTACGACACCGTGCAAGATGTTTGTAATATCTATTTATACTCATTAAATAAACATATTTTATATCTGCTTATCAAGAGATTTACTTGCCTGACAACTGTGCATTCATGTACTAAAAATTAATGGTCTATTATTCCAGCCCTTTCTTACTATACCATGAATTTCTTAATTATATTCAGTATTCACTGTGTGAGAAAAATAATATTTAAAATGAAAGATTTCCTCTTCACCACCCTCTACAATAATAACTGTGTTAATAATAACTGTGTTAATATACATACTATGTGTATATTAAATAAGGTTTCTTTGTAAAGCAATGTCTAAACACTCTTAATTGATAAGTACCACTTAGTGATTTAGTACTCTGTAATCTCTGTACACTATAAAACTATAGTTTTAACTATAGTGTAAACTATACAGGCAGGTTCAGACTTAAAAATCTGCATCAGAAAACACATAATTAAGTAATTTATTAATTATTACAAACATTGTTGGTTAAACTAACAATTACAAAGACTGCTAACAATATCTAATCTAATGTGTTAAAAAAAACATAACAGATGCACCTAATCAGTTCACCCATTGAACTGTGGTAACAGTACAACTTAATGTAAGTGAAAGTCTGTGATAACCATGAATCAGGAGCTTGGTGTTTCAGAATTCCAAACGGCAAGGACGATGGTGTTCTAAATATGTAACAGAGTCACACCAGTGATCCATTTTATTTAGATTGAAAAACTAATTTATTAGCAGTTAGGTCAAATTATGCACTCATAAAACCAGTTTTCAGGTATTGTTCAACTTTAACAACTACTCAAGGAGTTAAAAAGAGAAAAAGAAAAACAACCAAAAAGTGGTATCTTTTGGACTTTGGACTATTGTTCAGCTTGTTGACTGTTTATTTTGTGTTGTGCACACAGGCTTCATCCAGATAAGTGAGGCCATTCACTTATCTAGTAAGAAACATACAGTTCATTTAGGGCATTTTAGTCAATGTTTTTGGTGTTTTGCTCACTTCATTAAAACACTAATGTCCAATGACTTTAGAATAATGTATAGTGATATAAGTATATACATACACATACATGTATTTAAAATAGGAGCAAGGATGTGAATTAAATTTTAATAAGGAAGGCAAACATTAATTATGAATATAATTTAAAAGCTTCATCCACCCACATTTAAATAGACAGAAGCCTCAAAACCACCCTGGAAAAACCTTTGAAAATATTTTTCTTGTAAAAATATGTTTGTGTGGGGGGGGGGTCATGTGCCGCTCGGACCATACCTATACCATCTACCTCATTATAATTTTTTTTATTGCACATCTGCAGTCATCGTTTACATTCAAACTGTTTACTTGTACATTGTCTACTGTTTGTATATTGTCTTGATGCACTGTCTGTACTTCCTGTTTTACACTTTTTTTTAAACAATTGAGAGACTTTCTGTAAGTAAGAATTCCATTGTACCAGTACATGTATCAGTTACATATGGCAATAAAGTTCAAGTTTAAGTACAAGCCAGTGGCAGCACGGTAACGGCACCGCCCTCTACTCCTCTGTGCATAACAGGGATGGTGGCCGCCCGTGCTAGCAAAAGGTCTTCTTTAGCTCAGCCGGCAATACCCCTGTTGAGTGACGCCAGAGACCCCGGTTCGAGCCCAGGCGATGAGGGACGAAAGGGGGCGGGAGCGGTGAGGGCACAAGTCTGAGAACCTGAACTTGCTACAACATTTTTTATCACACATTTTGATGCTAGCCAACATAAACTTGCACCAGAGACGACCCACTGATTGACACAACAGTGACACAAATTCCGTCAAAATACATTTGAACTGCGAACCCATCGCATCTAACCGATCATCAATTCACAAATAATTCAATTTTTTTTATGGACCAATGGGGGTTTTCACTTTGTGAAACCTAGGGTTTTTAAAAAAAACTCTAAAGGACCTCTTTGTTATGAAGTGACACAATTTAAAAAATAAAGGGGTTAATTTCACATGAGAATGCCTAGTATTCTGATGCTATTACCACATAGTATTTTAATCCTCTTGACTTTAGAGCAGGAGCATTAGAATAAAATGAATACACAAAGATTAAAAAGATCCTTTAATTTTATTTCAACAGTAAAGTTTTTGTTACTGTAGTCAATTTTTTGTTTTCTCAGGAAACAAAGACAGCAGGCCTACCTTTTTACAGCATCCCTCTTTTGGTTGTCAATGCTGTCCCACCATTTGGAGAAGTAGGAGATCTCTGACCACAGCATTTTTCTTCTCTTGTCTTCATGTAGCTTTACCACCATATTATTCAAGATATGTTGTGTCTGGTCATGGTAGTAGTCATCAAATGTCTTCAGCCATCCTGACATATACAGACAACAGAAAATGGTCCTTAACCATGTGAATGTCTACTTCAGAGATGGATTTTCTTTACAATTTAAAAAAATGTTGAGCACTGAGCATGAAAAAACTGTCTGAAAAACACTTATGTAAAGTAACCAGAGAGATTTTAGGTGGTAAATTTGCTTCTTAATTTCTAGAATCTCAACACCTGCAAGGGCAAATTTCTTGATAAAATACCCCGACTGTCTCTAAAGGGTTCAGAAATAGTTGAATGATTACTATAGCTAAATCTATCATTCGAATCATGCAACAATAATATCAACAATGCTCCTGTTCAATGTGGTAAGGAGCAAGTACTGTACATACAGCAAACAGAAAACGAGGTCACATAAAATGGTTATGTTATGTCTTTAAACATTTTTAAATAAAAATCATTTTTAAAGAAAGCTTTATATCGACAAAGCAATGTATGAAAAATGGCACCAATACTGTTTTGGCAGTGATTACACCAACTTGATTTGATTCTTTGAAACTTGTGGTGTTGCTGAATTCAATGTTTTTTGAAGCACGTCCTGACAACATACTATGAAACTAAGCTGCCATCATTTTGATTTTCAAAAGTTATCTAGGAAGTGTCTGCAAGAAAGAAGGAAAATTAAAGATAGCACACCTTTGTAAATCTTTGTAAATTTTATTAGGTTTTCTCATAATTGCAACAGTCAGAGCCGTGGGTGTCTTCCCTAAAGTCTAAAGTATGTAAAATAAGGAATGAATATTACTGATAACTGATATCCAAATAACAGTTGTAAAGATTTAAAGAAAACAAGCTATAATTACACAATAAGGCAATATAATGATTAATGATAAATAAGATGATGTGTTTAATGAAGCTTAAATAAAAAATATCACATTATATGGACAAGAATATTTAAACATAATTCAGGACTTAATGAGTCACATATTTAAGCTGTGAATTAGTGCTTATCTTCAGTGCATGTACAGCAGCTTTTAATTAAAACCATTTCCTGATAGCCATATCCAAAATATCACCCTTTTTAAAATCATTTTAAAATGATGCAATAATACTATTGTTTATATTTATACAGTGCTGAAAAGTAAAACGATGTTCAGTGACACTTTGACCAATTTGTATGTTTTCCATCAACAGTATGTTGTCGGCTTTCTTCTGCTTTACTTTCCTTCAATCTGCAATCCCAGAAACGCCTGAGCAGGCTCACACTATGGTGAGCGATGAATCTTCCCTTGCGAGCCCTAACATTTAATCTCCCCAAGACTCCAGTCTCTGCTTTGGAAATTATTTAATTTTCGACTTATCAGAGCACGCAATGTTTTCCAAGAACACGGGTTACATACAGTGCATCCTGATAAGCTGCATGCACCTAGTTTTTTTTTTAAGAAGAGGCTTGTAAAGATTGTTTTTTCATTAATCATAAGCATTCCATAATTTACATATGAAATTAGTAAATTAGGGACATATTTGCTTAAGATGCTGAAGGCAGAAAAGGAAATCTTATCTTTAATTATCAATCAAATCATCACAATGGGACAATGGCACAATAGTATTCAGGATGGCATCATACTGTATTAATGACAAAGTGTTCAGTGTAAGGAAGTACATTATGCACCACCTAAAGTTCATCCATAGGTTTTACTTAGGTTGACATGACTGGCAATAAATGTATGTTAACATGAAATAATATAGGAATCTTTTCCACTGGACGTTTCACTTGTCAGCATTTTGTGTTTGCAATGCTGCTATAGCATCGTAACTATAGAACAGGTTGAAGAAAAAAACAACAACAATGGTGGAAAAATATATAGCTTGGTTAGCATTTAACATTTGTGCAAAAAAGTTACTATTAGTAAATTTCAATAAAAAACATTTCATTATTAAGCAACTAGGTGTGAAGTTGTATTTAATTTATAATTTACAAATGCAAATGCATGGCGTTCAATGGTGCGGGCGGTGTTCTGACAAACTGAGCTACCCAATCAGGATGAGTGGGATAGAATAGGTTTCTGAATAATTAGAAGGATTTAACTATAGGAAAATACCACAAGCTCCCACTCACTTGTCTATTAACCTAAAGTTAGCAGAGTTGCAGTTCAATTTAATACGTTATTGCAGCATATTTTCGGTTTGCTTAACCCTCATCACATGGATAGTAGTCTTTTCAAAGAACTGTACAAGAAAAAAAGATAAAGCTGGTGATCCTATCAGAAAAAAATACGGGCTACTTCGAAAAAGTGTTTAACAATCATCAGGTCATATTGTTACATCGATTAGGTTATATAAAATTGTTTAGCCTAAAAACAAATAGCTCGTCCTGTAAACCTATTCATACACAGGTCGTCTTGTAACCTACTGTTATATATAGCTCATCTTGTGCAATACAATACAATCAGAATAGACTACAGTGTTAACCTGGTTAAATGATACAGCAGCCGAGAGAGATATAATCTACATGTTTATTATTTATCAATGTTCATCAACGCAGCTCATATTGGCAAATCCTACAGTCAACAGAAACATTTACTTGCTGCTGTTCTGAGTTCACTGTTGGATTTCAAGCGACTTATTTGAAGTTTATTTTGAACTTTGAACTTATTTGAATCCTGTTTTATTTATTTTATATTTAACTCTGCACTCTGAACTTTTTTGTACAAAAATGTTTTTTTTCCTGAAATTTTAAAGTGAAAGCCAAAGCAGTAAGAAGTAAGATGTTAATAAAGTTAAGTTGAAACTTGTTTCTCATTATTTTATTGAATAAAGGTACAGTATATGGCTACTGAACAATGCCAAACTATTTGTCACAGCCTTTCTCATTTACAAGCCATAATTAATAGATTAATCATTGTAACATTTACTTGAATAATTGATTATCCAAATATTTGTTTGTTGATGCCCTCATGAAAACTAATTTGATAGTTTTATGAAACTAAAAATTCATTCAGTATGCTAGAGCATCTTCACCAGTGTCACTCTATTCTTCTTTTGACTGCAAATTGATTTGAAGTTTTTAGACGCCTCCCAATAATTAGTCAATCTGTTTTTACAGGAATTTCTCTCATTTCTCACACACTTACTGTATACATCACAATAATGGAAGCTTCTTTGCCAGGATCAATAGCAAACATTCCAGCCAACCCTATATAAATTTGACGTTTTGTTCATGTAAAATTATTGCAAAGCTTTGTATTAATCTTATGTATTTCTGCACGTGCCCCTGGTGTACCAATAATGCACCTCTGAAGGCAACAGCAGACCTAGCAAGGACTGAAACCTATCTGCTTGGAAATAAAACTGACAATAATTTGCCTCTTTATATAAGGGAATAATTAGAGGTTTGTTTTACATCTACTTAATATATGACTATTGGATTTAGCTCAATATTCAAATATTTTCATCCACACAAGAAATTAGGCTTATGTTTTGTTAAGTGGCACTTTCTATTAGTTTACTCCTCACTTTCCCATTAAATTTAAGATATTTTAGCTTTTATTACATTGTACTTTTCTTTTCTTTCCAGGTATTATAACACACGGTTACTTTGTGAAACTAAAAATCTAGAATAGTTTGGAATTTCTCTAGGCTCAATATAGGACAGCTGTATTATTTTACAAGAAGTGAAGTGATACTGTGGCTCGTGCTCCACCCTGCTGAGTCACAGAAAACAGTTCATATCATCTTTCCTTTCTGCTCCATTTGCAGTCAGCTAGAGTCTGCGGGATATCTCACATTTACATGAAGCTAGATATTCTATACATAGTGCATCACATTTTGAAAACTAAATTAGACATTTCAAAATGGTTTATTAGCCGCATTCCTATTATTTGACCATTTGCTTGATGTACATACTATTCTATATAGATAGCACATTATCTGTTCTTCGTTCCGCTTAAGTTGTTAAATGCTAGAATAGTTTTCCTGTTTTGATAACAGAGGCTCCCAAAAGCTCTACAGCTGTGGCTGGGAATTTAAGTGGTATAACTTCTGACTTAGCAATGAGTCATTCTTTGGGAGCCATTTTGAACTCAGTTTGTCCAAAAGTAGCCTAAATGGAAATTTCAGTGAAGAACAGATGAAAACTAAATTTGGCATGATAAAAGCACTAAATGCCAAAATAAATAAAATACTGGTATTTAAGCAATTATTCAGAGTTAAAATGAATAAAACATTTAGATGGAGATGCACATTATTTCTACTGATAAGATCCATGATTAATTATCTTCAAGCACTTATGCATGGTATAAAAGCAAACATTTTATATTCACATATTTTAAAAGAAATAGAAATGTACACTTTCAAGACTGCAAAAGTAAAAACTATTAGTAGTGATAAACCTTTTTATCCAAAGAAGTCTAAAAATAAGATATTAGTTATAACTGTGTCTAAATTAATCTCCTGTCCAAGTTTGAAAGAATGAGCACTAATGTTAATTTTATTTTATGTAAATTCTCATATTTGCACAACACTATGTCTCAAATCCACAACATGACTGTCTATCCGCATAGTGACAATGATGTTGCACTTCTCAAACACAAGTATCAGGTACTTTGAAAGTTTTGTAGAAACCAGAATGTTCACTCTGCAACATGCAATTACAGAACTCAAGGAGAGCTAAATACTTGAAAAAAAGAATGTGATCTTAAATCCATAAACTTCCAATAATCTTAATACTGTGAATCACCCTTGTACAACCTTCAGAAAAAAAAATATTGTTGGTGTTTGGTTGTAAAAAAACAGCTTTAAATTGTGTCTTTTTATTGCTCTGCAAGTTTAATGACTAATATAAAAACAGCAAAGTGCTGGACTATTCCTTCTTAACTACTTCAGAGCTCTTCTTTGTTTCTGAAGGATTGGGCATAATTCAGGTGAACGAAACACTGTATTCACAAAATCAGTTTTGTAAATGTCAAGGAATTAGACCCCAAAACAAACAGTTTATTAATGCATCTAAATATGTTAATAACAGTCATTTCAATGTTTCCACTGACAGAAGACCCTACAAAACAATTAGTTTAACATTTGCTCATTTTTAGCATTTGCTCAAGGGTTAGCATCATCACATTGCATTCTAAGACTACAATAAAGTTAAACTATCATAATGTCACACTTCGGATTTTTAATTACACTAAACGTAATTCATTATGTCAGTTATTAATAAGCTGTCTGAAAACAGAGAAGGAATTACATAAACAGTGGTATGTTTTTAATACTTTTATAATGTGATCGCTTTTGATCGCCATCATTGTATTATATTGTACTATGAAGTTGCACTTAAAAAACATGGAAATAAGTTATTTTACAGCACTCCCATGTGCTGTGAGCATCAGAAGGAAAACTCTTTACTCATGTAAAATTACCAATGTACAGTATAAGCTGATTTACAAATTGGTTACAGAGAAAAACTAATCTCGAGAGTTGAAGCTTTTGTTCCATAGATTGCTATAAAAATAATTTAAGACAACAATACCCCATCTTGATGCTACAGAAAAATAACTATGGTGTATAGAGAAATGTTAGTAGTTTCAGCAGAAATCTTATTGTACATAAAAGTCTACCTCAGCATTTGTTTTATACAGTACATCATTTTTTATGAATTGATTTAAACATTTAAAAATTCATTTTTATTATACCAAAATATTTACAGTATATGTACCATTAATAAACACAATGCAACAATTGTTTATCTGTGTAGCTATACGATCCAAAAGTTTAATATATGCTAAACAGCGAAAACCTAAAATTCTATTTTTTTCTTCAAGGCACACATTTCCTTTTAAAATATTGAATATTTAATGTGAAGAAAGTACTTGAGCTAAAGAATGGTGCTAACAGTCATATTGATGTTTAAAACAGGATTATTGGATAGTCTGATTTTGACTTTGATCCCCTCAAATTTGTTTTGCCATATAATTTATAGTTTGTGACCTTTTTAATTCTCTGACATTCTAAAATCACCTATTAAAAACTAAAGCTAAAAATCTACATTTTCTTTAGAGGCTACATCTTATTCCTTTTTTCAAACATAACAATTGGCCTGTATGCCACATTGTGCAGGTGAAATCTTAGAACTTCTTTTAGTGCTTCTTTTTAAATTTTGAGCTTCCAAATGTATATACCTGCTCTAATAGTACTAAAGTGTGAAAAGGGTAAAGGCATTCTATTACAGTTCTCATTTTCTATATAACAAAGTTAGTCTAGAGTAGAAAAGTAATAACAATCAAATCATCAGTTTTCAATATAAACCACCCTTTACATGATGCAACAAGGCTGCCCCTGTACAGCTTTTCAGATAAAATAAAATATGACATTACTAAATATAAGGCTCATTGCACTCCTCTGACATTTTAAAATATTGTATTTCAGTGACAATGGCCCATCAGAATTTTATCTAGTACGATGAGAATATCTGTCAATGGAAAACAAGAGCCTGAAAAACCAGAATAAGCAGTTTTTGAAGTTCATTCATGGTCATTATATTTAAACAAAAAACATACACCTGAGCATGAGATTATCCTATTTTTATACAAATTAAATACATAATAAAACTATAATGTTGGAAATGTTCAACACGTTTGTGATAGTTATCAATAATTTGATTTTATTTGTGCGATATTTAAGAGACAAAAATTTAATTTAAAACAAGTGCACTGCTGATAAATTACATGTGTGCTCCCTATGTAAAAAAAATAAAGTTTCATAACTATATCTGCCATGTTATCTGGTATTGTTATCACCTATTAAACTTTATGCAATTTTGAGGGAATAGTACGCTTTTTTAAATAGCCAGATGCGATGCTGTCCAATAGATAGGCTCAAGTGCTCTAGCTAGCAGCTTTAGTTCTTATGATGCATTGGTATCTGAAAAGCTTTGGAGGAATGACTGGTATTTTAGATATTTTTCCTAAATAGATGTTCTTTGAGGGTACAGGAAATTGAATGGTTCAAAAATATACTGTTTTTGATTGATAGATCTAGGGGTATTGTTTATCCGTCTAGTAACAATCAGTTTTTATCACAGAAATGTCAATTTTAATAGTATCTTAATATAATAGGAAACATACATCTACTCAAAACCAACAAGCATGAATTATAGCTTCCAATTTAAAATTTAATTTTTCATGACACAGAAAAAAAAAACATATAAAGCTTAGAAAAATGATTAAAATACCCTCTAGGGATTTCACTTTATTTTCAAGTGCTTACTTGAAAAGAGAAGGAACAGGCACAGATAAGAACATTATATTTTGCTAATTATTTTTGTTCCATATTGCAACACCTCAAAAATGTTGTGCCTAAGCCAAGAATATTATAGTCTGAGCACTTAAGATCCAAATGGTTCTCAATATAGTATAACAGCAACCATTTATTTTAGCTCTCCTAATTAAATATATAACCATTTCCTATGAGACATTATAATTGTTCTAGAGAAACTTTTCAAAACCAGTCAGTGCTCCACAACACACCAAGAAAATAAAAAGAATGGGGACTGAATTCCTTGAGGTCCTTAAAGCTTTAAGAAATTGTATTCTTCACATACAACAAGAACTGCAAGGCTGACTTGAGAAAAGAAACAGTACAGAAGGAGTCCAAGTCATAAGTACTAGCAAACAGACAAGAGGGCGCCTGGGGATGCTGCCCTGGAGTCAATGAGAGGAAAATCAGCCTCGGAGGCTCATGGGACATTCATCTGAGTGTGCACTGGAGAGGCTCCAGTGAAATGAGAAATACCATCTCTCAGGCAAACCTTTTAATCAATGCCATAGAAATTCACAAGCCGAAAACACACTGGCCACACCAGGTGACTGTGTTCCACAAAGCGTTGCCTACATGCCTCTCCAGAACACTGTAAACGTGGACAGTTTATATAACAATGGGACTACAACTCTGGATAAACTATCCTTTCAGAACACATCCGTGTCCATTCATCTTCAGCATTTTGAGCTCATGCTACTTTAGATCTACATTCTTCTTAACCGATTTAGAAAAAAATAAGAACTTTTAAAACTCTTAGAAGACTGAAATCAGATTATCTTATTTTACACTACTGCGTGTTTGCCGTCTGGCCAAGTATGTGAAGTTACACAATTCACCAAGATTTGTTTTTCTTACTTATTATTAGTTGTATAACTCCCAATGTGAAGAAGATTAAACATGTACCGCAACACAGTTACAAGACCCTCAGAAAACATTTTGGTTAAGATTTTGCATCAGTATTTTTCTGCATTTAAGTTGATAATAAAATTATCATTATGTATGACATTCATAAATATAATAATAATAACACATAATGAGGTCATTTCTCAGTTTTAACAAACACAAAAATATATATAAACTTTGTTTTTGATATTTAAAAACACTTTCTCTATTTTACAGGCACATTGTATTTATAACAATTTTTTAAATGAGCAAAATAATTCAGAAATGGAGCACTGGTATATTACATATGCTTATGTTTGACACTTTGTAGCAAATAACAAACGATATACACCTGGCTGAAGTACAGAGCAAACAGTTCCAGATGATGGCTTATATAACTTAGTCAAACAATTTATTACTTCTCACAGTGAGCCTGTAACACTGGAAATGTAAATGTTCAATGAATGAAAAAATATGCAAAGTATAGTTTGTGAACACTTCAAAAGAAACTTACTGTCATGCTGATACTTTACTCTGTTAATGTGACAATTAATGTCATAAGTATAATAGTAACTTTGTCTCTTCGAGCACTTTTCAGCAAACTTAAAGCAATGGACAGCAGCACATATGAAATACACAAGAGAGGCAATGAGAAAGTAGGAGGAAATCAAAGCAAATTTACATAGTGAAGCAATGTACAAGACTTTATTATACATTAAGATCTTAAGGGAGTTTTGAAAATCCTAAATGATATGGGCAATGAGTTCCTCAGAAATAGAGAATGCACAAGAAGACTCTGTTACTCCTTTTGAGGAGCCAGGTCTTTGGCAGGGGAATAAGGTACAGTATATTCACAATAAATCCATAAGGTAGCTGGAGATAGACCATTCGATGCCTCATACAGTTTTTATATTTTAAAATTACCAGTGCCAGCAGCTATATCACCGTGCAGCTCTCAACTTGGTACCCACTGAAGCTAAGCAAGGTTGAGCCTGGTCAGTACCTGGATGGGAGACCTCCTGGGAAGCTACAGTTGCTGCTGGAAGTGGTGTTAGTGGGACCAGTGGGGGGCACCCCACCTGCGTTCTGTGTGGGTTCTAATGCCTTGGTATAGTGGCAGGGACACTATACTGTAGTGGGCGCCGTCTTTTGGATGAGACGTTAAACCGAGGTCCTGACTCTCAGTGGTCATTAAAGATCCCCGGGCATTTCTAAGAGTAGGGAGTTATCCCGGCGTCCTGGCCAAATTTCCCCCCTCGACCTTTACCGTGGCCTCCAAATTGTCCCCATGTACGACTGGCTTGCACTTGCCCTGCGATGGACTGGCGCCACGTCCAGGGTGTACCCTGCTTTGCACGCGTTACTTGGCGGGTAGGCTCCGGCTTCCCGCAACACCGTATGGTATAAAGCGGTTTGGTAAATGACATGACAAAATTACCAGTTTATCTACAATTGGTCAGATGATGGAGGGTTCCAGGTTGTTCCACGCAGCTTTCGGGGGAATGCAATTCAGAAAATCCACCATTTTGTTTGTACCCTACTGTCCCAATACAGCTGTTATCCACTCAAGTATACAGTTATCATTATTTCATACAAGGTACATTTTTATACGTCAATACCACATTTAAATTATACTTATTCTTTTCCCAATTGTTAAACCATTTGTCACATTGTTATTCTTTCCTAACAGTTACTCTAGTAGCTGTGCAAACACAACAAAGCATTAGAAATATAATTTCTGGTTCCTGAGGCCTATGCCATAAACTGCTTGTGCCATCCATAAAGGAAATGAACATTTCAAACCTGAATATAAGAGTTTTTTTGGTCTTTGGACTTTCCACAGGAATTATGAGTGGCATATCCAGGATTTCTCTGCATGGTAAACTGGTCAATTAATGGACAATATCGGCTAATTAAGTGAAAGCTGAAAACTCACAATTCAGCACAGTTCAGTGAACAGTCAAAGCAAGCCTTGTCCACATTAGGCTTCCTGTGAACCAGCTAAAGGCTTTTACCTAGACAAGCCACTAACAAACCCCTGTAACTCAGGGCAACACTATTATAATATTTCAGCATTAATGAAAAAAAATATTAGCATTGGAAGAAAATACATTATTTAGCTTACAGATATTTGAATATATTTGGAAATGTTGTTAATTCTAAGTTTAATTCTGGGGTTTATTCATTCTTTCTTTTTTTTAATTCTGGGGATTCTGCGGTTTAACTGTATAAGGGAAATGTACATGAAAGCAACCTCTCCTTTACATGCAGTCAATACTGAGAAAAAAGCTAACAAGTCTGCTTACTGCAACAAATACAAAAGGTTGAAACCAGAAAGTACAGCTTTTGCAAAAATCATATTTTTGTTTAAAAGGAGGATACTGACACAGAGAAAGTATTTCATTTGAGTTGAATTCTACAAGATTAATATTTTAAAAATAATTATTAAAAATTGTCATAAACAATGCAGAAAAGTCATTCTCCCTAAAGAGCTTTTATGTAATCATGTTACTCAGTGCACAGAGCCAAAAGCCATTCATATATACTACACCCAAAGAACCAACACATTCGTTGCTGAAATACGCAAATTTATATTAGATATATTTTCTCATGAAATCAACATTAGCAGGAGTATACATCCTGTAGCAGAATGTTAGTACTGTGCATCTAATTCCATCAACAAGTTTTTAGGGTCTCAGTTTGGTTAAAGAAAGTAATACTTGTAGCTAGAATTGTTTTTACAAGAACTGATTTGTTCAAGAGTGTCATGCACCTAGAAAATGTTATTACACACTTGTTTCAAATTAGTATTTCATATAATAAATGGGATGTTAATCGACAGTGCTAACATTTTACTTCAAAATATTCTACAATGCTATTTTCAACATAAATGTTACTCTTTCCCAATTTGATCATTTTTTACATAAAACTAAGTCAATATAGCTTAATTTAAAAAAAAACAATCACTAATTATTTTATTTGATAATTGGCCAATTTGAATTTCCACCTGCTGTTCAACTTGGCCACAACCCACATACAGCCACAGGCAGCAGATCAGGAACATGAATTCTTGCCTCTGAAATGTGCACTGCCAGAGCTTCTTACTCCCATTGTGAGTCAAGATCCCAAGCATCAAGTCACAGCCCCATCCCTGGCAGCACCTGGGTAGCTCTGCACCTCCTGCAGACTCAAGACAATCAGGTCATGATGCAGCCCAGTCTAGAAGAAGGGGTGTCTGAACTATAAGGTTAAGTCCATTTCAACTCATGTCTAGAATTCATCCATAATTCAATCTTTTTTCAAAACAATATCTTACTGTACCTCACATTTTTGTGATTTCATAATCTATCAACTCTAGGGATGCAGTTTTTAAAGCTAAAAGAGATTTTGTACAACTGTAAAATTGAAAATTCGTATTTAGCCATAACCTTCTCTTTAATTCATAAAATAATTAAAGACAAATGGAGTTAATACAGGTAATAATTTTAAGTTTTTATTATCCTAAATGTATGTGTTGGGTAAAGCAGCCTATTCTGCTACATTGAATACCTTATTAAAGTTATCACCAGTTTTTCCATTGTCATTAAATAACCTCTACAGTGTAACAGCCAGATCAGTAATTATGACTAAAACCTATAGTTTTATCATAATAGGCAATGAATGAATGAAGTTCAAAATGATATGTATTATTTATTTGCAGAGTAGTTTAAAGATGTGTGTAACCACTCAGTGCCCATGAGCTACAAAAGGAAGCATATAAACAAGTTACCGATAAAGCACATTTTTAACAGTTATACCACATCATATATACTGCGTACTTCATATTCTTTACTTATATTTCTAACTCATATTTTTTCTTTACAGTGCGAATCCTGAGGAAGAGTCTGTTATACTTCAGAAGCAGGTACAACAAAGAAGTGTGTTATTTATATTTTACATGTGGGATAAATCTTATAAGACGATTAATAAGAGGTATTAACTCCTATTTTACCCTTTGCAGTATGTTAGTGGTGAAACACACAAAAAACATTAAGTACAATTTCTTAACTGGGAAATTATTTATACCCAAGATGAACATAAATTACTTAAGGTCTGTGTGTGATGGTCACTTGTTGAGGCTAAGAAACTCAGTAAATGAATATTTTCAAACTAAACATCAACTGGTGCCTCTCCCACATGACCAGTACCATATAACAGCTCTCATTTTCACTCATCCCTGGAGTCATCTTTACACTTTACTCAACCATGACTGATCAGGAACAGACTAAAACTGTTTTATGAAACAATTCGTTTATCCTTTCATATAACCAATGCAAAACAATCAACAATGATTATTAACTGTGCTACCAATTATGCCAAAAAGTATGCCATTTTACAAGATGAGGGGCAATATAAAGTTTTCACAGAGGTCAAACTTTTTTTTCTAAATGTGGCTTTCAATTGTAAACTGTGTAGCGGCGAGGCTTATTAATAAGGCAGAATTGGACATCTGGACTGCATTCCTAAGTGTCAGGAGTAAGTGACTCATATCTCACCTTGATCAACCAATCAGGGACTGGTAGGGCCGAGTAACCCACGTGGGACTCTGATGCCCATGGAACTTTCAGCCAATCAACGAGCTGAAGTTCCTCCAGGTAAAAACAGGCAACACAGAGGGCCTGAGAGATTCAAGATTCAGAAGAGATTCAGTAAGATTCTGAGATTCTGTGGACTTTTCTAAAGGGAATTCAAAGGAGAATTCCAGGGCAGGACGGCCCAGGAGCAGAAGGCTCCCAAGGGCAGGACATTCTCGCAGCGCGCCTCCTGACCATCCTGAGACTCAGCCCGGACAACCACGGAACGGCCAGTGTGTCCGAGTGCCAGAACTGTCCTTTGTTCTAAGAGTCGAGAGCGGAGGTTGCCAGAGAGTAACCAGAGGATCCACCCGAGGTTAGCTATAGCAGCAGGCCTCGTGAACAGGTCGGAACTGTGGACAGCTGAATCACTATTCAGAACTAGCTCTTCATCAGGAACGAACCGGTCCTCTTCCTGACTTGCTGGGACCCACAGTCATCTTTTCTCCCGTGCACAAACTTTGCTAGTTAAAGCCAACACTAACTAGCCGGTCAGTGAACATCAGCAGCGCACCGTCGCAAACCGCACAGCACAGCCTGGCACACAGCCAGAGAGCGCGGATTGGACAGCAACAGCCTGCAACTGCTTCTTTGTGCCCGCAGGAGATCTGAATCCCCAAAGATTGGATGAGTATTCAACTTCAATGCATTACAGCTCGAGAATTCAATTGTTATCCGAACCAGTTGATATCAATTTAATTCCTTTAAGAATTAGTTATGTACTTGTTTTGAGTATCTAATGTAGAAGTTATAACCAAGTTCGTTTACGAAACGGTCTAAATGAATGATATACTGAACGTATGTCCTCTTGATATGTGTAACACTTTGTAACTGATTGAATATATATCTTTTGTATTCTGATAACCCTCTCAATAAGATCTGTTAGTTTTATATGCATATTCTATGTATTAATAAATGTATCCTCGTGTATTAGTACCTGTGTGTGTGCGTTGTTTGAGTTATGTCGCATGGTTGGATTCTAAAGCCATCAAAAGAATCAACTTTGTGATTTACTGCTACAATTAATAATTGTCTCAGTAAATGCCCAAACCCTACAGAACTGGTGCCTTCAGAGAGCCACTACATTTACATTTTGGCTATGGCAACGTTACAACTGTAAGTCAAAGCTAAAATAGCTACCTAAAAGACTTATATCAGTACTGTACTGTTAACTTTTAAAACAGCCTTGGTAACCACTGAATGTGTTTAACTGTAAAGCACGTGCAAATTAATTTTGAGAACAGTTATAAAGCTTCAATACTTTCCATAAAAAATCCTCCATTTTGGTGACAAACAGCATCTACTCTGAATTGTGCCTTTCTTTTTCTAAAGCTAATCCCTCAAAGAAAATTACATGTCTACAGAAGCTCCATATCTTTTAAACAGCTTTACAATCCCAAGAAAGATTGCCATCAACTAATCAGAATCTATCCTCTTTTTTCTCCAAACAGCACTGGAAAGTTTGTCACTGGTAACCAGCTTCACCCACTAAAGGACATACATTAGCATAATAATTTAACAAGAAATGGTACATGGTGTCCAAGTGAGAAATTCTAAGACCATCATCTTGTATTTCTCTGCCTAGGGAATTGGAAGAGAATCTCCACTTTGGTGCTTCAAAAGATGGTGAAGGTATAAATCAAAACTGCATTTATACTGTAGTTTTTGTAGTCCTTTACCCTCCGGCAATGAATGGACAACACTTTGGAAAGAGGCACAGGGTTTTTGACATTCCAACCATATCCAGATAAAATATAATTTTAACTCATATAGTAAAATTAAATGTAGTATAAATGTGTGGATGCGTTTAGGATATAAGTCTTATTCAAACGTGATTAAATGAATCGGACTCTACCTGTTCAAGTGAAAGGTTATCATGCATGAGCTTTCCTTCAGGTAAGAATTTATTCAATTTCTTTAAACAAAATGCCCAGGAATATGCTTCTGTAGTATGTCTGCATGGAAGAACAAACTCCAGCTTGCCTAAAAACTGGAACAACACCTTTCTAGAAGGACAAAACATGCATCACGTATAATTTTATTTTTTCTATAAAGAACACATTAAAAATAGGTATACACAACTTCAGCTGCTCACATTTTAGGGATAGACAAAATAAAAAAAGATGGCTTTTTGTCTCTAAGTTTTAGCAATCTATAAAAATCAGCCAGAAATCCTAAGAAGCCATACAGAAAACAACACAAATTATAAAACAAAAAAATGAGTCGGGCAACTCAACCATTTCTAAATGTATGGAATGACAATACTTCTGAATTCCAGTGGAAAATATGCCACATTAAGACTATCTTTGCAAAAGAAGAAAACGTGTTCACATTTGATGATACAAGCTTAACAAGTGGAAACAGCCTTCTTGTATTTCACAGCTTCGTGCAGTATACAATTGCCAAGAAAATTCTATTGTTGGAAAAAAGGGTGCAGGATTTATAACTATGATGTCTTTCAAAATGTATCCCTCCAAATAATATTTCACATTAATTACAGTTTAAGATTCAACATTTCGAATGACTGGACAATGCTGCACTGGTCATATATGGCTCAACCCAACGGTGTTTTATGTTTGTACTTCACAGAAAATACATGTAGTTAATTCTTTAAAGAACCTGCAGAATCTGACTTTTACCAACATCCCATTCTACTTATCTTCTAGATAGTGGATTCAATCTTTATAAACGGAAATGGCTTATTCTCCCAGGCATTTCCTTCAGGGATTCTGATAAAAAGGAGATGGGATTCTGTCTCAGCTACAGAGACGTTGGCTGTCTAAATTAGGCATTTGTTGAGATTGTTAAAAGTTTTAGAAATCTTTAATTGGTAAACCAATGTTTGCTTTTTACATTAACAAAAACTGATGCTTCCCCTTATTTCAGATATAAAAAGAATCCTCACAGCAAGCAAGATAAAATCGGTATTAGGGATCTGACAGAAGTAAAACTTGGGGTCTTACAGATGAGAGCTTAGGATATTGAGCTAACTGTGTAGTCAGTCATGGAGAAGAATCCGTCTTGCCTCTGTCAATATTCATTTTCTAACCACTTTATTCTACACAAATATTAATAAAAAACTAAAGCAATTAAAGGAATTACTTTAAAACTGCCACATTATGAAAAAATTAACACGTTTTTGTGTTAACAATTTTTTGGTCAGAGGCTAGTTTATCTATCTCAAGATTCAAAACAATCAACATGTCTGAAAATGTAAGCACTTTTAACTGCCAGTTCATTTCAAAACAAAGATTCATTAAGTCTTAGAAAAGTTCATTTTAACCTAAGGCCAAGAACTAAGTTATTCTAATTGTATTTTTCTGTTGTTTGTGTGGGCAATGTTAACTTGTCTTCAACACATGCTACAGAAATGTATTAAACCTCTGCAGTTATTTTAGCAGCCGCATGTGCAGTACTAATAATAAGTTAACCAGTGCTCCTCTTCATTACTTTAATTTATTTGTAGACAATACAAACAGACTGAACAGTGTTTTTCTAATGATGACTAAAAGCTCACTTTTCACTGTTAAAACGCAAGCCTTGCTTTCTGTCTCTTACACAGAGAATCAGTCATGAAGAGCAAAGCTTCTACAGACATTGAAAGAGTGTTTCTATAAAAATCATCGATTCCATGTAGAATATAATATGACACAAATGTGTAGCCAGTTACCAGGACAGTACATGTTGTACAACAATATCTACAGTGGTATCAATTGTTGAATTGTTTCTATAGTGCCCCACAAAATGAATCTGTTTGATGACATCTATTAATTTGTGCAGCTCACATCACTAAGGCTGTTTTTCAGTCTTACACTTATAATGCACAAAATAGATCTCTGAACGTTAAAGTCTTTTTTCTACTTTGACAAAACATTGCAATTGGTCACATAAAAAATTAAAAGTATGCACCTCCTATAATTTTTCTTAAGAATTAAACATACCTATAGATGAATAAAAATACAAAAGTATGTCATGTATTGAGATTTCCCAATCTAGTACTCATTTTTGCTTAAGGTGCTCTGCTGGAAAGAAATTAATTAAAGCTGTAACCTCAAGATCACTTCTTACCAGGGTCATTATGTGAATGGGGAACAACAAACACCTGCAGAGGCTCATTATCCCACTCATGCTCATCGTAAGAGATGTCAAAGCCTTGTTTCCAAACCCCTCCATCAGGGTTGTCAAAGGGAAGCAGGCTGTAGACATCCAGCATCTGAAAGAAAAATGGGAGAGCCTTAAAATTAAATTCTCACTGCATGGTTCTTCAATCACCAAGATGCTCAGGCACATTGTTTTTCATGCTTGTAAATGTTCCATATGAAGGATTCGTCCACTGAACCCTTCTCACTTTCAGTCAGACCCTCCATCTTTCCACTTCTGACACAGGACTGCAACATGGAGATGCAAATGATATTCATATAAAATTAACAGGATGCATTCTTCACATGTGCTAACAGCAACTATGTTAAAAACCTAAACGGTCTTACTTTACTATGTATATTTGAATAGGCCTTAGAGATGAGGATGTCTCAAGATTACTTGATTTTTCATACACAGTAAGTGAAATTAATATTGGCAAGTCAAATTTAATATTGGTAGGATTAATTCCCTTTGATCTTTGATTGCTTTGTTCAAAAGGGTATGTAACAATTTATTAAATACTGTAATAGAGGTGCTCTGTATTGCATGGGTCAGTTTCTCTGCTAGAAAAAAAACAGCAGCACTCAGACTCATTTGCAAGGAATTATGTTGTGATTAATTTTTGTTCTCATATTGTGCACCTTTCATTCTGCATTAGAATTCCCAGGAAGTGTCATTCTTCTGTTTACACTTGAAATCAAGGTCTTGACTGCTAGGTCATTAAAGATCCCATGGCACTAACAGTAAGAGTAGGGTCCTAAAACCCAGCCTGGGCCTATGTGTAATTACAGAGGAATGTGTTTGAGAGGCCCCTCTGATAAGAGGCATCGTAAAGCTGTATCCAGTGGTGAACCATCTAATTATGAATAGCGTAGATGGGCTCCATTGAGCCTGTAGTCTTGTTTCTTCTGACGACCACGGGTCCAAGGTCACTGTACATAATCTAAAGGGAGATCCACCACGGAAGGATCTGCAGGGTGGGTACCAGACATACCTGACAGCATCTCAACCAATCAGCAGCTGTGATACCGCACCCTAAAAGCTTGCACCCAACTTATTTATTGTCATTTAACTCACTGGTTCCTTCTCCAACTGAACTAGCAATCTGACTTTTCCCCAATCGCATGTAGTCCCAGTCAGTAGTCCCAACCTTTCTCTACGATGCCTGTCCCAGAGAGTGAGTCAGTAAAAAGCAAAATTCTGTTCAAGATATTCTTGTGTTCATGAACCCACTGTTCTTTTCATCTGATCAATGAAACATTTGGATGCGTTTTCGCGTCATCCTGAATATCCATGCATATTCAGCATCAAGCCATAATCGGGACGCAGCTAATTTTCCCAGCTGTGTACCTTGAGGCCATAAACAAGAAGACAACTGTGCACAGACTGCCTTTAAAGACATAAATTCAGCCACACTAACTTCCGGTAGAGCTGCCCAGTAACTCCCTGCACAGAACAAACAGCTGCCAAGTTGGACAATGCACTAATCCTGCCCAGCTCTGTCTTCTCAGCAGTAGTTTGAACCCAACAAGGATGTCTGGCCAGCAGATCTTTGAGTTCAAAACTTTGTTATTCAGATTATAATTCTGAAATATTATTCCATACAAGTTTGATTTTTAGTTCATTATATTAAACACATATTTATTTGTATCTGATAATATGAATGTGATGTAATTATAGGAGACTGATAAAACTGATATGAGGTAGACCATATTGCATGTTGTGGCATTTAACTTTAACTCTGAAGTTATTAACTCTTCCCCTTATAATCCCTGAAGGAACGATTAGCTTTTTATATCACAGTAGAGTGTTTCCCAAATATATTCTATTAATGTGTTTGCATGTTTTTGGCATCATATCAATAAACTATATATTGTATATTTAGAAAACCATGTGTGAGACTGTAAATTATTATGTCTGATTGATTCCTAAAAGTCGTCAGGTACTCTTGCAATTTGCTGTTACAAATTTCTGATTGTTACAGTAAAACAAAACACTCACATTACTGTGATTCAGTTCTCTATTGAACCTGCCATACAGGGAGGCTGCTGAAGATAATAGCTGCCATTCTTCACCCAGGTGGGCACTGCACTTTAGTGATGAATTAAGTAGGAGTGGGAGCACTTCTATATGTAAAGTGCATCCTTTGGGATGAAAAGTACTATATAAATGCAATAAATTATTAAAGACAAATCTCTAACCATTTGTTCTCCCTGCAGACATACCAGAATTCATACAAGGATATCTCTTCTTAACACCTTCAGTTGTGCTGTTGGCACTATAGCATGTATTGTTCAGTCTTTGCTTCACATTAACAATATAAAATTGAATCACAATGGATGTAAAATGATGCAAAAAGCCCATTACATAAATCAAAGATAAGCAAATAATGTCTTTGAGGATTACCTCACATTTACTGGTATAATGATGAACGTGTGACAGCAATTGGATTACAGGAAAGAGGCCTGGAATCAGTAAAAATATAAAAAATATTACTACAATTACCCTCCAAATCAAATTAGTAATTTGGCATTTTCTGTGTTATCACATGATTGTTGCCAAAGCAAGATAGTCTCTCCTTAGCCTAGCAAAAGAGGTAATTGTCTTACAGGCCAATATGGCCCGCTGAACATTAAAAGTAATCTTGATTTATTTAGAAATATTCTAGATGAAATAGAACAAGGGGAAAAGGACCCAAGGTCAGGTAATTTTCTACCCACCCATTTTCCTATCACTTTGTCCAATACAGGGTCATGAGGGACTTGGGTGCAAGGAAGGATATACCCTCGATCTCAGTCCATCACAGGGCACAAACAAAAACACTCAGACCAGAAGCCAATTAACCTACCAGTATGTCTTTGTACTGAGCCACCTGAGGAAACTCACACAAACATACAAATTCCAAGCAGATAGCACCCAAGGTGCAGAATTGATTCCAGGACCACAGCACTGAAAAGCAGCAATGCTAACCAGTGGGCCACAATGCTGCCCTTTGATCATTTTGGCTAATGCAAATTAAATTTCTCATAAAAATATAATAATCTAAAAATATGAAACTGGAGTTGGTAGGGATTAAATAAAGTTGTCATTTTAACTGACAGGACCTCGTAAATTGGTTGAACGATAAAATATAAAAAATAAAGCATTAAAAACAAAAATCAATAATGCGTTATAATGCAATGAAGAGCATTTTTCAAAAATATGTAACTATCTGGTATTTAAATACATATTTAACTTTTATATTAAAAACTGCCCTCCAAATTTATTCAGATTCCCAATAAAATGGCAACAAAAACCATATTGCGGAACGTGTTATACTGTAGATTGGATAATGCATCTCACTTAAAAATTCTTAAGGTTATACTGTAATCATAATAAAGTACAAATCAAAGTTATATTTGTGATAACTGAATTCCAGAAAAAGAGGGATGCATTGAAACCTTTAAGCATTCCTATAAATAAATATAAACAGGACAAATACAACATACTGCTCTATGTAAGTTTCCAGAATTATATAGAGGCCTCTGATGTTTTCCTGTTTCCCTGGAGTACAAAAGGAGGTAATCAACAGAAAACATTCAGTGGTAGAATAGCATGCATCATCATGGTTAAGGTCACGGAGCTCTTCACAGCAAATTCAGTAAGCAAATGGTCCTTGACCTCCACAAGTTGGGAGATGGATATGAAAGATACAAAAAGCTGAATCTAGCACTTTCTAGTGTAGTGCCCATTTTAATAAAGTAGTGCCCATTTTAATAAAATTAAAAAATTAAGGCTACAGTAGGCACCCTGCCAGGAAGAGGGCACAAGTGTATCTCGCCACCATGGGTTGAGAAATACATTTTCTGAGAGGGAACAGCCAAATGCTGTTTCTAACAATACAATAAATGATTCTGACAATACAATGAAACCTAGCATTCGAAGTCACCTGCATTAATGTGGCATTCACAGCTGGGCTGCAAGGAAGAAGCCTCTTCTGAGGGCGAACCAGAAACAAAGGTGACCCAAACTTGCCAAATATGAATGTTAATTCCAAGGTCAACTGCAAAGTTAATTGAGCTTTATGCACTTGCTCATTAACTTTATGTTTGGTGTTGGTTAGAAAACACTCTGCTCTTTACGAAATACTGGGAGGCTTACGTTGTGTTTTGGAGTTGTTTTTCATCTATGCATCCTGGCACCCATGACGAGATGGGGGAAATTATGAACTCCAACATTTACTAGGGCATTTGTTTCTGCAAAAAATTTCAAGATTGGCCAAAAACAGACATTCCAACAGGACAACGATCCAAAACATTCACACAAATTGACAAAGGAATCATTAACTCTACATAAAATAAATGTTTTCAACTAGCCATCTCTATCTCCAGACCTCAGTTTAACTGAACATTAATGATCCAAGGCAGGATGTTAGTTCACCAACAAAAACCTAAGTGTCTAAAGAACTAAGAGCATTCCACCTTCTACATGGAAAGGCAGTGTTATCTATTTCAAAGAAGGTTTAACAAAATATAAACTATAGGGTGTGAATAAATGTGACACTTTTTTCTGTTCTGAAAGTACTCCATCCATTTTCTGCTTCATCCGATTTAGATCTGCAGGGGAGCCAGAGTCTATGCACTGGATTAATTATGATAAAAATGACTTTGTTCAGTGCAATGATATTAAGATTACTTACATTTATTGCCTGATGCGTTAATTTAAGCAAGAAATTTTAACTATCCTGTAAATCTTTCTGTTATTTGATATTTATTTGATGTTCCTATTTCATCAATGGTGTAAAATAAATTCAGAAGGCACTGTATATGAGCTTCAGATAGCCTTTTACAAAAAGTAAAAGCAGACAGATTTTAGATATTGATTCAATGTTTTCAGATAACAGCAAGTATGGTGCACTGATCAATTGGGGTTGGGAATCTCTAGGAACCTCACGATTCGATTTCAATTCAGGGTGCCACAATGCGATTATAAATCGATTCTCAATGCATCTAGATTTTTTTTCTATACATGATGATTGTTTTTCTTACTGTGTGACTGGAGTACGCGAGACATGAGCTGCCATTCATCGGTGATGTAGTGCACATAATAGTGATATAGGATTTTGGCCACACATCACAGGTTATTGCCTAATGATTCTAAAACTTGAGTTTTGGTGTCATTGTAGAGCGTTGGTATTGCTGTTTCACTAAAGTGACGCAGAGACAGTATGTAGTACCTCGACTACCATGTTTGCAACATTAAGCAAAAGCCCGGGTTTTCAACAACGGTATAGGGGCGCAAAACTTTTGCGATAAAACTTGCTATAGATAGATATTGCTGCAGATATTTGCTTCGCCCTTTCCGAACTATGTGGAAGCTCTGACACTTGCTTGAGGGTTCTCTGTTCGGCAGCAACAAGAACAAGCCGTTTTTCTTCCAAGTCCGGATGGAAACGTGATGTGATTTCAAATGATTGTTGTATTCCCAAAATATTTTATCTTGGTATGACACAGCGTGCACATAGCATGGTCTGGTTTTCTTCCCCAAACATAAAGAACACTGTGCTGTTGTAACTTCTAATAATGCATTACTTCACAAGGCTGTTGTTCCCAACAGTCATATTTCACACCAGCCTGACGTCATTTTACATTTTAAAGGTTTAAAACTTTAAGCTTCAAACCCCTCTTCTGAATGATTAACTTTTATGGCTATCTACATAAATAATATAAATATGGCTATCTCAGTTTCCTCTTATTTTCAAATCCCATATCATTTCATTATTGTACTTTTCACAATGTAGTACTCAGTATTTTATAACTACATGGTCATACTAAGACATACTATGTCTTAGTATGCAACAGTTTTTTTTTTCAGTCCATCTAAAAACTTCCAAGTTTAGTCCAGCTGGATTCACCAGTGTCAAACTTAAAAGACATCATCACTCAGTTCTGTACCAATAACACATGGTCATCAAAATGGGATACAAGAGGGAAAAATACTGGCACTTATTAAGAAAAAAAATGTCCCCCACAATTTTATATTACAGTCTTCAATACTAATTAATATAAAGTACAAATATGACTTTATACAGTGTAAACTGTTTTTCCAATGTCCATAGTAACATCTTACTCTTGGAAAAAAAAAATGATGTTGTAATCATTCACTTGCTAAGGAATTTTACATTACACATCTTCACACCTCTGATTCCATTTCCAAAAATGTGTAAATTAGCAAACATTCCGAGGTGAGATTGCACTTTGAAGGTTGATGTCTCATACATGCTGAAATACACAGTAACACTTAAAAGATACCAACTCCAAGACATTGCCTTACCTGTACATCATCAGAGGCCTTAGAATACGGCCTGACTGCAAACTGACAGTCCTCTGTTTCCACAGGAATCACCAGAGGGGGAGACGCAAGTAGCTCTGGAAAAGCAGCTCTGCTCACATTCATTGAATCAGGATTAACCTTGCCATCCTTTACAGTTTCACTCAGACTGAGGATAGAGTCCCTGATGTTGGAGATAATTTCATTGTTTTCTGCCAGCAATCTCTCCAAATGGTCAATCTTCTCCTGAAGTACGGATAGTTGCCCCTGAAAAATTAAATTTTAAGGAATTATAAAGAAAATAACATTTTACACATTTATTAACAGAGATACATATAATAAATATAAATCTGTGATACATTTCACAACTTAATGACTGCCTAAGCTTTCATTATGAGACTTAAATATTTGATGGCAGTCCCACTGGCAGTTTTCTTTTACCAGTTACTCTGGCTTTGCTATAGTGTTGCTAGGTTACACATCTTACATGAGTAAAAGACACTTCAGAACTTTAAATTAATATATGACTATCTAAAAATATTTGAACTCTTTCAGATTTAGCAAAATTGTAATACAAGTAGAACATTAATCTTTAATTTCACCCACAGTACAGGTACAGCACAAACATCTGCTATCCAGTGATTTGAAGCCAATGTCAGGTCAATCTGGCTCACATCTATAAGAAAATGTCATAAATAAAGGAAGGCTGTTCAGCCAGTCTCATTCATCAAAAGACGGGTGCTTTATCGTTCCAGAAAATGTTCTGTATTAAAACCTACTGGATAATTTTCAACCAAACATCTATAAGATTTCACATCAATTCATTTCTAAAACCCAAAAAAAAGGAAATCTTAGACTCATCCATCAATCCCAAATTACAAACGTGTTCATGGAGGATTTATCCGAAAAAAAGCAAGACGGATCTTGGGAACAAAACATGACCCAAATTCTGGGTGCAAGGTTTACAATTTGATTTGCTCGGAACATTTTGCAACCTACCACTTATTCCTTCTTGTTTTATGAAGTTCAGAAGTGTGACCAAAGGAGGCAATTAAAACAAAAAAAACCAAAGGTAATTGAAAAACCTTCATTTTTATCCTTGTATGTGCTATAATATAAATGAACATTTTTCTCACCATTTCTGAATTGGAATCAGGTACAATTCTTTTAAGTCCAATATTTGCAAATGAGTGACTCACTTGAGCTGCCGAAGTTCTCCAGCTGTGATATTCTATTGTTAGAATTCGAAGAATCTTAAAAATATTTGAGGAACTAACAGGGTGTGAAAAGAGGCAACTAAATTGCTAGATTGTTAGAGGTGTTAATATAGTGCTGTAGAGCTACATCTCTTCTTTGGTACCAATATCGTACAGTATATGGGTGCGCAGGGTGATTATTTTTCTCCCTTGCCTTGGAGAGACATTTGTCCTAATGGAATGGACCTATTGATGGACAGAGGGGGATTAGATCTAATAACAGCATCTACATAGCTTGGGAAAATCAGATAAACTGCCACAATGAATGGAGACACTGGATTCTTGATAACTGCTGAGCCAGAAATTCCATATCACAGCAACCAAACTCTTATCACTCCTACTGCACATAAACAGCTACCCTGTGCAGACAGCTAGAAGTATTACGTTTCTTGGTGTGCATATCACAGATGAACTCACTTGGACCATCAACACCACCTCCCTAGCTAAAAAAGCACAACAATGTCTCCACTTCCTGCGGCAACTGAGACGGGCAAACCTCCCTCCCCCTCTCCCCCCCATACTATCCACATTCTATAGAGGTACCATCGAGAGCATCTTGACAAATTGCATCATTGTTTGGTTTGGGAATTGTAAGTCCCTGAAACAGGAAACATCATTGGAGCCTCCCTTCCATCCATTCAGGACATATACCACAAACGCTGCACACACAAAGCCTCTAGTATTGTGGATAATTCCTCCCACCCCTCCTGCAACCTCTTTGCCCTTCTACCATCTGGTAAAAGGTATCACAGTATATGTGCCAGTTCAACCAGATTCCATAACACCTTTTATCCACAGGCTGTTAGGGTCCTCAACAAGCTCCTGGTACCGACTGCACCTACTACAAATCTGGGAACTTAGTTGTTTTTTTGCCTAATGTCAGGCACACTGTCTGATGTATTCTGTGCACAATCCTGTAAAGTAAATTGCACTATGCACATTGCACTTTATGTACCCTGTACCCTGTCAGAAATGTCTGTGCCTACATTGGCTAAAGCACTGTCTTGTCAGTGCTCCAGGTCACTGTATTCGTACCCTAGACCTGGAGAATGATATCTCGCTCCTCTGTTTACTTGTATATGGCTGGAATGACAAACTTGAACTTGAAGTTATGCCCAATAGCAAATTTAAAAGATGAACCACAAAACAGGGATATTGCAGTAGAGTTAAGTCGCAAAAACACAGGTGAGTTCCTGCACTGCATACAAACTTCACTACTTGTTTAAAACAAAACTTAAGAGGTTATGAAAACTGACAGGACTAATTTTAAATTTTAGTACCATTTCTTTTTAATTTAGTTTAGGAGATTAGACTTCCCCGTGGAGGATTATTTATTTTCTGAAACCAGTCTATTTTCCCACATCAAGATTTGTGTCTGTATCTGTGTACATTAGGGTTTGTCAATGGTACCATGTGGAAAAGATGGGATGCAGTGTTTTAGGCTCTGGACCTATCTCCAAGTGTACATAGTCCATAAATATTACCTTGTGTACCTTGCAAGTTTGAAGTTTAATGAATGGTCTTTTGCACTTTCTAGGGTATTTTATTATTTCAGAATGTGCTTATACTTAAGATAGTGTCAGATATGGACTGATATTTGACTATTAGTGCACTCCAAAGCGCTCAGAGAGTTTAAATATTTTTTGGATAGCATTAATGATCATTGAGTGCATCAAGGTATTATAGACAGGTCATACAGGATATATTGAAAATGATTTAGTAAGGACATACAGTGCAGTTCATAAGTATTTGAACAGTTCCACAATTTTTGTTGTTTTGGCTCTGTATACCAGCACACTGGATTTGAAATGAAACAATGACTATGAGGTTAAAGTGCAGAATGTCAGCTTTAATTTGAGGGTATTTACATCTACATTTGGTGAACCATATAGGAATTGCAGCCTTTTTTATACATAGTCCTCCCATTTTAGGGGACCAAACGTAATTGGACAAATGGCTGCTCAGCTGTTTCTTGGTCAGCTGTATGTTGTTGCATCATTAGTTCATGCACAAGACAGCTAACAAAAGGTCTAGAGTCGATTCTAGATGTGGCATTTGCATCTGGAGTCTGTTGCCGTTGTCTCAACATAAGGACCAAAGAAGTGTTAATGCCATTAAAGTGGGTCATCATGAGGCTGAAAAATCTGAATAAATCAATCAGAGACATTGACAAAACATTAGGTGTTTGACAAAATCAACTGTTTGGTACATTGTTAAGAAGAAAGAATGCACTGATAAGCTTAACAATAGCAAAAAACCTGGTAGACCACTGAAGACCACAGTAGTGGATGACCAAACAATACTTTCAATCGTGAAGAAAAACCCCTTTTCGACTGTTGAACAGATCAGTAACACTCTCCTGGATGTAGGCATAGATGTATCAAAGTCTACCAAAAAATACACCATCTTAATCTCAGAGGGTTCACCACAAGATGCAAACCACTGGAAGGAAAGGCTACAGAAAGGCCAGGTTACAGTTAGCAAAAAAGTACATAAAAAAGCCTCTAGAGTTCTGGGACAAAGCCTTATGGACAGATGAGATGAAGATTAACCTGTACCAGAGCGATGGAAAGAGAAAAGTATGGAGAAAAAATGGAACTGCACATGATCCAGAGCATACCACCTCATCTGTGAAACGTGGTGAAGGTAGTGTCCTGGCTTGGGCATGTATGGCTGCCAGTGGCTAGTGGACCTGGCTCACTTATCTTTATTGATGACGTGACTGCAGACGGCAGCAGCAGGATGAATTCTGAAATGTACAGAAGCATCTTATCTGCTCAGATCCAACCAAATGCTTCAAAACTCATTGGATGGCACTTTACCTTGCAGCAGGACAATGACCCCAAACATACTGCTAAAACTATGGAGGTTTTCAGGGCCAAAAAGGGGAATGTTTTTTAATGGCCAAGTCAATCACCTGACCTGAATCCCACTGAGCATGCATTTCACTTTCTGAAGACAAGACTGAAAGAAAAAAAACCCCGAAGCAAGCAGGAACTAAAAATGACTGAATTACAGGCCTGGCAGAGCATCACCAGGAGGGATACCCTTTCCCCAAGATACCCACCAATGTCTGGTGATGTCTATGGGTCGCAGACTTCAGGCAGTCATCAATTGCAAAGGATTTTGCAATTTTTACTTAAGATTAAGCCAAATTTTACTTAGATTATGTTAATGTCTCCAATTACTTTTGGTCCCATTAAATGGGGGGGACTATGTATAAAAAGGGGTGCAATTCCTATATCGTTTACCTTATATAAACATAAATACCCTCGAATTAAAGCTGACATTCTGCACTTTCTGACCTCATAGTCATGGTTTTATTTAAAATCCAACGTGCTGGCGTACAGAGCCAACACAGCAAATATTGTATCACTGTCCAAATACTTATGAACTGCAGTGTATATAGTATTAGATTCTGAACTCTTACCAAATGAATGACTCAAATAACCAGCCCAGTCACCTGATTTTTCATCCGACTAGATGGTATAAGACTACAAGGCTGAGGGCAAGGCTACAAGCAAAGCCTTCAGTCAATTAAATATAGCACAAATAGACTGATTATTCCTTCCACTGAACTTGTATCATTAAAACTGATGAAAAATGGTGTCAAATAGTTAATGCTGAAAAATATTGCAAATAGCCAAGTTGCATGAAAAGTTATAGCTGTAAATGTAATACATTGTATTTAACAATGAAGAATTAAATGGCTTATTTTAGGAGACGTTCAAAATTACTGAAAAAGAAAATCAACACCAAGCTTTTCAATTCAGAAGTTATCAGACTAATGCCAATACAATTATACAGCCTATATTTTACAGAAAGACAAAGACTCCAAAATAAATTACTATAACAAACATGAGTTTAATTACACTTTCTTATTCAGGAGTCAGAAAACAACAAAACCAGGCTAATTGCTATTCATCTAATGTTCTACAGCAACCTCTGGATGGAGCCTTGCAGGCTGATAACCGCTTGACCTTTGGAACAGCCTGAAAGGAAAATAGGATAAGGAAAAGAGGCAAAAAAAAACTGCTGTCACAAGTAATGGTGCCTGTCAGGTTATACAGATGACGTTTTAATTGCTTTAACAGCAAAGTGTTGCTACTCATTAATTAGGGCAAAGGCATTCATTAAATTTATTGTGAATGTATTCCAGTAACCAATACTCTTCTGCCGGAATTCACATTGCATATTTTAATAAAAATCAGCTTACTGCATCAAATACTTTTTATGCATTGCTCTGGCCTTTTGTGTTTCTTATTCACACAGATACACATACTGTATAATCCAGTGACAACATTGTCCAGGTACAATACATCCGAGCACATCCATGCCAGGTAGACCTGTCATGGTGAGGAATTACTATTGACCTAACATGCTTCTTATCTCCGAGTTCATTTACAAGGGTTATTTTTCTTCATTACACTTTTACCAGAATTGCAAACAATATTCACCTGAAAAGACCCAGGTAATCCCAGTACAAACCATTGTAGACAACTACACAGAGCGGGAAACTGATGCGATCAATGAAATTTCAGATGAACAGCTGGTAGGCAGTCGCTTAGATGAGCATGACTGGGAGAAGATTTCAAATACTGATTGCTATTTGACCATTCTATGACCATTGTTCCTGATCATATGACCCTGAGGTAATTTATGTTCTAGCTACAGGTAGAGGAGTACGAAACTCTCACGAAAATGTTTTGACTAACATACATTAATATGTATTCGAAAATTGTTTTCTTGCAAAGCCAAGCATGTTAGTCCATGTGCATACCAATCTTCTTTGCTGTTTTTTGTCTCTATACATTTCTAACACCACTTTATAATCATGGTCTCCAGCTTTTTGCATTGTATAGCTAATCAAATCTTTGAACAGAGGACCACAATGATAAAGGTATAAGAATACAGCAGAACACAGGAGTCGTTGTTATAACTAAAGTTTCTTCATTTTTTGCTGGTTGTGTAAAAGATGCGTAACTTTTTTGTTCAGTAGGACTGCTTTCTGCTTAAATATTTATTTTATTACTTAATGAACAAAAACCTGCAAATATTGTTCTCAGGTCTCAACCAGAAGTGTATTTGAGACACTCCTCCATGTGTTCAGTTTTGTGAATTAAGAGGTGTGCAGAAAAGACTCAAGTCTGCCGTTACTACTGCAATAATAGCAGGCAACTTGAGTATGACTGGATATTGCAGCTCCAAGCTGCAATGTTCTATAGCATTACACTGCAAATTACAAATTAAACTTATCAAAGGCAAGAAAGACAGTATATTAACTATGGAACAAAATAAAACCTGTTTTCCTTTGTACAGTTCCAGTTCATTGTGACCTAGTAAATTACTTGTACTAAAAGTTTACAAATGATTTTGAAAAAGCAAAATTATTTTTAAATAATATATTATTTATTATACCAAATAATTTAAATGAAACAGGGTTTGGCTCAATTTTTCTAATGTCTGTTACTATTCAAACTTAATCTGATTGATGAAACAAATTAATGACTGCTCAAAGAATTAACATTCTTTCATCAGATCAGAAAAGAGTAAATGCACCTTTTCCTCTATAGATCTAGTTTTACAGATGTTAAACCCTTCAAAGCTAACAAAGGTAATTCTCTCATATCAATTGATTTATTTTTTCTAAATGCATTATGAATTTTAATTTAAACATGTAACAAAACCTATTAAGCAAAGGCTGACTTGCATGATTCCCTACCTCGTAGTGCAGTGTGTCTTGCAAGAAAAAGAGAAATTGCTGCACAAAGGGCAATGATGGCAACCACAATTTCAACAACAATTGCACCTTAAAAGAAATCTACTTCAAGTTTACTAAATTAAATCATAAAACAAATGTAACTATTTTTTCACCAGAATAACCACAAAAAACACAACCTACATCATCAAAAACATCATAATGCATCATGTGCACACATAACCGTTATTGCAATGCAGCAGTATTGCAGTTTGCAACATTTCAAGCACATATACTGTAGTCAAGTTTCTGACTTCCATATGAATCTTAATGGCATGGACAATCACAGAATTTATTGTGAAAGCTTATAAAGTGAAATGCACATGCTAATTATTTTTAGCCTGTCGCCATGAGAGCAAGCACTCATTGTACCTACTATCCAGGCAAAGCAGAATTGTTTCACCTCAACACTAGCATGTGGAGGCTCTGAAGAGTTCACTTTCAAAATCAGACATTTACTACAAAGGTTGTTTTTCTTAACCTGCTATCATTAAAAGTGTCTCTTATCTTAAAACACTTAGGTATTTAATATGCACATATACATTAAAAGAAATATAAATAAATATAACATATAATGCACAACACTACCACGTCAAATACAATCCTTAAGGATTGCACTATATGTTGGCAATCATTTAACATCTAAATGTAAGTAATGATAATAAAACCGTGTATGCAGTACATATGGAGCTGAACATATTTATTCTATTTCTTAAAAGAAACATCTGTTTTTATACCAGAGGATGATATTTTGTTACAGAATGAAACATTAATTTCTTCCACTTCTCATATAATATTTTCCTGGCCAGTAGCAGACATAATTCTGTACCTAAAACAGAAAAGGCCCGTTTGACATATCTAGTGCAAGTAATAGGTTACATTTCTCACCCAATACTGTAATTGTAAGCAAATAATCTGCAAATAATCAACAAAATATGAAACATCTTCAGCATCATACAATGAATAAATTATTTCCCTGACTTGAATTAATAATTAGTCACCTCATTTATCAATGTTCTAAAAATCCAGCATTTAAAAGGTGATATTGTTTAGGAATTATGAAGCACTAGTTGTGAGATTAAGGACTTCTGACTTTCTTAGATCAAAATATGTATGGAATTATTCTTCAACTGAAAAAGTCATTCATTCAGCTTTAGGAAAAGAACCAAGTAACTTCTGAATTCATTACCTTTGTATAGCTCCCTATAAGACACAACAGATTCTGCATGTTCTGTAAATCCTGTTGGCCACCATTTTTGCAAACTTCCCTTTTGACTAGGGAAAGCCAAAATGGATTTAATTAGGCCTGTTCAGAAATTCTGTGCTCATTTTATTCTCTAAAACCTATATAAACATAAAATCTTCATATTTGTATACAAATTTATATTTGTATATGTATTTGACAAAAACAAAAACCCTTTGGCCAAGGTTAAAAATCTATAAATGCAGTGAAAGTCAAAACATTGTGGACCCCCTCAAATCCCTAGAAATCTATGCAACAACTAAAAAAATAATACATTGTAATTTAAGTCACAGTAAGCAAAACTCCAAGGTTAGCAATAACACCTGTGGCCTAACTTGTTCAAGTCACTAATTAAACTATATCAAACCAATGTAATAAATCAGAGGCGTGATTTCTTAATGTTTTATGAATACATTACTTGTACTTTGTGTGTTTCAGTGTGGGCAAGTTAAAATGCATTAATGAGCACAAAAGAGAGAATCATGAATTCTTTGCAAAACAGTGCTAATATGCAAATATTAAATTAGCACTTTTGCATTAAATTATTCTGAATTGCACCCAGTAATAATATATTATTTCAAAATCCAATGACTGTGTGCTGTAGTTGAGAAGCTGCTGCCATAAAACAGTGTGCTGTGCACTGATCCATAAAGGTCATTTGCAAATTTATGTGGACACAAACAAATCACAAACATGTCACTAAGCATTTAATTCTAAAAGTCAATGTCCCCTGAATGCGTGCTTGATTTTTATTATTGGATACTACAAGATTTATTGGCAGATCATGAGCCACGCATTCCAAGTATTTTCAAACTGTCATATTCTATAGTTTCATAAAATACCATCAAGATAAGTAAATCTGAGAAAGTGACGATGCAGTAATAATGACTTTAATATCATAGTTCCAGCTGCATACAACATTACTTGTAACTAATTTCTAATTGCATGCATATTAGGTTGAACGCTTAAGAGGCAAGTTAATTTCCTTTAATTAAAAGAACGGCATCAGTTCTGTTATAAGTGAATAACATTTTGAATGGATTTTTGAATAAAACCAAGGACTGGACTGTTCATACAACAATGGATTAAGTAAAATTAAGCATATTTTTCATGTTTCTGCTTTTCTTCCAACTGGTTTGAAAAAAAGGGTATTAACACCTTAGTAATCAAACTCATTTGTCCCTCTTTCATTCACACAATACACAAAGCCTTGCTTACTCATCATTCAACTCAGTAGCAACTACAGAGAAGGATCAGAAGAAAAAAAAACAAAGCAACATTTACAAATGACTCCTCATGTTTCAATTGCATTCAATTTGATTTTTTTATGGTTAGAACACATGAAATGTGAGGAATGGCTCATTTCGAGAGGCTCTTTCCTAGACCATGATCTGTAGGCAAGCCAACATATTCACCAGTTTTGCATCACAAAATATTTCTCTTCCATCTACTAAAAGCATGAAGTGGTGATTCCCAGTGATCTGCAGGGGAAAAACAAAACGGTAATAACCTAAGACTAGGGCTGGATGATACGGCCTAAAATGTATATAACAGTATAATTTAAAATTTGGATGGTAATGATATACATATGATAAATAATTTTTTCTTATAATTTCCAAATATCAGCAAGATGAACATTTTCAGAATTATATAACTGGAGCTGAAATACGGCAGAAATTTAATTTATGACGGGTCAATAGTGAAAATTTCCAAACCCTGCTTTGCGACAATGCTGGAGGCCAATCTAAGTAAACATCAAAATCCATTCTCTACTGGTATAAAACAAGGTATGATATCTTGAAATCCATATCGTGGCACATTCCTACCGGTATACTGTCTATACTGATTATACTGCCCACCTCTACCTAATATAATCATGTGTAACTCTTTTGTATTACATTGGATGTTATATCATTGTTCTCGAAGGTGCTTGTGCAATAGATCCTTTTTTTGAATTTAGTGAAGAGTTTTTGCAAGGGGAAACTGATATTTGCATATATGATTGTACGGTTACACAGTAAGAATCCCTAAATGGATCAGTGGATTTTATCTGGCTTAAGAGAACTGACAGATGATCAAAATGACAATGAGAAATGAGCAAATGAAACAAAGCACAATGAAATGATGTGAAGAGTGTAAGGAAACTACTGCAGTGAATAAGTGAAACTGTAATTTTCTTAAACTGAAACTGGGAATGAACCATCACCAGCATATGTTGTGTGCTAGGTTCTGCTGAATAAAAGCTTAAAGCCCACTCATCTACACCATTATCCTGAGACTAAGCACAGGGAATACATGTCCCAGTCAATTTAAGTTTTTAAAACAAGCTCAAATAATTCCACAGTATTAAGAAAATTATGGAAAACATATGAAGGCTGTGATAATGCTGACATGGTGGAGGCCTCATACCAAGGCTAATGGCAAAGACTGGATCCACTCACAATCAGGGAAGTGCTGATATTGCCAGTGGTTGTTTTGCAAATTAACATGATTTCACTGCCTGATCACAGATCAATACATAGTCAAGAAGCATACCTGATCAGATCAACAATGAGAAAACAAGCCACTCCGTTTTATATTTAATAAAATTAAACTGGATGAATACACTGACACTACAAACTTTGTAAAGTTTATTTCATATTTATGGAATGAATACAATGGAGAGGTATACTGTCTATGGTAAGGTTTTTCTAACTGGCTGTGCTTTGGGACCTGTTTTTGATCTTAATGAAAATAAGATTGATTCGTGTGCAATGTTATGGTAAGAGCAATAGCTTCACTAGCAATATCCATACACTGCAGCATCCATAAGTAGCAAAAGAAATTTGTCCAAGACCATTGTCGTGGTTTTTTAATATGAATACCTCCACTGAATCTGTGAATATCTGCAGCTCTAAGATGGCAAATTCATCTTAAGGAGAGTTAACCTTAACACACTGATATCCACTTACTGCCCCAGGGAAAGGTAGTCACTCAAATATTTAAGCTGTGTGATGATGTGAGAATTTTTTAGCTTAATTAAAAGTTTAAACGTTAAAACAAATTGGTATAAATGGTTAATATTTTCAATCACTTCAGTGACCTCAATATGTACTGTATATTCAGGGAAAATTTGTGACATTCTTGCAGGATACGCAGGAAATAAAAGCTGTGATAAAAAATAGCGATGGGGGCAAAATGCCTTTGGAAGTCAAATTGCTACTCTCTTGGGAATTTTTTTGGGGGGGTCAGAGCAGAAATGCAGTTTCAACACAGAGAATCATATAATCTGAAAGCACCTTCAAAGTTGTTTTTGAGTATGTGTTGAGCATGTGTGTGTTTTCAACACAAAATCCGACTAGATACAAAAGCTATTTGCAAGCATCATGAGCTCACAAACCTGACTTCACATGAGCAAGACTGTCTTGTGGACCCCTCTTGTGATGGTGCTTTATAGCTGGATTGTTCTTGAGAACACCTCAATATGTTTTGATTTAAAGTTGCTTCGGATTACCCAGTACTATCTGAAAAAGCAGTCAAGTTGTCTGATGCCTTTTTGGACATAACTCACCTTTGTGAAGCTTGCGAAGATTATTGCATTGAATACTAAATATTAGAATAAACCTCACACGGTTTGACATCTTCAAAACATTGATCCATCCATTTTCTAACCACTTTATCCAATACAGAGTCACAGAGAAATCAGAGTCTATCCCAGCAAGCAAAGGGCACAAGACAGGATACCCTGAGGAGGACACCAGTCCATCACTAGGCACAAAGACATATACATGTACACACTCACAGCAGGGCCAATTTACCCCGAAGTCAATTAAACTTTCAGTTTGTCTTTGGATTGTGGGAACAGACCAGAAAAACAAAATGGAAACCCAAACAAACATGGGGAAACATACAAAATCCAACAGATAGAACCCAGGGCCCCAGTAACCAGAACAAGCAATATGCCAATATAACATCCACTTCAAAATATCAGCCTTCTAATTAGGTAAGATATTTTTTCCTACTGGTAAATCTACAGTGATTAATTAATGTGCTGTGTGCAACCAATTTGTAAGTAAGTGTAATACATTATTAAATACATGATCAATTATTGGATTTTTTTTTCATTTTCATGATATATAAGCTTATATAAATCCAACAACCATGGGCGATTAGTGATCCGCTAAATTATTTCATCAGTCAGAATGTGTGCCATCAAAAAGGCTTTGGTCTAGAGTAACATGTACTTGTCTTACAAATCCACAAACTGGAAACACATTCAATATTCCATTATGTAACTGTTCTTGTCACTATTCATAAAAAAGAATGGACAAATTATATGGTTTTCTTCCTTCATAAGTTATTGTCGTTCATTATACTTGCCATGCTCTCACAAACCGACTGCTCTATAGGGAGCTCTGAACTATTTGTTGAGAACAAGGTGATGAATACACTAATGGGAAAACATTCACCTGAAAAATAAAAACATGACTATTTTAAATGTGTATTCTGCAATATAAAAAAAACACTGTCAATGGGTAACAGAAATTCAAAGGTTAATACTGTTCTCTTAGGGGAGTTAAGATGTTTTTCTTGGAAGAATTAGAGAAGAAAATACTCATACACAAGAAAATCACCAAAGAGAGAGCTGCAGCTAAAAAAATAATAAATTGGGTAACTAACTCAGTCTTATGGCAGCACACATCATTCACTGGGCAATTTTAAATAATATTCAGTAGCAAGCCTATATATCTTGCTTTGAGATTTTCCAGAAATATTTTCACTCAGCTTACTATATACAGTACATGGTTATTACCTTACTGGCTTACCTAGCGGACACTGGATGGCATGCCAAAATATGTGTGGATCATAGTGTATCAGAATGACTCAGTACAATCAAAAGCTGAAGCAACTTCTTCGACAACCTGCAATAGGTCTTGATTTGAACATATTCCATAGCCAATCCAGGGAAATCATTGCCACTTTCAATAATCACTTTTAAGAATAACTTAAAACAATATAAACTTTCCTAGCAAAACCTGGATATTAGAGAGTAACTCAGAGTAATAAATTACTTCAAGAAGTCAGACAATCTAATATTATGAATAGCTAAAATTAGAAAACAAGATTGACAAATATGTGCGCTCTACAATGTACATCCATCATCCATTCCCAATGCTCTCCGGGAACACTGAGCTGTCACCGTTTGCCATCAGATTCAGCATTTTCTGGATGTAATTCATATAAAATTAACAAATGTGTCCTTCTTTTCATGCACATGAAACTAACTACACAGCTTCATATGGGGGAGAAAGTTTAAAAAGTAAAAAGTACATATAGCATGGCTACACTGCCAGAAACTGAAATATGACATACAGCACAATTAAAAATAGTTAAGATCCTGAAGATTTCTTCTCCTCCTTGCAGCATTACACACCTTTTAAAATGTCCTTTTTCAGATGCAAGCATGAATATACGACTAAATTATTAACAGTTTCTTACCAAGATAAATTGTCCAAAGACACACCTGCCTATCTCACCAGTAGAAGCAGAATTTGCATTTACAGCAATCGTACAGCAGCTTTTTCACTGAGAAAAGGTCTGACATTCAGTCCTTAGTTCCTTTGTTACGCAGAACTTCTTGACTTCCATAATACTCAAAAAAGACAAAAGCAAATAATTAGTTACTACATCACGTGATTTAAAAAAAATAACAAAGGCCTCCAGGACTTTGATAGTAGACAAGGGGAGGATTTTAAATTAAAATTAAACAGAAGCCTTTTCCTTCTACATACAGTCTAAGTAAAAGGATAAAAGTATTCAATATGAACCATGTAAAACTGTAAATAAGCCAAATACATAAGTACTCATGTGCTACATGCATATTCATTTAATCACTTTCTGAAATTTGAATTACTTTTTCTATTCTAAATAAAGTTCAACCAAATCATTTAAATTTTAAGTTTATTTTCTTTCTGCATCCACATTGTCTGTTGCTATATAAGTAGCTATTTTCCAAAATAATGTGCAACTATTGTTCTGGAGCAAAAAGGCTTTGAAAATTCTCTTCTTAGTTTAAAAATGAGTAACCAACGGCTCCAACACAACCTTGCAAGCAAATTTATGACTTATGTACTATACGCAGCTTAAACCCATAAATAACCATTGTTTTTTATTAGCTTACATCCGGGTCAAAGGCATCCTCTTGTACCCTGTTAAAAACAAACATGTGCAGCTTCCCTCTCAGAGCTCAGCACTGATGTGGGCGGGGCCCAGGCTGTCTTGGGCCTTCTGTCAGGATACATCTGCTGTTTTTGTACCAAACAGAAAGAGACCAGCAGAAGTGCAGAGGGGCCACACATTTCTTTTCCACTTCAAGTTAAACAGTGTTATTGTCTGTAGCTCGATGATGATGATAATAATAATAAGGGTAGGTTAAAGGGAAACTGCAGACCCATTATTATTGTTGTTGTTGTTATTATAATGGATATATTATTCTTCTTTTCATATTTGTTTTTGAATATTATTTTTTTTATTTTGAAAGAAAAACCTTGTCAGAACCTGGCTTTATAAAACCTCCTACATAATTGTCTTTGTTGCATCAGTTTCAGATTCTTACCCTCACAAAAATGGTAGTGGTAGACATACTGGAGGAGCACTGGAAAAGGATCTGGGTCTTTTCAAGTGCTATAATTTGAGAAATTGACATTTCAAGAAACAAAATTAAATGTTTTCCTGTTGTTGTTTTTTCCCCTTTTGGATGTTTCTTTTTAGTGTTTGTAATAAGTAAGACATCAAAAACCTTTATCAGACTATGTGGCCTACAACACATGATGTGATGACAAAATTTTACAATGCTGTGTATTTCTAGAACAGATGTCTTGACTGTGTGGACAGAATGCACTGAAATATAGCCTGACTATTATGTTGCATACATGCTACTGACATACAGAACCATATTATTTTCACTTAAGCATATAGTCCACCCATCGACCACCACTTGATTCAAGCAAATCTAAAAAGAGACAATTAAGCTAGACCCAATTAACCACATGGAATGACAGAGAAATCAACAGACCAATTCCTCACAAGGCATATACTTTTGTTAACCTTTAGGATCCTTGGAAAGGGTGGCACAGTGGTGCAGTGGTTAGCCTCCAAGTGCTGGGGCCCTGGGTTCAATCCCAGACCTGGGGTGCTATCTGTGTGGAGTTCGTATGTTTCCTCCAACAGCCAAACATACTGGTAGGTTACAGGTAAACTGCAGACCCAATATTATTATTAAATCTCGGTAGCAAAAAAATTCATTGACGGCATAGAAACATTTTAGAAATTTTAAATTAAGCATAAAATTGTGAACTTTGTGGAAGTTCTGTATAGTAAACAGGTTGTTGCAAACTCCTGATCTCACCACGGGTGAAAGTGAGAGCTCCCATGAATTGTGACGTGACGCTAGGCACTGTAATGACTAATGTAATGTGATGCACAAGCAAATAAGTACAGGTTGTGCAGCAGACGTTTCACCGCAGAAATGATCCAACTTGAGCCAACAAGTAAGTTCCATTTATTAGCTAAACCATCTAGAAGTCGGGAGCAATATTTCTGTTGGATTAAAAGAGATGTATTCACAAGCCTGCTTGTTAACAACGTATTAGGGCCACTTCACCTCACCAGACGTTTTGTTGACACACTCTGAATCGCAGAATATGGTGCTGCACATGCCTGGAAATTTCACCTATTGTGATGTAAATTGGAGGTTTTACAGGTGACTGTGTATTATACTTTTACTGTGGATTAAATACACTTTTCAATGCCGATTCTTTCTAACCCTGAAATATAAAAATGGAATTGCAGTTCCTGTTTAATTTAATTTAGGAAAACTGACCCCAGAGTGTCCATAACTGTGTCTGCCCTGCGATGGACTGGCTTCCCGCCTGGAGTGTACCCAGCCTTGCACCTGTAGCTTGCAGGCACCCCCACGACCCTGATTTAGAAGAATCGGTTCGAAAATGAATGGATAGATGGGCACCATGGAAGATTAAATGGATAAATTATTAAATGGAGCCACAGGCAAAACCTTAACAATGTACCTAAAACCCTTCAATATGAAGTAATTATTCTCAACACAGAAGTTATTTATTGCATGGCTCTATTAGCTTGATTTAATGTACACATGTTAAGAATATTTTTACAATACATTACTGCATCCAAATGAGTCTATAAGGTTTCCCAAGAGGGTATCCATTAAAAAATTGCTTAACTATAATAAACATAGAGGATGGTCAGATTATGACAAGATGGATACATGTTTATAGTTTATAATAGCACTGCCTGCCAGAATTGAAGGAAATTACACTGCCACCCCATAACTGTACAAAAAGCTGGATTCAACAAAGAGACAGAAGCACCAAAAATTGTGCTTGAGGAATTACCACCCTAAGACACAACTGCTGTTTACTTTTAGGCAGAATTACAAGAGAAGATGCTTTCAGCAGCCAGAAAAGCTCTTGCAGTTTTTAGGATGTGTTAATGGAAAGGCTTATGAGACTGATATCTTCACTGGGCCTGCAGAGCTGTGTCATACAGCATGGAATTGAAACTGTTAACTAGATCTTCGACACATGCTGAGATCCTCTTTCACGCCTTTAGTTCTTCCTACCTTGTAACCACGATACTGCATTTATTAGTATCTTCCCAAATTCCATTAGAAAGCCCCAGTTGGTACAAAATGCAGTAGTTACAGCAGTTACCAGTTAAGGACAGCATGAACACACAACTCCTTAAGGTCTACCCAACAGCTTTTGAATCACATTTAAAGACCTCTCCTTCCCTGTTGAACTTTGAGATATCAAACCTAATTATCTATCTTATCTGACAGCAGCATTCTCTTTCTTCCTTTTCTATATATTGAATCAAGCTCATGGGGAGCCATGTACAATGCATTAGTATACATCTAATGTTACTAATGAAAGCACAATAGTTTGGCTCTCTTAACAATAAGCATATGAAGTGGTCGGCAAGTAAATCAATCCACTTTGGATGGTTAATTTTCTTTTTTGATTAGTAGAAGTTGACTGTAGCAAACTCATGTTGCCATGTATTACATCTTTATTGTTTACTATTGTTTAATTCCAAAGTCATGACCTGGAGAGTTAGAATCCTGCAGGTCATTCCTTATAGTAGTACATACTTCCCTGAAAATGCACTTTACATGAAAAAAGCCTAAAGCCCACAATGGAAAAAATGGCATATGAATTAGTGTAATTTCAACAGTAAAATAAAAGCCTATAGATACTGCAATCTTGATCAGTTTACACTTCAACTTAAGTACATTTATATGTCCTTTATATTTATTTGTAAATCATCAAACTGTAAAAAAGCAAAGTAATTGATACTTCTGAGCAATTTGATGTTTTGCCTTTTTAAATTGTTCAGTGTCATCACATGTGCAGTCTGTTAACCCACATGCCCAAACAATGCAGTCTTAAAATAGTACTTTATTATAAATTAAAATTGGCTTGAAGATTTTACTTGACTAATCTAGCAGCTGTCAGCTAACAAATGAACTGCAATACTTCAATATTATTTATCTGCATGTACTGTCAAAGCACTGGGCACAATTTTATATCAGAATCCAGGGGAACTTCCTTTAGCTGACATCTCACTTAACTGAATACACTGCTTTTTATCCAGGAAGTTGTGAAATCCAAGTTGTACAATGCCCAAAGCATTGGAAACTACTGATCAAGCACATCCTTTGAATGTTTAATCATAGTCCTATCTATTTAGGGTATGTTTAAAAGTCCCATTCAAAACAAATTCAGAATGTTAGCTCTGGAGACGTACAAGACTGTGAAAAAACAATGTTACGCTGCTGATAAAAAATGCTGGATATATGTGCTTTAATGTTCATTTTTACAAATCACCAGATATACGCTGTCCAATTAGATTGAAGGACTTCATTTTATGACATCTGTACTACACCAAGTGATGAACTGTATGTGGGTGAAAACAGCAGTTTTAATTTTAAAAGGGAATCAGTGAAATAAACAATCTCCCTGGGAACCTCCAAGCTTCAGCTCAATTTAACTCGCTTTATCCCCCCTCTCCGAGCTGCACTCTTGTGAATAGTAAGATTGTACACAGTCAGGTTTACAAAGCAGTTAATGTTCCTTGCTCCTACTGCAACAGTAAATGCCTGGGGGCAATGGGTAAAACAGTGTAGTTGGCAGACTCTGGAGATTGATAAGTAGTGTTTTCTGTCTGAATTGCTGTGCCTCACAACCTCGAGAGCTTCCTACTGCACAAGAGTGCTTCTGCTAGTTGTCATTTGCCTTCTTTTGAAATGTTTTACTTGGTCTATCATTATACAGACAGGGAAATTTTAAAGAGTCATATAAGGACACAGGCTGTTGTATGTGTCTTAAATTAAAAGTAAAATGAAATAAATTGTCAATGACACTTAAAACTCATCAAGTGTGTAAAACATAAAAGAGCCTGATTACAATGGACACAATAGTAATGTTACTTTCCAGCATACCAAAAGGAATGGAAAACCTTGGTGGAGAGGTCACCCTAAATGACAGAACGTGATCAACAAAGTATGTTATCAAGAAACTACATTCTTGCAAAAAACTTCTCCTTAAAATCTTAAGCTTTGGAATGTTTACAAGTTGGTGTTTTTTTCTCCAGGATAACACCATCCAAGACCGTCTCAGGAACACTCAACAATGGTGAAGCTTATATGCTCTGGTCATCTTATTGAATGCTTTGTCTCAAAGGAAGTTCTGGACCAGCCTCACTGATGAGGACAAGTTAATCAAAATATGAGCTAGCAACTCCTATAAACAGTTCTAGATATTATAATAATAATAATAATAATAATAATAATAATAATAATAATTTATTTTATATAGCACCTTTAAAGGTGGCTTCTCAAAGCGCTTTACAGGATGACAATAATAAATAAGAAGATTTCACAAGATAAGACACAATTACAATTACAACAATAACAATAGAGGAGACCGTGGAAGTGGTACTAAGAAGAGCAGAGGGGTGAAGAATGGAACCAGTTAAGTAAAGGCTTTTCTGAAGAAAGAGGTTTTGAGTCTGGATTTGAAGGAGTTTAGAGAAGGTGACTCTCAGATATCCTTGGGCAAAGAGTTCCAGAGCTTGGGGGCATAGCAGGAGAAGGCCCTGTCGCCCATACAATGTAGACGAGCTTGGGGGACAGTAAGGAGGGCAGAATTTGAAGAGCGGAGGTTGCGAGGTGGGGAGTAGGGCGATAAAAGTTCAGACAGGTATTGAGGTGCCAAGCCATGTAAAGCCTTATAGGTGAGCATGAGGATTTTAAAGTCTACACGGAATTTGACCGGAAGCCAGTGCAAGGACTCCAGGATAGGAGTAATGTGAACACTTGCACTAGACCTGGTCAGGATTCTGGCTGCTGAATTTTGGACATACTGCAGTTTGTTCAGAGTAGATTTAGATACCCCAGCGAGTAGAGCATTGCAGTAGTCAATTCGAGAGAATACAAATATGTTGATCAGCTTTTCAGCCACAGTTAATGATAGCATAGGGCGTAGTCTTGCGATATTTCTAAGGTGAAAAAAAGATGTTTTGACAGTATGCTGTACATGTGGGTCGAGTGTTAAGCCAGAATCGAATATAACCCCAAGGTTTTTCAATTTTGATTGAAGCTCAAGTACAGAGCCATCTACGGATAGGGTTACAGGACTAGCTTTACGAAGTTGATGGGGGGTACCAATAAGCATGACTTCAGTCTTGTCACAGTTAAGATGAAGGAAGTTTTGAATCATCCAAATTTTTATGTCAGAGATGCAATTAGATAGAATAGAGACAGCCACATCAGTGTCGGGTTTGGTATGGATGTATATTTGAGTATCGTCAGCGTAAAAATGAAAGCTGAGGCCATGTGATCTTAAAAGCTGACCAAGTGGGAACATGTAAATGCTTATTACTCTTAGAACCCACACACTGCCTCTTGAAAAGATATCAAGATCAATGGGACCATGCTTGTTTTTTTATTATATGATCGTATAGCATACAAATGATGGTATAGACCCCTACGTTTAAATAATATGGTGGTCAGGCCTTCTTTAATCTAACCTGTCACAAGTCAATATACAGACACACTATCAGGAGATCTCACAAAGAGAACATTGCTAAAACTACACTACTTCATAGACAAGGACTCCATGTTAGTCCAAGTACAAATCCTAAGGCTACCTTGAAACAACATGTTCCAAAATCAAATATCTCAAAGTTCCTCTCATAACACTGGAACAAAGAAAATGAAAATGAAAAACCCATTAGAATCGCAAAACCCATATGAAGTCACTGCATTTACAAGCAGGCCTAGTGTATGGCAATGCATTAGAACGTTCACATTTTCCATAGGGACAGATAATTTTTTTCTGTTCCCTGATAACCATTATCAATTAAGAACGATTTAAAATTTGTCAAACGTGGTAAGAAATGTAAGAATAGCTTAATTCAATCTATTCTCAATTTTCGGGAAAAATGATTTTTGATGGATTGCTTGTAACTAAGTATCTTTTAAGATATGGCTTTTCATTTCCTTCTCCCTTGTTTAATAACAGACAGATAAATGTAATGCAATCAACGTGCCCTCTGCTGCTTCCGGTGAAACTCCTCAAACCTCTGTGAAACGTTCTACCCTCCGAGAAATCAATATCATTAGACCGATGCTATAAATTACTGTTCAGTGACTTGGCACGCTGATGCAATTTGTCGGTTTTTTTCTTTTAAAACAAACCTGTGGCCCAAGTGTTTCTGTAGCAGTAACTGCTTAAAAGAAGAAAAAACTGCTGCCGGGTTCAAACACCGAGAAAAACTAAATTTATAGAACATGGCTACACATAAAATGCTCTTAAATTCTTGTCGAAATCAGTCTATATTTGCATTTCACCAAAATATAGTAACAGTATGGCAGTCTTAATAATGCTAAACATAGCACTTATTCTACATATGGAATATATACATAGAAATGCAATTCAGGAATTCCGCTATGTTTAGCAGTGAGTGCGTTGGAATTGCAGCTTTAGTACGCTTGATCCTACTGATAAATTGTTAATTGAGAATCGGTTAAGTGCAATGATAAGTGCAAAGTCCAGGTTAGAAACTCGCTTTAGACCTAGCCATTATCTAGAGCTACGTATTTCAATAATAATTTTTACATGGTCCGATAACTTTCATACATTTTGCAGTCTGACATTTGTCACTTGTAGTAGAAAATAAAGCGCTGTTTGTTCTCGTTGAATACTGTATCAAGTTTCAACAGATTCGACAAATGGCCGTAGGCTCACATCTTTCATTGCTGTTACCACACACCTGGAGAGTACAAATTTAAGAAATCCCTTTTTTTTGAGTTATTGTAGATTAGGAAACACTTTCATATAAATGCAAATCAAAAGGCATTCACATCAAAGTGCGTGAGTAATGTGTAGTAAATACAGCTAGTATCCAGCACAAGTGGCTACATTGTATTCTTTAGGTGCATTGTACATTCCTACTACACACGACTCCTGACATAAATAAATAACTACTTACTTTTTGAAACATGCCCGCTCCATTCCTCGGATTTTTGGTATGGTCTAATTGTAGGTGATCCAGCATTAGGTACAAGGAGAACACCACCACGCAGAATATGGCACTGCCAAACACGGTAAATTGTCTGCTCAGCTTCATCCTTCGCTCTTCTCCACCACAGCAGGGAAATGAAGCAACGGCAGTTTTACAAAGTCAAATCTACGGAAAGAACCAAACTTTATAGTCACTTACACAGCGTGAAATATCTTGAGTTGTCTAAAGTGAAAGTGTGTCGAGGGGTTTCCGGTTAAGGGAAAAAAGTATCCTATTTTAAAAATATTAGTACAGCAATACCAAATACTCTCCGTTTTTGCGCTCATATATTTTCGCATTTGGTACTTATTTAAAGAAATTAGAAAAGGACGGTAAAGTGCAACATTATTTCCCAGGAACCGTCAGCACAGCCAAACTAACTTTCAAGTCGGTGGGCTAGTTTGTGTGATTCAGCAAATCGAGTTGGTTAACTCAGCAAGCACTTGCCTTCCTTCCTGTATTTATTTTGTTTTTGTACCCAAGGAAGTGAACACAAAGGTGTACGTCTGCGCCGCCTATCGAATCATACCTTCCATCGGACCAGGTAGCTTCGAGAAGCGTTTTTGAATAGTCAGAAACTGAACTGCATTTACTTCTGACCACCATCAAGTACGAAAACTGCTCCTCGTCTCTCAAGTGAAATCCTAATTACGTTAAATTTCCATGTAAACCGCTAAAGACTGCTGATGACTAATAAGCCCGACTAAACTATTCCTGTTTAGTGTGGTTGACATTGATATAACTTTTACACTGCGCAGCCCGAGTTAATGGTACTCAAAAACTGCAACATAACGCAGACAAAAAAAAAGTACAGTCTCCTTCTCCTTCAGCAATGTTAATGAATCCTCATTTTGATGAATCTGTTCCCAGATGTTTTTTTTCCGATTTCGTATATTTAAGTTGCAAAATCAAAAGTAATCACAAGTTGGAAAGAGCTTCATTTATGCTTCCCATTTACAACAACCACACTCGTCTTCAGTAAAATATCAGCACATTCTTATGAACACGCTAAACTGTAGCCACTTTCTTTCCAACTTGTTACTCCACTATTTCCTCTTCCCCTTCGACAACTAAGTAGCTCTGGCAGTGTAAATTGTATTTGCTACGCTTTGTTGGATTTCTTTTATATAATCCACTGTTAAGGTCCTTAAATTTATTACTATTCTGAAGATTAATCATAACGTAATGCAGTTATTTTATATTATTTGTTAAAAAAATATTGAAAATCCAGCGTAGGGTTTAAGGCATGCTCAACATATCCCTCCTTCACCACCGCTACTGCTCAGCTCCTGCAAAGACTCATCGCAGCAGCTGTAAACTCTGGGTTTTAGGGATACCACCGCCTCCCGTGACGTCACATTGTGACGTGATGCAGCATCAATCGCCACCTGAGCTGGTTTAACTCTATAATTCCTGGAGCGAAGTTCACATTCTCTTTTACAGTGTTTTTATTTATTTTAATGAGGTGTGAGTCACGTCATGCAGCTACCGAACATCGAAGGAAACCTAAGGCTTATAACTGGAACAAATTCACAAAAATCATCAGGATAATTATTGTAAGATCACTTCATTCCTTCATTCCTTATACTGATTAACTTCTCATAAACTGTGAAATTCACAACCTAGTAGCATGTATGGCCACAGTTGGAAGCAAAACTGTGTATTTGTTATACATGTTTTCAAGCATTTTACAGATTCTGCCTTGGGGCATTTTGTTCCATTTTTACCTACAGCTTGGGCAAGCATGAGTCTATGCACTGCTTCCAGCCCTCATCCCATCTCATCCCATTAATGTTCAGTGGCTCTCAGGTTGTTGTTACTCTGTATTGTACTGGTGTATCAGGACGAGTTGTCACATCAGGATGAGCCTGCAGCAGGTGAGATCCCAGAATTTGGTCAATATAACGCTGGGAGGAAATGATGATGAAAATAAAACATACCTGGGCTAACTGAATACTTGGCATCCAGAGGGATGAGAGATTCCACATGAGGGAGAGGAGGGTGCAGGATAGGCTCTGAGGGGAACTGGCTACTCCCCTGAGCTAACTGAGCGCTGTAAAAGAACGACCAGGGTGAAAAGGGAGAGAAAAGGGAGAGAGGTGGGCCTCAGAGGTATTGGATTGGGCTGGTTTACAGGCTTGTGGGACTCAAATATTGAAAGATGCCTGAAAAAATGTAGGTTATGCTGTACTGAGGGACATTTTAAGTTCTGGACATTTGAGCAGCATAGTAGTTAGGAAGGGGACTGTCCACACTGCAGACTAAGGAATGTGAGGGGGCAGTATAAGGCTTCCTGACGCGTACTGGCCGGCCAGGCTTGGTAGGGTATGTTACTACCTTGCCAGGCAATGCACTACACATCCTTTCGGGGGCCAGCCCTTGGCTTAGGAGAAGTAGGTAACTGCATAGGGCCCCTAGGCCACCAGGGGGGCCCCTCAATGTGTAACACAACATATTTGATTACTTTTATTAACCTTTCATGAAAACTAACATGTAATGAATCATCAAAAGTGCCCCTTTATTTGTGTTACAAACTATGATGTAATAGTTTCAAATTAAAATCATGTAGTGGCAACTGGTAAATGCACATCCTTCTCAAAAAGGGTGTACCTATCGGACGCCGAGAAAAGGAAGTGCAGAAAAGTAGAGCAGGATAAGTCATCTAAAAAAAAGAGGTATGCCAGGTCAAGTCACTGTAATAATGCACTTGTAGTTCATTTGGTTTTGAGTCTGTCAGACCCATGTAACTAGCAAAAGATAGAAAAGCCACATTTTCTAGCTGGACACGTAGACACCAGCTGCCATATCACCCTGCAACTCACAAGCCTGCTCAGTATCTGGATGGGAGACCTCCTGGGAAAAACTAACTAACTTGCTGCTGGAAGAGGTGTTTGTGGGGCTAGAAGGGGACACCCACCCTGTGGTCTAGGTGGGTCCTAATGGAGACACTATCCTGTTAAAAGGTGCCGTCTTTCGGATGAGACGTAAAACAGAGGTCCTGACTCTCTGTGGTCATTACAAATCCCAGGGTGTTTCTCGAAAACAGTAGGGGTGTAACCCCGGCGTCCTGGCCAAATTTCCTATTGGCCCTTACCAATCATGGCCTCCTAATAATCCCCATCTATGAATTAGCTTCATTACGTTGTTCTCTTCCCCACTAATAGCTGATGTGTGGTGAGAGTACTTTGGTTGCCATTGCATCATCCAGGTAGGAATGCGCATTGGCTGAGGGAAGTCCCCATTACCTGAAAAGCGCTGTATAAGTGTAAGCAGTTATTATTATTTGAGGTGTTTTACTAGAAGTTAAAAGATTCACATTTCATGTTAATACTTTCAATGTTAAAATATATGTTTTTAAAATGTGCGCTCCTTGTTCTTGTATATAAGTTATTTAATACGTATTCTTCAAAGTTGGGTAAGTTTTTAATTGATATTATTTAGTTGTTCTTAACAGTACAATAAGGTTTGGGTGGGAGCTGATAATAGTTGTGTATGCCCAATTTGTAATTTGGAGGGTCCCCTTTCCAAGACCTTGCCTAGGGCCCCCAACAAGCATGGACTGACCCTGTCTCCTTTAAGCCCTGGTTCAGTGGGCCAACCGGTTCCTCAGCAGCACACTTCAACGTCATTGAGCTTGGCAAACAAACTGCTACAGTATGTATTAGAAACAACGGGTGCTGTTCCTCCCCCACCTGTGGACCTGTTGAGCAATCAGCTTCCTTCCCTCTCCTTCGTTAGTCTTCTGGGTAAACAATCCTCTTCCTAACTACTGTACCTTTCTGTCTAGCACTTGTGATGGCCATCAGTACAGCCTAAGCTATATTTATCATTAATAATGATGATAATAATAATAATTGCTTACACTTATTAATGGGGACTCCCCTCCACCACCACCAATGTGCAGCATCCACCTGGATATTTATTCAAAGAATACAGATGGCATGAAGAAAGGTTCCTGTCCACAGAGGAACCAATTGAAAAAAAAGGGAAAATGTATCTCAAAAGAAAAATATTTTTTATTTCTATAAATTGTTAATTCTTTTTGAGATTTGAATTTATAAAGTATGACATACTTTTACCAAGGTGAATATAAAGGTGAATTTTGTAACAAACACTTTAGTTATAGTTTATATACTAAGTGGGGGACAGGAGTTAATCATATTTTATGATAAGATGTTTGTTTGTTTGTTTGTTTGTTTGTTTGTTTGTTTGTTTGTTTGTTTGTTTTTAAGTAAAGCTATTGCAGTGAAATAATCCATGAAAGGATGCTTGTAAATGTTTGTTTGTTTTTATCCACACCAATGCTCTTAATATTGGTGGGTCTGGGACAACAGACAGCTGTATTTCTAAAGAGAGGAGAACATAAACAAACCAGCAGAAAAATAAATATACTACTGTACATAAAAGCCTAGCTCTTCTTTGAGCAAGTAGGTACCTTGTTCACGTTCTTGGATAACATGCCTGGTAGCTAAGCTGATTACTAACAACAATATTTTAAAGTCACACAGACTTCCAAAAATTAAGCAACAGCAATTTATTTGTCTTTCATCCCTGTATTTCAGGTCCTTAGTCAGTCTTTTATTCCTTCTTAGAAACTTACATAGTCACACTGTAACCCTCACTATGAACTCCAATAGTACATCCAGCAGCCATATCACCCTGCAACTCACAACTGGCAACCCACTGAAGCTAAGCAGGTGTGAGCCTGGTCAGTACCTGGATGGGAGACCTCCTGGGAAAAACTAAGGTTGCTGCTGGAAGAGGTGTTAGTGGGGCCAGCAGGGGGTGCTCACCCTGTGGTCCATGTGGGTCCTAATGCCCCAGTGTAGTGATGGGGACACTATACTGTAAACAGGCGCCGTCCTTCGGATGAGACATAAAACCGAGGTCCTGACTCTCTGTGGTCATTAAAAATCCCAGGGTGCTTCTCGAAAAGAGTAGGGGTGTAACCCCGGTGTCCTGGCCAAATTTCATGGCCTCCTAATACTCCCCCTCTATGAATTGGCTACATTACTCTGCTCTCCTCCCCACTGATAGCTGATGTGTGGTGAGCGTTCTGGCGCACTATGGCTGCCGTCGCATCATCCAGGTGGATGCTACACATTGGTGGTGGTGGAGGAGAGTCCCCATTACCTGTAAAGCGCTTTGAGTGGAGTGTCTTACACTATATAAGTGTAAGCAATTATTATTATTATTATTTTCATGATTAAATACAACTCCTAAGTATTTTTATTTGTATTAATGTCAGTTTCTAAAGTAAATTGTCTTTTTGAGTCAATTAAGAAACTTGATAACATTGAAACTTATTCTGAAGGAGTAAGAGTATTGAGACAAATGGCTGACGGCTATTTCTTGTTGGAAACGTGTCATTTTGTTATGTACTTAGGTGTTCATAAAGGGACTGTGAACATCCTATCAACGATCATCAGTTTGGAGTTGTCATGGCAGCCGGGTCAGACTCCCGTGGGGTGTGCAATTAAGACCCTATGTGTGACGGTATAATCCAGAAGTGTCTGGAGAAGGACATCAGGGGAAGACATAGCCGGGTTAGGACAGGTTGACAGACAGGTGGCGATGACAGTGCTCGGGGGAAAAGCACAGGCAAGCAAGTCCAAAACAGGAAGCCAGGGCGCAGTCCGAAATCCAAAAGCCAGGAGATCCATCCGAGACAAAGACAGTTAAAAACCAGGGAACAGGGAACAAGGTCCAGGAACATGAAAAGTAAAAGCATTACGGGACTAGGCGCTCCGAGCCCCAGACTCACAGATCAGGATGTCTGGGGATAAGGCCTATGCCCTCAGGCTAGTCCGGAGCCTGGTGGTATGTGGGCCTTCAGATATCCATAATCCAATGCTGAGCATAGAACTACAGAGATGCCGGGTTTATATAACAAAAAAGGGAGGAAACATGGCTGACAGTACTAAAACTAAAATCAATACAAAAAAGGTAGGAGCGCCCTCTAGAGGAGGGATGACAACCGTGACAGGAGTTTGTAGTCAAAAGCCAAAATGAAAACCAAAGAACTCTCTGTTAAAGTAAGGCAGACTATTTCAATGCTGAAAGAAAAGCAAAAAACAATAAAAACCATACCATTTGTGTACACAAAATCAACAATTTGGAATATATTGAAGAAGAAAGAAACAGTGAGTTTAATTGTAAACTAGCTGAGATTGGTCAGCCAAGAAAACATCTGTAGTTGTTAACACAAAAGATACCAGTGCAGTCAAGGAAACCTCTAAAACAGCTGTCAGTGAAATCAACAACAACCTTGATGCGTAAGAGGGCAGGGTTTCAAAATCCAAACAATGAGATGGCAGGATTTTAAATGCCACACTGCAAGATTTGCACCACAAACAGCACAAACAGTTAAAGGAGATAACACTTTGCCTGGAAATGCAAAGTTTTGGAATTTCATGGAACAAGATAAACCTTTCTAAAAAGGCTAAAAAATGTGTCCTCATATTTTTCAAAAATTACCTCATATGTGTAAAATAAGAGGAGATAATTTAAGGGCCAGGGCATATAAGTTTTTTTCTGGATGTTTCTGTTTCATGCCAGCTTATCTTTACTACTTTTGTAACTAATGATGGCAACAGCAGAAAAAGTTCTGTTTTAAAAAGTTTTCAAAAACATTTTGTCGACTTATATAGAAGAAAATTATTCCAAACTTATTAGACTATGCTTCACCAAGTAGTTCAAGTAGGTAGTTGCGTACAGTAGGCTGCAAGGGGAACAAGTCTTCACCCGAAAAAGGCTCCACAGCCGAAACATTGTGTTTCTTTTCTTCTCTTTTCAGCATGGAATAAACCTTTACTTGTTCCTATTCTTCACCATACAGCATGACAACGGCCCAAACCATACAGTCTCAATACTTTTGAAAGGCACATGTACAGTATCTTTATAGACAGTTCATAAGCAGTCTTTAAAGACACAAGTAAGTAGGCAAAGTACAGTTCCAGTACTGAAATATCCCAATTAAAACTTTTTCAAAATTCAGATCACTCTACCTGTGGGCATCATGGTTATATGCAGTGTGTGTGTGTAAACTGTGGAATCAACATTTCTATGCAGCCTTCAGTAGTGTTATGAATCTCCTACTAGTGTGGGGCAGGGAAAGAGGACCATGTATATGTTCCTCAATAATATGCACTGTACATACTGGGGGAGCTATCTACCATTTGTCATGCAGTAAATCCAACAGGAGAATTACTGTCAGGTCGAAGAGTAATGAGGCTCTTGCAGACAATACTGCAAGCTCTTAGATGAAATAACAAGTCTTACTGTTGTGCATAAACCTGAGGCCAACTCAAGTCCATCCAACCAAACCATAATATTTTTCTCCTACGATAATCTTTGTATCTTGGGAGAAAGAAAATGATACATCAATGTATTCTTGTTTGCCAATGTTTTCAACCACAATTATTTTATATATCTTAAGTGCAATTTAAATTGTCTAATACTGTAGTAACACCACAATTCAGACTAAAGTAAAAGCATGTGCCAACTAGTTTTAGCACTTGTGGCCAATCTAGTTTCAATCTATTACTTTCTGATTTTTCTGCAAATTACAGTCGCTGAAATACAAATTACAGATGAAATTCTGCAATTTACACATGATTTTCTGCACTCTCAGTTTTCTGCATACTGTAGTTATATGCAAAAATTTACTGCAGTTCTTACATTAATACGTACTGCTGCTACTGTTGCAATTATACTGTTAAACTAAAAACCCTCTGTATGGAACAGATTGATTCCAACAGTAAGTAGATCAAAAGTAACTTAAGCAGTGGTCCAAATGTTTTAAGAAATTAATAGAGAAAAATACAACCAGAAAAGAGTGCTTTATAAAATCCCTAAAAAATATGTTCCCATGCCTTAATCCTCTATATGATACATAGTGCTACTGTATGCCCGAATTTTATTGATCCTGACATCAATTTTTCATCCATTTATGTGCTGTTTTTTTTCAACAAAAAGATTAAATAATATAGCTCTTTTCATTTCTTTTAAATGTAAAAACCACAGGTTTTGAAAATATTAATATAATCAGTTCTGAACAGTCTAATGAAATCTCTGTACACCTGGTAAAGATTCAGTAAGTAAATCTTTCATAAATTAATTTTCAGGTAAATGAATTTTAATTAAGCCACTCCATTAATATATACTTTGTGCTTTTGCCTGCTGATGTAGATATGTTCTACCTCTGTTAATACCAATAAGAGCTGTTTATGGCAGTATAAATATACCTTATAAATTAATTAAGGAGGAGGGTCTTGGAATAAATATACAAAATATAAAATTGTGCAACATCATCCTGGACGCTTTGGCCAAATACGAGTGATCCCACTTTAGGACAAAGTAAGAGCTTCCTCTTTCAGGGGTTCTGTCAGAAGGTTCTTTCAGGCACATTTTAGCGTACCTAAGCAGCACAATCAAAATATTTTTCAGTCTCACAAGCAGAACAAGGTGCAGCTTATTGGACTTTTCTTCATAAGATATATGTTTTCTGAATGTAAGAATTTAAAGAGTTCTGACATGAAGAAATGAACCTTTTCAATACCTAATGTCCCTTCTCTTAATTCTTATGCTGTCTTTGTCTCATAGTTGTTTTTCTATTGTAATTGAGAGCAGATTGTTAAATTTGTCTTCTTTCTTAATTCTGTCCAAAACTTTTTGTGATAACTAAAGAGGGCCGATTCTGATGTGATAACTTTGTGGTAAAATCATTTGCAGTTCACATCTTTTACATCTCTTCAGTCATACTGAAGCAACACAACTCTTACTTTTTAATTTACAACTCCAACTTCAATTCTGAAGTTTAAAATCTTACATTTCTCTTAATTTCTGCAGGAAGGGTTGATGATTTTTTTCTACTTCTGATGATAGTTGTGTAATTCTTACAGCTAGTTTAAGTACAGACCATGGCAAGAATTCTTTAAAGCAATTCGTGTTGTGTTACTGAATATGTTAGAATACCTTTTGTGCCATCTAGTAATAAGTGGCATTTGTGCATGTTACATCTGTTTGGCTTTCCTGTTTATATAACAGGCCATGAGAAACACAACACTGAAATAAAAAAAAAATGTAATAAATTATGTTTCCCCAGATGAAGGATGATGAAAGGGAAATTGCTAATGTATTAAATGAATTTTTCTCCCAAGTGATTATCTGTGATGAAGTACACAATGTAGACAAGTAGGCAATGCGGCTGAGAAAGACAAAACTCTGTATTAAATAGTACTGGCATTGAAGAGGCAGAAGTTTTACAGGTACTTGAAGCACTTTACCTAAAGAGATGGATGGATAAATTCCAGGGGGCCTGATGGCATGATGCTTATTGTAATTAAGGAAAAAAGACAAGATGTTCACAGACCATTAACAAGATTGCTAATTTAGCACCCAAACATAGAGAGGGTGACAAAATTGAACAAAATAATTACAGAGCAATAAAATCTTTCATCTAGTGCACATAAGATAATGCAAGAGGGATAGCCACATGAATTTTGAAAAATACATCTTACTCAGCTAACGTTATAAACAGCCAACAGTCAGTAATGGGAACAAGGAGCATATAATTTATTTTTAGATACAGTATATTCTTCAAATGCTTTTGATAAAATTCTCCATAAATATATATATATAAAACAGAGATCAGTAAATGATTAAAATAGCATGATATACCGTACATAGTGGAGTATGACATAATTCTGCAGCATTATGAACAATTAAATTCTGGTAAAGATAGTAAAATGGTCACTTTTTCAGACTACATAAGAGGATTAGCAAACACTTTGAAATTTGCACAGGAAATTCAAAAGATTTAAGATCTGGCAAACATGTGGCATAGTACATTTATTATAGTATTAATATATGGAAAACACAGTTGGTGCAGTGGTTAGCATTGCTGCCTTGCAGTGCTAGGGCCCTAGGTTCAATTCCAGACCTGGGCTGCTATCTGGGTGGAGTTTGTATGTCCTCACCATGGTTGCATGTGTTTCCTCCCACAGTCCAAAAACATATTTGAAAATTAACTGCCTTCTGGGAAAAATAGTGTAGGTCCTAGTTGTGAGGGTGTGCATGTGTGTACACCCTCACAACTGAGGATGTGTTTGAGTCTGTGTGTCTTCCCTCCGATGGACTGGCATCCCATCCTGGGTGTGCCCTGTTGCTTTGCTAGGATAGGCTCTATCTCTCTTGCGACCCTAAATTGGAAGAAATGGTTAGAATAGATGGATGGGTAGTATTAAAGTAAGATAGTAAACTCTGATTTTGAAAATGTTACATATGAGAGAGACTTCATTGTTAATTTATATGTATTTATGTTGACAATTTAATGGTATAATGTTAAAAATAATAATAAAAAATAATCAAGAGAATACATTGCACATTACACTAAGCACTAGTAAGGCTCCAGTTAGGATGCTTACAATTCTGGTCAGCACATTATGAAAACTCTGCTCATGAATAAATCCAGAAAATAGCGACCAGATCCAGATTAAAAGGGCACACAACAACACTCTGAAAGAACTCAGTCTTTTTATTCTTGAAAAAAGAAGACTGAGAAGGTCTGTATTCTGTTTGAGTATTGAAAGACCTCAAAGACATTGACAAAGTCAACCCAACGGACTGCTTCAGGAACAATGAAATACAAAGCAGAGCACATTTTGCAGAATTGCATTTAAAACTGGGAATGTTTTTAGTCATTTTAGTCAACAGGAGGCATTTCTTAGGAGAGCTGTGGGAGTTTTCAGATGTGTTGATAATTAATTTGATGTTGTTATTTTCAATTTTAAATAATATTAAAGATGTAGATTAACTAAATTGTCCCTCACCATGCATACATACAGTAATACAGCATATACAAAGCACTACTTCCTCTTCCATACCTGTATTAATTACATTATACTGATATATAGGCTTTGACAGCAACCCTGATGGCTATTTTTTTTTTCTTTAATCAATCTGCTGGGGAAAACTTTTCTCTTAGGAAGAAAATGAAAATATCTAACTAAAGCTAAGCAATAATGAAACTCAAGAGTTTTTCGTTGAGATTGCATTTTGCCTGCAGACATAGCTTGCCACAAGAAGCTGCATTTTGAAAGCAAAATTGATTAATCTGCCTTCTAAAGAGGGTGACTTGAGGAAAACAAATAGAAGAATGTAGAATTTAATTAAAACAGCACCTCCTTGGTACTACAATAAATGAAAACTGGAAAATGTACACATTATAAATAGAATTGATTAAATTCCGTATTGTGTCTTTTTGCTCTGAAGGGTACAGAAATTTGTTTGCTCCTATTGTTCTCCTAAACTAAGTAAAAGTTAAGTTAACTGAAATACTCTGGACATTCTAAACGTATAAATGTTTGATGACATACTGTAGTAAAGAATATATGTCACTCCCAAGCTGGCAGTGGCTCAAACCTTTGGTTGCTATGGGAAACCACAGCATTCTCTCGAGTGCTTGTTTTCTTCTTAAGCCTGTTAGGACATGGTTGGGCCGGCTGTCAATATGCCCCTCCTGCTATCAGTCAGGCACACAACTACCCAATTGAATGCCCTATTTAGGCCCCAAAACACCCCTGGAATGGTACCTGAGGTAGTGGTGTGACAAGACCTGCTCTGAGAAACCTGTAATCTTGAAGCCCAAAGACCTTGAATCCTAGAATGCGAAACAGCCTCGACATCCTGACAGTCATTCATTTTCAGAACCGATCCAGTGATATGGTGTTCTTTTTTGCCAGTCCCCATCTGCCAGTTTCCCTGTCAGACTGTTCCCATCTGTCTGTTTTCCAGTTAGCTTGTAATTGCCAGCCTGTTCCTGTCATCTGTCTGCCTGTTACCAACCAACAAATATCCCACCAATCATTTTCCAGACTGCCTCGCTCCTTTCAGTTCCCAGTCTTTTCCAGAATCCTATGAAGAAAACCAAGCTCTGCTCTTGGATCTCAGCCTGTCATTTTATCCATGGCAGTACACTGCAGCCAGCTGTGGTATAACAATGTACACATGTGGTACTGTACATAACCTAGCTGGCTCCCTGTAGCAGGGAATAGTCTGGTGTACTACCAGGTATCACAGCAGGGGTGTTATTTAAACACAATACATGCTATACAGATTCTAGAAACTCTAAATTGTCTCAAGCCTTTCAAAAATTGTCCTTGAGCAGAAGGCAATTCATTAAGTATGCACAAAATATTAATAAGAGCTCACCAGGCTACTCACCTGTAGTTTTCACAGGCAGTTCTTAACATTTTACATAAATATTGTTCTTGTTTAGTGGTTCTGTGACATTTCTTTACAGAAAAGACATGGAAAGTTCAAAAAGAGGACCAAAGGACTTTTTTGTTGGCTACTTCAATGGAGCCAATCAAATATAATTCTACTTTGATCTAAAGTTTCATACGTATATGCCTTTACAGTGTTTGTCACTCACAGTCGGAATTACTTCAGAAGGTCTTAATATCATTTTTGTTTCATGAGTTAGGTTCATACATATTTTCAATTAGTAAGTATCTAAGCTTTATTAAACATAATACTAGTTATATAGTTTGGGATCAGAAATTGAAAATGATATAATCTATACCAAAATATTAATGTAACCTGTCTTGTCATTAAAAATGCAGATTTTGCATGGAAAAACTTCAATTTTAAATGGAATTACGACCACATTCCAGTATACTAAATGCAAAAATTAAAGCTCCTTCGCAACAAACAAATTAGCATAGGATAAGAGGAAGCACACATAGAAGGAAAGGAATATGAATTAGGATTAGAGGGTGGAGTCTTATGTCTGAGGTTTTGTGACAGTATACATTTGAATTTAAAATTTCTAATATTCTTCCATATTCAATTCTTTTTGAATACCATTAGAACATTCTTGAGGTATTAAAAAATCTGGATGACTGATTTTTTTTAAATGTTAGATACTTTATTTTCAGTCTTTCATTGATTAATACTTCAGGATGAGTTGTTATGGGATTTCACAGCAGTTACAGAATACACAGAACCATTTGTGTCTATTAATTGTGTGTAAAAATAGTACACTGCCAAAGGTACCTGTTCACCTGAATTCCAAAATATGTTACTTAGTATACACCATTATGTTTTAAACACATTCCTTCCTGTACTTTCATAGTAAGAGCGTCTTTTTTTAGAAATAGCTTGTTTTGAAATCCTGAATATTAAGTATCCCTAGCTTTTGATTTAATAGAACATGTACAGTACTGTATATATTCCAAATAAGGATTGTAAAATTATAGCATAGCTATGATTTGATTTATTGTATTTATATTCTAAATTACTTTGCTTAAAACATTGCAAACACTTCTCATTTAATTCTGTATTGTGAATATTTTGTAAATTGATCCATTATCAGACATCAGTGACTAAGAGGAAATGATTTGTCAACATATTGGGCTGTTTGAAAAGAGAACATCAATTTAGAATTTCAAAAGAAAACTAGGAAAGAAGAAGGATTTTCTAGTTCCTTTGATAATAATTCTAGATAAACCTTACTGTTAAAGTTGCAGAACTGCTAAAAGCTCACTGAATAATTGCATCTACCCATATAACAAATGTAACCTCCAAGCAAACAGAAAATATTAAAGGCAGAAACACAGAGCCACTCACATCACCTCAGGAGTTTTACGAACAGGCCAGGGTTCAGTTTCCAGAAACATTACGTCGTTCAATATCTGCAATACTGTGATGTGAAATAACTTAGGAATTAATTACAGTGGGTGTAGAAAGTATTAACTCCCATAGACGTTTCATTGGCAGGGATTGGTAGGCTTGTCAAAATTGAGGGCAGAATGGATGGAGCAAAATATAGGTAGAACCTGGAGCAAAACCTGGAATGAAACCTACAAATGAATAGAGAGAATTGGAAGAAAAAGTCTAATTCTCTCTATTCATTTGCAGGTTTGGTTTCACACCTCTCCTCACTTCTCGGCCTCGTTCCACTTGATTGGCCACTCTGCCTCTCCCCTGCTCCTGCCTCCTCCTCTCTCCCAGCTTTTGTTCTCCTATACTATTTAATCTTTGCTGTCTGCCCTGTCTTTCTCACACCCAAAAAAGGCTCCACTGCTGAAATGTTGTGTTTTCTTTCTTCTCCTTTCAGCACGGAATAAACCTATTACTTGTTCCTATAAATTAAGCATTGATTCTTCCACTAAGAAAGAAATCTAGCTGTACAGAATCAGAATAAATCTTGATATAAATCTTGAAAGTGCAATCAAAGCACAGAAAAATAATGTTAATGCATATTTATGTTTTCCTCAGGTGTGTGCTCAGCTCCAGCTCAGAACTATTAAAATCCTCTTAATTTAGTGAAAATGCAAACATGAAAAAGGGTATTTCAGAGCTATTACATTTCTTTAAGAAACAGTATTTATTGTTCAGATTAAAACTATATTTGACTAACACTGTATTATCAAGAGAACATGTGGTAAAATTATAGGGGGGGTTCATTATGGTTCATGACATAATTTACCACCTTTTGTGTGGGTAATAGAAAAGAGTTCATCAGAAATAATTAATTGGCACAATGTTAGAAAGGTCCTGAGTTATTTGAGCACAGGTGTTGTCAATGAAAATCCTGTGCTCAGTGTTTGAACTGTAAGGGTGTGGCACACTGGAGTGAGGTGAGGTGACTTTTCGTTTGTGATATTCGTTTTGAAGACTGGGTGCTTCTGACAAACTACTGCAAAGGAGCAAAGGAAATAATTTTGTTTTTGATTTGGGTGAAGTTATTTTTGTGAAGAACAAAGAGTGTATTTCACTTTTCTGCAATTAATTAATATTTGAGGAAAAGTGAAGTTTCCAAAAGAAGGAATAGTTTTTTTTAAAGAAAAGCTAACAATTTTAATTTATAAAATAAATTAATTTATTTTAATTCTTTTAATTTAGTTTAATTTATGTACTAGCACAATGGAATTCCACCCTATACTGTATGTAACAGAATAAGTCAGGAAGAGAGCAACTGTGGTGATAGGCAACTCATCAAGGTATCACACACAATATTATATTATAACTAAATTAACAATGACAATCAAGATGGTTATATATATATTTGATATAACTATACTCAGGGCATCATACCAAGCTATGCCTAACAAAGAACAGTGATGTTTCTTCTCCCTTTTTCCAAACAAGCAGGATTCTCTCCGCTTACTGTATGTAATTCCACTATGAAGCAAAGTCGCTTATTTCAGTTTTCATTTTCATTGTTTTCCATTTCATTTCTTGAAATAATCAAAATGTTTTAAGTGTTGGTTTAGATCCGCTCAAAACAACAAATGTGGAAAATCTCTCATTTTATGGCTTTTTTAAATGGAATAATTGTTGTTTGGTTCCAGTGCTTGTAACAATGTTACATGTAGGGTAAGTATATCCAGGTTTGTTATTTACTCTGTTCCTTATCTTATAAGGGGAGAGTCAATCTGGGTGTGTAAATTGCTGAAGTGTCTGAATTGCAAGATAGAGGAGGAAAAGATCCTGAGATGTTTGTTGTTGTGCTCAGATTATCTGATCAAATAAGCAGCCCCAAATTGAGTGCAGACACACACTAGATGGTTGACATCCTTTGAGACTTAAACTCTCTGTATCAGACTAACCAATTTTATGGGACTGAAATTAAACCTAAAATGTAGACTGTGAAGGAGAGAACAAGGTGTTTTAAAGAAGAAAAGCAAAAAGACAGGACTGAGGTGCAGCACTGCACACAATCTTTACCACTAAGACCACCTTCACCATAAAAGTGATAGTTCTATTTTTTTTTCATAAATGGCATACAGAAAAATAAAACATATTAGGCTTTAATTTCTCAGTTCAGTTGTGTTACCCTTTTAAAGGATAGGTATACATCATTTTAATTTTGTGGTCAATACAGTAATGTTTCTCTAAAACCAAGATTAAAAAATGTATCAAATCAAAATACTATGCTTCCACAATGTTCATCATTCATTATTAAAAAAGCATGACATGAATGACATTACAATAATAAATACATTTAGGTTGTGAAATGGTCACACAGCATTTCACTATTAATTGTCACAAACATACTATAAAGTACAATGCAGTCTAGAAAACCCCAAGTGCATTGCACCTTTCATCTTTGTGTTTAATTGTTGCTACAATAAAACAGCTGAAAGAATAGCTTGCAAGGACTTCAACTGATTAGTTTGAGAACAGCAGATGCAGAATACAATGCAAGATATCTCATTATGCTTAACGGCTTCACTTTCAATTTATAAAAGATTTTCTTTTTTTTCTTTCATCACATGCAGTACCAGAAATAAATGTCAAGAAATTGACAGCATCAGCAAAATTTATTTATCCACAGGGATGGAGTGGTACCTCAGCCAAAGCTTGGACAGAATATCAAACCACAGCAAATAAGAAGCTAACCCATGTGTGAACCAATCTGTCTAGGGGTCCTCCTGAGAGTCAATTGCCAATCATGATGTAAATGATTTGCCATTTGTAATGAGATGTCATGTACATGGGAATCTGGCAGACGCTGTCAGAGTTAATTTAACAACTTAGTTACAGAAGCAGTTGCTCTGTTTAGTTCTATTATTCTATCATAATAAAATCATTCATAAGTAGTATATATAATCTGTTCAAATAATATATGCAATTTGCTTTATGTGGTAGCATTTAGAAACACTGCCTATATTTCAAATTATTAAGAAAATATTAAGATTTGTTTAAGAAATCACTTAACATTCAGAACCAGATCCTCTATTAGGTGAAGCAATGCCTTGAATACGAAGTAAAAAAGAACAGGAACTGAGGTGTCAGAAATGTTAAACTTCATTTGGGAAAGTTTCTATATGATGGCTTTGATTATTATGTGTGGAATTGAATTGTTTGAATGCATTGATTTTGTATGCAGGTATGTCTTCTTGCTCAGTAATGACTGCTCGTTTGATTCTTATACAGAGCAAGATTAGGCTAACAGTCAGGAGTAAAAAGCAACAAAAAGATGTGTAAGGCATTGAGGTTGAGGGACATTTAGGAGTCCTTGAGGGATGTTACTTTCCCTGAAATGTCCAGCTATTTTTAAACACTTTCCCCCACCCAAAGATGGCCATCTGGAGGCAACAAACTCACTGGCACTGGCAATCACCGGAGCAGGGATAAGCTCCACAACCTACTTCAACACATATAAGTTGAAAGAGGAAGATGTCCTTAGACTTTCAGGAAAGCAAAAGTAAGAGCCTGAAATGTTGACCTGTGAGACCTACAGAAAATGAAATTAAAGTGCTTATAAAGCAAAACCAATACTCAGTTCCAGAGCTGCTGTACAGCAACTATTATTACCATGAGAGCCGTTTCGTATGACACTAAGCAGTATTGAAAGCCATGGTGTGGGATGAAAAACTCACCACTATAATTACAAGGGGGTTTGGAAATCCAGGAGAAGCCCTGGAGACTAGAGACTGTTTATTGAGGACTGCTGTACATGCTACCTAAACAGCACTGTAACTAAAGAGCAGTATTTGGAATCCTGAATACTTGTGTTGGTATGTATTTGTTGAAGAGGGGCACACCTAGATCAACTACCCCTGTTGTGACCCTCCCAGTCATCACAATAGATTCTATCATACACCAGTGAACTAGCTGGTACCCCAGCTGGATATTTCCAGGCACAAAACTGTTGAACCTATACATTACTCAAAACACCCTCTCTAATCTTGTGCTTCAAGATGTCATACCTTGAGGCATCATCAGCTTTGAGATCCAAATAAGAGTCTATGAGTCCAGAGTCTATGATCAAAGCAATCATAAAGTTTACTTTGTTTACCTTAGTTAATTAAGTACTGGGTAAATGATTAAGAATCAAACAGTCCAGTAAGACACCATGTAAGATCAGATCAAGGGAGAAAAAAAGAGAAAGGGGGAAAAAAGGTCTGATCACATGAGAGAGAAGAGACAGAAACAGATGGAACTTGGTGAGAGTCCCTTCTTCATGATCAAACAAAAAAAAAACGTGATTGGAGCTAAGAATTTGAATTTTGCTAAGAGAGCTTGCTACTCTGGAGTTTCTGAGTGAAGAATCCCTCAGTTTAAAACTGCCCCTCCTGCTTAGTTGGTGCATTGTGCATTTATTTTGTGGCATCAGGGTTAGAGAGAGAGACTTAATTGTAGGTTGTATTCTATTTAGTTTAGAAGGCAGGTAATCTTTGGCCTCTTTAGGCATTATTTAAGAGTTAAATACTTGGTACCAGCCTTGGCTTTTCTGGGTGTCTTATAAGTACGTAGATCTCTGAAATGCCTTGTCTGTAAACTTGTATGTAGAGAAACGTGTCTATTTTATGTTTTTGTTTGTGTCTAGTATAGTGTTTGTCACTGTCATTATTAATAAATATTTTTTTAACCGTGTGTCACGGGAGCCAGATCGGCCTCCCGTGAAGTGTTCAGTAAAGACTTTATGCGTGATGATTTAATCCGGAAAAGGCTGGAGACAGACATCAGGGATAGACACATGGAGGTTTATTTAGTGCGAACAGTGAGCGGTGACAATCTGTGATCCAGTGCACAGGGAATAAATCAAGGCAACCAAGTTCAAGGAACATCCAGGTGTAGTCGAGGAACAGTCCGAGAGATCCAGGATCCGAGAAGTCCATCTGGGACAAAGACAATTAAAATCCCTGGGAAGAGGAAACAAGAACAAGAACATGAATAGGATAAAATGTTGATGGGACCAGGCGCTCCGAGCCCTGGGCTCAGAGGTCAGGACGTCAGGGAGAAGGCCAATGCCCTCAGGCTAGCTCCAGGCCTGGTGGTAGACGGGCCTTCAGACGTCCATCTTTCAAAGCTGAGCCAGGAACTGGCAGAGACGCAAGGCTTTTAAACCAAAATACAAATGAGACACACCGGGAAATAATAGAACCTAATCAATAACAGAAAAAGGTAGGAGCGCACTCTAGGGGAGGGATGTGGAACGTAACAGTGTGCCTGAATTTTTATTATTTTCATCAAAGCTATGCCAGAGAACAAAGGAGTCACATGTCTCTCATTATATTAACCGTTTGGGCACTGTATACAGTATCCTTGGAGAAACCATTTACAAGTAAGGGGTTAAGATTATTTCAGTTATTGACTAAACCACTCAGTCAAATTCTTGTTATTCACCATTTTCGTAATTCTCCATTCATAACAATATTTTTCTCCCAAAAAATTGTGATTCCTACAAAATCAGTTAAAGTTAATACAAATAGGCACAAATAAACAATTCACTGAAGAGCCTATTGTGCCACAAGTACATTTCTTAACAACAGGGTAATGAGTATGTTAAGAGGGACATCAGATTGTCACGCCCTCTGGAGCCAGAGGGCAATTCTACTCCGTCCTAGTTTCTTCTGCTTTGCTGTCCTTCCAGTGTCTCTCTGTCTGGGGCTGTATATTTCCGGTTCACTCGTTCCCCTTCGCTCAGCATTGAGATTTGGATGTCCTGAAACCCGCCTAGCACCAGGTCGCCCCATGTCCACTGTGTGAGGGCATTGGTTTCTATATGACTCTGGAACTGCTGAGCCCACGCTAACCCCCATTCCGCCGCAGAGCATAGGGTCTTTTTCCGCTCTCTTGCTATTCCGCGGTTTGTCCCTTCCGACATCCATGACACAGATCTGAGGTTAGAGCAGAAAATTAAATGATAGGAAAAATTAAATGATAGGAAAAAAGACACAGTTTTATTAGTTTGAGAAAAGAATGAAAACAATGTTGTAGAACAAAGCTAATCTCTCCAAAAACATAGCAAATATTGACGGTTTTAGTTTTAACAGTTACAAAGAGCTGGCTGATGAACAAAATAGTTTACTTTACATTTGGGTAGCATTTGGAGAAATCAGGGAATTTAAAGAGAAACTCACTGCTTTCATCAAGGTTGAATTTGACACATACTCTGCATCAATCAATATTAAAACAAAAGTCAAGAAAAGTATTTGACGTGATAAAATCAGTGGACAGGTATTGAGGTCAGGTCCTGAGCATCTTAGTTCTATACTTCATTATATTTTCAAAATATCTCTGATTCATCAGAAAGTACCCCAAATTTTGAAACAGGCTACAATCATACCAGTTGCAAAACACAAATCCCCGAAGACATTATATAATTTCAGACCAGTGGCTTTGACCTCTTTAGTTGAAGTCATTTGTTTAAAGACATGTGCTCCACCAAGTAGAGCACTTATTGGATCCCATGCAATTTGCCTACTGGGCTGAAAAAGGAGTCGGAGATGCTACCCTCACATTACTGAATCTTTTATATTCACATCAAGAGGGTCCAAAGACGCATGACAGCCTTTTATTTATACATTACTCATCAGCCTTTAACACCATTCAGCCCTATGTGTTAGTGGAGAAATTACTTTCAATTTTTTTTTATCTTGTAGGCTGGGTCTTGACATTTTGACCAACACATCACAAAGAGTGAGAGTAAATGGTTTTATATTATAGCAGATTTGTTATTCCACCAGGTCTCCTTAGGGCTGTGTGCTAACACCCATCCTATACATTTTTAATACAAACAGCGGTAGAAGCCTTTAAAGGACTGATATGTCATTAAGTTTGATGACCCTGTCATTGTCTGTCTCCTCCAAGATGCAGACACTGATCACAGGCCAGTGATGGATTATTTTGTTGAATGGTGTAACAGCTCCTTTGTTTACTTAATATGTCAAAACCCCATAATATAAGCATTAGTTATAGAAAGCAACTGCCCGTTGCAAAACCAAGTCATTGATGAGCAAGACATTCAAATTGTTAGCTGTTACGATTGTTGTTGTTAGCCAGCAGCCATACCACCCTGCAACTCACAACTGGCAATCCTGGTTAGTACCTGGATGGGAGACCTCCTGGGAAAAACTAAGGTTGCTGCTGAAAGAGGTGTTAGTGGGGCCAGTGGGGGGCACTCAACCTGTGGTCTATGTGGTTACTAATGCCCCAATATAGTGTAATGGAAAGTTAGTGAAGAAAAGTGTTTTATCCTAAAAATGTCATTTACGGGCAGAGCTGTGTTGTAAAAGCAGCTGGATTCTATGAACCAAGTGTGATTGTACCCAGCGAGTCAAGGGCATGGGATGTTCTAAGAATATGTTTATCTCTGCACCAGCAAAAAAGAGATGCAAAACTTCACGTAGCTGTCTTCTCTGTCCTTCCAGGCTAAGACCTATAAGGACTGGAAAATGACTGTCTTGCCTGTCTTTGTATTACTAACCAACCATAATGAAGTAAACAAGTTAAGGTGTTGCATCAGCTAAGTGTATAAAATAAGGGGCCTTTCCCTGTTTTACTTTGGAAATCAGCTCACACCTGCTGCACAGACTAGTGGTTGCTGTTTTTCCCTATTGCGCATTATGAATGAATGCCCTACTGAATGAATGAGAACACCTTTTCTGGCTCTTCTTTGATAAAATTCCATGACAATAGTGAAGGTGACACTATAATCTAAAAAGACGCCATCCTACGGATGAGACGTAAAACCGAGGTTCTGACTCTCTGAGGTCATTAAAAATCCCAGGGCTTTTCTTGAAAAGAGTAGGGGTGTAACCCTGGCGTCCTGGCCAAATTTTCCATTGGCCCTTACATATCATGGCCTCCTAATAATCCCCATCTTGAATTGGTTTCATCACACTGTTCTCCTGCCACCTGATAGATGATGTGTGGTGAGCATCAACACTATGGCTGCCATTGCCTCATCTAGATGGATGCTGCACATTGGTGGTGGTAGAGGGGAGACCTGGGTTCGACCCAATGCACTGAGGCACAAACTAGGGTGGGAGCAGCAAGGGCACAAGCCCAGGAACCAGAAACCGTTACAATAACAAAAGGACAGACGATGAAATGTGGGCTATTTTGAAGTCACAATTGCGAGATATAAGTCGCAATTCTGAGTTTTTAAGTCGTAATTTAGTTTTTAAGTCGCAATTCTGAGATGCGAAGTCACAATTGTGAGATACCATAGCGCGTTTTCTTTACTCCCTGGTGGAAACAGGCTTCCATAGAAATTAATTGGGGGGGGGGGGAGAAGGCAGAGAGACCACTCAGGAAGTGCAAAGTGGAGAGGGGTGAAGAAAGGTGTGAAGTCAAAACCTGTATGAGAATAGAGAAGATTACACGAAAATAAGTCGGTCATTGAGAGAAGGGGGAAGGTGTGAACCTAGTTTCAGGATGAGTTTTGTTTATGTGTTCTTTATACTATGGGAGTTGAGAAACCCTTCTTTGAGAACAGATACGAAGAGATCAGTATGATCATGGCCATCTGAGGTGAAATAAGAAACTATGGGCTTGGAGAAAACGTTAACCTTCACAGCCCTAACGTTCTCTGAAGTGGTCTCCTAGTCTCCTTCCGGTTTCCCCAACAGAGAAAGCTGGGCATTTTTTGCAAGAGATACAGTAAATAAGGTTGCTGGAGGTACAAGATGTCATCTGAGTGATCCGGAATTGTCCTGAGGGTCCTTGAATGAGTGTGTTGTTAGATATGTATTTGCATGTGATGCAGCGAGTTCTGTTGCAGGGGAAGGTGCCTGGTGAAGACGATTGCTAGTGTGGTCAAGGGAGCTGTGAACAAGAAGTTTACGTAGATTGGGTGGTCGGCGGTAAGAGATGATTGGGGAATCAGAAAAAAGGGTACCGATGAAGGGATTGTCCTGTAAACTGGAGTAGTTATTAATAATGGTCCTAGTGGTAGAAAGTGTGTTAGGGTGGTAGGGAAGCACCAAAGGAATGCAGTTGTGAGACTGGGAGCTCCTGATCGAATTGATGATCAGAGGGCTGTTTTTGGCCCGGGTGAGGGCCCTTTCGATTAAATGGATAGGGTATCCTCTGTTGATGAAAAAAGAATGCTTTTTGAGTCTTGGTTCTTGAAATCCATGTCGTCACTGCAGAGTCGATGTAGCCTGAAGAACTGTGAAAAAGGGAGAGCGTTTCTGGTGTCGGTGGGGTGCATATAATAGTTACCTGTTTACCTCTATTATTGTTATCTGTTATACAGATTCACCCACTCAGAATGTGTATCATTTCTTAGTACTGCATTTGTGGTACAGTGGCACTGTATGTTGTGTGTTTCACTGTCCAAAGAATCGCTAAGTGGCACTTGTTGTGCATTAGATGTTAGTGAAATGATTGCTTCATTTAACGTTTCTCTCATACAGTGGTAGCTAAACATACAGTACAGTATTCCACCTTTCATAAACATTTTCTGCATCAAAGTCTTACTGTGGCTGTTTTTAACATGCTCATTCTAACTATATAAAGTTATACAAAGCTATAATGTTTTAATGTTTTCTAAGAATACTGTACTTGCTGTTGTTGTTGTACAAAAAGTTGTAGTACTGTTTTAATACTCTTAATATAAATTATTCATATGGAATCATGTAACTAAAGAAATCTTGGAAGCAGTAAATATCACTTGTGTTTACTTTGGAAACATTTTTACATGTTTGTTAAAACTACATTTTGCTGTCATTTGTAGTCTGTTAATGTAGCATGTTGTACCCAAGTGGCACTTTGGTACAGGGGTGAAATGACTGTCTGCCATTTTGAAGGTCCAAGGTTTGATGATTCCCAGACAAAGCAAAGCCTTTATTTTATTTTTTTTGCTCAGTCAGATATATATTATATATCTATATTCACATTTCTCATGATTTTAAATATCACAGTATGCCAAATATAAAAAAAAGATTAATAATGAAGTAAAAATGTGAATGACCCTCCAAAACTCTAGACCAGCAATCTCCAGGACAGAAATTTAATCATGTCCTTAAAAAGAAGTAATAACTGAGTTTCTACATGTGTACAGCATTTAGTTTAAAATACAAATTTTAATGACACAATGTATATTTTTAAATTATACAATTTAAAATATAAATTTTAGTTTTATCTACATTTTTGCAGCCTTTTTTCTGCTTAATAGTTGATTTAATTATATTATATCAGTTATATATTATGTATTTATATTAGTACTTTTTAAAGTTATTTGACTTCATCAGAGTTGTTAGAATAAGTTGGAATTGCGAGAGCACAACAAAGTTGCACCAATTTCAGCTTAACTTTTCTAATGCAGCACTGGAAGGAGTGTTTTTCGGCCTTGGTAGTTGCATTGAGTCCTCGCAGAAGGGCAGTGGAAAGCTGGGTGTGGGCTTTTATTTTCACTCTCTGTCTTCAATACACATTCCCAACTGTCACTGATGTCAAATTTTATAATTTCCCTGAAAGGAGGGTCAAACAGAAGTAGTAGACACATTCTTATGTGTTAACACAAACTCTTCTGTTAACACAGCCGCTTTGAAGAGCAAGGTAACCTTCTTTTCAATTAAATTTTATAATGCGGTCTGGCAGATGGATTTTAAATTCTTCATGCAAAAGTAGCTGTATAAATTTGTAAGCTACTTTCCAAGCAGTACACAACTTCTTAAAAGTACCCCTTTCTCTCATGCAAACTCAACAAAGGTTTGATTTACATATTTTTTTTATAAGTTTGAAACCGTTGACATATGCCTCAGGAACTCATTCATAGTATAATCAAAACAAAACACCCACTGGGCAAACCTTGATCTTGACATGCAGGTGTGAAATACAGTACAGTTGGGTTGATAACTTCTGTTTTAAGAGGTTTGAGATTTGTTTTAAAATTTGTATATGTTATAACTGTCAATACAATGTTGAATATAATTGTGGTTCTACTGTTTATCCATGTTTACCTAATATTGAGAGTCATACATGTGTATTGTACCAGTGATGTGGTTGTTGGGGTTACTCACAGGTTCAGTCTTAATGTTTTCACATGGACAAAATAGGCTTGTCTCTGTGTAGATGTTAGTGGTTTAACAATATATTAAATATGCATTTTCATTTATTCATGGAATAGTTTGTCTTACATATAGTTAAGTCACACTGCTAGACTTTACTGTATATACTGTAGCAATGAGGAAACAAAATCATACACAGAACTTTCTCACAACTCACAGTGGGGGTGCAATGTAACAGCACGTAATGTAGTTTTAAAATGTCAACGATGGGATTCGAATACAAGAAAAAAGACTACAATTCCCCACCTGACACATGTACAGGTATAACACATGAAGTGATATCCACAGATATGTCAAAGCAGTAGTGTACGTGTCAAAGAACTGCAGTGTATCAGTATACCATATAAATATACTGTATATACAGTTAATATTGTATGGTTTTAAAGCCACTATAGTACGATCTAAAGCAAAGTTGTTTCCTAAGTATTTTTTTCTGAAATTAGCTTTAAGACAAAATATAGATTATCTTAATGCAGACAGTAGCCTGAAAAAAGCACATCACACCCACAACAAGCTATAATAATACATTTTTTTATATCCGTTTGAATTCATGATATTACAAAAGCCACTAAGGGGCTGATTATTGAAGGGGATTTGAACGGTGGTCTGCGTGAGAGCCAACAATACTTGCACGTGCCACTTTAACCATTTAGTGTGCCAACTGGCAGTTTATGAAGTAATGCAGTCCGGCATCAGATTAGTTAAAAAAAACATGTTGAAATGTATTATGTCTGGTGCATAAAGCCGCATTATTTGTCATGCATTTGTCATGCATTTTGAATGTCTGGATCTGTAAATCCTTATTACTTTATTTATCTTTTATTAACCTGATTTAAGTTTAGACAAAATCTTATATGATTTACTAAATTTATTTATTTTTCTTCCTCATCATACACGGATGTTCTTGTGTTATGTCTCATTCTTGCCTGCAAAGCAAATGCACCTATCGGGACAAAAAAAGTAAGTAACATCTCCTGCTGTAATTTTCTGAAGGATGTGCTGGTTGACTTTTGTGATTTTAGTTACCTGTTTGTTTACTGTAAAACCCTGCACTTAATTGATATCAATCTTTTCACACAAAAACTGTATAGTTTGTTGTTACTGTTCCAAGTGTATTTCTTTTGAAACTCAAGTTGCACTTTAGCAGTTTCTTGCTAAATCCTCTTGTTGGGTTCTATTACAGTCCGTGATCCGGTGCAAAAGTCTTCACAGGATTCCTGGGTTCTCCAGATTGCTGTCCACGGGGTCTTTGTTGTAGGGCTCAGCATGGTGTTATGGGAGCCAAGTAAGCCTCCTGTTTGGTGTTAAATAAGACCTTATGCGCGACGGTCCAATCTGGAAGGAACAGGAAACGGACTCAGGGAAAAGACACACAAGGTTTAATGTGAAGGCAGTGAGGGGTTACAGTTCATGATCTGGTGTGCAGGGGAAAACAACCATAGGCATCCGAGTCCAGGCAGGTCCAGGAAACAGGACAAAGAACACGTAGACATGGAACAGGAACGGGACTGGAGTCGCCGAGTCCCAGTCTCAGTGGTCAGGATGCCGTTACGAAACCTACAGTATGCTCTCGGGACACTCCTGCACCTGCTGATAGGCGGGCTTCAGGGCATCCGTCCATCTCCAATGCTGAGCCCCGAAACACCCGAAGCTCAGGGTTTAAATAACAGAATGTAAACAAGACACACCGGGGTATAATTAAGTCCAAAGGCTAGCCAATTAGAGGGCCCTCTAGAGGAGGGATGTTGACCATAACACGTCTCTAGTTTTGGTGTGAGCAACCCTTTGGTGTCCTAAACCTGAAATGACACTGCAGCTGCTCACATATGCTGTATACAGCATATCCAGCTTCTCCAGGTATAGGTACTAATCTATTAAAGGCTACTACGTACCCACCAGTGTACCCACAGATCAGCACAAGGCAAGCATATATTATTTTAGCATGCTGCTTGCAACCATCATAAGGTTTGGCTGAACACACCAAAAAAAATATATATAATATATAATATATAAAGATATATATTAAAAATAAAATATTTCTTTTATATATTGAAAAAAATAAAAAATAAATAAAACAATCCAGTTCCCCCAAAATAGAAGGAGACAGCACTCTTAGATGAAAACAAATCACATTCCATTACATTCCAATAAAAAAACCATCATTCTAGCTTGCCTCCTTTAGTGTACCAAAGAAAGGAAGAAAACTCTGCTTTAGTACTTTGGTTGTCTCATTAGCCTCTATCTTTGCCCTGATAGTCCCAAGGGAATATGTTCCTCGGTTAACCTGGCAAGGGGAAGAAATTAGTGTCTCAGCCTCTGGCCTCCACCGGCTAAGGCTGACTGTATATCCTCTTTCTGGCCAGACCTCCAGGACTTGAATGAGGGTGGATAAACAGGCATAAACAGTTGGTCTTGAGGAAGTGACTGTATGCAGATTGCCAGGTGTCACAATGTACTGTCCCTTGTCCTTTGTCTATCCTGTCCAGGTCTTTTCTCAGCCTCCTCAAATGTCTATAGCCTCAGACTGGATGGTAATTGATGGATGCCTAGGTATCACTTAATCTGTGATTGTCATTTGCTATACTGTTAATACAAGAAAAGCAGAAAATCCTTAAAATTGAGGGAGTTGGACACAAGAAAGTAAAAAAAGCACACCAAACCCTGACATTTTGTGCATAACACAAGCAACCATAGCCCTGAAGTTGCTGATCTGCTCCCAGTTTTCCGACATTTGTTTTTATTTTTCTTCACTTGGGAAGCAGGGAAAGCTGCAGTTACCTCAATAGTACAGCAAGTGGAACTTTGAAACACGGTACATTTTGAAATCCTGTTTAGTGAAGTCTGAGGAATGGGAAAGGCTAGCATAGTTAGCCAAAAGAAAGATTAAGATATGGAAGACAGAGCAAAACTGATAAGAGAGACAATGTAACATGTCTACTGGCTGGTGTGGTGGACAGATCGGGAACGGTCTGGCCTCACACAGTGGGCGTAAAACCACAGGGGTTAAAATATGGGAAGCATGGAATTCCATAAATGGAGGAAATAAAATAGGAAGTTAATGGAGGGAAGTTTTCTGTAGTGCTCTCTCAACCTTTCAAAAAGGTTATTCTTCAATAGTCTCCTGTACGCAACATATGTCATCAGGTCAATCCTAACACATGGTTTTTACTATATTTTACCTTATGTTATTTTGCATCTTAAATGCTAACCAAGCAGTTATAATATGCATGTTTTGTATAATTTTTGTTGAGCAAAATGTAGTTTAAATTTAATTTAATCATAAAAAAACTATAGTAAAATATTGTATTAAAAATGCCAGCTTATTAATTTAATTGTGGCTTAGTAATTGAATAAACGATCTAAAGTTACTGACAAAATCTACATAATACCTGGGAAGCATTTCTATGCATTATCTATGTTATTAAAATATATAGCAGATATAGTTTCACAGTCTTTACATTTTGCAGAAGGATGTTTCCAGTGAATTTTTAGAACTGGGGGGGGGGGTAGCAGATATACAGTAGCAAATGTTACTTTTTTCTTCTCATTGTGTATTTTCCTAATGTTTAAACAATACAAACTTAAATTCTAGATTTTTGTTTATTATATGATGGGTTATGATTTTAATTTGCAGATTGATGCAGTTTTCAAAGGAATTAAGAAAAATGTTGAAAAATCTTTGAATTTGTACATTCTGTACAGCAGTGCCCAGTATTTGTCAGAAAATACCATTGCTTATTATGCTGAAAGCTGTAAACATCACAGAGATAACCTTCTATCTAACGTAGATTTTTATCCTAACTAAAATGTGCACTTTCAGAAGATGAAAGCAGCAGGTGGGGTTTAAGACACCTTGGAATCTTACAAGTACTGGTGCTAGGACACACTAGAACTTGCCTTTTATACCATTTCCTTGAACAGAAGCATAATCGGTAAGATACTCTTTTATTGCAGTTACTCTAATCCATGCAGTTTTAATGAAGTTACCTATCCATGAATGGCAGCATTGAGATTCATTGATCTAGATCAGATTTGATACTGGGTAATATGTGAAGGAATCATTAAATAAATAAAAAGCATTGAAGCCCAAAAAGGTTTTCTGTAGATAAGAAAAGTGCAGCTAAACCAATCTGAAACAAAAACCAAGTTTAATAAAAAAAACATCGGCTGAAAACAAAAAGAGGGCATTTGGAATGCATGATAGATGAAAGTAACCCTGGCTATGAGCCTAATTATATATTCTGAAAGCAATCATCACCTATTATATTTAGAAAACCCACTAATGTAAGTTACATGACGAACACAATAACAGTATTGCAATGGGACAAGATACTCAGAAGAGTCATAACATAATAGGGATTTATTGGACAGTCTAGGCTAGCGGTGATCGATCTTGGCACTTCTTGTCCATTGCAAGTCTTTGTTCCAGCTCATCGTTAATTATCAAAGTGATCTTCAGCACATGAGTTAATTAAACAATTAAGGATCAATTCAGTAATTCATTGCATTGGAAGGTTCAAAGTCCTGGAATGGAATGGAATGTATCCCTGGTGTAGGCTTAGGGAGCAGTCATGTAATCTGAACGACCGAGGCTCCGGTCAACTGCATCCAATGAAACCAAACAAACCATCAAAGAGTAATACAGTCTGAGAACCATGTAACATACAGTACAGAACACAAGATTAAATTAATGGACTGAAAAAAGTTACCTTAAACAATTATTTTCAATTCAATACAGAGAGGGGTAAAATACTAATAAAACTTAAGATTGAAAACATAGTATTGTCATGCCCCGCACTCTCCCTCGCAAACGCCATTATATTCCCAAACCCACTGTCACGACCACCAGGCAGTCAAGACCAAATCATAAGCGAGCTAATCAGCCCCAGCAGCGGGTGATTATTAACAAACGCCGCCGCACGAGTTAAACCACCTGCGCACACTCACTGTGCGGTGCGCACTGCTATTTATACCATCTTCACCTGCTTCCCGCTGCTCGGTATTGAGTCTACTCCTTGAGAGCTCTACCTGGCATTTTCCCCCGTACCTCGTTTATTCTGGATTTTGGATTACCCTTCTGCCTTTTCGACTTTGCACCTCGCCTCTCGCCTCGGACTATTTGCTACCAGAGATCTTCCTGGATCACGATTTGCCTTTCGCCTTTTGACTACGACCTTGCCTCTCGTTTTGGTTTGTTCGCCTGCCTGATCTATTACCCGTGCCTGCGTCTGCACAGGATCCTTGTATCTTCCCACCAAGGATTCCTAACACCCACTGTTTCACGCTCTCATTCCTAACTGAACCCATCACATTCTCACAGGCACCAGATTCCACAGAATCTTACTCCTGAACCAATTATCCAACCACGTTCCTCTCCCTTCAGTATTTAAAGTTCCCACACGCACCAAACCATGCTCACTATTTTTTGTCTTGAGTTTTTGTCTCATTGGATTTCCAGGTTTTTGGACTTAACTTTTCCCTTTTTCGATCTCATCTCTTGGATTTCGCCTTTAGGGTTGTCTTCTCGGTTTGTCTCGACTCTTTCTGGTTAACTGATCTCTAGCTTTGCATCTCGACCTTGCTTCTGGATTGCGATTTTGGATTGTTTCCCTCTGCATCCCGCAAAATTCATATCTACACACAGGATCCTTGGGAAAACTACCTGCCGGATCCCTGACAAGTATCTTCTTAAAAAATAATGTTTGTGGAAACAACTGCAAAACTATTTTGATGATACTTTTCATCCATGCTTCAATAAATACTATGACTTGAATTTTTGAATTGATAAACTGGATAGAATTCTTTTTGCTTAATTTGTTTCTATAGAAATTTCGCTAGTCAAAGTACATGTGTAGCACAAATGTATATAGGTTAAGGTGGTTTATGTACATATAGGGCAGTGTCTTTCAAACCTTGAAACAAAATGCCCCCTTTCACAAAACTACAGCCCCCCTTGGTGTATGGGCTAATTTTATGTAAACATTTAAAAAAGGATTTAATTTCGATTGCTATTTGTGAACATAGTCTAACATCAATTAAAAAAATATTTTAGTTTTTACTTTAAAAATAATGGAACAGAATGAAGGCAATATGATACAAATTCACATTTGAACTATATTATATTTAATTTACGAGTTGACCTCAAAGATTTTCAGTGTGAGTTCTGATGCTGCATATTTGCCACCAGTTATGAAATTGGCTCTGTGGAAGAAAGAACACAATAGAATAGGTCCCTTTTCAGGCCATAAAGGCCCATGGAGAGCACAATAGAAGACACTTTTAAAATCAAGTTTATTGAGGTGCTTATTTTAAAATAATCGACAGTGCAGAAAACCCACCATTACAAAGTTAGGTGGATAAAAATTGGGTGAGGATGCACGGAGGTTTTCATTATTAAATTACTGGATTTGGAACAAACTTTGTTTTTTAGATTATGCTAATTAAAGTTAAACTCAAAGAATTTTCTGCTTAGTAGCAAATACAAGTCAGTAGCTTTAAAAACTGAATATCAGGAGCGGCTTGATTAGAAGGCGAGTCTTAAATTTTCTATCATTTTCTGTGAAAACATTGGCTTATAGTTAGAAACGTTTGATATGAACTTCGAATTAGCTGTTTATAAAAAGCTCTCACTCCCCCATTTAGATCATTATATGCCCTTCTAGGAGACCGTACCCCAGCGGTTGAGAATCCCCGCTCTAGACTATATACAGTATGTGTTGTTCGTACACATATAGTACATAAACTGGAGACATAGTTGTTATTTAGAAATTAAGATTTACAGGGTCTTTACAGGGGTTTTCTTTAAACTTCACATGATTTAAAAAAAACATAATTAAATACTTAGCTAACAAGTGATTTTGAGTACAATTATAAAGAGTTTCAAGATGTTTACTTTTACATTTTTGCCTAGAAAGATGGATTCCATGATATGAAAGGTTACAGAGCAGTATATTTACTAATAGACTACTTTTCTCATTATCCAGTTCACTGTGACATTGAATGGATTTTACAAGGATAGAGTAAGTGAACTAAACATACTGTAAACACATTAGATCATGTTTTGCAGTTTTGATTCCAATCAGTAGAAACCTCCAACTACCAGCAAACATCTTAATGATAGACACTATGTCAGAACTGGGGATATTTAGCAAATTTTCACAGAGATATTCTAGAAATTCTTGGGTTTTCCCCTGGGAATTATTAGTATTGACTATATTGCTACTATTCAAAACCTCGTTTTACATCTAGTGGCTCTCAAAGTGACTTCTAGAAGTTTTTTTTAAACTGCAGGGTTAGGGTTACCAGAACAAATTTTATCATTTTGTGATTAGACATACACTATGAAAATTTTACAGACATGCACTTAATATACAGTACTTATATCTCCTATTCATACAGATGCTGCATTTTATTAGAATCAAACAATCTGATATTGGAATTTTATTTTCTTAATGACCATTAGTTCAACTTGCTTCTGTTTCTACAGTAGTTTCTCCATCACAGCAAGCTGTGTGGTCTAGATCAAAAAAGAATGGGTTCTGTCATCCCTGAGGCCAAGAATTTATATATCTTTACTGAGGTTGCTTTACCAAATCATTGTGTTCCCAAAGCAATTACTATGATGGTTTCCAATACACTGCACACTATTGCAATTATGAACCCCAAGGATCCTCTGAGCAGAGTGTTCATTATGTTGTGATTGATGTTCTTGAAGAGATAAAATTCTTCAGTTTCCCCGTAATTGCTGGCTAGATTCCTTCACTTTTATAAAACTGTTTGAAAAACAAATTAATACCAAAGTACCTTTAAGCACCTTTTTGTTTGATATCAGGTTTCATTTTTTATTCATTTTTAGTGTCACAATGTTTTTGGTAAGTATTTCTTTCAACTTTTGCTTAGACTGTCTTTTAAACTAAATTTTTTTGTTTAAGATTTACTGCCAATGGTTCGATTCCCTGAATGGAGATGAACGAAGACAGCAGGTCCTTCATTCATGGAGATCTATAACATAATCCAACAGAAACAGCAAAGATATCACACAACACCTCCTGTGTGGGTAGTGTGGGCTAGGGGTTGTGTAGTTCCCATAGAAAACATGCATGATGACAAAGCAGAATGTAAAAATACAATTAAGAAGTTCTGGTTTACTGATGGGTATTTTCTCAATTAACCACCAAAACCATCTCTGGATTCCTTCCCCAGGGGAGAAATACAAAATAATAAATATTTTTTAATAAAAAATCAACCTGTGGTGTATACTGTGATACCTCAACGGTATCGCATCTGACCCCAGATCAGAAGGTTGCGTGTTCAAATCGCTAATAGCTTTTGGGGGAGAGCGGTGGTACTGTGGCTAAGGCTCTGTTCCTGTGGCTGGAAGGTTGCTGGTTTAAATCCCAGGATTCCACTATGTTGGGCCCCTGAGCAAGGCCCTTAACCCCAGCTGTTCCAGGGGTACCGTATAAATCATTGACCCTTTGCTCTGACCCCAAGCTTGTCTGTGTGTCTCATGGAGAGCAAGCTGGGGTATGTGAAAAGACAAATTCCTAATACAAGAAATTATATATGGCTAACAACGTGTTCTTATCTTATTGTAGTACCACTTTCCTCACAAGTTCTTTGTCTTTGCCCTGGATACACAAACTATCTTACACAAAAAAACAAAGTTCAACAAGTTGTATAGTAAAACACCACCTTCTTGCACTTTGCTCTTGCTGTTTGCCCTCCTTACACTAACACAGTGGTTCTCAAACTTTTTGGACCAAGTACCACCCCTAATCCAAACAAAGCATCCAAGTACCACCTACAAGTCATCCTCTCATAGGAACCCCAGAAATTCTCAATGACCAACATGAGTGTGCGCGCACACACACTCACACACACATATAATAAATATTATAATAATAAACTTTGATGTAGCGCCTTTAAATGTGGCTTCTCAAAGTGTTTTACAGAAAAAAAACAGTAACAACAACAAATAAAAATAATAAAAAGCACCATTTCAGTGAGGGGGGTGAGCCTGTTTAGTCGAGCAAAGCACATGTGAATTCATTTTTCTAGCCTTGATACAATTCACAACAGAGTCTAACAGATTTTAAATCGTCAGGCATTTTCTTGATGCAAAGCTCTCACGGTGAATGTTGCAATGCGTCCATTGATTTCTGGAGCAACCTCTTTAATTCGTGCAACTACACCGCTATGTCAGCTTGTCATCGCTCTAGCACCATCTGTACAAACTCCGACACATTTTATCCAGTCGATGCCATTCTCTTCGATAAATTAATTCAGAAGCTGAAATATGTGCTCTCCTGTAGTTCCTATTGGTAGCGGCTAACATAACAGAAAGTCCTCATGGGACGTACCCTCAAACTCGTATCTAACGTAAACGAGTGAATTGGCCAAATTGACTACAGACTCAGCTAATTGCAGTGAAAAACATCTGCTCATAACGCGCTCTATCAGCGTACTTTTGATATCATTTAAACAATTCTATGAATGACCGTGTCTTTCGGGGGGCAGCAGGTCAAGCTGTTTAGCAGCTTTTTCTCCACACATAATACGTGTCAGCTCTTTTGCCAACGGAAAATAAGGTTCTTCAAAAATAGTGTGGAGCTTACCTGCTTTAGCAATCCGCAAGCTTGCATTTTTCCCCGTTTCCGATTTTATTTCCGTAAATCGCTCTGTGTATTTTTCTCAAATTAACTTAGAACAGTTCTTAAATATTTTTCTGTTATCTATCACGCTTTCCTGTGCTCACAAGATTACAAGCGTTAGTAGCACGTATTTCTATGCATTCCTGTGTTTACAACATTGGCATTGTTCCAAAATCACGCACATTCTCCTACCTCCCTATTTGCTGGAGATAAGTTTTTTTTTTAATACAATTGGTCACTTCGTCCGTAGCACGCATTCCTATAGAGTGGTATAGGATTACAGAGTATCTCTTGTGTCAACTGAAGTATTAGCGCGCACTGTATCGCAGTACGTAGGCTGCATATTCGACACGTATTAAAATAGAAAATATGAAAACCGTCCCGATTTTTCAGTGCACACAACAAAGTTCTATGGATCATATGGCGTACCAGCTGGCGGTACCACAGTTTGAGAACCACTGCACTAACACATCCAACTCATATCTCCTGCACCCATGCGTACTTCCCAACCTGTTACTGTATATTTGATTAGGACATACCATAACCAAGAAAAAAAATCCAAAAACAACACAGTACAACACAAATACAAATAAAATTGTAGTCCGAACTATTTGGACACACAGACACTTGTATACAAAACTACAGGCAATAGAAAGTGTAGTGTATTCAGTTAATTTCTGGATATTTAGAATATATTCCTGTCTCTCAGCTCATTAGGAATGGAATGATCCTCTGGGTGGCTTACAGACATATACCTAGCCTTCTACATCTTTGCAGTGCCTTCTTAGGGTGCTCCCTCGCTTGCAAACAGGAACTGGGATTTTTCTTCATGCAGAGTGGTTTAAAAAGGTAAGGTAAATCAGTTGAAATATATTTACAGGTTATTCCAGTATTTACCTGAAAATAACACACCACACTTCTGGAGAGACTATGAAGCCTAAGAAATGACAAATCATTGTGAAAAAGAACAAGTTAAAGCTCTAGTTGCTCTTCTTGTTCTTTGGAGAACACTAGAATATGAGTTCTGGCTGTTCAACATTCATCATCCAAATATTCTCATTCTTCACTTTTTGTGGTGGAAAAGGACACAAGTGGATGTGGGAGTAGTGAGACTGTGTGTCTGGAAATGAACTGTATTGTTGACTGAAAGAAAGGAAATGAACAGATTCTACGGTAAACACTCTGAGTCATAAAACAGCTTGCAATTGTAGAAATCAGGTCAACACCGAGGAACAGGGCCCCAGAAAGACTTCTCCCATTGCAGATGAAGGGCTGGGGCTCCAGAGACCTGCCATGCACCGTGGCCTTGCATGACAATTCAAGTGCAGGTTCTGGCCAGATAACTTGCTCTGCTAAGGACAGAAGAAGGTGGCCTAGAGCCCCCTTTAGCTGGGGATATGCCCAGGAGACTGCATACCATGCGACTACAGGGAAACACATCAGGTTAGGTTAAAAAAAAACCTGGTGGAAAATGAGGTGTGAGAAGGTGTGAGGCATAATTTGGAAGGTGACTGTGTGACCTTGCACACCACATAGCCTCAATGCCTGGGAAGTAGTTTCCCCAGAGGCTGTCTGGTGAAATTGTGAGGCCCCAGGTCAAGGTAGAGGTCCAATGGAGATGACAGTGAGCACTACCGCCAGTACATGAGCCAATCCCTGATGGATATGGACTGGGTTCACACAAACTTTATCCATGCTGGCCAAGGGACTGCACATGGCAGCAACATGTCAACCACATGGCAACTCAGAGAACAGTATGGGCACTCCAGGACTGGTCAGTCATCTGCTTAGTGTAGAGTGAGCAACAGGGGCCATTTTATTGTAGAAGGCATAATATGTTAGGCTGTAGGAAGCACTGTATGTAGCAATGCAATAAGACTGGGCTCAGACACATCAATCAAGTACGGATAGAAGAATTACTAGGGGTGAGAGATGTACTCACACACTAGACTTGTGCAGCATTGTATTGTTATTGGGAGTGAATCTTGTATTCTACATTTCATAAAGGTTTATGAAAGTCAACACCTCTGCACGAGCTGTAAGAGTTTCTGAGGTCTTTATTTTCTAATTCTCACCACGTCTAGGGCAAGAGATGCACTGCTACCCTTAGTGACCTTACACATCCACTAGAAAACTAAATACTTCAGCAGTAAAAGACCAGTTATGTCAAAAGTAAAGCACTAAGAAATAACTGTTTTTTATAGTATGGCCCAGAAAATGACAGTTGTTGGAGGTGGATCACAAACACCTTTGAGGAGCCGTGCCCACTGACTGGAGAATTTCAAATGCGGCTGTCAAACAGCAGGCTACAAGACAGAGCAGCTCTATTGGACTTAAAACTATTACATGTGAATTTATGAACAATAATAAAAATTACAAGTACACTCTCTCCCAAGTTTACTTATGACTTGTCATACATCATTTTGACTTTACGTACAGTAAATCATCCCATACAGTAGGTCCCGTTATTAAATATTCGAGTTACAGAACATTTATGTTAGATACATAAAGACCAAGTGGTGCAGTGAGTTCCTTCCACAGATGAATAGTGTGGTGTACTATAAGTGTAAGTGCAATGCAGTCACCACTAGCATCCACCAGAGTAGATGGTTTTACAATCTTTATTTGTTCTTCTGCTCATGAGGCATCTTCTCTGTATCATCTCACATGTTATTATACATTTCTAAGCGCATGCTATATTTTGCGTTTCAGTATTCTAATTATAGGGATTAAACAATATTATAACATTTATTATAGAGCTTTAAACTAAAGTTTAATAATAGAAGTTTAAAAATATAATAATATAAATACATGCTTTTGTTTATACATACTATATTCACAATACAGGATGTGTTCTTGCAACAATTATGAAAGGGTCTCTTCTGACTTAAAATATGGATTACATAAAAACGTGTGGCAATGGAACCTTTATGTAAGTTGGGGGGTAGGTCTATATAATATGGTATAGCAAAATTTCCAAAATACTTTTTAAAATAAATTAGTGAAAATATGTTGTAAAATTTATTTGTATGGTATTTCATGGCAACAGAGTGGTCTGACTGTTAGGTAATTTGTTTCACAGCTGTGGGGTCAGGATTTGAATCCTGCCTGGGGTGCTCTCTCAGGTTTGCATGTTTTTTCTGTGTCAACATTGTTCAATCTCCCAAAGACATTCTGGCTCAGTTAATGAGTATCTCTAAATTGTACCTGTATGCAGGTGTGTGAAGTGCATCCCATCTACGGTGCAATCCTGCTTTTAGCCCGGTGCTTCAGAAATAGACTCTGGTTTGGCATGACGCTAAACAGAACTGAGCATCTTTCTGAGAAATCAAATCAAAAAATATTTATCAAATGCACAACAATAAAGCGTGCAACAGTAGTTGCTGGCAATGAAATGTCTTTTCCGCAAGCTTACAAAAATCACAGAAATCACAAGAATCACAAAAACACAAAAAATCACAAAATTGAGGTTATGAAAATAAGGTTACATAATAATAGATGTAATAGAAACAGAATAAAACTCAATATGAGTACAGCTGCTATGTGTCCATGGTGTATGCAATATATACAAGTAGTGCGGTTATTCCGAATACAGTGGAAACTGTGTGTCCATGTAGCCATTACAGGTGATTTGCTAAAGGAGCTGCAGGTTGGCTATTTAGCAGTCTTATTGCCTGGAGGTAGAAGCTGTTCTGTAGTCTGTTGGACTTGGACCGAATGCTTTGGTACCATTTACCAGACGGTAGGAGGGAAAACAGTTTGTGACTGGGATGACTGGGGTCCTTGAGAATGGACCTGGCCTTCTTCAGACATCTAGCTGAGTAGATATCCTGGATGTTTGGTGGCTCACAGCTGGTAATGAGCTGTGCTGACTTCACCACCCTCTGCAGTACTTTGCGATCCCAGGCGGAGCAGTTCCCATACCAGGCAGTGATGCAACCAGTCAGGATGCTCTCAATAGTGCACCTGTAGAAGTTGGCCTGGATATGTGATGGCATGCCAAACCTCTTTAGCCTATGGAGAAAGAATAGGCGCTGCCGTGCTGTTTTGACCACGGTGTTGGTGTGGTGGGTCCAGGTTAAATCCTCTGAGATGTTAACTCCCAGGAACTTAAAACTGCTGACCCTCTCCACTGCAGTCTCACTGATGTAGATAGGTGTGTGATCTCCTCCCTGGTGTTTTCTATAGTCCACATCTCCTTAGTCTTACTGATGTTCAGAGAGAGGTTGTTCTCCTGGCACCATGCTGCCAGGGTTTCAACCTCCTCCCTGTACGCAGACTCTTCACCATCTGTGATCAGGCCGACTGTTGTATCGTCCGCAAACTTAATGATGGAGTTTGAGTTATGCCTGGCGACACAATCATGAGTAAATAAGGAGTAGAGGACAGGGCTAAGCACACAGCCTTGGGGGGCTCCACTGTTCAGAGTCAGGGTAGAGGATATGTTGGTGCCCACCCTCACCACCTGTGGAAGTTCTGTCAAGAAGTCCAGGATCCAATTACAGAGAGAAGTGTTCAGTCCCAGGTCCTGGAGCTTGATGACAAGCTTTGAGGGCACTGTGGTATTGAATGCTGAGCTGTAATCAATAAACAGCATTCTCACATATGTTCCTTTCTTATCCAGTTGTGAGGGGGCAGTATGGAGGGCAGTGGCAATAGCATCTTCTGTTGACCTGTTCTGGCGATACACGAATTTCAGTGGGTCTAGGGTGTCAGGCAGTGAGGAGGTGATGTATGCTTTGACCAGCTGCTCGAAGCACTTTGTGATAACTGATGTAATTGCAACAGGGTGGTAGTCATTTAGGCAGCTGACTCTGGGTTTCTTAGGAACGGGGACAATGGTGGTTTTCTTAAAGCAGGAAGGAATTATAGACTGAGCTAGAGAGAGATTGAATATGTCCGAGAAGACATCTGCCAGCTGGTCTGCACATGCCTTCAGAAAGCGGCCAGGGATGGCATCAGGGCCAGGAGCCTTGCGTGGATTGGTCTTTTTAAAGACTTTACACACATCCGCTCTGGATATGATCAGTGGGTTTCCGTCTTGGATTTCTGGAATCTTCCTGACTGGATCTGCGTTACTGACCTCAAACCGAGCATAGAATTAATTTAACTCATCAGGAAGAGAGGCAGACTGTTGTGCGACATAGCTGGGTTGCGCTTTGTAGTCTGTAATGGTGCATGATAATATGACTCTAATTTTACTCTGTAGTTGTATTTAGCTATTTTGATAGCTTTCCTGAGGTTGTATCTGGATTTTTTGTATTTATCCATATCGCCAGAATTAAAACCAGCTGTCCTAGCTTTCAGTTTGGCGCGTAACTCGCCATTTACCCGCGGTTTCTGATTGGGATATGTGCGAACAGTAATCCTGGGAACCATGTCTTCAATGCATTTACTGATGTAGCCACTAACATAGTCCATATACAGATCAATATTATTTTCGGCAGCTTCGTGGAAGATCTGCTAGTCAGTGGTAGCAAAACAGTGATTTAGTATAAAATCTGATTCATACAACCAACATTGAATGGTTCTTAACGCTGGCCTCTCCTGTTTAAGCTTCTGCTTGTAAATGGGAAGTAGCAGAATGGAGGCGTAATCGGATTTGCCGAAAGGAGATCGGGGGAGGGCTTTGTAACCATCCTGGCAGTGAGTGTAAACATTGTCCAACGTGTTTGTTCCGTGCGTCGGGCAGTCAATGTGTTGATGTAGATTAGGCATTGTTTTCTTCAAGGTCGCACTGTTGAAATCACCCGCTATGATGAATGCTCCCTCAGGATGTGTATTCTCGTGTCTGTTTAGGTGAGAGTGTAGTTCATCCAGGGCCTTTGTAAAATTTGCCTGCGGCGGAATATATACCACTGTGAGAACTACCGATGTGAACTTCCTCGGGAGATAGAAAGGGCGACATTTTATTGTCAAATGTTCAAGATGTGTAGAGCATGATGTTGAAATAATCTCCACGTCTGTGCACCAGGAATCGTTTACCATGAAGCATACCCCACCGCCTTTGCTCTTACCCGAATCCGTCGTTCTGTCCTGACAGTGAATAGAAAATCCTCCCGGGAGAATAGCAGAGTCCGGAACAGATGGGTCAAGCCAGGTTTCAGTGAACGCCAGCACGTTGCAGTTCTTGATGTCCCGTTGGAAAGCAAGCCTTCCTCTCAGTTCATCCAGTTTATTGGCCAGTGACTGAACATTAGCAAGAAGTATACGCGGGAGCGGGGCATGATTGCTGCACTGCCTCAATCTTACCAGAACGCCTGCCCGTTTACCCTTCTTCCTCTTCCTGGATGGAAGACGTTCATTTTGATTTGGAAGTTACAAAAATAAAATTTAGGCTGGGGATCATAGAATGAGAAGCAAAAAGTAATATCAAATCTTCAGAAGAGAGAATTAATTCTAAAACTAGACCTTTTCAGCTTTGTGGCAGTACATCTGCATCCCAAACTCTATTAGCTTATTATTCCTTAAGTGTCCTTCATTTTCACCCATCTCTTCTTACTCAGCTTTAAAAGCTTTACTTTTATTAAATTTAAATTTCTGAACTTTGAGCTTTGTCCTGGATCATATAATTTACTTTGAACTGTGTCATTAAGGGGGATTAATATACAGTATAAAGGGAATTGTTTCTTTGGAAACACCTCTGCATAGCTGGTCTACCTTTTTCTAAACGTATTTATCAACCACTGCCTGCCCAGTTATCAGGCAGTACTGATCTGTCAGCACTGTATACTGTTTGCCTTTGATATGCTCTATATCCTAAAGCAAAGTAATAAAATAATAATCATATTTTCTACAGAGATTGCCATCTAGACATATACTTTATCGGTTGCTTACTTTTCTTTTATCTTCAGTCTCCACAGACTACAGATACAAACATTTTTTATGTTTACTTTGAGCTATCATTCAGCACAGTTAAAGCAGGCTAACAGTCCTAGATATAACACAGAAATTACCTCTGTTGGTGATTTTTCAGTCAGTGTTTAAGTGGAGATTGTGAAGATGCAGTATCAGTAGTGAAGGTCATTTTGTTTTGTTTTTTTAATTTAAGCAGAACTCTAAGGGTACTGAACTTTAGTCAGTTCCTTGGTTACTATATTCCTATCAATTTAAGACAAAACTCTCACCTACTTGAATTACAAAATGTTTCCCAATTGCACATTAGAATATAATATATATATATATAATATAGACACTGTATATACATTTCATATAGAATTAATCAGTATAGAATTATCAGTTCTCCACAAAATTGTCATGCAGGGGTAATGGTTTGTGACTACTGTATGGATAAAAGTGAAAATGCCAAAGATTACTGAAAATTACAGATTACAAAACTAGGAATTCAGCCAATAACTACAGAAAAACAATAGGAAACATAAAAATGCTAAAATGACACTCTTTATTTTCTTAGTGTCCTATGACATGCAGACTGAAATGACCTAAGTACCTGAACATTATATTGTATCAAAAAACAAACATTGTACATCACTGAATGCTTATAAGAAAAGATCTGCAGTTGGTTTGATACCATAATTGGTAGATTACTATATTTGCTGGAAAACTGGTATAACTATCTCATTTTGACCGTTACTCTCACTGACTGTCACGAACAGTTCTTTCCGGGCCATATGCAGACGACACGATCCGGATTTTTGAGGAAACACTGGGGAAAAAGTCATGCAGGAGAGGGTATGGAGACAGGGGGCATGTCCAAGGAGTGCAGGTGTCCAGGGGAAGTGAGTCCGGGGTGAACAATCCATATAGCAAATCCAAACGGGTAATCAAAAACAGAGGCAAAAGTCCATGGCCAGGTGATCCATCCGGGGGGAATAAGGAACAGGAACCGGGTCGGAACCGGAGGGGGGATCAGGAACAGAAAGTTAAAATCATAACGGAGCCAGACGCTGCAGGACCTGGGCTCTCACGAAACGGGATTCAATGAGTAACCTCGAGTACAATTATGTCTGGCTTTTAAGGTGGAACTAAAGAGGGGATGGAATAAGGAACACGTGTGGGGAATGAGGTAGAACAAGGAAGGGCTGGAGCGCCCTTAAGAGGAGGAGTAGTGATCGTGACACTCACTCAATGTTACAAATGGAGATATGAAAATATATCAGTATTCCATGAATTAATAAAATGAATTATATAAGAATAAAAAAAACAATGTGCTATGAAAGAAAATAATAAAGATTAATAATTTAAAGGCCAAGAATATGAAACCTTCAGTATCACAGCTTCATAACTGATTAATTATCAGACCAAAACAAGACAATTGTTTATTAACAAAAAATAACTACACAACTGTGATGCTACAGAGAGATCTGTACTATACAATCAGTGGGTATCAGAGTTCTACTTTCTATTAGTTCTACTATTTTAGGCCAAGAGAATTGCAGAATTATGTCCCTATAATCTAAAAGCACAAAAACAAACACCTTAACAGATTTATGACTAAACCATGTAGGAGGACATTTAGATACTGTTACAGAAGTCATAGGCCAAGCAAAAGATAAAAACATAGACCAAGCAAAAGAAAACATAGTTGTCTGTTAACCAAAAAATTAACTTTCAAAATTCAAAAATTCAAAAGCAAAAGGCAATCATTCAGCAAATATAACAAAACTGTAGTTAGTATAGTAGCCAATGCATTTTCCACAAGTAGTTTCAAATAACAGGCCCCCAGTTACCCTGGATGTGTAACAACACACAGAAACTCCACAAGTACCAAATCTAGATACTTAGACTATACCAAATTATACCAAGTGTCAGGTTAAATATCCTAAGTTGTAATGGTAAACCTCCATTTAACCAGAGATGAATCAGCGTCTGTAAGCTGAAAAAGTGACATAACACTATGGATTAATAATAGATAAGACAATACATAGATTAAATTGACTAAACTTATTTGTAATATTAATAAATACAATCTAAATACACAGATATATCAAGACAAAGATAGCAGGAAAGTAAAAAAAAATGATCTGAAAGTTTATGAGACTCAAGTGATGAGGGTGTGAAACAGCTCTTCGTCACAAGGCCAAAGAGAGAGAATTTGTGTCCTAGCAAAAATAGATTCTACCCAGGAATCTTCTGTTGAGTATTTCAGAAAGTGAGATTTCTCAGTTTGCTGGATACCTTTTGTGAATATGTTGACAGAAGTCTGGCCTTTTAGTTTCATAAAGCAAGATCGAATTGTTTCTGTTGAAGTGACTATAGCAACACATCCCTTATTCCAGGGTTTCCCAACTTGGGGGTCCCCCCACCCACTAGGGGTTGCCAAATACAAGGGGGTTTATTGGGTTTTTATGGATTTGAAGTAATAAAATAAAATATTTAAAAAATATATTTTATTGAAGTAATCCACACAGTTTATATGTACATTCATATTCTACAAACAGTTTGGATGAAATAGTAGCCCTAGTTTTTTTTAATTTACCTAAATTTACCTTTGATCTATGTTGTAATCACAACACACCTCACATTTTGGACAAAATCTACAACTTATCTACAACAAATCACTGTGTGATTACTAAAGAATCACTGCGACTGTGCAAATTAAAGCACTAAAGAAATGTGCTGCAAGGTGACTTGGATTTTAAAGCTTTCTTCATTCTGTGTAAAAATGTCACCAGAATGTGTAATATGTGGAGAAAAATTGGTAAACGAGAGCTTCAAACATCGCAAATTGCAAAGACACCAGGAACGAACACACCTGTAGACTGATTAAAACAATAGCAAATAGTGGGCATAAGAAATCCTTTTTCAAGAGCTTGCGGCAATGCATACAATGCAAGTAAGGCTTCTTTCAAGGGCTCAATTTAAATCTAATAACTGAAAAAATTATGGAATTCAATTGCCACTTAAAAGAAAAGGCCCCTCATTGTCAATTAATTCATTGCATAATACACAGACACACACTGGCCAGCAAAATTTTATATGTAAAATTGAATGATGCACTTTCCACAGTTATTAAGATACAGTAAACTGCTAAAAGGTTGCCCCACCAACAAGCACCTTTTTGCTGAGTTATGTGAAGATGAGCAGCATCAGACACTGCTTTTGCACTCAGAAGTACGTTGGCTATCATGTGGGCCAGTGTTGGCATGTTTTGTTGACCTGCAGGCATTTTTGGAAATACACAACCCCTTTTTAGCAGAGCACGTTACAGGCATTTTTTTAATCAAAACTGGAGAAAAGGGAATTTTAACTATTTCCCTTGCTTTCAAAACACTAACAAGGCATATCTGCTGCTTTAATTGGTGAGTTTGTCAGTCACATGAGGGCACTTCAACAGGAACTTAAATTACAATTCTCAGATATCAATGAGTTTTAAGAGATATTTGGGTTTCCAGGGATGCATGCACGCACCGACACTGCATCCCACAACAAAGATCATTCTGCCAACTACAATGACATACTTGGCAGAGACTACATTTAGTACACTTGTGTCCATCAAAACAAAGCAACAGACTTGATATTCATAGCAATTTCCAACTCGCAGTCATGAATCTGACACCAAATATTCCATCATTATCAAAGAATATTCAAAGTCAAGGATCCAATTAAACGTTGGTCTTGTCAGTGGGACTGATGTTATATAACTTAAATGTTGCTTTGTATTTAATTTAAACAAAAAACCTACTAAACATTACTGTTATTGTGAGAGGTAGACTTAAAAAGTTATCGCTAGCATTATGGGTTGGTATTTGGGTGGGGAGATGCATTTTTACAGGGAGTAGAGGGTCGCTTGTTTTGGAGTGTGTGTTGTGTGGACGGGTCATTACCTTAAAAAGGTTGGGAAACTCTGCCCTATTCCTAACTGACTCTGTGTAGGTTAGTTCAAACTTGCCTGACTGGACAACTGAAACTGGAGTTTGCCATTGTGCAAGTCAGTTATTGGGTCAATCCAGTACTAACTTGAGAAAATCCCAAAGTGGTTAAACTAGCTTCATGAAATATCCCCCTGGTCATTTTTGAATGTTTATTTTTTAATATGGTCATCTTAATGATTTACTGTTAAGTTGATTAACCTGAGTAAATTATTAGCACTTCTTTTGCTCTTCTGTATCATCACCTGTGTTTACTGTTACACAGCGGCTAGCTGAAGCTGACGGTCATAGCTGCTGAAAGGCAGGGATCCATCTGCAGGATTCTGTGATTTTTTGTGGCTGGCAGAGAAAACCAAGTGGATGGTAATGGAAGGTTAATAATAATAATAATAATAATAATAATAATAATAATTACTTATATAGCACTTTTCTGGATAGTCCACTCAAAGGACTCTCCTCCACAACCACCAATGTACAGCATCCACCTGGATGATGAAACAGCAGCCATAGTGCGCCAGAATGCTCACCACACATCAGCTATTAGTGAGGAGGAGAACAGAGTAATGAAAGTAATTCATAGATGGGGATTATATTAGGAGGCCATGATTGATAAGGGCCAATGAGATATTTGGCCAGGATGAAAGGGTTACACCCCTGCTCTTTTCAAGAAATACCCTGGGATTTTTAATGACCACAGTCAGGACCTCGGTTTTACTTCTCATCCGAAGGACGGTGCCTTTTTACAGTATAGTGTCCCTGTCACTATACTGGGGCATTAGGACCCACAAAGACCGCAGGGCAAGAGCCCCCTGCTGGCCCCACTAACACCCCTTCCAACAGCACCTTAGTTTTTTCCCAGGAGGTCTCTCATCCAGGAACTGACCAGGCTCACACCTGCTTAGCTTCAGTGGGCTGTGAGGTGTGAGTTGCAGGGTGATATGGCTGCTGGCAATATGGTTGTTTGAGACAGCTGAGGGAGGGAAAAGGGGAAGTGGAGAGAAATGGCAGACTTGGATCTGGATGTGTGGAAGGTGTTTGCAACCTGAAGACAGAGAAGTAGTGGAAGGAGACACCACCGCAGTGGTGCAGGATTTGGTGCTCCTGGGATACGTTAGAGTACAGGTGGATTGGTTCCAGGTCAGGAGCTTCACAATTTTATCTTTCTGGTTTTGGGCTGATACTTCTCGCAAGGATGGTCCTGGACTTGCATTACCTGGAAGTACCTCAATGTCAGAGCATCATCCCTGGGTTGGTTCAGGATTTATAAAGGGATGTTAAATCCAGGGATCAATTAAATGATTGATGAAAAAATGAGATATGGATGTATCAAGTGAGTGAGATTCTGAGATTCCTGGGATGAAAATGATCTTTTATCTGAAAGTGTCCCAAGGCAACTGAGGGCTGTGAGCTACTGCTCCCCGAGGCTTGACACTTACTAGTTTAATGACAGTGACGCAAATACAGCTAAATAAAATTTGTTGTTTCAAACCTTCTGAGTACGGCAATCAAGCTGGGAAACTGGGACATGCATACATTTCTAAACTTAATGAATCTCAGCTGTCCCCTAAAATTACAACAATACTTTTGGTTTCACCTTCTTTTATGTTTGAGCTGGTGAGTCAGTCATTTCATACTTAATTACCTTTATTAGAAGTGTTAGAATTACCTGTTACAGAACTGCAGATGCCCTTACACAATAAATTTGCAAATAGAGCTCACCTACTTTATATATAATTTTGGTAGACACTAATAGCTTAAGTGAAATGTGATTTTCACACTGATTGAATTATAAAATGTGTCATACAGAAAGAGAAGACTATTCTGAAAGGTTTATGATTTTTAGTTAGAGACACTTTTGCTTATACAATTCACTAAAGACTGGATCTTTTCAGTTACATTGGTGTTGAAGTGGAGTTTCACATGAAAAAGTCCATGAGTTATGCTACTTAACATGCAGTATAGAATTTCTGAAACAAATTCAGTAATTCAAAACTGATTTCTGAGGGCTTTAAATGTTGTATATTTATAAAATATTTCAAGTAAGTAGTGTGAAAATGATATACTTCATTACTGAGATGTTCTTTTGCATGTAGTGAATTGCTCACATGGGTGGTTATTTCTTAGACTGTGTCATTAATTTTACATTTGCATTAGCTACACAAATTGTGCAAAATGTCTTCCAGCATTATTTATTACAAATGAACATTTCTGAATGAATATTGAAAAAGAACAAACGTCACTTAACTTCCCAACCCTGGTTCTGGGGGACCACTGTACCCAACAGATTTCTAACTGAGCTGTCATCACTGGTGTCAGTTCATGATCTCAACTGATCTGCTTGCTTTTATAGACTTTTTCTTCACCCGTTTCTGCATTTTTGGCTTCAGAAACACCCCTCTTTACAACTTCAACTAGCTTATTAAGAGTTTGCTTCTTTATTTTTGTCTAAATAACTATTTAGCAGGTGTTTCGTTTATGATGAAGAGACACAGGAGAATGACAATGTATCAAACACTTCCTCAGAAGGGGAAGCTTTGAAACATGGCTAATAAAAACATCAAATCCCCTTTGACTTTTTAAAAGTGAAAGTGAATTAAAGATGCCCCAGTAAATAAACTGACATCAATTAGCCTGTGATTAGGAACTTCTAGTTAAGACAGTTTTTTCTCACATAAAAGAAACAATTCTATAGAGTTGTGGACAACTACATAAAGAGCTATATTTTAAAATATTTGAGTTTGAAAGTATGAAGGGAAATGCATGACAGAAGAAATCCTTATGAACACATTTTATAATTTTAACTTGTTTTAGTCCAACTTTAAGAATAAAATAAGAATATAAACTGGAAACACAAAAGTATTCTGTCCTCTTTACTACAGTTTTAAATGCATAGCTTTAACACTGCTTTTTAGCTATAGGATTATGTGTGCCTATTCATACAGTATGTACAAATCACCATCATGATGTGATTGCGTCAACAGAATGAAAATTATGTTTACATCAACCACAGTCTAACTCAGAGAGACATCATTTTTTCTAAATGACCTTTCTACTTATATTTCTAATAATATAAGCTGTACATAAAGCCACTTAACATTATTGGTAAAATGTGGAGCCACTGTAATTAAGGTATACACAGACACAACATACTTAACGCTTTGATTGGCCTTGGAAAAACTAATTAGAAAGCAAACAAATACCCAACTCCAAAAAAAGAAACAAGCATGACGCATAAGCTGAATGAATTATATCACAGAAGGAGTGAAATTAATGCAGTGTCAAGGTGACTTGAACGGAGTCACAAAACTACAAGAGCAGACATTCAAAGCAGAACAGATGGTGGGCAGCAGCCAGCAGCACTATTATTATCTCCTGAGAGAAAGTTTTGATGTCATTGCCTTCACCCTGTTAGTAGTCTAGTGTGGCAGATATTGACAATAAGGACAACAGAAAGCCGTTGGCTCTGGCTTCAGGATGTAAAGAAAAACAAAGCAACAAAAAATAACCAACAGCTTGCGGTGCTTCAAAGCCTGTCAATATCAACTGAAGGAGAATACGAAACACAAAACAAGACACAAGACACTCTTTCACTTCTGGAAGAGTTTCTGCTGCAGATCTTCCATTGAATGGGACCACCATTGATAACTGGAAGCTACAGAACTAAATTTGTGTGGAACAACATTGACAATTTTGTAACATAACACTGATTTAATTTAGCCTGTATCTTTCTGCAAAACATGCATCTGTTCTTACATTGATATAGTCACATGCTTGTCCCATAAACATGATCCCTGGAGCAGATCATTTTGTAGTGTTAATGCTACAGCTGTGTGCAGCATATGCATTTCCAGTCCATGGAGACAAATGCTATGTACAGGAATAGCAGCTGCTCAAACAGCCAAAGGCTGTCCCATGAGCCCCCGTTAACAAATGATAGTACAAGTAACATTTTGCTCAACAACAACTTGTTTTGGTCACTTTCAAGAGCTTGCTAGTTTGTTGTAGAAAACCTGTACAAGTGCAATGCCTGTACGTATCCCAGTAGTGGTCAATGTGTACTGTATACTTATTTTTTGTTAATCAACTTGATCAGGTTAAGAAATTAACTACTGTACTATCAAACTTGCAAGTTGGTTTTTGCTTTTTCCAAAGGACAATTTATCCTGCATTCCTTTTTTTACCTGACTGAAAATAGTCAATTAAATAATCTTTCTTCAGCTATTTACATATACAATACTGTATTTGTAACATCATAAACAGAAAAAATTGATTTGCTCATGTCACACAAAATGTGATGGAATGTTATGATTCAGAGAGCAAATAACATTGCAATCACAAAATAGTCATCTTTTCATCTTAAAATATGTTAAATTTGATAATTTAGTATGTTTTACTAATTAGCGATTAAACATTTTTTTCAAAAGCTTAAGATGACTAAAAATGAACTCTTTAATATTAATTGAAAGAGTAATGTTTTTTCTTTTATTTTCCTGAAAAAAAGGACTGCTTATTTGAGTACTATAACATTGTTGACATTAAATGACATTAATATTTGCTTTTACAATTTTGAGCAATTATTTCTGTCTCCGTGTAACAAAGACAATTGTACACAAGCGGTGATATTTTTGTTAGATGGGCTTTGTTTGAAGACAGCTCATTTGGGAACCAAAGAATTATCCAATAGAGTGTTCTTATACACACAATAATTTTACCAATTTAATTCAACTAAAATATTTTGTTTGAATGGCTGTTTATAGACGTTCAGTAAACAATAGGATAGAACAGACATCTGAGAGTGTTTATTTTCTGCTCACATACAGATGCAGCCACTCCAAATGGGTGGGGTATTTTGCGGTATACCCTGGTGCGCATGTCGCATTTAAACGCAGTATCACGCGGTGTATCGCGTCATTTGATGTCATGCCGGAAAGTATCTGGAATCACCTTGTAAAACCGCCAGGAGGAGCCAATAAAGCTTAACCTCTCATGTACAGCATTTGAGCTTTTAAATTTAAACTGTGTATTACAGCATGTTAATCATCAGTCATTAAAAAGTTGGTATATTTTATGAAAGCAAGATTGCTCAATTGGACAAAAGTACACAACCTACCTTTATCAGAAATATTTATGCATCAAAGCCTTTACCGAAGATATTACTAATAGTATTAATAATGAAAGACTTTGGACAAGCTGTAAACTCAAAGTATTACACTGGTCCACATTCTTTCTAACCGTCATTTTAAACAAAAATACTTTTAGTTTTTTCTTTGACAAACACCACAGCATTTCCTGGATCTAACTAATGAGGACAGGACATTAGCTAGCCAATACGATAAAGAAATGACTTTTTTTTGCTAATTTCTTTAGCACATTTGTACAAGCACTTGGAATCTGTCCAAGCCCTACTTTGTCAGGTATTTTCTTTTACTGCAACTGACATAAAAACTCTCTTGTTTTAACAGAGCATTTCATAATTTCTAACTACGAAAGTTATTTAACTGCGACACTTATCATTCAACCAGAGCTCAAAATATCACAAGGATCCTCAAGAGCACATCAAAGACTGTACTAAAAGATACTTGTATCAGATACATGAGAATCCAGGCTTTTTTATCAACGCTTTCTTTTCCGTATACCAGATATTATGGAACCACTTCAGAAGGGTGTCAGCCAGTCAGATTCCAGGAATTGGTACTTTAAAGAAAAAATACACACCGGTATTCCATTTCACCCTAAACATTTTAAGCATTGAAGTCTTTAACTAACATGTGAAATAGCGTGTAAAAAAGTGGTAGTTTTAAGCTTTTCTGCTAATATGGAATCGCATATCTAAAGAAATTAATAACGATATGATTATATTTGTGTACTGCGACAGGGCTGTGTAGGGCTGTTTCGCCTTTTCTTTTAACAAACATTTCTTTGAAAAAATAGAATAGCAATATTATGGACAATTAATTGACTTTTATATTTCTAAATATCACAACATGATTGAATTTAAGTCATTTTAATAACAATGAATAGTCACCTATTCGTTACAATATAAACATTTATATTGATTTAAATCGCGTTTTGATTTAAATCGCAAACGCATGTTTAAATATATGTGTTTTTTGATTCACAATCAGACAAATGCAACATAAATTGATATCTTTGTCTTCTAAGTATCTTAATAAACTATCAGCATAGCTTTCTCCCCGTTTAGATTTATTTTTCATGGGATCTTAGGATCAAAACGTGGAAAGATTAGATTGTAATCGTTTTTATTTTTTAAATACATTTTAGAAAAGTGTAATCTATACTAAAAAACTGTACACCACCTGCTATAAAGATACATATTGTAATACTTTCGGGCTCGGATAGGACGGGCACAAGAAATCAGACTTGCGGAGTTAAAGCAAGTTAAAGCCTTGATTTTATATATCACCTTTAAAAGTGGCATCTCAAAGCAGTACAGATTACAAAGTAAATGCCCAACACTGATTGTACCCATCTGTCATGCTAATAAAGCACCTTGAATTGAATTGAATTGAATTGAGAGAGGGGGGTGGGGGGGAGGGCGAGCGAGAGAGCACAGCCAGGACAGACAGGCAAATAAGATACACTCCACAGACATTCATAACAGCGACATATCATAAAAAAAAGTTTGCACATATTGTTAAATTATTACTTGTTTTTCAGGAAGTTAAAAAAACACTTGAATTACTTATCCAGTCTCTCAAAATAAAATTATTTTTCAAGCAATGCAACTAACGTCGGGCAACGTGTTTTTTTTAATCCAACATTGACAGCCACATCTTAAATCTTGTCAGTCAGCTCTTTTTTCTCTATTTGAATTGTGGCGATTCAAACAACTTGGGATAACAAGTGGTCTCAAAGTCACCGAGCTCACATAGCTTCAACAACAGGTGACAATTTCCTTAGTCCTTCCTTAGTCTTCCTGAAATTGTCAGATTATGAGTTGTAGTGTGCTCTCTGAAGGCACCAGTTCTGTAGGGTTTGGGCATTTACTGGGACAATTATTAATTGTAGCAGTAAATCACAAAATTGATTCTTTTGATGGCTTTAGAATCCAACCATGCGATATAACTCAAACAACGCACACACACACAGGTACTAATACACGAGGATACATTTATTAATACATAGAATATGCATGTAAACCTAACAGATCTTATCGTGAGGGTTATCAGAATACAAAAGATATATATTCATTCAGTTACAAAGAGTTACATATATCAAGAGGACATAGGTTCAGTATATCATTCATTTAGACTGTTTCATAAATGAACTTGGTTATAACTTCTACATTAGATACTCAAAACAAGTACATCACTCTTAGGAATTAAATTGATATCAACTGGTTGGGATAACAATTGAATTCTCGAGCTGTAATGCATTGAAGTTGAATACTCATCCAATCTCTGGGGATTCAGATCTCCTGCGGACTCAAAGAAACAGTTGCAGGCTTGTTGCTGTCCAATCCGCGCTCTCTGGCTAGGTGCCAGGCTGTGCTGTGCGGTTTGCGATGGTGCGCTGCAGATGCTCACTGACCGGCTAGTTAGTGTTGGCTTTAACTAGCAAAGTTTGTGCACAGGAGAAAAGATGACTGTGGGTCCCAGCAAGTCAGGAAGAGGACCGGTTCGTTCCTGATGAAGCGCTAGTTCTGAATAGTGATTCAGCTGTCCACAGTTCCGACCTGTTCACGAGGCTTGCTGCTGGTGCTAACCTCGGGTGGATCCTCTGGTTACTCTCTGGCAACCTCCGCTCTCGACTCTTAGAACAAAGGAAAGTTCTGGCACTCGGACACACTGGCCGTTCCGTGGTTGTCCGGGCTGAGTCTCAGGATGGTCAGGAGGCGCGCTGTGAGAATGTCCTGCCCTTGAGAGCCTTCTGCTCCTGGGCCATCCTGCCCTGGAATTCTCCTTTGAATTCCCTTTAGAAAAGTCCACAGAATCCTCCAGAATCCTCCTGAATCTCTCAGGCTCTCTGTGTTGCCTGTTTTTACCTGGAGGAACTTCAGCTCGTTGATTGGCTGAAAGTTCCATGGGCATCAGAGTCCCGCATGGGTTACTCGGCCCTACCAGTCCCTGATTGGTTGATCAAGGTGAGATATGAGTCACTTACTCCTGACACTTAGGAATGCAGTCCAGATGTCCATCTGGCACTACCTAGACAGATAGGCGCCAATGGATGACCATTGATCATGATAGCCAGGCTTAGCTAAGTGCATCCCCTTTGGGAGCTGTCCCTTATCAAAGGAAACCTTAAATCAGCATGCATGAATAGTTTCTCTGTGGCTGCACCACAGAGATGAACAGAGATGGGACCATTTGGGAAAGCTCAGAACACTTAATTCTTTCTTATTAATAAGCCTCGCCGCTACAGAGTGAATAAAAGCATTTTATTAAAAACACGTTTGCGTTTGTTTGGGAGCTATATTATGTATTTTTCATATGTAAGATATAATGATGTGTTCCTGCTTACACATCGCACGACTTTAAAAGCTAGAAAAACATGTTTCGATTCACATTATCTGGCGAGCCTTGTTTTGTCAAAGGAAAATTGTATTCTACTCTGAGAATGTAGAGGGAGGAAGAATGCCCGTGGTCTTTTCACTTACTGCAATATTATGGACACTCAATTGACTTAAAAAAAAAACAAACTTTTTTTTGACAGCTGCTACAGCACCCCACCGCGCCCATGCGCCAGCATTATATTCTCGTGTACGGGTAGAATATGTTCATTGTCTTCCAATGAAAGAAGGGTTCCATTTGCCATAGTCGGGAGACATTAGAAGCTTGCCACGCCCAGACTGTTACACCAACGCATTAGCATGTTAAAGCGATTTCATTGAGGAGCCTAGCTTTCTTAACTAGTAAGTACTGTACTTACTGGGTTTTGGAGGGGGGAGGTGTCTTTTGCTGGAAATCTCGCCCCCTTCTACTTTGAAAATACCTGTGAAACCGGTTTAATGTGTCACAGCCAGCACTCCTGCAGAGAGGGGGGTTGTACCTGCAGTGCATCTGTAGATGGGAAAGCCAGAGCCGAGTCAAGTCTAGCCATGTGTGAGTCTCGTCTCACAGAGCTTCAACAGCAGATGACAACTTGTGAGTTCGATTAAGAATGAATAAAAACATTTCATTAATAACGCGTTTGCGTTTGTCTGGGTGCTGACAAAGTAAAAAACTATTACTTTTTGACAATGAAGAACTGTGTGTGTGTCTCTCTCTCTGCTGGCGTTTGTAATCGTTTTTATTTTTAAATACATTTTAGCAAAGTAATGTTCCACAAAAGTATTGTGAGACATATTTGGGCTAACATGTTCAGTGTTCAGTGTGTGGTAATTTGTTTGGTGCGAGTGAAGTTTTATTTAATCTCTGACCCAGGGAAAAGTGTGGTTTGGATGGCTGAGGAGAGAATGCAGGCTCGCGCTGTGTCCGTTATTCTTTTTGTCTTTTTGTCTTTTTGAGCCAGTGAAAGCTCTGTTGTCCTTCACATGAATGCCTGAATCATTGTACCGAACCCAGGATTTTACAGTATTTTTTCTTTAAAATACCAATATCAGCAACATACAGTTTACATAATATGTTGATGTTCCAAAATTAATATCGTTTATGACCTTTATGACCTTCGTTATGCTCTTCGTTAATGTCTAAGCCGGAACACATCATTATATCTCATTTTATAATTCTTTAAAAAAAAATTAAAAAATCGTTTGCCCAGCCTAACAGTATTGTTGTTATTGTTTTTATTCTGTAAAGCGCTTTGAGGAGCCACCTTTAAAGGCGCCATATACAATAAAGTTCATTATTATTACTATTGTTAATTTGCTGGACAGAGAGGTGAACATTATTATGCAGAAGACAAAGATAGCGATTTACGTTGCATTGTGCATTGTGCTGCTGTAATACAGTTTTAAATAATTAAAAGTCTAAACAGTATCAGTTTTATTTATGGGTTTTAAATAAAGGTGATTTAAACGCGATTTAAATCAATATAAATGTTTATATCGTAACGCATAGCTGACTATTCATTGTTATTAAAATGACTTAATTTCGAGCATGTTGTGATATTTAGAAATATTAAAAAAAAGTCATGGCTTCGGCTAGATTCGAACACGCAATGTGTGATGTAGGAGTCAGGAACCTAACCCACAGCACTACCAGCAAGGTCACATGAGGAGTGTTGAAAAAGCCCTACAAACATTATCAACAGACATCGTACAGCGTGTACTATTCTTGTGTTGCGGTACATGAATATAGTTATATCATATATCGCGATTCCATATTATATTCCCTTTTAAACAAATTCTAAAAGCATGCTTGTTGACTCCGGTATCACGTTAGTTAAAGACTTTGATGCTTAAAATGTTTAGGGATAAATGGAATACTGGTGTGTATTTTTTCTTTAAAGTACCAAGACCAGCCATATACTGTATGTTTATGTTCCAAAATTAATATAGTTTATGGCCTCACACGCGTTACAGTATGCTCCTATTCTTTTTATGCTCAGCTACTAAGATTTCCCTTCAGTGGTAAAATTCCATATAAATATTCAATACTAAAACGGGCACAGTAAAGACATTTAAATCTTTCTACGACCGAACAATGGACCACGAGTGCCCCTGTCGGTCAACCAATCACGTACCGCGGTATTTTGCGCGAGGCCGTAGCCAATTACCTCCGGTACATGTCTGTACCACGCACTTTGAATGGCTGCATCTGTAGTATTATTTCTTCAGAAAGAGAAATTGATCCATACAGTTTTACAGTTTCCTTTGGATGAGGGGAGGACAGCTTAGTGTATGAGATCGGGTACCAATGAGGTCTTGTTCACAGGTGATGACAAGTGGGGACATAAGATAACTGTAACGGAGGTGTTCTTTCCGGACCCTATGCAGACGACACAATCCAGGGTAAAGTGAGGAAAACACAGATGAAAAAAGCATGCAGGAGTCGGGAATGAAAACAGGGGGTGTGTCCAAGGTGCACAGGTGTTCTGGGGGGTGAATCCAAGGCAAACTGTCCAAAAGGGAGTCCAAAGGGAAATCCAAGACGTGGCAAATGTCCAGAGCCATGCGGTTCATCAGAAACGAAGACAAACAGAGTGGGACCTGGTGGAGGGTCGGGGGGAAAAAGGGGGGAACTGGACCAGATGCTACATTCAACTCAGAAGTGAAAGAGCCGGAGTGTCACAACTGTAGTCCCTCCCCCTTAAGGGCGCTCTGGCTCTTTCACTTCTGAGTTGATTTTGTGCACCTGCCCCTGTTCCAGCCTCCTATCCAGCCCACCTTAAAAGCCAGACACTGTTCCAGGCTCTGTATGGGTTCCCATACCAGGTGAGTCCAGGACATGTAGCGTCTGGTCCCGTTCCCCCCTTCTTCCCCCCGACCCTCCACCGGATCCTGCTCCGGTTTTTAATCCCATTTGTCTTCGTCTCTGATGGACTGCCCGGCTCTGGACATTTGCTATGTCTTGGATTTCCCTTTGGACTCCCTTTTGGACAGTTTGCCTTGGATTCCCCCCCCCCAGAACACCTGCGCACCTTGGACACGCCCCCTGTTTTCATTCCCAACTCCCACATGCTTTTTTCCCCTGTGTTTTCCTCACTCTACCCCGGATTGAGTCGTCTGCATAGGGTCTGGAAAGAACACCTCAGTTACAATAACACAGTGAATTGGTGTGACATCGCAGTACCGCAGGCACTTTTATAGTTGAAGTGGGGGCTGAATTATCGCACTAAGTGCTCCAGGGTAATCAATGTTCCCATCATAATTTATGGTTTTGAACTAAGAATGAAAAGACATTACTGCAGAATACAAGCATCAGGAATGAGGCTTTGCTGTTTTTGGGAATACTCTTTGTACAGGGTGAGAGGCTCTGCAATCAGGGGAAAGCCTTAGCATAGAGCCTCTATTAATAGTAATCAAGAGGAAGCATGGAGACTCTATTAATTCTCGTCAAGTGCATCCAGCTGCGGTGGCATGGAAATCTGGTAAGCATGTACTCTGTGATGCTTCTGTTGAAGCTCTATGACTGGAAAGAGATGTCAAGTTTCACATACTGGAGGGGTTATATGTCTCAGTTGGGCTAGGAACACCTGAAATTCTCCCAGGAGGTCTGGTGCCCCTTATTTGACAAACATTCACTGCAATGTTCAGTTGGTGAACCTGACTGAGAGTGGATGGTTGGAATCAAATCTTTAATTCAGTCTTTCAAACATAATACTTTATTGCCGTAAAAAATCAGTTGCACAGAATTTGGTTTTGTACAATATAACTTGAAGCCAATCATAGACAGCATCCACCAAATATATCTGCAAACCATCCTAAACACAAACCAAACCAATGGTCGGTGCACTGGCTCTGTGGCTAAGGATCTGCACCTGTGGCTAGAAGGTTGCCGGTTTGTATCCCACGGCCAGCTGAGGAATTCTACTCCGTTGGGCCCTTGAACAAGGCCCTTAAGCCCATCTGCTCCAGGTGCGCCATATAAATGGCTGATCCTGCACTCTGACCCCAAGCTTCTCTCCCTGTCTGTCATGGAGAGCAAGTTGTGGTATGTGAAATGACAAATTCCTAATACAAGAAATTGTATATGGCCAATAAAGTGATCTTATCTTAAATAAGATAAATAACAGTGGGGCCTGATAGAATTTCAATGAGCCATGCAAACATGTCAATATTAAAGTGCAGAGTTTACCTCCAGTGCTGATATGAAAGATATGGTAGTTCTTGTCTTTGTATACCTAAGCCAATTACCAGAGATGAGGAAAGTAAAGAGAGGTTGGGCAGGGTGGGAGGAGTCAGCAAGGATGCATTTCAGTCTAGAGAGGTAGAGCGAGTCCACAGAGGGAAGGTGGAATCTCTAGCTGCTACTTGTCCTGGACAGAAGTGTTGCCGTACCACACAGTGACCACACAGTGACTCTTGGAGCTAAAATAAGAATTACCCTACAATTCTGTGTTGTGCTTACTGTATAATAATGGGAGGGTAACAAAGGTGTTCTGCTAGAAGACCTTTTTTAAAGATACACTATCCCTCCGTCCTTCTAAGGTAGATAGCTCCCAATATAATATTGACTCTAAATCCACCACTAAACTAAATGTAAATGAATTTGAGAAAAAAATCTGATTTAACTTAAGATATGATGTACTTGCTCTTAATTGCCTCTGGACATCACACTCTGTGCGGTAAAGTACAAATTTAGTAAATTCTTGGGAATGTATTAGAACGTCTACAGAAGGCGATATGTGACTGAATCTCAGTGACTTCCTAAACTATTGGATATGTCCACAATTTGCAGCAATGACCATGTTGCATTAGCAATTCATATTGGATTTCATATCTTGGATATACTTTCTAATTTGATCTCGGCATTCCCATTGATTGCTAAGAACATTGCAGACACAAATCTTATGATGTCTAAGGAATGGTTCTTCAGTTAGAAGAGCATTTTGGAACTGATTGAAAGGTGCATTACTCTGATAATCTTTGATAATCTGGCAGCTGTAATTTACTTTTAAAGCAGGAGTTATAATTTGACTTCTCATTTTGTGGAAGGTTACAGCTGGTCTCAATCACTTGCCAGCATCTTCAGAGATTTTAAACAGTCTGAAAAGTCTTTCAACATGCAAAATTGAAAGCCTGACTGCAGATGTTCTAGGATTTCATCCCCCTTAAGGTCTGACAAAGGTCCCATTGCAAGGACACAATTAAGCATTAGACTTAGACTGCAACTTGGTGTTCTGTGCTCTGTAAAAAATACTCTGTGCTCACGACAAGTTTTTTTTAAAGCATTCATTGACAATGCAAATTCTGTTGAAACTCTATCTGCCTATTTACACCTTTTTGCCTAGGGATGTGAATTAACATAGATGCCTAGTAATTAGTGTTGAGCAACAAGTAGTATATTCTAGTGAATACAAATTACAAAGTTTCAATGTTAACAGTGACACAAAATATGCAACGAAAATTGCCTCATTAAATCATATGTCACAATATTAGTAAACATTTGTCAAGAGCACAGCTAGGAGACTATGTAGAAACCTAGAAGTACCTATGTAGAAACCTATGTAGAAGTCCTTTCTCTTTGTCCATAACCACATATGGTGAACATTGGCATAAAATATAAATTCAAGGTTGAAAACCTCCTGGGCATGTTGTGACCTCTAATCCAATACAGGGTGTGTCTAAAACATAAGTGAAAAGACAGAGGGTGAGTAAGTAGCTGGGTAAAGTGCTGTAAAGGTCAAACAGATTGAAACATCTGGCACAAACAATCGTAGGCCAACAATCCAGGAGATTGCTTTTCATTACTCAAGGGGTGCTTGAGATTCAGCTGAGTAACACATTTTTATCTCTGCTGAAACTGACACCTTAAACAGAAATGGGAAAAGCATTTACAAATTAGACCTGCCAACGTTGCATTAAGATAATGATTCAAAGCCTTCAAAAAAGATGCACAGTCAAATCAGATTTTAGTTTGCAAGGAAACACCTTAAGATTTTTCAAAAGGACAGAAGACCATGACATTATGCAATAACACTATTTTTTTTTTGCATTTTTCAAGACAAAAATTATTTTGGTGAAAATGCATGCATCAATACAAGGAATTTAAATTAACAGACTCCAATGATGTCTTCAAAAGAAAGTTAATATTAGTCTCAATATTATTTTCTTGAGACACATTTATATCTCTACAATAGGTAGCCCAGACTGTTCTCACGGAACAATAACCTTTCTGAAGCAATATTACATAAAATCTCTTTACAGAGTGGCCAGCCTAATTCAATTAAAGTATTTATAAAATGAACATGAAAGAAATAAAATCTTAAATGCTAAATTCATGGAACTGAATTCATGGAAAGAGGTCATGGGATAGTTTCCTGCTAAGACTGCCAGAGATGTGGGATTCTAAAATATCATGATATTTCACGATGTTCACTAGAGTCTCCGCTAGTTGCTAGTCACTAAGATAGACTAGCTAAGTACTAGTCAGGTACATGCATTTAATCTAGGAATGCTCAATTGCCAAGAGTTATACTTGATGTCGAACACATTTTCCTTTATACTAATTACGTTCCAGAAAAGCAAGTGTGATATTATGCTTTAATTGTTCTAAATTAAGATGGTTCTTTCTTGAAGAAGGTTCTTCACCAAGAACAACTTTCAGTTTGGATGAGGACAAAAAACAAGACACACTTGACTTGAAGAACTTCAGTTCCCTAGAACCTGCTGCCACAGTCAACAGAGTGATGCATTTATAATAGGAGAGTCCTGTTGGAGGTGATATGTTACCAGCATCTTCTCATTATGCAATTATTATCATGAAAAAAATGTTATTTCTCAATTAGGTAATAATATTTATTTTCTCAGTGGCATTAATAGGCATCCATAGGTTACAAGATACAATCCTTCCGATGACATGTTAACTTAGGTCCTGAGTACTTGATCAGTAATGATCCCATGGTTCATAAATGTATTAGTGTTGAACTGGATGCCTGGATAAACTCCACTTGAACTCACACAATATGGCCTTGTATGTCCTATGCAACATGTTCTTTACAGAAAGTAAACACATACAATGAGGCAATTCTAAGGAATTTGGTGTGTTGAAATGTACCAAAGCAAGCAATATATGTAATTAAAATTGAGGATGGATGTCCAATTGTATGCTGAATATCAAAGAAAACTTTGCATTATGTTTTTAGAAAAAATAAAATATCTGGATTTTGGATATTCATTAAATGTGCCATGCGATGAAGATCTTTGAGCAGGTCCTCGACGCCAGACTCCGCAAGACAGTCAGAGTCAAATTGAACCAATGTGGTATTGTCAAAGGGTGTGGGATGACAGACGCCATCCACGCTGCCCGGTTGCTCTTGGAGAAGCACCGGGAGAAGAACAAGTCCGTCCACATGGCGTTCGTGGATTTGGAGAAAGCGTTCGTGTTACGATCCCTGCCTCCCGGCAACGGAAGAGGCAGAAGAAGGCGTAGCCTTACTTCATCAGTCTACCTATCAGTTTTCTTATTCACCACCACACCCCCGTCTCATCCTGTACTTAAACACCTGTCTTTTCCTACCTCATCGCTCAGTATTGTTTTTCCTTTCGAGCTTCCTAGTTGCGCTACTCCTTCTTCTGCTTTGTGTTATTCTTGGTTTTCGGATTTCGGTTTTTCCCCCTTTGACGACGGTTTTTCGGATCACGGCTTGGCTTCGGTACTCACGCTCTGTTTTGGATCTCTGGCTTCCCCTGGACTCTTGGATTGTTCTATTGTCTACGGTTTCGGATCATGGTTTGGCTTCGGTAACTCGTTCCCTGTTTGGATCTCTGGCTTCCCCTGGACTCTCGGCTTGTTTCTTCAACTACGACTTTCTTTGGATCGTGGCTAGGCTTTATCAGCTCCTGCAAGTGGGTTCATTCACTGGTTTCAGTTTCTCTTACCAAATCCCTAACAGTTTGATCAGATCCCACATGAGCTCATCTGGCATGCCTTGCGATTACACAACGTCCAAGAGACCTACATCCAATGGGTCCAGCTTCTTTACCGCAATGTCACCAGCGTCGTCCGAGGCCCTGTGGGCACTTCACCGCCTTTCGCCATCAATGTCGGCGTTCACCAAGGATCGGCCCTTTCGCCCCTGCTCTTTGTACTCTGCATGGACACGGCGATGGCCGACCTCCAGGCACCTCACCCGTGGTCGCTGCTCTACGCCAAAGATGTCTTCTTGGTGGATGAAGAATGCCAAGAGCTCCAACACCAAATACAGAGATGGAAGATCCGACTGGACGAGCATGGAATGCGGCTGAACACCAAGAAGACCGAGCACATGGAGTGCGGCCCTCAAACGGATGGAACTATCAGCATCAGTAGTGAAGATCTCAAGAAAGTGACACAGTTGAAATACCTTGGCTCCATCATCAGCAGCGATGGCGACACCCTCTCAGACCCCATGGCCAGAGTGAACGCGGCATGGATGTAGTGGTGCCAGGTCACCGGCGTTCTATGCAATTGCCGGATGCCAATCCAACTCAAGGTCAAAGTTTACAAGACCATTGTCCGTCCTGTCGCCCTGTATGGATCTGAATGCTGGCCAGCAACTTCCAGGCATGAGCAGGCCCTCCATGTCATGGAAATGAGGATGATCCGGTGGTGTCTCGGCCTAACAAGATTTGACCATGTCCTCAATGATGATGTCCGTTGATGCATGGGGGTGGCACCAATAACAGAGAAGATGTGAGAAGGAAGACTGCAATGGTATGGACATGTGATGAGAAGTGGCGAGCACATGGTGGCACAGACAGTGATTCGACTGAGCCCACAGGGTCGACGGCCACGAGGGCAGCCCAAGAAGCGGTAGATGGATCGGATCACTGAAGACATGCGGAAAGTGAACGTCACCCTGGAATACACCTATGACCACGCCAAATGGAGACGGGTGTGCCGACAAGCGGCCCCTGCCGATGCGGGATTAACGCTAGGATGAAGATTAAATGTGTTTGGCAGCATTTTGATTTATTGATTTTTCATGACTATGATACAGATGGGTGATTTTGAGTATTTTATGAATACTCACCTCATTAGTGAGAGAGTTGATTGGGCACAGGCGATGAGGTGACGTAACCTGTTGAATGTTAAGCCTGGTGAAAATCAATTAAAAACACACAGAATGGAACCAATAGTAACGGATTCAAGTCCTTTTCAGTGATGAATAAAGGTTTTGCACAGACCTCCATGATGGACATAAACAAGTGTGGTGCAGTCATGCAGAAATATACAGTAATATTTGCATGCAACAGACTAATTAATGGGGATATACAAATGTGATGATCGGGGCAGGAGTGTCTACTCACTATGGAAATCATGTAGTGACTGATGATCAAGTGGCTGATGATCCAGTCCTAAGATTTCTCTTTCTTTCTTCCCTCAACATTCAATCAAATGTTTGAGTGAGGAGCTGTGTCAGTGTGCTTAGCTGCAAAAGGAACATGTAAAGGTTAATTCCATGTTGAAAATAGAAAGAAAAACATTTCAGCTATTGGGCCTTCTTCAGGTGTGAGAGGAAGGTGGCAAGGATAAAAAGCACAAAAGAACAAAGGACAGAACAGGTGAAAAAGGCCACACAGTGATGATATCTACAGTTAAGGGCTTCTGGAGGAGAGGTGTGAAAAGCTGAAATCTGTAAATAAAGAGGCTTAAAAAGGAAATTAATCTGTTGTTGAGAGACGTTGGAAGGTCTGATCCAGCTTAAGAATAAACTTGGCTTCTGTTGTGTTTCTGGAATTGGAGTCCTGGAATCCCTGTAAAATGATGCAGACAGAAAGGTCTGTGAAACTATGTGAAAAGGGGGAAATATCAATTTAGACAGATTTTTGATCCTCACTGTGCTGACATTTTCCCTGAAAAAGTCAGCTAGTCTTCCTCCAATCTCACCAATGCAAACGGCAGGGCATTTAGATAAAATAAGATCCTGGCCATATACAATTTATTGTATTATGAATTTGTCTTTTTGCATACCCCAACTTGCTCTCCATGAGACACACAGGCATACAGACAGGGAGAGAAGCTTGGGGTCAGAGCACAGGGTCAGCCATTTATATAGCACCCCTGGATCAGTTGGGCTGAAGGGCCTTGTTCAGGGGACCAATGGAGTAGAATTCCTCACCCGGCCACGGGATACAAACCGGCAACCTTCCAGCCACAGGCACAGATCCTTAGCCAAAGAGCATTTTCTGCAAGAGATGCAGTAAATGAAATTACTAAATACAAAAGATATTCTTTAAGTGATTATGAAATAACTCGAGGGGCCATATAGTATATGCATCGCATGAGATACACATTTGCAGGTGATACAGTGACTTCTGTTATAGAAAATGGTGTTTGGTGTGGATGAGATTGTGGGTTGTTAAAGGAACTATGAAAATGAGGGTTGTGTAGCTTAGGTGGTGGATAACACGTGGATAACACAGGGTGGTCTGGGAAAATTGTTGCATTCTGTAAAATAGAGGTTATCTTTGAAGACCACGGGAATAGACGGTTTGATGGGGTGGAAGGGATGCACCAGTGGAATTCTGGGTTTGCAGTTAATGTTGTGTGTTGGGTTAATGTTGAGAGGGCTATTTGTAACTTGGGTTGAGAGCCTTGCCAATGCTGTTTGTAGGGTATTTTCACTCAATGAAGAAAAAGAGCATTATAAGTGTTTGTTTATGACAGTCGGTATCACCACTGCATAACTGACAACATCTGAGGATCTGTGAGGAAGGGAGGGAGATTTTAGTTTGTGGGTGGAAGAAGTAAAGGACAAACTGTAGGGCAAAACAATGTATGATCTACTCCAGGAGCAACCCCACTGAATTTTTGGGGAATGAGCTGGGACAATTTGTGGCATCTAGGGCTTAGAAACCAGTGAACAGGCACATGCTTGTGCAGGCTGTATTAGAGGAATTGGACAGAATCTCGCAAGAAAATAGCTGCCACCTGGTACAAAGCATGTACTCCAGATACATACCTTGTAGTTCTTCCTCTAGTGTCAACAGCCTGTAACTTTCACAGTAGACTCCCTCTTGAAGACAAATGCTAATCAGCAATGAATTTATGTCATGTTTGTTCAATAAAACATTGATGCATCTGCAAATATCTTTGTGAAACTGATACAGTGAATTTGATCCAGTTAAAGTGATGTTTATCTGGAGTGACGTACTGCTGAAGTAAAAAACACGTGTTTCCTTTTGGCCACCAGGGAGCACTGTTAAGAGAATACCATGTCTAATACTGCTGTATGCACTCTTTGTTTTTGTTTTTGTACTATATAAGTTGCTCTAAATCCAAGTGCAAGATTGTGCAATAAGGGGTAGTCAGAACCGTGAACATAAGTGTAGTTTGTAGAAATTCAGAAGTAGATTAAAAAATAAAACTGAATTCTTAACATTTTTGCCTTCACAACATTACTTCAAAGCACAGAAAACTAAACAAAATTTGTTTTTAAGTATACCCACATAAAATATTTTTGCAAGAATTAAACACACATTAGTTTTGCGAAATATTCAGCATACGTCCTGTAGTTTAAGAAGTTGTTGAAAAGAGGGTTTCATTTTCAAAATAAAAAAGAAACCTAGATGCCTGTTATTAAACTTTCATATTTAGTTAAGTCCTTACCAGTTGATTAAAGGACATAAACCAATCATTTGTCTCATGGAGGTTTTATGAAGAGTTGATTAGTCCAAAACTGGGGTGCTTAAACTTTAGAAAAATGTCAGTATTCGTTCGTTATTGCTATTTTGTAGACCAAAGCAAACAAATTCATCTAAACAGCTGAATTTTATGCGGATGATTGCCTAACAAAACCTAAAACTAAGCTCACTATTCGTACAACTTTTTTTCCCCACGTCTCTTTAAACACAAAACTGAGTACCACTTTCATAATAGACAGGTCCCCCTCCTACCCCGTCATCTCCACTGGGTCTGGGAAATCCATATTCTCGTCTCTGACTGATTGGATACGTGTTGGCTGTAAGCACACTCCTCCCAGCACTGACTGGTCAAAAAGATTAGATGACGCCGTCCTGTGCTGCTGTCGTTGGTGGGCGGAGTTGGTTGCGGCTTTAGTTGATGTAATAGCTCTGGAAGGCAGGTAAGGTTTGTTTTCTGCGGAATTAAAAGGAAGTTTAGTTGGATTAATGCATTTATCAAAGAAACTATTTCACTAACACATAGCATTATGTGTCATAAAGGTTCACCGGTGATTTCAGTTAGCTCTGCTTCATAGAAAAAAGGATAGAGCGCAAGAATAAGACACAAGGCCTAATGTTTACCGTATTTGTATGCACACAGAGATAAACAGTGGAGGATAATTGTAGTGTTTCAATGTTTAACAAGATTTCACCTTTCAGTTTTAAGCGTGCCGAGTTTAGCGGTAGCGATGGAATCAGTAAGTATTGTTTGGTAATTAGAGTTATCATATACCTCCAAATCAGTCACACGGTATTAAAGTCAAACTGGATTGTTTTGTTATCCGGATTTAAGGCAAAACATCCTATCGCAACCCTTATATGTTCCCTCCACTTAGTTTCATAAGTGATTACCACTAAATAGATGGAAAAAAAAAACTATTTTTAAGCCCCTAAATAGAAATAATGTTCTGTGATTGAGGTTTTAAGAGTATTCAGGTATTTGTACGTCATCTTCATTGAAAATGCAATTGACTGCATGTATGTACCAGTATATATTAATAAACATCAAATCTTTAATGCCAGAAAAATTGAATATTGGGCTAGTTTTTGGAAGCTGTCTAATTGGTCTACACAATTTTATTGAAATGGCTGGGGATCCCTTGGCTTATTTCTTTTTTTAAATATTTTTTTTATATATGTGAGACCAATAAATGATCTTGTTGCACTCTGCATTGATTCTAAATGAATAACTGAGGCTGCAGAACTTGTTTAATATCTTGCTTACATAGATAAGTTTTCTGAGACATTTAATTTCACATGGCAGTGTTTGCAAGCAGGATGTGTCTAAATTACTCTTCATTCTGGTAGAACTAGTAGCGTTTAAGGAATGGTTCTCTAATGTAAGACTGGGTGTCTGAAAATACTGTACTTCATACAAAGTGTTTGAGAGAAACAAAGCAATAAATGTGCAGTCTCAAACCTCCAGGCTAATTAAATAAGTTGTCACTAAGGCATACCATATTATAATTCAATTTCTCAGTGTTATTATATTGTTTCATAGTTTTTAAGTAATAGTTACATTTGTTATGCAACTTTATTACAACAGTGGTATTGACTTCTTTCTTGTGCTCATAGAGTGGTATGTATGGTAAGAGTGGTAAGTATGAATTATACTGAGCATCAAAAACACCAGTTTCTTTATGCATTAATGTTTTTTTTAATAATAAAGTTTACAGACTGTGGGTATTGCTTAAATAGTTTTGGTGTCATTTTTATTTAATGATTATTCATTACTGGCCATGATATATTCAGTTAACATCATGTTTAAACTCTAACCCAGCTCATTAGTAAGAGTTAATTTACAAGTTGAGGTGACTTTACCTACTGAATCTCAAGTAGGGTGAAAGACAAGAAATAAAAATACAGAAAGGAAAACATGTCCTGCTTAGCAGCCTTTCTGCTATCTGTGTGTTGGAGTCTGACAGTGCTCTGTTGCTTGATGTCAATTATAGGCTGCAGTTTGCAGCACCATGAGTGATTGATATCTTGCCAAGATTGAGACATCAGCATCTGGGTGTGATGGTCTTGGCTGGAGTGTATAGTTAGTGTAGAACTCAACTTAATTGATTAATGGCAACCTGTCTGCATGATATTACCTCCATCAAATCCTTAAGCCTTTCTTGGTGCCATTTCTGCTTGCTCATCCTGATATTATTTCAAAAGGACAATGTTCCTTCTCATGTTGCACATGTAACGGCTTAATTACATGGTAATTACTCACCCAGCTTGATCCACATTCCCACTTTTGTTGTGTGACATCTAGGGCTTACATATCAGTAAACAAGTACATGCTTGTCCAGAGGTATGGGCCAAAATTATTCACATCAGTAATCCCATATATGTAAGCTTACTGTATGTTGCTTGTCACTCATGCTACTAGATTGAAGACCCCTGTTATTGACAAATGTTAATCAGCATAATGAATTGTCTTGAGTCATAAATGTTCAATAAAGTCATTGTTCCTGCTGCAAAGAATATTTTTTCCTGATAATTTAGTTACACACATAAGTGATACATTTTTCTGATGATCAATATATAATAAAGGTGCATGTTAACTATACAAAATTGTAATTTGGTAGAATTGCACTAATACTTGAAAGTTACTGCATTCAGTTGCTGCCAGGCTCTGACTGGCGACTGTGGTGAGTCATAGCTAATTCTCTTAGCTAGATTAGGTCTCCTTGGAGGAGACATTTATCCTTAAGAATAATTTTGCTTGGGCAATAAAATACATTGAAGATCTTTCTACTTTATAATACATTGCCAGCAGTGCAGACAGACAGTTTTTGCTCTTTTCAAACTTCTAATTAAAAATATTTCATAAAATTTTAAATATTATCTTCTCACATTATGAAGTCATTATACCTTGATGATTCTGTCTCTCATGTCGGGTTAACACATTTTGCCAATATAAATTTCAACTTGAATTCAATTGTGTATTTTCTATATAAATCAAGGAAAACATATTAAGCCTATTCAGCTATTGCTACAACCTAGGAATGCTCTGTATGTTAAATGGTTTCAGTACCGTCTTACTGAATTATTGTTTGTTGCCCATCTGTCTTCCTCAGTGTACTTTTTATCCAAAGATTCATGTGAGTTTCTCCACTTTTTACAGAAATGGGTCAGGAAGCAGGCAAGCCAGCCTGGCCCAAACCAGCTGGAGGCTATCAGACGATCACAGGAAGGAGATATGGCAGAAGACATGCATATATAGGCTTCCGACCAACTTTGGCAAAGCAAAACATCCCATCTCCAGAAAATGACATGGAGTGGCAGGGACTGGAGATGAGCAGTGTTCACGAGGAGAATCCTTTATGTGTGTCCAGTTCAACCGTAATGTATAGTGTATTTCCTTAGCTTTCAACTAGAAAAGTCTGTTTTCTGATCTGTATTGCTTTGGAAAAGTGACATCCACAAAAGTGAGCTAGTTTTCTTTTCAGATGATTGAATGCACAAGGTGAATGAGGAATTAATGTAATTAGGACATGCAAGACAATAGTATCTTTATTGATGTGAATAATTCTTTTATTGTTGGACAAACAGTTCACAAATTGTTAGAGAAACAAAATGCATGATATCTCATAAAAAAAGAATGCCTTGTAAAAGTTTTCAGACCCTCCCTATGTACACATTTTTTTTCAACTGATTAAACCTGAATGCTCAGTAAGAAGATTTCTAGGGGTATGATAAGTTTACTGTAAATATTCACACAAACCATGATAAGATATATCAATACCGCTATCATTAATCTATTGATTGCATTTGTGCGGTAAGTATTCAGATCTGTGAACTTAAAATGGTGGAAGCACCTCTGAAAATAATTACAGTTGTGGGTATTTTCGGGTAAGTTTCTACAATGTGCAAGTTTGCCCATTGGCTTGGTGAAGTTGTTTTTCCTTCTTCTTGCCAGGTCTTTGCTCATTCTTTTTCAATTTGTTTGAGGATTGCTTATTGACAACAGTTTTCAAGTCTTTCCACAGATTGTCAGTAGGGTTATTGGGCCACTCGGAGACATTCACTTTCTTATTCTTAAGTGTAGCTTTGACCTTGTGCTTTGGGTCATTGACCTAACGAAAAATGAACTTTTGTCCCACGTTTACATTTAAAATCAGGTTTTCCTCAAAGATTTGTCAGTACTTGACTGTGTTTATCATTCTTGATAAGTTTCCTAGTCCCTGCTGATAAGAAGCTGAACAGCAATATAATGCTGCCACCGCCATGCTTGACAAATGGGATGGTGTGCACTGGGAGAAGTGCTGTGCTGGGATTGCATCAAACGTAATGTTTTTTGTAATGCTGTTTTTTAGACCAGAAACATCCAATTTTGTTTTGTCTCAGTATAAAACCTTTTGCCACATATTTGAAGTATCGCTTAGGAGCTCTGTTATAAATTCCATGTGAAATCTGAGAAGTTTTTTTTCTTTTTTCTTTCCATACTCCCTTTGTGGAGTGACCAGGATATTTCTGAACCATAGACAGTATCGTCCATCTCAGACACTGTAACTCTTTCGACGTCACCTCTGGCATCCCTAGCCAGTTTCCTCCTTGTTTGGTTGCTGAGTTTGGAAGGGTAGTCTGATCTAGGCATTGTCTGGGTGCCTTCCATTTCTAAAAGATTGACTTCACCTTCTTGAAAAAGATACGAACCAAAATTAGCATATAATGGCATTATGAGCAGTTGAGCATATGACAGTATATTATTTATATGGGTAGTTTCAATTTGAAAGAATCTGGAAACCAAAACATTTGAAATGCTTCTGAATGTATTGAAAGGTGTCAAAATGATTTCCAGGTATTCTAGTACATAAAATACTTGTATAAGCTCCAGGTACACAATTTTCTTTTTGTTTTGTTGTTTGGTACATAGAAATGATATAAAAAGATGAAGTAATATCTGCATTGGCCTAGTGTAGGCTGTCAAACAGTATAGATATTTGAAACTACTAAAGGTAATTTGTTACAAAATATGTTCTTTCATTTTAACGGCTATTCAGGAAGCCTATTAGGCTGTTTTATAGCATATGGACAAATGCAAGGTGAACACGGTGAATAGAAAATATAAAAAAAAATACCAGGCTAATGTGGGTGAGAACAAAAGCATGTGCATGTCTTGTCATTTGTAGAAAGAGAAATGATGAAAAGTCTTAATTAGAAATTAACTATTTTTTTGTCTGCTCTGTATTCTTTTTTTCCATGTGGGTAAAGTCCACCTAATTCTAAATGTATGATGATACATGATGGCTGTTCTTAATACAGTCCTTCATACTGTATGTGGACAACTTCACACCCGAAACTGTTTCACAGTGTGAAAGAGGCTGAAGGCAAAAACGACAAAACTGCTTTTCTCATTTATGAATTTTTGGAAGCTAAAAACCTGCCAAGTTCTCACATCTCATTTTGCCATCTCTTAGATTAATGGGTCTTCTCAGGTTAAATGTGCTCCAGATTAATTAACCTTCCTTAAATGTTCGTAACTCTTTGTAGTCCCCATGGATCCCAGTGTAGTCCCAACACCCAGCCTTTTTGATTCCAGTTGAGGGATCAACTAAGCATTTGGTAGTGTATCCATAGATGTTTTTTGACTTTCTTACTTTCTCTTCAAACAATGAAACACGCTTGGATTATTTCAGCCGGAGCTAAATCGCAGATAAAGTTTTATGGAAAGAATTCTTAATAAGATCGTCTTACAAAAATATAAGGACAGACTTTAAGCCCCTTAATCTTGCATATATACACTATTTTCACACTACGTTGGGTAAAAAATACTGTCCCCATACAATTGAACATGCGTAATGAACAAAGGAAAAAGGTGAAAGAATGTGTTTCTTCCCACAGTGCAAAGTATAGTGTGAGGAATGATTCAAACCTGAAAAGCAAAATGCATATGGAGCTAGAGAGCCCTTTTACCCTTATTGACTTTTTATGCTACAAAATAAAAATGTTTTGAAGGAAATGCAACAAAAAAACATATTTTGAGGCATTAGACTAAGGGGATATTAGACATGTCTATTTTAGATCAAATACATATTTAGATTTTCAATTTTTCATTACCATCCATTGTTCATAAATATTTTGAAATTAACATGATGTGTGAACTTTTAAATAGGGCAATCAATGCACAATGAATCAGCTGTTGTGCTATTAAAGAAGTGAATTACCCACAATCAACATCATGTGAACCCATTTCAGAAATCTGTGATATGAGTAATTTTCATATGTCATTTAAATTTTGAAATTAATTTAAATGGAAATATTTCAATATTTCTTCTGTTTCTGTTTTTCTTTAGCATCAAATGGACAAATCACCTCAACATTACAAGCCATATTACCTGTGGAATCTAATTCAGTTCATCCAGAAGCAAGTGGAACAAACTTTTTCAAGGATGTCCCCAGAGTAAAACATGTAGCTTCTCAAAAGGGCAATGAGGCCACTTCTTTTTCGTATAAAAAGCTGAAGTCTGATTGTGATGACCCTAATTCTAAGAAACATTTAGGACCAAAGAAAAGTTCAGAGGCCTGTGCTTGGCCAACATTTGAAGACCAGAAGGAATGCTCTAGAAGCCCTATTGGTTTGAGTTTTGTAAATATCGACTCTTATGAACCAGACAGCAGTGATGGAGAGGAGGATGAACTTAGTGGAAATTCATCAATAGAAGCACATCCTGGCCTTCAAAAACGATTGGACAATATGATCTGTGAGCTAGAGAAAGAATTTGATTATCTCAGTGGTTTGCATTCTTACCTGTGTACAAAGACCTGTGAGAACCATGAACCTCTACCTAAAAGTTCTTGTCCTGAAAGGGACATTGAGGAGCCACAGCAGAACAGTTTTGTCAGTCAGAAAAGCAATTATTCTCTGAGAGAAGAGAGCATTAACCTGTCAAACATCTGTAATGACAGGCAAAAAAAGCTTGAGGACTCAGAGATCAATGTTTCCTTAGTGAGTGAGTGCACCCCTCAGAAAAGCTTTGACTGGAAAAACGACCAAGGGGTTTCCCAGACAGAAATGGTAGTCCGACCAAAAATAAGGAAGCAGTCCACTGACAGCCATTTGGAGAAAAGCAAAGGCTCTCAGCTAGATGATGCTCAACATGGATTTTGCAGGAAAACACAGGCTGCAAATAACACATGGAGCTCCATACCCCCTTTCTTTTTGACTCAAACTGAGAAGCCAGAAAAGGAGTTCCTCTATGAGATTAGTTGCACCGACTCTGCCCCTGATGAACTGAGGCCTTTTGAAGGAAAGCAGGAGCGTATGGAGATGCACAACAGAAATAAACATGTTGAGGAAGATGACGACCTTTGGGAGGATTTGGAGGACTTCGGTGAAAAGTGTGCGTCCTTCATCAAAGATGATAACAGGTATTTTTGTTTGATTCTCATAGCAAAGTCACCATTGGCATTGCCAGTGACACAGAAAATTCATGTAGGTACTACAAGTTTAATTTTAAATTAAAACAATACTGTGTTGCAGCTCTGGGTGATCTTGGTTATGCAGCACTGAGTATTTCAGTTTCTTCAATGTAAATCTTTCCAGGCAATTAATGCATACGTAGGGCTCTTTGTTTTTAGTGATTATTTTTAGTCACGTGACACCCCTTAAGATTACTGTAAGCTGATTCTGATAAGTAATTAAAAATGCTAAAACTCTGTTAATTATGAAACAAGATGAGCTGCTTTTCACTTATCACTGTGACTAAGTGTTTGCCATATTAATCCCTCAAGCAGTTTGCAGGTGACATTGATCCCTAATCCCAGAGCTGTTTAACTTGCATTTTAGCCCTACAGTTTCACATGTTAGCCTAGAGTGGATTCTTTGTGGTTGTGATTTTATTTTTTGGCAGTAGTAGTGAGATAACAAGACAAGTATTCTTTTTAACAAAATGGAAATGCATGCAGAAATTGCATGTATGATGTTTAAGATCAAGTAAAAAATCACCCTGAATTCGAGCGCAATGCATACTTTCAAAAAAGATGAGAGATCCAGTGAAGACTCCCTAACTGTTTTTTTTTGTGTTATTTCCAAAAGCCTACATACTGAAAGTGATTTTCCAAATCCAAAAGGGGATTTACAAAAGAAGCTTTAATAGCTCTACAGTCATGAAGTTACATCTCTGCCGCTTTTCCTTAATTTAATACAAGTCTCTTTGTTGCTTAGATACTCGTTAAGTTTTTGTCCTTCAGAGAGAAAATCGGTGGCAAAGATAGATTGTAGGCTATAGCTTCCTATGGTGTTTTCTGTTTAAATCTTCTTTGTATATTACTTTTCATGATTACAGTAGATACTGGTCAGCTTTGGACCATTCTGAAAATTTTAGTCTGTTAAATGACCCTGTATGTGATCCTCGGTCAAACTAGGCTGTTATCTAGCTAAATAAATACCTAATAAGGTAACAGACTCGATACTCAATGTCTTATCTAGCCACCTCAGTGATCCTCGGAGACATTAGTGTCAGGGATTAGGGTTGTCTCATTCTAACCCAAAAGGCATTAATCAATATAGGCATCTACTTAATGTTTAATTAATCCAATTTTAGATTACACTATGGGGTACACATTTTTTTATGAAAATGTCTTTAAATCAGAGGCTAAGCAGCACTATTATGGAGGTTCAGCACCAATTAGAGGAGAGGGGCATATCTCACTCACAGCAAGTGTGCTTTCATGTTATCCAGAGTCAGGAGTTCTTGGCCAGCTAATCCAGTTTGCATGACCGAAAGTGTGAAGCAGTGGTGCTTTTTCTTGTAAAACATTTTGGGAGAATGCAGATTATTTGTCTTAAAATGTGTCTTAAACAAATGGTAACTGTAAGAAGAAACTGGTGATTTGCTGTAAATAACTTGCATGTTATATGTCCGTGTTTAGTTGTAAGTAACTTGGATTTAAATCATTGTGGCTTGTCTCTGTTGAACATAAAAGATCAGTGGTTTTGTCACAGGTTAGGTGATGAAATAAGGTTTTGAGGTCCTGATTTTAAGTTACTTTAAAACTGACAGTTCATCATCTGGGTGGGTAGCTGCATCAGCATGTGTAGGCTGCAAAGGAACAAGTAATAGGTTTATTCCATGCTGAAAAAAAGAAGAAAGAAAACACATCGTTTTGGCTGTGGAGCCTTCTTCAGGTGTGAGAAAGACCACACACCTGGGTTAGGCCTTTCTCACACCTGAAGAAGTCTCCACAGCCTAAACGTTGTTTTCTTTCTTCTTTTTTTTCAGCATGGAATAAACCTATTACTTGTTCTTTTCCAGTTCATCATCTTACCATTTTCTTTTGCATTCATGGAAAAAAATAGTTTCAGCTTTAAATAAAATAATATTTTTTTCAACCAATGTTTTGCCTGATTTAGCCCTTTATTGGTTGAATAAAGATTATAGATATCATAAAATTTGGATTGTTGGTTTTGTAATGTTATAGGAGTATATCTTGGTTAAAGTAGTTTTGTAATCTGACTTGCATTTAAGATCACAAAACCCCCCAGTGTTGATCATTAGTTGGTAATGCTATCAACTAGATTGACTTTATTTCATTAACCTAAATGTACACTTCTCATAGGCAGGTGCTGCCCATTACTTGAAGTATGTATAGGATGGACTTTTGTGCAAGCTTTTTGGGGTTATTGGAAAAAACCCATATCTCTATATGATGTAGTTTGCTAATGATACATTTCTAAAAATAGTGTCCAAAAACAACAACAACAAAACCCACAAATTCTCAAAAAAATGATTACCAGGTTCTTCTTTGCTTTTGACATAAAGTGCCCAGTTTCATCTTTAAAAATGCATAAGGCACCTGCCTTCCCAGTAAAAATAGCTTTTCTCAGGAGCTTTATTAAGCACTTGTGATGCTCCTTCATGAAAGGCATCAGCTTTTGAAGTTAACTGATTTGCACAAAAGAAAAGGGTCTTGATGTTGGTAATAAACTTCTAAAAGTGTGTGGTTTTCAGATGATTAGTTCTGAAAGGTAAGGTTCTACAAATTATTATATTTTGCACATTTTTGAAAAAGGTCTTTTTTCACATTCCATTAAACATTGGTATAGCAGAGCAAGAATATAATGCAAAATGTGTTCTCCTTGGACTTGGAGAGCACTACCACCATGTAGCCTGATCTTGTCAGATATCAGCTAAACAAGGCTTAATCTGGTCAGTACAGGCAGGCAAGATAACCAAGGTGTATGGGTGTCAATACAGGTGTCCTGCCTAAATTCCATTTTGGGCTTGCACAGACTGGCCTACCAAATTCACTTGGTAAAGCAGTATCCAATTTCCCCTCTTTATCTGTTTTATAATGGAGTTACAGACGCATAATGGCTGCCATAACCTTGTGAAGAGTTGCATTTCAGGGAGATGAAGTGTCTTCCCTTTATGTAAAGCAGTTTGGAATAAAAAGCGCTATATGAATACAAGGAATTAATAATATTATCGATACTTGCCAGGGAATAAGGGTGTAGCTGTCGGTTAAGTGTTGTCTTATTGCTGGCAAGGATGTCAACAGATACAGTGTTAGTTCAAGAGAATACTGTTTTTCACTTCTTTGGAATAGGCACTGCATTCAAAGTTGGACTCCGTTTTAAAAAAAATAAAAAAATAAATTTGTACTCTTGTGGTATGTTAAAAGTTCAGAGTGCAGTGAAGGAGAATGGTCAGCCACCTGCACCTCTGAGTCAGGTGTGGACAAGCAGCAGTGCTCCAGTGGTGAAAGCTGGGAAACCCTGCCGGGGCTGGATGAGCCAGAACATGACCGTCAGAGCAACAGCAGCAGTTTGGACGATATTCCCGATATCAGCTTTAATCCAGAGTAAGGATCCCGCCATCTCAAATCTACAGAATGAACATTTGTAATGTTAAAGATATGTGAATGCAGTAATTTCAAACCAGACAATTACTGTTACATGGTAGATATTGTGAAGTCTTTATTGTTCTAGACAATAATTCAGTAGTTTTTCTAGGTATTGGTTTAATTAAAATACCAAATTCCTTAATCCTTGTAAATGGTAAGAATTTTGCATAAGATAATATAAGATCACTTAATTAGCCATATACAGTTTCTTAAGAATTTATCTTTTAGCATACCCCAACTTGCTCTCCTCGAGACACACGGACAGGGAGAGAAGCTTGGGGTCAGAGCGCAGGGTCAGCCATTTATACAGCGACCCTGAAGTAGTTAGGGTTAAGGGCCTTGCTCGGGGACCGAACAGAATACGATTCCTCTGCCGGCTGTGGGATACGAACCAGCAACCTTCCAGCCACAGGTGCCGATCCTTAGCCACAGAGCCACAGCACTGCCCATAAACAGAATTTCACTATTAATATTAATACTACTGATAATAGCAAATTCTGTCCTATTGTTTATCAAAAGGAGATAAAATTGGGTGGGACGGTAGTAGGCAGTGCTATCTCGCAGCACTGGGGCCCTGGGCTCAATTCCTGGGGTGCTATGTGTATGAGTTTGTATGTTCTTTCCATGTTCATGTGGGTTTCCTCTGAGCTCTGGTTTTCTCTCATAGTCAGAACACATACTGGTAGGTTTATTGAGATCTGGGAAAAATTGGCTCTGATGTGTCTGCATCTGAGACTGAATGTGACCTGCAATGGACTTTCATCCCATCCCGTAGTATCCTATCTTTTACCTGTTGCTTGATGTGATAGACTCCGGCTCTCCCTCTACCCCGTATTGAATGAAGCTGTTTGAAAATAGATGGATAAATGCGGGAAATTTTAAGCATTTTTGGGTGTTGCTCTGCTTTTCTGTGCTCTTACGTAGAGGGCCAATGCTCTTAGAAGAGGGCGAAATCCCTTGGCTTCCTTACCAAGAAGAGACGGACAGCAGCAGTGATGAAGAGACAGATGGGATGAGCCACTTTGTTCACCCAGGTCTTTTTATGCTTGATGGGAACAACAACTTTGAAGATGATTCTAGTATGAGTGAAGATTTTGATGCAGAGTGGAGGTTTGTATTCCTTTTTCAAACCTCCACAATTATTCTATAGGAGGAGATTTGCTTTTTTTTTCTTTACATATAGCAATGTGAGATGTTAATTACTGCTAATCTTAAATTAATATAATTAAGTTTTCTTTTCCATTTCAGGTGTATTTCAGGTTTTCTTTGTATTCAAAGAATGTATTCACTTTAGTAGCACAAGCTTTAAAAGAGCTTTCACTAGTTCTTGCTAGGGGAAAAAAGTAACTCTTAGAAAATAAATGTTAAATACAGCGTTACAATACATTTTTCTTCAGTATGTTAATGATAGTGTTGTGCGTTTAATTTCAACAGTAAAAAGCTGCTTTTTCACACTTTCTTTTTTGGGCGTCTTGTTAATTTGAAAAAAATAGCTCTTTAAAAAAATACATTAAGTTCTGTTTTTACATTAGTTGTTGAACACTTCTGAAGTCAATTTTCTAAGAATGTTTAACCTTTCTTCATTTAAATGCTCAGTCTAATAACATATCATTACCATTTCTCATTTAAATGGTTATGGCAATGATGCCAGTTCCCACATATCAGATGATTACTGCATTGTTCGTTTTGCATTTCATGATGTAAGTGAAAGAAATTAAATCACACAACAGACATTTTCAATAAGTTTCTATATCTCTCAAGTGCTTCGTCTGTAATTGGTAAGATGTTTCTTTTGTGTCTCCTGCCTCTACATTTTGAAAGAAATATATGTTAATTTGAAACAATTGCCTTGAGAGGGATTGTGGTGATTTCTTCAATATTTTCATTACTTGTTGTAAAACATGCTAGTTAATAATGAGTGTTAAAAGGCTATTAACAGGCATATAATGCATTAGTATGAATAATGTGTTAATGGGCAGTGCACTGTGCAAATAACATTACACATGGAACTGCAGACAAATGTTACTTCAGAACCACAGACCATTTATAATGTATATATATCTTTTTAAGTGGGTTTTATAAAATTAAGATATGGGTAAGCCTAGATTTTACTTTGATCACCTATTAACCTACATTTAATTAGCCATGCATATACAGTAATTGTGATGTTCAACATCGCTTATTTTGAAAGATGCTGGATGTTGCTTGAATTTCTGAATTGCTTGAATATTAATGAAAAATCATACCGTAATTACTGTATTTTTTCTCAACTTTCCCTTTTGCATTTTTCACTCTGTTGAAAAGTATTTTTTGCAAACAAGAATTAGACAATGAAAAAAGTTTGTTTAAAAAGTTTAAAAACACTAAGTTTTGAGTACAGCCACAATTTTGTGAAAAAATACATTTCAACCAAGGGTTTGCACTATTACATTGATAATGTAATCTTCTCTTTGAAACTCAGGAATCAATTTATGTTACTAATGTTCCGTGATAACGAAGTGAATCCCGAGATGGAATCTTCTGTTTGAAACACATGAAACCATTTGTGTCACTAATATTCCTTAATTACAAAGTGACTCCCAAGATGGAATGCTGCTCTGAAACGTATTAAATTCAATACAGTGGAGCAGCCTTTTATGTTGGTCATAAAGAATCAGAAGTCATTATGAATGTTTAAAAGCGCTGACTTTTCAGATCTCAGCTTTTTTATTATATTTTGGTTGCTAGGGTAGATGGATTAGAAAAGAAAGCTAGCCCCCCACTTACTATTCTGTGCAATGCATTTTGCTGATGTTGATGCAAAAATCCTATTGTCATAGCAGACTGCTGTTCACATTTCTCAATGGAGGGAATAATTTATTTTTATGCTCAATTTCCTTTATTCTTGAAATAATAAATCATATGAAACCAACCTACTTATTATTAAGGAAATTTGAATTATTACCATTCAAGAGGCTGGAAGACGGAATACAGATTAACTCTTGTCATATTTTTGCATTGCAGATTACTGGATGAATTTGGTGAAGGTTTTGGAGTAGCTCAAGCTATTTCTTATGTGGACCCACAACTGCTCACTTACATGGCTCTTGAAGAAAGACTAGCTCAGGCAATGGAGGTGTGTATATCATTTTCAGCTCCATTAGCTTATATAACCACTGTCCACTGATATGCTTCCAGGTTCTTAATGTTCAGCTGTAAAGGTAAAAATGTTTTAGTACAAGGATGATAATACACTGATGCAAAATGAAATTCCAGCAAGAAAAAAAAAACAAACCTCAGCAAAATAACTGTAGCATGCTGCATTAAAATGATCTGCATGACTAGAGACCATTCAGGGATAAATTAAGATCTGGGAGATTAAAATGTCATCTTTTGTGGGCTAGAAACCGTTTGAGGTGTTGAGAGAAAGACCGGTGAGTGTGTTATTTACTGATGATTGCCATTCTGCCCTTGATAAAAAGAAGTGAAGACAACATGCATGGACAGATTGTGCTAAGCACTATACAGACTTTTGCATTTTTCAAGCCTGCTGGTATGGTAGTGGAAGTGTAATGATGTGGAGAAAAAAGCTTCTTTAACAGAAGACTGGCCTTTCACTGAGCAGTAAGGTTACCCTCAATCTGTACCAAAGTCATTGAGCTAACAGCCAGCTTTCATACAACCTAGCACTGTTTTTAAGGCTTTACTGTAAACACTTTTCACTTGAGTTGAAAGAAAATATGTTAGACTATACATAGTTTTTTTCTTTATCTTGATGAAAGGCTGCCCTGGCACATCTAGAGTCCTTAGCTATTGATGTGGAACAAGCTCACCCTCCAGCCACTGAAGAAATAATTGATTGTCTGCCACAGATCACAGTATTGGAAGATCAAAATGGTATGTTGTTGGTGTTTCTTATTACCTCCAAATATAATACCCCATACATATATATGAATGTTATATATATGTGTGTATCTTTGGATTCAAGCCTAAGGTTATGTGCAATGTGGTTATAATAAAGGACAGTTGTTGCCTTTCTTAATGTTACAGCTTTCACTTTAACAAATTCAGGTCAGTGTATGGTGGGATTTGTTGATTCATTATCATGACTAAATCTGCAGAAGGTTTTGTACCTTTTTTTTCCCCTTCAGTATCTTAATGTGTTCTGCCTGTGCTTAGTTTTAAGAATATCATCCTCAATGGTTTTCAATGCATACAATTTTTGTCATTTTTTCAGCAATTTGGAAAGCTGAACTTTTCTGTTTTAGTGACATTTAATTGAGTGGAAGCTGTTTGAAATTGTTTTTAGACTAACTAGCATTATAGAACTAGCTTACATTAAAAAGTGGACAACAACATATATATGCAGTTATTCAAAATGTACATCAAAACTTTAGCTTTCACTGCCCATAGAAGATCAAAAGGCAGCACTTGTGGTGTATTAGATTTTATTAAAATGGTAGCTTCATTTTATCTGTTGTACCAGTTCTTTAAATCCACTTAATATGGAATCACATACATAAAGGACATTTTGGTGCATGAAAATAAAAGTAACCACAGTATAACGGTGTTTCCAAATGTAATTTATTAATATAAATATAAACAGTACCAGTCAAAAGTTTGAATACACCTCCTTGAAATCATGATTATCTGTGCTTTAAACTGTATGAACGTGTCTATAAACACTTATTATTTAATTACATGATATATGTACTTATAATCTTAAGTGAACATTGAAAATTTTAATTTTTCAGTTTTCAATAAAATTAACACCCAAACCAAGCAGATTTCAGTCTGAAGCCCAGGTTAGTTAAAAGTCAGAAATGTGTATAACATGGTGTTAAAACATTAAAAGAAGTTTAAAATTGTCTTTGTTAGATGCTCTCACAATTAACTAGCATGTTACCTCATTTATCTTTTGTCACCAATAATTGGTAAATGGGTGAGGGGCCACGATGACTATAAATATAGGGAGCATGGGCAAAAGTTTGCTGAATGAACATGGCCAAATTTGCTCAGTTAAGATGGGAAAATGAAAAGAAATGAAGGTCATTTTTTAAGACAAATTGCAAGAACTTTGCAAGTTTCAGTAACTGCTGTGGCCAAGACTAGCAAATGATATGAAGAAAGTGGCACTCATAAGGGCCAAAGGTGACTTCAGAATCGGAGAATATGTTCGTTAAGTCTGCGAAACCGGCAACTAACTGCCCCTGAAATACAAGCATGCAGATTTTAATTTAGCCCGTCCATAGTGATGCATAGGTGGTTCAGTGGCAGAATTCTTGCCGGTTATGGGGGAGGCTGGGGTTCAATTCCTAGCTAATGTGCAAGTTGTACCTTAACAAATTGCACCTTGAGCTTAAGAAGAAGACTATTTCTCTAATAATAAAATATAATAAATAATATGTACACTATATTGGTATTTGTTTTTAATTTTATGTTTATATTTTATGTATGTTAAATATAAAATATTTGTAGAATTTTAAAAATATATAAAAATAAGTTAAGTAATAACATGAATAACCTCCGTAGTGTACGGTTAGCAAACATGTGAATACTGCCTTAGGAAAACCAGTCCTTCCTGTCATTTGACAAACAATCTCCAGGATGCTCAGAAAGAGTAAGGGAATTTGGGGATGCCCTTAAACAAAAATCCCAATTGAGGTTGTTATGCGTATATTTGCTTTTATAGAATTGTAAAACCACTATATATATATATTTTTATAATTATAATCTAATATTTTTTTCTTTTTTTGTTTTCTTTCTTATTTACGCCTAGCTTGTAGTGCTTTAATTCTCGAGATACTGTTGTGGCTTTAAAAGCACACTGTATTTTAATGTATTTAAAAGTAAATCAGTGTACAGTAAAAAAACAAAACAGAGGTCAAAATAAAATGTTTGAATTTGAATGGCTTTGTTGATCGTGTACTGTACATTAAGTTGCATTGCATCTCACGCAAGTCTGCAATTTATTTAGATAATATTTAGCTTTGTCGTTGAGGTACTGAAAAGTATGCGCCGCTCAAACATTTATGCGTTATAATGTTAACGATTACTTGCAAAACAGTGGTGCTGGGAATGGCATCTTGATAAAGGCAGTCTGCAAGAACAGTGCTAATCCGTATCAGAATCTAGATGGCAGGCAATATTTCTAAAGACTTAAAGACAATTAGCGACGACAATACATTGTGACAAGTGTTTTTTAGAAAAATGTTTATTTTTTAAAAGGATTTTTTTCTTTGAATAATTTTACCTACTGAAAGGTTAGATTTCTCTCATATTTTCAGTGTAAGATCAAGCTGATAAACAACAAAGCCATTTTTTTCCATAGCCTTTTGTTTTGCTCATCTTTACCAAGGGTGCCAATAATTCTGGTGGGCACTGTATATGGACTGTGCTGTGCCTCAGGGTTACTAATGTGGGTTACTGTGAGAATGGCAAGTATCTTTACTTAAAATAACTTTACTTAAAACCTTATAAAAGTAAAGAATTATTATTTACAGTAACAAAAGTTTCTGATAAGGAAGGATTCATAAAATGTTTCTGTATAAGATTATTTATTATTAACCCTTTATTGCAGTTATTTCATGTATTGGATATTTGACCTTTCTGGGGATTAATACAATATAGATTGAGCAAAAAAGACTTGTGCTTTTTGACAGAATCTTATCAGATGTGTTAAATATTTTCTTTGAAATATTAATTGTTAAATATTAAAATGTTCTAAAACCTTTATCCGTTTTATAATCCAAATAAGTTAAACTGCTTGACTAAAATGTGACTGAAGCCAATTCTGTTTTAGTTGACTAAGACTAATTATAGTCCAAATTTAAAGAAGCATATTGGGTGCAGGTATGTATTTTTTTTAACTGTGATCTTACAGGTTAATGTAAACTATGGTGGCTCATCTCGACAAAAAGGTTTGTGAGCTATGCTTTTCAGTATAACAACATAACATGCTTTTACTTAAACAATCTTACACCAAGATTATTAGCATTGTACAGCAGCATCCTGGTGCCATGTGGGGGAAAAAAAACTTGTATAGGACTTTTTTTCTCCTAATTAAGACTTTTTAAACTCCTATGTAGGACTTTTGTTCTCCTGCGTAGGGATTTTAATACTCCTCTTGTATACGTCAGGCTTCTTCAAATATATATTTGCTCATCGAAGTAAGTAGGATAAACATTTGGTGTTCTGGCAAGAGGTTACTTTGGAGAACCATTTTGGAATACCATATAGCATTCATGTTGTGGCAAAAGGTTACTTTCCAACATATTTAGCATAACATTTGTTAATATTGACATTGTCTGTGAAATATGTTGTGTACTTAACTTGGTATAGCATAACCCATATGCATTTAATTAGTTAACGCTAAATGAATAACAGGAGAAATTTGCCATTTTTTTGGTTTGTCCAGGTTTTCAGAAGCGATACATTTTGTGACCACTGTAAGGGGCATCAGAAATACATTAGTAGGGGAGAACACATGTCAGAATACAATATGCCAAGTTCTTGGAAGGAGGCTCTAGAGTTCTACGCCATATTATTCTGTGAAATAGTGACTCTCCCAGCTTTCATTAAATTTCTTTTTGTTTGCCTGCAACCACCTTAGGATCACTGTTTGTTTTATGGGATTCCATCTAGATAATGTACTTTGCAAACCCATCTATTGCCCCATTAACACATATGCCATAAGGTTTCAGTTATAGCTTTCCATGTGCCAAAGATAATTAGGTCCAAATTTGTAATACACTCTATTGAATTGTATGTCACTGGTGTTGATCAACCCCATCACAGTCAATAACAAGCAGAAGTTGTATAAAGTTAAAGGTCATTTCATGAAGCAAGATTACTCAGTTAGCTGGATAACATTGATGAATATGTTGACAAAAGTCTGGATTTTCAAGATCAAATTCACATTAAGTAACCATAGCAACATATAATCTATTACTAATCTGCTCCAAGCAGGTTAGTTTAAACTGAGAGATCAGCCCTCCATCAACGCCGTAAAAAGAACATTACAGCGATCCTCCCTAGTTTTTTTCCCTTCTGGAATCAACAGTCTAGGAAGAGAGGCGGGAGACTCGCACCCACACGGAGAGTCTGAGAAAGCAAATAGCAGGCGTTGTTATTCATTAACTATTCAGAGTGGTATGTTACCAATGGTGAAGAAAGAAAGGGCAGCTACAGTAAAATAATGTATACAAATATTTTAGATAATAAAAATGTATTATACATCTTTTAAATTTCTAAAAGCAAACACACGTAAAAAGCTGAATTGCAATTTCTGGTTTTAGAGCCCTTAAATTTCCTTACTCTCTCTGAGCATCCTGGAGATTGATGGTCTGGTGATTTGTCAAATAATATTGTACATTACTCAAAGAACAGTTGCTTTAGGAACCTTTCCTGAGACATGGCTGTGCAAGCAAATGAGGTCGATATCCAATTTGTAAATTAAAGAGAAATCAAGTGATGGAAAACTTTTACTGTATGCAATTATAAAGCTTCCTCTTATCCCATCAAACCGTGATCAAAGTGTGTGCTTGGATACACACGCACACATGATGTTGACTGTTCTATTATTTTTGTTGCTGTTTTACAATTTACTTTTTATAATCAATTTAGCAAAGTAAATTCTTGAATTAGCAAATACAGAACCTGTAAACAATTTTAATTGCATAATAGTTAAAATAAGAAAATTGAAAGGTCTACATGAGATTAGAAAATGTGTAATGATTTTTTTTTTGTGCTTGTGATGGTATATACCGATTACCCTAGAATTTCAGGTTGGGCCATACAGTCCATCCTGACTGTATTAGATTGACTATATGAAAGAGTTAATTCCATTAGAATGAACTATAGCTAACCCAGTTCAGGCTGGCGTCCTTCAGTCTTGAATGCTTCTTCTAATGAGAATTTGAAAGTGGTACATGAATTCTTATCTAATTTCTCTTACCCATGACTAAAATGTTATTCAATTAGTGTTTGTGTTTCAGATTTATTTTAAATTAAAGTTGGAATTGTAGCCTATTTTTTTAATTCAATGCTCATAAACTATTCAGTCTGCAAGTTTGTTCAATCCTTTTTTTAAATAGTTGGTTTGTCTTGGTAGTTTTGGAGAATATACCATTTACTAATGGTAATTTATTATGGTAACTTATTAATTTTAGTTGATGTGGTAAATTTGTAAATATTTATATAGACCAGTTTTGTATTATTTTATGTAGTTTGTGTGTGAATGCAGTTCCGTAGATTAACCTCGATTAAGTAAACTATAATATTTAACTGTTTAGTTAGCTAACATTTGCAAGGAGTGGAAATTCTCGGGTATGGTAACGATAAAATATCACTTTTAAGTGCCACTTCTGAAATTTTGTACTGGTATTTTGATATAAAGTTCTTTAATTATTTTAAGCGTTCCTTAAGTAAGCCTATCTGACAGTTCATCCTTTAAGACGACAATACAATTATCCTGGGCAAAGAGCTGTTCACAAAAGTTGAATAAAACCACTATTGACCTACCCATGGCCCTGTCCCTCTTTATGTACCATTTCTTAGTCAAGATTTGACTAAAGACTGAATAGTGTATTAATCTCAACCTTTTTTCAATTTGTCAGTAATCGGTCATAAATCCTTGTTTGAAATAGGTTAGTTGTTGTTTCTAGACTATTCTTTTTTTTTTAATTTAATAATAATTGAGAATAATTGCTTATACTTTCTGGACACTCATTGTCCCAATTCGTTGATGGGGATTATTAAGAGGTCATGATTGGTAAAGGCCAATGGGAAAATTGACCAGGACCTCGATTTTACGTCTCAACCGAAGGACGAATTTATCAACAGGTTTTTCTGATTTAATTCTATGCTGATCATTGCTTCTAGGAAGTCCTTATTAAAACTATGGCACCATTTAAACAGTTATGTAAAGAAGAATGGTTTAAAGTTATTGAAATTAAAATTATTCAAAACAAATGCAGGAAATGATAAACAGTTATTGGAAATGTTTATTTGTGTTCAAAGAGATGCCATCTAATAATTCACATATTTCACAGAGGTAGCTGTCCCCACACTTAATTTTTGATCCATTTGAGCTATAATTATGGAATTAAATATCATTATAATTCCATATCTTTTATTCAGCTTGCAGCATGTTGAGCCGGGGGCAGGGAAATTTATTAGATTAATTAATGTTCATGGTTTTGTAATAAATACACATTTTAATATATTCATTGCATTATTTGTCTTGCATGTAACTTAAATTAACATTGACATAATATTATATTAATACATATGTAAACCTAAAAAAACACCTCACATTCACAACAGACTATAAAATATTTTTTTTCTCATATATCTGGTGAACTGAATCTTGCTTATTTTATTTTTAGAGGTGTCTTTCTTATCCCCAAGGGGCAATTTGTTAAAGTACGACTTTGATGGCATTGAATTGAACTGAGGCCTCCCGCATGGCAGACAAGAATTTGAACACTGAACTACAAAAGCATCACACTGATTGATTGCAGACTTGTATGAGCTACAATGCAATTTACAGTACATGACCGTCATTCTTTAAAAGTCATGCATATCACTACTGGCCTCTTTTGTTTTGTTTTCTTTGTGTTTGTTTTTTTAAATACAATATGTTTTTAAAGTCACTATGCATAATATATTTTTAATATAAAATAAATTTGTTTTCTAATTATTAGTAATTATGTATACTGTATGTAATTAAAATACTGTAATTATTTTACTATTATACAGTATTGTGACATACAGTGTCTTATTTGGAGTTGTATATAATCATTGTATGTGAAAATGTTGTGAGTACAGTATACATACTGTATGGTATGATTAGTGCAGGAAAACACTAATGGTTTATAATGTGTTTTATTAGTAAAGTAAGATTTCTGACAGCCACAGGTATCTGCAGCACTTTAAGGATTCACTGCACCACCTGGCAATTTTACAGATTAGTGCAGTCCTGCATCGGATTATTTGAAAAAAATTAAAACGGCAAGATGTGGTACTGTTTGTAATGCTGCAGTACTTGTTGCGGCATGCCACCTGTCACCTTGCATATTTTAAGTTGCTGCACCTGTAAGTGTTTGTTTATGATTGTGAAGACGTTAATGTTACAAATGGCATTTTATTATATGTATATATGTCATATATCATTATCCTTGGCAGTGGTTTAAGGAGTTAAGGACTGCTTAAATCAAACAACAAATCTGAACATAAAGGGTTGTTAAAGAAACAAAAAGCACCTTTACACTCCATATGTTTAGGAGAAAAAACAATCCTAATTGTGCCTCATCTAGAAAGTATGTATAATAGCTAAATAGTACAAATACCCACAGTTGTGATGGAAGGAATACATGATGTTTGCCCTTATTACATTTTTTATCCTATACTATATAAAATAAAGGCTTTGTACTTCACCAACTGGATGTGCTATTGTGCAATATAGAAGTCACATTTCAATTTCTAGTAGAATAATGAAAGTTACTCATGAGTGCTCTAGCTGTTGAAAGTTGCTCTAGAATGTAAGCTTATAACTTTACAATAGACGTGTAAAACATGATGGAGACAAAGTAATTGTCATTCTAGACAAACCAAAGACATTGACATTACTTCTGTCAGTACATAAAGTACATTTTTACTGACAACCTGTCTGCATTTTTCAGGCCAGGAACAGTGTTGTGCCATCTGCTGTTGTGAATATATCAAAGACGAAATAGCAACTGAGCTGCCATGTCATCATGTATTTCATAAAACCTGTGTGTCCCTCTGGCTACAAAAGGTATGTGAAAATTTCATGTAGAGTACATTACAGTGGCTCTTTTAAGTGTAAGAATGTTCTTATTGTATATGCTTAAAAGGGGGGAAAAATGTAATTGACTAAATATTTTCTTAAAATTAGTTTAGAAATTACTTTATCTATTGTGTAATTGAATTCCACAATGATGGCTATTTATACAGCCTAGATGCAGATTTTTTAATTGAGCTTATTGATTTTGCAATATATAGAAGAAATGTGATACTGTATAAGAAAAAAAAATGATAATGTATATGATTATTATAGCTGCTTGAGCTATGAGATGAAAATGATTTCCTTTTTTCTTTTAATTTAAAATGATTTAAATCAGAAATGGGGTACAGGGAATTTCCTTATATGTACTTAATATTACATTAGCCTACATTTCATATGTATTTTTGTGACAATTCTAAATTATGAGTACTATACCTCGTAATTTGTTTCTTCCAACACATTGTGTTATTAGGGTTATATCTAAGAAGTATTTTTTTTGTTGTTTTTACACAACTGTTTCATGATGCATTCACATGCCTAAAGCATGGTCTGAAGCCTCTTTTCTGGAGCGTTAAATAGTTTAATTTAATAGAGTTCAGAATGATTTAATGGACCCATTTATGTGCTTAATTAGCATGATTTACCATTATAGGTCTTCATTATTGGACTGTTTAAAGGTACCTATAAAACCTTTGGTTGGGTCCTCCAGAACTGGGGTTGCAGACCACAGGCCAAAGATCTTTGATAGCCAACTGACTTTGATGTGATTTACTGTCGTTATCAGTCAGGGACATGTCCGGTGTGTCGCCACGTTCTGTCTCCTGCACTCCCAGAACCAGCCGTTGCCACTTCCTTTGTGTCGGATCATGACACTCCCCCGTCCACCCACAGTGCAGCAGGAATGCGATGAGGACCAAACATGCAAGGATAAACAGGGACCCGCAAGATTTTTTTTAAATTCAATTTTCCAATGTAAACAAATACCGAAAAGCAGTACTGCAGCATAGCATAGTTTAATCTCCTGTGCACATGATGTCTTAATTCTCAGTGTAGTAATACAAGTGTTAGATTGAAAGTTAAAAAACTCCACGAATGACTGTACTGTTTTCTGGGAAAATATCGTCAACACAAACTTTTGTTATTTTTCTGTTTTGAAAAAAGTCAACCGAGAGGATGCATCAAGCTTTTATGAACATTCACAAAATGTGGAAAAAAATGACAAATTTGCTTTAATACTTAAAATGCATATCTGAGCGGTGAATGTTAGCAAGTTATCAGTTTAAATTCTACATGCATAAATGTAGCAAAATTGTGACCTATATGGTCCACATGGAAATATTGTTTGTTTCAACTGCTCGCTTTGCTTCTCTTCAGCTATTGAAATTGAATTCATAGATAACTGCAGTGCATATTGTGTATATTCCCAATTTACTCATTTGCAAGGTATTTTGGTCCCAGTGTTCAATAAAGGCTGTAGCTCTTTCTCCAAGATGTTGTTTCTGGCATTGGCAATTCATTTGTCAGTTATATAAAAGCAAAGATTGTGATTTAAATTACTTTAACACATTTGGGAGTACCCTGGAAAATATTTAAGAACATTTGTGCTTTCAGAAGAAGCTATGAGACTTTGGATCAGCTTCGGGTAAAGTTATTTTTCTGCATCACAATGGGACTCTAGTAAAACAACCCCTAGGCCAAATATTGAATAATTATGGCTTTCTGAAATGTCAGCTTACCCCTAGTGTGTTCTTTGATCACAGTGGGGTTTGATGTAGGGATAGAAATTTATTGCAGTCTGAAGAACCTTAATTATAGAACAGAAACATTAAAACATACATCTATTTGCAATCTGTAAAAAATGAGACACTTGTATAATCTCACATAAAATATTTTTTACCACAAATACTTTTTCAGTTTGCCAGTGAGCAACAGTTTGTTGAAGAAGCTTTAGATCTTTAAATAAGTAGGTAGCAGTTTACATCATGGGCATATATTTTATATTTTATATATAAGACAAATTAAGATAACATTTCCAAATCCAAACTCCATTTATTCCTATATTTTTATTTTGACCTTTATTAATTTTTCTATTAATATCCTTTAGTACTTTTCTGAATTCGGCTTTTGTGCTTATTTTCCTTTTTTTTAATCTGTGCTTTGGTATTTGCATTTATTTTATCTTGCATATTTCTAACTTTTTACTTGACACTTTACAATACACTTTGTATTTTGACAGCCGTAGGTGTGGCAATCAAAGCAACTCTTTTTCAGTCCATTGTCTTGTCTAGTGCTCTAGAAATTGGTACTCGACTGCTTTTGATAAATGTGGCAGAATTTCTCCACTCCAGTACAACCTATCTTTATAGTAAAACAGCCCTTCAATTTCAGGTAGTATTGAAATAAACATTTGCTTTGAACATCTAAGAGGTTCAGTCTAAATAATCAATGAAGAGCTCTGAAACAAGTAGCTTTCTTAAGTCTTGTATTCTACACAACTCTTCCTTTATGAACTTCCTTTTATTACCTACTGTACCCAACTGTGTATTTTTTAATACAATGATAGTATGTTATTGCCATTAAAAGCTGTCAACTTCAGAACAGCTGTCCTTAAGATGAGATAGAAAAACTACTTTGTAATTAAAGATCCAATGGTGCTGTTCATAATAGAATGGGATCTAATAATGATAATTTAAATGATCATGATAATACCCTGCATTTATGTAGTGCTTTACAGATTGAAGGAGTCCCATTTCATCAACCACTAATGTGCAACATCTATTAGGAATGAATAGACTCACTACATAGCAATTCACATAGAGATGTGAAAGACATTGCTTCACTAGTTGAATTTTACAGGAATTTTATGAAGACCTAGTTGTACGATCCCAAGTGGCATCTACTCTTTCAAAACATGTCACTGAATCTTTAATGCTCGAGCTATCAGGACTTCAATTTAATATCTCATCAAAAAGGCTGAACCCCCAAAGCAAGTTCCCTGGTTCACCATGCTGAGGATTTAGTCTTGTAAATTCTGATCTTGAGGGAAAGGTGTGACCCACTAGTCTACTAACATCACTTGTAGCAGCAACCTGGCTTTCCTTAGAGGTCTCTCATTTTTGTACTAACCAGAACAAACCTTCCATAGCTTCTGATATCTGATAAGATCATAATAAATTTTAATTTGAACTTTCATGAAATAACCTACATAAAATTTACTCTTAACTCTTTGGTAGAACTGTTATGATGCAGCTGTGTCTTGTGCATAGTCGTTATCAGGTCAGACTCCAAGTACTAGAGATTAGAGAGTTTTGGAGGCTTCTGATGACATCTGAATATGGAGGATTCGAAGCTCTCCAGAGACAACTGAAGGTGTGGTAGTAAGCAATAGTTATATACTGGTAGTGATGGGATCACTTACAATAGAATTGAGCTGCCAACTAACAATAGTTCAGTATTGCTGTATTAATTGCAGCAGAGATTGGCGTTGGGCTGGTAGTAGTTGTTGATGGTCACAGCCAGGTTTAAGTGATGACTGATAGGAGCCACAGCAGTGGTGGATTGCCAACTCAACCAAGACCAGTGTAGGTGAAGGGCCCATGCCTGGAACTCGGAACGGAGATCACACTTCTTATGGGTGGCCGACCAGGAGTGTGCCAGGAGCCAGACTGGTCAGGGCACATGCCAGAGACCAGCCCAAACTTAAAGTGCAGGGTGGACTGTAGGAAGCTTTTCACTGGACCGGTCCAAAACGGTACAGTAAGTGGCTGCCTGCTTGTAGCAGACTGGAGTAACTACAAAAGTCTCAGCAGTGTTTGGCTGCCGACTGGTACAGGCTGGAACTGTCTGTGTGGGCTGAAGCAGAGACTGGCTTGCAGAGGACTGGAGTAGCTGTAAAAATTGCAACAGGCTAGCGCGGAAATTGGAGAGCCTGCATCTTGAGCCAAACAGGACAGAACATTCGTCATTGGGGTGGTTTACTGGTAACACATCAGGAGTGAGGAAAAGTGTGGTCAGGATGGATTGATGTTTACTTGCTCTTGATTTGTAGCAGAGCGAAAGGGCTGTGATTGTCACAGTGGACTTCTGCAGTGAGTGGCTGCTGGCTCGTAGTGGGCCGGAGAAGCTGTAGAAGTCACAACCGAGCTAGTAAAGCTGCAGGAACCGCAGCAGGCAGGTGTGGGGACTGGCTGTTTCTTGTAGCAGACCAGCTATCTTTAGAAGTTGCAGAGGTTGGCTGCCATCTTGTAGCAGACTGGTGAGGCTGTTGAAGTTGCAGCACGGCAACCAGTAAAGACTTGCTGCTGACTAGGATAGCAGCTGTTATAGTCACAGCAGAAGTTGGCTTCCAACTGTGGAAATGGCTGGCTGCTGACTGGGATTGACGACACTGAGCAAGTACTCATTGTCCAAGACTTAGACTAGTTCAGGGATCCGCTAACTGAAAAGGGTGTGCTAGCATGTCCAGAGAGGAGTGGGATCAGAACAGTATTGCCAGTGAGAGATCAAAGATGGAACCCCCCTTCAGTGGCAATCAGGAATTATTGGGTGCATGATTAGTGGGGAAAAACGAATGGATGGAAAGCCAACCCGACCACGTCTTTGATCCATGGGACAGCTGTGATTTCTCATGGGAATGCTTTTATTCTTCTTAGGCAGCTGCAGGCCTGCAGTATGACAAACTGTCTTTGTGAGACACACTGATGTGCTGTGTAATGGATCCGCTGACAATGCCTGCCAATTGTTGTCCACATGGGTGATGCATCTCAGTGGTGGATTTACTGGCCCCCCAATTGTGTGTAATAGATTATATATACTGTACAAAGCCAATACATTATGTACTACAGAGATACTGACTTTATGAAGTTTGAAGTGTTCATGTGCTGTGGTTTTATATATAGAGAGTTTTTCATTGATTCATTTTCTAAACTGCTCTATCCAGTGCAGGGTCACAGAGGATGCCGGAACCTAACCCATCAAGCTATAGGCACAAGGTGGGATGCAAACAGACGGTAATGCACACATTTTTCACAGAAGCCAGTTAACCTACCAGCATGTCTTTGGACCGTGGAAGAAAACCGGAGGAAGCCCACATGAAAAGATGCTTCTTAAAACTACCAAATAACTTTTTTTCTTATTGTAAAGCACTTTGAGAAGCTACTTTTAAAGGTGGTATATACAATAAAGTTTATTATCGTTATTACAGAATATGCAGATGCAAGAAAAAGTTTGTGACCCCTTTGGGAATTACCTGGTTCTCTGCATTAATTACTCATAAAAATGTGGTCTGATCTTTCTTTGAGATTATTGCTGCTAGAGGTTCTACCAATTATTAAATACAAGGGTTCACATACTTTTTCCAACCTGGATGGCGAATGTTTTAACGATGTACTCAGTACTGACAAGAAGAAGTACAATTGTGTGTTGTTAGTTTAAGCAGATTGTGTTTGTCTATTATTGTAGCTTAGTTGAAGATCAAACCACATTGCAGAAATCCAGGTAATTCCAAAGGGTTCACAAACTTTTTCTTGCAACTGTACATACAGTATGGTGAGTCTTGGTAAAATCCTGGTATTTTCTTTCTCGATTGAGAAGTTCTGCTATAGCATGCACTGCCACAGACCTTCAGGATTTAAGGTTTAACATCTGCTTGTTAAGGTTTCACAAGCTGGCAAACCTGACAAATGAAATCTAACCTTTACTAGGTTATTGTGAGCCGAATGAAAGTTGAGTAACACCATGGTCCTCCAGGTGCAGGAGTATTGTTGATTAAAGCTTTTCATAAAAAAGGAAATTCTGTATAGCTTACCCCAAGGACTTAAAAACAAACTAGTACGTATCCACTTTTGATGCTCAGTAATAGTTGTGAATTGTGCAACTGATGAGTCTGAAATAAGAAAAACAATGTATCACAATACCTCTCCATATTACACTAAATACATATATGAAGCACTTTAAATAGATTTCTGCTTCAATTTCCCTGTTGACATTAACCTTTAGTAGGTACAATACCTGCAAAGAATAGTAAGTTCCTCATACAGAATAAATCTAACGGACAGAATATTTTCCAGTAAGTATGCTATTTTATACCCTTTAGGGATTTTACTGTGTTACCTAAAACACCACAGTTTCATAGGATTTATAGGTAACTTAGTCATTAGAGGCAGAAGACACTGGCACAGTAGTAATTAAACTTGATAATTGATTCAATGGGGTCATTAAAATCTCAACTGTAATGAAAACCAGAAGTGCTTTCAGTCCTCCAGTGGCAGTGATAAGTACTATATATGAAGGATACCTGACCTTGAGAGCAGCAAACTACTATTAGGAAACCAATTTTTAAATGTTCTTGTGGAACCAAGTACTATTAATGCAAATGAGAAAGCATTTTAGTCATTTCACTTAATTGAGTTACTGTTATGCCAATACTATAGTATCCCTTTTTTGTATTGTTTTGTATTTGTTCTGCTCCATGAAAATGTAGAACCCTCCCTTGCTATGGAGATTCGTCATGCCAAAGAAGGGAAAATAATTGATCATTAGCAATACATCCTGTTGCATGTTCTTAAGTAACAATATACTGTAAATAATACACTTGTTTAGTACATTGTTTCGGTGCTGTTGCTGATATATTTTAAATAGATATAATAGATCAAACATGTCCTTTCTGTTGAATAACACTTTAGCTACTTTATTGAAAATCTCTTCATGCAAATTGAGTGACAACGAGCAATGTGTTACAGGGCATGCACAAAATGTTAAATAAGCAAAAAAAAAACATTGAATAACATTTCACTTGAAATAACAAGGATTACGGAGTGTTTTAGTCAAAATTTGGCTTAACCAGCTTAGCTGGTTAGGGCTAACCTACTGGCCACAGGACGAGGAGGCCAGGACCCCCAGGTCCGGTGGACAATACTGCTTGAGAGAGGAGAAGCTGAAGATATTGGAGATGAGGTTCTTAAGGGCTTATGGTGGTAGAATTAAAATGGATCTAAAATCTGGATCTTAACATTTCCTTACAATAGAAGAGATCCAAAAATAAATTTACATTAGAGGAGAGGTGGAAGGATTGAAAACCTTTCTAGGTGGTTTTAGTAGGAACTGGGGGTGGGAGGTGCAACTCCAGATAGAATAGTATTTAAAATTATTATTTTTAATTATTCATGGATACAAGATCTGAAAAAGAAGGAAATTAACAGGGATACTGTTAGAATCCAGCACTACATTTTGGAAACAAGAAAGAGAAATCAGCAATATTTTTCAGCAATATTTTTTTAATGACCTAGAATGTGAGCTGCAACAGAAATTATTCTTAAGAGAATGCCATAGACATGACTGAGGAATTTCATGATAAGTTGAAAGGAAACTACAAAACAAAACCCGAAACACTTGGTCTTCTTCTAACACCCTAGGTAACCTTCACTGACTACCCAAAACCATACAAGACAAAAGGCACTCACCCATCCTTAACTAGTGTTTCTAATACAAAGACCAACTACATGTGCACAATGTACCTGTAATATCCTCTCACGAGGCACCAGAAATGTAGGGGTTGTGCATTTACTGGGACAATTCTTGATTGTAGCAGTAAGTCACAAAATGATTCTTTTGATGGTATTAGAATCCAACCTTGTGGGATAATTCAAACAACGCATACACACAGGTACTAATACACGATAATACATTTATTAATACATGAAATTTGCATATAAACATAACAGATCTTATCGTGAGGCTTAGCAGAATACCAAAGACACATTTTCAGTCACGAAGAGTTACAAATACCAAGAGGGACATACATTCAGTATATCATTCATTTAGACCGTTTCATAAATGAACTTGGTTACAAATTCTACACTAGATACTCAAAACAAGTACATAACTCTTAGGAATTAAATTGATAACAACTGGTTGAGATAACAATTGAATTATTGAGCAGTAATGCAGAATGTTGAATACTCATCCAATCTGTTTGGAGTCAGATCTCCTGCAAACACAAAGAAGCAGCGGCAGGCTTGTTGCTGTCCAATCGGCGCTCTCTGGCTCGGTGCCAGGCAGTGCTCGGTGCAGCTTGCGACGTGGTGGGAGAGATTCCGGCTGCATACGCTGCAGAAGAAGACCGGTTCGTACCTAATGAAGCGCTAGTCCTGAATACTGATTCAGCTGTCCACAGTTCCGACCTGCTCACGAGGTTTGCTGCTGATGCTAACCTCGGGTGGATCCTTTGGTTACGCGCTGGTAACCTCCATCCTCAACTCTTAGAATAAAGGAAAGTCCTGCACTCGGACACACTGGCCATTACGTGGTGGTCCAGGCTGAGTCTGAGGATGCTCAGGTGGAGCCCTGAGGCTGAATGTCCAGCAGGCGTGCTGCGAGAATGTCCTGTGCTTGGGAACTGTGTTCAATTGGGAACTGTTCTACCCTTCGGACCTGTGCTACAGGCTCTCTGTGTTGCCTTTTTTTCCTGGAGGAAATGCAGGTCATTCATTGGTTGAAAGTTTCATGGGCATCAGAGACCCACATGGCATTAACCTGCCCTACCAGTTCCTGATTGGCTGATGATGAGTAACCATGCACTCTGACCTTATGGTTGTAAACCAACTTTGAATAACACTTTCCCTTGGAATCTCAGACTTTAAGGCGCCAGAGATTAACATTTATTAAGGTTGCTGGAGAATATCAGGAATTGGGAGTTGTACCTTATCAGGACACTCTATCAGCTAGAAAAACACCTTAATTGTGAACCAAATGGAATGGGCTCTCTGTATTAAGCACCACTGAGATGAAAGAGAGAGGGACTGGCAAGGGAGCAGAAAACTGAATTCCTGTATTTTAATAAGCCTTGCCACTACATACCCAACAACCTTAACTAACCTTTTACACAAAAGTTCACACAAACACACAAGTGAGCTACGAATACAATTAAGGGAAAACAAGAGTAGACACAAGGAATAGGGTACAAAAGAGCACAGAGGTTGATATAGCACGTTTGGGCAAGGTAATGGCGAAATAAAGGATAATACAAACAAATGAAAGTACAAGGAGGAGACGAGCACAAACCAACAAAGCCAAAGCTATACGGTAACACACAGAAAGCGAAACGAACGAAAACGAAGAGAGGCGAAGCTGAAGCAAAATGAAAGTGAAACGAAGCCAAAGCTGAGCCGAGCAGAACCGAAGTTGAAAGGTGAAAAGCCAAAAAGCTCTAGAGGTCGGAACTTCTTCGGTATTTAAACTGTAGATCTTGGGTTCTAATTGGTCGGGGCGGAGCGGGGGCTCTGTGGCTCAGGATCTGCGCCTGTGACTGGAAGGTTGCCGGTTCAAATCCCACAGCCGGCAGAGGAATCCTACTCCGTTAGGCCCCTGAGCAAGGCCCTTAACCCCAACTGCTCCGGGGGCGCCGTACAATGGCAGACCCTGTGCTCTGACCCCAAGCTTCTCTCCCTGTCTGTGTGTCTGTGTCTCCATGGAGAAAAGGTGGGGTATGCAAAAAGATGAATTCCTAATGCAAGAAATTGTATAGGGCTAATAAAGAAACATTATTAATATTATGATTGATGATGATGTTACAACTGCAGCAATGGTGTAATGATAGACCAATGGGGAGGGGGTACCTGAATACAGGAAGCCAAAAAAAAACATGGACACGCATGGGGACGCAACAGTCAGCTAGCTAGGCATTTTATCAAGTATGGGTACTAGTGTTGGACTCAAGCTGTAGATCTTGACTGAGATGGCACTGCACTTACCCAGAAGCAGCAGTGGTTTGGAGCTACTGTACCTACATGAAAGTTGTAGTGACAGCATGATTAGGGGAATATAAAATATATTTATAAAGCAGGGGCTATGGAGATGGCATCAGGAGCAGAAGGGCATGAAAGGAATGAACTGGTTGCTGGGTTACGAGCCCTAGGACAACTGCTGACTGAGCTGGAGGTAAGACACTGGACAGAGCCGGGCTGAGGAGACGGCATCGGGGACAGCAGGGGCTGAGATGGAGGACCCCAGAGCTGAATTGGACGCCAGGGAATGGAAGCAGAAGAGAGTGCAGCAGAAAACCGTGAAATTAATTTAAAGAGCATGAAGGAAAAAAGGCGGCATGAAGCTTGAGATTCAGAGGAGTGCATTTTGACAGGATAATAAAGGAAGCGAGAGGAAGCAGAGTCAATAACAACAGATTGAAGAGGCAGAACGGATAGTCCTGGGCACTAACAGTGGCCTATGGGTCCTTCTGTTTTGCTATGTGCTGAGTGACGTCAGATGTGGGAGCATGTTGAATAACCACAGTTTATGGACTTCTGAGACAGTTAAAATAATCTTTCTTAGGTATATTTCTTAGGTTTATAAGAAGCCAGAGAGGTGGAATATTTCTTTTCCTTTGTTCTGCAGTTTTGTAGCTCAGGTCTTTGCACTGAACTGGAGTATAGTGTTGCTGATGATATTTCTCAAACTTTTATCATAAACTCCATTTATGACAAGTGCATTTTGCACTTCCTGAATCACTTGAGTTGCTCATTGATCTAAAAATGCTGCTCTGGCAGGGAATGGGTTGATTTAAGCATCTGTTTATAATCTCAGATATTAGTCTTGCAAGCTGCATATTCAGTGCTTCATGGTTATACAGTGGGTTCCACGTCTTTCCCATACAGACCAGTTGTATCTCAAACAGCCTGCATCAAGGATCAAACCTTGTGTCAAACAGCTGTCATACAGTAGGATTTCTAACTCTAAATTACTTCAGTATTATTTCCAGGCTTTCCTGTATTAAGGAGTTTTTTGGCCCTGAATGGCCAACTGTGATACAGTATATGCCAGGGGATTTAGCAGTTGTACCTAAATCATTCAGAGTCATTTGAAGTTCTAATTGCCTTCACAAAAAAATAATAATAATTGTAATAATATATACAGTATATTTTAATTTTATTAACAGCTTATTTATTAAGTGTAATATTTAAATAAATAAGCATTAATTTTTCATAAATTCATCTTACAAAATATTCATGTGTCATTAAAGCTAGCATGATCTAGAATTCTGTTTACCTGAGTATTCTTTTGCAAGGTAGTATTCAGACTCTTGCTTCACCTGTCCATGATACAAGAGGTTAATTAAAGATATCACGAGGCATCTTATGCTGTGCTATCTCTGTCCAGCTGAGTTGCTAATATTGCTGAATAATACTTTATTATAAAATTGCTTAAAAGTCCAGATACTAATTTATACTAATTTAATAACGTCAAACTGCTATTCATTGTGCATTGGCAAAGGTGCCTAACTTGTGTTCATAAAGTCATGTCCTCAGAGTTCAATCTCTGAAAACTACATGCTTAATGACAAGAGAAAGGATACAGAGTGTTTTTCAGGCAAGTGTTTATCCAGATGAGAATAAAATAGTTGATTGTAGTATAAAAATGATTACTTATGAAACATGCATAGGATAAAACATTTAAAATATATTCAGATATTTCACCTACAGATTTATGCAAAAGCAAATGCAGTCAGATGCATTCTAAGCCATCAGCTCATTGCATACACATAGAAATGAAAGAAGAGACCTGTCTATATAAAGCTGTAATTTGCTGCTTCAGAAGTGTTGATCAGCCCATTGAGTTTCAGCTTTGAAATGTAATAGACTTTGATCATTCGTGATGACTTAAATGGATTATGTATCAAAGCCGTGAATGGGCTCTTTTTCTTTAAAAAATAAATCCTTTTTACTGCTGAACACCATACCATCAAATAGCTGAACCTGCTGCAGAAGAGAAGGTAAGGAGGCGAGATTCAGCATTTAGTCAGAAGAGCTGGTGATGAATCATTGGGGTTATGGTGATTACTTGTCAGTTATCAAATCTGTTATCAAAAAACCTACTGGGGAAATTTTTACTATTAAGAGTCTCTTTCTTTTTAATTCGATTTTTTTTGCACACTGAAGTATTCTTCTTTTTAATAGTCAAGAGTTTTGTCCTATGCTGAAGAGAATCTATAGATGTATCCTAGCACCAAAATGAATTAAAATGCAGTGTGTAAAATCTTTAACACTGGAATGCAAAGTATTCATATTTATTTAATGGTACAATTATGGCATAGTGAGCATATGTAATGAAGGTGTCCCAAAGAGTATTGAGAGAGTGTTGCCAACTTAGATGCCCTTATGCCCTTATGGAGGTGGATTTTCCTACAGTAAAAAACAGATCAAGGTGTCTAAAAAAGAAATTGCAGAAAAAAATAAAATCAATATTCTTAGAAAAAAATGCAGAATAAAAACACACTTTGTACAAGTGTGTACACAAAATGAACAAGAGGTGCTGGGAAAGACTCTTAGGTGTAACCTTTAACTTTCCTGGCAAGAGGATTAATGAGATGCTCTTCGTAGCACTCTATAACTCCTCACAAATAAATACCCCCTCCCCAAAGAAAAGCTAGGGTTTTAAATTCCCATAATCTCCTGGGAGACGATACTAACATATTAATCCACATAATTATATATTTACAACGGATTCAAAGACAGCTTCAAAGCAAGACATGCCCAACTACACCACAAGGTAAGAGTACAAACGTTTACCATAATTTTACAAATCTAATACAGTACTACAAGGGTGTAATACAATCGACTTTGCCATAATGTCAGAATCATACAGCCCTCAAGTAAGAAGCACCTTTTATTCTCAGTTTTAAATCGTCTTTGCTCTAGTATCATCGCTGGTTGAAGTAAATAAAATCGTGCATTATTTGAATAAGATTCACATACAGACACTGTATGAATTTTCAAAGAAAGTCTTTCAATTTTAAAAGAAAGCCAGCTGAAATTGTAATACAAGACTTGCTGTAAACATTGCTAACACTTTCCTTTAGTGAATTAAAAAAGGAAATTGTTTATACAGTATGGTTTGCACTTAAATGATGCTATGTTTGCACAGAATCAGATATTTTAATATTGAAATTTTAAGGCTTTAGCATATTTTCAAAGGTCCCTTCAGATAATACCATCTGCAGGTCACTCAGATTGCATATGAAATTAAAAGATGTTGGTATTGAAGATAACAAATAAGGGGCAACTCTGAAATAAAGTTCCAATGATAGAAAAGTCAAGAATTCTAGGAAACGCTTCTGACTTCATTCCAGAATATGTCCTCTCTAAACCTAAGGACAGATTCTAGAATGATAGGAAAACCTTCCTGCTTACTTGTCATCAATATTCACTTAAGAAAATTGTTTCATACTGGAGGTGTACCTTCAAAGTAAATCCAGTAAAATATATATTTCATATTGTTATACTATTTCCTCTAATGGTCTTTAAATTATATAATTCACATGCTTCTGGTGGCACAGTGCTGCAGTGGTTATCATTGCTGCCTTGCAGCACTGAAGTTCTTCATTCAATTCCAGACCTGGGGTGCTATCTGTGTGGAGTTTATATGTTCTCTCCATGTTCACATAGGTTTCTGCTGAGTGCTCTAGTTTCCTCCCAGAGCACAAAAACACACTGGTAAGTTAACTGGCTTCTAGGAAAACTGGCACTAGGTCTGCATGTGTGTGCTGGTGTTTTTAAAGTAAAAAAAAATCTGGTATTTACATGCGTATACAATACTCATAATAAAAAGGTTTAGTAAAATAAAAAAAACGATGCACCCTATAGAGGATTTTAGTCTTTGAATGGTGATGAGGTTTTTCTATAGCCATTCGATTGAACGTGTAGGAGAGCTTCAGCAGCCATCTTTGCTGCTAAATGTATTGTTTTTACAAATGTTTATTGTTATTAATCTACTGCTTGTAAATTGCTTGTAATTGCTTGTAAAATCAAGATTGTTTTTCAAGGTAAGGGAAAATGTTTTTTATATATCTTAGTAAATTCTTGCTTTTGCCCTTGCATTTTTCTGGAGAAACAATAAATTATCAATATAATTTGGTGCTTCTCTAAACTGAAACCCAAGATGAATATTCCTATGAAAAAGGTTAATTTACTTTATGTAGATGTAACTAGTTACGAAATACACTTTTGGACAGGATGTGTTGTGTTTTGTGATATATAGTCTGTGGCATTGTTATTTTGATTTTGCTGGTATAAATATATATTTTTCAAACATTGTGCAGTTTCTGTGTAAAGTGCTGTTGTTAGCATTACATTATTAATTTGTTTATTACAAAATAGTTTAATTGCAGAGAAAACAAACTTAATGGTTGTGTTTAAAGTCAATTGTATTTGTGATATTTTGAGAAAAGATTCTAAAAATGCTTTTGGTAGTTAAAATTGTAGCATCGAAAACAAATACACACATTTAGGCGGATATGCCTAGCCAGGGGTGGATAATATAAACTCCACACCTGGAGTTTGCAAGAAGCCTGAGACCATGTGGAAAATAATTCTCTGATCTGATTAACTGTTTTATCTGAATGCAAAGTACTATGCATTGTATCAACTGAATGCAGCCCATCACTTGTGTAACACCATCCCTACCATGAAGCATGGCGGAGGCAGCATCATCTTATGGGTATGCTTTTCAGCAGTGGGAACTGGGACACCTGTCAGAATAGAAATAATAATTGGCACCAATTACAGGCAAATTCTTGATGAGAGCCTGTTTCAGTCTTCAAAAGACTTTAAACTCCTGTGAAGACTTGTGTTGGAACAGAACAATGACACCATACATCAAAATGAGACTGAATTTCTTCAGAACAAGAGCATGTATGTCCTTGAGCGGCTCCGCCAAAGTTCAGACTTCAATCCTATTAAGAATCTGTGGAATGACTTGAATATTACAGTTCACCGATCCTCCCCATCAAAGCTTGAGCACATCTGAAAAGAAGAATAAGTTAAAATCCCAAAATTAATATGTACAAATATGACGCAGACATACTCAAGAACATTCAAAGCTGTAATCATTGCAAAAGGTGCTTCTACAAAGTATTCACTTGGGAAGTTGAATACACGACAAAGCAAAATGTTTCTGTTTTTCATAAATGTTTGTTGTACAATAGAAATATTTTGCCCCTTTAAAATGATTGTGTTTATGTTGTGTGAAGCAAGAGAAAAACTGATTTGAATTAATTAAAAAATTTGGTAATAACGCAACAATATTTGCAATTTTTCAGTGAAGTGAATACTCTCTGAAGACGGTATAAGTACATCTAGCACCTAATTAATTAAGATGTTATTTCCTACACTGATTCTTTTAATTATTAGAAGCTAGGTGTTGCAATATTCCCTATGAGATAAGACTGGAAGGACAAAACGCCGGGTAGCCCTTGTCTTTCCAGTTAACAAACATAAATCTTATTTTACATGTTATATGTAAGGTGTCATACGGAATCCTTTGCAAAGAATCCTTACATAAGCATGTTAGAAAAGGTACTCCTGATGAGAATTGTGCCACACATTTTGAGATGTGAGAACCTGGACAGTATTTTATATTGCTACAGAATGCTACTTTGAAATTAACTCATTACAACCAATGTTAAATAATGAGTGATATAAATAATACATTCAATAATAATTAGTGAAAATCCATCTATCTTCTAACCACTGTATCTTAGGTTTGCAAGGGAGCTGAAGTCAGTCATAGTAAATGAGGAGCAAGGCAGAATACATCTAGGACCTATTTTCCCAGAAGCCAATTAGCCAACTAGTATATCATTGGGCTGTGGGAAAAAAACCGGAGCACCCAGAAGAAACCCACATGAACAGGGTAGAGCATAAAAGCTCTGTCAGATAATACCCCAGGAATTTAAGGAATTGAACCCATTGCCCCAACACTGTAAAGCCATAATGCTAACCACTGCGCCTCTTTGCTGCCCGATAAGTGATAATAAAAGTCTTCATTCTGAATAGATTTTAAAAAAAATGTTCAAAGATGACAGTTAATGCTGCTGCGTTTCACCTCTGAGGTCCTGGATTTAATTCCAAACTGGGGTCACTTCTACTGTATGTGTAGTTTGCACTACTTCCTCCCATTTTCTAAAGACTTGTTAACTATGTTAATTGGAGTCTTGAACTTTTCCCAAATGAGCTTCTGTGTATCTGTTCCCTGTCCAATCCTTAGATGGACTGGTATCCCTATAGGAATGTACTGTAGTTACAATGTCATTTACCAGGTTTAAGAGGCTTTCTGATAATGAATATAATTATTGTGGTTTTGGAAAACATATAGAAGTAACATATTTGTTAGTTGTTTAATATAATTAGAAGAGATTTTGTAATAAAAAACACATTTGCACTGCTTTTTATGTACAGTAATCTTACTTTAGCACTGTAGTGCTGGTCTATAACAACACAGAAAGCAAAAACAAGACTTACTTAAACATCTTTAAAAAACAATTTTATCAACTACAGCAGGATTTGTCTTTTAAAAAAACAGAAACAACAAACGATGTAAAATTATAAAACTGTCTTTACATAATCAGACTGCTCTGAGTGCATCTGATTCCCTGTTTGTGATGACTTCAAAGATACGGTACAGGTTGTAGCATCTGTGTGTGTTGTCAGTTATTAATATGGAAGATGCATTCAAGCATATCCATACATCTTAGAGTACAGGGAGGTGTCAACACACAGATGAGAGGGCAATAGAAACAGATGGAATTCATTCAGAAAACATGTTTTGATGTCATTTCTGATTGAATAACGCAGACTGATTTAAAATGTACTAGTTATTTGGGTCTGCTCACAAACAAAGAGGAAAATAGGTCACTTGATGCAATATCCTTCTTCTGAAAGGATCAAAATTACATTATCACAATAACATACCATATGCATAATATTTTTTCCCACAATTTACATTTCCAACATTTTTAACTGCAGATCAGTTCATTTATTTCAAACTGGTTGATTGCATCTTAATTTGACAAAAAATATTTGGGCTGGAAAAATGTGCTTGAATTGTAGCTTAATTTTATTCAAGAGGGCTTGTGATTATTAAAGCATACATGTAGGCACATTATCACATTAAGCACTCACTGTGCATAGAATTTTATCTCATTAATTATCTTTTGATCTAATCCCTCAAGGTTCTCAAAATGAACTATTGTGACCTAGCTTGTGAGACTACTGGAACATTGCGGGGAGAAAGGGTAATGTGGTTATTTTGTATCTAAATCAACAAGCAGAGGCAGATGGTAAATTCAATGCACCCCAGTAGCATATTGATTTGAGGCAAATTCAAGTCTTATGCTTGCTTGTTTATTCACTATTAGAAAGAAGATAGAATAAGAGAAAGAAGAGAAAGAGTGGACCAGGAAGGGACTGTGGATGAAGAAAGAGTTACTGCATGATGGGAAGGGTGTCACATCCCGCACTCGCCCTCGCAAACCCCATTACATTCCCAAACCCACTGTTTCACGCTCTCATTCCTAACTGAACCCATCACATTCTCACAGGCACCACAGGCACTCATGGACCAATTATCCAACCACGTTCCTCTGTCTTCACTAATTAAAGTTCCCTCACGCACCAAACCTTGCTCAATATTAAAAAGCCTCTTAGAGTTTTCTAGTGTGCGTTATTGTCTTATTGGATTTCTCAGTTTTTGGGCTTAATTTTTCCCTTTTGATCTCGTCTCTTGCATTTTACCTTTTGGATTGTCTTATCGGTTTGTCTCGGCTCTTTCTGGTTAACTGATCTCTAGCTTCACCTCTCGACCTTGCTTCTGAATTAGGATTTTGGATTGTTTGCCTCTGCATCCCGCAGAAGTCACGGCTATGCTCAGGATCCTTGGAGAACAACTTGCCAGATCCTTGACAAAGGGGAAACATAGGATGGACTTAGATGACAGACCAGGGGATGACCACAGGGATATTTGGAGTTCCATGGAGGGACAACAAGAGTTCAGGGTGGGCTGAGGCTGAAGGGAAAACATTGTGGTAACTCTTGAGATTTGGGTTTCTGGGCACTGTTGAGTTCTAGTTAAAGATGATAGGAGTGCTGGGGTTTGGTTTCCTTTGAGCAAGCTGAAGATGGATGAAGACATGGAGAGCCCCTCTCCTGTGATGAAGTGGACTGAATGGTTTCATGCAGAATGAATATAATTATTCATAATTAAATAATGAATAATTCATATTGAATTATATTTGATTATATACTATAATTGGGATATTTATGTATAAAAAGGGCAAAAATGGACAAAGACAGGATTTGACCTCTTCACAAGCTTTCATTCGAAACTCTGACAGAAACTGTTCTGGGGTGCTGACCTGCAAGTGCAGACTTTTTTGCTTTTTTGTTGTGTTTCTCATTTTTTACATTTGTTTTGTAGTTAATTGGTCCTGGAAAATGAACATTTTAACATTTTTTTTTATTTTTGCTGGCTGGCTGCTGTGTTTGTTATTCACTCAATACAGAAAGCAAAAATAATTAAGAAACATGAAGTAGAAGAGAAATTTAAACAATTAAATTTAAATCTCTGCACCGCCTGTCAGGATTATTAAAACAATGGCCTCAGTGAATTTCAATGAGTGCCACAAATCCATGTAAGTGGATAGAATTGGCAGAGAGACATTACCTGATGTGTTAAATTAGTTTTTTACTCGTTTTGAAAAGCATAATTTCTTCACCCATCTCAATTATGTCCAAACTCTACTTACTCCAGAAAAAACATTGCAAATATAATCTTGTACAGTCACAAACTATTTTAAAAAATCTAGACCAACAAAACAGCAGGTTTAGATGGAATATGTGGCAGAACACTAAAGCGTTGGACTCCTGCTCCAGCTCTCTTTGGACAGTGGCGCTGTTCCAACTGTTTGGATGCATTATACCTTTTCTTATGAAAAACAGACCTAAATTTTTAAAAGACTTGAGGCTTATAGCCCTGACTTCATTAGTGATGAAGACTCTTGAAAACATATTCAAATTATATATTGTCACTGCAATAGAGTAAATCTATGTGCCCTCCAGTTTGCCTAGTATCCTGGAAGGGGAGTTGACAATGCCAAAATGTTCTACTAGATATTCTTTAAAAACATAAAATGTAGAACATTTCTTCATGTAGGCTTCTCTCTGCTGATTTGGTTGAAAAAATGTATTAAATAAATACATCAACATATGACTGTATGTGGATTATTTGTTTTCTAACAGAACCCAAAATGTACTTTTTAAAGGGTTGGTTACTCTGTTTGTACTTGAATTCACCACATGGCTGCATACTTTCACCTCTCCTTTTTATCTTTGATTACTGTGGGGGCAACTATGAAAATTGTGAGTGTATTGGTCTCTTTTCTCTTAGAGTCTGAAAAAAAACATGGACCTATACTGACCAAATTCATAAATTGGTAGGATACCTTCAATTGATAGGTATACCCAGGGCTTGTCAAACAATATTATTCATGGGTGGACAACCCATGAGTCCACAGTTACAAATAAGTGGACACTGTGTTTGATGATAAAAGCAAGTTCAGAGATCACTGATGTTATTGTGAAGAAATGCCAGCAGCACTTATATGGTTTGAAAATTCTGAGTTCCTTTGGAATGCAAAAAAAGAATTCTATTAACATTTTAAAGCTCTTTTATTGAAAGTTTTTTAATGTTTTTTTATCCTTTGGCTAGAACAGGTTTATGTCCATCAGATCCTGAGTAAGGCTTATGCCATCACTAATATTCTTCATCAGTGTTTGGAACTTCCAGGAAAATGTTTTCATTGTTTACAGCTTAAGACAGAAGAAAATTTTACTTTGTTCCAGCGGGCATCAATCTTGCAAATTAAAAACTAAATTTATCTAAACTGTTATTTATATTGTTATTAAGAAGTAACTTTTAATATTTTAAAATATACAGTACCATTAACATACATTATAGGGATGATTTAAAAAGTCTAACATATTTTGTGTACCATTAATAAAGAAAAAAATACAACACATTTGTTTGTGGAAAAAAAAACAAGTGCTTTCATTTCTGTGTAAGGTTCATTTGATGTTAATGCTGAATGTACAGGTAACTGCCAAAATAAAGTACACACCAACATAAAATGTTGAATAGGGTGTTGGTCCAATTCAGGCTACCAGCAAAGCTTCACCTTGGCATAGATTCTACTAGTGTCTGGAACTCTTCCATGAGAAATTCCATCATTTGGTCTTTTGTTGGTGTTGGTGAAGAATGACTAATGCAGAATTTCCCATAAGTATTCCACTGGGTTGAGATCGGATGACTAGGACAGCCATGGCATATGGTTTACATTATTTTTATGCTGATCAAACCATTCAGTGACCACTCGTGCCTGGTGGATGAGAGATTGTTATCCTGGAAGATTGTACTCCCATCAGGATAGATGGGATGCTTCACCATAGGATGAACGTGATCTCTCAGAATGGCTTTGTATTTACTGGAATTTACCTTGCCCTCTGAGGGGTTGAGTGATCTATACCATACCAGGAAAATGCACCCCACACCATAACAGAGCAAGTAGAACCCTTCACTATGGAAAACAAGAACTCAAGACTGTAGGTTTCTTTTTGCCTGTGCCACATGTGTATTTATCTGGTTGTTGAGAACAGGATGAAGGATGACTCATCTGATCATATGACATATGTGTCACGAACCGCACTCCTGCGTGCATCTCTCAGCGTCAACAACTGCGCCCTAGTTGCAATTAGCACTGCACTCGCCCTTTTTCCCATTTAAACCCGCTCACTTCTCTCAGTCCTCGCTCACTGTTGAGATCGACTTAGCCTTTCTCTTGTGGGCGTACTTTCTGAACCGATTTCTGAATACCTGACCCTGCTCCGTCCCTGGCTTCGTCTTCGTTTTGTCTCGTGGCTTTTTGGATTTGGATACCGTACCGACCTGACTACTGGAACCCGACCTAGCCTGCCTACCTGAAATCGTATTCTGTCTTTCATCCTTTGGATTTCTGGACATCTATTCTCTTGGCACCGCATAGGGTCTGATCACCTTTTCCACAAGTCCCTAGTGACAATTGTGACAATATGACATTTTCCCACTGCCTGTGTTCTTTGTGCCACTTTACTCATAAAAGTGCATTTTTAGCTGTAATAATCGGTTTATTCACACTAACCACAGTATCCCTTCTGTGAAGTTCAGGATGGACTGCACTTGATGAAACTGCCTCCTCACACCTTGGAGTGACATTTGTAGTCATCTGATTCAGAGTTGCTAGTCTGTTTTGCCTTGTATCTCAAACTAATGCATCAACATCACGGTCCAGGAGTATGCGCTTTCATCCAACTAATTGCCCCTAGTTGATTAAATCTTTTCCTCAGACTTCCATGCCAACATCACTTTAGCCACTATTCCTTGTGGAACATCAGGAAGACGAGCAGACGTCATCACAGAAACTCCTGCCAAATGTGCCCAAACACAATTACCCCTCTCTCAAATTTACTGACATATCTTCTTATAGCCATGGCAGCCAAATAATGGGTGAACTTAAAATTTAACTCTTAATACCTCTCAACTTAATTTTCTTTTGATTTGAGATCGCCAGAGGCCCAAGTCTGAATTTTTGAATTACAGAGTTTCTGAATTATATACGTATATATATAGAATAGGTTAGAAAAATAAATTGCAAGTATTATATGAGTATTATATGTATGTCGTGATTATTATTAATTAGGCAAATTAATAACACATTTCCATTCTGATCAACTTTGAAAAATTCAACCAAAATCTTTACTTTCCTCTGGAAAGGAAGAGGTTTTACCTTTTCTTCAAATGTGACAAGTTGACTTAGTGATCTTTTGCTATGTCAACCAGTGTATCACAATGAAGCGTTGTTCAATGTGCATCAAAGTCTGTCTTTGAGGCCATGGAAATGTGTCATGTCCTTTGTTCTTGATGAAAAGGCTCTGTCAGATTGTATGGTTTGTCATCTTTGCCTCATGTAGTACCGATCCCAGTAATGAATTTTCCACAAAAAATATTATTATACCGTTTTTCCGGTTTATCGAGTTTTAATTTGATTTTTTTAATTTTGAGTTAAGGTTCCGATTACTGGGTTGCCCTGAAATTCTAACACCCTTACCGGGCCACCATAAATTGGGTTAATCTAGATACAACTAGTGATATAATGACTAATAATCAGTTCTACTTAGTCTGCAGTTCCTATATGACTTGCAATATGACCTAGGATCGTCTGATATAAATCCACTGAAAATAATGTGAAATGTGCCATGGGAATGCTCCTGTCTTGACATTAACCTAATTACATGACCGTGACCACAGCTGTCCATGTTGAACAGCTAATGCAAAAGAACTTCACAGAAAGATACTACCAAATGAAAGAAGACCAAAGTTCAAACAGAATTCTTATCCAATCTTCCTCACCTACTAAACGTAAACTCCCATGTGTGATTTCACCTGATCACTGAAATAAATGAGACATTTGTTGACATAACTATATGATGGGGGGTTATGAAAATGGTGAAAATCAGAGATTGACTGAGCGGGTTAGTCGATAAGTTAAATAATTATTAATAACCCCCAGCTTGTGCTTTTTCCAGAATATACCCGAGTGGATATATAATTAGAGGCGTGTGTTGTTTTTTTTTCATTCTCTGACACAGCTTTGTTGAGAGGAGTAATAATTCAGGCACACTTGGTTAAACAAATATTTATTACAATGACACAAGACACAAACTATGCTACACACAACAAATCATGCAACACATAAGTTACTCTATGTATAGTATTTACGAACAAGGTGTTTCAGAGGCCTAACATTCTGGTCACCCAGAAAACATTCTGGTAACCCCAGACTGCTACTAAGCATTACAGTATGTTGTATAGTGGTTTGTATCTCCACAAAAGGAATGTGCACAAAATCTCACGACTTGGAAACACAGCCACAAGTATACCTATTATACTGTACCTAGGTAAGTTGTGGATTAATGATTGTCAAGGAGCAGTAATGATACACACAATATAAGATCACACTAAGAGCACAGAAAGGGAGGAGAGGAGAAAGAGAGAGGAAACAGGCAACAAAGAGAAGAGAGAGGAGTCTGGAGGAGTTAAGACTTGAAACTTGCACCAGGCGAGAGCCCCTACTACATGATCATCCAAACAAAACCCAACTGGAGCTAAGTATTTAAACCTTGCTAGAGAGAGCGTGCTATTCTGTAATTTTAGAGAACTTGGGTTTTCTTGGGTAAAAGATACCTCAGTTAGAAACATCTTTCCTGCTTAGGGTGCATTTTTATGGCTCCCATATAGGCTCCCATTTATTTGTTGGCATCTGGGGTGCAGAGAGAGAGATTTAACTGTAGGTTGCTTTATATTTATTTAGAAGGCAGCTATACTTCTATTTAGCCTCTGTAGGCATTAAGAGTTTAACTTTTTCCTGTTCCTCGAAGAGAACAAATTATTTGTTCAGCATCCAGCAAACATAACAAGAAAGGCTTCATAGTGCCAGCTGCTCTTACCACTGTAAGACTTTCAGTCCTAAACAGGAAGCCAAGTGTGTTAATCCCAATGGATATAAAACATTAAACATTTGCATTTTAATACTCAAGAATTAAGATATTATTCCAAGTAAGTATGTTTGGTAATGTTTACTCATAACACTACTGTATATGAAATAAATTATGTTGAATATTTACCTGTCCTCTTTGAATTTATGAATGTTAATGTGTATATTTTTATATTGATTTTACCAGGTTGACTACCATCCACCTTAGTATTATAGTTAACATACAGTATTAAATACATAATTTTATTGAATATTAATAAATATTAATAAATTATTGACATCCTGCAGCTTCTATTGGTGCCTATACGACACTGATGTTGCTCTCCTTATATTTTTCAGTCAGAACAAACCTTGTTGTTCTTATTACATATATATTTAGCAACTTGAATACAATATTGTTATGAGCGAGTGGTATCCAACTTTAGCTACTTTAACAGTTCACATCTTGAATGTACTACTCATGGCCTAATTCAGAAAGCCTGACTGCAAATGGGCTAAGAGGCAGTTAAACATATATAATCAAAGGTCTGGTAGTTTAATCTGCTTAACCATATTAAAGCATAAACATTCAACAGCCATAGACACAGCATAAATACAGAAAATGGGAGAGAGCAAGGCCAGGAAGGAAGACAAGAAAAGAAGGAATTTCACCATCACTCTCCTCTTTCTCAAAGCTTGTGCCATGTAAGAGTACCTTGTTCTAGGTACTCAAGATCCTAGTCTTGGAGACCGGATTCTGGTCATTTGAACATAATTTTATATTTCGATCCCATTATTTTCACCATGAAGAATAATTAACAAAAGCTATAAAAATAGTTAGAAAGTTGTCATTCAGTTTTCGACCTGTACGTCAATGATTATATCATGAGGTAGTGAAATCGGACGTCAAAATCAGCGTCTTTACTCAGTCTGTGCAGTGCAGAAGCATTCCCTCGAAAGGCTCACTATTTTGTTTCCCATTTTCCTTCCCTCAAACACAATGCCAAAGTGAAAGTGTAAATTTACAGTGGAACTAAAAAATAAATTTCTGTGTTTTCAAAGTGGCAGTGAAGCTGAATGTTTGGTGTGTAAGCCTGGTACTTTTGTCTCCGTGGCAAATAAAGGTGTACTTGACTTGCAAGCTCATGTTCACTCAGACAAACACAAAAAGGCAATTCGAGGAGAGAGTTCGTCAACCAAATTAACAGATTCTTTTGTAAAATCTGGCAGCAAAAGAGAGGATACTGTTATCGCACCGAGGGGACTTCACACAGTTAAACATCATTGTAGTTTTACTTTACCAATGAACATAAAACATGGGATATTTTGAAAACCCTCTCCATCCCGACCCTCTTCCCAGATAAGTTAGTAGGAAAGTTTCTCCGGGTGTCCTCTTTTTTTTATGTTCAAATATGGTAACCCTAGTGGCCGATGTATAATCCTCCTCATTCTCAACAGGTGTGTGTGATCTATTGGAGCTGGTGTCAGTACTCTTGGTGTCTATTCCTTTCAACCATGACAATACTTGTTTTTGTGAGGTATTCATTTTCGATCACTTGTTCTGTTGGCGAATGTGGCACTAAGCTATATCTCTGAAAGCTTGAGAGGAGTATGAAGACTCAAGTATTAGCGTGTACTGTATCAATGTAGCTAAGTACAGTATGTAGGCTGCGTATTTGACACATAAACTCATTTTATTAAATGGAGTTTTTAATGAAAGTTCGGGAAGAATGAAGGCAACCGAGCTCATTCAACACTGCTGCTGCAATTCCCACTAATTCTGATGTAAGCAACCAGTCTCCATATATACCAAACGTCACCCCTCGTTCATTTTTCTGCATGGCTTGTTTTCGCGTAGCCCAAATCTGTGCTCCCTTCTCGGCCTACCACTTCTCATGGATCTGCAAATCTCCTGCTCTGATGAAGACCTTTTCGGCAGTGCAGGGGACTCCCCTACCCTTCTCGTCCAGTCAGCCCCCCCCCCGCTCCCCTTGTGTCCGTCCCATCGCCTCCATCATCTGGCGTGCCACACCAGCGCCACTCATCTCCCAGCCAGTCCTCACAAGATCCAAATACTCACCAAAGACTGCGTTCCGCCATCGTAGTCCCTCTCTCATCACAAACCCAGACTTACTGTTCCTCTACAGCAAAGTCTCCAAATAACCCCAGCTTCTCACGAGGACGTCCCTGCCGCTGCACTTCACGCACATTGGCTCCCCCTTCTCCTGGATCATCTCTCGTGATTTCCAACTGGACTGTAGCAAGCCTCCAGAGGATACTTCAAAAATGTGGTATCCGTTTTAAAAGAAACACTTCCAAAAAAGCTCTGTTTTCCCTGTACCTAACTGCAGTCTACACAAAGGAAACCTCGGCTTCACAGCTTCCCCCAGCACCCTCTGATGATATCACCTGCTGCCCCTCATCCCAACGTGAGAACCCCGAGGCCGCCTGCGCCTCTGCCTGTCACGTCTTCCGTTTTGTCTTGTCCAGATATATCTGTGTCCGTGTCTCTTCCCCAACCAATCCATACCTCTGCTGGACAACTGCACCTAGCCTCTTCCACTCAGCCTCCTTCCCTAAACTCCTTGCTGCCGAGTGCAAGGCCCCAGCTTCTTCTCTGCTCAATCTAATTTCTGCACTCTCCTCTGTCTCTTCCTCCGGTGTCCAACACGGCCCAGGCTCCGCCTGCTTGGTGCCTTCAGCCCTGGTTTCTTTTCTTTCGGCCCCTGCCGCTGTCTCCACGGCCCAAAGGTCATCCAGCAAACGACCCTCAGCTCAGCCAGCAGGTGGCCCTTACCTTCCCCCACCCCCTGGCATCCAAGACGACTCGGCAGCCTCCTCCGTTTTTCACACAGCCTTTGCCCCTGCTTCAATTCCTCCTCAACAGTCTTTGGCTTCCGTATCCCAAGCCACCGAGCTTCAGCCCCCAGATCTGTCTAACCCGTCCTACCACAATCTGCTTTCCGCTTTTCTTTCCTCCTCATCTTATCCCAACACGGCATCAGTCATCCCACGCCTTCAGCCCAAGATTCCAATCTCCCCTTTACTAGGGATTTTTCTCTCTGAACAGCTGTTCCTCTCCCAGTTCCTCCTAACACACTAAAGTTTAGTCCTCCTCTCATCCCTGTTTCACTCCGGCAGCAAATTCTACGAGGGGCAGACATCAATCTAGCTCACCTTCTCTCTTCCTCCACTTACAACTCAGATTGTAGAAAAGTCGACTGCAGTACGATCTCCTTTACTCTCAAATCTTCCGACCCTCACTCTGCTTCAGTCCTTAAAATTTCCGAGTTCTATCTGGCTTTCAGTATTTTTCGCGACATCATGTGCTCCATGTTTATCATAAGCAGTTCCTGGCCAAGCCCTACTCCAATGGAATCAGCGCACCTATTGGGGAGCCCTCAACATCGAGCTTTACTGACGCACTTTTACCGATGTCGGAGCTGTTTCCTGCGACTTCTGTTCCTCTTGGACACATTCATCAAATCTTTGCCCAGATACTGTCCACAAGCTTAACCCCGACTCTGCCCCTTCTCCCCCACAGCATCAATTTTCCCGTCAGGTCTTCTTCAAACTTTCTCAGTCCAAAGACGTTCGCGAGGCCAACAAATCTGCAACAACTTTAATTCTTCTACATGTACCTGTTCCTTTTGCCTGCCCCCGCCAGCCCTTCCACTCTCGCTCCACTTTCAGCATTCCCAAATGACTACTGGCTTATCTGTCTACCCCAATCAATATCCCTGCTCTTGCTTCCGAACTGCTCCGTCACCCCGACCCCTCTTCCACACATCTTACTCGACGGGTTTTCCTTCAAGTTCTCATCAGGCCTGTGCAGACTTCCTTCTTCCCCCATCTTTTGCAAAAATCTGCAATCTGCTTCCGCCGATCCCCAGTCCATCGATTCCTTGCTAGCATCCAAAGTCAAGAACAGTTTCATAATCGGCCCACTTGACTCTCCCCCATTCCCCGCATACTGCATCAATCCCATCAGTATAGAGGTCCGTAAGTATTCCGGTAAAAAATGCTTTATATTCGACTTAACTCCCGCATACCAATTCTCAATAGCCTCATTTCCAGCTCAGACTTCTCCCTCCACTATGCCACAATTGACCACGCCATTTCTCTCATCAAAATCGCAGGTCCGGGTGCCTTGCTTGCTAAGACCGACATCTCTAGCGCCTTTAAAGTCATGCCTCTCGACCCAGACTTCTGGCACCTCTTTGGAGTTCATTGGCGTAACAAGTTCTTCTTTGCAGTCCGCCTAACTTTCGAATGTAAGAGTAGCCCAAAACTTTTTGATACCTTAGCTGAAGCTCGTGCTGGATCCTCCTGAATAACTATAATCTTCCTTTTCTCGTCCACCTTCTCGACGATTTCCTTACCATAGATTTTCCTCACACCCCACCTGCAAAAGCCTCCTCCATACTTATTTCTGTTTTTAGGAACCTAGGGGTACCTCTTGCCATGGACAAAACAACCCGTACCTTTCATACCTTTTAATTCCTCTGGATCACCCTCAATTCCATCAATTTCTCTGCTTCCCTGCCTCGCGACAAGATTGACAGGATCCAGATGTACAGTATATCTCTACCTATTGTTTCGCCAAATTTTGCACAAAGAGGGAACTTCTTGCTCTGCTCGGCCACCTCAATTATGCCATGCATATCATTCCTCAAGGACGGTCATTCATCCTTCTTGACCTCGGCTCTTCTGTGTCCTCTCTTTACCACCACGTAAGCCTTTCAGCCAACTGCAAATCCGAGCTCAGGCTTTGGCAGCTATTCTTGGCCAACTGGAATGGCATATCTCTCTTCTACAACGACCTCCTCTCTGATATCGAGGATATCCAGCTTTTCACAGACACAGTCCCCTCAGTTTGTTTCAGAGGCTATTACCAAGGCCAATGGTTTGTGGTCCCTTGGCCTCCCAAATTCTCTTCAATCCCTCTTGCCGACCAGTCATCAGCCTTATTTGAAATATTTCCAATTGTCGTTGCCGATTTTCTTTGGGGCCACAATTGGAAACAAAAATTCGTCCTCATTTATTTGGACAACCCCACAGTAGTTCATATAATCAACAAAGGAAGGTCTTCATCCCAATCTATCATGAAATTTCTCTGCCGCCTTAAATGGATTTCTCTCACGCGCCAATTCATCCTCGTAGCAGTTCATATTCCAGGCCACCTTAATGAGATAGCTGACTCTCTCTCTCGCTTTCAATTTCAGAAATTCAGGAACTTGGCACCAGGTGCAAGACTGAATCCGTGCACAGTACCTCCTTATTCGGAACTCACATTCCTCTGAATCATCCCTTCCATTACTATCTCCAGCTGGCCCAGCAAACTATCCTCTCAGGGATTGCCCCTCGAACTCTCAGTTCTTACTGGACTGCCTGGAAGGGCTTCCAATCCTTCCACCTCTCCGCGAACATAAAATTCCCTTCTTTCGATATTCTCACCATATCATCCTTCGTTTGCTATTGTAGAAACTCACTCAAAGTACGGGTATCCACCACCAAAGTATACTCCTGCGGCATCCACTTCTTCCATAAACTCCTTTTCGGCATGACCTGTCCATCCCTTATCCACCCTCAAATTACTCTCCTTGATCTGAAAAACCACTTCCAAACCAGCACGCACCACTTACCTCAGACATCCTTGAATCCTGCATTTACGTTCTCAGGTATGGTTACCACTCACCCTGGGTTGACTGCACTCTTGAATCTTTATTCATGCTAGCATTCTTCGGCTTCCTGAGATGCTCCGAACTTCGCTCCGCTATTTCCGCATCCTTCGATCCTTCTTCTCAACCCTGCTTATCCAACATCTCTATCTAATCTTCTGATACACCAACCTTCTATCTTAAGTGTACAAGTTAATGAGCTAAAAGAATCAGTCAGCATGAAGGATTTATTTGCACTCTGCCACCACTAATTACCTAAGAGCTAAGACTGATGTTCAGATATTTTAATATTTAATTTATGTTTCGACACTTTAAACCAAAGGTCGTTTGTGAAATGTGTTGCCATCAGAAAGGAAAAGAGAAAATATGAATACCTAATTGTCACACAACTTTCTTTTTTACAGGTGTTTTACAAATTCAGGAAACTTATTTGATCTTTTTAATATTCTTAAAAAATATATATTTTTTGGTTTTCCAAGTAATTGTTGTCTGAACACATCAGATGCCACAATTGTGAATTGTTGTGTTCTATGTAATATCTCCATTTGTAGGTCAGTAGCGTCTAGTGTATTTTCTTCTGCTGACACTTCCTTGATACAAAATGACAAACCAACGAACACAAAGACTCTGATAAGAGTAGAAAATATCTGGAATAGAACATATGGTGATGAATAATTAGCTGATGGGCTGGTCACAGTCACAGTGTTACAATGGAAGAACACAAACTACTGAATTACTTTGCAGACAACATAAAAGACACAAAGAAATCTGTTAGAGAAACATTGATGAGCTTTACATGATTACAAAGTACCGGGAGAAAGAAAACATAAATCTGTCAACTTGATAGACACAGTAAAAAATCTATAGAAATTTCACAGACTACCTAGGCAACAAGAACAAAAGGGACAAAGCTAGTGACATCTGGCATTCCTTCGATTCCTTGAAATACCACCAAATAATCGTAAAAATGAGGATCACCCAATAACAATCAATAGCAACATGGGTTATTATTATTTACCATTTACTGTTGACTGTAAGACTGTTTCTTACATTTTTAAATGGATGTCTTGTACATTTTTTCGCTTGAAGTTAATCTCTGTTCCACTTTTTTAATAATTGCTAATTGACTATTACTATAATAACACTTAATATGTACTTTTTGGACCTTTTGAATATTTTGAATATTCAATTTCTTGGATATTTATTTAAACTATACTATTTATTTATAGTGTTTTGTAATAAACGAATAAAAAAACTAAAAACAAATTGGCCAAAATAGCTAAAAACCGTTGACCAGAATAAAATAAATCGTGAAAGGGAAATAAACAAATTAGAAAATGGCTGCCAAAGCCCCCCTTTTTTTTTCAAACCAACCAGCTATGAAAAAATCTGCTCTAATAGGTAGAAATAGCTGTCATTCTGACCATTCAGAGACTTAAGGAAGGTTTGTAACTCTCTTTTGTATTGCCATTTTTTTGTTTTTTTTCTTTTTTCGCTCAATGAAGAACAATTACATACTCTCTTGTCAATCTGTATTAAATACACACTAAGTATGCAAAAAAGCACCATGAAAAGGTTCTGTATCACTGCCATGTGTCACAAAATGTAAATCAGACAGTAGAATCCAGACGGGAGTGAAACAAACATGGGGGGGAGATGACTAGGAACTGGGCTGGTAGATGAACAGAGGGTGTGACGACGGTGCACTAGTGCTTGGGGGGGCATGATCCAGGTGAACAATTCCAAGGGAGTCCAAAAAGAAATCCAGGGTGTAAAGCAAGAGTCCAGAGCCTTGTGATCCATCCAGGACAAATGAGACAAAGTTTAAAAACCGGGGCGGGATCCAGTGCAGGGATGGGGAATAAAAAAGGGTTAACAGGGCCAGGCGCTCCAAGCCCCAGACCCAGATGGTCAGGATGCTGTTGTGAAGCCGATGCCATCGGGTCTCCCCTGGACCCGGTGGTAGGCAGGCTTCTGGGTATCCATCTTCCAAAGCTGAGCCCAGAATTGTAGGAGCGTCTGGCTTATAAAGGGAAGGGCTGGAATAGGATGCAGATGCACAAAAATCAACAGAAACGGGAAAGAGCCAGAGTGCCCTTAAGAGGAGGGACTTACGATCGTGACACCATGACTCACTACAATAGAAAAAACAGTTAAATATTTATTCCTTTCATTACTTATTTCATATTTTTTAAGCTAGGGTATCTTTTACGGAAGACATCCTAGAAATGCTGACAATTAGACATCATTGCAAATTTAGAGTTGGTTTCGCTGAGAAAGAAATACAATTGCACATGCACCACCATAAAACAATCCTGTCATGTTTAGGTTGAAATTCAATAAGGTCTGCTTTGTTGCCTATTGACATTACCTGTCATCTGGTGTTATTGCCAAACTCTGGGATATACTCTGGGTTGCACTGGATGGACCAGCATGCAATAACTTTCTTTATGTTAGTTTAAATTATAATTGGATATCAGACATATCTCTAAAGATTATTGAGCATTATTGTATTTTATTTGAAGCTTATTAGGAGTATTTCAAGATAATTGTATAAGGTACTTTGTCTTGTGCTAAACTGAACATCCTTATCCTGATTCTAGTACAGCCTTGTAAAATGCCAAATTGAAAATGCCTCATCTGTTAAAATCCTGCTGAGGTTATGCTTGGTCAGTTCATAAATTACAAATTATAGAAGAGTTCCTGTAATACTTAATATGCATATTTCTGTTTTGTAGTCCATTGTGTTGGAATACTGAAAACTGTAGCGTGCAAATGTTGTACAACCTTTAATGCTGTACAAGGTGTCTTCCAACTTTTGTAAGTTATGGATATCTGATAGTCAACAAATATAATTTCTGGGTATTAAAGTACTGTATGAAAAACTCACTGTCCTGATCTTTTGATACCACTTGAATTGTAGAGGATATGTAAATTAAAGAACTAAAAACATTTTAAATTAATCTTATTGAATTCAGTGATCTAGGTGCAAGTTTATTCATCTAAATGCACAAGAATAAAAATACATATAATTCTCAACTACTTTGTAACATCATTACAGACATGTAAAATACTGCATCACTTGCTTCAATTATCCATCTCAATAAAAGGGTATCAAATACCCTGTGCAACTCTGTCTGCAACTGGCTGCTGGACTTTCTAATCGAGAGACCACAGGTGGTGCAGATAGGTAATAAAACATCAACACCACTCACCCTGAGCACTGGAACCCCACAAGGCTGCTGTCTGAGTCCAAGGTTGTACTCCCTGTTCACTCACGACTGCACAGCAAGACACAGCAACAACCTCATCATTAGGTTTGCAGATGACATCACTATAATAGGCCTGATCAGCGATGATGACGAGTCCACTTACAGGGATGATGTTGTACAGCTGTTTAAATGGTGTCATAGCAATAACCTGGACTTGAACGTAAATGAAACGAAAGAGCTAATAGTGGACTTTCGGAGACGCAGGCCACACACTCACAGCCCACTCAGTATTGATGGAATGGAAGTGGAAACAGTCACCAGCTTTAGGTTTTTAGGAATTCACATCTAACCTGGACTGTGAACATGGACTATATCTTGAAGAAGGCTCAGCAGCGCCTTTATTTCTTAAGGTGCCTCAAGTGATGGGGGATGCCAGTACCTGTGTTGGTGAACTTCTACCACTGCACCATCGAGAGCATCCTCACGAATGGGATCACCGTGTGATACAGCAGCACCTCTTCTTAAGAAAGAAAGGCACTGCTGAGAATGCTCAATATGGCCCAGAAGATCATCGGCTGTGGTCTCACCAAGATTAAACAGCTCTATGTGGATCGCTGCCGTGGTAGAATTCTGGCCATCACAGAGGACAGTCACCACCCCAGGCATGAGCTCTTCACCCCACTGCCCTCAGGCAAGAGATAAAAAATCATATGGACACTTATCACCAGATTCCTCAATAGCTTCTATCCAAAAGCAGTGCGATTGGCAAACACATTTAGCCATGCCCCTACACCATCTACCTCATTATGATTTCTTATTTATTGCACATCTCCAGTCATTGTTTACATGTCTGCATTGTTTACATTCAAACTGTTTACTTGTTTGTTTGTACATTTTCTACTGTTTGTTTGTATATTGTCTTGATGCACTGTCTGCACTTTGTGTTTTTACACTTGTTTTAACAATCGAGAGACTTTCTGTAAGTAAGAATTCCATTGTACAGTACCAGTACATGTACCGGTTACATATGGCAATAAAGTTCAAATTCAAGTTCAATAGAAACCAGTCAAACTAATACCAGATGTTAATTATTAATAATAATAATATGACAATTTATTTTAATTTATTACTGCTAAAATATTAATCCTTTGTAGAATTTTAAAATACCCCTGTGGAAGACTTTAAATACATCTCACATTTAAGAATAACATATTCATGAATTTTTTTCATGTAGTTAATGTATTTTCTAAAAACAAGGTTCTCGGAAAAGATTTTAACGTGGTAAAACTAAATTAAGAAAAATTTGGAAATGCCAAAAGATCATTTTGTGTTACTACGTACAGTACCCATCCAGTCTGTAATTGCCAATTGTTTGTAAGCCCTGGCTCTCAGGCAAGAACAGCTGTACCTGCTCAGGGGAGATTGAGGCATAAACATGTTCCTCTGGCGTGCTCATCTGCTATTTGTCAGTTGTCAGGTTGCAAGCACCATAGTACCTGGCAGAAGGTCAGGAGAAGGAACTGCATCGGTATGGAATGGCTTTGCAAGCCTATACTGTAGGTGCCTTATGAGTTGCAGGAATTTGCTTTTTGCTGGAAAGCCAAGAGTGTTCTTGACAATAATATTAATTCTACACAGGTGACATTCATCAAATTGTGTGCCACTGATTAGGGGATCCCAGTATCACTTGGATATTGACATGAACGAAGACTGAACTTGTGATATCTGAGCTATATTGTTCCACTTGTTTTTAAACAGACTGCCTTTGCTATTTGAGCTATGCAGGAGCCTCCATTAATTGTGTAAAGACAGAAAACTATGATTTTCAAACCTAGACTGAAGAGAATTTAATTATCACTTTAATGCTTTTTATTGACTCTGTGATTCATTTTTCTTTCACTTAAAAAGCAGATAATAAAAGAGAGAGATTTTTGTCCAGATTTTGGTTCATTCCCACGTTGTCTGGACCTACTGCATATTTTAAATCCCACAGGAATGTCTGTGACAAGCACAGTACCTTGTCCCTTTAACACTTGTGTGCTGCTAAAGACACAGTGAAAAACACAATAGAAATGAGAAGCAAAATTTAATTAAAACATTCAAGGAGGGCCCAATTGCCCTTAATTTAATTAAATTAACACTGTAAGTGTACTGCTGTGTGTACTTCATGTTTCCAAATAGGGAAAACACAAAATTAAGTAAAGTTAAGGCAAAATATTCCAATCACTGCACCTCTGTTTGAAATGGTTTGTCAGAAGTAGATTGACAGGGCTGTGTCTTAGGACAGAAAAGGATCTGTGCCATCTCAACAGAAGATTTTGGAATAAAGGCCTTGTAATTATGATATCAAAGAAAAGAGTGTGATTCAAGACAAGTGAAGGACTTCATATTTTTTCACAGAAGTGAATGTAAAGCCAACATTTAAATGTACAGGTATCTGTTACCAAAGGAACAAGTATTAGTTTTATTCCATACTGGAAAGAGAAGAAAACAATGTTTCGGCTGTGAAGCCTTCTTCAGGTGTGAGAAAAACAGACTACGCATGCTGACGCAGTTACCCACCTGAATTACTTCTGTTACCAAAGAGCAACAGCAATAGTTGTAGAAGGTATTTTTTCCCTGTTATTATATTACTGATATCTTGCAAATGTTGCCTTGCCTTTTGCAAGTACTTTATGTGAGTCAAAAACTTTAAAACTCTGATAATGAAACAATCAGACTAATTGCCATATAGCAAATTATCTGAGAATTCACAAATAGCAAATTATCTCAAAATTAAAGCTGACTTTCAGTTTCTGCTTTCCTGTAGTGGTGTGATGAAGGGTGGCCACTGCGTATGCACTTTGAAAGCAGCCAGGTATTCATTAGGGATGATGGCTACATGTGTGAGCTGAAGCAATGATTGTTGACCAGGCTGGCCACTGCTTGTTCAGCAAAGCCATATTCAGCAAAGGTGACAACGGTGAGTGAAGTTGTGCTATTATGGGAAGCTAGTTTAGGAAGCTAGTTTAGGCTACAGTTTTACCTCCCTAAGGGGCTGGCTGAAGTGAGAACATCAATTCAAGAGGGAATTGGGAGTTTAACAAGTCTTATTGTGAGACAATAAAATGGCCTGTTCTAGAGGCATTCGAAAAGAATGTGGCCATACCTGGATCTGGCCATACCCACATGATTGCAGGCTACACTTTGTATGTTACAAGGTTTTTGTTTGTTATGAGATTGTTAAGGTTTCTGTTATTTTAGGATTGCTGATTGGCAGTGCTATGAGCACCCATAGCTGCTAGTTAACACAACCTGGAGCAAGACAAAGGCAATGATGGCATATTACCATGTGAGCCAGTTGCTGCTAAGGCAGTAGTTTAACTGCAGAGCCAGGTGCTCTAAGTGACTCCACCAAGGAGCCCGGTGCTCCAAAACAAATGCACCGCCGAAGCCAGGTGCTCTGAGTGAAGTAGGTGCTAGACAAGGAGGAGCGAAGTCTAAAAATGTAATACATTAGGGAACTGGGAGCTCCAAACTAGTAGCAGACTAGGTCGTTGCCATGTTGGACTGCCAGTAAGGAATGTGTTCATTTGGTATCGACAAACAGAAATGACAGAGTCAGTGATTCTACATATACCATCCGTGAAGGATCAGTGTGTGAAACAGCAGCGCATGTCCTGATTATCTGAGTCTGCAATGAGGGGCCAGGAGCGTGGGCAGTGTCAAGCTTAGCTTTCGAGAAGTAGTAAGTAGTACTGTATATGAGTCACTGAGCCTCGGAAACCACAAGAAAAGGGTTGAGTGATCCTACGTTCTGACCTCAGGTAACACCATGATCTTAAAAGCTAGTGCCAAAGCATAAGGAGAATTATGTTGTGTCTCCAAGGGTTGTGTTGCTTGGCAGATTGATCTCTGGGCCTAGTTACCCAGGGCTCAGTGATCCTCAGCCCAGCTATACCTCAGATGGAAAAATAATAATCTGGAGCCTAGTAGTTTAAAACACTGGATGTCTCAAATGTAGTATTCTATCCCAGAAGGCAGCCAAAGATAGCACTACTCTCAGAGGAGAGTATGTGGAAATGGGAAAGGAGCTCAAATTTAGAACAAACAATTTGTCTGGTGATCTGTGAAAGACGTGCTAATGGTGTGGACCCACCTGGATTAATGCCATTAAGTGTCATGAGTCACCCCATGCTGCATCACGGTAAAGTCCTTCACCTGATCACATGAATTTGTACTAAAAATCTAAGAAAAATCTCAACCAGCAGAACAAAGTTCAGCAAAACCTTCAAAGTGCTTAATAGGTATTTCTGATAAATTTCATTTATCAATAGCAAATCAGCTGCCAATATATTTTATGCTTGCTCCTCAGGATAAAACACAATGTCAGGAGTGACACTTTTTCCATAATCAATTGATTAAAACTGAAGCACTTTCTGAATAGTAGGACTTGCCTTTTCAACAGAAAATATTTTTTCATGCTCACCAATGCACCTTGTTTTAATTACAGTCAAGGGAACCTTCTAGAGATTTATTTATGATTAAGTTGCTGTAAATGTGTTCATTTAATCTCAGGGTGTATGACAACTGATTATTGTGTGAGTGTAGATGATAGTGCATGTTTTAATTAAAAGATGTTAATCTAAAATAGAATTTAATAAAATATAATTCTCTATATAGGTACTAAAAGACTGACGATTTTTTAATCCTTATTTTTATTATTTTCTGTAGTCTGTGGAATAAGCAATAATTGTGCCGGGAACTTTAAATTACATGGCCCATACATTAACAAAGATATGCCAAAAATATGAAGATGCAGCTTCTGGAAGGGAACAAGCAAACATGAAGATGTCCAATTAAGATTATTGTTAAAAAACATGAAATGAGAGAAAAAGTTGGTTGTGACCAATCTGATTTTTATTATGAAGTCCCACTTTTGATAATGTTACATAAAAATGTTTACAGTTTCTCCTGGTATTAAAATTATTGTTGTATTATTGCTTTATCATTGTTGTTCAGAAATTATGTCTATGATACTAAGACATCTCACTTCTCTTGACTCACAATGTGTTTTTGTATCATAATTGAAGTTAATTCAATTCAACTTTATTGTCATTAAACTTACACAGGTGCATAGTATAATGAAAAGTGTTTCTCATTAGTCACTCAGGTGCAGTATATAAATAGGACAGAAGATAAGACAATAGACAGTTACACAATAGCAATAACAGTAACATGTAATAACATAACATAAATAACATGTAATCAAGTAATCAAAACTGTGCAAAATTCCGCAAACAGAAAATATAACAAGACAAAAACAGTGCAAGGTAATTCTTGGAACAGTGCAAAAAATAGTATGGTTAAAAGTAGTATGGTTAATTAATAAATATTAAATATTATTATGCCTGTTACAGTTTTACTGGGCTATCGAGGGGACAGTACAATTTCGGCTTACATGTGTGTGTGGTGGTGTAGGAGTACAGTCGTTGTGGGTACAGGAGGACGTTAGGAGAGATCATAATAAGGTGGAAGGGAGTGGGGGCGTCACCCAATGATGACTTAGATCCATGGCAAAATAAAACACAGAATTCTGGAAAACATTTAGAAAGACAACTGTAAGTAACTGTAAAATGCAGAAAATCTAACTAAAATGCCCAGTGATAGCTCATAGGATTAGAAAGTGGTTAGGCATGAAGCTGGCAAGGGGGAGTGAAGCATGTTCTTTTGTTTATTTCTTCTTTGGAGGGGCTTTAACAGTACTGTCATGTAAAAAGGTTCATAGAGTAGTGATCACATGCTGTGAGTAATAATATAAGATCACTTAATTGGCCATATACAATTTCTTGTATGGAATTTGTTTTTCTGCATACCCCAGCTTGCTCTCTGGGGACATACAGACAGGGAGAGAAGCTTTGGGTTAGAGCACATGGTCAGCCATTTATACAGCACCCCTGGAGCAGTTAGGGTTAAGGTCATTGCTCAGGTGCCCAACAGAGTAGGATACCTCTACCGGCCACGGGATACGAACTGGCAACATTCCAGCCACAGGCACAGATCCTTAGCCACAGAGTCACTGCACAGCCCTGAAAGTTGGAACCTTTTCTCATCTCTTTCATGCTGCAGGCAGTATATGACTTGCTCCCATTACCAACAAATTTGTGCAAGTGAAATATGAGAGAAGATCCACTGTGCAGGCTCTGTGTGCAAAGTAGCACTTTCCCAATGGAGGTACAGGTGGTGCCAAGACAAGGTCTTGATGACACTGGCAGACATCCTGGAGAAGGAGAGACTGAAGAAATGGAAAGCTCATCGAGGATTTGCAAACATACAGATGCAGCCATTCAAAGTGCGCGGTACAGACACGTACTCCCCCCCTCTCCCCTCAATTCAATTCAATTCAAGGTGTTTTATTTGCATGACAGATGGGTACAAGCAGTGTTGGGTATGTATATTGTAACGCTTACGGCCGACAGGCACTGTGTAAGAGCCGGCGTACCAGAGCAACGCACCGAGGGAGCGTCTGCATTTATAACTTAGTTTTTAAAATTAGTCAAGCAATATGAAGCATCTCCTTTTACTTTCAAGTCCCTTAAATACATTGAGCACATCTTTCTCACCACTTAAGATTGCTTTTGATACCACCCTTACACAAAGCAGAAGGGAAGCAGAAGGGAAATCTTAGTGCCTGAGCATAAAAAGAATAGGAGCATACTGCAACGCGTGTGAAGTCCATAAACGATATTAATTTTGGAACTTAAACATACAGTATATGGCTGGTCTCGGTACTTTAAAGAAAACATACACACCAGTATTCCATTTCTCCCTAAACATTTTAAGCATCGAAGTCTTTAACTAACGTGATACCGGAGTCAACAAGCATACTTTTAGAATTTGATTAAAAGGGAATATAATATGGAATCGCGTATCTCAAGAAATTAATAACGATATAATTGATCATGTTGCAAAAGAACTGCAACAGACATAAAAACTCCCTTGCTTTTAACAGAGCGTTCCATAATTTCTAACTACGAAAATGATTTAAACTGCGACACTTATCATTCAACCAGAGCTCGAAATATCACAAGGATCCTCTAGAGCACAGCAAAGACTGTATTAAAAGAATCGCGTATCTCAAGAAATTAATAAGATATAATTATATTCGTGTAAGTCGTATAATTATATAATGCCAGCGAACTCGTTTTTATGTCCACTATAACAGACAATCTCTTTTGCTTTTAACCAAGCGTTTAATAATTTCCTAAAATGAAAATGATTTACTTTATTTCCCTCACGGGATCAATAAAAGTATCTATCATCTGTCTAAACTATGGGACAGAATTCTGGGGTCTCCCCATACCAGAGATTATGGTAGGGCTTCAGAATGGTGATTGGCTGACACCATCTGACACCCCTCTGATTGGAAAAAAAAGACGTGCTGGTTTGCTATACATACAGTACTGTACCAGGAAGAGTAATTCTTTCTGTTCGAAACGTGTATTATAAAAGTTTAAGAAGTAAAAACCTTACAGCGTACACAGATTTAGTCATCTTTGTCTTATGCATAATAATGTTCACCGCTCTGTCTAGCAAATTAATAATAAACTTTATTTTATATAGCGTTTTAAACGAATAAGTAATTAGATTGCTCATAAACCTAATCACTTGCTTTTTCTTTTTATTTAGGCTCAGATTTCAACTATAGATTGTATTATTAATATCCATAATAACAACCAACCAACAAAAACAACCATATAAACATAATACAAACCAAAAACATAGATAACGACCACAATACAAAATCAAATATATCAAACCATTATACTCTCGCAAATTCCTCCAATTATCATAGTCCCGCCCCTAATGCAAAACCAAACCCTCCTCCCATCCCAGTTTATCCTCTTTATCATCCTCAAAATCTATCTCGATTTTCAACTTAAAGCATTACTGCTTACTGGGTTTTTGAGGGGGGGAGGTGTCTTTCGCTGGAAATCTCGCCTGCTTCCACTACTCAACCCCCTCTCTGCCGGAGTGCTGGCTGTGACGAATTAAACCGGTTTCACAGGTATTCAAAGTAGGAAGTACAGTGTTAAGTGGTAGCTGGGCTACTCCCTCAATAGAATTTAACATGCTAATGCGTTGGTTTAACAGTCCGGGAGTGGCAAGCTTCCAATGTCAACTCGACTCGATTGGAAGACAATTAACGTATTTTAGCCCTAAATGAATTAATAGCAAACATGGTTTACATAAAATACATTTTTCCAAGAAAGTTTATAATAATACGATCTATAGTTGATATCTGAGCCTAAATATAAAGAAAAAGCATTTTCAGAGAGCAATCACGCTGTGTTTATTGTAGCGTTTGCAGGTTCTTTTTCAGAACTAAAGAACAGTGGAGACGCGATTAACCAAGCACTGACTTTATTTAACAACCACACCAAAACCAAACACAGGATCTACACACACATGAGGAGACTGACGAACACGTACACACATTTAGGGTGGTAATTACCTAACAACACACTATACTTTTACAGGACTACACAGGGCACTAGAATTACTAGGACATTACTGTATTTACACAGGTAGGGTCAGCCGCTGGTCATCGTGCTGACCCTCAGACTCTTCCCGGCTACCACTCCCAGCATGCCCAGCGGTACTACGAGCGCCTAGGGGCGCTTCCTCCTCACCACCAGGCGAGGGCGTTACACTGCCCCCACCTGAAGCGTCTGGCGTCTCGCCGACGTCGAACACCCCCCTCAGGCTGTACTCGTATTCGGCCAACTGCTGCGGAACCCTGCGTGAGCGGCCGCTGCGCCGCGGTGACGGCTGGCGATCCACGGACGCCCCACTATCGGCCGGCTCCGGCCCCGGCTGCTCCTCTGGAGCTTCCCCACACGGCTCCTCCTCCCGGGCCCGGTAGGGGGCCAGGCGGTCTCGGTGCAGGACCACCACTCTCCCCCGTGTTCGCAACCGGACACGGTAGCAGACCTCGCCCACCACCCCGAGGCCTTTGCGGCGGCGCGGGTTGTACACCCAAACTGAGTCCCCGGGCTGGAAGGCAGGCCCCCTGCAGCGCAGGTCGTAGTACCGCTTCTGCCGGACCCCCGCCTGTGTCCGGTGGGTCCGTGCAAAGCTGTGCACCCGCTGCATCCGCTGCCGCAGGTCCCACTCGTAGTCCAGTCCAGCTGGTGGTGCCGACCCGTCTCCGGGCGGCGGGCCGAAGACCAGGTCCACCGTTGTTCGCATTTCCCGGCCCAGCATGAGCGAGGCCGGGGTGCACCCGGTGGATTCCTGGACCGCGGTCCGATACGCCCAGAGCGCAAGGGGGAGGTGGCGGTCCCAGTCCCGTTGGTGCCGGGACACCAGGGTGGCCAGCTGGGTGGCGAGCATCCGATTAAACCGCTCTACCAACCCGTCGCTCTGGGGATGCAGCGGGGTGGTCCGCGTCTTAGTAATCCCCAGGCGCTGGCACACTCTGGCGAAGACCTGGGACTCGAAGTTACGCCCCTGGTCACTGTGTAACTCCTCCGGCACCCCCAGCCTGGCAAACATCCCCTCCAGCAGTGCATCGGCCACCGTGGGGGCACTCTGGTCCGGGAGGGCGTAGGCCTCCGGCCACTTCGTAAAGTAATCCATGGCCACCAAGACGTAGCGGTTCCCGGCCTCGGTGCGCGGAAACGGGCCCAAAACGTCCACTCCCACCCGCTCCATAGGAGCCCCCACCTGGTGTTGTTGGAGGGGGGCCCAAGAGCGCTCGGGGGGACCCTTCTGAGCCACGCACACCGCACACGTTCGGCAGTACCGCTCCACGTCCCGGTGGCAAAGACCCCAATAAAAATGGCCTCGGAGACGCTGCAGGGTTTTTTTACCGCCGAAGTGCCCCACACCCGGCTGGCCGTGCACCGCTCGGAGCACCGCCCCGTGGAGGGACCGAGGCACCACCAGCTGCCACCGTACCTCGCCACTGGAGGGTACCCGCCACCCCCGGCGCAGCACCCCGTCCTTTACCTCCAAGGCCTCCCACAGGGCGCAGAGGGCCGATGGACTTCGGGTGCGGGGCGAGCTCCTCTCGCGTAGGCCGCACTCCTGCTGCCCTCCAGCGGAGCACCGGCCCCACGTCAGGATCAGCTGCCTGACGCTGCGCCAGGTCTGGCAGGCCCACCCCCCACGGCCCCACCCGGGCCGTGGCCGCGGTGCTCACCCCCGCCACGGTGCGGACAGCCTCCTCACGCTGATCCCGCCGGGCGCAGTGATGGCAGCCCGCGCCTCGCAGGGGCGCTGCGAGAGAGCGTCGGCATTGAGATGGCGAGACCCCGCACGGTGCACGACAGTGAAGTCGTACTCCTGCAGGATCTCTATCCATCGCGCCATCTGCCCCTCTGGCTCCTTAAAGTGGAGCAGCCAGGTGAGGGACGCATGGTCGGTCCTCAACCGGAACCGGGTCCCGAACAGGTACGGCCTGAAGTGGTGGACCGCCGCCATCACCGCCAGCAGCTCGCGACGGGTCACACAGTAGTTCCGCTCAGGCCTAGTCAGAGCCCGACTATAGTAGGCCACTACGCGCTCCCCATCCGGCCCCTCCTGCGCCAACACCGCACCAACCCCCGAGTCACTCGCGTCGGTGTCGAGAACATACAGCAACTGCGGGTCGGGGTAGGCCAGCACGGGGGCCCCCACCAGAGCTTCACGCATCCGGCCGAAGGCAGTCTCACAGCCCGAGTCCCAGTCAAAACGGCGGCCCTTGTCGGTGAGGCGGTGCAGCGGGGCAGCGATGCTGGCAAAGTCCCAGACGAACCTCCGATAGTACGAGGCCAACCCCAGAAAGCTGCGGAGCTCCGCGACGGTGCGTGGAGTCGGCCAGCCCCTCCACGGCGACCTTACCTGGGTCCGTAGCCATCCCTCGCGGTCCAACAACATGTCCCAGGAAGGTCACCTCCCGCCGCAGGAGCTCGCACTTGCGGGGGTTGAGCCTCAGGCCAGCACGGCGGATGCAGGCCAGCACCGCCTGGAGGTTCATCAAGGCCTGGTTGAAACTTCGTGCATGAACCAGCAGATCGTCCAGATACAACACACACTGGTTCCGCGGGACCGATGCCAGCACCCTCTCCATCAGCCTCTCGAACGTCGCCGGGGCATTGCACAGGCCAAAAGGCATGACAGTAAACTGCCAGAGGCCCTGGCCGATGGAAAAGGCCATCTTCGGGCGAGCATCGGGAGCAAGCAGTACCTGCCAGTAGCCGCAGCGGAGGTCCAGGGAGCTGAACCAGGTCGACCCGGTGATGTAGTCCAGGGCGTCATATATCCTCGGCAGGGGGTAGGAATCTTTCCGGGTGACCTCGTTCAGCTTGTGGTAGTTGACGCAGAACCTCCACGAGCCGTCTTTTTTTTTTACCAGTACGGCTGGTGCCGACCACGGGCTCGCGGAGGGCTCAATCACCCCCCCTGCGGCCATCTCCCGGATCTTTTCCTCGGCGGCGGTCCGCTTGGCGTGGACCATGCGTCCCGGTGGGATGCGGATGGGCCGAGCGTCGCCGGTGTTGATCTCGTGTTGGACCAGGGCAGTGCGGGTGCAGTCCTCATCTCTCGCCACAAAGAGGTCTTCGTTCTGGGCGAGTAGCTTCTGGAGCCGCTGCCGCTGGTCCAGATCGAGGCCCTCGCAGCTCCGCTGGAAGAGGTCCTCAACGGCACGCCTCGCTTCCACGCAACGCTCGGCCCCCGCCGCTGCCTTGTCTGGCCCCCCGGCCGACTCAGGGGCAGGATCCGGCACGCTCGCTCCCCGGCTCGCAGGCCTGGTCTGCCCCGGCGACTGACGCCGCCGCTGCCTCTTGTTCCCCCGGCTCCGGCAAGCCCGCGTCCCTCGGCCTTCGCCGGACCTGCCCTCCACCAGGTCCAGTCGCTCCCCCTGCCACACCAACTCCTGCCGGTCCAAGTCCAACCTGGCCCCCACTCGCTCCAGTAGGTCCAGCCCCAGAATGCAGTCCTCCTGGATGGGTGCAAGGTAGCAGGGGTGGCGCACCATCGCTGCACCCAGACGGAAGGCATGCACCCGTTTCCCCCGGACTGCAGCGAGCTGTCCCGTCACGGTCCTCAGCCGCAGGCTGGAGGCCTCCCATCCTGGGGGGTTGGTGCCCTCGGTGTCGGGGAGGACGCCCGGCCGGAGTAGGGTTACCGATGAATCGGTGTCGAGTAGGGCCAGGCAGGGTTGGTCCTCGATCCGGCAGTGGAGGTACAGGCCCCGGCTACAGCCGACTCGCCCCACGGTGGCGTGAGGGGCGCTCTCCGGAGCGGGGGTTGAGGTGTTCAAGGGCGGCCTTCCCCGCGCTGAGCCGCCCCGTTCCCGTTTCCCGACGCCGATCGGGGAGAGCGAGGTTCGGGTGCCCGGCAGAACCGGGCTCGGTGTCCTCTCTTCCCGCAGCGGTTGCAAATCAGCGTGCGGGGCTGTTCCGCGGCGGTCGCTGCACGGGCTGGCTCCTCTTCCCCCTCGCTGGATTCCTCCGTCGCCGCCTCGGTCAGCCGGCAGGGCGCACTGCGTCTGCTGGCGCTTCCAGTCACCCCGAACACTGCCTCAGCCCGTGTAGCAAGGGCCAAGGCCTGCTCCAGCGATGTTGGCGCGGCCAGTTGCACGTGGGGCCGCAGCTCCTCAGGTGAGAGGGCCTTGAGAAAGGCCTGGAGAGCCATCTTCCGCTGCGCCTCCCGGGGGAAAGTTGGGTATCCTCGGCGGGCGAGGAACATGACATCCGCGGCGACCGGGCCCAGTCGCTCTCCCGGTCAGCGCCCCCGCAGGGCCAGCCTCTCCCGCATCAAGTCCGGCGCCTCCTCTACACCAAAGCGCAGCTGGAGGGCTGCTGCCAGCGCCGTGTAGTCGCCTCTGTCCTCCTCAGGGACGTCCAGGAGCACCTGGCAGGCCGCTCCTTCCAGCGCCGCCGCCAGGTGGCCGGCCAACTCCGCCCGGCTCCAGCCATTCGTCCAGGCCGCGAGCTGGAACTGCGCCTCATAGGTCTCCCAAGGCGCTTCACCATCGTAGCGACCTGGTCGCACCCGCGCCGATGGGTGTGGGAATCGCTGATCGGCTCCGGCAGGGAGGGCATCCTCTCTCCGGGGCGGCCGCCCCAATTCTACTGGCGGGACCACTACTGGGTAGCCCTGGTAAGGGCTGTGGCCACCTGTCGCACCCAGGAGTTGCTCAGGCTCCCTATGTGCGCCGCCGATGGGTTCTGCGTCTTTCAGCGTCAGCCGGCGCTTTACGGAATCGGGTAGTGTCTGCCACGAGTTGTTCATTCTGCCCGCTTCTGACACCAATGTAGCGTTTGCAGGTTCTTTTTCAGAACTAAAGAACAGTGGAGACACGATTAACCAAGCACTGACTTTATTTAACAACCACACCAAAACCAAACACAGGATCTACACACACATGAGGAGACTGACGAACACGTACACACATTTAGGGTGGTAATTACCTAACAACACACTATACTTTTACAGGACTACACAGGGCACTAGAATTACTAGGACATTACTGTATTTACACAGGTAGGGTCAGCCGCTGGTCATCGTGCTGACCCTCAGACTCTTCCCGGCTACCACTCCCAGCATGCCCAGCGGTACTACGAGCGCCTAGGGGCGCTTCCTCCTCACCACCAGGCGAGGGCGTTACATTATGTAGAAAAAGCGATTAGGTTTATGAGCAATCTAATTACCTATTCGCTTAAAACGCTATATAAAATAAAGTTTATTTAGAGATGAATGATCAGTGTCGCAGTTTAAATAATTTTCGTAGGAGGGCTTGGACAGATTCCAAGTGCATTTTTGCAATTTACGTTTCAATTTAGAGCTTTCTGGCAAGAGGAGACACCCAAATTATAATGTAACATGCCACTGTTTGTGCATGAACAAAGTTATACTGCAATTTTCCTTAGATACGCGATTAAAAAAAATTTTTTTTTGAATCCCCCGCGGAACACACTCCATAAGAATCAGCGCTTTTATACAGTATATCGCTTTTAAACACATATATTTAAACACGCGTTTACGATTTAAATCAAAACGCTATTCAAATCAATATAAATGTTTATTTTGTAACACATAGGTGACTATTCATTGTTATTAAAAAGACTTTAATTCGATCAATTGATATTAAGAAATATAAATTTTTTTGGTGCGAGTGAGGTTTTATTTCATCTCTGACCAAGGGAAACGTTTCATTTTTTCAAAGAAATGTTTGTTAAAAAATAAAGTCATAGTTCCATGGGATTCAATCACATTTATACATTTTAGAAACATTTCATCCATACAAACACCACAAAACTATTCTTGATTGTATTTCTGAATGGTATGTTACACTTAGTTCACTGTTTTAAATACATCTAATTAAGAAAGTTAGGTGTTAGCATAAACTATTAGCAATAATATTAAATTTAGCACTGTAATAAGTTGTTGCACTTTCCCCCGCATCTTGTAAAAATATATTTTCATTGTTCAAATATACATTAAATCTGACATGTTACATTATAATTTGGGTGTCTCCTCTTGCCAGAAAGCTCTAAATTGAAACGTAAATTGCAAAAATGCACTTGGAATCTGTCCAAGCCCTCCTACGAAAATTATTTAAACTGCGACACTGATCATTCATCTCTAAATAAACTTTATTTTATATAGCGTTTTAAGCGAATAGGTAATTAGATTGCTCATAAACCTAATCGCTTTTTCTACATAATGTAACGCCCTCGCCTGGTGGTGAGGAGGAAGCGCCCCTAGGCGCTCGTAGTACCGCTGGGCATGCTGGGAGTGGTAGCCGGGAAGAGTCTGAGGGTCAGCACGATGACCAGCGGCTGACCCTACCTGTGTAAATACAGTAATGTCCTAAATACAAAACTAAAGAAAAAAATAGGGTTAAATATAATTCAAAATATTTTGCTAACAATGTTAACTATTTAGAAATAATAAATTGTATTAACTAAAGAGTAGGATGGCACAGTTGTTAGTATGCTTTTTGTTTTGTTTTGTTTTTCATAAATACAACAGTAGTACCTGATGTCTCAGTGGCTTTCAAAATTAAATTATGCATGCAAACCTGTGAACTAGAAAGATAACTAAGATATCCATCCATTTATAATGGTGGCAAAGTGGTTAGCATTGCTATCTTGGAGCACTGGGGTCCTAGGTTCAATTCCTGCCATCCTGTGTGTGTGGGGTTTGCATGTTCTCTCTGGGTTACATGGTTTTTCTCCATATGTGTGATATGACTCCCTCTCGCACTCCAAAACATACTGGTAAGTTAATTGGTTTATGGGAAAACTGGCCCTGGTGTGTGTGTGTTTGTGTCTGTCTGTCCTGTGATGGACTGGCGCTATGTCCAGGGTGTATTCTGCCTTGTGTCCGTTGCTTACTGGGATAGGCTCCAAATCCTCTGTACTGGATAAAGAGATTAGAAATGGATGGAAGTAAAGGCACTGTGTGGATGGAACTATACACAGTGTTAGAAACCCACTATGAAATGGCAGTATCTCACTGAGAATAAAATATTTTATAGTGCTGGCTTAAGGAAACAGCCTTCCACCTCTCTTGCACATCAGTATCCATACCTAGTTATTTAAACAAATTGCCTCTAATTATAAACATCTTAATATGCTGGCTCTGTGGGTCCGCATCAGCTATGTTTGCCCATTCCTTCAATTCATGTGCATCCAACACACAGTTCAACGCTAGCAACTACACAAAATCTAAAATACAATCCTCATTTCAGTATCTATGTAAACATACAGTCTGTTAACTTCATCATCTTCATCAAAAGTATGCCTAACCCCATTAGGAAGTGTTCTTGTTATCAGTGTATTCCTCAGCTATCCCAAAATTATCTTCTTCTTACCAACATCTCTAGTCTTTTATCCTGCAATAACTCAGCCAACACTTAAATCTCCAAAAGCTGCTTGTGTTAATTTCTTGAAATCACAAATATCATGTGTAAATACTGGTCATGTAATACTCTGCATTGTGGAATAATAGTTTATTTTAAAGGGAACTAGAGAAACTAAGAACTAGAGAAATCAAGAAAGGCTTTTTTTTTCTAGAATTAATAAATGCACATCCTGTTCACTGGGGAAATTAAATCCACACTGAGCAATCTTCAATATGTTCAGAATATGACAGCGAGAATCCTATCAGGGATGCATTACACCTGTTTTCAAGTCCTTGCATTGGTTATCTATCAGCTTTCGAGTCAACTTCAAAATCCTCATCCTCATTCAGTACCTACAGTATATGGCTTATTATCTGTTTACTCCCCACCTTTGTCCGTCTGACTCTGGTCTTCTAGCTGTCCTCAAGAACATCTACATTCTGTGGGTGACAGGGTCTTCTCTAGCTGCACCCCAGAGCTCTCAAATTGTATTCCCAGTGATATCAGTCACGTACCCTGAGTGCATTTAAATCTAACCTCAGAACCTTTCTTTTCAGAAGACTTAGTGTCTGTATCTGCTTCATTTTCTAATTTTGGTAGCACCTCTAACTGCTTGTCTTTCTTATATGTATTTACTTTGTAATCTGTGGTCCTTTTATCTGTTTTTATATCTACTGTATTGCTTTGAGATGCCACTTTTAAAGGTGATATATAAAATAAAGTTTTTTATTATTGTTATAGAGAAACATGATCAGTTTTCCCTGGTTCAGATAAAAAGATCTAAAGCATACTAGTTTGTCACTCTTCTCATTCCCTTTGCTAAATAACTTTTCATACTAATCTGATCAATCTAACTGCCTGTTTTCTGTGCTTTCTCTATCCTGCTAGATTTGCAATTATTCTGAAAAATTTCTTCTTGAAATAACTCATTTCTAAATACCTTTTTTCACTGTTAACATCTTGCAGCAACTCTGCAACAAAATATACACTTAGCACAGTTCATCCTGCTACCAACATTGAATAAAAAAAATCTTATGATTTCTATATTTATGTCTTTATTTAGTGGTTTCATTAGTGACAAAGGCTAAACTTTCTTGGAAAAATGTATTTTATGTGTTTCGGAAAAAACTGACTTGCTTTAACAAAGTATGTTTACAAATCCTTTCACCTGGCAATCTACCTGAATGCCCAACTATCTGAGAAGCCCTCCATGAAACCATGGTTGCTATTAATTCATTTAGGGCTCATTGACAGAATTGCTGTTTTTTATGCATGCTAATTTTCTGATTCCTCACTCTGTTTCATGTTTATAGATAAGACTTTATTGATCGCGAAGGGAAATTGATGTACATGTTCATGTACATGATGAACATGTTTGCATGTGTTTTTTATAACATACACCTTTTTGTGATTTTTTTGTATATCTAAGCAAGTGTTCCTGCATCCCTCTTCTGCACTATAGGCATGGCTTTTTTTCTTTTTGCTCCATTTCTAAAACTTTTTGCTCATGTGCATTTTTGTATTTTTTTACACCTCTAGCACTTTAATGTCCTGAATTTTCATTTTCCTTAATTTGTAGAATGAATTTGAGTTTTAGCCTTAAAAATCTTAAGTTTTCACTATCTTTTGTTTCTTGTCCTACGACTGTTATTATTGATCACCGAATTATTGTACTTGACATGACTTCATTCAGCCTTTCCTGAACGTCTATGACAGGCAGAGAGAGTGTTTCTGGTGCGATCTTTTGCACCTGACATTTCACTGTTTTAAACGAACAAGAAATTAGATTGCTCATAAATTACTTATTCTATATAAATCCAGCGTAATTGCCCTCCGAAAATCCTCTTTTTCTTGTTCGTTTTAGAGACCTTGATCGAAACTGATTTTAGATGTCAGAGAGGATTTCTTTTCTCTGTATTTCCTACTTTGCTTTGTCGAGATTTTAACTTTATATTTAGGCTCAGATTTCAACTATAAATCGTACACTAATTAATAGCAGTAAATACTGATGTTTTGCTCCCTCTTACCACAAAAATATATATGTTTTGTAGCTGGGATTAACTTTATTTCGTACGCGTAGCTACTGCGATTTGGACACGAAGCGGTTAAAGATGGCGGCAAATCAGGCACCCAGAGAGGGGGGGGGGGGGCGTCTTCTCGCCTCCATAACTAAAATGCCAAATAGGAGTGGCTTAAGCGACATACACAGTCGTGTAACTGACAGTTTGAGGTAGCCTATCGTGTAAATTTCGCTTTGTTGCTGATAGGTTAAGCTTTCGAAACTCTGCCCCAAAGCCATGTGACTGATTTTTCGCCCTGTTTCGTTGGTTAAACGCAATGATCACAAGCACCACCATGGTAACTGGGATGTGTAGTTTTTAATTCCGTTTGAATTATAACTGTACGTACTGTCTTCATATTTGGCCAGGGCTTTAAAGAGAAGGCGCGCCCAAAAATTTCGGTGCCGTCGTCTCCACTTTAAAGGTACCCCCGTGCTGGAAGAATTTGACCTCGGAACGTTTGCCCAGCGTACTCCTAGGTACTGTAACTGTTGTGTGGATAGTTTCACAAGAATCAGACAAAGGTTTAAGCATCGCTTGTTCTAGATAAAACTGCAAAAAAAACAAAACAACAACCCATAATGTACTTCTTTGCGGCTCTGTTTGCCCAAATCATATATTCACAACGTGAAATCTAGAAAATAATATTACGTAACCAAAATCCGCAATATGGAAACAGAACCTGTGTAATTGTTGATAGATGATGTACTCGTAACATTTTTACAAGACGAACTACAACATTTAAAAAATGACTTGTATGTACTTGATATCTCTAATCAATCCACGGGGACATTGTTAAAAGCAGAGTCCCCGCACAAAACGAAACTAAAACGCATACCGTTTCGCGCTTCTTATTAGTTGCTCAAAAGTAATTTGGCTGTATGAAATGCATAATATAAACCTAGAAACATATGCGTGAGCAGTATTTACGCACTGTAGTATCGGTGGTAAAATTAGATATGAATATTCAATACTTAAACGGGCACAGTTAAGACATTAAATATACATATACATACTGTATACAGTACAGTTTGCATACGGTAATATGTTTATGTTCCTAAATCAATCTCTTTTATGAGCATGTGAAAGGCATGGTGAATCACTGTACTTTGCATGATTGGAAACAAATGCGTGATTGCGAAATGCTGTGGTGTTACTTTTACAAAGACGGTCAATGAAAAAAAGAATGTTGACCAGGGCAATACTTTGAGTTTACACTTACAGCTTGTCCAAGGTCATTCATTATTAATACTATTAGTAATATCTTCGTTAAAGACTGATGGCCACAGCTCAAACATGAGAGGTTGAGCTTTATTAGCTCCACCTTGCGGAAATTCCGGATACTATTATTTTGCTTGTCGTATTATAGGAGAATTTACGGTAACTAGCGGTATTTACCGGTAACTCGCGGTATTTACCGGTAGCTTGCGGTAGACTGCGTACAGCGTACCAGAAAATAATGCGGTATCGCCCGCGCATTTTGAATGGCTGCATCTGTAGTTGAATTTGTCATGGAGGTTGGGGAAAATCAAGGATCCTGCACAAAGATCCATCCTGGGACAAGAGAGTGGACCTTGGAGGAAAGCTGCAGTTTCCCAAGGTTGTATAATCATACCCAAGGCCAGATATGGTGATATGGTTCCTAGAGGCAAGGAAGATCATCCTCATTGAGCTGACACTTGTAGTGACACTTGTAGTGACAGTGCCAAGGGAGGAAGGATGTGAGGATGCCTTTGAGAGGAAAAGTGCCAAATACGAAGTGGTACGAGATTGCAGAGGGAAAGGATGGCAGATGTGGTTGATTCGGGTGTAGGTTGGATGGATGCAGAGGATTCCCTGGACGATCAGTGTGGAGAATCCTTACAGCTTTTTGACTGACTAGGAGGGACAGAAAGACAGCAGTTTGAAGGTTGGGAGAGGCAGCAAAGAGAGCCTCATGCTGGTTCTGGAAAAGGAGAGAAGAGTTGGAGGCCATTAGGAGATAAGCAGTGACTAACTATCACAGTTGAACTGCCAGGAGGGTGTTATGGAAAAGGGTTGAAGCACCTGATGAAAGCTAGGCTCCATCTGATGACATACAGTAGCATACATTCCTAGCCAACAGCAATAGCCAAACAAGTATTGACTATGGAGAGCATCAGTAGAACTTTGTAGAACGTCGGTTGTGGTACTTATTTTTAACAAACTGGAAAGGGTTATCTTTTTCTTATGATGAGTCTTGTTCTCTCTGAAGAGTTTTAACAGTCACAGCCCATTAGCTTCAGAGGCTATTATTTAAGCTAATGGTTAGCAACGTACTGGCCTTTGGCATTTACCTTCATCTCTCCTTCTGATCATTCCTCCACTTTATTCAAACAGTTCAATTTTTGTTGCTGTTTCTTTTTGGGGCCACAGTTGAAAACATCCATTCAGACGATATTGCCATCTGTAATTAACAATGAAAAATCTGAGGAAGATCCTGTCAGTTCATCATGAAATTCCTCAGTCATCTGTCATGATGGTCTCCTTCGCTAGCAGTTGCCCTGGGAAACAATCATATTCTCACAAGACCTGACGGTTCTCCAGGGTTTCGCTGCTCTGACCAGATCAAGTTTTAGTTCATTAGTCAATTCCCACTTTTCTATATTAAGGCGAGGCACCGCATTGACAGAACTTCATCATTTTTTCCCACAAGCACCCTTTCACTTCTGTTTCACTCTACATTTTTGTTTGCTGAGCTAGACAGTCTTGTCTGAACTTTGTTGCAGCCCCATGACTGCCCTAAAGCCCGTTACTTCTTTTTTTATAAGGCTCGTTATTCAGTTTCTCTGTACTTGAGCCTCCCTTTTATTTTTTCTGACCCATGGGCTGTCTGGCAATTTGTTCCTGAAGCCTGCATTTTACTCTGCGTAGCTTTCTAATTTTCAGGGCGCTCACTCTTCAGCTTCTCCACACCAGAGCCTCCCTTATTTATTTCTTTTTGCAGAATGCTCGCTATTCGGGTGTTCAGCTTTCACTTAATGGCTTAATAATCATTTAATACTGTACTGATTTGTCGTACTTTAAGGATTGATTGTGCAGCAAATTGTATTATTAACAATGTCAGGGTGATATGGTCAGTAGCCATATCACCCTGCAACTCACAGCTGGCAACCCACTGAATCTAAGCAGGTGTGAGCCTGGGCAGTACCTGGATGGGAGACCTCCTGGGAAAAACTAAGGTTGCTGCTGGAGGAGGTGTTAGTGGGGCCAGCAGGGGGCGCTCACCCTGTGGCTCATGTGGGTCCTAATGCCCCAGTGTAGTGACAGGGACACTATACTGTAAAACAGGTGCCGTCCTTCGGATGATACGTAAAACTGAGGTCCTGTCTCTCTGTGGTCATTAAAAATCTCAGGGTGTTTCTCGAAAAGAGTAGGGGTGTAACCCCGGTGTCCTGGCCAAATTTCCCATCGGGCTTTATCAATCAGGGCCTCCTAACAATCCCCCTCTATAAATTGGTTTCATTTTGATCGCTGATGTGTGGTGAGCGTTCTGGCGCACTATGGCTGCTGTCGCATCATCCAGGTGGATGCTGCACATTGGTGGTGGTGGAGGGGAGTCCCCATTACCTGTAAAGCGCTTTGAGTGGAGTGTCCAGAAAAGCCTATATATAAGTGTAAGCAATTATTATTATTATTATTATTAGTTTATAGTTACTCTGCAGAATTAATTTGTGAATTTCCACAAAACCAGGAAAATTGAAAAACTGAAGCTCCATTCATGGCATGTAATCCCCTATTCAGAAAAACAAACTACAGCTTCATTTTATTTTTAAAAAGTAGCTTGGCTATGTATTTTATGTGTTTATATAACATGTTAATGTTATATTTTCAAGAAATATGATTATTATTATAATTAGAAAAACACAGATTAAAAAAAGCTACCATTTCACTAACATCTATTGCCCTACAAGTTCCACCTATCAATCTACTTTGAGCCGTGAAGGGCTTAATTCAGCCAGAACACACTGCAGTATACTGCACTTTGTTTTGTTTTTTTGTTTTGACATGCATTTTAAATCTCTGCATGTATAAATACTAAACAGGATAAATGGGCCAAATGTCCTTCTCTTGTTTGTAAACTTCCTTATGTTTCTTAATTAAACATTCATGCTTACCTTTACTTACTTTTTCTTTGTGTTTGCAATAGCAGGGATCAGAAGTACAGTAGGTACTGTATAGCTGGCATTTAATTTAAAAAATATCAACTGTTTTGTGAGGGTGTGCCTTCAGAAGGTTTTCAAATTGCCCAGGTGTCCTTAGCAACTTTTTCTTCTGCCTTGGATATTGAATACTCCTGTCACGAAGAAGCAGGAAAAAATCATATTTCAGTTTCACAGAAAACAATTCTGTTCAGCATTTGTATCTTCCATCACAGACACTGACAACTGCTGCTACTGACAATGTCATGTCCAGTGTCCATGCACATGCCCATAAACATGCTAAATTTTATTTAAGCCCAACAAGAAAAACAATCCTAATGTTTATTCATTGAATCAATACCTGCCTACTGAATGAAAATAGAAATCAGTCACCCAGGTGCAGCAAGATAAATAGACTGAGCTTGTACAAATGACCCATTACCATATTTCCTATTGAAAGCCTTCAGGGTACATGAAATGTTGAAAGGCAGCACAGAAATATCAAATGACGCTGTAGGTCTATATAAATAAGCCTATCTGCTTGCTTTATTATGTTCATTACAGATTGAACTGTGAACATATTGAATTTCACTTTACTCAGAAAAAAAATATATCTAGGATGGATAACCAACATCCATTTTTAAACATTATTCAGACAGAAACATTATTCTTTATGTTCTCTTTCTTTGAAGGAATTTGCAGATTCAGGCATTCACTAACTTATGAAGTAAAAATGTTGAATGACTGTCTGTGAAAAATGTTTAATAAGATGTTTTACCCAACAAAAGCAGTACTTGTTTATTCAAAAGAACAAATTACCAGGTAATTATAAGGAAAATTATATAATTATTTTTGTAATTCATGTACTAATATTTTATTTAATTTATTCATTTATAGACAAATTCATCCATCCATTTTCTAACCACTTCATTACATTTTGGGAAGCTGAACCCTGTCCCAGCAAGCAATGGGGGCAAGATGGGGGACAATGGGAAGCCTGTAACTTAACGCCAGTCCATCACAGGGTGTACACAGACTGCACACACTCTCACCAGGACAAGATCAAATTTTCCTAGAAACCAAATAATCTACCAGTATGTTTTTGGACTGTGGGGGGAAACAGAGCATTTGGAGGAAACCCAGAAAAATATGGGGAGAACATCCAAATTCCATGCAGACACCGAATTAAATCCTGGGCCCCAGTCCTATACGACACCAATATTAACCACCGCACCACTATGCCACCCTTATAGACAAATACATTATGCTTACCATCATTTGACAAAGGTTAATATTACAGTTAATAATACAATAAATTGTACAGGCTAGTAGCAAGTGAAATCACTGTTGGAAGCAATATACAGTAAACAGTACATGTAAAAAGCACTCTTTGATATCTGAGCCCTAGATGCCACACATAGTCTACACTTCATCCCAAAAACGTTGTCGTGCCTAGATGAGCCCGTAGGAAAAGTAGCACATGTCCCAGGATGAACATAGCACCAGACATTCAAGTTACCATCAATCACTACAAGTAACTAGACTACAAAAATGTTAGGGTGACATCTGGCAAGTCTGTGTAACACTAATTGATGCTCATCTGTAGTGTGCACAAACCCTTGATTCATCACTAAATACAATTTGGCTCTGTTGTGTTGATAAACTTTTGTAAGCACTAATATATAGCCATATTTAGTACAAAACTTTGAAGTATTGTCAAGTTTCTCTCATATAGATGTAGCGGCAAGGCTTATTAAAATACAGGAATTAGGTTTGCTGCTCCCTTGCCAGTCCCTCTCTCCTTCATCTCAGTGGTGCTTGATACAGAGAGGCCATTCCATTTGGTTCACATTTAAGGTGTTTTTCTAGCTGATAGAGTGTCCTTATAAGGAACTCCCAAGGCTGAAACACATCAACCACCCTAACAAATGGTCATCTCTGGCACCCTAAAGTCTTTGGAGATTCTGGAAGGGTCTCATCCCAAGTTTGTTTACAACCCTAAGGTCAGAGTGCATTGTCACTCATCCTCAGCCAATCAGGAACTGGTAGGGCAGGTTAAACCCACGTGGGTCTTGGATGCCCATGAAACTTTCAACCAATGAACAACCGTGGTTCCTCCAGGTAAAACAGGCAGCACAGGGCTTCCACAGTGCGCCTCCTGGACATTTCTCAGACTCAGCGCCTCCTGGACATTCTCGAATCAGAGCTCCTCCTGGACATCCTCAGACTCAGCTCGGACAATCACATAACGGCAAGTGTGTCCGAGTAGCAGGACTTTCCTTTGTTCTAAGAGTCAAGAACGGAGGTTGCCAGCGGGTAACCAAAGGATCCACCTGAGGTTAGTCCAGCAGCAAGCCTCGTGAACCCACCGCGAAAGCTCACCCGATCAACAAGTGAACTACGGTCGGAACTGTGGACAGCTGAAATCAGTATTCAGAACTAGCGCTATATCAGGAACGAGACGGTCTTTTTCCTGTCTAAAGAGTGTGATATGCTTGGACCCGCAGTCACTTTTCTCCTGTGCAGAAACTCTGCTAGTAAGCCAGAACTAACTAGTCGGTCTTCAGAGAGCCCACTGCTAGAGCATCGCAGCAAAAATCTCTTCATCCTTCCACCACGTCGCAAGCCGCAACAGCACTGCCTGGCACCTAGCCAGAGAACACCGATTGGACACAGCAACAATCCTGCCGCTGTTTGTGTCCGCGGGAGATCTGAATACACACAGATTGGATGAGTATTCAACATTCTGCATTACAGCTCGGGAATACAACTGTTACCTCAACACCAGTTGATATCAATTTAATTCCTTTGAGTGATGTACTTGTTTTTGAGTATCTACAGTAGTGTAGAAGTTGTAATCCAATTTAATTTATGAAACGGTCTAAATGAATGATATACTGAACGTATGTCCCTCTTGGTATTTGTAACTCTTCGTGATTGAATATATACCTTTTGTATTCTGCTAACCCTCACGATAAGATCTGTTATGTTTATATGCACATTTTATGCATTAATAAATGTATTCTCGTGTAATAGTATCTGTGTGCATGCGTTGTTTGAGTTATCCCGCAAGGTTGATTCTAAAAGCCATCAAAGAATCATTTTGTGACTTACTGCTACAATTAATAATTGTCCCAGTTAAGCACAAAACTCCTACATTTACTGGTGCCTCGTGAGAGGATGCCTACATAGATTACTTTGACTGAATGTGAATGAATGTTATGTTCTACGGAAGGGCATTGCTGCCACCAAGGGAAAAAAATCGCCCCCTTATCTCGTAATTACGAGATTACAAATTATCTCGTAATTCCAAGATAGCAATGATTACTTCAGTGTATGTACTGTACAATCTGTTACGCTGTGCACTGAACGCATCTAGAAGCTACCATGAACTTTGCTGACACTTTTGGTTTAATGATTGCGTCAATGTCCAGCGCTGCAGAATTTGTACGGATTTACTTTCAACTGGGGTTTAGTCATAATGAATTTTTGCAAAAATGAACAGAATCATATTCAGCATGAGGAACAGTTTTGTGGGATTTAGAGATCAAAGCAAGGATGATTCAGTTATGAAAAGTTATAGGTGCAATCAATTCCACTGCTTAAAACAGCACATAGTGATATAGGTATTATTTTATTACTAAGTTTTCCTTAGTTTACTTTTATCCCGTTTTGAGTCGAGCCTTCTCTACAGACAGACGAAATGGAATTTAATTTAATCAAACTGAGAGTGGAGAATGAAAAATTCTTTAAAAAAATATCTGCTGACATGCACTCAGCCACTGGAAAAGAAGCATCAACAACAGAAAGCATTTTAACCATGACCTATGTAACCAGTGAGTGATGTCAGGAGAGGGTGTCCAATTACCCCTTTAATAACGGTGCACACACACACTTGGACTATGTCACACAACAGCCACAAACTCACAAACTGTGGCGGAATACCTGGAGGAAATTCCAGCAAAAATGGGGAGAAAATACAAATTTCAAGCAAACAACACCCCAGGAATCATACCCAGGGCCCAGCCCTGCAAAGCAGCAATAATAACCACTGCATCACTCTACCACCTTTATTATACTTTATTTAAAAATAAACATACATACATAAGCAAAGTGATTAATTTCTTTAATGATCACTACATGAATTTAATTAGTTAATTCATTTGCATTAATATAAATCTAATAATGTGTGTTTATGCTTTTTTAACTAGGATAATTAAAAGTCATCGTACCTATTAGAATTGTGATGCCAGACATCTGCAATGCAGAAATGTAAAAATACAAGAAAAGTTAATAACCAGTAATGTCATTTTTACTGAAATTTTAATGCAGGAAACGTTAAATTAGATAACCATTTTGTTGCTTAATTTTCCATTGATCCTTTTTATTTTCTCATCTTGGGTAAGGATGATATATTTGCTACAGTGAATGAGGTCAAAGGATGATAACGTCTTTGCTTAGCTGTACAACTTCAAGAAATATTTTCAACATTGTTCTCATATTTTAAATGACCCTTGGCTGAAAAAAAAACATCCAAAGTAGTTTGACATACAGTAGTACTGTCAGATACTTCAAACATTCCACCTGGATGGTGTTTTGCAGGTTGTGTGACCCAATCTCCAAAGGGCTGTTCGATATCAGGAGGGAACAGCCAACTGTCAACAGAGAGTTGCCCCACCTCTGAGACCGAGACAACATCTGTGGCTCTTCACAAAACACTCCTGTCTCCACCTGCCATCATGAAAGTTGGCTTCACACTTCATTGATCCATACAAAGATATCAAACATGTGAACACTACAACCTACTGCTTCGCCCTTTGTGGATGCCTGGGGCTCTCAGGATCTCCTCAATGTTCCATGTGTCACCTCTGAAAACCACACTGGTCACCACCATCTGCTTCAGATGGTCATCCATCTACTGCAGTCACTCCAGCTCCATAGAGAGTTCATGCCCCATAGTATCCTGGAATCCGGGTTCAATCTTGGAGCATCTTGGAGCAGCTACATCTTGGAGCTCCATATGCCACAGGTGGTCTGTGCCTTCTACGCACAACATTCCTTATGATCTAGTCCAGTGATGGAGTCTGCTAGCAAAATTTGTATGTTACTCTGTACTCATATAGTGCAGAATTCACATGCTAAACTCTAATCTTCACGCTTGCTTTAGCACAGATGCTTCTCCCTCCCATATTCTATACTAAACTCCCTGATGGGGAATGTTTATACAACTCCTGATAAGAAAGGAATGTTTTAAGCGCTTTCTGAGTCCTGGAGTTTCTTGAGAAAGCTACCTCAAAGACAGGAGGGGGAGGGTGTAGAGTAAAGTATATAAAAGCTGTGAAGAGCCATATCACCTGTGAGCCATAATAATAATAATAATAATAATAATAATAATAATAATAATAATAATAATAATAATATTATTATTATTATCAATAATAATAATAATAATAATACTGATTGCTTACACTTATATAGCGCTTTTCTGGACACTCCACTTTACAGTTAACGGGGACTCCACCACCACCAATGTTCAGTATCCACCTGGATGATGCGACGGCAGCCATAGTGTGCCAGAACGCTCACCACACATCAGCACCCGTTACTATACTGGTGCATTAGGACCCACATGGACTGCAGGCCCCCTGCTGGCCCCACTAACACTTCTTCAAGCAGCAACCTTAGTTTTTCCCAGCAATACAACAATAAGCCTGAAATGTGTTACTCCTTGTTTGCATACAATAAAGCTTGGCTTGACACTTCAGGCTCAAATCTCTTGGTTTCTACACCAAGGTCTGGAGAACACCTGTTAAGTGAGGGCACTGCCAGGCCGAATTGCCATATTTAAGTGGCACCATATTTAAGTCTCAAAACCCTGCTGAATCAGTGCTCCGTCCTTGAGGCATCAAGAGTAGTGCAATTTAGAAACCTGCCTTTGTGAGATTCTGAATCTTGGAAACGCTGCTCTCATTCAGCTTCCTGATCTTCACCTGCAGCCTGTACTGATCCTAGTGACATTCCCCTGTCAGTCTCTCTACACCAGGCTTCCCTGTCAGCCTTCGTTCCCCAGGCTTCCCAGTCAGCTTGCTGAGAGTCTCAGCCTGCCTGCATCTCACTCTTTGGATTTCCAAAGCCTCCCAAATCAACCCAAGTCCTGCAGTTAGATCTCAGCAGACACAGCAGTGCAAAACTACCAGCTGCAGTGTGACAAGAATACTATAATTTCAAAGAGGTGTAACTTAAAAATAAATTGTTGTTGAGGCAGACATACATGTAAGGATAGAAATTCTGTTTAGTACATTATTCTGTAATAAATGCTATTTTCTAAAGAGTAATGTATGATCTAAAGACTTTTGAGTAATATATATCCTCATGTAGGGATTACTCCTCAAAAAGTGTCAGTTATGAATTAGGTGTGGTTTGATATAATGTCTTTGCTGTTTAGTAAACATTATTAGCACTGCTACATATTTTAGAACAGTTATTATAATGTATCAATTGAACTGTTCAAAATAGTAACCCAAAGTAACCTCAATAATTAAGTGGAACTTAAAACCTGAAAAAATATATATTTGCTATCTCTTAAATTCCTACAGTATATCACAAGCAAATTTTTACTGGGTGTTTGGTGACATGAATATCAAAGCCTCAGGTTTAAGTTATACCTATATTCTACATTTATTTCTTGTAAGGCTTCAATTAATCTCCTTGTACTTCCATTTCTGGCTATCGAGTTCAGAGACTTCAGTCAGACTTACAGTGCACCTCTGACAATGAAAAACCCAGGGAGAAGGCAATTATATGACTAATCCCAGCAGTCAGATATTGTTAAACACCCTCACAGATTGCAGTTTCTAATGACTTCAGACACACCATACACATGAAGCTGTATGAGGTCCATGTTTAATGTAATTTTAGGCAAGGCTAAATACAATTGGGACTTAATCCAGAAAAGGATGGAGTGAAATATTGCAGTTTCTATACAAATGGCAATCTCCAACATAGTATTATTCTCCTTGACAAGTCCCTAGAATAGAATATAAAAAATCTCTGTGGTAATATTTTCCAATGTAATTTCTGAGACCAACAGACATTGTAATAAAATACTGCTTACGTACACTGCAGATCTTGGAAATGATTCAATGTTTACAACGCACTGCTCTGGCATGTTGGAAAATGCACAAACATGCTGTACATATTAAGTTAATACCCTTATTATAGGGTACCTGAATAAAATAAGTTCTCAATATTCTGAAAGTAAAAAGAAGACAAATGCCTGAAGAATTAGCTTCCATTTTCTCTCACTGACGCAGAAAGACATACCGCAAGTGATGTTGCACAGTGCCTACAAAAGTCTATAACCTTTTCCAAAGTAACACATCTTGTGGCCTAACAGCATGAAATCAAGACACATTAACTCAGAATTTGTTTACCCTTATTTACTCATTAGAACACACAAATTCATGTGAAACAAACAAATGCTCAAACATTCTGAAAAATAATTATGTTATGACCAGCTGCCACTTGCCAGGGCATCAGTGTGGATGCTGAATGATGTAATGGACCCAAGAGTTAGGGTGTTACAGTCCAGGGGGAGTGGCCAGCTCCCTTCACCTCTAGCGCAAAACAGCCAAGTACACAGCCAGCCTGAAAAGAGACTGTCCAGGAAATCCGAGGCCGGACTCCAGTAGCGGGGACTGCTCTAAAGTGAAGGACAGTCCACCAGGATCAATAGGATCACCTGCAGGCAGGCGGCCTGAGGGACTGGAACACAGCAAAGGAGTGCAAGGGACTTTGTTCCGGGGCATACTGCAGGGCTGAGGGGTCCAGCACTGAAGCCAGGCAGGATACTCCCAGTCAGGGTGGTCATCCACAAGGTGCATCTATACTGGGCTGAACAAAATGCACAGTCATCGGGCTTCTCCAGAGACTGTGCCAGCATGTGCCATTACTAGGGCAGACTAGGGAGATGCTCCGCAGAACAGGCTGAGGGAGTTTGTCTGCTGAAGTCCACATCTATAGAAGTTTCCCAATTTGCTCAGCAGCCTGGAGAAGCCCTGGACAGCGAACTGAGCTTCAAGACAGAGCCCAGGAGATCTGGAAACCAGGAACAGAAAGGTCTCCTCTGGTATGTCATAGCTCAGGAGTACAGCAATGAACACAGACTGAGCAGGGTTTAAATACCCCCATGGTACCTGCTGCTGTGTCGGTTCTCATAAAAGCCAGGTGCTCTGCAGAAACTGTCTCCATTGCAGCATGACAATATTCAAAGATGAATATTTAAGGCCCTTCAAGTCTGTTTATATCCATCTCCTGCTCTGTGCCTTTCCACAACTTTATCTAGGAGTTCTTTTGTTTGGTCCTTGTTGCCAATAGTTGACCTTTTAGTTTAAAATTAAATTACCCAGAAAAGGAACAGCTGATTTTATTCTGAGATCATCAGAATCACTACAACTGAACACAGGCGAAGGCTAATTTGCTTGTTGTGTGATTTGGAAGGCAATTAATTAGGTACATAATGGGCTATTTCCCATTTTTCTAGGTTTTCATTTGTAATTACTTTTCAGAAGGTATGAGCATTTGTGCAATTAAAAGTAAAATAAATTCTGATTTAATGTGCCTTGATTTAATACTGTTAGGCCACAAAATATGATACTTTTTAAATAGGTATGTAGACTTTCTATAGACAGTGTAAGCAGCAAATGGGGCCTGCTGCCTCTGGACAGAGATTAAAAATGAAGCAAAACAAACATTGTCTAAACACTTTGTGTTTCTTAGTACTTCTATGTACCATTAAAACCTATACAGTAAAAAGAGAGAGTCCTTGTCCTTGACCAACTAATATATATGGAAAAATCAAGAAGGAATAATAACCTTTTCATCACAGCTGGCAAATGTAAGACATTTTGACCTTGTGGTATTTTATTAACAGTCCCTCTTCTTCATTCATTCAATTTCTATTAGAAACTCCATTTAGGTTTATGACAGCTTGAACCTTTCCTCAGACATCAGGACTGTACTACATATTAGACCTTGGAGACCAGGTCAGAGGTATAGAGTGGCTTGGAGGATACAAACTTGGGCATCAGTTTGTTCCCTGACATCTGTGCTGATTATTATTAATTAAGTATTTTGTTCAAATTATAATAAAAGATAAATGAGCCAACAAATATAAAGGAATAACATACTTCATACATTGGCTTAAATTCTCCTGGGTGAGAATATGGCAGCAATGCTGACGGACGCTCATCCCTGTCAGAATCCCCCAAAAGGATCCCCAAAAACACAAACTTATTTGAACAAGGCGCTAAGAGCAAATTGGTTCAGCTGCAGATTTGGGCAGGAACTGAACAGTATGTGCTCTTAGCAAGTATGGCTTCTCTTAATTTAATTGAGTAGACTTGGAAATGTAAAGTTTTGGAGAAACACTGATGGAGAATGAAGAGAAGAAGCACTTATGAGGCAGGTGATGGAATGCAAGTCAATGAACAGATGGTGCCACTAGCCGACAGCCTGAGATTTAATTTCTGTTATGGGTAGCAGAAGAACAGTCTGATGTAGAAAGAAACAGGTTGAGAGTTACCTCCTATTGAAGTTTGATAACATTGAATAGATGAGGATGTATTTCAAGCAGAAGCCACAAAAGAAGAAGAAAAAAATCAACTATGTTTGAAGTGAGACACTTTGGGAAGGACTGACTCCACAACAGCTCTGCACCAGCAGAGGGGGTGGATAAAGAAGAGGAACCCATTACGGTTCTATGAAGACAGTGAAAAGAGAGAGTTGAAACAAACTTACAGTAGGGTGGACCTGTACATGCAATGAGTAGGTTGCTTGGAGTGAGAGAGCGAATTCAGAGCAAATAGAAGGGGAAGCAAAGGGAGATGAAAAGGCACAGCTGTTCAGAATTCCAAGGGTTGTTAACAAACTGAAAGAAGGAGCAGACAGCATGGCAGAAGCAGAGCAGATTGTTCTCCATGGAGAATTTGAGGGTGAAGAGTATGTCTGCTCAAGAAGAGTTGAGAAAGTGAGTGCCTCTTAAGAGGCAACTACATTATAGGTAAGGTCTTAGTTACATCAAGTCTGAATGATGTCTGTTTCCAATGAGACTGAAATGACTAATTCTGAAAAAGACGTGTGCAGCCTTGTAGGCAGCCAAGGAGTTTTTATACATAGGACAGCAGACGCACAATGTTAGAATTTGACCTCCTCCAGAACATCTGTTAAATAACACAATTTATTGGCAAAGCTTCATTGGAGGCTCATGGATTTAAAGTCGCAGCTTAACCTTTATAAAGGACTTCTGTTCCTATATACTTTATGGCCAGCTGCCTCCAGGGGCAGTGTCAAGCACAAAGTTATGCTAGACATGTGCTTAATTTTTTGACAATTGAAATGGAAATCTAATAAGTAAATTGATTCTTAAAATGTAGATAGCTTTAGGAAAATATATAACAAGGATGTAACTGCTGTGTTACATGCAGATTTTTAGAAGACAGTGTGTCAACAAAGTACGCACTGTCTAGGTTACTTTTAGAAGACAGTGTATCAAAACAGTATGTACTCTCTGGGTCATTAGATTAGCCGAAGGTAACTGATAAGCCTTGCAAAAAATATATTGGTGCTTCTTTTTTTCGTTTTTACGATGTAATCTGTTTTTGTCCTAAGGAAAGGGGAAGTATTAGAAACAACAAAATGCTGAACTTTCCCTTACACTGCAACATCTTATAAAAATCCTGTACTGCTTGTAACGAGTTGAGTCTCTGATGCACTTTGCAGAGTGGCAACAGGGCTCCCAATATTGCAATATTGAAATAAAGACCTTACTCAGGTGAGAACTCTCTCTTGTGGCTTCCTTGATAGTTATATTTCCATGACACCCTACGTGTTTTACAGGCTTTGCCTGAGGGAAATATACACAGAATTGCTCTTAGCACTCCTGTTTATTCATTTAAAAATAAACATAAAATTTACAAGCAAAAGGAGGCCCTTTTGCCTTTCTGGCCCATTGGATAATTCATAGTACAGATCAGCCATCTAGAAAGTGTATCAAAACTTGTGTTAGCAGAAAGCAAACTGTGGTATTCTACAGTTTGTTCCAGCATACTGAATTTAATCCTACACTACTCAAGATCGATAGATACCACTGTCTCCTCTTCCTCAACCTATAACAGCAAGTAAAATAATTTGGGAGCATGAATACTTAATAAACCTTCAAAAGATCCAAACAGGCCTTTGTGAACAACCTTTAAAATAATAATAATTGCATTTGTACATGATGAAGAATTTCCACAGAATTTTGCACAGAACAGAGGATACATCAGTTATCACTGAAGTACAAAAGCCACCTGAGAGACATGTGGAAGCCATTCTGTGCCAAATGTCCCATTACAAAGATCAGGCAGACTGAGAAAGGTATCCCACATTTTGCAAGCCAAATTGGAATTTGACCAGGAAATAACACTTATGAGAGGTTACATTAACAGTGGTTTTGCATTACCCTGCTGGAAGATCAAGATTTCTAAATTGGTCAATGGGAATGAAAACCTGTTGACTCAAGAATGTTACTAAGGCATAGCACACCATTAAGGAACAATACATCTGTCAGAATAACTCTCATCATGATATCATAACAAATGTTGCCTGTCAAAACTAAAATAGCATATATCAATGAATTAAACACTGCCACTATCTCTGCGGAATACACAAATCATCTGTGATGCACTGAAGACAACAATTTTGTTTATCAGCTGTAAACATGTTCCATGTGAAAGCATGGGAGTAGATACAGATCATTTTCTTGCAAATGGTGAACTATTATAATTCTGTTGATTTGTGTATTTATTGGAATTTCTCAAGCTGTGGCTAATAGTCTAAAAATGATTACGCAGATGGTGCAGATGGATGTGACCAGGGCATGTCTCACAGAAACAGATTCCTGGTTTCTATTAACATTTCTGCTGATTTTGTAATTATCTCATAATCTTCATGCACTTCATTCATATCTTCATATACTTCCTGTTTGTTGGATCTCATTCCCATTGTTTTATTTCACTCATATTTCTACACGCTTTACCTCTAAGTGGTAACATAATAAATGACTCTCTGAGTTCTAGTATGGTGCCTGAAGTTTTTAAAACTGTGGCAGATCCACTAATGTGGCTTTGAAGAATTCTTTACCCTTATTTAACATTCTTGTAAAGATATTAGATCATAGTGTTGCAGTGCAAATGTTAACTTCAATTTAAATAAACTTTTCAGACCTTTCAGACTTTAATGATATATCATTTGACAATTGCATAACACTGAAATTGAAACTGCTATTGTTAAAGTTGCTAATGTGTTACTAATAAGAGCTGATTTGCATGTTTTATCTTAGATTGACATTGTAAATGAAATTACTGTTCCCATACTGTGGCATTCTAATTACACTCCTTGTTGAGTGTCGACATTTTATTTTTCTTGCTCTGGTATTCCAGAGTGCTCCATATTTGTCTGGTATACAGTATTTATGTTTATCTTGGTCAAATATAAAAAATACATGGTATGAATTACCATTTCTATTTGTATTAGACGATACTCAAATCCATGTCAGGTTTCACGCATCTGTTATGTTAAACCAGTGCTATAACCCTGTTAATTGGATGCATGGGGGTGATCTTCAATTGTGGATTGACTTTTAGAATCACTTTTTCTCTGCACTCTATGGGTGATAGGACTTTTGCCAGAGCTTTGGACCACCACCCTAAGAGAAATCAGAGTCATATTGGTGCCAATTAATTTTTGTTATACCCACCAGACCCAGAGTCACTGATTGTGCATTTTTCCTGTCTTAGCTCATGGTTAGAAACCCTGTGAGTACAAAGGGAAATGAAGAAATATAGCCAGATTAATCCTGACCAGCTGAACTTTCATTGAAAATGTCACTTGCTACAGTAGTAGTATTGTTTTTAATGGAAATGTGTTTTTTAATTAAATAAAGACCTTTATTTTATTAAATAGATAGATAAGACTTTATTAATCCCGTAGGGAAATTGATGTAAAAAAAAGTAAATAAATAAAAAAGTAGTCCTCTATTGAGCAAAGAAAAATAAACAAAAGCCAAATATTCGACAGTATTATTGGACACACCACAAAAGTGATCTATTTTTTAATAGTATGATTAGTTTAAGCAAATCATGAATGAATATAGCAATAAAGACAAAATCCTATAGCAGGTTCACAACAACAAATCAGATTAAATTATTAGAAATAGAATGTTCTTATCTATGTAACCGTTATAGAGCATAGTAGTGCTTGATTTAATACAGACCTTGCCCTTTTTAGTAAATCACAGTTATTATGATTAATTCTGGTTGCATTTGATAAAAAAATAAAATGTTTATGTTTAAGCGTTTTTATTAATTATGCTGTGCTTCTGCTTTAAAGTTACAACACTGGAGAAGATTGAAGTGTGGATAATTGGCTAAGCTTTTATTAGAGAAATGGGCTGTTATGCTCTATTGACAAAGTAAAATTCGAACTTAATTAACATGACTCTCTTAAATCAATGCACTAATTGGTGCTTTCACCTTTAATTTGAGATGTGACTGTTATTAGGCTTCTTGTAACAGACCAAATGATTTTCCTAAAGCAGAATATTTGTATTTTGTAAATTTAAATTAACAAAATAATTATATTGAACAATATATTGAGACCATTGCTTACCAGGATAGGCTCCAGGCCACTGTGACCCTGAATTGAATAAACCATAATTAAAATTAATATGATGTATATAGGTAGAAATAACACAGATCCTCAAATAAAGATATGCTTTATTTTTATGCTAAACAAAGCTTTTTCAATTAGGTTTTTCAAAGACAATAATATACTGTAATATATTAGTTTTTTACGTTCAGTAAAAGCTACTTGAGTAGTTTAGATCCCAAAGAAATGATTAGAGTCCACACTGGTGCAGTCGCTAAGGATCAAATTTGTTAACACCTTTAACATGGTTTTAGATTGGAAAATTCATAAGTGAACCTATAACTGACTTCTAACGCTTAATGGAAATGTGTACTCTCCACTACAACGTGAAGCTCTGACCTGATGTCCTCTCTCCCCTTCCTGCCCAACATTTTAGACATAAATAGTGCAAAATAGTTGTAACGAGAACAAAAAAAAGCTATTTGGACATACTGTAACAATTCAGCTCCAGCTACTACTCAAATGCGACATCACGGTAATGTTAATCAAATATCTGTCCCATTTTCCATGCCACACTGACATGTTTTGAGTGGCTCTTTCCTGCTGCTCCCTTTCCAATTTCTGGAATGACTTGTCCAGGAAACGTTTCACAACATAGATTTTGTATTATGATTTGTTTTTAAAATATCAATATTGTTTGGTTTTTGTTTTTTGTAAGAGGATGCAAAAAATTAACCTTAAGTAAAGTTAGAACATTGAAGGTCCTAGGGAACATCATTTTAAATGTATTACAATGCATTTCTGTCAAAGTAGCACCAGAACTAAAATGCTTGCAAGTAACATTCAAAAAGATTTGCAGACATTTTTAAATACTCTTTTAGTCTCTTTTTTCAAAACTGCAACTGTTATAATTGGATTTTGATGTTGTTTCTTATGCCCCTGAAACATTTCAGAGAATAATTATTACATTTTAATAGCAGGAAGTGTCAGATGTATTATTTTAGAAGCATATTAATGCAATATGTGACAAAGAATTGTTACAAAGAAAAGGAACAAAAGCATTTGAATGTATGATTACACCTGACCACCAAAATCTTTTTTTAGTGGGGAGTATATGGTTAAAAATCTACTTTCAAAGCTCAGAACATAGTGCTGAAATGCTGGCGACAGGAAACGTGGGTAAAAGTCTCAATTCAGCATTCAAGATGAGGCTGTTAAATTTTGCACCAGGAAGCCAAATGAAGCAATAACAATTTGAATTTATCTGCAGATTTTCAGAAAAACTGAGCATCCGAAAGTGCTTAAAGACAATGCCCCAGCTGAACCAAAAATCCCCGGACTGAAGCACAGCCACCTGTGCCAACAATAGCACAATAGCTGGGCCAGCAAAAACATTTGTGGAAGGAAGCAGAAATGATCTGAATTCATAGGAGAGAGGTGGTAAGATAGGACAGGTTTTTGTTCAAAATGTGGAATCTTTAAAGTTAAAAAAAACGTATTTACCTGAAATGATATTATATTTTGGATTTTTTTATCGCTATTGCCAAATCCATTTGTTCAATACTTTCTTTATAAAAACATTCTGGCAACAAAATGATACTAATATCACAATTTTCAATGCCCATATTTTTGCCTTCAACTTGACCTTACGTAACAGGATTTTTTTTGCCAGTTCTAATTAATTTTCTATCTTGCTAAAACTGATTTGAATTGAAAGATGCATTGTTTGGCTAAAATAAGCAGACTAATGGAGCAGTTTTCGTTCTGTAGACTAAATTCTAATGTATTCTGGATTTTAACACATCCAATTCTGATTTACTTGTTGTCATAAATGTTCTTCTGTGCAATTAGTTTTGAACATGTGTGATTTGTATTAATAATTTAGCGACCACATGTCATGAGACAGTGCTAAGGGGCAGTCCCTCTTGAGCTGGACATCTTTGCATAAAAGGGATTGATAACCAGCTGTTCTCTGTGTTTAAGTTCTTTTAGAAATACATGTGTACAGACTTGTGGAGAACCATGGGGCAGTTTGTGACAGGAGAATGATGAGCCCTTGGGGGGTGCAGACTAGTGTGAGTAGCACGAATTGGCCACTGCAACAATGAGATCGGTGTCTTCCACTAGAACTGGCAAGGGCGAACTGATATGAGCTCAGTGTTTTGTCTTCCTGAGGTAATAAAATTTACACGAGCAATCAACCAACCTATCAGGTTGTTTTTTTAATGTTAAAAAACAATATGCATGTGCCTAATAAGAGATTAAAGTATATTGGCATTGGTATATTTTGGATGCGTCCATCAGAACATTGTCATGCTGAAAAATGAATCTTCAACATACTGTATTTATGTCTTATAGACACTTTAATTGTTCACTTTCCTACATTACTGGAGGATATGCACTCCCAGCTAATTATCCCAAAAAGCTATGCTCAGTTTATTTTCTCTCATTTTTTTCTGATATATTGTCTTCTTTTATTCCCGAACAACATGAATTCAGATCTTCTAAATGTTATGCCATGCCACCCACCAGGACAGCAGGGGCCTGTCAGGAGGTGTAATGTACCCTAGAGCAAGGAAGTCACAGTCCAGTGTTAGCACACTGCTTCACAGGGACAAGTGCAGGGAGGACAACCGGGGACAAAAACTGAGTGGGTGCAGGATGACTGCATCAAGTCCCAGGGCAGGACTGGTGTGCATCTGGAGCTGGGCAGAACTGGGCGCATGTCATCGGCGTGGTCTGCCAGGACGCATGCCAGTTACTGGGCTAAGTACCCCACTGGGGGAAGAAAGCAGGCTGGTTGGAGAGCAGTACTGGTGTGCAGGCTGGAGAGGAAGGGAAGGACCACCAAAGCCAACAGCTGTGCTGGGCTCCAGGGTGCAGCGCTGAGCTGCCAGTCCCTATCTGCCACAGCACCACAAGAGGACTGCGAACACAGCGCAACAGTGGACACCTCTGCCATCACACACACTAAGGGGAAATAAGTGCCACATGTGGAGAAAAGGTGGCACCAGGGGATTAGTAGCCACTCAGAAGTGTTCACATTGTAAACGGGCAGCTGCCAAACCAAACCCACCGCTCCACGCAGCTCTGCCCCCAGCTAGAGAGACAAATGCATGCTACACACTGCAGGCTGCAGTGATGGAGCAAAGCACAGCAAAGGACATGTTCCCCAAGTAGATTCTTGGTAAACTAAAGTAGTTTACAGGGTAAACTCCTGTAATCACTTTCTCTTCTGTATAAAGTATTTTAATTTAGCTGCAGGCGTCATAAATGGTTTCTTTAGAAACAACATGTACAGAAGCCTAGATTTTTCCTATGATTATCATTACAGATACAGTTGACCCATTTGTTTCAGTCAGTATGTTTTAAGTTAAATACATAACCAGCAGACATTTATAAGATAAGATCACTTTATTGGCCACATACAATTTCTTGTATTAGGAATTTTGTCTTTTTCATATACCCCAACTTGCTCTCCATGAGACACACAGACAGGGAGAGAAGAGCACAGGGTCAGCCATTTATAAGGCGCCCCTAGAGCAGATGATGTTTAAGGCCTTGCTTAGGGGCCCAACAGAGTAGGATTCCTCTGCTGCGTGAAGGATACGAACCGGCAAACTTCCAGCCACAGATGCAGATCCTTAGCCACAGTGCCACCGCACCGCCCGAATGTCATCTTCAATGACATTTCAAGGAGAGAAGCACTTGAATGCACTGAGTGCTCCTAACGGGTAGGCTGGCTCAGCAGCCTCCAGCTCATTAAAACATAATCACCTCTGACTCGTTGACAGAGGTGCTGCTTTGTGACTGGGAGCAGGGCCCTCAGGGGTAAAGAAGGAAGAAGCCTCCTCGGACTTGCTGTGAGTTGCTTAGAGAGGCACTGCCTCATGACTGGACTAGGCCCTCAGGAGACCAAGAGGAGGAGAATTAGTAGTTCAGAGCTAATGAGAACAGTGTGTCGGGGGTCCCTTCTGATGGGGACAAAAAGTGAGCTGGATTACTGGAATAGAAAGCAGGATAGGACAGTGAATGGCCTGGAGTCTGGGGTTGAACTGAATATCAGAGATTCAGTGATAGGTTCAAGAGATAGCACTTGGATAGAGATGAAGATTGTTTCTAGCATAAGCAATAAAGGCAACAAGAATAGTGAGGTTGAATGGGTTTGAAGGCAGGTGGTGGAATGCACAGGTGGTACACTGTCCAGGCTGAAGAGTAGGTTGCATGGATAGATGGAACCTAAGCAGTCGACACGCAGAATCATGCTTATTGAAGCCTGGGGGAAGGAGATAATTCTAGTTGAATAGGTGATTGTGAAACTCTGGAACTTGAATAGAGGAAAGAGCTGTGGTGGGCATCAGGTTGTGGAATTTGGGTATCTGCAAATGGGAGAATACAAATAAAGCATTAGAACGTCGAGGGAGGTGTTGAGCTCTGACAAGGAACTCATGAGTAACAGAAATACAGGTGAGAGAGTGAAGGAGGCTTGAAATTAGGAAATCTTCCTTAGTTGATGGTGAAGATGATTGATTTCTTATCAAAATGAAATAAAATTGAAACCACTGGAGATCATAACTTCCTGAAAAACCGAGAGCAGAAGTATCCTGAAGAGAGAGATCATGAGGAGCAGAACACCAAGCTTTGCAAAACATAGAGAGGCCATTCCAGTAGCGGAGTCAAGACCTCACATCCAGATATCCTTCCAAGTTAAAGCTGATGTAGCAACATGAGCATTTAGAGACCTGACGGTTGAAGGAAGATTTAGAAGATGAGTCATGAAAGATTTACCTTGAGGTACAATACAGATAGCATAATTGAAATGCCCCAGCACAGGAAGAAACTTGTGTTTAGTGATGGAATTCAAATTCTGAAAGCAAGAGATGAGGCAAAAAATATAAGATAGCTTGTCAGACGGGCTTTGAATTTAACTGTATCCAAGGTAATGCCTAAAAATTCCATGCTGAGTGCTGAGAGGATGTCTATTTCTGGGGAGACAAAGAAATATCAAGGAAATAGAACAGAGCAGTGAGATTAGTTAAAGTGAGTGCCGGGGTGGGGTCAGATGGTGGAGAGATGAGAAGAAGGTCGTCGGGGAGGTGGAGGACAAAAGGTAATCAGTAGGTGTTTAGCAAAATCCAGCAAAGAGATTCTGAGAGCGTTTCGAAGCTCTTAAGGCTGCTGTGGCATCCAATGATGAGCTGAGTAGCAAAATAATACTTATTGGCTGTCATGTTTGTAATCCGTCCCCTTTAAGGGCGCTCCGGCTCTTTCACATCTTAGTTGATTTTGTGCACCTGCTCCCTGTTCCAGCCTCCCTATAAAGGCCAGACGCTCACTCTGTTCTGGGCTCTGCATTGGAACATGTCACGGATGTCGGAGGGGACGAACTGTGGAATGGCAGGAGAGCGAAAAGACCCTATGCATAGCGGCGAGATGGGGGTTAGCCCAGGCTCAGCTGTTCAGGGAATGCCGTATAGAAACCTATGCCCTCAGGTAGCGGACGTGGGGCGACCTGGTGCTAGGCGGGTCTCAGGACATCTGAACATAAATGCTGAGCGGAGGCTGAAATATATAGTCCCAGAGAGAGAGAAACACCGGAAGGACAGCAAAGAACCAGAAAATGAGAGACAGGACAGAGAAGGAGCGCCCTCTGGCTGCAGAGGGCATGACAGTACCCTCCCTTCATGGGCGGCTCCTGACGCCCATAAATGAGCTGCACAGCACAGAGGGGAGAAAAAACCTAATTTAACTGAAAGGAAACCTCCAGGAGTCCACGGCTGAGAGCTACCCCCTCCTCCAGGGTATAAACCTTTATTGGGTAGAGGAAAGGGGGGTCGATTAGAGATCTGGAATCTTTTAAGTTTGAATTGATCAAAAACTACTTTCATTTCTGAAGCATCAAATATTTTTTACTAATGCTACCTGACCCTAATGTTCTATGTTTCACTATGTAGAACAATATGTAGTCATCTGACTTTGAAGGACATTGTAGCTCACAGAAAGCACCTCCTTGCTTTATTTTTAAGGGGAGTTGAAACTTACATTCCATGTCCATGTATGTATACACATGTTGGCTATTCTACACTCTGATTGTCAGATCAGATGTTATTTATGCCTTTCATGCCATTTTGTCCTTTAGAGCTGCCTTGGTTCCCAACACCAGAGGGATTCATGACCTGCCTTGCATGCCATTCCTCTGTTTGCAAAGAAGCATAAAAAGTGAACATAATTCAAAGGTTATATCCACTGCATGTGCTGAGCTTTTCCCAGTGACAACAAGGAAGGTTGCTGAGTCGAACAAATGCACCTGGGTGCCTCTCTTTCCCATGATGTAACCTGTTATTACCAGCAGTGTAAAATGTAAGACACAATGTGACTTAGAAGTCAGGCTATTTATGTAGTGGGTATCTGAGCCCACGGGAGGTTTCCACTTACCAGCGAGGTAATTAATACTATAGCTATTTCAGAATAGAAAAACTCCAATTTAGCTGGAGAAAACTAGTCAAACTGGTCAAATAACATAACAGTTTGAAAAATTATTGTGCATGAAGCAGTGTGTTCATTAGGTTGGTTAGGCAATAAATTTGATACGCTATTAACGTACAGTAGGGCCTCTGTTTTTGTATCTTCACTTGATCACTATAATTTACAGTATTCCTTGCACATATAAACAGCAATGAGAGCCAGTAATATTTCTTAAGTACAAGTAATGTAACGGAATTAAATGAGGCTGACTGGAGCTCTGTTTGACATTATGATGACTCAGCTGTGAAGTTAATACTCTCAAGGCACTGTGCTCAGTCCCAGACATTTAAGACATAAACACCGGGCCCTGGTAGGATACATGGGTGTTAAGGTGTGCAAGATACCATGAGCAGTGCTTATTTGCAGAAATAAAATTTTTCTATCAGGAAATGGGGGTTTTGACAGCTAGTGCCAAAAAGGACTCCTTTCATCATCTATCACCACCTACGCCCCCAAGATATCTACAGTATGTAATGGGGCTGCCTCTGAGCAGTCTGGAGTAGAAGTATTGAAAGGGTGACCTTCACCACTGTTCATCTCTGTTCAAGCAGAAGCTGTTCGATGGATTCTTCATTTTATCTCACTCAGATTGTGTCAAGAAATAAGGAGCATGTCTAGCCTAAAACACAATGCATTTGTCATGTTAGGGCAAACCTCCTATGTGTCTTTATTTTGATAGAAAAATACATTTTTATATTTTCCCAGGTTATTTATAATAATATTACTTATTACCTTTGGCAAAATACTATTACAAGCTGGAGGGAGATGACAGGAAACAAGATAAAAGACTTAGAGAATGAGTGCTAGTATAAATGCTTATGCTAAAGGAAAAACCTTTAGGTTGGAATTTTAAATATCTTTCATGTTACTTTCTATCTGAAACAGAAAGTAACATGTTTCATTATCTAAAAGCCTTTTTAAACTGTATGGTTTTAATGCAGTTTCTTTCGATTTAAATTGTACACTTCTAATTGTGTATTATTAACTCATGTTGGCCTTTTTCCTTCCCTACATTTATGAGCAACTACATTTTTTTCATGTCATTTTCTCAGAATTAGTACCACCTGCTTTGTATATATACAGTACAACATATCTTGCCCTCAGTACTACTCATATTTTTTTTTATTCTTTAAATTGATCTGCAGACTGACACTAAAGTTTCAAGCTAAAAAGAAACTGTCATGAACAAGACATAGACAAGACAATTTCCTCTAAGAATTCACTGAGGCATGGAAACATTTCACCTTTTCATTCTCAGACTGATTTCCCCACAACACTCTTTTGCAAATTGCAGATATTCTGTCACACAGCAGCCAAATATTTCTATTGCAATATTTTTGCAGTGACAAGCTATGGGTTTTGAATTCATTAAATATATCACACAGATAGCATAGCAGTAGAACCAGTTTATACCCATGAAATCGTGAACACAAAAAATAAGTTTGTCTTTCTGCAGCACAGTGCGTCAGTGTACTGGAAAACAGCCCAGTTTTCAGGGCTTTTGTTTGCGAAGGTCACAACACAGCACTTTCCTGCAGCAGTTTGTTTGCTTCATGCTGCAGTTCTTTAAAACAAGAACTTCCCCTGAATGATGCAAAGTGTACATTTCACAACAAAGGCAATAGCTGTTATTTTAGCTCAGAGCATATTTCTGTTTCCCATAAATGCAGCTGCCCTGTCGGTCCATAGTCCAACACAGTTAATCCAAGAATAATTGGTTATGTTAGAAAATCTCATCAATGAGAGAGAAAATAATTACCCCTGTAGCTCTATTTTCTAATATTTGGCAAAACATGAGCTCTTCACACATTTCCTAGCAGTATTGTGTGAATAAAAGAAGCTAGGCAAAATTCTCTACATCTGCAGTTTCATCAAATTGTATGGTAATTTTCAAATTGTTCTGTATGCATTATGTTGTGCATTTTAAAGTCAGCAGAGATTTAGTCAACACATCTTTTAATTTATGTTGTGAATGTGGAATATGTTGCAGATACAATCCAAAACAGAGCCATTGTGACTGCCTTAAACACAAGGATACTTCTGTCTATACCAGTTGGAGTTTTGTGGGTATGACATACAAAACTGTATCACCACAGACCTGTTTGGGACACATACAGGTGGACCTCATAGTTACTGGAAACATCACTGTTATCTTCAAGCTGGGCTGCAGGCCCATTGTAGGTTAGTAAAAACAGGGCATAATTTACCACCTTAATTCCAATTTTTAATTGTGCACTATATGTGTGAATGGACATATGTTAGTTCAGAGAGGGACAAAATAATGATCCCAAATTCTGGAAGCTGTGTATGGCAAAGTATTGAGCAAACTGATAGCATCCTCCATCTAATAATACAGTTATCCATCCATCTTCTAACCTCCAGTACAGGGTCACAGGGGCACAAGGTGATGGGATGGGATGGGATGCAAGTAGGGCACACACAGACATAAACACACCCTCACACCAGGACCAATTTTCCCAGAAGCCAATTAACCTACCAGTATCACTGGAAGGAAATCCATGTAAACATGGGGAGAACATATTCTACAAATACCACACAGATAGCACCCCAAGTTTGGAATTGAATCCAGGGCCCCAATGCTTCCCTAAGACAATTATATAACTCTAAATCACATACTTATTATAATCATTAATTTACACATAATCTATTCAAAAGACCAGCTGAAAACTAATACTTCAAGGTACCTGTGAGATCACTGAAAACAAAATGATCTTTTTACATTCTCTTCTTACATTTCTGCATTTGACATATGTAATGACATGCTGTAAAATTAGGCTATAGACAGTGAGGTACAGTAAATAAACATTTTGTCCCTACTGTAAAGCAGGATCTATAAAAATGATGATACTATACAGACCTTTTTTGCAACTAGCCAGAAATATGCATAATTGAATATCTCTAACCACTACTGACAGGAACATGTGTATGTACACAGAAACCATTGCATGATGTTTGTTGGAAATGTTCCCATTTACAGGGTCTTTCTAATGCATTTTTTTGGATACTGCAGGGCAGATGAAGTGACAGCTCTAGGTTTGTCTACACCTGCTTTTCAGTTTAGACTTTTCTGAGAGAAAAGTTTGATCGCTTCTAGCCTTCTCAGTACTTGGTCAACAGCTTGAATTGCTTATAGTCCTAATGATCATTGTAGCACCGTGGGTACGTGAGATGTATATAAAACATAGATGCTGTATACTTTTTATCGTATCCTTTAGGGAGAAAGAAAAAAACAAATTCTTAGGTTCAAACAAGACCGGTTATCCATTTCAAATGCAGCATTTGGAACAGAAATAATAATAGAATTTAAGTTTAAAAAAAAACTAAATGTGTTCAGTTTGCCAAAATGTTTATTGTTGAACATAAAAAATAAAAACACATTGAAACTGAGATGTCATAGAACTTTAAAGCATGAAAGATATTTGTTCAGTTGCATATTCAATTAATTTGATTTCTACTAACACCTGATGAATTTTGAGGGCAGAGATGATCTTCAGAGAAATTTGCACTCACAGAGACCACGTAAAATCAATACATTAACTGTAGAGTTGAAGAGAACTTGATTCTAATCAATTAAATGGAAGTTTTTCTTGTGTTAAGGCAGAAATCAGTGATCAAAGCAAGCTGGATGACATCCAATAACATAGCCTGGAGGTATATTCTGGCTAGCTATTGCTGCTGATAATGATAATGATGAAAAAATATGTGTTCTTTAGTTGATTGGAACCACTGACTCCCTTTTGAATAATCTTTTTTTGCTTCTCTTATTGCAGAAACAAGAATCTTTCAGTATTACTTTATTAAAAAAATTAAATGTTCAAAATTTGTATTGGCATTATTTTAGCTCTTGTAAACTATTATTTAAAATGTTCTTGGTCAGGTATGAAAAAATGAAGAACTGTCGAAATAGTCAACATTGTTTTTAGGGCCTGTCAATAAAAAAAAGAGAATGACCAGTTACTTAATCATCTAAACTGGTTAAAAAGGGGTCATTTCAAAACACAAAGTAACCAGGGTTAAACATGCATCATTTTACAAAGTCAATTTGTAGAACATTGGTTTGCAAATGTATTTTTTAAACTTCCTTTCAGCCAGAAAATGAAAAAATCTAAAAAACACATTTTCAAATGGCAAAGCAAGAAACTGTAAACATCTGAACATGAAAAAGTTAACATAAAATCAAATCACCTTAACATAAAATAAAGTCAAGTTAACATAAAATAATCTATTACTTAATTGTTACCAGAAAATAAGATCCAAGAGGTCACTATGTATTCTACATCTAAATTTAATCAGTACAATGTTACTGATTTTTGAGCATCGCTGTGACTCACTGCTGTGGGGACTGTGATAAGCTGCAGTTCAGTTATATGGTCAAATTCTAATAATGATGAAACAAGCAGATGAACATAAAGAGATTGTGTGCTTAGTACTTTGGCTTTAACTTGCCTGGCTGATGCAATTGTGCTGGTCAGAGATCAGCACTGTCACATTCCCCCTTACGTATGAGGTATGAGTCAGGGAGAATTGCAGCAAAGGTGGTGTCGGAACAGAGGCAGAGGTATTAGAAGAGATGTGTGCAACATTGTGTTCAGAGAGAGAGTTTTGAGTGAAGGGAAGGTGGAGAGCAAAATTAAAATATGACATCCATCCAAACTTCTGTTCAATAACACCATTTCATTTGTTTGGTCATTTGTTTGCTAATAATGACGAAATGAGCTGATGAATGTAAAGAGATTGCACAATAAGTATGTTGGGTTTAACTTGCCTGCCTGGCTCAGCTAATGACAGTGCTGCTTGGAGATCAGCAAGACCAAATGTGAGACATGTCCGTTTGTGAGGAATCAATGCATGAAGTACTAGAAAGATGAGAGCAGCTGCCTTTTCTGCCAGTGAGCTTTTATGTGCAGGGAAGCTGAAGTGCGAGGTTAGATTTCGATCTTCAACTGAATTTCAGTTCAATTAGTTTCTCAGATACTAATTTTTTCATTGCCTTACAAAAGCAATGTTGAGCACGTCAAAGGTATGACAGATGAATTGAGAGTCAGCCAAGGAAACCTGTGCCAGTATGTAGAAAAGGGCTGTAGATATGTGCAGCACCCTTTTTAGGTTTAAGCCATATCTCGTACACTTAAAAAATGAACAAAGATTTTACAATACTTAAATGTGAAAAGTTTTAAACTTAAAGATTTTTCCGCATTGAAACAGGTGAAGAAGACAGCACTATCTCCATACCATACATTTCAATTGTGTTTGTAAAAGCTCCATTCTCCTGGTTTGCAAATTAATGGTTTATTTTTATTTCATTTTATTTCATTTTTTATTTATTATATTCATCAATCCCAAAAGAAAATGCAAGGCTTTATGTCCTTGTTTCTATAAGCTGTACCCTTTAACGTAAACTCCCACATTCAAGCTGTATTCATCTGTGTTGTACAACTGTCAGATCACTTAAGAAATATACTAGTCACTTAAATATTAGTTATGTACATTGAACAAGCTTCATTTACAACTTTTAACTTCTCAGAAATAAAATAACAATGTAATTGTGTCTGCAAGCTCTTTTCAACACACCAAGAGAGAAGTTGAGTACAATAGGTATCCAAGAGTATAACTAAATCCTGTGTAGCGGCAATGCTTGTTAATAAGACAGAATTAAGTGTTGCTGTGCTTTCCTAAATGAGGCCCCATCTCTCTCTTCATATCTGTGGTGCAGCCACAGAGAAGCTATTCATGCAGGCTGATTTAAGGTGTTTTCTTTTGTTAAGGAACAACTCCCAAATGGGTATGCACTTAGCTAAGCCTGGCTATCATGATCAATGGTCATCCATTGGTGCCTATCTGTCTAGGGAGTGCCAGATGGACATCTGGACTGCATTCCTAAGTGTCAGGAGTAAGTGACTCATCTCTCACCTTGATCAACCAATCAGGGACTGGCAGGGCGTGGTAACACCACGTGGGTCTCCAATGCCTGTCAAACTCTCAACCAATCAGCACACATCTGTGTCTTGGTCAAAAAGGCAGCACACGCTCAGATCTGGGCTCTCCTTGGCCATTTTCGCGCACCCTCAGAGACAATCACTTGATAACTGCTGTTATCTGCACTGGGACTTGGACTTTGTTCTAAGTGCGAGGCCGAGGATCCTGTACGTACTCACAATTCTGCAACGACCAACGTGAATGCTCCACTTGATCAACGGCAGCCTACAGTTGGACCCACGTCGACAACCTGAATAGCGTATTCAGAAGCAGTGCTGGACCGGGAATAAACCAGTTTTCTTCCCGAGCAAAAGAGTGACTTGCGAGAACCTGCGGTCACACTCTGTGCATAGAGACTTTCTACTAGTCAGCCGGACTACTAGTATACTCCTGGGAGCAACTACTGCCCTGCGCGCCGCAGTTAGATTCTTCCGCCTGTCCTACTCCAAGCTGCACCTCGACAGGTTGGCCAGTAGCCAGAGGACGCCAGGACAAAGCCAGGACAACGCCTATTGGACGACCGCTGGGACTGAGGTTGCAACAGAGCATGTCAGCTGGTTTGGTGTTCGTGCTGGGAAATCCAAATCCATACATAATGGATAAGTAAACCCCATGTTCTACATTGCGTCTCGAGAATTTAATTGTACCACAACACAAGTTGTTATCAATTTAGTTCATGAGTAATGTATTTACTTCCGAGTCTAGTGTAACAGTGGGTAATAACACTGATTAGTGTTTTGGTATAGCCGAACGATATATTGAAATATATTCTCTGTTGTGTATCTCTTTGTGATTGCATCTCTTCGAGATTATATACCTTATATATTGATACCTTACCCACACAGTAAGGTCTGCCGCCTGTATCCAGGCAGACTGGTATATGTTTGGTTCACAATTTATGTTTAATAAATGTATCTCGTGTGTTGAATCCGTGTGTGTGCCTTGTTAGTTGTTCTGACGATTGATTTTCTAAAAACCATAACGAACCACTTCGTGATTACTGCTACAATTAATAATTGTCTCAGTAAAATCACAAAACCCCTACACCTGTATTAAAAGCTTTAGGGAAAACATAGATGTTAAAGCCAGTTTTGAAAATATTTACAGTTGCAGAGTCTGTTATATCTGGTTACTGTGTTCCCTAGATATGGTGCTGCAAATCAGGAGGCTCTGTCACCCATTGTCAGGTGGCACAGTAAAGCCTCAATCAGCAGATTTCAAATTAACAGTTGGACTATACTCATGCAGTAAGCCTGGGGTGTGCAGAAAAAAATGAAGACAATCAATCTACATTTTCTCTGGGGTTAAGAGTAAGCTGACAATATGAAACACCCTTTTATGTTGCATACACATACTACAATATGTATTAGCTAGCTAGATTTTCTGAAACCAGTGTCTGAGTCTATATCATTATGAATACAAATTATAAATATTCTGATAGTACAATTGTATAACAGTGAAATTGTTGCTTTATCATGCTAGTCTGTTTTTATAAATGCCTAATAGTGCAGTAGTCATACTACAGGTAGTGGTTACAAAATGGACATGAAATATTTTAGTATTTAGATATATAAGTACGCTGGGCAAACGTTACGAGGTCAAATTCTTCCAGCACGGGGGTACCTTTAAAGCGGAGACGACGGCACCGAAATGTTTTGGCGCGCCTTCTCTTTAAAGCCCTGGCCAAATATGAAGACAGTACATACAGTTATAATTCAAATGGAATTAAAAACTACACATCCCAGTTACCATGGTGGTGCTTGTGATCATTGCGTTTAACCAACGAAACAGGGCGAAAAATCAGTCACATGACTTTGGGGCAGAGTTTCGAAAGCTTAACCTATCAGCAACAAAGCGAAATTTACACGATAGGCTACCTCAAACTGTCAGTTACACGACTGTGTATGTCGCTTAAGCCACTCCTATTTGGCATTTTAGTTATGGAGGCGAGAAGACGCCCCCCCCCCCCCTCTCTGGGTGCCTGATTTGCCGCCATCTTTAACCGCTTCGTGTCCAAATCGCAGTAGCTACGCGTACGAAATAAAGTTAATCCCAGCTACAAAACATATATATTTTTGTGGTAAGAGGGAGCAAAACATCAGTATTTACTGCTATTAATTAGTGTACGATTTATAGTTGAAATCTGAGCCTAAATATAAAGTTAAAATCTCGACAAAGCAAAGTAGGAAATACAGAGAAAAGAAATCCTCTCTGACATCTAAAATCAGTTTCGATCAAGGTCTCTAAAACGAACAAGAAAAAGAGGATTTTCGGAGGGCAATTACGCTGGATTTATATAGAATAAGTGATTTATGAGCAATCTAATTTCTTGTTCGTTTAAAACAGTGAAATGTCAGGTGCAAAAGATCGCACCAGAAACAGCACTCTCTCTGCCTGTCATAGACGTTCAGGAAAGGCTGAATGAAGTCATGTCAAGTACAATAATTCGGTGATCAATAATAACAGTCGTAGGACAAGAAACAAAAGATAGTGAAAACTTAAGATTTTTAAGGCTAAAACTCAAATTCATTCTACAAATTAAGGAAAATGAAAATTCAGGACGTTAAAGTGCTAGAGGTGTAAAAAAATACAAAAATGCACATGAGCAAAAAGTTTTAGAAATTGAGCGAAAAAAAGCCATGCCTATAGTGCAGAAGAGGGATGCAGGAACACTTGCTTAGATATACAAAAAAATCACAAAAAGGTGTATGTTACAAAAGAACATGCAAACATGTACATCAATTTCCCTTCGCGATCAATAGTCTTATCTATAAACATGAAACAGAGTGAGGAATCAGAAATTAGCATGCATACAAAACAGCAATTCTGTCAGTGAGCCCTAAATGAATTAATAGCAACTATGGTTTCATGGAGGGCTTCTCAGATAGTTGGGCATTCAGGTAAACTGCCAGGTGAAAGGATTTGTAAACATATTTTGTTAAAGCAAGTCAGTTTTTTCCGCAACACATAAAAGACATTTTTCCAAGAAAGTTTAGCCTTTGTCACTAATGAAACCACTAAATAAAGACATAAATATAGAAATCTTAAGATTTGTTTTATTTAATGTTGGTAGCAGGATGAACTGTCAGAGTGTATATTTTGTCGCAGAGTTGCTACAAGATGTTAACAGTGAAAAAGGTATTTAGAAATGAGTTATTTCAAGATGAAAATTTTCAGAATAATTGCAAATCTAGCAGGATAGAGAAAGCACAGAAAACTGGCAGTTAGATTGATCAGATTAGTATGAAAAGACATTAGCAAAGGGAATGAGAAGAGTGACAAACTAGTATACTTTAGATCTTTTTTTCTGAAACAGGGAAAATCTGATCATGTTTCCCTATAACAATAATAAAAAACTTTATTTGATATATCACCATTAAAAGTGGCATCTCAAAGCAATACAGGAGATGTAAAAACAGATACAAAGACCACAGATTACAAAGTAAATGCATATAAGAAAGACAAGCAGTTAGAGGTGCTACCAAAATTAGAAAATGAAGCAGATACAGACACTAAGTCTTCTGAAAAGAAAGGTTCTGAGGTTAGATTTAAATGCACTCAGGGTACGTGACTGATATCACTGGGAATACAAATTGAGAACTCTGGGGTGCAGCTAGAGAAGACCCTGTCACCCACAGAATGTAGATGTTCTTGAGGACAGCTAGAAGACCAGAGTCAGACGGACAAAGGTGGGGGAGTAGACAGATAATAAGCCATATACTGTAGGTACTGAATGAGGATGAGGAATTTGAAGTTGACTCGAAACCTGATAGGTAACCAGTGCAAGGACTTGAAAACAGGTGTAATGCATCCCTGATAGGATTCTCGCTGTCATATTCTGAATATATTGAAGATTGCTCAGTGTGGATTTAATTTCCCCAGTGAACAGGATGTGCATTTATTAATTCTAGAAAAAAAAGCCTTTCTTGATTTCTCTAGTTCTTAGTTTCTCTAGTTCCCTTTAAAATAAACTATTATCCCACAATGCAGAGTATTAAATGGCCAGTATTTACACATGATATTTGTGATTTAAAGAAATTAACACAAGCAGCTTTTGGGGATTTAAGTGTTGGCTGAGTTACTGCAGGATAAAAGACTAGAGATGTTGGTAAGAAGAAGATCATTTTGGGAAAGCTAAGGAATACACTGATAACAAGAACACTTCCTAATGGAAGATTCAGTTATATACTGAAATGAGGATTGTATTTTAGATTTTGTGCAGTTACTAGCACTGAACTGTGTGTTGGATGCACATGAATTGAAGGAATTGGCAAACATAGCTGATGCGGATCCACAGAGCCAGCATATTAAGATGTTTATAATTAGAGGCAATTTGTTTAAATAACTAGGTATGGATACTGATGTGCAAGAGAGGTGGAAAGGCCAGCACTATAAAATATTTTATTCTCAGTGAGATACTGCCATTTCATAGTGGGTTTCTAACACTGTGTATAGTTCCATCCATTTCTTATCTCTTTATCCAGTACAGAGGATTTGGAGCCTATCCCAGTAAGCAATGGACACAAGGCAGAATACACCCTGGACATAGCGCCAGGCCATCACAGGACAGACAGACACAAACACACACACACCAGGGCCAGTTTTCCCATAAACCAATTAACTTACCAGTATGTTTTGGAGTGCAAGAGGGAGTCATATCACACATATGGAGAAAAACCATGTAACCCAGAGAGAACATGCAAACCCCACACACACAGGAAGGCAGGAATTGAACCTAGGACCCCAGTGCTCCAAGATAGCAATGCTAACCACTTTGCCACCATTATAAATGGATAGATTTCTTAGTTATCTTTCTAGTTCACAGGTTTGCATGCATAATTTAATTTTGAAAGCCACTGAGACATCAGGTACTACTGTTGTATTTATGAAAAAGAAACAAAACAAAAAGCATACTAACAACTGTGCCATCCTACTCTTTAGTTAATACAATTTATTATTTATAAACAGTTAACATTGTTAGCAAAATATTTTGAATTATATTTAACCCTATTTCTTCTTTAGTTTTGTATTTAACTTATTATATGATAGTCAGATTTAATGTATATTTGAACAATGAAAATATATTTTTACAAGATGCGGGGGAAAGTGCAACAACTTATTACAGTGCTAAATTTAATATTGATTGCTAATAGTTTATGCTAACACCTAACTTTCTTAATTAGATGTATTTAAAACAGTGAACTAAGTATAACATACCATTCAGAAATAAAATCGAGAATAGTTTTGTGGTGTTTGTATGTATGAAACGTTTCTAAAATGTATAACGTAACAAAATTAAAGACGATTAAAATCTGTAATCTTTCCACTTGTAATGTCATTAGACAGAACAACAAGTTTCTGCTTTGTCTAAGGATGGTATCAAAAAGTAGTCTAAGTGATGAGAAAGTTGTGCTTAATGATAATGAAGTGACTTAAAAGTAAAAAGAGATGCTTCATATTGCTTGATTAATTTTAAAAACTAAGTTATAAATGCAGACGCGATCGCTGCCATAAGCGCTCCAGGCAGTAGAACGTTCGTTCTGTACTGCTGAGCTCCGCGCCTCCTCCCTCTCTCGGTGCCGCGCCCCTCTCTGACGGAGCGCAGTGGGCGGTACGCTATTTTCAGAGCCTCTGATTGGGAAAAAAAGACCTGCTGATCACTTTCACACAACAGGAAGAGAAAATAATGGGATTTTTTCTCTTTGAAACGTGTGTTGTCTTTATGAAATTCGTGTATTTTAAACGTTTAATTAAGAAGTAAAAACCTTACAGCGTACACAAAGATTCTGAGCTGATCACGAGGAAGAAAAATCACCCATTTTTCGCGCATAAAAAGTGGTTTTTAACTCACGAAACCTGTTTTTATAGGTTTTAAAGTCGTGCAATGTCTAAGTTAAGCAGGAACACATCATTATATCTCATTTTTTATTTCTTTTTAAAAAAATTTAAAAATCGTTTGCCCAGCCTAATATAAGTAAGGGCTTCCAGTGGTTCTGACTCACGTGTTAAGCAAATGATATCTCAGAATGTTTATGACTCCCATTGTAATGAGCATGACACTGATGTTATCAAACAATTCAAGCTTTATTGTCCCATTTCGGGAGCTTTGTTTTACAGCACACTCCCAACATAAAAACACAATGACATAGAAAAATATACCAACCAAAAAGTCAGTACAACAGTGTTGTAGCGGTGAGGCTTATTAATAAGAAAACTATTCTGCAGGGTGATTTAAGGTCCTAGGACAGCTCCCAAAGGGGGATGCACTTAGCTAAGCCTGGCTATCATGATCAATGGTCATCCATTGGCGCCTATCTGTCTAGGGAGTGCCAGTTGGACATCTGGACTGCATTCCTAAGTGTCAGGAGTAAGTGACTCATATCTCACCTTGATCAACCAATCAGGGACTGGTAGGGCCGAGTAACCGACGTGGGACTCTGATGCCCATGGAACTTTCAGCCAATCAATGAGCTGAAGTTCCTCCAGGTAAAAACAGGCAACACAGAGATTCAGTAAGATTCAGAAAGATTCTGAGGAGAATTCTGTGGACAATTCTTAAGGGAATTCAAAGGAGAATTCCAGGTCAGGACGGCCCAGGAGCAGAAGGCTCCCAAGGGCAGGACATTTTCGCAGCGCGCCTCCTGACCATCCTGAGACTCAGCCCGGACAACCACGGAACGGCCAGTGTGTCCGAGTGCCAGAACTTTCCTTTGTTCTAAGAGTCTAGAGTGGAGGTTGCCAGAGAGTAACCAGCAGCAGGCCTCGTGAACAGGTCGGAACTGTGGACAGCTGAATCACTATTCAGAACTAGCTCTTCATCAGAAACGAACCGGTCCTCTTCCTGACTTGCTGGGACCCACAGTCATCTTTTCTCCTGTGCGCAAACTTTGCTAGTTAAAGCCAACACTAACTAGCAGGTCAGTGAGCATCTGCAGCGCACCGTCGCAAGCCGCACAGCACAGCCTGGCACCGAGCCAGAGAGCGCGGATTGGACAGCAACAGCCTGCAACTGTTTCTTTGTGCCCGCAGGAGATCTGAATCCACAAAGATTGGATGAGTATTCAACTTCAATGCATTACAGCTCGAGAATTCAATTGTTATCCCAACCAGTTGATATCAATTTAATTCCTAAGAGTTATGTACTTGTTTGAGTATCTAATGTAGAAGTTATAACCAAGTGCATTTACGAAACGGTCTAAATGAATGATATACTGAACGTATGTCCTCTTGATATGTGTAACACTTCGTAACTGACTGAATATATATCTTTTGTATTCTGATAACCCTCTCGATAAGATCTGTTAGTTTTATATGCATATTCTATGTATTAATAAATGTATCCTCGTGTATTAGTACCTGTGTGTGTGCGTTGTTTGAGTTATGTCGCATGGTTGGATTCTAAAGCCATCAAAAGAATCAACTTTGTGATTTACTGCTACAATTAATAATTGTCTCAGTAAATGCCCAAACCCTACAGAACTGGTGCCTTCAGAGAGCCACGACATTTACATATTTGGCGTCCCTGAACCGGTTTTTCTTACAGTGTTATGATGGTTCTATCTACCTTGAAATACCTTAGTTTCCTTAGAAAAATTCTCTCTGTTGTCCTTTTTTATAAATGGTGTTGCAATTTTTCACAATTAAGGTTTTTGTCTGTGACCAGTTCCAATTAATTATAGTCATTGACAATTTTTGTAGTCTGGTTATTACAGTAGGTTGGAGGGGTGTTGCATTTATTCTTAAAATCAATGACCAGCTCCTCTTAATCTTTAGTAAAATCCTTTAGAATGGGTCCATGATGGGTTCCTTAATAAGCTGACCAGGGCTGTGACATCAACAAACTTAATGAGATGTCTATTGTTAGTGTACAAAATGTAAAGGGGGACAAAACACCAGTGATCCAGCGGAAGTAAAGCGAATGTCAGATAACCAGTTCCCCAATTTGACCTGTTGTGTCCTATTTGTTAAAAAGTTTAGGACCCATCTTATCAAGTTATTGTTTGGCTTGAAGTTTTCTAAGAGTTTCTGTGCAAGCAACACTGGTTGTTACCACAATAAGGTGTGGTGTCACCGGTAGAAAAGTTAGTGTAAACGAGATGTTACTCACACCACACAGTTTTTCTCCATTACTTTTGTCCGATTATTTTGGACAAAAGTAACGATTATAAGGACACATTTGATTATTGTCATTTTACTGGGATTTTACAACCAAGTCGCTACATCCATCGCAGCACAGGTCGCCGGTTCTTTAATTCGTCTGCAAGCGGAGTCTCTATCCCTGGCTTTCAGCGCACGACTTTTTTACCGGTGCCGACCTAAAAAATCTTCTCTTACTACCGCACCTGGAATGCACTCCGCTTCCCCCTGAATCCCCGAGACTGGCCAGATCAGCGCTACTCAATACCCGCTCCACTGTGGCTGCACCACAGATATGAAGAGAGAGATGGGGCCTCATTTAGGAAAGGCTTTTTTGTGACATTATCAAAGAAAAAAAACTGGACCTTCTGTGCTTAACCGAAACCTGGCACAAACAAAACGATGGACTCCTGTTTAACCAATTAGTCCCTCCTGGGTATGGTTTGTTTGACCTTCCGCGTCTTTCAGGCAGAGGCGGGGGCATCATTGTTATTAACAACCTTTTTTACAATCTAAGTCCAATTACTATACCTCCTCCCTCTTCTTTTGAGTGCCTTGTTTTAAATGTTTCTATCCCCCAATCTACTATTATTGCCACGGTTTATAGACTACCCAAACCCAGTGAAGCCTTCTTAGGTGAGTTTGCTGATTTGCTCTCATTTTTATGTCTTAAGTATAAAAGGATCCTTATTCTAGGGGACTTTAATATACACATTGATTCAAGGTCTTCCAGTCTGGCTAAAGACTTCCTTTCTCTATTGGGATGTTTTGATCTTACTCAGTTTGTTTGTACACATAACAAAGGACACACCTTAGATTTAATTATTGCAAATTGTCTCCCACTGCTCTCCCCTTGATCTAGGTCTCTCTGACCACTTAGCTATTCTTTTCAATCTGGAATTACCTGTTTCTAACACTTCCCACCCACGCTCTGTAAATTTCTACAACTGGCGATCAATTGATCACCCAAGGTTTGCAAATTCTGTTCTGTCCTCCTTATCTTGTTTCTCTTCCTCTGACCCTCTAGATGACAAAATACAGTTACTTGACAGTGCACTTTTATCTACCCTCGACATCTTTGCTCCTTTAAAAACTCGAACCATCTCCTTCGCTTGCCCTGCCCCCTGGTACAACGACCATCTGCGATCCATGAAGGCAGCCTCTTGCAAACTTGAGCATAGGTGGTATCTTTCTGGCCTAAATGTACATTACCAGGCTTGGAGAGATTACTTGCCTGAATATAAGGTTACTACAGAGTCTGCTAGATCCACTTACTTCTCTCACATCATTGAAAATCACCAAAACAACCCCAGACATCTTTTCTCCACCATCAACAGACTGCTCAAGCCAAACTTCCCCACCACATTACCTGCCTCATTGCAACTTTGCAACACATTCTTAGATTTCTTTAGTTCTAAGATAGACAACATCTGGCATCACATTCTCTCCACTACACATATCATTTCCATACCTCCTCCCTCCTCATCCAACTTCTCTGGTTTCCTTCTCTCCAGCTTCTCTCTTCTTGACTCAGCATCCCTCAATAAACTAATTTCACGCATGAAACCCACCACATCTATTTTAGATCCCATTCCCACCACTGTATTTCAGTCCTGTTTCTCTTCTCTCTGTCCCAGCTCAGCTCTAATAACCGTCTGTAGTTTTTTTCAACATGACAAAACTCCTTTGATAATGAGTCCCGTGTTTTCACAAAGCCCTAGATACTTCTGACTGGATATTCATATCTTCACCATAAAATGCCTACCTTTTCAGTGTTATTATGACTAGGATGAACAGTAGAACTCTTGCAGAAAGGTAAATACGTTTGAGGATGATGTGCAAGGATGCCTTATGTAGCCGTTGTAGGACAGGAAGTTGAAGTTTGAGTTTCGAAGTTGATTAGCATGGCTCCTTCAACTGTAATTGAAAATTTGCAAAATTAGTTTCTGATGTTATGTTTGCTTTTAATTCTTTCAGGTTACATGTATAAGGCCACATGATGTGTCAGCAGCTATATTACCCTGTAAATCACAATTGGCAACCCACTGAAGCTAAGCAGGTGTGAGCCAGGCCAGTACTTGGGTGAGAGACCTCCTGGGAAAGCTGCTGGAAGAAGCATTAGTGTGACTAGTAGGTCTGTGTGGGTCCTAATATCCCAGTATAATATTGGGGACACTATACTGTAAAAAAAAAAGGCACGGTCCTTTGGATGAGATGTAAAACAGGTCCCGAGTCACTGTGGTTATTAAAAATCCCAAGACTCTTCTTGAAAAGAGTAGGGGTGTTAGCCAAATTGGTGGTGTCCTAGCCAATATAAATTTCCCCCCTGGCTTTTACCAATCATGCCCTCCTAATAACCTCCATCTACTGTATGTATTTCTTCGTCACTCTGTTCTCTTCCCCACTGATAGATTTGTGGTGAGTGTACTGGTGCACTTTGGCTGCTGTTGCATCATCCAGGTAGATGCTAAACATTGCTAGTGGTGGAGTACTTGTAAAGCACTTTGAGTGGAGTGAACAGAAATGTGAAAATCAGTGTGGAAAGCAATAGTGTGGCAGGTATGGTGCATGCATGTGCTGACTCTTGTCAAACCTCTCCATCACGATGACCTTAACATATGTAATTTATAAGGAACAAGTAAAAATAAAGGTCACCAGGCACAAATAGAACATGATCTTCCTTTGCTGCTTCTGTGAGTAATAAATCAAGTATTTCACTTGTTTTACCTTCATCCCCAAGAACAAAACAATCACACAAGTTACACACAATATGTTTTTATTGCAAGTATACAGTATTAACATGAACCTTGAACATGTCAACCGTGTGATGGGTCCAATACAGCTCTCTTCACAAAGAAAGCTAATGAAAATAATACACAGAAAATAAAACAATCAGTAACTCTGGGTGTTTGCTTCAAAAATAGCAACATAAAATTGTTTGCATAAGTATCAAGGAATGACTATTCCTACTTAAATACAGTGTCTTAGGGTAAAGGTACTGAAAAAAGTATATATATACTGATTTGCATGCAGGTTATTTTTTCATTATAATCATGATAATTTCATGATAAAGTCCAGTGTTACCAATTGAATCTATTTCAGAAAGACTGGACTCTAATGTTGCTGGACACTACTACAGTTTTTTGGTCTTACACTTAAAAGACAGTATCAATATTGTGGCGCATGGCAGCAAATCCTAGGTGAGACACTGCTGTTATATTACTGAGCAAGGCAACTCACCTGAATTGTTCTAGCAAAATACTAATGTGTATAAATGGGTACAAATGTAAGTCTCATTGGATAAAGATTTAAATGAAATTAATTAGTAGTACAATGCATTATATTAATGAGTGCACTTGAATATGGCCAAAACTGGTTTTGCTTTTGTTTCCACATTATGCTGGGCAAAAGTGTATGAAATGTTTGACTTTGCTCTTCATATACTATTTAGAATATTATACTGAGAATGTCTGACAGTTTTTGTAGTATGTTTCATTTCAATTTTAGGGATACATTTTTAAATTAACTGATTTCACAGATTTTACATTCACAGAAGTACAATCTTCCTATAGAATGTTGTGGTAGATCTATACTATAAAAGGAGAAGAATAGAGAATCAATCATACATCAGAAACTCATAGTTTGGTCAGTTTATACATTTAATAATAAGAAGTAAAGTTCTATATCTGAACTTAAATCTGAGTTTAATACTCACATGGTAGTAAGAATTACAGCAAGAAAACAAAGGCATAATAATAAAAATGGATTAAGACAGTCGAGTATAATTCAAAATAAATAAAACTTGAAAATTATAGTACACTAATTAGGTGGGTGGTTTTATTAACATTACAGAACATATCTAGCACTTTTTGCCTTTCTACTAGTATCTACTTGTCTATACCCATACTGACTTTATAGTTACTTTTTGTGAACAATTAGAGCTGAACATAAAACAGTTCATTTTATGCAACTCTAATCTATAACGGAGCAATAAAGTTTCAAGAGATTGAAAATCATCTGTGAAAGTTGCTCAGGGTGAATTTCTGTTTTTAGCAGGTGTGCAATTATTTATAATTAATGTTCCCCTATCTTGTTTTTCCAGTAACCACGTGTGTTTTCCATCAATGAAATAAACGCAAAAATTAAAATATAATAAACATCTTTCACTGTCTCATTTATTGTGTTTATATTGAAAAGACACAGAAAGCACAAATGATCTCTGTTATATACAGGACTAAATGTACAAAATACACTAACATGCTGTTATAAGAATGGACAATACAATTATGATGTTGCTAAGTATAACCTGGGTATTCAAAACAGACACTGTTAAAAAAACAGTAAAATTATAGATGACTGAAAAGATTTCCTTTGTGAGTGCTAAGATTACTTTTTGCAATTTGTTACATTGTGTTTTATACAAAATATTTACAAAAGAAGATGGTAAAGCTTGGACAATACTCCTGAACCTTAAAAAAATCTACTATAACAAGTTGGTCATAATTATTTGAGGATCCGTCAAAATAAACAAACATAAAAAAATAAACATATCAGAATATTTAGCTGTGGCTTTGGTTCCTGATATTCGAAAATATACCACTGCTTTCTACATTTTATAAAAAAGATGGTGTAAATACAGTCATTTCAGAAACATTTTTTAATAAAGAAAGGAAAATTTGTTTTGAGAAAGAACATTAAAAATAGAATGCTTAAAAATGCCAGGATACTGATAAAAATATATAATGAAATTGTTGCTTATGTTAGAAGCTAGAAAGCATTAGCCTAATGTGTGATGTGATTAAGACAAATTCTTATTTTATCTGCCAGTAAACTCATTTTGAGACCTACTAATAACAAACTGAAGACAGTTCAGTAACAAAATTGTACATGCTTAAAATAAACTCGATAAACACACCTGGGGAAAAGGTTGCATTTGAAAAAAATATTTTACGTTCTGTTCTCATCAAAAAGGCTGACTTAAAGTTTGTAAAAAAATCTTCAGGAGAAAATTTTTAATATTTAAAATAAGTAAAAACTGGTATTGTATGTTACTTTGTTTCAGCAATGTATATGGAAGGCAAATTAAATGTGACACATCCAAAGTCTACACATATATCCAATGTAAGAACTGAAAAAATATATATATAAAAATTGCACTTGAACCTGCAGTTTTCCTTCCTTCACGGAAAAAGCCTTTATTGGAATCCCAGAGAGGGTATTGTATGAATGCTGATAGTACTGGGAGATCACACCAGAGCTCCAGAGCCACTCTCTTCAACACTTTTTTTCATGATTCTGTACTACACATGTTTAATGCATTGGGGACAATGAAATCTATTATAGTTTTCTAAAACTACAGGCTTCAAACAAGGCTAACAAATAACACCATTTCCATTAAGGACCCTAAGGGATATCGTCACATTAAAACATGGGCACTTGAGCTCTCTCAATACGTAATGCCTGTAGTGTAATATCTGTATAATGTGGATCTTGATACCATTTCAAAGAAAATGAAATCCATAAAACTATAGTTCCAAATTGAAAAGGGTTACCTATGTTTTAGGTTTAGTTAACAAGACATTTTCAGTGCTCTTATATGACAGTAAAATCTTGAAGGTTTCCTTTCCTCATTATACCCATATCTTTTCTTGTATTAGTCAGGATTCCTGATAGGTTGTTAGCTTTTACAATCATGGTATGACCCAAGATACCTGTCCATAAAAATATTTTTATAACTTCATCTAAGCAAACAGAGTGCTCCTTCCCTAAATCAAGATTTTTTGAGTGATTAAAGAAACTATGGTTTTTACTTTCCTGCAATGACAGTAACACACTGCACTGGCACATACTGTACACTCCAAAATAGTCTAGGGATATTTTTTTTTCCAATGCTGAACGATTATCTCAACTACCCAACCAAAGATCAACAGTGTCACATATACATGTCACATTGATAAATAAGCTTCATGCAGCACAAAATCTATATGTTGCGTTAAATTTAGGTTTAGGTGTTTAAGTACATGGGTTATAGCTCCATTATAAATATACCAAAATGATCTGATGTTTATTTGTGCTAAGGTACTTAGAATTAAGTAATGTTAAACAGTACCAGCTTCCTGAAGCTTCTGAACTAGGATCAGAAACAACTATCAGAAAAATAAGGAAGAACAACTGTGACACTGTTTAGACACCTTATTTATAAAACTATTTTCTGTGCCTACCTGCCTTCTTGAAGACTAAGTAAACAATGCTGAAATTCTTTGTTACACTCTGCTTATCAACTGTCATTGTAAATACAGCCATTAATAAAAACAGAGAAACTAAATAATGACTGTAAGTCAATAAATAGGAAAAAATATTTTTAATAAGAGTACAAGTGTGCAATAAAATTGTACTATGTGTAACGCTGAAGCAGCAAGTGAGTGATTTACTAAGTGGGTAAACCCAGGTGGAATGTTACTATTGTACCTTGGAGCAAGGTTCTTTACACAGGTTGTTCTAGTAAATGCCTTGCTGTATAAAGTGTCCAGGTATCATAAATGATAACTTATTCTCAATTGGTTTTCCTGGATAAATAAAGGATTTAAAAACCAGCCACACTGTAAAGTCCCAGTGAAAGAGTGCACCATTCTAGATCAGTGACCCAGCAATGTTAAAACATGCAATGTTCATAGGAGAAAGACCACACTATGTGGAAAAGAAATTATAAATGGTTGAATGGTCTCAAAAAGGAATGACATTTCCATAACAAACAGCCAAGGCAAACAATAACTGCAGCTAAAGAAGACAATGTGGCCAGGATTGACGCACTGATGTGTGTGAACATTGGCCATCAATAGATGGTGTCACTGTCATCGCAGACACATCTTACGGTACAGTACACACTGTAATTCACACTATTCTGGATTTCCACAAAGTGGGTGCTATGTGGATACCGAAAATGATGAACTGATTAATGCAAGAAGTCACTTTTGCGAGTGTCAGCCAGTCCTAGCAAAATCTTTTGGAATAGATTCTTTATCATCTCTTCATACAATTCTTTTCATTACGACTATAAGAGCACAAGAGCAACCCTGCCTCCTTACTGTCCAGATCTTGTAACCACTGAGGTTTCATCTTTTTGTCCTGATAATACAAGCTCCCCACGGTTGGAATGTGTGATGAGATTATACATTCATATTTATTAAATCAAGATAATTTTATTATGATCACATCCACACCATGTGACAAAGTGGTAAATGTGTATTTGTGAAGGGACTTTATCAAAAATATCTTCCCATCTGTGAATGAGATTTTGTGGATAAGTTACCAATTCACTTTATTTATTGATTTACGCATATAATAACTGGTTTATTACCTTATGAAAGCAAAATGAACTTGAAGAGTCTTAGAAAGAATATTATGCAGAACATGGACTTCACCTATTTAGCTGTGATCTACCTCATATTGTAGAATATATCCAATTGTTAAGTTGTTGGATGCAAATAGTTTAACGTTGTCTACTGGAAAAGGCCAAAATAAAGTAATGAAAATAATGCTTACTGCACACCCAAAATTAATTCCCCAAAAAATAAAGCTTGCCCTGAAAGGAGTCCAACATTTTCAGCCATTCCAAAGTTTGGTTTGATTAAACATGTAAGTTTGGTCTGATTTCATATGATTCAAAACAGCTTAGCAGTTATGCCAGGGTGATATTTCCATCCCAACACGATTGAATAGAATAGAATCACAAACAGGGAATGGACACAAGATAACCCTGGAGTTTCCTTTACTGATTTAACTTTGCCATTTGTTTCTCAAATTTGTGCTTTACAACAAATGAGTAGACACAATCAGGTGTCATGGCTTTAACTGAAAAGTTCAATTTAGAGTCTTTCAAGTCTGGCAAAATGTGATAATAAGAAAAAGGGCAAAAATAAAATCAAAACACATTATACTGAACTGAACAATGGTGGAATGTTAGGCTGCACCTAAAATTCACTAAAATAGTTAGGACAATGGCACTGTGATGCTAGAAACAAAATTAACAACAGAATATTTTACACATATGATCACGTTAAAATAGTGTTGATGTTGAGGCAAATAGCAATGTTATCTCTGTATTCCTAGACATAAAATAGTTTGCATAACATGGTGATACTGAATTTTTATATGGACTATTTTTTCTTCACTAATGCAAGTTCTTTTTGTATGTCAGCAAATTTGGGACGATTTTCAGGTTTATACTCCCAGCATTTTTGCATTATTTTGTAGACCTCCTCCGGACACTTCTGTGGACAGGTCATTCTGTAACCTACAGTGGATAAAAAAGAATGAAAGAAGGCATACAGACATAGTAGACACTCGTTCTATATATGTAGCCCTTAATGCTTTTGCTTTATTTTAGGTAGGGAGCCAAGTCCCTGCCTCAAGCAGTAGTTGTTTTCACTTCAAAATTATAAGGAGACATAAAAATTAGGAAGCTGTTGCAAAGGGCTTATTCAAACACAGAATGAATTACAGTAAACACTCAGCTATTTTGATTAAAGTTCCTCATAAAAGATTAATTATCAAATTGGAGGAAGTAAGCATTTGGGAAAATGCAGGTAATTAGTGGAGTACCACAGGGATCTATACTGGGACCACTGCTTTCTAATTTACATCAGTGATCTACATTCAGCTATAGTTAATAAACTAGTTATGTCTGCAGATTACATGAAAATATGAGAATTATTAATCCCTGTTGAAGCAGCAAAGAAAACTCAAAATGATTTTAACAAAATTCAAGACTGGTCAAACACCTGTTGGCAACATTTAATAGACAAAAGCAGTGTTTTGCAAGCAAGTGGCAAACACTTAACCAATAAATACAAAAATGTAAACTGAACAAGAGCGTACAACTAATGAAAAAGACTTTGGTGTTATTTTTCACACGAAATGTAGATTTTTGTAGATAATGTGGAAAAGTTAGACATAGGTCATGTCGTGTCATTTGCCAAACCGCTTTATAACATACGGTGTCGAAGGAAGCCGGAGCCTACCAGGCGAGACTTGAGCACAAGGCAGGGTACACCCTGGATGGGGTGGCAGTCTAGGGCAGGGCAAGGGCAGGTGCAAGCCAATCATACATTATATTGTGTGTTATTTTTGTCACTGTTGTATAGAAAGAAATATTGCTGCTCTGTAATTTGTCCAGAAAAAAGTTAGATATACAGTATTACAAAACTTAAGGGAATGTCTTACAATGACAGGCTGAAGTACCTGAACTTTTTTAGTCTTGAACAGAAAAGGCAAGCATTATACAAGCATTCAAAATCATGAAAGGTTTTGATAAAGTCAGCCCAGAGGACTTCATCAACCAGAATCATGAATCATGAACCAGAAGAAAGTGGACACTATATGGAAGTGTATTTAAAACTGAAAACAGGAGGCACCTCTTTTCCCAAAGGGCTGTAGGAGTTTGGAACAAGCTACCCAGCCACTTTGAATGACATTGATACTTTGACTACTTTCTATACTACTCCTTAAAAATAACAACAACAACCCTAAAATGTGACATGGTTGTGGCTTCTCTGAGCCAACTAGACCTGTACAAGCACCTTTCCTGTTTCCCTGCACCCAAGGTATACTAACTGTTACTGCCTGCTGTTGGAAATCACTGGAACATGGTTACTGAGGCATATCAATAAATGTGTACAGGTTTAATGTGTAAAGGTGAACTGTGTTTGGACTCATGTGACTTTGCCCATGCTGTGTAATCAACTGTCCCCTGCTTTGAATTAATGGTCAGGTTGCATACAATGATGCCTGCCAATAATTTGAATCTGTGCTGTTATACAGTATATAATATAAATGCATATGTTTTTTTCCACAATAGCCCATTTATTTTGAGATAGAGAGCTTTGTGCATGCACAGCTGTAATTTAAGATCTTCGTATTGCCTCTGTGCAGTCTCTGTCGGGCCTACTTCCGGATCCACTCATCAAAGACCTCATGTAGTTATGCTGACTAGGTGTTGTTCATGAACAAGGCCTGTAATCATAAACTCAATTGTATATTAAAAAGTGCAAAAAGGGCATGAAATGTTGCGTCCTTGGAAACTAAATTAGGAATTGTTTACTGGCTCGTTCAAGGTGAAACTGCACTTTCAGTGCTTCACGAAGTCAATGAGTCTCCCATTAAGACGGAGAAGAATGAAACTCTGATAAGGACTATTAGCTAGTGATTGGTGGTGGTATTACGTTATAAAATTATTTTGTTTTAGTAGGAGATATACTATGCATAAAGCATGTTTTGATGCATGAAGAAAACAAATAACTACACATTTACAGTTGATGTTTACCAACAACATCAACTGTTGTTTACCTCCTGTTACTTGGCAATGGATGCCAGTATGACTAAATAACAGGGCTCATTTACAATAGAAGCCTGCCATTGTGATATAACCCCTAAGACACCCAATAGTGGTAATTAATCTCAGGTCCTTGGATAATTCATTTGGTGTAGCAAAAATCACCCTTTAGGCGCTTTTTAGTTTGTGTGGCTTATGGCTGGGAAAGGGTGATCAAATCGTAGCTATGGTTGAACCAGGAACTTCACACATACCTTTCTCCACTTGTTCCCGAGCTTGTTGGTTTGTCATTCCTGGGTAAGGACAGACTCCTAAACTGAATGTCTCCCATAAAAGAATGCCATAACTCCATACATCACTTTCTGAACTGTATCTCCCTAGGAAAAATAAAACAAAACATCAGATCTGTGGTTAGCTGAGTTGAGCCTGCTTTTTACAATGATGTCTTCAAGCATTTATCTGTATTATAAAATAAGGTGTACAACCGTCTCCACTGTAAATTTTTCTACTATTCAAAAAGTACTCTCAAATAAAATGTGCAATCTAGAATACCTACTTTTTAAACAATGAAACTAAAATATTACAAGAGCTTCATATCTTCAGTTCAGCAAAATGTTGGGAGACTTTTAATAGAAAAGTTGTTTCATATGGTCAGAGTCGTCAGATAGTTGCATCATTTATAATTAGGGGTGAAAATACATGTGGCATTTCTAAAATATTTTACAATATCAGCAATAAAAACAACAGAACAACTGTTTCTCTGCCTTTTCTAATGTGACATTAAAAAAACATCAAAGCTCAAGGGTTTTGTGAAGCAATTAAAATTCCTACACTATCCAAAGAGGATGCATGACAGATATATTGTACTTGTTATTCTATCCTTTTAAACAATCTGGTGTAAATCTCTGTCCCAGAAACTGAATGTTCACAAGCTTTACAAAATATACCAATATGTTCAAAGACAGCTGCAAGTTTTAAATTAGGGCTTATAAACAAAACATAAATTGTTTAAAAATCTTATTATTGTGTTTTTAACAATGTTAGTGTTGTCCATTAAGACTTCCAAGAAAAATCCTTTCCTTACCATAATTTAGAGCCTCGGGGGCTGTCCATTTGATAGGAATCTGCTTCAGGCCCGAAGATGAATATATTCCATCATCCTCTTGTCTGGACATTCCAAAATCACTTATCTTCAGTAAATTATTTTCTCCCACCAGACAGTTTCTTGCAGCAAGATCCCTGTGTTTGGACAAAACACACCACCAGGTATCAGTAGCCATCGAAAAAAGAAAGATTGACGATAAGGGAAGTTAAATGAGACACCTCTGCAATCAAATACAATTCAGATAAAAGGGAAATGAAGCTGAGGATCTGAACATAGTCCCTGGTCAAAACTGATCCACAGCTGAGAAGTACCAAAAAATTCAGAGCACTATGGATCTTTAGAATTTAATTTTAAAATGAAAAGCAAAGAAGGATAACTCGCTTCAGTTGTGTTACCGGGCTTCAGGAAAAATGAAAACAAGCATAACTACACTAGAAGTTATTTTCTCTGAATATTCAGAGAGGGCAGTAAGAAAAGGCAAGATAGAGGTCCTTGCCTCAACTACATTTCCCATAAGGCTTAAGAGAAAGTTTATCCATGCACCGTCACCTGACCAGTCGGCTGAAGAATGATTAGTCAGGTGACTAATTTAAAAAAACAAAAACTAAACACTTCCCCCAGTTGGTGGCATCTGCTGTTTTAAGAGAGCAGATTTTCTGTTATACCCTTCACCAGAAAGCGAAGGAATGAGTAAACATCCGTTGGCCACAGTGAGTTTGGATATTGGGATCAAAACCAGAGAATCAAATAGACTCTAAGAAGCTTAGCTTCCTTGCTAATTATAGAGAGGACCATTAAGACTCTAATTAAGAACGTTTCTTTAGTTACAACTCAGAAGTGACCTAGGTTTTTTGTGTACGTTTGTCTCCTGGCACTGTAATTAAAGAGAGCTATTTTACCATATGCCTATCTCTGCGTGTCTGGTGGTTATATCAGATCCAACTATAAATCTGCTTTTCTCTGGTGGTGTTGCATATGTAAATCTATAATAACTTCTGTTATTACCATTTATATGAACACTGATATTAACTGAAGAATCATATGATGAGAATGTATTCTCATATTCTTCTTGCAGCTTGCACTCTGGTCTGCTCCCCACAGACAGCTGATGTGTAGCGAGCTTACTGGAGCACTTTGGCTGCCTTCACATCATGGTGGTGGTGGAGTGGTCCCTATTACCTATATAATGCTTTGAATGGAGTGTCCAGAAAAGCTCTGTATTAATAATAATAATAATAATAATAATAATAATAATAATAATAATAATAATAATAATAATAATAATAATACTTCCTCTAACCATGAACATCCATTTTCCAGAAAGCAGTTAAGTAATTCAACAAATATTTTAATAATGCCACTCAAGGTAGAACTTGGCTGTATTCCATCTTGCCTGTGGTGAATTCACCTGAAATTCAGGTGAAATGTTTGACATTCATTCTCTTTCCAGCCATCAGCGTGTAGGCCGTTTCATCTATAGATATGAACCTCCCCCTCCCCTCCGCACCCACAACATTCGATATGTTCTTAACAACATTAGAGCTTTCATGACTGGTGTAACACATACTCCTACCACTGAAGACAGAACTCTATTCAGTGGTTAGTCCGTGTCTGTCCTGCTACCAGAACAGGTCTTTGAATTATTTCACAAAGCAATTAGATCAAATTCATTATTGGTACATGCAAATATACAAATAAAATAAAGAAATATGCAAAAACAAAGACAATTCCAGAAAACTAGGACAGCATACTTTTCATAATCTGCATTTAGTGAGCAGTGCTAGGTATAAACAGTGCTTGACAGACTGCTTAGGCAAAAAATGGAGCAGGTGAGATGTTAAGAGAATCAACATCTCACTTTATTTTGTGTTTTTTTTTTATTTCAGAACAGAGTTGGCCAAAGTTAAGTTTACAGGAACATTGTGATAAAATCTAAACAATGGAAAACATGATCATTGTAAATTTATCAGAATCCTGACCTTTTTTAAGATATATGTATTTTATTTGTAAAATAACAAGGCAGGTGTTTGCATGTAAAAATGCAGCCAGATGCTTGTATGTCTGTTCATCTGTGACATTCTTTTTTTATGTACCCATTCATTAGCTATTATAGAAACATCATATAAATTAAACATTAAAGTAAATTACTAATAAAATTAAAATCCTTATTTTATGTAGTAAAAATCTACAACATTACTACATAAATATAAAACAAATGATGTAAATTGATAAACGACATTATATAATGTGTATTTATAATGTAAAAATTATGTATATTTAGTATGTAAACAATTTGCAACTCTGAAAGTTTTGTTCAGTTCCAGATAAAAGCTAGTTTAATTACCAGATTTCCCTACAAGTCAGGAAATGTAATGAGCTTTGTTATATAACATTCCAGGTCTTCTCTCACAGTGGAGACAGACACATTGAAATTAAATGTATTTAACGTTTACACAAAAAATAAAAAAATAAAACATGATCCCACTGTGTCTAGTTTGCTTTGCTTAATATTCAGAGGAACATGGGTACAGGTATATTGAAAATCTTTACATGCACATGGTACTGTATGTAAAAAGTACCATAAATATTATAACTGCAATCAGGAATGCCTGCTTGCAAATGCTAAATATTTCTAAGTAGTTTATTAAGAAGAACAAATAGTCACTTTTGTCAAGCTTTCAATATTATTCAAACTACAAACAAGTGGCTGTTTACATTCTTCACAGCAATCAGGTACTGCCAAGCGCCAAGTGATTCCATGCACACCTCTAACTATAAAGAATCCTTTTGGTTTCCAGATGTTCTCCTTTTATCCCATGAAAATAATTTAATGAAACAGCTATTTCTTATCAAAGAGCACTACACTGCATTGTGTAAAAATCAAAGGCTCTTCTTTTCTCATAACATAACAGGGAAACCTTTCTAGCCTTACACAGCAAAGCAAAGGAAACTCCTTGCTGTTGATTTTCTCAATTATTCTGCTGCGTGTACAGAAACAAAATACTAATTTCTTTATTCAAGCAGCTCATGCATAAGGGTAAATTCTTTTGTTTTTAAAGGAACAAGCAAAGGTAAATTTCACACGGAAACAGAAAAGGAGAAATGCAAAGTTTCTGTTCAGACGTCTTCAGGTGTGCTTTATTTCTGAAATACAGAATATTTAGGAAATTTGATAAATCCCACTGCTACAATGTTTTTTTTTAATTAATTCAATGTTATATCCCTTACTTGTTCTTATATTGTGAACTAAGTTGCAGCTTAGTCAGGTTCACAGCTGCAAATCTGCTAGCACAAGAACAGTCCATGTGTCTCCCTGAGCTATAATTGATTTAAGAAAGGTTCAATCACGTAAAAATGTCAGAGACTGATTGCCATTTTATACTTCTATGCTGACTAAATGCATTCTGCTTGGATGAATCAAGCTTGTCTTAATTTGGATTTGGACACTTCTTTCACTATAATTAAGTTAGCAATTTTGAGAGACACTGATCTTTTGGTACAAAACTAAATTGGAAAAAAGACCGATATATCATGTACTTCTAAGATCACTGGACTGCAAACCTGGTGATCTGACTTGTTTTCTTCTGCAAATGTCTGTAGATTCCACTACCTGACAGCAGCCTGTATCTGAAGTGAGCTATCTCACATTATATTGGTGTTTCATATCAGACTGGAGCTGAGGAGGTATGAATGTAGAAAAACAATACACCATCAACATAAAATAGTCTTATACTTTTGAATAAATACTTCAGGCATAACCTGAGGTGTACATTACCTATTGTAACACAAGTGTGAAACAGCAACAAAAATCAGGTTTTGTTCATTTATTTACTTCATATCAGATCTAGCCTATTTCTATACAATAAGTGATGATTAAGAGGTATTCATTAAATAATATGTAACTGCTTTTAAAAATCTCCAATATGCCACAGACTTTGCTTGAGATCCCTGTTTACTAAAGACAAGACTGAAAAGCTAAGTGAATAAAAAATTCAAAAGCTAAGCTAGAATTTCAAGGTTAAAAAGCAAAATTTGAAAATGTCCTATGCAGCAGGATTTAGAAGTCTCCATTTAACCTTTTCCGAATTTGAAAAATTACTTTATTGTTAATAAGTGCTGCAATTTAAAAATAGTTTTGTTGTACCCACAGTTTCTTACAATGATCTGCCAAAAAATAACTACATATTTTAAATAATTCATCACTTCACTGCTTTTTGTAAAGGCTTGGATACCAAAGGCCTATTAAAGACAGGTCTGTAAAAAGAAGTGCGTGAGTTTCAGCTGATATCACGGAGGCAGGGATTTAAATTCCACATACTAGTAGAGAAGGCCCCCAGACCTCGACCACTGAGTGCTGGGATTAATATAATTAAAAGGCACTGAATGTAATGGAGCCCATAGCCACTTCAGTTTTTTTTAAAAAAAAGAAACACATTTTTGCTGACTACCGAGTCTCCACAGGAATAGTTGGTATGTTATCCTGCTGCTAAAAGTAACTGCTTCCATGAGATAAGTAAGAGCAATGAGGGAGATTAGATTTGGAAAACGGAATTCAAACATCAGAGGCACTTTTCCATCAGGATTATCTTTTCTTCAGAAAATTGTTTTATTAGAGTACTGTATACTCGCTTAGCTTGCTCTGTGTAAAGAGGACATTACTCAAGGTATACCTTTAATTTTGAAACTGATACTCTAGTAAACAACCAAATCCAATAATGTGTTCCTGCACTGTGCACCCTCTAAAATCCTAAAAAGATAATGCAGCTTACAAAACAGAACAATAATTCTGGGGTGCCCAAACAGTTCAACTGGTAAAAAGTGCAAGCAGAGTTATATGATTCAGATGTAAGTTAAACTAATGTATAGAATATCTATATACAGTATATGATATGTAGTAGATCTATGAAGCAGAAATTGCAGGCATTTACTAACCATGTCTTTAAGTTTACAACTATAAGCAAGATAACAGTTTTTTAAAGGTATAATTGAGTTTTTTCTATTCTATACAACAAAAGGAATATAAAAAACTCAATAAACAGATAATAAGTCATTAAAAAGTCTGTCATTTGTGTCCTTTGTTTCTGGTTCATTGTTGTTTTTTCTTGTATGGAAAAAAACACATAAAAACATAAAGGTAACAAAAAAGAGGAGGCCATTCAGCACAACCAGACCACTTGATAGTCACCGGTCATGTGTTTTAAAATTAAAATGGAAATATTTTACATTTGTAACTAAAAAAACATACTAAAACTGCTCATTATCCCAAAGCTAACCCAAGCCTCTCTAAAAATGCAATAGTTATTTCTGGCCAAATACAACTGAATATAAAAAAACGTTAATTAAAATGTACACATTTTCAATTGGTAACAGTGAATTCTACTGTTAATGACTATTTCCCAATTTACATGTTAATGAAATAATCAGTTGGACATTTGAATCTCTCTCTGAGGAACAATCACAGAAAATTCAGACAACTGAAGCACCAAATCAATTTCTCCACTTCTAGAAAATGCAGTCTAAATGACCTGTGCTTTAAAACGTGGATTAAAACATTAATGATCGAATAAACAGAAGGTATGATTTGCATACAAAACATTAAAAATATATACAATTACATAAAAATAAGCATACATAACCCACAGTAGCTGACTACAGTATTAAATAAAAACTGAAATTAATCTATATAAGTTCCTTTGAACTACTCAAGTGTCTACTCATGGCAGAAGAAATAACCCACATTTAACTTGGTGAGTGTATCTTCAGTAAAGGTAAATGTAGGTGATAACCTATATACCATCACTAAGAGTACAATACCTTAATTCAGTATTCAACATGGTTTAATCTTCTAGGCTTTTTTCTAGGCTGACATTTATAATGGGAAATATACCCCTAAGACCCTTGGATTCCATCTATCTTCTCTGGCCTGACCTTTATTTAAAATATGATTTGATTCTCATGCAAACCTTATCATTTTGCAGACTCAGGACCTTCGGTCTGAAAAAATCTTACTGCTTTGAACTTTAAGGATGTGGCAAACAGCGCTAAAGTGAAGAATGTACCATATCTGCTTTGACCAAGAAACAAATCATAATAGTACAAATTATTTAAAAATGAAATCCATTACAATCAAATATGATAAACCTTTTACAGATACACGTTAACATGAAAACAAATTCATAACAAAATATAGTAATATTTCAAAGGAACAAGTAATGGGTTTATTCCACGCTGAAAAGAGAAGAAAGGAAACATTTCAGCTATGGGTTAGGGTCGCACCCAAAGAAGGCTCCACAGCCGAAACGTGTTTTCTTTCTTCTCTTTTCAGCATGGAATAAACCCATTACTTGTTCCTTTGCAGACTACGCATGCTGACGCAACTACCTACAGTACTTAAACTAGTAATATTATATTAATTAAGAGAGGGAACAATACACACCAAGACTTTTAAAATTACACATTAATGTGGTGGTGTGGCCAGTGGTGATGCCTATGATATGATTGATTATGTGGTCACAAACTATCCTATGGCACTCTTGATAAGAGCAGGGTTATAACCCTGGTGTCCAGGCTAAATTCCAATCTAGGTTTTCACAATCTGCCTAAACTCAAGTTCCTCTTTCAGCAGTTGGTGAATCTGTGTAAAGTTTGTGTGTTCTCCTTGTGTTCATGAGGCCTTCCTCCAGGGGCTCTGGTTTCCTTCCACAGTATAAAGACAAACAGGTAGGTTAATTGACTTGTGGGAAAATTAGCCCTGGTGTGAGGTTGTGCATGTTTGTGTTTTTGTGTGCCATCCAGGCTCTATCCTGCTGTGTCACCGTAGCTTGCTGGTATAGGCTCTGGCTCCTTTGTGACCATGTATATGATAAAGCAATTATAAAATGGGTGGATAACATTTTTCAGTCCTCCACTGATCTGCCATTTGGTGAGATGCGTACTACACAGTGGTTGCCACACATCACCCAGGTGTGGTGACAGTGAGAGATATCAGATACAGTTGTATGCAAACGTTTGGGCACCCCTGGCCAAATTACATGTTTTGTTGATTTTCTAATGAAAATAAGTTAACACAACCTCTGCAGCAAACAAACTTAAACTTGACATATTTCTGCAAATTTTAATGCTCAGTTACTGCAGGTTGTGGTTAACTTCTTTTCATTACAAAATCAACAAAACGTAATTTGGCCAGGACTTCCCAAACGTTTGCATACAACTGTATACAATTGCCCTGGTAAAACAAACAAAACATGCAAAACCTAGTGATGTTTTACCTGGGCAATCTATCTGTAGATACATCAGTAACTACACAGATACACTCTCAGACATGTTGAGCACTTCTATAATTTTGCCTTTGTATAAACTAACAAATTTCAATACGAGCATATAGTATACTTTAGCGATTTGACACACAATGGACAAAGCATACACTGAGACCATAACAAGTAAGTTACATAATAATTTAAAGGGCACTACAGCATAAATGCCCAAAATTTCATCTTGTACTATTTCTTCTTTTGAAGTCAATAAAAAAATTATTTTATGGCATTTTAGTATATTTTTTATTGCTTACTTTGACATGTTTATCAAATCCCCTCTGAATTCTGAACAAAGGGTCTTGCATGGGTAGTAGTATAGTTTAATTTACAGTTCGTAAACATTCTTGACATTAAACTAGAATTTTAAGAACTCCCAATTCACTAAAGGTGCTTGTTCATAGCGTGCAATTTATGTCCTTAATTCTGACCGATTCCTCAACTGTGCAAAAATGTCAGGCAGTTTCAGTTAGAATTGGAGTACACTGAGTGCACAAAAAATTACCTTCCTAATATTGGGTTGAACCCCCTTTTGCCCTCAGAAAAGAACATCTTGTTGAGTCCATGCCCTGATGAATTGAGACTTTTCTGTTGAAAGTGTTCCACAGTTTTGTTGAGTTGGCTGGTAGTGGATCTCTACTACAAATAGCTTGGGATTCATAACCAGGATTCGTCATATCAGGCAATGTTTTTCCAATCCTCCAGTGTCCAAAGATTTCATTCCTTAGTCCACTGCAACCACAGTTTCTTGGGGTTTTTTTGCATAAAGAAGTGGAACTTATGTAATGTTGTTGGCTGCCATACCCCATTCGTGTCAAGGTGCAACAAATTGTGTATTCTTTTATGGCTCTTTGGGCACTAATGTTGTACTGGAATGTCATCTGTAGACTGTTTGTTGATCTGCACAATTCATGTCAGCCTCCTTCAACGAGCCATTTTGGACCACTAGCCTGCCATTGACTGGATGTCTTTTGGGTGGTGGACCAGATACACATGGGACACAGCTGAGCTTGAAAAACCCAGCAGCGTTGCAGTTCTTGACACACTCAAACCAGCATGCCTGGCACCTACTACCATACCCCGTTTAAAGGCACTTAAGTCTTTTCTTGCCCATTCTCCCTCACATACACAATCCATGTCTCAATTGTCTCAAGCCATAAAATTCCTTTTCACCCACCTCCTTCCCTTCATCTTCAATGATTAGTAAGTGGATGTAACTTTAGTTCAAGATTGTTCTTAAGTACACAATTTTTTTTTGGATCTTAAGCAAAAAATAAATGTAAATGTTGTGATTTGCCCTAAGCGTACCATTATGGCATATTAAGAATGAATCTGCAATTAGATCACAATTATGTTTTGATTTCTATTTGTAGATGTCATAAAATATAATGTATATGATAAAGTCCCTTTATCATTATTATATGCTAAGCGGACATTGTGATAATATAAAAGCTTTCCTTTAAAAAGAGCAAGTAACAATAGTGCAGGTAAGTAAAGGAAAAGTAAATTAATAAATGACAAGACTAGCAAAAGGTGTAGAGTAATAACTTCCACACAAACAAATGAAATGGTAAAATTTTCAATAGTATACAGAGACAGAGAATACACAGAGATGTCAGCACCAGACAAGTTTGTATTCTGTTTTTCTTAACAATAGGGAAAGTGGAAAAAAGTAAACATACAGATGTTGACAGAATCAAAAACATCTTGGCTTTTGCATGTGGTTGTACTGCAATTATAAATTGAGCAAAACATTAAGTAGTGAATTTCCAAATTCTGGCTACACCCAAAAATAAAAAAATATAAATACAGTGGTGTAAATACAGTTCCTATTTAAGTGATTTCTTGATTGAGAACAGGTGTGGCAGTAATCAGGCCTGGGTGTGGCAAGAGAAATTGAACTCAGCTTTCCAAAGATAAACCACAGTTTTATTTATGTTTTAACAGGGGGGGCAATCACTTTTTCACACAGGGCCATGTAGGTTTGGATTTTTTTTCCCTTAATAATAAAAACCTTCATTTAAAAACTGCATTTTGTGTTTACTTGTGTTATCTTTGTCTAATATTTCAATTTGTTTGATGATCTGAAACATTTCTGTGTGACAAACATGCAAAAAAATAAGAAATCAGGAAGGGGGCAAACACTTTTTCACACCACTGTATGTCCCCATGAAAAGTTGATCACTAAGAGTTTTGTTTTAGTGGCATCCATTGAAAAAGCATTAAATATTTACATTCTGCTTATTCCACTGCATTGTCTATACATACCACTGTGAAATTTTGGGGTAACAAAAACTATAACCTTGTATACAAAAGAAAAGTATAAAGATCAGAAATCAATTATTTAAGACTTTTAAACCTCAATATTTGAAGGTGACCTGCAACCAACAGGAGTTTGAAGAGTTTACAAGTTTACTTTTTAGATGAGTATAAGGACAAAAACAATTTTAAGTTTAAATCCCCCTGAAAAATGTTTTCTAACACTGTTCATAAAAAAAAGTTTGTATAAAGGATTTAAAACCAGTTTTAGTTTCTGAGAAAAGTCATCTTTAACATCCCATGATCTAATTCATTTATGTCTTATGTCTAACAGGTATCATGCCTAAATCCCTCCAGATTTCTCCAGAAGAAATTAATGCTTTGTCCAAAGATGAGTCTGACTGCAGCGTACACAATGGTGCTTGTCACAATGTGTTATAGATGCTTTCAGTCACAATCATTCATGGCCTGCTTGCTAATGGAGATTTACTTTCAAAGTGTGCTTTACTGAAATACTCCCATTACAGACACACTTGGAAGATGGAGAGTGGTTAAATGGATATCATATCCAATGCAGCCACAGTGTTCAATGAAGAGCTTGTTGCATGAATGCCCAGAATTATTCCTCTTGTGAGATCCTTCCAGTGCCTTGCAATTACTGCTTAATAGATAAACATAAATATCTCACATTTAGATTACTTACATTAAGTTTACCAAATTAAATAAAAATCACATTAAATTGTACCACATAACCCAATAAAAGCAAGTAATGACACAACAACATATTTATTTAAAAAATTGGGAAATAAAAATTACAGACCATTAAGCATTGTTTATAAATGCTGAAAATATGTAGAAATAGTTTATTCATATTTAAAACATTCTACGAAAGTTGCAAAGAAACAGATCATTAAGCCTCATTTATTAATGAAAGAGTAACAAAACTTTACAGATCATTAAGCATTGTTTATTAATGAAAATATGCAGACATATGCTTATTTGTTGCTCAAAAATTCAATGTCACTAGAAAACTTACTTTCATGTGTTTTATGCCTTCTTAACCTTCACACTTTTACTGGGAGCCTTGGTGCTAGTTAAAGAATAGGGTATTTTTCACCTAAAGGGTGAATGTCCCAATTTTTTTTTCATACTATCCCATTTCTTGAACTAGATAAAAGTTGATTTATGTGTTTGAAGAATTTTAGGATCTCTAGATACAAAAAGTTCGAGTTAGCTGACTCGGGAATCCTGATGTGTTGTTTACCATATCACGGCATTACTACAAGACAAAGACTCCACACATCCTGTTACAGTGGAAACTCACAATAGCACAGCCCCATCAGTTTAGTGCATATTACCATGTGATCCATTACACTTCAGGTCTATTACAACACAGCCTTATTGCTGCATGGAGTGCAGAGCTTGGTGAAACAGTTGGTATTGCTGGGTTATGAGGAGACATCTCATGGTAATGTCATATACTGTAACTTTGAAATCTGAAATCTTCAAATTAGATTTTCTCAACACATTGCTATTGTGAATATGTAAAACTATGAATATTTTTATTTTGATGGTTGGGGTGGGGGAAATCCCAGAAGAGAGGTCTGAGAGTACATGGAGACTTCTAGCCTGGTCAGAAAGCATATCTTTGAGAGGAAACTGGAGCAACTAGCAAAAGCCCCATCAATATGAACAGAACATTTAAACACTGAAGACCAGGGCTGGAATCAAACCCAGGATTTATGTTCTAAAATAACATAGCAAGGTTATGCCTGCCCTTTTGCAATGATGCTGTTAAAAAGAAAACAGGGCTGTTAGTTTCTGCTAATTATGAAGAATTTAAAATTTGATGGATCCAGACATGTTTAAAAATAAATTCTTAAATCTCTGTATTCCAAAAGTAAATAGTTAAGGATTAAGACAATTCATTCAAAATTAAAAAAACGTCAATCCTGCAATTACTTAAAACACCTTTAAACAAAAAGCATCGCCCCAATTAATTTGAGGGACCCTTTTATGTTTTACAAGTATACCACCACTGAAAGCAAATGCATAAAGGCTTTGATTCATTCAGCCTGGAAAACAAAGGGCAGTGAAAAACATGCTACAGGATTGCGCTTTCTGAATCAACACATAATACCCAACTTTAAAACCACCAATGCTTTTTTTGAATGGTGCCAAATGAGTCTAGTATTATATCATACTGACACCGATGGGGTTGCTAATGGGCAGGGACTGAGTAACTCAGAATAATGGGTTGTCAAGCGCTTGCAATTTTGATGTTACTTAGAAGAGCAAATCTGCAGGGAGGCTGCCTGAGTGATGCCCTTGATTTGTTCTGTCATGTCTCCTCCTTTAACAAGGAAGCTTTAAATAGCCTAAGGCTTATCCCATTTTTGCGAAGGATTCATGTAGTAATTTATAAAAATCTATACCTTAGGCCATCGACATGAAAATGAAAAGTCATTATTAGTAAATCCGAAAATATTTCACCGCTGTCTTAACCCTGAAGGTGAACTGTTATCTACCCTTTACATTAAATTATCCTGTACTCTTTTCAAATACACAATTGGGAGACTTGACATTTTTCATTTTAAGAACCTCTTTTGGTACATTTGTATTACTGGCTTAGTTTTCATTGTCTTTATAAAGGTTCTTATCTTTATAAAGGACCACAAATGTATGATAACATATAAAGATACATCCAATAAAGAGAAATGTAATCACATAGTGATTTACATGTAGTTAAAATGGAGAATTAACAGATCATTTTTTTCAATGCATGTACATTTCTATCACTTGGAAGTACATCACGTTATTGTACCCAGTGCTTAGGTAAACTCGTTGCCTAAATTATTCAACAATGATAACAAATGAACGGTCAACTTGACAAATGAACGGTCAAGACAGTGGACACTATTGCAAATGAGTCATAAAGAGTTATTTAGTCATTTTCTCAATGGTACCATTAACAGAAAAAAGCTCCCAATACCACATCACATTTTAAAGTGGGTCATAGGAGATTAAGTAGAAAACATCGTCACCTGAGGTAACACAGATAAAGCAGTACAATTAATATTAAAGACTAACAAAGAATTCTAATCTTTGTGAAATTCAAGATTACATACTCTGGGGAATCCTAAATACACAACGGCTACATATGACAGGAGGGCATTTGACTCTTCTATCTTATTTGGTTGCTAGCATCTAATTGATCTCGGGAGCACTGACAACAAAAGACTAGGTAGCTTTTTAAAAAACTCAGACTAAATAACTTCTTGATATTTTCCATTTTAATGCATCTCCCCCTAGTTTCAGTTTGTTGTCTGTCCCCTCTCGCACTACTGATTCTGAAGAAGTCAACTGGGTAGACATTTTAAAGACCTTTGACGGTTTTAGTAGTAAAACAACACATGGCACAAGCATCAAATTAAATCTGATTTAATAATTCTACAGATCCTAATCTGACTTATATACAACAATATTTATAATGACTGCAAATCATGTTACTTGTCCTCTTCAAAAAGCCATTATTATGAAAATTGAGCAATGAAACTTGACCAGTGTAAAAACAGCACAATGAGCAAAACAATATTATGGAAACAATGGTACAAAGGGCACTAACATTACAATAATCTGAAGTAAGATACAAGATGTGAAGACGGGGTTAATTTTAAGTCCTTTCTGCATGAAGATTAGACTTCTAAGGCTTGAGTTTATGGCAGGAAGGGGGTTAACTGATAAGCATTCCAGATGCAAGCTAGGAAAACCCCTGGGGAGTTAATTCCTGACCATTTGGCCAAAAAAGCTGTAAACTGGCCAAACACGTGACCTCCCCCCTTTACCATAATAACGAGTGACATCAGAAGCGTCAAGAAAACCCTATATAAACTGGAAGTTTGTACCGGCACTTTGAACAATACTTCGCATGCAATAAACTAATCTGTTTAATTTCATTTTGGGCTCCAGAACCTTATTCTTTCTGTTACAACAAATCTAATACAAAAAAAACATTATCACACCCATTGAAACATTATTGTACCACTTCTCTATACAGGATCACGGTTCTCATTGTTCCTTTTGTATGTGTACCAGTTACCAAGATATAACAGTATTTTGGTTTAGTTGTACAAAAACACCAAATAATTTTATAATGTGGTGCCCCACATTTATATATAGTGTGTATAAAGACATTTAGTGGACATAAAACGTCCTAGGATTACAAAGCAGCAATGCTTTCTTTTTTAGTTCTAGCTGATTTAATTGAAGAACACACCTAAAGCTGCAACAACTACAGACAACTACAAAATCAAAAATGTAGTGCGCCACATCCTCAGATTGCAATCATAAATAACTGATGCTTTTGGGTAATGATTCAGAAACCTGCAAGGTGCACTCATCGTGGATGAAAGGAATACACTACATGCATGATTTGCCATGATTTGATAGCTTCAGAACTTCATTAAATTAAAAATCAAATTAAGGAGAATGCTTCTTCAACTATTACACAGTAGTAAGTAAATGCAAAGGTCAATATACATATATTTGTGAAATAACAAAATATGCATGATCGCACGCACACTGCATACTAAAACGTCACAGAATTTAGTTAATGACTTGTCTGCTATGACCTTAGAACATATGAATTGTTCTGACTTTGAGGTCCAGTTGTATGACAGACAAGTCGACTGAGTCATGTCACTATACAGTAACACTTGGTTTATGGACTAATAGGGGAGAAGGTGAGTCGGTTATTGCTGAATGTCTGTTAAATCATGAATGTTTTTAGCCCCAAAACACACTATAATAAAAGAATATATTATATATGTTTTCTGGACAACTCACATCATTAGCAATTTGTTATAGCAGGGAAAAGTCTGGGATTTCTGATTTTATAGACAAAACATTTACTTTATACCAATATAAAACCAATGTACTCATCTTAGAAATTGTGAAAAAGTGAAATGCTTAATATATAGAAGCTGCAACTGTCACTATGAATATAACACATTAGGTGTGTACAGTACATTCGTGAGGGTTCAGTTGTGAATAGCCAAATATGCATATAACCAAGTCCTCCCCTATACCTTCACATTATGTATGAGAGTATATTGTGTGCCTGGTTAAAATACATAAGTATTTTACGTGATACTTAAAGTACTAAGGAATTGGCTTTGTTAATTAAAATAACATTGTTTGAGTAAATAAAAAAACAATCATCATACATTTTTTGTAAGCGGGTAAAATAAACATGAATACCTCCTTTGTGTCCAGCCCGCACTTTCGTTTTTTGCCACTGTGATTAGCACATGCCACTGTAATGAAATAATAAAACTAACACAGTGCCTCTGAAGTCATTTCCAGCCTGTCATTTCTCCAAACACCGCTAACATAGAACCCGGAGTGTTCATTAGAAATGATAAAAACAGATAGAGCAGCAGATGCTGGGTAGTAGGTACTTGGTAAGGAGACAGGGAGAGGATCATTCACTAGCTGGATTTGACTTGCAATCCTAGTCTGCTGCACTGCTAATTTTAAAGTTGCAATTAAAAACCACCCTGCTCTGCTCTTCTTCAGTACAAGACCCCATCACCCACACCAAATCACAAATAAGTGAATTTGAGAATGTTAAATTTTCAGACAATTCAAATAAAATGAAACAGAAACACTAAGATGCCAATTAAAGTACTGTAAGTATGTTATTACTAGACAAAAAGGGCCAGTCCTGTGTGAAAGGTACTTACACTTTCATTACTTCCAGTAGAGGCCTCTCTAATCATCCTCTTTTTTGTGCCACACAAGTGAATAAAAACATACTCTTACAAAAGTTTTATACATAAATCAATGGGTGTGCTTTAAGGGATAGTTGTACAGAAAACAGATGTTCTGTTTATTATTATCACTCAAGTCCTTAAGTCCTATATACGTATAAACTGTAAAATTCAAGAAATAGGATCCCCATTAATTATTTTTTGTAGTACACAAGACGTTGCATTTTATCACAGTTCTATGCAGAGCAGAGCTTGTATAAGTGTGAGCAAATGTGTAGTTTTTTTAAAAAACATTACTACCAGCATGTGGCATAATAATTTATTTTAAGGCCAGGTGCCAAACTGGACTTAAAAGTTAAGGTGTATGCTACAGACTCTGGGATTCTCATATTAATTATATTAAGTCTTTTTTTAATGACATAAAGAAATGGAAAGGAAGATGTGGTCATTGTGAGAAATTGTAACTCCTCATATAATTGGGGAAACATATCATAATATCACAGCTACTTAACGGTTCTCTCACCTGTTTTCCTCATTTTAACATTATATTTTTACAAGAAAGATATTGCTCCTCTAGAATCAGTCCAGAATAAATAGACCATGTTATGCATTTTTAAGGTAAAAGAACATTTTTTTTCTTGAACACAGATTACTAGGAGGTACCTTGGTTTAAGTATTCAGAGGTCCCATGCATTGACAAACTTAACCCTGTACAGAGTCAACAGTATTAATACATACCAGAAGACAGAAATGAAAACTAAGGGAAAGTGGTTTCAAAACTGGAACAGGAACAAGCTCCTTAGTCACATTGTTAAAGCTGAAACAAGTTAAGAATCAATTGGAAAAAAATGCTCAGTTCACTTTGCTGGGATGCAAACCTTTCTTCCATCCCCCCATTCCGTTGATCGATGCCAGTCCATTACAGGGCACATAAAGACACAGTCATGCACACATTCACACCAGGGCCAATCTTCCAGAAGTCAATTAACCTACCAATACTGTGGGAGGAAACCCATGCAATCTCGGGGACAACATACAATCTCCATGCAGAGAGCACCCAAGGTCAGATTTAGGTCAGATACAAGGAGTAAGATTTTAAAAAAGTAAAAGCAAAGTTGTTATCTGAAGTAATACTAAAATTTAAAATATTCAAGGTACCTTCTAATGACAAATAATTTATTAGGGAAAACCTTCCACGAAAGCAAAAATCCAAGTAAAATACAATACAGAATTCTAGTTTCATACAGTGCTATGGTCTCTTTTGCCTATATCTATAATTTCTCATTCTCTGCCCGACATCCCACTTTCATTTTATTTTCTACTTTCTTTTTCAACTCTGATCCTTTTTTCCCCTTTTATTTTCTTCATTACATAAATGATTCGCATGCATCCCTACCTTAAACCCCTAAAACAGATTTTCACCATTTTAACAAGAAACACAACAAGCTAGATTGGTCTTGTTTCTAACATTTCTTATATTCTCCTTGAACCTTATGTCAGGTCCATTATACATTGTTTTCCAATATCGCATCAAGCAAAAATGATGTTTCAATGCGTCTGTAAGATCTTTTTAAAGGTAGAAATGAGGTTTTGATTGCACACAAAAAAATGTATTGACCCACAAAATATTTTCTCTACAGAAGTCTCAATTAGAAGGCTGAACAATTAAGTGGAAGACTGAAAATATTTAAAATTGATTAAGTTTTTCATGGATTGTTACAATGGATATGAGACAGAATAAATCCAAGAACTTCCAGGCACCCTGGACAAAATTGGCCATTTCAAAGTACTTTTAAGACCTTGAATTTACAAATTAAAAATTCTAGGCCTCGAATGTTTTTCAAGGACCTGTGTAGAATCTAACCCTAAACAAATGGAGAAGATTGCTGGAGGACAGTGTCTTTTTTCCTACTATTATTTAAGCTGTGCAGCTGTCATGTTTGCTTCTACACTAAGTAATTGCAAAGCTCTCTGAAATGTAGCCAAGGTAATGCAAAAAGAAAGGGTGCCATAAAGAATACAGCATTGTATCAATGGAGCTAGAAAATTGGATTCTTTTGAGTTTAATAATAGATAAGCCATAATGCACTTCATCCCTCAAGAAAATGGAGAAAAATATTAAAGGAATGATCATGAAAATAAACAGACTAATACAAGCTCTCACTACAAATCAAACATCTTCTTGGAGGTCATGAAGTCAGAAAACAAACTGTTCAGTAAAATTCTAAACAGAATGCAATTGAGAAGAATCCAAAGTAACAAGACATCATTACTTTAATAAGCCCATAACTAGGATGGCAACTTTCTAAGTTTATGTTTTGGATTGCTTTCAAAATGATAACTAGTCAATACAATGACGCACTTAATTTTTTCGCCACTTGAAAACGTCTTAGTATGCTAACAATCAATTTAGAGTATTGTAAGATATAAATGTACTGAGAAAATGCAAACAATAGTCATTCAGCTCCTGTACTAATACAAAAAGCTCTCTCCTGAACTGATTAACTGAAGTGATTGAAGCCCATGCTAGATCTAATATGAATGTCTAAAAATGAATAATTATATGAACGTTATCAGGACAAACAGAAGAGCTCCCAGAAGAGCACTAGCCTACTGGGTGAAAAAAACTTACACAAATCAAACCAGCCTGAATAACAATGTGCTATTTAAAAATAGTTTTAAGTTAGTCTGTTAGTCTGGATGTTTTATATACGCAATAACAGATTTGCATTACGCAGTACTAGAATTTAGCTTTACCTATTCACTTCTACTGTGAATCAAAATCCCCTTACCTGTGTATGCAGTTCTTTAACTCCAGGTACGCCATACCTGCAGCAGCATCTAAAGCAAACTTTACCAGCTGTTTTGTTTTTAGATCTTCTTTTTTCTTCCTAAGAAAGGACAAGAAATCCCCCCCTAAAAGGGAAAAAAATGATGCACATAATCAGGTTTCATAGAACTCATATTGCTCAAGAGTGAGTTATGTGCTAAATAGAGATATCAGTTCACTTTTTGTTTTCTTTACCAACACAAATTGAGTCAAACGGTTATTTTAATTTACACTGCAGACTTATGGCCTAGTGTTAGCCTGCTTTTAATTTGCAATATTTTGAATTCTTTTAAGTTGACTGTTAATATCCATGTGTATTTCACCTTAACCTGGTTTCACATGAAGCTTGAATTTTACCTTTACAGACAATGTGCTGTACATATATTGCAATATTTTTCAATTTGATCATAACTTCCTTGTGGGAACACAACTGCTGTTATGGCCCTGAGCAGGATATTTCACTAACATTGTAACTGTGAATGACCAGCTGTATAAATGTGAACTCTTCCATTGTGATGGGAGATTATTGTTATCTAAGTCATCATTGCAAATGAAAATTTATTCTTGATTGTTGTAGATTGTTAAATAAAGGATCAAAACTAATTTTTGCAATATTATGGCAACTTCAATGTGACTTGCAGAGGAGAGTAAGACTTCAGAAGCCGTAGCCATTTCAACACTTTTGTTTTTTGTCAGGTGTGGGCAATATATCTAAAAATATTCAGAAAGAAATCTGTGCTGCTAACATAACATAATAAGCTAGTTACAGTATCTTTGAGCATTACACAAAGCCTGTCAGAGCTGCAGACAATAAACTAGGGTGGTATTATAAAGGGGTGTAATTATACATTGAAGCAAAACTATTTCAAAGGAAAGACTGGCAATCATAAGAAAGATGGACATATGGCCAATTATGTTTGTTTCTAGATGAGGACAGAATTATAAAGGGGACTGCAGTCCTTGGTTGCCCCAGGAGCATAGCAACATTCTCATGCAACTGCATTCGAACACACTTTGGTCGTTACTCTATCATTTCTCCTACCAGTGCACCCTATCATCTAATTGATCTCCTCTATTTAATACAATTTAAGCCACTTGATTGGTGCTCTGACATTCTGAGCTATTTTCAAGAAGTGCTACACTTTGTCTCTGCTCTGAGAACACGTCAACCCGAGACCTGAGACCCGTGTTCTAGCAACCGATCCACAGGCATTTTCCCCAACCGAGACCCGAGTTCTAGCAACCGATCCAGAGGCAGTTTCCCCAACTGCCTGCTTTTAATGTTGATAACTCCTTCCCTCTGTCTGTTATAATCCATTCACAATCCCATTCCTTTCGCCTGTTTGCAGCAAGTCCTGAGTGCTTTGACCACTTAGCTGTGGAGGATCACCGAGTCCCTGCAATTGGATCCCTATCTGTCTTTAACCATGGCAGTCTGCAACACCAAAACCCAACTACGTTGTAACCAGGGGCACACATAGTTTCTTTTATGTATTATGGAATTTTAGTTTTTGTTTAGAAACATTTTTATATTATAATAGGTTTTCTGTTGACTATAATGCAGCACCAGTACAAAGAAGCAATGATATAATTGGCAGATGGTAATTGTCAATATAATTAATTTTGTGAGGCAGCAGATCATAGACGGGAAAAACTATTTTAAAATGTTAGCAACTAGTGTACGTGAAGGATTTGGGGAGGATGAAAATTTGTAAGGTAACAAAAGAAGAATAACAATGTTGAATGTAAAGGAAAATCTATAGTATTCAGAGGTATTTAAGGATTTAGAAGAACAAAATATAATTAAAATTAAACACAATATAAAAGAAAAAACAATTTGGTGAGATAAGGTTGTTACTCAAGTGATCAAGATCACTCTTTTTGAAACTGTATGCTGGAAGATTCAACTTGGATGAAAGTCAAGGGAGGTGGGCTTCGCCTTTAGGTACAAGTTGAAAAGGGGCATGAATTACAGGAAGAGAGTTGGAGACTGACATGATGGCATTTTGAGTGGATATGGGACAGTGGTGTGATCTCAAAGCTGAACATTGGTATGAAGGACAGCAGATGATTGTGGTAACCAAACAGAAGAACCTGAGAGACAGAAGCTGAGGTTAGAGGCTTGTGCAGTATCAGATTCAGTGAACATGGAAGCACTGCAATTACACATTGGGCGTGCTCGTCTCCTTTTGGCAGAGCAGTGGCACTGTGGCTAAGAATCTGCACCTGTGGCTGGAAGGTTGCCTGTTCAAATCCTGCGGCCGGCAGAGGAATCCTACTCCATCGGGCCCTTGAGCAAGGCCCTTAACCCCAGCTGGTCCAGGGGTGCTGTATAAATGGCTGACCCTGCATTCTGACCCCAAGTTTCTCTCCCTGTCTGTGTGTCTCATGGAGAGCAAGCTGGGGTATGCAAAAAGACAAATTCCTAATGCAAGAAATTGTATATAGCTAATAAAGTGATCTTATCTTAAAAACTATTTTTCAAGCCAGTCAGTCAAAAAGGGGAGTGGCTCACTTTTGACAGTGGGTCAAATGATCTTAGTAGTGGAACATTTGTAGGCTCTATTTAGAAAGAAGAATCGAACAGACAAAGAACAAGATATTTCATACATTTACTGAAAAATATAAATGGAGAATTTTCAGTTTCAATTTAGACTGCAAAAAAGCATAATAATGGTTTTAGAAACAAAATAGTGCAGAGAAGCCAATGAAACAGAAGAAAGAGGTAAGTGCAATTGGGGATTCTGGAGCTAATCAACTGTCTTGTTGCAAGGAGCACAATACCATACAACATCAGAAAAAAGTTCTAGTTCATTTCAATGCCACATAGTGCAAGTTAATAAAACAAGTTTAATCTACTTTATAACGATCATATAGAAAGAACAGAAGATCTATGAGGATAGAGCCTTTGTGTTTAGGCCTCTCAGAGCGTTATACAGTTTTTAAAAGCACCTCTAATGCAAATCTAATAATAAGGCATTACATAAAAATATAAAGTACTTTTTATGTAATTCCTTTAACTAGATTTGCATTTGAGTTGATTATAATCACAAGAAAAATGTTCAATTACAATGCAAACCTGCAAGTTGTTAAAAAAGGCAGCGAAAAATAAAAGCAGCTTGGTTAACCATATGTAAAGAATATATGCAGATGCAGAAATTGTTAGTATTCAAAAGCGCATGGATGACAGAATTTAATGTTACAGAGTTTGAGCATCAATACTACATTTTGGTGTATCCAATGAATCAATAGGGTGATTTAGGAGGAGGCTAAAGTGCTGGCAACATGTTATTAATCTTGGTGGTGGAGACAAGGAGAGGATTAAACAGCAGCACATAGCGAGTAAGAAGCAAGGTAACTGTACTGGGTAAAAACAATTTAGGGAGCAGACTACATTCCCAAAAATGTGAAAAAAAAGTGGAAGATTTATTTTCTTTTTCTCAGGTGACATTGATAGAAATAATAAGGATTAACCATCCATCCATTTTCTTATCACTTCATCCAATACAGGGCTGTGAGTGAGCTGATGCCTATCGTAGCAAGCAACAGGCTCAAGGTGGGGTACACCCTTAATGGGACACCAGTCCTGCAAAGGGCACGCACAGACATAGACACGCACACACAAGGGCCCATTTCCCCAGAGGTCAATTAACGTACCAGTATTTCTTTGGACTGTGAGAGGAAACCGGAGCACTTGGTGAAATGTCATATGAACACTGGGGGAACACACAAACTTCAAGCAGAGAGCAACACAGGTTCAGGACTGAACCCACTATAGCACAACAGATAGAAACCTATATTTATAGGAAGCTGCTATGATCAGCAAACCACACCTTGTGTATAAAGATAAGGATGTCATTTTGGGATGAACATTGATCGGCTTAATATTTAAGCCATGTTTGAAGAGCACTTATTTGGAAAATGATACTGTTCTTGCTAGAAGAGAAAAGGAAGAAGCTGTAGCTAACGCACTGGCCATAGCCATGTGGTACCTGAACAAAGCAGAATGCATTAATAAAAACTGATGGCTGATTTACAGCACAAAGATACAAGAATGATGGGTGCTTCTCATAGTAGAGAGAATTACAAATACTCAGTGTAGAGTGTAATGCAAATTGATATCTACAACATAATACATTTGTGCATTTGTATGCTCAATCGTAATATGTTTGTAGTGAACATGTCAAATGAATCACATCAAAGAGATTACTTCAGGGAAAAACTTCATAACAGACGTCTGTTAGAAATGATTGTATATCAGGTAAAATAGTTCTATTTTACAGTGCTGTAGTGGAGTAGTGTAGTGTAGCACAGTAGTGATGAGAAAAAGTTTATGAACCATCAGTATTATTATAGGAATTTCAATTTCTTACCATAATACCCTTGTTTTATTAAAATTGTCAAGTTCGCCAAAGAGTATTTGCACAATCCACAAGACCACTATAAAAACGTGCTCTGCATAGAAGAGTCAAAATGGCCACAATGAAAAATGTTTTGTGTGGTGAAAACCAAACACGGCCTTCCAACAAAAGAACCTCATCATGACCATCAAACTTGGTGTTGGGCTGTTTAATCTGCCAAAGTATCCAGATGGTTTGCCATCACTGTTGTAACCACGAATTTGGCGTCTGTGCCAACAAATTCTACAAGAGAACATCAGTCCAACCATTCAGAAGCTGAGCCTAAGGTGGTTCACCAGCAAGACAATAATCCTAAACATACTAGCAGATCTATAACAGAATGGATGTAAAAGAACAAATTTCGCATCTTGGATTGGTCTGAACCTTAACCCCATGAAAATAATACAGCAGGACACTTGCATTTGAAAGAGTAGCTGCAACTCTGTATAAGTGGTTTTGATTTATTGTTTTTTTAAATGAGGTGGTGGAGTCAGACAAGAGTAGTCGAAATCAAGCTCCAAGTAGACATCAATAAGTACTAGGGGATATAAGCAGGAGGGAACAGGCAAAAGGAGAATGGCAAGCTGGCAGATTCACGCATGCAGTGATAGTGCAGCAAGTACAGGAACAAATCAGAATATGACCTGGAATTATAACCTGGATTGAGAACTGAAGTCTTTCTTCTGAACATGTGTGCCCAACTCTAATTAAATTCAAATGTCTTACAACAGTATTTATTGTTGACCTTTTTGACATCTTTGACTCATAAAGTTAATTTTGTGTATTAAAGTTCTGCTTAAAATATTCAAGGTAAAAAAAAAACTTACATCATGTGCGTGATGTACAAAATGAAACATAATTAAAAGGGGATGAATACTTTTACAAAGCACTGTATGTCATGCAGTGAAAAGACTTAATGCAGACTATCCTGAAACATCTGTATGTGGTATGATCCTATTAAGGGTCAAGTTTGACACCATATTCAATGATGCACAAAGGAATATGCAATTTTTCAGGAAAGGACAATGCTCTATCCATGCCAGGTCTTCTTTGTTGTTAAATATTTCAATACAATTATCAAAATCAACACAATTATCAAGTTATGACATAATATAGCTACAAAAACGAAACAATATAATGTGTGAGAATGTGTGAGTGTGGTGTGTTTAAAGCACAAAGTCAGTTCCTAACCTCTAAGGTAAATACTCATCATGTTGACAAGGTGTGCTAATTAAATTCATCTCATACATTTTTTATACACTTTTTGTAATAGATTACAAACCTGATAATTTCCCTCCATGATGATACCACCTTTTGTCTACCTACTGTTTTGTCATCTGGTATAGATGTGATATTTTTTTTGCTGGGTTTATCCACTTTTGTGTGGTAAACTGGAGGAAAAGGCTTAATGAAAAAATCTTTGTGAGTAAACACCTCCTTGACATGAGCAACAACTATAGCAGCTTTCTTCAGAAAAAAAAAGTTGGTAATTATTTATTTATGGCTCTAATTAATTCAGCATGTCAAAGCACAGCCAACAACTTTTATTTGAAAATAACAGCTTCCTTCCTCTCCTTAACAATTACCATATTTGTACTTTACCAAGTTTCTGTTTGACATATAATGAACTCAATTCATTATCTGACTATGAAACATAAAAACTATGAGTGCGGATGCTCTGGAAGGTTACTGGGGATTTCCCTCTGCAATATTTGCTCCAATTATTTTTTTTATAAAACACAGATTTAGTTTGGCTAATATCGCTGATTTCTATCTTAAAATGCCTGGAATAATATGACATTCATTAGGTGAACTGTTAAAATATAATGAATAAACTTATCTTAGAAAAAAAAGATCTCATAAAGGCAATAAACACAGCACTGTTCTGTGGGACTCACAAGATTAAGTTAAAACAGCAAAATACTCCATAACTTGTGGAATTGACTTACACAAAAGAAAACTATAGCAAATATTAAAATACATATTTAATTAAAGTAACTCACAACTACTGTTAATGTATTTATAATAAATAATAAGCAATTTAAAAATCAATTAAACTATCAAAGCAGCAATGAGAAGAAAATCAGACATGCAGGACTATAGACTTTTAACCACACACAAAATGAAAAAGTAATTTACCTGGTACAAGTTCCATTACGATGTAAATAGGTTGCCTCTGTGTGCAAACTCCTATTAACTTCACAATATTTGGGTGATCATACTGCTTAAGTATCCTGTTAAGAGGCAAGATGCAAAAGGAGTCACACATCTATGAATTGTCATTATTTGAAGAGTGCAATGGATATCCCATGAATAAACAATTTTGAAGAAACACACAATCTGGAACTCCCACACTTCAAATTACTATAGTATAGAAACTTGAAATCGATTTACCACAGCTCATTCTTATAATGAAATTCTGTTCTCCTGAAGCGTAAACTTCAAACACGATCAACTGTATATCCAATCAACTGCCAGGGAGTTTCCATTTCTTAGCTAACACTATTTTTGGTTTTAAAATTAAAACTATAAAAAATATGTGTCACGAAGGGGGCAAGAAAAGTTGTTCACAAAATACAATATGGTGTCAAGTACAGAAGTCAAGGGATATATACTGTTTATGTAGGGATAGAAGTTGGCATCCACATAATTAGCAACCCTAATCAAAGAAAGAACTATGTTAATTCACCAAAGGCAATAACATCTCCTATTATACTGATGCCAATATAAGTTAACCTCCTAATATTGATTGAGTCATTTAAGCATCTTTCTGGGAATTATTCAGTCCTACATATGATCCCCACTTCAGTAACATAGGAATAGAGCAACTACATTACACACTAAGGGCCATATCTTTTTGTTGTAATTCCAGCAGTCAACTACAAATACTTTTTTTCCAATTTTTAAAATGTTAAAATTATTTATGGCTCTAATGAATTCAGCACATCAAAGCACAGCCGACGACATTTATCTGAAAACAGCTTCCATCCTCTATCCATCTAAATGATTACCATATTTTGACTTTACCAAGTTTCTGTTTGACATATAATGCACCCAATGGGGCATCATAATTCCGTATATAACGTTAACCTTATGCTCCTGCTAATGTAACCTTCCAATTTCTTGCCAAGGATATGTACCAGGGGTTTACAAAGTACTTTGTGTTACACATTAATCTGAGATGCATCGTGTACTAGATTTAGAATGATGTTAGTTTTTAATTTTTATTAAACACATTTTCTGCTTACTTAACGCTTAACTACTGCATTGTATTTTATTTCAAGTAGATATACAGTACACAATTCATGAATAGAATTTTTGTGAGGTTTCCATAGAGGTCAGTAAACTTTTTATAATAAATAGGGTACTCTACCCTTCTTAGGCTTCTGGAAAAACACTTACACCAGCTGACTTCCAACACTGAATGTTTGATATTTATCTTCTCACACATATTTCAAAAGGTTGTTTACTCAATAAACTGTCCTAAACAAAAACGGTATCCTTTGTTATCCTTTGCAACAATAAATGTGGCTGTATAGGAACATATAGAGGTGGTTTATAGAGGTGGTTCTAAAACTGCAGTGAATTTTGCAGTTAAAAATAATCCTAAAGTATTTCCTTAAAAAACAGTGTGCTAAATTGTAGTGGCTATAGTGATATGATTTAGTATGTTACAATTATTCTGTAAATATTAAACTGTAGTAGATACTGTCTTCTTTTCTTTATATTGTTGTAACTGAGAGTATTTTAAAGCTGCTTAGTGATGGCAATAAATGTCAGCTAAACACGTTGGCACTGAATCACTGCATGGAAACAATTAACCTACTCACCTGGCTTCTGATAAGAATTTTATTTTCAGCTCCTGGGGTAAGTCTTCTTTACATGTTTTTACTGCAACGGGAGTTTTGTCTTTCAGTGTTCCCTTAAATACTTCACCGAAATTACCCTAACAAAAAAAAAAACTAGTTATCCATCCATTTTCTGATCTTATCCCGCACACAGCAGTTGCAAGGTCTGATATACTCTTGATGGTACGCCTGTCCATCACAGGGCAAGCACAGCCATAATTATGCACACCTCACACTAGAACAAATTTTCCAAAAAGACAATTAACCCACCAGTATGTCTTTGGACTGTGGGCGGAAACCGGAACATCTGGACGAATCCCACGCGAACACGCAGAAAAGGTAAAAATCACGCAGATAGCACCCCATGGCCGGAATTCAATATATCACATACAAAGTGAATATGTTTTAAGTCCCAAACAATTATTACCAATACCAATATAATGTCAATTTAGGATTTATTTGTCAGCTGTTTAATTAATTCAAAGAGCACACAAATGTAACATTAAATCATTTGTGGTTGAAAATTAGCCATTCTCACATAGCCCCTGAAAATGTCTAAAAGGTAAATGGACTGAATGCAAGGTCATGGGTTTGGATTCAGGACAGTAGATAATAAGCTTCCCTGATTAATAGTCAGGACCTCAAATGTGACCTGATGACTGATTTTGGTTGCTTCTGAAGCAGGTTCTGTGTAAAGAAGCATTACACCTTGTCAAAGTATTAAATGTACAGCTGAATGACATTTGGATTAATTAGAAATAAATTGGGCACTACTCCTAGATCAGTTTATACAACAGTTTACAATCAGCTTTTCATCAAGTGACTAGGGCTGAAAGCCTCGGGATAGGATAGTACTTTAAACTGAATTCTGTCAAAGTAAAAATACTTACTTTGCCCAGTAGCTCTGCGAGTATTACATCTTCATGATTAAGAATCCATTTCTTATCCTAAAACAACAAAAGTCTCATTTAGGAACAAATTCCTAAAGCTAAAGTGCATTATACATATATTTGTGTTTGTTACACATAATCACAGTATCTATAAGCACATTTTAAAATACATTGTGGGATATTAATGATGACAAAAAGCAACACCCTAAGTGTTCAAAGTTAATAAATAACAGATTACATAACATTTTGGTTGTTGTGGTCTTGTACATGTATACATTTGTGAAAGAACTCCAGTGTGGATCAAGGTGCTTCATAAATCAATGTGGTATCAGGCATCATGAAACATATGTATCCCGCATATCACATTAACCTTATGTGCCTGCAAACAATCTTCCTATTTCTTGCTTAGGATCTGTAGTGGAGGTCTATAAGTAGGTTCTTTGTTTTCAACATTAGTCTGTGATGCATCAAGTATTAGATTTAGAATGATGAATTTTAGTGCATCAGACCAAATGCATCAGGAACACCCACATTTCAGAAGATTCTGATAAGTTTTACTTTTTTCATATTTAAATTCTAACTACAGTGGTGAGAAAAAGTTCGTAAACAATTTGCTGTATCTGTAATCTGTATTCCTGAAGTATCTGATCCTAAAATGTGATCTGATCTTTACATCTGTCATAATAATTGATCAACATCATCTGATTAAACCAATAACACCCAAACAATTGTACTTTTTCTCATCTATACTGAACACACTGTTTAAACATTCACTGTCTATGATGGAAAAATTATCTGAATTAGTAAGTGGTAGAAACTCTTTTAGCAGCAACGACCTTAACAAAACACTTCCTGTAGCTGCTGATCAGTCCTGCACATCAGTTTGGCCCATTTCTCTTTATAGAACAATTTAAATTCATTGATATTTTTGGGATGTCTTGCATGAACGGCATGCTTCAGGTCATGCCACAGCATTTCAATTGGGTTAAGGTCAGGGCATTCCAAAATGCAAAATTTTACAGCCATTCTGTAGATTTACTTCTGTGTTTACAATGATTGTCCTGCTGCATGACCTGGCTTCAGATCTCAGACAGATATTCTGACATTCTCGTGTCGAATTTGCTGATACAATTTGGAATTCATTGTTCCCTCAATGATTGCAAGCCGTCCAGCCCTGAGGTTGCTAAGCAGCCATGATGCTTCCACCACCGTGCTTCTTGGTTTGGATGATGTTTTTGTGTTAGTATACAGTTGTTTTTTCTTTCAAACATAACGTTGCTTATTTACACCAAAAAGTTCCACTTTGGTCTCATCTGTCCATAGAACACTGTTCCATAGTTCTGTGAAACATCCAGGTTTCCCCAAAGTTGGAAAGCTTTTTGACAAAATTCAGATGGGCGGCAATGTTGGTTTTTGGAGAGCAGTGGTTTTCTCTATGGGGTTCTCTCATGTTCAGTGCTTTCCTTATTGCGGACTCATGAACACAGACATTAACCAGTGCAAGAAACACCTGCAGATCCTCAGCTGTTACCCTAGGGTTCTTTATCATCTCCTTGAGCATTGTACGGCGCAATGCAGTGATTTTTGTTGGATGGCCTCAACAAGGGAGAGTACTAGTGGAACTGAATTTCTTCCATTTGTACACTATCTGCATGACTATAGATTGATGTAGGCCTAAGTTTTTAGATTTTTTAATACCTATTTTCAGCCTTATAACTTAACATAACATAACATCACTTTATTAGCCATATACAATTTATAAGGATCAACAACTCTTCTGAGATCCTGTGAAACCTCTTTTGTTCGAGGCATGTTTCACTTTGACAAATCTGTGTTGTAAAGAGCAGGTTCTGTTTGTAACCAATCATTGTGGGTTATTTTATAGGGCAGGGCACCACAACTGGTCATTATCCTAGAGGTTCACATACTTTTTTAATGTTATTTGTTTAATCACATTGAATTTATCTATTATAATGATTTATATGAAGATCAGATCACACTATAGGAGCAATTAATATAGATTATTCCAAAGGGTTTACAACCTTTTTTCTCACAACTATACAGGCTCATAGAGTTTATCTTTTAAAATCCACATTCTGAGCATTCTGTTGTAGCAGTTATGTGGTGAAAGGATTAGATGTTTTTTAACTTTTTTTTTCCCCACAAGGAAGGAATCCATAACTGATAAAAATGAATACATCATAAACGTTTGCAAAACTATGAATAACTCCTCTGTTGCACTTTGCTTTTCATTATTATATTTTCTCATCAGAATAATCTTAAGTCAGTCAGTTTCTGGTATCTATTTGAGTCTAGGTATAGCAAGAAATCTTTTTGATACCGTGACTCCTTTTCTATCTTTGAGTTACATTCTGCAGTGTGAGGTATGGCAGCTTCTTCCATAAAAATATTGTCATCATTTAAACATACTGAACAAAATCAAGTGGTTCGATGAAAAAGTCCTTGCTGAATGACACTGCTCATCCTTAGCTGCTGCCAATTGGACAGAAGGGAGATAATTTCAAAAAGCATGTGGGAATCTGTATTGCCTATAGCAACCAACAACTGGCATTGCCTGGGGGTGAGAAGTCTTTTGCATCTGGGTGCTTTTCAACTATATCCCAGACTAGGGAAATAACACTTCTTGACTGGCAAGGATGTCTGCATATACTCTTGCACAGTGTTCCATTTGGCCTCTGTCAATGTTGGGAAAAGTTACTTTTAAAAAGCAATCTATTACAGTTATAAATGATTTTTTTAATTACTGTTTAAATTAAAAAGTTAAAAGAAAACAATTAATTAAAAAAGTCATTTACAGTGATATATATATAGTGTGTGTGCAGTTACCATTTAAATATATCACCTTAAGAACAATTTGCTCAAACTAATCATTTCTCATTAATGACGTACCAATTGTACATTTCTTTATCTTGTGCATGTTTTTTATTGCTTAAAATCCCATTTCCATGAGACAGAAACAACCTATTTGAATTTCTGGAGTGTTTTTTTACTTCCATCCATCCATTATCACCAAGCATTTTATTCTTTGTAAGGTTCACAGCAATACTGAGCATATCCTAAAAGCATAGATCACAAGGCAGAACTACACCCTGGAAACACTAGTCCAGCACAGGACTCTCTCAAATACACATACACAGGGATAGTTCAGAGATGCCAATCGACCTAGCCAGCATGTCTTTGGTATGCTGGAAGAAACAAGAGCAGCCAGACACAAATCACATGGAAACAGGCGGTTCTGGAACACAGTGGAGAACATGGCAATCTGGGGTTTCCAACTGAAACAGCAGCTCCTACATGCCTTTTGTGAAGGTTGTCAGGGCTATTGTGTCTCATCATTTTCATAACAAGAGAATCAAACAAGTCATTCTGAGTCATTCTGAAAAGCCTGGTTAACCCATTTTAATAATTTTAATAAGTGTGAAGAAATAAAGTCTAATAAATCAGACTATGTAGCAAGAGACTATCAACAAATATTATATTAAAATATTTTCAGTAATTCTTAAAATATTGCATTTTCATTAATTCTAAAATTTTATTATTCTCACAACAAAAAATATAATTCAGATATCGTACTAAATTCCCCCCCCCCCCCAAAGTTGGAAAGCTTTTTGAAAACACTGAACACATAATCTAAAAATAAAATTGTCATTACCTCAGAGGTAAATAAATCAAATTAAGAACTATTTTTCTTTCACCACTAATGAAAAATAAATCACAGTTTAATCCAATATATTTTTGAATAAAATGCCAAATAAAACACTGCAATCAATGTGTAGCGAAAGGTGTAGCAAGATTCACAACCAGACAGCAGCTGAAGAATGAAAGAAAAAAAAGACAAAAATTAGTGGATTAGTGGATTCAAATTAATAATTGCTTACACTTATATAGCAATTTTCTGGACACTCCATGCAAAGCACTTTACAGGTAGTGGGGACTCCCCTCCACCACCACCAATGTGCAGCATCCACCTGGATGAAGCGACGGCAGCTATAGTGCACCATAATGTTCACCACAAATCAGCTATTAGTAGGGAGGAGAACAGAATAATGAAGCCAGTGCATAGATGGGGATTATTAGGAGCCCATGAATAGTAAGGGCCAATGGGAAATTTTGCCAGGATACTAGTGTTCTACCCGTACGCTTTTCGAAAAAAGCACTGGATTTTTAATGACCACAGAGAGTCAGGTCCTGGGTTTTACAGCTGTTTTTTACGAAGGATGGTGCCTTTTTACAATATAGTGTTCCCATCACTATACTGGGGCATTAGGACCCACATAGACACCCACATAAGGTGAGCGCCCCCTGCTGGCCCCCAAAATTATCCAAACTGCAGTGTGATGGAGGCTAAGAAGCAATCCTACTATATTTTCCTTCTCCCACAGTTTCGTATCATTACAGACTAAGAAATGATATAACACACTCCCTAAGGGAAACTCCAAAACAGTTATCTGAAATCCATAAACATAAATTCCTACCAAACAAACGGTTACTTAAGACAGCTTTTACTTGAACAATCATTTCTATAAAGTCTAGATTAGTCTACACCTTCTTACACTCAATGTCTCGGTACTTTAAATAAAAAATACACACCAGTATTCCATTTCTCCCTAAACATTTTAAGCTTCGAAGTCTTTAACTAATGTGATACCGGAGTCAACAAGCATACTTTTAGAATATAAACATTTATATTGATTTAAATCGCGTTTTGATTGAAATCGTGTTTTGACTGAAATCGTAAACGCGTGTTTAAATATATGTGTTTTTTGATTCACAATCAGACAAATGCAACATAAATTGATATCTTTGTCTTCTAAGTATCTTAAACTTTCAGCATAGCTTTCTCCCCGTTTAGATTTATTTTTCTTGGGATCTTGGGATCAAACGTGGAAAGATTAGATTGTAATCGTTTTTATTTTTTAAATACATTTTAGAAAAGTGTAATCTATGCTAAAAAGTTGTACACCACCTGCTATAAAGATACATATTGTAATACTTCCGGGTTCGGAAAGGACAGACACAAGAACTCAGACTTGCAGAGTTAAAGCAAGTTAAAGCCTTGATTTTATATATCGCCTTTAAAAGTGGCATCTCAAAGCAAAGTAAATACCCAACACTGATTGTAGCCATCTGTCATGCTAATAAAGCACCTTGAATTGAATTGAATTGAGGGAGAGGGGGGGGAGGGCGAGCGAGAGAGCACAGCCAGGACAGACAGGCAAATAAGATACACTCCACAGACATTCACAACAGCGACATATCATAAAACGTTTGCACATATAGTTAAGTTATTACTTGGTTTTCAAAGTGCAATGAAATACAATATTGTTGTTGTTGCTGTTATTGTTGTTTTTATCCTGTAAAGCGTTTTGAGAAGCCACCTTTAAAGGCATTATGTAAAAGCGCTGATTCTTATGGAATTTGTTTTCTTTCTTCTTTTTTTTTCAGCATGGAATAAACCTATTACTTGATTCTTATGGATGCCCGGTTCCGTCGGGGATTCAAAAATGTTTTTATTTTTTAATCGCGTATCTAAGGAAATAGCAGTATAACCTTGTTCATGCACAAACAGTGGCATGTTACATTATTAATTTGGGTGTCTCCTCGTGCCAGAAAGCTCTAAATTGCATTTTGAGTGTGGTTTTTGACTTTTTTTAAATTGCAACCCATAAATAAAGCTGATACTGTTTAGACTTTTAATTATTTTAAACTGTATTACAGCAGCACAATGCACAATGCAACGTAAATTGCAAAAATGCACTTGGAATCTGTCCAAGCCCTACTTTGTCAGGCATTTTCTTTTACTGCAACGGACATAAAAACACCCTTGCTTTTAACAGAGCGTTTCATAATTTCTAACTACGAAAATGATTTAAACTGCGACACTTATCATTCAACCAGAGCTCGAAATATCACAAGGATCCTCAAGAGCACAGCAAAGACTGTATTAAAAGAATCGCGTATCTAAAGAAATTAATAAGATATAATTATATTCGTGTACAGCGACAGGGCTGTGTAGGGCTGTTTCACCTCTCTCTTCATGTGACTCTATTCAAAAGCCATTTAGCAAAGAAGGGATGACAAGAGTGACAAACTAGTATACTTTAGATCTTTTTTTCTGAACCGGGGAAAATCTGATCATGTTTCTCTATAACAATAATAAAAAACATTATTTTACATATCACCTTTAAAAGTGGCATCTCAAAGCAATACAGTAGATGGAAAAACAGTTAAAGGACCAAAGTAAATACCAGACAAACGCAAACGCGTTTTTAATAAAATGCTTTTATTCATTCAGCAGAGAGTGAGAGGGACATCCAGCAGAGAGAGACACACACAGTTTTTTTACATTCCTCTTGTCTTACAGGAATGTTTTGTTTGTGGACAGACTGTTAGACTAGAGGAAAAGAGCGCCTCCCTCTACGAAGCATTTCATTGATCCGATCAAGAATTCTTTTCCAGTCACACAAAGTAAGGGTTGAGAATCTCGGATTCACCATGCTACTTATGGTTTCCCGGAGATTGCAAGGCAAGGCACTTTTGCCTCTGGACCCATCGAAATTTACAGACGTGGTCCACCCCCAGTAAATTGGTCTCCATACTGTACTGTGGTCGCTGTAGTGCAGGCTCACAGTTTTTTTTGTGTGATGGGAGCTCACCCAATCCCTTGGTGTATTTATGCTATATTCACATGTACGGCTAGAATGTGTTCATTGTCTTCCAATGAAAGGCAGGTTCCTTTTGCTGAAGTCGGGAGACATTAGAGGCTTGCCACACCCGGACTGTTAAACCAAGGCATTAGCACGTCAAAGCCCATTGAGGAGCTGGGCGCAATAATTGTTTTGTCCCTTGATTTACTGATCTGCATTAATTACGGAAATCAAGTTCCTGCTCTTTGCAGACGACCTGGTCCTGCTGTCCCCACAGAACAGAGGCTGCGGCAGAACCTGGCACTGCTGGAGCAGCACTATCAGACCTGGGCGCTCACAGTCAATCTGGACAAGACCAGAGTGATGGTTTTCCAGAAAAAAAGCCAGACCTCAGGGAAACAGGTACAAATTCACACTTAACAACAACACATTAACACCTAACAACGGGAGCAGGGACGAATTAGGCCAGTACCCACTATTGTTAAACATACAGAAAAGAATATTAAAGTATTGCCTTTAGTATTAGCCATACAGAACATTAAAGTGCCCCTTTCCATTCAGCGGGTGTCTGAGCCGCTGTGTCCTATCTTCTGACAGTCGCTGTTGTGAATGTCTGTAGAGTGTATCTTATTTTGGTACTATATTTTTATAATATATATTCTCTATTAATCAAACTCTAAGAGTATGTATCGGCTTGTCCCCCCCTCCCGCCCCTCTCTGTGTACAGTAGAGCCTCCTGTCCAGCCAGCGCATGTCCACAGACATTCACAACAGCGACATATCATAAAATGTTTGCGCATATAGTTAAATTATTAGTTGTTTTTCAGGAAGTTAAAAAAAACACTTGAATTACTTATCCAGTCTCTCGAAATAAAGTTATTTTTCAAGCAATGCAACTAATGTCGGGCAATGTGTTGTTTTTTTAATCCAACATTGACAGCCACATCTTAAATCTTGTCAGTCAGCTCTTTTTTCTCTATTTGAATTGTGGCGATTCAAACAACCTGGGATAACAAGTGGTCTCAAAGTCACCGAGCTCACAGAGCTTCAACAACAGATGACAATTCCCTTAGTCCTTCCTTAGTCTTCCTGAAATTGTCGGATTATGAGTGAATAAAAGCATCTTATTAAAAACACGTTTGCATTTGTTTGGGAGCTATATTATGTATTTTTCATATGTAAGATATAATGATGTGTTCCCGCTTACACATCGCACGACTTTAAAAGCTAGAAAAACAGGTTTTGATTCACATTATCTGGCGAGCCTTGTTTTGTCAAAGGACAGCACAAAAAAACAGACAATACACAGGGGGGGGGGGGGGGGGCAAGCGAGAGAGAGAGTTTTTTACCCTCTGTCAAAAAAAAACAAATCACCCGGGCCAGAGACTCTGGGGGGATCATTGTGTGGTACAGAGCGGAGCTCAGTCAATCCAAACAAGTACAGTAGTAAAGAGAGAAAAGTCAACAACTGATTTAAGGACGATCTGTCAAAGTGCAATGAAATACAATATTGTTGTTGTTGTTGTTGTTGTTATTGTTGTTTTTATCCTGTAAAGCGTTTTGAGAAGCCACCTTTAAAGGCGATATATAAAAGCCATTGGGGCCCTCTCTTCTGATCGCCCTATCATCTCATATCACCGATCACCTAATCTGTGTAACCTCCTTGTTCACAGCTCCCTCGACCGCCATCAACAACCATCCACACCAGGCACTTTCCCTTGCAACAGAGCTCGCTGTATCACCTGCAAGTACACATCCACCACCACACTCATTCAAGGCCCCTCAGGACAATTCCGGATCACCCAGACAACATCTTGTACCTCCAGCAACCTTATTTACTGTATCTCTTGCAGTAAATGTCCAGCCATCTACATTGGAGAAACAGGAAGGAGACTCGGAGACCGCTTCAGAGAACACGTCAGGGCTGTGAAGATTAAAGATCACTCCAAGCCCATTGTTTCTCATTTCACCTCTGACGGCCACGACCACTCTAATCTCTCCCTCTGTGTTCTCAAAGATGGTTTTCCAAACTCATACATCAGAAAGACGGAAACCAAAATTATTCTGCAGCTAGGATCACACATTCTCCCTTCTCTTAACGACAGACTACTGTTCTTTTAAATTTTCTCCATTCATTGGAAGTTTCATTTCACACCTCTCTGCACCCATTCTGATTTCTGACTTCACACCTCTGGATTGGCCTCTCTTTCTGTCCCCTGCTCCCACCTCTCACTTCTCCCCCCTCCCAACCTTTGTTCTCCCGCTACTTTACCTTTGCCTATTGCCCTGTCTCTCTCACATCTGAAGAAGGCTCCACGGCCGAAACGTTGTGTTCTCTTTTTTCTTTTTTTCAGAATGGAATTAACCTATTACTTGTTCCTTTGCAGCCTACGCATGCTGACACAGCTACCCACCTGATATATAAAAGCGCTGATTCTTATGGAATGTGTTTTCTTTCTTCTTTTTTTCAGCATGGAATAAACCTATTACTTGACTCTTATGGATGCCCGGTTCCGCCGGGGATTCAAAAAAATTTTTTTTTTTTAATCGCGTATCTAGGGAAATAGCAGTATAACCTTGTTCATGCACAAACAGTGGCATGTTACATTATTAATTTGGGTGTCTCCTCTTGCCAGAAAGCTCTAAATTGCATTTTGAGTGCGGTTTTTGACTTTTTTTAAATCTACTGTATTGCTTTGAGATGCCACTTTTAAAGGTGATATGTAAAATAAAGTTTTTTATTATTGTTATAGAGAAACATGATCAGATTTTCCCTGGTTCAGAAAAAAGACGATTAAAATCTGTAATCTTTCCACTTGTATGTCATCGGAAAATACAAGAAGTTTCTGCTTTGTGTAAGGATGGTATCAAAAAGTAATCTAAGTGGTGAGAAAGCTATGCTCCTCAAAGTGCTTTACAGGATAAAAACAATAACAACAATAGTGTAAGGCTGGGCAAACGATTTTTTAATAGAAATACAAAATGAGATATAATGATGTGTTCCGGCTAAGACATTAACGAGTACAACCCCCCTCTCTGCGGGAGTGCTGGCTGTGACGAATTAAACCGGTTTCACAGGTATTTTCAAAGTAGAAGGGGGCAAGCTTTCCAGCGAAAGACACCTCCCCCCTCCAAAAGTACAGTACTTACTAGTTAAGAAAGCTAGGCTCCTCAATGAAATCGCTTTAACATGCTAATGCATTGGTGTAACAGTCCGGGCGTGGCAAGCTTCTAATGTCAACTCGACTACGGCGTAAGGAACCCTTCTTTCATTGGAAGACAATGAACATATTCTAGCCATAAATGAATTAATAGCTAACTTGGTTTACATAAAAGACATTTTTCCAAGAAAGTTTAGCCTTTGTCACTAATGAAACCACTAAATAAAGACATAAATATAGAAATCTTAAGATTTTTAAAATACATGACTTTGCTAAAATTTGTCTGATTGTGAATAAAAAAACACATATATTTAAACACGCGTTTGCGATTTAAATCAAAACGTGATTTAAATCAATATAAATGTTTATATTGTAACGTATAGGTGACTATTCATTGTTATTAAAATGACTTAAATTCGATCATGTTGTGATATTTAGAAATATAAAAGTCAATTAATTGTCCATAATGTTGCTATTCTATTTTTTCAAAGAAATGTCGCAGTACACGAATATAATCATATCGTTATTAATTTCTTTAGATACGCGATTACATATTGTATTAGCAGAAAAGCTTAAAATTACCACTTTTTTACACGCTATTTCACATGTTGGTTAAAGACTTCGATGCTTAAAATGTTTAGGGAGAAATGGAATACCGGTGTGCATTTTTTCTTTAAAGTACCGATTCCTGGAATTTGACTGGCTGACACCCTTCTGAAGTGGTTCCATAATATCTGGTATACGGAAAAGAAAGCGTTGATAAAAAAGCCTGGATTCTCATGTATCTGATACAAGTATCTTTTAATACAGTCTTTGCTGTGCTCTTGAGGATCCTTGTGATATTTTGAGCTCTGGTTGAATGATAAGTTTAAATAATTTTCGTAGTTAGAAATTATGAAACGCTCTGTTTAAAGCAAGGGAGTTTTTATGTCCGTTGCAGTAAAAGAAAATGCCTGACAAAGTAGGGCTTGGACAGATTCCAAGTGCTTGTACAAATGTGCTAAAGAAATTATACTTTGAGTTTAGAGCTTGTCCAAAGTCATTCATTATAAATACTATTAGTAATATCTTCGGTAAAGGCTTTGATGCATAAATATTTCTGATAAAGGTAGGTTGTGTACTTTTGTCCAACTGAGCAATCTTGCTTTCATAAAATATACCAGCTTTTTAATGACTGATGATTAACATGCTGTAATACACAGTTTAAATTTAAAAGCTCAAATGCTGTAAATGAGAGGTTAAGCTTTATTGGCTCCTACTGGCGGTTTTACAAGGTGATGCCGGATACTTTCCGGCATGATGTCAAATGACGCAATTAACCCCGTGATACTGCGTGGTACTGCAACACGCCCACCGGGGTATACCGCGAAATACCCCACCCATTTTGAATGGCTGCATCTGTATATGATGCTTGTAAACAATGGTAAGGAGATCAGATTGGGAGAGAAAAATGCTCTGTTGATCCAAAACAGAATAAACTTCTTTTCAATCCTTCACAGAACTGAGCTGTGACACCTTGCATCTCTTCAACTTTTGAACTAGGTTTTAATCTAACACGCTAAAACACAAAATGTCAGCCACATTGACTGATCATGCTGTACATGGCAAGCCTCTTCTTTTTCTGTCATTTATTACAAATATTAAATGAAATTAAGTGAAACAATGAAACAAACAATTAAACATGCATGTATACACATTCTTTAGGTAATTCGCATGGGAGGTCATTTTTTTTTCTACATTACCTTTCTCCTTTTATACTGTACATACTAAAGACATCCTTGAGAAGACCTTCATCTGTTTCACCGTCTCTGTTCATTCTTTATTTTCAAATATTTTCTTTCCAATTATTTAGTTTTATAACCACTTAATTTGGAAACACCAATAGTGTTTTTTAAGCCGTGTCAGCTAAAGCCCTATAACCATACACAGGGAGAATCAGGTTGATAGGGAGGACAGGTAGAGAATTAGGAATTAGGACAAATAGGTAGACTTCTCTAACTTCCCTAAGCTTTAGGAGTCATTTATCTTTTAACATAGGCAACAAGACACTGTACAGGAGGTTCAGCACGTAAGAAAGATAAGGAAGAATAGGCATGTGCCACTTAAACAGCACTGCAATGTTTTTAAATAAGCAGAATTTCATTGCAGATGTCACTTTGTTTGGTTTTTGTTTAAAAACGCGGGGGATCCAATAAATATGGAACCTACTGTATGTTATTAACAACAAATACAGTATTGCACATTTAAAAATGGTTTGTTTTCAATTCAATTCAGTTTATTTTTATATAGTGCCTTTCACAACAAGGTTACCCAAGGCACTTAACAAAGCTGTGTGACAGTGCATGACATTACAATACAGAAAGCGATAAAGCCAGAAGACAATGGAGGAGAGGAACCAAAAACTCCTCAGTAAGGAGAAAAAAAAACTCTATGGGTCCAAGGTCAACTGGCTGCCCAACCCCTCTGAGTATGCTAACATTAAACAATTCAGAAAAAAAGTACTACGTTTGAAGTATTAAGCCTTCCATCATATCCCTCTGTGTACCAGTACTCAGTGCAGATCTCTGTAGACCAGCAAATCCTCCTAAACGATAGCTGTATTTGCGATGTCCCTCTTGGATCCATGGCAGTGAAGTAATTGTATTAGAATAAAAGTCTGTATGAAATATAGCTCATTATCTGTGCCTTTTATTTGATATGATGGCTCTTTTGTTCACCTTTATCAAGGGTGCCAATAATTCCTGAGCCTATGGTATCTGTAACAACAGAGCATATTTAAGCAAGAGAAAGCATAAGATGCGTGTAAAGGTTAGTCAAAGTGTAATGGAACAACACTGTTTTGGTGACTGTACCATAATGAGGGACATTAATGCCAGCTTTAGAGATTAGATTATGCCACATTCTGAGATCTGACTTCTGCTTATCGTCACAGTACTCTCACGTATGTCACCAGAAACACTAAAACGAACATCAAACTAAAACGAAGAGTTTATTTTATCCATGTTGATGTATTTATTTTAAACTAGACAGAATGATACAAATGCATATACTGTATCACAGCAAATGGAAACAAAGAAAGCAGAATTTATAATACACAGAACTACAGAACTGCAATAAAGCAGATTCATTTAGGGGCCAATACACATCCTGTACTCCTTATGCAAGGAGTGAAGTAGGAAGAAACTGAAATAGAGAAAAATAGCAAATAAGCTCAGCATTCCACATTAATTTTGAGAGTTCTCAGGCTCAAACTAATCTGAAATTATCAGCTCAAAGAAATAAATATCCTAAGTCATATCACATTAAAAATGCTTAATAACGTGAGGCAAATCAAAATTATCCCCCATTTCATTCCAACACAGAAATAGTGCTTTTCAGCAGGTCTTTACATTTTCAAAAACCATCTTTGCATCTCTCTTTCCTCATGAACTAATTAAATAGCTTTTGCTCCATTCGGTTCTTCAATTGTTTAGGATGGAAAAGCAGGTGCCAAAATAGATAAATTGTAACATTTTTGGTTTAATCAAACTGCTCAGCAAAACTGTAAAAAAAAACACTTTGTTTTAGAAAGAATTAGACATCAGGGGAATATATCTTTAACTTTGCTTGCCTGCTCAGTAAAAAAAATATTTCCCTGCTTGAATACTATATGCTGTATGCTGTTGTTCTGTCTAGTAATGAGAAATTAAAGCTAGTCAGTAAAAAATGAGATATAGTACTGAGACTCTATGGTATGAGGATCGGTTTCCTCCAGATCTGGAAAATGTGGGCAAAATTGACAGTATTATTATTAAACTGCAGCCTGACAACAACTTTAAATTTTCGTGCAGTTATCATTTAAGTGAACCTCTGAATGACAGCAGCTCCGCAAAAACCTTTTGCTGAACAAATGTATTTGTGGATTGAAAAGATTTGTTGATACAATATATAGATAACAATATAACAAATTATTTCATTCTCAATCTACTATAATATTAATATTAAAGATGTACAGTATTTATGTATAATTTTCTGAAAATATTACATATGTCAAGAAAAACTTCATATTCTTAAAAGTAATATATCAATGTAGTCTCATGTGCTGTTTTTTATAAAAACTATTCATTATTAAGTCTTCACACTTGAATATCCCTAGGAAATGTTGAGTAGAATATATGGAAGATAATTGTAAAAGCATTTCTTTAAACATCAGTTTTTTAATACTATAAATTATGGGTGTATGAGATCTACCATCAGAAAATCAAAGAAGAAACATTTTCATCACAAACAAAATCAGATAGCATCTTTCGGCCTTTCAATTTCATTTAAAGACATCATTAAAAACCACATTTACAGTCTTCCAGTGGCTATTTTATACCATTATGTGTGAAATTACTTTGTGTTTGTATCCTTGCACATCACTCACCTTGAGCGTGACACAGGCAAGATAAGAATGCTTGTTGATACATCAATAACAAGCTTGTGGAACAAAATACAGCTTCTCTATTCAGAATTATGAATAAAAATAAATGACTTCCAAGTCAAATCCATCACTTACAGCTATTTCAGACTCAAATACCCTTGCAACTCATCATCTCTTTTCTCAGAAACTGCCTGAAAAGTCCCAGAGGCTCAAAAGTCAAAGTAAATCACATTCTTGTTACTGACACATTCTGTTTTTTAAGTGTCTACTTTTCAATACTGTAGTCTCATCCTTTACTCCCTCTGGAATTCTGCACTACTGAGCAAATCAGACTTTGAGGAGATGTGTTTTGCAAAGCTCTATATTTTTATCCTAATTCAGAAATTCCCAAACAACTACTGCCTCTTCTCACATTCTTGAGTTATCCAAATGCACCATGTTGTCACCTCACTTTGTCATTTACACAAAGAAAACTTTTTTTTTTGCCCGTAGAAGGCAAAGTGCTCTCGTTATGTACCATTTACTTCAATGTCTTTATTAATCTGCAGACAAGTGTAACAGGGCAGCTGGATCTAGAGATTCAGGTATGGATTAAGTTATGTCCCTGTGTGTGTCCGTGTTTTTGTTTTTTTTTGCTTCCTGTATTCAGGCACCCCCCCACTGGTCCATCACTACACCATCACTGCAGTTGTGACATTATCATCAATCAACTCCCAGCCAATCAGCAACCAGACCAAATACTGAAGAAGTTTCGACTCCATTAGCTCCGGCTCAACTTAGAATGTTCAGTGCTCGACCTTTTGCTTGTTTTGCTAGCTTCGGCTTTGTGTTTGCTTATTTAGTTTTGTTTGTTATTTGTGCTTGTATTACCTTGCTTGTTACTCCTTATTTGTTCTTGTTATACCCTGTTCCTGGCTTGTGTATTGTGTATTCGCGTGTTACCTGTTTTTCACCATTGTGCAACTTGCTCACTCATGTTTGTGTTTAACTGTGAACTTCTTGTACACTTGGGGAAAAGTTAATAGGCAAGATCCTGGGATATATATATAAATTTCACTCGTAGTGTTGTTTTCTGTCTAGACACACTAGGTTAGGGGCATGTGTCACTCACATATTTTGTTTTGGTTAGTTCAGGATAGGGACGTTAGGACGCATGAAGATGCCAAAGACCTTTTGATTTTTGTTTGCTTGGGTTAGTTAGGTTAGACCTCACTGTATTAGCTAGATCCATTTGGTTATTTTCTTTCCTTTGGCACTGCTCAAGTTCCTTTTCCCAGTGTGATATTACAGTATGTCCTGTATACGTACCAGCCACTTATTCACCTTTTAAAAATAAATCACTTTTACACAAACTTTTGTTGTCACACTTCCTAAGTCCCTCACCAGAAACCACCTGCATCCAAACCCATCCTAAATGTTACACCCCTTTACCCCTAGACACCTGGGGTCATAACAGGTGTAATTTAATTTAACTTAATTTGGTCCATGTTAAATGCCTTTTTTCCCTAAATCTGTTACTTAATCATGAGTAGCAGTGGAACCATTCTCTACTCAGTCTTTTCCATTTGCCAGTTTCTTTCCTCCCATCTTTGCTTTACTGGTGAGCCGACACGGAACTAACCAAGGCTGCTATTCCATAAGAGTCTTCCGTGCTTACATTAATCTTTAAACATATATGTCTAGTGGTCCTTTACTAAGGGTCCCTTTGAGTCCCTTACTCTCTTACTGTTAACCCTGGAGCTTTACGCCACAAAACAGCAATACTCATTATTACCACAACAAAAGCATGATCAGACACTTCTGGAGTAAGATCTTCATGTATAGTCTCAATGTGAGACCATATCTCACTGAACTCTGACATAAGGGATCTTACACACAACATGAGATCTCATCATGATATCTGCCCTCTCTCAGTTCCCATGACAGTGAGGGTCAACCCGGAGTGGACATAACACGGACTTGCCATGGGCCAACACTCAGAGTGTCAGTGGAAGACTCTGTTCCTCACTATCCCCCGACATCAAGGGTCCAACTGAAACCTAAGTCAATCGTGCCAGTCTCACCGTAAGACTCTGCTTTCTCACAGTCCCCCTGACACTGAGGGTACAACGGCAACCTGCGAATGCCTCACTGCAAGACACACTACCACACCTGACAGCGAGGGATTTGCTCCCCTGAGACTCCTAGAAGCAAACAGTGTGTATAGAAAGTCACCACCTCCTTTCAAAATGTTCACCTTTTGTTGCCCTAAAGCCCAAAAAGAAGACAAATAAAATCAGACTCTTAAGTTTTATTTACAAATTGTACCTTGCAAAATCCAAGTGGAAAAAGAAAGCACAATTTCTGAAAAAAAAGTAGAGTAAGTGGGTTGGATAAGAGAACACCCTTAAGTTAATACTTGGTGGAAGCACCTTTGCTTGAATGACAGCCTTGTGTCTTTTTGGATACATCTGTACCAACTTTGCACACCTAGAGGGAGGACTATTTGCCCATGCCTCCTTACAGAATTGTTCAAGCTCAGTCAAACTATGTGGTGACCGTTGATGGACTGCCCTCTTCAAGTCATTCCAAAGATGTTCAATGGGATTTAGGTCGGGACTCTGACTAGGCCACTCAAGGACATTCACCCTCTTGTCCTTCAGCCACTGTACACTTTGGCGGTGTGCTTTGGGTCACTGTCATGTTGAAAGGTGAACCATCTTCCCATTTCCAACTTCCTGGCTTAGGGCTGCAGGTTTTTCTTCAAGAACTTGCCTGTATTTTGCACCATCCATCTTCCATTCTATCCTGACAAGTGCCCCAGTCCCAGCTGAAGAGAAACACCCCCACAACAGGATGCTGCCACCACCGTGCTTTATTGTAGGAATGATCTTCATTGGATGGTAAGATGTATTGGGTTTTTGCCAGATGTACCATTTTGCATTCAAGCCAAAAGGTTCCATTTTGGTCTCATCTGACCACAGCACCATTAATGTGTTTTAGCAAAACATAAATGAGATTTGATGTGGCTTTTTTTAAGGACTGGCTTTTTTCTTGCCACCCTCCAATACAGACCAGATTTGTGGAGCGCTTGTGATATTGTTGTCACATGTACACAATGACCAGTCTTTGCCATAAAGGCCTGTAGTTCCTTTAAAGTTGCCATCGGCCTCTTGGTAGCCTCTCTGATCAGTCTCCTTCTTTTTCGGTCATCCAGTCTGGAGGGACGGTCTGATCTAGGTAAAGTCTGGGTGGTGCCATACGCCTTCCACTTCTTAATGGTGGTCCTGACTGTGCTCCATGGGATACTTAAAGCCTTTGAAATCTTTTTATACCTATCTCCTGACTTGTGCCTTTCCACAACTTTATCTCTAAGTTCTTTTGAAAGCACCTTTCTGCCCATAGTAGATTATTTGCTTTGAAATGAACTTCAAAGCAGTGGAATCCTCTAGAAAGAGATGCTTTTAATATTAATTAATTTTCAGAATGTTTTAGAATTTTCACTTGGCTAATGTGGGTTACTGTGTGTAAATAAAAATGGAACAGGCCTAATTTAATTAGTTTTTATTTTCAGAGTGTCATACAACAAAAGGTACAGATTTTGAAAGGGGGGGGTGACTTTCTATACCCACTGTATTTCGCTATACCCTTATATAGGAAAACCTGGCTTAATACAAGTGATGCCAATCCCTGATAAACCCGTGCATAACCATTTTTCTTAGTATCTGGTGTGTCTCACCACCTCGCTCTGGTGGCTTGCCCCATACCATACTCAAGATCTAACAATGGTCTATTATCTACAAATGCAGGTAATCTTACAGCGAAAAACACCGAAAGATTACCTGAGAAAGAAATTATTTCGTGAAGATTCATAATTTATAACCACCAAATTCACAAAGATTTCAGAATTGTATAAATTGTTGTAAATGGAAAAATTCTTATGTAGAGAAAGAGGAATCTAGATTTGTCATAGCTCATAATTCTGGTTAATTGTCTCAGTTTCCTTATCTTTGTCAGATACACCACTTAAACCATATTAACTGACATAATACACTTTTCTGCTACTAATTGCATCAAGCCTAAGCTTAATTTTACAACAAAATAAATAACACATCATACTGTAGGTATACAACATTGGAAGGGTGCCACTTCAGCCATTTGAAACAAAAGACATTAAAAATCAGTCAATGTGGTTAATTTTTTGCCTCAACTTACAAAATGAAAAACAAATTGAACGATTCCTGTGAGAGAGAAAAGCAGAAAAGAAGACCAATATCACGTCTGAAATATTCCACTTGAACAGCTACGTGTAAGGCTTTGAATTTTGGCCTTTAACTTTGCATGACAATAATCCTCATGATCCTAATGGAATAAATCAACTTACTGTTTTTAGCAAAGCAGTTTCAATTGTTGTTTAAGGGGAGATAATTCCTTATGTTTATATAGAGCTTTTCATCCCAAAGTTTCCCAATGCTTTTTACGCACAGTATAATAATACAGAAAAGAGCCCACTTCATCCTCTGAAGTGCCACCTCACAGGTATTATTCGTGAGCAGCCGTACTAAGCCCCACTCCCTAATTTGAATTTAGGAAAGTCAGAATGTACAAGCACAGACAGTCACTCTTTGAAAAAGCGCCACATAATCTTTAATGACAAAACACTTAACACACGGGTTTCATGTCTGATCTGATGGATGGCACAGTCATCTCAGTCACCATTCTAGGACCCTGGTTCTGAAATTCTGCTTTCCCTCAGAGGAACAATACATTGAATATCCATTTAAGCAAGATGAAGTCAATCATTTACAGGTGGAAGGTGATCTACAACCTACCCACTGCCTGGATTAAGCTGACCCTCCAAACTGAGCAGCCAGGCAAGGAGAAATCTGGTTAGAAATGCCAACATGAGATCAATGATGACTTTGAAAGATCTACAGAGTACAAAGGTTGAGATGAATCTGAGTCAACTATATCCTGTTCACTCCACAATAATAGCTTGTATAGCAGACTGGAAAACCAATAAAAAGTGGAAAATTCTGGTTTAAATCAAAACATTATATCTGGTGAAAACCTAATTAGCCTGTCAACATTATCCCTTTGCTTAAGCATGGTGGTGGCAGTACTATAGTTTGAGCTGTTTTTCCATCAGTAGGGGCTAGGAAATATGGCAAATTGAGTGGTAAATGGATGAAGCAAAGTAGAATCAAATCTTAGGAGAACACCTGCTTTAGTTTCCAACAGACTTAAAATTTACCTTTCAGCAGGACATGACCTAAGACAGCAATTTACACAGGAGTGTCTTAAAAGAAGATAGGGGGTTAATTTGCATTTATTTCTTAGCCTTTTGTGGCTGACACCTAACTTCTATCAACTATAAATTGTTCAATTTGAGCATTTAACTTTTGATTATACATATACTATTAAAAATGTATATATACCATTTATAATTCAACAACACTAGACATCAATGAAAAAGGTGAATACTTTTGAAAGGCACTGTAGATATGCAATAGGATTGCAAAGCTGGCAGCATTATCATTGCCACTGATTAGCAAGGGATGAAGCTGCTATTTTAGACTAGGCATTGCAAACAAACCTACGGTTGCAAAAAAAAATTGTGAACCCTTTTAGAATTATCTGGATTTCTGCATTAATTACTTATAAAAATTTGGTCTGATCTTCAGTTAAGTCATAATAATAGACAAACACAATCTGCTTAAACTAATAACACAAACAATTGTACTTTTTGTCGATATTGAACACATCTTTTAAACATTCACAGCCTAGGCTGGAAAAAGTATGTAAACCCTTGTACTTAGTAACTGGTAGAACCTCCTTTATCAGCAATAACCTCCACCAAACATTTCTTGTAGCTGCTGATGAGACTTGTACATCTGTTAGGAGGAATTTTAGACCATTCCTCCTTACAAAACTGTTTCAGTTAATTGATATTTCTGGGATTCCTTGCGTTAACAGCTCTCTTCAGGTCATGCCACAGCATCTCAATTGGGTTGAGGACTGGACTCTGACTTGGCCATTCCAGAACATGAATTTTCATCTGTTTAAGCCATTCTGTTGTTGATTTACTCCTGTGTTTTGGGTCATTATCTTGTTGCATCACCTGACTTCTATTAAGCTTCAGGTGACGTACAGCTACCCTGACATTCTGTTCCCTTTATCATAGCAAGCTGCCCAGGCCCCAAACCATGATGCTCCCTCCACCATGCTTCATGGTTGGGATTAAGTTTTGGTGTTAATATGCAGTGCTTTTTTCCTCCAAACAATGTTGCGCAATTCTGCCAAAGAGTTCAACTTTTGTCTCATCCGTCCACAGAACATTGTCTCGGAAGCATTGTGGAACATCCAGGCGGTCTTTTGCAAACTTGAGACATGCAGCAATGTTTTTTTGGATGGCAGTGTCCATAGTGTCCTTCCATTAACACCATTCTTGTTCAGTGTTTTTTCTTATAGTGGACACATGAACAGAGACTTTGGTGAGTTCAAGAGATTTCTGCAGGTCCTTTGCTGTTACCCTATGTTTTTTTTCACCTCCTTCAGCATTGCACGCTGTGCTCTTGCCGTGATCTTTGCAGGACGCCCACTCCTAGCAAGAGTAGCAACAGTACTGAATTGCCTCCATTTGTAGACTATTTGTCTTACTGTGCATTGATTAACACCCAGGCCTTTAGAAATGCTTTTGTAGCCTTTTCCAGCTTTATGCATCTCTACAATTCTTCTAAGGTCCTCTGATATTTCTTTTGATCGGGAGCATGGCTCACATGAACAGCTCTATCTTGAGAAGAGAAGACTCTGTCAGTAACCAGCCTTTAGTGCCTTTTTCTACAGGGAGGGCACCTCCAACCCACACCTCCAATCTCAACTCATTGATTGGAACACCTGACTCCAATTAGCTTTTGGAGATGTCATTAGCCTAGAGGTTCACATACTTTTTCCAACCAAGACTGTGAATAATTAAACGATGTGTTTAGTACTGACAAGAAGTACAATTGTTCATGTGTTATTAGTTTAAGCAGATTGTGTTTCTCTATTATTGCGACTTAGTTGAAGATCAGACCACATTTGGATGAATAATTAATGCAGAAATCCAGGTAATTCCAAAGGGTTCACAAAGCTTTTCTTGGAATTGTACTTAAACAGATTTGTGCGGTCTTGTAGAATTCTGCAAAATGCAGGTGGAAAAACTGCAAATTAAAACTGCAAATATTAAATGCACAGATTGCTCACCACAGATATGGAGAACTCAATGGTCCAAAAACTAAGAAAAACAAGCAGGTACAATGAACAGTCTTTAAAGGGAATACCTGCTCCCAAAGCACAGCAGTGAAAAGCAGACTATCTACATCACATGCCCTGAGCATCTACCAGACATTGTAGCTACAGGGAGAAGAGATGCTATTTCTCATAGTTAAATCATTAAAAATAGATGGCAAAGGGTGAAGAAAAGTATGATACCAGGATAACGATATTTTTGCTATGGCTGTCTGAGAGAAGCATTTGTTATTGGAATTCTTGTTTGTTTTACAAAGTCTAGATACAGGATTTTTTGAAGATATCTAAAAGGACAACATTATCGGATAAATAATGGCCACTAACATGTTAGCTGCATAAAGTATTTTTTTTTCTTTTCTGACACTTGTGAAAACACATTATTGTAATAATAACATCTAAATGGGTACTTTTTGTGCAGCTCAGCCTTTAATTCATTTAACAGTCCTAAAATTACAACACTCAGTAGGTTTGACTGCTCTGCCTTCAAGTTGCCAAATGGTTTTGAAAAGACCATTTAAAAACACTTAACTAATGAAGCTACTACATATCTGAGCATTTCTAATGACAACAGTCATTACTGACAAGCTGATAATGCTAAAAACAATTATCATGGAATTCTATAAAAATGTCAAGTAAAAAAAAAACTTCAGAATACAATTATCCTGTTTATATTTCTATTTTATTTTTTGTATGCCTGAATCTAATAGCTTACTATATAAACACTGTAATCAATAATTCTGGTATAGAGGTATTGTGAACCGTAGAATAATCGGGGCTCCTTATTTCTTATTGTTAGGTATGCTTTAGTTACAGCATGTCTTATAGTACCGATGCACAGATTATTTGGGAAGTCTCTGTCAGTTTCTAATTCAGGAAACAAAACAAAGAGTTAAGGGAAGGCAAGTATAGTTCCATATACATGTTGTGGAAAATCCCTAACTACACGGATGACCAACAAGAATCACCTAATATTAAGTGTTGCTATAGGTGTGATCCAAATTTCAGTCTGACTCGTGACTTTATTATTGAGTTGGATTCTAATACAGCGAGACAAAGTAAAAGAATGATTAGAGAACACAACTGAAAATCTCACTCTACTGACTTATTTCACTCTAAGAGTTAGCTATCCTGTTTCGCTTGGAAAAACACATAAGATGTCATAAGACTCAATATTTGTTGTTACCACCAAAAACAATCTACCAGCATCCATGTTAGATACTGCTTACTTTTTTGTATAATTTAGGATAATATGTTTATCCTATTCCCACAGCTGTGTATGTTTCCCCTGATAATGAACCCCATGTGTGCACTGGATTAAAATGTGATATTTATAACTGACAAAGAAACAAGTCAGTCAGTTTCACTGGTGGATTTCACAAATTATACAATTAATATTATGCCATTAGTTTGAAAATCAAAGAAAAATAGCTCAGCACAATGAGGATTACTGAAACATTTTCCTAGCTTGCACTTCAACATTACAAAAGAAACCATATACTGTAGGCAGGGTTGCAACACATTTTTATTCAAATGCACATTGTATATTTACAATTTGTCTAGAAAGGTTGGGAATAACTGGGGTAGAGAATTTTCTGATTCCACAAATCAATCACTCAAGCTTAACGTGAATCACAAGCAATTATCAGTTAGCAGCCGGCTGAGGTTGCTTAGCAATTTTAGGTTAATGTTTTTACATTAATCTAATCAAATAACAAACAAGACAACAATCCACATCAATTGATACTGTAATGCCATAATCACACACTACTATGCCATATTGTGATAGAAACTCATGAAAATACAATCCTAGGATACCTACAGAGAGGCACTTAAATTTTGGATGTGAACTTTTTGTGTGCATCGAGAAACTGTTACAAAGTAATAACTAGAAATTAACTTAGAAAACTTGCGACTTTCAAAAATGTGGGCACTGTCCTGATTTGCATACAATACTCCAGCCAGAATTTAATGCACTTCTATCAACATACAGTAGATTTAAGCAGAGATGTAGCTGGTGTTTGAAGCTGCCATTGAATCAATAAGTAATTAGTGGGTTGATGTTGATGTTGGGTAACATGCATTGTTATGTATTTAACCTGACTGCAAAACTGTGTGATACCCACAGACCAGGAATATATCCCATGAATCAAGAGGACTGGTTGTAGTCTTATCAGTCTTTCAAGCAAAGCTTACAGGTGATGCCAATGACTTATCCCAAAACCCGTAAAATGTGAATTTCATAGCTGTTGTTTGTCAGATGATATATGTATACACCCGTCCCATAATTTGTAAGAAAAAATTTAATCTTCAAACACTGTTCATAATATTGCATAACAAAAATTAAAATTCACATTACTTTATACAGTATGTAGAAGTACATAACTCACTTTGATATCTACCCTGCATTACTCATCACTACCTTAAGTGTACTGGCTTATCAAAATAAGGACACTATTGCATGTTTCTGCTAATTTGAGTGCAGTATATAACAGGACACACTATGTAAAAATCATGATCTGTTGAACAAAGCAGTTAAACTGAAGAAAATGCAAATGCCCTTTTCAATCCTTTCTATCATTTCAAATTTTACACCCAGTGAAAATGCTTTCCTTACTTTCTTTGTTTTTGTAACACTTGAAGCCCTGATATCACATCTTTCTGAGATTATGTTAAAACTGAGGAAATATTGAGGAATTACAGCCACTAGATAAGCGCGATAACCAGTGAAGTACCTACACTGTAACAAAAACAAACTTAATAAAGCAAAAAAAGTTGTTAAAATATATGCTATATGAATATAGTTGCTTATTCAATAACTGGTGAAAATAAATTAGATGTCCCAATAATATTCTTAATCTTGCCTGTCACAACAAGTGAGTTTGACACCCCTGCCCTAACCTGTATGTTTTCACTTACTGAACACCTATGACTAGTTTAAAGTTGTGGCTCTTTAATGCAAACCTGTAGTTAGGTCTGATATTTCTTTGTTCCTTCACTGTAAAACACTTGAATAAAAAGAGCACATATATCATGAATGAATATTGAAAGTGCATGTTTTCAACAGAGGGAGATTTTCTAGTGTTTAGATATGGGCTGCTAAAATATAATTAGTGAATTAATGTATTTGCACTGTTTAAAAATTGGAATAAAACATAAAAATATTTTTTACATCATGTCAAGAAACTATGAAATACGAAAGCCAGTATGAAATATTTTTCACAGGTGTCACCAAAGTCCCCCCACCTACCCCGCAATGAGTTTGTTTTCAGTGTAGAAAATTAAACAGTAATTTACATTACATAACACACTAGCAGTTTTGCCAGTCTTCTACAAGTGCAAGGCACAAGATACAGGTACCATTATTATGACATCTGTGCTTTGCCTTCGCTACAAAAGTGTTCAAACAGCAAAGGTGAGATCTAGTAACATCTCAATTATTAAATATTATGAAGTACTACCAAAGACAAGACAAAAAAATATCACTGTGTTTTTTGCTGTTACTTTATGTGCAAAGCAGTATGATATAGAACTTGTTTATTTGTAAACCAGTTTATCACAATTTATTTTTGGCTGTAAAAAGTCTGATTTCACATAAACATTTTATAAAAATACACTTTTGATAAATAGTTCAAAGGCACCATGCTAGCAAAAGAAAGTAAGCACATACCTCAAACTAAAGGAAGGAATATAAATTCTGACATTAGACTGTGTTTGAAGATTCTTAAGATGTCAGTAACAATTCTTTAACTACAAATGGCTTGAATTCAGCAAAGTAAGGCAGCTAAACTTCTGAGTAGTGACCTATTAAAAATTGAAAGCTATGAATACTCAAATTTATACAAATAATCATATTTGGGATGATGGTGGATGTTATATTATGCAAAAATTAATCTTCAAGGAAACATGCAAACTCTTACACATTAGCTCTACCCTCTTAGCAGGCAGGAATGAAACAGGAAATATTAAAAAATATTTATAAAATATTTTAAAATAACCCACACAAAAGTGCCAGGAATTTGCTGAAATAAGAAAAAAATATTAAAAATGCAGAAAACCAGAAATCCATCTCATCACTCAAGTGAGGCAGAACACATTAAATATCAACACCAAAGGCAATATTTCCTCACAAAAATGGAGTGGAAAATTACTTAAGATCAGATGAAGGCTGCTATTAATTCCTTGTGAGAAATTTCACAGAATAGACTTTCAAGGACTAGCTTGCTGACTCAAACACAGCGCACTAGGGAAGTGACAGCACATGCAATGCTCAACACCTCTGTTCACAAAAAGGAGGTTTTCAATATCGGCTCATAATTGGAAGGTTCATAGATCCTTGAACACTTTTGATTAGCCTGTGATTAGAAAAGGGACATTGCTGATGTATCCTTGAACAAAGTAGTTTGCTCAGATTGCTTTAAATAAATGTGTCAGCCAAGTAAATTAACAACGTTCTTTCCACACCCTCCCTAAGTAGCTCAGCCAATGGAAAGGAGACAGAAATTATGCAGGAGAGAGGCCTCTCAGAAGAAGTAACATTACATTTAACATCTCTGCATGAAACAAATCACAATGCTCAATCTATGACTACAGTGGAGTTCAAATCCTAGAATTATCAACTGCAAGTTAATGTTTTGCAAACAAATGTTTCTTCCAATTCATTTTTTTTGTATGTGTTAATGTTACACAGCATTCCCTATTTGAATAAAATAAATATCCAAGCCCTGTGGAAACTTGCTTGTGAACAGATGTGAACACTGTTAAGAAATTCTTCAGAGAAACCACAAGCATTCAAAGAGTACAATATATTTTTTCTACAGAAGGTTTTTTAATCAATGTCTACACTTTGTCCACAGCTTAAGATTAATTCATCTAAATCCACTGTCTATAAGTAGGTTCTAGTAAAATAACAACAGAGGAAGCTTATTTCATTTACCAACAGGTCAGAATAAAGTAAATCACAGAGATGAACTAGTAGATATGATAAGCTGCTGGAAGGGCTAGCTGTAAAATGCTCCCATGAGGCCTACTTAAATAATACACTTGGAGTTGATCACCATATTAATAAACTATACTGTACAAAGAAACCAGAAAGAGTACAGACTGTACAAATTCAAGCTCATGAGTACATAATAACGACAGGTTAAGTAAGATGTAACAGACAGGTGAGTGTATCACCTGTGTATAGGTTGAGTATGAATCAGTATTCTGCCCATTTTATTGCTCTTATAATATGGATCACATTTTCTGCTAATAAAAATGTATGCACATTTGTCAATTAAACAGGAAATATAAAAAGTAATACATAATTATTTTCCAACAGATTACTAGGACAAATATCAATATAAAACTAAACAGCTTTTGAACATCTTAATCACTAGTTTGAATTGTCTAAGCAATGTAGAGTTAAAAAAAATCAAATTACTGCTTCCCACAATAACTACATCAACATCATAGAAGACGCACAATATTGTCAGGTCAGAGAGTATTTTAACAGAAAATGCCTACTCCCTGCTCTTTCAAAAATATAATCTCATCAAATATTTAAAGAAAAAAAGTTTTCTCATAAAATTTTTTTTTTTCTTGGATCATTTTTCTTGCACGATCCAAGGAACTGCCATACACATAATAATTGGGCAGTTTGTTCCAAAAAAAGGTTCAATTTCTAGAATCCTAAGCAGCTGGAGCATCACCCAAGACTTGAATTGACTACATGGATATACTGTAACATACCAGTGGCTTAGAATCCTCAGTAGCCAGGCATAATGCTATTTCCCAACCTAAGATCAAAACTATCTTACACCTCATTTTCATTGTCCTGCACATATCTCGTAAGAAGACACAGCTCACTTTATCACATCTTTCTAGGGATTCTGTGCAATACAGGTATGGTATTTTAAAAGTACAGACCAGCAGATAGGCATATCTGACAACATGTGTTTATTTGCTTTCAATGCTACACTTTTCATTACCTAAAACATTACCTAAAATTTCTTTCATCTTAACTGTGACAAGACTGAAGTCATGCTTATTGTCCCCCCCCATCAACCCTGTCTGTGGATGGTACTGTACTTGAGTTACAGTCTAAATTGACAAACCTTGGGGTAAATATTTAATTCAGGCTTAACATTCGACCCACATGTGCAGCATACTGTTAAAACATATTTTTTCCACTTCAAAAAACATCACTAGACTACATCCTATATTATCACTTACTGCAGTTGAAAAGCTGATCAACACATTTTTCTTCTCCCGAATAGACTACTGTAATGCTCTACTCGCTGGGGTATCTAAATCCACATTGAACAAACTCCAGTATGTCCAAAATTCAGCAGCCAGAATCGTGACCAAGTCTAGTGCAAGTGATCACATTATTCCTATCCTGGAGTCCTTGCACTGGCTTCCTGTCAAGTTTCATGTCAACTTCAAAATCCTCATGCTCACCTATAAGGCTCTGCATGGCTTGGCACCTGTCTGATCTATTATCGCCCAACTCCCCATTTCGCAGCCTTCGCTCCTCTAATTATGGTCTCCTAACTGTCCCCCAAGCCCGTCTACACTCCATGGGTGACAGGGCCTTCTCCTGTTATGCCCCTTAGCTCTGGAACTCTCTCCTTCAAATCCAGACTCAAAACCTTCTTCTTTATAAGAGCCTTTACTTAACTGGTTCCATTCTTCACCCCGCTGCTTCTACTGTATTTAGTTCCACCGTCTACTGTCTCCTCTGCGTATTCTCATCGTGTTTATCTTGTGTATTTTTTGTCTATTTTTAATTGTTGTTGTTGCCGTTGTCATTCTGTTAAGCACTTTGAGAAGCCACCTTTAAAGGTGCTATATAAAATAAAGTTTATTATTATTATAAAACAACATTGTTTAATCATTTCACAGAATTATATGCAAGTGCAAGAAATGCAAGTGATCTCCTATATCCTCTATACACAGTATTTAAGCTTGTTGTCACATCAGTGAAACTATTTCATAGTAAACACATTAACAGTGTAATGCTGACAACAGCACATTAAACAGAAACTGCACAATGGGTGAATAATATGTATTTTTACCAGCAAAATCAAAACATAACACCAAGGACTGCATCTCACAAAAAAAACACAAATGTACTTTTTTTCATAGGAATGCTCATCTCACGTTTCAGATAATAGAAGCACCAAAGTAAATCGATAATTTATCAGTTCTCCAGAAAAATGCAACCGCAATGGCAAAAATTAACTGAAATCCATAAAGAATGTTTTCCCGAAACATAACAATAACAATTGTAGTGAAATGTCTATTAAAGCTCCCCTCTACATTAAAATTGACTGGCTATAGAAAATATAAAATATAATAGAATAAAACAGCTGTCATTCAGCAAATTCTGACAATTCAAGATTTAAACCTATATGTAAACCTAGATGTTAGCCTATAAAATACTGTAAATTCTGTAACTAAAAGAATAGTGCAAAAATGTACACATTTTTTGAAACTGTAAACATTATAAGAAGCCTCACTAGGACCAGCAGTAGTGAAATACAACAGTAAAAATAGAATTTTTTTTTCTTTTATTATTTATTTTAAATTTTATGGAAGGCTGAGAGAGCCATTCCAGGTCCCACCTTCATATAATTCATGCAGATTGTTTTTATATTTATTCAATAACTTTCAATTTTTTAACCAAGGTAGATATTTTAGAGAAGATATTTCTTTCTAGTGTGTGCACTGAGTAAGACTATAAAAAACCTAAAGTGTCAGACAGCATGTTCAACGGGGGTTCTCTTTAATTCAAGACCCTAACCAGGCTTGTACTGTATATATTTTCCAAAATAATGCAATATATTAAAGGGTACACATCCATTCCATGAGGACACTGACCTTGACTTCCTTTTGGGGGAGGGGGTGTATAAGATTTTAAGAATATATACATAGAATTTTACCTTGACAACAGGATTCAGTAGCACAACTCCTGACTTCTTGGTAATAACTTGCTTTGTCGTATAGTGGTGTTCTATTAACTGGGGGATCGTTGCAAAACCAGTTCCTTCAAATCGATACTGATTCTGAGGAAATTAAAACAATAAACACATAAAATAATAACAGTGAAACATGCAGTAAACTTAAAATTGTCAGTAAATCGAGCAGTCATACAAATTTAAAGAAGATTAAACAATACTCTCTTTAGCTGTCATACAGATATGTGACATTTTATACACATAAAACAAAATATGACACCTCTTTTGTAAAGTATTGTGGAAACAATCAAAAGTATTGATTAAACAAGCTCTAAATTGCTTATATTTGCAGCTTTTAATTTAAGAATTCATGTATTATTCTATTCTTTGGCATGGAAGCCTGCCTTCAAGATATTAATGAAGTAGATGGGTAGCTTCAACTCTGAAGGCTTTCATTTGCAGAGCTTGATTCGGTGCACTAATTAATAATAATAATTAATAATTGCTTACACTTATATAGCGCTTTTCTGGACACTCCACTCAAAGCACTTTACAGGTAATGGGGACTCCCCTCCACCACCACCAATGTGCAGCATCCACCTGGATGATGCGACGGCAGCCATAGTGCGCCAGAACGCTCACCACACATTAGCTATCAGTGGGGAGGAGAGCAGAGTAATGTAGCCAATTCATAGAGGGGGATTATTAGGAGGCCATGATTAGTAAGGGCCAATTGGAAATTTGGCCAGGACACCGGGGTTACACCCCTACTCTTTTCGAGAAGCGCCCTGGGATTTTTAATGACCACAGAGAGTCAGGACCTCGGTTTTACGTCTCATCCGAAGGACGGCGGCTGTTTACAGTATAGTGTCCCCGTCACTATACTGGGGCATTAGGACCCACATGGACCGCAGGGTGAGCGCCCCCCGCTGGCCCCACTAACACCTCTTCCAGCAGCAACCTTAGTTTTTCCCAGGAGGTCTCCCATCCAGGTACTGACCAGGCTCACACCTGCTTAGCTTCAGTGGGTTGCCAGTTGTGAGTTGCAGGGTGATATGGCTGCTGGCATCTAACTTTCACTAGAATTGTAGGTTGTCTGAATGCCCAGTAGATTGTGCTTGTCAGAACGCTTGATCTGGTGCTGACTCTGGCCTGTGATACAGCCTCTTGACTGACATCAATTCTTTACTCCTCTGCCATTTTATTTAAAAAAATAAGTTTGAAAAAGAGAAAATCATTTAGCCCATCTAACTTGTTTAATTTTGCCATCATTTGCACAAATATACAAAGTTCAGAGTGACTTTCTATAGAAGGTTGCCTCTGCTTTGACTTTCAGACTTCTTACAGGTTTTTGAAAAATATTCATCTAACTTTCTTTCGAATGACATTATTCTCTTACAATAAATCTCGCTTTTTTAATTTAAACCTAACTGTTAAAACCAGCATATAACTGCACAACATTATTTCATTACAGTATATTGGCATCTAAAAACACATTATTACTACAGTGACAAATACAGTTAAATTGTTGCTCCGTGCACAAAATATAATAGTCATTCTGTGAAAGGATATACAAAATATCTAGCCAACATTTTGTTAAATACAATTTAAGTAATTTCTACATCTAGAAATTACTTGATAGCAGGCAGCTGCACAGTTTTTCATGCATTTCTTGTAACAGGAGCAACCCATACAATTTCTGAAAGATTTGTGCTAGCAGATGAGGAATTCTTAAAAAGTGCACCCTCGATAATCTGTCCATGTACAACTAACACATACTCACACTGCATTTTAATGAAGTTTAATCCAAGGATCATTTGCAATGGGAGAAAATGAATAGACGTAGTTTCTTTTTTGTTGTTGTTGTAATACTTACATCTGCGAACTGAATTATAAAGTGCCTTCGTTGTCCATCAGAAAAAACAGACAGCACATATTCCCCTGGTTTGCCATGGCTCTCCCGGACTAGAAAGTCACCTTGCTGTTTCAATAGTTCCTGAGCTTCTATTCTTGGGATGGCGCCGTGATACCATTCTTGATCTCCTAATGGCTTCTCACTGGTAGGAATCACATCAAAGAACTGAAAAATAGAGCAATAATAGTTTAATATATTTGGTTTCTTACTCAGCCCAAACATTTAATTGAAGCCAGAGTTACATAAGCCAATTAATGTGGATCATACAGTCTGTTTATAGTGTCTGAAGGTAAATACATGGAATGCCTTGTGACTGTTGTTTATTCATTTGTCAGATACACATTTCAGTTGAATATGAATCATGTTTAGCAGAGTCATCACCACATGCAGTCATAAGCTTTTGGGATGTCTTTAACTGTCATAGCAAACCCAGTGCTTTTCAGTACTGCATGCTCCTTACTTTTTAAAAGAGGTTAATATTCACACTGAATTTTAATGAAGTGAATAACAGTAGATTTGTAATGTATAAATATCTAAGGCATGTAATAAAACCAATTACACTTGTTTTTTAAGACTGTTTTTTGTCTTTTGATACGCTTAATTTATGAAAGTGATTTTAAATGTCTATTTTGAACATGTCTATACTGCGTATACAAAATTATAAATACTAACACATGAAATTCACACACATACAGTACGGTATTTTTGTGTATTGCCTCCAATGTTAGCAAAAAGGGGGAAATAAGATACTGGTTCATCACTGTAATACAATGAAATGGTAATTAATAATGCAGGCATGATTAAATTTACTGCATGCAAAGTGTAAATTATTTTGAAACACATTGCAGTTCATTTGGAAGTCCCATTGGGCTAATTTAAAGGTAATAAAATCATCTTTATAAAGAAGCCTTTTAAAGCAGATTTTTAACTATGTTGAAACGTTATCCTGTAGAGATGATGAGCCTCGATATGATTATGAAATATTTTTTCACTATATAGTTTGCACTATGAGATAATATATAAGATACTAATCAGATACCACTGATTATTGTCTGTAAATTATCACAGTAAACCAGTTTAACAGATGAATGAATTAACATATGTGATTATTTTTGGATTAAATCAATATAAAAGCAATTTATACTTGAGCAGCAAGAAACAAGCCTCTGTATATTAAAAACAACACAAATACATATATTTAATGAAAGACTTAGACTTTTTTTTAAATCCAAAGAATACCATACTACAAGAAGAAAATCGTGCCAGATAATTTTACTGGACAAGATCCATTTCACTTGTGCTTGCTTGACACACATCTTGTAAAGATTTTATTAATAAAGAAAAGAGATCATGAAACATTTACCAATTAAGTTTCACATCTAAATACCTGAATTTATAACAAACAAAAATGTCAGTCTTATTCCACCAATGTTGGTCCACCTGGGCTCCGTATTACTACAAACATGCACATCATGATCACAGACAATGCCATGCAGTTTCTTTTTAAACTAAACTCCTTCAGTGCTTACTCACAAGCATCGTAATGATTAACATTGGCTAAAGGGTGATAACTATCATTAGAGATAGTTTTATAATGGTGAATGCAAAGGGTCATAGCATTCAGGACATAGTCTATTCTATATGAATACATAAATACATAAAAATGTTTTTTTAATAATAATAATAATAATAATAATAATAAACTTTATTTTTATTTTATATAGCGCCTTTAAAGGATGACATAAACAATAAATAAGAAGACTACAACAATAAATAAGAAGATTTCACAAGATAGGACACAATTACAATTACAACAATACAACAATAACAATAGAGGAGACCGTGGAAGGTGGTATTAAGAAGAGCAGAGGGGTGAAGAATGGAACCAGTTAAGTAAAGGCTTTGCTGAAGAAGAAGGTTTTGAGTCTGGATTTGAGGGAGTTTAGAGAAGGTGACTCTCTGATATCCTTGGGCAAAGAGTTCCAGAGCTTGGGGGCATAGCAGGAGAAGGCCCTGTCGCCCATACAATGTAGACGGGCTTGGGGGACAGTAAGGAGGGCAGAATTTGAAGAGCAGAGATTGCGAGTTGGGGATTAGGGCGATAAAAGTTCAGACAGGTATTGAGGTGCCAAGCCATGTAAAGCCTTATAGGTGAGCATGAGGATTTTAAAGTCTACGCGGAATTTGACCGGAAGCCAGTGCAAGGACTCCAGGATAGGAGTAATGTGAACACTTGCACTAGACCTGGTCAGGATTCTGGCTGCTGAATTTTGGACATACTGCAGTTTGTTCAGAGTAGATTTAGATACCCCAGCGAGTAGAGCATTACAGTAGTCAATTCGAGAGAATACAAATATGTTGATCAGCTTTTCAGCCACAGTTAATGATAGCATAGGGCGTTGTCTTGCGATATTTCTAAGGTGAAAAAAAGATGTTTTGACAGTATGGTGTACATGTGGGTCGAATGTTAAGCCAGAATCGAATATAACCCCAAGGTTTTTCAATTTTGATTGAAGCTCAAGTACAGAGCCATCTACAGATAGGGTTACAGGACTCGCTTTACGAAGTTGATGGGGGGTACCAATAAGCATGACTTCAGTCTTGTCACAGTTAAGATGAAGGAAGTTTTGAGTCATCCAAATTTTTATGTCAGAGATGCAATTAGATAGAATAGAGACAGCCATATCAGTGTCAGGTTTGGTATAGATGTATATTTGAGTATCGTCAGCGTAAAAATGAAAGCTGAGGCCATGTGGTCTTAAAAGCTGACCAAGTGGGAACATGTAAATGCTGAAGAGCAAGGGGCCCAGGACTGACAAAAATCTTAACCCGCTGAGTTGTTGATTTTCTTTTTTGGAAAGACAAACGCAAAATAACTGAAAACCACAATTCTTTTTTGTCTTACATAACAGACTCCTTTCTATCTATATGACACTTCTATTGGTGATCTTTTGCTCTAATACCGTAAAAGGCTCTGAGCATTTGAGATTTGTCTCCTATAGAGATATTTCCTTCCAGCTCTTGTCTCATCTGATATTGCTCCAGATTTGTGTCCATTTGGTGATTCTCTACATTAAATGATTTTCTCTTTATGTTTTTTAATAATCTACTAAACTAGATCATGTTTTTTTAACCTTTAACTTGACAATTTTAGGTCTGGTACCACCTTTCTGAAGCATAGTCACACTGTCTAAAGATTCCTCACTTAATTTAATTATCTTAAGCTTTTCTCTTAACTCCTCTTACAATCTTTTCTCAAATCAACTTTTACCTTAGATTGAGACTATCCAGACCTTAATTATATATCAAAAGTTATTATATTGTGGTCACAATTTCCCAGTGCTTCTACCTTTCTTGTTTTATTTGGGTCACTTGCAAAATTAAGGATTATTGCAAGCCCTTTTCCTTGTTGGTATTCTGAAAGGCTGGGAAAGAAAGCATGCGTGCACCATATCAATCATTTCAATTTCAGCATCTGTGCTCCCAGTTGGCTTATCTCCATCTATGTGAGGAAAATTGAAATCCCCCTAATAATATGATACCCTTCTTGCTACATGCTGATGTGATTGCACTGTATAATGAAGCATCATTATGACTGGGCTCAAGTGGGAAGCTGCGTCACAGTACAGGCTGCACAGGAACAAGTAGAGGTTAATTCCGTGCTAAAAAGTAGAAAGAAAAAAAAACATTTCAGCTGTTGAGCCTCTTCAGGTAAGAGGGAGAGAGAGAAAAGTTGTGAGGATAAATATCAAAAGAGAACAAACTACCGCACATGTAAGAATGGGCACAGCAGGTGAGAAAGAGTATCCAAACGAATGGAAATCTGGGGGAGAAGTGTGAAAAGACAAAATCTGTAAATTGAATGGAGAAGTTCAGAAAAGAAATTAGTCTACCACTGAGATCTGGTGGAAGATGTAATACAAGTTTAAGAATAATTTATTATCCCTTTCACTCTCACCCTTACATCTGAAGAAGGTTTAACAGCCGGAATGTTGCATTTTTCTACTTTTCAGTATGGAATTGACATCTCATTCATCATTATGAGCATGTTGCCTGGTCTGTATCACACTTCTATTGCTAAAACTGTAAATTTTATTTCCAGTTTCAGCTATAAAGATTTAGAAGTACTCGTAGAATTGTAAGTTTTTTTCCACTCACCTCTTCAGTCTTTTTTCGGTCTCTACTGAATTTTTTCCACTTGTATTAAATTCAAATTCATTTCTCTCTGTAAGCCAGCTTTCTGTAACTCCTATAAAATCATAGTTGCTTGCTAATACAGCTTCTAAATCCAATATCTTGTTTCTAATGTTCCAAACATCAAGATATAGTTCTTTAAGGCTCTTTTTCTCTTGCTTCCCTAAATGTGTTCTGCCTGCTTATTCTTCTACAGCATCTCCCCTCATCAGAAAATCAGCATCCAACCTGGTGTCCAGTAATTGGAATCTATGGACACTTCAACCTAGACGTGTGACTCCTTGAATGTGACTGTACTTTCCTACAGTCATGTCTTAAAACTTCTCAACTACTTCCCCCCCACCTCTCAAAAAGGCTGAGAAATACACATTTTATAAAGTGTGCATCTTGTATAAAACATACACTTTTATACCCCTTGTATAACATGAAATTGTTACACATACCATCAGCTGCAACTCTCCAGTAGGTGGAATTGAATATAGTCAAGACCTGAAAATTGTATGTTAATCAAACTGTTATGGTGTCTGACCACACCTTGAATTATCCTCCATACCTTGTATAGAGAATATGGAAAACAATCCAAATAAGCAGTCCTCTAACAATCCATTTCATTGATATTATACAGATTTTTGAATGTTTATGGAGAGAGTTAATTGATAAAGAATAAAGAATAAAATCATCTACTTCTGATTTCTAGAATAAAGAGCATATTGTACATCTTACAAATACAGGAGAATACTGAGTAAATGGTGTTCCAAACCTGCTTATGTGTGTGATACAAACGCTTAAGCAAAAGCATATTTCGGTTCTTTTTGTCACAATCCAGACTTTCTTTGATTTATTATTGGTGTTAACAGCAGCAATAAATTTCATTATTAATACCGGCCTGAATGCCAAACAACTAATTAGAACTGTGATTGAAGTGCATTTTTAAAAATAATTTATTCAACCCATCTCCCTCTTAACTAATCGCCTGTTTTTATTTTTATTAAACTACTTACTCTTTTATTGATAAATGAGCTCAATTAAAACACTATAATGCCTTACTGAATCGTTCCTACAGTTGGTGTTGTCGACCAAACCACAGGATTACTCATATTATGAGGGACTTTCCTTGTTACTTTCATTTGTTATATGCTGTACACAAAAAGCAAAGATGCACAGAATATCAAATGCAATTTACTGCATGTAAGAATATAGTTTTCATTAAACAATTTCACATAAAAATGTGAACAAAAACACAGATCAAAAAATATAAATTCCTTTATTTATATTGTACTTTTCAGGCCTAAGGACTCCCAAAGACCTTACATATAGATGGCAACCAACTTCATCCAAAGCTGACATATAGCACCCACCAAATTGGCAGTCATTATAAACTTAGAACCCCACAAAACAGCAAATATTTGAGTGAGGCACTTTAGCAATTGAGTTAAGAGGGAAATTTAGGTAATATTATACAATCCTACAGGGTAATTTAACCATAATACTCTTGTACTGTACAACTACTGTACAAGGGTAAAATATCGAGTAGTAAGGTCCTCAGTTTAAAGGTTGCATTAGAAGAACTTAACTTCCTATAATCATATGACACAGTGTCCTCCATCACCATACTGTAACATGGGATTGGAAATTCTGGTTAACAAGGAAGTTTTCCACATACTGGTTGTCCAAACACTATGTAAAATACCAACATGTTCTTCTTAATGGTCTCCCTTCCCAGTACTGACCAAGACCAGGCTAAACAGAAGTCATGCCTCTATCATCTATACATTGTTCTGATTAAACACAACACACTTAAAGTGACAACACTGCAAACTTTTGTGGCATAACCTCTCTGACTTTTAGTTAAATCCTGGTAGTTTTAAGGCACAGACATGATCAGCCACTTGATAAACTGCTGTGGGATTGTTTGGCATTATTACTGTGCAATTTCTGAAAGACGGTAAAAGTTGTCAGGTTGTTTCCTCTTGAGGGCATTGGCAAGTTGGTTCTTTTGGACGCATATCAAGAAAAATGTTGGGCATTGCATGATCTCTACATTACATTCTGATCTTCACAGCCTTGTGAAGCCTAGCACTATGTAGTTTTGCATTGTCCTTTGATCAACATTTCCAGAGAAGAGAGGCTCAAAGGAAAGAAAAAAGTGCTCTCTCAGGGAGTTCATCATCATATTGCTGAGCTTGAGCGCGTTTGCCCTCAATCCATACCAAAGATGTTTTCACATTAAACAGGATTCTTCACCACATCTTAACACCTCCACTGCCCCAGCTGTTAACCTGAACAATGCAACACTCAGGATAATTCTCAAAGATGTGTCTCCACACATGTCAGAAACTGAACTGCAAATAAAACAAGCCACCACTCTTCTCTGCCACCACCTCAAATGTCCATGAAAATGTCAATTTCTCTTGGCTGCCAACATTAACCCAACCCTCGGAATTTCTTCCTGGAGTTTCCCATACTATAACCCAGGGGTCAGCAAGCTTTCTGAAGGAGCCTGCCAAGAGTTAGCTCATGCACTTTTCACAGATTTGCTTCCCACCGATACTTTTTTAAAGTCAATTATAAGTGTACTTACATATTGATGAATAATAAATATGAAAATATAACAATATCCAAATTAATAGACTTATGTATGTTTTTTAGTGTGATCCTTTTCCTTGCCAAGTTCTCCAATCTCAGGCTTGTAGCAAAGTTTGAAACTGCCTGTGCATCAAGGCAGATCAAACAACAAGAACATTTCCCGATGAATAATACAATGAAAATTCATTGTGGGGTAGACATTGTGATTTACAATGTTCTTCACAAAACCGTACTGTTTTTTGATCAGAGCAGGGGCACTTTCATTCATCCCAGAATGTATTTTCTTGATGTCAATTCCTCTTTCCTAAAATGATTAATAAAAGTCCTAGCCGTATCTTCCCCTGTAGTTTTGCCATGGATGAGTTTAGGCAGCACAGTTCTTCTCGAATTTCATCTGGGTCACAGTATCTGGCAAGAATAGCTAATCCCAGTATGTTGCTCAAATTCATGCACTCAGAAGACAAACAGCACAGCCTTTATGTTGAACAAATTCATATTCATTTCTCCAAAAGGGCTAAGATTAGAGAACATCTAACTTTGCTTTCTTAGCAACAACCATTTTATTCAAGTGTTTGAATTACAATTAAATGTGGAAAATGTTATCTGTAGCAATGATGTGACCATTCCTTTTAAAACAATAGGCTAGCTCTGCTAAAAATCATGCAGTAAATAAACCAAATGAATCGTTTCTTTTACGCCAAAAGTGTGTTGGAATACACAGAATTATAGACCATCAAGCATTATTTTTATCATTTTTATCATTTTTTAAACTAATTTCATCATTGCTTGGACTTTCTGTATGGCAAAAAATTCAATTGCTTTCTTCAAGTTTAGCTAATTTTACAATCCATAAATGAGCACAGCAAAATTCAAGAAAGATAAACCAAGACAGACAGCACAAGAAAGAGCTTGATGTGAAAACAGAAGACAAAAATAACTTATTTTGCCTGGGCTAAAGAAGTGCAAGAAGTTTCTTTCGCATACAACTACGCAACAGAGTTATCACAAAGACCAAGGAATTAGAAGATTAGGAAGGTTCAGACAACCAACTACAAAAACAAAACTAAATGGGTACAGAAACTCCTAGGATTTCAACGACAGAAGATATAAGCAAAAATGCATTGTAAATTCAAAGAATACGTGTGTTTTGAGGTCTAAAAATAGTAATGACCCTTTTTAATGATGGTATGGGAGTTCATGGTATAAATTACGCATAAATCTGAGGTTTCAGTTATTACAGGAATAGGTTTAAGATGGTGTTAATGACACTGTGGAAAAATCTGAAGTATGAGATTATCTTTTAGATATTCTTTCATAAAGATATCAGGTACTTACCGATGAGGAGCCCAAGACTGACTTTGGGGACCGAATTATTCCTGCAATGGAATGGCGTAAGGTGTCAAACTTTGAAATCTTGTCTTTGCTTTTATCCTGGAAGAAAGATAAGGAAATGTACACATTAGGGTAAATCCTAACCTGAAATCTCTTTAAAAGAAAACATTAAAAAACTGCTCAAAAGGAATAAAATGGAATATGACTGTGATAAGAACAGACTTTTTTGTAAGGATAACCATTCACTTTCATAATTACCCATGAATTTACAGTAAAAAAAACAACAAATTGTGACAGCACTTCTGTGTTTCTTGTTCTGTGGCACTGAAATGATAAAGCCAAGCCATGATAAAAACTGTCATTTCCCTGATACATGGCAAACGTAAAAAAAGTACCACAGTGCAAATGCTCACTAGTCAATTGCCCTAAGGTCGATACTCTAGGACAGAAAAATAAATAAGATAAATAATCTGTAAACTCATACTTCTCCTCATACTGCAAGCTTACTATGTTGAGCACTTCTGCATAAATAAAACTCAATGTGTCAAGATCAAATTTGAGAGTTAATCTATACTGTGACTGAAGAAAAATAAACAACCATCTGTCATTGTCTCAAAATGCATATCTATAGCTGGAATGTACTGTCATCTACCATGCTATATAAAATAGAGGTACTAGAAAAACTGTAAAGTCATAAAACTGGTGTACCCTGTATCACGATTGGTTGAAATATCCACTGAAATAATAATTAAACCACAACCATTTATGGCTTTAGAACATAGTAATGAATAAAACATCCAGGCCCTTATCCAAGCTCCACTGCAGCTTAAAACAGGACATGCCAAATGAGAATCATGAGCCTTTCAAGATAACAGATCCTTGTCCGTTGACAGGTCGATTTTTACATCAAGGGATTAAATGGCTAGTTAAAACTGCTCATTGCATCACCATGGATACAGAGGGCTCTTTGCGCTTGTGGGCCTGCCAGGGTTGGGGATGATCAGCTCATTTCACGCAGCTCAGGTAATGACAAGATAAAGGAGCTTCTTCAGATAAATGAGTCGTGAGGATTAGTAGTAGCTAAATAACTCTTCCTAACATCACAGAAGTTATGGTCCGACAACAATATGTGCATTCTGATGTGCTTCCCACCAGCATGCAAAAGCAAAAGTTTAGCCCTGCCATTACTGCATTTCTGCAGCTTTGTGCTGATATTTTGAGCAATCATCAATTTTAAAATGGGCATAGCGCTGGAGACGTGCTGTCTTTTAACAGCTCATGCTGCTTCTAATAGAGCCATTAAATAGAATACTGTCTACATTCTGAATGCTAGCACTGTATCATATCATGCTTATTTCTTAATCATCATTATTAATAATAATAAAAATAATGACTACGAAAGATGGCTTATCCTTGGGTTTGCTACAAACACTCATTGCAGAAGAGAAGGAACAAAGTTAAGTATAATCTAGTCTTCCAGGATTTCTACTGCTGTAGAACCTGCTTATCCTCCCTCTGAATGCCCAAAACACACAAGGATCATCTAGGACCCTAACATTCAAAGCTTAAAAGTGTCATGTCAACTACAGGTGTTTCTGTGTCACAGTAACCCAAGGAAAACCGACTTCAAGCCCAACCCAGGGATGTACTCCTTACTACAACCTAGCCCAAGGAGATTTCAGGTCATTGTCAGAACATTGAACACCCCATCATTTATAACTTAAATGAAACAATCCTTTGCATATAAATAAGAAACAAACTTAACATTCACCTAAAAAGGTTTCTACATAGTACCAACATCGTAAGTATACCACTTATAATTTTGCTCCATCTCTATAAAGAAATGTTCAATTAAAATGAATTGTATCAATTGATATTTTGTGGCAAGAACATCTTTGTGAATGACATTTACTCAACACAGGCAGATATGGATATGAGGAGGATAACAAGATGTCTGTATCAAGTCCATACTTTAAATGTGATTCTTAAAAAAGACTTAGCAAATATGCAATTTCCCTAATTGCTGTAAATATGATTTCTGAGAACTACTTTCTTTACAGGAAATGTGAAACAAAGTGTATGTAAGATTTGTTAGGAAATCTTAATATGAAGAGCAAATCTGTGCGACTTGAATCGGCTAATTACACTATACGTGAGTCGTACAATCAAGCCATAATCACTCGTATTTTTGATACAAAAATAGTTCTTCATTTTATAGAACAGAAAATAATTTGTCCCAATCTTCAAAAAAACAAAATAAATGAAATTAGATAGACTAAGTATATAGGTGTGAGCAAATTTATATTAATTTACCACTAGCAACAGTTTCATTTCAACACGCACCAAACAAGCCAGTTTATCTGCTCAATTTTTGTAAAACAGAAAAATCAGGGACAGCTCAAGCTGATGTATCACTTGTAAAATCTGTCTATTTCCGAACTAAATTTAAAAAAAATATTTAGTAACAAGCAAAGTTACTAGCCTCTTTACCTCTACCCCTCCCAGAAATTTTGTATTTTTTTCCATGCTCATTTAAGTCTGATACATATCAATTATATTTTCCATTAATTCATCTTAAGCAAAAAATCAATAATTCACTCCAGCAATACGATGCAGCAGAATGAATATGTTGTTGCTGGCCAATAATTGAGTCCAAGAAGAACAGATTCTGTTTGCACTTAAGAGAACAGGTGTCTCACACCTGTTCACATAGTGATTTTCTCCCTTCTCATCTCAAGTTCCTGGAAACTCAGGGTGACTAAATGGTCTTTGCACCATACATAGTCAAATTGGCCAAGAACCATGTATGCTCATTTCTGAATATGCCAAACGCTGTGAGAAGAACCAACACAACTCACTTTAAACCACTTTTTAAAGCCCACTTTTTCACACATTTCACCATTTTATCTGTTAATACTGACAGCTCTGGATAGGGTGGAGCACACTTGGAGACTTGCTCAACAGCAGAGTAAGGGGCCTTCCAAATGGCTTAACTAATAAAGAGCTCTGTGGTCCAAACATTATTAAAGTCAGGCTCATGTCACTACCTGGCATTGCACAATTGGCTGAGCACCAGGGGTAGCATTGGGATTTGTCAGCCCAGGTTTTCTCGGGTCTTGTGAAACACTGACCCTGCATCTTCCGCAGCAACTGCCAGCTTGCAGTATTGACAATGAGAGACGCAAATATATGGGGAGACATATGATGACATATGATATGAGCAAAGCACTGTAAAGCAATAGAGACAAAATATGAAAGATTCCGACAGGTAGGAGGGTTGGATGAGCACGTCTGCCTCTCTTCATTCTCCCTGCAGATAAATCATATCTCTGAGCTGAAGCAAATCAGATGGGCATATAAAGCAAAAAAAATGTTCAATTGTTAATTGTTAAGAGAAGTTTGATGTTGTGCTGCCAAAGACATAAGCAAACCAGAGCCCATTCATAACCTTGTAGCTGCACATTGCCAAAATCTCGTCTCTCAGCAATCACACCTACAGCTAATTCCTAGCCAAGAATTCTTCTAGCTTTCCGGGTGACATGAAATGTTTGAAATGGGAGAAATTAAATTTTATTGCAGATTTTAACAGTATACTTATTTTAGTGACAGTTAACACAAACAAAATAAAGAATAAAAAATACAAAAATTAAAATTGAACTCTTTATGCCAATTAATTAAAAAAAAATAAAATGCAGCCATGCAGTTCTGACCTTAAGGTTGTGCACAAACTCCATAGAATACAGTGTATGCTGAAAATGTTAATACAATAACTGTGCATAAATACAGCAGGTGGAAATTTAAACAGGCAATGTGTTCAATTTGATCTTAATATCTGAACCTTAGTAAACCATACAAAGTCTATACATTATATGGTGCATGTACTATATATTCTTCATGGTCTATAATACTAATTGTATGATTTAAAACAACCATAACATACTTATTATTGACTACACATGAAAAATAGCATACAATTTAAAAAAAACCCACGCATGTCCTATGAACTATACGTTCAGTGTACTGCTGAATTTGAAAATCGTATTTACACTGCCACCTAGAGGTAAAAAACAATTTACCACAGGGAAATTTTTGAAGTCACTTTTTTATTCAGATATTACGTACTTTAGGAACAATGAACAAATGTATACATAGAAAATAATGTTTAAGCAGGTTTATTAGAAATATAAAATAAAAAACAACTATTTTCAAGCCTTAAATACTTCCACTGTTGAATGAAGGAAATAGGATGACCAAATATTTTTATTATACACATACTGTACTGGCTTTTACATTGGCAACTGAAGTAATCTATGTTGGTCTTTTTGAGAAACATCCTTATCTTTAAAGAATTCATACTCAAAAACAATCCACTGTAACCAGACCATCTGACCATGTACAGGGTAAAAATATTTTCTTTAATCTTAAAGTGTATTAAAATAAGCTTGAATTGAAATTCTTTAGTATAATTAACCTCATCAGCTTATTAGCATTCTAATCACATATTTGTATTTCCTGTAATAAACAGTACATTTCAAATAAATTACTCAATAACTGCATAAAGCACCAACAACGCATCTCAGTTTACGTACAGTACCAATGCTGTTTGATATTTAGAGATAACTACTTGCTATTCCAGAAATACAGTTATGAAAATTTAGAACAAAGTTTCAAGATGTTTCATATAATTCAAGAATGCCTAAAGATTACACTGGAGTGCTCTGACTGACTATATAATGGGCATTTAAAGAAAGCTTTAGCTTCTGAATTAAGAACAGAGATTAAAACGAAAATGAAAACCAATCTTTAATCTACAGGGCAACAATTGTAAATTCACTGAACTGTTAGCTTGATACAGTGCCTTGCGAAAGTATTCGGCCCCCTTGAACTTTTCAACCTTTTGCCACATTTCAGGCTTCAAACATAAAGATATAATTTTTTTATTTTATGTGAAGAATCACCAACAAGTGGGACACAATTGTGAAGTGGAACGAAATCTATTGGATTTTTGAAACTTTTTTAACTAATAAAAAAATGAAAAGTGGGGCGTGCAAAATTATTCGGCCCCCTTGCGTTAATACTTTGTAGAGCCACCTTTTGCTGCGATTACAGCTGCAAGTCGCTTGGGGCATGTCTCTATCAGTTTTGCACATCGAGAGACTGAAATTCTTGCCCATTCTTCCTTGCAAAACAGCTCGAGCTCAGTGAGGTTGGATGGAGAGCGTTTGTGAATAGCAGTTTTCAGCTCTTTCCACAGATTCTCGATTGGATTCAGGTCTGGACTTTGACTTGGCCATTCAAACACCTGGATACGTTTATTTGTGAACCATTCCTTTGTAGATTTTGCTGTATGTTTGGGATCATTGTCTTGTTGGAAGATAAATCTCCGTCCCAGTTTCAGGTCTTTTGCAGACTCCAACAGGTTTTCATCCAGAATGGTCCTGTATTTGGCTGCATCCATCTTCCCCTCAATTTTAACCATCTTCCCTGTCCCTGCTGAAGAAAAGCAGGCCCAAACCATGATGCTGCCACCACCATGTTTGACAGTGGGGATGGTGTGTTGAGGGTGATGAGCTGTGTTGCTTTTACGCCAAACATATCGTTTTGCATTGTGGCCAAAAAGTTCGATTTTGGTTTCATCTGACCAGAGCACCTTCTTCCACATGTTTGGGGTGTCTCCCAGGTGGCTTGTGGCAAACTTTAGACGAGACTTTTTATGGATATCTTTGAGAAATGGCTTTCTTCTTGCCACTCTTCCATAAAGGCCAGATTTGTGCAGTGTAAGACTGATTGTTGTCCTATGGACAGACTCTCCCACCTCAGCTGTAGTTCTCTGCAGTTCATCCAGAGTGATCATGGGCCTCTTGGCTGCATCTCTGATCAGTCTTCTCCTTGTCTGAGCTGAAAGTTTAGAGGGACGGCCAGGTCTTGGTAGATTTGCAGTGGTCTGATACTCCTTCCATTTCAAGATGATCGCTTGCACAGTGCTCCTTGGGATGTTTGAAGCTTGGGAAATCTTTTTGTATCCAAATCCGGCTTTAAACTTCTCCACAACAGTATTACGGACCTGCCTGGTGTGTTCCTTGGTCTTCATGATGCTCTCTGCGCTTTCAACAGAACCTTGAGACTATCACAGAGCAGGTGCATTTATACAGAGACTTGATTACACACAGGTGGATTCTATTTATCACCATCAGTCATTTAGGACAACATTGGATCATTCAGAGATCCTCGCTGAACTTCTGGAGTGAGTTTGCTGCACTGAAAGTAAAGGGGCCGAATAATTTTGCACGCCCCACTTTTCATTTTTTTATTAGTTAAAAAAGTTTCAAAAATCCAATAGATTTCGTTCCACTTCACAATTGTGTCCCACTTGTTGGTGATTCTTCACATAAAATAAAAAATTTATATCTTTATGTTTGAAGCCTGAAATGTGGCAAAAGGTTGAAAAGTTCAAGGGGGCCGAATACTTTCGCAAGGCACTGTAAGTAACAACTGAGTTGTATGAGTAATTGTACTGTATGTCTATTAAAAAATACTGTGTGGTACTTGATAAAACATCTTTCCCCAGTACTCAATGTATGTTTTTCATCTATTTTTTACTGTTTGTAAAACAGTTAAACATATTATAAAACAAAGTTTGGTGATACAGAAATACTAAGTTGTTTTTTTTTATATTTTATTGTGAAGAAAATCTTTCTTTTTAAAGTGTGTTTTTAGATTAAATTGAACTGCTTCTCTGGAATACAGCTACAATATTTCACTTTGCAACTGATCTCAGAAATGGGCAGATTTTTCTGATGCTTTATTTTCATATACAAGATCCACAACCCTGCATTACACATTGCAAGAGAACACAAAAAAACAATGTATTGATTTTTTTGCTGCTTACTATATATTGACGTTATAAATAGAAAGTACTGAAAAGATGGGCTGACTTACTGTAGTTAGCACAAGACAATTGTCTGTAATATCGGTGCATGCCTGACATATGCATGGAAACAACTCGATTGCTCAGACTCACAGATGACTAAACTATAGATTAAAGCTAAAATCTAATCAGTTTTGGAATTAAGGAACGAACTGCAACCAAAATGATTTACAGCAATAGATTAAAATGTCCCTTTAAGGCCGTGACATTAGAGATACTTCAAACACATTACACCAGAAATAAAAAAAAAGGTACACAATATTTAGGCTGTGGAGCTTTCTTTTGGAATGAACCTTTACCAGTTTCTTTCCAGCCTATGCATGCTGATGTGGCCTGAATGTCTTGCACGTCAAGTTTTAATACAAAGTTTTGATTGAACTGAAAAGTGCTGTTTAATCCTAGGGTTGGTGTGTCAGAAGATTTCTGAGGCAGTTCACTAAGAACATGAATCTCAGTTTCTGTTAAAAAAGAGCCAGGATTGAGCCCTCATATGGACAAAATAGCAAAAACATCTAGTGTTACTTCAAAAAACCTTTAAAATCATGTTGGAACGTTTGAGGAAATCATCAATTAGATTATTTATTATTATCTTGCTTTATTAGTAATGTCAAAGTTACGGGAATACAGTTTTGAAAGGAGCAAAAGGTGTTACACTAAATCAATGCTTTTAAATGCTTTAACTCTTGAGTAAAAGCACCTCATCCACAAAATGCAATAAAATGAAGATTTTTCATATAGTAAAATGTTTATACTTAAACTACTGTCAGTGCCTGCAATATCATTTATACAAATGCAGTATATTTCCATTTCAAATAATCTATGAAAATGCTTTGTTTTATACACCTCAGGGCATACATAAAGGAAATATTATGTTTTGTTTGAATTATTTTTATTAAAAAGCTTTGCATATCTGCAGCCGGTATTTTTTAAACACTGCATACTTATTTTGTATTTAACTGTTTATATAACAAGGATATTCAAATACTATTGTTCACAAAAACATGAGGGGATTACAGAGTGCTTAAAGAACAACCAACATAAAATGCAGCTATAATTTATAGCTTCAATACATCATTTTACCCATAACAATGCATTAGTACAAATCTACAAGATTCCGGCTACCTTTATTTATATATAATAAGCCTCTTACCATAGAATTGACAGACCTGGCATCTTCTTCATAATTAACAACAGGAGGTGGTTCTTTGCCTTCATTTTCCTGCATCTTCTGATCCAGTAACTCTTTCTGTGCAGTCAGTTTGGCCTCAGTGCATCTCAGCAGTTGGACTGTCTGTTTTAACTCTTCTAATGATTGTTTTTGACTAAGCAGCAATACAATACTAAAAAAGGACAAGAAAGGGGAGAAGATATAGTACATTGTACTGCTAAAACATGGCTACATCAATACTTAAAAGGATTTTATTTACATAAAAACTGGAAAAAAGTTAACATTTTGTTCTTTAATATTACTAAAGAAATAAATCCTCCAAATCTTTTCTCAAAAGCACTAAGCATTGCATAGCTTTCAACACTTAAATTATAAGGTTATTAGAGATGATTCTTATTTTAAAAGAATTTCTGTGAATAAAGACAAAGGTTTTGCAACCATGTCCAAACATGACAGAAGGGAAAAAGGTTTTGAGGGTATATTCCTTTACAAAAACCTATTCAAGACACTTCATTTTAAAATTTGTGACTTACAAACAAATATGTTTATCCCTAATTTGATCCATTATTAGCCATAGCCATATGCTATTGAATCATTTGGATTGTTAAGGACAGTTGTGTGATGGGTTTAACTACTGGGTAGATAATGCCAATAGATATGTAAGAAAAAATTCTGAGCAAATTCTCAAATTGAAAGTGCTTCCTCAAAATTCATGATAGAATAGGAAGGCAAACATGACAAAAAAGTTCAAAACCTGACAGTCTTCTTGCTTTTGTGTGAGATTGATTGTTTCCAAAGGAAACAGTAGAACAAATACTATTTCAGTTTTTATTTTATCAGGCTTTAAAGAAACAATGTTTCCACATGAATAGGAGGAAAATGTAGTTGAAAGATAGAATTTTATAACCTTTCACCACTAGGTGGCACAGCACACCAACCTGTGAAAACTACATACATAACGCACAAATCCTGTATGAACAACTGTCATTCATTCCACTGTGTCAAGGATGAGATTCAAGAACAGAGACACATCTGAACAGGTTTCCTTTTGACACCTCCATCTGTGATGTCACATATTTGTGTCATATTTGTGTCACGCATTATGGTTTTTCTTTTAAATCTAATGCACGTATCAAACAATAATTCGCATGACTTGGGGATAATTTCCAAATAAGGTCTACTCATGTGTCTCCAAATGGCAGGAATGTGATGGAAAAACAGAGAGAGGCTTAGCTCCTTGAGAACCATTTATGGAATGAAACTATCATCACAGGCCAGTGCATTTAATCCTGTCCAAGGGACTAAATAAAATGGGGGCACTTCGAATATTGAATATTTCACTTTACCTTTCTCCTCTTTGATATCATTAGCTACAAATCAATGAATAAAAAACATTTCACAGACATACAAACCAGATTATTTAATTTCATTATATATCAAAACATGGATATCGATGCACAATACATACTCTGACTTCTTTTCACACGATTTGGCAGATTCCTCAATTTTCTTCTCTAAGTCCTGCATCAGTTCTTCTTTGTTCTGAAGGGTCTGCTGGGTTAGGGTCAGTTCTTCTGATGTTGATTTCAGCCTGGTTACATGGAAAGGAGGCAATAACAATTGTAAACTAACTGTAAATGCATGTTACTTGTATGGGTATCCACAAACTGTAGTAATGCTGAATTGTAAAGCAGTTCTTTTAAATTCAAGTATTACTGCTGATTTAAAAAGCCTGATAATGGAACATTCAAAAAGCACTGTTTGTTTTATCTTTAGAAATCAATGTAAATTTAATGAATTACTAAGGAAATGTTTACACTATTATTAGTATTATATCATTAATTGATAATTATTATAATAATAATGTGACATATCTTCAGAAACTGATTTAGACAACAGGAGTAATCATAACCGTTACTTCTGAATATTACATTTAACACTCACACTGCTTGTAAACTGTCGGCTGTCAAATTATTCCATAAAATCTCATTTGCTTGTAGGTTCTCAGTTTCCTCCAGCAAGGAAACATCAAATTCTACACATGGTTGCTTGATTTCTGGTGATCTGTTAAAAGACATTTCCAGTGACATGTTTATTCTAAACTTTTTTTTGCACACCACAATACAATGAAAACACATGCAATTCACAATATAGCTGCTATATAGAAAAAAATACAAATGCAGTGCATATATTTAATATGTATTATGATCTTTGCATAACAAACTGTATTGTAGCGACAGAATATAGCAGCAACATCAATCACATATCATACCTGTGAACTTCTATAAAATGTTCATACTCTGAAGCAGGGTCAATCTGTTCAATGGATGTGTAAATTTCTTTATGAACCTTAACTATTTCATCAGATAAAAGACTGGTGATTTCACTGTATTCTTCCAAAATTCCCTTCCTGAAAAAAAGAACAAACCATGACTCAGAACATATTCCAACATATACAGTAAGAATATCTCAGGTAACCATGGCATTATTTTTAGAGGGGCTAGCCTATTGTTTTCACAGGAAAGCTCACAATCCATGCCACTGATAACATTTTTTCACACTTGTAAAGGCTTTTCACAGTGTAAAGTCAAATATTGTGGACTAATGGTGTTTGCAAAGAAAGCAGAGTTAGATATTCACTCATTTCAGCAATTTAGGAAAGAGGAATATGGATTTTATTTTTAAGAATTAGCAATTCTTGCAAGGCAGTGTGACTTGGGTAGAATTTGAGATGAGCTGTGCTACCTGAAGCCCATCTATGGCGCAATTACAGGACAAGATAGCTAAGACGTTTATTAATCATTCTGAGGAAAGAGGAACTGACATCACAAAAATATTTTCTATGAAGACTGATAGTGCCTCCTCAATGGCTGGGAAACAGAAGATCATTTGTGAAGATCATTGCAGATCACACTGGCCACCTCATGGTACATTTTCATTGTATTATCCTTTAGGAAAATCCTTCAGCCACAATTTGGATAATTTTAATGTTATAACTACAGTGGTGAAAATAGTGAATTCCCCTGCTGCTCGATCTGCCTTGAAGCACGGGCAGTTTCATAATCTGCTATGAAGCTGAGATCTGAGATTCCATCAGCAAGAGAAAACAAGAGCTAGGTCCACTAAATGGTAAGATGTGCATATTATCCATTTAAAATCGTAGTATATTTTAATACTTTTTTTATTAATCGAACTGTATCTAAAAAGTACTGATGTTAAAATGTGGCATGAAAATCCACTGATCCACTTTATGCCACATATACATAAAAAAGTATAAGTGTATGTGCTTGGCATACCTCTTCTGAAAGGTGGCCGACCCCTGGTCTAAATAATATCCCTGATAAATAAAAGAGCAGAATGTAGAGCCCTTATAAAATGTGAGCTTTTAAATAAATAATTTTTTGTCAACTAAAAATATCTCATCAGATTTTTTAAGGTCTGGAAACTTAAAAAAAGGTCCTTTACAATAGCACTTTATTCCTAATAACCATTCAATAGTATGGATACGACCGCCTTCAGAAAAGAAAAATGATTAAAGAAAATTCCTTTAAAGACATTTGTGAAAAAGTACTTTTTTTTCTTTCTTTGGTAGCTGAGTATTTCTGTAAGTACTTATAAAGGAGGACTAGGAAGTGACAGGTTCTTAGCTTCAGTTTTCATGTTACGTGACAAGATAATGGAATTAAAAGGGATCTTTTCATGTAAGAATATACTCAAAGATAAAAAAGAAGAAATGAAACAAGACAGATGTCTCATTCTGTGACAAAGATGTAATTTAACTTCAGAGTGGAAAAGCTGCAAAAGAACTAATCTCATTCATGTATTCACTACTAATATATGTTTGAAGGCAAATTCAGCCATGAAAATACATCTACATTACTTTTGTAAGAAATAGATAAAAGGAATAGAAAAAGAAGATGGTAGTATGTAAGGCCCATGGTGATGGTACATGAGTAAAAATAAATTATCTACAACACAAATTTCAAATAGGGCTGTCAATATCAGCTTTGTTCATACATAAAAAAGGTTGATGCTGATCAAGAATTTAATCCAGTCCTACTGACTGCATTTTTTATTAGGATGAGTTTGGAAATGTGCTACAAAGTACTAAATAACAGCTCAAAATAAAGCAAGAAATGTTAAGGAAAAGTTAAAAAGACAGCATCTACATTAATCAGCATTAATCTATCATTTCTTATCATGCTGTATACTGAAGGGACGTCCGGTAAGATTAAGTTTATCTGCTGATCCGTCTCAGTAGGCCTGCCATCTGTTTCAACTCCTCCCATCTGGCACACTTTACAGATCTATAAAGGCTAAGACTAGCCATTTTAGGAATATGTTTTATACTACAGCAATATAAATACTGTCAAGTGAAAAATGTCTAGATGTATGTACATTTTTCCACATGGCAAAATCATGACGGTAGATGAGTGCAGTCCTTAAGGAAGTGGGTAAATTTATAGTATTTTTATTAATGTAATGTTTGTCTAAGAGTCTATGTTTATCAGCTATGGGTCCAATGTCTTGTGTTCTCAAAGTAGACTGGAAAACAGAGTGTGAGAATAGAACCTTGATTTTCCTTTTTGATGGTTCTCAATGCATGTGTAGCATTCCTGTGTTTTGTCATGTACAACATAGCTGTAATAAAGCTTTGAAGAGTTTTGAAACCATCTCAGATATGTTCATTTTACTGCACAAAACTAGCACTCTTTCATACAATTAATTCTGAACACATGCAAAATTATGACATTATATATAAAATATCAAAATATTTCAATTTATTTTTTTAATTCCTACTTCTGAGTTGAAGACATATACATATACTCTAATTCATTTTTCATAACACTTGAGTTATATTTTAAAACCAATTCTAAAAAAATGAGAAATATTTCACAAATAAGAATAATATTTCTACCACTTAACACACATTCATACATCTACAGGAAAAGGTCTAAACTGGAAATGCAATTAAAACGGGTTTTCAGTCTGGTGAAAGCAGCTACCACATGCATGGGTTAATTAAGTTTATTTCATGAATTTGTAATGTGGTATAGACCTTCTGGGTAGCTTGGCATGTTCATATAGTGGTTAGTCTTCTGCTTTTAGACCGCAGCAACCCCTGTTTGAGTCCGGCTCACAGCAGACCAATTTAGTTACTTCCCATGTTGTAGTGGCTGAAACCATGGCCTCTTTCAACAAATGGCAAGATGACAGGGATGGAGAATGGGCCTATCTCCATCTGTAACCTTTTCATGTTGGAATGTTAATGTGAATGTTAACGACAGTTGGACTTTGAATACATTGTTTTCTTTATTATTTTCATTTTATCGGTTGGTCAGTTGGGGATGTATATGCTCAAGTGAACTGCAGTTCTAAAATTCTCTAAAAGTAAAGACAATCTAATAGCTTTTATTTTGGGTAACTTACGGCATAAAGCTGCAATTTAAAGAAAGGAAATAAAAAGAACAAGTTATAATGATCTTAAGGAATTTAAACATAAAATAGCATAAGAACCTGTGTATTTTTTAAAAATTAGCAAAAGAAGATTTCTGTTTTAACACATAGCATCAAAATGCAAATAAATGTGATTTAAGAAACAGCTGAGGAACTCATTCTTCCTACTGAACTGAACAGCTTGCCACTATTTTACTTATTTAACCTGTGGTCTCACTTTACCTGATTCAGTTCTTTAACTTCTCCATTTTCATGCAAAAAATTTCGTTTGGACGTACAAGCATTTTAGAATAGTATATTACACTAAAACAGAGAAATCCCCAGATTTATTATTTTTTCTCAAACTTCAGAACCATAATGCTGTTCTTCAGGAACTAAATGCTATAGATCAGACTTATGCTGGTACAGTGCAAACTAGTGCTCTATTTTATAGTTCAAGCTTCATAGCCCGCTTTTCATTACTACTGTTGTTTTCATTACATGCTCATGGAGTAGGTGTATTATTATTAACCTCCCTATTTTTAATGCAACCCAAATATTATATTCCTATAGCAGTTCAGGTGGGTAGCTTTCTTCTTTTTTTCAGCATGGAATAAACCTATTACTTGTTCCATTATATTATCTGATGCACTTAAGCTTATTATTAATGTGACTGCCACAGAAAGCACTTCTACAGTATATAAGAAATGCTGTGTCCCAGTTGCTGTTGATTTGGATTTTGATTAGATTAAGAACATTTATTTAATCACCAGCCTTTCTGCTTTAATGCCAGTTTACTAACAAGCAGCTAATGCAGAGAACCCCCTCCCCTTAAATACACGGAACCTATTTAAAGTTAATATTTTAACCACAACTTGACTGTTCAAACTGAATATTGTTAATGGTAGAAAGATAAATGTTACCCAAAACCGGAAACAAAGTAAAAAAATAAAATACGTGGAATACATAAGTATTCACCCTCCAGGCACAAATAAGAACTTTGCATGCCAAGATGGTGCACTTTATGTGCGTTCTTCACTGAAAACTTACTCGAATTCTCTCAAACTGGTTGGAGACAGCAAGGTTCAAGTCTTACCACATATTTTCTATAACAATTAAATCAGAACCTTGACTGAGTCACTCTAGAACATTCCCTTTCTTTTTGTTAAGCCACTTTAGTGTAGCTTTAGCCTTATACTTTGGGTCATTGTCCTACTGGAGGATGAATTTTCATTGTAGTTCAAGGTCTTGGATTTTTTATTTTAAGACATTCATCTTCCCCTCATTCCTGACAAGCTTCCCAGTCCCTGTCAATGAGAAGCAGTTCCACAAAAAAATGCTGCCAGCACCCCTGCATATTGATTTGTTTGATACACTATATTGGTTTTGTGCCATAAGTAGAGCTTTACATTTAGATCAAAAGGTTCTCCTTATGTCCCTGTATAAGCAACATTGTTGACTTTACCAAGTGGACAATTAACTTACCAATAAGATTTGGACTGTAAAAGGAAACCAGAGCACCCGTAAGAAACCCATGTGAATACAGAAAGAGCATACACACTCCACATAGACAACACCCAAGGAATTGAAACCAAGGCTCCAGTGCTGCAAGGCAGCACTGCTAACCATCCTGCCACCATGCTGCCTGTTCCTCTTTTAATTTAATGTAAAGTAAGTAACCATAAGATACCAGCAGTGAAGGTCTCCGGTCGCCCTCAAGTGACCACACCAGAGCAGGACCGATGCATCAGACTGGTGCATCTGAGAGATTGTTTCAGATATGCTACCCATACTGCTGCTGAAACTTCCAGCAGACACAATGACCGCATCAGTGAGAGGACAGTATGGCTCCATGCTGCTGGCCTCAGAGCAAGGTGACTTATCAGAGGCCCTCCGCTCACACCTCCTAGGTGTCACACCCGACTGGCTTAGGCCAGACAGAGGCTGTGATGGACTTGTCAGCAGTGGCATCTTCACAGATGAGTCATTCTTCAGCCTGTTCCATGCAGACAGGAAGGCCAGAGTATGGAGGAGGTGTTGCGTTTCTTTTTTCCATCAGTATATATTTGATTAATTTATGTATCACCCAAATGTCCAATATTATCAGGATCCCACATGGATCAATTTTGATGTTTGATTGTCTTAAAATTAATAGAACATACTAGTGTCACTCAGAACAGATATACTACTAAAAATCATATTTTAAGAAATCATATTTGAAACTTTGGGGATTCAACAAATCCCCACAGAAATGGAATATGCTTATTGACCCACCCATATACTGCTTTTTAACCTCATCCATAAAACTTCTATTCATAAGCCCCCATCAGGATGGATAAATAATGTGGTGGTCATGCAGTACTGGGAGATTAACAGTGTTACAAGTCCGACAATGGAGCTGACTATTAAGTTCACTGTGGCACCAGATTGTAGAATTCAAATGAATATGACAGAAAGGAAAGACAAAATTGTCTATACATTAGCTAAGCATACGGAGGAATTTGTGGAAAAAAATCTGCAAAACGGAGTACATATATTTAGCACAATAAATGCTGAGATGGTCATTTATGCGTGAAAAATGTGAGTGAAATGGATAATATGATGGTGCCTTAATTATTCTTGTTCATTGTGGGGAGGTACAGGACTCATTTTACCTGTGTATGCCATCAACAAATTAAAAAATGTGGGCAAAACTAAAATGATCAGCAAATTATTGTAATACAATAGTACACCTGATCACGACCATTTTATAACACAGAAGCAGAGGGGGTTTTCAGTTATTCACTTTCCCAATAAATGGAACTTATGTACTTTTGAACATTAAATTAAATTTCAGTTTTTTTAACCAAAGCCATTGGGAATGTTCTCCAAATGTTCTATAAATCAGTTAGAATTTAAGAACATAAGAAAGATCATATACAGGAGGAGGACATTATTTCAACTAACTCACTTAGTTTCTTGTGGCTAATTGATCTGAGAATCTCAAGCTCTTTTTTGAAAGAATCTAATGTATCCACTTCAACCTCATGTTATGGTATAGTGTGATCTAGAAAACTAGAGTTTTTTTTAGATACACAATATAAGGCATTTCCATCCAAAGGGGTGGAAATTTGTCTTTGGTATCACCATAAAAATCAAATAACACTCAACATAAATGAAATACACATTAAAAACAATCAATAGTCTTAGGCCTGTAACAATACATATCACCCTACATCTCACAACTTAACTTGCTGCTGGAAGAGGTGTTAATGGGGCCAGTAGGGGGCTCTCATCCTGCAGTCTAGGTGGGTCCAAAAGCCCCAGCATAGTGACGGGGACACTATACTGTAAAAAGGCCCTGCCCTTTGAATGACGTGTAAAACTAAGGTCCTGTCTCCTGGCATCATCCAGGTGGGGCTGCACACTGGTGGTGGTGGAGGGGAGTCCCCATTACCTGTAAAGCACTTTGAGTGGAGTGTCTAGAAAAGTGCTATATACGTTTATATATATATAAGGTATATATAAGGAATTATTATAATATACACATGAATCTCACTATGCCCATAACACATTACTGTTTCACATAATCCGATAGCTCCATACAGGAAACAGTCACTTAGCTGCATTTGATATACCGATTGCATGGGGAATAAAGGATATCGTGTACACAATTTCTTGCCCATTTGCATTCTAAAACTCCTGCCTGAAGGTAGCAGCTGAAAATCACAACAAAGAGGGTATGAGGGGTCATCAATGATATGCTAGGCTTTCCTTTTAACTGTAATATAATGTTGCTCTTTAAACTGTTTCTGTGGTGAACCCATTACTAGCAATATTAACAATTCTGGCCCTTTACTCTTATTCCACACCATACCATAATACCAAAAGTAAGGACACTTTCTATTAACATTGTATAAACCTCTCTAAAATGTATTGCCTCACTCCAAACCCTTTCAACTTCCTAATCAAATATATGCGCAGACTGGTGTTCTTTAATGCAATAGTTATATTCTTCAGTTATTCATCTATTACTGTTCTCAGGTATTTTGAGAACACTGAACAACTTCCAGGCTGATTAATAAGGGAGAGAGGATGAACATATAATTTATTACTATCACAATTAGCCAGTTCTTTGGTGTAATCAACATTAATATCAAGCATGCTTGACTGATGCCACCTTTCCAGTTTACTTATCTGTTCAAGGTAATGTTCCTTCCCTTCTCTGTCATCAGCAGTAAACAATCCTACTAGGGCCAAATCACATGCATATTTTAACAGATTAACATCAATTCCCCACAGCCCTGCATTTTCATTTCATTTGTGTAAACACATTCCCAAACAATGCCTAAAAAGTGTCACTTTACCTTACCACAAAATCAGAATTTCTTTCATTTTCGAAAACGTTGAAAAAATTAACTGACAGAAGTTACACAGTAACTCTTCTATATCAGGAAGCCTTTCAACACCAAACAGAAATCTGGAAGTGAATAAAGGGGACTAGGTACAGTTCACCCAAATACCTCAGTGCTTTTTAAAAAATGTTAACACTGGAGATTTGCTATGAAAGATAAGCAAAGATATCCTGTTATATGCAATATTTCAAAACAAACAGAAAGAAAAGAGACAAATACAACAGCAAAATTAATAACAGATGGATAGACTACAGCGGCAAACACTATCCCTTAAACCAAGGGTATCTTAGAATTTTGTTCTGTTCTTTCTGAAACATACACAATTGTCCTGTCCTAGAAAATAAACTGGCTTCTAAAATGAACCAGTAACACGGAAACCAACACTTATTTCGCAAGCAACACTGTACAGTTCTGCATGGTATGGCTTTTTTTTCTTTGCTTCCTTGTTCATCTCAACAGTAAAAAGTGTTTTGTCTCTGAAGCCTGAAACCTCCGTTTTGTATCATGATTGCCAAAATTAGCATTTAATACTATGGGCTAACAAAATCAAACTGAAAAAATCCTTTTCTGACAACAACCTAATTTTGTCAGTCACATTTTATTTGTTTCATTACCACTGGAAATTAAAACTAAACCTAAATTGTACAATACCTCATTGACATAACAATGGACCCACTGAGCATCAAAAGAAACATGTTATTTATAATTGCAATGTATTACACTCTCCTAGACAGGTCTCTCCGGATAATTACACTTGGACCTTCCTTTCGCTCTTGGTGACAGGTCATGACATATAATCTCCCAGATCAGCCTATCATTGACAGTTTGTGTTAGGCTGGTAATATCTTGCCATGTTAGAAATTACTGGCTATTAATACTCCAGACAGAGATCAAGCGTGTGTGCTCTTGATACAGCCACCCACATACCTACGTCATGAAGCTGTTATTCTCTTCATAAGAGAGTTGGTAATTTTCTATGTGGTTCTTAGTGTTCACAAGAATTGACATTCAACAGGTCAAATTAGGTATTTTTTTCTGTCAGTCAAAGCTATTTACCATGATCATTTTTTTTTAGAAATCCCTTTCAGGGTAATATAGGACAAAGGGCGTATTGACAGTACTGTCCGCTGCCACAGTAATGCAACCACTAGGCCAATAAAACCTATAAATGAATCAGGAAAAAATTACAAAAATTACAATGTAACAGCACCTGCCTTAACCACCATGGCAAAACAGGTGGTAGGTTTTATTAGTTATCCCCATTTAAATGTGTGCTCACCAGTCTTGTGATATCACATGACACATTCTGCCTCAGTGCTTTCACAGTAGTGTATTGTGTGAATTGCCATGCAGCGTAAATATTGTGTAATACAGCACAGCATCATTTTGCCTGAACCTTTAAGCGGTGAAGAGGCATGCATCTCTTACCAGCTGGTAGGATGTTGCTTTCTGTTGGCAAAATTAAGTTCAAGGTCAATTTTCATCTTCAAAGAGGATTTTTTTTAATTGTGGACTTCATGTTATTACTCAGTATTTGATCTGGCTATATTCATTCAAAATGAACAGTAGCAAATTTAACAAAAGGCTTAAATCAAAACAGCACAAGACTTAAATAATCCTCATTCATAATATTAAAAAGACCTTTAGAGTGAAAAGTGTTTTTGGACTTAATATTTCATCATATTCTGAATATTTTCATAAGAAGTGTTTCATTTATCAACCATCTTCAAATAAGCAACACAATACTGCCATATGCCAGGAATAAATAAGTTTTTTTTAGATGACACTAACACAAAGGCATCTTCTTCAGTATGGCAACAGTTGTACAGAATGGTGATTTACACATACGTTTCTTATGATTTGTGAATAATCACCTGTTTTTAAATTATCATTTATGGATAACATTTAATTTTAGATATTAGATATTTAGTGCACAAAGTAACAAACATATCCCTGGATTAAGATTAAATAGTTTAGCAACACCATCTCTGCAAATGTACTTGCAATAGACCATTTTGCACAGTATAAATCGTGTCTGTACTTGATTTCATCAAAATAAAAAGTATGCATTCCACAATCTTTTTTTTTTAACCTGCCAGGAGCCACTGGCAGAACCAGTGGCCTTCATTTACCACACATCACATAGCTTAAAACAGCCATTAACTTTTGCAAAAAGTTGCATTTCCAACTTATTTATTTATATATTTATACTTATATATTTATTTAGATGGGCCAATTAATGGCACATTACCTAAATATTTATGTAAACACGTATTTGATCAATGCTTTTTTTTTAAATGTCCCACCACAACAGAATCACACATACCACTGCTGTTTTTGGGTGGTTGAAAAACCCCAAAGACCCATCCAAGCAATTGAGGCGCGCGTTTCACAAAAACTAAACAAAAAAATTCACAGTTCATTCACAACTCCACCCACAGGAATTTTTTTTTTTAAAAGCTCACTAGTACTTCTCAGCATAAGGCTCCAGGTCTCAAAAAACAGCACGTGGGATCTGGCCCTGAAGACACCTCGAGTCTTCTAGTTGAAAAGGTGGACAAATTAAACCTGAAACCACTGGAAAGGACACTGACTGCTTCCATTACTCCTCTATGCATAGCATAACAGAATGTATTTTGTTTTTTAAGAGTGTATTCCAATGTGTCTGTGTGAACTGGAGGAACATAAAAACTCACAGGGCTTTAATCATTTCCTCCTGCATCTTCTGTAAGGAGTCCAGCAGCAGAGGAAGAGTGGTGTCATGGTAGTGCTCTTGGTGCAGCTGTGCTCCCCTCACTGCCAGGACATACTGATTGTGGAGGTTATGCAGTTTCATGGTCACTTTATCATAGCGCTCCCGTGCCTTTTCAGGCTCCTTGCCTAGGTAAAAGACAAAATCAGCAACTTTACAAAAAATCTGCATGTTCAACTGCACCTGTTCAGACAAAATGGTAGCAATATGCTCTTCAGATGTAAAGTAGTAGTACTCCAGGTAATGGAAATTTGAAAGTGAAGTTCACATGCGCTTAAATGTGCAAATAAATGCGATCAGATAATACGGTATATCAATCAGTTTGCAATGTATGTGTGACATTTCTTTCACATGCAGATGTCTTTGAGCAACTGAAGTAACATAAGGAGTACTATTTAACCACCTTCAAGTGAAATGAATAGTGCATCAAACAGAAATATGTTGTTTAGGTAAGAGCAGTGTTAAGAGTGTACTATTGATCATTGTTTTGTATTTTAATAAATATTAAAATGTTTATTAAAATGCAAACAGCACATTAAAGCTATTTACTGTGTTATATTTTTGTGCATATAATATACAATGGACACATGATATATAAAGCCAAAGAAAAACCACTTCATCCGCAACTGAAGTGCAACACCCTACTGGGTGATGCACAGCGGAAAATGTTACCATCAGCCCACGTCAGACAAGGTGGAGAAGGGGAGAAATTACTGTCTCTAACTAAAATCTTTATTTTAATTATTAAATGAACTTTGAAACAAAGTTTACAATGAACCATGGCCATTGGGCCTATCTAGCCCATTTGGTTGCTAGTATCTGATCCAGATGTCTCTTCCAGAACTTTAAAGATGCCTGGGTTTCAGCTTCAGCAAAAAGGCTAGGTAGCCTAGTAAATACAATCCCACAATGCATAGTTATGCACTGTTTTTTATCACACAATGCTTTCTAAGTAGAAATTGCCTCCCATTCACACATTTAAATGCACTTCCATGTAGTTTCCATTTGTAACTTCTAGTTTGTGTTTCACTACTGATACTGAATATATCCACTGGGTCTGTCAATGCCTTTGAGGACTGGGAATACTTGGATTGATTTGAATTTTAAGTATCACCTGCAATTGCATCTGTTTTTAGATTTAGCTGAAGAGCATGCACATGTATTTACAGGTGCATTTAAATGCACATTGAACCTTAAACTGTGGTTGTGACCTTAAACCAAAAAGGGGTGGTATGAGTAATGAGGCCAGAAGTAATATACAAATGATGCAACTAAAATCATACGTTAAGTAACGTTTCACCTCAGATAAACCAATCAGTATTAAAATACAAAGAGAACCCATGTGAGTAGCTAATGACAATTTTATTTTATGCATAGTTTTGTCTACTATTAGCAGAAATTATTAAAAAAACACCAACTGTTTTTTGATGCCATAGAAATGTGTGGTCAGGCTTGCTGAATTAGCCAAACTAAAGGGGAATAAAAATATGTGCCCATAAGATCCAGCTTTTTGGAAAATTCCCCCCAAAAAATGTTACTCAAATTCAAACACAAATCTTAGAACTTTGGACAATTTCCTGTTTCAGGAGTAACAGGTGTGCCCCTCTTCAGTTTAAATCTCACGAAATTTCATGATATTATTTTGTTAAATAATAATTGAATTAATTGATATTTTTAAAACATCAACTGAATCCTAAATAAGGAACGCCTAAATTGCCATTTACAGGTTTTTTGAAGATGAAATACAGAATTGAGATTCCCCTTGTTTAATGGAAATAACCAAAATTATTTTTAACACAAACAGTGTCTATTTTATGTTTTTAAGGATTGAAAAGATTAGCATCTCTGACAATATGAGATCATTTTTAAATCCTTCAGCATCAGAATGCAATTGAGATGGTCCAGTGCCAAGTCCAGCCCTTGTGTCCTGAGGCTACTGGGGTTCAGACATTCCACTGACTGATATTTTCAGTTTAATATGATCACTGGGCATGAAGAGGGGCCTGTTTTCCCTCAGCAAAAGCACAAAAGTAGCACAGTTTAAAATCTGTAGCACTTTTATCAGGATTTTCTTCATTAGGATGTTCTGCCAAGTGCCAAAGAGAAAAGCCATTAGGTCATATGACTGAATTCTTATGGCACAAAGATCCCATCATTTAAAACAGCAAGGCCAGGCTGATCAAAATGAAACTAACTTTAGGTATTTAAAAGCTAAAATACTTCTATCATATTTCTGTTGATCAAATACAATGAAAATTAACTTTTTTTTCTGTGATTTTATAAAAGAGCAGCTTCTACATAGCCTGAAGATACTGTTTAAAATGCACCATACGTTCAAGCAGGTAATGAAGACAGGAAAACAAGCCAAGTGAGGAAATGGTGGTTACTTTATCAGTATTAACAGAAAGCTGTGAGGAATCCTGGGGTTCTGTTAAGTTATACTTGTGAAGCTGGGTGTATAAGGAAGAAATAATTAACTAAGCAATCATCAGCTCTCAGTAACCATGTTTGGTAGTTACATACATTTATCTAAAAAATGCAGTACACATGAATAAAAATAATAAATAGGTAAACTATTTGCAGTATATAATTCATTAGCAAACTACACTAAAAAAAGTTTCAATGAATTGCACAAATGCCAATAATTTAGGAGCCTTTAAAATGTGTTAATATTATCGAATTAAACTGCAACCGTGTATGCTACCACAATGTTGCCTGTACCTTCCACCGTCATAAAAACTCTCAAAACTGCTTTCAATGAAGCAGTAGTGAAGTACTAAACAGTGTCAGATAATGTTCCAAAACCTTTGGGTCAAACATTAGATGTAATTTTTTCATTCAGCTTTCAGAAGCTCTTTCTACTGGAAATGTTACTTCACATGGCATGTATAAAAAACAGAATGGAGAAATACATACTAAGCCTATAATAGCAAATAAAAGAGGAATTATAACTAAAGGGAGGATTATATAATTACAGTTCTCAATGAGACAGATCTGTATTTGGAGATTAACAAACATCTTATGAAAAAGCAGCCCGCAAACATGTACATTCACTGTATGTGTAATTTTCCATATACTTCTTAAGTCATGGGGGCCACAAGTTAATTAAGTAATTCTGTCTCCAAGACCTTCAGGTTGCTTTATGTTTGTTAGAAAACAAATTGTTTTGGTTGTAATTTTCCATGCATAGTTAATGTACTATAAAAATATTTTTGCACCTGAAAATAATGTATAATCGTCCACCTCTTTGTACTACAGTATGCGTGCATTTTACTTTTTAGGTAGGTTGACATGCATCAAGCACTCAAACATGCAACACAGAACACACAGCAAAGGTGGGAGGTCCAATTTTGTTAAATACACACAGTAAGTTATTAAAGTAAATTCACATCTTCCAGTTTTAGATAAACACTACAAAGCTCCATACACATGAGCAATATGAGGTCCAGTTTTGACCTTAATCCACTGGACTGAGGGAACCACAGGGACAGTGAGGTACTCCCATCCACCTGCAACTAGGTGGAGAGACATAAAACAGTGGGAAAGAGTTGCTCATTACCCATATTCACACTTAGTTGGCCATGCTGTAGATTTAGCCCTTCTCTCTTGGACTTTAGTTAAAACTGAATTTAACACATTATTACAAAAAATATTATTAATCTATAATTTGGTTTCTTTTTAATTTGATACCCTCTCAGTTTGAAATCAATTATTTCTTTCCGCCTTTCGTATCAGCAGAAACCTCTGCGCTGCACAGGAAGAAAAAGCATGGGGAGACAGACTCCTCTGATCCACCCATCCTCCCAGCCCTTTACTGACACTGCAAGTTTGAAAGTGCTTTAAAGCAAGGTCAGTGTCAACTGTAGCAGCAGTGCATCCCTCAGTGACATCACTGCAGGCCTGTAGACATCTGAAAAAACATAAAAGTTGCTGTTTCCCAAGAGCCATGAGAGCCTTGACAATGAATCTACTCCTTGGCAGCTCTCTGCCAGTTGTACACTGTTACATTGGGAATCCTGGCAACAGCTGGCAGTAACACAACCAAAATTCAAACTTGTGATATCTGGCTGATAGAGCACGGAGTCGAGAGAGATTGTCTTTCCCCACTGAGCCATTTGAGAGCTTCCTTTATCATTCTTTTTAAATAAATATTAGGAAAGTTAAAGGTACTGTATGCAGATATGCATTGGGGTCCATGAGTACAAGTAATCTCAGTTCTATTATCTGATATTAACATAAATTTGAATATTGGTAGTGGTTTCCAAGACCTACTTACAGATTTGTTAAATATATTTAAATTGTGTTATATTTCAGGTCTGTATAAATAAAGCACAGTGGCAAAGCATTGCAGCCTCAGAGTTTCTTGGTTTGGGCTCAAGTGGGTTTACTTCTGTGGTGTGTGTCCTTCTCCCTGTCTTCACCTTGGTTTTTCCCAGATATGTTCCAAAAACATGCCAGCTAGGTCTATCAGAATATTGAAAGGTATCCCTTCCTCTGTGCTCCACAATGAACTTGTGTCCCATCCAGGAAAACAGCAGTCACCCCACCTTATGCCCTATGCTACCAAGTTAAGCTCTAGTTTGCCATGACCCTCAATGGGACAGAGAGTTTTCTGATAATCCATGGATGGATGGACATTTCAATAATTGTGAAAATATCAAAAATCATGGTGATTACCTATTATGACTAACTTTTACGTAAAAAATTAGAGCAAAGCTATCAATTTGCTCTCCTGATTTTGATTCCAATTTTTGGTGTAGAAGGAACAGATTTGAGTGAAAAGATGTAAGTTAAAGTTTTGAAAGGTAAATAAAAAATTGGCTCACAAAGAAAGTAATTAGCAAAGAAATACCAACAATGCAATAAGCTCAGACTCTTGCAGATACAGGCATGGCTTAACATGCAACCAACTGCATCAGCAAGAGTACTTTCTGTTCTGGTTTAGCTGAAGAAAATGACATGTTTTCTTAGAGAAATATCTGAATTTCTAAAAATAAATGTTATTAATACCTTCCTCAAATTTACAGGTAAATATTAATATATTTCTCCTTTAGTGTTTAAACAAGAAATACCTAAGATGGCACCATTCCAGTTGGAGTTAACTTGTCTATTGTGAACTGGTTTCAAACATTTTGAACTTCCTTTCAGGATAGCAATCAATAGCAAGCAATGGATATGTAGTGTAACAGTTGTGATAATCAAATGGTTGTCATTACAAACAAAAGGCATGCAAACGTGTGCAATTATATTGTAAACGCACAATTTTCACAAAGTCAAAATAAAGTTAATTACAAATAAAGCTCTAAAAACTCACCTGAAGTCTTAAGCTGTTCCTCTGGTTATTTAGAACACAAAGGGTTTAAAAAGGTTTAATGGGGAAAATGAAGAGCATATTCTTAACATATTCAGACACTGGGATATTAATTCAATTTTCTTATGTTTCATAGGATTTTCAATTACAATATACAGTGATGCTGTATTTGATCCTTTATTTATACAGTACATGAATGTAACTATTTATACCACTAAATGTTTTTAGCATTAAACTTTAAGAGGCAAGATAATATTCCTTCTAAATCACTAATATTCTCACACCAAAAAGAACATTAATTAAAATTAAGTTGATATGAATTTGGTTCAGAAGCCTACAAACCCCAATAATGCAATTACAGATTGAATATTGATATTTTAGCTTTAACCAACATAAAACAGAAATATTTCCATAACATATCTGAGGGATGACAATAAACAGAGGCCATGTACAGTAGGTGAGGAAATTGCCCCCACCACAATAAACCAAGGCATTGGAGGTGGAACTTGAGGACGACAGATGGGTGTGCCTACAAAAGTAGTGGTCTTGTGGGCCATGTTTATACCCCAAAGGTCAGTGATGGAAGGATCGAAGGATCTGGGGCCTTTCAGACCTTGTCAGGCCTGGTATGAACTCCATGAAAACACCAACGACCTATTTTCAAATTTTACTAATCAAAAACAGGCATTCTATTTTTCAGAAGAATTCAAACTGTCCTGTCACATTTCTTACCCACTCAATGCAATATCCATTTCACACAGCACTGGTCTATGTTATGCTATAATACTATTGATTTTAATTTTCAAAGAACATTCTAAGATCACTTGTAGACATAATAAAGAAAGATATAATAAAACTCGTTAGTAACGCAATGTAAAATTGTTACTTTAATTTTTTTTTTTCAATGAAAGAACAATTACAATAATCAAATAACCCTTGAAAATATTCAGCCTGAATTTGTTGTTCTCTGCAGACACTTCAACCAGCATTCAGGGTCCAGTGCTGCACTAATAAATTATCACAAATAACATACTGTAGGATGATAGATTTGTTTGCTGCTTCTGGGATTTGAATTGGTCCTTTTACCTGTCTAGTAATTGACAACATTCTGTCCAGAAATTAGCTCTGGACAGTCATGTGGAGATATATTTGGAAGTATTGAATTTTTCTGTCAATTTATATAAAAAGTCTTAGCTCACTATACGTGTTTATTTTTCATAAAATTAACTATTGATTAATTTGTAATGTTGAATGAATACATGATCTCTTCTTAATCACAATTCTTTCACCCTAGTACATAATAATACTCTTAAAGCTCTAATTAAATTGTATTAATTATATGTCTCACACCACAATTACTGTATGATTATGTGACTGTAAGATTAAGTTTAAGTGAGTTTGTAGCTGTATTACAATCCTAAGGTGCTGACTAAAAATTGACTACTTTAGCAATAATAATAAGTTACAAAGATATTAGTTTCAGCTCAAAGCTAAGTTTGTAAATTGCGGATGTGGATGAATGATTAAGAACAGAGTCAAGTAAACAAAAAAGCAAACAATGGGAAAAAAAAGCATTACCTTTTGCAATGGCTTCTTTATACTTCTCTTTTGCACAACTGGCATCTTTTGTCAATTGTCGATAAGTGCCTTTTAATTTTTCCAGGTCACTCTTTGTTACCTAAAGAAAGAGAGAGTGAATACAAAGACTGCAGAAACAACCTTCAAAGGCTAGGTGTTGGTGAATATTTTACTTGTGTCAACAAATTAAATGATCACTTGAGGACATGTTACATTTGATTTGACATTTTTCTCTCTGAAACATAAGAAGAACTTGTTTAATTTAGTACCTATATTAATTTTCTGAAGTAAAACAAACTACAGAGAGGAGTGTCAAACTGCAAGAAAACAAGATGTACGTAATAATATGTATGTAAAGCAGTTTTTTTATATTTAACACGATAAATAATAATTAGATGGAGTTTATAACATAATTAAAAATAAATGTAAATACCGAATACATACTGAACATAAAAACATATAACTTTAACAAATAACAAAAGAAAACCTTTTGTATATCAGAGGCACCAAGATAAACAGGATATAGGTACATTTATTCTGCGAATTGTGTTCACACCATTTGTCTTCAATGGAATTGATCATCAGAGGATCAGGCTAGTAGCTTTTAGCCACCAATGAAAGCAATAGAAACTGAATATGTGTGGCTCATGCTTTGCACCACGTAGCAAACTCTGTCTTGTGGCATCCTGTTTCACTCCTCTTGCAAAGCCTGAGCAAGTATGTGCCTGTTCACCTGTCTCAAAGTACTAGATGTCACGTCATCCCAGCTTATCCCACAAATGTTTAATGGGGTTTCAGGTCTAGGAACAAGGCATCAAAGGCCTGCTGTGTTCTCATCGTGCAAAACAGCCATTATTACATGAACAACACTAGAACACTTAAATAACATGAGTGGCACAACTGCTGCCATTGTTACTTATTGTCGAGGCTGAGAAACAAAAATATTTTTTAATCAAGAATCTCTACAAACGTCTGACTCACTACATGTAGCTACAGTACAGGTGTGAGAATCTGAATTACAAGTGCTTCAGCTGCAACATCTTCACTTTGGATCCATATCTAGATACATCCGTTTGTCCTGGCCAACTCGCTAAACCTGCTATTTTCATTGGGACTTTCCAATAACACCTTTTTCTGTACAGAGATTATGAAATTTATTAGCTCAAATTATCATGGTATATATAGCATTTTTTAGATATTATTGTGCTTTGAACTGAATTCTTCATGTATGGTAATGTAAGTGTAACTCAGGGTCTTTCTAAAATGTAGTTCTACATTCTTCAAAACATTTGCACAGCTTCTTAAAATAGAATATTTGTATCACTCTGACAGAGGACAAATGATCATTAGGTGATCAGTGTTATGGTCTCAAAATTGACTGGAATAAAAAGGAGAAAATTAAATGTTAATACATCACCTTGTTTAGCTCTGATTCAATTTGCTGGTGGATGCTGTGATAACTCTTCTTTACTTGCTGTTTATCCTTTATCATCATAGTAAGTCTATGAAGAGGGCCAGAGTTAAGATCCTCAGCATGCAACTTCATTATTTTGCTTAACTGTTCTGTCTGCTGTACCATATGTGTCCAAGACTGCAAAAGGGAAAGAAAGGAAAATTAAATCCACACCTCTCACTATAAAACAATTGTCAGTCAATTACTGAAGCTGTTTTACATCAAATGTTGTTCTAGCAGCTCTGTACACATTACCGAAAATGTGCTCTCATTTTGACCAAAACGTCAACACGATTTGCTGACCACAGGTTTTTGCTAACATACAGTCCTGCATTCCTTAACATGTAAACTTGATTAAAACTTGAATCATTAAAAGTCTGAGAGATATTCGCATTGGTTGGCAAAAAAAAACAACAAAATGTTTTGTTGCATGAACTGGTGCCTGAACTGCATAAAGTGAACAAAAATTAAAACGCAACTATTATATAAATGGAAAGGCCCTGTTGATAAACCAAAAGAGATGAAAAAAAAGACAAGCAGGGAACCACAGGCAGAGTAAAGAAAGCCAAGCGTAAGCCCCCAGCAGCGATCTTTCAATCAACTTTAGCATTGGGTAGTTTAGAAAAGTAAGAACAGCATTGAGGACAGATTTTTCAACACCCACTCTAAAATTTTCTTTTAGCACTTCCATTCACTCAAAATTAACATGCACAGTTTGTAACTCAAGACTGAAGAACAGACATAAAAATGTTGTCTGTTCATGTCTTTACCACAGTGAAACACAAAAATATGATTAATGATGAAATCTACTTTCTTAATATTATGATAAGGGGCAACACTGAACTATGCAATAAATGTTAGAAAAATATTTGAAGTATGGAAAATTAATTTTCTAATGCCACAGCCCATTTCCAATACTGAGTACATTTAAAAGATGAGAGGTGTCTTCATGCCTATTGATAGTTATTTCTGCCTGCTGGCAGGTCAACACATGTTCAAAGACTGTGCTCTGTTCAGCATTATATCCCACAGCCACTAGGCTTCCAACCTCTTGACCTCTTCAGATTATGACAATAATACAGTCGTTTGTTAAAATGTTTCATAGTTTGGTGCCTGGCAGTTAACACTGTTGTCCCACAGCTCTTGGATTCTGGGTTATAATTGTGAGTTGGGTCCTTCTGTGTGGAGTCTGCATATTCTCTTTTTGTTCACTTGGGTTTACTGCAAGTGACTCAATTTCTTCCCACCACTCAAATACAAGCTAGCTAGGCAAATTGGTCATGTGCACCTTTTTGCATGCCTAGGAGTGGATTGGTGTCCTGTGTGGGTTCTAGCTCTGCTGTGAGCTCATCGGTAATAATAATAACAATAATAATAATAATAATAATAATTGCTTACACTTATATAGTGCTTTTCTGGACACTCCACTCAAAGAGCTTTACAGGTAATGGGGACTCCCCTCCTCCACCACCGATGTGCAGCATCCAGCCATAGTGCGCCAGAACGCTCATCACACACCAGCTATCAGTGGGGAGGAGAGCAGAGCAATGTAGCCAATTCATAGCAGGGGGATTATTAGGAGGCCATGATTGGTAAGGGCCAATGGGAAATTTGGCCAGGACACCGGGGTTACACCCCTACTCTTTTCGAGAAACACCCTGGGATTTTTAATGACCACAGAGAGTCAGGACCTCGGTTTTATGTCTCATCCGAAGGACGGCACCTGTTTACAGTATAGTGTCCCTGTCACTATACTGGGGCATTAGGACCCACATGGACCACAGGGTGAGCGCCCCCTGCTGGCCCCACTAACACCTCTTCCAGCAGCAACCTTAGTTTTTCCCAGGCGGTCTTCCATCCAGGTACTGACCAGGCTCACACCTGCTTAGCTTCAGTGGGTTGCCAGTTGTGAGTTGCAGTGTGATATGGCTGCTACCATAATAAGCAGCTGTCTCATAAATTATTTTTTTCTTCAGATTTATTCCAGATAAACATCCACAGGTCAGCATCCTAGATATCACCAAGCAAAAACTCTACGTGTGCATATCAGGGAAATATGGAAGTACTCAAACAATGCAAACAGAAAGCACTGCAGTTCCAAATACAGAAAACTGTACAAAGAAAGGGCACAGTGACTCAAGACACGATAACATTTTCCTAGGTGCAACCAATTGTTGTAAGTCTTCAAAATACTGCAAAATACTGTGAGTGAGCATTTCCAAATGCTGGAAAAAGTGATAGATTTCACAAAGTGTAAATCCTTGAAGAGAGAGAGTTGTTATTAAAGCAAATGTGTGTCATGAGCATTGACTGAAGACAGTGGGCTAGATTTCTCAAAGGCACCATTAGTGCATTTGTAAATATTAAGTGGAAGGTTTCTATTTATAGCTGGAATTGAAATGTACATAGTCAAACACTGAGCAGTTAAGAGTGGTTAGCTTCTGCAAAAAAGTGGAAGTCACAGATTGTACTTGCAGTTGTACCAGCAAACTATCACTGTGCCCACTTACTATAAATCTGCAAGGGGATTGTGCCGCACATATACAGGGCAATTTCTCACTTCTCTACCTGATCTGCTGTGCAGACAGTGGGATGAAAAAGTTAATACAAGGAATTTCTACGAGGAAGTAAGAACTAATTTTCTTGGATTTTCTGTTCATGAGGAAATAAGACAGCACCTAACAATGCTAAAGATGTTTTCAAAGTTCCACAAATGATATTTCTGTTACTTAAATTCAAGGATAATGGCTCAGAATGGAAGAACTATTCTCAGACATTTAGCACAATGTTTTCTACAGTTGTTCAAGACAGGGATGTTACTCATGATAATGATAATGTGGTGCCCCTTGTGACATTCCAGGGGGTGGCAATCTTTAAAATAGGTGGGTCTCTGGGAAACACAAACATGAGTTAAAAATAAGTGCTTTTTTATGTACAGTGCAAGGCAAAACAACCAAAACCTCCAAAAACCACAGCAAACACATAAAGGCCTAAGTTCCTCTTGGTGTTTGTCAAGACTTAATCAGTACCTCTCTAAATTAACCAGGCAGCTAATCTGCTTACTAGCTTCCAAACAAAGTCTCTCTCTTAAGAACAAAAGTTCCCTCTAAAACACTTTCCAAAAAATGTATCTGAAACTCTTAAATTAAATCAGCCCACATTCCCATGGTCAGCCATCCTTTTCCCTGGTGATTAAGCACATTCACAGAGGACCTGCTCTTCTCCTAGACAGCAGACATGAACTGACTGTCAGAAGCCTCTACTTCCCGTTTTTTTAAATGTTACCCTAACAACGTTGGTCAGGTGACTGAGGATTCCCCACAGTTTTCTGGAGTACACGAGCTGCCATATTGTCTGAACCTGTTGTCCGAACACGTATTCTCCCCCACAGGAGGCCATCTGCCATAAAAGTTCCATTCCAAGGGCTCCTACAGGTGATAGCAAAGAACAACCAACCTAGCACACCCATCATGGACCCATCACATTTCTTTATCTTGTTACACTGGTGGCAGTCATTTTCTCTTAAGTTGTGGGTACCCCAGTGTGGAGCTGACACCTCTCCTTCTGTGGCTCCTTTTCTGAGCACTCAGGAGTCTCCTTTTCTGGCTTTCTGTTAGTGGTCACCTGGGAGCCTCACCTATCATCTTCATTTTCTTATTTCCTTTTCCATGTTGGCAGTGGGGTGCACAATAGCTGTACCCCCTACAATGCAAACACCTTGGAGCACCCTCAGGTGTAAGCCGAAATTGCTGCTTCTCCCAAGCTCTTGCGCATCCCGCAGACAACAAAGTATTTAAAATTTCTTCAGAACAACAGTGAAACCCGAACTACAGGACACAAAGGAATGTGGCACTTCTTTACATAAAGGGAGTGGGAGTACAAAACAAACAATACTTGTTACCGAAGCTGATACCATGGCTTCCTTCATGAAATGGCTGGATGAGATCTTTAAGTTAAGAAAAATAAGAACATACCTGCATAAAGATCACTTTAGGAGCTTCTTTGTACTCTGACCATATTTTATATGACTTTATTTATGACTGTTACAGAAGGTTTATAGGAGTAAGCATGCAAATTGAACTACTGCATGGAATATTAGCTTCCCGCAGCACAGTTACAGTAATTTATACTCCTGTCCAGGTCATTCACATGCAACAAATAAATGGTTGCACAAAACATACATTTATAACTTATTTTCTGTAGGAGTCCTAACAGAAAGCAAGAAAATGCAGTGTCCGTTTCTACTTATTTACCCCAGAACCTTTGGAAATAATATTTAAATGTTTCTAACGCTACAAACACGGCAGAACATACATTTGAAAATATTTATGTAAATATATTTTTCCAGCAATTCCACAAAAGTGTATTAAAAACAAAAGGAAAGACCCAGACTGACCCCAAACAGATAGAAAAAATAAATCTTAATTTGAAACTGCAAATGTTGTACAATACTGATCTACCTAGCTTTCAATTCATATTAAAGAAGGATGAAAGAAAATCTGGAACTGTTTTTTTTAAAATAAGATTTATTTTTTCATTACAGTTCTTTGGGGATTTTTCTCTAAAACACTTGGTAGTCAAACATTACACAAATATAAAGTGAACATTACTCTAATCTTTATAGTCTTAAAGAACAGTCTCAAATCTGTCAAAATAATTAAGTAAGTGTGACCCTGAAGATGTTCATAGAAAATATATTTTTTCAAGCATGCCAGCAGCCATATCGCCTTGCAGCTCTTAACTGGCTACCCACTGAAGCTATGCAGGACTGAGCCTGGTCAGTACCTGGATGGGAGACCTCCTGGGAAGCTATGGTTGCTGCTGGAAGTGGTGTTAGTTGGACCAGCGGGGGGCACCCACCCTGCAGTCTGTGTAGGTCCTAATGCCCCGGTATAGTGGAGGGGACACTATACTATAGGGGGCGCCGTCTTTCGGATGAGACTTTAAACTGAGGTCCTGACTATCAGGGGTCATTAAAAGGCCCCGGGCATTTCTCAATAAGAGTAGGGAGTTATCCCGGTGTCCAGGCTAAAAATGTCCCCCTTCGGCTTTACCTTGGCCTCTGAATTGTCCCCATCTATGATTGGCTTGCACTTGCCTTGCGATGGACTGCACCCCGTCCAGGGTGTACCCTGCCTTCCGTTCGTTGCTTGCCGGGTAGAGTCTGGCTTCCCGCAACACCGTATGGTATACATCAGTTCGGTAAATGACATGACACGACTTCTAAGTACTTGTGCTATATTCATTTTGGAAACAACATTATCACAATATTAATCTGAAATACCTATCTACATAATTCTAGAGTACATGTATGAAAGAAAAATGCTGGTGATGAGGCTTTCATGGATTTCATATACAATATAATTCAGGAATATATTTTTTGCCTTTGTGTTTCAATTTATTGGCCAATTCAATCACTATTCAGTGATTACTTGTACTGCAGAAGTGTAATGTATGACGAAACCTCTAAAATTCTGAAACAGGAATTTCCCAGTCTGAAAATGATACTTAACTTTCTTAATATGCAGAATTTATTCCTAGATATAACGAGAAACAAATGTGCATGCCGACTTTCCAGAACAGATCATGGATACTCATAAAAAAAGTAAAGTGCAATTTGAAATTTCAATATGTTTCTGCTTAACCAAGGGCGTTTCTACACTGTTCCTTTCCTAATCTGCATTCTACCGAATGTCCAAAATACTCTGCCATTTGCCCAAATACCTTGGCCTTAATCACCATACCTGTATTTGGGGAAAATATACAATTTTCTGCTCTATTTACCACTTTTACACAAATGCTTTAAGTGAAGGGATGAAAACATGTTACATGTATGTGTAGCTGTGAGCCATTATTTCAGATAATGGAAAGAACAACACTTTACTTGGTGTTCCTAACATCCGCAGAACATGAACATGTTGTGCAAAAGCACTCAGGATTACCTTTGATACATTGCTGATGTAATCCACTTGTGAGGCGTTCTCATATTTGTCTACCTGCTGGCTGATATTCAGAAGCAGAGAGGCATACTCCTTGTCACTTTTAACTCTCAATGTCATGAACTTCTTCACGGTCTCCAGCAGCTTCAGCTCCCAGTCTTGCAGCTTTAACAACGCTTCGTGTGAATACCTCAGATCTTTTCCAAATCCCATTTTCTTTAAGGCACAAATCTCCACAAGGTTCAGAGATCCTTCAAGTCCGCATGTCCTATACTGCAAGGAAACACAATTAGAGAGAGAAAAAGCTGTTCATTTGGAAATTAAGGTTTATGTTAATAGCAAACAAAACTCTGCAAAAGCAGAACACCCTCTTTGCAACCAGATAACCAAGCCTGGGAACCGTCTTTTGTTTTTAAAAATGATATGTGGCAGCTACCTCACTTACACTAGATAACATTAAACAGATATTTAGCAGAATATTGTTAAAACTACACTAGGCAAACTGTGACCACTGTTGACCATGCATGGACAGTACATAAAGCAAAATATCTCAGACCACTGCACAATAAAAAAATAAAAGTTTTACTTTAGAATAACAAATCTGAATTTTAAAACTGATTCTTTATAGCAAAGTGTATTTTTACCATAAACATATACACAGTTGCCACTTGACATGTAATTGCATTACCGCATTTGCATTACAGTAAGATGACTAGCGATAATAACCACAGCAGATATCACAAAACATGAATTACCTTTCCAACAGCCATTTATCTACTGATTTAAATCAGTCATCTGACAGAAAGACTTGCATTCAACTTGAATACTGAAACCACAACCAGATGAATTATACTCATGATGTAAATATACTTCTCAGACCCTACAATTTAAAACAAAATCTCTATAGTCAAAGAATGCAGGTGAAGGCTCATTTAAACAAGGTTTTTTAGTATTATTACTACAAGTGTCAGATAGATTCTAATATAACTTTGATGTGTTCAGACTTCAGAGTATGAAATCATGGCTTCAATCCCAGGAAATGATGAGGAGTTTTGTAAAATTGTGAAGAAAATTCAGGAGTGCTACAGGCTATTTGCACTTTCCTGTCATTCAAATTTTAATGTCAATGCACACAAGGTATTAGCAATATGTTTTCTACATGTTTATAAAATTAACATGTTTATGAATGAATCCAGGTGAAACAGATTCTTAAAACAAAGGACATGTTTCTGCTAGATTAGGAAAACATTTTCCTTTGTAAAAGGAAAAACAAAATGCCAACATTACAAAATCGAGAAGAAATGCTGATGGTGCCTGCTTGAACTGGCATTGTGAAAGATGTTAGTAATTGAATTTCTTTTTTTTCTTCAAATAATAAAAAATAGTAACTTGAAGGAAATTTAAGAAATTAACAAACTGTTTATAGTATGCACCAAATTTTTTAAAAAATTAACCCTGGGATGGATACAGAAGGCATTAAATGTGATCACACAGGGCCATTTATTTGCTATCTTGATCTCAGATGTACTTCTTCTATCCTGGCTTCCTCTTTCACAGATGTGGCCAGTCCTGCTTGAAGTTTTTTTTTCACTTTTTGTTTAGTGTGATACTTGGCCTCCCTTATATACTTCCTAGTAATTAACTTGGAGAATTCTCTACAGAAAATATCTGAAGAGAAAAATGTATGAGTGTACGAGACAATAACATAAGAGTAATGGTATTCTCTACTAATGTGAAGGGTAAACCGGAAACAACACAAGTCAAACAGCTTTCTTTGGCATCCATACATGTACCATACTGTACATGCCATAACTGCGGCCAATATTAGTAAACTGTCACATCTCAACTGTTTTAGTTCAGGCACTGTTACCTCAAGCTACAGTAGTCTGGACAGTGTCAGTAATATAATCATAGTATTGTTACAGCATCGGTTAGTTACAGGTGTCAGTTTTTAGCAGACTTGAGGAACTACCTATATGAAGCCCGTTTGCAGAAGTGAGGATTTAAATTTTATGTTTCATTCTTAATCTTAAACAGATTTACAGAATGATTTAAAAAATGGGAATCGGGTATTACTCACATTAGGAAAACTGTAAAAAAATAACTGATTTCACCCAACTCTTCCTTACAGTGTGGTTTCAAGGGCATCTTGTTTTTCTTTTATGGCAAACTTTTTTCACATAACATTGCTTAAAAAAAATTGTGAGTTGCACAATTATTTGCTTTGAAACTACTTTTGTTCTGTTCAGCAGAAAAAGGACTACAAAAGACACAAATCACACCTCAGACAATGCAGCCTGGTTTGCACAGACATTGCATGTGAAAAGGAATAAGCATTATTCTGGTCTGACACCACAACCGAGCTGCTGCTGCTTCATGTCCGACTACAAACATGTGGTGTGACTAGATTCTGTGCAGATTACCCGATTTCTGGCAAAACTGAAGAAGGCTGAGGCAAACTAAGTCTTTTTAATTAACGTGGCATTGCAGCAGTTCAGCTTTCATCATAAGCTGTCAACTGAATCTGTTACAAGAAAAAACGAATGGCACACAATACCTGCACTCAAGTGTACTGTAAGCCACAGACCTAATTAACTCCCATGAAACACAAAAAATGCAAACAATTGGAAACTTGTGATTGTGATTTTAGCATCACAATTGATTGACTATCAATTAATTAATTATCTGTTAATTACGAGTGGTCACTTTTCGTGAGCTTCTTGAGAGTCGTCTATATGCAAGGTACACTGTTTGCACCTCTGTGAGATGCTATACTACATACATTTTAAAATGGAAAAAAACATGAAATTACAATCCCAAGTTTATTTAAGTTTGTTTATTACAACAGAAAAGTATCACAACAGAATTGTCTTAATGTTGTTTAGGTCACTGCTAAGACAAACTGTGACTAACTTTGAAAAGTGGTTTTATTGTTGTGTTGAAAAAGGAAATCAAAGAAATTTGGTGACATCACATCCTGTGCTATTTTCCACCTGAGGTATGTCTTAATGCAAATAAAGGTCACTGAAGGGGAAGATTGTAGAACTGTATAGTCATTTCTCAAAATCTCTCTGAAATTTTACATCTAAAATATATTGCAAAAGACAATGCTAACCATGTAGACTAGAGAGATAGCATAAATAAAAGTATAATAAAATTGTATTATGACTGGCCTCTTACATCATAGTGTAACAATAATAAGGACATTTTTTCCTCTTAAAGGACAGCTGTTTTCTCAAAAAACTATGTATTTTTAAAATGTAAAATGTAGCTTAGACATTTTACCAAGTCAAGCATGCTGAAGTAGTGTTCAGTTGGAACTATATATTTTATTTGAAATCTGTATGTGTAGTTGAAGTTTTCATTTTTTTTCTATCCAGAAACAAGATGCTTTTTATTCATTTTACAACAAAAATAACATTACAAGACCCGACAATACCTCTAGATACTGGCTCCCTAAGGAAGAAGTTACTTTTTTTAAAGAGATGAAATTTCTAAAATAATACTGACTTTAAGGGATCTTCTAAATGTTCAACTCACAAGGCATCAAAAAGAACCACAGGTTGCATTGCTAGTAGAAAGTAGAATGCTGGCCACGGGACATGGCTTTTTCTACTGTACTTTGGACACTTATAATAAGTATTCAGGCTGCCACTACCCAATTTAATTTACAACAATGAAGCACATTAAATTACATATGGAAACAAACATTTCATAATTGGGTATGCACATATTTAGGTGTGCTTATATTTACCATGATGTATAAAAATAAAACAGTACTGGAAGCAAAAGCATTTGTTGCAATGACTCTCATTATATACTACCCGAGCACAGAAGTACATATAACCCTGGGTCAGTGCAGCTCCACCAGTATCTACAATTGAAACATTTCACAGCACTGATTCAAGTAGGTGTTCACATTTGACCCTAGTGATTTCTGACCAACTTGCCAAAAGGAAGGTCAAGATTTGCATGAGACTTTACTAGTGCATTTTGCATTTTTTAATTCTATAAACCTTATCCCATAAATATCTGAAGTTACCTAAATTCATGTAACAGCCAAGTATGGCTTTGCCTTCAGCAATGCACCAGAGACACACACACCAACAAACGCAGCTATTATAAAATCACTTGCACAAAACCTTTCCAGTCTCTGAGGAAAATGTCAGGTCTACTGCTTCTTTGTAAGTGGTCATTTCAGCTAGTCAGGACATGACAGGCTCTTTCTATTGAACACAACATTCCTCCATATTTTTGTATGCCTGTACACATCGTAGTTTCATTGTACTACACAAGACGTCTTTCTATGCCATCCAGACAGCCCTGAAACAGTCTGGAAGCTACCCTGGGTTTTTTATGTACAAAGAATCATGAAGAAACAGAAGATCTTCATAGAAAGAGAAATGTCTATATTAAAAGTAGGTAACATTATGGATGTAAACAGAAAGAATCTCTGTTGGAAAATGTGGTCACAGCTTAAGGATGAAAAATCTGAAAAATGAATTGAATTAATCCAGCACACAAGTCACAAATACCTTTTTTATTAAAGAAACCTTGAATATAACTGGTCTAAGGAAGCCACTTAGTCACAACGTGAAACATATGATATATATATATGATATTATATTACATCTTAGTGCATCAAAAAAATCATATATCAAGGTCCACGAGACAGCAAGGAAACATACTTTTGAGGACATTAGATCATTCAAATATTAATCAGTAAGAATACTACTGAGGACAATCAAAGAATTATGAAAGATTAAGAGTTGGGGAAAAATGGTCTTGGGCCACATGAAGGAAAATGCAACCACAATTAGAAATTGTAAAAAAAGTATTTGTTCCAGTACAAATTATTCTCCACTTCTAGCTTCATTTTTACATAGTTTTCCAAAATCATGCATAAAAATAAAAATATATGTATTAAGATAATCTACCCACCTAATGCCAGGGGTGTAGAAAATATTTAAATATTCTACAAGAATAAAAGTACCCTTACTTTGAAAAGTATGTTTAGTAAATGGGAGAAAGTTTAGTTTAATAGTTTTAAAGTAAAAAAAGCAATGACTGTACTCAAGTGTCAAAAGTGAAAAAAAGCAGTCCTTAAATTCTACCCATGGTCTTCATCACCAGTTGTCTTATCAGTTGCACTACTATTGCATTTATACCTAAGCTGACATTCTGATCTCAGGTCAGAAATAATTCTAAGGCAAATAAATCTTTTAAATTAATTCTCCACAGCTGAACAAGGGCTACCCACAAGACAGATGAGTCAAATCACTTACATATTTTTTCACACTTAAAAGCATGCATTATTTCATTTATCTGGAAAGCAAACCATATTAGACAATTTAAATATTCACTGAACAATTACAAAAATACCATCTATATACAGTACTATAACCAAAGTAATATATATATATTTGTGCCTTTACAGTAGTCTGTGCAAATTAGCATTGTATTTGGACAAATGGCAGCCTTATAAATTGATAACTGCAAATGATCAAGTTAAATGGAAAATAAGATTAATGCGGATACTTATTTTCTCACTCACACTATATTCTTAGGCTAAAACACTAATTAAGCAGAAATGTTATTTTAGTCAAAAAATTTACAGTTATTTACTTGCTATGTGTGAATGCTTTAAAAACAGACATGATTTGTTAAAATTCTGATTTTATTAAAGTAATGGAAAATATGTACATTCTATCCTTTAAATACACCAATATATTTTGGTAATATGGTTAGTTACCCACAATTTATGTATGTAACACATGCTCTGCCCCTGCTGGGATTTGATCATGGTTGCTCATGGTCCAGTTTTAAGAATAGAGGAAGCCTAAGAGTATATGATAATGGTATTAGAAATTTCTAATTAAAATGTTTAGGTTACCTTGTTAGCACATTATTGGTAGTGACAGCTTGCTAATGCTAATGCTTCAAAAGTGTATTATGTTTATAATAAGCCTCGTACACGTGACAGTTAAGTGCTCCAGTACCTCCACTGCTGCTCATATTTCCCACCTTTTGTTCACACTGAGCTCCGGCAGGTCTTGATTTACAAATGAAGCACTGCTTCTAAAAAATCAATATGAATGCTAAAATTGTACATTTAAGTCTACGCATGAAGTCACAGTCTGACGTGCAGATGTAGCGTGGATTGCTTTGTACAGAAACTACCATGCAGTGCAGAACCAAACATGTCAGCCTCCACCGATGTGGATCTATGGCTGCTCCAGCAGAGTATCTCTCGAGAAGCTGAGTGGGCTGTGCATAGGTTACAGCTCGTGAATGTATGGCCTGGTGACATTTTTCCCCGTCTCAGTTTACACAGGTGCCAAACTTGGACAGATCTGAAGCAGGCTCTCCCATAAGCACAGAGGTCATGAACACAGCCAGAAGGATGAAGGAACAAGGAAGATATCTGGTTCTGATAAATAGAGTGGAGTTAAAAGAACCATATTGTCTAAACATACTTGTATAAATAAAAGCATATTTGTATAAACGTATCCCCTTCATACATCAGTACCGAAGAACAGATAAAAATGCACCTAATACCTATACTGTCTCTTGATAGAACGCCAACACAAATTTGGATGAAAAACTTTTAGCAGTAGCCCAATCGTACATGGCAGCCAGAAATTACATCTGAAAGTATAAGAGAATCTTCCTTACATAAAGACATTATTCACACTGAAAACACCAGGGCTAATGATTTAAAAGTGATTTTTAACAATTGTGATTATAAATCAATTCATTCATTCACAAATTAATCAATAAAATTGTGAGTTTTTGTGAAATCCCTTTAGAAATGTGAATCTGTTTAATAATCCCCTGAAAAAGTTCAGCCTTTCTCAGCTCACTACCCACTATCTGTTACAATGGTAAATATTTCTGCTGCTTCATATATAATATCACTAATCGCTGCACTCTCATTTACATACCTGGGATTCTGGGAATTAATCATAGCAAGCCATAGAGCAAAAGGACAAAGGATGACTCAAACTCTGGAATTTAAAGTTATCTGCAGTTTATTTTTACACTATCTTTGTTGCTACCAGAGCCAAAGCCCCAATTGGCAGAGATATTGTTACTTGCAAAAGTATTCAATCCCCTTCTAAGTTCCTACATTTTGTTACTGTCAGAGATTGTAACCATGATACTTTTAAATGTGACTATATTTGAATCAGAATCATAGAATCAGGTGCAATCTGACAAATCCACAACATTTGGACAGTAAATCAATGAATTAGAATATTCTCAATGGTTTGCGATCTAAATCAGTTTCGCTGCAAAAAAAACAGTTGGAAAGATTACTAAATTAGTGTCATGTTTTCCATTTTCATTCAAAGAAGTTGAACTTGACTTCAAAGTACTGTAAATACATCTATCTCTGTAGATTTACAAAGCTACTGAATTTTGAAGCTACCCAAAAGAAAGCTTGTCTGCACAGGCAAGTGACAAGGAATAAGCCTTTTTTTTTAAAAAAAGCTTCATCATAAATCTCATATGAGTTCTACTGAAGGCATGTGGCATTTATGGTCAGATCAGACAAAACTTAAACCCTTATGATCTAAATTCTAAGAGTTCTGTCTGTCACAAGCCCAACATTCAGTCAGCCAGTGCAACCATCCCTATTGTCAAACGCAAAATGGTGGCAGCATCATGTTATGGGTATGTTTCTCATCAGCAGAGAATGGGAAGTTTGCTAGTATTGAAGGAAAAACCAACAGGAAAACCTGCTTAAGGTTTCTAAAACAGGGGGAAATATTCACATTTCAGCAGGACAATGGTATAAGTAGCCTGAACAGAAGTCAGTTAATGTTCTTGTACAAAGTCCTGACTTGAAATACATAGAAAATGTACAGTGAAGCTGGATGGCTGCAATCCTTAAACTATCACCAAAAGCACTGTTTCACTAAAGAAACAAGGAAATTCTATGAAGAAACATACACTTGTGCGCAGATTTTATAAACACTAAAATCAATTTCAGGCCATTGTTTTCCACATACCTAAATGTTTTCACGATGTCCAAAGCTCTGTGTGATTCTGGTGATTTTTGTTTGTATTGCCAGCTTTACTTTTAAGCCTTATGCACAAAAAGTGCTTAACCACAATACCTCAAGGGCCTGCACTGAAAAAATAGTAGTTGATTTGCTCAACTTTGTGACAAAAAAAGGATGCTACACAAAAAGGTGCAATGTCATCGTCATATCTATAATCATTCTAATCAGAATGCCGTTTGAAGAGGAGGGCAAACATTTTTTTTTGCAGGCACATGCCTTGGTGATTCTAATGAGTGTTTTGCAATAATGACCACTTTCCTACTGTAAGCAATATGAGCAGCCAAAAGGTAGCTGACCCTCAAGGAAAGGAGAGTGTTGCAAGAGGAATTATTTTATAATGTTGTACACGTAGCTCTTCGCTCTTCTTTTCAGAGTATTCCTTCTGATTCTGATGCATCAAGGGTGCTTAGTGCTCAAACGTCTCTCCAGCTTTAATGGCTTGAGTAATTCATTTGCCAAGACTTTGCCATTTTTTCGACATTCATCGGTCTTGATTCTGATTCTTGTATTGCTTTAAATCCAAATGAAATACAACTTATCATTTTTATTATTACTTATTATATTTTCTCACTACATGCTTCACCATCATTCTAGCAAAAGGAGAACACAAACTTTATCTCTGGTATTTATTTTTTAAAAAGAGGTACATCCTGATGTTTGTCAAAACTTAAAAACTACAAAATTATTTTTTTTTAAACACCGGGAAGGCTGTCATTTTCATAGATGCAAATCCTATAAGCGAGTCAAAAACACAGCACATGGAATTTTGTAATACATGCAAGTGTTTGCTTCTCAAGGGCACAAGAGTTGATTATTAATAATACGTTTTTTTTCCCAAAGGTGGAGGACAAACCCAGAAATTAGTACTCAAATTACTGTACACAGAATGTGGCACTCAAATAAATGCATCTTTCAAATGTGCACAACTTACATATTTCAATAAATAAATCAATAAATTAAATGGTATACTAGTAGTTCCAATAACATCAGGATGTCAGTGAATGTGATAAACAGTTCATTTATGGATGATTATTATTATGTTCACTGGGGCAGAGGTTAGCATTGCTGGGGCCCTGGGTTCAGTTCCCTGGGTGCTATCTGTGTGGAGTTTGTATGTTCTCATACTGACATAGGTTTCCGCTGGGTACTCCAGTTTCTTCCCAGTCCAAAAACATACTGATAAGTTAATTGGCTTCTGGTTAAATTAGACCTAGATGCAAGTGTGTGCTCATCTGTTGGCCTGACCTGTCATGCATTACTATTATTAACAACTTACTGGCTTTACGTACCTTAAAGGTCCACTGTGACCCACTGGCAAGTGTTTTGTGGATTCCAGACCACTTGCTGTGAAACTCTTCTCTAACACTTCATTGGGGTGAAGATGGCTTATATGAGCGCAGAGTTAATGTTAAGCAGGGCAGGCAGTAAATAAACTATCTGCGGTGATAAAATATCTGGAGTCATTCCCTTTTTGGTTTCCTGGCCTCAAGACTAAGTGCCACATCAGGAATTTCACAAGCAGAATTCTACCACAAATTCTAAGTTATAAACAACAGGACTGAAATGCATTACTATATAAAGTCGGAGTGACACAGATTTAGACTGCTTCAAAATAGACAGGATTGCACAGATAATGTGGAATGCAAAATAATTCAGGCTCCAGCAGTATAGATATACAATGCAGGAGGAATAGGAGTTCACCCTGTAATCTTTTGAACATATAAGTTAAAGTGCAATTTACAGGTTAGACTTTCACAATTTGTAATTGCTCAAACTTGTTCAAGAACACAAAGAGAAATAAAACACTTGGGTGTAGAGTGATTAACAACCCTTAAAATGTTGACATGAAGCAAATGAAGAATTTTTTGACTGTACAAAATCAAGCTTGATTCCACTGTGCTACATAAAAAACATTAAGGTTGTCTCGCCCTCAACAATTAAATAATTTTAATGTAAGCGTGTTTAATACAGTGTTCTACATGTGATGTACAGCATTAGATTTTCTATTACAACATGTACTGTACACTAGATTGTGTACTATTATATATTGGCTTCTAAAGGAATATGTATAATAGAAGTTTAATTTAGTTTATAAACTCATAAACGAACAATTACCGATTAATTTTAGTTTGTTGCAATTGCCATATATACATTACCATATATAACTGATTTAAAACAATTATCAATTTTGATGCTTTTTTAACTTAAATCTAGCATATAATCTAGCAAGGCAAATTCTAAGAAATACAATTGTTTTTACAGTTTGTTTTAGATTTTTTTAATTTAAATTTAAATTTCAAACATTATAAAAGTTAAAGCACAGCAATAAAAGCTATTTAATACTATTGATATACCAAGATTTAGGAAACATATTTTAGCTTTGTGGTATGGTAGAACTTTTGTATGTACAAGCTCAGTGCTGTGTTTAAGGATAATATTAATACTTTTCATTTTCAGCAAGCTCCAGGATTTATGCTGCAGTGCAGAGTATGTACTTAAGGCACTAGAGTACTGATTAGAGAGTCATGGGGTCAAATGTAGGGAAAAACTGCTGTTGTACTTTTGAGCAATATACTTCACTCATATTGCTCCAGTAAAGGTCAAACTGTATAACTTGGTCTCCAAGTAATATTGTAAAAATGAGAATTTGTTCAACTTAATTTATCGTATTGCTTTATTTTACAAAGTATCTAAACCAATATGATACAACACCACTATCCTTATTGCAGACCACAAAAATCATTATTTTCAGTCCCCAAGTCATCAAAAAGTGAACTACAAAGCACAGTGATGAAGAATGTTAGGCACTTTATCAAAAACACTAAAAATGTAAATGAATAGATATTGGAGATCTAATCTTGCATTTTATGATAGAAAAACTGAGTAAGAATGAGAAAGCTCCACATTCCATGATTCATTAAGAGGTACAAGATAATATATGCAAGTGGACTGAAAATCAAGTAAGGTACAGACAGCAGAGCACCAATAAGGGAAAAAAATCATTAACTGATGTGAATTAGTTGAATGAATTTAGATCAAGAAATGTGATTCTTGCATAATTCTTGCATAAAAAACACTCCCAACATCTGCAACCAACACAAAATAGAATTGGTTGCTAATAGCAACAAATATAAAAAGTACTATGTTAAGATTTATGATTTCGATAAACCCCTCCTAATGATGTATATATTTCAAAATTACAAAAAAAGTATATTTTGGACAGGAAGCACTTTAAGCATTGATTTGTCTCTTATGCAGTTAAAACCCCATTCCCTGAAACCCATCAAGAATGGATTGAGATCGTTGGATCAATAATCGACTAACATTCAAATAAGAGAGGTTGAATGGCCTCCTCTCCTTTATAACATAACGTGATTTTATGAACAACTGTTATTATTACTAAAAGCAAAGTGCAACAGACATTAATGAAGTCAAATGCAGCAGCAAGTATCAACATGTTTACCAAATTAACTTTAAAATTTAGCCAGATGCCAAATGTATTCCCAGTGCCAAATTCCACATTGAAAAATCCAAATAAGTACAGTCAAGTACTACTGTGCTGTAGAAGTATACCAACACATCAGTATTTCCACAGATTAAACAACTGAATGTGCATAGACTGCTGACTCAGGGAACATGAAAGGTAAAGGACTTACAAAAATAAAACAAGAGGCCCAAAGACCTATAATAGGAGCTGAACTGATCCAAAGGAAGGAAAATATATTTCAGATTTTGGATCTGAACAAGGATATATTGAAACCTTTAACATCAGCATTGAGTCAGTGTGTTAACAATGTATGACCCTTTGTAAGGCTCTATCAGTTTTTGCCAGAATAGTTAGAATCATGCAACTATGACTCAAGTGAATGTGCAAATCAAAAAACCATAAACAGATAAGTGTAAATATTTTTGCTCCAGAATCAAGCCAAGCCATAACGATTTGAACTGGCGATAACTAAAGAACTTTAGGCCATGTTAGTCTAATAAAAACCTCAGGGGGATATCACAAGAAAAGTCCTGATACTTTATTAGCTTTAGCTTATATTATCATAGCAAAGAGTACTGTGCAGAGCACTATTTTGTAAAAAAAGTAGTGTAAAAGCACTACCCTAAAGAATGACTAGTAAACATTTATCCAAACAACAAATTATCTATTAATGCAATACTTATTAATACAAGGACTTTTTAGTGATACTGTCATTACAATTCCATAAACAAGTAACACAAAAAGAAAAAAATACCACCTAGGGATCCATGAAATACAACTGCAGTTTGTAATATCCATTCATTTTCAATTCAATTTCTAACAGCTTTATCCAATACAGGGTCACAACTGTATTGCACTAATCTTTCAAATTCTCAAACTCTAATTCTCAAATTGTAACTTTGAGTAACTTGCTAATTGCACTTGCTCAGTGTAAACATGGAATACACACCAATGGAATGTTTATATTGCCTATACTATATGCATGCTGCTTAAGATATAGTATATCACTGCTGTTTCACTGTTTATTATTTAATTTTGCTTTATGCAGCATTTGCAGTGCATGTCTAGCTTGTGCTAGTCTTATTGTCCACATATTCATTTAGTTTTCATTTTCACTTCATCTAACCTTTTAAATTGCATGAGTGGATCTTGTACTACAACAACGGAAATCTTGAATATATTCTAAAGCATTCTGGATAAGGATTTCTGCTATGAAACTGTGATAATTATTCAATCATCCAAGATGAGTTTGCATGATATTTCTGTGTGAACATGGGTATCTTACAGGGACTCTAGTTTCCTCCCAGCCTAAACGACATGCTGGCTAGGTTAATTTGCACTTCAAAACATGTGCATGTGCATGCCACCTTCTCTGTAATTGAATGGTGTATTCCCACCTTAAGACCTATGCTTCCAGGATAGGCTCCAGTTTACCAGGATCCTCACCAGAATAAATGGTTTACCGAAAATGGGCATATAGCTGATCACCCTATACTTATTTTAATTCTGCTGAACTCTCGGCTCCAAAAGCTCAGCATGCACCATCTGGCTCAAAATATCGTTCAATTATCTTCCTTTGTCAGGGGTGAACATAAGCAATGATATTCAGAAAAAGATTTAAAATGCACTGTGACAAATATATTCTTATATATATATGGAGAATTTATATATATATATGGAGAATTAATATACAAAGTCTTGATTTTTAGCACCAGGAAACAGAATGTTTAGAAATTAGAGGAGGTCATTTGATTCATCTAACATTAAATTTTTAGCACATAATCAAGCTGAGGATTTCATACAGCCATTTCTTGAAAGAAAACAGGGTATAAGCCTCCCACGGATCCCACACCAATATTGATATGTATGCATCAGCAGTCACCAGCTACATCAGCAAATGTGCTGATGATGTGGTGAGCATTAAAAAGATACCCAAATTCCCAAATCAAAAACCTTGGATGAACACTGAGATCCGCACCCTGCTCAAAGCCTGTGATGAGGCCTTCAAATCTGGTAATGAGGAAGAACTGAGAGAGGCTAGGAAAAAATTAAGAGCTGGCATAAAATCTGCCAAGAAACAGTACAAATCCCAGATAGAACACCACTACAACACCAACACTAACCCACGACACATGTGGCAAGACATAAATACGATCACAAGCTACAAGAGCAAAACAAGCCCTGTAAGCGCTACTGACCCCTCTCTTCCAAACACTTTCTACGCACGCTTCGAAGCTCAAAACCATGAACCAACCACCTGGACCACTGACTCCCCTGCCACCAAACCCCCCCACACTATCCAAGCTAGATGTGTGGAAATCACTAAGTAGAGTGAACAGACATAAAGGTGATGGACCTGATGGTATCCCTGGCCTGGTACTCAGAACATGTGCTTGGCAGATAGCTGATGTCTGTACTGACATCTTCAACCTGTCCTTGGCCCGGGCCACTGTACCTAGCTGCTTCAAGACGACCACCATCGTGCTAGTACCAAAAAAATCAGCCCCCACATGCCTGAACGACTACCGCCCTATTGCACTCATCCCCATCATAATGAAGTGCCTTGAAAAACTACTTATTCCACACATTAAAGCCAGCATTCCAAAAAAACTTGATCCTCTCCAGTTTGCCTATCGCACAAACCACTCCACAGAGGATGCAAGCTCTATAGCTTTGCACACCACACTAATGCTATTCATTGACTTTAGCTCAGCATTTAACACCATACCCTAAAAACTTTCTACCAAACTCAGGGCTCTAGGTTTAGATACCACCCTCTGTAGCTGGATCCTAGACTTGCTCACCAGCAGACCCCAAACTGTCAGGATTGGAACCTCACCTCCAACGCGCTCACCCTTAACACCGGTGCCCCTCAAGGCTGTGTGCTCAGCCCACTGCTTTACTCCCTGTTCACCCACGACTGTACTGCTAAGTTCAGCACAAACACCATCACCAAGTATGCTGATGATACCACAGTCGTGGGCCTGACTGATCACTGACAACGATAAGACTGCCTACAGGGAGGAGATAAAACAACTCACAGACTGGTGCCGAACCAACAACCTATGTCTCAACATCAGCAAAACCAAAGAACTGATCGTTGACTTCAGGAGACAAGGAAAAGTCCACTCCCCCATCTACATCGAAAGGTCTGCGGTGGAGATGGTGAATAACTACAAACTAGGAACTTCAAATTCCTAGGTGTTCACATCTCTAAGGACCTCACATGGACACTCAACACCTCCACACCTCCAGTCTCATCAAGAAGGCACAACAGCGGCTGTATTTTCTAAGAAGGCTGAAGAAAATATGCCTGCATCCACAGATCCTCACCAACTTCTACAGATGTACAGTGGAGAGCATACTGACCAGCTGAATCACAGTCTGGTACGGCAACTGCACCGCATCCGACCATAAGGCACTGCAGCACGTGGTCAAAACTGCCCAACACACGATCGGCAGTGCCTTACCATCCATCCAGGAAATCTACAACACCAGAAGTCTGAAAAAAGCCACCAAAATTATGTCTGACCCCACTCATCCTAGTCATAACTTGTTTGTCCCCCTACCATCTGGCAGAAGGTTCCGGTCACTCCAGTCGCACACAACTAGACTCTAAAACAGCTTCTTCCCCAGAGCTGTCAAGTTGGTGACACCCCCACTCCCTCCCATCATATTATGATCTCTCCTAACGTCTTCTTATACCCAAAAGGACTGTACTCCTACACCACTACACACACACGTAAGCCGAAATTGTACTGTCCCCTCGATAGCCCCGTAAAACTGTACCGGTTGTAATATTTATTAATTAACCATACTATTTTTGCACTGCTCCAAGAATTACTTTGCACTTTTTTTGTCCTGTTATATTTTCTCTGTTTCCGGAATTTTGCACAGTTTTGATTACTTGATTACATGTTATTTATGTTATGTTATTACACGTTACTGTTATTGCTATTGTGTTACTGTCTATTGTCTTATCGTCTGTCCTATTTATATACTGCACCTGAGTGACTAATAATAATGAGAAACACTTTTCATTATACAATGCACCTGTGTAAGTATAATGACAATAAAGTTGAATTAAATTGTTTCAGACTTCCACATTCCTCAGTTTTAAATGCACTTCCCTATAGATTCCATTTGTGTGCTCTGGTTCATGCTTCATTATGGATTCCTAGGAGCATGGCATTGACTTATGAACTGTATGAACTGTATGAAAATCATCTTATAACAAATTAGCATTACAGATAGTTCAGAATTTTACATCTGTGCGTTAATCAAACTTTGAATGAAAAAATAATGCATTTTATATTATATGCTAGGAATTGCTAGCAAATTATTCCAGCTAGGAATTGTGTTCCCATCCATTGTTAGCTATGCTTTATTCTGTTTTAGATCTGTCAGTATGTTGCAGACACAAAGTAAAAGGTCTTAAACTTATGGCCATGATCACACTAATCTCTCGTCAAGTGTTCTCAAAGAACATCAGAAAGACTACAGAAACTAAAATTATCGTGCAGCTAGGATCACATCTTTCCCCTTCTCTCAACAACAGACTAATTTTCTTCTAAATTCTCTCTAATCATTGAAGGTGTCATTTCACACCTCTCTTCACCTATCCTGACTTCACACTTCCTGATTGGCAACTCTGTTTCCCTGCTCCTGCCTCCTGCTCCTTCGCTCTCCCACCTTTTGTTCTCCCGCTACATTACCTTTGCTTACTGCCCTGTCTTTCTTACACCTGAAGAAGGCTCCACTGCTGAAACACTGTTTTCTTTCTTCTCTTTTTATCATGGAATAAACCTATTACTTGTTACTTTGTAGCCTATGCATGCTGACGTAGCTACCCACCTGAACTACTTCATCTTACGTTTTAGTTTGTTTAGGCATATCACATCTTCATTGTCCATATTTCTGAGTTTGCTTTAGTTGATCAATTGAAACATTCTATCAGTTACTGCTCTCTTTCCCAGAAAATGGGTTTGAGGAAAGGGAAGTTGTAAACAGTATTGTGCCTTCAGTATTTTTTTTACAAATCCTGACCTCCCTTGCAATGACTATCACAAACTACTTAACTTTTTCCAATCCAAAAACGTTTCAATTTTAATTTCATTTTTCAGTGGCAAATATCGTCCTTCTCTATAGAATTGTTTGAAAAAAATTGTTTACAGCCTCATACTGCATGAACTGTATCATCTAGTTTGAGAGAAAGCTACACTGTACAAAAATGAAGGGATGATTTAGTACACAAAGCATAAACAACTTACAGTATAAGCAGCATTCTGCACAACTGAAAGGGGCTTTTGTCCAAAATGTACTCTCACAAAACTATTCAAAGAGTCCTCTGCGAATGTATGAAACCTATGTAAAACACCACCACATGAAAGCAAAATGACTTTGAAAATAGGACACAATATGAATCTGCATCATCATTATGCATTATCATTATTAACACCATGATGAATAACAAATAACTTAATAAACAGATTTGATCCCTTTATCTCACAATGTCCTAAATAGAGCAACAGCTATTTCCTAAAACGATTGGATGACCTTATACAAGTGTTTAATGTGTGACCCTGTTGTATCCAGCCCAAGGTTACCATTATTTCAACTTGACCAGACTATTAAAATTCCAAATACTTATCTAAATGCAGAAACGTTACTTCCTTTTGTTTATTATAAATGATTCTGTAACAGAAGTGAAACATGAAAAATAAACATACTGTATGTAAGCAGAACACAACTCATGAGGCCTGAATCTATTTTTATTGAATAAGAACAATAAAGTCACCTTTAAAGACTTTAAAGTCACCAAGCAGGTTATGCTCAACCATTCAGACAATCTATTCTAGCGGCATTCCAATAATACCATCATTTCAGACTTTCGTACACACAAGAATTTCTTACACACTTGCATTAAAATAGACATGGAAGGAGACATGTAAAGCTACAGAGCACGCCAGCCACTCTATTTCCTTATTAGAATCTGTGCCCAGGGCCATTTGTTTGCTTTATCATATTCTGCATCTCTGTTTCTAAAATATTAAAAATGTCTGATGAACATCTGGAGAGGGTGCATTCAATTTACTCCTGGCAGGTTGCAGTATCCTTCTGCTAACCATCTCCTCGCTATAAAAAATACAAAAGGTCAAAAAGAAAATTAATAAATGATTCCCTGCATTTGTATACTACAGCGCTTTTCATAACAGAAGATTCCAAAGCATGTTTACATAGGAGGGGACCCACGTCATCCAACAGTGTAGTAGAGAGTTAACAATACTCTTATATCTACATCCTTAATCTTAGTTTTATAGTAACAGTGACCATAAAGTATTTATCATCAATAACATATTACCCTTATCAAGTGATAACTGTGATGTTTTGTTATTTTTAACCCACCTGTTTGTGAAATTTAGATATCAAACTCTATCCTGTGTTGTAGGTGTTCTAAGCTTTCTTCAACAGATATGCATGCAGTTTCATGGTACATCATAACAAAACATATTCCATTGAAATGTAATGAATTTTATTTTCTTTAAAATCCAAAAAACAGTACCAGAAAGAAAGCTTACACTGGCCAGTCAGTTTTGATGCATACATGCATCACTCAGGATGTGCCTTGGAGCAGAGAAGAAGCTGGACATAATTATGTATGGAATTACTATTATTTTCTTGACTAGGTTCTTATTCTCGGTGTATGGTGAAAGAGAGAGATACATGAGTTTCAATTCTATCCAAACATGTATGCATATTTTTAAAACATCGGGAATTTGACAAGTATTTTTTTTTGTATTGTTTTATGCCCACCTGATTAGGAACCACAAACTTTTATGGCTACAACTCCTAAGCTCCACAGTGCCATTCACAAACAAATTAGTGCTTGACTCAATTCCATTCAACCCTACTGGAACACAGACAAGTATGTGCTGCAACTTAGAAAAATCCCCACCACAGTTCTGTCACAGTCCAGGTATGAATAGGTGACAGCTGGATCAAAGGGCTCAGCCTCTGCTCTAAGCAAAGATCCTTTCTGGCTGAGTAAGTCAAGAGCCCAACTTTTTTTTTTACAATAATTAAAACCAAAGAGCCAGAACTAAAAAAAATAACAATAGCCCATGGTCACCAAAGAAAAAAATGGTGTGGTGGACTTATGAAATGTATATTCATTCATAAATCAACAAAATCCAACACAACGGTAAAAGAAAAATAAAAAAACTGCAACTCACACAAAAAAGAATGTACACCTAATTACAAAAGCTGTGAAAGCCAGAGAAACATCCAACCACACTTTGGAGTTTTTCGTTTACTCACTATGTCATCTGGTCAGACATTTTATGTCAACAGCCCTTTAAGCCTCTATACTCAGCCTTTTTCATTATTATTTTCATAACAGAGTCCATTATCTTAAAAATGATCTAATGGAAATGATAGAGTTGTTAAAATATCCCACTGTTGGAAAAGATCTCCTTTACTCACAGTTTACAAGTACAGAGGAGAGACTTTATCATTTAATGTGCCCTGAGATTTGAATGGGCCATTCCAGTCATCTGCTTGTGATGTAACTTCAACCAGTTCAAACAGGTAAAGGCCAGAGAAAGTTTGAGTCTAGGACAGCAAGTAACACAAACAAATTAATTATGAATATGGGTACTGTTTTAAAACGATCACATTATTAGCCACAGACATGCTTCCAGAAGTAACTGCAAAGGACATTCAGGGTGTTTACGATATATGAACCGAATGACACTTTGTGGTGTAAAAACGTGTTGAAAACAACTCTTGACAGTCTTCTACTGATGAAGCAGAACTTTGATATTTATGATAACCATCAAACATAGATCCATTACATGAATCACTCCTAATTCCAAGCTATTTTAAAAGTAGACTGAAACTGCCAACTCTAATGACAGAGTTAACCTCCTGCCTTTAGCAATACTGTTATTTGTTCTGATAAGTACACATTTTCACAGCTCTTAAAAGTTTTGTGCACTGCAGTAGCATTTACTGACACAGGAATTATCAACAACTGCAAGCCCTGGTCAATTAAAGCAGTCCTTCTGTTGTGAAGCGGGTTGCAATTTGAACCACAAATGATGACTGTTGGTAATCTGTGCACAAACTGTATCTTCTGCCTGATACAATATGATTCAAGAGGGGCTTCTGCCTGCTTAAACCAATGATCCTGTCCTAAAATGGACGAATTCAGGGCTGTGCACCACTAATACAGAAGGTGAACCAACATATTGCAAGCCCACTAGATCACAGGACATCTGAAAGTCTTCACTATTCTCAAAGCCCAGCTAAATTAACCCAGAAAACCGAGAGGCAAAAATTCCCTAATACATCAGGAGATATAAATTGGCTGTAATCCCACAGATTAGGAATAGTGAATGCTGTCTGTACATATCACAGATGAAATAAAAAGTAGTAACTTCACATCTAGTTTTACAATCAGATGTTTTTCCACTTTTCATGTGTCTGCATATTGAGAAATGTAACTACCGTATAACAAAAGGGCAACCAAACAAACTAAAAACAAAAACAGACAAACCTGATGTTTTAGATATTTATTATTGTTGGAACAAATTATGGAAAAAACAAACAAACAAATCAACACTGAATAACCCCAGAAGAAAATATGTTTAGTTTTTTTGGATTGCAAACAATGGCTACCAGGTGTAAATGATGAATAGCTCCATATCAGAGCTTTTTAGAAGTTGTGAGCCTGAACTAATGACATCCCTTCTGTTTATTTCTTTAGAGTTTATTACTCTAAAGAGCCAACACATAAGAAGAATAATTTTAAACCTGAATCAATTTTTTTGAGATCTGAATCTACTTTAAACTTCAAGAACAAATGTGGAATTACCAAGAGTGGAAAATTGTAAAAACAAATAATGTTTAAAATTTTTAAGCTTCATTGTATAATTTTAATTTTGAACTTAGATGCTTTATAAAACACCTAATACAAAACCAAGATAATTCAAACATACTCTGATGCCATTTTCATCTGAACAAATTAATAAAACATACCTCATGATATGATCATTCTCTCTTCCACTCTTAATTTAACAAACAACCATCACGAACACATCACATTAATTTTTAAAAATGTAGCAGAGGTGTAAGCATTAAAAACGTAGACAGAATTTATCATCTTTTATTCTTTTTAGCTTAATTTTATTTGTAATAAAATCAGCATTACTGTACAATTTCTTCCAGAGGCACCAACCCTTTTAGGTAAAAAATGTCTCCTATTTATACATTTTCAAATATTTCCATCTGTGCCCTTGAGGTTTTGCTACGTGTGAACTTTTTGGGTCAGTCTGTCAACACTTCTCAGAAGACTAAGTACTTGCATCACATTTGCACATAAACTCCTCAAGACTACAACGGTTGTTAAGAGTTTTGTTCTTACATTAATACTTAGCACTGGTCAACTAAGTGACTGTAGAGAAGCATCATTCAACAACAGTAAAACTATTGCTACATCTACAACATGTCTCTCTTCTGGTTTTAGGGGATAGTCACAGATCACAGCAATGATATCAATTCAGCAAGCTAAACCAAGGTTTTATAGGTCAAGAGACACAAATGTGCAGGTACATTACATCATCATCTATTGAAACCTTGAAAATAAAATTCACATTTAACAGCTCTACAAAATATGATCAACTAAACATCTAGGAACAGGATCCCCAATTGTCTCATAAACCAGAGTGAAATAATTTGTTGAAACAGGAAATTACTCATTTCAAAAGGTAGTACCATTAATGAGAACTCATCCTAACATTCTAAGAAAGGTCACAAACAAGACTAAGACATCTGTTCCAGTTGCTTGTTAGGTTCTTTGTCGTCTAAAGATCCCAGAATTATATCAAATAATTTCTGAAATGATGCCAGTGGGTCAGCAATGTAATTAGGGGTTTTGTTCCAAACTCCACCAGCTTTCTGAGAAAAGAAGTCTCTCATGCTTTCAATCTTGAATGATCCTAAATTTAATTTCAAGCCAGCACAAAATCAAACAGGAGAAATTGTATGTTTCTTAATGCTGTTGTGAAATATTAGTTATTGAAGATGGTCAGCTCCATCAGGATTTATACATACAGGTAATATGAAGCTGTTTTTCTTAGTCACTAGGAATCTCATAGATATGATGCTCCCAAAGTGTTTTATGTTGTCAGTTTTGTCAGCCAAAACTTTTCTATTATTTTCTCAATCTACCACACAGCTGAGGGGACGATGAAACACATCAGTGGGAGTTAAGCTCAACAACGATTTGCTGTGAGCTGCAAAATGACTGTGTGGGGGTACTTCAGATTGAATACCACATCTAAAACTGCCTTTCAAAGGAATTTCCTTATTCATTATTAACCCCTCCAGCTCTAAAGGTCATTTCTTTGAGCTGAAAGCTCTTTCTCCTCCATCTCGAATGAGTAACAATGTCTTTTTAACTTAAGCTGTAGATCTTCAGTTCTTCGATATTAAGTCATTATGTCAATAGATGTTCATTCTTTCTCTTATAGAAGGCATGCCAATAAACATAAATACAAATTATCCTAAAGTGCTAACGGAAAGGAAAATAGTAGGAGATTAAAAGGGTATTATAATACAAAATATGGGTTGCAAAGTGAATGTGTATGTGATTAGTTCAGTTTTTTTATCAATTTAATTTTTAGTTAGGTGCGACATCTGGATATGAACAGTTACTGTATATATAAATAAATAACTTTTAAAGACAAAAACTGGACTGCAAATAAAGAAGTAAACTGGCCCAATACTGGTGAGTATATTGTCTTTCAAACTGTGCTGTGACTTAATAAAAATGAGCCTTCTTTTGTGTGATTTATTTTCCTTTTATTGTATCACTGATTATAGCTGGCACTTCCCTATTTTATTCAATACAATGTCTTAAGAACTCTTCGCTTCCACAGCTGTAACCAAAACATTGTCGCTATCTCTTGTAAATTTTCAAGGCCTTCATTCCTTTGCCACTGTATCAGTTCCATAAAAGTCATAATTATATGCAGATCAATAATAAATACTTAATATTTTGTTTTCTCGGTTACATAGTTAAGAGTAAACTGTGAAGGCTGCCCCAGGATCTAGACTCAATGTTGTTGACCGGTATGGTAAACACAACCCTGATGGATTTTCTGACTAAAATTAGGAAGTCCAAGCTAAAGTCAGGATAGGACTCAGGTGACTTGCAATGCTTGTGACTTATGACACTTTACATATGATGGAATTCATATGACCAACACAGAAAACATGTCAATGAAGGAAACAGTGAAGGGTGGAATGGAAAGGGTTACGAAAGAGAACATTAGCATACACTAAAGTTACAAGGAAGGCCAAAAGCACAAATGAACATTCTGATGCCAGCGGAGGTCATCCCTATTGAAAGCTGTCAGATTCATGTAAAATTTCAAATAACGTGATTATGTTATAAAAATAAAATATTCAAGAGATGTTACAAGATGAAGCAAAAGGTTCAAATCCAGTCCACAAATGGCTGCTGTTCGCTAGGATTTTGATTAGATTTTAATTCTTCAATACATAATTGATTTAATCTAAACAACCAATCCGTTACCAAGTAGTTAATAAGTAGCACACTAAATTCATCATGCAGCAATTCATCTTATTTTGTCTGGAGTTGCTCATCACTAATATACATACAGCAAAACATGAACCATCCTCACAAACTAGTGGCAGGACAGTGCTGCGACAGTCAATCCTTCTCCAGGTAAAAAAAACAGACAACCGTTTAGACTTCAGCTAGGCTTGCTGTTGATGTCCTTTAAACTCTGAAATGTATAAAAAGGCTAGTCACCTTCAGTTTAAGAAAATAACAGTTGCAAATACAAAGATCAAAGAGCCACTTGATCAAGACAACTGTGATACAGAAAAACGCCTTTGGTTTTCTCCATAACTTCCAAACATTCACTGCCTTTTCCAAGATCAACTTAAAAATACATTTCACTAGCACCATGGCACAGCAAGTAATTCCACAGAGAAATAAAATTCTGAGACAGAAACAAGACCGCATGATTTATTAACCAATGTCAGAAAAATATCTTTACTATATACTGAATTTAAATACTAATTATTAAAACTTGTCATTTTACAGCTGGCACGCTGATGTTTATTAAAGACATGATACATAAATGCATCATGCTGATTAACATCTGCCATCAACTGGGCTAATCAATAGAGTAATACATTTCTTTTGATGATCAGCAGGAGATAGTATACAGGTTTCATAACTAAAATATGAATAATTATTCATAAAGCTGATATTCATAGAGGTGAATAAAACAATGTTGTGCTACACGCCCACATACACACACCAACCTGTAAAATGCAGAAACTTCATTTTTACTTCTTTTGTACAGGCAGCAATGGGAGAGAAGGCAAGTTTTTGTAGCTGCCTTACATATCTAAAAAATAGCAAATGCAGTGAACACTCAAGCTGATGATCATATGCAAAATAACTCCCGTACCTCACATCATATAAATACATCTTTTTTAAAAAGCAGACATAATTCTTTTTCAGAGTAATAGGATGGTTTTACAGCTTCCTATTTTTCATAGTCAGAAGTTACGCTCACTTGCGAGGTGGGGAGTAGGGAGATAATAGTTCAGACAGGTACTGAGGTGCCAAGCCATGCAGAGCCTTATAGGTGAGCATGAGGATTTTAAGGTCTACACGGAATTTGACCGGAAGCCAGTGCAAGGACTCCAGGACAGGAGTAATGTGAATACTTGCACTAGACCTGGTCAGGATTCTGGCTGCTGAATTTTGGACGTACTGCAGTTTGTTCAGAGTAGATTTAGATACCCCAGCGAGTAGAGCATTACAGTAGTCAATTCGAGATAATACAAATGTGTTGATCAGATTTTCAGCCACAGTTAATTATAGCATAGGGCATAGTCTTATATTTCTAAGGTGAAAAAAAGATTAACTCTACACTCTAAAGTGTTTACAGTGAGTTATTTACAGCTGACTTTTTCATTTTTATTTTAATGAACTATGTATTATTAAAACTCAGTAGTTATTCATTACTGAACAAAACTGTATTTCAGATAAAACACATGAAGGAAAGTTTTCACTGACGGTATTCAAATGTTGCATTCTATTGTAAGATTTACGAACGTGTAACAGAGCTCACTGTGTAAAACGAATCATCAGTTAAGAACTCTGTCCCTAAATGAACAGAAAACTGGATGTGTGACTAATCTACTACAATTCCATAAATCTTAAAATCTGACAAGATTTAAAAATTTAAATTTAAAAATACAGTTTAAACAATTAGATAGTCATGTCTCTCCCCTTTAGATATCCCTATCTGGCATGGGAATGCTTCCCATATAGTATGTGGGTGGGACGCAGACTTAATTGACCTCCTGATAAAGTCTCTCAGGCCAGCACTGCACCAGCAACCGAATCCGCCTCAGACACAATTGAACAAGCTGCCCCCCCCCCCCCCCCCCCTTAACATGGCGACTCACTATACAAAACAAAATTTGACGAGGATGTCCATGCTAGATAAAAAACACTTAAATTTTAAGGCTATAAAAGCATTAAGGTTGTTCTTAACTTAGCTTTGTGGCGTTCCTAATCCATTATATTGTGGAGGTTTCAAAAAAAAAGAATTAAATGATCGACTACATAATTATGATCCTTTTATTCTGAGATAGACTCGGTAAATCACAGAATCCAATGACACCTATGCAACAAACAAGCACACCTCGATGTAATATTTTCGACCACGGAAAAAAAATATACTGCTGCTTTTATCTTTGAATTGTTTGTAGGGGATAGATTGTTTATGAAAATACGGCATTATCCAAACGTGTTACAGAACGTGTTTCAGTTTAGAGCGTTTCATTACAATGTTGCATTGTACAGTAGACGCACAAAACAGCGACCACTTCTTTTTTCTTTGTTTCTTACCGGTATGTCTATTTAAGCACAAGTCGAAACAACTGACGCTTAAAAACTTACCAAAGCCAATAACTAGTTATGTAATCTGCTAAAAAAAAAAACAGTTGCACAGTCCTAAACTTTCGGCACAGGAACAATAACAGTTTCGAATTAATATATTTTTCGCTGCTTACCACTCAGGATCCGCAAGAAGTTCAGGTATAGGGAATCATTGCCCGGTTAGTCCCGTTCTGTAGTTATGTCGGATGGACGTTTTAGCTAAAAGATCATAAGAAGCCGTGCAAAAAAAAAAAATCTTTTTTTACGCCGTAAAGTTTCTACACGTTAATTCCAGTGACAGCGTGTATTGTTGCTATTCCTTTGTTTGCAGTGGGTTTTGTTCGTGTTTCCTGATGGCTTAGTTGTGTTCGGTTAATATCTTTTCTACAGCTCGGTAAGTCCCAGAGTCGGGATTCGGGAGGGGTTTCCGCTTAAAGGATTGCTCAGCCTCTCTCCATAGGATAATGACGTTCACAGCACGGCCTGATGAAGTACTACACAATAGGATAGACATAGGAAACACTAAGGAGAGCCCTACTGGAAAGGCTAGCACTTACAATGCTATCACGTCCAGTGGTAAAGTCAGCTTCAGAAGCACTTGAGTAATGTTTTGTAAATTCCAAATGCAATGCTAGGGGGCGTAGCTTACAAAACATGATGATCCAGCACTGTGAAAGATAAAGGTAGATTAGCCTTAATATTTCATTATTTGTATTATTATTAATAATTCTGAAAAACCATCTACAAGAAATGTCCAATTTATGTGCAAATTTAAAATGTTCTTTTAGATATGGTTTGTTACAATGCAGTTATTTTCTAATTACACTAATTACGTAAGTATGCATGAAAAATAGTTATAACAGATCTTTACATTTTTAAACATTACAAATACTTGACGATCTCTTTTGCCAAAATAAATTAGCTTTGATTTTGCAGTATGTAACCTTGGAAAAGTAGCCTTTAAATGAGAAATTTAGAATATCACAAACTTGATAGTTTAACTGTTTATTTTGGTTAAAGATGTGGGGGTAAAAACTATTCTTGCTTTTGTTATTACATTCTGCTGAATTGATCTCTTGGTTGGTACTTTTGTTGAAAAAATAGTCACAAAATAAGTCACAAGTCTAACAATACACTATTAGTGCAAGGTGTTCTATAATACTGGGAATTATCACAGTCAGCTGGAATCAGCACCCGGAAAAGCAGTGCTTGTGGCTCTTAACTTCAGTCAATCTGAATTCACATCTATCTAGTCATACAAGCTTCTCTGCGTGTTCACCTTGAGAAGAGCAAAAATGTCATCACTATCTCTACCTCTTTTTTTGCAGAAATCAAAGGTTATTCCTTGTCCCTGGCCACTTTCGGATGGATGCCTTTAAAATGCTTTAGTGGAAGGCTGTCCTTCAGTCGCAAGTGTCAACACCAATGGAAGAACTGTTTAAGCTTCTTGTTGAAGCAGCTTGTTGGAACAGTTGTTTACCATCTTCACTCCAGTAGACAGTCACAGTGGAGAACAAGGACTCTTCTCAATGGAAAATGGAACTATGGACCTTGCAAACAATATCTCCTAGTTAGGAAAGCATTAAGGATCTACCCATAGTCTCTTTTTAGGTATTCTGTAGTTTCTGGTAGCAAACTAACCCCCCAAGATCCTATGAAGTACTTCCCTGCTGCCTCAGGTACTAATGGTTTTATTGCCTGACTCAAGCTGCCTCAAGGTTGGCTCTTACAAAACAGAGTGCTCATCCTACATACAACAGGGGTATGGGGGGCCAGATTCCCGCTTGATAACATTCTGGGGATTATATCCCTTTATCAACAGCACTAGAGTAAAACCTCTTCTGAGCATCCGTTCTACTGTCCAGAAAGCTAAGGGGTAATTTGTCCTCATGCTTATAGTAAATTAATTATATAACTTCCTTTTGTAGGACGTGATTCCAAAGGCTGGAGGCCATTTTCCTATCTTGATGGATTGGTAGCTAGTAGTTTATTAATCTGATGATTTCATCCAGCTGTTTCTTGAAAGAATCCAGGGAATTAGCTTTTATGTGTGGTTTGCCTCTTTCCAGCATTTAAAATCATTTGTATAAGGAAGTACTTTCTGTTTTTGTTCTGTCGTGCACTTCTTTGTAATGTACACTTACATCCTTGGGTACTTGTTTCGTTACTGACTAAGAAATGGTCTCCTGTAATATGCTCTGCTCAAGACTATAGAGATTCAATTTTTTTAACCTATCTGTACGTTACACACTTTTATGCCAGGAGTGATTCAGGTTGATCTTAACTAAACTGTTTTCAGGACATAATGTAGTGACAACAATTGTACATTATATTCTAAAAGAGGTATAAATACAATATTGTATAAGATTAATAGTATCTCCTGTAATTTATTTTTTTAAATATAAAAATAAACAGAAATGTTCATCTCCATCTGAAATGGTCTATATTCATGATTATTCTTGTGTAGCTCAGTAATGATTTGACTTTCTATAAAAAGAATCTTTGCTTGAGAATATAAACTAAATACTGATAGAGAAAGTTAGACGCTGCAGTTAATTGAGGACAAAAGGCTGGAAAGTGCAAAAGAGGACAGCAGGAATTACAGAAGGACCTGGTGTTTTGAAATAAATGCATGCATCTAGAGAATTAGGATTTGCAAACACTCTTTGCCTAAAAGGCACAGTCTTTTAATCATACTTTGTTGCATCAGCCCATTCATCTGAATGGGTTTGAAAATCACAGAATTTGTATAATGGTTTCAGTCTGTGTACAATCAAATTGTTTTAATTTGACTTAAGAGCAAATGCATCTATTTTTGCAAGTTTTCTCGGGTAGATATTGAATGTTAATTCGCAGCTTACATAGTGCTGTGACAATTCAACCATGAACACCAAGAAACTTTTGAAGCAAATCAGAGATAAAATGGAAGAGAGGTACTGATCTGATGTTTTCTTATCCCTTTTGATACAGTTACTATAGATCTATCATTATGAAGTAAAATGTGTAGCATATACTACTACCCAAACACTGCCAAGGCCAGGTCACTTTCAAAATGAGCTGCAGGGCAGGCATGAAACTGGTTAGAGACAGTACATGTAGCACCAAGTTCCATGTGGAAGAAGTTAGTCACTGTTCATAACTTGACAACATCCCAGTCCCAACACTAAGCTGGCCTGTGTGGGTGAGTGTCAAGAAATAAGCCTTCACTGAAAAAAGACTCTTAAATCTCAAATGGCATATACTGCTAACACTATATGTGACAGAAGGTTTTATGGTCAGACAAGACAAAATGGAACTTTTTGGTCTATATGTATATTCAGATACACATGTAGATATACATACAATCCCATAGAGCACATCACCCAGTCAGTATCATGTCATGGGTCTGATATTTATTAGCAGCGGCTAGCAAGCTTGTCAGGGCTGGTAGAAAAATAGATGCAAAGTAATAGTAAGGAAAACCTACTTGTGTTACAACAAGAATCTAAAAGTTGGTTAAAATTCATCCTTCAGTAGGCCAACAACCTGAAGCAGAAGCCCAAAGGCCAAAGGCAGTTCTCATAAAAGTACACTGGAGAATCTGGTTGGAAGCACATTGGTGAAACAGCAGAAATAAATCTAAAGCTGGATGAGCTCTAGAAGAATACGTGATTTCTTTTTTCAACGCAGAGAAGTAATCCCAGTATATCAAAAATATATCAAAGAAAATTGCAACATTCTACAATACGTGGACAGATGATCCAGGATTTCTCTTTCTGCTTTTCATGAAATGAGAAGGGAATCCAGCAAAAATGCTTTTGGTCTTCAATAGTTACTATTTTAAATGTTGTTTTTGTCTAGTTATTCTTAATATAACTTGCCAAAATATTATGTTTCAGATTTATTTGTAAAATGAAAACGATCACATTTACTGTATACACGTGTATATACAGTATCAATGTTTTACAGCAGTTACTTCCTTTTAAATGTCCAGTAATGTTTCTTTTCTAGATTGCAAGTAAGTTTGATCTAATATTTTTTATATTTTATATTTACACGTTTTTCTGGGATACCATTCAAGTTTTTTTTATAAAGAAATGGGACTTTTCTAGATACACCTATTGGTGATCTATAATTTAAGGTTTTGAGCAGTACAAAGACACAAGGCACAGGTGTCCAATCACCTGGACAAGAGGTAGATAATTACTTTTGGAAGGAACAGCAATGAAGCCCTCCCAGTTGGACTAGGATGGCAATGATCTCTTGGTTGTATCTAGTACACTGTGATGTCATGGTACTAAGGTCATGCTCTTTTAAGAAGCATATGTAGTCTCAAGAAAAATAAGCTTTAATAAATAGGTACAGTATGTGTGAGCCTTACCCTTAGTTCTGAGCATTAAGGTACAAGGGAACATTGCACTATAGTACTGTACATGACTGGTAACACAGAGCTCTGTAAACAGCTTGGACAGCTAAACCCAGAACTGGATTGTGGAAAGACCTATGAATTCTTGTTCCCTGAAAATTATGACAGGTGTCTGTTTGTAAGGAACTGCAACTTTACAGAGCCCCCAGAATGACTGATGTTGGACATTTGCATCCTGAGATGCAGAAAATATGTTTTTACTGACATCTTGTGGAGAACACAACTAACATTTCCTTCAAATTTTCCGAAGGTAATCATAACCGATTAATACTTGATTGCAATCGCATAGTACTTTTCATCCCAGAGGATAACAAAGAACTTCACCTATAGGAGAAGAATCACCTGGGTGAAGCATGGCAGCTATTATGTACCAGCATCAACATTGCACAGTAGGTGAAGAGGATAAGTGAGAAAATGCTTGTATCAAGGTGAACCTTTAAGACAGATTGGAAGGTTAAAGTAGAATTTAGCTAGGACACCAGGTAACACTGATAATCTGATAGATGTGTCATGTCATCTTTAACGACCAAGTAGTCACAGCCTCATATTAACCTCTCATATGTATATGCAATATTGGAGTATTGAATTTGGAAATTTTGGTCCAGAGGGAAAACAAGTACTGGTCCTCCAAAATCACCAACAGCAGCAGCCTAGTTTTCCTAAGAGGTCCCCCATCCCAGTAATGAAATACACATATTATAGATTGACAAAACTACCATAAAGAATCAAATTATATTAGATCCAGGTGGGTGTTAAACATCTATTGTGGTGGAGGAGAGTCCCCATTACCTGGAAAGCGCTTTGAGTGGAGTGTCCATTACCTGTAAAGCGCTATATAAGAGTAAGCAATTTTTATTATTATATAAATGTATCAGATAACCACAGTATCATGGCAGCATGGTAGCCCAGTGGTTAGCATTGCTGCCTCACAGCGCTATAGCCCTGGGTTGAATTCCTAGGGGTGTTCTATCTGTGTAGTAGTGTTCTGCTGGGTTTCCCCCCACAGTCCAGAGACATGCAGATATAGCAGGTTAATTGGCTTCTGTAAACCAGTCCCTGGTGTGAGTGTGTGTGTGTATGTCTGAGTGTGCCCTGCGATGGACTACGGCTTGTCCAGCATGTATCCCAGAGCTTGCCAGGTAGGCTCTGGCTCCTGGCAACCCTGTATTGGACAAAGCAGTGAGAAGATGAGTGGTTAAACACAATGCCTTCATATGCAGTAGCATTTCTTCCATAGTTCTTTGTTTTCTCAGCACAGCATACCGTTTTTTCAGAATATAAAACATATATTGAAGTGTTATGCCACTTCATCTGAATCTGTGACAAATATGAATCTGTTTTGTTCTATTGATGTTAAAAAATACTGTTTTAAATGCAGTGGAGCGAAAAGTACAGCCTCACATATCTAGTTGTTTTTTTCTAAAATGCAGTAGTGCTTTATAATACTTTCTTCAGTAACACTTTTGAAGTCTTGTGATATCTTCAGGGATTCTTCCAGCAGGATTTCTTTTGTGTATTCTCTGATTCTATGTGGCGCTTCTCTTTCTTTTCCCCCTGATCATTCCATTTACTTGAATCAACAATGCTGAGATCTGGACTCTGCTGAACAGTTTTCTTTTATTAATTTACAAAGATATTTAAATGTCTCCCGAGCTCTTAATACTGCTTTCTGGAAAAACATTTTGAAGCATAATGTAAAATGTAACATATTTTAGAATGCTCTGGAGCTTCCAGGGAGGAAAGGATGATTTCCAAACTGACATCTATTTTTTCAGTCTTGTCCTTAGACATCTCTGTGCTAGTAAGTTTTGTCTCTCTCTTCGATCCTTTCAATACTAACCAGTGGAGATTCTATAAATGGAACGGAGCATTTTTCTGAGCACTGAGAGATTTCTTATGTGTCATTTGTTTCATTGTCGTCTGTACTCCATCAGAAAACTTTTTATTTTGTTAACCCAGAGCTCTTTCTGGAACCACAGTGCACTAGCTGATATTACACGTAGGGATGAATTCTAGTCCATCACAGGAAACACACACACACACAATTTAGAGATGCCAGTTGACTTAGCCAGTAAGGCTTTCTTGGAAAGTGGAATGAAACCACCACCTGGTTTCAACATCTGCTGAAAACTTACACTGAACGCCACACAGAAGGTGCCCCAGTCCAGAACTCAACACATTTTCCAAAAGCTGTAAGGCAGCAGTGCTAACTGAAATGTCACTGTCCCAGAGAATGTTTATCATCTGTTTCTGAGGTTATATATGTTTAAGTATATTTTGAGTGGCAATGAAAAAAATACTGTCAGGACTAATGTAGCATTAACTGGGAATTGTGGGGGTGAGTATACTGTAGTGCTAGTGGGTACTGGGGGGTGGTAATAGCATTAGAGTGAGAACTGTAGGAACTATTTTAGTATTAGTGGGGGGTGAATATAGGGTTAGTACGTAGTGTGGGAACTAATGCAGTGTTAGTGGGTACTGTGTTAGTGGGGGTGAAATGTTACTATGTAATGTGAGGACTAGTGTAGTGTTAGTGGGTACTGTGGGTGAATATAGTATTAGTGTGTACTGTGAGGTGTGAGGACTAATGTAGTGTTAGTGGGTACTATGGAGTGAATATAGTGTTAGTGTGTACTATGGGGTGAATATAGTATAACTCCTGTATATCGTAGGGGTGAATAGTGTTAGTGGGTGTTAGTGGGTGAATATAACAAAATTACTAGTTGATGTGAATACTAAAGTAGTGGTAGTGGTTACTTTGGGGGTCATTATATTGTTAGTGGGTAGTGTGGAAACTAATCTACAGTAGCATCAGTGGGTACTGTGGGGCTTGATAAAGTTTTAATCTGTACAAGGTTCAAGAAAATATTAGTGTTTGTGGGGACTTCATACATTTTTACTATGATTTAGAAGAAGATTTTATGAAGAGTTCACCAAACTCCACAGTCTTGAGTTTAGAAAAAAATCGACATGACAATAGTGATGGTGGTGCAATGTATAATACTTATACTTTAGTAAGAGAAGTATGTTGTTGATCTTTAAAATTAAATTCTAGTAAGAAAGTGTTATTCTACAGTAAAACAGCAGCATTTAACTTTTACAACCTTTACAGAAAGGAAAAGAATACAGAAAGAATATTGGAAAGCAAATCATGAGAGAATGATTGCATTGGGGTCAGTTAGATATGAAATTACTAGCTGATGGATAATTGCTTTCCAAAAATATATGTCTAAAGGTACTGAAGCACATTCACATGCATTCAGTGGCATACATGGCTTAATACCGGATCAAAAAGACTATTGGTAGGAAGACATTTCAGGACACATAAAAAGAACCAAGATGGCAAGACGGGAGATGGAAAGGAAAACAGTATTGTGATGAAGAACAAAAAAGAACAAGATGGCATGTCAAGATAGCCCGCTGCCTATCACCCAGCAACTCACAACTGGCAACCCACAAAAGCTAAACAGGTCAGTACCTGGATGGGAGACCTCCTGGGAAAAACTAGAAGAGGTGTTAGTGGAGCCAGTTGGGGGGACTCACCCTGCCATTTATTTGGGTCCCGATGGCCCAGTATAGTGACAGGGACACTATATTGTAAGAAGGCACCATCCTTCAGATGAAACGTTAAACCGGGGTCCTGACTCTCTGTAGTCCTTAAAAATCCCAGGGCGTTTCTTGAAAAGAGCAGGGGTGTTACCAGTTGTTGAAACCTAATGGTATTTTCCCAAATAAATAAGAGGCTATCACATAGTGTTTTGTGTTTAGTTCTTGATATTGCAGTTTTAGAAATGGATTGAAGAGTGAACAGAATAGTTCATGGTGTCAAAGAAATGACATGCACAAACGTAAAACATAATTAAAACTTTACAACTCTTCAGTTTCAAAGGGAGGTGAGTATGAGGGTATTTATTCAGCTGTTCATAACCTAAAAGGCTTTCTCAAAGTCAACTTAAAAGACTACTTCAGGCAGACATTAAGCAAGATAAAAAATTAGATACATGGATAGCAAGATTATGAGGATAATTTGTAATAAAAATAAGATAAGACACTTTTTTACAAGAATATATCATGGGTATTTGGACAACAAACCTAGCTACTGTATGTCTGCTGAAGCAGACCTTTAAGAAAACTTAAAAAAAAATGGCATAATGAAACCCTGAGAGTGATTTTCTTCTGAATTTTCAGATGAGCTAAGCAGGTTACTGTAAATGACCTCATCTTCCATCGTAACTGTTTTGATCCTGAGAGGGCATCTCAGCGGCACACTGGTTAGCATTGTTGCCTTGCAGTACTGGGAACTTGGGTTCAGTCTGGGACCTGGAGTGCTATCTGTGTGGAGTTTGTATGGTCTCTGTATGGTTACTGGAAAACAATTAGCCCTGGAGCAAGTTAATGCGTGTTCGTGTCTGTCTGCCCTGTGATGGACTGGCATCTTGCCCAGGGTGTATCCTGCCTTGTGACTGTTGGTTGTCAGGACAGAATCTGTTCCTGCAAACCCTGAATTGGACAAAGCAGTTAGAAAATGGATGAAAAGATGGAATTTTCTGAGGCAGGAGGGCATTATTTTCACCAGTAGAGGGAGTCCTTTCATTAATAAATCTCCAAGTTCTCAGACAAAAGGAAAGAAAATACATCAGATTTGACTAAATCGCCTATTTATAGGGCTGACCTACTTGTAGGTCTTTTGAATCTTTATTTTTTTAAGTTAACATCAAACGTCTAAAATAAACAATATATACTTAATCTTTTTTATGTTTAAAAATTATATAATCTCCTTGCTCCATTGAGCGTGGGACTGTAGTTGTTTCAGTTTTTCAAATTAAGTAGAATAAGGCAATAGACTAGAAATAAAAACCAGTTAAATCAATATTCACTAATAATCATGGTTGTTTAATTTTTTTCCCATAGAAACTGTATGAAAAAGACTGATAAGAGAGTTTGAACCAACACTTTTTCCATATATTTGACAAATGTCTCGCAATAGTTTTAGTTACCATATTATTAATAATAAAATACATGTTCCTGGGAGGAGAGCTAAGATATTGTGACCTCTAATTATCTGTAGAAGTTATTTACCCCTCTCTATGAGCTAGATATTTTCTTCTTCTAGTAGGTAGCTGCGTCAGCATGTGTAGGCTGCAAGGGTAAAAGATAAAAGTTTATTCCATGCTGAAAGGGGAAAAAAAAGACACAACATTTCAAACAAATTATTTACAAGTAACACAATAACTACAAAGACCTCATTTAGAAGTGATAAAATACAGTAACGTTTGTTTTGTATTCTTTCCCTTTTAAATGGGGGTTTCATGTTTTCCATTCTATTATTTAGTTCCTCTTAAAAGTATACCCCTTGATTATTTGTAACTCTAATATTGTATGTATTAGAGACACTGCAGTCCTTTCCCATATACCACAGATATTTCCATTCTGTTGTGATTTCCCATTATGATCTTACTAGTGATGGTATTCTTCATTTCATAGACATTATTTTGAAATAATATACACTACATCAGAGAGGTTGAGGTTGAACAAGTTTAAATTGAGCCAGTTCTAATCTAGGGAGATGTGTGGAAAACAGGACATTGACCCAGATACTTTAGATACACAAAGCCATATACGAGGTCAGGACCCTCCTCAATAAGGAGCCCTAGGCATCCCACTGATATCTGAGGGGACAATTTTAAGTGGAATGGTGGAAAAGTTGTTCTAAAGTGATTGTAACTGTTGTGTACCCAACATCATTTTAATCTACCTTTGTACTCTGTTTTTTCTGCTGCTCTTAATCAACAGAAATTGAACAAAGGAACAACGCTTTATAAAGCACAAATTTAGTTAATTGTGAATCTGTAATATCCAAATACTAATACTGTATCGCACTGAAAGTCAGTGTTATTTGTTTGACAGGCAGATGGCGCCACCAGCTCGTCTATGATTCACCTACACTGACGTGACGTTTTTTGGGGGCTGAGCTGCAGCTTTTACCGATGTTTTAAGTTGAAGTCATCTGGATGGATGCTATCACATACAAGAGAGGACCCGTGGAAGAGTAGCAAACGAAGTGATTCGGCTCGACATGAGACTGAAGTTAGCAACGGCCTGGAGAAAGAACTACATTAAAGGATTTATTAGGAAATGATAACAACATAATAAACCTGTGGATTATTATGATAATTATTTGGATTGATTTTTCTATATTTTACAGGGTTAAAATAATCATACATGCTTTGGTTGCGATATTTAAATCTCTGTTATCAGGTGTCTTTACTCAGTAAATTCTGTTAAGAAGCTTGAAATATTTCATCTTCGTTGAATCCTTAGCAATGGGATACAAAATGAAGCTTGGATGTAGTTTTCTTTTAATGTTCATTTTTTCTCTGTTAAGCACTGGTAGAACAGATCTGGGAAAGAATATCACAGTGGCTGTGATGTTGCCTGATAATTATAGCAAGTACGCCTGGGCACTTCCAAGAGTCTTTCCAGCAATTCGTATGGCAAATGAAGAAATTCAGAAGAACGGCGGACTTCTGAGGGGGTACCACCTTAACCTCATGAACACCAGCACTGAAGATGAAGGTGGTGGCTGCTCTGAAACTCTTTCTCAGATAGTTGCTGTGGATATAAAACTCTACAACAACCCCGACGTTTTTTTCGGACCTGGTTGTGTGTACTCCGTCGCTTCGGTTGGGAGGTTTGCCACCCATTGGAAGATCCCCCTGATAACAGCATGGGCACCAGCCTTTGGGTTTGATCAGAAGGATCAGTTCAAAACTGTTGTAAGGACCGGGCCCTCAACCACGAAACTTGGAGAATTCGTTTATAATTTCCATTCATATTTTAACTGGACCTCCCGTGTAGTAATGATCTATCATGACTTGAGAAAGGATGACCGTCCTTATTATTTCCTATCCGAAGGCATTTATAGTATGTTGAAGAACGCAAACGTAACAATTTTTCCTCATCCCTACTCAGAAACACAAATCTATGATTACAAAGAAATTATTACATTCATTAAAGACAACGGAAGAAGTAAGTTTGGAGATATTTGCATGTACCTTATGCCTAAAATGCAGCACATTTTCAGTACAAGTAGATCTTTGAGATGTGATCTATAGTCTTAAATCGAGAGATGGGTAATCTGTTGAATACTAGGTTCACTTGAATTTATGTAACGTTTTCGGCATTGACGTGCTAAATTTAACACAACTGTTAAATTGTTATTTCAAATAATACAAATAGGTAATTTCGATTCGCAGAATATTATTTAAAGTATAAACTGTGCAATATAATTTTGATGTTATGTTTAATTTTCTATATGTAGATTATATATAGAAGTTCCACTATAAACTATATATATGTTAAGAAAAAATTGCATCATAACGATGACCGCTGCAGTTAACAGAAAAGAGAAGAGATGCATTATTTGAGATGCATTTCTTACTCTATAGAAAAACCTATTTTAATGAAATTTCATGCTCTTCATTGTGACCACCTGTCTATGTCCTCTGGATCTTTGATCTTTCGGCCCTCCGGGCGAGTTATTTATGATGCCTTCTTTTGGCAAGAGCCAAGGGGGCTGAGAGACTCCAAACTCGCTCCGTCTGGATACATTTTTTCAAGTCTTCTATTATACAGGTGGGATTTTAGATGAAACCAAAGCTAATTATTTGACTTGAACAGCGCAGTGGATTAAGTCAACGTTTCAATCACATTTTTAATTTTGATTGATGATGTTTTACTAGACTTTATAGAATGAAGTATGCTGCACAAACGCATAAAAAGTAAAAGCATACAGCCTCCATGAAAGTACACGTTAATTATCCTACTTTAAACATTTTGGTAGAGAGAGAATTTTTTTGCTTCAATTGCTGTACAATGTGTGGTAAACAGTTCGGTTTGCTAAACATGCTATCCATTTTTGCACATTAAAGTAATGGCATGATGAGTCAATGGATATTTACAAAAAACGATCACTTAATGTTTACGAAATCGCACGTAGTATGTGGTGAATGATTAGCACAATACTGTTATTTAAAAGTCTTACGAATTTCTTTAAGCATTACAGAGTGTGTTTAGGAATCAAACAGGCAGGAACGTACTGTACATACACAGTACTTACTCCCAAAGCACTCAGACTTTGAACATTTTATGGGGTAAAACAACTCGGGATCAGAAGGTTGGCGAGAGCCCTAACAGATTTATGTAATGCATACAGTATCACAGTCTGCGGGGAGTTCCTCGTTTCCCTTTAGTTTGCGTTGTAAGACAAAGGTCACGAAAAACTAATATTTTGCTAAAGCATTAATCTTACACAGCAAAAAGTTAAATAATATATAACTTCACTCTTCAGAACGCCTCTGTCATATTATAAGTATAGGTTTCAGACTATCTTTAATCAGAAAAGTGGGGAGGTTGTTAAATATCTGAAATTTCACCTTCCCCTTTTCGGTTTTTGTTTTGCCTTTCCGCAGATTGGTGTTATATAATGTTTCAACGGATTTACAATGATCGTTTGTGTGGACATGAATTCTTAAACTCCTCCAGTAAATCCTAGTAACCAACAGATAAAAGTCGTGCATTTCTCCTACGTAGTCCCAATGTTCCCAAATTAGGCCTATATGAATTAATTGAAAACACTTTTACATAGTGATGACATGGCACCTTAAATACCAAAGAAGCGGTACAGGGAGAGCCGAAACAATATCGCTGTTTATTTCTGACTTTTAAATGTATACTGTATGTGTTATACAGACCACTGCACGTGCAATTTCTCACATGATTATGCAGATGTATTGCAAATTATTACCACATACCTGGTCACAGCATAAGTAAAGAAGATGCAATTATGTAATTCATCCTAGCAAAATAAAGTCGTACTCAAGCCGTACATAGTGCTCACTTCGTTTTAAAAGATAAATCATTGATGAAGAAACTGATTTAAACTTGTTTAAAATAAATTACAGCCATTAATGTATATAAAACAATTGGACGATTGAAAGGTTGATGTAACAATTCTAGTAGATGTGCAGATGTCAGTTTGAATTATACTTTACACCTTTTTCACATTTCAAGGTATACCTACTGTCTCTGAGAGTACGGCATTTTGAAACTAGCTTAACATGGAATCAAATACATTTGTTGAAAGTATGTGATCTGCTTCATACTTGTTGAAGATAAAGGCTAACAGCATGTACTGTATAATAACTCTTTTCAGTTTGGGGGTTCAGACATCAGATATATGATGAATTTATTTAATTGCATTAACATGTAAAGCTATTTTGTAAAAGCCCATAATTATATACACTACAAATTAAATTTTACACACTAAACCTTAAAAAAATATTATTACATAATTTGTTTTACATAATTGGGTTTGACTATTTTTTCAAATGGAGCTTACTAAAAACACTTTTCTGAAGTGTTGTTTATTTGGGACATCACTGCTAATATACAAAGAAACAACACAACATTCAGCATTTCCAGGGTTAATGTAAAATACTTTTTGAGTGAAGGAAATTACACCAGATATAAATCATACGTATTTTGTGGTTAGTGATTACTGAAATACTGGATAATTGCATTTTTGGGGACATTTCTTCAACTAAACTACTTCCTATTAAAATTATAATGGCTCTTTAAAAATGTTTCAACCTTTTGTTTAATAGAAAAATAACCTTTGAGCTTAGACTTAGTAATGACGTATATCAAGGTTTCAAAATTATGAACTGCTGTTTTGCCTTTTAAGGTTGTTTATTTCTCTATCTTCTGTAATGTAGTTATCAAATTAGTGTAATACAAGAATAAGCTCAAATTAGCCTTGTTTCATTTACATTAATATTTCAAATTGTATGTTGATAAGAATCAAAACTGATAATGGAAAACTCTCAAAAGCATTTTACAGTACCTCTGTATTAATTTCCAGGAAAGCTTTCAAAATGCTTTATTCACCACTTTTTTATCTCCAGATACTCTTGAGACAATTTTCTTTTACATTCTCTTGCCCTGTTTCTTGCTGAACTTGTGGAAGTACTTTCAGAAAATAGTGAATTCATTGGGTAAAGACAAAGCAGTCTCTGAAATACTCCCTACAAATGATAAATGTTGATTTGAGCCAGGAAAAAATCCTTAAAACAATTATGAAGGTGTGGATTCTTATCTTAAGTAATAAGAGAAATCCTGATAGTTTGAACATTGGTAGTCTCTGAATTACTTTGGAGTGATCTGAGCACAAGAAAGAAACAGCCAATTATGATGACAAATTGCACATTCCTTATATTCAAGTTACCTTTGATAGTCTTCACATTTCTGTGAAGTTTCCATTCAACAGTATACAGTATATGCATATAGCCTTTCTTAAGACAAATTCAATTTCTAATTTGTGAATGACAATCTCAATCAATTATCACATGTAAACTATTTTAAAACACATACACTTTCTTTGTATCCTAAGAACTTGATTTTTGTCTACCTCACATAAAAAATGAGTTCTTTCTGAATGATGTTCTGCTCCTATAACACAACAGTTATAGTGACGGAATTATTTGGTTTTCTGAAATGCCATCAGAGAATTTATTTACTGTTCCACAGTATCATGCCAGCATGCAATTTACTTGATTTTAAATTGTACCCAGTTTAACTTCAATATCAGTATGCCATTATCAAGAAGAATCTTCTTTTATCTTTTAATAACAGTTTTAATAACAGTGACAACGTTTATATCAAAAACGTTTGTCTCCTTAGTAGCCTTTTCATAATTTCTATTAATGCTTGACTGAGTTAACTTACATACAATATCATTTTAAGTGATTACTGACAGTTTTGTATTTTGTTTTTGTCTTGACTTACCATTCTTGAGTTGACATTTTCTCAGTGTTTTTTTAAAGAACTTAGACTTTTCTTTTTTAAATGAGATCCAAACTGGACTTAATGTACATTTAAAAATGAAAAAAAAAACATTAATATAATAATTATCAGAAAATTAACAAAGCTATAAAGTGTTTTTTAAATCCTATTTAGGGTTATTAATTTACAACGAAAAAAAGAACTGGAATAATTTCAAAGCTGGGCCAAAGAGTTTTTTTGGGTTTAGTTTTTAATGCAACAAACCTCACATGATATAAGATCACACCTTCTTTGTAAGAGTATTACTGCAATTTGATAGATAAAAAACATGCATACTTCAGCAGTAAATCTGTGATACATTTATTTTTTTTTAAATAAATATTATTACTGAACATGGTCAGATTAATTTTTTCTCCCATTTTTTCATGAAAGCATATTAAAACATATAGAAGATAAATTCAGCAAGAGACAATGTATTTAATAGCATGCAGTTTTCTAACACATAGTGTTGGGAAAATAAGCTTACTTGATGTAAGACATGGTGGACTAATTTTAAAAAATGGCTTTAAAGTTGCTTAAGCATGTTTATATAATCTTTGTTCTCTCTGTGGTACAGAGACTTTGCTGTTTCCCTCTCAGTTATTTTATCGTAGATGATGACACTTTTTGTTGCTGATTGGTTTGTTGATTTAATTATTATTGTCAGTACCTGATCTAAATAACAACAGCTGAGTTTTATATTTTCTTTACATTTTTTTACATGTGGCAGTTTCTTTTAAGTATGTTTGAGTAATGTTTTTTTAGTAAATTCAGCAGTAGGTCCATATATTTTTCCATTAAGGGAGGAGTTCCTATCTAATGTGTGCCAGTTCTTATCTTATTATCTGACAATATAGATTTCTCAGACAGCATGGGTACCTGCACTCTGCTCCATTTTTATCACCTCACATTACGTTTATTACATTGTAAGGGTACATTTCTTAAATATAGGGAATTTAGTGGTGATCGAAAGATTAAACATTAATATAGATACAAAAAATATTTATAAGAAGGAAAAGAAAAACAGAACAAACTTTCCAGAGCAATAGAAAAAGGAACAAGTAGAAATTAATTCCATACTGAAAAGCAGAGAGAAAAAAAACAAGCTTTTCAGCCTTCTTTAGATATTAGGGAGGCTCAGCCTCTGAAATGTTGTGCCTATCCTTTCTACTTTTCAGTGTGAAATTAACCTCTACTTGTTCCTTCCCTGCCTGTACACCCGATGCTGATGCCCGTTCAAACCTCATAAAAAATGTATTACTCTATGTAGAAAAAACTGAATATCACAGACATGTAAGAAGTACCGATTATCCTTGTCAATTTGATGTACAGGGAAGCAGGAAAACACCAATGTTAAGTAGCTCAGTACGTCTCTTTCCCTAAGTAATTGCCTTTCGGACTCAGGTAAGCGAGTCTCTGAGGAAATGGAGAGTTGCAACAGAGAAGAGTGAAGCAATTGGAAAGATTCTATTATTCCAAACTCCATCTGTTAAAGACAAAGCCAATGTGGTTGCATTTAAGTAATTCTGAATTTCTCCAAATTTAAATGTTTCTGTCGTGTTACAGATCCAAGACTGACTTTGAACTAAACAAATGCAAATACTGTAATGACATTTCCTTTTTAAAATTATTTTAAGTGAAACTTAAAAATAAGTACTACGGCAGTGAAAAGTTTTATCCATTTATGAAATCTTACATATCCTTAATATTGCCAGGCATGTAAATCACTCATTTAAGAAGAAAGCTATATTGTTTTATGTTTGCAAGTATTTCTCATGTTAATAATCGAGAGCTGATTCTTGGGAAGTGAATCAACTGAGTCAGCCCCTGACTCAGAATACCACATTTTGATAGGTGAAAGTTGTGCATTTCATTGCAGTTGCATCGCTAGAGCAATTTCATGAACATATAAGTATCCCCAAGTATCCCTAATTCTAGGTATCCACATCAAAGTTTTATCTTTCACTTCTATATTTTATCACTAAAGCTATTTAGACTGTAACTGTTCATAGAGGAAATTACATTGTTACAGTGTAATGGGTTACTGTTGCAGAAAGTCTTCTTTAACACCCTAAACCGAAGTTGAATGATTTGATTATAGGCTACAGGATGATATATGTAAATTATGAAAACATTTGTACTACCCTTGAACTATATTAATGTTGTAAATGCTTGCTGTTTCTCCTTACCCTATTTTGATAGTTGTCGTGGACGTATGTTGTGGCAGTACTATATGTCAAAAACAAGGAGTACATGAAAAGGCCATGTTTCACATCAGTGGATTCAACAAAACACTAAAAAGTAGCCAGGCAGATAACAAGAAAGCACTTCATTACACCAAGAGTTAATGATCCGAAATGTTTATGATAGTGATTCCTGTTTCATTTAAGAACCCGTAGCCATGACCTCAGGGTCACACAGTTAGACCTTTATGTGACTGTCAGGGACATACTTTCTGGGGAATCTGCCAGGGCTTGTCCACAGTGTGGAATCCTCTTAGATGAACATTCCTCTCTATTTCATCCCAGAGGAGGTCAACTAAAGATAAATCTGGTGCTACCCTTGTTGCCTCAGCTGCTCTTTTCTTCCTCTCCAGTAAATACTTTCTTGACTCATTTAAGATAATGATGCCCAACAGTATTGAGTCAACACATCTACAGCAACAAAACATATTGTGTTTGGCCAGAAATATACCGTAGAACACGGTATATCCTTAGTAGTGATGGATAAACAAAACTGTTAAAAAAATCTTTTAAACTGAAAAATCATTGTAGGCTTCTAAGATACTTCTCTTAATCAACTGGCATAAATGTATAAGTTGTGATTAATTCTTAAAGGGTTCCAAATGAAAAAAGCAGTCCTTTAACATAACAATAAAAGAAACATAATACAAATGAAATAAGTGTGTAAGATGTATTAATAAAAAATAAAGGTATTATAATATGCTCAGTAGGATTTTTTTCTGGAAGAGAAGAATCTTAATCAGTTTATCAGAATCACTTTATTGGCCAAGTACAGCAACATGTACAAGGAATTTTATCTGGTGTCCTGGCGTGAAAACATTAATTAATAATATGTACTGCATCCAGTTCGCATAATGAACATGCCCAGGAATGTCACAGAATAATAGCAGACCTTTCATCCTTCCTGCTATCCTAAATTACCATACAACTATTGCTTAATTATTTTGGCAATGCTGTGGAGAACATTATGTTTCTTTTCCTTGGAATTATTTTACCTCTATCTTCTTTAGTTTTCTTTTACAACAATGGAAAATGCCATTTCCATTCTTGTAAAAAAACAATTTTCTAAAACTCAATCCAGGAATTATATCATGCTCAATTAACAAGCTGGGAGAGTAATATATAATATAATACATTAATATATAATGTGTGCTTATCACTTTGCTTTGATTTCTGGGTTTATTTTTATGAGGAGGCAGTGGTTTTGACAGGGCTGTAATTAAATACCTACTTTTTTATTGGTTTAAAGTTGAGAAAAAGTGCAACAGGTTATTAAGAGAAGATGATTAATTAAAGAAACAGCTCTGGGACAAAATCACCAAAATATGCCAGTTTTAGTTGATTCTGGTTCAAAATGTATGACTTCAGGTTACAAATGTAAAAAAGACAGATATGATAGCAATTTTTCAAATAAAGCATGAAAGACATTTAGAATAGGATCCCATGTCACATTGCAAAAGCTAATACCTTGAGGCCCTTCTTTTTCTTGGATGCACATGCAAACAGAATAATAAGAACAGACTTTGTAAGACACAGATAACTATATTTGTGCTTGTGTCTGGGTTTATGTGGATGTGTGTGTACTTAGAAAGGCAGTACAAATCTAAAACAAATATTTACATCAGGGGAGCTTCCACATCCCTCATTGCTAGCTTTTAACCACATGGAAGAAGAAACTTGTAAAAACACACACATGTGTCATTATAAGAAGCATAAATACTGATGGTTATAGACTATGTAAAGTGGTTATGTATCAATTACTTCAAATCACGAATCAGTCTTTTGTATAATATAATATTTTAACTCACATTCTCTGAATTTTAATAAGTTCTAATTGATCATTTTAGTGTAAATGTTTAAATGATTTGTAATGGTGTCTAATGTGTTGTATAAAAAATCATTTTTTAACTAACAGTTACTCTTAAAAAACATAATAATCTTTAATATTGCTTACCTTTCAATGGAATATAATATACCAACCATCAGGTGTCATTGTTTTCATTAATGATTTAAGGGTTGTGAAAACCTACAATATAGTGGTCCTAAAAATAAATGTCATTAATAAGGACATTTTATTATTTTAAAAAGCAAAACTATACCAAAGACAATCATTTATTTTTTCACATTAGCAAATTATAATATACTTCATTTGTGCAAATGTAGTTTGGAAAGACTGCTGATAATTTTTCACACTGAAATGACTAAACAACATGGATATGTAAAGATCAAATGGGAGCTTAGAGAAGATTATATCATTAAATTTTTTAAAATATTTGCAATGCTCTTTATCATTGATTTGAACATACAAGACTCTTTCAGGAACCACTTGACACACAGTATTAAGATCAAAACTCATACATGGTACAAGCTTTTATTCAAAGCTTATAAAAAGTGTATTTTACACATGTATTTGTTTTTTAATCCACATAAACATCTATTTGTCTGTAAACATATTAGGTGATATTAATATTTGCTTTGTATCCAAAGTAACTTACATTTGTATAGCAGGGTATTTTACTCTGCATGTAATGTTTTGCCCAACAGTACAACAGCAGTGTCCCACACAGGATATGAACCCTTAACCATCAAGTGACACATCTAGAGCACTACTGTAGTGGTAATTATTGTGGTAATTTTCAAAAACAGCTTTGCAGAAGCAAAGATTAGGAAGAACTTAACCTATGCTGCAGATCGCTTTTGGAAGAGGAGAAGGAAGGCTTTGGTTTATGTTCACTGTTTTGTACAAGACAAAAGCCTGTAATACAGTCAAGTCAATGCCTTGGTATGTTTTTCATATGCAACTTGATACATACTGTACATAAATGGTCTTAAACTGGTCTGTCAGAAAGTGCCAGCACAGTAGCTGTGAGTTTCTGAATACATCTGGAATAGCTACAAGTAATAAAAAATGTAAGTCATACAATTCAGTATTATAACCATGATCATTACTCCCAATACAGTATAAATTATCATGTTGCTCCGCAGTCCCATGGTTTTCATTCATTTTCATTACTTTTGCATTTTTTGTTTGAAAAAATCTCTTCATTTTGTTCCATGTTATAAATTATGGAAGGTTTAAATGTTATGAAATTATCTATATAATCAAAACAAAAAGATATGGCTGATTTTATTTCAGTCACTCTACAGAACGGAATATTTTCCTCTCTTTTTTTTTGGCATGTGTCCAATAGACACTGGGCACTTTTTGACGTGACCAGACATAAGCCAAAGTTAAATAAAAATGAATCCGACTTTGGCTCAAAGTTTGGTTATTGCCCACTCTAGCTGGGCACTTCAGGAAATGCCTGGTCACTTGGAGGACTGCCACAGAGCTGGCAACAATCCATATAAAATATAAAATATTTAAAAATCAGGCCTAAATGCTTACCATTTTAAATAATATTATCAGCATGTAGCAGGCAACATGAAAAAGTAATGTAAAACATTACTTTTTGCATTACATTACATTACAGATGCACGTACTTAAAGCTTACATCACAGTATTCAAACTTAATACTTTGTGTAAGACAATGTCACCAACCACATGTACTGTATTGTGTGAGACCATGCCTAAATTTAGTGACTTCTTTTTCTCAGCAAAATGTGCCCTGCATATGACGTGTGTTTTTTGGGGTATTTTCCTTAATTAGGACCTCAATGATAATGAAGTTGTGCACTTGGTAAACCACAAAGATGGTCAACTCTATAATGTCTGCTTCAGAGAGTTTTAGGAAATTAATTTTCATATTTCTGCAGCTGTCAACAGAATGTGAAATCTCACTATAGTCAAGTTTAAGCACTCTTATGGTAGAATTATAGCATTTTACTGTATATTTATTTTAATATATTCAGAGAGCTCTCATTAATATGCACATTCCATTATCACTATGACTGATGGCTTTCTCTGGCTTATTAATATTTTTTATTACCCAGCTGGTGCCTCAATACGCCTGTTGCATGCATAGTTCTTCAGCAGTAAGTTGAGTACTATAGTTTATATTCAAGGGGAGAATCAGAGCAATTTTATGTGAGGACTTAGCATTTCATTGCAACACCTTAATTATGAATATGTTTGAATGTCAATGTGAAGTGGTATACTTCAACCAGACAAGCTGTTTGTTATAGCCTTAAACAATTTTGATGATGGATGACCAATTGCAATCTCTGCCACATATTTTATTTTTAGCAACAGCAAGTAATTCCCTTAATTGACAAGAAAGCAAGGCTCTAGTAAAATTGATGGGTTATACTGTGCATTTTGTAATGATCAATGTAAGACAAAAGCACATTCTGAGTCTGTTCTCAATCTGAATCTCATTTTCCAATTTATGATGGCAACTGATTACTTTCTCTTTTGTATCCTCCAGTTGTTTATATCTGTGGACCCTTGGAGACCTTTCTGGAGATAATGAACCAATTCCAGAAAGAAAAATTAAATCATGAAGACTATGCCATCTTCTATTTGGATGTGTTTGCAGAAAGCCTGAAAGGTGACACAAATAGAGAAGCTAAGAAGCCCTGGCACAACAAAGAGATAACAGATGGAACAGATACTATGAAGATTTTTCAGGTATCAAATCGGCAGTGAAGGAATTTAATGTTTTGTTTTTTGATAAAAATGCTTGCAAATGAATTGCTTTTGAAAAGTGAAATATGATTCAGAGTACTTAGCATGAACTGATGAAAATTCTAAAATATTATTATTGGATTCATCCCACTAATTATTGGATTTTATTTTAATGAACTATAACACGAGCAACTGGAAACATATATACACAGAAAAGATAACCCTATGCTGCATTTTGTGCTACTGTACAGATGTGTGAAGTGAAATCTGGATGCCAATAAGTCTTATTTACTATGTGTTCCTAATCATATTATTCTGTCAATCCACATTATGAAAATTTAATAAAATACAAAAAAGGGTGCAGACATTCCAGCTTCAGCCAACCAGTTCCTCTCCTTGTCAGCCCTGCTTCTGTACTTGTCAGACTTATTAATAATAAGAGACATGAATATACATCACTAAGTGAATTTCTGAAATATCCACCAGACATGTTCCAAAACTTTCTTCTAGGTTTCTGCAGAATTATTTTGTTTCCTACGCAGTCCCTATGCACATTCTGCACACCTTTGCCACTTGGCAATGGTTCAAACTGAGGACTGCCCATTGGCATAAAATTCAGACGGTGTGGTGTGTAGGGTAGCAGTTCAAGGTGAAGTTCCTGAAAGCACTGCATTGTTGTTTTAATTGTGTACAGTCCTTTGTAGACATGCTCCAGGGGAGGCCCCTGTGACCATAGGCAATTCACAGTTGAGAGAAGTGCTCCAAAGTCAGAGTGAGTGTTGACTTCAGCAACATGTCTGTGTAGCTTGTTTCATACTCCCACAACCCTCTGGGTAAAGGAGGGTTTCCTGTTCTTGGTTTTAAATGCATTTCCACAAAGTTGTGCCTTCTGGTTCATATTTCACAATTATTTTTGAATAATTTATAAATAAACTTTATGCTTAGCTGAAGGAGGCAGCTGTCTTACATTTTGATGTTCTGTATACATACGCCGTTGTTGTGTTTAATGTTGTTATTCTATGCTTGTTTCAGCTCCTCCCTCAATTAATTGAAGATATTAATAGTATGTTTAAATACTTAAATGTTTTGCATATAACACCATGCTATAAAAATACAGTAAATATAGAATGTCTGAAAGATTGTGTTATATTATTTTTATGAGTTTAGAAATTCTCCATATTTACATGCTGAACCATCACAATACATTGCCAATTCTTGTTTTACATGCCAAGGTAGAGCTGTAGTGTCTAATCTAAATGGTATGACTTTGCAGCATAGTCCCCACGAAAAACACTGAACTTCATCCTACTTTAAAAAAGTACACAATGGAGGCATGTTCCATATGCTTTTCTTCACATCAATCTTGAGGTCAGTATTCCTTTTTCAATGAGGAAATCGCTTTAGAGGTTTGAAGAAACTAAGGTCATATAGCAACAGTTGTGGAAGGTAGAACAGGTGAGGGAGCAGTCTCCGTCACAGTTTTTTGAGTTGTTAATTCAGAGTTACTTGTTGTGTTGGCTGGAAATAGTTAATCAAGTGAATTCTCTGTCTCAAACGACAATCACCACAATATATAATGCTGAAGGTGTAGCCTTGATATTTTTTTTGTAAAGAAATGCATTCTCTTCCACATCACAATATTTCATTAACTGACTGTGCATATATGCCATATGTACAGTGATCACCTGGCATTTCCAGGAGCTCATATTTTTCTGTGAAATTGAACGTACTTTAAGTTGCTCAAAGAGTGTTGCAATCGTGAAATTACTTGGCATCACAGTCTTTGGAGCAATATATGTTTGTCCCTCTTTAAATTTCTTACTTAACAGCTGTGTTGATTGCAATTGTCAAAAAATAAGTCAGAAGATACAGAAATCATATTCAGATAACTGCCAAAATAAAGGAAACACCAACATAAAGTGTCTTAATAGAGTGTTGGCCCACCATGAATCATCAGAACAGCTTCAATGTGCCTTGGCATAAATTCTACACATGTCTGGGACACTGGAGAAATGTGAGATCATTCTTCCTTGAGAAATTCCATCTTTCGGTGTTTTGTTGATGTTGGTGGAAAACGCTATCTCAGGTGTCCCTCCAGAATCTCCGATAAGTGTTCAATTTGGTTGAGACCTGGTGACTGGGACAGCCGTGGCGCATGGTTTACATAATTTTCATGCTCATCAAACCATTTAGTGATGACTTGTACCCTGCGGGGGCATTGTCATTCTGGAAGATTCCACTCCCATTAAGATAGAAATGCTTCACCAATAGGATGAACATGATCCCTCAGAATGGCTTTGCATTTATTGTCATTTACCTTGCTCTCTGAGGGGCACCTTGGGAAACAAGCGCTCGAGCCTCTAGGCCTCTTTTGGCGTGTGTCACACATCTACTCATCTGCTTGTTGAGAACAGGGTGAAAGACGACTCGTCTGACCATAAGACTTCTTACCACTGTCAGTAGACCATTACTTGTGTTCTTTGCACCAATTTACTCTTTAAAAATTCAAAAGTGCATTTTTAGGTGTAATGAGGGGTTTATGCCCTGCAACCTGAACATAGTATTGCTCTCTTGATTAAACTGCCTGCTATTACCTTAGATTGACATTCACAGTCAACTGATCCAGAGTTGCTTATCTGTTTTGCCTAGTATCGGTCCAGGAGTACGCACATTCATCCACAGTAGCCCATAGTAGATGATGTCTATTCCTCAGACTTCCATGCCAACATCACCTTGGCCAATGTTCCTCGTGAAACATCAGCAAGCTGAACGGACTTCATCAGTCAAGCTCCTGCCAAACGTGCTCCAACAATTATCCCCTTCTTAAATTCTCTGAGATCTCTTCTTCCACCCATGGTAGCCAACATAATGGGCCTGCCCAGCATTTTTATAAATGAGTCCAAGCATGGTGGGATTTTAATTGTTGAACTCAGGAACCACACTTGTGTGAAAGCACCTTACAATACACTGTGTATCCCTTATTTATTCAAAGTGTTTTTTTTTTATTTTAGCAGTTACCTGTATATATACTATAGATTTCTCATATAATAATGTGGATTTTGCTGAAAAAATGTAATTTGTGATTTTCGTCTAACACCAACACCCTCTCCCGTCTATTAACTTGTTAAACAAAGGGTTTATTGTATCTCAGCAGTCATCATTGGAAACCATCTGCTCCTCTCATCAATTTACCCTGACACCTCAGACCTATTTACATATGTATAACACAGGGGTACTGTGGACATATTAAATATTTTATTTGTCTAACAGTGATTTTTTTCCTGCTGAGGGGAACTCCGATCCACTGTTTTATATTTTGTCAGATTTTATGCATTGTTTGTCTTTTTTGCCAAGTTTCTCTTACATGCTATTAATTTATTATTGTCTTCTCTATTTTGCCAGTCTGTATTTATCATAACCTTCAGGGAACCTGACCACCCAGAATACTTCAAATTTCAGAAGGAACTACATATCAGAGCCAAACAGGACTTCAGTGTTAAACTGGAACCCTCTCTGGTAAGGGATTAAGAAGTATAAATGCTGATAAATTTGTTTAAGTTGTAATTCTTAAGTTAAGATCTTCCCAACCATATTTCTTAACTTATTTTTTAATGTTAATTTGTAGTGGTGTTGACATAAATTTTGGATTTTTTTTAAGTTGCTAGTTATTTAACAACTATGTAATAATATGCAGTTATTTAATAACATGCAGATTCTTTTTCAGTGAAAAATTGTGTTTTTAAAAACAAAAAAGTTCAGATCTTACAGATTTTAATCCAATAGTATGACATTGCATAACATCTTCACCTTTTAAAATTGAGTAGAAAACTCACCTTTTGGACATGACAGAGGCCAAAGATAAAATGAGAGCATATATATGCATACTGACCTTTTTGGTAATTGATCTGTACAGTTTATGCCAAACCCACTCTAAAAATATAGACAATATGCGTAGGTCTCAATTTATGCACGCTTAATTTAGTTTTTGGTTAAACGTGCCTTTAAAAAATATAGAAAATGTCTTAATTTATGACAAATTATTTCTCACTTTAACATACTTGGCCACACTCAGCAAAAGGCAACTTTAGTTAAGAGAGTTTGAAATAACATACTCGGAAATTATCCAGTTTGCGGCCTGGGTGTACAGTCACTTGAGTGACACTCAGGCAGAAGTCTCCCGTCTTCATGTTCTTGTTACCTGTTGTCCCACCATTACTAAATAAATCTATCCAACATCTTTATTGAATTATCCTGCAACGTATATTTATAAATCTAAACTAAAATCAATAAAACCCTCAACTGTTAATTGAACTGTGAGAAAAAGCCTTAAAATTAATGCAAAGAATTTGTGAACAACACCTTGTGATTTTTTCAAAAACAAGGCTTTTGACGATTTTATCATGTGTTCGACATAACATGACGGAAACATAAACAGTATGTTGTCACAAAGCATAATAACATGAGAAATGACACATAAGTCTTAACAAAAACAAAAACAAAATGCATTTCATTTGATTGATATTCTGTTTCACTGGACATTGTAGATGCTGTAAATAACTTCTGTAGCTGGATCTCAAAGCAAAGGAACATGTTTTTTTTACAATTTTTACTATTAATGAACCTACTATTGATAGTAAGAAATACTTTTATAATTCTTTATTAATGTGAATATCATGGTTGCTTCACTTGTTTAACTTTCAATAAACACAACATGGCTTAAGTCCTAAATTAGGGACAAATGTTGTAATTTTACTTATGAAACTTTAAAATAATTGGCTATTAAAAACATCACTGTCAGAAAAAAAAACAAAGATAATTGTGCAATTTAGATACATCAAAGGGCACGTGACTTCCACCACTAACAATAGTGTTCCTTTAAGGTCTTACATAACATTGACATCATTTAGTCTAAAAATGACTTTCAGTACAAATATATTAGCATCATACATGAATAAATATGTTTAATTCTTTTTGCTTAGGGGTTCAAACCTCTGGCTGGGATAGAGCCCCTAAATATTTACATTATGTCTTATGGGTTTTTAATTTTAGCATTTTAGAATTTTGCTGCATTTTTCAGGAATGCTTTCCCCATGTAAATCAAGAAGTACATGTACAGTATACAGTATATAATAACTCTACACTGGCAGTAGAGACAATGCAGTAGGTTCATCCAATATAAATGCAGAACAAGTCTGACTCAGTGAAGCCCCCCCACTGATTGACTGACAGCACTGAACTGTACATCAATAAATAAACATATTAAAAGAAAAATGGAGAAAATCCTCAAAAGAAGAAGTAGAAGGTTTAGAAGTAATATTTTATTACAAGTGATATTGTTCCTTGAAATTACTGTTTGTTGGTAAAATGTCTTATTGGAATACTGTGATTGACTGAGTATTTTGGGTTTCAAACTGTAGCCTTGTTGACACCATCTGATAAGTCATGCTTTCTGATTCCACAGACTGTAGATAATACAGCAATGCAGTTTAACACTAGAATAGAGATACAGTGTTACGCTGTGAAGGAGTATGTTCTTACTGTATCTTCTAGCCTTAATAAAGATTCCCTGTCTTCGTCACTCTGCAGACTGACATAGTGATACACTATACTGTATATATGTACAAGTACAGTAACTGGGATTATGTAAATATTATTTCTTCCAATGATATCAGCTCTTTTGTAGACTAGTTTGTGGTAAACGTGGTGTGCTTTCCTTAAAAGAAACGTCACTGCAAAGACGTATTAGAAAGTGAAATTTTATCCACCTCAACTAAAGTGTTTCATTTGTTGGCGTATCCACAGACATGCAGAGGCCCAGGACTTGGAAGAGAGGGACACTCTGAAATTAACTTTTCTGCATACATGTAGTTTATACAACCTAGAAAAAGAAATATTTTTGGAAACAGATGTATTAGAGCCTTGTAGTGTGTGAGACAGCTCCAGAAAGAGCTCAAAGTGAGTTTTCTTATGGTTGAAATTTAAAGAGAAGCCTTTGAGGACCATGTTTTATGTTTATGTAGATTTGCAATTGTACACTTTAATACGTTAATGGTATTGATAGAAAAGCTCCTTAATTATTCTGTTTTCCAGGCATTTAACAGTGTAACATATTTTGCTAGATAATTTGAGGCATATGTGATCTTTTTATTGAATTGCTCTTTTGGAAGTGTTCTTGAAATGTGTCACCTGAGAAGGTACAACCATTAAAACCCTGAAAGCAATAAAGTTATATTTGTCCCACTTTTTTCAAGATGTAAGGAAGTTTTCTTCGGAAAGTCAATTAAGTATAAGTGGTTAAAAGTAGCTAAAGGAGTAGTTTATATCATTTACATTTTTGTAGAGTTTTATTTTTAACATTATACTGTATGTACTTTGGATGAAAGTTATTTTTCCATGCCAAGTTACAATGCCAGTAATAGGCCGAATATGAAAGGACTTCTCAAAAGTGATTGAGAATAAACTACATGGGGAAACACATCAACAGACCTGTCTAATACTTTACCAGTGTTGACTTCCTCTGTAGAAGGTTTAATTACAATACTGAATAACTGGGGAAACGAACATGTTAAAGAGAAGAAATAACATAAGTAAATGCGTTTCTTATTTTGCTCTGCAGCTGGATTTTATAGCTGGCTGTTTCTACGATGGATTCATGCTGTACGCACAAGCCCTTAATGAAACTCTCACTGAAGGAGGTTCTCAAAAGGATGGAATAAATATCACACAGAAAATGCAAAATCAGAAATTCTGGGGTAAGTGCATAAGAAGAGATTAAACTGTCACATGAATGTATCGTATTTTAAGTGAAAGCTGTAATGGTCCCGACTACACCTTCTTTATATTTTTCAATAAGTGTCACGGACGTCCAAAAGGACTAACCGTGGGGAGCAGGAGAGGGGAAAAAGACCCATATGCGTAGCGGCGAGACGGGAAAAAGGCCCGGGCTCATTAGTGCAAAGAGTTCAGGAATGCCGTATAGAAACCTATGCCCTCAGGGAGCAGACGTGGGGCGCCCTGGTGCTAGGCGGGTCTCAGGACATCCGAACGTCAATGCTGAGCGAGGACAGAGTGCAAGACCCGGAAATATATAGCCCAAGGGAAAGAGAGGGACAGGAAGGACAGCAGACCGGAAACTAGGGACAGGACAGAGAAGGAGCGCCCTCTGGCTGCAGAGGGCGTGACAATAAGGTTCAAAGACTTTTTCTTCAAGTTATTATTAATTATTCAATTCATAACAACATTATTTTTAACATTATTAACAACAATACAGAGAGGAAGGTTAATACTCTTTCCTAGAGACTCATCAGGTTCGGCTTATCACAGGTTCTGTGGTATTTCCGTTCTGTAGTTAGCAAACTCAGAATATGTGACTTCATTTCAATGGGACATGAAACCCTAGTCCATGACAGAGTTACTGCTTGATTCCTCAGAAAATCTGTTTCTAATATCAATGATATCTGTACCTGCATCGTGGAACTGTTTTCTGTGCTGAGACACCACATCAGCTATCAACAAGGTTTTCATGCAGTGGTATCATTTGCTTCTCCTTTTGCCTGTAATAAGCATCACGTTAACAAGTACTGATCTTAAAACCCAATAAAAAAAGAATGGATTGAGCTTTAGAAATGGACGGCTTATGAGGCTGAAATCTTTGCTGTGCTGTATATTCTAATGGAACATAAGTGCTAATAGTTTAAAGTAGTTCAAATCCAAAACTAATAAATAATTTAGACAATGCAATGAGGATGAGACTGCAGTAGGCTCTTACCCCGCTGCTGTATCGTTCTGATGCAAGTATGTCAGAGTGCAATCTACTGAAACGCTTGCCACAAGATTTCTAAAATTATTTTGAACCAGGAACTATTTTCACCATATTCTCAAAATAATTGTAAATGATTGGTTGTTAAAGGGTTGTTTGTGTTTACTGAAACAGAAGTTTAAGTTTAAGTTTTGTCTTGTCATGTTTTATGACAACTTCCAAAGTTTTTAGTAAAAACAAAACATCCATAAAACCATGGAAAGGGACCTTTTTGTTGACTAGCATCACAATAATATAGATATATAAACTGATATATACACTTTTATTTCTATATTACAGCACATAGGCCAGGTGGTTCACCCTCAGTCAAGAATTTAGCTATAGCTAAACATTCTTAAATACATTTTCTTACTGGGTCCTGTTATTGCTAATGAAAATACTGAAGAAAGACATTTTTTAAATATACAGATTTAAGAAAAAGTGACTACAATTCTAATCTTTTTGATGTGTTAGAGCAAGAGATGGTTTCGCCCTTATTTGTGTATTGTTTCTGATTAAACTCAGACATTACTGGAATTTCTGATTATGATTGCTTCCAACTTAATCAAATATACACTCAATCATTCATATCGGAGTCTATTCTTTTTCAAGGTGGTGTGGTTAAATTCAATCCAATGCTTAGTTTGTAAAGAAAGAGATATCAGGAACAAGCAATACGAAGGCTTTACGTCTGTAACACAGGCAGCAGCTCAACAGCACTCCACTTCCTATCTAATGATACTTAAAGTCCCTGTCACCAGACTGCCTTGCTTTGTGCTGTCAGAAATCTTCAGAATAGATAGAAGCATGTTGAGAATGTTAATAAAATGCATTTTAAAGAAAAAAAAAAGATGTTATAATGGCAGACATGCTATAGCTCAGCTCTGTCTAAAATTCAGCACTGAAGATAATTCAGTATGAAGCACAAAAATGTTAATTAATACTTTCTCTTTAAAAAACTTAATCTGTCTCCCCTGTTTTGTTGGTTACAACCTCAGTGCCCAGTTCTGGTAATCTTTGAAAATTTAAGAATTTGAAAATATTACATTTTATATTTATAAATGTACTGGGCCTATGGAGTACAGTATGTGTTACTTTCTAAATAATCCTTTGTTATATTATTTCAGGATATACCTATCCGTGACAAAATGGAAGTAAACATCTTTGTTGCAACTTCAAAATACAAATGGCTTTAATAATCTGTTTCTGAAGAAATATCTTAAAACTTTGGCAGGGTAGGAAAAGATCAATCAATACAGAAGTGACTAAAATTTGGGATTATAGCTGCAAGATATACAGATTTCAATCTAGTATTGCTAGTAGGAGGAAATTAAGGTGTCCAAAATAGTGTAAGAGTCTAAGTACTTGAACTCTTCAGTAAACATTGGCAATAGTTTGGAAAATCATGTGTAAAATGTATTTGACTAAATCTGCCTGAAAAAGTGTAATTTTAGTCAGTTTAATCATGTAAATAGGACCTTTGATGGTCCCAATGAAATACAGATCTCTTAAAAGTTTCCTTGGGTTGAAACTATTTGACCTCTTTCTTGTATTTGGAAATAATCATTTTAAAATGAAAAGAAAACCCACTATACCCTTACACACTATGTTTATCTCCTTGGACATAAAGTTTTTTCACCATATGTCACTGCTAAGCATGAGCCCCATTACATAATCCTTTCTATTTTAAATGAAAAGGTACGTATGTTCCCTTAAAGGAGCATGACAGTGTGATATCCTTTCAAATGTGTACTTAGCCTTCTGCTGTGATCAGCATCACCTACAGACATGGGCTTTCTGCCAACCCTACGATCCCAGTGTGGAGCTCTACTTAGAAAGAACCTTTGTGGCATTTCATAGGGCTGAGTCCAATATAATTCGGATTTTAAAATGGACCACTTATGTCAATTTTTTTCTGGTTTTCAGTTAAAACACAGCATGAAGGTTTAAGTAGCATAGAAATTTTAAATGTAAATAATTTTAGACTTAGACAATTAAAATGATTGATCTCAAATGACAATAAGTGATGATTTAATATACTGTATTTATCTGAACATCTATCTATAGCCTATACCGTCCTTAATAATTACCCTAAACCTGTTTAAATATGTGACAGTGCTTCTTGAATGGGCTCTTTCCTGATTTTACAGGTGTCACAGGTCTTGTCATCACAGATGAAAATAACGATCGAAACATTGATTTCAACCTGTGGGCCATGACAAATGTGGAAACTGGCCAATATGGGGTGAGTCTCTCTTCAAATAGGAGGTTGTCCTTGTTGGTGTTTGTGAAAGAAAGGTCCCTAAAACTCAAAAGACATTTTCATGCAGTGGTGCACAAATGTATAGCACCGTATTACCCGACTTCATGTAAATCTGTGTTACACTGTCCAACTGTTTTCAGCTGACCAACAAAATCAATATTCATTGTATTATTTAGATTTTCAAGTAGTGATGTGTTGAAATCTGGTTAACATGCTGCAAAATAAGACATTAGGTATGAGGATAAACATTTCTTAACTTGTTATATTAGACATTACATGTTTTTTTATAATGAAGAATAACATTGATAAGAATTAAAGTTATCTTACTGAATTAAAATGATCCATGGCAAGCTAAAACAAAATATTTGGTTAGAAGAAAAGAACAGGAAGCCTATAATATATTAGCAAAAGTCATGAACATAAATATTTATACAGTATGTGCTATATGTGGAGTTAATCAAGTATCATGGCTCCTTCTTAAAATGCCTCCTTACGTCTATACTTGGATTTAGAGACCCTCTCTTGATTTGAAGTCATGTGGTCTAATTGCACAAAACAATGAATACCGAATAATCAAACCTAATTGGCAGAAAATACAATACTATTAATTTTGCATTTAGTAACTAAAAACCCTGTTTTCAAATAAAAACTATAACAGGGAGGACATAAACATATGCTTTCTCATAGACTGTTGTTACTTAAATGTAAAATTGAACTTTAAGAGTATTTTAAGGGTACTTTTTTGTAACCCGCATACGTACGCATTCAATACTTTTATTGCAAGAATTTTTTAGATTTTCTGTACTATTTGGAATACTGACTAATCTATCATTTTGGCTCATTTATAAGATTTCAAGAACAAAAACTTTAATTATATGAAAAAAAGAAATAAACACAAATAATGATTAAATTAAAAAGCATTATCCCTAGAGCAATAGTGACATAATATAAACCATATGTTGGAGAACATGGCACTTAGACTACGTTATTACATAAATTGAATAATGTGCAGTTTGAAAACCAAAAACATTGTTGAAGTCTGATACCACATATAATTAAAACCAAAATGTTAACCAAAAACACAGGAGGAAAACTCCCAATGGTCATACTTAAAACTCTTGTACCTTGAATGTGTTCGTCAATTTTCCAGTTAAGTTTTTAAAATTAAAAATGCGATTTAACACATACCTAACTTCCCTTTACAAGGAAACGTATAGGAATGACTTCCCAAAAATTATTTATATTTTAAATTACCTGTAGTTGCTTATTTATATATGGCAATAAAAACAATAAAATCTACACTACATATACATTCTACCAAATTAAATGTTTTTGGGTAACACTTTATTGTAGGCCTAACCTGTAATTTATGAGTGGCCTAGTAGCCCTGAAAAAATGATAAAGAATCTCTGTATAAAGGTTGGGAAGGTACTGATTTCATTTGCTGCTAATTAAGAACTAATACAGTATATACAGGTTGTCCCCAGTATGTACAGTACATCTGGGATAACCTCAATCCACGAGTTAGATCAGTGATGTATTGTGTGGTGGTAAGAACTCACCTTTAATATTGGGGCATAACAATTCCTAATCTAAGTCAAGTGTAATAGCATTGTAAATTAGATTATTTTTTAAATTAGGTTTTGGTCTTCACAATGTACTTTCATTTCTGGAACAAAATAATCCACAAACCACCTACGTTGCTGACTTTTGATGCATAACAAAGAATTACAGAGATACTTATAATGCCTGTACTTTAAAAGTTTCATAATGAGAGGGTGCCATTTGGCCCTAGCCTGTTTGGAAGTTCTAGACTTGTGTTACTTTTGTACTGGCACTCAACAAGCTGTTTATCAGCAGCACATCTGTAGTAGGACTGAAAAGGAACTAATTTATACTTTTCATTATGTTTTTATGATTGTTTTTACATAGGCTTTTTCAGGTTTTGTAAGAATTCGGAGTGATTACTGGTCATTTTCAAATGGGCAAACAAAGGTTGCTTGAAATAAAAATGTATTTAAGCGATAAGAAATAAAACACAAAAATAACCAATAGGATTGAAATCAGTTCTTGCAAATTCCTTCTAATTACCAAAGTGCGATGCTCATTTCCAGAGTCAAATTCCTTTCCTGATGCTTAATGTCCTAATTAACTTCTAGACATTTTTTATTTATATCCACAAATGCCATCTATACATTCCATCAGCAATAACCGCCCATAAAATCTCAAATTTCTTACTGCCATTGCTGAAAAAAAAAAGAATGGAACTAAAAATGGAGCTAGAACTTTGGACTGACAAACATGGACTGTCAGCCATAAAGGCTTTCAGATTACTAAAAGATACGTCAAAGTGAAAGGAATGAATTTCCACTGTTTAAAGAGGAATGGCAGATTATTATTAAGCATTATCAGTTTTTCTTGACACAACTATTTATTGACATGCTTTTCAACTAGGGGGTTAAATCCAATGTTACAAGTGGCATGCATTTACTCAGTGGTTTATCACAAACAGTACAAACCGTACTGCAGCAAATTATTTGTACAGTATGAAAATCTCTCTAAGCTTGAAATGTGCTAAATGTACTGTAGATCAAATTTAATGTTTTCGTGTAATTTCTGATTTATTGATTGCAGATATTCCAAAATAGTCATTCTCTTAACTAATTTACGTTAAAGTATGTTTACCTAATTCAACCAATTTAATTATAACCCTGCACCTTTTTAAGGTTTTGCATATAATTGGGCAGTTCAGGAAAACTTTAATTAAAACTAATAGAAGATAGACTTCCTAGTACCAGTACCTGTTTATAACCATGTAGTAGAGGGGAAATTCTTGAAAGGCATCTTGAGAAAAAAGAACCCACTGGCTTAGTAAGATTTAAAATAAATTATTTAAATTTTCTTGTGGCAATCCAAAATTTATTTTTGAGAACATCTTAAATTCTAAGTTAAGAAAGAATAACATACAGATGAAGACATGTAAACAGGCAATTGGAATGGATGCAACTTGCATTCACTGCTTTGTTTACATTCCTACTAAATTCATTCATTATGATTATACTGGAACATGTTATTGAAATGGTTATTTCCATAAATTACAATGATGCAAGTTCTGTTTTTTGTGGCAGCCCCTGATAAGGATATTTTTCATGCTTTCAGCAAGTCTCAATATTCAGTAAATAAAACAATGCTGGCCATATCTGTTGAAAAACAAGAATGTTGCAATTTGTGTACTACAAACTCAGTTTAATGGAAATCTGTTATTTTCTACTTATAGTTTGAACATATTTTAGCTCCAAACACCCGAAACCTCTTCATTTCACATGTACAGTAAATACATGTCATGTTATATATAGATCTTATACCGATATAAAACCTGTATGTCTGACACTGCTTTCATGACCGTCAGCAGTTCATTAATTCACTGTAATGGTTAAGGTTGTCTTAATATCGTAAAAGAACATTAAAGATAAGAAAATATGTATTTAAATGTTTCAAAATGATGAGTATAATTTAAATTATACTTTTTTAATTTTATTTTTATTCACAGTGTATTCACAATTGACAATTCAAGGTGGCGCCATTACATGGTGACATCTTGCATGTATATCTCTCGTTTATGTTGTTTATTTTAATGTTTTGTTTTTTGTGCAAAAAAAATGAGTGCAACCAACACCTATGACTGACAAACACTCCTGGATATGAAATTTAGAGCTTTGGATTTTAGTGAAATCAAAAGTACACAGCTTTCTTTCTCAAGCACAGAGCAAACACGGACACAAATGCAAAAGGAAGTGGGGAAAGAGAAGTAGCATGTTAGTGCGGCTCCGACAGCGTGCCTGCCTGCTCCCACTCCCTAGCATCCTGTCTGCAAATGTGCAATCACTGGACAGTCAGATCGATGAACTTCACTTTCGCATCAATACTCAGCACGATTTGAGAGACTGCTGCATCTTCTGTTTCACTGAAACGTAGCTGAAATCCAATGTTATCCATACTGCTGTTCAACCCACTGGATTTACACTTTATAGAATGGACCGCACAGCTGATTCTACCTGCAAAGAGAAAGGAGGTGTGTTTCATAATTAATAATCTTTGGTGCACTGATGTAGAAACTCGCTACAGAGCTTGCTCATGTACTCTGGAATACCTCAATATTAAATGTCGCCCTTTTCAACTACTGAGAGAATTTATGGCTGTTAGTCTGACTAAGCAGCACTCAGCGAGTTGTACAGCATCATCAGCAAATATGAAAACACTCATTCGGAAGCTGTCTCTATGGAGGCGAGGGACGTTTAACCACTGCAGCCTAAAAAAAGTACTACCAAAGTATTTTCAATACGTCTCTGTGCCCACTAGAGGCAATAACGTAGTGGAGCATTAAAAGAGCATACCGCTCTATTTCATATCTACTGTACATTTGGGAAGTCTAACCACGCCTTTGAGCTCCTTCTTCCTGTTGACAAACAGGTATGCTGCCTTCCAATCCAGTGACAGAACTGTATAAAAAATCGATCTGAAGAAAGCTACTAAACTGGCCAAACAGGAACACAAGGACAAATTAGAAAAACAGATTTGAGACAACTCAAGGCGCACGTGGCAAGGCTTGGAGGCTATTATGAACTATAAAAGCAACGCCAGCTGTATTTCCACTGCTGATGCATCTCTAACAGAACACCTTTTACTCCCTCCTGCTTTGAGGCTCAGAACACCAAGCCCACTATCAAGGCTCCCTGTGAATCAGGGCACTTTGTATTACAGTTTTCTTAACATGAGGTGTGTAGAGCCTTTAGGAGAGTGAAAACCCGTAAAGCAGCTGTCCCAGATGGTGTCTCCCCTGCTGTCTTTAAAACCTGTGCAGCTATCTCCTATATATACTGTACAGCCATTTTTAACCTCTCTGTCTCGGTCAGTTGTAAGATCACTTCATTAGCCATATACAATTTCTTGTATTAGGAATTTGTCTTTTTCACATACCACAACTTGCTCTCCATGAGACACATAGACAGGGAGAGAAGCTTGGTTTTAGAGCGCAGGGTCAGCCATGTATACAGAGCCCCTGGAGCAGTTGGGGTTAAGGGGTTAAGGATTCCTCTGCCGGTCGTGGGATACGAACCAGCAAACTTCCAGCCACAGGTGCAGATCCTTAGCCACAGAGCCACCGCACTCCTCTACACTCCTCTATTAAAATATCTCCTCTACAGTGATCATAAACACTGGAGCTCCCCAAGGCTGCTGTCTCATTCCTAGACTGTACTCCTTGATCATCTACGACTGTACACTTACAGCAGCAACTACATTATTAAGTTTGCAGATGACACTGCAATTATTGGGCCGATCAGCAACAATTATGAGTCCACATACAGGAGTGAGGTGGTGTATCTTACAAGATGGTGCCTTGACAACAATCTGGCCCTGAAAGTCAACAAGACAAAAGAACTCATTGTGGACTTCAGGAGACCCAGAGGGAGACACACCCCAATCAGCATTGATGACACAGCAGTGCAAACTGTCAGCTGCTTCAGGTTTCACAGGCTGCAGATCTCCACCAACTTGGCATGGTCTCACAACACTGTAGACAGTCTGCAAATACTGTCCATTTCTGTCAAGTACAGTTCTTTCCGGACCCTATGCGGACGACACAATCCGGGTTAAAGTGAGAAAACACAAGGGAAAAGTCATCCAGGAGACGGGAATAAATAGGGGGCGTGTCCATAAAGTGCTGGTGATCCGGGGAGGTGTGGCCGATGCAAACAATCCGAAGAATATATCCATAGGCGAATCCAAGAAACGGGCAAAAGTCCATGGCCAGGTGATCCATCCAAAACGCAGGATTAAAAACAGGAACCGGGTCGGAACCGGCGAGGGGAACAGGACCAGGAACAGGCTTAGAAACTTAAAAACATAACGGAGCCAGGCACAACCAGGTCCCGGGCTCGCACAATTAGGAAACCAGATGCAGAGCCTTGAGTGAAGTGAGCGCCTGGCTTTTAAACGTGAACTGAAACGGGGTAGGAACAAGGAACAGGTGCGGGGAATGAGACAAACGAGGAAGGGCTGGAGCGCCCTTAAGAGGAGGGGTTTGCGATTGTGACAATTTCTGCAGTGCTTAAAGAAATGCAGTATGGGGAAGCAGCTTCTCAAAAACATTTACCATACCACCATAGTTAGTGTCCTCATTAGTGGTATCACTGTGTGGTACAGCAATACTACTGGGCATGACAGAGACGCAATACGAAGGGTTGTGGCACAGACGGATTATAGGATGTGATTTACCATCAATTGGTAAGATTCACACCATCCGCTATCGCAATAGAGCTCAATCCATCATTTAGGATCCCAACCATCCCAGCCACAAACTGTTCTCCCCCCTGCGCTCTGGCAAGCGGCACCACACTATTAAAGTATGGACCACTAGACTGAAGAACAGCTTCTATCCTACTACAGTATGAATCCTTAATAGCTAACTGCAATGCCTCTGACTTAATGCATGTCTGCACTATGCACTTTTTGCATGGTCTACAATGCTGTTGGTTTTTCTTTCACTACTACGTTTATTATTCTGGTTACATTATCATTATGTTGTAATGTAGTGTCGGCTATACTGTGTATGTCCTGAGAGATCAGCACGAATAAGAATTTCAAAGTACGTATACAGTACATATCACAATAAACATCTCATTGAAAATAAAATAATCTAAAATGTGTAATAGCAGTAAATCATAATTAGGGTTTAAAAGAAATATTTCAAATTACATTATTTCAGATGACTACATGATTTATTTTACAATAAACTGAAATCTTTTAAAATGTATTTCTCCTACATTCATGCTAAGAGTTCTAAAAAACAGTATCTTTGCTGTGTTCTTTTAAAGTTTTGTATTAAGAAACAGAAGTTGAGAAACAATTGCAAATGTCAGTGTTTAATGTATTTCTTAAAGGAAGAACAGCAAAAAAAAACATTTTAAGGAGATTTGTTTATCATATTATGAATATTAAGACATTTTCTAGTATTGAGTCTGTTCAGAAAACTCCTTACCTCATGCATACTGCTTTTATAGCAAATACAACATTTGTATATTTTCCCACAAAATATGTAATTTAATTTTAATTTCTACACTACTGTTAGCACTACTTACCTACCAAATAGAGATAGACATCTGGTTATGTTATTATGAGAAAGCTTTTAAAATCATCTAATGTCCTCGAAGACATTAGACAATGAGATGGCCATATTTCATCCATCCATTTTCTAACCACTGTATCCAATATGGGGTTGCAGGGGGGCCAGAGCCCATCCTAGCAAGCTAGGGCCGCAAGGCAGGATACACCGCAAGCTGGAGATCACTCCATCATAGGGCACACAGAAACACAAACACAGTCACACACCTACTCAAAGCATGGCCAATTTTCCCAGGAGCCAATTAACCTATCAGCATGTCTTCTGGGCCTATGGGAGAAAACCGGAGCACTTGGACAAATCCTATGTGAATACAGAGAAAACATACAAAGCTCTATGCAGAGAGCATCAGAGGAATTGAAAGCAGAGCTTTTTGTTGCTGTGAGTCAGCAATTCTAACCCCTGTTCCACTGTGCTCCCCTCATGGCCATAGTCATTAAATGTTAAAAATAACAAATTCAAGGTAACAAAATAAAAAAATTATTTGCTGTTCATTTCATTTTGATTAATTGTTCACCTCATCCAAAAGTTTGATTAATTGTTTAGTCATCCAAAAGTCTCTGAGGGCACACTTTTTATTTAAACTGTCACGCAGACGTACTTATACGCTTTCACTCTTTATCTTCGCTGAACCACAGTCTTTCACTTCTCACAGGCTTTAGTACATAGAATGCTTTTTTCCAAAGAAAGCTAACTCAAAGTTGAAACATTCATCCAAATAACAGTAAGTCATACATTTGCCTGTGGACTGAATAAGAACTTGCCTGAAAAGATACCTGAGATCTCCTTGTGCAGGTTTTTTATGTAGCTAAAAAATAAACAATGGGAGACTGTAATTTAAGAATAATAGGAACATTGCTCAAAGCACATTATGTAAGCAGTAAGACTCATTTAGTTAAACAAGGTGCTCCAGTCTTCTTGATTTCAATACATCTGATTATAACTCACACCAGCAACATGCTGTGACACATGTCATATTTTAAATAGATATTTTTGAGGGTTAATACTTAGCGCTTTCCTAATATGTTTGAAGTTGCATCACAGCTGTCATTAAATATTTTAACAGCCTTTTTAACAGATGTAAAAAGGACAGAAGTTAGCAACAAGCACAATGAATGTAGATATCATATACATTTCACATTACAGTCCTAGCACAAACTGAGGAATTTATTTAGCTTTTCAAGTCAGTTGATATTTAACTCTACAGTAACCTTAATGTGAATTCCTTAGCAATAATTCCGTGTGACACCATACTTGTTTTCTAATAACAATACTTATCTAATGTCAGTTTGGGAACTGGTGTCATGGACAGAAATGAGGAAATGGTTAATAAAGATGTATTTTTGTGTAGGTTTTAAAGGTGCTTTAAAGGTGTTAGATATAAAAATTTATAAAAACGGGTAAAAAAACATTACTGTTAGCACTAACGATAAGATACAATTTTTTTGGATAAACTGTAAAGATATAGAGACTAAATCTAAAATTAAGTATTAATAAAGACACAGCTTTTTTCTCAGTTTTCAGCAGTGTCATGTTGTTATGGAAAGGAGCAAGTAAATAAAGTTTATTCCTTGCTGAAAAGAGAAGAAAGGAAACAATGTTTCGTCTGTGGAGTCTTCTTCGAGTGGTTTGAACTATGTCATTTTGTTATTTAATTGTGATAAAACACCAATCAATGATTTCTTGTTCACTGGTTGTATTCACTATTATGGCACATGGTGGACCACACCCGTTGGCGTTGTACAGCCAAAAAAGGCTGTACAAAAAAGGCTTCTGGAATTTAATTTAAATTTCCACTGCCAGAGACAATGGTATATGTGATAATCTTCCTTCAGTCTTGTTTTCTATGTCTGCATTATTGCATATTGCTTGCTTGTGTAGACACATTGCAAAAATGTGTGTCCATAGCATTCACAAGGTGCTTGATGGAGTTAAGCATGAAACATGACACAGCAGTTTTTGATAGTTCAAACAAGCTCAATGCAGTATAATTGCTGTTACATAGTGGACAGTTTTTGGAGAACACTGGATTTGACTTTCATTGAAGTGCTGTGTAATAAAAGTCTGCCTTGGCCTCAGACAGGTGCTCTTCTGAATAATCTGACACCACAGGAATTTACTCATGTCTGAATTGCATGGCATACAGTACCTTGCACCAGCTGTAGGCCTTTGTTTTTAATATCACAACATACAAATGTTCCTCTGCAGTGTTTACAAAGTCGTCTGGATAAACCTTTTCTTTGTGCATGCCTGTATTCATACATCTCCTTAATTATATAAAATATTTTTACTATCCCTTTCTTGTAATGTCTTGAACTGGGCTAAATCATTCTTTACATTTACCATTTGTACAAGTGACTTCTGATTCTAAAGGCTAATAAAGCACTTGTATTTACCCAAAAGGTGTTTTACATATAAAGACAATTGGAATTTAGTAGAGTGCATATAAAGGTGTCATTTCTCTTGTGAAGTGCTTTTTGTGATAAAAACAGTTTTATTAAGACATTTTGATACAGAACAAAATTTATATTGCTATATTGCTATACAATTCTTGGTAGTACCAATATATTGTTGTGTTTATATACAATTTTAGATTGCTTATGTATCTGAAAGTTTAAAGGAATAATAAATAATACAACTTTGACATTTTTGTGAAAAATGTGAGATTTGATATCACATTGTCATAGAGCTATTTTATCTTGAGTTATTTATCTGAAGAGTATATCATATTGGACATCAAAGTATAAAAGTATTGTATTTTAATTCCTTTTAATTAGAAAAGTGTAAATTAGAGTTGGACAACTGCATTTTGAAGTATCTATAATAATTCTGACTTGTTGTGAGATAATGAAAAAATAAAGTTTCATTTTTAATTTATTTTTATAGATTTCTGCAAATACATGTTTTAAAATGAAAATAAAAATGCATAAACACACTTATAACCATTACTTAGTTTTTGACTCACACTGAATGGCTTTGTTCAAGTTCAGCTATAATACATTTCACAATTTCTTCTCATGCAGGTGGTGGCTCATTATAATGGTACAACCAAAGAAATTATCTGGTCTTCAACTGAGAAAATTCACTGGCCTAAGGGAAGTCCCCCTTTGGATAATCCTCCATGTGTGTTCAATATGGAGGACTATTGCACTAATGAAGGTAGGAAACAGTCAGATATTGCATATCAAAACAGGGGATTTGTTTTTTTTAATGTTCACAGTCTTAATTTGTAAACCTTAATATTCTGATGTTCAACCAGTACGACTGCACTCACACAGTTTTGGCTTGCAAGCTATTTTAACTCAGGAAACAAAGAAAAGTCCAATTAAAATTAATTTAGTTTGCATAATTTCCTCTTTAAGAAGTTTTATAGCATTCGCGTATTTAGTTAATGAGAAAGAAATGTTTTTATGATTTTAAAAACCATAAAAAGAGTATGCACCATTTTTATATGCTAGAGTTTGCATGGTGCATAAATGTGTGTAAGGTTTGATATTGCAGACCTGTGTATGAGTTTATGTATTGATTTGGGTAGCCATGTTTATTTATTAGCCACATAAAAAGTGTAATTCTAAAAATAAATTGGTACGCTTTAATTTTATGATAATATACTGAAAGGCAACACAATTTTGGAGGTGAAATGTTTTCTGAAGGTCCATATGTAACATATTTTGCTTGAAATCGTTTTTCAATGCAACAGGCAGAGGAAACAACCAGTTTACATGTGTATAAATTATCTGCAAGGTAACAGAAATTGTGATAATTGAGGATTTTGAATCACTGTTGCCTAAGTACCTGTGGTGATCATATGGCCCAATACATGCCTAAAGTCAACAAAGCATTAACTCACAGATGTCTCTCAAGTGTGTGTAGGACAGCAGTTCAGTGAAGATGATCAACTTACGAAAACTTTTGTCATGGTCTGTGGTTGAAGATATTGTTGTTGAATATGACAACGCAATCTGTCCCACACATGTTCAGTTGGATTCATATCAATACGTGAACATTGTATGTATGAAAGAAAACTTATATAGGCCTTATAAGGTGGTGCGCTGCTGCTGTTTGCTGCCAAATGAGTAGTTTGTGTCTGCAACGGTAGAAAAAGAACTGGTCACAAGATGTGACACTACCATGTACAACAACTTTCGATCAAAACTTAGCCATCACTTCTCATTTATAAGCAATGTGCAAATTAATTAACCTGGTGTCAAGACACAAAGTTGGAAATGTTCCAACGTGATCTGCATGCAATTAACAAGTAGGAGTTAACAAGTAAGTAGTATTTGTTGACATCAAGTCGATATGTTGAATTCAATTCATTTGCACTCATTCAAATTGGCAGTCTAGATAAAGTATCCAAAAAACATGTTGCCTTTTATGTATGTGTAGGTTTGATAACATCACATACTGTATATAAATTACTACAATAGCAAAATTTGCTTGATCTAAATCATATGCTTTATTGCAACAAAAATAGATTGATTTAAAAAAAATGTCAATTTGGGATAGTACATGTGGTTTGAAATGTTCTCAGGTTTGGAGTTTACAATTGTTGTGAAACTGGACAGTTCATAATGTGATTTTGTTTTTCTTTTCAGATAATCAACCAAAACTTGTTCTCTGACCAAATGCTATTTCTTACATTTTTGCTCATACAAATCAACCAATGAAAATTACACAGTTGTAATAAAAGAGATGCATTCTCAGGCATGTTTCTTTACAATGTAATAGGGCCAGTTCACTGGAAGTTTTGTTGCCTCATTCTGAACTGCAGACAATAAAAGCAATATACTGTAGCACTACTCATACCTAGAAATTTCTTTGCTTCACCGCAGAAATGTTCCAACATGATCTGCATGCAAAGTTAAAAAGTAGTATTTGTTGGCAAAACCATTTTGAAATCTAAAGCAATATTTCTGTTGGATTAAAAAATATGTATTCATAAGTGTGCTTGTTTAGAATGTAAAAAGTCTGCACAACGTCACCAGACGTTTTGTTGCCGTGCTCTGAATTACAGAACATGGCACAGCACATACAGTACCTGGAAAGTTTGGTAATTTTGTGAGGTTGATTGGAGTTGATTTAGAAGTTATTGTGTATAAATGCACTCATCAATGATGATTCTTTCTGACCCCAAAATATAAATAAGATATAAAGATATATGTATAAGTGTATAAAAATAAGGCTATATCACTTGGTTTGGTCTACTTTGGTGCATTTACAGTATGTTGTACAGTATGTGTTTCAGATTCTTGGTGAAAGGAAACAATTTCATTTTTATTGCAGCAAATATGCAGCTTACTTACAACACTAAATTCTAACGTTTAGCAGGCTATTACAGTAGTTTTAATTCTCATGTATTACTTGTTCTTTGACAATTTAATAATGACCCTTAAGTTTCCCTCATGGGAGTTAAGAAAACATATTTTATTGTTGTTAATGTGGCTTTGCTCCCTCTTGTTCTAACAGCACGTGAAAGTACAAGTACAACTATGAGTGGTGGTCAGAGGGACAAAAGGTAAAACTGGAGGAGCAATTTCCAAAGATACTGTACATGTACAGTAGCAGAGTCTAAGTTGTGTTTGTGGTTTAAACTTGAGACTTTCGCAAGGTAAGACTCTAAAGTCCAGGGGAAAAAGAGGAATTACACAATTTTATTGTCTTAATTTCTGTAGGAACTGCAACAGGAAAGCGCCGTGATTTTTAAGAAATTTAAGGTGCACTTTATACTGTACATCAGGTTGACTTTAAAGTAGCATCAGGTAACTATCCCACTTTAAAGCTAAAATTGAAGGGTCATTTTTCATGCATCTGGTACTCTGCAATGCTTTCACCTCTGAATTTAATTATTTTCCAGTGTCTGTTGTTGAAAATAAACAAGCTCCTCATCCTATAGCCATTACTATGTTAGATTTTAATTCCATTAAATAATTTCATGTAGCTTATTACAATATTCATGCTGTGCACTGATGGCAGATTAAATAGTATTCCAGATCATATATATTTTTTACTTTTATGTATGAAGGATGGCTGGATTTGCACAGCTCTTTGTATGTCTCCACCTCAACAATAAGTTTCATGGTATCCAAAAGCAAACTGGATCCAATGAGTGGGTCCACACCTTATCATTCTTTTCCTGGTGTATGACTTCATCAGCTGGTAATGCACTGTATCCACAGGGCTTCAATTAACATCTTTAATAAATGAGTGGCATTTGAACAAGTCAGCACCACTGCAACAATCTTATAATATTGGGGGGAGTAATGGGTCACTGGGACAAGATACTGAGATAATACCAGAGGAATATCTATGTTATATTATATAGCTAATTTATGTTCTTATGCTCTGCATAATCCTGTTAAAGTTTAAAAAACAGACCTGAAACAAAAGAATGCATATCCTCACACCTTGCTGTACAGCATTTACTACAATAGGTACATAATAGGAACAACAGGTCAAAGTCAGACCTGCATAATAAATAGCTTTTATAAAAATGCTATTAGTGTAGTTTAACTTTTTGAAAATTGTTAGAAGAGTTTCTACACACAGAGAACGAAAATCTGCATTTAATGAAGACTGATTGCTTCTTTAACATTTTTAATGTAGTACCAAGTATTTCTTGAAAATGCAGTAACATGCAGTAATCAGTAGTTTTTCAATGCAATTTTTGCACCTTGTGAATTGACTAAAGTGACTAGTATTTCCAACCACTGTGAGTGAAATAGTCCATTGAGTTAACTATGCACATCCCTTAGGATAGTGTATAATGTAATGAAATCTCTCCTCAATCTCCTTTTTTCTAACACCTTAGCCTGTTCATTCTGTATATGACACTATCAGGAATCATCCTTTCTGTGTGATTGTAATAATTAATGGAAAACAAAATTGAAAACAGCATTCTAAATTAGATCTTACTATCAGCTATGCTTACCTTTATAAAGCTTATTTTTCCTGAATTTAAATTCTGTACTCTTTGCTAGATATCTTTTATTGACACATGATACATGCTCTTTTGAGTGCTTTCTACTTACGCCCATACAACATATATATTGTATCTTTTTACACTGAATGTAAATCATTTTGCACTGATCTAAATTAAATTTAATCTGCCAATTGTTTGCCCTAAGATATGATTTTATCTTTCTTTGCTGCTCTTCCTCTATATCATCCCACCCCCTATTTTTGTATCCAAGTAGTTTATTAACTATATCTGTGCTATATCTATGGATTATTCCCGCACATCACTGCTTACATTTGCTCAGTTAGGAACTGTATCCCCCCAGATGACATGCTATTTCTGATTAAACAGATTTTGATCTATGTGGATACATTATGTATGGCTTTTAATTTGAGACTCAAAGTTTTAGGAGGGACCTCATCAGGATTTTTTTCTACTATCCTTGCTGGAGATGCTTGGATGGCGATATATAGAGATCAATACTGTCTATACTAAACAAAAAACTGAAACAATACTTTCTAGGTCCTGTGTGTTCTCATGAATAATATAAAAGTAAGGCAACATATACACTCTCCCTAGTTGACCCAGTTTTCTGGCAAAGGAAGACAATGATTAGACTGCCGTAACGTGGTCAAAATCCTCATACATACTGTATATGTATTGTATCTTAAAGGAACAGACAGTTATCTGTTCAAGGATGAAAATATGTCAATTTACGCACTTGGTGTTATAGTGAAGAAGAATGGACAATATTATTCTTTACTTGAACAATAGCATGTGTTGTCAGAAATGATTTAATACTTGTTCTGTATCTGCCCTAGAGTTGTTGATAATAAAAAATCATCAAAACAAAGTTCCTGAAGTAATAGGTAGAATCTGCCTCTTCCAGCACTGTAAATTTAAAAATGCTCCAACTTTTTATTTGACCCTTTTTTGTTATTTTATTTGTTATTTGTTCTATTTGAAAATATTTATTACAGTACCGTAATCAACTCGGGTAATGGTCTGTTTGTCATGTGGCATAGGATCAGTTTTTTCCTCCTACATGTTTGTAGTGTTCTGCACAGTGTGATTTCGTAATTCACTGACGTTTTTGTTTGCTGTTGTTTTGGTGGTTATTTTCCAGTAGTCATGTGGTATGAAGGACAACTGTGGAAGAAATTTTAAGTATCACAACCAAAACTAATCTCTAAAATTGAAAACAATTAAAATGGAGCTGAAAAATTATTATTAATCTAGTAAAAAAGACAGTATGATACAGTATGTATCATATTGGTTTCTAAGGCCTGTTATGTCCATGATCACATATTAATTGTTGATTTGTCACCTTTCTCTTTGTTTAAAACTGTATTGTGCTAAGGTCACTATATAATACAGAGGTGCTTCACATTTAACTGAATATAATGTAAATTTATTTTTCTCAGGTTTGTATATAGATTCTGTTAAACTGTGTATATTTAATCATGACTCTGAAAAATAAGCTTCCTATTGCATGTAGTCAGTTACGTTTGTTTTATTTAAACATGTTGTATTTAATCTGATTTAACAGATCTGTATGGTTATACAATATAAGTATCCTCTATTCACCATTTCCTGTCTTGACTTAAACATAGTGTAAATAATTATATATTTTACACAAATTATGAAGTTTAGATAGAGTGCTGAAACAATATTTTAGATACTTTATAAATATCCATAACACATTCATTTTCATATAAATGTGGATCTTCATTTTGGGTAGGAGCTTATAAGACTGTTTTCAAGTAATCTATAGGTATCTGTAATGTATTTTGTAAAGTTGTAAAATTAAAACTTTTCATTTCCAGTTTAGAGTTCCAAAAGTACTTTATTTGTATTCTATGAAAGAACTACTGCATATTAATTCCAAAGATGTAGATATATCAGATTTTCTGGTTTCATCTTGAGGCTTCAAGATTTTACCTAGTGTATAGATTTGTTTAATATGTTTGCTGAGAGATTATACAAATATTTATACAGATATTTATGCACTCTTTTAAGGTTTTGTACAAACACCTCTCTGTATTTTAAAAGTTTAATAACTATTTGTATATGCTTGTATACTGTAGCACAGTGTCTAAAGACAATGGCGTGGTCAGGATCCAGGTTACTTTCTGAACTGGGTACTTGACGTCTACTTTCCAGCAAATGGGTCAGACTTTGTTATAGAGATTCACAAGTTCCTCAAAACATATTTATATTCTAGATGGTATCCACCTTGCATACCAGAAAAAGTTGCTTTAAATAAATATGTAAATATTAATATGCATTTAATAGAGAGAAACAAGGGAACTCAGGTACTAGAGAAGATTCTAGTCAGAGTTTGGTGCAACGTAATTTATAATGAATGCAAAAATGGCTTCTGAGATTCATAAGAACATAAGAATAGTTGCAAACAACTATTGCCATTCAGCCCAATCTAGCTTGTGTGGTAGTTTAATTACTAATTGATTCAAGGATCTCATCCAGTCATTTCTTAAAGGAAGCCAGGATATCAGTTTCAGCAAGCTAGAAGAGTTGAAATCAGACATTTGTTTTTGTTTAAATTTTCTGTATAATTGTAATGTAAATGTAAATGAATGTATTTTTTTTACATTATCATATTATACTGTTGTTACAATATAATAAACTATTTTGTGATGGAATAATAAAAAAATGTATATAAAGAACGGTTTAGAATTTGTCAAGCATAAACTTTTAAGCACAGTGGCACACTGGCGCAGTAGTTCACATTGCTGCCTTGCAGCGCTGGGGCCCAAATTTCAATTCTGGACCTGGGGGTGCTATCTGCATGTAGTGTGTATGTTTTCCGCATGTTCACAAAGGTTTCCTCCCACATTCCCAAAACATTGGGTTCTAAGAGAATTGGCCCTGGTGTGAGTGTGTGTATGTCTGTTAATGCCTATTAATGGACTGGTGTATCCGACCTTGCCCCCATTCCTTGCTGGGACAGTGTCCTGCTTCCCTGTAACCTTGAATTGCAAGAAGTGGTTATAAAATGGATGGATAAACCTTTATGGAGTTTGCTTGATGGTACTCATCCATTTTCTAACCCCTTTATCTAAAAGAGAAACTATGCTGACTATCGTGGCAAAGCAAAAGCCACAGATAACCCCAGGAACAGGGATTGACCCCAGGACCCCAGAGCTGTGAGGCAGCAATGCTAACCACTGCACCACCCAATCGTAAACTATCTCAATAATATTTAAGTTATGAATCATGTTAAATCTTACTGTTATTAAATGTCTTTCATAAGTGTTTATGTGCCTGATAAGTATTGTTGTGGGTGACAATGTATTAATAATACATAATCAATAACAAATATGTTTTGTTTCCTCAGGTCCTCTGACTGTGTTTCGAATTGTGGCTTTCGGAAGCGGCCTTGCCCTAATCATTTTCGCAATTTCCAGTTTCCTTATTTACAGGTGTGTAGTTATTTAATCTGTTCCTTTGTCATACTTGTTTCTTTTCTTTCCTGCACTCACATGCTGTTCAATCCAATAGAAAACCAGGTGGAAATTGGTACAACAGTGGGAAATCTTTGAGGAAAACTGTAATTTGACTAGAAAGTGGAAAAGAACATTTTAGGAGACAGCAAGGTGTATAAATGGTTGCTAAAGCATTATAGTAGAGAGAGAGAAGAACAGTTGTGAAGGCTGTTTTTACTGAGAAGAATTAAATGCAAAAAATAGCATGGGATACTACTACATTTGTTCAGCTTTTAATGGCACTCAGTAAAGATTTTCTGTTGTCAATAGCTTCTCTAATTTTTTGCACTTTGTTCAATTATACTTTTGTTCCCATTGCGCATGGTGTTATATTTAAAAACTCCATAGTTGAACAGTTTGACATAGAGCTGAGGACGATGTTTATGTGGGTGGTTCACAATAGTGGAGGACTCCTCTTACATAGAAAGAGTCACCTGTGCTGCTTAGTCATTTCATATGTGGAGCATGTAGTTTTACTTCAGGATTTGGTTTTCAAAATTTCAGAGAAAATGTTTATTAGTTGCTTTCATTCAGATCTGTGGATCCATAAATGGATATTATCTGTCCCCTGTATGTCAAGAATTGGTTAGATTCCCATAAAATCCTGGGACACCTAAGAAAATATGACTTGTTCAGAGCTGTTCTTTATCAGCTGATTTTAAACAACTGCAGCTTTCTGATTTTCCTAGTTCTGAACCCGGTAATGCTTTGTTATTGTACTTGCAATACCAATATCTCAGTGTAGATGGAGTATTTAGATTTTTGTGTGATTTTTAGTTATTGTTGGAGGTGTTTGTTTTTATAAATGTTCTAGAAGGACTGTCTACACATACAATTTGCTAATGCTACAGTATGTGCCACATCTATCACAAAAAGCAATTCTTCTTTACCATTTACGAATTATAATAAACACAGCAGATGCTTTTTTCTGACATATTAATATCCATTCAGTTTCTAAGCATGTCTTCAAATTCAGTGCCACTGGGGAGGTGGAGTGTTTCATGGCAAGCAAAACAAGTAAAAAAAACGTTATACTGAGGATGCCTTTGGAGATTCAAATATGGAAATAGCAGAATATTGGACTATGGGAACAATCAGTTGAATTACAGTATGTGTGGGAGACAGAGTGAGAGTTTTTTATGAGCTTTGCGAGCTGTTTGTGGACTGTTTGTGGTACAGAATGTGGGAGCATACAAATGTCAGGTGAGACATTGTTGGCCAGATCTCCTGCTCATCAGCTTTATGTTGTGTTCCTTGTGATTTAGGCTAACTTCACAATTTATCTCTCCCACTGCTAAATCTATTTCACCAACTGCATACAAAAATCTTTCTTTGCTACTCAGAAACTCATTAATTGTATTAAGGTTGGATTTAAAGGGAAGTTACAATTTTTAAGAGCTAACCTGTTAACATGAAGAAACATTAGAGATGGAAAGACAGTGAAACATTACTTTTGTTACTGTCCTTGGTGTAACTGGTGAATATTCAGTGTCATAATGCAAACATAAGAACCTGAAAAAACTCAGAAGTGCAAGACACTTCACTTAGGTTTTACTTAACCTACATCAGGGTCAGTATAAAATTCAACAGTTGCAGTAAATATATTATTATATATTGTCTGATTGAAAGTGAAAGATGAATTCTCAGCGTTTATAACCAGACACAATATGTTTAAAGAACAGATGTCTGTGAAATCAATCTTTTTTCCAGTGTTGTGTCCTCCAAAAGTGGATGCCAGTAGTCTAAAAAGGAAATGACCAGACTAAAAGCATTAATAAAGTATAAAGCATGGCTTCCTACAGCTAAGCATGCACTGATAACTCCCAGGTGGGCTGGGTGATCCAGGTAGAAAGTTCCAGCCTCAGCCTGGGTTATATAGGAAAATTATGGGGTCACATACTGGCAATTCTACTGAAAAACTCAAATATGAAGAACAATAACATTGCTTGGATTCATATGAAAGTGTATTGATTGACATAAAATGCAATGGAACAAAAGTTTACATGTTGCTGTTATTTTGCTTTAAACCTCCCCATCATAAAACCTCTATCACACCAGGGCGTTTTCTTGGCTTTTTTCATCAACTTTAACACTGCATCTGTCTCTGCCTACACACCTGCAATCATCTTGCATAGAATACATAGGCTGGGTGCCCTTTCTTCACATTCATCTGTCAAACTAATCTCAAACAATTACAAAGGAATAGAATTCTGCAGCATGGTGAAATTGGTACACAAGTTTCAAAAAACATTTATTTTCTTGCTCATCTAATTTTTCCTTCCTGACAGGAGTGCAGGAGTCTAAAGAATAGAATGTTTCTGCTTGTGCACTTGCGTAACAGCTTTTTCAATGGCTATGCAAAAATTATGCTGTACGTACAGCAGAAGAATGTATAGTAAACAAGTGATTGGTCAAAGGGGGAAAACAAAATATGAAGATCAAGTAACCTTACTCAGTGTTCAGTAGGAATGTTCACTCTAATAGAGAAAGTGAAGCAGAAGTGTTATGTTAAGCAATTAATAGAGAATACAGCAATTTTGCTAGTGGAAATGGTGAGGACTGAAAGAGTAAACAATTAGAAGAAAGGGTGATTCCCAGATTACGGTTTTCAAAAACAACTCCCATATTGCTTCCAATGTGAATTGTACACTGAGAATTTAACATAAGGCAGCAGAGGTGTCACTTGTATCCCTTTGACAAGATTAGATTAATGTAAAAAACATCAGGAAATGGCACTAAACCATTAACAGTGTTTACAAATATTGGAGGGCAGTGTTATAGACTCATGAATGTCTATGTTTCTCTAAAAGCAAATATTTTGTTAGAGGATAAAAAAGAAAGTTTTCAAACTGCTACATAAAACATTATGTGTTTATTATAATGAGCCTACATGGTCCTAACTAGATTACTGAAATTACTAGATTACCTAGATTACTGAAATTAAAAAGAAAAGCAACAACATTTACTCCTGAATCCTGGTCTCAGCTATCTGAGTAGATCTAACGTAATCATTTAAGACTAAATAAAGGTATTATATTCAAGTAAAATATTTTCAGAAATTAGAAGCATTCAACATCATAAACTGTCTTGGAAAGAAGGTTTCACAGTGCAGATAATAAGAATTTATAAGAATTGTGAAAACAAATACCCAGATTCAGGTAAAAAGATTAGATTAAATAAATAAGACTTATTAAAGTATGTTAAAAAGTACCAAAGAAGGTCACATTACAAAGATGTGCTCCATATTAGTAAAGTACAACTGCTTTATTACATTTTATGTTCCAATTTTGCTAATGATTACAAATGTCAAGACTGAAAAACAAGATACAAAAATGCTCAAAAACATTGTATAACATTTTATTTTTAATAAAGAAGCAGTTGTAGTCTTGAACAGAGGGGGCTATGAGCAAAACTTAGTCAAATATTAGAAATCCTCACTGTCAATGGCAAAGTCAACTGAGTGGATTTCTTCAAAATCGACAATGACAGCATTGCAAATGACAGAAAATGGAAACTAAAGAGAAATAAATTTCAAACCTAGAACAGATGGCTGTACATTACACAAAGGGTTGTGGGAAGACAGAGCAAGTTACTCAGCCATGTTGTTGAAGCTAATACTATCTCCGCTTTCCTGAAATGTCTGGATGAGACCCTCAGATCAATTAGAAACTAGCAACCAAATGTTCTTACATTACTGACACATTTTGATCTTTAACTTGATTCTAATTTTAATATTTCCTCTTGTTTATTTCATAATTTGTAGTTTTCTCTATACAAGGCAAACAATCAGCATTCTGAGCAGACTGCGTTTTGAGCCATTGTGACATAGCCCACTGCCATCCATTTTCCATTTATCACCCAACTTTGGGGAGACTTCTTTTTTCTGATTGCTGCTCCTCATCAACACGCTTTTTCTTTTCTGCAAACCTACTAAATCCTATGAAATGTCTCCACATTTTTATTGTTTCCTTCCAATACGAGTAGTAGTATTGGAGTGCCCTTATATTTTGTCACAAGGTATCTTATTACTGGTGGATCAGTCTATCAGAACTCAGGTACTGTAGATAAAACCTTCTGTTCAGTTTCGCGTGTTTGATTAACAACCAAGGGTGCTAAATGTCCATATGGACAAAAAACAGTAGCCATCACCAGCGAGTGTGTCTGGTAAGCAAATCTATCCCCATGGGTGAAATGTACCTCCATTTGGTGTGTCCAATGCAATTTATGTCCTGCATAATAATATTTAAAATGGAGGTATAAATATAAGACTAACACTTAGAAATAATGAGGCACATCATTTTATTCTCAACATTGTTATTACATTGACTGAGAAGCTCCAAAAGAGAGCCCTCAAGGAGCCATATTCAATATTTTTTTATCTTTATTACTTTTGCAGATATGGCCTAATGAAGTTGCGGTTTATGCAAGAACAAATTTGGCAAAAACGTTAACCTTGAGAATTACCTTTGAAGAGCCTGGTTTTGGGAGAGCAGATCACACTAAAAACCTAATTCTGTTTTTGGAGGGGTTAAGATTTTTCTTCTTTACAAAGCTGGATGTGTGAGAGAAATACAACATGGGCATTTTGAGGGACAATCAGACTTTCAAGCATTCTTAAACATTCTTTTTCCTCAAAATGTTGGATATTTTTATAAGTATTTTACAAGACTTTAAAACATATTATTAAAAACATTCAATTTAAAGAATTTAAAGAAAAGATCCCGTTATTATGAAAAGCATATTTGAACACCTATGCGAAAAATATCTTTGAAAAACGATTTCCATGACATCTCATAACATTGAGCACAAAATATATGTCAACAACATTATAGTGTACTGTACTCTATATGCACTGCTTCTGGCTTAATACTGTTTTACTGTTTGATCCCAGATTTGTTCCATTCTCAGTCTAATGTTTCACATTCTTTGAATTGCTTATTAATAAAACATTGACTCTGTATGGAGTCTAGTCTGCAGTTAGTATGGACGGATATTTAAACAGAAACAGAACTTCGCAGTTTAATGGGGGGTTGGTCAGTCAAAGGTATTCACATATGGGACTGATGAAACAATAGGACCAGTGTAGAGTACAACAGTAAATTCACCAAAAATGAAGTGCTGCCAGTGGCTTTGAAATGAAAGCCTTTAAAATATGTTTTTTTGTGAATTCTTTTAATGGACTTTCCCTGCAGAAAACTCTCTTCTTCGCCCAGCCAATAGAATGGCAGTTTCATACTTTTATTTTGGCTTGTCTTAGCTTCATTTTTAATTCTCTTGATGGAATTTTGCAATGTGATTGGTAACAAAATAATATTAAAGAGGTTATTATATATATTTAATACAAAAATAGTATTTAAAGAAATATTGGTTATTGTGGCACATTTAAAATATAATTATGCACTGAATATTAGGAGCTATTGTATATTGCTCCAGTTAAAAGTTATGATTTTATTTTATTGTTTTAAAAGGAAATTATGTGGGACTGTTTCCATGAAGGAAATGGTAGGTTCTGTTTTAATCAAAGGCAGTTCAGGGAAACTACACACTTAGAGACAGATTCTGTTTAATCAAAAGCTGTTCAGGGAAAGCACACACTTTTAATTTTCATAAAACACAATGCTTAATCCAATAATTTTTCTACTTCATGTTTATTAGTATGTTTTATTAATCTCACTTGAATTTAATTTTTTAGTCCTGAATAATCACTTGCACATTGTAAATAATAAGAAAAATAAATATTTTTGAAGCACTATTATAATAAAGAATGTGAACATATTATAAAAGGTTGTGTCTCCATTTTCTCTTAATCTTTGAGTTTTGTTATAAGTCATTTCCAGAATCATGGGGTGCTAAACAGGAATATATATAAAGTATATAAAGGATATATTTACTGTACGATACATATATCACATATTGTATATATTTTAAATAAAACATCATTATACAGTGGCTATCAGTCATATTCACCCCACATTTTATCGTTTGGCAATATGGAATCATAGTGTATTTAATTTGATTTTTTTGTCATTGATCTGCACACTCTTTAATGTGAAAATGAAGAAAACAAAATAGGTATTCACCTCCCTTGTGTCAATATTTGGTAGAGGCAGCTGTGGTAGAAATTACAGCCATGAGTCTTCTTGGATAAGTCTCTACCAGCTTTGCACATCTAGGCACTGCAATTGTTGCCTATTCTTTGGAAAATTGCTCATGATTCCTCAAGTTGGATGGGATGGGGTTCATTGGTAAACAGAAATTTTCAGCTCCTGCCACAGATCCTCAATTGGATTGAGGACCGTGCTTTGATTGAGCTGCTCCAGAACATCGACTGTTTTGTTTTTAAGCCACCCCAGCGTGACTTTGGCTGTAAGTTTTGGGTCATTGTCCTGCTGGAAAACAAGTCCCAGGTCTCTTGCAGACTGCTGCAGGTTTTCCTCCAGAATTTCTCTATACTTTGCCACATCCATTTTGCCTTCTATCTTCACAAGTTTTCTAGGTCTTGAGTAAAGCATTCCCATAGGATGATGTTGGCACCACAATGCTTCGTTTTAGGGATGGTGTTCTCAGGCCAGTGTTTGGTGTTATACTTGTGCCAAACATAGATCTTAGCGTTGAGACCAAAGAGGTCAACTCTGGTCTCAAGAGATCGTAGAATCTTCTTCCACTTGGTCTCAGATTCTCCGACATGCCTTCTGTCAAGCTAGTCAAGATCAGATGTGAGTTTTTTTTTGCTACTCTCCCATGGAGCCCAGATTAGCATAGCACCCAGGCAATTGTTGTGATATGTTAAGATATATGAAATGTGAGACTGTAATTCCTAGTAAAGTTGTCATAGGCCTCTTGGTGACCTCTTTAATAAGTGTCCTTCTCACCCAGATATGCCCTGTTCTGGACAGATTTACAGTTGTGAATTATTTTGTGAAAATTGTGAGAAATGAGCTTTCTTCATTCTTAACTGTGCTTTGGAGGATAGGCAATGCCTTGGAATTCTTTTTATACCCTTCCCCTGTCCTGTATTTTTAATAACCCTATCTCAGATTTGCTTTTGTTTGAGTTTGCATAACTTCATGATGTAGTTCTTGTTGGAGCTGCACTAATGAACTATGGGACCCTTCAGGGATAGGTATATTTAGCATGAACACATGTGAAACACCTTAATTATACACAAGTGGACTACATTTATCTAATTTTGTGACTTGGTTACACCTGAGCCTATACAGCTCATAGCAAAGGGAGTGAATGCCTATGCATTCAGTTATTTTATGTTTTATATTTAGTTGTGATTTATAAATAAAGTAGGAATTATACACATATTTATATATATATATTATAATAAATATATAATTTATACATACAAATGATTTATACATATAAATAATTTTATTTTTGCTTCGACATTATATGGTGTTTTGTGTTGATCAATGGCAAAAAATCCCAATTAAATAAATTGTAACACAGTAAAATGTGAAAAAAGTCCCAAGGGGGATGAATACTTTTAATAGCCACTGTATAAAAATATATCAACATTCAGTACGTACAGTACACTATCATATCACATTTAACTATTGGTGGTGTGGATCAGCACTTATATATCAAACATTATTGTACACATACAAATATTTTTTCAGTTTGGGACCCCTACATAAGGAATAAAAAATCTGTGGTATTATACTACAACTAATTTTTTTTATTATTATTTTTTCAACAAAAAAAAAAGAATACAAGAAAAACATATGGGAGAAAAGGGTATGCAAATACTTTATGTTAAAAAAGTGCAAAAAGGTATTTAAACATATCCAAGACTCTAGCCAGTCTCAGTTTATTTATCTGCAATTAGATCTTTAACAAAAATACATCATAGCTAAGTATTAATGTGACTTGGGAATCATCTCTGAGAAGAGGCAGCACAGTTAAATCAGTGATGTACCTATATGCACGTTCACACACTTCTAAGACATGTGTAAGGTACTGGGTACAAAGAGCAACTCACAGGCTGGAGACTGCTGCTCAAGATACTTTGTTAATAGTGAAATGGGGATCAGAGAAAAAAGGAAATGAATGCACAGCAGTATATGTATGTACTGTATATGGTGGAAATCCTACCATTACGTTTGGTTTAAAGAAGACAAGATAGTCAAATGTGCTTAAATCGCATTCAAGACTTTGAGTATATCCTGCATATGAATCTACTTCATTCATGGGAGATGGGAGATGTTAATATTGATACTCTTTGACCCAAGAAGTATCTTCTTGATTACCTTACCCTTATAGTTTTAGGAAAGAGCTGTCTGAAGCGTTGTGCTTCTCAGGGGCTTGTGTACTGAACTGAAGCCATTATTTTTTCCATCTTAAAAAGAAATTGGACACCCGTTGTCAGACCACCCTAACTATGCAGATCCAGTTTTAGCAGAGAGCCACCAAACATCTCCAGTAATTGCGTTTCAGTTGTTCAGATTCTAATTATGACTAAATGACTCAACAAATACAAAGGGTTTGGGTAGTTTGGTGTTTACTTTGGTGTTCACACACCTGGCTGAGGAAATGAGGGCTGGAGATCAGGGCTGTCACAGTAGGTAGTGCAGTGGTGAGCATTGCTGCCTGGCACTACTGGGGCCCTGAGATCAATTCTGGACTTGGGGTGCTATTTGCGTGGAGTTTATATGTTCCCCCTGGTTTCCTTCTGCAACCCAAAGACAAATTGGTACATTGATCAGCTCCTGGGAAGACTGGCTCTGATGTGATCGTGTGTGTTTGTGTCTGTGTGTGCCCTCAGATGGAATGGTGTCCTGTATAGGGTACATACCACCTTGCACGTACTGCTACGTCATGACCCTGTATTGGATAAAACAGTTAGAAAATGGATGGATAAATGTGTAAATGTACATTAACAATGTAATGTTTTACTACTATTATTACTCATTTTAAAAATTGTTTTTTAAAACACTTTCAAACACCTAATTTGTGCATATGCTGAAGAACACATCTCATTTGATCTGTAATATACCTATACCCAGCCAAACTGTTTTTCTTGAAGCAAGAACCATGGCAAACTAAAATTAGAATCAGTTAAAGACTGATATTTTATTGGCTTCAAATCCCAATTTAAATGTCACAGTAAGCTTTATTCATGGAGACCCAAAATGTTGTGGTTACTGCTGAAAGAGTCTGTAAAGAGTTCAACAGCAAAATAAAAAAAAATGCTGGATGTAGAAGTCTTATAAGCAGTACACATTAGCCATATTACCTCTAGGGAGTTTCTAAAGGGCGTTAAAATGCAGCTTAAGGAGTATTTTCTGGGAAATCATCGTATAACACATAATCCAAACACTTGATGAATGTTAGTCTAAGGTCCTGCAGCCAGACATGGGACAGGTTTTAATATTAAAAGCCCTTGTTTTTTTTTCAAGCTGTGGTTTTATGTAAAAATGTGTTTTAGAAAAAACAAAAATAGCCCCTCTGTAGATAGGATTTGGGGTGGCCTAATACTGGAATAAGAGCATTCACTAATATATATATATAAGCACTGTACTTTCAGATTGCTGCTAGATGGAAATGACTTATTCCTTATTGGATTACAATGGAATGTACAGACGTTTAACTTTGTATTTCAAATATATCAAACTAATAATGATTGGAATTTTTTTTCTACAAATCTACTTCCTGCTCTATTGAACTACATATAAAAACTTTCATCGTAATGTTTTGTATTATTTCCTTTAAGTTTACGTGAACTCACCTGCTATACTTCATATTCTGAGAAACACTAAGAGTTACTTCAATGTATGGCCCCAATGTGTCAGGCCCCAATTATATTGAATCACCGCCTTGACTCTTGAGTAAATGTACTCACATTTAAAAATAACACCGGTATTAAGCTGGAAACTTTGATGACCTGTAAACATCTGAACACAACATGATACATTTCAAATATTGTTAAGACTGATTTTAGATTGAAGTTCACACCTTTGTACTCTAAACCCAAGTTTTATTTGATGGTACAGTATATTACACCAAACAGGTTTAACATACAGTGACACGCCAGGGGGTCGGGGTGCCATAGCAAGTTATCTTTTAATAGGCGGATCTCAGGAAAATAGATACAGATGCAGCTATAAGTTACAGTACTAAAGCACTTTATTTAGAGTGCAAGAAGACATCCACAGAGTCATCACAAAAAAGAAAAAACAAAGCCTAGCTCTTTGACCTCCAAAGTAGACTTCTTCAAACCCTCTCTATAACACACTGTGCAACTAAGCTGCTTTCCATCTCCAAACCCAGTTGCTCCCCAAAACTCTCTCATCAATAAAGTTTTCTTAATTTTGAGATTTTCTCAAAACACTGCATGTTCATGTCCCGCAGTTCCACAGACCCTGGTCATTCATTCTCCCACTGTTGCCACACTTCAGAATGGATCGGCCCTCTACAACAGTCTATAGACTGCAGACTTTTTAAATCACCTGGCTGATTGTTTTCACCAGCTGTTCTGGTTACTGAAGGTGGCAGCTTTCTGAGGAATGTAGTTTAAATCATTCCATTAAATCTTCCATCCTCATGTGTACCATCACCTACCCTTCACCTTATGAAGGACAGGGAAGGATAGGTGGGATAAACTGGCTGACCTATTCCCAACTGGGTAATGTACTCATCATATTTACAGGTCTTGTAATGCTGGCAGCCACCATCTGTTTCTCTGTAGTTTAATTGGTGTTCCCCCTTCTGTGCACTTCAATAACACCCCCTTTCTGGGTGTAGGAGCAGCACCTCATTTTCTTCACCCTCTTCTGTGGGTGAACATACTGTGTTGTATTCACAGGGGAGCCAGAGCCTATCAATTGGATTGAAAAATTAGAAAATGGATGGATTAAACTGCTTTGTCAGATGTGTAATGATCACGTTACAGAAGTTCAAATTCAAGTTCAAGTTTATTGTCATTACACTCATATACATGGTATATGGTATAACGAAATGCTATTTAACTAGCTCTCGTACATAAGTAGTACAAAGAGAAAAAAAAACAACAACAACAATACAATTGTGTAGCAAAAGAAAGACAGAGACAACAGGCAGTGTCCAAAAAAAACAACAACAGACGATGTGCAAAAAAAAACAACAACAGGCAATGTGCAAAACAACAAAAAGGTAACAGGTTATGTGCAAAAATATGCATCAACAGAATAAAATAAAGGGATAGAAATTATGGGGAGTGAGCTTTTGACATGTATGGTAGAGGTAGCTTTTCAATGTGTGTTTGGGTTTTTGGTAAGAAAGAAAGAAAGAAAGGAAGAAGGCACTGTGAGGTTCAGGTCATAGGTGAGAGGTGAGGTGAGAGTGAGAGCGAGAGAGGCTGGGAATTTAACAGTTTGATAGTGCGAGGGTAAAAACTGTCTCTGAATCCGGTAGTCCGGGCCCGAATGCTCCGGTACCGTTTTCCAGATGGTAGCAGATCATAAAGTCTGTAGCTGGGGTGTGTGGGGTCTTTGATTATGCTTAGAGCTTTCCTCAAGCACCGTCTGTCATAAATGTCCTGGATAGATGGGAGGGTAACCCCAGTGATGGACTGGGTAGTTTTCACCACCCACTGTAGGGCTTTGCGGTCAGCAGCACTGCAGTTGCCATACCACACTGTGATGCAGCCTGTCAGTGTGCTTTCTGTAGTGCATTCGTAAAAGGTAGTGAGGATCTGGGGAGATATCTTGGCTTTCTTCAACCGTCTTAGGAAGTACAGGCGCTGTTGCGCTTTCTTTATCAGACAGGTGGTGTTGAGAGACCATGTGAGGTCCTCGGTGATATGGACACCAAGGAATTTAAAGTTACTGACCCTTTCCACTTCAGTCCCGTTGATGTGGATAGGGGCATGTCCAGTTTGCAGTTTCCTGAAATCAACGATCAGCTCCTTGGTTTTGCTGACGTTGAGGGTGAGGTTGTTGTCATCACACCATGTTGTCAGGAGATTGACCTCCTCCCTGTAGGCCCTCTCATCATTGTCTGTATTGTCTGTGATCAGACCTACAACTGTGGTGTCATCGGCAAACTTGATGATGGAGTTGGTGTTGTGTTTGGCCTTACAGTCATGGGTATAGAGGGAGTAGAGCAATGGACTAAGCACACACCCCTGGGGGACCCCAGTGTTCAGAGTTAGTGTGCTGGAGGTGTGGTTTCCAAGCCTGACAGCCTGAGGTCTGCCTGTCAGAAAGTCCCGAATCCAGTTGCAGAGGGTGGTGTTGAGACCCAGTGCACTGAGTTTCTTGACTAGTTTCTCTGGGATGATAGTGTTAAAAGCTGAGCTGAAGTTGATGAATAGTAGTCTTTTGTATGTGTTCTTTTTGTCCAGATGGGATAGGCCCGTGTGTGTGGCAATGGAAATTGCGTCATCTGTGGATCTGTTGGACCGGTAGGCAAACTGGTACGGGTCCACTGTGTTTGGGATGGTGTCCTTAATGTGCTTCATGACCAGCCTCTCGAAGCACTTCATGATGACAGGTGTTAGTGCCACTGGTCGGTAGTCATTAAGACATAAATAAGAAGGTGATATGATTTGGTTTTCCTACTTTCCTATAGACAGATCTTATCAAATTAACATTAACATTAACATCAGCTGCAACTACACTGGCTAGGGCACACTTTTTACACACTTTTTCCAAACAAGTGTTTGGAAAGTAACCACCTTTAATTTTGTACCATCATAAAAAACATGGATAAAAATACAGGCTCCAGACATAATAGCAAAGCTTTTTTATTTAGTAGTTTCCTGCCAAAATCTTATTTATTTTCTGTTTTTTTTCTGTTTTGGGAAATGCTTAGCTGTACTTGAACAATTCAAGCTGCACAAGCTGCATAACGTAAAAAGTTATTATATAGGACTTCCTTTCCTCCATTGTATATATATATAGCCTTCTTTGTTTTGTAACATGTCAAGTACCAGTCTCATTTTTATTGTTACAGGAAACTAAAGTTGGAGAAAGAACTGGCAAGCATGTTATGGAGAATTCGGTGGGAAGATCTTCAGTTTGAAAGTCCACACAAATACCACAAGAGTGCAGGCAGCCGTCTCACGTTATCACAGGTGGGTTTTACTGCACTTAGATACTTGTGCAGTTTGTCTCCTCACTACGTTTCTTCCTGATGCTTTAGCTACTAGAAACAGGAATAGAGGAATTATAATGAAATATTTTTTATTGAAATAGATTAAACATTTTTTTTTAAATTAACATTTTTTATATGATATGAGATATGAGCCACTATAATGTTATGCAATGTTGATCACTTCTGGGAAGGCAGTTGATGAATAAAATGTGGAATGATGAACTACAGAGCCCAAGGTACCTGTATTGGATTCATTGTGATTTTGCTCACAAGTTACAAATTTATATTTAAACATTAAGCCTCATCTTTAAATCTCTATTTGTCTTTTGTGTATAAACAAGGATTTGGAAGGTGCTTACATGTTTTTAGGATTGTGTCTTCATCACTTTACTGTATGTAGAGCATTTCTAACAGAGGTGTGTTCTGTGGAACCAAATATTTACTGTAGGAAGTTGAAAAATCTCCTATTCCTTTGTCTTAGTGTCATATGCTGCTGTGAAATCTGCTTGTATCATTATAGATTTGAGTGATTGATATTTTTATACTAATCACATTTCAGAAAATTACTGTTAATTATAAAATTTCAAATATGGAAAACTTTATTTGAAGATTTAGCCTTAATGCATTTTAAATTGACAAAAATCAAAACTAAAATAAAAAGTACACTTGAAGTATTTTAAAAATATTTTTGTTATATAAATGTTGTATAAATGTATACAATACTGTAAATTTACAACATCATTCATTTTTCTAGGCTACATGCACTAAATGTAATAAAAAGCTAATTCTGATGTGTATCTGGCCAGTTTCAGCACAATATTATTTATGTGTCTTGGCCATTTTAACAATCTATCTCCACCCCTGGATTCCTATTTGAAGAACCAAGGCAGTCTGATATTGGGAAACAAAGGGATTCAGACCAAATTTATGGAATGAGTAGGATTTCTGAGATTAGGGAATATTTAATTTTTCTTTTTTAAATCACCAGGAAAAGGCTGTCACTTGTTTATTTGGATGTAGTCTGTTAGAGACAAAGGTTGTTTCGTTTTTAGTATTACTTCAGAGGGCAGTCCCAGCTGTGGAGCATTAGTTGTTTTACTTTCATTTACTGTATAAAGATTTATATCCGATTCTAGTGCATTTGGATACTCAGTGTTACGAATCTAATAGTGAGGGTTGTATATAATGTGATGGGCTCTAATTGTATATTCTTATAATTGTAAATATTAGTTTTGTCTCTTATTTTTTTACACACATTTCAAGCTACTGACAATTAATCACTGTCATGTATTCCCTGACAATGGGCATTTTATTACTTATATTTTAGACATTGCTTGTGCTCTAGCTGGTGTAAGACCTGATGAAACATTTCAAATAACAAATGTTTAAAATTTAAACTACATAAAACTATTTTATATTTATTTATATAATATTGGCATATTGTATACTCTACAATGTATATATGTTGGAATAGCTTAAAATGCTGTATATGTTACAGATATGTAGATATGCATTGATTATGAAAATAATATCCTAGTTATAAATTCCTGTTTGATTCTGTTCTGTCTTGGGAGATTAATGGCCCTTAGAAAACAGAGCTTGCATTATAAATCTTTTTCAGAGCTTTCAAGCTTGTATAATCTTGACATTTTATGTTTGACAAGACTAAATAGTTTGGGGAATGTGTAAAGATTTTTGTTAAAGATTCCTTTCAAGATCTAGGCAGTTCTAAAGGGGTTGAAAAGATTGTTCACAAAATGAATGCAGATCTATAAAAAGAACAGAATCCAGGCATTTTATTGAACTTGTTCGTATAATCGCCTGTTCGTGACTATTGCTAATTGAAAGTTAACATGCTGAAGCATATAACAAGTCAGAATCACATTTTTGTTTCATATACGTGCAGAATGAATTAAAAAAGAAATGATTCTGTTCATTTCCTTAAATGTATTGAATTATTTGAAAGCAGTATCAATGTTCTACCAGTGGACTTCCTCAGTGGAAACAATAAAAAGGAATTGAGAGAGTGATGAGATTTGGTAGAATGAGTCTTGCTAGCAGTTGGTAAGTTAAGCAGCATGGTCTTTGAGCTCCATCAGATCAATTTTGGTCATCTGTTTGACTTTCAACTAGAAGAAATGCGACAAACATTTACAAATCATTATTTAAAAAAGAGCACATGTAGTATGCTACAGAATAATGGTAAATGGTTTTGTCTGAAATCACCGTTAGGAGGAAGTATCACTTATAGGTTAATAAAGTGCCTGGTGACTTTGAAAATAACAGAATTTATCTGACTGTTTAAAATACCACAATCATACAGTGTTAGATATGTCTGGGATCTTTACTGAGCATTGGTACACATGATTTGTACCTGTCAGTATAAACCCAAAACAACAAAAAAAAAAAATTCATAATTTTTCTTAAACATTAATGATGATAAACTGATTAGAAAAAAAATCTTTGCAGAGAGAAAATGCTTATTAAAATTTAAATAACCAATGTTAATGAAAATATAAACTTCATATTTACTTGAAAGTTAATGTTCTTCTGCCTTCTTCCAAAAATAATTAAATATAATCCTCATGAACAAAATGAATACAGTACCCATTTAATACTGGCTTAAAAAGGGATGCATTTGAAGTATATTACCTTAATTTAAGAACAGTGTTAGGTGACACAACTGTGTTGTGGGAACCATAACTTTTATATGACTTTGCAAAAGAAAAAATACTTAAAAATTAAAAGCAAATCATGTATTTTACACTGAGAAAAAATTGAGGAAATTGTTTATTAAAGTACTACCTGAATAATTGCTTTGTCTTCATCACCAGTACAGCATGCACTTCTTCTGGGTTCTAATGAACACTCAAGGAACTGCCCTTATAATCTATTCCATCAATCTCAGAATGGTCTGACAAAGAGCTTTGAAAATAAAATTTCTGGCTGTTGTGATGCACTTTTACTTTTTCAGTTGCAGTGTAAAAACATTACTCAATGTACATAAACTATGTATGATTTTTTTGATTCCACATAATTATCTCTCTGCTGTGAGTACTTTGTGAGTATTTTAGGCATCCAGTCTTTTCACATGTTAATAACCTCTTCATAGCCAAGCGGTCACATTATCATAGTGTATCCTCCAGTTTTCGAAATGTTGAGACAACTTTTCAGTTAGTGAAAAGTTCCTTAGTGGAATGAAAAGATGTTTTACTCATCTTTAGAAACCCCATTGCTTTTGACTCCAGAATTCAAAATACTATAAATATTAACAATAAAGGAAAAGCAGTGGGATGTAACTTTTTTTCTACTAAATATGTCATTTATAACACCCAGACAACCAAAAGTATTTGTGTATATTTTAGAATGTCATTTACAAATGAAAACTTAAAAATACTAAATGCTTGAAAATGTAGGTTTAAGAGACAATGAGAATAGGAAACAACATACAATCTATTCAAAAGCCTTTGCATTGTTCAGGTCTTTTTTTCTCTTTTATTCAGTAATGTCATACTGTGGTAATGTTCCAGTGACATTTTAACAATTTTATTTTAAGATTAGTTAAAATTGTTTATTGTAGTACAATAACTATTTTTAGGAACCAAAGACTTTAATGGCCAGGAACCTAACTGAGGAGATTTATTTTGTATTTGTAAATACCATAGATTTACTGCCTTAATAGCTAATATCAGATATACAGCAGTTTACATTGAGTTGTTGGGCCTCGAGAATATTTCATACATATGCAGTGAAACATACATAATACATAATTACAAAGCCCCATATTTCTAACATGGAGGGAGAGAGAGAATATTTAATTTTAAAAACAAAAAAACATACAATATTAGTACTGAGTTGTACATTCAATTGATTACTTTTGATCACACACCCAAAAAAATACAAAGGAACAAGGAGAGGTTAGTTTGCTTTGGGAGGTTGCTCACACGTGAAGACTCCACAGCTGAAAGAAACTGAAAATGGGAAAACGTGTTACAAAAAGTTGTAAGGGTCAGTTCACACTTTCTTACATTATTATTTAGTCTATTACTATGCATGTTTTATTTAAAAATCACTCTTTTTTATTTCATTACCCTAATGTGGAATACTCTGGAATGTGAAATTTACACTTCTTAAAGCTCCTGGCATTTTTTCACACTGTAGGTTCCAAGTCAAAACACCAAAAGCTCACAGATGCCAGGCAGTCACTGTTGTGCAGTTGGCCAAGGTATTTTTGCTAAGCAATTAGGGAGATTAGCTACAGGAGAGGTGAGGGGAACTTTGAGGCTAGTTGCCACATAACACAGCAGTTGTCGGCCATTACCTCTTTTCGAAGAGCATAATACACTTAAGTTGCATTGTTTGCATTTTACTGCTGTAGGGTGTTTTGTGTATGAGCGAGAAAGTTTGACAATTACTAGTGAGCAATTTGGAGGATTTAGTATCACATGTGGAACTCAGTTGTAGGCAGATATGGTGACAGCTTGACTGTCTCCCCTCTCTGGAAAATATATGACGTCTCTGGATGGTGAGTGTGTGATCAAATATATTACATTTTTTAAAGTAAAAGCTTCTTCATCCTATGTATGACCCAGTTTAAACATGGCCATAGTTTTTAAACCTATGATTTGCAGTTTGCTAATAAAGGGAGCATCCTAGAAAAATCCCAATATGAAAATGTACAGAACTGGAGAAGGAGCTTAAAGAGCGGAGAAAGTATAATGAGCTCGAGGAACTTACATACCTCACTATCAATGAGGTATACACTCCAAATTGTCAGAACAACGGCACAGAGAAGCGGACAGAGAGGACCTGGTCCCTGAAGGAGTAAGGATATAAAACACAAAAGCCTAACCTGAAAACCCCAAGTTATATTACATCAATAACAAGTCTGCTCCCAGATGCATTGATCTGGGAGCAGACAAATAGAACTTTGAAAACCCTAGGCAGGTGTGTTCTTCACAGCTCCTCAAACACCTTTCACAACTTCAAGCAATGTGAATGGCACCAAAAACACAAAAAAGAGAAGTGGTGAATGTTGGTAACAGAATTCTCAGAAACACTGCAAGTGAGATATGCATCAGTTCCCTGTTTCATTGGAGATTAGGGTGGTTAACATCGTCCAAAGAGTAGACAAGATCCTAACAAATGCAAAGACCAACTTGTTGTGTTTCTTGTTGAGACAGTTTACATTGGCATAAAACAAGACTTTTCCATGCAAAATAAACTAAATGACCATGGAAAAATGCTGAACATTAGTACTAAAACAGTGGTTTTGACAGAAATGCTTCCTGAAGTATGCGAAGGCTAAGAGCTGGAAAAAGTAATCCATAAATGCAACACATGGCTGAGGACATGATGTGCTGAAGACTGCTTCAGCCTTCACAGACAGTGGAAACTTTTCTATGGCAGAGACTACCGATACTAACATGGTGGATTAAATTTAAATGAGAATGATATGGTTTGTCTTGGGAGAAGGATCTGCAGAGATATTCCATAACCAAATGGAAATGGAATTTCCAGAAATAAAATGTTAATATGTTGAATCTGTATCTGTTGTATTAAAAATAAATATTCAAGATATGCAGCATTCTGAAAAGATGAAAGAGACAGGACAGAGAAGGAGTGCCCTCTGGCTGCAAAGAGCGTGACAGCTGATACCGCATGAAGATTGAGCAGAGTAATGGCCAATCGGAGTGAAAATTGAAGGAACTGGGGAAATCCTGAGCAAAGAAAGCACTGGAACGATGTTTATCCAGAGAAAAAGACAGGTTTGAGGATTGAGTTGCGTTTTGTGGAGCTGCCTTGGGCACTGCACTATTACGGGTAGACTCCATGTCAGAGCTCCCTCCCAGTGGCATTTTGGCACTTATTAAGTATTTTGAATAGAAACAGTTAATTGGATGATTGGCATCCTCATTGGAATGGTGCTGGACAGGAGGCCCGACTTCATTCTCATGGGTTCGGGTGGAATGGGAGTGCTTGTGGAAATGCTGTGGATTCCCAGCCCGGGCATGACAGAATGTGCAACAGTCCACCAAATTCAGAAAATCTAATGCAATCTTATGTAAATTTGGAATCATTAGAACATACTGTAAATGGAATAAGTAAGGGTAAGAGGGCTTAATGCACTAAACCTGTTACGGAAGTGACTTCACCCCCTTGAAATCTATACAATTCAGAATTCTACTGCTGTCTAGGGATTGTCATGAGGAGAAGAAGTTCTGTGAGGTGTATTTAAATACTTGACAACCTCCAACACGCAACAGTATTGAACAGGAAAATAATAGTAAAGAATAAGTGTCTCAGAAATAAAAATAAAAAGATGATTGATTTATTTCCTGGATATTTCACCCAGCCGTTTCCAAAGAGAGGAACAGACAAAATTAAAAAAAGGCTGAGGACAGACGTAATATAGTATTTTAATTGGACATTAACAAAACTGTTCCAGCAGTCTCTCAAGACAGGGTTGTAATACCCATTGGAAGGTAAATTGCTCCACCCATCCATAAAAAGAGTGACATAACCAAGCTAAATAATTATAGACCAATAAGTCTTATTTTTATTGCATGTAAGGTTATGTAACCAATCTTAGAACTAAACTAAAGGAAGTTTGCAAATAGGATTTTCTTTCTTAACTAGTTATATTAACCGGCAACAACAATGAGAGATGCAAAGAGCATATGGTAAATTCAACTACTGAGAAAGTTGCTTATGAAAATATTTTTCAAATTATCAGCAGCAGACACTCATGAACATGCACATATATGGTTTGAGTACTGGCGATTGGATAAATTATTGGATTAAAAAATAGAGTACAGATAGCACTGATATAATAAGATTACCAGAGGAATCTGTATTAATGACATTATCTTCAGAATTTACCTCAAAAATGGAGTCTCAAGCACATAACCTGGCCAGTTAATCGAAGCTGATACATGTTGCTTCTTTCAAGAATCCTTCAAGAGATCCTTATATCAATTAGTCACTAAAATCAAATGAAAGAGATTACACGAATGGCCTTCTTGTTGTCAACTTTATTTTATTCCAAGAATATGCTGATCAACAGATTCCCTCCCAACCCTTTTCTTTCCAAATATTTTTCACTATTTAAGGTAGTACGTTTGTATTTTTTTGTATTGTACTGTAAATACATATATTAATTTATCGAACCTGTTTTAAAACTAAACAGTTTTATTTAAATTGTTCCTGAGTTATAATAATTTATTAATTTGGTCTCAGATTACTTGATATGTAATTATATAATTTATAATTGAGCCCAAAACTGTAATTGCATTTGGAAGTTGTAGAAATATTTTCCTTACTTGTATGAATCAGCCTTTTGGGTTTTGTTGTGACTAAATTGAAATATTTGGTGTTCGTGACAAATTCTTGGTAAGGATCTTTTTCAGATTTCTAAGTTTAATCAAATGATGTCTCTCTAACATAGTTCTGTGACCTTAAAATGTATTTTACCTGAGCATACATACATTTACAGTATTTGGCTAGAAATGATTCAGCTGCCTTTTCAGACTTTTATACAGAAATTACATTTTAAAGAGAAAATATCTAATCCAACTTTTATTTTAATTATTTATTCTGTTTTATTCCTCATATCTAACTATAATTATGTGTGTATTTCAATTATTTTAATTGCTGCTCTTTATTTGCTTTAGAGAGGCTCCAGTTATGGGTCACTTATAACAGCACATGGAAAATACCAGCTATTTGCAAAAACTGGCTATTTCAAGGTAAGATTAATTTTGAGTTATCAACCATACAGTATATGCCTATCTTCCTCCACATACACTCAGTGTTGAAAATAGGATTAGAACATTTGTATGAAAGTTTCCTGATATGTGATTTATGCATCTTTCTACATTATAGAAGGTGGATAATACACAGAAGATGATATGCAGAAGAAAATTATGTTTCCCCAAATGGAATGTTCAGATATATAAATGTTGCTGCCTATAATTCTGTAGTACATGAAGCAAGTAGAAATGCTAAAAATGAAAGTGCCAAAACCAAGATTCTGTTATTGATGTGTAAATAACTTTTGGTACAAAAGATATACAACAGAGAGAAGAATCACATCTCCATCTTTAGGCAAAAATATAACTATATTTACCATTTGAGCGTTTCATCCATATCAACTAACTAAAAATCATGTCAAGGTTTTGATATAATGGGAAATGGACAGTCTACTAATGGTATATACAGTAGTGTAGTCTTCTCAAGACTAAAGTTTGTTTTTTCTTTAGCAGGATTATGAACTATTCAGCCATATAACTCTGCATTAATAATAATAATAATTGCTTACACTTATATAGCACTTTTCTGGACACTCCACTCAAAGCACTTTACAGGTAACGGGGACTCCCCTCCACCACCACCAATGTGCAGCATCCACCTCGATGATGCGACGCCAGAACGCTCACCACACATCAGCTATCAGTGGGGAGGAGAGCAGAGTAATGAAGCCAATTCATAGATGGGGATTATTAGGAGGCCATGATTGGTAAGGGCCAATGAGAAATTTGGCCAGGACACCAGCGTGACACCCCTACTCTTTTCAAGAAACATCCTGGGATTTTTAATGGCCACAGAGAGTCAGGACCTCGGTTTTACATCTCAGCCAAAGGACGGCGCCAGATTATAGTATAGTGTCCCCGTCACAATACTGGGGCATTAGGACCCACATGGACTGCAGGGTGAGCGCTCCCTGCTAGCCCCACTAACACCTCTTCCAGGTAGCAACCTTAGTTTTTCCCAGGAGGTCTCCCATCCAGGTACTGACCAGGCTCACACCTGCTTAGCTTCAGAAAGTTTCCAGTTGTGAGTTGCAGAGTGATATTGCTGCTGGCGACAATTGATGGACTATTAATTGCTGGCACATTAATGGACTGAGGAAAAACTCCATGTGATGAAAGAATGCAGGAAGGTTCTATAAAGTAGCAAACACAACAACAGTCTTATTAAATACATTTTTAAAAAATATTTTAGGGAATGGAGTGTCTTATATTATTTTATACTTAATGTGGTTTTCATTTTTTCCTTCAATTGTTGTCCTCCAGAGTGCACCCCAGCTGCTACTCACCAAATGAAACTAAAGTCTTGGCAAAGCAGTTTTTGAATCTTATTACCTTGCATGTCTAAGAAATCTGTGCCAATTGGTTAAGGTTCCCAATAAGTGAATTTATATTTTCATGCTAATATTGTGTGATGAAAATGTGTTCATGCCAGATAAAGCATGGCATAAGGAACCTTGAACAAGGAATCTTGACAAATCCAAGTTATTTCTTTTCTTGAAAATACAAAAAAATATATAGAGAGGGATGAGAATTGGTAGAACAAGTTGTTCTTCGGGGACATACCAATACAAAAAAGTCCATTAAATCACAAGAAGAATATAAACAAAAATAGAACATAACATTAAGAATTAAGCATTTCCCTCCTGTGTGTTCATGTGAGTGTGTCACTTAAAATAGTATAGTCTATTTAGTACTGTTTGGTTCATTGACATATCTCTTCTTTGAATCCAGGGCAATCTAGTGGCAATTAAGCATGTAAACAAGAAGAGGATAGAGCTGACCAGACAAGTGCTGTTTGAACTGAAGCATGTAAGTTTGACTATAACAGAAAAACAGATCTTGTGTGTGATAAGAAAGCGTGTTTGCATGAACTTAAGAAGTGCTAGAGATTTGTGCACCAGCCAAAACTACAAGAACACCCACAAGGTAAGTTATTTCTATACTGAGGCCTTCAATAGACATGTTAAATCAATAAACCTGTTTTGTCTCCCATACCTTCACATAAAACCCCAGCTCCAATTATTTGTGTCTGTCTTCTAAGCCAGCTCCAATTATCACAAATCTGTTAGTCAAATCATAAATTTGAGGGTCAATAGTTTAAGGTTTTATTCGTATTTTTTGGTGCCACCATTCAAACCTGAAGGGTTTAACTACAGTGCAGGACGTTAAATCTCATGAAAGGCCAACCAGGACAGGAAGAATCAACAGACAGTACATGATCAACTATGTATCCTGCCAGTACTGACTTGAAAATACTATTTTTAAACATGTAATACTTACATTTTCAGGTAACTCTCCCCAAAGCCACAATTTAACAAGATTAAATCCATCTTTTTCTATGCGCACTGAATGTAACTTACAGTACATTGATAAGATTTGTTTTTCGCACTAAAACATAATTCATCTTCAATTACTAATATTTAATTGTGGTCTGATTTGTTCTTAACTCCAGCTCTGCTGTAGTAACAAGTTTAGGAAGATATATGCATTGTTGTATCTACAAATAATACAGATGGCTAGTAGAAATTTCTATTTTCAGCTAAATTAGAATAAAATAGCTGCTTTTATGACAATGCTCACAATTTGAATGTGTTGAATTTACACATGGATGACGTGAGTTTTAATTTGCCATGATATGTGATTATTTGGTTGTTTTTAGTACGTGCACTTTAACCATTTCATCTAATCAGGAATGGATTTGAACAAATACTGTACAGAAAAGCATTTCTGAGAAAATGGAGGCAGAAAAAGGAGATACAGTAGGGTTTTGCCTGCATGTTGGGAATTTATTTCTATTAACAGTGAACAAGTTTTTTTTTATGAAACAAAAATCGAGTAAAAATATATAATAATCATCTTGTTATAGCCATGACAAGAACTGTTTTGATATTTTACAGATGGGATATTTGCAGTTTAGTAACTTATGTTATACAGTAGCTAGCTCCTTCTTACTTTTTCCCAGGAACACTTGTACTTTGACTTCCAAGTCAGTAATTATTCACAACACATGACATTTGCTGCTGAGCCTTTTAATAACATCACTTAATTAACCCTTTTCAATTTCATACATTAGGAATTATCTTTTCGCATACCCCAGCTTGCTCTCTATGAGACACACAGACATCCCTGGAGCAGTTGGGGTTAAGGGCCTTGCTCAGGAGCCCAATGGAGTAAGATTCCTCTGCCGGCTGCGGGATTTGAACCAGCAACCTTCTAGCCACAGGCGCAGAGCCACTGCGCCGCCCCTTTTTGAATGCTCTGAAACGATACAGTAACAAAAAAGGATAGTGGCAGCAGTTATAGCAGTGATATTGTCAGGTTCTTATATCAGTTTTTTTATGCTGGCTGTCCAACTCTCTGTGGTATTCTCATTACAGTGAAACTTCCCCACAGTGGCACGCTGCAGTTTGCTGCTAAAAATAGATTCTGTTCCCTATCTTCTTTTTCCTTCTCAGGTTTGGAAGTTTCCACTGAAAAGTAATTCATAAGCAGAAACTTAAAATGTTTCAAAGCTTTCCTTTTAAAATGCTGGAGTACAAAGAATATTGTGTCTTATCTGCATTGGAATTGGAAAGATTAGCTGCTGCCACTACTAATAAACTTCTCTGAACACCAGTGCAGATAATGTTTAGTATCTGTGCAACCTTTGTATTTCTTTTCTTGTTTCATTTATTCTTATTATCTAGAAAATGGTTCATGAAATACAACTGAGTATGTGTTACACATTATCAAGGATTTAAACTGGGTTAGAGTATAGATGTTTAATACATTTTCACAAAATCATTATTGACTGTCCTAAATGAAAAAAGAAATATATAAATCCGAAACACCTTTTGGGTTGTGAAATTTTCCATTTACTGAAAGTTACTAGATGCTCGGAAAACAAGGCAAGCCCCTTATTTTCCACTGTGAGTAAACTGTGGGCAAACTGCCCACTCCATAGAAAATAAATTGTATGGGCAATTTGCCCACAGTTTGCCTCATGGAAAATCCCATCCTAAGTTTCCCTTTCCACTCCAAAGTTTTACTTTATTTAGAAGTTTTGATAACATTTTGTTTATTTTAATATGTTTCAGATGAGGGATGTGCAGTTCAACCATTTAACAAGATTCATTGGTGCCTGCATTGATCCTCCAAATATTTGCATTGTGACTGAATACTGCCCAAGAGGTAGTCTACAGGTGAGTAGCTGGAAAATTGGACACATGACAGGAGTGGAAATCTTTGTATTCTGATTTATCACATCTTAATAAAATCATGTCTTTTTCATGTGTTTTTTTTCCTGAGAAACGGTTTATTGAGGTCATGGATGACAGCATTTATATATATACACACATATATAATGTATATTATATACAGTATTTAATTATAAACAAGGATGGGACAGTAGTTCATAATAGCTTATATTCAAGGATTACTTCTACTTTCAGTTAATTTATGTTTCAGTTAATGTATACTTTTACATTTTCAGTTGCGTACAAGACTTATAAGAGAACGAATTATATTTTCATTGAAGACACTAGTCTTCTTGCATCTATAGTATTTATAGCCATCTATTCTATAGTATAATTGTGTACCTTTGCACAACAGTTTTGAAGATTTTGAAATCTAAATGTTTTATTTAACCATTCAAGAAACATGGCCTGTACAATTGAGGCCAAAAGACCCAGACACTCCTTTTCACCACAGTCTTTACTTAATCCCTCAAAGTCTTGCAGCCACCAAGACTGAAATGGAATCTTTCAACAGGAGTCAAGACAAACATGTTCTAATGGAATAAGTCAAAATGTTAATAACAGACTGCCAGATGTGTGAGGCGTTCTCTTGCGACACGTAGGATTTAAACTTAGTGTATATCAGAAATAGCACGTCTGTAATATTTTCAAAATGTTTTACCAGCATCATTATATTTTTGAAGTGGTATTTCCCCTCCATATTTCTAATATTTTCTTTCATCATTTCTGCTGACTACACTCATAGGAAACTGTTTTCTGGCGTGTAATTCATTCTGCAGGAGTGTGTCAGGAAAAATGAAGCAGGGAATTAGATCTCAACCGTTCTTGCTCTCTACAAACTCACTAGTAAAAATGTGTAACAGTCAAAACATTCCACTAATAATTCCCATGTTTATAACACATCAAGGATGCCATTAAAAAGTCATTCAGCATTATGATATAACACATGGATTTAGAATTTTAGGTGTTGCAAATCTAAAATCTTTCATTTGAAACATTTAAGTTGTCATTCTAAAATATTTCTGGGTACTGCTCTTTTAGGATATTTAGTTTGCTTTACTTTAGATTTTGTTAATTAATGTTCTTCTACCTACTGATAATTAGTGCAAGTCATTTCTGTCAGTAATTGTTTTCATTATTGCTTTTTTCAGGATATACTGGAAAATGAAAGCATTAACTTGGACTGGATGTTTCGCTACTCACTCATTAATGATATAGTAAAGGTAAGAGGAATGGTAAGGTTGCTGGTAGTTGCTGATGCAAGTGTAAGCATGACATGTACAGTCACATTCCTTGATACATATGTTCCTTATCTTGATTTTGATAAAGCACTCTCAGATTCTGTACTGTCACCCTTCAGCTACTGATAAAGCATGATGCTTAATAATCTCTAGAACTTGATTATCTATAAGTACAATAATTTCTGACTCCTCTTATGTGATTGTAAGTAAGAGATTAACCCTTTTTTGCTTATCACTCAGAGCATCATTCAATCACTTTTTTAATATCTGTTTCTATAGTTGTCCTCAAATCTTTTTTTACCCTGTAAGCAGGTGATAAGAAATGTCATGCATTTTTAAAAGACATTGCTTTTAAAGTGATTCCTGCTGTTTATATTGAACTGGGATCATTGGGGAAATTCATTAGAGAACAGAAGTTACGAGCATCGTGGATTGTGTGAAATTATTCAATGCAAAACAGCCATTTTAACAAGATTTGTAATGGTTTTCCATCAATTTTTATTTTCTATAATTGCACTTACATGACATTTATTTATGTTACATAAAGGATTCTTCAATTTGCTGATGATTGATTCAAATCATGATGCTTCATTGAGTTTAATATAGATTCACTATAACAATGTGCTGAAATTCTGTAGAAGAATGCACATGCATATCTATTGCACCTGTCCAACTTAAATTTGAAAATATACCTATAATTATCCATGATAAATCCATTGAGTTATGGGTAATGTTGTAGGGAGGAATATTACCTTTTTAGGTTTGAAGAAATGTAAGCAGATATACACAACTCCACCATATTAAATAAACACTTTAAGAACAGGAATCCTAAGGTTAACTTCCCAGATATTAGCATTTTATTGTGTGCACTTTATTGTGTATTGTGTCTTGTGCTTGGGTTTTAATACAGTTGTGACATCTGTTAAGAATACTTTTGTTAGGCCAGGTTTCTGTACATTATTAGACTTTCAAAGAATGGAAGCCAACATTGTTTGTGTTTTTTTTAACTTTTTTCCTTTCAAATTTTGAAACTGTGTTCTAAATCCTAGCCATTGAGGACATTGAAGATGCTGTAAATATCGTAATTTTCAGAATGGCAATGTGAATCTGCTCCTGCTCAAAAAATATTTTTTTTAATTTAATGCTAAGCTTTTTAGGTATAATTCTAGATACAATAGGATGCATATATGTGAAAACTGGATTCCTGCATAAATAGCTGCCTGATCTCCTTTTCTTTTTGCATGTTGTTTATACAGTGCCTATACTGTATTAATGGTGGTACTTGCCATGGTATGTATTCATTGTTTAGTCGGATGAAATATACTGGGTTGGCTTTGTCAGTGCAGTAAATAACTGTATCACGTCTGCTTCATAGTCTTCTCTTTTCAAGACTAAGAAAAGTTAAGTTCCTTTAGCCTGTCAGTGTAGAACATTGCCTTTATCCTTTTTATTTTCCCATCAATCCTGACAAGCTTACCAGTCTCTGCTAATGAGAAGCAGCCCCATATCTTAATGTTTCCACCACCATGCTTGGCAGTAGAAATGGTGTTGATTGAATGATGCACTGCATTGGGTTTGCACCAGATGTAATGCTTTACATTTAAACCAAAAAGTTGCAATTGTGTCTCATCGGGCCACAAAATCTTTAGCCACATCTTTGCAGTACCAGTGAATTGCTTTGTTGCGTTTTTTCCCTTACAGATGTATCTGGTTACTCTTCAATGGACTGATTCCAGAGCACCAATATCTTTTCTATAATGTGGTGAAAGACAAACCAGAACTACTTCTGCCTTGCACCTCACAAGTTGCTGTGTTAATTTTCCTTACCACACTGGACCATTGATTGCTTGGCAAAACATGGCTTCTTTAATAAACTACTCCTTTTCAATAATTGTTTGGCCAGTTAACTCCAAACTAGTGACAATACAGTTAACTAACTGTATATTGAAATGAGGTTCTTGCATGAAACACAGTGGCCACATGTCTCCCATTTTGTTTGCAAAATTCAGAATACTTTTGTCTTGAGAACTGCTGCACTGATTGACCTGAAATTTGGGTGGTTTCATCACACCAGCCTCAAATTAGTGCCTCACCGGTTTCAGTACAACTTTTATGTGTCTGCTGGGAAAAACCTGTCTTTTAACGTTAGTTGTTCAGAAAGTGTTCAGTTAGGAAAATGCAGTTAGCATGGAGAGAAAGAGGGTTTCTGCATTAATCAGATGGCCAACTGAGCACAAATTTATTCCAGAACAGGAAGTATCAAATGGGTTGTCTGCTTAAATTGAGTACTCTTCAAATGGTCTCAAACTTCAAATGACTGTTGTCTTGGAAACCACTAGGCAGTTTCATCATTTGAACCTCAGCTTTTACACTGACAATTTTTACTTTCGCAACAAAAAAATAACCTGCTTGATCAAACTGCCCCATACTGGCAACTTTAAACTTTTGTTCTTAAAAAAATGTTTGGTCAGTTAATGCCAAACCTTGGCAGGTATTATTCTAGTAACAACGCAATCACAATATGTGGCAAAGGATTTCTTGCATTAACCAAGATGGTTACCTGATTACTATTTTGTTAAATTTAAATTTGCAATACAGGGCTTCTTATTTTAGGTTGTGAAGATAGATTTATTTAAGTTGATTAGAACTGCAGAAGAAATTATAGTTTACATGCATTCTCAAAACCAATGGACATTTTAAAATTTAATCTTGAAAAAAATATATAACTGAAATTCTTATTTCTTATTGTCGATATCTAATGACATTCTGAGCATCAAAAGAAACTCACTCTTCTTATGCCTGCATGTTTATAGACACATAATTTAATTTAGGTAAATTGAAGTTTTAGTTTGAGCATTTTGATTAATTGATCGTTGAAGACCTACAGTACTTTGATACGTACAATGGCAGACCCTGCGCTCTGACCCCAAGCTTCTCCCTGTCTGTGTGTCTGTGTCTCCATGGAGAAAAGCTGGGGTATGCGAAAAGACGAATTCCTAATGCAAGAAATTGTATAGGGCTAATAAAGAAACATTATTATTATTATTATTATTATTATTATTATTATTATTATTATTATTATTATTATTATTATTATTATTACATTTGACTTACTATGATACATTTGAGTAACTTTGACTGTTGCACAAGCATTAAACCATCTCATTAGTAATAATGTTGATTAGCGTCTAGAGCCCAGAGACCAGTGAACAGGCACATATTTGTCCTGGCTCTACAATAGACATGGGACATAATCTCACAAGACAGAATCTGTAACCTTCTGCAAAACATATACTGCAGATATACAACTTGTGATGATTCTACTGGAGGCCACAAACACTGAAAATGTCTGACTTTCACACTTTAAATTTGTCCGTGTTTTGTTCAAGAAAATGTCAAAGCATCTGCTACAAAAAAAATCAATTTCCCGATGAAAACGATATAACTTCGTATATAAATAGAAAAGTAATTATGAAGCATAGAAGAAAATAAAGCCATATATGTTTGGAGATATCCAAAACACAAATCCATTAACCAAGAAAATGTTTCTTATGGTTTGTACTCTCTGTTTCATTCAATAGGGGATGACATTTTTGCACAACAGCCACATTGGTTCTCATGGAAATTTAAAGTCATCCAACTGTGTGGTGGACAGCCGTTTTGTATTGAAAATCACAGACTACGGATTAGCAAGTTTCAGATCAGTCTGTGATAATGATGACTCACATGCACTCTATGCAAGTAAGTAAAGAGAAGTGGTAGGAATTCAAAGTGTTGCAATGGAGCACTTACAGGTAATTGTTCACACCATGGAGTTTGCTTTTTACACCTCAGTTTGCTGCTTTTATGTTCTGCTTTTTTCTGCAACATCAAAAAACTCTTTGTCCTTTAAGATCCTTATCTATTTTATCAGTATTAAATTTTTAAATGAACACTTCTTTTTCTCTGTATTTTTCTGTGTTACATTAACATTCTCACCCCTGTAAAAGAAAAAGAAAAAAAGAAACTTATTCAGAAACTTATAAAGTTTTGTGATGCATCCCAATCTCTTTGTGTTGTTTTCTCATTAGGGAAATAAACTGATATTAGTATAACAGTAAAAAATTCACGAATGGTGCCTCTTTAGAAAAACTGGAAGTAAAATGAATGAGGTTCATTTTCTTGTTTCTTTTTATTTTCTTATTAATGCCTTGCAGCAGATCCTCCATACCAGCTAACCATGTTTTACTTCTCAGACATTGTTTGATATGGAAAATTGTGGGATTAGTGTTTTACTCACTCCTAGTACTCCAGCTAATCGTATTTTACTTCTCAGACAAGCAATACTAGCCCCTATTCCTGACACAGCAGCAGGCATTTGTTCTTACTATTAATGTCTCACCATGAAACCGAACCTTTAGACTTTATCACAATATCACCATGAGAATGGTCTATCCTAATCTTAAAAAGACAACTTTCGTTGAATGTTGAACATTTTTATAGAAGGATCTAATGATAATCAGCTGCATTCAATCATTCTAGTCATTCTCACACTAATTTGTACTTGTCTCTCTGCCATCTGTTCAGATGCCACTAAATAGACTTCTGTTATCTCCTGAAATCATTTGCGGTAGGATGTCTGTCCTCTGTTATAATCCAGATCCTTGCTCCCGAAATCTGAGGTAACTGAGATTCCACCCTCTGCTGGAAGAACCTAGTAGCTTCCACCTGAGCCTTTATAGCATCTTATTGGTTCTTATTATTTTCCTGCTGGATCCTGTTAGTTTCCTACTGCACTGCAACCGCCTGCATCAGTGCCATTATCGCTGCCTCCAGCAGTAAGCACATCCAATCCCGAATAAACACATGAGCTCCATCTCACCACTGCCACTAGATGTGAAAGAACTCCTTTTTAGGATAGCATGGCAGGGCGTCTAGCACATAGAACTCAATATATAAAGTATATTCTCTGGAGCAGTGGCAATAACCCCAGCTCAGAAATTTGGTCGATTCTTGTTGGTCAGGTACACTCATTAACCGTCTCCTTATTTACCGGCAGTCCTACCCAGAAAGCGACCGAGGCTGTTACCAATGATAACCATTTGTATCCATGATAACCAGTTGTAACCTCTTAAATGCTATACTGGAGCAAGTTGTCACAAAAAGGCTTTTCCTAAAAGCTTTAACCTTTCCTAGGCTTCTTCTTTATTTCTCACTGTTCCTAAACAACTGTGAGGGTCTTGCAAGAGACAACCTCGGACTGCTTCAGGCACTGGTTTTATAGATAACTGGCGAATCCATGTGCAACCAATTCATTGATTTTCTCCTGGGAATGCAAGAAATGCTAATGTCTGCATGGGGTGACACTGCACCCTGGTGACTCAACCCTGTCTCAGCTGCAGAAGCCTAAATCCATATTAACATTCCTATATTAAGCTTTTATGTTACAGATCCATCCCTAGCTTAATCCTATGAAAAGGACAACAGCCTCCACAAGACAACGTGCCCTGAACAGAGCCTTACTATGAGACCCTGCACTGTGTTTGGATTGTAAAATGGAACAGTTGAAGAGCTAGGATCCAACGTGTCACGCAAACCTTTTTTTTCATTGTTAAACCTCATTCGGATCAGAGTGGCACGATCTGTAACTAATATGACCTACTGCCTATTTTACTACTAAACACCCCCTTTCATTCACAGCATATGTGGTTTATGGCTCAAAACCAGTATGATGTGTTCTTCTTCGTGAAAACCTGAGACCTGAGAAACACAGCCTATATCTTGGATTGGTTTGTTTATAGTTGGAACCTTATTAAGAAGTCTTGTTCTTTGAGTATTGAATCTTCACACAGAAGCTTAGTCAAATCCTAAAAAAGCATTTTTTCTCCTCAGGAGTCCACTAGTGTAGTTTTAGTGGAGAGTGTATGGTAAGGTCTGTGAGCTTTCCAACCCTGGGAATGAAGCACTGAAAAAGTCGAGAAGGACTAAAAATGCCAACTCTTTTTGGTCTGTGGACGAGGCTACTTTATCCTTAAGAGGTTGAACCTGGCCCCCACCAACCTTTTAATCCAGATATGTTGTCTGTTGATAAGCCATGTGACTATTTTTGGGGTTAACCAGTAGCCCTGCTTCCCCAATGCTGTCCAGAACCATCGGACAGTGCAAATTACTCTCAAAATCTTCCTTAAAGTTAATAAATTAATCTAGATAAGCATAAAGAGAGAGGTGTAAACTAAGGAACTTGTCCATAAGTCTTCAAACTGTATCTAGAGCTTAATGAAAACCAAAAGGAAGTACTGTATTCTGACAGAGCCCTGTGAAAGATGATTGATGATGCAGTCAGTGGAATTTATTATAATAATAATAATAATAATAATAATAATAATAATAATAATAATAATAATAATAAACTTTATTTTATATAGCGCCTTTAAAGGTGGCTTCCCAGTCTTCCTTGGTCAAGTCGAGTGTAGGTAGATATTTAGTTCCCCTTCGCTATTTGATAAGTACATCTATTCGAGATATTGGGAGTAAGTTAAATTTAGAAACTTCATTTAGTTTCCTAGAGTCATTACAAAATCTGTGGTATCATCACTAAAGTATTGGACCAGAGGCTATAAATTTCCTTTAGAACTCTCAGATCTTTCATCTTCTCCATTTCCATGTAATTGCGTTTTCATTTTGGTATAGGGATTGTAGTATAAATGCAAGGAGCATTTAGCAGAGTTTTCATGAATTACTAGAGGGTGCCACAATATCATGAGTCTGACTGGATAGGAGACTAAACTGTCACTTTCCTGCTTATCAGTAGCTCCCTCTGTCTAGTCCCAAGCCACTAATCCCTCTTTTGTTCTTTCATAAATTTGGGTGCGACCTTCCACTGTTTGTTCTGCACACAAACAAAACATGCTTTGTGTCGCTAATATTTGCCTCCTGTTCCCATTCTTTCTATGTTACCATGATCTGATATTTCTTTTGTTGATCAGGTTAATGTATTTTATAATTTACCAGACTCACCCATTCTACAACCTCACATGATCCCTTTAGTACTTCCCTTTAACTGGCATTAATCAATTAATTTTCCTTTATCTCCAAAATCCCTCAGAGAGGCACAATTCACATTTTTTTAGGTCACTTTTAGAATTTTCATCCTGAGGTTGTGTAGATGTTTCTTTCTCCTCTACTAGGGTAGTGTTTCCCTCTGTTCCCTTATTATTTTCCATTTGGTTCTTAATTTTCAAGGTTCAAAAACACTTGAAATTAAGTGTTTCCCTCCAACCTTTTCTTTCCCTCGTTGCCTTTTAGTTTTCCTTTCCCTATTGCTAGGTAGTCAGAACAGTTCTTTAGAAAAAAGATACTGAACTATTTATTTCCTCCCCCGTGGGAACTTTCTTCTTTAGCAATTCTGAGGAGTCCAGAAAAACCCTGTCGATGACCATGGAATGTGACAGCTTAGATACTACAGACACTTGTATAAAATACGTCCGAGGGTTAATGCACAGGTACCGTAGCAAAAGGAGCTGTGATAGCTCAGATGGCAAGGGTGTCTAGCGATGTAGCTTGCTCTAATTCCTTCTAGACAGCTCCCAGGTCCACTCAGCCTGCTTTCCAAATGAGTACCAGGGGTAATAGGCCAGTGTGACGCTGACCACGTCACCTACTCCTCCAGTGTTGGCCCTTGCCCCCCCATTCCCCATGGGCCTTTATGGCCTGAAAAGGGACTTACCTACCGCTGTAGCAAAAGCATAGTACCTCATATCTCCATGGACAAAAGTGATTCCTAGCCTTAGAAACAGTTCCCAGTTTCAAAACAGTAGCTTTTGTATAAGCAGATTCTGATTTAAATTATCTTGTCCCATTTACCATTCTGGAAACTGTAAATATTATTTTCATACTTGTGTAGAGGTCACTTTAACCTTATCCCCTCTATAATCAAATAGATCTGTTTCCCAGGCTAGTTCCTTTGCAGCTACAGTATGTGTCTCTCCAATAGTAATAAATTAATTTAGTGTTTAGGGTGCACTTTGCCCTGCAGTATGTCTGAAATCAGGGGGTAGGTTCCTGAGGTACATGTATATAACCATCAACTTCACAACTTTCATTGCTTAAGTAACCTCATGCTGAAACCATTTCCTGGCTATATTAATAACATGAGATATCTGCAGACTGCAGACTGGCACCTCAGACTAATACAGTATCACCAGGCTTGAAAATGTTGTGCCCTTACATGACTTTAAACACTCATTCTAGTCAGAGTCTCTTGCTTTAAGAGATTCATATCATATTTTGTGGCATGAGAATTCTCAAGAGCAAAATAGGTTTTTGGGCTTTACCTATTAAAATGAAGCAAGTATATTCTCCCATTGATTCTTTATGTTTCCCATTGTTTTCTGTTACTTTATCCTGTTGTGCCATCTGATCCTGTTTAGCCAGGCACCCTTCTCAAACAAGATATTTTTGCATCCCTCACACAGCAACAGTTAAAGGCTTCTTCTTTGTTTGTCTTCTTTACCTTCTTAAATTTTGATAGAGGGATTTGTCACTATTAGGCTGATTTAATCCTTTTATCTACCTTCTGCTATACTGTACCCTTTTACTTTTCTCTGGGGTGTCCCTAAGTCCCTAAAATGTCCAAAATCCCCATCAACCTCCCACATCCAGATGCCCTGTTACATGTATCCATTATTAATTCTTATTGCTGTACTCTTCATTCATTTTCACTTTATACAGTAATTGTTTGTTTTCTTGTTATTAATAAAAAGTTAAAGTGAAAAAGGAAAATTGTGTTGAAAGCTGCAAGTGACATGCTTTGGATGTGAATGGACTCATTTGAACAGCTCAAGTTACAAATCCTATGAAATGAGCTGCTACTGTTTGGTGTAGTTTGTCAGCTAACCAGAAATGTACTGCCTTGAAGGGTTCAAGAAGACCGGATTAACGCTTGTATAATTTAAAGGGGAACCTCTTTTGCACAATATCTTAACAATTCCATGACAGACCCCTTTGTTTACAGCCTTTTTTAGTTGTAGTGATATCTGGAAACACAGATTTCAATGTCCATGCTTGTATGTATCTTTGTATCTTTCAGAAAAGCTGTGGACTGCCCCAGAGTTTTTGAGATATGAAAGAGTTCCTCCTCAAGGGACACAGAAAGGAGATGTATACAGCTTTGGGATTATCCTTCAAGAGATTGCTCTTAGAAATGGCCCCTTTTATATCGAAGGAATGGATCTTAGCCCAAAAGGTAACAGATACAAAGTGCAAATCTGGTACAGTTCGTTATACAGTGATTTGAAAATTTCACATCTATAAAACCAATAACTTGTAAAAAGCCTTTTCTGTTCTTAAATTGAAAATGTCTAGAAAATCTTATGTAATAAATAGGAGGAAAGAATCAGGATTTGATTTTAGTACTCTTCTGGGAAGTGAATGGCAGGGGTCTAGGTCTGGATTTATTTAGACATTTATTTAGACGGGGGGATGTTTTCATCCTGCCTATCGGTGCGATCAGATTATCGTTGTTGCCTAGTTTCATTATCTTTAATTATCACTCCTTTTGTTACCACACACATGTAATTGAAAAAAGGAAAACACAGAAGTCTAGAATAATTAAAAATCCTAAGGGATATTAAACCAATAATTCATTACATAATGTGTTTTTAGGCTGCTGCCTACCTTAAAATGATTCCATTTCATTCTGCAAAGCGTAAAAAAATATTTTTATTGATATTGTTTTGGCTGTGTTGTCTGTTTTGTATATTTTGTGTTTTTTTGGATGCACCTCTATGATAAAACTGTTCTCATCAAACCTTAATTTTATGTTTGGAGTGATGTTGGCCTGAAAGCCTTTAAGACATACCTCACACTTTCTTAAGCCACCCTAATGACTATAGAAAATTAGCTGAAGTAACTTAATTGCTTCTGAACATCTGCTTAAAAATAATGAGAAACAAACATCTTCTCGAGAAAATTGCATCCATTGCCATAACAACAGCAACAACACTAGCAGGAATAACTTTTACTGCAGTAAAAGTTCAAATTGTAATAAGTAATGATTACCATATGTGGCCACATCTTTTGTTTTGAATAGACACTATGTCATAAATATCCATTTGTGATAATTTACCTAGTTTTTTTCATCAAGTACGTTACTTTAACCACCTTTTTCTCAGTGAAATTAAGTGAAATTAAGTCCATGCAATTGTTATTTATAATTTTACATTTAAATTAATCTAATCTGCATCTAATCTATGGCTGGGAATGTGTTGCTTCGATGATCTTTATAATGTTGTGGAATGGCATAAATATATCATCATATAATCATTGCCAACTGTTAACAGTTTTACATAATCTCGGGTAATGTCCTGGCACAATAATGGTATCAATATCACTAAGATTTACTATGGTTATATTATAAAGAGTGGTATTAGTAATTGATAGAATTTACTTTAATAAATTGACTCCATAGTAAGCATTGTACTTAGGATGCTAATACCTCTATTTATGTAGGTCAGTACATTGCATTTACAAGAAAAACAGAGTCTTGTAATTAAATGTCAGTTTTGTTTTGATTTTGATCTTATGAAGCTGTGGAGTATTGCAATCAACTTGAAGGATTGTGACTATCACTTCATCCAGCAAATTAGGGTGCTGCAATTTATGTGAATTTTGCCTGTATTTACATATTAATGTCATGCATCCCTCAGTCATCGTGTTCATGAAATGGAGATGGGGTTTTTATCCACACTTTCTTCACAGTTGTGAAAGCTGCAGAAAGATCTACAGTGGAAAGCTTCCCCTGCTGTGTCATCTTCTGATGCAACACACATCAATACATCCAATCCAAAGTGTCTAGAGAGGTCAAAGTGCGTTATGCTGTTTTTGAATTATGAAATCAAATTATATTGATGCAATGACAGTGAGCACAAACCATTCACAATGCCTGTGTCAAATCTGTCATCTTGATGCGGGTGAAGTTAATCTTTCTGACAGACATGATTACTGTGGCAAACAAATGACAAGCATACAAGAAATTTAATTCTATAAATAGCTTGCTACCAGGAGATTGCATCCATACATTTTCCCAAACAATCCATACAGAAACGTAAATTATTTACTTTCACCCTTTGCTTAATTTCAGAGATTGTACAAAAGGTGAGGAATGGACAGAAGCCGTACTTTCGACCCACCACTGACATTAATTTTCACAGTGAGGAATTGGCCATCCTTATGGAGGGATGTTGGGCTGAAGATCCAGCAGATCGACCTGATTTCAGCCATATCAAAATGTTCATCATGAAACTGAACAAGTAAGTTTTATCCTCAATATATTTCCTGGTGAATGTTGCTGTTGAAAAGCGAGTCAAATGCATTGATTTTAGAGATGAACTCATCATTCTAATCACAATTAAACCGCTTCACAAGTCTAAACTATTCAACGGAATACCTTTTGTTTTTTAAAGAAATCTTGCTTTGGTGAAGTATGATTTTCATCTTTACAAAAAAAAACTTTTAAAATTAGTGGTCACAGTCTATTGTTTTCCAATTTCTAGCTGGGCTCTAGCTTTAGATTTTTGCTAGTTGAAAGTTTGAAATAGTTTACCAGCTCAAATAAATTGTAAAAGGCAAAGGCAACATTTCTTTACTTAAATAAGGATAACACATATCCAAAAATGAATGCACTTGCTGATAACTCCTGTTTTCTGTGTTTTTCTAAAGTCTAATTTGAAAAATAGAAGGTTGCAAATGAGAGGAGAAAATGTGGTTTATCTTGCTTGTTTGGTAGTTCAGTAGCTACTGTAAGTGGATCTAAAATTTTTGTCAAGCTTTATTAAAGGGCCCAGAGTTCGGGCTCCATCTTCTTGGCTGGGAAGCCCATTCTAGAAACCCACACAACTCCTTGTGTAAGTAAGTGTCTAATTCCCTATCCTAAATATGTAGCTGTCCTTAAATTCTAATTTATGGAAATCTGCTATTACCTTGAATTTCACACCAGATAAATTTATCAGCAGCACTATGATTGTGACCAGACTTATAGTTATATTTAAATGTTCAAATCAGGAAATCAATTATAATCTCAGCCTTTATTTATAAATAAAACAATTATTGAAGTGATTCTAGAATCAAATGTTAAAAATTGTTAAATCCTGTTTTGTAAAAAGACAGAGAAAATATAATTTCTAATTTAATCACTTGCGCCTGTATATTTATGCATGTGTTTTATAAAAACAATTCTCACTTAATGGTGACAAAATCGTGCATGTTTGAGGTAAATTAATGATTAAAGGTTTTTGAAAGCCAAAACAAAATGTATCATAGCAATAGAGACCTTTTTAGAGATTTCACTGTGTGATACATGACCTTAACTTTCATTAGAGCCTTTGGCTCAGGATGCATCACTCCAGTCATTACCATAACCCAAATGAAAGAGCCAGCTTTCTACTGTACTAAAGTAGACTCCCTCATCTTATTTGATGATGGCATCATTCTTGGACCAAGCAGTCTTGAACTTTGGCAGTAAGATGGCAGCTGAGTTCAACTCTGGGTCCTCAAGAATTTTGCCAAAATTCCTCTGAATGTTACCTTGAGGCACATTTAGCAGTGAGCTACAGATCACAGAGGAAAATTTGATCCTCTCAAGGTTTGAGTCCAACTGTTATAGTGTAGGCAGCAGACATCCCACCTGTGTGTTGGTCTTACCTTGAAGAATATTTAATGCCTACTGGGGCTATGGCAGTAGTATATTTAGTCACGAAAGCCAACTCTGCTGATTTAGCAGCAGATTGTAAAGGAATGTTTATAAATACATCATTATCAAAGAAATGCTGTTCACATATTAATTTTGAAGGCTGTATGCACATGCCTGATGGCCCCCTGTCCTTTTTATTTCAGTACATACAGAAGGCTTTCCACAGCCTTGAACATAGAGTTATATCTTGTCTGGTGAACTTCAGCTTGCATTCTGACTCCATAATTTTAGCTGCATACTTTTATTCCACGGAGTTTGGGATTTGGCAAAAGAAGACCTGGAAAGCATTTTATAGTTGTAATTAGATTCAGCCTGTAATACATCTAAAGATAACACCAGGTTTCAGAGGTGGCAAGCACAATGGTACCTGGTACACAAGGCTGTTATCCATGTTCAGAAAATCTGGCATTCAACTTCATGAACATCTTCCTTTGGTTCCTTTTTTTGTTCTTTGATGTTCTGGACCAAATAGCAGTTTTCATCACCAAATATTTCAGGAGTAATTTTCTATGGTGGTCCTAATGAATATATCTTCCATATTTGTTACTCTGAACAGATGTCATTTAATTCACCAGCCAAAATATCAAAGTGACTTTTAGATACCTACATGCCAATTCAGCAGAATGTCTCTCCAGACTGTCAGGATCAATCCAGTGAACCATCACTCCAATATACAGTAGCTGCATCTTCTAGCTTCTAGCATCTAGCAGTCTGTGTTGTAGGCAATACATTCCACTTCACTCACAGCTTGAATCAAATTTGTTTTCATGCTTTCGGCAGTTTCTAAGATTTAAGTAGAAATGGGGGGTCTTGAAATTATTATATAAATAGGCTGCTTATTGCAAATAGGTCTTTACACACTGGTACCAGAACAACACTTAGTGGTTTGAGACCTTTCATGATGTACTTCATCACCAACCTTTCCACTGTGACCTGTGACGCAAGCATAATGGGAGTTGCCAAGGTGTTAATCTTGACATGCTTGCTTATGGAACCAGAAGTGTGGGATGACTCCCTCTTTCCCTTTTGCACATTACACAATATTGAGTACTTCTCCACCTGAGAAAAGCATTTTAAATATGTGTCATTCCTGGGAGGGATAGATCTTTCACCCCTCGATTTCCTCCGAAACCAAGCGCATTTCCAAGAGTAGGTGTAGATCTCAGGCAGCCTCCGTTCTTCAAACCACCTCAACTATCTCCACCGGCCTCCATCTTACACTGAGCCCCACCGGGCTCTTTGCAATGGGGTTCCCCAGTCTATCAGTAAGATGCGGCTATCTCCTTCAGCAAGTCACATCAAAACAATTAGTCTTACAATTTAATTAATCATTTAATTATTAAAATATACTCAGGTCACTAGCCAGTTTAACCAGAGCATTAATGAATAAGTATTATAACATATATCAGTCTCCAGCAAAAATAAAAGTATTTTCTCCAGTCAAACATAATTATTATGCTAAAACATGCAAAAATTGCTTCTTTTTATTCAGCAATGTCAGCTATAATAATTATAGTGTGCATATACAACTAGGATGGTACTGCGCATTAAGGAAGTGCATGAGTACAGAAATAGGTGACCAGGTCTGATTGGTAGTTGGTACAATTCAGTTTGGACAGCTTTGGACAGCTTTTAAAAAAGGATGGCTGCAAATCAAGTCAAATTGAAAATAAAAAGATAGGTTTTAGATCACGAGACATTATGTTTTGGATTACAATATATATCTCAGTATACATCTCCTCCCATTGAAAAAGAAGCAAAACTTTTAATGTTGTCATTAAATTAAAATGGCTTTCCAATGTAAAACAAATGAAGTAGCCCAAAAATGAAAATCACATACTGCGAAGACAAATATGATTTAAATAATAAAAGAACTAAGAAATGTGACATGGGATCCATTGTATCTCGAATAATGTCACTTCAACAAGGTAATTGTTTTGTGTTGATGAGAAAAAATATTAATCCATCATACTGATCAAGGTGTGAGTGTTAAAGTCAAAGGCTTTGAAAGGCATTGACCTGGCCATTCTACTTAAGAAAACAATCTTGGTTTTTAATCTAATCTGAGAAAATATTCTGTCATGCATGCTAATGAAACATTTGGAAATGCCAATAGATTTTACCAGCTATTGTTTCCAGTAAATCAGAAAGTTCATTGAGGGCATGTCAGGCATTATTTGTGAGCTGACAACCATGACAGAGAGATTCCAAAATTAGGTGCTGTTCCATCCCCCATTTTCATGAAGAACGACAAGGCCATTATGGTCTGTTACGCGAGTCTGTCACTTTCAAGATTGTCAGTGATTTTTACTTTAACATAGCAGGGAATCTAATTTATTTACCATCTTCAGTAAATTTATGAAGATGTTTATATGAAAGATGCTTTTAAAAACTGTATATTTATATAGCAATAAATACCAGACTTAGTCATAAAAAGCTTGGTGTTAAATTTTTGCAATAAAATAGAATATCTGCAGCTCCTATTTTTTTAAATTATATTGTCTTTTGAGCTACTTTTGCTGTGTCTGTTTTTGACAAAGACAGTAGTATTTAATGCTGTGTTTTAGTATCAGAGAACTGGAATTAACTAAATGTTTGTGAAAGGACAGTTGTATGGGCTGAGATGTGTTAAAAGTCCAACAAAACAATCTACTAAATCTGAAAAATGCTGCTTTAATGAGATTTGTATTGACTATATATCAAGAAAGCTGATCATTTATGCAGGGAAATATTTTTTACAATAACAAAATATACATACAAAAAGCACAAACATACCACTTCCTTTACTCCATACATCTTTATATTACTAAGTGAATTAGTTAGCACTTATTCATTAAGTAATAAACAAACACCTCCAATTTATGGCAAGGAGACAATTTTGAAGATAGCTTTAACAATGGGTTGCTCTGTGCTCTTTGAATTAATTCCCTCTTCTCTATCCTCATTCTGCTTTCTTGGTTCTGCCCAGTGATGGGAGGGATTATCCACAGGTCAGACATAGCAAGCTTCAAAGGCTTAATTAGAAGGCAGAGGAACCTCAGTTTAGAAATTAAAATCCAATGATACAATGTAACAGACAGAATCCTTACTTAATATGTTTTCACATGTTCTCCTGACAGAAACCAGGTCAACAAGAGCACTCCATATATATTTGCTATATCTCTTTACTATTATGATTAATATCATTCAAGCTCTTTTATTAAAGAGGGTTAGAATGGCATTGACTGAATGTATTAAGATATAAAAATGAATAACATATGAAAAGAAACAGATTAAATTGGAAAGAGAGGAAGGATGTTACATTGTATGCCCAGATCTTGTCTGGTTTTATTTTTTGGCCTATTTTTATTTCAAATCAAACATTTTATTTGGAACAACCTTACATTTAATTTTCCCAAAATACTTGGGCAAATCAAATCATAGACTCAGAGCCAAACATAAAATTTGAAAAATCAAAAAATGTGTGCATATTGACGTGTGAGCAGTTCCTTTATAAATTTACTGTACAATTTCCTGTATTTTGCATTTTTTATTGGGGAGACAGCTCCAAACCTTTTAAGTCACCTCCTCAATGTTTTACTGTTACATTTTAAAAATTGCAGTTAATTTTGCCAAACACCCTTTCTCCCAGCCATGAAATGTTCAATCATTTTTTTTCTCCTTACTCTTTTTGCTATTATGACAACACTTTATGTTTAATTGACATTTGATTTTCCTCCTAAGCATTTATGATTTCCTTGACTAAATGAATTTGCTATATTTCTAACTATATCTTTCCATCACATCAGCATCTCAGATGTGGCGAATGTATTATTTGTTATGCTTCCCCCGGCTGTTGTTTTGTCGGGTGAGCTAATTGTGTCAACCAATAATGTCATCATCTACCTGTCTTCCTACACTGACTACCGTGAAAACAAATCACCTGGAGACTTGGAGGCACCTGAAGTTGCTTTATGACTATGCCTGTTCCTGGTGCTCTACTGTAAATACTCTGACTTGACTGAGCTCAGTCTTCATCATTGAGTTTAGACACTGAGCCCCTCCAGCTTCGTTTCTTTGTTTCTCGTTTTGCTTTATAGGCACTCTGGCCCCTGCTTGCATACTCCTGTCATTTTTTCTCCCAAATTCATCCCTTGGCTTTGTTTTGACTACTGTGTTTTTGTCGGCTCTGACCCCTTCCTTGTCTCCTTGACCGATCTCCCGGACATTCCCCTGGTGCTTTGCTACAGTGTCTTTCTGGTTACGACCGTCGCTTGTTTTGGATAATGACCCTGGCCTGTGTTTGTCTGCATCATGCTCTGTTTCATCCGCCTGCTACAGCAACACATTCTGTGTGCAAATTTCCGCTGGGTCTCAGTTTCCTATCTCTCAGCAAGTGGGTTCTCTCAGTATCCTGGATCTTGCAAAGGGTCCTGCCTCAGTAGCGCAGTATTATAGCATTGAAGTCACTAGCAAATTGCTAAACTGTCATTAGGAAAGGATTGACGTAAACATCCATTCAATCAGTCAGTCCTCTTTTAGTTGTTCTTTTTTGTTGTTGATTGTCACTGTGGTTTTAAGTTCTTTTTTTTTTAAAAGGAACTCCAGCTAAATCCCCTGTCTGTTAGCTGCCATCTTTCTCTCTTTTCACAACTAATTCTGAAAGCTGTCTTTTAACTCAGCAGAGAAATGTACACTTATTACAGATGGTAATATGTTCATGTGTGCACAAATTAAATGCTAGTAAAACATCTAATGCTATATGTTATTGTCAAATGGGTCTTTTTTGTGTGTGTAAGCTTTTACTTTTAAGTGAAGATTCTCTTCCCTAAAATTCCCTATAATTTGGACTTCCATTTGTTCTGATTTTCTGATGTTCGGTTAGTTAGAACTTTCGCCTGGAATGTGTTTGTGTTGTTACATTCTTGTACTGTAGAGTTATTTGGCATGTTCTGTAAGGTCATGTTGAATTGCACCTTCCTGCACCTTAAACAGTGTCAGATTCTTGTGCCCATCACACCTGCACCTGTCAAAGGAATTTCATTCATGCCTGGACTCAACTGCTACAAAAGAAACACTGTTTCAGAAATTATAAACCTTATATGACTTCTTCCTGTTTAACTTGTACCCCGCGCAATTCATGTTTACATCCCTATGAACAGAAATGCTATTTCATCTAGCACATAATGTTCTGAATCTGTAGCTTGCTCATGATTTGCTTCTAGCTGAACAGGTATTGCACTCTTTCCGTTAATGAGAAGCAGCATTGATGTGGATACAGTCTCGTGTCATTCTTCCAACAGTGAAAACAACACATTCCACACTTTTCTGTGCTTTTCTCAGTGACATTTTCCACCCCTTTCTTTACAGTACCAATGATTCTGTTACCAAGAATAATTTGTTTTAAATATTCAAGGTCACTGTTGTTTTCTTCGCTGCTTTTTTTCCCAAAAGATCTGGCAAACCGGAAACAGATGTACTTCTATTTATTTTACCAATACAAAATATAGCAAAAGAAACTGTAACGAATTTCCCCAACATTTTTTTGCTCTGTTGTAATCTTACTGATATGTAGTTTTTCCAGTGAAATGGTGAGAGCTATTTTCCTCTGCTCTGTCATGCAGCAGCACAGAGTGTACATGGTCCAAAATTTACAAAACAATCACTAGTAATTATGTCATAAACAATATAACATCATAAGTAATGTATTATTATTATTATTAAATCCACATTTCATTTCAATAATATATTTCATTCACTGTTGTGAAAAAATAAGTTTTTCCACCCAAAGTTTCCTTCCAAAACTGTGGCAATGTGACACATTATGATGTATTAATGTTTATATAGTTAAATTTTACTATAATCAGCCAACATATTTTACAGTATGTCATACAAATATATTTGTAACATTTATTCTTCAAAGCACAAGTATTTGATTTAAGTAGACATTTGAAAAGCATTTGGGTTTTTTTTTTCAGAGAAGGCAGCACAAGTATTCTGAATAATTTGCTGTCCCGAATGGAACAATATGCCAATAACCTTGAGAAGCTGGTGGAGGAAAGAACACAAGCTTACTTGGAAGAAAAAAGAAAAGCAGAGAATCTACTCTATCAAATCTTGCCTCAGTAAGAAAGATTGATTTTTCTGTCCATGTAGTACTTGTAGTACAGTTATAGTACTTCCAAAGCATTACAGACTTTATGAGTGATCAATACTGTGTATTTGCTAGGGTTGTGTTTAGTTTTTCTTAATAGTCTCATTTTAACATGGCTGTGATGATTTAGCAAAATGAAAGTTGACAAGTTTTAGATTATTTTATTCTTCTGAAATTTTTGTTAAAAAAATTCTGGATCTATATATATATGAATTATTTTTCTAAAATTAAGTAAACAAAGCGTGTAAGGCTGGTGCAATCCACATCACAGTCATTACAAAAATCAATGCTTTACTTGAAGAATTGATTCTAATTTTCAAATCTGAGCATTTTCCATCCACACTTTGCTTGCACGTATTTTACAGCAGAAATACTGTCTTGCAGAAAGGCTAAATGGCATATGAAATCCACAAGTAGCAATGACAGCATAACTATTACTTACTGTACTAGGTGTCTGATGGATTGGTATTTTTTTAAAAGAAAATGATCATTTTAGTGCCTCTGCACCTACATGCATCTTGTGATACACTGAAACGTTGTATACAGTATCTTAAAGAGGATATTGAACAGCATCAACTCATATACCACTAACTACATTGATAATATCACCATTATGTAAACACTGGTAGTCATTAAACAGTTTCTCACATCTGTTTTAATTATTTCATATCTGAAATTCATGAAGGTATAGTTTCTAGTTTTTCAGAACGCACAAAGGAAGATTAGGAACAAAGGATCAACTAAGAATTGCATTAATGTGAGAAGCATTAGCTTCACAAAAAATGATTTATTAAGCCTACAGATAGCATATTGAGTCAGGATATGAATTATGATCATTTCATATTTAAGCTGTCTCTTCACCCATTGTTCTCTATTCTTTTTTTTCCATTTCCTCTTGACTGATTCTCATGCTAGTTGTTTCTAATTAGTAGGGTTAGGTTTTCCTTTAAAAAACCTACAAGCTCAACTCTGTTACTGTTCAAAGTGACATAAGGATCGATTAAAAAAACATCATATTTGAAATATAAACCATATTGCCATTGAAATATAACGTTTTGTACTGATTTGTTTAGGAATTTTGAAATTTAGTTTTACAATGCTTCTTGAAAGCTGTGCCAGCATGACAACAATCTAATATGTTGAAATTTGCTAGGGTGCAGCCTCGACCTATTAGCTTTTATCTTAATTGTTTTTCTCCATTGCAGTTCCGTGGCAGAACAGCTCAAGCGAGGTGAAACCGTCCAAGCAGAAGCTTTTGACAGTGTGACCATCTATTTCAGTGATATTGTTGGCTTCACCTCATTGTCAGCAGAAAGCACACCATTGCAGGTACAACTTTATTACATTTCTGAAAGCATGGACGTCTCCTTGTTTTATATGCGACAAAAATTAGAGTTTAAAAATACAGGGTAACTTATTTTATGTCACCTTGCTTAATTTCATACTCTATTTAATCTCCTAATTAGTTGTTTTATTATAATCTCACGAACGTGCTTATTGCCATGTTTTGTGCCAATGGCTATCCTGTAAATATGAAATTTACATGCAACAAAAACTACCATTTTAATTGGAATCGGTATGAAGTTTTGTAGTGTCACACCATAAGTTTCCAAATGCTTTCGATTCTCATCTGTGGTTATAGTGTAGATGTTATCCCATTTGTTTCCTTCCTGGCAGTGCCCAAATGCAAAATGTTCTATGGCCTTTTTGTAACCCCCCTTTGATGTGCCTCTCCTCCGGATGCAGATAATTGTTGTGTTTCAGCCAGTTGCCAGCTTACTGTGATGTGGAGATTTTCTTGTACTGTAAATCATAGTATATTGTAATTGTGTTTTATCTTGTGTATTCTTCTTATTTATTGTTGTTGTCATCCTGTAAAGCGCTTTGAGAAGCGCTATATAAAATAAAGTTTATTATTAATATTATATCCATGCATTTAAGATGATTATCTGTTTCTGAAATAATGTAGCAAAGTTACTTGCAATGGCATGAATTAACCAAAATCCAGAAAAAAACATGAAAACAAAGGCAGTTGTTTAGTTAAATTTATTTAAACAAACATATCTAACTTTTGTAAAACTGGAGGTCCCTTTATAATAACACTGCTTTAATTGATCATATTATGTGGTATTACTGTCCTTTTATATAAGCTTTTGTTTAAATATTAATTCCTTTTTCCCTTACTATAGGTTGTAACCCTGCTAAATGATCTGTACACCTGTTTTGATGCCATCATTGACAACTTTGACGTCTATAAGGTGGGTTTGGCAAAACTTTTTGTTTTTCGTGAAGAGTAAATATGTCCATCTTTTACCCATTATTGTTGTTTCCATTTTAATACATTCAGGTGGAAACCATTGGTGATGCATACATGGTGGTTTCTGGCCTTCCTGTACGGAATGGTAAACTTCATGCAAGGGAAATAGCTGGAATGGCATTAGCATTACTTGAACAGGTGAAAACATTCAAAATACGGCACCGACCTAATGACCAGCTGCGACTAAGGATAGGAATTCATACAGGTAACTTGCTCATTTTTTTTAACTTTTACCTCCTTGATTATTTTATCCCATGAATTTGTGAAATTTTGGATGTGCATTATGAAAGAGGCAGCTGGCAGAATATTTGCATATACAGTATTGATGTTAAACAAACATAATAATGATTACATATGGCTTTATTCTGGAGTCAGAGAATAACTCATGCTTTCAAGCTAAGCAGACCTCACATTGCATTGTTTCATGGAGTCTCTCCTGAGCAGCTGTCTGTAAAGGTCACAAAAATTAACACTAGTTCGTGGAATCCTACAATCTTGCTGTGTTCTGATTTTACAGTTCTTTAACCCATTATCATACACATCACTAATGAATCATTAAGGTCTGTAACTGTTCCCTCAGCCCTTAACTTGCAGCTATTGTTCCTGGAAAATTTGATTCCATCCTGCTCAGTAATGATAAATAAGTAGCTGACACTTTTTGGCAAAATTTATGGACTGGTTTGCGGTTGATCAGTTATAAACTCACTTAGCTGCAAATAAATTGTATGAGCCATTTCAGTCAGGGTTTCACATCAATTCATTGTATGGAAACAGTCCTTTTGAAGATTATTTGTTAGGGATCTGCTGATGACTGATGACTTTTGTATTTTTTTCTGCTGGATCTCAGTTCTGCCTTTCATACTGTTAATCATCCCATTTCATCTGGCATCCCACAAGAGTCTGTTCTTGTTTAATTTCTTTGAAATGTCTACAATTTACCATTGGACCATATTACTCACATGTATGGCTTTGGGTTTTCATTTTTTTTTTATTATAACACCCAAACCTGTGTTTGCATAGAATGTCATGTTAATCAAGCACTCACTTCTTGGTCATACTGCTTAGATGATATTAAGAAATGGATTGAACCTAACCTTTTACATCTGAATACAGATGTAAATTATGTTGGTTGAGTCTCCTTATTAGCTTTGCAAATGTGTGTGAAAAAACTTGAGTATTGATTGTTGATGGCCCTGACAATTTATTGGTGTATCCAAATATGTTCTTTGCAATTTGCAGTATTTGTAAGAGCTTAGCTGCACAGTCTTAACAAACATTAAGATGGATGAGCATATATCACCTGTTTTAGCTTCCTTGCACTGGGTCACAAGCTTACTTTTACGGCCCCTGACTATATTAGTCAACTGTTAACTTCCTACACACCTACCCATTTAATTGTTTGAACTTTGGCTTTCTCTCTGTATCCAATTCAAGTTCTCAAGACACTGCGATTTCTATTGTGTTTCTTGACGTACTTACAGGAACTGTAATGATCTACCAGGCAGCAGAACAACAGGCTGTAGTCAGCACTTTCAAATTCTGTTTTACAACTCTTTTATACTCTATACTTTAATTTTAATTTACTTTATTGCACTTGTGTATACCTGCTTCTATTGTTTTATCATTTTATAATAAAATACTGTGAAACAGCACATGAAAGTGCTGAATAACATGAAGGTTGCTGTTGTTATTATTGAATGACAGCCATACATCTAATCTTTGCTAGTTAGATTGATCCTAATACCCATAACAGTTTTTTTATTTAATGAAGTACAGATGCACTCCGGATTATACAGTACATTGCGCCACACACTCCACAAGGCACTGCACATTTGAAAAAATATTCAGTTGTCGGACTGCACTAGTTTGTAAAACCGCCAGGTGGAGCAGTGAATGCTTAATGTGTGGAAGCATTTGGGCTGTCGTCAGGAAACACCTGGTTTTGAATCCCGGTCAATGCTGAGGGACAGTCTACTGTCTACTATCAGTTGTATACTGATAAGGCTTTTATTAATTTTAAACTGTGTACTACAGTTTTTAAATATTAAATTAATTAAAAAAGGAAAGTAGGGGTATTGTACAAAAACAACATTATTCAGTTTGATATATGAAAAATAGTTTATTATTATACTTTGGCTTGTGCTTCTTTCAGGTTTACATTCGGATTGAAATCAAATATATTGTGCCTTATTGTAAATTTCAGCAATGAGTAATCAGGTTAATTTAAATTTAAATTCATCTACATACAGTAGATGGTAGTGGTAGCTAAATATAAAAAAAATCCAAAGTACTCCCCAAAGTATTAATAAATTCACCATCTTCATACATACTTTATGTATCAAAGTCTTTAACTCTTTAACTTGTGGTGGTTATTTTGGAAAAGTTTTGATGTGCTTGTTTTAACTATATAAAGTTTTTATACTTCATAAAAATCTATAATGTTTTATCCTTTTCTAAGAATACCTAATAAGAAATATGCTGTTATTGTTTTAAAAAAGGTTTAATTCAGATTTAATACCATGATAGAGAATATTATAGAGAATATTAATATGGAATCATGTAACTAAAGACATTTTGGCAGTTAAAAATATCACTTGTAGATATTATTGTTCTTATAGTGGTAATGAACAATGAAATGCTCATAAATTGTAAGGTAGGATGCTCTTAGGAACAGGGTTCATGTCCTGGTCAGAGCATTCCTTTTGTCTTTTACATAGCCAGATGTATAAAAATAGTTTATTATTATAGCTTGTTGTGAACATGATGTGCCTCTTTCAGGTTTACATCCACATTAAGAAAATCTATACTTTGTCTTAATGCAAATTTCAGCAACAAGTAATCAGCAAACAATTTGACCTTAAATTTTGGTTATAAAAAATATTTCACAAATACTGTACTATAGTGGCTTTAAAACCATACGGTATCGTACTTCTATGAGATAGTGAATGCAAAATGAATATTTAAGTACTGTGATATATAAAATTAATAAATATATATAGACATATTGACTTTTATGTCTTCATATTTAAAAGACCAGATTAAAACCAGGAATTACTTAGCTAAAGGTGCATCAGTGACTATTGGGAATGTGTATTGATGGAGGGTAAGATAAAAGCCCACACCCAGTTTTCCTTCCTCCTACTGCGAGGTGATAATGCAATAGCTGGCTGGCACGAAACAATCCCTCCCAAGCTCTTGCCGAGCATCCTGGAGAAGTTCATTCATGTTATTACTTTATTATTAATATTATTATTAATATTTGATATTCTGTAATATGTACAATTATCAGACATTGAATCTAGTTTGCATATAATTTTATTGTGAGAGAATTGCAATGGTAATCGGCATTGTATTAACAGTTACAACAGATATTTCACACCTGGAAACAGATTTTTTTCAATTATACTGGGAGTGTGAAGATTCAGTGAGCACCGGGGAGCTATTTAACACAGTGAGATTACTCAGACGGATAACTTTAGTAAATATATTGAGAAAACTCTGGATTTTCAGTTTCACGAGGCAAGATCAAATTGTATCCAGCTGTGAATTAGCTACATGACGTTGGCACTGTGAAACTTTTGGGAGAGGGAGTTACTGGGCAGCATCTCTCACAGTGTAGTGTTCATAGTGTTAATTTTAAAATAACAGTGTATTAATGTGATCTTGCAAGTATGTTTTTTCATGTATTTAGTCACTATTCTTGCAAATACATTTTGTATTGTTATTAAGTTTGTGTCTGTGTGTTTGATGGGGGGCATATGTTCATTGTAAAATTCGCAACTTGTAAAATTATATATTTATATTCCATACTAGGTGGATTTAAACATGCACAGTAAAGATACAGAATAAATGAAGCAATCATTTCACTAACATCTAATGCACCTTAAGTGCCACCTGTTGATGATCTCTGGAGAGTGAATTGCATACCACAGCGCACCACACGAATTTTACTGTATTAGAAAGAAACACAACGCGTTCTGCATTTTCTATCTGCTTCATCTAATTCAGGATAGCAGGGGAGACAAAGCCTAGTACTGGCTGTTTTCTTTTCTAACATTTTCTAACAAACAACTATGAAAAAGTTAAGAATAAAAAAAAACAACATGATATACCAAAAAACCATAAGCATCCATATAACTATCTCTGTGAATATGGAATACTCAAATAAATATTAATATAAATATTTGATATTTGTGGTTATTCTATATTCCATATATAGTTATATAGTTCATTTGGCTGCAAGCATTTAGAGTCCCATAAAAATTTAGCTGGTAGTTCCTTTTTAATGATGTTAACCTGATTCTATATTTCCTGATATACAGTATTGTTTGTGGGCTAGTGCAAATTCTTGAGGTTTAGCACATTTAATTCTAGTTATTAAATGAGTGAAATGAAGGTTGTCTAATTTGTTTTGATGTGCTACAAAGAACTGAATCGCACAACGTATTGCCCTTTATATTGCTAGTTAAACAGCAGAACATTGCCAAACAAATACATCCATTGTTATGTGTGAACGCCTTTGAGCATATGTTTTTTATTTCTTGTAAATACATACCAACCCCTTCAATACATGACTGTGCCGACCCCCCAAAAACAAAGAGCAACCACTTCCAGGAGATTCACAAGTGGCCTGTTCTCAATCAAAACAACTTACTCAGCCTTTAATTGTAAAACAAAAGTTTGTTTCTTAAAATTTATGTTTTATATTCTTTTTAGGTTTTTAAGGGATTGTTTACTTATGTTTTGACCTTTTTTAAAAAATAAAGGACATGCCCTGTTTAATAACTTTCAGGTGATCTTAGTTACTTAATTTGCATCCATATTATATCTCTTCCTCTATAAAAAATGCAGTCTTATTTTAATTTAATTTGTTTGAGGTTACAGTCTACATTTAGAAAATCAAGATGTTTTTTTTTTTTTAATCTGAGTTGTTCTCAGAGTCATAACATGAAAATCTTGGAACTGGATGCTAAAATGTATATACACTTAACAATCAGATAAACATTTATTTATTCCTTGATACTAAAGCTCTATCTTAAGATCACTAAAAGAAAAACAGGAATTTAGGAACTTGAGAACTTGGCACGATGTATACTATTCTGCATTTGTCCAAATATTGCACAATCAGCTAGCTTATTGTAAAGACCACCACTTTTAATACTCTGTATTGGTTAGTATCTCCAGTCTGGTAATATGCTTTAGGAACATTGCCAGATATAACATTATTTGGATGTGAATTACAAAAATATTTATTTTTTTATTAATGCAATTGTCTGTTAACAAAAACAGTTAGATTTTTAAATATATAATAAGAATATGCTGTGTTTGTATCTGAGAAAGCAGAAATTACTTATGACTAGAAATCATTGTTTAAGTCCCTTTATAAACTCCTACAAAGGCCAGAATGGAATTCTACTAGAATGTAAACTCTTCATGTCTTAAATACTTTTAAAACACCTGTACTTTCCTTGATATCACATCATGAATCTTTTTTTTCTAATAGTTTATTTATTCAGTTACAGTTTGAAGCCCTTAAGTTCTGAATACAGTATATTAACTCACTGATTTTAAAAACAGAAAGTGAGAAAAATGAGTGCAACATCCATGAGTTCCAAGTAACACTCATAAATGTTACAGATTACAAAATGTTACCAATATGTCTATTGTGAGCTGTAGGCGTAATATTTTACTGTTATGTCCTAGTTATTACATAAACAAAGTGTTTTCCTGGTTTGGATTAAGCTGACAAAGTTCAGTTCAGCCTTAATTTTGTTCCTGTAATACGTTGTGTATTGCAATATTACAATAATAACAAATGGATTGAGAAAAACTTGTATTCTTTTTTTTAGGGGTGATGTGATGTTTTTTTAGAAAAGTGCTTTATAAACAGATTAATATTGTAAATATACTGAATAGTTATTCTTATCCATGCTATCTGTTTAGGTCCTGTCTGTGCAGGGGTTGTTGGTTTAAAAATGCCAAGATACTGCTTATTTGGAGATACTGTTAACACAGCATCACGGATGGAATCAACCGGAGAAGGTGAGACTAATTTTATTTCTACAAAATTATACAGTATATCACTACATAATACTTTAAAAATTGATTACACTCTGTAAGTGATCTGTGCCACCAATTGTAAGATTTTAGATGTAGTCAATATGATCCATTAAACAATGTAAACAATGTACAATGTAAAGCACATGTAAACAATAGATACAGCTTCTTAGCTTACATAACATACATTAACCTTTCATCAAATAGAATTTCTTAGAGCATGTTTAGTATACTAAGCACTGTATACTCAACATTTTAACTTGTATAAATTTGTTGAAAAAAAAGTCCTATGAAAGTCATGTTCACTTTTGTGTAGAGGGAGACCAGAAACTCACATGACCAAATGTAAGGCAACAGAAGCTCATTTTCTACTGTCCTTTCCGTCTTTTCCACTTAACTCTTTCTATGCAAATTGTCTATTCCTGAGGGGCAGTCAAGCAGTGGAAGAACTGCAGAAAAAGGTGAAAAAAAAACCTGAGAGTTTTCAGGAGGATTTACATTGATCATTGAGACTAACAAAACACATTTAAAGAACACAGCCAAAGATCTCAAAGCACAGCACCATAGAGACTTAGGCTGTGTTCCATTTGTGTTTCATAACTGCATACTGAACAGTATTAGGTTAGAGTACACTGAAGATGGTGTTTTATAAAATTATGGTGAGATCTGATGACATTAGATGAATTATAGATTTTAAAATGCTCATATAGATCATCTTACATCCAATAGTGATTAGAACATACAAGCCATTAGAGTCATATTGTTTTGATTTTTTGTGCAAACCGAGAATCCTGTCACGATTGTAGTCTCTCCTCCTTAAGGGCGCTCCGGCTCTTTCACTTTGGATTTAATTCTGTGCACCTGACCCCTGTTCCCAGTCCACCTTAAAAGCCAGGCGCTGATGTTCATCCGGGCTCTGCATCTGGTTTCTGCACCGTGCGAGTCCGGGACCTGGAAGCGCCTGGTCCCGTTAAGGTTTTAATCTCTGTTCCCGTTCCCTGTCCGCCGGTTCCGACCCAGTTCATGGTTTTAATTCCTTGTTTGGATGGATCACCTGGCTTTGGACTTATTCTTGCGTTTTTGGATTCCCACTATGGATAACTTTTGGATTGTTTGCCTCGGCCACACCTCCCCCGTGCACCAGCGCACTTTGGACACGCCCCCCTGTTGTCATCCCCGTATTCCTGCATGACTTTTTCCTAGTGTTTCCCCACTTCTTCGGATTGTGTCATCCGCATAGGGTCCGGAAAGAACTGTTCGTTACAAAACCAGATTAGCAGATCTACTGTATCTCCTCTCAAAGACACACCCTGTGAATCATTTATTATAAAGTTCTTACAACTAAGAGGTTGTTTAATAGCAAATGTTCCATAGTGTTTTTTGGTCACATACCTGGCTAAAGATATAACCATATGAAGTGAAGTACAACAGTTTCTGGGAATAACACATCAGCAACTTCTCTAATCAACCACAACTGTGTATAGTCACCAGCAGAATTTACCACAATCCAAAGTCCTTCTGAAATAATTCTCTGACTTGAAGTTACGTTGCCCCATTGGTTCACTGAAGTATTTTTTGCATGTTATAATTTTCTGTCTTTGGTTTGTTATGGTTGTTTTCATAAGAAAGACAGGCATTTTCATTTGACACTTTTATACATTTTTAAATTTAAACAATAAGCATGAGAATGTTAAATTGACTGTCAAGCAAAGGTTGTACAGAATGTAATCAAGATAGTGCACTGTTTCCTCTGTAAACATGTTATATTTTTCTCATATGAAAATTAACCAATGTTTTATTCATGTTGCCTTCAGCCTGAGATTACATGGTGTGGCACTTAAATTGATTGTTTTTTCTTATTAATTGTTTCTGCAGCCTTGAAGATACATGTTTCCTCAGCAACTAAAGAGGTGCTGGATGAATTTGGTTATTTTGACCTACAACTACGAGGAGATGTAGAAATGAAGGTAAGTTACACTAGAACTGGAAGGAGTTTAGTTAAAACCACTGTGTTTTTTAACCTTCAGCTACAATTTCTTCCATTTCAGCTACCATTTTGTACTCTTTGCACCTGTGAAGAAAAAAAAATCAATAAAGATCAAAAAAACATTCTGTTAATGAGGATCCCTAAATCATTGTGGTAATGAGGATTCCAAATATCTTAAGCTTTAAAGGGGTTTGTTCAGAGCAGAGGCTAAACTCTATGGCCTGGACATCACAGACTCAAGCCAGGGTTCTCTAGGTACAGTTGAGAATCCACTGATTAGCCAAGTACTGTGGAGCATGCAGTGTGTTAAATAGCAATTGCCTCTCCAGGAGTCCACACGCACCTCTCTTTCCGGAATGGTATGGGAGTTGTTTCCAGAGAGATGGGCTTTAAATGAAAAGGCAGGAGATTCCAAACTGAATGAGTGTATAATAAATCATAGGCAATTTCAAATGATAAAAAAACAAAACATTTGATTGAAGATAGGATTATAGATAAATGGCACATTTAAATTTTATTGTCTTTATTGTCACAGAAGCCGGGTTGGTCTATCATGGAGGGTGGTGTTTAGATCCTATGCGAGGCGGCTATTCCAGAGAAAGGACCATAAACAGGGTTCAGGGAAGACACACAGGGTTTGTTGGTGCTCACAGTGAAGTAGGGAAGTTCATTCAGGAGTGTGGGGAAAATCCAAAGGCAAACATATCCAGGGACATTCAAGGGAAAGTCAGGAAGCAGACCATAAGTCCATAGCTGAGAGATCCATCAGGAGATGCAGACAAACGGGAACACTGACGAGACGAGAATCCAGGAAATACGAGGCTCTCTTCCAAGCCCCAGGCTCAGTGGGTCGGGGAGCGTAAACAGGCCTATATCCCCAGGCTTCCTCCCGAAGCCTGGTGGTAGGCGGGCCACCGGGCTACTGAGTACCAAAGCTGAGCACCAAAGGCAGGAAGGAGTAAACTTAAATAGGGAAACTAAAACAAGGCACGCCAGGAAATAATGCAAGTAATTTTCACCTCAGAAATATCGCCAAATATGTCCAAATTTCGGCAGCCAGAATCCTGACCAGGTCTAGTGCAAGTGATCACATTACTCCTATCCTGGATTCCTTGCACTGGCTTCCTGTCAAATTCTGTGTGGACTTTAAAATCCTCATGCTCACCTATAAGGCTCTGCATGGCTTGACACCTCAGTACTTATCTGAACTATTATTGTCCTACTCCCCACCTCGCAACCTTTGCTCTTCTAATTCTGGTGTCCTAACTGTCCCCCAAGGCTGTCTACATTGTATGGGTGACAGGGCCTTCTCCAGTTATGCCCCCAAGCTCTGGAACTCTCTGTCTAAGGATATCAGAGAGTCACCTTCTCTAGACTCAAAACCTTCTTCTTTAGAAGTCCCTTTACTTAACTGGTTCCATTCTTTACCCCTCTGCTTCTGCTTTTCTTAGTACCACCATCCACTGTCTCCTCTGTATATTGGAATTGTTTATCTTGTGTATTCTTCTTATTTATTGTTGTTGACATTCTGTCTAGCACTTTGAGAAGCCACCTTTAAAGGCGCTATATAAAATAATGTTTATTATTAGTTTATTATAATAATTAAAAGAACTAACATGAGGAGGTTGGAACGCCCTCTGGAGGAGAGGATGGTGACTGTGACATTTATAAACCGAAGAAAGACGAAAGATTAGCTACACTAATTGCCATAAACGTATGCCTTTTTCTGTAGTTTATTTTTTACTTTTAATTAGAACTGTTGTGCCTGGGAAATATAAATACAATACACATGCATAGATTTGTTTTGTCATTTTAAAAAAAAATAAACCATCACCTTTTACAAGGATCTACTGACAGAGTAATTCAGAAATTCTGATGGGCTTTGTGAAAAGCAGATAAACTTGTTTTTTTTAATCTGGGTACCAACAGCCCAATAGTTTTTGCACAGTGAGAAATACTCTCCTGTGCTCAGTCAACCATATGTTTTGTTTCATCCTTCATATTGGACTATAGATCAGGTGACTCTTTTTCTATTAAGCGCGTGTTCCCATTAGGGCTTTTTTCCAAACTCAGTACTGTGATGTCAAATCTGCATGTTCCACAGACAATGTAGCAATACAATAATATTGCTCCTTTATTTATGAGCAATACAGTTAATACGTTATGAGCTCAGTGTGAATGGTTAAATGGCACATAAGCTATACAGAGTCCACTGGAGGTACAGTGTGCTTTAACAACTTTAATGTGAACAAAAAATGGTGTCTGTTCTTTTTAAACAGGAAGTCAACTATATAATAACTAGGCTTGGTACGTTTATATTCTTGCAATGTGAAAAATGCTCTTACAGAATACCCACCTTTTTAAGTAGATTGTTTTAACTCACATTTGACACTGATTTTGTCTGAATTTATGTTGGATAACTTATTTAAATAAATTGTAAAATTAAAGATTTAATTGCTGAAAATCACTTAGTTTAGTCAGAGTGAAACTGCTGTGTTTTAGCCTTTGCAAAGGTTTTTCTGAAAAACTTAATTAGCAGGTCTTAATGCATTATGAGTGTGTTAATGGCTCAAATAGACAGCATATTTTAAATTGCTTTTAAAATGCTTTGTATGATTAAAAAGGTTAAAATAGGCAGATTAGCGCTATCCCTTTAGATTAAAAGACTGGTATAATATTTTGAGAGGTGGAAAAATAAGAACTAAAATAAAAATTGCAAAGTTCATTTCTAAAAGCTCTGAATTTTTTTTTCCACAATAAAACAAAAAATATAGGCTTTTAGGCAACAACACATAAGTAATAGGTTTATTCCATGCTGAAAAGAGAGGAAAGAAAACACAACGTTTCGGCTGTGGAGCCTTCTACAGGTTTGAGAAAGACAGCGCAGTAAGCAAAGGTAATGTAGCGGGAGAACAAAAGCTGGGAGAGGGGAAGAGCAGGAGGCGGGAACAGGGGACAGAGTGGCCAATCACCTGAAGTAGACTCCAGGGCTGAAACATGTTTTCTTTCTTCTCTTTTCAGAATGAAATAAACCTACAGTATTTCTTGTTCCTTTGCGTATCTTCTTTAGATAGAGTATGTTAAAATACCTACAAAACACCTACATTATGCATACAGAAGTTTTCGTTGTCATCAAATAAACAGACATATAAAACTGGATATATGCTTAAAAACATACTGTTCGAAAACACTTCTCCCATTTCCATGCAGCTTTTACCTGCTAATCTGGATAAAACATAGTTCAGTCTATTGATGAATGCCAATTTAATCCTTGTTTCTCTGAAAAAGATTCCATTGATTTGCAAAAATTAATATTGGACTTTTAAGGATGAATTTTTGATTGAAAAATTATTTTTACAAAATCATATTTTTTCCTTTAGTAAAAAAAATACTGACACCCTAAATCAAGTACTTGGTGGGTAATTTTCAATTGGCACCAAGTTGGGTGTCACTGGGGTCAAAGCTTTCATTTCTGAGAGACTATTGTTATTGTTATTTTTTATTTATATTAGATTGTAAACTGCTACTGGAATTTCATGTTTCACACCATATTTTCTTAATTACATTTCATTTAGAATTCATGTAACACAAAAAAATAAATGATGAGCTCTCTTCATAAATATTTAATGTGATGTGACACAAGTCCCTTGAACATGCCCTTTTTGAAATGTGTTTTTATTCTCTCTGGGTCTAAGATAAGTGTCCACACATAAGAATATATCATTTATAATCAATGTGCTCAGTTCATCCTGGTTTTTGTTTTTCAGGGCAAAGGCAAAATGAGAACATACTGGCTTCTGGGAGAAAAAACAGATGTTTATGTCATCTGAGAACTTTGCTTAACCATGTGCTGACAATTTGTACAGAAAACCACAGAACAGCATAGGTGCAGGCTATTATTTTATTTGTTCTAAAATAAATCTTGATGGTTTTCCTTCCAGATTGTGTAACAGGACATTAAAAAATAAATGCCTTTAACTAAAAGGTTATTTCAGGTATATTTTATACCTGCTGAAAACTGCAAAAATGTAAAGAAATAGTTTTTATGAAAATCTTTTTTGTCATGAAAGTGAGTACTTTTCAATGATAAACCCTTATTTTTTGTGCTTTCTATATCAGGATTTATATAATGTGTCTGAAAATTAATTACATATCTAATATTTTCTCCTTCTACAAGCTATATATACATACACATTACATGTGTATATATATTTGTTGTATATATACATATCCAAGATATTGCTAAATATTTTGTTCAAATAAACTGAATAAAATGCAGACTCATGTGTTGTTTTCTTTTTCATGCACTGGTGAAACAGTGCATATGGGGCTCATTTGTACCACTGCAGTAAAAACAAATCATAAGAAATGCATAATTAAAGTTTGGTAAGGTTAATATTGATGGGCATAGGGCTATTTATTGACTGGGTGCTGTTCAACATGAGGTTTCAAACTTACAGTAAAGGGAACAGGTCTCGCAGTCATGCTCTGTGGCTAAGGATCTGTGGCTGGAAGGTTTCTGGTTTGTATCCTCTGTTGGGCCCCTGAGCAATGCCTTTAACCCCAAGTGCTCCAGGTGCACCGTATAAATGGCTGACCCTGCGCTCTGACCCCAAGCTTCTCTCCCTGTCTGTGTCTCATGGAGAGCAGGTTGTGGTATGGGAAAAAAACAAATTAATAATACAAGAAATTGTATATGGCCAATAAAGTGATCTTATCTTATCTTAACCTGAGAAAAGAACATATCAAACGGATGAGTGATAGGGGACCTTGTATCTGTCATAATTTCAACACAAAACAGTAAAAAAAGGACTGGCATTATGAGGTGCCAATTATGAGGTGCACAGGGGTAGAGAGCAATATGATAGAGTGAGAAATTAATTTAGGTTGGCGTAACCTATTGATCGAATAGCATCCAGTATATTGATATTGTGGACATGTGCTGAGTAGTGGCCAACCAAGAGTAAAACAGCCTTTTTGTTTAATTAGATTCTTGGCAAACAACCATGTATATGGGCAATGTTTCATATTTTCAGAGGAGAGAACAAAATTTTAAGAAAGGAATAAATTCTACTCTGAATCAAATTAATAAATACTAGAATGCAGTGGAAGAGGTGGGTTTAAGGTGGTTGTGGCAGGCCAATGGTAAATTAGTCAAGTGGATTCAGCTTCAGGTCACTATGGTGTAAATAGATTCACATGTGGTGAATTAGTACATTAATTGGATAATTGGTGAAGGGCTCATTCTCACATGGGTTCAATTTACACTGGTTTGGTATAAAGGGGAGGCATGGGGACTGCATAGAAGTGGAAAGGGTTCTTGGGTTCTTGGGTTCTTGGGTTCTTGGGTTCTTGGGTTCTTGGGTTCTTGGGTTCTTGGGTTCTTGGGTTCTTGGGTTCTTGGGTTCTTGGGTTCTTGGGTTCTTGGGTTCTTGGGTTCTTGGGTTCTTGGGTTCTTGGGTTCTTGGGTTCTTGGGTTCTTGGGTTCTTGGGTTCAATTTTATTATTCATACATGTTGGTGCAGTGGATAATGTTGCTGCCTTGTAGTGCTAGGTTCAATTCCAGAATTGGGAATACTATCTGCATGGTGTTTGTTTTCCCTTTGTTTGCATATGTTTCCTTTGAGTGCTCCTGTTTTCTTCACCAGTCCAAAAAGGAAGACTGGCCCTAGGTATGATCTGTGCATGTGTTTGTGCCTGCCCTGTGAGGGACTGGTGTCCCTTCCAAAGTGTACCCTGCCTTGTGCCCATTACTTATTGGGATGGATTCCCCCTGTAACCCTCAATTGGATAAAGCAGTCTGTTATGAAATGGATGGATGGTTACCTCCATGATTATGCCATTATTTTTTTTTTATTTGATTACAATTTGAAATCAGATTTTACCAATCTAACAGGGATGAGTGTATGCTATGAAACTTTCAATAAATAATTTATAGTGTTAAAATGTTACCTTAAAGAAGATTAGCTCTCTCAAAAAAAAACATCTCCCAGATCCTTTTTTTCTAGTGTCTCATACCATTTATATTGCCTTAAATCATCAAGTCCAATTGCAAATACTTGTAATCATTGACAGCCTCTACAGTAAATGGGAGGGGGGCTGAATTTCAATTAAAATCAGTGATGAGTTCTTTTGCTTTCAGTACATTTAACATCAATTGGTATTAATCACACCATTTAGTAAAATCATTTTGAATTGCCCGATGATTTTGCCCGATGAGTCCTTTCATGAGTTGAACAGGACTGTTATCAACAAACATGAGATGTCTGTGTGTTTGCTCTTGCTATCATTGGTGTACAGTTAGGCAGATATGGCAGCTCTGTGGTGATCTAACAGAAGTGTAAAGTACATTGGTTAACTATTTCCTGACTTAGACCTGATGAGACTCGTTCATTAAGGAAGTTACAATTTAGCTTGTAAGGTTTTGAGAGTATGTGTGGTAGGAAGTGTGGTTGGATTGTATTAAAAGGAGAGGAAAAATCAACTAATACACTTTTGACCATTGATTTTGGTCAAGATACTGCTAAACCATAATTAACAATGTGAGTACTGTGTCATCTACTCTGCTCCTGTCTCTGGATGCTGGATGCACAATAAGATTGTGGTCATGGATGTGGAATCCCTAAATGAAGATGGGAAGTAGATGACAATTATCTCTCTCCTATTTTGTCATTTTCTGGAAATTCCAGTCTGATAACTTGCACAGTGATCTCGTTTCCTCTCACATTGGAATGTTATTCTTACTAGATATGGTATCTCTTGAGTTTGTAAGATGGGGAGGTGAGGTGGCTCTGTGGCTACGAATCTGTGCCTGTGGCTGGAAGGTTGCCGATTCGTATCCCACAGTTGGCAGAGGAATCCTACTCCCTTGGGCCCCTGAGCAAGGCCCAACCCCAACTGCTCCAGGGGTGCCGTATAAATAGCCAACCCTGCGCTCTGACCCCAAGCTTCTCTCCCTGTCTGTGTGTCTCATGGAGAGCAAGTTGGGGTATGTAAAAAAAGACAAATTCCTAATACAAGACATTTTAGATGGCCAATAAAGTGATCGTGTCTTATCTTAACCTGAGAAAAGAACTCTTATAAATCTTATAAATACCTGTCAAACATCTCCACAAATACACTATACCTAACATTGTCATTTGTACTGGTAACTATGGTGAGTGAAGTTCCTTTAAGATGGAAGGAAAACTAATTAATCTAAGAATTTTAAACATACAGTATAATGGTATTATTGTACATTAAGTAAAGAAAAGTTATTTTTTGATAAGACGTTTCAAAATATGTGATCCTAGAACATGTGAGATAGACTGTGCACTACCTTACAGAACATGAAGTAGAAAGTATTTTATCAGGCACCTTAAGTTAAAGAACGAACGTCAGCCCTGGGCGAGGCTAGTCTTATAGCTGTTGGCTGGTCAAAGACATTTAACAGGTTAGTCAGGTAAGAACGATGTGATCGATGAAGATTGAGTGCTTCAGCGACAATTTCCTAAGATGTGACACCTGTATAGTTGATCCTCTAGTTATAATTATTTTCATAATCTTACGTGTAATAGAAGTTTTAAACAACTGGTCTATAATAACCTAGTCAGTTTTGTCACTGTTCTTGTGGATGGCCACTACATTAGCAATTTTCTAGTCTTAATCAGCAACTGTTGGATGAGCTGTCAATGGCATGACACCTCATTGGGTGTGTCGTAATGAGATCTTCAAAATAGGCAGGCCCAGGAAAATAGACACACAAACACAGCTGTAAGTTGTAATAGTGCAATTTACTGTATTTGTGGTGTAAGGGAACAAAAACCAGATCTCTTCTTTGAGCTGTTAACTGACTTATTGAAAATGTCCTCTATCATGCTGGGCAGTTAAGGTACCTTATCAAAAATTCAAAACGAACTCTTAAACCTCTGCTTCTCTCTGAATTCTTCCAAAAAAATTGAAAACCAATTATCTTCCAGCAACTGGTAAAGTGACGGAGGGCAGCAGCTCATTCTGCACAGAATGGGAATGTGGTCCAGACAATTTTTTTTGGTCTCACTACCCCCTCTCAATGGATTGTGAACAATATTTCTAGTTTCCTTGAGTATAATTATTAAGATAGTGTCAGTATCTGGGGATTTATTAACTTTGAGTGCTTCAAGATTAATAAACTACCTCTGGCTTAAGCATCTGTTGGGAAGAGTTTTGTCAATGGCTTCTGAATAATATTTGTTTTTCCCTTGAGTACAATTGGTAGACGAACTATTAATCTTGAGTGTTTCTAGTACTGGAAACACTTCTGCCTCTTCAATGCTTATGCTATTTAATAAAGAAATTTGTCCTTTGGTTGCCTCAGGCTGTTTAAATTCCCCCAATTCCCGATATAAATAAAGCTTAAAGGATAAAAGTGAAAAGGCTGTTTTGGTATTCTCAATTACTTGACTTCCTTAACTAAAATCCAAACAGGATTCTTGATGGCGATCATTAATGCCAAATACATTTCAAATGTAAATTTAATGTAATTCACTAAAAGACTAGAACATTAAAAGTACTTCTAATTAAACTAAACAGGTACAGTATGTAAATTTATAAATAATTTTAATTTATAAATAAGTTTGTTATTAGTGACAATAAAATTATACAATAAAGGGATAGCTATATTTTCTAAAAACTACTGAATAAAACAATGAAACTTGTCACACAGCATAGGACTGAAAGGACTCCATAGCAAATCATAGCCATGTACACATGTACAGTAAAGATGTTACTTGTGTTCAAATACAATAATGTTCTGTTTACCTGAAAGGTGGACTTGGAGGTTATCTGATATTAAAGAAGAAATGTTTACTGCTGGATTCTTGGGTACTTAGAAAAATCTTGATTTTACAATTATTGTAAAATTGTTAAATAAACACTAACAAAGCACAACAGATAACAAATGCAAAATCTATATAAAATGGGAAGTTCACATAGAAAATGGGGTAAAGAGGGACAATTACAAGAATAGAAACTAAAGCCTAGAAGAACTGAAGAAATGTGAAAACTCCTCAAAATTCTTCCTGGAAACGCATGTCTCCCTTCTGCAATTAAACGAATTTGGATTTAATATAATTTAGGATGAATTCAGATGCATACACTACTTCAATGTATTTGATATTCCATGATTCTATGCAAATATCATACACATTAACTCTGATGAGGTTAATATACAAGTACTGATGTCTGTTGTGGAACATTGAAAGTCTAACTAGCCTGGCAGATAAGAATCACCTAAATTTAATATGTTGTAGTTCAGGTGGGTAGCTGCATTAGCATGCATAGGCTGCAAAGGAACAAGTAATTGGTTTATTCCATGGTGAAAAAAAGAAGAAAGAAAACGTTTCGGCTGTGGAGCCTTCTTCAGGTGTGAGGGATTATCAGGCTCACACCTAAAGAAGGCTCCACGGCACGAATATTGTTTTTTTTTTTCTTCTTTTTTCAGCATGGAATAGACCTATTACTTGTTACATTTAATAAGGTTCTGTTTCATACAAAGACCAAATGTAACTTTCAAGTTTAACTCTTACATACAGTAGCTATGAATCCTAAAAGTCTGTCCTTGTATGGTTTTGAGTTACCTACACTATGAGGATTATGCAAAACAGAATCTTGATAGCCTACTTCTGTTACAACACCAATACAGTTCCCCCCCCAAATCATACAATAACAATTCCAAACCTGTTTTTCCTTGCAATTTGTATTACGAGTAACTTTTTAGGCACAGGATAGTTTGCAGTCAGAATGCTATATCTTGGATGTGAGGAAACCAATTGGTAGAATAGGAGGATCCTTATACAGAACAGTGAATCCCACAGAACAGGCACAATCCAAAAGACATAATCCAGGGGCTTGGTCAATTAGGGAGGCAACGAGTCCAGTAACCAGGGAAATCCAAAAGACAATAACCAAAAGGCATGGTCAAAAGGCAGGAGCAAAGATTTGATACCAGGAGATCAATCAAAAGGCTTAAAAACAAATACAAGAGAATTCTACAGGAGGCTTCTCAATAGTGAGCATGGGTTGGTGTGTGAGGGAACTTTAAATACTGAAAGAAAAGGGATGTGGTTGGATAATTGGTCTGGGAGTGAGAATTTGAAGAATCTGGTGCATGTGGGAATGTGATGGGTTCAATTAGGAATGAGATTGTGAAACAGTGAGAATGCAAGGGCGTTTGTGAGGGAGAGTGTGGGGTGTGACATTGGTCTTCAATATCAATACCCCTTTGGTGATTTATTATCAGAATCTATAAACTTCTTTAATGTGTACTGAAATTAAGTGGGAATAAATGTTACTGAATAAAGACTTCAAAGGCATCTATTCATTTTAGATTTTCTCATTTTGATTTTTGATATTGCATTTTTATCCTTTTCTGTTATTGTCCTGATGCCCCAAGGTTACATATTCTCAGTAATATATTTTTATTAAGTAAAGTATGCAGTGTAGTAATAAGTGTATTAGCTATTGGTTTTATGTTTTTTTCTGAGTATGCTTTAAAAGACATTTTTTCCTCAATAAATACTATTACATATTCTCTTATTTCTTTACATCAAATTGAATGTAAATTAATATTTCTACAGATTAACATGTAAACATCGTAAAATGGGAAAAAGTTCCATGTTAAGTAGGTTGATGTTATTACTTTTTAATTATGGGCATCATAAATCTAGGGCACGTTCCCTTGACATGTCTTCCATAAATATAAGTGAGCTTATATACAAAATTCCTACATGGTGAGTAAGTTGTATTTTATTCTATACATTTTTATAAAAAGATTATAGCAGTATTGTTCTTTGGAATTTAGACTGTAGTGTCGAAACACAAGAAATTTCAGGAAGAAATAACCCAGCATTAGCAGAATGACTTTAACATGAAAATAATGCCATATTCTTTCTGTGCAAGGGTAACATACTGACAACAGAATTCCTACATTGGGAAATTAGTTTGTATTTTGCTCTATACAGTTTTATCACAAATAATTTGTGAATATACTGATGCACAATGAAAATGCACTAGCTTTAAGTTTTACATCAGTAGTATGACATCTGAAATCAACAACACCTACAGTATGGGCCAGAGAGATTATCACAGATAAACACCGTTTAGATGTTTGCCGAACACAACATGTGAAAAGATTATTGCTGCTTTGTTTTGTGAGCCTATGGGGGCAGTGGGTGTGTGTGATGATGTGAAGGGGAATCTCCTTTAACTCTGAACACCTTTGGTGCAGATTGAGGACAACCTTCCTGTTTAGTAAGCCCTTCAGTAACTGATGATGCCCTTGACCTAACAGTACATTATTCCCTTCCTGGAAGGCAATCTGTGTGGAAATCACACAGAGTGAGGATTATAATGGTGTAAATTCAAGAAAACAGTGCTGTTGTCTTGTTATGGATGGACTTTTCTTCTATCATTACCTACCTTTTCTTGCAAAAATGTGAGAAAATGCTGTTACAATTCAGTAAAATAATGATGTCATTGCAAATAATTCCAAACTTCCTTTCTACAGTAGCTTCAGACAACTATACACAACACAGACAATGCCCTTTCCACCAAAATAAAATAACAGTTGTAAATATCCTTTAAGATATTCATCAGTAAACACTTTTGAACACAAAGCATGTTTCACATCAGAAATTTTAATTATAGTAATTCATCACACTCCACACGGTTTTCAAAAGGACTAATTCGAGCTCTGAAAACATGGCTACAAGGATGATGTCCACCAAAGTGGAATGAGCCAAGGCTGTCCCAGGGGAGATGATGGGGAGGAGGGATAAAAAGAGATGTTAGCAGAGGAGGACAAGCACATTTAAATGTAAAAATGTAAAGTATGGTTAAGGTTACCTTCTCTCTTGGACCTATGTTGAGAGCTCCAATTAACTGTTCTTCAACCATAATAATTTACTTCTTAAGGTAGATGCAGTAGGATCCAACACTTTTAGACTTCAAATTTAAGACAATAACATTCTCATTGAAAATAAAATAAAAAGTTACATACTTATATTTAAGATTCTAGTTTAAAATCCTGTAATGTAAGAAATTCAATTATCAATTTAAAAATCATGGTTCAATTGTTTCTAGTGCTAGAAATGATGCTAAACTAATATCATGACCTTTCATGCACACATTTCGCCATTTGCAAGTCACTGTAAACGATTATGCGTGTGATTATAATGTCTTGTATTGCACTTATGAACGGATTATTAAGACATTATGCAGCAACATTCAAATAATGCAGTACTGTTTATTTTATGTATAATGAAGAACTTGTAATAGTCTTTCTGGTCTATCAGGTTATAAACCACATCTGCATTTTATTTCTAGTGCCAACATATTACTAACTAGGAACAAGTAATAGGTTTATTCCATGCTGAAAAAAAAGGAAGGCTCACCTGAAGAAGGCTCCATGGTCGAAATATTGTGTTTCCTTTCTTCTTTTTTTTCAGCATGGAATAAACCTATTGTTCCTTTGCAGTCTACGCATGCTGACGCAGCTACCCACCTGAACTACATATTATTAACTAACTCGGGTACTGATCACATTATGTTAATTCTACTTATAAATTACTCCTGTATTGTCTACTAGTGAGTACCTTTGACTACTAGAGCTGAGAAGCACTATGAGATCTGCTCTACAATGAGCAGTATACTGTAACAACAGAGATATTTGTTAATTGTTAATTAATTAGTAAGTTATTTCTATGGTAGCCTATAAGCCCTGCAAGTAACTGATACTGTAGGTGTTGTTCTCTTCATGAAAAGCAATTGCCCTTGTCTATTACATTTTAATTAAGGTTTTTTCACCTCATTGAGTGAATACAGATACAGTAATTCTCTGTGAAAACCATTGTTGAAAAGCTAGCATATTTCATCTAGTTTTTAGTATAATGAATTAGAAACTAAAGCTCAGTTTGACAGTGCAGAGTGAAAGCTGCACTAACAAAAGCAATATGCCCAATATCCCAAACCCCAGTGAATGTGGTAAAATATTTATGCAAAGTGCTTATCACTGTCTATTCCTTATATAATGATATTGAAAATACATTTTGTATTGATTACAAAATGTAAAAAGAGTGTAAAAAGAGTGTTTAAAAAATATGTAAATTGTCTTTCAGATGTGAGAGGTGATGGGGAAAATTGAGTTGAATAAAATGGATGATTCAGAATTTACTGTGTATATTCTGTAAATCTGTTTTTTTAGATTATTTTCTTTACAAAATAATGTCTCTTTAAAAAATGTAATGAAGAGCAAGAAAATAATTCTAAACTTTGTTGCTTACATGTTGTCCAATTTAAGCAGGTCTAAGTCAAATGCAAGATGTAGTCATTTTTCTTCCAGATTTAAGGGAAACTGAGGAAAGGAAAATAATGAAAAAATCTTGCTGAATTAATGTAGTCTAAAATAACATGTTGCCATAGCTACCCTACAGTAATCCTCATTGGAAGTGACAAAGGGAATAAGTTCTTAAATTGTTCCATGATTGACAGAATAGGCATCTGAATTTGAATTGAAATCCCTGTGAAAATTGTTCTCATATGGTCATATTTACAGATGAAATAAAAAATCTTACATCTAAACAGCTTCTGCTAACAAGTAGTGTCTACATAAGGCTGGACATTATAACAATAGTAGCACCAGTAGTAGCTCTTGTTGTGGTTTGGCAGAGAACTTTATGGTATATACTTAGTTTATATAATTTTAAAATGTCTTCAGGCACCAAGCGGGTGTGGGAGGTAAGCTGCACAGACTTTTTGATCAACTGAAAATTGTCTGAAATCTTCCCTAAACTCAGAACACATTGTGGTTAACATTAAAAGGAACACTTTTACCAAGTCACAGAAGCAGAGTGTATTTTTTTCTTTATTTCAAATAGCAAAAAAAGGAACACAATGACACTTACTTAACTTAAGTTAATAGAAGACAATCCTTCCCATTTCAGTTTCTACCTTCTGCTGTCAGGTGGCATATTGTGTCATGAATTGTGTCATCATGTAAAACACTTTCTAAAAGCCTCAGGTACTAATCAGTGTGCTATTTCCTATACGAGCCTGGAAATCACAATTTAGTTAAAACAAAAGCCTCTGCTGTGATGTACTGTGCATTTGTGTGGGTGGCATAGCTTATGCAATGTGGCAATCTACTGGTACAATCTTGGTGAAGTGTTAATTATCTGTGACACCTTCCAGAAGTATTGCATTTATAACAGTCATCCATTTAATGAAGCCTGTAAGATTTTAATAATAATAATAATAATAATAATAACAATAATAATAATAATAATAATAATAATAATATAAAAGTGTATTAATTTCATTGGATCATACTAATACAAAAACTACATACATATAGTATATGGTTTTAATTTTAATCTGTAAGTGGTTCAAAACCAAATAAATTCTATAAATATTACTTTTTATTTTTAACTGTACAGTATTATGATTTAACTTATACAGTAGTATGTGTTTCAGTGAAGTGGAGATTGAACTTCTGTTATTAACTGAAATATGGTTTGCTCATAATTGGGTGTGCGTGATTTTGTAGTATAACCTAATGTGCATAATTGTACAAATGTGCAATACAAGAAAAATTGTGTAACTGTGCTATTGTGTAAGTGTTTAATTGTGAATGTATTTATGTACTGTACTTCTCTAGTTGTAAAAAAGCAAATGTGTAATAATTTGGGTGTAATTGTGCTATTGAGTAAATGTAAAGTTGCAACTGTTTATGTAACTGTAACTGAGTAATTGTCCAATTATAATTGGAAATATGTAATTGTGACTATGTTGTTGTGTGATATAATTATACAATAGAATTACTGTATTGTATATTGAAATGTATAGTGTATAGTATATAGTATATATAATGTTTAGTGAAATGTATATTTTTTATTGTCGAATTGTGTTGATACATAATGTATTTGTGTTATTATGTAATATTGTAAGAATATTTATCCTGCCAAAGCTCCCCTTCAAGCTTCTTACAACACTTCTTTAGGGCGTTTCTATCAGTAGCCAGGGAGCTACCAGGATCTAAACAAAGTCTCTGAAACTTAATTTTAAAAAAAACTTCCACCAGATACTCGCTGTTTCCTTTTGTCAGAAACTTTCATCTTCATACAAAAGATAAGAACTGACCCAAAATCTTGGCGTCCTGTTTTTTTAAGTATCACCCTACCAACTTTCTAACAGCAACTGGTGGGGTGTGTAAGGACAGTATCTCACCCCCCAGAGCATGATAGGGAAATGCAATTGTGAAAATAATCTACATTTTGCCTTTTTTCATCTCATCTAACATATGGATGGGCTAATACTATCCTCCAGAAATACTGAATTCATGGTTCCTTCAATAATGACAATCTATCTGAGACCTTAGGCAGTAAAGTGTCTTTAAACCATAATACTCCCTACACCATTCTTGTGGATTGGGATGAAGTTCTTCTGTTGGAAGGCAGTATTTGGTTTTTTCCTCAAAAAGCATTTGCTTGTCTTTTGACTCATTATTCCAGTCTTGTGAATCATACAGGTGCTCTTTGGTGAATGTGAGAAGGGCAGCAATGTTGTTTTAAGAGCGATGGTTTCTTCTTGGCTATTCACCTTTGAAAGCCATTCTCATTCAGTATTTTCCTGATGATTGAAGCAGGATCAATGAAATTAGATGCAGGAAGAAAGGTGTGTAGATTCTTAGTTGTTGCTTTGAGGTTCTTTGTGACTTTCTGGATGATTATGGGTTGCTCTTTTGATATTTAAATATATACTACTCAGGATATCAAAATTTAAGAAAATAAACGACTGATTAACAAAAAGCTTAGATATTGGCTTGTATGTCTCAGGAGGTCAGGAGGACATGTTAGAAAAATATCCTGTAAAACACTCCACATAAGCTAAAAGTTCTCTCTATTGAACTGTTTTGCCAGATTAAACAGAATAATAATTTAATAAGACCTAGATAATGCAACACATTATCTACACAGCTAACATCTAACACATCTAATGTAAAGAAATAGCACTCTGTTTTTTGAGAGTTAACTGGAAACAAGGATAAATTGGACAAAACTGTTATACTGTAGGCAAAGGTGTTTTGGTCAGATGCAGCAATTATAGTTTATAAAATTCAGCTTTTAATTGGCCTCAGATTTTAAATGCAAGGGAGTTGTTTTTACATTTTATGGGCTTCTGAAAAGAAAGATGAAACAGGAGCATCAAACCTGGTGTTCCGGCAGCTTGCCTGAGTTACGGTATAGTCAAATCAGCTTGAGTGCATGGTCTTTTCAGGGTATTGCAAATTTCCCACACTATCTACAGTATATTCTTCTCTGTAACTGACCTATTGACACCCTAATTGCCCAGGACCTTGAGTGAGCTGGAGCAAGCAACAGGCTCAAGCACCAGGAGCAAGGCAGGATATACTGTACTCTGAACAGGATGCCAATCACAGTTACAAACACGTGCACACTCACACTAGGACCAATTTACAGAAGCAAGTGGACTGTGGGATGAATTGGAGTACCTGGAGGAAACCCATGCAAACATGGGGGAGGTAGGGGGGTCCAACTGATAGCACCCCAGCTCTGGAATTAAACTCAAGGCCCCAATGCTGCAAGACCATAAGATATCCACATGGTGCCACCTATTTCTTGTTATTTATCTGCTAAACATTATTATTCTCAAAATTCAAAACTATGTGCATGAAGGATGGACACACAATACCTGAAATTAGTACTTCACTTTGTTTTGTAATTAGCAGAGAGACTAAAGGGAATTTTTTAAGCAAAGAAAAAAATATTTAGCTATTTGTTAGAGAAAACAGCAATAACTTCACTTCTTGGTTTTGTCCTTTGGAAAGTAGCTACTGTTCAAGTATGACAGCTTTCAGTTCAGCTCAATGAAGAGGTACACATTTTTCTACCTCTCTTCAGCCACATAACACTTTTGTATGGAAAGAGTATGGAAAAACGCAGTTTCTGAGATACAGTTTCAGTGAGAACAATGGTAGTTCAATTGCCGAGATTGATCCAGAATTTGGAGGAGGAAATGTGCAGACAGATCTCTCTGTGTCCCTATTTTCCCACATATATCAGCACAAAGACATGCATATGTCTAACTCAATCTGTGACATTATCAAACAGGGGCACTGTGATTGGATAAAAGAAGAGAACAACAAAGAAAAAAAGACTATTATTCAAATTATTAAACTTATATCTACAAACTCCTACAGTACCTAATCTATACACACATACAGTATGTATTGTAGGAAAGAGGCTTATATTGTTCCGGATTTGACATACTGTAGCGGTTTAGTCAATAAGTAACCCCCAACTTATAAGTGATTTCTTACAAGTCACTAAAGCAGTAAAAATATTTTATTATCATAATAATAATAATAATAATAATAATAATAATAATAATAATAATAATAATAATAATAATAATAATTGCTTACACTTATATAGCGCTTTCCTGGACATTCCACTCAAAGCGCTTTACAGGTAATGGGGTCTCCCCTCCACTACCACCAATGTGCAGCATCGAAAAGAGTAGGGGACGGGATTTTCATAGATATCAATGCTGTAGGGTGAACAGAGGGAAGGAATGAAACATGCAAAAGGATGGACATAATTCTGTTGTATATGATACCATGAAAACAATATTACAATTACTGTTTTATTAAGCAACACATTAAAAAAGTCAACAAAATAACATATTTTCTGATTTATTGATTTTGTCACAGAATGCAAATTGATAAAGGAGGAACAGGCTGTAGTTAATTAAGTTGTATTAGTTATTAGTGGCCAAGATTATGTCAATGTACAGTATGCCTCTCTCCAAAGCAATGCAGACAGTGGGTCAGGGAACAATCAGTAACAATTTAAGAACACAGTGGTAATCCGGACAGAAGGCAATTGCCACACCTTAGGTACTGGTGAGGTGTAAAGGGTTGTTGAGCCAGGCAGAGGGGAGGGAGCAGAAAAGCAAACAATGAAGTGACAGGGCCCATGACACCTAAGGTCTGCATGCTCACAGTTCTCAAATGACCCAAGCTTCTTCCTGATAATCAACTGGGCACACCTGCCCCTGACAGAGCCAATGGAAAAACCCCAGGGGGGGAATGGGTAACAGAAAGGATAAAAAGATCTGAGCCTGAACTCCTCCCAATGAACCCCTCGGACAAGACACACAGCACAAGAAAAGTCACAGCCTGCAATACCACAGAAGAGATTGGCCCAGGAACTGAGACCAAGGGAGACACTCGCAGTGCAATGGAGGCACTGTGCAGAGACTTTTAATACTTGGAGGCAAAGAGCAAAAAAACTAGCCTGGAGAGTCGATACTGAACCAAGGGGAACATAATGCAGCCTGCAAGAAGACTCCCTATATAGCCCAAACAGAGACTGGGTAAATTGGTCTGGCATCCCTCTTCGTGGCTGTACCATCACTTTCTAATGCCCTCTCCCCATTAGCTAATTGGACTGCTGACCTTCAGGAATCCATTTGCCCCTTGGAAGTACCTTTTGTTGATGTGAATGCTGTTTTCTTTATGTCTTGAGGTTACAGTAAATGTTGATGTACTTAGAAAATAAAAAGGGCACTTACTGAATAAGATACAAATGTTTGTCACTGGTCTGTGTGTGCATTGGTGATTCTGGGAGATGAACAGAACCTATGGTAAAGTAGATCCATTTGTATTTGCTATGTGGGAGTTTTAAAGGGTGTAGGAATAATTCTTGTTCGAGGGGTCACCTCACCATGACAATTTATTTTAAACATTGATCCAGGCAAGTCTGTTTTTTCTCACTCAAGCGATCAACATCCACAGTTGTAAAAATAAAAACAGCTGCTGCTACAAAGCCCGCATTCTTTTGAGCCATAAAAGTTGCAATTAGCCTCATTATTTTTCAAATGATTTCTTTCCAATCTCTGTAGGGAATTGAAAAAAAAAAGCAGACAGATTTAATAAGTCATGGCCTTTAAGTATTTTTAATTGAAGAGATTAAAATGCTTAAGAGAAAAGTATTTTCAATGCAGGCCATTTAAAATAACTTAAACTCTTTAATCTGGTAAAGACAGAGTTTGGCAAATTAAAGTAATTAAAAAATAGTGTTAATAAAAAAAAATTCAGATCAATACACTCCAGGAGGGCATGTTCTCACCCGTGAAGAAAGGCCCATTAAGTGCGTGGGGAAAGATTCTTCAGCCTTAAATAAAATATATTCTAAGTATAAAACTGTAAAATTACATCACTTCTGAGTGTATAAAAATAGCTAATCTAATAATAATTTTTATTTTGTACAGCAACATTCATAATACAATACATGACCTCAATGTGTTTTACAATAAATAATCAACTAAAGAGAGAGTTACTCAAATTCAGAAAATTAAATGCTAGAGCATTAAAGTATATTTAAGACAGGATTTAACAGTGCAGACTGTTATGAACTGGGATATCATTGCACAGAGTTGGAGCTACAGAAAGCATGGTTACCCTGTGTTCAAAGCCTTGTTTTGGTAACTGAAGGAAGGCAAGAGTCCAAAGATCATAAAAAAGCATGTAGGTGTTTAGGGAGTTAACAGTTCACTGATGTGGTCAGGAGTCAAACTGTTGAAGCCCTTAAAGCTGGCTAGCAGTATTTTGAAATTTATTCTGAAATTCACAGGGTGCCAATGCATAGAGGCTAAAACAGGTGATAACATAATTTTGCATTTTAGCTTCGGTTAAGTTCTACCAGCTGAGCATGCCGCAACTTATAAACATGTTTGGAAAAAAAACAGCACACATGGTGTTACAATAATCAGGCCTGAAATCGACAAGGCATGTTTTTGCTCTTCTGTTTCAAATTGGGGAAGATGTGAATGTACAGTATGTGTGCAATGTTACACAGATGAAAATACATTTTCAAAATACTGAAAACAGGAACTTTAAAATCTCAGATCAAAGATGACACCATAATATCTGATCTGAGTACTAGGGCAATCACAAGTCAAATTAAGGTGGCTGACATTTTCAATAACAAGTGTCAATCGGCATAAATCTGGACTTGTCAGAGGTAAAATGAAGAATGTTTTTTTGGCTATTTTTAGCATAATCTAAGCAGTATCACAGAAGAAAATGTTTGAATGGCATCAGTTTTTGTGCAAATATTTCAACATAGACATACAGTAGACATACAGTAGACATAGACATAGAACAATTCTATTCAACATAGAAATGAAAGCTGATGCCATCAAGGGTGTGAAGTACAGTAACAGCTACAGTACTGTATATTGTTACGCTAAGAACGGTAACTACATTTTTCCAAGATTTGTACTTTACTTTAGTATTTTATTTTAGGGATACTTAGACTTTTACTCAAGTACATTGGTAGAGAAAAGACAGCACTTTTACACCACTACATTTCCTAGAGGCATCTTCATTCCTCTTTCCATCTGGGAAACTGATGTTTACACGGGCCAGGATTCTGATTGGGTACTGCTTCTGCTTGGTTTCATGATGTACTATTTTGAAGCCGACCACAAACTGTGGTGTTTTGTAAAATAACCATTCATTCATAACTTTTTACTCCCTTAAGGTGACTACAGCATGGGACCCAGGAGAGGACGCTGACACTAGAGATTCTATAGGGAACATCTGAGGAAGGCTCCAGCGACACTGTGCTCCATGGAGTTTTTATGTACTGTTCCTTCAGTATGTGCCTATGGTGGATGAGAGCATTATGTTCTGTGTTCTGTAGGCAATTATAGAAATTTGTGTTAAGGGGACACTTTTTTGTGATGGATAGAATGATAGATTGCTGTAAATAAATGGGATATTACATATGATAACTGTATTTTCTGGTGTGTGGATGCACTGGTGGATGCACCTTTTACAATTGCTAGGTGGGATAGTCATGTACAGTACAAGACAAGAATAATTCTTGTTTGAGGGCTCACCTTATCCATGAAACCATTCGTTTTATCAGTACTTTAAATATGTTTACATGTTGACATTGTATAACTTAAAAGTTTAATGATTTAACATGGTGTGTCATGTACATAAAGCACACAAATATGAAAGCAACAAGGTAAAATACTTTCAAGTCAAATTTTACTTACAGTATAAATTGTTTTAGTATTTTAATATAGTGCTACAGAAAAGTATATTAAGTAAAAATAGAGCAGGGGTGTTACCATGGCGTTCTGGCCAACTTTCCCATTGGCCTTTACAAGTCATAGCCTCCTAATAATCATCCAATAGGGTTGTGCATATTGTTGTTATTATTATTGGTGTTATTATTAAGTACCATACCTATGATTAACAGGGAAATTATATACTGTATAGAGAAAAATAGTTATTTTTTTCTCAGTTTAGTCTGTCTGAGCTTCTTGACATTTCTCTCAACTTTTGTGTTAGGGCTTTTTGCATTTAGAGGATGTAAAATGAGGACACAGAAAATTAAATATATCTCAATTACAGTTAACTAATATAGTACTTATATACAGTATACAATTAACTAGAAATTTGCCATTTTTTTCAAGTCAGTTTACATAAAGTTGGGGAATTTGTATGTCCATGGCTCGTAATATGCATGGATCCCCTGTGCTGTACATTAGTGAAAAGAGTCCAGGCAGTGAAAGTTGATATAGTCTCTGTCTATATCAACACGTGATCACATCTAAAGAAACATGGAGGTATTGGATTTTTTTTCTTTAGATAATTGTTGGGTTTAATTTAAATAGCTAGTTATATTTCAATAGATTTGATTAATTTAAATGTGTTTTAAACCCATTTTGAATTGAAACTCACAGCCACCTCAGGTGACCAGCAGAGGTGCGTAGGCAGTTTAAGATAATTAATGTAAGAAAAAGTGCAGGTCCACATAATTTGTATGGTAGAGTTCTGCAATGTTTTGCAGATCAGCTATGTGATTATTTTAACTTGTATATTTTTCAGATGTCCTTACATTTACAAATTATTCCTTCTCTGTGAAAGAAATCTACCATTTCCATTCCAAAAACTGCCAGGACAACATCACCATTACACCAACAGTACTTTTACTCATTTGTTATGCTTTTATACTTTTTATATAATGCTTTTTACACCCCTGGATGCCATACCTATCAGAGGACCAAGAACAGAACCTTGCAGGATGTCAGATGTGATCAACTTTGAAAAATGCCTAAATTTTATTTTTTTTTCTATCAATTTGGTAGGCTTTATGCCACATAAAAGGAAATAAAAAATACTAAGAACCTTATGTTATCTATTGAGCAAGATGGTATGACCAATAGTACCAAAGGCAATCCTGTGATCTATTATTACAAGAACAGATAAAAAACCACAGTCAGTAGCCATCAGCAGATCACAGATGACCCTAACAAGAGTTGTTTCTGTATTACATATCCATCTGCACCCAAACTGATAAAGGTCATACAATTTCTTTGCAGGCAACCACACAACAGCCTCTCCTAGAACCCTCAAATGTTTACCAAACATGGTTAGATATAGCCAATAACTACTCAACAGCTGGAATCTTCAGTTCTGCTTTTTCACAGCCATATACTGTAATAACTGCAAGTTTAAGGGAACAATTCTAGACCATAATGATATTCCTGAGACTTGGCAGAGAACAAAATCTAAAGCAAGGTAGTGGAGATGGAATCCAGTAAATAAGTGGTAGAATTCATTTTACGTACCCACTAAGGGGAGAACCCTTGAAATTGCAAGGTTTAATGCACTAGGCTTAAAAGTGCATACTTTTTTCGATTGTTTAGAGTGAAAAAATACAGACAAATTATTGCATTGGACAGTTTGTCTTTAGAGTGCTGATCTCAGCTGAATTGGAGATTATAGCATTACCCTTCTCTTCTTCAATTAAACTCCTGAAAAACACTGACCTTGTGATAGTCTATGCATAACTATGAAATGGTGGGTGTTGTTTATAAACAATGTAAATGAACAGATGTATGCCCATGAGGTTTTATGGACCAAACCTGGTTGTTGTACCAAGGGGAATAATATATAAGGAAGATTTTTATATTTTTTTATGTAACTAAACAACCTAAAATTCCATTCAGTAAAGTGTAATGGAGTCTAATCTAACTGGCTGAGGGTCACTTAAAAGATAACTTAAAATGGGAAAAAAAATTGGAAAAGCACATTGGAATTGACAGGACTTATGTTACTCATCCATCCAATTTCTAACCGCTTTATCTAATTATGGGTCATGAGCCTACCCCAGCATCCAACAGGTACAAGACAAAACACACTCTGCATAGGACATGATTCCATCGGAGAATATAGACACAAACAAGCACACACTCACACAGAGCCAATTTTCCCAGATGCCAATTAACCTACCAGTATGCCTTTGGACTGAGTGGAACCAGAGCACTCAAAGGAAATCAATGTGAGTACAGGGAGACCATACAAATGGCACATAGATAGTGCCCCAGCAATTAAACCCTGTGCCTCAGTGCTGCAATGCACCATGCCACCATGCTGCCCATCTGAAACATACAAACACTTAGGTTTGTGAGTAGTTAGTGAAACAGACAGATAAAAACAAAATGACTAGAAAATCGATGTGAGCATAACTAAAGTGTCACAACACAATTATTAAAATCTCCTAAAAGTAAAATCTTTGTGAAATCAGGAACCAGGTATAACAAGAAATTAAAGAAAAATAGAATTCTGCTTTAGTGGTCTGTAGAAAAGTACTTTTGCTAGAGACAAGATAGAACATCAGTGCCATAAATTCAAATGATTAAGGAACTGTTACAGGCAATTTTTCTCAGAGCGCTGTTAAATGGATGTATAATTATCAGCGCCTCTATGAGAAGAACAAAGATTACCTAAGCAAAGGTGCTCAAGTGGAGGAATGTAATTTAGAAAAAAAGCTGATGATTCATGCTTTCAGTAAATCTAGTTTGAAGTTTCATAGTAATACTGTAAATAACTTCTTGTTGTTCAAGAAGCAAATATTTTAAGAGTCATAATCAATGCACGTTTGGAAGACTGCACAAATGACTTAATTCAATACTAGGGCATCTAGGTAAACTTCAACCCCTTATTTCTTAAAATGAAACTGAAATTTAGCTGCATATTATATTTAAAACTGAGTCACTGTGCAAATAATTGGCCTGGTGTTGTATGCCCTAACATAGGAATAACAGACTAAAATAACATTTGCTTTATATTGAAAATGCTTAAGACAAGACAATGACTAAGAGCGGTTTATTTTATTCAACCCTAAATAAAGTTTATAACAGGCGTTTGGGAGGAAGGTTAAATCCAAATCTCACAAGTATCCACTTGCCTATACATATGAATCTTGCATATAAATCTTGCAACCAAGAACTTTCCTTGACGTGTCTCTCTTGCACCCCACCCACACCCCATCTAAACCCCTGCAGCAACTATTGTGAGGGGGGGTTTGGTGAGCAGGGTTTCCATTCCCTCAGCTAGGTGAGTCACACAAAGTGCAACTTACATTTTCGGTTCCTCTATTACATTAATTAGGAACAAGCCCAACTACTGGAACTGAACATTCTCTATCCCCTTCAAAGTAAAAGCCAGAAGAAATAGAAAAGGTGAATTGTATTCTGAAGGCTGTATGATTTCAGACTACGATTGATGATGTTATTGAGCAAAAGTCGGGATGGAGGTCAAATCTCACACTTCTGCTCCCTGGTAAAACAAGGGGCCATGCACATTTTGTCTACCACCTCTCCCTCCTCCCCAACATCACCTTGGTTCAATCATCAGAGGGAGGGTGTGTGTGACAATGCTGATCTCCGACCCATGCTTTCATTTCCTTAGCCTGGCAAGTAAAACCAAAGCACTAAGTGTGTTGCCCCCATTATATTCTGCGGCCCATTAAGTCATTATTAGAATTTGACTGAAAAACTGAATTACAGCTTGTTGATTTGTATCTACATATTTTAGCTGGCAGATTTAATTGCACTTTTTGCAAATACTGTCTGTAATACATTAACCCAAGTGATGTAGAAATGCTACTCTTACCCCCGGCTATAAGGTTTTCCTCCAAGATTGAATTTTATGGAAGTCTTCAATTATGTCAGTAAAGTTCAGTTTTGTTTTCAGGTTGTTTTCAAAGGACATTCATTTGATTCTATCTTTTATGATCAAAGTTTTTAATTCTTTTAATCTTGGAGAATGACCATGCTGTTTCCATGTTTGTAATTTGTGAGGATAAAATGCAGAGCGATGTCCATGTTTGGAGCACTTCACTTCAGCTGCCAAACATTAAAAAGCAGCACAACCATTAAAACTCTTCTGAAAAAACAGTCTTGAGATCCCATAAGAATTTTGAGCATTTTGAAACCAAAGCTCTTACTTCTGAGTAAATCTGTGCAGGGCATGTTGTGGCATTCCTGTAAGTCTCAAGGTATTTTTTAACTGTCAATGATATCTTTACAGGTTTACCTGTAATTTTTTCTGGAACTTGTAGATCAATGAGCTAAATTGTAAAACAAGCATGTGCTACAGTTGCTGCTTTTGTCTTTACACATTTCCAGTTCATCAAACAGATCTCTAGGTCGTCTTACACAAAATACACAAAAGAGAGCAGGACAGACCATCCAAGGTCAATCTGTACTTTTTGAAGTGTGGAGCTTGTTGAATTAAATCATTGAAAGATATGACTTGACAGATGTACTGTACCAGTTTCAAGGAAGTCTGTTTCTTTATCTTGTTATTTCGTTTCATTTGATGAATCAAGAATGAAATGTAACTTTCCTTTTGTGGAAATGCTTACAAAAAAGACAAAAGATTGTGTTCCTACAGCAGCCTCAGTAAGCCAACTGAACGTTACATGTTTTTGTTTCCCAATAAGTGTGAGGTCTTCGCAAGTGCACTAAGTGCACATTGGTTATGCAGAAGGACAGAAATTGGAAACACAGAAAACAAAGATGGGCACAAAAGGATATAGAAATTAAAGTCCAGAAGATTTATTTTGAGGTCAGAAAGTAGATTCATTAACAGAAAAAAAAAATATTCTTCCTCAGTAGTCTTCAATCACTCTTTTGCTGGAAATCAAACAAAATGAAAAAAGTAAGATATTAAACACAATGAGATAATACATAAATATAATATTAAAATATAGTCATAAAATAAAAGATCAAAATGAATACATGGTGTGGTCAATCTTTCATTTGCATCCCTAGCAAGATTCACTTGCTATCCAGCAGTGGCACATTGAACCATGACTGGTTAATCACATCAATGTGCGTTAGTATATTTATTTGTGTGAAGATTCAGGCAGGGCAGACATATTAAACATGAATAAAAAAAAAAAGTTCCACTATTACAACTAAAATACATTTCCAAAAATGAATTTTACAGCAGGGAGCCTGTTTTTTTTTCTGTTTGTCTGGGGGTTAGCAGCCACTCCCACACACAGTAAGATGTCAGAACACATGCTTGCTAAATCAGTATCTTCATCTTTATGGTAAGGTTGCTATTGCGCCAGGCTAGCTTATTTAGTTGGCTGAAGGCGATGGCTGCTTTCCCTTTTCACAGATTCCTTGTACAGTGGCAGGTTAAACATCATGCTTGTAACCAAATAACTATAAGTTTGCACCATTTCAATAAGACTGTTATCTAGGGTGAATTGACTTAGGGGGACCTGAGGACAGAAGTGGACACGGGTATTTTGCACCGAAAACAGAAGGTATGTTTTCAAATGAAGCAATCTAGTCAGTTAAAGTAAATCCATTGGGATGAAAAAATGGCTAGATGAGATCCTTGGATCAATAAGCTACTAGCAACCAAATGAACAAGACTGACCAAATGGCATCCTCTCATTTGTAACCTTATGTTCTATATAACTGGGTCTAAAAGTTCCATATACAGAGATCCACTTTGTATGTAGGGAAAACTAGTTATCTTTATATATATGTGACCACTCAACTATATTATTCTTCTACCCTTTATCACACTACCTCCCGCTGGAGCAATGCAGAATGCACTAGAATTACCATGGCAACAGGCAGAGCCTCTACTAGACCTGTCAATCAGTTGGTTGCACTGACCATGCACTTTGGCAGGCAATCTGTTTCACCTGTGTATAGTTTGTTAGCATGCCTACCCCACTGTTCAGGCGCTATGTTGCTCAGGTGCTAAGTCTCAGAATTTGTTCTCAAGTCTCTATTCCTCTTGCTTTCTGACTGTGCTTTGCTTAAACTTTATGAATTTCCCCTTCTGCTTTGCTTCTGTGCTATCCTGGTTATGAACTTTGCTCGTCTTTTTGACTGCATTACTAGATTGAGGTTTTCTGTTTGTTTGCTTGCCATGTCTTCTTGCTTCACCTGCACTTGGGTTTTCCTCATTGTCCTGGACACCTCTCTCACCCTGTTATTAGCAGTGTCACTACACCTTTTTGGAATTAATGGCTTTGCGTTTCTGGTCCTTGGCAGCCACTGACCTTACATGCAAATTTACCCACTCCTTTATGCTATACCTTTACAGTACAGAAAATTGTACAAGTAATCCTCATAACATAAATGTTATATTTGAAAATGAGATACAGAGATCTAAAACATTTTAAAACAGGATTCTTGAGTTACAAATTAGTTCTGAATGCACAAAATACATATTTTATGATTGTTGTATCAGGAGCTACTGTATATAAAAGAGCATAGAACTTACATTTTTACAGCAGAACAGTTTCTCCTTTGGAAAACAAACATTTTTTTTTAAAAGAGTAGAGATGACAGCAAGGCATATACAGTACCAAGAATGCAATTTAACATTGAAAGAAACACATATCAAACAGATAACTGAAATTCTTTTCATCTTGAAAACTGGATCTCTAATCTGTCATAGAACATTCTTTCCTCTTAGATGTTGCAGTGTTGCCAAGGTACAGATTTAGACACAATGTTCAGCTAATGGCACAGGAACTCAGGAATGGCATGTTTACAGGAATAACCATATGACAGGCACATTAGGTCCTGTAAAAGCAGCTCAACAACTTACAGGCATGAACTCTCTGGCTTTACTGCCCTATGTAGAGAGAATAAAAGATAATATACTGACACATGTCATATTGTATTAAATAAACAAATAGCATGATATGACAACATTTTATCTGAAAGATAACAGTAAGATACATTTTTTTTAATTTATCAATATATACAAATGTGTCCTTTCATTTGATCATTAAACGTCTCCTCAATTATTTACTGTATGAATACTGACAACAGTTCGCACATACTGTAACTAAATGTGTCTTTATTTATGTATACTTTTCCTACTTGATTTCTATATTCATGTCAATTCTAAATTAAACACTCTGTGTATAAATTATTTTCCACACTTCAGATCACCTGCAATAATATCCAACTGCAACAGAGCTGTGTCAATAAAAAATCTTACTTTTTTTCTAAGTCCAAGGTGTTAGAGGTTTAAGGTTCAAGTGAAGAAATCACCAGTACCACATAAGCAATTAAAATAATACTTTTGTGCATTATTTCTTGTTTTTTAAATCTTTTATGTGTGATTTACACAATTGAACTTCACTTTTATTTTATATACTTCAGACGTTTGTGCAAAAGGTTACTGTATTTTGCTTTTGGAAATATGCAGATAACAGTATGTATACAGTATGCATTAAAGGATATAATTCAAAGCCAGTGTCAGTCCAATAAATTCTGTATTATATTGTAGTTGTATTAGATTTATTAGCATTAATAATTCCAAACATACAGATATAAATGGTTAAAACAATTATTAAAAACTGTCAAAATAAAAAAGGCAAAATGGTCTCAAAAGACTTTACTAGCTATAGTGTAGTACACATTCTTATTCATAATCTTATCATCTATGCTCACTATTCCCTTTCAGCTTTTTAATTCCAGAGACAATTACCAAATGCAGCAATTTTTCTTTTAAAATCTATTTTAAAATTAAATATTGCATAGTTTTAGAAAGATCAGAATCCAAGAAATGCTCACAGTAGATAAGCCATTCTTTATGCACACTGAAATAAATGTTGAGACAACCTCTGTAGTAAAACAGCATTTCTAGTCTTTCTACAAACTGTACTATTACTGTACAGTATTGTACTTCCTTTATCTTAAATGAAGATATAGGTACTGTATATCAATGACACAATGACAATGTTGACCAATAACATATAATCAAAACAATGATTAGGGTTAATATAAACAGAGCGAATCAATATCTACAGTATGTGCATTTCTTTACACTTTTTCAGTGTTAAATGAGTCTTTAAACAAGTATTGGGGGTTACAAATTTGTGAAAACATTCTATAACTGATGACGGCCAAGAAAATAAGCTGGTGGTTTGGTTTCCATGGAAGCATTTGCAATTCTTTGCCTAAGAAAATTAAATTCTATTACACAAACGACTGCAGAATTATCCTCAATGGAATTTAAATCTTACAGAAAAATGCTGGATATAAAATAATTAAGAAAGTAAAGGAATGAAGGATGCAAAAATTCAACAGCTATTTATAGTACAACAGTGCCTAATCACGTTGAGTGTTTACAAGTTAGGATAGTTCTCTAGTGTGTAAGGCATGGGCTCATCTAGATATTCGCTAATAGGTTTGCTGAAAGATGAATTCTTCTTAAATGGAGTATCCCTTGATCGGACAGGTGTTACACCCTGAAAAACAGAGAAAGAAAATATTACCTTTTTTTACTTTACAAATTACTTGTATAGAGACAATGACAATATGAATAAAAACAAAAAACTGACAACATTTGCAGGTCCTTAATAAAACATCTGTAACAAAGATAAACACATTGTTATTTTGCTGTGGTTAGAATTAGTATGAAAGCACAGTTAGTATCCATCAGTAAATGCAGTGAATTTTCATTAGAATTATAAAGTCAGCTCCAACATTAAGTACATTTACATGCATGAATATAGGAGCACTTACTAAAATAATACACTTCCTTATGAATGCAAAGTACTATGCAGTCTTTCAAAAGTGCTTCACTGATAACCAAAATCAGAATAATTTTATTTGCCAAGTACGATACATGTACAAGGAATTTGGTCTGGTATCTTGGTGCAAAAAGATAGATAGAAAATAGTTCAATAATATGTGTACACTTTAGACAAAGAACATACACAGGTCCACAATAAAATACACACTACATCCTGTTTTCATGTGTTCTGGTTAAGTAAGGAGATGGCCAAAGGGAAGAAGCTGTTCAGTCAATATATGGACTTATCTATATCTGAAACTATGTGAGATAGAAAAAAGGTATCACAATGCAACCATAAAGACCTACTCACCTGCAAAAACACATTTCTGTTTAATAAATACTGTATATTTTTTAAATAAAAGGCTTAAAGGTTTCCCCAAAGACAATCCAATTATAATTACTTTTGTTTTTACTGTTGCAAAGTTTAAATTGACCATAAATGTTACGTAAAAGTCCAAAGTGCAGTTTTTTTTCCCAAGAATGATTTTTCTCAGAAAAATAGAGAAAATTTATGTAATATTAATTTAATAACCCCCAATTTAAATAACATAGTGAAGTGTGTAAGAGTGCTAATGTTCAGGATTTATTATTCCTGAAAACATGTTTTCATAATCACTCATTTTCCAAGATGACTGGAACCTTTACAAAAAAGATTGCATTATCTATTTTCCTTCATTAGGCACATTCAGAAAGTGCTTAACTTTCTGGAGCATCTGCAATTTTTAAAAAATGCCCTTGCCTAAGAAATGTACATTATCATAGTACTTTAATGTAGAGTTATGGCCCACTTCACGAGAAGACAAGCTTCCTCAGCATTTTAACATTCCTTTAATCGAAAAAATTCTCCATTAGCTTTGTTTTTTTAAATGTCTTTCAATAGCAATAAATATTGATCAAAGTTCCACTACTAGAGTTAATAAACGCTAAGTATTATTCAGCACATAAACTGGAGGATAACCAAAATCAGAATAATTTTATTTGCCAAGTACGATACATGTACAAGGAATTTGGTCTGGTATCTTGGTGCAAAAAGATAGATAGAAAATAGTTCCATAATATGTGTACACTTTAGACAAAGAACATACACAGGTCCACAATTAAATACACACTACATCCCGTTTTCATGTGTTCTGGTTAAGTAAGGAGATGGCCAAAGGGAAGAAGCTGTTCAGTCAATATATGGACTTATCTATATATGCGAATGCACATTAATGTAGGGCTTTCGGGCTCACGTGGATTTGTGCCCTACAGTACAACCTTGCGGTACCGCCAGGTACATACAGTACGAACATGTTGTGATATTAAGAAATATAAAAAATGAAAATATAATGCCAATAATATTAGCTATTTTAGTTTTTCAAAGAAATGTTTATTTGTTAAAAGAAAACCAATGGCGACATCTGGGTTTAAACACTCAACCTCAGGGTTACAGTATAACTCAGTCACTTAAGCTATCACGCCACCAAGGCAGTCATGTGACAAATACATCTCAATGGAAAGTCTTATACTACTGTTTGTGCAACAGTACATGGATATAGTTATACCGTAATTAATTTCTTTAGATACGCGATTCCATATTATATTCCTTATTAATCAAATTCTAAAAGTATGCTTCTGTTTACTCTGGTATCGAGCGTATTCACAGAATAGCTTAAAACTATCACTTTTCTCACAAAGTACTGTATACTGTATAAACGTACAGTAACATGGTCAGAAGGAGCAAGGAGCACGTAAAAACATTTCCGAAATAACTACACGTAGACTTTGATGTTTAAAATGTTTAGGGAGAAATGGAATATGTTTGTGTATTTTTTCTTTAAAATACCAAGACCTGCCATATACAGTAGAGTTTTTATACAGTAATATGTTTATGTTCCTAAATTAATATCTTTTATGAGCATGTGAAAGGCATGGTGAATCGGAGATTCTCAAGAATTACTTTGTATGATTGGAAACAAATGCGTGACCGGATCAACGAAATGCTGTGGTGTTACTTTTTGTCAGTGAAAAAATAAAGTATTTTCATTTACAAAGACGGTTACAAAGAATGTGGACCAGGGTAATATTTTGAGTTTACAGCCTGTCCAAGGTCATTCATTTAATACTATTAGTAATATCTTCGGTAAAGACTTTGATGGCGACAGCTCAAACACTGTACATGAGAAGTTGAGCTTTATTAGCTCCACCTGGCAGTAATTCCAGATACTATTATCTTACTTGCCGTATTATGCGGTATTATTAGGTAACCCGCGGTATGACGTGTTTTACAGCGACAAAACCCGCTCGTTTTGAATGGCTGCATCTGTATGACATATACTGGACATGAAGTATGTTTTTTGTAGAAAAATGTTCTAAAGATCATAACAAAAAGTACACAGTCCTGATTATTTGAAAACAATAAAATATTGAATGTATATAGAGATGCAGCCATTCAAAATGTATGATAAAACTCCGTGCTGCTGGAAAACATCTACAGCCTACCGTGTTACGTGATTGGCTGGCCATAATGGCCGATATGTGGCATTTGGGGTACATTAGTTGTTAGTGAAATGATTGCTTCTTTTAATCTCTCTACTGTGCATATTTAAATCCTCTTAATATGATATATTAGTATGGTAATTTACAACTAAAGGGAAAGTTAGGTAGCTGAGCATAAAACTAACAGGTGCATAACGTCTCTGATTATCATAAACTATATTAATTTAGTTAATTAGGAATATAAATATATTATACAAACTGTATATGGCTGGTAGTGGCAGTTTAAATAAAAAATCTCACTTTCTTTATAAACATTTTATGCATCAAAGTCACTCGGTCACTTTCTGTGGTTATTTTAGAAAAGGTTTGAAGTGCTCGATCTGACAATATTAAGTTTATATACTTTATAAAAAAGCTATAATATTTGAACCTTTTCTAAGAATACTTGAGCTTGTTATTTCAATTAAAAGTATAATGTTTAGAATCTGCTTAATATGGAATATAATATGGAATCACATATCTAAATAAATTAATAACGATATTAATTTAAGATCTAAATGTAATAGATTTTTATTGCTCAAAGTATTAACGTATTTCACTTTCTTTGTAAACATCTGCATCAACGTCTTCCACTCATTTGCTCATGATTATGTTTCATCACTCTTTCAAAATGACTGCTTAGGAGTGGATTAGGTGTATACCTTTGAACCTGGCAGCCAGTGTTCAATTCCCATTTAAGGCATGTGTTTCTCTTGCAACAAAAAAGGTTATTTTTTTTAAAGAAAGTACTAAATATTATGTACATTATATCAACATTTTATTTTTATATATCACAACGTGTTCAATAAATAAATCGAAAATATGAATGATCAAATATGAATACTCGCAACAATGGGAGTGAAAAACTGGTTCAATCCAATTAAAAAATACTGCATCCCAATGGGGCAATTCAAGACAAGCCTTTACAAGTCTGAAAATGAAATAGTATATTGTAGTGAATGCAGGTTCATGGGCTTGTGCCCTTGGCACTCCCGCCCCAATTCGACCGAACTATAATAAATCTGATCACTATTAATGATATTAAATTATTAATAATTATTAATAATAAGAATGTCAAACCGTATTTTGTTCAGGGTCATTTGTCACTGTTTTCATAACCTTTGCTTTCTTAAATTCCTATTTTTGAGACAGGATGCTTCAGATATCAATAACTCAACAAATAACCCAACAAATGACACAGAGCATTCAAACCACAGGCATTTTAAAGATTGCAATTATTGAAAATGTTCACAGCTTTTATTTAAACAATATCTAGTACCTGGTTGCAGTTTTAGAAATCTTAGTTTGAATTAAGCAGGTCTAATGTGTAAGCGTGCTCATAACTCGAAAAGGCATTAGGCTACATTTTTATGCATCAGTTGAAATGTTCAGAAGTCTCTCAAAAACATAAAAATGTAACATAATATTGTATGGCACAATAGGCAACTGATTCTTTCAATTTTAAAGAAAATAAAAAATAAAAACCAATACATGTGCCTGCCTAAATTAGACATTGCATGACTTTAAAATCTTTCTGAGTCTTTGTGTACTTTTTAATTCAACATTTTACACACTTTAATTTTGTAAACGCAACACACATTCCATTCAGAATGTAAAGCAGACAAAATAGCGCACTGCCCATTAACCGTAATGACTGTTCTGCAGCTTCTATTTTTTTTAATTTAGAAAAGTTTCATCTATACAAATACCACAGACTATTCAATATTTTTTTCTGAATGTCAGACTTAGTTGAATATTTAAGTTACATCTAAATAAGAAAGTCATGTGTCAGCATAAACTATTAGTAATCAATAATATTACTTGGGGACCTGTATTCTTTACACCTGAAACATTGTTTTCTCTGAAAGCATTTTCTTCCCTCTTTAGTTGGTCTTTTGCAGCCTACGCATGCTGACACAGCTCCCTATGTGAATTCTCGTTCTTGACTGAAAAGGCTTTAGAGAACTTTACAACCATTTTTATTTTTAACCAATTGTAAATATGATGTTTACATTGGCATTTTTATTAATTTTTCACTTAAGCGTATGGAGGAGTGTCAGTTGTCAAGGGGAGCATCCTCCCACAGACAGAGTGACTAAATAATCGGGAAGGGTTAACTATCCAGCCATTGCAAAAGGTGTACCTGCAGCAGCCACAAATTAATAAAAAAAACTTTTTTTTTTCTTCTGATGGTAATTGTAACAGATTGTCAAGTTTCTTCCTTGCGTAACAATCATGATGTTCTCATCCAAAGAAAGGTTTGATTTTTTTTATTTTGAAACGATGATCTTGACATGCAGGTGTGAAGTAGAGTTAACAGCTTAAACAGGTTATTAATAATATCTTACATATTGCATTAACATAGAACCATTCTTACAGGTGTAAAAAGAGCGATACACAACGTGTCTTCTCTATAACTTCAGTTTACAGAGAAATTGCCAGAGCAACACAACATTGTCCAATAATAGCCTTCTTGTGTCTAATTTCCAGGGAGTAACCCTGTTACAAAAGGGAACAGCACATCGGTCCTTGATTATGGTTAAAAAGTACATACAACGTCTGGTGGAGTTTCAGCGTTCACTTTTCTGTAATTTGTACAGAACCGTGACATCTCATCAATTTTCTTTGAACTAAACTGCGCTCCAGTAAATACTGTACAGTTTATCAGCTTCTGCAATGCTTCTACTTTAGCAGGATTTGCACGATAAACACATTGTTTAATGGGGATGACATTACCCACATCTATATCACTGTACGACACAGGTTTGAGTCAGAGTGTCTGTTAATAAAACTGCATGATTTCTTTATCCATTTCAGCTAAATGAGGGGAATATAGAGTCAGAATCTCTGAGTTTAATAAGCAAGAGCTTATTCTTCTTCACATAACAAGAACATTGGCATCTAGACTTTACATTACTAAACTAGAGAATGACTGGCTCAATTGAAGGTGTAACCTGTCTGTCTTCAGTGTTGTGGCGCGGTTTCAACATATGGATAAGCTGCTCTCCGGTTACTGGCAATTGTAAAAATAACCCTTCTTCCCTCCTTTGTTTAGCTTAAAGAATTCCTTAATCCTTAATCACAAAACCATCACTTAATTTATCCAGATACACAAATTCACGCCAGAGCCAACAACAAGCTATAATAGTGGACTATTTTTATGTATTCACTATATAAGAAACAAACCAAAAGTAATGCTCTGATCGTGCTTTGAACCATTTGGTTCAGCGCTCTACATTACAGTGCTTTGTCCATTACTAATACAAGGACAATTGAAGTTTTTTTAAAAAGAAACGGATGTCAAAATGTTTCTGAAATGTCAACTTGTGATATTTTAGCTGCTTAGTTACACAATTCCATATTAATATAACTATCAAGTGGTATTAAATCAGTACAACTTTTTTAACAATAACAGCAACTGGTGTTCTCACTACGTATTCTTAGAAAAGGATAACTTTTTTATGAAGTACAGTATATAAACTTTATAATACCAGAACAAGGACAATAAAACTATAAACCACTGTAAGTTAAAGACTTTGATGCATAAAATGTTTATTAAAAGGATAGAATACTGTTGGGTATGTTTTCATATTTAGCTATCACTACCATCTACTGTGCGTACATTAGATTACTGTATGTACAATATTACATTACAGTACTGTTTTTGTTTTCTGATACCAAAATTTACCTTTGGAGTTTCTCTATGTGAATGTAAAGTTGAAAAAGGCACATCACATTTACAAGTTACAGCATACAGCAACAGTTTAAAATTAATAAAAGTCTTTACAGTGTACAGCTTAAATTCCACAATTAGAAAAAGACTGTCCCTCAGCATAGGCCAGGATTCAAAACCAGTAACAGCCCAACTGCTCCACACTTTCCGTTAAGCTTTCACAGCTCAACCTGGCGGTTTTACAAAGAACCATAGCCACATTACTGAAAATATCTAAAATGCTGCGGACTCCCGAAGTCTACCGCAGACTTGCGCACTCTTGCTACTAAACCGTAAACTACTGCAGTATCCCTCACTCATTCTGAATGGCTGGATCTGTAACTGATTGATTGAATTCATATAAATACTATATTTTGCAGATGAATATAGACCTCCAAAGAACAGTTAAATGTTAATATCATTTTTTCGAGAATTTGGATGTGTACAGCACACTTGCACTTATTGTGCTCTTTTGTACTGTACCCATTACTAAATCAAAGAATATAATGAAACAGTTTTTCATGTACCAAAATATTTCCTACTGTAAGTGATTTTTTCCCCTGGATTTTAGATCTGACAATTAAGAGCATGGTTTTCACAGTGTATATCTGATAATTAGGAAATTGTTTAAAGACCATGTCACTGACTGATTCATTAAACCTTGTTATAAACTATATACTGTACTTGGTTGGTACTACTGAGCTTTAACTATAAGAAAATGAAAAGAAAAAGACCAGAATCATTATGTACATTAGCTTTTGTTAAACTGTGTGTGGTAAATCTTTTGTATAGCTTTCAGTTGGCAATGTGATTTAAAAAAATAAACTTATTGGTGAGAGTCCAAAAATCACCTCCATAAATCAGCTTTTTTCTGACATTAGTCATCTACAGATGCAGCCATTCAAAGTGTGCGGTACAGACACGTACCGCAGGTAAGATGACACGGGGTACCGCGGTGCGTGATTGGTTGACCGACAGGGGCACTCGTGATCCGTTGGTCTGTCGTAGAAAGACTTACTGTAAACGTCTTTACTGTGCCCGTTGTAGATATTGAATTTTACCACTGAAGGGAAATCTTAGTAGCTGAGCATAAAAAGAATAGGAGCATACTGTAACGCGTGTGAAGGCCATAAACGATATTAATTTTGGAACGTAAACATACAGTATATAGCTGGTCTCGATACTTTAAAGAAAAAAATACACACCAGTATTCCATTTCTCCCTAAACATTGTAAGCTTCGAAGTCTTTAACTAACGTGATACCGGAGTCAACAAGCATACTTTTAGAATTTGATTAAAATGGAATATAATATGGAATCGCGTATCTCAAGAATTTAATAACGGTATGATTATATCCGTGTTCTGCGGCAGGGCTGTGTAGGGCTGTTTCGCCTGCCTGTTCATGCGAGCTGTCTTGTAGCCTACTGGTCTAGATGCGTGACTACCAACTAGCAGGTTGTGTGTTCGAATCCAGCTGGTGCTGGACCTTTCAGTTTTATTTATTTATTTTTTAATCGCGTAACATAAACATATTACCGTATGCAAACTGTACTGTATACAATATGTATATGTATATTTAATGTCTTAACTGTGCCCGTTTAAGTATTGAATATTCATATCTAAGTTTACCACTGAAGGGAAATCTTAACATAAACATACAGTATATGGCTGGTCTCGGTACTTTAAAGAAAAAAATACACACCAGTATTCCATTTCTCCCTAAACATTGTAAGCTTCGAATGAAACCACTAAATAAAGACATAAATATAGAAATCTTAAGATTTGTTTTATTTAATGTTGGTAGCAGGATGAACTGTCAGAGTGTATATTTTATATACATATTTTATATGTTAACAGTGAAAAAAGGTATTTAGAAATGAGTTATTTCAAGATGAAAAAGAAAACATACACGAAACATGGTTTCATTACGACCAGAATCGGTCTTGAGATATTTTTAACTTGATTTACAGTATTTGAGAGGTATGTCTTAACACCGATACTACAGTGCTTAAGTACTGCTCACGTATATGTTTCTAGGTTTATATTATGCATTTCATACGGTCAAATTACTTTTGAGCAACTAATAAGAAGCGCGAAACGGTATGCGTTTTACTTTCGTTTTGTGCTGGGACCCGTGGATTGATTAGAGATATCAAGTACATACAAGTCATTTTTTAAATGTTGTAGTTCGTCTTGAAAAAATGTTACGAGTACATCATCTATCAACATTCACACAGGTTCTGTTTCCATATTGCGGATTTTGCTTAGGTATTATCAAATCCAGTGGCGCTGTTAGTTTACTGAGTCCCATGTCACATGGTCTGTGATTGAAACCTGTAAAACCGGTTTAATTCGTCACAGCCAGCACTTTTCAGGTGTGAGAGTCTTCTGCTCAGAATGAAACGCTAAAATGTTTGTGTATATTCTAATGGTAGTGGGGGCAGGGTGTGTGGGAACAGGTTTGGTTGAAATTGCATTGGAGATCTATGTTCTTCACACCTGAAACATTTTCTCTGAAAGCATTTTCTTCGCAGTTTAACCGATCTTGTTACAGCATGTTACAGTTTACTATTATTAACCATATTAATTTTAAGTGCTTAATGTAAAATCTTGTAAAAATATATTTTCATTTTTCAAATATACATTAAGTCTATCATATAATAAGTTAAATACAAAACTAAAGAAAAAATAGGGTTAAATATAATTCAAAATATTTTGCTAACAATGTTAACTGTTTATGAATAATAAAATGTATTAACTAAGGAGTAGGATGGCACAGTTGTTAGTATGTTTTTTGTTTTGTTTCTTTTTCATAAATACAACAGTAGTACCTGATGTCTCAGTGGCTTTCAGTGTGACGCATAAAAGACACCAAGGGATTGGGTGAGCTCCCATCACAAAAAAAAAAACTGCGAACCTGCACTACAGCGACCATAGTACAGTATGGAGACCAAGGCGTTTTACGGGAAGAGACGGGGTGCTTCTGCCGCCCCAGCTTCCAAAGAGCAAAGGGTAAGCAAATACAGCAGACTTCATCTGAAATACGCGATTACAGCGCATATTACAAGGTATTATTGCCGTTTTGAATTTTAAATTCAATTATAATTATTTCTTCGTAGCCTGTTCTTCAAGAAAACACCGCACGGGCGAAACGATCTACCACCAGGACAGTAAAAAAGAAAGCGGTAAGACGGAAAAAAAGAAAAGTTTATTTTGACTTCTGTTCCGCGACTGATGAATACTACTGTGTGACTTTATTTCTTACATGAATTATGTTATTTTGCCACACGCCGTGGGTCTCTGCTCTCGGCCACTGGCCAGGGTGCCAACCTGTAGAAGCAGCACCTGTATAGAGACATTTCGGCAGCAGCGGGAGCATTACGATGTATTACTGGGGAGGATTGGGAGGCTAGAGTTCCAGCAGTCAAACAGTTGAGCAGCTGTTTCCCGAAAAGTGCCTCTCCCCGCCGCGCAGGCTGCAATGCCTGGCGGAAGCTCTGCCCCCCGCAGAGCACACACCGCCTCAGGACACTCCATCCCGGCCTCTCAGTTCACCACCCCGCAGGAATCTGTTGATGCTGTCCCCGCCGCCTATCTCCCCCCAGGAAGCACAGCGGAATTCACAGATGCCAGTGGGACGAATAATTCTCCCAGATGTCCAACTGCTACCCATCACCCAGGAGATGGAGGGGGGGTTGTACTTGCAGTGCATCGGCATAGACGGGAAAGCAAGAGCCGACCGCTACGCCGCCCTCGTGTTTCGAAATCTTGTGACTTTTGAAATTTACTGGGGGTGGACCACGTCTGTAAATTTCGATGGGTCCAGAGGCAAAAGTGCCTTGCCTTGCAATCTCCGTGAAACCATTAGTACGATGGTGAATCGGAGATTCTCAACCCTTGCTGCGTACGACTGGAAAAGAATTCGTGATCGGATCAACGAAATGCTTGTTAGGAGGAGGCGGTCTTTTCCTCTTGTCTAACAGTCTGTCCACAAACAAAACATTCCTGTTAGACAAGAGGAATTGAAAAAAAACAATTTTGTCAATGAAAACCGGTGTGTGTGTCTCTCCCTGCTGGATGTCCCTCTCACAAACTGCTGAATGAATAAAATAATTTTATTGAAAACGAGTTTGCGATTGTCTGGTCTTTAAATTCTTGAGATACGTGATTCCATATTATATTCCCTTTTAATCAAATTCTAAAAGTATGCTTGTTGACTCCGGTATCGCGTTAGTTAAAGACTTCGATGCTTAAAATGTTTAGGGAGAAATGGAATACTGGTGTGTATGTTTTCTTTAAAGTACCGAGACCAGCCATATACTGTATGTTAAAGTTCCAAAATTAATATCGTTTATGGGCTTCACACACGTTGCAGTATGCTCAGGCACTAAGTAAAAGGAGATGCTTCGTATTGCTTGACTAATTTTAAAAACTAAGTTATAAATGCAGACGCTCCCTCGGTGTGCTGCTCTGGTGCGTCGGCTCCTACACAGTGCCTGTCTGCCGTAAGCATTACAATATACTAAATACTAAATACTAAAGCCAATACTGGCTCAATGGGCTTTGACGTGCTAATGCGTTGGTTTAACAGTCCGGGTGTGGCAGGCTTCCAATGTCAACTCGACTCGATTGGAAGACAATGAACGTATTTTAGCCCTAAATGAATTAATAGCAAACATGGTTTACATAAAATACATTTTTCCAAGAAAGTTTATAATAATACGATCTATAGTTGAAATCTGAGCCTACTTTAAAAATAAAGGAAAAGCATTTTCAGAGAGCAATCACGCTGTGTTTATGTAGAAAAAGTGATTAGGTTTATGAGCAATCTAATTACCTATTCGCTTAAAACGCTATATAAAATAAAGTTTATTTAGAGATGAATGATCAGTGTCGCAGTTTAAATAATGTGAGTCAGGAAACTAACACAGCGCCACCGGATTTAATAACGCAATAAAAACGCTATAAAATAATGTGACACAGTACAGCACAGTACAATAATACTGACCATGACTTTAGAAGCATAAATTACCTTACACTCAATTTAAACACAAGCTGTCTTTCTGTATGAACCTCTAAGCTGGTTCATACAGAAAATGTAGAAATGCATTAGCCTGATGATGATTAAAAAACACATAATTAAACACGCGTTTGCGATTTAAATCAGAACACGATTTAAATCAATATAAATGTTTATATTGTAACGCATACTGTCCAGCCTCCATTTCTCTTTAAAAATTTACTGTTGCACACACACACACAATAGAAGCAGGAACCGCTGTCAGAAGGGAAGATATGTTCAAAATATCGCAAATATCGATCATGTTGCGATATTTTGAAATATAAAAGTCAATTGATTGTCCATAATATCGCTTACCTATTTTTTCGAAGAAATGTTTGTTAAAAGAAAAGTCCAGCACCAGCTGGATTCGAACACACAACCTGCTAGTTGGTAGTCACGCACCTAGACCAGTAGGCTACAAGACAGCTCGCATGAACAGGCAGGCGAAACAGCCCTACACAGCCCTGTCGCAGTACACGGATATAATCATACCGTTATTAAATTCTTTAGATACGCGATTCCATATTATATTCCCTTTTAATCAAATTCTAAAAGTATGCTTGTTGACTCCGGTATCACGTTAGTTAAAGACTTCGAAGCTTACAATGTTTAGGGAGAAATGGAATACCGGTGTGTATTTTTCCTTGTGATATTTTAAGCTCTAGTTGAATGATAGGTGTCGCATTTTAAATCATTTTCGTAGCTAGAAATTATGAAACGCCCTGTTAAAAGCAAGGAAGTTTTTATGCCCGTTGAAGTAAAACAAAATGCCTGACAAAGTATGGCTTGGACAGATTCCAAGTGCTTGTACAAATGTGCTAAAGAAATTATACTTTGAGTATACAGCTTGTCCAAAGTCATCCATTATTAATACTATTCGTAATATCTTCAGTAAAGGCTTTGATGCATAAATATTTCTGATAAAGGTAGGTTGTGTACTTTTGTCCAACTGAGCAATCTTGCTTTCATAAAATATACCAACATTTTAATGACTGATGATTAACATGCTGTAATACACAGTTCAAAATTAAAGGCTCAAATGCTGTACATGAGAGGTTAAGCTCCCCCTGGCGGTTTTACAAGGCGACGCCGGATAGTTAGCCACGTGACACACGTGAACTGCGTGATACCGCGACACGCCCACCGCGAAATACCTCACCCATTTTGAATGGCTGCATCTGTAGCTGCTGTTGGCATGTAGCACCAAAACAGTGGTGCACACATTGTATATTATAGAATACCCCCAAGAGATTAAAGAAGAATCTGTTAAGATGGTACTGTAAAATCTCCATATTAAACACACTGTCAACTTTTTCACATGAAGGTAAAATGAAGGAATTTTTTTTTCCAACCAAAAACTGTATATGACACGTTTGGAAATCTGAAGCCTGACTACATGTCATGAGAGCTAGACAATGTAAAGTAGGAGGCAAAGGAATAGGTAGCGAGTTTATTCCATGCTGAAAAGAAAAAAAAGGAAACACGTTTCAGCTGTGAAGTCTTCTTCACAGCCGAAACTTTGTTTTCTTTCTTTTCATTTCAGCATGCCATAGAGGTTATCTGTTCCTTTGCAGCCTATGCATGCTGACGCAGCTAACTACTTGAACTAATGTAAAGTAGGATATTTGCAAGAGAGGATGACCCTCCCGGTTTATACCAAATCATAAGACTATGGCCTAGCACGCAGCACAAAGTCAGCTCTTAGCTTTGGAGCCTAGAAAGGCTGTAAAAATTAGCCAAACATAAATAATTGCTCCAGCATTACCTGTAGCCCAATAATACTAATATTAATACTAACTTTTATAATTTGTAAAAGTTGTTATATTTTACCCAAATTTAATTTATTTTGTGGAAGGCTAAGAAAAAACATGTCAGGACCTTGCTTCTCAATATTTCAATAATTTAACAATATTCACTCATTTATAGTATATCTAATTTCTTGGAATAGTCTTTTAAATACTAGTTTTCAATAGTTATATCAGTACCCTTTTTTATTCCAATTATCCAGTTAGGACATTACCTTTGTTTTATACACCCTTATATATTAAGGAACCATAACCAGTTTTATTTATTTTTAAGAGATGTATTATGAATCCATAAGTCATATGATTCTACTTAAATGTGTACATTTTGAGGAATGGCAACTATGCTAATACAAGTTTTAATTGCAGTGGTTATATTCTATATACAATAGCATAGTGTACCCATGTGTCAGACTCACATCACTGTAACCAGACAGAAAAAAGGCGCAACAGTGCCTCCACTTTCTGCGGTGCTTAAAGAAATGCAGTTTGGGGAAGCAGCTAGTCATGAACTTTTACCGCAGCACCATAGAAAGTGTCCTCACTAGTGGTATCAGTGTGTGGTACAGCAATACTACAAAGGGCTGTGGCAATGGTACAGAGGATTATGGGATGTGATTTACCATAATTCAGTGATATTTACACCATCCACTGTCCAAATAAAGCTCAATCCATCATTCAGGATCCCAACCAGCCCTGCCACAAACTGTTCTCCCCCTGCGCTCTGGCAATCAGCACCACGCTATTAAAGTACGGACCACTAGATTGAAGAACAGCTTATATGCTACTACAGTATGCATCCTTAACAGTAACTGCAATGTCTCAGACTCAATGCACGTCTGCCCTATGCACTTTTTTTATTTCTTTCACTATGACACTATGACTATAGTTCTGGTTGTATAATTTATTATGTTGTAACGTACTGTCTGCATTATGTGGTGTTGGCTGTTGTACTGTGTCATCTGTTGTACTGTGTATGTCCCAAGAGATTAGTGCAAATAAGAATTACAATGTACAGATGCAGCCATTCAAAACAAGCGGGCGATACCGCATTATTTTACGGTGCGGTTCACGCAGTCTACCGCAAGTTATCGGAAATTCTCGTATAGTACCTCATAATACCATGTGGTACCGCAAGTAAAATAATAGTATCCGGAATTTCCGCAAGGTGGAGATCATAAAGCTCAACCTCTCATGTTTGAGCTGTCGCCATCAAAGTCTTTAAAGAAGATATTACTAATAGTATTAATAATGAATGACCTTGGACAAGCTGCAAACTTAAAGTATTGCCCTGGTCCACATTCTTTTTTTCATAGACCGTCTTTGTAAAAGTAACACCACAGCATTTCGCAATCATGCATTTGTTTCCAATAATGCAAAGTACAGTACAGTAATTTTTGAGAATCTCTGATTTACCATGCCTTTCACATGCTCATAAAAGAGATTGATTTGGAACATAAACATATTACTGTATGCAAACTGTACTGTATACAGTATGTATATGTATATTTAATGTCTTTACTGTGCCCGTTTAAGTATTGAATATTTATATGGAATTTTACCACTGAAGGGAAATCTTAGTAGCTGAGCATAAAAAGAATAGGAGCATACTGTAACGCGTGTGAAGGCCATAAACGATATTAATTTTGGAACATAAACATACAGTATATGGCTGGTCTCGGTACTTTAAAAAAAAAAATACACACCAGTATTCCATTTCTCCCTAAACATTTTAAGCATAAAGTCTTTAACTAATGTGATAGTAAACATTAACGGAGTCAACAAGCATACTTTTAGAATTTGATTAAAAGGGAATATAATATGGAATCGCGTATCTAAAGAAATTAATAACGATATCATTATATTCATGTACCGCAACACAAGCCGGAATCCAGCCGGAGCCATGACTTTTTTTTTAACAAACATTTCTTTACTCGCACCAAATAAATTTATATTTCTAAATATCACAACATGTTGGAATTTAAGTCATTTTAATAACAATGAATAGTCACCTATGCGTTACAATATAAACATTTATATTGATTTAAATTGTGTTTAAATCACCTTTATTTAAAACCCATAAATAAAGCTGATATTGTTTAGACTTTTAATTATTTAAAACTGTATTACAGCAGCGCAATGCACAATGCAACGTAAGTCGCTATCTTTGTCTTCTGCGTAATAATGTTCACCTCTCTGTCCAGCAAATTAACAATAGTAATAATAATGAACTTTATTGTATATGGCGCCTTTAAAGGTGGCTCCTTAAAGCGCTTTACAGGATAAAAACAATAACAACAATACTGTTAGGCTGGGCAAACGATTTTTTTTTTTAAGAAATACAAAATGAGATATAATGATGTGTTCCGGCTTGGACATTAACGAAGAGCATAACGAAGGTCATAAAGGTCATAAACGATATTTAAAAATAAAAAAGATTACAAACGCCAGCAGAGAGAGAGACACACACACAGTTCTTCATTGTCAAAAACTAATTGTTTTTTACTTTGTCAGCACCCAGACAAATGCAAACGCGTTATTAATAAAATGCTTTTATTCATTCTTAATCGAACTCACAAGTTGTCATCTGCTGTTGAAGCTCTGTGAGACTAGACTCACACATGGCTAGACTTGACTATTTAACCATGAGATTATGTTTATGTTTATTAATCTTCCTTGTTATGCACTGAGAATGGTAAGCACCCCGAACACGGGGGCGGTGTAGCGGTCGGCTCTGGCTTTCCCATCTATACCGATGCACTGCAAGTACAACCCCCCTCTCTGCGGGAGTGCTGGTTGTGACAAATTAAATTGGTTTATTTTCGGTTTATTAAATACAGATATTTTCAAAGTAGAAGGGGGCGAGATTTCCAGCGAAAGACACCTCCCCCCCTCCAAAACCCAGTAAGTACAGTACTTACTAGTTAAGAAAGCTAGGCTCCTTAATGAAATCGCTTTAACATGCTAATGCGTTGGTGTAACAGTCCGGGCGTGGCAAACTTCTAATGTCTCCCGACTACGGTGAAAGGAACCCTTCTTTCATTGGAAGACAATGAACATATTTTACCCGTACATGAGAATATAATGCTGGCGCGTGGGCGCGGTGGGGTGCTGTACCAGCTGTCAAAAAAAGTTTTTTTTAAAAAAAGTCAATTGAGTGTCCATAATATTGCAGTAAGTGAAAAGACCGCGGGCATTCTTCCTCCCCCTACATTCTCAGAGTAGAATAGAATTTATTATTAGCACAATTTATTACAGTGCTAAATTTAATTTTATCGATTACTAATAATTTATGCTAACACCCAGCTTTCTTAACTAGTAAGTACTGTACTTACTGGGTTTTGGAGGGGGGGGTGTCTTTCTCTGGAAATCTCGCCCCCTTCTACTTTGAAAATACCTGTGAAACGGGTTTAATTCCATATTAAATTCCATTTTAATTCCATATTTAATTCCTTCACTTCTGCATAAGCTTTCTGGAGGAACAGTGGATGGGATGCGGCTCTTTCTGGGAATACTGCAAATTCACAGGTGCCTGACTTGAAGGAATTCACATTATCATATTCACATATCACCCCCCTCTCTCTCTCTCTCTCTCTCTCTCTCTCTCTCTCGCTTGCCCTCCCCCCTGTGTATTGTCTGTTTAGGGCAAGCGAGAGAGAGTGTACCCATCGGTCAAGCTAATAAAGCACCTTGAATTGAATTGAATTGAATTGTGTGCTGTCCTTTGACAAAACAAGGCTCGCCAGATAATGTGAATCGAAACCTGTTTTTCTAGCTTTTAAAGTCGTGCGATGTGTAAGCAGGATTACATCATTATATCTTACATTTGAAAAATACATAATATAGCTCCCAAACAAACGCAAACGTGTTTTTAATAAAATGCTTTTATTCACTCATAATCTGACAATTTCAGGAAGACTAAGGAAGGACTAAGGAAATTGTCATCTGTTGTTGAATCTCTGTGAGCTCAGTGACTTTGAGACCACTTGTTATCCCAAGTTGTTTGAATCGCCACAATTCAAATAGAGAAAAAAGAGCTGACTGACAAGATTTAAGATGTGGCTGTCAATGTTGGATTAAAAAAAAACACATTGCCTGACGTTAGTTGCATTGCTTGAAAAATAATTTTATTTCCAGAGACTGGATAAGTAATTCAAGTGTTTTTTTAACTTCCTGAAAAACAAGTAATAATTTAACAATATGTGCAAACATTTTTTTTTTATGATATGTCGCTGTTGTGAATGTCTGTGGAGTGTATCTTATTTGCCTGTCTGACCTGATTGTGCTCTCTCGCTCGACCCCCCCCCCCCCCTCTCTCAATTCAATTCAATTCAAGGTGCTTTATCAGCATGACAGATGGGTATAATCAGTGTTGGGTATTTACTTTGTAATCTGTATTGCTTTGAGATGCCACTTTTAAAGGTGATATATAAAATCAAGGCTTTAACTTGCTTTAACTCTGCAAGTCTGAGTTCTTGTGTCCGTCCTATCCGAGCCCGAAAGTATTACAATATGTATCTTTATAGCAGGTGGTGTACAGCTTTTTAGTATAGATTACACTTTTCTAAAATGTAATTAAAAAATAAAAACGATTACAATCTAATCTTTCCACATTTGATCCCAAGATCCCAAGAAAAATAAATCTAAACGGGGAGAAAGCTATGCTGAAAGTTTATTAAGATACTTAGAAGACAAAGATATTAATTAATGTTGCATTTGTCTGATTGTGAATCAAAAAACACATATATTTAAACACACGTTTGCGATATAAATCAAAACGCGATTTAAATCAATATAAATATTGTAACGCATAGGTTACTATTCATTGTTATTAAAATGACTTAAATTCGATCATGTTGTGATATTTAGAAATATATTGTTTGGTGCGAGTGAAGTTTTATTTAATCTCTGACCCAGGGAAACGTTTTATTTTTTCAAATAAATGTTTGTTAAAAAAAAAGTCATGGCTCCGGCTGGATTCCGGCTTGTGTTGCGGTACATGAATATAATGATATCGTTATTAATTTCTTTAGATACGCGATTCCATATTATATTCCCTATTAATCAAATTCTAAAAGTATGCTTGTTGACTCCGGTATCACGTTAGTTAAAGACTTCGATGCTTAAAATGTTTAGGGAGAAATGGAATACTGGTGTGTATTTTTTCCTTTTAAGTACCGAGACCAGCCATATACTGTATGTTTATGTTCCAAAATTAATATTGTTTATGGCCTTCACACGCGTTACAATATGCGCCTTTTCTTTTTATGCTCAGCTACTAAGATTTCCCTTCAGTGGTAAAATTCCATATAAATATTCAATACTAAAATGGGCACAGTAAAGACATTAAATCTTTCTACGACCGACCAACGCACCACAAAAGCCATCTGTCCAGATGACTCTTACTCTAGGAGGTTTCGTGAAAAAGCACATTCCGCTGCTGTAATACAGTTTAAAATAATTAAAAGTCTAAGCAGTATCAGCTTTATTTATGGTTGTCATTTAAAAAAAGTCAGAAGCCGCACTCAAAATGCAATTTAGCGCTTTCTGGCAAGAGGAGAAAAATCTAAAAAAACGTTTTCGCAGCCTAAGAGGGGAGGTCTGCTCTCAGTGACAGCTGACAATCCTCCATACACTCAAGTGAAAAATTAATAATGCCAATGTAAATGTCATATTTACAATTTGTTGATAATAGAAATGTTAAGTTCGCGAAAGCTTTGTGATAGTTTACCCAGGCAGCAAAAGATCAGCTACACTGCGAAGATGCGACACCAAAGATATGATTAATAACCTTTTAAATCTGAAGGGAGATCTAAAGGGATCCCCCCCGACACGATAGAAGCAGAAGTCACTGAATTGTCCATAATATTGCCATTTTATTTTTTTAAAGAAATGTTTGTTAAAAGAAAAGTCGTGGCACCAGCTGGATTTGAACAGCCAACCTGTCACTTACAAGTCGGGCACGTAGACAACAGCACCACCCGCAAGGTCACGTGAGGAGTGGTGAAACAGCCCTACACATACAGTATCAACAGACATTGTACAGCGTGTACTATTTTTGTGTTGCAGTACATGTATATAATTATATCGATATTAATTTCTTTAGATACGCGATTCCATATTATATTCCCTATTCATCAAATTCTAAAATTATGCTTGTTTACTCCGGTATCGAGCGTATTCGCAGAAAAGCTTAAAACTACCACTTTTTATACACGTTATTTCACATGTTAGTTAAGGACTTCGATGCTTAAAATGTTTAGGGAGAAATGGAATACTGGTGTGTATTTTTTCTTTAAAGTATCACGACCAGCCATACTGTATACAGTTTACATACTGTAATACTGTATGTTTATGTTCCAAAATTAATATCGTTTATGGCCTTCACACGCGTTATGCTCCTATTCTTTTTATGCTCAGCTACTTAGATTTCCCTTCAGTGGTAAAATTCCATATAAATATTCAATACTTAAACGGGCACTGTAAAGACATTAAATATACATATACATACTGTATACAGTACAGTTTGCATACAGTAATATGTTTATGTTCCAAATCAATCTCTTTTATGAGCATGTGAAAGGCATGGTAAATCAGAGATTCTCAAAAATTACTGTACTGTACTTTGCATTATTGGAAACAAATGCATGATTGCGAAATGCTGTGGTGTTACTTTTACAAAGACGGTCAATGAAAAATATCTTCGGTAAAGACTTTGATGGCGACAGCTCAAACATGAGAGGTTGAGCTTTATTAGCTCCACCTTGCGGAAATTCCGAATACTATTATTTTACTTGCAGTAAATGCGATATCATGCGGTACTATGCAAGAATATACGGTATTAATACGGTACACCGCGTCAAGCGCACCGCAAAATAATGCGGTATCGCCCGCTTGTTTTGAATGGCTGCATCTGTATATATGACTATAAACTCCTCTACTCAGATGATCGATGACCAGAATAATCCAATTACAGTTAAACACAATGATTGTTGTGTGAAGTAAATTCTATTAAGAAATTGTTTGTAACTTTTATTATGCAATTATTAATACAATCAGTTATATAACCTTGCTGTTTCAGAAGAGCCATTTAGACAAGATGATTACAGCTGGTGTTGCTTGTCCCTCACAATCTTTTCATTTGTTTGGCTATTTTGTTTGGTGTACATTAAGATCTGCAGGGAACTGGCCACGTTGGCTACTATTTCTTCTCTGTCCTCATCCCCGCCAACAACCTCTTCAATACGGAAAGGAAATGATTGTTTAAAATGTCATAAACTGCTGAGGAGCTGACATCATTACCACTTCATGTATTTCTGAAGCTTGTATTTTTCAGAATTATCAATATCTTTCTGGGTCTCAATAAGCTCACATTTCAATTATTCAAATTATTCATCTCCGTAAAGTAATCTAAATTACAAAGCGAAAATTGATTTTCCTTTAATATTGTCTTATTTCCTTTAATACCCAGTCCTGTGAATTTCTGACAAGAAAAGTGGATCCATCCAGTGCTTACAGCACATCAAGTTGTTCTCTGCCCTTTTGGTCTATATTTTCTACAGTTTTCTTGTGACTTTCAGTACAGTTTAGCTGGATTTCAATAGGCACGCTCGTCCATACTATTCATCCTATACTCCAGTTGTTAATTTCACTGGTGGCACAAATGTAACACATTAACAACTAATACCTCTGCACCAATACACTAAATTATAAACAGCTCAGTTTAATAAAAAAACAACATTTAAAAAAATTCCAATTATGGATTAAAACTTAACTCAGCTACAGGACAAAACAATTTTCACTATTACATTTGAAGGATTATTTCAAAGATGTGTGGAATTCAGAGAAAATATACTAAACATATTAATAAATATTTAAATATGTATTTATAAATATTAGCTGGTGGAAAACAAAAATAACCTAATAGCCTTGCAACATTTATGTACAACACACACATATGTATTATACTTGCAGAAAATCTATTTTTAAAAAGAAATATCAAACTTCATATAAGACATTATTCTTACAAAATCTGCAGCAAGTATTTAAACTGACTTGTCATGAGTATCCTGATAGGAAAAAAGCTAAAGAAGTAATAGAGGTGAAAACTTATTGTACCTTTCCTCCTTCACACCATGGGCTTAGTGTGTTTCTTGAGTCTCCTTAACACATAACTATTTCTGGTTTAAAAATTTGTAAAACACTGGAATAAGAAAGATACCTCACAATTGCAAATCATCTCCATGCATTCATTTTTGTTCTATGAAAACAGTACATCTGGGGATAATATTTTGCCAGAGAAACCTGTTGGCACTAGTTAATCAGTAAATACACTGTTTTTTAACAATGGTTTATGTTCAATCAGACACTGTAGACAGGCCCTGGAAATAATCAATTACAGATTTAATGACAAAATAGCGATTTTTTGCTTTTCAAAACATTTGTAACTTTATCTTTGCTTATAGTGTAATTAGCCACCCATTAAACAATCTTATTTAAAGAAAAAAATATTTAACAAGAAAGGGATTAAAAATATTTTTGGAACAGTTTTGAAATACATTTGTTTTACACCAGACAATAATGATACACTAATGTATTTAATGATACAGTTAAGCTTAACAATGCTGCCTGCATTTGTATGGCAATACAAAGTATTTCAGAATGAGATGACAACTTTGACATTAGCCGTGCTTCCCATTTCTACACAATGCAATTTTGTGATATTGGAATTTCAAATACAGAATTTCCAAGTGTAATGATCTCCATATGCGCGCTTTAAAACAGTGAAAGTTTTCAAAACAGTTAAGTGACAATTTGCGTAATAGTTAAACATCTGCATCCCTTTAAGAGGTACAGTTCTATACTTAAATTAATGATCAAATTAAAATATAATTTAAGAATATATTAATATATGTTATTGTTCTTGAAATACTAATTTCTGATTTATTTCAGACTATAGTTCTGTATGTTCCATACAATCAACTGGTCAAGCTGCATGTTTTCCTAAACAGACAAAATTAATAAGACATAAAAATATTAGACCCTATATACTTATACAACTTCTGTGACTGTCTGAAATGATATATGTAAAAATATTGAATTGATTCACTGATTTATTGAAAATTAGCTCACGTGAGGAGAACTGTCTATTAACTATAAGAAAGACAGTTAACTGTAAGAGCATCCCTGTAGAATGATATGCATAATTCAAGTGATCGAAAAGAGAGAGAAGCTTACAATGTATGTGAAGGGGCCTAGAGATAGCTCCGTGAAATTGGCCCCCCTACAAACAGCACAAACAATGAAAAATAGAGTTTGTGCTTCTTTTGTTTCTGAGTTTAGCACCTTTGTCTTTCGGGGTTGTGACATCACTCAACCCTCCTACAATGGCTCTGGAGAATTGAACCAGGGTGAGTTTCCCGAAAACGATTAATCTTCGAGATGAGCAACTTTATGATGTACATATGTAATGTACATGCTACTTTTTTGAGTGTTTCCCAAAACCTCTCTTAATGGGTCATTGTATAAGTGAGCATAAAGTACTTCTCTGTTAACCCCACCCCTGAAGTCGCTTAGCAAAAAGCATCAAAAGGTCATTTGAAAAACAATCATTTGACAATACTTTAATTATAAGGTGTCATTTTATGTCATTCAGTGGGATGAAATAAAGTTGTGAATATTAATATAGCCAGCAGCCATATCACCCTACAACTCACAACTGGCAACCCACTGAAACTAAGCAGGTGTGAGCCTGGTCAGTACCTGGATGGTATCTGCCATCATCTTTCACAGCATGTATGGTTTACAGTTGCAGGCAAGAAACAACTGCCAGTAAATCAATGGCAAAGATGTCATGTGTATGGTGACCTTCATACCACATTGCTGTAGCTGATCCCCCACATTATTTTCTACTTGCAACACTCAACATCTTTCCAAACTCTTTTTGTTGAAATAATCTGACAAAAATATAAGCTCTGTAACAAAAAAAAGTTTCTTCACCCTTTTTGATGATTTTATTTAGTCACTCCTGACAACCTTTATTTTTCCTCCCACCTAATTCTAAGTCAGAAGTCTGTTGGGTTTTTAAAATTCTGATACATTAAATACCACATCATTTTAAAGTTATTTAAAACTTAGTTTCTGCTCCTGCTTGACCTCATTATTTTCTCCTGCAGCACAACAACACACTCTTTTCCTGCCTTGTCTCACCATTTTCTCCAGTGCTGCAGTTCTTCTTTGGATACTGATATGCTTTGAGACATGTTTTATCTATATATTTTTATATATTACTAAAATGTTTCCTATTTACATTTTTCAACTTGTCCTTATTAAAAACAAAACTCTAAAGATGAAGTAAAAGGGGTTATATATAACCTGTGAGAAGAAACAATGTTTTTATTGAATTTATACAACCCATTTGAAATTGTATAAGTTTGAAGAACTTACTTGTAACTTTTGGTAATTTTCGCTCCAATACGTTATTGCCTGTTCAGATTTTAAGTCATGTTTCTGTAAAAAGATAAGATAAAAATGTCCTTAAATAATGATTCTTTAATTCACATTATACATGTAAAGTACTAATGTAATTATTTTCATTATCACAAATAGTAGATTTAACACATTCATATTTTATATTTCATTTTGGATTTTAAATACCATCCTAGAAATGAACGTAAACAAGCATTCTTAAAAGGGAAAGCTAAAATTATATAATAATATTCATACTATAAACATGAAAAAGATTTAATTTCAACTCTGAAAGCAGGCTTGTATAGCAGTGTGAACTATGAGTAAAATTTAATCAAACATATTATCATATTTTTGTTTTTAATTTTCCTCCCTAAAATCTCTTTGTTATTTGAAATTTGAAGACAAAACATCTACACTTCTCTCTAGTACCTTACTGACAAAAAATAAAAGCTATTAAATTTGGGACTGGGATGTCATCTCTTTCTAAATCAATTCCTTCTCTCTGCAAATTTTGACAGTGTACTGTACATGCCTTTGTACACAAACATGTCTAGGGTTTGTGGTAGTATAGGTTTAGATATATTGTGAAACACTTTTGAAATGGAAACTATAACTGACAGCTCCTTTGCCTTTCAGAAACAAAAATGAAAAAAAAAACTAAATGTTACAATGTTACAATATATTCAATTTACATTTAAATTGAGTAAGATATTTGCATGAAATAGCAAATATACACTAAGACATTGACTGTTGACAATTGTATGTTTTTGAATAACTAATTTTCACAACAAAACTTCAAACATCTATTTTTACTTCTTATTGCCTTGTATTGAATTATTTATCTGTAAGCAGCACAGTGCTTGAAATATTGTACATGAAAAAAAAAGAAAAACAGGACACAGGAGACTAACATTTCAAAGACATTTTATAAAGATAAGGTTTCATCACTTTGTGAAACTCAATTTCATTTTTCTTGCCTCTTTTATCAGCATTTAAAGGCCTTTATAATTTATTTTAAGCATGGACTGTACCATAAAAGTAAGTAATTAGATGCTGTTTCCACAAGCTCTTACCTTGGAGGGGGATGGTGGCACAGATTTAAAGCCCTCCATTTTATAGTCATGTCTGGTGGTTGAGATCAGCTCTCTTGGAGCAGAACCAGGGTTACATTCCTCTAATACCTGTTCACTGTTAGAGGAAACAAGCAACAGATCAACACATGGCAGTTTAAAATAAGCTCCTATTATAAACCTAAAGTATTCTATCCTAGTGGGGAGTGTTTTTATTAAATTAATTATGCTGTATTTGCAACTTTTAAAACTGGTACTGGCTTTAAAATAAAAAGATATACTTAAGCATAAATTTGGAAACTTTACTGTGCAGCACACAAAGAGGATAAGATTTAATCTCTCGAATGTTAAAACTGATAATAGCACACATTTATTTGGTAGTTTGATATTAGGTATTTAAAAATAAGTTTGAAAAATTACATATTCCTATTTTTATGGTGCACCCAAGGGTTTTAAAAAGTCAGTATTTGTTCTACCACCTCAGAAAAATCTACAATGAAGAAATGCACATCAACAACAACAATAATAATTATACTTAAATTTATTTTTTTATCTTCCTTACATTAAAAATGGCAAATATTTTTTAAAAATACACTGCAATACATATAGTACAATGGTTTTGCACTGCATATGAAAGTACAAAATCTAAGCAACAGTTCATATAACAGCACTAACCATGCTGGTATGGATATGTTTTATTAGCAGAGTTGATATTTCCTTTTTCTTAAGGGAAGAGACAATAGCTGGTTGTGAACAGCTCAAAAACAGTCCAGAGCTATATCAGTGTTGTGTTAGGGAATCTACATTCCCAACTGGAGGGTTCATCTGAGGTGTCCCTGGGAGGCTTCTGCAAGGAGAAGCCAATCCAGGGCTTGAAAAGAATCAGGTGTAGTTTCTCAGTAAAACTGAGACTGACAGGCCTCAATTGAGTACACCTGTTGACAAAAGCGATGAGAGCCGGCTGGTATAAACCGGAAAGGAAAGAGGAGAAGGGGCTCTTTGAGAAGAAGAGGGAAGAACTTTAGAGGGAAGTGAAAAAAACACTATAGTTAAACTATTATTATTTAGAGATTTGGAATTAGTTCAAGGACTCTGATAGGAGTTACTGTAGATTTGTAGTTTGGTTATTTCTTTAGAGAAAAGACTGAGAAACTGAGAAAACAAGCTTTGTAATGGAACTTAAATTTATTGATTGGCTATCTTACATGGAGCTACTCCAGAATGATCTGTTAAGATCAATAACCCAATTTTAACATTTCCACTGTCAAATCCAGATGCAGGCAGTATTAAACACTTGAGCAAAGACTAAAGGTGGTAAAAAAGTAGGAAGTGCTTCCTGGATGTAAAAAAAAAATCTTGAGGAGTTAGTCTGGGAAAGAACTAAGGTAATATGTTTGGAATTGGCCTCTTATACCTAGTGCTCCACTTGTTACTACCACAAATGGTGTCTGTTAAAAGCAATCTATCCTGTTTCATTCAGTTCACAGAACTACAGTTCTCCAAAACGATCTACTGTTCCAAAACTGTGCAGACTTTCAAAAGAAGTATTATATTATAAGTATTATAATAATGGTAACTGTTTTCACACCAGTATGAATTAGTACACGGGGAAACAATTCCTTTTAGGCCACAAAATGGGGCTATGGAAGTAGACTGTCAGAGATCTGGTTTCTGCTTCATGGTCTGTAATCTTGGGTTACTCTTTTTCTGGTATTGTAGTGATGGCATGAGGAAATATAACAGTCAGATTACAATACAAACAAATATTTATAAATACATGTTTATTTTTAAGGTATCTGCCAGTAACCTACTAATCCTCTGTGGAATCTATAGATTGCTGTTAAATCTGATAATTTTGTTTAAACCCCAAAAGTAAGCACAGAACCAGACTGTGTTTTACATTTCTGCATTTCTGATACTAGGACCACATAGTTGCTCTAGGCACCTCAATAATGTGTAAGTGCAGTGGTGTTAATTTCATCCTTCAAAGCCTCTAGCAACAATTTGGAATCCAACATACATACTAAATAGTAAATAAAATTGTGGAAAAACAGTTCCACATTTAAAACAAGGTCCCCATTTATTTGTAGTACATGAAGAATGCTGAAAACAAACTACTTGAGCAGGGATTAGAGAATTAACAAAAAGTGCACCGACTTTGAGCTCTGCACTAAAGTAATAGGAATTTGTACTTGCATTTTATATCAGATACTCTGCCCTGGTTACCACAAATGGTGTGTCTCTTAAATACCTTTTACATTCATAATACAAACAGTACCCTTACACAAGTGTGTATGAACAGTTTTCTTAAAAAATAGTTTATTTTGTGAAATAAACTGTAAGAATAGTAATGGTTTTCACAATAGTAAGAAGAAACCTGCTCATCTTCTGACCACAAGAGAATGCTAACACAGACCAGTGGTTATCAGGTTTTTGTTTTGTTGTATGGATTTTTGCCAATATCCTGTTTTGCCCATATCCTGTTTGTTCAGCACACTAAGGAATGTAAACATAAAATAATAATAATCATTACTACTTCTAAGATAGCTTTAAGTCATGTATGCAAAAATTAAAAAAATAAGAAATTGCAATACTTATATAAAGAGGTATGTATTCAACATGGGTGTAATCATTATGAGACCAGGTTAGTGACAATATGTCAACAGGGAAAAGATAGGGAAAGAAGAAAGCAGCTACAGTATTTATGCAGGTTAGAATCTTTAGGAATGTCGGTGGCCATCTTGCATGGGCAGGTAAAAGTTATAATATTCCAAAACCACTGGGCAGTGAATAAGTTAAGTTTAAAAATGGTATGGAAAAAAGAAAGGAGTTACTTTCTTCAGAAATTATAGTATACACATACTGTATCAGTTTAGACTGGAGCTATTCAACAACTAAATATATACAACATACTGTACCTACAGAGAATATATTACAGTTATTCAACTGTCATAATTAAAAAACTTGTATACCATATATTTTTGTGCAGTATTTATTCCACAAGGATGAGAGTGGTTCCATTCACAAATGTTCATACTTTTACTCTTTTTGAGCCTTGTCAATAAGTATCCAGAGTTCACACCTTGTCTCCCTGTTAGCCAGTGTCAGCAAGTCAAAACCCTTCTTTTCATTGAATGAATTCTTGACAGCTTTCCAGACTGCATTCCTGTAGTGTCATAGTGAACATTTTAAAAGTATTCTCCTGAGAAGAAAAGTATCCTGTTGTTTTGCACATCTGTGAATAAAGCCAGTGACATCAGGATTTTTCATTTTGCTTTTCAGAAGGAGATTCTGGCCAATCAGAATAATTTCAAATCTAGCATTTTCATTTTCCAGCACACCATGAGGTTTGAAATTCCAATGCATTTTGTATTGTTCAAATCCCATTATCTTCTTTTTGTATGTATGTACTGTATCTAATCTTCACACAACGTTCAATATGGTCGAATTCACCTTTCACTTGATTGACTTCTACAAAGAAAATACATTTTATTTTTTAACTTTAGTATTTTTTGTAATTAATTAAAGTAATTAAAGCCGAAGTAAATCATCTTAGCAAAACTTGCATTAAGACAATTATTGTCTGAACTGCATTAAGTATCAGAAAGATAGCTGCCAGCAAAATAATAAGTCTCCAGCTACTGCACATGGCCCAGACACTTGTATAGCTGTGCAGATTGTATGCCAAAGTAACATTCACTCGTTTTTCTCACTGAGACTCTTCGATTCTGAATTTGTATACAGTGGTTATGTTTAGGTACATAATAGCTTGTTGGTGTACATTATTTAATTTTCACTGCATTTCACAATTGTTAAATTACAAAATAATTGTAATGCTTGGCCAAATCTTTTTAAATGTTTCCGTTACAACCTTCCTAAAATATGGAAATGTGAACTTCAGTTACAGCATTGTTCTGTAGTGTGAGATTGCTTGCTTTTGTGACTTGTCTAGTCATCATCTTCATTCCATCATATAACCAGGTACATGCAAATAAGCATCGTATACTTATACATTTATCCTAAAAGAAATGATGAATCTAAAAGAATATTTCTGAGATAGCAATTCTCTGTAATTCTGAATAGTAAAACATTAATAAAAAAAGCATTTTGCACACAAATATCTTGTGTGGTCATATTGTCCTTTTTTTACAAATGCTATTGATTAACTTTTCCTTTTTTAAAAGTTGATTTTAGATGCCTTCTAACAGCTTAAACAACAGTTTTTACTTCGTGTTTATTAGAGATATGAGATCCCATCCTTTACATACTTGTACTGTTATTCATACAATTCTACAATTCCTTTATTCCACTATATTAATATTAAATGAAGGTAGCCTTCCTCAAACTAGAACATGGGTGGCATCTTTTGGTTTGAGTGTACATCTACAGTCTTAGATGAAGTACTTGAATGAGTACAAGGATGCAATGGAATCATCTAGATCAAACTACTTCTCCCATATCATTGTGAATAACCTAGATACCCATTTATTTCCATCAACTGTCCCAATTACATTACCTTCCTCATCCCAACTTTACAACAGTTTTTTATATTTTATTTTACAACCAAGATTGACAATATCCAGCATGTACCACTATTACACCTTATCCCTGCATGCCTGTTTTTATTGGTTCTCCTCTTTCTTGTTTCTCTATTCCTATAGTATATCCAATCCAATCCTTGCCTTGTCAACCAGACTATGCCCTATTCCTGATTGCTGTGTGCTGAGCAGAGTTTTTTTTAAGTGTATAAATACAGCAAGCAACCATCTGAGTCCACTTTAGACCATGAGTTGTTGCACTTCTTAAAACAGGCACAAGGTAACAGTTTAATTACAATATTAATATTTCTTTAAATATCAGATGGTTCCAAAGCAAAGAAAGGTAACAGGGAGACAACAGTTAAAAGGCATTTTAAAAATCATGTCTCAGATAAAATTTCAAGGATCACGGAGCAATATGATCACCCAAAATATATGTACTTATTTGTTCTACTTAGTGTATAGTCCAACTTTATAATTTAATTCTGTTCATTTTGAGCTAATAACCTGTCGTGCACATAATTGATGTATGCACACAATAAATAATTATTAATACCAAAGATAACTTCATAAAAATTAAGTTATTTTAATAAGAAAATAAGGATAAATGCTTCTAAAGAATTTATTAACAGCTTCATATCCCATTTTTATAAAAGATTTGATTTTTTAATCATTCTCATACAGGCCAGAAAATACAGCAAAAGCCTATTATCACTTTCACATGATCACACCTGTGGTTAAGCAAATATTGGCAAAACCAAAAGACTTTCAACCAGGAAACTAAGTAACATTCTAGATTTCTTTTTTAAGATCATTGACAGTAGACTGAAGAAAAAAAATCATTTTAATTCAGTTAAAATTTTAAATTTTCAGCTTATTTGATTTTAATAATGGGTGGCACTGTAGTGCAGTGCTCAGAATTGTTGATTTGCAATGCTGGGTTCAGTTCCTGGGGTGCTATCTGCATTTTTACATATTAGATAAAACGGTTAGAAAATGGATGTATGTTTTGTATTTTTAATTCATAGTAATCATTCAGCTTACTAGAACCAACGGCAAATTTCGAACAACATATTTTTCCAAACATACAGGATTAAAATCCAAAAAAGGAAATAACTTTCAAGTGTTTCCATGGCTATAATATGAGAGGGTATTTTTGTTCCTTACTGACAGCAATTAACATTATTATGGTTGAATGCATTCAACTGTCCACTTAATTAAAAAAAAATAAGTCATTAAATCATTTCCAGACTGTAAAATTACATTTAACATAGGTTTGTTTTTGTAAAACCTGTGCTATCTGTGTGATAAATTTGCAACACTTCTCAATCTTGCCAATCCTTGACGAGGTATTAAGTCATACATTTGAAATCAACTTTAAGGCTCTTTGACAGGTTAATCTAAAACTACTCCAATGTTAGGGGAGAACCTTTTACTGTTGTTTTAAAACTGTTGTTTATATAGTTTGCAAAAAAAACCTAGGGGCCTTTTATGCCCACTGCTGTCAGCTCTGTGCAAAGTTGAATTCACACCAAATTACTTGACTAGCTGGTCGTACTGTATGTTTATAATGCTTGTGCATCTGTTCTTCCCATCACATAAAGTAAACATGAGAAACACAGCCAAGGAAATGAGACAGACACCTTCCAGTTCCTCAAAGGCAAACAGATGGTTCACATGTGGTCTCTACACACTCTTACGCCTACCATATCCAATCTTATTTGGGATTATCCCATAAAAGTCACTTGCCACAATAGACTGCAGAAAATGTACCCCATAAATGCCTTAAGAGAGGAAAAATTGGATTATTTATGTTCAGTTAATAAAACATTAAAGTGAGTCTAAATGGATAAAGTTGTGAGCAGCATGTTTTTACTTTGAAATTTGAGATAAACATGTAAAATTCACCTTCTAGGTTTATAGTTAAGCTGTGCTGTTTGAGAGTGGAGTAAAAGCAGTAGTGTAATGGTTGGACTTTCCCCCAGATGCAGTCAGGAACAGCTTTCCTCACGATGGAAAGCCAAGCGTTAATCAGTTCTCTGTAATGGAACACAGTAGGAAACTACAACCATTACAACGAATAATCAATGATATATGTTCTATTAGAAAATGATAATTGAATCAGCTTGCTCTGACAAACCATCTTCAAAATTTCTTTATTCTCAAGTAAATGAAATGTAATTTCTGAAGCACTCTTTAAATCATCAAATGCCTTTAAGGTTTTGAAGAAAATGATTTAATTGGTCCAATTTGGCAAGTAATGAGTAAAGACTATTTTAAGTTACATTTAAGTAAAATATGAAAAACCTAAATTAGAAATGATGAACAGTTATAGGAATGATAAATATGGTGTATTGAACATCCAAACAGAACAATGTGTTCAGCAAAAATATTATTCAGCAAAATACATACGTCAATAACAAAAATAACGATTCCTATCTATAAAAGTAATATCAAAACAGCGACTCCTTGGCCCACCAGACAAATGAGCATGTTGCCTGATTGGGGTGCATGACACTTAATTTTCCAAGAAGCCAATTAAACTACCATTATGTCTTTGGAATAGAAAAAAACAAATGTCTGGGAGGAATCTGGAACACTTGGTGAAAACCTAAGTGAACATAGGGAGAGCATACAAACTCCACACAGAGAGGATCTCAACTCCAGAATTAAACTTTGGGCCCCAGCACCGTGAGGCAGCAATGCTAACCATAGTGCCACTATGCCATCCTCTTTGTGAAAGAGATAAACATAACTAATACTAACGTATCCACTAAGACTGTCATCTTATTGCACATTATCACTGATTAAAAATTCATAATTGTATAGATCATATGATTTAAAATAGTTTGTTTCTGAAATGATTCTTTCACATTAATTTTAACTTTTTAATTTGATGTTTTAAAAATGTTCCCCCTTGCAATATAGTTGTTTTTACCAAATGCAGCCTCCTTATAATCCCCATCTATGAATTGGCTTCATCACTCTGTTCTCCTCCCCACTGATAGCTGATGTGAGGTGAGAGTACTGGTGCACTATGGCTGCAGTTGCATCATCCAGTTGGATGCAGCACATTGCTGGTGGTGGAAGAGAGTCCCCATTACCTGTAAAGCGCTTTGAGTGGAGTGTCCAGAAAAGTGCTATATAAGTTTCAGGAATTATTATTATTATTATTATTATTATTATTATTATTATTATTATTATTATTATTATTATTATTATTATTAAAAGTAGTAGTAGTTGTAGAATCCTAAGTATTTTTACACAAAACGTGAACTGGGCAATGCATATATTTAATTATCATGGAACAAGTTAATGGGCTATTTTTCCCAGATAAACTAAAACAGAATAACTCCATTCACACACTTAAACTGTTAGCTGTTTTTTATTTATTTTCAAATCCAAATTGGGTCTATTTTTAAAAAATCCATCTGTTGCAAATACGTCATTGTCTGATTTTAAGGATGTGGTATGATATAATTTTGTAATAGACCACTGGTCTGTTCATTTACTGCAGATTGAAAATCCTAAGAAAGAGATGAATAAATTGCTAGTCTTTTAAAGTAATTTTGTAGAAAGGTTTCAATTCTGGGTTGATTTTCACTTTTTTTTTTGTTAACTGTTATACACTACAACTATAGTAAGGAAATAGCTACGGAAACTAATTTTGACCAAAGTATATAACAAACCAAAAACAATAATATATCAAGTATAGTGCACTAAGAATCTGGCTTACACCATTTATTTAAATAATGATAATATTACCCAAAAATTAACAGCAAAAACATTTTTTTTAATTATTCTTACCTTATCGTTTTGTAAAGGTATTTCTCCAAAAGTTCTTCTCGTATTCCTGGAAACAAACCAAAAACAAAATTAAACAAGATGAGTACTGCTGTTTTTCTTTCTCTCACTTTTGCCTTTTAAACTTATACTGTATGAGTATATGGAAGAAGATTTGAGACAACAATTTATCCAATTTCAATTAAATATACTGTCATTAACAAATAGGAAACAAGATTTTAATTGTTTTAAACCTTGACTTAAAAAATAACACTATTACATGTCCTTTTTCAATATGATTATGATTATTTTGTATATTGATCTAGACTAAATTACACTTTTTTTATTTTCCATTGGCCTTTTAGTTCATATGGGAAATAGGCCGAAAGACTTAATTTATTTATGATAAAAGTCATATTTTTGGACAACCTCATGAATAACTATTATAATAGACGCATGCACATCCACTTTTTAACATAAGTGAAACTGGAAAAGCAGATCCTACTTGTGCAAGATGTACCACACCATGACTGCTACAAACTTGTATTTAACTGTTCATTTTTAGTTACAAAGTATTGTTTTCCATTAATCTTTAAAAATTCTAGGGGTTATTTTCTTCTCCACTAAATGGAAATGAATGGGGTCTAAGGCAATACATGCCTCTCTGCTTTATTCCAGGCTTTCTGGGAGATGTGTATGATTCTCGTACTGTTGTGATATCTGCCACTTTAGATATCAGATCCACAGAGAGAATTCCTTTGTGCCCATATCTGTGCATTTGAGCTTCACCAATATGTTCCTGTGATCCCAGATTGTCCAAGGGTGCTACTGCCCTCTGAAAAGATAGAGTGATATACAAATTTGTGGATGAATGAGATTTCAAGCCTTAGCAGTCAGCAAAAAGAAGGAAATATTTCGCTTTTTGGAATTAAGGAGATTTAACAATTCAGTTTTGTTATGGTGTAGGATATTGCAGCATCCTTATCGATTTAATTCTTTACATTTATTTAACAGAAATTCATACAAGTGATTGATATTTTTAATCGAACAATGCAGAGTAAAGTTTTATATTTGCAGACACACAACGAATAGGTGCATCTCCTCATTCCTATCTTTGAAATTCGATTTACCGCTTTTCTATTTACAGTTTCCAATGTAACTGTAATGTATGTATACAATAGAAAGTCTATAATGGATGTTTGGATGTCAGCAGAGTTCTATGACCATTTAAGTTAAGAGAGTGCATCTGTCTTTCACAATAAAAGAAATATGAAGGGGAGTACTCTTACTGGATGCATAAAAGGCTATTTAGATAATTGAAGTGTTAGATACTGTACAGGTGCTGAATCAATTAAAATATTAATTTGGTTTCTTATTTAAAATAATAATAATAATAATAATAATAATAATAATAATAATAATAATAATAATAATATATAAACATGCAGTCTACATTGTATTATATTTATCCACTGCTTGTTTACCACGCATGAACTCTTTCCCAGTCGTAATACTGTAATTGAAGGATGAAATCAACTTGATTTAATTGAAAACGGTATAAAATTGTCATTGTGCCATCCTGCGCTTATCTATATGGCATGTACTGTTCTGCTTATCACTCAAACCATTGTGTTTTTTAAAACATCCAACAACACACTCTTAAGGTTTTTTTTTAACTCTGAACTTTAATCTGCGACATAAGCAAAACTAACAAAACATGTAATATGTTAACTGACATTTTAGTGGTATTTTAACACAGAACTGATTAATGGTTTCCAACTGCACAACATCTTCACATTTAGAGAGAGATCAAGTTATTTCAGTGCCGAATCCCTTACATGCAAAATATGCAACACGTATTCACAAAATGTGTTTAATAAAGTGCGAATCTAATTACACTTAGTAGATCCATACATTTTACTTTGAAACATCCTCCAAACAGAAAATAATTCTTAACCCGGACGTTATTAACGAGCTACAGTAATTGAGGGGAAAAAAACCATCCTACAGTAACTGCATGAAGAAGTTACTTACCTCCTCGACCCAGTTATCCAAAAGGCATTTTCCTGTCGTGTTCCTACTATCCATAGACTTATCCACCGTGTTCATTTTAAATTATTTTTTGCGAGTGAAAAGGAAAACTAACTTAAACAGCACCTAAAAACAGCTATTACGTCGACTTTGCCTAAATCCAGTAACCATGGTGACAGTAAACAAACCATTTGTACATAGGTGTTGCTATGCTCACGCAACAATGGATTCATACAGTAATTAGCCTTAGGGTTTGAACCCAACACTTGTATTTATTTTCAATTAACTTTCTAACTTTGAAACGTACAAATGTCGAATTTAAGTGTTATTCTTAACACTCTTAAGTAACTTTCACTAAAATTTATACGAAACGACTTTTAGTAAACATTAATCTCAAGTACACTTCCATCGCAACATACTGTAGTTCCAGGACTTGATCCTATCCACCGAATTATTCATTACCTCCACTAAAACGTAAAGTGAAAAAATACACTATAAATTTAATAATAATATAAAATTATGCATAAGAAGCGAAAAATAAGATTTTAATAATATAACTTTAGCTCTTTTTACATTTTAAAGGAACTACACGAAGCCATTTGCCTTCGATTATTTCTGTCCCATTAGTGGAGGAGAGTCATATTAGACTTAGACTAATTTTATTCTAGGCGTCTGTAGAAGCAAAAATACTATATACAGCTGTCCAGTGTATAATGGGTACCTTAATCAACTTTGGTTTACGGTGGAGGCACAAAGCACTGAGTAATGAACATGCTTTGTTTAGTACAAATAATAATAAACATACTGTACAGTATATACTGTAGATCAGTCATGTTCCTTCAATATCACTTGCCACATTAAATATTTTAGGTACTATTATAAATGAAAAATAAAGCTACATACAGTAAAAGGTAATACAAAATAAATAAAAAATACCTGATTAATAATTAAGGGACAGATTACTACACAGAATACCAAATAAATAACAGAGAGCATGTTAATAAAAACATTTTATTGCACACCTTATCTATCTCTACTCAATAGCCGTATAGAATCTGAAGAAACATTCTTGTTTTTTTATTTAGAAAATATTACACAGTAATATTCACCACACATTGTTGTTGTAATTGTCATTACTTCCCCCATTTCTTTTTTTTTCAGTGTAAATATGCAAGTTCAAATAATGTAAGCTATAAAACTTAAACAAAGTATCCTATGTTATAAAATGGTTTAAAAAACACAAGGGATCAAAAGAAAGCACTTTCCGGGAAGCTGCCACCTCAGTTGACTGGTAATGACCTGAACTGCATATTTGAAACAGTTATGCTCTAATCAGAAACAGTCACCCTTTCTACTCCTCAAGGATGTGCAGCACTGTGTAAAAACAATGATACTTGAATAATTGCAGCTATCATAACAAACAGAGATTCAAATAAAAATAATAACAAGTACTTTTACAAAATTGCACTGTAACACACTCACATAAGCAGAGATAGTTTTTGATATGTGATTGTGTTGGTCATACAGTATATGACTTTAGTTTGCCTTAAACCTAGCATTAATACTAAAAGGTGATTTTTACAGGACACTTCATCAAAAAATACTTCAGGATCTGTCTTAAATTGTAATTCGATTTTTTTATTCATTTTGGCAGAAGTCAAGAAGAAAAAAATCATACTGTATGAATTAAGTCAGATTTCAGCTTTAAAAGAAGAAGTTGTATTTGTTTTTTTTTAATTTGGCTGAAAAAAGGACACAAAATACAGGCAACTATAAACTATTGTAGTGTAATCAAGTCTATTGATACAGTAAATCTCATTATTTGTTTTGATTATCATTTTCTGGTAACAAATTTTCTTTGTACAATACTGCTTTGTCTTAATAAGAGGTAATTAAAATGAACTATTTTAAGGTACTAGCCTAAAAATAGGTTTGTATAAACATCCGTTGAGGTACAGATGTAGATATTGGTCTTACATATGGGCTTAATGCCAATACTTACATATGTAACTTTATGTTTGTAAATGAAACCCAGTAAAATCCTCATAATGTGATGCTGTCACCACCAAGGTGTAGGGATGACATTCTCTGGGTGATGTGCAGTGTGAGGTTCCCGCCAAACATAGTTCTTAGCATTTAGGCCAGAATGTTCCATTTTGGTTTTGCCAAATCACCTAGCACAAGTCATCATTTTCTTCCGTGACCAGTTTTTTTAATTGCAAAATATGGTGCCAGGAGCCACTCCTGAGGTCTATACTCTACACAATCAGGTACCTTTAGAACCAGCAGTAACACTACAGGAAAAGAGAACAATCATCAACTCCTTACCCACTGTAGCAGCAAACCTGCCACATTTATTTTATCTGTGTAAGGAGAGAAAGGTCAGAAGTTCTCCAAGTACCAGCTAGATTCAGGAAATCTGAACCCAGCCTGGGATTGAAACATGTCGGGAGATGCAGGCCAGAGATTAATAGTCCCATCAGAGATCAAATTAAAGACCAAATCTAGTACTGTGGTCCAGCTCTCTACACCTTACCACCTGTGTGAAACTGACAGTGCCACGGGAGGATATATTAGATGAGGCATATGACAGGAAGAAGCTCTGGTATAGGAAGCTAGCAACTGAAGCTAACCGAACAATGAGGCTGGACAGTGAGGGCCACCCCGTAGAGGTTGGGTGACATGGATTTGTGGCAGCATCTCACACCAGTCTATTGCAGGAGCTAAGCATCTGCGGCAAGTCCTTATGTCTAATTATATCAGGGCTGATTCAGAAGCTGCAGAAAGATATGTCCTTCTGCTGGGCAGGCAAAGAGAGGTGGGTCTGGAATGTCAAAACCATCATTGAGCCTTCTGTAGATGTTGTGGGCTCATCAATGAAACATTGGAGATGGAGGGTGCCCACTTGAAAAGTCCATTCCCATGTCCCCACTTCATAAATCAACATTGTGACAAGAACCAGTGAAGTGTTAATCATCTCTGAGGTCCTATGTGTTAGAATTGTTACATGTTTACAGCATGACTTAAATGCTCTGTTGCTGTTTTTTCCATAATGGAATGCTTTGTGATACCCTGCCAGATTTGTGAAGTGCTTGAGATATTGTTGCTGTATGCACAGTTTGCCCAGCCTTGACCATAAAAGTCTGTAACTCTTTTAAAGTTCCCCTTGGCTCACTTGGTAGTTTCTCTAATTAGTCTCCTTGCTCAATCATTACATTTGAAGAGATGGCATGATATAGGCAGGGTCTTCGAGGTGCAAAACACCTTCCACTTCTTAATAGCAGGCTTTCCTGGGATTTAAGGGATAATCAAGGTCTTTGAATTTTCTGTGCCCATCCTCTGATCTGTACCTTTTCACAGCTTTGTTCTGACATTTTTTTTTAAATCTCCTTGGTGCTCCAGGTTGAGTCTTTGTATTGGGATGTAAATTAAAATATGTTTAAGTTGTTTGGTAGAACTGAAAATTAATCAATTTTTTGTTCTCTTGGAGTGATAGTGGCTATCCAAGCACTTTACTTTTTCATTTGTTTTCATGTTTATTGACACATGTATTTCCTTTCTTTTTTTCCTTAGGGATCCTTTTTTGTAAATTAAACACAAAAGAGGAGATAGTACATAAATTACAGTATCTCTTGAGATAATAACAAATTAAGACAGCTACCCTTTTTCTAAGTAATGTGAAGTCATTTTTTGTCATAAAGACATTGTAGATCTTATGTGCTTGGTGAAAGAGAAAATACAAAAAACAGACATCCAGTGAACTGATTTATATCACAGAAACAAATAAGACATACAGAAATAACTATCTGCACCAAATCATGCAAACCAGGTCCTTAAAACTAGGTTACCTGAAGTATAACACAATCCAATTACAGACAAGCAGAGAGAGGAAAGGCAAACCTGAAAAAAACCATCTTTGTACTTTATCATTCACTTGTTCATTCCTTTGCTTCTTTGTTTTCTAAAGATAGATCTCCTTCTAAGTAAATTAGTTTTTTTAAAAGAAGTACTTTAATATGTAAAATATTGTAATATTTATTTAAATAAAGATAGCTTCATCCATACTATGGTGTATGGAGGGAAAAGGGTTTCTCTGCTGACATATTGTTGCAAAATTGTCATTTGTACATAACGTAATTACTTTATTTTATTCTTTTTTCTATCCTTGGAATGTTCTGGATTGATTTGTCAGTTTCCTGTTAAGAGTATTCTGGAAAGTTATATAAATAGGGATGCAAGTTTGAAAATGATGTTTCAAAGCCATGAAATCCAAATCATTTACATAAATTTCATTTTTTATCTGGATATGTGAGCAGAAGCAAACTGAAGACAAGTCCCAGACTTCTTACGGAAGCTGGCTCAAGCTTATAAATATCTAAGCAGCAATTTATTTTATGTATGCAGTATTGTGGGAATTTGTGATTGAACACCAGTGTGCCCTTTACTATAGGTAATAGCTCTTTGGAATCCTACAATATGAAAATTGCTATAAAAATACAAGGAATAAGATTGGTACAGCTACTGCAGTGGACAGATTAGTGGACAGAACAGATTCTATCAGACTCCATATTCTGGTGGCAAATAAAAGAATTGCATACTGTCAGGAATGAGCAAAAGGACTAATAGGAGTTTATTTATTCATTGTTTTTTTTACTTTAAAGTGATCCTTTGTGACCTCTGTTAACTCTTCACTTCAATCCTGTCTGAAACTGAAAACATCCATGTAACAATAGTGTTGAGAACATTCAGTCACACTGAGGAGAAGAGTTATTCTGCTTCCAGAATGGTGCACATGCACAATTTCCCCCAGTGAAGGGATTGTATTTCTTAGATTCCAGTATCTTAAAAAACCTTCAAACTGAAACTGATGGGTGCTCTCTGTTAACAATTTTCTTAGAAAATTTTCTTAGAAGCCAATTAACCAACTAGTATGTTTTTGGACTGTGGGAGAGAAACCAAAGGATACGGAGGAAACCCACACAAACATGGGGAGAATGTACAAACACACAGATAGCACCCCAGAAATTGAACCCAGAGCCAGCCCCTGAACTGTTAGGCATTGTTAACAACTGCACCACAGTGTTGCCCAGTATGCAGACATTTGACTGCCAGTTATAACTGCTACTGTACAGTATACAAGGTAGCAATCATTTGTACAATAGTCATAATAAATGTAACAAAGCAAAAAGTATAAAAAAGTATGAATAATTTAGTTAATACAAACTGTATTCTTTTTTTCAGTAAAACCTCATTTGGAATCCATCATTGATATTGTAAAAATGGCATAATTGAAAGTCACATCTGTGATATGTTATTCTTTGTTCTCATTATATTTGCAGGGAGTGCTAAAGTCAATGCAAGCTACTTTGAATATTTTAACAACAAAAACAAGAATGAAATGAATGAAAAAAAGATCAGACAGCAACAATGAAAAACAAATAGTGCTGTGGGAGTGGATGTAGTAATGTTTATAAAAACTAAGACAATAGCATGAGGAAATATAATATTTTACAGTACATATAAAGTTTGGATTTAGATCCTTTGCCAATGAGAAGGCACCCAGTCCTTAATTTGTTGTATGTGGGCACATTCAGTACTTTGTAGTGAAGCAGTGTTGCCATCCAAACTAATTTATGGCCTAAAATAAAAACATTAGACAGGAATCTAGACCAACACAGATCTTGCAAAAAACATGAGGAATCAGTGCAGCAAATTCACAGAATATACTGTACAGTATATATATTGAATGTTGTAAATGTGTTTTGAAATCAAACCAGCCAGTACAATGCATTTCATTGGAAAGAAAGAAAAAAAAATCTTTCAGAGTTCTTTCAAAAAGATTTAATTTGTTAGATGGTAATCAGCTTGAATATTACTCATTATATAATGAGCAATAAACTATTTATTTGAGAGCTTATATTGTAGGAACTGGTTGATTTTTGGGGATTTAAATTGACCAACCTACAGATTCAAAAAGGTTGGGAACCGCTTTTCATTATGCTTCAAATTAACATGAATAAATGCAGACGTGCAATTTAAATAGCAACCATGTTTATTGAATTCATTTGTAGAATGTATAATATATACAGGAGCAAGAAACCAGATGAGAAAGATCCCACCTCATTTAAGTTAAAAATAAATTAATCAATATGGGCTTGAATAAATCTGCTACATATGGAACAACGGCACATTGGACCCAATTTACTTAAGTGCTTGTTTTTATGTGACATCTCCAACATTTCTCTCTAATGGAAATAAAAAGATTTATGCAGCAAAATGCATGCAATATAAACAAATGTTACAGTAGATCTCCATATAAAGCTAAATTGATTAGGCTGTGAAAAAAACATACAATCTGTACTGTCAAAGAGAGTTTAATTCAATACTTTAAAAAGGTAGTTTATCTTATTTTGCACCCTTCACAAATAAAGTAATGCATTGGTTTAGCTGGATTTTAAAGATTTGTGCATTGATATAGTAATAGTTTTATGTCTACATAATACCACTTAGCAATGCAAAATAAATAGGTTTACATTTAAACCAAAATAAATAGGTTTACAGTACATACTAATCTGACATCTAAAACTGTTAAATAGAAAATATGAGACCAACAGATTTGCACTGATGCTTTAGTTTTTAAAGGATTAGTTCTGTAAAGTGATGAAATAGAAGTTGTTACTGAAAAACACTTGCATTTCAGTTTCCTTATTTTGGTGGAGTTTTGTTATTTTATTTTGACATTGAGTTGTCCTCACTCAAAACTGTTTGTTTGGGATAGATGAAGCATGAGAGATGAGGAACAGTATCTGTTTCATTCATTTCTTAGAGTCTCATAGACATCCATTTTGCCTTTAAATTGATATTGTACTATCACTATATGAATAAGTGCATATTCAAATACTCTTAAACTTGTCATTCAAAACATTTTGGAAAACTCTGATATGCTTTGTATGTGGCATCTAATTGTATAACACATCATGGAGTGATTAATGGAGTGTTCTTCAGATGTGTCTAGGGAGTCCATAAAAAGCAGCCAGTCACTGAATATTTTCTCAGGAGACACCCATGGCTGTGTGTAGGGACAGAGGAATAAACATTGATTCCCAGCTGTCTGGAGAAGGGAGCAAAGTTTAAATGCTGCTTCCTGTCTGTTCATTCCAGACAGTGATTTAATCCAAAACTTTCTCTCTCACTCTCTCTTTATAACTGTCTAAAGCTCCACCTAGCTGGCTAAGAAATGCAGTCTACTAAATTCTAAACTTCTAGCAGTATTTGAGAGTTCTTGGAACCTTGTGCATCTTTAATTCCATTGAATTAAGTGGTTTAACTCCCATGTTTTTGTCTTCCTTAAAGTGGGAATAAGACAAAGGCAGAAGCATTTTTTTTAGTTATTGCAAATTAACAGAATGTCACTTGGTAGGAAAAATGTTCCATTTATTTATAGGCAAAGGTAATATGAACATTAGTATGGAAAAGATATAGAAGCAACTTATTGTGTTTTTATCGCAGTACCACATATTCATGCCTTCACATCAGTTCTCTTGGGATCTGTCATATCTTAAAATATGACTAATACTGTATGTGGTACAGTTGTAATGTGCTCGACAAGTTTCATGTAATATTTATTTACATCTGTAAAGTATAATTGGATGATGCATTATTGCCATGTTCAATATCAGCGTTGTGTGATATTTTATTTAATTTTCTATCAAACATTGTTTCAATTGAGCTGAATCAATAACTGATCATTATAATTTGTTAATTATATATAGAATATATAACACTTTTCATTTGAAATTATTCTAAAGCAAAGGTTTACAGTTTCAGCAAAGCCGGATGTTAAGGTATGAAGCATTCTTAACACAAGAGTGGGATAAGATAGATATTAAGATATTTTCAGCAGAAAAAAATGAATAGCAACAGACTGAAGATTAAAACATGGAATAGATTCACCTCCAGAATAAGTAAATAAAAAGTTTAAAAAAATAATTGGGGGAAAAAAAAGAAAGCACCTTATAAAACTATATAAAAAGAACATGATCCAGTTGAAGTATAATAAATGAATGTATAGAATAAAATATATTACTATAGACAATAAGGGAAATAAGGAAGACAAAGCAAGAGATTGAAAACAATTTTGCAAAGGAGGCCAAATTAATTTATATTAGTTTTACAACAGTAAAAAAAATAAAGGATAAAGTAAAGTACACCAGAAATGAAACTTGGAAAGATTTAAATGCTGTGGGGAAATGGCTAATATATTAAATTAATATTCACTGAGGAATTTACCAAGGAAGAAATTAACAATGTGCCTCAGGCTAAGCAAAGACAAATACAGTAGCTGTGTCTAATATAGAACATTTGTTCTATATTAGATAAAGTGATAAATTTACAAAACTTATAAAAATTGCTAATGCACAATAGAACCCATCCATAAAAAGGCAACAATACAGAACCAAAAAAAAATTCTATTACATGTAAGATTATCGTAACAGTCATTGGAGCCAAATAAGAGAATCAACCATATGGGAGATTCTAAAGTGTTAGAACTCTTTGAAGAAGCAACAGCATTAATAAATATAGAAGACAATAAATAATAAAAAGACAAAATTACATGGTACATTTAAATTTTTAGAAGGTTTTTCAGAAAGTTCCATATAAATAATATTATTACATTACAAATACCATAGGCCTTCAACATACAGTATAATGCTGGATTTACATTAAGAATCGATTAATGGCTAGAAAATAGTACAAATAGAGTAAAAAAATAATGGGCAAATACTCAAATTGGTATAACATAATTTGGAGAATATCATATGGAAGAGTATTATGATCTGTTCTACAGTATATCAATGATTTAGCAAATTTAGTCAATACGGAGGATGCACAAGTGCAGAATGTTACATTCAGGTAGCAGAAACATAAATCATAAACAAAAGATGGGAAACCCTTAAAATAAGTTAAACTTAAATGTTTATGTTGACATTTTTATTTTTTAGATAACATAGGGAAGCAATAAAAAGGCAGAATACTACAATACAGTATATACATAAAAAGTGTATTTTCAATAAATTATCCTTGTATATGTCTTACTAAGATCTCATTTAGATCTCTGTTATGAAAACATATTTCTGATCTAGTCTCAGTCCTGAGTAAAGTGACCAGATACGTTTCTTGGCTTGAAGGAATGCACTAGATTGAAAGCTTAAAAGAACTCGATTCAGTTATTCAGAATGGTCAATGTCAACCCAGTTGACTTCAGAATTAACAGAGAAACATGATCCATTGACATAAAAGTAACCATTAACGTAAAATTTAACTTTTTAATGAATATCCAGTTGTAATCAACTCTACCTGCCTGATGTTGTCATCTTGAATTATTCAGGAATACTATTTGATTACATAAAAATGTCAAAAAATAGGAATTAACTATTTAATTAATAATAATGTGGGACCTCAGTGTTCAGAGTTAGTGTACACACTAACTCTGAACACCAGGGTCCCCCAGGGTATTGTGCTTAGTCCATTTCTCTGCTCCCTCTACACCCACACCTGTAAGGCCAAACATAACACCAACTCCATCATCAAGTTTGCCGATGACACCACAGTTGTAGGTCTGATCACAGACAATGATGAGAGGGCCTACAGGGAGGAGGTCAATTTCCTTTCAACGTGTTGTGAAGACAACAACCTCACCCTCAACATCAGCAAAACCAGGGAGCTGATGGTTGAATTCAGAAAACTGAAAAATGGTCATGCCCCTATCCACATCAACAGGACTGAAGTGGAAAGGGTCAGTAACTTTAAATTCCTTGGTGTCCATATCACCGAGGACCTCACATGGTCTCTCAGCGCCACTTGTCTGATTAAGAAAGCACAGGGCCTATACTTCCTAAGATGGTTGAAGAAGGCTAAGATGTCTCCCCAGATCCTCACTAACTTTTACAGATGCACTACAGAAGGCATACTGACAGGTTGCATTACAGTGTGATATGGAAACTGCAGTATTGCTGACCGCAAACCACTACAATGGGTGATGAAAACTTCCCAGTCTATCACTGGGGTTGCTCTCCCATCCATCTAGAACATTTATGACAGACAGTGCTTGAGGAAAGCTCTAAGCATCATCAAAGACCCCACACACCCCACACCCCAGCTACAGACCCTCTACCATCTGGAAAACGGTATCAAGGCATCCGGGCCTGGACTACCAGACTCAATGACAGTTTTTACCCCCGCACTAAACTCCCAGCCTCTCTCACCCACGATCTGACCCCTTACAGTGCCTTCTCTCTTTATCAAAACTCAAACTAACATTGGAATCTACCTCTACCTCACATGTCAAGACGTTCATAACCCATATTTCTCTATCCTTTATTTCATTCTGTTGATGTATGATTTTGTTGTTTTGCACATTACCTGTTTCCTGTTGTTGTTTTGCACATTGCCTGTTGTCTCTTTCTTTCTTTTCTTATACAATTGTATTGTTGTTTTTTTGTACTACTTACCGTCTGAGAGCTAGCTAAATATATTTTTTTATACCCTATACCTGTATATGACTTGACTAACTTGAACTTGAACTTGAAATAGAGTAAGTAAATACAATTGTTTGTTATGTTAATCTTTGGAAACATAGAAAAAAACATTTTTAAAATTGTCTGTGAACTACAACAAAATAGCCATTTTTAAAAATAATTACGTAGTTACCATATACAACAGCTGAAGTTTATTTTTTTATTCACTGCAGATGAAGATACATATAGAAAATGTAACTTTCCAGAACCTCAGTCTGACATTTTTGCTAAACATGAAAATATCATTGTGCCTTTAATAAATGTTTATTGTTTATCCATCCATTTTCTAACAGGGATTCAGGGGAAGCCTATCCCAGCAAGCAGCGGGATACATCCTGTATAGGACACCAGTCCACCACAGGACACACACAGACACCAGGGCCAGTTTTCACAGAAACCAATCAACCTAACAGTATAACTTTTAGACTGTGAGAGGAAACCCACACCAAGAGGGGGAGAACATACAAACTCCATGCAGATAGCAGCCTGGGAATTGAACCCAGGGACCCAGCACTGAGAGGTAGCAAGGATTGTTGTATTTTGATTAATTTAAATTACTGACAGTATTTACAGACATTTTGCAAAGTCTCTCTTCCTATCTGTCATTTTATTCTTCCCTTTTGCATTTTTGATGTTGATCAGAATGTTCTGCAAACCTGAATTAATCAGACAGTGATGAGCAAATCACAGGTCAGACACAGAGATCAGACAGGCAGTAAAAGAGTCAATGGAAATCATCATCTGCAGTTGTTCACAAAAATGTTTGGTAAACACATGAAAATACAACATTTTTTACGTGAATAGTGTGTACGTGTCTCCGTGGAGCACATTTCTTTTGAGTCATTGCATTTGTTGCTATTCAGTTTTCTTTTTGAAAATTATTTTGCTTGTCCTGTTTATGTATCCTGTTCAGTTCTGTATGGTCTGTGCATCTGTTGCCTGGCTGCTACGTTGCCCTAAATACAAAATATATTTGAACATGTACAGTAGTTATGAACATAAGAAAGACTGCAAATGAGAGGAGGCCATTTGTCTCATTTGATCACATTTTTCCTCGTAGCTAATTGAACCAAAGATCTCATAAGTAATGTTTGAAAGAAGCCAGGGTAATACATTAATACATGTGCTTCTTCACATACACATACAATTATTCATGTAAAAAAGCACATCCAATTCATCCAATTCACAGTTTTAAGTGCACTTCCATTTAGTTTCCACTTGAGTCTACTGATTTCTGTTTGAGATGGAATCTCAAAATCTATTGAGTTGATTTTTCATTACCTTTGAGCATTTTCAATATCTGAAACTCCCCCTACAGTTTTTTTTCAAGAGCATTCCTTTACACTCAAAACTATATCTTGTGGGACTGATTTTTTTATTTTTTCTAACATAGTGCTCAAAATTATACATGATATTGTTGTCACGACCACCAACCTGCCCAGACCAGCCCCCAAGAGAACTAATCAGTACCAGCAGCAGGGCGATAATTACAAACGCCGCCACACGTGTTAACTCAACATCAGATGCCCTACCGTGCGGCAGGCTGCACTATTTAAGCCTCTCCAACCCGCTGCTCGGTATTGAGTAAACTCTTTGAGAGCTCTACCTAGCGATTTCTATACCCTGTGACTTCCTGGATTACCGACTACCCTTTTCGCCTTTGGACATTGGATTTCACCTTGCTACTCGGATCGTTTGCCACCTGTGTCTTTGCCGGATTTCTACCTACCTACCTTCCTCCCTTCGACCTAAATATCGCCTCACGACTTAGATTGTTTGCCACCTGGGTTTGACCTGATTTTCGACCTTTTTTTCTCCCTCTGACCACGAACTCGTTCCTCGTTTCGGATTGTTTGTTGCCGTGCCTCCCACCTACTCCTGTATCTGCACAGGATCCCTATATCCTCTTCAGAGTATCCTTACAATTTTAATAAAATTTTGCTAATGCATTCTACAGTTTTAACATAACATCATTTGATTTACATTCTCTGCTGTTAAGAACATTTTGATAACATTTTGTTTGCCTTCTTTACTCCCCATATTTTCGAGGGCAAAAGATGGGTCAACATACTGTAAACACACATCTTTTTCATAAGTAGGTTCTTTGCCATTTTGTATTTATACTTTTAAACTTCCATTTAAAATGCAGCAATTGTCTACATTAAATGATATGTACTAGTACAGCAGTTCAGTCACATCTGTCATTAATGTAGAGAAGCAGCATGATTCAAATAGCGAGCTTTACTGGGGCAACTGACATGGCTGAGGGTGACCTGTCATGGGGATGAGGCTGTCTGAACCCCCACCCAAGCACCTTTCATCCTTCAATATCCAGAGAGCTGCTGCAAGGGCGAAGACGATGTGGGGGGAGGTATATGCAAGTGCTTATACGTACAGTAGGTAGGCGGAAGTGGACAAGATTAGGTTTTGACATTCTCCCTAACATATGTTCAAAACTCTGTGTATTTGTCAGTCCTGAACTCTATCTAATCTTCCTGAATTTCCTTTGGAGTTTCTTTTTTAATTTTATTGGAATTGTAGAATGTTTCCTCAAGGTCCAAGGAAAGTTTACCACGGTGTCACTTTTATCCTTTAGATGCACAAACCTTTTTTTCCACCAGAAATAATGCATGCTTCTATGAAGTCAGAAATGAAAACAAGCAAAGGCACTAATCAACACACTAACACTACTCCCCTTCTTCACCAAAATCCTTTCTGCTCATTGTTTCATTCATAGTAATTTAACAAGGGAGGCTTTGGTTGATGTATCAACTATAGCTACATGACTCACACTACTGCAGATTACTGATGTCAGAAGAAGGTGCTATATCTTGGGAAAGATAGCAGCTGAGAAGTAACTTTCAATGTCACAAACGCAGAACTAACGAATGAGACCTCTTTGGTTCCCCTACGGCATTGTGGGGGGGCTTAGTGACGTCACAACCCTGAAAAAACAAGGTGTTATATCTCGGTGTAGTGGCAATGCTTGTTAATAAAACAGAATTAAGCATTGCTGTGCTATCCTAAATAAGGCCCCATCTCTCTCTTCATCTCTGTGGTGCAGCCACAGAGAAGCAATTCATGCAGGCTGATTTAAGGTGTTTTCTTTTGATAAAGAACAACTCCCAAATGGGGATGCACTTAGCTAAGCCTTGGTATCATGATCAATGGTCATCCCTGGCGCCTATCTATCTATGGAGTGCCAGAAGGACATCTGGACTGCATTCCTGAGTGTCAGGAGTAAGTGACTCATCTCTCACCTTGATCAACCAATCAGGGACTGGCAGGGCATGGTAACACCATGTGGGTCTCCAATGCCCCCCAAACTCTCAACCAATCAGCACACATCTGTGTCTTGGTCAAAAACGTAGCACACGCTCAGGTCGCTCTCCTTGGCCATTTTCGTGCACCCTCAGAGACAATCACGTGACAACCTGTGTTGTCTACACTGGGACTTGGACTTTGTTCTAAGCGCAAGGCCAAGGATCCCGTACGTACTCAGAATTCTGCAATGACCAACATGAATGCTCCGCTTGATCAACGGCAGCCTACAGTTAGACCTTCGTCGACAACCTAAATAGCTTATTCAGAAGCAGTGCTGGATCGGGAATGAACGAGTTTTCTTCCCGTGCAAAAGAGTGACCTGCAAGTTGTTATCAATTTTATTCATGAGTAATGTATTTACTTCCGAGTCTAGTGTAACAGTGGGTAATAACACTGGTTAGTGATTTGGTATAGCCGAACGGTATTTTGAAGTATATTCCCTGTTGTGTATCTCTTTATGTTTGCATCTCTTCGAGATTATATACCTTGTATTTTTAATAACCCTCACAGTAAGGTCTGCCGCCTGTATCCAGGCAGACTGATATATGTTTGGTGCACAATTTATGTTTAATAAATGTATCTCGTGTATTGAATCCGTGTGTGTGCGTTGTTGGTTGTTCTGACTATTGATTGTCTAAAAGCCATAACGAACCACCTAGTGATTACTGCTACAATTAATAATTGGCTCAGTAAAATCACAAAACCCCTACATCAGGAACCCAAGGTCAAAAGTATTCACAAAATTGCATGGTTTGCAGTACATCTACAAAAAAATACAACTGACAGCTAATCATTGCTGAAAACAATTGTTGCATGTGAATCCCATATTTCATGAGATGGCAGCATAATTAAATTCTAGCTTTATCAACTCTCAGATAGGGAAACCTCAATAGAAAGCTAGGCGGCTGATGTAAAGGAAGTTGGTATACCAACAGATGCCAATTTTCTCTTTGGATCAGAACCTCCAAAACCTAATACCCCAGAATGGGGATACTGCATTACCAAAGGTGCCATCCTTATATACTATTTAGATATTATATACAGTATATACAGATTCAAAATGTGTGGGGTACGCTGTGTTAAAACGTGGTACGCATGGCACATAATACCGCATTTTAATTGAATTATGATAATAGTATCCGGAAGCACCTTGTAAATCCTTGTAAAACCACCAAGTGGAGCTAACAAAGCTTAAAGTTTCATGAACAACATTTGAGCTGAGAACGTCATGATTGTTTCTCAAGGATATGAAATGTGACAATTTGTTACAGTTACCATCCGGAGGAAAAAAAAAGTATATTTTGTATGTATTTGTGCCTGCTGCAGTGGCTTGCAATGGCTGGATAGTTAACACTTCCCAATTGCTTTCTCAGTCTGTCCATGGGGGGAAAGGGGGAAAGGGAGTGGGAGTGAGCTCTCCTTGACAGCTGACATTCCTCCATACGCTTAAGTGAAAAATTAATAAAAATGCCAATGTAAACGTCATATTTACAATTTATTGAAAATAAAAATGTAAAGTTCTCTAAAGCTTTCTCAGTCAAGTACAAGAATTCTCCCTGGGAGCTTTGTAAGCATGCGTAGGCAGCAAAAGATTAGCTAAAGAAAGAAGAAAATGCTTTCAGAGATCCCCAATTCAATTGCAGCCTAAACCTTTCCCCACACACCTGCCCCACTGCAACTGGAATATACACAAACAAAGCACTGAAAGACTTTCAAATACTTTCACAGACATAGGGATAGTAATTCTGGTTAAATTCCATCTTTAGCTTACACATGTGCACCTAACTAAAGCCCATACGTAATTCAAAAAGTAAAGAAACTTCTCACTTCTCTACCCTATCTGCTGTTTAATGCAAAAACTGGCAAAAAAATGGCAACTAGCAAATTTATCACCCAAGAGGAAACTACACTTTACCAGCAGGTAAGGTGGCTCCCCACCTTTGAGTAAAAGCACTTCGTGATTCCTTGGAATGCAAGTAATCAGCCCCAACCTAAACATAGAGCCTGAGCAAAATAAAAATGCATAATGATCTTAAGAATTACAGTAAAAGAATCTTTATTGTGGCTAACTACAACCAAGCCCTATATTTGCCAGACTTATTTACCCCTACGTGAGAATGTGCAGTTCCTACGCTTAACAAATTAACTAACTTGGTAATTCACCTCCAGTGTGCATTTACTTATTTTATAAGAGGTTTATTATGGCTTCTAGCGGCAGGTTAGCAGAAATAACCTAAAGGTAGTAAATTATTCATCATAATTAAATTATATTTACTATATCATTATAGATAGATACTTTATTGATCCCGTGAGGGAAATTGCAGTGCAACAGCAGCTTAACACAGACAACACAGCCACAGTGTAACAAATTATATAATAATAGTATAATACATACAATACAATACAAGAGTTACTCACAGTCCGGACACACAAAGAACAGACTAGAACAGAACAGTACACAGAAAAAATCATATCACACATATGCATATAAATATAGATGTAAATATAGATATAGATATAAATATAGATGTAAATGTATTGCACAGGTCCCTGGCATATATTGCACAAAATACGGTTGTGAACGGGAAAAGAAAAAGAAAGAGAACAGATGTAGCAGTAGATGTGTAGATGCGTTCAGTCCAGAAACAGGTCACTGTCAATGTTGCCTCTGCCCAGACGCAAGGTGGATGTGTTGTACAGTCTTATGGCAGAAGGCAAGAATGACCTCCTGTAGCGCTCTCTGTCGCACGGTGGATGAATCAGTCTATTGCTAAATGTGCTCTTCATTTCTGCAAGCCTGTCATAGAGGGGATGGGAGATGTTGTCCATGATGGCCTCTAGTTTGAACACCATTCTCCTCTCATCCACTACCTCCAAGGGGTCCAGGTCAGACCCAATGACAGAGCTTGCTCTCCTGATGAGCTTGTTCAGCCTTTTAGAATCCACTGCTCTAATCCCAGAGCCCCAGCACACCACTGCGTAGAAAATGGCACTCGCTACCACTGACTGATAGAAGATATGTAGCATCCTACTACACACATTGAAGGACCTGAGCCTCCACAAGAAGTAAAGTCGGCTCTGTCCCTTCTTATAGATGGCCTCGATGTTCTTAGACCATTTCAGTCTATCATCGATGTGCACTCCCAGGTACTTGTACTTGTACTTGTATTATAATAATGATTCAATATTATATCATATTTTACCATTCATGACATATCAACCTAAGTGATTTTATAGTAAAATAAAGTAAAAGCAACAGAATTAGATGTGTAAATATAAATAAAATAAACTGAAAACCTAGTGTATAGGAGTCAGTTTTAAGACAGGGTGTTACGATCCCTGCCTCCCGGCAACAAAAGAGGCAGAAGAAGGTGTAGTCTTAGTTCATTAGTCTAACTATCAGTGTACGCTTTCACCACCACACCTCCATCTCATCTTTTATTTAAGCACTAGTCTTTCCCTACCTCCTCGCTCAGTATTGGTTTTCCTTTCGAGCTACTTAGTTGCACTACGCCTTCTACCTTCTTCGGTTGCTCTTTCTCAGTTTGGATCTCTGGCTTCCCCTGGACTATCGGCTCTCTCCTTCGTCTACGGTTTTGGATTACGGTCTGGCTTTGGCTACTCTCTCCCTGTTTGGATCACTGGCTTCCCCTGGACTCTCGGGTCTCTCCTTTGACTACGGTATTTGGATCATGACTTGTCTCTATCGGCTCCTGCAAGTGGGTTCATTACTTTGGTTTCGGTTTCACTGGCCGAATCCGTAACAGAATACTGAGCCACTTAACATGGACCCAGCGGAGCAAGAGGAATTTCGCTCGGTTTTGGATCAGCACTGGCAAGCTTTACTTCAGTTACAGGCTTCCATCCAACAGATTTCAGCGCACCTGTCGGCAATGCTGCCTACCAGTAATAGTGAAAGTAACGCTGAAGCTGCTGCTTCGGCTCCGCCCCCACCAGCTTCTACACCCGCTCCTCGACCTCTTCCACTTACACCACCTGACAGGTTTGACGGCAACCCTACGAGGAGTTGGGGCCTCTTAGCACAGTGTGCGCTGGTTTTCAGGCTCCATCCGGAAACTTTTTTTTCTCCTCAAGACAAGATCGCCTTCGTAGTTTCTCTGTTAACTGGCCATGGTCTGGATTGGGCTACTGCCCTTCTAGGTCGCGGGGCTCCTGAGGTACAGGACTATGATCTCTTTTTAGAGAAATTTAAGGGGGTTTTTTGTCGTTCCTCAGCTGGACAAGATTCTGCCTACCCCCTCTCATCTACCCGCCAGGGCCGCAGGTCTGCACAGGATTATGCCATAGACTTTCGACTAGCAGCAGCAGAGACTCACTGGGAGGATGAGGTCCTAATTTTTCTTTTTCTGCAAGGGTTATGTGAAGAAATAAAGGATCACCTGGTAACTATGCCACAGTTGGGCAGAACTTTGGAGGAAATCATTTCCCAGGTGTTGGAATTAGAGTTTAGAATTCGTTAGAGGAATAGAGAAAGATCTCGGACACAGATACCAGAGGTTCCTCGGCCACCACCTACCAACAATCTAGACTCGGAACAACCTATGGAAATTGCCCGCACCCGGTTAACTCCAGAAGAAAGAGAGAGACGCAGATGAGAGGGCCGCTGTATGTACTGTGGAAAATTAGGACACTTTAAAGCTAACTGCCCTGCTTTATATTTGTCTTTGAGGCACCTCCCTACTACTCAAGATCCTGTGGTGAGTGAGTTAACTCAATCCTCTAAGTTTTCCTCAGGATTTTCTATTATGTCTACACTGTTTTGTGGTAATAAACAGACGCCACTTCTTGCTTTTATTGACTTGGGGGCAGCGGGGAACTTCATCGACGCCTCCTTAGCTCAAGCTTGGAAATTATCCCTGACCCAGGTGACTCCTCCTCTTCGTCTACAATCTATTGATGGTTCTCCAGTGTCTCCAGGACTTATAAAATGGCAAACTGCTATTACTGAATTAATAAGATTGCAAATTGGCGCCACACATGTGGAAGATATCTGGTTTTATCTCCTCGAGACCCCATCACATCCCCTTGTACAAGGCTTTCCCTGGCTCCAACAGCATGACCCTAACATTTCATGGTCCCATAGAGAAATCTTAACTTGGGGACCCCAATGTATTGGCAGTTGCTGTTGTCTGCCTGTAAGAGTTGCACTCATGGAAATGCCCCCTTCTGGTGTTCCTACGATACCCCCCCAATATTCTGATCTACAGGAAGCCTTCAATGAGCAAGAGGCCTTGGCTCTCCCACCCCACCGACCTTATGACTGTGCCATCGACCCTTTGCCAGGAACTATTTCTCCTAAAGGTCGTATATTTCCGCTCTCCAATACGGAATCTGAGGCCCTGAAAGTATATATACAAGATTCTCTGAAGGCTGGAATTATACACCCATCCACTTCTCCTGCTTGTGCCAGTTTTTTTTTGTGAAAAAGAAGGATGGTGGGCTCCATCCCTGTATTCTTTATCCTGGCCTTAAGAACCGGTACCCTTTGCCCCTAATTCCGGCAGCGCTTGAGTCCGTGCATGGGGCTAAGATCTTCACCAAACTGGATCTATGAGGGGCCTTTAATTTAATCCGTATTCGGGAAGGGGACGAGTGGAAGACGGCATTCATGACAACCCATGGACATTATGAATATTTGGTCATGCCTTTTGGTTTGGTAAATGCCCCAGCAGTGTTTCAAACATTTATTAATTATATTTTTCATGATCTGCTACAAAGGTTTGTCTTGGTATACCTTGATGACATTCTAATTTTCTCTAATACCTTCCAGGATCATGTTCTCCATGTCAGAGAAGTACTCTCCTGACTCATAAAGAATAAACTTTATGTCAAACTGGAGAAGTGCACTTTTAATGCTTCTAGGATTCACTTTTTAGGTTACATCATCTCTCCAGAAGGGGTGGATATGGACTCAAGTAAAGTCTCCGCAATTACTGATTGGCCCACACCCAGGAATCTTAAACACATACAACGGTTTCTTGGCTTTGCCAACTTCTATAGGAGGTTTATTCGAAACTTCAGCTCAGTGGTTGCTCCCATAACCTTTAAACTCGCAAAGGATCCAGACAAGGTAAATGGATCCCTCAAGGAGAAGAGGCATTTCCGCACCTGAAACACCTTTTCACTACAGCCCCCATCCTGAAACACCCTGATCCTTCTTTGCCTTTTGTTGTTGAGGTGGACGCTTCTGGCCATGGTGTGGGCGCTGTTCTCTCTCAACGTCATGGAGAAAAACAGATTATTCACCCCTGCGCCTTCTTTTCTAAGAAGTTATCCCCTGCACAGATGAACTACAGATGCAGCCATTCAAAATGGGTGAGGTATTTCGCGGCATACCCCGGTGGGCGTGTCGCGGTATCACGCAGTTCACGTGTGTCACGTGACTAACTATCCGGCGTCGCCTTGTAAAACCGCCAGGGGGAGCTTAACCTCTCATGTACAGCATTTGAGCCTTTAATTTTGAACTGTGTATTACAGCATGTTAATCATCAGTCATTAAAATGTTGGTATATTTTATGAAAGCAAGATTGCTCAGTTGGACAAAAGTACACAACCTACCTTTATCAGAAATATTTATGCATCAAAGCCTTTACTGAAGATATTACTAATAGTATTAATAATGGATGACTTTGGACAAGCTGTATACTCAAAGTATAATTTCTTTAGCACATTTGTACAAGCACTTGGAATCTGTCCAAGCCATACTTTGTCAGGCATTTTGTTTTACTTCAACGGGCATAAAAACTTCCTTGCTTTTAACAGGGCGTTTCATAATTTCTAGCTACAAAATGATTTAAAATGCGACACCTATCATTCAACTAGAGCTTAAAATATCACAAGGAAAAATACACACCGGTATTCCATTTCTCCCTAAATATTGTAAGCTTCGAAGTCTTTAACTAACGTGATACCGGAGTCAACAAGCATACTTTTAGAATTTGATTAAAAGGGAATATAATATGGAATCGCGTATCTAAAGAATTTAATAACGGTATGATTATATCTGTGTACTGCGACAGGGCTGTGTAGGGCTGTTTCGCCTGCCTGATCATGCGAGCTGTCTTGTAGCCTACTGGTCTAGGTGCGTGACTACCAACTGGCAGGTTGTGTGTTCGAATCTAGCTGGTGCTGGACTTTTATTTTAACAAACATTTCTTCGAAAAAATAGGTAAGCGATATTATGGACAATCAATTGACTTTTATATTTCAAAATATCGCAACATGATCGATATTTGCGATATTTTGAACATATCTTCCCTTCTGACAGCGGTTCCTGCTTCTATTGTGTGTGTGTGTGCAACAATAAATTTTTATAGAGAAATGGAGGCTGGACAGTATGCGTTACAATATAAACATTTATATTGATTTAAATCGTGTTCTGATTTAAATCGCAAATGCGTGTTTAATTATGTGTTTTTTAATCATAATCAGGCTAATGCATTTCTACATTTTCTGTATGAACCAGCTTAGAGGTTCATACAGAAAGACAGCTTGTGTTTAAATTGAGTGTAAGGTAATTTAAGTCATGGTCAGTATTATTGTACTGTGCTGTACTGTGTCACATTATTTAATAGCGTTTTTATTGTGTTATTAAATCCGGTGGCGCTGTGTTAGTTTCCTGACTCACATTATTTAAACTGCAACACTGATCATTCATCTCTAAATAAACTTTATTTTATATAGCGTTTTAAGCGAATAGGTAATTAGATTGCTCATAAACCTAATCGCTTTTTCTACATAAACACAGCGTGATTGCTCTCTGAAAATGCTTTTCCTTTATTTTTAAAGTAGGCTCAGATTTCAACCATAGATCGTATTATTATAAACTTTCATGGAAAAATGTATTTTATGTAAACCATGTTTGCTATTAATTCATTTAGGGCTAAAATACGTTCATTGTCTTCCAATCGAGTCGAGTTGACATTGGAAGCCTGCCACACCCGGACTGTTAAACCAACGCATTAGCACGTCAAAGCCCATTAAACCAGTATTGGCTTTAGTATTCCCCCCTTCTCCCCTCAATTCAATTCAATTCAAGGTGTTTTATTTGCATGACAGATGGGTACAAGCAGTGTTGGGTATGTATATTGTAACGCTTACGGCAGACAGGCACTGTGTAGGAGCCGACGCACCAGAGCAGCACACCGAGGGAGCGTCTGCATTTATAACTTAGTTTTTAAAATTAGTCAAGCAATACGAAGCATCTCCTTTTACTTAGTGCCTGAGCATACTGCAACGCGTGTGAAGCCCATAAACGATATTAATTTTGGAACTTAAACATACAGTATATGGCTGGTCTCGGTACTTTAAAGAAAACATACACACCAGTATTCCATTTCTCCCTAAACATTTTAAGCATTGAAGTCTTTAACTAACGCGATACCGGAGTCAACAAACATACTTTTAGAATTTGATTAAAAGGGAATATAATATGGAATCGCGTATCTCAAGAATTTAAAGACCAGACAATCGCAAACTCGTTTTCAATAAAATTATTTTATTCATTCAGCAGTTTGTGAGAGGGATATCCAGCAGGGAGAGACACACACACCGGTTTTCATTGACAAAATTGTTTTTTTTCAATTCCTCTTGTCTAACAGGAATGTTTTGTTTGTGGACAGACTGTTAGACAAGAGGAAAAGACCGCCTCCTCCTACGAAGCATTTCGTTGATCCGATCACGAATTCTTTTCCAGTCGTACGCAGCAAGGGTTGAGAATCTCCGATTCACCATCGTACTAATGGTTTCCCGGAGATTGCAAGGCAAGGCACTTTTGCCTCTGGACCCATCGAAATTTACAGACGTGGTCCACCCCCAGTAAATTTCAAAAGTCACAAGATTTCGAAACACGAGGGCGGCGTAGCGGTCGGCTCTTGCTTTCCCGTCTATGCCGATGCACTGCAAGTACAACCCCCCCTCCATCTCCTGGGTGATGGGTAGCAGTTGGACATCTGGGAGAATTATTCGTCCCACTGGCATCTGTGAATTCCGCTGTGCTTCCTGGGGGGAGATAGGCGGCGGGGACAGCATCAACAGATTCCTGCGCGGTGGTGAACTGAGAGGCCGGGATGGAGTGTCCTGAGGCGGTGTGTGCTCTACGGGGGGCAGAGCTTCCGCCAGGCATTGCAACCTGCGCGGCGGGGAGAGGCACTTTTCAGGAGACAGCTGCTCAACTGTTTGACTGCTGGAACATACTGTCTCCTTCCTCTGCATTTTCAGGAGTGTCTCTAGCCTCCCAATCCTCCCCAGTAATGCATCGTACTGCTCCCGCTGCTGCCGAAATGTCTCCATACAGGTGCTGCTTCTACAGGTTGGCACCCTGGCCAGTGGCCGAGAGCAGAGACCCACGGCCTGTGGCAAAATAACATAATTCATGTAAGAAATAAAGTCACACAGTAGTATTCATCAGTCGCGGAACAGAAGTCAAAATAAACTTTTCTTTTTTTCCGTCTTACCGCTTTCTTTTTTACTGTCCTGGTGGTAGATCGTTTCGCCCGTGCGGTGTTTTCTTGAAGAACAGGCTACGAAGAAATAATTATAATTGAATTTAAAATTCAAAACGGCAATAATACCTTGTAATATGCGCTGTAATCGAGTATTTCAGATGAAGTCTGCTGTATTTGCTTACCCTTCGCTCTTTGGAAGCTGGGGCGGCAGAAGCACCCCGTCTCTTCCCGTAAAACGCCTTGGTCTCCATACTGTACTATGGTCGCTGTAGTGCAGGTTCGCAGTTTTTTTTTTTGTGATGGGAGCTCACCCAATCCCTTGGTGTCTTTTATGCGTCACACATACTGTATTTCAGCGCCATATATTTCATGGATATTATGGAATATAATGGATGGATATCTTAGTTATCTTTCTAGTTCACAGGTTTGCATGCATAATTTAATTTTGAAAGCCACTGAGACATCAGGAACTACTGTTGTATTTATGAAAAAGAAACAAAACAAAAAACATACTAACAACTGTGCCATCCTACTCCTTAGTTAATACATTTTATTATTCATAAACAGTTAACATTGTTAGCAAAATATTTTGAATTATATTTAACCCTATTTTTTCTTTAGTTTTGTATTTAACTTATTATATGATAGTCAGACTTAATGTATATTTGAACAATGAAAATATATTTTTACAAGATTTTACATTAAGGACTTAAAATTAATATGGTTAATAATAGTAAACTGTAACATGCTGTAACAAGATTGGTTAAACTGCGAAGAAAATGCTTTCAGAGAAAATGTTTCAGGTGTGAAGAACATAGATCTCCAATGCTATTTCAACCAAACCTGTTCCCACACACCCTGCCCCCACTACCATTAGAATATACACAAACATTTTAGCGTTTCATTCTGAGCAGAAGACTCTCACACCTGAGGAGTGCTGGCTGTGACGAATTAAACCGGTTTTACAGGTTTCAATCACAGACCATGTGACATGGGACTCAGTAAACTAACAGCGCCACTGGATTTGATAATACCTAACCAAAATCCGCAATATGGAAACAGAACCTGTGTGATTGTTGATAGATGATGTACTCGTAACATTTTTTCAAGACGAACTACAACATTTAAAAAATGACTTGTATGTACTTGATATCTCTAATCAATCCACGGGTCCCAGCACAAAACGAAAGTAAAACGCATACCGTTTCGCGCTTCTTATTAGTTGCTCAAAAGTAATTTGACCGTATGAAATGCATAATATAAACCTAGAAACATATACGTGAGCAGTACTTAAGCACTGTAGTATCGGTGTTAAGACATACCTCTCAAATACTGTAAATCACGTTAAAAATATCTCAAGACCGATTCTGGTCGTAATGAAACCATGTTTCGTGTATGTTTTCTTTTTCATCTTGAAATAACTCATTTCTAAATACCTTTTTCACTGTTAACATCTTGCAGCAACTTTGCGACAAAATATACACTCTGACAGTTCATCCTGCTACCAACATTAAATAAAACAAGTCTTAAGATTTCTAAATGTATGTCTTTATTTAGTGGTTTCATTAGTGACAAAGGCTAAACTTTTTTGGAAAAATGTATTTTATGTGTTGCAGAAAAAACTGACTTGCTTTAACAAAATATGTTTACAAATCCTTTCACCTGGCATTTTCGTAGTTAGAAATTATGGAACGCTCTGTTAAAAGCAAGGGAGTTTTTATGTCCGTTGCAGTTCTTTTGCAACATGAATATAATTATATCGTTATTAATTTCTTGAGATACGCGATTCCATATTATATTCCCTTTTAATCAAATTCTAAAAGTATGCTTGTTGACTCCGGTATCACGTTAGTTAAAGACTTCGAAGCTTACAATGTTTAGGGAGAAATGGAATACTGGTGTGTATTTTTTTCTTTAAAGTACCGAGACCAGCCATATACTGTATGTTTATGTTAAGATTTCCCTTCAGTGGTAAAATTAGATATGAATATTCAATACTTAAACGGGCACAGTTAAGACATTAAATATACATATACATATTGTATACAGTACAGTTTGCATACGGTAATATGTTTATGTTACGTGATTAAAAAATAAATAAATAAAAATGAAAAGTCCAGCGCCAGCTGGATTCGAACACACATCCTGCCAGTTGGTAGTCACGCACCTAGACCAGTAGGCTACAAGACAGCTCGCATGAACAGGCAGGCGAAACAGCCCTACACAGCCCTGCCGCAGTACACGGATATAATCATACCGTTATTAAATTCTTGAGATACGCGATTCCATATTATATTCCCTTTTAATCAAATTCTAAAAGTATGCTTGTTGACTCCGGTATCACGTTAGTTAAAGACTTCGAAGCTTACAATGTTTAGGGAGAAATGGAATACTGGTGTGTATTTTTTTCTTTAAAGTACCAAGACCAGCTATATACTGTATGTTTACGTTCCAAAATTAATATCGTTTATGGCCTTCACACGCGTTACAGTATGCTCCTATTCTTTTTATGCTCAGCTACTAAGATTTCCCTTCAGTGGTAAAATTCAATATCTACAATGGGCACAGTAAAGACGTTTACAGTAAGTCTTTCTACGACAGACCAACGGACCACGAGTGCCCCTGTCGGTCAACCAATCACGTACCGCGGTATTTTGCGTCATCGCGCGTCAGGATGCACGACGCCGTAGCCAATTACCTCCGGTACGTGTCTGTACCGCGCACTTTGAATGGCTGCATCTGTATGATGTTGGTAACCGTGAGCTTCTGGCTATTAAGTTAGCATTGGAGGAATGGAGGCATTGGATGGAGGGAGCTCATCATCCATTCTTGATATACACAGAACACAAAAACTTGGAGTATTTACAATCGGCCAAACATCTATGTCCTCGCCAAGCCAGATGGTCCCTCTTTTTCTCCAGATTTAATTTCCTTATCACCTACACTCCAGGCTCTAAGAACATCAAAGCTGACGCTCTCTCACTGATCCACGACCCCCCTGAGGCTGAACTGCTTCCTGAACCCATCATCCCTTCTGGTAAATTCCTGGTAGCTGGCAGATGGGACATAGAAGTCGTAGTTAGACACGCCTTGGCTGGACAAACTGTACCTCCTCAGTGCCCTCAGGACAAGTTATTTGTCTCAACCCCAGTCAGATCTTCTGTCTTACAATGGCGACATGACTCCCGCTTCGCCGGACACCCTGGATTCCAACGTACCTTTGATTTAATCTCTAGAGACTTCTGGTGACCAACCATGGTTTAAGATGTCAAGGAGTATGTCCAGGCCTGCTCTATCTGTTCCCGAATGAAGTCTTCTCGGATGAGGGCGGCAGGCCCTCTTCAACCCTTACCTATCCCCGACCGTCCTTGGACCCACCTCTCAGTTGACCTTCCACCAAGCCAAGGATACACGACAGTCATGGTAGTAGTAGATCGTTTCTCTAAATCCGCCCATTTTATTCCCCTACCTTCCTTGCCTTCAGCTAGGGAACTAGCAGACCTGTTCGTACTGCATATCTTCCACCTTCATGGCATCCCTAAAGATATTGTTTCAGATAGGGGCCCCCAGTTTATTTCACGATTTTGGAAGGCCTTCTGTTAGTCACTGGGAGCCTCAGTTTCGTTTACTTCAACTTACCACCCTCAGGCCAACAGTCAAACTGAGCGTATGAATCAGGAGCGTATATGAATTACGGGCGTATATCTCATCTACCCAAGATAACTGGGTGTCATTGCTTCCATGGTCAGAATATGCACATAATTCTTTGTATACTTCTTCGACTGGCATGTCACCCTTCAAGTGTGCCTTAGGTTATCAGCCTCCTCTTTTCCCGGACTCCCCGCCGGACACAGAAGTTCCATCTGTTCAGGAGTATATCACAAACCTGCAGGACTTCTGGAGGAAGGCTAAAGCCGCCCTTCTTCACACTGCAGCTCGGCAGAAGACCGTGGCGGATCGGCACCGTCAAACCATACCCAGATTTCGACGTGGACAATTTGTCTGGTTATCTACCAGCAACCTTCCTCTAAAGCAACCTTCTGGCAAGCTTGCTTTCAGGTTCATCGGTCCTTTTCGTGTCCTCACCCAGATTACCCCTGTAACTTATCGGCTGGCCTTGTCTCCTACCCTCAGGATTCACCCTACATGCCTAAAGCCCTTTCACATATCCACTCTGTCTAAACCGCAACAAAAACCCCCACCGCCTCGAGTAATTGATGGACTCCCTGCCTACACCGTAAATAAGATCCTAGATTCCCGATGGTCTCATAGATCCCTGCAGTACCTAATGGATTGGGAAGGCTACGGTCCAGAGGAGTGGTTGTGGGTACCGGAAAAGGATAAACTGGATTCAAACCTGATCCGGGATTTCCATCACAGTTTCCCTAATCGTCCCGCTAGGGCATCAGGAGCCGCCCGTAGAGAGGGGGATAATGTTACGATTCCTGCCTCCCGGCAACGAAAGAGGCAGAAGAAGGCATAGTCTTAGTTCGTTAGTCTACCTATCAGTGTACGCTTTCACCACCACACCTCCGTCTCATCTTGTATTTAAGCACTAGTCTTTCCCTACCTCCTCGCTCAGTATTGGTTTTCCTTTCGAGCTTCTTAGTTGCGCTACGCCTTCTACCTCTTCGTACTGTTCTGGTTCCAACTTTGGTTTCTCCCCTTTTACTACGTTTTTTGGATTACGGATCGGCTTCGGCTGCTCTTTCTCAGTTTGGATCTCTGGCTTCCCCTGGACTATCGTCTCTCTCCTTCGTCTACGGTTTTGGATTACGGTCTGGCTTTGGCTACTCTCTCCCTGTTTGGATCACTGGCTTCCCCTGGACTCTCGGCTCTCTCCTTCGACTACGGTATTTGGATCAAGACTTGTCTCTATCGGCTCCTGCAAGTGGGTTCATTATTTTGGTTTCGGTTTCACTGGCCGAATCCGTAACACAGGATTTGTAAGTATAGACTGAATGCACTATTTAATAAGGCAACTTTAACATTAGCAGTGCTGTGGAGCAGGAAGTGGAGTCTTGCACTGTGGACCGGCCGGCCAAAAGGACAGGGGGAGTTAGATGCCCCAGTCCTTCTAGTGGTCCTGAACTACCAAAGACAGATGTGCCCTGTTGTCTTGCTGGTGCAGGGGCGTGATCCAAGCCTTCAGCAGCCTTAGAAACTGGCATATGGCCTATAACACCCGGAACTCAAAGTTCAGCCCATGGTTGGAGTGTAGCTCCTGGGGGATTCTGAACTCCTGGTTGGGCAAGGCATAGGTCTGCGGCCAATGTGTAAAGTGGTCTATAGCAATCAGCATGAACTATTTTCCACTGGGGTTCTTCAGCAAGATGCCCAAGATGTCCATGGCCACCCATTTGATAGGTGCAGCAACCTGGAATGGCTATAGAGGTGTTTGCGACTGCTTCAGGGAACCTTTCTGGGCAGCAGCTGTGGTAGTCCTGCACATCCGCTCTCTTGCGACACCAATAGTTGGACTTGTGGAGGCGCTGGAGCATCTTGGTAATAATCCGCTCCATGTGTAGCCATGATGTGCTTCAAGGTGTTGTGGTCTCAGGGCAGCCAGCACAACTATCTTTTTCGGTGGATATTCAAGCTCCACTCACGCAGTGACCCAGGATAGCGATCTCACCGTGGAACAGATAACATTTCTCAGGGCTCAAACCTGCAGCTGTTATCTTCTCCAGGACCTGGTGGAGAGTGCAGAGAGCACCATCAAACAAGCGCCCATGATCCAACAGGTTATCAAGGTAAACCAAGCACAGGGTTGGGGGTAGTGGCACTAGGATCCACACAATCAGATGTTTTAAGGTGGCAGGGGTGTTGCAAAGGCCAAAGAGCATGACGTTGAATCACCACAGCACACCAGTTTGTTGAGTGTTGAGGCATGCATCTTGGATACCAGTAGCCACTTTTCAGTTCCAAGGAGGAGAACCAGGACATCCCAGAGAGCAGATCCAAGGACTCATCAATCCGAGGCAGCAGGTAGGAGTCTTTCAGGGTCACAGCATTCATCTTTCAATAGTCCACGCAGAACCTTTTTTGGGACTCTGCCCTACTGGTGACTTCCATGGACTATCAGATGATTCTATGATCCCAGCCTCTTCCATCTCAGCAATGGCATGCTCTGTGGCTGTTCCTTTTGCTGGCATTAGATGGCGAGGTAGTTCTTGGATCTTCACTGCGTTGGTGGTCTCAATGGGGTGTTGCACCGTGTTAGTGTGCCCAAGGTCCTGATGGATCACACCAAAGACATGCTGACGCATTATAAAAGCTCACAGACTTGCTTATTTCAGGAGCACTAACTTCTGTGCAGGGCTCTGCAGTGGTGGCTTCAGGGCTTCCTCTCTGTTGGACTGAACTCCATCGGTTTCCTGGCGGGCCTCACCCTGCTGGTCACCAGGATTCCAGGCATTCTTCACAGCCTGTGCTCAGGTCTGGCAACTCCTACTGGCACTTGCAGCAGGGCGTGCAGGGCAAGGATGGCCTGTGGCTCCTGGCTTGAGTGAAGCTGGCACAGGTATGGGGTGTAGGAAGGTCACATCACCATGAAAAGTGATAGGAGGACCTCCTTGAAACAAGACCCACCCATATGGAGACTTGGGATTCGCAGAGGAAATCCAACACCAGGATGCATACCTCTTGGGTAGGGGCAACCAGACTGAACCTCTGAACTGCTGCTGACCTAGCTCCACTAGAGCAATTTTCCACCCATACATGCCCACGTCCTATCCTGTAGCTGTTCTCAACCTAAGGTCAGTGTGCTTCAGCTGTCTGCCATGGGAAAGAGCTCTGGGTATATAGTGGTGGCAGTGGAGCCTGTATCCAGCAAGGCCGGGCATCCCTTCTATACAGACAGTAGGTGATAATAAAGATGCATTTCTGAAGCGGTGTACATATCATGTACACAGAACCAGGTTGGCTCAGACGGGACTGGCTGGACCTCCGCACCTGGACCTGGTTGCTCGGGGCGCAGTTGGACTGGTTAGTACACTGTCATCTGTACCACAGCCTTTGAGTGAAAGCGCAGTTCTCTCACTAAATATCTCCTTCACTTTGCATGCCTTATCGAGTGCTGCTTTCAGACCCACTGGAGCGGCCATACACAACTGGTGTCTTATATAAACTGATGGGTGGCTAATTCTTCCTGCACTTATTTAGGGAAATGAGAATAAGCTCTGCAGATGAGGCAGCAAAGATTTGGTGCAAAAACGCCTAGTCTCCTGGTTGACAGACACAATATTACAGCTATTCCTGGGGCACCAGTGCCTCTAAAACAGCAGTCAAGAGCTGCCAAGACTGCCTGATAATCCATCATATCTTCCAGTGATAAGTTTAGGATCACTCCCTGGGCCTTCCCTTCTGTGCACGGAGTTAGTTGAAATTGCCATCTCCTTTTCAGACCAGTTATTCAGACCAGCAGTCAGCTCGAACTTGGCTTTAAAGACTTCCTTGCCTAGAGTAATACCCAACTGCAAGCTGTACTGCACAGCTTCAACTGTCACTCAAGAGCCCTGGCCTCAGGGCCTTCTCTCCTGCTTCCATGGTAATGCCTGCTTCATTTTTGCTATGGCTCTCACTGTCATGCTTGCATCGGAGTTGTACGAAATCACCCTCTTTCCCCATTTTGATTCCTCTCTCTTCTCTCAAATGTTTGATCGGGCCCTCACTTGTTAACAATCTGAACATCTCCCTTACTTATTTCTCTGCTTCCTTTCTCCCCTTTTGCTTTTGGATTGAGCTCATGTACTAATTTGGCTGTCACAGTCCTACATTGCACTCCAGTCATTGAGAGACTGCTGTCCTGATCCTTCTTTGGTGGGCTTGTGACAAGAAGACTGCTTTCCATTTTTTCTTTTCCTCTGTTATATACTGTGTCTCAACTTGTTTTTGGAAATAATATAATTTTAATGATCACTTACAAAACAATGGTGTAAGTAATGACATCTAGTAGCAACACTAATACCATACTGTAGTTGATGTACAGTATAGCTATCTGATATCAGCAGAAGACACGGGTAGCCTGATACAGAACGCGAAAGGCAGCTGTTGCTTGCTGAATTTAGCTAGACGATAGGAATTAATTTTGAGGTGAATTCCTGAAAGAGAAGGAATATCAGCCAGAGTATGTATACAGCTGGATGCCATGGGAAGAAAAAAAGGGTTAAAGGCTGATACTGAGCAATTGGACACCAGAAGAAAGGAAATGTAAATGGGAAAAGGAACTAATTGCTTTAGCTTTCTGGGCCCATGCTAGGGGCAGCTTGGGCATGAATGAGGAAGCCCGTGTCCAGTGCAGACTGATGCCAAACGCTTGCACCTGCAGGGTGGAGTGAGAGTCAGCAACTGGAGTTTTCTGCAATGGACAGTGAAAAGAAGGATTGGAAGAAGAAGGATACAAAACAACATATATACCAGTAGGCTGGGGCTTGAGATACAGTAGGTTGGACATTCAACCAGAAACTGAAAGGTAAGTGGAGTAGACTACATTAGGAAGAGAGAGAAGGGGGATAAAACCACTGCAGAGAGAGATGCCATCGTTGTTCAGAGTTCCTGGGAGGCTTACTGACATCATAAGACCTGATAACAAAAGCACAGATAGTATGGTGGGCACAGAGCCCCTTCTTTTCGGTGGAGCATTGAGGGTAGAGATGCAAGAGTTGCTCCAGTCCAGGATGAACATAATGAAGGTAAGATCCTAGCATAGCCAAATGCTAGATGCATCTACTGGCGAAGAAGCAAGAAACAGAGTGCTGAAAAAGATGCATGGTGTTCAACCAGACAGCTGTGTTCATCCAGTGTGCTTTTATAAATGGGGAAGCAGATGTGTGACATTAGAATTTGACCTTCACCCAAACTTTTTTTTCAACAACGCTAGTAGGTATCTAGGGAGATAACAGTTCAGTGATGTGTCAGGAGATTTCAAGCTCTTGAAGGTAGCACCAGACGTTTGAATTTTATTCTGAAATTCACAAGGAGACCCTGCAAAGAAGATAAACCAGTAGAGATAAGCTTTTGTATTTTAGATTTGATTAAGGTCTAAGCTGCTGTGTTCTGAACATGCTGAAACTTATAAAAATGTTACAGACATGTTAAGAAACACCAAAAAGCCCTACGTTACAATTCAAAAACCCTGGAAAAGAAAAAAATATAATTAAAAGATAACAACTGACACCTTTACAACATTGAGAACATGAGCTTCAAAAGGCAGAGATCAAAGATGACACCACAATGCCTGACTTGAGAATTTAGATAATCACATGATAGTTGACACACTTGAGGATAAGGAGTGTCAATCAGTATAACTTTTCTTTTTAGTGTACAAATGTAAAAATGTCTGTTTTTAACATCACCTAAAGAGTTTGACACGACAGTGCTTCATCTGAGCATATATTTAGGTATAATCAACATAGAAATAAAATCTGATACCATAGCTATGAAGATTGTGTTTGTTACTACACCTTAAATACTGTTAGGTCTCTTAAAAAGTGCATCGCTCAGGTAGCAGGTCTTAGAACAATAATTGAGAGAGATCAGAAAAACAATACGTGCATAAAAGATTTATTGACATGTAGCCAAGTCAGAATCTAATCAATTAAACAATAACAATAACTGCTCAAAACTTCACATGAGAAAAAGAAACAACATTTGCAATAACACATCCACCATAGTGGAAGTCTGCTTTAGTTGTTTGGGAAAATCAGAAATCTTTGTAAAGCTCATCTGAATTTAATCAAAACATTAAGCCCAGGTCTGAACAAATATGGCTTTATCTTCAAAAAATGTGTGCATACTGTAATTCAGGTCAGAGATGGCCACATTTTGATTTAGCATAGATGTGAATATATTTTGCACATACTTTGTTATTCAGTTTTAATAGGCAATTTTGCATGCAAAATATAGATCACACTTTTTTGCTTGAAGTTTCCTATCAAGGTAATTTATTTTTAACGTGCCATTAGCAATGTCTACGTGGTTTTATGAGTAGATTAAACTTTTAATTCAAAAGAATTTAAAATAATTTAGCAGAATGCTCATTCATGGTAATTACAGTTATCAAAATGAATCATTACATAAAGCTGCTTTTTTGTTGCTGAATAGTCTATTCATGCTTAAGAGGTCCTAATTAACATGAAATGTATGGTTAATTTGAATACCACAGTATAGCACAAGTGAACTAAAAATGTCATTAGATATATTACATAAAATAACTAAAATGAGTGGGATAGTATTCCTAAGATGTCAGATCACAGAAATGTAGGACTGGAATTTGGGGTGTTGTGAGGTGTTCTGTTTGTGTTTGAAGTGTGGAGTTTTATACCTCTTAAGAAAAAAAGGGGGAGCTTGTGAAATGTTGGTTAGAGAGTGGTAGAGGGATGGATGGAGAGTGAATAAAAGCCTGAGTAATAACCTCCCTATTTGTGTTTTGCTGTTTTTTTTTAAATAAAACTGTGTTCCTAATAGAGAAGAAATAAAATGTCTTACTTTAATTCAATAGTTTGATTGAATCATCACAGAAATATAAAAATGATTACCTTTGTCATTATGTTTACTCTTTGAATTGTTATTTAAAGCTTGTCAGAGAGCCAATGTCATTATGGCATGGTCATGTACAGGTAAGTAAATAAAATCACAGATAAAATAAAAAGCCTACAACTTATTTTTTCTTAGAACTTCTGGAGAGTCCCAGTCCAACATGATATAGACATTTCAATTAAATAGGCAGTTTCTAAAGGCTTGGAACCATCTCAAAGTGAAAACCTAAGAAGGTAGTGGATTTGAATAAATTAAGCAGTTTAGAGATCACCCAACCATTCATCTTCAATAACTGCTTAGTCCAATACTGCCTAACCTGGCACATAATTGGCACAAGGCAGGATACATCCTTTACAGATGCCTGCAGATTACATGGCACACTCTTATTTTTGGACACATATATCTTTGGACAAGAATGAAAACATCCAGCAAAAACCCAAGAGGAAACATGTAAACTCCACAGAGATAGAAGATGAGTGCCCTCTTGAGAGTTGTGAGGCAGCAGCTCTACTTATGACACCACTTTGCTGCTCAATTAAGAAGTCACTTGGGAACAGAATTGTAGTATCTTTCAACCCTTGAGGACCATAGTTCTCTTCATTTAGGAAATTACTTGGTTTAATTGATTAGTATTTTACAGGGTTTCCCAAAATATAACAAAAGCTATAAGCCATAAGGCTAATTGGATTGAGGCTCCCAATGGACAGGTTTGGAGACTGAGCTTAAAATATATATTTTTTATTTTTTATTCTTTGTTTCCAAACCTATTATATACCAAAGTCATGTATTTATAAAATAATAGCAATGCTATGAGTGGATAAGTTCATACTTCAAAATTTGAGATATATAATTTGTGTTGGGAAAGCCAAGAATCTGGCATATTCAAAAAGTATTATAATAGGATTAGTTTACTTTATTTTAGGGCAATAAAAGCTTACTGTATGTGTTATGACTTTCCTGCCTGTATATTTATCCAAGCAGAAGTCATTATTACTCTATAAATTGGTGCAAATCATTGTCCCAAGTGTAAGAAATAACTGATCACTCATTTAGCAATTAGGATTACAAGCTATCAGAGGTAACATTACCATAGCTTCAATTTTTTTCCCTAAAAGCAGTTACCTAAATACTATTTAGAAATGCATAATGTTCATGTAATAAAAAGCAGTTATATGGATTATTATAAATTGTATAAATTATATACATTATACAGGTAAAGGTAAGTCACCATTCATACTGTAGTTTGACTCTGATTTACCCATAGAAGAAATGTATAAAGCAAGGAAATAAGTACTGGACTAAGATCAAACGTTTGCTAAAATCTAAATGCAACTTTTTTATTTAAAAATTTAGTTTTTAATTATCCAGGATGTCAAGAGAGACCTGACCAAGAAGGCAGCAAAAGAAACATGCAATTTCTCTTATACTCTTTCTCTTTTAATTTCACTTGTTGTGGTTAATTTTGAAAGGGTCTGACATGTTTGTTTTAACTACATTTGTTGTAATGGAAAATTAAACACAAATCAAAGCGACACATTGGTGTCTCAATGATACAATTCTCACCTTTCATGCAGGAGGTCTCGGGTCTATCCCAGCCAATCTGCAAGCTGTACTTTAAAGAAATAGTCCTTTTAGCATAATAAATAATAACTAATAATAAAATATACTAAATAATATGTATACTATATTGACAATTAATTAATTTTATATATCACAGTATGATAAATATTAAAATACACATAATAATAATAAATTAATTCTGATTAAATGAAGTATAAATATGAATGAATCGCCAGACCAACAATCATCATGATGCTCAGGGGGTTGCATTCTCTCCTTGCAGTGGGAGTGGGCTGTACCTGGTAGCGAGAAAGCTGGCAGTGAAGATTTAAATATAGTACAAGTCTGCACAAGGGTGCTCATCTCCTGGTTACAAATACACCTTAAAGTATACAACAAATTCATTCAAATGACTATTTAAAATTACATTTTAATTTAATAATCTTTTTTATGGTATGTGTTAATACTATATGGTTTTAAATCTACTACAGTATGTCTATATATATACTTATAAAAGCCTATATAATATATAGTTTTATAATTAAAATAAGTAAGCACTTTCTCTAATAATAAAATTGAATAAATCATTTGTATACAATTACATTTTTATTAATTTTATATATCACAGAATGTTAAATATTCACTTTATATTCACAATCTCTTAAGCCCATAAGAACAGCTGAGCCCACAGAAAAGTTCCAAACTGTTGCACCACCTTTTGTACTGGGAAAGTACAGTGTAAGTACTGAAAATATTAAGATGACAAAGAGAGGCAGGTGTCTTTTTATGTCCTACATAGGACTTTCTAACCTCTTAAATAGGACTTTTTATCTTCTGTGTAGAGATTTTTTATGTACTGTCCAATGATTTTGATGGGACCTTGGAACTAAGTGCATGACATGATGGAAGAGGCTGTACGTGTTTAAATTATTTGTAGTTACCAGGACATTCTCAATGCTTTGGCGTCAATTAATAGATAAGTGATTATTATGAGAATGTTAAAACAAATCATGAAATGTTTACTTTTATTTCACTTAAAACTATTCAGACAGTATGGATGTTTTTCGTACAGTATTGCAGCAAAAACCAACTGCATTACCTCCAGAATATAGAAACACTAATTGATATTTCTCAAGTGTATCCAAAATTGATTGGTATTTGTTTATGCCTCATTCATGGCCTGAAACAGCTGTGTAGGACTGACAGGCTGCATTCCAGGAGCTAGTAAACTGGATACAATTTGATCTTGCTTCATGAAACAAATATGTCAACATATATGCTAAAGTTATCTGGCTGAGTGATCTCTATTTGTGAAAAAGCCTCCTGGTCCTCACAGAATCTTTACACCCTTAGTAATCTAAACACACATCCGCTGTGCACACCGAAAGCAAAATAGGGTTAATAACTTTTTGTGATACTGTCTGATTCAATAGGGTGCTGCCTGAACACCGGCAGAGCGCTTTTTATTCCTATGTGGTGTGTCGGTGTTTAGTCTTCGGGGAAGGTGACTGTTCGGTAGACGAGAGAATCATTTCCTAATGAGAAGAATAGCTGAGAGCAATTGGTTGTGTAAATTGTGAACACATTCGGTTCTAAGCTTGAACGCTGTCTGCAGACACATGGGGATCTTAAAGCGCAGCCCTGATTAGCCTCAGGTGTGGTTATATGTGCTGCAGAGTGAGGAGTGCAGTGGGAGGTGCGTTCCACTGTCACATTTTGTTTTAAAACATTTCAGATTTATTTAAAAATTTGCATCTGTTGTAAGTTTTAATACAATTGCAAATATAATTATGATTCTGTTGTTTAGCGCTTAAGATTGCGAGTCATACACATTGTACTACTGATGTGGGTGGGTGTGCAGTATTTCCACACAGGTTCAGTAATAGCATTTTCACAATGAAATTTATTCATGGCATAATTTGTATTAATGTACGTTTTAAGTCACATGGTTAAACTATATACTGTCTATGGCAGTGTCCTGAAAAAGTATATGTAGGACTTTTTTTATAAGGATTAGGATGAGATATAGAATTACTGGCTGGTGGGGCTTAATCAGCCCAGGCCGGTCAGTAATGGGGATGAACAACGATCTCAGGAGAAGCTGGACCAGCTGCATCCCTTGTGGAGAGAAAGGTTGTCAAAAACAGCCTGGCGGAAAAAGGAGTCTCGGGTATGGAAAGATCCCGAAAAGCGAGACACCTGAAAGGAACTAAATAGGATTGGAAGGACAGCCCTCTGGTGTGTTAGGGGTGCGGGTTGGCATACCTTGGGGTCGACGAGGTGAGCAGTGAAAAGGATAAGTGTGGAAAGAAGTGCTGGCTAGAGTCAGAGACAGATGCATCAGGCGATGTGGAAAGCAGACTAGGAGCTAAGGGCGATACTGAGAGCCGGCTTGGAGCTGAAGCTATCGCACCTGGCAATGGTGAGAGCTGAGGTGCTGCACAGAATGGAAGCTAGAAGCTGGAGCTGCTGCCAATCAGATTCTGCCAGTCAGAAAATTGAAAATGAAAATCTCCAAAAGAAAAACAGGTGGTGTATCTCTAGAAGAGATGTGTTTGTTGTATTTAGTTGGTTGTCCTGGTTTACAGCTGCGATACATTTTGCGACTGCTGAAGGTGCATCAGAAATAAATGTATAGGGTAAAACATGTCCCAATGTATTTTTTTGCCTACAACAACCTTGGGATCACTGTTTTATGCTGGTGTCCCTGCCACCACAAATATAACATCCTGGTTACACAGGGTTACTGTGTGGATTAACATTATAAAAACATCTTAGTAATGTTTTGGGTGGGGGGCAGCGAGTGATAAGTTAATGATATTAATGGCTTTAAAATAAATCTAATACACATTTTCATATATTTGGGGTATAATTTATCTTCTACATTTTTAAGTAAAACTGTTACTTAAATTAGCATGAAGACAAAATATAAATTATTTTAATGTACAGTATATGTAAACCTGAAGAGAACACATCATGTTCACAATAGACTATACTGTACAATAAACTTTTTTTTATATATCCAGCTGATAATAATCTTGCTAAGTGAGAAAACACCAGGGTGTCACATTTGCTTCAGTAACTATTGATTTAATATCTAACGTACTGTGATATAGAAAATGAATACAAATGCCACTATATATTACATATTGTTGATATTATTATCAGAGTCTTTATTATCCCTGAGAGGCAATATGTTAAAAGCACAACTTGTGCATTGGCTGAGATTGAACCCAGACCCGACCATTCTACAGTACCATTAAACCACTAATGCAGCACTTTATTTAGCTGAGCTACAGTACATCTAAAACAACAAGCATATTGTTTTATATTATACTGTAAATATGTATTGTACAGTTTATAATATAAATATATACTGTATGTAAACAACAAATAATTAGAAATGCTGATGTCATAATTGATTGCAGCGGAAGTGAAACCAAAGTGTTTTAAAATGAAAATATATGAATAAAATGAATACAAATTCTGAACAAAAACTTAGACACAATTACTGAGAAACCCACTGGAAAACAGTATATTGTAAATCACAAACATTTTTTTATAAATACATTTTGTATTTATTATGGAATTTATCTTCACCTTAGAACATGTTCTATGACTGAAGAGAAAAAAAAAGAAAAAATTAACAGAAAACGTTATGTCACGTATGTGTTGTACTCCTCTTTCACGAGGAGGTTTTGTAATATAGGTATTTTGCTTAGCATAGCTTTTGGATTTCTCATGTCATTTTTACAATCTTTTTTCCAGTTATCATTTTTCTTCAGCAATAAAAAATGTTGACAACAATCATGACTTTGGGAAAAGTGGCTGGATTTCTTGTTAAAAGTAGTCGTTTCTTACTTTTCAGTCTTAAAATTAGGAAGAAGACAAAATTAAGCAGCCCCACCTCTTAAGGTATAGAAAACACTTGCCTGTCAGCACCTGTAAAACCACTAAAGGAATGTGTGTTTGATGGAGTGTAGCGTAAAGGTCAGAGAAGGGGCCAGACAGAGGTGCAGATGGAGAGATTTGAGAGGAAACCCTTAAACTGCCACCCTGTTTACTGTCATATTAAAGGCATAGAAACAAGTAGCCCTTTTTTTGTTATTTTAATTATCATTTAACATATGTATACATGTATAACACAATACAGTATGAATTTGCCCCTGTTTCTGGAGCTAGAAATGTGCACAAAGATCTTGGAAACATCCCTTCAGCTATAGTAGCAGATGTGCATTCTGCAGGAGTGTGAAAATATATAACTTTAGCTACGGTGTTCCTTTTATTTAATTGATTTTACCAATGACAAGATACGTTTTATTTATTCAGAAAGCAGTCTAAGAATATTTACTTACGACACACTGACTCTTCAGACATGTCTCATATCTTTTGGAACAGAAAGGTCCTTTAAGAAAGTCTTGAGTGAAAAAAATGGAAAAGCGACGGAAGAATTAATTAAGACGACACGCTTCAGAAAATCTGATCCATTTCCAAATAACACAGGCTGGAATGACCGCACATAAGCCGCAGTGTTAATATTAGGAAAAAAGTGTTATTTTAAGCCCTTGGTGTACCAAAGATTGATTTTTTTTATTTTAGAAAGACCTGGCAGGGTTGTTTTCAGCCTAATGAGAGAGTTATTTTTAACAACAAGAAAATAGTAAAGTCTTTGTGAAAACTTTTAACTGCTTTTTAAAGAGAAAGGATTCTTTTGTCATGATAAAAATGTTTCATGGAACTAAAATTCATGTTTAATTAGCATCACACAGAGTTTTAATCAGAACAAGACTCAATCATACAATAAATATTTCAGGACACAATTAATTACATTATGAGTAAAGTGCCTCTTAGTAATCCACAATATTGCAGAAAGTACCTTAAATGATGCTATACTCATACTTCTGCACCTTATATTATGTTATCTACTAATTGTGAAATTATAACTGATTTAATTAAGACTTAACACACATTTTCACCTATGCATTAAACAAAATAAACAAAATATTTGGTATTTTTGTTTCATATACTGTAGGTGTCAGAATCTGAAAAATAGCTACAGTTTGCTATGCATTCATCTGTTAACACAAACCTGTTTCTTCTGTTGAGATTTTGCAGTAAATTAAGTTCTAGACCTGAAACACAAAGTAGGGCAGTAACTGCACAATTCCTGTCCCTCTGATGATATGCCTAAAGTTTCTTTGTATTTCATGCTTTCCTATTGTTCTACATTTTTTTTGGTACACATGCTTGGTAGCAGCTAAAGAGATTCAGTTGGAAAAGCCTGTCCTGTACTACATTTCTTCAGTTTCACAACTGAAGATAACAACAGTGATAAAGGCAAGTACTGTAAATATCATTCAGTTCCAGTCACCACTCTGAAAGGTTGAAAGACATACTGTATATGTCCTTCAATAGAGGGATAACCAACCTGAAGTCTTGTTCAGTTCTCAGCTAAAAGATTTCAAGTGCTCACAGAAAGCTCTGTGTAGAACAGAGCTTTCAGTAGGATTTAAAAATCTCAGAGATCAGTCACTTAAAAGAGTCAAATTCATATAGAACCAATTGCTGTTTGTTTTTTAGCTTAGAGGAATATGTAACAATTATGGCAGTTGAAATAAAAGTTTAAAATCTCTGTTTTTATTATTCTTTTATTCAGGATACACTTCTTTGCAAAGCGATCATTCTATTTTTTATCTAGTTTCTTTTATTGCTCCTTGTAAAGGAAGCGGCTTTTGACTGATCTTTGCTTTGGAACCCAAATATCACATTTTGGAATGCTGACATTCTGTGTCTGAACAAATTTCATGTCATCAGAGTTATGACACTTGTTATGAATAAATCGAGCACATAATACAAAACTAGGGAATATCCCACAAATATTATATGGGATTTATTTTTCAGGAAATCTACTTTTATACTTAATCTTTACTTTTTTTTCATTTCAAAAACATTAAAAGATGAACAACCTTAATGGATTTCAGTTTCTATTTTTTAATATTAATATTAAAATATTATATTTTCTTTATTTAACATTATAAACAGGTTTCGTTATCCCTACTCGTCACCTAGCTACATTACCAAAAGAACTGAGCAGGAAAGTTATGTTTCTCTCATGTCATGTTAAGCCATATGTAGCACAATAAGCCTCACTTCATTATAAAGAAATAAACAGAAAAGTGAAATTTATCAGATAATGAAAACTGACTGGAAAGACATTTATACTGTTGCTAACATTTCTGTACCCACAATCCAATACTAAACCAAGGTACCACAAATGGCAACAAAAAAATACAAATATGACTTTTTGACTATGACCACATTTGAAAATCAATCTTACCCACAGTAACCAATAAAAAATGCAGTCCTGGCCACATTTATTCATGAGGTTAAAATGATGTTTCCTTTTTGTGAAAAACAAAATCCTATAGTACTTTATTTGCCCTTGAGGTCCAAAGTTTCAGCAAAAAAAGAGGGTTACGTATAAAAATATTTAAAACACATTTAGGTTTTTCAAATTTTAATGAAGATGTTTAATACTTTAGCCTAGGAGAAACTTTTATTTTCACAAAACATACTACAGTATGTAGTCATTGAGATATTTTGATTCATGTTTAGTATCTGAACTATAACATCACAGATTATGAAGATAATACTACTGAAATATCTTGTTTAGCGCAATGGCAAAGGCACAGATTTTTTTATATACACTCCCTTTACCAGGTTACATAGGATCTGTAGCTTGTTATTCATATATAAAATAGTAAAAAGCATTTGATCTACATACCTAGCAGATGTCATTTAATGTAGATGTCCATAGTATTGCATAAAGGTAGCAAAATCAGACGTGAAATGGGAAATTCTGAACTTGAAGAGGCTACTTAAGTGTGTATGTTGCTGCATCATTTACATTTTCTTGGCAATGTGGAAGAGCAATAAAAAAGTAAACAAAACGTTAATATATACAGTTACAGGTATAGAATTTAAATCAACGGATTTTATATTGAAACTGTACAATGGACTTCTAAGCCCTAATATAGAATGTTGAGTACAATTTTGTTTACAAAATTACAAAAAGATATTGTTGTTCTAATGTTCTCATGATACTGTCACACCCACTGCTAATTGGATTCCTCCACACAAACGGTCTCTCCTCAATCAAGCACCATCTGGAGGCAATCCCCGCAAACGTCGCCAATCTATCCCTTCATCCAATCAGAGCGCCTCACTTGTTAACACACCCTCCACTTCCAAACATACTTAAGCCTTGTCCGTTTCACTGAACATTGCTCGGTATTGTTAGCTGCCTTGCATTTAATACTACTTGTTCTTGCTTTTGGATACCTGAACCCGGAGCTCACCTTTGACATTGATCTTTTCTAGAGTTTTGGATTGTATGCCTTCTACTCCTGGATTATCTGTGGTATCGAACCCGGAACTCGTCCTTGACTATGTCTTCGCCTTGTGTTTTAGATTTACCTATAATCTCTCCTGACGTGGCTCCACAACTCATTCAATTCAAATCATTCAATCTACAACACGCAGCGTTACAGAAACAGAATTTGATGTTCCATCCCTAACATTGTGATCAGCATGATAGCGATACATTAATTTCATGGGTACAGCAAGATTATTTTTTTTATTTTCACACTCATTAAGGATAGACCATGTGCTCTGTACAGATTTAAATATGAATTGGCTTCATTACTCTGTTAAGATAAGATAAGATCACTTTATTGGCCATATATAACTTATTGTATTAGGAATTTGTCTTTTCGCATACCCCAGCTTGCTCTCCATGAGACACACAGACAGGGAGAGAAGTTTGGGGTCAGAGCGCAGGGTCAGCCATTTATATGGCACCCCTGGAGCAGTTGGGGTTAAGTGCCTTGCTCAGGGGCCCAAAGCAGTAGGATTCCTCTTCCAGCCACGGGATACGAACCGGCAACCGTCCAGCCACAGATCCTTAGCCACAGAGCTTCCTCCCCACTGATAGCTGATGTGTGGTGAGCATTCTGTTACACTATGGCTGCCATCGCATCATCCAGGAGGATGCTGCACATTGGTGGTGGTGGAGGGGAGTCCCCATTACCTGTAAAGTGCTTTGATTAGAGTGTCCAGAAAAGTGCTATATAAGTGTAAGAAATTATCATAATTATTATTAAATATGAGATAATATGTAAACCTCTTAGTTTTTAACCTTTTTAGTTCTGTAAACATTAGGAGTTAGGAAAGATAAAGTGGGATGCTGGCAACATGTTTATATGTTTTTTTGCTGCACTAAATATTTTTACTAGAGAGGATTAATAGGACAGTTTTAAAAGTATGCAACTGCAGAGCACTTCTTTCTGAAACATTTTTAACACCCTCCAATGAAGGTTTTGAAAGACAGGAGTTTCTTATACTATTAAGGCTTGTTCTAAAATATGTTATGTACTTTTTCATTTCTCTTTTTACAATACACTTTGAATTATTCTCTATACAAACCATTGGTGCTGCACAGATGTATTAATATAAATTTAGAAATATGATACTAAGAAATTTAAATGAAGACTTTCATTCATTTGTACCATTCTCAGTAAAAGTCACTTTTCTTCATGCTGTTTTGTACTTCTTACAGTATGTTCAGTGTTTAAATTAGTGAATTAGATTTTGAAAGTGGTTTTGTAGTGGTAGTGTTAATATTAACTTTACTTTTAGTTTATTTTAGATTTAATGAAGACAAAATCAGTTTTAAAAATGATCATGCTGAAAGAAGAATTACATTTTTACTGTAGTCTATTCCATGGCAAGTAACTTGTCAAACATCACAAACGGAAATATTTGTGTAGTGTGTTTAAACATGTCTGCAAGACTTTCACTGAGAGAGCCCTTTCTTTAATTGAGACAACATCCTTTTAAATCAACCAATACAAAACAGTTACATCATTGACAAGTTTCAATGGAGTTGGTGTTGTAGTTTAGCATGATAATAGTATGGTTATGTCCAGTATACAATATTACATTAATGGCTTATACAATATTACATTAAAGGATTACTTACTTATAGTAAGAAAGATCCCTAATAATAATTGGATGTACTGTTAAGAATGAAAAACAACTATCTGTTCAAAACCTTTAAATCAGTCAGTATATTTTAAAAAATGTATTAGTGTAATTATGCAAAATTAAAATGTGAGGTAGTATAAGAAAAAAAGATGTAAAATATTGAAAATATGATGCTTCAATCTATCTTTTTCAAACTAATAAGTATTAACAAGTATTATTAAAGCTCACATTGTAGAATCTGCATGTTTATATTGCATCTTCATTGTTTCATCAATAACAGCAAAAGAGATATGAATCAGTTCTAGGTTCCCATACTAAAGCAAATTATTCTGTAATCTGTATCTCAAATCCTACGATAACAGTTTTCACATATTGGGTTTCAATTTATAATGCAAAATAAAGATTTATCTCAGTAAAACAAAGATTACAGATTTGCAAGTTCTCCTCATTCACAATAACCTTCCATCCATTTTCTAATCTCTTTATCCAAATCAGGATCGCAAGAGAAACAGAATCTGTCCTGGCAAGTAATGGAAAAGCCAGGATACATCCCGGATGGCTCGGCCGTCTTCCGCAGGGCACACGCAGACACAGACACAAGCATGCACACACTCACACCAGCCAATTTTTCACTCACCAAATACTATCCAAAATACTCAGTTCTTTTGGAGCTCAGTCAGAGAAATTATAATAATAATGTAAGATATACAATTTTAGAGTAGGGATGGAATAGGGTGCAAAATACTTTAAAGTGACACTCAAAAAACTGCTGAAAGACAAGAAAACAAAAACTCCACCATCAGATGCAACACTTGTGATGGAACTTTATGTCCAAATCTCAATCTCAGGTGATGGTATCACTTTCAAAATTGAACCACTTTGTCTGTTCTAATATGTTTTACAGGGATTTGTTTTAGTCTTTGAAAACAAAAGGCAAGTTTCAGCTTCAGTGTGCAATAACAGACAATAGAATAATAAAGACCATGCCCTTTATCACTGTCTCTCATGAATTCCTCTCATCAAGTACTTATTTTTACGTAATTTGCTGCTCAATAGAAAACAAAATAGATAATATAATGGACAATAATTTAAATTCTTAAAACAACCTTTGAGTTAATCAGATCTAAGTTTTCAAATTGCAGCTTCAGTGAAGAACTTCTGACTGAAATGTCCTCTATTAGTTACAATAATGAATCAAACAGCACTGGCAGAATAAATCAAAGTAAACCCTTCTAACCCACAGGTCTACTAAGACAACAAGTAGGCACTCGAGCACTGATGGTCCTTCTAATATAGTATGAATTAATTTTCTTTGACCTAATTTAGTATTATCTTCCTTGACGTAAGTGGCTTTCTTAAATTTTGTGAATTGCAGAAATAGAAGAATGATAAAGGAAGTATATACTGTAAGTCAATGACTGAAGTTCTCCACAGAGAAATCTTGTTTATGATTTTCTCAGTTATATGTTTCAGTGGAAAGTAGTAGAGAAAAACAAGAGTATTATAGTCCCTTTATGGGTAGACCGATTGATGCAGGAAGAGTTTTGAAACCCACATATGATTTAATTGGCCACAGATACTTCAGGCATTGCAGAATAAATGGCTTAATCTGCACAGCACAAAAAGGATTTCAATCACTTGACTCATATTAGCTCTTCAGGATGGCTCCTACAGATTTTCAACGACATAATTCAATTTATGCTCATTAATATGTGCTATTCATCACTGTTAAAGTGAGGTTCTATATTTACCTAGCTGGAATAACACTTCACTCTGTACTCTGCAGCCTGGCTCCAAGTGTTGTTTTAAAGAAGTTCTCTGCTGTGTGCAGAAGGGGCCTTAGTTATGTGAGGGGCACTGTCTCCTCTTGCTGCTCGGCTGGGGTCTCTTTCAAGCATGAGCTGAGGCCTCTGTTTGTTTTGGCACCAATGGCAGCAGTCAGCTGGTCTGCACATTTGGGGCTGTAGTCGAAGAAACTTTTACTTTAAAGAGGTGTGGTGTACATAGTTAATTGGGTGGAGCTATGTATTACACATACCCCCTTAAGGGCAGCCACCCTATAAGGGCAAAAAGAAAAAGCAGCAGCTGTCTTTTTTGTCTGCCCCAAACCTTTCTCAAAGATTAAGCAGTTATTTTTCAGATTTGTGCCTGTTGAGGTACTGCTAATTTCCAGTTGTACATCAACTAATTGTGAGCTTCAGCATCATGTCCTACTTTATATTGCACAACATTAAATGAAAATCAAATTAAATAGAGAGCATTCATTAGAAAACTATTGATTTGTAGATTTTTTTGATTGTATTGTATGAATATATCATCACAGGTTACCAGTCATGTCAAGGACTCCGATTAGTGTAATATTATAAAACATTGTCATATCTTCCCAGGAGGAGAGCTGAGTATGACACAGCAATGTGGAAAACCTGCTTCTTTAAGCTGCCCTAGGAAACATAATAGCTCATAAACTGTAGGAATTAGTAAACGTACTAACTAGGGAATTCCCCACTGCATCTTACAAAATGGGTTGTGCTACCATTATAGTGCATGCCAGTCTTTATCATCTAAAATCTAAACACGGATACTAAAAAAAAAGTTTAGTCAAAAAATTAGAAGGTTAAGTACTGAAGAATTTAAAAGAAAAAAGTGGTGGAAGCATACCAGCACACTCTTACAGTTTGTGTACGAGTTGAAACCTATCTAGTTTTAAATTTGTGCTAGGCAAAATATGCAAAAATATGCAAAAATGTGTAACAATCAGTTACAGTACACCCAACTGCAGTTGCATTTGACACTGACCTCCTGATATTCAGGCTTATTTAATGTTTATTTCTTTCAATGTACTTTATGAGTGTAAAAAAAATGACTTTCCTTTTCTCTATTTGCTCAGGTAGAACCAATTCAATTTAATTCTTTTGTCATGTTATTTTAAGTCCCACATTAGACTCAGGATGGATGAAACTGCAGAATAACGGAATAAATTGTGAAATATATAATATAGCCCCAAAAATCAGATGGCCTGTCAAATGTATTTTTACTATTTGATACTATAATTTTAACCATTTCAAATTTACATTTAAATTGTCTTTCTACTTCATTATTAGAATTAGATTAAAATTGTTGTTTATAAGTTTCTGACCTGAGTTTTGTTAGGTTTCTTACATTTTTCTTATGAACTTTTTCTTATTTTTTCTATTGTCTAAAGAAAAGACCTGCTTTCTCTGATTGCTTCTGTAAGACTGTTTCCAAAGGTTAAATACAAAATATATTTTAAATACAGAATATATTTGATATATGTTGTTTTCGATTAATCTATCCAAGGTAGCTCCAGGAAGTATCACTAAGGTCATATAGTTTTATTAGAAAGACATTCAGAAAGCAGGAGGTATGTTGGCACAGTGTTTAGTATTGTTACCTTGTAGCACTGTGGCCCTGGGTTCAATTTCTGGGGTGCTACTGTCTCTGCATGGAATTTATATGTTCTCATTGTGTTTGTGTGTTTTTTTTTCAGGTGCTCTGGTTTCCTACGACAGTCCAAAGACATACTGTTAGATTATGTATTCCCATTAGCTTCTGGGAAAACTGGCCTTGGTGTGAATCAGTGTGATAAATTGGCATCCCATCCTACAGGTAGGTGTATACTGCCTTACGCCCATTGCTTTCTGGGATAGGCTCTTGCTCCCTTTGACCCTGTATTGGATAAAGTGGTTAGAAAATGGCAGGATGAATGCTCAGAAAGGTATTTAGATTATTAAAGAAATTCTCAAAACCAATATACTCCTAGTATACAAAATTTTAACCTCTCAGAAAAACAAAGCTTAGAGTATCAAAATCAGATTAACAGCTACAAGAATGATTACTAGGATATACTGTATTACTCTTAACCCCACCTCTGGCTCCCCTGATGGTATGACCAGACTCTGCAATACTATATTGCAGTATATACATTTACAGTATACATACACATTTTACATTTTATATACAGATACATACACATCTTGCACTGTTCTGCACATTACACAAGCATTTTAACAAAAATTCATATAACACAAGAACAAATTTTGTATTTATGAAACGACTCGTATTAATTTAATTTAAATAAAGTTTACCAGATGGTAAATGAAACAGGTTATGGACAAAACACACTAACAACAATATACTAAGGTTTGCTAAGAGAGTTCTCACTATAAAGTGTGGTATGAGACGATAAATCACAGCCTGTGACTTTAGATGTTGACATGATTATTTTCTGTAGGTGACATTTATCATTTAGTAAATTGTCAATAATATCTTGATGAAACTGGTTCATAATAATGTGCTGAAATAGACAAGACTGAATAGAGGTAAAGCAATAAGTCCACTAGTACCTAGTCCAACTTCACCAACTTCAGTACAAGCAAATCTTGATATTAAATAAAACACCCACCCTGATCAGGAAATACCAAGTAAGGCTGAGTGGCTTCTTGAAATTTCTGTGACAATTTGGTGGAGGAAAAATAAGCAGGAAATAGCTTAGAAGCAATAATTCATCATACCACAAACATGCTAGACCAAACACACAAATATTTATAGACAATTGGAAAGAGGTCCAGAGGTCACAACACTGCATCCAGTGCTTCCATTCCCAATTCAATTACTCACATTGATAAACTTTTATACACTTGGAACACAACCAAACAAAACTATTTAAGTAAGATTGTTTTCATAAAATCAGTAATTCTTCACAAATAAGCTCATACTCTAAACTGGTAATAAAAGGAAACAACCTTAAGTCCCAATACAGCTTGTGAAGATTCGGGGGAAAATTGATGGAACAAAGTACTGTATAGGCAAATATTAGGGGAAAACCACAATATCCTTGAATATCCCACTCGAAGTCCTGACTTGAATCAGGTCTATGGCAAAGTTTCTGTTTCTCAACTATCCCTAACCAACCAGGCAGAGCTTGAGCACATTTACAAAGACAAATGGATGAGATCTTCACCAGAGATGTATCCAAAGATGCAAAGATGCTTCTTTACACCAAGTGTTGACACAGAGGCTGAATATTTACATCTTTCATTTTTTTAGGTTTTAACTTAAAGAAAAGTTACACATCATTGGTAATGCAACAAAATACAATAGGTCATAATTGAAAGGGGGACTACTTTTGTAAGGCACTGTATGTATTGGGGCACATTGAACTGGTGTGAATTTAAAAGGTAAAAGGCAGTATTTGGTTGCAATAACCACCCCATGAAGTTTGTGTCCCCTTAAGCTTGTAATCTTTTGTGATACTTTGCTGCAGAAACTTTGCATGGTCAAGTGCATGAACAATAGTGTATTGCTCTTGAGTAATCTGGTAGTGATTTGTCTACATTTTTTTCTTGGTTAATTGAATTTAAATCTTAAATGTGCAAATCTAAAGGCATGAGGTCTATAATCATTAAGGACAGTCACTGTAGATTTTCTAGAAAAGCACTATGACATATTGATTAAAACACTAATACGATCCATATTTGTTTGGAAGAATCATTGAAAATATCTGTAATAACAGAGGTGAGATGTGCAGTACATCAAACAAAAGGGAAAAATTGTATGCGGGATGATTTAATTTCATAGTCTGTTGTTTCCTAGAGGACTATGTCACTTTGTATTAGATTCAGAGTTAGCCCTGTTACACAGGGAAATGTGGAAAAATGCTACTGTCTGCATTTACTTCACAGCCACACAAAATTAGTCCAAAGTTGGACAACAATGTTAATTATTGTTAATTACTAAACAATATGAATGGAATATCTAGTCTTGAACAAAGGATGATTTAAGTATTTGAAAACCCCTAAGGTAATAACATGGACATTCCCGAAAGAATTGTTCAAGATCAAAATATAACATTAACAGCAAACATGAAGACTCTTGAAAGACAAAACAAGTATACAATATTATACCCTGTGTCGCTGACATAGCTAGCAGCATTCATGCAGAAATTAATAAATCATTACATTAAAGGGTTGTAACCGCATAACTGTATACAGTGTAATCCATAAGTAGTCAAATACTTGGCTTTTCAATCTATATAAGTGTGCATATTAACCTTTTTAAACCACTAGTTTACAACTCCAGCCCTTGAGGGCTGCAGTGTCTTGGTTTTCATTTAACTCCTGCTCCTGGTGGCCTCACAGAGCTGATCATTAGCTTAACTGAACCAATTTAACATTTTAAAAAGTTTTCAGATGTAATGATTTAAAGAGACCTAGAAAAAACAACTTACTGAATTGTGGCAGGATTGGAATTCTACACTGATGTCTTAAACCTAGTTAGCCTTCTGAGTAACCTGAGTAGTCAATTAAACAATTAACTAAGTTGCTATTAACACTACTTAGTTTGGGTGAAAAAAAAACAAGCTTGTCATTTAGTAATCTTTCATTTTTTACTTTGATCAGAATCTCTATAAATACAGTATGTTCACAAGAACTCAAGAAAACCTATGCATTTGCAGCCAATAATCCTTCACATTTAATATTAAAATGTAATTAACTCATGGTCTGGTGTTCTTAGTCCATAAAATATCCTGTTCCTTACTCTGTATTCATGAAACAAAATTTCTAGCCAAAGCCAAAGTAGCTAAAATTTCAGTAGATGGTCACAAGTCAATTAAGTATCTCAGTAAAGAAGGATGAACATTGAGGGAAAAGAGTAGAAGAATCCAAAATGTCTAAGCCATATTTCACAACCATGTGTGAATAAATGAATTAGTATGTTAGCCGGTTATATAAAAACCCTCTACTGGAACTGATTTAACAATACTGCCTTTGAATACTTCCAGCCTAGATTAATTTTTAAAAACTAACCCGGACCAATTTATATGTGGACTTTTAAATGAAAAATGTATTTATACACAATTACAACTTTTCATCTTTGAGATTTTAAACGGCATGATTGAAAATGGTAGAACATTTGTTTTTGGCAATGTAAAGGTAAGCTGCAAACTGTACAATGCACATATAAGATACTAACAGAGCTAGATGAGAGATGTACAGTATGTGCATAGGCACCACATACAGAATATGAATGATTAAATTATCAGATAATATAACTTTCAATTCAATAAACTCAAGTGGTTCACTGGAAAACAATTTTCTTTTATAGTATAATTACAATATGAATTTGACAGGCAGCCAATATGAATTACTACATAAGATGAACAAGCGTTCAGCCATTATGCTCCTGGATACTTGACAGCTAAGCTCCTTCTTATTTATTGCACAGGGACTCCTCAGCAGGTGTGTGAGACAACTGGAGAGAGGGTGAATATAGCACACCAGGGAGTTCCAGAGGAGAGGTCCAAGCTCCTGAATAAAGGAGCAATGGGGCTAACTTTGGAGGACAGGCTTTATGAGTAACCAGACAATGAGCTAAAAGCACAATTGAGAACCAACCTGAGACATTTCCGAGCAGCTAAAGAATTCTTTCTTCTTTTTTTGTTAAAGAGTTTCTCACTCCGAACTTGGAACTTTTGAGTTTTCCTAAAAAATAAAGGGCTCTATGGCACTGTCACTACTGCAACCTTTGACTCTTGCCCTGTTTTGTGCTCAGCCTGTAGCAATTATCTAAAAGAAAAAACACAGATCTGTGTGAAAGGGTGTCAGCTAAGGCTTATCTGAGAGGCTACAATGGCTGTCTGTCCACGCAGTATATACAGTATTGGCACTGTAGTCCTTGCTCTATAGAGTGTAGTGTGCTCTAAGAGGCACCAGTTCTGTAGGGGTTTGGGCATTTACTGGGACAATTATTAATTGTAGCAGTAAGTCACAAAATTGATTCTTTTAATGGCCTTAGAATCCAACCCTGCGGTATAACTCAAACAACGCACACACACAGGTACTAATACACGAGGATACATTTATTAATACATAAAATATGCATATAAACCTAACAGATCTTATCGTGAGGGTTATCAGAATACAAAAGATATAGTTCAGGTGGGTAGCTGCGTCAGCATGCGTAGGCTGCAAAGGAACAAGTAATAGGTTTATTCCATGCTGAAAAAAAGAAGAAAGAGAACACAACGTTTCGGCCGTGGAGCCTTCTTCAGGTGTGAGAGAGACAGGGCAGTAGGCAAAGGTAAAGTAACGGGAGAACAAAGGTTGGGAGGGAGGAGGAGTGAGAGGCGGGAGCAGGGGACAGAAAGAGAGGCCAATCAAGAGGTGTGAAGTCAGAATGGGTGCAGAGAGGTGTGAAATGAAACTTCCAATGAATGGAGAGAATTTAAAAGAACAGTAATCTGTCATTAAGGGAAGGGAGAATGTGTGATCCTAACTGCAGAATAATTTTAGTTTCGGTGGTCTTTCTGATGTATGAGTTCGGAAAACCGTCTTTGAGAACACAGACGGAGAGATTAGAGTGGTCGTGGCCATCAGAGGTGAAATGAGAAACAATGGGCTTGGAGAGATCTTTAATCTTCACAGCCCTGACGTGTTCTCTGAAGCGGTCTCCGAGTCTCCTTCCTGTTTCTCCAATGTAGATGGCTGGGCATTTACTGCAAGAGATACAGTAAATAAGGTTGCTGGAGGTACAAGATGCTGTGTGGGTGATCCGGAATTGTCCTGAGGGGCCTTGAATGAGTGTGGTGGTGGCTGTGTACTTGCAGGTGATATAGCGAGCTCTGTTGCAAGGGAAAGTGCCTGGTGTGGATGGTTGTTGAGGGCGGTCAAGGGAGCTGTGAACAAGGAGGTTATGCAGATTAGGTGGTCGGCGATATGAGATGATAGGGCGATCAGAAAAGAGGGCCCCAATGGAGGGATCATCCTGTAGGATGGAAAAGTTGTGGTTAATGGTCCTGGGGATAGGAAGTGTGTTAGGGTGGTAAGGAAGCACCAAAGGAATGCGGTTGTTACGGCGGGAGTTCCTGATCGGGTTGATGGTCCGGGGGGTGTTTTTGGCTCGGGCAAGGGCCCTGTCAATCACACTGCTGGGATATCCTCTGTTGATGAAAAATGAGTACATTTCGAGGGCTTGGTTCTCGAAGTCGATGTCAACGCTGCATAGTCGTCGTAACCTAAGGAACTGTGAAAAAGGAAGAGAGTTTTTAGTGTGGTTGGGGTGAAATGAGCTGTACAGGAGGTAGCTGTGTGAATCCGTGGGTTTGTAATAAACTGAAGTGGACAGTCTGGGGTAGTTTATAGACAAGTGGATGTCTAGAAACGGAAGAGTGGTGGAAGATATGTTAACCGTATATTTGAGGGACGGGTGGAAGTTGGTGAAATGGTGCAGGAAGAACTCAAGCTGATACAAAAGATATATATTCATTCAGTTACGAAGAGTTACATATATCAAGAGGACATACGTTCAGTATATCATTCATTTAGACCGTGTCGTAAATGAACTTGGTTATAACTTCTACATTAGATACTCAAAACAAGTACATAACCCTTAGGAATTAAATTGATATCAACTGGTTGGGATAACAACTGAATTCTCGAGCTGTAATGCAGTGAAGTTAAATACTCACCCAATCTCTGGATTCAGATCTCCTGCGGGCACAAAGAAACAGCTGCAGGCTTGTTGCTGTCCATTCCGCGCTCTCTGGCTCCGTGCCAGGCTGTGCTGTGCAGCTTGCGACGGTGCGCTGCTGATGCTCTCTGAAGACCGGCTAGTTAGTGTTGGCTTTAACTAGCAAAGTTGTGCTCAGGAGAAAAGTTACTGTGGGTCCCAGCAGGTCAGGAAGAGGACCAGTTCGTTCCTGATGAAGCGCTAGTTCTGAATAGTGATTCAGCTGTCCACAGTGCCAACCTGTTCACGAGACTTGCAGCTGATGCTAACCTCGGGTGGATCCTTTGGTTACTCATGGCAACCTCTGCTCTCGACTTTTAGAACAAAGCAAAGTTCTGGCACTCGGACACACTGGCTGTTACATGGTTGTCCGGGCTGAGTCTCAGTATGGTCAGGAGGTGCGCTGCGAGAAGGTGCCTTTCTGCTCCTGGGCCGTCCTTTCCCTGGAATTGTCTCGCACCCCTGGAATTCTCCTGGAATTATCCTTTAGAATTTTCCTACGTTGCCTGTTTTAACCTGGAGGAACTTCAGCTCATTCATTGGCTTAAAGTTTCATGGACATCAGAGACCCACGTGGGTTACTCGGCCCTACCAGGCCCTGATTGGTTGATCAAGGTGAGATATGAGTCACTTACTCCTGACACTTAGGAATGCAGTCCAGATGTCCATCTGGCACTCCCTAGACAGACAGGCGCCAATGGATGACCTTTGATCATGATAGCCAGGCTTAGCTAAGTGTATCCCCATTTGGGAGCTGTCCCTTATCAAAAGAAAACATCTTTAAATCAGCCTGCATGAATAGCTTCTCTGTGGCTGCACCACAGAGATGAAGAGAGAGATGGGGCCTCATTAAGGAAAGCACAGCAACACTTAATTCTGTCTTATTAATAAACCTCGCCTCTACAAGAGGATGCTAAATGCAATTTAAGAATATTCTTTTCTGATGTCTGTTGCATGATGTAAAATGTACAATACACAAAAAACATTTTCCACACTCTTTTTAATGTTTCCAAACATAAGATCCGAACTTACATTGCGATCATTACCAACTTTTGCTATTTATAACTCTTCCTTACACCTCTTCTTGCATTTGTTTCACATGAATTCTTTGGACTGTATTTCCTGCAGCAGAAAGGAAAGAGAAAACTGGATGGAACAACAGGAGCAGGACAACTCATTTCTTGTTTCACATTCACTTCACTTGTTCACATTCGCAAATGGACCATGCTTCACTTAATAGGCAGGAGAGGGAATACAAGACAGCAGAAGAGAGAAAAATATGCTACTTATTTGCCTCGATTTTTTTTCCACAGTCAGTGGAAACAAGTCAGGGAGAAAGGGAAAAAATAAGCTACTTGTTTCTCTTTGCCTTGCTTTTCTCACATTTTTTTTCATTTAGTACATCATCAATGCTTCAGACAGCGGGCCGGAGAGTGAAAATAAGACAGAACAAAGGGGAACTACTAGCTTCTTTTTTCATATTTGCCTCACTTTTTATTGCATTAATTCTAATTGTGGACTGTGCTCGTGACACGATTGAAGACTAAAGAAGACTAAAGCTAAAATATGGCTCAGACAAAAGGCATCCTTTGGTTTGCACTGTCCCTGGTGTCCAATTCAGCCCCGGGTCTTGCTTAAGAATCAAACATCGCATTTGCCTTATCCTTTAACATCATGTCCATGTTTCCATTTTCCTCTTGCATTGGTGGTTTTAGAATTCACTTGGTTTTTTTGGGGTTCGACTGTCCGTGGGTTTCTTCCTGTTCCCCTGCTGCTCCTGATGCTCCTGATGTGTCTGTCCTGCAACTTATATCAGCCTAATCAGTAGGCTTAATACAGCTTTAACATCTGCCTTGTCTTTATCATAATGTCACATTTCCATGCTGTGCTGGTAAGTTCCTTCCATATCTATTTCTGTACTGGTAGTTTTGGGGTTTACTTTTTTACTACCTCTCAAGCAAGTGGGTTAAGCCAAAGCTCATTGTAATTACATTCGCAAACCATCTGATTCTTGGATGGTGTCATTCTTCAGTGTCAGTTCTTAACTGAAGTTTGCATGGGGAAACAACAGACGATCCAGTCTCATCCTGCTGTTTACATTGCATTACATTTACATTGCAATCATTACAGACTCACTCTATATATAACTCTTGCACGCATCTCTTCTTGCATTTTTATCGCATTCATCCTGCCTCCACCCCATCTCCACCTTTACAGCAACCCCTTGGTTACCCACTCTTTCTGAAGGGGGTGTTTGAGCCTCTTAGTCCTATGGCCAGGAGACTACCTCGTAACCAACCGGGATGGATGGCGTTTTTCCTTGTGAACTAGAGAATAAAATCAGTTATTTTCAGTATAGTAACTTGTAGTGGTGATAAACAACAAGCTTTCCTACAGCCAGAACCAGTTAACAAAAATATTTCACTGTCTTGGATCCTATCACTTCTAACTCAGATCCATTATGCAAAACTGGTTTGTACAAAGGTACCATTAACAAAAGTGACCTAGCCACCTCCAGCCAGTTTGCTAAGGCTCTTCAAGAAAATATTTTTGCATTTCTACTGCTTTTCTTTTTAAGATGATCTCATGATTTTTCAAGATGCTCTTGTTTTCTGGGTATGACCAGCAGGAAACAAGGGACTGATACAAAACAAAAGATAAGAGAGAAAAACAACACATCCAGATACTTGTCAATTAAAACATAATAGTAGCAAGACAACAGCACTGAGTATCCTTTTAATCCACACAGAGTTGCAGCAGTCCTCTGATTATGTCCATTAGGAGTCAGCATGCTATTTGCCAAAGGGTAAATGTGCAGTGACCCTTATGTGACAAAATTAATTTCTTTTGAGTTTTAGTGATTTTGTTTCATCTTCATTTACTCAAACAAAAATGCCCTTTATTTTTTATCATCGTCATTCATGATTATTTTCGTAAGGGTTTTGTCATCATTCACTGGTAAATCTTTTTTGTCATAACTTTCGTCAACAAAATAACAAACCTTTTCTATGTAACTAATCTGTAAAACTAGAGAACATATAAACGATCCCTATTTGGCAACCTAGTATCCTGAACACTTCACTGAAAACCTGTTTCTTTTAGAGAAGACTAAAAATACTAAGTACGTAATCACAACCTCTTCCATTATCATCACAGGAATGCTTCTACCAGGGTCAGAAACACATCTTTAACATTTGCCAGTCCACTGTGTATCTTAGCGTGTTTTTGTCTTTTCTTACAAAGAACAAAGTCATATCACACCTTGGGTCAATTTTGGCAGCAATTTTAAGTGCTGTAATGTTCACATGGTGTTTATCCACAGCAGATACCCATAACTCAAACAATGGAATGTTGTGGATGTTTGTTCTTTGTGTATGTATTCTAATCATGATCTTTTGATGCCAATTACATCCTGCATCTGGAAGATATGGCATAAAGCCTCATGCGGACTCATTTCAATTTCAATTTTGTCTCCTCTCTGCCAGGTGAACATACTAATCCCCAAGAGTGCTGTATAATACAGCTCTTCTACATCCTCTTTCAATGATGGTTACGTTGTTAAGCCATCCAGAAAATAGATAGGATGGCTCAATTTTGTTTTCATTGACACAGAGGATGATTTGCAATTACTGGGCATAAATGACAAAGGAACATCCCTCATCCTTTAAAACTTTGCTTCTTTTCTCCTGCTTCTGATTTTAATTGGTGTGGATTACTACACAAAACTCTCTTTAGCAAAGTGTTTCATGTCTTTCCTGACCCATTTTTTTGTACCTATGTCGGACTTCACTGCACCTGAGTCTAACTATCCAACATGAGACGATCACTACTATCATCTTTAAAGTATATAACACCAGCAATATTACACTCGTTAATTGTGTTTTTAATAATAATTATTTATAATTCCTTACACTTATATAGCACTTTTCTGGACACTCCACTCAAAGCGTGGACTCCCACGCTTAGCTCCCCTCCTCCACCACCAATGTGTAGCCCCACCTGGATGATGCAACGGTACCATAGTGCGCCAGTACACCCACCACACATCAGCTATTAGTGGGGAGGAGAACAGAATGATGAGGCCAATTCATAGATAGGGATTGTTAGGAGGCCATGATTGGTAAAGACCAAATGGGAAATTTGGCCAGGACGTTGGGTTTACACCCCTACTCTTTTTCGAGAAACGCCTTGGGATTCTTAATGACCACAGAGAGTCAGGACATCGGTTTTACATATCATCCGAAGGATGGCGCCTGTTTACAGTAATGGTGTCCCCGTCACTATACTGGGGCATTAGGACCCACATGGACTGCAGGGTGAGTGCCCCCTGCTGGCCCCACTAACACCTCTTCCAGCAGCAACCTTAGTTTTTCCCAGGAGGTCTTCCCATCCAGGTACTGACCAGGCTCACACCTGCTTAGCTTCAGTGGGTTGACAGTTGTGAGTTGCAGAGTGATATGGCTGATGGCAAACAGTACTATGCAAATGTTTTTTCCTGAAATGCCCTGTGGTGAGGAGGAAGTGCCCCTAGGCGCTCATAGTACCGCTGGGCAGGCTGGGAGTTGTAGCCGGGGAGAGTCTGAGGGTCAGCACGATGACCAGTGGCTGACCCTACCTGTGTAAATAATGTCATAGTAGTTCTAGTGTCCTGTGTAGTCTTATACAGTAAGTGTATAGCTTGTTGTTAAGTAATAACCACCCTAAAGATGTGTACATGTTTCATCAGTCTCCTCATGTGTGTGTATATCCTCTGTTTGGTTTTGGTATGGTTGAAAAAGAATAAAGCTAACGCTTGGTTCGTTTATCACGTCTCCACTGGTCCTTTGTCCTGAGAAGAACCTGTAAGCGCGACAATATATTTTTTATACAGTGAATTTCTATGAAGTGCATCGAGCTAGTGGCCAGGCACTTTGTATTGATATAAGGCTGCTGTATTTATTAATAATTCAGGCAAGACACCTGAATTATCTACTGAATCTGCACTTACACTGTAGCAGGACTCAACCACTTTGAATTCTTAGTGTCCAAACTGTGTCAGGATAACAAAAAATAAGATTAAGAAGCTCTTTATGTCTGAATAATAGTTTGGTGCTGTAAATTTAATCACTGCTCTATTTTAGAAATCACTTCAAAAATGTCTAACCATGAATCACGTTCAAAAGAATACAATGTAATTACAGTTCTAAATTGCTCTGCCATGCTATTATAAGATGTGATATAGGCTAATTATTTAAAGGTTAGGACAAAGTGATGCCAAGCCTTATAAATAAGACATTCTAAGCTTGGAAGATTTTCATGTTGCCCAGGAGAGATCTTCTGCATTAAGATACTGTACATCTTTCTTTGATTCATTTTCACATTCATTTGCTGGGGAGAAATGAGATGCTTAAAGGAACATCTGTGAACTGATTGTGCACATCTAGCTCATTTTGTTTTTAGTACCAAACTGATTCAATGATCTCATCCTGCTGTTCTTTAGAAGAAACTGGGATATTATCTTCAACAACATTGCTGAATAGCTTGTTCCACACTTCCCAGTACCCTTTTTGTGAACGCGTGTACTGGATTTCTCAGGGTTAAATGCACTTTCACATATTCTTTTTAACTTGTGCATTTCAGTGTTGATTCTGAAGAAACTGATTAGTTTATGTTGAATATGCCGTGCTTTAAATATTTTGTATGCTCAAATCATGTTCCCTTGTAGTGTATAGTCTTCTCTGCATTCCTCCTGGACCAAATCCAATACTACACATAATCCAGTCACCATCATTCCTAATATCAAATGTGGATAATCCAGCATCAGTTAATGGGGCTTTCATCAGCATGGATGGGGCAGCTTATCCATGATTTAGGGGAAAATGTGTAGTTCAAAGTCCAAGCAAATGAAAGCTGAAAATTTGCTTCACTCTGTTGAAAACCTAAACCTGGGTGAGAATTCACCTTTCAATAGGACAATGATCCAAAGCACAAGGCCAAATTAGCTTTGGATGAAGTACACTGAAGTATGTTAACAATAAGAAAGTGAATGTCTTGGAGTGGCCCAGTCAAAATTCTGACCACAGTCTAATAAAAAAACTATGGCAAGACGGTCCAGTTCGTTATCCCTCAAAAATCCCTAACCAACTTGACAGAGCTTGAGCAAATTTGCGAGGAAAAATGGGTACGAATTACACATACAGTGTGAAAAGTCTGTAGACTTATCAAATCAGATTTGGAGTTGTACAGTAGTTGCTGCCAAAGGTGCTTCCATCAGTTTTTGGGGTGGTGTATACAGTAGAAAAAATGAATGATTAGAAGCACTGTTTGGGAAATAACACATGCACCTCTATTTTACTTATCAAATTTAACTTAATATAATTATTGCAATTAAGGAGATAATTGGAATCACAGTGTTAATTAGTTGGGTAACAACTGGACAAGGATTGGGTTTGGGCAGCCCTGTTCTATACTGTATAATGGTCAGAAACTGCACAAAACACATCATGCCATTATCAAAGGAGATATTAGAAGACCTCAGAAAAAGGATATTTTGGGGGATTAGAGGGATACACAAATAATTTATAAACATGATAGTCTAGTAATAGAAAATTCTCAACACCATGATCATGGTTATGATCATCCTATCAAGATATCAAGATCTCAGATTGCATAAGAAACCCTTAACAGAGTTACCACACTAGTGTAAAGATTATAAATTCAAAGCATTGCCTGACTGTTCTACATTATATATGTATATATAGAATATATATATAGAATATATATGTTCACTTCCAATCCATGTCAAACCTGAAATAGTAAAGTGAGCACCTACACTGTTCCTTGAGTTCTAACTATATATAAACATGATGTAATTGCACACATCCGTTAGCAACAACAACTAGATTTCAGTTACATATGCTGGTCAAATGTTATTCAACAAAGTTTTCCTATTAGATAGTGATTTGATCACTCACACAATAATATAGCAGTGAACATTTCATACTGCAATACACACCATCTTGCTTTATTAAACTTTTATGGCTAACTGGAATAGACGGATTCATTAATATTTCGTTAATTCAATGCATATTATTGCATTAAGTAATATTTTATCTTGTTTGTCTTTCATTGCAAATGCACTTATTTTAGTGTAAGCATGCTGAAGAAACTCATGCAGAGATTAGAAACATAATGCCCTGGTTTTGATTTCAAGCTTAGCTATTTCTACACTGTTACCATAGTTACTTCAACTCTAATTTCTAAGCACCCACTTTCAAAAAAGGATGGATACAAAACTCTACTGTAGATAAAAAGGGAAGCGATAAAAAGAATTTGAAATCATAGCTCATTTTTCAGTTAGTTTCTTTTAATTTTTGCAAACATGCGAATCAAGTGATTGAGAATCATTTTAAAAGCTTACCCTATAGCTAGAGATGTTCAACACTGCACTTGAACTGAGAAAAGGAAAACAATCTATAATAAAAAAGCACTCCACTTCTGTACAGCTTGTGGTAATGGTGTGTGAGATTAAGCTACTACTTTTTAATAGGATTAAGGTCTGTTTTTGGCCAGGGAGAAGATGATGAAGGTCCATCTCTTGCTTTTCAAGCCACCATGCATTGACTGCCGCTGAGGTACTGTAGTCCCTTACTTTGACTGTAAAGTACTAATATTTCGTTTGTTTTTTTGCTGCAAGGAAATCGAAAACTGTAGATCTGTCTGTTATATTTGTTGTCTTCAGTGAATATACAGATGGTTCTGTGAGTTCTTCAAAGGTCTGATCTGAGAAATCTTGTGCAGATAACAGTTTGAGCTGTAACCATTACAGTCAAGATGAGGATTTACCAAACTCTACATGTACAGGGTCAGTTATTTGATTTGTTCTCCATTTCCCACCATTAATGCTGCTGTATGGTAACATTTCCAGTTGACTACTGTATTACACTTCAAAACTAAAAGACAAAAGAGACACAAAACTTGTGCCATAATAAATCTTTGGCAAATGTCAAGTATTATTTATTATATCACAGCTTTCCAGGCAAAGGTTACTTTAGTTTTTTGAGTCTTGTTAAAGCATCTATACTGATGAGCTGGCAGAAGTCATTAACTTGGTCCAATTATGAGAGTAATATTTTGACTTATGGTCAGGCATTAAGAGCTACAATATAATATAAGTATTGTAATTAAAACCTCCTGACATGTCAATTTTCTATGACCAGAGTTTGACTCCTCTTCTACTCCTTTTGATTTTGTCCTGTAAGCTTTCAATGTCTTGTAAATAAAATGAAAGTGAGAAATCATAAGGTCAACAATCTAAACCAGAAAAAACAACACTACGGGGTGCCTTAATATATGTGTACAAATACCTTTTAGATGTTTTGGTACTTGAAATATCTTTGGGCAGCAGTAGAAAGAGACACTGTAGTGTGTGTCTTAACTGATTTCATAAAAATTTCCATTCAGTTTTATTTACAGTGATAATTTTAATGTAATGAATGCAAAATAATTATATTGCTGTGCATTGGGTAAAGTATGAATGTGCAGGCTAGCTGTTTTTATTCCCTGTCTTCTTGGAGAGCAACTCTGGCACTGGTATTAATTGGTGGATAAGATCTGATGAGAAAAGAAGAACGCAGCTAAGCTGCTAGATGAATGCCAACTCACCAGCCAAGCCCATGAGACCAGCTCTGTAAGAGATAGACCTCAAAAAAGAAACAGCAGGAAAAGACAGAAGCTCAAAGACTGGGGGTAGGAACCACTTTTCAACACTTGTATTCTTCATTGGTGAGCAGCATCCAATACTTTAATTCAGGTTTTGGGTGCTGAAAGGAGTTTATATGTTGTGTGACTTGTTTGTAGTGTTTGTCTTTTAAGCTATTACACGTTTATTTATCCACCTCCAAATTGTTCACAGAAGATGAAAATTTTAAGAAAAGTAAAGAAAGTATTGTAATATTTTTTTTCTCTAATATGTTTTTTAATCTATGCTTTATCTATCTATTCATTGTAATATCTTACATTCTATAAGCGAGTGCTGTTCTGTTTTTGATAATTTCATGAAGGGTTTTCCTTTCCCTTGTATTTTTCTTAATTAATTGAGATACTGTTTTTTAACTTTGGATTTGCTAGCTCTTGGGATTAAGGCATGCTTCAAGCAAAATCTCTTTAAACCGTTTCCACTGATTCCATATCTACCCTATCCCATTTCATAGGTATTTCTCCTCAGCTCTGTTTCATTCCTTCAAAGTCCACTTTGATTGGAACTCTATAATTATACAGTTTTTACAATATACTTCATAGCACATCACATTATGCCCACAGTTCTCTAACGGTTCTCTCACCAGTTAGCATCACTATGTCTTGATTTTTTAGAAAGCCAAGTTCCAATGCAACCATTTCCTCTTGTAGGTGCACCAGCTAAATGAGTAAGAAATTACTCATTAGTTTTGTCTACCATTTTGGTTTCTGTCTTTGAAATTCCTATAGGTGTTCCCAGTCTATGCTGGAAAAGTTGAAGTCTGCCATAAAAAAAAAAATTGCTTTTTTGCACATAAATTTAAAATTTGATTTTACAGTGTGGATTCAAAATCAGCTTCTGAATTTAATGGTCCTTCTCCAGTGCATTAAAACTTTTTATTTAGGATCTGAATTTTGTGGCAGTTGACACAGATATAGTCTGGCTGTTGAAGCTCCTCCAAAATGCTGTACATCTCACACAAGATGCAGATGACTTGTTAAAAAAAAACATCTTTCTGATAAGAGACAAGAAACAACAGTGTTAAAACTTTTTCGGTGCAATTTTAAATCTCAGTTCTTTGATAACAAATCTAATTGTTTGCTGCAATATCTACTATCTGGCAAACAAATTCACTACTTTGTTAAATTTGAACTTTTCACTACTCCTTTTTCTGTCACAATCTGTACTTTTTTGCATTACTGTACTCTGTTTATAGATTTCTTAAACAACTTTAAGGAACATTGTATGAAAATTGCTCAAAGGGCTTTGATATTTATTTTGTGCATCAGGGAAAAGTCTACAGAGTAACAGTAATACATACATTAGTAAGACTCTTAAGAAATAATTGTAAGCATGAATAATTTAATAGAAAATGAAAAGGCAACATTAACAATGAGTTTAACCAGCTTGACACCCCAGCTTTGCATATCATAACGAGATCTTTAAAATATAGGGGCCCAGGAAAACAGACACACAAACAGCCATCGGGTACCAAAAAATAGTGCTCTTTATTTACAGTGCAGGGGATATAAATGAAACAAAAAAAGCCTACAGTAGATCAATTTTCAGATTTTGACTGATATCTTCCCAAAGTCCCTCTCTAAACACAATCAGGCAGCTATGCTCCTTACAGGCCTCAAAACAAGCAATTTTAGTAAAAGTTAACAATTTACTAAGCTCTTCTAAAAAACAACAATTCTAATATCTCAAAACACATCTCACAAGATTCTTATAGTTCCATTGCCAATTCGTCTTTCTCTAGTGATTGGAGCACATGGAGGATCTGCCTTCTGTCCCTCAGACAGCAGATCAACCGATCAACCCTGGAAGCCTTTTCTCCCTGCTTTTAAATTGCTATATTACCAATTGCGTTCCTGCAAATGATCAGGTTACTGAGGACAGGAGCTCATTCCCCCACAGCTTTCTACTGCCCTCTAGAGGTAACAAAAGTAGGGGGCTAATTGTCTGCCCTGTCTTTCTCACACCTGAAGAAGGCTCCACAGCTGAAACATTGTGTTTTCTTTCTTCTCTTTTCAGCATGGAATAAACCTATTACTTGTTCGTTTGCAGCCTATGCATGCTGACACAGCTACCCACCTGAACTTATTTAAAAGTCACTTGGTAGCAGTGAAATGCCTTGTCTGTACATACCAACAAAGGATGTACTGTTGTGGTGTGGCGTAAGGACCTATATATCTTTGAAGCCTCTAGACAACTAACCTACACTTCTGCTTACCTCCCTCTCCAACAGAGCCCTACCACTGACCGCCAAAAGGAAGTGGTATCCACCATCTCCCTTCTTATCAGCAGTAAGGAGCTCCCCCAGGAAGCGAACTGGCTCATCATTGAACATCCGCAGGTATCTCAATTTTACAACCTCCCCAGAATCCACAAACCGGACACCCCCCCTGGATGTCCCATTTTTCAGCATGCAGCTGTCCAACTACTTACATCTCGGCCTTTCTCGAAAGCCTCATGAGACTGCTGGTTGAAGATCTTCCCGCATACATCAAGGACACCAACTACGCGCTCCAACTGTTTAATGATTTCCAATTTCAGGGCTCCGAATGCTACATTTTTGCCATGGACATCACATCTCCTTACACCATCATTCCCCATAATGACAGCCTTACAGCCCTCAAGCACAAGCTGGACAAATGCACAGTGCTTGATCCACCCACCCACACCATGGTACACCTTGCAGAATTGGTTCTCACACTGAATGCATTCTCATTCAATAACCTTTTTTACCAATAGGTTAGTGGAGTTGCCATGGGCACCAGAATGGGACCCAGCTATTCCAATATTTTTGTTAGCTGGGTTGAAAAACACTTCTTAGCTTCCTACACTGGCTATGTCCCTGACCTCTACAAGCAATACACTGATGACTGTGTTGGTGCCGCCACATGCTCCAAAGACCAACTTGAGTACTTTCTGCATCACTTCACCAACTTCCGCTCGTCCTTCAAATATACAGTTAACATATTTTCCACTACTCTTCTGTTTCTATACATCAACTTCTCTATTAACTACCCCCGACTCTCTACTTCAGTCCATTACAAACCCACGGACTCACACAACTATCTCCTGTATAGCTCATTTCACCCGGAACACACTAAAAACTCTCTCCCTTTTTCACAGTTCCTTCACAGTACGCCGATTATGCAGCGATTACATCAATTTCCAAAATGAAGCCCTCAAAATGTTGTTTTTTTCATCAACAGAGGATACCCTAGCAGTGTTACTGACAGGGCCCTTGCCTGAGCCAAAAACAACTCTCGGACATAAACTCAATCAGGAATTCCAGCAATAATAACCACATTCCTTTGGTGCTTCCCTACCACCCCAACACACTTCCTATCCCCAGGACTATTAATGACAACTTTTCCATCCTACAGGATGATCCCTCCATTGAGACCCTCTATTCTGACCACCCCATCATCTCATATCGTTGACCACCTAATCTGCATAACCTTCTTGTTCACAGCTCCCTTGACTGCCCTTAGCAACCATCCACACCAGGCACTTTCCCTTGCAACAGAGCTTGCTGTATCACCTGCAACTACATATCTAACACCACACTCATTCAAGGCCCCTCAGGACAATTCCGAATCACCCAGATGGCATCTTGTACCTCCAGCAACCTTATTTACTGTATCTCTTGCAGTAAATGCCCAGCCATCTACATTGGAGAAACAGGAAGGAGACTCAGAGACTGCTTCAGAGAACATGCCAGGGCTGTGAAGATTAAAGATCTCTCCAAGCCCACAGTTTCTCATTTCAACTCTGACGGCCATGATCACATTGATCTCTCCGTCTGTGTTCTCAAAGATGGTTTTCCTAACCCAGAAACTAGACTGACTACAGAAACTAAAATTATCCTGCAGCTAGGATCACACCTTCCCCCTTCTCTTAACAACAGACTACTTTTCTTCTAAATTGTCTCTATTCATTGTAGGTTTCATTTCACACCTCTCTTCACCTATCCTAACTTCACACTTCCTGATTGGCCACTCTTTCTGTCCCCTGCTCCCGCCTCTCGCTCCTCCTTTCTCCCAGCTTTTATTCTCCTGCTACATTACCTTTGCTTACTGCCCTGTCTTTCTCATACCTGAAGAAAGCTCCACAGCCGAAATATTGTGTTTTCTTTCTTATCTTTTCAGCATGGAATAAACCTATTACTTGTTCCTTTGCAGCCTACACATGCTGATGCAGCTACCCACCTGAACTACTGTAAATATAGTTAGTTGTGTGTTTAAAGTTTATATAAGAATGTACGTACGTTTGTATGTTTATGTTGTGTGATGCTTGTATTGTCATTGTTAGTAAATGTTTGTTAAATCAAGTGTTCCTGAATTATTACTCTTTTCACTGTGCCAGAGAATAAAGAATTTGCGTGCTTCTAACTATACCAACTTCTCAGGTATGTTCTTGGAGGAATCACTTATGATCTGTTATTTTAGTTTTTGACAAATCGTCTTGGTCAATTCCTGTTTATTGTCTATTTTTATAACCCCAATTTGTAACAGTACTTCTATTATATTACACTAGAATGTAAGTAAGATGTCTGGCAAATATGAAGGTCATGTTCATGAATATACAAAAAAATATAATATAGAAAATATAATAATAACATAACATCACTTTATTAACCCTTTACAACTTCTTGCATTAGGAGTTCTCTTTTCACATACCCCAGCTTGCTCTCCATGAGACACACAGATAGGGAGAGAGCCTGGGGTCAGAGCGCAGGGTCTGCCATTGTTCAGCACCCCTGGAGCAGTTGGGGGTTAAGGGCCTTGCTTAGGATCCCAATGGAGTAGGATTCCTCTGCTGGCTGTGGGATTTGAACTGGCAACCTTCCAGCCACAAGTGCAGATGCTTAGCCACCGCTCCGCCCCAATCATAATGATATGATGCTTAAAAATACAATTTCTCCCATGTGTACAGTAGCATTTTGATCTTAGAAAATGGAATTCTTCATACAGCAATATTCCTGACAAGGAACAAGGTGTGTTTAAAAACAGTGCTCCATTCACATAATGTAAAAGTGTTAATGAAAACAAGGGGAACCTTTTTAGAGAACATCATACAGGACATGTGTCATACATCTGTCTGTAATTAACCAAATTCACCAAACAGATACCCACAAGGGAGATAGACTTTTACAAGCCATTAACCAACACACTTCACACTTTTATAACAACTGTATCCTCAACATCACTGGCCAAGGTAGGGATGGATATTACTGTAGAACAAAAAAATAATTAAAACTATGAAAATTCATTTGTTCCTACAGTATATCTGTTCAAATAACAATAATGCTGGTTTTTTACAATAAAATCAGCTTTTATTGCACAATAGTACGATTTGTATTCTATGTATTTTTCTTACAGTATTTTTCTTAGAATGAAGTTCAAGAAAAAAAAACCATTTCAAATGACTCTTTATGGACATGTCCTTTGTACATTTTAAATAACTAAAATGCTATAAAGTAATAAATTGAGTTGCAGGAAGGCTTTGACCTTAAAAGGGAAACATACACATATAACTCAGTTAACAATTATTTCTATTTGTGATTTACAATTGTAATTGTAGTTATTATTATTAGTATAGCCATGGTAAAAGCATGATGAAAAGCATTAAAAATTAGCTAATTTTATTTTAGCCATACATTTGCTAATTTAAATTTAATCATGTGTTTTCTCTTGTTATAGGTATTCCAGCATTTAATGGTAGAAACAACACAGTCATCATACATTCATAGCAATGAAACAAATTTGAATTTTAAAATCCATCACATATTATTTAGTTTAATTTTCTGTCATTCCAACACTTAATTTAATAATACATAGCAGTCATACAAATCTTAATTTGTACATCTTTTGAAAATAAGTAATTACTTGAAAAAATAAAGGAAATGTAAAACATCATTGTCTATAAACATCTTGTCTATTTATTTTTGTCTCCTAATTTTGTTTATGAGAAATTAAATAAACAATGTGACCTTGCTTGGTCTTCCGTGATGGGATGTTTCAATATTTTTTTTCTAAATTTCTAAAGTCACACTGATGTCAGAACTGAACAATCTTTAACCTCAGGCCTTAATTATCTCAAACATTAATAACTTAAAAAGAGTAAAGTGGTGTAGGTTAAAAACAACACTAAAATTGAAGTGAAATATTAAAAAGCATTTAAATGTACTGTATATTTTAAATGAGCTGCTTACACTACCAAAATAGTCCAGCTGCATTAGTCACTTCTGTTTATACACAATGTTGTTTAGCTCTCTGCCCCCCCTGGACAACAATTAATATCTTCAATATATTACTTACCCAGTAATATTGCTATGTGAAAATAATTTGGAATTAGAAACTTTCAACATGATAAGATACCTTTCACAGAATGCATAACTTTATTACTGGTTTGCCTTAAATATTAGTCTGCTTGAGTTCTATTCTCCAAAACTATAATCTTTCTCAATACAGCCACTAATTTGATCCACATCCTCCAGAATATGTTACTAATTTTTCTTTGTGCATTAAGCAAGCTTCTCTGCCTTTCTCAAATGACCTTTCTCATCAAATTTAGGATGAAATGCGATATTTGGCTTGGCGTGTGTTTTTATTAACTTGTAATAAATTACACAGTAGAATCATACTGCAGCTTGCTAAAATAGAAAACTGACAAGCTTAATTAATCTAATTATAAGCAATGCCCTTATTTAAATGAATCAATCATGTTTTAAATTGAGAAACATGGACACGCAGAACATCACTATATACAATTTCATGAAAAATCTCACTGACATAAAGATGAAACAGCAGTTAAATCAAAACCTTGAACCACCTACGAACCACAAAGCTCAAACCTGAAACTTAGCGGTGCATTACCTTTTTGTAGAAACAGTAACACAAAAAAGACACTACCCACTACCCACATTCTGAGTTTATAATTTTCAAGTGGTGGGTGTGTCAAAGTTTTTATTTAATTTGGGCAATCCTACAGTATATACAATACAGTGTGTCGAGGATAAATGCTCAGATCTTGATCGAAAAAAAATGATAGAATAGATGTAAATAATATTCTAAAAATTAAAAATAATAAATAATAATTCCTTTCTCTTATATAGCGCTTTTCTGGACAATCCACTCAAAGCGCTTTACAGGTAATGCGGACTCCCCTCCACCACCACCAATGTGTAGCATCCACTTGGATGATCCAATGGCAACTATAGAGTGCCAGAATGCTCACCACACATCAGCTGTCAGTGGGGAGGATAATTAATAGGGTGATGAAGCCAATTCATAGTTGGGGATTAATAGGAGGCCATGATTGGTAAAGGTCAATGGAAACTTTGGCCATGGTAACACCTTTAATGTTTTCGAGAAGCACCCTGGGATTTGTAATGCCCCTGGGTTGTGAAAGGAGACAGCCTTGCTAGATTTGCAAATTGGTGTCAAACCTCTCTCTGATTACACCATTGATAAAAGCACCACTTTTGTCCTTGGCATACAGTTGTTTATGGTAATAATAAGCTTCTGACCAAAGTCGTACTTTTCCACATTACCCAGCAGCTTTGCACCATCTTGAATTCAACATGTAGTACAGTAGATGCCTTGCTGATGTTGCCAGCACTTCTAAGCAAGAGCTCGAAGGCTGCAGATCTGTTCTGAGGCACTTCTTCTAACATGAACACCAGGGACGCTGTTCTTTAGCGCTGAAGGATAGCTCCATTTGTGGCTTAAATCTGTCTAATATAACTCTCCAAAGCACCGGGCAGATATGGTTAATAAAGCTGCCTGGTTAGTTGTCCAGCAGTTTTGATACAATGGCATGTAGTCTTTCTTTGGTGATGATTAGTGACTGTGCCTGTGTGGAGGGCCACTCACCAGTCTGCTGAATATTCCTGCAGATCTTGGTGAGTACATAAACTATCATTCCTCTTAACTATATGGTACAGTAGGAATTATTATTCCCTTTCCTAAGTGAGTTTGCAGTTATCTCCATGTCTTCACAAGCAGAGGCATCTGAGAAATCACAAATCACAAATGGAGAAGGTTAAAAGTACAGACGACATCCCATCCCTATACTTCTAGGTTTTGTTTGATTTTATCAACAATAATACAGTATATCAGTTTGATACTTTAGGCTGCATGTTTAGAACAGTTTATTTAATTGCTCAGTAATGCTCTGTTAATGCCAAAAATAAACATTACAAGTTGTGTTTTATATAGATGCAATTACAAACCTGAATAATGTAACCATATTTCAGGGTCAATTCACATTTTCCTCATTAGTGCAGGCTGTATTCAGTGCAGTGCTTTGTTTGAGATTAATAACCTCTTTCTAGATGTACTGTATGCCTGCTGGTAATCTTAATAAGTAATGTGAGATCTAATAAGTTCCAGACGACTCTACTAGAAATAGTGGTATACAGTAATACAGCATACAGAGGCAGAATAGAATTGTGACTACCTCTAAAGAAGTATTTAACAATGTATGTAATGTTTGGCAGGTAACAAAACAGCATGTGTTTGTATGGTTGGAGTTTATTTACGGAACCCTTAGCTTCTGAGACATGGCAGAGCATTAAATGAGCACTTCTGGGATAAACTTGGACTTTGACTCAAGCATCTGTTACCACAAAGTCTTCATCAACTTGAATACAAACCCCCAGATCATGAAGACACATACTTGATCATAGCATATACTGCCTCTACTAGATAAAAGTCATAGAACTGGTGAACCTCTGAGACAATCCCAAGTAAAGATTAGGTACAATTTATAAACATAGTCTGTGTTAGTAATGTTCTACAGGAAATAAATATATAATTACAAGCAATTACATCATGTAAGAAACAGTAGGGTATGGTATTTCCTGCTTTCTGGGTTTGGTTCCAGACTGGGGTGCCTTCTCACTGTTTTTACCCCAGTTACCCCCTACCTTCCAAACACTACTGGTTAGGTTAATTAGTGTTTCTAAATTGACCCTGTATGGTTATGCTTGTATAAGCACCCAGGGAAGAACTGGCATCTCATTAAGGGTGTATTCCCACCTTCCATGTTGTACTTCTGGGACAGACTCTAGATTGCCATGACCTTTGCAAGGACAAGCAGCTTTCTGATAATGGATGAATAATACAATAGTACAGCTGCACTTTCAAAAACATATTTGGTGTCCTTGTAAGCTTTTAAGGGGCATCCAGTTTATTTTTATATATCTAAAAGATATTCAGCCTGGCTCATTTCAATGACAAACTAATTTATGTAATTGTGTTTTTTCCTTCCTGCATGTTAGAGTATCAGCCTTTTAGCTTTTGTGCTTTAGTACAGTATATCATCATCCTGCTCCTCCGCTTTTTCCTGTGATACTGTATGTACAGTAGAAATGAATGGGTAGACAATAATGGCACAGCTCTGAATATTTTTAATCAGACTATTGCTCTAATGTCAACTTCATGGAGACCCTTCTCATATCAAAATTTCATTAATAGGCTGAATTTAAAGACAGTACTAAACACTATATACTGTATATTCAGTAGATGGCAATTATAATTAATTGCTTACAGTGTTTTACAATGTGTATTAGAATATACTATTATTTTTTGTTTTTAAAACTTGATATTTTAGGTCTTTATTTTCAGAAGACTTTTAAAACTAATTGTAGTCTTTTACTTATTTTGTCCTTGTTTTAATAAAAATGCCTCTTACATCTTACATGAGAGCTTCAGTCAGATATCTGTGAATTTGTCTAACACCGCATATTGCTGAAGATGATATTTTCTCCAATTAACCAGACTCAGTTTCCTCCCACACCCTTACATTATTCACCATTATATAAAGCATACCAGTTGACACACTCTGAGTTAGCCTTTATGTCTGCAATTGTATCGATTGCATCATTTGGAATACATGGCTTTTTCTCGTAACTAAGCAACACACAATAGCAGAACTTTTAACATCAAAAAAGGGCAAAAAACCTAAATCCCTGAATATTTATATCCATTACTTTGAATTTGCTTCTTTTTCATCAGTACAGATTGCATTGTCTTCCTAGTTAACAGTCCAATCTCTAATTTGTTATTTATCGGAAGTCTTCCCTGCTTTTTGCTGCAAAAATAATATACTGTATAAGAAAACTAATACAGTCACTCAAAATCAATGCAAAGCTTAAGTAGAATTTAAACTTCACTCACAAAGAAATGTAAAGCTGCACTGTCAGAATAAATATTGAGAATATTTTTAGCCATTAGAATACCTTTATGTTCTGTGGATGTCTTTTAACAGTCCACAGTCCACTGTTCTACACTGAAATGCTTCTCAGGGGAGACTAAATGGTCAAATGGGAACTGAACCCTTGTTGCAAGGAGGAAATTCATTACTTTAGCCCTGTCACCCTCAGAAGTGTGTCTGTTACAATATCTACAAATACATTTCTCAAATAGATTTTAAAAAGGACACATGGTTAACCCTTTATTTTCTGAATATTGAAATAATGTTACACAACAATAAAGGTATGATACAGTAACTTGCAAAACAGAAAGGAAGGGAATGGTCACCTCCTTCCAATGTAGTCCCATTTTGTTGATTGCAAATGATGTATGTGTTTTTAAAAAATCAAAACTTGAATTTATAATTTTATGGATGAAAAATGTTAAAATCGAAAGGTAAATTTTGCACTTGAAGGAGGCACTGCGGTTGAAACGTGTTATTCCTTCCAATTTTTCGGTGTGAAATTAATCTGTATTTTTTCCCCTGAAAGCTAAATGATGTTGCAATAAAACAAAATTAGTTCAGGTGCTCAAAATGACTTGGATGTGCCATACAATTAATTGAATGGCGATGTTCAATCGCATTGTTGTCTAAACAATTTCAGAGCAGATACACGTCTCTGTAAGGTTCTCAGTGAGGTAGTGAATTTTAATCAAGGGTTAAACCATCAAGACCAAGGAGCTTTCAAAACTACTCAGGGATAATATTGTAGAAAGCCACAGATCAGGAGAAGGGTGTAAAGGGGAAGTTGGGTCTGGTGGTCAAGCATAAAGAAGTAAGTAAAAACAGAAGGCCAAGCTACACTGATGTAACGTAACAAAAAGAAAGTGAATGTCCTTGAGTGTTCCAGTTAAAGTGAATCAGAAAACTTCAGATGTGCCACAAATTTGCCAGATTGTGGCAGATGTTCCCAACATTACGCCATTCTCAACATGGTGCCGGAGAGTGGCAACATGTTGCGTGTTGCTCCCTGTCTGTACATCTTTGTCTGTTTCGTGTTGTGGGCTTTTTGTGTCCAGTCTGTCTTTTCAGCAATTATTTATGACCAACAAGTGCCTGTGGACATTGGATCAAGAATCATTGATTTAAACACAGATATATCCTATTTGAATCTAAATAATCTATCTTGGGTGCCTCTGTGTACGGACCTGCACCTGACTCCGAGCAGAGCTGGCGAATACAACAGACGTGGAAGCACGGTAGACAGGGAGGACTTCAAGCAAGAGTGAAGCATTGCAGCTACCGGACCCCACTCCAGAGTGTCCTCCTGGCCAACGTGCAATCCGAGAAGAACAAGATGGGTGGGCTGAGGGGAAGGTTAAGCCATCAGAGGGACATCAGGGATTGCTGTATTCTCTGTCTCACCGAGACCTGGCTGACCCCCAATACACCTGACCAGGTGTTCAGCTTGACATATTCTCCACCTATCACATGGATTGGTCTGGTTCAGCTGGTAAGAAAAAAGGTGGTGGTGTATGTCTAATGATAAACAACTCTTGGTTTTCAGAAGTGAAAATTTTGAAACGACTTTACTCTTACTCTTACTGTAAAATGTCATGCTTTCTACCTAGAGAATCTTTATCTGTCATTATGTCTGCAGTGCATATTCCACCCCAGTCGGATATGAAAGCAGCACTCAGTGAATTATATGCCACTATTAACAGCTATGAAACTGCTTACCCTGATGTTGTTGCTGGGGACTTTAATCAGGCCAACCTGCGGAACATTCTTCCGAAATATTACCGGCATGTCTCCTGCCCAACAAGGGGTGCGAATACTCTTGATCACTGCTACACTGCTATCAAAGATGCTGTATCCCTCGCCCACATTTAGGACAGTCAGATCATCTGTCTGTGCTTCTCCTGCCGTCTTACAAGCAGAAGCTGAAGCAGGAGAATGTATCAACAAGAACAGTTCAACACTGGACAGGGGAGATAGATTAAGTACTGCAGGACTGCTGTGAATCTGAGGACTGGGCAGTGTTTAAAAGTTCATCAATGAACCTGCACGAGTACACCACAGTAGTCACCGATTTTATTAAGAAATGTGTGGATAACTGTGTGCCCACAAAGACAGTTTGCTTTTTCCCCAACCAGAAAACTTGATTTAACATCAATATCTGAAATAAGGCCTTTAAATCTGGCAATCTGGACCTTTATAAGAAGGCAAGATATGACTAGTGGAGACCTATCAGGGATGCTAAAAGACAATACCGTAACAAAATAGAAATACAAGCTCCCTCTTCTGCTGCGCGGAAGATATCCAAATGTGTATCCAGACAATAACAAACCATAAAGCTTTCTCTCTCCTGGATAAGCCGAATGCCTATTTTGTTCAGTTTGAGAAGAGAATCACGGCTGATGATACAGCCGTGTCTGTCACAGAGGCTGAAGGCAGTTCAACCTTCAGACATGTGAACATACGGAAGGTAACTAGCCCGGACAGGTCATCTTGGTTTCTCAGTTTTCTCCCCCCTTCCCTCTGGTAAGCGTTATAATAGCACAAAGGCACAAACATCCAGATTTAGAGACAGCTTCTTCCCACAGGCTGTCAGATTACTGAACTCTACCCCTACCACTGGCGCACACTGACGGATTTTTTCAGTTGTATGTTATTTAACTCGTTGTTACTGCTGCTGTCCTGATTTATGTTTTTGGTGTTAATGTCTTTGTATTGGAGCATACATGTAAATATGCATTTCATTGCACTTGTGCATATGACAATAAAACTGAACTGAACTGTGATTTTGAAAATTGCTGCTCATAAACAAGCCCAATCCAGCTTTACTGAGCTTCAGCAAAGTTGCAAAGAAGGGATCCCAGTTCCCTTCTATGCAAAAAGCACAGTAAAATGTGTACCATCCCAATGGACAATAGAGAGTTATTCAAAGAGACTTGCACTTATACGGTATAGTGCTGCTACAGTAGTTTCTTCCACCAAAAATTGATTCTGTGGGGTGATTACTTATGCAATCAACATATTTTATTTTTTATTTTTCCTTCCAGTTTTTCATGACCTTTTTCATTTTCATTTAACCTCTATCACCCATAGAATATTCAGTTTGATTCAAGTTTTCATTAAAATTCAAATTAGAAAAGGTATACATAACATCTGTAATTCAACAAAACTGGATATCATTGGAAGTGGGTAGGTTCTTTTTCAAGGCACTTTTTCAACCCTTGAATGTTGGTGTATTCTTTTGAAAGGTTAAGCATCCATAGACAGATTAACACCTACTAAAGTAAAAAAAAACTTATGAATAAATACAAATTATCTACTTGGTTTACCTTTAACTCTCTTTAACTTAAAAAGTACTAGAATTTGTGTTTTCATTGTACAGGCATAATGCTTTACTAACATATTTTGGAAAAGGTAATGGTCCATCACATTTCCCATCTGGACAGACAAGCACACAAAATAAAAAACTTTAAATAATCAGAGCAATTTGTTCTGGGTCAAGAGCTAATAAAGATAATAATTGTATAAATTACAAAATAATATGATAATACACTATAATGTGACCATCTGCTCTAAGTGCCTGGTTATATTCAGTGATCAAATGTTATTAATATTACAGAGTTAATGTTGCCATGTATATATATATACTCACATATACAGTATTTGTTAATGCTAGCATAAATCATGAATTCTAAGATAATCATAAATAATAGATAAATGTCAATTTTGAAATAACAACTTTGCAGGTGTTAATATGCATCTCCTTTTCCTATGCTATACTAAAAGAAACAACAAATTGCAGTAAGAATATATGTGCAATAAAATGTGTGTAAAGAAAAATGCTCTTAAAAAAATACTGGTATGAATAAATAGAATATGCAGATTGAACCCAGAAACCCACACTGTGTGACCTACTGTTGAAATTGAACACTTCTTTAAAACAGAAATGCGTCAAACACACTGTGCCCTACACTTTTAGCTAAATAGAATAAATAAAGTGCTCGCTCGATAAAATAATATAATACGGAACTGGAGAATGGATAAAACATAAATATTCATAGGCTTTCTAAACTTTTCCCAGAGGTCTGCAAAAATGTTGGGCTGAAAGTGTGTTACAGAGATGATAGGTTTTTACCACTCACTGTTTTAGTGGCTCTGTCATTTTATATACAGAAATAATTTTGAGTCAAAAACAGAAACAAGAGAATTTCTGAGAAAAATGATACGGTACCATAATGAACATCAGTGTTTATATACTAAATGGGATTATGTCATGTTTTCTGCCTCTGAAGTATGTTAGAGAGACTTCATCCTTGTTACTTTTAAATCACACTTCAATCAATATATTTGGGGAAAAATAAGCACACAGGGGGAAAGCAATAATCACAGCTGAAAAAAATCTCAGAATAATGTTGGAAACAATGTATTTTTTTCGACATACTAATGTATGATTTCCTTATCACACTTTAAATACTGAATAAAAGCCTAGTGTGGCCTAAAACATTGAACAAGGGTTAGATTTTTATGATGTATTGGGATTCATTTCAACACTTAATACATTTATGTGTGCAGTTTTTTTTCTTCTGCTCACTGTTGATCTAAGAACTCTCCAATTTTTGTTTAGGTTAAACTGGATCAAGGTAACTGTTATTCTTGAAAATGTGTCAATGCTGTCATGATGAGCCCTTAAAGCAAAACAATGCTCTGTGTGTGCTAATTATGACTGCTAGACTAAACAAACTAAAGCTTTTTAGATTTTAAAAAAAAGACAAAAGTGGACTGGATTCAAGTTCAAAGCGTCCACAAGGAATTGAGGAGGGAAGGAAACAAAGTCAACCCATTGAACACCTTCAGAATCAGTAGAAAAACACAGACCAAAAAACACAAGTGAAAGTGCATCTAAAATTGAGAACAGGAAAAACTTGTAATGAAAGGGTTGTGAGATAACTGGAACCAGCTATCTAGGCATGTTTTTGCAGACAACATCCTATGTTCAGAAATAGCTAGATGTGATCCCTTAATCAAGTACTTGCAGTCAAATTAGCTAAACTGTCCAAATTACCTCCAGTTGTTTGTAATCATTCTTATGTTATTTTACACAGCCGAGAGACAGAAATGATCAGGATGAAGACCAGCAATAAAAGTTTAATGTCTTCACTTGGGATTTACTTCAACTGAAAAAAAATTCCTGAAATTGTAATATACAGTACGTCTGTTTAGCCTTTCTTCATCAGAAAGATTACAGTTTCTGAATCATTACCACCCTGTAGTCTGATCTTGTTAGATAAGATATGCCAAGCAAGTCTGAGCTTGCTCATTACGTGGATAGGAGACCTCTAAGGAAAACCATGTTGCTACTGAAAGCAATGTTTGAAGACCTGGGAGTGCACATCGACGATAGACTGGAATGGTCTAAAAACATCGAGGCCATCTATAAGAAGGGACAGAGCCGACTTTAGTTCTTGAGGGGGCTCAGGTCCTTCAATGTATATAGTAAGATGCTACATATGTTCTATCAGTCGGTGGTAGCGAGCACCATTTTCTACGCAGTGGTATGCTGGGGCCCTGGGATTAGACCAGTGGATTCTAAAAGGCTGAACAAGCTCATCAGGAGAGCAATCTCTGTCATTGGGTCTGACCGGTACCCCTTAGAGGTAGTGGCTGAGCAGAGAATGGTGTCCAAACTAGAGGCCATCATGGACAACATCTCCCATCCCCTCTATGACAGGCTTGTAGAAATGAAGAGCACGTTCAGCAATAGACTGATTCATCCACGGTGCGACAGGGAGCGCTACAGGAGGTCATTCTTGCCTTTTGCCATAAGACTGTACAATGCATCCACGTTGCGTCTGGGCAGAGGCAACATTGACAGTGACCTGTTTCTGGACTGAATGCATCTACACATCTACTGCTACATCTGTTCTCTTTCTTTTCTTTTCCCGTTTACAACCATTTTTTGTGCAATATATGCCAGGGACCCGTGCAATACATTTATATTTATATCTATATTTACATCTATATTTATATTCGTATGTGTGATACGATTTTTCTGCGTACTGTTCTGTTCTAGTTTGTTCTTTGTGTGTCCGGACTGTGAGTAACTCTTTTAGTGCACCCCTCACTGTACTGATTGTATTGTATGTATTGTACTATTATTATTGTTGTATCATTCGTTACACTATGGCTGTGTTGTCTGTGTAAAGCTGCTGTTGCACTGCAATTTCCCTCACGGGATCAATAAAGTATCTATCTATCTTGTGATAGTGCCTCCTGTGGGAGGTGTCATCCTTCAAATGAGATATTAAAACAAGCTCTGGACCACACTCCCATTAAAGGTTTCCAAGCTACCACTTGTTTAAGTGTTAGATTGGTTTCCTGGCAAATTCTTCTTTTGGCTTGCACACTCTGTCCTAAATTCTCCCCTTAACTTAAATAGTGAGGTAACATACCACATCTATCTGCATTGCTATTTACATTGGGGAAACAGGAAGGAGAGTGGGAGACCACTTCAGGGAACATATTAGGGTTGTGAGGATCAAAGATTTCTCCAAGCCCGCAATTTCTCATTTCACCTCTAATGGCCATGATCACACTGATCTCTCCGTCTGCATTCTCAACTCAACTCCTATTGCAGGAAGACATTTGAAACCAAAATTATCCTGAAACTAGGATCACAGCTCCCCCCCTTCTCTCAATGACAGACTTGTTTCCTTCTAATCCTTTCTATTCATTAAAGGATCCCAAGCTACTGCCACACCTGAATCCACATCTGAAGGATCCACACTTGAAGAAGGCTTTACAGCCAAAATGTTATGTTTTCTCTCTTCTCTTTTCAGCGTGGAATAAACCTATTACTTGTTCCTTTGCAGACTATGCACGCTGACGCAGGTAGCCACCTGAATCATTTCTATTCATTTGTAGGTTTTAACTTCACACCTCTCTTCACCTCTCTTGACTTCACATCACCTGAGTGCCCACTCTGCCTCCCCCTTGCTGCTGCCTCCTCTACACACCTGGCTTTTGATCTTCTATGCTATATCAGCTGCTGACTTCCCTCTCTTTCTCACACCTGAAGAAGGCTTCACAGCCGATACGTTGTGTTTCTTTTCTGTTCTTTTCAGAATGGAATAAACCTTTACTTGCTCCATTGCAGCCTACGCATGCTGATGCAGCTACCTACTTGAACTACAGTACTTATACCACATCTATTCTAGATGTGCTGTGTACTGATGCTGCTGGTGCATCTGGTCACTTACCTGGGAGCTGCACTTCAGCTGTGGATAAAGTGGTTCCTATTATACAGTATGTGAAGTGCTTAGGTATCCTCATGCATGAAAAGCCAACAGAATTGTAAGAAATTATGATCATTTTCAGCATGAATTCAGACCATACATACATAAAAAACACATTAATCTTTATTCCTTTTATTTTACCATTTATTCTTTACCTTAGCTTGGCACTATATTATTTATCTCTAACGGTCTGTCAGAAAATACTGCATCATTTAAGAGCAGTGCAACAGTAAGATGCATTCAAAAAATTACAGGTGGCTCATGAGTGACATTATGGGTTAAACAAAGCTCTATGCAGAGTGCATGGTGCACCCTGAGGTTTAGACTACACCAGTTTTAGCCTGGGCCATGTGGTTGGCAAAATAATTTCCCAAGAATGAGAGAGCATTACTGATATTGGGATGGCTTTAATTAGACATGGCTCATCTCAGCTTTCAATGCAAAAACAACTTCTGGAACCTGTTGGAATTTGACAGTTGTTTTGCAGGATATGCTGTGGCATGTAGGGCTTGGGGACCAGAAGATGCTTACCCAGGCTCTATGAGAGAAATGACACAGAACCAAACAAAACTATATCTACTACCTGGTCCAATCATGGACCTTTTGGTGCATCCAACAGTGGTCAAACACTGACTTTCCCCAGCTACAAAAAGAGTGAACACAGGTTGTGGATCATGAAAATAATAACACGGTGTCAAAAAATCATACTACGTTACCTACAGTATGCCACAAAAGCATAAAAAATGGTACTCTCAGAAGAAAACTAAAAAAAGAGCATTTTGGGGCAGGAATCAACTGGTCACAACTGAGAAAGAGGTTGAGCATGAAACCACTGTTAACTCTAGCTCACTGTTACATAGCAACATACTGTGCCATGCAATGCTGGCTGTGTCAGACTGAGCATTCCTTCTGATGAAAGCTGAAAGGAGTTGAAAGCAGTTTTTTTGCATCAAACAGCTTGCAGGCAATTTACAGTGACTAAGGCTCAAAAGATGAATTTTAGGTGACTCAGGCTTAATTGTGGTGCTGCGTGTGTGTGATGTCAGGGGAGGGAGGCCCATTAATATATTTGTAACAGTAGTTAAGTCCTGCCACTGACCAAGAGAACTGTAGGAAAGAAGAGACCTGAGAGAAGAAGAGTCTGTTCAGTCTTGAATAAGAGCTAGGAACCAGAGGAGCTCCAAAAAAGTATAGTAAAGCAAAAGCAGGTAACGTAAACTGTCAGAATAGATACAGTACATGTGTTATGTCAGCAGAGAGTTGTACAAGTCAGGTTGGACAGAATATAAGAGCTGGCTTTGTCACAATGAGAAATAATTTATTTAATATTCTTTATGAAGGTTGTCCACACATTAATGACCATTAATGATAATTTTAAAATATAAAAACTTGTGAATATGAAGGGGCAATAAAAACTCTAAAACATAATTACATAATTACATAATTTGTACTGCTATACATTTGTGCTATAAGGAGTAAAGGTGGCTCTGATTGATTTCTCTTAAAAGACAGAAATATCCCAAGCTGTGACTAAAAGCTAAACTAAGTCACATTTTTATTTTCTTTTTATGTGTGAACAGACAATATTTAACAAACGATGGCATGCCACTTAGCAATGTTGCCTTGCTAGCTCTAGTGTCCTGGGTTTGATTGTGGGCTGTGGTATTTTTTGCATTTTTCTAATGGTATACAAAAATTCCTCACACATTTTAGTCCCAGCACTGATAGATACTCATAACCATTTTGTATTACTCATACAAAACTGAATAGGACTAATTCCCAAACGTGGACATTTCACAATACTGAAATATACTAATTAGAACAGACATTTACAAATCTAATTATCACTAATTTGATTATGTATTGTGAGATTTCTCAAGTAATTTGGATGCAGGGTTATAATGATTGTCTTCTCGTTTGTGTTTGCAAAACTTTATGACCATTGTTTCCCTTTAAAGGGAATTTAGCATTGCTTTTTTATAATTATATGTGATTTCTCATCAAAAAGTCTATCAGAGAGTTCTAGGAAATAAAGTAACAAAACGTCTAACAGTTATAAAGAGGAAGAAAAGTGATTTTAGTATGAAATATTACCATAATGCCAACTCAGACTTTATCATGAGCAAACAGGACTACACCAACTATCAATGGTAGTGCTTATTATCAGTTTAATGATGGTTGGGCTCATGTAGACATTGTCAGTCTTTGAGGTGTGCAGCATGATTTGATTTCTACCTACAAAAGGCAGCACATAGAAAAGAAAAAGAATATTCAAAAAGTGACACAAAATTCAAGACTGGAAACAACACCTGAAAGATTAAATTTAATGTATGCAAATATAAAGAAGCAGTGAAAAAGCAAACATTTTGTGCACCCTAAAAGCAAACTTTTAGGACAGTGTCTAGAAAAAGTATTCAAACCCTTACTATGATCCCCCATTACAATTACAAAAAGGTGCATACGATAAAACAAATCCAGAATGCTCAAACTGAAAATCTCTTATGGATAGATAGGTAATGGTAAATCTCAGCAAAAACTAAAGAGAAAATAAATAAAAAATCTTGATTGCTTTTTTTGACTGCATTCAACTCCATATTTGGTGGAAAAACCTTTGGCAGCAATTTGCACACCAGCCTGATGAACTTTTTGCCCATTCCTCTTGAAGGTTTTTCTCAAGCTCTCTCAAGTTGCTTGGGGATTTCCTTTGGACAGCAGCTTTCAAGCAATTCCAGAGTTTGTCAATAGGATTCAGTTCAGGACTTTGACTGGGCCACTGCAGGACAATCACTGTCTTGCTCTTTAAGCTGCTGCACTGTAGCTTTGGCCTTATGCTTTGAGTCATTGTCCTGCTGCAAGGTGAATTTGAAGCCTAGTTTTAAATCTTTAGCAAAACTAAAACAGTTTTTGTTTGTAATATGTATAAAGCCTGTACTTTTGTACCCTCCATTTTTTGTCAATCCTATCAGGCTTTGTTAGTATAATGCAGCAACCACCATGGGTTGATGTTGACTGGAAAACATGTTGTGTTGGTTCTGTGCTAGATTACACCAAAGCATTCCATTTTTAACTCATCTTTTAACCACAACAAGCTCTATTTGGACATTAAGATTTTTAGTATTGGTTTCCCATTTTATTTTTATTTAATTCCCATTTTATTTAACAAATACGAGCAACAAATGATAAATTTACCTATCGAAACAGTATTCTATGTCTTATGATTGCATAAAGAATATGTCTTATGATTGCATGAAGAAAGAATATGATTACAAGTGTCACACTCAGTAGTAAACACAAAAGGCTGAGTAATGTTTTGCTCCATTTTTAATGAAGGGAAATGGTTTATAGGTTTAAGCAGTCCCCTCATAAAAATTCAGAACAACCAAAAATATTTTTCTTAACAGCAGTTATTTAATAATGCAGGAGAACATTTGTGTCATCCTTAAAGATATCTGTGTTCTTGCAATGCAAACTGTCTGCTTTCACACATCGTGTTATATAGACACGGAACTGCCTGATCCTCCCAGCTGGTGAAAGAGTGCAGACCAATGCTGAAAATGTCTGTGTTAACAACCTAATACAGTAGCATAATTATTCTGGAAAGATTGTTTAATTTTGCCCAATTAACTTATTAAAACTGCATATCAACACTGTTTTTCTTCCTTTAGATAAGTACATTCTTCATTCTCCTGCCAGAGTCCTTAGATAAGTTGTTTGTTTTTGTTAAATGATCTTTCCAGTAAATGATCCCATTAAAGCCATATTTAGAGAAGCTCTTGAGAAGCTTTATCAGTAAAGGCATTCCAACTGATTACATTGCACATTGAGCCTTATAGTCCAGACATCATGAGTTTGAGTGTTAGCTATGTCAGTATATATCAGTGCCTGGGATTCCTCAGTCAGCAGGGCACAATCAAACAGCTTCCAAGGATGGATGGGCCTCAGACAGCCAGGACATCCTCAACGTTCTGCTCATTCCTGCTTTTTTTACTTCACGGGAACTTCTCCAGCTTATGGTGTTATTCATGAGCTCTATCATGCTGTAACACAATACAATGTGAAAAAGTCCAAGGAGGGTGTGGACTTTCTATAGGCACTGTATATAATTGCAATATCTTTAATAGAACCTACTAAGATATATATATATATAAATTAAGTAATCTAAAAAATATATAAATCTATCAAAATTTTGATTGGTTCAGAACCATCAATGAACATTAGTTCATGTTTCAATTAAATTAGAGCATATTCTAATGATTGTAGATAATTACGTTGAAAACACAGGACCAAAACCCAGCTTATAGCTAAGATTTCCAGTTGGTCCAAATGTAAAGATGTTCAATATACGACCTATGATCTCATTATTACAACCAACATCGCAGTATTACAGACCCAAGAGCTATGCTGTCACAGTCCAGGGGGAGTGGATGGTTTACTGTACCTCAGGCACAGGACAGGCTGGCACAAAGCCAGCTGGAGGCAATACTGTCAGCACAAGTCCACAGCAGGGCTCCAGGAGCTAAGGCCGAATGGGTTTTGGACTCCACAGGTTCATAGTGGATTCCTAGTAACTGAGCTGCCATACGAGGTAGCGGACTGTACTCTGGAATCAAATGTGACATAGACAGGGAAAGAATGCAGGGAAAGCAGGTGCAGGACAGGGGGAGCCACCAGGGTCCAGACCTGTGCTTCAATCCAGGGCACAGTACAAGGTTGAGGGGTCTGGCACTGAAGCCAGCCAGGATACTTCCTCATAGTGTGTCTATAAGGAGCTGAACGGGGCTAACTCTCATCGGGGTGTCTTCTTTGGAGACCAGGTCAGCACACAATGGGCAGAAGGATCTGCTGAGGTTCGGGTCCAAACGAGGTCTTAACCTCTAGTCCTCACTCAGCAGTCTGGAGAAGCCCTGGATAGCACAGCACAGCCACAGGCAGAACTCCCAAGCAGAGCCCAAGAGAACTGGAAACCGGGAACAGGAAGAGCTTTGCCAAGACTTAGGAAGGTGTCTCAGGAATGCAGTGATGCTAACTTCAATCCTGGATCTGAGGAGAGACAGAGCAGAGACATATCCCACAGCACAGATGAGCTCAATGGAGATTAGAGCAGAGGGGAGGTGTAGCCACTGGCCACTGCAATTGCGATACCCACTGCTGTGATGTGTAACATTCATGATGAGTAACTCATTAAACTAAAAATAATAGTTAATGTCTAAGAGTTTTGCAGAGCCATTTGTTACATTGTTTGTTACCCTTTGTTACGTAACCCATAGTGATCATGTCCTATGAAAACGCAATTGTATTAAAATGACAACAATCATAATGTTTAACCTAATAAATGAGTTCAAATAAGCTGCAAGGTTAAGATGCATTTATTAGCATTGAATCTGTTTCATCTTATTAAAAATGAATCTAATGTACAGGACAATCTTTAAGTTTCAGATCAGAGGTAGCTAAATATTAACAATAAGGAAGGGAAAGAGATGTTTTCAGAATGGCAAATTTGAACACTTTTGAAAAAAATATATAACTGTATAACAGAAAGCACTGCTGTAGCAGTTTCTTAAGCTTAAAAAATATATAAATTATTAATTACTTTCCTTTGAAAGTAATTCTGAACTTAGATATGTTAAATCATTGACAAATGACAAAAACTTTTACCATCATATAGTCCCCAAGTCAATCCAAGTCATATAATTCAATACAATCCCTAAGACATAACTCTACACCCACAATTGTCACATATACTGTATATGCCTTCAGAGATAGTTCAGGTACAGTAGGTAGCTGCGTCAGCATGCGTAGGCTGCAAAGGGACAAGTAATAGGTTTATTCCATGCTGAAAAGAGAAGAAAGGAAACACAATGTTTTGGTTGTGGAGCCTTCTTCGGGTGTGAGAAAGACAACAAAGATTTTATAGCATATGAGAACAAAAGCTGGGAGTCTAGAGGAGGCAGCAGAAGGGGGAGGCAGAGTGGACACCCAGGTGGTGTGAAGTCGAGAGAGGTGAAGAGAGGTGTGAAGTTGAAAACAAATGAATAGAGAGGATTAGAAGAAAACAAGTCTGTCGTTGAGAGAAGGGGGAAGGTGTGAACCAGGTTTCAGGATAATTTTAGTTTCTGATGTCTTTCTGCTATAGGACTTTAAAAAAACTTTCTTTGAGAATGTAGATCAGTGTGATCATGGCTGCCAGAGGTGAAATGAGAAACTATGGGCTTGGAGAAATCTTTAATTTTCACAGCACTAACATGTTCTCAGAAGCAGTCTCTGAATCTCCTTCCTGTTTCCCTCATGTAGATGGCTGGGCATTTTCCACAAGAGATACAGTAGATAATGTTGCTGGAGGTACAAGATGTCATCTGAGTGATACGGAAATGTCCTGAGAGGCTTTGAATGAGTGTAGTGTTAGATATGTACTTGCAGGTGATGCAGCGAGCTCTGTTGCAGGGGAAAGTGCCTGATTTTTGAAGATTGCTGAGGACGGTCAAGGGAGCTGTGAACAAAAAGGTTACGCAGACTAGGTGGTCGGCGATATGAGATGATGGGGTGCTTAATAAAAGAGGCCCCCAACGGAGGGATCTTCCTGTAGGATGGAAAAGTTGTTGTTAATGGTCCTGGGGATAGAAAGTGTGCTAGGGTGGAAGGGAAGCACCAAAGGAATGCAGTTGTTAGGCTGGGAGTTCCTGATCGAGGGCTGTCCGAAGGCTGTTTTTGCCTCAGGTGAAGGCCCTGTCAATAACATGGGTGGAGTATCCATATCATCATTGCAGAATTGTCGTAGCCGAAAGAACTGTAAAAAAGATAGTTTTTAGTGTGTTTGGGGTGAAATGAGCCATACAGAAGATAGCTGTGTGAATCTGTGGGTTTGTAATAGACCAAAGTAGAGTAGGGGATGGTTAATGGATAGGTTTAGAAGAGTAGTGGAAGATACGTTAACTGTATATTTGAGGGAAGGGTGGAAGTTGGTGCAGTGATGTCTTCAGAGATATTCTTCTAATTTGTAATTTTAATTTGTTTTTAACAAATAAACTATTTTGTTCTGACAAGTAACAGATTGGTTTGTGTTTACATGTAATTTCAGAAATGCTCTGCAGTTTTCTGATTGATTTGATACTAATGTGACAGGCAGTCAGCTTGAGTGTCTACTTTGGAGGAGTCAGCTGTCAGTCATTTGAGATGATAAGCTCCTTTTTAAACGGTGGTTATCTCATCAGCAGGAGTGTGAGGTGAAAGGAGAAAAGAGAGAAGGTGCTGCTGCAGATGCTACAAACCCAGAATCTGTAAAACTGTTAAACTGACTCAACAGACTGTCAGAGACAGCCGCAGAAAGTATGTTTTTATTTTTACTTGTAATTTTTTTTCATGACATGAAAGAATAAAAAAACACAAAAATATATGAATTTGATGACCCTTCATTGTTAACCACCTGGTCACAAACTATACATAATTTCTTTTACATATTTTTTTTACTGGAAAGTGTTCTTATTAATTGTGAAGGGGCAATGCTTATTAATAAGACAGAATTAAATGTTGCTGTGTTTTCCACAGTGAGGCCCCTCTCTCTCATCTTTGCAGTCCAAGACACGAAGAAGCCATTCATGTTGGTGCGCTGATTTAGGGATGTTTGTCTTCCTGAAAAGGAACAGCTCCCAGGATCAGGATGCAACCAGCTATCATGATAGTTGCCCATTCTTGGTGCCTGGTTGTTTAGTGAGACTCTAAGCACTAAGCACTCTAAGTGACTGCCAGTGCTGTAGTCTGTAGAGTGTTGGGACTTGTAACTTTTTCCCAAGTGCCAAGCCAGAGAGAGCCCATACGTAAAGACAGAATTCAGCCCAAGGTCAAGCCTGCAGCAAGACTTCGTGAACTGCTAGCGACCACCGTTGTATCCGCCTGATAAACAGAGCAATACAGTTGGACTTTTGTTGAAATCTGAATAGTTTTATTCAGAGGTAGCCACTACACCAGAAGCAAACCAAATTTGTTCCCCTAAAGAGTGACTTGCTCTGACCGTGCAGTCACCTCTGTGTGCAGATTCACTAGTTCAGCGCAAGGCTAACTAGAAGGTCCCTGGAAAGTAACAACTATCCGGGGCCCAGCTGACAGAAGACTCTCTCCGTCTCCCCACAACTCTGAGCACCAGGACTGGTTGGCATTGAGCCAGGAGACCACGGATTGAATACCGCTTTGACAGGGTGTGCCAGCTGCTCATTCGCTGTCCATGCCGGGAGATACAAATTCTGTATATACAGTATTCTGTATCTTGGTAACCCTCACAATATGATCTGCCATCTGTATCCAGGCAGACTGTTATATGTTTTTATATGCACACTTTGATGTATTAATAAATGTATTTAATGTATTTGAACCCATGTGTGTGTATCGCTGCTTATTCTGACTATTGATTCCTAATAGCCAAGAGAACCACCACGTAATTTACACCACAAGGATGTCTGCTATTTCACTCACAGAAGATGGTCATCATCATTCTTATTAGAAATATCTCAAGACAGCTTTGTCTTATAAAACAACCTAACTCTGAATGGTGTTTATAAGATGATTTAAAGCAAAGATTATTTTTCAGAAGGTGCTCTTGTCACGATTGTAGTCCCTCCCCCTTACAGGCGCTCCAGCTCTTTCACTTCTGACCTGATTTTGTGCACCTGCCCCTTGTTCTAGCCTCCTTCCAGCCCCCCTTAAAAGCCAGACGCTGACGTTAATCCGGGCTCTGCTCTGGTTTCCACATCAGGCGAGTCCGGGACCTGGAAGCCCGTTAAGGTTTTATTTTCTGTTCCCGTTTCCCCTGCTGGTTCTGACCCGGTTCCTGTTTTTAATCGTTTGTCTAGGATGGACCGCCCGACTTTTGCCTCCTTTTGGATTTTCCTTTGGACTTCTTCCTGGATTGTTTGCTTTGGCCACACCTCCCTCGAACACCAGCGCACCAAGGACACACCCCCTGTTTTCATCCCCGTATCCTGCATTACTTTTTCCCCCGTGTTTTCTTCACTTTTCCCCTGGATCGTGTCGTCCGCATAGGGTCCGGATAGAACTGTTCGTTTTTTTCAGTTTCAGGTTTTTCAAAATGGAAAGTATGTGTGTAGCAGTTGTCTATTTATAATTGCTTTAAAATAGTATACTCTAATAGTTGAAGGGACAGCCATGCATGTTGTCTCAACTGCAAAATGGCATCTGAAGAAAAGAGCCTAATGAGTGTTTCCTTTTTCAACCTTTGCAAATATCAGACTAATGACACCTCTTTTTTGTTATTATACTTTAACTTGAATGAGTTTTGCATTCTCTAAATATTATACTGCAAATCTCTGTTGTTGAAAATTCTGGTTATAAATTAAGCTTAATAGAAAAAAAAATCAATGCTTCAAGCTCACCCTTTCCAGTGCCTGAGAGAAAAAAAACGAATCTTTGTGCTTTTAGTTATATTTGTAGTGATATTTATTTCTAGAAACAAAAAGTATCCTCTTACATGGACTCAATCAATAACCAGTAACTCTGATCAATAAGCAGTATTCTCTTTCATTTTTTTTCTTTTTTCTCCTCAATCATTGTGGATACAAAGTCACTGCGGTAATAGTTAAATGAGTGGTTGTGTTCTCAGCCATTCTTTTTTTTATCCTTTCCTACTTTAGAATTATAAGATCTTAGTTAACTCTATCTAACATACAGTAGCAGATGTCAGATTCAGACAACAGAATTAAAAGTTACATACTGTATACCCTCAAAAGCATGATAACAAAAGTACTTACTATACTTGACTTGCATCATATACTGGGGGATGTGCTTGACATAGTCTTACTCTGATTTATGCTGTAGGCCTACAGCACCAACGAGAGAGCAAGATCATCAGAGTCAGGTAAGAGACATCTCTCCCTTGCAGTGCAAGTTCTCAGGTGTCAGGCAAGAAACAGAGGTTGCTGTTGCGTGACAGAGTGACCCATCCCATTCATTTCCAGTGCTCCACTGCTTGAGTCAGAATGTCAGTCAGCTAATGAAACAGAAATTCAACTCGGAAATGTGCAGACGTAAGAACCTAACCTAAAGTCCTCAGGGGCACCATTTTTTTGGTTGAGAAACTAATTTTATTTGACTTAATGAGGAAGTCATATAGCACTTCTGTATGGAACAAATTCTTCTGAACCCAAATGCAACTTTATTTTGCTGACTGGGTATTTAGGAATAAATATGATCTGGAGATAATATTATGGGTCAGACAATATTATCCTGGAAATCAACAGTTAATTAGTTACCGTTTTCTATTATTGAGAACTTGCTGATTCAGTGCTAGGGTAATGTTTTCTAATTCTAAATCAAAAAATGTGTTAATACCCTTAATCCTTATTTTTTGCAATTAAAGGGAAAAAATAAAGAACATTTAATAAAGAACATTTTGTCCAAAACATGTATGGCATTAACATATTAACTGAACAATAAAAGTATTTACTTTTAGACACTAAGAATTTATTTAGGAAAGAACATTAGAATTGACAGGATGATTGCTAGGTATGTCTTCTTTTCAAGGCAAATCTGTAGGTTTGGGGTAGGATGTAGACAGGCTCCAAAATAAGACGGCTTTAGGTGGGTGATATCTTCTGTCATAGCAATGGGACAAACATCCTCAAGTTTTTGACACAGGACATAGGATCTTTGTTGTCAAAATATGGACAGGATCTATCAGGATGTATGTTTATATGGACTATCTTATCAAAAGAGAAAAAGAACAATGTACAGTCCCACTAACATCACTTCCAGAACCACTGTGATTTTCCTTTGTGCCTTCAAGTATTAACCAGACCCACTCTAAGAGCCCCTGACTTCCAGTGATATACTGTAGCATCTAGCAGCGTAAAATATAAGAAACTAGAAGTTGTTCACACATGGTTAGAATGATTAGCTATAGTGTTCTTTTTAAAGCAATATGAATTACAATGTCGATATTAAAACTTAATTCTTCAAAGTTCCCTGAGTCAGTTTCAGGCATGATGAGATTTCTTTCTGAATCAGCTAGTATCATCCTTTTTTTGTCAGCAATCACTTTACTTAAGTGTCAGGTGTCTCTTGAATTTTGTCTCAAGTACCAAGCAAGCACTGTTATAGAGAGAATAACTGCTAACTCATAAAAATAAAACCGGTGACTGAATGCAATACTGTAGGGATCCCTGAAAAATATCTTGCTGACAGAAATGTAATTCATGCAGCTTTGGAAAATTCTATAATGGACATAATATTTAGTAGGTGTTGTAAAAACAGTACATCAACTAAACCAAATTAATTGACAGCAATTGATTACCCTTCCTCCCATATTCCATAAACAAAAATCTAAAATAGTCAGATGAATTGACTTGTTCATAAGCACAATTAGCTGGCTTTAGAAGTGTGTATTTGAGTGTATTAAAAGGACATTGGACCAAGCAGTCCTTTCTTCAATTACACTCATGGACATTAATTGCTTAATCAAATAAGCATTTGAGAAAAATAATGATTTATACATTCAACTATAGGAGTCATAAATAAACACAGCTTTATCTATTACATCTATCGAAATATGGTCATAATTGACCGTAGTTATTATGGGATATTTTGGAACTAGCTTATATTTGATGATTGTTATTTTTCTTTATATCTGTTAACATGCATCATTGCTGTTTGCAAGACTGAATATTTCCTTAATGTGTATGGAGTGCTTGTGTGTGATAAAACAAATATATTCATTGTATATTACACTACATGAATACATTACATTAAATATATTTTCCCTTGGTATTAACTTTGAAGGAGAAGGATTCCTTATTGTTTTTAAAAAACAAAAATGAGCTGAGAAGTAAATCCTAATTTGAAATGTTGGTTTTAATTAACAAATACTCCAACTCTGCCAGTGGGTAACTCTTTAAATCTTATGTTTCATCCTAAAGTGATTTGCTTGGATAACGACATGCTCTAAAATAAACTGAAGAAATAATGCTTCAGTTCTGAAAATCTGGATTTGATTGCCCAGGAAACACACAAATAAAATAATAACAAAAAAACTTCTGTCCAAGTGCCAATTTCTTTTCAAAAACAATTTGATTTACAATTCTTTTTTTTGTACATTTAAAAAAACATGGTGTTCTTCCTAAGCATCAGATAAAAACACAGCAGACGCATAACATTCTGCATGGCTAGCTATCAACACAGAATAGAGACTTTCTCTGAAAATAAGAAAAATCAACTTGTATATTTTAGGGAAAACAGCTACTTTCTGCTATATTTTTATGACATTGTTTGGTTCATGCTTTTTGTGTTGATGCGTAGAATCCTGCATCTACAAGGGTGAAAAAGGGCAGCAAATAGATTTCAAGCTTTCACACAGTGCTTTTCTGTAAGAAGGAAAAAAAGGATAAATGCTAGAAAAATAATCGATACAGTCCTTCTGAAAGTGCAAGGAGCAGGAATGTATTTCTGGAGATATTGAGTCACCACTGAACCAGATGAGTTTGTTAAAGTAAAGAAGATAGAAGGTATTAATTTGTTTTCTGGATATGTCCCCTGTAGTCAAATTAACCTAAAGACTAAATCAAAGACAAAAATAACACCAACATTAAATTAATATCTATCTGTTTTCAGGCAGCGTTCCACCTGCATTTAATGATGTGGTGCTGAAGCCATTACAGAAGAAACCCAACCTTGATGTTGATAAAAAAATTTAAAAGGTTTAAAATTTCCTGTACATATCTACAATTTGATAGAAAATGGTTGCTACTGAGCTTCATGTTTTATTTCTGAAAAATTATATTTCTGAAAAATAATTCTGTCGAGGTTTTGTCCCGTCCTAAAAGCTATAATCAAAACTAGCAAATGATAGCTTATTCTCTGATGACACCATCCTTGTCCATCTAGTGCAGCTTTTGATATCACTGACAATTATATCTCTTAGAAACCCTTCTTGGCTTTTCAGGCCATGTATGGGTTTGCTAGGCAAAATCTTTCCTTATATACAGATTTCAGTACATTCGGGTAAATGATTATCTTCCATATTTATCACAAGAACATAAGAAGAGTTAAAAGTGAGAGAAAGACATTCAGTCCATCTAGCCCATTTTATAGATCATATGTAATGGATCCAATGACATGATCCAGCCATATCTTGAAAGAAGCCAGGGTATCGACTTCAGCAACATGACTGAATAAGATTCAGCTTGCTGCATACTCCTAAAACAACTATGGGAATAGAGGTTCTTGGTTATAAGTGCACTTTCATATAGTTTCATGTAACAAAGGTGACCCACAACTCCATTTCTGGGTCACATTCACATCCGTGGATCCACAATAACACATTCCTGTGAGGCTATATTGTTAAGAGACATTATGTAGGCCTGTCACTGTTATGACAATCAACTGTATTTGTCTACATAGATAGCACAACCTCTAGAACATAATTTCTAAACCAATGGCCTAGTATGACCAGCAGGTAAGTCTTAATATTGTTAGGAAAACTGGACAGAGCAAAAGAACAGGAAAATACTTTAGGAAAACTTATTCCAATCTGCTAAAAACTTTCAAAAAAAGCTTTCAGCAGCACAGTCATCCAGTTGACTTGAATCTTGAATCTTATTGAGAATCTGTAGAAAGACTACAAAACTGTTGTCCATAAACATAAGCAGTGTACAGTCTGAGAGAGTCTGAACAAACCTGCCAAGATGAATGGGCATAAATTGCATTAGCCAGTGTACAAAGTTGGTTACTCAAACAAACTCATGGCTGTAATTGCCTTCATACCAGATCTTGATTAGTTCTGCAAACAGCAGATTCAGATTTTTTTTATCTTTTTCGGTTTTGTTGGAATTTATGTCTCTTAGTTTTTGCATTCAGGTTCTGAATAAATATTGAATAAAATATTAAGTTTAAAAATCATTTTTATTTTCACTTTCTAGGAAGTGTCTGAATACTTTTGAAAGGCAAGGCACTGTATATAGCACATGCAAAGTAAATGTGAAGTTTACTGTGTATGTACATTTTGGAGCTGAAGGTTTAGGGAATAATTATTTCACCTTCAGTTTATGAAATCTTCTCTGGGGTTCTCTTATGAATTGATCTAGTGTTCAAAGAAATGAAAAATGTATATTTTCCCTTTTTATGTTTGAACTATTTAATGTAATATTAATCACAAAATAAACATAACGGAGTATAATATGATTTTATTACCCTTTGTATTTTTGAAACACTTCTATATGGAAACCCATAGGTGGAGTTCTAGGGGAGAAGCGGGGGGTGTTCCACCCCTTCCTCTATCATTCAATTTTCTCTTCCCTATTTAAACCCTAACCACACTAAAAAAGTTTTACCAGACATCTAAAGTTTTGAATTCCCTCTCCCTCCTTCCTCCTCCTCTTTCTTTTATGTTGCCTTTGCATCCAGGTTCCCTCTGGGGGGTCAGTGAAGCTCACTTCCCCGACCTCAGGAAGGCAGTGTCACCTTGACCCCTTCTGGGGAGGTTCTCAAGCGCCAGCCTGAGGGGACCCCCGGCCACATTATTCTCGGTAGCTCTAACTTACTAATTCTTCTCCCCTCAGTCCCCCTCAGTCCCCTGAGGGTCTAGCCTCAGAGCGACTCTCAGCGAGTCAGGGGACTTCTTTCGCCTCCTTCATAAGCATCTTTCTCTGCATTCTCAACCCCTTCGGGCAGCACTTCTCAAAGTGATTCCTCCAGTCAGGGATTCTTTCTCTTTCTGCTTAAAGGATTAGTTCCCAGTGACGAGGCAGCGTCTCTCATGCAGCTCTTAGCCAGTCAAGGGGCTATCTTCTCCTTTCTATCCCTATCCCTTTCTATAAGGGCATAGCCTGGTCATGAAGCAAAGCACCTCTCAAGGAGTCAGCGGGGTCTTCCTCTTCCCTTTCTATCCCCTGAGGGCCTTGCTCCCAGTCACGAGGCAGTGCCTCTCAAGTAAATCTCAGCGAGTCAGGGGAGTCTTCCTCTTCCTTCCCTACCCCTGAGGGCCCCAGTCCCAGTTGCGCGGCAGCGACTCTCAGATGACTCTCTGCAAGTCAGGGGTTTTCATGTTTTCATGCTGCTGAGTCAGCCAACCCAAACAGACCACTTGGGTTCTTTGTGCAGTCTGGGTGCTACTTTTCTCTAGTTTACTAACCTCCTGCTTCTTCCCTTGAAACAGTCTAACATTAAAAACAGTTTTCTACAATTTGTTCTTTTTTGCTTTGATTTTGTTCATACTGATGAAGAAGTAGTCTTCAAATTACAGAGGTGCATCAAATCTTGATAAAAATACAGAAAAAATAAAGTGATATTATGAAATAATTTGTGCTATACTTTAACACAAATTGAGATTTTCTATTGTCCATTTTATGTCCTACATTTATTGCAAGTATTTTTTTCAATAAATCGTTTTCATTTAAAGATGGATAAGTATAAATAAATTATTTTATATTATACTGTGATTACATACTTCAATAATCCAGAATTGAAGACACTTTGCAGAAAACACCTAGAATTATTCACAGGAGCTTTTTGTATTTTACCTTGTAAGGTTGTTAGATAATCAGATCTAAATAGCAATTAAAGACAATGATTATGCTTTCTAGTGAGGACAGTTGCTGAGTGCAAATCAATAATTTGAAGGACTTTAGTTTCTCTATCTCCAGACAGCAGGGCTGTCACTTGTATATCTCATTCCTAATATTCAGTCCTATTTATTCATTTCTGGGTTTGACAGAGAACCTGGAACATCAAAATATAGAGATATTATCACATTTCACTAATGGCACCAGGGGTTTAATTAGGGCTTCTTAAATGAATTGAAGGTTAATCCTTTTTTTTTTGGTTCATAAACCAGAGAGGTCATTCACAATTAAAGTGTGTCCCTGAATGATGGTGTAACAAATTAAGAGGCAGACAGACTTAATTAATATTATTTAACCTGAAAGACAACAATCAAAACTTGCTTGTCAGAAATACCAGAAAAAAAAGAAATACAAGAGAAACAAGCAATGTGGTTTATATACCTTAGCAACATGCTGTCAGAGAAATGAAAAAACATGAAATTGTTTAACATGATGTGGCTATCATTTGCACTGTAGATTAAGAGCCCAGTTACTCATTAAAAACCTTTATAGTTTAAATAAAATCATCTTTAATTTTAGTCAGTGGGTTGCCTATATTTTATAAGTACAAATACTTTTGTTACAGATAATAAATAGTTGTATAATGTCATTTTGTAGAGCTGTAGTAAAAATAGAACAAGCTTAAAAAACTGAAATATTTTCATTCATTTTTCCCCTCCTGTTTTGTCATATTTTGACAGGGTTTGTCTTCTGATTCCAAGTGCCATCAGCTCACAAAGTTAGTTTATCCCTTTTGTTTTACCACAGCTTGCATTGAGAACAAATATCTACATTTACTGGAAGACATCAATCATAACTCAGCCCAATCATTGTACCATTAAGCCAAGCTACTGCCATTTTTGTGCATTATCCATTTGAGTGAACATCAGTTTTTATGATCTCATGCTGCTGATAGTAAACATTAAAGAATCAGCAACATAATTTATTTTGTGGGGGCAACAAAGCACAAAACAATTACAAACAGATGCAATCTGTATTTTTATTTCTTCAATACTTAGGTACAGGTATGTCACATTATCAGTTCATACTGGTTAAATAACTATTACATACATCTGATTCAAATGAGAGTGGCTTTTGTTAAATCCAGGAACATATTCTCTGCTACTCTCAAACCCTGCCACAGTGCCTTAACCTCTGACCTGCTCTCAACAACATCAGATCAACCTTAAAAGAACACACATTTTAACCTAACATCACAATATGCACTGTACATTTAAGTAAAACTGATACATCTACATAACAAAAACAAACAAAAATATTTAGTACTTAGTAACCTACTCCCCATGTGTCTCATTAGTAGTCATGCTGTAAATATGGCTGCCCAACTAGAAGAATGAACAGGAATCATACAGTATGCTTTATTTTATTAATAAAGATATTAAGCTGTGCAATGGTCATAGAACAATAATTGCCTAATGTGGTTTCTACAGTGATCTGAAGTGGAAGGCAATGTATTTTTGTGTATATCACTACCCTAGATGAAACGTGTTGATAATTTAGAACCTTAGAATAAATGTACACCCATGCAAAAGAAACCCACTGTTACAATGACAAAAATCTATGTGAGGTCTGAGTGTCAGGAAAGTAATGATGGTGATATTCTGGGGCCACAATCATCGGTCACATCAATGTGGACTGGCAAATAGTATTAGACCCCACATATTTTGCACTTCTCTGATTGAAATTTAAACCTTGCACTATGGATGTACATATAGATTATAGAGAGGATTGTAGCGGCAATGCTTGTTAATAAGACAGAATTAAGCGTTGGTATGCTTTCCTAAACGAGGCCCCATCTCACCCTCCATCTCTGTGGTGCAGCCACAGAGAAAATATTCATGCAGGCTGATTTAAGATGTTTTCTTTTGATAAGGGACAGCTCCCAGACAGGGATGCACTTAGCTAAGCCTGGCTATCATGATCAATGGTCATCCATTGGCACCTATCTGTCTAGGGAGTGCCGAATGGACATCTGGACTGCATTCCTAAGTGTCAAGAGTAAGTGACTCATATCTCACCTTGACCCACCAATCAGGGACTGGCAGGGCGTGGAAATACCACGTGGGTCTCCAATGCCCGCCAAACTCTCAACCAATCAGCACACATCTGTGTCTTGGTCAAAAAGGGAGGGCAAGCTCAGATCGGGGCTCTCCTTGGCCATTTTCGTGCATCCTCAGAGACAATCACGTGACAACTGCTGTTGTCTGCAAAGGGGCTTGGACTTTGTTCTAAGCGCGAGGCCGAGGATCCCGTACGTACTCAGAATTCTACCAACTTGAATGCTCCTCTTGATCAATGGCAGCCTACAGTTGGACCCTCGTCGACAACATGAATAGCTTATTCAGAAGCAGCGCTGGACCAGGAACGAACCAGCTTCTTCCCAGGCAAAAGAGTGACTTGTGAGGACTCACGGTCACACTCTGTGCATAGAGACTTTCTACTAGCCAGCCGGACTGCTGGTAGATCCCCTCGGAGCAACGACTGCCCTGCGCGCCGCAGTTAGATTCCTCTGCCCGTCCTACTCCGAGCTGCACCTCGACTGGTTGGCCGGTAGCCAGAGGACGCCAGGACAACGCCCATTGGACACCCGCTGGAACAGAGGCTGCAACAGAGCCTGTCAGCTGGTTTGGTGTTCGTGCCGGGAAATTCCAAATCCATACACAGTGGATAAGTAAACCCCATGTTCTACATTGCGTCTCGAGAATTCAATTGTACCTCAACACAAGTTGTTATCAATTTAATTCATGAGTAATGTATTTACTTCCGAGTTTAGAGTAACAGTGGGTAATAACACTGATTAGCGATTTGGTAACCGAACGGTATATATTGACATATATTCTCTGTTGTGTATCTCTTTGTGTTTGCCTCTCTTCGAGATTATATACCTTGTATATTGATAACCTTCACAGTAAGGTCTGCCGCTCGTATCCAGGCAGACTAGTATATGTTTGGTGCACAATTTATATTAATAAATGTATCTCGTGTATTGAACCCGTGTGTGTGCGTTGTTAGTTGTTCTGACGATTGATTTTCTAAAAGCCACAACGAACAACCTCGTGATTACTGCTACAATTAATAATTGTCTCAGTAAACCCATCAAACCTCTACAGGATGCTTCCACAACCTTTCTCAAATCTTCTCTTCTGCTATTTTTCTCCTCCCTTTGAAAAAGACACTCTTATGTACAAACCAAAACCCAAGTGTGAATTCAATGTTCAATTAATTATGAGGCCATTTAAACTATGTTATTTACATGTTAAAGTCATTATGTACAGTACATCTGTATGGCAATCACACTTTACTACAACCCTCCAACTAGGCAATGTACCATACTTGAAATTAAATGCAGTGTATTCATTGGACATTCTTCATCCACTGCTACTGCTTTCATTTTATTTTTAACTTAGTACATAATGTGATGTGAATTGATTGGAAGGGTGCAATCAATATTCTCAAGTCATTTTTACTCTCTCAGTTATAAAATCTGGCTTAAGGCAAATGTAATATCATATTTAAGACATGGTTAGATCAAGCTCTTATTGTGACTTATAATGGAATAATTATTTTTGTCTTCTGAAACAAGCTTTTTCCATCCATGACCACAGAGCTCCTTAATACCATTTTGTGCTATTTTTACACTTTAGCCCTCTCTTTTACAAGTATGATTCACACAAAACTAAACCCCAGGGGGTCATCAAAGTTGATCATGATCACACTTGATCCAGTTTTCAATTAATTTAAATTTAAATTAGAAGCTGCAACTGTAAATAAAAGAGTTGTTTGTGCGTTTTCTTTTGCTAAGAAATATTTGAGGCTAACAGCCATCTAACATATCAAAAAAGTATGCAGAGCTACATATAATTAATTAAATATACAATTTGAAATTGTATTCCCACATTCTAAAAAGATGGTTTTGAAAGACCCCACCCTTAAACAAGATGGCTCAAGGGACATGAATATATTGTAACGCAACGGGGGCTCAGGCAGGCGCCCTTGCTGCATTAGGTCGGCCCCCCACCGTCGGGGGCTCGAACCCGGGACTCCCGCGTCTCTCTGCAGCGACCCAGCCCCGTGAGCTAAAGAGAGATCTCTCCACAGCCCAGTAGCCGTAGTCCTGCTATCACAGGGAAGGGCGGTGACATCACCTGCTCTGGTACGCCGGCTCTTACACAGTGCCTGTCGGCCGTAAGCGTTACAATATAAAAACTCACAATGCATGATACTGAATAGTACAGAGAACATGAGTTTAAAAAGTCATGAAGGTTCTACAATAACCCAGCTTCCAACACAAACTGCTCTCTAACTCCCAATTACCAACTTACCTCTTTATTTAACATATCCCAACCAGAGTGTTCCCAGTCCTGGTCCCAGAGGGCCACACCTGCTGGTTTTCATTCAAGCTGTGCTTGATTACCTGATTGAAGCTTTACTTGAACTAATGCGATGCTTGTTTGGAATACCTGACAATATTTAATAATTAACCTTGTTCTCCTCAAAAGCTTGTAAATCTTTTTAACTACGAATTGCTGTGATTAAAAGGCAATCTCTAGATTGTTTAAAACCTGGAAACAGTCAAATAATTCAAATGAATCCTATCAATTAAATAAATTAAGAATCTGATTGTGTAACTGAGAGATTAGCTGGAACAAAACCCAGCAGGGACCAGGACTGGAAATGCCTGAACAACACAATAAACATGTTTTGGGTTATGTGTTTCTGGGAGAATTATCATCCAGTGCTTTGGCAATGCTTATTCTCAAAGCTATTTAAAACTTTGAATGACTTGGATGGGCTCTCATTTGAATATGTAGGCCTGAACAGGAATAAAGACATGGACTTTGGAGAGACTAGGAAATTATAAAGTATTTGTTTTCCAAAATGCTTTCCAAATATATTTCTGCAGTCATTATTGATTGTCCATGTGGATGTAATATAACATTCCCTTAAAATTTAAACAACAGCTTGTCCATAAGCCATTATTCATGGGTATTTCCCAAAAGATGATTATTGTGTTTTATGTTTGTTTTGCTATATTGTTTTGTCACAGAAGACATTGGTTAACATGAGTGATCTACCATGATAATGAAGAGCACATTTTTGTCAATGTTCCTACTTTCTTCTTTTTACACAAAAATGTAATACTGAAAGTAATCCAAAATATAATGCAAATCATGCTTATTTAACAACCGTTAAGTTATAATAGTTTAGTGGCTCTCATTTATGTAACAGTCTTTCAAAAGTATTCACCCCCTACTAAATTTCCCCAATTTGTTGTGGTCACAGATTGCTGTCATAACACTTTGAAATTGACTCCAAACTGATAAAGCTTAAATGGTGTTAGCATGCAAATAAGCAAGATTTACTTTTTTAAATTAAATGAGAACATTTGCATAAATATGTAACCCCATTTTATGGTACTCCTAAATCAATTCAGATACAAAATAATAGTTTGAAAAGTTATCTTAGAAAGATACTGAATTTCAAGACACAACCCGCATAGTGATAGTGATACTATTATGTAGTGACAGTAGTATAGAGGATAAGAAAAAGGTTACTTATCCTTCTGAGTGAAATCCATCATTAAGAAGCTGAATGTGCAGCACTGCTTATGTCAGACATTCCAAACTAAGTAGACCAGACAAGCAGATAACTGGTTAGTGTTGCTACTGTGAAACTAACAGAGACTTTAAAAGGTTTTCAAAGTTTCGTATCTTCACTACAATATAAATCTGTAAAGTGCTCTGTGGCAAAAGAGAGCCTTTACTGAAAGTAAACAAATTTTAATCTTGTATGAGGTATACTGCAAAAAAAACAATCCAACTATTTTTATGCTTTGATTTTCAAACTAAATATCTAGTGTTCTTTTTTAATTTCTTCTGTTACTGTCCACTACAATATTAGGCACTTTGTTTTGCAGTAGCAACAAAAGAGAAAATGTATTAAATAATTAATTAAAAGTTATTTCTATAAAAGTAATTTCAGGGGAAATGCAAGCTTTAATGTGCAAGACCTAACTTAACAAAATCTACAACAAGCACAAGCATATATTGCTTTAATTTAGCATTCTTATTTTGCTAATAAATATTCAAATTTATTAGCAAATATCAAATATAAATCAAATATATTCAAATATCCCTGTCATCCCTCATCGGCAGTGAAAGTGAATAAGAGCTTTTAGAGATGAACTCATTAGCATGTTAATTCTCACATCACTCCAGCACACAATGACATGCACAATCAAGTTCAGAATCAGGAAAGGATTAACAGTTCAGACATGATAAATCGTGTTTAATATGCTTTTGGACCACGAGTCTAGCTGAATTCATTAATGGGAGGACTTGAAACGTCTGTTAACTTCTGCAAAACAATGGATAAATGAAACTATAATTTGCTTCTATACTGTTGTTGATTATATCACAATCGCAGATTGATGTGCACATACAGGATTGTGCAATCATTAATGCATTACATGTTCTAAAAAACTGTTAGCATATATAGGAAAAAGTTCATGTCAATATCCTTTAAATTAAATTAGGGTTATTAGAGAAGAGTAAGAAATAGCAAAACGTTTTAACAGATTCTAACTTTTAAAAACATTTTAATCAGATTTCATCTGATTTCATCATCATCAACGTGCAGATCCAACACTGGAAAAGTCTATTCTACAGTAAAGTTTAAACACATGGAATAAATTGCTCCAAATCCATTGTTCCAAAATTGAAGGGGGATTTCAGTCAAAAAGAGGGTACTTGATCTAGGATGGACTTTTACTCAATAAACAAAGGCAGGACATTATAAATGAACGTGATCTGAAAAAGACCAGTGGTAGACATCTGTCTGGGATGGGGATCAAACTAGGGATGGGGAAATCAAGTGAACTTATTACTTCATCAACCAAAATGGGTTATGTCTTATGAGGCAGTAAGTATCTGTATTTTTATTTCCTGTCTGTGATACTGGTCCAGCAGTATGCACATTGCAGTATATTTAAATCTTCTTTGCTTTTCCATGTTATTGTTTGATTAGTATACAGTAAGAATTATTTTAAAAAATTTCAGACCTATGTAAATAGTATAAGAGAATTCTGTTAAAAATGTGGAGTCCATAATTGCAATGTCAGCCATTGCTGGAAACTCAGTTTTCAATTGAAATTTTAGCCAGCTGCCTTTGTGTTGAGTAAGACATGAAAATAATATTTATGTCAACATTTTTAGTTTTGTATATTTTATGACTTCATACAAAAGCATCTGGATTTCCTGTTTATTGTTTCCTTCTTTATTTTGTGCTCTTCTTTTCAACATTATGTTTTAAAGCCTGAAACATTTACCCATTGTGAATATTTGTAAAATTATCTATGATTTTATTGTAAGCTATACATATTATGAAGATATCGGTATAGTACTTTGGTGTGATAAGCATATATCACATATATATATATATTTCTGTAAAGACATATAAATATTACAAAAGCAGTAAGAGTCAGAGACATGTGTTCTTAAGATTGGAACATAATTTAAAATAGTGCCTGGACTCATAATTTTGAAGACTGGATTAAAATAAAATATTCAGGAAGCAAAGCTCTTACAAGAAGGAATGCAAACAACTTAAATATTGTAACCAACTGCTGTTAATTGTTGGAAAAATGATTTTGCTTCCAGCTTCCCTTGCAAGCTGAATACATAGAATACAGAGGAGAAACAAACATGTTTTTCATGTGGTAAGGGAGTATTAATCAAGACAGTAACATTAAAATTAAAATATTTATTTTTAGTAATTTGCAAATATGACAACTAATAATATTGTCTACAATTATGTACAGTACAGATATTTGCAAAACAGCAAATACCAAACCAATGCTTTACACCCAGGACTATAAAAACCACTCTCTAGAAAAGATACAAATACCCTATGGATGTTAAACATTGAGAATCTTTTTCCTTGCTCCAAATAGCACATCACTAAAAAACAACAGACTTCCTTAGTGAGTTGGAGACAAAAAGAAATACTTATACACCTATAGAACAACAGTCCCTTATCTAAAACATAAATTACACTCTTAATGCTCAAATTACTTGAAAATGTTCTGGTTTGTGGTTTACCAAAGGAGAAGCTCTCCCACAGTCTGTTCTCCTCCTTTCTTCCTCTTTAACCATCTTGCTCCTGGTTTTTGTATTCTTTGCATACCTCTGTTTATCTAGAATTTTGTCCTGGTTTTATATTCATAGCAATGAACTTTAATTTAATAAGGATTTTTAAATATAAACTTTCAAACTGCATATCTTAAGAGTACATGTTTTTCAAAACAAGGAAATGTGGGAATAGTTCAGTTAAAGCATGCTTTCCCAGGACAGCACCTAAGTTACAAATACAAATCATAAGAAATTCCCCAGATAACAGTCCTAATAAGGTACAAAGCAAAACATTAAACTTCTTAGAGACCTTAATGATTCCAAGCAAATTAACTAGTTATGATAATAGCCTCATAACTGTTAATATAGATAGTTATTTAAACTCTTTATTGACATGTCACAAAAAACATAAATACAGAACTCCATAGTCAAATGGTAGGAAGCATTCAAATTGAAAAATGAGAATGCTAAAGGAATGTGGACTTGAATGAAATAATGTAAGACAACAGACTCACTGAGTTGGTTGTGATAAAAGGTTAACTTTGATAAAAGGAATATTATACTGTGAAGTTGCTTTCCCAGATCCACGTTTATTAAATTCATCCAGAAAATGAAGAATGCTGACATTTATCCAATAAAAAACAGTTTATTGGAATGAATTAATTGATTAATTGATTTTTTGTCAAAGATAATTGGAACTCCTGCTGCAATGCTTGCAAGGAAATGTGGCAAAACATTCTTCTAATTGCTCTATGCCAACTCCTAGATAAAACATTATGGCCGAGAGCTTGATGTATTCTTAGCTACACAAACATATGAGAGTAAGACACTTCATCATTTTATCTCTTCAAAAACAAACTGTTCTTGCTCAGATTCTGTTTCAGTGAAACCGAAAGAATTGTAAATAAAGATGGAAAGGATTAGATTGCGTTATTGTCAATAGTTTTTGTTATTAAACTACTCTATACATTAGTTTTGTAACAGAAAGATGACTATATAAAAATAATAATAATAAAATATAAAAATAATATAAAATAATAATATTTTATATTAAATAAAGTACCCTTGTATGATGCAAACTAATGTGTGTCTGCTGTGATTTCCAGGAACTCAGCAACATTGACATAAGCATAAAGCATCATTACATTGATTATTGTAACACTGGAGGTTTTCATTCTAAAGGTTTATAATCAATATACTGTATAAACAAGCTATAAACACCTCCTTAGAGGCATGGTTAAGGCTATGGCCAGAATTAGGGTTTGTTACTGACAAGCAATTAATCTACTGTAGATGTTGGTTATTAGATTTCTTTGCACTTGCCACACCAAAGAATCCTAAATCACTGTTAAATATAGGAAGGAATCCATTTCATCCACCTGGGTGATGCACAGCAGACATTATGCACCAGCACCACCCACTACTTAACAGATCAGGTAGTGAACTGAGAAATTGATTAATCGATTTAATTAAGCTGGAACTTTGTAAGTCTAATTGTACAAGCTCAGAGTGAACTTAAGTTAGAACACAATGAGGTTTATATGTTTATATGTTACTTTACTTTTTCGTCAGGTACCATGGGATTTTACATGGTCAGAATGTTAGGACTGATGGTTAATATCTCATCCAAAAATGACAGATCCTGTTGTACACTAAATCTTAGAAAATGATACAAGTAATACAATGTACACAATGATGGATGTTAATCCTTTTTTATTCTCTCCATCTTAATTCAATTACTTCTTTATTGTAAGCCCAATTACAGTGTGTGCAGTCTTATTAAGATAACAGTGCAACACTATGGAGTGGCTAGGAATTTCATAAACAAAACAAAAATATAACACTTACATCACAATGTGTTATGGATTATGTGCAAATGTGATACGTCTTCTACCAAGTAATACATAGATTATTTCTAGACATTTGATGGGTTATCAAGTAGAGGTGACATACTCTACAGTTTGACTGTTTTTTGGTAGCTGATCACTTATACTGTTCCTGAGTTTTCATGAATAATGTATGTAAAGAACATTATACTCCATTGAGTCTTGGTTAGGAGTTTTGAATAATATTTTGTTTGTGAATAAAATAAACAGCATCAGAAGGCAATCCTAACTGTCCCTGCTAAATTAGAGGAGTTTTATGGCGTTCAACTATTGGATTTGATGCTATTTTGAAGGCTTCTACCCTGCCTGGAAAACAAAATAAAAGGTATTATACACACTTTCTTATACTGGTGTTTCCTGATCTGTAAACCAGTACCAGAGGTTTGCAGTTGGAGGATTACATAGCATAGAAAACTATGGTACCTCCTCTCTGGCTGCGTTGTAGGATTTACTCAAATAAATGTATCAACATATACCAACATTTATATAAATATATCAAAATATATTATTATAAAAGTCTTTCAGACAAATCTCAAGAACAGTATCTCAGCAAGAGATTTCTTCCCTCCATCCTGTAAAATTTAAGCAAGTTAGTCAAGTATATCTTCTCAGATAGGTTTTTGACCTATGCCTATTCAAGTCTTTAATTGAAAATGTTGGCTGTTTGCATTCGTTTAGCATTACTACTACTTTCATGTGTTTGATGTTATAATAGAAGTAGAGTTTGGAGCAATTAATACAACTTTTCAGTTATTTTATACATTTTTATTTTTTTTTGTATTTTACACTTAAGACCTTTTTGATGGGTGTAAATTATTTTAACATGGTTGAGTTAAGTGGATGTTGAAAAGTAAAATTTTATTACCTCAAATGCAACATGACCAAGGTGGAATTGCTACATATTTACATGGCATCTAAGTTCATAGGTTTTTGAACATAGCAGACATTTCAATTTTACTTTTAATAAAAGAGTAACCCTTGTCGCACAAATTTTAAACACTTATTTTCAAACATGAAATAATATATATGTGTGTCTCACACAGAAGTACCCATGCATTACACACACACTGAAAGAGTGTTTTAAAAGGTTTTGAGTTTACACATCAGTGTTCACAGCAATTAAAGAACTCAGCCTAGTGCTTACTGCCAAGGAAATGTTAAAATGTCATTGATAATTGGGCACAGAATGTCAAGCTGAGTAGCTGGCAAAATGTAGAAGCTTCATTTTGTGTTTTCTGCAGTACCATTTGTGTGAATGTGTGTTATCAGAAAAGAGTAGGTTTTATGAAGAGGAAAAAAGTATTAGGTGAAAAACATGAAAGACCTGGTATCAAATTTGCTCAACGGTAGAACAGCCAAGCAAGTAGAAAATACGTTGCCTATCTATCATTCAATAATATGTTATATTAAAGTAATTCATTTTCAGATAATTAGGCTTGCACTTTAACAAACATATTATATGAATTCATACTTTATTCCTTTTGTGAATATAAGAATTTTAAAAAGTGCAGGACTAACATTATAAAACATTTATCCTACATTTTATAAAGAATTACACATTTTTATGAACTTGTAAAAAATACCTTATATTTAAAATATTGCAGGATTTAAAATAATGTAGGGTACTCTGCAGATAAAGAAGCTTAAGTGCCATTTTATTTGTTAATTAATTCCTCTTGTCTCATTAATGGATGTGAAGCTGATTTAGAAAGTGTTTATCTTCACATGACTCACATGACATGACTTTTAGATATAATAAATAGGGGTCAGTGATGCATTACAAAGCAGAGAAAGCTGCTTTCTCTCTTTCTCACCCTCAGTCTGTCTGCTCTGTCTCTCTCTCTCAAAGACAGACACTCATACAAACACATCAACACAGCCACACATACACATTCATTCCTAGGGGGATGTTAGACCAATTTCTTAAAAGGACTTTCCGTTAGTATAGGTTGCTCTTGGGCACAGCAGCACCCATATCAAGGGAGTCAGTGTCTAACACAGTGCTCAGGTTTATTAAAATAAATACATCTAAATCCCACTTTCTAGATGTCCTTCAGCCGTTCATTCTTATTTGCTCTGAGAAGAAAATTCGAGGCAATGCACAGGCTGAACAAACCTGTGCAGAAAGATGGTGACACACACTGGGGAAATGTAGTCTAAGCCTTATCTCTGTAATCATTTTTTTTCGGCTGGGATAATTGCTCAAAGTGGGTGTATAAACAGCAGCCTGGAGATAGAAGGAGAAAGAAGGATCATTTCTAAAAAGGATCGTGGCCTTCTGTACAGACTTGAATTTGATCAAAACATGTCTTCTAGTCTCAATACTGGGAGTAAAAGAATGCTACACTTTTAAAAATGATACTGCAAGTCCACTGCACTTTTTGCATGGCACTGTATACGTTATTCATTTTGAAAATAAGAAATCTTATTTATGACTTTATGAGGTATTGTCGAACATATATATGAACTGCAGCTTAGAGAAACATACCTGGTTTATGAGACATAATCTGTTTTGGCAAAACAAAACTTTTTCTGTGAAGTACAAGGCTTGAATTCTGAAGCTTACTGATCAATAATGTTAGAACACATTTTGTGTCATGTTTGTATGCAAGAAAACCTGACCCGATATGCATGAATTCTGCTAAAAAGACTGTTTTTATATTTATTGGTTTGTACCAATTTATATGTATGGTGCATTCTCTAGGTAATTTTAAACTTATTGTACCAAAATTGACCTTTTGCTTTTTTAAGCTGAAAGGTACCATGAACAAGTTTGTCTGTTAAATTGTTATTGAAAAATCGGCCTGTAGCTAAATCTGGAGGATTCTTTTTTCCTTTTAAAATTTGTATTGAGTACAACTCACAGACTTCTACAGAGGTTTGAGGTTAGGGAAAAAACATTAGCCTTCATCCCTGGTATATACTTTTTTATTATCTACTTTTATGACTATTAATAGTCTATTGGATATGTTCTAACATACTCTCACATAATATGGAAAAGGCAACTGTGGGGTTTAATATATGCTTAATATACTTATAGTTTAGTATAGGACCTAATGTGCATAATGTTTTTGTTTTTGATTTGGCGATGAGCACACTATTTTCTGGTGCTTGGACACAATGGTGTTTCATAAGGTGAATTTTCAGATTTCTAATTTTTTCCTAATGTGAGCAATTTTTATCTTTAAATTATCCTGATCCTGAAAATAAATATTGATGTTTTTGTCTTTTTAGCCTTTCCACATACCAAATTAATGACTGTACTTAGAATGCACAATATTAAATAGAATCAGTCATGTGTAACTAATATTATTAAAATTCAAGGAAAAACTTGGAATTTATATTATTTTAAAGATATTATGAAGGTCTAATGGTGAAAATTATTTGCTTTCAATTCATATATCAAGTATATTGAAGGCACACTAAAATAAATGATGAATTAAATAACATTATTCAAAGTAAAATAAAATTAGAACACTATTATGAACTTAAGCGACAATCAAAATAGGACCATACCGAATGCACAATATAGAACTAAATTTATAAAAAACACAAGTTCATAAATTTGCATGCCTGAGTGTCACGCTTCAGTTTTTTCCCTCAGTTGTGATACCTATGCAAACACATAAAATAATAAGAAATGTATTGCTGCATTTTTAATTAAGTGAAATTGTTTATAGGTTAGACCAATATTCTAGAATCATAAAAATGCAAAACATTCCATTTTTCTCCTAACACCAGAGTCATTTAACAATTTAAAGTTTTTGTCTCCTTTAAAGATGACTACGTTCACACAATAGAAACCTTTTATGAGTCCTGTTGTACAGAAACAGAACAGATTGATCCTCCCATCTGATAAAAGAGTACAGACCTGTGCTAAGAATGTCTGTGTTAACAACCTAATAGCACAATTATTCTGGAAAGGTTGTTGAACTTATCACAGTTAACCTCATAAAACTCTGCATATCCTCAAAACTGTTTTTCTTGCTTTAGATAAGTACATTCTTCATTTTCCTGCCAGTGCCCTTAGATAAGTTGTTTATTTTTGTCAAATAATCTTTCCAGTAAATTATCCCATTAAAGCCATATTTAGAGAAGCTCTTCAGCAACTTTATCAGTGAAGGCATTAAAGTAGAAGAGCACATTGCACATTGAGTCCTATAGTCCAGACATCATGAGTTTGAGTCTGTGCTGTGTCAGTAGCTATCTTTGACTGACATTCTCCAAGCAGTAAGGCACAATCAAACAGCTTCTAGGAATGGGTATGCTTCATACATCCAGTATATCTTCAACCTTCAGTCCACTTCTGCGTCTGTGAGGTATAAACTTCCTTTAGCCAGGAAATATTATGAATCACACAGCTGGCCCAGTGTAATAACAAAGTACTAGCCAGGTGACAAACTGAAAAAAGCAAGCAGATATTTAAAATACACAAATCTACAGCAACGAATGTTTCATGGCTATGTGCAGATATTTAAAATACTATACAAATCCTGCCTTCCACAGACATGGAAACACAGAACTGTGCCTACTCAGCACCACATTTCTTGCTAAACATATATTACAGTATATAAAATATATAAACCTACTTCTGTAATAATGCATTACTAAAAAAACAAGAAATGTATTTTAGCCTGGTGTACATCACTTGGTAAATTATTTCTACAAATATTAAGCTTGAGTCTTATATAAAAATGCCAGTCTATGGCAGGGCACACACAGATGCAAACATGGATACACTCACACCAGGGCCACTTTTCCCAGAAGCCAGTGAGCTTACCGCTACGTCTTTGGACGCTGTTGGAGGAAACCTACACGAACACGGGGAGAATATACAAACTCCATGCAGATAGCACTTCAGGTCCGGAATTGAAGCCAGGGCCCCAGTGCTACTTGTGTAGTCCTGTTCCAAGAAGGAGGAAGCCCACTCGCAACAAAACTGCGCTTGTTTCTCCTCTTCACTGCTGTTTATTTCTCTCCACTCTTGTTATTCTGTCTTTGGGCCTGCTTTATCTTCTAAGAAGCTTGATTTAACTATTACTTTAATCCTAGTTTAAATAAGTGTAGCTGTTTGACCACCTGGATCTTTGACCGTTTTGACTACCTCAAAATAATGACACACAAATATTCCCATGGATGCCCGTTGTTTTACTACAATGAAACAGAAACCTACAGAAAAGGTTTGGTTATTTTTGTCGTAGTTGCAAGTGAAAGGCTTCTTTCAATGCTCAGAATTGAAAGAATGATTCTCTCTATATGAATGATGTTGCCAGTGGTGCAAATTGTTTCCTAATCAAATTTTCTGACAATTCCACCTTATTTTCTCTGATGAATGGTAATAATGACCTTGGCATGTTTCAGAACAGCATAGATAGTTTGGTTGCACAGTGTGACCAGAATGCCTTGATTCTAAATACTAGAACATTTGTCTTTGGTCTTGAACAGGATGAATATCCTTCCTTAGTCATTTTTCATAAGGAGACTATTAAGCAAGTTACAGCCTATAAATATCTGGCAATATACATAGATGCTAATTGTCTTGGAAGGCACGTGTAATAAAGTTCAACAGCAAATTTACTTTTTTTCACAGAGTTTTTATGGGTTTTTGGTACTAGCAGTCAGAGTCTGTCCGTGATTGCAGTACTGTGGTACAAAGTGTCATGCACTATGAAATACCCATCTGGTATAACAGTCTTTCTGTTCAACTTAAAGCCAAGATGTACAGACTCTTGGGAATGTGTTCTAAAATAATGGGGCACCCACTAGAACAGAAGTTTCAAACTGCCTACATTAAGAATATGTTGAGACTAGCTGTTAGTATCTCCCCTGATCCCTCACGTTCTACGTGAAGAATACCAACTGATGCCTTCAAACAGATGTTTTAGAATCCCTGTGTTACGCCACGCCCCCAGAGGACTCGTCATTCCACCTCGCATTCCCGCTCGGTTCCCAATTAGCCTTTTTCCCCAGCCTATTTAATGCTGCTTCACACTCTCACCTGTGCTCAGTGTTAGGTTTTCCTGGTTAGAGCTACCCCGTCTCGGTTTTTGGCTTCCTGACCCTGGTTTGTTCTCCGACTACGTCTCCTGGTTTCCTTTTGGAACTTTGATTATTGTTCTGGCTTAGGCTTGGCTTCCTCATGGCTTACGGCTCAGCTTCTGATATTGTACTTTTGCACCGGTTTGTTTTTCCTTCGGCTTTTGGACCTCGGACTGTTTAATCGACTACGTTTTTGAAGTTCGTCCTGATTATTCTGCATAGGGTCCTCATTAATATTCCATAACATCCCGAATACAGATGTAACAAAGGGAGGAATTCAATTCAATAAATTCAATAAAGCTACTCAACAAATTAGTTCAAAATAAAGTATTGTTCGTTAACAAGCAAATGCAGTTAGTGGTTATGTGCAAAAATAACAACTGTTGGAATTATAAGTATTTAGGGTGATTGTGGGAAAGTAAACTTTCAGGTTCAGATAAGCTGTGTGGATTCCTGTAGGAATGGTGTAAAAAAGAATTTGTATGAATTGATGTCCTTTGTGTTATGTTATATTGATTTTTTAAGTTTATGTTTATATGTACTGTTTGTATGTTTTAGGAAGTCTCTCTGTGTGTAAAACATAGCTGCTTGGAGGCAAAGCAAATTTCTGAGAAATCAGATAAAGTATTATCATATTGTACAATACTTTGTTCTCTAGGTTGGTGAACTCAAAGGGTTGAACTAACAGAAGTAATTCAACCCTTCTTGTGTTGAAAACTAATGACCGAAACAAAATATTTCTGTGAGTCAGTCTTTCTCATTGTTTATCCCTTAGATAATGCAGCCCAAGAGAGATAAAAGGTTATTGTGATATTTTCATTTGAAACACATTGAAGTGTATTTGCATTCCATTTAAATGAAGACATGACAAATATGAGTTAGTGGTAGAAGGTTCATTTTATCATTTTGATTTATATGTTTACATTGGACCAATAGGAAACTGACGAAAATGATCTCAAATTGTCATTTGACCTTCTGGAATAATATAAAATTGGCATTACAGAACAGAACCTTCACTACAACAGGCGAACAGTACTCTGTGTTACCTCTAGTGAAGAAAAAAAACATTATGTTTTATCTGGGATAGTGGAGAATATTTGGGAGACTGCATCATTTGGTTTCAGCCTGTCGCTGAAACCTTAGGCATAATAAGGACAAATTGAATTATAAATCAAATGAGGTAATGTCATTACAGCCTCACATGGAGAGGAGCGACTGATGCGAAAGTAATGCTTGACACTGACTATTCACTGTTCAGTAACAACACATTTTGAAGAAAAAAAAAAAACATTTCAAACCTCAAGGAAAATCCTACACCTATGAAAATAACTAGGTTCATTCTTTAATTGTCTACTTGGTTACCGCAAAATCCAAATGTTTCAGACCCTCATATTAAAATGAAAGCATAACATCCATTTTGTGTACTGTTTTAATAAATTAAATAAACATAATGACAAAATCAAGCCTTAATAATTGGTAATCAAGTCAATATAGGATATAGAAACATATCAAACAGAGAAACAGAACATAATGATCTCGTTGGGGCATTAAAGTGTCCTTTAATGAGTGGCACTTCTAATGTATTCAGTAATTTAATCCATAATTTCAATTGGACATTGTCACGCCCAGTACACCAAGAGGGCACTCTACTTCTCTCCTGTTCCTAGTTCCTTCTGATTATCCATGTCTTTCTGGTGTGTCTTGTTGTGTAGCCTATTTACTTCCTGCTTCTGCTCTGCTCCTCGCTCAGCATTGAGGTTTGGATGGCCTGAGACCCGCCTAGCACCAGGTCGCTCCTGTCCGTGACCTGAGGGCATAGATTTCACTTGTCTTCACTTATTAGCTTCATTAAGGAATGACAAGCTACAGCTAACTATGGACATCAAAACGTTGTAGACTAACCTTTATATTATTACATAAAGCCAAGATAGTCTGGGAAGGAAACTTAACACAGCTCAGGATCGATGACCAGTGCATAAAATATTAACTAGGAGTAACAATATATTTAAGATATGAATAGTGTAATTAATGTGCTGTATCAAGTGGGCTCCTTGCTTAGATTTAATGAAAAATTGTATATGGTTTAATTTAAAAGTGCTTATGAAATATCTTGAGACTCCTCCTTTTTGGTTTGTGATGCTACATGATAGGATATTTGCTGCCCTCAAGATCCCAGATCCAGATATCTTATCTGATATTTTCTGTATATGAACAATTCTTCTTCATTTCTGCAACTTTCAAAGTTTGAGACAAAGGAGGAATTTATCAAAAAGTCTGTCTTAAGGTGAATTCTGGCAGTCTCCAGTGGGCCCAAGGAAGCCCATCCCATTCATTCTATTTTCAAATAAGAATATTTATGTTTTCCCATGTAAATGCTTTCTTGTCCTTTTCACATATTTCATAGATATGCCTTTGTCCCATTTCAGAATACTTGTACAGGTCTATAAAATAAGGGTTTTAAATTATAAAGTAAAATAAATAATAACATTTTTTTCACCCTTCAAAGACTCAGAAACATACTGTACAATAGTATCCTCATAAAACATTATATAGCGAAAAAAAAAGAATAAAGCACAGAAAATTGACCTAGTAAACGAGAATAAATTGTGACTTTAAAGATATAGTAAAAAGATAGACCCTTCAGCTAGTTTTAGAATTGCCAACAGCTGGAGAGACTCTTATAGATCTGAATACTGAGTTCCACTGAAGTGTGGCTGCACACAAGAACAAACTGATTGAACTTTGAATTAAGGGTAATGTCACGATTGTAAACCCCTGCTCTTAAGGATGCTCCAGTCCTTCCTTGTTCAGTACTGATCCCCTGCACCTGCCTCCGGTTCCTATCCCGCATGCTATAAAAGCCAGACGTTCCTGCCAATCTGGGCTCAGCTTTGGAAGATGGACGCCTGGAAGCCCGCCTACTCGCGAGTCTAGGAGCGACTCAACAGCATAGGCTTCACAACGGCATCTGACCATCTGGGTCCAGGACTGGAGCAACTGTTCCCATTAACCCCTTTTTATTCCCCCGACCCTCCACCGGATCTCGCTCCGGCTTTTAACTCTGTTTTTCTCTCAGGATGGATTACCCGGTCTTGGACATTTGCTACACTCTTGGATTTGCCTCGGACTCCCTTGGACTGTTTGCCTCGGCCACACCTCCCCCAAACACCAGCGCACCATGGACATGCCCCCCTGTTTTCCTTCCAGCCCCTTGCATTCCTTTTTTCCTGTGTTTTCTTCACTCCCCCCCAAATTGTGTTGTCTGCATAGGTGCTTCGTGACAGCAGAGACGTGAAATGTGTTTAGTTGGCCTAAGTGTGGTCACACAGCAAAACAGATATTCTTTCAGTCAAATGATAGTTTTACGGTCTTCTTAAAAGAAGCAACAGATTAATGAAATTATTATGACAGAGGTGTTCCCTGAACTGGATTCACTGCATGTTGGAAGTACCATACACAATAGACGGACAGCCAAAGACTGTGGTAAAAAACTCCTGTTCTCTATTGTTTAACCAGCATGATCTTAAGGTTTAATCTGTAAGTCAAGACAATATACACTACTGTCACGCCCAACATCCCTCCCTAGAGGGCGCTCCACTGCTCCTGTTATTGTTTCTGTGATTAAGCTTCCCAGGTGTACCTTTTTAGGTTTATTTAAAGACTAGCTCCTCCAATCCTCAGGGCTGAGCCCGGGGTCTGGAGGATCTCACCCCGTCACCCTTTGACCTCCATGTTTTGTCTCTCCGTGTGTTCCCCCTTCCAGGGGATTTTAACCTTGTCGCGTCCCAGGATGGATTTCTCACTGATGGACTCTCAGACTGTGCCCTGACCTGCCTTTGGACCCGTTTGGATTTGGATGCCGTTCTTTGTCTTCCCCGTTCACTGTCTCACGGATTGTCACTATTATTTTGTGCACTATTAAACCCCTGTGTGTTCCCTTTTACCATGCCTCCTGTTTTCTCCAGCTCTTACCGCATCGCATAGGGTCTACTACAAGATCTGACATGGATCTCAGTCTGTGTTCGTGACAACTACTTACTGAAGCGCTCACCTCACTGAGGAAATGACAGCGCTGGTCAGATATCATTGCAGGTTTTGCTACAACCAATCAGAACCAAAGAGAACCACCATGATGCAGGCTCACATGAGCGAACAGGTGACAGCGCTAGCAGGACAAGCTTGAGACTGGAACTCTGTCATGGGCAGTGAAAGACACTGCCGTGAATCTGAAGAGTAGCCTGAAGCAAGTAGGAAGAAGTGGGTAGACAGTAGCCAAATGTTTGCTAGATGGAATAGATAATAATGTATTCCAAGTGGAACCCCCAAAAGAAGAAGGAATGTCAGCTAAGTGTATGGCTGCAAGCTTTGGGAAGTGGTAGAGTCAAGGGCCATTATCACACCAGGTGGACACCAAGAAAAGGAGGGATAAATGATAGAGGGTTCCCATTGCTATAGCATGCTAGACTGCTGGAGCTAGGGACAGCATGGGGATGTCCGTATCTGGTGCAGACTGTTGCCGTGCACTCACACCTCCAGGGAGCAGTGGGAGTCAGCCACTGAGTGCTCCTGCTACGATAATGAAAAGAAGGATTGGGTAAGGAAAGAGTCAAAACATTATATCTAGGCCAGGGCTGTAGGTACACTGGGTTATACACTTGACCAGAAATGGAAAAAAAGAGGAAAAGATCAAATGGGATTAGAAAAAGAAAATGCATGTTTTCTGTTTCTGGAAGGCTAGATTATGTTAGGAAAGCTTAAAGAAAAGTGCACATGACATGATAGCAGCAGAGCCAGTGGAGGGTTGAAGTTGAAGAGGCAAGAAAGCAAATCTGTCCCTGGCCTCTAGAAAGTGAAATTGATGAAGGTAAGGTCCCAGGAAAGTTGAGCATTAAACACATCTATCTGTGATAAAGCATGTGCTAGAAAAGATGAGCACGACACTGTTGTACTGCCAGGGAAGTTTTATGTACAGGGAAATGGAAGTGTGAGAATATTATTATTATTATTAATATTATTATTATCAGATACAGAAATGGGGAAACGTTCTGCCCCTCTTCCAAGTTATAGATAATGATAAAAGGAGGCATCAAATTGACTAAAATGTTAAAGACATCACATTAAATGTTTACTGATTTTTCTTTCCCTCAGCAAACATGAAAGAGAACTACAGTGTTATCAACAGAGTGTCACAGCACAGATATCCAACTGACTTTTTTTTGCTTACTCATTTCCTCTCCTGCAGTGAATACTTTTTACCTTGACAGTGTTTCTCATTTTACGCTTTACATTTTTTTTTGCTTGGTCAGGAGAGCTGACTTACCGTTGGTTTATCAGAATTAAAGCTGCTGAATAATTAAGCAAGGTCAACGGTCATTTCTGTAAGAGTAGGAGTTTTGCTTCAGATAAACACATCATTACATACTGCAGGCTGTAATTTCTCTCTGTTGTAGAAAATGTCCTGTTTTTTTGCCAACAAAAGCAACACTCCCACAATCTACAGTCTCTAGCACTTACTATGTTTTGTATCACTGGTTAGATTACACACAAGGTTCTGTGAAAAGATACAGGTACCTGCAGTACCAGTTAAGAATAAGAAATCTGATAAGCATGTAATTGCAAATTAAAGCTTTAGGGAGTGCACTCCTTTGTAGTGGTTGAAGAGCATATTAATTAACTCTTGGAAATATGTGGCAGGTAATGTAAAAACAAGATTGAATTAATAACATCTTCTAACCTTATGAATAAAATATGAAAGATTACACATACTGTACCAGTGTGCTGTATATAGAAGATTTTGTGTGAAGGAACAGTGTCTCTTGACATTGAGAGTATTCCTTGTTTAAAAGTAAAAAAAAAAAAACAGAAGTAAAAAGCTAGGGTAGTTTATTTTGACTATCAAAATCTAATATCTGATGCAAGTGCAAGACCAAGATGTGCACTTTTATAGGAGAACATTGGCAGGAGGTGGCAGAATGTTGGCAGAACAATTGGAATTGTGCAACTGGAAAAAAATCCCACCGTACTGCAAAGTAATATCTCTTGGATTCTATAAGCATTCAGTGTGGTGAGAGAACCACCCACACACACCCCAGCCCCTTATTTATATTTTTTCATACATGGATTGGAATTTTGTACAATAATCTTGTAATGAGAAATGGAAAAGTGGAGAAGTAGGAACCACCAAGTAAAGACACAACATTTAATCAATGCATTTGGTTGGAATCTCACTTTGCTCAGTTTATTCAAGTGCAGAGATGAAGGTAGCTGGAAAACCTTCGACAGGAGAACTGGAGAGAAAATGTCAGCAATAATATTTTTACAGCAGGAAACATGCTGTGATAGTTGGCATGTCTCTCACTGCCAATCTCAAAGAGATTTTCAGCAGACAGAATGGAATAATTTTTCATTGCTATTTCTCTGCTTTTTTACCAACTCTATAAATTTCATAAATGACAAGGGAAAAAAAACTTTAAAAATCAGTGAAATATCAGCTCTTGGCTGAACATTTTATTAAATTTGATGACATGCTAACTGCATTTTTCTATTTTAAAGAATGGCATTTTAATCTCAAATAAGTTATGAAAACGGTCAGTCAAAACATTTCGAATTAAATATATTCATTGTGACCTTTTCTGGTTTCTCTTTTTTGTAAAACCAGCTACATTCAAAGAGCCAGTCATAGGATTCAAAGATCCAGACATAAGCAAAGCTTTCTGTAGTGTAATATTAATTAATGGTTTATGTCTTGGTTTTCACCTGTGGATACATACCTTACCAATCTATCATTGTACTTTGGAATTTCTTGACTGTTTTCTCTCAATTGTACATGCCTCAAATCACCATGACACCACATTTTGCAGAAATCATATTTGGTCTGGCAGACCTGAAACCAATTGCAGCAGTTCCTGTTTTTATCTATTTGTCAAAAATAGCCCTTATACCGCTTTTCAGTAAACATAATCCTCCTGCTATTTTTACTTTCCAGTAACCCAGCTTCTTCTTTTATTCTAGATTCAAAGAATCCTAGCTTTTTCTTAAAACTATTTAATTGAATCAATAAAGCTTGAAAGATATCAGATATTGTATTGTGATTAAAGATAATAATAAATCACTTACACGTGATTAGGATTTACGATTTACACTTACCATGTGAGGTAATAAGTCAGTTTTCTCCTCTTTAATCTACCTGTCACATGTGCCATATGTCACTACACAGGCTAATAAAAAGAGTCCAACCCTTAGAATAATTTTGTAACAAATTAGACCTGCCCTGTCTTTCAGAGACGTGTCTTTGTAAGGAATTCGGAGGTAACTTCAAACAGAAAAATCGTGTGGATGTGAGGAGATATACAAACATACAGAAAATGTGCCAGCCCAGACTCAAACATAGGGCTAGGATTAGAGTTTTATCAGAAGCACCAACTGCCAAACCACCACACCTCAGTTCTGTTTAATAAATTAGTTAGATTTGTATTTAAGATTCAAAAAGTTCATTTTACGTTTGACCAGTGACGTTTACAAACTAATATGTTTGATGTATACAGCCAAAATAAAGTTCACAGAAATTGGAGGTCTTTATGGAACTCCTCTTAGAGAATATTTCTATAATTAGCAGAAGATCAGCAGGGGATATTCTGCTTGCCACTGAATTGCTCTAAATAGCTGCCTTATTATTCAGTGGCAAAGACAACAGCGACAATACATAACCAGAGGCTTAATTTCTAATGCTGTGAATGGTACAGCAACCCACGGAATTCCTAATACATCAGGAATCTTATTTAATTTACCAAAAATGCCATCTAATGTTATGACACAGATAGAATATTATTAATATACAGTATGCATAGTTTTTGTACTTACCTTACAATTCTGTGAGATAGAAGATCATCGCCCTAAGGACAGCATTTGTTTTCATTCTATATCTAGGATTGCAGACCTTAACAAGCTATGGTACTGCATGTAGCTGTGAAATGTAAATCCTGAATTGTGAATTGCATTCTAGTTTCAAAGATAAAATCGATACAAAAACTTTTTGTATAAATTCTGCAATAAAATAATTGATCTAAAAATGGTCAATGTCACATTCTCACATTGCATATGACCAGAATAATAAAAATGTAATATATTTATTTACATATTGACATATAATATATTTTGATTTTTATAACAAGACCGCACTACAAAAACTGGTTTAATGAATGTGGCTTAATGCATATATTTACAGCCAAGAGCAACTGGCTGACTCTTTTGGCTCAGCAGTAGCGCAATATGTGTTGCAGTCTTGTGGACTCAGGTTTGGATCACTACATAGGACTGAGAGCAATGACTTCAATTTAATTAGTACCTGAATCGACAGAACCCCTTTCTTTTCAGTGAGCTAAAGTGGCAATTCGGCCAAGGGCTTGGGCACAATATAATTCCTTGATATTCCAGGATAGATGGCATTCAGACAAGCTCAGATGTGCAACTTAGGGACAACCTTTGCAGCTTAAAGTTTGTACTTACAGTTCCCCAAGCAGGCCATACAGAAGTAGTGTGTATGAGCACTGAAATCCTGAAACCCTGAGCACCTACTGTAGATTTGGATATCTGTGAAGGATACAGCATATCATTATAATGGACAAAAGAGTTCACAGTTCCACGATTAAGGTAATTGATTAGCCTAGAACTACAACTAGGACCCTACCTCTGTTGAAGCCCCCTTACTAAATCAGAACAATTTGAAAATCTCTGGAACATCAGTTCATAAGAGAACGGAACACTAATAATTAAGAAAGGAAGGTGCTTCCAGAACAAAAGGCCAAGGTATCAACCTCTTTGTAGAAAATAATTTATTACGAGCCAAGCCTGATATATTGTCTGGTGGGATAATATGATTGGTTGAATTTAAACGGATTTTTCTTTGTGAAGGAATGACCCGAGTTCCCATAGGGATTAAAAAGAGAGAGGGGCCCACAAGATAAAAGGTTATTGCATTTACTGACGAGTGCACTTAGTTCCATCAGAGTGTCAGCCTGCATATAAATTTTAGTGACATTCAGTTATTATAGGATATATACACATAACGAAAGAACAGGATACCAAATATTTTCACTAGTGATGGAGGACTGACAGGACAAAGCTTCGCCTTGTAGAACAGTATTATGCATCCCTCCCTTTTCTAGCAACTTATTCCAATTCATGGTTGCGGGGGAAATGGGCATCTCGGCAAGGCAAGGAAGGCAGGACAGACAGATACAAAAACGGACATCCACACACTCATACAACAGCCAGTTTTCCCAGACGCCAATTAATCTAACACTATTTTATAGTTTTTGGAATGTAGGAGGAAACCAGAGCACCCCGAGTGAACTCACTTGAAGATGGGGAGAACACACAAACTCCATGTGGACAGCACCCCAGGACCCAGGGCTCCAGCACTGAGGCACAGCAACACTAACCATCCCGCCAATATCCTGCCCAGGACGACATTATCCAAAATGCAAATAAAAACATGAACACTGCATTGGCAACATATAGATACAAAATAAGCAACCAGAACAACAATTTACATGAGTTACATAAACCTCCAGGTCCTGAATAACAGAGTGAGAGTCCCAAGGTCAGTAAAGTGCTCCAGATGGCTATCCAGTGTCTATTTACTGTGATCTAACATATACTGTAGCAAACGCAATACACAAAAACATTCAAATGTACACCTACTACAGGACACGCCTATTCACTTTGAAATTTTAGTGACTTATTTGTTATTTTACATTCGCAGTGTTACACTAAACAAACTATAAATGTTTTTATTTGGCCAAGAAAAACAACATTCTCTGCTGGCTATGTGTATTGTTTCTTTTGGTAAATTTTAGTATGCTGCCTTGGATCCACGAATGGTAACAGTGATTTTCCAGTAATATGAAGTGATTTGTAAATACAGCAATGTTGCCCATTGGCAGCAGTGCTCCATCTAATTTTAGCCTGAAAGTGCTAAGTAAATAGAATTTCCTCTCAATTTTCTAAGTCCTACATTGTAGAAGAGATTCTATCTGATTGATGGCATCGTCATCTATTTTTGTTTCTGTATTTTGCAACTTTTCTCAGTTTTTAGCAATTTATAATGAAAAATATGTTAACAATGTTATCCCTCATTCTATGCTGCTTCACAAATACAACTGCATACAAAACAAGACAGCAGAATTAACATGGAAAAGGTGATATTTTATGTAAGATCAAAACTGTAAAACATATCTGTCATTTACAACTATTAGTTCAAATGTAGATTACAGTATATCAGTAGAAGACATCTTTTTCATGTATTAATTCAAAGTGATTTTGCATGATGTGAGTAACAACAGTTGTTTACTTTGGATTATAACTAATATGATCCAATTACATTAAGATAGTTGATGTAATCACAAGAAAGTATTTAATTATAAAACGCCATGTTGTTGATACTTGGCACATTCAGCGGAATATATTCATAAATCTACAATGTACATTGTTAATTCTTAAGTACTAAGATTTCATTATATATTAATCTTATGTTTGAAGATCTTATCTATTCTTAGACAACCGTCACAATTTCTAAAGACAATTTCATTAATTAGCAATGATTCCTCCCTGCCAATTCAGTTAGCAGCATGTTTATGCTTTTCTAAATGAAGTGCCTATGTGCTAATGACAACAGCTTCATCTGTCATCTGGATAAATAATGCATGTGTTTTGGCCACTCAGGAAGTTGGTCAAATAAGTAATTAAGATAAGGGCTAGATGCGCATTCCTTTCTTACCTGCAGGTCATACATAGTTCAATTAATTTATGTTTTAACAAAAACATGTTTTTCCACTATAAATATCAAAATAGAACAGCAAGTTTTAGTATTTCACAATTTTTTATTTAACATTATATATCATTAACTAGCAAGGAAGCAAATTTGTAATAGCCTGCACAGTTGAAAATGTTCACATGCTTCTGCTACCAGTTTTTGGATGGTTTTAATCTATAATATATTTAAGATTGTATATACTGTACTGCGTATATACAATATACTGCATATGTTATCTTGTTGTGTACCAATGCTCTTATGTTGCAACACACATATATCATATCCTCTATGTCACAGAAAAGAGCAGACAGGTACATGTCAGAGATTAAGGAAATTCCTTAGACTGACAAGCTGAAAGAATCGCGATCAGAGAATATTACAAGTGCACCGAATACAAGTATTCAGAATCTTCAAAGTGTCACGCCCTCTGCAGCCAGAGGGCGCTCCTTCTCTGTCCTGTCCCTAGTTTTCCGGTCTGCTGTCCTTCTCTCTCTTTCCCTTGGGCTATATATTTCCAGGTCTTGCACTCTGTCCTCGCTCAGCATTGATGTTCGGATGTCCTGAGATCCACCTAGCACCAGGGCGCCCCACGTCCGCTCCCTGAGGGCATAGGTTTCTATACGGCATTCCTGAACTCTTTGCACTAATGAGCCCGGGGCTTTTTCCCGTCTCGCCACTACGCATATAGGTCTTTTTCCACTCTCCTGCTCCCCACGGTAAGTCCCTTTGGACGTCCGTGACACAAAGTCTTTTATAAAGTTAAATTAGCAGATATTTTCAGAACAAACAGTGAAACATGAACCAGAGACCGTAAGTGGGAACTATGGGCAAGTGAGTACAGGAACACGTGAAACTTCATTACCCTAAAAGTTGTGAGAGTGTAGAACAAGATACCCAATCTTGTTGCTGCAGCAAATACCCTGGCTTCTTTCAAGATCTGTGTTGAAGCCCATCCTGCAGCCTACAGTGATTGTTGCAGGCCTGTACAAAAAAACATGTGGTATGCGGAATGGGAAAAGACAAGGAGAATGAAACTTGTAATTATAATAGCTGTGTAAAGATTTTTAATTGTTTGTTATCTGTAGCTACTCTCACAGTCTCACCTGGATTCAGAGTCAAAACCACACCCAGTGCCAGGGCAGGATTTAAAGCCTGGTAAACAGTCACCGGACGGTTGCCACATTGTTTCCACGGTGCCTTCCTGGGGAGTGCTGGTTTCCCCATCCATTTAGAAACTGTGGTGCTTAAGCAATCATTCCAAAAATACAGTATTTGTACAAAACTATTACTCTTAAAGAAAATATCAAATACAACAGTATTTTGTATTTGAGTGGGCAATTTGTTTGTTTTTGTGCAATGTGACATATTGAGTAAAATTTCTATTAAGGAGCAGGGTGCCTTTAAGGTAAGAATACAGTGAATTTGGATTGCAGTATTGTTTTGACTTTTCAGCACTAGAACAAGCTGCGCAACGGACTAGAGTCTGGAATTACGCTAAGAACCAAGTGTGTTGGAGTACGCAGCAAAGTGCCCTGTGTTACGTATTTAAACCATTCTTTCCTTGGTACAATAAAAGCAATGGATTCTTTCTACTGGTGAAGGTTGGTTCAAGTGTTTCATGACATCTGTAACGAACAGTTCTTTCCGGACCCTATGCGGACGACACAATCCAAAGAAGTGTGGAAACACTGGGGAAACGTCATGCAGGAATACGGGGCTGAAGACAGGGGGGGCGTGTTCAAGGTGCGCTGGTGCACGGGGGAGGTGTGGCCGAGGCGAACAATCCAAAAGAGTAGTCCTAAGAGAGTATCCAAAACAGAAAGGTAAGTCCAAAACCAGGAGATCCATCAAAACGCGGAATTAAAACACGAAGGCCGGGTCGGAACCGGCGGACAGGGAACAGGAACGGGAACAGAGATTAAAACCTTAATGGGACCAGGCGCTTCCAGGTCCCGGACTGGCACGATACGGAAATCAGATGCAGAGCCTGGATGAGCGTCAGCGCCTGGCTTTTAAGGTGGGCTGGGAATAGGAAACAGGTGCACAGAATAAAGTCTCACGTGAAAGGGCTGGAGCACCCTTAAGGAGGGGGGACTATAATCGTGACAGTACGCCCCTCCTTTTCAGGGCGGCTCCAAAGCCCTAAGAAAAAAAAAAGGGGGAGAGAAAAAAAAAAACGATGGAATCCAGGCTGCCAGGGTGCCGTCCGCGGGGTCCAGGTGTTGGCTCTGCATTCTGTAACAAACAGTTCTTTCCGGATCCTATGCGGACGACACAATCCAAAGAAGTGGGGAAACACTGGGGAAACGTCATGCAGGAATACGGGGCTGAAGACAGGGGGGCGTGTCCAAGGTGCGCTGGTGCACGGGGGAGGTGTGGCCGAGGCGAACAATCCAAAAGAGTAGTCCTTAGAGAGTATCCAAAACAGAAAGGTAAGTCCAAAACCAGGAGATCCATCAAAACGCGGAATTAAAACACGAAGGCCGGGTTGGAACCGGCGGACAGGGAACAGGAACGGGAACAGAAATTAAAACCTTAACGGGACCAGGCGCTTCCAGGTCCCGGACTCGCACAATACGGAAATCAGATGCAGAGCCCGGATGAGCGTCAGCGCCTGGCTTTTAAGGTGGGCTGGGAATAGGAAACAGGTGCACAGAATAAAGTCTCACGTGAAAGGGCTGGAGCACCCTTAAGGAGGGGGGACTATAATCATGACAACATCAAGAATATAAATATAGCTCGCAGAGCCTCTAAAACACATTGATTTTTAAAAAAAGGCATCTTGTATTGATTTTGTTTATTATATTGACATTGGTGTCCATGTACTAAATAATTAACTGAATGAAGTGTTCTAGAAATCCCAGAAAACTACTTCATTGTCTGTTCTATTGTATTTTTTGTAAGAAGACTTTTAAAAAGAAACATTTTGTTTTTTCACTTTAAAGTCTTTCTCCTGTTTTTAGGTGTATAAATATGCAAAGTTGATCTTTGTGGATTTTTGTACGTTTCTACTATTCTACTTCAATGGCTATGATTCCATTTTTGTAAAGTGCCTTATTGGTTGCCAGCATTCAAATACATGAATAAATGTGTACCATTAAGGGCTGCAAAGGGTTTTATTCTTGGCCTACATCCTGCTAAAAGGTCTTTACTAAAGTAAAGTCATTCCTGAAGCTGTACACTATCCTCATTTTAAAATAAAATGGCAACAGGCTTCTAGCAGCATTGTTCAGGAATACATTCTTTATTGCAATTTGTACTAAACTGTGACTGAGATTGTAGGAAGATATTCTTGAATTTCTTGAATTAAAAATGTATGGCTAAAGAATTTGTTATACATATATTACTTTGGTTAGTTGATTTATTGCATTATAATTATTAATTATTAATGTCCTTCGACACATTTCCTTCACTTCAGACTGGGGGATTCAAATCCTTCATCAGCACTTGATTACAGTATAGGAGTAAGTGTAATAATCTTACAAAACCTTATTCAGTTGTTATACCGAATTAATAACCTGGAATAATTACCTAATAGGTATTTCATAAAACAAATTGTTGTCAATAATTCTTTACACCTTTCAATAAAGAAAGTTGAGTACTTGAAGTCAATTGCAGTGGCCTGAGGAGATCTGGGCATTAGTGTTTGATAAAATAAAAATTGGAATAATGAAATGACACTTCATTAACCATTGTGGGATGTGAAACCAAGGGTTGTTCTCATTGGCTACATGAGAAGTTCTTTGGGGCTGTAGACTCATTGCTAGATTATACATTCAGTTCTGGAGTGCAATCTATACTGCTGTTATAGCCTTCAGTAAGGTAAATTACGGTATGTACATGTAGCTGATTGCTTCAAAAAAATAGCCCTCTGCTTAATGTAAGATTGGATTATTTTAATAAAAGCATCAGCTGAAATATTTTTGGAAAAAAACTGTACTGAATTATTCTCGCATTCAGAGTGCCACCATTACTTCCAGGTGTTTTACAATATACAGACACATTGTATAAAGTATGTATCTTGTAAAGATCATTTTATGTATAATACTTTATTATATTTCCATAAAACTGACAGTGTCTAAGGAAAAATATTTTTTAAGCACCGGCAAACATTCCATAGCTGTAACCTGAAATTGTGTAACCTGAAACTGGATTTATTCTCAATGAACATATCGAAGGTACTGCGGTAAAACAGATATTTTCAACACTAGGATAACAATATATAATGAACATCCTTAACGGTGTCATCACTAATGCTTGCATGAGTTCAGATTAAAAACGTATTTTACGACAGTATATGAACTAATCAAGGGAAAATGAGCTTGTTAATACAAGGATCGATTTTTGAAGTTTAATTTAAAGTGTAGCATTTTAGATTCCAAAGAAATGGCAACTACAGGAAAAATGCTTCCAGATGTCAGAAAACTCCCATTACCCTTAAGAAGTGAGAAGCTTTCCTTTTTAACTGTGTGAAACTTTTACTGTAACCCAGGTATAATTTCACTAAAGTATTTGGGCCTCTTGCCAGTACAATTTACATTCTTTAAACCCTTCGGGATAAACTGTGTTTGTATCTTAAGCTCTTGCAGTATATTTCATTCTACTACAATTACTCAGTCATGAAACCTTTTACCCTTCGAAGGTCTAAATATTGAGTGACATGTTTTTGTGTTTTTATTAAATCAGTTTTACAAGCCAAAGAGAGGATGCGTTTAATATACAGTAATACATTTAATTTTCTTGTTTGGCATCTTAAAATAATTTGAAATAGACTCACAATTCAATATGCTTTCCTTTAGCCTGTGGCAAAGCAACATTTCCGATTCAACATTTAATTTCTAACAATTACAGAACAGTTTTTAACACAATGGTCAACATTTAATTGCAAGAGAATGTGAAGTGGTATTTTAAGCAGTTCCAAGATTGGGGTCTGCAATGAGCATGTTTGTCCCATTGTTCATACAAAGAAAATAGGTCTTTTTTTTCTAAAAGGCTTAAAAATGACTGGAAACTTAGAGGTTCATTTAGGTTTGTGAAGCAGCTTTTACAAGTGCTGTTTGTTTTACTGTTGTTTTCTTTCATTTTTTCTACTTGTATATCATTTTAATTACAGAAGAGGAAGTGTGAAGTCAACAGTAATTATTCTCCAGATGTCAAAATCTCCCTTTACCCTTCAGAGGTACGACGCTTTCCTGTTTAACACACGGTGTAGCACAAATTCTCACCAAACATCTGTCAACTGAAGATCAGAATACTCTTGGTTTTAATGAAAGAACTGCTAAATGATATTCTCGCCTCTTCAAATTGAACAAAGTTTATGGTGCCAAAAGAAAGGCTTGTTTTAAAATGGTCTGCTTCTGTTGCTCATTTATATTCAATTCCCTTTTTGCAAGTTCACTTTTGCCTCCAAGATATTAATGATTTTGTGTTGCCAATAACTCTTCCAATTTAAATCTTGTTCCCAAAATATTTATGTTTTTTTTTTTTTCCTGGATGAGCCGTCTGTTACAGAGTTGTGCTGGCATTCATACATTATACATTGAAATAAATTTTAATGATGAATATTTATAAATGTCCCCTAAAATAACATTTGAGCACAGCCACATGAGTATAGTGGACTAACTCAGAAACAGCATTAGATACAGAGTATCCAATGAATGGGGGACTGAAATAGAATATTTTGATTCTCATGTTCTACATCTGTTTGAAGTAATCAATAAAATGTGTGACACAGTTTCAGCAAAGTATTTTGTTGCATTGGCAAGAGCACCAGTGTGCTAATATTTCCTGTTTTTTTTTAGAATATTAGAATAACTCCACCAACTTGATCTTTGCAGGTTGTAAAAAAGCAGAACAGTGCTTGGTATCAATAGCATGAACATACTTATGAGCTTTTGAATTAAACTTTTACATACATTATTTTGTGCACAAGTATAAATTAATTAAATGCAATTATATTTGACAGTTCTAAGAAGGAGGATACTTAGAAAATGCAATTTTGCTCAAGCTTTTATGATCTTTGCCCTTATGATCCATTTTCTGTTTCTTTTCCACATACTGTAAATATAGCTTTCACTATGGATAATATCCCGTGTTCTTTCATTCTGTCAGGTTCTGTTTTTCTTTCAAGAGACATGAAAGAGTTAAGTTCTAAGATTTAATCCTAATTAACAAATGCAGTTATATGTATATATTTGAAATGGAATAATGGTAGATTACCTTTGTCCAAATGGTCTCTTTCTAATCTACTCTACATACTGTATTAAAAGAATATCTGTGCTCTAATGATAGTCATATGACCCTTAATTCCTTAATTCCTCTAACACCATGATTGACTGGACAGTGATGCATGCTGTTGTATTTAATAAGACCCTTTCGAATCTTACATAAAAGTATGAAAGGGCAGACTGTACAATTGTCTGTAGTGTATTCTGTGTGGTAGATGTGGTAGATGTTTACGGGCAGTGGACTTGTTACTAGATTTGTAGCCATTTTAAGCTCTACCTCAGTCAATCAGAGATGAGTAATAATGAGAAGAATTTTGCTGCAGACAGTCATGCCAAGTGAGAAAGCAAGCAATTCAGAGATACTGTAGGTCAGAGATCTAAGTTAGTGGGTGGCCCTTGTGCTCATGTGGAATAACACCAGATAAAACCTTTCATATTTGCAAGAAACAAAATGGAAAGAGAGACCTCTATTGATGACATTGAAATACTACAATGCTTAAAAGGAATTAAAAGTAAATGCCAATGCTGTTTTTAAATTGTAAAATAAAGCAATGAAAGTTTCTGCATTAAAATGCTACACTTACATTACACATACATTATATTAGTATTTTTATTTACTTAAAGTTCTCTTGTCCTCCTGTTTTCCTGTGCAAACTCATCTCCTTCATGTGGTAGGAACTTACATGTCCAGTTACTACAATAATAATAATAATAATAATAATAATAATAATAATAAGGCGCTATCCGCATAGAGTTTATATGTTCTCCTTGCTTACACATGGGATTTCACTTAATGCTCCCATTTCCTCCCCAATTTGAAGACATACTGCTAGGTTAATTGGCTTCTGCTAAAACTGGCCCTGGTGTGAATGTGTTCATGTTTGTGTCTGTCTGTGCCCTGTAATGGACTAATGTATCCTGCCTTGCGTCTCTTGCTTGCTGATATAGGCTTCATCTCTCCTGCAACCCTGTGTTGGATAAAGCAGTTAGAAAATAGATGGATTGATTTAGGTAGGTCCAAATGTTTTTTTTAATGTTTCTTTATTAGCCCTCTACAACTTCTTACATTAGGAATTCATCTTTTCACATACCCCAGCTTTTTCTCCATGGAGACACAGACAGGGAGAGAAGCTTTTGGGGTCAGAGCACAGGGTCTGCCATTGTACGGCACCCCTGGAGCAATTAGGGTTAAGGGCCTTGCGCAGGGGCCCAACAGAGTAGGATTCCTCTGCCAGCAGCAGGACTTGAACCAGCAACCTTCCAGTCACAGGCGCAGATCCTTAGCCACAGAGCCACCGCTCCGTGTGGGCCAAAAGAAGGAATGTACCTAGGACACTTAGCCAGGTTATCTTAACAAGGTTAACAAGGTAACAAGGTTATCTTTAACATGACAAACTAATCTCCCAAGGGTACAGTAAAAGGGTGGATTAGAGTGCTTGCATTCTTTAGCTTTTGTTCTTAGCATAATTTGTTTGGGTGAGTTCCTTAGGACTTTCCTTTCTCCTTCCTTTCTGCTTCACCTGTGTGTGGACACCAGACTTCCTCCAAATGGTGAAATGAGGATCTTATTCTCTATTGAAACACAACTTCCAAATATCTACAGGAAATCTATTTACTGTAGCTTTAGATATAATGGCCATGACTTTGTGAAAACTGGAATGTGTCAGTAGAATCAGTAAAATGTAAGAGGGAGCATGCACTTTCAGTAATGCCTTTTAGTCATTATGTACTGATACAAAAAAGTGGAGTTCCAACATGAGTAGCTTATACCTCTTAAGTTATCCACCAGACACCCATTATATTGGGGTTGTACTGCATGTTAATAATTTATGCAAACTACTGTATTGTTAGTATTGGGTATTGTTACATATTTGTGGGTGGGAGGGGACTCAAATTGGAAAGAGCTTTGAAGCCAGTTGTTATAACTAAGTGGTATAAATAAATAAAAAAAGCTCAGATTTAATGTTTAAAATCAGGTCACCAATTATCCTAAAAACCATATATATTTTTAAAAGCAAAGTAATAAAACACTTCACTTGTCAGGGAATATCAAGTGTGATCACATGGCTTTTTGTTCCATACACAGCATGGTTTCAGAGTGAAACAACTGACACAAAACATCTATTTACAAAAACTTATGGATGCAGCACAAAACAAACAGATTATTATGTACAAATGTAACAGGGATCACACATCAAGACTCCCGTGAAGCGTAGTTCAGGACCCTATGCAGACGATATAATCTGGAAGTAAATGGAGAAGGACAACAAGGAAGAGACCTAGAGGATCAGGACGGGTTGACAGACAGGGGGGCGTGACAAAGGTGATCCGGTGGACGGGGGGCATGGTTCAGGCAAACAAGTTCAGACAGTCCAAGGGGAAAATCCGGGGCACAGTCCAAAGTCCAAAACCGAGTGATCCATCCAAGACGAGACAAACAAGGTTAAAATCTGGAACGGGATTGGGAACAGGGACAGGGAATAAAACCAGGATGATGAGGCCGGGCGCTCTGGGCCCGGGACTCAGATGGTCAGGACGCCGTGATGAAGCCTATGCCATTGGGTCTCTCCTGGACCCGTTGGTAGGTGGGCTTCTGGGTGTTCATCTCCCAACAGGGGACAGCTGCACGTAATTAACATTAAAATACAAAAGGGTCAGAGAGCCCTTAAAAGGAGGGATGAGGATCGTGACAGTACCCCCATCTTTTCCAGGGTGGCTCTGAACCCCTAAAGAAAAAAGGTCCAAGGGGGAAAAATAAAAAATGAAAAACAGAAGGGGTCCCAGGTTTCCAGACTTCTATCCACGGGGGACTTGTTGTGGCTCAGCATTCTGTAATGAGAGCCAGTCCAGGCTCCCATGAAGCATAGTTCAGGACTCTATGCAGACGGTATAATTTGGAAGTAAGTGGAGAAGGACAACAGGGAAGAAACATAGAGGATCAGGATGGGTTGACAGACATGGGGGCATAACGATGGTGATCCGGTTCTTGGGGGGCGTGGTGCTGGCAAACAAGTTCAGACAGTCCAAGCGGAAAATCCGGAATGGGATCTGGAACAGGTACAGGGAATTAAACCAGGATGGCGAGACCAGGCGCTCTGGGCCCCGGACTCAGATGGTCAGGACGCCGTGATGAAGTCTCTGCCGGATCCACTGGTAGGCGGGCTTCTGGGCGTCCATCTCCCAATGCTGAGCGAGGCATAGCGTGAGCGCCTGCTTTAAATAAAGACGGACAAACAGAGAACAGGTGCACATACTGTAATCAACTAACATACGAAAGGGTCGGAGGGCCCTTAAGAGGAGGGATGAGGATCGTGACAACCCCCCCCAACACTAGACAAAGTAGGGCTCAGGAGCTGGTCATAACAGGACAGGAGCTTTTTTTTGTGTGGAGTTTTGTGTTACCTGCTGTCTTGGAAGTGGGTCTCTGCATTCATGGATCCCACACATGAGTGGGATTAGAATCCCTGCAGGAGTAGGGTGACCTACAATGGTCACGCAAACATTTCCAATATGTGACACCTGAATTCCAATAATTCAAATATGACACCTGAAGAAGGTCTAGCCAGCTAGGTCTGTCTTTTATTAACAGATCCCAGTAGCACCTGGAAGAGACATTAATTCAGTGTAGGAGGAGGTATAACCATTCTTATAAAATGAAAGATCCTACTAGGATAACAATATTCTATAAATTGATCCTAAACTGGAGGGAACTTTTCGTCCTAGACTAGGGATGTTCAGTCCTGGTCCTGAAGGGTCAGTGTGCCTGGAGGTTTTTTTTCTAAATCAGTTCTTAATAAACAAACCCCACTGGGCCAGTTAACTCTTTCTCCCAGCTCTTCTGATATCAAAGAAATACAGAAAACCTGCTGACATTGTGTTATCAACTTTGAACTATCAATTTAAGTCCAGAAAACTCAAATGTCACATTTATTCTAATCCCTGCGCTAGTATTTTGAAACTCTTTGCAGTGGAATACAGTGGTGAGACACCTCCTGTAGTGTTCTATGACTTTCTGGCACTTCTGAAGGGGAAGTTTTGACCATTCTTCCAGATAGAATTGCTCTGTAGTGTTCTATGACTTTCTGGCACTTCTGAAGGGGAAGTTTTGACCATTCTTCCAGATAGAATTGCTCTTGGTTTTTTAACTGCCTTCTTGGGTTAGAACCACAAATGTTCATTTGGATTTAGGTATGGTGATTGAGGCCTCCCAAGAACATTTATTTTGTGCGCAGTTAGACATTTTTTTGTCTATTTTAATGTGTAATTTGGATCATTGACATGCTAGAATGTCCAATTTCAGCCAAGTTTGAGCTTCTTGGCAGAGGAACAAGGTATTTGGCGAATTGTTCTAGTATGTGTTGGAGTTCAGTAGATGCAAAACAACCTCAAAACATTACAGACCCCATGACATATTTCACAGTGGGCATTAGTGTTTTACTCTGACAAAAAGCAAACCAGCAAGATGAGTCAAATGATCTCCTCTTATTTGCAAACTTTCTTATGTTCCTATATCTGTGGCTCACCAGGCCTGTGCTTATCCTCATGTCTGTAATGTTAAATAGACAAGAGAGCACATAACTCTTTGCCTGGATGGGATGCCAATCCATCAGAAATATCACCCCTCAGCGGTGCTTGTCCCCATTTATACAAATGGATGAACTGGGGAAACCAGGGCAAAGTACTTTGCTCAAGGGTAATAAAGCAGTGTCTGCAGCAGAGTCTTTGATCCACAACCTGTCAGTCATGAGTCTAAAGACTATAATTAAGAATAAATAAAACGAATGTCCAGTAGGTAGAAATGGGATATAACAGCATTACCCTTTGCGCTAATCAAACTGTAGTTATTTCAACAAAGCACTCATTGTTCCAGAGACTCAAAGCTAGTAAATTGGCTAGACTAACCAGGAGGAACTGTAGTTCAAACAGTAATTCTGCCTATAAAAAGATCAGTAGGCTGGGCTGTCTAAGATACACATTTATTTTCTAACAACTTTCATTTTCAATGCAGTAGCATAAGAAAAGCAGTTTGTTTCACATGTTCTAAAAAAGTTTTTTCAGTTCAGTAACTTTGCTAAAATTAATAAGTTTAACAATGTGGAAATTGCCTTGGTGATCTTATAGTGCAATTGTCAGTATTGTAAGCATTGTGTTATTCCTGGAGTATGACTTACTTGCATCTCATTTGAAGAAAAGTAAATTCTGTAACAGAGTTATAAAATATACCCTCTACTTCTACATTTTGAATCTCATCTTATTATATCTGATATACAATTCCTCTGATTTTGATCTGTCAGATACAGACATGATTCACAGCAACATTGATAGCCAAAAATCACATCAAACCAAGGAGGTTAAACAGATCTGATTCAAAGCATTCTGATTCTCAAATATGCCTTGCCACTGTCAACAGTTCATCACCCTCTGACCGAAATATAAAGCTCAAAAACTCTTTTGCAATACAGTTAAGACATCCTTTGTGTTGCTCTCTGTAATAAAGGACACACTATAACACTTATTAACAAAACTGTGAAAATTTGTTGTTTTATATGAGATTATTTACTAATTTTATTTGTATAACAGACCTTGACAGCTATTAAATTTGGCTTTAGCATTTGTTTCAGGAGAAAATAGAAGCATAAGCTATGTGTACCAAATCAAATATTTAAGACAAAATAGTTATCATCAGGAATTAAAAATGTAAACATGGCTGCTTTGAAGTAAGGATGGAGAGGGGAGAGAGCAGAGACATTATCCTTAGCATAATCTAATAAAAGGACTTTTTTAATACTATATTGATGTTTACATCTTCTCTTAATATGTGACTCCAATGTGCCGAGTCTCTCCCAGATATATTGGGTTGTGTGTATTGACCTCCTGTTGATGTTCTCAAGCTTTGTATGTACAGTGTTGTACAGTACATACAAAGTGATGTACATACAGTAACTAAAAGGGCAAGGTGATCTGCATCACTTCCTGCGTAAGATGAGCAACATTTTCTAAGCATATATAACAGGACCCACTGGCACAGAGCATGTTACCTAAGTAACATCACCCTTTGAACCCTAGACAGTGTAAACCTCTCTCACAGCAGAGGACCCACTTTCCCTGTGGTCTGGGAGTGGAGTCCACTCTGAGCCTGAGAGCAACTGGGATAGAATCTCGACAAGAGCAGGTCAAAGCTGCACCCTTAACATGTGCCTTATGATGACACAATCAGTTTTGTGAAGAGAATAATTTGATGTTTTTGTAAGCTTACATAAGCAGATATCTTCTGACACATAGTCAAATCTTCATTTCTGTATAACACAAAAGGCTGTCATATCACCCTGCAGCTCTCAACTGGCTACCCACTAAAGCTAAGCAGGGTTGAGCCTGGTCAGTACCTGAATGGGAGACCTCCTGGGAAGCTATGGTTGCTGCTGGCAGTGGTGTTAGTGGGACCAGCAGGGGCGCCCACCCTGCAGTCCATGTGGGTCCTAATGCCAGTGGCAGGGACACTATATTGTAGTAGGTGCCGTCTTTCAGATGAAACGTTAAACCGAGGTCATTAAAGATCCCTGGGCGTTTCTCGATATAAGATGAGAGTTATCCATGTGGCCTCCAAATTGTCCCCATATATGATTGTCTTGCACTTGCCCTGCAGTGGACTGGAGCCCCGTCCAGGGTGTACTCTGCCTTGCACTTGTTGCTTGCTGGATAGGCAGCCACTTCCTGTGACACCGTATGGTATAAAGCGGTTTGGCAAAGGACACGACAAAAGACTGTTGACACTGGTAAAAAAAAGAATAATCTAAAATTGCCAGATTGCCAGATCATTCTAAAAGTCATATGTGGCACCTGTTTTCATTAATGTTTTAAAAAGACTCCTGTGAAATTAAAAAGGTGTAACTAAAAATGTTTCTGTTCCACAAGTAAATAAATTGCCTGCTGTCTTTGATAAGGGCACTTGATGCGTGAGATGTAAAGGGCAATTAGGATGTCTGCATGTGGCGATTCTGTATTTAGCTGAAGCAAAGGGCACAGTTTCTATCCAATACAAATTCTGAGCTACAGTATATGAAAAATTAAAAGTCAACAAGCCACTCACTGGATTGATTATTTGGTTAAAGTAACCTGGCACTCAATTCCTTGCATGACCTAATCCAAGAGCAATAAAGAAAAATTTATAGCATGTCATTATAATAGACCTGTTGACCTCAGACATGAGTCATTAAAAAGCAAAACTGAACAGGAGTTCATTATAGACTTCAGAATGCCACAAGTGCCAAAACACCTTAGCTCCTTAGAGTTACAGGCCTGCCTGTTACTCCAAATAAGAGAAAATGTTAGTATGAAAAGGAACTTAAGCACACTACATTTACATATGTACCAATTTGCATATATTTACCATTTAAAATATTTTGATATCTATATACAGTATGAGTCCACATTATAATACTTTATTGAAAATTTTATTGGAATACAGTTTTTACATTTCCAAGCTTCTGCAAATGTAGCATAAGTAATACCGAGTAACAGATACATATACATTTACAATATATCTGTTTTAACTAAAACCAATTACCATCTTCAAGTTCCATGCAGTTCATGCATCTTACATTTAAGTCTAAGAATTTGCCAGCTTGAATACTGGGTGCTTTCAGACACCAGTTAGTCAAGTTGTTCTGAGCGTGTGTCAACTACAATAATACGCTTATATTAGGTAAAATATCCTCCAGTCTCAACTTGAAATATTTTAATTCATGAGCAGAATGCTTTCATGTTCATATTTTTCAGTTTTTCATGTTGAATGTCACTTCCCTCTTTGGTTGTTTCTTTTGTAGGACCAGTGAGTTTGTGGTTTTTACCATCTGAAAAAGATTTTCAGGATGTCTTCATTAGTCATAAGTCTGTAGTTGCCATATTCTATAAGCAGTAAGGCATATTACAATGTATGTGGAAACTCAATATACAGTATGTGCAATGTAACTAGATGATTTATAACTTTACCAGTACATCAGTCAACTTCTAAAATAACCAATAAATGTATAAAAGTACCAGTTTATCTGTTGGTTTAAAAACAGACAATTCTTTCAAAAATAGACCAGTGGCTTTTGAGGCAGGAGTCTCACACAGATCCCTTGTTCTAGTTCAAATATGTCTGGATATACCTAGGCAGCTTCAATGACAAAGAGATCTTAAAAATCCTAACACAAACAGTATTTGAAATCCCAGAATTATCTTACAGAGCATAATGAACAAATGATGTGTAACTATTACTTGTTGGTATTCTGTATTACTATTATCAACTATCCAATTATAATAGGATCAAAACAGGTAAATCATAATTCGAACTTCAAGGACAGCTCTTTTAAACCCAAATGATCTGAAAGTGTTTTAGATACTGTATAGAAGGAGGACACTCATCCACCACTGAATTGCACCTGGGTGATGAGCAGCAGCCATTATGTACCATCAGTCTAACTACACAGCAAGTGTAGAAGTGAGAAGTTACTTCATCAGATGAATTAAGGGGGGACTTTCAGGTGACCGGTGATTAATATAGTGATTAATTCTTTCACGAGTAGTCAGAACCATGGTTTACGGTCTCATCCATCTACTCAGGATGGCACCTCTTAGAGTAGTGTCCTCAGTCATCATACTGGGGCAATGGTTTGGAAATCCTGGTCCAGATAGAGCAGTAACACTTGCTTAAGCCTGCTTTCTTTAGAGTTGTACCATTGCAATTGAAATGTGAAGTACCATAACATATGAGAACATAGAAAATCACTGTTAGTGACTTAATTGAATGTGCAGTCATAATAACAAAAAATAACATAAGAACATAACAATGAGGGGGTCCATTTGGTCAATCCAGCTCATTTGTTTTTTTTAACAATGAATTAATCTTATCTAGATCTCATCCAGCCTTCCTGATGGAAGGGATGGTATCAGATATGACTAAATAGCTTGGCTAAATATCTTGTTCCACACTCTCAAAACTTAGTACAGTACAGTGTACAGCAGTGCCTCACAAATGTTTTTATGTTTTAAATGCTGTGCACATCTCCTTAACTTTTGTGTCTGCTGATTTGTTTCATTATTGGTTCTGAAAAAGTCCAAAGAGTAAACTGCCAATGTCTTTAAGGATTTTTAGTGTTTTAATCAGGTTCTTGCATTATCTCAAAGATTTCATATCAACCTAAACACCTAAGTCTTTTTCACAAATAGCTTCTTCATTTGTGCTGTCTTTCTGCAGGGCTGAAATGACAAGCAAAAACCTAAAAAATGATGCAATGAATACATGAAAATAAAGTAATAGTATCTCTTTAACAGAGAAAACGTAGGCAGGAAAAGAAGGAAGTCAATAGTTAACATACTAGAGAGAAACAAGTGAATCAGGAAAAAAACTAAAAAACAGTGAGCAGCACTGCATAATGACCTAAATTAAAATCTCACAGACTATCTGTGAAAGACTCAATGTTTGTGTTTGATTGAGTCTTTCTTTGTGAAAGGGTAAAATAAACTCAGTGCCGGATTTCCCATAAGGCACTGTAGGCAGTGCCTAGGGCCTACGAACATTCTTGCAATCGACTCTAGATGCTCAAAATCAATAATCATATGCTTTCTAGTGGATGTTCTAGAAATTTGAAGTATCGAAGTGATGGTCGCTCGACACTCCATCAATCACATGGTTTAACATTAGCATTTTTAATAGTTTAATGTGTATATTAATGTTATCTTAGCAATTGTCTGTGAGAGAATATTCCTGCTGATCTTCTGCATATGGTTGATTTTAGGTGGAGCTTTTGTTATTAATCCATGCTTAATTATTCAGATCACATTCTGTCTGTAGCCATTTGATAGTCTCACTTTAAAAAGCCAGAGCTTCTGAAATTTCCTGATAACAAGGCTTTGTGATTGTGCACTTTCCTGTCCCCCATATCAGATCTCTTCTGTGTAAGTAGTGCCTTGTCTGGGAGCTAACTCCAAAAGCCTTCCACTTTCTTTGGCTGAATTTCTCCAGACTTTTCTGAGGTACTATTTCACCACAAATGTTTCTGGAAATCAATACTGAATCCTTTTAAAAACTATCCAGCCATTCACCGTTATACTGTAAGTCATTCCCTGAAACCATGGATAATTAAACATATTCATGGCTGAATTTTGGTGTTTGGAGGCCTAAGGCATTTTCACATAGAGGGGTAAACACCAACTGAATTACGTCGATTGACGATGCACTTTAATATACAGTACCACTTTTTTAACCAGTATGTATCTAGGGTGTGAGATTTATACATGTTGCAAAATTCAGATCACAATTCTTTCTGTGAGGTCAGTATAATCACAAATGACTAAAGTAAAGATGATAAATATATGCTAGTTAATTGCAATAATGGGCAAGAAAAAAGAAAACTTTATAAGGTAAAATATGGATGTTCTTGGATGCACATTTGGTATTTCTCATTAAGGAACACAACCCAATAGCATTTGTTTTGTCTCTATTTTATAGTACATAAATGATAAAAGGTACCATTTGTAGAAAATAGGGCTATCATACTATATAACTTAGTTCTTTAACTTAATTTTAGTGGCCAAGACAGAAGAAATATAAATAGAATCCTATAATCCTTCACTGAAAGAGTTTTATATTCTGAAGATTAGTTGCTCATGGATGGGACAAAGCAAAGCTTCAGGATCAAATAAATGACGTAAAACATTCCTTTGATTTGACTGTACCCACTCCGGGGGGTGGGGAGGATGGTAAGAGATTGGCTTTTTGCATTCACAGTCAGTTAATTAAACTTCTACATTTCTGTCTAGTTATCTCTTTCAACATGATGAATTCAATGCTTTGGTTAATTAATTGAAGTAGAAGGCTAATTTCAGTCAGTAATGCATTCTGTGTTACATACTGTAAGTACCCATAATCCTCCATTTTTTTCTTGTTCCCACTGAGAGAAATGGCTGTTGATATCAGTACTATGTGTCTATATGACTTGCCTTAGATCAAGAAATTACAAATGAGATTAAGCTAATCAGTCCATCTAACCCATTTGGAAGCTAATAACTAATTGATCAGAGGAAACTATTCAGCTGTTTCTTGAAAGACAAATTATGTGATAACTTTTTTCTTTGTTAAATGGTGATCAAAACTACACATAATATTCAAGAAGATGCTTCTCTAAACCACATTCTCCAGACTGCTGTGGGGAATTACCTACTGACCTTGATCACCTGACCAACTGTTGTAAGACAATTTACATTACATTGGCTGCATTAGTTATTTTCCTGTCAATTGGTTATTCCCGCTGTTCTGAGTGTTGCAAGAGATTGTTAAGTCAATAGTTTAACTTCATAAATAGTGCATTCTGTAGCTGACTACACAAATTGATTTTTTATTTTAATATTTATTAATGATATTTTAAATAAAATTCCAAAAACATCAGTAGATGATTATCTATATATCAAGAAAAAAGAGACCGCACTTTTTCACTGCAAAATGATTCCTGCACTGTAGTGTATATCCAATACTCCACAGTAAGTTACCCACACAAGAAGAGGACATTGAATCTATGATGAAACTATTCACAAAGCATTACACACACCTTCTACATTGTTGATGTAGCTCGATAAAAAATCTCCTGTTTGAACCTTTTTCAATTTCATGAGAAAAACTTGGAAAAGCTGAGACAAACATAATAATTAAGAAATACATTAAGCAATTTAAAACAAAAAAAAATAGAGTTGACACTCAATATACCAAAGTTAGTATTTAGATGGTATTTTTTCTTTCACTAACTACCTCTTTGAGCATCGGAGGTGTTCATTGAGAGGTGGAAGGCAATGAAACTGTCTAGATCAGGTTGTCCCTCCGAACTGAACAGCAGGGTAAGGAGGAAATTGTTAAAAGAAGCCACAGTAAGAAAAAAGTTACTGAGTTAAATGGCTGAGGTGGGAGAAAATGTTTTTAACCAGGTCAACAATATCATTGCCAAATCAATAAGGGGCTCGTATGAAACTGAAAAAAAAACTTCTAAATCCTGCATGGAGTTATCAAAAAACACCTACTGTAAACACCTACAAGCAAATACTGCAAATGTGAAAAAAACTTTTGTGGTCAGACAAGATAAAATTGGAACAATTGCAGCACACAACGCTTTCAACATCACTACTGTCAAGCAGAGTGATGGCAACACTATGTTATAGTTCTGCTACTTTATAGCAGAGACTGGGCAACCTATCAAGACAGTGTAACGACCACCAGCAAGCAGAGATCAACACACAAAAGAGCTAACCAGTACCAGCAGCGGGTTAATAATAACAAGTGCCGCTGCACGTGTTAATCCATCAGCACACACTATAACGTGCGGCATGCAGCACTATTTAAACCATCGAAACTTGCTTCTCACTGCTCCATATTGTTTCCTCTCCTAGTGAGTGCCTACCACGCCTTGTTTGAAACCCTCTAGCGATACTTCTTTCGGCGTCTGAACTTCCTTTTGCCTTTCGACCACAAACTTGCCTTATGTTTTGGATTGGATGCCTGTTTCAGTATCTCTCAGCTTTCGAACTACCTTTTGCATTTTGACTACGAACCTGCCTAGCGTTTTGGATTGGACACCTGCTTCAGTATCTACATTCTCCTTCGTTTAGGATCCTCATACTGTACTTCAAAGCTCGGAATCATAACAGACAGATAGAAAAATGGAGTAATGTACTGGAAAAACTGAAAAACCTGCTTCAGACTTGAAACTGGGGGAAAAATCACTTTTCAGCAAGACAGTCATCCAAAACACAAAGTTAAAGTTATACTGGAGTGACATAAGCATAAAAAACGTAATATCCTTGAGTGGCCCAGTCAAAGTGTAGACTTGAATGCTATAGAGAATCTTTGGAAAGACTGGAAAACTGCTATCCATTAGCAGAGTACTAATCAACTTGAGAGAGTATGAGGAAATCTGCCAAGAAAAAATGTATTAAGTTAGTGTGCAAAGTCGGTAGAGACTTACCCAGAAAGACTTGCAGCTGCAATGGCTGCTAAGGGTGCTACTACCAAATATTGAGTTTATGGGCCTAAAAACGTATGTAATCAATGTATTGTTTTTTGTTCTCTTTAGTTTTGGCTTTAATTTACTGTAACATATATATATATATATTGTATCATAGCCTTAACAATCTTTGGTTTCTGTGTTCAGGTTTTGAATAAAATGTTAAGATTGAATTAATGTGAGTCACATAGCAGCTTGGGGGCTATGGATACTTGAGTTATATATATAATAACCAGTGTTGTGTCAGGGTTTAGTGTGTTTTTCCCTCTTTTGTGTCTGCTTCTCTCTCCTATCAAGGGCTCCCAGCCCTCTGGCTAGGCCCTGACCCATGAATTACCACCCAGTCAAAGGTGACAGATCAGATTGAGTGGGGGTGCTGAGTAGGTTGGAACTGGACCTGGAACAGAGAGACAGAGAGGAGACACCAAGACCAAGAAAGAGGGACAGTGCGCCTTGTCATCTGCATACAGTCAGTTCCTCACGTAGTCCTCATTTGTTTATGTCTGCTTACCTACTTCTTGTCCCTCATTCATGTCCTGGGGTTCTGGCCAAAAAGGAAATATATAAGCCTTGGTCAGTAGAAGCCAATAAAAGGGAGGCTTGGGTATCGTCTTCTTCCCCATACCTAGTATGTGCTGCAGACAGTAAAGTAAGAGGAATATAATGAAACATATTGAGACTGTCTGGAGCGAAGATTCTAGAGACAATCAAAGCACTGTGCAGAGTTTTGTTTCTTCTGGGTAGTGCAAGGAATTGCACCAGGATACCAGACAGAGCTGGTTCAGAATAGTGACTTGATTTTTTTTGTGGCAGCGCAGACATTTGTTTTGGTTACTGGGGACTATGGTGTTCATTTGTGGGGGGGTTTGTATGTGTCCCTTGTAAATACCTTGTGAACGGGCAGTGATAATCTATTGTGGTTGTTAGAGGAATTAAAACTGCAGTTTTGTAGTATACCTGTCTTGTGCTGGTCTGTGGGAGCGCTGTTGGTTCTGGAAGATTCGATAGCTTGTGCAGAGAAGAGTCCTAATTGCTAGGTGGCATAATCAGCTACAGGACCTGCATGGTGTTCACTACTTATTATGACAAACATATCATTTTGTCATTTCACAAAAACGGGACACCATGTGAATGGTCTGAACATGTTTGCAAGGTAATGTAAATCATGCCTAAGGAAAGCCAATAACCTGCATTTATTTGCAGTGAATATCAAGTTTTGGATAGAGGCTGGAGTGTCACACCATTAGTATAATTTCTGACATTAAGGAAGTGCAAAGCAGCTGAGATTGAAATCATTCATTGTGAATGACCAAATGTTTTGGGGAATATTTGGTCAACATACTGTACAACAGTCAAACAGCATTATTATCATACATGGATTGAGTTGTAAAATCTTGGTTAAATTTAATGATCAGTTTAGCATGTGCACACATTGCGGTACTGGCCAGAAATTGTGAATTTGGCAAAAAAAGGGGTTATCAGGGCGCAGTCCATTGTCCAAAGCCCAGGAGATCCATCCAGGACGAAGACCATCCATCCATCCAACCTGGGAAACCGAGACCGGGAACACAGAGAACTAAGACCTTAACAGGGCCAGGCGCTCCAAGCCCCCGATTCAGAAGGTCAGGACGCCAGGGTGGAGCCTATGCCATCGGGCCATTCCTGGACCCGCTGGTAGGCGGGCTTCCGGGCGTCCGTCTTCCAATGCTGAGCCAGTAACTGAGGAGACGCTAGGCTTTTAAACCAAAACACAAATGAGACACACGACAAGATCGGGAAATGACAAAACCCAATCAAAAGGGTAGGAGCACCCTCCAGAGGAGGGACATGAAACGTAACAGTCCACCTGAGGAGAGGTTGGCATGTCACATACTTCAAAACTCAATTCCTTATTACACACATAAGCAGTGATTATCTTTTCAAACAAAACCACCTTCCTAAATTTATATGTGCATTTATCATTTTGTTCTTATGTAATTTTCTAAGTATTTATAGTATATTCTTGTTTCGTTATATACTGCTTGACATTTGTAACAAATTATTTGGAAAGAGCTGCATGTATGATTTGCCTTGCAGATTCTGATGAATATCAAGTGTTCCCCAAAACTCATCAACAGTTTCTTCTGCTTTGCTTTTTCACTTTAATACCAATAATGAAGGCATCACTATTTTCTGATAATACTTTTCTTAATGTTCTTTGTTCTGACATTTTAAAAATTAAATAAATTTGATATTTTGTATAGTACAACAACTTTTAGTAATATAAGTAGCAATGTGGCTATCTATTCCTGGACAGATCATTATTCATCCTAGAATCCTGACTCTATGATCCTACATAATGATACCCACTTCAGAGTCTCCAGTCTCTGTATAGATGTTGTTTCAGATGCAGAAGTCTTGATGTTAGCTGGGTTAATGCTAGCTTGGTTGTATTGATAATGGGAGAAGGAAATACTATCTTATTTTCATTTAATACATGCCTTATCTTTGTTAATTTATCTTTCATATATCCCACTGGGTTCAACAAAGGGAGCATGAAAGCATTTTATCAATAAATCGCTGTGTGGAGGATAACTTTTTAATCTTTAAAGTTTTACATTATGATTTTGTTTGCATCCAGACCTTTCAAGTAGCACAACAAATTGTATTAATATTCTTTATAATCTTTGTTTGGGACAAAACTAATACATCTATGCATATGCTGATGCAATAGTTTTCAAAAACGAGTACAGGGTTCACTAAATATTAAAACTAGCTTTGAACAAATTTACCCATTTGTTCAGTTCTTTTTCTAAAATCCCTAATCTAAAAATTAATTATACCTTTCCTTTATGGTTCTTTATATTTAAGTATACTTAGTGCTGTGGTTGTAGCAGTGAACAAAGTTTATATTAAACCCAACACTTCAGATTGAAAGGTCATAAAAAAACAGTTGGGTAAGTTGATGAATCAAAGCTAAGGGTTTTGAAAATGTATAAACCAGGAGATACTGTATGTAGTCCTTCCAGATTGTTGTGTATATTTTAATCATGTCATTCTTTTAAACCTACTGTATTCCTGGCTGATTCAGTTTGGTTAACAGATTATTGGAATGTAATGACAAAACAAGATTAAATGTTGAGGTGGCACAGTGGTCTGTTGGTTAGTGCTACTGTCTCAGAGTTCTTGGGTCCTTGGTTTGAATCTAGACTGGGCATTTCTCCTATGACTGGGGAGTTTGTATACCTTTCTTGTGTCCATAAGCATTTTGTAGGATACCCCAATTTCTTCCCATCTTACAGAGACATGCTGGCTAGCGTGAATCATTTTTTTGAATTGTACCTGTGTATGTGTCCTATGATGGCCTGCAGTCTCGTTCAAAGTGTAGTCCTGCCTTGCTATGGAGCAACCTTACATTTCTGATAAAAGTTCCAGGTTGCTTGCAAGGAGTGGATTTCAGATAATGGATGATTGCATGGATGGTTTAGAACCTCTCGAAATCTTGTATAGTTTGACCTGTTGATTGATTCACCTTATTTGTAATTGGATGACACCAATCCTGCAAACTGTTTGATTGTTTTTTATCCTTCCAGTAGTTTTATCCTACTAAATTCTGTGGATTTAGAATGGATAGATATATTTCTTGTTTTACTTAGTTTTTTTATTATTTTTTTACAAAATTGATCAAAAATTATTTTGGATACAGTTAGCATAGATGTAAACAATTTAATTGAAATATTTTTATTAGGATATAGACATCACTTTAAAAGCATTGAATTATGTGTTGAAGAAGGATATACTGTATAACCAACTAATAAAAGATGAAAACCATCAGGCCTAGAGTCTAGTTCTGCAAGTTTTCATTCCTCCTGGAAATACAAGTGCTATAATAACTTTTATAATAACGGTTATGATGATGATGATTTAATTTTTGCTTTTCGGGTAAGCATCTATAAATATTCATCACTTCATTTTGTTTTATTAATAAAGTTTGTTTCTGATGTGAAATCTTTGAGTCCAGGGTCTTTGTTGCCCTTATTTTGAACCTATTCCACAACAGCAACACCCTTTTAGTCATGGACAGTACATAGTAACAAAACTATATTACAGTATTGCAGACACAAAGAAGCAGTGGCAGACTGGTTGCTGTGTCCAATCAGCGATCTCTGTCTCGGTGCCAGGCAGTGGTGCTCTGGCTTGCGACGTGGTGTAGATTCCTGTGGCGATTCGCTGCTGATGCTCTCTGAAAACCAGCTAGTTAGTGTTGGCTGAAACTAGCAAAGTTTGTGCACAGGAGAAAAGTGACTGCGGGTCCAAGCAGGTCAGAAAGAAGACCGGTTCGTTCCTGATGAAGCACTAGTCCTGAATACTGATTCAGCTGTCCACAGTTCCGACCTGTTCACGAGGTTTGCTGCTGATGCTAACCTCGGGTGGATCCTTTGGTTACGCGCTGGCAACCTCCGTCCTCAGCTCTTAGAACAAAGGAAAGTCCTGCACTCGGACACACTGGCCGTTACGTGGTGGTCCGGACTGAGTCTGAGGATGTTCAAGAGGAGCCCTGAGGCTGAATGTCCAGCAGGCGCACTGCGAGAAAGTCTGCGCTTGAGAACTGTGTTCCCTTGGGAACTGTTCTACCCTTCGGAACTGCGCTACAGGCTCTCTGTGTTGCCTGTTTTTCCTGGAGGAACTGCAGGTCGTTCATTGGTTGAAAGTTTCATGGGCATCCGAGACCAACGTGGGGTTAACCTGCCCTACCAGTTCCTGATTGGTTGATGATGAGTAACCATGCCCTCTGACCTTAGGGTTGTAAACCAACTTTGAATAACACTTTCCCTTGGAATCTCAGACTTTTAGGTGCCAGAAATTCCGTTTGTTAGGGTGGTTGATATGTACCAGCTTTTGGGAGTTGCTCCTTATCAGGACACTCTATCAGCTAGAAAAACACCTCAATTGTGAACCAAATGGAATGGCCTCTGTATCAAGCACCACTGAGATGAAAGAGAGAGGGACTAGCAAGGGAGCAGAAACCTTAATTCCTGTACTTTAATAAGCCTCGCCGGTACAGTATTCTACATGAGGTCTTACTACTTCGTTAAATAAGTTTAGTATAATTTTCTTTTCAATTCATCACTATTTTCGATATATCCTAAAATCTTGTCGACCTTTATCATTACTTCCCCACTTTGATTAATTTTCCAGTCTGCATAAGCACTTGCTGTAAGTCCAATGAAACCCATTTTGCTTCTGACTTTGTCATAGCTAGAAGAATTCCCCAAAAATCTCCTTTTTGTCTCTGAGTTGTTGTTTTCTGTCTACAGCCTCTTATTGTATTGATAGACATACTGACCTCGTGAACACTTCAGTATTAATTGTACTGTGAATGCCATTTCAAGCCACCTTGGTATCCTCAGCAAATCGATGACCATCTGTGTATTAGTTGATGAAGTGCTCAGTGGAATGTAATTTTAGATCTCTACCTAAATAGATTTGTGGTAGATTCTGAGGCTGGTAGGAAGCCATTTACTAGTAATGAAGCCAACCTCATACTTACTGATAACCTGGTCAAATCTCCAACAGGCTCTAGTTATCAGCTTCTGGTGCCTTGGGGGCTCCAACTGGAGTAAGGAGACATTCCATCTACATGTCTTCATTAATTAAATTTCCCCTTTTTATTATATCACTAACTGAAAATAAAAATAAGTAACCAGTAGCTATATCTATTGCTGCTACAAGGGAGTAAGGTGGTACAGTACCTTTGAATTTGCTGTCTCTATAAAATAGACACATAGAGTTGCAGTCAGTAAAATAATACTTTATTTTAACAGACCGAAACAACAGGGGTAAGAGGCTTACGTGATTGTCCTAAAGAAACAACTGAAGGTAAAACAAAGCAAAAAAAATGTTGTTTATGATCCATTTCACTTTTACCTGTGTTATAATGTTACCTACCTACCTAAGTCAAAATTACATCAGTGGGAAACTGCATAGCTGGTTTGGATAAGAGTTTATCTGGGTCATTAGTAACCTATCTTAGCACATGGGCCTGTATGGTTCAACCTGAACTGAGGGATAAAAAATGTAAATAGCTTTTATATGCACAGAAATGGCTGAAATAGGTGAAATACATGAAAATAAGTCCAAATTACGAGATAGTACATGATCTCATACCCTATGTAACAATCATTCAATAGCACAATTGTCATACAATACCTACATTATCATTAGTTGATAAATTGTCTCACTTTTTTACAAGATTTTTGTGTAATAACAAAATACCACATTCAATGTTTTTTTTTTCCTTGATGACAGCAATGTGCTTTGGAACATACAGATACTGAAGAAAGTAGTAAAAACAAACATGTTAGTTTTAGGTTTGGGCGGAACAATATAAACATATTTTGGTGTAACTCACATTTAATCTTTGTACATTTATTAACTGTGTTAATTTCTTCAAAATCGGGTTTTTAGGAAAATTTTATTCAAGAAGCTAGTGTGAAGTATGTCTCAACGACATATTACAGAATATTCTGTGTACAGGTCTTTCCTAGGACATCCACATTTATTCCAGACAAGACAGAAAATGAAGAACCCAGAAATCTGCCAGCTGTCCCTTAAACCATTAGTCTGCTTCAGGAATTTTGGTCATGTGTTGATTATTTTTTGGCTTCTCAACTACTGATCATGTGTACATTTTCTGTGGTGTGTGAAATGTGTAAACCTTCACCAACACTTCCCAGAAGTGAGAGAAAAGCCAAGTAACTGGAAGTCTGTAACACTGATCATTTTGTTACATGCACAATGTATGTTTTTTATATTTGTTAGGTTTGGACAGATTTGAAGTAGGATTGGATCAGAAACTGTTTTGTTTTTCAAGATTCTTCCTGTGAATATTAGCTTTAGAATATAAGCTTTTTGTAATCCTTCACTTTGATGAAGTGTAGATTTTTTAACTTGAGGTGTACGAGACATACATATGTATATGTCTAAAATATTATTATTTAATAATTAAAGAATAGTATTTGAGATTACATAACATTAATATAAATATATTTTTAATTCCGTTTGATTTACTAAGTATAAATTTAGTGGTCTGTGTTTGTGTATAATGTAGATATTTGTAACTAACATTTTACTGATGCTGCTAATTGATAACTGCTAATTGCTAACTGCCTCATGTGCTGAATACCCCTATCTATTGTGTGTGTTATGTGTGACTTGATACAATGGATAAAGCCGTACTTGATTGGCTAGTAGATGCTAGGAATCAAACCCCAGAAGAACAATTTTACATAAGCTAGACCTAGTTTGAAGTTTGAGTGGAAGGAAACCAAAGCACACATTGAACACCCATGCAAGGAAAACAAGCAAATTGCACACAGGAAGCACTGCAGGCCAGAAACAAGCCTGGGAATGAGAAGTGTGAAGCAGCAGCAATGGCCACTGTGCCATAGTGCCACAGTGCCACCCCTCTGACGGTGTTGCCAAGGTGTCTATCAGCGTGGATTCTCCAGTAAGCTAGTCTTTCTTTTCTAGGTCCAGTTTCTCTTACGTATTTCAAAGTACATAATTATCTAATTAATATTACTTTTACATTCCCAAGAACAAGTTAAAAAGTATGACAATGTTCTTGTTCTTTTGTTCTTGTTCTATCTGCCATGATGCATGCTTTATGCTTAGAAATAAGCAATGTGATCATATTTAAATATAACATTTACATTTGGACACTTCAGTTGCAAATGATGAATAAGAACATTTACTGTAATAATCTTCTTGAGTTTGTCATAATTACTCCTAGTGTAAAGTGTTTAAAGTAAGTGTTTAAAGTAATTATAATAGTGTTATTCTAACAATGGAAGAAAGACAGTTTGATCCCATGCGAGTAATGCTTTAAAATTACTTCACCAGGAAACATGCCAGCAAATATTTGCTTGGAAGCATTTTGAAATGTTCTGTGTCCGTTGGCATACTGGTAGCTAAAGTTTGCGCAAAGGAGAAATGTAACAACTCTCTATTCTATTCTGTGTTTTTTAAGTAAAAGTAATGATACATATTGTAGATGTGTCTGCTACAATAGCCACAGATGCGTCGATTCATACTGTATGTATACTTACAGATTAGAACATTCTACTAGAAGTGTAGATATTGGTTTAATTGGTGACAGATAATACTTTAGAAGCTAATATGCCATTTAACCTCTGACATTAGAATGACACCATATTTTCCCAAATACTCCAGCAGGCCAACCGAGTAGTTGGACTCTATGCAGTGTTTTTTGCAGTCAAAGATGACTGGGTGAATAGGAAGGAGGAGAAGGTGAAGGTTAGTTTAAAAAAAAGCCTAATTATGCGTGTAATATGTTAATCCATCTGATACCAAATCACATACAACTTTATGCAAATATTGTGTTTTAGTAGTGCATTCAAATTCTGTCAAGGTAAAAACTTAAACATTAGGACCCTTTATAAGTCTGTACTAATGTAGACTTTTACAATGGTGTTTTGTTTTAAATAAAAATCCCATATTTTGCTCTGTTTTCACCACATTTCTGAAGTGACATTAACACTGACTAAAAAATAGTTATTTTTCCCAGTCAATCAAACCTGTGGGAGTGATAATTGCATTAGTGTGGGCTGATAGAAAAGCACTCTTATATGACACTACTCACAGCCAATTAGTTGCAACAGAGATCTTGACATTTTACTGAAGACAAACTATTCATTTATAAGAATAAATATACTTTAAACATCTCACAGAATTGTTTTCTTTTTCCAAAACCCATTCTTATCATACTTCCAAATGTTTGTTATCACACTGTTTGACTCTTTCCCACTGGGAAATGAATTCAACTGAGAATTTAAGAGTCTTTTTTTTTTGCTGGTGGTGTAGCTGGAGCTGAGTTTTGAGATGAAGCTCTTGGTCTTCCAGCCGGTCTATGACCCTGTCCTCACCAGTGGTCCAAACTTAGGGTAGTGACTGGAAGAATGAGATTGTGTATACAAGCGGCAATGATTCGGTTTCTCTGTAGGGTTGTTGGGCTTACACTCTGCAACAGGATGAGGAGCTTGGAAGTCCAGGTGGACCTTGGAATACAGTCACTGTTACTCTGGATCAAGAGGAGCCAGTTGAGGTTGCTCAGGGATCTGGTGGAGATGGATGTCTCTGGAAGTCTTTTGCTTGAGGTGTACCAGGCACCTCCCATTGTGGAAGGGACCCTGGGTAAACCCAGGACACAATGGAGGGATTGTGTCTCTCACCCAGCTTGGGAGCACTTGGGAGTCCCTCCCTTGAGAGGAACTGTAAAGTGGTGCTGGGGAGTGAGAAGTCTGGTCTGCCCCGTTCAACCACTGCAACCCTCATCAGGAGTAAGTAGTCAGAAAATCATGTTATATTTTAATATGCATCATAAATTAAGATTTGGCATTTTTAGGATGACCAGAAAGGAATTGTCTTCCCAAAAGAAAATGTGTTATACAAATACTGTACATGGTTTATTGTTAAAACCTTTAAAGAGTCTTTTACTATCCTTCACCTTTTAATTAAAATGTTAAAAGTAAGTTTTGTCCTCTTTCTCAAGTTGTCTTCAAAGGTCTGTGATTTCTAAAATGGACTTTTTCTGTAGTGCTTTACAATAGAAACGATTCACACACCAAGAAGCATCCTCTGTCTGGAGTCACTTTTCAACAAGTTTGCCATTCTCAAGTAGATTTTTGATATGTAGTCTCTTAAGCCTTATGCTGTCCTCTAATTCTTCTATTTAGAATCAGTAGAAGCGTGTATGTTGAATTTCCTGACTTAACCCTTTTCATTTTGTATTGTTTTGCAATCTATTGAAAAGGTCATTTTGTTTTCAAGGAGTGCCCTTGGTACCATCTAGTGGAAAAATACCAGAGAATCCCTTTTCATCACAAGCTGCTCATAAGCTGTGCATATGTCAGTAAATATATTGACATGAGTGCTGTAGTATGATAAGCACTGCAGTGTCCACTGATTGCTTGTCTTGTTCTGTGATCCCCACGAGGGTATCTCTGGCTCCAGAGGGCTGTGTGACATCATGACTATTCTTCTGTAATGGACGGGTCAGCTGTCAGTAATATGCTGAATAATTTAAGAACCCCTTTCCACTTTATAAGCCTCGCAGCGCTGTAGGGAAAATCACCCTAAGTGCATTAGTATCATTGCAGTAGAAACAAGCCCTTATTGACCAGCTGAATCAATAATACAATTTCCGGTCTCAAAAGTAAGTGCATGTGGGGTACTGTATATTAGAAAATTAAACAAAACTAATTATTCTCATCAATTGCTTTTTCCAATTAGCCAGGAGTTTGTAATGATCTTTTTGTAGGGTCAAATACAAAGGAGTTGAACAGTGACACTTATTTAGTTCTGTATTTTACCGTGTTTGCTGCTGTGCTTTTCTCCTAGTGGACCAGAGTAGTGCAGATTATGTACACATTTTCAAAAACTTAATACAAGAAAACATTAGAATCTGGAATCTGGAATTCTCTGTCACTGAGATCATTTCAATAAGGCTTCCAAAGGGAAGGGAAGGTGTTAGCTTTTAATGGAAACAAAGATTGTGTGGCCATTTTGCACCACTGCCTCATAGTTCTTGGATTCTGGGCTCAATTCAGGACTGGAGCACCTTCTGTGTAGAGTTTGCATGATCTTCCTGTGCCTATATGGGCTTTCTCTATGTGCTCCAGTTTCCTCTCACATTGCATTAACAACTACTTTCCGTTCATTAAGTAAAGTGATAAAACTGTAGTCTCCTGCGAGTGTGGATAATTTAAATACTGATATAATAGCAGCAGTTTGCAGATTTGCATCTCTTTGGCTTTCCAGGACAAAGCCTGTTCTACACAATCATTTGCTAGGTCAATGTGTTTGCCTTTAAGAATTTACATTTGGAAGAGACTCAGATATTGTATGTTTCTCAAACAGACGGTAAAATGATACTGCTGAAGTAAACAAATGTAACAATAATTCAATAACCATGGCATGATTGGTATAAAAGCCTTCGATGGTCTACTAAGGGAAGAAATTGTACTAAATTAGTTTTTGCCACCTAATTGGAAAATATATGACATGTACAGCATTTTTTCCTTATTGTTTAAGAATTGTTTGCTTCCTAATACTTTGCAATCATTTGTGAAGAACACTCCAGATGTTACCATCAGAACAAAATCAATAATGGGCTGAGTCCATCATGGTGGTATCCTGTTACACGCAGGATGGCCTTTAAAAGACACCAGCAAAGGGCCATCTGTCACAACCTCCATTCACAACAGCATATTGTGAAGAAGTAATGTGATGTCTGCCCATGATTAATGTATTTTTTTAGCAGGACAGCCTTCAAAACAGTAAAATGGAAAACACCAAGCGCTTGCCAAATGAATTTAGAATTTAATTTAGCATGTTTTTCTAAAAAGACAAATTAACAGCAAATAATACATTTAAAGCTACACTTAAAGTAGCTTACAAATGTATTCATATTCTTTATAAACTCTTAATGAACTGTAACAAAAAGTAGATTCAGCATTAAAATTCCGGTGTTCATTCAGTATTTTTCAACCTAAAAGCAGCATAAAAGCCTCAACACCAAATAAAAAGTAGCTCAATGCTCATTGAGCAGGGGGTACTTTGGTTATTGAGCATGATGCAGGATCTATATTGTTATTCTACGTAGCGTTATTTTATGTCCAAGCCTCTTGACAGAAGATGTTAGTTTTTAGCTAAACTATCCTGATAAACTTTAGAGTGTGTCTACTCCCCAGTTCTAACTAGATCTGCAGAGCTAGAAGAACCTACAGCTGATTAGATCTATTTCTGTTCTTCATTGAAAACATTCTATTTTGACTTGCCCTCCACCTTTCTGTACTAATCATACTGTTAATCAGAATGTTCAAAAAGTTTAATCTGTGGTTCATCCAAGCACATTATGTGGACGACTTTAGAATCAATTAGTTTTTATTTGGCAACCTCATGTCTTTTCTATCTATATTACCACAGAAATCTGCCACATTCATGAGATCAAACTCAATTGACAGTTTTGGAGTGACTGTTTCCTGATTATGCCTGATTATGCCACAGACCATTCAGCACCATTCAGGAGTGTACCTACTCTTGTCAGTCACATGGAAAGAGAACGAAAGAGGAAATATTACTTAATTATTCTAAGATGGCTTACTACAATAATAATTCCAAAAACTTTATCATGACCACCCATTTACAATTTTAATGATATGTCCCTCACTTGCCATCACAACCCTCATCAGGAGTGAGCGGTTAGAAAATGAGATGAAATATTCCCATTCTTGTGAAGTCAACTGCTTCTTCCAACAAACAAGTTAAAACATTATTGATAATCTAGTGAAACTATACACTCTCTGCTACATATGCACATTTTTTCCTTCAGTGGTGTGTTTCCGGCATGCTTCTGCTCCTGGTGTAGCACATAACAGATGATCTGTTCCCTTCATTATGACAGGTGACGTAAAGTCCCAGAAGCCCCTGCTTCTGTCAGGGATGTCGGAAAGGATGAAAACTGGAATGCAGGAGAGCGAAAATAGACCCTATGTGTAGCGGCGAGACGGGGAATAGCCCGGGCTCAGCTGTTCAGGAAATGCCGTATAGAAACCTATGCCCTCGGGCCAAAGACAGGAGTGACCTGGTGCTAAGCGGTTCTCAGGACATCTGAACCTCAATGCTGAGCGAGTAGCAGAGCAGAAGCAGGAACTAAATAAGCTACACAACAAGGCACACCAGAAATACATAAATAATCACAGGGAACTAGGAACAGGAGAAAAGTAGAGCGCCATCTAGGTGTACTGGGCATGAAAGTACCTCCTTCAAGGACGGCTCCTGATGCCCAAAAAAGAGCTGCACAGCACTGGGGGGAGGAAAAACCTCATTTACCTGAAAGGAAACCTCCGGGAGTCCACGGCTGAGAGCTACCGCCTCCTCCAGGGTTAAAAAAAAACCTTCATTGAGTAGAGGGGGGTAGCCGGACTGGGCTCCTGAGGAGCAAGACAAAAAACCAGACCGAACAAGCAAAACCTCACGAACAACAAAAATAAACCCTGACGGAACAGGACAACAGACCACACATAAGGGCATGGAAGCCGAGACCAGGGGACGTGGGACACCGGAACACGGAAGAAGCAGGGGACATGGGACCCCGGGACAGAGATAGCAGCAGGGGGTGTGGGAGCCCGGGACAGAGGCAAAACAGGCAAAGAATATAAACCTAAATGGAACAGGGAAACAAACAACAAGTAAAAGAAAATAACCAACAGACAGGGAAGAGCAGGGGGCATGGAAGCCCAGAACCAGGAGTAAAGAATTTTTTTTTCCAAAAGCCACGAAACAAAAAGAAGAAAAAAACGCTTGCGGGGTCTAGAGTAGGCTCAGCATTCTGTCAAGGATGTCGGAAAGGAGGAACCGTAGAATGGCAGGAGAGCGAAAAAAGACCCTATGCGTAGCTGCGAGATAGGGGTTAGCCTGGGTTCAGCTGTTCAGGAAATGCCGTATAGAAACCTATGCCCTCAGGCCAAAGACAGGAGTGACCTGGTGCTAAGCGGGTCACAGGACATCTGAACCTCAATGCTGAGTGAGGAGCAGAGCAGAAGCAGGAAGTAAATAAGCTACACAACAAGACACACCAGAAAGACATGAATAATCACAGGGAACTAGGAACAGGAGAAAACTAGAGCACCCTCTAGGTGTACTTGGCGTGACAGCTTCCTGGTTTGTTCATCATCATTCAATCAATCATCTACTTCCAACTGGTCAGGTGACAAGGGGTGGAAGGTCAGGCAAGGGGTGGTAGGGAAGGGAAGTTGGGGGAGGGAATGTTATATTGTTTTATTATTGCTTTATTCTTTCTTTGGAAAAATGTGAATACAAATGGGTTCTTAAAAAATACTTCAAATTGTTGCCCTTGAATGTGAGCTAGCCTTCTGATCCACATTTCTGATTGCACATTTGAATTCAATATTCTTTTGTCTCATTTCTGAAGGGGTTGCAGCCATTCCATCTAAATGATGGAAACCACATATAAAACCGGGATGTTTTATTGTTTTTATACAGCAATCTCTTGAGCTATTGAGGTCAATAATCTTTTACCCTTCAACTATGAACACTTCCATGATTGGAGACATGATAATTTGTTACCATTTCCATTTTCATTTAATACCCACTGGCAACCTCAAAAGTTGACTATCCTGCCTCAGCGTGGGACATCACGTCAATGCTGTGGCCAGGGGCAACCTGAACATTTGCCTGAGCTCCAAGACTTCCACATCACCCATGCAAACAAGGTTGGGGCGTCTTTCAATTAGACCAACTATCTTCCAATCTCGCAGCCAATCAAGGTTCCAATCCACTTAATTAGCTACCTATTAAGGCCGTTCACTCCACTATGTTGGTGCTCCTACATTGAGCTACATGCGTCCATGCAAGCATACGCTTCACTCTTTGAATTATTCTTCACCGACTCTTCAGGAGCTTCAACTCAGCTGAATAATTATTTTTCCTTGTCTCCACCAGCTCACTCATTTTTCCTTCGCTGGCTGTTTCATTTTTATTGCTGCCTTTTCAAAGGCTTCAGCTCGTCAGGTCATTCCAGTTTATTTTTCCACTGGGAGCCCCATCTCAACCTGACAGCTTTTCACTGTTTGCTGTTTAGGGCTTTATCACTCCAGCAATTTGGCTGCAGTTTTAAAACAGCCGTTCTCTCACTAGAGCATTTTATGCTCCGCTATCCATCTGACTGCACCAGGGCTCTTCAAAGCCAGCCACTGCCTCTCTGGAAAAACCCAAACTAGTCCTGAGATCTGCGCTTGGGCTCCAGCCAAACACTGCTCTGCAACTCTGTCTGACAGCAGCTGCAGCCTAACATTGACTCCAAATCGTGTAGATTTTTTCAATTCATTGTCACTTTTTAATTCATAAATGTTTAGAAATCTTAAAGTACTAGCATTGTATTTGCGACAAGTGCTTTTACTTACAGTTCATCATTGTTGTGAATATATTTTGGACGATATTCTCATTACTTATGCCATTTTTTAACAAAACCACACAAACCTATGGTGTGGTCAAATTTTAATAAAAAAACGAACTGAAGAATATCAAGATATAACGTACATAATACTTAGGCATTAACATACATGGCTGAGGAAATGGCAGCCCTGGCCAAAGGTCAGCAAACCCCCTCACTTCCGAGGAATAAACCAGGAAGAATGTTTCAGCGTTGAAGTTGATGAAAATGAGATAAAGGTAACATCTTAGAAATGCAAAATGCAAGAGATGTCTGTCTCCAATGAGACTGAAATACATAGTGCAAGAAAAGATGTGGGCAGAGTGCAACTTTAGAATTACACCTCCTCCCAAACTTCTGTTAAATAACACCATTTGGACAGATACTCATATGATCTTAGTAATCTTCTAAAATTGTGCCAATCATATAACATTTTCATGATGGATCCATAATGGTTTATTTATATAAAGAGCATGCAAACTCTATGACCCCCTGATGTGCTCAGTGGGTTTCTCCTTAGGTCAAACCAACACAAATAAAATAGAAAATCATGCTGATTATGTCTACAGCTTTTCTTTGGACAATTTAATGTTACCAAGCCTGCATAAGGGCAATTTTGATAATGATAAATAATGCCTGTAAGACTATATTGATTATTTTCAGAAATATTGCATGGCCCTTTAATTATAAGCTGAAGTCAATTTAAAGACTGCAGAGTAACCTTTCACATGACCCCAATAATTAATGTACAAATTGAAATCAGCTTGCTGCTTTTCCCTGCCAAATACCTCAATTAATATTAGAAAATAAACAAGGAGCTAGAGAGCCACATAGAGGTCAACATACAGAATTGTAATCAGTGATGTTGGTATGTTTCAAAGTGCTAAACACTGAAAAATACAATCCAAATTAAAATGGAATTACAAGTGGAGACATCATACCTGTTCCAAAACAACTTCATTCCTTCTCTTTATCTTTAGGATAAAAGATAATTTTTAGTCAAGTCTACATTAAATGTTAAAAGGTAGTTCTTGAATGTCACCACTTCTGTTTGTTTTTCACCTGCTGTTAGTCTGACTGCAGTGGAAATCAGTGTTATCAACTCAGTGCAGCTGCAGAAGATGTTGCATGATCTGTAGACAGGTTGTGCAGCTTTGAAACAGTGCAATTTTATTTCAGTTAATGTAATTTGACTGATATGTAATTTTTAATCAGTTTTGACTGCTGATCATCAAGATTTCCTGCTCTGTTTCAAGGTTATTGACAACCTGCCCACTTCTTCTGATGCTATAAGTAAGTTATACATTCATTTTCAAGACTGGGGAAGCACTCGGCAGATTACCGTAATGTAAATAAAACAGGCAAACATTTTTCTTTTGTATTTTGGTGGACATGTTTGCCTATTAGTGTGTGTACGCTGTAATCGTGATTAGATGCACTGAATTTTTGGTAGGAAGTTTTTGTGTAGGCCATTATGCTGGCATTCAGAACATCTGAATATGGAACATCTTCACCAGGTTCCTGTTCACACAGACACCCCAGTAATTATTGAGGGTAGAGTCTCTCTCCACCTTTACAAATGGGGGTGGTTACTCCTTGGTTCCAGATCTCAGGGAAACACCAGGCTCTGAGGGCAAGCTTGAAGAGTTTGAACATGGCTTGCTGTAGCACAGGGCTGCTGTGTCACTGCATTTATTGTTGACTCCATCTTGACCGCAGGATTTCAGGGTCTGAGGGCCTGGTTTAGTAGCTCTTGTGCTATGATTGAGGAGTCTAAATGTTTTTTGTTTTCTTTGATAGCCATAGCCACTGTTTGGATATGTCTGCATTTGGAACGTTTCATAAAGATTTTCAAAATGTCAGACTGTTCTTTCTGAATGGCCAGTTCTTCTGGTTTTGATTTATTTAAATAATTTCACTTTTCCCAGAATGTGTGGTTTACGGACTCCTTGATTTCTGTGAGTTTGTGTTTATGTGCAAATCTGCTTTGTATTCTGGTCTGTGCTTTTAATTTGAAAGTTACCACAGTATGTTGTTGTTGTTTTTTTTTTTGGGGGGGGGTTGTCATCTGTATCAAACCATTATTCTTTTGCTTTTATTTTTTGGTATATTTTGATTTTGATTTCAAGACTCATTTCTCACAAACACAGTTTATTTCTTGTATATTAATTCTTGTATAGTCAAATACCTTGGTTTCATACAGTGTATTTAGGAATGAGTTAAATAATGTCTGCATTTCCTGATAACTCAGTATTTTCTGTATTCATCTAGGGTGTTGTAGTCCTTCTGTATGGCTCATTAAGGTTATATATATTGCTTGGCTCTGTCAGGATGTCTTTGGGCTGGTGTGCTCTTTTTACATACAGTGTGATCTAACTGTGGTCTGAGAAGGGAGTTTGTGGCTTGACTTTGAGCTCATTTATAGAGGAGTGGTCTAGGTCAGTGACTGCAGCTACTGCCCAGAGATGAGCTGTAAGTGAACCTTAGTAAATAGTCCCCAATGATCTTGCCATTGATGACATACAGGCCCAGCCATTCACGGATCTGTAGCAGCTCATGCCTGTTCTTGTAAACCTCATTGTCATACCTGCACCTGTCTGAAATGACCAGTATTTGGTTATTATCCAAATATATGTGGGTTCCCCTGCATGCTTAGTGGAATTTCCCAGTGGGACTGTTGATGCATTGAGGTCTCTGCAGAGCAACACATTTCCCTGGCAACAAAATTGGCATGAGCCTGAGAAGAACTTCCTCACTGTAATAAGGGAGCATACAGTGGATTCTACAAGGATTCTCTCTCTCTCTTTCTCTGGTTTCTATTTGTATGCCAGAGGATCTGTCCTTAGGGCATCAGTCTATTTTCCACAGCCATCCTGGGAATGTGGTTCAGACAAGGATCTCCATCTAATCTGAGCCTACCATTCTCTCACAGGCAAAAACAGCCAAATGGCTTCCTCCCGTTTGTAATCTTTTTTATGTCCTTATATTGACAATGTTGTATTGAAACGCTTGTTTATGTTGCAATATTAGCATAATGGATCTGGTTGTAGGCTAGTACACAGACACAGTATCAGTATAATTTGTACAATGTCCTGGTCCCTTTTTAGTACAATGTCTCTGTCAGTCATTCCAGAGTGCATCAAGAAAACCACAATTGTGCCACTGCCCAAGAAGACCAAGGTTATATGCTTGAAAAATTACCACCAAGTGGCACTCATTTCTGTGGTTCTGAGGTGCCTGGAAAGCCTATATATCTCATACAATGACAGTATACCAGACATACAAAAATTAGAGTATACCAGACTTCTTTGACCCACTTCAGTTTGCTTTCTGCTCAAATAGGTCAGTTGATAATGCCATATCCCTAGCACTAGATACTGCCATACAACATTTAGACAGGTAGGGCACATATACTAGGATGCTGTTTGTAGATTACAGTTCAGCCTTCAACACAATTGTTCCCACCAAGCTGGTCCCGAAACTTAGGAATCTGAGCTTTCTGCAACTCTGTCTGCAACTGAATACTGGAGTTTCTGACAGGTAGTCCTCGGGTGGTGAAAATTGTCAGCAATATCTCTTTTACAGTGATCCCAAATATTGAAGCTTCCCAAGGCTGCTGTCTTAGTCCTAGGCTGTACTCCTTGTTCACCTATGACTGTACAGCCATTTACTGTTTTTACTTTTATTAAGTTCACTGATGACAACACTATGGGGCTGATCAGCAGCAACAATCTGTCCACGGAATAAAGTGATTATCTGAAAAGGTGGTGCTATGACATCCACCTGGCCTTGAATGTTAACAAGATAAAATAACTAATTTTGGACATTAGGGGACCCAAAGGGAGTCATGTCCCAATCAGTATCGAGGGCACAACAAGGGCTGACAATGGAAACAGATTCCTCGATCTGTAGATTTCTGCCAACTTGGCTTGGTCTCACAACAGGCAAGTAAGTCTAAAAAAGGCACAGCATTACCTTTACTTTCTGTGGGCTTTTTTTTTCAGTTCTTCTATTCTAATCACGGGATTCTACTCCTGACTACTGTGCCTGTGAGCGGGTCATTCAGTGTTATGCCGTCCCGACATCTGCTTACGAATACCTGGCTTTCCTTGGGTTGTCTGTCCCTGCATCTGTGATTGAATGTTGAACTGGCTCTCCAATCCTTATTGCTGGATATCACTCTGGTGCTCTGTGCCTGTGAGCAGGCCCTGTTCCTGGCTTTCCTCGGGTTGATCACTCTGATATCAGCGATAGGATGTTGAGCTTTTTTCCTGCTTTCCTATTCTTATTACTGGATATCACTCCAGACATCCGTGCCTGTGAGCGGGTTTAGTGCCTGGCTCTCCTCTGGTTGTCTATTCTGATATCAGTGATAGAATGTTGAACGTGTTTTGCCCAGTCTGCAGTATTTTCCCAGGTTTTTGTTTTTATTCTTGTTTTTTGCTTAGTGTTTTGATTTTTCACTTCCTGGTTTCCCCTTCTCTATGGTCCCCCTGTCCCATGTGCCTTGGAACTTTCGGTTCCTATCTGTTTCTATCTGTTTTTGTGGTTTGTTTCCCTGGTCTTCCAGGTTTATGTTTGTTGTGGTTTGTGCTTGTGTACCTGTCTTTTTTGTTTTAAGTCTCCAGAACTCTACCTGACCCCCCCTTCCTCTACCCAGTAAAGGTTTATACCCTGGAGGAGTGGGCAACTCTCAGCCGTGGACTCCCGGAGGTTTCCTTTTCAGTTAAATGAGGTTTTTCCTCCCCCCAGTGCTGTGCAGCTCACTTATTTGTATGGGCGTCAGGAGCCGCCCATGAAGGGGGGGGGGTACTGTCACGCCCTCTGCAGCCAGAGGGCGCTCCTACTCTGTCCTGTCCCTAGTTTCCTGTGCTTTGCTGTCCTTCCAGTGTCTCTCTCTCTGGGGCTAAATATTTCCAGGACACTCATTCGCCTTCACTCAGCATTGACGTCCAGACCAGGTTCAGACCCGCCTAGCACCAGGTCGCCGCTCCGTCCATGGCCTGAGGGCATAGGTTTCTATATGGCAATTCCAGAACTCTTGCACTGCTGAACTCCCTGTTCCGGAGCTGAACTCCCTGTTCCGGAGCTTTGCATAGGGTCTTTTTCCGCTCTCCTGCCATTCCACGGTTCGTCCCTTCTGACATCTGTGACAGCAATAAAGCCTGATCCATTATTCAGGAATTCTGGCCACAAACTGTTCCCCTCCTACACTCTGGCAAGTGGGACTGCACCTTTAAAGCACAGAACACTTGGCTTAACAACAGCCTCTAGCACCTTTTACTTGTCTAACATGTATCTATTGTCCTGCTTGTTTATTGTTGTGTACTTCTGTTGTATGTTGTTGTGCTGTGTAGTGCATGATGGTTTGCTATGACTGTCAATATTTAATATTTACTATCTTGCAATGTGCTGTGCACATTTTGTGTAGCTGTCTATTGTACTTGCATGTCCTGAAAGAAAAGCACAAATAAGAATCCCAGTGAATATATGGTAGGTAGATTGGTTAAGTCGCCTTTTCAGGCCATAAAGGCCCATGGAGGAATGGGGGCAAGGGCCAAAATTTTTCTCAACCATCTGACACTGGAGGTGGAGGTTATGTGGTCACCTCTATTACCCCCAGACCAATTAACCACTGTTACTCATTTAGAAATCAGCCTGAGTGGACCTGGGAGCCAACTAGAAGGAATTAGAGCACGCTACATTACTTGCCCCTACCTGGGATTGAACCTGGGACCTTCCACGCAGGAGCTAGACGTGCTTGCCATCTGAGCTACCACAGCTCAGAGTACATATACCCATGGCAAATAATCTCCAATCTCCTCTAATTTGTCAATGTGGTTACGTTATCATCAATTTTCACTTTAGGGTAAAGGTATTGATTATGGATTATTGTCTGTCGCCTCAAAATTTAATCTTTTTCTGATAAGGCAGCTGCTGCTTCAGGGGAGCCAGCTGGTAGTCCTTGTGATCACGATACCTTGCACCTGGACTTACACCTGATAACATGATACATTACTCCTCAGTGCTCAAAAGTATGCTCTCTTAGCAGGCAGTGAGTAAGCTAGCAATACAGCAAGGAGAACAACAGTGGGGCTCTATGGCTCAAAGAGAGGGACAAGCCAGTCAAGCTTAAGGTTGGAGACACTATGAAAAATGGCTGAGAGGCTGATAGTGGGAAACTAAGAAAGAGAACTCAGAAAAGAAGAGAAACAAGAGCTGCTAAACAACAAGCCAAGTAGAAGGCAGTGGATGAGAAGAGTTTTTGTTTGTTCTGACACTCCAATGTGTTAAAAGAAATATTTTCTGTTGGAAGTAAAAAGACTGCCATTGCACTGTTAACACTTCTGTCTGAAAATCTGTTGTTTGCAGTTTGGAACAGAGTTTTACTACATTTGTTCACTACCTGCTGTACTGCATTGTGAGTTTATTACTGACCACAACTTGATTTTTTTTTAGGTTTGAAATTAAAAATCTTCCAACAGTGACTGGGTTAGTAATGGTAAACAGATTCTGATAGTTGCTTAGATACTATTCATCATTTAGATGCTGGCAAGTGTCACGGACGTCCAAAGGGACTAACCATGGGGAGCAGGAGAGCAGAAAAAGACCCATATGCGTAGCGGCGAGACGGGAAAAAGGCCCGGGCTCATTAGTGCAAAGAGTTCAGGAATGCCGTATAGAAACCTATGCCCTCAGGGAGCGGACGTGGGGCGCCCTGGTGCTAGGCGGGTCTCAGGACATCCGAACATCAATGCTGAGCGAGGACAGAGTGCAAGACCCGGAAATATATAGCCCAAGGGAAAGAGAGGGACAGGAAGGACAGCAGACCGGAAACTAGGGACAGGACAGAGAAGGAGCGCCCTCTGGCTGCATAGGGCGTGACAGCAAGGTTCTGATCAGAGAGTAATATGCTCTGAGCATGGGTTTTTGTATTAAAGGATTTCAACTTCCCTTTATAATTCTGTTTTGCTGTAACCCAAAATCAGTTACTGTGGATTTATCTGTTTTTTCTAAGCTATTAACACAATGTCTTGTTTATTATGATATCCTGCTTTTTAGGGATTTTAATGTACATTCATTTTCCCCTGACTGCTCTATTATTACAGATTTCTTAACTGCTTGGTTTGTTTTGATTTTTCTCAGCACGTCAGCTTCTCATAACATAAATGTGACCATGTACTTGATTGACCTGCGCATTTCCAACCTACAAGCATTCGAATGGAGGAAACCCTGACCACAAGACTGCCTTATTGATGTGGCAGGTCACCCCCCTGCTTTATTAATGGTAAACAGATTCGGATTTCCTTAACTGAATTCATTGAACTTGCCTAGCCTGGAGGTGATATTAAAAAAACTTCACTCAGGGTCTCACTTTTTTTCACTTCAGCTTCTTTTTTTAACAAGATGTTAACACATATTGCAGATACTGTAGTCTACCTCCTAATAAAATGTCTTGTCTTCTAAATTGCTTGAAATAGCCAACAAGTCTGTTTTTCCTCCTTCTTTCATTTCTTTTTTTAACGAGATTGTTAAAATAAATGTAAATAAAACATATAGTACCTGTATTATTCTGAATTGATCCCGAAATAATTTTTATTGGTTGAATCAGACTAAAACTGCTATACTTCTTGCATTATTGCAAGAATTTACTGGGCGATTTTGCAATAATTACTATTTCGCCTTCTATATCAGGACTGCTTGAGTGCTGAAGTCAAGGGATCTTGGCTTTAGTTTGGATCCCACTAGGACTCCTAGCTTTCAGTGGCAGAAATAGTTTGGGCAAGACTGGTTGTGGCACTGCAGAAAGGCATGCACCTGACATGAAGGAAAGTAGAATGAATGTATGCATGCATAGATTGGCCCTAAAGACTTATTTGGACTGTCACCTATACTGTATATCGCTCCTTATTGTTGCATTGTTTGTTGCCTCTTTTGTATTCAAGCATGAACATTTCAAGACTGGGTTAAAAAGTATCTTGTGTTGATGGACAGAATATGTTGCTTTCATTACATTAAAAACCTTTTTATTGTTTTTATTCAATGCCCACGTACAAAGAAGGTGTTACATACAGTACATGCACAGCATTCATAGTGTGCCATTACCAATGCTGTTATTCCTGTCTCTCTTCACTTCTGACTGCTCTGATTGCTTAGGAAGTAAATAATTTAGGTCCTGACGCCATTAAAGAACAATGGCCCTTTTCACAAGAGTAGAGGTATTAATACCAGTACCTTGGCAAAATTCCACTCTTGGTTTTAATAATCTGGTATTTCCGATTTACTCCCTTATTCCAACTGGTGAAGCAGGTTCTTACTTCCTGACCTGTTTTTGTATGTGGCAGAGATTTTGGTGCTCAATGCCTGCTAATCATTGCGCTCCAACAGTGGTGAAGGAAGTGGTTACCATCCTATGCATAAAGAAAATTATTTTGATTAAAAGTGATATATACATGCAAACAACTATTAGTAGTTGTAATTTGAATTAAAGGTCTTTACCTAAAAACGTACAGTATTTGACCATTCCAATGTCATTTTACCAATAAGTACAAATCAAAGTGATCAAAATGAGAATTTAGTAAAGTATATTCAATATGAAAGAATTTAAAAAATATACGTATATAATAATGCTAGGGAATAAACAGTCTCATCCAGATTTTGAATTTGGATCTTTTGTTCTGCAAGTAAGCTCCTTACCACTTCAGAAAACTGCCCAGAGAAACCAGAAAGACAACAAACATCCTCTATGAATTAACACCATTGTGCCAGGGCATCCATTGTACAATACTGTGGACTTAACAGCTTCACCTTGCATAATGGCTAGCATTAACACACTAGAGAACACAACTTTATCTGCAGATGTGCTATTGATTAGATAGCATTCATACATTTTCTTTTTCATGACTGGAATTCAAACTTCAGAAACCTAGCTCTTGAGGCAGCTTCTGTTCCCCAGAACCTTCTGCTCAGTGGAATGAGTATGGAGCTCAGAGCACTGGAACTTCAAAGTTCAATGTCAGCACTTCGATGTTGCCATTGACTGGTGAGTCAAAATTTGTAACATAGTTTAGGACTTTCTCTCAACTTTCTTTTGTGCTCATAATCCACATTATTCACTTTTTCATCAGCTTCTAACACTTTATCAACTCGTTGAAAGGAATTTTATATATTTTTCATCTCTTTAACGTCATTTGAGGAAGTCTAGATTATATCTCCCCCCGTATTTGATTTTTTTTTTACAGATAGGAAAACTCTTGTTTTATCGAATTAGTATTTTTAGGTGAATAGGCATTTGTTTCACTAATCACAGATAATTACCTCACCATTTAAATACCGTAGCAGCTTGCCTGAAACCAATTAGGATCGTAAGATAACACATATCAGAAAATCTGAGCAATTACATGCATCACTGAGTACATGGTAGCAGTGCTTATCTATTTAGTTACCATCTATTATTAGCACTGCAATCAGGAAAAGGAAGGTCAGACTGACTGGAGATTAGGGCTCTGTCTCAATATACCAATATAACTATTTATTTTTAGCATTTAAATAAACCAATTAATACTGCAATAAATCAACCTCCTGCATGAAGTCCAAAAGAGTATTATAAGAGCTCAGGTTTTATTAATATGTACTTGTATATTGACGTAAATCATGTACATAGATAAACCAGTTCAAGGATACCCACCCAAACAGTTCCTTTCTTTTTATTTTTGAAATGCCCTCTGTAATACAATAGACAAAATGGCTTCCATTACTGCACACATTAATGTTTTTGACATAACTTAAAAAATACAAATTGAAACCATTCTTTGGAAAAAAGCAAAAGAAGACAATGTGAAGCATTAGTATTCAGCAATAGGTTATATGTTTATATATTTTATATTTGTTCTTGTATCTTATAGAAAATCATTAAAACTGTAATATATTTGTACATCTGACCACTCTGAATAAAGAATGCATTATCAAGTAATTGGTGAAGAAGAAAAATATTCAAGATGTTTATCTTGATATTCAATTACTTGTTACTGTTTCTTTTTCAACCATTAAAACTCCACACTTTTGCTGCTGACAAGTTTGTAATTTGAAAACTAATCAAAACTTTAACCTTGCTATTTGACTGTGACTTGTTGTCTCTACTTAAAGGAAAGTCAGTGCCGCTAAACACTGGGTTTGTTATTCACAGTTTGCATGTGGGTCAGACATGAATTAATTGAGGAAACCAAATCAAATGACTCAGTTCGTAAAAAATTAAATGAAGGAAAGATTAAGAGGGGGTTGCCTGAGAAGCCATTAAGAATTTCTATTGTTTTAATTAATCTTATTTGGATGTGAGATAATGATTTGGTTGATTTATGCAGTATATGATATTCCTAGGCCTAGGATAGGGTTACTATAATAACTATTAATAAATACATTAGGACTCCTGTATGTGTGTATTCAATATACAGTGGTAAAAGATCAATTAATTTCACTTCCTGAGAGGCAGGCGTGAACTCTGGTGAATACCATTTAATTCTTAAAAACGTTTCTGCATATCAGAGGATAAAGTGTTAAAAGGTCAAGGAGAACTTCAAACAAAAAAGAATTGCCTGGACCTGATGGTATTTACCCACTTGTGCTTCAAAGAGTTATCCCTAGACCTCTCACTAGGATATTTTAAAAGACCCTTATGTTAAAACTTACCTTACTGATCTGTAAATGTCTGACTCCTTCATAAAAGGGGGAAAATGACAAACGAATTATAGACAAATCACCCTTACCTCAATGTCATCTAAAAGTATTTAAGGAATAATGATTTTATTATTCATTTTATTATTAATAATTTCATTATTTATATTCAAAGTAAAATAGCATCTACATGGAGTCAATATCTTTAGGGAATGTGCCAGGATATCAGGATATTCATATATCTTTAATAAAGTCTGCAATAAGTGGCACACTGGACAAATCATCTGACTGTAAGTAATTCTCCATTTAAAGCTGTAAGAATTCAAAATAATGTGCACTTTTTAAAATAATTTGGTAAAAAGGAGAAAGAGGGTGTAGATAAGGGGGAGTTATCTCAAACTCTGTGCTGTTTAGTTTTGGTCACTTGACTTCACTGTTCTTCCTATAAAAGAATATTGGATTGACTTTGCCCTTGACAGATCAAAAATCAGTTCTTTTAATTTGTCAGTATATTCCATTCCTTTTTGCCTGGCAATGTTGATGGTTACAGATGCAGCCATTCAAAGTGAGCGGTACAGACACGTACCGCAGGTAATTGGCTGCGGTGTCGCGCATCATGACGCAAGATGATGCGGGGTACCGCGGTACGTGATTGGTTGACCGACAGGGGCACTCGTGGTCCGTTGGTCTGTCGTAGAAAGACTTACAGTAAACGTCTTTACTGTGCCCGTTGTAGATATTGAATTTTACCAGTGAAGGGAAATCTTAGTAGCTGAGCATAAAAAGAATAGGAGCATACTGTAACGCGTGTGAAGGCCATAAACGATATTAATTTTGGAACATAAATATACAGTACTGTATATAGCTGGTCTTGGTACTTTAAAGAAAAAAATACACAACAGTATTCCATTTCTCCCTAAACATTTTAAGCATCGAAGTCTTTAACTAAAGAGATACCGGAGTCAACAAGCATACTTTTAGAATTTGATTAATAGGGAATATAATATGGAATCGCGTATCTAAAGAATTTAATGACGATATGATTATATTTGTGTACTGCGACAGAGCTGTGTAGGGCTGTTTCGCCTCCCTGCTCATGTGAGTTGTCTTGTAGCCTACTGGTCTAGGTGCCTGACTAACAACGCACAGGTTGTGTGTTCAAAACCAGCTGGTACTGGACTTTTCTTTTAACAAACATTTCTTCGAAAAAATAGAATAGTGATATTATGGACAATCAATTGACTTTTATATTTCAAAATATCACAACATGATCGATTTTAAGTCATTTTTGATAACAATGAATAGTCACCTTCTTCCCTTCTGACAATGGTTCCTGCTACTATTGTGTGTGTGTGTGCAATAGAGTAAATTTTTATAGAGAAATGGAGGCTGGACAGTATGCGTTACAATATAAACATTTATATTGATTTAAATCATGTTCTGATTTAAATCGCAAACGCGTGTTTCATTATGTGTTTTTTAATCATAATCAGGCTAATGCATTTCTACATTTCTGTATGAACCAGCTTAGAGGTTCATACAGAAAGACAGCTTGTGTTTAAATTGAGTGTAAGGTAATTTATGCTTCTAAAGTCATGGTCAGCATTTATTATTGTACTGTGCTGTAAACTTGTTCTGTGCCTAGTCACATTATTTTATAGCGTTATTAAATCCCGTGGCGCTGTGTGTTAGTTTCCTGACTCCCATGTCACATGGTCTGTGATTGAATCCCATGGAACTATGACTTTATTTTTTAACAAACATTTCTTTGAAAAAATGAAACGTTTCCCTTGGTCAGAGATTAAATAAAACCTCACTCGCACCAAACAAATTTATATTTCTAAATATCACAACATGATCGAATTTAAGTCTTTTTAATAACAATGAATAGTCACCTATGCGTTACAAAATAAACATTTATATTGATTTAAATCGTAAACGCGTGTTTAAATATATGTGTTTAAAGGCGATATACTGTATAAAAGCGCTGATTCTTATGGAGTGTGTTCCGCCGGGGATTCAAAAAATTTATTTTAAATAAGCTGATAAAGCTTAGACTAACTGTATTCTAGACGGTATTACAACAGAACATTGGACAATGCAACGTAAATTGCAAAAATGCACTTGGAATCTGTCCAAGCCCTCCTACAAAAATTATTTAAACTGCGACACTGATCATTCATCTCTAAATAAACTTTATTTTATATAGCGTTTTAAGCGAATAAGTAATTAGATTGCTCATAAACCTAATCGCTTTTTCTACATAAACACAGCGTGATTGCTCTCTGAAAATGCTTTTCCTTTATATTTAGGCTCAGATTTCAACTATAGATCGTATTATTATAAACTTTCTTGGAAAAATGTATTTGATGTAAACCATGTTTGCTATTAATTCATTTAGGGCTAAAATACGTTCATTGTCTTCCAATCGAGTCGAGTTGACATTGGAAGCTTGCCACACCCGGACTGTTAGCACGTCAAAGCCCATTGAGGGTATTGAGCCAGTATTGGCTTTAGTATTAGCCATACAGAACATTAAAGTGCCCCTTTTCCATTCAGCGGGTGCCTGAGCCGCTGTGTCCTATCTTCTGACAGTCGCCGTTGTGAATGTCTGTAGAGTGCATCTTATTTTTAGTACTATATTTTTGTATTATATTCCCTATTAATCAAACTCTAAGAGTATGTATCGGCTTGTCCCCTCCTCCCGCCCCTCTCTGTGTGCAGTGGAGCCTCCTGTCCAGCCAGCACATGTCCACAGACATTCACAACAGCGACATATCATAAAACGTTTGCACATATAGTTAAATTATTAGTTGTTTTTCAGGAAGTTAAAAAAACACTTGAATTACTTATCCAGTCTCTCGAAATAAAGTTATTTTTCAAGCAATGCAACAAACGTCGGGCAATGTGTTTTTTTTAATCCAACATTGACAGCCACATCTTAAATCTTGTCAGTCAGGTCTTTTTTTCTCTAGTTGAATTGTGGTTTATACATCGCACGACTTTAAAAGCTAGAAAGATAGGTTTCGATTCACATTAGCTGGCGAGCCTTGTTTACAAAAAAACTAATAATAATGTAACATGCCACTGTTTGTTCATGAATAAAGTTAAACTGAGATTTCCTTAGATACGCGATTAAAATAAAAAAAAAATTGAATCCCCAGAGGAACACATTCCATAAGAATCAGCGCTTTTACAGTATATATCGCCTTTAAAGGTGGCTTCTCAAAACGCTTTACAGGATAAAAACAACAAGAACAGCAACAACAGCAATATTGTATTTCATTGCACTTTGAAAACCAAGTAATAACTTAACTATACGTGCAAACGTTTCATATGTTGCTGTTGTGAATGCCTGTGGAGTGTCTTATTTGCCTTGAGTCCTGGTTATCTCTCTTCCCCTCCTCCCTCTCTCCCTCAATTCAATTCAATTCAAGGTGTTTTATTTGCATGACAGATGGGTACAATCAGTGTTGGGTATGTATATTTTGATATTTACACCCGGCGCGGCACCAAGGGAGCGTCTGCATTTATAACATTAGTCAAAATTAGTCAAGCAATATGAAGCATCTCCTTTTACTTTTAAGTCCCTTAAATACATTGAGCACAGCTTTCTCACCACTTAAGATTGCTTTTTGATACCATCCTTACACAAAGCAGAAACTTACCGATGACTTGTGGGAAAGATTACAGATTTTAATCGTCTTTAATTTTGTTACGTTATACGTTTTAGGAATGTTTCATCTAAACAAACACCACCAAACTATTCTCGATTGTATTTCTGAATGTTATGTTACACCCACAGTAGTTCACTGCTTTAAATACATCGAATTAAGAAAGTTATGTGTAGCACTTTAGATCTTTTTTTCTGAACCAGGGAAAATCTGTTCATGTTTCTCTATAACAATAATAAAAAACTTTATTTTACATATCACCTTTAAAAGTGGCATCTCAAAGCAATACAGTAGATCGAAAAACAGTTAAAAGGGACCAAAGTAAATACCAGACAAACGCAAACGCGTTTTTAATAAAATGCTCTTATTCATTCAGCAGAGAGTGAGAGGGACATCCAGCAGAGAGAGACACACACACCGGTTTCCATTGACAAAATTGTTTTTTTTTTCAATTCCTCTTGTCTAACAGGAATGTTTTGTTTGTGGACAGACTGTTAGACTAGAGGAAAAGAGCGCCTCCTTCTACGAAGCATTTCGTTGATCCGATCATGAATTAATCGCGTATCTAAGGAAATCTCAGTTTAACTTTGTTCATGAACAAACAGTGGCATGTTACATTATTATTAGTTTTTTTGTAAACAAGGCTCGCCAGCTAATGTGAATCGAAACCTATCTTTCTAGCTTTTAAAGTCGTGCGATTTGTAAACCACAATTCAACTAGAGAAAAAAAGACCTGACTGACAAGATTTAAGATGTGGCTGTCAATGTTGGATTAAAAAAAACACATTGCCCGACGTTTGTTGCATTGCTTGAAAAATAACTTTATTTCGAGAGACTGGATAAGTAATTCAAGTGTTTTTTTTAACTTCCTGAAAAACAACTAATAATTTAACTATATGTGCAAACGTTTTATGATATGTCGCTGTTGTGAATGTCTGTGGACATGTGCTGGCTGGACAGGAGGCTCCACTGCACACAGAGAGGGGCGGGAGGAGGGGACTAGCCGATACATATTCTTAGAGTTTGATTAATAGGGAATATAATACAAAAATATAGTACTAAAAATAAGATGCACTCTACAGACATTCACAACGGCGACTATGATAGGACACAGCGGCTCAGGCACCCGCTGAATGGAAAAGGGGCACTTTAATGTTCTGTATGGCTAATACTAAAGCCAATACTGGCTCAATACCCTCAATGGGCTTTGACGTGCTAACAGTCCGGGTGTGGCAAGCTTCCAATGTCAACTCGACTCGATTGGAAGACAATGAACGTATTTTAGCCCTAAATGAATTAATAGCAAACATGGTTTACATAAAATACATTTTTCCAAGAAAGTTAATAATAATACGATCTATAGTTGAAATCTGAGCCTAAATATAAAGGAAAAGCATTTTCAGAGAGCAATCACGCTGTGTTTATGTAGAAAAAGCGATTAGGTTTATGAGCAATCTAATTACCTATTAGCTTAAAACGCTATATAAAATAAAGTTTATTTAGAGATGAATGATCAGTGTCGCAGTTTAAATAATTTTTGTAGGAGGGCTTGGACAGATTCCAAGTGCATTTTTGCAATTTACGTTGCATTGTCCAATGTTCTGTTGTAATACAGTCTAGAATAAATAAATAAATTTTTTGAATCCCCGGCGGAACACACTCCATAAGAATCAGCGCTTTTATACAGTATATCGCCTTTAAACACATATATTTAAACACGCGTTTACGATTTAAATCAAAATGCGATTCAAATCAATATAAATGTTTATTTTGTAACGCATAGGTGACTATTCATTGTTATTAAAAAGACTTAAATTCGATCATGTTGTGATATTTAGAAATATAAATTTGTTTGGTGCGAGTGAGGTTTTATTTAATCTCTGACCAAGGGAAACGTTTCATTTTTTCAAAGAAATGTTTGTTAAAAAATAAAGTCATAGTTCCATGGGATTCAATCACAGATCATGTGACATGGGAGTCAGGAAACTAACACACAGCGCCACGGGATTTAATAACACTATAAAATAATGTGACTAGGCACAGAACAAGTTTACAGCACAGTACAATAATAAATGCTGACCATGACTTTAGAAGCATAAATTACCTTACACTCAATTTAAACACAAGCTGTCTTTCTGTATGAACCTCTACTGCTCCCATTATTGTTCGTGTGATTAAGCTCTCCAGGTGTACCCTTTTAGCGTTATTATTTAAAGACCAGCTTCTCCACTCCTCGGGCTCATCATTAGGGTAAGATGTCGCGAGGCCCGCCTAGCACCAGGGAACCCTACGTCCGTCTCCTGAGGGCATACGCCTCATCCCCGACACCTCCTGCTTCCTGAGCCCGCGGTCTGGAGGTTCTCGCCCCGTCACCCTTGGACCTCCATGTTTCGTTTGTCCGTGTGCTCCCTCCTCCCGGGGATTTTAACTTTGTCGCGTCCCAGGATGGATTTCTAGTTGATGGGCTCTCGGACTGTGCTTTGACCTGCCCTTGGACCCGTTTGGATTTGGATGCCGTTTTGTCTTCCCCGTACACTGTCTCAGGGACTGTCACTATTATTTTGTGCACTATTAAACCCCTCTGTGTTCCCTTTTACCACGCTTCCTGTTTTCTCCAGCTCTTACCGCATCGCATAGGGTCTTCTACAAGATCTGACACGGATTCCAGTCTTTGTTCGTGATAGGTTATTCTTTAGACCAGGTCTAGAGCAGCTAGACCTACTAGATCATGGGTAAGAATTAGGAACAGCAGTAGTCCTAATGCATTCTCTGCATATTCATTATCACTCAGTAAGAGCTTCCATCCCTTACCTTGTCTACTAAGCAGTTCTCAGTCCAAAGGTGTACATTATCTTGACTGCTGCTGTTGCTTGTTCCAGTTTTAATTAGTTAAATGTTATACATCTTTGTAGCAATCTTTTATAAATCCCTATTACCCATCTCTTAAAATCTTAATATCACACCTGTGATTCTCTTGCTTTAATTTTAGTCTGAATGACTTTAAGACTTTATTTTTATTCAGTTAAACTTTTTTGTGGATGGGTACTACAATGGATATAACCAACATCTTGTGTGAGTACTGAAAGATTTATTTTAAAGGTCTATGTATAACATCCCTCATTTCCTTTAGAACTACTGAAAGAATATTACCAGGCTTTAAGTGGACAGCCTCTGTTTTTCTCATCAAAATCTAAAATCTCAAATCATCTACGAGATTTTTGTGATAGATCTACCACTCAGCAGTTGTTTCACGAGACCTGAGCACACTCTACAAGGAGATTTTCATCAAACAATGTTCTTTAATATACATTTAAGAAAAATCTACTCTGAACATCCCAACACCAATAATTACTGAGTTCCTTAATTTACCAAACTAGTCTAAATCAAGAATGTGTCTGTCATGCCTTCAGCAATTAACTAATAACTTATTATTAACTGCTTATCAACAAATACACCACATTTGAAACTATTTACACACAACAGAGACCCTAACAAACACTAGTGGCAGGTTAACTGAAACTGCCTTAAGTGCTGCTGGCCTTCTACAATTTTTATTTTATCTTCTAAGAAATTTCCATTATAATCTCTAATACATTTCACCCTCTGCTGTTCTTTTGTTGTAGAAAGAAATAAAACGAATTATATATTTCATTCTACCCTAAAATAGTCTCTTCCAATGTCTTTTTATAATCTGATCTCGAAATTGATTGTACTACAAGTGTGTAGCTGCGTTTTAGACTTTAATTTACTTACTGTTGGGATACACTTATTCTGCACTACTCTTGAAATACCTATTAGCTTCTGGTTCCGTACATTTCTTAGTCTAATAGTATTCTAAATAATAATCATTCTTGCATTTATATGCTGCTTTTCTGAATCCAATAGGAACCTAAACTACTTCACACATAGGAGGTAACCTGCTTCATTCATCATTGAAGTTAACTAGCAGCCCCACAGGTAGAGAAGTGCTTCTCCCAGTTGAATTTAGATGGAATCTTCGACAGTCTTGTCTTTGTGGTTTGTGCAATACCAGGTTGTGATTAGTTTTATTTTAACCTTTTCTTTAAAAAGTTTGTCTTCTTGAAGACAATATATACTAATGGGAAAAAGAAATGCAACACCTCCTCCTCCACACTCTGGCCCTCCCATCTGTGAGGAACAGGCTGAAGAGGACCTGATGCCACTGTTGATGAGTCCATCGCAACCTCCATCTGGCCCAAGCCAGACAGTTGTGACGTCTAGGAGGTGTGAGTAAAGGGCCTCTGACAGGTTGCCTTGCCTTAAGGCCAGCAGCATGGAGCCTCACTGTCCTGTCACTGCAGTCGGGACACAGTGGAGCGGCTAACTCCATTGTGTCTGGCAACGCTGGCACATGACATGCCTGCCTGCAGCATGCCAATGGCCCTCTCCCTTGCTTCTGGTGACATTTGAGGCTTTATGGAATGCACAGAAAACTGAATAAGTATGGCCTTTTTTTGCAGTGACCTAAGCTTTGAATTAAGGCCTTTTTAAAGGTGACCTGATCAGGCATTGTTCCACCAGACCTCATTGGGTAAAAGTGTACCTAGCGAGCTTTCATGTGATTGGCAAATTGCAATGCCTCACTGCACTAGCTGTATTGCTGGTCAGAGGGCTTAAAACAAATTAAAAGTACATAAGATATACCTATGGTATTCTCATTCCAGAACATGTTGTGTTTCTTTTTTCCATCATTATATATGACAAATTATATATTGTCATATAAATGAAATGGCATATATCCTGCATTCATCCTCACCACCAGATTATTATGAAAAAATGTATTGCTTTTATTTTTTTCCTACTACAAGATATATTGAATAAAAATAAGGTCAGTTATTTGTTCCTATTAACATGTGTCTGAACATTGACTTATTCTTTTCAATATTATGGGGCTAACACTGGATAAAAAACCTTCAATACAAATGAGATCTGAAGTCAAATCCATGGCAGATCAAATAATTTCTCATCCTGATTTGAATTGTTAGAGCTTTTACCTAAATTAAATTGAGTAACAAGGTCCATGGTGTCTACACCTCTGTGTGCATTTTTACTATTGAAACATTTATAGGGGGTGTAATGAAGTGTTTATCAGGACCCTATGCAGACGGCAGAATCCGGAAGGGAGTTCAACAAACATAAGGAAGAGAGGACTAGGAACGGGGCTGGTAGACGAACAGGGGGGGCATGGTCCAGGCGAAAGTCCTAAGGGAGTCCGTAGGGACATCCAGGGTGAGCAAAAGTCCAGAGCTGGGTAATCCATCCATGACAGACACGAAAAAAGTTAAAAACCGGAGCAGGATCCGTTGAAGGGTCAGAAAATAAAAAGGGTTAACGGGTCCAGGCTCTCCAAGGCCCGGACCCAGATGGTCAGAATGCCATTGTGAAGCCTATGCCATCAGGCCACTCCAGGACCCGCTGGTAGGCGGGCTTCCGGGAGTCCATCTTCCAAAGCTGAGCCCAGACTGGTAGGGGCGTCTGGCTTTTAAAGGGAGGGGCTGGAACAGGAGGCAGGTGCAAAAAAATCAACAAAAGGAAGGAAAGAGGAAAGAGCCGGAGCGCCCTTAAGAGGAGGGACTTACGATTATGACAGAGGGTAGCACAATGGTACAGTATTTAGTATTGCTGCCTCGCAATACTGAGGCCCTGGCTTCAATTCCTGGGGTGCTATCTGTGTGCAGTGTGTGTTCTCCACATGTTTACATGGGTTTCCTCTGGGTCCTTTGGTTTCCTCCATGTATAAAGACATGCTGTAGGGTTTATTGGCTTCTGTTAAGAAAATTGGCCCTGTTGTAGATGTGTCTGTGTCAGTTTCTGCTCTGCGATGGACTGGCATCCCATCCTAGGTGTATTCTGCCTCGCCCATTGCTTGTCAAAATAGGCTTGGCTCCCCTGTGACCCTGTATTGCATAAAGTGATTAGACAAATGGATGTTTGGATGGATGGAATTTTTTAGAGGTAACTTGAAATTGCATGAAAGAAGGCAACACACTGGCAAGGGCATAGAGTGGAAACTTCTCCCAACGAAGCAGATGAACATTAGGATGAGAAGTTCCTGTATTCAGAATAAGGGATTGTTGGCTGAGTCTTATCCACAGGTATAAAAATTAGATTTACAAGTGGGAATGTTAGCATTTGAAGTCATTGGCCTGTACTAGGAAAATTGGTGTTTTACATTGAGTTCTGTATTTACAATCCAAAATTATAATCAGGAATTTATTAAAAGCTTCAGAGAGTGTTGTATGAGTAAGACATGACTGTCTATCTTAAATTGTTGCAGGAATTTCTTTATTCAGAGAAGTTGTCCAAAAAGTTTAATCTACATATGTTTATGATTAAACGATGGAATTTTACTCATGAGGTTTGATCTGTAAAAACTTCAACACCTTCTAAAGCAAAACCATTCAGGACAAACTGAATATGAAAAGAATAATTGAGAAACAAGCTTGGTCATTTACTATTCTTTGGCCTTGCATACTATGTGATGTGGATACTATCTAAAATTACAGAGAGTGGTGAATGTTTTCAATTTTAAAAAATATATCAATAAAGTCATTTAGATAATACGTCGTCTACTACAACTAAGAACAAGATTGCACACACAGAGAAAGTAATATTCTTATTTTAACAAACATTTTTTTTTATCCAAAATATAATAAATTGTTTACTAAATTTTTTTAATTAACAAATATTTAAACCGAGTTGTTTCTTTTATATTCTGGGCTCCCTCTGCTGGCAGAAAAAAAAACATTCCAGGACTATGAATTTGCTTTAATTTTCAGGAGAACACACAATGGTATGCATCCCACTTATTATATTATGTGCTTTCAGAGTGGTACCTATGCACTGAATCTTTAAGGTTTTTTCTTAAAAAAAGAGCCCTTAGAACATCTTACTGGAAATGATAAATCATTCTGCATTACTGTTTGTTAAGTCTTAATTTAGTTTTGTAATAGACACTTATGTAATGTAATTACTAATTAAATGTAATTCATTGCATTTACAAGCACTTTTGATCTCCAGGGATACCACAGTGCTTTGTATATAGAATGGACACCCACTTCATCCTAGCGCTTCCCTTCATGGTGAGGTGTAGCACCCTCCTTTGAGATGAACGGCAGCCATTTTGTGCCAGCAGCCCTACCAGCAATCAGACCAGGTAGAAATGTGAGAAATGTCTTCACCAATTGAATCAAGGGGAACATTTATGGAGATCTGGTTGTGCAAGCCGGATGTGGAATTAGCTAGGGCAGCAGGGTTTATAGTCCTACTCTTACAAGCAGTGTCATGAGATTTATATTGACCAAGTAGTCCTCGGTTTAACTGCATTTCCAGCTAAACCACTTACAACAGTAGGTTTTTCCATGCTAATATTGACTAGGCCCAGCCTATGACACCAAACTAGCAGATAACACTGATTAAAGCACTCAATTATGTATACTTATATGTATAATTCTAAAAGATTATCCCTCCTTCAATTTTGACTTTTAATTTTCTCACATAAAACAAAATAGTTTGCAGAAATATTAGTTTGGCCTGCAGGTGACAGACAAGAAGTTTGGCGGTATTATATAGGTGATGGCTGTTGGTACTAGACAAGAGCTCTTTTGTTTCAAGTCAGCACACAGCAATCTTTAGAGGCAGGACGTACAAGTCCCTTGAGCATAATAGACACGAGTAATTTTTGGAAGTAATAATTTTGTATTTTGATGTATTTTTGTTTGTTGAAGCACTATAGAATCTGCTACTGTAAGCTGTCAGTTAGTTAGAGTTAGTAGGTTTAATTTAATTGTACAAGGCATTGATTTTTACTCCAAATGTGCATTAACTAATAGGGTAAAGAAAAAGCTTTTTAATTTTATAAAAATGGTCTCTTTATGTTTTTATTTGTTATATTTTAGAATTTTATTTAACACATTTGACAAAACTAACATACAAATATTGATTTCATGTTGACGCCTGTATGCAAGTTAATATGCAAGGTAATATTTGTACACAAGTTAATATTTTTAATATTAATACTTTACGCAGTTAGTAACATAATTGTGTTGTTTTTAATCATTTGGTTCTTATTTTTAATCATAAACTCTGTACTTCAAATTTCAAGTGATACATCTATAGCACAGATAACACAGTGGATAGGTACTCGTGGATAGTTTAAGTATATTTCACTATTTAGCAATTTTTGTTTCAAGGTACACAAGGTACATAGTGGAAATCATTACATAATTCTTAGACAACAAAGGTTAGCATGTCATGCAAATAATACAGATTAATGGTAGTGCATAGTACTTTGACAAAGGTTTTGTGAAAGACCACATGATTACTCTTGTCCATATATACCAATTTACTCAAAACGTGTGTTCTAAATACATTTTAAAACTAATACATTCAAGACTAGGTTTTTATTGTTTCATATTATATTATTAATCAGCCTTACTTATTTACTTCTTTGTTAATATTTTATGACTTGTCTTCTTCGAGTTACTATTTTATTGTCATTGCTATGAGAAAACGCATTGCAATGATTATATCAAAATGTGATTCCAGTGGTCATACTGTACGTATGTAGCTGTTCCATTCAACTTCACAGTGTTTCTTTTTGCTCAACAAAAGGCACCATTCACATAATTTTGTATTTATTTAGTTCTTAAGTGTTTCCTTGCCTGGTCCTCTTTTATGTGTAATAAATTAGTCTGCCAAACATGATGATTTTCACCTTTAGAACAGATTTAACAATGGCTTTCCATTATTAAGCAATGGCAGGCAATTGTACCACATGCTTTAAAAAAGTATTGTTGGAAAAAGCAGGGTTTAAATAGAACATTTGATGGGAAAACAGAGCACTGAATTAAAATGGTCCATAAACGTTTTTTGTAAGATGGTAAAAATGAACGTCTTATGAATTTAAGTAAAGGATTGTAGATCACAATGTTTAATCTCAACCAATCATAAAGGTCAAAACAAAGCAACAGTTTAATTGATCATAGTTAATTTTTTCAAGGTCTTTAGAAGTTCATTATTTAGTAATTATATATAAGCAAATTGTGATCTATATGGGATTTCTATAGTAACCTATAGGTTATTTCATAAAGCAATTTTCAGTCATTCATTCTAGTGTGAAAACTTCCATAGAAGGTATCACATTTAGTTTACACAGTAAAATATTCTACTCATTATACCCTTTTCATATAACAATAATCTAAGAGTACAAACAAAAAAGGATTATACTGATTGGAAATAAAGAAAGGAATGCACTGCAAATTTGTTGCAGATTGCCAAAGAAGAGTGATTTACAAGCAGATACTGAAGGGCTCAATTAACCATTCCCTGATTGATAAAACATGACTTGTTTAATCCTTCCTGTTTTGCAGATAGATTTAGGATGAGGTTTTCTGCAAAATCTCACTGTAATGTTTCCTGACGGTCCAGCTGACTAGAAAGAAATTAAATAGAAGCACTAAGAGCAAAATATTCTAACATGCTGGTTTATAAATTTCATATCTAGGTTATTTTCTAAAACTATTCCGGAATTACTTTGGCTGATTTGGACTTTTTTCTTCCTCAATATTAAGAGGAATTTGCATTCCTTCATGCAAATTATGGTTGAAAGCTAAACCCTTTTCTCTCCTATATTCACCTTATTCTCTGTTTGTTTGCTTGCCAAACAGATAAATGCTGAAAAGTCTAATTATATACATACTGAGCATCCAAAGAAACTGTTAATTCTATATGTTTGTATGTTGTAAGAAAAATATGTATACAGATTTTGGATATTGATTCATTTTTTGTCATGTTATTTGATTAATTGGTCATTCATGTTTGGCTGTTATTCACTTTATTGACTTTGACTGAATCACCTCTATAGTGAGAGAGTTCATTAGGCACAGCTGATGATGAGGTGATTTAACCTGTTGAATTTTACCTGGTAAAATTCAAATACAAAAAACACAAGACAGGAACCTGTGTTGCCAAGACCTCTTTTAAATCAGGCTTTCATGTAGACCATTTGATGAACATAGGCAAAGTGTGACATAGACATGCACAGTAAAATGCTATTTGTTGTTTATAACAGACCAATTGATGAGGACCAAGTGTAATGGTCTGGGCTAGAATGTCTCGTCACTACAGAGCTTCACTTGTGAAGACTGAGAGCATTCTGACTTAACAGGATTATATTAAGTTCTGAGATCTTACATGCTGCTCTTTCTGTGGGGTCATCCTGACATGGGAACCCTCCAAAAGTAGTTCAGTTGGGTAGCTGAGTCAACATGCATAGGCTGCAAAGGAACAAGTAAAAGGTTTATTCCATGCTGAAAAATGAAGAAAGGAAACACAACTTTGGTGTGTGGAAGGACGAACATACTGTTGAGTGTCTGTACGTTTGTCCAGAGCACACAAACAAAAGAAGGGTCTTCTGGTGAGAAGGGGCCATTTAGTGTGTGTGTGTATAATGTGTTTCACTTTGCATTAAAGTTGTATATCATTAGGAATGGCTCAGTCCATGATTTTGTCTACTGATTCAGGGTTTGCATTTTCCCTTTTTCATTTTCATCAGACAATTTGACTAGTTTCCTACCTATGCAAAAATACAGAACATTGATATAGATCAAGACGAGCAACAGGACTAAAACAGATCCCTTCAGAAACTACTCACTTCTGCCCAGTTGGAGATTATGCCCCTTAAAATAACATTGTTTCCTCTTTCATGATTTTAAATACATTCTTATTTTCAGTCCCTATTACTTACAACTTTAACACATAGAATAGAGAATATAACAGGCAGAATGTGAGCATTAAAAATTCCTGGTTGAAAATAAAGTTTTCACGGTGAAGAACATTTGGAGAAAAGCAGAAGTGGTGGGCAGAGCCAAGTAAGCTGAGTCTGAAACAGTGGCACAGATGATGGGCTTGTTATCAAAGTCTCAGAGCCAACTGGAAATGGCCAATCTACAATCTACAGCAGAAAGCTTGATAAAGCTCCTGAGCAAGGAGCGATGGACCAGATACAGAATGGAGAGGTAGCTGTGACTTGGAAAGAGATGCAGCTCAGCGAGTTATAGTTTCAGCTGTTTTAAACCATAGCAGACCTGAATGTCATCCAGAAGGTATTGGCCCAGGAGAAGGAAGTGGTCAGGACACTGCAGGAGTGGTTTTGGGAAATGAATAAAAATTAGACAAAGCACAAGTTCCGTGCCAAGAAGTAGAAGTATGTCACTCAGTGGACAACAGTGGCCATAAAAACATCCCAAGAGGGCCAGGATGTGAGGAAGGAGTAGTGACCTGTGTCCCAAGAGTTCCCAGAGGTAAGGGAAAAAAGAGCTTATGCCAGAGGGATATGGCAATACTCCTTGCTTTGAACTCCCAGAAGAGAAGGGAGATGAACTGTCTCTGTCACTGTGACCTGAGCTGAGAAAGAAAACGTCAGGCCAGTGAAGGGGTACCCAGAAAATGGTGGAGGCAAAGTACTAAAGAAACCAGAGAGGATGATGGAGAGACCAGAGGATAATGCACTGGTTACTAGTACTATGCCAGAATGCCCTGGCTTTAAGCACAGAGAGATGACAATGTGCCTGTCACGAGAGCTGGTTCTGACTCCCGTGTAGTGTGTAGTTAAAGACCCTATGTGTGACGGTATAATCCAGGAGGGTCTGGAGAGGGACATCAGGGGAAGATACAGCAGGGTCAGGAAGGGTTGACAGACAGGGGGAAGGCGACCAAGTCCAAAGGGGTCCAAAAAGGGGTTATCAGGACACAGTCCATTGTCCAGAGCCCGGTAGATGCATCCGGGACAAAGACAGTTAAAATCCCCTACAGCCCCTGAGAGCGCAAAAGAGATAATGTGGGAATTGGTAGGGGGCAACAGAGAAAGGGAAGGCTGCTGTCAAAAGTGTCCCCAATGACCAAAATGAGGGGATGGCTACCAATAGGGTTTTATGCCGTTGCATGTGATCCAGGAGGGAATAGACAACACACACTCCCATGTTTTCTGCTGCCAACATGGGGAGAGGTGGCCTTGGATTGATCATTTGAATCCCTCAGGGGGGGAAAGATATGTACTGTAGGTTCACAGTGCATAGCAGTTCTTTTGTTAACTACATTCCCCAGGATGCAATGGGAAGTGAGCTGTCATTCTCCATCACTTAACCAGTTGATGAGAGATAAATAGTTTGGTGACATTTAAAAACCTTCAAGTTCAAAACTTCAAGTTGGTCCAGTTCTTTTTGATGTTCTGTGAGAATTTTGGGGGTTTTGATGGCAGTAAGCCACTATATTTATAAAGCAGACACATGAAGGACTGCAGTTAAAGTTCAAATAGAGCTAGACCTTTTTTTGTATATTATTTTGGAGTTTTTCCACTGCACTGCAAATAAACATTTTACCCTTGCAAATATTTTTGTCTATTTTCCCAAGACACACCTATATAAAAGATACCTGTTATATCACCCCATGCCCAGAATTATTACAATATATATAGAAAGGAAGCCTATAGAATGAAGTAGGTATAAAGCTTGACATAGTGATACCATTGCCCTACAAATCCCTAGCATTTTGGCATCATGAGTCTGACTCTGAACTGAGTTCAGGAGAGGTAGTCTTATGTTTGCATATTCAGACCCCTAAAAAGCAACTGAAATAAGCACATTCAAACTAAAACTAAACTATTTATATTACAGTGCCTTATTTTCCAATTGCTAGGGTGAGCAAATGTCCATTTAACATAGAATAAACTTTTCTAATGTGCAATATGAATTGTGCTAAAGAATATGAATGAACTATTTTCTTAAACCTAAAAGAAAATAAAGGGTTTTCAAATACAGTACACAGGTAACTTAATGAACCAGCACGGTATACACTAAGTTAAAGTCTCACTCCTGAAAAGGTCTTAAGACAAATCTACGGCTCAGGCACACTTGAATAACGTTTTTCACACAGCTCTGTGTGTGGCATACAGACTTGGACAATATGTAGTACATTCTGAAGCAGTGCAACTTGTAAAGTCAGAAGGTAAAGAAACACTATGTGGCAACACAGAAGATAAAATATATCCTTAATCCTGAAAGAAAATTCCTCTTCCAGTCTTGACGTATATGATTTAACTGTTCAACCAGAGTTTAACTCAGTTAATTGGAATGAACTAAGGAGGGATGACTTTCTTCACCCCAGTGAAACAGACCTGTGTTCAAGATACAATAGATGCCTTTATTTCTTTCATGTACCGTGGAACTGCAGGGTCTTTAAAGTTCAAGACTCACACAAGGTTTTTATGTGAAGATCTATAAATTGTGAAGATGAATGCCTCTGTGTTTATTTCAACTCCAGGTTTAGGCTGGCAGCTGCCAGCTGGGCTCTTATTAGATCCAATGCCGAAACTTTATCATTGTTGCCTTAGTGTTATGCTTGTTTTAGTTTTGTATGACAGCATGTTGATTTCATATAAATGGAGGTAATGGGAAAGGTGAGGACATGCTCTGGCTCAGTCCCATTTTGAGGCTGTGCTCACCTCTTCGGAAAGAGTCCAGAGAAGAGCAATCAGCATAAAGCCTGAACAGAAAGTCATGATGAAGGCAGATTTTCAGTCCAATTTTATCTCTTTATACTAAGAAAAAGCCACCAGTCATATTTGTCTGACAATGATAAAAGGAAATGTGCCCTATACTTTTGGCCCAGCGTTGATACTCCTAATTGTATCATATCCAAGAATTACCTGAAAATAATTCAGAATCTGGAAATGAAAACAGTTGAACATGAAAACGGGTATGTATCTGGAACAATTTCCAAGCCATAATGTGGATATTGAATTAACAGGATCTTGTACTAAAGGACTTGAAGTCTTTGCATAATTGAGCTTACTAGAAACCAGATGAGAATAATGGATTGAAGGCATTCCTTGCTGAAATAATGACATAAAAAACTATTGCAAATATTAGTCTTTTGTTATTTGTATTAGTGGCACAATATTAGTAATACGACGGGACTGATAAACAGCTGAAATGTTTTGAATTAATAAATGTTAAATTCTGTGCCAGTGGCAGTTTTCATCAACTGCAATTAACACAGTCTGTATTATTTTCTGACTGTTAGAAAAGGAAAAAAAATAGAGAATCTATAATACCACTAATCTAAAAGTTTTCAGAACTATATCAAGTTTTATTTTAATCTAATTGCCATTTGTACTGTAAGATTAAAAGATGTTTCAACAATATTACTATTTCTCTATCCACTCTTTGCTCTTGTCATCTTTTTGGAGGAATCTTTCTTGTAAACCGATATCCCTGCTGCCAAATGGTAACCTCAGACTTCAAGCATGAATGCTCAGTGTCAGCCTGCTTTTCAGTAGTAGAGCTCTCCAACACAACTGAGACTAATTATCACTGGTCCCGAAGGATGACAGCAGAAGGTGGAGCTCACAAGATAAGATTTTAAAAAACAAAATGCATTTTACATTATTTAAAAAAAACTAATTTATGATTAAAAACATGGTTGTGCAATTACAGTATGTGTACTGCCCCAAGGCCTTTGGGTTCTGAAAGCACAATTTTATTTTCGCAGTGTTTTTTCATCCACCATTTCCAAAACCAAGACTGGGAATTTTTTTCCCTAAGCATGGTAAAAATCTGTTTTTTATTGAAATGCTACCCATGAAATGAAATTGTGGTAAATATTTTCAAATTAAAGCCTGTCAATTTTTAACAGCTGTGAGCCACCATGAAAATTCGGCTTCAGGATTATTATATTAATCTGCCTTTGTGTTTTGCTGGTTATTGTTTAGTCCAGATGCTTATTTAAAAGAAACACGTTGTTACAACAATGAGATTTACAATTAATTAGAAACTGCTATGATTTTAATGATTTTAAATAATAAAACTATTTTAAAAAATACAAAGATCATGATATAAGGCATCTTGTCTGGATTGTCTGCTTTTCAGTTACTTTTCCTCAATTGTTCTTATCTAGGAGAAGAGGAAAAGTGCTTCATATCTTAATAAAGGAGATTTTACATGCAAAAACATTACAAAAACTTTTTTGGTCTTAGTGGTTGTGCCCAAAAATACGTTTTACTGCCAACTGTTGAAGATTGTGATGCATTGTTTTTAAAAAATCTTATCCTAGTGGTAATGTACAAGATTCAAATGATATTCAGTATATTCTTTACAGCTACACTAAAGGAAAGGACCTCATGCTTACAGTATTTTGATCAATAAGAGCAAACAATGTGTGTCTCATAGGTAGTCCAAAATATAACTGATTTCATATTAGTTGTATCACAAAGTAGAAGGAACTTTGCATTCTGTGTGAGGGTTAAAATATTGTTATTTATTAATCTGATAAAATCACAACCACAATCACATACCTTCTTGCTGCAAACTGTTTGGTGATTTGTCTTGTGTACTTTAGCACAGCTATTTTATCCATTACTTTCGAATACAGATCTATCTGAAAAATAAACAATATTTTAAGATTCCCATTATTCTACGTAATGTCTTCCATTCCCAGAGGCCACTGTTCACTATCCTGCTGAACACATACTGGTAATTTCTACCTGAGGTTTATACATAATATTATTATTGTTGTTATTATAATTATTCAACAATTATATATTTAGAATAAATGCCACCATAGTATTTAAATTCATTTTTAAGAAGTTCTGAGTAGGGTGGCACTGTAGGCCAGTTGTTAGCATTTCTGCCTCACAGCACTGGAGCCCTGTGCTCAATTTTTCTGTCTGTTAATTCCTACTTTACTGCATAAAGTGGTTTAGAAAATGAATTGATGGATGGAAATTCTGAGTACTCAGTTGTTCTTTTTATTTTGCTATACTGTAATTATGTACCTCAGTCAAAACAAATGTCATCCACAGAACATCATATTTAAATAGGACCCTGTATATAGTTTTGTCTGCCTACACAGCTTGCAGAAAACAAGAAAAGTTTTCCAAATTCAGAGATGCTTTTATAAAAAGGGAAACACAGTATAAGGAAAGTTTATGCTAAGTATCACACTTTATGTTGAATTATTAGATTATTCAATTGAAGTGTCAGGTAGTAACAAATTATGATGTGTCTTTTTTTCACATATTAAACTAACCTAATTGTGAAGAACGGATCAAGGTTAAGATAATAATATCCTTGTTAGCCACATAGAAATAATTTTGAACCGTTTTCAACCCTGCTAACCACACATCAATGGATAACACAAAGAACTGTTTGGTTATTAGTGGTCAACAGACCTTTGAAAGGTGAAAAGCCTTTCACCTACGGTTGTAATCAAATGAACTCAGAGCCTTTTTGTTTTTAACTGAGTACTTTTAGCTTTTACTAGTTACATAACAGGTTTAAAATTTGATGCTGCTGTGGAAAAAAAAAAAGAAAAATACTGTACAACAGGACAATGACCCAAAGTGTGATTTTAAATGGTGTGAGTATAACTTGTGCTCTGGTCAGCCCAGGTCCCAGATCTCTCACCAATCATACATTTTTGGAAGAAATAGTGCTGTTCTTTGTCAATGAGAGGGAAGCTGTCAAAGAATGAACAGCAATTTTTGTGTTTGGCATTTCTGGCAATCAGAATAATTGTTTGATATGGTGTTTTTATTGTTGTTTTAGTATGCAAAAAAGTTTACAAACGTACAATGTATGAGAAGTTTCTAGAGTAAAACACCCTGTCTTTGGAACTTATCATTACACATTATATTTAATTATATTGATTATATTGGCATACTATATTGATAACTAATTGGTTTGATGCTGCTGTTTAGTATATTCTTTTGTAGAACAGGCAATCATTTTTTTTCTGGCAATATTGTGGTATTTCAGGTTTGTTGTTTTTCTTAAAGAACATTTTGTGTTACTGTCTTGATTGACAGAAGAGCAAGCAGCTGGTAAAGGTCATTTAACTCCTCCCCTGGGACCAGGATCATACAGTACAATCAACAGATTAATCCAGACGTATGCTAGCTAATGGACACTTTACTCAGAGGGAATCCATTCTTTCGGCTCTCTGTAGAATTACCATCCTGTGTGCTGTGAACTTACGAAGTAAGCTTCATTTACTGAACTCTCCCGAGAGCCCTGGGAGCATACGTTTCCCAAGGTGCTAAATTGTCTGCACTGACATTTCTCAAATTATTTCTTTAGAACAGAGGATCACTGAAATGTTTCCTCTTTGATTGGCTAAGTGGTTGTTAGATCCTGTGTGTGAATGGGTATTTCTACAGCTATACGGACAGATAAATAAAAATTTATTCAACGTTGGCCAATAGCAGAAATTTTCAAATTACATGCACACAATCTACTCTATACTCACTCTTGGATGATGGCTTCCCAGATGTTTCCTGTACACGCAAGGAAAAAGCCTTCTGGCAGCATAACCTTTTCCTCTTTACCAGTCTGGCAGCACGTGTCATTCCCAGCTGTAAGCCATCCATTTGCTGAAAGGGTGTGAAAGTCATTTAAGAAAATCCTGAAATTCAGTGTTCCTTCAGTTGATGTATTTTAAACCTGAAAATAACATGCAATGCCAGATTTTTTTTTCCTTAACTGAACTTTCAAAGGTTCTTTCTTATCTATATGCATTAGAATACTGAAGAAATTTTGTGTAAAAACTCACACTCAGAAGATCAACACCGCAGCATCAATAAGAATTCAAGAATTTCTAAGAATTCAAATTCCAAACTTTAAGTACTGTTATCATTAAAGGATATTTTGATTCCAGGCCCCAAACAAAGATGTTTCAAACTTAATTTGTAATTTAATGAAACCCTGCAGCCTGGAATCTGCTCATTGGAAAATTCGTTGAAAACTGCAGGAAGGTCTGCAATAAGATATTGATCAAATACCACATTTCCTCCCGTCACTGTATCACAAAAGCCCAAAAGTGTCAGGGATTTATTTTGATGTTGCAGAAAATAAATGGTCTTGTGGCTCCACCTAATGGTATTAAATTGTATTTTGGGACCAGAATGCTCTGTGCAAAAAAACCCCACAAACTTCAAGAAACAAACTGTTGTCTGTCTCTGTTATCTCTGTCTGAAATACTTGTACAAATGAGCAACAGCTAAAGCCATATTCAAAGTAAATTTCATATTAAAAAATGAAGTACTGTAAGCATAATGGTATACAGTACATTAAATTGTTGTTGTGGCTTTTTACTGAAGATGAAACTTTGTTGATCTATTTTTGTCATCCTCTGTGCCCTGTTTTCTGCACTCAGGACCTCTGGAGTTTTTCCAAGAACTTCTTGATTTCAAAATTGAAATAATCTTTTTTATTTATGGGACAGGGATATAATTATTAACCATGTACTGGAAGGTGGGTTTCAAAAGTCCTCTCAATTCAAGCAATAGTTCAATGGAGCACTAGTGCTTATAATCTGAGTGTGTGACATAATCAACTCCACCTGTCTGGGTACCTCACCTATTAATATCCAATTAGTTGTCCTATGAGAAAGCAACTATTTTACAGCCAGTTGAAAAACCCAAATATTATTTGGAACTAATACATAAAAATAAAAGTCCTTAATGCAGAAAACAGAAAACAAGGGCAGCTGGAACAACATCCAGAAGGCACAAGGGTACTCCATTTAATCAGATATACAGTACTTGATTTAGTTTAAGGCCATGAATGTCACAGAGACAAAAAATATGTAGCAATTATTTTTATTAATTCAATATAAATAATTCACAATACATATTGACATTGACAATGGCATTTTGAGAATGTTTACACATGGTGCCTTGAACTATTATCAAGAAAATGATGAACCATGTAAAACTGTTGTATACACAAATGTATGAGTGGGAGAACATATACCCATAGCTAGTACTCAATTTGAAAAAGAATAGCAAAGCAAACAGTACAGTGATGTACTGAAGTTATTGCCAACCTTGGGGAAAGAGTTCGCTCACCAACCCATTACAAAATGTTTAATGATTAGAACACAGCTATTTATAAATGGGACCACTTCTTCTTACAAGGGGAATAACATTCTCTTCTGTGCCCCCTCAATTGACATCTAGCACATAGACAATGAGAATACACCAGAGGCTACAATGCAATTAAGTCAATCTGGCAAACGTTGATGTGTTCTGTCCTACTGTCCTTGACTCTGGCGGTACAGGCCTTGTATGTTACCTCTGATGTGAAATAAATCAACATTATTTGTGGTCATGATGACTAACACACATGGAAGGATATGATACACAGCTTCGGGAAGCTGTTCATTTTCTATTGTTCATTTCACTGACTATTGTTCATTGTCTATGGTCTCATTTGTAAGTACATCAAGCTTATTTTCTCCATGGTCCTCAATTGTAATAACACTTTTACTGGAATAGTCCCACTAAAAAACATCCTGTACATGCAGTGTTTTGTAAAAGTGTTCAGAACCTTACTATGGTGTTCCATTTTGTGAAATAACCAAAATAATGCAATTGCATTTTCAATGGAATATTTTATTTAAAATCTAAATGTTCAAAGAAGTGACTACAAATGGATATACTGTAAGATACATTACATTTAATCAAAAACTAAATATATATATATTGATTACACAAGATTGAAACACTTTTGAATTATAGCCATCACAGCCACAAAAGTCTTTTTGATTAATAATAACAATAATTCCTTACACTTATATAGCTCTCTTCTGGACACTCCACTCAAAGTGCTTTACAGGTAATGGGGACTCTCCTCCACCACCACCAATGTGCAGCATCCACCTGGATGATGCAACGACAGTCATAGTGCACCAGTACGCTCACTACACACCAGTTATCAGTGGGGAGGAGAAAAGAGTAATGAAGCCAGTTCATAGAAAGGGATTGTTAGGAGGCCCTGATTGGTAAGGGCCAATGGAAACTTTTGCCAGGACACTGGGGTAAAACAGAGAGTCACAGGACCTGTGGTTAAATGACCACAGAGAGTTAGGACCTCAGTTTTACATCTCATCCAAAGGATGACACCTTTTTACAGTACAGTGTCCCCATCACTATACTGGGGCATTAGGATCCACAAAGACCCCAGGATGAGCACTCCCTACTGGCTCCACTAACACCTCTTCCAGCAGCAACCTTAGTTTTTCGCAGGAGGTCTCCATCCAGGTGCTGGGTAGGCTCACCCCTGCTTAGCTTCAGTGGTTTGCAACAGGTAGATGTGAGTTGTAGGGTTATATACCTGCTGGCAAGTCTCTACTTGCTTGATATGAGTTTTGCATATTGCATATCACACTGGTTCTTTAAATTTACTGACTGGTTTTCTCAAAGACAATCTCTTTCTTATTTTTGAACCATTCCAATATAGCTTTGGTCTTGTGTTTTATGTCATAACACACAATGATGTGCGAATACCTGTACAACTACAAGTCTACCCACTTTGCACACAAGGATGGTGCAGCTTCCATCTATTCTTCATTGCCAACTTTACTAAAGCACTTACAAGTTGGTTGGGGATTGTTAAATGACAACATTTTTCACGTCCTACCAAACATTTTCTATCACATTCAAGTTAGCACTACAACCAGACCACTCCAGGGCATCCACTTTGTTCTTGTTAAGCCACTCCAGTGAAACTTTGGGTCATTGTCCTGCTGAAAAGGTGATTTTTCATCTCAGTCTTCTGTCTTTTGCAGACAGAATCAAATGTTTCTCTTAGATGTACTTGCACTTTGCTGTATCCATTTGACATACTTCCCAGTCCCTGCTGATAAACAACATCACATAACGCTGATACCACCAGGGTGGTGTTGACTGGGTGATGAGCTGTATTCTTTTCCAATTTTGTCTTGCCAAGAAAAGACCTTTTGTCACATAGCTGTAGTATCATTTAGGTGATTTGTTGCAGACACCCTGCAGAATTTGATGTTTCTTTAGGCCCCATTTGTGAAGTGCCTGGGGAATACAGCATTGTTGACTTGTGAAGATTTTCTTCTGTGTAAGTCACTGTCACTCTTTTCTCACAGTGGCGTCCCTCATGAATGTCCTTCTTGCCAAGCTACTGTCACATTCGTAGACCCCTCCTCTTAAGGACGCTCCAGCCCTTCCGTGTTTTCCAATCATCACCCGCGCCTGCTCCCTGTTCTTACCCCCTTTCAGTTCTCCTTAAAAGCCAGGCGCTCACTTTATTCAGGGCTCTGCATTTGATCTCCATATCGTGCAAGTCCAGGACCTGGAAGTGCCTGGTCCCGTTAGGGTTTTATTCTCTGTTCCTGTCTCCCACCGGTTCCGATCCCGTTTTTAAATCTTGTTTGTCTTGGACGGACCGCCCAGTTTTGGACTTTTGCTTTCGCTTGGATTCCCCTTTGGATTTTCTCCTGGATTGTTTGCCTCAGCCACACCTCCCCCGAACACCAGCACACCAAGGACACGCCCCCTGTTTTCATCCTCGTATCCTGCATGATCTTTTCCCTGTGTTTCTTCACTTTTCCCTGGATCATGTCATCCACATGGGGTCTGAAAGAACTGTTTCGTTACAGCTACTCACATTGGAAGGACAGCGTGATCTAGGCAGTGTCTGTGTGGAATGATGCCCGTTCCATTTCTTGATGACAAAGCTGACTGTGTTCACAGGGATACTCAGAGACTTTGATATTTTTGAACCCTTTTCCTAATGTATGATTTTCAGTGCCTTTATAAATAAATTGCTCCTTAGCCTTCATGGTTGAGTGTGTGAAATCTATTACCTTGCAGAGACAGTTGTTTTTATTCTGAAATCACATGAACCATAATTATGGCACACAGAAGCTGTTTAAATAGTTGTGTGGCTTGTTAAGGTAATTTTGTACACCTAAATTATCTGAGGTTTTGCCAAGGCAAAGAGTTTGAATACTTATGCCATCAATCCTTTTCCATTTTTTCTGTCATATTATCTATTTACTTATTTTTCTACTTTTTTGTTTCCAATATGTGGAGTAGGTTGTGTATATGACAAAGATTAATTGACTCTTTAAAATGTCATGACTTCAAGATTTAAAGCAACAAAATCAGAAAATAGTGCAAGGGTCAGAATACTTTTGAAGGGGCCTGTACATAAAATGTACAATTGTTATGTAGTGCTGGTCATTTTAAACAACAAATCAGCTATATAATCGTGTTATAAGCAACAGCCAATGTATTAAAGAACAGGCTCATCATGGAACATCCGCAGGTATCTCAATTTTACCTCCTCCCCAAAATCCACAAACCGGACACCCCTGGACGCCCCATCGTATCAGCATGTAACTGTCCAACTACTTACATCTCAGCCTTTCTCGACAGCCTCATGAGACCGCTGGTTGAAGATCTTCCCTCATACATCAAAGACACCAACCACGCGCTCCAACTTTTTAATGATTTCCAATTTCAGGGTACCAAATGCTACATTTTTACCATGGACATCACATCTCTGTACACCGTCGTTCCCCATAATGACAGCCTTACAGCCCTGTAAGCCCTGTAAGCACACGCTGGACAAACGCACAGTCCTTGATCCACCCACCCACACCCTGGTACGCCTTTCAGAATTGGTCCTCACACTGAACGCATTCTCTTTCAATAATCTTTTTTACCAACAGGTCAGTGGAGTTGCCATGGGCACCAGAATGGGACCCAGCTATGCCAATATTTTTGTCGGCTGGGTAGAAGAACGCTTCTTCGCTTCCTACACTGTATATGTCCCTGACCTCTACAAACGATATATTGATGACTGCGTCTGTGCCGCCACATGCTCCAACGATCAGCTTGAGTTCTTCCTGCACCATTTCACCAACTTCCGCTCGTCTCTCAAATATACAGTTAACATATTTTCCACTACTCTTCTAGACATCAACTTCTCCATCAACTACCCCCGACTCTCTACTTCGGTCCATTACAAACCCACGGACTCACACAACTATCTCCTGTATAGCTAATTTCACCCGGAACACACTAAAAACTCTCTTCCTTTTTCACAGTTCCTTCGGCTATGACGATAATGTAGCGACGACATCGACTTCGAGAACCAAGCCCTCGAAATGTAATCACAGCAGTGTGATTGACAGGGCCCTTGCCCGAGCCAAAAATACCCCCCGGACCATCAACCCGATCAGGAACTCCTGCCATAACAACTGCATTCCTTTGGTGCTTCCTTACCACCCTAACCCTATCCCCAGGACCATTAACCACAACTTTTCCATCCTACAGGATGATCCCTCCATTGGGGCCCTCTTTTCTGATCGCCCAATCATCTCATATCACCGACCACCTAATCTGCGTACCCTCCTTGTTCACAGCTCCCTTGACCGCCCTCAACAACCATCCACACCAGGCACTTTCCCTTGCAACAGAGCTCGCTGTATCACCTGCAAGTACACATCCACCACCAGACTCATTCAAGGCCCCTCAGGACAATTCCCGATCACCCAGACAGCATCTTGTACCTCCAGCAACCTTACTGTATCTCTTGCAGTAAATGCCCACCCATCTACATTGGAGAAACAGGAAGGAGACTCGGAGACCGCTTCAGAGAACACGTCAGTGCTGTGAAGATTAAAGATCTCTCTCCAAGCCCATTGTTTCTCATTTCACCTCTGACGGCCACGACCACTCTAATCTCTCCATCTGTGTTCTCAAAGACGGTTTTCCGAACTTTCCGAAGACCACCGAAACCAAAATTATTCTGCAGTTAGGATCACACATTCTCCCTTCTCTTAACGACAGACTACTGTTCTTTTAAATTTTCTCCATTCATTGGAAGTTTCATTTCACACCTCTCTGCACCCATTCTGACTTCACACCCCTTGATTGGCCTCTCTTTCTGTCCCCTGCTCCTGCCTCTCACTCCTCCTCCCAACCTTTGTTCTTCCGCTACTTTACCTTTGCCTACTGCCTTGTCTCTCTCACACCTGAAGAAGGCTCCACGGCCGAAACGTTGTGTTCTCTTTCTTCTTTTTTTCAGCATGGAATAAACCTATTATTTGTTCCTTTGCAGCCTACGCATGCTGACGCAGCTACCCACCTGAATGTATTAAAGATGCCCATGTTTAAAAATAAACTGTATAATGACTTTATAAAACTTTATAAAGCAAAAGTAACTGCTCATCAAGGCAGTAGAAGTTTAATTTCACTCATGCTTCATTTGGTTCTAAGCCAGGGAGTCAAGCCAATATTTAATTGAAAGTTATGGTGAGCATTTTAAATGTTGCATCTAAGGATTCCTTTTACAACACAGCAAAGTAAAGGCAGAAAATCTATTAACATGTATTTAATGTTTTTTAACATATTGATATTCTGTATTTATTATTTCCATTTGTGGGGGTAGGAGTGGCACATTCTTCTTTTGTCTGGTTAGTCAAATAACATGTCAAGACTTTGAAATACACAACCTTTCTAACTCCAGGAAGCCAAAGCAGAATTGTGATCACAGTTAAATGAGTAATTAGACCCTAATGTTGTGTTCAGAGTTGCCAACTGGCCTTTGATTAACCAATAACTTTGAGATAGGATGAGCCTTGATGGTTACTTCTAAACTACTAATTAAATGAGTGGAAATAAATCATTTGGTTTAATGACCTACTCAATAATTAACACTTCCACCAATAAGATGGTCTGCACAACTACAATAAGTAAAGAAGTTGTGTGACTTAACATTGAGAAAAAAGTGCAGCAACACTGCAAAATAACAAAGTGAAAATATACAAAAAAGGTTATAAATAACGTTTGCCTTTTTTACTACAGTAAATGTTGTTATAATTGAATTCTGTATGATGTTCATTAAGAAGCAAGATTTAGCAAACAATAAATGCTCATCTTACCTATTATTTTGTTTCAAAATAGTGAAATTCATATCTTTTCTAAGAGTGATCTGAGAACTTTTGGAAACTTTTGTCACATGCCTGTCATTTCAAAAGTTCATATTGTTGTCCTCCATAAGCTATTCATCCTCCCTGAAGCCACATATCTGGACCAAAGTGACACTTACTGTAGTTTGGGTTTCTGTTTATTCTTCTCGTTGATCTAACTCTTGATAAATGTCATAGTAGGATCAACATGAGTCTTTTCCCTTTAAAATACGATCTATAAAAAATGTAAAATACTTTTATTAGCACAAAATTACTTTTTTTCTACTGTAATAATCTAAATTTCAAATAAACATGATTTAAACATTTGGAAAACTGAATATATTAAGGTGATTGTGAAGTGGGAATCTATGGATTGCTTTAGAGAAATGTCACATTTGATTTGAAGCCAAAATACACCTGGTAAAACAAGTGAAGAATCAATAGTTTCAAATTTCTAGATGAAGAAATTTAAATTATGAAAAATAAATACCACTTATAGGCATATTTTCTATAATAGTTTGCAAATACAAATGAATATGCTTAAAAACCTAAAACTCAGAAAGTGGAGAATTTAAACTGAAAAGCAGAATATCATGGAGATATTTTATCATGTCCCAAACATAGTGTTTGTGTCACAAATGTCGAAAGGGACGAACCGTGGAATGGCAGGAGTGAAAAAAGACCCTACTGTATGTGTAGTGGTGGAACGGGGCTTAGCCCGGGCTCAGCTGGTCTCAGGACATCTGAACCTCTGTACAGGAAACTAGGGACAGGATAGAGTAGGAGCGCCATCTAGCTGTTGAGGGCATGACAGTATCCCCCCCCCCCCCCCTTCATGGGTGGCTCCTGATGCCCAAACAAAATAAATGAGCTTCACAGCACAAGGGGGAGGAAAAACTTCATTTAACTGAAAGGAAACCCCCGGGAGTCCACAGCTGAGAGCTGTCCCCTCCTCCAGGGTAGAAAACTTTATTGGGTAGAGAAAGGGGGGGTCGGGTAGAGCTCCGGAGAGGAAAACAAAAAACACATGTACACAAGCACAAACCACAAAAGTAAACCTGGGAGACCAGGGTAACAAACCACACAAAACAGTTCCATGACTCAGGAATCAGGGGGACCACAGAGAAAGGGAACCAGGAAGTGAAAAACCAAAACAACAAGAAAAAACAACACAAGTGACAACACAAAACCGGGGAATAAAACATAGAAAAAACACCGCAAACTGAGCAAAAAACACATTCAACATTCTATTACTGATATCGGAGTAGGCAACCTGAGGAAAGCCAGGCACTAGACCCGCTCACAGGCACGGATGTCTGGAGTGATATCCAGCAATGAGAATAGGAGAGCCAGCTCGACATTCAATCAAGGATGCTGGGAGTGACAACCTGAGGAAAGCCAGGGACTAGACCTGCTCACAGGCACGGATATTGGGAGTAGCATCCCGCGATTAGAATAGAAGAACTGAAAAAAAAACCCCAAAACAATGCGGAAAGACAAAAACCACTGCTCGCGGGTTCAGGAAGAGGCTCAGCATTCTGTCAATAATGTCGGAAGGGATGAACCGTGGAATGGCAGGAGAGTGAAAAAAGACCCTATGAGGTAGAACGGGGGTTAGCCCAGGCTCAGCTGGTCAGACAATGTCGTATAGAAACCTCTGCCCTAAATGAATTCAACACATCTACGCAAGGACAAATGGCCAGGGAGAAGTTATCTGCTTTTATTCTAAAACTTTCAGTTTGCATACAGCGAGTTGAGAAAAGAAATTTCACTTTACTAGAAGAAACAGTTTACTTGAAGAAACAGTTGTTTTGGAAAATGAAGAAATGACTATCACAAGCAAAGTGACAAAGCATGTACAACAGCTGAGTGGCTCTTTCCAAGGATATTGTTTCACTGGAGATCTCGGATTGGTGAATAAATTGATACTGGATCAATTTCTTTTTATCCTGGATTGCATCAGCTACAGTGTTTTAATGAAAGATGATCACATTGCATAATGAGCCAATGGATGAATCCCAATGGAATTTGAAACAATGAAGCTTGGGAATTTCATTCAATTTTCCACACCCAGCAAAGATAGCCCTGGAGAACTTAGGAACTTATTTCCTATAACTGTTTTAACATATGTCAGATTCCCTGAAGCAAATACCTGTCTCTATAAATAACTTGTTTACCAATAATTTGTTATTGTAAAAAGTAATTACAAAGAAAAGTAATTATTTTCCAAATTTGTGTAGTAATTTTAATGTGTGAAAGGCTTGTCTTTTCATATAAAATCATTGAAATATTATCTACATTTGTTATGTGGCAGTATGTGGTTTTGCTGACTTATTTTTCTGATATTTTTTTTCTTCTGCGTATTAGCAGAGCATGAAATACCACTATAAACCACCAGTATTTTAATGCAAGGAGTTTCATTCATTTGTTCATATTAAACTATTTAAATATACAATTTGTAAGAGGTTAGTATATTATTCAGAAAATATGACTGTTCCCTAACTTCCAATAATGGCTAAAACAAAACAATTAAATTTATTGTGACAGTATTTTGTGAGAAATAAAAATTGAAAACTGGACCTGTACCAAACCTCCTCATAGGACAGTAAAAAAATACAAATACAAATTGGTGGTATTTGTGGTGACTACTTAGTTGTTATAAGTAATTAAATATTATTAAGGTGAGACTTTACTATGAATTCAGTTTAACTATGAAGTTGTGTGGATGCCACTGGGGGGAGGCAAGGGGGGAAGTGGGAATATTTAATATCTCAGAAACCAAAGGAGCACAAATTCTGATTTCAACAGCACAAAAAATGAATATGGAATCCTCACAGTCTATACCTACATATAGAGTATAATTCATAATACCTCCCTATTACAGTGAAGAAATGTTCCACAATATCCATACATTGATCTGCCCCTTCCAGGACCAGTGAAATGTGCTGATGTGCACAACACACAAACATGCACATTACACCAGCACAGAGGGGAACCCTCAAATATGTGCACAATGCCCTCTGTAACACGCAATGGTGTCGTATGCAATGCACAACACCTGTCCAGCACAAACAAAGCAGAAACAAATGAGTTTTTCTTGTGCTGTTTTATAAGGGGGCAACTTCACAGAGCTAACATGGATTGGTCTCTACAGTAAATGCATTTTGCAGTTAACAAAGAGTCAACATGTTTCTGTAACAGTACAGCATGGGTTATGTTTTAGTTATTCAGTTTTCTTCAGGAAACCGTTAGATGTTCATTGAGGTTTTTTTAGAGCAGTGTAGAAAACTATATCAAAATAAATAAGAAAATTAGAAAGACAGAATTGGATTAATGGCAGCAGCAGGAGAGGGTGTTGGTTGACTGGGAATTATTTCTTTCTTGTCTGTTATTGTCACAGATTGTGCAGGAACTACTTTTGCTTTGTACCCAACTATACCACCCAATAATTATGAAGGGTGCTAGGACCCATGTTCTATTGATCTCCCAGAATCACCAGTGCACACAGACCAGCAACAAGTGCCTTTTTTGTTTTCTAATTATTACTCTTACCACTGTCTGTTCAACCTCTAGAGCATTGTTATACAATAATTAACTCCAAAGGACACACACAGACCAGCATGAGGACTCCACTGGACCCCAGTTAACAAACCCAAATGTCAAGGAGGAAAAAGTGCAGCAGCATTTCTCTCAGGAACCAGCTCCAATTGGTATCCTATTGTGCATTCTTATCCCACAGTGAAGAAACATTGATGTTCCAGGTTTACTCCTTGGTCTCAGAGTCCTGAAAAATGTGCCTCCCTCTACACTGTTTGTCTCTGAGTTCAGTTTTGGGTAAAAGAGGGTGGGAGCAATTCAGGCTCTTTCCTCTGCTGCACTCAATCCCTGGTCTCTGAGTTGACTACTCTCCTGGGTCCAACAGCTGCCATTCCTTCTCCAAAAAGTCTTGAGTTCTCTGCTGACTGGGGCTTTTTTAAGCCCTCTTAACAAGGGCTCATGACTCATTCCCCAGGAGGTGAAAATGTCCCTGTGATGTTTTGGGTGTGGGTAGAGCTAACTGCCCAGGGCTTGTTCAGGAAATGGCTGTGGCTTTTTACAAGTACAGATGGCCAGGTGTCATGGGGCCCAAGCACTTCTTTGTTTGCCTTGAAATAACTGAAATAGTTAACAGTTATAACAAAAATATTACTACGGAAAAGTTTGTTTGACAAGCTGCTGAAACATACCCAATTTCCCCCATACCTCCTAATTTGAGAATTCAGTTTGGGGTGTTCAAGATACCTACACCTTGTGAATAACAAGGTCTTACTGTAGATACAGGTATGACCTTACATTGTATTTTCAACTAGAAACAACTTTTCTGTCTGTATTTTCTGTAAAGGACCTCATAAACCTTGTCAAATAAAATGTAAAATAAAGTAACAGAATTGTGTTGTGATTCAAGTAGTCTATTGTACCTCACTGAAATCTAAATTTTCATTTTCGATTTAATGCGCTCTCTTTATTTCAATGGAACAGAACATTGGAAAGTAACATACCTTCAGAGTTATTCACAAGTTCAGTTAGAATAAGAAGAATAGCTTTTGCTTTGAAATGGCATGAAGCATAAGGTAAAGAAGCTATTTGATCTACGAGCTGTGTGAATTAAATGTTCAAGAATCCGTCCATAATTGTATTACATATCAGTAAAATATGTATTGTAGAGGGGAAAATGCATTAACAGTGACATCTGCAATAGAGAGAGATATACAGTAATATGGACAGGATAACAACACAGAATTAAAGTTTTCTCAATATGCACTTGTACACCTAGGCCTCCTGGTAATCCCTATCTATGAATTGGCTTCATCACTCTGTTCTCCTCCCCACTGATAGCTGATGTGTGGTGAGCATTCAGGCACACTATGGCTACTGTTGCATCATCCAGATGAATGCTACAATGGGGAGAGTCCCCATTACCTGTAAAGTGCTTTGAGTGAAGCGTCCATAAAAGTGTAAGGAATTTTTTATTGTGAATTACACCTAATTATTCCTAATTCAGTTGGTTACATATTTACAAAATTTGAGACTTACTTTGTTGCAGGTTAGAGCAGACCTTTTTTCTAAGCCCAAATAAAAAACATTAAAACTTAATCACTGAAAACTTCATCTGTGTATGTCTAAGGATGTTTTAAACATTTGTTAACTATTTTTTCCACTGTTTCCCACTAATTATCTCTATGTACAAAGTTCAATTCATTTTTAATATTACTAATACTTTCAAGAAAATTTGTTGATCTCTTAATTGGAAAAAGAAGAAGCTGATAGGTTTTTTCTACTTGTCCTTCACTAGGAAAATTAGTTGCAACATGTCTTCTAGCAGTTACAGATAGACAAAAACACCAGAAGAGGTAATAATAATAATTGCTTACACTTATATAGCGCTTTTTCTGGACACTCCACTCAAAGCGCTTTACAGGTAATGGACAGGTAATGGGGACTCCCCTCCACCACCACCAATGTGCAGCATCCACCTGGATGATGCGACGGCAGCCATAGTGCGCCAGAACGCTCACCACACATCAGCTATCAGTGGGGAGGAGAGCAGAGTAATGAAGCCAATTCACAGAGGGGGATTGTTAGGAGGCCATGATTGATAACAGCCGATGGGGAAATTTGGCCAGGAGGCCGGGGTTACACCCCTACTCTTTTCGAGAAACACCCTGGGATTTTTAATGACCACAGAGAGTCAGGACCTCGGTTTTACGTCTCATCCGAAGGACGGCACCTGTTTACAGTATAGTGTCCCCGTCACTACACTGGGGCATTAGGACCCACATGAGCCGCAGGGTGAGCGCCCCCTGCTGGCCCCCCTAACGCCTCTTCCAGCAGCAACCTTAGTTTTTCCCAGGAGGTCTCCCATCCAGGTACTGACCAGGCTCACACCTGCTTAGCTTCAGTGGGTTGCCAGTTGTGAGTTGCAGGGTGATATGGCTGCTGATAATGATCAATAAACCACAACCCCCGGTCTAAATTTATACTTTTGGTTTTATAACCTGATCTGCTAATTCTGTGTCTACATCAGTAAAACTGCTGCAAAAATGTAGCTGCTTTATTGACATTTATGAAACATTGTTTCTTAAAAATTGAATTTTCAGTTGTTTTTGTTCTAAAGACTGAAGGGAATATTCACTCGTGTTGTAGCACTACTGCCTCTCAGCTTGATTTTGTCTTGGAAGTCTGTGTTGAGTTCTGATGGCCTCCTTTAAGATTTAAATTGAATGTTCACAAGGGTTTTGTCATGAGCTCTAGTTTCTCGCATCCCATTCAGGATAGGAGTAGCCTTGTGCTCTTTCCCATCTTGTACCCACTGCTTTTAAGAAAGGTTGCAGCTACATATGACCCTCACCAGGATAATATGCTTACAGTCAGTGGATGAATGGAAAGGAAAGAAGTTGATATAAACATGTAGCTGACAATGCAGGTGCAGGCCGTTGGTTGCCAAGTTGCAACAAAATCAAAATATTTTCTTTAAAAAGGCAGAAGATACAGTACATGTTCAGTACATGTTCAGTGATTCATTTTGATTCAATCTTCTGAATACTTTTGCCATAACCAAAACTGACACATTTTGGTGCAAATAAGTGTACTTTGAAAGCACTTGTCAATCTCTAAGCCAAAGAGCCACCTACAGTTTCCTTATCTGCCATTGCAGGTTCACTTTTTAATATTTTAATAACTTTGATTTCTGGACATACAAATAGGGTAAGAAACATTTGGGATTTTTGCTCTAAAAAACAAGTTGCAGAAGTGCTGAGCTACATGATCTTCTGTTTATGGCTTGTCAGGAATGTTTGTAGAATGATTAGTTTGCATTGTAAATTATTATATTTTTCAAATCCTAGTGTAAAAAAAAGACATTAAACAATTGATGCCAACATTTTGGTTGTGATAAGGATTCATTTTCTTCATTTGTAATCATGAAAGTATGAGATGGAATTGCAAATTCCAAAATGTTTCATCACAGGCTGTTTACAGCAAAACTGCAATTTACTCCACTCAACAAATTACACCAGTAGACGGTCTATTGGAATTAACTAAAAGCTGCAAATAATCCAGTGGGTAGTATGCAGCTCCATGCTAAATTGGTACTCCAGGTAAATATTATTTGCAATTAATTTGGCTGTTAGAAGTAGTCTACAGTTCTTCCTAAGAATGTACTCCATTACAACAAACCCAGAGTAACACGTTGCCCTCTAGAGGACACTAAAATACAGGATTAGGCTAGTCCAAAAACTGTTAAGGACTATATTAAGTAGAATTGTAGAGCATATGAGAACGTTTGATGTACTAACAGTTACAATAATGCAGTCATGTAAGGATTTTTAGCATCCTTTTCCAGAACATATATTATAATCGTCAACTTACTGTAACAAAATAGGGTGATGGCTAATGTTATAGTAATGAAGGTAGGTGTTATTGCAACTACCAATGCACAGAAAAGCCACCCTGCAGTATGTGAGTTCTGAGTAAAAAAAATATTCTGGGGAGGGTAGTAAAATTACAGCAAATGCATAACAGGATAGGACTCTTATATGTGTTCTGTCCTATCTGGGTGTCAATTTATATTCTATTTATTATGATGGGACTGAACACAAATGATCAAGATATTGTTTTTGAAACACTGCCCTTTGTCTTGTGTTTGTGGTATCATATAAGAGAGGAGTTGAAACAGACACATTCCCTCGTGTTAACCCACTCCAGTGTAGCTTTGGCTTGGTGTTATTGTCCAGTTGTACGTTGGCTTAGCTGTGGAAAAAGTTGCTCATCAGAGTTTGACTGCATGGCTGTGGAGGACTGAAGTGTCACAATCACACTCCTGGCAAAAGGTTTTAATTTCCTAGCAGCTCTTTTAGTGTGGGTTACTTCTTGAGTTTATGCTTTTGATATTAAATGTATACATATTTTTAAAGTGAATGGTTTTAATCAAAACTCCAGGGCACTAGAATAAGATGTATTTACAACCCATGAAGAGAAAAAAAAAATAAAGATTTGACAGCATCTTGAAGTAAACTTTAATAGCATTTCACATTTAGGTCCAGTGGGGCCTGGTACTATTCATCAACAGTACAAGCATGCTACAAGGCTCCTTCCCAGGAGGGTTTTGGCCAGTCTTCCAGGGAGAATTGCTTTAGATCTTTCAGCCCCACTTGTGAACCATGAACATAAAATGAATCAGAAACCCAGAGACAGTTGGGAACTATATGCAATGCAATTAGCCAATTTTGACCCCTCTTTTGGATAACTCATAGTGGAAGGCCCCTTTTCAGTCAAGCCTGACCTTAACTCTTGGCTGCTCAGTATAGTACTACATGTGTATGATGGCCTTCACCCATATATACCTTTTTAATTTAATAATGACCATGATGCTAAACACCACAGCTCCATAAATCATAAGTTTATTTGCAAGCCTGCCTATTTAAACATAACCCCTTGATTCAATAGATGACAGGCAGGCTTTCAAAACAGACATGAGATGAAGATAATGGTGTCACTGTTACATAGGCTGTGGTTGGACAAGTTCAATTGCTTTTCTTAAAGCAAGACATGCACCTGGCTTTTGTCCATCACCCTTTAGAAGAAGAAAAAAAAGCATTGTGAACTCCTCATCCAGCTTTACCTCTGGCAGTCACAACACAGCTGGTAGTGCCTGACCGTCACCAGTCTCTGTGGCTGCAGTGTGGTTAAAAATAAGAAATTACCAGAGCTTTCACTGACCCACATCTTGCATTACCATCAATCCTGCACAAGTTTAGAAATTTCACTTGACTACATGGGAATGCACCCAGGACCCATACTAGTGTTTGGTGTAACACTTAAGTGGGTTTTAACAAGATTGTGCTCTAGAACTAGAACCGTTTACAGGGAATTGGTCTAAAAAGAGTTTAATTCACAATAAATGAATTGGAGTAAAAGCCAAATTTGTTACACTTGTGATAGATGCCAGCTACCCAATTTCTAAAAACAAATTCATTACAGCACCACCACTGAGTAATTACTTTCCATAAAAGTGGAGCAGCCACACTAGTGAGAAGTTAAACTTTCTGAACTCAGCTGTTTCTTTTGCTCCTATAGAAATGCAGTTGTACAGAGCTCTGAAGTCTTGGTGCTACAACACCATTCCTCAAAGTACTTAATGGTCAAAGCATAAGGGCCATTTCAACTTAATTTCAGTCAGAAGTGGAATGAAGCACAACTTTGGTACCAGCCATTACCATTAATAATTATTTGCACTTCTATATGTAGACACCACAATACAAGTCTTTAAAACCAAAGCATTTATTTAAAGATTAAAAGCATGCATAAAAACAAATTTACAGCAGCACATAGTGCTCAATAACTAGAACACATCTCATACACTTATGACATCAGTGGTTTGGCCAAGTCAGTGATGACTGCAGATTTCAGCTGAGGAAGAGTACTGATCCTCATCTGCTTCTGACTGGTATATTTGTTCCTTACCGCCTGCAGAAATAAAAAGCAGTGTACATCATTGGTTGCCATTGATCAGTTCCCCCCACACCAACCCACCTCCTTGTTCTGAAATAAGGAATTTAAGGATGTAGTCTCCTACCCACAAGGTAAACTTATCCGTCCCCCACCATTCAAAAATGGTGGCATTATGATGTTCTAAAGATACAATTGCAAGTACTAGACCTCATTGCCAATGTTTACTTCTAGCACTTCATGGTATAAATTCCTTGACAGGGCAGTGCAGTGGCTCTGTGGCTAAAGACCTCCGCCTGTGGCTGGAAAGTTGGCAGTATGTACCCTGCAGCTGGGAAAGGAATCCTACGTTAGGCCCCTAAGCAAGACCCTTAACCAACTACTGCAGGGGGTGCCATATAAATGGCAGACCCTGCACTCCGACCCCAAGCTTCTCATGGAAAGCAAGCTGGGGTATATGGAAAATATGGCCAATAAATTGATCTTATATTTTACTTGAAATAGGTTGTCATGAGGAGCTACAGTAGGATTAGTCTTGGCCAGCCCTACTTTGTTAGGAAGGGGGAACTGGCCTTCCATTACTCCTGCAGTCAAGACTAAATGACTTACCAGGTGCTTTGTGAGCCCCTGATTAACCCGGACAACATTCTTTGCTATGTGTTGCATCACTGGGATGAGTGAGCTTTCAGTGTAGTTCAAGTAGTGCTGCAGAGTTGGGGTCTGGAATAGAGAATTGCACATTAGTGGCACATTCCATTTGTGAAACCGGTGGTAAACCAAATTAAAAAGCACACATACTCACCCATTCCCCACACCCAAGGACTCTTAGAGTTAAGGCAAAAGCTGCAGCAGCAATTTGTGATGGTGGGAAGTGAACCATGTCATAATCCATCATGGTGAGTTCCATGAAGTACTTTGCCAAGGTATGCTGTTCTGCAGTCACCTAAATAAAAAGAACAAGTCAGCAATGTACCAGTAACCCTCAAGACAACCAAGAACAAAAATTAAAAGAAATTACCTCCCCAATTTTAGAGGCTCTTCTGAGAAAGTGGAGGGGAATTGGACGACCAAAAGTAAACTTAAGCACTTTCAGAATCTTCATCTCCATGTTACGGATCTGAGCTGTAGTGTAGGTGGAATCCGTAACAAAGGCAAAGTCAGAGATCTCTGGAGGATACATCTCTTCATACTTTGAGGCAAGAAACATTGCTGTCACACCCACAAGCTGCAGCTGTTTTTTGGGAACTGGATTAGCCTTGAATAAAAAAAAAAAAAAAAAAAAGAATAAAAGGTAAAATGCAAAAAGCCATTTTCCAGATCTTAAAAGGGTAAAAACCAGAAGGCCACATACCTGAAGAAAGCGATCAATTATTCCCACAGTCATGTACATAGTCTCCTGCAGCAACTTGAATTTAACCTGGACCTGGACCAGCCAGTCAATTAGGATGGCACGCATGTTTCCTGTAACTTCTTGTCCCAGAAGGTACTTTGGTTTGATGGCTTGTTCCACCTAGCAAGAAAAATGCAGTCAAGTTACAGAAGCCATTTGACCGTTTATTAAATCAGATCTGATCAGGCTACAAAAAAAGGAATTTCAGCCCAATTTAACATTGTTATCCTATCATAGTGCAATACAGAACAAGAGGAAAAACTTGTCACTTCCTTACCAGCCTTCATTCATATATTAAGGCCAGTATATGCTTATTAATAAGCACAATAGGTTAAGCAATGGCCTACAGAAATAAGGCTATGGAGACATCTTTATACGGTTGCTTTTGATGGTAAATTCCATCTAAACTTTATATCTATCCAGAATAAGGTAAAGAGGAGTACCCACCTCAAGTTGACAAAGATAACGATAAATATCCTTCACATATTCACTGCAGAGCATTGGATTATTGAAGTCATCTGCATCAACATCCTTGATGTTCAGCAACACATCTGAGAAAGCCTGGCACAAGTCATCAGGTGCACAGCCAGATGTCTCCATTGGTGCTGGAGATGTAGGTTCTATTTGAACCTGAAGAGAACAGTTAAGTTAACATTCAGATTCCATTAGGAATCTTAAGTTTCATACAAAAAAAAATAACTGGGGCACTATAGAGGATATTTCCATGCACTAAATACCCACATTAAAGCTATTGCATATTGGAGCTGAGCTGTAATGGATTATTCACATTACTATGATGGGACTTGCATGCACTTCTGAATAGGATTTATAAATCTTCTCTAGCAAGACTGATTAGATCATTCACACCCAGCAGAAAAGCCCTATGCTCCATACAACATATTTAGCAAGGGGTGGGGTATAAGCATTTATACCCAGGTACAGGGCTATAGTGCTAGTATTACAGCAGCACAAGAACTGGGTTATTCAGTCCCCCTCAAATGTTAGATTTGACCTGACAATTTCACCTGGTTTTAAAATCTGGCAGCTGCTTGTTTTGGGTCCAGGACAGGTTTTAAACTCATCACAGGGTGCTTAGAATTTAAAAAGCTGTTTTAGCCAAGTTCTCCATTACAAAGAAATGCGATGCAATATTCAGTTTAAGATTTCTTAAGCAGTCTTGGAAACATTGAGTCAACAGGCTTTAGAGAAGTTAGCAACGGTGTATAGACTTTATCCATTAGGTGCCTAGGACATTCAACTAAGATATGCAGGTAAGTAAAAAGGCCACAAAGTGGAAAAGGAGCACTTACTGGCACCGTTGGCTTGATTACAACTCTCTTGGGAACCTCCGGTTCAGGGGCTTTTTCCGGCTTGGTCAATTTCTTCGGAACCACTTTAGTCGCTGGCTTCGTGTCCTACAGCCGCCATACCCACATTCATTACACATGTTTGCTTGATTTAGACTACAGGCCTACACGGCGAATGAGGGGAGAAAAACTTACCTTTTTCTGAACTGCTCGTGTTACGGCAGTTTTGTTACTGATCTCTCCCAGAGCAGCTCTCGGCCTCAGAGCAGGTTTGGTCGCTACCCCCTTGTCCATTATCGCGGTCCGGTTCTCTGTATTCAGCCGAGAACTCTGGAGGAAGTGACAATAGAAATGGAACGCCGGTCTCCCGTTTGCTCACTAGCCATAAGAGTGCCAAGCAAGATTTTGCACGAAAGGGGGAGAAAAAAAAAAACCTGCAACGATTTTAAAACCCCTAGTGTTGAACGAACCCTAACCCCGTGGGGAAGTGGGGGTTACTGCAATCGGAAAAAAAAAACCCCGAATCTTTAGTCCCCCCCCCCAAGAAGCACAACATTGCAGTCTATTCAACAATAAGGAAAGATTCCGCAATACTTCTTGCTTATACATCAAGGACCACTTAAAGACAGAGTATTAGAAGCCGCAACCACGATAAGAAGGGAAAAAATATTGAGAAAATAAAAAACTTACTCTTGTCGCACGAAGAGCCATAGCGATCACTACACGAAGCAAGCACCAGCCACAAACAAATTTAAAAGTAGCAACTCCGGATACTCTCCCAAAGCATACAGCTCTTACCCACCCCTGAGTTTAAATTGTCGCAGGCCATAATCTCATTTGCTGCGTTCCAGCTTAGGTACACTTTGATTGGATGAGCCTCAGCAACTTGGAATGCGTTTCTAAGGCGACGCACAGTCATGTGACTATTATTTTCTCGCGTTCTGAACAGCATTCTGTTTTTTTCTGAGCATCAGTGCATCTACAGACTTTAACAGAGTTACATTGTATACACATTAACCACTTTATTTTAAAAAAATCCTGATTTACGCATACATATTTTTTTCACTAGTGGATCTTGCATTGAAAAGTACTTAGCCAAATGTATTTGGGTGACAGGGGGAAATCTAATTCACTACACAATTAGTGTTATCATTTGATACTAAAGCTCAATTGTTTGTATACGAGTATTTTATGTTTTGGGTTCGACCATTAAAATGAGTTAAACTATTATTTGAGATTTTTTTAAGGTAGACTTGTATTATTAGTGGTAGTAGAAGTAGTAGTATTGCTCCGTTTTCAGTTCATTAACTTCCGAACTGCCGGCGTAGCAACTTTTTTTTGTACCCGAAACGTAAACAAGGCTTACAAGTACTAATGCATGCAACATCCGTTTTTAGATTTGCTCTTAAAGTTATTGCCCTAATTTACCGAGTACGACTTCAAATATGTAATTTACACCAATTAGCTATCTCTGCGAGGCAATTTTTGCGTTTTTTCTTTCTCAATAGTACGAAGGTACAATATAAAAGTAGTACAGAATGTTAGAATGTAACTGATCTTTTAATATAGTGATTTTTTTCTGATTTTAAAAATAATTTAAACTAAGGTAGAATTACACCATTAAAATTCCTACTTAGTTTAGTTTCAATAATAACGTTTTTAGAATGTATTAATGGTGGAACATCTTAAAGCTGCCTTTGTAACCGGCGAATTTACAAAGCTTCATAGTAGGCATACAGATCCTTTTTTCTTGGTGCTTCTGAGGAATGGCTACTGAAATAGCAATCAGCAGTTAAGCGCACACATTCTCATAATTTTAGATAGAACCCTTAAATATAGCCTCTCAAAGCACTTTACAATAAGTGTAAAAAAAGTTATAAGAATCACAAATTACAGAATTAACATATAAGAAACACAAGTGGAAAGATGTGCAGCATTAGATATATTGTCTGGATTGGAGCAGACACAGAATTGAAAGTTGAAATTGAAATTAAATTGAAGTTTTTCTAAAAGGTTTTTAGTCTAGATTTAAATGCACCCGGGTTAGGTGACTCTTTGATATTCCTGGGGATAGAATAATAATAATAATTGCTTACATTTATATAGCGCTTTTCTGGACACTCCACTCAAAGCACTTTACAGGTAATGGGGACTCCCCTCCACCACCACCAATGTGCAGCATCCACCTGGATGATGTGAGAGCAGCCATAGTGCGCCAGTACACTCACCTCACATCAGCTATCAGTGGGGAGGAGAGTGGAGTAATGAAACCAATTCATAGATGGGGATTATTAGGAGGCCATGATTGGTAAGGGCCAATGGGAAATTTGGCCAGGACGCCGGGGTTACACCCCTACTCTTTACAAGAAACACCCAGGGATTTTTTAATGACCACAGAGAGTCAGGAGCTCCGTTTTACGTCTCATCTGAAGGATGGTGCCTGTTTACAGTATAGTGTCCCCATCACTATACTGGGGCATTAGGACCCACACGGACTGCAGGGTGAGCACCCCCTGCTGGCCCCACTAACACCTCTTCCAGCAGCAACCTTAGTTTTTCCCAGGAGGTCTCCCATCCAGGTACTAACCAGGCTCACACCTGTTTAGCTTCAGTGGGCTGCCAGTTGTGAGTTGCAGGGTGAAATGGCTGCTGGTAATTGCAGAATTGCAGGGCTTTGGGGTCTAGCAGAGAAGGCCCTGTCAGCCACAGAAGGTAAACAAGCTTGTAAGACATATAGAAGACCAGAGTCAGATGAATTAAGGCTGTGAGGAGGGGAGTAAACAGATAATAAGTCAGATAGATACTGAGAAGCCAGACCATGTACAGCCTTTTAGGTGAGCATGAGGATTTTGAAGTCAACCTGAAACCTGATAGGAAGCCAGTGTAATTGCTTGCATGTGACCTGGTCAGGATTCTGGATGCTGAATGGATGGATTGGGTGGTGGAGTATCAAGCCAGATATTTAAAAGCAAAGTCAGAAACTCCAAACACTGTCTCAACACGAGAAAGTAAAGTATTCACGGGTTTAAGTGTCATAAGCAGCAATTACAGGAGAATAAGGATAGATAGATAACCAGAATAATGTTAATGTTGCTTTATTAGCCCTATACAATTTCTTGCATTAGGAATTCATCTTTTTGCATCCTCCAACTTTCTCTCCATGAGACACAGACAGGGAGAGAAGCTTGGGGTCAGAGCACAGGGTCAACCATTGTACAGCACCCCTGGAGCAGTTGGGGTTAAGGGCCTTGCTCAGGGGCCCAACAGAGTAGGAGTCCTCTGCCAGCTGTGGGATTTGAACCAGCAACCTTCCAGTCACAGGCACAGGCACAGATCCTTAGCCACAGAGCCACTGCTCTGCCCTAAGAATCCATAAGAATATTATTAGTCATTTTAACAAGGGCAAGTTAGCTATAGGACAAAAGTTGTTTAGGATGTCCAGAGCCATGTTTGTTTTTTTAGGTACAGATGTAACTGAAGCCATTTAAAAGGCTACTGGTAACTCTCCAGTGGTCATGTACTCATTTACTATGAGTACGATAGCAAAGAGCTGAAAGACAGGACTGAAACAAAACAGAAGGAATGGGATCCATTAGTCTAGTGGTAGTTTCATACATAACACAAATATATAAGGCATGCAGTATAAGGTTGGGAGGAACAAGAAAGAGAAGAACCAGTAAAAACAGGCGTGCAGGGAGGAGGTGTAATATTGGTAAAAATGGTGGAGAGAATGTGATGCTTGATTCTGTCACTCTTGGTTGTAAAAAAGTGTCGCAAAATTGGGATGAGGAAGGCAATGTAGTAGGGGCAGTTAGGCTTTAGCAAACATTTGATGGTGTGTAGAACAAATATCTAGGGGTGTTTAGGTTATTCTTAATGATATGGTAGAAGTAGCTGGATCTAGCAGACTCCATTGCAGCCCTGTATTCAAACAAGTACTCCGTCCATTACTGTAGATGTACACTCAAGACACCTACATTACAGTTTGTGGGAGACTGTTTTCACTGAATGCAACCAGTCAGTATATGATATATTATGGTGCACACTGAGTATAGGAGATAGATCGAGTTTTAAGAGGAGCTACTTTAAGATGTCAGGAGAAGTTAAAAGAAAGCTATTAAACATTTGCACCTTGTCATCTAGAGTATCAGAGGTAAGTAGGAAAGCAAGACAATGAAGTAATGCAACCAACAAACCTGCTCTAGTAAACTGATCACCAGGTGTGAAAGTTTACAAAACGAAATGTTGAAGAGTGTGAGACACGGAGTTCTAGATCAAAGAGAAGAGCCAAGTGATCAGAAAGACTATTATTTATAATGACTAAGTCCAAGGTGTGACATTTTTTGATTGAGAACTTTGGTGTGATTCCAAAGTATTCCAATCAAGCTAGAAAATCCTTAGTTAAACTGGAATGCTGTGAATCAATTTAGATATTAAAATCAACCACAATAGGGATCTTATTAAACAAGAAACAAAGTAGATCGTAAGATTGCAAATTGGCAAACTCACTTAAAAAGCATCATTATGCTTGGGGTGTTTATAAACTCTTAACAATGATTGAATGTGATTGTAGACATTTAAAACAAGTCCCTTTAAAGAAGAACACAGTAACCAGCCTTATACAGAAAAGTAAATTATAAAAAGCAACCAGGCTCTCACCACAACAAGATAGGTGAGATTGCTCTGAAAAACCATACCCTGGAGAAATAATCTGGTTAAACAAGACACCATCATTTTGTCTGTGCCAGGTTTCAATCAAGCACAGAAAAATCAAGTTTTTCTGTCAGTGATAAAGTAATTTAGTTGGACTGCCTTGTTGTTTGCAGAACCGGGAGTTGAATATATTGTAGATGATTTGGCGAGAAGTGAAGTGTCTTCCGGACACGTAAGGCAGCGTAAATTATTAAAGGCCTAAACTTTGTGCTTCCTTTTTTCTCTTTTCAGCATGGAACAAAACTTTAACTTTGCAGCCTACGCATGCTGACGCAGCTACCTACGTAAATTATTAAAGACAGCACCACAGTAGGATGCCTGGCACTGAGAAACAGATATTGAAACACTGCTAGAAGATGCTGTCAGAAAATGGCATACAGAGCTGTGATGAGTATATCTCACAGGTTTCAAAATCCCAAGCATTATGGTGAAATCCTGCAGTACAGCAGGTAGGCAGACAGCATTAGTAGTCGGGAAAGCAGTGAACGTCCAATTACAGAGAGATAATAATACAGCTAAAATTAGAAATAAAGATTAAGAGAATGCAAAAAAAAACATATATAAAAATAAACCAGTAAAAAGAGCAGCAGCCAAAACCACCAGCATTTCTTCTCTGCTGGATACATTCAGTTCCAGATACCCACTACTCTTTTATAGATGTGTTTCCTATTCTCTCCTACATGTTTTCTCCATAGTTTTCCAATTGTTACTCCATGACACAATTAGCACACAGTGCATGTGCTTGAGAAGATTTTTGCCCGAGTCCTGAGAGATCCCGTTTCAATATGCCATGTAGTGACAGCATGTAAAGGTCTGTCTTTCTTAAATATTCCCTTTAATGGTAATGCATTTGAAAACTATATGAATATTAATTTCACTGAATGACACAGTGTTAAATACCGAATCACCAAAAGTGTACAAGAAAATCTTGTGCCTTACTGCTTTACATAACAAGACATAAAACATTGCTGTTCAAATATGTTTATCCTTGTTATAAATCAACTTTATGAAGGACAAAGTGAAGAGTGGATTAGATTTGCATGAGCACATCTTAAGAATTCTTCTGTTGTCAAAATCAAAGTTTCCTTAATTGCCAATAAGTGGGAAATATAATCCTTTTAATTTGCTTACTGCTTACGAAGAGATGAAGTATCATTAAAATACACTAAATCAGTATCTGAATTAAAGAAATTCCACAGAGGTATTAATATTCAGTTTATAAACTGAATATTGAACTCACATGAGAAGAAAAATTATGCCACAAGATTTTCTTAAACAATATTAGGAAACAAGTAAAACACCACATACATTTTAAATCAACAAACAGGTTTAATGCAAGTACTGACTTCCACAGACTTTTTACATCTGTCAACCTCAATCAGTTTTAGACTTTCAATTAAATAAATCCTACTGCTCCAGTTGGAAGCAAAAATATTTCTAGTTATGTAAAAATACATATGCATATATTACCAAACATCAATGTGCAAAAATGTTGAGAGATAAAGACACATTTATAGTTTAGTTTCCCAAACTTTTTTTATCGTTTTCAGTTTCTGCAGCTGAAGTCCTGCTGTTTGTTCCCACACTGTGCCGTTCACATGATGCATGTTCCATCTTCCAGGTATGTTACTGACTCTATCTGCTTTGTCATAGCAAGAATATCCTGAAATCCAGTACTAAGGCCAGACATGTGTTGGAAATATGCTTCCTTTTCCACCTGGACAGAGAGATTGTTTACGCCTGCATCTTTCAACACTGCTGTTACCTATAAGAAAACAAAAAAAAAAGAAAAAAATATAGTCTACAAAACATCCCACTAGCTGATTAACCAAGTAAATCTAAAGACAATAAGGGCAATTCAGAGGTCAGTTAATGAATCTTAGTGGAGTATTTAGGTAAACCATGTAGGATTTTCTGGAAGGGATATTTTAAACTTTTTTTTCTGAAATTACATTATTTATGTTCAGTTTTTAATTTTTTTTTCAGGGAAAAGAAGCTAATATTACATGGTACCATAAAAAAATGAACAAATGTGAACAATCATCATGGCATGAAAGATGTGTTACCTAAACAAACTGTGTGAATCCACCAACAATATAAAAACTGGAATAAATGAGTAGAAAAAAGGAAACTATAGATTTGGAAGAGATACATTTTTAAAACACCCATTAGTTAACAGGACTAGTACAAAGTAAAACATGATCTGCAGTGTGCTCACTTGCTGTATAATGCGTTGCTCGACAACATCTGACATCAGCTGTAAATGAATGGTCCCCGCTATGACACTTGCAGAATGCCTCCAGAAATGTGGGTCTCGGTAAGACAGAACACCTTCAATTTTCTGTATCTGAAGACAGTGACATTGAATTCAAGTTAAACTTGTGAAGTAACACAGCATTAATAACATTTATGATGATCCCTGTTGACTTTGTTAAAATATTTACAACAGACATCACAGCAAAGTATCTGACCTTCTCCAACGCATTGTTGAGGTCTTTCTCATGTTCTGGAGGAATCCTCAAGAGCAGAACCTGGCATGCATCCTTTATCAAGGGGATGACGCTCAGAAATATCAGCACAGCAATGAAGAGAGAGCAGATGGGGTCAGCAATCAGCCATCCAAACTGCCGAATGAGTATGGTGGATATAATGACACCCACACTGCCAAGTGTATCAGCCAAGACATGTAGAAACACACCTGCAGAATTCGAGGATTAATTTTCTCTGTCAGAAAAACGATTTTCATACTTCAGATTTTACACCAATTGCATCTACTTTATACTTACACCATTGTCTTCATATTGTATAAATGAAACTATGGCCTAAAATCATTCAGATTTTGGCATGACTTAAGTGCCTGTTAGAAAGACACAAAAATATGATCTGACAGGGGAATAGGGGAGTTTTAAACTTGTTTCAGTTTCTCGTCGTAATGAACCACAGAACAGTTTCTCATGAATAGTTTTTTAAGCGACTGCATACGTGGAATAATCTGCCGACATATACAGAAACAAAATACACATATCACCCACAGTTTCGAACTCATCCTCCTCAATCTCCCTTTTCATCTTTTCTTGTGCCAAGATTTTTTTTCCCCTCATTTTTTAACCAGGCTCTGTGATTGTTAAAAAAAAACCTCAAATAAATGCAGCTTTATATTGCTCTGTAGTCCTATCAACCTGCCTCTCATGTTGGCGTTCATGCCTCCTCCAGATGGGCCGTGTGAGTGCCCGTGCCCATGGCTGTGTGCGTGCCCGTGGCTGTGCCCGTGCCCCCCATGGCTGTGATCCCCGTGGCCGTGTCCGTGCCCATGGTGAGAGTGTCCGTGATCGTGTGAGGAGCAGCTGCCCTTAGACGCGCCGTGGGAATGGGCGTGACTAAAGGCACAGATGCCAATGAGATTCACAATGAGTCCTCCCACGGAGACAGGCTGTGGATGGAAATTTTTTTTATTCCAAAGATGTTTCAAGACAACAAAGTGAGTTTATGTAACAGTTTCATAAACTGATATAACCTATCCCTTCTGCTTAAGCAATAGTATTAAACAAATATATCTCTTGTATATATAATTTTTAAAAGACCAACATCTAGAAAATAATTTAGTGTAAAAGTCATCTGGATATATTCCCGATGCTGCACGAACACAAAAATGTTTGCAAGTTCTTCACAGCGTTATAAGATGAAATACACATATTTATTTGAACTGACCGACTTTTTTTTAGCTTCATTAAAAAGATTCTTAGTATAAAACAAAAACTACTTTTTCAGCATAACTCCTTCAATTGGTATCTTCTAATGATTTTTTTCAGTTAGCGTATGATGAAATTCAAAGAACAAACAAATGATTTCTGAATGCTTACTGTTAGCATATCCGTATTTATATCCGGAGGGTCTATAACTCTTGTGATTGATTCCATGAAGACGAAGAATGCTATAACCATAAGGAAAAGCCCATTGATAAATCCAGAGAGAATTTCAACCCGACCATACCTAGCAGAGAACAGAGAAAAAAAATACATAATTGACAGCACAGCTAATGGAAAGTTTCCAGGTCTGGTAGGACACAACTGCGTGCTTTTAAAGAACTCACCCATATGAGAAAATACGTGTTGCTTTCCACCTTGTCATTAGAGCAGCAAAAAGGCCCAGAACTAAAGCAGAGCAGTCGAACAGCATGTGGAATCCATCCGAGATCAGACCCAAACTGTTCGTCCAAACACCATAAAACAGCTCGACAAACGTGAAAGCCTTGAAGTGCAGAAAAAAAACAAAGTCTTGGTTACTGGCTGTTAGAATGATCACTGGTTTCCCCTGACATAATAGAAATGTTTAAAATTACACTTCTGTAAAGGTTTGTTGTATAGTATTTTGAAGATACAGTATGCGGCAGATGGATGACATGGTGGCGTAATGGCTGCATTGCTGCCTTGCAGCACTGGGGCCCTGGGTTCAACTCCAGTGCTGGGGTGATGTCTGCATCGTGTTTGTATGTTCTCCTTGTGTTTGCGCACATTTTCTCTTGGTGCTCCAGTTTCCTCCCACGGTTCAAAAACATACTAGTAGGTTAACCAGCTTCTGGGAAAACCGGCCCTTGTTGGGAGTGTGTGTTTGTGTCTCTCTGCGATCCAACAGACTGGCGTCCTGTCCGGGGTCTACCCTGACTTGTGCCTGTTGCTTGCCCGGATAGATAAAATTGGAAGGAAAATGGATGGATGTGGCAGATCAAATTGTTTCAGTTACTTTAACTATAAGACATCAGTGGAACACAAATGGGGGCATATCATACCCAATACACCAGCTCAAGTAACACTGAAGAAAAAATAAAGCACAAATAAAGAACACTCACAATGACACACTCCCTGTATAAATTTACTCTGTATAAAACATTAAGCATTGTTATTATAGTGCCTCGTTAAAATTATAACAGGAGAGAAATACTCACCAAGTTGAGACACAGAAAGTAAAATATCTGTCTAGAATCGTACTCCTCCAGGATCTGTTTCAGCGAGTCCTTGATAAACCTCGGCAAGGAATGAGAAGTGTGCTGCAATGTGTCGCCCATGAAGTTATAAAGCGGAGTACCTTCAGGAGAGTAGCCAACCAGAGTGCCTTTCTGCCCCTTCTTCGAGGGTGAAGACAAAATGTTGGCAGCTTTGGGAGGAAAAAAAAAAAAGAAAACTTCACAACTTCACAAAAGACAACTGTTGTTATTATGGTAACCAGTCAAAACCAGTGAATTTAGAATTATGTCTTGGCCCACAGCAACTCCCCCTCTACCCACAAGAGGAGAATGAGGATGTACAAAGGATTTGACCCTCCAACTCTTCCAGCTATATATCCTTTGAGGTGCGCCAAGGTCTGCTGGGACGTACAGGAGATTCATCAGTGATTAAAGGAGAACTGTATGCAGAAACTCAGGAAGTCACGGGGGTTACTGTTTTGATGGAACCTGAGAGAGCCTTAGATGTGTTATCGTGATCCTACCCCTTTTGGCACTATGATATGTGGAATCCTAGTTACAGTTAGGTACTGTCATGATCCCGGGTTTAACGGCTTTTGTCTTCACTCACACAGGATGAAGAAAACAGCGCTGACCACCACACCCCCCGAGAGCACGTGCTCAGTGCTGTCCTGCTGGGCTGGCTTGCTCATGGCACGCAGCTGGTCGGTTAGTGGGTGTGTCCAGAAGTTGGCCAGGAGCAGCCCGCTGAAGAACAGGAACAGGGAGCCATAGCGGGCGCAACTGGGTGCTTCCATCTTAGCGATGCAAATGGATTCCACGTAGAAATCCAGAACCATTACGGAGAAGACTATCATTCCAAAAGGCATGATCAGACCAGAGAAGGATTCAACTTTGCTCTGGAGATATATATAAAAAAGATTAAGTTTTTCTTTGGGTTTGTCAAGACATTATTTGAGAAAAGGGACGTACAGATTCTATTTAAGGTTCTTTTATGTACTGGGAATATCAAACATCTAACTGAAAATGGAAAGCCAGATTTCACTTATCAAATTATACTGTAAAACCAAAGTATGGCAGATCAGGTTGAATTCAATATATCTTCACCGTCAGCAGAAAAACATCAAATCTTACAAATCTACCAATAATGTTCTCATCGCTGGCTTTTAAGAGGTTTCTTAATTGTGGATTAAATTGTACTAAAAAACCTTAAGTCATGAATCCCTCTGGTTAAAAAGTTTATAAATGCGAAGAAAGAAATGTCTGCCCTTATAAACATACTGTACCAAGATACTCACACAATATATATTCAATATGCACACAGTGGCTCATACTGAACATAAACACTGAATTCATTTTTTATATATAAAAAACTGAAGCTTTCAGAATAGTGTAGCAGTACAAACTAAAAAGATATTGTTGATTTTTCAGGAGAAAAAAACAATTATGTTCTTCCTTTCAGAATAACTGGCCTGTGTGTTAACTCACGTCTGTGGTGGCTGACAGAACTATCACCCAAGGTAGCAGCACTGCAGCTGACACCAGATTAGACAGAGCATATAGCCGCTTGGCTCCCCCAATTTCAACCGACAGCTTTCTGGAGACAGTGTGGAATCCAACCTTGAAACAGAGGGAGATCACTAGCAACATCACTCCACCCTGAAAAAAAGAACAAAGATATATTTCAGTACTTCCTTGCCTGTGCACAAATTAACACTAAGTCATTCTTAACAGCCCCAAACATTTTGAATTATACTGAAAACAATTTGCAAACTATTATTTTAAGGCTTATAAACTGAGGACAATTCTCCTAATTGGGCCAAGCATTCTTACAAATACAGAAAAAGTCATATGAATTGTGATTTTATGTCTTAAAACACACTTCGACACTTAGGATGTGTGTTAAGACCATACGTTTTAAGGGTAATGTTTTATGGGTATGCATATTAACTAGCTCTCCTTCAATTACAACAATAGGGGAGACAGAACTGTTTCACAGCTTCTCTTTCACTTTTTGTACAGTGTGCAAAAAGATGGTATAAGAAGACATATGGGAGTTGTCTTCTGCATTGCTATGATTGGCTGTCAGCATATTAATATTCTATAAAATGTATTTTTTGTTCTCTTGACTCTCCTTCCAAACAACATTTACAATCCCTGTCTCATCAGGAAGACAATTACATACCTTGTGATCTGCCACCCCAAGGAATGAAATAGCTGTGTAAAGGGCGTGGGTGAGAGCACTGTCATGGTGCCCTTCGGCTGTAATCATCAATGTTAAGGATTTCAGATTTACAAGAGAAAACCCACATCCATGTACACACGTCTTATAAATACATGTGTTTCAACTGCTGAAATAGCATTTTCTGAAATAGTCTGAAAAGGCTACATGTACTAAACCAAAATTATAAGGAGCTATCACCAGATCGACACTGAAAATGCTCATTTCCTGAAGACTGGTTATGGTGGCACCACACTTACGTATTACATATTTACATAGCTCTTTAGTCTAAATGTTATATATAAGTATCATTAAAGGTCTTTCATCTGAACACTTGCTATTATTTTCTGAAGCTACTTATACCTTGTACATTCCTTAAATTACAATTTATATTATAATTAGTTGATATACATGATAGAATATCTACAATTACCACTTTAATTAATTTAATTTGGTACATACTGTACATATGTGTGTGTCCAGACATTTTGTGGTACACTACAATATACACCATCTGATTAAACGTTTTGTTTAAAGGATACGATGCTCTGCCATCTTTGCCATGAGGTCATCATTATCAAAAAGCAGCAGGCAAATCACAGCAATGATGAAAAAGGCAGCACCTCTAGTCTGATGGGAGAAAATATGTAAAATAGAACTTAAACAAAAAAAACATTGTTTTCAATTTGGACATTTCAGTTAGGCTTTTTGCATTTACAAGTGGACATCAAAGGGTTTCAACTGTTTATTTCAAAGAGGAAATATTATTTTTAGTTATGCTAGTTTAGGATGTAAAACATCCTGTATATTTCTGAAAGTAAATATCATTAGACTGAATAAGCAAATAAAAACGGCTTACAATATCCTCCATTTGAACATATCCATTAATTCAACTTTTGCATTTTCTAAGAGGTATTAAAAAAGCTAGATCTAATTTTAAGTTACAACAGTTTAAATTCCAGTAATTTACCAGTCTCTCTGCAGCCAACATATTTATATAGCTCCTCAGTACAAATGTAGTTTTGGACTATATATACAATATTTTTTTAAAATTATAGTTCCTAGCTCTACAGCCTGCTTGAAATACAAAGCAATCCACATACAGTACCTTAGATGGTCCACCACCAGAACTGGTGAAGAGCACACTGAGAAGTGAGATGACCACAACATCACTGTGTTCAAAAAGCAACAGTGTCCTGAACGAGAAAGAGAAAAACTTTCAAGCAAGGTGAACATTGACTATTTTTTCAGTTTTACCTGTTAAAACATATCTGTACACTGCTGTTCCAAGGAATGAGAAATCTGTTTCTAGGTCCATTGAAATGAAATAGCTTTTCTAACATTTTTTTTCCAGATAGGTGTATTTGAACACCAAGGTCTTGTGAGTGTTACAGCACGGACATATCTTCACATATGCACTACCGTGTTTGCAAAATATAGGTTAATTACTTACAACTTTTTAATCCTGAAGATAAAAATGTACACGTTCTTTTACAAGAATAAAAATGAAATGTCAAGCACATTACATTTACATTTTCCCACCCGACAAAAAGTGTTACAAAGGCACTTGTCACCTTTTATTATGGTACTTATCTAAACAAATAAATGGTGTCAAAGGTTTTCACGTGGATCTTTGCCAAGGGATGTCAAGTCAAGTTGATGGGAGAAATAACAATGAAGTTATGGCAATGATGGATGATTTACAAAGTCAATTTCGAGCTGGGAGCCCCCTAGGGGAAGAGAACAAGTGTAGCACAACGAGCAAAGGTGCTCTCTTTGCTCTGGTGGGCCTCTATGATCCAGAAGTTGCAGGTATGAAACTGTGTTAGAATAGCAGACAACTGCAATAGCAATATTCCATGGGGTGATGCACAATTATCCAAGTGCTGCTGGTGGTAGGGTGGGATTAACTAGGGATTTTTTTCTGAAACATAATAACTCCCTAGTCTTTGGCAAGAAACTAGGTCAGATCAGAGAGATTAAGAAACCAGAAGCCCACAAAAAGCAGTAAGTAATCTAAGTGATCATCTACGACTTATGTTTTGTAAATTAGTTTTACATTTTACTTTATGGGTTATTTACAGTATAAGCTTTATTTTGGAAGATTTGTCATTTGCATCCATTATTTTTGACAGAATACATGCTAATATCATAAAGTAAAAGGAAAGGACATTCTTAACATTTTTGTGTAGATAGCTACAATTGGAAAATATTAGTGAATATATTCAGGCATACGATTTCATTTATGTTTAATTTAGTTATAACACTTTATTGTTATGTAAGTATTAAATTGGTATTATGAAATGGCAACTAGACAATTTTGGAATAAGAAAAGGTTAACAATCAGCATGAAGTTTGTACGTTCTCCTCGTGTTCACGTGGTTTTCCTCCGGGTGCTCTGGTTTCCTTCCACAGTCCAAAGATGTACTAAAAGCCAACAGCCATGTCACCCTGCAACTCACATCTGGCAACCCACTGAAGCTAAATTTGGCTTAGTCAGGTACCTGGATGGGAGACCTGCGAAAAACTGCTGGAAGAGGTGTTAGTGTGGCCAGCAGGGGGCGCTCACCATGCAGTCTATGTGTGTTACAATGCCCCAGTATAGTGTTGAGGACACTCTACTGTAAAAAGGTGCTGACCTTAGGATGAGACACACCGAGGTCCTGACTCTTTGTGGTCATTAAAAATCCCAGGGTGTTTCTCGAAAAGAGTAGGGGTGTAACCCGGGCATCCTGGCCAAATTTCCCCTTGGCCCTTACCAATCATGGCCTCCTTATAATCCCCATCTATGAATTGGCTTCATCACTCTGTTCTCCTCCCCACTAATAGCTGATGTGTGTTGAGCATTCTGGTGTACTATAGCTGCCTTTGCATTCTCCAGGTGGGGCTGCACATGGGTGGTGGAGGAGAGTCCCTGTTACATGCAAAACGCTTTGAGTGGCATGTCCAGAAATGTGCTACAGTATATAAGTGTAAGCAATTATTATTATTATAATAACTGCCACCATTAAACTATACTCTATAAAAAACTCTAGAAAATGATTAGGGAATCATATTATTATTATTATTATTATTATTATTATTATTATTATTATTAATAATAATAATATTCTTGCTTAACTTTAATCCATCTTACCGTAAAGGCCCACACAGCGTAAGACCAAAATAACCCAGAAGTGAAATAATACAGCTGAAGACTGCATGTTTTAGGATCTTCATCCACTGAAAAGGATAGAAAAGAAAATACATGATTCAGCACAACAGAATGTATAATTTACAACATTTGGGGAAGCATCTGTCACAAAGGACAGAATTGAATCTAGAAACACGGAACTGAATAGAAAGGAAGGAAACATATCAAACTACAAGCATTGAAAAACATCTATCACATGAAAAAGTGGTGAATTGAAAAATAACACCAATAGTCTTCTCCATGTAAATATAAAACAGCCTAATATTCAGGCTGAACCTTAGAGACAGAGCATGCTCTACTCCTCAGCACATTTAACTACCCAACACGCATCTTTCAAATTTAAATGTACATTTAAATGTACATGGCCAGCAGCCATATCACCCTGCAACTCACAACTGGCAACCCACTGAAGCTCAGCAGGTGTGAGCCTGGTCAGTACCTGGATGGGAGACCTCCTGGGAAAAACTAAGGTTGCTGCTGGAAGAGGTGTTAGTGGGGCCAGCAGGGGGCGCTCACCCTGTGGTCCACGTGGGTCCTAATGCCCCAGTATAGTGATGGGGACACTATACTGTAAACAGGTGCCGTCCTTCGGATGAGACGTAAAACCGAGGTCCTGACTCTCTGTGGTCGTTAAAAATCCCAGGGCGTTTCTCGAAAAGAGTAGGGGTGTAACCCCGGCGTCCTGGCCAAATTTCCCATTGGCCTTAACCAATCATGGCCTCCTAATAATCCCCATCTATGAATTGGCTTCATTACTCTCTGCTCTCCTCCCCACTAATAGCTGATGTGTGGTGAGCGTTCTGGCGCACTATGGCTGCCGTCGCATCATCCAGGTGGATGCTGCACATTGGTGGTGGTGGAGGGGAGACCCCATTACCTGTAAAGCGCTTTGAGTGGAGTGTCCAGAAAAGCGCTATATAAGTGTAAGCAATTATTATTATTATTATTATTATTTAAAAGCACAAAAGATCACTGCTGCAGTGTGAGCATTATTCAGTTATGTATTTTCCAAAAAAAGGAAATAAAAAAACAAAAACTAGAAGTTACAAAAAACGTACACATGACGAAGTCTTCCAAAAAACTGCCACAGGCATTTTTACTACAATTTAACTATAGGCAGTTATATGGCTGATTGTGCGGATTGTGAAATACAAACCAATTTAAACATGTTAATGTCCTTGATATGTGTCCCAGAAATGTTTTGCAGACTATACACATGTATGATACAAAAACACAACAGTTAAAAACACCTTATTTATATATGCTTCTACGAATATATATATATATGGCAATTCTGTAAGCATGAAACTCATTAGAAATTCATTAGCAGGCCTCAAAAGAGGAGAATAAAAAAAAGTCTTGTGCGATTACTTTCCATGTATTGTGCTCCAGTACAAAATGTGAAATAAGTGTCTAAGGGCACAAATATATCAAGAAACAACACAGATCCACAAATCCACACAGATTACAAATCCAACAGTATATGAAAAACATATTTTGGCACTGCATTTAGAGTCTTTCCACATTATCCTCTTCTTTGTCAATCTTGGTTTGATATTGAAACACCAGCTTTACATGGTTTTTAAAATCATACACATAATCATGTCTGTTCCTAGTCATCTTCTATAACTAAATACACTAAAAATAGTTTTTCTCCATAGAATATCAGTGATGATGTTCAAGACAATAGCATAATAAGGATCGCCCAACACCTGCTAAAATTATGGAACCTTTAAAGGAATGGAGATTTAAACCCAAACTATCTCAACAGTGATAATGAAACATTTACAGTAATCCCACACCACAGATTTACCTCTTTTCCCTGATATTGTGGAAAATTAAAATGTCTTTAACTGATGTCTTCACAGTGATACGCTTGTTTTATGTGTTACGGTTTTTACTGTTACTTCAAAATGTACAATAGCTGGGAACATAAAGTGATACAATGCTCCTCTGAGCATTTCATTTTATACATAAAATATTCCTTCTCATGGAACCTACATTTTTAATTACTATACTAAATAAATGTGAATGTGTAATACTTAACCTGTCGTCTTGATATGGCTTTTCCAGATGAAAATGGTCTCTGAAAGAAAACCAATACAAACGCAGATCTGGGGAAATAAACAAACATGTTTCATGATAAGATTTAAGAAGCAGACTTACACATTCAGAATATAACTTAGCTGATACAAATTGCCAGCCTACTCGGGCATGGTGAGCACTGTTGCCTCACAGCTAAGCTGCCGGGGGTTTAGTATTAGCTAAGGGTGGCTCTATGCATGAAGAATGCATTTTCTCTGGGTGCCTCAGTATCTTCCCAGCTCTCAAAAACATGTTGTTTAGGGCTGGGGTCTACAGCATAGTCTAACAAATAAAATCTGAGTGCCAGCCAGTCTGAGATATATCACAGGTGTTGTACATTATCCCTATTAGAAATACAACAATAATAGCAACAACGCATCTGAATGAATGAAGCTGCCTGATTTCTGGGACTGATTAGATTATCTTAAACTCCTTCCCCACCCTCTGCCCATCTGATGCCTATGACCAGAGAAATCTACATTCAGCACCTTTTGGAGAGGCTAACAGCCGAATTTTGAAATGATATTTTCCCGAAAAGTTCTGCATAAAAGATAAATGGTCTGCCAAATATCCATTTTTCTAACTAAAAATAATATTGGGTTTCATTTACACGACAACTACAATTAATATTGTTCATTACATAATTACATTACTTAACTATTTACTCAACTGCGGTGCCAACATCAACATCAAGAGCAAAAGTTATTGGATACATTTGTTTAACATTCAAACTGTCCTATCCTACAGTTTAATTAAACCAAACGTTTTTACAATCTTAATGTCACTGATCACTCACTATGAAATTTCTATCTCTACTGACTAGTCAAATGCCACGCCAGGTGATTTTATGAACACCACAGAATGTATGATGACAAAAGTATTCAGACCCATCCTATGGTGTCCCATCCATCTATTTTCTTACCACCTAACCCAGTACAGGGTCATGGGGGAAGCTGGAGCCCCAGCACTGCAAGGCAGCAATGCTAACTAACCACTGTGCCACCCCCTACCTTTCCCCTTTGTTTGAAATGATGCATATATAGTTTTTAATATTTAGTGATATTTTATTTAAAACTTGGATGCTTAAACTGGACACTTCTAAGGGTAAGATAAGTTTCAATACATGTCAACGAAAACTAAAGCAAAAAAGGACATGCACTCAACTTGCAGCTTATGCACTGTTAAGTGGTCGCAGCTTAACATAGAATATAAAAAAAACGCTTTACTCTCTGAAATGTTTGGCAAGCACACCTACGATAGCCAGTTAGAAGGCTTATGCAGTAATGTTATTTATTTTTAAAGTTCTTATACTTATATTTAATATCTTGTACTACCGTGAGAGGTTAGTGGGGGGGGCTATAGGGCTATAGGGCTATAGGGTAAAATTTGACCGCGCAAATTTGGCTTTATGGACTTCTCAAAATCCCTAACCCTCATGTAACTCATGAGTAGACTGTATATTGATTACATAAGCATTCAGACACGTGGACTCCATTTTTGGAAGTAATTACAGCTGCTAAGTTTCACGGGACTCTTGTGGTTTGGTAAAATCTTCCAAATTCTCCCAATTTTCCTTGTAGATTAGCTCAAGCCCTCTCAAATTGCTTGGACATCACTTATGGACAGCAGTGTCCACAGGTTCTCAGGAGGATTTCAAATCACGACTTTGAAAGAGATTCTTATTCGCAAGCTATTCCCACATACTGTAGCTATGGATTTCTGGCCCAGCAAGGAGAAGAGTCAATCGTATTTCTTTCCTTCAGATAAATTATCTTTTTTTGTTGTTTTTAGCTCAGAATGTGTGAAGAAGGTTGTATAAGCAACAAATATTTTTGCCACTTCAAAGTGTCATGACTAGAAGCTTTAAAGCAAAAAAAACAACAACAGAAAACTGAGCAAGGGTTTGGTACTTTTGCAAGGCCCTTATAAGATGTGGAAAGGTCCCACCCTGAAAACATGATCATGTTTAAGAAATCATTTTGCTCATTTTATACACAGCCAACTCAGAATCGTCAATTGGCTCTGCATGTTTTGGGTCAGCAGCAGCTCCCATACTGCACAGGGAGAATGAGAAGTGGGCAGCGGCTCTCCTCCGACCCATCAACCCATGGAGCGATTTGGCTTTCGGCGCACTCTTGGTGCAGTACTTGTCAGGAGAGGGGCATCTATCACTAATGTCACTCTGAAACTGCAGATGCCCGTTGAGCTGTCAAATTGAGAGAACCCTGACCAATGACCCTGAGACCACCCTGGCCGACCCAGTCACAGTCAAAGAGCCGTACGACCCCGAATGACTGAGCCGTTCCACTATTAGCCCAAATTAATATTTTAGTCATAAACATAGTACTGCTTTGGCACCTTATTGAGAGCACACTATTTTATTCAACATGACACAGATCTCTTATCCATTGTGTGACCAACAAGGTGCCCAGTGTAAGTGAAGTCACATAGGACCCTTTTTCATCAGCGATATTCCAGAAATGTCCAAAAGGTATCAGTTTTTCACAGGTCACATATTGTAAAAAGACAGGACTGGTTGAATGCATTATACAAAGCAACTTTTTTTACCCATTTATACAATTTAGCAGTCTCTGTGTAGTAATGTGATGAAGACAACATTTTACATGAATAACGACCGGCACTACATTTTAATAAAGAAGTGAAACTGTAGAAAATAAGACTTACCCCAGTTTAAGTATGAAAATGAACTGCACGATGTGGACAACTTTTAACAGGTCATATGACTCAAAAATTCCAAGCGCCTTCAATAGTTTGGTGACGCACAGCAACACGATGTACCTGGTGAACCTGGAAAGGACAATATTCTTCTACCGATTTTATGCATTTCTTATTTATCCTTTAAACCTTTACCCCCCAAAAAATCCACACTACAGAATACACTTAAATATATTACATAAGTTTTTTTTTTTACACAAGATCTACATTTAAATAAAGAACAATATAAATTGAGATTTATTATCCCCTCTCCGTGGGACAGGAAAAGATTTAAACTACACTGTATTAAACCAAGTTTAATAACCACAATAGCTAGCGTGAAGTGCCAAGATTGTCATTATGTACAAATACATCTATCCAAGGTATTAACGTTTCCATTTTCACACAATACAGCTATAACGAAAGTTGTTCCAACAAACAAAACCTGTTTAATATTGACGTAGTTAGAAAATACAGGAAAAACTGTATCCTTACCCAGCACTCTGCGCCTCCACCGGACCCAGCTTCCCACTGGAAATCACATTACTGCTGTATTTTTCATCCATGATGTAGGAATTATTGGAAATACGGTTAACTACAGTATAAGATCAAAATAAAACTTCAGGTATGTACTTAATTTCATAATACCCAGATTAGGAGGTTATGACCGCACGTTATTAAAATCTAGATATCATTTTAACGAAGTAACTGTCGTTTGCTACTGGAACTGCTTTTTAAAAATAGCTTTTTAAAATCGTTTTCGTGATTATCTCTTTGACATACGCGAATTTTCTGTCAGCTCGCCTACTTGTAAACTTTCAGGCCTCTAGCCTGGGAATGTATTATACAACTAGACCGCTCCCCTGTCATTTGGACCCGGACTCAAGGAGCAGATTTCGCCGCGCCGCGGACGCGCATGAAGCCACGTCACATTCTATTTCTCGTTAAAACACGGCAACTGTGCAAGGCTAAATAGAAATTACACCTTTGCATGGATTATTTACTCAGTTATATTAACAAACATGTTTCTAAATTGAAGTACTGTTCCTTTAGTTGAATATCATTGTGCTTTAAATCCAAAAGCGCTTCTTCTCTGTACGCCTATTGAAAAAGTACACAGAAACCTGTGAACAAACGCACTGTCTCCCTCTGCGGGGCAAGATGGAAATTGACAATTTGATGTACCTGGGTGCAGCAAAACTTGCAAAGCACTGCAAATTTGGTATGCAAGGAAAAATTAAAAGGGTTAAATAAAATCGGGAAATTCATATTGAAGTATTGTTGGCGGCACTGTTGGCCCGCAGCGCTGGGGTCTGAATTCATTTCTGGAACTATGATGCTATCTGCATGGAGTTTTTATGTTGTCCCCTGTGCTTGCATTGATTTTACACCAGACACTCTGATGTCGTCCCACAGTCTAAAAACATACTGGTATGTTAATTGGGTCCTGGGAAAACTGGTCCTGGTGTGTTTGCGTGTCTGTTTTTCTCTATCTGCCCTGCGAAGGACGAGTGTCCTGTCCAGGGTGTACCCTGCCTTGCGCCCATACAGATTCTTTACCAACCAGGTCGTTCCTGCGACCCTGAGTTGAATGAAGTGATTACAAGATGGATGGATAAATATTTAAATATATTTGTTGTGAACAAAATGTCATACTCCTCAATGTAATCATAAAGTAACAATAAGAATAACAAGAGAGAAGTCTTCTTTTCATTTGATAAGACGAGATTTTAGATTTAAAAAAATCTAATTTATTTTTATGGAAACATGAGGGAAATATACAGTACTACTGCAGTATCGATATTATACAGAAACTGTAGAATAGATCAACTGCATTGAAGAAGACTGATGCCTGCAGTGCCACCTTGTGGTTAAATTATGACGTACGGCCGTGACTCGAAAGCAACGTCAGGCTGCGGTATTAAAGCAATGACTTACCTAGGGATCAAACCTGCAGTCTAATATATAGATACAGAATACAGAACCACAGATCTTCTAAATTCTTTTTAAGCAATACAGAAATAGTATGGAACAAATTCAAGCTCCCTTGATCTGCTTCATTTAGGCACACAAAGACACCAAATGTGATTTTGGCTGTGGGCACTTGTCCACAATAAGTGAATCGGTCTGCCCACGGTTTACAAAACGGGAAGATCAGGCCCACTGACTGCATAGGGCATGGGAGCAGTAAGCAGCAAGTATGCATTTCAGAAGAGATGGGCCTCTCAGTACAGTGATGAAGGATTCACTTGACTGTGTTTATTGAAGCCAGCACATAAAGGTTTCAATAGGCTCATATGGAATATGGAAAATAATATATACAGTATATATATTTTAAAATATTAAAATATGTGTGGCATGGTGCTACAGTAATCAGCTCAGTGCTCTTTGTTATTAATGAACTGCTGTTAATGTTTTTATGGTATGGAAGGTGTGCTCTCACTCTTGACAGCAAAGGTCATTCTAATTTATCTTGGGGGTACTTCTCAATTCTTTAGAAAAGCCACAAATGAGAGAATGCTGTTTCAGCAACCAATAGAAATGACGTCTGTAGAAGAAAATGTATCTGATTTTTGTCAAGAAATTAGAAATCCAAAGACAAAGACCCTTTGTACCAAATGCCCCTTTGTATTGTGATTGTCAGCTGGTTGCAAATGAACTCTGAACAGAAATAACTCATGTACTATGGCCTGTGTGCAATTACTTTGCAGAGATGCTGATATATGACTTAATCTCTAAGACATTTCTTTATGTAGGTCTTCATTTATTACACGGATGATTATATGCAATGCTTGCTCTTGACATATAGTACTTAATGCCAACACTTTTGTATTAGAATCAATTGAAATATCATTAGCATAGGCACATTAAGAGGTATAATGGATTCATTTTTCATGGATTCAGTTTATTAAAATTTGGAAAAGTGTGAAATATGTGAAACCAGTAATGCCACTTTAATCTTTCACTACAGTAACAATTGAAAGCTGATCAGTTCAATTATTTAATTAGGAAACCAGAATGATGGAAGATTGTAATAAAGAAGCATGAATTACCATGCCTTCTAATAATCTATTAATAAAAAAAGCCAACTCGTTTCTTTTTGGAAGGGAGTCCAGATCTCATCTGTCTTATTCAGAGATTAAACCATTACAAAATGATGCAATAGAATCAGAGGCGAAGACTTTTAACTTTGAGATTGCTGTTTTTACTGTCAAAAGCCAGGCTAATCCTGTGACGGAATAATTTCAGAAAATACATTGAGCTAAGGGAGGGATAAATGTATGGAAATGAATAAGTGCAAAAAATATTCAGTATGATTATCCAAAACTATGATTGAATCTGATATTTTTTATTTGCAGTCTCCTTTATTGGTTAAACATGCAGAGATATCTAGTAAAAGCACATAAATATCTGAAGGAGCACAACAGTCACCACAGTTAAAACATTAGAGGACAACAAAAGACAAAACTGATATAATATTTAATATCCCTCTCACGTTTCAATCCTGAAAAAAAACTATTTAATATTAAGACTACCTAACTAAACTAATTCTCATAATAAATGTGAAAGAACATACACAGTATAACAACAATACAATGCCATTGATCTTATATAATACTCTTATATAATATAATATGTTTTTGCATTCGCTACTAAAATGAAACCATGTTCAGGACTGACGAAGCATGTATGGGGTTCATTTTGTCATGCTGGCATTCAATTAGATTTACATGATATGACTCAAATAGGACAGAAACAAATTGCAGATCAGCGTCACAAATCTGAGAAGTGTCTGTTTTAAGGTCCCAAAAAAACAATATAAAGAGAATGAAAGACAGGCATCTTCTGCTTCCACGATCAGAAATCTAGTTCAGACAAACCCCCCCAAAAAACAGATTTGTAAGTGAGAGACCTCATCCTAAAAAGCAAAAGGTCAACTCACTGGCCAAGACAATAAAAATCCTGTGACCTGCTAGCCCCTAGTCATTTACAGAGTACAGTGAGTACAGCACAAGAAATACAAAATCTCAGGGATTACACTAATCCATATTCCTGTGTGCTACTGTATCTGTTTTTTTCACTTCTTGTAAAAACAATATTTCTGGCAACACTCCAGAGAAGAGGATTCGTGAATTTTGCCCTTAATAAGATGAACAAACAGAAAAAAGGGTATTTTTTAATATCTGAAAGTTCATAAAATGTACCTCAAATTTCATGACTGCAACCCTTTTTTTCCCAATGTTTTCATTCTCAGGGGTTTCGGGTTTCAATGGGGTTCGCTGTGGACAAAGTAAATAATGCATCTGAGGATTCCTCTGTCCTGGATTTTTCAAACTCAACTGCTCCAAGCAAAAATAATATTTGTTTCCTATTATTCGTCCATTTTCTCATATACAAATCAACATTACCTGAGAGGCTTTTAAGCATTTGTGACCTGCAGTTGACCAAAAACAGTAATGCCCAAGGCAGTCATGTATTTTCCATATTATAACACATACTGTACATGTTAACCTCTTAAGGAGCCAGCGTTTTCAGTAAATGGAGATAAAGTTTGTTGTTCCGGTACTGGTCTGCCACTATATTTCCATTAAGGCAGCGGTCTAGAAGTGCACTTTGATGTTTTAATAGTAAGACCACATTGCTGTTTTAGTCCAGTAAGTCCGCTCATAATCCTCTCCAAACATAAAACAGAGTGCTGTGAAGCTCTGTCCTTAGTCCCAGGGGAGGCATGCATCTGCTCTATTGGTGAATTAAATGTACAGCATTGTACTCTAGTAATTCTAATACACATGTTTCAATGTGACAGAAAGTGAGGGTTTCTCTTTTGTTTCTTCGTATTTATTTTTTATTGCTGTTACAAGTCTTATGTTACCATTATGTTCCTGATAAATAGAGAGAAGAGATGACATTTTATGGAATACTTTAATGGATGATTTATAACGATGATGGCTTGTTTCAAAGCACTCTTTGGAATGATCCAGAAAGAATAGGATAATGGGGTTTGAGGAAACCATCAAGGGACTGACAAAGTGGGTTCAAAGCTTTATGTAAGGATAATTGATGTGTCTTTAACGCTTCCTTCATCTTTTGGGGTTTTTATTTATCTTTCGTCTCAGCTCAGCAGAGATCAGCAGCTGATAACACATATTTGTTCAAACACTTAAGGTACTGTACATCCCTGCCGTTATGTGTTGCTCAAGAGTAAATCGAATCTGTGTCCTAGTACAATATTGTACAAATCATGAGGCTGAACCACTCTTTCTCTTGTAAAGAATGGACATGAGAGCAGGATAAAATAAAAAAGGAAATCAAATACTCTATACATCAGCTTTGTTGTTCTCTGTTTCATTGAATTTTACTAGAAATCAAGTTTTGTGCAATTGTTAGATTATTCTGATACAGACTTTGGTACAACTGAGGTTAGGAATGAAAAAAATGTGTCCAGCTTGATATCTTCAGAATTTTTACCAAAGTTGACATTAAAACACAGTGGGATTCTTGTTCAGAATATTTATAATATGGATCAACAAGGGACAGAGGGTTTTGAGCCTGATGTACTGTATACTATGATTTTGATTTAGAAATTCAAATGCTGTACATGGCAAAGCACCTGAGAAATGGTTCAGGAGTTATACTGTACAAGAGCAGTAAGCACCTCGAAGAACCAGAGGAGAAATTAAGCAGAGAGCAGTCCTTTTTCCATGTTAGAATGAGACACTGGGAAAGGAATCAAAGGGAATTATCCACACCAGTATGTAAGCTCACATAATGCAAAGGAACAAGTTATAGGTTTATTCCATGCTGAAAAAAAGAAGAAAGAGAACACAACGTTTCGGCCGTGGAGCCTTCTTCAGGTGTGAGAGAGACAGGGCAGTAGGCAAAGGTCAAGAAGCTCACAGAATGATGAGATGAGCAACAGAAAAATAGACAAGGAGAATACCTTTGACCCATGATAGCCAGTAACCTTTAAGTGACTTTACAATTAGATGTTGAAAGTTGACATATGAGACCTTAGCAGAATACAATGGCACACTTTCCAGCACATTCTCCTAGAAAAAACTACAGTACAACATACAGTATTATCTTTTGTGCAATTCAGGACTCTTTGAACCTGACCACACCTGGGATCCATGAAGAGAGTCAATATTTTATTGAGATCTTGAGATCTTGAGGAGAAACAGCCCCAGGAGTTAATAACTGTACTGTATGTTACCTGAAAGGAAAAAGACTATCAAAACTCCTCACCCATTGGTGGAATGAAACAAGGAGCTGCTACAGTACATGGGCGTATGAAGGGTTAATCATGGGTGAAATAGAGGCATAGAAAATAATGAATTCTGGGAAGGGGGTGTTCATAACCAAACACATACACATATATTTAGGCTAGGTGGTGGTTAATCTTTTGCTTTAAAAGTTTGTGAGAAATCAAACTGAAAATAAATTTAACCTGTCCAGCCGGTGCTTTCCTGATAACGATACATTAATTGCCTTAAACTTAATTAGACCAGTTTGCATCTTGAGACACATGGTGATGCACACTGTACCCATTCACACTTATGATATGAGGGGTGTTTTTCCTAACACTTACTAAAAAATGGGAGTCCGTTTTATTCTGAGAATGGGAGTCTGTATTATGGCCAAAACACCAACGGGCGGTATCTTCAAATAGCCTTGATTTTGTGTTCTTTGCATCACTTTGGGTCAGAAGTACCTTTCTAAAAGAAATAAAGAATATATACATAAACTTTCTTTGTTCAGCTTTGTTATGTTTAGAACAGATATTTGTAACTCATCAATCAGTACTGGTGGTTATTCTGTTATCAGTACCAAGCAGGACATACTAATTGAAAACTGTAGCAAAAAAGTTTATGACTATGTTTTAAATAAAATTGCTCTTAGGTGGTACAGTGGAGCAATGGTTAGCATACTTTAGCTGCCTCGTAGTGCTGTTGCCCTGGGTGCAGTTCCTGGGGTGATATATACAGTTTGTATGTTCCCCATCTGCCTCTGGGTGCTCTGCTTTCCTCTCAAAGTCCAAAGACAGAGTGGTAATTAGCTTCTGGGAAATTCGGCCCTGGTGTTAGTGTGTGCATGTTTGTGTCTCTGCATGTCTTGTGATGAACTGGCATCCTGTCCGGGATGTGTCCTGCCTTGCGCTTATTCGTTCCAGCTCCCCTGCAACCCTGTATTTTATACAGCATTTAGAAAATGGATGGATAAAATCCCACCTTCAAAAAATCTCACATTATATGAAATGTGAGGCGTAAAAAGTACCGAAAATGTCCACTAGGAGGCAACAAAGTGCAAGAGTCAGCTCTGATTTAAAAACACAGAGACACTGTCTTCCTGGGTGGGTGACAAAACTTCCTGCTTTTGCACATTGCTGTGCCTTGGTGGAGATAACTGTGATTTTTTCTGCTTGTATTGTTTTCTTACTTTCACCGTTGCAACTATGCTCATTTGTATGTGTGTTCATTGTTTATCTCTAGAGTTTATGGTCAAAAGCTAGAAATAATTAGATGGGAGACGTCAATATATTGTTTTTCATTTTGAATTGCACCTGCAATTATTTGTCAAAACATTTTTACAATACAAAATACATGCGGGTTCACATGCATCTGCTTTTGGCTTAAGGTAGATTCGGTCTTGATCAAAACAGTAACAAGACATACTGTACATTTGGCTTAACACAGATCTCATATCACCTGAAATGGATTATTTAAGAACTTACTATGTGAAAGGAAGAATGGTCCCCTAATCAAAGAAGTAGTGAGGTGATCAGACATAATAAGTCTAAAAGCAAACATTTACACCACCCAAGAAAAATTCAATATCTTCAACAATAATCACTTTTGTTGATCAGTAATTACAAAAATGACTTATTCATTTGTAATCTGGCGTTCAATCTACTGGGTATCAAAATTTTAAAATAGGACATCCAAAACGCTTTCCATTTTTAGTGTATATTAATGGTAGACTATTAATATCGACAGTTTTCCTACACATGTAGACTTTCTCAATGACCACATATCTAAGTGAGGAAAATTGTTTTATTAACTTTAATCAAAGAGAGGTGACAACATTAAAAGTGTTCTATTAAAGAGGAAGTTATTTTGGATTTGCAGTGTTAAAACTTTGAAACCCAATAAATTAAACACAGAATTAGACCTTAAGCTATTTCTATTGAACAACAAAAAAATAATGTATTCATAGATAATTTCACTGTTTTATGCATTGCATAAACTGATGCCCCATTGTATCAGCATGCAACTGTCCGACTACTTACATCTTGGCCTTTCTCGACAGCCTCATGAGACCGCTGGTTGAACGTCTTCGCTCATACATCAAGGACACCAACCACGCGCTCCAACTTTTTAATGATTTCCAATTTCAGGACCCCGAATGCTACATTTTTACCATGGACATCACATCTCTTTACACCATCATTCCCCATAATGACGGCCTTACAGCCCTCAAGCACACACTGGACAAACGCACAGTGCTTCATCCACCCACCCACACTCTGGTACGCCTTGCAGAATTGGTTCTCACACTGAATGCATTCTCATTCAATAACCTTTTTTACCAACAGGTGAGTGGAGTTGCCATGGGCACCAGAATGGGACCCAGCTATGCCAATATTTTTGTCGGCTGGGTAGAAGAATGCTTCTTCGCTTCCTACACTGGCTGCGTCCCTGACCTCTACAAGTGATACATTGATGACTGCGTCGGTGCCGCCACATGCTATAACGACCAGCTTGAGCACTTTCTGCATCATTTCACCAACTTCCACCTGTCCCTGAAATCTAGAGTTAACAAATCTTCCACTACTCTTCTGTTTCTAGACATCAGCTTCTCCATTAACTACCCCCAACTCTCTACTTTGGTCTATTACAAACCCATGGACTCACACAGCTACAGTATCTCCTGTATAGCTCATTTCACCCCAAGCACACTAAAAACTCTCCCTTTTTCACAGTTCCTTCGGCTACGACAGTTATGCAGCAACGACATCAATTTCCAGAACCAAGCCCTCAAAATGTACTCCTTTTTCATCAACAGAGGACACCCTAGCAGTGTTATTGACAGGACCCTTGCCCGAGCCAAAAACACCCCTTGGACCATCAACTCAATCAGGAACTCCCAGCCTAACAACCGCATTCTTTTGGTGCTTCCCTACCACCCCAACAGACGTCCTATTCCAAGGACTATTAATGACAACTTTTCCGTCCTATAGGATGGTCCCTCCATTGGGGCCCTCTTTTCTGACTGCCCCATCATCTCGTATTGCCAACTACCTAATCTGCATAACCCTCTTGTTCACAGCTCCCTTGTCTGCCCTCAGCAACCATCCACACCAGGCACTTTCCCTTGCAACAGAGCTCGCTGTATCACCTGCAAGTACATATCTAACACCACACTCATTCAAGGCCCCTCAGGACAATTCCAAATCACCCAGATGGCATCTTGTACCTCCAGCAACCTTATTTCCTGTATCTCTTGCAGTAAATGCCCAGCCATCTACATTGGAGAAACAGGAAGGAGACTCGGAGACCGCTTCAGAGAATGTAAGGGCTGTGAAGATTAAAGACCTCATCAAGCCTATTGTTTCTCATTTCACCTTTTATGCTGGCTGCTCTTAGCCAGCAGCCATATCACCCTGCAACTCACAACTGGCAACCCACTGAAGCTAAGCAGGTGTGAGCCTGGTCAGTACCTGAATGGGAGACCATCTGGGAAAAACTAAGGTTGCTGCTGGAAGAGGTGTTAGTGGCGCTCACCCTGTGGTCCACGTGGGTCCTAATGCCCCAGTACAGTGATGGGGACACTATACTGTAAACAGGTGCCGTCCTTCGGATGAGACGTAAAACCGGGGTCCTGACTCTCTGTGGTCATTAAAAATCCCAGGGCGTTTCTCGAAAAGAGTAGGAGTGTAACCCCCCCATTTCCCATTGGCCCTTACCAATCATGGCCTCCTAATAATCCCCATCTATGAATTGGCTTCATTACTCTCTGCTCTCCTCCCCACTAATAGCTGATGTGTGGTGAGCGTTCTGGCACACTATGGCTGCCGTCGCATCATCCAGGTGGATGCTGCACATTGGTGGTGGTGGAGGGGAGACCCCATTACCTGTAAAGCGCTTAGAGTGGAATGTCCAGAAAAGCGCTATATAAGTGTAAGCAATTATTATTAAATTATGGCCATGATCTCGGACTGTGTTCTCAAAGACGGTTTTCCGAACTCATACATCAGAAAGACTACAGAAACTAAAATTATCCTGCAGCTAGGATCACACCTTCCCCCTTCTCTTAACAACAGACTACTTTTCTTCTAAATTCTCTCTATTCATTGTAGGTTTCATTTCACACCTCTCTTCACCTATCCTGACTTCACACCTCCTGATTGACCTCTCTTTCTGTCCCCTGCTCCCGCCCCTCACTCCTCTCCCAGCTTTTGTTCTCCTGCTACATTACCTTTGCTTACTGCCCTGTCTTTCTCACACCTGAAGAAGGCTCCACGGCCAAAACGTTGTGTTTTCTTTCTTCTCTTTTCGGCACGGAATAAACCAATTACTTGTTCCATGGCTGAAATATATACCCTCTCTGAGTTAATAATTTAGTAGTGGTTGTTGATGCAGCAATAATTGTATGTTTTAGTGTTGTGTAGAACTTATGTGTCTTAATGGGGGCTATTTGATATATATATTTCTAACATATTTAAGTATCTCAGTACTTTATTGTTATATTGGGAAATTAAGCTTCCTCCTACATGGCATGTCGTAAAATGATTTATCTGAACTTATACAAGATGTCTGTTGAGCCAAATGGTTTCAGTGAAGGTTTTTTGTACAAAACATTCACAGAGAAGAATAAATTAAGGAGTACAGAGTGTTCATCTTATTGTTTCTGATCAAATCCCATGGACAGCACTTCAATAACTTTGGGTGTGCATTCTTTTTCTTGGAGGTAAAAACCCATTATTCAACTGCAGTGCAAAGACTTCTCAAATGTATATATCTCTACTGAATTTGGATTTAGGCTACAGGTATACAGTAAAACTGTGTGTATATTTGGTAAAAGCACAGTTAGACCAAGGTGTGTCAGCACTTGTACCACTGGAGTACATATCTGACACAAGTCCAGAAGCAAAATAATGCAAACCTTTGCCATTATTAATTCCTCCAAGCTGGTGTCCCATTTGTCTACATGGTGGTGCTTTTTTTTTTTCAAACTGCTTTCAGTTCACGTTTCAAATTAGAGGAAACAGAGAATTCAACGGTTTTGCAGTTTCAGCTGTGGGCAGATGGTTCACGGTGGTTATGGCACTCTGGCTATAACGCCTCAAGGGTACTCTGCTCAAAGTGGCTTTCTGTGAACCTGGAGGACCCTTTTCATCATATAGTCTCTAGTAGCTGTTTAGGGATTTGGAAGGCACTCCAGGTCTCGGTGAATGCCATCATCTCCAAGTGTTAGACAGCACTGTTTCTTTATGACTGGGACAGGATACAGTTGACTATTTGCTGTTATAAAAACAGCAAAAAGCTGAAAAGCTTCATGCTAATGTACATTCACATGTACTGTAGTAAACAGTATATTCACAGGTAACAAACTAGATGCTCCCCCTTTCCTCTTTTTTCTTCTTCTTAGAAGCATCAGTAAAAATACAGTGCCTTGCGAAAGTATTCGGCCCCCTTGAACTTTTCAACCTTTTGCCACATTTCAGGCTTCAAACATAAAGATATAAATTTTTTATTTTATGTGAAGAATCACCAACAAGTGGGACACAATTGTGAAGTGGAACGAAATCTATTGGATTTTTGAAACTTTTTTAACTAATAAAAAAATGAAAAGTGGGGCGTGCAAAATTATTCGGCCCCCTTGCGTTAATACTTTGTAGAGCCACCTTTTGCTGCGATTACAGCTGCAAGTCGCTTGGGGTATGTCTCTATCAGTTTTGCACATCGAGAGACTGAAATTCTTGCCCATTCTTCCTTGCAAAACAGCTCGAGCTCAGTGAGGTTGGATGGAGAGCGTTTGTGAACAGCAGTTTTCAGCTCTTTCCACAGATTCTCGATTGGATTCAGGTCTGGACTTTGACTTGGCCATTCAAACACCTGGATACGTTTATTTGTGAACCATTCCTTTGTAGATTTTGCTGTATGTTTGGGATCATTGTCTTGTTGGAAGATAAATCTCCGTCCCAGTTTCAGGTCTTTTGCAGACTCCAACAGGTTTTCATCCAGAATGGTCCTGTATTTGGCTGCATCCATCTTCCCCTCAATTTTAACCATCTTCCCTGTCCCTGCTGAAGAAAAGCAGGCCCAAACCATGATGCTGCCACCACCATGTTTGACAGTGGGGATGGTGTGTTGAGGGTGATGAGCTGTGTTGCTTTTACGCCAAACATATCGTTTTGCATTGTGGCCAAAAAGTTCGATTTTGGTTTCATCTGACCAGAGCACCTTCTTCCACATGTTTGGGGTGTCTCCCAGGTGGCTTGTGGCAAACTTTAGACGAGACTTTTTATGGATATCTTTGAGAAATGGCTTTCTTCTTGCCACTCTTCCATAAAGGCCAGATTTGTGCAGTGTAAGACTGATTGTTGTCCTATGGACAGACTCTCCCACCTCAGCTGTAGTTCTCTGCAGTTCATCCAGAGTGATCATGGGCCTCTTGGCTGCGTCTCTGATCAGTCTTCTCCTTGTCTGAGCTGAAAGTTTAGAGGGACGGCCAGGTCTTGGTAGATTTGCAGTGGTCTGATACTCCTTCCATTTCAAGATGATCGCTTGCACAGTGCTCCTTGGGATGTTTGAAGCTTGGGAAATCTTTTTGTATCCAAATCCGGCTTTAAACTTCTCCACAACAGTATTACGGACCTGCCTGGTGTGTTCCTTGGTCTTCATGATGCTCTCTGCGCTTTCAACAGAACCTTGAGACTATCACAGAGCAGGTGCATTTATACAGAGACTTGATTACACACAGGTGGATTCTATTTATCACCATCAGTCATTTAGGACAACATTGGATCATTCAGAGATCCTCGCTGAACTTCTGGAGTGAGTTTGCTGCACTGAAAGTAAAGGGGCCGAATAATTTTGCACGCCCCACTTTTCATTTTTTTATTAGTTAAAAAAGTTTCAAAAATCCAATAGATTTCGTTCCACTTCACAATTGTGTCCCACTTGTTGGTGATTCTTCACATAAAATAAAAAAATTATATCTTTATGTTTGAAGCCTGAAATGTGGCAAAAGGTTGAAAAGTTCAAGGGGGCCGAATACTTTCGCAAGGCACTGTACAGCTTTGAAAAATGCCACAATTCCCCTCCCCTCTCCTTTTTCCCCCATTTACCTTCCTTTCTTGAGCAAGCACCTGTAATTACAATGACCAGAAATTCTTATATTTTCAGCAGGTTTCTTACGATTGTTTTCTGGTGGAAATACAAGTGCTGCAGACAGCCAAACACTTCAGAAAACATGTTGTGTACCTTTCTGTCTAGTGTCTTATGTCTAACATTGTCTAAAAATAAATAATATGACAATTGTAGTCTTTTATAAATCTGCTGTTCAAATTAATGAACAGTAAAACTAAATTCAGCAAAAGGCAGAAACTTTCCTCTTTATGTTATTGTGTAGTCAAAAAGTCATAAAAAACAGTGACTCAAAATGCATAACTTTAAATGCATTACATTAAATGTGTAAAAAATCATTATTGTGAAAGATCTTTTTTTGCTGTCCCATTTCACGGAATTTGGTTCTTTTTTTGTATTGATGGAGCTATAGTGATTTAGGGTTGCAAAGCTGTGGTTCTTGTAGTACACCAAGGCTCACTGATGTCGTATATTGTAGTGTGCTATGATTTAAGCGAAGAAGAGCTCAAAAGGAACAGACAGTTTTAAATGTGTAAATCTCTTTTCGTAACCTTTGCTGAAGAGGTCAAATGTAAACATAAAACACAGATTTGTGTCTGAGTTCTGTAAAATCACCACTTTTGTGGCACTCATCTGTCATCTGTAAAACTATTATGTCTTAATCTGTGAACATTTGTTTAAATTACATGTGAAAGCACAATTAATTATTACAGTCTGGAACTGCAGGTTAAGATCACATCATTTTGTAGCTTTGCTAATAAACATTCTGAAATCCATTAGTCCATTTTCCAATTCAGGGTTGCGGGGGAGGTGTGACCTTTCCAGGCAAGCCATGGTCGCAAGGCAGGACACACCCTGGACACCAGTCTATCACAGGGTTTGCACAGACACAATCACACACACACTCACCCAAGGGGCAATTTTCCCAGAAGCCAATTAACCTACCAGCATGTCTCAGAGGCAGCAGTGCTAACCACAATGCCACTGTGCTGCCCACATTCTGAGATGAAGAGTAAAAACTAGTTATAATAATAATTGCTTACACTTATATAGTGTTTTTCTGGACACTCCACTTAAAGCGCTTTACAGGCAATGGGGACTCCCCTCCACCACCACATGTGTGCAACGTCCACCTGGATCCACACCTAAAGGTTTTTTCAACTAAACCTGCAAAAAGAAATGTAAAACATATTGCTGAACTTTAACATAGAAAAACAATATATACTGTATATTGAAAATGCTCAAAAAGATGTATGCTTATCACATGAAAGCTTCACATATTATCACCAACATGTGCTATTAACAGGTACTGATCTGCGCTCAGCTGATCTCACATGTAATCTCTGCCCCTTTTGGCTAGAGGTTTTGATCTGTAATCACAGTGTCAACTTTCTGAATTAATATCGTCCAAAGTACAGAATCAGTTTCCCTTAGTCTTTTTCAACAAAGCACACACTACTGATTTGGCCTGGCAGAAGAGCCAAATGGAACAGTAATACATTGATTCATTTTCACTGTCTTTGTTTTTTTCAGCTTTTAAGAAAAACTTCAGATTGTGTTTTCATTTTTAGATTGCTCAGAGTTCTGTATCATGAAAAAATGGTGTCACAGAGTGACAAAATTTGGGTGTGGAGCCAGATAGTGTTGGGAACTACAGTATATAGGCTTTAGGAACAAGTAATAGGTTTATTCCACAACATTTCGTCCGTGGAGCCTTCTTCAGGTGTATATAGGCTTTAGGCTTGCATAGAATGGCCAGTGTCTCTGTAAGTGTGGTGCAATTGTTTTTCCTTGATTGCTCCTGATTAATCAAAGGTTCTCCTTGTGCAGACACTTGCTAGTTATTACACCATTCAGAGGTGACATGTGGGACTGTGGGACAAATTTGGGTCTCAGACTGAAATGGAGCTCAGAACAATTCAATGTACACTCAAATTAGTGCGCACAAGTTTTTGTCACTGGGAAAAATTTCACAACTTGAACTTTTTGCACACACAGGCCATTAAACATTAGAGGGAATATTGCTCCTGACCCTCGCTAGGTGGTCTTCATAAGCCCTAGTCAGGAGGACTCAGGAAGAGTAAGAGAGGGAAGAATTGATGAGTCACAACTTGCAGGGACTCTACAGATATTGTTATAGGAAGGACCTGGCACTGTCATCCCGGGTCTTACCCAAGGCTCAGAGAACAAACAGGGTAATAAGGACCATATTGTTCAGAAACGCTGGGCCTAAGAACCACTGAAGGACTACACAGTTCATCCCTTTCTTTGGTGCACAGGAAGGAGGCATTCCAGGTCTCGACCAGAGCTGCTTTCGGGAGAATAAAGTTTTAATTCTCATAATTGATTGGACTTTTCCTTTGGGATATTGGTTTTGGTAACTGGGGTCTTTGGGGTTCTTGTACTGTTCTGTGAGTAAGTGCCTCTGGTGTTATGTGTTCTGTGTGTGGCAGGCAGTAATAGTCATTGTCATGGATCCTGTGAAATGTGTAGATTGATGTGATGTAATAAAAAGTGTTGTTATGTAGGTTAACTGTCTTGTGCTGGTCTGTGGGTGCACTGCCGGTTATGGAAGATAAAAATAATCTGTCTTGGGAGGGGAAGGTCCTAGCACCTTTATAATTGCTAGGTGGTGTAGTCGGCTACAAAGCTAACCTTTAAAAGCTTATAAGCAGCTCCTGCATTTAGGGGTCACTATCAGTGACACGGGTGATAATAAGTTTTTGATATCTGTGTCATTAAATGTCACAAACATTTGTCCAAGACAGACAAATGAAGGTCTAAATTTCTACTTTCATTTACTATTTCATGAGATTTCCTTCCTAAAACAGCACTGTGGGGCCTGTGAAGCAGTTCTGTAAGGAAGAATGGGCCAAAGTCATAGAATTTAAAATGAAGTTCGGGTGGGTAGCTGCGTCAGCATGCGTAGGCTGCAAAGGAACAAGTAATAGGTTTATTCCATGCTGAACACACAACGTTTCAGCTGCGGAGCCTTCATTAGGTGTGAGAAAGACAGGGCAGTAAGCAAAGGTAATGTAGCAGGTGAACAAAAGCTGGGAGAGAGGAGGGGTGGGAACAGGGGACAGACAGAGTGGCCAATCGGGTAGTGTGAAGTCAAGATAGGTGAAGAGAGGTGTGAAATGAAACCTACAATGAATAGAGAGAATTTAGAAGAAAATTAGTCTGTCACTGAGAGAAGGGGGAAAGTGTGATCCTAGCTGCAGAATAATTTAAGTTTCTGTAGTCTTTCTAATGTAGGAGATAGGAAAACCATCTTAGAGAACACATACGGAGAGATTAGTGTGATCATGTCCATCAGAGGTGAAATGAGAAACAATGGGCTTGAAGAAATATTTATTGTTCTCTGAAGTGGTCTCCTAGTACGCTGGGCAAACGTTCCGAGGTCAAATTCTTCCAGCATGGGGGTACCTTTAAAGCGGAGACGACGGCACCGAAATTTTTTGGTACGTCTTCTCTTTAAAGCCCTGGCCAAATATGAAGACAGTACGTACAGTTATAATTCAAACGGAATTAAAAACTACACATCCCAGTTACCATGGTGGTGCTTGTGATCATTGCGTTTAACCAACGAAACAGGGCGAAAAATCAGTCACATGACTTTGGGGCAGAGTTTCGAAAGCTTAACCTATCAGCAACAAAGCGAAATTTACACGATAGGCTACCTCAAACTGTCAGTTACATGACTGTGTATGTCGCTTAAGCCACTCCTATTTGGCATTTTAGTTATGGAGGCGAGAAGACGCCCCCCCCCCCCCCCCCCCCTCTCTGGGTGCCTGATTTGCCGCCATCTTTAACCGCTTCGTGTCCAAATCGCAGTAGTTAATCCCAGCTACAAAACATATATATTTTTGTGGTAAGAGGGAGCAAAACATCAGTATTTACTGCTATTAATTAGTGTACGATTTAAAGTTGAAATCTGAGCCTAAATATAAAGTTAAAATCTCGACAAAGCAATGTAGGAAATACAGAGAAAAGAAATCCTTTCTGACATCTAAAATCAGTTTCGATCAAGGTCTCTAAAACGAACAAGAAAAAGAGGATTTTCGGAGGGCAATTACGCTGGATTTATATAGAATAAGTGATTTATGAGCAATCTAATTTCTTGTTCGTTTAAAACAGTGAAATGTCAGCTGCAAAAGATCGCACCAGAAACAGCACTCTCTCTGCCTGTCATAGACGTTCAGGAAAGGCTGAATGAAGTCATGTCAAGTACAATAATTCGGTGATCAATAATAACAGTCGTAGGACAAGAAACAAAAGATAGTGAAAACTTAAGATTTTTAAGGCTAAAACTCAAATTCATTCTACAAATTAAGGAAAATGAAAATTCAGGACGTTAAAGTGCTAGAGGTGTAAAAAAATACAAAAATGCACATGAGCAAAAAGTTTTAGAAATTGAGCAAACAGAAAAAAAGCCATGCCTATAGTGCAGAAGAGGGATGCAGGAACACTTGCTTAGATATACAAAAAAATCACAAAAAGGTGTATGTTACAAAAGAACATGCAAACATGTACATCAATTTCCCTTCGCGATCAATAGTCTTATCTATAAACATGAAACAGAGTGAGGAATCAGAAATTAGCATGCATACAAAACAGCAATTCTGTCAGTGAGCCCTTAATGAATTAATAGCAACTATGGTTTCATGGAGGGCTTCTCAGATAGTTGGGCATTCAGGTAAACTGCCAGGTGAAAGGATTTGTAAACATATTTTGTTAAAGCAAGTCAGTTTTTTCCGCAACACATAAAAGACATTTTTCCAAGAAAGTTTAGCCTTTGTCACTAATGAAACCACTAAATAAAGACATAAATATAGAAATCTTAAGATTTGTTTTATTTAATGTTGGTAGCAGGATGAACTGTCAGAGTGTATATTTTGTTGCAGAGTTGCTACAAGATGTTAACAGTGAAAAAGGTATTTAGAAATGAGTTATTTCAAGATGAAATTTTCAGAATAATTGCAAATCTAGCAGGATAGAGAAAGCACAGAAAACTGGCAGTTAGATTGATCAGATTAGTATGAAAAGTCATTTAGCAAAGGGAATGAGAAGAGTGACAAACTAGTATACTTTAGATCTTTTTTTCTGAATCAGGGAAAATCTGATCATGTTTCCCTATAACAATAATAAAAAACTTTATTTGATATATCACCATTAAAAGTGGCATCTCAAAGCAATACAGGAGATGTAAAAACAGATAAAAAGACCACAGATTACAAAGTAAATGCATATAAGAAAGACAAGCAGTTAGAGGTGCTACCAAAATTAGAAAATGAAGCAGATACAGACACTAAGTCTTCTGAAAAGAAAGGTTCTGAGGTTAGATTTAAATGCAGGGTACGTGACTGATATCACTGGGAATACAAATTAAGAACTCTGGGGTGCAGCTAGAGAAGACCCTGTCACCCACAGAATGTAGATGTTCTTGAGGACAGCTAGAAGACCAGAGTCAGACGGACAAAGGTGGGGGAGTAGACAGATAATAAGCCATATACTGTAGGTACTGAATGAGGATGAGGAATTTGAAGTTGACTCGAAACCTGATAGGTAACCAGTGCAAGGACTTGAAAACAGGTGTAATGCATCCCTGATAGGATTCTCGCTGTCATATTCTGAATATATTGAAGATTGCTCAGTGTGGATTTAATTTCCCCAGTGAACAGGATGTGCATTTATTAATTCTAGAAAAAAAAGCCTTTCTTGATTTCTCTAGTTCTTAGTTTCTCTAGTTCCCTTTAAAATAAACTATTATCCCACAATGCAGAGTATTAAATGGCCAGTATTTACACATGATATTTGTGATTTAAAGAAATTAACACAAGCAGCTTTTGGGGATTTAAGTGTTGGCTGAGTTATTGCAGGATAAAAGAATAGAGATGTTGGTAAGAAGAAGATCATTTTGAGAAAGCTAAGGAATACACTGATAACAAGAACACTTCCTAATGGAAGATTCAGTTATATACTGAAATGAGGATTGTATTTTAGATTTTGTGCAGTTACTAGCACTGAACTGTGTGTTGGATGCACATGAATTGAAGGAATGGGCAAACATAGCTGATGCGGATCCACAGAGCCAGCATATTAAGATGTTTATAATTAGAGGCAATTTGTTTAAATAACTAGGTATGGATACTGATGTGCAAGAGAGGTGGAAAGGCCAGCACTATAAAATATTTTATTCTCAGTGAGATGCTGCCATTTCATAGTGGGTTTCTAACACTGTGTATAGTTCCATCCATTTCTAATCTCTTTATCCAGTACAGAGGATTTGGAGCCTATCCCAGTAAGCAACGGACACAAGGCAGAATACACCCTGGACATAGCGCCAGTCCATCACAGGACAGACAGACACAAACACACACACACCAGGGCCAGTTTTCCCATAAACCAATTAACTTACCAGTATGTTTTGGAGTGCGAGAGGGAGTCATATCACACATATGGAGAAAAACCATGTAACCCAGAGAGAACATGCAAACCTCACACACACAGGAAGGCAGGAATTGAACCTAGGACCCCAGTGCTCCAAGATAGCAATGCTAACCACTTTGCCACCATTATAAATGGATAGATATCTTAGTTATCTTTCTAGTACACAGGTTTGCATGCATAATTTAATTTTGAAAGTCACTGAGACATCAGGTACTACTGTTGTATTTATGAAAAAGAAACAAAACAAAAAGCATACTAACAACTGTGCCATCCTACTCTTTAGTTAATACAATTTATTATTTATAAACAGTTAACATGAGTGGAATGTCCAGAAAAGCGCTATATAAGTGTAAGCAATTATTATAATTATTATTATTACATATACTGTAAGCTGATTTACTGTTGGACTCACTTTGTTAATGAATCCAACTACTGATTAACATAGTCTTTGCGTTACACATCTAATCAGGCTATCTTTATCTTTTGCAAAGACTTACATGAAGATCTAATTATATTTTACATCTAAAATATACAAAAGTATGGACCAATCCAAAGGGTTCACAAATTTTTACTTTGAGATAAATTAGCATCAGTGAGGAAGTGTGTCGTATATAAAGTACAAAAACACATACCAAATGGCTTACTTATGTAAGCCTTTAACTATCTGAAATTATTGCCTTATTTAATGTGTATGGAAGCATATTTTATGCTTCCAGTACCTGTTTAGACTTATCAAACATTAAATTGTAGAATTTTCAGTTGTTGAGTACATTCTTACCTTGCTTTAACATGCATCTTCATTTACACACTTGGCCCCTATTATCAGCTTTTATAAGCATGCCCAGGAACAAAGAGCAAAGGCTATCCTCCTTTTGGAGAAAAGTCAATATGCTTAGTAATTAATTGTTATGATTCCTATTAGTGGTCTGTAGAAAAATGTCCTCATTTTGAAGCTTCTGCCTTTTCTTTGGATTAATCCATTTAAACTCATTTCTAAATTCAGCAGGCTCCTACTATCAATCTTTCCATTAATACCAGAAAATAAAGATAAGCTTAGAATCTGGTTTATATAGATTTATGCAATAGATTTAAATTTAAGAAATGTACCCTTTTTCTGAGAAATCAACTTTATAGATAAACAAAATAAAAACTTCAGATGTTTGTTAATTATTTTAAATTATCTAATGAATAAAACCGAATTTTTACTTCAATTGTTAATCACTATGCAAGTATTACAGCATACATCTAAGCACACAATTATCAAGGCTACAATCAATGTTGTATGTACTAGGATGCAATTTTTGGAACCATGCTTTGTGAAGAGTTTCAGCGAGTGGGATCATTAACATTTCCAAGGGAAGCAATCTTGAGGATTGCTCAAAGCCAAACATAAACCAGAGAACACTAATTAAATTTGTTCATTAAAGCTCATATCTTGACTTCTTTCTAAACACAGATGGATAAGATCCACAAATAAATGAGCAACCAAATGAAAAAATAGGTCAAATGACCTCCTCTTGTTCGTAAAATTTGTTACATTCAAGCTTGTAAGTTTCATGTGTTTGTATTTTTTAGGTGCTATCACAGTGAGGCTTTTTGGAGCCTTCCGTTGAGGAAAAAACAAGAAATCGGGAAGCAAAATCTTGCACTGATCAGTTTGATCTGTCTTCAAAGGACAGAAGGTGTTTCCTGTGTTGTGCAAATCCACTAAAGGAAGAAAGAAGTGAGTGAGTGACTGTGGAACCTGTTTGTGTGTACATTTGGCAGAAGAGAGTGTCCTGCCCAACCATATAGAGCCATACAGACATTGACTGGTGAAGAAGAGTGACTGTGCTACTTAAAAGCTAAGAGGAATGAACAACTGAACAGTGGACTGTGTGGCTTTCTCTGAAATAGGACCCTTTAACATGTAGGAGTACAGAGGAGATCTGTCCACAAGACACAGTGTCTGACCACACTCAAAGGTGCAAGTGTTAAGTTATGCTGATATGATGACTCAAAGCTACACTTTGTGGAAGGTTGGTTGACCATCATCACAATTCCATTCCACTATTTTGGGCTTCATATGGAATCCTCCCTATACAGAGAAGTAACAAGCTGACCAGACAGGCCCATGTTTTTCTGGTTGGCTCACCAAGAAAATCACCCTTGACACCATGGCAACCAGTACAGACCCATTGATGACATTGTCATAACTCACTCATATGGCAATAGCTGGAAACTGGCAAACCAAGAAAATAACATCCTGCTCATGGCATGCATCTGCAATTGGTTCCTGTACCACTTCTGCAACATCTACGTCTGCACAGGTAATTCCAAGGTGCTCCTTCCAGGTCAGTGCTTCGTTTTCCTAGTTACAGACCTCTAGCCAGAGTCAAAACATGGTGTCCATAATCTATAATATACCTAACGGCCCAGTGGGGGTCAACCTTCGGGCCAGGAACCCCAGGTTTATTTTCTTCCACAGTGTGTTTTGGTTTTACTCCCACAGGGTCTTATATTGCTACACTGTCAACCACTTAACACTTCTTTGATGCGCTTTGAGAAGCCACCTTTAAAGGTGCTATATAAAATAAAGTTTTTTATTATTATTATTATTATTATTATTATTATTATTATTATTATTATTATTACTTCTGTAATGCATTCTGTCATATTTCTGCAGGAGACTGTGTCTCTCAGCAGTTGTTTGCCTACATTCACCTGTTCCAGCTACAGTGGTAGTTCACTATTCTCTCTTTACAGCTGCCTTTCTTTCACAAAAAAGTCACAGTTCTTGCTATACCTGTCTGAGACGCCATGTTTAAACATTTAGTAAACACCCACAGAAATAAAACCCTACAACACGAGGGTGAAAGAAATGGGTGCTTTATTTCTTCATGTTGTGTGGGGACAGAATGGTTCACTGGGTGTTGAAAAGCACCTTGTGACAATGCAAGCCAAAGCTTTGGCCAGGGCCTCCTCCTCTGTGAAAATTGGACACAGCTGGCTTAATTGCCTAATCAGCATCCTGTGTGACTGAAATGGCACAGGAGGAAAAAGATCTGATGTGATTGGTCCAGCCAGTGACTCCACATTCCACTGGATTGACTTTTAGGATATATTAGTAGCCAGGTATAGTTAGACTGGGTGTCTTTGTCTATAATCCTGCAGTTCAGAGTGAGAGTGCTGTTGAAGAAGGCTTTCATGTATTGTGGCCTGAGGGTCAGCATTCATCACCTGCATTGATTTCCTTATGTTTCCATCTCTTCTTTTCTATTACATTGACAATGTTGGCTTCAAAAATCCAACCCAGAGAATACTGACACAAACTTCAAAGAATAAGTCAATACAAATGAATTAAAGCTAAGGGACAAATTTGCATCAATGTGCAAAAAATATAAAAACATAAGAAAAAAAGTTGCCTTTGAAATGCCGAATAAATGCAACGGCACTTTTGGGGTGAGTAGGAGTTAACATTCAATGTTTCAGTTACTATGGTATTCCCACAAGGTTTTGCCTTCTATTCTTGTCTCCATCAACTGTAAATGAATACTATTTGTTGGGATATCGGGAATTTATCCATGTCATATCCACCTCATTGATGAGAACACAATTTTATATCCAAGTGGATCCACCATCATCAACATCAAAGGCCAATGTATGGAATAGTTTATAATACAATGAAAATAGATCACATTCAGCAGGTTTATGTGAACTGCATCTTTTGTTTAATTCTGATTTTAAAAAAGATAGTATTTTTTTGCATTAAGATAAAGTTGGAGCAAGCCACTTAGTAAATATTCACAAATCTGGTTAAACTGTGTAGGTATACTGTAGTTCAAAGCTTTTGCTTGGGAAACTTGTCTTACATCACGTTACCATAAGATTTATAATCTGCGCCACCATTGCACTCATTATTGTAATCTTTACTCTTTGATTGATTAGACATGTATGCATGCAAAATGAATGCTTCTCTGGTTTAAATTAATTTACAGATTTTTAATAAGGAAAACACCTGCTTATCTTCATAATTTATTGCAGCTGTCTGTGTTATCTTACGATGTAAGATGTAGTGCTGTTATCCGATTGAACCTCCCAAGATCATCTACTGACTTTGGGAACAAGTCATTTAAATTTGCCACTGCCAATGACTAGACTGCTCTGCAAAGTAAGCTATAATCACCCACCTTTGTATCTGAGGGTGTTTTTAATTGCATGCAAAAGTCTTTGGTGCCTGACACATACACTTGTTAAAAGTGTCACATCCTAGTATGTTTTTTAGTCTGTATTGATTTTTATTTGCATTCACTGCTTTGCCTTCTGTGAAGCAATTATGTAAGGGTTCATACTAACAAACAAAGGATTGTTATTTCTGATGTAGCCTCCTTGCATTGGTGTTCGAATTAAAACAAAACATGAATTGCAAAAAAATTCATAATTATTTCTTCTTTCTTAAAATAATAGTGTACGCATGTAATTTAATAATAAATAATGTATGTCTTTATTATTCAGAATTTATTTGCATAAGTAAGTGGGACACAATTACAATTGCATTGTTTTCACCATCATCATATATTCCGAACCTCAAAAGAACAACTACTTACTGGAGGTCTGAATGACAAAGCCAATATCAGGACGATGAAAAATCTTTTTTGTATCAAGTGCACTGACGTTTTATTGAACAGACATGATGATATATTGATTAATGTTTGTCATCAACACGGTTAATCAGCAGAGCATTAACTATGAAAGTCACAGTCTAGTAGTGTGTGGCTGCTATTAGGCGCAATAAAGTATATACTTCTGTGAAGCATGGTTTGTGCCATGTTGTAGCTTTGTGGGACTCTGTCCCACTCCACTTACAGAGCCTGGAGAAGCAAGTTCCTGTTCAATGGTCTCTGAGCCTGGTAGTCTAGCTCTAGAGGTTCATGTCTAGCAAGTAAGGCATCTACAGCATAGCTGTCACATTCTCAACTCTCAAGACATTTATGGCTACACCAGCAGCTTGGGGGTGTATGTTGATCTGCTGGAATGTTATCACATCAGGATGAGCCCACAAGCAGGGCAGTGAGTGAAGTCTCAGGACCTGAGTGATGGTGTAAGGGCTGTCTAGACAGACAAATGATGTAATGGGCTGGAAACAGTCAAACATATAAGGAAGTGGACCTGGTGCAGAAATGAACTGACTAGGAGCGAAAAATAGAAACCAGAAGACGAAATCCAGAGACAAAGTACAACAACAGTCTGAATTCAAGACCAGTGAAGGCAACCCAATGACAACTAAAACACAAGAAGGATGGGAAAGGAAACTAGGAATATGAAGGAGAAATTAATGAGGCAACAAGAACAAGAAAATAAATGAGGACTGAAACAGAACAGAAGTAAGATGAGAGGTGAGATACTAGGTTCAGGAAAAACCAGGTAAGTGAGGTCCAGAGATATATGAGCATGAGCACTGAAGGGAATGAGAACTAGAGCTGAGGGAGGGAGATGAGGAGTCTTAGGTACACTGGTAAATTTGTGACTGGTTACAGCCGTCTGTGTGATCTGCGTTTCTGCTGCACAGTCAGGCAAGCAATCAGTGCTCGAGGCGCCCTCTGGTGGAGAGAGGATGGAATCATAATGGATGCAGCACCTTGTATTGTGAGGTGCCATCAATCACCATAGGTGGAGCTCTGTAGTGACCAGACACTCCTGCACAGGTCATCACAGTTGGACATTTGTTTGGTCAGTTGTGCACAAAACTGACATCATTCTACACTGTCTTGCTACACTTGCTGACCGCAGGGTGTTTAATTTAAATTCATCTCAAAGGGGGCTCGGGAACTCTGCTGGCAAGTCCACCCGAAGTGTAGCTCTCATCGCCTCATTCTGTTGCAAATGAACGCGGGTAAACGATAGGCTCCCGTGCTATCATCTGACCTAGGATGAATCAAGGATGGAGTTTGTTCTCTATTGTGTTGTGTTCTACCACTTAGCAACTGAAAAGTCAGTTAGCCATTGCATAAATCACAAATACATCACAAATTCCATTTAAGAGTAGAAATGTTGCCTCTTCATTCTTCTGAACTCAAATGAGCATTTTAAATTAGGTGCTACAATATACTGTGCCTTTCCAGATACAAATAGGCATGCACAATTATATTGCTGGTGTCTGTTTTCATTTGACCGAACCCTGGCACCTATTTTGTTATCCTAATGAACAAAACAACAGAAAATATGCAAAATACATTTTGCTCATTAATATGCATACTGTATTTTATATTGTCATATAAAAATTCAATATATTTCACAGATGCCTTTGTTAGTATTTTGTATAAGCTTGTAAATTTCATTTCAGAGTGAACAAAAAAGGTGTTCAATGATAAACAGTATAAGTTAATAGGAAAACAGATGTTATTCTGCAGTGGATTTTATTTGAAAAAGACTCTGTTCAAGAAGATATTCAACCATACTTTAGAAAGTCTGTATTAATTTGGTTTGTTCTTTATGATTGTTGACTTATTAATAATGTTAGCTTTATCTTTCCAACTTGCAAATTCTTTTAACCACATCTTCTGTAAAACAAAGATGCATTATATTGAACATTATATTGAAATAAATCACTTCAGGAAATCTAATTTAATGTTATGCTGTCAGTATTAGAAACAAATCAAGTGTTATGGAAATTCCCAAGGAGACATCAACAGTATGTAGCTTGATAACAATTACATCAACCTTCTAATCAGGTTACCTGTGAAATACTTTATAAATTAAAGCAAAATTTATGAATATCAAAAATACAGCCTTAAAATGGAATTACAAGAAGTTGGACACAATATACACAATATATTCCTTTGTAAAATTTTGTTTTCAGTGACATACAGTAAATCACCTGAGCTCAGTTCAACAATCCATCATTCTCTTCAAATTATTTTCTGAATGTGAGCAAACTTCAGCATAGCAAAAGCTTTCACGACTCTGCCTTTCTTTTCTTTGAAACATCATCCAGGGAATTTTTGAACCAGTGCAAGCATATTGATTATTTGGAAAGAGGCTTGCAGTAGGATCTTTACATCTGTGTGTTTTTAATGAGCGGAGTAGACAAGGGGCAAATTTGCAGAGGACTGCGAGGTCAATAGTCTGAGACAAGGTCTCAGGTATTTGATTATTTCATTTTCAAATGACGGCAAGATTTCGAATATAGCATTGAAAGCCAGTGACCTACACATCTTATCAGGGTGAAACCATGCCTTTTAAAAATCTGACGTCAGGAAATGATGCTATTGAATTCCTTTACACTTGTCAATTTTAAAACACAAAGGGAGAACAATGCCTCCTCTGTTTTTTGTAGAATGTATCAGTTGATAATGTTAAAAATGTGCATTTTATGCACAGAAAACAGTGTTCAATCATCTTGTATTGCCTCTCTAGCTTTGGTTTTCTCCACATGGCAGAGAGAGAGACCTAATGTTGGTCAAGCAAAAAAAAATGTAGTGTCAGCAACCATGTATTTTGGCCTTTTAAACCATTTAAAGTAAGGTTGGGCAACTTTAGTCCTTGAGCACCACAAGGTCTTCTGGGTTTCTCTCTGATCTTAATGACATGATCATTAAATTGATCTAATTATCTTGCCTAAGAACAGTTTGCTAAAGTTTATTCTTTTTCCAGCAGTGAAATTACAGTACAATGACGGTTTAATTGTATCCTAAAGGAGAGTGTCACGCCCTCTGCAGCCAGGGGGCGCTCCTTCTCTGTCCTGTCCCTTGTTTCCGGTCTGCTGTCCTTCCTGTCCCTCTCTTTCCCTTGGGCTATATATTTCCGGGTCTTGCACTCTGTCCTCGCTCAGCATTGACGTTCGGATGTCCTGAGACCCGCCTAGCACCAGGGCGCCCCACGTCCGCTCCCTGAGGGCATAGGTTTCTATACGGCATTCCTGAACTCTTTGCACTAATGAGCCCGGGCCTTTTTCCCGTCTCGCCGCTACGCATTTGGGTCTTTTTCCGCTCTCCTGCTCCCCACGGTTAGTCCCTTTGGACGTCCGTGACAGAATGCTGAGCCACCTACTGACCCCGCGAGCGGTGCTTTTTTTTTTTGTCTTGCCGCAGTTTTTTTTTTTTCTTGTTCTCTGGGCTGTTTTTTTTTTTCAGTTCCTCTATTCTAATCACTGGATATCACTCCGATCTTCCGTGCCTGTGAGCGGGTCCTGTACCTGGCTTTCCTCGGGTAGATCACTCCGATATCAGTGATTGAATGTTGAGCTGGCTTGCCTATTCTGATTACTGGATATCACTCCGAGCTTCTGTGTCTGGAGCGGGTTCTCGTGCCTGGCTCTTCCTGGTCTGGCTCTCTCCGATATCAGTGATAGAATGGTAAGCTTTCTGCCGTTCCTCCATGCCTTTCGCTGGATATCACTCCGGGCATCTGTGTCTGTGAGCGGGCTTCGGTCTGGCTTTCCTCAGGTTGTCCACTCCGATATCAGCGTTAGTATGTGAACGTGCCCATTCGCCGTTCCTCCATTCTTTTCGCTGGATATCACTCCGGGCATCTGTGTCTGTGAGCGGACTTCGGTCTGGCTTTCCTCAGGTTGTCCACTCCGATATCAGCGTTAGAATGTGAACGTGCCATTTGCCCAGTCTGCGGTATTTTTTCCCCGGGGTTTTTGTGTTTTTTTTTTCTTGTTTTTTGCCTTTTTGTTTTGATTTTTTTCTTCCTGGTTTCCCCTCCTTTTTGGTCCCCCCTGCTCTCTGTGTTTTTGGTTCCTATCTGTTTTGTGTGGTTTGTCTCCCTGGTCTTTCCCAGGTTTTTGTCTGTTGGGTTTGTGCTTGTGTACTTTTTTGTTTTTAGTCTCCGGAGCTCTTCTCTACCCCCCCTTCCTCTACCCAATAAAGGTTTATACCCCGGAGGAAGGGGTAGCTCTCAGCCGTGGATTCCCGGAGGTTTCCTTTCAGTTAAATGAGGTTTTTCCTCCCCCCAGTGCTGTGCAGCTTATTTATTTGTATGGGCGTCGGGAGCCGCCCATGAAGGGGGGGGTACTGTCACGCCCTCTGCAGCCAGGGGGCGCTCCTTCTCTGTCCTGTCCGTGACAGAGAGTAGATGTTATTTTTAAAACAATCACATCAGCTGTGGAAATTAGTGTTTTCCAATACCAACTGAATATCATTTTCAGCCACATATTCTATAAAACTACAAGTTCCTAAGGTCTACCAAACACTTCTGAGAACTATCTGATTTCCTTTAAAGCTGTGCATATCGTGTCATGTGAGTGATACAGGAGAAACATTCGACAATCAAGTGGCAATTTGTCTGTTCACATGTTGGGATGGTCCTGTAAGAAAACCGGCTCAGGGACGCCAAATATGTAATCATAGTGGCTCTCTGAAGGCACCAGATCTGTAGGGTTTGGGCATTTACTGAGACAATTATTAATTGTAGCAGTAAATCACAAAGTTGATTCTTTTGATGGCTTTAGAATCCAACCATGCGATATAACTCAAACAACGCACACACACAGGTACTAATACACGAGGATACATTTATTAATACATAGAATATGCATGTAAACCTAACAGATCTTATCGAGAGGGTTATCAGAATACAAAAGATATATATTCATTCAGTTACAAAGAGTTACATATATCAAGAGGACATACGTTCAGTATATCATTCATTAAGACCGTTTCGTAAAGTGAACTTGGTTACAACTTCTACATTAGATACTCAAAACAAGTACATAACTCTTAGGAATTAAATTGATATCAACTGGTTTGGATAACAATTGAATTCTCGAGCTGTAATGCATTGAAGTTGAATACTCATCCAATCTCTGGGGATTCAGATCTCCTGCGGGCACAAAGAAACAGTTGCAGGCTGTTGCTGTCCAATCCGCGCTCTCTGGCACGGTGCCAGGCTGTGCTGTGCGGCTTGCGACGGTGCGCTGCTGATGCTCACTGTTGGCTTTAACTAGCAAAGTTTGTGCACTGGAGAAAAGATGACTGTGGGTCCCAGCAAGTCAGGAAGAGGACCGGTTCGTTCCTGATGAAGAGCTAGTTCTGAATAGTGATTCAGCTGTCCACAGTTCCGACCTGTTCACGAGGCCTGCTGCTGGTTACTCTCTGGCAACCTCCACTCTAGACTCTTAGAACAAAGGAAAGTTCTGGCACTCGGACACACTGGCCGTTCCGTGGTTGTCCGGGCTGAGTCTCAGGATGGTCAGGAGGCGCGCTGCGAGAATGTCCTGCCCTTGGGAGCCTTCTGCTCCTGGGCCGTCCTGCCCTGGAATTCTCCTTTGAATTCCCTTTAGAACAGTCCACTGAATTCTCCTGAATCCCCTCTGAATCTTACGAATCTGAATCTCACAGGCTCTCTGTGTTGCCTGTTTTTACCTGGAGGAACTTCAGCTCATTGATTGGCTGAAAGTTCCATGGGCATCAGAGTCCCACGTGGGTTACTCGGCCCTACCAGTCCCTGATTGGTTGATCAAGGTGAGATATGAGTCACTTACTCCTGACACTTAGTAATGCAGTCCAGATGTCCAACTGGCACTCCCTAGACAGATAGGCGCCAATGGATGACCATTGATCATGATAGCCAGGCTTAGCTAAGTGCATCCCCATTTGGGAGCTGTCTTTTATCAAAGGAACCCTAAATCAGCCTGCATGGTTTCTCTGTGGCTGCACCACAGAGATGAACAGAGAAATGAGGCCTAATTTGGGAAAGCTCAGAAACACTTAATTCTGCCTTATTAATAAGCCTCACCACTACAGTCCTAACTTCAATACATCAAAACAGTTTTGATCTTATTCAGATTTCTATGCTGAACAGTTAACATGGACCTTGACATAATGTTTCCTTGTCTTTAGAAGGCTCTCAGCAGTTTATTATTATGTTTAGAGTAATGCCTCTTACCCTCTCATTGTATATACTGTATAGCTATCCACCCATTCATGAGCAATTTCTGGTAACCAAATGTTTATCCCTGAAGCACAGGGTGCAAGACTGGATGCTATGGCAGACCATGGCAGATCACACATACATATGGGCATGGAGGTGTAGTGGTTTGATGGGTTTACTGAGACAATTATAAATTGTAGCAGTAATCACGAGGTTGTTCGTTGGGGCTTTTAGAAAATCAATCGTCAGAACAACTAACAACGCACACACGCGGGTTCAATACACGGGATACATTTATTAATATAAACTGTGCACCAAACATATACTAGTCTGCCTGGATACGAGCGGCAGACCTTACTGTGAGGGTTATCAATATACAAGGTATATAATCTCGAAGAGATGCAAACACAAAGAGTTACACAACAGAGAATATATGTCAATATATATCGTTCGGTTACCAAATTGCTAATCAGTGTTATTACCAACTGTTACTCTAAACTCGGAAGTAAATACATTACTCATGAATTAAATTGATAACAACTTGTGTTGAGGTACAATTGAATTCTCGAGACGCAATGTAGAACATGGGGTTTACTTATCCACTGTGTATGGATTTGGAATTCCCGGCACGAACACCAAACCAGCTGACAGGCTCTGTTGCAGCCTCTGTTCCAGCAGTTGTCCAATGGGCGTTGTGTCTGCGTCCTCTGGCTACCTGCCAACCAGTCAAGGTGCAGCTCGGAGTAGGACGAGCGGAGGAATCTAACTGCGGCGCGCAGGGCAGTCGTTGCTCCGAGGGGATCTACCAGCAGTCCGGCTGGCTAGTAGAAAGTCTCTATGCACAGAGTGTGACCGCGAGTCCTCACAAGTCACTCTTTTGCCTGGGAAGAAGCTGGTTCGTTCCCGGTCCAGCGCTGCTTCTGAATAAGCTATTCAGGTTGTCGACGAGGGTCCAACTGTAGGCTGTCGTTGATCAAGCGGAGCATTCACGTTGGTAGAATTCTGAGTACGTACGGGATCCTCGGCCTCGCGCTTAGAACAAAGTCCAAGTCCTTTTGCAGACAACAGCAGTTGTCACGTGATTGTCTCTGAGGATGCGCGAAAATGGCCAAGGAGAGCTCAGAACTGAGCTTGCGCTCCCTTTTTGATCAAGACCCAGATGTGTGCTGATTGGTTGAGAGTTTGGCGGGCATTGGAGACCCACGTGGTATTACCACGCCCTGCCAGTCCCTGATTGGTTGGTCAAGGTGAGATATAAGTCACTTACTCTTGACACTTAGGAATGCAGTCCAGATGTCCATTCGGCACTCCCTAGACTGATAGGCGCCAATGGATGACCATTGATCATGATAGCCAGGCTTAGCTAATTGCATCCCCGTCTGGGAGCTTGTTTCTTATCAAAAGAAAACATCTTAAATCAGCCTGCATGAATTCTTTCTCTGTGGCTGCACCACAGAGATGGAGGGTGAGATGGGGCCTCCTTTAGGAGCATACCAACGCTTAATTCTGTCTTATTAACAAGCATTGCCGCTACAGAGGAGACATGCACACTACACACACTCTGCTCTGGAGGCAAACTCAGAACACAGGAGCTGTGTGATATGTGCTAGCCACCATGTAGACCAGACTGTGCATACATACGTTATTTATATGTTACTCTGTAAAAGACTGACAAATCTTAGTCTTTATGCATGAACAAGATACTATGGTAATATTCTACTGGTAGTTTTACTGTTTTGTTTTGATTTATCCATTAATGCTGATAGATTGGTATCTTGGAGCCCTTTTAACTCTATGCATGCTTACAGTGGAACAAATAATTTTAATAACCAGGTACACATGAAAATTAATTAGGTCTAAGTGGTACATGAATGGACTAGTGACAACATCACTTAACTTATTGTGATAATGTTTTTAAAGATTCTGATACATTTAAATTAAAAGGTTGCTAAATGACATTATTTTTTCCTCACCCAAACGTAGCTTATGTTAATAACAGTAAAACACCTTCTTAATAACAATATGACACCTTGGTCATTGGCAATTCTGGGTAATTGATAACAATACAAGAAAATTGGTCAGTTTTTAATTGTAAGTTATTATTAATAGTAATTAACTACTAATAATTAATTATTTTGTATTTTTGCTGATGCCTCCTTCATATTTTTGTAGTGTTTTATCTTTTTAATTTAATATTTTTTATAATCACCATAAATATTTGAAAAGTCAAACTGACAATAATTAAAAACACAACAAATTACTATTTTAACAAAGGACATTTATTGTGTTTTTAATGCCTTCTGATATATTATTAATAATATTATTACCATTATCATATATTCATAGCATCAAAAGCAACATGATTTGTAACTGTCACAAAAAGCAGATCAATTATTGTCTATAAATATCCTTTTGTACTTGTGTGCATGTGTCTTCAAATACACTGGTGTCTAGCCTTGTGTCCCATGGTTTGATGATAGATTCCAATTTGACATTTTATGCATGACCCTTACCAGGAAGATGTAGCTGTTGGGCATGAATTGATGGTATATCTGTTGCGTTTTGTGGGAATTCTGATAATTAACATAGACACAGACTTTTCATTTGGATGTTAAGGTTTCTCATACTTTCCAGCAGTTATAGTGTCATCACTGTAACGAAGGTATTCTTTCCGGACACTATGCAGACGACACAATCCGGGGTAGAGTGAGGAAAACACAGGGGAAAAGAGCATGCAGGGGTCAGGAATGAAAACAGGGGGCATGTCCATGGTGCGCAGGTGTTCTGGGGGGTGAGTCCGGGACAAACAATCCAATAGTCCAATAGGAAATCCAATACAAGGCAAAATTCCAAAGCCGGGAGGTCCATCCGAGATGAAGACAAACAGGATAAAAAACCAGAGCAGGATCCAGTGGAGGGTTGGGGGGAATGGGACCAGATGCTACAGGTCTCGGACTTGCCTGGTACAGGAACCAATGCAGAGCCCGGAATAGAGTGAGCGTCTGGCTTTTAAGGTGGGCTGGATAGGAGGCAGGTGCACAAAATCAAGTCAGAAGTGAAAGAGCTGGAGCGCCCTTAAGGGGGAGGGACTACAATCGTGACAATCACTGCTTATCAGAGATACAGTACATAGAAGATGTCAGCTTTTGACATACATTTTTAACGTCAGTATCCTACTATCAAAATAAAACTTAATTAACATTGTATACAGAACTTCTCAATGCCTCTGGTGCACCTTTAAATTGCAGTTTTGAATTCAGTTTTACTACTACAACATCTGTAATTGTAGTTCATACTGGCTAACAAATTATTACACTTTGACTATCCAAGATAAAAAAAATATTAATATTCTTCAAAGACCCTATTTTAATTCTATAAAATAATTAGATCGTGAGACATATCAGTAACCCTAGATTGTGTTGAGTAAGGTTGTCATAGCTTTGTCTACTTTACAATAGAGTCTAGGAAATGGAACATAAAATAAAACTCATTAGCACTCATTAAGCATGAGTGTATTGATGAGTTAATGTATAAGCAAGATTACAATAGCAAAATTATTCAATTTTATATTCTATGGCTGTCTATTTTAAGGTTAATAGTAGACGTGAATCACCTTTATGTTCTGGTAATCACAGCAGAGATTAGTCAAAAAATCAATAGTGAGCAACCAACTCTCAGAAGGCATAAAAACCCCAAAGCCACAGGAGTCTTAGTATAAGGGGGAGAATTTTGCTATAGGCAGTGCAGCTTTACTGTTTGATCTCATGAGCTGAAACAGTGATAAAGGATTTAGATTTTCCAAGCACTATATACTATAAAGGTATTCAAAGTATATTTCATCTGAATACTACAAGAATGACATTAATCTCCAAGACTGATATGCAGATCTTCAAATCTTGCTAATGGGAAGTTCAGACAAAAGAAGAAACACAGACAGAGATACTGAAACAAACACAAGTTCTTATTTAAACGCTGAATGAACTGTTTCACTAAAGGAAAGAAAAAAAAGAAAATATTTATTATAAAAAGATTTAATTGACAAACTGTGGCTAAAGTAATTAAGAAAGAGATGTTGTTATTAGTCTAAGATTATATAAGTATAAGATTATTCTTACATGAATCAGGGGACATATAATAATGGAAAAAGTCTTTAAAATAAAGGATCTGGATGGTACCAAACTGGGGCAATTCCAAACCATATGACTTTGAAAAGCAAAAGCCAAGTGTTGCATGTGTCACGCCCTCTGCAGCCAGAGTGTGATCCTTCTCTGTCCTGTCTCTTATTTCCGGTTCTTTGCTGGACTTCCGGTGTTTCTCTCTCTCTGGGACTATATATATCCGGGTCTTTCAGTCTGCCTTCGCTCAGCATTGACATTCGGATGTCCTGAGACACACCTAGCACCAGGTCGCCCCACGTCCGCTACTTGAGGGCATAGGTTTTTATACGGCATTTCCTGAACAGCTGAGCCCAGGCTAACCCCCGTCTCGCCGCTATGCCTAGGGTCTTTCTCGCTCTCCTGTCATTCTACAGTTCGTCCTTTCTGACATCCGTGACAGCATGTTTGGTTAATGTTCACTAATATAGAATTATACCAGATTTGTTTTGTTCAATTGAAATGTGGAGCATCATGTTTTATGTACAGTGAAAATAAATGCATGCCATAAAAAGGTGTTACATGGAAATAACAAGATTAGTACACATACTTTTATACTGCTGCATTAACCTGGGGTGTGCTGCGTCTACAGGACTGGAGAACACTACTAATAGCTGAACTCAGTGATGGACCTGACAGGAATCTAGGATGTGCTGGGGCTTGTATTCATGAGATTCTACAAACGAAGGGGATGAGGGTTGAATCGACTCCAGTGCCAATGTGCTGGTCAGAATGGGTTCTAACAATGAGACTTTTATGTTACGATCCCTGCCGCCCGGCAACGGAAGAGGCAGAAGAAGGCGTAGCCTTACTTCATCAGTCTACCTATCAGTTTTCTTATTCACCACCACACCCCCGTCTCATCCTGTACTTAAACACTTGTCTTTTCCTACCTCATCGCTCAGTATTGGTTTTCCTTTCGAACTTCCTAGTTGCGCTACTCCTTCTTCTGCTTTGTGTTATTCTAGGTTTTCGGATTACGGTTTTTCCCCCTTTGACGACGGTTTTTCGGATCATGGCTTGGCTTCGGTACTCATGCTCTGTTTTGGATCTCTGGCTTCCCCTGGACTCTCGGATTGCTCTATTGTCTACGGTTTCGGATCACGGTTTGGCTTCGGTAACTCGTTCCCTGTTTGGATCTCTGGCTTCCCCTGGACTCTCGGCTTGTTTCTTTGACTACGGCTGTCTTTGGATCGCAGCTAGGCTTTATCAGCTCCTGCAAGTGGGTTCATTCACTGGTTTCGGTTTCTCTTACCGAATCCCTAACATTTTAAGGCTGTTGAGATAAACCTTCCAAGCTGGCAGGGAAAAGCCAGTCTGTAGGTGACTTCTGTCCCATGATAGGGTTCGATAAACTGAGATGTCATCTTCCAGGAAAGGACTTTCAGGCAAAGATATTTTTTAACAGCCCCCTCATCAGGGTATCAGGACACTCACACCGGGTCCCATCTCCTATTCCTCACCTCATCGAGCCCTTTGTTCATGGTTACCCAGGCTCACCGAGTTTCACCCTGTTGTCCTTACTGCGTGGAACCTCCTGCTCCCAGACACCAATGCAGAACCTCCTTCTTCTAATCCATAAGGCCACTGTCTCACTCATAACCAGTGCCTCTGACTCCCAGGTCCGCCTCCAGCCCTGACGTCCACTCTTGATGCCACCAGGTTGGGCTACACAAACACACACTACCTACATCACAGAGTCTCTTCTGCACTACACACCGTGCCGAGACCCAACACACTGTCCCTCTCTACGAACACACTCACAACCTCTCTGCACCTCACTTTCGTGCCCCCAGGTTGTGAACTCCCAGCTTCCAGTGCACCTCACTCTGTGCCCAGCCACCACTGCACTACCACACATCCATGCAGCTGCTGGCGCACTTCACTCTGCCCAGTCTTTCGCCGCGTTACACCCTATGCAGTTGCCGGCACACCTCACATTGTGTTCAGCCAGCACTGCACCACCTCACAGAAGGTTGTAGCTAGATAGACCTTACTCACTCCCCCGATACCTTGTATTGCCAGGGGGTGGGTCCTCTACTAAACTACCCACTCTGGTCCACACACACTAACTCACCAATCAAATCATAGCTCACTCATATAGCGGTCATTGACAGCCCTGCTCTCACACCCTAGCAGGATACTGTCCCTTTAATTATTCTGTTGACCTCATTAAGAGACTGATGTTCTCACTCTCTTGTCCACCCCCTCACGGGGTTTTCTGCAGTGGCTATTCAGTCTTTGTTCACTCATACATGGCGGTGCACTCTCCTAACATCATCCTGTCTAGTAATGTCTCACACCCACTACTGTCGTGCTTCATCCTGGCTCTCACACAGCAGAGTCTCTGCATTCGGGGGAGCTAGTCTCCCATGTCCTCTCACCACTGCAGCTACAGCAAGGCTGAGGTCCTGCTGACTTTCTCTGTCAGGGAAGTGTTCCGCGTGTTTTTAATCCATTCCCACACCTACCGCTCATTCCACTTACTTACGTCAGGTGTGGTTTTGCGCCTCCCCTAAGCAGGGGCTCAGCCCCCTCACACCAAGCACTCCCTGCATAACACCACAACCATGTTCAGAATCACAGAACAACTGTTGGAGCCGGGGAGAACAGCGATAAGGTCTGCTGAGCTGGAGGCCCATGGATGCATTGATGGATAGTCCTTTGAGTGATGGACAGTGACCTTGGACCCATCATTATAAGGGTGGAACACATCTATGCGATATATCAATATTGAATACTGCTTTATGATGTCTATTATCAGAGGGGCCTCTTAGTTACATTCCTCTGCACTTACAGAAGCCCAAGCTACCTCATAAAGGCAACACAAAGATTATTTGAAATCTCTAAGAACACTTCATTCTGTGTAATAATATGGCTTGAGGCTATGGGATACTCAAGAAAGTAGAGCTTACTTATTCTTAAGGGCATCATAGATGGTGGACAGGTAGCTGTTTGGTACATTGTTTGCCAGGCTCAGTGGATAAAATGTGCTGTGGATGAACAGGGTGGGCCAATTGAACCAGGTCATTAGGATCTGATGGAGTTCGCTTGTCAGTGTAGCAGCATACTTTCCTCTCTCAGGTCAGAGACAGGAGTCTAAATGACAAGGTTAAATCCTGAATGCGCCCAGTGTCTTAACACCATATAGACAATTGGTTTCAGAATATGTAGAGAGAAAATGACAAACATGGTTGCTGCTGTGTCAGGGGTACAAGTTTTGATTTTAGAGTGGTGTCACTGGCCAAACAGGATAAGCTGAAAGATTTAGTGATAGAGAGCAGTTAGTTGTTGCTGCTGAAGTTCTGTTTGATGAAAAGTGAGATAGAGATGTGAAAGTGAAAGTTGGAAACTTTGCATTAATGGTTAAACCAAGTTTACTGCTCCAGTGTCTGAGTTAAATGGATTATTTTAGTGAATATTGCAAACGTGGGCGACATTGCGTTAAATGGGTTTAATTCTGCTGTGCCTACTAATTAAGAAATATTGAGTTAAGATGAAGAGTATAAGATACCAGTGTTACTGAGATAATATAACAGCATTAGTGTTGGCTGTGTTAGAGGAACTGAGTAAAAAAGTAACTCGACTGTTAAAAGAAGACTGTGAAAGAAGACGACTGTGCAGTATTCCCTGAGAGGGGGTCAATGTGTTAACTCTAGGATCCTGAATGGGGTCCGAAAGACAAGGAAAGACATGCTGGAAGTGAGTGAAGTATGGTGACATGTTTTGGTGTTGTCACAATAACTAACCAATCTGAATATGACATCCAGATGGTTCCGAAAAGAAGCAATGTTATTGGCATTGGCAACATGGCTGGCATCTTGTATCATACTCCCACAATATTTTGTATGAAAATACATCCCGTTTTCAGTTTTTAATGCATATTTCTGTAGTTGTCACTTGTGTCGTCCAGGTTATATTTGTCTGTTGATTCTGAAGAAGCTCTAAGGATGACTTTTTGTCAGTGTTTTGGAGAATTGTGAACAAGATAATAGACTCATATGTCTCTATTTAAGAATAAAAACATTTAGTTCTTTAAGCCTGTCAGTGTAAGACATTCCTTCAGACCTGGGAGTGCATCTGGTGGTTCTCTTCGGGATTGCTGGATTACTTTCAGAGCAGCAATATTTTGTTTATAATATAGTGGCCAAAACCATGCACAATTTAATAAATTAGAAATTTAATCAAAGAATTGATGTCTCATAGCTCACTTCTTCAAGCTCAGTGATTTCCATTTTATGTTCTAATTTCCTATTAAAATATTTTCACCAAATATTATATTCCAGGTTTTTCACAGTCCTCCTAGTTTTGGTATCATATTGAATGTGAAGTTGATTTATTTACTATACTAGAATATAAGCTACTTATATAAGTTATGATGAGCAGGGGACATAATACAGACCACATACCGATCTCTGAGGTACTGCACTAATTCCATCACTCCAATTTGAACATTTACCCCTCATCTGCAATCTCCATTTTCTATCAAGTTCTCACCTACCATCTTTTATGAGGAACTTTCAAAAGCATTCTGAAAATCTAAATAAACCATATAATATACAGTAGTAATATTATATTAATATATCAGTTATATTAATACCAGTTTTGTCACAATTGTTATAAATGGACCCACATGGTAGTTGACCCTTGACTGTTTTTTGTAATGGCCATTGAATAATATCACTTGTATTCTTCAAAGTAATTTGGAGAATATCACGAGGCCCTAGAGAACTGTTTATCTTAAGTGCCTTTAACATGTCTGCCTCTTCTACATCAGTCCTTGACTAAGTTTTGTTTGATCTAAAAATTGCATTTTCTGTTGTAAAAACAATTTGAAGTAAGAATTAAAAGTGGATTATAAGGAATGTTTAACCTAGACAACTATAAAACCTATATGCTATCAATGACAAATAGTTTAGTTTGTAATGTAAGTTTAGGTAAACTTATCACAATTTGCAGTTTTAGCCCATCCATCTTCTAACCACTTTAACCAATTCAGGGAGCCTATCCCAGCAAGCAACTGGCAGAAGGCAGGCTACACCCTGGATGGGACACCGGTCAATTGCAGGGCACACAGACACAGGCACACACTCACTCAGGAGCCAATTAACCTATCAGTATATCTTTGGACTGTTGGAGTAAACCAGAGCACCTGTAGGAAACCCATGCAATCACAGGTAGAACATACAGACTCCACACAGATAGTACATCAGGATTTGAACCCAAAACCCCAGCGCTGCAAGACAGCAATGCTATCCACTGTGTCGTCATGCTGCCTGCCATATTAATTATTTTGAAAAATTAATTATAACATTTGTATATGTGTCCACTATGCATCTGACTAAAAAGGTAGAACTACTGAAAAGTCAGGCAGACCAAACAGGTGAAATAATAGTGTTTTCTCCACAAAGAAAATTTGTTTCATAAGGACTGTTGATAACCATGCATTTTCTTTATAAATGTTTCCCATTGTGGAACAACACACATACAGCTTGCAAAATATTTTTGCAGACAAATCCTTTGTCTGTTGTTGTTATTATTTGGTGAGTTACTGTTTATTCTGTGTGCAAAATTTGAATTACTGCCTTTCCCAGATGCTTCCATGCTTAGCTAATACTTAAGTGATGAAACAGTATTTTCACCTGAGGCAATTGGTAACACCACATGAGTTTTTGCAACATAATATGAGTTTACATCCAGTTACATGACTTTTGAAAGCATCATATAAACCTCTTTGTTTCTGAACACTTCTCTCTTGAATTCACTAATGGAACTAAACTAGATCTTGCTAATTTGGATAACTGTACATTTTCCTAATTCATTGGCATTATTTTTGTGCTTTACATGTAATTTTACAGTGAGTGTGAGTGAGAGGCTAGGTAACAGGAGATTTATGAGTGAGGAGGCATGAATATACTGTTAAACACTTAAATTTTTCCACTTTGAAGTTAAGAAGTTATCCCTATAACACTTCACATAATATGTTAGTAAATTGAATTTAACATTTTCATTTCAAATACTGAATAATCTATTTATTAATTATACTTATCTAACAAATCACTATTATGTATTACAGTATGTACTTCAGGTGTGATACACTCAGTAATAACTTGACAATTCGTAAAACCAAATATACATACTGTATAAGAATGTCAATGCAACCAGACTGCTGTATAGCCACAAATGTTTTATTAAAATAAATTATTTTAATAAAATTTCTGCTTAAAAAAAACTATTTAATTAAAAATGTTATGTAGATGAGGTGAAATTCCTAGTTGTCTTGGACAGATTGTGAGCATGCGTATGAATTTAGATAAGATCATCGGCTTCTATTCTGCCTTTCGAATTACATATATCTCTCATGTCTCTTTACAGCATTAAAAAGTCTCCAATCTTTGGATGGATAAAATGGATATTTTTGACCCCTTGTGTAAACATAGAAAATGAAGAAAATAGGAGAGTTATGCTATATTGTACTTTACATTATACATTACAGTAAGCTTCCCACTAAGCAAAATTATGCTTCTATATTTAGTTTTATTGTACTATTCTACTCTGCCTTCTCAGTCAATCATATGCCATAAAAACAGGCATTATTGAAGCATTAAGACACTACAGGGGGTGGATTAGTATTCATTAATCACACCCTTAAAAGAGTTATGAGACTCAATGTGTCAGCACCAAGGTGATTCGTTTAGTTTATGAGTGGGGGTTGGGGTGGCCAGACAGAGAGAAAATGTTTTTGCTTGTGCACTAAAGAGATGAAACAGAAAGACAGAGTTAATTAAAATTACTTTGTTCAACAAAGAGGAATCATCATCTGATTTCATAGCTGTGCATTTCTTCAGAACACTGTTGTAAAATGTTTCCTGGATGGCCATAGTCTAGCAGGTCTGATAGTCCTCTTTACAACTTGACAACTGAAGAACCAGTCCCTTTGCACTAATAATTAGATATTTGGGGTGGAAACAAAAACAATGACATTATACTCCTCAATTACATGGGCACTGCTGATTTAAAACCACTTAATCTAGCCAGCAGCCATATCACTCTGCAACTCACGACTTGAAACCCACTGAAGCTAAGCAGGTATGAGCCTGGTCAGTACCTGGATGGGAGACCTCCTGGGAAAATCTAAGGTTGCTGCTGGAAGATGGGAGACCTCCTGGGAAAATCTAAGGTTGCTGCTGGAAGAGGTGTTAGTGGGGCCAGCGGTCACCCTGCGGTCCATGTGGGACCTAATGCCCCAGTATAGTAAACAGGTGCCTTCCTTCAGATGAGACGTAAAACTGAGGTCCTGACTCTCTGTGGTCATTAAAAATCCCTTGGTGTTTCTTGAACAGGAAGCTCTCCTGTTGCTTCCTGAGTACAAACAGAAGCTGAAGACCTCCCCCATTGCGAACAGGTCAGTGCGTTGTTGGTCTGAGGAGGCGGAAAGCAAGTTAATAGACTGCTTTGATAGTACAGACTGGGACGCATTCAGAGCTCCCGACACAGATTTAAATGAGTATACGGACGCGGTCACCAGCTATATTAAATACTGCACCGACGTTTGTGTACCAGAAATGAAAATTAGGTCATTTCCCAATCAGAAACCGTGGTTCAACCACGACATTCGCAATAAAATAAAAGATAGATCCACCGCGTTCAAATCGGGGGACAAAGAGCTGTACAAGAAATCACGGTATGCATTAGAAGAAGCCATAAAACGCGCCAAACGGAGCTACAGAGTGCGGCTTGAAATGGAGTGCGCTGACACCCGGAGGCTGTGGCAGGGATTACAGTCAATCACAGGCTACAAGGGCTGCAGCCAGGAGATTGACACGAACAACACATCCCTGCCTGACGAGCTGAACCACTTCTATGCCCGCTTTGATGCTCTGAATACGGGCACTGCTGAGAAGACCCCAAGCGTGCAGGGCGAGTTTGTTCTGAAACTCTCAGAGCAGGACGTGCAGAAGACTCTGAGCAGGGTGAAAATCCGTAAGGCTGCAGGGCCTGATGGGATACCACCTCGCGTCCTGAGGACATGTGCAGCCCAGCTGACCACAGTGTTTACAGACATCTTTAACTCCTCCCTGTCACAGTCCATGGTCCCCACCTGCTTTAAAAAAACCACTATTGTTCCAACCCCCAAAAAGACAAAAGTGACATGCCTGAATGATTACCGCCCAGTAGCATTAACATCTGTGGTGATGAAATGCCTGGAGAAGCTGGTGTTGTCACACATCAACTCCTCCATCACAGAGTCCCTGGACCCCCTGCAGTTCGCCTACCAGAACAACAGATCAGTGGATGATGCTGTCTCCCTGGCTCTGCATACAGCCTTGGAACACCTGGACACTAAGAACTCGTATGTGAGAGTGCTGTTTGTGGACTACAGTTCAGCATTTAATTCCATCATACCCTGTCAACTGGTGACAAAGCTCAGGGGATTAGGTCTGTGCAACTCTGTCTGGAACTGGCTGCTGGACTTTCTTATCGAGAGACCACAGGTGGTGCGGATAGGCAATAAAACATCAACACCACTCACCCTGAGCACTGGAACCCCACAAGGCTGCTGTCTGAGTCCAAGGTTGTACTCCCTATTTACTCACGACTGCACAGCAAGACACAGCAATAACCGCATCATTAAGTTTGCCGATGACACCACTATAATAGGACTGATCAGTGATGATGACGAGTCCACTTACAGGGATGAAGTTGTACAGCTGCTTAGGTGGTGTCATAGCAATAACCTGGACTTGAACATAAAGAAAACGAAAGAGCTAATAGTGGACTTTCGGAGACACAGGCCACACACTCACAGCCCACTCAGTATTGATGGAACGGAAGTGGAAACAGTCACCAGCTTTAGGTTTTTGGGAATTCACATCTCTAAAGATCTAACCTGGACTGTGAACACTGACTCTATCATGAAGAAGGCTCAGCAGCGCCTTTATTTCTTGAGGTGCCTCAAGCGATGGGGGATGCCAACACATGTGTTGGTGAACTTCTACCGCTGCACTATCGAGAGCGTCCTCACCAACGGGATCACCGTGTGGTATGGCAACACCTCTTCGCGAGAAAGAAAGGCACTGCAGAGAATGGTCAATATGGCCCAGAAGATCATCGGCTGCGGTCTCACCGAGATTAAACAGCTCTATGAGGACCGCTGCCGTGGTAGAATTCTGGCCATCACAGAGGACAGTCACCACCCCGGGCATGAGCTCTTCACCCCACTGCCCTCAGGCAAGAGATATAAGAGCATACGGACACTTACCACTAGATTCTTCAATAGCTTCTATCCACAAGCAGTGAGACTGGCGAACACATTTAGCCATCCCCCTCGGACCACACCTACACCATCACCATCTACCTCATTGTAATTTATTAATTGTACGTCTCCAGTCATTGTTTACACGTCTGTATTGTTTACAGTCAAACTGTCTGCATGTTTACTTGCACATTGTCTATTGTTTGTTTGTACATTGTCTTGATGCACTGTTTGCACTTTGTTTTGTTTTTTAACACTTGTTTTATAATCGAGAGACTTTCTGTAAGTAAGAATTCCATTGTACCAGTACCGGTTACATATGGCAATAAAGTTCAAGTTCAAGTTCAAGTTCAAGTTCAAAAAGAGTAGGGGTGTAACCTGGCCAAATTTCCCATTGGCCTTTACCAATCATGGCCTCCTAATAATCTCCATCTATGAATTGGCTTCATTACTCTGCTCTCCTCCCCACTGATAGCTGATGTGTGGTGAGTGTTCTGGCGCACTATGGCTGCTGTCGCATCATCCAGGTGGATGCTGCACATGGGTGGTGGTGGAGGGAAGTCCCCATTACCTGTAAAGTGCTTTGAGTGGAGTGTCCAGAAAAGCACTATATAAGTATAAGCAATTATTATTATTATTCATCTAGAAAACAGGTTGACTTTAACTGAAAAGTTAAAATGATGCCTGTTGATGTCACATTAAGATTTATTTTTATTTTTAAAATATCTATTATAGATATTTTAATTGGTAATGCAACATGTTCAATGCACAACCATTGTTTGTTAATTAGAAATTGTGGTGCTTCTAAGACAAATCCACACCACTGAAAATGATCAAGAACCAAAGGCCAAATTTAGATACTTTGCAAACTACACATTATAATATCTTTAAAAAAATAATCTAATATGCCCTATTGTATCATTGCATTAACATAACTCAATTTGTGCAGCAACTTATTTTATTGTGCCAATCTAGCATAAGGTCTTTTTATGTATAGGCACTGATTTGATGAAGTTTGAAATCCCATATGACAAGCATGCAGAAATGAAGTTAAATGTAAGCTGTGTGTGTGTGTGTGTGTGTGTGTGTGTGTGTGTGTGTGTGTGTGTGCACCCTCAATATTTTATGAACGTATAATTGACAAAGCAGGAGTTAATGCATTTATACTTTGTACATATTTGGGAAATAACTATGCTAGATATTATTATGTCATGTTCTGTATTCTGTATTAATAATAGTTCAATTCAGTTATTTGTCATACGCACAAGTGCTATGAAATGATTATTTGCATGTATGCTCAAATACAAATACATTAAATAAATACCAAACTTAAACACAGAACAATAGTAGCAACACAAAGTTAAATAACATACTGTACAACTTAAATGAAAGTCAGCAAAAGCAGTGTGCAAAAAAAACATCAATGTAAGTAAGAGGTAGAGGTAGAATTCTGGTATCTTGTGGGAAGAAACTGTCTCTGAATCTGGAGAAGAATTCTTTTATGCTCTTATAATGCTTACCAGAGGACAGGGGAAAGAAAAGTGAGAAGCCAGGATGATTGTTATCACACTGTTATACCACACTTGAGCACACTTTCAATGGTGCACCTATAGAATGTAGTAAGAATAGTTGAAAGTTGACCACATTTTTCCAACTTCAATTTCTTTCTTTTTTTCACAAGGAACAAAGGTGCTGTTGTGCCTTCTTTCTAGCTCCAGTTGCAGGCTGGAACCACATAAATTCATTACTCAGGTACTCAGGAACTTAAAGCTGTTAACCATCTCTACAGCCACGCCATTGGTGTGGATAGGGGCGAAGTCCCTTCCCTGCTTTCTGAGATTGACAAGTAGCTCTTTGGTTTTGCTGACATTGAAGGAGAGATTATTGTCAAGGCACCACTCCACCAGTTTTTTTTTACCTCATCCCTGTAGGATGTCTCATCATTACTGGTGATTTGGCCAGTAATAGTAGTACAGTATCATCAGCATACTTGTAGATAGAGTTGAGGCTGTGTCTGGCCACACAATCATGGGTAAACAAGGAAAACAGCAGGAAACTAAGCCCTGAGGGGCATCTATATTCACATTCAGTTTGGAAGAAAGCTTTCCTTCAACCCTCACAGTCTGTGCTTTTCAGCCAGGAAATCCAAAATACAGCTGCAGAGAGAGGTGCTGATAACCAGATCTTCAAGCTTGCTGTCTAGTCTGGATGGAACTATAGTGTTAAAGGCGGAGCTGTATTCAATGGATAGCATTCTAATTTATGTGTCTTTATAATTCAGATGAGTCAAGGCAGTGTGAAGTGCAGGGAAATAGCATCATTAGTAGACTTGTTACGCCAATATGCAAACTGCAGGGGATCTATGCACTCAGATACCATAGTGTTAATATGCCATATGATCAGCCTTTCAAGGCATTTCATTACATTGGATGTGAGCTCTACTAATCTGCAATCATTTAAACAGGTCATAATATTTTTCATTGGCACTGGTATTATATATTTTTTTCTTAAAACACACGGGAACGGAAGATTATAAAATTGAACGATTAAAAATATAAAAAATATAAAAACCATGGTCAGCACAGGATTTAAGGACCCATCCAAGAACTCCATCTGGGTTAGTCGCCTCCTGCATGTGCTGTCTAACAGTTGCTATGACAGACACAGCAATACCATAAGAGGCTGGGAGAATGTGATCTCCTTTTCGAACCAAGTATAATAGCCGTTCAGCTCATCCAGTAAAGAGAAATCAGTATTAGTGGATGCAACACTGTTTATTTTATCTTTATGATTTATTATAGACTAAATAGTCCATCACATTAGGTGCACATCGGAAAAGGCAGTTTGTATCTATAGTTTGTTTCAATATTGCTCTTTAGCGTCCCAGATAGCTCTCTGCATGTCATACCTAGCCCTCTTATACAGGTCCAGATTGACAGATATAAAAGCTTTCAATCACGCTCACAGCTTACTTTGGATATCAAAAAAGCTATGGATATCAAAAAAGCAAACTGTATTTGTAAGCACATAGTCATCCACACATTTCTTTATAAAATTAATGATGACTGTAGTGTACTCATGCAGGTTCACAGATATAATTTTAAACACGGCCCAGTCAAAGCAGCCCTGCAGTATTTCTCCTTCACCCAGTGTTGTACTGTTTGCTTGTATGTAGGATAAGCACTGCATTTTATCAGACTGTCCAACAGACTGTCAGTAGGCATCTTTGATAGTCATATAGCAGTGATCAAGTGTATGATTACCAAGGCCTGATTAAAGTCCCCAGCACAATAGATACAGTATCAGGGTAAGCAGTTGCATAGTTGTTAATGGTGGCATATGCTTTCACTTCCATCTGGGGATGGAATATACACTGCAGACATACTGTATAGTAATAACAGATGAAAATTCTCTCAGTAGATAGAAAAGATGACATTTTACAGTCAGATATTCCAGATCCGGAGAGCAGAATCGCTTCAGAATTTTCACATCTAAACACCAAGAGTTCTTTATCATAAGATATACATGATCGCTTTTTTTCTTACCAGATGAAAAGAATGGTTTATATGATAGGTGGAGAATCTGTCAAGCTGAACGGCTGAGTCACACGCAGAGGCACACAAGATAGCCGAGTCAGTTCCAAACAGGATATATCTAAGTTTAAATCAGTGATTCCCGATCCAATGTCCTCAGGCACTTGTTGATCATAAATAATTGCTGGAAAAACAAACTGGATACAAAAATCCCACAGCACAGAACAGACAGATGTATAGACGAGGAGCAACGTGCAACATGTTGCCACTAATTGGCGCAATGTTTGAATAATAATGAACATTTTGATGCAACATCCCGCATCCGACCAAAATGCTCAGTTGTTTCTTGCTACAGCTAATGCATCTTAAACAGAATTATGCAATAAAATCTACATATGAATTTCACCACATTATTGGGATCCTGCATACAATAAGATACAAAAACCACAGCTCTGGACAATGTTTTCTTCCTTCGTCCACTAGCGGCTGCTAGATTGTCCAACAATCTATTCTCCCTTCTGTGCCGGGAACCCACTCCACTTTCCAACAACCCCCTTGGCTCATCGAGACCAGCCAGATTAGCATTACTCAACACCCAGTCCGTGAACAACAAGGTTGTTTTACTTAATGACTTTATCACAGAGAAAAAGCATGGTTTTCTGTGCTTGAATGAAACCTGGCACAGACATAAAGATGGTTTCTTGTTTAACAAAATTGTTCTTCCGGGCCTCGGGATTACAGTTTGTTTGAATAATCTCGCTCTTTCAACTGGGGTGGGAGCATAATTGTTATTTATAATGTCCTTTTCTGTTTAAGTTCTGTTACTTCTCTGCTCTCCGCTTTTTAATGTCTTGTTTTAAATTGCTCTGTTCCCTACTCTACTATTATTGCTACTGTCTAATTGTGATGTTACTGTTAATTATGATTCAGCTGATTTTTCATTTAACAATTTATCAATGAATCATAAACAACTGTTATTTGATCTGAAAATGTGTCCACAGGATGGCCACTGCCAATGAGCATACCTAACAAATATTATGTATTTCAGGAGAGGATAAATGTATAATTTGAACAACCAACACTTCAAAAACATACCACAGTATCTGTATATAATTTGACTTTTGATGGTAACAGAAAAAATATTTTCCAGTGAGTTTAATGATGACGAGGCAGCCAATTACTCAACAAAACTTTAAAGGCCGAACATTTAAACAAACGTGTGCATAAACATTCACTCAAAAGTGACTCAAATTTAATGGTGAGACAGAGAAAGGGTTTTTGCAAAAATTGAATGTGAAAGGTAGATTCTTAATAAGGTTGTCTATAAAGGCAGATTCTGCATTTATTGAAAATGGATTTGACGGATTCCATTATGTGATTAGAAGGTTTCAAAAGCAAGAAAAAGCTGACTCCCACCATTATTAGTCAAATAATAATAATAATAATAATAATAATAATAATAATAATAATAATAATAATAATAATAATAATAATAATAATCTCAGCTTTCTAATGGTATTCAAGAAACATGCATGCAAGAATGAACTCTACAAGGAAAAATGAAATACATTTCAGTGCTCCATATTTCTTTCGCTGGACTTTGAAGGTGCAGTACTGTAAATACTATAATTAACATTAGCTTTGCTATTTTCACATTCTTACTATCAATGAAGCCTTCACAAATCGTAAGCAATGCTTTTCTCTTTGTGTTAAAGTGCAAGTGAGCAGAGAAACGCTTTGTTAATGAGAAAACATTTTCATAGGAGTGCCTCCGGTTATTTTGCACCTGAAGACCTGAAGAGTGTGTGCTATTGTAGACAACAAAAGTAGTTAGGGACATACTGTATACTGCAGCATAAATGCTCTGAGTGAAGTGTGACAATAATGATCTGGGGAATAAGCCCGCTGCAAGAACAGGTCTCTTTAAAAGTTTCAAAAACATGTCTTTAAAAATGGCAAAAGACATATCAGCACAAAACAGACTCCAAATATGTAGCTACTTAAAAAACAACCAAAAGACTGAGATCTGCAACAGATAAGGCAGATTCTTTGATGGCAGGCAGCTACAGTAAATCACAGGGAGCATGTGTGGGGATGTATCTTGCAGAAAATCATACATACGCAGATTTCCAACAGATACAGGCAGATTCTTATCCACCATGCCATTCCCTCAGGAATGTATTTCTAAAGGCATAGATGCTTTTTCCAAAATGAAAATTACCTCAAGCATACAGCCATTGTCGTGAAAAAGTATAAATATAAAGGAATATAAAGATGCTGATGGAACAATCACAAAGGTATTATGGCTTTCAAAACGGTCAAAGATTACCTTTTGTGGAGGCCAGACAGGTTCATAGGGATGCTAAAAAAGTCAAACAGCAACCAAGCAACTTGGATGACTTATGGAAATTGTTCCAAGATATTTCCTCATTGACAACGTATATAGGAGAATGAAAACAATATGTCAAGTTTGTATATGAATAGGTAATTCTAAATATTAATGTCCTTAAAAATGTATAAACGCATGTTTTCTGTAATAATGAGTATTGCTTGCCTATGTGCATGTTACCTTAAAATAATATACATATTTGCTGAATAAATAACCTTTTATAGAGAGTTATAAAGTCCCATCAAATCTATAAATTCTGAATCTGGGCTTCTGATGTGTCAGGACTGCTAAGTAGCTTAAAAAATATTAGACTGTATATGTGGATACTGGACAGTTTTTGTCTTACAAAGAGCCAGAGGCAAATTATGTTCCCCTAAAAAAATGAATCTTGGTCACCTTTAAGGTGCAAACTACAAAGATTTCCTTTCTGTGAATGAAAAAGAATTGCTTTTATACCTTTTATCACAAATTAATAGGATCTGTTTTTCACTAAACTCTTGAGTCAGTGCAGTTTTTTATTAATGTAGCTCACTAATTAACCTTAAAATGTATAACACCAATACTTATATGTATCTAATAAAATATTATTGTATGCACACCTTGTATAAAATAATAATTTCACAAACTAATAACATCAGAATATTAAACAGAGGTGTGCAGATAATGTCAGGACTTGTCAGTCTTACTGTAGTACAGTACAGTGAAAACGTTTTTGAGTTATTGTTGTATCAAATTATACCATAAACCATAAATATGCACTACTTACTTTTTTACACAAAACAAACATCCTGACCATAAAATGTTAATATTAATTATATACAGTTATATACATTGTCCCGTGTCTCAATAATTATTCCCATTATGGCATATTAAAAAGAAAGAAATGCAAATAATGTGCATCAATGAGTATGATGTATCCTTTGTGGATCTAAAAACTTCAAATCTACCTTTAAAAAAAAACAACTAATGACTTGTCTGTTTTGGGGTATATGTCTGAAATACAAACAAGGGTTTTATATATATATATCTTGTATTGGACTGGTTAATGGGAAATGTGCCTCATTAGACTATTAAATACCGTTTTGTTATATGAACAAGAGAATAAAATTTTAGAGTTTAGTAATTATTTAAATTACAGTTAGAAACTTAGAAACTCTAATTTGTAAATGCGAATTTAGTTAATTATTTATTCTTAGAGTTAATTAGTTAATTAATAATGTATTAAACATATATTTGCATACTGTGTAATTAAATACTGCACAAGTATGAGTTATAAATTAAGAAAAACAATTAACATTATGCCTAGTGCCAGAAAGAAACACTTGTAATTAATTCTAAATTAATTAAAATACAAATTTAAAATGATCACTGTACTATTTTTATGTGTTTTTACATGAAAAACAACCCCCCAAAAACTCTGTTATGAAAGATTACAAAATGACTGAAAATTAACAAATAAAATACCGTACTGGTAAATCATTATTTTATAATAGTTTGACTAAATAAATATCTATTTCAATAGACTGGTATCTCATCCAGGGTGTACCCTGCCTTATGCCCATTTTTGCCTGGGCAGGCTCTGGCTCCCCTGTGACTCATTTTATGGTGATACATGTGATAAATAACCATGTAGACTGAAGATTCAGCAACAGTTCACTTAAACGTTTATGTACAAATAATGGTGTAACTCTATGTTTGCCATGTTATTGCACATATAGTAAATCTGATGCAACACATTAGGGCATATGGTCCAGTGCCATGGAACACAGTGCTATTCGTTAGAAGCTCATGTTAAGTTGAGAGGGGATTGCAGTCCCATCACACATGTGCATGGCTCCATGTTTTTGTTTAGCACTCTAGTGTATTTATATCGTTTCATGACCTCAGACACTCCTATGGGATTCTTTGGTGTCATCCAAGTAGCGTTTGGCAGGCAGTTGGTGTCTAAATTTTATGACTTTCCATTAGACAGAACGTGTCTGTATGAATGCATTTATCTTCCTCCTTTGATAGAATGTGCTGACTAATATTTCAAATCCCATTTAAACTACATTTGTTTGCCATTGAAGGTGACCTACAACCCCCTGGAAGCAATTCTCCCTTTTGTTATCTCGTGGCTTACATAAATAATATCTATTCATTATGTTTACAATGCAAAAAGGTTTTTTCTGTATCACATTTATTAGGGTGCATGAGATACAGTATATTAAACAGTAAATATAAGCAGTAAACACACAGTATATTAAAGCTGTCTTTGAAATACATCAAAATTAAACATGATTTGTAATAATTTCAAAAATCTGAAATATAATTTTAAGATGTGAGAGGCATGTTGGTGTGATGGATCATTCTGCTGTTTAACAGCTCATGGGTGCTGGGATCAATTCCAGACTGGGCTGCCTTCACTGTGGAATTTACATGATCTCTGTCTGTCCTCATGTTTTTTTAAGGGTTTCTGATATTTTCTCTTCCTAAAAGGCACACACTGACTAGGTTTCTCTGGCAAGTCCAAAATGTCCCTTTCTCTGTGACTACCACCTCCTCCAGGGCGAGAGCAGTCATGTGCTCTCAGTACCACCTTGTGCCTTGTGCTGTTGCTCCAGGTTGCCCTGACCCTCACCATGACAAGCAGCTTTCTGGTGATCAATAGACAGATGACAAGCAAATGGCAGCCGAATAGGATATTATTGAGTTAGTATTGATTAAATAACATTACTGATCAATAATGAATGACTTAATCCAGCTAAAGATATACATAAATTAATGAATGTTGTAGGTTCAACGCTAATGGTAGCTCATTACAACATTAACACACAATTCAGATTACTATTTGTCCTACACCTTGAAGCGCCAGCAGCTCCCCTCTGGCCTTTCTCAAAGAGTGAAGAATTTCCATTTGTCCCATGCCAAATTTGCATTTCTTTTCTGTATATCATTAAAAGCAAATGACACATAATATCACAGGCAAGAGCAATTAGAGCTCGTTTTTATCTCCTGCTCCCGACACAGAATTGAATGCACTACCTGTAGTATCTTGATAATGTGGAATTTGCCTTGTGCTTGTACTGTACATTGAGAAGTTCATATTAGACTGATCAATGTATCTCCAGATATACAGTATGCAGCTGCGGTTTTGTTTGGTGTTTTTCGCTGAAAGGGTCTCTTGAGGGTGTAAATATGGATTAGCTGGCCCATATGGCTTAGGAGGCACCCCCTTCTTAAAGAGCACGCAAGGCAGTCCTCAGCATTTTTAGATTACACCAGCAGCCTCCTATTGATTAAAAAAAAGTACGCCAAGGAACTTTAATCCGATTAGAAGCAGTAAAACTGGTTTCTATATCTGGCACCTGACTCAGGTTTCAGTATGAGGAAAAACCATGACATCACCCTACTCCATTGTGTCTGCAGTGGGGGGAGTCGGAAGACTAATGAAATTACAGGATGGCTCTGAGGCCCATTAAAGTCAATGCCAATCCGTATTATTATTAAGAGTACTTTCAAATTTACTGCACCGCAGGGCAAGACCTTGAAAGCATCATTTTTCATAGGTGTGCCGACTGCTCTAAACAGCTTTTGACTGTGCTGTGCTGGGAGAGGGCCTGATGTACAGTAGGGTAAAAAAGTCTTAAAGTAGTGCTTCAAGCACTGCTTTGCTTCAGGAGTAAATTCACCTCTTTTAGGCTTTGTTTCACTCTTGTTTTGTTCTTTGCATTAACTGCCTGATGTGTCTTGGGGGAGTAGAAGGTTATACATTTTGATAGCCATTTCTGCCATCCATCAAGATACCATTCTTTCAAATTAAATAAGACTGCCATGGATTCAGGTAATACGTTAGCTGTAATGGCTGTTAAATGTCCATTTTCTTCAGATTCAGCTCTATGTGTCTCCATCTTCCAACAGCAGCCCATCATTTCAAAATTGCATGTGCAGAATAATTCTAGCCTGTTAACGACCAGAGTGTTTACTGGAGCTTTTTGTGTCAAAAAGGCATACATTTCTTAAAAAAACCTGTCTACGGTGTTGTTTTTTCTCAGGTTCAAACTTTTATCAGGCTTATCCTCCTCCTCCCTGCCTTGTCTTGCATGTCATTGCAGAATTTGATTTGTTATAATGTAGTAGGCACTCTTGGTCCCTGTGTCCTGGGTTTGAAACAAAATAGTTATTACATTTTTTACATTTTTACATTTCTACGTCTAAATGATTAAGTTGTGTGTAATTATTAAATTTCTGTGTAAAGAAGGGGAAAATAAAAAAATCAGAGCAATGCAAATTGTCAATTTTGCGAATATATATATTATACATTTGCACCATGGGCCCTGACTAGCTCTGTTGGTAGAGCATGAGACTCATAATCTCAGGGTAGTGGGTTCGTATCCCATGTTGTGCACCAGGTCCTCTATGTTGGAGGTTGGGCACAAGGCTATCAACCCTGTCCCCTAAAAAACTAATGTTACGGAAACAGCAACAGGATGTTGCTGCCCCTACATGCCAATGGGCAAACATCCATCCATCCAGATTTGCACCATATACAGTATAAGAAGCATGTTAGAGTGGAGGTTAGCATTGCTTCCTCAAAGCTCAAGACTTTTGGGGCAAAAATGTTCCTTTTAGATTGAGAATAATCCAAAGCACAAGACAAAAGCTACACTGGAGTGTGGCGTAAGACTAAGAGAGTACTACCCTAAGAAGTCTTGAGTCTCAGCATTTGGGGTATGTATCTAAATTTCTAAATTCACATCATGGCACACCATAGGAAAGGTCTGAATACTTTTGCCAGACACTATACATGTCTATATGCAGCTGTCTTGAAAGTATCCACTATATTGATTGTTTGAGAAGTTTTTTTCCATAATCCTACAACCCCATGTGAACAGACTTCTTGTTATTAGCTTTAAATGCAGTTCTCTGTGGTTTCCAATTGTGCCATTTGCTTATGTTTCACAGCTGATTTTGAAGACTCCATCAGAATTGACTTTATCAGTGCCTTTGAGGATTTTGAATAAATGATTCATGTCAATAAGTGATTCAGGTCCTTCTGTGCTTCAAAAAAAGTGTTTAATTATTCTTACCTGTTTTTAAGTTCAGTGGTTCATGTTTTAAATTTGTAGTTTATGTTTTCCTCTATTATATAATATTGCTATATTAATTGTCACCTGCCAGGAGTTTTCCCAGTCTTGAATTTGGTCTTTTTTAACTTCTTTTGCAGGTTATAGAGTGTTTGCCAATCCCCTTATTTTGGTATGGTATGTGGAATGGTATCTAAATGATTGATATAAATTTATAAAAGCAGTGGCCCTAAAACATCCCCCACATACTAAATGTACAAATTCATCCTGGTTTGAGTATTTGCCCTTCATCTGTGTCCTCTGTTTCCTGTCCATTAACCAATTTCTAATTAAAGTATATCTGTCACCTTGAAAGCCTGCTTTCTGCACTTTCAGAATTAAGGTTTTACGTGAAACTTTTTGAAAAGCCTTCTGAAAATCCAAGTATATCATATCATTTACTATGTTTATATTAATCACTTGTGTCACTTATTTAGAACTTTTCTTGCTAACACAAATCTTTTTTTAAAATCCATGCTGACTATCCCTTGTCATAGGGATGCTGCCTAAGTTTAGTATTAATTGTAACACCCTCGCCCGGTGGTGAGGAGGAAGTGCACCTAGGCGCTCATAGTACCGCGGAGCAGACTGGGAGTTGTACCCGGGGTGAGTCTGTGGGTCAGGACGATGACCAGCAGCTGACCTTGCATATGTAAATAGTGTCATAGTAGTTTTAGTGTCCTGTGTAGCCTTATAACTGTATAGCCTGTTGTTTAGTAATTACCACCCTAAATATGTGTACATATTCAGTCAGTCTCCTCATGTGTGTGTATATCCTGTGTTTGGTTTTTGTGTGGTTTCGTTAGGAGAATAAAGCAGTCGCTTGGTTTACTATCACGTCTCCACTTGTCCTTTGTCCTGAGGGAACCTGAAAACGCTACATTGGTGTCAGAAGCGGGCAGGATGGACAAACCGTGGCAGACATTAGCTGATTCTGTCAAGCGCCGGCTGACCCTAAAAGAGACCAAACCCACTGGCAGCGCACATATGGAGCCTGAGCAACTCCTGGGTGCGACAGGTGGCCACAGCCCTTACCAGGACTACCCAGTAGTGGTCCCGCCGGTAGAAATGGGGCAACTGCTCGCTACTCCCGCCCAGCGGATGCCCCAGAGAGGAACGGGGCGGCTCTGCGCCTGCGGCTGAGGACAGTGACGGGACAGCTTGCTGCAGTCCGGTGGAAACAGGTGCTTGCCTTCCGTCTGGGTACAGCGATGGTGCGCCACCCCTGCTACCTTGCACCCATCCAGGAGGACTGCATCCTGGGGCTGGACCTGCTGCAGCGGACGGGGGCCAGTTTGAGCTTGGGCTGGCAGGAGTTGGTGTGGCAAGGTGAGTGACTTCACCTGGTGGAAGGCATGCCCGGTGAAGGCCGAGGGATGCAGGGGGAAAAAGAGGCAGTGGCGGTGGCGGCGGCGGCGGCAGCGCCAGGGCGGTCCGGGCATGCGAGCCGGGGAGCGAGCGTGACGGATCCTGCCCCTGAGGCACCCGGGGGGCCAAACAAGGCGGTGGTGGCGGGGGCTGAGCGTTGTGTGGAAGCGAGCCGCACCGTTGAGGACCTCTACCAGCGAAGCTGCGAGGGCCTCGATCGGGACCAGCGGCAGCGGAGGACCTCTTTGCGGCGAGAGATGAGGACTGCAACCGCACTGCCCTGGTCCAACACGACATCAACACCGGCGATGCTCGGCCCATCCGCATCCCACCGGGACGCATGGCTCACGCCAAGCGGACCGCCGCCGAGGAAAAGATTTGGGAGATGGCTGCAGTGGGGGTGATTGAGCCCTCCGCGAGCCCGTGGTCGGCGCCAGCTGTACTGGTCTGAAAAAAAGATGGCTCGTGGAGGTTATGTGTGAACTACCGCAAGCTGAATGAGGTAATCCGGAAAGATTCCTACCCCCTGCCGAGGATAGATTTTCCATCGGCCAGGGCCTCTGGCAATTTACTGTCATGCCCTTTGGCCTGTGCAATGCCCCGGCGACTTTCGAGAGGTTGATGGAGAGGCTGCTGGCATCGGTCCCGCGGAACCAGTGTGTGCTGTATCTGGATGATCTGCTGGTTCATGCCCGGGGTTTCGACCAGGCCTTGACGAACCTCCAGGCGGTGCTGGCCTGCATCCGCCGTGCTAGCCTGAGGCTCAACCCCCGTAAGTGCGAACCCCCTGCGGCGGGAGGTGACCTTCCTGGGACATGTTGTTGGACCGCGAGGGGTGGCTACAGACCCAGGTAAGGTCGCTGCAGTGAGGGGTTGGCCGACTCCCCGCACCGTCGCGGAGCTGTGCAGCTTTCTGGGGCTGGCTTAGTATTACCGGAGGTTCATCCGGGACTTTGCCAGCATCACCGCCCTGCTGCACCGCCTCACCGACAAGGGCCGCTGTTTCGACTGGCTCGAGCTGTGAGACGACTTTCGGCCAGTTACATGAAGCTCTGGTGGGGGCCCCTGTGCTGGCCTACCCCGATCCGCGGTTACCGTATATCCTAGATACCGACGCGAGTGACTCGGTGGTGGGTGAGGTGTTGGCGCAGGAGAGTCCAGATGGGGAGCCTGTAGTTGCCTACTACAGTCGGGCTTTGATTAAGGCTGAACGGAACTACTGCGTGACCTGTCGTGGGAGGGGCCCGCTGAGGTCCTTGGGGTGGTGGGTGAGGTCTGCTACTGGGTCCGGTTGCGAACACGGGGGAAAGTGGTGGTCCTGCACTGAGACTGCCTGGCCCCCGACCGGGTCTGGGAGAAGGAGCCCCGTGGGAAGGCTCCGGAGGAGCAGCTGGGGCCAGAGCCGAACGACAATGGGGCATCCGCGGGTCACCAGCTGCTACCACGGTGCACCTAGGCGCTCATAGTACCGAGGAGCAGGCTGGGAGTTGTAGCCGGGGGAAGTCTGAGGGTCAGCACAATGACCAGCAGCTGACCCTGCATATGTAAATAGTATCATAGTAGTTTTAGTGTCCTGTGTAGCCTTATAAGTGTATAGCCTGTTGTTAAGTAATTACCACCCTAAATATGTGTACATGTTCCGTCAGTCTCCTCATGTGTATGTATATTCTGTGTTTGGTTTTTGTGTGGTTTCGTTAGGAGAATAAAGCAGTTGCTTGGTTTACTATCACGTCTCCACTTGTCCTTTGCCCTGAGGGAACCTGAAACGCTTCATAATTAATGTTGCTTCCACAACCCTATACAGTACGTATTAGACTCAGGGATTATTGGTCTACTATTATTTTGCTCAGTTTTGTCACCATTTTATGGATAGACTTTACATTAACAATTTTTCATACAGTGGGTGTTACTCTTGTCTTGGGAGCCTACTGGGAGACTTTTAGGGAATGAATAACAGTTTTAAGTAAAACTGAGAGACTTCCTGGATAGTTGTTCATCTTAAGTGTTTCTAATACCTGTAGTCCTGCTGTCTATTAATATTCTAATATTATTTCATACGGAAGTTTGTTGTTCCTCCTGCTCGGGCATATTGTCTGATCATTTACTGGTAAATACCTGAATTAAATATTAATTTAATACATCAATCATTTCCCTATCAGCATCTAAAGGTTTTCTATCTTTAACTTTTAGACATTTTATTTCATTATTAAATGTCTTTCATTATTTATGTTAGCTTCCATTACAATTTTCTTTTCTATTTCCCCCTTGGCCTTTTTAATATCCTCTTTAACTTCTGCAGTTCATTATAGTTTTTCCAATAACTAACTTTTATTCAATGCTTTATAAAGTGCATTCATTCTCCTTATTTTTTCTTTATTGATTTATTTGGTCATCTGCTTTACTAACTTTGATTTGCTTGTGAGATAAATTTGTTCAGTGCTTCATAAATACTAATAGCCGAGAATAAAACAGTCCAAAGGAGTCCAAGGCAAATCCAATGTTCCAATGTCCAAAACCGGGAGATCCATCCAGACAAAGACGAACAAAGTTAAAAGCCGGAGCGGAGTCTGGCAGAGGGTCGGAGGAATAAAAGGAGGGTCACAGGACCAGACGCTCCCAGTCCCGGACTCAGAGGGTCAGGATGCCATTGAAGCCGATACCGCCGAGTCACTCCTGGAACACAGATAGGCAGGCCTCCTGGCGTCCATCTTCCAAAGCAGAGCCCAGATTGCCAGGAACACTTGGCTTTTATAGGACGGGGGGCAGGTACCGGAGGCTGGTGCAGGAGATAAACACTAAACTAGGAAGGGCTGGAGCGTCCTTAAGAGGAGGGGTTTACGAGCATGACAACCTCCTTACTTACAACTTACATTCTTAGAACATGTAAAAATGTTTTGTGTATATGAGGGGCTTCTTTTTATTATTATCATATATCTATGAGGAAATATCTTTATTTTTCAATGTTCTAAAACTTACTCAGGTAAACCCAGTTAAACCCAAATTAATTGCTCATCCTTCCTTACTTAATATCCACTTATCAAACTATAGTAGGGAATCCTGAAAACTCACACCCACCATAATAAACTGAAGTGAAATAAATACACAAACATTAAATTGTGATGTCATGTGGGGCAGCCCACAGTAGGGACACAAGTTTTAGGTGGGCCCTGAGCACAAACACACCCAACACATAAGATTATTATGAAAATTGCTTTTTGTTTATAGATTATTTATAATAGTCTTGTCCTCTCATAAAAATAATCTTCTAACAGGACCTCAGGAAAAATAAACAGCCCACTCTGGGAAAGAATAAGACCCTTTCCCCAGGACTAATTAACTATGAAAACCCCTTCAACCTGAGCTGCAGAGGAAAAATATAAGTAGCAGTACAGTCCTTCAGCCAGAGTTGGAGAAAAATAATAGCAGCAGCAAACCAGACAAGAGACAAACTTAGTCTTGGTTTCTTCTCCCTGTCAACACCATCTCCTAACCCGATCAGTGCTCGATTTATCCTGTCTTAAGAAGGTTGCACAGCTGTTCCTGCTCCAGTGATTGCTGATATCCTGTCATAATGTCATACTGCTCATGATCTGCATGCCACCATCTTGGAAATGGGAAAGCTTTCAAAAAGAAAAATATAAACCACATGAAAAATCACACCTCCCAAGGTACATGCCTACGTGGCATCACAAAAGGATTCCTGACAGGGAACTGGCTTTATTTGCACGGTGATCAAATCTCACCTTATTTTTTTTGGCTCTGTCAGTTATCCAGCCAATATCACCCTGCAATTCACAACTGGCAACACACTGAAGCTAAGCAGGTATGAGCCTTGTCAGTACCTGAATGATAGACCTCCTGGGAACAATTAAGGTTGCTACATGAAGAGGTATTAGTTGAGCCAGCAGGGGGTGCTCACCCTGCAGTCTGTGTGTGTCCTAATGCCCCAGTAAAGTGACAGGGACACTATACTGTAAAAAGGCACCATCCTTTGGATGAAACCGAGGTGCCTTTCTCTTTATGGTAATCCTAGGGCATTTCTTGAAAAGAGTTGGGGTGTAACCCTGGTGTCCTGGCCAATTCCCTATAGGATTTAGCAATCATGGCCTCCTAAAAATCCCCTTCTATGAATTGGCTTCATCACTCTGTTCTTCTCCCCACTGATAGCTGGTGTGTAGTGAGCGTACTTGTGCACTATGGTGCCGTCGCATCGTTCAGGTGGATGCTTCGCATTGGTGGTGTTGAAGGGGAGTCCCAAATTCCTGTAAAGCACTTTGAGTGGAGTGTCCAGAAAAACACTATATAAGTGTAAGGAATTATTATTATTATTATTATTATTATTATTATTATTATTATTATTATTATTATTATTATTATTATTATTAGGCATCTCTCCTGCTCACCAATAAGCTTGTTGCAACCTTTTTTGATGTTTCTGTACTTAACATGACACATCACCCATAGTGCATACAGGAGGAATGTGTATCCATTACCATGGAACAAGTAATAGGTTTATTCCATGCTGAAGAGAGAAGAAAGAAAACACAACATTTCGGCTGTGGAGCCTTCTTCAGGTGTGAGAAAGACAGGCAGTTAGCAAAGGTAATGAAGTGGGAGAATAAAAGCTGGGAGAGGTAAGGAGTGAGGGGTGGGAGCAGGGGACAGAAAGAGAGGCCAGTCAGGTATTGTGAAGTCAGGATAGGTGTAGCAAAGTGTGAAATGAAACCTATAATGAATAGAGAGAATTTAGAAGAAAAGTAGTCTGTCGTTAAGAGAAGGGGGAAGGTGTGATCCTAGCTGCAGGATAATTTTAGTTTCTGTAGTCTTTCTGATGTATGAGTTTGGAAAACCATCTTTAAGAACACAGACGGAGAGATTAGTGTGATCATGGCCATCATGGTGAAGTGAGAAACAATGGGCTTGGAGAGATCTTTAATCTTCACAGCCCTAACATGTTCTCTGAAGAGGTCTCCAAGTCTCCTTCCTGTTTCCCCAATGTAGATGACTGGGCATTTACTGCAAGAGATACAGTAAATAAGGTTGCTGGAGGTACAAGATGCCATCTGGGTGATCCAGCCTTAAAAAAATGTTATTTTTGCCATCACAATGAGTATATATAGTTCTGAAGGTAGAAGATATCTAAATACACCTCACGATTCTCCGCCTTTAAACTTCAGAGAAGTTCTGCTTGGAAGAATTGTCTAGCATGTGTTTAATATTTTTATCACATTAATTTTAAATACACCACAAATCAGACACAAACACTAAAGCAAAACTTAAAATATTTTTTTAAGTTCCAACATCAAGTTTAGATACGTGCCTTTCACAAACCCCAGATAAACTCAAAATGTAAGATTAGTTTCTTTATTTAGTACTCACTACAGACATTAAATGTTACCACTTCCTTTGGTGTAACCTTTAGACAGCTAACGTCCTGTGTTGTTGTCAGTCTAATTAAAAATATCTATTCCTTGGGAATGGAAGGAATTTGTAGAGAATTAGTAATAGCTGACAAATGCTTGTGAAGTTTAGTGGTAATGTGATTATATGTCAATGAATAAAATAAACAGTATGTGAAATTAGAACATGCAAGCACACACATATACTGTACAGATTATTTTTACTATTTGAGTTTAAACAGTTGGCTGATTAATTTTCTTGCTCACAAAGCAGCAATATGCTAAAAGTGATGAAAGTGGTGCTACCTTAATTACTGGTATTTAATTACTGGTATTTAATTATTAGAGATGATGGGAATAATCTTACCTATAAGCAAACTCAAGCCACCAGTTACACAGGGAAGTATATCAGTGAATTAAGCTCCATCAGACTAACAACAGTAATTTTAACAAGTCTGCCTAGTGGGGGCTATCTAGTGGGTTAGGCTCTGGCTCATCATGACCTTGTGTTGGACTACATGATTATTGAAAATAGATGGATGCTCAATGGCTAAAAATATATGCACTGGACAGGTGTGGGGGAGTTGTCTGTTTGGATGTGCCTGATTAAGTATGGATTTATTTTGACCGTCAATCAGTCATGTCGCCATTTAAGCAGAAATCCTCTTCTTATTTAAGCAGCTCTCTTTCAGAAGTGCTAAGATATTTTTGATTTACTAGCATGTCTAAAAATCCTTATTTTGTAAGTGTCATTGTGCGTGCTTTATGTGATGGCTGGTCCCTTGCTCAAGGATCAAAACATACATTACTTATACGTTTTTGCATTCATTAAGTCGAAATAAAAATCAATTAAAAAGTGTCTAAACATACCACTCTTTTTGTTTTAAGAGTAGCAGCCCATGTCATCTTATACAAAATCTAATATTTTATACTGCCCATATTTAGTAACTCTTATAAGCAGGATATTAAGTGTGACAAAATAATATACAAATGCGTTGATTACACCCCCAAGCCACCAGTGGCAGATGAATTAGTCACACCCATGGCTAATCTAATTTTGCATTTTTATACTGTGCAATGTTCTTCTTTCCATGCAGGAGCAAATGCTTTTAATTGATGACTGAGTATGACTTCAGTTTGAGACATGTGTTGCTATAAACGTTCCATAGGCTCCAGGGTCTCAGAAAAGCCACATTTGTGACAGGGGGACAGGCAGCTGACTTCCATTAAAATTAGAGCAACTGGTATCTCCTGACATTTGGTACCAACATGCTTTTACATGTGGAAATTATGTGATGTTTAACAAACAGAATTTGTTCTCTAATTCACATTCACTTGAGAAACAAGATAAAACACCTTATTATCTAACATCCTGTGGCTACATTATCCACATGTTTATTTAGGCTCAAATAGGTGTTTAAATGTTTAAAAACAGGATCTCACACTGCAGGTAGTAGGGAACATTAATGTCCCTTTTTAGTGCTCTATAGTAAATTCTTTATGCGACTCTGTAGCATACAGTAACACAGTTCTAGACAACAGATTATGAAAAAAGAAATAAAGAACATTAAATGTACCAATATCATAGTGGTGTCTCAGAAAAAAGCATGTTTCCTCCAAACAAAATCTATGGATTCAGAACTATTCAGCTATAAATGTGTAATGATGTCCATTTTACTGTTGCTGTTTACTGTGCGGAACTTGCAGTTGAGTAATGTAGTGCTGAAAGAATTAGATTAGCCATTACAGGATCAGACTACTATCACTTAACTATGACTGATGGCAGGGTATTTTCTATTGTAGCTTGTTTTTTAAACAATGTGATAAGAAAAGCAGTGAAGCCTGAAGGATGTTGTATTCCTGTAATGTTTAAGGGAAGATAAAGATGGTGAATTTAATTAGCCTTTGACTTAACATAGAACTACAAACAATGACCCCAAACAAATGTTGTGGAAGATACCATAAAAATGTATCTAGTTAAAAAAAGGCTTAAAAACATGAATGGAACAACTACACAAGATTTTAGAACACAATTGCAGTTTTTTGTTGAGTAACTACACATGTATACAGTATAAAGTTACAGTATATGTATCCTTGAAGGTGATTTTGTAAAGTGCTTGGGTGCTTAATTAAAAGCCTGAAGTAGAAATGAAATTGCTATTACATTTTAGATAAACCCAAGGTTGCACGTTAGAATACATAGTCACGTGACATAATATTTGAATGAATAGTTTTTTGTTTTATGAAGGTGAAATATATTATTTAATTTTGCAATTAGCAAATTAGCTTTTAAACATTATTTCCCCGGCAATACCATTCTCCATTTAGAAATTTGGTTTCCTTCACGTGCTCCGGTTTCTTTCTAATGTCCAAAGACATACTGGTTGCCTTATTGGCTTCTGGAAAAATCGGCCCTGGTGTGAGTGTGTATCTGTGTGTGCTCTGCAATGGGCTGGCTTCCTGTCCAGGGTTTATTCTTCCTTGCTTCTGTTTAGGCTTACTGGGACAGACCCTGGCTGCCCTGTGACCCTGTATTGGATAACGTTGTTAGAAAATGGATATATGATATAAAAAATATGTTCTCATTGGCCTGGTAGTTTCTTATATACTGTGACATTACTAAATAAAAATGAAGAAATAAATTGAGAAAGAACTATTTGAAGGACAAGCCTTACATTATTATTTGAGCTCAGGGTTGCCTCTTTAGCATCGTGACAGGGGCATAGATGGTTTTGGGGAATGCAGGTTGCCCTTTACATTTTTACAGTTTTGCTGTGGATTATTTTCAGCACTAAAGAGCATCACAATGTCAAAAAGTAGTATGCTGTTAGAATTTGACACATATACAATGAATCGTGATCTTTTAAAACCTGTTGCACCATTTTAATCTCATCTGGTGAAACACTCTTTGCCAAACCAAAACTAATATAGCCTACAACAAACAAGACTTAATGTCATACAATGCCAAAGAAAACACCTGCCATGTTAATCTCAAAAAGTACCACAAATTATGTGTTCTAGGGAGAAGGGAAACTACTGTATATTTTCAGATTTTAATATATGATCTACAACAATACAATAGCTGACTAATATTGTGGGGCCATTTTAGGCACAAACTGTGTACAATTAACAATAGTTAGGAAATACTGACAGGTTAATGGGTTCAAAATCACTGCAATCAGTAGTATAAGTAGTAAATGCAACATTAAAGCAAGGCATTGCCAAAGTTTTTGCATCAGCACTGTCATCAGCTAAGCTCTCTCAATGGTGGCTACCATAAAATGAAAATAACTTGCTAATTAAAGTATTAGCTTACTATAGCCCCTGACTCCATCTTTATTACTGCTATTTAATGCTGCCCATCACATCATTGCAATACGATTTCACCTTCTTATCTGGTATTGGTATTTATTGCATTTTATTCAATGGTACCTTTTTACAGTACAGTGTCTCCATCGCTATACTGGGGCCTTGGGACCCACTAACACCTCTTCCAGGAGCAACCTTAGTTTTTTCCAGGAGGTCTCCCATCCAGGTACTAACCAGGCTCACACCTGCTTAGCTTCAGTGGGTTACTAGTTGTGAGTTGCAGGGTAATATGTCTGCTGGCTCATATTAGACTATATACGAGTCAAATAATAGGTTTATTCCATGCTGAAAAGAGAAGAAAGAAAACACAACGTTTCAACCGTGGAGCCTTCTTTATATACAGGTATGAGTCATAGTCATTAGACTCACATTAGTTAAACACATTCTGTGTTTTCACTTGAAGTCCCATGAACTTTTAACGCCATTGATCCTATACTTTACTCAGTGGCATTCCTCCTTTCCTATGTGTCTAACTCCTTAACTCAATATCCTTTACTGCTAGATGGTATTAACTCTGCACTGCATTAGCATTGTACATCTAACATACTTTCTGTATGCCTGCCTCATTGATTTTGTTTCTGTCATTGCATTATTTTTCTGTCTTCCCTGTATTTGTCCTGAATATTTTGTTTTTACTTTATGTATTGTTGCACACTATTAAAGTTAACTGCCAAGCAAATTAGTACTAATATTTAATAGAAAGCAGCAATGTATGAAAATTGTAGAATACCATTCAGTGAGAGGATTTCATGATGCACATACTGAATTTGTTCACATCCACATCCTAGAAAAACAACCAATACATTCATCTGCAAGATAGTATTGGCTGACGATTGACTGACGATTGTAGAGAGAAACCAGGCACTTAGAATGATTAGTGCTGGAACATCACAGCAGTTAGTTGCACATCGTTTTAATGTCCCCCCAGCAACCATTTTTCATAGGTTAAACTGTATTGAGTGGCTGGTAGAGTTAATGATTATCCTTCTCCAACCTCACATGTCAGCAAAGCATGACAGGTTTAGAACACATGTTCTTATCACCTTTGCAACTGGTTTGACCAAAGCAAATACAGTCATTATGACTTGAAACAAGCCAAGTTATCACAGAACTATGGTTTGTGGTGTTACAGGATATATCATGGCTAAATTGTGTCCAGGAATTTTGGGCCGGAAATGGCCATATACACTGACTGCAGAAGATGAAAGGATGTAATGTTCTGAAAATGTTCTGTCCAGAGTTTTACTGACGAACAATCCTGTATCTAATACCAAGAAGAACAGCAATTTGTATTTACAGTATCTATATTGCTGAATGAAAGTAATGCTGAATGCTTAGAGGAATAAGTATTATAGTTGAGAGTGCATTTATTTGTGATTTCTCATCAGATAATCACAATATGGACAATTTCTTGCCACCAGTTATTTTTCCAGTATACCATTAGTGCAGCCTGGCGGACAAGAACCATATATTTGCATATATTAAAAAAAAAACCTTTTAAAATCAACTTCTTGAGGATTGCAGAACTAATTTCTAAGCTAACCGTGGCATATGTCATCAATACTCAAACCTGCTTCAGTTTTCCTACTCATAAATTGCTGTGACAGTTACTGTATCCACACTTGGTCATCAATTTTTTTATATCAGCCCCCTACTTTAAAGATCATAATTTAATAAAAAATGATAGGCATTAATGTAGTGACAATATCACTCAAATAAGATGAAATGGGGTTCCTGTATCTCTGTCCACCAGTTTTAAATTTCAAACTGCAAAAATATTTCAGGCATCTGACTGTACATTTGAAAGGTATTATCCATGGTATAAAAGTTAGTAATTTTTCCAAAAAAGTGTTCCTCTAAAGCAAAATGAGGTATCAAAGATGATGAAATTGTGGAAAAAATTACATCCAGTATCAGTGACACATCGTGATGTGTCAGATGAAAATTTTTAACCAAACCTGGTATTTATCAAGATAAAAACAAGAATAGTTGGTGGTAGAGGCAAGTGCATCAATACATGTTACCGACCCATAATTTCACTAAATTATCTTAGAGAAAAAGCTCAAACAATGAGCTTTGTTGTATATTATGTGTTTCTTTGTCTTACTCTGTGCTGTGCCAGCCTGCCCCAACAAGGAGCCAACCTTCAGCTCCTTTAGCAAACCACCCGTAATGGCTACATGGACATACAGTTTTAATTGTTTTCAGCATACTGCACTACTTGGACATCATATATTGCATACACCATGGACACATAGCAGCTCGATTCATATTGAGTTTTATTCAATTTCTATCTAATTTTGTGATTTTTGTGATTCTTGTGATTTTTGTGAGCTCGCAGAAAAGAGATTTCATTGTCAGCAACTACTGCTGCATGCTGTATTGTTGTGCATTTGATAAATAAACTTTGATTTGATTTGATTTTGATTTGCTGTAACATTAGATTCGCTATTCCTATGCTATTCCCTGTTGCAGATGCTGACACAAAGGTTTGCAAGGGGGGTGGGTTGCTAAGCTGCAATCAGTTGCCCAAGGTTTTTTCCTCTAAAACAAATTGTAATTCATTTGTTTTTATCTGCATAATGTTGTCTTGTATGAATATATTAGAAGGATGTTAAAAAGGTAATGAACACGATGTGAGAGAAGGTGCATGTCCTTTAGGGCAGTCCAGGATTATTGGACAATAGAGGGAGAACAAGATTTCCTTCTGTTTTTCTTTTTTTTCCAATCAAAGTAGTCTGCAAGCTTAAAGAAAGACAAGAAGGTTGGGAATCCTTTAGTTAATGGGTTGTCCTGTACGGATGTCATTGCGCTGTGTTATAGTGTGGGTGAGCTCAAAAAGAGCAAAATTGTGGTAGGTTCGGATGCCGATGAAACTGTATCTGGCAAATTTCTGTTCAACTGGTATGAAGGTTTCCAAGAAGAAGATTCAGAAACATTTTTAGAAAACATGTTTCAGGGTACCATATAACAACAACAACAACAACAACAACAACAACAACAATAATAATAATAATAATAATAATAATAATAATAATAATAATAATAATAATAATAATAATAATAATAAAAATAATAATAATAACAGGTTAATAAACCAGTAAATAATTTACATAAACCACAAAGGAGTTGCACATATTTTTTTCTTTGTTTTTTACATCATTTAGATAACAGTGTTAGTGCCTCATTTAGTGTTATGTTAGTGCTTTACTAGATTTCAGTTCACAACAATAGATCTGACCTGGAACCTGTCAAAACCTTTACAGTTCTGGTGATAATTGTATCCCAAGCTTTATTTCTAATGCATGCAATAGTGGGATTCTTACTTAACTGTGTTCTAAGATTATGGCCTTGTTACTTTATGTTAAAATTATGGCCTTATTACTTTAGGGTGTGAATAGTTACTTATGTAAACAAGACTTTATGGAAAGTAAGAGGAAAACAGCATTTCAGACTATGTTAAGGAAACAAAGTACTAAATATTGAAATGATGACAGGTGATTGAGGAAGTAAATAGTTTCACATCAGAGGTTTGAAAGCACTGCTGGGTGTTATAGTTGAATACATTAAATAAGTAAGGCAGCTGTACTTTGGAATATCAAAACCCTGCACTGGACCTACAAGCCTGTTATTGAATCTTTTTCCAATTTATCATCTTTCTGTAGATTTAGATTTAAAATCGATTACATAGGTTTAAACATTGTATACTCCCTTCAGACAAGCCTCAGAGGTCAACATCATTTCCATCTAAAAATATTGAGCATGCCTGTAATATCATAAAGTATGTGTTATTTTTCTGAAACAGAAATGAATTGTTGGGATAGAGTTGAAGTCTAGTAAGCAAAAAGATGGGGCATAGAAAGCAGTATGCTAAAAGTATCATTTTAAATTAGAATGTGGCATCTATAGGATTCAAATCATGTGTTTTGTGGTACTGTATTTGCTGCAGTAGTTTTCATGGATACATAATAACTGACATTAAAAAAGTGAAGTGTGTTGTTATTATAAATTATAAATTTTTGCTTTTAATTCAGCTTTTAAACCAGGAAATGTTCTGTGGTGGGGAAAAAGTGAAAGTGTTACAGCAAATGAAAAAATGCAAAGTGAAATGAAGAATAAAAATGGCCTAGTATCATTCATAATCCCCATCCACCTGTGGTAATGGAGACAGGAAAAGAAAGAGTGAGTTCATTTATATCAGGAGAAGCACATGATTTCCTTTTCTGGGCTGGTGTATATTTTGTTTGTCAAGCTGCCAGTTAGTAGCTACTTCTGCTTACATATCAACATGGTCTTTGAAAGACCAGTATCCCTAAGGGTACTTAAGCAGGGGTCTGTTGATGTAGTACAGGACAGTCTGTAATCACAGAGACAGATTGATACACCATTTCCCTGAAAGGTGTAATTGTAGAGCTATTTGAGATAATGTGAAGAAATATCAGCATATACTCATCAGCCCTCACAGTCTGGAAGTAAGACGAGAGCAGGCAGGTTGAGTTCTGGCTCAGTGCTACAGTGTCTGAAGCTCTCTCCTGACAGAATATATTTAGACTCTGATAGTATTGTGGGTAAGGTTATAATCTAGGAACCCATTTTGCTAATGACTTCTGAGTTCTCTGCTTTATATTCAATTTATAGAAACCATTCAATATCATGGAAAAAAACAGCTCAAACCCTTATTCAGAATCAATTTTGGAGCAGTTTAGAAAAACTATATGTTTAGTGATATCCATCTCTGCTCTTCCTCATCAGTTTCCTGTGCAGACGAGGATTGGATTTTTTTTAGCAGATCCAGACTGGCCAGCTGGAGGCCTTGGTTTTTGGTGGCTGATCCTGCTCAATGTGTCTGTTCACTAATCTGCGTGAAGCTCAGCAGTGACCTGATTTCTGAGTGCCAATCCACTGCAAGACATGCTGGCATTTTTATTTAAGCAAATAGATTAAAAGAAACTGGTACGTAATACAGTTATCACAAAGTTGCATATATACATGTGCAACAGACCTAACTAAAATGAGTTTTCTGTTTTGTAATTGTCAATACTGATCAGGTTCAATAATGCACCACATGGTACTCAAGACACTAAGAGCTGAATTATTATAGATAACTGAAGCACATTTGCAAAACCAATGAACTCAGAAACATTAATCTGTAGGACTGTGTCATTACTGGGGGTTGTCTTAAAATTATAGGGAGTATAGTTCAGAAATTAATTCCATGTATGTCTTCAGTTAGCAGCAACGCAGCCCCACAGAGCTGTAGAATCATTTCTATTCAGAAGAGACTTGATGTAATTCTGTGTTTGCAGATGACACTGCAGTTAATGTCAAAATTGGCCCCAGAGGTACTCATTTGGTGTCAGGTCACATTAAAAACTGTCCAGGTGGAGCTTCTCAGAAGCGTAAAGCAACCCTCGCTAGGAATACAAGTCGGGCCCAGTAGTGCAGAGGTTTGAATCTAGGCTATGACATTACCTGACTGTAACCAGGAGTTCCCTGGTGACAGTGCACAATTGCCCCACTAATGCTGATCAGGTTTGAAGCTGTTTCCAGCATAACATGCAACAGTGATCTCTATGTTGCATCCAGGTCTTTCAGTGAGAGCTCCTCTGTCTAATGCCTTATCTCTGGTGCTCATGCTGTGTGGTGAGATAAAGAATGAACTGACAGTGCACATGTCATCATCTTGCCTCTGTTAGTATGTGGGCTATAGTAGAGAGCAGACTATTAATAACTGTCTACTCCAAAGCTATGTATAAAAGATTCGGGGCTTTTTCTACATCTAGCTGCCTAAACAGGCATGCTGCTCATGCTAGAAAATGTATGCTATTGTACATAAATTTGTAATCGCTAGAGTAGGAAGCTGCGTCAGCATGCATAGGCTGCAAAGGAGCAGGTAAAGGTTTGTTCTGTTGCTGAAAGAAAAAGAAAAGAAACACAGTGTTTCGGCAATGGAGCCCTCTCCAGGTGTGAAGGTTTCTTTACCTTTAAGCATGGAATGAATCTTTATGTCAACCTTTATAAAACTCTAATTCCTGTTAGGCAGCTTCACAAGTTTACGCTGGCCTGCCCCATGCCAAACAGAAACAAACACATTCTTCATTCATTCAGATGTCTAGCAATTCTCATCTTTCAATTTTAGGTAAAGGTAAAAGTAATACACCTACTTTATATACTGTACAGTACTCACATGTGCATTCAGAGCATGCATGTTTGCCTTTAATGGTATGTATGTTCACATAATCAAACCCTTTAATAGCATAAGGAATATTCATGTCTGTTGAGAAGATTAATGGGTTTTTCCACTAAGCAAATAAGGATGTAACTGCATGTAAAAATGTCACGAAATATGGATAATGAAGAACTACTAAATTAAAATAAATCTACATCCTCCTACATGAAGCTTTTCTTGGGAGTACCACTTAAACCATAAATCAAAGGGCAGCTTAAACCTCAGGAAATTTTCTGGAAGGCAGTAACATACTGTAAGCCTAGTTCTGAATATGAGGTAGTTTTCTTAGACAGATAACCTGATTGCTTTTTATCCGCAATGAAGCAATTGACCTTAATTTCCTAAACTACAACATTCTTTTCTAGAAAGAAAAATAAAATAAAATAAAATAAGAGACCTGAAACAAAACAACAGAAAGGGATCTTTCTAATTAGGATATTGCTAGGAGCTTTAGCATGGCTGTCATCTTATGTGGTAAAACTAAAATGGGGGTTAAATTGATTCCCAATGGCTACTTACTGTAAGAATGGGATTATCTATCTAATTTTATTATGGATTGCTTTTATATGCAAGATTAAAGGAATTAGAATAGTCTAAAACACACTGAGACCAGATGTTATCTAAAATTTTAATAGAGAGTCAGTTATACGATGGTACTCCTTTTCCATAAGGAGTACTTCATCCCAGTAGATGTACTGTACTAAACTGTAATGCAAAATATTTTAGATCAATCCTATTAGTGATTTTCATTAAATATCTGCTTTTGCAAACATTTCTGTTCTATAATTACTACATATGACTAATTTGTCAAAATAAAACATCCATATACATATAACAGAATACATGATAGCATACTATATAACCTACAGTACATCATACTAGAAAGAAAAAGCTCAAGAGTTACCCAGTGGTTGTTTGTACTCAGATAAAATACTTATTCAGTTTTAGAAATGAGGATTACTAGTGCTGACATAAACAGAGTGGTTCTGATATATTCTACTTTTATTTTAAAATGAATGATGTGATTTTTAAAACTTTTTAAATTAAAACCTGTTTTTGAAACCTGTAAAATGTTCAAAGGTATATTCTTAATCTTCTGTTATTATTATTGAAATTAGAGTAGAGTTTATCTGCACTTAAATAAATCCTGTAATTAAGTAAAAATAGGTGAAACATTTACCAAATGAGAATCTTCTCCTTGTGCTTGTAAAACTTGTAAAATTACTCTGCATCATTTTGCTTAAATACTGTATATCTTTGATAATAATCTTATATTCCTTCGCCTTTCTTCTTTCAAGCCACTCAGACACCAGGACAATTAAAGATTCAAAACACCATTGTAGTGAAATTGTAGTGCACCATTGTACTGCAGCGTACAATTCACATGATTTTGCTCCTCATGAATTACGGGACCTTTTGCAAAAAACAATTCACAATTCATTGGAATTACCCAATTAATTTAAAACAAACTTGAACTGCATCTTTCTTGGTTATACTAGGAGTCACAAAGACATTCAATTATCCAAAAAGCTATGCTCAGCATTGATAAAGCAGGCTAACGCTGTACAATGTTAAAAGAACAATAGTATTGCAGACATTGAATTATTGTAGCATCTGTGTATAAAGGCTTTACACTTTAATGCATGTTAATTAATGCTAATAAATAAAAATAACTGTGCCTCCATAATGACATCTTTGCAACCCATTTATCTCCTTAAGAGGTAAATGATGTCTCCTTAGTGGTAGTCTTAGGAGGCAATGATTTCACCTCATAGTCACACATAACCCTTACTAACATGGAGCAACTAAATTATTTGTGTTATTGATGCAACATTGAAGACTGAACTTTCGCAATTTAAGAACAGCCATCTTTTACTTCTTTTTCTGTAAATGAAGCATACAAGGTAACAATTTACCTCTATTGAAAGGAATTTTTGAAAACGTAAAGATTCTTATTCATACTTTATTTAATTCTAGGTCATGAAAATGCCCCTCTAAAGCAAAATTGTAAATTATTTTTTAATGGGGATATTTGCATATGAATTAATACAACATTAGTGACTTGAGCATGATTTTCACCTGTGTGATCTGCAACTGAAATGAGTTGTTTGGAAGCATTATGCATAAGGCTGGTGGTTGTGACAGCTAATATTTGCTAGTGGTTATGCAATTGTTTGCACAGAGCAGCATTTCAAACTTGTACACTTTGTTCATGCTCTATTTTAGACAGAGTTTTCCAGGTAGGGATGTGGGCAGGGAGTTCCAGGGCTCATAGTGTATGGTCAGTCTACTACACTGATGTCACACCTCTAGGCTATGCTTTCAATCCGATGTGTTAAGGGGCCAAGCTTTTGGAATTGCAGATTTTGCATTCATTTAGGATATAGTGATAAGAATCCATACTCGAGAAGGCTTGTCTGAGAGAGTAATCTGAATTTTTGACCTGATCAATTTCAGTGTATGCGTGCAACAAACATATGTGTTTTTGTATGCAGAACTATAACCTCCTAAGAACTGAAAATATATGATGCTTTTGTCCTTTCCATATTTTTTAATAAACCACTAAGAACAGATAACAATGTAGTCAATTACAATTTGGAATGCCTTTTCGGAGTACAACCATTTTGAAATCCAATTTATATACTGTAGTTCAGTGAATAATATTCGACTTAGGAGGCACAGGCTTTCTAACAAACCTGGCACAGAAACTCATATCCGAGCGGTCCGTACAGAGGGAATCAGACTCCGTTGCGTATTCTAGACTGAGCCAACAGAGACATCTGCTGAGGACGGGGCTTCGCTTCAAAACCCATCCTCTGGCCCTCTCTCTTCCAGAAGCCCATGGACAACCCAATTTCGATCTGAAGTCAAAGATGGAGCCCTGGGAATGGAATTAAGACATTAAAAGGGGACAGTCACCCAGATCCAGAACTGAACTCCGTCTGATGGACTTCAAGGAATGGAGAAGTCCAACCTTGCAGGCTGGATAGGTAGGTAACTCCAGTCAGGTGGTCTGGTTGGAGGTCATGAGGAGATGGCCAATTCAGGGTGAACGCCCTAAAGGGGGTCTCCTTCTGGCTCCCTGGCTCCTGATCAACTTGGCCTACAGAGTGCAGAGTGCAGAAAGAAGGTAATTCAACATGAGCCCTGAGGTGTTGGACAGTGGAGGACACCCTGAAAAGGTGCCAGGAAAGCAACAAGTTTGAGGGCAGTTGAAGTGGGGGGGGGGTCAGAAATCAGGGCAGTTTGACAGCACAGAGAATGCTTTCACAGAGGAATGGAGGCACACACTTCCAGAGAGGAAGAGAGTACTGCCATGTACTGGAGTGAAGTGGAGATGACAATGACAAAACACTGCAAAAGATGTGCTTTGGCATGATATAGAAAAAGGGCTACGTGATTCCTGATTGGTAATTCAGTTGGAAGGTTAAAAGGTGTTTTCTGGTCACAGAAGCCCTGAAAAACCATGAGCCCCCACGAGAATGCACTGGTTTCCCAGGGCAACTGCGGGCCGAGTAATGCCGCAGGACATTGGCTGTAAATGTAATATGGTAAATTAAATAATCTAGAGATAATTTGATGTCCAATCCAATAACTTTTCAAGGGAGGGAGTTTTCTTAATTGAACATATTACTTAATTGGTCAGTAATTTACAGTTGTTGCCAATCTTTAGAAACAGGTGATATACAGTATGAGATTAATGAGATTGGGGCCCTCCAGGACAAGAGCTGGTGTCCCCTGCACTAACCCCTGGTAACCTCCTTATGTCCAGAAATGGGTTGTAAATCCTAATTGTTCTTAAAAGTTCCATAATGCACTGACATTTTTAACAGATTAAACATTTTAACATTTTTGTGCTCAATGAGTCATTGAATTACTTAACAAAGAATTCCAGGCATTAAAATAATGTCACCTAGAAGCATTGTGTCATAGAATACATCCTTGAAACTCAGAAATACAAAGTGTACTTTGAGTCCAGTCAGGGTGTTTGGACATAATTAGAACATATACAGTATAAGTGCACAAGGTTCATGTTCACTTGTGCAGTTAATGTCTCTCTACTACCTTCGAATAAGCACATTGGACTCAGAAAGTCATCTTTTCTCCTGTCTGCATGCTGTTGGAACAAGAGGTGTTATTTTTCTACATGAATTAAAGTACCCAATTTGTGACAGTGCTCACGTGAAGCACAGGTTATGTCCTGTAGTCCAGGCTTTGCTGGTGTGATGCTGCTGTTACTACAATACCTGACTGTGATACTGGGATTCCAGTAGTTGTGCTGTATGGGCTTGATTGTTTTAGAATATCAGTGGTGGTTATTAAACAGTAATTGGCTTAAAACGGGGTATGTTGGTTAATTGTGTACACCAATTCTATTTTTCCATCTTCAGATGATTAGGTTTTAGGTTTTAAAGATAGTGAAGTACAGCCCAGACATGTACAGTAGGTGTCAAAGAATTTACTCATGCTTTGTGCTTGTCTTAAAGAAATATTCTAGCAACATTGTGAACACCTTTACATTTTCCCATTTAGGTTATACAAGTATATAACTGAAAATTGAATAGTTAATACATATTCACTAATCAAAATAAAAAGCAGCCATAGCAAAAAGTACCAAGCAGCCATTTCACCCTTCAACGCGCAACTGGCAAACCACTGAAGTTCAGCAAGTGTGAGCCTGGCCAGTACCTCCTGGGACAAAGTAAGGTTGCTGCTGGAAGTGGTGTTAGTGAAGCCAGTAGGAGGCACTCACTCTGTAGTCTGTATGGCTCCTAATGCCCCAGTATAGTGATGGGAACACTGTACTGTAAAAAGATGCTGCCTTATGGGTTAGATTTTAAAACTGAGGTCCTGACTCTCTGTGGTCTTTACAAAATCTCAGGGCATTTCTTGAAAACTGTAGAGGTGTTACCCCAGTGTCCTGGCCAAATTTTCACCTGGCCTTTACCAATCACGGCCTCCTAATAATCCCTATCTCTGAAATGGCTTCATCACTCTGTTCTCCTTGCCTCAGACAGCTGATGTGTAGTGAGTGTACTGGCACACTATGGCTGCACCACATTGGTGGTGGTGGAGGGGAGTCCCCATTACCTTTGAGTGGCGTGTCCAGAAGAGCACTATATAATTGTAAGGGATTCTTCTTATTACTTATTTTTTCCCAAAGACAGGAAATTGATAGGGGTCTGGAGAGGTTCAGTCAGTAAGGGTTCTTGCCCAGGTGCAAATTGGGCTCTATGATCCCTGGTCATATCATTGGCTGGCTGTGACCAGGGTTCTCTGCATGGTGGCACACAACAACCTAGGGAAAGTCAGCAAGATTATTTTAGAACTGACTGTATTATAATATATCAAAGCTATTCTGCTAATTCTTTCAGGGAATGCAAGTAGAAGATTTTGTGATATTGCTTGCCCCTATTACCAGGGTAAGAGTATGGGCTTCTTTTTGTTTGCAGCAGCAGATATTGAAAATATCGTGTGAGTTTCTTCCGGAAATAAGATGTTTTTACCAGCATAAAAAGACATGGAGCAGATAATAGGAAGAACGTTAATTCCTTTCCTGGTTATTCTTTTGTTGTGCTATTCATACTGTTCAGAATTGTTCTCATACTACTGTGTATGTTTATGCTTACATAGTAAATGTTTCCATTCAGCCTCTTGTTTTACCTGAGGGACTTCCAAACTGAATCAAAGACCTAATTAATGTAGTATGTGCCAAAGGCTTGAAATTGGGGTGAATTTATTATAGGAACTTGAGTGAGACATAAAAAAAACTTGTTCGTAGCGAAGCACAAGCAACCGTGAGATGAAAATGACTTTCGATCGCTATTGACTTTGACAGAAAAGTAACTGGTGACCTGGAGGTTGAAATCCTATTTCCAATCCAAAGAGTTTTCTAATTTTTGTTCTAATTGCCAACATTTCCAATCCTTTCCCTCTTTTCATATTCTCTTCAAGAGACCATAAATCAAAATATGTTTTACCAAACCAGCTGTTGTTTTTAATCAGAAAGACCACATTAAGACAACATCGTTTCAAGCAATGTTTTCCATAGTAGATCAATGCCATGGATTTTTCAAGCCAATATCTTACAGTTGTGTTCTTACTTAAGTATGATTTATTAGATGTATGGCTAATTTGTTAGTAATCAGCAATAACAAAGTATGAAAACATGACTGGCTTACTTGTAAACTAAAGAGAATGTACCATTTATATTTAATTGATAGATTTTAGCAAAATGTATTTGGCAGTCTGGATATGATATGTTTATGATTTATGTCAAAACCTATAAAGAGGATTAATAAAAATGACAAATATGTATAAAGGACACATCTTGAAACTGTATCCAATTTATTTTAAAATAAAAAAAAACAATCTGATGATTATTAGGAGATTCCCTTTTCAAACTTTTGCTCTTTAACATGACTGAATGTCAACGTCAGATCTTTATCTTGGCACTTCATCATGTCTTCAAGTATAGTAGTAAAATATTTAAATCCATATATACCCTCTTTCTCCAGTAGGCAAAAACAATAATGTGTTAATTTATATTTTGAATAAACACTAAAAAATAGTTTGTATCGTAACCTGAAATGTACTCACTTAGCCTCTTCATACTAGATGGATCTTTCTCTTTAATGCCAACAAACAGCAGTGACCAATGTCCTAACCAGAAAGAAACCTAAATGAAAGATGTGGCAGATAAACACTAGGTGCGGCATAACTGCTGTGTTGTACTTCAAACTTCCACCTTAAGACTTCTATTTTTCTTTCAAAAATAAAAACTCTGTAATATGGCTCAACAGAAATGTTAACAATCGAGATCTGTCCTTTTCTGGATCGCTTCTTCAAGGTCAGGATAGCTGGGCAGACAGAGCCTATCCCAGCAAGCAGCGGGTACCAGGTGATATACACCCTGGATGGGATACCAGTCCATCGCACAATCACAAACATGCACACATTCCCACCAGTGCCAATTTACAGAAACCAATTAACAAACAAATATGTTTTTGGACTGAGGGAGGAAACTAGAGCATCCTGTGAAAACCCACACAAACAAAGCGGGGAACATTAAAACCCCCTTTCAAATTTAAAGAACTACGTTGTATGGTTTTTCGACCATCTCTACTTTCATGTCAAATCCCTTTGTGCCTCCAGTACGTACACAAAGTAATATTGCTGCAAAATATGGGGCAGCAGTTTAATAAAATGTACCAGAGCAGTAGGTAACAATTTGAGGCACTTCAAAACTAACATGAGTTCTTTATATTCTCTAACACTAATGCGAACAGAGTAATAAATCCAAACACAGACACCAGGGCCAATGTTCCCGGAAGTCAATTAACCTACCAGTAGGTTTTTTGACTGTGAGAGGAAGATGGAGCACCCAGAGGAAACCCAAGTGAACCCAGGAAAAACATCCAAACTCCATGCAGGAGTACCCTAGGAACTGAACCCAGGGCACCAGCTCTGCAAGGCAGCAATGCTTGCCACTGTGCCACTGTGCTGCCTACAGGCAGTAAGAATATTCTAATACAAAATAAGACAGCAAGCTCTCTAAAACTGCTGAGATTATGATGGCAGAATTATTCATTATTAAGCCTGTCTTCAAGATTTATCAGAAAGGTTTCTTTTGCGAGCTTAAAGGAAGGTGCAGGATGACAGTGTTCCTTCTTGTCTCTATGTCTTCTGTTTCTGTCTTCTGTTTTGTCTTTCCTTTATGCTATTTACTATGAGTGTCAAAGGCTCAAATGATTTACCGTGAAGCAAATTATCCAGACTTATAGTGAGTTATGAGTCCTTTGATAATTTATCTGCATCTTAGATCACTAGCAGCAAATGTAAGCAAATACCTCAAATCATACCCATTCTTCCAAACTTTCTGTACACGTTGAGCAGGGCAATGTTATCTGCAAATGTTATATAGCCTTCACCTGGATACCTGGATTGTAACAATATTTCTCTTTTCAAGTATGCAGGATGTCTTACAGCAAATCTGGAAAAAAATCAACTGACTGCTATCATTTATTGGGGGTGAAAATCACCAGTATACTGTATACAATGTAAATCAATGAAACTCTGTTTATAGATGCACTCTCAACATTTGTGGCTTAAGGAGGATAACGTATATGATATTGAATATTGATTAATTAACCACTCATTACTGACCTTAATACACATGGGTAACTTTGAGTGCTTCATAAGCATGAGGTGATTTAGCCCATTTAAAGTCAAGTCTGGTTAAGAAAGAGGGACACAGAAAAGGAAGAATATTTCATGCTTATCAAGAGCAGCCCATCTTCCTGACAGTAGTACTTTGGAAGCTGGACTAAGTCAGTCTAAGTCAGTCTAAAAAAAGAAGAAAGAGAACACAACGTTTCGGCCGTGGAGCCTTCTTCAGGTGTCAACAGGTTGTGTTCTCTTTCTTCTTTTTTTCAGCATGGAATAAACCTATTACTTGTTCCTTGGCATTATAGAAGGTGGTTAGTAGCTGAAAAAAAGGAGCTAGACCTTTGTTTTGGTGTTTTTTATTTGCTTAATTTTGTGGGTTGTGGGGTGTCACACTTGGGAGGGCATTATATCTAAATTTAGTCCATTAATGTGGGCAACCAGATATACACCCCACGAATATCAAGAGAGGGGGAGAGGTCCATGTGTGATGGTCTGACCAGGATTTTCTGCTCACTACAGAACTACACTTGTAGTGATTGGTGGCAGTCTGGCTGCAAGCAAATCTCGGGGTTTTACTGACTGCCCTTCCCACTGGCATTACATTACAGCTGCACAATGCACCGCCTCTTGCTTTTCATGTAACAACAGTTTTTTTTGCTCGATGAGAATGTGACGGTTTAAACTATGAATGGCCAGAGTTCCACTGAACATCTGTAGAATAAGCAACGTTGATGTGTTATCTAGGGTTCAGGAACCAGTGAAGAGGCACATGCGTATCCAGGCTCTATGAAAGGATTGAGACAGAATTCTACAGAACAGCATCTGCAACATGCTGCAAATCATGTGTCAGAGATTACATACATCTCATATTCCTCCCAGCAATCAGCCACACCACCATCACAGCCACGCAAACGAACTGTAACTTTTAAAGCACATGCTCTGTCAATGAATACAGGTCCCTTGCAAACGTTAATCGTACATAATGAATTTACTTATTTCGTGTCTGTTCAATAAATTGTGCATCTGCTAGAAAAAGGTTTTGTTCCCTTTTCTAATAACCTTAACAATGCTTTTGATGTACTTCCCTTACAAATACGATCAATAACAAAAACAACACAAAATGACCAAACCTCATTAGTACAGAGAGACTCCTAAAATTGCTTCTTCTTCCATCTTCCATTACAGACTGAGTTAGTTAAACAGATCTTTGATTTGCCATGCATCAGTGAACTGGTTTACTCCTTGAACATCTTCAACCTTGTGTTATCAGTAAGTAAATTCTAGTTTGTGTCTAGAATGGGAATAGAAAAGTGGGCCTTTACAGTACACAATTTGAAGGTCATGGGTATGTTGTGTTTGTGTCTTATGAGCCAATGCAGTAGCTGAGCTGTATAGCAATAAATTATGAGGTTTGGTAATGGAGGTGCTACAGCATTCCTTATTCCTTCACCATATCCTTATATTGCTGTGTTGTTACTGCAGGCTAGCTATCTGTATTCATTTCTTTTATCATTGATAATTGTACTGCTATATCAGTGCTGATTAGAAGTTTGTTAACCCTAGAGAATGTCTGAACATATTCCACATATTTGAAACCTAAAGAGTTATCAAATCTTAATCCAAGTCCCAATAACAGATACAATTAACTCCAAAAAACAAATGACACAAAACATGATAGCTTTTCAACATTAATTTATCCTGAAATGATAAATATGATGAGAAGCTTTTAGATTCATTAACTAGAGGCACCCCCCTTGAGCAACAATGACTACAACTTAACATTTCCTGTAACCACTGATCAGTCTTTGACATGGGTTTTGAGAATCGTGGTACGTTCCTCCCTACAGAACTCCCTAAACTCTGTGATATTTAAGGGCTACCTTACATGGACAGCTCACTTCAGACTTTGAATATACCATTGTAAAACATGGAATTTCTTCTTCTGCAGCAATTATTTTGTGGATCTGCTTTTTTTAACAAAAGTTAATTGCTGCAAGCTTCAGGTCACAGACGGATGCCCTGACATTCTCTTTTCTGGATTTTCTGATACATTGCAGAATTCATAGTTGTGTCAATGATGGTAAGTTGTCCAGATCCTAAAGCCACAAACCCGCAAGGTCCAAACCATCACCCTCCCACCACAGTGGATGGGGTGGGGTTCCTCTGTTTAAAAGTAGTGTTTGGGTTTTCACCAAACATAACATTTCTTATGTTTGGGGGCTAGCTTTTAGTTGCTAGAATGTTGCTCTAGTAGCTTTGTGATCATCTACTGTATGTGCTCTTTGGCGAACTTCAGAGGTAGCAATATAGCAATATTCTTTTTGCAGAGCAATGGTTTTCTCTTTGCTATCCTGCTGTAGGCATCTTCTCACAAGGCACCAATAAATGTAGGGGTTTTGTGAATTTACTGGGACAATTATTAATTTAGGCAGTAAGTCACCAAATGATTCTTTGATGGCTATTAGAAGACCGACCTTGCGGGATAACAGCAATGCACACACCAGGATACTAATACACGAGAATACATTTATTAATACATTAAATGTGCATAAACATAACAGATCTTATTAGTGAGGGTTAGCAGAATACAAAGGATATATATTTAATCACCAAAAGTTACAAACCAAGAGGGACATACATTCAGTATACCATTCATTTAGACCGTTTCGTAAATGAACTTGGATTACAACTTCTACACTAGATACTCAAAAGCAAGCACATCACTCATAGGAATTAAATTGATATCAACTGGGGTTAAGGTAACAATTGAACTCTCGAGCTGTAATGCAGAATGTTGAATACTCATCCAATCTGTGTGGATTCAGATCTCCCGCAGACACAAAGGAACAGCAGCAGTCTTGTTGCTGTGTCCAATAGGCACTCTCTGGCCCGGTGCCAGGCAGTGCCGGTTTGGCATGTGATGTGGGAGAAGGAGGGAGAGATTTCTGCTGCAACGCACTGCTGATGCTCTCTGAAGACCGGCTAGTTAGTTCTGGCTTACTACCAAGAGTTTGTGCACATGAGAAAAGTGACTGCGGGTCGTTCCTGATGTAGCGCTAGTCCTGAATACTGATATTCAGCTGTCCACAGTTCTGACCGTAGTTCACTTGTTGATCAGGTGAGCGTTTGCGATGGGTTCACGAGGCTTGCTGCTGGGCTAACCTCGGGTGGATCCTTTGGTTATGCGCTGGCGACCTCCGTTCTCGACTCTTAGAACAAAGACCTGGCACTTGGACACACTGGCCGTTATGTGATTGTCCGAGCTGAGTCTGAGAATGTCCAGGAGTAGCACGGAGGAGCCCTGTGCTGCCTGTTTTACCTGGAGGAACTACGGTCGTTCATTGGTTGAAAGTTCCGTGGGCATTCGAGACTCACGTGGGGTTACCCTGCCCTACCAGTTCCTGATTGGCTGAGGATGAGTAACAATGCACTCTGACCTTAGGGTTGTAAACAACTTGGGATGAGACTGTCCCTTGGAATCTCCCAGACAGTAAGGCACCAGAGATGACCATTTATTAGGGTTGCTGGAGAATCTCAGCTTTGGGAGTTGGACATGCTATCATCTAGAAAAACACCTTAAATGTGAACCAAATGGAATGGCCTCTCTGTATCCAGCACCACTTGAGATGAGAGAGAGAAGGACTGGCAAGGGAGCAGCAAACTTAATTCCTGTATTTTTAATAAGCCTTGCCACTACACTTCTATGAAGGCCATTCTTGTTCAGTTATTTTCTGATAGCTGAGTCATGAACAGTCATTTCAACCAGGGTGAATGTGGCCTGTGGTTCATCAGATGTTACTCTGGGGTTCTTTCTGACTTCCTTGATGACATTTTGGTAGGACGACTGCTCCTGGTTAGGGTGACTCTGGTATTAAACTTTCTCCATGTCTATATGTCTGAAATTGGATTGGTGGAGCCCCAGAACCTTAGAAATGGTTTGGATGCTTTCCAGACTAGTGAGCATCAATAATTTGTTTCTGAGGTCCTCAGAGATTTTCTTAGATTTGTTTCCACACATCTGTGTGATGAAACTCACGTCACTTCCGATCTTTATATATAATAATAATAATAATTGCTTACACTTATATAGTGCTTTTCTGGACACTCCACTCAAAGTGCTTTACAGGTAATGGGGACTCCCTTCCACAACCACCAATGTGCAGCATCCACCTGGATGATGCGACGGCAGCCATAGTGCGCCAGAACATTCACCACACATCAGCTATTAGGGGGGAGGAGAGCAGAGTAATGAAGCCAATTCATAGACGGGGATTATTAGGAGGCCATGATTGGTAAAGGCCAGGAGGCCAGGGTTACACCCCTACTCTTTTCGAGAAACGCCCTGGGATTTTTAATGACCACAGAGAGTCAGGACCTCGGTTTAACATCTCATGATTCAGCCATACTGAAGGACGGCGCCTATTTACAGTGTCCCCATCACTATACTGGGGCATTAGGACCCACATGGACTGCAGGGTGTGTGCCCCTTGCTGGCCCCACTAACACCTCTTCCAGCAGCAACCTTAGTTTTTCCCAGGAGGTCTCCCATCCAGGTACTGACCAGGCTCACACCTGCTTAGCTTCAGTGGGTTGCCAGTTGTGAGCTGCAGGGTGATATGACTGCTAGCCATATATTGTGGGGTCTTCCAAACCCAGCTCCCCAAATCTACCCAGTTATTTAAACACCTGAATTTCCTTAATGGACCTACTTAAACTAAGGGTTAATTTCCTTGTTCACATTCCCTATATCTTAATTACTCATTGTGTAATTAATTAATCTTTTTGTTTTAAGATATGTAATTGGTTACTATAACACTTGAATATATACTGTACATAAAGACTGGTTTTGATTTCAGAAGGCAGTCAAAGTAAAACTATGACATTTCCATATTTCTTTTTGGGATTCACAAACTTTTTCTTGGACTATAAATGATAAAAAAATATGTTATGAAGTCAAAACATTATCCTTGGGTTGATTTTTAGGACAAAATGCAAAACAATGTATTAATGTTGTTGTCAATGTGTATTATAGAAAAGGTAAATAAAACGCTCCCACCTTTATGACTCATTATAAAATTTCAGAAACCATAAGAAAATATTTTTGTATTCACAAAACATTGTTTTAAATAGGTATCAGCCTCATATCATCTTTCTTTACTTCATTACACAACATGACCTTGAAATGAATGGGCTTTGGCATAAATTGTTAAGTTAATTATGAGATTATATGTTGTCAGGCTGTGTTGTTTTAATGGTTTATTTAATTTCTTCAGGAGATAGTTGATGAGATCCCCTGGGATCTATGAAAGCCAATCAATTGAGTCTTCTGTTTCTCACTCATATTAACCTTGATAGTGAAGTAAATGGCTAATTCTTTTGGAAATTATAATTATTTAGCTTTCTATCGTAGTCATATGTTCTGGTTATTTTCAAATGATTCAAAGTTTAACCATAAAAATGCCCAGACAGGGCTTTATCTGTAAAGGTACATATCAGCTGTCTTAGTTAACAATGGACATGCACATTGATACTTATAAAATTGTCTGTGTAGGCAAATATAGTCCATTAAACAGTATGGGTTCTGTTCTGACTTAATTCACACTTAAGAAAAGTGTGTTTATATGCTGTGTGAAGCAACCTCAAGCATTATTACCTCATATTTACAGGAGCACATGAGAAGGATTGTTGGGTTTTGACTAAAATATATACTCCCCCAAGTATATACCTTTGTTTTCATTCTGAAATTTTATAGGAAAAACAACCTTTTGTTCTGCATAAACTAAGCAACATGAAAAGTGGAATAAGCCATACTCGTTTTGTGCTTGGTTTCATCCAAGCAGCGATCAGCTACTAAATGGCAGCAATTGTGTTTCTATTCTTCTACATATTTTGTAAAAGGGCAGTCAATGAAAACAAGATGGCGGTTTATCTTTGCACCAAATTCCCCCAAAAGCACAGGGCAATATATAGTAGAGTATACCAACAGCTGAGGTATATTTTTGGTAATTATCTTTACAAATTGGGTGTTATGATTATTTATTTTGCTAATCTAATGATTGATTAATCCACTCAGTCATTTGCTGATTTTCTCTATTTTCGTAATCATCAAATTTGTAACAATATTCATGAACAAGATGGAAGCAAATGAGATCTCCCGATCTCACCTTGATAGCATGACAGAGGTGGTTTGAAAGATCCTGAAAGAATTTTGTCTTATGTTCTCTATAAGATTGACTATAAACAATAAGGGACTGTTTGGCCCATCTAGCATGTTTAGTACGTAGTAGTCTAACATTCCAAGGATCTTATCCAGCCATTTCGTGAGAAAAAACAGTGTTTCAGTTTCAACAGCATGGCTGGGTAGCTTCTTCCATAATCACACAACTCTCTGAGTAAAGAAAGGTATCTGCTTTAAAAGCACTTTCATGTAGTTTTCACTTTGAACTTCCCTGTGATTTGTGATTCACTGTTCATTTGGAAGAAATCCATCTGGAATCCAGATCGCAATATCTTCCCTATAATGTGGTGAACAAAAGTTCTAAATGAGGTCTTACTAGTGTTTTCTGCAGTTTTTACACAACTGTCATTTGATTTGAATTATATGCTTTTAACTACATATCCTAGCATTTTGTTTGCTTTCCTTCCCCACATTGTTTAGAAGAATGCACGTCAACATGAACACCTACAGGTAAGTCATTTTATTTTTAAGTAGCCTCTTCAAGCTCAGCATTTACCGTTTTGTATTCATAATTTATAACCAGTGTATCCGCTAATGTTACATTCCTCTCCATCATTCTCAGTTAGCCAGTTTTCAGTGATTCCAGTAACATCATAATTGCTTGCTAATGTGGTAGCCTCTATCTCATCTAATTTGTTTCTGATTCTCCTCACATTTAAGCATTTATTTACCTGATCATTTATTTTTTTGTTTTTTTCGCCCCTTCCATTCTGGTCTAAATGTTTCAGGATTTAGCATTCTAGTTCTGGATTTCTTGGCTGATTCTTTTGCAAAATTTGGTGTTTAGTTCATATACAGTAGATGAATCTGTCACAATGGTACAGATAGTAGGGTTTCCAGTGTCCTAGAAAGCTGGAGCCTTTTTCTGCACACCATATCCTCATTAGAGGGCTGTACTGATGGACTAACATTAATAATTGTTTATCTTTATACATATTCAATGATGAATGATGTATTGCTTGCAGAGTTCAGGGCTGATGGCACTATAAGACGAAAAGAAGCCTTCTTCTGCACAAATTGGTTTCATCCCAGTAACCATGGCAACTCTGCAAACCTGGTAAAAGAAAAGATTATTACAAGAAAAAGCAGTTGTGGTAGAACAGGTTTAATTAGATGGATAGGGATCCAGCACTGCATGTTAGTTAAACGTGGGTTTGAGAGTTGTGAGCTGTAATGTATAAATGAATAGCTATATTCTTTTTTATAGTTTTTTTGTGCTAAAAACTTTACTTTCTTCCTTTGCTTTTATTGTTGATATCTGAGCAGTTGCGTTTTCCAATTGAAATGTGTGCTTTGCTTGCTCCATTGAAAATCCAGAGCCAATCCCATAAGAAGCACAGGGTGCTAGACTGAATGCCAGTGTGTCAAAGTAACACACACATGGAAAATGTAGAGACAGCAGTTAAAACAAACAGATCCTCTGAAGATGGGAGGAAACCTGATAAAAAAGAGCATGCAAACTCCACCCATGAAGTGCTAACCATCACAACAATGTATCAACACCCTTGTTTAGTAATTTCAGACAAATTGTGATGAGCTCTGTCATTTCACTCTAAGTTTTTCTGTGAAAGTATTTCATAGCTTCAAATTGTACTAGTTTTTCCACCAAGGCACAACTGTACTGGGCTTGTGTTCAGTTTCTAAATCTGTATGGTCTTGTCCTAAATAAGCAAATAAACCTAAGAAAGTAACTGCATTATTCAATATTTAGATTTTTAATATGTGGCTAAAATGAAAAGCAATTTGGAGTGTGTGATAATCAATAAAATCATTCAGAAAGCTTGCCTAAAAAGAAGATATATGATAAATTTGGAGTTTTTTCTCATCTTTACTGTTCTATGTGAACTTTTAATAGGCAGACATTAATCAAATTTGTTTCTGAATTAAATCACTAGACAGCTCATTAAGGATTGTATGTATCTAAGTGCAGTGGAACTAAAAAATAATAGTTATTAATTTCCAGCAGTCAGTTAAAGAAATAGAAACTCTAAAGTTTTCCAGGGTTAAAACTCTTAATTGAATAACCAATATCTAATAACCAATAAAATATATTTATTCTCTTAATATAGGTACTGTCAGTATTACTGAAAAACATATTTTCATATAACATATAAGTTTTACATTTTTCTAAAAATACATTCTTAATTCCTAAAATATAATATTTTTGTTTCATTTTCCCATTTATCCGTCCATTTTCTAACCACTTCATCCAATTCAGGGTCACAGGGGAGCTGGAGCCTATCCAGCCAGCATTTTCATGTACTGCAAATTCAATTATTCATACTCATAATAACAACTGAAATAAGGTAAAAGCAAAGCATAGAGCAAATGCTGATTCATTACATTGGAGTAATCAACGGAGGACGAAGAAGCAACTTTTCAAGTCAGTTATAACACACTGGCCATTACAATTCTGAGCACAGCACAAAGCTGACTATCTGCTGTGGCTTCAGGTGATCAGCTTTTGCAGTTCTGCAGTCATGACAGCAAGATCATGACTATAAAATCAATGTCATTTCCTGGAACCGTCTCTGAACTTTCTCGATGGCACAATAACACAAAGACTTTTTTTAGTTGAATCTTTTTGAAGTGTGGTGTATTCGTTGTCATACAGTGTACACATTATTATTTCCCCTTTAGTACTTCAAAGTAAGACAGGAAGTTACTGAGACTGAGACAGGAAGTAAATCAGATTTTAGTGGAAGTGCTTTTACTAGATGTGGATTACTGTGTAATGTTTTCTCATTTACATTTTGGTTCAAAATAAACTATTGGAACTTTGCAAAAGAGTTAAAGATAAGGTTTCCAATTTTTCTACTTGCTTCTTCACATGCAAATTTCATTAATAGTCTTACAACAGATTCAAACTAGAAGGATATACATTCTGAAGAAGTCACATTTATAGCTAATCATAGCAGAATTATATAAGCTCTACTATAATTATCTTCTCCCTTATCTTGCTGTAGCATTGATGCACTGGTTCTTGGTTTTCCTCTGTCATTGTGTTGTTATATTGGGAACGTGCTGTAAAATGAATTTCCCCAAATGGGACAATAAAGCTTGAAATGGAATTATATCTTTTACAGGTCATATTTTTTGTTTAGAGAATCAGTTTAACACAGATCCTCTCTCCAACACGATTTTTAAAGTTTGATTTGTGATTTTTTTTCTCTCTGCTGCCTAACATATACAGTATTATATAATATAACACCATGAATATTTTGGCTAACAAATCAATATATATTTGAATTTCAACTGATAATAAATTCACTAATCGGAGGCATGTTGGCACAATGGTTAGCATTTCTACCTTGCAGCGCTGAGGCCTTGGGTTTATTTCTGTGCCTGGGGTACTATCTATGTAGAGTTTGTATGTTCTCCCCATTAATTCCTCCAGGTACTATGTCTTTCTCCAGCAGTCAGAAAATATACTGGTACCTGTAGGTTAATTTGCTTCTGGGAAAAGTTTTTTTCTGTCTTTATTCAAGTTAATTCTGCATTTATTAAGCTTGGTATTTGTTTTTGCTTGTTATCTAATTGTTCAATTGCACAAAATAATATGTCAAGCAATAATTTAGAAACAGCAAAATAACTTGTTTCTTCAGATTGTTTGCACCTTAGAATTGGCTAAATTGCCATTACATTAACAATGAATTAAATGCATGAGGCCATTGAGGTGGGTGGTTTACAAGATTGGCTTTCTGGGTGAGTACATCTACAAAAACATTTTCCTCTGCAAACACTGTCAGCTAGTTGGAAACATTGGGCATAAAGATTTTGCAAACTGGATGAACAAGCTAGCATACCCTTTAGGGATATTGTGTACGCACCATGAGCAGAGCTGAAGTAGGCTCCAAACAAGAAAAAAATGACACATGTCTGACTGCCTCAGCTGCAAGGAATGGCATTCTCCTGAGATAAATTACTACTTCCACACCTTATTGGATCTTAAAGTTTTCGGAATTGGAGGGAAATGGGAAGACTGAATGGTCCCAGTCACCCAGGAGCCACCTTCCTGTAGTAAAAGGCAGGCTGGGATAGTAGGGGGACTCAATTATTGTTGTAAACTGTATAGTGTACATGAGCAAAAGAATCCTATATGTTGCGTTACCCAGGTTGTACAGTAGATCTCAGTGAATGAATGGGTAGGTTTCTGGCCACAGGAGACGCATTTAAGGATATACAGTGGCTTATGAACCTAGGGGAAGAACATCTAAAGTTGCTTTATCCGGATATCTACTAGTGTCAAGTACAAACCCAGGGAAGCACACTGAAATAAGGAAATTTAACATACTGTAACTGGAAGCAGAGAAAAGGGATTTAGGGTTATAAGATATGCACTTAAGTTCAAGTTCAAGTTTATTGTCATTATACTCATATACAGGTGTATGGTATAACGACATGCTATTTAGCTAGCTCTCGGACATAAGTAGTACAAAGAAAAAAACAACAATTCAATTGTATAACAAAAGAAGGACAGAGACAACAGGCAGTGTGCAAAAACAACAACAGGCAATGTGAAAAAACAACAAAAAGGTAACAGGTTATATGCAAAAACATGCATCAACAGAATGAAATAAAGGGATAGAAATTATGGGGAGTGAGCTCTAGAGGTAGATTTTCAATGTGTGTTTGGGTTTTTGGTAAGAAAGAAGGCACTGTGAGGTTCAGATCATAGGTGAGAGGTGAGGTGAGAGTGAGAGAGGCTGGGAGTTTAATAGTTTGATAGTGCAGGGGTAAAAACTGTCTCTGAGTCTGGTAGTCCGGGCCCGAATGCTCCGGTACCGTTTTCCAGATGGTAGCGGATCATACAGTCTGTAGCTGGGGTGTGTGGGGTCTTTGATTATGCTTAGAGCTTTCCTCAAGCACCGTCTATCATAAATGTCCTGTATAGATGGGAGGACAACCCCAGTGATGGACTGGGCAGTTTTCACCACCCGCGGTAGGGCTTTGCGGTCAGTAGTACTGCAGTTGCCATACCACACTGTGATGCAGCCTGTCAGTGTGCTTTCTGTAGTGCATCTGTAAAAGTTAGTGAGGATCTGGGGACATATCTTAGCCTTCTTCAACCATCTTAGGAAGTACAGGCGCTGTTGCGCTTTCTTGATCAGACAAGTGGCGTTGAGAGACCATGTGAGGTCCTCGGTGATATGGACGCCAAGGAATTTAAAGTTACTGACCCTTTCCACTTCAGTCCCTTGATGTGGATAGGGGCATGTCCAATTTGCAGTTTACTGAAATCAACGATAAGCTCCTTGGTTTTGCTGACGTTGGGGGTGAGGTTGTTGTCATCACAGCATGTTGTAAGGAGATTGACCTCCTCCCTGTAGGCCCTCTCATCATTGTCTGTGATCAGACCTACAACTGTGGTGTCATCGGCAAACTTGATGATGGAGTTGGTGTTGTGTTTGGTCTTACAGTCGTGGGTATAGACGGAGTAGAGCAATGGACTAAGCACACACCCCTGGGGGACCCCAGTGTTCAGAGTTAGTGTGCCGGCGGTGTGGTTTCCAAGCCTGACAGCCTGAGGTCTGCCTGTCAGAAAGTCCTGAATCCAGTTGCAGAGGGTGGTGTTGAGACGAAGTGCACTGAGTTTCTTGACTAGTTTCTCTGGGAGGACAGTGTTAAAAGCTGAGCCGAAGTCGATGAATAGTAGTCTTGCGTATGTGTTCTTTTTGTCCAGATGTGATAGGGCAGTGTGTATGGCAATGCGTCATCTGTGGATCTGTTGGACCGGTAGGAAAACTGGTACGGGTCCAGTGTGTTTGGAATCGTGTCCTTAATTTGCTTCATGACCAGCCTCTCGAAGCACTTCAGGATGACAGGTGTTAGTGCCACTGGTCGGTAGTCATTAAGACATGTCACTGTGGTCTTCTTTGGTATTGGGATGATGGTGGTTGTCTTGAAGCAGGTGGGGACTACGGCTTGGGCCAGAGACAAGTTGAAAATGTCTGTGAATACACCCGCCAGTTGATTGGTGCAGGCTCTGAGGACGCGACTGGGTATGATCAAGTAACTTTGTAAGATAAGATGGGCACTTCGGGGAAAAACGGGACTTGTACAAGTTGAACTGGTTGCTTTGCTAAAAGAGGGACACTAATGGGTTAAAGTTCTTGCACTTCCGATTAAAGCCTAGAATGTACTTTCACAAAATGAGAAACACACATCCATCATTGCTCAGCTTTTGTCTGTGATGCTTCTGCATAACAGCTCCTCATTACATATGGGTGGTATTAATTACACATAATAAGGAAAGAATTATTGCTGCTTATTCCGGTGATTATTGTGTCAACAACCTATTACATGCATGTACTACGAAGTGAAGTCATTCATCTGGAACAGGCATTAATGTGTTTCCTTGTGTCAAGAAAGAAAAACATTTCATTTAAGTAATTGCTTCACTTCTTGCCATGTTTATTAGTGTTGCTTCTTTTTATCACATAGAAAAGCAGAACAGACAGTTCAGACTCAGAAAGCCAGATTTAGGGACACAGCAGGACAGAATGGGGTGTATTAATATTTTCATTGCATTATTAAATCATGTAATAGTGCGCATGACAAACACAAATGTATGGCTTGTAATCTTTATTAAGCCTCTAGGCCATTTGTGTTCATGTAGCAGGACATGGAATGTGTAATGTCAAAATATGAATGCAAATGAGTAATGCATTAGAAGTGCAGTACATCATGTCAGGAGAAAATCTGCTAATATTTTCTCTCAGTCCGCAAACCCAGAGGGATTTTGAATTCAGTACATAACCTTCCTTGTCTGCATTATTAGCTAACTGCTTTTGTGCAGATAACCACACGCATCTACAAACAGGCTGCTGTCCCCTAATAATACCTCCACAAGGTGCAATGTATACCATAATTTACAAGAACCCCTGTTGTGAGTGAGTAGGAGTGGTTTTAATCCCATTACATCCTCAGCAGGAAACTACAAGCAAATGGCTTGCCTCATCACCAGCCATATAAAAATCTTAAGACTTGTAATGTGCTTTATCGTAAAAACTAACAAAGAAAAACAATAAGGTTGCTGTTCTTATAGGACAAATAGTCCAAGTGCCTCATAATCCTATAACTGCTGCTTTAAAGAGTTTTTTTGTGTGATTTCAATATCAAACAGTATATTATCCATCCCCAGTAGTAATTTCATATCATAGTAAATTCTCCTTTAAATTAGTCAGATTTTTTTCACATGTCTTGGATTCCACTTGCCTACTGAAGGACAGAGACACACTTTGCAGAGAAAAAAAGCCTCCTTTAGCATCCAAAACAATATTTTTTCCTTTTTTGTGTTGACGTGGAATTCAGCCCTCCTTCAGGAAATGGTCAGTGTTTCATAACTTCAATTTTTTTTTCGACTTCAGAGTCTTCAATTATTGTTTACAGTATACCAGTTTGGAATATTCAATTTGCTTATCAGCTCACAGGATGCTGCTCATACCCACACAGGCAGAATGAAGAAGTACAAACAGGCACCTCTGCCTCGCCCACCCATCAAGTGAATGTTTTTTAACAGACCGCAGACACCGAAGTGATGTACAAGACATTCAGCACTGAGAGGCAGAGAGGCGTTGCCCTCACTGACCTCACCATGAACCTGCACAATTCCGACTAACCCCAGCTCTACATCTCAATATTATAGATTTGTAAATATATAGGTTATATATAATGAACATTTCAAAACTGGTTTGATTACAAATGAGCAACAAACTATATCTTTAAAAGCAGAATAAAGCATTTTTCTTGGTGCTTGTAAGATGCGGAACCAAGGGTATAAACTATCCTAGCATATGTTGAAAATGAAAACTTTAAGTACAGTAGCTGTTAATTTAATGAGGCAATTTAATTCATCCATTATTTTCTAACCTCTTCTTCCAATTAGGGTCGTGGAGTAACCGAAGCCTATCCTAGCAATCAACTGGCACAAGGCAGGATACACCATGGACGGGACTGAAACTATTGATTGCTTTAGAGCAGTCTCATTGAGTTTAAGTGTTTAATGTTCCTCAAAACAGTGTTGGTACATTCTGAGTTTACTGAAAGTGCATAGGTTCTACTAAAAGGTGAATTAGTAGGCTGAATTTAAATAAATTCTATTAGTCACAATAGCATACAGTATATAATCTAGGACAATTAAAAAAGTTATTTCCAATTTGCACAACAACAATGCTTAAATATCTCTCAGGTGTGATACAACAGCTAATCCAAAAGAAACTTTTCGAACATCAAACAGTTCCTCAAGTTAAGCCAGGTCCCAACAAAAGGTGCCCAGGCATACTGATCCACAAAGGAAAGACAGTAGTATATGTGTTCCACCGTGGTTCACTGAGTACATTATTTGCTTTTTAAATATGGAGTCTTTTAGAGGGAAGCATTCATTTTCACCTCTTGGGGGTGAGTAAGTCTTTGCATGCTGCACTTAGTACAACAGTATTTCTATTTGTTTTTCCTTATGCAACACTGGCAACAAATGGCTTCCTAAGACAACATTAAATTAATTAAAATTAAAGAATTAATAAATAGTTTTATACTGTAGGTTTACAGTGTTAAAGTTAGAACTATTTATGGATAAGCTATTTTGATTTGTAGATACAGTGAGATCAGTGTTGTTCTGTGGCAGGCATAGCTAGGTGTCATAGTTATTAGTTTTGTTGTCAAAAGCAAGCTGTTAAAGTTTATTTTGTGGATGATGTAGTCTCTGAGGTAACCCAGGCAGAAGTAAGGTGAAACGAATACCCTTCAATATGTTGTTTGTTGGTCACTAGACTGAAGGAGTATTTGTTTCCACGTGTGGGCAGCTCATTGGTTCATCTTTTGATTCAAATAAGAACACTGTTTAAAGCTGCATTTGGAAGCAACTATTATGTGTTGTCAGACCAGGACTATTGAAATATCCTACACCATAATCCTCGGTGGAACATTTGATATACACTATAACCTTTTGATTTTGCTAGGTTCAATTTCTCTTTTTCAAGGACTATGAGGATAGAGATTGAGTAGAGATCACACATTTCATCATATTGCACCATAGTATCAAGGAAAGCATGGTAGATAAAACATTTCCCAGTTGGATAAGTAATGTTTAGATATATTTCCAGATTATTTTACATTTAGATCAAATTATATTTTTATCTCAGTTGTCACTTAAAATTAATTCACAAAATGAAAATTTCTTTCACCTTTTAGTGAAAAAGCATTAGAAGAGACACAGATCTGTGAGTAAGCAGATACTGTACAACATATTTTATTTTCTGATCCTATTTCTCTTCTACCTTTAAGTAAAGGAACTGGAATCAATCTATGTATAATCTATGGTGAGTAAAATGCAAAGATATTTTGTCAGAAATTACTTAACATTGTATCACATTATCAGATTATGGATAATGAGGCCTAATAGCATAAAGGATCTGAGAGCTAGTGGGAAAAAAAAACAATTCTTAAACATTTAAGTGTAAGAAGTTGAGGAGGGCTGCTGATTCTTAAAGTTTAATTGATAGCATTGTTAAGGCAGAAAAGGATGTTCCAGAGCTTATTTCTGCATTTGAGAGACTGTTTCAGATTTCAGCAATAGATGGTCGTGATCCCTCAGAGGGTACTGCAGCAGACCCACAAAAACAGTTGTGCTGATCCATCTTTGGATAATGCATCTCAGCTGAAATGACATAATGCGCTAAAAGGAGAGGGTGATGTAATGCGTGTCTTAAAATGCAGAGGAAATTTCTGGTACAAAGTCACTATGCGGAAAGATGAAAGAGTCACCTCCCAGATACATGAAAAAGTGTAACTTTTCCTAAGGCGTTTTCCTAAGTTCTTCTTGTATTTTCTTTCAAGCTACCTGATGGTCATTTGATGGTTAGCTTAAAAAAACTAAGTGAAAAGTATCAAATTACACCATCAATATTGATTGTATCAATGTGACCTTGAGATAACTTTTATTTATCATTTGTATTTGTGATTGTGTTTATTCCTGGTTTTAGATATCTATATATGTTTAAAAAAACCTAACTGATGCAGTTTACATTAATTAACTTCCCACTGATATTGGTAAATGAGATGATATACTGTATCAATAAAAAAAGAGAATATACTTACAGTAATGTGTATATAATACAGTGTTAACAGGTTTTCAGTGGTTGTCTCTTTATATATGTGTATGTCTTTACACCCACACATAGGCTGAATACATAATGGATAAATGTCAAAGACAAAATGAAATATTACTTTTGCACATTTAAAAGAAGAGCTGGTAGGATTGCAAATCATTGCTAGAACACAAAGTGATATAGGGGAGTCACCACAGGTTTCTAAAGATGCTTTACTGGTGATGACCTTCCAGTAGCCCAATTTGCATCTTAAACCAAAAAGCATTCAGGACATGGCTCACCAAAGAGAAAACCGGAAAACTGCAAAAAAATGTTTGTGGAAAACTGCAAAAAATGTAAGATTTTCCAGGCAAATATCAATAAATAAAGATAAAAACTGGAATCAGTATAGTTTCTATAGTACATGTCGTAAACAATTTATTTATTTACTTATTTAAGCAGTATATTTATTAACTTTCTCACTGCATTTTTAATTTAGAATAGGTATTAAAACAGGCTTAATTGTCTGCTAACACAGAGGATACACAGTTAAACCTTGCATCTCTGCTCTGGAGAATTTTTTCTCTAATTCTATCCACCATTACGTGGCAGCACTGGACTCAGCAACATAACTACGAAGGTGCCCATGTGCTACGGTTGCTACTGAAAACTGACAGCAGACTCCGTAAGATTTTATGCTTGTGTCTTGATTCAACAGGAAATACAGAAGCATTTCTTCTGATACATAGTATTGTGAGTCAAAGTTAAAGTTTCTGTGTTATAAGAGAAGATCAGTTTAGCTGTTAGTTTGATGGTGTTCATTTCTGTTGGAAGTTAGAAATCAATAACCTTCTTTTCTGTTTTAGTTTTCTTTTTTTCTAGTTAATTATGTCTCTGTATACACAATATGACACATACTGTATAAACACTGTTTACTGAAAACAACCCCTTTGATTTTCAGTTTAAAAATCCCATCCTCAATGTGGCTTCTATTGCCTTTGATTAATAATTGCCTGCAGTTAAACCAACAAAGAAAAAGGTGGAAGTATTCTATTATACCAAAGTTTGTTTTTATTTACTTCAACAATTCATTGGAGCTGAAAGCATTTCCTACTTTGAGCTTCACAAATATACAGTACGGCATATAAAATAATTGTATTCTATAAGCTATATTGAAATTGTTTGAAATTTCAATGTTTGAATGTTTAAAATTTGAATGTAATTAAAATATTGACAATAAGAGAGGACTAACCGACGAACACTTATTTAGAGAGAATCTTGGAGAAGAACAAAGAGGTTTAAAAGTTACTTTTAAGAGATTTCCTAGCAGAATATTTTCCCTAGTTCTCACTACATGGGTGTAATGTGAAAACCTATCAGCTTCACTAATAAAAATTTCAGTGTCTATATTTAGGGGCAGACATCCTACACAGGGTCAAATTGTTTTAGTCAGCCAGGAACTGGAAGAAAAGGTCATGAGTCTAGTGTGACCTCAGCACCACAGCTAAGCAAAGAGATTTGCAATTTGACTTGTATCATTCTTAAATGACCATTTTTCTTGTTCTTAAACATATTAAAAGCAATTTTTAATCTTATCTTATTTCATTCATAGCCCACATATCAATCTTTGAGAATTATGCATTCCTCTGTGATCTTTGCAAGATCACAATATAACAAGAAAATTCTGTACTAGAGCAGCATTGTTTGTATAATAACAAAGACAAGATATGACTAGAAACATCTAACAGACACAGTGCTACAGTATTTATACAATGTATCCATTAGAATGGAGTTTTCAAGCATAATGCAACATACAGTATACAGTAAGAGTACATTTTATTTTGTGGAATAGGATAAGGCCCAGAATGTATCTGAAGGCCAGTCTGGGCTTTTGAAAAATACAATAGCATTATAGGGAAGTCCAAAGTTCATTTCTGCATTCTTTTTGTTTATTTTCAGTCTGATTTGTCAGTTTTTAATAAATCAAAACTAAAAACCCTTCATAAATAACTAGGAAAGAAAAAACATTTGAGGAGTCTATGTCAAAAACACCATCTTATCCTATCTCAGCTGAAGAAAAGTCTTATCGGTTTTATAGAAAGGGTTATATGCTTATACAGGCACCAGTCTTAAATATATACAGTATATGTATAGTCTTGTTATAAAGGTAGTGATAGTCTCTGCTTCTACATTACCTTGAAAACTATTTTTGAAAAATTTTCCCTTTGTCTTTCAGTTCATAATTTATTATTTTTAAAGCTTAAGATCTAGGAAAGAGAGTTATCTGCAGTAACTTTATCCTTGTCTTTATTTAGTTGGCTCTAGCTCTTCATGTCTTTCATTCTGTAGTTTAAGGATGTGCCTTTTCGACCCTGGTAAAGATAAACCAGGTTTCTCTTCTGTGTACTTTTGCTAGAACCATGATCAAGCCATATAGTTCTTCCACCAGGAAAGCTTAAGATGAATTGCATTGAAATCAACTGCTCTAAAGAAATCTAATTACACTGAAGCACTTCAGAAAACACAAGTGCTTCTGAAACACTTCTTCAGTCCCTATCATCCATTGTGCAACACTGATTAAACTGTTTAAGTGTTTGACATGAAAAGGGTAAGGGCTCTGGGCTTGCTGTTGGAAAATTGTAGGTAAAAAATCCAGGTATTGTACAAAGAGCATTGCTGTTGTACCTTTGAGCAATATACTATATTTCATTCAGACTACAGTACATCATTAAAATACTCTGTAAATGGTTACTGATATAAATTACTTGGCATAAATGCATCAGAGATTTCTTAATCTCTCCAATACTGGGTCGTGGTGGAGCCGAAGCCTAACCTCTCAAGCAACAGGTGTGAGGCAAGATACACCATTGACATGACGACAGTCCATCACAGATTTTCACAGAATCCAATTAACCCATCAGTATGTTTTGGACTGTTGGGAGGAAACTGGAGCAGAAATTAATCAATTAAGGAACTGGATTTGACCAGTGGTAAGTGTCAACTTTCTGTTGATCTTATACCTGAAACTCTAATAGCTTTGTGAGTCAACTTGCTGTTGATTTTCTGCCTAATAGCTTTTTGATTCATTCATCTTTCCCTGTGATAATGCTTGTCCCCACAGGACAAGGCTTTCTCTATAAATCTGGGATCAAAATTATGCACTGTCGCAAGTGCTTTGTGATATCTTAGCCTAACTTTGAACTCTTACTAGTACTGGGGTACTGTATATATAGCAGTAGGAAACAAAATTCATCTTTGTACAATGTGTCTTCAGGTGTGTGTCACAAATGTTGCATTTTTGAATTCATATTATTTGATCGATTATGTAGGGGTACCTGACAAGCATGATATTTGCACTTTCTTGTCAGAAATATATATACAAATGACTGTGCAACTAAATCACAAAGAATAAACCTAAGTGTAGCCCTCATGTTGAATTGGGTAAAACATACAGTATGGGTTTCAGTGTGCATAAATCAATTGAAGAATGGTGACTGGCAAAAAGATTCCTTTTGAGTCCTTTTAATTATTCACAATTTCTCACAAGATTTCTCTCTTTAATTCTTACATTTTCTATCTATCCATCCATTTTCTCACTGCTTTATCCAATACAGGGTCACAGGGGAACCAGAGCCAATCCTGGCAAGCAATGGGCGCAATCTGGTCCATCTCAAGGCTCACACAGACACCAGCATGATGTCTTTAAACCATCAACACCCCGGACACCCTCACCAACCCTAACCTTGTTGTCACCATACCTTCTGACCTTTCCCTCTCACAGGATGAGCGATCCCTCCTCAGCAAAGGGCTCAGTTTTGTACCAGTTCCCAGGAAGCTGGACATCCCCCAGACCAATGTCGACCTTAACCGCTTTTACCGCAGGATCCGTCTCAGAGCACATTTTGCCGACAATTCCTCTTCACAGGCAGCTGATAACAACCCGGTTATTGATGTCATTAACAACATTAATCCCAAACAGAGCTGTTGGACTCCCTCCTCTGGCCGTTTTCCACCAGTTGATTATTTCATCAACCAATGCACTAATCAAGTTCCCAAGGCACTCTCTATACCCAGTAAACATAGGTCTAACCTCACCCAAGGAGAAAATCAGGCGCTCCAGTCTCTCCGCAACAGGGATGATATCGTCATCAAACCAGCGGACAAAGGAGGTGCTGTTGTGGTGTGGCGTAAAGATCTATATATCTTTGAAGCCTCTAGACAACTAACTGACACTTCTGCCTACCTCCCTCTCCAACAGGACCCTACCACTGACTACCAAAAGGAAGTGGTATCCACCATTTCCCTTCTTATCAGCAGCAACGAGCTCCCCCAGGAGGCGAACCGGCTCATCATGGAACACCCACAGGTATCTCAATTTTACCTCCTCCCCAAAATCCACAAACCGGACACCCCTGGACGCCCCATCGTATCAGCATGTAACTGTCCAACTACTTACATCTCAGCCTTTCTCGACAGCCTCATGAGACCGCTGGTTGAAGATCTTCCCTCATACATCAAAGACACCAACCACGCGCTCCAACTTTTCAATGATTTCCAATTTCAGGGTACCGAATGCCACATTTTTACCATGGACATCACATCTCTGTACACCGTCATTCCCCATAATGACGGCCTTACAGCCCTCAAGCACACGCTGGACAAGCGCACAGTGCTTGATCCACCCACCCACACCCTGGTACGCCTTGCAGAACTGGTCCTCACACTGAACGCATTCTCTTTCAATAATCTTTTTTACCAACAGGTCAGTGGAGTTGCCATGGGCACCAGAATGGGACCCAGCTATGCCAACATTTTTGTCGGCTGGGTAGAAGAACGCTTCTTCGCTTCCTACACTGGCTATGTCCCTGACCTCTACAAACGATATATCGATGACTGCGTCGGTGCCGCCACATGCTCCAACGATCAGCTTGAATTCTTCCTGCACCATTTCACCAACTTCCACCTGTCCCTCAAATATACGGTTAACATTTCTTCCACCACTCTTCCGTTTCTAGACATCCACTTGTCTATCAACTACCCCCGACTGTCCACTTCAGTTTATTACAAACCCACGGATTCACACAGCTACCTCCTGTACAGCTCATTTCACCCCAACCACACTAAAAACTCTCTTCCTTTTTCACAGTTCCTTAGGTTACGACGATTATGCAGTGACGACATCGACTTCGAAAACCAAGCCCTCGAAATGTACTCATTTTTTATCAACAGAGGATACCCCAGCAGTGTGATTGACAGGACCCTTGCCCGAGCCAAAAACACCCCCCGGACCATCAACCGGATCAGGAACTCCCGCCGTAACAACCGCATTCCTTTGGTGCTTCCTTACCACCCTAACACACTTCCTATCCCCAGGACCATTAACCAGAACTTTTCCATCCTACAGGATGATCCCTCCATTGGGGCCCTCTTTTCTGATCGCCCTATCATCTCATATCGCCGACCACCTAATCTGCGTAACCTCCTTGTCCACAGCTCCCTTGACCGCCCTCAGCAACCATCCACACCAGGCACTTTCCCTTGCAAAAGAGCTCGCTGTATCACCTGCAAGTACACAGCCACCACCACACTCATTCAAGGCCCCTCAGGACAATTCCGGATCACCCAGACAGCATCTTGTACCTCCAGCAACCTTATTTACTGTATCTCTTGCAGTAAATGCTCAGCCATCTACATTGGGGAAACAGGAAGGAGACTCGGAGACCGCTTCAGAGAACACGTCAGGGCTGTGAAGATTAAAGATCTCACCAAGCCCATTGTTTCTCATTTCACCTCTGACGGCCACGACCACTCTAATCTCTCCGTCTGTGTTCTCAAAGACGGTTTTCCGAACTCATACATCAGAAAGACCACAGAAACTAAAATTATTCTGCAGCTAGGATCACACATTCTCCCTTCCCTTAACGACAGATTACTGTTCTTTTAAATTTTCTCCATTCATTGGAAGTTTCATTTCACACCTCTCTGCACCCATTCTGACTTCACACCTCTTGATTGGCCTCTCTTTCTGTCCCCTGCTCCCGCCTCTCACTCCTCCTCCCTCTCAACCTTTGTTCTCCCGCTACTTTACCTTTGCCTACTGCCCTGTCTCTCTCACACCTGAAGAAGGCTCCACGGCCGAAACGTTGTGTTCTCTTTCTTCTTTTTTTCAGCATGGAATAAACCTATTACTTGCGTCTTTAAATTTAGCCTTTAGCAGCTTGATAATTATATATATACTGTATATGCACTGAATGTTACAGTATATATCTCATTGCAGGACTTTCTCTGTTTAAAGATTATACTGTTGGTGTCCCACAGGCCTTTTTTACAGGCGTTTCCTTTCTAACCTCTGGAAACATGACTCATCTCTTGAAATACTCCCTTTTTCCCTTCTCTATATCTAAAACTGTTTATTATCCCCCCTCTCTCTCTGTTGAAAATATTAATTTTCTTTTACTTTTATGAAGGCAAGAGCTATATCACAGTCCAGCAACAGGCTAAAGTTGGTAAAGAAAGTTGACATCATTAAGCTGAAAATCACTCAAGACTCCTCTTCCAATTTTTGTCACTCTGTGCATCACTCAACATGCATAGACCACTGATATTCCTGGGCGGAGAGAGATGTCCTCAGATTCTGCTTGTATCACTAATTCCCCAATTTTATTTTTGATGATTTACTCCTGTCTTCACTCAGGAATTCCCAGTCAGGTAGTGGTAAAGAGACCTCAACCTTCTTATTCATAAAAAGTCTGAAGACATTTTTTATCTCTTTTTGTTTTCCATCCATCCATTATCCAACTCGCATTATCCAGAACAGGGTTGTAGGTAGGAGCCAGAGCCTAACTCAGCAAACGAAATATGCAAGGCAGGATACAATCAGAACAGAATTCCTGTCCATTGCTGGACACACACAGGCACATACACACACTCCTGCCAGATCCAATTTTTAACCTAACAATATGTCTTTGGATTGTGTGAGAAAAGCTGGAAACAACCCACACAAACATGGGGAACTCATACAATCCCACTTTAGCAATGCTAACCACTGTGCCCCTTTTTGTTGTTTTCCTTGAATGCTATTTTTTAATAGAACAGGATTTTTTTTCTAACCTTGGACAGAATTGTTTTTAGCTTCCAGTAAGTGTCTGGGAAATTATTGAAATTGCTCTGAGTTAGTTTACTACTTTAATGCAATTGATTTTTTTGTAACATAAAATTGTCTTTCTTGTACTTTCTGTATTGCTTCTAAGTCATCTACTGCACCTCATTATGAACGTTTGAATCATTATTTTGTGATGGTACTCACCATGAAAATGTACTCAACATCATGAACATTGATTTAATATTTATATATTATTAAACTATATTTACTACTTGAAATCAATATACTTTGTACATTAATAATACATTTTATAGTGATATATATATAAATAATATAAAAGGATTTTAAAACTAGTATTTAACTATCTGACCCAGCATCACAGGACATCGGGCGTCCTTGCACCTGGACAGTGTACCGGTATTTCAAGATATGCACACACAGATCAGGTGGCCATTTAGAGACCCTGTTAACCTGAACAGCATGATTTTGCAATGTGGGAGAAAAGCAGGTTACCAGTGTCACGATTGTAATCCCTCCTCTTAAGGACACTCCGGCTCTTTCACATTTTAGTTGATCATGTGCACCTGCCTCCAATCCAGATCCTCCTTTAAGCCAGATGCTCACTTTATTCCAGGCTCTGCATTGGAAGATGAACATCTGGAAGTCCATCTACCACCAAATCACCCTACGCCCACAGCTTGAGGGCATAGGCCTCCTATTGGCATCCTGACCCAGCTGAGTCCAGGGCTCAGAGCTCCTGGTCCCATTATCCCCATTTTTATTCCCTCTCCCTGCACCGTATCCCATTCCATTTTTTTACTTTGTCTTGTTTTGTCCTGGACCACGCCCCCCCGAGCACCAGTGCACACTTGTCAAACCCCCCCTGTTCATCTACCACCCCAGTTCCTCGTTGTCTCCTCCCCGTGTCTGTTTCACTCCCGTCCGGATTCTGCCGGAAGCAACAGCGCACCTCCATGCCACCCATAATTTGATCAAATATTAAATTCAATTCAATTCTTCAATTCAATTTATTTTTATATAGCACCTTTCACAACAAAGTTGCCCTAAGGTACTTAACAATGCAAGTGATCATACATGTTGTGAATACAAAACAGAAAAGACCAGTAGACAAAGGAGGAGAGGAACCAAAAACTCCTTAGTAAGGAGAAACAAAAACCTCTAGGGGTCCAAGGTCAACTGGCTGCCCAACCCCTTTGGGCATGCTAACATTATACAATTTAAAAAAGAGATAAATGAATGAGGGTATTAATCCATCCATCATGTCTTTTGTGTGTCAGTACTCCATGCAGATGTCACGATTGTAAACCCCTCCTCTTAAGGACGCTCCAGCCCTTCCTTGTTTACCTGATTTCCTGCACCTGCCTCCGGTTCCAGCCCCTTTCCTACAAAAGCAAGACGCTCCTACCAATCTGGGCTGAATCCCGCTCTGGCTTTTAATTTCGTTTTGTCTCCGTCATGGATGGACCACCCGGTTCTGGACATTTGACTTCCCATGGATCTCCTTTCTGGGCACCATCCGGACATGTGGGGAGGAGAATAGGATAGTTTGTTCAGAACAGATGAATCTAAATATCTAAATCATATTAATCAAAAATGAACAAATCTTCAATCAGGGATCTGTCCACCCAACCGTGCATCCATTGTCAACAACCAATTTATCCCCGAATGGCCGTGGGGAGCTGGAGCCTAATCCAGCACGCATATCATGCAAGGCAGAGTACACCCTGGATGGGATGCCTGTCCATTGCAGGATGGACACATGCATTAATTCGCACATGTAACAAGGGACAGGTAGGAAGAATGGATCCTGTGCAGGAGTCAGGAATCAGGAGAGAGAGAGCGAGAACGCGTGTGGAATGCGTAACAGCACATTAATATCAGGGCCACTTTAGAAAGAATCCAGAGAAAGCCCACACAGAGTTGCAACAACATGCTAACATGCTAAGTCTGGAATCAAACTCAGGGTCCGACGGCTGTGAGGCTGCAACACCAGCTACCCTGCCACCACACCTCCAATTTAGAGGTCTTTTAACATTATTGACTTCATCTCACTACAGGTCAGTTGTAAAGCAACAAACATAATTTACAAGTTCTCATCATGTACATTTAACCTGTACGAGCAGAAATATATTCCTTTTTACCCATCATTTTAAGACAGATACTGTAGCCACTCGGATATAAATTTCTTGTATTTCTTACTTCTTTACATTTCTTTTTTGAGTATTGTATTAAGTGCTCTTATCATGCAATGTCAGCCTTGTGCTCAGAATAATTTAATAAGAAATCAAGCAAAAACTGCAGGAGGCAGAAAATCACAAGCAGGTGATGTTAGATGTTCAGAAGGACATACAAAGGGCTGTGAAATAACCACAGCAGAAAGCATATAAACCAGTAACAAGTATAGACCGACTATTTAGAAGTAGGGTTTCCTATAAAAAATAAATTCAAGTGAAGAAAAGAAAAAAGTAGCAGAAAGAGCAACAAAACTCTCCCTGGATCTGTAATGCATTATGTATAAAGAATGATACATGGTCCTTCACTGTATGATCGTGGTCTTAATGCATTTACCTATGAAAGTGTTACATTCCCTTGTAAATTTCCACTTTACTGAGTTGTATGTGATTACCTCCCCATTGCTGCTTTGATATGATGTTTTTGTGGTTATGTCAATAATAAAGTGTTTTATATTGTATAGTCTTTGGCACTTCAAGGTGCCCCTTCAGTATAATATGAGGTATTAACTTTAACAAACACAATCAAAATTTCAGAGAACAATTTTTAGGCTCTTATACCTTTAATTCCCAAAAAGAGAGGCTAATCATAAGTGAAGAATCTGAACTAACAGACAGTAATACAACAATCAACAATATAGAAAAACAAAGTGACTAATGTTTGTTAGAATAGTAATACCAAACATTTATTCTTTGGTAAGTTTTAGAATATAAATGTTTACATCTATAGGTTAAAGGGTTATAATTAGAAGATTGGCCAGAACATTTAATCTAGGATCTATACTTAATAATGTTTCCATTCCATGATGATTTCTTGCTCTTGTCAAAAAGAAAACACAATGCCAAGGTTGCAACTTTCATTTGGGAAAAAATCATACAATGATTTTATGAGCAGAATTTCTTGTCAGGGATTCGGTAAGAGAAACCGAAACCAGCGAATGAACCCACTTGCAGGAGCTGATAGAGCCTAGCCGTGATCCAAAGAAAGCCGTAGTCGAAGAAACGAGCCAAGAGTCCAGGAGAAGCCAGAGATCCAAACAGGGAACGAGTTACCGAAGCCAAACCGTGATCCAAAACCGTAGACAATAGAGCAATCCGAGAGTCCAGGGGAAGCCAGAGATCCAAAACAGAGCATGAGTACCGAAGCCAAGCCGTGATCCGAAAAACCGTCATCAAAGGGGGAAAAACCGTTATCCAAAAACCAAGAATGACACAAAGCAGAAGAAGGAGTAGCGCAACTAGGAAGCTCGAAAGGAAAACCAATACTGAGCGATGAGGTAGGAAAAGACAGGTGTTTAAGCAAAGGATGAGACGGGGGTGTGGTGGTGAATAAGAAAACTGATAGGTAGACTGATGAAGTAAGGCTACGCCTTCTGCCTCTTCCGTTGCCTGGAGGCAGGGATCGTAACATTACCCCCCCCTCTACAGGCGGCTCCTGACGCCCTAGCGGGACAATCGGGGAAGTTGAGGTGGAAGTCTCGGATGAGGTTGGGATCCAGAATATCCTTCTCTAGAACCAACGAACGCTCCTCTGGACCGTAGCCTTCCCAATCAACTAGATATTGCAGGGATCCACGAGACCATCGGGAATCCAGGATCTTATTGACAGTGTAGGCAGGGAGTCCATCAATTACTCGAGGCGGTGGGGGTTTTTGTTGTGGTTTAGACAGGGTGGATCTGTGAAAGGGCTTAAGGAGGGAAACATGGAAAGTAGGGTGGATCCGAAGGGAAGGAGGCAAGGCCAGCCGATAAGTTACTGGGGTAACCTGGGTGAGGACACGAAAAGGACCAATGTACCTGGGAGCAAGCTTGCCAGAAGGTTGCTTTAGAGGAAGGTTACAGGTAGACAACCAAACAAATTGACCACGTCGAAATCTGGGTGGGATTCTGCGGCGCCGATCAGTCACCTTCTTCTGCTGAGCTGCGGTGCGAAGGAGGGTGGCTTTGGCCTTTCTCCAGAAGGTCTGCAGGTTTGCGATATAGTCCTGAACAGATGGGACCTCCGTGTCGGGATGGGAGTCTGGGAGATGAGGAGGCTGATAACCTAAGGCACACTTAAAGGGAGACATGCCAGTAGATGCAGTATACAACGAATTGTGTGCATATTCTGCCCATGGAAGCAAGGACACCCAATTATCATGGGTAGAGGAGATATAGGTCCGTAAGTAGGTCAGCAGTTCTTGATTCATGCGTTCCGTCTGACCGTTGGCCTGAGGGTGATAAGCTGAAGTAAGTGAAACTGAAGCGCCCAGCGACTTACAGAAGGCCCTCCAAAATCGGGAGACAAACTGAGGGCCCCCATCTGAAACAATATCTTTAGGGATGCCATGCAGACGGAAGATATGTAGTACGAACAATTCTGCTAGTTCTCGAGCCATAGGTAAAGAAGGCAGGGAAAAAAAATGAGCAGATTTGGAGAAGCGATCTACCACTACCATAATAGTCGTGTGTCCTTGGCTAGGTGGAAGGTCAGTTATAAAATCAACTGAGAGGTGGGTCCAAGGTCAGTCAGGGATGGGTAAGGGTTGAAGAAGGCCTGCCGCCCTCATCAGGGAAGACTTCATTCGAGAACAGATAGAGCAGGACTGGACATACTCCTTGACATCTTTGGCCATAGTTGGCCACCAGAAGTCTCTGGAGATGAAATCCAAGGTACGTCGGAATCCAGGGTGTCCAGCGAAACGGGAGTCATGTCCCCATTGTAAAACTGCAGATCTGACTGGATTCGAGACTAATAATTTGTCCTGAGGGCACTGAGGAGGTACCGTCTGTCCAACCAAGGCTCGTCGAACTATTAGATCAATGTCCCATCTTACAGCTGCCAGGAACTTACCAGATGGGATGATGGGTTCAGGAATCAATTCGGCCTCAGGAGGGTCGTGGATCCGTGAGAGAGCGTCTGCTTTGATGTTCTTGGGAGACTGGAGTGTAGGTGATAAGGAAATTAAATCTGGTAAAAAAAAGGGACCATCTGGCCTGGCGAGGACAAAGACGTTTGGCCGATTGCAAATACTCCAGGTTTTTGTGATCAGTGTAAATCAAAAATGGATGATGAGCACCCTCTAGCCAGTGCCTCCATTCCTCCAATGCCAACTTAATGGCCAAGAGCTCACGGTTACCAACGTCATAGTTCATCTGTGCAGGGGATAGCTTCTTAGAGAAGAAGGCACAGGGGTGAAGAATCTGTTTTTCTCCATGACGTTGAGAGAGAGAACAGCACCCACACCATGGCCAGAAGCGTCCACTTCAACAACAAAAGGCAAGGAAGGATCAGGGTGTTTTAGGATGGGGGCTGTTGTGAATAGGTGTTTCAGGCGCTGAAATGCCTCTTCTGCTTGAGGGGTTCATTTACCTTGTCTTGGTCCTTTTTGAGTTAAAGAGGTTATTGGAGCGACCACCGAGCTGAAGTTTCGAATAAACCTCCTGTAAAAGTTAGCAAAGCCGAGAAATCGGTGTATGTGTTTGAGATTCTTGGGTGTGGGCCAATCAGTAATTGCGGAGACTTTATTCGAATCCATGGGTAGTCATGAATGCCGTCTTCCACTCATCCCCTTCCAGAATGCGGATTAGATTATACGCCCCTCGTAAATCCAGTTTGGTGAAGATAGATCTTGGCCCCGTGCACATTCGAGTGCTGCTGGAATTAGAGGCAAAGGGTACCGATTCTTGATTGTGATCTCGTTGAGGCCACGATAATCAATGCAGGGACGGAGCCCACCATCCTTCTTTTCCACAAAAAAAAAACTGGCACATGCAGGTGAAGTGGATGGACGTATAAGTCCAGCCTTCAGAGAATCTTGTATGTATACTTTCAGGGCCTCAGATTCAGAATTGGAGAGCGGAAATATACGACCTTTAGGAGGGATAGTACCTGGCAAAAGGTCAATGGCACAATCATATGGTCGATGAGGTGGGAGGGCCAAGGCCTCCTGCTCATTAAATGCTTCCTGTAGATCAGAATATTGAGGGGGTATGGTAAGAACACTAGAAGGGGACGTCGCCATGAGTGCAATTCTTACGGGTAGATGACAGCAATTCCTAATACATCGGGGTCCCCAAGTTAAAATTTCTTTATGGGACCATGAAATGTTAGGGTCATGCTGTTGTAACCAAGGAAAGCCTAGTACAAGGGGATGTGTTGGGGTCTCAAGGAGATAAAACCAGATGTCTTCCACATGGGTGGGGCCAATCTGCAAGCTTATAATTTCAGTTTGCCACCTAATAAGTCCTGGAGATACTGGGGAACCATCAATAGATTGAACACGAAGAGGTGGACTCACCAGGGTCAAGAGTAAGTTCCAAGTTTGAGCGATGGAGGCGTCAATAAAGTTTCCTGCCGCCCCTGAGTCAATAAAAGCATCTGTTTATTACCCCCAGAAAAGTGTAGATAGAATAGAAAATCCTGAGGAAAACTGAGGGGATTGCGTTATCTCACTCACCTTAGGACCTTGAGAAAGTGGGCGGCGCCTCAAGGATGAGTATGAAGCAGGGCAGTCAGCTTTAAAGTGTCCTAATTTTCCACAGTACATGCAGCGACCCTCTCGTTGGCGTCTCTCTCTTTCTCCAGGGGTTAACCGGGTGCGGGCTATTTCCATAGGTTGTTCTGAGTGTAAAGTTCTGATAGGTGATGGCCGAGGAGCCTCTAGTATTGGTGTCCGAGATCTGTTCTGTACTCCTCTGACGAATTCTAAGCTCTAATTCCAACACCTGGGAAATTACTTCCTCCAAGGTTCTGCCCAACTGCGGCATATTTACCAGGTGGTCCTTTATTTCTTCACAAAGTCCTTGACGAAAAAGAAAAATAAGGACCTCATCATCCCAGTGAGTCTCCGCTGCTGCTACTCGAAAATCTATGGCATAGTCTTGTGCAGACCTGCGGCCCTGGCGGATGGAGGAGAGGCGGAAGGCGGAGTCTTGACCAACTAAGGGACGACAAAAACCCCCTTAAATTTTCCTAAAAAGAGATCATAATCCTGAACTTCGGGGGCCCCACGATCTAGCAGGGCAGTAGCCCATTCCAAAGCATGGCCGGTTAAAAGTGAAACTATGAAGGCAATCTTGTCCTGAGGAGAAAAAAAAGTTTCCGGATGGAGCCTGAAAACCAGCGCACACTGTGCTAAGAAGCCCCGACATTTCGTAGGGTTGCCGTCAAACCTATCAGGTGGAGTAAGTGGAAGAGGTCGAGGGGCAGGTGTAGGAGCTAGCGGGGGCGGAGCCGAAGCGGCACCTCCAGCATTGCTTTCTTGATTGCCGGTAGGCGGCATTGCCGACAGGTGCGCGGAAATCTGTTGGACGGAAGCCTGTAGCTGGAGTAAGGCTTCCCAGTGCTGATCCAAAACCGAGTGAATCTCCTCTTGCTCAGCTGGGTCCATGTTAAATGGCTTAGTATTCTGTCAGGGATTCGGTAAGAGAAACCGAAACCAGTGAATGAACTCACTTGCAGGAGCTGATAGAGCCTAGCCATGATCCAAAGAAAGCCGTAGTCGAAGAAACGAGCCGAGAGTCCAGGGGAAGCCAGAGATCCAAACAGGGAATGAGTTACCGAAGCCAAACCATGATCCGAAACCGTAGACAATAGAGCAATCCGAGAGTCCAGGGGAAGCCAGAGATCCAAAACAGAGCGTGAGTACCGAAGCCAAGCCGTGATCCGAAAAACCGTCGTCAAAGGGGGAAAAACCGTAATCCGAAAACCAAGAATGACACAAAGCAGAAGGAGTAGCGCAACTAGGAAGCTCGAAAGGAAAACCAATACTGAGCGATGAGGTAGGAAAAGACAGGTATTTAAGTACAGGATGAGACGGGGGTTTGGTGGTGAATAAGAAAACTGATAGGTAGACTGATGAAGTAAGGCTACGCCTTCTGCCTCTTCCGTTGCCGGGAGGCAGGGATCGTAACATTTCTACATACACATTATGTTAGAACACAACATTTACCCAAATATTACTACTCATTCACTTATGATGTGGGATGACAGTGACAGCTGTTGCTTTATGGTGATGATTCACTTTTATCATGTGTATGTGTGTTCCCAGAATTACTGGAAGAACAGGACTGTTAGTCCGAATTCAAATTTTCAAAGAAATCAATCAATAAAAAAACTTCACTGTCAACGGGTAATGAATATCTGCAACTAAACTATTAGATAACAACAGCATTAATTGAACTACCGTAGATAATTACCTTTCTGTCTTCAGAGCACATTTTAAGAGATAAGGAAAAAAACAAGAATGCACAGGCTATCACTATATTCATGTATGTCTGGATCATGCTCTTCCATATGCCAGAAGTAGTGATATACGTGTAGATCAAAGAACAAAAGGAAGGTGTCTTCCTGCAACTTGGAAATGAATTTTCACTCAGACATTGTGACAAAGGCCACTTTTGGTTGATTTCAGTGTGCTCAAATCTAGGCTGTCAATAGTCTTTTTGTGTTCCACCCAAGTGGCGCTTCAACTCAACTAATGACCTTGTCAGCTCGTTATTGGCTTAACTTGACCAATTTAACTGCTTCCCCCCTTTCTTCAAATGCTGCTGCTTAAAAGAGACCTAGAAAACCTGCACAAGCCCCAGAATTGCACAGCCCTGCACTCAGACTGAATTAGCCAATTATTTACTTAATTGGTCACAACTATTGTTATCTCTGGTTTAAGGCAAGTGATGTATTTAAGAGAACCTTGCAAGATCGATCTTGCCATCAATACTTACAAACAATTACCATTCAATATGATTCTGGTTTATATGCTGCTCTCAGTTTAGTGGTATTTCAAGATTTTGTATTTACAAAAAGAAGAAAGGTAGAAAATTATTAATAGAAAATGTAATCTCCCTTAAGATATTATTGAACAGACACCATGTGCAAGGTCTACTACACATCAATGAATAAATCAGACCATAACAAGGAGGAGTTATTGTGCTTTAACTATCATGGTTCATCACTTAGGTTAAACTTTTTCACCTACAGTAAGAGAAATGGAAGAATGGAGGACATTGAAGGATGCAATGAAGGAACGCAGAGAGAAATTATATTGTTTTAATTAAATAAAAATTACATAGCACATAAAAAAACTGGTATGCAGTGCATAGGATAGCTAAAGTTTTGATAGATAGTATACTGTATACATACAGTACAGTAATGAACAGGATTTGACATTAACAAAAAACGTGTGATATTGTGACTTGCACACGTGATGACTATAAAATGGCTTCTGGAGAACAGTTGACTTCTGTATTTCATCATAGTAAGATCAATTAAAATAACAAAACCGTGATTGAGTTCTATAATCAAACAACCAAGTCTGGAGGTGATCACTCACTTTATATGTCCATAGTCTTATGTATACATAATACAGTGTCACAAGGCACTAACCTCAAACTAAACAATGTAAAATATAAGGGCTGTTGAATAAGACACTCACAATTCTGTTTTTAAATAGAGATATTACAATATTATCGACTCTCCTGATAATTCTAAGAAGCTAGCTGTAAAGAGAAATTTGTAGAGATTTAGTTAACTAAAAATACAGGCACCATATTTAATAGCGTGAAATGGAAGAACGCAAGTAAATTGAAAACTTAAAATGAGTTTAGACATTTTTTTTCAAGATGAGCAAATTGGAAACATTAAACAGAAGCAACAAAGCTTAGTAAGAAAAATACTAAACTTTGAAACTGAGCATCAGAGGTCCTGTATTATAACAGATTTTAACTTTTAAAGACACAACATGCAAAGCCTTTTTTTTGCTGACATTTAGTGTAAGAAATAGTAGCTAATCCATTTATGAATATCTGACACACTGATACATCATGAAAGCCCTGATATGGATTCACATAAACTGCATGTCACTTAACTGTAATATAAAGCTGGATGTCATCAGCATAGATATGACAAATAACACCCTAAAGTGTATTTTTTCCCTAAAGTTGTGGCATACAGGATTGAAGCATTACAGTATCGAGTATTGAAACTAATGGCATCAGGAATTACATTATGTTTTGCAAATTGCATTTGCATTTGTGTTAATTAAGACTGTATCTACAAAAAACAATTGTGGCACATACTGTACATTACCTGTTGCAAATAGTGCTGTCAAATAATTAACTGCATCTTATTAGCAAAAGATAAAATGTTCTTTATTATGTATTTAAGAATTATTTACAACACATACTAAAGTATAATTGAGACTTTTCAGTACAAAATATGATAGAGTGAACAGCATGAAAAAAAGAATTGTTCTTGTTCTCCTGCACAGTTTAATATAAAAGGTTTCACTTAGCAAGTTAATTAATTAGTTCTCACAATATGAATGCTAATAAAATAATCCTTCCATTTTAATTTAAAATGCACCTTAATACTGTCTACATAACCAGCCACTTTGGGGATTTAGCACATTATGAGCTTCGGCGCTTTGATTATGGCTTGGCAGTTTTGCAAGAAAGCTATTCTGTGTGGCTGTTCCCTACCTTGTGGTACAAGGATACCAAGTCGAATGTATTGAAGGAAGTTGATTCTTCATAGAAGCGGATAATTAATCTGGAAATGTAGTTTATCTTTGCCTGAAGAATGCCTCCAAACCAATTTAAATTTTATTCAGAGTCTATATGTCTGATTTAAATAATGATTGTTTAATCAGCAGGTCTACCGGGCACTTATTTCCATTCTTGCTGTCTCTTGCAGACTTGCATGGATTTTAGTTAGTTCCCCAGCTCGATTTCCTTTTGTAATTAGACCGCACATAAGCAATGTTTTATTTTCAAAATGATTGCAAAGGTCTCCTCAGCCTTTTTCAGCTGATTTCTTTCAGGTGCTGTCAGCCATTTAATATCAGCCCTGCCCATCTTTTATCAGAAAATTGAGTGTTGTGCACAGCAAGAAGAGTTCTGCTGCCAAGCCTTTTCATAATGACATGACCGTCCCGTTTTTAAGGCCACACTGCACGTCTACTGTAGCTGCCTCATACATAGAAAAACTGATTTATAAATGCTCTGCTGCTATGTTACTCTGTCAATATCCGATACGATTTCAATATCTGTGACCTTTAGTTTATGTTTCTAGAACACTTCAGTTTCCTATCTTTATGAAACAATACCTTCACATGATGGCCACATTCATAAGAAATCTTTCCTATGAAAATCTTTCCTTTTTTCAGATTTAGATGATCTAAGGATACTTGCCATTTTATTTTTTCATTGCATAGTATTCATACATACAAATTAGCCACCTGAAACCTAGACACAGTTCTGGCGGCCTGTCAAAATGGAAACAATTCCAATACCTACATCAGCAACATATTTGATAAGTGTGTATGACTCAGATTTGTTCCATTATGCTTAAACAATTGGTACAGTATATTACATTTTTAACAGTACTTCACAAAATATTCTCCTATAGTACTTCAAGTATAGAATTCTTTTAATGCATAGACTATGTGAAATCAAGAGTGGGAACACTCATAGATTGGGAACACTTTTTATTTGGCAAGTGCCATAGAAAACAGCACATAGACATATAACATACACAGATGAACATTACTAAATTTTTCCTATGATGTATCAGAAGCTAATCATCTTGGCACTTTATTTGTTGTTGTCGTCTCTTTTAAAAAAAAAAAGAGCGTGTGCAGTGTGTACCTTTTCCCTGTAAATTATTATAGCTTTGGCATTATTCAGTATGTTCAGAAGCATCAAGGCAGATTCCGAATCCTCACCTTGCTCTTACTAAGCAAATCTGGATTTCAAAGGTCAGCAACAAGAGGGAGATCAGAGTTCAACCTGACCTGATAAGTTGGAGCTGAGCATGAATTTCCATACATCTTCCCTCCTAAAGCATTTTTTTTCACGCCAGCACTTCTTATGCACTTAAAGCTTCCAGTCACAAGAAACAAAAACATACAGAAAACATTAAAGATGAAGCACATTTTGAATTTAGGCTATAGTTAAGACATTGGTTTCACTCCTGGTACTGGCGACGCACACACCCTGTTTTCATTGCTTCTGCGCTCTTTACTCAAATGAATCCTTGATTGTACCAAGAACCAAGATTATGAAATAAGGCTCTTAGTTTTAAGAAAAGTATTTTTTATTGTTTTATTTTATTTGCAGCCCTCACAAGGAGAAAGCGGTTAAAATGGATGGATGGACATTTGTAAGTGTGAGAGGATTGACGAAGGAAGCTTCCACATTTGGTAGAGAATTCCAAAAACATGGAGGGAAACTGAACGCTCAATGTCGCGAAGCGTTTATCAGGACCCTATGCAGACAACAGAATCCGGAAGGGAGTGAAACAAACAAGGGGGAGAGAGGACTAGGAAAGGGGCTGGTAGATGAACGTGGGGGGGGCGCGTCAACAGTGCACTGGTGCTCGGGGTGCGTGGTCCAGGCGAAAGTCCAAGGGGAGTCCGAAGAGTAATCCAGACTGAGCTGGGTGATCCATCCATGACAGGCATGACAAAAGTTAAAAACTAGAGCGGGATCCAGTTAAGGGATGGGGAAATAAAAAGGGGTAACGGAGCCAGGTGCTCCAAGCCCCGGACCCAGATGGTCAGGATGTCGCTGCGAAGCCTATGCCGTCAGGCCACTCCTGGACCTGCTGGTAGGCAGGCTTCCAGGCATCCGTCTTCCAAAGCTGAGCCCAGACTGGTAGGTCTGGCTTTTAAAGGAAGTTCTGGATAGGAGTCAGGTGCTGGAAAATCAAGCAAAACAGGAAAGAGCTGGAGCGCCCTTAAGAGGAGGGACTTAGGGTCATGACACTCAGCTTTGGAATGGGGTGTGAAATTTGTTTACTTCATCAGTTACAAGCCATTGAAAAGTTTTTAATAGAGATTAGATACATTACAACAAATCACAAAAATAAGATGAAAATAAAGATAAAAGAATCAAGATACACCTATAAAAGCTCTCTCTTTTTCCTAGCGTTAATCCTGCATCAGCAGGGTCCGCTTGTCGGCACACCAGTCTCCATTTGGTGGTTTGAACCAAATCTTTGAGCTGACGTTGCCATTAACTGCGACCGAGAAATACTCCAGTGAGTGGTGGGGGGAGGGGGGAGGAGAACAAAGTAATGGGAAATTTTGGCCAGGATGCCTGGGCTACACCCCTACTCTTTTCAAGACGCTGGGATTTTTAATGACCACAGAGAGTCAGGACCTCAGTTTTACATCTCATCCAAAGGACGGCACTTATTTACAGTATAGTGTCCCCGTCACTATACTGGGGCATTAGGACCCACCTGGACCACAGGATGAGCACCCCTTGCTGGCCCCACTAACACCTCTTCCAGCAGCAACCTTAGTTTTTCCCAGGAGGTGTCCCATCCAGGTACTGACCAGGCTCACACTTGCTTAGCTTCAGTGGGTTGCCAATTGTAAGTTGCAGGGTGATATTGCTGCTACACCTATAAAAGCAACAAGGTGCTAAATAGTTATACTTTTGTCACAACATTTCAAACATTAAAATAGTAGTAAAGTCTTATGAGAAATCAATAATTATGAGAAATGCGTTTAATAGGTTCAAAGTTTGCAAAAGCCAGATAGACCGGACAGTTATTCAGATCTGTTTATCAAGGTACAATTTTAGAACAGAATTTTGTTAAAAACCCATTACAAAAAACAACATTAAAAAATGTTATGTGCATTTGTTTCAGACTATACTTCAGAACATATGCAAAGTACCAAACTTGTAACACAAGTGATATTCCTTTGTAAAACAAATAAAGAAAATGATGTATTTACATTATCGTGCAAATTTAGTCTTAGGGTTAGATAGAATGGTGGAATCCAATTATGCTTTTGAAGGTTGTTTTTAAGCGCAACTTAAGATTTTCTCCTTTCTTCAATGTTATAAAGAGGGCTAATGCATTTTCTGTTGCTACCAGCAATTAAATCAAAATAGATATTGATATTTATCTTCTTTTTTCCTCTTTTGTATTTGTGTGAACTCTGTAAATATCCTGCAGTGAATTCTTACAAAAGTCTCTTTAATGTGCTGGATGACTTCTATTGCTGTTAGTACGTATCTTCGGGGCACTGCACTTAAATCATTTAATTCAAAATTCAGATTCCTCTGTTGCTACTGAATTATTCCAAGCATGATACAAAGAATGTGGTAAAGTATAGGGAACATTTTACATATGCTGTACGAATAAAACATTGTAACACTTTAGATTGCAAAACACAAATAAATGCTGACTATGTAAACACAATGAAGTTACTTGGTAATGAATGAAGTTAACCAGCAGTGACAAATGTTAATAATATGATAATCTGTAGAATAGCAAATCAGTTTTCTAATCTAATCATTAAGTGATAAAACCAAAGAATTTTTGAAACTTGAAAAGAAACTTCCCAATTGGATATAACAAGACAAGTTGCTATTCAATTCTTGCAGCTAAATGACTGGCCACAGTGATTTTATATATAATATGACCTACAAATAACCAATACAGGTTCATAAAAATTCTACATACAGTATGTACATTTTAACAGTAAAGAATGCTTTTTCCATCAGGGAGATTCATGAACATCCAACAGTAGCTGTTTGGTTATGAACTTGATCATTTCAATTTCTGCATCAAAACTATTTTTCTTGTTACTGCCAGCAAACCTTCCTCAGAAGAAAATACATTCTGATTTTGGTTTTATTTGTTGGGGAAACATTTATAGAAATCTTTTGATTTTATTTGCAGTTCAACATACAGTAGAATGGAAACATTTTGCTATGCTATGCTGTCCTTTTTCTCTGTTTAATGTTGATTTTGTTAAGCTGTATACATTTTGGCATTTTAAATGAAGCAATGAATACTGAATGTAGACTCGCTGAATTGTACCTGAAGTCTATCACAACTAGACTGCTTACGCCATAAAATCAAGTCTCAAAGTACTGTGACATCAATTTAATTTACTTTTTTATTGTATCTATTCATAAATCTATATTAGTTATATACTCTGTATTGGTAAATTAGTATACAATCTGCAGCAAATGCTTGTTGACACAGCTCCCTGCCCAATTAATTTAGTTGATTGTATAAGGTTACAAGTGATCCTTATTTTCTGCATATCTTCAGATGTTGTGTAGTGTCCAGCCAACCTGAATTCCAAATCTGACTCCAGCATCTCAGCTCTTTCTGTATTCCTGCACCCACCCCTTTATACACGTAAGATAAATGTGTGTAGATCAGTAGTCTGCATAACCTGGCAGGGATTATCCAGGGATTTTGTTTGTAACTCATTTTACCAACAATCTATCAAAAAATCTATCATTTATAAGTTCAGTACTTCTCAGTCTACAGTTTCATAACATCCTTACACCTTTTTCAAAAAATCTAAATGTAGACCTGTTCCTTACACGTTGTTTTTTGCTTTTACAGTCTTTTGAGCTAGAGGTAGGCCACTGAACTGTCTCATCCTAGTTTAATGTTTATTTTGTAATGTTGTCTTCACACTTTGTTATCAATGCCTTTAAATAAGGGGGTGGGCTGAAGTATCTAAAGGTCAACCAGACTGGAACTGCTTGTCAGAAAAAAATGGTGTTAAGACCTTTAACAGCCTACACAAGAAAGCAAATCAGTACTACTAACTGCAAGTCTGTATTGAGAAATTCATGACATTTAAATAAGCTAAATGTGCATGACTAAGTCAGAGCCTTAAATTCAATATTTGTTCTTGTTAATCTCTTGTATTGCTGCATTTGCAATCTATAGAGATTGACCTTTGTCTGCGAGTTGTCTAGTTCAGCCTGTAATTTGATGTTGTATCTAAGCTGGCAAAGAAACTTTATGCTATAACTAGTTTAGGAATTAGACCCATTTCGATCTATAATTGATACAAACTAAATCATACTCCGCATAGGAAATACCATGGTTGTGCTATGAAATAATTATTGTAGTAATATAAATTTTATAGAAACATTTCAAACTGTAGAGATTTAGTTTCCCTAATCTGTATGCAACAGTTCTTGAGAATACAGGGATCATGTCTCCTGCTCTGCTATGAGCTCTTTTTAAGGTTATAATATCGTCTCTTGTGGTATGAAGATAAAAATATTCTTTACAAGGTCTCATTAGTGTGTTGTAAAGCTAAAGCATAACTTCCTTGGATTTAAATTGCAAATTTTTTGCTCTATAACTAAACATTTGTTTCTTTGTTTTATTACTGCCCCCCATTTGTCATTATGAATTTGAAGAAGAATGTTCATGAACTGCAAAACCAATTCATATGTAGCTTCCTGCAGCACTGAATCATCCATGATACATATAGTATATGTTCCAACTTTAAATTTAACTTTCCAAGTGTTTGCCCATGCCACAATTTTGTCTAATTCTTTTTGTAATCTGCTAGCCACTATTTCTGTCCACTCCTCCTCTTTTTATATCATCCCAGAATGTAGTTTCCTAACTAGTTGTTATTTTCTGTATATAAATCAGGAATCGCTGCAGGCCTTAAATTGAGGTCTGTGAAGTTTTACCCCTTCCTATTTGTTTAACAGTTTTTGATCTTTGTGCATACATTAACTCAGATTCATATTATATTTATCTGAGAATCAACCTTTCTTCAGTTACTTTATCAAATGCTCTATGGAAATCCAAGTGTTTCATATATGTTCTGTTGCACACTTTTCATATTGTTTGTACAATGAATTCTAGCACATTAGTTCCATGTTGGCTGACTGTTAAAATGCAGTACTCACAATTCTATTCTTCAATATAATTTGAACTATTGTTTCTATCATTTTACCACTATAGATTGATGGGTCAAGTTAGTATAGCTTCCTAGTACAGTTTTGGTTTTACATATGCAATATCCCAATCTGTAGGTCCTGTTTTCATTCTAAGTGAGGACTGAAATCGCTAAGGGTCTATTAATAACATCCCTCATCTTTAAGTATAGCCGAGACAATACCTTCAGGCACCCAGGGCATGACATTTTCATTTATTTAGTTAACTACTGTATATTTTTGTCATTTTCTGTTAGGAATCCCCCTTATCTCAAATAATATTCTTTTATGATTCTTTTACTTCTGTAAAATATATATAAAATGTGGAGTACCTTGTTATGTGAGCAATGCATTTGCCTTGACTACAAGACTGTAAGTATTGTTGCTAAAATAGGCTCTTCATCCGTTGCACTGCTGTAGATTTCCATGCACTTTGTGGGCAGAAATATGGAGCAGCGGTTAGAGCCCTGGTCTGTGTACTAGAGGGATGTGGTTTAAAATCCCTTGCGGGATGCTACTTTTGTTGTACTTGAATGAGTGACTTTACTCAAATTGGTGCAATACGGTAGTACAATTATATGAGAACAAAAACACTTTTCTTCTTTAGTAACTTATGTATATTATGACACATTCTGTATTATTTTACACCATGATATCATATCTGAAATGTAAGAATTGGAAATCATACATTACATCATTCCTGCAGCTACTAAAACTGAATTAGTTGAGAAGAAACTCAAAACCTCACTCGCATGGCCTTATGTTCTGCAGTTAAATAAACCTGGAATTGCTTTAAATGAAGAATGTTACAATTTCAGTAACTAAAAATAATGTTGTACTGTTGTTGAAGACTGTTACGTTCACTGTGTTTCAGAACTTTTATGTGAGCACATTTTTACAGATGGTTAGTATTTTATCTAGGCATGTATTCACAGACCTAAGAAAGTCTCTTAATTAATTATTTATTATTATTATTGGACACTGCCCATTTCATTCATAGATTAAATCCTGTGAAGTCAATATGTGGTTTCACATAAGATAAGCAAACTTGAAACTTGAAACAATGGAGTCCAATTTTAGCTGTACAGACCATAAAAGGGTCTACAATTCAAAGATAGAAAAAGACTATTTCAAGCTTCAGGCACAGCTGACAAAAGGAATGGAAGACTATTAAGATATTGTAAACATGCTAAATTAATACTTCATGCAGCTTATTTACAAAAGACATTGATAGAAAGTGTCTATATTATGCACCATGCTACAGAATGAGGTCCATCAATGTTGGTTCATTTTAACATGACACTGAGGTGCCAAAGAAATCAAGTGGAATCACTAAGTCATGACACTATTGTCCCAGTTATACTAAAGGAAATGAGAGATGCTAACTAGGATATTTCAGCTCTCACATAGAATGAAAGCTACTGTATAACACAGATTGGAGAACTGTATATTAAAATGGAAGATTTTTGAACAAGTAACATAGATATTAAATAAAACTACAGTACATTAAATTATATATTTAAACTTCCAGACAACTTTTGATAAGGTGCATCACAAAAGGTTGATTTTCAGACTACAAAAAGCCATGAATCAAGAACTAGTTAACAAACAGGAAAGATTGCATCATCATAACTGCTAAAACTTCAGATTGGGTAGGTGTATTTCAAAAGCATCTGGGTGTTTTGCCTTTCCTGAAGTATACAGTATCAATGATTTAGATTTTTGTATAGTTAGTAAGTAAGTTAAACTTGCAGATGATACAAAAATATGGGGAGTGGCAAAAACAAACAAATACATTTTATTTAATCCCAGAAAAATTGTGCTAAAATTATACAATGTACTATTAAGACCTCACTTAAAATATTGCATTCATTTTTGTTTACCATATCATATATTATAGTTGTTGAGTCCACACAGTGGTTTCTGGTCACAAGGAAGTGTCACTCACACCTTAAGAAGTCTCCACGGCCGAAACATTGTTTTCTTTTTTCTCTTTTCAACATGGAATAAACCTATTACCTGTTCCTTTGCAGCCTATGCATGCTGATGCAGCTACCCTCCTGAACTAATGTCACATACAAGCAAGTCAAGGGAGCTAAAACTTCAGTCTAGAAAAAAAAGGAGATACAGAGAGGAAATTGGATTCAAATATCCTAAATGGGATAGATAGGGTTAATCTAGGAGATTATTTCAATCTCAGTAGCAAAAGAAGGAGGAAGGATCACAGAGGTAAAGGGAATTTAGTTAAGACAAAGAACAGGAAACACTTCTTAAGATAAAACATAGGATATGTTTAACTAGATTTGCAGGTGTTTAAGACCCAAACTCTTGGCGCTTTTCAGAAACATCTGCATTAAATTTTGGTTTCACTAAACTATCAAAACAAAAAGATGGTTTGAATGACCTCTTCTCAATGTTATTTTAGAGAAGGGGCAGTTGTTGGGTTGGGGTTGGGGCGGTTGAAGTCAGAAGTTTGAATCTCACTTTTGACATTCTCAGAGCATAGTTTCTCATACTGTATGTTGCAATGTTCATACATATTACCATAATACATGGGTAAGTAGTAGAATGCAAGTAGAAAGTAAGTAGTATAATTTAATAGCCCAAATTTGTCAAAGCATGAAATCTTCAGAAATATTGTATTTGCGGTGCCATTAACTGTCTTTTTAAATTGTGTTCCAACAAATGTTAAGCAATCCTATTTTTTTCAGAAGAGAATAAACAGGAAATCTTTAGCTTCATAGACCTTTGCATGTACTGGAAAAAACAAAGCAGAGAAGCTTATTGTGAAAAGGTTAAAGATTTATTACCACAGTGAAAATTTTCATTCTCAGATAAGTGTTTTTTTTCCACATAGAGGTGGAAAGCAAAGCAAACATATAAATTAGACTTATAAAAAGCTAGATAGAATATTACAGTATGTGTAATATTATTTAAAAATACTTTTAAAAAATTGATCTTATGCACAAATGTAAAATACATATTATTCTATTACAAGCATTCTATTGCTTTTATCTCCCAAACTGTAAGACAAATATCGAGGAGACATGTTTGGGGTCGAGACACATTTCCTGAAAACTCAGATTTCCCACCAGTGGAGCTCTTCACCAATGCTTCTGCTTCAGTTTCCCTTCTAATCTTACAGACCAGCCAAATGTACCAGTTTGCCTGCAGATAATCCTGTCAATAACTTCTTTTTAAGAACACATGAGTCTTCTAATGTTTCTGAATTACCAAAAAGAACAAGGTACTTCATACCTTATCATATGTTTGTATTCCATAGCATACATGTATATTCTTAGAATTGCCTTAGAATGGGAGGATTACTGATTTAGATCAACTAACTCTTAACTAGGAGACGTGGTAGCTCAGAATGCAAGGGCGTCTAGCTCCTGAGGTACCGGGTTTAATCCCAAGTAGGGGCAAGCAATGTTTCTTGCTCTAATTCCTACCAGACAGCTCCCAAGTCCACTTACCCTGCTTTCCAAATGAGTTCTGGGGGTTAATCCTTCTGGGGGTAATAGGCCTGCCAGAGTGTGATACTGACCACATCACCTCCAACTCCAATGTCGGATGGTTGAGAAAAATGGTGGCCCTTTCCCCTTGTTCCCTGTGGGCCTTTATGGCCTGAAAAGGGGACCTAACCTACCTACTTAACTAACTCAGTACAGTACAAATTTATGTCTGTAGCAAAATATAGTCTATGTTAATACACTCCAACCAAGAACAATATTAGACCTAAATCAGCTAAATCATTGTCTGAGACAATGCTTCTGTCAGTTCTTGCAGTTCTAATATTTGACAACTGCAATCGTCTCTCCCTCCAGCAGGAGTGAGCAGCAACCAGGAAACCTGCGACCACCAAGCTTGTATTTCAGAAGCCCAGAAACTCGGAGAAAGCAAGAGACAGAGAGAAAATGCTCTCGGACTCAGAGCCACTCTGGAACTGCAAAAGCATTCAGCAACTCCTGACTCATCTAAAGTTCCCATTTGAGAAGGTGATAGTGGTAGACGAAAACACAGTCAGCCTCCTGGATGCTCAAAATTACCCACAATTCTATCTGAAAAATGACCCACTCTACAGGGTGGACCACTGAACCAGCTCGCTGGTGGTCAAATACCATAAGAGAGGATACAGCTAGCAGCCATTATAACTGACAGCTGCGATCTTCTCTGCAAATAACCTCCCTTTCAGTAGCAGCAGGCAGGAAAAGGATTAAGAACATGCCAGCCACCAAGCCACCTGAGTGCAGATTTTTACACAGAGTGAGAGATAGAAAAAGAAAAAGGACAACGAGCCACAGAGAAACCACAAAAGTAGCAGCCCATGGAGCTGACAGGAAGACACTGTTTTGGTTTTGTTTTTCATTCGAAATCAAATAAAAAGTGTGCCTAAGTACCAGTTTCTTTTTGAACTGGTGATTATATACGGTGTTTTGCAATTACACAATTGACATATTTTATTTACGTTTTGATTGTTCTTTTTACTTCTTACACCCACAACAGTGTCCACTTTGAGCATCTACATTTTGATTAAAATAATCTTCTTAAAAAACTGTATATACATCGCTTGCAATCCAACAAAATGCGACACCTTTTGGGGGTGGGAAGAGTACTTTTGTAAGACTTTTTATGGGTGCAAATGCCATTTTTACAACAAACAGACCCTTATATTCCTTTTTTTTATAAAACATGCATTTTAGGATTGCATTAGTTAATATTTAACAGCCCAGATCTTTGAGACATAAAACATACTTAGCAGCAAGAAAATATTTTGTTATGTGCATAACTAACTTTCATGAATTGTGTTTTTGCTTTACCAAATTATAAGTATTATATCTTATACAATTCTTGGTATTAGCCTTTCCAAAGATTTAACATGTTTAATGAACAATCAAGGCGTGTAGTGAAGGAGAAAAAGGAAGAGCTGCACAGCACACCAAAAGGCTCATTGGAAGTATCGCTTCATGAATCTTAATGCATTTTGCTACAAATTCCTGTAATCAGATAAAGCTAACAAAAAGCATATAGAATATAACAACAGAGTATCTACTTTCAAATTAGGTTATTTGCCCAATTTGGAAAGGCAATTAAGGTAGATTTTAGAAGTATTATGACATAATGAGCACATCCTCTTGCCAAAGCGATAACGTCATCTCGTATTTCTCATAAAACGAGACAAAACAATTTCTTTATTTTTTTTCCTTGTTTTGGGAATTAGATAATTAGGGAAATGTGCTTAGCTTTGAAGCATTTTTCTCCTCGACCTTGCTTTCTTCAGCTGAAATTGCTTACAAAGGACCTCTGCCGATGGGCTGTTCATAAACCATTATGTTAAGGTTGTGGGAGGTTTCAGTCTCTCTCTCCTACAGTACAAGTCTAATGCATTTCTGGGACATATTAGAAATCCACATATACAAATTGTGTTGAACTAAATTCAGACTCAAACAGTAGAGTAAAATGAACCTACAGAGAAAAAAATGTTTTTAATCAAATTTTATCCTTATTTTGCTATTTTATAATTAAATCATTATGGGCTTTACCCATTTTTAGTAGATTGTCCCTTCTTATTCCATGTTTAACTGGCTGATCCTTGTGACTAATATGGCCGTTTTTGTACGTGGAAAAAAATAATTAGACATTGTGTATTAATTCCATTGTCCACAAGCACTAGTCATAAATTTGAAAAATGTATTTAAAAAAATAAAGCAGTTTAAAGATATAAAAGGCAACCAATCACTTGATAGGAGAGCAACTGGAGTCAGTGTCACAATTAAAACATCTATCATTGTCTGTGATAAAGCCATTTGAGTGTCAGTCTTTTTAAGTAATTGTTAGATATATTTTTGTTTTCCCACTGCCTCTCTTTAGCAAAGGAAGTATTAAAGACTATTCAAGTTAAAGTATATTAGACTAGACTTAAAGCTTAGAAAATATTTGAAAGCTAAGCCAATGCACACTCCAGTAATGAAACCAGGGACATTTCCTGGTTCGTATGACCTTAAGCCCATTTCACAAGTCAAGGTGTAACTATACCACACCAATGAGCCATCTGTGGTTCTTTGCCTTGATAAAATACATAATGCAGATTCAGAAGTCTCTTTAATGTTCTGTTTCTAACATTGTGTAATAGCCATTAGCAAGTGATCCATAATTCATACACAATATATTTTGCTTCAGGAAATAGAAGTAGAGAAAGAAGAATTTACTTACAATAATTGTTTTACCATTAATATTAAGTTGTTCTTTTTATGTAATGAGACACTGTGGCTTTTAGAATAGCTGTTGTAGACCTTTGGTCTCATACAGTAAATAGAGTTACAATAGTGGTACTTTGTCTTTTCTAGCAACTTGGATGTAGTAGATCCTTACTACAGTACCTTGAACCCTATTGATTGACCCTTATAAAGAGCAAGCTAACAGGATGTTAGCTACTGAAAAAGTAAAAGAGCTAAAATTGATGAATTGACGTCTTGTTAATAGCAATTCTTGTATTTAGGTGATATAAACTGATGATATTTTCCAAAATGCAAAACACACCTTCCTCTCTTCTTTGACAAAGCACATCAGTGGAGAACCACTACCCTTGACATGCACCCAAGCATTTCCTCTCTTCAAGAGACCTTTTCTCCACCTTAATAAGGTGTATTGTGAGGATCTACTGCAGTTGGTACTGTACATAACTCAGTGGCATCACTTAAAGAGGTTTGAAACAAAGCGTAAGTGATATAGGTTTTCTACTGGCATGTGATGTTTTGAACATATCCAAATCTTGGATATGTAGATTAGTTTTTCAGCTATGCTTTGCCCTCAGCAATTCACTCCCAAAGTGAACAATTGTGCTTTGTCTTTATGATGTATACACAAAGGTTCCAACTCCTGCATTACTTCTTCTTTCCTCACCAACCAATGAAGGCCATCTTCTCAGAAAATAGCACTGTTCTCTACAGAGTACAGTGCACATCATATCTTTCCATTCGAAATGAAATGCACAGATGGGCTTTACACAGTGACAGTGCTCATATAACACAGGGAATCTTTAAGGCAGAGAGATGCTTCAGAGGAGGCTGGCTCTGCTTTTTTTCATACTGACAAATAAATGTATTTATGTCCAGCCAAGGTCCAGGTGATGAGGTTATGAATAATGATCCGAGTTGTTATTATGTGTCAGCATGGACAAATTGGAGCTACTCGGGACTGGTACAACCTTGCTGAAGCCGTTCATCTGTACAGGTACTTACTTGTGACAGAAACCTAGAAAGAAAACAAGTTGAAGGAACTGATTTAATGATATAAGGCAGACTGACAGGATTTTCTAGTGGCTTCATATTTAACCTCACATCTATACAGCCTCCCTGTCTTCTTCGAAAACATACACATCGTTAAAAGTGGTGAAAATGAGACTGCCCCTGTAGTGAAATTGTATATTGCTTTGTTAAAGGCTATTGGCTATGTCAGCAGTGGCTGAAATACAGAGGCAGTCTAGGATGCTCTCTGTGTAATGAGGTAATGCACACAAGGGAGGATGAATGCCTGAAGCAAGTTACAGAAAGAGGCCGTGCGGCTGGGGAAGAAGATTGGATTGAATTGTAGTTAGAAGTGCTATTGAAAATTTAAGGATCTAGATTCCAAATGCTCCTCAAAATGCTATTTTACCACTGTACACCAAGTCCACAGACAGGTCAGAGCAGCTGCAGAGGGATTTTCATCCATTCTCAGTAAAGGTTTATTTTAGGGTCAAGGCAGATAAGCAAGGATTATCACAAAGAAGAATCTTCTGGATATGCAGTATAAAAAGTGATTCCATAAGGGTATGATACAATTCTAGTTGTATTGTTCCTGTTTACCTGATATACTGTAGATTGTTATCTCAAGCAATTGTGTTCATACAGTATTCATTCATAAAATATATAATTATATATGCAGCAACAAAAGAGACATTGCAACACAGTTTGCGAATTATATGAATAATTTGTAAGAAAGAAAAAAATATTTTTGATTCATACAACACATCCTTCCAGACGGTCAAGGAAAATAATAATTGAAAAAAAATGTATACATGAAATTAAACTATTCTAGTCTGAAAATATAATTATGTATTCTGGAAAGGGACTGTAACGTTTAATTCTAGTATATACATAAACATATCCTCAGGTTTTAAGCCTTATATTCTATAATATAATCTTATATAATCTTTATATAGGAAAGATGTTTGCTGTCCTATTTTAAGGTTATTCTAAGAAAAAAGATTTTTTTGCTGTTGATAGGAAAATTCTATGATCTCTTTGACTACAAAAGATTTTCACAAGTGTAAAGCAGTAAAGAAATTTCCTGCTTCCTGGAGATTTCACAAAACAAAAAGATTTTTTGCAATTAATTTAGTAATTTTTATTCCAAAGGGTTAAAAAATGCTTTACTTATATGAGGAGACCTATTTCATCCACCATTAAAGTAGCTATACTGTATGTGGCGGCCATTATACTCCAGCAGCCTCACTGCACAGCAGATCAAGTAGAAAAGCAGAATTTGGACGCCAATGGTGTGTTTAAATCTTTAATTAAACTAGATTGTGCAGTCCAAAGGTGAAATTTAACTATGGCATCTGGAATAACACCCCTGATCTCACCAGCAGTGACATAGCATACAGTATTTATTAACCAGTTAGTCAGAACCTCTAACATCTTACTGTATTTGAAGGGTGGCACCTTCTAAAACACAGGATCTAGAGGCATTTGGAAATTCTGGTCTAGAAGGAATAGTTTCACTATGTATAGCAACATCTTAGTTTCTGGCTTTCCATACAGATCTTTACAATTTTTGGTAAATGTTTGGAAATTTTTTATTAAAACCTTTTGAAGTTGTATTTACAGTAGAAACACAGGTATTTTAATTAGGTATGTTTATATGGGAGTTTTAATTTATAAAAAGATTTTCAACGCTAATGGCTGCAACTTATAGCCTTCTAATCAAGTTTTTAAACATTCTGTTTTACATATCCAGCGTATTATTATAAAGGACCCATGATTTGGTCTGCTGTCTCTGACACACCCCTGAGCACCAATCCGCAAAGCCCAAATGAGCATCCATAAATCTTACTATGCCAAAAAGGACCTTGTCATCATTACCAGCGTTAAGTGACAGCACAGTAACACAAATTAAGTCTAACACAAAAGCAGAAAGAGAAGAATTTCCTTTAGAACATAAAGCTTTGAAAGTCTCCTTGTGTTTCACTGTGTACCAGTCTGAAGTTTTCAGAACTGTGTTTGCGTTAAACTGGTGTCAAGGCATGCACTAAATTTATAAATCACACCTAAAACTGTATATATGTTTTCTAAGATTGCATAGTGGCATTTTAAAGCGTCAAGGTCATATTCTGTAGGATAAAGGAAATGCTACTTTGAACTTAAATATTTCAGACCGTCGACAAGAATTGTAATATAGTGTATATGCTCATAAACATTAAACCTTTGTCACCTCTGTACCCAGTGTAATGGATGATAATGGTGTAGATGAAAGGAGAACTTAGGTTACCATATACAGAAAATGACCTTGCTTGCCTGAAGGAAGCCTTATAGTCTGATTTCGATCTCTGTCACCTTATGATGTGTGATATAAATCTTAATGCAGAATAAAAGGATTCCCTGTTGAAGCCCTTGAAAAGGTATATTACACTATTTGAAATTGTAGTTTTAGCTTTTACATACTCTATGTTTTCAGTGTGTACCCAGTGATGTACAATATAAGGTATGAGGCCACACTTCTAATATAAAGTCCCAAAGACTTACAAGATGACATTTTTAGAATTGATTTATTTTCAATACAAATACATACAGTATATATATATACAGTATATGTTACATTTTGCTGATACTGTATGATTCTTTTTTGCTTTCTACTCTTTAGATTACAGCAAGAGGGGATCTTCTTAGCCCTTCAGTGCATGAAAAATGTATTTTTTAAAGAAACATGCAGTTTCCTGAAAGCTAACACAAAAAGAGAAATGCAATTAAGTTAAATGTTTTTGCTTTTTGCTCATTAAATAATATTTCTGACATATGTATCTCCCCATACTTTCTGACCTCTTAATACAATACAATGTTCAGGTGGGTAGCTGCGTCAGCATGCATAGGCTGCAAAGGAACAAGTAAACAAGCATGGTTTATTCCATGCTGAAAAAAAGAAGAAAGAGAACACAACGTTTCTCTTTGTATTGTATTCTATTGTATTGTATTGTATCCACGGCCGAAACATACAATACAATGTTGCACTTTCCTCTTTCACAACTTTGGCACAACAATAGTTTATAAGAGAAAACTGAGTGAAATCGCAAAAAGAAACCAAAAATCTATCTTAGAAAATTTGGACGCTTAAGAGCTTTACACATCTAACATTCTGAGTTGCAGTTTTGGGGCTCTGAATGAGCAATGACACTGGCGAACCCATGCTGATTATAAAAAATGTAATTAGCACACTGGCAATAAACATTTAATGGGGTGGGGGTTTCATTTAATATTCAAAATTAGTATTATTTATATGTATCAAAAGTGGTATTTACAGTATATACAGATAAAGAATATTCTTTAGTATATATCATCTAAATACAGAAGAGCAGTATAAACTCTCACGATACTACCAAAAAGAAGCAAATGACTGACTACTCTTAGTCTGGTGTATTTGTTGCGTACAGTACTTGCAATGTCCTTCTGAGGAACTATCATAATGGTTTATTACAAGGGTATCTCCAACATGTTGTAAACCAATTTTCCCATGCCACAGCACAAGTGGAATAAATGCACAGCAGACACATACCAGAAATCATTTGTAGACGTTCGAACAAGGTGAAAAGCAAAACAAAGCGTGGCAGAATTGAACTGTGTGCTTTGTCGTGACCACGGGAAGGTCATGTTTAACATGTTTTAACTGCTAAAGTGCAGTGCCAGTGTAACTTGATGAACCTACATGTTTGTTTCCAGTCTGGCACGGTTCTAATCTGCTTGGAAGGATGTGGGTGGGGAGCTCTGCAAGCTGAGGTTGTCTTTCCATGATACAAGAAGCTGCCAAAAATTGCCTTTGCTTTGCTTTCAAGGTTTCTCTGGAAGCAACAATCCGCTATGTTTAACATGTCGCTGGTCTTTATTGGGCATTTAAGGAAAACTCTCTGTTCTCTGATTTCTAATTTGCCTAATTTGCTTACCCCATCGAACTTCTTGCAATTTTGGCCTTAAGTGGATTTAAGATAATATCCAATATCCATTTATCTCCCACCTCTTTGGTAATTATTATTTGGAAGCCTGTGCTTGCACAAAACATTCAGAGTAAGAATATTATTGTCTTTTAACACTATTGGCTCCAACTCCACATCATACCAGCAATGTCAGGTATGACATTCATTCAAAGAATGGGGATTGGCTTTCATTAAAGTTAATGGTGAAATATAAGCTGCATGTAGAATGAAAAAAGAAACATCAATAAGCCACCACAAAAGATTCATGATAACTGTATTTTCGGTTCCTAATTTTCACAGGTCCCATTTTTTGCTCTTGAAGAAAATTGCATTGCAGAATATACAGTACTAATAGCACAGTGAGATTTCAAATTAATATTTTTGTTCTTGAATATACAGTCATTGGCATTTTTGACATTTAGTAATTAGCTTTTGTGATATAGTTATTAGAATGGCCTATTTGATTTATGCCCACCCCCTGAGGAGTAAGTGTAGTGAGTATGATTTTTATGGGTTCTGAAATATTAGCTTTATATTAAAGTAATGCAATCTATGGTTGAGCTTCTATCTGAAGGCACTTAATCTTCCAGAAAGCTCTGGAAAGGGAGTATTGCTCTTGGTTAAACATTGCAATAGCAGATCAAGTTGGCTGCAGCTGAAATGGTGTTATATGAGTAGACGGGATTCTAGTAATGAACCATATAAATTTATAGCTTTAATTTGTAAGCATTAGAGGAGATTTTAAACAGCCATAAATTTTGGGACACGTTTCCATAATTTCCTATTCAAATGTCTTCATAACAAACACAAAGCAAATACACAAGGACACGTGAACATTAGGAAGGGGTTTAAATCTGATCAGGTGAGGTCATGGTAATTTGAATGTTTGTTAAATATTTTAGCTGTATTTCTTTTAAGAGCTATATTGTAGTATATTGTGTACTGGCTCTTACCTTCTATTTCTGCATTACTCTCCAATCCAACCAGATAGCAAAGCCTCAAATGAATTAGCTCTGATGAAAAATGTGGTGTTTTTTTCACTGGTGTGAAAATGTAGCATACTGTTACTGTGTATGTTGTCTCTAAGGCAAATTGGAAAAGATGAAACTCAACAGCATTAGTAAAACAGAACTGTTTATTTTTCTAAATAATGCAATATTTGCTTATAATAATATAAAATTATTAATGAAAGGGATGACACATAGTAAAATGGACTAGAATTGTAACTAAAGAGTGTATTAAAACACTCTTTCACATTGTGGAAAAGTATTATCACTAAACTAAAAATGTTTTATTTAAATGTTTATTTTATTTTATTTTGATTAACAGAAAAACACAGCATTGGCTACCATCAGTAGGAATCCAAATGAATGACCACTGATTTATTTCCCTGTAAATTAAATGGTGAAGAGATAGACCTTCAAGCAAGGTATACTGAGTGATGTGGTAAAGACTAGAGCTCTCACCTCTGACCTTTGTCACATCTCTTATAAAAAGGCTTGAGCATAGTGAGCTGTGAACTTCATGGCTTACTTGCAAAGCACAATTTGTGCATAGAAACCCCAATAACTCACAACAATCTGTTTTCTTAAAAAAGTGTTTTCCATGTTAAATACTCAAGCTTATTTAGGTTTGTGTGTACAGTATTTGTAGAGCCAGAACAGAGTTTTCTTTAATGTATTATTTTTACAACATCTAGTTTTTCACCTCTCTAAATCCCTTTCTCTTTTCCTTTTCTGAGAAAAAAAGGTGATCATACAACCCAAATGAAAAAAAACTTACAAAAGACAAGATAATGACAGATCAAAATGCATTTAATTATTAAATATTGATTTTTTGCCAATAAATGGCACTTGTGTGCACTCGTGTGTTGTCCCCTCTTTTATTTTATTCCTCTGTCTAAATATATCAAGCCTTTGCCTCACTTTAGTAGTAGTGCAATTCTATGCAACTTCTACAAAATGTAATAATGGCTTGAATGTAAAATGCATCTTAAATGCTTTTTAACATTTTATTTATCCTTCACAGTCATTTTCACCCAATAGAATTAACAGCCCGCAAAGGAAGCTGCCACTTTAGGATCTGAGATCAGCAGTTGAATGCCACAGCACCAGAAGTGGTTCTATATACAGTATGTTCAATATGACATGAGGGCACATTACATGCTCAATTGAGTCCTGCTTGACTTGTTTAACTGTATAATTAATTACTCTTTAATACAGTATGTACATTGCTTTTAGTTAGTCAACAATGTTATTTCAATGTGATTCGAGGTAGGGGTTATTTAAGGAACCACAGCAAGAGATAAAGTATTCATGGGCATACTATTTATATGTCTTACACGGTCATTAGGAAAATACAGGGCATGAAAAAGAAGCATGAAAAGTTTAAAGAAATTTAAAGGAAAGACACCAAGGGCCTTTTTGCCTTTAGAAAGCAGTCAATAAGTCACATAGACATTTAATTGAACAAAAAAAACTCCCTTTGCCTATCCCTTTGCTTTCACAAAAAGAACATTGGGATGTCAAGTGACAAGACACTCTGACATCATGTGATAAGACACTGGGGCCATCATGTCACAAGATACTCAAACACCGTGTGACAAGACACTGGAACATCATGTGACAGGACAGGTATCTCACCTTTTCCCTAAAAGCTAAACTGTTTATAGTGAGCACAATTGTGTTACACTGCATGGACTACAGGGAAACTAAACAAAAATCCAAAGCTATCCTGTTGCAGACACCTCTGTACTCCAAATTTGCAGTGAGTCAGTTTAAAAAAAGACATTCTAACCTTTTTCATTAGTCAAATAACCACAACTTCCTTTACGTGTTTTTTTCTAACTTGGATTGAAATTCCTTTAGTAATTTGTGAAACATTTTGTCCAGTAAAAAATACAGTACGACAGATCAGATGAACTTTACTGTTCTACATGACAATGTGTCAAGGTGATCACCTATGCACGTTTATGGAAGAGTTTTTGAACCAGCTTTTTCCATTTTTTTTCTCCATTTTTTCAAAATGGTGCTCTTTTTGTGAAAAGCTTCACATAGCTTAACCCCCCTGATGTACTTGACAATAAGTTTAACATTTATTTGTTTTTGAAAGTCGTAATATTTGTATGATTACATAACAGAAATATTAGGATTGTGCATGTGGCTATCTACTTGAAAGTCATAAGACGGAATGTTATATTAGGTGAGCTTTGTGTTAAACTACAGTGGGTTGAAAGGCCCTCTCTTTCTGATGTCATAACCCCCAGGAGCATTAGGATTTCCATATTGGCAGATGGCTTCCTGGTGCATTCAGACAGAGGAGGAATAACATGGCACATTGTGGAGCTGACTCAAACCCATGCGTACATTATGACCAGTGTAAAGCATGCCCTTCTAGATGCTGTGTTTGTGACTTATCCTTCTACTTATGCAAATAAAACCTGGTTTTAATTTACAAATTAATTTCCCATTTAATGTGACACTATCACAAATATGCTAACGCAGGGTTTAATTTTGCACACACACACATAATTCTATGGAATAAAATGGAAACACAGAACCAGAAGGGAAAAAGTGAAATGAGATTAATAAAAAAAACCTTGATATAAATATGCATTTGTTCAAACACTGTATTAAAAACAAAACATGCATCTAAATTACATCTCTCAAAGGAACGAGAGTGACAGTATAATTGATGAGTTCATAGTGAGGTAAATAACACAAGGAAACTGGGGGAATTGCATTCCCAAAAATAGCATTTATATACTAATATTAAATTATTTTTACAAAAGTACAGTATGTCACTAGAAACTCCAAGACATTTTAAAATAATAAAAAGTATTAGCATAAATAGCTAATAATGCTTTAGATTAGGCTACACTAAATTCCACTTATAATTTTATGGCTTTAATATATAATCAGAAATCGAATAAAGCGTCAACAACCTGAATGTAATAAATACTAATGATTTACTGCATGTTTATTAAAGGCAGTAAGATTATCCTCACACATTAATGCATGTTTGTGTGTTAATACTTTTAAAAAGTGTAATAAATATATAAAGTGTCATTTGTGACTCCTAAAATAAGAAACATTACTTTATTCCTGTAACTCATGCACATTTGTACGGTATTAGGAAATTACTTTATTCCTGTTTCTCATGCACATTTCTATGGTGTCAGGAAAATACCCCTCTAGTGTTGCAAGGGTACAAAGTTCAATGTCGCTGGCCCCAACTCAACTCACTAATACATCTGGCCAGTGTGTTGAATCAAGCCCTCATTTAAAAGATATTAATCCTGCAATAGGATATATATTGTTTGTGTGTGAAAATATATTGCTGTGTCTATGTTTTAAAAGAATAAAACAAGTGTCTTGTATGAAATTCTCATTCATTCTTATATCAATGTCAGGAATGTCTTGGTCAGGGGTGAAAATATACAGTATATGTATATTTTCCACCTAGAGCTTTTATTTTGATTATTGTCATACTTGGTGCATTTGAAATGCCTGGGAAAAAAGACAAGCAGTGAGAGACAAACACAAAATATCAAACTGTTTGCAGGATAGATGCAAACTAATTGCAGAGGCTCTTGTTTTGTGAAAGTGTATTACATAGTAAAATCCAAATGCTGGGAATGTTTCCAAGAGAGTTAATGAGGACAAGGCTGACAATTAACACTTACAGCAGCAGGTGATCAGTATATGGTACTCCTGGCAAGAGGAAGCCACCAGGTAAATAGCTTATTAACTAAGAAATCTCAGAACTGCAACAACACATACTATCCAAGATATCTTTTGGAGAGGGAAATTCTGTCCTTTAACTCTTCTTATTCATGAATTGGGAAGGTGACACTTTAGTAAATGAATTAGACCTGCAGTGTGTGAATGCTCAAAATATTAGTGGATTGATGGTCAGAATGGCCTTTTATTATTGTAACTGCTTTTATCGGTATATGGTCTTGATTGCAGACCTCTTAATTTCATGGAGTCATATCCTTTTGCATTCTGTAGTATATTGCAATACACCAAGCAAACACCATTTTCAACATCTTAAATATATCTGTGCATTATTTGCCTCAATCTATTTATCCACTTAATTTCAAGCATAAAAAAGCAAAAACAGTCCCCATTGGTAGAGACTGAGCACAGCTCAAATGTGAAATAAATGCAAATTGTTGTTGAAAAAACTTTTTTAAAACTTTTTTGACCTTTTATTTAGAAGACGAAGTTAATATTTTTAATGAAACATATTCACATGTCAATAGACGAGTGTAGTTCTGGTATAAGTTGTGTATAAAATTAACTTAATTCACTGTCCATCAATAGATCACGGATGCATTTATAGATCTCCATATTTCCACCTGCATGATTCCCTACTGAAGATGCCCATGCAAAAAAGTTTTCTTAATTTCCCATGACCGTTTTTTTTGGGCCAGGTTATCTGCAGATTTTGTCAGTGTTGACACAGTTTAGATAAAGGTAAAGCAGTAGGGAAGCAAAATTTCCACTATCATGGTGATAAGGCCGTTCAAGGTAACTGCAACTCACTGACCCAATTCAAAATACTGAAGATCCAGTCAAGTTGCAGGAAGTTTGTCAGGCTTCCGTGCAATGCAACCTGTTCTGGCATTTTACAGAAGATAAGACATCTGCTTTTCCTAAAAAAATATAAATAATTCTATAATTGAAGCTGAAGGTGGTTACAAAATGCTGCATAGGTATTTTCATATACAGTATTATATAATAAGTTACATGTAATAAGATTAAAGAAAAAGAGCAAGATAACTACTACATATTGATGCATAATGTATTGTCACACTTTTAGTTCATCTAGTTTGGAAGAAAATAGCTGGGTAAAGAACACTATGAAATTATTTAGCTGTCTTGTATTAGAGTGTTTTACATTAGTGCAATCCTAGTGCATATAAGTTTAAATACTAACCTGTTTGCAGTTGTACTATGTGGATTGTCACTAGTAAGAAGTACATGAGTTGTTAGCCATCTTCTAATATGTTTTACCAGTTGAATCATTTTGATTTAATAAAATTATCATTGATGCACTTACTGAGCAAAACCATGGTGTGCTTGCCAGATAAAGAGCTGTACAGTACCATTGTAAAACATTTGCATGTATGTTTTTATATTAGTATCTATTAGTATTTATTTATAAAACATAACAATCTGAAACTGCCAATATTGAAAAATCCTGAAAAAAAAACTTTTGAGGTCTGAATATGAGCATAAGTATTAAGCGAGGACCATACATACACTTTACTCCAAACTATACCGTATATACAAATAGTTCAGTCAGATTGTAATTACAATGAAACAAGCCCAGAAATACTAAGAGATAGCATACTTAATACTTTAAACATTAGCAGCTGAGGAAATCACAGTCCCAGCTAGAGGTCAGCTAGAGCCATCACAAACCCCCCGTATGAGGAATGAACCAGGGTGTCAGCTCAAAGGGTGGAGCAAGGTGTGAGAGAAAACATGAATGGAGAATTGTGGGCAGGCAGTGAGTATTTCCTGTATATGGGGAAGTGTGGAAGTGTAAGATTAGAATTTGACCTTCTCTCAAACTTAAATAATATATATTACGGTATTGGCATATGCAGCAACTATATCACCCTGCAACTCACAACTGGCAACCCACTGAAGCTGTGAGGCTGGACAGTAACTGGATGGAGACCTCCTGTGAAAGCTAAGGTTGCTGCTGGAAGAGCTGTTGCAGGGCCTGTAGGGAGCACTTACCTTGCAGTCTGTGTGGGTCCTAATGTACCAGTATAGTAATGGAAACACTATACAGTAAAAAAGGTGCTTTCCTTCAGATGACACATAATACCAAGGTCCTGACTCTGTATGGTCATTAAAATCCAAGGGCATTTCTCAAAAAGAGTAAGGGTGTTTACTCCATCCAAATTTCTCCCTGGCCTTTCCCAATAATATCCTTCTTATAATCCCTCTGTATGAACTGGCTTCATTACTCTGTTCTCCTCCCCACTGATTGTTGATGTGTGGTGAGCGCACTTTGGCTTCATTGCATTATCAGGGTGGGTGCTACACTAATTCTAACTCTAGCTGATGAATTCTAATTCTAAACAATCTACTGAATACAAAGGATTCTAATGAATACTATGGAAATGACTGCTCCACCAGAGGCTGGAGTATCACAACCCACAAAAAGATCCGCAAAACATAGATACACATTTCTTTGAAAAGGGAACTAAGTTCAGCAGAAACGTTTCACAGGAACTGATCAGAGAACATGTGTCATAGCATGGAGTGAATGCGAAGTGCATGTGATGTTCAGAATGACACCTGGAGAAGGGTCCACAGCCGAAACATTGTGTTTCTTTTCTTCTCTTTTCAGCATGAAATGAACCTTTACTTTCTCCTTTGCAGCCTACGCATGCTGACGCAGCTACCCACTTGAACATGTTTAGAATTTGTTGAGAAGAAGAAAAGAACGATTCCAAAATCAAGAATTTACTGCACCACTTTGTTTGACAGTTGTGAACTTCTCAAAGCAATATCACAACTCATAATAAATGTTGCCCACAATGACCCACGAGGGTCACATGCTTCTCATGAGTCACATGGGAGCCCTGAAAGCTTCGTTTTATGATGCTGGATTTGTTGGGTCGATATGAATGAATTATTAGCCCCTTTTGCAAAGGATTTTATACTCAACAGATTGCGCTTAGAGAAATATCCTAGTGATCTACAGGTTACATGTAATGCAAGTTATATGTAATATAAGTTAATGAATGTCCTCTAGATCACTGGTAAGAGGTCCATAAAGCATAACTTTCAATTGCTTGTTTAATGGCATGTCCTGAGTAGCAGTTCAGGTGAAATCTCACCCACAAGCTATCAAGAGACTATTTTAATTTCATCTCTAACTTCTTTTCCATTTTGATAGATAATCAAAGAGCACAAGGCAATGTGCAATATTGTCTATGGATAGGATTAGAAGGGGGTGGGTCAAAAGAGATCAGAAATGGATCAAACCTTGGTTTTATCTGCACTTTCTATCTGTCTGTGTATTTTCACATGCATGTAAATAACTAAGTAATAGACTCTGAAAAGAAGAAACTGCAGATCTGCTGTGGATAGGCCATTGGCGTGCATATCAAACGTACTAAAAACAGCAACAAACAGCAATAAATTTCTTTTTGAAAGTGTTATTTTTGCTGTCCTGTTGGATTTATTCTACAAAATAATTGTCATGTGTAACTCCATATGTACAATATTGAAAACTAATAGAAAAAAAATTTAAAAGCTTTGACAAATTTGTAGTTATTATGTGAGAGGTCTTGCATGCTTTTTTAAAATTTTTAAGGTTTATTTTAGGTTGCTAATGTTATTTCTTACCTGGATACAGTAGCAGTAGGAACAAGAATGGTTGCGGCTTTTTAAAAACAAACCATGTGCATAAAAACCACAGCGCATGTTCTGTTTTGGAAAACACAACTGCTATTCTTGGTTTCAGAATTAGTACAATAAGCTGTAGTCAAATGGACCATTAGGTCATTAGAAATCACAAGGCAGTGTCTTATCATTAGTATTGTATGACTTCACCACACTGCCCACTTCTCTGTCTGTTCTCGCCGGTGAAAGTGACACTATCAATTCACACAGTTTCAGAAGTTGTTACCTAGTCATGACGTGTCTTTCCAGGGTATTGCTAAGCTCTATAACACCAGCTACAGTATATATGACATGAGCTGTTACTGTATCTCTTACTGTACAGGACATGTGAACCTTTCCTTCAGTCCAGCTTTCTTTGTGTTATGCCCTCATGTGGACATCATACCTGTCAAGTGATACCAATTGATTCCAATTTGTATTTGGTCACATAAATAAATATCTGTACATATACATGATTTCATATGTTTTTAAGCAAATCACAATAGTGTTATTTAACTAATGAAAAATAGTTCAACCTTGATTTAGTCCTGCAAAATTCAATCGAATAAAAATAAATATGAATTGAAAGAGATGAAGCATTTTTAATATATTGTATATACAGTATATTTGATTTTGCATGCATTTGTATGCCACTGTGAATGTTGTGATTCAATTATGGACTGTTACAATTCATTGGTGGTGGTGGAGGGGAGACCCCATTACCTGTAAAGCGCTTTGAGTGGAGTGTCCAGAAAAGCACTATATAAGTGTAAGCAATTATTATTATTATTATTATTATTATGTAGAAAAAAGTTTCAGCCAGTGAAAATGCAGCTGGGTACCGAAGCTGAACAGATTTTGACCCTATTTGAAGATGGATTAATAATTATACTGTACTGTTCCCTTTCTTCGGTAATAAGAAATGCATGGTGATAAAGCCATATTCTGGGGATGCCAGGGTCCAATCCCTGAAACCCTGGGGGGGGCAATAAAGTGCAGCCAGTTAATGCTAACCTGCATGTCTTTAGCAGATGAAAAGAAACTGTAGTGCCCAGTAAAAAGTACAACCAGGGAGAATGTGCTCAGTCCACACAGAAGGCACTCCAGTCAGGAATCAAGCCCAAGTGAACTGGGCTCTGAGACTCTGAAGGGACTGTAATGTCAACAAACCGGTTCTTTTGCAGTGTAACTGAATGGATGTTGGTAAATTGTAAACATGTAGGACAGGTTAAAGTGGGAGGTTTAACTATAAATAATCCCTGTTGGTAAGATGTACAAATTCGTTGTTGTTTTTTTAATTTATATCTCAGGTTTTGCTTAAAACACAGCAATCCCTATGATTTTAAATGCAAAAGTGTATACAGCCCATACATGATTGTAACCGGAGAACTGTGTGGTCAACGTAGAGTACAGCCGACATTTACGCAAAACACCAGCCTTTTTGATAGTAAAATTGCTTAAATCTTCACCCAGAGCTTTCCATTTGGATGAAAGTTTATCTGGCAAACAAAACACACTGATGGCTGCATGACTACTGGTCAATCATCAGTTGGTTTTGAATGTGTCTTCTTTAATGGGCATTATCACTGTTTCTTTTTAATGTGTATGTGGTGGTTGGCAGTTCATACAATCCAAATTGTGTTTCAGAATTTCCAGTCCACACTTCACATAATCAGTTTCAAGCTATTTAAAATATTTTTCAGATGGGTAGCTGTGTCAGCATGCGTAGGCTGCAAAGGAACAAGTAATAGATTTATTCCATGCTGAAAAGCAAATAAAACACAACACACCCGAAGAAGGCTCCACAGCCGAAACGTTGTGCTTTCTTTCTTCTTTTTTCAGCTTGGAATTAACCTATTATTTAAAATGTCATATTGTCTGAGATATTCTTACATGTTTTTATGTTGTGCTGTTCCTGTGCATTTTTATCAGTTTCAAAAAGGCTCTGTGTCTCTGTTCAGTGTGAGGGTACAGGTAATTCACTATTAAGAAAGGGACCCTGGCCCCTTTATCAGTCAGTGTGATACAGTGGTGTTGCACAAATTTGAAAGATACCTCTCAGCTCCATATTCCGATAATTAAAACTAATGACAAACTCACCATTTTAAAAACTGGTCGCGTGATACTGGTGCCTTGTACATCGTCTTAATTTTCTTTCATGTTACAAAGAACTGAAACCTAAAGCACCATTGTCTTTCCTAAAGGAGGAACAATCTAGGTGCCCGTAAGTGTACTGTACATCCTTTTTCAGTTAAATCTCAGTATTCTAAAACATAACAAGAACTTTGTTTATGAAACTAGATTAAAATGGTTTTCCAGTTCCCAAGAAGATTCATTTTCATGATTTGTAAGAAGTCAAAGAATTTAGCTCAGACACACTTGAATTCACAAAGCTCTAATTGATAATAGAGTCATTACAGGGCAAGGGTTATCCCACTGAGTCAGACGAACTCCAAAGGCAGCCTAGGGACACTATGTCTTCATAGAGGAAATTATTAACTGACCTCTTATCTAGTATGAATGATTTACAAGCAGGTGCTACAACAGGAATTCAATGACAAGATAAAGCTTAATTTCTGTACAGATCACAGGTTCAGTTCTGAAGAAGAATATTGTATTAGTCTGAAAATTGTTTAAAACTTTGAAGTCATTTGGAGGCTGTCTTGTGTCTTTGTCATGGTAAATCCTCAAAGAAAGCACAAACTCATCAAGATGCAATTTCCCAACTTGGGTGATACATACATCTTTTAAATAAAAAAGATGATGCATTCAAGATGATAGACGTCTTTAAATTAAATCTGTCTTAGTCTATGAAAATTGTAATGATCAAATGTATATATATACTATATGTCATTATTTGGATAGTTCTCATAACATATCACAGTATCCCTAAATAAATATAAAGCTGCAGCTAATTGCAAATTGGATACGTTAATTTCATAATCTGATATCAAATAGCAAAGGGACATTGTATTATAAGTTGATCTTGAAATGAAATGTTTCCTTTTTTAATAAAACCTTTATTTGTATGCAGACACCTTGTAAGGGCAACCCCTCATTAATCCAGTATCAGATAGTGTCTTATTCCAAGTAAAGGCTGCAGCAACTCAGAGACACAAAAGCACAGGACACAAGGAAGGACCACACTCTGGACGGGTGTCCAGCCTATCTCAGGGCTCCCGAACACAAGCATATGGACAATTAAGAGATACGGTTTTACCTAGTCAGCATTACTCTAGAAGCTAAAATGAAACAGCACCTCGGAGCACCTAGAGGAAACCCATGGGGACACATGGAGAAATCAAGCAAACTCCCTAGCCAAATCCAGGTTCTAATAGCTGTAAGGCTGCAAAGATAAGCAGCATGATACTGTGCTACCTCTTCTCTTGATGAATATCAACCTGAATTTTACCACACTGTTTGCAGTATCTTTTACACTATATATGGAAACCTGCTAATTTCTATGTAGGTGGATAGAATATGGTGAAGGAGGTCAAATATATATGTAAACAGTTTCAATTGCATTAGAAAAATAATCTTTGATCTTCCCTTTTTTTCTATTACATGTCCAACACAAAAGTAGATTATGGGCAAAATGAAAGGGTAATGTGCAATTGTAGCAACTTAGAATGAATGTGGGGGTAAATCTGCAGGATTTGTTGATTCATGTAAGAGGTGTTTGTAATGACACGTTTGTATGGGTTGATGTCTTTTATACAGGGATTTCAGCTGTCAGGTAGGGAGTCCCAGTCTTGACAGTGCCCAGGTTTTGAAGAAGGGGTTAATATCCAATGGAAGAAAACAAAGATGATAAGCAACTCCATGTTAAACCACAATGGGAAATTAGTCTTGACAGGGCTAAATAAATTACTCCTATTTCTAGATTTGTGAAAACACTAGTTAGGTATCCAACAATTCATTCTATAGATTGCCTAAAGTTAGAGATCCTGTCCTCTTTATTTTCCAAGTTACTTTCATTTATGTCTGGCACATCTTTTTACAGCTATACAGAATGTGAAACTAGGTAATGTTCAATCTTTATAAATGACAGTGATTGAGCTGTCTATGTGTGTGGCGAGACATCAATTACATGAAGTGGTACAGTCATTTCACAGGGTATGACAGTGATTAACTTCCTAGTCACCAGGAAAAGAAAGCAGGCCTAATCCTTTCTTAGAAGTGGGGATTGCTGTAGGCTTATTCTATATCTTGTGCATTAGATTGCAAGGGATTATAGTTACCAATTACAGTATGCATTTGCTGTAGTGAGGGTTAAAAGATACTAGAGTGACTTTGGAAATAACAGTGTTCAGAAAGAAAAAAAATCATATTTGGTTTAAATTCACTAGTTTCTGATCGTCATAAAAAGTAACATGGGTCACATTGGATACATTGATTGAATTATCATTTTGATTGCATATCATATCACTGGACATAAATCACTGTTTTAATTAGAAAAAAAATAACAATAAAATGTCACTTGGCACGCATGCAGATAGTTTTTCTCGAGGGCGTAGTAAGAACATATAACGGGTTAGAGATAACGTCACAAAGCAGAATTTCTGTGAATTGCTGCATACCTAAAAGATAGATTTATCAGGTAATCATTAACTTCTCGTTTTGTAATGTATAATCTGTCTACCTCCTTGTTAATTCGTTCAGTTGTGTACTCTGGACTGTAGTTCACTGTTTCTCAATTTCTACAGTAGCTTGTTTGAATTTCTCATGTCATGAAATCATTTGGCAAAAAATAAAGCATCCAGACAGCCTTTATGACTTGTGCTATTCCTACTGTGTGCTCCAAATGGATTTTATGAGCTTCCTTAAGTGGTACAGAACAGTGGTAATGATTTGCCACCCTATTGCCTTTTTATATACTGCTGTATATCCACTTTCTAGGCTAATAATGGCTCCAATTCCTGTTTTATGAGAAACCCTGACCTAACAAAGAAAGCTTTAGCCTACTCCACTGACATCTATGTTCAACCCAATGAAATTGTCTTTCCTCATGATTCAATTGTTATAAGGTGTTTTGAAAAACATAATGCACTGCAGAATTTGTTTTTATTGGATTTGTGTTGCATTGCTTTGGTCAAACAACCAATGTTAAATCTATATGATTTAAATCTGACCCATGCAGGATGACAATATTCCAATCACACTTGATAGCTTTAGATGCAATGTGGATAATTGGGTTATTTTTACAAAATGGACAAAAAAAACAACAAATCAACAGAAGATGTTTGAAGAACAGATAATTGCAATTAATAAATAGCTAGACAATTCAGTAAGCAAGAGGTAGAAAAGCCAAAACACGCATGACACACTTATTGAATGCATAACTCTAACTTGTTTAAAGATAATATGAGACGATGCGGCATGTCTGTAGAAAAAGCTAGAGCTATCATGCCGTTTTTGTTGGACCACAAAACTTAAAGGTGCATGTGATGTACGGAATTTGCTCTTAGGTGTTTGCACATGCAAAACTGATTTGACATAAAACACCAACAGGGCTCATCACACTGGAGTTGTGCCAACAATGCTCAGTGAAAGAGATAGGGAACACACTGGAGAAACACCGCTGGCAGCAACACTGAGACACCACCAATCCAAGCTAGCTGCACTACCAGGTGACAGAAAGCACCCGTGATCATTCTAGGTCCAGCCAACTGCAACACACAATGACCCAATCATAGCATTTTCAGATTTGGACAAACTATCTGAGGCATTTTCACCCAGCACAGATATATAGTACAGTGTATTTCAAAACAATTAAGTATTAACAAAAAATGCCGTCAGCAGTTGTCCAGACTATACTCTAGTGAATAGTTCTGACTTAAAAGTCTGTGGGGAGCATAATTGCAATTCGCTAGAGTCAACAACAATCAAGAACTGAATGGTTTATGAATGTTTGGTTTTATTTGGTGAGATAGGTTTGTCTCAATCCATTTGGTAAATGGGTAGCTTCTTGGCCACAGGATAGGGAGGTTTGAACCCCAATCAGAATAAGTGAACCAGGGGCAGATGCAAGGTGGAGTGGGGGTGGAGGAGGGAGTTTGAGATGAATGTGAAGGGGGTGTTTGTGTTATATAACATGGGAAATTTGACCAGGACACCTGGGTAACACCCCTATTCTTTTCAAGAAACACCCTGATATTTTTAATGATGGTGTTAAGTGGTAAGAAAAGGGATAGCCAGCAGACATATCACCCTGCAGCTCACAACTGATATCTCACTCAAGCTAAGCAGGTGTGAGCCTGGTCAGTACCTGGATGGGAGGCCTCCTGGGAAAAACTAAGGATGCTCCTGGAAGTGGTCTTAAAGGAGCTAGTAGGGGGTGCTCACCCTGTGGTCTGTGTGGGTTCTTAATGCCCCAGTACAAGGACACTAGACTGTAAAAAGGCTCTGTCCTTTGGAAGAGATGTTAAACAGATCCTAACTCCTAACTCCTAAATCCCAGGGTCTTTTTTTTAATATGGGTGTTACCCTGGCCAAATTTCACATTGACCTTTACCAATCATGTACTCCTAGTAATCCCCATCTATGAGCTGGCTTCGTCACTGTTCTCCTCCCCACTCATAGCTGATGTGCGGTGTTCTGGCGCACTATGGCTGCATCTTCCAGGTGGATGCTGCACATTGCTGGAGGTGGAGGGGAGTCCCCATTACCTGTAAACCGCTTTGAGTGGAGTGTCCACAAAAGTGCTGTATAACTGTAAGCAATTAGTATTATAATTATTAGAAGAAGAACATAAGAAAACTTATAAATGAGAAGAGGCTATAGTCAATTAAGCATTAATTATAATTATTTTCTCAGTATAGAAATATATAGCATTTATTATTATAGCTGTTAATTACAATATTTATTTTATTCAAGGTTTTGTAATGTTTTAAACAAGTGAACCTATTTTCTTAAACAGTTATATTAACAGGGGTGACACAATAATTAGCATTGCGGCCTTGCATCTCTGGGGCCCTAGGTTCAAATCTGGACATGCAATCTTATCTGTTTTCAGTTTGTGTAGGTTAATTGTCTTATGCGAAAACTACCCCAGGTTTGTGTCAGTATGTGCTCTGAGATGGACTGGCGTCCCTTCCAGGGTGTATCCTGTCTTCTGCCTGTTACTTGTAAGGATAAGCTCTGTGTCCTCCACAACTCTGTTTTGGATAAAGTGGTTAGAAAATGGATGGATGGAGTTACAGTTAGAACTATACTGTATATCTGAGCACTTGAGTGGAACACCAAAACCCATGTCCTCCTGGATTTGATGTTCCTTGGAACAGTCAATCAGAGACTTCATAACCCCTTTATTTACTTAGACTTTGAAGTGCCATCAGGAAATGTCTTCAAAATGTGTTTGCTCACTAGAATATCTGTTTAATAGGGCTGCCAAAAATCTTGAGTGGAACCAGAAACATCAGTAGAAATCCAAGCAGGAAACATATACCGGAGAATATGAACTAAAGAAATAATAACAGAACATAGTAATGATTAAAATACAATAGCAAGAATTTCTGCTGTCAGTTCCAAGTGCAGTCGCATAAAATGTATTTGTGGAACAGTGTAATATGAATTTTATTATTCTAGATTAAGGGAGTGTGTTACATCTCTTATCCACTGTGCAAAAGAAGGTGGGGCAACCTGCTTCCTGTGTAATAGGATGAGATGTCAGGTTACAAATCCTAATACATCAGACTGTGGCCTAGATAGCTAAATATGCCCTGGAACTACACCAAAGACCACAATGAGAGGAGTGGTCCCAACACAGGAGAATCAGATTGACAGGAGCCTGCTTGCATCTGTTACATGTTGAGGTCTATGTCTGGATTCATCTAAATCCTCATAAGAGGCAGGTGCCCTACTCCATTCAACTATTATTCCTAGTTACCATCAATAGGCTCCGATAGTGCTAACAATATGCCTAATGTTTAAAATACCACTAACAGCCACATATTAGTGAATTCATTTGGAATTTTAGTTTATTATAAATTTATTTTACTATGAATAAGATTTGTTTTCTTTTTGCTCCTTTCCTTTTCAGTGCCATGTATTCTTTTTTTAAATTTGTAAACATGGATGAATTATTCACGATAAAGAACATTTGGCTGCAGTGTTATATTGTGATTTGCAGATTCTTTTAGTAGTTGCTCTGTACTTTTATCTAAACCATACACCTGGGAACTACACAAGCAGTTCCAATTTTCATAAGCAACAATTTCCATATGACTGATGTACCTGCACCCATGAGCAAATTTTAGAGGTTTTGTTTGTAAATGGACAATTAATGTAGAATTTGAATTATCCCAGGCATACGACATCTAATTAACATCTATTGTTATATAAGAGAGGACCCACAGTCAGGTTTGTGGTGGTGAGGTTTGAGAGAATCTCACTGTCCTGAATGTTACAGAATAATATTTTATAGCAATCTTGTGGTTTTATTTGTTTGTTTAGGTGTGACTAAACATCCAGATATGGTTTAGACATAATTGTCATTTACATAGGAATGTACAGTTTAAAAAGTGGAAAAAATATCTGACATTAATTTTATGCCTCCCGATATTAACACATGATGTTTGTGGTGGTGAGGTTTGAGAGAATCTCACTGTCCTGAATGTTACAGAATAATATTTTATAGCACTCTTGTGGTTTTATTTGTTTGTTTAGGTGTGACTAAACATCCAGATATGGTTTAGACATAATTGTCATTTACATAGGAATGTACAGTTTAAAAAGTGGAAAAAATATCTGACATTCATTTTATGCCTCCCGATATTAACACATGATGTTTAATTTTGTTTTCCTGTGTAACTTGAGCAACTTTTCATCGGTAATGGGTAGTACAAAGATACAGGTGGCGTCCTGTTTTTCTGTTTCTGTGTGTGCTGTTAATTTTGGATTGTAAATGATATCCTTATCTGTGCTACACACAACAGTGAAGTTTTATCACATGGGACACAACTTCTCATTTTCTTTGACTGGGTACCACAAAGCCAAATATTCTCTCATGTAGTGCAAAGAGTGTTCTATTATGCCATGAAAGGAGACAAATTAATTTCCTGGAAATAAAAAAGTACAAAATTTCCAAATGATTCACTGTGGGATGTTTTTTAAATTACTTATTAGTTGTTTTTTCTTTGTTAAACACTGTACCTTATTCATAGATTCAAGGTGCGACAATTAGTCACAAAATCTCCCTTTCAATTCCCAAATCTTTTAACATGTTTCTATTTATCCAGTGTTCACCTCGTTCATTAAGAAAGCTGAAGCCTAGAATCTCAAGGGAATATGGCAAACAGTAACTCCACTTAAACAGCTCTTAATAATATGTTGCAGTTCTGAGATAATCTGGAACCCACATATAACGTAAAGCAATTTAAGAAGAGAGACTATGCACGCAACTGAAACTTTGGTGCTTCTTACTAATGAAAATTATGTTCGAGAGTCCTTTATTTAAAGTGAATTCATTAACCTTACATTTCTGATTGCTGTAATTTGTTGGTCTGGAGACTTTTATATTTCACCTGGATTCTCTATTAGCAAGTGGTAACAGTGTATCTAGTCACAGATGAGCAAGGCTGGGCCTGATAGTACTGGGATAAGAGATCTCCAAAAAACCAAAGTGCTGCTGCAAGTAGTGTTGGTGGACCAGTAGGCGGTACTCTTTCCTCTAGACCAGAATTTTCCAAACCAATGCCCCAGTATAGATTGCCCAGTACAGTAACAGGGGATATTGTAGCCAGTATTTTTCAGATGACTATAAATCAAGGTGCATATTATTTAATTGTTAAAGATCCTATTATACTGTTTCTGATAGGATTGGTAGTCCTAATTGGCTAAATTCCAACTCTGGTCACCTGCTAAATCTCCACCATAATTCAGTTGTTGAAGAACTGTTTCTACCTAATGTTGTGTAACGGATCTGCTGCCGCATAATGTGTCTTCTTCGGTGAATGATGTGCACTCCTACACAAATGTGAAAGCGGTTCGGATTTGGGAGAATGAGAAGTGCTGTACAAATTTAAATATGGACAAATGTTTATACAAGCCCAAAACATGTCCACATCCACTGAAAAAATTCGGAATGTGACTTTTATCACTTTCATTTCATCTCAATTTTCTAAGCTCCTAAAGTAGTTGGGTTCTTTTAAACTACAGCTGGCAAGAAAGTGTGAAGGTTATTCTTCAGCAGGAATTCAAGCCGTTCATTTCCCTAAAGCCCTGAAGAGATGGAAATGAACTTTTGTCATGGCTGAGGATTAAAAGCTCCAGATGGGAAATGTCATTGACACTGTTGAATGTTCTGTGCTTTTCCATTGAACCCTGAAAAAATGGGTGTACTGCACTTAAGACCTTGATTTGCAGTACTTTTCATTACTTCAGCAATAATATACCTGACCTGCTTCTTTCTTTTTTAAATTCAGAACGGTATTAAATGTCATCTTTCAAGCAGAAACTAAACTATAATAAGAATCTTCTAGTAATTTGAAAATAAAAGATATAATAATGGATATTTCACTCCATCAAAGGGATATGAGGGGCATTTGTTGTTTAACTTTTGTTCCATAGCATTTTTTTTAAATATCATCCAAGATCACAAAAACACTGTTCATGTACGGTCATATACAGTATCACTGTTTCAAATATGACACAGATAAGGACTCAGATTATATTGTTTCCGTCTGTGCAATTTCCTTTTATGGTAAAAAAACAACTTATAGATGCACACATTATTTTTATTTACCTGACATTTATCTTTTGTCTTATTTACAATTTGAAAATGTATTTGTTTCTTTTATGACATCTTTGAGTATCTGCAATATTTGGAAATGGAATGAGAAAGAAAAATACTGTTGCAAGCTGACAGGTACAGTGGATATAAAATGTCTACACACCCTTATTGAAATTGCAGTTTTTTGTGATGTAAAGCCAGAAATCAAGATAAATCATGTCAGACATATTTTCATCTTTAATGTGACCGTGCAACCAACAAAATTCAAAAGACAAACAAATAGATAATTATTAGGAAAAATAATTGAAAGTAAAAAACCTACAAGACCCTGGTTGCACAAGTGTGCACACCCTTTTATAATGGGAGCTGTAGCTGTGTTCAGAGTTAACCAATCACATTCAAAATCATGTCCAAATGTAAGTAACATACACCTGCCAGATTTTTTACATTACATGAAGACCTAACTTATTACATTGGTGTAATTTTGGCATATATCATAACTAGTGTCACACATATTTCACATGTATTTAAAACACTATTAGGAATCCATAGTCTTATAAAGGTAATCTGAAAACCAGTGACAAAAAATGTTTCACCTTTCCGCCAATATTTTATCTGTAAGAAAATGAACAATTTTACAAAATTGCAACTCACAAATTGTGTAAATAAGCCCTATTTATGTAAAATATGGCATCATTCCAAACTGCTATCAGAATTCAATGAGTTTAATGCATTTAACTTCTGCTGTTTAACGCTGACACTGCATTCAGAGTTTACATTAAACAAATGTAGCTGTACAGTCTTAATAATAGTGTTATGTGCTTTCGTGTTTTGGAATACCACAATGTCATGCAATAATATTTATGCAACATCCAGAGTTCTTTGTGACACGGGTGACCATGCCTCAGGGCAGTGGAAATGACACCTAGCCTAAGAGTTAGGGAACAGGACACTGACAGACCTATAATACTGAGAATTCTTAAGTCTTAAAAAAATACATTTAATTATGCAGGTGGGTGTCTGTGTCAGCATGCATAGGCTGCAAAGGAACAAGTAATAGGTTTATTCCAGGCTGAAAAAAAAAGAAAGAAAACATGTTTCGGCCGTGGAGCCTTCTTCAGGTGTGAGAAAGACAAGGCAGTGAGCAAAGGTAATGTAGCAGGAGAACAAAAGCTGGGAGAGAGGAGGAGCGAGAGGCGGGAGCAGGGGACAGAAAGGGAGGCCAATCAAGAGGTGTGAAGTCAGAATAGGTGTAGGGAGGTGTGAAATGAAACCTACAATGAATAGAGAGAATTTAGAAGAAAAGTAGTCTGTCGTTAAGAGAAGGGGGAAGGTGTGATCCTAGCTGCAGGATAATTGCCTCTCGCTCCTCCTCTCTCATAGCTTTTGTTCTCCCGCTACATTACCTTTGCTTACTGCCTTGTCTTTCTCACACCTGGAGAAGGCTCCACGGCCGAAACGTTGTGTTTTCTTTCTTCTTTTTTTTCAGCCTGGAATAAACCTATTACTTGTTCCTTTACATTTAATTATTTATGAATATGTGTTGTTTAGAGTAAGACGTGATTAAATGTGTACTTGCATTTCTCTCTGACATTAATGGAATAGAACAAGAACATAAAATAATATTTCCTAAGAAGAGCTTTCTCTGCTTTGAAGGATATGGATAAAAACGTTCATTTAGGATTCACGTAAGAACACCTAAACAGGTTAATACCTTTGTTTAAAAATAAGACTAAATGTCCACGCACAAAACAAAATAGTCATTCTGGTGTGCTGTATTTTGTTGATTGGTTGGTGTAGTTTTTAAGTAGGAAATTAATTGCTCTTACATTTCCCAAATTGAAGGACTATTATGAGTTCAATCATAACCAAGGCTGGTCCTTATGACCCCAGTGCCTGCTGAATTTTATTCCAGCTGCTCTATTAAAAATTATTTAACAGAAGCAAAATCAGATATTTTGGAATAATTTTCAATTCTAGAACATCAGAGATTTAATTTTTACTTGTATAAGTACTTAGAAATATACATCTTAAGAATAAAATTAAAAATGGCAACATAGTAAGGATAGAAGTAAGGTTAGAAACAAAAGGAGAGATAATTGATCGAATTATCTAATTCACCCATTTCTTGAAAGAAACCAGGCTTTGAAAATATGTCTGAATAGCTTGCTCAAGACTCCCTCAACTCTTTGCGCGAAGATGGGATTCTGGTTCTCAGTTTGACATGCACTTTTCCTTAGCTCCTATTTATGTCTTTTATTTAATTTTTCTCTGTAGATTTTAAGGTTCAGAGGATTGACTGTCACAGCCTTTGAGAATATTGAATACATGTACCAGGTCTCTCTCTTCAAGAGTTCAGGAGTAAAGATTTAGTTCTCTTAACCTGTCAGAATAAAGAGTAAAGATTAAGTTCTCTTTGCCTGTCAGAATAGGGCATTCCTTTGAGACCAGGAATGTACTGTATCTGGTTTTTCTTCTGTAAACTGATTTCAGACAAGAAATTTATTTTGTAATGTGGTGGCCACAATTCTTAAAATCTACACTTTTAACAATTTATCCTAGGGCTTTCTGTATTGCTTTCCCACATCAATCTACAAGATCAAAATGAGCTGTCAACATGTTGATGTCTACTCTGATTGGGTAGGGAAAGATTGTCTTTTTGTTGTTGTTGTTTTCTTTTTAAAGCCTAGGCATAGTGTAAGGTGCCCACCATCTGAGCCTCCTTCTCAACATTATTATCCATGTCCGGAGGAGTTAAAAGTGTTGTCTCCCTTTTTTAAGATAAATTCAGAGTTTTCATTCCACTATTGTATGCCATCTAATGTTTACCAGACTCGCTGTGTTGGACTCACACAAAGAGACACCTTCTTCTCTGAGAATGGAGCACTTCAATACAGGTTTGTATATTTTAGCTAATGCTGTTTAAAACCTCACTGCATTTTAACTAAATTGTGATTCTGCACCCAAACAATTGGCAGCTCTTTATGCTAGAAAAATACAGAAACTTTATGGTCTCAATTCCTAATCTTGTTCAGTTATTTTTAGTCTAAAATTCTTGTAAAAAAACACCACTAACCAGTAGTTTAAATAAACCTAAGTCACAAGCTAGATTAGACAGCTAAGAATGCCTGTTTACTAACAAACATTACCTACTGTAGAGAATTAATTAGTCCCTATTGTTAGGTTTCAGTTTGATGGACTGGCATCCTGTCCAGTGTGTATCCTGCCTTGTGCTTGCTGACTTGTTGCGATAGGATTCTCTCCCATGCGACCCTGAACTGGATGAGGCAGTTAGAAAAATGGATATACAGATGTTAGGATCCATGAAACTAAATAAAAAATAAATTGCTCTTTTCCTATCTTTTTCTTGACAAAAATTAAATAATTTTGCCCTCCTAACACTGGTACACTCTCCAAAGAAACATGATGATCTAATCTTAGATATATGCACACAAAAATTAAAGCGACACATAACTATAAGGGATTACAGTAGGTTCAAGCAAATATTTTCACATACTGAAGAAGCACAGTGTCTACAAATAAAAGAAATATAAATGAAAAATCCTCATTTTTTAGATTAAAAATGATGACTGGTTTATGTCAATATGAGATAGGGTTATCCTCACTGACTTCTTTATTTTTTAAAGCGCCTTTCATGCCTTTTACATGAAATCACAGTCAAAAGCATAGAGTAGATACATACTGTACAGTATAGTACATAATGTGATAATCTCTCATATTTGAAAAGAGCACATTTAAAGATTATTTTAAGGTAATATTTAAATACACAAAAGATTTATATTCCTTAAATTATCTAGGAAGGGGATTTGAAGCTATAGGAACTTGGGAACAGATCAAAACAGTAGTTCATATTCTGATCATGGGGACACTTATGCAGAATCTTGGACCAAAGGTTCCAGAACTATAATTACACAGCATTTTGGTAGTATAGGCAAGAGACAAAGAGCTCTTGAAAGTAAAACATACGATTTTTGGAGTCAATACAAAACCTCATAGGAACAAATAACACAGATTCCGGAGAAAGAGTAATATGAAAATCAAAAGGAAACCCAGTCCTAGTCAAGCCCCAAGAGCTGGGTTGGAAATATAGTTTTAATTTTCCCATCTCCAGATTTATTTGTCAGCATTAAAACAGAAATTACAATTTGCTGTAATGAGTTCCAATGCTTCTGCATAATAATATTGCATCAATCTCATTCAAGATGTTTTTCTTTTCCTAGTAACTCAAAAGTTCGAGGTAAAATGTTCTGATTAAGTCAATGTCAGCTTATTCTGAGCATTGTTTCTTAACATTGTATTACTTACAATTAGTCATCATATTCTCAGTTGTATGATGTTTTATAAGGGCGCACTGCAGAATAACATTGTATTTAAAAAATAAAAAAACACTAAGCACAGACAAAATACCTAAATACTGTACCTACTGTAGATGTTGTTATATACACCTTAAACCAATTAAATCCATAATAATAAGTCTCAAATGATCTCAAAAGATTTCTGCAACCAGTTAACATTTTTTTGTGATTTGTTGGAAGCAGTACAATATTAACAAATGAATATGTAGAAGCACAGTTTGCCTTGAAAATAAATTTATCAGCCCTATTCTTTTCCGTCCTAGAATGCCAGTGATTTACTTGCACCACTATCACATTGCACAACAAAAGATCTGTGAGCCAAAAAAGCAAGAGACAATTTATCAAATTGCCTTGAATAATAAAGAGGATTTCTTGCAAATGGAAGGCAACTTAAATATTGTAAATCACAATTTTAGAGCATTTTGATCACACTGCATCAAACTTTATTTTCTGTGGGAGCGCAGTTTATTTAAATGAAATATTTAAAAAGAACTCTGGGTCACTGTTCTTATTTATTTATGAATCAAAATGAGAATCACTCTGCCTAAGAACTATAATTCCTATTGGTTCCAGTGCTTGACCACACTGCCCTTTATTAAATGATATAAACTGAATGATGCATTGCATTGTCAAGATGTGATCCTCTACACTGAAACTAAGGTTTCTACAATGCATTTCCAAGCATAATAAACTCAATTACAGCCAGCTTGTGATAACTTTTCGATTGCAGACCTCCTCTTTTCATTATTTTTTTCAGTTTAAGTTTCAGGTTATTTATCTGTGTTCACATTAAATATTTATTCAGAGACAGAAAATCATTCTCTTCGCTTTTCTGGTAAGGCTGCTGAATTATCTGAGCTTAAATACACTGGAGGTCCAAGCCCAATTTTAACTACACAGGATATATGTGTGGATATATGAAGAAAACCAACTTAAGCCATTTTTGGATAGCATTTCAAAGACTCATTTGACATGTATCTGGAGACAAAATTATTAAATGACCAGCTCAATCTCCAGATTTTAAATAGTTTAATAGTTGAGCGTGTGTTTTTTTTTTTACTTGCTAAAATAAAATGGAAGTCAGAACACCCCAAGAACAAGCAAGATCTCAAAGTGTCTGTGGCGAAGTATTTCAAATAATGAGATTGATTCGATCAATGAGTTGGAGACTTCATGCAGTTACTGCCTCAAAGGAATTTACAATCAAATACTGACATTTATACTTTAAAGGTTACAAAATAAATGAAGGTGTTCCAATGCTTATGCTCACTGGGTTGAACTTGATTATTGTTTTTGTTTAAATAGGATTAAATGCATGTATAGAATTAGCCAAAATTAAAATGTATTCTGTACTTTTCATTCAAATGTATCACACAATTACAAATACAAATTGTTTGACTACAAAGCAAGAAAAAGGTTTTGACTTATCTTACCCAATACATTTGGAAAATACTGTACTGTATATAAGATTGGGTGTCATGTGTCATGGTGGTACAGTAGTTAACATTGCTACCTCAAAGCTGGGCCCCTAGGTTCAGTTCCTGAGGTGCTATCTGAGTAGAGTATGTACTGTATGTTCTCCCCATGTTCACTTGGGTTACCTCCAGGAGCTCTGGTTTCCAACCAAAGTCCAAAGACATACTGGTATATTAATTGGTTTCTGGGAAAATGGTGTGAGTGTGTACATGTTTTGTGTGCCCTGCGATAGACTGGCATCCCATCCAGGGTGTACCTGCCTTGCACCTATTGCTTGCTGGGATCAGTTCTGGTTTCCCTGCAGCTCTAGTAATAGTTTGTGTATATGGCTTATAAGACAATTTACATGGAACCTCTTTCACAGTGTTGTGAAATATTTTTTAGAGCAAACATAAGCTGTTTAAATCTACCTGCTCCTGTAGGACATCTGCACACAAGATTCAATCCGGGCTAGCCTGCCTGGGCTAAACATGGTGTTCCCTTAATCCCTGGATGATATTTGAGAAGAATAGAACAAAGGAGCCAGGTGTTCTTCAAAAATACCATACCAAACAGACAAAACATCAGGTCTGATAAATATTGAAGTACAGTAACAGCTGGAGATTTCTGCCAAATCACAACTGATTAAAAGCTGTAGCAGTCCAGTCTCTGCTCCCAGCAAGGCAGTTCAATTGGCCCAATGTCCCATCAACCAGAGTTAGCCCAATTACAGTATATCAGGCAAATGAGCTCAAATAAAGTGGGCAACTCAGGGATCACTGATCTACTATGGTGCATTACGGATAGCTCACAAACGCCAATGGTATCCAACTACTACTGAAAATAAAATAAGAAACCACGCAAGAAGTGGATGCTTTAATTTACTTATTTAGAGGGACATCAGAGATATCTTTATAAAGCATTAAAATGTCCTCCAATGACATCAGTGACTTGTCCAGGTTTGGTAATCATGTGACATACACCCTTCATCAAATTCTTCCATGAGAGGTTATTTTGGGTAAAGCCTAGGGAGTATAAAATATGTTGGGCTAAGACAAGATTCAGAGTAGATTATTTTTTTAGAAAAGCCTAAATAATGAGACAAGTAATTTTCTGTACTGGTCTTGTAGGGCTGCTACTGTATGTTTTCTAGGTTTAATTCCAGCCTAGAATCTTAATGAGATTATTTAAATCAATTGTTGGTCTGTATTACCTCTGTTTCTGGGTATTTACTAATTTATTATTTTATTGATGTATTTCACCCCACCAGGACCAGGAGTGAAAATCACTGGACTATAAGTGTGCTCTGAGTGGCTAATGGGTCCGTTCTACATCCTATACCATTCTTATGATCTCCTGTGTGTTCATTACAACATTATTTTCAAATTATGCATATGACCCAATATTTGAATTCCCTCACTAAACCCTTTAAAACCATTCTAAGATTGCTAATAAAAGATCCCGAGCAGCTCTTAATCAGATACATTCCTTTACCAGATATAACAGACATTGGTCCATATTCAGAAATCTTAAATAGGGATTATTTAACATGAAATGAGTCTTAAAATTGTAGAACAGAATTTGCAGGTGTTTGATGGTGTTACAGATTAATAGCTGTCCAGTGCACAATTAATTGAGCATGTATTGCTGCACAGATTTGGAATTCAAATTGGTATGTAGGTCAAGATTCCAAATGGCACAGTGCCAGCAGTTCAGCAGGTTGATAGAAGAATATTGTATCCTGTGTAAGAGGACCAGAGGAAGGGTCATCCTGGAGAGGTATTTTAGGAACGATCTGCTCACTATACTTGACTTAGACCTGACCAAGATGGCCACTAAGAGAAACCAGCTGAACCGCAGATGGAAAGGGCTCAGTCTGAAAGACAACGAGACGCAAGTGGGTCTCATCAGGAAACAAAATATATATGCCCCGGAAACAGTGAACCGGCTGCCAGGAATGCATGGCCCAGAGAGCAATGGGCAGGGAGAGTAGCACCTTATTTAATTGGGGAAGCCCAGAAGGCTTATTACGATTTAAAAGAAGAGGATGCGGAGAACTATGAACTCTAAAAAGGGAGATTTTGGCGAGATTAGGGGTAACCACGGCGATACGAGCAGTCCGGTTCCATAACTGGAAGTATCAAGTAGACAAGCCCACTAGATCTCAGATGTTTGACCTAGTACATCTGGCGAAGAAATGGCTTCAGCCAGACAAACTTAACTCGGGGCAAGTGGTAGAAAGAGTAGTATTGGACCACTTTGTGAGGAGTCTGCCTGTTCAGTTGAAAAGAAATGTGAGTGATGGGGATCCCCAGATTTTAGACCAGGCCGTTGATTTAGTGGACAGACACCATGCCACAGAGGCCTTGATTAAGGAAGAGAGAGGGGAATTTCGAAAAGAGAAGAGGAGGAGACCTGAGAGTTCAGGGAATGGAACGAACTTTCAGTCACTGAAGTACCGGGACCATCGAGGTCCTCCTCAATTTACAACATCTTTTCAAGAAAGATCAGGTCAAAGGCCCCGACCATGGAAAGAGACCCGAATGTGTTTTAAGTGCCATGAAGAGAGACATTTGGCCAGTAATTGTCCCAACTGGGCTGAACCTATGCAGGTGGACACCAGAGAGGAAGCCAAGTGCAACTACCTCACGGCGAGCATCCCGTCCTGCGAGGCGCCCCACATTGCTAAAATCAAGATAGGGGAAAAGCCTGTCGAGGCCCTGTTAGACTCTGGAAGTATGGTGACCCTGGTGACCTCTACAGCCCTACCTGAAGGGACCAAGGTCAGGCAAGCGGTGGGGATACCTATTACGTGCATTCATGGGGAAACTAAGGTGTATCCATCAGTGGAGGTTTCCATTACTACAGAAATGGGAATGTATAGTTCGACTGTAGGGGTGGTTGAACAATTGCCTTACCCTGTGGTGTTGGGACGTGACTGTCCCCACTTTCTTTAAATTCTGAATACTGTCCAGTTGGCTAGTCAAAATCCACTCCCCTGTCCGGGAGATACAGACGCTAACACAGATTCCCCTGGAGAGGCGGACCAACCAGGAGAAGGCTCGGAACTTGGAGATGAGTTCTTAAATATGGATTTACCAGACTGGGAGAACATCGAGGTAGGTTCGGAACGGCCCAGTTGGAAGATGGGAATTTAAGTCATGCTTGGGGACATGTGAGAAAAATTGAGGGGGAGTTGTGTAATAATACTAGTCCTCTGAATTACCCTTATTTTATGGTAAAAAACAATCTCCTCTATCAGGTGCAGAAGAGAGGACAAGAAGAAGTGGAGCAACTCCTCATTCCCCGAGCCTACCAGTCGAAACTCCTCAGCTTGGCCCATAGCCACCTCTTGGGAGGACATCTGGGCGTGAAGAAAACGGCCGAAAGACTACTTTCTCGATTTTTCTGGCCCGGAATATACAAGGCCATCGAAAGATATTGTCGGGAATGCCCGGCCTGTCAGAAAACTGCCCCACAACCTTATAAAAACCCTCTGATTCCCCTCCCAATAATAGATACTCCTTTTGAGCGGATTGGGATGGACTTAGTGGGACCCCTGATTAAAACTACAAAGGGACATCAGTATATACTGGTGATAGTGGACTATGCCACGAGGTACCCCGAAGCCATTCCTCTGAGGACGGCTACGGCCAAAAACATAGCTAGAGAGCTAGTGCACATTTCCTCTAGAGTGGGAATCCCTAAGGAGATCTTAACTGATCAAGGGACTCCTTTTATGTCAAAGGTCATGCAAGACCTAAGTAAGCTTTTGGGTATTCATCAGATCAGAATCTCTGTTTATCACCCGCAAACAGACGGACTAGTGAAGCGCTTTAATAAAACCCTGAAAAGCATGCTGAGGAAGGCCATGCAAAAGGATGGCAAAAATTGGGATCAATTGCTCCCTTATCTAATGTTTGCTATCCGAGAAGTAACGCAGGCCTCGACTGGGTTCTCTCCTTTTGAGTTATTATACACTCGGAGACCACGGGGATTATTAGACCTGGTCAAACAGCCCTGGGAGCATCAACCTTCACCATTACAGACTGTCATTGAACATGTGGAACAAATGTGGGAAAGAATAAACATTGTTGTTCCCATTGTGAAGGAAAATCTGGAGAAGGCCCAGGCGCAGCAACGGCAGATTTATGATAGGGGAGCTATAGTGCGAGAATTTCAGCCAGGGGACAAAGTATTGTTATTGGTCCCGACCCCGGAATGTAAATTCCTGGCCTCCTGGCAGGGGCCTTATGAGGTGGTGGAAAAAATGGGTCCGGTCACTTATAAAGTTAAACAACCTGAGAAACGACGACAGCATCAAATCTACCATGTGAATTTACTAAAGAAATGGCATGGTGCAGAAGTTCTGCTCACCCACTTCTCCCCTGACCCTTTGGAAGAAGAAACGGGGGCCGTCACCACGGGGGACCTGGCTCCGGCGCAGAAGCAAGAATTACAAGAGTTCCTGTCGCAAAACAAGGATGTTTTTTCCCAAAGTCCTGGTCGAACCCACCTCATTCAACATAAGATTATCACGGAACCAGGAAAAAGGGTAAGGCTGGCCCCCTATCGAGTACCCGAAGCAAAAAGGAAACTAATTAAGGAAGAGGTAGAAAAAATGTTAAGAATGGGGATAATAGAAGAATCCCATAGCGAGTGGGCTAGCCCCATAGTACTGATACCCAAGCCAGACGGAACTGTTAGGTTCTGTAATAACTTCAAAAGATTAAATGAGATCTCGTTGTTTGACGCATATCCTATGCCTCGTATAGATGAGCTAATCGAGCGGTTAGGTAACGCCCGATATATCAGTACGCTGGACCTTACGAAGGGATATTAGCAAGTACCCCTAGCCGAAGAAGCTAAAGCCAAGACCGCGTTTGCCATCCCGGAGGGGCTATACCAGTATTGGGTCCTTCCGTTTGGTTTACACGGTGCTTCTGCTACGTTTCAGCGATTAATGGACCGAATACTCAGACCTCATCGAGATTTTGCGGCTGCCTACCTAGATGACGTCGTAATTCATAGCACGACTTGGGAACAACACCTACTACACTTGGGAGCTTTGCGAAAAGCGGGATTAACCGCTAATCCAAGAAAATGTTGTCTAGGGGCCCAGGAAGCCAATTATCTCGGTTACACAATTGGAAGGGGAATGATCATGCCATAAGAACAGAAGGTACAGTTAATTAAAAACTGTCCTAAACCTTCTACAAAGAAGCAAATAAGAACATTTTTGGGATTAGCAAATTACTATCGTTGGTTCATTTCAAGATTTGCCTCCATTGCCGCCCCGTTGCACGACTTAACAAAGACGAGTTGCCCGGAAAAAATCAAATGGACAGAAAGGGAAGAGAGGGCCTTTCAAGAACTAAAAAGGACTTTATCATCTCAGCCGGTCTTACAGGTACCTAATTTTAACAAAACATTCATGGTACAAACTGATGCATCTGACACTGGTATTGGAGCCATACTGTCGCAAGAAATTGAAGGATTGGAGCACCCCATTTTGTATATTAGCCATAAATTAAGCCCTGCGGAGAAAAATTATTCCACAATCGAAAAAGAATGTCTTGCGATCAAATGGGCCCTGGATTATTTAAGATATTATTTATTGGGAAGACGATTTATCTTGGATACTGACCATGCACCACTAACCTGGTTGTTAAGGACCAGGACAAAAATGATCGGATTACGCGATGGGGCCTTAGTCTCCAGAGGTTTCAGTTCCAAACAGTTTATAGATAGATAGATAGATAGATAGATAGATAGATAGATAGATAGATAGATAGATAGATAGATAGATAGATAGATAGATAGATAGATAGATAGATAGATAGATAGATAGATAGATACTTTATTGATCCCGTGAGGGAAATTGCAGTGCAACAGCAGCTTAACACACACAACACAGCCACAGTGTAACGAATTATATACTAATAGTACAATACATACAATACAATACAAGAGTTACTCACAGTCCGGACACACAAGAGGAAACTAGAACAGAACAGTACACAGAAAATCGTATCACACGTATGAATATAAATATAGATGTAACCATAGATATAAATATAAATATAAATGTATTGCACAGGTCCCTGGCATATATTGCACAAAAGTGGTTGTAAACGGAAAAAAGAAAAAGAAAAAGAAAGAGAACAGATGTAGCAGTATATGTGTATATGCGTTTAGTCCAGAAACAGGTCACTGTCGCTGTTGCCTCTGCCAAGACGCAAGGTGGATGCGTTGTACAGTCTTATGGCAGACGGCAAGAATGACCTCCTGTAGCGCTCCCTGTCGCACCGTGGATGAATCAGTCTATTGCTGAACGTGCTCTTCATTCCTGCAAGCCTGTCATAGAGGGGATGGGAGAAGTTGTCCATGATGGCCTCCAGTTTGACCAGGAAGGAAACAAGGTAATGTCGATGCCCTCTCCCGAATGCATTGTTTCTTTTCCAGACAGCCCGATGACGGGGCTGATCTCAGGGGGAGGGTATGTAAGAGGACCAGAGGAAGAGTCATCCTGGACAGGTATTTTAGGAACGATCTGCTCGCTATACTTGACTTAGACCTGACCAAGATGGACACTAAGAGAAACCAGCTGACCCGCAGATGGAAAGGGCTCAGTCTGAAAGACAACGAGACGCAGGTGGGTCTCATCAGGAAACAAAATATATATGCCCCGGAAACAGTGAACCGGCGCGGAAGCCAGTAGGTGAATGCATTTCGGAGAAGAGAGTGGAGTTTGGTTGAAGTGGACAAAGACTTAAGGACAACGGATTTACGGAATAAATAAAGGATAACGGTATACGGCTTGTGATTTGGACTCGGCGCGGATTTGTTGGATCTTACGAACTTTTGGAACATGGACTGAACAAGGACAGAGAAAACGGATTGCGGACTGGTTTGGAAGACGGACGAACGAAGGAAAAGGAGGAAACCTCACTAAAATAAAAGAAGAGTGTGTGGTGTGAGTACTTTCGTACTTATTACATTTATCTATTCCCCCGGAGACACCACACCTGTGATGAATTTAAAGTTCAGCGCTTATGTACTGCAATGAATAAGAGATTTGAATTTATCTTACATACATGCACCTCTGTTTTGAGGTTGTAATGTTGCTAGATTTTCAGTGAATACCCAGCCTTCAGTTTTCATTGTGCTGTGTTACCTTTAAAGCACAGTAACCATGCTTTAAATAGCTAAAATAAAGTTCTCATGTCTAATTTTCTCTGTGACGTTTACTTAAGTTCTCCATTTCCAATTTCAATAATCTTCCCACATTCTATGTCATGTTTTTACAAGTCAAAGTTAATATCATGAAGAAAAATGTTTCAAGATTCAAAAATGGAGGAAAATATAATTTATCGCACAAATATGTAGTAGAGAGCTTTCTTTTAGCACCTTGTATTGTAAAAAAAAAAAGCACATAGGGGATTCCTCAATCACCTGCCAAGTCTATAAAATAATGCAGAGACAAAATTGCACTAATAGAAGAAAAGGATTGCTTCGGCAAAAGATAATTGCATTGAACCATGATGGAAGACATTTTAAGGGGATTTCAATTTTGCTTTTTAAAAGCACTATGGTGAACATTCTCTGCATTATTGTGTACTCAGAAAATATCACAATTTGGGGCCACTATTACCTCCTTGAATGCCTCCTGTACAGTTGCTTCATATAGCCATATCTATTGGTTTAAAAGTTTTCAAAGGCAAACAAAGAAAACAAGGTACTAAATACAAAACAAACAGCAAACAGGGCACATGACCTTACTATGCAATTACATTTTTTAAAGATTTGCCAAACAGGAAACTGAAAACTAAAGTGAATGTGCTCATTTAATTTCTAGGGTTAACTGAGAAGCTGAAACCCAACCACATGGGTTTAATGGCTCAACAAATACTGCTGGGTAGGTAACATCCCCCATGTCAAGAGAGGAAGCTGCCAAGACAGTGTGAATAGAAACAGACACTGTTCTGTGGTATGACTGGCTCCCATGTGGGCAGAAGAAGTGGGCGAAAAAGAAAAGGGCTTTCCTACATTTCCCAAAGAGAATGAAGACACACTTTAAACTCTTGCAGCTGGGACAAGTTAGCTATTGTAGGTGGGTGGTTTCTTTTGAAAAGGGCATCTCTTATAAATAACTGCAAAAGTAACTGTTCTAGCAATTCGTGTAAAAGGTAAAAAGCGGTTTGAGAAACCGCTTACTTTGAGATTAAAAAAACTGTCAAACAAAATCTGCTAGAATGCAATATACAACCTAAAACTTTCAAAATCCACTCCTTTGTTTCTAGAATAAAGGATTAAAAAAGAATATTGTGCTTTTTATTTTCCTGTGCAGTAGCTACAAAGTTGTTTTTTGTCACTCAGAAAACCTAACAACAGGGACCTGCCGTTATAGATTTTTCTAACCAGTCCTAATTGTCCTTTTCGATCCCAGCTAATTGAAGTCTAGAGTCAACCAATATAAATCTCTCTGCACTATTTTCCCATATACAGTAAATACAAAAATATAATATATTGATCGCATTCAATGTGCTCCTCTAAACTTGCTCATATATATTTTTTTTTAATTAACAAAGTCTTATATAAACATAATTAAACATTCATGAAGTATTTAGGACACATCAATGCAAAAAATAACAATACATATTTAAAAGGAAAATCTGAATTGGGAAATGGGGAACATACTGTACAATCTCAACAGCATTAAAACATAATTTTAAAATAGTACGCAAATAATAAAAATGTGTATTTAAAGAAAGCTGATGCAATCACAAATAATTAGTGAGTTTTGTTAAGTAAAGTTCCCATTCATGTTTTCTCACAAGAATAATTTATTAATTAATATTTTCCATGTATTATAGCTGAAGAATCAGAATAATACTGTTACCATGTTGTGGCTATACACACAGACATATTCTCTTTATACAGGCTTGGCTTTTATTACCATCACTATTGAATTTCTCGTAAAGAGTGTTGTCTGTCACTAAAATCTAATTCTGATGCACAGGTTGTCATTTTTTAAATGTATGTCACTTAAAATGAATATAAGACACGTTTAAATGATTTAACTTCAGATTCGGATGCAGAGGTACTCCATAGTGTTTTGAAAACTAAGGAATAGATGTTCTGTTTGTATTTGTAAAGTTTGCAAAGTTGTATTTCTTCTACTTAGGAACAAGTAATAGGTTTATTCCATGCTGAAAAAAAGAAGAAAGAGAACACAACGTTTCGGCCGTGGAGCCTTCTTCAGGTGTGAGAGAGACAGGGCAGTAGGCAAAGGTAAAGTAGCGGGAGAACAAAGGTTGAGAGGGAGGAGGAGTGAGAGGCGGGAGCAGGGGACAGAAAGAGAGGCCAGACAAGAGGTGTGAAGTCAGAATGGGTGCAGAGAGGTGTGAAATGAAACTTCCAATGAATAGAGAAAATTTAAAAGAACAGTAATCTGTCGTTAAGGGAAGGGAGAATGTGTGATCCTAGCTGCAGAATAATTTTAGTTTCGGTGGTCTTTCTGATGTATGAGTTCGGAAAACCGTCTTTGAGAACACAGACGGAGAGATTAGAGTGGTCGTGGCCGTCAGAGGTGAAATGAGAAACAATGGGCTTGGAGAGATCTTTAATCTTCACAGCCCTGACGTGTTCTCTGAAGCGGTCTCCGAGTCTCCTTCCTGTTTCCCCAATGTAGATGGCTGGGCATTTACTGCAAGAGATACAGTAAATAAGGTTGCTGGAGGTACAAGATGCTGTCTGGGTGATCCGGAATTGTCCTGAGGGGCCTTGAATGAGTGTGGTGGTGGCTGTGTACTTGCAGGTGATACAGCGAGCTCTTTTGCAAGGGAAAGTGCCTGGTGTGGATGGTTGCTGAGGGCGGTCAAGGGAGCTGTGGACAAGGAGGTTACGCAGATTAGGTGGTCGGCGATATGAGATGATAGGGCGATCAGAAAAGAGGGCCCCAATGGAGGGATCATCCTGTAGGATGGAAAAGTTCTGGTTAATGGTCCTGGGGATAGGAAGTGTGTTAGGGTGGTAAGGAAGCACCAAAGGAATGCGGTTGTTACGGCGGGAGTTCCTGATCGGGTTGATGGTCCGGGGGGTGTTTTTGGCTCGGGCAAGGGCCCTGTCAATCACACTGCTGGGGTATCCTCTGTTGATAAAAAATGAGTACATTTCGAGGGCTTGGTTTTCGAAGTCGATGTCGTCGCTGCATAATCGTCGTAACCTAAGGAACTGTGAAAAAGGAAGAGAGTTTTTAGTGTGGTTGGGGTGAAATGAGCTGTACAGGAGGTAGCTGTGTGAATCCGTGGGTTTGTAATAAACTGAAGTGGACAGTCGGGGGTAGTTGATAGACAAGTGGATGTCTAGAAACGGAAGAGTGGTGGAAGAAATGTTAACCGTATATTTGAGGGACGGGTCGGTGCCGCCACATGCTCCAACGATCAGCTTGAATTCTTCCTGCACCATTTCACCAACTTCCACCCGTCCCTCAAATATACGGTTAACATTTCTTCCACCACTCTTCCGTTTCTAGACATCCACTTGTCTATCAACTACCCCCGACTGTCCACTTCAGTTTATTACAAACCCACGGATTCACACAGCTACCTCCTGTACAGCTCATTTCACCCCAACCACACTAAAAACTCTCTTCCTTTTTCACAGTTCCTTAGGTTACGACGATTATGCAGCGACGACATCGACTTCGAAAACCAAGCCCTCGAAATGTACTCATTTTTTATCAACAGAGGATACCCCAGCAGTGTGATTGACAGGGCCCTTGCCCGAGCCAAAAACACCCCCCGGACCATCAACCCGATCAGGAACTCCCGCCGTAACAACCGCATTCCTTTGGTGCTTCCTTACCACCCTAACACACTTCCTATCCCCAGGACCATTAACCAGAACTTTTCCATCCTACAGGATGATCCCTCCATTGGGGCCCTCTTTTCTGATCGCCCTATCATCTCATATCGCCGACCACCTAATCTGCGTAACCTCCTTGTCCACAGCTCCCTTGACCGCCCTCAGCAACCATCCACACCAGGCACTTTCCCTTGCAAAAGAGCTCGCTGTATCACCTGCAAGTACACAGCCACCACCACACTCATTCAAGGCCCCTCAGGACAATTCCGGATCACCCAGACAGCATCTTGTACCTCCAGCAACCTTATTTACTGTATCTCTTGCAGTAAATGCCCAGCCATCTACATTGGGGAAACAGGAAGGAGACTCGGAGACCGCTTCAGAGAACACGTCAGGGCTGTGAAGATTAAAGATCTCTCCAAGCCCATTGTTTCTCATTTCACCTCTGACGGCCACGACCACTCTAATCTCTCCGTCTGTGTTCTCAAAGACGGTTTTCCGAACTCATACATCAGAAAGACCACCGAAACTAAAATTATTCTGCAGCTAGGATCACACATTCTCCCTTCCCTTAACGACAGATTACTGTTCTTTTAAATTTTCTCTATTCATTGGAAGTTTCATTTCACACCTCTCTGCACCCATTCTGACTTCACACCTCTTGTCTGGCCTCTCTTTCTGTCCCCTGCTCCCGCCTCTCACTCCTCCTCCCTCTCAACCTTTGTTCTCCCGCTACTTTACCTTTGCCTACTGCCCTGTCTCTCTCACACCTGAAGAAGGCTCCACGGCCGAAACGTTGTGTTCTCTTTCTTCTTTTTTTCAGCATGGAATAAACCTATTACTTGTTCCTTTGCAGCCTACGCATGCTGACGCAGCTACCCACCTGAACTACTTTCTTCTACTTATTTTATCAACACACCCAGAGCCCAATTGCAAAGTAAGCAGTATTTCTTTTTTCATTTTTCAACCCTGCAAACTTAATTGACATTGTAAGAGAACTTTCTTACAGTCACATTGTAAATGGGCCATGCAACAGAATTGGATGCTTTTCCTCCCAGAAGCTTCAGTAATCTGTAAAAAGGCCCTCCACTATGTCCCTTCAAAGGAAGATTAGATAGAATTCAGCAGTCACTCATGCAGGTTAGGTTTATTAAAAGATTTCATCTGGGCCCATCTCTTCGTCTGTAATGGTTGCGTCATAACACAAATCATCAGCTGGCTCTGACCTCTAGCACCATTTATAAGCTTAACAATCATAAATCTCTGTCCTGAAATAGTTTCTGCAGATTATAGCAATCAATCAAAACTGTGGAAGCCTTAAAACCATTAATGTCATCAGTAGTGATCTACCCCTACAGGAATCCATCTAAATCAGCCATTATTACTAGGAAAGCTTTAAGATAAAGCCAGTGTCTTCCAGTGCAAATTGCTCCACTACTTCTGTCAGGCAGTTAGTGGTGGTCTTCATGTAGCTTTCTTATCTAGTTATCACGACATGTGGCCCAAAGACCTGGTTTCCTGACTGAAATGATCGTGAAATAATTAAGAAAAATTGCCATTTTAAGCTACTTATTTAAATACAATCCTTGATGACACACTATCTCATTGTAAGAGAGATCTGTTCAATGACCATGCAACTTAAACAGTTCTCTTGCTTTTTTATATGTGCATTAAAGCCCCACAAAACAAAATTGATGTTGCTGTAGTGTAAAGAACAACACTTAAGAAAACAGGCATGGTATCTGGCCATTTGATGGTACATAATGTGAATTGCGGTTGTTATAATGTATGCTTTCACTTGTAGGCAGGTGCTATTATATGACAGCAGTCATTTGTCATTCCTAGTTCTTCTACCAATGTCATGATATGGGCCTTAAAACAGATAAGGTGGGCTTGTCTTCAACAGAGGATCATTAAGCAAGAACAAAAGAAAATGCATTTTTCATTGCAATTTTTCTTTTGTTCTTCAAACTTAAATCACAGTAGGTGCACTGATCGGTCTAGCTTCTATGGGAGTGCAGAGTTAGAAATACTTCATGTTTACCAATAGCTGTGTTTTATCAACAATAGAGTAAGTAAAGCCATCTGTGTTTTCAAAGTAAAGAAGGATAAGGAGCATAACATTTCAATTTCTTTTAAGAATGGTTCCTCTCCATTTCTAAATTATTTCAATGCAAGGTTTTGGCTTTGTGACATTGTTCACCACCATCTTCCTGGATTTAGCACAATTCAAGCAGTTTTCTTGGCAAATAAAAACAATAACTACAAGAGCTATAGCTTATTCCTAATTGTGTGTGCTGAGCCTCTATATAGAATCCAGAAACGCCACAGCATAAGCATAAGACAGAACATCTGATGCAGACAAAATTAATTCTGGATAGCTGAACCTTCAGTAAAAAAACACCTTGGTTTCCCTTAGTATGAGTGGTGAGATAAAACACCTTTGACCCTTGTTGATCTTTATCAACAGATACACATAGTATTAATAGTTTAATCACAGAATCATGTCAAGGACTGTATTTATTTGAAACAAATTTTATAATTATAGTGCCACAGTGTCGATCCAACCAGAAATTCTGAAGTTACTATTACCATGTAGTATTTATTTCCCTAATTTTAAACTGTGTATACAGTATCTACTGTGTATATTTATGTGACTGTATTTTTAGGTACGTACAGCTTATTCTATTTTTTTGCACTTTCAGAACTTATCGCATATAGTGTATGTACTGTATCATGTTCAATACATATCTGCAGTGACTACTTCTATAGTAAATAACAAAGGTATGTTGTTGGTCTTACAGGCCACCCTTAAATCATCAATTTGTAAAGACTTGTGAGTCTAGATCAATTTATCAAGTTAATTGTTTCAATTAAGCTAGAAATGTCTTTCTATTGTCCTTGAAAGCTACAGTCCAGTGATTCCCAACAATGATACTGGAGTCCTCCAGTTTCTTCTGGTTCTTGTTAATGCAAAATTCTTAATCCCTGGCTAAGTGATTTTCAATTTTCTATTTGAGGTGTATTGTAAAATTTGATTAAAAAATGTTTTTGGGAAGGTTGAATAGTAATATTGAAAAGAAAAATTAACCTGCGTTGATTTCTGAGTTTCTGACTCTCTTCCTTCAGGTGTGTTACCTAAAATGTAATCAGCATTTGAGTGTTTGAGGCATTGGCAATTCTATTTGTGTCTCACCATCATATATTGTTGACCCATTGTTTAGAAAGAAATTAGCAAGCAAGCAAGACCTTTATAAACAGATCGCCTTAAAAATAGGAGAGTCTGGATGAACCAAGGTCCTGACTTTCTGTTGTCATTAAAAATCCCAGGGCGTTTCTTGAAAAGAGTAGGGGGTGTAACCCCAGCATCCTGGCCAAATTTCACATTGGCCCTTACCAATCATAGCCTCCTAATAATCTCCATCTATAAATTGGCTTGATCACTCTGTTCTCCTCCCCGCTGGGTCTGTCCTCTAGATGGGGTTTCTCATCTTATCCATGGAACTCTGTAGTTCTGTCTCTGGTCACTTGGGTATTTCGCTGACCAATGCCCCTCTTGCCCAGTTGCTCAATTTAGAAGGATGTTCCGCTCTAGGAAGTCTGGGTGGTTCCTTTCTTTCCATTTCCTGAGGATGTACCAGGCTGTTCTTCTGGGAACTTTCAACACCCTGCTGTTTTTCTACAGTATTTCTCTCCAGATTCCTCATAATTCTATAATGGAGTTTGATGGAGTCATGGTAGAGCTTCTGCTCTGACATGCACTGTCAGTTAAGGACCATCTATAATAACTGTTGTATTTCTTCGAAAAACGTGTCAGGGGACTTTTAATGTACTATGTTTTAAATGGCTTTTGATTTAATAGATAAAATCTGCTAAATTTTGTCTATGAAATCAGGAATGCATGATTTTGCCTGAAATAAATATTTTTCAATGGTCATTGTTTGTGTTCGCATGCTTTAGCGAATTTTAAAAATAAAGTTTTTTTTTTAAATACAATAAAATGCTTACAATATTTTAAAAGCTGTGTAAATGCACAAATAACTAAACAAGGTAAAATTAAATAGGGAATAAATTTCAATTACAGAAATATCAATGGTACCCTATAGGGGTAGGTCATTTGCTTACAATGGGTGTTCTTTGTGTTTCATATGCGAATTTTTTGCAGTGAATTTTTTACATGAAATAAAGGCACAGGAACAATTTTAATTGACTGTATAAATTGTAATAGTAAAAAAAACCTTCAAAAAACAAAGTATATACAGTCTGTATAAAGAATATTTTTCTCATATAGTGTGTTTTGGGCTGAAAATACAGTACATTAGTTGTGATGTAATGGGCATTTTGCAATAATGAACACTCCATCCACCCTATTAGTCTGTTAAACTAAGGGTTTATTGTTTAAATGTAATTCTATTTGACTTTGCAACATAACAAATGTTTAAAAGAAACTAAAGTAAATACTGAAGGCATTTTATTTATGGAGTGTTAAACAGAAGTTTGGGAGGAGGAAAGAACCTTATCATGTCCATTTCTGCCTATTATGCTTCTTGCTGACTCGCTTGGACATGCTTTGTTTTTGTTTCACTCCCTCCAACCCATCGTTGTCCTTGCAGCAGCTCTCTGGTTCATCCTTCAATAATGGGGGGTGAGGGCTGTCATTTCTGCTCAGTCAATCAAGTTCCCACAGTGAAGCGTGTGTTTTGAATCATGTACTGTATCTTCACCTTTATGAGTCAGAACTACTGAAATGGTTGTGTGTGTGCAGGAGACTTTATCTTTAGAAAGATTAACCTATTTTCTAACCCCTGAACATGCACTCAACCAACACGTGAGAAAGATTCACATTGGAAATGATAGATTACTGCAGTAGTTCTTGAGAGTTGCTGTTTTCTTAAAATATATCTAAAAATACCCACTTCCTGTTTTACAGGAAACACTATTGCACTATAATACCTTGGAACCTTTTTATGTCTTAAAGAAACACATCTCCAGAAAACAAATCTAGTTCAATTCTTTTTATCTAGTTTAATATTTTTTATTCAAACCTAATTTGATTGTATTACTAGTTTTATTGAAGCAAATTCATGCTAGGCCTTCATCACTAATCACTGAGTATTGGTTATGTAACAAGAACATTTTCAAGTAGAGATCTAGATGTAATCTTCTGAATGTTGTTTTAAAAATGTAAACCAAATTTTATTCTGGGTGGAACAGCTGGTGGCCTTGTCTTGCAATAGGATTTATAATTTCAGCAATTAAAACTTCAAACAAATATACAAATACAATTCCATGAAATAAGATTTACAGTAGAGGTTGAGGATCTGGGGTCTATTTTATTATACTCTTGACTTCTTGCTTTCTAAAAGGTGTTAGCTCTATTTTTCATTTTCAGAGATGGCTATGCTATGCAACAGACAGTTCTTTTGTGTCCAGATATTCCCTAGCCAGCCACTGAGGCTGTCAGTCAAGGCTGAATGTACAAGACTGTTGACTAGACCAGTCACCATGGGAGACAACTTTTAATCTAGTTACCAGATACCCCCACATACTTTCATCCTGAAGACATCATCAAGTTCTCTGGGGTGACTTGCTTTGTAAAAGGTCCAAACCTGATGATAAAAGTGACTGCTCCAGGTGTGGTCTGAACTGTCTACCCTCTTGAGAGAGTCTTATGACTTCAAATGCCATTGCTGCAACAAGACAGGATAATATATAGACTGCAGTTGCTGCAGGGTGTGCTTGGCTGATAGAAGGGAAGATGGTCAATGAATACAAAAATTGCAGTTTAGTTCTATTAGTACTAAAGCTCAAGTGCATTAACTGTTTTATTATGCTGCATAGCCTTGACTTCTTTAGTTCTATAGCTGTGCTTTTACTCTTATGTCTCTTATAGTGAATTAGAATAGTATTATATATAATACATATACTGTACACTAAATCATTGGTGTTTAAGAGCATTTTAAAACAGTCGTTTTATTTATTAATAGTTTTTTTGAACTAGTAATACAAATTTCAAGGGAAATATCCTAAGTGGCAGAAATCCCTTTTCCCAGACAGTTACGACAGACTGATAACGTTTTTAAAACACAGTAATACAAATTTATGTGCTAAACCTATGTCCAACCTTTATTCGAAAAGTATACAATACAATTACTTCTGTGGCACCATGGGTTTGATTTATGTAAAATGAACGTGTATGAATAAATCCTGTCCATTAAGTTTTTTGTGTTGGCCATCAGTGTAACAGTATCTTGGGCTATTATCAGGAGGAATCTAAAATAGTTATGCGGTGCATGGACATTAAAAAAAGACATGGTGTTGAACTGTTGAACCTGGGGATAAAAGTAAGATATAAATATATATTTTTGAAAAAGAATTGAATCACTGAGTTCCCGACATGAGATACCCAGCATCAAAATAAAGAATCTGAGAGATGTCAATTTGGAATGTCTTTTTTGGGCATACTGCCAGAAGGATCATGTTACAGCACATGCAAAAAGTCCTAAAGAGAAATGCAAGGCCATAAGACACAGATAGTCCATCAAAGTTAAATATACAAAAAGAAAACAACAAACTCATCCATTACTGTGTTCATATATATTTTAATTTGAACAGTGTACAGACTGCATGGTGTGCTGCTTAATCATTTAGATTTCTCTATTCATACAGTACACACCTAGAATCTAAACCAGCTTTTCATCCAAATCAAGATTTAAAAATCTTGCAAATTCATTGTGAATTAACAACAAAACTGTACATACTGTGCTGTGTACAGTGTCCTCCAGATTTATTCATGTGAAACAGGAAAAAAAACACAGAATGAAGATTGGATATGGTGTGTTGTTTAAAACAATACTAAAATTGGTATACTTTAATCGTAACAGCATTGCACAGCGCAAAGTTATGTTTGTCATAAATAATTCAATTCCAGAAAACATGAGTGTAGCATTTATTTATGTTGGAAAGCATTTCTACCTTAGTGCTCTTTGGATGTGCAATGGAAGGCTCTTAAACTACATTGAGCCTTCCAAATGACAGCGGTATAGTTGAATGAAGAAGCCAGGAAGATGATGCAAGTGTCTCGTCACCATGGGCTTGTTTGCTGTATAAAAGGTTCTCACTGCGCAATATGGCATGGTGTCTATGATGTATTTAGGTTGTTTTGTATCCAAAGGTCCTGGAGCCCTTGGTCACATACATGGTTTCCTCCTCAAGGAAGCTTGTCTGAAAATCAGCATTCCAGCATCAAAATCAAAAGTATACATCGAAATGGACAAAGAAGTGGTTAATTGCATTATTGATAAAATCAGTGTTCTTGACAGGCCATCTCAATCTCCAGATCTCAATTCAGTGGAACATCTGTGGTTCAATCTCAAGAAAGGAATCCAAGGATCTGAATAACCTAGAGGGATTCTCCCAAAAGGGAAGGGTCAAAATGTCTTCTTACACATCCCAGAACTTCACTGCACACTACAGGAGGCCTCCTGTTAGTGTATGTCCTACCAAAGGAAGATTTACAAAATACTAACAGGGGGGTGACAAATTGTGACCCCTGTGCTGTCTGGACATCATTATTTATGAAAAAAAAATACTGTTCAGATCACTGCATAACATTTATTTAGTATAACATGAATCCATTACTCTGTTATAAGATGTTTGGTGCTCCTTCTTCATGGGGGGTATGAATAAATCTTGAACTGTGAATCCACAATTGTAAAAACATTTTAAAAAGTTTGCTGCTTCCTGCTTTTGAGCTTGCAGATATCTGGGGTACTTTCTGTGTGGAGTTTGTATGTTCTCTCCAGGTTTGTGAGGGTTTTCCCTTGGGTGCTCTAGTTTCCTCCGACAGTCCAAACACAAACCGGCACATTGATTTGCTTCTGACAAAACTGGTCCTGGTGTGAGTGTGTGTGGTTGTATTTATCCAAATGTGTCCTGTAATGGACTAACATTCCATCCAGGGGATGTATCTGCCTTGTGCTTTGTTTGCTGGGATAAGCTTCAGCTCCCCCACGATCCTGTTTAGAATAAAGTGGTTAGAAAATGGATGGATCGATGCACATAGTAACTCATAGGTAAAAAGACCATTTGAGAAAACTAATATCTAAAGGAAATTAATCAATGTTTCTTTACACAACATAGGTAGGTCCCTTTTCAGGCCATAAAGGCCCATGGGGAACCGAGGGCAAGACCCACCATTTTTCTTGGCCATTCAACAATGGAGGTGGATGTGATGTGGTTAGCATCACACTCCGGCTGGCCTGTTACCTCTGGAGGGATTTACCCCTGGTACTCATTTGGAAAGCAGGCTGAGTGGACCTGGGAGCCATCTTGAAGGAATTAGAGTAAATTTACATCGCTTGTCCCTACCTGGGATTGAACCCAGGACCTTCCAGTCAGGAACTAGACATTACACAACATAAATGGCAGATAAATAGGTCCACTAAGTTTGTATCATCATTTTCATGCATTTATAGCTTCTTCTAGCTTTAATTCCATAAATTGATCCATTTTCTAAACCGGTTTATCCACAACTGCAAGTGAGTTGGACATAAAAACGCACATACTCACACCATTTTCCCAGAAGCCAGTTAACTGGCCAATATGTCTTTGGACTGTGGGAAGAAACTGGAGCAAACATGGTAAGAACATACAAACTCCACACAGATGGAAGTGTCCACAATCTGTCACATTCCACAATTTTAATTTGTAAGCCTCATTTCATTAATTAAACATTATCTGATGCAAAACGATTAATTTTGTTACACATTATACCGTACATTTTTTAAATGGTTTTGACATAACATTTGTAAACAGTATTATATATTCATTTTGTCCTAGAGTAGAAATACTTCATACTACTAAAATAGAAAGGTGCAGTTGTTGGGCTCACCTTGGATTGCGTGGTGTTCTGAATTTGAACTTGAATTACACAAATCCAAAATATAGTGGCACGTCTTGGACTGACGTACACGAAGAATGTGTTTAATATATTCTAGCCCATTGCAGAGGCTGAGTAGGATGAGGAACTGCTGCTTGAATGTTGCTGCTTCCTGTGTTGTAGAAATGCACTACAGAAGAAATAAAAAAAACGTTCAGAAAGGAAATTATGTGCTAGCAGCTGAATTCAAGGCAATTAAATCAGTGGGTGTAGTTAGTCTGTGGTTAAGACATTTCGTTTGATTAGGCACTAACACATTAAAGCTGTTAGGCATATGTCGCAGAAATATTTGTAAAGTCACATACAAGGAAATCTACAGTTTTTTCCCCCAATAGAGGACAATGGTCTCTTCAGTTTATAGACTGCAGTAAAATGGCACTTGTCAGGGATAGCTATTGTAGGCAGCACTGCAATGAAAATGTGGTTTATATTTAAGCAACACCACATTGCATAACTCAGCTGCCTTTCTTCACTTGATCAATCATAGTGTCCAGTATTGAAATAAACCCCTGTTAACTTATGTCTAAGTATAAAGAATGTTCTGTAAGTCTGTGCAAGGACTCATTCTTCACATGCATATAAGATTTGCATGCTAAACAAGGGAGCTCTTTTTTCCCTAGAACATACGCAGTGTTTGCAAGTTTAACTGATTTTGATCATTACTCAGAAAGCTTTACCTAAGCTAATAATAGTTAGTCCAAAATAAGTATAAAACGGTATTTCACACCAGGTGCAAAAACAAAAGTCTTAAATGTGATTTAAAGTAGTAAGTATCCTGTCATTTCTTTCTGTGGTGTAAATAAGATCCTGTTTCTGCCCAACACCACCCAAATAAGTAGAATACAAAATACTTATCCAAACTCATTAAAAGGATGCATAAAGAGTTTTTATAACATACCATGCTGATTCTACTGTAGGTTGTAAACACTCTATAATGCACACTGAATACAAAATATAGTATAACTGTACTTTATACTACAAATACACTGCTCACCAATCCTGGACCTGGGGTGCTATCTGCATGCAGTCTGTGTGTTCTCCCTGTGTTTTTTGTGGGTTTCTTCCAGGTGCTCTGTTTTCCTCCCACAGTCCAACAACATAGTCGTAGGCTGATTGGTTTCTGGGAAAACTGGTCCTGGGTGTGCCCTGCAAGTCTGTCTGCCCTGTGATGGACTGGTGTGCTGTCCAGGGTGTATCCCGCCTTGCAACCCATTGGTTGCTGATAGGCTCTGGCTCCCCTATGACCCTGAATAGGAATATGTGGTTAGAAAATGTATTATTAGTATGTACACGTTACAACATTAATAATTATTATATACAATGCCTATAGAAACTCTAACCACTCCCCCCCAGACCTTTTCACTTTTTATTGTTACAGCATGGAATCATGATGTATTTAACTGAGAATTTGTGCCACTCATCAACACAAAGTACTGTTAAAATGTCAAAGTAAAAAAAAATCCAGACATTTTGCTAAATTCATGAAAAAAACTAAACAGAAAATAATTGAATGCATAAGTATTCACCCCTTGCTTTGACACACATAAATTACCTCTGAAGTAACCAACTCTCTTCTTCAATTCACATAATTACTTGACTGGAGTCCACCTGTGTGCAGTTGAGGTGTTTCACATGATTTCAGAATAAATTCACCTGTGTCTGGGAGCTTCCCCACTTAGTGCATTTTCAAGGAAACACTACACCATAAAGAACAAGGAACATTCCAAGCAGATCCGAGACAAGGTTCTTGAAAAACACCAGTCAGGGCAAGGATATAAGAAAATGTCCAAGTCAACAAATATACCTCGAAGCACAGTGAAGTCCATCATCAAAAAGGTGAGAAAATATGGAACAACTGTGAATCTGTCCAGAACTGTCCGTCCTCCAAAATTGAGTGTCCGGGCAAGAAGAGATTGGAGAAACTGTACATGAGACAACAACAGCATGCACACTTCATAAATCTGGCTTGTACAGAAGGGTGGCAAGAAGAAAGCCTTTGTTGGGAAAAAAAAACTCCTATCACATCTCGGCTAGAGTTTGCCAAAAGGCATGTGAGAGACTCAACAATTTAGAGGGAGATTCTTTGGTCTGATGAGACCAAAATTGAACTTTGTTTGGCACAAACCTAACATGGCACATCACTGAGAACACCATCTCTACAATGAAGCATGGTGGTGGCAGTATCATGCTTTGGGATGCTTCTCTGTGGCAGGGCCTGGAAAACTCATATTGAAGGAAAAATAGATAGAGCTAAGTACAGAAAAATCCTGTAGGAAAACATGCTACAATCTGCAAGAGCACAAGAACAGGACAATGACCTGAAACATACAACAAAAGCCACACTGGAGTGGTTTAAAACCAAAAAGGTTAATGTCCTGGAGTGGCCAAGTCAAAGCCCAGACCTCAATCCAATTGAGGATCTGTGGAATGACTTAAAATTGCTGTTCACCAATGGTCCCCATTCAAGCTGATGGAGCTTGAGCAATTTTGCCAAGAAGAATGGGCAAAAATCCCAGTATCAAGATGTGCAATGCTGATAGAGACTTACCCAAAGAGACTCACAGCTGTAAATGTTGCCAAAGGTGGTCTTACCAAGTATTACCTCTGGGGGGGGAATACTTTTGCATTAAATTATTTTTGGTTTTTAATTTTTCATTTAGTAAAATGTCTGGAATTTTTTTACTTTGACATTCTAGAGTACTTTGTGTTGATGAGTGGCAAAAAAATCTCAGTTAAATACATCATAGTTCCATGCTGTAACACAATAAAATGTGAAAAAGTCCAAAGGGGGTGTAGACATTCTATAGGCACTGTACATTGTATGTAATGAGGTCTTGCAGCATAATATCAGGTGTGGTCAGTTAAGTTATAAAGCTGTAAAAGTATTAGCAGCAGCAGGTATGTACTGTAGATCAGAACTGACAGTCTTGAGGACCAGCAGTATAGCTGACAAGTTGGGACAGCTCAAATTTTAGCTTTGTGTGCATCTACAGAAATGGAATCCAATACATTAATGTCTTAACGATGCTTCAAGTTTCTCAGGTCAGATAACACTTGAAATGTAATGAAAATACTGGTCTGTACAAAAGGCAAAGAATCAAAAGTGCGAGCAGACATTCTGACTGTTACCTAAGCCATTATGCTCTTATATCCATCTTGAAGTACACACTTAAAAATGTATAATACTGTACCTTGCAATTATCTACAGAAAATACCCAAAATACACAATAAAACAAATGGTACTTATCCTCTTTGGGTGATGTGGATATACACTAGAATGTGGTGAATTAACAACTGGTTTGCTTAATAGACTTGCATTTTATGTTTTCTTTGGAAATTAGTTAGCTGCTGCACTAATCAAAAACATCAAATAAATGCAAATTCCATCCTGTACAAAAGTGGTAGAGGACTAAAAATGTTTAAAACATGGGAGTGTGTGTTCATATTTGTTAATATTCATATTTGTTAAACATGTGTATGACATTCTAAAACTAGACCAATCGGTGCTCTTAATTTAGTACAAACTGTTCTGTCTGCTCAAAATATTCCAGTCACCCCGATGACTTACGTACAGTGATACCACTAAATTTGCATAACCTCAAATTGAAGTTTACAAAATGTACAGAAGGCACAGCACAACATTTAAAGTGATTAATAAGTTTTGTGGTGAACATGCTACACATCTTTCTAAATCAATTCACATATGCTTTCACCAAAATGAAACTATAGTGCTTACCAGTCAGTCTAGTTAATCGTTAAACAAAATATAAATAAAACAGTAAACATTTAGTGGAATGGGGTACACGTCTATTTGCAATTAACCACTTATGTACCCAATGATTATTATTGTTTCTTTGATTTTGACATTTTGAGAAAACTCTTGATAGGTTTAAACAGTTTCTAAACTAAAGGCTCACCAAATCATAATCTTAAGTGCACCAGTTTGACCAATATCTTGTTGTTCTGCCATCAAGATCAGGTAAAAGTGCCGCAATCTCCTTAGGAAAAATTAAAATATCCAAAGAAATATTGTTGCAACAGCCACAGGGGTGTAGTTTGTAGATGAGGAACCAAAGAGGGAAAAAAACTTAAAGCCACACAGGAGGAAGTGAAATGCATTTTTATATGAAGAAAAATCCAGATGCACAAAGCCTACTCTGTTAAATCAGAAGAAACTGGCTAAGAAAAAAAAAATCAAAAGAAATGTGAAAAACTTCTTTCACAAAGACAAATGTATGTCCTATTCATAATACTAGCCCTCAACCATGGTTTTGTTTTTTGCAGAATGGCAAAGTAACACCTTTCTGCAAAAAAAACAGTTCACAGCTTGAAGAAAAAACATACAACCTACAAAAATACAACCAAATCGCATTACATCTAGTATAAATTCTTAAAACGTAAGCCTATTTAATACCTCGGCTCTTTAAAATCTCAAGTTTTCCCCAAATAGAAGTCCTTTTACTGGGGACAAAACCGAAAAGGTCCTTTCCTACAAATATGTCAGCAAAAAAAAAAAAGTCATACTAATGCAAAATTGTTTTTTGTAGCAATTACTTAGTACCCTACCGAGCTGAATAGGTGCAAAATGAACACTGCAGTCTTAGACTGTACATCAAGCCACACAATGACTTTCCACTGCACGAAAGGTCCTGGATGCTGTAAGCATATCTCAGGTTTCACTAATTACCACAACTGGATGACTCAAGTGGACTCAGCTGTCATTAAAAAGATACAATTTGAATTTTAGAAAGGGAAATTTTGCAACAAAAGAAAAAGATATGCAATGTCAGCTTTGGGTCACCCATTACATCTTATTTCCAGACGGCAGAATAAGGATGACGTCATTGTAGTATCGCCATTTGCACGTGGCCTTTCAGAAAGTCCTTAATACAGCTCGATGCATTTGAGCAGTTGACTGCTCTGGTGGTGTATGTGGAAATTCTAGCTTCAGTCTGCACAAGATATACAGTACAAGTTTGCATTGCTTTAAGATAATTTTGAGGTTGTCTAAAATACTCATTAGGCTGTACTTTAAAAATACAGCATTAAGTCAGGAACTTTGATGGAACAACATAAGCTTGAAATAGCCCTCACAATTGTGTTAATGATTTCTGTTGGTAACTTTTGGAACAGGTCAAATTGCAGTTACATTTTTTGGCCATAACTGAGTAAGGAAGAGCTGAAAACCAGAAAAAGACAGATTATGTCTCTGATGTCTGATTTCTATATTTATGACCAAGGCACTTCTTTGTTACCAAATACCATGGATACAAGACAAAAATATCTAGAACATAGAATGTAAAAACTAAAAGTGATTAGAATTCAACAGCAGCACACAATTTTAAAATCAAAGTGTTTAATTCCAGATATTCATGACAGTAAAATCTGTGACAGGTTGGTGAAAAGCAAAACAGCAGAGATTTTTTATAACACTGAAGACAAAATTAAAACTTTTCTGAAATAAATTCTTTAGCTCTCCACACATTGTATGACTGACTGTCTGATGTTATGAATTGTCAGAATAGATATTCCATGTCAACAAAAAGCTTCTTTTGAAACCATTTAGTTTCGAGAGGTCTGTTAATAAAATGTAACAGTATAAAGTATTAAAGGTAAACTCCATGGACAAGAAAAATTTCAGTATTATTAGTTTGGCTAAACAAAAAAGAAACCATGTGTTGGATGAAAATGATCAAAATGCTATCAATAATAACATTGCAGTGATATTTTTGTTTATAATTTGGCTGAGGCTTTTATCCAAGCAACATACATGTGCACCCATTTCCAGAGCTAGGAATTTCTCCTGAAACAACTGGAGAAATACCTTTCTCAAGGTACAACAGCAGTGTCCCTTCCAGTTTAACCACTGTCCTAACCACTGCTCTACACTTGAGGATGCAATGGAAAACCATATGTTGGCAGCTACATAAACTTTTGGTACTTTTTCTCCAAACAGAACTAATTTGTATAAGCATAGCATGGAACTGAACAACAAATTTCAGGAATAAAGTATTTCTTTCCATCCATGTAAACACTCTTAAGGGATTTTCTGATACAGAAAAAATACTATGTGAACTAGGAATGAGAAAGCAACATTTAATCTACTAAATAATCATTTACATTTGCTAAATTCCAACACACCATGTTTTTTTGAGTCCAAACCTTAAAAAAAATTAAAAATGCTTCGGTTGACAGGTCATACAGTACATGAAAACTAGGCAGCTTGTCACATCAGACAAACATCTAATTAGAATATTCCATTTTATCTTTTCCCATCCGCAGCAGTGCGGAATATACTATAATTTTAAAACTGAATCACTGAGAATCATTTGGGGCGGCTCTTTGAAATAAAATGTATATTTAATGGACTGAAGCAGCTTTCAAAAACTCATTAGGCTCTGCCTAAGAGAACACAACTTTGAAATAAAAACAAAAAAAATACTTAAACTTTACTCTGGACTACAGATCCATTCTCAAATATTGTAATTTTGCAATTAAGTATTTTTACTTAAAATATTTAAACCAATTACATTTTTTGCCACTGGACACTTATCCCCTTGGATATAGACAACATGGAGGAAAAAAAAACTTCAAGCAATAAAAACAAGCTTATATTATTGGTACATGTAAAATAAAACAGCTTTAAGAAAACAAAAGATGATAGCATTGCATAGCAGAAATTAGCATTAAACTGAAAAGGAACTAAACTTAGTTTGGTATTGTAGATTTCATCACTTTTTTGATGCATGTCCTCCTTTAAATATGTACAATATAGTATGATATACTGTGTCCATTTCGTTAAGTCCTGCTTCTCTTCATACTGTATTCCAAACCCCAGCCTACATCAACTCTAATGCTAAAGGAGAACAAAGCTAAGGATCTTGCAAATGAGTGTCTTCTTTTCTGCTGCAATACCTTTGTATGAAAGTCCTTTCCAGAAAGATTTTCAGTTGGGAAAAAGTGCCATCTTGCTACATTATCAGCTCATCCAAGGATTGTTCATGAACACTTAACAAGAGTGTATGGACCAAGTGTACAGGGCAACCCCCAAAACCGACACAGGTCTTTGAACCTGGGTGTTCAGGTCTCACACACATACACAAACGCACACACGCATCCGCGCGCACACACACAAAATAAAAAGCCAAATGCACAAGGGAAAAAGACCTGTACAAAAAAGATGCACCCTAGGGTTTCAGCGTTTGACATTCCAGCTGGTAAAGCTTTGAAAAGAATGTAAACAAGCACCATTAAGAAAAGGCCTCTGTCCTCAGAGCAGGAGATAGTTCAGCAGTCCCCAGTTGATTTGTGCTTCTTCCATTAGCACAAGTGAAAGAAAATTACATTCACAGCTCAACACTGCCCATTGTCTTTCTGCCACTGAAATGTGTACAATGCTCCGTTAAGTCCTGTAGAGCACAAACTGAGCTCCACAACTCCAGAGCTTGATTCTGCAATGCATTTCCTAGGCCCTCCTTCCTTCTCAAGTCCCAGATGCTGTACAAAGTGTTCATCGCCTCTGATGTGCATACACAGGGTATGCTAGCGTGACATTCAAAGAGTCATTGTGCTGTACAAGTGATGTGTGCTGGTAGTGCAGAACCAGTTCTTTTAGTGAGTTGTACAAGTTGTAAGGCTCTGCAAATCCATATCCCGTAGGTGTTTTGTTGATGACGCAATGCTTCACTTCCCCATCGACGCTGAAAGCAAAGAGTACCAGAGTGATTAATTTGTACCTACATTGCTTTGTTTCTGATGTACAACTCGGCTAGTAAATTTGAAACAAAAACTTGGTGCCCAAGCTAAACAAATTTAGAAAATGAGAAGCTTTAAAGGAAATGAGACTTTTAAATTAGCTACACATCAAAACCTAATAGACAGCTACAAATTCATTATAATGAATGCTATTATCTGTGGTGGTGGTTTCTCATTTAGAAGTGGTAGAAAAGGTAAACGGTATATATGACACATACACGACACTGCAGGCAAAGCAGCCTTGCTTGCTGCTGTCCCGAACAAGGAATGTTCCATCCCGCTTCCCGCGGAGCAGGGCCTCCGCCTGGACCCGGTTAATATTTCCCAGCTTCCACGAGCGCTCGTCGTGATGAGGCAGGTCTTCGTCATCTTCCACCATAGAGTATTGGCTGGAAAGAAGAGAGAGAAGGCCTTCAGTGGAGTGGACGTAAAATTCTTACCTTGGAAAAAAAAACTACGGGTGCACAAAGGGGATACATCTTGAAATACGTGCGCTCAATTCTACTTACTCTTCGGTCGTTTCATTTTTGATTCCCAGCCACTCGTTTAGTTTCTTCTGTCGAACGCCCTTTTGGGTCAACCACCTGAAACACAAGAGAGGATGCATGTCAGTTAGTAATTCCAATAATTTTGTTAGTAACCTTTGAAAGGGACATGACAGAGGAAAAGGGACTAGATAAGGTATATACAGAGATTTTTCTTACATCAGATATTGGTCTCTGGTCTTTCTGAGTTGGATGAGGTCTGGTTTGATGCTGTTCATCCTCTTGTCAATCTCCCGGTAGTCAGCCGCTTGCTTCTTCAAGTCCTCCTCCAGGCGCCGCTTGCTGTCGACGATCTCACTGATGCGAGACTTCAGCTTCTCATAGTTCACCATGATCCTGGGAGGCAGAGCAAGAGGTCTGTGTTAAAAGTCTGACTCTGTTTATTACTCAAACAGGATGTAAACAAGTATACTTTCTACCCCCTTTGCAAATGGCTCATCTTGGAAATATTGCATCCACCATTCAAGGAAACAGATGGGTGAAACTTCTGTTAAGTATTATTAATGGTAAAAATACACTTATCTGATCACGATCACGTTTTTTTATGTGTTAATAATGAACTCCTGCTTAAATGATGAAAAGGTTCTATCAGTTTCAGTTACCTCTGAATTTCTTTCTCATTTCCCTCTCTTCTGAATTTCTCAATGTATTCTTTGCTGTACCGCTCTTGTGTTTGGCACTGCTCTTCAAATATTTTGATCGTTTCATTAAAGGCTTCAATCGCTGTCCTTTTCATTTGAATTTCCTAATAAAAGCAAACAAAAAGATGCCAAACGTTAGAACACTCCACATGATATCCCCAAGACTCAATATGTTTTCCAAAACAACCTATACTCTCCTTCCACAAACTTAAAAAGAACAATTTATTTAAAACATGGAAAACAACCTGTTAGCATTTCTGCATATAATGTCAGTGCATGATAAGTTACTGTCCTGCCAATTTAGTACAATTTTACTAAAACACATTCTGCTATCTTACCTGTGAAGTTCGTGTATATTCTTCATAAAGTCGATCATATTCTTTATTCTTTTCCTGGTACTGCTGGTGATACTCATGCAGCTTCTTACCAACTGCTTCAACGTTGTCTTCTTTCACCACCTGATCCTGTACAACAGAGAGAAAGGGAATGCTGTCAATATACCACTTATGGGTTACAAATGTCTGCACATACAGAATGAGATTCATACCATATTATTTACTAATCTAACAGGGAAGAAAACATTGTTTTAAAGCTATTTGCACATGCTTCTGTTTTTTTAGGTCATGCTGCTTTTCAACTAGCAATTATTTAAGTAACTGGAACCCAAATACCACTGAAGCTATAAATATAATTTTGGTAACCACTCAGAAACCTGTTAATAATTGAATAAACAATTATTTTGTGAATATTTTCAGTAGGCTACTGTGGGCTTGCCCCTTTTTACACAACTGAAAGATTGTATCTACCAAGTGAAACGTAGACATTTACCTGCTGGTGTTTAGACACTGGATAAAGCAGTTTCACATCGAGTTTGGGATTGTACTGGGCCAACGACTCATGGCGGTAGTGGTTTATAAGCTCGACCACAGAGCTGAAAGTCAGGGGATCAGAGAAACCATACTTCCCATCCCGATGGAAGATTTTAATAAGCTTGTTGTTGCCTCCTTTCCTGTAAATTAAGTGAAAGCGACCATTATATTTTTTTCAGAACTTACAAATAACCTTTTGCATTTGTGATTGATAAACAACAATTACCTCAATGTCAGCGTGTAGTCTCCATGCATTTTCGTAGAGGCATCTCGCACCAAAAACGTACCATCAGCTGTATCTCTCAGCTTTTCATTGACCTCCTCCCTGTAATGTTAATAAATAACATCAGGACATTCTTTAAGTCAACATATGCTGTTCAAAACTGATAAGAACAAATCTAAACATAACTTAAACCCACCAAATCGAATGTGTATGCTAACCTTTTGTGTAGGACAATTAATTCCTTCTGCTAAGCTAACATGCCAAGATAGCACTAATTCACTTTTAATGATTTACCCACAAGAGCTCATGCAACAGACTGAAACTTGGGTCCTTAAGAGCTTAGAAAAAACATTCTATAAGATCTATCCCTATAATGGTTTATTAAATAGTTCAACATTCTATTTATAGGTTTAGCTATGACTATATCCCTTAAGCTTAAAGCTCAAATCTGCTATTTACAGCAATCTGGCTTGGCAAGGTATAAGTACAAATTTAGTATTCCTTGAAATGCATTTAATTAAGCTAGAAAGGAAAAAAGTTAAAAAAGAAGAGGCATTTCTGTAATATAGTTTGATTCAACTTGAGCACATTAAGCCCATGACTCCTGTCTCATTAAAACATGCATTTAATTCATTGTTAGACATAAAAATATTCTACATTTTTATCATGAAGTCCAATGAATATTTCTCTAGTGATTCATTAGTTTTCATTTAGGTCCCTGCATTCTCAGAGTGGCATGGCCCTGGCAAGAACACTGTAAAAAGACAAAACTTTTTTTGTTCTGGATTTCTTTCATCACCTTGCCAATACACATTACTTCCTCACTCTGCTTATTACTACCTTTTCTGTCCTTTTGGATCTTTTCCTAATTTTTGGGAAGCCTGCCAGTAAAAAGCAGCAGCAGATGTGGCTCAGATCTCCAATTCAAAGAGAAACAGGAAAACTGGATTCAGCATTAAACTGCAATTTAGGCTGACTTACCTTGAAATATCTCCCCAGTACCATTCAGCGTCTTGTAGAGACATGTTGTTGTTCATACCGTTGTTTGTGACAGGGGCAGGCTTCGGCGGTTTTGGAGGCAGTGCTGTTTGGAAGACAAAAAGAAGAAAAATGTCTTAAATTAAGATACCCCCTGAAATTTTAATGGATTCCACTTTCTAAAACACTGCGTAAAAAGTTCTGCTTAAAAAGAGGCCTCAAGCTCACAAAGTGTTACTGAAAGTGGATTTAATAGAGGACATAACGCATTAAAATGGTTTAGAAATTATCTGTCACTCTTGCAATGCATGGTATTTCCTCAGTGGCATCATGCACTTAACAACGGTGATGCGACAATAGCCGTAGATGCAAGGTTTGTGGAAAAGTGCAAGGGCTTGATTTTACAGAAATAGAAAGCAGCATGAATTTAATGCTTCTGTCCACAAAAGAGATACCCATCTTCAAGCAATTGCATGAAATAAAACATCTGCAGCAGTTTCAAAGACTCCCCCCCCCATCTCCAGCCAGCTTCTTTCCACTTGATTTAATCAGTTTGAAAGAATGTTACTGCTCTCCAATAGTGAAACAGCTATAAAAACAGTAAGTCAGAAGAAATTATTGTGTTTCATTGAATAAAAAATGTGACCACTCTTTCACTATTTTGGATCCGGAGAGCAATGCAGCCAGCAAACATTCCAAGGAATACATCTGCTGCCCAATTAAAACAAACTGCTTATCTCTACCATTCTGCAGGACAATTTGCACAAAACTGCAAATCTGTTTAATAGAAATCTCACATAAGGTAATTTTCAGCTAAGCATCCAAAAATGAATTGCTCTGTGCCACAGCAGATACTGCACTGCTTCTAACTGGTTCACTGGAATGTGCTAGAACCGGATCAGATCATGAAAGATGAAAAAAAGTATTTTATTAACACAGGTTTATTTTTTAAAATTTTGTACAGCATATTCATATGGCAGGTCAAAACTAATTAAATATAAAATGACTGAATTAGCACGCCACAAGCCAATTCTTTTTGAACACAGGAGGAAATAATAATCCGAAGGTATTTTTAACCCAGTAATCTCTTCTCCTTTGTCTGAAATCATTCTGCCTTGTTGCAAGGGGTCACTGGTGCAGTACACACCTACCAGTGGTTAAATACAACAATTCAAAGCTTAGACACACAATATCAAAATGCTACAATGTACACATAAACATTCAAACACTTGTACATATGCTACTACACCACCTAAACCAAGAAGCAATAATAATTTTAAGACTTTCAAAAACAATAAAAACAAGATACAGATTGGGGTTAACAAAAAACTTTTCCTAAAATGTATTTTAACAGCCTATAGTTTAAGATAAATTGCTTCAGCTCCAAGAGGAAACAAAGAGTTGCCAGGAAAGGCATTCTTTAACACTGCAGTGTTACCTGGAGGATCCATTTCTATGTAAAACAAGAGCTCTGTCCCATAACTCAGCTCAGATCGTGGACATTCTATTTCAAAATCTTCCATATTCCAAACCGTGTTGTACATTGGTATCAAAAGTATCACCAGTCAGGTACAGTAACAAGAAAAGAATCACTGTTTCTTTGTAATGGTGTCTTGGAATTCATTTTAAAAGCTATAGACCTCTGCACTGTAATACATTACATCACATACCTCAGCCAATAGAGCCGGAGGATTGTCACCAGACCACTCCCGTTTCACTGCCTGCTGCATCTTTCATTTCCTCTGAACAATGATGTCATTTAAAAAGCACACTACTTTTTTTTTCAGCCTTTTTAAGAGCCTTATGTAAAACTGCATGCAAAGCAAAGCACCAGAGGCAGAACCCAAGAATATGGCACGGTGGCCATCCTGCATGCATATACAAATAACCGCTGAAACGTTTCTTCAGAGAGGAGGGTGAAAGAACACGTCGGCCCAGCTTTAGCCTCTCTCTCCCTCTGCCTGTGACTGCATGCTGCTTCTCTCAGTCCCACTGCTGGCACGCGGACAAAAGCTGATGTGCCGCAGCACGTAGGCTTCTACGTCTAATGGGCAGCCAGGTCAGTTCTAGGCTTTAAAATACTACTGTAATCCTTGAGCGTGACGGTTTTCAAATCCAGGGGACCAGTACAAAGAAGTCGAGTGCACAAAAATAGCTCACTGTACATTTAAAAATTCACAGAGAGAGCGAAAGGAACATTTAATCTGTTCTTTTACCTCGCCAAAACACTCACATGTAATGGTGGAAAGCTTTATTCAGTCAGAAATGCTTGCATTTCTTACAACATCCATCAACAGCACAAGCATATAGTTAACACTACTTACTGTTACACTGCAAACATTAATGACATGTTAAAGAACAGGCTGATCAATATATACATGCACTGCATGGGGAAATGTCTCGCCAGCTTGTTTTTTATTCCTTCCACTCTATCATTTAAAAGACCACCTAATCAGAACATGTAAAATTATTTTAGAAGTATCCTCAATGTTGAAGTTTAGAATATTGATAAGTATTCTTATCAAACGAGGTAAAACTCACATATTTAGTCACTTCCGCCTTATAAGGACCTCCCCAGAAAAGACTTACTTAATTAAAAAAAACGTAGCTGTGTATACACATTATATAACATTTTAAAGAAAATTATTTTGTACTAAAAACAATAAACAGACGTCTTAATTCTGAAAAAAAAAACAGAAAGCCTTCTAAAAATCATAAAATCTGAAGAGATCAGTGGGTCATGACCAACATACGTAATTCATTAAGTGGGAAAATATCCCATACCATATTGGAAAACATGTAGGTTCTATATATTCAAATTTTAATGTTGACCGTATGCTGATTACAACATTCTATAGTCATGTTCACCAAATGAAAAATATATACACCACAAGCACTGTAGGTGCATATATACACAAACATCTGTTGGTATAATACTTAAAAACTGGAAACTTTATACACTGTAACAAAAAAAGTATGGTAGTTAACAGTAAGCATCAGGAACCATGTTCCCCCTCAATATAACAAGGTACATAAAGAATTTGAAATCCCTTAAGGGTATTTCAAAAAGGCTATTCCCAGACAGCTCCACCGGCAGGATCTATAGCTAAAACCAGGCTAGCTTGCTCTAACGCGGAAGACAACTGACACACAAGTTGTTTTCTGATCGCATTGCAATATCTATGTAATTAAACAAGGAAAAACTCTTAAATCAAAACCTTTACTCAGAATGAACACGCATACTTACTTTGCAAGTTATGCATCTTTTGAGGTAATTTTCACAAAAATGTCAAAGGATCAATACCACTTTTCTGTTCTGAAGAAAGGCATAATCACTCCCCAAAAAGTGTCAAGCAATGAAAAGTAGATCCAAGTGCTATTTCCCCAGGTTTGCTGAAGAAATCTGGAACACGGTTCTGTAGTTCTTAATAGGCAACCAAAGTGCTTCTAATTAAAACACTATAATCCAGTAACACAGCAGGTGCTACGTGCAAGAGACTGCAGGTCCTGCTCCTTGAGTTATGATATAAACCTTCAAAACTGGCTGCGTGGAGGCTTCCGAAGACTGGTCTGAAAGTTAATGATTAAAAGTGTGAACCTGGTGTCAGCCCAGAGTGTACAGAGAAGGACTTGCACGTCTCCTAACTGTTGATAGAGATCTCTGTCTTATGATTAACTCACACAGGTTCAAATATTTGCTGAGCAGGGGATTTTAAGTGGGGGAGGTAGGCGCTAGAAGGGGGAGGGAATCAAAGTGTGTTAAAGTGAAAGCTGTCATCACCTCACAAGTTTTCACTGTAGAAAAGACTTTCGGATTGCGACCCAATAAAAGTGTAAGGGTACGTTCTAAAAATAGCCAGCAAATGAGCAAGTAGTGCAATCCGCACACACATATGGTGATTTATATATACACTCAAATACATGTTTAAAACATGAACGCACACCCTGTAAAAGGTGCATATATCAGATTTAGAAAGTTTTTAGAAGTCAAACAAATCGCCTTTACTCGGCACGAACAGGAAAGAGCCTGGCTACTTCAGCAAAAAAAAAAAATGAATCAAAGCTTTCCTTGTTAAGTTCTTCCACCTCTCCTAGATGCCTAACACAGTAAAGAGCTCTTCATGTCCTGTCTCCCTTTCCCAGATCAGAGTACAGGTGCGGGTCAGTAACAGCTGAGTGCAGTTAATGCCAGAAAACTTTATAAATAGGTCCTAACAGGTAATAAAATGCTTAAACACCAACAGACCCTGCAGTTCATACAGAGAGTCCTCTTTATGTTTCAAAAGCTCCTTGAATTTTGCAGTGTAGCTCTAACTGAAAAAAACTGGAGCTGGTCCTCTTTTTGCTACATAGAAATGACATTTTGTATTTGAAGCACTGTAACAGTACAGTACATTCAAATTAAATAAAACTTAAAGGAACAGCAGATTAGCAGATTAGTCATGTGTTATGATACATTTATAATAATAATAATTAATAATTGCTTATACTTATATAGCGCTTTTCTGGACACTCCACTCAAAGCGCTTTACAGGTAATGGGGTCTCCCCTCCACCACCACCAATGTGCAGCATCCACCTGGATGATGCGACGGCAGCCATAGTGCGCCAGAACGCTCACCACACATCAGCTTTTAGTGGGGAGGAGAGCAGAGAGTTAATGAAGCCAATTCATAGATGGGGATTATTAGGAGGCCGTGATTGGTAAGGGCCAATGGGAAATTTGGACAGGACGCCGGGGTTACACCCCTACTCTTTTCGAGAAACGCCCTGGAATTTTTAATGACCACAGAGAGTCAGGACCTCGGTTTTACATCTCATCCGAAGGACGGCACCTGTTTACAGTACAGTGTCCCCATCACTATACTGGGGCATTAGGACCCATGTGGACCACAGGGTGAACGCCCCCTGCTGGCCCCACTAACACCTCTTCCAGCAGCAACCTTAGTACCCATCCATGTACTGACCAGGCTCACGCCTGCTTAGCTTCAGTGGGTTGCCAGTTGTGAGTTGCAGGGTGATATGGCTTTATATTTCTTTAAATGCTTAGCTGTAATTATACTAATTAAATTAACATTTATTGGGCTTTTTATAGGTTCTGGACTTGAGGTTCATTTTATGTCAATAACATTCAGACTCTGAATTCAAAAGCAAAACCTGTTTCAAAGACTCAATAGATTTACCAAAGAACAATCACTGAAACCATTAAACAGTACAAATACCTTCAATTTTCATTTATTGGATGTAGTATTACTAGAATTAAAGTCAAAGCAGACACAATCTTGGGTATAATACAAGGCTTTGCTAGAGTGTATAACTTGGATAACTGCAGCTACATAAGACTGGGAGAAAAGAATACTGTTACCCAGCTACCACAAATTCCCATAAAACAAAAGTAACTTCTCAGACAAATGAAACATGCAAAAACAGAGCAGATAAAAGACAAATCCACTCAAATCATTTTACTGCCATTATCTTCATGTAAAATTACCCATTACAAACTTAAGAAAAAACTTAATAATAGAAATCTGTACCTTTTATCACTCTTCTATATGACACTTCTATATATTTTGATTCGAAATGTAAAGATAAATGTAAAGATAATTTGGTTTACATGGGAAAACGCAAGTAAAAGTCATTCGTTACATACCTTGAGACATAAATCTATTAATCTTACACAGGAAACTCACTCTAACCACAGTTTCAAGCCAGGTTTCCTGTATAACTAAAACTTTTTCTCATGATAGGCAAGCACTGACATTTCCTGTTAACAGGAAGGCTTTATATTTAATATCCCAATTTAAAGAAAATTTAAACATTGCCTTTATATAAAATAAAATTCTAGTGATCTAGTAGATAACCTGAAATGTGTTTAAGAACTGAAGAATTTCAAAATACCTAATATATAAAAAATTAATATAAACAACCACTGTGAGTGCAAGATAAAACATTAGCAGTTTGATTTGTGATTTTGCTAATAGTTGATGTTGCTAAAATGTTGTTAATTGGGGGACCAACAATAAAAACAAATACAAAAAGAAAGTCAGAAGGGGAGGAAACATCAAACCGAACTGAAAGCCTAAATTTAAATGACCAAAAGCCAATAACTGGCAAATTACAAAAATGCAAAGCATAAGCAAAAAGCTAAGTGAAAATGTAAAACACAACATTTCACAGAGGAGTTTCTCTGAAAGAAACTATAAGCAGAACAACTCACAAATAATATGGCTTCTTATAGCGTCTCTCATAAACAGAGCCATGACTGAAACTAAAAAAGTATGCACACTCAAGTCTTTGCACTTAGATCAGGAAAGTACCAGAGAAACCTGAATGACAGTGCAAGAGAACAGATTACATATCATCTACTCTGTTTAACATAGCAATTAAAATAATTGAAATACTCATTTTCAGCTTTTGGTAAATACTGCTTGTACTTCCCAGCAGATTTTTAATTCTTTTCCATCTACCAATATCAAGACAACTGAACAAACAAATGATATTTTGGCCACACTGGCAAAAACACAAGATCCAAGAAAGCTAAGACACAACAGCTTTCACAATCACTTCACAAAAGCAAGCAATTTCTTCCTAGCAAGCAAGATGGACACAGCTGTCCTGTAATGTGTACAATTTCTGGCTTTACATAAAGTTGTTTCATTCATTTCAGAGTGCACTGTAGCTGGGTTGAAAAATGGCGCTGCCTTCAATGCAGTGAAGCTGCAGCAGCAGAATTATCCAGACCCTGCTGCTCATAAAGCTACTAAGAACAGTGCCCCCTTTTGGAATCTGCAGATACAGAAGTTTACTTGATGTATAGACACAAAAACAAAACTGTCTCTTTTTAGGAGACTAATTTAAAATGATCTCAAGGGTCTATACATTTTGCTTTTCCTCTGTGTAATACGGAAACCTCACGCAACCATTCAAAAGAAAAAAACAGACCACTCTGAAAAGAAAAATCCAAATAGCATATAAAACAAGCAATAGAACAAGTAGTTCTAAGCCAGTAATCGAATACTGCTTTGTAAATATGATTTTCGTTTTCAACTTACCTGGAGCAGCCTGACTTTCATTCCATTCACTGGTGATAAAGACTTCTATGATCCTTATGTGGTATTCTGGGCTAGCATCACAGCTATTAAAAAGGCAAATTTGACAAAGATTATATAAATAACAGATAATCTTGGCATCGGAAAGAAAAACTGCAGCAGGATTAACTAATCGGTAAAGCCAAATAAATAAAACTGCCTTGCAAATCTTAATATATTTTCAGACACTTAATTGATGTGTAGCAAAGTTTTATTAACTTTTACTTTTATTAACTGAACTGTTACTGACATGAACATATACGGCACCAGCAAAACAGATATAACCTAAACACTGCCCAAAACCCTCGTAAGAGACCACTTTTAAAAGCAAACAACTTACCTTGCTGCTTGGTGTCTGAAAACCAGAGGGCTGAAAACGTCTCCAAGAACTCTTGCACTAAGCAGATTTTTGCCAGTATTTTGACAAACTCTGCAGAAATGCTTGATCAGATACTGAAGTGTGAGCCAATACTGATGAGGCACATTAGGTGACTGGACAATTCTCCTCAGCAACAGAGCGCACTCTTCTGGATTATGCACCTCTGCAAGTAGTGATAAAGAGAGAAGTCACTGTAGATATCACTTCCACGACATGTAAGTCTTAAGTGTTCTCTTGCAAGGAAAAAAAATCTTCAATTATGACGTAACTAAAATGCATAATTGCCTTGCAAAGATATAGACTTGTAAACTTACTTTTGCTCGAACAAAATGACTGCTTGCGCCAGATGGAAAATTGTGCATGTTATTGGTTTTAACCACAAGATACACAAAAGGTGATTCTATAGGTCTACGCTCAGTGTACACTCGCAAATGATTGGACAGTTTCAGATACTGTAGATAGATTTCAAACACCCTCATGCTCTTTTTAGTTGCCATTAACCACAGTATCCTGTTTCTGACCATGTGACAGGTTAACAAGTCTGAACACTTGCAAGAAAAGTCTGTTCTTTTTCATTTTATAAGCCAGAGAGCATGAACAGGGTTTACATACACGAATATACAAACCACAATCACATGTTTTGGTGCAACCTGTTTAGGACACAATGTACATGAGCTTCACACAGATAAGGCTGAGGGATTTATTCCACTTGCTTTTTTTGGATAATGTTTAACTATAATCCTCACTACAGATGAAATGATTGTCTATGTGTTTTGTCATCTGCTGGAAAGTTAAAGTAATACATTGTTGTAAAAATAGAAATCTGTCACAAAAAGCCATCAAATTAACATTTCTTCATGTCTGACTCTCCTCACTGATAATTATAGACCAGATTTGAACTTAAATGATTTAATACATTTATTCACTTTCAGAAATCATACTAATTATTATACGTATATACATTGTTCATTATGCAATAAACAGAAACCATTGTACTTCCTAAAAGTATGGATGCAGGTATTCCCTAAAGTAAATGTGTTGGCAACAGCCCTGGCTGCTATAAGTTTACAGTTACATAATGCTTTAAGGCTGTAGTATCAATTGCTGGCTCGCAGCAGCAACCTGCTGAATTTAGAAACAACTGAAGATTTCGTAAAGTTACAGGTACCCCGTGGCTCTACCAACTGGAGGCTGAAGCAGAAGTTTTAGTTGTACTTACAATCCTACTACTTCGCCATCTTACCTTGGGCTACATGTACCATTTCACTGTAAACAGAGACTGGTACAACAGGATGGGGCAGATCCTGAAGGTACCTTCGGAGGCCATCACACAAGGTCTGCAGGTCAAACTGATCCAAGTCTAGGGCACAAGGATCTGCTGGAACAACAGGTATGTCAACTAATTAGCTTTTTCATGACTCTGTAACATTTTGATTACTCACTCAGTCTTGTTCAAAGAATAGTTCCACTTTGATGCACATTCCCCCAATTAACCTGTTTGCCCATCTATTACATTTAACATATGCAAACACAAACTACCCACTATGTATCAATCAAAACTAGAGAGGAAAGGTGCTTTTAAGTCTTCCAGCAAGCTGGTCATTAAGACTGCAGAAAACAAATTGCTCATAAGAACATAAGGTTAAAGACGAGGTGGCCAACTGGTCCATCTAGTCTGTTTTGCAATCTCATTTTACAGAACTCATTTTATCAGATTTTCTGGTTAAATGCATTTTACGGAACAGTAAAATAAGAATACTGACGGGGTTTGTCATATCATCTAGGAGATGCTACAGGTTTCCTTCCATTCTTAAACAGCTTATAAACAATTTATAGGAGCTTTTCAAGAAACTCAGTCTTGGAATATAAAATACTGGAAAGGAATATTCAAGTCCATTGTCACGCAACACCTATGCTGTTGCTGGCACTAATTTATAATACATTAATAGGTCACCAATGCACAAAATAAACATATTCCCCAGTCAGCACAGACCATGCAAGAATTTCTGTGTAAGTCTACATTCAACACTTCATCATGACCACAACACACTTGAAACAGCTTTTGTTTCAGGCAATACTTTTAAAATACCTGAGGTGTAAAACAGTCTGGAATCTGGATTCAGGCATATTTAACAAAAAATATTTATATGAAAACAACCCTGTTTCATATTGCACCTTATATGCCTAGCTTTCTGAAACGTACACTAAGAACAAGAGCGCGTGTGATAAGAGTAAGCACCTCCATTTTTTTAAAGTAGCTGACCTTTTGCTTTATTGACCTTCATTAAGAAATAACAGAAGGTAAGAGATGTAATCTAAAAGAAACGTGCTATAAGGAGTTGAAGATTAGGCTTAGTACATTTCACAATAATAAAGTTTATCCAACACATTTAAAAGCAGTTATTTCAAAGTACTTTACACCACTTAAAAAGAACATAGCGTCCTGAAATAAAAACAGATAAAAGATCAGCTACTGTGGAGCGATATCATGTAGAGCATTTTAACATTAAACCAGTGCGAGGACACTAAAGTAGGAGTGATGTGATCACTTGCGTTTGATTTGTCAGGATTCTGAACATACCGCAACATAAGTGTAGTTTTAGAGACTGTTACTATGGCATTACAATAACCAAACCATGAAAAAAGAACATCTGAATCCACATTAATATTACAGAAATAACAGGGATGGAGCCTGGAAATATTTGTAGACCAAAACGAAAAATTATATTTCTACAATAATCAGAAACTAAGGAAAAAAACTCAATCCCAGGTTGAATGTATTTTTAAAATAAAAGAACAGTTAAAGGATAAAATACTACTGGTTTTATGTATGAAATGTTTTTCGTCAAGAAAGTTATAAAGGGCTTGTGTTTCAAAAAGTGGCGAAGAGAAATATGAGTGCAACATAACACCATCTTCTGGTGAAACTTGGTATTAGCCCACATATACTGTAGCCAAAAAGTGGCAGAACATCTATATTTCAAGTTTTAAACTTAAATTAAAAAATGCTAATTTATCCAAAATACACACCATAATACAAGTCTCAGAATAATAACATGCAAGAGAAAGTTTATAAACTTACATAAATTTGCCATTAAAGTTTTTTTTTATGGCAATACTTACCACTTTCAAAGCACTGCCTGATTTCAAGTCCACTACATGAGCCAAAGTTTCTGTAAAGGGTGGGACAATCCAAACCTGCAGAAGACAACATGCAGAAGAAACATGTTGGATTGACTACTAAGCATGAATCTTTGAATCTTCTTAGATTTGTCCTTTTATTACAAACACAAGCACAGGCTTTTAAAGAACAATATACCAAAACAGTATAGGATTACCCTTTAATTTAGAACTATACAGGTACACAGGCCAATCATTATCTTGGCCTATGTACCTGTAAATCAGTATGTCTTTGGACTGTGAGAGGAAACCCGTGCAGATATGGGGAGACCCCAAGGAGGTGATCCCCAAGAAATGAACCCAGGGACCCAGCACTGCAAGGCAGAAATGCTAACCATATGCCACCGTGCTGCAGTTTAATTTTAATTACAGTAATTTGACCATTATAATAATCTGTTATTAGAATGCCTGTAAGCTAAAAATGGCTGTCGTTGAGTATTTTTACAAAAGCTCAGCAAAGAAAACCATCAGGAAGCCAACAGCAATGTCTCCTCATTACCATCAGACCTCTTACCTTTCCTCTCAATGGCTTCCACTAATTTCACCAGAATGGGTGGAGCTAATTCAGGTGGGGAAAACTGCTCGGTGAGATCCAACAGTGCTGAAAATGGAAAGAAAAGGGAAAAAAAAAGACTTCATGGGCCAAGGATCACGGGATGCAATGTGATCAATTAATATTTAATCAGAAAACAAACTCCCCCTGTTGGCTTTTGAGCCTATGTCAACAGCATTTGTACTGTCTGCTGTTTAGGGCAGAGTCAAGAGAACTTGTCAAGACTGTGCCCTGTCATAATTCTAGCATCTACTCACATTTTGCTTTAAGGTCATATTTTATACACCCTCTGAAAACTGCACAACAAAATATTCCCACAAGACAAGAATAGTTATGAAACAAAATTAGTATCAACAATATACCTAAATATTTTTTTTAAAGACAGCACACATTTATCACACGAGAGAAGTACTGCATTATTAGATGGATTTTGATTTCACATTCATTCTGTGTTCTATTAAACATAAATTTTTTGGGGGTAACAACTTCAATCAATAATAAATTAACTACAGAGACGAGCTAGTTAACTATTCACAGAAGCAAGGCACCAACCTTCCAAATGAATCTGTATTTGATCGTACAGCTATGAAAACCGACAGTAATTCTGAGCTGTTGCCAGTTTGGAGTTGATACTTGAGATCTAAGCTCTCCAGGTGTGTACACTAAACATCTAAGTCCGGACATGTGCTTCATTTTCCTTGGGAGAGGCATTTAACTGGAGTGTTCTTCAAAGAAAGAAATTGTGGGAGTTAATGTTTGAAATATTAAAGCTATGAATGGTTTCCCTGTTTAAGAGCTGTAAGTACTCCTTTCCTGAGGCCCTACTTTGCCAAGTTTTTGAAAGAAAAAAAGTGACAGCTTTTATTATTTTAAATTAATTTTTTTCCAGTGTTTTTTTTGGAATGACAACATTAGTTAGCAAAGTACTACCATGTGAACCTCATTTGCTTTTTAGTAAAAAAAAATACAGCAGTTTAGCCTGATCTGGCAGCGTTTTTCTTCATGTGCCCCCCTGCCCAACCTCAGACTCTGTGTGCACTGCAACAGCCATGGATTGTACTTATTCAAATACACCAGTGTTCAACACAGTATATTACCGAAACTTACACATAATGTTGTTACTTCATAATTGATCCGTATTCATTTTTTCCCCTAGATTTAACCATTCACAGACTTCAATATAATGTTCCCGTTGGAGGCATAAAGACCATTTCATTACTATAGTTTTACCCCATTCTCCATCTCCCACTTGTCATACAGGCAGAATAGAAACAGAGACTTGATAAATACAAGACTGCTTTAGTAAAAAAAAGCAATACATTGAATGTCTTGAAAAATGTTTTTAAATATCAGATAGAAATGACAATTGCGCCATCTTGTAGCTCTTATCAGTACTGCACTGTATAAAAGCTATCTCAGTTTAAACAGCAGGTTTTTTGTTCTGCACCATCTTACACCAAGATCTGCAGAGATCCATTTTATTGACAGTCCATCTCTTTGTACAGTGCTCAGCTTAAGATTACTTTAGACCTGTCTTATAACAGAAACCTGTATTATAAAAGAATATGTTACAAGATACAACTATTACTTTTATTTCCAGGAATGGGCAGAGAACCATAAAAGGGCAAATGAAACAGTAGTGAAAATTGGTATAAAAGCTATCAGGTGTATTTTAAAATCACTCTTAATATATTCCAGTAGTCCAAGAGCATGATCACAAAATTCTCAGATCTAAAAACTAACAGCATCCAATTCACAAAGCTATTATAACAGGAAAAGTAAAGAACTGTGGAATTATCAAAGAAGTGACACGCTTGCAAATCTCAGAGGTTTAGCCTTTCACACAGTGGGAGAAATTCAACACTCGTGTAATTCTGCCAAAAATCTTCTGCTTCCAAGTTCTAAGAAACTCAATTGACTACTTAGAAAGCTTTTTCTAAACAGTTTCCTGCCTGGTTTTATTTTAAAGGCCTGTCTCTCTCAGAAATATCACTATGAAACTCATTCATCAACTGTACAATTTCAAACAACTGAAAGCCGAACCACTGTTGAAAGGTTTTCCTTCCTTTTTCAAATAACTGAGAAAAAAACTGCACTTCTGATCGAGCTAGAATATCATGCCATTTCAATAATCATTAAAATAGGTTTTTCATAATTGAAACTATTATAAGTACACTAATAAAATCTAGTGTTTTTTAACAATTAACTTAAGTAAATTGTAAATATTTTGCTCAAGTAAAATGGATGTCTTCTGTACCTTCTCTTAATCAGCAACTGAACCCATTTCCACTTCTATAATTATTTATTTTTCAAATTTTTGTTTTAATTATTAGATGCAAACAAATCATTCCTACTAGCTTGATCTGACCAATGAACAGATACAGAGATTATTATTCTCTGCACTACAGAAAAAAACAATATCTGTTTTACTATAATGAGCAGGAGTGACCTAAGACATAATATGACTCCTATAAAACACCAAATAAAAATAATAAATGAATTATCTACATCTAGTGTTTTGGCCTTGGGCATCATGATAGCCTTCAACAAGAGTGTCAATCAGAATGCTATTATTCAGAAATTAAGCACTTTTGGGAAAAGTCTTTTAGTGTGTGTTCTTGGAAAAAGCGGGCAGTTCTGTGTTTTAAGGAGCATACATTTCAATTCAGCAGTATTTTGGTGTTTTATTGCTCTATCAGGCTCAGCTACATAAAGTACAGATTTACAATCTCAACGGAAGGAAACTAAAAACATCCAAAGAAATCCCCGACATTAAAAACCAAGACAAACAGTACAATGCTATTTTGGACCGATAAGATGACTGGTTGGTGGAAAAGAGAAACACACAAGCATTTATCATTACTGGTCACCTTTTTCTGTAGCTGTAAGGCAGGTCTCAGTCATGCTCTAGCTATGGCACTCTACAGCTTTTACCAAGGTCCCATGATGCTAGAAAGCAGAAGCTTGGTAAACTACAAAATGTTTTAATTGGAAATGCAGTTGCAAATCTTTTAAATACCTTAAGCATAGAACCCTTCTGGAGAACTGATATACTGTGGTCCCACAAATCCTTAGTTCTTTTGGTGGTGAGGGGGACATTTGACACTTCCAACTGCAAATCATTTTTTTTTACTACACCAGTGACAGGAGGTGGGATGATATTAAATTGCTTCTTGGTAACAGGGGATGACTTGATACATCTGGCACCAGCAGTACTGGATTAGGTGACATACAGAAAATGACAGACACGTTTGGACCTATCAGGTACACAATTTCGCCGAAATACTGTACATGCAACAGGAGATCAAATACACAAAGGGTATCGCTGTGATCACTTGGCCTCAACCTTAAGGCTGGCGCAACTATTAATCCTTTTCATACAGGACAGTCTGACGGTCAAGCCACTCCTTCAACCGCATCAGTTAACATCACATTCTCATCTTACTTTCCATCTGTACACAAGTTCGCACAGATGGCACAAGGGTACGTACAAACATGGCCTTTTTCTTCACATTCTGGAGAAGCTGTCAAACTAAAGCTTTAAAACCAAATAATACACAGATGTGACCTGGTACCAATTTCACCCAAGACAACAATGGCAGGATTTCCTAGCTAACACCACTTCTTGTTATACAATTTATTTCCCATTCAAAGCAAAATGACCATCATTTAGCCTCACTCATGATCATATCGCCTCACGCTTTGGAATAAAAAAGCCATCCAGGTCATTTTAGTGTCATAAGGGAATTGGTTGGCTTCTTCACACAGGAAGCGCTAGCAAGATTAGAAGAAACTGACCTCGTGGTGCCCTTTATCATGAAAGCCTGAAAGGAAATATTAGCAACTGACAACTTGAGCAATTTCATTTTTGTTTTAAATCTCTCGATCCCTGCTTAGTAACTGCCAGTAATGGAGAAATAAAGTGCCAAAACAAGTCCATCCAACTGCTCAGAGACAATATGTTAAAAACACATGGGCCTTAAGAATTGAAACACTTGAAAAAAGCTCAAATGTCATTTACCATAGCAGAAATCCAACTCTCCATCTGTAGCACCTGATTCTGCCAAGTGTTCAAAGGTTCAAGACATTCTGTGCAGTAATATAAGTAATAGTGTACTATAGTCCATTGCCAAAAGGATAAGAGGTGAAAAGCAGATTTTATCCTTAGTAGATTTCTTTAAAAGATTTTAAAATTCTACACTTTCCTTTCCATGTACCTCCAAGAGCAATGAAAATACGAATCAGTTAGCCCTTTTATACTTTAGCAATTAGCATAGGGTTTGGATTTTAAAGGCCACACTGTACTCGAAATACTGCACAGGAGCCTACCTTGATGTTCTGTTTGTTCACTAGGTAATAATTTGTTTCAAAAAAGGAATACTACCAATGTGTAGAACAAGCATCACTGGCACAGCCTGCATCCACACCGTTTAGTCAACTTCAAAATGTAATTTTTTTAACCAAACTAATCCTACTGTTTACAGTGTACGGCATATAGAGTTAAAAAAAAGATTATACTGACGAAGGAAATAGGCAATAAGTAATAGGTTAATAATATTTATAGAAGATTAGAATATAAATTATTTAAACATGTATTACCCTAATACAGTTTATAAGACTCCATCACACTACAAGTTTTAAGAAGGACTTCTTCATTCATGCATACAAATTAGGAGGCTCTATAAAATCAAGATTTATAGACTTACTGTATAAAAAACTATTTTTTATGATTAGCTTTAATGACTGAATGTATCCCAAGTTCTAGTCACATACTCAGTATTTAAAAAGAGAACTGGCAACATTTGCACAAGCCTTATGCCGAAGAGCACACATACCACTTGTCAAACAAGTGTTTCTCTATATTATTTTAGATATCTATATTTTACAGTAATACACATTTCCAATTTTTTATTTTTATTTTAACAGCTGCATTTCCAGACAATACATTCTGCTGTGAGATGATGTGCATCCCAAGCAAAACTGAATAGTGGAAAAGGACCTATAAGAGGAATGCAAAAAAAGCACTTTCACACGGACAAGTATGTTGTAAAGGTTTCCAATGTAGAGATGGTAACAAATCCTCCACTCAGGTTTAGCTGCCACATGTAGTGTACTTCACTAGACTTGCCTTATTGTAACTATCAAATGAAAATTGAAGAATATGTAAAAAAAACATGCCACAAGATTTTAGTGCATTACCTACCTTGTTTAAAAAAGTAAGCTTTTTCTGAAGAATGATGAAAAGCTGCATATAAATGGTGCTCTTCAAAGACTTCTTCAATAGCCTTATAGTGCTGGTACATGCTTTCTCTGAAATCATCTATCACGTATTCTTTGATAGATACCATGCTTGAAAAACACCCAATATTATAATTCTGTTAGAAAATACCTGATAAGTGTCATTCTATATATATTTTAAATCAAATCTAATAAGTTGTAGTAACTTGGGTTCCGTCCATGTCTTAAAGCCTTTGAATGTAAATTACAAGGTTAGGCAGCCTTCTAGTCTATTTTTATAAAGGCATCAGTATCAACCAATGGCACAAATCCGCTCCTGAACTTTCTGCCAATCGCTGGCCTCCGTTTCCCTGGCAACTCGAGACAGGAATTAGGCCCAAAGGGGAGGGCGAAAAAGTACCTTTAATTTGGCAGCTTACTACACCCGATACTAATATAGCAACAAGCTGCAAGGTGAGGATGTGAGACAGCTGCTATGGAAAAATCTAAAGCAGAGACAGTACATTTGAGTATCTCAAGGCTAGACTAACTGGTATGGCTAAAGCACGCACAGTGTATGTGACACACATTCTTCACATGGCCCTGCTGAAGACCAAATTAATTTGAGGAAAAACATGGAAAAAAAATACCATGCCACCATCTCCAAACAAAAACACTTTCATTTAAAAGACATTCAAGCCCAAATACCCAAAATGGTATAAGTAACATATGTACAAAAATAATTTGAAACTGAATTTTATGTGCACTTCAAGCACACAAATCCCTTCTAATGGATAATATAGAACTTTGAAACTTCACCACTGACTTTTCCTTGCAGGTGAAGAGTCTTTAGTGCAGAAGTAATCAGTTCTGGTCCTGGAGAGCCACAATCCAGTGGGTTTTATAGTCACCCTCAAATCGTCAGCTTCTAAACACTTGGAACAATGGTGCTATTTGTGCAATTATGTAATTAATATATGTAAAAAAATATATACATGCCCCAAGTTCTCAAAGCTGACCATTACTGACTTAATGCATCTATCCATTTTCTAACCACTTCTTCCAATTCAGGGTTGTAAGGGAGTCAAAACCTATCCTGGCAAGCAAATGGGTCGCAAGGCAGACAGACACAAACACACACTCACACCAGAGTCAATTTTCCCAGAAGCCAATTAAGTATGTCTTTGGGCAGTGGGAGGAAACTGAAGCACCCAGAGGAGACCCACACGAACATGGGGAGAACATATAAACTCCAAGCAGATAGCAGCCCAGGAACTGAACCAAGGGCCTCAATGCTGCAAGTCAGCAATGCTAACCACTGTGCCACTGCAGTACCTGGATACGGATATAACTTAGTAAAGTGATCATAACTTACAGTATATGTTCCAAATCTTTACAAACTGATGTCTTAGGGGACTGATTTTCCAGGTCAAGGGGTGCTATAGTGCATTGTAGTATTATGAGAATCACAAGTGCTGAGTCTGTGTCAATGTTACGCTAACACTGCAGAAAATGTTACTTTTAATACAGAAGCTGAACATGATTTCCTCCCATCAGTTATGATGGTGAAGTCATTCTTTAAGCTATTAGTCAACTGATTTTTTTTTCTTTGTGTGCTCAAGCAATACAAAAGTGTGTTTCCTAGCATCGTTTCTATAAATATGACAGCTGAGCAGATGGTTTTCTGAGCCGCAATAAGGAAGCAGTCATAGTCTCCACAAAGCAGCTCTGTGAAAATAAATCCAAGTGCCTACTGTGAATGTTTCTAGAGCCATGTGGAAATCTAACATTTTTGTTTATATCACTCTCTGTATTATCCGCTTATCCTCCACAAGTACATGCCTATTCTCAACTATTCTTCCCCTCCATTTAACTAAAGTAAAGGCAAAAACAGAAATTGTCTTTCAACTTTTAAACTGGCATTTGAGACGTTTTATTTTTGCTTTTATTTCTCTATTATCAGTAGTAATAAGAGTATGGAAAGCCTCGTAAGAAACATAAAGCAATGTCTCCCTCTACAGGGAATGTGCAGCTCTTCAGCATACTACCAGTTCAGTGGACACATTGTAGTTTGAAGAGGTTTGGGAACTTTAAAATTACTTTATACAGAAAAAATGGTGCATGAACAGTAACAAAAGTAAACTGTCAAGGTAAGATGTATTTTCCCCCACAGTTAGTCAATGTACGGCAAAGGAAAATGTACATTGTCAAAAATACTTTTAGCCTTACCACCATATATCCTTGTATGTACATACAGTATACAGCTATCACAGCAGTGACAAAATTTGGCAAAGCCAACAGTTCAACAATTCACCTCTTTCAAGCACGAGTTTTCCAATCTTGTTTTGTCAGTTCACAAAGGTTTAAAGAAGATGGGGATCACAAGACAAACTTAAACTTTAAATTGGTTCACATATTGTCCCAGCATTTATAGATTGCCGTCTTCCATACTTACACAAGATTTCATCACCTAGATATCCAACTTGTTAGTTCCATTTTCATCTTCTCTACTACTCATATCTCGCCCTCCCTATCCCTTTAATTAATTCTTCTGCTCTCTTCCTCTCTCCTTCACCCATCTGAAGGTGACACCACAGTCAAACTGTTGCATTTTCATTTTGTTTATTTCCCCTTTTCAGCTCTAACTCAGCTATAATTGTTCCTTTGCAACATGCACATTGATACAGCTCTGCAGACTAACCTCCAAATATGAATCCTATCCTTGACAGAAAATGGGATGGGTTTTCAAACTCAAGGTGTTACATTAATTTAAGACCTTGAGTCTTTTTTTCCCCCACAATTCATTATCATCGCTTAAATTCCTTCATTATCATTACTTATTAGCCATTTATAAAAACCCTTTTCTATCTTTTTGTCCATCTAAAAATGTGGTTCCACTTCTAATTTATCTCATGCTTAGTGCATCTGAAGAATTCCATGCAGAATTTCCTAATTCTGCTCAGCTGCAGATCTGAACTCGTCACTAAATATTATTTTTAATTCCACTCCCCGTTCCTTGGAATCATCAAAGATGTACAACTGAACTTGCTTGCACTTGCCATTCATACAAAATGTACATCACTGTTCCATAAAGAAGACAATCAAAAAAAGTCTTAAGATAACTACTTTCATTCAACACTGAATGATACTATGCTCACAGCAGTATACAAGACTGAGATTAGGCTGAACGTCTACAGACCTCTACCAGTTTCTTTACAATTTTATTATCCAAAACGTACATATAACTAGAAACTGTCACGTGGTGGTGAATATCACATTTAAATATAAACCTTAACAAACCTGCAACTACGAGAATTTGAACAAAGCTTTATGTCAATTACAGAAGTGTAAGCTTCTTTACACTTTTTTATTCAGTGACAGAAGTCTGGTGCATTATAGCCACTTGTCTTTTCCAAATAATCACTGTATTTTGTTAATAATCATGAGTATTATTATTATTGCTTACACTTATATAGCGCTTTTCTGCACATTCCACTCAAAGCGCTTTACAGGTAATGGAGACTCCCCTCCACCACCACCAATGTGCAGCATCTACCTTGATGATGCGACGGCAGCCATAGTGCGCCAGAACGCTCACCACACATCACGGAGAGCAGAGTAATGTAATCGATTCACAGATGGGGATTATTAGGAGGCCATGACTGGTAAGGGCCAATGGGAAATTTGGCCAGGACGCCGGGGTTACACCACTACTCTTTTCGAGAAACACCCTGGGATTTTTAATGACCACAGAGCATTAGCATTAGCGCCCCCTGCTGGCCAGCAGCAACCTTAGTTTTTCCCAGGAGGTCTCCTTTCCAGGTACTGACCAGGCTCACACCTGCTTAGCTTCAGTGGGTTGCCAGTTGTGAGTTGCAGGGTGATATGGCTGCTGGCTGTACTGTATATTTCAACTTGATTTCTTGCACCAGTTCTATTTCTCCAGTCTTGCTCATACGAATCATGTCAAATACTGACCTCTCTCAATTTGTATCAGAAATACGTGCTGTTACACCACGTTATGGAGGTAATTTGCTTCAAAAAATAATTTGATGGCATTTGGATTGCATTTACAAACTATGCATCCATTGTCTAAATAGTATGTATTTTTTTTACTGTGTATTTATATTTAGAATATTTAAAGCACAACATGTCAGATGAAATTATACAAAGGCAATTATGGTAAAGCACTTCCCGGACACTTTCTGTCTTTCTGTCCTAGGTGGTGGATGACGGACAATTTCAAATTTTAAAAACTGCAAGAGAGTGGTAACAAGAAAGGGATGGATAATTAATGTTCCGTTGTTATGCATTTAGACATGGAAATGTTCCCTAAGCTCTTTAACTTGCAAATATTATCCATCTGTTAAAAAAGCCCAAATTAAGACTCCAGCCAGCTCAGTATATATTGGCCAATATTGTACCTAACCAGTTTGGCAAAAGCATTAGAACAAGTTGTTGTTTGGTGTTTTTGAGTGTGCTATCTGCAAATCACTTACCTTGCAAATAAGCTGTCATCTCAGTTTGGGTTCAGGTCAATACATGGTACAGAAACAGATTGTTAGGGTTACTAATGATCTTCCCATGACTTCTGACTATGGTTAATTTTAACACTCCTGACCTGCAGGACCTCAGTGGTGTCTTAGGTACTGTTAAGAATAACGCATAGCTTAGAAGGTGTCCCACAGGGCATTGTTCTTGGTTCCATTATTTTTTAGTAACTATGTTACCATTAGGTCATTTTCTTCATGGGTATGGTATCAGTTTTTATTTGTATGCTGCTGTTGATTAAATTTATGTTTGAACAAAGCTTAAGGTTAATCATGCACCATCTGCCTAGACACACTTCTTAGATAATAAGAAGTGATGTTCCCAAAATTATTACAAGTACTCAGGTCAGGAATTCTGATATCATCTTTGTTCTCAACATTGTGTTAGAAGGCTATGTTTTTAACACTACGAATGAGGCTGTTTTTTCCATCTTAACCGTTCACATCTCTCCCAATCTGATGCATCTTTTCAGAGGTTCACTGCTGGTATCTAAACATGTTCTTGTTCAACTGGTTCAGAGGCCAGCTTCGCAGATCTTAGTTTCAACTAAAATGCATGATCATAAATCACCTGTTTTAATTTCATTGCATTTGCAGTGAATTTCACAATAACATTCAAATATTGTTGTGCAACTTTAAGACTTTAAATGGTTTGCCTCATTAAATACTGTTAACTCCATATACACCTAAATCTCATTATACTCTTTGAACTCCAGACTTCTTTTAGTTCCCAAAACAAGGCTCTGAACATTGAGACACCTCAAATCATCCTCATTAAACACTGATTTAGATCTTGCAAGTCAATCAACACTTTGAAATCTGTTCTTAAAGATCACTTTCATACTGAAACTTTTAATTCTGTTTAATTTACTGTATAAGTAACTGTATACCTGTCTTGGTTTTATTAAATAATGCACCGTGAATTGATGCACCATATAAGCGGATATCTATATTTCTTAGGAACACTTCTACCTAAGATGTCGACTATAGAAAGGGCATTTGCAAAAAGTGCTAATTACCTAATTTAAAAAGTAAAGCCTAAATACTGCACAGAACTGCATCAAACGTTGCTGAGTTTAGGACTCTAAAAACTACTTCTGCTAAAATGAAAACAGGAAAAACCTTATTTAAGGTTAAAAAGATGTTCCCACTGCTCTAAAATTAGAATAATTTAATGATTGAGTCAGACTAAGAATTCTTTGCTATGTTTAGTTTGAAAAGTAAAGCCCCTGAGTTGCATTAGCCTAGATATTTTTTTTCCTGAGTTTTCAATGATCAGTACTCAATTAACTTCTCTTCATTTAACACAACAATTTGCTCTGTTTAGATGATTAGCTTGCAGTATTAGCTTAGACACTCCATTCTCCAACTCAGGCAGTTGCAACATTTTTCTTCAAGATTCAGGCTTATAACTGAAAGATATCAGAGCAGAAGTGCTTAGCTAATAAAGCAAGTAAAACTGCAAAAGGAACTGAATCTGCTCATCTGTAATATGCGGAGCAACGTCTTTGACCTACAACTAAGCTGAATAAATCAAAACCACATTTTCTTTTTTCTGCACAACTTGTACACACATTCTAAGGCACATTTAAGCGTTCTTTCCTTACACTTGGCGATCTTTTAATTCAGTCAGCAAACACGATTTGCCTGCAATAAGAAGATTTGCCAATCTAACTGCAGCCTCTTAAGGCAGGCACGTAATGAAACACACATGCACACACTCTCACGCACACAGAGCGCAATAAAACAGCAGGTTCCAGAAACACTCCAGACACTCTGCATTTTTCTTGGGTTCTTTTTTTTTTTTAAAAAAAGGCATATGATGTGGATTATGGAAAGAAATGGCTAACATAACATCTTGACCTGTGAAGTTATTATTGTATGCACTGAACGTATTGCACTACAAAAAATCCTCCAGTTAAGACCTATGGTTAAGAATGCAATTTCAGTTCATGCGTGTCCCCCCTGATTTGACCAATTGTGAACTTATGAACAATGCTGCAGAACTAAACAATTAGCATTTCAAATTTGAAAACAGTGACTATAAAAGACAAAGCACAATAACACAATGAACCACAGTTCTGGATAATGCACCTAAATTACAGTGTCATCAATGAAAACCTAGAAGCTGAAAGTGGTAATTAAACAGAAACAGAAAACAGGTTTCAAACAGGAGGCATTTTCTACTCCACTTCAAGTCTTGTAAAGAATGATGTTTCCAATTACTTCATAGTTTTTTACACAAATTACAGAAATGCACTTAGATCAGACTAGTTCAGTATACAATAGTTATACTACATTCAATAAGTACAAGATTAAATTAAAATTCAGAGTCAATTCGATGGTAAAACACTGCACATGGTATTCAGGTACTTTTCCTCCTTGGTAAACTAAAGACAGCTGAATCACATTAGAGGACAGTGCAGCATTTACCCTCAAGACTTTTTTCCCCCCGGAAGACTTGACTTCTTAAGAGTTTTTGTTCCCCAAATGTTTAATTTATAAATGAAACAAGACGGCCTGTTCTTCTTTTAGAACATTTTTTCATACTCTGAACCTCACAGTTTGAACAGAAGTGCTTCTGTCGATCACACCATGATTCACCCATAGTCTTTCACAGTTCTTAAAGCAGAAAAAAAAAAACTTAAGTAGCATTGCATGTGTTTTACAGTATTTAAACCATTAAAAAATGTTGAAGCACAATCCCATTAGTTCAAAGATAGGTAGCAACTAATCTCTTCTAAAATCTACTAAAATAAGGTAAACTGAATGAAATGTGACGCATTTATGCCATCCAGGAGAAAAAAGTAAATGAAAATGCAAAAATTGGGATCTTTGAAATGTCTTACCACAGTGAATTTTAACAATGTTAATTAATAAATTGCTCTATCATTTAACTATTTCTGCAGTTCAAAACAGATCTCAGCATTCTTGCTGGACATTTGCTCTGGGCTCATTGCTGCTCAGGCTCCTGCAGGAGTGCTCGGTACAAGCATTAGCCTATTACAAAATCTTGCCAAAAAGAGTCGTGTGAGCCTCCCCCCACACACACACTGTATTCCCACAGAGAGCAGAGCCGTTCCCCCCCACACACACTGCATTCCCACAGAGAGCAGAGCCCCCCCCCCACACACACACTGCATTCCCACAGAGAGCAGACCCCCCCACACACACACTGCATTCCCACAGAGAGCAGAGCCGCCCCCCCCCCACACACACACACTGCATTCCCACAGAGAGCAGAGCCCCCCCCCACACACTGCATTCCCACAGAGAGCAGAGCCCCCCCCCACACACACACACTGCATTCCCACAGAGAGCAGAGCCCCCCCACACACACACACTGCATTCCCACAGAGAGCAGACCCCCCCACACACACACACTGCATTCCCACAGAGAGCAGAGCCCCCCCCCCACACACACACTGCATTCCCACAGAGAGCAGAGCCCCCCCCACACACACACACTGCATTCCCACAGAGAGCAGAGCCCCCCCCCCACACACACACTGCATTCCCACAGAGAGCAGAGCCGCCCCCCCCCCCACACACACACACTGCATTCCCACAGAGAGCAGAGCCCCCCCCCCACACACACACTGCATTCCCACAGACAGCAGAGCCGCCCCCCCCCCCACACACACACACTGCATTCCCACAGAGAGCAGAGCCCCCCCACACACACACACTGCATTCCCACAGAGAGCAGACCCCCCCACACACACACACTGCATTCCCACAGAGAGCAGAGCCCCCCCCCCACACACACACTGCATTCCCACAGAGAGCAGAGCCCCCCCACACACACACACTGCATTCCCACAGAGAGCAGACCCCCCCCCCACACACTGCATTCCCACAGAGAGCAGAGCCCCCCCCCACACACACACACTGCATTCCCACAGAGAGCAGAGCCCCCCCCACACACACACACTGCATTCCCACAGAGAGCAGAGCCCCCCCCCCCACACACACACTGCATTCCCACAGAGAGCAGAGCCCCCCCCCACACACACACACTGCATTCCCACAGACAGCAGTGCCCCCCCCCACACACACACACTGCATTCCCACAGAGAGCAGACCCCCCCCCCACACACTGCATTCCCACAGAGAGCAGAGCCCCCCCCCCACACACACACTGCATTCCCACAGAGAGCAGAGCCCCCCCCACACACACACACTGCATTCCCACAGAGAGCAGAGCCCCCCCCCACACACACACACTGCATTCCCACAGAGAGCAGAGCCGCCCCCCCCCCCACACACACTGCATTCCCACAGAGAGCAGAGCCCCCCCACACACACACACTGCATTCCCACAGAGAGCAGACCCCCCCCCCACACACTGCATTCCCACAGAGAGCAGAGCCCCCCCACACACACACACTGCATTCCCACAGACAGCAGTGCCCCCCCCCACAAACACACACTGCATTCCCACAGAGAGCAGAGCCCCCCCACACACACACACTGCATTCCCACAGAGAGCAGAGCCCCCCCCACACACACACACTGCATTCCCACAGACAGCAGTGCCCCCCCCCACAAACACACACTGCATTCCCACAGAGAGCAGAGCCCCCCCCACAAACACACACTGCATTCCCACAGAGAGCAGAGCCCCCCCACACACACACACTGCATTCCCACAGACAGCAGTGCCCCCCCCCACAAACACACACTGCATTCCCACAGAGAGCAGAGCCCCCCCCACACACACACACACTGCATTCCCACAGAGAGCAGACCCCCCCCCACAAACACACACTGCATTCCCACAGAGAGCAGACCCCCCCACAAACACACACTGCATTCCCACAGACAGCAGAGCCCCCCCCACACACACACACTGCATTCCCACAGAGAGCAGACCCCCCCACACACACACACTGCATTCCCACAGAGAGCAGACCCCCCCACACACACACTGCATTCCCACAGAGAGCAGAGCCCCCCCCCACACACACACTGCATTCCCACAGAGAGCAGAGCCCCCCCCACACACACACTGCATTCCCACAGAGAGCAGAGCCCCCCCCACACACACACACTGCATTCCCACAGACAGCAGTGCCCCCCCCCACAAACACACACTGCATTCCCACAGACAGCAGAGCCCCCCCCCCACACACTGCATTCCCACAGAGAGCAGAGCCCCCCCCCACAAACACACACTGCATTCCCACAGAGAGCAGAGCCCCCCCCACACACACACACTGCATTCCCACAGACAGCAGTGCCCCCCCCCACAAACACACACTGCATTCCCACAGACAGCAGAGCCCCCCCCCCCACACACTGCATTCCCACAGAGAGCAGAGCCCCCCCCCACAAACACACACTGCATTCCCACAGACAGCAGAGCCCCCCCCACAAACACACACTGCATTCCCACAGACAGCAGAGCCCCCCCCCCCCATATGAACACTTTGTTCCAGTATGGAACAAAGGTTCTTGCATGTAGATCACAGTAGGATAATTCTACAGTTTGCAGAATTCAAAGAAAACTCAAAGTGGTCAATTATTCATGTAGTAACTGATCCCTATTAATGATCAATAATATTTTAGAACAAAGCTTACTGGTCTCATGTTTTAATTGACAATTTAGAATTAATAGCTTGCTATACATTTATGAACCATTATTTGCAATCCCTAAAAGCCATACAGAAGGCACTATACGGTGCCTTACAGATGTATTCCAACCCTTGACAAGTTCTCTCATTTTACTGAATTACAAATACTACATTGAAATTGCAAAAGGTGGCTCTACAAAATAATAAAATGTGGGGATTTAATACTTATGCAAATAGCATATTTGAGTTTGCTATTTTTCTTAAGAATATGTCCTAACATAAAACAATGTCATATAAAAATAATTAATTTTGAGTATCAGTGCTTAGAAATAAAAATATCACAGAGAACTAAATTTCAATGTAAGATTTGCAGTTCAGTAAAATTTGAAAATTGGTCAAGGGTCAGAATACTTTTGCAATGCACTGTATATATACTCACAAAGTTGATAAAGCAATCAATTGTTGCCTTAATTACGTTTTTCTCTATAATACAGCAAGTCTAAGAAACAGAAAAGTAAAAAGGAACTCATCTGCCACTGAAGCCAACAGTAAATGTCATTAATGCATTGACAAAAGTTATTATTAACTTATCACTCATGAAATCATGTCCGTAGATGAAATCAGACATTATATGAATAAACGTATAAATAACTTTTTAATGATGCTGTCCATATACTCCTAACCTACAGCTTCATGTCCACTGTAACATGTCTAAGTTTGAGAGCCACAGAGAGGACAAGTCCTAGCCATGCAGGCGACTAGAAAGGCCATTGAATGTCTGAATTAATTGTGAAGGAAGCTGCAGCAATTATAACACTTGTCCTGATTCATCACAATGTAAGGAATCTGAATCAATGAATCAGGCATCTGAAACTCAGTGCAAAACCGTCATCAGAACTGAAAGAAACAGCCCTGCAAAATCCAGAGCTATCACAGCAGTAAGCCAAACATACCATCCGAATCAGCAGAACACCTTTCTAGACCATCCAATTTGAGACTGCTGCTCTAATTGATCTGACAGGAAAGCAAAAGCATGACCAGATTTATTTTCTAGTTTTATTTTTTTGGAGATAGACAAAAAAAACACCCTACAGCATATCAACGATATTCTTGTGTTTTTCACTTGGAAGTCAAAGACCTCCACCAGTGGTCTACACAGCTGTCAGTACTCTGCTTCCTTCCCAGTAAGCAGAAGCCCTGCATTCTTCCTGAAGCCAAGCAACCAGAATCTCCTTAATAACACTGTTCAGTCCTGCAGATGTTAGTCAGAGCACTGATGGGGCCCAGAAAAGGAGCAGGGGACATTATCTCAAACTCCAGCTATGCAACTTGTCCTGTAGCAGTTCAGCAGGCAGCTTTGTCAATGTTTTCAAGTTTCAAGTAGGCCCCATGTGTAGTTCAGTTACATATTCAAAGAGCATTCTAGAACGGCTTGTACTACAGCATATTGCACAAGGGTTTAAGCATTATACGCCTGTGGACAAGCTACATACTGTACATGCTCACGTCTGTTCTGGATATTCTTTAGCATTTGGTACTAGCATATTTATCTGATGTTACAACAAGATTTAAGCAATCTCATAATAATACAATAATTTATTAAATAAAACAATTGCATTCTACACATTACACATACATGTTCATATAAGTGCTCTATTAATGACCAATTTATATTACTGAACAAAATAAATTATCAGTATGGTTTTAAAACAGGCTATAGTACAACAGAACAAGCAGAATAACATTTGATTATACTTTGAAATACTCTCACAAGAAAAGCAGGGAGGAATGAAGAAAAATGATACTGTGGGCTCCAAAGATACACTAAGGACTCTGTGAAAATAGGAATGACGTACATTAAGTTCAATTAGGTCGAATATTTTAAAAGAAGCCATAACACTGTGAAGCTAAGGAAAAAAGCCAATGTCTCAGACAAGTAAATGCGGAACCTGAATGAAACTCTGAAACAAAACAGGAGACTGATGCAATGTCTTTTTCCACATGACTGAATGTCAAGAGAACTCCTTCAGAAAGAGGAATAGAGAATCTGAAGCACTGCATCAGTATGAAAGGACCTGTTTTCATTATGAATTGCCATTGTAACCAAGCATCACAAAAAGGAATTAAAAATATGCTCAGGGATCAACACCTTAAAAATAAAAGAAAAGGGAAAAGTAGTTTTCAGACAAGCCCAAACATGTTTTTGCTATTCTGAAGACCAGCTACAGAAACATAATAGCGACATCACAGGAACGCAAATATCAAAAAGTAACAAAAATTAGGCCACATTTTTTTTTTAAATGCTGCAGGTTATTTTTGCTATACTGTTTTTTCCATGTATCCATATTTTTGCCAAGGACAATGGACAGGTTATATCTTTTTAATGCTTCTGGTCTTGAATGTCTTCAATAAACCTTTCTGCATAATCGATCCTTACAAACCATTTTCAGATGGGAATTAATTAATGGGTGTTTGCATTGTGTGTAAAGCCAGCCAAGTGTGACCTGTTTTACAATTAGACTGAAGCTCAAAGTGTGCAATGCTAGTAAATACTGAAAATTTCATTTTTCAAAAACTAATGGCTGACACACCAAGTTTCCATTCAAGACTGCTCATACTAAGGGACTAATCATCTCCCACAGCAATATCATACAAATATAAAGGAAACACAAGAGGTCTGGTTACTAATGGTAGGAGGCATACTGGCACAGCTGTCTCACAGCTCTTGGGTCTCTCAGCTTGAATACAGACTGAGGCACCTTTTGGTGGAGTTTGCATATTCTTTTAACGTAGACAATGATATTATAGACAGCTTTAAGTTTCTTCCCACCTTTGAAAGACTCAGTAGATTTGCTGGCGTCTCTATATTTTCTGCCTGTGTGTCTGTCACGGACTAGAGTCCCATCCAGGGAGTAGTACCTCTTTATAGCCCATATATCCAAGGCCGGCTCTGGGATGCTGCAGCCCTTTCCACGAAGAAGCAGTATTCTCAGAGGCGATGAATGGAATTATTAATGGCAGTTCAGGGATTAGGCAAGTTTTCCACTTGGCTGTTCTACTGTAAACAGCTTAAAAATGTTCAAACCATGTAAATGTTTTAAAATAAATGTTTACTTCTCTTAACATCAGTATTTTCTTAGGGATCTGTTTTTATGCTGATTGGACTTTCCATATCACTGGTATTACATTATAATATATACTTCGATGGGGAGGGGTGTTCCATAATATTTCCTATCTTTTTGAATATTAGCCTAAAAGGACCCCAAAACTTTAAAACTGAAATTTAGGAAGAAAAAAAAAGATGTAGCTATTATTATTGAATGCAGGAGTCTTGCTATTTTTTAAATTAAAAACACGAGGGATTTACAATTCACTCCTCTTATTTGGTCGGATCTCTCCAATTCACAAGCTCCATCCAGTTGTTTTCCTGGAGGAAGGCAGGGGATGAGCTTCAGCAACTGGCTGGATAGTTCACTGCAGACACCAAAGCCTCTTTGTGTAACAAACTGGATCTACGTTTCACGACCAAACTAAAAGAGGACCAAAATGTTCTCTGAGCTGTTAAAAATCTTCCACCCCCTGCAAGAAGATGAAACATTACCTTAGTTTCACTACCACAGTCCATAATAAACACAGGACAGTGATGCAGATTATTGTACAGATCAGAAGCCCAGCTGAAAGCAAGCTGACACAGACACAGTCTTGGGAAGGGCAGGTTACATTTCTTGCCAGTTCCCCCCCCCCCCCCCCCAACATCTGCCACTCTGATGTTAAACCCCTGTGGCTCAAAGCATGCCGTGCCCCTGCAGACTCTGAAAGCAGAGGGAACTTCAGAAACATCAAGACATTTTGCAAAAAAAGGACAGGAGGAAGGGGAGAGAGAGATCTGCCAGATCTTTCAGTGACCAGCAATAAATCACAAACACTCTGAGGCGCGGAGAATTCAACACCCAGCCCCCAAATCCTGGGCCTCTCAGTGAGTGAACAGAGGCCCATTCTTTTCCTGATGCTACATTTACACTCTCTACATGCCCTCGCTCCACCACTGACCGCCGGCTAAACATTGCAAGCCTTCATCGCATTTCGCCTTCCCAATCACTAGGACAGGCATTCTACCATCCTGCTACACAGAAATCACTCTGAAGGAAATAAACAAGAGCTGTCATCAAAAGAGTGCCAACGGGTCTTACACGAGCATCTTCCAGCTCTCCCCCCCCCACCTCTGCATTTCTTTCATCTCGAGTGCTTAATCTTCTGAATCTGTTAGCCTTTTCCATTTGCTGGTTCCACAGATATGCAGCTGAGCATTTCCTGTAAATGCATTCTGAATCTCATGAGAGGAAGAACACCCTTCAGTACTGCTTTTGTTTTATTACTCCTGTCACCTCGCAATATGCAATAACCCGATAAGACTTTTCCAATAAAATAAATCAGGCCCCATAGACGCTGAATGACACTATATTTTGACTTTTAAATACAGTGAAGCGCATCGCCAGACTCAAGGGTGATCACTACCAAACCGAGACAAATTGTTCTTGCAGCCAGTATTTTTTAATGCCATTATATAGATTTATTTGTATTCCAAAGTTAGTTTTAATTTCGATACAACTTGTCATTTTTAAGTAATTGTTTGCCATTTACCAGAATACCAGAACATTTACACCAGCCTAGCATTCATTTGTTTGCCGTGTTGGTGTTAACCTTTTCACATGGTGACTGATGGCACTGGAAGAAAAGGCATTAACTGCAGCGATAGTCCTCACCAGCTACTGATTTTCAAGCATTAACTTCAGTCATGAGGGTTTCATTAAAGGTATACAGTAATTAATCCCTTTATCATTTTATGATATTGATACAGTAAGCAGTGGCAAGGAAAACATATCAGTTGATACCATCTAAAACAGATAGTTATTTTTTGCACATTGCTCTTGAATGTCAGTTCTGTAGAAGTTAATAACTAGTAATTGTAATGTACATGCCTTCTAGGGACCAAATTCCTATCTCTTCAAGCAGTTCAAAAAACAGGTAAAGCTTTAAGAATGCGTGTTCCCATTAATATTATATAGTACAGAGAAAGTGCCTGTTGTCAAAAAAAAAGAAAAGAAGAAATGAAAGAGCTGGGGGAAGTTTTTTTTTGTATAACTGATGTATGAAGGGACTGCGACTCTGGACCAAGTGTAGTAATGAACTGGACATGAACCAATACAAAAAAAATCACTTTAAAAGTCACTACACTCAAAGAAATACCTCAAAGCATCTCGAGTTAATTAGCAAAGAAGAAAGCATTGACCCCTTCAACTTGGCATTTGAGACGTTCTAACCAGATTGAGGATTCCGACGATACAAAATTCAGCGAGAAGGAACTTGTGAGATAATTCATTTTGTCACGATTTTCAAAAAACGCTTAAAATTAACTTGTTTGGATCACAAGCTTTCTACTGTTTCTAAACTGTTTCTAAATGTTTTACAACATCCCAAATACGGCCTCGCAAACATGATCTCAGATTTTTTTTTAAAGACCAGCAATAAAGCCCGTGATCCCATGATGGGGACACTGATCCTAAGACCTTCAAATTAATTAATCAAATAATTTGATGGTTTTCCTTAAATTCGAACTCAATTGCTTCAACAACTAAGGTGTAACCCTGAGACTGGTTGAGTTTGATCTGATTTGCTTGGAAATGTGTTAAAGGAATTATGGTCAAGGTTCACACTGCCTAGCTAAGAGCCATAATGGGACTTCCAGAATGCTACTATAAATGCAGACCACAGCAGAACTGACAATAGGCATTTTTCTGACACCACTCAGAAGTCACGCTAATAGTGGTAATTCTCAAGACCGATGTCATTTTATTTTTATTTTTATAAATCATTTAGAACTGCACCTAAAAAAACAGTATTTTGACAAAGCAAATTAAGATATAAAAACACATTTGTAGGCTGAGGCATAGTATATTTTCCCTATAGAACAGGGATAAATCCTTCAACTATACTGCCCGAAATAATCAACAGAATACACACATACTGAAGTAGAAGGAGTAGTTATTATATTGCAGAAAACACAATATAAATTTACATGCAGATCAGTAAGCAGAAAAACACATCAATGAGATACTGATAAAGCAGGGTAAGAACCATGTTTAAAAATAAAATAGTATGAATTGTAAAAAAACATCTGAAACATGACATCTCTGAAATGCACAAAGTCACAGAATTATATATTTTAAAGGCACTTTTGGAGAAACTTCACGAAGTCTACATAAATCACCACTTGTACAGAAAATAACATTTTTGCAATTCTCTAGCAACAGCCACATCAAACATGCCAGTACTGATGAAATATATTTGTGTATGTTTCTATTTTCACAAACCATTTACCATAAATAAAACCATACTTTGCTTCTTGGAATCTGAACAAAAAGGGCAGCATTTAATTTAACCAGAGAAGGATTTACAACAGTTTCTCTTCCATTTACAAAACAATATGTCCTCTTACCCAAGACAAATATACAGTGTGATATATTAGGGAGAAACTAGGCAATGTATTGTAGTTGCTCCTAGGAATCTGTCTGTTCCGTTAACATAAGTCCCCAGTAAGCTGGTCATCTACATCACATGGAGATTAGTCGGCAGAAAATTTCACGAGATGTGCAAAATCCTTTGTGCTAAAAGAAATGCAATTTTATCTCCTTTTTATGCAGTTGTAACAAAGAGGAACTGTACACCACATGCACTTTCAGCCAGCCAGGGCTGGAGCTGGGGGTACAATGCACCATGATCTGGAGCAGTGCCAGCTGTATTGTCTTGTGTGACCAGTTAGCATTCAGCTGAACTGGACTGGAGTTACAGAGAATGTAGGTTAAAGCCAAGATGAAGCTGGGAAAAACTGATGAACATAGAGGAGATCAGCCTGGACTTATGTTTTATTCTAATATACATTCCATCATTCTAGACAGTTTAGAAAAAGAAAATCACAACATCCTTCCACAGAGTGAAACCATTCTTAGCAATATAGCTAAGTGTTTAATTTAATAACACATTCTTGCAAATAACACATTGAAACAAACATTTAGCACACCTTCAGATTTCTTTCTTTTTCTGAAACTATTTTAGCCAAAATGCACATTTATGAAAATGCACACCTTTTAAGTCAAGTGTAAAGTGTCAAATTCTTCTGAGCCAGAAAAAATAAGACATCCTGTTTCTTCATTTGATAAGTCATCCATTGAAACGGCTTTCACAAATCATTTTATTAAGAGAGTACAAGTTTAAGTCAGTTTATTCCTCCTTTATATTTTTTTCCTCAGTCACAAAAAAAGTCCTGTATGTAACTAGAAGCAGGAGCAATAAGGAAATTCAAGCTGAAAGATCTTCCCCTTACCGGTATAAAATAGGGATAAATTAAACTTCCTCGCTGACTTTCATTACCGACCAAAAAAGAGAACAGTGCACGTGTGTTATTCAAATTGAACGACAGAGATTCTGCACTATTTTTTAATGCATAATCACTACTCACCCTTCTCGTACTCAGCTATTCAACTATCATATACTGTATAGCACAAGCCTGCAGGGCAACTTCATGGTTCTTATTTGAACTCTTGCTGAAGAGTAATACTTACACAAATGTGAAAGATTCATTAACCAGTTGTACAGCCAACAACTGCATCCTTTCAAAATGCCAGTGAAAAGGAGACATGAATGGAACTACAGAGGGTACTAACATGGTAGGATCATTTGGTCGTGTCAGAGGAATAATCACTCAACATAACTGCCATTTTGCAGCTGTTAAATAGTGAAGCTTCTAACCAGAACTTCATTTTGCCCACTTCCTAACCACAAAAGAAAAATGTTTCATGTATTTTTGCCTCCTTACATATTACATATCAGGTGCCAAATTAGTCTCTACCATTTTTCAATAAAATACAGCTCCTCTAAGCTGCACTAACAAGCCTAATACTGCATCAAATAACTAAGCAAAACAAAACAGCGAATTTTCCCCAAACATCAGAATCGCTCTTGCCAAGAGATGCACTTGTTATACTGTCTGGCTCTTGCAGCTTTTTGCACAATGTCAGTACCAAAATATGAATGGGACTGTCCAGGCTACATCCCACCAGCAAAAGCCAAGCAATAAAAGGCCTAATAAACTTCAGTGGCATTTACTTTGATACACGACTATTTATTGCTAGCCACAGTGTATGGTATCGTTTAGACACCTTAAGACATACTAATCATAGACTGGCCTCGTACGATATCAATTTACAGTGTATTTTTCATTAAAAGATGCTTTCTGTAGGCGGATGATTAGTCACACAAATAATTTCATAAAAATAGTAACGTATGGGGAGTCTTAACTGGCAGGAAAGGTGCTTCCAAGAAGCAGTTTAAACGAGTAAGTCTAGACATTGCTGGTTTGAGTCTGTGCTTTGCCTTTAGCCAACTGGGTCTTGGACTCCCCAGGCAGTAGTGCAAAGCTGAGGAGGACAAACTCAATGTTTGTAGCTAGTGTGAGCACTCCTGGAGCCTTAACATGAAAATGGAGAAGTGATATGACACTGACCTGTCTGCAGTCGATTGTGTAAGATATCAATCTCTTAAATCAACATATTTAAAAAACATCGAGATGGAAATAAGTTATCTTATTGAAAATAAAAGGAAGGCAACAAAAAAACTTGACAGTTTTGCTCACAGTCTCCTTCAGCTTCCACAGAAGTGCAATGTGGTCACACAAATAAACGACACCCAACGCCCATCACTGATCGTGAAATTCATAAATTTAAAATCCGATTTTTGCTTTTCCTCTAGAGCAGCCATTCTTAAACATGCTTAAAAATGTTTATTAATTTTTAATTCTGTCCTCTTTTTCTTAAAGGTATTCAGAATAAACCATAATATTAGCACTTCCCAGCCCACGTTTAATACTTTTCATCATAAAGGTAATTAAGGAAATACAAATATGTAACTAGACAAAATGTGTAAGGCCTAATTAAGGTGTCTGGTTCTGAGGTTCTGACAAATGCTGACTTATTTTACACGATAAAAAAAGAGTTCCCCTGCACATTAATGAAACGGAGGGACATCCACCATTTTCTTAAGTTCTGATTAAAAGTATAAGGGTATACAAACAGGTTTACAGTGCCCATTCTGTGGTACCAAAGGAAAAATGTTCAGACAGGCAGTTTATTAAAATCTTTCAATTACATCAAAGGTACATATCAGGGGATCACATGCAGCTCACAGGGAAGTAACTCTGGTCCCTGATGGAATTTTACAGGCCTGAGACATGATCTAATGAGACTCCCTGCTACGCCTCTCTGAGAGAAATGATCCATCCTGTTGCATTACAGGCTGAACAGGTGCCTTGTACATGCTTTCCTACATTCTTCACATACCGTGACCACACTGAATCTTAATTGAATTGTCCTTAACATATACACAGCATGGCGCCCAGTCCAGGGTGTACCCTGCCTTGCGCTCGTTGCTTTCCAGGTAGTTCCCACGACACCGTATGGTATAAAGCGGTTTGGCAAATGATGTGAGGTGACACTCACAGCACGGCACAAACCGTGTGTTTCCGAGGCCCAAAATAGATTTTACTTTCTAAAACAATTTGAACCACGCTGACCTATTACAGAAAACTTAAATCACCAGAAATAAACGTATCACAGTGCTCCGTGTTCACTGTAAGTCATGGCTAAAAACAATATGGGCAGTAAAGGAGCAATGGGAAAGCAAGCAATCACTGCCAGCCGAATCAACTGGTTTCATTCACAGCATCATGAAACCAACCTAGGACAACCGAGGAAAGATGGAAAACCTAGGACAGATTCTCATAGCTATTAATTTAGCAGTGGGGAGCCAAAGAATGTTGCTGTTGCACAGCCTCTTTCTCACATCTGTTGCTTTGCATTACCATAAGCCGAACATTCGGTGCTTGCCACAGTCAAACAATTAAAGACACAAGTTGTTTTTGCAGGCTTAAAGGGTGGCATTTTGTTCACATCACAGTTTTGTCAAACAATCATAGCATTTTATTCAACTGTGACAAAGACTACACAGATTTCAGCTGAGCTGAAAATCGTATTAAATATCTGCTTGAGGAGATATAGATCTTGGGCATCAACACCTGGTCACTGGCATGGACTATTTGCTGAAAACACAGCGGTATACTTCTTCATGATCTAATCTCTGATAAATTCAGTATCATGCTGTTAAAGAGATTTTAAATACTCAAGCAAATCAGAACATGTTACAGGCTCTAGATCTACCTCACTTTCAGCTCCTGTTAAATTAAACTGAACTAAAACAAATTTGTGCAATACAGCAATCAATTAACAATAAGCAGTGCAACAACACATCATGGTGACAAATATTTGTTGACACTATAAACAAGTACACTTAAACTATGCTTCTGAGAAGTAACTGGTACCACATCACACAAGGTGAACAATCTAATGTTACATGAGCAAAGACTCATGCGTTTGACTAAGCCATGTGCAAGATGAAGTCTACCTTTCTGTCAAAATAGACCCTACATTTCTCACAAATAAAAATTGAAAAGTTTGGTTTGTAAATCAATAAAAGGAAATTAGAAATGAAAAATGGGCTAACCACACTCGTATGCATAAACCTGGATGGGTGATGGTATCTCAGTTTCAGCCTTCCTAACGGGGAATATTTGTACAGGATGACAAATATCAGGTTCCTTTCATAGAACTAAACAGAATCCAATGACATTTGGGAAGTCTACAAAAAACAAAGCTCAGTGTTTTAATTTCTTTTACATATACAACAGTCCAATTAAAACATGAACATACGTGAACACAGCAGACAATCTGAATTACTGCATGTTTCTGCAAATTACGTCTCCACACAGAAAGGGAATGGAATTCATTGACTGAAGTATTTGAAGGCATATCAATAGTTCAATTCAAGAGATTCTGTAAACTGTAAAAATCAAACAACACTCAAAAACCTCACTGATTTTTAAAGAAAAATTACACTGAAATGATCACATGCTAACGTAATACTACCTATTTTGAAATGAAACTGCTTCAATACAGAATGGAAGACTGGAACCTTTTTACTATTGTGGTGACAAGTTACCTATCTCTACCAGGAAAAGACCATAGGAAAAGTTATGGCAAATAAGTAAGGTAAGTCTTGATACGTTTCAAGATACCGGTTGTTTTCTTAAAAACAATATCAAAGACACAGTCTTAGTAGAATACAAGCTTCATGCAAACTCACCTTGTTCCGAGTCCGAATCCGCTTTCGTTGGCCCCGGTGCAACAGGCAGTGGTCTTTGGGGCCTAGGTTTTGGTGTTGGGGGTGAAATTCTCTTTTTCCCTATGAACTCAACGTAGGTTCCAGGAAAGTCACCCTTTTCCTGTGTTGTTTCATTGAAGCCATGCAGCCAGCCTATTTCATCAGGCTTCTCTTCAAAACCGTCACCATACCCAAGAGCCAGTAACGCACCCTTACTCACAATCAATATGTCTCCCAGATGCAAATCAATATCTTCCTCCCTTTCCTTCTTGTAGTCATAAAGTGCTCTGTACTGGTATCCTTCTGCACTCATGTTGATGACTTAAATTATTAATCCAAATGTACCAAAATTAACAAACCCCTGTCAAACCTGTCAGCTTTACAAAGCAAGGCTGTTTTGTTTTCTTATACTCCCTGAAGTAAGATGTAAAGGGAATTTTAAGGATTCGCTAAAAGCAAGAAATCCAACACAAGCACAAAAACAGTGTCAATGTTCTTCTAAAGCATGGAAGTCCGTTGTTTTGCAAGATTCTTCGCAAATGTCCTCTCTTGATTCTTGGTTAAGATAGCTGTTCCTTTCTTTTTCTCACCTCTGTATCCTCCGTCTTTTTCTTCAATGCTTCAAAATGTCACTTCGTTTTAAAGTCCTGCAATCTGCTGCACCTTCATGGTGCTTCAGACTCAGTATGCCCATCTGTCTAATGACTTCGGCTGAAGCGCTCCAAATGCATCCCTGACCTAGAAAACAGACCAGAAGACCTTTAGTACGTGCTTCAAGAACAAAACATCGGGGTGAGACAGATTTATACAATCTATGTGCATTCCTAGGGATATACATGACCTAAACACACATGCTTAATTTTTCATTGTCAAGCATTTTCATTAAATTATGCTAAAGAGTCAATATTTTTTATATTAATCCCTTTGCTATTTTGGGGTTATCGAACATGTGATCCACTCATTAGATTAATAAAAAATTAAAACTAAAAGCTCTTTTGGCATAAAATGCATTTAGAGATCAAATGCAACTGCAGAATCAACGCCTGATCGACACACAGCACACCCATGCAAATACGTGCCTGTGTATCACTTTAATCCCACCAGGAATTCTAATCTACCAGGGTGCTACCACAAAGTGACCAATGTGATTTGAAACCATAATCTCACCCTTGACCTAAAAACATGGAAAAGAAAATGCAGTCAGTAGGGATTACTTATTTTATGATTTCCAACACAAATCTCCACATTTCCTACATTTAAGATGTTTCTAACAATTATCAACCTCTAACCTCACGTGCTTAAAACTTTAACCTTTTTTTTTTCCAGAAAAAGCAATCTACTCCTGAGAAGATTTTAGCTCTCCTGTCTGCTGGCACAAAATAGAATCCATTTAAGATAACACATTTTTGAAAAGATGAGTAAAATGGATGTTACAAAACAAAATTAAGAGTAATGCAAAATTAACAGCATGTACAACAGACACTAAAAGAATAATTATAATTCAATACACTATAAAATTTAAAAAGGCCTAGAAAATTTAAATTGAGTGTTAAGAGTTTACTTTGCTTTTTTCCGAGCTACTTAAGTTATAAGCCAGATACAGCGTTTTAAACACGCTTCTGAGAGGTAACTGACATTGTTATAAAGCTCGGTTCAGTATTTATATATAAGGCCATAAATACGTATGTGTTTTATGTTAACATTATCCAGGCTTCCTTTTATTCCTTTTATATTATTATGTGTTATGGTTAAACAAGTATAATAATACATTGTGGATAATGTTTGAACTTGTTGATTTTATTACCAGGGTCTTTTTTAAAACGAGAAAACCTGTCTCATCTTTTATGTTTCATTCCGTACATATCCTTAACAAAAGCAAAATCGGGTAATTAAAGTGGTTCACAAGGGTCCATATTTTTCTATTGGAAAATATAACACTAACGCCCTCAAAAGCACGCTGTAACAATTGATAAATTGTCACTCCATCTAACGAACTATGTAAACATCTATACATTTGGATGCCCTTACTTCAAATAGTACAATTTGAAGTAAGCTTTTGAACAGCGTCGTCGATTATATTTTCGTCCATTTTCCCATTACTGACGGAGATTTCACCGTTCATATAGTATCAAAAATTTGGAGAATGTCCTATGCAAAATGTAATACCCTCGACAGACAAGAGGTAATTCCAACTCGCCTTGCGGGCCCCAGCACAAAGCCTACAGAGACGTTAGCAGGACAGGCCACGTCGAGTAGTGCTTTTCCCCAGCTGTTAGCGAATAAAGTCCATTCATTTGAGACTCGGAAAGTCAGAATCCAATACCGAGCAAAGAAAATGCCACTGAAACGACTGTAACGTACGACGTTTCACTATTAACGGAAGTTTAACTAATGCATGTACTGTATGATCATCATAATCATCACCACCACAAATCGTCCCCAACAGGGTAGTATACAAATCCCAAAAGTAAAAAGGAAACATTATCATCAGTCGAGCTTACACTTAAGTTGAAGTACATTGCACATCCAGGAGCTGAGACACATATACAGTATCATACAGTTCCTACATTATGTAGAAGATAGTCATTAGGGTTTGGTATGAAAGTAGAGTTCCTCAAAGGAACTAAGTAATTCACAAATAACTAAAGGGCTTTTTTTTCTTTGTAGCATTGTTTAAAATGCAACATCGATAAAACATGGCACTGCATCGTACCCGCCTTTGACTTACAACAATAACTGGAAGACATTTGCACAATAAAACAAAATAAATGACCTTATTATAAAACTTGGAAGACACATATCTACTTAACGTCATATAAACAGACTAATTCCGCAATTCAGAGACGGATTTGAAAATTAAGCAGATTACCTCCCTGTGCGTCATTTTTAGCACAATAATGTAGTTTATTTGATGCAGACCAGCCCAAACAACCTGCCTGCTTTATTCTTCAGGTCACGTTAAAAATAGACTAATACAAATCTTACAAAATACATATATTAAAACAATTCGAAACCTTCGAGCAGAGCACGGTTGGTTTACAAAATACTGTAACAATGAATGGCCACCGACAATCCTTCTCCACACATCAGTGAGCTGTACTACATGTGCAGCATTCCATTAAAAGACAGTCTTAACCAACAGCTTCATAAAAATAACATTCATGAACTGCCATCGGCCACTACAGGTGAGAGAATTACATACATTTAAGAGAAGAATAGGGGGAAATGATATCGACTCGACTCATTATGGTTTTAAACCGGTCTTTCGGTTGGCAACAGTCGGAAAGACAGGGACACCAAATTGAAACTCACTCGCACGCAGCAGCCCCGGGACCAGCGGAATGTTCCTTCCTTCCCGTAAAGCGATACAGTGCCACGATTTCAACTTGCAGCTCCACGTAAAAATAAGATCGCCACGGGGTAAAACCTGAAGACTCCACCGAAAAACTAAAAGCAACTAACCGGTCGCAGTTCCCCTTATAGTTCTCAACAACGTGAGTTGAAGGTGTCTTTTATTTTAAAGAAAAGATAGACGACCAAAAAGTCGCCGTCACTTGGTAAACCCTTCGGCAAACACACGGCCAGTACCAGAATTATCCGCCCAGAGCCCAACTTCCTCAACCTAGAGGCGAGCACAATGAGACACGTCCATCAAACACCGTCAGCATCAGCCCGCTTGAGGCCGCGCCTACATGGCAGCCTGAGCTCCGCCTTTCTTCAGCAGAGATGTCGCACGCCAGCACGAATCCAGCCAGCTTCTCATGTGGGAGCAGCGGTGGCGCATCCGTGCCAAACAGACCCAGCCCCCGCTGCACAGCTCTTGAAAAGAACACTATTCTGGACTCCTCCTCCTGGACTCCTTATAGCTGAACTGCAGCAAACACCCGTATTTAACCCATTCTATGGGCAACACTAAAATAACCTTCTTATATCCCTCCTATGAAATATCCTTCCTTGCTGACTATAAGAAGCTCTTCTCATGCAAAGGTCTTAGACCTGGAAGACAACTAGTAGTTATACTGTATGTATTTTGATGTTAACTGTGAAATTAGTTTTTAAAAACAAAGTTAACACTTCTTTCAGAATGTCTTGGAGTTAGGGTTCATAATTGTAAATGTTTTATAGAATAGCAAGCGGTAAGGACTATGATTTATATTTTAATTCCCTTTCAGTCATGGATTAATAACTATAATTCAATTCCAGCAAGCGATGGGCACAAGGCAGGATACACCCTAGATGGGACACCAGTCTATCGCAGGGCAGGCACAGAGACACAAACATGCACAGGCTCACACTTAGACCTGCATGTTTTTTTTCCCCAGAAGCCAATTAACCTACCTGTATGTCTTTGGACTATAGGAGGAAACCCACACAAACATGGAATTGAACCCAGGGCTGCAGGGCTGTAAGGCAGCAATGATAACCACTAATAAATAATTATTTGCATTTCAATAGCACTTTTTAAAACATTCCATAGCATTTTCCACATTAGCCAACGAAGTGTAGCAACAACCTGGGTGATACACAGCCACAAAACACCACAGGTCAGGCTGAGAAGTAGGAAATCACTTCACTAATTGAATTAAATGAGAAATTGAGTTTGACCAGATTGTGCATGCACAAAGTGGAAATCAGCCTAAATGCTAGGTAACAGCCCAATTCAGGGGACTTTGTTAATGACCAAGTAGTCAGGACCACAGTTTAACATCTCACCTAAAGCATCCCAAGTTACAGTACTCAGGTATTGAGCTGGATAGTCAGGTCCTTAGAAAAGAATGCTCACATCACACACAGCAGAAACCTGATTTCCTATCACAGTTCAAATCAGGCCCAACTTTTTTAAGCTTTTGAAGAAAGATCGGGCTTTAAGATAGTACTGCTGCTATCACATTAAGAATATTTTTGTATTCCTGAAGGAGACTTCCATATTTAACTTCTGGCATTTCCAAAGCACTGCACTTGGAAATTTTGTAACAATCAGTTCCTTAAGTATTTAAGAGATAATGAGCAAAACAAACATCCAAATCACAGTGAAGGCAATAACAAAGTTAGGTAGGGGAATAAATTAAGAGGGCTACATCTAGAGTAGCTCTTACTTAAAAGTAAACAGCACTACAGAAAATGATGAGGAAGTTGTGTAATAAGAGTAATTGCAGTCTCTACTGGGGAAGCTGTATTACTGGGGAGGGTGTGTCCTGGCTGATAAATTAACTTAATTTACTTCTGCCTTGTCACCTTCTCTGAGAAGGGCTTGCTGAGGGAACTGTGCGCTTTTCTTTTAGTGTTTAAAAAACACATTCTGTGGATCCTGGGACAAAAAGGGTCCCTGCATATTTTCCATCCACCTAATAATCTCCAACTGTCTCTTTACAGTATGCTAATCACAATCTTTTTCAGTCCGTCAGACTCAGCCCATAGCATTTCATAGACATTAAGGTCTGGGAACTGACAAGAACAATGCACCAATGTAATACATTTTTCTCTTCTATCTGCTTCAAGCAATTCAGGGCAACACAGTGGTTCAGTGGTTATCATTGCCGCCTCACAATGCTGGGGCCCGGGGTTTAATTCCAGACCTGGAATGCTAGCTGTGTGAAGTTTATATATTTTCCCTGTGTTTCTGCAGGTTTCCTCTGGATGTTCTGGTTTTCTCCCGCAGTGCAGAAACATGGTGGTAGGTTAATTGGCTTCTGGAAATATTGGCCCTGGTGTGAATGTGTGTGTTTGTGTCTATGTGTCTGCCCTGCAATGGACTGGTGTCCCATCCAGGGTGTATCCTGCCTCACGTCTATTATTGTTCCGGCTCCCCTGCAACCCTGAATTGGATGAAGTGGCTAGAAAATTAATGGAGGTTCAGTTCAGCTGTATGTTTAATGTTAGATCCAAAAGGACCTAGTAGAACTTAATAACTTTATTATTTTAAGATACTATATCCTTTATAGAATTAATAAGTATTTTTTTAAAATTTATTTTACTTGGAATGATCGTTTCTGGACAGTATATGACAATTTCTAACTCCAAACCATATTCCCAATCAAAAAACAAAAACATATATGATATGAATCTAATGCTTAAGCTCACATCTGTATGTGCAAATCTACTCAAGACAGATAACACCTGCTTCACAACACCACAGCTCGAAGCTCATAAAACCTGAAATACATCAAAATGCTGTGCAATAATTTCTTATTTGATTCCCTTCCAACACTGCACTATGATTACTGCAAACCCTTCTATGATCCATGATCTTTGAAATGGTACTGAGACTGGATACATCACTGACATAGAAAGTTCTGACTGAGAATCATGAATGAGACAGTGATAGGATTTATGGAGATACAGTGAACTTATGCACAGTTAATGGTATTATGTGGTCAGCTCTTTTACAATGTTGTATTGTTTATTTATACTGGCTGGTTGTTGTGGGATGCCATAGTCTGTAGGCTTAGAGGGTGTGGTGCGCTATGCCACAACTTGGACGGCTTGAACTGTACAGACTGGGTACTCAGAAGTATGTTAATGATAGTGATTGGAGTCCAAGTGCATAGGCTAGATTTGTTGCTTTTCCTCCTTACTGACCACTGCATTTTGCATACTGCAAAAATTGGTAAATCTGATTGAATCTAGTTTTACTTCTAGTGACCTTTAACCAACTTTTTAAAAACCAGGGTCCTCGCCTCATTTCTGTTTTGAAGACCTTGAAAGAGATTTAGGAAAGACAAGGAGAGAATGAATACTTTGCAGGTAAACAGAGCTGTTAGAGTTAATCATTCCACAGTTTCTCGACTGTTTATTGAATATGTATTGAAAGTGTATTGTTATCAATGAATAAGAACCATTGTAGATCACCTGAGAGGGGTGCTCACTGTGGCAAGAGCACAGCCATTCCTGCTTTTATTTGTGTTTGGTTTCTACTAGCCTGCGCTGCACCTCAGAACACATCAGATTTTAGAGTCTCTTAATACATACAGCACCAACGTCTGGTAACATGTGGGTATAAGGTAACCTAATGTCATTAGAATGAAGACAAGATATACAACATCCTAATGTTGCCTGTGTCATAGAAATAGACCACTGAAGAAGACCTGCCATTATGCCGTGAGATACCATCTCTCTGTTACACTGTGTGCAATTGACATCTTTCAGAATGAAGATCAAGGACAGAGTAGAGGTACTGTATCACAAATAGTACCAAAGTGTTGAAATACTCATTATGTCGTTATCTGATAGTCTTTATTTATAGTACAATAATGCTAAGCACACATCGCAGCTTTCCCTGGCAAATTGCTGGCACAAAAATATGTAGATATTGGACTGACTTTTGCTTAGTCCTAGTCTAAATCCTAGATTTAGAAGAAGGTTGACAGGGGTCTAGTGCACTATTAACCAGGTATCAACTACAAGCCTGAACAGCTTCTAAAACTTGAGATTTTTCTTCCAGGTCTTGTGCCAATTATTTGCAGCATTTCATGGAAATATTTCCTGGAAAAAAAGAGGAAAACTAAATCTTTGAAAAGTCTAAGGAAACTTTCAATCAACACACACAGTTCTGAAGAGATAAGCTAGAAGATTCTGGAATTAGCAGATGTGACAGAATAGTGATAATTTATTTTCAACAATGAACAGTTTTCCAAGGTACAACTGTCAAGACAAAACTATTTTTTTCCCAGCAATGATATATTTACAGGAAATCCAGCACAGCCTTTAAGAATAAAAAAATCTAGTTCTTTCTGTTTAACATGGGGCTTGTAACATCATGATTTGTTATTTCTATAGCTGAACTGTACATGAGGATTTTACATTTAAATGCAGTCAAAATATGCATCAAAATATGTGAAAGAAACAGTGGATCGGTTAACGTTCAAAAACCAAAACAAGTCTTATCATTTTTGTCACAGCATGATTTTTTTCCTTTGTCAGAAGTCTCAAGGAGAGAGAAATTCTGTCTGGTATAATAGAAATTGTATCATTAATGCAGTTCAAACTGTACAAAATAGTGTGCGACTATGTCACCGAAATGTTTGCTCTGACCAGTAATTAACAGTTCATTTTTCCTCAAATTAGTCAATCGATGGCATTACTGTTGTAAAATAAAATTAACCAATTATACATTGGTCTAAAAAATTTGAACACTAAAGGCTTGTGAAAATAGCTAAATGAGATAAACGAAAATAGTCAAATCTCAGACTAAATTAGACAAAATGAGATAAACAGCCGTATCTAACAATTTCTTGTCATTTTATTTATACAGTATATGTTTCTTTTACCCATAATCAGGTCTGAGCATAATGCAGAAAAGCATCAGAGTAATCATGGCCAAGTAATCGTGTAGAGTGTTCAACTCCCTTCCTCATAGAATGGGCAATTTAAAGAAGCGGTAGTGGATTGATGAGCCACATGCTTTTGAGAGGTTGGAGGAAACCAGAGCATACAACAAACATCGTGAAAACATGCAAGTTCCACAGAAAGAGATGTTCCTGGCTGACATTGAACACAGGAGCTATGAGGAAGCAGAACTAAGCATCAAAACACTTTATAGGACTTATAAATACATTTATTTTCTTAGCTATGTAACAAGGTATGAAAGTGGACACCAAGAAAGACTGTCGCAGAACAACTCGTGGATGTTTTTCACATTATAGAGGGACCTAATTAATGAATTTCCAGTATAAACATACACATATAAGAAAGATATAGCTACAATAGTTACAATATCATCCTTGATACAGAAGTGATCTTAATCTTTCTTTCACTGATGAACAACAGATTGAAATTTGTGAGGTCACAAATCACATCCTGTTAGAGCCTGGGTAGATACATTGAATAATGATAATAACACACCACAGTAAAAGACAATGACTTTTATGCAATGCTTTTCAGACCTTTTATCTGTGGTGGTTGAAAGTTGCTAAGAATATATTCATAATATAATATATTGTGTAGGATTTTCCTGTTTTGTTCTAAAACTGAATCTCAGATTTCAATTGTTGGATAAAACCATTATAGAAATAATTTTGTCAGGTTTTGTTTCATTCTATAATGCACAATTTACAGTACTTTTGTCTGCATGTAAGTCAAAGGCTGCATATAATTATAAATATATAAGAATATTATAATAAAGTGTATGAAATGATTGTATATGTTGTGAAACCAAATTGTAACAATGGATGCCAAAGTCTATGTATTTTAGTTTTGCAATACTACTGGTGCATTTTAACTGTATGCTTCACTCTTGATTAGTTTTGAAGGCATTTATATTACCAATTTCTTCAATCCTAGCTAATTGTATTTTGATTCAGCATAAATCCTCGGACATACCTTTAAAAAAGAATGTACTGTCATTTATTTGGTTTTCCAAAACTGTCAATTGAAATGTCTAGAGATCTTCTGTATTGCATCATCTAGATTATGGTGCAATACCTGATTACAGAACTTACTAGTATTCACATAAAGATAAGTTGTCTGGGGTTGCTAGTGTTTTTGCAAAACCATCCTATCTCAGCAGAGCTCCAAGAAAATCAAATATCATATACAATGTAAAGATGTACGGAATTTGCTAGGTAGAAATTATGAATATCAATATTATTTTGGTTTTTTTAAACAACCATTAATAAGTATTATTAAGTTTATAAACTTAGTCCATCCACACGAGAATTTAAAGTATTATGTGATGATTTACATTATTCTGTCATTTTTATAATGAAGGATTGGCTCATTTCCCAAGATCTGATGAAAGACTGAAATACTGTATGTAACTGATTCAAAAATATTTTAAAGGAAAAGGAAGCTTTTCTTCAAAGTGCTTTTCTGAAGATGTTACAAAATAGCAACAGTATCTGTGTACAAACTGAGAAGTTTCCATCACCAGCTCATGAAAAAGGAGTAATTATTTGATACTACATATTTCATGCATGAGATACAGACTTGTGTCACCGTATTTCTATTGTTTCTAGTTACTCTGCAATAAACTTGGAAAGCGGCTGAAGCTAAGCATTACTGGATATTCACATTTAAAATATGCACTAAATCCCTTTTTAGCTCCCTACTTTATTTTTGTTCGGAGATCTACCATTTTATCATATTTATTATTTTGTCATCTTTTAAAGCAGACATCCATCAATTGGAGCTTATTACTAGAATAGAAATGAAGAAATGGAGTGTGAACCTATATTTGTGTGATGAAAAGCTGTGACTGAACCATTAGAATATATAATCCCTATACTGGGCCTTCAGTTAAATTGCGGGTCAGAGTGCCATAACCCATCTGCTGACTTGGCATAAACATAGTTAAGATATTCCCTGTAGCAGAATTTTGTTAGCCAATTTGGCCTGGTTCTTCTCAGGGTGATAAATATGATGAAGTGTATTAAAAAGTGTCCTCGGACAAACCGTTCCATGTTAAACTGATTTTTTTCTGTCAATATAAGAATGGCTGTAATCTCAGAGATGTTAAGCATAAAGCAGCCTGGAGTTTCATCTGTGCTAAATGTGTTCTTTGCTGCATAGCTATAGAGTATTCATTCAACATACTGTGAGAGAGTGCAAATATGGATTCATACTGAGTTTGGGATGAAGTAAAACTGATTTAGCTCTCATGCCTTTGAGCCTTTGAACGTTGTCAGCCTAAACTCAGACAGGGTTTGGGTTATTTCTTAATTGGGTTTCCTATCTTAAAATATAACTGTACACAGTATTTCATGAGTATTTTGATATTTTAAGATTGGAAGATAGTAAATAATTGAAATGTTATATATTAATAGCCCACGTTATACTCAGCAAGTACATACTTAATACAATAACATTTTTTTATGGAGATTAGATTTCTAATCTAATTTATAAATGTAGAAAATTAAAATTGAGATGGGCTTTCCATCTGGAATATAAGAGTTTTTAAATAGTACCTATGTTCTGACCTATATCCCTATTCTCAAATGCACTCAATAACCAGGAGAGGCCATTTTTAACTAAGGGATTCTTCACAGGAAATCCGTAGAAACTACGGAATAAGAAGCTCTCTTAACAAGATTCAAATACTTAGCCTCAATATTGCCTTCCCGCATGATCTCGAACAAGGAACTCTCACTTCAGATCTCTCTTGCCCCATCCTTTATGTTCTTTTATGGTGTCGTTATGGACTGGTGATAGACACTTGACACTTAATCTTTTACCAAGAACTTAATTAACTTTAAATTAAGGTAAACTTTATGATTGCTTTGATCACTGAATCTGGACCCCCTACATCTCAGCAAACATCCCCTTTGCTTTGAAGCTGAAAATGTTTTCACTGCCAATAGCTGTAACAATGTATATCAAACTCATGACACACAGCATTGGAAGTAAAGAAAAGAAAGGAAAAAGTGGATATATACTGTGATGTATACATTATACTGTATATTGGTAGCTTATGTAGTAACGGATTATATTGTGGTCATTCACTCACGTTTTGGCACTGAGGCTTATGCTGGACAGGGTACACGGGCATGAAGAAGGCACCAGGAGTGTGTCTTTAAGACTGTCTGATGTGGTAGTTGTTTCCAGAAGTCAAGTCAGGAAACATTACAGGGGTACATTGTAACAGGGGGAGTCTTGTAAAGGTCACCTTTGTCACTGTGCACCTCTATGTAAACACTGATTTCCACCATAATGTTCTCTTTAATTCACACTGGAGCTGCAACTATTAGTCTGAAACATCATCATATTGATATGTTATAGCACATTGTCACTGGCCCAGGCAACCCACTGACAATTAGGACAACTAGAATAACTATCACCAAGCGTGACATGTCAAAACTAAAATTTCAAATGCAATATTTGCAAATGACAGAAGTATTATTTTAAATACTATACATAATTTGCATTATTAGATATTGTTAAGTAGTTTGCTGACCGTCTAGCAGTGAACAAGTGGTAAGTACTAATAAGCAGATAGTTGACATGCATACAAATTCATACGAACTGGGTGTCAGCATGTGTGAAAGTGCAGGACACTTTAATTTGACTTATGATCATTGCCAACAATCTACATACTCAAGCAGTTACTCAACAGTTTTTACTGAAGAAATACAGTACAGACTACTGTACGTAGGAGTGTAAAATCAAATCAAAGCATACTGTAAAATGAAGCTATCTACTCTCCAGCTGATAAGGAGGCATCCTTTTATTTACTTCTGTGTGCAAGAAAGACCTGATAGTCAACATATTTTGGAATATGCAAGAAGGTGTTTTAGATTGATGTAGGCGTGCAGAAATAAATTGAGCTGAATAACAATTTGTGACTACACTGCATGCGGAAAAGTAGAGGAAAACTATTTGAGGATTTTACATTCAAAGTAATATATGAAACCTTTTCAGAAACACAGTCAAGAAATATGTAATTCAAAACAAAAGTAAAATCAATTTAAATAGTGTGGATATAATGAAAGGATGAGAAAAAGTCCACCCATCACACAATTAACAGTTTGCTTCTCAATCACAAAGCCTATTTCACTGCTAAGTGAAATGTGTTTATCTTAAGCACATCTGGCATATGCAGATGAAAACTTTGTGTATCATGGAACATGTGGTAGCAAGGCTTATTATCTGTATCTCAATCATCTGACTGCTGATGCCTGGAGGCACTGATAAAGCACTCCTCATTTTCACTTCTGAAACTACAGCGAGAACTCACATAAAATGTTAGAGAACATGTTAATTTTTTCTGAACACAGTCATAAAAATCGAACATTGCAGAGAAGAGGACTTTACTTTAGGACTTTGAAGAACACATATACAGTACAAGATATAACTATAATAATAAAAGAGCAGTAAATTGAAAGTAATTTTAAAGTTAAACCAGAAATGGTGGAATACTTCAGTGAAGGCAAACATAACCTGACCAGGCTACAGATGTGCCAACAGTGGACAAAATGTACAGTAAACTGTTCCAAAAGGGCCACATGTTTCTTTTATGTTCAGTTAGTTCTTCTTGGCAATGTAATATCATAACAAGAACTTCTTCCTCTCTTGCCAGAAGTGGTTAAGCTTGATGGAAATAGCAAGAAGTATTTGTTACATTTGTTTTACAACAACAACAACAACAACAACAACAACAACAACAACAACATTGTTAGTTCACAAATTTTATTATGAGTCAAGCATAATCTTAAATTGAGCACTTGGGATTAGGTGTCGTCTGAACTTGTGGGACAGTGGGGCTTGAATTTTTCTTTTTCTAATCTCTTCTACAACTACACTTTCAAGTAAAATCTTCTTTTTGAATGTGCAAATGACTGATTATTTATTTATATTTCATATCACTTTATTATCAAATCAATCACGATAGTCAGCAGTCCTAATAACAGATACATACTGTATATTCTATGATTTCTGATGAATCTACTCTGTTTTTTTAAACATTCTATTTTTGGTATTTTTTTAAATATGTTTGGGATTCCAGTACTGCAGCCCGTGAATCAAGTCACATGAAATTATAGAAAAATTTTATTAATTGTTTTACATTTATGTATTGTAAAAAGTAACATTTGGCTTTGTTTTACATCAAGTTAAATTTAGATTCAGTATACAGCTATGTGCTATGAAACATAATTCAAAGGCTTTCATCTCTAGACAACAGAATTATAAACCCTTTCAGGCTGTATGGGTTCTTCAATTCAGTTCATTCATGCACACATTTACTAATCACATCTATTAAATCAATCATGGGACTCAGGAGCAGTTTACAATTTTCTTTTTTTCTGTTAACAACTGTTTAAAAACATTGGGTCATTTTAGAATCTGCTTTTTGGCTTCACCTACTCAATGTATTCAACAGAAGATTCTATAAACTGTTCTTGATGTCAGAGAGTGCCAGCAAGAATTTGTACACCAAGTACACCTCTGAAATTGTACTTAGAAAATAATGGTTTGGCTTTGTAAAGCATGCATTGATGAGGATATGTCTAAAATAGATCTACAGTATATTATAAGAGTATATCTAAACATATATCATTTATATTTCTATAGAATATTTATAAAATATGTCATGTCTCTTATTTTGATTGGATTTTCTACTTTGGTCAATGGGGGTTCATCTTAACATCTAAACTGCAGATTTTACTCTAAATTATAATAATTTACAATCACAAGCAGGAACCCAATAAGAAGGTGAAGGTAGCTGTTATGAGATATTAGTATCTTATGTCTCTTATATGATCTATTATACTTTATATGTAATGTATCATCAATACATTAATAATTGTATATAATATACATTGTTATTTATTAATAATTGTTATTATTACTATTTCCAAACTCCATAAAGTTCTGCTTTCAGTAATAACAATGAAGCTTGGCAGAATCCCAGCTGCTTTTCACTGGTGCTAGAATTTTCAAACTTAAAATGATATCAAAGTAAATTAGGGCAGCATGGTTGCACAATGGTTAACATTGCTGCCTTGCAGTGCTGGGGCCCTAGATTCAATTCCAGACCTGGAGTGGAGTTTGTATGGTCTCCCTGTGTTCATGTGGTTTCCTGTGGATTCTCTGATTTCCAGTCATACTGGTAGGTTAATTGGCTTCTGGGAAAATTTACCCTAACCTGAGTGTGTCTGTGTTTATGTCTGTTTCCCAGTCAGTGTGTACCCTACCTTAGTGCCCATTGCCTGCTGAGGTACTCTAGGCTTCCCCATGACCCAGAATATGAATGTCTCAAATGGGAATTTGATTAAAAAAGAATGCATTTCCCTTCGGGTGTACTTCCTACTGAACAGTGAAGGATGGCAGCATGGCTGTACTGCTTCCTTGCAGTTTTTAGGGTTCAGAATGGGGTGCCATCTATGTGGAGTTGGTATGTTCTCAGTATGCTCATGTGGTTATTCTGTGGGTGCTTTGGTTTTCTTCCAGTTGAAAACATTTTGGCTTAACTGTGTCTTCAAATTGTCCCGGTGTGTTTGCCTTCCTGATAATGGATGGCTGTTTGTATCAGCAGCATATAAGCAGACTATCTGGACTGTATTATTGTATTGTAGGGGGCACTTTAAAAGTCACAGAGGAGCTACAGGATTTTGTAAAGATTGATGTTAATAAGCCACTTTATCCTTAATTAGTTCCTCTGAGAATTTCAGATGTAATTAAAAATACAACTAAGGTTCATGAAAAAAAAATTATGAATTTTTACAAAAATATAGCCGATGGCATTGGCTTAACATTATCACAAATTTCCTTCCGTGTGTAGTACAGTACTGCAATTAAAAAAAGATACAACTAAAATAAAGCTGTTGGACTAAAAAATAATCCTTTTACTGCAAAAATGCTTCTTCTCTGTATAGTATGTCCCTGTAAGCTTTTTAAAATGTAGTCTGTTTAGTGAAAAAAACTATTGTGGCTGTTCCTGCCAATCAACACTCTTATTAGTACTGCTGGCACACTGATCCTGGCTTACATCCAATACTTACCCTCAGGGACACTACAAATAGCAGGTTCTTATAGCAGGAGTGGTTCTGTCAAGAGATATGGTGTGGAAATCTATGTATCATGAAGCAATAGAGGCTGTCACATAATAAAAGACACATTAGGATTTTAGTTATTCTTTTACATTAGTCAACATTTATTAAAGTTTTTTTTTATCTAAATGTACCCAGTTATATGAAAAGCATGAAAATGCAAATACACATATTCATATTTTTATACATAAAAACTACTGCTCATTGATACAGTATAATGTAAAACATGTGGGAATTTACCATGGGCTATAGAAGTCACCAAATGCAGAGTTAACAGATACTGAAAAAAGTAAGGAACCAAACCTAACCAGGAACTAGACAAGAGGAACAAAAAAGAAAAGAATGGTGCTCCTGTTCTGTGTGGAGAGACTAGACTATTAATACATTGTTTCAATGCGATTCCGATTGAGTAATAAAACTCTTTCTCATTACTCCCCTCCACAGAAGTACCACAACCAATACTTTGTTGCTTCGCAGTATCAGTTTGTTAGAATAAAAAGTTAAGATCTTTAAATAATATTTTCTAATTTTATCGAAACAAATTACTATGTAATTCACATATTCATGTGAATACATTCATGCAGGTTATTCATACAGTAAATAAAATGGAAAACACGAACCTTTCTGTAAAACCATCCTATCTCTCTGAATCATTCATTCTGTCTTTGCCCTCTTGTCCTTTTTCTGAATTTTCCCTTTTTTACCAGTGTAGTGATTCATAGCCGTTTCAGGGACGCCAAATATGTAATGTTAGTGGCTCTCTGAAGGCACCAGTTCTGTAGGGTTTGGGCATTTACTGAGACAATTATTAATTGTAGCAGTAAATCACAAAGTTGATTCTTTTGATGGCTTTAGAGTCCAACCATGCGACATAACTCAAACAACGCACACACACAGGTACTAATACACGAGGATACATTTATTAATACATAGAATATGCCTTAAACTAACAGATCTTATCGAGAGGGTTATCAGAATACAAAAGATATATATTCAATCAGTTACGAAGTGTTACATATATCAAGAGGACATACGTTCAGTATATCATTCATTAAGACCGTTTCATAAATGAACTTGGTTATAACTTCTACATTAGATACTCGAAACAAGTACATAACTCTTAGGAATTAAATTGATATCAACTGGTTGGGATAACAATTGAATTCTTGAGCTGTAATGCATTGAAGTTGAATACTCATCCAATCTTTGGGGATTCAGATCTCCTGCGGGCACAAAGAAACAGTTGCAGGCTGTTGCTGTCCAATCCGCGCTCTCTGGCTCGGTGCCAGGCTGTGCTGTGCGGCTTGCGACGGTGCGCTGCTGATGCTCACTGACCGGCTAGTTAGTGTTGGCTTTAACTAGCAAAGTCTGTGCACAGGAGAAAAGATGACTGTGGGTCCCAGCAAGTCAGGAAGAGGACCGGTTCGTTCCTAATGAAGAGCTAGTTCTGAATAGTGATTCAGCTGTCCACAATTCCGACCTGTTCACGAGGCCTGCTGCTGGTTACTCTCTGGCAACCTCCACTCTAGACTCTTAGAACAAAGGAAAGTTCTGGCACTCGGACACACTGGCCGTTCCGTGGTTGTCCGGGCTGAGTCTCAGGATGGTCAGGAGGCGCGCTGCGAGGATGTCCTGCCCTTGGGAGCCTTCTGCTCCTGGGCCGTCCTGCCCTGGAATTCTCCTTTGAATTCCCTTTAGAACAGTCCACAGAATCCTCTCCAGAATCCCTTCTGAATCTTGTTTTCTGAATCTTGTTGAATCTGAATCTCCCAGGCTCTCTGTGTTGCCTGTTTTACCTGGAGGAACTTCAGCTCATTGATTGGCTGAAAGTTCCATGGGCATCAGAGTCCCACGTGGGTTACTCGGCCCTACCAGTCCCTGATTGGTTGATCAAGGTGAGATATGAGTCACTTAGTCCTGACACTTAGGAATGCAATCCAGATGTCCAACTCGCACTCCCTAGACAGATAGGCACCAATGGATGACCATTGATCATGATAGCCAGGCTTAGCTAAGTGCATCCCCCTTTGGGAGCTGTCCTTGGACCTTAAATCACCTTGCATGAATGGTTTCTCTGTGGCTGCACCACAGAGATGAACAGAGAAATGAGGCCTAATTTGGGAAAGCTCAGAAACACTTAATTCTGCCTTATTATTAAGCCTCGCCGCTACACCAGTAAGGAATTCAACCTCATTTTAACCTTGTTGGTTTTGGGAAAGAGACACCTGTCTTAGATTAGTTAACCTGTTATTTACATTTGTCCAAAGAAAGATATCAACATCTTTTGTTGTATTTATGTTTCTCATAAGGGAATGTTACCAATTGTTTTTATGTAGTTCTCATTTTAGATCTCTCTACTGCTGTAGTACCAACCTGTGCAGGCTGAAGAGAAATAAGCAATTTCCAATTTTTCTGTGCAGCCAGGCATCTGTCCACTCAAGGAGTCAAGTTAGAAGATTAACCTTGGCTACTGAATTTCAGGCAGCATCTAAGCAGAGCTCTTCATAGTGTGATGAGGCCTTTGATGGAAAACGATCGTAAAAATTTTATATAAACCCGTCACAAACACTTCCTTTCTACTTGTCTCCTGACCTCTCATGTAGGCCATTACAGAAGGGAAATCTCTCAATACCTCAATTCTTTTAATGATTTGTTTTTGTCATGCAGTGGTTGTCTTTGACTATAAATTATAAAGCAATGGTAAACTGGTTCTAAGAAAGGTAAAGCTCAAAGTATGTCTAAGCAATAATTATACAATACATATTATTACAGTATAAATAATAATATGCAAATCAAAAAACGTTTTTTTTAGTTGGTCATACTAAAAAAAACACACTCAGTGTTTGGGGTGCCTGTTTTAAGAACAGGAGGGCCCAGAAAAAATAGGTACATATGCAGCTATAAAGTATGAGAGAACCAGTGCTTTTTTACAGTGAGGGAAAAAAAACTAAACACAACCTAAGCTCCTCTTGGAATCTCTTACTGACTTCTTTAGTCCCTTACTAAATACACTGAGCAGTAAGCTGCTTACTGACTTCCAATACATTAGTCTCTGAAATACAAATATCTCGCTTAAAATCTTCACAAAAGTCTCAAAGACAGACCGGGGTTGTTCACAAAGACTCTTCCAAAATTTCAAAACTTGAGTGCTGGGAAGCTGATTGTTATGAAGTGAAATGTGAATCATACCACCCAAACACTGCCTAGATCTGGTTTCCCCTTCTAAATGAGCAGCTAGGCAAGGAATAAACTGGTTAGGGATGAAACAACGAGACCAAAGATGACTTTGAAAGAACTAAAGAGTTCAATGCCTGTGATAGCAGAAAATGGGCATGAGTCACCAATATCCTAAAGTCTCCACAAAACTGAGGTTTTCAGTTTGGAGACTATATGGCAGAGTGGAAAACCAAATCCCCCATTAAGTCTGCAACAAAGCATTTAAGTAATACTGCAAACATGTAGAAAAAGGCAATACAAAAGTAGAACCTTTAGGTCAAAATGAAAAGTTAACCCAACATCACACAGTCAACACCATCCCTACTGTCAAGTGTGGTGGTGACAGAATCATATGTGCCAGAATAATTGTTCTGCTTCTCATCAGCAGGGACTGGGAGGCTTGTTAGGATTGAAGAGAGCAAAAATGCATGCAAATACTAGAGAAAAACCTGTTTCAGGGGCAACAATTCATCTTTCAACATGAAGATAACTTAACACATAAGGTCAAAGCCAGGCTGGAGTGAATAGATAAGAAATATGAATTATGAAAGTGTATACAGTATCTTTGATATCTTTGAGTGGCTGAATAAAAGTTCTGACTTGAATGTTATTGATGATATACAGAATGTAAATACTTAGAAACCGCTGTCCATAAGAGATCCCCAAGTAACCAGGGAGATGTTGAGCAAATAGAAGAATGGACAAAAAATTATACCAAGCCTGTGTGCAAAGTTAGTAGAATTTTACCCCAAAATACTTATCCAAAAAAGGTTGTGTCTTTTTTACAAAAGAGGAAAATTGTGTATATAAAAGTTTGAATTCAGAGAAAATCATTAATTGGTGAGTACTAGAACTTGGCAAATGGCAGCACAAATGGCTTAGATGGGTAAATCAAAATTGCACTTAAAGTATGTTTTAATGCTAATGCATTTCCCAAAAAGGAAGATTAATACTTAGAAAACTAAGCCTCCTCAGTAACCCCACTCTACAAGATCTCCAAAGTAGTTAAATTTCCCTGCTGTAGGCCATTTTATTAAAGAGAACCAATAGTTTCTCATGTCATTTGTGATGCTAATGATGAATTCTGCTGTGAAATCCAGCAGAAGTGTTTTTTCATCTCTCCAGTACACAGCCAATAATGGCATTCCATCAAAAGGGGTTTGTTTTCTGTATGGTGGAGATGGGATAATTTGTTTTACAGTTTTGATAGTATTAGTCAATGCTGATGGCTATTGCAAATCTGAAATTAAAATAAAAAACAAGCACAAAGAAACAAATGATTTACAGACCAATGTTCAGTGTCTTCTTAGCTTTGAAACATCTCTGGTCATTAAAATAACAAATTACCACATTTTTTAAAAGAAAATATTTGGAAGCTTCCACTCTCAGTTGCAGTGACAAAGCTGAATATGAGGACAAAAATTAAAAAAGGTACTAATGGAGAATTATTTGCTATATGGATTTTGTCCCTTTTCACTATGTCTTGTGTACGAGTAGAAGCTTCCAAAATATCCCATGATAAATTGAATCAACATTTGACACCCAAGTACCCGTTGCTTCCTAGCAAGAATAATGATTATTTCAAGTATCTGAAGCATCAAAATGAAACAACGAATGACAGCATAACAGTGTCTGATGTAGTGCTGGAAGCAATTTACCTGGTTGCTGAGCTGGCTGCGAAGACAAGAAAGCTGCAAACAAGTGCAGAGCCTTTCATTTTACCAGCTTGCAAAGGCGCTGAGAGAGTAATGTTACGTCCACATGCCGGCAAAGAAACTTTTCAGACGTGATACATCACTGCATTGATGACAATATCGAATGCACAAGACGTATTACAGTATATCTGGGAGAAATACACTGGAAACTGTTTACATTGACAAGGTCACTTCAATGACTTGGAATTGAAAACATTTGGAAGCAAAGACAGGTGCTAGTGAACCGCACTTTCCTGCACTGAGAGGCATCTGTGCCTCAAACATTCAAACAAAGTCAAACAAGACTTTTCTGTAGTCCTGGAAGGAATAATGATTGTGACCTTCTACAGTATACATAAAAGAGTGCCTTTGAAAAGTAATCTTTTCTCCTTGTTGTGTGAGAAGTGGGACATTAAAATTTGTTACTGCACATGTAGGTGTCATGCCCTCTGCAGCCAGAGGGCGCTCATTCTCTGTCCTGTCCCTAGTTTCCAGTCTGCTGTCCTTCCTGTCCCTCTCTTTCCCTTGGGCTATATATTTCCGGGTATATTCCACCCTTTGGACGTCCGTGACAGAATGCTGAGCCACCTACTGACCTCGCGAGCGGCACTTTTTGTCTTGCCGCAGTTTTTTTTTCCTTGTTCTCTGGGCTGTTTTTTTTTTTCAGTTCCTCTATTCTAATCACTGGATATCACTCCGATCTTCCGTGCCTGTGAGCGGGTCCTGCACCTGGCTTTCCTCGGGTAGATCAGTCCGATATCAGTGATTGAATGTTGAGCTGGCTTGCCTATTCTTATTACTGGATATCACTCCGAGCTTCTGTGTCTGGAGCGGGTTCTCGTGCCTGGCTCTTCCTGGTCTTGCTCTCTCCGATATCAGTGATAGAATGGTAAGCTTTCTGCCGTTCCTCCATTCCTTTCTCTGGATATCACTCCAGGCATCTGTGTCTGTGAGTGGACTTCGGTCTGGCTTTCCTCAGGTTGTCCACTCCGATATCAGCGTTAGAATGTGAACGTGGCATTTGCCCAGTCTGCAGTATTTTTCCCCGGGGTTTTTGTGTTTTTTCCTAGTTTCCCCTCCTTTTTGGTCCCCCCTGCTCTCTGTGTCTCTGTTTTTGGTTCCTATGTTTTTTGTGGTTTGTCTCCCTGGCCTTTCCCAGGTTTTTGTCTGTTGTGTTTGTGCTTGTGTACTTTTTTGTTTTTAGTCTCTGGAGCTCTACTCTACCCCCCCTTCCTCCACCCAATAAAGGTTTATACCCCGGAGGAGGGGATAGCTCTCAGCCGTGGACTCCCAGAGGTTTCCTTTCAGTTAAATGAGGTTTTTCCTCCCCCCAGTGCTGTGCAGCTTATTTATTTGTATGGGCGTCAGGAGCCGCCCATGAAGGGGGGGGTACTGTCACGCCCTCTGCAGCCAGAGGGCGCTCCTTCTCTGTCCTGTCCCTAGTTTCCAGTCTGCTGTCCTTCCTGTCCCTCTCTTTCCCTTGGGCTATATATTTCCGGGTCTTGCACTCTGCCCTCGCTCAGCATTGACGTTCGGATGTCCTGAGACCCGCCTAGCACCAGGGCGTCCCACGTCTGCTCCCTAAGGGCATAGGTTTCTATACGGCATTCCTGAACTCTTTGCACTAATGAGCCCGGGCCTTTTTCCCGTCTCGCCGCTACGCATATGGGTCTTTTTCCGCTCTCCTGCTCCCCACGGTTAGTCCCTTTGGACGTCCGTGACAGTAGGTACACTTGCTTTCCCATGGAAAACTTTGATCATGTCCATACCATACAGTATATGCTGAGAGAGGAATTGGCATAAATCTGTCTAGTTTATCATGCAGAAGGGTGCACAAAGCTTGCTTACCTGAGTGATGTTTCCTGACACCTCAACAGTCTGGACAAGAAAATGCAAGGATGAAATTAAAATCTTCTCTCTAGAACTGTGAATGTGCATGGATATACAGTGATTTAAGCTAGTTCTTTTTCATACAAATTGTATGAAAAAGGCTCCTACAGTAACTCTACAGATCCAATTAACAGTTTTCTGGCAAAATTGAATTCTCAGCATTTGAAAAGTCTGGAGGAGAAGTTCAGTTTTTATTTCTCTTCAGTGCATACTCAAGATTTTGACGGGGTCTGTGATATTTGAAGTTCAATTACATTCCAAAAATATTTCAATATTGGCACAAGTTGCTATGAATTACATTTTTGGATTAAAATTTGGTGATATGCAGCTGGACACCTTCAGGCTGAATCTGGCATGTCCAGTAGCTGGATTTTGATTCTAGTAGTCGTGAGAACTGGTTGTCTCCTGCCGTGGCAGAATTTTACACTAGCCTGTGGGGTGGGGGGTTAGGCTGGTGAAGTAACTTCTGTAACTGGCCAAGGCATGGGAGTTGTAACATATTCATGACCATCTCTGCAACTGGATGTCCTTGTTCATGATCTAATTAGTGATTGTAGCAGAATTAATACTGAGTCTTCCAGAAACTAGATTCACCAAGCTGTGGGATTGATACAGAAGGGGGGAGCCCACTTGCATTGCAAAAGGTGAATGAAACCATAGTGGAACTGTGGACAGGTAAGTGGGCTGGGTTTCCTCCGGTGAGAAACTGTAGCAGGAGGCAAAGCCAAAATCACAGGCTGGCAGCCAAGCCACTGAGGGGAAAACAAGTGAAGGCACCTTGTAGTAAACCAAGTGGGATGTTGAGGCAGGCGAGAAGTCCTTCACTGGAGGTTCAGGAGTCGGGCAATCCGAGTCGTACATGGGGAGACATCCAAGAGGAGATATTGAGGTCGAGAAGACAAAGCAAAGTCAGGAATCCAAAACAAAGTACAGGAGTCAAAAAGCTGGCTATTAGGGAGTACAAAGCTTGAGGGACTCAGAAACCGAACTCTGTAATGGAGCTCAGAGCAGAGTCTGAGCAGTCCTTAAATATCCCCCCCCCCCGAACCACCCGGACAGACGAGATGATAATTGACTCCAGACAATCAGGGTCTCTTGTCAGATGGTGTCCAAGACAACTGAGAGGAAGGTGGGTGGAGCAGAGGCTGGCTGCCAGGCCATTGCAGCTCAGCAGCCTGGGCAAGCATGACATTTACAGTATATGAACAAATGTATACAGTGAAATACTCCAAAATATAACCTACATTATATTGTAGGTATCAGTAATATTAATCTTATTATCACAAATACAACATTCATGGCTGCAAAGCAAAAAAAAAACGTTGTGACTTTGCAGTCTCAATACTTTTAGAGGGCACTCTACAGTATACTGTATCATGCCTTCTCCCTGGAGTTTAATTCCTTTTTTCTTCACAACGAAGACCCCAGCTATGGAATTATTCTTTTTTTTTATGCTGGCATAGGAATATATTAAAACATGAAGTGTACACAGACTTCAACCATAAACCAGTGTCGTTTGTGAAATATGGAAATCTTAAAATAAATAACTCATTTCATAAAACTTGAAGATTACTTGACTATTTTATGAAGCATCTCAATTCAATTCAATTCAATTCAACTTTATTGTCATTAAACTTACACAGGTGCATAGTATAATGAAAAGTGTTTCTCATTAGTCACTCAGGTACAGTATATGAATAGGACAGAAGATAAGACAATAGACAGTAACACAATAGCAATTACAGTAACATGTAATAACATAACATAAATAACATGTAATCAAGTAATCAAAACTGTGCAAAAGTCTGGGGTCTGCTGGTGAGGAAGTCTAGGATCCAGCTGCAAAGGGTTGTATCTAAACCTAGAGCCCTGAGTTTGGTAGAAAGTTTTATGGGTATGATGGTGTTAAATGCTGAGCTAAAGTCAATGAACAGCATTCTTGTATAGGTGTTCTGATAATAAAAGCTGATCATTTTATTTCAAAATAAAGTGTCTTTGGTCTCTTGCCTTTTAAAACCATAATCTTGCATGATCATAATCCTGCCACAATCTTTTTTATTTAGATTGTGATTGGTCATTGCACAATGCAGCTCTAAAGTTCTCTTTTTGACACATTGGAGTGCTTACACCGATACACAGTAGCAGTACCCTGAATCTGTGTACCGAACCCTTTCAGTTCCTTCTTTTTATTTCTGGGCTTTCCGCTGTTTAAAAAACATACACAATTTCCCCAGTGGAAACAAATGAAAGCAGCCTTGATTTCAGTTTTATTTTCTCTTGCTGTAATTCCTATAGACCTCAACTGATATATGCAAAGTTTTTTTTTCTTAAGGTTGTTATTTCTAATTTTTTGGTTCCTCACATCACTTTAATTTGAATGACGAATATAATAAACAATATTGTTGTGTTGTTTCAAATGAAAAAATTGAAAGTTTACGACCAAAGGAAAAATAATCCTTTTTCATAGGCAAACACTAGAGAGGAGAAAGAAGATAAAGCAGAAAGGGGATTTATGGTGTTTAATCTTAACTCTCTGCTTTTTTTTTCTATTTAATGGCAGTACTACACAGTGATGAGGCAGGATGATTTTCTTTTCAGATTCATGGTTAAACATCATAAGCTACGATGTTAAGGATGTCATACAGGCAAAAAAAAATAATGGAAAAGCAGTTTTAGATATTTACTTCATTTTAAAATGAAAAGAGATTAAAGGAATGATAGTGACAACCACATAAACACTGCTTTGCCCTTCACAGCTGCTTATTTTGGTAACCCAATGTTAGATGTTGTGACTTTAGCCAAAACGTATTTTACAAATCAGTATAAAAACACCCCTACATTGTCATGCTGCTATCATGTCTTTACAGAATGAATGAGGAAAATGTTTGTCAACAACACAATGTGTAATCAAGACTGACAATAACCATCACACAAATAAGAATTATTTTAAAAGATGCAATAAAATGTTTTTGCAGTAAAGAGTATTCAAACCGTGTTTCTTACAATACCAGGTGTCAAAATGCTACACTGAGGAAAACATACAGAAGAGAAAATGTTTGAATATATATAATAATATAATAATAAACTTTATTTTATATACTCCCATGTATATACAATATCTATATTTTTTTCTTTGTCATTTTTGAGGTATCCAACAAATTTGAAGCAGAATTACTGTATGTAGGCTTGCTTTTAATCAAAGCATCATTTTCATGTGGAAGAAGAGTCAATACATTTTTATCCCAATGAAGATCACTAACTTTGGAGTGCAAATCTTCAAAGTGATAGTGATCAACCTTGACAGAAATCCCCCTGGATAGAGTACAGTACAGTCCTAATTTAAGGTGCCTCATTTATACCCAACCATAATATTCAACATTTATATAATATAAACACCCATGACGTTTAAATGTGTCCCAAACCTCAGGTAAAGTGATATTTTCTAAAAAGCCTTATCCTACTGTATTACATGTTGTTACAAAGCAATTAATGTTTGTGGCAATTCTCCATAAAGTTGAATTCTTTTGAACTTTAAATGCAGCTGCACTTTGTGAAAAATAATTAATTTGCATTACAATTACTATACTTATTTTTTTCCTAACAACGTAACTGGAAAAAATAACGTTGATCAAGGTATTTCTCTGCATCATCTGAATCTGCAATATTTTTTCAATCCTTATTGAACACAGCCACTAATGACCTCATCAATTCCCGTTTAGAAGTCTCCCAAACTTTGCACATCAAATGAAGTGCAGGATTTAAGTTTAGAACAGATTGGAGCTTTCATGAATGTGACAGTGGGCCCCTTTTTGATACACAAATGTTTAATCTACTTTTTCATACTCTACAGGGAAAAGGGGCCCCCTAAACCATTAATCTGTCAAATGTTTCTGGAGGTCTCATTCTGACTTTAGTGGAAATCTTTAGTGGAATATAGGGCTTTCAGAAAGGAGCTTTTCATTTTACACTATTCGTTCTTTTACTGCAGTGAACAAGCTGAGAATTCTCACACTATACCATAATGACCAGAGACTTAAAGGGGGACATGTGCAATGCATCACTACCAATGCTAATGCTGTGTTAAATAATAAGATATATTGTATTATCTTGATTGCATTTTCCACTATTATTTCTCTTTTCTGAGTAACCACTTTCTTACTGTAAATCAACCTGCCACCAGATCCTATAAACTTGATTATGAAATACTGAGCCAAATTGTAAGAGGTCTATTTTTCATCATTTACAATGGCAAAAAATAAGATTCTAATGACAGTTTTATTATTACTAATGATTTTGCATTCACAAATACAAAATCATTTTTTATAGTTTGAATTCTATCCATTTTTAAATGATTTATTGAGTACCAGGTCACGGCAGAGTTGGTACCTATATCTGCAAGCATCAGGCACATGGCAGAATACACCTTGGATGGGATATCAGTCTATCAAAGTATGCACATAGACACAGATTTGCACACACTCACACCAGGGCTGATTTTCCCAGAAGCCAATTAAACTAACTGCATGTCTTTAGACTGTGGGAGGAAACTGAAGCATACAGAGGAAAACCATGTGAACACGAGGAGAATACACAAACTCCATGCAGGTCTATTGTGCTGTCGCTAGTTTGAATCTGTATGTGAAAATCAGTAAAATTTGCAACTCACATTTCCATATTTCTTAATAACCTCTGATAGTCTAAAAGCTAATCAACAGTGTTAATAACACAGCAATACCAATAATCAAAAGCATGTTCATGATTATATATATATATCATATATACTTACTTTTTCAAAACATTAGTAGCTTCTTTGCAGCTTATTTACAGTATAAAATGCTGTTATGCATACACTTTGTACGAACAGGAATTGTGTTTTAAAATTGCTTTAAAATGTTGATCTCTTAATCACATTTTTCACCTTATAATTAATCCAATTTTAAAATAACTAAGAGATCGAGGATTATTAGTATGAAGATTCAAGCAAACCTACAGGAGTAGATCGGTACTAAATTAAATATCAGTAAATGTGAGTTATTTAATCTGCACTCTGCACTGCAATCTAACTAGTGAGAAACATGTACAGTAAGTGTTTTAGGATTCTGACAGTATTTTTGTTTTGTAGCATAAAACAAATGTTTTCTGCACTTGAGATGTATAACAGGTTATTTAAATGATAGCTTATAAAATATTAGGAAGATTGTATTTGAAATAAAGGTTCTTAGAACAGCCAAGAGAATGGAAAACATAGTAAAGATGAAGAAATGTGTTAACTTTAACATATCTATAAATGAAGGTGGCTTCACTCAAAACTGCAAAGTAATGAACCTGGGGTGTTTGTTTAGTTTCCTTGTCAAATTATTTGTGACTATATGAATTGGCAGAATTATTAAGGAGCATTACTGAACAAACTCAGCATGAATGTTTAAAACTCTACATGTCAACATCTACTGTATGTTCTCTATTTTTTTTTCTATTCCTGAACGTTGCAGAAGATATTTTGGCAGCAAGTTTTCTCATAGCTACATTTAAACAATAATTGTACGATTTCGACTACCAAACTACGGGACTAGCCACAAACCACAGAGACCAGCTATTTTTTTAGACGGAAGGCTGGGAAAGAAAATGTAAAAATATTTCTTGTTTCATTCCACTGTGGCTATGAACCATACACCAAAAACCTCCCAGATAAAATCTACACAGTGAAGCTCACTGAAATATTTTAGCCTGAGCCTACAAGTTCAAACAGGATACAGCAAACCAATTAAGTGAATTGTATAGCATATTACTGACTTTTACATTCCTCATTTTAGCACTGAGGCAAAGACACTACAGTGACTTAATGATTTTTCAAAATATTACATTTTAAGCTCAGTGACTAACTTCTAGGTATAAATGTTTTCAGCAAAGGGGAACTGTCACGTAGCAGTTCTTTCCGGGCCCTATGCAGACGACACGATCCAGTGGATGAAGACACAGTAAGAATAAAATCATGCAGGAAAAGGGATGGAGTCAAGGGGGCATGTCCAAGGAGTGCAGGTGTCCAGGGGAAGTGAGTCCGGGGCAAACAAACCATATAGGAAATCCAAATGGGTTATTATAAACAAAGGCAGAAGTCAATGGCCAGGCAATCCATCTGGGGGGGGGGTTACAGGAACCGGGTCGGAACCGGCAAGGGGAATCAGGAACAGAAAGTTAAAAGCATAACGGAGCCAGACGCAGAAGGACCCCGGGCTCTCATGAAACGCGATTCAATGAAGAACCCCGGGTGACGTCTACTCCTGGCTTTTAAGGTGGAACTAAAGAGGGGCTGGAATAAAGGACAGGTGTGGGGAATGAGGAGGAGTAGCAATCGTGACAGGAACTTAACATTGGGGAATTTTTTAAATGAGGTTTTAAAAATGAGGTTGCTAGCAAGCACAAAAATCTGTTTTATGACAAAAATGCTTTTCCATTCTATGCAGAAACTTTAAGAAATTAGTCAATAAATTTTGTTTTTCCCTAACAGCACAATTTTCTTTAATGTCTTTGTAACAGAAGTCAAGACATGTTTTTACTATGAAGACTCAAAATTTGACCAAACACTTAAACTTTAAATAGATGTTTAAAGTTTTTTTTTCTATGAGAAAGCACTAATTTAAAAGAAAAATATTTTTTGACAGTATTCACGACTGGATAAACAAATGGTAAATTACATTGCATGTTAACAGTACAGAGTAGTTACATGCGGGTAGCAGAAACATAAACTATAAATTTAAGACAGGAAAGAATTAACCTGAAGATACGACCTATTACATGGAGTTAGATGTTGATGTTGAGTGGAGGAGATGTTGTTGCCTATTCTCACAGATTGAGGTCTGCCTGTCAGGAAGTCCAGGATCCAGTTACAAAGAGATGTACTAAGGCCCAGGTCCGAGAGCTTGGTTGGATGGGATTATGATATTAAAAGCTGAACTAAAATCTATGAATAGTAATCTGTCTATATTGGTGTTTATATTGTCAAAATGAGTCAAAGCACTGTATAATACAAGGGAGATGGCATCAGCTGTGGACCTGTTATGTATGCAGACTGAAGTGGATCAAGATTGCCTGTGAGAGTCTCTGTACAAAGAAGCAAAGTTAGGAAGCAAGCTAGAGACTAAGACAACAACAAAGAGCTGATAGAAAACCCAATGACTGAACACATGACTGGGTCTGAGGTAAAAGCTAAAACACCTAATGTTAACAAGGTGAGTACCCATTATTTAGGAGCAGGTGGTATACAGTAGATAAGTACCAATATCATATTCTTATGGCACCAGTAGATGTTTCAGCCTATGTGGGGGCACAGCTGGTTGCCATGGATATTACAGAGTTAACTTCTTACTAACAAAGGGACTAAATAGGTCAAATGGCCTTCTCTCTTTTGTTACCAACATGGCTGGATAGCTTGTTTTACTGTATTCTCCCACAATACTTTGTCCAAAGCAATGCCCCCGCCCTCAGTTTAAATGCACTTCCTCTAATACTGTATTTTCTTCTTGTGACCTCTGGTTGTGTTTCACTGTTCTGAAGGAATCCTCTGGGTTTACTTTGTCAATGCCTGTGAGGATTTTAAATACTTGGACAAGTCTTCTCATAGTGTTCTCTGTTCAAAACCTAAAAGGTTCCTACAGTCTGTCAGTATAAAGCATTACTTTAAGCCCCAGAATTGTCTGATTCCTCTTCACTGGACTGATTCCAAAGTTGCAATATATTTTCTATAATGTTGTGATCAAAATTATAGATAATATTTAAAATGAGGCTTTACTAGTGTGTTATTCAGTTTTAAAACAACATCCCTTCATTTAAACTCTATGGTTTTAACTAAACTGTATAGCATTCTAGCATTCTGTTTGCCTGGATTGCTTGTGGCTTGCTTTCTCTCATTGTTGAAAAGATGTAAATGATGTGTCAGCATAAACACCTAAGTCTTTTTCTTTGTTTTGTATTTGTAATTTTTACTACCTGCAAACAAAACAGTCCTTAATTTGATCTAATGTTTTTAATTTTCATTTGCTGCTTGTACAGTGTTTGTTAATCACCCTAATTTGTTATTATCTACAAACTTAACTTGTTTAGTAGCTATACCAGAATCTAGAACATTAATATAAATTAAGAAGAGCAGTAGTCCTAGTACAGATACCTGCTGTACTGTACTAATTACATCGTCTCAGTATCAGTATTCACTTCTTATCTGTGCCTTTCTACTATATTTAATAATTGTCTCTTAAGGGTGCTCCGGATCTTTCTTATTTTGCTGATTACGTGCACATGCCCCCATCCTGCCCCCTTTATTTAAGCCTGGCACTCCGGCTATTTAGGGCTCAGCATTGGAAGATGGATGCCAGGAAGCCCACCTACAGTACCAGCGGGTCCAGGAGAGACCCGACAGCATAGGCTTCATCACGGCGTCCTGACCATCTGAGTCCGGGGCTCAGAGCGCCTGGCCTCGTTAACTTGTTTTTATTCGCTGTCCCTGTACCAGATCCTGTTCTGGTTTTTGACCATGTTTTGTCTTGTCTTGGATGGATCACCCGGTTTTGGACTTTTTGGACTTCACCCCGGATTTCCCCCCTGGACTCTGGACTTGTTTGCCTTGGCCATGCCCCCCGAGCACCAGATCACCATCATCACGCCCCCCTGTCTGTCAACCCCTCCTGATCCTCGTCATCTCCTCCCTGTTTTCCTTCTCCACTTACTTCGGGATTATAACGTCTGCATAGGATCCTAAACTACACTTCACGGAAGCCTGGACTGGCTCCTGTTACAATAATCAGTTCTCAATCCACTAAGCAATTCTCAATCCAATGTAAAAAAAAGCATTTTACCCTAAACATGCTTCTGTAATGTTTTTACACATTTCTCTAATGGAGTGATGAATAATATTCATATTTAATACTAATATTTATATGCATTACATTCAAATTCAATATGAATATTTCTATAGATTTAATAAGGGTGCAGCATACAATAATCATGAAAAATGGGAAAGCAGTGTTTGTTCCTAACATTTTGTCATTATATATGATTTAACTAATAGTAATGATCTTTGTCAGACATTGCTGAAGGTAAGTTCTTGATCTCAAACATCTGTATAGTTACCAACTTATGTTCTGCATTATAGTAACAAATGTGCATTCCATAGTCAGAGGTAGAACAGTTAAGGTTCTATTATATTCCATACTGGACTTGTAAAACTAATTGTAGATATGAAAGCCCCTTCTAAATTAGGGAGCAGTCTCTAAAGTTCAAAATGTTATAAATCTATAACTTACTTTGAACCTGGTGGTCTTCCACAGGGGTTGTAACTCTTCTATACCTAACACAATGCTTGGGAGAAACAGAGAGCAACAGGAACTCATTCTTTGCAACCCAGAATTTGATAGGAGGTTTACAGTAGGGCATCTTTCCTCAAGATGAGTCCAGCTCGGACGACATGTACTATATGTGATTACTCGAAAAATGTGAAATGTGATTGTTTCACATTATGTATTACATAGTGTTTCAAGGCTGCAATGTGGCAAAGATGTGAAAATACAAAAATTACAGGTTTGGAGAATTCTAAACAATCCGTCAGAACTAAAAAATAATAGTAGCAACATAGATTGTAAACAAACACATCACGATACTGGCATTTAAACATAATTCTTGATGAAACTATTTAACAGTTGGTACATGGGATGAACTATGGGCTGAAAGTAGGATATTACATTTCTCACTTTGAGTGTAATTTCTCATTTTAACCTATTAATAATGTGTGCATCTTTTTAGAATTGGAACTAGATTAATAGTCTGTGTATTTATAGTAATCAGTTCACTATTTTTACTATTTTTACCTTTTTATTGTAATGTGTTTGATGCAGGTCGAGTACATTTTACAGTCAGATTTCATTACTTATACCATTAAATACCTGAAACTTTAAAAAAAAAGCATAATCCATTTTTGGCTATAATTTGGTACAGATTAATTGGCATAACTTTTTTGATACAGTATTTGAAGAGGCATGTCACATACAGTATCTCTCTTTTTCTGTGGCTTCAGAGATGATTTACACTACACTTTGAAAGAATGTTCTTAAGCCTGAAGTCTCCCGCATTTATTTAATAAAACATGTTTTTTTTCTACCATGAACAGGATGCATTAGAATTCCATCCAAACATGGAATGCAGTAATGATCTATTATGGGAATGTGAATGTTAATATGCTCTAACCATTTCACAATGCGACAAAACAGAACTACCTAAAGAGATTTGTAATACTGCTGAAACTCTTTGTTCTCTTAGGTGCTCTTTAATATTCCACTCCTTTAAAGCAACATTTTTAACTGTGCTTAACCAGTTTTATTAAGTTCTTTCTTGTTTACAATTGTCGTGAGATTTTCTGCCTGACTGACAACCTTCTTAAAAGCATCTATATCAACTTTCTTGCTCACAGCCACAAAAGAAGGATTAATAGGTACTTATTAATGGCTTTCAAAGGAAAAGTCTAGGATTTCTCCATAGCTGTAAAGAGACACACAATGAATATCTAGGCTATAAACACTGCCTCTCTGCTCACTTGAAAGGTCTTTTTGACTGGAGACAGACTGGCTGGAGCTGTAGTGGCCAGCTATGATTTATCTCATTCCAATTGATGTGCCCTGCTGAGGTTTCTGTCAGTAGAATAAAAGATGACTTTCTCTTTATTGATTGACATAAATGAGTATCATCTCACTTTAGTCAATAACATTTTGTAATGTTTTGTCAACTGATTGCATGATGTCATTTCAAAGGAGATACAAAACAATTAGGTTGAGGAAAAATGCGAGACTGTTAAGAGCTTTGCTGATAAATTGTTTTTTTTTGCTTAACTGGTACAAAATTATAATCATATGGGCTAAATGACCATAATGGCCTCTTCTCATTTGTAACCTTTTTATGTTATTATGCAAAATTTCCATGAGAAGGAACCAGTCCAAAAGAACAAAATACGACTTATGTTTTCATGTAAAGTAGTTAATTTAAATTTTACTTTCATTAAATATAGAAAATGTAAAGAACCAGCTGGAGACAAATTGAATCATGATAACATTTTAGCTCCCCTCTAACATATGGTTGCTATAGACCCATCTGGCCAGTATTTCTAATTAGTGCTGGACAGTCACCGTTCTGACAAATACTCTGGGAAATGTGTTAACATGCAGGAGTCCTATGGTAACTGCGATTGGAGGCATATGAGGGATATACCTGTTGTCTGAGCTTAGACGTAAAATATTTGTCAATGACTATAAACAGAATATATACAGTATTTAGTTAGTAATAGAGACAATGGTGGAGTTGTAGGAGCCCCACGTGTGACACCTAGCACATCGAATTATGGCTCCACTATAATCTTGTTGCTAAAACACTTAGTGAGTTTAACTGTACATTGCTGTATGTTTAAGGAAATACAGTTGGTGTAATTCTATTATACCCATTGTAATTCACTTGTTTTTATACCACTAAAGCTGAATGTCTGTCTCTCTCGTGCCAACCTAAATATTCTGTCACCATTTGCTTGAATGCTGGTTTTGAAATGGAATCCTGCTGAAGCCAGGAAGGAAGAACTACAATGGAAGTTTGGTTTCAATTTTTAAAATTAGCTGTGGGTCTTCACCACAATACCTAAAGTCATTCTACGTTACCTTTGCCTTTCATTTTCATGGTCACAACTGACAAAGAAGTGAGCATAATACCTACATTAATTCAGGCTCACCCTTTGCTACTGATATACTGTACAGTGCTCCTATTGAGACTGGGGAAGAAATGGTAAAGCATAGTCCTGTGATGAAGAATTAATCAAACCAGTCATCTCCAGTAAGTCCATGGGCAGAGTATTGGAGTCTGGTCATGTTTATCCCGTCAACGAGGAACAGAGAACATTTTACTGAAAATAGACGTACTAGTAAAGTGGAACATAATTTTAGACAACTTTGTTTTTATGCTCAGAGGACGAATTTCAAATGAATTAGCAACCCTATTTTATTACGGTGCTGGTGTTGTGCAATTTCAGGAGAGGATGAGGACAAAGAGGGGGTCCATACAAACATTTGCACAAGCCTGTGTGATCATTAATGGATGTTTGCCCGTTATGCCTACTGGCATGTAGGGGCAGCAACATCCTGTTGCTTACAGGACAGGGTTGTTAGCCTTGTGCCTAACCTCCAACATGGAGGACCTGGTGCCTGATCATCAAGTTCCAGAAAATACCTTAACTCATACTTTTAGTTAAATATTAGCTCACTGGGGTCTTCACAATACCTGGCTATCTTTTTCATTCCTCTCCCCAAGTTCCACCTTTCATTCTTTAAATGTCTGGTGTAAATGGACGGATGGTATCCAACTGTAGGGAAATCTGCTATATTAACCCCTTGTTGTAATCTCAGTATGCATCACCAGGAATGATGTTTGTAACTGTAAACTGTAGTCGGTCTGTTACCACAAGCTCTTCTAGACCAGGCTTTCTATAACCTTGTTAAATCCCCTCTGGGACTATGGTGTAACCCTTCTCTTCCGGGGTTTGATGGTAACCCAGCCACTCACTGTCCCCGTGAGCTCTAACCCGTCTGGCATCTCACTGAGAGACCCAGCTTCTCAATGCCCCCGTGACAGCAAGGTTCTAATCCTTCGTCTCACAGAAAGACCTAGTTTTTCACTGTACCCATGATAGTGAGGTTTAGCTCACCCTGAGCCTTGCTACTTGCTGGCACACCTGCCAGTGAGGTTCAGATTCTCCTGAGTTGCCCTGGACCGATTACTCCCTTGACTGTATATAGTGAGTCTGACTTCACACTGGTAACAGTTGATAACCCCATTCATATGCACTGTTAAGTCATTCCTGCATGTATCTGGAGTGTCTCGCCAGCACCTTTTGGGGTCTTAACTTTTTAACTGACACTCCAGATCCGTTTGTCTTCTCCCATCTAGGTAACTGTGATCACATGATTGGTAATTCTGGATGGTAACTCGGAATTAGAGCTCTCGTTACCTGTCACTTCATTTTAATTGTTATCAATTTTTTTTTTAAAAATTCAATCCAGGGTGATGGGAATGTGTAAAATTATTCACCCTTTGCCTGAAATGTTCCCAATTAAAAAAGAAGAAGCAGAAGGAATTTAATCATTCCAAACCAGCTAAAATGACCTCTCTGCTTGAGCATTTAATGAAACAGCAAAATTTATAGATTCCTTTGATAGATATGGATGATATCCGTCAAAATGTCAAATATTCTGTAAAAGATCTTCAAACTGGACTTGAAAAAGTATGACAAAAAGCTAAAAGTAACATTAGGTCACCAAGCTAAAGAACCAATTCCACTGCCATAATATTATATATTGCGGACATTTCAGTGGGAAGTGAGCACAATAATCTAGTCAGATTCCTGAAAAAAATCCCTCTGTGGTTTCCAAATTAGGCACACCAGGAATGGCCCGTGGAGAGGTTACATGGAATTTGTGAAGACTACTCTTCTAGTGGCCACAACAAGCTTCAAGTGCTTGTTTTCTTTTCTGCTACAATGATAGTTCCTGGATTACAGCCCAACAACAGCAAATATTATTGCAGAAATAAGAAATCACAGAAAGAGAATGGCGTCCAATCTTTCCTACTGTGTCCTGTGGCCCTCAAAATTTTCAAAACAAATCTGTTTTGGGCCAAGGATCATATCTAAAGGGCATGCTTCTTATAACTACACAGAGTGACACTTTATTGATAAGTACTTTATCAGTATTGTAATATTCTTTTCAATGATACTTATACCCTATTAAGGGTAAGGATAAAAATTAATTATGTCACAGTCTGACTCTCCATTCTTGCTTAGCAACTGCTGTGTATATTTATTCATTTAAGAAATTATTTAGAAAGGGATAAAAAACAGATGTGACCCAGAAAAAGGAGTCTCATATGAAACAACAATAAAATGTCAATAGAACTGCCAACAAGTATTACTATAAGGCAGTTCCTACTTTTTCCGGCATAAACCTTAAATCTTACTCCGAGCGTCCTTTTGACTTTCTGTCAAACGTGATCTTAAATATTTTATATAAGTAAGCTAAGTGTGTGATAGTGTATGGATGAAGGACCAAAAGATTAGAAATGGTTTTGTGACCTTCTTTAGACTGATAAGCATTAACTATTCTTTTTCTGAATTCCTCTGAAATCTATTTTGATCATGGCATGACATGTTTTCACTCCTCTATATGGTGGAGACCAAACTCACCAAGTTTCTGACCATTACATAGAACAGGGCTGCCACACTCTTTTCTGGTTTACATATTACTCAATTATTCTACCACCTAATTCTTATTACCCTCTTACTTACAAAACTTTTAATTCACTTACTATATTTCGCATACTGTAAACAGATTCTTAGTTTTTCATTGTTCACATACCATTGAGATCATAAAAGACTGAAGTGTTAAAAATAAGTTAAAAAAACAAGGTATATTTTTGATTAAACAAGGTATAAGGTGGTAAGAAAATAGAATTCACATAATTACTTGGGGTTCACAAACTTTCATTTAGCAATTTTTGCAGGAAATTTCACTCAGTACTTGCCTAATAAACCCAGATGCTTTTCATGATCTTGGTCTATCAGCATAGATAGAACACGGATATAAAATTAATAGTTTCAAGTCTGCATGATATTGTCTCGAGATCAAGGCGCCGCAATCAGAGACACTCCGACACCCGGGTCAATTCAAGAAGACGCAACTAATTTACCAAATCACCAGTTCCACTCTCTACCACACCTTCCAGGGTCAGTCTACTTAACCACTGTACTTCAGGTTCCCACTGCTCAGTATTGGGTTTACTGAGAAGAGCTTAGTTCCTACGCTTTCAACAGAGTTTCTTTGTGTACTATCGGTATCAGACTCGGAAATTGACCAGACTGCGATTTCTGATTTCGGATATCGGACTCGTTCATTTCTTCTATGACCTGCGTGAGAACTATCCTTTTCTCTGCTTTCACCCACACCTGCAGACTACTGCATAGGGTATAATCTAATTCACCGTCTGCTACGCCTCCTGACAGATATTCTTGAAATGGAAAAAATCATCTTACTTCAATCGACTGTGTTGCTAGACAAACACCTCTGTTATACTTCGGTACTGAAATATGTACTTCACATGATATCATATTAAAAACCTTCGATAAGATTTTTAAAATGGTACAGTAGATGGGGAACAGCAGGTTTTCCTAGTTCTTCTCAATCAAAAAAAATGTCATCCCTTGCTTGAATTTCTTTACTTTATGATTTTACTCTCTTAAGTTTTTTGGGTTGGAATGAGCACTAGATTTTCAATTTTCATTTGAAAAGGCAAGTGAGTGCATATAGAATTGTAAGCTCTTCAGCATGACAAATCTGTGCAGGATTTCTTCTTCAAAAAAGACAATTTGTCCAGAATTCTAGATAAGGATATTGCTTGTTCTCATTTTGTAGTTTTGCAAAATGATTCTTGGCCTCTCTCAGCAGCAGGATCTATCTGGCTTGGTTACCTGGTCCGACTGCAGCTAAAAAGATTTTAGTCCTGTTTGGAGTCTCTGCATACCATGCCCTGGCATCAGTGGATATTGCTGTTACCCACCTTTGAAAGATGCAATTTAATAATTCAATTTACAAAATTCTACAATACTGACTTTTATGACTAGAAAACCCTACTTTTTATCTGCTCAGGATTACAATAGCAGTTGCAGCATCCCAGTATCCACAAAAGAGACACTCAAACACACAGTCTTTGTTTTTTTTCTTTCTTGTTTCTTCAATCATGCTCTCATCCTGGTGAAATGTTATTTAGATGGAGACATATTATGTTTTTTTTTGCTCCAGTCCATTCTATTTAGTGATTTAAAGTCTCCATATAACTAGAGCCTTTGAGTTCAAAAATCTTATCTTTAGTAGAATAAAGTACATACAGTACATCCCTTTTCTTAAGATGAAAATTTAAATGCAAATCAGAACATAAATCAATACTATAAATAACAAACATAAAGCTGGATAAGCTGTGAACTCCTGCAAATGGAGATCTGATATATATTTAAAAATAAACAATATACTGTATGTAGCTAAATACACATTTATATAAATACACATTGTCAAGGTTACATATGGCTCAGTGTTTGGATATTCTTTTTATAAACTTACATGATACTTTAAAGCTGGAGGAGGAGATTAACTGTTTGCATTTTGTATGTTGTTTTAAGATTTGAATCAGAGCAAAGTTAACTATGTTTTATACAGTAACTCTGCACATCTAAGTAAAAAAAGCTGCCATTTATCAATAAAGTGAACAGCCTAAACCTGTTTCTAAAAACTATGCAATTAAAAGTACAATTCTCATGTACAATTGAGTATCAAGAAAAACTATTAATAAGAGTTTTTGTGCTCCACTGATACTAGTATGCTTTTGTCTAGAACAATATCATGTCTATACCTATGGAAATGCACCTCCATATATACCAAAGTAATGGGGAAATCAGTAATATGAAAGAAAAAATATTGATAAGCATGCATATTGATATCCTAGCTCACATGCTTTTAAGTTATTTATTACATTTTTGTCATGGGTTTATGCCCACACTTGATTCTGTAGCTTACGCCAATCAAGAAATAGCCTACAGTATGTATAATTTAGACATTTTAAAACGAGAAATCCTAAATACACTGTAAGTGTTACGATCAGTGTCGCCCTCCCAGGAAATGAGGTGGTGCTGTAGGTGTTACAGACCCAAGAGCGAGGGCATGACAGCCCTGGAGCATGGCCAGCCCCCTACACCTCAGTGGAGAGAACAGGTATGGCACAACACAGCGTCAGTTCAGGGCAAAACTGTCCACTAAAGTCTGCTGACTTTAGTCTGGGGACAAAGGCTCCTAGGGTGTTGCTTTCATCAAGCTTTAAAGCAGATTCCTTTTGCCGGGCTCCCAGGGAAAGGGAGTTTCTCGGGAATGGCTGACAGCCTGCTAAAGATGCCTGGGATGCAGATAATAGACAGGAAGACTGGAGCAACGGAAGGCGAAGTGCAGTGAAAGTGGGTGCAGGACGGGGATGAGCCAGAGCTCTGGTTTGTCCATAAAGCATCACAGGGAAGTGGGGTCCAACCTCCCAGGCCGAACAGAAAGTTCAGTGACCAGGTTTTTAAAGGTGAAACCCAGGACACATTGTTAATAAATTAAAGTGGCTAGTTGCAAAAATTGTAAATAGGTTTTATTAATGGTAATGGTAATTTTTTAATTTAATGTAATTTAACAAGTGTTAACTAGCATTTTTCATGTTTAACAAGTTTATTGTGTTATATGTGTATTTCTATTTTATATTATTGAATATTACTATTACTAATTTATTAAGCTTATCCTACCCACCTTTATTTATGATCACTGGAATATTTGTTAGAAACGAAATTCTTTTTACAGTACATTTCTGTTTTTTCAGGAATTGGTTATGGAATTCAAAGCTGCTTTGATCAAAGTACACTCTGGTTCCGAGCTCTGCTTTTAGAGCTAAAGGCTCTCTGTGATTTTCTTTAATCTATCCAGGTGTTATTCATGATGAAAAAGAGCCATTACTCTGGTGCGCTGGTTCAAGCCAGACACATTTAACTAAACATTAAAACTAATATTTTTAAATGTAAAGTTTTCATTTCTAAAATCCATAAAAATTTCTACCAGCAATTCATCTATTGACGTACAGTACTTTCTTCTTTCCACTGCGTAATGTTGCCAGTTTTGCACTCAACAGTTAGCCTATGCACACTCTGTAAACCTAGTTCATCAAACAATCCACTTTCATTGATATTGGTTTTTTTGCAGCACTGCTGTCACAAACTGTAGCGTGTTTTCTTCCCAAGCTTGGACTTTCCGAAAATGTATCCAAGAAAAACGGATCGTGTGAGTTCAGAAATAATTCAGATATTCTAAAATGTCATAACAGACTGAATTCTGAGTCCTGCATCTTCCTCCTGTGAAGAAACCGCTGCACCTTAAATTGACAAAATAATCCTTCCTTATTTTGATATTTTGATTAAAAAAACACTATAACAGTGTTGCAAATATTGAATGAATCAAATATCATATCAGTACCATATTTTTGTATTAAAAAAAACTGTGGAACTCCTGCCACACTTTTATTTTCATTTTTATATAACTTTGTGATTGAAAAGTGCATTTCCTTGTACTGGTTCTATTCTCTTGAAATACAAAGTAGGATTGGTACCTCAGTACCTGTCTGAACTATTATCGCCCTACTCTCCACATCGCAACCTTCGCTCTTCTAATGCTGCTCTCCTTACTGTCCCTCAAGCCCGTCTACATTGTATGGGTGACAGGGCCTTCTCCTGTTATGCCCCCAAGCTCTGGAACTCTCTCCCAAAGGATATCAGAGAGTCTCCTTCTCTAAACTCCTTCAAATCCAGACTCAAAACCCTCTTCTTTAGGAAAGCCTTTACTTAACTGGTTCCATTCTTCACCCCTCTGCTTTTCTTAGTACCACCATCTACGGTCTCCTCTATATATTGTAATTGTGTTTTATCTTGTGTATTCTTTTAATTTATTGTTGTTGTCATTCTGTAAAGCGCTTTGAGAAGCCACCTTTAAAGGTGCTATTTAAAATAAAGTTTATTATTATTATTATTATTATTATTATTATTATTATTATTATTATTATTATTTCATTACACAAAAGAGCGACAGAGCTTTAGGATTCTGTCAATTACAAACCCAAAGCCATACTGGTTCTGAAAAGCCAAAATCACTGAACTGTTTCAGTTGTCTTTACAGTTTAAAAGTAATTAAGTTGTAGAGTTTTACTACTACTCACTTAATGTCAACAAAGAGGTGATAGCAGTAAGAGTATTGTGAGTGAAATTAGCAGTTTAACCCACACCAATTTTCTCTTTTTACATGATTAAAGATTGATATAATTTATATAATCTTTCTAACCTATCTGGTTATTCATGTTACTCATAAATGCAGTAAATCATACAAAAGATGGAGATACTTAGTGGTTATTCAAATAAAAAAGTAGTTCTGAAATAGTTTTGAAACTGATCACATCTGATATGAATGCACACAAAAAATGAAGGAGAAATACAGGAACAGCGAAAGAGGAAAGCCTCAACTATTTTGTGGTCCTGGCAAAAATAATTAAAACCACCCTTTCTGGGATATTCAGATCTGGCAGGTAGCTATTTTATTTCACTTCAGATAAGAACTTCAGAACAAAACTGAAGTCTTCAGCTTGCTTGACTTCAACCGGGTAATGATTCAAATGTAGCAAAAAATACTTAAAAACACATTCACACTCTTTTTTGTGGATAATGTGTTAGAATTAATTCCATGATACAACTAATGAAAGTTTTGATAATACTGTTAACAAAGATCTGAAGTAATTTTTGGAAAGAGCATGCTGTCTTCTGTTTATAAAAACAAATTAAATTATATTTTGATACTCAAGATCCTTTAATAATCAGTGTGACCTGTACCTAGACTTTTTTATCTGTCTGATCTCTTTCTTAACACAACAGACCATTGTCTAATGTGGGGTTATGTTCCTCCAAAGTGGTGCATTTGTCAAATCCATGTTGGAGAAACAGAAACCCTTATGTAAAAAATAGAGATACGTGAACACTGCTATGTAAAGTAATCCATTAATGCATATGTGCCTGTAGTACTATAAACAAATGAATGGCCCTACATTTTCTGAACTGTGTATGAAAGTGAAAACACAATTGTAGCTAAATTAAGTACAACAAAAGCATAAACATTTACAACATCCACATCTGGTAAATACAAATTATTAATGGCTTACCTTTGAATGGTGATGATGAAGGGTATCAAAGATAATGATGCACTTGGAGAGCTGAGAACTTAATTGAGATCACTGGACACAAAACAATCTCATTTCTGCTAATCTCACAACCTTATGGGTTTTATTCTCTACATGACCACTTTCAGGTGCCTTGCCTTTTGCTGCCATGCTGTGCTGTAATGTTATTAACCAAAAAAGGAAAACAAAAAAGGCAAACACAACTTCACTGAACCTCTCACTCTAAGACTGTACAGTATATGAGCCTGGCAGAGGACGGTTTGTGGCTACGCTGGAATGTTGGAGAGATTAATAGATGATTCTACAGTGTGTGTTACCATGGATTTTGGCAGACTGTGTATGACCAGATGCAGTCCCCAAATGCGTTCCCATTAATTTTTTCATGTATAATAAAATCCATGTTGGAAAAACCCATAGTGGAGAGAAAAGCTCACAGTAGGCGCTATCAAAGTTCTTTATTTTATGAATGGAACATCAGGAAAATACAAACCAAATTGAAGTTTGCAGTAGTTTCCATATTCAGATCAATCCTATGATGTCCCATTTGTTGAAAATAATGGACACACATTTTTAAACTTAATATTCTATTCAAAACCTAAAGACTTCTATGGGTTAGATATGTTACAGTAGATAGAGCAAAAACCAAAGAGAAAAAACTGAAATACATTGACTGCATAAGTTTTCCATATTTGGTGTTTATTTTGAAGCAATTACAGTCTTACAGTCTTTTTTCAAAGCAATTAGAGACTTTTAGGTAAGCGTCTACCTACTTTGCACACTGGCTTGGTGCAAGTTTTACTCATTCTTCTTGGAAGATTTTGCTCAGGCTCTCTAAAATTGGTCAGCAATTTTAAAACCTTTCCAAGGTTCTCAGTAGGATTCAGGTAAGGGCTATGACTGGACCACCTCAAGGACATTCTTATTCTTAAGCCACTGTAGCGTTGCTTTGGCCTTTAGATAAGATCACATTACTGGCTATATACAATTTCTTGTTTTAGGAATTTCTCTTTTCACATACCCTAACTTGCTCTCAGACAGGGAGAGAAGCTTGGGGTCAGAGCACAGGGCCAGCCATTTATACAGCGCCCCTGGAGCATTTGGGGTTAAGGACCTTGCTCAGGGGCCCAACAGAGTAGGATTCCTTTGCCAGTCACGGTATATGAACCAGCACCCTTCCAGCCACAGGCGCAGACCCTTAGCCACAGAGCCACCACACCCCCCCCCCTAAACAATTCTCCTGCTGAAAGATTAATTTTTGCCCTGAATTTAAACTTTAGTAGAGTGAAACAAGTTCTCCTATAGTATCTGTATATACTTTGCTCTGTCTACTTTTATTCCTTCAATCCTAACATGCTACTTAGTTCCTGTTGTTCTGAAGTGGACCTATAACATAATTTAGCCAATACCATGTTTGACAGTAGAGAGAGAGTGTTAAATGAGTGATGCACTATGTTGAGTTTTGCATCAGATACAATGCTGCACCTTTAGACCAAAATGCTCCAATTGTGTCTCTTCTGATTGCAAAACCTTTTGTCACACCTTTGCAGTATCATTTAAATGCTTTGTTGTATTTCCATGTGTGATTTGAAATGTATTTTCCAGACAAAATAGTGTTGTGAAGTAACTGAGATATTATTGACTAATGCACATTTTCTCTCAACTCAGACACTGAACTCTGTAGCTCTTTGAAATTGGCCTCACATTTGCATCCCTCATCAGTTTTTTCTTTGTTAGCTGCTCAGTTTGGAGGGACAGACAGATTTAGGCATTGTCTATGTGGCATGATATACATTCTATTTCTTAATGATCAACCTTACATTGCCCGAAGATTATTTTCTTTATTTTTGAAAAAAAACCCTTCTCTTGATCCATGTTTGAAAACTGCTTTGTTTTTATGGTTTAACCTCTTTATCCCGTTCAATATTGCATGGGAACCAGATCCTATCCCAGCGAGCAATGGACATAAGGCAGGATACACTCTGGACTGCACACCAGTCCATCACGGGACACACACAGACACAAACATGCACACACACACACACTTACACCAGAGGCAATTTTCCCAGAATCAGTTAATGTACCACTATATCTTTGGACTGTGGGAGGAAACTGGAGCACCCAGAGAAAACCTAGGTAAACCCAGGAAGAACATAAAAAACCCATAGAGACAGCACAGACAGCACCCCATAGAGACAGTTTTTGAACCCAAGACCCCAGCATTGCAAGGCACCAATGGAACCCACTGTGCCGCCCCCATATTTCCTTCTGATCTATTTCTTCTTAAATAGGTGGATGCTGCACATTGGTGGTGGTGGAGGGGAGTCCCCATTACCTGTAAAGCGCTTTGAGTGGAGTGTCCAGAAAAGCGCTATATAAGTGTAAGCAATTATTATTATTATTATTATTATTATTATTATTATTATTATTATTATTATTATTATTATAAATAAAACATTGAATTTTCCAAATTTTCTACAAAGGCATATCAAAATTCCACATAAAACAAAAGGCTTTTCCTAACCATACAAAAGCATGCAAAATACAGAAGAATAGAAGTTCGGGGGGAAGTCAATTCTAGTTTCTCATTTCCATTTTCTTACACAAATATTTCACCTGCTGTGCATCTCTTGCGCACCTCTATTCTCATATTTCACATTTTGTTCTCATCAGAGACGGACGTCTGTCACACTCTGAGTTGATAGAGCTCACCTCTTTTTTCCTCTGGGCCTCTCCTACATCTCCTACAACTTTTCCAGTCTCTCTGTTTCTGGTTTGGTGTCCAACCCACCACACCTTACAGCTCCAGGCTATTGTCATTGATACCCCTGGGTCACTGATAATCATATTGCAAACTGAGTTTGGGTGCAAACGCATAGTTTCAGACTGCACTGGCCCTGGGCTCCTTGTTCTTGGCTCTTGCTGGATCTGGTGCCTGGTCCTGCTTCAGCCCTGGCTGATATGGCAATGGATTCTCAACTCTCTTACAGCTCCTCCCCTATTGCTGGAGTTCCCTGGTGCGGTATTTGCCCTTGACTCATCCTTCTCACCTCCCCCCATAATGTTGAAACTAATGTACAAGCATAGGAGTCCTATTTTCCCTTAGACTAAAACCTTTGACTGCTATTTTTCTTCTTTTGGGGGTGCCATCTTCCACAGTTGCAAATGGTCAAGCTCAGGGTGTTCACAATCCGTTAATAAACCTTGATACCGCTATTAGCCTTACAGATACAACTATTCAAAATGCACGGTACAACCCCGTACCACATGCAGTTACCCACAGGTCACTCCGTTGTACTGCGGTACGTGACTGGCTGAAAAAAATGACCGACAGGGGCACTCGTGGTGCATTGGTTGTTAGTGAAACATTTTAATAATTTAATCTCTTTATTGTGCATGTTTTAATCCACTTAGTATTGAATATCTATATGGAATTTTACAACTAAAGGGAAATTTTGGGTGCTGAGCATAAAAAGAAGAGGAGCATAACATGTCTGAAGGTCATAAACGATATTAATTTAGGAACATAAACATATTATGTCAACTGTATATGGCTGGTATTTGTAGTTTAAATAAAAAATACACACAAGTATTCCACTTTCTTTCTAAACATTTTAAGCATCAAAGTCTTGCATTTGGTTACATACTGTGTTTATTTTTGAAAATTTTTTATGTGCTCCTTCTGACTATATTAAGTTTATATACTTTGTAAAAAGTTATAATGTTTTAACCTTTTCTGCGAATACGCTCGTTTTCGCAGTAAACAAAAGCATACTTTTCAGAATTTTATTAATAGGGAATATAATATGGAATCGCGTATCTAAAGAAATTAATAACTATATAATCAGTTCGCTATTCTGTCTGCTTACTGACAGTCACTCACTCCTAATTTCTATTCTACTTCCACATCAGTACAAATTACCACAGACTGCTCCTTCTGGGTCACAGCTGCATTGTTTGCTGCCCAACACAGAATTCCAGTCTCTGCCAATGGCTCTGTCACCACCTGAGCTGCATTCTATATGGTTCTCATTCACATTATGACATGCATTCTTCAGTTGATATTAATCCAAATCCTTGTGACTCAGTCAAACAAAGCTCCAATAGCTCTGTCATTGAACAACTCTGGATTGGTGTTTTGTGGTTCATTTCATCCTTGTTGGGGATTTTATCAGCATTAATCTTATTTCCTTATGTTAATGCCAAACATTAATGATGAAGTATGCTATACCTTCAAATTGGGTCATCTCATGTTAATTAAAATTTAGATGAACTACTGAAATGGAGTTGCTAAACAAATATTTAGGAGGAACTCTTCTGGTGCCTCTGCTTACTGAGCACCACTTGTGCACATCTATTCTTGCATACATCTCCACACTCTATTTTCAGTCTTTCAGCTGCCTCCCTGGTTTATTCCCTAAAACTGAGAGGGTTTTGACCTTTCGGTTAAAGCTGTCATTTCCTTAGCTGGTTAAGTTTATGCCAAACATTGAATTATTAAGTGCACTATCCCTTAATATTTATCATCTCTTCAGATTGGTTAGCACTCAGTCAACAATGCAAAAATACTGAAATGCCAATGGGTCTATATGAGACATTTATTTTTAAGTTCTCTTACAAAAATCCTCTACATCAAGTTAGATATTAATACTTAATAGTACTATTACAATAGTACAAAGTGTTAAGTAATGTTTTCAATCATAACATTCTGTCATCTTTAGTTTAAGGAAAAATGTTCTGTTAGAGTTAATTAAAGTTCATACTGTTTCTTCACATATCAAAATACATTCAACAAGGGCCAGTTCTGTGAACAATTTTTAGAAAGCAGAGAAACAGCCTTCTCATCCTCAGTTTGTTCACACTGTACTGTACATATTCACAGAGAGTGTGGGGGAAAGGGGCATGTTTTGCAATCAGATGACTTTAGGAGAGAAGCAAACCTATGTTCTTTCACCTCAGAGATTTGAAATAAAAATTATGGATATCATAAACACTGCAAAGAGTATGTTGTTGTAGAAAGTTAAAATAAAACTGTTTTTAATTAGCAAAAAAGCCATGTGTCATACATTTTTGTCTTTTAGTATCTTCAACTGTAATCCGTATGTTTGCAGACTGGTAGATTTTTTTGCAGTTTTAACAAACAGGTTAAAATTATCACATTCTTATCACAACTTTTAAGCAGTTTAAGTCACATCCAGAATTATACAGAAATGTTACTCTTTCAGCGAAGGCAACTTCATCAGGAAGAACAGTATTATATAATGCAAGTCATCTTTTCAGTTTTTCATAAATCTGATCTATAAATGAAAATAAGCTTTAAGGTTTGTAATTTATTTTGGTTATTTACTCTCATTTACAGTCCAATAGGTGCTTGGAATCATGTCTTTTGGAGGTGGAACTGCAAAACCCATGCAAGAAAACATTTACTCTGCATTCCATGCAGACTAATGGCCCAATTTGGTGGTGCGGTGGCTCTGTGGCTATGGATCTGTGCCTGTGGCTGGAAGGTAGCTGGTTTGTATCCCACGACCGGCAGAGGAATCCTACTCTGTTGGGCCCCTGTGCAAGGCCCTTAACCCCAACTGCTCCAGGGGTGCTGTATAAATGGCTGACCCTGCACTCTGACCCCAAACTTCTCCCCCTGTCTGTGTGTCTCATGGGGAGCAAGCTGGGGTATGCGAAAAGACAAATTCCTAATACAAGAAATTGTATATGGTCAAAAAAGTGATCTTATCTCTTATCAACTCTGGAATCTAATTCAGGAGCCTGGAACTGTGAGGCACCAGATCAACTGTGAATGACCTTGGTGACTAAACATGCAGGTCTGCATTGAGTGTTAGGAACAGTTAAGAAGGTTGCAAATTACTGGGGGTCAATACTCGATATAATGATCTCTAGCAGATGGGTACTAATTTACTTTCAAAAGGTATAAGCACCAAAATCTGCTCACCTATTAAAATTCATGACATTATTTTTGTGAGTTCTAGGCTCCGGATAAGTGTTAATTTAAGTGGAGGTGACCTTTTTGTTCTGTGAGTTTAATCTAATTTCTCTTCATATTTCTCAAACAGTGTCAAGGACACTTGACTATCTTCCACAGAGTAATTCAAGTTCCAATAGGAAGACTTTTGACAAGTGGCAATAAATTCAAAATGCATTCTACACTTGCCTTAGCAGTTTGAAATGTCTGGGGATTGTGTAATTGCTTTTAACACAAAATGATTTATCTTTCATGATGCGCAATCAGAACTGAATAACTTGGTCTCTCAGTAGTTTTTACTTGATTCTTAGTGATGAACTGCAGTAATATATTAGCAATAGTTTTGGTAGATAGAGATTCGGAATACTGGATACTGTTACTCACATAATGTACAAAAAAAGATTAAATAAAAACTGGTGCTGTACATTCAACTTTGACTACATTAGTAAGGAGAATGTTAGGCAGCTGTCTTCTACCATCTTGTGCTCTCAGAAATCTCAGAAAGTGTCCAGACAGATTAAGCCAAACATAATTACAGCATAAATGTTAGTTGACTGAGTAAGAATCCCCAAGTATGGACAAGATTGGGTGTGTTTGATTCAGCCAATGTATACTTAGTTTGCTTTATCAATAATCCTCATTAAGGGGGAATAGAATTTCACAATGACAATATAATAAAACTGAATAATATATTGGTTCAGCTACACTAATCCAACATAAAATATTACGCATTTTTCATTTGTACTTGCACTAATGTCTTAGATTCAGCTTAATTCGAGTAGACTGTTTACAACTATGCATATTAATATTAGAACAGTATCAATGTTAAGCTAGAAAATAAGCGTCTTGCTAAGAAAATTAAATATGTCAGTATGCATGCTGTGTAGTAAAAAGAGAAGGTTCCTGTAGCTGGTCAAGCCAGCTTATTTACATACTGTATTTATTTGGGAGATGGGTGCTTTTTGCTTTTAATCAGATAAGAAATATTTGTTTGCTTCACTGAAAAGTGGTTGACAGAAAGCCACATTTGGTTCCATTAAGCTTTGCAAAGCAAACTGTATCTCTAAAGTGGGCTAATCATTATACATATTTACTCTAGGGCTCCTTTATTGCTCCAGCTCTTCTACTTCCACTTTTCTTAGTGGCAGTTTGAACAGTTTATTGCCACATGTGCTGTTCTTTTACCCTGAAACTAAAAATAGTTTTTTGTAAAAATGATTGCATGATTTGCAGAAGTTAAGATAAGAAGGCTAACGTTCTTTGATCTAAAATGAACAACCGTGTCTCTATTAATGATCAAAATGTAAAAGTAAAATATTCTTACGAATGTGTGTATCGCTCACATTTGGGGGATTTTTTATTTTCTTTGTATTAGTTGATAGAAAACAGGCCAGACAAAACACAACATTTTGTAATACACAATAATTGCTTTTAGACAAACTTTTGATTGAAGAAATAGCTATAGAAATCATTCACAAATTTAATCGATTTTAAATCACATCTTGAATATATGTAATTTCACCTGCATTGTAATCTTTATTGTAAAGCAAGATAACCTGTTTACTCAATTTTCACTTTTTTAATGTCTGGAATTCAAGTTTTAAGTCCACAAGAGTTTAAATGTAACTTACTGTTGGTACAACTAAAAATATATTTATATTCCAATTGTTCAAATTTTTTATATTACAATATTTCCTTTATTTTGTAACAAAACATGGACTGTAACATGTTTAAATTTTGGGTGATTTCCAATTCACTGCATTAGAATAAAAAATCTCTATATTGAACTCATTGATTTAAAGAAACCACTTTCCATAAATTTCAGAGTAAGAAACTCAGTATTTGGTTGCATATTCTTTTGAGGCATTAACTGCTTAACTGCACCCCACTACCATCACCAACCTCTTTTAGTAATCTGTTGAGATTTTTTGATCTTTGATTTCATCTCTATTTTTGGTGTATTCTGACTTCATCTTTTTCTTGGGCATGTAAAATGATGCTCACGATGGGAGACTGACATGGTGATACTGTATAAGCAGCATGTTTTTGGTCATTGGCATGCTGCATGGTGAAGCTCATCCCAATAAATATGGAGAAGTATTTTCTTCTACACAAGCTGTAAATTCATTCTGCTGTTGACGACAGTTGTTTTAGGGTTTTTCATGGCCAACGCAGTGGTAGTTTAATAGCAATGAATCTGTTTTTTTCTATTCTTCTTTTTCCTATTTTTTCTATTTCTGTTCTTTGATTTTGGTATACACTGTTTCTGTGCTATGGATCCAGCTGAGTTTTTCTTCACTCAGCTGAACATTTGCCTACTTTTCACCAATACAAAGTTTTTAGGATTCCTTTGGAAGGACTCCAAAGTCTGAAGTTAATAAAATGTTCACACTGTTTTTTCAGTGCCTAATTACCCAACAACAAACCCTTGACAAAAAGAGACAGTTGTCAAGCAACTGTCGCAATCCTAAATTGTAGAAATGAATTGACTTAATTAAAAACACATGATTGATATATGTACTATATCAATCATGTTTTTTTATTCACAAGAAACTATCATTATTGTTGTTGTTCATAGTGAATGCTGACTTGGTGGTGTAGTGATTAGAGTTGCTGTCTGTCATCCCTCCTCTTAAGGGCGCTCCGGCCCTTTCGTATTTTAGCTTATTATATGCACCTATTCCCTGTTCTGTCTCCTTATTTAAGCCTGGCGCTCTCGCTATGCCTCGCTCAGCATTGGGAGATGGACGCCCTGAAGCCCACCTACCAGTGGGTCCAGGAGTGGCCCAACGGTATAGGCTTCATCACGGCATCCTGACCATCTGAGTCAGAGGCTCGGAGTGCCTAGCCTCGTTACCCTGTTTTTATTCTCTGTCCCTGTTCTGGATCCCGTTCCGTATTTTAACCATGTTTTGTATCATCTTGGATGGATCACCCAGTTTTGGACTTTGGACTATGCCCCAGATTTCCACCTCGGACTCTTTGGAGCCTTTGCCTTTGCCATGCCCCCCTGTCTGTCAACCCATCCTGATCCTCATCGCCTCCTCCCTATAGTCCTTCTCCACTTACTTCTGGATTATACCATCTGAACTACGCCTGGACCACCTCTTGTTACACTGTTTTACAGGGCTAGGGTCCTGGGTATAATCCCTGCTGGGTTATAGGTGTGGAGTTTGTATGTTCTCCCTGTGTTCATGTGGGTTTCCTCCCGGTGCTCATGATTCCTTGCAGAGACATACAGGTACTTCACATTAACTGGCTTCTGTGGAAATTGGCCCTGGTGTAGTGTGTGTGTTAGTGTCTTTCTGCACCCTGTGCTGGATAAAGCACAGAAGTACTACAAGTTCCTAGTGAAAATCACACTTCAGACTTTACTGTTTCATTATTTTGGAGGGCATTGTAGATTTATTAAACATCCTATGTTGTTTATAATTATTATATCAATAATCTTATTTAATAAATTGAAAAATTGTCCTGTGTTTTCCAAATAAAGGTATCTTCCTCCTGTGCTGTGTCTGTTTGTTTAGTTGTACTTAAATATGGGAAGTAGGAAAGCCAGGTACAGTAGGTACTGTATATTTAGGCATTTTTTCTGCAAATTTGTGTTTCCTGTTGTACTATCATCTGAACCTCTACAGTCTACTGTAGGACTTGTATTTAGTAGAGTTACATGAAACATACAGTACTAGCTTGAAAGAAGCAGTCAGTTAAGTGGCTGTATTTATGATATAATAACAAAATACAAAAGCAAATACCTCAAAAAATATTTTTGAGTAGTCTGTCACCTTCTGAACATATAGTTTGCATAAACACAGATTTCAAATTTCATTTGTAAATTTCAATTAAATATTACAAAACTGAGTGAAAAATTCCTTTATTTATGAATCAAAATGCAATTTGTATTAGGGAACCACATGAAATTGAAATGCTTCAGTGGTAAAGGCTGCATCTGGATTTTGAAGTTTTTCTAGTTTACTTTTTCTAGTTATGTCGATTTGTAACGAATTATTGTAAGATTTCTGCAATATAAAAGGAACTCATATAAAAGGAATTGTTTGGAGTTTGCCACTTTGCCATCCATACATTACCAGAATGCTGCTTAATCCAGGCGAGGGTCACTTCAACCTGTAGCCTATCCCAGATTTCAGAACTACTTCCACCATGGGATGCCAATGCATTTCAGGCCAGACACAAAAATACTCAGAGACAATTTATTGACACTAACTGACCTGGCCACAATGTCTGGGAAAGGTGGAGGTGAAACAAAGCTAGTACTGTAGCTAGAAAAATACCTCCAAACACATGAAGAACATGTCAACTCCACATAGAAGGAAGGCGCCTCAGTCTGGAAACAAACCTAGAACCTATGAGCTGTGAGGTATTGTAGTAATACTCTTCCACCAGGGTTATACTTGTCAGATATCAAAAGCTAAGCAAGGCTGAACTTGATATATGGGGTGTTGCTGGACCTGTAGATGGATCTCTTCCATCCAGACAAGAACTGTGCTTTGGAAGGTGCTGTCCTTCAGATGACACAGCTAAGATTCTGACTTCTTGATTCTTAAGAATTCCATGGCACCATTCTATGAGGTAGGAGTGTTAAATCTTGTGTTCTGGCTTTCCGAACATTTCTCCTTAATTCAATTCGTGAAGCAATTTTTCACATCACCACTTGATGTGCTGCATCGTGATTCTGGAGCGCACAGCTGCCATGTGTTATCCAGATGAGTTCTGGATTTCAGTGAAAGCTGAGGGTCCTCCCCTGTTTGTGAAGTATTTTGGGATCTTAAGGAATGAAAAGTGAAATGCAAATGCAAGCAATTAAAATGACAATATAACTGGTTACTATTATTAATAATGTCTGTCATTTTCATGTTTAGGTTTATTTGTTGTTTACATGCAGAAATGTTTTTTTAAGTACAACATGTTCCATATTTATTGTTGTGATTTGAGTTAATTATTTCAGTAATTTTCACATAGTGTAATTCTATTATACAAAAGGTGGAATTTTTTCAGGTGTTAACCTAAAAACTAAAATATACTTGTATTTGTATTTGTATTGTGCCCATTGTATTTACAACTAAACTAAACTAGAATCAGTCACATGTTTTACCCATTGCAAGATATTCCATTCCGTTGACCCATAAGTGTCATTCTTAAAAACACATCTCAGCACTCCTGTGGGATTACAAAAATAGTTTTGATAATCACGTCGTAATACTGATCAGTAATTTTCTGACTGTCCTGTTAGAAGGTTAGGTGTTACCCAGTAAATGAAAACATCTGCATTGTAAATGGTTTGATAAACCTGTTATTAGAGTTCTGTGAAATCCATCAGGTTAACTAGAGGACTCAGATTAATTTAGTTTTTCTTCAAACATCATAAATCTTGATAAAGCTAATCCAGAAAAATTATGAAACAATTTAAATTCTACCATCTTTTTTTAAAATATACCCTGTGTCACGCCCGACATCCCTCCCTAGAGGGCGCTCCACTGCTCCCATGATTGTTCGTGTGATTAAGCTCTCCAGGTGTACCCTTTTAGTGTTTTATTTAAAGACCAGCTCCTCCAGTCCTCGGGGCTCATCATTAGGGTAAGATGTCGCGAGGCCCGCCTAGCACCAGGAAACCCTATGTCCGTCTCCTGAGGGCATAAGTCTCATCCCCGACATCTCCTGCTTCCTGAGCCCGGGGTCTGGAGGATCTCGCCCCGTCACCCTTGGACCTCCATGTTTTGTTTGTCCGTGTGCTCCCCCCTCCCGGGGATTTTTACTTTGTCGCGTCCCAGGATGGATTTCTTGTTGATGGACTCTCGGACTGTGCTTTGACCTGCCCTTGGACCCGTTTGGATTTGGATGCCGTTTTGTCTTCCCCGTACACTGTCTCAGGGACTGTCACTATTATTTTGTGCACTATTAAACCCCTCTGTGTTCCCTTTTACCACGCCTCCTGTTTTCTCCAGCTCTTACCGCATCGCATAGGGTCTTCTACAAGATCTGACACGGATTTCAGTCCGTATTCGTGACACCCTGTTACAAAGTATGTAACAGTGAGGGCCATTAATGTCCATTGTGCAATATAAAACTTTAATTTAGAAATGATGGCATCTAATTTCAGTGAAAAAATCAAATAAGGAGCTGGAAAAGGTGTACATATTGCTTTATAGATTAACACAGGCTATGTATATAATACACACTATATAGAATAGATTCTGAGAACATTATTGCTTACTTATAATTGTAATATGAACTAATTTGAACTAATAATTGGTATGAGCCAACAGCTGCATCACCCTGCAGCTCTCAACTGGCTACCCAGTAAAACTAAGCAGGGTTAAGCCTGGTCAGTACCTGGATGGGAGACCTCCTGGGAAGCTGTTTGCTGCTTGCAAGTGGTGTTAGTGGGACAAGCAGGGGCGCCCACCCTGTGGTCTGTGTGGGTCCTAATGCCCCAGTATAGGGGCAGGGACAGTATACTGTAGTGGGTGCTGTCTTCCGCTTATTTGAAATTTAACCGAGGTCCTGACTCTCAATGGTCATTAAAGATCCCTGGGCATTTCTTAATAAGAGTAGGGATTTATCTCAGTGTCCGGGCCAAATTTCTCCCTTTGGCCTTTACTGTGGCCTCCAGATTGTCCCCATGTATGTGTGGCTTGCACTTACCCTGCGATGAACTGACACAGGGTGTACCCTGCCTTGCGCTTGTTGGTTGCCGGGTAGACTCCAGCTTCCTGCGACACCGTATGGTATAAAGCGGTTTGGTAAATGACATGACAATATGATATGAATCCTAATATGAGTTATGATATAACGCAAAACACAATCTCCCAAACAGTACTGTTTACCTAGTATATGGAGGATACTGTATATAGGGATGTAATCAGATGTATAAGACCATGTATTTATCAGTGTTTGAGAAATATATTCAAGAGAGAAGTTAGCACTTTAAATGAATTTAAAGATGTTAAAAAGGAATAGATGTGAGTGAATAAGAACCTGTAGTACTGTGACCTATCCTCCTGTGTGTGTTGTTATGTATGATAATGTTATATACAATAATTTTGTATAGGTGCTGTATAAAATAGTTTATTATTATTATTTTATGAAATAATTATTTTAGGAGAAATCAACCTACTGTACCTAATATGGAATTACCCTAAATTAATTTATCAGTTAACACAGACATCGGTACAGTGATACAGCTTTCTACTGAAAGGAGAACATAAAGGGCTGCCATTACAATTAGTCTAATTCCACCTTAATGTGGGTAGCATTTTGTAAAAGAGCAGATATTGGTGAATCTAGGAATTACAAATTAAAAAAGAAAAAGGAAATGTAGTGGCCCCTGTGCTTAACTTGTCAGCAGTGAAGTTAGGCAGATTGCCCACTCCAGCTGTGGCCACCCACAGGCTTGAGCAGTTCCTTTGATGATGGTGATTAAAGCCTGCAGGGCATCTTCAGAAGCCATCATCAGGATGTGGAGGTTAGGTAGCCCTTTCCTTCAAGAACTGTTTACATTCAGCTCCAGTGCAAAGCAGGTTTGTTATAAACTGAAACTGTGTTACAGTCTCAGGCATGTATTTCTGGGGCTGTGTTGCCTACAGGTCAAGCAGCTGCAGCAGAAGCTGAGCCATGGGTGATACTTCTATCATTCTCAAAGCCAGCACCAAAATCTTACCATCTTACTGTACCATCCTGTCACTGTGTCTCTAGGTGTGTCACGAGTGGACAAGATGGTGGAGGTAATTGTGAAAATGGGACACAGACCACTTTAACTTTGTAAGTGCAGATAAAAAGAAATGCCAGCCGTCCAGAAAAAAACTGTTTTTCAATGCTTCTCTAGCCCCATGGTACAAACAGCAATTACTGCTTAAAAAAATCACTAAATAAAACATATGATAAAGAACAAATAGTTTCAGCAGATAAAAACAAAATAAACAATTAAGTTTGTTTTGAACTTGAGAGAATTACTTCTGTTGGATTTAAAGGTATGTATTCACAAGCCTGCTTGTTAAAAATGTAGTAGGGCCACTTCACTTCACTGGAAGTTTTTTTTGCCTTTTCCTGAATCTCAGAATATTGCCCTGCACGCACTTGGGAATTTAGTCTATTTTGTGATGTGAGGTTTTACTTTACTGTGTACATTTTATTTTCATTGTGGTTTTAAATGCACTCATCAATGCTGATTATTTCTAACCCCTAAAATCTAAAAATAGCAATGCTGTTCCCATTTAAAGGAAGCTGACACACCTGCAGTTCACCAATCTGGTCTGAATTAGCTTTATACAATTTCCTGCTGTAGCATGTCCTTTCTGTTACACCCCAAGATCGGCAATCTGTAGAGACTCGTGTGTAATGGAAATTTTATGCTCTTGGATCCTGGGTTAAATTCCATAGGAAATCACATTCTGTGTGCATCTCCCTGCGTCCTTGTGAGTTTTCTCTGGGTGCTCTCTTTCCTCCCAACTCCCAAAGAAATGCTGGATAGTTTAATTAGTCCTCTATATTGTCCCTGTGTATATTCTAGCGTTTACAGGTTCTTTTCAGAACAAAGGACCAGTGGAGACGCGATTAACAAACCAAGCGCTAGCTTTATTCATTAACAACCACACAAAATCAAACACAGGATATACACGCACATGAGGAGACTGACGGAACACGTACACATCTTTAGGGTGGTAATTACTTAACAACACGCTATACTCTTATAAGACTACACAGGGCACTAGAACTACTAGGACATTATTTACACAGGTAGGGTCAGCCGCTGGTCATCGTGCTGACCCTCAGACTCTCCCCGGCTACCACTCCCAGCATGCCCAGCGGTACTACAAGCGCCTAGGGGCGCTTCCTCCTCACCACCAGGCAAGGGCGTTACACTGCCCCCACCTGAAGCGTCTGGCGTCTCGCCGACGTCGAACACCCCCCTCAGGCTGTACTCGTACTCGGCTAACTGCTGTGGAACCCTGCGTGAGCGGCCGCTGCGCCGCGGTGATGGCTGGCGACCCACGGACGCCCCACTATCGGCCGGCTCCAGCCCCAGCTGCTCCTCTAGAACCTCCCCACACGGCTCCTCCTCCCGGGCCCGGTAGGGGGCCAGGCGGTCTCGGTGCAGGGCCACCACTCTCCCCCGTGTTCGCAACCGGACACGGTAGCAGACCTCGCCCACCACCCCGAGTACCTCAGTGGGCCCCTCCCACGACGGCGCCGGCTTAGGGCTGAGGCCTTTGTGGCGGCGCGGGCTGTACATCCAAACCGAGTCCCCGGGCTGGAAGGCAGGCCCCCTGCAGCGCAGGTCGTAGTGCCGCTTCTGCCGGACCCCCACCTGAGTCAGGTGGGTCCGTGCAAAGCTGTGCACCCGCCGCATCCGCTGCCGCAGGTCCCACTCGTAGTCCGGTCCAGCCGGCGGTGCGGACCCGTCTCTGGGCGGCGGGCCGAAGACCAGGTCCACCGGGGTTCGCATTTCCCGGCCCAGCATGAGCGAGGCCGGGGTGCACCCGGTGGATTCCTGGACTGCGGTCCTATACGCCCAGAGCGCAAGGGGGAGGTAGCGGTCCCAGTCCCGATGGTACCGGGACACCAGGGTGGCCAGCTGGGTGGCGAGCGTCCGATTAAACCGCTCCACCAACCCGTCGCTCTGGGGCTGCAGCGGTGTGGTCCGCGTCTTAGTGATCCCCGGGCGCTGGCACACTCTGGCGAAGACCTGGGACTCGAAGTTACGCCCCTGGTCACTGTGTAACTACTCCGGCACCCCCAGCCTGGCAAACATCCCCTCCAGCAGTGCATCGGCCACTGTGGGGGTACTCTGGTCCGGGAGGGAGTAGGCCTCCGGCCACTTCGTAAAATAGTCCATGGCCACCAAGACGTAGCCGTTCCCGGCCTTGGTGCGCGGAAACGGGCCTAAAACGTCCACCCCCACCCACTCCATAGGAGCCCCCACCTGGTGTTGTTGGAGGGGGGCCCGAGAGCGCTCAGGGGGGGCCCTTCTGCGCCACACACACCGCGCACGTTCGGCAATACCACTCCACGTCCCGGTGGCAAAGACCCCAATAAAAATGCCGTGCACTGGCCGTGCACTGCTCGGAGCACCGCCCCGCGGAGCGACCGTGGCACCACCACTGGAGGGTACCCGCCACCCCCGGCGCAGCACCCCATCCTTTACCTCCAAGGCCTCCCACAGGGCGCAGAGGGCCTTGACGGACTTTGGGTGCGGAGCGAGCTCCTCTCGCGTAGGCCGCACTCCTGCTGCCCTCCAGCGGAGCACCGGCCCCACATCAGGATCAGCTGCCTGACGCTGCGCCAGGTCTGACAGGCCCACCCCCAGCGGCCCCTCCCGGGCCGTGGCCGCAGTGCTCGCCTCCGCCATGGTGCGGACAGCCTCCTCACGCTGCTCCCGCTGGGCGCAGTGGTGGCAGTCCGCGGCCTCTCAGGGGCGCGGCGAGAGAAAGTTGGCATTGAGGTGGCGAGACCCCGCATGGTGCACGACAGTGAAGTCGTACTCCTGCAGGATCTCTATCCATTGCGCCATCTGCCCCTCCGGCTCCTTAAAGTGGATCAGCCAGGTGAGGTACGCATGGTCGGTCCTCAGCCGGAACCGGGTCCCGAACAGGTACGGCCTGAAGTGGTGGACCGCCCCCATCACCGCCAGCAGCTCGAGACGGGTCACGCAGTAGTTCCGTTCAGCCCTAGTCAAAGCCCGACTATAGTAGGCCACTACGCGCTCCCCATCTGGCCCCTCCTGCGCCAACACCTCACCCACCCCCGAGTTACTCGCGTCGGTATCGAGAACATACGGTAACCGCGGGTCGGGGTAGGCCAGCACGGGGGCCCCCACCAGAGCTTCACACAACCGGCCGAAGGCAGTCTCACAGCCCGAGTCCCAGTCGAAAAGGCGGCCCTTGTCGGTGAGGCGGTGCTGCGGGGCAGTGATGCTGGCAAAGTCCCGGACGAACCTCCGGTAGTACGAGGCCAACCCCAGAAAGCTGCGCAGCTCCGCGACGGTGCGTGGAGTCGGCCAGCCCCTCACTGCGGCGACCTTACCTGGGTCTGTAGCCACCCCTCGCGGTCCAACAACATGTCCCAGGAAGGTCACCTCCCGCCGCAGGAGCTCGCACTTGATGTAGTCCAGGGCGTCATCTATCCTCGGCAGGGGGTAGGAATCTTTCCGGGTGACCTCATTCAGCTTGCGGTAGTTGACGCAGAACCTCCACGAGCCGTCTTTTTTTTTTACCAGTACAGCTGGCGCCGACCACGGGCTCGCGGAGGGCTAAATCACCCCCGCTGTGGCCATCTCCCAGATCTTTTCCTCTGCGGCAGTCCGCTTGGCGTGAACCATGCGTCACGGTGGGATGTGGATGGGCCGAGCGTCGCCGGTGTTGATTTCGTGTTGGACCAGGGCAGTGCGGGTGCAGTCCTTTTCTCTCGCCGCAAAAAGAGACCTCGTTCTGGGCGAGTAGCTCCTGGAGCCGCTGCCGCTGGTCCTGATCGAGGCCCTCGCAGCTCCGCTTCCTCCAATGCCTCGCTTCCACGCAATGCTCAGCCCCCGCCGCCGCCGCCTTGTTTGGCCCCCTGGCCGACTGGGGGGCAGGATCCGGCACGCTGGCTCCCCAGCTCGCAGGCCTGGTCTGCCCCGGCGACTGCCGCCGCCGCCGCCACTGCCTCTTTTTCCCCCGGCTCCGGCAAGCCCGCATCCCTCGGCCTTCGCCGGGCCTGCCCTCCATCAGGTGAAGTCGCTCCCCCTGCCACACCAACTCCTGCCAGCCCAAGTCCAAACCGGCCCCCACTCGCTGCAGTAGGTCCAGCCCCAGAATGCAGTCCTCCTGGATGGGTGCGAGGTAGCAGGGGTGGCGCACCGTCGCTGCACCTAGAGGGAAGGCAAGCACCTGTTTCCCCCGGACTGCAGCGAGCTGTCACGGTCCTGTCACGGTCCTTAGCCGCAGGCTGGAGGCCTCCCATCCTGGGGGGTTGGTGCCCTCGGTGTCGGGGAGGACGCCCGGCCGGAGTAGGGTAACCGATGATCCGGTGTCGAGTAGGGCCAGGCAGGGTTGGTCCTCGATTTGGCAGTGGCGTGAGGGGCGACGGTCTTTACAGCGCTCTCCGGAGCGGGGGTTGAGGTGTTCAAGGGCGGCCTTCCCCGCGCTGAGCTGCCCTGTTCCCGTTTCCCGATACCGATCGAGGAGTGCAAGTTTCGGGTGCCCGGCAGAACCGGGCTCGGTGCCCTCTCTTCCCGCAGCGGTTGCAAATCAGCGTGCGGGGCTGTTCTGCGGGGGTCGCTGCACGGGCTGGCTCCTCTTCCCCCTCGCTGCATTCCTCCGTCGCCGCCTCGGTCACCCGGCAGGGCGCACAGTGTCTTCTGGCGCTTCCAGCCACCCCGAACATGGCCTCAGCCCGTGTAGCCAGGGCCAAGGCCTGCTCCAGTGATGTTGGCGTGGCCAGCTGCACGTGGAGCCGCAGCTCCTCGGGTGAGAGGGCCTTGAGAAAGGCCTGGAGAGCCATCTCCCGCTGCGCCTCCTGGGGGAAAGTTGGGTATCCTTGGCGGGCGAGGAACATGACATCCGCGGCAACCGGGCCTAGTCGCTCTCCTGGCCGGCTCCGCCGCAGGGCCAGCTTCTCCCTCCTCCACACCGAAGCGCAGCTGGAGAGCTGCTGCCAGCGCCATGTATTCGCCTCTGTCCTCCTCCGGGACGTCCAGGAGCACCTGGCAGGCCGCTCCTTCCAGCGCCGCCGCCAGTTGGCTGGCCATCTCTGCTCGGCTCCAGCCATTCGTCCGGGCCACGAGCTGGAACTGCGCCTCGTAGGTTTCCCAAGGCACTTCCCCATCATAGCGACATAGTCGCACCCGCGCCGATGGGTGTGGGAATCGCTGATCGGCTCCGGCAGGGAGGGTATCCTCTCTCTGGGGCACCCACTGACCAGGAAGGGTGGCCAGTCACCCCAATTCTACCGGCGGGACCACTACTGGGTAGCCCTGGTAAGGGCTGTGGCCACCTGTCGCACCCAGGAGTTGCTCAGGTTCCCTATGTGCGCTGCCGATGGGTTCTGTTTCTTTCAGCGTCAGCCGGCGCTTAACAGAATTGGGTAGTCTCTGCCACGATTTTTTCATCCTGCCCGCTTCTGACACCAATGTAGCATTTACAGGTTCTTTTCAGAACAAAGGACCAGTGGAGACGCGATTAACAAACCAAGCACTAGCTTTATTCATTAACAACCACACAAAATCAAACACAGGATATACATGCACATGAGGAGACTGACGGAACACGTACACATCTTTAGGGTGGTAATTACTTAACAACACGCTATACTCTTATAAGACTACACAGGGCACTAGAACTACTAGAACATTATTTACACAGGTAGGGTCAGCCGCTGGTCATCGTGCTGACCTCAGACTCTCCCCGGGTACCACTCCCAGCATGCCCAGCGGTACTACCAGCGCCTAGGGGCTCTTACTCCTCACCACCAGGTGAGGGTGTTACAATATGTACCCTGCCAGGACTGCCTTCTCTTCAAGGATGTAGTCCCACCTTGCCCTGCGCTTTTAAGATACAGTGCCTTGCGAAAGTATTCGGCCCCCTTGAACTTTTCAACCTTTTGCCACATTTCAGGCTTCAAACATAAAGATATAAATTTTTTATTTTATGTGAAGAATCACCAACAAGTGGGACACAATTGTGAAGTGGAACGAAATCTATTGGATTTTTGAAACTTTTTTAACTAATAAAAAAATGAAAAGTGGGGCGTGCAAAATTATTCGGCCCCTTTACTTTCAGTGCAGCAAACTCACTCCAGAAGTTCAGCGAGGATCTCTGAATGATCCAATGTTGTCTTAAATGACTGATGGTGATAAATAGAATCCACCTGTGTGTAATCAAGTCTCTGTATAAATGCACCTGCTCTGTGATAGTCTCAAGGTTCTGTTGAAAGCGCAGAGAGCATCATGAAGACCAAGGAACACACCAGGCAGGTCCGTAATACTGTTGTGGAGAAGCTTAAAGCCGGATTTGGATACAAAAAGATTTCCCAAGCTTCAAACATCCCAAGGAGCACTGTGCAAGCGATCATCTTGAAATGGAAGGAGTATCAGACCACTGCAAATCTACCAAGACCTGGCCGTCCCTCTAAACTTTCAGCTCAGACAAGGAGAAGACTGATCAGAGATGCAGCCAAGAGGCCCATGATCACTCTGGATGAACTGCAGAGAACTACAGCTGAGGTGGGAGAGTCTGTCCATAGGACAACAATCAGTCTTACACTGCACAAATCTGGCCTTTATGGAAGAGTGGCAAGAAGAAAGCCATTTCTCAAAGATATCCATAAAAAGTCTTGTCTAAAGTTTGCCACAAGCCACCTGGGAGACACCCCAAACATGTGGAAGAAGGTGCTCTGGTCAGATGAAACCAAAATCGAACTTTTTGGCCACAATGCAAAACGATATGTTTGGCGTAAAAGCAACACAGCTCATCACCCTCAACACACCATCCCCACTGTCAAACATGGTGGTGGCAGCATCATGGTTTGGGCCTGCTTTTCTTCAGCAGGGACAGGGAAGATGGTTAAAATTGAGGGGAAGATGGATGCAGCCAAATACAGGACCATTCTGGATGAAAACCTGTTGGAGTCTGCAAAAGACCTGAAACTGGGACGGAGATTTATCTTCCAACAAGACAATGATCCCAAACATACAGCAAAATCTACAAAGGAATGGTTCACAAATAAACGTATCCAGGTGTTTGAATGGCCAAGTCAAAGTCCAGACCTGAATCCAATCGAGAATCTGTGGAAAGAGCTGAAAACTGCTGTTCACAAACGCTCTCCATCCAACCTCACTGAGCTCGAGCTGTTTTGCAAGGAAGAATGGGCAAGAATTTCAGTCTCTCGATGTGCAAAACTGATAGAGACATACCCCAAGCGATTTGCAGCTGTAATCGCAGCAAAAGGTGGCTCTACAAAGTATTAACGCAAGGGGGCCGAATAATTTTGCACGCCCCACTTTTCATTTTTTTATTAGTTAAAAAAGTTTCAAAAATCCAATAGATTTCGTTCCACTTCACAATTGTGTCCCACTTGTTGGTGATTCTTCACATAAAATAAAAAATTTATATCTTTATGTTTGAAGCCTGAAATGTGGCAAAAGGTTGAAAAGTTCAAGGGGGACGAATACTTTCGCAAGGCACTGTAGGCTCTTACACACTCGTAGAGGAATTTAAGAAAATGGAGCAAGCAGAGTTAATTTTCCTCTTTTCTTATTTTCTTAGAATATGGAGAATTTTCATAATTGTCCTTAAGATGCTGACAGGTTAATTATTTAAATGTGGTTTGAACCAACTTCATTGTAGTGGCTTGGTTGACATCTTGGGGTTTTTTATTTAACTTCTCCATTCTTCACTGGTGAATTTCTCAAGGTCCTATTAGGACATTTGTATTGATAATGGAAAAAAAAATGTCTAAAAAGCAAAACAGATAGCCGTGCCAAATGGTGTCTGGGAGTTCTTGAGATCAGAGGGAATCAATGAATTCACTGGCCAGCACATTGAAGAGTTTCAATATAAAGCGTTTGATCAAGTCTCTTTATCTTCCTCTTTATCTTCTATGACAAAATAAGTTAACTCAATAAAGGCAAACCAAACTATCAGCCTGACGTGTTTCAGATTGTGCAGTATTTAATGTGTTAAATCTACGATATTCACTCCTGATCCTGGAGGGCCGTAGTCCACCAGGTTTTCCAAGTAACTTAAAATCCTTGGACGTTTACTGAGCAATTGATTCAAGTTAATGCTGAAACAGGGTAAAACATAAAAGACACAGCAACAATCCAGGACCGGGATCCAGGACTGGCTCTGTGGCAAAGAATCTCTGCCTGTGGCTGGAAGTTTGTCAGTTCAAATCCTGCAACCAGCAGAGAAATCTTACTCTGTTGGGCTCCTGAGAAAGGCCCTTAACCCCAAGTGCTCCAGTGGTGCTGTGCAATGGTTGACCCTGTGCTCTGACCCCAAGATTCTCTCCCTGTCTGTGTGTCTCATGGAGAGCAAGCTGGGGTATGTAGAAAAAGACAAATTCCTAATGCAAGAAATTGTATATGGCCAATAAAGTGATCTTATCTTAAACCACAATGAAACTGCCAAGTACATGGTAGCACACCCTCCAGTTTATATCACAAAAAGAGATGAAGTTTCAATTTCTTTTTCTTTTAAAAAGGGCAGAAACTCAGTATGCTCCTGATGTAGTGGGTGCTGTTGAATAATGAAATTTTCAGGCATGCCGACGAAAGTCCGACCGTATTGCCCCAGTGATCAAGAAAATATATGGTGGCAGCTAGCTGGTCACAAGGATAGCAGGCTGTCCTTGGAGACGCCACTTGTCATGAACAACTTCATTTTTCTACATTCCAGCACACAAAGGTCATCAGTTATTCCGAGGTTGGGACCACAGAGAGGGGCCTCAGTGAGGAATGTACAACAACACTTAATTCTGTGGTTTATTCAGCACTGCTGTTACGCTTGCCTTGAGAAAGTACCTAATAACATAGTAAATTATGATAACATGACAGGAGCAAAAACAGTGGGAATAAAGATCCCACATTTAGGATTTCCAATAGAAAGAAAAAGTTTTTATGACACAGATATTATGTGTAATTATCATGTAATCCTTCTGGTCCAGGATGCTGTGTTTCAAGAGATGTGAGTTTTTTTTTTGCATTTCTAAGCCCCCACATGATTTAAATCTCAATGCCGAGGTAATCTTTTAGGCAGTGGAAAATATAACAGTCTCTACATAAAATTCCTTTTTATTGCTTTCCAGAACCAGCCATTTGATGATAGCGCGATGCTTCCTTATTTATTTATTGTTAGAACATAGCAGCAGGTGAAATACAAGGTTTCAGTATATTCATTGTGAAAAAAAAACATGGCAAAAAAGGCATCTCTGTTTTTTTATTGTATATTGGACTCTAGAACATTTTTACCCACGTCTGGTGTGCATGTCTATATAAAAATGAGTATCTGAGATGTAATTAGAATGCATATAGCTAGCACTCATCGTACAACATAAACCTAGAATGACAGTAATGCACTTCAAGTCCTACATTATATATTTATGCATGTACCCCATAATGATCATACACTGTTTCCTTAGTCAGAGTTATGGCTCTTTTTAAAGTCCTACAGTACATGAAGCCTTCAAGACAAACACATCTAAAAATAAATTTCTGTGCATAAGGGCCACTATGCACTAAATATATTCAATTCCTGGCAATGTTCTTTGAAAGCTTCAAAGAAAGCACACGCAAAGATGACGTTGTACTTTTCAAATGATCACATCAAAGATCATTTAACTCATTCTGATGTATGTTTTTGCATCCTATTTCTATGAATAAATCTGGCGAATGCTGTAATTAAGTTCAGAGGTCCTGGATAGTTTGATTTTACTTTCTTAATTTTCTCATGTGACTTTGAAAAAGTTTCCTTCATAGGTCAGAATGGAGAATCAATTCTTCTTTCAGCTGTATTGGTTACATCATGCTCAGGTCAGGATGACTGGGATGAGCAGACTCTGAGGCTGGATTACATGGGAGCTTACATGTAACTGTAAATGAAGGCACAGTGGGGATTTTTTAAGGAAATAATAGTTTATTGTTAGAATTTATGGCATCCAGGTCCAGTTAAAAACAACTAAAATAATAGTTTAGACAGTGCCACTAGGTGAAAAAAGGGGCACCCTTGCATGATTATGTGGTTGGGGTATGAGTATTAGCAGGGTAACCTGCTTTACTGTTCAGGCACTTGTTAGGTTCTTTTAACTTCTCCCTTGTAAGTCTCTCATTCATTGTGTCTAGACTAGCCTAGAGGACTGCTGGCCCTAGTCTGTCTAAAATATTCCTGAGAACACTCTGGAGCTATTCATTGCACAACAAATCCGAACAGCCAACGCACCATTTTTTTAGGGTTAAAAATAGACCTCAGCCTCCCTAAGGAGGTAAAATGGCATGAAGTAGGTCAGGCTGCATGCTCATTTTTACTTGGCTTACCCTGCCTACAAGCCTTGCCAGACTAATTTGTTATTTTATTTTGTGGTGGGCATCTAACATCCACCTTGCATTGTGTGAAGTCAGCACACTCCCTTAACCAAGGTCAATGGTAAAATGTTAGCCTAGGAACACATAGGAGACAAACATGGAAAGAGATATTCTCTTACACCCTCTTACTCCTTATATACTGTATCCTAATGTGTTTGTTGAGTGCGATCATCTCTTTATTTTAATGATTACAACTATTTAGATTTAACCTCACACAGCTACAGACAACCCTGTGTGCCTATAAGAAATGTCATTTATCTATAAATACGCACATTATTTGATCATAATACCATACTTTTATTTTTAGTTGTTTTTCATTAAACATGTTAATATGAAATACAACTCCTGTTTTGCTTCAGTTGAGGAATATAAGATGAAAATCATGAAAGAAAGATTATGATTATATATACTGTATATATGTGTCTTATTACATACTTAAATTGAAGTTTATGGATGGTGATTTTATGGTTTTTTTTATTCAATTTTGTACATCACAAGTGTGCATTTAGTATATCTCCAGGGACTACCTTGAAGTAGAATCAATTACAACTCTCTGCTACTCCTGTCAAAGGATACCATGTAGAATTAGATGGAGATGATTCAGGACACAATAAAAAGATCAAACTCTACGATAGAAGGAGTTGGCAGAAGGATTCAAAGAATTCCAGAAACATAAACTATAACGGATGGAAGGGAGAACCCAAGGAAAATCCAAAAGGAAGCAATATCAAAAGGGAACCCAAGGGGAAAACAGAACAAAAGAATAGGTACTTAAGAGATTATGCCTACATGATAAGACTACTAGAAGCAAAATACATGAGATAAAAGCTACTACATTAACAGGCAATTAAAATGTTATTGAAATTACAGCAACATGACTAAACAAAAAGTGATGCAGATGAATTTACTATAACTTTATTAAATGAACATTTTTAGAGGACATGAAAGGTAGAAGGGGTATATGTGCAGCTCTGTATATTTATAGATTAGATATATATTTACAGTCTATTCAGGCTCAGGAAGTAGACCTAAAGGAATCAAGAGCCTTGAGTCTAAAAAATTGATATGGGGAAGTCAATAAAAAGATTGAAAAAAACATACACTTAATGTATGTGTATATAATGTATATAATTGTCGTCTGTATTTCGTAACCTATAACATACACTTAACACTACACTTTCAGAAGTGTAGTGTTAAGTGTATGTTATAGGTTACAAAATACAGACGACAATTATAATTCAACATTCTATAATAAAATGAATCATGTCTATGCAAAAGAAGAAGAGATTTTTATGTGATTCTTCAACTTTACCCCAAGAAAAGTTATAGGAATGTCAACAACAAAAACCAAAACGGCAGACAGGGTTAATGGCCGCTTTCCTACAAGAGCACCTAGCATCAACAAGAGGAAATGTTTGAATTGATCTAGTTTTAATCAATCAAGACAGAGATAGGCAAACAAATGTGAGAGGCCCAGTAAGGGATTTTGATCATAATATGGTGTGCTTTGAAATATACATCGAAACTGTTCATTTTGAGTCTAGTGATTGTTCAAGTTAACTTAGGAAAGCAGACCTTAAAGCAATTAGACTTTAATTAGAAGTTTAGAGAAGTGGAATGGAATAGGAAAGAATTGGTGGAGAAAGGATGTCAACAGTTGAAACAGATTCTGCTAAAAGCACAAAACAGAGTTAAACAAAAGCTACAAATCAATATCCCAAATGATTAAAAAAATCAATTTAGTAAATATAAGGAAAATAATAGTAAAGGATTAAAAAAAAGAAAATAAATACAAAGAATTGCATGCATGGGTAAACAGGGATATTAAAAATATCAAAGTGATAAACAGGTTACTATATCTCAGCATTACAACAGCAAAAGAATGGAGTAAAATGTATCTGGGACAGTCATGGAAACATCTAGATTTGTAGAAACTAAATGAAGAAATATGTAGTAAATCAGCTGTATATCTCTGTTAGCATAGGGAAAAAGTTCTGTATTAAATAGAATTAGCATAAAAAAGGCAAAATTGTTCCAGGTACTAGAAGTACTCAAGATTAATAAATCTCCTACTAATTGAGCTTCAGTGGTGCGGTCAAGTCCTAATTAAGGCAGAATTGAGGCAAGTTTGCACAGTGAGCTTTCAACGGGACATGTCTATTAGAACTGCCCCCTGCCTTTAATGAAGCACGATCCTGGGAGCTGCCCCACAGACAAAGATGGAGTGGAGGGAGGAAAGCAGGCATCAGCAGCCAAGTGTGTTCCTGTCAGACAGAAGAGAAGGAATGCTATGGTTCTATTAATGCAGGCCATCAGGGGCCCAAGCTGAAAGGCAGGGGGAGCAGAATGTGAGCCAGGCAGAGGAGTCACTGAAACCTGGTGTGCTAGAGAAGGAGAGACTGGACAACCACTTGACAGATGATGTATGTAGGCAAATGTAGAGTATTACCTAAAGATAGCAAAAATCGAAACTATAGATGAAACAATGAATTTGAAGAGACTGATTACCAAACAAGATGGAGGTGTTTATCCTGACATATCATTTTAAGATCTTCGGGACAATGTACTGTAGGGAAGGAATGATATGACACAAAGTATTTTAGGATATGAAGGTGAAAGTGTAAAAGTAAGGGATGTCATTTCATAATTGTACAATGCACTCATTTAGAATATTGTTTATCATTTTCGGTCATAAAAAACATTGGTGTACAAATGTCCAGAGAAGAGCAACCAGATTAAGTTTAAAAGAATGGTACTGTATACAGTGCTTTACATACATTTACAGCAAAATACTGGCGCATGTTTAATCTTGAAGAGAAAATTCAGTTTTTATGCTAATAAAGGCATATTCCAATAGTTATTAAGTATTCATTATTTTATGTCTTCCTTACTCGCATCATAAATTTGTTTTGTCCTAACCTAACCTAAAAGGTAATTTTATCTTCAAAAACCAAGTGTTCATTAATTTAAAGTCATATGATGAAGACCCTTTCATTTACATGTATTATTGAGCCAACACAACTCCTATGGCCATTTCAGTTTTGCAACCAACGAGAGAAGAATGAATTATGTTTTAACAATGTAAGAGGATAATATATAAAGTTTCTTAAAAAGTGTTTTTTGTAATTGATGTGTTTTAATTACATGTTTACAACACCGGCCTATTAATGTACTGGAGATGCTTACGTAAATCCCCTAAGTTTTGTTTCTTTCTTACAAGTGTTCTATTTGTGCATAGCTCAGCCCACTACCTGACATTTTCACTAAGTGCACTCCTCAGTATGAGCCTAATTGAGACAGAATCGTGACTCATTCAGCGTGTGTGTTAACTGCTACGAGCTGCCATCGGCACATAGATTCTAACAGTATCCAAAAATAATAATGAATGGCAAAGTACATTTATCATTTTAATTTATCTTGATACCTTGGGCTCTACAAGCTTACAGTCTTTTAGCTGAGGCTGTTCCTTTGATTTATTGCTCCTGATCCTGTTTTTGTGTTCTTCTAGTATTTAAGCAGATATTCTGCCAGGTATGGATGTACAATATTCCTTTCCCTGAGTGGGTGAGCAAAATTGCATATACAGTACATGTATGTATGTAAATGGTCCCACATGGAAAGAACACCAGTGAAATATCCCTGAATTTGTCTTTACTCTTCCTGCTACCCCAGCAAATGGGACATGAAGGTTCAGTCACTTCATCCACTAAATGAACACAATTCACTTTAAATTATTATATCATTTTGACATTGTTTTGCAGTGAGTGATTAATACTATAAATTGCCGGATAGATTAGCTTCTATGCAGTGTGTCTTAAGATTTATGATGCAATAAAGGCTAATGACAAATACCATCTACTGAATTTCCTTATGATGTTCAGGCATTTTCAAAGGGGATTCTGAATTTCAACAAACAAAAAATAAAATAAGAAAATCTGCACATTTGAAGACCATTACAAGAACCTACTGTAGGAGAATTTATTAAAACCTGAAGAAAAAAAAAGGCTCCCACACACTGTGATATGCAAAATTCAAATTTTATTATTAAATGAATAGCTGACGTTTTTAGGCAACAGATCTTCAGAGCACTGGTGTACACGAGACAGTTCTCTAAAAAAGGACTTTGACTAATAGCTTTTTTACTCCCTTCATGATAAAAATTGAGTTTTGCATAATACCATGTGTGTGTGTCTTTCCTTTCATCTAAAAATGAAATGTAATTTTTAAAAGGCAAATACCTTTGGGAGTGAGTATTATAAGATGCAAATCAAACAGACCATTGCAGAAGCAAGAAAGAAAAATGGAGATAAACAAGTCCAAGTTGATTTAAGATGAAGCAAAGAATGTTGCTACCCTCTGACCAAATTAAACCAGGGTAAGGTATTAGCAAATATGCTCAATTGATAAAGCAGGTGGATATCTGTCTGAGCCATTGTTTACTGTGAGGCTATTATTTCACAGGGTGTAGTAAAATGAAAGGGGTAAAAGACCAACAATATCATGCAGAAAAAAAGCTGAAAGGTTTTTAATTGATATATTTAAGACTGGCGCATACTACAATCATTTTTGATTACGCACACTTGAAAATAAGTAATAAAAAGCATAAGCAAAAGCCTAGTGTTTACACGTCTCCCTTAGCTTTAAATAAATTCATCATTTATATTCATGGCTAAAATTACAGGCTTGTCTTTGATTAAAACTAATCCTATTGGCTGCACTGCAGGCAAGTACGGTATTTTACCAAAAGGCCCAAACTGACTGGAAATATGACAGCTTTTTCCTATTGGGTGCACATGACTATCAACTTCAAAATACTGTAGCCACCAGCACAGCCACAGAAAACAATGTGCACATCTGTAGGAGTGCAAGTTAAATTCCCCTACTCTCACTGAACCAAGAGCTTATTCAATTGTTTTACTTCTGACACTACTGTAATTAGTTCCCTAGATAGGAACATGATATGTGATGAAACAGCGAACCAACAGAAGGTACAAGCTTCTTCTTAATGAAATCAAACTGATCACATAGAGCAGGGTTTTCAAGGACTTTAAAACAGAATATTACTGTATTTGAACCGATTCTGAACTTAATTGAATCTTTTTCTTATGTACAGTATCAAGATTTGCTGCTGGCATAACTGATGACAGTTGGATTGAATGTAGTTTCATATTCAGCAGCAATATGAAAAAAATACTAAAGCACAAAGTCAAGTCAACAGAAGAATTTCTGAAAAAGGAGCGCCGCTTCCAGCTGATCTTTGGAATAAGGATTAGCAAACAAAAGAAAAGTTTGTTTGCTCAGCTGAATGAGACAAGACCAAATACTGTAGTCAGACAGACTTAGTCCTGTTTTTGTCTTGATATTTTCATTCATATATCAGCTTGAGTGTAATGAGTATGCACTAAAATTCTACAACAATTCTCAACCTAAAGATTATTATGAGATTTCAACACTTTTTGTAGTTTAAATAAGTACAAATAGGCTATTTTTGTAAATTATTTTATACATTTTACACATAATGGTCTTATTGGCCATTATCGGCTCATTTGTGTTGCATTTTTCTTGAAATTTGTCCGTTGACGGGCTGGCGTCCTGTCCAGGGTGTATCCTGCCACACACCTGTTGCTTGCTGGAATAGGCTCTGGACTCCCTTTCAACCCTGTATTGCATAACACATTTAGAAAATGATGGATGGATTATTCTTGAAATTAATAGAACCAATTTATTTTACTATTCACTTTATATCTTTTAAGTTCATGATAAGGATGGATTGTAAAGTTTCTAAATATTATTAGTTGAATATCAGAAGAGGGGCTTGATTATGTGTGTGATAAATGACAAACTTTCAATACAGATATAATGCAAATAGAGATACCTTCTCACCATATTTTCACACTCGATATCTTGGTCAATGATGGAGTCACAAAGACTTATGAGCTTTTAAATCCTTGACAGCCTTCTATTACTGCAGTGATTTCAGGGCAATTCTCACTGCACCATCCTTTCTGCTCTCTTCTGAATTCTTTAGAACCATTGCGTGTAAAAACTGACATTAAAAATGCACATCGCACAAATGAACATGTTATGATTCCTTTTAACAGTAACTTTTCATGAGTGATTGAGTCACTCAGACCAGTAGCACAGGAATAGAAAATAGAGAAAGTGCCCACTGAGAGGCAATGGAAGTACTGTGGGATATTCCATGATCAACCAAATATGCAGCATGAGAAATTGACCTACTTTCTCTGATACCTTTATGGTAAGTGAACACAGTCCAGTGATTTCAGCAGTAGAAAAAGGCATTTTGCTTCAGGGCTCCATTTGTGGCTTCCATGAGAACTGTTCCATAGGATAAGACAGAAAGAACCCAATTAAATCATCCCCCATAATATATTTTGCAGTTATTTTTGTTATCTGTCCTACGTGTTTATAGGAGGATTTATAAGGCCATTTCATTTGATCAACCCTATTCTATTAAAATTTGGAGTACAAAGTCAAACAAAAATAAAAATGTAAAAAGATAATGTAAAAAGAAAAGGGTTTTCTTTAAATTTGGGACAACAGCAGATAATTCTAGAAATTAGGCAGCAGCCATATCACCCTGCAACTCACAACTGGCAACCCACTGAAGCTAAGCAGGTGTGAGCCTGGTCAGTACCTGGATGGGAGACCTCCTGGGAAAAACTAAGGTTGCTGCTGGAAGAGGTGTTAGTGGGGCCAGCAGGGGGCGCTCACCCTGCGGTCCATGTGGGTCCTAATGCCCCAGTATAGTGACGGGGACACTATACTGTAAACAGGCGCCGTCCTTCGGATGAGACGTAAAACCGAGGTCCTGACTCTCTGTGGCTTCTCGAAAAGAGTAGGGGTGTAACCCCGGTGTCCTGGCCAAATTTCCAATTGGCCCTTACTAATCATGGCCTCCTAATAATCCCCCTCTATGAATTGGCTACATTACTCTGCTCTCCTCCCCACTGATAGCTGATGTGTGGTGAGCGTTCTGGCGCACTATGGCTGCCGTCGCATCATCCAGGTGGATGCTGCACATTGGTGGTGGTGGAGGGGAGTCCCCATCACCTGTAAAGCGCTTTGAGTGGAGTGTCCAGAAAAGCGCTATATAAGTGTAAGCAATTATTATTATTATTATTATAATTCAATTGAATAAATGATTATTATTGTTTTCCACTTTTCAAAGAACTAAACACACATGCTGTCTTTCTCTATCACACACCATAGTTTGGAAAGAAAAGATTACATAACTGCTGTTAAGTGCTTAAGTGATTAACTCTAATACCACAGAATCTACTGTCTCCTAGATGTTGTCATACAAACTAATGTTTCAAAGTAACTGGGTAATTAACTGAGCCATAACTCTCAAAGTATTAGATGACAAGCAATTCAATTAGAAAAGGGTACATTGTATACTGTATAATGACGGACAACAGTGTACTGTCGGCCTTCAAATAATGGAAAATAATCTACTGTAGATAAAAACCTCCAATGGCCAATCAAAAGAAAACTTTGTGTAAATGTGAAGGAATCAGAATATTGTAAAAGCTGATATATAGACAGTACTGTATATAGTAACAGAATGCAATTATGCCATTTAGACAAAAAAGTGTAACGAACAGTTCTTTCCGGACCCTATGCGGACGACACAATCCGACGAAGTGGGGGAACACTGGGGAAACGTCATGCAGGAAAACGGGGCTGAAGACAGGGGGGCGTGTCCAAGGTGCGCTGGTGCACGGGGGAGGTGTGGCCGAGGCGAACAATCCAAGAGTAATCCTTAGGGAATATCCAAAAACACACGAGTAAATCCAAAACCAGAAGATCCATCAGAACAAGATAAAAACCACGAAGGCCGGGTCGGAACCGGCGGACGGGGAACAGGAACGGGAACCGAGGTTAAAACCTTAACGGGACCAGGCGCTTCCTGGTCCCGGACTCGCACGATATGGAAATCAGAGCAGAGCCCGGAAGAGCGTCAGCGCCTGGCTTTTAAGGTGGGCAGGGAATAGGGCGCAGGTGCATGGAATAAAGTCTTTAGTGAAAGGGCTGGAGCACCCTTAAGGAGGGGGGACTATAATCGTGACAGTACGCCCCTCCTTTTCAGGGCAGCTCCGAAGCCCTAAGAAAAAAAAGGGGAGAAAAAAAAAAACCGATGGAATCCGGGCTGCCAGGGTGCCGTCCGCGGGGTCCAGGTGTTGGCTCTGCATTCTGTAACGAACAGTTCTTTCCGGACCCTATGCGGACGACACAGTCCGACGGAGTGGGGGAACACTGGGGAAACGTCATGCAGGAAAACGGTGCAGAAGACAGGGGGGCGTGTCCAAGGTGCGCTGGTGCACGGGGGAGGTGTGACCGAGGCGAACAATCCAAGAGTAATCCTTAGGGAATATCCCAAAACACACGAGTAAATCCAAAACCAGAAGATCCATCAGAACAAGATAAAAACCACGAAGGCCGGGTCGGAACCGGCGGACGGGGAACAGGAACGGGAACCGAGGTTAAAACCTTAACGGGACCAGGCGCTTCCTGGTCCCGGACTCGCACGATATGGAAATCAGAGCAGAGCCCGGAAGAGCGTCAGCGCCTGGCTTTTAAGGTGGGCAGGGAATAGGGCGCAGGTGCATGGAATAAAGTCTTTAGTGAAAGGGCTGGAGCACCCTTAAGGAGGGGGGACTATAATCGTGACAAAAAGATCAATTTGTGAAAAATGTCTACTGGAAATATAATGTTTCAGCAAAGCACATGGACAAATAACAAATTTACATGGCCCATCAATATTAATTTTGCACTGATACTCTTGCTGTCTGCATAATTTCTCTGTAATGTCAATTAAACTTACTCAGTTTCCAGAAAATTGTAATTTTGTAACACTAATTCCTTACCAATATATTGTACACTTTATTTATTGGCGTCCTTGCCAAATTTCCCATTGGCCTTTACCAATCATGGCCTCCTAATGTCCCTATCTGTGAATTAGCTTAATGACTCTGTTCTTCTCCCCACTAATAGCTGGTGTGAGGTGAGTGTACTAGTGCACTATGGCTTCCGTTGCATCATCCAAGTTGATGCTGCACATACTGTAGGTGGTGGTGGAGGGTAGTCCCCATTACCCGTAAAGAGCTTTGAGTGGAGTGTCTAAAAAAGCCCTATATAAGTGTAAGCTATTATTATTATTATTATTATTATTATTATTATTATTATTAAACGCACAAGAGACATCTGTCACCCAACTGTCGCAACATTTTCTCCTTCAAAATAAAGATCGTCATCATTATCTGTATATTGATTCAAGAGGGCAGAACTGAGTTAACATTATTAAAAATCACTTAACCAGTTTACTGCACTTATCAGTCTCCTTTTTTCATAAGAAATTAGTTTATTGTGAAACTCCCCATTTATATGTCGCATACCCAATATCCTAGGAGTATATTGTACTGTATATGTTTTATTGAGTTTATGTGTATACTAGCCCTGATACAGTATCTATGGAGAAACCTATCATTCTTGCTGAAATCCTGTTGAGAAGAAAGTTACATTATATTGTAATCACAGCCTTACACAAAACGTTTATTATCCATTTAAAAAAAGTCATGCTTGTGTTCCACTGCCCTTCTTCTTGGTGGCTTACACAAGGACATTATTGTTTTTTAATGAAGCATACACTTCCATCTCAGTTAGAAGACAGCAGAGTTAAAATATAAAGATGTAAAACAGGACAGAAACTGATAGCCTTTTGCCGTACTGTATGTATTCATCTTGTCGTGCAGGGTTTGAAATCAATCAGCTCTCTAATTGTTTCAGTGACATACCAACATCTGCTCATATTTAAATTACATATAAACTGTAATTTGACTCCCATGTGCAGGTATAAAGTAGGAAAAAGTGCTTAAGTTAACAATGACTAAAATGGTGAATCATGCATCACTCTTAGCTTTGGGATATTTGATTTTACCAAAACATCTTCCATTCACACACAGCATCGTCAGGGAGGATCTATTTGCAAAACTACTCATTGATTAGTATCAGCAAGACCACTAGGTATCTTTATTCTTTCTATTTCTTGCCTTTTTTGCCTTTTCAAATACACAAATATCTGTTGCAATAAGCACACACATCTCTGATGGTCTCCCACTGCTCTTTCATACTTAACATTCTTGTGATGGTATTTTGAGAGGGAAGAGATGTGAGGATTTTCTGGTTTCCCCTGTAGAGGCCTCTGACCTACTTGTGAAAACCAAACTTTTTTACTGCGGAAATCAATTCTTATAAACCTTCACTGAGCCAGACATCTCTAAGGACAAAGCTATTCATGAAAGAGAAGTTTTATGAAACTGACATATGTTTAAAGATAAGTGAATATTCTAGTCTTCATAAAAAAGAAAAAAAAAACATGTTGTTTGCACAGAAAACCACTATTGTTACAAGAAACACAGAATGAGAGATTATGTGTAATGTTCCAATTTTCTTAAATTAAAAGTTAGAGAATGGTGTAATGGTAAAACTGAAGAGAACTTCTGAGAACTGAAATAGTGAACTGATTAGTGAGAATGCAGCCACTTTGTTGTACAGACTTTATACTGTTTCTTATACTGTTTCTCTCCACTGTCATTTACACAGACTTGTTGCAGATAATGCAGAGGTATATGAGCAATTATTTGTGTATAAACAATGCATACAGTGCCTTGCGAAAGTATTCGGCCCCCTTGAACTTTTCAACCTTTTGCCACATTTCAGGCTTCAAACATAAAGATATAATTTTTTTATTTTATGTGAAGAATCACCAACAAGTGGGACACAATTGTGAAGTGGAACGAAATCTATTGGATTTTTGAAACTTTTTTAACTAATAAAAAAATGAAAAGTGGGGCGTGCAAAATTATTCGGCCCCCTTGCGTTAATACTTTGTAGAGCCACCTTTTGCTGCGATTACAGCTGCAAGTCGCTTGGGGTATGTCTCTATCAGTTTTGCACATCGAGAGACTGAAATTCTTGCCCATTCTTCCTTGCAAAACAGCTCGAGCTCAGTGAGGTTGGATGGAGAGCGTTTGTGAACAGCAGTTTTCAGCTCTTTCCACAGATTCTCGATTGGATTCAGGTCTGGACTTTGACTTGGCCATTCAAACACCTGGATACGTTTATTTGTGAACCATTCCTTTGTAGATTTTGCTGTATGTTTGGGATCATTGTCTTGTTGGAAGATAAATCTCCGTCCCAGTTTCAGGTCTTTTGCAGACTCCAACAGGTTTTCATCCAGAATGGTCCTGTATTTGGCTGCATCCATCTTCCCCTCAATTTTAACCATCTTCCCTGTCCCTGCTGAAGAAAAGCAGGCCCAAACCATGATGCTGCCACCACCATGTTTGACAGTGGGGATGGTGTGTTGAGGGTGATGAGCTGTGTTGCTTTTACGCCAAACATATCGTTTTGCATTGTGGCCAAAAAGTTCGATTTTGGTTTCATCTGACCAGAGCACCTTCTTCCACATGTTTGGGGTGTCTCCCAGGTGGCTTGTGGCAAACTTTAGACGAGACTTTTTATGGATATCTTTGAGAAATGGCTATCTTCTTGCCACTCTTCCATAAAGGCCAGATTTGTGCAGTGTAAGACTGATTGTTGTCCTATGGACAGACTCTCCCACCTCAGCTGTAGTTCTCTGCAGTTCATCCAGAGTGATCATGGGCCTCTTGGCTGCATCTCTGATCAGTCTTCTCCTTGTCTGAGCTGAAAGTTTAGAGGGACGGCCAGGTCTTGGTAGATTTGCAGTGGTCTGATACTCCTTCCATTTCAAGATGATCGCTTGCACAGTGCTCCTTGGGATGTTTGAAGCTTGGGAAATCTTTTTGTATCCAAATCCGGCTTTAAACTTCTCCACAACAGTATTACGGACCTGCCTGGTGTGTTCCTTGGTCTTCATGATGCTCTCTGCGCTTTCAACAGAACCTTGAGACTATCACAGAGCAGGTGCATTTATACAGAGACTTGATTACACACAGGTGGATTCTATTTATCACCATCAGTCATTTAGGACAACATTGGATCATTCAGAGATCCTCGCTGAACTTCTGGAGTGAGTTTGCTGCACTGAAAGTAAAGGGGCCGAATAATTTTGCACGCCCCACTTTTCATTTTTTTATTAGTTAAAAAAGTTTCAAAAATCCAATAGATTTCGTTCCACTTCACAATTGTGTCCCACTTGTTGGTGATTCTTCACATAAAATAAAAAATTTATATCTTTATGTTTGAAGCCTGAAATGTGGCAAAAGGTTGAAAAGTTCAAGGGGGCCGAATACTTTCGCAAGGCACTGTATACTGTATTACACTCATCATTCACAAAATGTCAACTAGAATTTCTTTTAGAAAAAAGCATAAATAATCTGAATATAGATTAAATGCTATTCTATTTTAAAAGCCCCAATTACTTTCCTAATTGATGACTGATTATTAAAATTTGCTTTAATTGTGGCAAAAAGAGTTTTAAAGGAACAAATATTTTTAACAAGGTCTTTTTTCTATTTTTTGTACTTTTCCAAGTGCACATTTTTCTCCACTTTCTTGCAAACCAGATAAGCTAATGCATAGTTATGAACCCACACAGAGCCAAATGAAACAGAAGCAAACTAACATGTTCAGTCACCTACTGCAGATGAATCATTCATCTGAATTCAGTCTCTGAATATGGCAGGGACTCTGATTAGAACAGGTGGTGTACACCACAGCGGTAGGAGAAAAGCGTAGAAAGCCATTTCACTTTAGAAGGAGTGACTGATGTTTCTGGGACTCAGCAATGCCTTTCTCTTCACGCAGCGGTTTTTGATTTTGCTGAACTCCTATTTGATCACAGGTCATAGTGAGATGTCTATACCATGCCACTGGATATGTGGTGTAACCCCAGAGTTTTTTTTCAATCTAAGCACCACTTTTCCCAAAAGCCAATTAACCTACCAGCATGTCTTTGAACTGTGGGAGAACACCAGAGCTCCCAAGAGGAAACCCACACGAACAAGGAACTCCATGCAGATAGCCCCCAGATCTGGAATCAGCCATCCTAACCACTGTGCTACTGTACCGTCCCCAACAGGTGAAATGGAAAATGAAAACACTTTCATTACTTTTAGGGTGCAACTATTTTGTGAGTGGTAAAATTAGCACTTGAGTCACGAGGAGTACTGTATACACTTGACTTCCAGACGGAATCCGTGTTACCTGCAAAACATATGGAGAGCGTGAAATTATCAGCTACCCTATAGTATCCCAGAATCAGCAAGGCACATTTAAAATTTACAGGTTTCTTGTGCTTCACTTATACTGAGCAACACACACTTACAGTAATAATAATAATTAATTAATAATTGCTTACACTTATATAACGCTTTTCTGGACACTCCACTCAAAGCACTTTACAGGTAATGGGGATCCCCTCCACCACCAATGTGCAGCATCCATCAGCTATCAGTGGGGAGGAGAGCAGCTTAATGAAGTCAATTCATAGATAGGTATTATAAGGAGGCCAGGATTGGTAAGGGTCAATGGGAAATTTGGCCAGGATGGTGGGGTTACACCCCTACTCTTTTCAATAAATTTCTAATGGGATTTTTAATGACCTCAGAGAGTCGGGACCTCAGTTTTACGTCTCATCTGAAGGTGCCTGTTTACAGTATAGTGTCCCCGTCACTATACTGGGGCATTAGGACCCACATGGACCACTGGGTGAGCTCCCCCTCTGGCCTCACTAACACCTCTTTGAGCAGCAACCTTAGTTTTTCCCAGGAGGTCTTCCCATCCAGGTACTGACCAGGCTCACACCTGCTTAGCTTCAGTGGGTTGACAGTTGTGAGTTGCAGAGTGATATGGCTGATGGCAAACAGTGCCATGCAAACGTTTTCAGCCCATTGTACACAATACTTTTAAATCTTGCAGTCAGACACTTCGGAACAGCAAACGATACAGTATTTGTTGGGTAGACAACCTACCCAATACTATCTAAGCAAAAATCAGAAAATAAAGAAATAGATAATATTAAAGAAAAATGGAAAGGTTTTGATTTAATAAGTATTAAAACATTGTACATACAGTAAGTACATTAATGTGCCACATGATTAGTTGAATGGCCTTTGTCTATGTATAATGATAATGGTTCTCATGTTTTTGGAATAACAACAGCTACCTATGTGAGGATCTTTGGTCAAGCAACAAATAACCCATGAAAACTAAAGAGCTTTCAAATGCACAGACTAGTAGAAGTATACAAAATCACTCTATCCTTTCACTCTCTTCATCTTGATGTCTAGTAGGTGCCTCTCTCCCTATCTCTTCTACACTCAGCACCTTCCCTCTGTCTATTCAGTTTACCCACCTGAGTCTAAAAAGCAATCATCCTGTGTGAGCCTGAAGCTACAGTTTCTGCCTGTTAATCTGGGGGGAAATCAGAGTGGACCATAATATCAAAGTCTCTGATTATCCCTATGAGCACATAAAGACTGGGGAGCTTTACAAGCAACTCAGGGATATAAAGACACAGATCAGGAGAATGGTATACAAACATTTCAAAGACTCTAATATATCTTTGAACATGGTGATGTCAATCCTAAAGAAGTGGAAGGCACTGGATAGACTGGGCTGTCTCTCCAAACTGAGCAGTCAGGCAAGGAGGAAACTGGTTAGGGATATCACTGTGAGGCCAGCGGCCACTTTGAAAGATTTATTGAGTTAAGTGGCTGAAATGGGAGAAAACGTCTATGGTCAACAACACATAGGTCACAATGGCCTTTTATGAAATGAAATAAAAAACATTTAATCTCTCATGGAGTTTGCAACAAAGCACTCAAGTGAGATTGCAAATGTGGACAAAGGTTTGTAGTCAGACAAGACAAAATTGGAATTTTTTGGTCTAAATACAAAGTGCTACTTACTGTAACTTGGTCCAGTACTCAGTCAACACGTTCCCATGTGTCAAACCTGGTGGTGTTGTAGTTCTGCTTCTCATCAGCAGGGGCTGGGAAGCTTGTCAAGACTGATGGGAACACAGATGAAGCAAAATACCATCAGAATTTAGAGGAAAAACCTTCTTCCTATCTAAACCTGCTGAAAATAAATGCACCTTTCAACAGAACAATGATCAAAGGCACAACGCCAAAGCTACACTGGCTTAAGAATAAGAAAGTAAATGTCCTTGAGTGGCCCAGTCAAACTCCTGACTTGAATTGTATTGAGAATCTACAGAAAGACATGAAAACAGCTGTCCATTAGTGATTCTTCAACAATCTGAGAAAGCCCAAGCAGATCTGCCAAGAAGAAAAGACATAAATTGTACCAAGGTGATTCACAAACAAATGTACTAAATTACATTCTTAAATTATAATAGGAATTTGCAAGGAAGCTTAGATCGTATTCTTGCATACTTCTGCTCACCTACGCATACAAGTCTTGTACAAGTCTTGCACCTGGGACTACCTTTTGCGTGTCTCTCTTCTATGCCCCCCACCTCCCCATTAACACCAGTGCAGCAAACTCCCTCAATCAAATCAGCAAACAAGCTCAATCCTTCCAATAATGGGGGAGTGGGGTTAGGGGCAGCCTATACAACCTTAGATACTATCCGTTTCTTTCCTTTAGTTAGGCAAGCCTAGCCTATTACTTAATACAATGTCAATGTTCATCACGCCCCTGTTCCTCCTTGCATTCATCAGCATCTAACTGAATTACTGAAATGCAAAGTTTGTAGAGAATAAAACATTAATTTTAAAATAAAGTGTATTTTGTAATTGGGTCAAAATAGTTCTGCAAGACACTGTGTATATTCAACGGTACAGTATAGCTAGGAATTTTCCATGTGATGTCCTAAATTAAAATAAACACATATTATGCTCCCAAGCACATCAGTACTCTTCTGTTAGTCTGCCAGAAACAGCTGTGCAGGAAAACAGCTGGGAGACTGTGGATCCATATCTTATCTTATTTTTTTTTTCAGACAATAAGATTGAGAACAGAACCTTAGTCTTGGAACACAGATTTAATGTGCAAAATCAAATTATTGGAGAAATATTGGAAGGCTCCTGAAAATGAGTTACATGTTTTAAATGATTAAAAATTACAATTAAATATGAAGGAAGTTTATCGTATATAACTGATAAAGAAAAAATATTAAACAAATACAATATTCCATGTCTAACTTTGTTTGTCTCTGTTAATAATCTAATGTTAATCTGAAAAATACAAGAGATTTAAAAAGTGCAAACAGAAATAGAGCATAGAGTTGATTAAAAATTTCTGATATGGTTTTTAGAATAAGGAAACATGATGGTTCTTTGCAATAATTTTTTCTTAAATGTGTTCAAAAAAGTCCAAAGCTGTATCTTGAAATGCTATTCACTTACACGAATTAATAGATATGGCATTATTAATCTTTTTTAGACTAAAATTATTATTAATCTATAAACCCATAATTTTCGCATAACACATTTTCAAGTAAAAGAGGGATATTGCATTTCTATTTTCAGTTTCCTTTTTCATGGCAAGGAGAAAAATACGTTGATTTAGCTGAAATAACTGGACTGGAATGATTCATTAAACATACTTGTTTTCCGGGTTAATGGTTCTGAAAGACAATTTGTTTTAAAACTATGCGAAGCTGAAAAACATTTCTTGTTTCATAGTTTTAACCTAGGAGATTAAGTATTACAACTTTCCTGAATATGAGAAAAAATGAACATTTAACTCTTAAAGGATAATCAATTTTGGCATTTTTTAAAAAGATTTAAGCCAGAGACTTTGTTAGAGGCATCAAATCAGTCTTAAAAGATGTAGGCCATCAGAATATTTAAACTGTATATTTTCTGAGTCTGACCCTCATTTAACCTCTTAGGATCTCTATTCACAGTAACCCAGCTTGATGACTGTCATTATTATGAGCTGATCCACTACATGTTTACAAATGTACAGGGAGGGATAATATAAACATCACTTTATGTGTAAGGCTGCAGTGAGTTTAAACTACTAGATAAATATTATTCTTCAAAGTAGTAGTATTTCCTTTCCTTGGAACCTGTAAAAGCAAGTTTGAAAGGCCGATAAGTAATAAATACTAGCATGAGAGGAAGGTTTTAATTGATATTGACCAAATTCATGTTTGACCCCTTTGGATCTTACAGACGTTGTCCAACTTCTGATAAAACCTGGATAGTCTGTGAATCTGCCTAGGATAGGTGTTCTATTATTTGTGTCTATGAGAGAACATCTAATCCCTTCACTAAGTGCTATTATGGAAAAGCTATTTAAAGAGACTGCATGATGAACACCTGCACTTTCAGTACTGCTTGTATTGAGCATTCATGAAAGGGGCCTGTGATGGAACTATGGCAGTTACATTTTATGGGCATTAATCATTCACTTAGAAAAGTTTCATATCCTAGAGCAATGTATTTCTCTACACATATCCAAGTGTTAATAGGTGTAAACTAATTAATATGCTTTTTTATCAATTAATACCTGTCTCTGAAAAAAAACATCAGCTTCACAGCTATAAAACCATAGCTTTACACCTCACACATGCCGATTCCTTACAGTGCATCGGTTTCCTACAAAAGAATTATAACATTTTTTCATCAAGCTATATTACATATGTATTGAATTGGTTTTTAATCTTTTTTTGTTCTAGAGAATTTGTTCCACTCTTTTCTTTAGGCATGTCCATGCCACAACATTTGGAAAAGGGAAGTCAGCAACTGCATTTTTGTTTTTGTTTTATCCAAAAAACAGCTGCGTTTCTGGACATTCTTGATCAAACAATTTATGAGTGTCATACTTGCCCCTGCTATTGTGCCGTGGAGCAAGCTAGAATTACCACGGCAGCCGACCAAGCCTCTACTCACCTGTCTGTCAATCGATTGCTGTGGTTACACAATCAGACAGGAAGCCTATTCCACCCGTGGGTAATTTATGACCACTCCCTATCTCAGGTGGATCAGGCTACTTAAGGCCTTGGGCTCTGTTATACAATTTTGCTCTATGCCTCTGCCTAGTCTCTAATTTTGCATTCTGCATGTTTTGTGTTTCTCTGGCTATGGAACCACTTTGCTTACTCGATTTTGTCGTCTTGGATTCCTTCAGTGCCTTATTACAGTGTCTATTTGAATACAAATTTTGCATGGTTGCATGGTTTGACCATAGCCCTGGACTGAGTTTTGCCTGTTTGCTAAATCTGCCCCAGCATAAGCAGCTGCTATTACAATGAACAAATGGATTTTTATATAATATAATTTGATATTGAACTACATTTCAGTGATCAAAAAAGCATCCCCATATTCTGTCTTATCAAAGCAAGAATTAAAAAAAATATAACAGTAGTCGGCACTATTCCATCTGGACTGGAATTTCCACGTTATTGTCCTGTTATGAGGACTGGGTACAGTGTGCTGTAGGTGGCACCATCCTTTAAATGAGACATTAAACCTCAAAAGGTCCCAACTACTTGGTCATTAAAGGTTTCATAACACTGTTCATAAGAGAAGTGGTGTTGCCTTGGTGCCCTGACTGAATTTTGGACTTGTGCAATGTGGCCTATTTAAAAATCCCATTTTTGAAATAAATTTATCCCACCTCTACCTGTATAGTGGCATTGTTATCACACAGTGTCTAGTGCGTGTCTAGTGCAGGTGGGCACAGCACTTCAGTAGTGGATGAATTTGGTACATCATGCAGTGGGTGGATGAATTATCCTTTAAGCCTATATCAGAAGGGTTGTATTCATAACTGTTAGTGAATTAATAGTATTCACTAAAATTCACTGTAATAATCACTTATAGTCATTAATATGATTGTTATCTTATCCAGGCCCAAACCAATAAATGCTCTTCTCCAACACTTAATTTAAAGAAAATAGTTGTATTTTATATTGTCTTAAATTGATGCTATAATTTCAGTGTTGGAAATTAGATCAGATGGTGAAATCCCACAATGTTTTATCTTCATGGCATTTATGCAGGTACAGTACAGAAGCATACGATTTATTATGAGCCATCCCTTCGAGGTTTCAAATTGCTCATAGAATTAAAGAAGAGATAAGGTATTCCTACAAAGAACTCCACTATAAATGAACTCCCAAACAATGTCATCCTGCTTCTTTGGCAGTCACACTTGTCACACAAAGGTAAAAGAATTTACAAAACCTCTTGTGTGCTTAATTGGTAAAACAAATGAATGGAATAACTAGAATTTGATTGGACATAAAAGGCCACATTGCGCTTCAAAGAGATCACTGATGGAAAAGGCTAAAAATCACACAGCAGACCTGTCAAGTTAATGTTCTGAAATTGTCTTTGACTGGAAATGCCAATTAAAATGCATTTAAAGAAAAGGAATTTATCTTTCTATTATGAGTTAGAATACTATCAGCGGTTTATGGCAGATTACATAAACCTGCTTTGAGTCCATTTAGTTTATATAATTACTCCCATACTTAAGACAGGCAGTTTTCATAACTTTCCCTTTTGATTTATACCTTCTTCTTCTTCTTCTTCTTCTTCTTCTTTTTCACAGCCTTAGTCCCAGACTGTCCTGGGGTCAGCTGCTTTGGTTGCTCTTCTCCATTTGTCTCTGTCGAGCACATCTTCCTCACTCACTTCACATACCTCCATATCTTTTCTCACACAATCTATCCATCTCTTTCTAGGCCTGCCTCTTCCTCTGTTACCTTCCACCTCAAATTCCATTACCCTCTTTGTTACTTCCTCAACGTCCCTCCTCATGATATGTCCATACCACCGTAACCTCGCTTCTCGCATCTTCTCAACCACATCCACCACCCTACATCGTCTACGGATTTCTTCATTTCTGATCTTATCCTTCATTGAAATCTGCAGAATCCATCTCAACATCCTCATTTCAGTTCTTCTCATCAAGTTCTCTTCCCTCTTTCCAACTGCCAAGCATTCAGCTCCATATAGTAATACAGGTCTAATCACAGTCTTGTACATTTTGCACTTTAACTTTCTGGGAATTTTCCTGTCACAGATTATTCCAGTTATTTCTCTCCACTTGTTCCATCCAGCTTTCACTCTTTGTTTTACTGCCTCCAGTGTTTCTCCTCCCTTTACCAGTTTTGATCCAAGGTATTTAAAGTCATCAACTTGTTTCAGTTTTCCTCCATTTGTCTCCTCAACATTGGTCATAGTATCTCCTCTTCTCTCCATTACCATTATTTCAGATTTTTCTGCATTCATTTTCAGTCCACCCTTTTCCAGACTCCTCTGCCATTTGAACACTTTCTCCTGTAGTTCTACTTCTGAGTCTGCCATCAGTGCCACATCATCAGCAAAGATGAGTTCCCAAGGCACTTCTGTTCTTACCTCCTCTGTCAGTGTGTCAATAATGTTTATGAAAAGGAAAGGACTTAGTGCTGATCCTTGGTGTACTCCAACTGTGATTTCAAACTCTTTTGTCTCTCCCTGTTGTGTTATCATCTTTGTAGTTGTATCTCTATAGGTTGCTTGAACTAACTTCACCATGCTTTCTGGTACTCCTTTCTTCCTCAAGCACCAATACACCACCTCTCTGGGCACACGGTCATATGCCTTCTCCAAGTCCAGAAAGGCCACATACAGCTTTTTCCCTTTCTCTAGTGTCTTCTCCTGTAACTGTCTCATCACAAAAATGGCATCTGTTGTGCTTTTCCCCGCTGAGAATCCAAATTGTGAGTTGTGGATCCTGATTATCTTCCTGAGTCTCTTGTCCAGAATTTTTTCCAGGATTTTCAATCCATGTTCCAGAAGTTTTATTCCTCTATAGTTTTTACACTCCATTGGGTCTCCTTTCTCCTTGTAGATGGTAACCATACTGCTTTTTGTCCATTCTTCTGGAATTCTCTCTTCCTTTGCAATATTGTTTAGCAATCTCGTCAGCCACTGAATCCCTGCTGCTCTGCTGCTATTCCTGATGGTCCAGTTGCTTTGCCCACTTTCATCTCTTTGATAGCTTCTGTCACTTCCTTTACTGAAATTTCTTGGATTGGTCCACACACTACGTCTGCCTCCACTAGGTTCTCCCTCTCATTTTCTACATTTAACAGATTTTTGAAGTACTCCAGCCATCTTTGCTTGATCTGTTCTTGTTTAATCAAGACTCTGCCTTCTCCATCCTTGAGTACCGCCACCCGGATAATATCTTTTTTCTGTCTCGCTCTATGTTTAGCAATCTTGTAGATTTGGTCCTCTCCTTCCTTTGTTTCAAGTTTCTCATACCATTCTTTCCAGGCTCTTTCCTTTGCTCTTGCTACACTTCTTTTTGCTACCTTCTTTAGTCTCTTATATTCTTGTAATTCTCCAGTGCCATCTTTCAGTGCCTTGTATGCTTTTTTCTTTTCCTTCAGTGTTTCCTGAACTTCCATATCCCACCACCACTCTTCATTTTCCCTCGGTCTGCCTCCTCTTGTCTTTCCACAAACCCTGGTAGCAGCCTCTTCTAGGATGTGGCTCATCTCAGTCCACTCTTCTTCAACTGAAGGCTCCTCTGTTTCCTCTGTGTTGTTTTTCATTTCTTTCACCAGCCTGTTGAAATCTACTTTGTTTTCTCTCAGTTTCCACACTTTTGTTCGTGCTGGGTGTTTCCTCTGCCTTATTCTTCGCTCCTTCAATATTGTGATGTCCATCACCAGTAGCCTGTGTTGTCTGGTAACAGCCTCATAGGGCAGGACTTTAGCATCTTGGACTTTCGCTCTATCAATTCTTCTCACTAATATGTAATCTATTTGGGTATCATGGCCTCCACTCCTGTATGTCACCTTTTGCTCATAATTCTTCGTGAACCCTGTGTTCACTGCAAACAATTCAAGAGCTTGGAGTGTTTCTAGTAGCCTTCCTCCTTCTTCATTTCTCTCTCCTAGCCCTCTCTGACCATGTTCATCTGGATAATCTGGGCATTTCTCTCCTAAATGTGCATTGAAGTCTCCTCCAATTACCACCATTTCATTTCCTGGGATTCTGCTAACCACTTCTTCGAGATCTTCCAAAAAGCTATCCTTTTCCTCCTGTGGTCTTCCTACCTGTGGTGCATATACAGAGATGATATTCCATAACCCACTCTCAAAAGCCACCTGTACATTGATAATCCTGTCTGAGTGTCTAACCACCCTCACTATCTTGTCTGCTAGGTCTTTGCACACTATCACACCCACTCCATTCATTTTGGTACTCTTTCCAGCATATAGAATCTTGTATCCCTCTCCTAGGTGTCTTGAGCTGTTTCCTTTCCACTTGGTTTCTTGCACACACAAGATCTCCACTTTTCTCCTTGCCATAGTTTCAACCAATTCTCTCCCTCTCCCTGTCATGGTGCCAACATTCCAACTCCCCACTCTCATTGACTTAACATTCCTTCCAGGCCCCTTCACCTTGTTTCTTTTCTGTAGCCCCCACTCTACAGTTTTCCCCACAGTAGCATAATTTCCATTAGTACCCTGTTGGGACACAGCACTAATGGCGGACGTTGTTAACCCGGGCCCCGGCCGATCCGGTATGTGCTTTGTGTTCTTTGCAACCATGGTTTTGGCAAGATGGTTTTACGTCGGATGCCCTTCCTGACACAACCCTTTTAGTCGCCTCTTACGACAGGCAGGGATACCCAGGAGGTATTCTGATCCCCCTCCCGAGGGAAACCCTTTTGATTTATACCATTAAATGAAAATATAGGGCATCTAGTACATAAAAAACTGCTGCTTCCAAGATGAAAAGGTTGACACGCAGGCATTATGAGCATATCTATGAAAGAGTCTAAGCATCTGTTAAAAATTAAAACATTTATTTTGTTAAAGGTACAGAACTTTTTTTAAAAACGCATTAAATTATGCAAAGCATGTCCTGGCTATGAGTATCTCATCTGGGGACAAGGAAAAATACATAGTCAACACAAACATACTACACAGAAATCCTCAACATAAATTCTACATGAGCTTTTTTTGAAACAGCATTAGTTATAATTACATATTTTAATTGAAGAATCTGCCTGTTTAAAATAACTATGCCAGCTAACCTGCTTCCCTATCAAAAGTAAAAATTAATTTTAGTCGTCTTCTTCTATCAGAAGCTCAGGTATATTGTGGAATATGTGTCCAATATATCTGACCTTTCTGAGGTATTTTAGCATCCAACCACTGAACAAGTAAAAGAAATGTATAGAGTTTATGAATCATCACAACAGACTTGTAAATATGAGATTCGGTGAGATATACTGTACAAGACTGCAGAAAAGACAAACAATAAGACGTGTTCAGGTTAGTGCAGAACAGGAATTGTTTCTCTGAGGAGAACAGAAAAGGCAGAAATGAAAAACAGTTCCATTAAGTTGGAATAATGGCTGCCTTCAGAAAGAAGTGTTTACTGCATAATTAGGCAGACAAGGTCTGTAATGATGATTATTTTTACTTCTGGGACACAGGCTATTCAACTACAATATTGATTGCTATTCTGCCTGAACTTCTATATTTCTGTCTGCAGGGAACAGCAAGACTAAACCTTGTTTATTCTGCATCATCCATGCTGCTATTCTCTTCTCCTAAGCTCAGGAGTGAAGAAAGGTAAAAAAAACAGGACAAGAAAAGACACTGACTGTGCTGTATAAATTGTGAGACCAGAATGGAAATGACTTTGGTCAGATAGAATACGAGTACAGTTAAAATAAATCTACGACTGAATAACCAAAAAATACATTTCTGTTGTTACCAGTGTTTGTGCAATGATTATGTTTTACAGAGGTGATGTCACCCCCTTGAAGCCTAGACAGTACACAATTCTCCTGTGAATCTTACTTACTTGCTTCCTTTTATTGTTCTGAATGTGAAATTTGCTTTGCAAGGCAGGTATAAGACAAAAACCCAATATGCAATGGATGGTGCAATGAAGTGTGCTGCTGTCTAGGGAGTAGTGCTGTGTATGTTCTGAGCCAGCACGCAATCATGATTGATGCCCGGCAGGAGCAGGGCAGAGGTGCAGCTGTCACGCTTAGGTGAACAGCGTGTGAAATGTAATGTTTCACAAATGGGTTGCAAACATGAAGAAAGGTAAATAACATACAACTTACAATGCTGAACATAAAATAAAATGTTAACTGAACCTTTCCTTGTCCAAAATTCATGCATCTTCCTATGTTCTCTATACACACACTTACATTAAGAGATGGATGAATATAACTGATTTGACAGTACAATGATCATTTTTAGGATATTGTCTTAAATACTGTAGGTCAAACGTACCTGCAGTAGGTTCCAGCTTTTATGTATTGCATTATGCAACTGAAGCTCTTAAATGACTGAATCATTCTCCAGACAGGATTCTAATTCCAAACACACTCAAGCTGGTAGATCTGTCCCTGTAGCGCCCATCAGCAGATGCAACCTTCCAGCTGTGTGTAGAGCAGCAATCAGCTTGCTACCTGGGTGTCCTGGGTTATCTAAAAAAAGCTGCTTAGAAAATCTCAGATAAAATTTCATTCTTAACTCCTGTGCTGCAGCATAGTAGATAAATGGTGCATGGTGAGAAGGAATAGCACCTGGTATTTTAAAGAGATTTGTTTTTCCATTTATCCCCTTTTTAGTAGTTAAGTTAAAACCTCATTAACACAGGCATGAGGCATGATTTGAATTTGTTTATTGGATTGTATTATCTCTGTTTTTAAAGGATGAATCATGGAGCCACTGTAGGGGCAAAGATGAGGTGAAGAAAGAGATGTGAAATGAAATGCACTCATAGGCTACCTAGAAACCTGATATTTATACACAGGGAGCAGACACGGGCGGGAGGAGGGGTTGACCTCTTCACAAACTTTTATTTGAAACATCTTTAAACATATTTCAGAACACCAGAAGATGGTTTCCCACTTTACAAAGATCAATACTGAAAAGTTGTATATGAAAGTAAAACTAGGGGAATCTTGTAATGAAATTCCATCTAGTTCCTCTATGTTTTAAAAGATACTGTACTTCCTTATAGTCTAAAACAGGTTTAAAGGTGGAAAATACTGGCAAGCTCCTTTAAACAGTAGAGCATCCTACCTTTCCAGACAGTACTGGGTATCAGGTATCTTTCTCATCTAGGTCTTGCAGAGGTACGAGCTGTCTGGTTTTTATTTCCACGGCCCTTTATAGTTCAGTCCATTACAGTTTAGAACATTAAGTGTTACAGTCATTGGCTTTCTTGAGGGTCAAGACTTGAGCTGCTAGCCTATTGTATATGGACAGTAGAATTTAGATGTTTGCACTGCCATCCAGTTAAAGTTGTAAAATGCATTTTATGTAAATTTTTAAATATTTTCCTGACAAAATATGAATGCAGATGTCCAATCATTTGATGCAAAAACACAGAGAATAAATCTACTCAGGAAAACATTTCTGTCTACCACAAATATTGTGTTTGGCCTCTTCACCACCAATGAAGAAATACTGTATGAGAAGCAATGTAAATTGTCTTTTAAAGAAAGGCAAAATTCTTTAGAAATTCTGACAATGAATTCTTTATGTGATCTTTATGTAAAACGTCTATATACAGTAAATACAGAAAGAGTGTACATAGAGTGATTCCAAAATTACAGGATATCAGAACTTGTAGCTGGTGTCCACCTAGCAATTTTAAGTGTGCTTGGACCCAGTAGGTTATTTTCATCTTCCAGAGCCACCAGTTCACCCAGAAACTTGACAAGACAGTTATCTGACCTACACAACTATAGTTTAATTCCTTTAACAATACAATCTGTCATATGAATTATGAATCCCTAATTCAATTTTGTTCAAATTCAATTTTTTTTCAAAGTTCTTAAAATGTTGTTTTTGCTTTTCTTTAATGTTTTCAAATACAAATCATGCAGATACAATACAGCTCTCAAAATAATATTATGCATGATGTTAGACATTTATTTCCCCTTTAAAATATGATTATTCAATATCTATTATATCTATTCCCACACAAAAGTGTTTAAATGTGATTCTTTACATTTTTATTTTCTTACTTTAATACCTTGTACAATATCAAAAGAAAAAATATAATCTATATTACATACTGAATATTATGATTCATCTTACTGCACAATGTTTTCTGTTCAATAAGATAGGATTTATAGGAGAAAACTGACCAATGACAGAACTGAATTAGTAGTGGGCTGGATTGTTCTTGGTCTTTTTAATTACTGTATGTACAGTATCTATTGTAACGTGCAGCATCTATGAAATGTCAAGAGCAATTATAAAAACTACAGATTTAATAAAGCTGATATTCTGTCTCAAATATACACACATTCTGCCCTGACATAAACAACAGACATTCATATCAGAGCATTTTAAATTTAGGGATAGGTTTTGCAATAAGATGAAAGACTAAAGAAAAACAACCCCATTGAAACTGTAGGCTCCAGAGCACTTCAGATTTATTGATCCCTGTTATTTATGTCTCATTTATATTGTATGCCTTACTTCTGCCTTCCGTTTGAGAACAGAATTATATTTAGTGATTTATGAACCATAAGAGAGGATGCCTCCCTAGAAGTGTAGAACAACAAAACATTTGAATTGCATATTTGCTTTCAGGAATGGTCTACAAGTAATGTAATGTAATGTTTCTTTATTAGCCCTATACAATTTCTTGCATTAGGAATTCGTCTTTTCGCATACCCCAGCTTTTTCTCCATGGAGACACAGACACAAAGACAGGGAGAGAAGCTTGGGGTCAGAGCGCAGTGTCTGCCATTGTACGGCGCCCCTGGAGCAGTTAGGGTTAAGGGCCCAAGTATTAACTATGGCAACTGCCTAAATCTGAACAGACTCTCACTTCTGTGAAGATGAAGGTCAGAAAATGGCATCACTAGAAAACATGACATCCTAAAATACATTCTTTGGCACAGCTCAGGTCAGAAAGTAATAACTAGATAATCAAATATTTAATAAAAAGAACACTTTATTGGCCACATACAATTTCTTGTATTAGGAATTTGTCTTTTCACATACCCCAACTTGCTCTCCATGAGACATACAGACAGGGAGAGAAGCTTGGGGTCAGAGCGCAGGGTCAGCCATTTATACGGCACCCCTGGAGCAGTTGGGGTTAAGGGCCTTGCTTAGCAGCCCAACAGAGTAGAATTCTTCTGCCCGCCGCTGGATTCGAACTGGCAACCTTCCAACCACAGGCGCAGAGCCACCACACCGCCTGAATAATAATAATAATAATAATAATAATAATTATAATAATAATTATAATAATAATAATAACAACATGGACTAACACACAGCATTAAACATACAAGTTACCCTATCTTCAAATTAGCCATTTCAGAGGCCTACTGTATGTAATGTCCAACCAAAAAAACTTCCACGTACTTAAAAGCTTACATAACACCTACAAAGGGCAAAGGGAGAGATAAACCTTCCTTCTAACCAAAACAGAGCATGATCCATTGCTAAATATCTCTTCCTATAAGTCCAGATGCTACAAAGTAGATTGGACTCTATCTCCCTATTCTAAAAAAATGCATCCACAAACCAGAAGAGAGTACTTTTATCCTAGGGATTCTTTATAAAAGAAATCTGTTTCTTACGACAACTGAATGGCAAGCTCTCTTAACAAGGTTAAAAAACTTAACTAAAATGTGGTCTTTAAGGTTGATCCAAACAAGGTCCTCTTGCCTGGCACTCTTTTCTATCTTTCTCATTGTTTTTTTCTCCATTCTCTCTTCTGTCCCTGTCTCTCTTCTCCTTTTACCCTCCTCTACCTGTGTTTTCATCCTGTTTCCCTAGACTGTTAATGACTCTTAAGGATTTACCAAGAACTTAATTAACTAAGGTAAACTAGAAAAACCTGACAAACCTACCATTGAGGAAATCGCTCAATGGTATATTCAAACACTAAATTAACAAGTCTCCCTGCCACACCTGTTAGAAAGGGTCTGACTCCCCAGACTCAACCCGGACTGTTTACTCGCTAATCTTTATAAAGGGAGTCAGGCTTCACACAGGAGAGGCTATTTCTTGCAAAACCTAGTGGATATGAGATCTTAATGCATCCTTCAGTGTATCCCGAGTCTCTTACCAATACCCTCTGTTTTCTTAACCCTCTAACTGACACTCCAGATCCAGTTGCCCTGTTACTTGTCCCTAGTGTGACCAGTAACTCCATTAACAACCCAAATCATCATATACTACTTGTGCAGTAAATTTTGGAACGGCCATTTTAGGTTCACCGTGATTCAATGATAGGGCAGAAATGTCCCATCAATCCTTTAACAAAGAAATGCAGTGGCATACATGTACAGTAGGAAGCCCTGCCAACAATGTAGTCCCCATCACAGTGTTTACACATATTAAAAACATATTAAAAACAAGAAAAATGTAGAAGAAGAATATAACAGGAACCTTCCATCATACCATCCCACTATCTTATTACCAGTTCTATTTCCAGGATCATCAAAGAATACATCCAGCTGATAGGATGACACCTCTACAGGAATCTTATTCCCTGGCCCACCTACTATCTCATTCTGTCACCCACTAATCTGAGCAGCCTTCCAGTCCACAGCTTCCTTACCTGCCCAAAGCTACCATCCATGTCAGACACCTTTATCTGCAACAGAAGCCTCTGCATCACCAGCAAATATGTATCCATTTACATGGTCCCCTGTAAATATAGTTCCTCACATCATGAGTATCTATTAATTGAAATTAATCCGTCTCTTGCAACAAAAAAACCTGTCATTTAAGTCAGTGAAACAGGATGAAGGCATTTCAGGTCAGAGCAGATAGAATGAAAGATCTCTAGAAGATCTTTCCCATTGCACCTCTTCTGGCTATGATTTCATTGAGCTTTCTGTCTGTGTCCTTTTAAAGGGATTTCACAATGCTTACTTCAGAAAAACACCAGAAGCTAAGACTGTTGTACAACTTAGATCATACCTTCTTCCTTCTCTCAACGACAGACCCATTTTTTTAGATCCTCCTCTTTTACAGATTTCAGCTTTTCACACCTCTGATCCAGATTTCCCTTCATTTGGACATTCTTTCTCTCCTGCTTTGTGCCCACTTTCACCTACTTTGTCTTTTGTTCTCTTGTGATTTATATCCCTGCTACCTCTCTCTCTCTCCCTCATACCCAAAGAAACCACATCTGTTGAAATGTTGTTAATTTAGTGTTTGAATATACAGTTTCGTTGGTGCCTACTCTAGTTTTCACAACAAAAGATGTTGAAGAGACTGAGGAGCTTATATTATTGTGGAATAGGCAGTAGAACAAGATACACTTTGGAGAGTCAAGCAGTGTACATTACATTGTAAAAATGCTACACAAGACAAATGTACACATGTCAAAAACAGTATAGATTGAACTCTAGATTTAAAAGGAGGAAGAAAACAGTGGCACAAGCACCAAGAGCAGTACAAAGCACAGAGGAAGGAGAACAGAAAGAAGGGGGAAAGGTCTTTATTGTTATAAATGGGGGAACATTGCCAAAGTAATTAGATCTGCAAAATAATTGAATACAGGAAAATGATGAAAATAAATACATTAAAAAATGAAAATAAACAAAAGAGGGACCAGAGACTGAACTAATTCTTGAAAAAGGGTAGCTGTAATAACATCTCTATGGTTTGTAGTTTTTCCTTTTCTTAGACAGTCTCAGGGTGTGGATCAATCCATGAAAGGGGTCGTAACAAGCTACCAGTAAGATATACAGTACACATACTCACTAAGACATTTAGAGACAATGGAGATAAAACAAACCAGTGTGAATAAAAAAAAGCAGAAGAGCAGAAGGCATCTGGCCTTATCTCCTCTGGGAGGGCACAGACAGTCATGCTCCTGACTGGCCAATCATTTGTGTCAGTATAAACTGTTAAGTCCTCCACCCAGGGGACAACATTCTCCTATTCATTGGATATTAGCTACTCTTCAAAATGAAAAGAAATGTGTTCTAAATACTAACTTTTATTGCTTCTGCAATTTCTAAGAATCCATTAAACAGACAATAGTGCCTAGTAAAACGCATAATGCTGATATTAAAAAGCAAAATGCTAATCAAGAATTAGATGTTGAGTAGCCATTGATCAAGGGATCTACTTTTATTCTTGTTGCACTCACAGTAACTAGTCATGTCATATATGCCTTGCAGCACATTCTACAATACAGTATGTTGATATGTGATTTCACACTCTATATATGAATAACCACAAGAAGTCAAATGTACAATACATCCATTCATCTATGTGTCATTTGGGCAGAATGCTTTGTGCAGTTTCTGCCTGTCCTTAATTTGGTTGCTCTAACTGCTTGGGTTTTAACATGACCAGAAGTTTATAATGATATGCTCATGTTTTTGGAGAGCAATTACAGATGGTTGGTTTGGATCCTATACAGAAGCTTAAAGAGTACACAGAGGGAACCAAATGAAAAAGTTCACTAGCCATTTTTAATTGCACACTGCCTGAACTAAATCAGTAACCTCCACACTAGGAAAAGTCTGCTTTGTGGTTTATCATTTTGTTTCCCATGCCATTTGTTTTCCAGACTGAGTAACATAAGAATCAAAAGCAATCATATTCTTCAGGAAGATAAAACATATGACAATTTGATTGTCAGATTCAAAATTTAGAGGATTCATGTCTCTTAATTTTAGTTAGAATAGGTTCAGTTAGGATGCATACAGTAGGAGAAGATGGGTGTACTTGTGTATCTAGCATTTTGTGTTGTTGCACCTGCATATATTTCCCTTTAAAATCCACAGAAATAATTTCCTGAGATTTGTCTTCAATATGTAGGTTTAGCAAATAAATGACCAAAAGTACTAATAACAAGTCTGCACCAAAGTAAAATGTGACTTTGGAGAAGAAGAGCAATAAAGATTGTTTAAGAAGTGAACTGGTCATGTGTGGTCAATATGTAGAAGCCTTAGTTCTCTAGTAAACTATGAACATGGTCACTTAACATTTGTACCCATTTTACCTGTTTTATCGATGATGTAAAACACCTGCTGCTTGCCAGACTGGAGCCAGTTGAAAAAAAGAGTGCAGCTTAACAAGCACATTTGAGGCCACGGAGAGCTCTAGTTCAGTTCTTTAGCTTTGAAGATAAATTAATAAGGGCACTTACAGATCCAAGACTGAGATTTTCATGCGGTTTTAGGCTTTGCCTCAATACTGCATACTGTAATTTAGTAATATATTCTAATAAGCACCAGGCGAGAGCCGATAATGTATGATGATTGGTAACTTTCAGGGTGTATTTTCACATCCAGATAAGCCTTTGGCTGCAGTTGTACCTAGATTGCATGATGTCTCAGAGGGCTAGAGGGCTAGAGGGCTCTTCCTCTGTCTCCTTCTTTCCCTCTGACCCTCATTTCTAGGTCTGGTCCACACCCAAGTCATCAAACCCCAACTGTGGTAATTGATGGGCACCTGGAGAAAGCAATGTGGAGATTACTGTTGTTCTACTTTTTTCCATTCTAACACGTCCTGCCTGATGGTGGGGGAATGGACGAGCACTTGTGAAAACAGCAACCATTAGACTAATCAAATACAGTAAGAAGGCTGAAGTTCGTAAGTATAATTTGCAGCTATTGGAAAACAGATTTTTCTTTGCAGAGCCTGGGAGTGGGCACATTGGTTAATTGCACTTTCATTCAGTTGACCCAGCAACATACCGTACAGATGTAGGCACAACAGATTTCAGCTGAAGAGTACAAGGATCCAAGAGGGAGGTTTTTTGTTTATGACTGGTTCTGGCATTGTTTGGGATAAGCCTGACATTAATATTATTATTTTTATGTGACTCTGCTTCCCACAATGCATAGGGTCATGTTATGGTTTCGTATCGGGATCATACATACTGTACAGTATGATTTTGTTATTGTTTGTATTAATTCACTTATGTGTATTTTTGTTGTAAAATTGTGAACTGTGGATCTTAAAGGCCTTTTATTTCACACATTTTTACATTTCATTTGTTATATTAGTCTGACTATCTAAATAAGTTTTGTGGGATTGAATGATATGTTCTTCCTGTCATTTACACCATGGTTGCTCACTCAATTAAAGGAACTGGTACTTTGGGAACCCCAAACTGAGAGATAAAAGATTGAGAGTCTTATAAAATCGGTTATAATACTAGGTGGCATAGTCAGATTACATTTCCCCTTTTATATCCTTTATACTGTAGCTACAGTGTAACTGCTTCAACATGAACTGATTTAGTTTGTAAGAAAGGTTTTAAATGAGGCAATTTGGTGCAACTTGTTTGCGGGGTTTAGTACATGTTTATCATTAAAGTCAAAATCAGAATCAGTACTCCTTTCGAAAATGAAGCAAAGGTGTTTCAGAGTTCAGTTGTTCTCGGGTTTAGAGAGATGTGAACACTTGTGTGAGACTGTATCAGGTTTCAGTATGGGGTTACACAGAATGCTTTGTTTAGTGTTCTTCTGGCACTAAAATCAAGAATTAGGTTTGTAATTAAGGTTAGCATTACCTTTGAGATATTAAATATCTCACAATACTAAGTCCAGATTTTGTGTAAGGGTCAGAGGGTGGGGTAAGCATTGGGCTACATTTCACTTGTTTAGTGTCTGGGAAGCTGAAAGTTTCGAAATTGTTTTAGATCAGCTAAGATTACATTAAAGAGATCAGGTTTTGAGACATTCAAAGTCTAGTGTTGTGGCTAGAGATGGGTCAAGAAACAATGTAAAGTTCAGCACAGTAAATCAATTTAAATGATAAGTGGGTTGGTCCTCATCTTTTCTGACGGATACCTCAAGAGAGGTGACACATCTATTTCAAAACATACACAATAAAACAACTTTATAACACTATTTTAGTATAACCATGAAGATTTGTTGATTTCATTTACTTTTTAAACTAAGAAGAGCTGCCAATATTGTAGTTTGTTTCCATTTTCTTTTTCAGAGCCTGCTGGAACCCATTTGTAAGAGAATATTTAATTGGTGTTCTTTTTTGGTTGTTGAAAGTGCTGCAGCCTTGTCTCTGCAGGCAGTACTTTCTCCCGGTCATTACAGCTCAGAAAAAAAAAACTGTGTGCTTATGTGGTTCAGCAGCATCTATGAATGTTTTCAGAGCTCAAGAGAACAGATGGTAGAGTATCAAAAAGATGAAGATGAAACGGTCAAAAATTTGCAATAAAAATCAGTTTTTCGTTTTGACAGTGAACTGGAATGTTTAGACAAGAACTAAGCCTTTTCGATATAATTCAATTGTTAATCGATAAGAATAATTATATTAAGTGACAAGGGATTTTTAAATGCCTATGGAATTTTAAAAAAAAATCATGGCATTGTGCAAATAAGGCGGTCAGCTTCTATCTGCTGCATGATTTAACACTTTTTAAATATTAAATACATAGTTTGTGATACACTTTTATGAAAATCATTTTAGTTTATTACATAGAAAATACAGTTAAATCACTTTCTGTTGGTTATTGCTGCACTGGCATTATTACAAATTTGAATAAAAGTTATTAGTTTTAAAGTATTTCCGTACTAGGAACATTTGTTTTATGTTGGGAATGGTAGTTTAAATTCTTATAAACAAGATACAATTTGGAAAGCATTAATGGATTTGTTTCAATTTAACTTTCAGTACGGGGTTAACATACAGCAACTAAACTTTGCTGTAGATGTTTTTCACCTGAAGTATAATGTGGGGACAAATACCTTGTAAACAAAGCTATTGTACATTTCTTGGGTAGAAAATAGATCATTTTGTTTTAAAAAATAACAATGCCAAAAAATACATATCACGTTTAAAGATTGAGATGTAAAATGATGATGCAAATCAATATTTTTTACAATAATTTGTGATTTAAAAATACATTGGCAAATAATCTAACTACAATAAAATGTTTTGCTGTGCCTCTTTTTTTTTACAAATACAGTGTGCACACTCTCATGTCTGTGTTTGAAATTTAAATTTAAATTTAAATTTAAATTTAGAATTGCCATGCGTGATGTGTTGCTTTCTTCAATGAGCACTGGGGTGAGGAAAAAGTGTGTTCTCTGAAACAAGCTCTCCCAGGCCATCAGCCTTTATTCACATTACAAGCTGACAGTCAACAACAGAACTAGGGCATGAGGGAGAACCAGTGCGGCTCTCTCTGACAAGACGAGCAGGCTTAGATACACCAGGAAGTCACAGGGATCTCTGTCTGGTGGCAAGACATACATGTTCTGAGTCGAGCATGCATTTTTCTTAGCACTGATTGGAAAAATCAAAGCCATTCATATACCCCTATTTCATGGCTTTTATGTTGATATCATATTTCATACAGCATACAGTACATATAAAAATGAACCACTTTAATTTGCTACTTAAAATATATATTTTGGACATTTTTATTCGTATTCTAAAAAAAGCATTGAAAGTGGAGGAAGTCCAAGAATTATCCACAAGATTATCTGAGTTACTTGTATCTTAAATTTTATTTTTTTAGCCCAAATAATCTCTGCACTTCATATCAGCTTTTACACTAGACACCTTCCCTCTTGTCTTTCATGTCTTTCATTTATAAAAGTAGACCTGTCAAGCCAGACATAAAGTATCTTCGGAGGTTATAATTATTTGAAGTCACAGCAAACAATTTCCATCATCTAATAGCTGATGGATAATTTAACTGTCAACTAGAACTTGCTAGAGCTGCTCTGGAGTTCAATTCACTGAATGAATTCACCAAAGCAGTTATTTTGGGTAATAATAATAATAATAATAATAATTGCTTACACTTATATAGCGCTTTTCTGGACACTCCACTCAAAGCGCTTAACAGGTAATGGGGACCAATCCACCACCACCAATGTGCAGCATCCACCTGGATGATGCAACGGCAGCCATAGTGCGCCAGGACACTCACCACACATCAGCTATCAGTGGGGAGGAGAGCAGAGTAATGTAGCCAATTCATAGAGGGGGATTATTAGGAGGCCATGATTGGTAAGGGCCAATTGGAAATTTGACCAGGACACCGGGGTTACACCCCTACTCTTTACGAGAAATGCCCTGGGATTTTTAATGATCACAGAGGGCATTAGGACCCACATGGACCGCAGGGGGAGCACCCCCTGCTGGCCCCACTAACACCTCTTCCAGCAGCAACTTTAGTTTTTCCCAGGAGGTCTCCCATCCAGGTACTGACCAGGCTCACACCTGCTTGGCTTCAGTGGATTGCCAGTTGTGAGTTGCAGGGTGATATGGCTGCTGGCCCATAATAATAATGCATTCATAAATTATACATCATATAATTGTGTTATTACAGTATTAAAATAAATCTGGTTTTGGACATAAAGGAAGCACCTTTACAGTATGTGCTAAAGGAAGAACATGATCTTTTAAATCTTTAGATAGAGTTCTCTGAGTAGTTAACTGTTACATTTGAGGCACATTATTGATTTCAAACAGGGATAGTCAATCCTGGTCCAGGAGAGACAAAGACCAACAGGATAAGTTACCTTCTACAATTTATCAATTAAAAATTGGTAATCAAAGATTTGAAATGAAATACAGTACTGTGTTTATCCCTGCTTTTGGAGCAAATATGTTGTGTGAAAATCTTGGGTGATTTAAGTATGTTTACATTTATTATAGATCTTTATCTTTCCAGGTCAGCGTCCCAAGGAGAATGTCAGGAGTGGTACTATGTCTAAATGAATTCTTTACATTGGAAAGCATATTTCAGCAACTTTCCTTTTCAGCTGACATCTCCCTATTGTGCTATGGTTGTTGATTAGGTATTTTGATAAATAGTACTAATTATATCCATGTATTTCTTTTTAATGCACTGCTTTATTTGGATTTTATCCAAAACAGACATGCCCCGTGACATCTTGTTTGTTCTCTGCTTTTCTCACACTTGCTCCAAACACTCTAATGTCATCCCTTTTCCCAAATCTTCAGTTTTGGGTTTTGACCAGCCTGTTTCCAGTACGAGTTACCTGATTTCTGAATGTATCACATACTGTATCTCTGACTCAGCTTCCATATTTTTACAAGGAAGACAGCTGTTCTGTCTTCTTTCATGTTTTCTCTTTTCAACCATGTCTCAGGATGAGGTAGGGGAATTACAATTCTCCTGTCCTTTTCTCATTCTGATTTTTTCACTCTCCATCCTGTCCTCACTCTTTGTCAGGACACAGGAGCCCCTTACTGTGGAATTGCAAACCTCTAACATCTCTTCCTCCTTGTCCTCCACAGCCCCCTCTGCCTTCTGCTCATTTGTGATAGTAGCCAGAGTTTGTCCATGTTTTCCAGTTCTGTAGTGCAAAGTGTAATGCAGTCTGGAATTAGAGTCTTTCTGTTCAACCAAAAGGTAAAATGTCCAGACTCTGGATGGTGTGTTCTAAGACAGTGAGGCAGCCACTTGATCAATCAAGCTTTTTAACTGCTTACATTTAGGGTATGTTGAAAATAGCTGATAGTATGACCTCCGATTCCTCATATGATCTGCATAAAGATCAAGTCTTGCCTCCAAACAGACATTTCAGAGTCTCCTCGGTGCAGATTTGACAAGCTGAGAAATTATTTTATCTCACACTAAATCAAATTTCTTGATCAACAAGTGAGTTCACAATAAAGAAGTAATGGTTTATGGGCAAGTTCTAATCCTGTACAGTGGCACAAATGAAGGGGTAATGTAATTATAGGGGTGAAGTTTAATTGTGGGGTTAGTAATTTACAGTTTTTTTTGTGTATTATTGCAGGAGTGGTATGAAACAAACATGAATGGAAAGATATCTGTCATGTATAGATGTCTGTTATTATAAATATAACATTAATTTGTAATGTTTACTTGTGTTGTTTGTGTGTTTTGTATTTTTTTTGTATGTACAACATAGTTGATTTGATGCAAGAGTATTTTCTGAGAAATCAGACCTAGAGTATTATCATATCATATTATTGTTTTGTATTTTGTTTGAATCCTTGAATATTTCCTTGTAGTTCATATTCTATAAAATTCAAAAGTCAAAAGAGTACTATTGGCATAACAGATGAATTATGTTATCAAAAGCAAAAAATATAAACATTTATGGCCTTTACAAAAGACACATTGATGTTTGTGTTTGTTATTGTTTGTTGTTTATTCTCTATTTCTCAGGTGCAGCAGTCAGAGATCTCATACTTGCCCCACCCCTAATAGGACTGGAAGCTGTTCTGATTCTGGCAGTTGTGTGAGTATTAGATTTGTTATTTCAGGGAAGAATGTTTATCTAACACCACTAGAGTATTTCTTGCAGTGAAGGAGAAATTGCATGTCTGTCTCTGTTTCTGCCTGCTTTGCATCACCATTTTCTCTATCCCTGTCATTTTCATGGGGGATTTCATCATTCTTTCATCACACCTTTTCAGCTACTCTCAAAGCTTCCTTTCCCTGTTTGATTCTTCTGCTAATCTCGCTCTCACACATCCTGTTCATCCAGATGGGTTCATCCGCCCACTGATCTTTATCTTCTGCACAGACTGCTTTTTGCTCACCCGCTTTGCCCTCTTCACATTTCTGTTCATTTAATTAATTCTATTTTTTGTACACTTCCATATCCTTATTGCATACTTTCATTTATTGACCTAATCTTCTTTGCAACACTTCATTGACTTCAACCATCTATGCAACATCAACATTCCTTTCTGCCCTTGTGCTCTTTCTGTCCTCTCACTTGCTGACATGTTTGTTACCTTCTTTCTCATCCTGTGCTTTTTGCAACTCTCAGACTATAGAGAGTACCTGTACTCTCCTGAAACTGGGTGGAAATGATCTAGCTTCACAAACTCTACTATTCTTGCCTCCTCTCCTTGTCATTTTCCCTAGAGTGAGTCATTTACATCTTTCTTTTTTACCTCTTCAGCACTTCTCAGCACTGCTCCAGTCCTGCTCATTCCAGATCACAATGAATTCTTTGATATCCTCAGATTCCTCACCCCGATCCTTCCTGATTTACCTCATCCATCCGTATTCCCAAAATCCCATCCTACTGCCTCCCTCCTCCCACATCTGATCACTGACATTTCCTTACATCTTGCAATCTCCCATCTCCTTCAGCTTAGTTCCTCACTGCCACTCCTCACCAAGCACATGCAAAAACCAACACATCTTTCTTCTCCAAATTCTTCACCCCCTTATCTGTCTAATGTCCCACTCTCCAGAGAATTGCTCCTATTTCAATTTGTTCCACTTTCTTCAAAATCTCATTTTTCATTGTTCTGTTACTTTCTCTTATAAATTCTTTATTATTATTTCTATGCTGATAATGTTCACGTTTTTCACACCATTTCCTATTTTTACCTCAGTCCTTCTTCACACAAAACTAGCAATGGAATAAATATTACTATTAACTCTTTACATTTCACAACATTTGGGTGGAATTGTCAATTGCTTCTGATTCTGCTCTTTATGTACTGTACTGCTCATTATATGACACAGCTAAAATATACTGTATATACTGTACAATATATGCATCTTACATGGATCATCTTTCAGGTTTATGGTGTGTTAAGATTAGTCATAATAAATTCTGGATATAAACGTACCATATGTAACCTCTTTATTATTTTAAAGAGGAATATTGCATGCTACATTCTAAAAAAATATTTTAAAATATTTAACATTACATTTTCTCAGCTAATTCTGATATGGTTTTGTGTAATATATTTTTATGTATTGAAAAAGTGCTTTGAGATGGCTTCTTTTAAAGGCTGCTTTTAAAGTTTCCCTATAAAATGAAACGTATTATTTAGTTCATGACATTTCACAGTGCTTTCTGTAAGAGAGGCAGATGAATTATGGGAATTAAAATTAATTCTTTCCATTACACTATGGTGAAGGGGAATATAAAGTCAGAAAATATAAAGCATGAAACAATATTATTCAGTCAGGCATGTCCTCCAAGGTGAACCCATGATGACTACTGTAACAACCTTTCAGTGTCTTCTATTATTATATTATATTCTTCCTCGTTCTCTGACCTATTTCCCTTGTCTTTGCCATTTCCCTTACTCTTCTGTTTCTTTCCTATCTGCTCTATCTATTCCTTACCCTTTCTTGTTTCTCAAGTAAAATCTGCTTATAGTGAACTTCAACACTACTTTCTCTGGCTATATTTCATCTCTCTTTCCTTGTTCCTGCAATCTGCTGCTGCCTCCAAACATTTTGAATGTTGTACTGTAGTACAACATTTTTACAGTTATTGCACTGCGGTTGTTCATTTTATTGAATGTTTGTGTTTTTCTGCATTTATTTGATTTTAAATTGTATTTTCTTATAACACTTACTATGTTCTATTTTTTGGAGAAAAGTACCCAATTTATACAGCAAGAAAAATGATTAGCAAGAAATGATCTCCTAATTATTATATATGAAGCAGTATTCTCAAAGCAACTGGAGCTGTTATGAGCAACTGGAACTGCCATGAGGGAACATGAACATAAGACATTTGTATTATGGAAATAGAACTCTTTTTGACCCATGAAAAGTGTTTGACTTGCCTTAGGGAACTCAGCCTCTGTGTCGTTGAAGCCACGTTTCTATTAGTCTGCTTGACTGGATGCTGACCCTGGTTTGAATGACAGATAGGATGACAGAGGGACTGTGAAGCTGATTGGACTGAGTCATATGTAATTTCTAATGTATGTTACGATGCAGCTACTGTAGCTGATGAAGACAGCCCTGTCTTGCTGACAGTCTGGATAATCCATGTGCTATAGCCCAGTGAGGGCTTGGAGAGAGTCGGACGCAGACAGAGAAAGCCAAAGTGGGTGGTGAAAGGAGACAGAGATTGCCACAGTGAAATGAAGACAGGTGGAGATTGTGGAAAGAAAGTGCAGCATTCAGGGTAGATGTAGACAGGGGAGCTGTGCCACTGTACAGGGTTACTGTCAGGAAACCTTGCCACTAGACTGGTTTTGAGAAGGCTTGGCTGCTGACAAGCAGAATAGGTTCAGGGCAGACTGGGAGTGTTTCAGGCAGGATTCAGGCACAGTATTTTTTGATGACACAGGTTAGTATTGCTGGACGCACTACCATTGTCTGAAGTTAGCTCAATGACGGAGTACTGGATCAGTGGTAGAGCAGGGTTTAAGTAGCATGGCCTGATGAATAAGGCACATTAAGGCAAGTTAATTGATGCTGTGCCAACCAGCCCAAGCCAGTCTGAACAGTCCCAGGTGGAATGAAGGAAACTGAGGACTGCAACCTCTAGCTAACCTGGGCATAACAATGTGTGATTTAATTGGCTGAATATTTTTCTATCATTACTTGTTTGGATGTTGGATAACTGCTTATGATAACTGAAGCATGGAGCCTCAAAGTCCAGCTCTCAGTTTGTCAGGAATATCCTTTTTTATATCTATATTTATATCCTTATCTTTTGGATAAGGATCTTTTCCAGGATTCAGGTCCAGATTCAGGTCCAGAACTAGTTGTCAATATTCCCTGAAATTGATGGTATACTGCTGTCGCCTGAATGTCTAGCAGAGAGCCACGGGCATCTGGACATAACATTAAAAATCGCAGGGAATGGTCAGTCATCCAAAAAGATTAAAACCAATCAGGGACCTGCAGAGTGTGGGAGCCTACTGCAGTACTGGAGGGATGTGATGATGCATCACATCCCTCCAGTACGTGGTCCATGAGCCGTTGAAACGTGGCAGGAGCTCCATGTAATCCATTACTGTGAATTGAAACAGGCCTAGCGTTGTCTGGAATGCTGTGTATGGTCGGGAGGGTTGTTCCAGTGGTACTTGCCAATACCCTTTACAAAGGTCCAAAGTTGTAATGTAACTGGCTGATCCAAACTTTTCCAGTAGATCATCTACTCGTGGCATAGGATAAGCATCAAAATTTGATACTGCATTGAGCATCTGAAAATCTAGACAAATTCGTAGAGAACCATCTCTCATTGGTACAATCACAATGGGGCTACTCCATTCACTAGTCAATGGTTCAATAGCCCCTAAATCTTTCATCACTTGAATCTCTGTCTTTAAGGGTCCAATTAATCTCTCTGGTCCTCGGTATGGTCGTTGACGGATCAGAGAGGGCTCTTTAGGTGTATTGAATGATGAAGTATCTTGCTTTTCCTGGTGTTTGTGAAAACAAGGTGGGGAATTCAGTAAACATTTGTTGTAATTTTATTACTTGTGTGGTTGTCAAATGTGTTAATGAAATTTCAGTCTGCTGTTTCCAATTTCTTGGCTCTCTGCTATCATTCCCATCCTCTTTTTCAATCTTCCATACCATACACACACTTCCTTGAACAGGTTCTTGTTCCTTCACATGATAAGTCTGTTTTTCTTTCCTTGGATGGTGAATTTCATATGTTACTGGTCCCATCTTCTGCAGAATAGTATATGGTCCTTGCCACTTTGCTAACAGTTCGTTAGTTGTAGATGGAACAGAACCTTTTGTTCTTGGTGGTACTCTCTATGACGTGAATCTTGGTCATACCATCGTTTTGGGCTTATACTGTATGTTTTATTTTGTCCCAGGTGTCCGGCCCATGGAACAGTGTGTGCAAGGTGCATTACCATTACCACAAGACGCTTGTTCTCAGCTTTCCCATTATACAAAATGTCATTTTCAATAGAAAAAATATCTTTGTACTTGTACTTGGTATATGTTATTTCTCTGTCAACCATGGCCCTGTCAAATAAAGACTTTAATGATGCATCATTCCTTTGCAACCTAGCAATATCATCAGGGACCTTCCATTTGTGTACAAACTGTGGGTTCCGGTGCATCTATACAGTATATTTAGCCAAACGACATTGTCGACGCGTTTTCCTAGGCCCCTTGATCCCACCTTCACACAGACTATCGTCTAGGTCTGGCAAGAGTTGCAGACCAGCTTTTGCTTGGGCCCTAGTAATCACTGGACATTATTTGTTCATTAGACATTATTATGGAAGCATTTACAATTTTCAGCAAATCAATCAAGACCAGTAAATCCCTTCCCAAAATAACATCTGCAGGTAAGTTCTGAGTGACCCCTAAAGTACATTTAATAAATACAATTACACCCCCCTACTTCAATAGTAATCTCTATCATTGGGTATTTTCGTTTATCTCCATGTACACACTGAACCATAATTTGCGTTTTATAGTCTATTCTACAATCTGAGGCTAATGAACGTTTCACTAGAGACACTGAACTACTCGTATCCAGTAAAACTTGTACAGATTGACCATTGACTATTACTGGCCAACATGAAAAGTTTTTTTTTTATCTCCATTTCTCCCCTTCAATTTGTCCCCTTCTCTAGGTACATAACAAAACCCTGTCAGTTTTGGTTTACGCACTGGACACACTGCGGCTTTATGTCCTGCCTGTTGACAATAAAAACAAGCCAGGTCTTTGACAACTTATACAGTAGGTGCTTTATCCTCCACTTTTGGTCATTGCATATCTATTGCGTTACCTCTGGAGTCCTGACTAGTCCGGATACCTCTGGAAACTACCGATGGATACTATCTTTGTTTCCCTTGACGAGTGTGCACATACTGTAGTGCCAATTTCGCCACTGTTAATCCATCTGGAGGGTCATGTTCCTTTACCCAAGTCCTAGTTTCAGATGGAAGTACATTCAGTAGTTGTGCCAAAATGATAGTCTCTCCAATCTGTTCCTTGGTACTCTGTTCTGGACGAATCCATCTCTTATATAGTCCCTTCAGGCGGTTATACGTCTCCGTTGGTATCTCTCCTTGTGGAAGTCTCAGATCTCTGAAGTGCTATCGGTAAGTCTCTGGAGAGATGTCAGACTTCGCCAGTATCGCCTCCTTAAGGTCTCTGTAGGTGTTGAAACGGTCCTTGTCTATTGTACTGTAGGCTTCCAAGGCTTTGCCTGTCAGTAATGGCACCAGTCTGACTGCCCGTTCTTCCTCTGGCCATTCCCACATCTGGGCCAAGCGCTCAAAGCGCAGCAAGTAATTTTCAATGTCCTCTTCCTGCTGATATGAGGGCATTTTGGGCTCCTTTCTCTGGAGGGGTTTGTCTGATAATGCCTGAGGAGCTGCCGAGGGGGCTCGTAGTACTGTCTCACAGCACTGGAGCCCTGGGTTCAATTCCGGCCCTGGATGCTATCTACATGTGTGACCGTCATGGTTCTGCACGGACTCGTGACTCACCGCTCTGCCCTGTCAGTTCGTCCCTCACTTCTTGGGTGCAAACCCAGGTCTCTGGAGTCATGCAACAGAGAACCAGCCGGCTGAGCTAAAGGAGACCTCTCTCAGCCCAGGAGGTTGAGGTCTCTGTTATACGCAGGGAGGGAGGTGTCACCACACTGCAACCAGCTCCGCTACACATGGAGTTTGTATGTTCTTCCAATGTTAACATGGGTTTCACAGTCCCCTGCCTGGTACTCTAGAGCCCCTGCAACCCTGAACTGAAGAAAAACATTAGAAAATGGATGGACTGTCAGAGAGAACCGGACTTCGGAAGATTGGTATCCTATGCAAGGCACTTCAGAGAAGAAGGTTTGGAGTAGAGACGGGATGCGAAAACGTGGTTGAGTAATAGTGCTTGGGTCTAAATCCGGGAAATTGTCGAGGGTTCATCGGTACCAAATCAGGAGGCGAAGGCGTAGTCGAAGGGAAGAGTCGAAATCCCGGTAGTCTAATTACAAGTATTTGTGGGTAGGGAAAGTACAAGTACGGAGCTCAGGGAGGAGATCTCAATCGTAAGCAAGGAAAGGAAGACTAGTGAGGGTTTAAATAGTGCTGAGAAGATTGGTGCGTGAACATGCGCGAGTGCATTTCGTGACATGGACAATTGGATTTTTAAGGCTTAACAATACAAATCAACGCTTATGGGGGGTTCCTCCAAGACCCGGCCAGGTGTGCACTGTTAGCTCAGACTCCCAGGTTCAACTCTGACAGAGGTGCTCGGGTGTGAGCAGTCTCAATTTCCCAGATGCTCAGGCTAATGGAAAGACACTTTGCAGGCATCAGAGCAGAAACAGGATGCCTGGCTCCCTAGGAAGAAATAAAAGGGGCTTTGCTGGGGAGCTGGAAGGAGACTGGGAGAAGGGAAAGAAAAGTAACCGTGACAGCACAAGAGAAAAAAATGATGAGAAAAGAGAGTCCTACAGTACATGTCTGGAGAAAAGGCTGCCTCAAAGAGAAGCCAGAAAGGTGGCAGAAAGACATTGCTACAGCAGGACTCTATAGAACTATGTAGAGTGGCCGCCAGCTTTGCTTATCTCATCTGACCCTTGGTTCTCTGGAGACTCAAAGAGAACCTGCATGTCCTGCGTGTAGATCTCAGCCTGTCAATCTCACCACAGCGGTGCACAGTTCACAGTAGCTGGCCTCAGCATAACAGTCAACAGTCACGGTCATAATCACCCAACCAATCTCAAACTAGTAACTATAACAAGCAGAAGAACAACAACAGTAATGATAAAAGTTGAATATTTGTTCTTTCATACCAAACATCACATTTGCACAATATACATAGCAGTATGATTACTAGAAATTGTGTGGGGCAATAAAATAATGTTTCCACAGCATATCAGAAAATGGGGTGTGTAAAACTCCAACCATTAGGATCTGTTGTAAACTGAATTTAGTTTCTTGAGTGCACACAATATTATTGGTCAGTAGGGGTTACATTTCTGACAGATGAGTGACTGTTGACCAAGTACTGCTTTCTGTAACAGTGCGGAAGACAGGCAATAGGAAGTGGAAGATCAATCTGAGTGGAAGAACTACTGTATAAGCAACCCCCTAGACATTGCTATTTTTCATGGCGAAAAAGTCATAACTTGTCAGCGGACGCACAAACACACAAATCAAAGACATTCATAGATAAAGATCTATCTCTTGTGGTGTTGATGTTGTTATTATCCTATTTTTGCAGTGCACAAATACCCTATGGATCAAAAGTAAAATCCGCAATCGATAAAAGTACTTTTTTATCTTGTCTCAGTATTCAATCTCTATCAGAAACGAGGAAGGAAGGCAGTGAGAAGTGGGGCACAGAGGAGTGTTTACTGTACATTGCGTGCCTCTGTAGTTTTGTGGATAGTGTTATTCTTATGCATGAGTGACTTGGGAAATTAAATCATTGCTCATTTTAACAAAAGGAAAACCATCCAGTAAATGTTCCTTTAAAGTCTGGGAGACCGCAATATGATCCCCCTTTTGTAAGAGTTTTGGAAGTTTTGCCATAACTCTTCTTTATCCCATTTCTCAAGGGCTGATTACATTTTTATAGGGTTAGTTTGATATGGATTCAATTTGAATTGTTTGGAGCTATTAAAAGAATCAACTATTTTATTTAATAATACAGCATTTATCATCAAAAAGTAAAAGATACCATGCATATTAATATATAGTATATACTGTACACATCACTTTACACAGTCTGTAAGCCTGTTCAGGCATGTGACAAGTTTTAAATTCCTGGGACCACGACTTAACTGCTTGATCTAGAGAACATTGTCTGCCAGGTCTGCCAGATCAGGGCTATGCAGTCAGTGATCCCCCACCCTTAGTGCTGATAACACCAGCAGTATTGTGGAGACTTTGACAGGCTTTATTCATATCTGTTTCATTTCAGTTTCAATGGACACACATTTTGAGGGTAAAGTTGAGTTTATTTGCACTTACAGCAATTTTCACTAAACTTCCTTTCCACTTGACAAAAGCTTTCCTCCGTTGTGGAGCTTCTTCATTGCCACAGTCACTGTTCATCGTCAGTGTCAGGCCTATGGATATCACAGCCTTTGCTTCTCACCCACATGTTTACATTGCAAACCTCCATGGGCTGTTGATGAATTTCAGCTGCTTTTGTACACTTTAAATTAAGAAATCAAATCATGTTCAACTTAGTTTTTGACCATACTTGCTCAGGGTCAGCAATTTTAACGTGATAATTAATTGTGTCTTGGTTAGTTTGTATTACAGTTGGTTCATCTTTCAGTAAATGAATGAGAAAGCTTTGGAATGTAGAAGGTTTGTACAATTTTGGGGTATTTTGTTATATTATATATTGTATTTTGTAACAATTTTATCTTGTGTTTTGTGTTTAATTTGTAATAATTGTAAAGATATTGTTGTCTTTTGAGTTTGAATCCCGTTTATTATACTGCCATTAAACAGAAGCAAATAAACCACCTGACCACACACTAACAGAAATCATTCTGTTATAAATTTGTTTGATGAACACTCCACTCCATGTAACTATATACAAATATATTGTTATATATATACTGTAGTTATATCTCTAAAACAGAGAAAAATAGATATCTCTAAAATAGAGAAAATAAGGAAAAACATGTTATACTTTTTCGTTATGCAAAATGTCAAAAATTATAATTATTATAATTTATATTGATAAAAATTATATTATAAAATATTATTAGAATCATTATTATAATTAACTTCAAATAACATTGACATGGATCTAATGCATTAAATTTGGGTTCAACAGAAGAATAAATTGCCACTATTTTAGATTATATAAAAATGTATTTCAATACTACAGTGACAGTAATTTTGAAGAAAACACTTCTGCTTTCTGAATTCCGAATGTTCATTAATCCTAAAGCTTCTCTCGGGGTTCTTTTTTCACATTGTTTTGTTGAGATAATTAGCACTGTGAAAAAACAACTTTTCAAAAATCATTTCTACAAGCAACAAACTGTACTGTAACAGATTGTCTGAAGTTTGACAAAGGTTTCAGTTCAGGCAGTCCAGAACAGTCAGCAGGTGACATATTTTGTATTGTAATGAGCATTGGCCCCTATAGACAGGGCATAGCCCCGTAGTCTGTGCTACAGTAAACTTAATTGGCATACTGTATGAGCATGTTGTTGCTCATGTTAATTACTCTACTGCCTTTTATAATGTCAGACTAAACAGTTTGTTTGCTTACTTGGTACTATCAGAAGAGTGTATCTCTTCTGCTACATTGCTTATTTGGGAGTGACCCCTATCTCGGGACTTCCTTGGGCGATACGAGGAGTGTCCTAGAGCACACAGAGCAGGAATCTAAGGTGGAGACTGTGTCCCTGTTTTTGCTAGATGCCATTGAATGGCAGAACTGAGAGCTACTTCGGGTTATTGTTATTCTACTTCCTATTTCTTCAGTACTGGTTGATAATCTATTTCTAGTTGTTTTAAATATTGCTAAGAATGCATACTTTTTGGTAGCTATTTTCATCCTTTATTCCTGTGTGGTTATAATAGTTCTAAAGACTTGGATGAGGGGTTATTTACAAGTCGTCTTCTATCCACTCTGTCTATCAGGTATATCACAGGTTCCCAAAGCCACAAAGAGCACAGGCAAGAGAGAAAACCCAGGGATCCAAAAGTTATCTTACCCAATGAGTTTGCAACCACAACCCGAGAGGGTTATGTCTGTGTTAATTAACCATATTACATGACAATCATCGTTATAGAGTATTCATAACCTATAAATTTGAAACATGAAAATAGAAGGGTTATTAACCAATTTAAACACATTTCTTCTTGTTCTCCTCACCCTGTAACTACTTCTATAAGTGCTTATGGGCACATAGACATGATTTGCTGGGTACAACATGTTAAAATAAAAGACCTATTTACTATCTACTCTTTTACTCTAATTAAAAACATAGCATTGATGTTGGACTAATGGAGTTCAATGCTGTGTGCTGTGCTTTTAAATAATCACTAGCCTTACAGCAAATTCTATTAGAAAGAAATATGTTTAAATAGTTCAGGTGGATAGCTGTGTCAGTAGCTGTAAAGAAACACCCAAAGAAGGCTCCCCAGCTGAAACGTTGTGTTTTCTTCTTTCTCTTTTCAGCATAGAATAAGCCTATTATATGCTTAAATATATTAATTTAAAGAACTAATTCAGAATATTTGATATTTGGACTGTTAATAAAAAAGACTTTTAAGACTAGAACCACTACATTTTAACTTTATTTCTAACCCACATTTTTCAAAAAATATTTTTAGTCTTCCCAGAGACCCTTAATCAGACAGAAATCTGTAGAGAGCAAAGTTTAAAGTCTTAAGGCCACATTCATAAACCTTTTAACATCTTTCTGAATGCAACACTTGTAATTTCTTCGTGAGAAAGTGGTACAACAAAGAAGGGAAACAATGCAAATCTTACACTGAATTTTATAGAACAATTGAATGTTTTTACTTTTATTTCATGTTGTTGGGAATTTGAATTTCTATTTCAAATTATGGGTGATGAAACAATTACTGTATTCAAAGTTTTTATGAATAGGCCCCATCATCATTATATTGCTATATCATTATTATTTTATTCAAGGCAGATCACTTTCACAGTTTACAACTTGAAATGAATGCAGAGAGGTACAGTAGGTGTGAAAGTATCTAAAATGTGTGTGTTGTTTCTATAATGACAAACATGAAGTAACAGGAAATTCTACAATTTCTTTTATTGCTTTGCATGAACAGTAACCATCTTCCCATATCAAAGTTTCTTTCACATTTTTCTGTTCTACTTTTCGGCATGCAAGATGTTAAGCTTCTTAGCTTTAATTGAATGTACGGCTTACTGAACACACTTGCACTTTGTTTAACATAGACACATTCCTGCTCTCAGTAGATGTTTCCTTTATGGGCTGAACACTTTTTATTACAGAGATGCAGATTGTTTTACAGCATGTGACTGCGACGCATGATAATTATACATTTATTCTATTAAAACCGATTAAAGAAAAAGTACATCTGCAATAAACAATGTCATCATGTCCAAGTTTGACTAATCAATATGAAATCAGATGATGAGTGTGTGTGTGTGTGTGTGTGTGTGTGTGTGTGTGTGTGTGTTTCGTTTCACATAAAATTCACATTTTCTTGTAGGGAATTTAATATTTTAGTACTGAATTGAAATATTCTAATTTAAGAGACAATCACTAAGTGTTTCAATAATTCCAGTCCTGATAGTTAATATATCTGTGAAATATTTCATAGTAGCTTCACTGCAACAATTTGTATAGTGTGGCATGTTTTAAGATATAACCATGTATTCTGTAAATAGATACAGCCATCTAGAATGTGTGTCAATAACTCACATCAGCAGAAAGCACACTGCAGTGTACCCCTTACAATTGACTCAGGATGCCCAGGACTGAGGAGGAAGCCAGAAACTTCACAGAGGTGAAGGTGTTGAGGTGTCAAGAGGCAGTAGATCTCTAACTGGAACTTGTTCTGGAGAACAAAGCTGCTGGACCTTTCCTCGGGGACATGAGGTACTTGTGCTGGTCTGGAAAGTGTGTCCCTTGGAGTTAGTTTTTGTGTCATGTGTTCTGCTATAGACAGTGATGTACAGTAAATGATGCACAGTATTGCTGAGAATAGAAAGGGCACTGAAGCGATTAACTGTTGTCTCTGTCTGACAACTGTCTGACAAGCAACTAACTGTCTGGTCTGGTCTGTGTAACGGGAGCTGATCCTGACTCCCGTGTAGTGCGTATTTAGGACCTTATGCAGATGGTATAATCCTGAAGAGACTGGAGAAGGACTACAGCGAAAACACCGAGAGGAATGGATGGGAGGACAGACAAGGGTTGGTGCTCTGGGTGCAAGGGGGAGCGCTGGTGAACAAGTCCAGTATGAGTCCAAAAGGGAAAAACAGGGTGCAGGCCAAAGTCCAGGTGGCTGGGAGGTCAATCCAAGACAAACAGTTAAAACAGGAACCGGAACAGGAACAGGGAAGCTAAAAACATGATGACGAGCCCAAGCACTCCGAGCCCCGGTCTCAGATGGTCAAGAAGCCGTGATGAAGCCTATGCTGTCGGGTCTCTCCTGGACCCACTGGTAGGCGGGCTTCCAGGGGCGTCCATCTTCCATTGCTGAGCCAAGAGCTTAGGAGGCACATGACTTATATAGTGACGGGTTAAACAGGAGACAGATGCACGTAGTAATGAAACTAATAATAAAAGGTCAGAGCGCCCTCTAGAGGAGGGATGACAATCGTGACTGTGGATGTGCTCGTGGTTTTGAGAGAGATAAAGAGCCTGTTGTGGGAGAAAGAGGGTCCTACCACCTTTATAATTACTTGGTTGAGTAGTTGGCTGCAAAGCAAAAGCAGTTACTGCATTTATGGGTTACGTATCTGTGAGATACTGTATATTTTAAACAAAATATTTAAGTCAAAACGTGTAAATTCAGCCCTAATCTTTAAGCAATGACTACAGACTCAAATGTATATGCAATGTTTTCTACCTTTTGGCTATGAGAATGCAGGCTTCTCATGTACTGTTCTTTTTTGGATTTTCCTCAAATGGTGTTTCACCAAAATTTAAAAATCAAATTTAACAATTTTGTAGATATTTTCCTGACTTCTACAAATGATTCTCTGCCAAAATACACATTTCTTTCCAAGTCCATATTTTTTATCTCATTTTCCTGGTTTAGCTGTCTGCAGCATAATATGTTTGCATAATATGTGGAAGGTTGTCAGAATTTGAACTAAAGGGTGTGAGAACAAAGCCATTGGCATACCTCATTGATACTGTACAGACAAATTTACAACCATCTTCTATTATAAACAAATTAGCATTTGTGGGGCCGTATCCAGTAACTCTTCATTTGGGTACTTCTTCTTATAACAGAAATATTTAGGTTTCCATTATGCATTTTCTTCAAAGAGTGTGAAATTCATTCATTCAATTTTATTTTCAATAGAAACAAAGGTGGAACCAAAATAAAGATACTCTTGATTTTTTAGGTAATCAAAATCAAAAGCTTGATTTGTAATTAAAGCATTGTTTTACTATTAATGCGTTATATTATAAAACAATAAGAAAATAACTCAGATAATTAATTAGGAATAAGAATAAGAATAAAAAAGGAACTTTTGAATGTCACATTTTTACCATACTGCTTCTTGCTCACTGTAAGCCTTAAGGCTCATAATGTGAAAGGGTAGGAACAGTTAAATAAGTAGCAGTTAATTGGTTTCTTCAGCATGTAATTAAATACTCAAGAACTTCACATAAAACAAAGAAAAAAGTGTCAGGAAATAATATAAGATTAGATAGAATCCTGCAGTATGCATGAAAAAAATCATGGGGAACTGTTATTTAAAGCTAAAACAAAACTATATAAGGTAGTAAAGCTCCCCCATGTCTCTAAAACAATACCTTTTAACAAAGATTTTTTAATAAATCAAGACTGAGGGTTTATTAATTATTTTCACTGCTGTGTTTTCTGTGCATCTGTAGTGTAAGCCTCTTGTCCAGCTCATCACTACAAATTAGAATTTGCTCTAAACAGCCATAAATAAAATTAAAGAATATTAATAACAATTATTTGGGCTTAGTAATGATAAGTCTGTAAGGGCAGCTCAACTCCTTAGACTATTAATGCTACATCAACGCCTAATTCAGACCAACCAGACTAGATGGTGATCACTTGCGGAGGGAAAATAGTAAATGTCTGTTACGATGATGTCATTGATGTTCAAATTCCATGTACCACAGGTAGGTCTTTAGGCATAGTGGGTTTTGACACTCATTTTGATAAGATTGTTTCATTAGTCAAGAGACGTGCTTATGATGGCATTTCAAAGCTGGGTACCAGCAATGATGAGTAAAGAAGGAAGTGAAGAGACAAGATATTCAAAACGAATAAAGAAAGGTATTTGAGAATAATTCGAAGATTCCATTTACGTGTAGGTGTTTTAGATTTTTTTATCTAATCCCATAATAGATGTGTGCTGTACAGTACTTCAGCCAATAAAATGCTGTTCCTTTTGCATCTAATCCTGATCAATATGATACCTTCAAAACAGATTTCTCAAGAGTTGCAAGCAAGATTTTTAATTCAAAATGTACAGTAAGTGATGAGAGCAAGCCCACCGCTGTATAAAAAAAAACAAAAATTTTTGAAAAGCCTGTAACTCCACTTTAATCTCAATATATAACTATATTTGCCTCACTTGAGGAAGTCATTGTTTCTCAGAGTGAAAATTGTGTCACATTATAACTTCATTAACAAGTAGAAATATACAGTACGTTTTCTTACCTGAAGTGTAAAAAACTGTAAAGTTGGTATATGGTGTCTTTAAATAGAAACATACCATCTGCAGTTCAGTGTTATTTGGATGGGAAGTTATGGAGTTCCTAATAACCCAGTAATTTATAAAAAAGTCTTTTTCAGAATAGATTTAGTCCAATACTCACCTAAGTTCCCAAACAAGCAAAGCACCTGTCCAGGAAAGACATAATTTTAGGAGTGGGCCTACTCCACCATAATGTAATTTGTAGAATTTTCAGTATGTCTTGTGTCTGCAAGTATTTCTTCTAATAGTGGCACTATTATTTGACCTATCATACACATTTTATGTCTGGTTCAGTACAGTTCTCACAATACAATTAATGGGAATGAAAAATACAGTATACAGACTATATGATGTTGATTGAATATGGTGTTTCCAAGTATGTGAATTTTCATTAATGAGCTCAGAAGAGATAAAGGATTATTTTATACTTTTCATTTTAAATTATACTGCATGACATGACATACAGTATGAGTATGTTTAGTTTAAGTCATTTAAGGGCCTTCAGATGTATTCTGGGCATGGATTAATATCAACGATTTAAAATAAAGTGCATGGCCTTGTGAATTCTTGACCTATTAATCATGCTGTATCCTGAAGCAGTTTAGTATGCAGTCAGCCAGACCGTGAACATCTTGATAAACTGAGCCTCTTTCATTTATTACCACCCACTCTTTTTTTAGTGTTTAATACACAGCGGTGAATCCATGTGGGCCACTTCTGTCCCATTTCCATTGAGGATCAGCTATAAAAGTGATTTTCATCTGTGCTAAGCCTACCCATAATCCCACTGTCTGTACTTTGCCTACCAGTAATCCTTTTAATGCGGTAGAGCGCCTTTATTAAAAAGATGCCTGACATCTCAGATTCTGACCTAATCCAATTCTCGTAATTTATGCATCATATCTGATCAGAGATTCTTGGTTTCATTCACTTTAAAAGCACAATTTCTCTTCATTTTCAATCTAATTTTGTTACCTTCAGACACCATAAAATAATAAAGGCTATACAAAGCATATAATGTGTTTGTATTCTTATAATGTGTGATATGTGTTTTCTCCCTGCACACTGTAAAAATAATAATAAAAAAGAAATTACACTGACTGGTTGCAGGAGTTGTGCATGCAAATGTATTCTCAGTTTATATGGAAACCAAACTATTCTCAATAGTCATTCTCTTTGCTCGGTGACAGTATTTACTTAAAAATCAACACTGCGATGATTTCAATCTGTTCACATATTCTGTTCCATTAGGCACAGGAAATATCCATCCATTGATCTTTTGTCATAAAGTTGACTATCCCTAGTGAGCATTGTTTAGCATACACATACAGTAGCCACACAGGAACAATTTACGGACATCTTCTTAAATTCCTTTTTTAAAGGATTCCAATCAGGGTTTAGGGCTGCCTATAGTACTGAAACTGCCTTAGTGAAAGTTGTTACTGACCTTGTCATGTCTACAGATGCTGGCTTTCCCTCCATTATTGAGCTATCAGCAGCCTTTGATACTGTAAATCATGCTCGTTTGATTAATTGTTTGAAGCATTACATTATGTAGGTTCAAGTGGTAAAGCACCTTTCTGACAGACATCAGTTTGTTAGCATTGGTGACGTAAAATCAGATCCTGCCATGTACTTTCAAGAATTACAGTCCTCACACATTCCAGTTTGCTCACTTTGTTTGGCTGGATCTAGGTTCCTCAATGTTCCCTGGACCAAGACCAAGCCTTTTTAGCTGTAGTCCCCCCGTTATAGAAATATACTTCCTGACCATTTAAAAAACATAGCCTTGGCTTGATTCATTGATTGATTTTGCCATTATCACTATTAAAATGTGTTGAATGGTTTTGAGCTAACGATGTCGCTTTTAACATAACATAACATCACTTTATTAGCCCTATACAATTTCTTGCATTAGGTATTTGTCTTTTCGCATACCCCAGCTTGCTCTCCATGAGACACAGACACACAGACAGGGAGAGAAGCTTGGGGTCAGAGCACAGGGTCAGCCATTGTACAGCACATTTTACCCACGTGCTCTTTTATATTGTGTATCACTGTTGTATTGAATTAAATCATTCATTAGTGTTGTTGACGTTCATCAAAAAACAAAACCAGAAACCACAAAAAAGACCGCCTTTACTATAGTACATTGATTTTAATTCTGAATTTATTTTGTGATCTGGAGGCAAGATCAACACAACACAACTGTTGCATTCATGAAAGAATATAATCTCACCTTGATTGAGATGGAATGGCTTGTGCTGTGGTTTTAAACTTTTTACAGAGTATAAAGAGAAGATTTAAAATATTTCTCTACCTACTGAGTTTAGAATGAGTTTTGAATAGAAAGAAAAGTGTACAAGTTTAATCTGTTTTCCAGAATTCTGTTGTCAAGATTCCCCAGGGCATTGTATCAGGGCAACTATTAATAAATATTTGTGTCGATAATATTTCTGAAGTTTGGTTCTGACAGTACAGAGAACTGCGTACTTCTTCTAAATCTAGTTAAGAGGAAACTTGTAAATTAACAGATGTTATGGCAGGTGTTAGCTTAATTACTCCTGTTTTACTCTTTTAATATGATAAATGTGACAAAAATGTTTTACCATTAAAATACCATTCAAATTAAATGTTATTTTAATTAAAAATTGTGTAGTTTAGGATTTAAAGTATTAAAGAATTATAATATTCTAAAACATTAAAAGCTGTCAAAAGTCTGAAGGTTATTCTAATTTTAGATTTAATTAAAAACAATGTACTGTTCAGTTATAATTGTAGTCAATTATTTTATCACACTTTTTATTTTATCTCTCTTTATCTATCTTAATTTGAAATTCAATTTAAAAACAAATACAGTATTTGTTCTAGTACAAATCTAATACCTGTTTCTGCATCATACACACAGTACAACATCCAGTTTAAAACTCTTCAGCCTGAACTTCTTGTTTCCTCAATATTTGGGCAAAATGGTTGAAAGACATCTAACCTGAAACTGTAACACAGATTATGAAAACTGCAAACAGCTAAAGTAAGATCACTTTATGGGCCATATACAATTTCTTGCATTAGGAATTTATTTTTTCGCATACCCCAACTTGCTCTCCATGAGACACACAGACAGGGAGAGAAGCTTGGGGTCAGGGTAGGCCATTTATACGGCGCCCCTGGAGCAGTTGGGGTTAAGGGCTTTGCTCAGGGGCCCAACAGAGTAGGATTCCACTGCCGGCCACAAGATATGAACCGGCAACCTTTCAATTAAATTCAAATTTATTTGTCATTATACTTACATGGGTGCATAGTATAGTGAAACGTGTTTCTCATTAGTCTCTCAGGTGCAGTATATACAGTAAATGGACCATTAATACAATAACAATAACAGTGTAAACAACAGTATGGTGCCAGTGCAAAATTGTCAAAAACTGTTCAAATATGCAAACGGACAAAAGTATACTAACAGGACAAAAACAGTGCAAAAGTAATTCCTGATCAGGAATAGGCACAGCTCCTTAGCCACAGAGCCACCACACTGCCCCAGTAAGTAGCAGTTGCGATAACTATTCTTCTGAAAACACTTTCATAGTTTTACAGAAATAATAATTCAGTAGTTTGGTTAGATCCTAAGGGACACAACAGAGGGATGAACTACAGTATGTAGAGAGAATTTGGTGTGACTGTGCCTTGCTTGGCTGAGAGAAAGGCAGCCTAGTCATGAGGACAGGCTGCCAAAACCTCCTTAGTATTATGAGGGTTATACCAGGCAGTTGCTGCAAGGGTGCAGACGGGGTGGGGGGAGGGGTGTGAGAAAGATGCAGTATGCGGAGGACAGTCCTGGGTGCGAGACTTATATCTGTAGGCAAGCAGAAGTGTTTAAGATTAGGATCTAACCTTCTCTCCAAATGTCTGTTCTAAACGCCATTAAGAAGAAAGGTTAACAATGAGATAAGACCATTTGTCCTGTCTTATCCATTTGGCAGTTAGTAGCTAATTGATCTGGGGATTTTCAGCTGCCATTTTAAAAGATCAGTTTCAACAACATGGCTTTGTAGCTTGTTTCACACACCCACAAACTTGCTTAAAGCATTAGAAAACATCATTAGAATCACACGCAGTGTGAAAAAGACAGTTTTCTGTTTTTTTTCTAAAACTTCTCAAAACTCTGAACATTATGAATTCTCTATTTTTAATAATGTACATTAGATTTGTAAACCTTTTTTCATGACATGCTTGAGCTGGCACAATGACAGAATGGTTATCATTGTTGCCCTAGTAGGGCTTGGGCCCTGGGTTCAATTCTGGAACTGAAGTGCTGCAGTATCTATGTATGCAGAGTTTGTATATTCTTCCTGTGTTTATGTGGGTTTGTTCTGAGTGCTCTGGTTTCTTCCCACAGTCCAAACACATGCTGGTAGATTAACTGGCTTCTGGGGAAATTACCCTGGTGTGAAAGTGTGTGTCTGTGTATCCTGACTTGCTGTTGCTTGCTGGGATATGCTCTGACTCCCCTGTGACCCTAAATTGGATGAAGCCTTTATAAAATGTATAGATGGATGGGTGATATACAGTATTTGTTATTTTCTTGTCTTAACATATACATAGTGAAAAAGTCTTTGTACATTATTATGCTGCTTTACTTTAAAGCTCCCTAGGACCAATTTTCTGGTAGTATTAGATGGGAATTTTTGCATTATTATTATTATAACCCACAATTTCTGTGAAAATAAAATCTTTTGATAAACAGTAATGTGAACATCTGCATTATTTTCAGTTCAATTATGAAGTCCACTGAATTAAATCACGTTGATGATTTCATTTTCATGATTATGAGGCCCATATTGAAAGACATCACACTGGCAGTGATGAACCATAACCATTTAATCTTGGCTTCTTTAAATCTCACATAACAGAAAGTCCTAAACACAGAATCTGCCCTATACCGAAATTTCTGATGATTTGTAATGCACACATCCTGTAAGGATACAACTGCAGAGCTTTTGTGTGAGTAATATTTCATACATCCAAAGTTTTTCTGAATCAGATTTGTGCAACAATAATTCTTTTACAGCTAGCTTCACACAATGTCACATTATTGCAGTCATGACTGTTTCTAATTGCTTTAGCTTTTTTCATCATTCCGAAAAAAATCTAGTCACAGATGGAGCCAATCATCAGACAGCAGCCCAAAATATAACACAAAACAAGTGTACAATATCTCTTCAATCCAGGAGAAAAACAAATAGTGAATTCAAATGTTAAAAAATGTCAGTTTTTGTCATCATGAACACTAGAGGAGTGTGAGTCATTTTTTTAAAGTAGAATATTACTTCAGATATAAGACATTTCACACTTAAATGGATGATATTACAAAATAAGATATAGATATTTAGTTATGATTATGTTATCTCTGTTCCAAATTTAGAAAGTCGTCTTAGTATTACCACCTACTGTAACATATTCTGTGTCAGATATGTCCAGAAGTGTACAGTATGTCTGTGGTATTGTTTTGGGCATTTATTGATTGCCAAAAGGTGTTCAGGTGTCACAGGTAATTCCTGAGCAGAGGTTTCTGAAAGATTTTTACACAGGCAGGAAGCACCTGACATTGTAGCCCTTTTGTCTGTTTGTGGATAAAGATTTATAGGTTTTAGTTTCTGTGTTTTTTTCTATATAAAAATAAATGGGAGTTTGTTTCAGAAATGTTTCTGGTTACGTGGAAGGGAAATTAGAATTTTTTTCCCCTGACAATTCACCTTCAAAGCAAGCACAACCTCCATGCTAAACTGGAAGGCAGTCTGAAGCAGAATATTTTTAATGTTAAATTACAGCTGCAGGGTGTTATAAAAATCGAGCTTTTCATTTTGGCTTTTAGAATTTTACAAAAATATTTTGTGGTATTCATTGCTGTTTTTTTTCACTATTTTTCATGCCTTGCTCTGTTATATTTAGATGATGATTTAAGTACATTTTTAAAGCAAAACCCTACACATTATTTATAAAAGCATCTTTTGCTCTCATGACCTACATACTGTATGTAAAACTGCATAAGGAAATTAAGTTGGATATATTACATATTAATTTACAGTGAGGTTAAGAATCGCTCGTACTTGTTGAAGAAAAAAAGCTGTACAAATGAAACATCCCAAAGAATGAGCTGTATTTTATGCCCCCCAAAATGGGAAAACTACATTTATTCTAATGCAATTACTTATTTTAAAATAAAATAAAACATTTATTAAAAACAACAAAAAAATATTTTAAACGAGTTATTTTTTTTTTCTCAAAAGCCTAGGTGTCAAAATTATTGGATCCCCTGTTTCTATTACTTGCTGTAACCTTTCATGGATAACAGCATAAAGACTTTTCTTATAATGTGCAATAATTTTGGATAACACATTGGGAGTGATCTTGGACCATTCCTCCATACAGAAATGTTTTAGATCCTTAATGACCTTATGGACTGGCCTCTTCCAATCAGACCACAGGTTTGCAACTGGATTTTCGTCTGGAGACAGAGGTGGCCATTCCAAAATGTTGATTTTGTTTTCAATCAACCATTTCTTTGTTGATTTTGAGGTGTGATTATAGTCATTGACATGCTATAAGGTCCACATGCAACCAAAGTGCAGCTTTCTGGCACAGGCAACCAACAGTTTTTGGCCAGAATATCCTGATACGTAGTAGAGTTAATGATGTAATTGCTTTTAACAAAGGACCAAGGTCCAGTAGCAGCAAGACAGCTGCACAACATCAATAATCCACAATCATATTTTATGGTGGGTCTGATGTGCTTTGTATACAGTACACCCCACTCCAAATGTACTGATAGTGTGAGTGGCCACAAAGTTCAATTTTGGTCTCATCTGACCATAACACCCGGTTCCAATCAAAGTTCCAGTGGCATCTGGAAAATTCCAGCAGCTTCAATTTGTTTCTAATTGTCAGTAAGATCTTTTTTTCTGGCAAACGTTCCAAATAGCCTGTTGGCATGGATGTACAGTACCATCTAATTGTTGATTTTGAGACTTGATGAACCCAAGATGGAACCAGACACTGCAGTTCTACAGCTGTGACCCTCGGATTTTTTCTCTTACCGTTTTCATCGCTGTACGTGACATGGAACGAGATGCACTTGCGTCCTCTTCTTGATTATTGCCCTATTAGTGCTAAATTGTATATTTATCTTTTTATGTATTTTTGTATCCATTGCCTGATTTATGAAGATCAGCAACCATTTGTCTCTTATTTGTAAGTTCTTTGTCTTTCTCCATGGTGATGGATGACAAAAAGTTTTCCCATGTTAGCTATCTCTTTTTTATAGCCTTGTGAAACAGGAAGTTCAAATATTTCGTTGCAGGTTTCATTATGTTTGATTTGTTTTGAAAACCATAGGGGATCCAATAATTTGGAAACATACAGTATGTTTTTGAGAAAAAAGTATATTACTAATTTAAAAACACATTTTAAAATAATTGTATTCATTCATATAAAAGCCTATAGTTTTTCCATTTTGGGGGCATACATTATAGCTCATTATCTGTGCTGTTTATTTTATAAGACATTTTTTTTAATCTTTATCAAGGGTGCCAATAATTCTTGAGCCCACTGTAGGTACTGTAAAGTTAGTGTTTGCATTTAAAAAGGTATTCCATAAAACCAATAAATAAACAGAATGAGGAGATTGCAGTGTATGATTTGCTGAGTGTCTGGATTTCTGAATTAAGACTTCTGGTAAGACTGCATGAAGCATATGAATATTCATTCAATATGAAATAATAATGAAAGGACAAGAAACCTATTGCATTCCTAAATAGCTATTACATTATATAATTCATACAGTATAATATACTGTAGATGGGTATTTAAAAAAAAACATAGGGTTGATGTAAGTAATCTATGTGTAAAATAACCTACAGGTTAGAGAACTAAGCAAATGATTCTATGATATCCATCCATTTTCAGAAAACCACTTTCCCCATTAATGGATAACATAGAGCACATTCTATAATACTGTATATGACAACTACAGTAATTCAAACATAGCCACAGACTGCTTATTCTATAATGAGATCAGGAAGGTACTGTATGTATCAAAGGAGCCATAGTATTACTGGGATTTTAGCTTCCCACACAGTAATTAAATGATTACCATGGAGGATACAGAAGCTAAAATTCAAATGGTTGAATGGTTAACAATTGCTTTTTAAATCGAGTTTAAAGGCACTTACTAGAAGAGGTGCTTTTTGAACAAACAACAAGTATAGAACAAAGGGAATATATATGAGAAAATCACTGGAGAATCATGATGGAATATGGAAGGTTTCCAGACATTAAATCTTTAAGGATTCAATCTAAAATTTGGATTTTAGAAAAGCAGACAATGAAGGTAAGAAGCAATGAGACAAGGTCTGTAAATGGTGAACTGGAAAAAGACTAATATAGGCAGTAGAACATGGTTATACTCTAAAACAAGATATGAAAAGCTCTAAATAAATCAATCCATAAAACACACCAGTCCAATTCTAGGAAATATGGCCTTGCAATAAGAAAACAAATCAAAAGGAAAATAATGTGATACAGGGTGTATGAAAATAGAAAAAGGAGTGTCAGGCTTAGCTGAAAAATACATTAGAATCACCAATGGAAAAATTGAAAAAAGTATATAGTTGGTTGCTATAAACAATGCAAGGCAGTTTTCAGTCCTACAACAGTAAAATAACTAGAAAATTTGAAATGAGTAGTTTACAGGTGGATGCTGCACATTGGTGGTGGTGGAGGGGAGTCCCCATTACCTGTACAGCTCTTTGAGTGGAGTGTCCAGAAGTGCTATATATGTGTAAGCAATTATTATTATTATTTACAAAGTAAATGGTGGGATAGTATAAAATTGTAAAAATAATGAATATTTCACACAGACTTTCACACTAGAATATGTCAATAACATAGGTCCATTAGAACTGGATTTATCATAACTGATTCTCAGGTGACAGCTTAAAACTAAAACAGTAAATTACTGGGCCTGATGGTATTTTACTAGTCATACTTAAAAAATGAGTGATCTTGCTCATAGACCCTTGGCTATTTCAGTTTTCACTTAGGTTGGGAGCAGTACCCACAGACTGGAGAATTACAAATGTAAATAACACCTTTCAGAAAAAGGGAATAGATCTGAAGCAGGAAATTACAAAACATTCAGTCTTACCTCTGTTCCTAGTAAACCTATGGAGACAATACTGCTTAATGTACAATAATGATAATGTTCAACACTTTTAAAAACAATGGTGTTTCAAGAGGTAACCAACATACTGTAGAAAAGGGAAATCTTAGATATCAAGGAGGACACTTGATATAATATAATGTACTGTATCTAGATTAACAGAAAGCCTTTGATAAGGGCACTAATAAAAGGCTAATAGAGCAAAAGTCATGCTAATCTATAGTAATACTGTATCTGGTCACAGATCAGTAAATGGTTATCAAACAGGAATCAGTGAGTCATTGTAAGGTCATAATCTTTAATCTTGTTGATGTAAACAGTGATGTGCTGCAGGGGTCTGTTTTAGTTCCATCATTTTACCTGATGTTTATGCGTAACTTGTGTTAGCATAGAAATAGCAGACTATTTCAGACTCAGTACCACATCTAAGGCACAAATTCAGAACTGGAAACAAAAAGAGAATTTACAACAGAAAATGAGAAATTTGAAGATTTGTGGATGTTTGGAACAGGTTTTCCAGCCAGGTGGTTGAGGTACTGTATGAATATCAAGCTCCTTCAATGGATGGACGGTATGTTAGATTTGACTTACCGTACATAGTGTACCAAGTCGCATATTCAAATAAGCTCTAAGAACATCTTCAAATGAGCTCTTAAATGTTTATCAGTTAACATTTGATTGCAACTGTCTATCATCTTATAATGTATATATCCTGAGGATGTGCTTAACTAATTAAAGTTGAGCCGATATATGATAGATGAATCGCATTTTAACTGTGGTTTCTTGTAACCATACTCATTCATCATGTTGAACTTCCATCATACTGTCCACATCATGTGCTCTGTGTTACTCTTGGGCATTTTTTGCCACTTTTAACTGGTGAAACTGAAAACAGTTCTCCAGGAGAGGTGAGAACAACTGGTGTAGGAACAGGACATGTCCTCAGTAGCACTTGGGTGCTGACTTTCCCCAGTGTGATTCTGGAATTTTCCCCAGAAAATTGTTGTGGACTGCTATTAAGTATTCTTGTCCTTTGGGCAACCATTTTAGGACATTCTCCTTCCACTGGTTTTCCAGGCTTTTTGCTAAACTCGTGCTACAAGATAACTTAAATTACTGCTTCTCAAAACTAATGACCAAGAACTGTATATAATAAATGGAAAAGAACCCTGTGTTATGATCAACATCAATAGCATGTTTTTTTTCCCTTTTTAGTCTTATATACTATTTAAATTCTTGAAAGTTCCTATATAATTAACACTAAACAACCAAAAGGTGATCCATCAACTGGCTTTGAAAGGCCAACATGCTTAACAAACAAGTCTTGTGAGAAGAGTAGTGGTACAGTTCTGAGATTTCAGCATTGTTTTTGTGCAATTATTCTCTGAAGGATGGGAATAGAATGTTACCTACAGGAAGGTGTCATTTTTTTTCTGAAAAGCACTGCCTAATCAGGCACAAGCAAATTTATTATTTTTCTCAGATCTTCAGTTTTTTATGTTCATATGGTTTAATTTATTTTAACATAAAATACTAAACAAATTATCATATCCTAAAATATCTATCTAAGGCTACAGGCTATCTACTTTTGCCTGTTATACTACATAGAAGGTTATTATGAAAAGACAGAGAAATATATTATAGTCAAGAATACAGTATGTTGTGAGTTTACATGTAAGGATAATATTGGTAAGGAAGGATTTATTAGTTTGCTGATAGGAAGTGTGACCATTAAAAAGGCCTCTAAGACATTGCAAAGCCCAAACTGTCCATTTACACACAGATTCTCATAATAAACTTCCCTTACATGTTTTTGTTACCCTATTATTCTGCTAACCTTTCTGGGAATATGGTGGTGAAAAAAGGAATGTTAACCACAGTACAGCTGCATGAATCAGTTAATAAGCCTATAATTTGGTAAACAACATAAATGAAAAGCAGTTAATGATTGTACTGTAAAAAATAGACCACTAGCAGACGGGAATTTGATAATGCTGTTACAGCAATGAATAAAAAACATATGCTAGATGTCTCATCAAGGTAAAAACTGATTTTACCCATGTGATATTTTATTATGCTTTTTCATGGAAAGATAAGGAACTTTTTTTGAATAACATCTTTTACAAAAATCTGCTGATTCGCTCTCCATACCAATACCTACAATATCAAAGGATTCCAAAAAGAATATTTGCATAGCACTTAATGACTTGATTTGGCTTTTCTTGTAAGATGGACAAGATTTACAATTCATTGCCCTACTCAAACTGGCAGCAGTTGTAACTTATAACACTGAAATAGGTTTACAAATACTTTATGTGTAAATGTGCAACATGGCACTTTGCTTAATTGTAAGCGTGCCTTTTAAAGTTTAGCTTGTGTAAGGCATCATTAACCTAAAATAATAGCATAGGCCAAAATGAGAGATAAGCTGCCTTCTTAATAAATGCAATACAACCTGCAGTTCAATCTCTCTCTGTGTAAACTAGTATGCCTATTTAAAACAAATGCACAGAGAAACAGGAAAGATGTCTCTAACCAAGGTATCTTTTACCAAGGAAACCCAAGTTCCCTAAAAACACAAAATAGCAAGCTCTCTCTAGCGCGGTTCAAATACTTAGCTTCAGTCAGGTTTGGTTTGGATGACCATGAAGCAGGGGCTCTCGCCTGACACAAGTTTCAAATGCCAACTAATTCTGTCTCCTCTCTTCTCTTCCTTTTCTTCTCTGCCTCTTTTCCTTTTCTCCTCTGCTTCTCCTCTTCCTGTGATCTTGATGTGATCTTATTTGGTGTGTTTCAGGGCTGCTCACTGGCACTCATTTACCCACAACTTAATTAACTGGGTACAGCAAGGTAAACTTTACAATTGTTTTTGATCAGGGGTGCCCCCACCTCTCAGCAAACATCCCCTCTGCTTTGAAGCTGGAAGTGTTTACGCTGCCAGGTGTCACACATTTTATCTAAACTCTTAGAGACACTTCCTAGTCATGCATATACAACATTTTTCAGATGTTTTACAGATAGGAGGGGACTCATCTCGACTGATACTGAAGTGCTTGGCAGACTATATGCACCTGCTGCCCCACTATGCAGCAGTTCAGGTAGAGAAATAAAAAAAAAATTACCTCATGTACGTGAGAAGAGCTTTCAAACAAGCATTTTGTTTTCAGTGGCTAGTTGCTCCACGGATCTCATCTAGCCATTTAGTCTCATGTTCAATTATATGCACTTTCCCTTAGTTTCAGTTTTTGTCTTCCAGTTGAGTTAACTCTAAAGATGTCCAAAGACCATATTTTGTCATAGCCTTTGACGATATTGAGTACTCGGAGTATACCTTCATAGTCTTCTCCCTCCTGGACTAAAAATATTAAAAACAGTATTTGGGATTGAAAAAAATGCATATTGTTTCATAAGAAGAGTTAGAAAATAAACAGATTAACCCTATTTGCATGTTCAGTCTATTTTTTGTATTCATCTTAGCACTGGGCCACTAAATGCAATTTAGTATGTGGAACTACAGTAGGTGTGTGCCTGCTGGTAGCGGAGAAGAGGAATCTGGATTGTTCATCTTCAGTTAGACCACAAATGACAGTTTATAGAAACTCCAGACAAAAAATGTCTTCAAGTTCTACACAACAGCTTCACCTGTAGGTAATCTGATTTCCCTGTATAAAAGAGACTAACCAATATAGCCTTCGGGAACAGATTGGTAAAGTCTTGATTGAGTGTTAATGGTGTGAGAGAAATAAATGCTGAAGACAAAGTCAACTAGGCAATACCACAGGAAACATGATGGTAACTATCAGGGGCATCAAATATCATGATTTTAACGCCCGTCCCTTATCAAACAGGATCCACCAGCAAAATTAAAAGATTATAGACAGTGAAAGTGGAATGTATAAGGTTAAGGATCAAACTAGGGTGGAAACATTTAAAATGGCAGGGCTGGTCCAATTCTCAGCCAATTAGTTCCTTTCCATGCTATAATAAAACATGGTTATGTGTAGCTATGTCCTCCAGACCAAACTACCTAGAGAGCCTAATCTCTGCACTGCTACACTGTGTACTTTGAAGAAGGGTTTATGTGTAATTATACAGATTCTCTGTCTAAATCTGTGGAATTAATATACATTAATAACAAGTTCCTCTCCTCTTAATGTGGAATAGTTATGTAAGAGAATTACAATGTACATTTTGAAAAACACAGCCATGTTCTCAGGATGAAATTAAAATATGGAATCAATGAAATTTTTGTAGCAGGATAAATGAAGACACTTTGCTGCAAACAAGGCTATAAACCTGCAAGTAATGGAAGAAATGTTTGATTTGGTTAGGAGCAGAGTTAAGTTAAGGTACATTTATTGCTTATGTACCAGTCATTAACAGATTTAATACTATTCCTGTGTCAAATATAAATGGACCTTTTCAGATAATGGAATGAAAATGATTTTAAAATGGTGGCAAAGATTAATATAACAGACTCCAAGTTAAGTACTTTTGTTGGTTTCAACTTTAAAAGGAAAGGTTTTTAGGGATAAGTCAGGGCTGAAGGATTGATGAGAAATAATTTACTTTTGTGTAATGAAAGCTTATTACCTGAGAGCCTGCCAAAATGTTCCAGCACAGACAGAGCATGTGGAAGAGAGGCAGCTGGAGCAAGCACATGAAGATATAAATCAGCTGCATTCAAAGAAACCTTTTGTTCCATCCCTTTCCACACCCGTTATACTTTGGTTCCTGCACAGTGAAATAAAAAGGCATTTGATTGCAGTGACACGGAGAAAAGGAGAAAGTCCTGGCTTGTACCATGGTGGAGAGGTTATTGTAATGGTGAACTGAAGCGGGTCGAAAACCACAGTGTACCTTGATCCATAAAATGAAATTAGTTCTGAAACCAAACCCTTTTCTCTTTTTCCACCCAGGCAGCAAGATGGCATAGCAAACATTGAAAATAGATCCCAAACCCAATCATACTTATGTTTTTTTTTTACTCTGTTTTTTACTCTGTTTTTACTCTGCCAACATTGCAAAACGAGAAATGATCTTTTTTTTTTCTCATATGCATACATGTCATTGTTTGCATCCTGAAACTCCATTATGCAGTCTAGCAAATGCAGGAATACTTACTTTGTGTGTGGTTGCATTGCACCCTTTATTTGTAGTGTATTTTGTAGATTTAGTGTATTCAACATGTTACTGATGTCAGCAAGGTGTGCATTCTTTATTCATAATTAGAGCAGTTTGCAGCTAATGCAGGTTCTGAACAGAAAAATAAAGCACTTTATAAAGCTCAAAAACTCCTAGAACTGTGGCATGAGATCAGTGTACTGTACTTCAGCTGATAATTCACAGGTCTGAACTTTCACAGCTTTCACAGCTGCATTCTTTTTGAGGAAAGAGCTTGTCGATGCACCATACAATTAAAACATTAGAGTTCTTTGAACAGAGCACACAAATGGTACTTTTAGGCTTTTGATTCCTCACAAAAGACTAATTCTCAAATTGCAGGCACTAGTCATTAATGGAAATGTATGTATTGTACATTTGGCTAATGGATAGAAAACAGAGAGTACAGATAAGGAAGGGGCAAATGTTGCAGTCGGATTGATGTAATTAGCAGAGCACCATGGAGATCTTTATTAAAACTTTATCAATCATCTTCTATCAATAATCTAAATAATTGCAGGATTAGCCAAGTTCACACATACTAATCTATTAGGAGGATTAGTAAAGACGTTGGAAGACATATAACATTTTAATGTGGATAACTGTAGAGTTTTACAAGCAGACATACTGTAGCAAAAACATAAACTACAGAAGTAAAATTCAGAATGCTAGGCTTGAAGAAGCTGCTTATGAAAGTCTTTGAGTTTATGTTTAATTAATTTCATTGACCAGATAATCTGGAAAAGTTATCAATAACACTTTATGGTTAAAAGTGCAGAATTTAAATAAATGTATGTAAATGTTGAAATTTTACAATAGTAAGGCTTCTTTTTTATTATTTTGGTGACCTTGATAAGTAAAAGTATTGCTTGTCTGAAAGGAGTTAGTTCAGAGGATTTCATGAAGGTACAGCACATTCCTGGGCTCAAGGATTGGCCTGCTCTGACAGGATAAAATAGCTAAATATTTTCAGTCCTGAACAGACAAGATTATAAGGAGAAATAGGTGGGAATTTAAGATGAGCTTTTTTAGTAGTTACCTGAAGATATTCCCCTATCAAACCCAGAAAAAGTAAGCAGTTACTTTAAAAAGTAAATATTGTGCTGGACTACAAACCTCAGTTGTTTCATCTGGATGAATTGTAAACATCTCACATTCGCTAAACATTTCTGTTTGCATTTTATATCTTTTGGAAGTTGATTGATTATTCTACTAACAATGTCAAAGCTGTATGGTTTCAAATGTTAAGCTGCATATTGAATAAGAATTTCACATTTCTACAGACTGCCAGCTACAGGTATGCAGTATCACCCTGGCTACCCACTGAAGCTGAGCAGGGTTGAGCCTGGTCAGTACCTGGATGGGAGACCTCCTGGGAAAAACTAAGGTTGCTGCTGGAAGAGGTGTTAGTGGGACCAGTGGGGGGCACCCACCCTGTGGTCTGTGTGGGTCCCAATTCCCTGGTATAGTGGCACTATACTGCAGTCGGTGCTGTCTTTCAGCTGAGATGTTAAACTAAGGTCCTGACTCTCATTGGGTCTTAAAGATCCCTGGGCATTTCTTGATAAGTGTATGGAGTTTTATCCCAGTGCCCAGGCCACATTTCCCCCTTCAGCCGTACCGTGGCCTCCAAATTGTCCCCATGTATGGTTGGCTTGCACTTGCCCTGTGATGGACTGGTGCCGCATCCAGGGTGTACCCTGCCTTGTGCTTGTTGCTTGCTGGGTAGGCTCTGGCTTCCTGTGACACTGTATGATGTAAAGCGGTTTGGTAAATGACCTGACATGACATTTCTACAGCACAGTGATCTCATCTCTGACAGGAGGGCATTTCTTTTTATTCAGATTTATTGGTGTAATTTCATTTTGGGGGGCAAATGACAAATGGCGTTTTAAGCACGTGACACATGGCAGACATTCAACACTGAACTCCGTAAATCTGAATTCTATAGCTCTTCCCCTGTTTTCTATTTGTTGCTATCTGATAGAGTCAGCACTGCCCATGGCTTCAGCTGAAGCACTTACAAAGGCAATATGAGATCATTTTAAACACTTTTACGTTTAAAATAGATTTACTCACATACTATTATCAATCAATTTTTTTCCAGGTACCCATCACTAAGAGAAAAATGGGCATCATTATTTTAGCATTTGCTAAGGTTGTCAACATTTCATAGAAATATTCGGTTGTTTGTCAAACTTGTTTTCTTTAGACAGAAATTTCCAGTCTTCACCAATGGGAAAGTGCAACATTGTTGCCCTGTTGCTGTGACAGAATAAAAAAAAAACACTGTCCAACTACCACAATTCCACTCCTCTTAGTCCACAAGGCTAGGTTACTGGAATAACTGTGTGTTATATTTAGTTTAATTCCAGAATAACAAAACACTGAAATGCATTTGGAACTTTGTTTTCTTCACTGTCACAGTCTGCCTGTAAAGTGTGTGGACCTCAGTTTGAGAGCCAGCTTGTTTAATTTTTTGTAGCCAAAAGCTTTATTTAAATCAAGAGAGACACATAATAATGATGATAATGTTATGAGTTAGAGGAATGTGTCCCATCTTATCGTACTGCTCAAGGCCTTATTCACGAAGCCTTGGACAATGGATTTCACTTCAGGTCTAGCTGCTGGTGAGCTAAGGGGCAAGTAAACACAGATGATCAAAAGGGGTTTCTCATGAATTACTCTGGTTAATTAAATTCATGGTAAATCATTGGAGCTTTCAACAACTACAAAACAAAGCATAAAATGACAGAGAGAAACGGAGAAGACACGCAAGTAACATCATGGTGCCCTTCTTCCTCTAAGCTTGTGCCATGTAAACTCCTCCCCCCCTTCTGGAGGTGTTCCTGCTCGACCCTTCGGGGGGTGTCCAGTGTGATTTTATAGAACCTGGCCAGCTGGGGCTCATCATCTAGAAGCCGGGACAGCTGGGACTACAAAGGCGAGATGTCTCCCTTCTACCAGGGCTCTGCCTCCACATTGGACAACCCCCAGCGTAATGCCACAAGGGTCTTTTTTAAAATCTTCCGCATAACAATAATAAAGTATCAGATTCAAGTATTATATGAAATGCAAAGTCATTCACAGATTTATACTACAAAATTGCAACTTGGCATGAAGGAACCAATATGTGCACTTTGTAGAACATAAGAGGCAAGTACACTTACATGGTAAAAGCTTGATTACTTACTTCAAAAGCATCACATTGTGTATACAGATGTTTTATGTAATGTGGATTAACTGGCATTGTCAGTTAAAATATGCATTGGATTAAACTAATACTTACTACCTAAAAATGCATGTAATATATTCTCACATAATTTACAAATGATAAGAAAACCCTATTGAGTTTAAAATGAAAATAGGAAACTAAAGATAACATGGACAGCTAGTTGGTTAGCATTGCTACTCAAAATACCATAGATCTGGAAATGGACTTGGGGTGCTATCTGCATGGAGTTTATACTGTATATTCTCCTTGTGTTTGCATGGGTTTCCTCTGGGTGCTCCAGTTTCATCCCACAGTCCAAATACATACTGGTAGGTAACTTATAATGGCTTTTGGGAAAATTGGCCCTGGTGTGAGTGTGTTCAGGTTTGTGCCTGTGTGTGCCTTGAGATGGACTTCCATCCCATCCAGGGTATAACCTGCCTTGCATCCATTGCTTGCAGAGATAGGATCCAGCTCTCCCACAACTCCCTGTTAGATAAAATGGTTAGACATTGGATAGATATATTAAGATATCATGATATTAAATCTCTTGTTATGCTATAGCTGTAGTGTATGACAAAAACATTTATAATTCTTTGGTGAATAGTAAGAATACAGTATATTTCAAATTACAGCACAGTAACAAGTATGTTACTTCTTATGTTTTGAGTATTACAAGAAGCTACATTAGAAAGTCACAGTGTTTTTCATTTGGGCTCTCTTCCTCAGGTGATCAAATGCCTCAGATGTTCAGAGCATGTCTAGACCTGTTACATAAGCCATTAGAGAGGGAATCCATTAAAACATTAAAAGTCTGCAAAATTATCTCAGTTGCCTAAGAACATAATTATCCCTTAGGTGTTCAAAAGCAAAGACCTTAGCAAATTAGCAGTTTCTGCTGAAAATCTCTTATGTGATTGTAAAATATAGTCAGATGCCACAAGATGAAGCCCACTACTCTAAGTAGTAATTTTAACATGTTAATACAAATATGCGTGTTCTGCATAATGTTCTCTCTTGGAAAGCATTGGTTTTTTCAATGTCTAGATATCCAGAGCAGCATTTATGTCACTTTATCATTCTATGTGTTCACATGAATTTTCAAATGCATATATTTGTTATGAAATTTACAAAATGGAGAACAGTCTGTACAAATCCAGAATTGTTTGGTTTAATATAAGATAATGGAAGTCACTGTGGCCTTTAGATGTATTTGCGTTTCTTAATATACTGCTACCAGGTGAAACCTGTTAGGGATTCGGTAAGAGAAACCGAAACCAGTGAATGAACCCACTTGCAGGAGCCGATAAAGCCTAGCCGTGATCCAAAGAAAGCTGTAGTCGAAGAAACGAACCAAGAGTCCAGGGGAAGCCAGAGATCCAAACAGGGAACGAGTTACCGAAGCCAAAGCGTGATCCGAAACCGTAGACAATAGAGCAATCCGAGAGTCCAGGGGAAGCCAGAGATCCAAAACAGAGCGTGAGTACCGAAGCCAAGCCGTGATCCGAAAAACCGTCGTCAAAGGGGGAAAAACCATAATCCGAAAACCAAGAATAACACAAAGCAGAAGAAGGAGTAGCACAACTAGGAAGCTCGAAAGGAAAACCAATACTGAGCAATGAGGTAGGAAAAGACAGGTGTTTAAGTACAGGATGAGACGGGGGTGTGGTGGTGAATAAGAAAACTGATAGGTAGACTGATGAAGTAAGGCTACGCCTTCTTCTGCCTCTTCCGTTGCCGGGAGGCAGGGATCTTAACAAAACCAGACAAAAACAGGGACAGACATTGGAAATATTTCTATGCCAAATATCCTAATACACACTTCACAGTCCACTAAAAAAATTGCAGATGTTTTCAAGTAATATACAGTACTGCAAGATTTTAACCCAAATAGTACAGCTCGACAGTGAAAATACACTGCAGTTTAAGTACATTCCAGTCTGCCTGTGCAGTGGAAAACTCAAGACTACCCACTACCAACTCAAGGGACCCACAGTCCCTATTACAATGTGGATATTACTTGCTACATAAACCAGTCCTACTTTAGGAAATCCTTAAAAAAAGAAATGAACATTATTTTTCACAATCAAATTTGTCCTTATTTTCTATCTATAATCAATATATCTACATACTCCTGGAGGCATGTTTTACTACTGTAAATTATATCAATGGATAGTACTACATTAGCAAAGGTTAATCAGTTCAGTTGGTCAAACCTTCATTCCTCCTGCCTGACTTACAAAGTCAAACAATGGATCACAGTTGAAGATTTTTAGTCAAGCTGTTGTCCTGGCAGTATAGAACTATACATGAACTTTGGTTTGAAGGTGTATTGAGATGAGTCATGTTGTGTTACCCCTTTGATATGGTGATGCTAATATCTTAATATGCAGTACACACATGATGAATCCAGACAGACTGCCATACTTCTGCTGTTGCTAAAAATCATTTTTATTAGCTCACAATGTACATAACAAACCCATTTTTATTAGAAACATTTTTTACTTGTTGTATATTGCTGAAAAACAGCACATCAGAAACCTCGATAAATCAGAACATTTATCATACCTTAGGAAGCGTAATTTGGCATTTCCAAAAAAGTGTTGCAAGATAATGTGTCTAATACCATGGAGACAAAATGTCTGAAACATTTAAGAAAATTCTATAGATGAAAATCAAACTCCGTTTCAAACACCAAAAGAAATATGCCCATTTACCTTCTGTTGCACATTTTACTAAGTTTGTTGTACATTGGTTTTATCCATTTACAGTTGTAATATAGAAAACCAATTAGAAATGTGAATAAGAGAACAGCAGGACAGGAGGAAGAATTGGATAAAGTTTTCTTTCAAGAAGAGATACTGCACTCAGATCAATTAGCTACAAACAATTCAATGGGCTGGATAATGTAGATAGTAATAATTTGACCTATTTCATAAACTCTAAAGTTGTCCTTTAACAATTAAAAGCATCAATAAGCCCCTATGCATGTATGCATTAGAGCAGTTGTGTTCTAATTGGTCAAAATGCCTTCCAAAGCTTTCAAAGTATAATACAATACTGTTCAGGGGTACAATTTACAATGACTTAAAAATACATGACCACTTATAATAGCAATAATATTAATAGCAAAAATGAATAGTTCTACTCTCATCATACTGCTTCACTTAATTAAATGGTTAATCCAAAATCTTATTGCTTCCTTATGACTTCTGACTGCATTGGCATAGGACATTTAAATGTATTAGATATGCTGTATGAAATAATAGCGGAATTATATTCAGCTATCTTCATACCACAAGTAATTTGTTTCACTGAAGCCTCTAAGGTCAACCTGCTTTTCTTTTCGAGGAAACTCATAATAGCCCCATCAAAAAGATTATTGTAGAAATATTTCATGAGTTTGCAACACAAAATACAACATTCAATCTCAATGTAATAAATTGCCAGGCACATGATGAAGATGAATGAAGACATAACTACCAATTTTAAGATATTATCTTTACCATTTATTTTATTAACATGTTGAGGAACAAAGAATAGTGAAGACTGATACTTCTTGCTCCAGTGTTTCTGTGCCAGGGGGTCTATTGAAGACTATGTGTTTGTGTTTTATTACTGATTTTAATGCCATTAAGGTTTATTTACTGTAATCACTTATAGGTACGTGTTGAGGGATGAGCGAACCAAGAAGTCTAGTAATAACAGACAGTCCTGCATTTTCAATTCCATACACATATTATAAAAAATAAAACCCAAGTCTCCCCTGGCATTATATAAATTGATAATACAGTCATTGAATAAGAGGAGACATTTAGAACCCACAGTAACTGTGAAAAAGAACTCTAGCCAATTCTGTTAAAATGACCACACACTGATCCATATGTTGCAGGAACAGCTACACAGATGAGATACTGTATCTTAATATTGGATAGGATCCCAAGTAAGATTATTGAAAGCTTTGCTCATATAATACAGTGGAAGAAGTGTCCAAAACTTTGAAAGTCCAATCTTCAGACTGATTGCAAATTGAATAACAGATATAAGTTCTCATATATCACTTAGCAGTTCTCATGTAACCTGTAGTTTACCGAGGCCTTACTGTGTAAATATTTTCTGGGGTTTGCCTGACACTACAGCAGAAATTTCAAAATCTTCACAAACCGACCAAAATTCACCTTCTGTTTCACATTTTGCTGTTTGTTGTACATCGGTTTTATCCATTTACAGCTGAAATATAGAAAACAGATGAGAAATGTGAATAAGAGAACAGCAGGACTGTTGGGAGAATGTAAAATGCTTTCGTTCAAGAATTAGCTACAAACAATTAGCTATTATTAGTAGATTAGCTACTAACAACCCAATGGGCTAGATGGATTGAATGGCCTCATTTCTAATCCTTCTTAAACTTATGCTTTTTTTACTAATGTAGGTAGTAATAGTATTTACATATTTCATAGCTCTAAAATTGTCCATAAGAAAAGTAATATAAGTAATAATTAGAGCTAGGAAGCATTAAGGATAAAGAAAACATTTAAAATATTAATGTTTTAAAAGTTTGCTATGAAACCTCGGTGATGCTAAAACCCTCCAAAAAGTTATCTGTCTTAAATTAGTGACCCTTAATTTTTCAGTATTTGCACCAGTAAAATGTTCACATTTGGAGTATTAACTAATTATCAGTCCTGCATAATACAATCCTTACATTGGTGTGTTAATAATTCTGGTATAACTTTATAAATGCACTTTACACAGGATAGGGTATTAACAAAGGCCAGGCATTAAACTAAGGCAAGAACTGGTGTGGAGTTGGGATGAGGATTAGAATTAAGGGTAGGATTAGGGCTGAAGATATTATAATAGTATAGTATATAGTATATAATAGTTCGATAGTATATTATATGTAATGTTATGACTAAAACAACAGCTAGGGTTAGGGATAGGCAGGATTTAGTTTGAGATTGAAACTACAGATAAACTCAGAATTTGTGTTAGGGTTAAGGTCAGGTCTAAACTGGATCTAGAGTTTAGGATAGAGTAAGGTCTGGAACCACTAGAAGGATAATGGCTAGGGTGCGAACTTGGATAAGAGTGAAGGCTATGGTTGTGCATAGAGCTAGTTTTACGTTTAAGATAGGTAGTCGTTGTTAGTGTGCGGTAGGATCAGAAATAGGCAAGGACTATTAGTTTAGTGTGCTCTACACTACAATGACTGATTTTTTGACTGGTTTTGATTTTGAAGATTGACGATGTGGTATTATGGAGGTGACTTAGAGCACATGATTATCATACTGTACATTATCATAACATTCATCCATTTTCTAACCATTGTAGCCAATAGAGGTTCAAGGGGGAGCTGGAGCCTATCTCGGCAAGCAATGGGTGCAAGGCAGGTTACACCATGGATGGCACACCAGTCCATTGCAGGACACACACATACCCAAGCTCACACACACTGACACCAGGGCCAATTTTTCCTGAAGTCAATTAAGCTACAGTACCAGTATGTCTTTGGACTATGGGAACACTCACAGGAAACCCATGTGAACATGAGGAGAAAATACAAACTATTTATATTTATATTTATAATACCCCAGGAATTAAACCTAGGGCCCCAGCATTGTGAGGCAGCAATACTAACCATTGTACCACCATGCCACCCCCATACCTTATTGTTTATTTAATCAATTAAATATAATATAATATACTTTAATAGGTTTTAACAGGGTCCAATTCCTGGGGTGCTATCTGTGTGGAGTTTGTAGGTTCTCCCTTTGTTTTGTGTGGGCTTCCTCTGGGTGCTCTGGTTTCCTCCCACAGTCCAAAGACATATAAGAAAGTTAACTGGGTTCTGTGAAACTGACCATGGTGTGAGTGTCTGTGTGTTGGTGTGTGGCCTGTGATAGACTGGATTCCTATCTAAGGTGTGTCCCGCCTTGTGCCTAGCGTTTCCTAGGACAAGCTTCAGGGCACTGTCACCCTGAATTGGATAAGCGGATATTGAAAGTGATGTGATCATCCATTTTACAATTGTTTAGTTTATGTCTGATTGATGTTTCACACCAGATCTTCCTGATAAAGTGTTTACTGCTGAGTCAAGCTGTGTTTTTAATTGTTTGGCACAGTACAGTAGTACTGCATAAAATACTGCATATGTGTAATGGAAGCCAAAGGTCCTGGAGTTTCTTTACACAACTAGAAATAAACCATACTGTATATAATGTATATTGTGGACTTTAATTGAAGCAATTGCCACACACTATATACTATAGTATCTATAGATCAATATAGATTCATAGATATTTATATAATATATATGTTTTATATAATACAGTATATATTCATATGTGATGCAACAGTCTGTAAAGGTGACACCTTTCTCTTGAAGTTTCAGGCAATGTTTGCTGCTAGGGAAAATTGTTTCTTGGGAACAGCATACTTTGCTCCACTTGAAGCAAAGCACTTTTGAAAATTCCCTTTACAACTGCTGAAGCATGTGGGGTTTATCTACAGTATTTATTTGAAGTACCTGTTTTTATTATTTATTAATAATAAAATTATTTCTCAAAAATAAAAAAACACAAATAGGATTCATTTTAGACATACAGTTAGGATTGCTATAAAGTAAAAGGCTTACATATTTAGACTAAAACCTATACATTTTGTAATGAGAATTTGATAAAATAATCTCTTGCTTCTTAGCATTCAGGAACTCATTTAAATCAATTTTCCATATCTGTGGTTCCATATATGAACTTTCTACAAAGCTAATGTGTAACAAGTTATTTATGACAGGATATTGCAAATTTGGATTGGGAGTTGGCATAACATTATTTACTATTGTATTGGGTAAAAACATTTATCCAAAAAAACTTCACACTATTATCTAAAATAGTTAAAATCAGGAATACATTCAACATTGAACTCCTTTTCAAAGCTAAGTGACTTTGTATATGTGAATGTGTGCATGAGAGTGTATGCTAATCAAAATCTAAACCTGGCCAAACTTGACGTTAGTAGAAGGTAATCTAATCTCCTGAATTCACAGACTTGAAGGCAGCAGCAGGGGAGGTAATAAATATTCTCTTTGTGGAACGAAGAACTCTAAATAACCTCTCCTGGCTCTGAGCATGCCCTCTGAAATAACATATCACTGTACAGCTTGTACTGCAATGAATGATGTGAGACCTCACGGGACATTTTCCAGGAGAAAGGCAGAGATTCCTTGAGAGTTCTTTTGGAAAGAATCTTATTTCCTTTCATATTTCAAGACCATATAATTATACTACATCCCAATCCAAATCATTATCATGCATGGTTACATAAAATGCACTCTTTTTCACATTTCCATTTCTAACACTTACCCCTGCAGATTCCACTGTAAATTCAAAGGTTTTGTCAGAAGTGTTTTATTTTTCATTTATAAAACAAGTCCCCTCTCAAGCACCAGCAAAATCTGGGATTTTTTAAAAGCAAAAACAATCACAAAGTCTTATGCATTTTGGCAATTGAGTTTTACAGACTGGCTTTTGGCACAGTAAGAAAGCATGAACTGGAAAGTCAACACACAAGAGCAGAATTTCAGGGATACTGAAGAATCTTCAGTGGTTTTGATCCGAGGTGCCCAATCCTGGGCTTTACTTATGGACAACAGTTTTCAAGTCTTAATGCAGATTCTCAAAAAAAAAGACAAGGCTTTGACCTGGTCAGTCAAAGACATTCATTTTCTTAATTCATAGGTCACTCCGGTTTCTTTAGGCCTTGTGTTTTGGATTATTTTTCTTCTGAAATGCTTTCATCTCCGTTTAAACTTTGGGACACTGAAAGTGTTGTAGTATCTGTCTGTACTTTGTCTTTTTTCCCCTCAATCCTAACACACTTTCAAGCTAACAAACTTTCCGGAAGAAACCAGAGGACACAGAGGAAACCCAAGCAAACTCAGGGAGGCCACACAAACTCCATGCAAATAGCAGCCTGGGAATTAAACCCAGGGCCCCAGCACATAGGGAATAATTTAGAGATGCCAATTAATTAAGCCTGATATTGGCATGAGAACATGTCAACTCCATACAAAATCCACTCCAGACTGATACTGAATGAAGGAACCAAGAGGTTTGATGCAGAAATGCTTACCATCAAGCCAACGCACCTCCCCACCTACATACTGTAGCTCTCTACAATGGTAGATATTTACGTAGAAGAATTAGATAATGCTCACACGTGGTGACTTGCACAATTATTCAAAATGTTCCTGTACTTTTCTATTTTGTAAAATTATAAAGTAATGCTTGATCAAAACCTTGGATGCCCAACTTGAAACACTTTTGAAGAGCAGAAAATGGCTGCAAAAGCTAAAGAGAAACGTGTTGATTGCATATGTATTTATTTGCTGCAAATATTTGGTAGAAGCACCTTTGCAGCAGTTACAGCTTTTAGTAAGACAAGCATGTTTAGCAAGTCTTTTACTGGGCCACACAAGGACTTTAAATTTCTCGTTCTTAAGTCAACCCAATATAGTTGTTTCCTGCTGAAAGGTGAATGTTTGCCCCAGTTTTATCTCCCTAATATTTTCCTGTACTTTGCTTTTTCCATTTTTCCTTCAATCCACACAAGCGTTCCACTACCTGCTAAGGAGAAGCATCCCCATACAGTGCCACCACCATGATTGACTACAGTTTACAGATGACTGCATGATTTGTTGTGGTGTTCTGCAGCAGGTGGAATGCTTTGTATTTACATCAAAAGGTTCCATCTTGGTCTCATTTGACCACACCTTTTTGCTGGATCACTCAGTATGTTTCAAAATCCATTGGGGATGTGAGATGGGTTTTCCACTGCAAAACAGGTCAACTTTCTGGACTGATATTGTTGATTGATGCACCTTATCTCACATCTCAACTCTGGTTCAGCTCATTCAGACTTGTTGTTGGCCTTGCAGTGGGATATCTTACCCATTTCCTCCCTATGTACTGTAACTGCTCAAATGCACCTTCCATTACTTGATGATTGAGTAGACTGTGATCACAGATATCATAACCACTATTATTGCAAATGGAGGACACATAACTACATTTGAAGTTCATTAAGAGCGATTTTATGTACCTAGATTCGTGTACAATCAATACTTTTCCATTTTTCTTTCCATCTAGTTTCTTTTTTTTCTTGCTTTGAATGTGAGGAGTAGGTTGTGAATATAACACATATTAGTTGTTACTTCAATCTGTCATGACTGAGAGGTTTAAAGAGACAAAATGTGTAAACTATGAAATATCTGAATACTTTTCCAAGGGACTGCATAACATAAGAGCCTTAGAATAAGCAAACATAAACTAAATTAATTTTTATCTAAGTAATGGGATAAAACATGCCAGTGGTTTATTTTGTTTCACATTCCTAGATAGATTAATGGGATGCTTGACAAAAATGTGAGAATTTCCAATGAGATCCTCATGGCAGATCAAATATTAATTTATCTTGGAACTCTTTCCATCATAGCAATTTTCACTTCACAAAAGCCAATGCCAAGTTCAAGCAGAACATACAGGATATTTGGACAAAAATGTTAGTTTTACTGGGGAAAATAGTGTGTGATCCAAAATGTTGTGAAAGTGCTTCAAAACATATACTGTATTGTTTGTTCTGCAGATTGACTAGAATCTGAGACAGACATGTATGAAACAGGAAATGGAAAATTCAAGAACCAATATATAATATTCAGGATCAGAATTCAAGAATATGTTTTACTCTTTCAAAGACGGGTTTTGTTGCACAGCGAAACTGGGTTTGTGAATTTGTAAAACAACATTCATAAAGAACTGCTTGAGGCTACCATAAAAACAATACTGTACTGCATATGTGGTGATTTATGGCCTGTATCAGAAAACTTTTCAAAAGGTCATGAAAACCTCCCTCATGATAGTATGTATATTTTCTGTGCTGTCCTGACACTTTATTTTTACAGTATTTTAATTAAATTAGCCCTGCAGTAACTGTTGAATATCCTTATCACCTTCTAAATAATTTTGGAATATGAAATAGATGCTATCGAGTAAATATTGAGAGCATACTGTAAAAGTATAGTTCATAATAAATTTGCTGAATTTCTTCTGTAGCTTTTAATCATGAATTAAATATTTTGCACTACAGTGTACTGATACTAAGATCTGCTCTGCATCAAAAAAGCACATTACATTTTGAAAGTACTGGTTTCCTCTTAAGGGTGTAGAATTACTTACTCTGTTTATATATGCAAATTACTAAGAGTACAACAAATTAGAGAAAATAATCAGGGTTACATAAAAAGTTTAAAAGCAAATGCCTACAGTTACCTGTATCTAATGATAGAAAAGCAATTTCCATGTGGGTAGCCAACTGAAAACTATTTCTTAGAAAACATAGAAAATGTCTGTTTTCTGAGGAAACCATACAAAGCACATAACTTTAAATAGACAGGATAATAACTAAACTAGTGAAAGCTTACTATTTTATGTTACAGATTATACAAATTAAGCAAAATCAAAAGTATTTCTTACATTATGCAATATCATCCCGACTCTAGTACTCATCCCCACTCTATACTGTATATTGTTTCTAAGAAATGAAATAAAACTATTGAGATTAAAGGTTTTAACTGAAACTATTTTTATTTGCTTGATTAAATAAAAAATAATCTAAACACTGGTAAGTTTTCTTATTTATCTTTTTTTGTAAAATGTAGAATGTAAAGCAAATTAAAAAGCAGCATTCATAAATAAATCTGTCATTCATTAACAGAAAATAAATTGTCCTAAGAAGGAAATATCTGGATTCAATTATATCCTTGACCCTTAATTCAGAAACCTTCTCTTAGGATAGCGATTTACAACTGTTGTTTTTGGCCAAAGTTAAAACACAGTGGTCACATCTGTGACATGAATTGTTGTTACCACTCCAAGCTAATGCATTTTTTCTTCTGAGTGAACACATGCATGTGTGCCTCAAAGAAATTACGGAACGCTGATTCCCAGATAGAATGGAGTAGCTATAAGCCAATGGGATATTAATGTATTCAGTGGTGGAGGACTTGGCATTTATCTCAAAGTTGCTGATAGGCCAGTCAGGAGCATGTTGCCTGGTCTCAAACTCTCCCTTCAGGGCATATGGAGTTGGCATGATTTCTACTTTCCCTCTTTTGATACCATACACCATGTGGAAGCTGCCAATAAAAACCCAATGAGCTTTATGAGTACTCTTCTCAGGGAACCAGGGTTAGAGTACTTTAACAGGGCCTCAACAGGGCCTGAGCCAGCATCCTAGAGTAGTTACAGATGCATAACCACACTCTAGTTCACTTCTTCATCAGAAGTTTATAGGCAAACATCCTGCAATGAAAGGGCAAGGAGATCACTGACGTGTTTTGCAGAGGCAATTGCAAGCAAAAGCATGGTCTTAATAGAAAACCAAATTCAGCCACCTACAGATGCTCAATCAAAGCTAGAGGGATAGCATGAACAATATTGAGACACCATGTACTGTAGGTGTTCTTGGGTGATATAAGCATCTTGCCTCCTTAAGTAGCTGAGTTGCAAATAAAAATGAAAGGAAGCAGACTTCCCTTCAATTCCAATTCTGGAAGTCCTGTGGACTTTTCTAAAGGGAATTCAAAGGAGAATTCCAGGGCAGGACGGCCCAGGAGCAGAAGGCTCCCAAGGGCAGGACATTCTTGCAGCGCGCCGCCTGACCATCCTGAGACTCAGCCCGGACAACCACGGAACGGCCAGTGTGTCCGAGTGCCAGAACTTTCCTTTGTTCTAAGAGTCTAGAGCGGAGGTTGCCAGAGAGTAACCAGAGGATTCACCCGAGGTTAGCACCAGCAGCAGGCCTCGTGAACAGGTCAGAACTGTGGACAGCTGAATCACTATTCAGAACTAGCTCTTCATCAGGAACAAACCGGTCCTCTTCCTGACTGGCTGGGACCCACAGTCATCTTTTCTCCTGTGCGCAAACTTTGCTAGTTAAAGCCAACACTAACTAGCCGGTCAGTGAGCATCAGCAGCGCACCGTCGCAAGCCGCACAGCACAGCCTGGAACTGAGCCAGAGAGCGCGGATTGGACAGCAACAGCCTGAAACTGTTTCTTTGTGCCCGCAGGAGATCTGAATCCCCAGAGATTGGATGAGTATTCAACTTCAATGCATTACAGCTCGAGAATTCAATTGTTATCCCAACCAGTTGATATCAATTTAATTCCTAAGAGTTATGTACTTGTTTTGAGTATCTAATGTAGAAGTTATAACCAAGTTCATTTACGAAATGGTCTAAATGAATGATATACTGAACGTATGTCCTCTTGATACATGTAACTCTTTGTAACTGAGTGAATATATATACCTTTTGTATTCTGATAACCCTCTCGATAAGATCTGTTAGGTTTATATGCATATTCTATGTATTAATAAATGTATCCTCGTGTATTAGTACCTGTGTGTGTGCGTTGTTTGAGTTATATCGCATGGCTGGATTCTAAGGCCATCAAAAGAATCATTTTGTGATTTACTGCTACAATTAATAATTGTCCCAGTAAATGCCCAAACCCTACAGAACTGGTGCCTTCAGAGAGCACACTACAGAGTGAAGCTGCCACTCAGAGCGTAGTGGGCCTATTCCTGATAGATGCCCTACATGAAAAGACCCAAACTATGGTTGCTCCCTGAGAAAGCAGCTCAGCCATCCATTTGAGGGTTTAGAAGCTCATGTCATATTGATGATCAATGCAGGACACTGCAAAGTACTTTTCTTTGTATTAACCAGTTTAGGAATGAATGTAAAGTTAACAGTTAAATTGAACATTTTTGTGGTGGTTCTGGCCTTGGAGGAGCAATCATTGGTGAGAAAATCCATTCCATTTGCAAAGCCAGTATGTTTCTTTTGATAAGGTTGCTATCAACCTAATCTTGCTTTAGAGAAAACATTTTTATTATCAACAAATTGTAAATATAACGTTTACATTGGCGTTATTAATTTTCCACTTGAGTGTATGGAGGAGTGTCAGCTGTTAATGAGAGCAGACCCCCCCTCTTAGGCTGGGCAAACAATTTTTTAAATTTTTATAAATATAAATATATAATATTTAATAAATTAAAAATTAGATATAATGATATTGTAACACTACAAGGTTCACATGGGCACCCTCACCACTGCCATATCAGGTCAGCCCCCCACCATCAGGGACTCAAACCCAGGCCTCCAGCATCACTGGACAGGGACCCAGCCTCTTGAGCTAAAGGGGAAACTCCCCTCAGCCCGGGCTGCGGTCCCTGCTAGAACCATGGAAGGGCGGTGATGTCACAAAGCCGGTAAGCCAGATCTCAAGAGCAATGGAGGCTGTATCTTCTTCTTCTTCTTCTTTTTCACAGCCTTAGTCCCAGACTGTCCTGGGGTCAGCTGCTTTGGTTGCTCTTCTCCATTTGTCTCTGTCGAGCACATCTTCCTCACTCACTTCACATACCTCCATATCTTTTCTCACACAATCTATCCATCTCTTTCTAGGCCTGCCTCTTCCTCTGTTACCTTCCACCTCAAATTCCATTACCCTCTTTGTTACTTCCTCAACGTCCCTCCTCATGATATATCCATACCACCGTAACCTCGCTTCTCGCATCTTCTCAACCACATCCACCACCCTAGACACCCAAGACACCACCCAATGGAGGCTGTATGTGTTACAATATAAACATTTACTGTCAAACTTTAAATCAACAATTGATTTAAAGACGATCTGTCAAAGTGCAATGAAATACAATATTGTTGTTGCTGTCATTGTTGTTTTTATCCTGTAAAGCGCTTTGAGAAGCCACCTTTAAAGGCGCTATATACAATAAAGTTCATTATTATTACTACTGTTAATTTGCTGGACAGAGAGGTGAACAGGTGAAGGTAGCGATTTATGTTGCATTGTCATATTGTGAGTCTATAAAGACATTTAATTGAACACGCGTTGCGATTTAAATGGAAATCTCTCTCTCTCTCGATGCTGTAATACAGTTTAAATAATTAAAAGTCTAAACAGTATCAACTTGAATTCTTATCTCTATTAATGTAACTATCAAGTGGTATTGAATAAATACAGCTTTTTAGTATAGATTACACTTTTCTAAAATGTATTTAAAAAAAACTCCCATCTTCTTTAAAACACAATACACCAGGAAATGTGTTTGACTCATTAGCAGGTTAAAGCGATTCCATTGAAAAGCGGAGCGCAGTAATTGTTCCGTTCCTTGATTTTCTGATCTGCAAGGCCATTTGGCTGCAGCGATTGTGAATTCTGTCTGGCATTGCCAGATTGTGAAAAAATAAAAGTATTTTAATCAAGATGGGGGCAAGGGAGTCTTCTCTATGACACATTTTGTTAAAGCAAGTCAGTTTTTTGCGACACATAAAAGACATATTGTGGCATTATTATATATAGTATACTGTAGGGAGGACACAGCGACTCAGAAACCCATTGAATGGAAAAGGGCACTTTAATTTTCTGTACAGCTGGTACAGCACCCAGACAAAAGCAAATGCTTTCATTCATTTATAATCTGACTCACATAACTCATATTCCCAAATGCCCCCCACCCCGCTCAACAATCCTAGGAAGAACACGAAACAGCCTGTTAATAAAATTGTTGAAATTTTGTTCTGTCAGTTCTTCCTCCCCGAACTTGTAGATCGCATTGATCAGTTCTTGCTTTGTGCTGGGTTTAGCAGTTTTCCGAACATAGTCTTTCAGCGAATGCCATACCATCTCTATTGGATTTAAATCTGGGGATTCGGCTGGAGTTTTCACCCAGTTCACTCCTTCTGCTATAAGCCTAGCCGTTGCTGCTGTGTGTTTTGGATCGTTGTCTTGAAAAAGACAGTGCCTTGATACAAAGTGCACCCTGATATATGGGGCGGCATGCTGTTTGACCATGACTTTCTTGAAGAATTCACGATCCATAATTCCTTTGAAAATAAGAAGTGGTCCCGGGCCTCTTCTAGATATGCCCCCCCCAGATATGAACCTTCAGTGGATATTTGGGCTTTGACTTGTCCACATATTTCCCCTTTTTACAAAATGACATGGTTGAAAACTGTTCCAGAGCCACTGTTGTTTCATCAGTGAAAAGTACATCATGAAATGTCTCTCCCTGATCAATCCATTGAAGCACTTGTTTGAGCCTTTCCTCTTTATTTTTTACCCTTATCATGGGGCATGTGTTGGTTTTTTTATATCTCCATCCAAGCCTTCTGCACACTCTTCTTATCGATGTCGGACTCACTCTCGCACGGAGGTCAGCCCACAGCCGTCTTTAAACTTGCATCGCCGATAGCTCATCATTTTCATCCGTCAGTCTGTTGATGGCTCGCACAATAGGATTTGAAAAAAAAGAGATCAACAGTTAGTTCGTTATAAAAATAATGTGTGTAGTATTTACATGTAATAAAAGTATTTTTAAAAAGTTATTTACCTTTGAATCGTCCTTGGTTTAGATTCTCTTTGCCTCCTCTCCCCTTTATAATGTCGTCTCACTGTGCTTTCACAATCAAAGATGTCCATGGAAGCCAAATGCTGTAGAATGTCTCGTGTTGACTTCCCGTTTCTTTTCATTTTCATTATTTGGTGTGAGAGAGTCTTCATGATTTTGGCAATAGTCTGTCTTCTTACCAAAGCTATACAGTAGTGCAGCTTGTTGTCTGTACCGACATACAGTATGGTACAGATAAACGTGTACTATACTGATGAGCTAATACCTGGGAAAGACACTCCCATCTTCTTTAAAACACAATATGCCAGGAAATGTGTGTGACGCATTAACAAGTTAAAAAAAATTGTGTTGAAAAGCTGGGCGTAACAGTTGTTTCCTTCCTAGGTTTTCTGATCACTCACTGTTCGGATACTCTTCTCACCTGCCCTGCTCTTTGTTTTCCTGTGATTTGCTGTTTATTCCTGCTGCCATCCACTCCTGCCCTCACACCTAAAGAAGACTATTTTACATTTCTTTATGCAGCTCAAAGTGCAATTAACCTTTGCTAGTATCTTTACAGTCTTTTGAAAGTCTATCTTTGCAGTCTTTTGAAAGCAAGATGATCTCTGCTTCTTTGACAAAACAAGACGAACTAGGATGAGAGCAGCCAGGGCACATGCCCAGAGAACCCCAATCTGTTACAATATATTCAATTAAAAATTGCTTTATACTTGACTAGTTGATATGATTTTCATGATGAAATGCAGAAATGCATTATTTAGGTTGAATTATTTAACCTAATATTTATTTTTATTTAAAGTTCGAATACCGTTTTATGTTCTGTCGTGATTGTTGATGGTAAAGCTTAGACCTTCTTGTTTTTAAATTTGATTATAGGTCCTGTATTTGTTGAGTGACACATGCCAAGCTTAGAAGTAAATTTTTTCTGATGTCATGTTAATAAGACCAATTAAAATGTAGTTCCAATACACCCAATAACTATAAATAACAGCAGTATTTTCTCATGAAACATTGTGATTCTTAACAATAGAAGCGCACCAAAAAAATCTTGCTTTTAATCAAAGACATTGCTCAGGACACATACACTGTCCACGCAGTCAATCTTGCTTTTTTTTACGGCATGTCAGTCATTTATTTTCTCTTAGAAACAATACAGGTAGGTGTCCAATTTTGTGCCTACAGTATCTATACACTTTCGCTTAATTGGTTGTTAAATTATGATGTCATGTTTACTTCATATTCCTTTTCACAACTTGATTTCATCCCACTGAAGGACCAAAAACAACAGCATATAATGAAAGTATAAGTCAAACGATTGTTTTTCAACTTGTGATGCTTTTTGCTAAGCGACTTCAGGGGCGGGGTTAACAAAAGTACTTTATACTCGCTCGTAAACTGACCGATTAAGAGGGGTTTTGGGAAACGCATGAAAATGTAGCACATAGGTTACGTATGTACTTCATAAAATTGCTCGTTAATCTCTAAGATTAATCATTTTCGGGAAACTCACCCCAGTTCCTTGTCCATCTCATAACCATGGAACAGCTGAACACTCAAAGGTTTGCATTCTGCTTAAAGTGTCAGGCTATAAGCCTGTTATTTGACAAGGGAAAGCAAGTGCAAGGGTCACACTAGATTGATTAGTTATTAGCGACATTTCAAATTATCAATGACATGCAAATACATAAAAACAAGTGCCAGAGCTTACTCTTGACATGTCCCTTTAGAAAGGCTGCCAACCCTTGGTCTAGAAGGACAAGTCTGTATGTGTAATGGGTTGACTGTTGGATCAAGTGTCCTTCATTAATACAACCCTCCCTTTGGTTCTGGGCAGCAGAAATTGGCAATGGCTTAATCCCCTGACTTCTTGAAGGAGCTCTGCTCCTAAGCAATCTTAGTTGGTACCATGGTTTAAAGCTATTACCTCTTTGCTAGGGGTGGAAACCATGGATATCTCTGTTTTTCCACCTATGCACCCAATGGCTAGAACTTTGGTACTGCCATCTTCTTTACAGAGCAAGCAGTGTCATTTTACAGAGTACTTGAATAACTATTTAATTGATGGAACTCAAGAGACACAATCCCCAAGTGCTATGTGCCACCTACAATTAACTACCCTCCTTTTGTAACTCCTTTGGTCTCTTCTACATGTTCTGTTGCCATCCAAACATGTTGGGCTACAATTCTAAGGAAAGCTGACAAAGGCCTCCATCTGAACTACTTGTAAGAGCCTTGTGGCCATTACAACTGTGACTGACACATGGCCAAATCCCAGATAGAGAGAAGGTGAGTCTGAGAGACCCAGTCAACACTATTCAATCTGGGTTTGCATTGCAATTTTGTCTAAATCCACTTCCATATGCAAGATTAATAATGGCAAGGTTCACTGCTACCATCCATACGAGAGCCTCTATTAAATATTCTCCTTTGTGCCCTAAAAATTATGCCAACTCTTTCCAATCAAAGCTATGAAGAATCTCAACGTGTTTTGCTTAGCAGTGCATTTCAAAATGTTACAACCCATATTCCCAAGTTCACAGCGTCCCATCCCAGATGAGTTTTAACAGTTTCTTGTGTGACGAACTGTCCTTACACAACAGATCTCTGGTGAAGGAAGCTCAAAGCCTGTCCTAGATGCCATATCTGAGATAGAAACCCCAGAGGATGATCAAATGGATGAAGGATGCAACTCCACCGAGTAAATCACTGTGAATAAAACAACACCATATAATGAATGGCACCCAATGAATCAATCTCCACCTTACAAGCCTCTACAACTATAACTAGGTACCTTGTTTAACTAAATACAGTAAAACTAGGTAATCAAAGTCTTTCTCCAACAGATGGCTTATAAAACTCCAGTTCTGAAGGAACAACAGGGAGAACCCGTGATTTAAAATGGGCCAACTCCTGTAACACGTCTTGTTGAATAGGTGTGCAAAATTGGTCAACTGAAGATCCATAGCACTGACCCCAATAGCATGTGTAAAATCTTAAACTGTTCAAGACAATGCATGCTGAAGAACCGAACTGATGCCAGGATACCCCAAGAATAGGCAATAACTCAAATTCGCGCACCAAAGCATCTCAGACTTGTTTGATGAGCTCCATGGATCACAGACCCAAGCCAGTTATTGTCTCAAAGGGATATGCAACCAAATACTGACTTTCAAAGTCAGAAATTTAATTTAAGTGAGCATGTCCTGATACTGAACATATGACATTTGTTATAATTTGGTAAATTGTATGTTTTGAATGACCTAAAAATAAAACATAATTTGTATGAATCTGATGATTGCTAGTACACATTGTTTGATTGTAAAGCAATAACAGTTTTAACTATGCTGTCTCCATAATTTTGGAGAGCACTGTGCAACAGAAACACTGTACAAAGAACCTCAAAAGAAAACAATATATAAAACATTAACATTATCTGATACAATTGGCTATTGTAAACTTGTATGGAGATTAGATCAAACCCATGATACCTCAATTCCTTATTAACATAAAGCTTAAGTGTACATAATTTGATCAAAACACAAATTTGTAATTCCACAGGAATAGATAATGACAAAAAAGAGAGTTTGGAAGGCACAGTGTTAAATGTGTAGGGTGAGACAAAAAAAATAATAATACCAGCATATCCTGGGGGTAAGAAGAAGTATTTGGAAGTATCTGTCACACTAGTTTTCTTGGAGAATGGCTGGAGAAATGTGGGTGCTTAACTTGGGCCTCAAGCTGTGTGCCAGGTGTTTCCACAGGTTAGCAACGTTGTCATTCAAAGCCTGAGGCCAGATATGCTTTTGATAGCAATGCCTGAATGTAGTCAGTTGAGATCCTGATTGGTATCTCAATAAATGATTTCTGAGACCAAGCAATGTGCTGTTGGCATCATGTGATCATGTGATGCATGGAGGCCACCAAGTATATGCAACTATTCTAGGGAATCTAAGGTTTGTTTACAGTATATGTGATACAAGGTTAACTGGCAACAGTTTGGCAACATGAAGCAAGATACTATATACTATATACTACTGTATATACTATATACTATATACTATATACTATATACTATATACTATAAAGATGCATCTTAACCAAATATTGAACTTTGTTGAGAGATTGAATACATCTTTTTATATAAAGTAAAAATATCAATTTTGTATAATACACTTACTGTATTTTGTTGCTTACAGGAGTATAGTACATAGCCCTTAATAAATGTCTTCAACCTTTTTTCTTTCCCATTTAAACAATGTCTGCATCAAGAGATGTTTCTTATAGTGCATTACAAATCATGACCCAGAGATTTTAGAACGCTGTAAAATGCAAGTAATGGTTTCCTGGTTTTGAAATGTAATAAAAAGGATGTATGTTGATTTTCTTAAATACGATCTCTATAAAAGAGAACTAAATTGACCTCTGAATTGTGTGATTTTGGAATAAAGCAGTATTAATTTACATAGTATATAAAGTAACTGTAATGTTATTTTAATAACCCGTGTGTTGCAAAGCTCTTCTAGCTATCATCACATTAGCAATAATAGTGCTGTGCATAAAATGTCATTTGAATTTGTTTAAACAAATCCAGAATGTCTTCTGAGATAATGGTTCTAACAGCGGATTGTAGCAAATTTAGCACCCATTGAGTGTAAACAAAAATAAAATTGAAATAAATATTGAACATTGCCATTATATAGTGATAAGGAGAACATAGTTTATATTCTTCCTGTAAGAAACAAAATCAGACTAAATCTGTTTTTGGAACACATAGTAAAATAACACCCTTCCATCCATTTTCTAACCACCAATCTGTATCCAATACAGAATCATTATAGGATACAACTTGGGTAGGATACCATTCTATCACAAAGCACACCAGGCACACACTCATAACAGGGCCAATTTACTCAACTCAACTCAACTTTAAATGTTCACAAGTTGTCACAATTCAAGAAAAGCAGTCCCAAGTACTCCCTTGGCCTTCCCATCAGAATAATTAGGCCCAGAGTCTGAGATAAAGAAAGGAAAGCATCCAGCTGAGACTGTCAGGGGTGCAAGAGTTGGTTAGAGAAAGGCGAACCTGGCCAAATAGGATCAGCTGTGTTAGTGATGGTTGGTGAGAAGATCAATTAAGTACACTTTATCTTGGGTGGAGTGTTGACGATGAAAAATGGAGAGTATTATGAAAAACACCAAGGAAAGAATTTAAATGCCCAGATGATGATCGAGTGAACCTAATGAGCTGTGAGAAGAGCTTAGAAGAGAAGGAAGACCTGTGCAAGTTAGAAGACTGTGCTCTTCTTTGAGAGTGGAAGGGTCCACAAAGCAAAAGAGTAGTTATTGAAAATGTGAAAATGTTCAATAAAATGTTGGCATTGTCAGTCTTCGAGTGCTGATGTGGTCAAACCCCCCTTCACCCCTTATCTATTGAGGCCCCTCCAGGATTCTATCCAAGAACCCTCAAAGTAACATACTGTACTTAGTACAGAAGAACTGCGCAAAATGGATTTGATGGCAGCAGTAGGTTTTGCTGGTCTCTGTACTTCCTCTAACTCTTCTTAATCCCTTTTGTTAAAGTGCAAGCTAATTTTTGCTAATCAGTGACTTGTCTGAAGACAGAGATCAACAAGAAAGAGTCTTGCAGGAGAAGAAGACAAGCAGAGAGAAAGATTGTTACATCTGAGATGCTGCATGGTGCTTTGAGTAACCACTCATTTATATAACATATATGACAGAGAGAACAATATCTGAGTAATATTGTACAGTATTCAGAAATATGAAAAAAGATTAAAGGACAATTGAATACTTAAAAGAATAGAAAAACCATGAACTGGCAAATTATTTACAGTGAGAGAAGAGAAACTTTATTTTATTTTATTTTTGAAAGAATAATACAAATATTAGCTTACACTTACAGTATATAGCGCTTTTCTGGACACTCCACTCAAAGTGCTTTACAGGTAATGAGGATCCCCTCCACCACCACCACCACCATTGTGCAGCATCCACCTGGATGATGTAATGGGAGCCATAGTGCACCAGAACTCTCACCACACACCAGCTCTCAGTGGGGAGGAGAACAGAGTGATGAAGCCAAGTCGTAGATGGGGATTATTAGGAAACCATGATTGGTAAAGGCCAGCAGGATAGCCAGGATGATGAGGTACACCCCTACTCTTTCCAAGAAACACCCTGGGATTTTTAATGACCTCGGTTTTACATCTCATCTGAAGGATGGCGCCTTTTTACAGTATAGTGTCCCCGTCACTATACTGGGGCATTAGGACCCACATAGACTGCAGGGTGACCACCCCCTGCTGGCCCCACTAACACCTCTTCCAGCAGCAACCTACGTTTTTTCCAGAACGTCTCCATTCAGTTACTGACCAGGCTCACACCTGCTTAGCATCAGTGGGTTGCCAGTTGTGAATTGCAGGGTGACATGGCTGCTGGCCATAACATTATGTTGTTAATTTTCGAGAAGGAATGATATTGGGACAGACTAGCTACACTCAATATTTAGATGGGGAAACCTAGTGAGTTAGAAGCTCAAAGTGAGCTACTGTAGGTGTCATTTTATTTTATTTTTACATATTCTTGTTTTATATAATGAACACCATTTTAATTACACTACAGTCTTGTGATGTGTCTGTCTCAGTTTCCGCTAGATGACCACACCCTTCACTGCACCACGTGATTCTGGGAATTTCTGGAAGTGTAATAATAGATGCTTCACATATATACTACGTCAGGGCAGAACAATTCTAATCTTTTAAGGCTGGTGTGTGTACGCAGGCTTTCTAGGTCTCTTTTAAACAGAAGCACCTGAAGAGCTTGAAAGTAGTCCTTTCAAGCCAACAATGAGATGATTTAGATCATTAAGAGCTGAGTTGGAATGGAAACATACAAACCCTCCTTTTTTTCCCCACTGTGCTATTTTTATTTTTCTTACCTACTGTATATAAGAAATTTCTAAACAATTACATTTGTTATTACTCATCACTGAAACTTTCCTAAATCTTCTTCTATTAACCTAATTACAGTACATTCTGGTTGATGATAAGTACCTCTGTGCATCCTCAGGCAATCTCCTATTAAAATGTAATTAATAATCTATTTACACAAAGATCTGTATTATCTTAATACTGTAGACAAAGAAAAGTTTCTGTCCCAGCAATGAATACTGCAGGACTCTGTTTCATACATTTCTCAGTGCAGATACTTCTGCTTTTACTGCTACTCTTTGCAAGCTATTTATGAATCCTACATTTAAACATTTAAACTATTCAGATTGTAATGTAACAATAACATGCAACATGTAACATGTGCTGTAACAATACTTTTTGGGGGGTTAGACATTAGTAGGCTGTAAGGTTTTCTGTCAAGAAAAACATATCACTAAGAGATTTGCTCGATATGTAGTAGAAAGATTAAATTTATCAAACATTTCCACTGTTTTAAAATTTTAAAAAGTATGGACATGTCTTAAGGCTAAATTGTCAGAGGAAGAAAAATATGTATTTGGGGACAGAAACAGAAATACTGTACCTCACCAGAGACAGATTTCCATCGTAACCTTTCTAAGCCTGTAGGATAATCTCAACATTCATAATGTACGTGAGACACAGAAATAGACCACAGGTTTAATTGCATTAGTGTACTGTATATGCTACTGAAAACATTCTGTAACTGAGAAGCAATACAGTAGCACTCACTACATTACAGTAAAGATACTGTATACTGCTTCAAAACAACTGCTTCACTTTTTTCCTATTGTAAGTGTTTTGGGGACTTTTTACTTGTATGTATTTAGCTGCTTCTTTTGAATACGAAAACAAAACAAAAATAAGTTTCAGGAAAATAATATGAAAAATGTGGTAAGTGTCAAAGACCTGAAATTGTTTGGTCTGTGGTCAGCGTGGGTTTTCATGATCTGTGAAATACTGTAAGTGTAAAGGAAAGAAAATGTGTAATATTGCATGAGATTCTGAACTCTGGCCTGTCAGCAGTTCAGAACAGGAAACAACAGTGGTTAGTGACACTGTTCAGTAGTGCAAAATCCAGGTCAAATAAAAACATAATAAAGTTTGCAAATGAAAGGAAACTATTCATCCCATCTAGCTCATTTGGTTTCTAGAAGCTCTGGTTCCTCCTCTGGTTCGTGTTTCACTGTTGAATCTGAAGTCCTAGAAAACATTGACTTTGTCAAAGCCTTTTAGGATTTTTAATATTTGAATCTGGTCTTGTCTTTGTTATCCATGTTCAAAGTTAAAAGGATTTAGATCCTTTAGGCAGTCAGACAGATAACTCTCTAATTTAGATATAATTAATGCCTCTGTCATTCTATATATAATAGAATACAGACATAAAATGTTGCTAAATAATTCCCTAATTCCACCTCTTTACCCTTTTGCAAACACTTACTCCATTTTCTATTTACATATGGGATACTAAACACGGACAACCATTTAAAGACATTTTTTTTTAATTGACCAAGAATATGATCTTTCATTTTTTCTTAGTGCAGTTGGCAAAAAAAACACCCCACTCTGGTGATTTATTTGATGTGTCCATTCATTTAATGCATTTAACATTTATTTTTCATTTTCTGCCAGTTCTTTGTTACTATTTCTTATGTCTTCCTTGTTGGCGATTCAGGTTAGGTACTGTATAATGCCAAGTATTTATGGAAGGCTTAAAATCAATAGCAATATTGGTATCATTACCTTATAGCAGTTGACTGCAATGCACCAGTGCTGGTGTAGAAGATGCAATCATCTACATATTGAAAGGGCCTACTCACACCTGGACAAGGCTGGCAACACTGTGAGTATGACGTTTTTCGACTTCTCCAGTGCTATACTATCCAGCCCTTACTGCTAGGGAGGAAGCTGGAGGAGATGCAAGTGTGTGGCTCCATGATCTACCGCCTATCTGACAGGTTTGTGAGACCACAGTTTGTTAGACTTCAGAACTGTGTGTCTGAACAGGTAGCGAGTAACACAGGGGCTCCTCAGGGGACAGTTCTTTCTCTGTTCCTCTTCACCCTCTATACTTCTCAACTCAAAGTCGTGTCACCTGCAGAAGTTCTCAGACGACTCTGCAATTGTGGGATGTATCAAGGGTGGACAGGAGGAAGAGTACAGAGAACTGGTCAGCAGCTTTGTGGAGTGGTGTGGGGAGAACTACCTGCAATTGAATGTGGCAAAGACGAAGGAGTTGGTGATAGATTTCAGGAGGAAAAGGATGAAACCTACTCCTGTCTACATCCATGGGAGTGGCGAGGAGATAGTGGACTCATGCAGTACAAGTACCTGGGAGTACACATCGACGATAGACTGGAATGGTCTAAGAACATCGATGCCATCTACAAGAAGTGTCAGAGCCGACTTTACTTCTTGAGGAGGCTCAGGTCCTTCAATGTGTGTAGTAAGATGCTACATACTGTATGTTCTATCAGTCGGTGGTGGCGAGCGCCATTTTCTACACGGTGGTATGCTGGGGCTCTGGGATTAGAGCAAGGGATGCTAACAGGCTGAACAAACTCATCTAAAGAGCAAGCTCTGTCATTGGGTCTGGCCTGGACCCCCTGGAGGTAATGGCTGAGAGGAGAATGGTGTCCAAACTAGAGGCCATCATGGACAAAGTCTCCCATACCCTCTATGACATGCTTGTGAGAATGAAGAGCACGTTCAGCAATAGGCTGATCCAACCAAGGTGCAACAGGGAGCGCTACAGAAGGCCATTCTTGCCTTCTGCCATAAGACTGTACAACTCATCCACTTTGTGTCTGGGCAGGGGCATAATTGACATTGACCTGTTTTTGGACTAAACAGTAGACTAAACAGCATCCATCTCTGCGTCATGGGGATATTTCGATTTGCAGGCTTGCGAAAGTACCATTAACCAGTGAGTCCTGTCGAAGCCTTGGCCATAAGGGAGCAACTTGCATTGGACGTAAAGTGTAATATAGTTTCTTAAATGCCATTTCATATCTCTATAAATTAGTTTTTATGAAATTCTGCAACTTTCATCCAGTTATTTTCTATAGAATATGAATCTACACTTCTCAATACATTATTCTGTGGTCACTATTGGCTCCCTTTATTTGAAACTGTTCTTATTGTTTATAAAACTCATATCAAAATAAATAAGTACTAACCTTTCTGTGCACCTTTTAATATTATGCACAACAGGAGTCATTAGCCATGTATCCATCTGACTTTAACAGCATGCCCTCATGATCATCCTTTCCATTCCTTCCTTAACTATGATCAAAGCTGAAATCCCCAGTTATAACACCCCGTCTTATTGCCTATAGTCATAAATATTTTGTTTAACAAACATTTATTTAGCATTTGAATGGTGGTGTTGGCTATCCTTTTAAATATTTCTTTATGGGTTTATCCCATACTAACTCTGAAACATATGGTATGTCTATTTTGAGCTCCTGTACCTGCAGGGCATTTTTCATATATAGTACTACATCATCTGACAGTGACACTATTTTACACTATCTGGGCTGTATTCCCAGGACAATGAATACAGTACCTATTAAGTATATACCCATAATTTCTCTTTGAACCATTTCTTTTCTTTAGTGTCTCTTTAACACTGTAATAAAGTGCCAATTCAATAGTCTGTTGAATTGGCACAAACTATTTTACCATTGGCTTTCTTGAAATGTCTTCTTGTGTTTTCAACCTGTTTCTCCTGCCTCTTCATGTAACTTGTAGTTTTTAAACTGGATAACTGAGTTCCACAGATTATTAACTACAAGATTTGCTTTGGTGAAATCTATTATAGTGAGAGGTGAAATTTTAAATTAAAAAAACTATTTTAGTTTACCCGCAAATGTTTTTCTTTCTTCTATATAATAATATGACATGTTTAGAGTATCAAAATGTTTGTTTCACTACACAGTTTCCCCTTTCTTTAAGACAAAAGGTATTCTTTGTAGCATTAGTTCAGCTGTAATGTGCAGTATCTTGTGACTTGAACTTGAACTTGAACTTGAACTAACTTTATTGCCATATGTAACCGATACATGTACTGATACAATGGAATTCTTACTTACATAAAGTCTCTCGATTGTAAAACAAGTGTAAAAAAAACAAAGTGCAAACAGTGCATCAAGTCAATATACAAACAGCAGACAATGTACAAGTAAACATGTAGACAGTTTGAATGTAAACAATATAGACGTGTAAACAATGACTGGAGAAATCATGATGAGGTAGATGGTAATGGTGTAGGTGTGGTCCGAGGGGGATGGCTAAATGTGTTTGCCAATCTCACTGCTTGTGGATAGAAGCTATTGAAGAATTTAGTGGTAAGTGTCCGTATGCTCTTATATCTCTTGCCTGAGGGCAGTGGGGTGAAGAGCTCATGCCCGGGGTGGTGACTGTCCTATGTGATGGCCAGAATTCTACCATGGCAGCGGTCCTCATAGAGCTGTTTAGTCTCGGTAAGACCACAGCCGATGATCTTCTGGTTCATATTGACCATTCTCTGCAGTGCCTTTCTTTTTCGAGAAGAGGTGTTGCCATACCACACGGTGATCCCGTTGGTGAGGATGCTCTCGATGGTGCAGCGGTAGAAGATCACCAACACAGGTATTGGCATCCCCCATCGCTTGAGGCACCTCAAGAAATAAAGGCGCTGCTGAGCCTTCTTCATGATAGAGTCAGTGTGCACAGTCCAGGTTAGATCTTTAGAGATGTGAATTCCCAAAAACCTAAAGCTGGTGACTGTTTCCACTTCCGTTCCATCAATACTGAGTGGGCTGTGAGTGTGTGGCCTGTGTCTCCGAAAGTCCGCTATTAGCTCTTTTGTTTTCTTTACGTTCGAGTCCAGGTTATTGCTATGACACCACCTAAGCAGCTGTACGACTTCATCCCTGTAAGTGGACTCGTCATTATCACTGATCAGTCCTATTATAGTGGTGTCATCTGCAAACTTAATGATGCGGTTGTTGCTGTGTCTTGCTGTGCAGTCGTGAGTGACAGCAGCACTTGAGGCAGACACAGTGGCCTATAATTCTAGGAGCAAGCAATTTTTTACTAAGACTCAACCAAGACTCAACCAACCAATTCAGCAGCCATATCACCCTGCAACTCACAACTGGCAACCCACTGAAGCTAAGTAGGTGTGAGCCTGGTCAGTACCTGGATGAGAGACCTCCTGGGAAAAATTAAGGTTGCTGCTGGAAGAGGTGTTAGTGGGGCCAGCAGGGGGCACTCACCCTGTGGTCCACGTGGGTCCTAATGCCCCAGTATAGTGATGGGGACACTATACTGTAAACAGGTGCCGTCCTTCGGATGAGACGTAAAACCGAGGTCCTGACTCTCTGTGGTCATTAAAAATCCCAGGGCGCTTCTCGAAAAGAGTAGGGGTGTAACCCCGGCGTCCTGCTCAAATTTCCCATTGGCCCTAACCAATCATGGCCTCCTAATAATCCCCATCTATGAATTGGCTTCATTACTCTCTGCTCTCCTCCCCACTAATAGCTGATGTGTGGTGAGCGTTCTGGCGCACTATGGCTGCCGTTGCATCATCCAGGTGGATGCTGCACATTGGTGGTGGTGGAGGGGAGACCCCATTACCTGTAAAGCGCTTTGAGTGGAGTGTCCAGAAAAAGCGCTATATAAGTATAAGCAATTATTATAATTATTATAATTGCACTTAAGTCAATAAATCAGCCTTCTTAGAAGATCAAGAAAGAAGACAGGGTTAAAAGATCACACAGAAACATGAATTAAAGAAAGAAGAGGAAGAGAGAAGAGAAAGACGAGAGAAGAAATATGATACTGATTTTCTATCTGTGGTATCCACCAGACTAAAGTGTGTGATGATTTTTTTTTAATTAAAATTTGAGACAGGTTACAAAGACAGGTATTAGCTAGAGTATATAACAATAATAGAGACTGTCTATACATAGCATGCATCTTATCCATCCCTTTTTCTTACTGCTACCAACCCAGAATCACAAGGGGCTGGAGCCTATCTCAGCAAGAAACAGGCACAAGGAGGGATACACCCCAGTCAATCACAGAGCACATTCAAACACTGACACACCATGACCAATTTCCCCAGAGGCTACTTACAGTAACCCTTCAGTATCTTTGGACTGAGAAAACCCACATGAACATAGGGAGAATATGCAAATTCCATGCAGATAGCACCCCAGGTCTAAGATTGAACCCAGGATTCCAGCACTGTAAGGCAGCACAGCTAGCCGGAGCTACCATGTCACCCGAATATATATTAGCAGCATGCAAATAGAACCAACCAAATTAGAATTCTCTGACCTACTTGACATGTTCCAGTGATATAAAATAGTAAATTAAATTATTTTGGCAAATTAACTGCAAAGGTCGGATCTTCTTTATGTTACTAGGCAACAATGAAATGAATTAAATGCTATGTGACATGTCACCCTTTAAGAGGCACTTTATATAGCACTGTACTGCAGGCACTGAAGAACTGTTTGAGGGAAACATGGCCACTTCTGCCAAAACATTTCAGTACTGCAAAAGAAACTTGACTTGAGGACTGTGTTGATGTGTACATCAAGCAAAAAGCTCAAATCTTTCATTTATTTTGAGAAACCATCCATCAGTTTTCAGGCCCACTCTCCTGGTGAGAGTCTCAGCTATCAAGAATGAACTGTATTTAATTTTTTTAATCTAAAAAAAAACATAAAATACTTAAAATTAAAAACTACATAATTCAAATACAATATGCTTTATAGGAGATTCAAAATAATAAGGTATTGTGTAACCAGATGAACAGCTCTAATAAACTTATAAAAGAATGATTTTGACATTGGTTTGGTGATCTGTTTTAACACAGAATTATATTTCCTTTAGGGAAAAAAATAACTTTCTAGTTTTGTTATTTCTTGACAAACCAACACTAGATGTTCAGTTAATAAAATGTTTAATTTTACATTGCTGGCAATAAAAATAAATATTCATTAAATCTCATTAAAAAGGTTCTGCTTCTTTTGTACATTACAGTTTAATTTATGCCACTGTGGTATAATAAAACATATTTCTTTTATTTCAGTTTTTAATTCATTTTTTCATGTTACTGTTGTTGTTTCCATTTTTCAGTAATATTTCACTCCTTGCTCAAATGAAACTCAGATAACTTTATTATACAGTAGCTAGTTGTGAAGCAATTTCAAATCATGTTTGCTTGTTTTCTCATAAAACAGCAATAAAATCGAATAAGCAACTATTGAAGCTGCCACTGTTCTGTGTGTAAAGTATATACTATAGGTAAGTGTGTAGGGAAAAATAAATACACATTCTGCATTTGTTGCAGTTACAGTCACAAAAGCTCTAGTGAACAAAATAACCATTTGCAGCAATGACAAATGTGACTATATAATCTTGAATTGAAAATTATGGGATGTGTAAGTTTTATTAATATATTTTATTAATAAGTATCATCCATCTGTAGATATCTCCAATGTATCATTATTGTGCAAATACAATTTTTGCAACCTACAGAATTTGATTTACAATGTCTTACATCTGTCATTTCAAATATGTACAATTAGCACCATCTTATTTGATATCCTAATGTTCGGATTCACAGTTTCCATCATCTGAGGCTCAGCTTTTTTTTGATACACCCCAGCTTTAAACAGGAAGCAAGAACAGACTTTCATTTGTTTCTATTCTTAACAAGGGTTTATACATTCATGATGTGTTCAAAAGGCCCTAAATATCTCACAGAATTCAACCTCCAATATAATTCAAACTACAAACTATAGCCTGACAGTTAAAAGAAGTGATTGTGAAGTAAAATACTATAAACTGTATATAATGAATATACAGCACTTCAATATCAAAAAGCCAGCAGAGGCATAAGGAATGTGCAGCACATGATAAATAATGAGTTCTGAACCGAGGACTGAACCCATATTTCAGACTTGCTATTGCACGGACTGTTTGACAAGGCAGAAAATGTGCTCACTGTATCTGCAGACAAGCTGGAGAAGAGAATGATATTGATCTGTAATCTTTTGTGCAATTTTGGATTCACTTTTATCCTTCCATTCATGAGAAGATACCAGGCAACACACCCTGCACGGCTGTGTGACCTTCCATGTAAAAACAGGACACTTCAGGCTACAATAACAATTACACAACTTTCTCATCATCATAAACACCAAACAGAATGATCTCTTCAGGCATTTATAATATTTAATTTCCATTAATGTTCAACAACCACTTATTCCATTTACAGGTTAATAGTGCAATACTGCAAGTAATTGGGGCAAAGCAGGATATGCTCTGTACAGGATACTAATCCTATATAGAATGCACATGCATGCATTCATACACACAAAAAAGGCAATTCACAAGACAATTTAAGCAGAATGTTTTTGACAGTGGGAGGAACTTGGAGTATCCTTAGACAATGCCCACAGCCATTGGCAGAACAAATAAACATCACACAAATGGTGCCCCAGGCCAGCATCAAACCCAGGACCCAAGAGCCGTGCAGCACTCGTTTTTTGCACACGTTTTCTGTGCAAATATATTACCCCTCTTCCAAAGCAGTCACATGGTGTTATATTACAAATGACATGCAGTACCCATGTTGTTTAAATATTTCTTATAATAAATGTGTATGCACACAACATTTTTATAGGTGAAAGAAGTGAAGTCAGGAAACACAGCAAAAAAAGATCAAAAGCTAAAACGTGTTGATTGGACGAGTATTCACCCTCTGAGTCAAGACATGGTGGAGGCACCTTTGGCAGCAGTTACAACAGATACTGTAAGTCCAGAAAATTCATCTTTCATTCTTGAATTCATTCTCTTCATTCTCTCCTAGCAAATTTAAAATCGTGATTTTTCAAAGGATTCATTTGTAATTACAATGATATGAATGATATTGCATTTTGTATGATATATTGTATATGTATAATATTGCATGTTGCATTCCCAGACTCCCCTGTCATTTGTTCCTTTGCTCTTAAGCTTAATATCTTAAGCTTAATATTTCATAGCAGTATTCTGTAAGGACCAATATTTTTGCCAATATTTTAACCCAAATCATTCTTACTTTGAACTTTAGAAGGAAAGCATTTACAACGTCTGATCCTTTCAGTGTAGATGCAGTAATACTAGTTCCTATCTGCTACGCTACAGCTGCTGCTGAGTAGTGTTGCAGTGAGTTGACTGGTCAAGACCCAAGCACAAAACTTTGGGGATCTTCGAGATTGAGAACTGTCTGTGGAGAAGAAGGTGAGGAGACCACCAAGAGAGGAACTGTCTGGATAATAGGCAGCTCGGTTCACCAGGGAAGCAAAAAAGCAGTGAGTGTTCTGGTCGCCCTTGGCAACAGCCGGACACAAGCTGCTCTCAGTACAAGCATGATGGTGTCAACAGTCGTTTCCTCTGAACACAGGCTTAATAATACACCTTCCCCTTGCTTTATGGATCTAATTTGTTCCAAAAAGTTGTCCAAATAGCAAAATTCAGAATAGCAAATTGGCAATTGCCATTATTCCTTATGGGGAAAATTCCAGTTTGTTCTGTAATCCCCCAAAAGTCATCACATGAAATTTTAGCCACAACATATAGTAAAGTAATGAGAACTAAAAAATAATTTACAAATTAAAAAACTATAAAACTGCCTTAATATGCCTTACGCTGGAGCTACAGTAAGCATGGAGCTCAGTTGTGGTGTCTGAGGCTATCGATCCAGTTTAACAAAACTTTTTCCAAGTTTTTCAAACACTAGACATCTAGCTCTGGAAATACATGATCACACCACCAGCTACACTTTCAACACTTTGATTTTTTGTTTATTTTGAAATATGGTATGTACTGTAGATGAAGCTAAATTCATAGCTGAACAAATCTCTTTGGTTCTCCGACATTCTTCAATTCTTCTTTAAACTTATTTCACACTTAAGGGTATTGATTTTCTTTTCTTTTGTGCCTTAGTAATACGACCAGACATGACCTCTTCCTTTTTTTTTTCTCTTTGGGACTCATGATTACAAAATCTCAGAAATAGCACTGCAGCAGTTAGTTGATTATGGATGTTTTCAAACAAGCAGTAGACTGGGAGAGGAGTTTGGGACACTCCAAGTTGTTTTCTTCCTTCGCTGCACGTCATCTGCTGGATGTAGTCCGCAAGTTTTTATTTATCTGCACGATGGTGTAGAGACATCATTTCATAGTACATCAAACACTCTCCTATCCTTTCCACACATTTTTGCTGGCATGTTACTGTTATGCTCATAAATAGGACCACATGTACCACATCAAAAAGAAGGGTCAAAGTATAGTAGAAAAGATGATGATATTGCCTTGCCAAACTAGTGTGCGATATGCCGAATTAACATGTTATGTTTCATTTATAAGGTTATTTCCAATTTACTGTATTTTCCATTATCACGTTCCATTTTCAACAGTAAAAAGGTGATCAAAAATTATTTTGCTACATGGTGCAATTATTCACATTAATTATATTATAAAATTATTATGTCAGTACAGTGTGGGTATAAGCCCATGTTAATAAGAAGAAGACAAGCATTTCTTTACATTTATTTACTGTAATTCTTTCCATCTCAAGGGATCCCAAATCACTTTTCACCATTTGAATGAATTAAGTTGGCTAAACAGTACAAGTGCAGAGTGTATTTTATCCAGGACACGAGGTGACTACTCCTACTCTAATGAACAGTGTCATTATCAGTATCTCAATTTAATGTCACAGGCCTCCTATCCCAGTACTGCCTAGCATAGTTTCTGAGATTTGAGAAGATGACTTTCTCAGATGCACGTTTGCAGTTAATCCTCTGACTGAAAATTGGGAACAAAACAACATGATTCCTAAATCTTTGTCAAATTAACTTTTACACCTTCTGAAAGGAGTAATACATTACTGTGATTTCCAGCAAATAGCACTCAAGCTGATCACGATTTCCTGACCTCAGGCTGGTTGTATAAGTTTTTTGAGACAAGGAAATTAAACAAATTACATTTTCAACAGTTTCAAATGGCAACAGGGCACTGGATTTCATGGGAAGTACAGAAAATATGATAAAACACATCTCCTCAATCTCTTTCAGTCCCAAGACAGCATTCTCTTATCAAGGGCTGTTTTTGTTCTCAGAAGCTAATCCAGTTCTGTTCAAGAGGGTTTGTTTAGTCTCTGCCATTTTTCTGTTTTCTCTGTGTACATTTCTGATGAAAAACTAAACTTGCTCACTGGTTAACTTTGTTCCTTTTTATTGCAAGGATAGTCCATTGCAAACGTCAGCTTAAAATGAAAGAAAATGTAATCCCTCTTCTTCAGTATAATTCAAAGTTAACTTTAAAAGGTGATATGAACTTCATCTCTTTTGTACAGTATTTTACATGTATACAAAGGTTTCTGAGTTACTGAAAATTAGCCTAAGAAAGAGCATAATTTCAAAAATAGGCTAGGTAGACAGGGGTTTAGCCTCTTGTAAATGCTTTTCATTCTGCCAGGTGGCTTCAGCTCTGTAAGGCAGGAGACATCTGCTCTAATATTGTGAAATCCTGAAAATAGCCTTAGTAGATGGACAGTCAGAGCCAGCTGGTTCAGATAATCAATCAAGTCAATCCAGAGACCAGGCATAACTGCAACTTTATACGCTACTAAGCCACAGTAACTATGGCAACTGTGGAAGTTCACCAATACAAATATTGGCCAGACATGGAGTTAGGATTTCCCAAAACTGGATAGAAACTTGATGCTACATATTTGACTAAGATTTATGGGCTGACTGAATTTGCATTTACATAGAGTTCTCGGCCAAGTCATATGGTGCATCTCTTAGGCATACTGTACAATTATCTTATATTCACCTGTTGCTTGCTCATATTTAACTTCTACAGGTTTTAATATTAGTTGTTGTTTATTTAAAACATTGACATTTTTATTTTTCTAAATATCACTGAAAGGATTCATAGTGTATGTTGTGTTATTTCTTTTGGCTCTCAGGAGCATTTACTGTACCACATCAAAGGGGAGGCCTTTACTTGGCAGGGTTGCTGTGTTATACAGTACAGATGCAGCCATTCAAAGTGCGCGGTACAGACACCGCAGTACAGATACCGCAGGTATGATGACACGCGATACCGCGGTACGTGATTGGTTGACCGACAGGGGCACTCGTGGTCCGTTGGTCTGTCGTAGAAAGTATTACTGTAAACGTCGTTACTGTGCCCGTTGTAAATATTGAATTTTACCACTGAAGGGAAATCTTAGTAGCTGAGCATAAAAAGAATAGGAGCATACTGTAACGCGTGTGAAGGCCATAAACTATATTAATTTTGGAACGTAAACATACAGTATATGGCTGGTCTTGGTACTTTAAAGAAAAAAATACACACCAGTATTCCATTTCTCCCTAAACATTGTAAGCTTCGAAGTCTTTAACTAACGTGATACCGGAGTCAACAAGCATACATTTAGAATTTGATTAAAAGGGAATATAATATGGAATCGCGTATCTAAAGAATTTAATAACGGTATGATTATATCCGTGTACTGCGGCAGGTCTGTGTAGGGCTGTTTCGCCTGCCTGATCATGCGAGCTGTCTTGTAGCCTACTGGTCTAGGTGCGTGACTACCAACTGGCAGGTTGTGTGTTCGAATCCAGCTGGTGCTGGACTCTTATTTTAACAAACATTTCTTCGAAAAAATAGGTAAGCGATATTATGGACAATCAATTGACTTTTATATTTCAAAATATCGCAACATGATCGATATTTGCGATATTTTGAACATATCTTCCCTTCTGACAGCGGTTCCTGCTTCTATTGTGTGTGTGTGTGCAACAGTAAATTTTTATAGAGAAATGGAGGCTGGACAGTATGCGTTACAATATAAACATTTATATTGATTTAAATCGTGTTCTGATTTAAATCGCAAACGCGTGTTTAATTATGTGTTTTTTAATCATGATCAGGCTAATGCATTTCTACATTTTCTGTATGAACCAGCTTAGAGGTTCATACAGAAAAACAGCTTGTGTTTAAATTGAGTGTAAGGTAATTTATGCTTCTAAAGTCATGGTCAGTATTGTTGTACTGTGCTGTACTGTGTCACATTATTTTATAGCGTTTTTATTGCGTTATTAAATCCGGTGGCGCTGTGTTAGTTTCCTGACTCACATGATTTAAACTGCGACACTGATCATTCATCTCTAAATAAACTTTATTTTATATAGCGTTTTAAGCCAATAGGTAATTAGATTGCTCATAAACCTAATCACTTTTTCTACATAAACACAGCGTGATTGCTCTCTGAAAATGCTTTTCCTTTATTTTTAAAGTAGGCTCAGATTTCAACTATAGATCGTATTATTATAAACTTTCTTGGAAAAATGTATTTTATGTAAACCATGTTTGCTATTAATTCATTTAGGGCTAAAATACGTTCATTGTCTTCTAATCGAGTTGACATTGGAAGCCTGCCACACCCGGACCGTTAAACCATTGCATTAGGACGTCAAAGCCCATTGAGCCAGTATTGGCTTTAGTATCCCCCCCTTCTCCCCTCAATTCAATTCAATTCAAGGTGTTTTATTTGCATGACAGATGGGTACAAGCAGTGTTGGGTACTGTATGTATATTGTAACGCTTACGGCAGACAGGCACTGTGTAGGAGCCGACGCACCAGAGCAGCGCCTGCAATTTTTATATTTCTAACTTAGTTTTTAAAATTAGTCAAGCAATACGAAGCATCTCCTTTTACTTAGTGCCTGAGCATACTGCAACGCGTGTGAAGCCCATAAACGATATTAATTTTGGAACTTAAACATACAGTATATGGCTGGTCTCGGTACTTTAAAGAAAACATACACACCAGTATTCCATTTCTCCCTAAACATTTTAAGCATCGAAGTCTTTAATTAACGCGATACCGGAGTCAACAAGCATACTTTTAGAACTTGATTAAAAGGGAATATAATATGGAATCGCGTATCTCCAGAATTTAAAGACCAGACAATCGCAAACTCGTTTTCAATAAAATTATTTTATTCATTCAGCAGTTTGTGAGAGGGACATCCAGCAGGGAGAGATACACACACCGGTTTTCATTGACAACATTGTTTTTTTTTCAATTCCTCTTGTCTAACAGGAATGTTTTGTTTGTGGACAGACTGTTAGACAAGAGGAAAAGACCGCCTCCTCCTACGAAGCATTTCGTTGATCCGATCACGAATTCTTTTCCAGTCGTACGCAGCAAGGGTTGAGAATCTCCGATTCACCATCGTACTAATGGTTTCCCGGAGATTGCAAGGCACTTTTGCCTCTGGACCCATCGAAATTTACAGACGTGGTCCACCCCCAGTAAATTTCAAAAGTCACAAGATTTCGAAACACGAGGGCGGCGTAGCTCTTGCTTTCCCGTCTATGCCGATGCACTGCAAGTACAACCCCCCCTCCATCTCCTGGGTGATGGGTAGCAGTTGGACATCTGGGAGAATTATTCGTCCCACTGGCATCTGTGAATTCCGCTGTGCTTCCTGGGGGGAGATAGCCGGCGGGGACAGCATCAACAGATTCCTGCGCGGTGGTGAACTGAGAGGCCGGGATGGAGTGTCCTGAGGCGGTGTGTGCTCTGCGGGGGGCAGAGCTTCCGCCAGGCATTGCAACCTGTGCGGCGGGGAGAGGCACTTTTCGGGAGACAGCTGCTCAACTGTTTGACTGCTGGAACATACTGTCTCCTTCCTCTGCATTTTCAGGAGTGTCTCTAGCCTCCCAATCCTCCCCAGTAATGCATCATACTGCTCCCGCTGCTGCCGAAATGTCTCCATACAGGTGCTGCTTCTACAGGTTGGCACCCTGGCCAGTGGCCGAGAGCAGAGACCCACGGCCTGTGGCAAAATAACATAATTCATGTAAGAAATACAGTCACACAGTAGTATTCATCAGTCGCGGAACAGAAGTCAAAATAAACTTTTCTTTTTTTCCGTCTTACCGCTTTCTTTTTTACTGTCCTGGTGGTAGATCGTTTCGCCCGTGCGGTGTTTTCTTGAAGAACAGGCTACGAAGAAATAATTATCATTGAATTTAAAATTCAAAACGGCAATAATACCTTGTAATATGCGCTGTAATCTCGTATTTCAGATTAAGTCTGCTGTATTTGCTTACCCTTCGCTCTTTGGAAGCTGGGGCGGCAGAAGCACCCCGTCTCTTCCCGTAAAAGGTCTTGGTCTCCATACTGTACTATGGTCGCTGTAGTGCAGGTTCGCAGTTTTTTTTTTTGTGATGGGAGCTCACCCAATCCCTTGGTGTCTTTTATGCTATATTCACATGTACGGCTAGAGTGTGTTCATTGTCTTCCAATGAAAGGCGGGTGTCTTTTGCCGAAGTCGGGAGACATTGGGGGCTTGCCACACCCGGACTGTTAAACCAACGCATTAGCACGTCAAAGCGCATTGAGGACCCGGGCGCAATAGTTGTTTTGTCCCTTGATTTACTGATCTGCATTAATTAAATCTTGTCAGTCAGGTCTTTTTTTCTCTATTTCAATTGTCGTTTACACATGCACGACTTTAAAAGCTAGCAAGACAGGTTTCGATTCACATTAGCTGGCGAGCCTTGTTAAAAAAAACAATGACAATGTAACATGCCACTGTTTGTTCATGAACAAAGTTATACTGAGACTTCCTTAGATACGCGATTAAAAAATAAATAAAAATTTGAATCTCCTGCGGAACACATTCCATAAGAATCAGCGGTTCTACAACATATATCGCCTTTTAAGGTGGCTTCTCAAAACGCTTTACGGGATAAAAACAACCAGAACAGCAGCAACAACAATATTGTATTTCATTGCACTTTGAAAACCAAGTAATAACTTAACTCAGTACGTGCAAACGTTTTGTATGTTGCTGTCTTGAATGCCTGCGTACCCATAAGTATCTTATTTGCCTTGAGGCCTGTCTACAGTATATTTGTCCCCCTATCTCCCTCAATTCAATTCAATTCAAGGTGTTTTATTTGCATGACAGATGGGTACCATTCTTGTTGGGAATGTATACTTTGATATTTACACCCGGCGCGTCACCGAGGGAGCGTCTGCATTTATAACTTAGTTTTTATAATTAGTCAAGCAATATGAAGCATCTCCTTTAGCTTTTAAGTCCCTTACGGTTTTTTCGTATTATATTCCCTATTAATCAAACTCTAAGAGTATGTATCGGCTTGTCAGTCAGGTCTTTTTTTCTCTATTTCAATTGTCGTTTACACATGCACGACTTTAAAAGCTAGCAAGACAGGTTTCGATTCACATTAGCTGGCGAGCCTTGTTAAAAAAAAACAATGACAATGTAACATGCCACTGTTTGTTCATGAACAGTTATACTGAGACTTCCTTAGATACGCGATTAAAAAATAAATAAAAATTTGAATCTCCTGCGGAACACATTCCATAAGAATCAGCGGTTCTACAACATATATCGCCTTTAAAGGTGGCTTCTCAAAACGCTTTACGGGATAAAAACAACCAGAACAGCAGCAACAACAATATTGTATTTCATTGCACTTTGAAAATTGCATTTGAGCACGGTTTTTGACTTTCTTAAAATTGCATTTTGGGCGCGGACAGCACATACAAGGGTTAATGAACTGCGCCAAGAAATTTAAAATAGTTTTCTTTAGGTGTGAGGGTAGGAGTGGACCGCAGCAGGCATAATCAGCAAACCAGGAAAACAAAGAACAGGACAGGTGAGATGTGTATCCAGAAAGTGAGTGATCAGAAAAAGGAAATGGTGTAACGCCCAGGTTTTGTGCTAATGCGTTGGTTTAACGGTCCGGGTGTGGCAGGCTTCCAATGTCAACTCGACTCGATTAGAAGACAATGAACGTATTTTAGCCCTAAATGAATTAATAGCAAACATGGTTTACATAAAATACATTTTTCCAAGAAAGTTTATAATAATACGATCTATAGTTGAAATCTGAGCCTACTTTAAAAATAAAGGAAAAGCATTTTCAGAGAGCAATCACGCTGTGTTTATGTAGAAAAAGTGATTAGGTTTATGAGCAATCTAATTACCTATTGGCTTAAAACGCTATATAAAATAAAGTTTATTTAGAGATGAATGATCAGTGTCGCAGTTTAAATCATGTGAGTCAGGAAACTAACACAGCGCCACCGGATTTAATAACGCAATAAAAACACTATAAAATAATGTGACACAGTACAGCACAGTACAACAATACTGACCATGACTTTAGAAGCATAAATTACCTTACACTCAATTTAAACACAAGCTGTCTTTCTGTATGAACCTCTAAGCTGGTTCATACAGAAAATGTAGAAATGCATTAGCCTGATCATGATTAAAAAACACATAATTAAACACGCGTTTGCGATTTAAATCAGAACACGATTTAAATCAATATAAATGTTTATATTGTAACGCATACTGTCCAGCCTCCATTCCTCTATAAAAATTTACTGTTGCACACACACACACAATAGAAGCAGGAACCGCTGTCAGAAGGAAAGATATGTTCAAAATATCGCAAATATCGATCATGTTGCGATATTTTGAAATATAAAAGTCAATTGATTGTCCATAATATCGCTTACCTATTTTTTCGAAGAAATGTTTGTTAAAATAAGAGTCCAGCACCAGCTGGATTCAAACACACAACCTGCCAGTTGGTAGTCACGCACCTAGACCAGTAGGCTACAAGACAGCTCACATGATCAGGCAGGCGAAACAGCCCTACACAGACCTGCCGCAGTACACGGATATAATCATACCGTTATTAAATTCTTTAGATACGCGATTCCATATTATATTCCCTTTTAATCAAATTCTAAAAGTATGCTTGTTGACTCCGGTATCACGTTAGTTAAAGACTTCGAAGCTTACAATGTTTAGGGAGAAATGGAATACCGGTGTGTATTTTTCCTTGTGATATTTTAAGCTCTAGTTGAATGATAGGTGTCGCATTTTAAATCATTTTCGTAGCTAGAAATTATGAAACGCCCTGTTAAAAGCAAGGGAGTTTTTATGCCCCGTTGAAGTAAAACAAGATGCCTGACAAAGTATGGCTTGGACAGATTCCAAGTGCTTGTACAAATGTGCTAAAGAAATTATACTTTGAGTATACAGCTTGTCCAAAGTCATCCATTATTAATACTATTAGTAATATCTTCAGTAAAGGCTTTGATGCATAAATATTTCTGATAAAGGTAGGTTGTGTACTTCTGTCCAACTGAGCAATCTTGCTTTCATAATATATACCAACATTTTAATGACTGATGATTAACATGCTGTAATACACAGTTCAAAATTAAAGGCTCAAATGCTGTACATGAGAGGTTAAGCTCCCCCTGGCGGTTTTACAAGGCGACGCCGGATAGTTAGTCACGTGACACACGTGACACGCGTGATACCGCGTGATACTGTGACACGCCCACCGGGGTATGCCGTGAAATACCTCACCCATTTTGAATGGCTGCATCTGTACATAGGGGGTTTGGACTCGTGATGAAGTTCATTGAATGCATGCTCATTTTGATCAAACCAGTCTTAGTACTTGGTATAAAATCTGTCTCTTTTCAGGCATTGGCGATATTTGTCTTAAAGCCTTCACAATAAGTACAGTATGAACTACTCTTTGCACATTGCTTCTTCTATGTTTGAACAAACGGATACAATGGTGACAAGTCTTCTCAGAACTTCTGATTTTGTGACTCACTTTGTGATTCCTGGTAATGACACTGAAAAAGTCGAGCAGACTTGCAAGTGTTTGGATCATGGATGCTGCCAGGATGCTTGATTTTTTTTCTGGTCTCATTGTGCTGCTACCCGCCATCTACCAGTGAAAAAGCTGAGATATTTCAGGTGGTACATTTTCTTTCACCTGTTCTCATATTGAATCTGGTTTGCTGAGTGCGGAAGATGCAGGGATCCTAACAGGCCTTCATGATACCTGAAGTGGCTCCTGGACCCTTCTGTAATTCAGCCGGCTGAGGTCGACCCTACATTGCTCAGTGCCCAGGTTCCATGACAACAATGAGGGGATGGTCTTCGGAGCCCAAATTCAGCTTTATATTATATTCATTCACAGTATTTAAAACAGAAACACAAAAGTCTAAAAATTTTTCAAAATATGTTTAAGGTTATTTCTTTATGTGTAAAAAAGATGCGAAGTCTATGTTTCTGGGTTATAGTGGGACGTGTTCGCACCCACTTGAACACCCTCCATTGGAAGGGCAAAGAACTGGCTTGTAACACACAGTTGGGAGGTCATACACACCTCCTTCGAGTCATCCAATCAGCACATTCTAATGCAACAGAAGCCATAGGAGTGGAATTTAACCAAGTGTTTTCGAAAGGTGACCTTGACCCAATTTAGCTAAATTTAGCAAAATATATTCCCCAAAACATGCAATCACACAATATGCCCTTGAGTTTTTATTAGATGTTTTTCAGCTGTGTCTATTTTAGCAAAAAGGAAAATAGATAAAAAACATTTCTAAGAATGACTTAAATTAAAACACAGACAAAAATAAACAGTTGGGCAAATAACTATACATCTAAAAATAATATAAATGAAATAATGGTCATCCCACTCAGCTATTAAGTCATAGTTTATATCTGAAAATGTAAGAACTAAAACTTAATTATTAGGTTATAGTAATCATGTTTTTTTTATAAAGGATTGCTTGATGAACATCCTTTGCAGTATTGTGCTGTCTCAGGACTTTCCAAATAAACTGTGAGCTCTGAATCTCCAGAAGTCAGTTAAACATAGGTTTTGACCCAACTTCAGTAATCAGGAAATAAATTAAATGGATTTATTCATCTTGATTTAACTGACATATTGGTTACCATATGAGTTTGATCAGACTTTACTTTTACTTCTAATCCGTGACATTACAATAACATCTCTCTCACTGGCAAATCACAGCTTTAGGAATGCAAAATGAAAATAAAATACATTAATTAACTATTTTTAGCCATATTACAGTGAAATTCTTTTTTTTGTTTTGGTCAGTAAGTACTGCAATGCAAGAAAAACAAGTGTGTGTTAAATAAAGGCAAAGAGCAGAGGTGAACCTTAGATCGCATGTTCGATTTTAATCACAAATCAAATTACCTAGAAAGTAGTCAGACTCACTCAGATAACCCTGTATGTGAAATAGAAAATAATTCAATATTCTCTGCATAAAATCAAAATTGAACTAATCTAACTGTAATCAACTTCTTAAACATGAACCATACTGTACCATGTCTTCAACATTCAATTGTTTCTCAATATAAATTCCTAGCTGTTGCTAGTGTTTCACAAAATTTGAGAAACTATGGTAAGTGCCATATAAGGACATTTTACAAGGCACAAAAAATGGAGATGTAGTGTTCATGTATTTTTAGTAAAAAAGTAAGTGTGTAATGTGGTCATTACTGTTCTCCTGTAAGCTTGTGAGGTAATGTGGTAAATGACGTGGATACACCTACTGATCAGCAGGCAGTGCTCTGACATTAGTGAGGTTAAGGGCATTGCTGTATTATACACTGGATTTACCTTACTCGTTGAAGTATACTTTGGCTCTTCTAACTGTGGTCATGACGTTGGCTGCAGATGCCCACATGTAATAGGTAATCACTACTGGAATCTGTGTCTGAAAAGCAGCTTTCTATTGGCTTCAGTAAAAGAAGCTTCAGAGCCCAATAGGTCCATGCATGTCGCAAGGTCTACATCTGTGAGTTATAATGTGGTATTACCATAAATAATCTTCTTATGAGATTAGTACAATCTGGATTTATCATATCCTAGTTTCTGAGTGGTCATGAATGAAAATCCAGCCATAAACTGAAAGTTAAACTGAGATGTGGTGACATAATTATTATGTTCAGTTAATCCCTATCATCTGTTTTTTGTTATTGCTAATTTAATATAAGTTAATATACTCCATTAACCTTTCCTGCTTTTCCATATAAGTCCAGCGTTTTTGCTTCTTGAGAATACAAAGCTTGGAATTGTGTTTGATCTAGTAATCTTCTATGGAGTCCTTTCAGCTTACCTAAAAATTATGAATAACATTACGTTTTCTTGCTTTTGAATCTGAGCTGACCCTATGCTCTAATTTGATCATTACCTGGGAGTGCACATCAATGATAGACTGGAATGGTCTAAGAACATCTAGGCCATTTACGAGAAGTGTAAGAGCCGACTTTACTTCTTGAGGAGGCTCAGGTCCTTCAATGTATGTAGTAAGATGCTTCATACAGTATGTTCTATCAGTTGGTGGTGGCAAGCGCCATTTTCTAAGAAGTGGTATGCTGGGGCTCTGGGATTAGAGCAAGGGATTCTAACAGGCTTAACAAGCTCATCAGGAGAGCAAGCTCTGTCATTGGGTCTGGCCTGGACCCCCTGGAGGTAGTGGCTGAGAGGAGAATGGTGTCCAAACTATAGGCCATCATGGACAATGTCTCCCATCCCCTCTATGACATGCATGTAGAAATGAAGAGCACGTTCAGCAATAGACTGATCTATCCACGGTGCGACAGGGAGCACTACAGGAGGTCATTCTTGCCTTCTGCTATAAGACTGTACAACGCATCCACCTTGCGTCTGGGCAGAGGCAACATTGACAGTGACCTGTTTCTGGACTGAACAGTAAACTGATACATCTGTTCTTTTTCTTTTTCCGGTTTACAACCGTTTTTGGGCAATATACTGTATGCCAGGGACCTGTGCAATACATTTATATTTAATAATAATAATAATAACAATTGCTGACACATATAGCACTTTTCTGGACTTTTCCACTCAAAGCGCTTTACAGGTAATGGGGACTCCCCTCCACCACCACCAATGTGCAGCATCCACCTTGATGATGCGACGGCAGCCATAGTGAGTTATGAAGCCAATTCATAGATGGGGATTATTAGGAGGCCATGATTGGTAAGGCCCAATGGGAAATTTGGCCAGGATGCCAGGGTTACACCCCTACTCTTTTTCGAGAAACACCCTGGGATTTTTAATGACCACAGAGAGTCAGGACCTTGGTTTTACATCTCATCCAAAGGATGGCGCCTGTTTACAGTATAGTGTCCCTGTCACTTTACTGGGGCATTAGGACCCACATGGACCGCAGGGTGAACACCCCCTGCTGGCCCCACTAACACCTCTTCCAGCAGCAACCTTAGTTATTTATATTTATATTGTGCAATACGACTTTTTTATGTACTGTTCTGTTCTGGTTTGTTCTTTGTGTGTTCTGGTTGTATTGTATTATTATTGTATCATTCGTTACACTGTTGCTGTGTTGTCTGTGTTAAGCTGCTGTTGCACTGCAATTTCCTTCACGGGATCAATAAAGTATCTATTTGAAGAAAACGGAAAATCTTCACTTAGCCTTACTCATTTTACACTTTTAGGCTGCAGAGACAACAAAGCGCAGAAACCCAGCCAAACTGGTGAAGTTTTTTGCATTCTTTCACAGTGCAATAAGTAGTTTTAATTCTTTATTTCACAGTTGTTTAAATAAATAGGGATGTTTCCCTGTATCATTGATTTATTTGGCATTATGTAATCAACTGGTCAACAACAAAATCCCCTTTGAGCCAGGAATGTAGTTTTAAAGTTATCTAAAATCATTAGATTTCGGTCTGCATTTGAATGTGCACTTTCTTCACATTCTGCTTGCATTTTGACTGTTCATCTACCTGTTGGCTTCTACACCATCTAAGATGTAGATGTAGATACAGTAGGTACATTGGATGTTGAAGTGTTACTTAAAGAACCTCAATGTACCTCAGAGCACCTTTAGGTATCCCAAGGGGGCTGTTACGATCCCTGTCTCCCGGCTTACTTCATCAGTCTACCTATCAGTTTTCTTATTCACCACCACACCCCCGTTTCATCCTATACTTAAACACCTGTCTTTTCCTACCTCATCGCTCAGTATTGGTTTTCCTTTCGAGCTTCCTAGTTGCGCTACTCCTTCTTCTGCTTTGTGTTATTCTTGGTTTTCGGATTATGGTTTTTCCCCCTTTGACGACGGTTTTTCGGATCACGGCTTGGCTTCGGTACTCACGCTCTGTTTTGGATCTTTGGCTTCCCCTGGACTCTTGGATTGCTCTATTGTCTATGGTTTCGGATCACGGTTTGGCTTCGGTAACTCGTTCCCTGTTTGGATCTCTGGCTTCCCCTGGACTCTCGGCTTGTTTCTTCGACTACGGCTTTCTTTGGATCGCGGCTAGGCTTTATCAGCTCCTGCAAGTGGGTTCATTCACTGGTTTCGGTTTCTCTTACCGAATCCCTAACAGAATACTGAGCCATTTAACATTGACCCAGCGGAGCAAGAGGAGATTCGCTCGGTTTTGGATCAGCACTGGCAAGCCTTACTCCAGCTACAGGCTTCCGTCCAACAGATTTCTGCGCACCTGTCGGCAATGCAGCCTACCGGCAAACAAGAAAGCAATGCTGGAGCTGCCGCTTCGGATCCGCCCCCGCCAGCTCCTACACCTGCCCCTCGACCTCTTCCACTTACTCCACCTGATAGGTTTGACGGCAACCCTAAGAGATGTCGGGGCTTCTTAGCACAGTGTGCGCTGGTTTTCAGGCTGCATTCCAAAACTTTTTTTTCTCCTCAGGACAAAATCGCCTTTTTTAGTTTCACTGTTAACCGGCCGTGCTTTGGAATGGGCTACTGCCCTGCTAGATCATGGGGCCCCCGAAGTTCAGGATTATGATCTCTTTTTAGGAAAATTTTAGGGGGTTTTTGGTCGTCCCTTAGTTGGTCAAGACTCTGACTTCCGCCTCTCCTCCATCCGCCAGGGCCGCAGGTCTGCACAAGATTATGCCATAGATTTTCGAGTAGCCGCAGCGGAGACTCACTGGGATGATGAGGTCCTTATTTTTCTTTTTCGTCAAGGACTTTGTGAAGAAATAAAGGACCGCCTGGTAAATATGCTGCAGTTGGACAGAACCTTGGAGGAAGTAATTTCCCAGGTGTTGGAATTAGAGCTTAGAATTCGTCAGAGGACTACAGAAAGATCTCAGACACCAATACTAGAGGCTCCTTGGCCATCACCTACCAGAACTTTACATCCCTGAAGAAAAAGAGAGACGCCAACAAGAGGGTCGCTGCATGTACTGTGGAAACTTAGGACACTTTAAAGCTGACTGCCCTGCTTCGTACTCATCTTTGAGGCGCCGCCTACCTTCTCAAGATCCTAAGGTGAGTGAGATAACGTAATCCCCTCAGTTTTCCTCAGGATTTTCTATTCTATCTACACTTCTCTGGGGTAATAAACAGATGCCTCTTCTAGCTTTTATTGACTCAGGGGCGGCAGGAAACTTTATAGACGCCGCCATCGCTCAAAATTGAAACTTACCCTTGACCTTGGTGACTCCACCTCTTCGTGTTCAATCTATTGATGGTTCCCCAGTATCTCCAGGACTTATTAGGTTGCAAACTGAAATTATAAGATTACAGATTGGTGCCACCCATGTGGAAGACATCTGGTTTTATCTCCTTGAGACCCCAACACATCCCCTTGTACTAGGCTTTCCTTGGCTACAACAGCATGACCCTAACATTTCATGGTCCCGTAAAGAAATTTTAACTTGGGGACCCCGATGTATTAGGAACTGCTGTCATCTACCCCTAAGAATTGCACTCACGGCGACGTCCCCTTCTGGTGTTCTTACCATACCCCCTCAATATTCTGATCTACAGGAAGCATTTAATGAGCAGCAGGCCTTGGCCCTCCCACCTCATCAACCATATGATTGTGCCATTGACCTTTTGCCAGGTACTATCCCTCCTAAAGGTCGTATATTTCCACTCTCCAATTCTGAATCTGAGGCCCTGAAAGTATACATACAAGATTCTCTGAAGGCTGGACTTATACATCCATCCACTTCACCTGCATGTGCCAGTTTTTTTTTTGTGGAAAAGAAGGATGGTGGGCTCCGTCCCTGCATTGATTATTGTGGCCTCAACGAGATCACAATCAAGAATCTGTACCCTTTGCCTCTAATTCCAGCAGCACTTGAGTCTGTGCATGGGGCCAAGATCTTCACCAAACTGGATTTACGAGGGGCGTATAATCTAATCCGCATTCGGGAAGGGGATGAGTGGAAGACGGCATTCATGACTACCCATGGACATTACGAATATTTGGTCATGCCTTTTGGTTTGGTTAATGCCCCAGCAGTGTTTCAGACTTTTATTAATGACATTTTTCGTGATCTGCTACAAAGATTTATCTTGGTGTATTTGGATGACATTCTAATTTTTTCTAATTCCTTCCAGGATCATGTTCTCCATGTCAAAGAAGTACTCTCCCGGCTCATTAGGAATAAACTTCATGTCAGACTGGAGAAGTGCACCTTCCATGCTTCTAAGATTCATTTTCTAGGTTACATCATCTCTCCAGAGGGGGTGGAAATGGATTCGAATAAAGTCTCCGCAATTACTGATTGGTCCACACCCAAGAATCTCAAACACATACAACGATTTCTCGGCTTTGCTAACTTTTACAGGAGGTTTATTAGAAACTTCAGCTCTGTGGTCGCTCCAATAACCTCTTTAACTCGAAAAGGACCAAGACAAGGTAAATGGACCCCTCAAGCAGAAGAGGCATTTCAGCGCCTAAAACACCTATTCACAACAGCCCCCATCCTAAAACACCCTGATCCTTCCTTGCCTTTTGTTGTCGAATTGGACGCTTCTGGCCATGGTGTGGGTGCTGTTCTCTCTCAACTTCATGTAGAAAAACAGATTCTTCACCCCTGTGCCTTCTTCTCTAAGAAGCTATCCCCTGCACAGATGAACTATGACTTTGGTAAGCGCGAGCTCTTGGCCATTAAGTTGGCATTGGAGGAATAGAGGCACTGGCTAGAGGGTGCTCATCATCCATTTTTGATTTACACTGATCACAGGATTCCAACGTACCTTGGATTTCATCTCAAGAGACTTCTGGTGGCCAACTATGGCCAAAGATGTCAAGGAGTATGTCCAGTCCTGCTCTATCTGTTCTCAAATGAAGTCTTCTCGGATGAGGGCGGCAGGACTTCTTCAACCCTTACCCATCCCTGACCGTCCTTGGACCCACCTCTCAATTGATTTTATTACTGACCTTCCACCTAGCCAAGGACACACGACTATTATGGTAGTGGTAGATCGCTTCTCCAAATCTGCTCATTTTATTCCCCTGCCTTCTTTACTTACGGCTCGAGAACTAGCAGAATTGTTCGTACTGCATATCTTCCGTCTGCATAGCATCCATAAAGATATTGTCTCAGATAGGGGCCCTCAGTTTGTCTCCCGATTTTGGAAGGCCTTGTGTAAGTCTCTGGGCACTTCAGTTTCACTTACTTCAGCTTATCACCCTCAGGCCAACGGTCAGACGGAACGCATGAATCAAGAACTGCTGACCTACTTACGGACCTATATCTACTCCACCCATGATAATTGGGTGTCCTTGCTTCCATGGGCAGAATATGCACACAATTCGTTGTATACTGCATCTACTGGCATGTCTCCCTTTAAGTGTGCCTTAGGTTATCAGCCTCCTCTTCTCCCAGACTCCCATCCCGACACAGAGGTCCCATCTGTTCAGGACTATATCGCAAACCTGCAGACCTTCTGGAGAAAGGCCAAAGCCACCCTTCTTCGCACCGCAGCTCAGCAGATGAAGGTGACTGATCGGCGCCGTCGAATCCCACCCAGATTTCGACGTGGTCAATTTGTTTGGTTGTCTACCCGTAACCTTCCTCTAAAGCAACCTTCTGGCAAGCTTGCTCCCAGGTACATTGGTCCTTTTCGTGTCCTCACCCAGATTACCCCAGTAATTTATCGGCTGGCCTTGCCTCCTACCCTTCGTATCCACCCTACTTTCCATGTTTCCCTCCTTAAGCCCTTTCACAGATCCACCCTATCTAAACCACAACAAAAACCCCCACCACCTCGAGTAATTGATGGACTCCCTGCCTACACTGTCAATAAAATCCTGGATTCCCGATGGTCTCGTGGATCCCTGCAATATCTAGTTGATTGGGAAGGCTACGGTCCAGAGGAGCATTCGTGGGTTCCGGAGAAGAATATTCTGGATCCCAACCTAATCCGAGACTTCCACCTCAACTTCCCTGATTGTCCCGCTAGGGCGTCAGGAGCCGCCCATAGAGGGGTGGGTAATGTTACGATCCCTGCCTCCCGGCAACGGAAGAGGCAGAAGAAGGCGTAGCCTTACTTCATCACTCTACCTATCAGTTTTCTTATTCACCACCACACCCCCGTTTCATCCTATACTTAAACACCTGTCTTTTCCTACCTCATCGCTCAGTATTGGTTTTCCTTTCGAGCTTCCTAGTTGCGCTACTCCTTCTGCTTTGTGTTATTCTTGGTTTTCGGATTTGACGACGGTTTTTCGAATCACGGCTTGGCTTCGGTACTCACGCTCTGTTTTGGATCTCTGGCTTCCCCTGGACTCTCGGATTGCTCTATTGTCTACGGTTTCGGATCACGGTTTGGCTTCGGTAACTCGTTCCCTGTTTGGATCTCTGGCTTCCCCTGGACTCTCGGCTTGTTTCTTCGACTACGGCTTTCTTTGGATCGCGGCTAGGCTTTATCAGCTCCTGCAAGTGGGTTCATTCACTGGTTTCGGTTTCTCTTACCGAATCCCTAACAGGGGCATCTGAAATGTTGCGAGACCATATAACACAATGTAATACTGTAAAGGCAAGGAATGCTGTGTGATACATGTTTTACAATGGCATAATGCCTACTTTCTAATGATGTGTTTTCCGTACTGCAACACTGAGAAATGAAAATCTATAGACATCAGCAATTTTACTGACATTTTTATTGGAATTCTGCGTCTAGAATACTAATTGACCAAATTGCTAGTATAAGTCCATGATAAACATAAGAATAGTCAATGACAGATTAATAATTTAATAATAAGCAACATTATATTTTGTATCTCATAAGCTAAGGTTTTTGCCCAAATTCAAACACATACAGTGTATTCGCCTTTTCTCAAAACGTATTGCAGGATTGTGCATTATTTACAATGAATTATTTGAACAAACAATTGAAAATGACAGTCTATTGGATTTATTTAGAAATAGAAGAATATATTAAGAAAGCTAAACACATAGTACTGATGCTTTTAGTTACCGCCCACACTAATGTCTTTGTTAGTGTAATAGATCTGCTGACAGTAAACATGTTTGTGAAATGCTCAAAGACATTTGACTGATCAATAAAATCGGCTCTAGATCTGAACTTGTACTTAATGCTGTATAGGGTACTCTGCATGGAGTATTGTAGGTGTAAGGTAAATTGGACTAGTACCTTACTATGTGTTACAGGGCCTTCAGAATATTCAAATCAGGATTACAAAATCAGTTACAATCAAACGTCTGTCAAAAAAAATAGTTTCATCATAGCCTTTAATGTTTCTAATGTAAACTAGCCAGGGAGTTTATTAATGTAAATATAAATACTTCCCGTCAATAGTGACAGGAAAATTAGATTTACTCCCTAATGAAGAAATTAACATACTGTACAGTATCCTCTAAAAGATAATGCCAATTAGTTACAAAGCCAGAGGTTATTAGTTTGATGTTACTAAAAAATTACTAAAACGTTCATTGGTGTTTTGGAAAATATTTTAAAGATGCTTCCAAAGAGAACCTTAGATATCATCTAGCTTTGCAGTCCAGAAGAAAAAACAACAACAAATAAACAAGGACTCTGTACTAATGAAATATTAGGATAAAAGCAGTCAGAACTCACCAGTTATACAATAGGTCTGGTACAATGTTTCTCAAAATTAATGCAGTCATACATTGGGTGGATGATTAAAATTAATATGGATATTGCTTATAAATTGAATGTATTGTGAATAAAATGAATATTGCTTTCATATGATAATAGCTAGGATTTTTATTTGGCATTAGTCTCATTTTGTTGTTTATACTGGTTAAAGACTAAATATTATATGTATCACCTGACACTTGTTCATATTATTGTGTCTGTATACAGTATATACGACAAAACATAAAACCATGCTGTGTCAAATTCTCTACCATTGTCTATTCCAACCAATACAGGGGCAGGGGGAGTTGGTTTATGAATTGAACAGACTGTACATTGTATCAAGAACTTCCTGTATTGACTTTAGAGCTGTCACTGTCACTGTCAACAGGCCTTGGAATCCTATGAACATTAGAAAAAACAGTAAATAGTGTTATGCAATTTTAAAGAGTTTATTGACCTTAGCAAGAACGTTGTGTGCACTTCTGAACAATTCCTAGTATTCAACCCCTTGTGCTCAGATTTCAAGTGAGATTCACTGTACTGCAAGCCCTGTGTTTCTGAGGAACAAATTTTACTGCAACACACACACAAAAAAAAACTACACAATTCTGCACAATTGTTTATATACAGTGTGGAAGGTTAATATGCCTATGGTGTTCAAAATGTTTATTTTTAAGGTAAAATTAATAATTTTCAACAACATGGCTCCATTGAAACAATATTAAAAATTAAATTTAATACATTAAAAATAGCTATTTAGGTGTAAAAAACTGCCTAAACTATAGCTGATTTTATTTAGACTAACAAATTAAAAAATACCTAAATATTTTAGTATTGTAGCTCGTTACCACCCTTAAATCTTGCAAAGTTGTGTAATTTGGTATAAAATGGGATCCTACTGTATGTTATTACCAGATATTTTAGTGCAAATCAAAAACTTGTGAAGCACATGTTCCACTTTCTCATTTGCACCAAAATCCAAGTGTACTGTATGTCAAATAGGCCATAAAATAAAAGTATTTTGATTTGTCCAATTGTACTCTTATATTACAAATAGATTATCATTTTTAACATCTGGTAGCTGTGTCACTAGTCAATATAAAGTGAATTGATTATCTAGATTCCATATATAATTCACATATTTTTTCTGCTTGCAATTAAACCCAGCAGTTGCAATAAGGCTCCTATTAAACCTCCTATTTTTAAATGCAGAACAATAAAAATAAAAAAAAGAACCATTCTAATTTGCTTCTGAATTTTGTATTCATTAAATTAGAAAATTAAAATAAATCCCCTCATAACTACAAACTCAAAATAATATTCCTTCAGCTGTATAACACTATTATTGACTGGTATTACAGCATGGAAATTTCAAAATCTACAAAGGCTTTAAAAGAAAAAAACACATACTACCCCATGTGAAAATCTAAAGGACACAATGTTCTGTTAATGAGGTACAATGTTTAAATTGGCATTGATTTCCCACAACTTACCTCTAAGCATACCGACTGCTTGCTTTGCTGAAGGTTACCAATATTAAATTAAAAATCTCATTTATCTCCCTCAGGGAATATTAAAACACACGAGAACATTAACTGCCATCTGTGACAACGAAAACTCAGAAAATATTTTCTTTTTAACTATATGGTCACACTTAGGTTGATCATTAGAAAAGAATAACTTCATAAAATACAATGTATTTGTAATAAGATCATTCAAGATGCATTGTTTAAGAGATGCAATTATTTTTACTTGATTAAAAATAAGTTTCCCTGTGTGTGTTGATATCTACATATTAAGATGCTGTATTGATTCCAACCAAGCAAGAAGAGAGGCTTGAGTAACACTATTTCTATATACAGGACGGTGTTTCAGGCCAAATCTGAGGTATTGCAACAGCTGTCCTAAATGTTAAAGAGTCACTGTTCTTCTGTTTCCTTAACCATCTGGACACTAAGACAGCACATATATTCTAACACCCAGACATCTGTTGTATATTTAGATCAATAAGCAGTCAAAATTGGATTATTCTCTACTTTGTCATTCCTCTGCTTGTTACAAAGACAAATACATAGTCATCAAGGGAGCAAACCATTCAGGGGCACAGGCATAGATGTAAAACATAAACAAAATATACCGAGGTGTAATAAAAATGCATTCTGTGAGAGAAATCATTTTTAATGACTTAATGAAGAGTCCACATGGCAAACTTCTTGGCTCTTTTTACTGTATGGATGCATACGTCCATACACAACTATAGATTGGTTTTAATGTGACACATGTGACAAAAACTATCCAGGGACAAACAGGAGTGACCAAATATGCCTAAAGTGTATATGTGAAGCTGAAGCCTTGACCAGTGCAGACATCTGACAAATACATGTGGGAGAGCTGTACAATGCTGCAGCAAAGCTGAAAGGCCTGCAACAACCCTGTAATTCACCTTTGAACACAACAACAAAGTACTGTATTTGTTCCACAGATTTTCAGCTTGGGTCATATTCAATCACCATGAAGGCTAATCCAGCTCATGATCATTGCATGCATAAAAGAAAGCTTGTGTAACCAGTGGTTGTGTGGTTGTGTGTCTTAGAAAATGAGATGTATTTTTCTCCCAGTTAGTAATAACTGTGGAAGGAGGACTGGTGACAACATGTTGTCAGCATAGCACTGGGTTGTGAGATTACCCTGTACAAAAACAAGTTCTGACTGTCACTCTTTCTCTCCTTCTCTGCTTAACCAAACTGGTTCAACAGCACACACTAATTGTTCCCCCTGTCATCAACAGATAAGGCTTAAGCAATGTTCTTATTAAGCCCCACGCAATTAACCACAGAAAATGATGTCAACCGTACTCCATTGCCCAACAAAACTGAACAAATAAATGTTGATGAGTAAGGATTTGAACATTGCATGGTCATTTATTTTAATTAGGTCATTTAGAGTCCTGATGACAGCATTCTCTTCAGCTCTCAGTCTTAGCTCTGGCTCAATGTTTCCAGTAACAAAGGTGAGGAAGATGAATGTTCTGATGTATTCTTGTTAGGGTGACACATGAGGTACCAAGGTGGGGATAATAGCCATATTTTATTATCAGTTTTTATATTTTCAAGGAAAGGCATAGTACAAAATAACATCATCTTGACATCAACAATAATATTTTCTTCATTTTTTAACCAATAATCACAATTGGAGATTATTAGGAGGCCATGATTGGCAAGGGCCAATGGGAAATTTGGCCAGGACGTTGGGGTTACAACCCTACTCTTTTCAAGAAACGCCCTGGGATTTTTAATGAGCAGAGAGTCAGGACCTCGGTTTTACATCTCATCTGAAGGACGGCACCTTTTTACAGTATAGTGTCCCCATCACTATATTAGGGCATTAGGACCCACACAGACCACAAAGTGAGCACCCCCTACTGGCCCCTCTAATACCTCTTCCAGCAGCAACCTTAGTTTTTTGGAGTACTGTAGGTCTCCCATCCAGGTACTGAGCAGGTGCACACCTGCAGGGTGATACGGCTGCTTGTGGCTGCTAGATCTGTTAATTTTAGCTGACTAGTTTCTAAAGTTATTGAAAAGACCAGATACACAAGGCAGCAATTGGACAATATTCTCAAAAACTAACATGATACCATCAGAATAAAGTGAGATGCAATGTTGCAAATTTCTAATGCTGGTAGATACTGTAAGTATCAGATCAATGGAGTGCTTGTGCGAAAGGATCCAATTAAATGGAAAACAGCAGTGGGGAGAGAGGGACCCATGCAGAGCTGTGGAGAACATTTTGTACTTAAGAGCACCATCAAAGAGAGAGTTGTAAATAAAATGTCCACCATATTAATGAACTCAGTCTCTAAACCCTCATGTTCTAATGATAACCAGAAATAGTCCTTTCAATATTTAAAGTAAGAATTGCTTCTGGAGTTTCTGTATCACTGGAAACATGTATAATAGGAAGGAGAGGATGCTATCTGTCACCAGCTGGCTTCTGATTAATCCCATTTGATGAGTAAAACTAAGTCTGTTTTTCTATTTTTCTATGCAAGAGCACTTTGTCTTAGAGTGCAGTGTCTGAATTTATTAGGTAGTGAAAGCTACGCATGGATTGGGGTCCTTTATTTTTTTTGTTTACAATTAAATAATGATAGTATTGACATCTCTTGTGAAAGAGCCCCTATCTACAGCACTCAGCATCATCTGAAGTAGAGAGGGTCCCTGCTGATCCAAAAAGGTAAGAAAAATCGTGGGAGCCATACCATTAATCCCATGTATTTTGCTTTTGTTCATGACTGCAAAACACAAGCAGTGAAATCCGTGCACACAGAGCACCAGACACACTCTCTAAGAGACATACATTTCATACTATGATGTGGAATTTCAGGGCTATAACGTCAAATCTTTTACAGATGGTTTAAGCTCTCACCAAGCATCAAGCCCAAGATGTAAATCTGCACAGAGCAACAGGTGCACGGTCCTGTGAGAGGGCATTCACATTGTATCACCCAAAATGTATTCAGTGACGTCCAGTAAGTGATCAAATCCATCCGTGCATATTGACTAAACATCTTACATGCAATGCAACAAAACATTTAATTCTCTCTTCTGCACCAGTCTTTACTCTCAAAACAGTAATTAAAGAAATTTGACAGAACAAAATAAAAGCACATCACACGGTAGTGGAGTGGAAAAAGCAAAACGAGATATGCGCAATGGCAGCATCTCAGTAGGAAAGGACAAGTAGAAACTGATTCTGCAAAGAAAAGTAGAAAGGAAGAAAACAGTTTTGACTATGGAATGTTCTTTAGGTGAGACACACTTTAAGATAGTCCATCTTAGTAAGGCCTGGCCCCCACTGCAGAAAGACTTTTTTGTGTGGTTGCTGTTGGCTGAGAATCATCTGCGAAGAATCTGAGATCATGTCTATCAACCACTATCAGATGGGAATTGTGGGAACCCTATAACATTACAGTACCTGTAGATCTGTATATTATAATGTGATCTGTCCTCAACATAAATTAGGTAGTTCAGACAACGTTGTTAACATCTCTTTTAGCCTGATGTGTTCTACTTACCCAATGTAACCTCACTCAAAAACAATATTAATCAGATCAGCGTGCCTCAGATTCTTCATTTTTACTTGTTGGATTTGAAGTAGTACCAAGGTTTCTACTGGACTTTTATATCCCCTTTCCTAAGTTTATTCCAAGTAAAATATCCTATTCTGTTCATACTTTAAAAAAAACATGAACCTCATCCATCAAAGTATACTTATCCATAAATTGCTAAATGAAATATCCTGCTCCATCTCTTCACATCTGCAAGTTAGTCTTTGTAAAGGATTTCAAAAGGAAAAACACCTTTGGCCTTTATAATCCAAAAGTCATTTTGTCACAATTGTAACCTGCTGAAAGTTTACACTTCCTTATACCCTGAGGTCTGTATCTTATTGATCTTCAACAGTTTCCTCTTTTGTTCAGAATTCATAGCCTCAAACTACATCCAGTATATTTCTCAAGGATCCCAGACATTTTAAATAATGATAGTTAATAAAGTTTAGAAAACATGCAATGTATATAAAATATTACACAATCAATCCATGTATCACTTAGAAACATAATATTGAGGTGTAATAATAATTCAATACACATGTACAACAAAAGCACCAATGGTGCAAATTCATTTTATATTCTGTGTACACTGCCATGTGCAGTCTGATCTTTGGATTGTTAAATTATTTCAGATGTAATTGTTAACAGTATCTAGGTACTGTACTGCATTTTATTAGCACAATTTTCTAACTACATTTTCCAAAACACTGAGTCACTGTTCATTACCACAGAGACATTGTTTTTGTTACTTAGTGGAAAACATAATTTCAAGTTGGTTATTTCCAGTCAGCCTATTAAAAGCAGACTTAGTACAGCCAATTAACAGGAAAATGGCATGATGACATCCTGGTGAAGCCTGCTTCCATGTATATCTTAATGTTTTGTACGTTTACACCCTGTTTTATTGGAACCGTGAGATATTATCACTGAGCCATGGATTTCATGTAAAGTGCACAACTGTGATGTAACAAGAGCCATAAGAGATTTTTCCACTGAAAATTGACTTAAAAGGCAGTTAAATTCCATAACCCCAGAACGTCTTTTCTTCACAATAAATAAAGTATATGCAGGGTTATCAAAGAAGTACCCAAAATTCCCAAAATTGTGAAAAAACAAAACAAATATTCAATCAAAGTAACTTCTTCTATCAAGAATGACTTCAATTATGGCTATATTTTACTTTAAGTACATTTATGGTACTGTACACCAATATAGACCAAAGAACTGTCAACAGAATTAAATAGTATGTGCAGATATTCAAAAGCAAAAGGCCACTAAAAGTTTTGCCAAGCTCTATTTAAAACTCAATAAACACACCACTAGCGATTCCAAAAAAGGTAGATCATAAATGATTTATTCCACTGGTGCACACATGTAAATAAATCATACACTGGATACATCAACTTAGTCAAACAAACAGTATGCACCATTTTGGGTTTCAGTTCTGGGTTTAGGCCCCAAGGAAATAGAGCCTCTCACCTGCGTTGTCTTTATAACTGCTTGCACTGAATCAAAGGTCCAGAGAAGGGTGTTACCACAGTATAATTGTGCTTATTCCTCATATTTTTTTCTATAAACCAGCATAGTTGAATACTCCTTTAAGTGTGCAATTTTCACTTAACAGAAATAATCTGATCTATACTGTATGTACAGTATTCATAGTGATGGGCTTTGATTACTGGGGATATAATGTCTTATTTTATGCAATTGTTTTTTGTCACGGACGTCCAAAGGGACTAACCGTGGGGAGCAGGAGAGCGGAAAAAGACCCATATGCGTAGCGGCGAGACGGGAAAAAGGCCCGGGCTCATTAGTGCAAAGAGTTCAGGAATGGCGTATAGAAACCTATGCCCTCAGGGAGCTGACGTGGGGCGCCCTGGTGCTAGGCGGGTCTCAGGACATCCGAACATCAATGCTGAGCGAGGACAGAGTGCAAGACCCGGAAATATATAGCCCAAGGGAAAGAGAGGGACAGGAAGGACAGCAGACCGGAAACTAGGGACAGGACAGAGAAGGAGCGCCCTCTGGCTGCAGAGGGCGTGACATTTTTCAAATAAGAAACTTTAAATCAGTGGTCCCCAACCTTTGTCATGGTAACCTACATACAGTAGCTACTTCTTTTCATTACACTCCACCTTAATTACAGTGTCACAAATGACCCACTGAGCAAACGGGAAGATGAACCTCATGCGGTGCCTTAGGGGGTCTAGAGATGAGGGTAAAGTTCTGAGGGCAAGGCGAGAGGCGAGGTCCAAGTCAAGTTCCGAGGTTAGTAACAAAAGTTTTCCAATCCAGAAGAGGGTAATGCAGAAGTCGTAGTTAAAAGGCAGTTCCGTGATTCAAATGGTGAAGGTCAACAAGAAGGCTTCCAATCCAAAAGGGCAAGGCAGTAGACATGGTCGAAGGAAGGTTCATCGCAAAGAGAGAATAGGATACAGAAACAAAGGCAGAGTAGGAGCTCCAAAGATCAACCAATACCAGGCAAAGAGCAGAGGGTTCTGAAGGGTTTAAGTATTGTGCGAGGAAGAGGGTGCATTGATTGATGGAATGTCGTGGTTGGCTGATTTGCAGGAGCGGTGTCATTTGGCAGAAGCGTTCAGAGCTGGAGAGTAATTAGCATGGGTGCGTTCCGTGTTAGAATGTGGTAGGCAGAGGGCATGACATACAATAGGTTCACATAATTATGTTAATTGTCTGATGTTCACCATCTTCAGACTCAAGCATCAAATAAATCTGACGTTAATTACTGTATATATTCGGACTGCTGACAACAGTTATTGAAAAAAAAATTGAACTGAAACTAGAAAAAAACAGCAGTAAGTGCTTTCTTGCATTTAATGTATTTGAATGGGATTGTTTTATGAATATTTATAGCCTGTCATACATTTCAAGAAACAATGACAATAGTGTTATTTAGTTCATAATAATAAGTGCACCAAAGGTGAACCAAACACCACTATACTATAGGTGAACCAAATACTATAGGCAATACATTTGCTGTATTTTGCAATAACAGAAATGATGTAATCAGAGGTGAAATATTACTTTTGAAGAAATCTGTGTAATTGTTAATCTGTTAACATGATCTGATCATTGGCAGATCAAGCATGTGTTATTCACCAATATTTATCCCAGAAAAGATCTTAAGTGTAAAGATTTAAAAAGATTTAAAAATTTAATTGAAAAAGGCATTTAAAAAAAACTTTCAGTTGATTACAATTTTAAAGTGCCATGTCTCCGATGAACTGATGATTTCAGTATGATGATTAAATAACACAAGCAGAAGATACAACCTGATTGGGGGACAAACTAGCAAATCACCTGACACATTTGAGTAAAGTAATAGCCTAACTGCTTAAATGTCTAACATATTAAATGTCTTCTTTAGTTCATATCTGGCCAACCAAAATACTACATCTAGCTTTGTGGAATACTATTTGTTTAAGTTTAGAGATTAAATACAATATTAACTATGTATTCCAATACAAAATAATATAATAATAATAACAAAATCACTTTATTAACTCTTTACAATTTCTTGCATTAGGGATTATCTTTTCATATTCCCCAGATTGCTCTCCATGAGACAGATAGGGAGAGAACCTGGGGTCAGAGTGCAAGGTCTACCATTGTAAGGCGCCCCTGGAGCAGTTGGGGTAAATAAAGGGCCTTGCTCAGGAGCCCAATGGAGTAGGATTCCTCTGCCAGCTGCTGGATTTAAACCGGCAACCTTCTAGCCACAGACGCAGATCCTTAGCCACAGAGCCACTGCTCCGCCCAAGATAATGACAATGAATGTATTACACATTAAATTGTATTTAAATGCCAAATTAAGGGCCAAAAAGGGCTAAATTGAGGTTTATGTTTTATAAGCGCTTCACCAGCAAAGAGAAACTATTGCGCTTTGTTCATGACACCGTAGCATTAGCACATCTGCACCTTCACTTTCTAATTGAAAACACGTCTTTGCCCTTATCACAACTCATAGGCTGCTATGAGCAAAGGCCAATACATGTCTGAGGATTTAAGAAAGGTCTGGAAACATCTGGGTGCTTGTCTCTAAGAAAAGTGTGTAATAGATTATCTTACTGGGTTGGAAATCAGGTCTAAAACCAGTATTTGAATCATGCAAATATGACCTGTATTGATTTTAAGTCGTCTGGACCATATTGTTACAAAAATCTTACAGTTATGATTCCATTTTCTTATCAGTTGCAATTGATTGATGAGGACACCTTAATTTTTCAAGAAGGTGTTCAAAGATAGCTTTGCATTGTATGATGCAAACAGAGTATCAACTACAGTACACCGTTTCCATAGAAATCCAGCCTAATGTAAAAATGTCTAGAATGTGGACCTTAATCAGTTTTACTGATACAGTTTAAGATTTATTTTAATCCATTTTTCAGACTGTTGTATGTGAGGTTTTTTTCTGCAATAACTGAACTCTCCATGGATTACCAGTGATTATTGTGCTCTGATAAGATACAGGATCTCTTACGCAAGCCCACCAGCTGTGGGAAATGAATGTAGGGAATGTGTTTATATAATAGGGCAGTGGTGTGGTATTTTCCACTAATACTAAAGAGTCTCTGTACATTGAGAAACTCCATCTTAGAACTATTAACTATTCACATAACATTTAAACACTATAGACACTGGACAGTATAGATTGTTTTTACACAAAACCTTAAGATATAGAAACTGAATTTTCATATATTTCAGATCACTATGCACTTAAACAGGGTACAGTTCTTGCAGTTCTGCAATTTAACAGCAGAAAACAACACAGAGTCCACACAGTCCCTCTTTTTATATTCACTCATGTATCAGAAATATTTATACCTCAGCTTTAGTCATACATTATATCAAGACACTTTGCAACAACACAAATACATGTATGTGAGGTATGTAATATAGTAAATTGAAAAGATTAAAATGCTACTGTAGTGTTGGAAAGTGCTGAACAACCTGCATGTTGTGCAACAGGGCAGAAAATATGAGTGTAGTCCTCCAGTGAATTAGCTTAATACTGGGCTCTGATAGAAAGCCACAATTCCAACTGACAAGTGTTGTGTAAGGGTATAGGGGGTTAACAGTTCAACAATTTAGTCAGGATCCAAACCATTCAAGTCCTTACAATTGAGCAGCAGTAATTTCAGTTTTCCTGGAGACCTGCATCAGAATAAGAGCTGCAAAGGTGCAAGCAGAGCTTTATTCCTCAATAATAATAATAATAATAATAATAATAATAATAATAATAATAATTGCTTATACTTATATAGCGCTTTTCTGGACACTCCACTCAAAGCGCTTTACAGGTAATGGGGACTCCCCTCCACCACCACCAATGTGCAGCATCCACCTGGATGATGCGACGGCAGCCATAGTGCGCCAGAACGCTCACCACACATCAGCTATCCGTGGGGAGGAGAGCAGAGTAATGTAGCCAATTCATAGATGGGGATTATTAGAAGGCCATGATTGGTAAGGACCAATGGGAAATTTGGCCAGGACGCCCCTACTCTTTTCAAGAAACGCCCTGGGATTTTTAATGACCACAGAGAGTCAGGACCTCGGTTTTACGTCTCATCCGAAGGACGGCACCTGTTTACAGTATAGTGTCCCCATCACTATACTGGGGCATTAGGACCCACACGGACCGCAGGGTGAGCACCCCCTGCTGGCCCCACTAACACCTCTTCCAGCAGCAACCTTAGTGGGTTGCCAGTTGTGAGTTGCAGGGTGATATGAGAAAACACAACATTTCAACTGTATCATCTTCTACAAATCTGTGATAAATTTCATTCCATATGTTGGTTTGCACCAACTTTCATACAAGGGGTGGTAGCTAAGTGTGTTATTTTCCATTTTAAAAAAATACATTGTTGTAAAACATTTGAAAGTTAAAAATCTCTTTTGGGATTATTTATAACTGGCATTAAGAAAAATCAACAGGATTACCATCCAGAATATTACATACATTATAGGGGTGATCCATCCATGGTCTGATCTACAGTTCAATAAGGTAATAGAACTTTTAATATATTGGAAAAACTAATAAAGTGTATCTGAGATCTGTCTGGTAATGATGTTAGATATCATCCTTGCACTATTAGAGAACTGATGAAGAACATTTTAGTGAAATAGCTCTAGTGAAGAGCTATTGAGGAGCTACAGTATGTTGACTCTTGATGTTGAGGTTTCATACGCTGGAAAAAAGATCCTAGCACCTCTGGGAGGAGTTAAGAAGTAAATACCGAAATGTTTTAAGAGACATAAGAGTCTGAAAGTGGAGCAGAATAAAAGAAAAGACCAGTATACTTCAGATTGTCTTTAATAGTCTGCCACTCTTTTCTTGGAGATTTTGAATATTTCACTTCCTGCTGTAAACCTGAAATGGTTTTTAAAATGCAAATATGCAAATGTGAGACACTTAGATACCTTTGCTATCTCATGAAAAAAAAATAGCTTCAGCAGGAAATGTTGCTAAACTCACATCTCAGAATATGCCATCACATTTCTTTGCTTTAATGCTGAATTACCATATAGAGCATCATTTCAAAATAATTCAATTCAATTTATTTTTATATAGCACTTTTCACAACAAGGTTGCCCCAAGGTGCTTAACGATGCAAGTAACCACACATTTTGTGAATACAGAACCAAGACCAGAAGACAACGGAGGAGAAGAACCAAAAACTCCTTCGTAAGGAAAAAAAACCTCTAGGGGTCCAAAGTCAACTGGCTGCCCAACCCCTTTGAGGATGCTAACATTATATAATTAAAAAAGGAAATAAATGAATGGGGGTATTAATGTATCCATCCATCATGTCTTCTGTGTGTCAGTACTCCATGATGATCTCTGTAGAGCAGCAAAATCCTCCTAAATTATAGCTATATCCACGATGTCCCTCTTGGATCCATGGCGGTGATGCAGCGCGGGCCTGTGGGGAGGAGAATAGGATAGTTTGGTCAGAACAGATGTATCTACTTGGTGGGCCCACATAGTTGCAGCAGGCTATATTGTAAGGTGTGCGTAGGCTAGGCTGAAGTAATAGGTCTTCAGTCTGGATTTGAATACTGAGATTGACTCGGCATCCCGTATATGGGCTTGGAGACTGTTCCATAAGCTAGGGGCCCTGTAACTAAGGGCTTTACCGCCAACAGTTTTTTTATTAATGTGTGGAACATGAAGAAGACCTACATTCTGTGATCTAAGCAGGTGACTTGGATGGTATACAGAACATTAATGAGTTCCATTAGCTAGACAGTTGCCTGACCTCTGAGAGCCTTGTATGTAAGTAGAAGGGTTTTGAAGTCCGCCCTGTGCCTGACAGGAAGCCAATGAAGTGAGCTAAGTATGGGGGTTATTTGGTTGTACTTTCTGCTCCTAGTAACAATTCTAGCTGCTGCATTCTGAATTCGCTGTAAGGTGTTGAAAGAGTGGTGGGTGTTCCCTGATAGTAGGGCATTGCAGTAGTCTAACCTGCTGAATACAAGAGCATGTATTAATTTCTCTGTGTCTTGAGTGGAGAGATACTGCCTTAGTTTTGCAATATTTCTTAACTATAGGAAGCATGTTTTCGATACTGCTTTAACATGAGAGTTAAATGAGAGTCTTGTGTCTAATATGTGTCTAATTGTATCTAATATGACTCCTAGGTTACGTCCTGTGTCTTTGAGACAGATTTTGAAATCCTCTCAGTTAAGTGCTGAAGTTATAGTAGTCCTATCGGTATTGTTGCCTCCAAACAACAGAACCTCAGTTTTATCAGAGTTAAGTAACAAAATGTTTTCACACATCCAAGTCTTTACTTCATTAATGCAATTAACTAAAGTGATAATAGAAGAGTTGTCACTAGGTGTAAACAAAATGTATACAGTATTTGAGTGTCATCAGCATATGAATGAAAGTTAATATTATGTTTTTGTATTATCCTACCTAGCGGCAGCATGTAGAGAGAGAATAATATTGGTCCCAGCACTGATCCCTGTGGTACCCCAAATTGAACTGGTGACATTGACGAAGCAGTACAATTATTAGATATTTGAACACAATGAAAACAATTAGTTAAATACGAAGTAAACTACTTAAGGACGGTTCCACATAAGCCAACCTCAAACTCAAGCCTGTGTAACAAAACAGAGTGGTCAACCGTGTCAAAGGCAGCACTAAGATCTATAAGCACAAGCACTGTTACATTCCCTGCGTCAGTAGCTAACAGAATATCATTTATAAATGGAGGTTTTAATGAAAGTTAGGGAGAAATGAAGGCAGCCGAGCTCATTCGACACAGCTGCTGCAATTCTCACTAATCCTGACGTAAGCAAGCGGTCTCCATATATATCAAACGTCACCCTCTCCTCTTCCTCGTTCGTTTACTGCATGGTTCATTTCCGCCTAGCTCGAATCCGTGCTCCCTTCTCATGGATCTGCAAATCCACTGCTCCGATGAAGACCTTTTCTGCAGCGCAGGAGACTCTCCTACCCCTCTCGTCCAGTCCTCCCCTCCCGCTCCCCTCACCTCCGTCTCATCGCCTCCATCATCCGCCGTGCCACATCAGCGCCGCTCATCTTCCAGCCAGTCCTCACAAGATCCAACTCCTTGCCGAAGACCAGTTCCGCCGTCGTAGTCCCTCTCTCATCCAGACCCAGCCTTCCCGTTCCTCCACTGCAAAGTCTCCAAATAACCCCCGCTTCTCCCAAGGATGTCCCGCTGCTGCGCTTCACGCACATCTGCTCCCCCTTCTCCTGGATCATCTCTCGCGATTTCCAACTGGACCGTAGCAAGCCTTCAGAGGATACTTTGAAAACATGGCGTCCGTTTTAAAAGAAATGCTTCCAAAAAAGCTCTGTTTTCCCTGTACTTAACCGCAGTCTACAGAAAGGAAACATCAGCTACACAGCTTCCCCAGGCGCCCTCTGATGACATCACCCGCGACACCGCCACTCATCCCAACGTAAGGACCCCTGGGCCGCCCGCGCCTCTGCCTGTCGTGTCTTCTGTGTTGTCTTGTCCTGATATATCTGTGTCTGTGTCTCTTCCCCAACAAATCCATACCTCTGCTGAAAAACTGCACCTAGCCTTTTCCACCCAGCCTCCTTCCCTAAACTCCTTGCTGCCGAGTCTAAGGCCCCAGGCTCACGTCCCTCCCCCACCCCTTTTTCTGCTTAATCTAATTTCTGCACTCTCCTCTGTCTCTACCTCTGGCGTCCAACACGGCTCAAGCTCCGCCGGCTTGGTGCCTTCGGCCCCGGTTTCTTTTCTTTTGGCCCCTGCTGCTGTCTCCACGGCCCAAAGGCCATCCAGTAAACGACCCCCAGCTCAGCCAACAGGCGGCCCTTGCCCTCCCCCACCCCCTGGCATCCAAGACATCTCGGCAGCCTTCTTAGTCCTTCACGCAGCCTTCGCCCCTGCTTCAATTCCTCCTCAACAGTCTTCAGCTTCCATATCCCAAGCCACCGAGCTTCAGGCCCCAGATCCGTCTAACCCCTCCTACCACAATCTGCTTTCTGCTCTGCTTCCCTCCTCATCTTCTCCCATCCCCGGTGTCCAACACGGCTTCAGTCATCCCATGCCTTCGGCCCTGGATTCCAATCTCCCCTTTACTAAGGACTTTTCTCTCCGAACAGCCGTTCCTCTCCCAGCTCCTCCTAATGCACTAAAGTTTAGTCCTCCTCTCATTCCCTTTTCACTCCGGCAGCAAATTCTACAAGGTGGGGACATCAATCTAGCTCACCTTCTCTCTTCCTCCACTTACAACTCTGATTCTAGAACAGTCGACTGCTGCTTGATTTCCGTTACTCTCAAATCTTCCGACCCTCACCCTGCTTCAGTCCTTTGAATTTCCGACTTCTGCTTGGCTTTCGGCATTTTTCACGACATCATGTGCTCCGCCTTTCCCGAACGTCGTCAGGAACTCTACGATTACATGCACATCATCCTCGATCTATCTGTCAGTTTCGAAGGCTCCCTGTTCTACGATTACCACAAGCAGTTCTCGGCCAAGGCCGCTGCCCACCTACTCCATTGGAACCAGTGCACCTACTGGGGAGCCCTCTACATTGAGCTTTACTGCCGCACTTTCGCCGGCGTCAGAGCTCTTTCCTGCGACTTCTGTTCCTCTTGGACACATTCATCAAATCTTTGCCCAGATACTGTCCGCAAGCTCAACCCTGACTCCACCCATTCTCCTCCACAGCATCAATTCTCCCGCCAGGTCTTCTTCAAACTTTCCTGGTCCAAAGACGTTCGCGGTCGCCCTATCGTGATGATCAGAGGCCAACAAATTTGCAACAACTTCAATTCCTCGACATGTACCTCTTCCCTTTGTCATTTCCTTCACATTTGCAGCTTCTGCGGCGAAGCTCACGCTCGCTCTGCCTGCCCCCGCCGGCCCTTCCATGCTCGCTCCACCTTCAGCGTTCCCAAATGACTACTGGCTTTTCTGTCTACCCCAATCAGTATCCCCGCTCTTGCTTCCGAACTGCTCCGTCACCCCCACCCCTCTTCCACCCACATCTTACTCGAAGGCCTTCCCTTTGGATTCTCACCAGGCCCGTGCACACTTCCTTCTTCCCCCGACTTTTGCAAAAATTTGCAATCTGCGACCGCCGATCCCCAGTCCGTTGATTCCATGCTAGTGTAGCGGCAATGCTTGTTAATATGACGGAATTAAGTGTTGCTGTGCTTTCCCGAATGAGGCCCCATCTCTCTCTTCATCTCTGTGGTGCAGCCATAGAGAAACTATTCATGCAGGCTGATTTAAAGATGTTTTTTTTTATAAGGGACAGCTCCCAAAGGGGGATGCACTTAGCTAAGCCTGGCTATCATGATCAATGGTCATCATTGGCGCCTATCTGTCTAGGGAGTGCCAGATGGACATCTGGACTGCATTCCTAGGTGTCAGGAGTAAGTTCCTCCAGGTAAAAACAGGCAACACAGAGCTCCAGGAGAACTAAAAGGTGAACTATTCCAGTAGGAGAATTCTAAGGAGAATTCCAGGGGTGCGAGACAATTCCAGGGCAGGACGGCCCAGGAGCAGAAGGCTCCCAAGGGCAGGACATTCTCGCAGCGCGCCTCCTGACCATCCTGAGACTCAGCCCGGACAACCACGGAACGGCCAGCCTGTCCGAGTGCCAGAACTTTCCTCTGTTCTAAGAGTCTAGAGCGGAGGTTGCCAGAGAGTAACCCGAGGATCCACCCGAGGTTAGCATCAGCAGCAAGCCTCGTGAACAGGTCTTAACTGTGGACAGCTGAATCACTATTCAGAACTAGCGCTTCATCAGGAACGAACCGGTCTTCTTCCTGACCTGCTGGAACCCAAAGTCATCTTTTCTCCTGTGCACAAACTGTGCTAGTTAAAGCCAACACTAACTAGCCGGTCAGTGAGCATCTGCAGCGCACCGTCGCAAGCCGCACGGCACAGCCTGGCACGGAGCCAGAGAGCCCGCAGGAGATCTGAATCCCCAGAGATTGGATGAGTATTCAACTTCAATGCATTACAGCTCGAGAATTCAATTGTTATCCCAACCAGTTGATATCAATTTAATTCCTAAGAGTTATGTACTTGTTTTGAGTATCTAATGTAGAAGTTATAACCAAATTCATTTACGAAACGGTCTAAATGAATGATATACTGAACGTCCTCTTGATATATGTAACTCTTCGTAACTGATTGAATATATATCTTTTGTATTCTGATAACCCTCTCGATAAGATCTGTTAGGTTTATATGCATATTTTATGTATTAATAAATGTATCCTCGTGTATTAGTACCCGTGTGTGTGTGCGTTGTTTGAGTTATATCGCATGGTTGGATTCTAAGGCCATCAAAAGAATCATTTTGTGATTTACGACTACAATTAATAATTGTCCCCGTAAATGCCCAAACCCTACATAACTGGTGCCTTCAGAGAGCACAGTACACTAGCATCTGAAGTCGAGGATGGTTTCATGATCAGCCCACTTGACTTTCCCCTTTCCCCGCATACCGCATCAATCCCATCGGTATAGTGGTCCGTAAGTATTGCGGTAAAAAACGCCTTATGATTGACTTGTCAGCCCCTCATAACTCCCGCATGCTAAGTCTCAATAGCCTTATTCCCAGCTCAGACTTCTCCCTCCACTATGCCACAATTGACCACGCGATTTCTCTCATCAAAATTGAAGGTCCGGGTGCCTGGCTCGCTAAGGTCGACATCTCCAGTGCCTTTAAAGTTATGCCTCTTGACCCAGACTTCTGGCACCTCTTCGGAGTTCATTGGCGGAACAAGTTCTTCTTCGCAGTCCACCTTACTTTCGGATGTAGGAGTAGCCCAAAAATTTCCGATACCTTAGCCAAAGCTCTCTGCTGGATCCTCTTGAATAACTATAGGCTTCCTTTTCTCTTCCACCTTCTCGACGATTTCCTTACCATAGATTTTCCTCACACCCCACCTGCAAGAGCCTCCTCCACACTTATTTCCGTTTTTAGGAAACTAGGGGTACCTCTCGTCACGGACAAAACAACCGCCCCCTCTCATATAATCCAATTCCTCGGGATCACCCTCAATTCCATCAATTTCTCCGCCTCCCTGCCTCGCGACAAGATCGACAGGATCCAGACGTATATCTCTACCTATTCTTCCGCCAAATCTTGCACAAAGAGGGAACTTCTCTCTCTGCTCGGCCACCTCAATTACGCCATGCGTATCATTCCTCAAGGACGGTCGTTCATCTCCTACTTTCTCAACCTCGCCTCTTCCGTGCCCTCTCTTTACCACCACGTAAGCCTTTCATCTGACTGCAAATCGGAGCTCAGGCTTTGCCAGCTTTTCTTGGCCAACTGGAATGGCATATCTCTCTTCTACGATGACCTCCTCTCCGACGCAGAGGATATCCAGCTTTTCACAGACGCAGCCCCCTCAGTCGGTTTCAGAGGCTATTACAAAGGCCAATAGTTTGCGGCCCCTTGGCCTCCCGAATTCTCTTCAATCCCTCTCGCCGACCAGTCATCGGCCTTGTTCAAAATATTTCCAATTGTCGTTGCCGCTGTCACGCCCTCTGCAGCCAGAGGGCGCTCCTTCTCTGTCCTGTCCCTAGTTTCCGGTCTGCTGTCCTTCCTGTCCCTCTCTTTCCCTTGGGCTATATATTTCCGGGTCTTGCACTCTGTCCTCGCTCAGCATTGACGTTCGGATGTCCTGAGACCCGCCTAGCACCAGGGCGCCCCACGTCCGCTCCCTGAGGGCATAGGTTTCTATACGGCATTCCTGAACTCTTTGCACTAATGAGCCCGGGCCTTTTTCCCGTCTCGCCGCTACGCATATGGGTCTTTTTCCGCTCTCCTGCTCCCCACGGTTAGTCCCTTTGGACGTCCGTGACAGAATGCTGAGCCACCTACTGACCCCGCGAGCGGTGCTTTTTTTTTTGTCTTGCCGCAGTTTTTTTTTCTTGTTCTCTGGGCTGTTTTTTTTTTTCAGTTCCTCTATTCTAATCACTGGATATCACTCCGATCTTCCGTGCCTGTGAGCGGGTCCTGTACCTGGCTTTCCTCGGGTAGATCACTCCGATATCAGTGATTGAATGTTGAGCTGGCTTGCCTATTCTTATTACTGGATATCACTCCGAGCTTCTGTGTCTGGAGCGGGTTCTCGTGCCTGGCTCTTCCTGGTCTAGCTCTCTCCGATATCGGTAATAGAATGGTAAGCTTCTTGCCGTTCCTCCATGCCTTTCGCTGGATATCACTCCGGGCATCTGTGTCTGTGAGCGGGCTTCGGTCTGGCTTTCCTCAGGTTGTCCACTCCGATATCAGCGTTAGTATGCGAACGTGCCCATTTGCCGTTCCTCCATTCTTCTGCTGGATATCACTCCGGGCATCTGTGTCTGTGAGCGGACTTCGGTCTGGCTTTCCTCAGGTTGTCCACTCCGATATCGGCGTTAGAATGTGAACGTGCCATTTGCCCAGTCTGCGGTATTTTTCCCCGGGGTTTTTGTGTTTTTTTTTCTTGTTTTTTGCCTTTTGTTTTGATTTTTTTTTCTTCCTCGTTTCCCCTCCTTTTTGTTCCCCCCTGCTCCCTGTGTCTCGGAACTTTGGTTCCTACCTGTTTTTGGTTCCTATATGTTTTTTGTGGTTTGTCTCCCTGGCCTTTCCCAGGTTTTTGTCTGTTGTGTTTGTGCTTGTGTACTTTTTTGTTTTAAGTCTCCGGAGGTCTTCTCTACCCCCCCTTCCTCCTCCCAATAAAGGTTTATACCCCGGAGGAAGGGGTAGCTCTCAGCCGTGGATTCCCGGAGGTTTCCTTTCAGTTAAATGAGGTTTTTCCTCCCCCCAGTGCTGTGCAGCTCATTTGTTTGTATGGGCGTCGGGAGCCGCCCATGAAGGGGGGGTACTGTCACGCCCTCTGCAGCCAGAGGGCGCTCCTTCTCTGTCCTGTCCCTAGTTTCCGGTCTGCTGTCCTTCCTGTCCCTCTCTTTCCCTTGGGCTATATATTTCCGGGTCTTGCACTCTGTCCTCGCTCAGCATTGATGTTCGGATTTCCTGAGACCAGCCTAGCACCAGGGCGCCCCACGTCCGCTCCCTGAGGGCATAGGTTTCTATACGGCATTCCTGAACTCTTTGCACTAATGAGCCCGGGCCTTTTTCCCGTCTCGCCGCTACGCATATGGGTCTTTTTCCGCTCTCCTGCTCCCCACGGTTAGTCCCTTTGGACGTCCGTGACAGCCGCTTCTCTTTGGGGCCACAACTGGAAACAAAAATCTGTCCTCATCCATTCGGACAACTATGCAATAGTTCATATAATCAACAAAGGAAGGTCTTCATCCCAATCTATCATGAAATTTCTCCGCCGCCTTAAATGGATTTTTCTCACACATCAATTCATCCTCGTAGCTGCTTACATTCCAGGCCACCTTAATGAGATATCTGACTCTATCTCTCGCTTTCAATTTCAGAAATTCAGGAACTTGGCACCAGATGCAAGACCGAACCCATGCACAATACCTCCCTATTCGGAACTCACGTTCCTCTGAATCATCCTTTCCATCACTATGTCCAGCTGGCCCAGCAAACTACTCTCAATTCTTACTGGACCGCCTGGAAGGGCTTCCAATCCTTCCACCTCTCCACAAACGTAAAATTCCCTTCTTTCGATATTCTCACCGTATCATCCTTCATTTGCTATTGTAGAAACTCACTCAAGGTACGAGCATCCACCACCAAAGTATACCTGTGCGGCATCCACTTCTTCCATAAACTCCTTTTCGGCACGACCTGTCCATCCCTTATCCACCCTCAAATTACTCTCCTTCTTAAAGGCTTTCTGCGGCTTAAAAAACCACTTCCGAACCAACGCGCACCACTTACCTCGGACATCCTTGAATCCTGCATCTACGTTCTCAGGTCGGGTTACCACTCACCCTGGGTCGACCGCACTCTTGAATCTTTATTCTTGTTACCCTTCTTCAGCTTCCTAAGATGCTCTGAAATTACCGCTGCTTCCACATCGTTTGATCCTTCTTCTCAACCCTGCTTATCCGACATCTCCATCTTATCTTCCGATACACTGACCTTCTATCTCAAGAAAAGCAAAACCAACCAACTCGGGTCTGGCACTCTCATCTATTATTTCAAACTCTGTTCCTACATAAGCCCATACGAGCCTCTATCGCATTATGCACATCTTCACACCTCTGCCGGAGCTTTGCCTACTGACCCTCTGTTCGTAAACAAGAAGGGCCGTATCGTGACCTGCGACTGGTTCCTCTCTCACCTCAACAACGTCCTTCTAACTGCTGGATACCCTCCTGAACAATTCTCCGGGCACTCCTTTCAATCAGGGGCTGCATCCTCCGCCGCTCGCCAAGGCATACCTGAGTATCACATCAAGCAACTCGGCCGTTGGTCCTCCGAAGCTTATCACGCATACATTAAAACTAACCCCGGTAACCTCAAGCAGGCACTTTCTCTCCTTGGCTGAATTAGTTTAATAATCATTTGTTTTTTTTTCTGCACTGGTGACTAGGGGTCTTTTGGGGGTCCTATCCTCCCCGTCCAACAGCCGGGAGGTTGGCCCTCAGCCAAGCGGGTTACGCCAAATCTCCATATCTCAATAAACGATTCTAATTTCTCCCAACCTTTCAGCTGCTGTCATTCCTTGTGAAATTGAGTTTTTAATGAAAGTTCGGGAGGAATGAAGGCAGCCAAGATCATTCGACACAGCTGCTGCAATTCTCACTAATCCTGACGTAAGCAATCGGTCTCCATATACTGTATATCAAAAGTCACCCTCTCCTCTTCCTCGTTCGTTTTCTGCATCCCTCCTCCACCCCCTCTCCACCTTTGCAGCTACCCAATTGGTCGCATGGGGGTCCTATCCTCCCCGTCCAACAGCTGGGAGGTTGGCCCTCATCCAAGTGGGTTACGCCAAATCTCCACATCTCAATAAATGATTCTAATTTCTCCCAAGCTTTCGGCTGCTGTCATTCCTCGTGAAATCTTGTTAATGCAGTTTCAGTGCTGTGGCCTGGGCGGAAACCAGACTGGAATTTCTCAAGTATATTATTTGAGTCCAGATACGATAGAAGTTGGGCCACAACTATTTTCTCAAGAATTTTAGATAGAAATGGGACGTTTGAGACATGCCTGTAGTTGTTAAGAACTAGTGGATCCAAATTAGGCTTCTTAAGGAGAGGTCTAACAACCACTACCTTCAATTGATCAGGTACAATGCCTGATGCAAGGAACGTGTTCATCATAGTAATTATAGGTCCTGCCAGTACTTCGAGGGTTTACTTTGTCTTGATAATTAATTTCTTGAATTCTTGTTCATTAACTAATTGAAAAACACTAAAGAGGTGCTCATATTGTTTCTGTACCAGAGTTCTTTGTGGCTTATTTGATTGTGTTTGAAGTCTGATGGTGTTAATTTTATCATTAAAGAAGTTCATGAAATCGTCACTACTAAAGTTAGGTGGTGCTATAGAATAGGTCTTATTTGTAAGATTGGCTATTGTCTTAAATAGGTAGCAAGGTTTTTTTTTATTGCTTTCTATAAGTTCAAAGTAGTAAGCTGAACGAGTTCTATAAAGGGCTTTCTTAAATTGTTGCAGGCTATCAGTCCAATGCCGACTGGAATACTTGCAAACCAGTAGAGCTCCATCTGCACTCTAGTTTGGGGCACTCCTGTTTAAGGGATCATGTGTGATAATTATAACATGGCTAGGGTCTAGTGGTTTTGACTACCTTAGTCTTTAACGGGGCAATTTCATCAAGGGTCTGTCTGACCACTGTATTATAGTTATGTGTGATTTCGTGAACATTATTACTGGAGATAAAGCTAGCATTGTTCATTGTGTTCATGAAATTTGTTCATTGTGTTCATGAAAGTACCCCTCGTTGATGTGTCATGTTGTTATAGTCTTCTCCTTGGCAGCTATCAAGGGCAGTCGAATCTCAAAAGTATTTAAAGAGTGGTCAGAAAAAGAGTTATTGATGGGATGGACTAGTACATGATGAATATCAGCTCTGTGAGTGATAATTAAGTCTAGTGTATGATTGTATATGTGTGTTGGTCCTGTTATATGCTGACTACAACCTACAGAGTCAAGGAGAGACAAGAACTTTTTACTGAAGGTGTCTGTCTGTGTGTCCATATGTATGTTAAAGTCACCCCAATATTACAACTTTGTCTAAATTAATAACTAAATCAGAGAGCAGTACATCAAATTCAGCAAGAAACAATGCATATGGTCCTGGGGGTCTGCACACTAAAAGAATGTACAGTATGAAGATGATTCGGGTGCTATTTTAAAAATCATTGCTTCAAATGTGTGAAAGTAATTAATAGTTTTTAATTCAATTTTCAGAGACTCACTGAAGATGGCTGCTAGGCCACATCCAAGCCCTGAGCAACGAGCTTTCTGCAAAAAATTATAGCCATTAGGTGAAGGTTTCAACTAAAGGAATAGTATCAGTGGATCTAAGCAAGGTTTCTGTTAGCTACAGAAGCTGTGTTTCTGCACAGGTCAGAGTTGGTGTCATATTACCATATTATTAACCAGAACTGATTCAAAACAATGTTTTTCTACAGCTTGATAATTGGATCCTAACACATGAGCTCTACCCTTGTGACCAAGTCCTGCCCTAAAGACCTAATTTAGACTTTGCACTCACATCTTCCCTTTGGTCCTGCACATCACATCTTCCCTTTGGTCCTGCTACAGTAATTTAAAGATTATGAATGCTATCTAGAAAGCCTTGTGAAGCTAAAGTTTTAAAGTCATAACTGGCATAATTTTACTCTTCTTGATAATTTTAATTTGGATATTTTGCCCTGCTGACAAAAAAATAATTTTTCTTAAAGTTACAAATGTCATCACTGTACGAATGTCTGCATCCTCCTTTCAGTCAGCACACAGTTACAGCTGTAGCTTGATCCTTCCTTAGCCTCGTTTAAATAATCATTGACATCAGCAATGCGGTGATACAGAAAGACTGACACGTCACTAATGCCCTGTGCTGTCCCTTGCAGACTGGGGATATGAGTTAGGGATATGACTCACTTGACCTAAATAATGCTACAATGACTACCAAAGAGCCTGAAGTAGATTTACACAGGCAGGTTACTCAGGTTTTGTCAAATGGATTTCCTACAGTAACCATCACAGCTTTCTAAAATTCATTATTACAGATGCAGAATTGCAGTACAGATTCTGCTGTACTTGCTTCAGCATCATATAACAAAACATTAAGCATAGTACATATTTAAAAAACGTTTTGGTAAATATCAAGGCATTTAAAAATATATTAAACTAATATGGGATCACATAGAGGATCAACCGGAGACATTAATTCCATATTCCATTCCATAGCTGACCTGCCACTAAAGATTGTTCAGGTCTCTATGATGTAAATAGATTCACATGTGGTGAATTAGTTAATTAATTGGATAATCAGTGAAGGGCTGAGAGTCACATTCACACAAGAAACTATTAAACTGAGGGAATACACTTTTTCAATTGTTTAAAAGGTATTCAAAGGGTATTGTTAGAAAGCTTGGCATGAAATTATGTACCCTGCAGCTAATGTTGAATCTTTTATTTGCCCTGTTGATTTATGAGGGAAAGGGAATATGCACTTGGTCCATATCATTAATATATAAAGTATTTTTAAATTAGTGAGGTGAAAAACAGCTCACCTGTAATCCAAAATTGATATCAACATTCCTGTTAATACAGTACATATTGTACAGTACTCTAGTGTCTGTTATGTTTTTTTAGTGATGTAGGTTTAACTAAATGTCAGGTGATAGTCTATAAGCAGGTCCAGGTACTAAAATACTTCATCCTGTTTAAGACTGTTCCACAATTTGGAGATTTAGTTTTGAGTTTTATCTTGATCCTTTTGATTTTTGACATCGCAATGGTCTTTTCGCTATAAATTCATACAGTATACAGTTACTAACAAGCCAGTTATGGCCAACACTATACAGTAGGTGACACAGTGTGTCTGTATACACTGTAATACACAAATACAGTACATACAGTATGTTTTTGTTCTTCTTAATGTGTGGAATTGTTTATTTTCTAATATTCTGTAATGAAGGATCCCTACTTCTTAATCAACTAGGTTGTCTGTCATAAGACCTACATGAAAACAAGATGAAGACCATATTTGCATCATCTAGGACTTCACTGCCCAGATCCTTTAGTATTGCCCACAGCACTGACAGTAGAATCAGCTTCAGATGAAGGATTGATGCAGCTCACATTACACTGCAAGCTCGCTGGCATACTGTATAACATGCCACAGGGTGTCACTGCCACAAGGTGGCTGAGGTCACCTTAGCCAATCCTGTAGATACTGTTGACTGTGACTGATAATGGTCATAGTCAACTAATGATATAGCATAATTTCCCAAACAGCCCATCTCTGAGCTATAAGCCTTAGACCTCCCACTGAAATAACCTTTTTTTTAAAAAAAGAAATTTGGAATCACCAATTATTTTCCGCTTATATATATTTACAAGTTTGGAATTGTCAGTTGTTATCATTGTAACTTCATGTGACTGCATTGGGGAGAATGAGGATCTCTGGGCACACGTCTTCAGAACACCTGCCTATCTGAACCATCATCATTAACTATAATCATTTTGCATCATTGAGGTCCACAGTGCCAACAGAGGATGAGCAGCGAGACTCTCATAGACACCTCTACAAGTTCACAGGAACCCAACAGGTTCAAAGGTCAATGATGCACTTAAAGCCAGGGGAAACCTGGAAAAAAGAACAACCTCTCAGCCATTTCCATGCCATTGCTCACATAATGCTAGTCACTGTCTTCTAGTTACATGGCCCAGGCTCAACCTGTACACCTCAACAAGCACCTCTAGTATCTCTGTTAAGTCACTCGAGTCAAAAAAATAGATCTGTTGCATTGTAGACCTATAAACTTGTCTTCCTAAAGGCTACCACATGGTTCAGACAGTAAGAATACTTGTTTAGATCACAGGTTCAATGATAAGATTACACCTGTGGGTTCAATTATATTAATGAGAGACACATTTCTCCTGCAGTCAATAGTAACTATTTTATATTGTGTTGTGTAGCTTGCAGTGTGTAAAATAGTGAATTTGGAGGTGAGTGAGCACTGTCCTTTATCGTCCAGTGCTGGTGTAGGCTCGGCAGAAGCAAACCAAGTTGATTGAAAATTTTGTGACTCCCAGACGAGAGGTTAGAAAACACTTATCAATTCCAAATTTACAAAAAGAAAAAAAAAATAAACATCTTCTTGACTTGAAAATAAAATAAGACAACTGGTGCACATCAAATGTCTACAATGAATGATAGCCTTGCGGTCCAGGAATGGAATTGCAACAGGCTGGTATCATGAGGGGTCCTTCTAGTAATGTGGAACCGCGGTCATTACAAGTGCATTTCTGAGCCACGTAATTGCTGTAAATCAACTGTCTGCCTAAATTACCCTTTACCAGCCCCTGCATACCAAAACAGTGATTGCTGGAGTTCATGTTTCACACTTGAGCTGTTGAAAATCATGCTGCTTGCTAATTTGCTTGTTTATTTTTATTGCTGCAACATGGGTAATTCTATTGCTCAAACATGAATTACAGTTTCAATAATATACTGTATACAGTTTCAGTATGTATTCTGCTGATTAAAGCTTACTTTCTTACTCATTTTATCACCTTTTCAAAGTTCCTTATTATTATAATTTTCAAGGTGTATTCCAGCTGTTTGAGCATTATATGGCACATAATTTTCCTCTTTTCCTGACTAAATCCCTTTGGATTTACCTGACTGTCGACAAACTCTTGAACCCTAATCATTTTGTTTAATTTGCTTGTTCTTGAAATTACAGTTCAGGTCTGTGTCACGGACGTCCAAAGGGACTAACCGTGGGGAGCAGGAGAGTGGAAAAAGACCCATATGCGTAGCGGCGAGACGGGAAAAAGGCCCGGGCTCATTAGTGCAAAGAGTTCAAGAATGCCGTATAGAAACCTATGGCCTCAGGGAGCGGACGTGGGGCGCCCTGGTGCTAGGCGGGTCTCAGGACATCCGAACGTCAATGCTGAGCGAGGACAGAGTGCAAGACCCGGAAATATATAGCCCAAGGGAAAGAGGGACAGGAAGGACAGCAGACCGGAAACTAGGGACAGGACAGAGAAGGAGCGCCCTCTGGCTGCAGAGGGCGTGACAGTACCCCCCCCTTCATGGGCGGCTCCTGACGCCCATACAAATAAACGAGATGCCCAGCACTGGGGGGAGGAAAAACCTCATTTAACTGAAAGGAAACCTCCGGGAGTCCACGGCTGAGAGCTACCCCCTCCTCTGGGGTATAAACCTTATTGGGTGGAGGAAGGGGGGGTAGAGAAGAGCTCCGGAGACTTAAAACAAAAAAGTACACAAGCACAAACACAGACAAAAACCTGGGAAAGGCCAGGGAGACAAACCACAAAAAACATATAGGAACCAAAAACAGATAGGAACCAAAGTTCCGAGACACAGAGAGCAGGGCGGACCAAAAAGGAGGGGAAACCAGGAAGAAAAAATCAAAACAAAAGGCAAAAAACAAAAAACAAAAACACAAAAACCCCAGGGAAAAATACCGCAGACTGGGCAATGGGCACGTTCACATTCTAACGCTGATATCGGAGTGGACAACCTGAGGAAAGCCAGACCGAAGTCCGCTCACAGACACAGATGCCGGGAGTGATATCCAGCGAAGAGAATGGAGGAACGGCAAATGGGCACGTTCACATTCTAATGCTGATATCGGAGTGGACAACCTGAGGAAAGCCAGACCGAAGTCCGCTCACAGACACAGATGCCCGGAGTGATATCCAGCGAAAAGAATGGAGGAACGGCAGAAAGCTTACCATTCTATCACTGATATCGGAGAGAGCAAGACCAGGAAGAGCCAGGCACGAAAACCCGCTCCAGACACAGAAGCTCGGAGTGAGATCCAGTAATAAGAATAGGAAAGCCAGCTCAACATTCAATCACTGATATCGGAGTGATGTACCCGAGGAAAGCCAGGTGCAGGACCCGCTCACAGGCACGGAAGATCGGAGTGATATCCAGTGATTAGAATAGAGCAACTGAAAAAAAAAACAGCCCAGAGAACAAGAAAAAAAAAACTGCGGCAAGACAAAAAGCGCCGCTCGCGGGGTCAGTAAGGGGCTCAGCATTCTGTCACGGACGTCCAAAGGGACTAATCGTGGGGAGCAGGAGAGCCGAAAAAGACCCATATGCGTAGCGGCGAGACGGGAAAAAGGCCCGGGCTCATTAGTGCAAAGAGTTCAAGAATGCCGTATAGAAACCTATGGCCTCAGGGAGCGGACGTGGGGCGCCCTGGTGCTAGGCGGGTCTCAGGACATCCGAACGTCAATGCTGAGCGAGGACAGAGTGCAAGACCCGGAAATATATAGCCCAAGGGAAAGAGGGACAGGAAGGACAGCAGACCAGAAACTAGGGACAGGACAGAGAAGGAGCGCCCTCTGGCTGCAGAGGGTGTGACAGTCTGCTTTGCAGATAAAATATATGATGCTTCCAATACTGATCCATGAGGTACCCTACTTAATTTACAGTATGTATTTGAGAGTAATTCAATTTTTTCTTTTTGATTCTCAGGGTGAAGGGTGATAAAATTCTGTTGTTGTCTTTTCAGAAGGCAGAATCTACAACAAGTATCATTCCTAGGGTAAAACCAATAGGATGAAAATTTTGTTATAGGGTCATAAAGATGTATAAGGACTTAATGTGTACTTCACTACTTTTTGCATTCATTTTTACAGTATATGTTGTTCCTGTTTTTGTTTCCTGGTTTACCTTTATTGCAGCTGTGATGGTGAGGTTCCTAGAGGTCATATCCACTGTGGCTGTTCTGGAGCAGACTGGGTATGCAGCAGCCACAGAAGAGAGAGCATGAGAGTGGAAAGAGCTCCGGTATGTTGATGGAACTTTGATGTATTGAGGTTTCTCACACACCAGAAACCTCCCTTCCTACTGTTTAGGGTTAATAAACAGAACAGTGAGTACAGGTGTGATGGTTTTAACTCTAATCTTCCATTTCCTGGATTTGCGCATCCTGATCACACTGCAAACACTACATTAGCATGCTCAGAACATAGTGTACAACTAGCAGTGTTGTGTAGGTAACTGCATTGAGCCCCCACCGAGGAGAGGGCCCCTACACCTAAGAATCAGTCAAATTTTAACTTGCACTATTGCACATGGTGTTAACTATTGTATATTTTAAACAAATACTGTACTGATCAGAATTCAATTCTATACATATTAATAATATTGAATGTCTCTCTTACCGAGCTTTCTAGTTTCTTGTAATTTGCATGACCAATTTGCTGAAAATAGAAATTAGAGATTGAATGTAAGAATATATTTAATGAAAACTTACAGATCTCAATTATTTAAGAAGGTACAGTAGATTTACCTGAGCAGACACACAATGGTCAGTGGGAAATATATATCGATTGTGCTAATTAAATGTTAATTACAAAATGAAATGTTATGGGTAAAAAAGGCAGGAAGAACAAAAACAGAAACCAGTGGCAATTTGTAAAATTGGCCACAGGTCATTGCCACAATATCCAAAGTGATACTTCATTACACAAGCACATGAATTTGAACTTGGATCAAATCGTGGACAGCCACTGGGGTCCTGGTGCCAGATCTCCATGATGGTTTGGCTCAACAGTGCAGGGGGTGTTTCTTTTAGGATAATGGAGCACCAGGACACCCGGGGAGGGTTAAGGATGAGGAACCTTGTCCCTTTGCAGACTAACACCATCAGCTTGCAAGCTAGGGGCAGAATGCATCAGTGACTGGGAAGACTCCAACAGGGTCTGGGGAAGGGAGTAGTGATGAAACAATGAAGATAAGATGGGAGTGTATGTGTGGTGGGTTGGACGCCTGACTAGAAATGGAGAAAAAGTGGAACAGATGGGGTAAGAGCAGAAGGAGCAGTATTTGAGGAAAAGAAGGGGGTGAAGAGGAGGAGTGCAAGAAGAAGCAAAGAAGAAGGAGCCATTGGTTGTTCCAGAGTTTCAGGGTGAAGTAATAAGCAAAAAGAAAACTGGGAGAAAATAAAGATATCAAGGTAGGAGCAAGGAGCCAGTAGCTTTATCTGGAGAGGTCAAGGTTCTTTGACCTAAGATAGGAAAGTGACTCTAATTCCTGACATGGTAGAGTCAAATGGTGGCTGGTTTACCACCAGCATGAGTTGGTTCAGCAGGCATGAGAAGTTATTGAGGAGCAGGACAAAAAAAAGGTAAAGTCTAGCAACATGAAGAGACATGTGACTCAGACAAGAGGAAAATGCCTTTTTTAGCCATTACTAGAAAAGATGCATGAAAAGGAGTGTCGGCAGGTGAAGTATTCACACTAGAAAGCAGGAATGCAAGATCATAATATGACCTCTTCCCGGACTTCTGTTTATGAACTTCATGTGTAAACTCATTCACTTTGATTAAAATTGTTACCCAAATTTATTTGAGCTGAGCTGCTTTTTCTGCATATGTTGTTATGCTAATAGAGCACATTTAGATCAATCAAGGTCCCTCATCATGACATGATGACAACAGAGACCATTTAACTGTCAGCTTAATTTGAAAGAGTATTAATGGGATAGCTGATTTCCTTTTAATTGGTGCCTTTCCTACAGTCTTATTGTACAATAAAATTGACCAATATGTATATCCTGTATAGACCTGCAATTGAATATTGTTCATATAATGAATATTGTTGATTAACATTTTTTACATAAGATCTTTCAAGACAAGATTAAGTTTCAGATCATCTCCATTTTCTACCCCTGTTTGTATAGGATAATCTTGTTTTGTAAAAGGTCTGGGTATTACAAGTCCACTTAATTTAAATGTGCTTTCATAAATATTATCATCCATGTGTTTAAGAGGACAGTAATCTAAAATATGATTTTATATTCATCTATGACCTCCATTATTTCAAGCAGAAGAGCTGTGCTGTAGTTTCATCCAAATATCCTTCCTTCATGGAATTTAAAGAGAACCAAGGGATCCAAGGCATTTATTCATACTGTATGTGTGTAAGTGTTTGCAGCAGTTACAGAGATGTAGCGCATGAAATAGTACCTGATGATTTTAGTGTGATTTTGAGTGGATGCTTAGGTTTTAACACTAAGCTGAAAGACTGAAGTAAATTTCATTAAGACAGAAAAATCCATCCATTTTCTAACCTGTTTATCCAATACAGGATCAAGAAATAAAGAAACAATCTCAGGAAAAATTATCCAATCCTTATTGAATGCTAATTGCACAATACAGGCATCATTATAATACTGTAGGTCTTTGGTTGCTATTGCTTAGCTGAAGAAACCTTCAAACAGACAATGTCAGCATAAGCATTTTAAAATGATAGTGAAATTACCCAAATCACAGATACTGAAATACATTTAGGTTGCTTCATCTAGGATTACTTTTTGTTTCTTTGTTTCATTTCATTATTTACTACTTTATTCAATGAATATATTGATTTTCACATCTGTTAATACAAACAATAAAAAACTGTACATCTGAAATGTGGACCATGTTGTATGCTGAATGTTTTACAATTATGTACAGTAATTGCTATTATTCTTATTAACATCATTTTTACAAGTGCAAATATATATTGTAACGCCCTCGCCTGGTGGTGAGGAGGAAGCGCCCCTAGGCGCTCGTAGTACCGCTGGGCATGCTGGGAGTGGTAGCCGGGAAGAGTCTGAGGGTCAGCACGATGACCAGCGGCTGACCCTACCTGTGTAAATAATGTCCTAGTAATTCTAGTGCCCTGTGTAGTCCTGTAAAAGTAGAGTGTGTTGTTAGGTAATTACCACCCTAAATGTGTGTACGTGTTCGTCAGTCTCCTCATGTGTGTGTAAATCCTGTGTGTGGTTTTTTGGTGTGGTTGTAAAATAAAGCCAGTGCTTGGTTAATCGCGTCTCCACTGTTCTTTAGTTCTGAAAAAGAACCTGCAAACGCTACATTGGTGTCAGAAGCGGGCAGAATGAACAACTCGTGGCAGACACTACCCGATTCCATAAAGCGCTGGCTGACGCTGGAAGACGCAGAACCCATCGGCGGCGCACATAGGGAGCCTGAGCAACTCCTGGGTGCGACAGGTGGCCACAGCCCTTACCAGGGCTACCCAGTAGTGGTCCCGCCAGTAGAATTGGGGCGGCCGCCCCGGAGAGAGGATGCCCTCCCTGCCGGAGCCGATCAGCGATTCCCACACCCATCGGCGCGGGTGCGACCAGGTCGCTACGATGGTGAGGCGCCTTGGGAGACCTATGAGGCGCAGTTCCAGCTCGCGGCCCGGACGAATGGCTGGAGCCGGGCGGAGATGGCCGGCCACCTGGCGGCGGCGCTGGAAGGAGCGGCCTGCCAGGTGCTCCTGGACGTCCCGGAGGAGGACAGAGGCGACTACACGGCGCTGGCAGCAGCCCTCCAGCTGCGCTTCGGTGTAGAGGAGGCGCCGGACTTGATGCGGGAGAGGCTGGCCCTGCGGCGGCGCCGACCAGGAGAGCGACTGGGCCCGGTCACCGCGGATGTCATGTTCCTCGCCCGCCGAGGATACCCAACTTTCCCCCGGGAGGCGCAGCGGGAGATGGCTCTCCAGGCCTTTCTCAAGGCCCTCTCGCCCGAGGAGCTGCGGCGCCACGTGCAGCTGGCCGCGCCAAAACATCGCAGGAGCAGGCCTTGGCCCTTGCTACACGGGCTGAGGTAGTGTTCGGGGTGACTGGCAGCGCCAGCAGACGCAGTGCGCCCTGCCGGCTGACCGAGGCGGCGACGGAGGAATCCAGCGAGGGGGAAGAGGAGCCAGCCCGTGCAGCGACCGCCGCGGAACAGCCCCGCACGCTGATTTGCGACCGCTGCGGGAAAAGAGGACACCGAGCCCGGTTCTGCCGGGCCCCCGAACCTCGCTCTCCCCGATCGGCGTCGGGAAACAGGAACGGGGCGGCTCAGCGCGGGGAAGGCCGCCCTTGAACACCTCAACCCCCGCTCCGGAGAGCGCTGTAAAAACCGGCGCCCCTCACGCCACCGTGGGGCGAGTCGGCTGTAGCCGGGGCCTGTACCTCCACTGCCGGATTGAGGACCAACCCTGCCTGGCCCTACTTGACACCGGTTCATCAGTAACCCTACTTCGGCCGGGCGTCCTCCCCGACACCGAGGGCACCAACCCCCCAGGATGGGAGGCCTCCAGCCTGCGGCTGAGGACCGTGACGGGACAGCTCGCTGCAGTCCGGGGGAAACGGGTGCTTGCCTTCCGTCTGGGTGCAGCGACGGTGCGCCACCCCTGCTACCTTGCACCCATCCAGGAGGACTGCATTCTGGGGCTGGACCTACTGCAGCGAGTGGGGGCCAGGTTGGACTTGGACCGGCAGGAGTTGGTGTGGCAGGGGAAGCGAATGCACCTGGTGGAGGGCAGGTCCGGCGAAGGCCGAGGGACGCGGGCTTGCCGGAGCCGGGGGAACAAGAGGCAGCGGCGGCGGCGGCGGCGGCGTCAGTCGCCGGGGCAGACCAGGCCTGCAAGCCGGGGAGCGAGCGTGCCGGATCCTGCCCCTGAGTCGGCCGGGGGGCCAGACAAGGCGGCGGCGGGGGCCGAGCGTTGCGTGGAAGCGAAGCGTGCCGTTGAGGACCTCTTCCAGCGGAGCTGCGAGGGCCTCGATCAGGACCAGCGGCAGCGGCTCCAGGAGCTACTCGCCCAGAACGAAGACCTCTTTGCGGCGAGGGATGAGGACTGCACCCGCACTGCCCTGGTCCAACACGAGATCAACACCGGCGACGCTCGGCCCATCCGCATCCCACCAGGACGCATGGTCCACGGCAAGCGGACCGCCGCCGAGGAAAAGATCCGGGAGATGGCCGCAGCGGGGGTGATTGAGCCCTCCGCGAGCCCGTGGTCGGCGCCAGCCGTACTGGTTAAAAAAAAAGACGGCTCGTGGAGGTTCTGCGTCAACTACCGCAAGCTGAACGAGGTCACCCGGAAAGATTCCTACCCCCTGCCGAGGATAGATGACGCCCTGGACTACATCACCGGGTCGACCTGGTTCAGCTCCCTGGACCTCCGCTGCGGCTACTGGCAGGTACCGCTTGCTCCCGATGCTCGCCCGAAGACGGCCTTTTCCATCGGCCAGGGCCTCTGGCAGTTTACTGTCATGCCTTTTGGCCTGTGCAATGCCCCGGCGACGTTCGAGAGGCTGATGGAGAGGGTGCTGGCATCGGTCCCGCGGAACCAGTGTGTGTTATATCTGGACGATCTGCTGGTTCATGCACGGAGTTTCGACCAGGCCTTGACGAACCTCCAGGCGGTGCTGGCCTGCATCCGCCGTGCTGGCCTGAGGCTCAACCCCTGCAAGTGCGAGCTCCTGCGGCGGGAGGTGACCTTCCTGGGACATGTTGTTGGACCGCGAGGGGTGGCTACGGACCCAGGTAAGGTCGCCGCAGTGAGGGGCTGGCCGACTCCACGCACCGTCGCGGAGCTCCGCAGCTTTCTGGGGTTGGCCTCGTACTATCAGAGGTTCGTCCGGGACTTTGCCAGCATCGCCGCCCCGCTGCACCGCCTCACCGACAAGGGCCGGCGTTTTGACTGGGACTCGGGCTGTGAGACTGCCTTTGGCCGGTTGCGCGAAGCTCTGGTGGGGGCCCCCGTGCTGGCCTACCCCGACCTGCGGTTGCCGTATATTCTCGACACCGACGCGAGTGACTCGGGGGTGGGGGCGGTGTTGGCGCAAGAGGGGCCGGATGGGGCGCACGTAGTGGCTTACTATAGTCGGGCTCTGACTAGGCCTGAGCGGAACTACTGCGTGACCCGTCGCGAGCTGCTGGCGGTGATGGCGGCGGTCCACCATTTCAGGCCGTACCTGTTCGGGACCCGGTTCCGGTTGAGGACCGACCATGCGTCCCTCACCTGGCTGCTCCACTTTAAGGAGCCAGAGGGACAGATGGCGCGATGGATAGAGATCCTGCAGGAGTACGACTTCACTGTCATGCACCGTGCGGGGTCTCGCCATTTCAATGCCGACGCTCTCTCGCGGCGCCCCTGCGAGGCCGCGGACTGCCATCACTGCGCCCGGCGGGAGCAGCGTGAGGAGGCTGTCCGCACCGTGGCGGGGGTGAGCGCCGCGGCCACGGCCCGGGAGGGGCCGCTGGGGGTGGGCCTGCCAGACCTGGCGCAGCGTCAGGCAGCTGATCCTGACGTGGGCCCGGTGCTCCGCTGGAGGGCAGCAGGAGTGCGGCCTACACGAGAGGAGCTCGCCCCGCACCCGAAGTCCGTCAAGGCCCTCTGCGCCCTGTGGGAGGCCTTGGAGGTAAAGGACGGGGTGCTGCGCCGGGGGTGGCGGGTACCCTCCAGTGGCGAGGTACGGTGGCAGCTGGTGGTGCCTCGGTCGCTCCGCGGGGCAGTGCTCCGAGCGGTGCACGGCCAACCGGGTGTGGGGCACTTCGGCGGTAAAAAAACCCTGCAGCGTCTCCGAGGCCATTTTTATTGGGGTCTTTGCCACCGGGACGTGGAGCGGTACTGCCGAACGTGTGCGGTGCGCGTGGCGCAGAAGGGTCCCCCCGAGCCCTCTCGGGCCCCCCTCCAACAACACCAGGTGGGGGCTCCTATGGAGCGGGTGGGAGTGGACGTTTTGGGCCCGTTTCCGCGCACCGAGGCTGGGAACCGCTACGTCTTGGTGGCCATGGATTACTTTACGAAGTGGCCGGAGGCCTACGCCCTCCCGGACCAGAGTGCCCCCACGGTGGCCGATGCACTGCTGGAGGGGATGTTTGCCAGGCTGGGGGTGCCGGAGGAGTTACACAGTGACCAGGGGTGTAACTTCGAGTCCCAGGTCTTCGCCAGAGTGTGCCAGCGCCTGGGGATTACTAAGACGCGGACCACCCCGCTGCATCCCCAGAGCGACGGGTTGGTAGAGCGGTTTAATCGGACGCTCGCCACCCAGCTGGCCACCCTGGTGTCCCGGCACCAACGGGACTGGGACCGCCACCTCCCCCTTGCGCTCTGGGCGTATCGGACCGCGGTCCAGGAATCCACCGGGTGCACCCCGGCCTCGCTCATGCTGGGCCGGGAAATGCGAACACCGGTGGACCTGGTCTTCGGCCCGCCGCCCGGAGACGGGTCGGCACTGCCGGCTGGACCGGACTACGAGTGGGACCTGCGGCAGCGGATGCAGCGGGTGCACAGCTTTGCACGGACCCACCTGACACAGGCGGGGGTCCGGCAGAAGCGGTACTACGACCTGCGCTGCAGGGGGCCTGCCTTCCAGCCCGGGGACTCGGTTTGGGTGTACAACCCGCGGCGCCGCAAAGGCCTCAGTCCTAAGCTGGCGCCGTCGTGGGAGGGGCCCGCTGAGGTACTCATGGTGGTGGGCGAGGTCTGCTACCGTGTCCGGTTGCGAACACGGGGGAGAGTGGTGGTCCTGCACCGAGACCGCCTGGCCCCCTACCGGGCCCGGGAGGAGGAGCCGTGTGGGGAGGCTCCAGAGGAGCAGCCGGGGCCGGAGCCGGCCGATAGTGGGGCCTCCGTGGATTGCCAGCCGTCACCGCGGCGCAGCGGCCGCTCACGCAGGGTTCCGCAGCAGTTGGCCGAATACGAGTACAGCCTGAGGGGGGTGTTCGACGTCGGCGAGACGCCAGACGCTTCAGGTGGGGTCAGTGTAACGCCCTCGCCTGGTGGTGAGGAGGAAGCGCCCCTAGGCGCTCGTAGTACCGCTGGGCATGCTGGGAGTGGTAGCCGGGAAGAGTCTGAGGGTCAGCACGATGACCAGCGGCTGACCCTACCTGTGTAAATAATGTCCTAGTAATTCTAGTGCCCTGTGTAGTCCTGTAAAAGTAGAGTGTGTTGTTAGGTAATTACCACCCTAAATGTGTGTACGTGTTCGTCAGTCTCCTCATGTGTGTGTAAATCCTGTGTGTGGTTTTTTGGTGTGGTTGTAAAATAAAGCCAGTGCTTGGTTAATCGCGTCTCCACTGTTCTTTAGTTCTGAAAAAGTACCTGCAAACGCTACAATATAATGAAACAGGTAATAGGTTTATTCCATGCTGAAAAGAGAAGAAAGAAAACACAAAGTTTCGGCCGTTGAGCCTTCTTCAGGTGTGAGAAAGACAGGGCAGTAAGCAAAGGTAATGTAGCGGGAGAACAAAAGCTGGGAGAGAGGAGGGGCAGGAGGCGGGAACAGGGGACAGACAGAGTGGCCAATCAGGTAGTGTGAAGTCAGGATAGGTGAAGAGAGGTGTGAAATGAAACCTACAATGAATAGAGAGAATTTAGAAAAAGAAATTGTCTTTCGTTGAGAGAAGGGGGAAGGTGTGATCCAAATTGCAGGATAATTTTGGTTTCTGTAGTTTTTCTGATGTATGAGTTAGGAAAAACATCTTTGAGAACACAGACGGAGAGATTAGTGTGATCATGGCCGTCAGAGGTGAAATGAGAAACAATGGGCTTGGAAAAATCTTCACAGCCATACATGGGTAGCTGCGTCAGCATGCATAGGCTGCAAAGGAACAAGTAATAGGTTTATTCCATGCTGAAAAGAGAAGAAAGAAAATACAACGTTTCGGCCTGAAGAAGGTTCCACAACCAAAATGTTGTGTTTTCTTTCTTCTCTTTTCAGCGTGGAATAAACCTATTACTTATCTCTCAATTAATGCTTTTTAATGCATAAGTATTCAGCTCCTTAAGTTCCTCTTAATGTTTTTGGAAAGGTCTATACCAGTTTACACAGCGAGATGGTGTAATTTCATCCATTCTTCCTGGAAAAATTGCTCCAGCTCTAACAAGATTAGTGGGGACTAACTTGGCCTCTCAAAGACATTCACACTCTTCTTCTGTTCATTTTGGAAGGGTGCCAGATCTATATATTTTCTGGATGGTATAATCCACATCCCACTTCTTAATCATAAACCTTACCTCTACCAATTGCTTGCCAGGATAGCTCCCCCACAAACCTGAATTGGATGAAGTGGTTAGAGGGGGTGAATACTTTTGATAGCCACTGTAAGTTACCTTCTCCTGATCTGTGCCTCTCAACAACTTTATCCCTGATACGTTTCTAAAGCTCTTGGTCTTCATGGTCGATTTGTCATTCTCACTATGTGAATTTCAATATCTTTATGAGAGAATTTAATGAGATGTACAGGTACAGTATTTACTATGAAGTCAATTAAACTATTCTGATTGCACCAACTAAACATTATACTAATTTTCTGACCTTTAAGCCTTTTATTCTGCTGCACTTGAACTATTTTGGGGTTGCCATAGAAATGAAGTAGAATACTTCAGTAATTCAGAATCTTCCATTTTCTTTAAAAAGATAATCTATTTCCATAATAGTTATAAATCTGCATTTCATAGATTTACCAGATTGAAGCAGATTATGTAGATAATCATGGTGCCATGATTGCAACCTCAGTATAACATGGACACTTAATTTTTCAAGACACATTTAATCATATGAACATAACACACACACATGTACTGTACTTTTTAGCATGGAATTAATCTCTGCATGTTTCTTTATATCTAGCACAGTAACACAACTCCCTTCTCTAACTTTTGTATGTATATGTTTTTTACAGTGAGTTGCCATTATTCTTCAGGTCTCCCACTGAGCTGCAACTTAATTAGACCTGCTGTTACGACCCCAAGTGTCTAGGGGTAAAGGGGTGTAACATTTAGGATAATTCTTTTGGAAGCAGGGGGGTTTTGGTGAGGGACTAGGAAGCGTGATAAGGGTAAGGAACTAGAGTGGTGCCAAAGAAAAGAAAATAATTAACAAAATGGAGCTGGCTAGGACAGTGAGGGAAAGCTAATCTGACTACAAAAGAAAACCCGAAACACACGGTCTTCGGCGTCTTCAACACCCTAGCTAACCTGCACTGACAACCCAAAACCATACAAGACAAATGGCACTCACCCATACTAACCTAGTGTACTAATACAAAATCAACTAAGTGTGTAAAGTGTACCCAACAACCTAAACTAACCTTATATACGGTACAAAAGTTCACACAAAAACACAAGTGAACCAGCAATACAAATAAGGGAAAACAAGAGTAATCAACAGGAGCAGGGTACAAAAGAACACAAAAGTTGAACATGTAACACTGGGGCAAGGAAATGACAAAACAAGGATGAACACACAAACAAACGAAAGTACAAAGAAACTAACGTAAAACCAACAAAACAACAAAGCCGAATCTATCCGAAAATACACACACACAAACAAACCAACAAACGAAGCCGAAGCAATAACCAGGAGCGAAGCGATAACCAAAACCAAACGGGACCGAACTCAAACAAAAGGCCTCTCCTTGCTGAAAACCTCCATGTTATATGCTGAATAAGATGTGTTCTGATTGGCTGAGGGCTGATTGATGATGACATCATATTGAAACGGTGGTGTGATGGTTGGCCAATGGGGAAGGGAGAACAATCAAGGGTCAACAGTGTGGACATAACAGAAAAAACACACACAGAACACACACTGGGACGTAACACCTGCTGTTCACAGCTTTTCATCTTGTTTCATGCTAATTATCATGCTGTCAGGCTGTTTCTAAAGTTGACCTGCTGCTAAAGGTAATAAAAGGGTCAGTAATAACAGGAACCTTGGAAAAGCTCACATTGTCTGAGAAAATGAGCTGCAAAGGTTGATATTCTACCCTGCATGATGGCAGCTACTTTGATCTCTTCATAAATACAAAAGCAAATATTCCATCTGGATCCCGTCCCTGGCTGTTTTATTTCCTAGTGATCAGGTATATTTCAATGCTCAAAGTCCTCAGTTTTCTTTGAAAGCCAACTTCTTCCAAGAAGAGCCAGCAATCATACTATAGCATTAAACCTCCTGAAGGGGGTGAGGAGTGTGGGTGGTACAGTACTTACAGTAGTTAATAATTATCATTATATTTAATTTCCTATGGAATAATTTTAAAAAGTAACAAATAAGCTGTTTGAAAATTGATTTTGGGTTACAATGAAGTACTGTAGGAAAACTTTGATGGTTGACAGTATATGGCAAGTCATTATGCAAGTTGATGACACTAAAATCATGACAATACTCGCTAACTATGTATATAAGTAACCTTTGCATTATGGCTAAGTAAACAATACCTTCATGAACCATTATTATACAGAGATGCTGTCGTGATCTGAACAAAATGACATTTTCCTTGCCTTGTTGTGACATAATCTATGATAATGTTTATTGGATTCATCGTAAGATAAATTTCAAAAGCCTCAACATCTCCCTCCTCCACAATCAGTACATGGACCTTGGTTGTTCTGACCCTTGTGAAGATAATCATTAACCTAAGGTTGAAGAAGCTTGATTTAAACAAGAAAGCATTTAACTCTCAATTACAAAGTTTTCCAAAATTCTCACAAGGACAATTCTAAAGTGTCCTGTACTTAAATTATGTAAACATACCATTTTTAATCAGAGGTAATTATCCATCTATCAATTTTCAATTCACTTTTTGTACTTAGGGTTGCAATCGAGACCAGTTATTTTCTTGCACAACTATTTAATTGTATCATAATAGGGTCAGTTGTGGTCTTTGGGTATCTATATAGTCCTGACTACAGACATGCAAATTATATGTCTATAAAATTATTATAGGAGCAGGAATGTAAGTTTTTCTAGCTGTACTGTATGCACAAACAATACTGTATGTGATGTACAAAGATCACAAGACAAAACCACATTTAAAAGATTAAAGTTTCCATTTAGATTTTGAAAATGTCAAAACAGATTTAATGTCAAAACTGATTGAAGGAATCAGACAGGGTTACTGTAACACCTGAAGAAGGCTCCATGGCCGAAACGTTGTGTTTTCTTTCTTCTTTTGTTCAGCATGTTCCTTTGCAGCCTATGCATGCTGACACAGCTACCCACCTGAAATACTGTATTAATACTTAGTCCATTAATATATGAGTATGGAAGACTGTAAAGTTAAAAACAGGAAAATTCTGTTATCAGATAGGTTCCAATTTGGTCTGTTCCTTTTTGTCATGCTATTTTTTACATAGTTTTGATGTCATGACCAATAACCTGTAGTTTTATCTCAACATTATTACAATCCAGAGAGGTCAAATACTTTGATGTTAATTTACCACAGAGTACCACAGTCACTCCTGCTCAGTCAGTTTATGATGAGGTTTTGTAGAATGGAAGACTGCAAGAAAGCCACATTAAAGGCAGCCAGATCTCTGTCCACATTAGTCACTTTGTTCTTTTTTATAGCAATATAAACGTAATTCTTCAAGACAAAATTGTAGAATGTTAAATGTAACGGAAGAAAGATTCTGACACCAATTATTTAAGTATGAAGAAATAACTTGTGGTTAACATTCTATATATAGCTTGGCTACATTTAAATCTAAAATAAAGACAGGACTTTTCTAAAACGTACAGTAGACAAGAATATTGGCCTTCATCCTAGAATGGAGGGCTGAAATACACAGTTGAAAAAAGTCTAAATTTAAATGTTTTCAAACTGCAACTTGAATCACGACATCAGACCTACTGTGTGCGTTGAAACTTGCTCAACTCTCAAGTGTTACAGAAATACTTTACATAGACTGGATTGGTAAACGAGACAGACTGTCATATGCATATGCACAATACTATCATATGATTCCTAAGGAATCATAATTCTTTCACATGTATAATTACTAAGGAACGTCTTTGATAGTAATGAAGCATCCCAAATGCATACAACATGTGTATCACAAATGATACAATATGAATATGATGTACATTATCAGCATTATATGCCTTTTGTTTTTTATGGTAATGAATGACAAAGATATTTTAAATTTGTTCATAAAAAATAATACAATAATCACAAATGATGGAAAGGCCCTCTTGATAAAATTCCAATGTCAAGATAAAAAAACAAATAGCCTGAGAGCAGTGAGCTCCAAGGACTTTGTTACTGCTGTGAGCACATCTGGAACTGATACAGTTCAAGGGAGTATTTTCAAAACCTTTGTAAAAAGGAAACACCTTTTTTGCTTTTAAAATTGTTAAATATCATTGAAGAGTTTTTAAATATTCATTTTTATAAACATAACCTTTTGTTGTGTTATTACATGACATGCATTCCTTGCTTCTCATGTGCATGAGGGTTCATTTTTCTAAGCTAAAGCGGTGCATATTAATTGCAGCATGGCTCTTCTGAGCGGAGCCTGGCTCTAGCCCAAGAAACAAAATGTACTTGAACTCATTCCAGCAAAAGTTAACTACAGTGCAAAGTAAATTTAATCTCCTAAAAAGATTCACCACACTGCAAAAATGTGTCAATTTTAAAGTTAACTCCCTCCAAAGTCTTCCAAATGGTTTGGCTTTAAATTGCATCAGACATCTTGACAATTATGAGCAGCAAGCTAGCAGTTTTGCCAGGGTAATTTTCAAATTCAGGAAGCATTTCTGAACGTTAAAGAATAATATTGTGATCTAATTCTCATCCAGCTATGTTTAATCTAGGGTGAAAGTATTTTTTTTTCCATTTTGAAGGGTAAGGTATTAGTCACTTTTCATGCCAGAGGCAGATGCATATAAACAGAAATGATTGGTTAACAGTTTAGATAGAGACTTTGAGGTCTATTTCTGGAGAAAGGAATTACTGTATATTTAAATATGGGTATTCAGATCATGTTTATTTTCAGCAGAATGTATGTATGAGGATAAACATACTGTATGCATGACATGTACAGTATGTATTTAGTTGATATTACAAGACATTTACCATGTTATTACAGGCATTCACTTACTACTATAGTTGTAATGCTTTTTCTGATGCATACTAGTACAGTAACTACAAAATCAAAATCAACTAACCTAAAGAAATACTTAGTTTTAAACTGATAACTTTGCATGGCCCTGGACTATTGATAACCTATTGAGATCCATGCTACTTCTTCTGTTTGGAGGGTCCTTCATCCCCAAAAAGAAAAAAATAAATTATGATGCTCATTCTACTATTTCATTCCCCCTTGACCTCATTAACTTTTATTTGTATATCATTATTTATTGTTCTTTTTAATAAAGCAACATTGTAAGAAAGCGAACTTGTGGAAGTGACAGAGAAGATGACTCAGACAGCGGCAATCCACTGTTAGTTGTTCCATGATAATGAGAAGCTGGGATGGAGGGCATGGCTTTCATTACGTTCTGCCCTTACTGTAACATGGAGTAAAACAAAGTGCATAATAAAGCTTACTTCTAATGAAGGTGTCAACACAGGCTGCATAGCATAAACCAGATTTATTGTTTTGTTTTTGCACAAAACTCAGTCCACTGAAGAGGTAAATAGTGCTATCGCACTGTTCACATTTGCAATGGATTTAAGAGCTTTGAGGCTAGTTAAGTAGAAAATAATCTAAAAATCATCTAAGCAATTAATCTAGTTAAATAAGGCTATTTTATTCCATCTATTGTACCTTTTTCCTTTCTTCATCAGGAAACAAAATTGTCTGGGCAATTATTTCACATCGAAGTAGAAGTTATGCACATAGAATCGTCTATACCGCATTCTGAGAAAAAGAAAACAGTTTATTCATTTTGTCCATGTGGGAGAATAAAAGTGTATATGTTGCTAAAAAACAAACAAACAAAGCTTTCATCCTGTGGGAATCTGTCCTTCTTGGCAACTAGTCACTCACAAAACTTCATCATGCTATTTTTGGCTGATCACTCTTTGTGAGAATTCAACTCTCCTCTGAATTTTGCAATCTGGGGTAGATTTGTATCTCAAAATAAGACTGGGCCCTCTTTTGATTTTACAGGAGGTTGTCTAGTTTATTTACATTTTAGGAAGATTAAAGGCTTATGCTGCCTGTGAGGCTTAGTCATTGATGTCTAATTGAGCGATTCAGGTCAGAAGAAGCATGCTGTCTAGTCTTTGTGTAAAACCCTGCCATGTAGGACCTTTGACTCCATTACTGCATCATGGAAGATGACATCTGATATATGGTCTTTAATTGTTTTCTGCCCTACTTAATTGGACCCCCATATGAAATAACATTTAAGAGGATTAGAGCATTTTGCTTTGTAATACAGTAATAACCCACGAAACGGTATTACAAAACTATGGGTGCAACTAACCATCATTATTACATCTTTGGCATCGACTCTATCCATTATTAAAGTCACGCTTCATACACACTGCCTTCTAATTGTGAGCAAATTAGGACATTTAAACACCCAGTTTACCACAAATGTTGGAAAAAGTAGGCTCTCCTCTTCTGGTTTTTTGTATAGTTAGTTTCATGGTAGTAATAACAGAATCCATACTTACAAGTGTATCAACATCTCATATCTAACAGAAATACATTTTGTTCAAGGTTTCAAGTGACGCAATTTTAGTTTCAAGATCTGGAACTTTAGTACACACTTGCCCAACTTGTGTTTTGGTAAAGAAAGGCTAACTGGCAAATCTCAGTTGTATAAAAGGTGTAAGATCATTCATAAACATAGCCACCACATAAATTATCCCTTGATACAGCTATTGATATACTGTACTGTAGTTTCAGAAAACAGATTAAGTGATTACGTGCAAGCTTTAACAGCTCTAAACTTACTTTTGGGAGTGGTGTGTTGAGAACAAAATGTTATAAAATGTGTTGAGGAGCAGGTTATTTCATGTTATGATTATATTTTGTCAATCTGTTTTCCAGAAAGATTACTATCAAAATGTCATACTGTATTACGTCTAGATGACTTTCTTTCATATTAACTAATCGAAATAACTTAGATCTTGATTAGAACAAGAGGGATAAAATCAAATTTCTTAGACATGAGTGAATTTTTTAAGATGACTGAAATCAGTAATCCGTTTACATAACCGGGAAAGTATAATTATTATTTAGTAAACTTCAGGTGTTTTAATGCACTTTCTCAACCACACATACGGTACAGGATTGAGTAAAGATAGAAAAGAAATCGTGCACCATCACCATCACGTACAATATTGCTTATATACTGTATAAAGAACGATATCCAGATTTTGGGTCACCAGACCAACCGATCTTTTAAAAAAGAACTCCTTTAAAAAGATCATTTAAAAAAGAAAATTATGATTCAAATGCATGTTGACTCTTCGAACTCATTAAAACCATTGCCTTTTAATAAAGATGCAATTTAATCTGTTCCGTAAGATATTCTATTTATGTAACGTCTATTCTTTTCCACGTATTTGAAAAATTGAAGTTGCGTTACTAATGAACGTGTACACAACTGTCATTTCTGAAAGAAAGATGTGAGACAAGAAAGTCAAGTCTGATGTGCCAGCAGCGCCACCATTTGGCTTTCGCATGAATTTCAGCTTTGTGCACAAAAGCGTAATGTTACTGTAAATACTGTACACTGGTACTGCAGTTAATCGAAATCGAAAGTATTTACACTTGCTTAATTAGCTGTTTCTGATAAGAAACCCCGTTTTTCTAGGTTATTGTCTTGATAAGTTATTATCTGTATAAGTATTTTATAAATATTTTGAGAGTCAGGGTGCATATCTGACCATTTTCCAATGTGACTTACACTGTATTGACCCGGTGAAGGGCGGTGAAGCTGTTAAACACTCCACCACCAAACCACCAATAAAGAGAAAATGTGTGGTGAAAAGAGGGTACCGTTTTAATTACATAAACAGTGTCAATTAGACAGCATATCACAGAGTTCTGGATATTACTGACCTTAAACCTATTAAAAATTACACTTAAAGTTACAGGAAACAAGTTGCAAAAATGTTGCCTGCTTCAAACAGGCACATACTGTATTAAACAGTAAATCAGTACAGTAATGAGCCACCATTGCACCAGGAGAATATTTAAAGTTAAATCTCTCAAAATGTAGCAGAATAACTTTAAAGAAATAAGAGGTTACACCTATGAAAGCACTTCCAAATGCATTGTACGTTTCTGTAAAAGGGGCACTCATCCCATTATTACTGGAGGATACTGCATGTCTAGTGACTTTTTCCAGTTTCCCTAAAATCACAAATTTTAGTTGGGGCCTTTGTCCCTCTAATGCATGTACTTAATTAAATTAACCAAAAAGAATCTATTTACATAGCAGAAAGACTACTGAAACAGAGTTGAATTAATTAATACAATGTAATCTAAAGGGGATTACTAAGAATTAGACATTAGGCAAAATTAACATACTGTAAAATCATTTACTCTGTCAAGAGAGGATTTCTTCAGCAGGGCTGTCTCATGCTAGTTTAAGCTGTACTGCTACTCTCTGAAGTAAATGATCTTTAATCTATTTTACGATAGTAATACATTTGTTTTTTTACAAGGTTATCATAACATCTTTTTTAACAAGAATTCAGAGGCAGCATTACTGTAAAACATGACTTACTATAATAATTTTTGCAGTAACCAAAAATTGTGAGGTTCTGTAATTGCATAAGCAAGCGTAGTATCTTTTGTTAAGGACTGTTGTTAAGGACTGTTGTTAAGACTTGTCTGCAGGTAAACAAGCTACGTATTTACTGTAAATGTGAAGTGAAGGAATTAGAAGTACCAAGAAACTGTTAACATGATATTTAGAAAATTATCTTGAATCTTGAGCTAGTGTTCTACTGTATTATTTTTTGAAACTGTCAGATTGTATCTGACTCCAAAATATGACCCGATCATGAAGCAAGATTGAAAAAAAATATGTCCCTGTAAGATATGCAGAACCTCTTCATTCTGCATTTGTGAGATGTTTGATTAACACAGTTTCAGGGGAGAATGTTATCTGAACAAAAAAAACAGTAAAGTGACCATTCCGTACAAATAGCTTATTTGGTTACTTCTAATTGTGTTTTTCTTATTGAAAGTATCAATAGAATCGGTTTCAACACCATGATTGGTGTAATGTAAGTCAGAAGCAGAAACTATATAAAGTACTTTTTCTTTTCTCTTTTTTTTCTGTTTACAAAGAAAAGAACCAAAAGAACAAGATGCACAAAACTGCCGCCTCTCATTTTTATTTATTTTTTAGGTTCCAAGCAGAAGTCAAGAAGGTGGATAATCAATTCAGGAGAGGCAGTTGCATTTTAAATACTGTAATTTTGATGTCTAATTTGTCAGGTACAGTAACTGACAGTATGATGAAAAACATAAACAAATCTGAAGCAAATGCTATTTTAGTAATTGCCTGGAGGCCTGATGTGGCTTGATATTGTAATAGCAGACAGAGGAGAAAATGCGGTGGAGAATGTCAATTATTCAATATATCTGGCTCTTTTGGCTTTGTAGCGCTTTATGTCTTTATGACACTGAAGGTGATAGAGATCCCTCTGATGGACACAGTTCCTGACTTTTATTTAACAGCTGTGCAGCGTCTGAAGAAATGATTGAATTGTCTTTATTCTACCTTTTGCAAGGTCTTAACTATTAAAACTGTAAAAAAATATTATCTTTTTATTTTTCACTTACAGTATAGCTAGTTCATTTATTATCAAAAATAAAAATAATATTTAAAGTAGTGTAATAAAAAGCTGGGCCTATGTAACTTGTCTTATATTCTTATTTCTTCAAATGAATCAGATTAGTTGTAAAACCATTACAACAAATACAACTCCAGAATGTACAACATATACTGTACTGTACAGTGCTTCCCCATGCAAATTCACTTTTAAAACCACAAGCTCTGAGGAACTACTCTGCAGTATTGTATAAATCCATGCAGTATTGTTTTAAATCTTCTTCCTCCCCATAACAAAAAGCTGAGCAGAACCATGGGAATTAATAAACTAGATACAGTTTAGAACAGTACAGAATAATAAAGTCATGCAGTATAGTCCAGGCAGATTGAGAAATTATTGGTGGAAGGAGACATAACCCCAGAGGTTAAATATATATCCATCCATATATTTTCTAGCTGCTTTATCCAATATGAGGTACTAGGGGAGCTAGAGCCAATCCTGGCAAGCAATACAGTACTGTAAGAGCAAGAGGATACACTCTGGACAGGACACCAGTCTACCACAGTGTACACACTCAAAATAATTTTCCAAGAAGCCAATCAACCTACCAGTATGTCTTTGGATACTGGGAAGAAACTAGAGCAACTGGAGGAAACCCATGCAAACACAGGGAGAACATAGAGTACAGACTCCATGCAGATATCACCCTAGGTCTAGAATTGAACCTATTGCCCCAGGGACATGAGGCAGTGAAGCTAACCACTGCACCATGGTGTTGCCCATTTTCAAAACCTTGAACAGTGATTAGCAACACTATGGCTACATTTGTTTCCAAACTGCAGAATACAGATTTTAGTCTGAGATGTCCAGAAACAAAAGATATTTTAATCGTTTAATCCTTGTGTACAACATAAAAACTTATTTTTCTTTTATAAAAACACACAAATAAAATTAGTGCCCTTTAGTGGTTGCAATTAACTTCCACCATACCTGGAAGGGACAACTGATCAAAGTTACAGTGTGTCATGCTAATAAGTCCTAATCAAGGCAAAACACCTGTCTGTGGCTGCTGATATTGAATTTAAAGTGCCATGCAAAAGCATTCAGACTCTTGAACAGTTTTCACATTTTGTTGCTTAACAACTGGTAGTCTTGAAACCTTAAAGTAGTAATTAATATTTGTTATGTACTATACACAACCTGCATATTCAAAGCAAACCTAAATTAGGTGGTAAACCTAAATTCCACCTATTCCTAGGTATAGTACACCTGTCTTAGTGTAACCTCAGTCAGGTAGAGCATTTCAAGCAAAGATTCAACAATTGAGACAAAGGAGCTTTCAAAACCATTCAGAGATATACTGTAGGTAGTTGAAAAATATAATAACATTTCAAAGACTGTTAATATCTCATTGAACTTAAAGTTATTAAGTAGTAAAAGCCACCCTGATACTGCCAAGATCAGGCTATTACTCCGAACCGAGTAGCCAGGCAAGGAGGAAACTGGTTAGGGATGCCACAGTAAAGAGGCTCCTTTGAAAGAGTTACAGTTCAGTGGACGAGATGGGACAAAATGTACTTGGGTCAACAATATCCTTGTTACTTCACATACTGTAGGTGGCTTGTATGCAACTGGGAAGAAAACCTACATTAGGTTTGCAACAAAGCACTTAAATGATACTGAAAACTGAAGGTTGTGTGGTCAGATAAAATAAGAACTGTTTTAGTTTAAATGCAAAAGCATTGCATTAGACACAAACACAACATCCCCCAGTCAAAACCACCCCTGCAGTTAAACAAGTGATGGGGATGCTTGTCCTCAGCAGGGACTGGAAAGCTTGTAAAGACTGAAAGAAAAATTGATGGAACTAAGTACTAAGAGTTTTGGTCTACGAAGGACTTAAAACACAGGAGCAAAAATTTACCTTTTAGCAGAACAATGACCCAAAGGCCACAGCTACACTGTAGTACAGTAGCTTCAGAGTAAGAAAGTGAATGTTCTTAAGTGACCTATAGTAGTTAAGGTCCTGACTTGAATCCTATTGAGAATCTGTGGAAAGACTTGGTAGAGATTTTCCCACAACATCTGTGGCTGTAATTGCAGTCAAGATTCCAATTTTTCCTATTTTGCCCCCTCTGAGCACAAGTATCCGTATAACTGCAGTATCACTTACTCTACAACTCAATTCAGAAGTTATATCCACATGTTGTCTTCATCTTTTCTGTGTCACGACTTAAAGCAGAAAGCTGAGATAATTAACAACCAGAAAAAATTTAAACTGGGCATTTTTGAAAAAGGTTATTTCTAAGAAATACCATTTAGTAAATTTCTCTGTTGACCATACAGTATACTGTAACTGGACATAAAAATAAGACCATTAATTCCATGACACACTAACATTATATCGAAAGGGCTTCATCAGAGTGGTTTCCTCAGAGTATGAGTAAGTATTGCATGTGGTAGAATCTTGTTTTTATTTAAACTTTTTTCTAAAATATTACATTGAATATTTCTCAGTCTTGGTAGCCATTTAGGGAAAGCTTCAGAGGTTATCCAGTTTTTGACTGTATATCACCAAAACTGTAACACAATATTAGCAATAACGTTGTAAATTGTGAAATTACCATACAAAGGTTTTTTTTATTTTAGCTCGTAGCAATAATCCCGGGAAGGACTTTGGTTCAGAGACTCATAGTGTACATACTTTGTACTTCTACTTTTTGTTCCAGCTTTTGCCTTTGTACTTCCCTCCTTTTTTGTACTTCCACAAAAAACTTGAATCAGTTTATTTCAATATTGAAAAATGACAGGAGGATGGCTGCTCTTGGTCTATCTATTTTTTAATGCTTTTGTCCCAATGAAACAGACCCACTCTCAGGAATGTCAGGTGTTGAGGTAGGGACTCGAAAATAAAAATCTTTTGTTCTACTTTTCTAATGCAGTATTGTACGTAAGAATTGTTAAGAATGTTAGTCACAAAGATGTATTAAAAAGCCATTTACTATATACAATTTTTAGAAATTATAGTTGAAATGTGAATAAAAAATCCGTAATCCGTAATTGTTCAACACTGCTTGTATATTGCAATATACTGTATGTAATATACAGTATAAAGGTGCATATAATATATAGTTTTGTGTCTTTGTAGGAAAGATCACAGATAAGTTGCATTTTTTAGATAAATGCAAAAAAGTAGCTTGAGTCAAGGCAAAAACATTTTTTGAAATTAATGTTACCTTTCTTATAAATTAGGTAATTTTTTAAGATTATAGATTCTAGTGGTAGATTCTAAAAAACTGATGATTTTTATTGTATGATATACAGTAATTGCTGAAAGTATAAACTACTTAAAAACATATGTATACATTTCAGCTACAGGTCTCTGGCAGATCTGATGACAACACTCAGCTGCAAAGGACAGCGTGTTCAGCCCTTTTGGTCATAATATTAGTGTGTTTTTTTGTAACCTGTTGGGCTTTATGAGTTATGGGGTACCTGCATCACACTAACTTCCTGTAAAGACCCCCCTGAGAGATACTGTTCAGGAGAGAGCACCCCCCAGTGTAAACTGTTCAAATGATCTGATGCTCTCGCACTACAGAGCTGTCTCTGATCAAGACTCTTCTAGCCTTGTTTCTTGCCTTCTATATTCTAGTCAAATCCATTGTGCTTGGGTAGTATTTTCACCCCAAAGCAGGTTATCATATCACAGCACAGTTGGCCATGCATTGTTTGTATACTGTACATGTTTTTGACAGGAGAGTTTGTCAGCAGAATTGTTGAGTACAATGAGACAGAAATCAGGGATGTGTTAATGTTGAAATCAGTCAAACGGATCTTGCATTGCAAGTACCTGTAATTACAATGATAAAACCCTTACATTTCAAGTTAGTCTTTTATATAGTCAAATCTTGCAGAAAATCGTTCATCCAATCAGACAGATGCATTGTTCTGAACAGGTGGTCCCTGGCACTGAATACAATTGCAGTGGTCATGGGATGCAACATATTCCCGAAGAAATTCCGCCATCTACTAAATCTCTGGATTTCAGCTTCAACTATCTTCCCTCCATTTACAGCACCAGGTTTATCAAACGGAAGGGTCTCAACTCCCTTGATTTAATAAGGTAAACCACAGGTTTTGCTAAATTAAAATAGCAAATCAAACAGACACAATTCTGAAAAGAAACATAAAAGCTCACCCTACAGGGTTCAAGTGCAGGGTTTTGGTGCCTGTAAGATGTGAAAAAACCACTGGCTCAAAGAAGGGCAGGTTGATCTGCATACAGTCCCAGGGATCATAGCTGTGAGCCATGATGTGAGAAACACACTTCCAGACCAGATTTACAGTTTTAACAGAATTAATATAGGACAGAGGAATATGAAAATGCTACAATGTAAAGCTAGTTCCTCATAATGTGTTGTGTTGGCGATCTGCATTCACAAAAAAAGGTAGAAAAAACTTTTAAATAGAATAGTGCTTTTCTTCTATATCCTAAGTAGCAAGTACTGTAGCTGTCAATGTAACTGTATAATACATACCAGACACAAGGTTAAAGCCTAGAACAGAATGGATCCCAGAGTTCCAAAGCTGGTGTAGGCCATGCACAACATACTGACACAGACAAGTCACAACATTTGAGACTGTTTTGCTTTTTAAAATTTTTGTCTTTCTGAGAACAAATAAAGTATTGTACTGAATTACATTTTTGAGGCTACAGAATTCTAAGCTGAAGGAAATTAAAGAAGGCACCACCAGGAAACCATTAAAAGTAGAGCTGGGGTGCCCTGTGACTATGGAGAGTGACAAAAACATCATTGGTGTGCAGGAATTGTCCTTGTAACATCAGTTTATTATGTGTTGCAGCTGATCAGACTTTATTTTACAATACTGAGTTTAGTCTTTGCAGTGTTGCAAATATTCATCTTCTCAAAAAATACCAGACCATTTCATTTATTCATAGTCTACTGTTTAAAGTGTTTTATAAGCACCAACTATAACAATACTGTACCTCAACTCTTTTTACTACTTATCGTACTGTATAACTGCCAGTTTTATTTATTTTAAACTGTTAACAATGTTACAGAAAAGCAATGTGCAAGGAAGGAGAACAGAACACACTGGAATGATATCTGACAAGTTTAGACTTCATTGTTCATTTTTTACAACAGAAGCAATCTTAACGTTTAGAAGAAGTATTGTACAGTAGGTATGTTTGCATTTTAGGAGAATGTTGCATCAAGGAGAATGTTATCTTTTCATAAAAGGTAATATTCTTTTTTCCAAAATTGGATTTTTTTGTGTAAGCCATTTTTTTTTTTTAATTGGGAAGAATACATTATTTTGGTTCATGTAGTACCACCATCTTGGCTGATTTATTTTCAATCAGAATTTAATAGAAGCATCAGGATTCTGTTCTAACGTTGTTTTTTCTTTCTTCCATGACATATGCTGTTATGAATGTCATTAAATGGATAACAACATAAACTCCTTGCAGTACCTCAGTAGTTTCACAATGCAAAGGCTAAAGAGTCTTGATTTCGTGATTGATGATATTCAAAGAATATCAAATGTTGAGGTATCTATACCACTGGTCTCACACTAAACTTTAGGGGCAATAACATTGTTTATAATGTTTATATTGAGCCAAACGCATTTGAATCAGTGGTGGCTTTGCAGGGTCTCCATGATTTTAACAGGGTTAAAGGGACTGAGCACTAATATCCTTAATCTTGGATCCTAAGAGAGACCATATCACTCCTGATTCTCTTCAGGGTTTATGTTATATAACTGTAAAGGTGCTTAATGTTCGGTTGCAGTATTTTGAAACCTTCAGCAATGAAACCTTTTAAGTGCTTCAGTGGAGTTCAAAAGCTAGACCTTACTCACACTCATATTAGTGCATTTCCCCCTATTTTCAGAAACATGGAATCTCTCACTCATTTAATATTAAATGAAAACAGTTTTGTTGATATCTATTCAGCCTCTGCTCACAACTTTCCTGCTCTGACATATCTTTCCATAAGAGGGATTCAGAAAAATGGAAGGGTAAAATTCCAGAAAAGCTGTTTGAAGGAGCTTTCTAAACTTAAATACCTAGATATCAGCCACAATGACCTTCACACAGGTGCACAATGCTGTGGTAGGCAACTTGAAGGTCTGGTAAATCATCTTTTGAATCTTAGCTATAACAGTAAGATAGTATTAGAAGATCTCCCATTCAGCGAAACTCCAGAACTAAGGATTCTAGGCTTACTGTAAGTCATTTAACAGTGACCTTCAACTCAACTCAAGGGCCTTTTTTCCAATTTGCACAAACTCCAGACTCTTAACCTTTCATAGACTGAAGTTAATATAAGCAATACATACATTCTGGAAGGCCTGCAAAACCTACAACTTCTCAGTCTGCAGGGTAACTTATTCGTGTCTGGGGCCTTAACTGACAAAGGGATATTCAAGCATGTTCCTAAATTGGAGGTGTTAATCTTATCTGAGTGTCAAATCACAGTCATTGCAGACAAAATATTTGATTCCCTTACACGTCCCAGGTATGCTGACCTCAGCAAGAACTGTCTTGTTACATTTAATGGCAATGTCTTCTACTCTATGAAAAATATAAATTTGAATTTTGCAACAAACCAGATAGAAATGATAGCAGTTGACAACATCAAAGGCATTGAGAAAACTAGTAAAATTGATCTTAGTGTAGCTACAATTGTCTAGTATGCAATTGTTCCAATATTGATTTTATCAGCTGGGATGAGCACAACCTTGATAAAATGATAAATTCTGAGGACCAAGTATGTGGTCTCCCTGTGACATTGTTGTACTTGTAGTGCTGGCTGCCCTAATTCTTGTCATAGTTTTAGTTTGCCTTGTAGCAAAACCGTCACAAATATTCCAAACTATAGTACTTTCTCTTAACCACAGCACGCACTCATTTGAAGGATTACATTTGTTGATGAATTAGGTTTGTGGGATACAAAACATTGCAATGAAAGCAGCGATTGCAAATTGTCTTTATTCCTTTTGTTCCAATAGTAACAACTTTGAATTCCTACTGTAAAATAATTCAAAAGGGTATACCAGTTTTTTTAATACTTCAGAATGAAACAGAGTACTTATTGTACATTATTTTTTATTTAATAGAAAAATATGATCTTTTTTAACTTTTTGCCTTGAAAGTAACATCTTTGAAGTGTTTTTGTGATAAAGGTGCTGTAGACAGTTATTTTTAATTATATATTGTACAATATATCAAGCATTTTTGGATCAAAAGTAGTATACTGCATACAGTAACTGTGCATATATGTTTTAGAGAAATTAAGTATACAGGCTTTGTTTTTGGTGTCATTTTGATTATCAGTCCTGACTAAATAGCTTTTATTTAACACTTCAATGACTTTGTGACATAAACCATAAATCAAATTATCTGTAAATAGATTCAGCACAGGTGATGAGGGGACCTGTTGAATGTCAAGCCTGGTGAAAATTACAGAAAGAAAACAATACACCCCATTTATCACGAGAACATCAATATTGTGGAGGCTGGAATATTTTGAAATAACAATCAGCACACTGTTATTGGCCATTTGGGGTATTCACACCAATTTCTAATCTGGCAAGATGTTACTGTCAAATACAGCAACGGGCCATGATGTGTCAAGACTGAAACATTATCATGATCCGCTGCAACAGAAAAACTGGCTCACAAGTCATCAATGTCAACATGCCTGCACAGCTCAGCACTGCTCTCATCTGGGGCCTCACTTGCTGGTCGTCCTCGCAGTTGCTTCCACTAGAGGCCGCCTCAGAGACAGTTTTAAGCAATACATTTGCAAATAAAGCTCACTTGATGCATTACAAATGATGTAATACACACTGTTAGTAGTGTGAGGGCACTGTGCAGTAGCAAATGTTAGAATATTTGAGGAGTGGTGATATCCACTGTCTTTTAAGCTGGTATCGTTTGTCATTTTTACGAATTATTTTTAATGTGTTAGAATTTCTTTAAAAATAAAGCAGGGATACTTCATGGACCACTAAACATTTGAGTTCAGAGTATTCCATGTGTAGGTGTTCCCAGTGTCAGACAGCAAAAGGTAGGATTTTCTGCAATATGTAGTATATTCCTATTTCAGTGGTTACGTGACACTAATGAACAAAACAGGTATTTGTGGCAGCACATAATGGCTTTATAGTGTGTATGTGAAGTGGAATTTGAAATCTGTTTAGATGGTTCAGAATCCTTAACTTCTGATGCCAATAATTTTTATGTCTGAAGTCGTCTTTTGATTTAATAAAGAATCAGTTGATTGACTTACATTTCAAAACATTTAACACTTATGATAGCCTTCGATCAGATTTAATGTCCAGTGGACATTTAACTGAATTGAAAAAAAGGATTACACTAGTGATGGATTATGTTTGCTCTTTTTTATTTACAACACAAAACCTTCTTGGAACGTCACAGGCAAAACCTCAAGTTTAAGACTTAAGCTAGGAAGTACAGTATGTATCACTTCAGAAATGAGTAACAGTACCTGTGTATTTACAGTATATTGGCAGGAGCTCATTGTGGGCAGTTAGTCAGAATAAATCAAGTGGATACTAAAAACAGTATGAAGCAATAAATATGGCTATAGAACACCCACACTGATATAGATCAAAACTGACATCAACAGTACAAAAGTTCTCTGCAACAGCTAATATTTTGTTGAGCTGAGTGACAAATTATTTTTCAGTTCATTTTCTTTCACAGGCTTCTCCATGAAGAATGTTCCCCAGAATGTAGTGTGGAGTCAGATGCGCCCTCTGTCATCTCATTAGTTGTGAGAAGATGACTGGTCAATGAATCCATTTTGAAAATTAGGAAGTTGATGCTTCGAAATGTCAGCTTTGATCAGCCATCTGTGAACAAAGAGAAGATCCTCTGGATGCAACATCAACCAGAGGGAAGTGCAAAGGAAGAAACCAACCAAAGGACCAAGGAAAGTGTCATTTAAAGTTTGGAAGAACAGCCTTGGGGAGAGACTGTTTCGGAAATTTGAGACTTGATGTTTTAGGATGCCAGCAAGCAGCTTAGCTGCCTGGGTACCTAAAGCGCAAGACTTGTGTAGAGTCAAGGTAGTAGCTCAAAAAGGAAACTAAATAAAGTTCACTGGTTTTTGCCTGACTGCTACATTTATGCATTTTCCTTTTCTAAAATTCCTGTTACAACACTGCATGCCCTGTTGTGTCACAAGTTGTACAACTGTAGATAACAGTTTCACTCTTCAGCCCAAAATTTTACAATTGCATAATGAACATACTCCATTGAGATAATGCCAATATTATAAAGGTGAGTGCAGTTCCTAATCATGCACTTGATAAAAATGACTTACTGTAAATATAATTCAAAATATGCACTGTACTTGATCTTTAAAATAATTCTTTTTAAACATATTGTGATGTACATAAATTATAGTGGTTTGTGTTAAAGCAACAAAGGATGGATGTTGAAAAAATCTTTTTTTGAACATTTTAATCCTGCAAGAATTATAGTAAGACAAATACCTATAACGGAATGTACATATAAAAAAATGAGCACAAATCAGACGAGCCCATGTGAATTCTTCATGCTTTTTATTTTTAGTGTTATGCGACTTTAGAAGTATAAATATTTGTTTAATATACAACATCTATGACATCCATAGAGATTTCCTTGGGGAAAATACAAAATGCAAACACTTTTATTGCACAGATCGTAAAAGACAAAGCATTTATAAGCTGGCTCATCTAATACTAGTCAACACGTTGAGAAAGCGGAAAAAAAACATTTATAACATGACGGATCATTACACAGAGACTTGAACTGGATACCACACAGACCAACACAGTCTTTTACTTAACAGCTGGCTGGTAAAATGAATCACAGACTACACTATCACATGACACTTTCTGTGAAATTACCAAATGCAGCACAGAGATTTGGCAAAGTAATAATGCAATATACAAATTGTAAATCCATGATGTATCTGTAAACAAATGTAAAATGTGCTTTAAGAATTTAAACAGGACAATCTTCAAAACATCGGCATGGGAACCAAAAGGAGACATCCTAATGTTCTGATGACATTTAAATCAGCATTATTGTGCTACCTTTCTGTGATGTAGCAATTAAATAAAAATGCCTTTTTCCCTTCAAGCGGAAAAACAGAAGATAGAAATAGATACAGTATAAATATACCCTACGGGACTTGTATCTTGTTTCTACATAATTGTTTGTTAAAGAATTGAAGTAGGACAGAAATTTATCATTAAATTAATATCACTATATTTTCAACTAAGGTGCATTGCTACATTTTACCCATGATCAAGATACAAGGGGTCTTAAGTAAAGATGGTCTTAAAATGAAGTATGATGAAAACTACAACTACACCTGCCCTCTGAAATGTTCAGTTAATTATTTTTTTCTTGAGTGCATTTCTAAAATGCTACATGCCAGTTTTATGTACTATTCTTTATTTTTTGCTCTACCAAAGTACAATTAATACCTGCATAATCACTAATGCATCTAATATACTGGAAATATGTGTTTAATCTTTACTCCTCTCTCTAATTACAATATAATATTGAAGGAAATCTCTTTTTAAAGGGATGTTTAAACAACCAAATGAATATCAACAAAGCATAAACCAGAACAAAAATGAATAATTGTTTCCTTCCTCTTATTTTTCCATCTAAATAGTTGTAAACTTAAACTGGCACACCCTCTTATCTTTGCAACCCAGATAGCTTTAAATTGGGAACATTTATCACAATTGCAGGAAATGCTTCTCATCTAGTTTGAAAGTATTAATACATGCTGTGAACTACTTTTACTCACTTTACTTTAATCACATTTTGGCTTAATAAATTCAGATGTTTAAAAACAGTTGTTCTTAGCATAAATCAGATTTCTTCATGTACTGCACATCACAAGCATTTCCTAAGCAGTGACATAGAGCTTGGCGCATTGAAAAGACAGAGCAGGCCAATATTTTTCTATTACTGCACCTACCTTCCCTATTGGTGTAACTAAAACACATTCTTGTAAAACATTGCGTTTTCTTTTTTGAAAGCAAGAGCCTGTACAGTAGGAAATCTGTGACTCCCTCAACTATCCACTTCTCCCCCATTATGATCAGCCCCGGCAACCTCTGAGCTTCCATTTCAGTTGTCATGACAATGAGCAACTTGTATATTAAATGAGTCACTAAAGGCTCTGTTCAGTTCACTTTAAACCAGGTGTCTGTCTTTGGGAGATCTGTGTATTTTTTGCGCTGTTAAAGGAGGTGAATGAATAGTTTCCCACAATATTTCAGATAAACGTAAAAATAATCTGAACATTGGTTTTTCAGTATGTCCTGCTTCAATACAAGTCAAAATCAAAAGTCAAAGCTACAAAGTGCTAAAAATTGACCAATTCATATACTGTAGCTCTCCTTGACTCTGATGTTGTTTTCAAACAGAAGTGAAACTTACAATAGCATTTTCAAAGGAATAAAAAGGCCAAGGATCAGAAGGAATATGGCAGAACTAATTAGTTCCTTAATATACAGTACAAACATAAAACCTAGCAATATATATATAAAAAGAAACAAAAAACATTCAAGCTTGAAGTAAGCCCATTAACCCCGTTTTATACAATTAGTAGTGTCTTATTTACATTATTTTGCATAAAAATTAAACTTTTAGAAATGTAAAAGAGATGTATGTGAAAGGAATGTGAATTTCACCAAAACTTGCTATAAAAAAAGCAAGTACCACACCCCAAAACCATAAGGCCTCTTCCACTACATACAGTAGGTTTCAATGAACTAAAAGAACATTAATATGATTCGATTTTAAATTGTTCCAGGTGAGTGACAGTAAACTGTGGCTTCCTTCTGCTATACTACTACGAAAAGCAAAACTATTTTATTTTCAAGAGACAAACACAGTAATTAATGAAAACAGTTTGGTGACATTCTCTTTATTTTATTTATATAATTCCCTGACTGATGATTGCAAACAATGACATATTTAGTCTCTTCATGGTTCAAAAGTTTAAGAACACTGCAATTTCACTACCAGGAAAGTTTTTCCAAGTGAAAATAACCTAAAGTGATTAATCGGGACTGAAATGGATTTCGACAACTCAAATGCTGTAGTTTGTATTTCAGGTGGTCCCAGACAAGTGCTCAAGAGTGCAATTCAAAAAACAACTTAGCATTGGCACAATTGTTTTAAACCTTAAAAAGGCCCCTTCAGAATGCAGGTAACAAACCAATTACGCAAACTACTGACATCACTAAAATATATTTTCTTTCGCAATACAAATTTGACACAGTTTTGACCTCCCCCCCCCCCTCAGCAGAGTACTTTTTTTTTTCAGGAACTGAGTAACCAACATTAAAAATAAAAATTTGGTAAATGAAGAAAATCAGCAGCAAATTATGTAATCTACATTCAGTTTTAAATTCAATAGTCTTGCTTTGTATATTTACAGAAAACTCTCCTTATGCACACACACGCACACGCGCAGATATCATGCAGACTCTGGCATATTGGTTATGCTGTACAAATACTATATGGTAACAGTTTCACCGGTTCTTAATAAAGAAGGCATGTTGAAAGAGTGAATTTTTACTACTACAATTAAAATGATACTGTGCAACAAAAACTGCTAGTCCTGTTTGTTTTCTCGTACAGCACAGTATGGAAAAAGAAGAATAAATACACATGACAGCTGACCTGGCTGATCTTATTTCTCTTCTTCTCTCTTTTACTAAGATTTTTTGTGTGCACTGCCACGTGCTGGTTCTTTAAGTTGTTTCTGCCGACCATAGTCCTTCTCTGAAGATGTACCATCTTGTAAGGAAGAGGACATTTTTGATGTGTCTTTACGAATGTTTTTTGACTCAGGTGTCTGCTCTTGGGCCAGTTCTTTTCCTCTAAGCTCAACTGTGTCTTTTTTATGAGGGGTCAAAACCTTATCAGAACACCCTGTTTTAGAGTCTGAAGCCCCTTGCTTTAGTTCACATTTTGCAGTGCTGGCAGCTCCCCGCATTTCTCCAGTGTGTCTCTGAGAATCCCACTTAGGGCCATCAGCATGGCTTCTGACAACGCCTTCCTTGCCCATATGTACACATTTATCGTCTATTGTGTTAACCTTGACGGAAAGTGATTCATTGTGCATCTGTGCTTCTTTTTTTTTCTCCCCAGATGCCGACTTCTGCAGAGGTGCCACATTTGGAAAAACAGTTTGATCACTGCAGGGCAGCTTTGTTGACTCTTTCTGAGGAGGCATCTTACTGGGGATTAACGAAGACATTGGCTCCTTCTGTTTTGCGTCAAGCACCTCCTTAATTGTTGACTTTTCTGCACTTTTTGCATCACAAATCCTGGACTCCCCCTCTGCTTTACTGGCACTGCTTGGAGTACACAATGTTTCAACTCTCGTCTTGGTTTTGGAACTTTTTTCCTTTAAATTTGCCTGCCTTCCAGCATCTGTCCCAGACCGTGATTGAGCATCTGCTGTAGAATTACATTTTATTTTTTGCACTTGAGAAAGAGGCTCCTTATTTTTAATGTCGGGTGTTTGCCTTTTCTGTAGTGGGCTTTCATTATCAAGTCCTACCACTTTAGTTGCACAGTGCTTTACCTGAGTCCTTGACTCTATTGTTTTAGCTTTCATTTCTTCTCCAGTCTCTCCTGTCTTAGTACTACATGTCTTTGTCTTTGGTGGATTGTTTTGCCTCAAGATCACATTGGCCTCTGCCTGATTAACACTGCTACAGGTGTCTTTCTTTTGATCAGACACCATTTTGAGCAAATTACATGATGGGGTACTGCAGCTCTCTTTAGATTTAGTGCATTTTCCTTCTGACTTTGTATTTTGCTCTTTGACTTCAGCCTTCCTATCCCCAGAACCTTTAGAGACTTTTGGTTCTTTTACAACAGACAAACTAGCAGAACCAGTGTCATCTTTTAAAATTGATGTGCTTGTTTGGAATTTGTTGGTGCTTTGAGCTTTGGAATTACTATGTTGTTCCTGTAAGGCATGTGTAGTACTTGTTCTATCTGTAGAGCCTACATCTGAAATAAAATAAGTCCTTTGGGGTACTAGGGTTTTTGTATTACTTCTAACAGATTTGTGTTGTGTTTGGCTCTGTGCTGTCACTTCAGATGTCACTTCTGAGAGAAATCTCTGTTTCTCATTGTTTTTTTCCTGTCTTGCAGGAGAAAGCTTAGAACTGAGCATAGTGGTTGGTAAATCGTTTATAGTAGGCTCCTCACTGTTAATACCTGTCTGTGTATTAATGCATTGCTTATTTGTGCTTAGCTGCTGGACAGATGTTTCATGCTTCGTGCAGGTATTGGATATCTCACACTTAGCAGACAGCTGCCCTTTTGGACTTCCTGATTTAGAAGTACTTGGAACAGAGGTCTGTTTAGAAGCCTCTTTGATGTTTTCAGTCTTTAAATGAAGTCTTTCCTGGGGCTTCAGTTCTGCCACTTTTTCAACTTGCACTTCATTATGATCCTCTGTTGCTGAAGGGCTTTTCCCAGGGCAAGACTGTCCTACAGGGCTAGAAGCATTCAAATCGTGTACACCTCTCTGGTTTGCTTTTGTGTTAATCTGGGTGTCTCTGTTTGCATGTGTTTGACCTATATCAGAAGTCTCTTTCTTTGGAGGACAACTGGCTACCTCACTTGTTTGATCAATTGTTCTTCTGCTGCTATTAGACTGCCTCTTATGCTCGATGCTTCCTTTTTCAATTTTAGATTCTTCTTTTAAAGGGCTTTTGCAGTTCATTGTTACTGAAGGCTCAGGGCTCACAGAATACACTGAAACTCCTAACTGCTTCTCCACCTTTGGCTTCTGTTGTGACAATTCCCTCTCATTGCAGCCCTGCTTTGGCACCACTGAGGCCGCCAGAGTGCTGCCATTTTGGTTTTCTGCCATTTTAGACAAACAGGTTTCAGTTTTTGATGTCCTTGGCCCAGAGAGCATTCCAATGTCCAGTGTGCCTTCTAGTGGTTTTAAAGATGAGACTAACCGCCCCTCTAGTTTATACTCAGAGGAAGTCTTCCTGATGGGGCCCTCGGTAGATGAGATTAACTGAAGCTTTTCCACAGCACTTTCACCTCTCCCACTCATCAATTTTGGAGCCAATGATTCAGTGTTAATCACAGGAGCTGTGTGGACACTTCCGATTGCTCCTTTAACATGGTCCAGAACCGAAGAAGAGTCTAATTGCAAGCTTTTGGATCTACTTGCACTGAGATGAAGACCCTCATGAACTGTGGGAGTTATCCAGCTTTTAGGGATAGGGCAGATACAGTCCTCTCTTTCATCAAAAGACTGCTTCTTTCTGGCAAGTTCGATATTAGGAGCCTTGATATCCAATCTTTCAGATTTGTTGCTTTCCTTTGCTTGTCTTGATAACATCTCCACATGGTCTCTGTATTGTCTCTCTGCTTTTGAAGGGGTCCAGTCTTGAAGCACTGAACTTGATGGGGATCTACTACACTCATTAAGCATGGATACAGACTCACCCCCCCTGCTCAAAACAACACAGTATGAGCCTTGTGTTTCAGGAATATTTTCACTCACTCTTGTGTTCAATTTCTTATACAGAGTGTCTTTCAGTGTATTACTGGCCACGTGAGGTTCACACATAACTGCTTCGGGACTGCCCATTGTTCTGCTACTAGCTCTTTGAGAAAAGCATTTGTCCTTATCATCTGAACAAGTGGAGGACACATGCTCAGGTTCAAAACTGGATTCTTGCAGGGCATCCTGTTTCTGCAAGGACTCGCGCCTGTCCGCCCAGTCTTGTCTCTTCATAACCACCTTCGCCTTCAGCTTTTCCTTGTCCAGGTCATCAATGGATTCTTGCCTCCCTATTTTGCGGGTGGCTGGGCGCTTCAAACAGCCTTGCTCTGCAGGCCGGACGCGTGTCACCGTGGGAGTCTCACATGCCGTCTCCTCCAGACTCTGCAAACTGGGGTCTTTCTGAACGGGTTCTTTCTGGGACTCTTCCTGGGTCACCTCCAGGCTGTGCTTGCGAGGGCACAAGTGCTTTTTATCACTGCTGTAGGAAGGGGAGAGTTTCTCCTCAGACTGTACTCGCTTGAGCAGGGGGGACCTTGGAGGCTCGGCACTTTTGGGCCTCACCATATGTCTGACAATGGTTGGGGGGGAATGCATCTTCCCCGGGAAGGTTTGTGTTGTCTTGGAGCTTCCAACTGAGTGCCCCAGCAGAGGGGACGGTGATCGCTGAGGAGAAGTAGGCTGAGGAGTCGGGGAAGGTGTGCGGGCCAGCGGAGAAAGGGGAATGCTGCCGGCGGACTTTCGCCGCCCTTGCCTGTACCTCTGCCCAGTCAGCTTTGGACCCAGGCCATGGAGAGTGCTCGGTCTGATGTGGCCGGAGCCAGCAGGAGAGTTTGGAGCACTTGAACTGGGAGAGCTGCTCTGGGAGGAGGTAGCACCTGCATAGAGAAAAAAAACCCAGAATAGAACAGAATGATATACCCAGGTATCAACAGAAATCTTTGAGTTTTGTTCATCAATTAATACAGAATTGCAAGTTATTTACAGCTTCATTTATTATTAATGCATTTTATTAATTACATTTTATTAAATTAATAATAAGGTTATTAATTGAGGTAGAAAATGGCAGTTTAAGTAGTACCTCAAATGAGAAAGGCATTGTAAAAATGTTACATTTTTAAACAACTTGGCAGGATTGGTTATAACCAAATTCATAACTACAGAACATTTGAACTGGACGAATCATGAAGGAACGTTGACTATAGTGCTCCTGCACACACACCTGACTGACTGAAGTCTGGGGTAGAGCGGAAGGCTGTAGTGGGAGATCTGGGAGACAGGCTGTGTGTTGGGGAGCCGGGTAGACTCTCTCCTGAAGACAGCGAGCGGTTCAGTGAGGAGAAACTCCGACTGGTGTGCAGCAGAGGTGAAGGCTGCATGGCGAAGCGTCGAAAAAGGGAACGTCTCCTGTAACAGAGAAATTTTAATTGGCTTTTTTTCACAGAGCTGAAAAGAGTGAAAAGAAAAAAAGAGATATCTCCATAATTCTTCCAACTCACGGTCTAGCAAATAGACATTTCATTTTATTATTTGAAAATAACGACATTTTACTGAAAGCTACAGTGACACCCTGTGGGAAGAAAAAAAGAAAAAAACAGCACACTTAAAAGAGAGCAGCACTAAATTTCTTCCATATTTTGGTGACATCAGGAAGAACACTTCACATAATGTAGCAAGAAATGACTACTGTTGTTTCTTCATCTCCTAGTGCCATTTACAGATGTGCAGTAACAGACCAATATACTGCACAGTTAGACTTATATTTCATTACTGATTTAAATGCGTAAACATTTTCCTTGTTACTGCTCTTATTATCAGGACAACTTAAATTTAAGCAAGCATACTAAAATTTTGTTTAGTCCTCAAGTGTGCATAGAGGGTTGCAGCTGATTATTTTTTACATGAACCACCCAAAAGGTTGTGCTAACCTTTCCTGAGTCTCCTTCTTCTTGGGTTTCTTGCTGCGACGTACCATCTTGCTTCTGTAACTGTTTCTCCGTGCAGGGCCAGTTTTGATGGAGGTATTCTCAAATGGAGTTGTTGTGATGGCTACTTTGCTTCCACTCTAAAACAAAGTGCAATAAAATTAGCTGATGATGCTATGATAATATGGCACGCTGCACTTTCACAAAAACAAAAGGTGCATATTATAAAACATATACCTTGGAGACTCCCTTTTCTTGTTTAAGATATGAAAACTACCTCACCTTTAACAGCAGCTCCACAACTTCAGTATGAACAAGTCCGTGCACAGGTTCCCCATTCACGTGAGTGATGAGGTCTCCAGCTTTCAGTCCAGCTAAGTGGGCTGGGCCGCCATCCTCCACATTCTGAAACAGTAGTGTAATGTACAAGTGATCAGCTGCTTCCATCCCTTGTTATTCCTAATTAGCTTTCATTATCAATCAAACCTTTTTTGGCTATAGTGCCCTTTGCCACATTTAACCACAGAGTGTTATAAAGAATTCCATAATGGCTAATAATATTGCAGCTGACCATGTGGGAAATGAGGAGACATCGTCACTAGGCATTGCAATTTCTTATGACTTTCATAGAGACTGATTAAAGTGACAAATTGCTCCTAATTGCATCCTATGCCATCTGTAGCAAGCCGTTTACTGCATTGTTTTTTCACAGGTGATTATTTTAATGCTCTTCGCACAGGAGTCTCCTTAAGTTTCCATACTTCAGAATTTGGCAGCAAGAATACTTACTACAGTAGGTCATGTGCATTCAATGTGCTTCCTGTCAGATTTCAAATTCATTTTCAAGTACTTTTACTGCTCTTGAAAGTAGCTACTGTACTCGTTCTTTTATTTATTTATATCCCATCATGTGACCGTCACTCTAATTGTGGTTTATCATTTGTTCTCAGAATTCATTTATATTCTGTGGGTGATGGGGTCTTTGACTGTTATGCCCTGAAGCTCTGGGAGACCTTTCTAAAAGAAATCAGGGACTTAGATAGAGTCTGAAAAAACATTCAGAAATAAGTTATATCTACTGTATGCTTGCTTTGTTTTCACATGTAGGTCAATAATCTTACTTTTTAGTTTTAGAGGTTTGCAATAATGCTGTCAGATGACTGCTTTTAAAGGCACAATGTAAAATAAAGATTTTATCACTGAACGTCTGCCTTTTTCAAAGCTTCGTGTACAAGCTCCTACCTCTTTCAGAAAATGTACTATATTTTTGTGAAAAGAAAACATGATGAAGAGGAGGGTTTTGCTACTGTGAGTCATGTTTTCTGTAGGCAGAAATCATGTATTCATGTAATGGTACTGCTAAAGGATGTAATGGTAAAAGATTGGAGGGTGATTTTTAATATTTCAAGTACAGTTTGTAACCCAGAGGATATTTTTTAGACTTTTTTTCCCCAACAAGCTACCTCAAGATAAATCTCTGAAAGTTTCATCTGTTAAAATAACTTGCAATCGACTTTTTTTTTCGTTCACAGCCTCCAAATTAGAATTTTTATTAGTTTATTATTGAATTAATTAGTTTAATTTCTTGGATTGGGAGTTTTTTTCCCCTAATGTGCCAAATGACAAAAACAGAGATATATGTACATTTGAAAACAAAGGTTATGAAATACAAACAGTAAAATTGTCATGTTAACATTAAGCAGTTCAGGTGGGTAGCTGCATCAGCATGCGTAGGCTGCAAAGGAACAAGTAATAGGTTTATTCCATGCTGAAAAAACAAAGAAAGAAAACACAACGTTTTGGCCGTGGAGCCTCCTTCAGGTGTTTTACCTTCCTAAAGGCTCCACGGCCGAAACATTGTTTTCTTTCTTCTTTTTTTTAGCATGGAATAAACATATTACATGTTAACATTAATCTGAGTGAAAAGATAGATCACTAAAATATGCACACACAAGGAGACACAACAGCTAGCCTCCTTACCCAGACCATGTGGTACACTGTATAGATGTCACTGTCACAGGCGTATACTCGGATGGCGCGCAGCGTGAAGCCGAACTTCTTGCCAGAGCTGTGAATGACGACAGGCTGCCGAGGACTGACTGCGCAGAGGGACGAATCCCGGCTAGGTGACGAGTCTCTTGAGGAAGGGTCCGAGGACAGGGAATGAGGGGACATTGGGCTGCCAAGAGGGGACACACCAAAAACATCTACGGGAGCAAGGGAAGGCAAAAGGAAAGGAAACACCGTTGTGTAATTGCAAGGTTTTGAAAAAAAAAAACTCAATAAAACATTACTATGAAGATGACACATCAAAGTACATAAAAATGTTCCCATTCCATAACTTCAGATTACTGTATATTATAAATAAATCCACTGAGAAAGTTTCAACCAATTAATATTAGAAAAAGTAAAAGGAGAACTGGTATAGACATACAGTACCAAGAAAAATATTTGTTGTAAAAAAAAGGCTTCTTTAGAGTCAGTCTCAAATAAGTTAAGTCATTGTCCACAATATACTGTATAATTCAAACCTGCTCCCCCTTTCTGACGGATGTTTGTTCTAACTGCAACTGAGACCAATGGATATATTTTTTCTCTCCGCACAAATGTGAAATGAAGGCTTTTTCCATTCCGTTTTCAGTGAACTGGGATTTTGCACCAGCAAAGGTGACTCTTCAGAAGTTCGAACATGCATTTTAATAAAGGGCTTCTAAAGGGAGTCATAGCATGCGATTTCATGGCTTATATATTTCTCCTCACCTCCTGGGATCATAAGGGAGAGAGCGCTGGCGGAGACAGACTTGGTGACTTTGGTGGGGATTTTCTGTTTCTCTGTGCTTTCCGGACACTGATGAGCCAAGTGAGAACCCGGAGCTCCCGATGCCTTTGAAGCGTTATCTGGGCTTTCCACACCTTCTCCACGTGTATGGATCTGATCAAGATGTTCAGAGAAGCTGCCTACTAAAAAGAGGTTTAGAAACAAAGGCAATATCAAAATAAATCGGAGTGGCATCCTTTGTAACTTCTTGAAACCCTAAGGAAATGCTGCCTTTACCGAGTCCTTTGAAACATGCACTTAACATAACCATGTCATTCAACTTTAAAGATTAGTTATTTTAAGATGGGGGGGACTTTCAGTATGAGATTCTTCTCTTCTAGCAAATTATTTATTAAACCAGCACACACTTTTTCATGAGATCCCAAACATTTGGAAATGGTGTCTGAGCAGTTTGTGTGCAAGTTCCCCAGTACAACGGTGTTCAAACAACACTCAGTTATTAGGCAGGGAAGTGAGAGGTCAATGTACCAGAGAGAGTGGAGCCACTCAGGGTGCTGGCAGGAGTGGTGGCTTCGGGCTCATCCTGCGGCGGCTCACCAATGGTGAAAGCTACTTTCTGAGTGTCACCAAGGGCCAAGGACTCGTCACCCTCCTCCATCTCGGCGGAGATGGCAAACTTCGGCAGCAGCCCCGAGCGCCGGCTGAGACTGGTGCTCTCGGCGTCCGAGGAATGAGACAAAGAGGGCCTGTGAAGGAGAGGTCGCGTTGAAAAACTAAACAAATTCAGGTCAAACTATTATTTACCACACGCCCTCCATTCTATAAATGCTTCATTTATAACCTGCTTTACATTATTTCAGAGCCTTTCAGACAATATAAAACAGAGTGAAACATATGTTACTTCCTTCAGAGGTGGATCTAGAAAGATTTTGTCTATACAGTTGTAAAACTAGGAATCTTAGATTTTGACCGAAGCCATTGCTATACTGGTCCTCAGCATCGCAGAGAAAAATTGTGTCTCCAGTGCCAGTATGAACACCCTTTTATCTGCAATATAATGTAAAAGACTATGGCAATAGCACAATTATGCTGCACTCAATATTTGGTGCCAAGGTACTCATGTCTATTATACTATTGCAAAAATATTCATAAATAAATAAATAAACCGCCAGTCAACTTTCTTACTGGCAGGGAACATGTGGAGAACAAAGAGGTAGACCTTTACTGGCCAGAACATTCCTCAAATCTTAACACTGAAGAACTGATGAGATATACATTTCATACCACTAGCCCCTCACTATAAGCAGGGTTTAAAAACATCCTTCAAGAACAATGGCATTGTCCCACTAATTTATTGTAGACCAAGCCAACTTGAAATACATAGATGCAACTCCATCTTGCCAAAAGCCAAATGCAGTTTATACATTGAAGTCTGCTAGAACATCACTTTGGATGCATCTGCACTTGCATTCCAGATCTGGAAAACTCAAGGACTCCAATATATTGTTTAATGTAATGCTGTATTTACACCCATTTAAAACAAGAGATGGTATAGTATGTCTGCCCACAGACATATGCTGCCATGGCCATCTGCATTTTGGTAAAGATGTGCTCACATTACACAAACATGCTGGTGCTGTAGTGTGACATCAAGACAGAGCACAGTAAACGTACCAAAATGATATAGAAGTTTAGATATTATAATAAATAGCAGTTACTGGGATATAGTTCAGTGGTAGAGCATTTGACTGCAGATCAAGAGGTCCCTGGTTCAAATCCAGGTGCCCCCTCTGTATGTGACTCTTGTTTCTTACCTGTGAACACCTTGTTCATCAATTTCCCTTCAATATCAATAAAGTCTTACCTATCTATATCTTTTCATTTTATAATAATGAGATAACATTGAAATGGCCTTTTTAATTGAAGTTCCTCTTTGAAATCAAGTGTCAGAATGAATTAGGTGATGAAAGTAATGTGACGGGGTTGCTCGTTGATGTACCTCACCCCAGAGAAATCTCTCAACTTGATCTGGAAGTTCAGACTACAGACTTTTAGAAGTGACAGAGTTGTGCCAGTAAATCCAACTGTAACAAGATGCATCTTCAGATTTTGTGGAGATAAAAAGGATGCAGAAAACATTTAGTAATGTAATTGTTCAAGTGGGAGATCAGGCCTATATTTCTGTGACTTACATTTCACTGAACTCAGGCGTCCAGCTGAGAGAGTCCACAGTCAGAGGACTTCCGCTCTTCATCTTCTCACCCAGCTCTCCCTTCTCCTCTACTTGGCTGCGGGACACCAAGTCCATGCTGCTGAAGACCTGGCATCAAAATCAGACAAGACTACAGCTTTGGAGAGCAATGATATTGCCCATTTCTAAAAAGACTGATCAGAAGGATAAAAACAATTGCTGATAAAATGAAAAGCAGTCTTTGATAAGAGCTAGGACTTACTCAGCACTTATGGGTATAAGCACCCACACTGTATTACTGCTAGAAACGTGTCTAATAATCAGTATTAGCTTAGCAGATTTCACATACCTCTTAGATTGTAATAATTGTAACTAGGAGATCTTTGATTTGACATGTTTCTATTCCTGATAAAGTTTCAGTCTAAATCTCAAATTAAGCAAATGTCACTTGCTCACCTTGCACTGCTGTAAAGAGGATGATTGTTTGTGTTAAAACTTTGGATGCACATAAATCTTAAGATTTATCATCCTGTGTGGTTGACTGTGTAAATTAATTATATTAAGTGTTCAAAAAACAATACTTTATGCATGTGATAGTATATACAAGTCAGTGATTTATAGTTCATCTAGTTAACATATTGCATAACTACTGCTCAACTCATAAAGAGAATAACATGTCATACCAATATATAACTACAGACATGTTTCTGTAGCTGCAATGTTTTATGCAAAAGAAAACACAAGCTGTGCTTAAAGCATGACTTACTTTAGAGAATCTGTGAGAGCAGGAGGAGAATTGTCTTATCTCCACATTAAAGTCTTCATCATTTGTGTCATCCTCCTCCTCAGTTTCCAAATGATGGTACCTTTCTGATCGAGCTGTGTGTAGGAATGGAGTTGGTTCAAAGAACTGCTTACAGTACACATAACAAAAATGTGAAGAACTAGCAGTAACTTATTTTGTGCTCATAACAGACCTTATTGTGGAACTTGTCTCAGAAAGGAATTGCAAAATAAGATAACCACAGCAAGTTGTAAATGAAACTGAGGACCAACTCTACACACAGGTACTTACTATCAAAATAGCTGGTGTCATCTTCTGACTCCAGCTGTGGGATGAACTCAGCCTTCTGTCTCAGGAGACTGTTCCAGTCCAGATTGTAAAAAAATTGATGCTGCTTAACTTCATAGGCTCCACCTCAAAGAAAAACAAAGCAAACAAAGCAATTTCAGCAGTGTGGTAACTTAAATGAAGAAATGTGAAGAGAAGTACAGGTGATTCTCCTAAATATTTATTTAGAAATAAACAGAAAACATATACTGTATATATATTATGGATTAATCCAGTAAAACACACAGTTGTAAAACTGGGTACCTGTATATATGGAAGTCACATAGAATAAAACAATCAGCCAAATACATTCTTAAACGCAATATTATTCAAAAATAACTGAAATGCCACTGCTCTTAAAAGGTTAATATTCCTGAAAATGTCTCCTTTTAAAGAGAAGGGTCTCCATTTGAACACAGATTCTGTTATCTCAAATCTTCCCATAAGATTACAAAAAATGCTTACTGGTTTTGATTTAATCAAGTTTAAGGCAGACCGCTGACAAAATGGCAGGGTTTTTGCTTATACTCAGGTTAGGCTTAAGCATAAAAAATATTACTTCCACCAGCATGACATACATTAATGCTGTCTATGATGATCTTATCTGTTTTATGAATGGAAAAGGGAAATTCTAAAAACAATCCCCTATGTAAACAGTTCCCAATGTAATTCCAGCATCTACAGTATAAAAGGATTTCAGTAAACCCAAGAAAATGGAGAACCTGGGTCTTGACTGCAGTTTTTTCCCTTAGTGAGTGTCAATTAACAATTAACTGATCGCAAGAATGACACTAATAAATACAGCATGTATTTATAATAAAAACATAATCAGTACAACATATTTTGAAGATATCAAACTTACGACAGACTTTTAAAGCTTGACCTTGGGAAGTTATAAATGCCCTGAACAGAACAGTATTTTTGAGGTAATGGATATAATCACAGATATGTCCATTACGGTTAATCCTAGCATCCCTGTTGGCTGTTTTGGTTCAGTGGGAGTTGTAAAATATACTGTAGCTGCACTTGCATGACAGCGCAGACTTACCTGTGCCCATTCTCTCCAGAGGGTTCTGTCTGAGCAGCAGCGTGATGAGTTCCTGGGCATCAGGGGGAGGAGCTTCCTCCCCATCAGGCCAGTTTATCTCATCTGGTTGAGAACAGGCAGGGCAAAGGATGTAATTACAAAACACCCGGTTACTGGTGTGAAGAAAATCATGTTAAGCGACTTTCAAATTCGAAAAAAAGCAATGGTACAGTGCTATACATCATAACGTTGTAGAAGGATGCCCATAGTATTTAATTCAGCTACCTTAGATTCAGTTAGAAATTCACTGGGAATTTTTTCTACTTTGCTCAAACTAAAGCAGTCTGAATCCTTTTATTTCCACTTCACAGGCTTCGTTACTATCTTCCTGTGGTCATGGGTGAGTGGCATGTTCTGTTCCTGTGTTTTCACACTGAAATTACCATTGTTCACTTCTGAAGCACAGAGATCTCATTACTACTTTACTTCTTTTATCTCAAAACTGACTTAGTTCCTGACTTAGGTCACTCTCCAGTGCATGAACCTTTTAAATATCTTCTGGCATCCAGAAATGCAAGAAGACATTAGGTCATATGTATGCTGTGATACTCAACTCTTTAAATTTCTGAACAATGAACAATCACTAAATTAATAAAACATGCAGTTTAAACAACAGAAATGGGGCCCTTTTATATTTACTGTAGCAAACAGGAAAGCATTTGTATGCACTTGCGAAAGAGTGCCTGAGGACGTGTGAGGCAAACCAATTAGAAAATTGAGTTATTTCCATGATTGTCTAGCCAGCAGCTTGTACCACAGATTTTAATCAGATTTGGAAGAAAAACATGAATATGCATTTGAACCTTAAGGCCATGGCAGCAGTTCTAAGTGCGTTCTTCTTCCCTTAATTAACCATCTATTCCCTTGCCCTTTAAAGCCAAACTAAAAAAATACAATATAAATCCATTCATTTACATAGTGCTGCATAATAGGGAGCTAAACTCTGTTCCCTGTTTATACAGTTGCTTGCTGTGCTTAATGAATCTCAGTATAGCAACTGAGTTGACTTCAAGAGATTGATGGGGATTGCCCACATTGCCTTCAGGAGGACTCTAAAGATACCCATGCTGTTTTCAAAAACACAACCAGGGCAGGTCAAAATACAAACCGCTCGTGGAACACATCATTACGAGGGAAATAATTGGGCTTTTATTTCCTTCTGAACTTTGGGGGGCATACAATGGAAAGCTGGGGATTTCAAAAACTGCTAGGGAACTCTGAAAACAGCAGGTGAGAGGGCTGGGGAGTCTATTCAATTACCATCTAGCTTCACTGCAAGGCCTCCACAGCCATACGGGTTGGCTTAGGGGCTTATGTTTGAAAGGTTATTGAATTTTAGATGTGGAGGGAACAGCTGCTCCATCTTCAAACAAACAGCACTACACCCCTTTCCTTTTATACATTAAATAAACACATACTGTTTTTTTTTATTTATCAAAGAAATCTTCTAGTGATGGCTAAAGAATACAAAATTGAAATCCAGTGTTTTAAGTGCAGTTTGATTTGTATTTTATCCCTTTTTAAGAGATCATTTGCAGGAACTGAATATTCAGTTAACCTTGATCATACTTTCAACGAGTACTTAACATCCTTTTTTTTAATTACGAGTCTAAATTGTTTAACCAAAGGAAATGTAAGGAATAAAGCAGTTTGCGGTTTCAGCCGTGGAGCTCCACGGCCGAAACGTTGTGTTTTCTTTCTTCTCTTTTCAGCAAGGTATTAACCTATTACTTATTCAAATACAGTTTTTGCCACACTAGTCTCTGAAACCTGAGGCCTGGAATGGTGCTTCAAGCCCTATTGCTTTAGCTCTTGTCTGGAACCTTCAGGCCTCATAAGTGACACTAAAGGCACAATTATTTAACCTGCTAGAATATAGACTGACTACACCTTTAGAAATGATCATCTTTGCATAGCAATTACCCCAAATACACACTAGAGTACATATTATTTTAGTCTACCATCTGTACAGTACACGTACATATTCTCTGGAAAGCTCGTTCTGCATAATGAACAAGAAATGCACTTGCCACTAATAACTTGTCCAAACAGTTCTTCGGGAGTGTCTCCAAAGAAGGGCACACAGCCAACCAGAAATTCATACAGGATGATTCCCATGGCCCACCAGTCCACTGGTTTTCCATAACCCTGGCGCAGAATAACCTCTGGAGCTATGTACTCTGGAGTTCCACACACCTGCAAACAACACAACATTTACAACAAGGGAAGAGCTGGCACTTACTGACTCTTTCATAAACAAAGAGGAGTTTCTCTGTACAGTATCTTTGAGAGTGATAAGAAGACCAATATCTTACCCCTCATATCACAGCCATTTCTTGACTAGTAAAATCTAAAGAAGGAAAACGTTCCAGAAGAATCTTGTGGAATATTAAAAAACAATGGTGAGTGCAGTGTCTGTTGCTAATCGAGATGTATGGAGGAATCCAATCATTTTGGAATTCCATTGTAGGCTCATTCATAATAATTTAGCAGAACAAAACATTTATAAAAGCATTCCATTTCTAGGTGCTATTCATTAATGAAAAACTGCACTGCATTTAAATCTGAAATATACACTAACATTCACAGTAGTCAAAATCACAATACCAGTAGTTTTATCAGTTACTGTCTTGCAAGGACATTTAGAGTGTCGTTTGTACTTTTAGCAGTGCAAATAACTATATGGTGTCTAATTTGCAATGCCATTTATATACTGAAAGCAAAAGTGTGATGTGCACTAGATGGTACTTATACCTTTTAACTGGAAGTTGAAATATAATATTTGTATAATGTGCATTGCTGAAAACAGTGTGGTTAGGAGAATAATCCAGACTATAGCAATGGATGCAAAGGGAATCGATTCTCTGATGGACAGACTAGATTAATGAAGCATGGCCCAGCGTCAAAGTGCTGAACTCTTCCAGTCAACATTATGAGTGCCTTAGATTATCTTAGATGTGAACTGAAAATCTCTGTTTTTTTAAGAGTTTTGAATAACTCTGTAAATAACCTTGTAAAGCAAGTCTGTGCGACCTTGTTTGGTCTCTGTGACAGGTGCAATCATAGCCATCAGCCAGGATTCAGTTTGCATCTTGTCTAAGCCAGCATACCCCACACATGAAGCAGGTGCACTTGGTGAAGTTGGACTGTAAAGTAGTGTAGTCTTGTTGTCAACGCTGCAATCTACAGCAACAGCGAGTCCAGCGCATTAGCAGTGCAGCAGAGTGAGAGACCCTATTTTTATAGGTCTATGCATTTGAGTGGAACATAAAAAACGCATACAATAACTGCATAATGCAATGCAGATATTTCTATTTTTTATTTTTTATCCAATGATCATGTCCTAATAGCCCAGTACCCCAAACATTCTAGGATGCTTTCAAGGGTGTTAATAGTTTCCCTAAGCTGTCATTTCAGAATCTTGTGGATATAGTGCTTGATCAGCTGATGAGGTCACAGACCAGGTAGACAATGATAATGTGTGAAACTACATCTTGGATCCTGAAGGAATGGGATCTCGTAGACAGTTGGTGGGTTTCATTCTGAAAACTAGCTTATTAAGTATGCAAGCAGAATGCACATGTACCAGAAGCAGTGAATTTTGCTTAACAGTTTTGTATACTTGCCATTCCCTTTGGTTCTCTGGCTCTGTTCAATCCTGACTGATATCAGAGATCTGGGTTAGAGGAGCATGTCTTTGTACTGTACACACACTTCCTCATAACTCCTAGTACAATACAAGAGGCATCTACTGTACTCCCCACAGAACAACAGCAATAGTTATAGAGGTAAATGTATTGCTTTTTTTAATACTGCTATCTACCAAATAAAGCGGTTCACATTTTTTATTTTTTTTTGGGGGGGGAACACAACAATTCTTTAACATTGCCTTCTGATGATTCCATTTCATTCAAAGACAGGTTGAATGATAACTAATTATACAGTAGGTTAGTGTTACCTGTCCCTTAAACAGAGTATATACAGTAGGTGATTCTGATCACTAATCCCAGATGGAATATAATTTGCATTTCAGTCTTGCAGTTTACCAACTGATACACATTCACTCATCTCTTTCTTTACAAAAGGTCATTTGTCCCTCAAAACTGTTCATTATAAAAAAATTGCATACATTAAAAATGAAATTCCATTACTTTGCTTACAGTATAACTCTTTCCCAAGGTCTAGAAAATAGTTAAATATAACTCATTGTTACCTTAGGAGTACTGAACTGGCAAAATAATAACACTTTTAGGTTTATGATAATTAGTTTGTTTAACTTAGTATAGCAGTTAACATTATACATGAAATGCAGAAAAATTGTAACTTTTGTTGAAAAGATACCAGACAACTATGTTCGAAGTAACGCAAATGCATTTTGAACACTCAAAATACTTTGCTTATTTTCTTTCCTTTTGTGAAGTCTGAGGCATTGGCAACATGCTCTGCTGTCATAATGTTAAAAATAAGAGCTGTGTTCAATGATAAGAATTACAAGTTAAATGATAAATGGAAGATAAATGGAAGGTAGCTACAAGGAGAGAAGGCTTGAAAATAACTGTCAATTATTCAACTGTAAAGAACTGTCAAATGTCAGAGGGGTGAAGGTACATAGTTTTAATTTCATTTTTGACAGTTCTTGAATGAAACATCTCAACAATATTATTTTCAACATAACAGAGGTTATTTAATCTTGAATAGACACAAACTAAGATGTTTAAATATAGCTAATAATCGCACATATCCTGTAGCCAGAATTCAAGAAGCAAACTAAATGCTACTGCAATAGTACATTTAAATCAAATCTGGCACACACTAGCCAGATTTTGAAACTCTCAATATAATTTGCTCTGGGATGCTGTAGCACAAAGAGCATTTTATAAAATGTGCAGAAGACAATCACTTGTCACATTTTTCTGTTTTACAATTATACTGTACCTTAAGTCATTTACACAACATACAAAGGTATTAAGAAAGTGTTTTTGATACTCTTGACTTGTCTTATTGAATTAAGAGAATTATAATCTAAAACTATATTTAAAATATTAGCTATGCCCACAAACCTGTTTGTCTAGAAACTCTCTTGCGTCTTTCTCAATGTGCCCCTCATACAGGTTAGTTGTCATGTTCATTAATCCCACCTTGGACAGTCCAAAGTCTGTGAGCTTGATGTGTCCCATGGATGTTACTAGCAAACTAAGGAAGAAAAAAAAGATTATTATGTTAGAAAAATGAGAATTTTTTTATACACACATCCGTTAGGGCTAATTTCATTATCTAGGGTGAAGTGGTTGAATAATTGTGAACTGTGCTCAATGTGCTGCTTTAAAACTCAGGAGCACCATAGCTTAGAGAAAGCAGTATTGTACAAGCTGTTTATCCTCCTGTCATGAAGCAGAGAGACCCTGCTTCAAACTTCAAACCAGTTTCATAACCTTCGTGGTAAAAAAATAAAAAAATGTTCCTATTGAAAAGACAAGCAGTCTATTGAATAGAAGCAATTTATATACTCATGAGAATCCCATACTGGCTAAAATAAATTGCCTCAGGAGTGTGACTAATACAATCAGAGATGGAACATTTCAAAGAGAGCATTTAATGTTTTTAGTTCAATTTAAAATATAATTCATAATTCAGCATCAAGCCTAATAGAAATAAGGTTAATTCAAGGGTAGCTCTCCAAAAGGCTGAAATGTGACAGTATTATTCCAGTTCTGCCCACATGTAAAACTTAGCTCATAACTCAATAAGATTCCAAATGAAACCATTACAAAATTACTGATTTCACAGAAATGTAATTTCCTGTGTGAATGTAAGTACTCAGATATTTTAAATTAACAGACTAATATATGTAATTACACTGCCATGGTCTTCAAAAGAAGAAAAACATCAAAAATGACTTAACCCAAATCCAAACATACAGTGCCTTAAAAGAGTATTCAGATCTTTGTACAGTTTTCAAATTTAGTTGCTTTAAAGCTTACAGTCACAACACTTTGAAGTAGCAATTAATGTTAGTTATACTGTATATACAGACGTATTCAAACACTTAGATGTAGCAATCCTAAATTAATTTAGGTGAACAAAATGTATCCACAGAATTACAGTAGGTGTGTTGTCTCTGTGTTCAATAATAGCAGTTTTCATTAGTTCAGAATAAAAACTGTGAGGTTCCTTGGTCAGATAGAGCGTTTTAAGCAAAGTCCCACTCATGAATACTAAGGATCTTTTAAAGCAAGGCACTGTCATTGAAAAGCACTGATCATGAGAAGAGTACAAAAATGTAGATGTCACACTGGCATATTCTTCAAATCATCAAGAACAGAAAGGTGCATTACTGAGATTCTGCCTAATCACATCCTTTCTCTAAACTGAGCAGCCAGGTTAGAAAGATGAGGAGTTACTTAGTTCAATGGCTGAGATGGGGAAAAATGTGCATCAGTCACTAATATCCCAGTCACACCACAAAATTGTACGGCATAGTGAAAAACCCATCTGATATCCTGCACGAGGTTGCAACAAATCACCTAAGTCATCCTGCAAAAATGTGGCAAGAGGTATTGTGTTCAAATGAGATTAAATTGGCACTTTGTGCTCTAAATACAAAGTGTTATGTTTGGTGCAGACCCAAAACATGTCTCCCAGTCAACACCATCCCTACAGATATGGTTGTGTCGGCATCACTTTATGCAAATGCTTCTCCTCAGCAGGGACTGGAAAGCTTATTCGGATTGAAGGAAAAATGGACAGAACAAAGCATAGACAAATACTAAAGGAGAACCTGTTTCAGTGTACTAAAGGCTTGAAACTAAAGGCTTGGGGGTGAAAATATACCTAACAGTAAGACGGATGATTCAAAGCACAAGGCCAAAGCTTCACTGGAGTGGCATACTCTAGGAATAAGAAATGTCCTTGAGCGGCCCAGTCAAAGTCTCTACTTCAGTCCTATTGGGAATCTGCAGAAAGGTTGGAAAACTGCCTCAAGGTCTCTCAAGTTGCTTGGGGATCACTTAAGAACATCAAATTTGTCAGGAAGGATAGGCAGAAATGGCACCAACACAGCACACAGTTGGTAGAGACTTAGCCAAAAAGACTTATCAACTTATCAACAGAAACAGTTTGTTTTTAGTCTTTAGAATAAAAAGTAATATTTTAAAGTACATGTATCATTTTGTAATTTTACTAAATTGGACACCATAGCAAGGGTCTGAATATATTTTGCAAGCCACTGCAAGATTAAACAGGGCCGCAAGTAAACAACCTAAAATGCAGACTCTTTTTATTTCCAGCACTTTTTGTCTAATAAGAATACATAAAAAGAAGAAAACAGCCAACTATTTAGCAGTTCAGTTGTTTGTTTTTAGCCAGCGAGTTAAAAATCTGTGACAATAATGTTGAACAAATAATAAAGAAGAACGCAAAGACTCCAATTTATACTGTACTGAAAATAAGATCTTTAATGGATCAAAACATTCTTGACATTGGTAAAGAAATGGGTTTCTGGCACATCTCAGGCTTTGGTTTTTCGCTAATCAAAGAATATAAGGAATGCTTATTTACGTACTTGTCTGGCTTCAAATCTCTGTGGACTATTCCATAATTATGGAGGTACTCAAGGGCCAGAACTGTCTCTGCAAAATACATCCTGGCCATATCCACCGGCAGAGGGCCCATGTTCTTTAATAAAGTGGCACAGTCACCTCCTGTGGCACAAGAAAGAGAGAGGTCATTTTACAGTAGCTGTGGGCATGACTTAGCTAAAACACAAGTCTATGGGTTTCAGCAGTCTGTGAGACCACACATTATAAGATTCCAAAACGTACTGCAAGACACTCAAAAGAAAATAAAAATACATCCTATACATTTTCAGATAGCAATACTATCATTTCTACCAAAAGAAAAAAACATCACTGCATGATATGTTTAAAAATGTGACTGTGGTAGAAGTGCTTTGTGTATCTCCTGTTTAAAGTTCCCATTTTCTTTTCAGCACTTGCATGCTTTAATTGTACATAAAACTGCATAAGCAGATAATAATGGATCTTTAAAATTAATTGTACAGTTTCTGGTGACACCAAATGCCATATGCTGTAAAAAAAGACAAGAAACAGAAAATCTGACAAACCTTCAACATATTCCATCACCATACAAAGGTGTCGCTTGGTCTCAAAGGAGCAATACATGCTCACTACAAATGGATTTTCTGCAAATGTCAAGATGTCTCTCTCTACAAAGGCTTGCTGGATCTGGTTTCTCAGGATTAGGTTTTGCTTATTAATTTTCTTCATTGCAAATCGCTGTTTTGTCTCCTTGTGACGAACCAAATAAACAGCACTGCGTAAAAGGAAAAAAAAGACACATTTTAAGTTTGCCTTTACCTACTGATTCTATTTTCGATTGTTTCCTTAGTTATCTCTTTTAAGACAAATTAGCAACATCTAAACAATTTGACAACATTGTCATCCCACTTTTTCACATAAAACGTCAATTTTCAAAGTGCCTGTTCACTTCCTATTTCCACTTCACTTCCTACTTGTATACAAATGTGAAAAAAATATTTTAAGCAATGAGCCAAATCAATTAATCTACATCTTGAAATATTATATTTCAGGTACAGAAATTCTGGGGTCCAATTTCTGCAACTCATGAATGACCAGCTGAAAAATAGTGGTTAGGCTCCAGAACTTGCTGGCAGAGTCTATCCTCTATGTTTTTGTTGCCTAAAGGAAAAGTACTACCTTTCCCCACTAACAAATATAAACTACTGTACACCTAATAGTGGATCAGTCCATCTCCATTATAATTTACATTTGCACACACTGTATGGTTTATTCCACCAGATGATTTCAGAAATCTACAGAGATATGAACACGCTTACTGTAGCCAGCAACAGCTGACATACTGTAGCTCTGCATGGAAATGAGAGTAGTTGTTCAGTAGATTCATCCACCATACACTGCATTGCCTATTGCCAGTAAACCCTGAGGCTGTCTGAATTGACATATTAGCCAAATCGTTTTTTTCTTTCAGAGATACATATTGTACACAAATAATCATTATTCATGCAAGGTCATTTACAGCAGCCTTGCTTTCCATAACAAAGCACACTGAAGAAAAGCCTGGTCTCCTGTTACTTTGCAGTCCTTAAGGATCATTGTACTTACCACATGTTGGCCAATTATGTAGTGTAGAAGAAATTGGGTCACTTTTTTGGAACATGGCATTCTCTAATATTTTGATGGGGCAGTGCGTCCAGTACTTTACATTAGGAGTGTCAGAATCAAATTTATTATACTAGCAAATTATCAGGTAAAATCAATGTTTATTTTTTGAAGCATTAACCACTGCTGTGCAGTAGTTATTTTTTAGTTCAATCGATCAATGAATCGGTGAAATCAACATTTGTTGCTCTTGAAGCAACTTTTTACTGTATCCTACTTGGAAACATCTAATTTAATAACACATTTTAAACAACCATCATGAAACTAAAACACGTCTATCAACAGTCTAATTTAACATCTATTTTATTAAGAATATCAGTTATCCTTATTATCATTGTTATCATCTAATTACTTAGCTGTGCTTTTTTTATAGGTAATTATTCAAATACTGTACAGTGTTAATTTACCTTGGGTACAACAAAGTTAAAGATCCAACTATGTAAAATAAAAAAAAACAATCCCATATTTAAGTGCATACATGTTTTGTTGACATACTTCAAATGTACAGTATTAGTGACTTCTAAATCACCAATGAAAAAACATACTATGTAAATACAAGGAATTTTGTAGAGATCCAGTTTCTACTTACCCATAAGCGCCATTGCTAATCAGTTTGATCATTTCAAAATCCGTTTCACAGGGCTTACGTCGAGACTTTAGTGGTACACTAACACTCTGGGAACACAGAAACCAAACAATACACAGCAGTATATAAAACATCTTACAGTATCTGAGATATATTTGGAGCAATACTTTAAACACTGTATTTAGTCTCTTTACTTACAAAGGATCTAATCCTAAATCACAGGTACAGTATATGAAGATTATAATCAGATGTACTATTCATACAGACTCGCTGGATGTGCTCATTTTTGGACAATATATCACAGAAACATTTGAGCACAACTCAGTTACTTTGGCGGAACACAGTTCTGTAACTGAAAGACTATCTTAAAGCTGTGATAAATCCCAAAACATATTTTTGAGCTGCACTTCACAGTACAATTCCCGTGAATTGCTGCTCTTGTCTAAGAAGCAGTTCTTAGAATGTAGTATGACAACATACGTCTTCTTGTCTGCTTTAATCTCTGATTTTGCATGGCACTGTTATTACACTTCAAGACCAAGGTGTCTAAGCTACTTACACTCAAAGATTCATCAGTCTCAGGAGTTTCTGCAATTCCGCTGTCATAGCTGGCCAACTGTGCGATTTCTGAGGAAGAGTTGCAAAAGTCAATATTGGTTCAATATAGGGTTTGTCTCGTATTATAAAAACATCTCATAGAAACATTTAAGTTTAGAAAAAAAATCTCAAATCTAATATCCCACTTACTAATAATCTGTCACCAATATTTCTGTAAAAATGACATTACTAAAATTTTTACAGATAAAAAAATAACTTCTAGAAATAAGCAGTTTCTACTTTAACCTGCAATAATTTCATCTTGCTGAATCTTATGATTTACCCTAGTGCAGAAAACAGATATTCAATGTACAGAATGAAATCCATCCAAGACTATTTCATGACCCACACTGCATACAGTATCTCTTAATTAGCCCTTCTTTTTGATATCTTAGACATAACGCTTTCAAAAAGAGCAGTATTTTTACTTTTTCAAAGCACTGAGCTAGAGAAGCTGACGTCAAAGCTCTTCTCAATGAGGGCAATGGGGTGGAAAAGAGCTGAACACGTGTAGAATATCTTTAAGAAAATCACAACTCCAGAACAAATCATTATCACAAATTATCTAAAGTCTAATAGTCTGCAAACTGTAGGGAGTAATAGATGTGCCGCAGGAGCCAGCAATGCGAGTGCCAAGTTAAACGACCATTTTACTGTCCCCACAGAGACTAATACACATTTAAAATGCCATTAACCATCTGTCCCCTTTTTATTCAGTTGATTTCTGCCCTTTTGTGAAAGCTGTGCTGAAAAAGAAGACAGAAACACTCATTTGAAAAGAATGGAGAAATCTCTCTCATGGGAGCTGGTGAGCTGCAGTGCTACTTGTCTGGTAGTGTGTGAATCTGTTGAGGTATTTCTTTTTGTGGAAAGTAAATTTACAATTACCAATAATTAATGCAGCATTTCACAAGCAGAGATGAAGTGTGGTGTCAGTAACAATCTGTTCAACACAATACACACAAAATCGCTATTCACCGAGTAATCATGCTTTTCAGACTAGACACTATTCAGTCTGCAAACCTTAGCAGCTTCTGTCCACCAAAACTCAAGACACAATCTGGGAGTAAACTGGAACTGTATAATTAACCATTTTTAATCAGGAAACCTAACACTTAAAATTACAATTGGATTTCATTAGAACAGTAATACGACTGGACTCATGAAAGAGCAGCAATTCACAATATAAAGAAACAGCCAGTAGAATACATGGCTTTCTTTTCTCCATCCTGGTGAAATATAACACTGTAAACCTGAAGGACACAAACTTAAACTGCAACTTAATGTTTATAGCATTTTCTAATATAAAGAAATACAGGTATGTGGTTTAAAGTTTGACAAGATGTTTTTGGCTATTCTTAAATTTAGCTCCACAAAAAAAGTTTAACTACAGTGGAACTCTACTTGCAGATAGAACACGGGTTTTGAAATGTACTTCATAACACTTAGCTCTCGGCATAGTGCATAAGCCAAGTCAATACCAAAGAAAGAGGAGAAAATAATTAAACACAAAATGGGATTCCAAAATGGGGCTTAAAATCTTATAAAGTTCTTAAAACTGAAAATGGTAATACATTTAAGCAAGATCATAATGTATCATGGGGTGCTAGATTAGTATTACACTTTTGCTAAATACAGTAGCCTAATTAATTATTAAGCCTTCAATTAATTTAAATAAAACTGACCTCAGACATTTTAGTAGTATTAATGATGTTATCAATATTGTTTTCAATTGCCAACAATTTTAAGTATGTTATTTTATCTTAATTAAAGAACTATTGTTAGACTCCCTCCCATAAAAAAGCAGAGACACTGATCATCTATTCAGGTGGTCCAGGTTCCAGCAGAAACTGCGAACAGCCGATCGGTACTAGTTTTACTGGTCTGGATGATTAGAACCAACATGAGTTTAGCACATACATAAAGCTTTATTTATACACAAATGCTTTTCAGCTTAAAATCCCATCTCAAACAGTTACGGGGCTAACAAGCCACATGTAAGTGTGATACTGCAGAATTAGCTATTGCAATTCTGAAGTGATAAATTCAGCCCTTTTCCAAACTGAAAACTATTTTTAAACCTTGGAAGAATCAAGCTGTGCCACATTCACCACAAACACTGACTTTGTCCCCATAATGTCCTCTCTGCAGATCACTCAGAGGTGTCTTTACCTTCCAGGGGGTCCCTGGTGAGGCCGAGCTGACTGATGATGTAGCGCGGGATGTCTGTCTTGATCCCTTGCCCTTCTTTGGCGTGACCTTCCGCTGCTTCCAGGAGGTGGTAAAACTCCTCAGGGTCAAACTCCTGAAACGATGACAATAAAATAAGTGAGAAGAACAGGCCAGTCAGCATATTCTGGGGTTCATGTGGAACATAGATCAGAGCAGAGTATGTTTTACATATGCCAAAATGCGACAACTGTTTTTCATACCGTACTGTAAATGGGACTAGAGAGCTAAACAATGCTATCACAGTGGTAAGTAAAAAAAACAACAACTCAAAAACTGTTAAGTGAATGAGGTTGAAAGTGAGGTTGCCCAGCAGCTTTGCACAGTCCACTGTTACAAGATTGTGTGGATCATCCTGAGCCTGCAAATGAACATGCCACCTGGCCATAGGAACTGGCATTGCACATAGTAGATTAACAATAGCTGATCAGCTCCTGGAGACACATAGCCTTAATTTCATGTCACAAAGAGAAGTGGGGTGCAATGCTTTCAATCACGGCATGAGGCCTCCTGGCACTCAGTGATTTCGATCTCCTTCTATGATTTCTATTGACTGACAGGAACATGCAGTAGGTAGGTAAGTCCTGGCTCCAGGCTTGACAAGGATTTCTACTATGCAGGATTCAATGAGTTACTGTGTCCTTGGGTTAAAGTCTCCATACTGGTTTAGATATATGTGGAAAAGGAGATGTGTGCCGTTTCCATATTATTGATTATACACAAGGCTATACACAGTGCATTTGTGCAAGGACTCATTAACCTTACTTATTGCAATCTCATAGTAAGAGGAGCAGCCTATCAAATGTAATTCTAATACTTACAATTTAAGCAGGATCCATTGTTAAAACTACAGTTATTATTATCATTATTGTTGTTGTTGTTACCATTATTATTTACATAGTTACTTTATCCGATATTAGATGTACTGTAGTTTATTTTTAATGCTAACTTTTACTACAGAAGTAGCAGTAGATAAGGAAAAACCTTAGAAGCAAAAGCAATGGGGAGATGAAAGGAGAAATTAAGCTCATATTCCTGAAGCAGCGCTGTACTGCCACTCTGTACTGCACTGTACACCAGCAGCCTGTGTGGAGGAGGAATCCTCATTCTGCCATCTCTCAGAGAGCTCAAATGAAAGAGCATGGTAATCTGCTGCTCACTGAAAGAGCCGCATGAAGGATGCAATTCAGCACATGGCCCAGGGCCATAATGATAGGTGCTGGGGTATAATACAATTTCTACCAGGCTCTTTTGATTTTTCTGGATTAATGTCAACACAAAATCACAGATTATCAAGTGCATTTATACTAATTTTATAAAAGAAAACTATTGTGCAATAATAATGTGGCAGAATGTGGAATGTATTCAAGGATTCATATGAATAAGTAAAATCTGGAAGAAGTACTTTTATAGGATTGATTGCTGTGCACTACCAGAAAACCTTTTAAAAAATTTAAAGAACAAAGAAGGGCTATAAGTACAGTATATGACTTGAAATCGTGGAGAAGAAGCATTACAGATGTCTACTGCACCACTCTCAACGTACAGTACCGTAATAATTCTTTATATAATAGATCAGGCAGCCCTTTAACTGTTTTGTAGCTATAATGGAAATTAGCATGTTATATCAGACAGTAAAGAAGTAAAGGCTGATATATGCAAATTCATTTAAATGGAATGCTTACTAAATGAACACTTACCAAACACTCAAGAAGACGAGCAGGTCTGGCGATAACTATTAGAATCTTCTTAACCAGTTCTTTGATAAAAGCTACCTCTCCACTCTCCGAACGCTCGTGTGACTGTGCAGTGAAATAAGAACAAAAAAAAACAAAAAAAATTATACTTGCAGCATTAAATCTTAGGTTACATTAACATTTTCTTATTGGGTTTCATAAAATTAGGAAAGAGATCTCCTCAATATCCCAGTTTGTCACAGACTAGTTAAATCAAAGTACTTGCACATTTGTGATTTACAAATCAAATTAATGGTGAAGTTGGAAGGTCAGGGGTTTCCCTGTCTATCCTCTAACCTACCCACCCAAGTCATTTATTTTCTAGCACCTGATAAGAGGGTTAGTGTCGACTGCAGCAGCAGAGATTCCCTCAGTGATGTCATTGCAAACCTGAAGTTGCACAAGAAGCTGTAGGACTTTGGTTTCTTCATTAACTGAAAAGAACCTGGTTGACTAATCTCAAACCTACCTGTGACACTGCAGAGTCATGGTAAAATACTTTTAGGGGACAGTAAAATTGTATAAAGAAAAGTAGGTTTTACTTAACTAACTTTTTAGAGGGTTTTCAACAGCATCAGCAATAGATACAAACAGAGCATATGAAATAGTATATTCTTTCACAAGGCTTTTGAAAGATAAATTCCTAAATTGCAAGTGGTACACAAGGTAATGAACATATTTGAACTGAATTTAATGAATAGACAACAGAATAATAAAGGGAAAAGGCTCAAATTTGATTTAGACTCTGAAATAGTTAATGAACTAGTAAAGTTTGCAACTTTTTGCAACAAGACTTAACTAGTGATTTAAAAGAAGTTGCAAAGGAAAGTTCCTCATTCATATGACTAGACCATCGCTCAAATAAATTAGGTTTACCAAACTATCAATAAATTTAACATTTGTTTAAATTAAATAATTTCATCAATAAATGCTCTTTCTTTTGCAAATGTATTATTTGATTTTGTCAGCATCTTCTGAGTGCACATTATCAGTAATGTTTGCTAGCTTTACACTACAACATTGTCCATGACAATAACATCATATTAGCCTTTGTGTGGTACAGTAAATAAGGATTTAAATTATTAAGTTAACATAAACATGGAGTATCGTTTAGGGCTATGGTTCCCAGATTGAAGTATTGTGGATTCAAATCCCAGGTGGAATGCTGCTGTTGTGCCCTTGAGCCCAAAATCACTCCATTAAATTCCTACAAAGAAATGGTTCTCAAATTACTCATCTTGATAAAAATGAATAAAAAAAATCCCTATTTCTCATGAATGTATAGTATTTGCGAGAAAGACTGCATAATTAAATAAAAATGCATAATTAAATTGCCATGATTTATGCAACCTTTTTCCTGAGCAAGCAAGCATAGTTACTAAACAGGCAGAACTGCTGTTTTATTTCAGTTGTTGCAGAATGTGGTGACGAAGTTTGACGGCATAAAAAAGATGCACTCGCATAATTTGGGGAAGGCCTGGTGTTCAGGGACTAAATCACAGAACAGCGTTAACTCTTGCCATTGAAAAGAAGCTTTTACAAAAAGAGAAAAATACATTGGTGGGGGGTGGGGTGGGGTGGGGGGGCGTTGGTCTTTCATTTCAAATCGACCTTGATCCATGAAAAGCAAAGACTGGCACTTAAATGGAGCTCTGCAGTTCACCAGGGATTACTTCCCTTTTTCATCCCATCAGAAATTGTGATGAACCCAGAGCAACCACAGACAGGAGGGAGAGCAGTTCAATGTCATTGTGAGATGAAACAGAGGCATCAAACAGCATACACGAATCTTCAGCGGGGGCATACCAGATTTCCGCTCAAGGAATCTGTAAATAGGGGCTACAGAAAAGTCTTTCACCAGACAATTCTGCTTGTTTTTTTATTCTAAAAGTTTGTCCTTCCCACAAAAAAAGGCTGGCCACCCCCACTTGTTTTTTATATCCTGTTGGTTCCCAGGCTTTATGATAAAAGAATCTGTGAACTCATCTGTAAATATCATGATCTTAAAATTGATTTTCATTGGTCCTATTTTCCAACATTTAGATAACTATTATTAGCCAACTATATTTTTACACACCCACCTAATGCAAAATCGTCAGTTGTATCTTAATGCAGTATCTCAGCTCACACTAATAACCCCTGTATGTAGACTTGGAGAAAGAAGGGATCTCCGAAAAACCTATACATGAAGCCATTCACCCTTTAGCTCAAGCACAGACGAGAGGCCAGGTGTCTCACCCTTGTATTTCACATCAAGCCTATTGGTGCATCGGAGGGTGCAGGGGTCCTGGTGTCACTACGAGCAGAGAAAGTCCTGGCTGACTAATCTCAACCCAACCCAGAGTGGAACTGAGCCTACTGTTACTGCCACTTGGTGATTTCCATTCACAGATCAACAGTGACATGACCCAAGCTTGTACTGTCTGCATCACAGAGCTCATCCTGTGCCTGGAGTGAGCATCTTTTTTGGCCAAGTCATTCAGAAGGCCTAAATTCCATGTCAGAACCATTAAATACCGTACATTTGAAAACAGCCTCTTCAGGGAGTTGGGTTATAAGTTATTAATTAATACTAGAACATGGATAGGAACATCTATCTAACAAACCTTACAAGTAAATGTTCCATTAAGTAAAAGAACACATTTGAATGCAAATAAGTAACAAATTTCACAGTTTATGAGTCAGAAACATAAGGAAACATGGTCTATGGTATACATTTAAAAAGCCTAGAGTACAAATTAGAATGACTATTATAATAAATCACTGCATTTTAAAGAAATGTTCTTCAAAAAAGTGGCTCTCTTCTGATTGACCTAGTTTCACAGCCAACTGGGACCAACACATTACAGGTGCATATGAAAATCTGACCAGGCACATGTAGGCTACCAGCTGCCACAATTTGAGGAAAGGTTTTTTTTTTATTGTAATATAAATCTTTCATAGTCTTTTATTTTCCATAAATGAGTCACTGTCCTGAGACTTAATTCATAAATGCCAACACAAGGAATTTGTTCTATCTTTGGTCACAGAACATTGACACAAACCTCTTGGTATAACTTTTCCAGTTTCTCCTGCAGCTCACAGAAGTACCGAGATGTGATGAGTCCCTGGCGGGATTTATCCAGGCAGTCTCGTGCCAGCTCAATGATCTGATGGTGAGCAAAGCTGAGGACTCCATCTGCCAAGGGGAGCACACTGTCTGGGGAGTTGGTTCGTATAATTTCCTGGATTCTCTCTTCCATTTGAGCAGTCGCCTAATTGAAAATTAAATATATAATAATATACCTCAAAGATCATAACATCCTAAAATGTATGTGTGATTAAAAACCTCTATAACATGGACCACTAAAACACTACCACCTTCATGGTACAAAGCCGTGTTTTTCATTCAAATTGAAGAGAAACAAATTAAGAAAAGCTTATTTAACAAAAAGAAAATGTGAAAAAATGTCATTTTAAAGTACCAGCATTTGCGCTGCATTCCAGGTGCCACTCAGACCCAAAATAATGCAAGGTAGTGAGTTAAGAAAGTTTGCTCCCTATACAGCAAGTGTAAAAGATGTTTCTTTAGCGGAAGGTAATAGCAGTGATTCAAGGGTAGATGTACAGTAGGTGACATTTTATAAATTACATCCATCCACTACTTGTCTTCAAATTCAGAGGCCAGCACTTTTACACATCCTTGAAATGTTTTTTTCCAGCTTTATCCTACAAACCCCTTTGCCTTCATATTCCTTTGAGCTATAATTTGATTTCAAGTTAGAGAAGCTAAAGTAACTTGCAGTAAGTTAAGATCAGCTATACAAAATCCATCACTTCACACCTCAAAGTTCATTGCAAAGTACTGTATAATTGAACCTGATGCAAAACCTTTTTTTTCTTCATCATGTTGACTATAACATCTCACTTCATCTTATATTATTTTGCAACTATTATTAGGATAGTTTTCACTATCAACATGAACCTTCTACAAGTTTCAAGTGTGGTCTTTAATATTAGACTGCAAGGGAAAGCATCAACAGTCCTAGCCTGATATTGAAATGAGGATCTTCCACAAAATCTTTCTAAAATAGTAGTAAAATAGTATTAAATATAGAGTTGTTTAAATCACAAAAGTGGGTCATGCATTAGAGATGTCTCTTTAAGAACTCAACTGCATGGCTCTTGACAAAAGAAAATGTTTCCATTTACCTAATATGTTTTTTCAAGAACTTTATCCAAAACATACTTTTTTTTTACATTTTGTGTGCAAAAACACTTATAAAAGAAAATAGAAAACAAGTCCCACATCTTCTACTTAAGAAGAATTCTACTACCATTTAAACCCTGTAGGAATGTATAACTATAGCAAACAGAGTACTGTACATTGTTGCGTACATAAAATGTTAAGACACTTTTACAAGTTGATTTAGGAATCAAAGTTTTAAGAAACTCAAGTTCAATGGCATTTGGATGACTGTAAATAATTTTCATTAAGTAAAATACAGGATTTGTGGCTGCCTGGTGGTGTGTAAGATTCTTTAAGATGGTTTACAGCTTTGTGGTTTTAATAGGAAAATAATGCTCACCTTAGGAAACCTTTCTTTGTAGACATGATTCATCATAATAATTTCATGATCACAGCATGATGGAGATCGTCCAGGACTAGAAAGACACAAAAACAGCACATGCATTCAAATTAAATATTTATTAATCAGTTAGGAGATCTAGCCATGTTTGTTTCCATATTTGTATTGTACTGTAGATGTAGGATTTACATGGGGTTCATACAGATTTTTTTTTCTTTGTGCATGAAATGGAATTTATAAAGGCAGGATTCTTTTACCAATGGACACTACTTAGCATTTGTTTCATATAGTCAAAAGGGGGCTTTGATTGTTTTAATGATCAAAGAGCAATTTAACTACCAGTTTTAGAATAAAGATTAAAACCAAGTTATGATTGTCATCCAGTTAATACTGGCAAGGATATACATTGCCAGTATATACAGTATGAGAATATATTTAACAGTTTTTTAAAGATTCAAATTAGGTAATTATAAAATGGTCCTAAAATAAAAAATGTTAAGGTGCTAATTATGGTAACTTCTGGTTCTCCAGGTAATGTATGTGCCTTGTTACTTCAAGGTGTCACTGTAGTTTCTTATACCAGACCACACAAATAAAGACAGAGCAGCTAGGATTTATTTTCTGTAGGGACATTGTGTTTTACTGAATCTCCAGCACAATTTCTAAATAATAGGTATTTAAATGATTTCCTGTGTCAGGCTAAATCATATACAAAATTTAAAGCTTGACAGTTAAATAAAAACTGTTTCAGACACATAAATAAGGAAGAAGAAAAGATTACACCATATACAATATACTGTATCTCAAAAGCCTTTACCAACAAATTTCTAGGCTGAAGTACAATTACTTTCTGAAGATCTATTTAAAAGCAATTACAAATGTTGCAAAAATGGTTATTCCCCATGTTGTTTTTTCCAAAGGACAGTGAACTATTTACTTCCTCTACCCCAGCTTCATTGACAAATTAACACTGTGTTATACATAAGCTCTGGTAATAGAATCCTGATATTAAAAGCATTGTCATTTAAACTTATTTAGGTCCAATGGGAAATTAAATAAGGATCCAGGGGGATGAAAACTGTAATATCTTTGCAGCACTGCCGACTTTTCCATGACAGAGTGAAAAAAGAAGATTATCTTTACGTTTCAGTTTGTCAGTTTTTTAATCGTGAAACCCTCTATACTATACATGTACTGTATGGGACCTTTTATTGTTACAATAAGGTAGCTGCAGCTAACGTGTCAACGTTAATAAAGCTTTTATTTCTTGGTACCTGAGGCTCCTGGACCGCGGACGCATTGGTGTGGCTCTCCTTCGGTCATCACCGGTGATGCTCTCGGTGCAGAAATGCTTGGAAAGGAAGTGCAGCTCATCGGGCGTAGGCTGAAATGGCAGCTGGTGCAGTTTCTCCTGTGATGAACAGGATGACTGGAAATGAAATGAAAATATATTGAAAAAGAAAAGAAAAAAGCTGACTACAGTGCGGACTTGTTTCCTGGTCTAGCTAATATGTCCGAGGTACAGTATGCAGGAGCAGAGAAAGAACTGCGCGAGCAGGGCCACAGATAACAGTGTTACTGTGCGAATTCCACCCCCCTCCTTAATTACTGGTACTATCGTAGGCCTCCAACTGGTTTAACTAAAAAAGGGATTCTTTCCAGCACGCAGGCTGGGCCCTACAGTACACAGACCACTGGGCCACATGATTAACTGGTCAAGTCCAGCCAGTCTAGGCCTCTTTGGTTTGCCACACAACAGAGACCTCTGTGGCTGCCCAGGCATCTAAGAAATTGCAATATCATCAGCAACAGGTGTTCAAAAGCCCAGCACTGTTGTTTACTCTGGAGGCAAATTTACTGACGGTATGTTTAGGCCAATGTGTATTTGATCTCTTTCCATCCTGTGCTGGTCAACTTTATAGGATTTGTGGACAGAGAACCAAGTGGAGTAATTCCTAGGGATTTGTAAATTGAGAAGAAAAAAAAAGAATATTGCATTCACTGTTGTCTATTCAAATTTAATATTACAGTATCTGGACTTTTCGTCTTGGTCCTAGGTCAAATAAAAGGCCAAGTAGGCAGGTTTCTGTATTGAATTCTTTTCTCTGTGAACAGTTGTATATACAGTATGTTTTTCTCATACATTTTTGTTCCTGTCAAGCTCTGCCACTGCAGTTTCAAGACACAATGAAACACGCTTTTGATAAAGACCCTTTGGACATCCATATAATGTATGACATATTGTATATTTACAATAAAGCTTTCATCAACACATTTCTTTTTAAGTGTATGTTTTTATATTATTGTGTTTCATGAAGCCCTGATATTTGAACACCGAGCCCCATGAGAACCAATTATTTATATCTACTGTCTACCTAATAAACAATATTTGCAGTCCACAGATACTCAATCCCAGGCAGCTGTAGCAAAAACTGCAGTGGCAAAAATTATGGGCCAGTTGCTAATACTTTTAACTCAAAATCAGATAAAAAAAGATAAAGACCAACAACAATCACCATACAAACATGAATTGTATTACAGTTGTCATTCTTTTATTAGAATATTATTTTTATCAATTTTGATTGCTGTTACCTCAACTAATAGAAGACGAGATGAAACTGATGACATATTTTAGTAGTGGTGTTTTCATTAAATCATATTTTTTACTGTTTTTTTTTATTTAAAGTGTGTTAAAAGAAAATATTTTCATACCGAATAGGAAGAAGTATTTGATTGTATGCCATCCCTGCAATCTCAGTTTTTGTACCGACAATAAACAAATCAGAGGAGCTATAGAGGAGAGTACTAAGAGTGGGTTGGTTGGCTGAAAGAGAATATCTTCCAAAAAATGTTATCGCACAACAAAGCTGCTGGTGGGATGATTCACTCTTATTGAACTTCATGCTACAATCTGTTATAGAAACATCAAATCTAGAGCACAACAATGCTTACATACTCATAAATTATCTAGCTTAAATATCTCATAACTAAAGCATTTTCCATTTAATGTTTTCTATAGTACTCTTAGACTACAATCTGAATAATAATAATAATAATAATAATAATAATAATAATAATAATTTCATTCACTGTATGAATTTGATCACACATGACTATTCTCTGCTGTGAGACAGGCCTGCTAAAGTAATTTGTCAAAACACTGAGATGAAAAACAAAATTATCACAGTCAGTGGGTGTGGGATTACTGCCACACATACATAAAGTATTGTAACAGGAACACAAACATGTTTAGTCTTTTGGGAAGCTTTCAATATGTCAAGAAGCATGTAGGATACACATGAATGTTATAATATGAGCTGTAAATCCCAACTCTAATCTTCAGCGAAGACATGGGATGATTTTTTAATCAATCTACAATGACCAACCATTTTGTCAAAGCTGTAGACTCATAAATATTGTTTCCAACCTTGTGTTGTTTATGCTGAAGGAACAGTATGGGAAATCATATTTTGACTCATACAGGTAATACAAATGCCATTTCCCAACCTCTGTCATAATGGTGCAAACGTTGTCATTTGCTATTCAAGTCACTTGCTGCCTTGCATTTGGAAATCTGGACTGAAAGTCACAGCAGTTAAACATGGCAGTAATTGCAACATACTGTAGGTCAGTTATGTGGAAATAATTCACAATGAGCAATGAGAAGGTCAACAAAATTCTTCTACTTGCAAATGAGCAATTTTAGGTTGAATACTTATCAACATAAAACTGGTGATTAATTCCCTTTTAATGATTTCTTAAGTAATGTATTAACTACACACAGCTGCCTCAGCCATAAAATGCATATCTCAGTCTTCACAGAGCAGTGACTCCCAGTTTTGTTTTCCTAACTAAAGAAGGTCTCCGTCACAACTACTGTACTAGAAATAATATAAGACTTACAGAAACAGTAGAACTTGGGGTGTTGGTCCCATAACCTGAAGAGGGAAGAGATGCCAAAGACCAGCGGCGCCCATCAGTCCTATTCAGAGAAGACAAGTGTCTCATTAATGACTCCCCCAGGAAAAAGCCTGACACAAAGGATGGCAGAACATAGGGAAACACCAATGGCCATGTTGCGAGCTTTGTTAAGGTTTTTTGTTTTTGTTTTTCCTTAGACATGGCTCTGTAGCTTTGAGGAATGAACAATGATTTTCTGTAAGACTAATCCAATGGGTGCGATACACCCTGTGTGGGAATGTGTCAATCCACCCACTATCAGAAAGTTCTATTTCTTGGAAAGAATACCCTACCGTACCTTTAGTGTGAGCCTATACATCCAAGCACACAGTGACAATTCAGAGATCCCAGCTAATCTAACCACAAAGGTAAGAGGAAACAAACAAAGATTGAAGAACATGTAAGCTCCGCACAGAAGGTAGCCCTAGCCACAATAAGGCAGTTCTACACTAAATGCCATTCCATCCTGCCTCCTGGAACAAACCAAAATCTTGGTAAAACATTGATTAAAATAAAAAGAGATAAGAGGATAAAGATGTATAGTTGACAACACTGAAAATATTACTTTTAACATTCTTACAGATGATTTAGGTACTGTACACTATACAGAATTAAAAACGCAGTTCAAAGTAACATACTGTACGCACTACTGATCATGCTGTATATAAATCTATACTGTTTTTTCTTATCTTTGTACTATGGAACACTACATTCTGGAGACTCAAATGCTTATGCCACACAGATAATGTAGCTGCAGGCAACACAAATATTTAAAAAAGAACTACTAACAGAGAAGATAAAAGAGTGATTATCATGCTAATAAACTAAATGAAAACAAATGAAAGAAAATACACAGCTGTAATAATACTAAGTAGTTTGGTTCCAAGGAGAGAATTTTGAAAATGAAATGATAAAGTAAAACACAAGAAAACTATGCATGTACAGTATACAGTATACAGAAACAAACAAGACAAAATTTTACTAAGGGACCACACCGTATTTACCTGTCAGGTCTGTGGCCATGACTGACGAAAATCATCAAAATCACGATAAATTGGAAGAATGAGGGGAAAAAGAGAACAAGTAATTCTAAGCCATTCAATAAACTACAAGAGCCCTTTAAACGCAAGTTTAACTTTTAAAACAACTTGTGTTTTTGTACGGGTTGAAAATCAATACAAACCGTACCGTGTAGCGGAAAATACAAATGTAGAGACTTTAATTGGTTAAAATCCTGAATCCACTTCACTCAAATTAAAACTTAATTATCCCCCTTTATCTTTCTACAATTTGAAAGAACCTCTCTGGTCTACTTTTTCATTATCAGGTCCTTACAGATGACAACAGCATAACATTGAATACTAATTACAAATACTGCAGCTTCATAACATAGTTGCCTACTTCCTGTCTATGAAAATATGAGGTAACAGTGAAAGGGATAAGACACTACTTGGAAAAGAACAAAGCATTTCCAATGGGCAATTCATGATTCATGCAACACAAACCACTGCTCTAAAAATTCTAATTTAAGAAAAATAAAATCTCATTAATTTTTAGAAACAATAAAGTCTTTCAGCAGTATATTCTGACTAAAAGCAATGTTTTCTTAAGATTTTGTGGCAGAATATAATTTTAAATACCTGTATGCAAATTTATTTATGAGAAAATGAAGATGTGGAAAAGGAAAAGAAAACTAATGAAAATATTTCAAAATTGCAGAAAATTATTTATTATTATAAGTTATTTCTGCTAATCACTATTAGGAGTATCAAATTACATTATTAAGTTAACTTTTATCCTCTCACGCTACCTACCTGAAGACTTGACCAGAAAGCTTGTACCAATGTTTTGCAACCTCTTGTAGCTAGTTGACCATCATCAACTAGCTACTAGAAACCAAACATGCTACAGTAGATACAGTAGGCTAAATGTTCTCTTGTCCTTCATGATGTTTATGTTATTAACCTACATTCTTAACTCATGCTCCTTGTGAGGGTTGAGGGTGTGTGTGGGTAAAATGTGTGCCCACTGTGTGGCATGAGCTGGTACAGGGACGTACTGTAACTTGACTGGAATGGTCAAGTACTGTGTATACAAATTCCTGTAAAAGCAAAAAAGACAAAAATACCAACTACTGGCATTCAGTCCCTCAACTAATGTATGGAGGTAGGAGAAAGGTACAGAATGACTAGTCTGCCCTTCTTTGATTCTGACATGGAAGAGAAAGAGCAAGTAAATGTACAATACATTGAAGGAGGGGAGGGACTTCTCTTCCTTTCTATGGGAAGCTACAGTAAATAGATGTATTTGCTTGAGACCAGTCCCATGAATTAAAGCGGCTTTTCTAATCCCATTTCCCAGGATGAGTTCTGGATTTAAGACACTGATATACTGTATACTGTACAGTAGAATACAGACAGGGAAATGGTCTATGACCTTGACAAGTACTATCAGACACAAGGGATCATTATGCTATCAGATTGATGTGAGGATTTCAGGATGAAATTCATGTAAAAAGTTGCTTGCCCTACTATATACTTTAAAGTCAGTTTAACCCATCTTAATTTCTTCAAAACTATTTTGCATGGAATGTCTAAACAGACATTTATGCATGAGTGGCACTGTATTTGTTATTTTCCATTAAATCACTTGTACAGTACATACTTCCAAAATAAAATACTTTTGACAAGTTTTCCCAGGTTCAGTTAAAGTTATCTGGAAACATTTAATGAACGTTAAATGGAAAATGTTAATGTTAAAGTTATCTTATCATCAATATTGGAAATGTGTTGCAGGATTATGTAGTCTGTAGACTGCTAAAAAAAACTCACACATTCTTGTTAGTGATATAAATTCAACACAGTCAAATTCTGTTTCATTACATAATGAACAGTGAGAATAAATCAGCAGGTTTGAAGTTTAACCTGGTTTTATTTTCTATCATAATTCTAGTCTTCTGCAGGTCTTTGATAAACTTAAAGAAGATATAATGATAACTGAGGGAAAGTATACATGGGTCTTAGTGCTCCAATTAGTTGCTTTTGATAATTGATATACTCTAGCCCATGTGATAAGGCATAAGTGGATTTCTATTGACAAGTCGAATTCTGCATTCTGATAAATTAAAATGTGTTTGAGAGGATTCAATATTATCAGTATAGTTGAAAATTTTGAAGGAACCTTAAAGCCCACTCTATCAGGACACATCACAAGGAGGCAGTGTTGTCCTGAGGGGACAGGGCCAGTTTATATATACTATAACATTTCCACACTTTTTCTTTCATATAAATACATTCCCCCTACCACTTTAAGAAAAAAAACTAAACAGTTCAGAGGCCCCCCACGTCAGTTATGACATCAAGGTATTCATTCTTTTATGTTAGATGTACTTTAGTGTAATTCAGCAACTATTCTTCGTTGACTGCTCACTCTTGGTGCACTTAATACAATTTGCTAAGAAAATGTCTGAACATTCTTAAAATCCTCAAAAGGAGGAGAAAGTCTTTTTCTTACCTCCGAGCAAAGGAGAAATGGGCTGAGGCACTAGGAGAGAAATTCCTTGGACTGTCCTGAGGACTGGTTCCTACACGATGAAGCAATCAAAAAAAGCAAAAAGATTAAACTAGAAACCTCTGGGTGTAAATCTGTACTGTAAACATCCCAATTGATTTGATATGGCATCATAACACTTTGATTACAGAAAAACATAAAAAACCACTATAGTACGTAGATATATACTATATTCTTAGGTTTATTCCATGCTGAAAAGAGAAGAAAGTAAACACAACATTTCGGCCGTAAAGCCTTCTTCGGGTGTGAGCTCTATACTAGGGATTCTATACTATATTTTGTTCTGTATGATCTCTGTTATGTTTGTCAATCAGCTGGTTGTGTGCTTCTTTCCCTGCACAGTCTGTCAAAGGACCTCCCAGCACTTCACAGGGGAAAAAAAAAGCTTTTTTTTCCCCCAAGTTTCTAAACCTTTAATGAAAGTAAATAGGAAAATGTACCATAAGTTAATCCTTAGCTTATGCAAACTAATCTGACATATTAATTTAAAAACATCTTATCTATCTTGTGAGTAGTTACTGACTTGGAATATGAAATTCCACTCAAATTATTCTCAGACTCAACAGCATAATGGATTTATATGCTGAAATATATGCTGTCAAACATTTCTAGAATGTTTCAACAACAGAAGCGGCACCTACAGTACTTTGTTTTCCACAATAAGTATTCTAGGTACTAAAAAGAACGTGAAAAATTGAATGCTTCGCTTCAATATTTCTTTTATTTTCATTGTTAATTGAAGGCTACCCCTGGTCAAAAGGGTCCATTTCCATGTAATTCAGTTGGAAAATCCGACAGCCAATACCTTCATCACCTGACCTTGGTCAGTCTCCTCAGAACCGTGACTAACACAAAATAAATGTCCAGCACATACATTAAGATTTCCTTTCACTTGCCTTTTCTTTATGAAGATACCATATGTAAGGACACATTTTGCCTAAAATTTTCATTTTCATAGCTACCCATTTCATTAAAAAATGTATTGTGTTGTTTAACCTTGACCTTCAACTTTTATCATCAGAATTGACTCTAGTCTTTACACTTCATCAGGGGCCTAAGCTTGACAATTTTATACCAACCTGCAATTTTATTAGTTGCAGGAAAACCTCATTGTCCTTTTGATTGAGTACATAGCTTAAAGCTAGGAAAAACCTAAACAAAATCAAAGGTTTATAACTCTTAACATGTACTCTCCAGGCTATAATTTAATTTCACCTTGAAGACCTAGAGGTCTTCATCATATCATCATATCTTTACCTAGAGGTCTTCAATATATCTTGCTACCACTTCATTACTAATCAGACAACATGATCTGATACAGACTGCAGAATACCCATCTGCTTTCAAAATATTGTCCTGTCAGAAATCTGTAGATCAGGCTTTTACTGCAAATACAGACATTAAATTTGTGAAGATGTACCTTGACATTTAGTAACAGAATTCCAAACCACGCAAATCAGCTTCAAGACAGAACTCACTGAAGTCTGCAGCCAAATTATAGACTATCAAGCAGAGATTAGGTTTACCTCCCTTATGTCATGAAAATGCATCAATACAGAGAGAGGCGAACAGACATATTTACATTTGGCAACAATATCACATTCAATCCACAGACTTTTAAAAAATTGTTCTCTTTGTTAAGTTTCACAAAAGATATAGTATGAATCATCCCTGCACACAATTTCTGAAAAAAATAAAACCAGGCAGATTCAAAGGCTACTTTGAAACCTTTTTTTTTTTGCAGTGCAAAAAGAGTCCCACTGCTTCCACCTAAATCTGAGTGAAATTATCACTTCTATATTACCATTTTCCATATGTGTGCTATGTCTTTTGCTAAATTTGTACTTTGAAATATTTCCAAGCACTTGCAGAACACAGAGCAGCAAACTCTTTTGAAAAACTCCTTGTTATCAAACTAACACACCATTTGTATGCAGGATAACAAAATGATAGAGCATATCATGTAAAAAAAAAACAGAATAAACCTCTACTTTGGATCGTTATTTACAGGTTTCACTGTGCCCTGATTCTAGAGAAATCCACATCAGTGCCTTTACTCCCATGAGGAAAGAAGCCTGCTTTACCTGTCAAGAACCCCTGACTTTCTGTTCCCCCTATTTATCACAACTAAATTGTTATTTCTTTACAGCTCCAGATATGGCTTTTTATACACCTCAGGGCAACAGAATTTTCCAGTTGTCCCCACACCCCTCCTCTCCTGTTTCCTTCTGCCACTGGCACCCTATGACAGAAATCTCAAGACAGAATTATTGCCTTAAGAAATTCAGGGTAAATTCTCATTCATTTAATGACATGGCTGATATTTGTGGATCAGAGGTCACTTCCACTTTCAGAGGATTAAAAGATTAAACAGAAGTGCAGTCTTTCCTATTTCAAGCCAATTAGTACCATTTTCCCCACACACAAAAATAATAGCATAGATCCTGGATTTCAGCCTATAGTACCAGCGTCTTGTTCTCATAAGCTTAGGAAAAGCATAAGCAGAACCTGTTCTGTTGTAACAACATGTAATTTTTTTCTTTATTAACATCTTAGAACCACAACCAAAATGTGAAATCTAACCAAAAACTGAAAGCATTTTAAATTTTTTAACAATATGTGCTAGTGTTAATTGGAAGGCAGTTTGCCATCATTGACAGAAATATAATAGAAAATAGAAGAATAAAGTGTAATCTTGTCACAGATGAGAACTTGGCTTTGATTTAACAGGTCAAAAATACTGCCTACTTCAAGCATTGTACTGTGTGCAACCATGTTGTGAAGACATTTTTTGCCAATCACTTTTTCAAAATAGTAAACAAACTAGGGAGGCAGAATTACAGAAGCTCATGTGAATAAGAATATAATGCTGATATTTGTATGCCTGCTAATAGATGGGAAAGAAAAGGACTCTGCAAGGCAAACAGTTCAGAGGAAACAAAAATAATAGATTTAATTGCCTAGTGTGACTACAATAACCCATCGACCAGGTTTAAAACACTGCCAAACTATTCATTCATTTCTGGTCCCAGAGCCTCCACAATTTAGAAATACTACATTTACACAGACATATTTATCAATAACAGACAATAAATTAAATCTGTTCATTAAATATTAAAGGATATTTTCATTAACTGTGGCTCAGAGCAGGAGCATGAGGGCATTGAGTGATGGTCAATCAGCAGGAATAAAACACAAAATGAGTACCGCAAGCTTTTTGCCCAGGAGTAAACAGTGACTAATCAGTCGAAAGCCGGGTATGTTGAACCTAAGACTCTATGCACCCTTTATTTCTTCCAGCTGGGCTTGATGCATTTATCCAGCCATCTGCAATTGCATACCTGGGAGACATTAAAATGGAAAACCTGCATCTTCTAATTCTCCGTCCGTATGTGCTGTACTCTCTTATTAGTAGAACCCCACTGCTTCTAGGGATTATGTCTGGCAATTTAACATTTCTAGCCCCGGATGTTTAATGCACTGCAGTGATTAGGGCGGGTGTTCCTTCCCTGATAAAGTAAACCTTACTGCTCGCCCAACATTAAGAAAGTAATTAACTCTACTGCCATGGGGAGCAAACAGTTAATTAGCATATAAAAACAATAGCACACACCATGGTAGTAAAGAGGGTTCCTCATTTTTACATGCCTAGTGATCAAGGGGGCCATATTATATTTTGATTAATTCAAGTCTTTTAATTGAGCTGTGATTCATATTTATGTATACCTCATGTAGAATATATTGACTGGATTAAGAGGAAGGCTAGAGTTTATCATGATTGGAGCAATTTTAAAGATGTCTTTAGAGAAATTGTTTTAATGTACAGTATATTCTATGCCAAGGTCGACTGATCTGTGATGCACTTCTAATCATGCATTAACAATGCTCACTACTGAAAGATTATAAAGAAACTGAATGTCAGTCTCTGGCAAACTCATTCAGATATTGGACGCAGAACAGTATTTCCCTTAAAATATTCTTCTGAACTAATGTTTTGTAGTGAGGCTGTGCTTCCTTGTAAACTATAATAAAAAATGCACTGCAAAAATATCAAAAGATGTTGCACACCATATGTAGCAATGATCAATGTGAGCGAGAGTACTCATGGGGAATACTGTAGTCTGCACACACTTCAACATTTGATGCTTTTACTTTCAGAAACCATTTTGCATAAAACGACTTGAGAAAACTTTGTATCTCATTGAAATTCGATAGTTGGCATCCACTGAGGATGGATGAGATTCTGGATTTTAGAGAAACCTTCTGAATGTGCTGAAAAGGTAACTATCACAATGGAAGAACGTTCTTTCCTGATTGTGTGATGCAGAATTAAGTACTGTATATTCCAAATACAATCTTTATACTGCACATATTGCTATAGTTACAAAACCCACACTTGTCCTAGATGTGGCCAGTTTAATAAAGTTCTAAATCCATTGTCTAATCCCCTAAGGCAACTCCCAGCCATAAACATACAAATAAATAATAATGTGCACTGTGCTATATAATATTTCATTGATAAGAGTTTAAAAAAGTATTCTACTAAACAAAAGACCGCTTCTGTTAACATAAGCCGGAAAGTAACTCCCTTTCAAAAGTCACTTCTGCTCCTTCCTGCTCTTTCTAACAAACACATCCTGTAAACATCAGGAGAAGCAGTGGAGAACAGTGACCAGGGCTTTAGACTCCCAGGTGAACTTCTGCAATGCCTTTGGTTAAGATTACTCAAGCTGAATGAATGGATGCAAACTGTACATCAATTTGAATAAATGTATCAGGCAAATAAATTATGTTTAAATAGCGATAAAGTACCACAGTACAGAATTCTCGCCAAGGTGCTCTGCTGTTTTAAACATTCTACGTACACATTTGAGCAACAGACAGAACTATATATATTCAGAGGCTATGCATGCTGCTCCTCAGTCGAGCAAAAAAAAAATCCATAAAATAAAATATACAGTATAGATAGTTGAACAATCTGAGAATAAAATAGTTTTTTTGAAGCAAAGCTGAAAAACTGTGCAGGTGCACTGAACATATTGTAAGTTTAAGATTAATAATGGAAGAAACAAATGGATTTATAAACTGCAAGTTTAATCTGTCCTTCTCAAACTCGAGAAAAGTCAGAGAAATTGTTGTTCATGTTCCTTCCTTCTCTAACTCAAAAACAAGTGTATTTACTTTGTGTAATACTCAATTATTTTGGGGTTAATATATATTAAAAACTCAGGTAATTATTTTTTTTTTACAAATTTTGCTAAGAACATTTCACAAAACAGAAGTAAAATAACATGATACAAAATTGTTAGAGAGTATGTCTTTTTTACACAGAAAATACAGGTGTACTTGGGAATAAATTGAGCCAAGAATTCTGTGGCTATCAAGCTTGTCGAGACCCACTCAATTTCCTTCAGACAACAGCATGGCTGGCATTTTTCATTTATGTGAATGATACGGTATGTGTTGATATTAATGCAGAAGCATTCTTTTTTAAGAGGAACACTCTCGAGTGACAGAGACACACACCATGGCTCAAGAGCTCTGTACCTGTATGTGCAGACAGTGGTGAATGTGGTCGGGGAAGAGCTGAAGACTGTCCACTTCCAATCAGACTTTTTCTATTATTCGTCCTGCAGCTGAAAAACAAAGAAAAGTGTCAGTTGGACAGCAAGGAGAAAACATCATAGTGATTCTCTCATAAAAGGTGAAGCTGGAAACCTATAGGAATTGTTCCAAAACACACATTTTGTAATAATCTGACAGATAACACTGATTCTTCTCTTTCTTAATTCAACACAAAAATGACAAATTGATTTGTCCTGTTCATTTGCAGCAAAAGCTTTGCAAAATTGTGGATCGACAGTGTCTTGTTCGGGGACCTATATTTCCCACTGAAGAAACATCATTTTCAGAAAAATACCCAGCTATTTAATGGGTACAAATGTATGCTGCTTTGTAAAAATTGATATAATTACATTTTTTATTATAACTATTTGTGGGAGTATTGGATAAGCTACCCAACAATATTGCTGAAGCTGATACCCGAGCTTCTTTGAGGGAATGTATCACTTATCTAGCCCATTCAGTTGCAGGAGATGGATTGCAGTATAATCCTATACCTAACACTGATGAGTGTGCAAGTACCAGATGTCTTGGAAAAATTGAAAAAAATGTTCTTAAGAAATGTGTCACACTCTGGTGTTATATGCAAGTACAACATGTGAATGCATCATGAAGAATTGATACACAAAAAATAGAAACCCATTAATTTAAAGACAAAGTATCTACAGTAAGGCAAATTAACAACTGTATGCATGTGTGTGAAGGGATTTGAAGAAATTGATTTTCATTAGCCAACAAATCGATCAACACAACATGCATCACCACTTACATACAGTAATTACTTGGATTATTTTTTCACCCTGGGTTGAAAAATAAATACAGTTTCAAAACAGGTGCACATATGATTGTTTTTTTTTTTACTTTTAAACCATAAAGATTTTTTTATATTGAACTGAATACAAGAATTTCCCTAAGGATTTTCATTAAGTGCTGCCAGGGTCTGTCTCCTTTCATTTCCCTGTGTCAACATACTGAATATTTACAGATCTGTTTGCACACCATGGCCTGTAAGAATTTCACCAAAAAGACGGCCGTATCAGCAGAAGAATGCATTTAAAAACATATTATTTGAATACATGATGTTATTACAGTTTAATTGCTTCCAACAAATGTCTCTTTTGCACTGTGTTCATTTTGAAGCTAAATTGAGTACATTAGGCAGTAAGAAATTTAAAATCTAACAGCCTTTTGGATCCAGGTAATATATTGTTGAATCAATTTCTAACAAAATGTTAGCCACATACCACATAGAAGCCAAAAGTGCATAGAGAATGAGCTGGTACTAAGTACTGTATGTCACAGGTAAAAAATTAGATATACAGGTTCAGTATGTATTCTAACCCATGTCTAAGTTGTATAATTAGCTAAACACTAATCTCTCATAAATACATCTAATTTTGGATAAGTAAACAAAATATGTAGTATTCCACTGTATCCTTCAGACCATAAACCATAATTCAGTTTATATAAAAGTAGAGACAGATACAGTATCCTTCACTCTGAGGAGCCATTGTTTTAAAATACAGTATAAATCCATCTGGGTCTTCAAAAGCCTCTGCACGCACACAGTTTATAGTCATGAGCCGCATTAACAATCTTGTCATTATGACTGATTAAACAGCTTCCAACATCAGGTGACCCTGTTCTCAATCATCATTTGAATTATGAATTAACTTGTGTCAGCTTACACCAAGCTCAGATTTTTAAATATAGCAATCAGAAATAAACAGTAGAAATATGTTCTACCACTTAGAACTGAAGCCAGGATTTCCATGAAATAGAAGTGATCAAATAAGGCCACTTTTCTTGCCTAGTTGCTATGATACAGGTTTAACATTTGTGTTTGACCATGGGAATAGTATGTTAGAGGATAACAGGTCTTTTCTACTAATGCAGTAACACCATTACTTCATTTAACACCACCATTATTATTCACTTGGATTACTCCATAAGTAATTTACAGCTAGTGGGTGTCATTTTAATATTAGTAGCGTGGATAAAGGATTTTATTTTTTGGCAAAATTATCTACTGTATACCATTAAGCTGTGAATATAAAACTCATTAAAATTCATTCTGTATGGTGGGGATGCTCCAAATAGTTCCCCTTACTTCCTAATGTAAGAATTAAGAGAAGTAAAATGAGAAAAAAATACTGTTTATTAAAATGAATACTTACCAAACCTACGAATTACTCTACATAATTTGGTAATGAGGCCAAACTGAGCAGGCTACATCACAAAATTCATTTCTGTTGAAAATCCAATGAGTTTTTCTTTGATCACGTTTTTATTATCACTTCTAAAGTAAGAGTTACAACTTTATTTACCAACAAAATTAAGAGCTGTAATAACTCTATTTGAAAGAAAAATGTTTTGTAAAGAACCTGCTGCCCTGGTTTTCCAATAAAACACTCAGCGCAAACGAATGTCTTACCGTCTAACTGTCTTTTTCCACAGCTTGTGCCACTTAGCATGTCCTGTGTATTGCATTTCTCCAAGTAAAGCTAGCAAAAACTGGAACCCAACACTTCAAGACTTCCTCCTCCCCAAGAAAAGTACGTTGGTCCATTCAATCACAAATGTCTAGATTACCTTCAAAAGAATGTTTAGCGTTTTTTAAACAAGAAACACTCAATTACACTCAGCTAACAAAACTGCAGCATTCACAGTCTGTACTTCCTCTGAAGGACAGAGGCTGTGAACAGCAGTGTGTTTTAATAACATGCTTACTGTTCACAAAACAGATCCTCTTAGTTCCCAATAGGCTACACTGGATTAAAATGAAAAATTAAAATATGGCATTGCATAAACAAATTGCTCAGAACTTTATGAGTAATCACTTCTGATTTTATAATAGACAAAGTTTTAGCTAAGAACGTAAGGGAATCTGGGGAGGAAAATAAAAATATACATCAATGACAAAGCACAAAATAATGCTTCACTCTCTAATCCTCTACCTTTCCAAATGAGAGACCAGCAGCTGGACTTGATTAAATATTTCAGGATTTTGATGAAAATGTACTACTTTAAAAGATAACTTTAAGACAGAGAAACCCTAAGTGTTAAAAGCATATAATTAAAAAAAACAAACTAAAAATTTTGTTTTTTAGTGTAAAACAGTCAAGCTAAAGTACTTTATTTACGAAGTCTGCCACATCATTTCTAGTCAATATTTATAACTTAAAATTCCAATTTGAAATCAATACAATTAATTTCTTGGTGATATTCAAACAAATAAGTGGTAACTTTAAAAATGGGAGTCTGCATATTATGTTATGTACAGCAAACTAAAGTTGATTCCATTGAACAAAGAAACCTTTACTGAGAAAGCTCTGTGTTAAAATAACTAAAATTAGGGCTCATTCGTGCTACTGTTTATAGATGATCACCGCATCTCCGAAAGGGAAAAGGCCAATTAATTATCAAAGACAGCATGATTAAAAGACTCCTGATCCTCTTGCCCATGCCAGATTATAACTGATACCCTTCTTACATCACTGGTGTGTGTTGACCTAGAAAACCAATACTGCCTGTTGCTGACATGCATTTTAAGAAATGCTGTTCCTTTGCTGTGACAATGAACCCTAACTTCTATTTATCTGTGTATTTTGTCAGTGTCCAATGTTCTAGCCCTTAAATATGGATATAATCTAGGGCAGTGTTTCAGATTCAACTAATGTAAGTAGGGAGCACATTCATGCTTGGATTGTTTCCACACACTTTTAAAAAAAAAAGCCCTTTGAAAATCATTTCTATATACATATAGTATATAACTTTTGGAGGTGGTTGAAGTGCAGTGTACATATATTTAATTGAAAAAGATTTTTGATGTATTAAACAAGGGCTTGTCCTCATTTTAAATTGCTTTTCCTTTAATGGATTTGTTTCATGCTCAAGTTACAGGTATCAGGTTAGGAGCTACAAATTAGTCACAGATGGAGAACGTTTAACCAACAGTAAGAAGCTCACAGACAACATTATTCCTCTAGTCCTCAATTACCATCCCACTAACAGAAAAGTAGAGATAACTATAAAAAAAAATTAAATGCTACAGCAGCCATTATTAAACCACCACAGAGAAATGTCTCGTAGAAGGACCAAGAACTTACAAGAATACTTGGTCCATTTATAAAGCTTTTGAAAAGCACTTTTCCATTAAATAAACCAAGAAGAACCACCTGCAACTACATCAGTCTCTCCACAGAAATTAAGGCTTTAAATCCTGTTGCCACTGCAAAACATTTATGCAAGGAGTATTTGTAAAAATACAAACACCGAAGGAGCTAAAAGGCCACTCATGGAACTACTGTATACAAACATTTAAATTAATCCTACAGCATTTTTTGTTTCCTGACACCTCAATAATGATAATCTCACTGCTGAAGACATCATCTGTGGAGTGAGTCAGTGTTATGGAACAAATACTTCGTGCAAACAAAAGAAGTGAGAACTGATCTTCAAACTGAGGACACTGGGAACATCTGGTGTCATATAAAGCAATTTTTTGAACAACACAAGCTGTGGTTATATTTCATTCCAAACATTTTAAGAATTCTTTTAAATTATTTTAACCTAGCGTGCAATATGCAAAATCTTCTATGAAAGTAGTTTCCCTAACTTTAACAAATTAAACAAAACAAAACACAAACCAAAACAAATTTCTTTAATAAATTTAACATTCAACCTAACCAAATTGTGAATACTGTAGGCAGTGAGCTACTTTCAGGCAAAGTATTTTTTTATGATGAAGATCAAAATTGCACTGCTTTTATATCAAATTGTAGCTTAGTACATTAGCATTTAAATTATGCATGTTTGTGGAAGTGATTAGTATTTTTAAATTTAGCTTAACACATTGATTTCCTTTATTTTAAGTCTAACCTTTACTTACAGTAGGCTTTGATTTCATAACTGACAATGAACAGAATTGTGATGGTGTAGAAATGAGTTTATGCTGGAACAGCATTATCAATTATTTTGGAGTTATATATATGCATGGATCACTTAAGAGTTTAGTCACAGACAAAAGCTTAGGAAACACTGATATCTGATATATTGTCAACCTCAATATCACATTGCACAGTATACTCCTGAATTCATCATTTTTGCCATGGGTTGTAACAGTAACAGTGGTACAAGGGCTTAAAATGATTTGTCCTCCTTTTTATACTAAGTATAGCAAGAAAATCAGAGAAAATAATATAAATATCAACATGCACAAAATATTATGCAACCAATTCTGCACAGTATATTTACAGCTTATTAACCAATGCAGTAGATATCAGTCTTGTCTCTAATAAATATATACAGTATCCAGGGATGCCATAAAGCTTCTTTCTGCACATGTGTGTATACAGTATACTATACAAGTAAAAATCTTTATGAGAGTTGTATGGCTTCGCCATCATGTACAGTATATTAGCTTAATGTAGAAAGAACAATTGTACAAAATGTAGGCAAAGAAAATTCTTTCCACAGTTGTTGGAAAGAGCACTGTAGTATTATGTACTGTATTCCTAACACAGGGCTGCACAGACATTTTTAGCTACTTTCACCAGATTTGTCCAGCGTGTAAGAATGTGCACATCACATTATGTATATATGTGCACATCTCATGTATTTCTACACTTTTCGACAGTCTTTTCCACACGTTAGCAGTTTAAATGCAAATACTGTAGATATGCTTATTTAGAAAATAACTGCATAAAGATACTGAGGTATCTTCAGCTAAGGTGCCATACATTTTCTTTAAATATACAGTATAAAGTATAAGGTTGAATTGCATATAATAATACACAGCAGGAGACTCCTAATAAAGACAACAGAGAACCTGTTACTTCACTGCAATTTTCTACTCTTTTGAAATTCACAGCCTTTTTGCTTCCTATTTCAAAATATTGTTTGACTGTGATCCATGTAGCTTGTATACGTATGAGCTTACCTCACAGATAAAATAGAATGAAACTTTATGAAGCAGGCCAGGTTTTTAGTTGCTAGATGCCTGTATAAATCCATTAAATTTATCTATTTATGCTTATTCTCTTCTCACACCAGAAGAAGGTTCCACAGCCGAAACGTTGTGTTTTCCTCTCTTTTCAGCATGGAACAAACCCATTACTTTTCTGCTTATTATTATTTAAAAAGACAGATTCCAGTGAGGCAGTTCCCAAAGTTGTTTCTTATGCTACCAGCTGAAATCATTACAAAGTGCCACACATCTGCAGTCCAAAAGGACAGCAAATTACTTGTTTGATCACAGGCATTACAATAAATTGAGAAAATTTGAAAGGAACACAATTTTGTTCCTTAATACGAAGCTGAGAATAAAATGGCAACAAATCTGTTCTGTTTCTCAATGTCAAAAAGACTGCAGTTTAACTGTACAGGTGCAAACTGAAGCTGTCCTTTTGTCCGAATGCACCAGCAATCGATCAAATGTCTGCAGCTCCCTAGAGCTGTTCTTTTTGGCCCTGCGGCACAAAGAGATGACTTTCCAGAGCCCTTGTGATTTTGATCTTAATGTCCCTAAAACAAAGATCTATTGACACTTACTGTACTGAGACCCCTAGATTTCAGACAGCTTTTTTCTACTTTGTTAGAATACTTTTGCATTCACATCTTTCATTAGTGCTCATGCTCAACAGGCCACTAGGAAAACTGGCCCTGGTGTGAGTGAAAGAGTGAGAGAAAATTATAGGCATCCTGTCTAGGGTGGATCCTGCCTTGCACCTGTTGCTTGACCCTGAATTGGATAAAGCAGTTAGAAAATGGATAGATAAATCAGAAACATTTAATAGGACCTCAATTGATAGTAAATGTATGAATAATAGAATATCTATTAAACCTCAAAATATAAAACTTAGTCTTAATCATGACTCAAACTGAAGTTTCTATGGATCTCACAATATCATTAAAATAATCAGAAATAGTTATTAAATAATATACAGTAGTGATAGCCTGCTTGCAATCCTTTTAGTATCAGGAATTTGTATCTGGATTTTAAAAACGAATTTACATAACTGGTGACCCTGAATATAGTGAAAGCAATTGCATATGCATTTTGTATAGGAAGTAAAAAAGTATCTATACTGTACATTTATTTAGACATGAAAAGCATATCATTAGTCATGCCTGACATGAGACAGAACACTTGTTATGTAAAACATATCACAACAACATGATCCCCTGTCCTTTTCAGCAACATAAATCTGCAGTTGTAACTGGGTAGAACCTACACAGAAACAAATGTTCTTTTGCAGTAGGAATTACAGCTCTTATTCTACACCACAGCTAAATTTGCAGATATACATTAAAGATTGAAAGTACTTTAGAAATTCCAGAATTAATTATATCAAAGTACTACAAGCAGGACTGTAACTCAAGGCAATAATGCATATTTAGAAGATTAATGTCCTTTCTTGAACTGAATTTAGATATCTACAACAAGTCCATGACTACCCTAGGCTGTAATTTAAAAAAGGTGGTAATTAAAACCCCAGATATCCCTTTCTATGGACAACCTGAACATAGAGCCTTTTTGGTTATAAAACTGTTTAAAACACTTACATTGTATTGACTGAAATAGACAAATACTGTAGGAAAATTTGCTTTAAGATGATAGCTTTCCATCACTATAAATTTGGAATGATGATTTATAAACAAGTTGTCAATAATGGAGATACAGTACTTTGTCACTGTCATTGAAAATCTACAGAGACAACGAAAGGGTGTTAAGGTATTGTATACAGTATACACTATGCTTGAATGAATAAATGTTAGGACACAGTTTAGCAATCTTCACAGTTTAAACATTTAAACAGAATAACTTCAGTAAAAAAAAACAATAAATTTGATTCCAGTGATACCATTACACAAGCTGCCTTAAAATCAAACAACAAATCAAACATTTTTAACCACAACCGTGGGACATTAAAATGTCTATGTACTGTAGATATTTTGGCATGTACTGTACTGTATGTTGATGCAAAACTGAAAATCCTAAATGTATCTGCTTCATGAATAACTGAAAAACTCAAGATTTCAACATTACTTGAGAATATTTCAGGATATCTATTGCGACATATTTGAATTTCCTGTGAATTCCTGTAACATTGTTAAAAAGCAGATAACAGTTGATCCTGGCTCCACATCCATAAAAATGAAAGTCAATTACACTCGTAAAACTCTTATAAAAGTATTAAAAGACATTCCTTTGCTGGACAATCCTGTAAACACTGCATTTTGTTCCAATGAAGATTAATATGGTCTGACATGTTTCAATATATTTTGAAACTCTTTAAAAAAAGAAAACAATAGATGCTTATCATATGTTCATCAAAGACGAGGAAGAAAACTCAAAACAGTCATTAAGTGCTTCATACACTGAATGTCACATGCGGCTGAATCATTCAGACAACAGGAAGTTAGGTCTTAAGTCAGTGACATCAGAAACCATAATGTCTTGAAATTGTTATCTTTAAAAGAAAGTACAACTTGCAATAGGGCTGTTCTCCAACCTGAATACGAAATTCGCAGGAGAATGTCACGTACTGTATAGCATTATCTTAGAAATAACACACAGTATGATAATATTCTGCAAAGTGCAAGTGCATAATCAGCAATCAATCTGAATGATATACAAGTATGAAAATAACAATATGAACTTTGAAATTAATGAGGGTATACAATAGCTAAACATCTCAAAAACAAATAATGCATTTAAAACAACCAAGATTCTACAGAGGAACCTAAAGAAATCATTCAGTGACTGAAAAACAACACATACAGTATGCCAAATTCATTAAATAGGCCTACTTGAAGACTGACATTTGGGATAGTAAGATTGGAATGACAGTATCTCCCAGCACTGTCTGCAGGTGTGTACAGTACCTGCCTTATCGGAGATTCAGTTAGTATTCTACAGGCAGATACTGTGACTCACTAACCCAGTTGCTCAGACACAAGCACTGCGAGTTGGGTCTTCTTCTAGCAAGGACTTATGATAAAGACTCAGGCTCACGAAGAACCAGAATGGACCCCACGCAGACTACACGTGGTCAGAGAGATTTCTACAATACAAATAAAAGGTTTCATAAATATGCTACACAAAAACTCAAATTCAATAAATTGAACTGATTAATTAAACTACAGGGGGCACAATGGATATTGTATTAATAATAATTTCTGAATTTAAAAAAATGCAATCTGGGAATTGTTTTTAAAGGGTATGTATAAAATGATATGCCTATCTTTACTACAGAAATAACCAAAAGGACTGCTCCCAGGGGGAGGACTTGAAGCTAGCCAATGTCTGCCCCCAGGACAAATCCTGTATTCCTAAAGTTTTAATCAAGTTTTATTTTGACTGACAAATAAATTGGATTGAAAATTAGGATCATATCTAGAACATGAAAATGATGTGTAGCTTCTTTAAAATCAGGTTTGTTTTTTTTATAGGTTATGCTTTTGCTATCATTATGTACAGTAACTCTCTGCATCATCTGCCAGGTGTTTGGCTAGTTCTTTTATTCTTTTTTTTTGTGCTGAGTTGAGTTTGTTTCAACTTTACAGTGTTTGCCAATCCTCCTCTTTTGGTATCATACAGTATCTTAAGTTGACAGGAACTTTCACACCAGAATCTACATCACTGATATAAATTGTAAGAACAGTCCTAATACAGATCCGAGTGGCAGTCCTGTCATTTTACCATCTCTGCAGGAGCAATCATCCCTTCTTCTCTGTAATTATTTAACTATTAAGCCATTTTTCAAATAAATATACAGTATGACAGCTCTGTGTCTCACTTACTGACGTTGCTTACTCATAAGCTAGATGATCTAATTTAGTTACAATTATCGTTTCTACAACCTAGAAACCCTGATATGTAGAAGTAATTTTTTTGGTATATAACCACTTGGTTTAGTTTTGCAAATTGCCTATGTATAAAATATATTGTCAGTTACTCTAGAAATGATATTTCTGAATTACATTTCACTATTATATCATTTAATCACATTTTACACGCAGTGTAAGAGTGCAACTAATATCTGTACCGCAATATTTGGTCTTTTCCCGAAGCATATAACATTGTCTGGTTATAAACAAAAAGCTTGTAATTTGAATTTATCCAATGAGTTAGTTGTTAATGGAAGAGAGTAATGCAATATTAATGTAATCAAGCAATTGTGTCAAGAAATATTTCAATAAGCGGTTATTTGTTAATGAATTTTATTGTGTGGTGTCTTAAAAGGCTAAAATGTGTTCTGTTCTTCCATACTTCAGTGCACAAACAACCTCTCAACCACATAACTACGGCTTTCAGTTTTGATTCTGAGCAACACTGCCAATAAGTTAAATTTTATATGAAGTGCAAAAGCCTGAGGACAAAAGTTGATGTTCGAGTTCTCTTTAATCAGTTGCTTGATATAACGTAATGAATATTACATTTGGCACTGTAATTGCAGTACAATGTAGAAAGCAAAGTGTATGCATGGTTGTCTGGTAACCTGAAGCCCTTTCCAAACTTCCTCTTCACTATACAAGTGAAGAACAATGGAACAGCTTGTATACGCCCTATTGATTATTTTTCAACCTCAGGCAAAGAAAGGACTGACTTTCTCAAACGTCTACTGAAATTTTCCATTCTCTTCTACTGATTTATGCAGCCACTATTTTATGGAGATGATGCCAAGTTTCAGTTGTCAATGTCACATCTTCAAATATTTTCCTAGACACTTATGACTTTCATTTCCAGAGCAGCTGAAGACTCTCTCATACTAACACCTTGACAGACAAATGAGTCGTTCAGTTCAGAGGACTGTAAACGTCAATTTCTTAAGTGAAAAGGAAAGTATTTTTTCCTTTCTTGCCTATGATATGACTGGCAATTATAATACAATGTTAAGAGGTACAAATCTGGTTACAGACTTGTGAATTATCTGTGTTCTACTAGCCAAACAACAATGTGAAAATATGAAAACAAATGTTCACTTACTCTGTTTCATGTTGAATCTCTTTCAACTTACGGATCCATACATATTCTTAATGAGAAACTAAAGCATAAAATAATCAGTATAAAACCCCATCATCTATATAATAAGTAATGAAAACACATGAATCTTCACATACTCTAGTTTATTTAGATGTATACCCATACCAATAGTGGTCACCAAACAGAATAACTGCAGATCTGATTTAGAATCATGACTTAAATGATGATTTATGGTGCTCAAACATTATCTTAATAAAATAGAAAGAAATGGAAACATCACACAGTATATAATTTACCCTGATGCTCATTACGAAAGTAAACATGACCATTAACCTGTCCATGAAGCTCCAGATATGACTATTGTTTTAGAATGAAAAAACTCATTCTTTTTTAAAGTAACCTGATATTAAAGTATATTTTGCATGATATTTAAGCAAGAGAAAAAAATCTTTAATGTACGATGGCATCTAAGTGTGAAGACCAATACTTTTTTTTAACACTGGTCAGTATGATACATTTGTTGGTCACAGTGTCAGATAATATGAGTTTAACCCCAAATACACTGTAGGTGACCCCGAGTTGTCATGGTTTTGTTCCCACCAGGAGATATCTCTACGCCAGATCAAAGTCATCATAACTTAAATGCAAACCAACCTAAGGCTGATTTATACAAACGGGGTGATTCAAAACATGCCTTAAGCATGCATTAAAACTACTCAGACCACAACGCCTATTTCTTTGACATATTTTTTAATTATATTTTTTTTCTGTGATCTCCCCTAGCAATGGCAGGCTGTCTCCGTTTTTGGTGCTGACCAAATGTTACCTTTTTCAAATGAATACCCAGTTAAAAAAACAGCCTTTATAATACTGTTAATATAATAAAAGTCTTCTCCACTTTTATTGGATACAATAGCAAGCTGCTATTTTTCCACCTTTGTGTTTTGGGTAAGAGTTGAGCCTTTCATTTCAGAGGGATGAATATGATGTCCGCTTGTGTGTATTTTAATTAAGAGGATGTGTGCACACAGCTAAGCTAACCTACAGTAAGATAGCTCAGTGACCCTACAGTGTAAATACAGCTACAAAAGTTGTAAAGACCCTTGCTATCAGTCCTAAGCCGACTTTAGTCTAGGTTCACAGTACAGACACAGTATCAATGTGATCAATCTCATGTCAAAGCAGGGATTTTCCAAACTGTCAAGTTTAGAAAGGAATAAGACACTTAAATATAAAAACAGAACCAGAATCTGGAGGTGCCTCTTTGCCTGCTCAAACCAACCTAAAACACCATGACCTGTAAAATATACCCATAATAAATTTTGTTGTGGACTACAAAGAGAGATGTTAAAAGTATACAATTTTACAATTACACCTATGGATCCCAAAGTATTCTGCACAATTGAACCCCATTAAAATGGTGGGGAAGACACTTGTATCTCTGTTTGACTTCCACTCCCTTTTTAAACACATATTAAGGTACATCTATTTTTTGTCTGACCATTAAAATGTTGGCTAGTAACTTGTGTAGCCACTGCTGGACACAACACAATCCTTATATCGGTGACATAACTTTGACATACCAGTTTGCACATACAGTCACATAAGATTCTGTACCATTCCTGTACAAGCTTGTCCAGGCTCTATGAGAAGACGTCACAATGTTTCTGTTACAGTAACTGGTCTCTTGAGTCCTAGATGTCCCTTGACTCCCACGCTAATCCCACATAGGCACAATTGGGCTATTTGTGAGCATGTCATATCTATTACAATAAAAGATAAATATTGGATCAAAGACATGAAACTAGTACAGAATTATAGAATGGTACCCAGGTAATAGTTAATACAAACTACATCTAATCCTGAAAATTAAAAATACGAAATCCCTTACAAGAAAATGGCAGATTACATCTTAATTTGTTAATTCTGTTCACTTTACAACAAGATCTTTCCATCAAAACCTACCCACACAGCACGGATAAAAGACAAATGACATACATATGTACAGTACATTGTTTTAGAGGAATACAGCAATATCTATTTGAAAGGGAATTTATATGTCATATTATTGTTGTTTCCCTTAATTTAAACAATAAAGCAAAAACAAATGAGAACATTGCTTACAATGAGTGCTATATTTAAGTTAATTATTCCCACCCAGTTTCCTGATTTTATCAGATCTCAGATGATATGCCAGGTTAGACCTGGTCAAAAGTATGTGCATATGGGAGACCTCTATGGAAAACCAGTTTGCTGTTACCAGTGCAATTGGTGGAACAGTATACCACTCCATTCTCTGGATACCTTCCTGTGCTGTACGAGGTCCCGTCCTTCAGATACTATAAAGAAATCCCAACAACTCTGTTATTAGAGATCCCAAGCCACTGAATGCGAGATGATGACTCTTAACCCTGGTGTCCTAGATAAATTTCACTCTAGGCTTATACAATCTGGCTTATTTAAACTTCTGATATTATTCAATTGGTAAAGAAATATGCAAACTTTTCTAACTTTCTACCTGTTGAGCTGTATAATGGAGCGGCTGATACAGTACATGTCACACTAATACAGTAGGTGCTGCACTTTAGAAGTGGATGAGCGAGGAATTTAACAGTAATAGTAGTCTTAACAGTAATATTATGTGGAATGTTCACAACAGAACCTTTATTTGAACTACATATAAGATGAGACAAAGGCTTTGACCATCTTTTTTGCAGAAGTCATTTGATTTAATAGTCTCCGCGTGTCTGCTGGAAACATGTGATAAAACCATATCCTGATAATGACTGAAATAAATTAAAAAGACAGAAAAACACAGCAGGAGTAGGAGCTGTAGCAAAAGGAGGGATACAAATTGGTACAGCTCTGCTCATTCATGTTGTCTAAGTTAAGACATTGATATTGACTATGACTGCATTTTTATCAAACATTTTATTTTGCTCTCTGAATATTATTCAAACTATAACACAACTAAGCTCTAAAGTTCTAACCTATAGTAATAATAAACCCCAATTTAAGAGACACCATAAATAAGAATATCAATCTAAGGCCTAAACATTAGTTTAAGGTAGTAATTGAGCAGTAAAATAGAATTGATTTTACATTAACTTATACAATACTGGTGGTTCTTCACAACAAAATCTCGTAAAAATGCAGTAAAATGCCAAATGACCGAAACACCCATTATTGTTCCTATAAAATATCTTATGAGTAAAACTATAAAGTGTTTCCAAGGCATCCATTACCTATGAGGTGTATAACCTGAAAACGGCAGTCACCTTTCTTAATAAAATCGGCAATACAGCTTATAACTGACTATCAAAACCTTTACTGGAAAGTAAAATGGGGATACATTGTTAGGAGATATTGCTTTTTACTTTATTCCTGGAAAAAGTACTTTGTTATTGCCGCTATAAAATCATGTTCCATATTTAAAGTGCTTCAATGTGTTTACTCTAGTAGCTGCTGCAGCACAATGCTAGATTTTTACTAAGAAATATTAACTTCAAAAGTATCAGAGAAGTGTTTCACCAGCTGGGAGAAAGATATCATACTTGACATCACCTGCCACTACAAAAGAAAGTTGTGATAAAAGAGATGCACATCTAAATGAGGTCTTACACTGAAATGAGGGAAAAAAATAATTTAGCATCCTTCACAGAGGCGTGATTTGAGTTTTGCCTCTTTTGTGAAACAAAGCAAAGACAAAATCATTTTACATTGAGATTTTTTTCAGTAAGTTTTTTGCCACAACAAACAGAATGTCTCCAACTGAAGAAAATGCACTTCCAGAAAGAAGTTGAGTCCATCTTTCCTAAAATTTATCCTCCCACAATTTCAATAATTTGGATTTGCAAACTGTGTGCATTTTTTTAGGTTTGACTTTTGTTTTAACTAAGATTGTTATTTGATAAAATTGGCTTCTAGAAAGAGTTAACCAATCTGAAAATGGTATACAGAGCAAGAAAATTAGCAGGAAACATACAGTAGCTACTGTGCTGAAAAAAATCCAAAGAACGTCTTGGATTGAAAGAAAGAATCAGTGTGAGAATGTATGACTGACTTGCTGGCTAAAAGGTCCAATGGTTAAAATTGAGTTTAGTGAAAAATTACCATTTTTTAAGTGTTTACCATCATAGTTATTTATGAGGAAATAATCTGAAACAAATGCAAAAGATTAATGTATGTAGATTCCTCTAAATAAGACAAAGCAAGAAAGAAGTAACTCCAGAACATTGTTTTTGTGAAAATGTCATTCTTTGTACCTAATGTAAATAAAGTCAATAAAAAAGTTGTAATGATGGTTATTCATTACACCTAGTTGTTTGCCAAACACACAATACCAAAATCACTAATGTTTATCTCTTGCATCAGGTGAAAAAGAAGTGTAAACCAGCTGAAGTAAAATAATTCAAGTTCTTTTGCTAAGTTGGGCAGAGCAAACCAGTGTGCAAGATCCACTGAAAGGTCCATGAAACATTCAATACAACAGCAGATAATATCCTGTTTAAATGCATGGCATTAAATGTTTAAAGCAGTCTAAAAATAAACAGCACACTGACCAGGATTAAGTCAGCCGTCTTATTAAACAATATTTCAGAATATTGGTACCTACTATTAAATCTCACAATGTCATTTTTGCAACATTAATTAAGCACCTGTTAATTATATCAGGGAACACATGAAAAGAAATAAGCATAAGAGTAATATCAGTAATTAACAGCACTAGAGAAGAAAAATAATTGAAACACCTCGTTCTTTATACTTCGAAAAGACATTGAAAATTCATCCTCTCCCTGACCACAGCAGGGTCCGTTAAAGTCCCACTTCATCTGCCTTAATAAAGCTGCCAGGTTCACAAAGCAGAAACAGCTACACATGCTTCACAAGCGCACACCAGCTCAAATGTGCGGCTTCACCAGTTTGAAGGAAAAAAAAAAGTGTTATAGACCACGTCTCATCTCTTTACCTTCAGTGGCTCTGAAGATGCATCTTTAATTGTCTAGCAAAATGCAGTTTAAATGGAAAAGTACTAAGACACCTTGGGCTCACATGATAATTGATATTTATAACACATTTAGCAGCAGGCAGAACCTCTCTGTCACACCAGAGGCTTTAAAATTGGAATGACTCCATGCATAACGTAATCCACACAGGCAAAGTCTATTTACCCAACTACAGTTTTACTCAGAATGTCATTTTTATTTAAGGCCCTGACATACTGTACTATGCACTGTTGCAAGCATATAGTATAAGCAGTCTATCTTAATAGTGCATTGACCTTCATGGTTATTATTACTTCAAGCCCTTCTATCAAGGATTTACAGTTAGCTGAAAGAATTAAAACATTTCCTGACATTAAAATTAGTGCCGGTGACTCAACTCTTTGCACAAGCTTCTTTAAGAAGAAAAAAAAACTACCGTCAGGAAAATGATTACACAACAGAGAAAAACAGACAATATGAATAAAGTAAATGCAAAACTGTCATTACTTCCTAAGGAGTAATTAAGTATGACTGCCCAGGACAAACTCGTCAAACTGAAATAAGAGTTTAAAGAGACCAATGATTTTACTTTGTTTTTTGTACAGTAAGGCAAACAAATCCGTGACCAATTTGGTCTTAAAGGAAAAGGCTTACCTTTTTTTTTCCATTTGAGGGAAACAAACAAGTTGTATATTTCAAGTTATATCTCAAATAATATTTGAACTCGGAGCTGAAAGTGATAAAAAATGCTCATCACAGATTACTGAATGTGAAATAAAGTAAAATGAAGGCATCTATCACTTTTAAGAAATCCATCTGATGTTATTTTTCATATAATTTAAAATCTAGTATTATTACTAACAGTATAAAATCATTCACTTCTTAGAGATCTTAACTATGTTATTTGGAAACTACTAAAGGGAAGGTTGGTATAAAAAAACTTCTCTTCATCAGTGTTACAAGCTGATGTGTGCTTACTAACTTATTATTATTAAATCTCAGCTTGATTCTAATATTTCATGCCATTATCACCAATACGTAGCAGTGAGGTCAGAGGGATTATTAGCCTGTGGACGTGCACGAAGGATTCCTGAACACTTACTCGGACTCTCAATTCTTTATTATTAAGGCTTAGCACACTGAGTAATAGGCTGGAGTTCTAGATGCTCTAAAGCACGCTTGAGACAAAGGTCAATGGGATTCCTGTCTTATGAATATTTTATAAATAACAGCTTGAGTGAGAAAAGATGCAGGAAGCAATCAGCAAATGTCCCCTGCACCATTTCATGCTGAAGTGCTTTTTCAGGATAAGCAGGTGTCACTAACAGGCCCAAAGAATATCTTCTCAGAAAGAGATAAGGCAAATGTTTTGTCATTATTATTGCAGCTCTATGGTTATACAGTATGCAACATTTAACCCATTCTTCACATAACCTTATGTAAACTACTTCTCAGACATATACAATATTTATAGTTTATGAATAGTGCTATAACAAAAAAGCTTCATTCTATTAACTGTTGACAATGTTTTTCAGAATAGAGGTTCATCTCAACAGAAATCTGAGTGTCTGGTGCACTATTTCATGTAATAAGTGAAAAAATATGTATTCATGATTTATGTAAAATGTAATACATGTAAATGATTTAATACAAGAAAAATGTTTGGTTCATGCTGAGATACAGTACCTACAGTGATCAAAGCCAGCTCAAATCCTTGCTTCAGTTGCAGGAGGGACTGTGGCCAGGTAAAATAAAGACAATTTGTAAAAAAATCACTATTTCACTTGGGTGGATATTATTTTTCTTTCTATTGTATATACATATATTTGAGATATTTAATTAACACATGTAGAATGTTTCCTTAAGAATTGCTAACACAAAACAAGCTAACATTTCTATTTCCAAAGCATACCATGGATTAAATAAACTCATTGATTCCACATATCGGTTTGTTCAACTGAATTAGAACTTGCTCAACAGTGCCAGTCATTGAAACAATGATCACACCTGGGCCCAGACAAATGCAAAAACATCCCATCTGCTAAAAATTACAAGTACACAACTCAACAATTACTTTCTTTTTGCCAGAACTTTGCTTTTTCCACTCAATGAAAGACCACCATCAAGAACTGGGTCTGCAAGTTAAACTGACTTTTTCATTTAAACCCATCACTCAGGAGAATACACGCAATTGACTATTCCCATAAAGTATGATATAAATGAATGCTTATAAGAGCGTTTCAGGTATTGTAAAGTTGTTATAAAATGACTGTCCCTGGGGGACTCATCAAAATTCCTACTTCTGTTTTACCAAGTTTAAAACCAAGGCAGAAAAGGGCTCTCCTCAAAGGCCATAACCTAGAAAATATTAAAGGTTTACTCACATCATCAACACATAAAGACATTTGAAAAATGTTAAAATCTTAAATCAGTCCAATTAATTTATTGAATAATTCATAGATGCATTAAAAATATGAATGGAGAGGGCTCAACCTGAAGAGACTGTGACCATCAGGGACCCGAGTTGTCCACCACACCACATGCTAAAGTTCATCAGGTTCACACAATGGGCATAACTTTATAAAGGGTCCAATCATTAGAAAATGAGGATCTGGGGGGAGGGGCTAATTCTAAAACATTAGAATTAGGTGGGAGGGCCACACAGAAAACTCTTAGGCTAGGCTTTGCATGGAAACACCAAATACTGCACATTTGTGAAATGCATGGGCTATAGTTGCCCAGGTGTTTTAGATCACTTACAAAAAAGGTCAAGAAGGTTAGAGAAGGGTTGCCACTCTGACCACCCTTTCATACTATAGATGCATTCAAGGCCTGGCTACCTAGAGAAACTTTGAAACATCAAAATCATTCTTGAAACAAGATCATCAATATAATCAGTCTTGTAAATGCAGTTAGCAGAGCTAGAACAATAAAGAAATGCAAAAAGAAATAATATATACATTAGAATTTAATTCAAGGTTGCATTCAACTTTGCAGACAAAACAATCTGAATTTCTTTTGTAATTGCTTAATGGAAAAATGCATACACTATATTGTGTTCTATTAATGTTTTCTTATATCTTTATTATGCCATAATAGCCCTACCTTTCATGACTGTTTCTAAACACAAGAATATAACAGTTACAAATGAGAGGAGACCATTCTAGCTCATTAGTTTTGGTAGCTAAGTGCTTTAAGCACATCATCCAGCTGTTTCTTGAAGGAATTCAGGGTATGAAGCTTAGCAACATGGCTGGGCAGGTTGTGCCATAATTGCACAACCATTTAATACTTACCTGTAGGTGAACCTATACAATACAAATGCCATTATAATATACTGTACTCTGGAAAATATGGAATATAACCTAAAATATAAAAACACTACATTGTAATTCAGCCCACTTTCCTTTTCAGTATAAGCAGAGGGAGGTTGCCAGAGTCTTGAACTATAGGACTGATACACACAAATAAAAGTACTGATCAAATACAATTAACTTATTCACTACTAAAGGTGAAGGTGACGTGGAGGCAGGACAGCAGCAGTTACGTTCAAGTGTTTGTCTTGGATAGAAAGTACTAACTACTCTCTTTAAGAGAATCAGAGCTTTTCTTTCTAAAGAAACGCTTTATTTTAAGTTTAAGGCACCTGTTCAGCATTTGTTAGGTGTAAGTATCTTACAGCGTAAGTGTCAGAACTGTTCATGCTACAAAACAAATATTGGTCATACTCACTAAAAAAAGCATACTGGTCCTGCTTTGTTTTAAGCAACTGCATAACTCAGTATTTTATACTGTACATACTCAAATCAGCTAATAGAATTTAACACCCCTCACCCCTCAAACAAATGGTACAATTTACATAGTGTGTTAACCATTACCTTTTAGACCGACGGAGTCTTGTTCCTGTGAGGAAATGAGGCATAGAAAAGTTGGAGAGAACAGTCCAAAAGCTCGAGTCAGACATGACCAAACTTCATACCAGCCCAAGTTCAAGGGGATTTAAAAGCCACAGGATGAAACGCGTCCAGCGTTTGTAAGCGGAACGCCACCAACACTCCCCGCAGAACAATCAAAGAGCAACTTGATCTGTCTACGCACATCTGCAGCCAGCTATATGGTACAAGGCTTGTCAGAAGGGACACAGCGTCCTTTATTGTCCTGTAATTGCTTCCAGTGAATACCCAGCGGACCACAGCTACATGTTCTTGCCCTTTCTGTTGGACCCTCACCAGCTATACCACCGGCAGAGAACCACAACTAATTACAGATTTTTATTTTTCTTTCTCCTTCTGAAAGGGAACTGCACTGTATCTCTGGGGCTGCTTCTGCCAAACATACTCCATATCATCTAACAGGCAGCTACCACTTCACATCCTCAAGAGGGGGGTGGGGGGGTGGAGACACAGAGTAGCACTGCATCACCACCAGCTGTTGCAAAGCATATCCAGCTTAGATAACCTGGTTCCTCTTTCCTCTTCCCTGACCGCTCTTTTAAATGCATTTAATACTTAAATCTGGTGTTTCTTTGCTGTCTTCTGTGCAAAACTTCCCCCCCCCCCCCCAAACTATAAAAGAATATGCTGCTCTGCTGCAGGAGAGCTCATAGTAATTCAAGCACCTTTGATCTCCAGTTACTCTCACTCTCCTGGCTTTTTGGCAGATAAGAAGCAAAACAATGTTAAAGGGGGAAGGGAAAAAGAAAAAGAAAAAGTTTGATATCCCTTAACAAGGCTGTTGTTAAATGATCCATCGTAATGCCCCATCTGCTGTTAAGCAAAGACAACAGCAGGAAGGGTTTGTGGTTAAGAGAGCAGGCAGCAACATGCTTCTTTTCAGATGACAAGACAGGGTGCACACAATGATCTCATCCTGGCTCTTACTGATGCCTTTCAAAGAAATAAAATCATCAGAGGAAAATGGCTTTAGAAAAAAAGTGAAATATAATTTTGGTGCCCAATGCAAAAAAATACTATTTACAGCATTGGCATTCCGTAGTGAATTAGGGCATATTTAAGGCCAGTGTCATAACATGGCTTTTAAGTACTCTTTTTGGCCCCCGGGTTGTGAATTGCACAATGAAATCTAAACTTGGCTGATGTTATACCTATCCTTGATTCTTTCTCGAGTTCCAAACACTCTGGAGGATTAGGCTGGCAGAGTGTGCTCTAATTAGGCTCCAGTGTAATTTCTTTGTACTGATTAAAAAGGGTAAGTCAAAGACACTTTTTACCAAGATGCCTTAGGTGGATGGTGTGAACTCCCACAACTTTCTGTTTTGAAAAATGTGGATGTTGAGGAGTGGAGACCCAAATGGAACATAAAATTCATCCTGATAGAGTGTCTATATGCTTTGCAAACACTTTGTTGCCTATAAAAATCTACAATGAATAGTGGATAATGTTGACTATGGATTTGAATGATACATCTAAGTATGATATAGACCATTTAAAATGAGAAATCCTGATAAGATACAACTGATCCAGATACAGAGTTGACAAGATTTTCTTGTCAGCATAAAAATAAAAATCTTTTTAGTAAAAGAACAACGGTGTCCTGTCAAAATCCGAAAGAGAGGTACAGTATGTGAGTAGCTGGAGGAGTTAGTAAAGAAAGGAAGGACATGTGACTGAATTTTACAGTCATACTGCAGTTGAAATGATTACATCTCACCTGACAAAAAACTGCAGATGTACTGTACAACTTCTAGTGGAAACAGAGATCAACTTTTCTTTTGAAGCTGTACATTTTCTAAAAACAAAAAAAAGAGTTGGGATTTGGAAATCCACCCATATAAAAAACTTTTTTTATGTGTTTGGGATGGCTGAACAAGGTCTTTGAAAACCCCCCACAACTTATGAACATGTGGGCTATGATTACGGCGATCCTTAGTCTGGTACAACTCCAGCATTGCACATCTTTCAGAAATCTTTGAATCTCTAAAGAAATGTGATTTCAGCTCCCAGAGGGCCTATTTCAATTTGGGCAGTCATTTCTGCATCCTGAATGGATGAAAGTCTTGTCATTGTTCCAAAATCTCAAGAAAGATTTGTAGGACAGAGGTTTTTATGACACCTACAGAGCATTAGAATGTGAAGGGATGGTTCCATCATATTGTTTATGTTGAAGAAAAGTATTTATTTTAGAAAACTCCAAGTAACACCAAAAACAAATCTAAAATTCAACACCTCAATAGGAACAGATATGTGTCCATATCAAGCAAGTGGAAATCTCAAAGATTTTGTTTTTATCCTTAAAATTCATCTTGGCTTCCAAAGCGATTTGTAAAGCCTTCTCTCAAAATGCTATGGCTGGCTTGTTATGGTTACATGTACTGTATCCTTTCGGGAACAAGCAGTGTGTGTGAATAAAAATTACAGAGCATTAAGCAAAAACATTTGTGTGAGTGTGTGGAAGCTGTTGTGTGTGGGTGTATCTGTGGCTCATCAAACTACTCCTCTGTCACCACTGTGTTGCAACTCTTTCTCTTCTCCATTTTAATGACCAGCAGGGGGAGGCACACCTGATAAGGTGGAAACCTGGTTCAAGCAATCTCTGTAATGAAATTCTGAATGCAACACACTGCTTTTTAAAAAATAGTTTAAGTGGAAGAAAACAACACATCTTTGTTTTGCTTTAGAACAGTTCCCAGCTTACCGAAAAATTGTCACAAAAAAGGTTGTGCCTATTTTTCTTATTTAGGCTGTCAAATATCTGGCTATTTTTGCGTAATCAACTGGGAAGAAAGATACAAATCTGTATGAGACTAGATATAAATATTTCAATTATTCCTTGTAATCCTTAACATTCTAAAAGCACATAATTCTTTTCCAGACTTTTACGGAATACTGTAGTTGTATGTACAAATGTTTGCATTATTTTATTCTGTTCCTTCAGTTATGTGAAACATGTACAGTATGTCCATAGAAAACTATAATTTTTTGAGTTTAATGTAATCTTCTCTTCTTTCTGCCTAATCTGTTCAAACGCTCAAATTTATTGTCTTATATACAGTACCAGAGTACAGTTAAATGTTCATATGTGTTATCCTCACATTACAAAAGACATAACACATGACAAAAACTTGAACAATGCACTACCACAAAGGTGCTGAATGAAAAACTATATACAATAATGTATTTTTAAAAAGCTATCATGCACAGACAACTGCACACAAAGAGCCTCCCTTTGGCCTTTATTTCTTACATTGCATCTATCATACACATTTTATTTTCCCATTTCATTTCATGTGTGTCATATTTTACTACACTTCTTTCAATTTTGCAACTAGTTCCATCCTGTGGAGAACTAAAGTAGGTTTATAGCTTGAGTGAAACGCCACTATGCCTGAGGTACAGTATAATGCTATAGGACTTTCTTTTTCAGTTCTATATGAACCTTGGTCTCTGCTTTAGAAAATGGTCTCTTTATGACTCATCAGAACACTATCAACAAACAAATCAGGCCAGGCTAAGTGATTTTTTTTGTTACACAGTACTTCACACAGTCTGTGTTTAGCTGGTGTGTGCTCTCTCCAGAAGACTACATACAGTACAGGCCTACACCCTTTTCAGGTATTACTCCCTACTCTTATACACAGATGGTCACAGATACTTCAATTTCTCTGCAGCTACCTAGAAAGTAGATCATTGCAGAAATAACAGATATTTAAAAACAGGTGTTAAAGACCTGGCAAGGATCCTGACTATACCAGTTTACTGAGTAATCGGGGCGAGTTTATTGATGTTCTCAGATTACCAAACTTTCATGTTCACCTTTATTACCCTGGATTATCCTTATTTTGAATAATTTCAAGGAAATGTAATACTTTTATCTTTCAGCCTTGTGATCCATTATAAACTTCGAAACTCCTGGATTTCAGAAACTGATCTGCTCTATAATAAAGAACAATGTGTTGCTACAGTATGTGCGGAAAACCAACCTTCCATGAAAAGTACTCCCGCTTCTACTTTACTCTTGGAGTATGGCAGGCCCATTCCTGGGACACATCATGGGATTATGGTACAAACTTGCCATGTTGTTGAAGCGGATACCCTGGCTTCTTTCAAGAAAGAGCAGGATGAGATCCTTGGATCAGTTAATTACTAACAAACCAAATGTTCTCCTCTTGATAGAAACCTTTTTAAAGTTCTTATGTGTATATATATTTTTTAATTTATCTTTTATTCTGCTAAGCGCAGGTAGATCAGTGAGAGGAGTGGAATATAGCTGAGAGCTGGCAGATGTTTTTTTTTTGTGGTTCCATGCTGCTTATTCCTGTTGTTAATCTAAAATTGAAAACGTTTTTATACCAAAAAAATCAGATCTTTGAAGTTCCTTTTAATGGTGTATGGGCATTGGCTGTTGCGTAAAACATTTAATAGAAGCATTCTGAAAGGCAACAAGGTGAGCAAAAAAAGAAGGAAAATAACAGTAAATAATTTAAATTTATTGATTTTTATGATTAATACTTTTGGGTGGCATGGTGGCACAGTGGTTGGCATTGCTACTTCGCAGTGGTGGGGTCCTGGGTTCAATTTTTGGGGTGCTGTTTGCATGGTGTTGGTACTGTATGTTCTCCCTGTGTCGGCATGAGTTTCCTCAGAGTACTGAGGTTTCCTCCTACAGTCCAAAGCCATTATGTTACAGTAGGTTATTTGGCCTCTGGGGAAGTTGGCCCTGGTGTGCGTGTGTACAGTATGCATTTGTATGTCTGTCTGTATCCTGCAATGGACTGGTATCCCACCCGGGTTGTATCCTGACCAGTGCCCAATGCTTCTAGGGTAGGCTCCGGACTATCAAGAGCCTGAACTGCATAAGCAGATACTGAAAATGATGATGTGATGCTAATTTAAAAGTAAAAGTTCCATAGTACATTAGTCAAAAGTTCTCGAGGCACAACAGCATGGATTGTTTTGTGGTTGTTTACATGCCACAAGACATTACTAATTAAGCGACACTTTGGAGAGGGGACCTGAAAAAGACAGTAGAACTCGTCGGTATTTGGCAGCCATCCCTTTCTGCGGTCTTTTACCTTGCTGCACTCCATTTATCTGCAAGCTCCTGCCTGTGACTTTGACATTTCCCTCTTAACATTATCCCACAGGGGGATCAGCTTGGGAAAAAAAAGTACCAAAGACATGGCCAGCTAGAGGAGAAAAGAATTCATATGAACTAATAACCTAGAAATTGAAAATGTGGCTCAATGTGAATTTCAATGAAAACAGACTAACTTATTTTAAAGTATAAAGTTACAGTATTTTCAGAGTATAAAGTCACAGTAAAATGTAATGCAATTAGATTGCAACATGTCTCACTATACAATCATGCAGTAGCTGGAAAAAATAGTAATAGTAATGACAAAAGTCAGGAATACAGTAAGCACAAATATTAATACGTATGTAAATGTAACTTAAGAAATGGTCAATATAATGTCCTTTATATACCATATATATGGTCCAAGCATGTAACTGGTGCTACAAAGAAGGCACAATAGCACCTTTACTTCCTCAGACAGTTGAAAAAATGTGGTCTATCTTCAACTGTCCTTACCACATTTTACTATTGAGAGAGTGTGCTCACGTGTGGTATTAGTGTGGTTTGGCAGCAGTTCATTATCTGACAGGAAGGCGTTACAGGGGGGTGATCAGGTCAGCCCAGTCCATCATTGGAGTACAGCTCCCCTCTATTGTGGACATTTTTACAACTCGCTGTCTCAAGAAGGCTGGAAGTATTGCTAAGGATACCAGTCACCCTGTTTCTTTTGTTTTTCTTCCCCCTTCCCTCTGGTAAGCGTTATAGGAGCATAAAGTTTCTTCCCACAGGCTGTCAGATTACTGAACTCTACCCCTGCTACTGGCTCAGACTGATGTTTTCTTTTTCAAGATGTATGTTATTTAACTTGTTGTTGCTGCCACTGTTCTGTGTTTATGTTTTTTGGTGTTTCCTTAATGTCTTTGTATTGAAGCATACATGCAAATAAGCATTTTATTGCACTTATGCATATGACAAACTGAACTGAACTTCATAAGCAATGTATATGCATGGATTTTCATTTATATGCTCTTAATGATAACCATCTATTTAATTTTCCAAAAAGCTGGGGTAAGTATAACTCTAGCATGAATCCTCTTTCTTAACAGAAGAATAGTACTGAGATGAGATATAGTGCAGGACACTTTTTCCTTCATCATTTATCTATCTTATTTTAGCCCTCCTTATATGAAACTCCTGCAGATTAGAATTAATTTAAAATTAATTAGTAACTGACACGTAATAAAGCTCCATTTTGAACAAAGGTCTTTTAGAGTTAATTGGACTTGAGGGTGTCTCAATTTTTGACTTCCTTTCAAAAATTAGTCAGATACTTCTTATAATCATCTTGAAGGTTTTCAATTTTAGCAAAAGACGCATTATTAGCAAAGTATGATAACTGTCCATTTAGTGAACTTAAATTTGTTCACATATTCCCTCTACGGTGATTCACTGAGCACAACAAATTCTTTAAGGTGTCTCAAAGGCCCAGGAAGAGTAATACTTATTAATAATGGGGATGAGTATCAACATTTTAGTTTTGTGATATTTTGATATTGACCTCAGCCTAACAATTAAGAAATAAAATGTATAAAGTATATATATAATACAGGCATATAAAAATACCTGCTGCATGAATATTCCTGGGAGAACAACGTACTAAAAACAAAAGAGAAAAAAACTTCAACAATATTTTTATATTGATTATGGATCTAGAGTCAACATTTGCTACAAAGCAAACACCACACAGGGACTTTACCTGTTATACTGTATTTCCTGTGTCACAGTGAGATACAATTGTGTTAAAAACTAACAATGTTTTATTGGTATATTAAGGGGCAGCATGGCGGCGAAGTGATTTGCTCTGCTGTTTTGCCATTCTGGGGCCCTGGGTTCAATTACAGACCTAGAGTCTGCATGTTCACTCCATGTTTGTGTGGGTTTTCACCAGATGCTCTGATTTCTTCCCACAGTCCAAAGACATACTGTGCCGGTACTGCAGGTTAATTGGCTTCTGTGAAAATTGGCCTTGGTGTAAGTGTGCGTATCTGTGACTTTGCACGTTCTATGATATACTGGCATCCAGTCCTGGGTGTATCCTGCCTTGCATCCATTGTTTGCCAGGATAGACTCCGGCTTCCTAGTGAGCCTGAATTGGATGAAGCAGTCAGAAAATAGATGAAGGGGATATTTAGGTATACCTGTATAGTGTTTATTCAGTAGCTTACAATTAAGCATGCTGAAATGAGCCAAAGCCATGTTAACTGTATGTTTATGTCATCAAATTAACTCTATACACTTTCACATCACTAACACAGAGCACATGCAAGAAAAAAACCTGCAATTATTTTAAAGCCTGTTATCCTTTTCAACTTCAAACAGCAGTCAGTAACATATGCACATCAAAACTAATCTCTTAAAATAAAACAAAGACAGAAAAGTTTAGATTCACAAAAATTATCCAAGTTCATGAAACTGATATTGTAGGTAATGTCAATTAACCACACTCAATAAACTGTCAAACTCAAGAATAAGGAAACAAAAATGAGCTGTGGTATAGTATTTCCCTGGTATTTGACACATGGTAGAATGCTTTAAAAATCAACTATGACATATGTAAAGTACCAACAGAAAACCTAAAAATTAAGAACTTTAGAAACATACCATAGTTCCCCAACTGATGCAAGTAGTTGCAACTTAAGAATGAAAAAAATTCAAGATTCAAGAAAGAGTGCACCCCATTAGACATAATGAGCATCAAAAAAAGGTTTATACAGTAAAATTCACAGAAAATAAAAAAAAATATTTTAAATTCTGTATTTTGGTCATTCAGAACTCGAGATACTGTTGCTTGAGGAATGAAACATTTTTTAAAGAAAGCCTGGGATATACAGTAATACAGCATCCACGTTCTCCTTCACCTCCACTGCTCTAACTTGTAATGCTCTATGACATCTCTTGGCAAAAAGTTATAAATACCTTCTGAAGCCCCCTCCCTTCCTTGAATTTGTCTTTCGGCATCTCTCCTCCACCCCCTTCCACCTTTGTAGCTAAACCTTAAGTTAACGTGTCTCTCAGTAGGGGAGTCCTAATCTTCTCATCCTAAGGCCATGCGGCTGACCTTTAGTCAAGCGAATTAAGTCAAAACATATAATTCCTAACATTTTAGTAAACATTCTTCAGTGAATTTTCTTGATGGGAAATTTGTGAGGCGGTTGGGCACTTATCAGGAGAACAACACTTTCATAAGATCACTATGCCGGAGGCTGGACTAATTATGATGTATCGTGAAAGGTCCTATACAGTACACTATAAAATAAAGCCTATTAGTGTTATTATATTTATTTTTTATGGTTAATTATATCACAAGTTGAATGTTCACAGTCAGCAGTTTTATGCAGTCCATCAGCATTACATCACTCTGGGAGACCCTGAGCCAGGACACCTTGCCAAGATCAATAGGGAGGTTCAAGTGTGAGAGTCTGGGCAGGAGTGCCTGTTTGCCCCAGAACCCACATGCAGTGAATGATGATGACTTGGCTGCACAGCACCTACTGTATATTGATCACATCCTTTGTCCATACTTGCGGCTCTATCTGCGGACTCATCCCGACATGACACCACTCCAGCAGGAAAGCACACCCTGTCTTGTGTAATAACAGCTTTCGTCTGGAGAAGAGAATGGGACAGCTATGCTGCAAATGCCCTAATTGCCAAACCTGAGCCCCATTGAAAATTTGTGGGATGAGCTGGTATGATGTGGCATTTAGGGTTCAGAAAACAGTGAACAGGCACAGGCTTGTCCAGGATTAACAAGAATGATTTAGATTCCCACAGGACAGAACTGGCAACCTGGTGTAACGCATGTCTCACACGGAGATCTTACATGATTTTCAATGGTGACCACACATGCTACTAAGCCTGTGATTGTCACAGTAGACTTCCCTGCTTATTACCAATATTAACCAGCATAATGAATTTTCCTTCTGCTCTGCCTGGTCAATAAAATGTCAGTCCACCTGTTGCAAATAACATGAGTCATTTTCCTAATAATAACTTTTGGAATTTGTTGCGATTTATTGGAAATTTGATTCTTTTGAGGCTCAGGATAAAAAATCACATTGAGAAAATTATAATGGAAATTTAAACAGAATGGCGAGTGTTCTGTTCCAGCTGTGCTGCTGAAACCTGTTTGATTCTGAAAAGTTGCACTCTGCCTTCTTTCAAGAAAGACAGGGACAGCTGGAAAATAAGGCGAGATGAAGCTGTGTAAACAAAACTGAAATTAGTATATAGAAAAGTAATCAATTATAATGTAATTTTTCCCAGTCGGGGAAAACCTATAAAAATCACTGATAGTTTACTAGGAAGGTCTTCAAAGGAAATAAAAGGATAAGTATGCCAGTGACAGGCACATTATACATCATAATGACATTCCTTAAAATAACATTAATAAACAAAAAGGATAGGAGAAAGAGATATTGTATACAGTATGTCTGACATTAATACAATCCAGTAAAAAGATTTCATATTTAATTTTTAAAACTGGTGAATTCAAACAAATAAAATGTGTTCTTGAAAACTGCATTATCATTCACAAGACTAAAAAAACACATAAAACAAGACTTTCACTGCAAATTAGCACTAATATATTTGAATAACTGAATAATACTTGCAGTACTTCATAATTAATACAACTAATACTGTATAGATTAAATTGATTTTATTATATTTTAAATTGATTTTGAGTGTGGAATTTCCCAACACTTCCAAATTCAACACAAACTGGACTTTATAATTTTTTTCATTATTGTAACCAGTAATTACACAAAACAATAACGGCAACAAAAGACCAAGGTTTCATAATCCATGTCATTTACAAGGCCCGCTAGTTTGAAAGCCAAATGACAGCTTAGAGGAAGAAAAGGATTTTCTCTGGGACGTTTACTGCATCAAACAACTACATCCTCACTGACTAGGTAAGACAAACCTAAGGCGTCCTGATAACTCAGCTTGTAACAATCAAACTCCATTGTTTTGACTTCCTATGCACCCTTTATCATCAGCTGGTGATTGAGAGCTCGGTAATATGTTTACAACTTGGGAAACAACCATATACTGTAGACCTGTTTGCTTTGCTGGGTATATAAAACCGGATGGTACACACCCACTTTTGACATACTATAATATCTTTGTCTAATGTATCCACATATCCTACAGAAAAGACTAAAAAGGGGAACTGATATACAGTAATATAGTAAATCCTAAAAGGCATAAAGTAAATCCAGCAGATGTCTTCAGAATGTGGAAATACAAACCAAATATGAATGGGCACCAGTGGGAACTATGTGGGAGTTTAAAATGGAGAACTGAAGAACTTCTTTACCCAAAGGGTTGCAGGGGTATGTAACAAGTTACACAGCCATGCTGAAAAATCCATTACCCTGGTTTCTTTGAAGGAACAGTGGATGAAATCCTTGGATTAAATTACTATCAAATAGCCACTACTTGTTTGCAGCCTTTCTTTGTTCTTAAGTATAGACACCAAGTAAAGACTGTAGAAATGCTCATAGAGCATAGTTTTAGTGGAGGGTAAGTCTTTTTAAGGTGGGGTTGTTTATGTTTTATGAACCATATTGCAGGGTAAAATATTTCTGCCTAATTCTCACATGTCCAACACTATTACAGTATTTAATGATACTTTCATTTATGGTTTGTAATGAAAAGGAGATCCACGTCATTTTATGAATAGAACCACAGAAAAGGAAAGAGAAAGGAAATGGCATCATGTGCCCTATCCTGCCGTTTTAAATCGGGCTTTATAAGAATTTGAAATCAAATATAATTGCCGCAATGCCAGAAGGGGAAATTCAGGACAGTAACCACAAAAATTCTAATTCTCAGTCTGAAAGCATCTGGCAGCCGGCATACTAACACCCCTTCCCTGACATTATCTTATAGCACATGAATAATTCCTCTGCTAAATACCAAGAGCAGCTTTGGAGAAGAATGTAAAGTTAATTCTTTACATTTGGACGCAGATGTCGCCTGCTCTGTACAAATCCTACTTTTCACAAAAGATAGACTAAAAATAGATTTCAAATAGACACAGAGGGAGAGGGAGAAAGTACCAAGACCAATTTAAAAGCATGGTGACCCCCCTCCCCTCATACCCACAACTCATCAAAGCAATCTCCAATGTTTATTTTTTTTTGCCCGTGGTTGCAGTTTTCCCGGCAAAGTCGAGAATAAAAAAAAGACGATGCTTCCGATTCCACGAGTCACTACACAGTTCCATCGACAGCAGCTGTGCATGCATGGGCTTCGCTGCTCATCCTTTAACTGCTCCAAAACAAAATGGCTATTTTGTTGAGCTCTTACCTCCAGAAATGAAATGCGTGCAGGGGGCTGCATGGGCTGCAAGGACTTGTGGGAGTTGGGCTCAAGCTTCTTGGAGTGAGGCTGCAAGTTAAATTGAATTTAATAAATACGAAATCACTTTGCAAAATCCCTGTAAGCTACATGCGCAGGAAGCTCTCTAGGTGGAGGGAGTTAAGCTTCCTGCAGCACAATGCAATTCCAAAAACGGCGTACCTGATATAATCAAGCACAATGAATCAGGGTGTAAAGCTCACTTTCACATGATGGTATGGCCCATTCTTAGAGAAATAAAACTTTTAAAAAAGCAATACTCCTTTCTACTCTCAGGGGCAAAGACCATTTTGGCACTACCGAGTCAATCCTGTGGGACACAATTAAGACGTTTGAGGTCTTCTGTATTATCACCACAGAAAGACGAGCTAAGAGATCAATATTAGGACACTTCCATTCATATGTCTGCAGAGCCTGTACAATTCATAAGCTACTTTGTGTAAGAAAAAAAACCCGAAACAGGTTTAACACTTGACTAAGGAATAAGACATACGGTACCTAGGATAAGACAGACAACTTTGACACTGTGCTGAAAATCCCACAATTTAGTAGCTTTTTCAGGCCCATATAAATGGGCATATTTTATTATTGACTACTGATCCATAAATCCTGTATTAATATTGCCTTGTTAAAAAAGCTAACAGTGATAAAACAATTTTGAATGTTACTCAAGTCATAATTTTTCCTTAATTTATACCTCTAAAATAATGTGACTGAACATAAAAATATGCTAAGGAAAACATGTGACATCCTTACTTGTTTTGCTAGTGATTTTTACAAAATGTATCTCTTTTGGCTCGGTATGAAACTGAATATTATTTCTAATGAGTTTTATTTTCCCAGACAGTGGCCTTATTATGGTAACCTATCTGAACTATTTACTAGAAACAGAAGACCTTTTGTTAGAGTCCTCCACATGCTAGAAACACAGTAACCGTGGCCTACCAAACAAGTAGTTTAACAACACACTGTCAAGATGATTATGCACTGTGCGTCTGTATCATTACCGGTAAACAGTGATGTTATTGTTGTGCCTCTGCTGCAGTATCCTGGCTTTAGGCTGCCATACACAGGCAAACAGACTGGCTGATGCTAGCTGCAGTGCATTTTAAATTACTCTTCCGCCACTCGCATCTGCTGTACTCGCTGATATCGGCACTGCTGACAACATTCACAAACGCTCACAGTTTTACAAAGGTACAGGAGGCAAGGAAACAAATATGAATCCTTAAAATGCTGAAAAAAGGAAAATACTTACTCCAAGGTCAGCCCCGGAATTCGCAGTCTCTCCCGCTGGGCTTTCATGGCTGCAGTATGTTAGCTCGCTCTATTGTAACCATGATGTATTCACTGCCAGCATCCAGGCACTGACAAAGAGCCAAAATGAACTACTATAAAGGAATGGACTAACAATCTCTCCAGGGGAGGGGGTGCAAGTTTGGGTCCTTCCACTTCCACCTCTAGCTGTCAGATAAGAATGTCAACTGCCTGTAGAGGCAGGAGATCCCCCCCCCCCCACCAACACACACACACACACACCTCCCCCCAGCGGTGATTCTCTCCATCAACGCAGCAGAGCCCAAGGCACTCTGAACCCTCATACTATATGCTTATCTAAAAACTGACATATTCACATGAACACCAGATACTTCAGTCACTGCACGCATGCACAATTCTGCTCGGACAAATGAAAAGTCCTCTTCATCATGAAGACTGACAGCACTCCAGAGAGCAATTACAACACAATTGCAAGCTCCAGCGCTTTGCATTCCAACCTCTTCTAGAATCAACCATTTAACAGCCATCTCTTTGCACTTCTCTTTCAATTGAATTTTCTATTGCTGCTTCCACCATTAAAGATTCAGAGGCTGTAATGGGAAACAGTTACATGTGGGCACTTACATGTGTGCTTTTTTGAGTAGACATGAAATTTCCCCAAGCTTCTCATTCTCTTTTTCTTCCTAACGTTAATAATGCTGATCCTTTAGCTTTCTGACATTTAAAACTATTTAACAACTTAAGCAGGGGTGGATATACTGTAAAGCACAAGTGGGAAAAATGATTATTATCCCCATCACTTATATTGTCATTTCCACATATGGTTGAATATATTTGCTTGTGCACTTTTTCACTTTGTGTCTCCTTCCACAGTCCCGTTGGATTACCTCATGACATACAGAAGGAGAATTTGGGTTATTAGCTGTCAAGTAAAGGGTTACATTGCAGGGGGTGGAAATGACAGACAACAGCCCAAGGTTTCTGAGTTTCTAGGACTCATTCTATGGGATACCTGACAAATGTCCAAGAATCTCTGGACAGTGTTTATGTCTCTGTCTGTGATGGCACCGAATTAAAATGACATTTTCCTCATGTATTTAAAAACTTGAAAAATAACGTTATAATCTGTATAATTAGTTGGTTGAGAGCAGCTTTAAGAAGAGTGGAATTAATTATAATTTCCCTAATGCTCTGATCAACCCCATCACTGCACTATCTTTGACTTATGTCTGCTCAAGATCCATTGTGTCTGTATTGACATCAAAATGCTGGAATAAGACACTGCAATTTGCCTTGCCAAAGACTCAGAACTCTCTGACCCTGAACCTAAATATTCTTAGTCTTGTAGCTTGCGAGACAGACATTACTTACTTATTTTTAATCATTCTAAATTAACCTAAACTTTAAATTAAAATAAATGCAAACTACTCTCCCTGTGTTCATTGGTGCTAATTGGCCCACTTTCCGAAAAACTGTACACAGAGGAAAAAAAACAACAACTGGTTATAATCAGTTAATTTAAAAACCTTTTGGAAGCAGTTGTGGAAAAAAACTGGCAGACTTACAGATACATAGATAAAAAGGGTGTGGCTTCTAAGAAAGCAAACTCCATGGAATAACCTTTGTTTAATAGGGTTGTACATAACTAAGCATATATGAGTAAATGCAGCAGCATACCTATTTTATTGTGGTAACTGGAACTAAATTTACAGAATTTCATGGTTATTGTCTTCTGAATAGAATCTGGCAACTGAAAAGGAAGCGAATGTTCATTTACAAGAAAACAGAAATCGTCTTCTGCACACAACACAAAACCAAGGCACCCGTTATAACTGAATGGCTATCAAAAGAGCCAGGAATAGAGAACTTCAGTCAAGGACTTGAGCTGGGGAGTCATGCTCATCCAACATTTCTGGTGGAGAGGACTCAACAACAACAAAGAAAACTTGAACTCGATCCTGCACAGCTCTGGGACTCGGGATCTTGAAGATACTTTTATTTTCCATTCAGATCTAGTCTAAAATTTTGACTCCAAGGGAAAACCGGGAAAACATGACTAGTACATATTAAAAAGGCTTTGAACTACTGTAAGCTAATTATGTACTTTTCTACACTTTATGCCAGTCGTTACTGATTACAAGCGACATCAATCAATTAATGGGGTAAATTCAATCTTGAACCAAGGATTACTTACTTTTAAAGATGAAAATGTACTAAAATCATTTGAAAGAAATACTGATTAACAAAGAATGCCAGTGGATTGTACGCTACTAAATATTAGTTTTAAAAAATATATATTTGAATATTTTTTGTGACCTGAACATCCATACAACCTATTGCACAATGACTAGCCTAGCAGCAACTATAGTAAAACTATTTTTTTCATTTCATTATCATTCAAATTCAGATCTTACAAGATAATAAGAAAAATCAGAGCACCAGCAGAAATCACATTAAAAGTAAAAGTCAGAAAAAAATACAAAAGTGGAAAAGTTACAGTATGTAAAGTATTTCTGACAGACACCTCTCTCCAAAAAACATCTGAGATTGATCCACATACAATAGATACAGTATCAACTATTCACACGGGTTTCTCTATGAATAGTAAAGTTCTGGTGATGATTCAAGCATTTATTATATTCTCCTTTCATCTCTTCACTTTCTGCAATAAATTCTAAATATTTTCCATAAATTTGATGCTGTAATATTTTTTTCTGGAGGGTATTAAGTCATTATACAACATAATCATGTGTATAATGTCAATAAAATAAACGTGGACAGACTGTGACCTAACAATGCAAAATTCATTTTCTTTGCAGTTATTATATTAACAGTTTAATGAATGCTTCTAGTTAAATTTTTGAGCAAATCAGGATTGCTGGAAAACAAATCCAGAATATTTGTATTCTTTAAGACAAGAAGAATAAGAAGGAAATGTCAATTACTTTTAATTGTGTAGGTAAACTGTCCCACACAATTACTGCCAGAAACATTAAAAAAAAGAAATAATGCAGTACATTTATATTGCATTTTAATAGAAAGCCCAGGCTGACTGTGGTGCCTCAGAATGTAGGCTGGACTTGAGAATTTAAGGGTTGACTACAGTACAAGCTTAAGAAGACCACAAAAAGAGTTTAAAATGCCAATGTTCTGTAAAAAACAACAAAAATGCTGCAGCACCTACAGTACACTTCCTGGGCCAAGAACCAGAAGCAAGTAAGGCTGATGATTACTGTAAGACCTATGAGAATTACAGTATCTATACATTAGCAATTTAGCTACTGTATCTGTTTCAGTAACTTTATCACTGGGCTGTGCAAGAAAAGTCTGCATTCTGAAATTTATGCACAGAATCTGATCTTTTTCATGCTATCTGGTTCATGTCATCAACATATACATAAAGGGAAGAATTTAACTGGTTAAAAGATTTTGTTCATTTTATTAGCCCCTTTAATTAAATTACACCAGTTAAATTTAAGAACCTGTTCGCAGGTTTTGTGCCGATGTGTGAAATTATTCAGTAGACTAGCAGATGTAAAGATAAGTGCAAACAGACACAGTAAATATGTGAAAAACGAGTCACAAATGTGGAAAGCAGAGCATGACATTTTGAATTAGTGGCGAAATGACCAATGATCACTAGCCCTTCTCCAGACATTAGTTAACCTCGGCTCAAATTTGCATCAGATCCAGACTGAATTGCTCTATTTTAGCAGTGGCCACTTACCTTTAAGCATTTACATATAAAATTTTCAATGACTGCTTACCTCTCCTACTTTTTCTCCAACCTGGAATAGTTGTTGTTTTGGCACAGAGAACCCTGCATGCTTTTCTCCTGCAGAAGCATGTCTGCAAGAGTCTCACAGTGTCTGGGCAAGAGTGTTGGTAACAAAAGACGAGGTCATGAAGCTCTAAATGGCATCAACACAAGCTCCCAGGCACCTCCCTAATCACAGGGGTCACTCTCAGAGAGCAAGATAAGGATATCCTGTTAGACTCCAGGCCACCCAATGCCAGCAGTGCTTGGCCAGGTGTGTACCACTAGTTAGCCACTGCCACAGCTCAAGCTCTAACCTGCAATGGTTGGCCTACAGGGTTCTGACCACATTCCAAACTAATTTTTATTATTTAAGCCCCTTACGTCTATGAAGCCTATAACCTGATAGAAAATCCTCTTATCTATGCTTTATGGAAATATGCATGTTCAATTTCTCAATAAAAGAAAAACAACCCTTAACCTTCATGTTAACATGCCCAGGTTGTACTGCAGACACTTTAAAGTATCTGTGTATCTTTGAGAGACAGGAAAAGACTGTTTTGCATAACAAACAGCAGATGACAATCAATAAAAACTGAAAACATGGGAGCTTCTGCAAACAACAGTAGCTAAGGAAAAAACTAAATGTCCAAGCCAAATAAATTAACTCATCAACTACCAATTTCATGTCTTGCCAAATCACCCATGGGCAAAAACAGGAAAGTTTACAAAAATAGATATCATGTTAAAAAATATTTATATTAGAGAAATAAAAATAAAAAATCTAATATCACCACTAAAACAAAAATATCCAATCCAAAATGTGTTAGTGAACATTTGTACCCCATTTCTGTTACCAGATGGATGTGTCCATCCTTGGCCTCATCATCCACAGCCAGCCACTGGTGTATGGTTGGGCCCACACAGTTAACAATTAAAAAAAAAAGTTTCATCTCCAACAGACAATGGTAAGTGGGTGAACATGATGAGACTGTCAAGATTATGTGTAGTGCCCATAGTAAAACATGGAGGTGGAAAAGTGAAAGTGTACCATTTTGCTATACTGTATATATAATAAATACTGTACTTTACAGACAAAATCACTCCACTGCTAAGAAAAATAGAGTATTCCTCAGAATAATAACTTCTTAATCAAAGGCCTGTTTACCAGTATTATAATGTTCTTCAGCCTAGTCCATGCATGAAAAAAAACATGTGAAATGTATAAGCCAACTACTTTCTCAGCTGATAAGGAAAGTTCAGTTTCTTTTATTATTAGGAGAACTCCAGTATTTAAAATGTTGCAATGCTCCAACATTACTCAGAAGGCTGTGTGTCACGAAGTGATCGTGTACCGTGCTTTGCAATGCCTTTACAAATCTATGCCTGTGCTGTCATCCCAAGTTTTGGGGTGGGAACATTTTTAAAAAAGGATTCTAACATTACTGCATAGGGCTGGTTGAATCTTAGCACAAGAAAATCCTGCAACTTCTCTTGATGTCAAAACAATGTGCAAAATAGATCTTAAAACAGTTATTAACAATCTTGATAACGTAGTTACTTCATATAGCAGTCCTTGCTTTTCCTATGCTGTTGCATTATAAGAAGAGGCAATGCAGGCTGTTAAAGGACTATTATCTGTAAAGTCAACGTCATATTCATTATCACTATTCTTATTGCAAGTACTTATATTTATTCATCTATCCATTCATTTAATTTTGTTCCCTTTTCCTTGTCCTGGCGAAGATAACAGCGTGATCTAATCTAAACCATCGCATATCAAGCTTTGGTATTATTAAATTAAGTCCTTTTTAAAACTTAGGAATTACTCCTCAAATAAAAATAAAAAGACAGTGGATTTTAAGGATGCTGACATTGCTATTGTGAATTCTCATTCACATTGCTATAATGTTTTCTGCAGCAATAAGCCATTACAGCTTGTCATGCTGGAGAGGAGAGATCTTAACTCTGTAACAGCATACCCATACTAGAGTATTTTCAGAACTCTAAAAGGTTAGCAAATTCTCCTAATAAAGTTTATATCACAGCTCTTTTAGTAATTTTATAAAAGCACTTTGGCTGTTGTGGATGAAGTCACACAACCTTCATTTAAAATTTCAATTACTGTACATGCACTTACTGTTAAGAGTCTGGGCAGGCCAGAGCTCGTGGCCCTCGGCTTCCTTGGAAACCAGGCATTCCGACAAAAAGTCACATTCCATCTGGGGCTGTTCGGACTCTCTCAGGCCAGTTTTCAGCCTCCTTCATCTAATTCATTGGTTCATTCATCAGGTCACACAACTTAAACCCTGCTCTCCCTGACCCAGTGCTCTGCAGCCACTGAGATCCCTGCAGACAAGGTAGTGCACTCAGTAATAATAACCTGTGTCACCGAAGGATACTCTGCCTGAATCAGCCCAAAATATTGTTAGTCTGTTCAAATTCAATTTCTTTCTCGGCACCGGACCAGTGACACGGTTGAATGCCAGAATCCCACACAAGGGTTCAGCCCCCAACCCCCTCCCTCCCGCTGTCTGCATCTGCCCCGAAAACTCAGTTCACCTCCAGCCCTGTCAGATCCTGATCGCCATCCTTCTTCCATTACTTCGGCAATCTTCATCACTGTCCATGCACCTTCTTGCTTCAGCTATCTCTGCCTGCCTGCCTCATACTTTGTCCGAGCCACACTGGGCTATTGCACTTGGATTTTCCATAAACACAGAAGTGTCTGTCTTCATGGGCTAGCCACATCATAACACATATGGTATACAACACCTCTGAAACTTTATTAAACCCAACTTTATTATTCCTTAGGCCTTTCTAATAATAAAACCTCACCAGGCCACTTTGTATTTCCCAAAATTCACGCTGCAAGTACAAACAAGAGGCAGTAAACTAAGATTTGGGATTAAGAGCTTGAATAAAGAATTGATACCTTTTAATTGTGTCATTTATTACAGAATTAATGTTTTTTTTAATAAATCAAGCCATTAATATAGCATTTACAAGTTACAACCATGCATGCTAACGTTGATGAATTACAATAAATAATTCACCTGTCTAAGAACCATTATTTTTCAGATAATCTCCAATGTTTTTTCTACTTGCAAACAGACCTTTGGTCACTCATAAGCTTTGTTTCTTTATTCAAATTTGGTTTTGTGTTGGTTTTCTGCACTAGAAAGCAATACAAAGTCTCCATTCACAACAACTATATTCTTTACTGGCATGTCAATGTTTCAGTCCTGCTAATTGCTGATTGGTCAGTACCTTCAAATGGATCTTGCTTTAGGCATTAAAACCTTCCAAAATGACATCAGTGCTATCAGTGGTGCAATGGAAGACACAAAAACATCCTTGTGCGTTTTACCACACTCTAAAACAGTGGAGCACATTTTAAGTAAAATCACACAGTGATGGAGAGGCCCCAGAGAAACAAACCACTTATAAAACCATAAAGCACAACAGATAAATGTCTATCTTTATTTTGAAACATTTAGGTGATAACAGTAATGATTCCTACTGCAGTTTAAACCATTTCTGTCTACACCATGTTTAGATCAATCTTTTACTCAACATTGCCCAAAGACAACAATATGAACAATTGAATTAAAGCATGACTTACCTGTGAGCAAGATTTAGCATCTCAGCACTGGGAACAATACTAATTACATTATAAAGCTGATGTGTGTCACAAAGAATTCATTACCTCTGATGTATTCCCATCACCATGCCTAGTGCTTGGTTACCTAAAAAGCTCTCAGACCAAACTAGTATTTTAAATACTAATGCTCATAAAACACTGCACTGCTAATTTGAGGTAATTTTAAATTTCTTATGCAAAGAGAAAGATGAGCAATTATACAGCTAAATATTATATTTAGTGTGATTTTTTTACAGTATTTTAAAAATTGATATTAAAAACTTTTATTTTGAATTACCCTTTCCAAAGGCTGCTTTCAAGGATGCTGTGCATAAAGAAAAAAAGACAAAGTACAATAAAAGTAGAAGAAAAAAATAAACAGGAGCATACAGGACAGAGTATAGGGCAATCGGACATACAGTAGGCTCTGATACACAGGTGAATTTTAAGTTTAGAGAGTCAAAGAATTTGTCTCTTGAAGTGCCAGAGGAAGGACATTCCATAACAATGGAGCAGCAACAGAAAAGACACTGTCATCAAAAGTTCAAGATTTAGACCTGGGTACAGTGAGCAAAGGACCAGCCTCAACTGAACTATGGTAGGTAGTGTGAACATGAACGTAGAGACTTCCAATGTAGATGTCTTTAGCAATTTTTTTACATGTGGTTCAAAAGACAGGAAAGGACCAAGTGTGACTGCTAGATTCCTACAACTACAGCTGATATGTGACTAGGGAAGCCATCCATAATTATTGTGAAGCTCTCCCGGCTTTCCAGCTAGCATTTCCTTCCCACCAGTACAATTTCTGATTTTTGTCACTATTTAGCTTCAGAGAATTTGATGTCAACCAGAGCTTGATGTCATGCAAACAAGAGGGAAGTGACAGAGGAGGGGTCCGGGGGGGGTCCATTTAAGTTTTAACTTAAATGTGAATATAATCTGCGTAACAATTAAACTGAAGTTAAAACTGTAACTGTTGTCAAGATCAGTCAAAACGATCAAGCAGGAAAACTGACTGTGACGCATCCAAAGGTCATCAAATAGAAAGCAATAAAAAGTACCACAGATATACAGTACATAGGTCAAAGGCCACGAAAGTTAATTAGGTTACAGGCTCACTTCAAATTGTTACTTACAGCTGATAAACTAGGAACTTGTGCAAAGCATATTAGAACAGATGTACTGTATTGAATGGAACTACTGTACGTATATTTAAATGGAACAAGCTAAGGAAGGCAAAAAGGGAATAGCAGCTGATTTAACTGAGAGAAATTATACAAACTATACTGCTACTACTGAATTGCTGAGCATTGGACATGAAAAGTGGAATATTTAACATGAAATAAAACATAGAGCAGTAGTAGATACATTACACATACTGTACTGTGTGAAGGTCCTGAATAAGACAAAAAACGAAAATCACAAAACAAAGACATCATTAGTAGGGAATACATTCTAAACCACCATTGCAGAGAAATACAGTATATACTGTATACTGTATAATTTGTATGGCTTCTGACAGTTAAGTGTGCTTAAAAATGTATTTCACCATCTGAAGAGGATGAACACAATGGGGAACAACTTAAGCTGCCCTGCTTTGCAAGTTCTTACAGCATGAGCAAAGAATGATTTCAAAGAATGAATAAAGCTATTAATAAGATTAATTTCTAATTCATACTTTGTAGCAGTTACCATGTGAAGCTTTTCTGAAGCAAAAGGGCACCATTAAACTGGTTTTCTGCTTCAGCAATAAAAATGTTAATGTTCTCTCAAGCGGATTGAAACAGTTTGCTGCTTCCACCTGCATCTCCGGGGGGCAAAACACACAGGCAAATAACCTTTTTTCAGACAGAAAATGATCCACAATCTTCTAAAAAATTCTCATTTTTAAATGTTTTAAGAAGAGTAGTCATAATGACCTACACCCACACAGTATACAGTACATTGTCAGATAATGAGAAAAGAAAAGTACTGTGACATATTTTGGGCCTTTTAAAGCTAAAAGGATGAAGGAGTACCCTTATTCTGTATGATTAATTTCTTTGACATTTCACAATATGTTAAAACTTCCATTTTTCCTCTTCACATTGGAAAAATTTTCAGACACCCCTACTTACATTAAAACTGTACAAAAAGCAGACAGTTACCTCAGTTAACAGTGTCTTATGTCCTAGTCGCTATCCTTCCTTATCAAAGAACTGTACTAACAAATGAACTAAGCTAAGGCATTTATATTCACTCCAAGCAGAACATTATATAGACTCTTCATAACACTTATCAGTTAAACAAAGGCTTAAGAAACACCTCTGTGTGAGGGTACAGTAGGAAGAAAGCAGTACTCTTTATATACAACAAATTGATACATGCAGAATCAGCCCTTAAGACTTGGCACAAGAGATGATACTTAAGAACTCAAGATCAACATAAAAACAGGTGGCAATAAGAGCTAAAGATAGGACAGAAGAGGTCAAACATCAAACAAGGCACATTCATGGGATTGAAGTATACAATGTTTTTTTTCCCATCAAAGCATGGGACAGATTCCAGTATAAATACATAAACCAAATAAAATAAATCACTATTGCAGAATTACTTGATGAAAAAAGAGCAAAGCAAAAAAAAAAGTAAAACAGCCCTGGTACCAGCTGTTATGCTGGGCAGCTCTTGTAAGTTTTATTTTTCAAGGTGGGCAATGGTGTGGGGTGATGGCTCCAGCACTTTCCTGGAAAAGCAGATCTAAGTATCGCATCTCACCCCCTCACCCCCACTCCATAATTGGACCCACTTCAAGATTTGTCACGAGTGCTGCTTAGATCCATTGCTTGCCAGCCCCTTGATGTAAACCCTGTGGCAAAATAAATGCAACAATGCCATGTTTCTGTGTGAAACGAAACTCCACCGCTTGGTGTCAGGATCTCCCTTTAGCTCAACTGGTTCGAGCCCCAGCAGTGGAGGGCCGACCTGAGGCGGGAGTGGCGAGGGCGCATACCCACGGGAACCTGAAAGCACTACATTGGACTTGGAGCGGTAGCATTGTGGCTAAGGATCTGTGCCTGTGGCTGGAAGGTTGCCAGTTCAAATCCCGCAGCCAGCAGAGGAATCCTACTCTGCTGGGCCCCTGAGCAAGGCCCTTAACCCCAGTTGGTCCAGGGGTGCCATATAAATGGCTGACCCTGCGCTCTGACCCCAAGCTTCTCTCTTCCCGTCTGTGTGCCTGTGTTTCTCATGGAGAGCAAGCTGGGGTATGCGAAAAGACAAATTCCTAATGCAAGAAATGGTATATGGCTAATAAAGTGATCTTATCTCTTATCTTACCTTACTAGCCTATCATACATCAGATGTCTACACTCAGACCCTCCCCACACAGAAAATATCAAAGCAGCTATAGATATTGTAAATACATTTCTTAAACAGTTCTGTTTGTAATATGTTCAGGGCAATCAACCAAAATGGGCTTCTGAGTTAAGCATTTATGTTTGCTGCTTGAGAGTTACATTCTGTAAATCCTAGGGCTGAATCATTTTCATTTTTTCCTAGGGAAAAAGTCAGTCTTAACTCCAGTCCCTGGATCTAAAGTTAAGAATCCCTCATGCTTGAGTGCATCTGTGCCACAGACCTAAGCACAGATGATACGTCAAGAGCCGAGTCATCTTTGCTAAGGACTTGTTCACCTGAACATAAAGAAGTTTCACTTAGTGAAGGTGTACAGTTTAAAAAATAGCAGTAAACAAAATAGCAGTAAACACAAAAGGCAATGCAGCCCACAAAGGATTACTGAATTAACAAAATGAGAACCTGAATAAGTGGCTAAGATATCCTGCTCTGTTGTTGTACAAGGAAAGTCCCTAGCATCCAGTTTGTGATAATGTATGACCATGTTTGCATTAGAAGTGTACGTGTTGCACCACACTGGCTTAGTACACTGTGTGCTCATGATGTAGGGTCTGCATAACCTGATATACCGCTTTGCAAACCTACTCAATGCACCACTGATGTTGACAGAAATGACTGAATTATGCTCTACTCCACACCTACTCCCAGTCCATCTAGAGATGATAACTTTAGGCAGTCAGGGACAGTTCTTTTCTATTAGTAGCACTTACCATGCTAACTTGTAGGCATTTAGCAGCCACATTCTTGGAGACATACTGTATGAAATAAACTGCCACACAGACATGGTAGAATATAACAGCATGCAGACAATATGCCTGTAACCCAGATCATCTCATTTTCCATAATATGGCTAAAATCAGCATGAATCAATACCGGTTATTCTAAATAGATCATTTGAGGAAAAAAAGTGTGTCTAAATCTGGTCACTTTGCTTTCTAGTACATTATCACTTAATGTATATGACAGTAGGCTCAGTTAAATTTAGGTTTCATTCCCGCAGGTTTTAAATTCAACCAGCTGAGATTATCTTTATATTCCCAGCAGTTTTTATGTGCTAGAGGTACAGATGAATTATATGCTTCTTTTTTAAAAAGTGAGGTAAAGAGAAAATTTATACATATCTAAGATGTCTTTAGTTTAAGGAGAACTGATAGCCCATAGAATATACACACTCTGGAGAAAAGATATGATATCATGCCATTTCCATGGCAACTTCAGAATAACCGATTCTGGACTTCAAAGATATGCCATTTACAAAGGAGAGTTTTGTGCTTAGGCTGGGGTCATTGTTGCCTGGAGTTAGAACCCTTCTGCCAGAGTACTTACCCATGAAGCCAACAGACAGACAACAGGAAAGACAGTAAATCATAAGAGTGTGTTAAAGTGCTCAGGCAAAAACACACTCCACTGAAAAAGGCCTGGAATGCACACGAATTGGCACTGATAGAGGATTTATAGCTGGAACCCAAACAGTCCACACAGAGTCACTTTTATAGCACGATCTAGCCCCTGAACATAAAAGGTGATATTCCCTAATTTTTCACAGGATTTCGAGGCATAGGACTGCTTCTCTTCTTCCCACCCCCACCTTTGACATTAATGAATGAAACATCTAAAAGCAGAGCTATTCCATTAATTTCACTTGCCTAAGGTGCAAGTAACCATTCAACAAAGTCACCTATCCAACTATAGGCTAAAAAACATCCAGTAATTAAATGACTGGTAGTTTAATTACAATTCTTTGCTTTCTCTTGGCCCTCTTCTAAAAGTGTCAAAAATAATATATTAAGGACAGAGCACAGCAATAGGGATGGCATCTAAAGCATGGATGAAATATATTAATGAACACTGATGTCATACACACAATATGGATTACCTGTCAACACAAAACACAATTTTGATCATTAAATATGTCATATATATGTAGATACTTTGTCTTTGTAACACCCCTTTCACATTACAACAATAAAGCTAAACATTAATATATAAGCTGGAAGATTTCACATTTTACTGCAACTCCTGACAGATCATCAGTCTCCAGACTTATCTCATGATTAAAAAGAGATTAACCTCTGCTGGTAAGCACTGTAGCAGATAAGAGACACTGCAATTAATTTACTGTGGTTTCAAATGAAGGGCCAAGGACATTATAATGAAATGTTTTGGTTGTCATTTCCTGTTTATACTGCAAGACAGACACTAATCCAAGAAATTAAATAAGACTAACATTTTCATTTCTGTACAATATAAGACAAACTAAATTAAGTTAAACGAGTTCATACATATATAGTCACTCAAATACATACTAAATTCAAGCTTTCCAGTAACTATTACATATCAACAAATTTTACTGGATTTAGTTTCGGATGACTATGTGCTATGTGGTTTCCAAAACGATTTAGACTTATTTTTACTAGTCAATGGATTTACAAGTAACAGAAAACACGTTCTATTTTGACATCCACAGAAAGTACAGTAACAGACCCTTGAGAACTATTGCCTACATTTACATCACAACTCCAGATGCTTTCTTTAGTTAATGAAAAAAAGCTAAATGAGATGCATCAACGTACCTCATATCTTTAAAATTACCTTTTAAACAGACTACCTAAAATCCCAGAGGGATAAATTGTATTAGTATGTTTTAACAATACTTACCTAAAGCATCTTGCAATAAATGCTCACTTTTGAAGCCGATGTGATACTTTGTTAGAAATGGTGAGAGTGTGTAATAAACTATATGAAGTACACTAGTGAAACCTCATGCAGATGCAACAATATGAAAATTGGATTGTATTTGTGCTGCTGTGAAATAGCCCACTGTTTTGGAGGTAAATGGTTGAACTGATAAATAATACAATTTGAAGTGGCATAAAGAGGAGTGCACTCTGAAGCTACATTTTGAACTGGCAAAGTTGATTTGGCACTACAGTAATCCCTATAGAAACTGTTTATAAACCACTATACAAACTTTCATTCATATGCAATGTAGTAAATGCTACCTGAGCAGATTTTCATTTCCCACCCTGAGCTAGGCTCTCATAAGGCATTGCTGAGATTCTTCCTTTCTAGTTTTTTTCTCAGGTAAGTAATTTGCTTTTCATTTTTTATTACATTTGTGTGTAATAAAAATTAAAAAAATTACAAGTGTGTGTTAAGTTAATAAAATACAGAATAGTATCTAATGTTTATGCTTTTGTTAACAACTCTAACAATGGAGTTACAGTACTGTACCATAAGTGAGTGTGAATGTTATTTTCTACCTCTTGTTTATGCATCAGATAATGACTTAAAGCATGTTACTAGAATTATTAACCAGGAATATTAGTTTTCATACTTAGTCTGTGTACTGTATATTAAGGTAAAGTTTGGATGTTTGAGAAAACTTTTTTGAGCTCAGGAACCAAACGGAAATTATACCATAGGGATTAATAAGAATTTCAATTATATGAGTTTTCACCTTACAAGCACTTCAAGGAATAAATTAAACTCGTTTAAAGAGGGATTAACTTGCCTTACTCTCTCTGTAAGTAAACGACTTAGTCCACAGGGAATCATTTACAAAGGGGAGGCCTTTTGGGCCGTCTTGCTTACTTGGTGACTGGTCTAATGGTCATCTAGATATTTCCTGAACCCCCCAAAGAGCCCTCTTCAACAACATGGCTTGATAGCTTGTTCTAAACCATCGGGAGCCTTTCAGTTCCCTCATTTCATGTCCTACATGTACTCCCTAAAGCATTTTCTTTCCACAGGCAATATCAGGCAATACCAAAGGCTTCACAATGCTACCCAACATCAAGATATAAATACAATGGTAAACCTTACATGTAAAGCTGACTGTATCCCCTGACAACTGCAGAAGAACATAAAGATTACAAACAAGAGGTGGCCAAGAGATCCATTTAGCCCATTCAGTAGTTACTTGCTCCAAGGATATCATCCTGCTGTTTATTGTAAAAAATAAAAAAAACGGATTATTGACTTCAGCATTCCAGGGACATAAACTAGGCCTTGGAAATAATGAGCTCAAATTGTGAAAACTATTTTTTAGATACGTTGTACCCATTATTCTCATTTTATACGAAACATGGATTTGTGTGAGGAACACCGCACTGCAAATGGCATAACAAAGCTGATTCTCAGTTTATAATCCCTCCTGCACATGAGTGAGCCAGCGCCAGACCACCAGAATGGGTAGTCAAGCATACATTCAATCACAGCCACATCTGTCACGGATAGCACCCCATTGAACACACTGCATTCCAAGCACAGTGTGACTCTAGGAGAATTTTATTTCTGCTCACTACAGGAATCATCTAAAAACTCTTAAGGACATGCCTTTTGGCCTGTGGGAAGCAAACATAATCAAGCCTAGACAGATCTTGATCGGTTTCAGGTCAGGTGAGTGCCATGAATCAGCTTAATTTTAAGCTTTGAAGGAGCTAGCGTAAGTCAAAGAGCATCCAACATTGAGCACCTGAGTCAATCATGAAAAGAAACCCCACTGCTTTCTCTAAATGGATACATGGCAATTTCTTTACAGTTACTGTATATACAGCTCAGTGAGCCTAATGCAGCTTGCCTTTATAATAACAACAAGGTTTTTACTTCAGATTCAAAGCATTTGCTCAATGTTATCCACTAAATACAAACACTTATAACTTAAAAATTATCCATTTTAGGATAACACACATTGTTTTACCAAAGTAAAACCGTCCATTAAATTTGAAAATAATTCCCAGTTTAAAATTAAAGTTTACAAAGAACCTTAATATTTCTGTTTTTCCACTGTACAAGAAACCTTACAATTTCCTTCAATTTTCAATTAACATCTGTATTTGAATAGAGTACGTACTGTGTTTGCTGTGAGTATAATTATACTTGTAATTGTCAATGTAAAGCACTTGTTTTAAACAACTAATTAATACAAGAAATAAAAATAAAACTAAATTCTAAAACGCATGATCCCCAAAATGTTAGGATACCCAGTTGACTCCAGATTTATTCATTCCTTCAATGACATAGGAACAATGCCATTGGAGGATGTCAAGTATCAGAAAGATTTACAACCAATGACAAACACTGGATAATGCGACTTGTTCGAAATATCTCATAAAAAGGTATTCAGTGTTCTAATAGCATTGCACAAAGCAAAGTCATATTTATCAATTAATTGAATTCCAGAAAGCACAAGGGTCACATTTATTCACATCTCTAAGTCTTGCGTTACAGTACAGTATATACAATAAAATTCAACAAAAAAAATGTGCAGCAACAAGGAGGTACATAGATCATGGTTAAGGTCAAATAACTCTTCAAAGACTGAAGACAAATGGACACTGACCTCCACAATTAATGGGATAGATAGAAAAGAATCCACTCAAACCTGAGTTTCCCACTCTCTACTATAGTGGTTCGTTATTAAGAAATGTAAGGCCATTGGGATGGTGAAAACTACAGTATGAGTATGAGTAGTTTGCAGCTATTAATTCAAAAGCAGACTTTGGAGATCTCCAACACAAACTGCATAAACATCTAATGAGAAATATGCCAGGTAGCCATAAAAATAGGATCCAAGCAAAAACATACCTCTTCACAAAATACAGTGATTAAAAAAAAAGCTATAAAACCACATTTCAAAACCAAAAACAATGCTGTATGATAAATATTCTGATTTAAAAAGAGCAACCGTATTTGTGCAATGTACAGAACAAGGGGGTAGTACAGGTAGAGCAATATATCTATCAGCAGTATATTGTACACAGAACAAGTCAGGAAATTAGCAAATGTGGAACAAAATGGTAGAAAACAAGCCATGTTACTTACAAACTTCCTCTTCTTGGAAGGCTCAGTTCCTTCTGTAAAAGGAAAAGAAAAGAGTATGATGTTAAACTGATGTCAAATCACTTATCTGACCAAAAAATAAACTAAAAAAGATGAATCTGTGGTCATCATTGGGTTAATCTCGCCACTTCACCTGGTTTCAGATGCCTCCATTATGCTGGAGCCACCTCACTTTCTCACTTTCTGTCTACTGTGATTATACATGCCAAGACCACAGAGCAGGCAGTGAATGACATTTGCCGAGTGACCCACGGTTCTGGAATCTGTCAAGCCTGAACCAAGTATCCCCTCAGAGACTCACACAGCCTGAGTATGGTGTCTGAGTACAAGACTGAAAACAGCATAGAAACTTCTGGCCCTCCAGGACACACGAAGTTCAACCTAATTAAAGCTATTTCCCTTCATAAATGATTGGTCCTTTTAATAGTACTTGGGCAAGTACTATTGAGTGGGCTAAATGTTGACACTTAAGTCCTTCTGAAAAGATCAATTGTATGATAAACTTTATTGATATTTATTTTTCAAATTACTTTTTATCTTTCAGGCTTCCTCTCCTTTTAGATCTTTCTGAAGAAATCCTGGTTTGAAAGTATAAAGCACACAGAAGTCAAACATTCAGAACATAGTGGATTCAAAGTTTTTTTGATCTATATCACATAAAAGTTAAGATTTTAATTTTTACACAGTTCATCGCATAACCATTCATTTTATTGAAACCTTGAATGCTCCAACTGATGATGTCTAAGGGTAAGATAAACTACCATACTTGTCAGTACGGTAAATTTAAGAGCTAAACAAGCTAAAAAGCAATTTAAATGCAATACATAGAGGAACCTCCGTTCTGAATCAACAAAAACGATGTTCTGTAAAAGCTTACATATTTTAACAAATGACAAACTTTATACAAGCATTGAATTTGTAAGCTTTTAGCCCAGGGACCTCAATATTTGAGTATCAACAACATCACTGGCAGCAATTACAGCCGTAAGACTTTTTAGGGAAAGTCTCTACCAGCTTTGCACTCCAGTTTGGTGCAATTTGTGTGTACTTCTTCCTGGCAGATTTGATCAGGTTTTCTTGGTCATCACTTATGGACAGCAGATTTCAGCTCTTTCCACATATTCCCAGCAAGACTTTGACTAGCCAACGCAAGGACATTTAATTCCTTTCTTCTTAAGTTATTCCACACTAACTTTGGCCTTGAGCTTAGGATCATTTTCCTCCAAATTTTTGTCCCAGGTTTAGGTCTGAAGCACGTTTTCTTCTAAAAACTGCCAGTGTTACGCTTCCCAGTCACCTAAGAGGAGCAAAGCTATAACAATCTTTTTGTTTTTGATTTTTTTTTTGCTGTGAATGTGTGGAGGGGGCTGATTATATAACAAATACTTTTACCTCACAGTGCCACGACTGCAATTTTTTTAGAGAAGAAGATGCAACAACTGTGTAAGAGTGTGAAGGCTTCTGCGAGGAGTCATATGTGGGGTGGATTGGGTCTGCAGCGGTCATTCTCACTTGTGCTTGAAAAGACTGTCTTTCCCCCTTTGTGAAATCGGATAAAATGTCTTTGGAGCATAAAAAGCAGGACCACCTATTAAAAAGGAAAACGTAGGCTCTGAAGTGGTATAAAACGCACAGTAATTCATCCATCTATAAACACTAAATTGCTGCAGACTCTCAGTATTGATTGGTGGGGAGGGAGGCTTTTGTGGAAGGGAAAGCCATGTGGCCCTTCAGCCGGTTACGGTGTCCAATTCAAAGCAATCAATAGGAGCTAAAATGTTTATTAGAAACTGAAGTGACAATTAGTATCGATCCCTGGGGATTTCATGGGGCTAATGTCCAAGCCAAATGCACAGTCTTTCAACTGTGTGGTTGTTTTAAAACAGTTATGAGCTATGGGGGAAAAAAAAGAAAAAAATACCATACTGCTAAACCTCATGGTTACCACCATGTAGTGGGATCTTGTCGGATCTCAGAAGCTGAGCAAGATTGGTCAGTACTGGAATGGGAGTCCTCCAAAGGAAACACTGTTTCTGCTCCGAGTGCTGTACACTAGATGGGATTCTAGTTGGCTCAGTTTGGCTCTCTTCCCTCTGGACCAGAATTTCCCAAATCAAAGTCCCTGCATAGTCACCGGGGGCACTGTGCTGTACAAGGTGCCATCCTTCAAATGGGATGTTAAACCGAGGTCCTGTTTGCTTGGCCGTTCCAGATACCATGACACTGTTTTTCAACTCAGTTCAAGCTTTATCTTCTCCTGGGTGAAATCTGTTTCCCATCACTCCAATGCAACAAAAACAAACATCACGAACAAAGTACAACAGTGTTACAGGAGATAAAAGAGTTCTTTTACATTGAGAAGGAAACTGAAGAGGGAGTGAAAGATTTCTTTATTACTGTTACACCTAGCTGCACAGAAGCCCCTCCCAGATGACAGTGTACATTCACAGTGGAGGGGGTGTGCCACACATTCCACAACACTTTTAGCCTTCTTTAAAACCACATTTGTGGAGGGCATTTAGGTTGATCTGATCTGCCCCCAATGATTTCGCCGCTTATCTTCACTTTTAATAAAAGATTGGCAGAAAAGAGTTTGAAAGGATAAGGTAGTGAACCCCGGTTTCCTGACTAAATTCTCCTGTGGGCATGAAAAATCATCCCCAGATTGAGTTGCACTTTATATATGGATAAAGTGGGTCCCTGTATGTACAAAGCACTTTGGGAACCTTTGGGATGACTATTTATCCCCCTGGGTCCATGTGGGACACAAAGCAGCAACAATATGCCTCCATGAATTCCTCCCGTCTTGTGTGATACCTTTTGCCTCACCCCATGTAAGCCCCATCTCTTCCAGTTTAGTCTCCTGACTCCTGTGTTGTGGGTTTTGGTTTGTGGTTTCTGGTTTTTCTACTTTTCTCAGCTGGAGTCCATATTAGAGCAACCGTGGAATTCTGGGAAACAACATGCATTTTCTGCTTGTTGATATCGACACCAATCTGTTTTGCATGTACAGTATGCTGTGTTGGAGGGGAGTATGAATTGAGGTTTGGGCTGAAAAGGCACTACATAAACACAGCTAATAAAATGAGCCAAGAACACTGACTTTTTGGGGATGTTCAAAATGAATCTAAAATAAAAAGATACCGCGGAACACAGAGTCTTTCCACTTCTTGCTTTTTGTGTTTTCATAAAAACATTTTTATTATTATGGTAAAGGTATTTAAAAAGCCATTCTTATATATTTTAATGAATAATTATTTTATTATAATATAATTCTAATAATTTTTATGATTCTGAAGTACTTTTTGAAGGTTAAATGTCAGATTCATTTGTTGTAATATCTTCCTTGATACAAGTGCAACCCTTGTCAAAGGAAAAATTATCAGACCTCATAACAATGCTAGACCTTAAATATTTTACACGAGGGTATAGCCAGTTTATCATTCACTAACTGCGTAAAGTATGGGGTTGTATTACATTGGTGTGTGGATTGTTGAGTCTTCTTCAGACACACCTGAAGCTTGTGTTTTTGCTCTCTTTCAGTCTGGAATTAACAATTACTTGTATGTTTCCACCCAGAGCACACTGAAGCAACTCCCCACTCGAACCTCTCTTTAAAAATACAATCTACAATTGAGAAAGTACAATGTTTGACAAGTAAAATTAACAACTTTAGGTTTATGCAAAATTAATTTTATACTGACACTGAGTATAGCTTTAATTTGATTTTAGTAGGTTGATTTGTTAATCTTGAAAACCTTTTATGTTAAACCTGCAGTTATGTCTTAAAATTACCACATAAAAAATACAGTGCAATCATACACTTTCAGCTGTTCAGAGCACACCAAGAGGGTTTTTTTTTCTAAGCATTACCAAGAATTTTTACTTGATGTATTACACCATTAATAGCAGCAATATCAATAATTGCAATTATAACTGCATACAGTATAATACCGATGTTAGCCCAATAGAGGGCAATATTTAAGCTCTTCAGTAAAACTTTTACTAAAAGGTGTTCCTAATAAAAAAATCTAATAGAAACATAGAACATGGGACCTACATCCACAAGGAATGGGGTTTTGAATTTATCTGCTTAAAAAAATACTTGTTTTAAAACTCTTCATTCTAAAGAGAATCCCAATTTAAACAATTTAAGAGTGAATCCAAAAATAGCTTAATTAAAATGGTAAAATTAAAAGTTTTACTGAAAGTAAACAGATCAAAGGGGGTTTTTTGTGGGGAAGCAAAATGTTACATTCCAGTTTTCTTTTTGTATTTTGCTTTAAAATGTTATACAATAAACTATAATCACAAAAAGTTGCCTTCCAAATTGCAAATAGTTTGGAAAATGATCATTTGACATTAAATGTTTCTGGAAATCCAAATAAAGTACGTAATATTATATTGATCGATACTGTATACTTGAGCCCCTTATATACTGTTAATGGGTTAACAGCTGGTACTGTCAGTGGTTTCCAAGTATATACCCAGCTCTCGGTCTCTCTCCTCTTCCATTAACTTCATGTCTGGCACCACCTGCTGGTTTCCACTGGAATGGGGCAGCATTCAATAATGAAAACTAACTGCATTTCAGATTGTGCACTTACTGAGGTGATGTGATTAATATAAACTGGGGACGTTCAAAATTCCATTTTCTAAGCAAACAGGCCAAAAGGATTTATAAACGTAGTTCCCAAAGCAGCAGTATTCTGTCCCAAAAGCCCTCTCCAGCATCTGGTGTGGAAATTAGTTTGAGAAAAATTTTCACACACTATAAAACTGAATATCCATCTGTAGTGTAACCTTCAAGAGATATATTCACTTGTATTGTGGAATATAAAATAGAACCAATACTATTAGTGATTTCATCCAATTACAGTAAATTTTCTGAAATGAATAGAATAATCTTGACTTGTTAGCAAACAGAGCCTATGGGGCAAAGTGACAGTACCTGGATGTGTGGTATTATAACCCCAAGTTAAGTTTCCTTAGTCAGCCTTTTGAAAATCAGTTAAATTAAAATAGAGCCATGGTAAAACTGAAAAAAAGGATTACAATCTAAGAGACCTGTGTAATTGTGGAACCCTCTAAGAGCAAGACTCCATTCAAGGTTCACTTGCAATTGAACGCGTTTAGATGCAGCTCACTTCTCACAAAGAAAATCCATTCAAACCTCAACTTGGTTGTGTTGGGGTCACACTGCACTTTTGCAAACACTTAGCTTTCTTGCCATTTACCAGAACAGAATATGTCGTCAAAAATACTCACATTGGAATCACAGTGCGACCTGCAGTTCTCTTTGGTTACCTATGGTGTTTGTGCTGCTTACATCGATCATTAACTAGGTGTACAATGTAATTTCTCTGAGAAGTGTGGTCTTCCTGGAGGAAAATCATGAGCTACTTTTATAGAAGGTTCACAGAAAGGCACTGTTACAGAGGCATGGTCATTTTGTGTTGTCTTCCTAGTACAATTGCTCAGATTATCCTTTACTGTGCAATTACGTGTGCCATTTTGTACATCCAAAATTAATTAGGTTGTTAGAATTCTCTAAATTCACTTGTTGTAAATGGGGACTTGTAATTGTTATTGTGATCACAATCACTAATGCTATTTATTGTAGCTATCATTTGAAAAAGTCTGTGTTGCCAGTGATTGACAATGGGAAAAACACTACTATTGTGCTTGTTCAAACACATCACTTCCACAGCCATGATGCTTGTTTTGTGTGGCTCCTTCCCAACAGAAACACAATAATGGCTACACATTGCAAAAACAAATGACGAACACCAAACAGGAATACATCCCCAATAAACATAAACCATTTTAAGGGATCTTGGCCCATTTCTGATGCAACCCTCTTGGCTGTTGGAGGTTTCACATATACTGTAGCTGTAAACAACACTTCAATTTGGATCGTGCTGAAAAAAACAACTACGAAAAAGAAAATGGTGTAACCCTGCTATTACAAAAGAAAACTTCATCTGGACCCCAGGCAACATTTTATTTATTATTACAATTTAACAAAAGAAATGGAAGCTTTTTTTAAGTGTTGATCTTTTGTCCAATTCAACATCAAGGAATATATTCCTGAATTATAACCTAACATATAACCTTATATTCTACAGTACGTGTCCTCGTCTTGAATCTTTATGAAGAGTGCACTACAGGAGGTGTTTCCAATTAAAACAGCAAGCGTAGGTAGACGAACAGTTGCGTGACACCAGAAAATTGCCTTTTTGTTATCTACCTTTTAGATTGGATGAACTAATGAGAAAAGAGTGATTTTATTCAGCAGTGGTAGGCTGTTATTCACCCTCTTTGTGTATTCAGGGTCACACTGTATCACCTGAGCAAGCTGCCACTGACAGGAGTCTAGCAGATGGACTTAAGCCATGAAGTACTTTATCATCCATGTGTCTATGCTATGAGTAATGAGGCCCAAAGATGAAGCAAGTGCATATAGACTGAAGCTGTCATATCTTTGCAACAGAAAGTCATTAGTGGTTAGGGTCGCTGTCTTGTTGTTTCCAGTCCTTATAAATGAAGCATTAACTAAATACAAGGCATGGGAACACAAAGTCACCATGGGAAATTAACAAGCTTAATGACCATTTTTCACAAACTCCACATTTTCAGAAAACAAAACTTAGCCACGTTCTTCCTGGGGTGGCAAAATTAAAGAGAACCCTTATGCTGTCACATAAAACTCAATTTACTGAAAGCCAAAAAATCTGTTATAGGAAAACATTTTGGTTTAAGCTAGAAATCAAAGCAGGTTAATGCATGAAATATGAAGTAATAATTAATAATAATAATTGCTTACACTTATATAGCGCTTTTTCTGGACACTCCACTCAAAGCACTTTACAGGTAATGGGGACTCCCCTCCACCACTCCCCTCCACCACCACCAATGTGTAGCATCCACCTGGATGATGCGACGGCAGCCATAGTGCGCCAGAACGCTCACCACACATCAGCTATCCGTGGGGAGGAGAGCAGAGTAATGTAGCCAATTCATAGATGGGGATTATTAGAAGGCCATGATTGGTAAGGACCAATGGGAAATTTGGCCAGGATGCCGGGGTTACACCCCTACTCTTTTCGAGAAACACCCTGGGATTTTTAATGACCACAGAGAGTCAGGACCTCGGTTTTACGTCTCATCCGAAGGACGGCGCCTGTTTACAGTATAGTGTCCCCGTCACTACACTGGGGCATTAGGACCCACATGAGCTGCAGAGTGAGCGCCCCCTGCTGGCCCCCCTAACGCCTCTTCCAGCAGCAACCTTAGTTTTTCCCAGGAGGTCTCCCATCCAGGTACTGACCAGGCTCACACCTGCTTAGCTTCAGTGGGTTGCCAGTTGTGAGTTGCAGGGTGATATGGCTGCGTACTGAAGAAACCAAACACATATCACAGTCGAGTACATTTACAGCTTGGGTGTACAGATATAAATTGAATGCATAGTCCCTGGAATCACTGGATTAGTCAAATGTGAAGGAGATCCATTTGACAGGAACTCAAATCATGTCATTTTCATGCCTTGCCAACTCTGCATGTCAAAAGAAAACAATTCATAAACTAAAAGAAGGGTTTTTGAAAAACATCTTAGAGCTGGAAAGAAAAATAAGATGAAATAAGGTGTATTTCACATCTATTTTTGCATCACATTTTTTTAAAATTTAAAATCCGGTATAAGTGTACCAATTTCATAGTTTACACTGAGATACCAAAGGCTGTATGCAAAGGATGTTCATGACAACATACTGAAAGGCACCTCAATTTGCAAAAATAAACTTGAGTGAAATAATTTTATTACTACTCTGAGTGCATGTGTTTCAGATTGAAGTGCATACCATAAAGATAGATAAGAAGTGGATTTTCATTACTTTTGTGTGGCATAAACTCCACATTTTCCATAAATAAAAGCAGAATTTCATCTAAAGGCGATGATTGACAAAACCTCAGTGGAATTCAATGCAGACAATTGTATGCAGATTAGCAGGGTTTTTCATGTAAAATACTACTCTGGACCTACAAAAGATATCAATAAAGGCTGCCAGATTAAAGATATCTACTTCAGCGTCTATACCAATTTTAAAGGCTATAAAACACTTTTCCTGTAGTTGTTTTTCCAGCTTATTTTTATAGCAAAACAGCAGGAAAGCTTGAAAACTATTTTCAGAAGACAGCGGTTTCTTCTATGAGACTAACCTCTACAGGGTGTAAATATTCTGCAGTATTGTATACTAGATTTTGGCTTCCAGCCTGCTGTAAAGGCTGGACTGCTGTGGCAACTGTTTCAGCCATATTTCCACCATGAGAGTTGCTTTGTGTCACTAAATGACCTCCAAGGTAGAGTCCCTAAGCCCCAAGTCATGTCATCAAAGAGGCAGAAATGTCTGTTAAAAGGCCCACTCTGCAGGATTTATTAATAATTCTGCTTTATTTCTTGTTTTCTTATCTATCTAAAGAGGAAGAAGTGTACCTTGAATGAATTAGCAAAATGCTGAGTGGCCAAAAAGAACACAGCATCCCTTTGAAAACCATCATCCTCTATCCTTTCTTCATTTCTACCACTCAGGTAAAGAGACATCTCTGAGCCGCGCTTCATCTAAAATATTCACAAGAATAAAGGAACATCAAAGGCCGATTTTTTGCCACACATCTAGCTCTAAATCGATGTGCAGCAAGCAGACACTCACCAGGCTTAGCTGTCTAAAACAAGACAACCATACGATAAAATACAAACCAGCATGGACTTAGTCTAAAAAGTTTGAATTATGTGTTTTAATAAGAGTTTTAATAAAACATTTAAACCTAATGTTTTGGCCATGTATAAGAAAGTTTCTTAGCTACCCTTTAAAACAAACGGTGATGATTCAGAGTACTATTCCAAAGACCTTAAAACTGAAGTTTAATTTCATTTTCTAATGAGAAGATTTTAAACCTGATTTTAGACCTTTCAAAAGCAACAACCAGAATGGCAGAACACCGTTAATGCCGTTTATACAGAACACTTTAATTCTGTTATTTCTTTGCTCCTGAAAATACCGTAATACATCACTGAAGTATAAATAAATCACTGTAATAGTATGTGCCAGTGTTCACTATCAACAATCTGAATTCAGAAAACAACTACTGTACATCAGAAAGATACAGGGGAAGCCTTTTCAATCAGATTATCTAGCCAAGCGATGCCGGGTGTGCGCTGTCAAAGACATATTAATGTACAAATGTAAATGAAAATCTGCAACATTATATTAACAGGATAGACTTACACAAGATAAAGGCAAAGCAATGCTTCCCCTGAAAATGAGAAACCTCCCTCTGAAATCAAACTGCCAGTCATTTCCTTGTATGTTTATCACTACAATGACATACATTAATAATAATGACAGCACCTAAACAAGGATATGGCAACAAGGTACAATATGTTTTTTCTCAATCTAAGCACATTGTGGTCCACAAGCTTTAACCAGAGGGGCACTAAACATGTGGTTTGGTATCATGTTATTATTTTCAAATATTTTATTTATATTTGAGTAGAAGTAAAATCTTCAATTACCTACTCTACTCTTATCGCTGGGACATCCTTATTATTATATAGAATATAAATAAAATATATAAAATCTGTAAATATGTAAGAAATAATTATTGCCTTTGAAAAGAACATGTAAAAATGGAAAATATCAAATGCAAAAACAAACAATAATGGAACTCATTTCTTGTGCGAGAAGTTAAGACTTTCAGGCAACAGTGACAAACGTACTGAAAGGTCTTTTGAGCTGAAGTACATTGAGGCTTAAAAATAGAATCACTTCTTTTAAAAAACCACCAGCAAACCAGTTTAGATCAAAGAAAAACAGCTTAAATCCCAAGAGACTAAATACATCTCACACAACTGAAATGTTCAAGAACACATTTTGCATTCCTGTTATTTTAAAATGATTTCTGCAGCTACCTGATATTGTCATGCAATGCAGCCTAAGTATAATAATTTTCATGGATTAACAGTTGACTAGAATCATTATAAAGTTATTTTACTAAATATAGTATTATACTTAATAATACATACATTTTTATTATAAATTAGTTTTGAAAAATATATTCTAACCTACAGTAAATCTTCACATGTCCTAAAATTCTTGTTCAAGTACCATATTTTTTAAAAATAATATAGTTCAAATCACTGCAACCTCTGCTGAAGTAATTATTACAACAAGCATAACATATTAAAAGTTTGTACTTTCCATTTAAATTGAGATTAGATTATGAATACTGGTAACATGAAGAAATGGCCCGTCCTTCACAGAAGCAGCACAAAGGACTGTGCTTCACATGAGCAACTATCAGAGACAAGGCTGCTTTTCCAAACAGCATCCCTAGAGACCACCATGACTAACAATTTGCATTAGGATTGCCAAAGACGTCTGTTCATGGAAGAATCCCAAGAATTCCATTCCCGGATCATCAGGGGATCAAGAGAAGATCAAAGATCATTTAGTGAACACACTACATTTTAACATTTTTACATGTTCATTTTAACGATCACCTAACATACCCTGAAGTAGGAACTGTTTTTTAAAGTCAAATTACACTGATGATGTGTAATTTAATAATGATATGCTTACATTAAAGGGTAAAATATAAATCAATCTTAGACAAATTCCCAGCACCATCATATTTCTTCAACCAAAATTAACAGTAGAGGACATTCATTTTAAATGAAACTTTTTTTTTTCTACTGCCTCTTCATTCATTTACATGGGGAGAATTTTCTTAATGCTTCCTTTTTTAATGTACAGGTATTAGACATACAGTAAGCCTAAAACATACTGTACAGAAACTGTAATTCATGGATTATACCATTAGAGAGGGATATTGACAGTGACTGCTGTACTCAAGATGGACCACACATACTAAATAAGCAAACACACGCAGCCAATCATCTGGTCTTAACTAAGAGGTGTCTTGCCTAATAGAGTAAGGTTATGTCAATATTTATGCCACAAAAGAATTACATCATTGTAAAAGTCCATTTATGCAATGGCATTCATGAGTTAAAACGTTGTTTATTCAGTTTTTAATATTTGTAGGGATAGTAAGCGCTATGAATACATATTTTTCTGTCCCTATATGCATAAACTGCATAAAGATGTATAAGTAACTGGAAAAAAACATTGGTGTTTATTCTTCTTGAAATGTAATCATTTCTCTGTGACAGATGGGGGAAAAAAAAACTCTGTGTCAGCCGCTAAGGGCAGCAGTGAATAAGGCTCTGGAGCTGTAACGGGAAATTATGGGTTCAAATCCCAGGTGCAGTACCTCTCTTATACCCTTGAACAAGGTACTTTACTCAGACTACTCCAGTAAAACACCCTGCTGTATAAACGCACACTTGTAATTGTATAGTAGGTATTCATTGCAAATGAACTTGTCTGGTTAAATAAAGGTACATATATAATTCTAATCGGGCAGTGAAGTGAGCCTCACTGAAAGATTGTGCGATGGCACCAAGATCAATACCACACGTGATCTTCATAACATGTGATGTGGGATTTATAGACTGTAAATCCAAGCCTAGACATGCATTTTATCTGCCCCATCAATGGGACCTCTAATAAATTTCTTCAAAACGGACAATCCACAGTGTGTGGCTTGAAGCTGACAATGAAAAGACGCAACACTAATGATTTTATTTGCATCATCTTCAGCAGAGCAGAGTCATTGTCAAATGTCCTTCTTTTTCAAATTACTTTTTACATTGAGTGAATGTGGGAATCCTGTGGGGGGGGGGAAACCTTCATACACAAGACATTTTCCTTTTGTTTTATTCTAAAAGCCATTACATTACTCCCTAAATGGCTACATCAATGGGCTTCAGCAAAGATTTATAAAAGTCTTTTAACTGATACGGACAACAACAAAATGTTTGATTCCTATTTTCTTTTCTTCCCTGTTCTTATGCCTATGGATGCATGCTCCCAGAAAGTCTAACCATCCTGTTCATGGCTTACTATGCTGTCGGTGCAATAGTAGTAGAATTAATAGCAAGTACGACGCATTCAATAAAGACAGGTTGGCAGTTTAAATTGGTTTGAGCTGGTTGAACGAACAAAGCTCTTCTTCAATGGATACAAGCCAACTGTGGTTACCAAACAGTATGTCACCAATTGTGCCAAACCCCAAAACACCCCCTGTACTTGCTGATTTTTGCTATTATTTGAAGGTATTTAGTAAATAAACTGAATTGGAGATTAAAAAAAAGGTTGCAGAGGAGAAAAATAAGTCAGTGGGAGTAATTGGCCCTTTAACCTGCACAAAGCAGATGGGATCCTGACGTTTCATTGCATCCTTGGAGACTGCAGTAACCCTATTATCGGCACCGTGCCCTAAGCGTGTGTAGAGTGTGGGGGCTCTGGTGAATGATGTATGTTCAGACTATCCCCTGGCAAGTTTTAAACCTGTGACCTTTTGGTACAAATTATGCCCCCTGCTCCCTACGCTACTCACTCAGAGCCTAAAGAAATGGGAACTAGGGGCCTCTTCAGCTAGATGAGTACAAGTAGTTTCAAAAATAATAAAAGTTAATCCGAAAAACAAACCATTCAGCATCTGTATCACTTATAAGGCTTCCCTTTAGTGATAACCTTTGAAGTCATGGTGTGGGTCACACAATTAAAAGACTATTCAAAACAAAAGCCTTTCATCCCCCCCGGGGTTGCTTGCTATATTGGGTAAAAAGAAGACAAATTCAGTGACAACAAACATAGGCACCTCAGAAACCCAAAATGTAACCTTGACTAAAACATGACCTTTTTGCAATTTATAACAGACAGGGCAATATTGCACATGAAATGAAAGATTCTGCTTTGCTTCTTCCATTGTTGTTTGTGTATTAAGAAGGATATGTTCAGAGAACCACTGTCTTCAGTATCCGAAGATTTATTCAGCCGTGGGTAGCACCTGTGAAATGAATAATTTATCGCAGGCTACTCTTCGGAATGATCTCGATCTGTCTAATGTCTCTTAGCCCCGGTTCACAGCAGAGCCAAAGCAGTGTATGGGTACTGTCTTGTAAAGAGTTCACAGCCTTAAAGGCAAAAGAAAATTATCAGAAATGAACTCAACTTTATTTCTATTCTCTCCCACAGTGTCCTATTATTTCAACTACACACAGACCGAAAGAAAAATAATTTTATCTGCTGATGGGAAATAGAAAATCGATACATTGCAGGAGCACACATGCATGGTACTTCTGAATTCTTCATGTCCTGTTTTTCAAAGCTTTAGACATCATTTTCCAGTTAGAAACCATTCTAGGGAAGCATTGGAAATGCTTCACTGAACTTCTTCTGGCACCGAATATCTTGATTTTCTTTTTACATGTTAGCCAGTCAAAATTACAGGGACACAATTTTACTGAAATGCAAGTAGGAAAGGAAGGAGCAGCATAAAAAAACTGTTTTATGTGAAAGTTTATTAACCTTCTCAACATTGTGGAAGAATCTCAATTTCCAGGGGAATTTGACTCATTGTTCCTAGAAAACTGGTTGATATACACATGTACAGTAGTGTGTATACAGTACAGTATGTGCATATATGATAGATACAAAAAAGTAAGTAACTCTTTCCTCACGGTTTTATTCTTTTCATGCTTGGAAATCCAAAATCTTTCATTCTTCACAATCGTCTTATGTGCAAATTGTCAAAAGAAAGTGAATAATGAATTATCCTTGCTATAGGCAGCAATCAGCAGCTACTGCACACAATGTTAAAACTGTGCCATTCTATGGTTATCCATTGAAAGCTAATCATTACCCAAGGTGTATTTATCTTTTCCTATCTTAGCTTTTCTGTGAGACCTATCCCACTACACTACTACTGTATGCGACTTACTGTAAATTCTTTGTCAAAACCCAACTTTCTTTTTTCTATTTTTACTTAATTTGATATCCATATAATAATAATAATAATAATAATAATAATTGCTCACACTTATATAGCGCTTTTCTGGACACTCCACTCCAAGGGCTTTACAGGTAATGGGGACTCCCCTCCACCACCACCAATGTGCAGCATCCACCTGGATGATGCGACGGCACCCATAGTGCGCCACAACGCTCACCACACATCAGCTATCAGTGGGGAGGAGAGCAGAGTAATGAAGCCAATTAATAGAGGGGGATTGTTAGGAGGCCATGATTGATAAAGGCCAATGGGAAATTTGGCCAGGCCCCTACTCTTTTCGAGAAACGCCCTGGGATTTTTAATGACCACAGAGAGTCAAGACCTCGGTTTTACGTCTCATCCGAAGGACGGCGCCTGTTTACAGTATAGTGTCCCCGTCACTACACTGGGGCATTAGGACCCACATGAGCCTCAGGGTGAGCGCTCCCTGCTGGCCCCACTAACACCTCTTCCAGCAGCTACCTTAGTTTTTCCCAGGAGGTCTCCCATCCAGGTACCGACCAGGCTCACACCTGCTTAGCTTCAGTGGGTTGCCAGTTGTGAGTTGCAGGGTGACATATAGTAACATATTCAGGATTGTCATGTGGGGGAAAACCTTTATCCATGAGACATGTTCCTTTTGTTTGTTTTATTCATAGTGCATAACATAAATCGCATTCCCTCACAAACATTAAAAACTGAAGCTTTAACTTCACAACATTCTCATATCCGCCTCATTCTAGATGCACATGCGCACAGAACAAACTAGCAAAATGTCCCATTCAAATGTTTATTTGTGGAGATTAAAGGGAGAATAAAATGTTTTGACCAAAAAAGGGCATTCCTCAGTGAAGTGTTTGTTGCTGTGCTGTCTTTTTAACATTTAAAGGTAAAGACATGAACAAGATGTTTTGCTTATTTGTTAATTGAGGAGTGCAAACATCTGGAATGATGGGAAAATACAGCAGATGATAAAACTCAACACAAAAAATACTTGTGTTGCAATACCATTATCCACACAAAAAATAAATTAATTAATTATATATATATAACATAAGTTATAAAATCCCTGAAACATTTATGGACACCAAGCAACCAGTTAAATAGAAAATAGTTTTTCAATGTTAGAACTTAAAACTGCTGCCCTGATGACTTCAGAAGATCAAATTGGTCAAATATGAGTTTACACCAGATAGATTAAACAGAAACCAAGTGCCATCTTAATATTTTAACAAAATGCAACCTATATTTATGAATTTTCATATCTGCATGCATATATATATATTTTAGGCTGCAGAATAACACGTAATATGTTTATTCCATGCTGAAAAGAAAAGAAAGAAAACACACCGTTTCGGCCATGGAGCCTCCTTCGGGTGTGAGGAAGGCTCCAGAGCTGAAACGTGTTTTCTTTCTTCTCTTTTCAGCATGGAATAAACCTATTACTTGTTCCTTTGCAGCAACCCACCTGAACTATACAGTATATTTTAGGTCCATATTTTTCATATCTATTTTTGTTAAAACAAGTCAATTTCTACAGTTCATGAGAATCTTAAACAAAATATTAAATTGAGGGGTTAAATTTAGGAACTGAGGGGGACAATTCAGTTTGAAGTCATTCACACTGTATCTGCTTTGAAACTGAGAGTAGAAAGCAATGTATTCCTTGTCTATTGTAATACATGTAAAAAACTCCAACTGTATTCACACAGAAAAAAAAAAGAAAGCAAATTTAAGATGCCAGACACAAGCACTCTTGTATTGATTTTTGTATTTTCTACGGAGGATAAGGTGATCTCAATGGTAAACTGCACTATTACTGTGGAGACGGTTCTTTGATACAATATGCCACCAGTTTAACATTTCACCTGATGAAAGGTTACTGTCTGTGACATATATATCAATGAGCCACTTACAGAATCCCAGGATGATTAATCCTTATTTTTACTCCCAACAATGGATTCTTCAGCAGGAGTTCCTTCCCTATCAGTGGTTATGCTCCACATTTCTAAAAGCCAGGTGTAGCTATTTGATTTCCAGGCAGGTAATTTATCCTCCTCGAAGCAAGAGTAAAAGAAAATATATAGCTGAAGAACAAAATGGAAACCTAAATGAGCAGAAAAATAACTCACGGGAAGAAAACAAGTGAACTGATTTAATTTTTAAGTGTCATAAAGATTAATTAGATCCAAAATTAGACATACTTTAAAGGACTCTGATAATGTTAGGTTTCATTTCAGTTGACTATCTACAGATTGTTGGCTTTTAGCTGAGTGGCATTCCTTACAATAAAAATCAAAATACCCATTTGAATTGGAAACACTAAATATATTGAGAAATTATAGAATGCAGTATATAAACGTTAATATTAAATGTATGAGATGATGCACATTTTTGCCTTTTTACAATGGCATCTATTTAAAAACAATTTTCAAAATCATTTTTTTCTAAATCAATTACAGTCATTCAAAATCAAATCTTCCATTACTGTCTTAAAACATTTCATACTTTGGAAGACATCGCTCTAACTGCTGCACTTTTGCTATACTGTACAGTATTACATATATTAAATGTAGGTTAACTTAACATTAATGGAAAATAAACCTAGAAAAATGTACTGTAGGATAATATTGTATACTGTAGGAAGGTGAAACATTCTAGCTGTTAGTATTTTGCATTTAAATTCTGAGTTCTAAAAGTATTTCTCTCAGGTTTTCCCATTAAAAATCAATATTAGTGAAGTACATCAAATTCACCATGCATCTCAACTTGATTTTTTCAATATTAATATAACACTGATTACAAATTGCCTCCAGATTAAAAAGTATGAACAGTAACGTATACAGTACAATTTCAATTAGGACATAAAGAAAACAGTATATACATTTTCCTATGATGTACACCATTTCACCACGTGAAAGTGTCATTTACATTACACCATATTTTTAAGAATAGCACCAGCCAAACCACTTGTAATGGCTAACCTAGGTACTGTACCTAGAAAGCAAAGCTGTACAATTTTGCACCAAATACAATGGCGATTCATACTGTTCTCGATAGTTAGGGCTCAACATTCACTCAACGCTACAGGAAGACAGTTGGACTGTTTTATATCTGGTATAGGTGTAAAGGGGGATGAACTTGATTTGCTAAGGCTTTGTGTCCAATTCCCCTTGGGTGTGTGTTAAATGTAGAAGGATAATGAACTGCTCTAGAAATATAAACTTTTGAGTCAATAACATACTGTACAACAATGGAAATCTATATCAGTGGCTCCTTTTGGGAGAACTGTAATAATGGCAATAATAACCCACACAAAGAGTATAGAGGAGAGAGCACTACATCCCAATTTTCTTTTGACACTAAAATTGGTTTTGACCCTGCATGTCACTAAATCTTAGCATTCTCTCTTCTACTCTATTTGATACAACTAGTCTCTGGAAGCACTACCACACACACACACTTTAAAGAAATACACCACAGCTATATGTAGAATGGGAAAGCTCAGTGAATATTCTCTTTCCAAAGCAGTAGGCAAAAATGTCTCCCTGCATTAAAATAAGCTCTGTTATTCAGAAGCAAAATTTACAACTGTTGCTTTTTTCATATAATATTCTTAAAGGATCAGCTCTTACGTGTATTAAGATATTCACTGGAGTTATTCAACTGGTTTCCCTTTGGGCTTTTAGGTTTCAATATTCAGTGTGATATACTAATGCCCGTAAGGAAGCAATAAAGGAGAAATATTTAACAGTAACTTAAGCTCAGGAGATAGTGTATGGACCTTCAATGAGCTATTTCTCTTCTACAACAAACTTTAAAATGTAAAGGGGTGGGGTTTGTTTATATTCAGCACAGTATCATGCTGTGTGGCATGGCGTGTAACTGTTAGACCAAACAGAAGGACTAATGATAGTGGTAAGAGTCTGATACCAAAGTCTTCTGCACAGGCAAATAGTATCTCAGGAGTAACAAGAGCAGCTAGACACTTCTGCACATACTGTACTTCTCTACAGAACAAATTAAAACAATATGGGAAAATCTTTTAAAAAGGACGGTGTTTATACAAGATTATCCAAACCTTTTGATATATAATATATCTCTGTTAAACTGTTACAGAAATTAAGACTAATCTTTCATTTGTGGTGAATAAAAATCATTCGTTTTAAGACAAGTCACTAATAATTGTCAAAATTAATTTAAAAATGTAAGATTGTTCTTATCTGAAATGCAACTGACTAGACCTCTTCAATACTCTGTATAAGTGATTTTTATCATTGTACCTCCCACCATTTTATCTTAAAAGGATATCCTCATTTCTTCAGTGAAAAGAAATGCTGTGGTACACGTGTGTACAGTATGCATCTGTCATACTTCTAGCTCTAAAATGTAAAATACTTGAGAATGCGGGCTTCGTTTCTCCCAATTCTGTTACTTTAATTAGGCTTTGCCTTATTCATAAACTTACATTAATTTATATTCCCACTCACAGGATTTTAACTCCTGCCTAAAGCCCCTTTATCTCATGCATTTCAATTTGATTATGCCAGTCTAACAGCCTGATACCAAAGTCTGCTGCATAAGGCAAACAATCCCTCCAGAGTACAGGTAAGGGCAGCTAGACACTCTTTGCATATACTGTACATCCCTGCAGAACAATACTGATACTCCTGTGTTTTCTTCTTCCAGAATGCATTTATGTACATAGCAATTGGATTTATTCCTCAGTAAATTTCTTCAACACTTGAGAAAGGGCAGAACTTGTCACATCTTTAAAAAAAGAGGAGAAACGGGGGATATGAAAGCAGTGAATTCCCAAGATGGCTTTGATTTACTTTAGTTTTGCACTGCATGTGCCATTGCTGCCAGATGTCTTAAAACCCATCCAATTACCATCAAAACTGCAACTGCTCCATTAGCCAGAGGAGTTCCTGAACAGTCTCTGTAGGCATGGTGTACTCCAGCTCTTGGTTACACACAACAGTCCTGCTATAGATTTTCAGACAAACTGTTGAACGGAGGCATGGGGACTACAGAAAGTATCCAGAGATCTAGTTGTTGCTCACCTCGCTGATAAATGGCAGTTTTCCCCTGATTAGAATATTATAAGAGCACTATTAAGTACATTTTTTTTGTAACGATCTGTTTTAGAGGATATTCATCATTTTGGAAGCAATGATCCTATAAGAAAAGTTACCTGCCCTCTATAAAAATTCTCTCGTGTCTTTTTCTTAGTAAGAGGAACTAACCATACAGAAAAAAACAACTATGCAGGCCACAAATTACCTCATAACTCATCAGCCTCTATTTAGTATCAAAATGATGTACCCATGCAGGCACCATGATTAAGAAATTACTTTTGCCACAGCTATTTTTTTAATATCTGTTATAACAGAAAATACATTTGTCAATACACTATTGCGGTTGCAAGTAATGAAATTGATAAAGATGTGCCAAAAACTGGGGGTATTTTTACACAGTTTCCTCTGCTAAAACAAGACTTAAAATGTCAACAGTATATTCTAAAAAGCTATTAGAACAATAAATCAAATTCAATTACATTTTCATTTTCCTGTTTAGAACATCAATGAAAACATGTTCCATGCTGCCCATAATTGTAACAGTAAACCACCTGAGAATTCTAGTGTGCTTATTTCTGAAACTTTAATTATACATCTTATATCATGCAAAAATCTATTTATATTAATTAAGCTTCAGCAAAAAAGTACTGGATCTAACAGCTAGGTTAATACTAATCCTTAATGCTAGAGACTCTCCAGAGTGTGTCTGATGTGGAGCTATGCCAGTTGTACAGGAAATGCCACTGATTTCAAAAGAAAGGACAACTTTAAAGGCAAAGCAATGAATGCAAATAAACTTTTCTTTCTTGAAGTGAGTGTGTATGCTACAGGTTTTAGCCACAGTGAAATAATTGCATTAATAAAAGCATTTGATCAAATCCCCATGCATCTTTAAGATCAGGAAGTTTTTCTCCCACTGTTACAATCTTCTGTCTTAGTGTTTATTAAAATATTTCAGACTCTGATAAACAAACTCTCATGTTACCAAAAACATTGAGGCAAAAGAACAGATCTGTAGAAAACTAAACAACAGGTAATAAGCCTTGTAGAACTGTACAAATTGCACTAAATTCTAAAGCAAGAATTTGATGTGCCAACATCTTTAGTCAATAATATGAGGGTCTATGCTGGATTATACCCTAAATATACCAAAGGTTTCTACAGCCTTATCTAAGTGAAGGTCAGAGTTCTAATTTCAGCAGTGCTGAACGATACAGTGACTGGGTTACTCTTGCTCTGCTTGCAAAAATAACCACAGCTTCCTCCACAGCACAGCTGTTTAATTCAACACTGTAAAGCATTAATAATCAAAGACTTCCGCTTCACCAAGCTCTCTTCTCCTGTACAGTATGTGCAATGCATCTGGTTATAGTAAAAGGTAACACTGTCAATTTTAGTTCATGCAACTGTCAAGCAAGCTTTAAATCTCCATCCTATCTTCACTGTATAATCTATACCACAAGTTGTTGACAAGAGGAGCCATAAAGTGTTACTACTAGCTACTTGATCTTATCAGTCAAAATAAAGTATAAGAAAGCACTTTAGAAATGCAACAATATCAACTTTATCATGTAAAAGCAACCAATTAACCAATATGATGATGAGATGGAAAACGTTTGTAGAAACGATCCTCACATCTTCTCTTCTAAATCTCATTACCTCAAAGCATGAAATGGTAAAGGATGTGACAACCCATGCAAAGCAAGAAATATGTGATTGTGAGCTTGACCCTGGAGAGGGTATGTTTGCATGCGAGATCTGCTGGTTAGGCATGGGGGAAAGAAAGGGAATTCGCTATGGGACAATTTCCTTCATATGGGTCCATTCATTCATTCATGGGCTAAATGGCCTCCTCTCCTTTGTAACCTTTCCTAGGTTCTTATAACTTATACTGATCTAGGTAACTGTGTACAATTTTCCATTGATTCTGATCATCAGATTTGGTTGCTGCAATAGTCTTCCATGATGCCCTCTTTTAGTATGGCTAATCAGTCCTGTTTGGCAGCTCAACATGACTACAGCTTTCACAAATTAATGACATGTCCGATGATACTGGTAAAGGAGGCATTTTCTTAAGATTCTGATGATCACTGTCTCATTTTCATAGGGCAGAGCACAAGTGCAAAGGAGAAAACACACAACCCGGAATCAAAGTTTACCAAGGTCCATGTTTCCAGAGAGCAACACTGTTTTGATGGGAGCAGGAATGTAATTATTTGCAGTCCCATTAACGCTGTTACAGCAGACAACAAAAACTGTTACGGCAGACAAAAACTGGCTCACCAAAAAAATAGTGTTGACCACAAATCAGCACTTTTTCAGAGCATATGAAAATATATTTTAAAATAGACTAACAGGGGCAGTCAAGTGTACATAGGGCCCAAGATCTAAAATTAAAAGCACATTTTAAATGACAGGCATTAATTTCAGGAATACAGAGCATCAAACAGCAGGTCAATATTTGGTGAAGTCTGTCTATTTTTATGATAATATCTATCGAGTTATGTTTTCCATGAACAGTGAAAACAATTGCTGACAAAGCATGTTTGTTCTAGTTTAACTAGGATAATCTTTATTGCTTTTATGAGGAGATTCGGGCGATGGTGAACAGAGGATTATGTTTATGAATTCACATAAAAATCTAAAAAAGCTCAATTCTTTTTCAGGGACTGCAATTCAATTTTTTTTAAAATTTTGCATTTTAATTTCATTTTAATTTATGAGCTGCAATAAAATCACACCAACAGTAGCTTTTTTCTCTTTTTCTCCATACATATACCTACACTGAAGTCATTTCTAAGTAACCTGACCTCTAAGGACATGTGCACAGCTGGTGTGGCCTCTTATTAACTTGACTTCGGCAGGAGCCCTGTCAATGAGGGTCACCATGGCAAGGTAAAGCAGGCAAGTTTCAGTCTGTCTTTCCAAACTACACAGTTAAAATGTCTTTAGAAATGACTGTAAAAGGGAGACAGTAAAATAGTGGGACTAATACTGAGTGGTTGTAAATGTGAATACACACAGTTTAAGACACATCAGAATACCTGGCAACTCGCCAGTTTACATTCTACGAAGCAGCACAACCCTTCCAAATCAATGTCGTTAACAGACTTTTTTCTCGACCCTGTCCCACCCCCTTGGGTAAAGTGCCCAAGGAGCTGTCTATTAAAACAAAGATATGTCCCCTGGTTTGCACCAGCTATTTCCTATTAACTTTGGATCAGGGGATTCTAAGTGTTGCTTGACATTTTCATTTTTTTCATCAATTTAGAATCTTCTGTTTTTTTTTTATTCCTGCCCTGATTTCAAATAGCCAATTGCGTGTTTCTCACAGCTTGGCTTACAGACTATGAACCCTGCGACCGCAAACGGAAGAATGAGGGAGTGGATGCAGGCTTCTCTCAATCCACCCAACTTCAAGCCCATCAGCAACACAGCCCTGTGCTTAAGCCTTAGTGCCCACTGGAGGAGAGGCGCATCACTCAACTACAGCACCGCCTTTCTCCCAGCTCCAGGGTCACCATGTAGCCGAGAGCTCAGAGAGCTCCAGTGGAATAATCCCTACTCTATTGTGTGCTGCCACTTATCCCAGTCGTAATGGGCTAGCAGCATGACTTGGTTTCAAAGAGATGACCACAGAGCTCATCCTGCTCTTGTGTGAGTGTCTTGACCGTTTCTTTCACTCAGGAGGTCCCCTGACATGTTCCTGCCAGACGAGTTTCCCCGTGCAGTTCCTAGGGTATGCTGGCAACAACACTCCTTCTACCCAGGAAACACTGACAATATTAATTCGTTAAACCATCAGGCTTCATGAACTGCTTTCCTTCTCGATACACAGGGCAATTCGGTTGCAACTGTTCTTCTGAAGACAACGAACTTAAGAAGTTAATTTGTTGGAAATTAGCATGCACAACAAAGAGGAGTAATTAGCTCCTTTTAATAAAACTACCAGTTGGTAGCACCTGATAAATGAATGTGCTAGTGCTGTTCAACTTTAATGGCTAGCATGGTTAAATGCCCTATAAGGGATAAAGAGCATTTTGAAAAGCAAAACATATCTCCTAATTTAATTGTGTGAAAAAATGACCTTCAAGTTAAAAAATAAAAAAGTGACTCTGTGGGAAGTTATCTGACTTGTCATAAGCATTTTTAATAACTGAATTAAAAGTAGAAAGGAAAGGAAACATTCTTCAAAACCTAAACAGCACTGTTTACCCTTATAGTTCCTTTCAAATTTTTAGGACACAGAAAATGAATTAGGGGATTTCAAAATCAATTTCTAAATGTAAAAAACCTAATTTAATGAATATGCATTCTCCACCCCCCTCCCAAAAACTACTCCTTTATAATATACTGTATATTTGCCACTGCTTGACCTACTGAATTACCTTTCAATTTTAGAGGCTATAAGACCTGTAGTCTTGATTCAGTCACAAAAGAAAAAAATATGTTTAGTTACAAAATAACATTTAAAGAAAATGGCCAGCATTTAACTTCTAGAACCAAACAGGATTCCCCCCTTCAACCATAACAAGGATAAACATCCCATTCATAATTTTGAAATTCTACACCTTAACAGTTTTAATTGCTTATCCTGCTTTAAACTTGTTAAGATCTGTTTAAAATGCAGCTTGTGCCAAGCACAATCTGCCCAAAACATTTACACTATGAAAGAACAGCAAAAGTGGAAAAATAACTGAATGATGTATTATTAATAGTGACCTGGGTGCTGTGAAACGTGCATATTCAATACTGGCTCGGAAAATGAACGAAAACTTCTGACATAGCTGCAATATCTTAATGACAACCATGTAACAACTGATACTTATATCTCCAAATCACAAAAGAAACCCTTTCAACACTGAGACAAAGGCACCTTTAGTTCATTTACATTTATTCCAAATGTCATACAAATGTTTTCTAAGGCAGCCAAAGAATTAAAATTTTTATGAAAAACAACATTCCAGCGTCAATACTTTCACTGAAAAGGCTTAAAGAATAATTAAAAGAAAGTGTATCTACAGGCAGTGCACATTACAGAAAAAAGGGAGCAGATTTTTAGTTTGCTACATATGAAAAACTTAAGTCATTTCATGTAATGAAAAGCATTGCAGCTAAAAATGTACAGTATATGGCTCTTGTTTTCTCTCTTATCCCGCCAATAAACATACAAACTATAAAATTATAAAATGACTTCAATGTGCAGGTACATTTGCCACTGTCCCCACACACACACTTAGAAGTACACATTTCATACCACATCTGAACCAGCAAGTGTTAACATAAAGGTTTAAAAGTCCTGATTGAAATCTATTCACACAACCCACCCCCTCGCTGCACTAAGCTCCTGAAAGAAGACAAGCACACAGTAAAACGAGAACAATGTGGGCTGATCTGTTTCCTACCTGTAGCCCTCTGCGCCTCAGAATGCTCGACTCATCCATGCTAGTGTCTGGGTCCTCTCATTCCTCCCCACAACAGTATAGCCATGCTGCACTGCCTCAAGAGCTCTCCACGCTAAATCTGATCTTAGCAGCTGCTAAACACTTACATCACAGCTTATCTGATTGGAGACGGGAAGTCAGCTGATGCTCCCCTGGTTATTCTCTCCAGTAACTTCAGGACAGTGTCAGTGTCGGCTAGCAGTTGTGTTTAACACAGCAGCAAGTGGGCCCTTGCATCACACAGATACTGTCGACACACTTCTGCACCCTGGGTGACCATTAAATCAAAGGAAATCCTGCTCGGATTGTTTAGCTCCAGCAACAATGTAACTGACATCCTGTCTGACTGAGCTCTTACAGTGAACCTATTCTTTCTTCTCTCTCTATAGATGGGGGGGGGGGGGGGGTCACATTTGTGGGTCAAACCGGACAAGTAAATCAGCCAGGAGACCTTCGGCACAGAGAGCAGCTGGTCCTGAAGAGGAAATAATCACAATAAACACGGGGACACAGCTGGGCGGCCATCCTACACTTTCCCGGCATCGATGTGTTTCAGGTGGCAAGTGAATACAGGGGTCTTAGCAACTCTGACACTGCACACGACACTACAATAACCGACCATCGCTTTCACATCAACGCTCGCATTCTCTCCATCCCTCTGAAACTCAAGTCATTTGCATAACTATATCTCTGGTGTCACTTTCAAGCAGCAGAATGCACCGGGTTTTTTTTTTCAAACCATTACTCAGTCGCTGGTTATTCTAGCAACCTTGCCAGGATACATAATCAGCCTTCATATGCTGAGTGTGAGCTCTCTCTGCTGCACGGCTAACCAATCTGAATTATTAGCATTTAGAAAAATAAGTTGTGTGATTTCCATCACGCAATTTCCATCCAGCAATTTCACAGTCTGTTTCAGCTTCTGTTTTCTTTGCTCTTTCTCCCGGTCTCATTTCAATTCATTGTGACCACACTCTGAATATTAAGTGGCCCCCCTGACTTGCACTGTCTTTCCAGCAGAGCTCAAATCATTTCTGTTATCGAGTGCTAACAAGAATGACAGCCACCTAGAGCTGAAAAACACAAAAGGTCAAAGAGGTGACCTGAACGTAAACTTTTTCCCCACCTGGACTGTTTGCCCAGAGTAATAAGACTTAATATGCAGGTTCCAGATATGGAAAAAAAAGTCTTCATGAATTCAAAGAATGGTGGTGCCTAATATAAAGATTAATTTAACATGCTGAGCCTTCAATTAGATACAAACACAGATTAAGAGGACATCAGCTCTGTCTGTTTAAAGAGTTCATGACATTAAATAGCACGGGGAATGAAAAAGGATTATTTAACAGCAAATGACTATTGGCAATAAGTACATTAAATGTTCCCAAATCTCTGGCACTTAAAAGAAAAAATAGCAATGCACATACAAAGAAATCTAGAAATATAACCATTTCATGACTAAAAGAAAAATCAGTGCAGCAAATAGATGTGCATTACAAACAGGAAAACAAATCTCTTAGTGGGAGATCCTGACAAAAGTAAATTGCAAAATATTTGCAAATCAACAGTTATGTCTGTTGTTCAAAGTCTATATTTTAATGCAGTTTTCTTCCAAATTGTAAAAAAATCTCATTTGTCACAACAGAATAAATAATAAAGCATCGTCCGGGGGGTGGTGGACATTATCTGAACATAATTACAATTGTCAGAAGGGCAAATCTACTGTAACCAACAGGAAATCCCAACAGAGTGTACCGTTCATTAGTGGGCTGCTGCCATGAATTCAGACTTTTAGTGCCTTAATCGTATAGTACAGTAGATGCATTGTTTTGCACTACTTCCCTGCAATCCAATGAGAAAGGGTGAGAACTGATTTGTGAACAGGGAAGTCAAGAGCTTTGGGATCATTTCCTCACAGCGGGTGGGCTGCCTCTTCTGTGTGACGGCCAGAGTGGTTTCCTTCCACAGAAGAAAGGAAAAAGCCCTTTACACTGCTGAGCTGAAATGCGCGCCATTAAGAATGTCTGAATGAGTGTGGATATTCCATTCCCAGCTTCTTTTCTGCAGCAGTTCAAAAGTACTGCAGGAAGGGCATACCAAACAATAACAGTGAAACGGCGTGGCCCAAAGTGTCCGAGGAACACTTTTATAATAAATCTACAGAAAAATAAATGTTCCCTCTACCTATTTTCCACCACAATGCATTATGGTGATTACAAAAGGCATTAAAAAAAACATACTTGTACTGTATAGTCATTCAGATGTTTTTGGTGTAAGCCAGTTATTTTAAGATTGATTTCAAGGTTCTGTTCCTGGAAGGTGACCTTGAACAAGCAACACTGAAAGAAATTATTTTGTTTTAAGTTATGGAATAAGTGGCTATATGCAGTACTGTAAAATAGTAGCAATACCTTTCAGCTTAAGGCATGTACATCAGGTGAATGAATGTGCACATACCAGAAATATAGAAAGAAGTTCAACAAGGAACCAGAAGCAATCTATGAATATAGACTACCCTTTTCTTGTCTGATTAAACCGTTATCGCAATTTATTTCCTAATTCTGACTACTTATTGCTTTGGTAAAAAAAAAGCCTTGAAGGGTACTGCATAAGAAATATAACTTGAAAACAGTAATTGTATGAACACAGAGTTACTGTGGATTATTTTATCCTTTAATAATGCACTCCCTTCTTGTGTCAGTTCTGTTTTCTTTGTACAAACAAACCAGGAGAAGAAAGCACTATCTGTTAAGGACATCGCCTGCAATAATAATGAAGGTGAATTGGCAGACATTGATGAAAGCTCAAGATCAGGATTATGACAATCTTATCTCCAAATCTGGCATGAAGAAAGTATTGATTTCCTGTCAGACTTTATCATGGTCAGGAGTGATGCATGCTAGACTGGAAGGAGTAGTACATACTTGGAGGTAAAAAGACAGACTAGGTTAATAAAAGCAGCCCAGCCACACCACAGCAGATAAGGGGAGAAACACATAAAGCTGAAATATGTTCATGTACCTTCATGTACAATGCAAGTGACTCAAGATGCAAAATGTTTAAATACCTTTCAACCACAAAACAAACAGGAAGAAAAGCAAGTTTTAAAAGCATAAAATCACATGACGGAGAGGAAGTTGTGCTGATACATTTCAGGTTTTCCCAAAAAACAACTACACTGTGTTTCTTACTTTGGAGTTCTTCGAAATAGGAAATAATAAGGCCAGCTGACAATGTCCTCAGCCTGACATATATGCTTTTTAAACTGACATTACCCAGCTACAGTATGTGCTCACCAAAAATCCATTAACACAAACAAGGCCAAAAATATGTTTAGTTACTCAGGCGAAGGTGGTGTAAAAATAAAATGACTGGAAGGCAAAGTTATTTTTTTTGTCTCCCAAGAGTATCCCTATAACCAGGACAACCCATAATGGTGCTTGTGGATATACAGTAGATGCTATTACTAGAAATGACTAGTAAGAAGACAGTACTAGAGGGTGTACGTGTTCTGTAGCACAGACTGTCCTCAAAAGACTTACCGAAACAATAAACGGAGGATTAGCATGGTGAATCTTTCATGATAAATTGTGTAACCAAATCGTCTGCCAACTTAAAACAAATATATAGAACACGATGAAATATGTTTGGAACAGCAAAAAAAAACAGTTTTAGATGGCTAGGTTAAGATAGGAAGGAGGATTCCCTTAAAAAAACTAGCTAACTTCACACAAGTGAACACCTACAAAGGGCACAAACTAACCAGCAGAACCAGGAACATTTGCCAATGTGCCCCAACCACTTGTCATAATTCCTCTCCAAAATCTGAAAACCCTATAGCAAGAGTTGACTGGTCCTTGCTGGTCAACACCAGAGGAGCACATCTGTTCGACAACCCATACACACACATTTGCCCAGCATCAGCCATTAAGTCCATTTCATCACAACTGCATTCTCTCTGGTCCCTCCAGCCCTCCTCAGAATAATTTGGTCGCGCTCATTTCACACTGAACAGTCCCAGCGCTGAAAACCATTAACAATGATAAAAATGGGGAGTGATGTCATTATTTGCACAGGACTGAACTCAACTATCATCACACATGTCCGCTGGTAGCATGCGCTGGTGGTATTTTTCTTTCAAAATTCCAAATCTCAAGTGCACATCAGAAAAAAAAGTCTTAAACAACAGAAAGAGCTACTTGATGTTCAGTTAAATAGTTTAAAACTTTAGGTCCTAATAAAAATACTCTTTCTGGATCATTTAAAAGATGCTCAATCTTCTTAAACCTGATCATATTTAATTAAAAAAAATATTTGGGGCTCTTCATAGTTTTTTGTATTTTTCTAGAGGTTGAATGTCCTTGGGCTAAAATTCATGTTTTGCCCTGATACCCAATAGTATTGCCATGGATTTATAGTGCTGCTTGAATTTCCATGCCCATTAAAGACAATAGATTCTTTCCCTCTCTGACCTTACTTCATGCCCTGCTCAGGTATGATGATTTATGACAACTAACACACTGAATCCAGCAGCACAAAGTCTAGTAAGAAAGGACAGTAGCTATTTCAGTAGAGGAAAAAATAACGAAAGACTAGAAACATTTTCGTGCTCATATGCTGTACTTCATGTGATCAACTAGCAGACCAGCAGCAAATAAAAGAGATTGCCGCCAGGTTTGTGAGTAATAAACCACTGCCTTTGCACTGGCCTCACTACTCCCAGAAAACAGGTGGTCATCTGTGGTAACACCTGCTGCACCAGCGATTGCTGCTTAATTAGATTTCAATTTCGACATAAACCGTGCTATGGTGGCCAAAAAGGCCTGCAACCATTTTTTATTCCCTGACACCAAATTCTGATAAACCTGTGGAATACAAATGTTCTTAGAAATGATATGAAGAACATATCACAGAAGAGCCTGGTTTCTGGATCTACACACCCTCAAAACGAAAGAAAAGCTTTCAAAACATATCATTCAGCCCTATACAACATATTTTAATCTGCATGTACATACAGTAAAATATAATCTTTGTACAACTGAGATTCCATACATTCATTTTTTTCCTCATATACAGTACCTTCTCAGTAATATTCGGTTCTGTTTTAATAATTTACTTTCAGAATTATGAAACAACTTAAATCTCAAGATACATTTGTGTTTTATATAGCACCTCCTAATGGAATTTCTTTCTTCCAAAACCATGTACCCCATGCATTATACAGCATTTTGCTAGAATACAGTACAAAGATTCTGTTTAAAAATAGATTTTAAAAAATAATAAATATGAGCTTGGCTAGGAAAACATGCCAGCATCTACTACCTTGCATTCCTTCTTCTTAAGTGCAAGTATATAATTTCCCGAATGGCGCAAAGGCTATTATTTATGTACAGGTCCATGTTGAATATGCATACTACATATATATATATAATATATAATATAATACTTACAAGAAAAACACACATGTGTTTCTGTGTGCACATTTTACTCGTGAGCCACATCATTAGAAAAAGCAAAGAATTTCAGTTCATGGCCCCACATCAAGACATCCAGAGTTGCTTAAACAAAGATGACCCGTAAAACCATTTACATAAAAAAGCAACTTTACACAAAGATATTAAAAGAAAAGTGATAAGGTAAGATCACTTTATTTGCCATGTAAAATTTCTTGTATTAAGAATTTGTCTTTTCTCATACCCCAACTTGCTCTCCATGAGACACACAGACGGGGAGAGAACTCGGACAGAGCGCAGGGTCAGCCATTTATACGGTGCCCCTGGAGCAGCTGGGTTTAAGGGCCTTGCTCAGGGGCCCAACGAAGTAGGATTCCTCTGCCGGCCGCGGGATACGAACCGGCAACCTTTCAGCCACAGGCACAGAGCCTTAGCCACAGAGCCACTGCACTGCCCAAAAAGAATGCTTGTTTTGTCCGGAAAGCACTATATTTTAATTGTGTGTATTTATGACAGATATACTGTAAAGTAATGTGGTTTATAAATACAGAACTGAAAGAATTCCAAAGGGGTGAGGCAAAGAAAATTCAAAAGCGTTTTGTGGTCTCGCATAGAGACATTCCAACTGTAGTTTATTGACCCTGTGCCTTCCCTAATTATTAATTTAAATCTAATCTTAGTTATACTGTACATTTTTCCCCAAGGGCTTCTGAGATTGTATTGAGGCTGTTTGAAGAAAATCAAGCATGGTCTTCCACATCAGGAAAACCTCTCGTTGGTAGCTGCCAGATCTCAAGGGGACAAAATGACATTAAGAACCTCAGTATTTTCCTATATACCTATTTCAAGGTATTCAGCATCTCGAGAATTTGTAAGAAATCATCTTAAGTATTGATGAAACATTCCTGGAAAGCCTATGGAATGAGAATTTCATTAATAAAAAATGGTCAATGGTGGCAGGGAATTTTTGAAAGAACACGTTATTAATTCTTACAGTATGAGGAGATTCTGCTTTCAGACATGGTTTAACAGACATCCACCTAAAGTTACAGTCACTTATCATAGCTGCAGAAAAAATAACTAATTAACAGATTCTGTAAAGCCTGAAGGCTTGATCAGAAGATTGGGTTGGGAAACGGCGAGGAACTGTTGAAACTGAATGGTGTTTACTGAATTATAAAAAATCTGAATCTATGTGTAAGTATTGGACAGATTTGCAGGCATATCTAAAATAATTACTTTTTCCACACAACAAAAATTACACATTAAGCAGCAGCTTTGAACAAAGATGACTACTTTTCAATAGATGTTTGTCTGGAAAGTAGTTTGCATATGTCAGCTTGAAGCATTCAAACAAAATGTTTCTGTGAATTAAAACAATGTCAGGCCATTCTTTAATTGCCTTAAAAGCTTTAAGAATGATGTACAGTAATAGTGAGCTACTGCACCAAACAAGTAGCAGCAAAAAGCTCAAACGTAGGTTGACTACCCATGAAAATTAAGTTTGCTACAGTAGGTACTGTATAATATATAAAAGTATCAATGAAATTATTGCTCAGTTTAACTGGAAATATTGGTTGCTGATGTTAACTGCTATGAGTTATTGCATAAATTGAATTGGAAGACAAAAGCTAGTTCCCAACTATCTTACTATCTTAGTGTTTTTTTACTACAATCACATTTACCGACATTACTTCTTGGATCTTTTTCTCAATTAGCACCATCATAAAACTGCATGCCAATTTTCAATTCTACATTGCTCGTTCAAAAAAGTAATAAAAGCTAAAGAGACAAGATTTAGCCTTGACTAATGACTTATTGAACTTTACACTCTCTATTTAACTTAGTTTCTTTCATTTCTAAAAATATATATAATTGAAAAACAAATCAGTCTGCTTTACAGCATTTCCACTCCATCTGCACAGGAGATGTGCATCACACATAAAATCAGAATGATTTCCAAAAGCTTTAGAAAATCTTTTATGCAGAAGTGTTCATTTTAAATTTCAAGTTTAAGATGCATTAAAACATTATTAATCTTTGAATAATCGTATGTAACGTGTGAAATCTGAGAAAACCTCTAATGCAGTACCCATTCCTAAAGTATTGTTACTTATTTAATTTTTTTTCATAATAAGATATACCAGGAGCTTTTATATTTGATGTAATTAAAATTTAATTCCATTTCCCTCATTATGCTTTCAGTATCCACCAGTTAAAGTTGTACAAAATTTTACTTTTAGGATTAAAACTGTTCAATGATTATTAAAATTAGCTCTCCAATGTCCACTGCAAAGAAGAAAAACAATTTCCTAATTACAGCATTTCCAAATAATCTTATGTCCACCAGATAGTGACTGGATAATTATTAGTCCATCATAATAAGAATAATTGAAAACATTTTTTACTTTAAACTAAAAGTTTCTGAAAATAAACGCAGGCTGAAAATCAATTAATTTTTTTCATAGTAAGCAAAAATAAATTAAGAAAAGCTTATTTTTTAAGCATTCAGTACAGTTATTCTGCATATTTTAGAATATATATTGTACCATGGTGACTAGTAAGCATTGGGAAAATAAATACTTTGGCAAAACTTGGATTAACCCATTTCCTTTAACTGTTTAGAATTTACCTGATGGTACCTCTGCAAGCTACTGTACATGTAATCATCATACACACGTGACATAACAGACTACTTGTGTCTGAGACCAATGGAATGTACTTATCACAGTAAATTAGTGATAATCTCCAAATACAATTACAAATTCAGTTCTAATAGAAACTAGTACTCAGGATGTGCATCTTAGGCTTGCTTTCTCAAGGCACAATTTGAGTGTTGTCAGAGATTGAGTATGACAAAAAAACAAACCCAAGGGTACTTCAAAACCTAATATTGCATGTAAATTTACAATGCAAATAGGACTGAAAGGAAAACTATTATGAGAAGCTTAATGGAGGCTAACAAAGTGTCTCAAACAGGTTGTGCTACCATCTGGAGTAGACAGTTTTCTAATTTTAACAAACAAACTCAAGAATAATACAAAGACATAAACTGCATTTTACTAAAATCCCAGCAATATGTACAGTAGCTGAACATTACCAGAGATAGGTCACCCTCATACTGCATTGATTTGGGGGTGCAAGCAAGAAATAAGGCTCTCTGGATTTCCCAGCTATGAACATATATGAATTAACCACTAAGGTCATAGTTACAGACTACTCATGTTTACTGTTCTTGTAAATGTACAGTATAATATAAATATTGTATAGTGGGGAAGCTATTTCCCAGTCAGAAATGGTATACAGTACATAACATTAATTCATAGATACAAGCCTTCCAAAACCACTGGTGCTGAAAACTGGAGTTAATGAATTTCAGAATAACTGGCCATATCTCAAAAGACACAGTTTCCCTTAGTTTATCTACTGTAGTCTCATCTTTGTGTGTGCAAGTCAGACTTGCTCAGTCCTGATCCTGGAGTGTGGTGTGCCTGTGGGTTTTCATTACAGCTCATTTCCTAATGAGCTAAAGAAGACAGATACTGGCTTAATTGGACCAATTTAACACCTTTTTTTCTGGGCCTTCGTGTGCATTTTTATTAAAGAGACCTAGAAAATCTGAAGACGCAGGCCGTTCAGGACCAGAACGGCACAGTCCTGATGTGGGGAAGTAAGCCATTTCTTCTAAATAGCATTTGGCCTTTGCAGAGACCATATTGTCTCAAAGAAATGATGGAATATACTGATTAATATCAATAAAACAAAGTGGTGATGTCCACATGCCTTTTCTGACCACAGATGCCACTGACAAAGAGAAGCTCAGACAATCTTGTAAATATTCACGTCTTTACATTATATTTTTTTTCATTTGTATAAATGTTTAATTTTACCCATAGATGAAGTTAAGCATTCCCCAGGTGTAAGTGCTCTAAACAAAAATCTCCCCAAAAATCTCAATACGTCTGCTTCATATACTCCGTGGATATAGCATGCACTTGCGCCCTCTAGTGTGGTCTGTGGAAATTACCAATCACTCCACACCCATGCAAGCCATGTCCATCAATTTTCTAGTCAAGTCATTCAGTTTACTCCTTTGACTGTTTTGTAAACACCTTGTGCTGCTGTTCCTCATAATCAACCCGACAATCAATAGCAATTTATTCCAATCAGTATTAAATCTCATAGCTCATGCAGCTTCCAGGCCTTTACACTGATGTAAAAAATGCACAGCCCTAACAGGAATATTGCTAGATTGCTTTTTTTCCCTTAAATTACCTCCTCAAGAATGGCTTGATCTGTTATCTGGGCTGTGTGATCAATTTAACCAACCTGACACAGGACATTATTAAAAGCTCTGTCATACTGAAAGCAGTATTGGACATGGACTTTAAAAGAGACTCTTGCAATCAGATTATGCAAGAAAGGCTCCTAAGCGGATTTCCTCCATCTCTATTGAATGAACTAGTGAGGTAGTAAAAGATATTATCATTGATGGAAAAAACAGCTTTTCATGGCTTGTTATGGCATATCATCTATAATTTAAGTCTCTAAGCTTTTGTCATATTTTGTTCTATAATGTACTACTTTACAGATATTTTGATGATTGTAGACTGATAAATTTTGAAACTTTAAAACTATAGAGGAAACACAAACAGCACATATTCTAATAAAGAGGCCTCTGAAATTACCTTAGTACTTAGATACAGAAAGGGATTTAGGAGAAAATGTTTTAAAAAATGAATACTGGATATCTATGCTGAACTTTTTAGGGCTCAAAGCTGTGGTATGGTACCTTGTGACGAGAGTATCAAATATTTAAACCTATCTACCAGCTTAAAAAGCCAAAGTCATGAAAAGACCAGACTTCACATTCAGTGGCAAAAGAAACTTCGAACACTGCAAATGATAAATGTTCTGAGTTCTTCTCAAGATGATAACTGTTGCAATCACATCACTAGACAAATATATCTGTCACATGAATTTGGAACGAAGCTTTTTTTACTTCAATAACAGCGGTTCACAGGTATAGGAAAGTGAAGATCCAAAGCAGCCACATTTCCTTGGTAGTTGCACAAAAAAAAGTGTCAGTCCTTTCTGTAGGTTGATTCATAGCTTGTCAAAACTCTCATTATGGCTTGCTGCCTGGCGATGTCAAAATGCTTCGATGCACGCTAGCAAATTCAATTTGTTTTATTTTTTTTGTTTGGCCTCATGGGTAAAAGGAAAAATAAAATGAGGCTGGAATCAGCACCGACACATGGTGTGCTGCACCACTGCGGACAATCCATACATCTAAACCACCATGGGTCTTCATCATTTAATTACAACACTTCATTTTAAATAATGTAATTTCACTTTCAAAAGCTCAGTTATCACGGCTGTCATTGTGCTGTAGCTATAGTGGGGCAACACCCATATTTAATTTGTTTTCCAGTCCCACTACCGTACCGTAATTAAATATCAATCAGCAGCAGATCGTTAAAGTCTTCGTGATATCTTTTAACAATTCAATTTTTTATGCCTGGTCTATAGTCTAATTGCAAGTATTTTTCTTTGACTACTAAAAGCTATGCTTAAATTTTATAGTTTTTTTCAATGGTAACCAGACTATCTCTTAACAGTACGTGCATTAAGTAAAATGTGTATTTTTCATTCTTTTGCAGATTAACCCTACCGCATTTTCAAAAAATCAAAACGGTAATGTAATACAATACTTCCACAGAGGCACATTTAGTTCAATTACAGTAGCTTGAAATATAAAAGTAAATATAACTCGTATCATTATACCTATACTTTAGCAGAAAAACATTTTATCAGCTTTTTAAATGCTTCAGTTGCAAAACTACTGGTAAAGAGTCCCACTAGATTTTGTAATGAGTTAATTGCAGGTTGGGGGATCACATATTATAGTCTTTAGGTCAGTTTCACTGAAGCTGCTCAAATTAAAGTTTGAACTTTAGACTGAAACATGTTTTAGTCCATCACTCTAGTTCACTTGCGGACTGCAGTGGTCTATGAAGTATGGCATAAAAACCCAGTCCCCTCCACCATGTCAAGACTTATCTCATGTCACCAGGCCGCTTGCATGTTGTAATATTAGGAAATATCTGCTGTAGCCACCACTTCAGAGAATATCAAAATGAGGTTTTGATTTATACATCAAAACCAAGAAGATTGTTTGGTAGCTCAGCAGAATAACTTGATTAGTCTACTGGAGATGAAAAGGCAGTTTCACAGCAGGGACGAGCTGCAAGCCATAATTCTCCTGGCTCTGTTCTGGAGAAGGAAAAAAATCGGGTGAGGGCGTGTCTAAATAAAATGCAAGAGAATAGGCCGGGGCTTTCACTGCGACCTCTCCACAGTGATGGGCATCATCGAAGTGGTCTAATGAGAAGGGGAGTATACTTACCAAACTGGCAGTGAGAGAGGGTGCTGACTGGCCCAAAGTCTGAGAACGCATGCGGACCAAATTGGAGGTCTCTGCTGGAGTCAGCCATGCCTGCTGAGCAGAAACGTAGGGTAGCAGATACTTCCCTGTAACAGAAATCAGAGACATTATATAATAAGATGAGAGAAAAGAAATAACCTTTTATAATAGAAGCAATACTAATTATCATTTTTGATGGGAGCACCAATTATAAATCCAAAGCACACTGGCTTATAAGTGGACTTGGCCCTGTTGTGAAGTAATGGCCTGCTAACTTACTGCCCCAGAGACCCGAGATCCAATGCAGCTGGCCCTCTGACCACTGAAAAACACACTGAGAAGCCAGAATCTGTTACTGAACATCATCACTATGCTTCACATACTGTAAACACTGGACAATTGGGTCTTGAAACCTGTGAATATAGCCTTCGTGAATTTGCTTATTCGTGGTTCAGTCTGTCTGACGGGGTCATGAATGGGAGAAGAGCAGAATGGGATGAAAACAAGCCGAAGGTTGCCAAGATCAACTTTCAAGTTAGCAGTGCAAACAAACTCAGGATTGCGAGATAAAGCCAGCAAGTGAATAACCCTCTCCATACTCCCTGCCCAAGTACGTACTACCCAGAATCCTCATCTCAACCAGGTTTTGTTTTTGTAGTATAAAGACCTGGCTCAGGGCCAGCACCTTGCAGAATCACTTCCTGGAGACAACTTCATAGCTCACTGACAGTTTTAATGTCCTCTTCGTTAAAGTGCTATTCACGGAGCAGGGAAATAGCTGGTAAGACAGAGAGAGAGTGCAGGCATTCACAGGATGCAGAGAGACTCATGTTGTTTATTTTAACTGATAATGTACATGTAAGTTTGTGATTTCTATCATTCATTTTAGTTGGCCATGTTATTTCAATTAAATTGAGGCCAATGCATTAGAACATTAATTATCATATAAAGGATAAGGATTACTTATGTCTTTTAAGCATAGATACTATATACTGCCATACAGTACACACTATATACTTTAGACAAATTCACATACTATATTGTCAAGAATATCGAGACCCTAATGTACAAGGCTAAGAGCAAATTGGCGCTTAGGTTACCCAATAGTCCTCAGACCCATGCAATAGTCTGCCGATAAGAATCAGTTTGTTAGATCTAATATTTTCTGAAGAGTACGTGTAGTATGTGTTGGTTTCTGGTTTTCCAGGGTACATTTTCAATATCACACCTGACCACAGCTGGCACATCTGTGGTCTTGATTGTCCAGATTTGTCTGATTTTAATCTCCAAGTCTTCCTGTTTGGTTTAACTGTCTTTGATGAAAGTGTCCACCTAGAACACAATATCCTTATGACTGTAGCCAGCCATATCCCACAATATGATGACCTCTTCACTTGATTCAACTGTGATTAAACTACAAACAAGTCAATCAGAACTTAACAAAACAGGTCACAGAGTTCACACATACAGATCGTATTTAATATCAACAAAATAATGCTGCATGCCATTATATCAAAAGATAACAGCTTACAAACGCGAATGAAAACAAACAAGACCAAATGTATTCCTGATTTAATGTACATCCTGGAAAACACGAGATTGGATGCACTGTAGTATGTGACTTCAAGAGCAGTCATTGCTTACAATATACAGTATGTATTGAGGTTAAAATAAAGCAATGGATGCCCTTGTGAATGACACAGTTATACAAAAACAGTTGGTAAGGATGAGCAATTAACTATCACGCATCACTAAACATAAAAACTGTGGAAAATAAACTGATTTTATTTTTAAAGCCTAGAGAGAAAGGAATAACTTAACTGAGTATCTCAGAAGGGCATCTGAGATTTAAGCACACAAAAACAGCTACTGCTTTTGTCTTGTTGAATACATTACTTTAATATTTGTACATAAGTTTTAAGGAAATACACAAGGCACTGCTCTCATGTCTAGTTCTTGTCAAGAAAACTAACAAAATAGGGGGCTTGACTGTAAATTTATCGATTGTTATTCCTATCCTGAGTTTTACACACTCAATGAAACACACCATCTCATTAGAGTTCATGGTTTTCTGAGAAATCAGGATGCTAACAGCCGATTTTGAATTGAATTTAAAGCTGTAACTTCAATTTAAATGTGTTTGTGTGCTACTTACTGGAGTTTTACTTATGAATCAAAAGAGCCAAAAATTACGTTTGCCTAAGAAATCCCTAAAAAAACAGCAGAGAGAGTACTTCTACAGCAGGAGCATGAAAAATCACAAGCACAGATGAAGATCAAGATGGTTTGGAAAATAGTAAAAACGATAAGCTAGAATGATGTCTTCACAACAAATAAGGAAGACAAAATTTAAGTAATAGGTATCTGAGTCATCATGGCCCATCAGTACAGAGGCTATCCTGCTCTCCATGCCATCAAGCAAAGAGAGAGCATGTGATTCCCCACTGGATGGGATTTCAGTCTACTGCAGAACCTACCCTAGAAAAGCTGATACCCATACAGCTGGTTGAATAATAATAATAATAATAATAATAATAATAATAATAATAATAATAATAATAATGTTTCTATGAAAACAGCAAAATTCCATGCAATTGTCTCACATAGATATTCAATGACATTGAATGTACCATTTCAAGCAGAATTCCATGTAAAATGTCATAAAAATGCTTATACATATCTAGCAGCAATAAGTTGGGTTTTATAGACTTTGAAACTCCATTAACAGAGCAGCTACGGTCATTATACCATACTATATGTGATAACCCTGGATTTCCCATGGAAATTAGCCTGCAACCCTTAACAGGAAAAGTGGACTGAAATGAAAGAATGACTAGAATATGCCACATTTCAAACAGTTCTGTAAAGGAAAACTAATAATTATTAATAAAGCATGTGATTAACAAACCACAGATCTCCTAAATCACATATGGCTGAAATAGGAAAAGCTGAGTATTAAAGATAATGGTGACAGGGTATGTAGGCTCAACTTTCATTTTATGTTTCTATCATGCACTTTCTCATTTAAAAGCAATTTTATGGACACACAGGGTGTCCAAGTTTTCAAAGCTACAGTATGATCAAAAACCACATTATATAGACATGACTTAAATGAAAAGCAGTTGGTAAGGATGAAGAATTTGCCATCACAAAGAAACTGTTTCATTAAGGATGTGGTTGTAAATGACAAAGTATTTTAATCACACAAAAGGAAATATTACTTCTAGATACTGAAATATTAGGTTGCTTAACTCATTAACTTGCTATAATTCAATTTAAGACAGCATAATAAGCACGATTACAAGCCATATCATTATACAGAAATTATGATGAAACCATAGGGGTACACCTGTTTGTAAAAGAAAAACATTTCTCCTTTTTTACTTTTATCTTAAAGGGAATAAAAGCCACTAGCTGTGGAGTTTTTTTGTCCCAAGGTCATACTTGACCATAGATCTTATACACATACTAACTGCAGGTCAATGCATGGGTGAATCAGTTTCCTACAGTTTCTGTCCTGACAATGCATAAAGAGTATAAAACACTCCCTTACAGAATGTGGAAAAAACACATCATGAAAAACCTGGCACATCACGAACTGAAACTGCTGCCACTCAGCTGGACAGATCATCTCTCCATGCTAATCAGTCTCTCTTTATAAGGGAAGTTAGTAGACAAGAACAATAGCCGTCACTGGGGGGTACCCTGTATCCACTCTTTAGCAAGGCCAGACGGGTGTAACAGTAATGAGAATAAACAACAAACTGAGATTCAGTTCCTGCTAAAGAGAATAAAAAAAACATCATATTCAGAAAGCAAAACATAAATGACATTCAGCTAAGACTTAATATACGAAAAAGCAAACCATTGCTTCACTGGTGTCACAAACAGAATGGTTCCTATACTGCCAAAAAAAACATGCAAATTAAAGAAAATTGTTCTGGAAAGAATCTTTGTCAATGAACTGCACATTCCCTATGGTACATATGTCTCAAATATGAACTATGGTACATAACCCAGGGCTGTGCAAATAAACCATGAGGATTATTCAATTTTACCTTCTTCAGCATACATTTCCTACAGATTGAACTTTAGGATTGAGATATAGTGTTTTATTTGGAAAAGCAGTAATTTAGATTTAAAAAACCCAAACAAAGACATTTCAATCAAATTATTTTTTTTTCCCCAAAGGGAAATGTTAAGAAATAACGGTGAGAAGAACAACTAAAATTAGATTTCAAGCTGTAGTTAGTTTCTTTCTAGAAATCTGCATGACAAATGAATTCCCTAATCAAAAAAGCTACAGTACAAACCTATAGTATCAATTTAGGTAAAATGATATAGAAAAAGAGACTATTACATGAAATTTAAAGAAAATAAATAATAGTGTTTGCTGGCATATTTGAAGTACAAAAGTAAAGTGTAGTTAAATATTCTTGGTGCCATAAATCTTATCCCATTTGTAAGAAACTTATGGCAGCCAGGGGGTGCAGAGAACCCAGCTTATATCTTCAAAGCTTTCTGACATCTCCAGACAAACAATTAAAAGGCACCACTCTTTTTGGTGTGACATACCCCACCCTTCAGACACATCCTGTACCTCACCGAGCAGTTGGCTTATTAGTGAGAAAACAGGATACAAGCGAGGAAAAGTCAATACTTTCGCAGTGTGAACTTCTGTCCTTGCAGGCATCCATCATACCGCAGAGCAAGGAAATCCTTCCTTATGATCTGCGACGGAGCTGCTGTGCACCCGTCCCAGGCTTAAGAAAAGCATGCACTTATAATTGAAAAGAATGCACAATGTCCGATTCATCTGTGCAGTCTTTTCAGGTCAAAATGAATTCCCACAAGAAATGGGTTTCTCGAAGGTGCAAGACGACAGACGGTCAAAAACACACAAAAAAAATCTGACAGACCATACAATACAGACACATGCATATACCAACAGGCAGACTAAGACAAAAAATATTGTTTGTAAAGACAGAATAATAAATGAGCATAAGTATGAACAACGGCAAGCTATACAGTATAAACGTGCTTCTGGAACCTGTGCTTAACACCCACCTGTCAGGGCTCCTCCGAGACTCCCCCTGCGCAGGTGTTTTCCATCTTCGCTCAGTTGCCGTTTGAATTTGAAAGCCTTTCCCGAGCCGTAGGACACCTCAGGGTTGCTGGACTTGCGTACCGGGATGGAGGGAGGATGTAAGATGTGATCCAACTGGGGAGACAAGGAATAAAACGCATCTCAGTATGAAACTCACACGGCTTCCCTGACAGAAAATAGAACACAAAGGAGCCCTTCTGATATGTTGTCAAGGGGCAAGAGAGAAAACCTGTCTTCTGACACTCAAATTAATGTCTCTGTTATCAATGTATTTGTGCTTTCAGTTTTTAAGTATTGAAGAGCATTTTGCATTTCCCTGTAAAAGGATTTTAACACACTATTGCAAACCCAGTGATACCTCTGTCTAACTTTACCTTGTGTAAACAATTTGACAGAGTAAAAAATGTATCTTCCTCCTTGCAGCCTTGAAAACCATGAGGAGCCCTAACAGATTTGTATCTTGTAATAGAATATAATTTGCCTGGTTAAAACTGATGTCTAGGTTCATAGATGCCATAACTACCCATATTTATGTTTGACCTCTGAAGAAGAAGATAAATGAACTTTTCAAAGCCATCTTTTTTTCCTGTAGCCCAAGATTAGAGTATAAATTTCTTTCCTTGTTACTGAGTTAAAATACATACCCATCAGTTTTGCTTCCAGCCACTGAAATACCATAAGTAATGACAAATGTCTCTTTAAAATGGGCAGAAATAATGTGCTGTATGCTATGATTAAAATTTTTCTACAGAAAAAAATATTAAGGGAACATTTGGTCAAAAACAAATTGTGCAAGAAGACAGTTGGTATATTTAATATTTAAGTCTCTCTTCTGTAAAGGTCCATCATATCCACTTTTAAACTAACACTAAGGCAAGAAAATCAATATTATTTAATATATTCAGTAGTCACATACTGTAGCTGTTTATATCCTACTTGGAATAATCATGCTTAAATATGAAAATGTTTCTAATCTTAATTCAGTCTAGGATTTTCAAAATATTTTTGGATGCTTTTCAACCCATTTGGGAAAACAAAAGTTGAGTTAAGAATTCAGATTTAATTACTGACAGAGACTAATCAGTGTGGCAGAGGAGTTTTGAAAACCACAGATCTTCATCTACAGTATGTAGTACCTTCAGCAAAAAAACTGGATGCTTGACATTCTGAAACCTGCATTTTAAAATTCCAAGTATAATTGGAAACCGAATTATCCTCTTTTTGGTCTAGAAATACCTCTGCATTTTCTATTGAGACTTTCTATCCCATTCACTGATCATTTACTCCAGCTTCAAGTGCACATAATTGAACCTTAACTTCACGAATGTGCAAAATATCTACAGTATGCTAAAATGTAGCATTGAAAAAAAAACAATTAAGAAATGTTTTATAACAAATATTTGTACAGTATTTGCCCTATAATTTCTAGGTAATATGTAAAGATTTTGGATAAATGTTAAAAATTGGGATTTTAAGTGGTTTCCAACTTAATTAGTAAGACTAGGGATCCAATCATCCAGTGTGTCTGTGAAAGGAAACTCTGACACATAAGGGGATTAATTCACATCCTGAGGCCACTGGAAATGAGACAAGAACAAACCATCCTAGCCATTTAAGCCCTAGAAGAAGTGTATTTAAATTCTGAATAACAAATATTTATAATGCTAAAAGGCAGACATTTTGTGAAGCCAAGAACACAAAAAATAAGCATTCAAGTAATGGGTTATCTCAACGAGATAGTTTAATCTCTCTTTCCATTTACAATAATAAACACTTAAATGATTTAACATTAAACCTTCTGATGGCCTCACAGCATCATCTCATGCTTTTAATCATCCTAGGAAGCAGCTTTAATCTAAATTCAACATGAATGCACACAAATATCCATTCAGCCTGACTAAACCTCCATTTGTAAATATCATGCACACGTAGCAGAACACGTTATGAAAAGATACTGATTGTTTGAGTATAGTTATCCTATTTAATTTCTATTCTATTCAAACTCACTCCTGCAGAACCAACTATTTCCTCAAGAGCTCATACAGAATGAAGGACTGGAGACATCAATGGCCATTTTCATGTTTCCATGAAATGTGGGAGAACTCGAAATGATAGTATTCAATAAAACACATCATACAAAGTAAGATAGTTACAGTTCTAAGCATCCTGACAAACCACATACATTTTGCCTTATTTTCAATTGTAAACGACGAGAAACCTCACACGTAGGCTTAGTCTTAGGTGATAGTAATCTTTCATTTTTGGTATAACTTCTTATTCTGGCACCTAACCAGGAACATTACTAGTACACTTTTGGATAACAGGTAATAAAAATAAGAGAGCTCATCGTGCTTCTTTAGCTTATGAACACATCAAGTAGGAACTGACTACAACCGATAATCCCACTGTACTTCAAACAAAAACAATTTCAAATTAAAATGTAGTTGTTGTTTTTTCCTAGAAATGAGTCAGTTACATAGAAGTACATGCAGTCTTTTACTAGGCTGTTATGCATGAACAAACCTGGCTAAAAAACTTTGTCTCTAAAGCCTGGTCTTCGGTATAACTGACCAGCATTAAGTACATTAAAATAACTAAGATCTGAAAAGTACTGACATTCAACGGTGCATTAAAAATCTAGAATGCAAGGAGAAGGGCAGCTGTGGAATAGTACTGTGCTGTGATCCTCTTCCCTTCAGACCATTTAGCAAATGGAAAGGTAAACTGGGGAAAAGGGAAAGTGATCCCTCTATGTTCTACTACCATGTGTTACATGATGCACATTCCAGAAGGAAGGTGGAGCAATAGTGGTCACATACAATATCAGCGATCCTACAGTATCACACAAGATCTCATTATTGCATTATTACTGGAGTATCTTCTCCCCCAGATTCCTTGAAATATGATGATGCAGTAAGGAATGATCTAATTAGATTGCCTACTTTTTGTGGAAAATCTCATGGTAGACACTCATAACTACAGAACTAAAGAAACAGAATTCCTGCTCACTGCATAAGACAATACAGCTCATAAAAGCCAAAGTGAAAAGAAAGTACCTGATTTTTTCATCTTTTATTTACCAGTTCCACTGTATTCCGCAGAATATTGTTTTGCTTATATAAAATGTTGTAAAAAAGCATGTTAACTAGCAGTAAAATATCTGCAAACATATGTACAGTATATATAATATTTTAATAAAATGTACATCTATTTGCTACTTCCTTGATATTAATATTCTCAACTTGATATTTATAACAATAAAAAGTGGCAATAACATTCAGCAGTAATTTCTCTGACAGCTAACCATTATACTGTATGTAATAATTATATATAATTATGTCCACATAAGTGATACAGTATTTCTTCTGTTGGAATGAAGGTTCCCCAGTTTATTTTGCATTAGGATTCGATTGCCTTTAACAAAACATAACTAACAAGTTATGGATAGACTGGAATAAAGAAAACTGTTTTCTTATCCTTCCACCTACCGTACTACAGAAATGAAGGCAGGGGGACTGCACCTTGAGTTTGTGGAGGGACTGACTGACATCAGAAGGACTATAGGGATACCCTTGAAAGAGCCAGATTCTCCAACTTATTCTAGTCTTATCGGGAGGAGTCACAGTAATCCTACAATCTTTTTCTTCACAATCAATAAAATGCTGAAATAAGACATTGAGTCTGCCCCCCTTCCCCCTCTTCTGAATAATGTAAAATTCATGTGATCGTTTCAGACCAACACAGATAATATGAAATATTAAGCAGTGGTCAACTTCTCTTCCTTCAGTTAAGTGAACAGAGAAAGGTCTGACTGTTCATCTGCAGGCGTAGGAACAATATTAGTAGACCTTTCTTCTGTTACAGTCGTAACAAGTGAAGCTGCTCTGTCCTCATTTCCACCATCAAAAAATGTTCAAACCAGCTTGTCTAGCTTTCCTCTCTATGCAAAACATTATAACATACAGCATTCATTAAATTTATTTTACACCAAAATACATCATATCCATATCCAACTGCTGACCTCATTCCTTGCACTCATGAGCACTGCTAACACTTGAATTTGAATTTCTCTCACTTTATTTTTCTTGATGCTGTCTAAGAGGTAAATAGAATGTCTTATTGTTATCTCATACTTGTTATACAGTAGCTACATCCAAAAACAATGTGTCCTGGGTCCTATCCCTACAACCTGAACTCAAAGCTTCTGTTATCAACTTCAATGGATTCCTGAGATTTGGTTTTGTTTATATAGGCTTAATGTATGTTGCTAATAAAAAATGGCTTGTGTTTAAAAACTATCATCCTAATTCCAATTTGCATTTTCTTCCAAATATTTTGGGATGAGCAGTGATAAAATTACAATTTTATCTTAAACTAAATGAGACTTTGAACCTTGTCAGTCAGACAATACTGAAAACTTTAATCATTTGCTGATGGCTTCCAATTTGATTGCTTTACATTCTCCTTCTGGGCTACAGTTTTCACTTCTGCCAATGACGATATCATTCTGGATGGCTGATGCTGATTTACATGCCGATTAAAACCGATAGCTATGGCTTCTGCACGTTTCAAGTCTCTGACAAAAAGATATGGATACAACAAAACCATGTCTTCGACCTTCATAGCAAAACCAGAGTTCTGTCATGGTTTAGGTTCATAAGCTCCCAACATCTGCCTCATAAAGATGGTGACTTTATGGCAGTTGACAGTGTTGGAATAAAACCACTGATGGAAGTAAAAACCTTAGTGTTGTCATTTGAAGCTCATCATCGAAACATCACAAGAGTATCTTTTTTACGGGCGGAGCGGTAGCTCTGTGGCTAAGGATCTGCACCCGTGGCTAGAGGGTTGCCAATTCAAATCCCCCGGCCGGCAGAGGAATCCTACTCCATTGGGCCCCTGAGCAAGGCCCTTAACCCCAGGTGCTCCAGGGGTGCCGTATAAATGGCTGACCCTGCGCTCTGACACCAAGCTTCTCTCTACCCCTGTCTGTGTGCCTGTGTGTCTCATGGAGAGCAAGCTGGGGTATGCGAAAAGACAAATTTCTAATGCAAGAAATAAAGTTATCTTACCTTATAACTATGTAACATTACTCAATTGAGAACCTCTTTTGTCTAACTCTTGTGTACCAACATAGTAATACTTGTGTTTAATTCATAAAGACAGGATTAATATAATGCCCTTCTTCCTGGATTATCTTCTGAAGTACTAAACAGATTTCAGAATGTCCAATGTTCCTGTGAAATAATAAAATAGTTCTCCCATCTCCTCATATTCAATGTACTGAAAGATCTTGCACCAGGTTAAATTAAGGACTTATTGCATATGTAAAATTCAAATGTTAAATTGAGCCTGTTTCATCAAAGACCAGTTAAATCATCAAAGATAGAGTTTTCCTGTGTGCAGCTATCACCATGAAACTCACTACCCTAAACCATTATGGAATAGATGTTAATTCTTCTTAATATAAAATGCATATTAAAATGTATATTAAATTATTTTAAAAGTATGTTTACTTTGTGTATTATATTTTTATGAATGTACAATGCTCTGATATTCTTGAAAAGTGTTTATAACAGTTCATTTTCATTTTTTAACTAATTTGGGAATCTAAAAAGAACATGTAGAATCTATGTACTGTAGCTTATGAATGCTTCTGTATAGATAGCCAAGGAAATATTCTGCCCAGTAGCTACCAGTCTTGTAGTATTTCAACTGAATGCATCTGGGAACTGTAAATTAACAACTTACAGTATCCTCATATCATTTCACAAGTGATTTTTTAACATCTCCTTTCCTTCTACAGTTTAAGAGCTTTAACCTGCAAATTGATTGTGTGTTCATAATTTAACTGGTTCCTGTATGCTGCTCTAGGGCTGTCTAATTTAATCTCTCCACATAATAATAATTAATATTAAAAAAAACTGAAAAATGTCCCTATCTTATTCAAAATCTTGAGATGGGAATGTTCCTGAAATCTTACTTATCTTAACATGGAATGATTCTAAAATATTCATGTTCATTTATATCTCCAGTGCAATCCTATAAATGAGAATAAGAAAAAAGGCTGTCATTTGATCTGTAACGAAACAGCATGTTTTTAAATCTAATGAAAATCGAGTCATTAAACTGTTTGAATGTCCTTGATATTATTAATTGGCATAGAGCCCCTTTTCTTTTTTTATGAGCACACTACATACATTAAGTCAAGATCTCCAAGGAAAAAAGAAAGGATTTGCATGTTATTTCATTCTGATTAATGAGGTAATACTACTGTATTTGACATTTTGAGTTTAGAATGAATACATTAAACATCAAAAAACATTTTGAAGCAGCGGTGTGGACCAGTTGTTAGGGCTCCGGTAACTGGACAGCTTGAGTGAAATCCCAAGCGAGACACTGTTATTGAGAAAAGTTTTTCAGTACAGCAGACAATACAATTGATATTGAATCAATTTTGACCAGTTAAAGAATTTAAACCTGTTCTTATTTACTGCAGTTTTTTTTACATAATCAGTTCAGGCAAAGCACTGTTAACTGCAAGATCTGAGGCGTTACACTTGTTTCTGAGAAAGACAGAAACTTAAGCACCTTGCCAATATTTCTAATGAAACAGTAAAATAACATACAAGTCTAAACACCTGAAAAGTTAAAATGCAGACAAAATTTGAAAAAATCATTGGTATTATTTAAGTCAAACATTTAATTCCTCTTCCTTTCAAAGACATTCTTAGACCAACTTAGAAACACTGGAGTTTCTTATTAAACACAATCACAAATGGGTACAGGGCAGCAACTCTTATGACATGCATACCTGACTGCGTGATTCCATGTTTATACATCAACAGATTGTTTGGAACCAAGTTCTGTTGTTATTTAAGATGAGATCTGAAAATGAGTTTGCGTGAAGGAAACGCTTAAAAACCATGGTTGATTTAATTATGAATTCAATCATCTTAATTAAGACATACCTGTAAGTTGGAACAAAAATCAGAAGGCACAAAAGTACTCATCATTTGCATCATGACTGCAAAACTAGACTTAGGAACGTTCTATTTCCATACCTTAAGATGTAAATATATCAAAGTAAACCACTGACATTATGACAAAGAACTATGAATATGAATGTATAATATATAATTTGTGCCCAACATTTGTATACAACACAAAACACACAACATACAACTTTTGTGCCCATTTTTGTTAAAGAAAGGGATTCAATGATAATATTCAAATATAATAAAGGTGAACACAGGGAGAATGTCTCCTGTATCACATCTTTGCAAATTGCAAACAGAGATGTCTGCTTACAGAACGGGATATAATTTGTGAGCTTTAAAATACACAACTTATGGCCTATTATGAAATATTCACTATATAAATTATTTTGGTACATTTTTGTATACAATACAATTAGAATGGCAATGTGTAAATATTAACTACAAAGTGTTTATTGGCAGTGCAGTTTATGAAGAATAAAGAAGATCCTTTGGCTTCCTTTAAATTAATGTATAATTACTACATAACTCATCAAGAATGATAATACAGGTATCTAAAAGTGACATTTTAAGGATTTAAGACTTTGAAATAATGATGTGTTGTTTGTGGTGCGACATGTAACAAGATAGAATTTTGTCAGATTGCATTAAACAGAATACAATTAGTAGAATACACAGTATGTAGTAAATGTTTCATTCATCAATTTTGATTGATTTGTTAATTTAAAAACATTGCACGACATGAGAAAAGCTGCAGAAAGCCATTTTCAGTTAGAAAATTCATTGAGAGCACTCTGCTTTTAAAACTTAGGGAAAAAAATAGTCACAACTAACAAGTTGTTTTAGTTTTGTTTACTGGCCAGGGTGGCAGCATTCTAATTTGTGAATGGGCAGGTCGAGTGAAAGTGGGGGGAGAGAAATGGTTTTAAACTGTTCCGAAATATAATTCTAAGAGAACAATAATAGCGAAAAGGAAGAGGACTTCCCTTATTACACAAACACATGGAGTCAGACACTGGCTGATGTGCCGTCTCCGTCTGGTCAGGAACACCCTCTCCTCAGAGACTATTAATCACGTCCCGTTTGCATTCGAGTCAGGCCGCCTTGTGACCTGTGGATACTAAGGTACAGTATGGCAAGGAGACCAGAAACCGTAACCCAACAAGAGCCAAATGGAAAGAAATACTTCCTCTAGGAGTACCTTTCAGTTTAATGACTCCATTGTGTTACAAACATGTCTTACATGTGTCCATGCATGGCAGTAACATCAGATGAAGCTGGATAAATGCTGACAACAAGACGGAGACTTAATACAGAGTTTTGTTTTTTTGAGTCCATTAAATCCTTATTAAGCTCCACACAAACAAGTGCTTAATGTGTTTTTATCACAGTAAACAAAGGCTTTCAGTTTATTGATTGATTTTTTTTTAAAACTGATGCGGTTTTTTAACATCCTATCTATTGTAATATTACTACAGACAATGGTTAAAAAAACTAATTTAAATTAGTAGCATCTGACCCTCCAGTTTCGTGGTATTTCTTTTAGTGTGGTGATTTATTATTGACGAGATCTAAATTCTTTATTATTAAAAATAAGAAAAAGTATATATTTCACAAAGAGATTTAAGAGATGTTACAGTTCTTTTAAAAGAAATGAGCATTATAATATGGTGGTAACTTTACTGCTGGCATACAGCCTACAGTGTGCTTCCCCAGAAACATCACTAACTCCAACATAAAGGATCATCATGTTAACATCATGAAGGCTTTGTGAAGGATCAATTTACAGTGAACTTCAAATCAAGCGAAGGCAGCACAATATCAGGAATTTCACAATAAAAGGAAATAAAACCTCTTCACACCCTACAGAAGCCATGCCGGCGTTTGCGGTACATGGCAGCTCGGCTGAAAGAGAAAAGCCGGCTTTATCTGAAACTGCTTCAGTTACTGCTTCACAACGTCCATTCAGCAAAACAAAATGCAGAAAAAAAACCCTCTCAAACACAGAACAAAAGCACTGTGAGAGATAAAAGAAGGGGCTTCTCCTCCACGGCTTTATGCTTATTAAAGCAATCACTCTCCAGTCTGCTGCAGACGTTCCTGACTAGAATACTGGCCAGTAAATATCAGTAGACAAACAACATTATTCTGTGGCAATAAAGAACAATGCTTGCATACAGTCATCTCAACAGTGCTGAACATCATCCAGGCTGCATGACATTTCAAACTCATTTAATAGAAACAGAAACTGGGTAGACAAGACATTAAGATTAGGTAAACTGAGGTAAGGAACTTGCATTTAATTAAAAATATATACATTTACACTCCCTTATTTACAACTCCATTAAATAAATTTCACAATTTTGCAAATTAGCAAGAAATAGCAAAAGAGACAGATAGACGAAAGCGCCTCATGATTCTGACATTCTGATGCACCTTCGCATACAAAAGAAAAGAAGTTTTAACAATAGCTACAAACAAACCATTTGAATGGCTTTCCATTGACATTAAATACTGAAGTAAAAAAAGAGGTTAGGTTTCTACAGAACAGATGTAACCTACAAAGAACAATCTATAAAAATTGTATGAGTCTTCAGCAAAAACAAATTAGGTCGGGGCTCATATGTTTTTAGTGATAAACAAATGTGCTTCAGGTCAAAGACAGTAACTGAACCCTAACAAAAACATACAGCAGTACTGATGTTTAAACTGACAGAACTACAATGAATATACTCATATTAGCCAGATTTTTAAAAACTCAGTGTTGCTGCATCTATAAAATGGTTTTAGTGTGTGTATATGGAAACTTAACTATTTCAAATATGCTGACTGTGAAAAAGTCATGTTTCATGTTTGCCATTTTTTCTACTGAACAACCACCAGGTGGCAGTACAGAGTTTTTGAATCAGTGCTTAGAGTAATAAATACCACACCAAGTTCTGAGTATGAGTATTGTAATCAGGAAATATGAAATAATTAATATTACTAACTTTACACATTTAATTGGATTCTCCCTAAGGCTTGATAATTAAAGTTATACTTCGGAGATAGTTGAAGTGGGACCCCTCTACTATACAAGCCCTTTGAGATTCCATCAGATTGAAAGTGCTATACTGTATAACATTAAAGCATTATTAATTACTACAAATTGCCAAACACATCAACAGTGGTCTGAAGTTTGTTAGAATTACTTTCATTTTGAAAACCTGCTACTCTGCACAAATGATTCCTGTAAGATGTTGATTTGATTAAAATTAAAAAAAAGGTAGCCCATTCAGGCCACTGTTGCACTTTTTCCACATGAACAGGCTTTGAAAAGAAGCAGTTAAAATGTGTAGCTAGCTTCAGGTATCACAATGTCCTTTTCAGACATTTCAAGATTTTGTCATAGCAATTTACACTAAGCCAGCATGAAGCAAGGTTGGAAATCAGCCAAAGATCAAATCAAAAGGCTTAGGTGTTCTAAAGAGAAGGAGTTTTTGAAAATGTGGTCCACGTCACTGGTTTGGTTGATACTACTGCACAAATGTCATGTCAGTGAAGCAGGTTACAGAATATCAGAATATTTTTGAAGTTGATCAGTTACCCCGTGTTCAACGACAAGCAGACTGACAACTGACCACTGCCAATCAGGCAACCCACCACAGACTCTCACATGTATCATCTTGTATAAATACAAATGCACATTTATAATTGCATTATGAGAATCATACCTACAGTATCTAATTTAAGTGTCCCTTGGTGAAATGGGAATCGAGAATTTGACAGTTCAGTGTAGTTATAATTGTAACAAGCTGGTGAGAAATAAAGCAGAAGTAGGTACAGGTGATGATGCCAGGATTTCACAACCTGCCAGTTTAATCAGTGCTACAATCCCCCAAAAAATGATTGTGAAAGGTTTTGTGATATGTGTCAGGATGCAATCTTCATTCATATACTGTAGGTTCTCAGTTTATTTCATCTTACACCATGGCTCTAGAACTATGCCTGCCAATAGGTCTAGATAGACTACATGGCGATTGAAAGTGGCAAAGTGGCCAGTTTGAAATTTGAAGAAAAAATCCTTGCAAATCGCTAGGAGAAGCCTTATAAGCTGGGTCAGCTAGCTAATCTACTGTCTTTGTAGCTCTACAGTTCACCGTCTCTAAAGAGCACGAGACTGGTCATGCTTTTTTATGCACTGAACGATTTATGTGCACCCCATTAATTCTTGGAAAGCACTATATATAGTATTTTAGCTCCGCCATTTATATGAAACCACAGCATTTTCTTAGTTTTTTTCATTCTGGCAATTAAGAAACAAGTCAAAGGATGTTTCATCTTTTCCTTAAACTGCAAAACAAACAAGTGGAAAGGAATATTTGTACAATCTGCCTCTGGATAGCAGCCAAGATATCTCATGACTAGCATACACTTGCATTGGTAACGCCTATTGATAGTGCCTAAAGAAGAAGATTAAAACAATGTTGGCACCAATTGTCAACCAAAAAAAGATATGAAGATAGAGAAAACAAAGTTGCCTTTTCAAAGATACCTGAAAAGCATTCTAGTTGTTTCTTTTAATGAAACAGACATTATACAGTAAGTGAGGTAAATTCAGAAATTCTAAGAGAACAGGTAGAAGATGTGTCTGTACCTGCCTAAACTTCAAGATAATAATAATAATAATAATAATAATAATAATAATAATAATAATAATTGCTTGTACTTATATAGCGCTTTTCTGGACACTCCACTCAAAGCGCTTTACAGATAATGGGGACTCCCTTCCACCACCACCAATGTGCGGCATCCACCTGGATGAAGCAACTGCAGCCATAGTACACCAGTACACTCACCACACATCAGCTATCAGTGGGGAGGAGAGCAGAGTAATGAAGCCAATTCATAGGTGGGGATTTTTAGGAGGCCATCATTGGTAAGGGCTAATGGAAAATTTGGCCAGGACGCTGGGGTTACAACCCTACTCTTTTCGAGAAACACCCTGGGATTTTTAATGACCACAGAGAGTCAGGACCTCGGTTTTACGTCTCATCCAAAGGACGGCACCTGTTTACAGTGTCCCCATCACTATACTGGGGCATCAGGACCCACATGGACCACAGGGAGCGCCCCCTGCTGGCCCCACTAACACCTCTTCCAGCAGCAACCTTAGTGTTTCCCAGGAGTTCTCTCATCCAGGTACTGACCAGGCTCACACCTGCTTAGCTTAAGTGGGTTGAAGATGAATTACTGCAGCAACAGCTTTTGATACAGAACACCAAAATAAGTTTTACAGTGAGCTTTAGGCTTTTACTATCTGCAGTTCATTCCTTATTGACTTATGTTTACATACTTTACCTGCCCTGCATCAGATCTGGCTAGAGTTTTTCTGATCTCTGCCCAGCAGCCATCATTTTCCCAGTGGAGGAAGAGAAAAACATTTAATAACACAAAATAACATCTAAATAATCAGAAGTTTCATTGGAAATGTATCACCACAGACATACTCTGTACAGGCAGATGTTGCAGTCTTTAGTCTGCAATAATGACATGAAAGCTTAAGAATACCAATTTATTTTTTCAAAGCTGGCTTCCAAAAATTCAGTTCTGTTATATAACATCCAGCTGGTGGATTAATCGCCATCTCAACTCATCAACTTTATGATGATAGGGAATTTAGTAAAAACAATGCCATAGAAACAAACAAATGAATGTAGACATAAGTGGCTTAGCTGCAGAACTGACAACCAGTGAAATATCTGGGAGAGATCAAACAGAATACTCTGATAAAACATAATGCACACCTTTAAAGGAAACTGGAAATTCACAATCTCCCAACTACCCCCATGTGAATTCCAAACAACAAAATACACCTTAAAACTCTGGGGCACAGTGTAAAGAGGACAAAGTCATTGCACAAACTGACACACATAACAGCTTTTGAATTGGATGTTACAATTGATGATGGGAGTAGTTACTGTAGTGAGAACTGCTTTAATTACAACAAAAAAGAACAACCATATAAGCATCTTGTTTAAACAACATTCAGTAAAGTGTCAGATTCAGAAAAACAAGACTGGAGTGAGCCCTTTACAATCATGAAAAATGCATTTAAAAATTCAAAGAAAATGACTTCTGATTATTTGATAGAATTCTTCAAGAACTATCATAATTAAAAGTTATTATCAAGATAACAAGATATTATCACTTGTTTCTAACTTTTTGCTACATACACTATGATTTATTTACACTCATTGTAAGTTTGGGGACAATTAATCTGTTTTTGAAGAATGTCATTAAACTATTAACTTAAATTTATAACATAAAACCGAGACAAAGCTTTATATGACTTGAAAAAATGCATAAAGTTGATGCTAAAAGTTAATGCACAATAGAAAATTCAGGTTAAGAATTTCTTCCTTTCAATGTTTGTTAGAAAAAGCATCGACGTTTGACATTGATGAAATTGCTCAAAAACGTTTTTTTTTCCATGCTTTAAAGGCCAACATTTTTCCATCTTACTCAGAATGTCTTTAACACACTCAGACAAGTCAGAGTAATGTACTTTACATTCTGCTATCCTTTGAAATATTTTGTGCATACATATTAATGAAGATGACTAATAACATGTACCATGTGCTAATATGCCTTATTAGGATTGCATAATAAAGTACAGCAAAGCCTTGAGCTATTTTGTTAAGGAAATAATAAAAGGGCATTAAGTAATAAATTGCTCCATAAGCAATTAACCCATTGTTAAATGTATTCTCATTAACTTTGTAGTCTATATTTATATGCTTCTACTGTATCCTTTATATAAAGAATATTTGCATCAATACAGTATTAGAGATACTTCACATTTTGACCACATCTACAGAAATCCTCACCAACTCATACTGAAACGGACAATGCTGTATAGTGTATAGTGCTCCACCTATTCGACTCTACTCAGCTAACTTGCTTTCAACCTGGAAAGCTTTTGTTACCCTGTTTATTGAAGGTATCTAAGAAAACACTGGGCTGGCATAATAGTCATAAGTAAACGATTATTAGAGAAAAATAGTTTCAAACTTGGCCAGGAGGAACAATTTTATTCTAATAATTTTCCATTAGTCATGAGAAGTCTCATTGTGCAGATTATCTTATCTAGTTAAAGGAACTAAAGTCCCAATTTCTCAGACTGGATATTAAATCTTGGTAACAAAATAAATGTATTGACTGTATCGCAAATTTTTACGAAATCCAAATCAAGCAAAAAATAATTAACTTTGTAAACGTACTGTATGACTGCCATGTTGGTCGCAAACCTGTGGTCTCGCCATGGGCTAGAGTGATAGTTTGCGAGAACTGTGACTTAAACCAGCCCCTGAGGCAGCACAGTTAGATTCTCATTGCTGGACTTGTCTCTCAACAGAATAAAGTCCACACTTTCAAATTAGAGCGAGGCATTGAAAAGGCTTGAGGAAGCTTATTACAGCTCATTTCTTCTCAGATGTGTCTGTCCATTAAGAGATATTTTCAAGACTGACTTTTCTGTGTGCACTGCAAGGATTTGTGGTAACAGAAGGAATTATAACAGAAGGATATAATTTTGCTACATTATATTAAAAGATTAGAGTTCACCTATGGTAAAAGGCAACTCCAATCAGTGCTGAGAAAATTATACAGCTGTTAACTATATCTGCCAACAGCCAAAAACAGTGCTGATCTATAAGGTGTTACAAGTTACAATTCAAAAATCTGCACTGTAGTAATTAAGAGAACAAGTTGTGATTAAGAGCTTGAATCTTTAGTATGTTCCACATGTTATGTCATCATTAACAGGAGCAGAGAGCTACACACGCTGAAAAACAATTTTCAAAAATACATTCCTATGAAATTTTTTTCCCATTTGAAAACGATATTTTTTTTTACTTTTTAGCCCCTTGTAATTATTAACACATTCAAAGATAAGGTAGGTATGAAAAACATTCTGTAGATTGGCTCATTCCTGGAATGTAAAGAATGTTCTGTGCTAGAAAGCTATAGTCTAGGCCATCATGAATCCTTGGTCGCCTAGAAGAGCTGGTCCCATCTGCATTGCGATTATGTGTTAAATGCTGCACTTGAGAGTTTACTGTGTTGGTTTTCCTCAAACACTGCCGCACTGTAAAGGGCAAACTGTGTAAAAGGACTCAAGAACCTGCTACAGAGGGTGATGTCAGTCACCCCTTTGTAAACTAAAGAGTGTAGAAATCTCCTCTAGAAGGAGGCCCCGTCTTCTGGAACAGTGATCAAGAAAAGGACTCAAAACAGCCAGAAACGGTTGTGTAGCCAACCATGCTTGGAGATACAATGCACAAGTTACTGTAAAGAACAGGCAGGTGTTCTGGTAAGATTGAGGCAGTGCAGCAACCGTGCCCCGCTCCCGGGTATACTTCTTGCTAATGTTCAGTCACTGGACAATAAACTGGATGAACTGAGGGCAAGGCTTGCTTTCCAACGGGACATCAAGAACTGCAACGTGCTGGCGTTCACTGAAACCTGGCTTGACCCGTCAGTTCCGGACTCTGCTATCCTCCCGGGAGGATTTTCTATTCACCGTCAGGACAGAACCACAGATTCGGGTAAGAGCATAGGCAGCGGAGTATGCTTCATGGTAAACAATTCTGGTGTACAGACGTGGAGATTATTTCAACATCTTGCTCTACACATCTTGAACATTTGACAATAAAATGTCACTCTTTCTATCTCCCGAGGGAGTTCACATTGGTAGTTCTCACAGTGGTGTATATTCCGCCACAGAAAAATTACACAAAGGCACGGGAAGAACTACACTCTCACATTAACAGACATGAGAATACACATCCTGAGGGGGCATTCATCATAGCGGGTGATTTCAACAGTGCGACCTTGAAGAAAACAATGCCTAATCTACATCAACACTGCCCGACCCGCGGAACAAACACGTTGGACAATGTTTACACTCCCTTCCGGGATGGTTACAAAGCCCTCCCCCAACCACCTTCCGGCAAATCCAATCACGCCTCCATTCTGCTACTTCCCGTTTACAAGCAGAAGCTTAAACAGGAGAGGCCAGCGTTAAGAACCATTCAATGTTGGTTGGATGAATCGGATTTTATACTATATAACTGTTTTGCTATCACTGACTGGCAGATCTTCCGTGAAGCTGCCAAAAATAATATCAATCTCTATATGGACTATGTTACTGGCTACATCAGTAAATGTATTGAAGACGTGGTTCCCAGGATTACTGTTCGCACATATCCATATCAGAAACCGTGGGTAAATGGTGAGATACCCGCCAAACTGAAAGCTAGGACAACTGCTTTCAATTCTGGCGATATGGATAAATACAAAAAATCCAGATACGACCTCAGGAAAGCTATCAAAATAGCTAAATACAACTACAGAGTTAAATTAGAGTCATATTATCACGGCTGCAACACACGGACCATGTGGAGTGGTATATGCACCATTACAGACTACAAAACGCAACCCAGCTATATCGCACAACAGTCTGCCTCTCTTCCTGATGAGCTAAATTCATTCTATGCTCGGTTTGAGGTCAGTAATGCAGATCCAGTCAGGAAGATTCCAGAAATCCAAGACGGAAACCCACTGATCATATCCATAGCAGATGTGTGTAAAGTTTTTAAAAAGACCAATCCACACAAGGCTCCTGGCCCTGATGCTATCCCTAGCCGTGTTCTGAAGGCATGTGTAGACCAGCTGGCAGATGTCTTCTTGGACATTTTCAATCTCTCTCTAGCTCAGTCTATAGTTCCTTCCTGCTTTAAGAAAACCACCATTGTCCCTGTTCCTAAAAAACCCAGAGTCAGCTGCCTAAATGACTACCGCCCTGTTGCACTCACATCAGTTATCATGAAGTGCTTCGAGCGGTTGGTCAAAGCATACCTCCTCACTGCCTGACACCCTAGACCCACTGCAATTTGCGTATCGCCAGAAAAGGTCAACAGAAGCTGCTATTGCCACTGCCCTCCATACTGCCGTCTCACACCTGGATAAGAAAAGAACATATGTGAGAATGCTGTTTGTTGATTACAGCTCAGCATTCAATACCATAGTGCCCTCAAAGTTGGTCATCAAGCTCCAGGACCTGGGATTGAACACCTCCCTCTTTAATTGGATCCTGGACTTCTTGACGGAACGTCTGCAGGTGGTGAGGTTGGGCACCAACATATCCTCTACCCTGGCTCTAAACACTGGGGCCCCCCAAGGCTGGGTGCTTAGTCCTGTCCTCTACTCCTTATTTACCCATGACTGTGTCAACAGGCATAACTCAAACTCCATCATTAAGTTTGCGGACGATACAACAGTAATTGGCCTGATCACAGATGGTGAGGAGTCTGCATACAGGGAGGAGGTTGAAACCCTGGCAGCATGGTGCCAGGAGAACAACCTCTCTCTTAACATTAGTAGCCATATCACCCTGCAACTCACAACTGGCAACCCACTGAAGCTAAGCATGTGTGAGCCTGGTCAGTACCTGGATGGGAGACCTCCTGGGAAAAACTAAGGTTGCTGCTGGAAGAGGTGTTAGTGGGGCCAGCAGGTGGCGCTCACCCTGTGGTCCACGTGGGTCCTAATGCCCCGGTATAGCGATGGGGACACTATACTGTAAACAGGTGCCGTCCTTCGGATGAGACGTAAAACCGAGGTCCTGACTCTCTGTGGTCATTAAAAATCCCAGGGCGTTTCTCGAAAAGAGTAGGGGTGTAACCCTGGCGTCCTGGCAAAATTTCTCATTGGCCCTTACCAATCATGGCCTCCTAATAATCCCCATCTATGAATTGGCTTCATTACTCTCTGCTCTCCTCCCCACTAATAGCTGATGTGTGGTGAGCATTCTGGCGCCAGGTGGATGCTTCACATTGGTGGTGGTGGAGGGGAGACCCCATTACCTGTAAAGCGCTTTGAGTGGAGTGTCCAGAAAAAGCGCTATATAAGTGTAAGCAATTATTATTATTTTATTATTATTAGCAAGACAAAGGAGATGATTGTGGACTATAGGAAACATCAGGGAGGAGACCACACACCTATTTACATTAATGGGACTGCAGTGGAGAGGGTCAGCAGTTTTAAGTTCCTGGGAGTTAACATCTCAGAGGACTTAACCTGGACCCACCACACCAACATCATGGTCTAGACAGCACGGCAGCGCCTCTTCTTTCTCCGCAGGCTAAAGAAGTTCGGCATGCCGTCATATATCCAGGTCAACTTCTACAGGTGCACTATTGAGAGCATCCTGACTGGTTGCATCACTGCCTGGTATGGGAACTGCTCTGCCCGGGATCGCAAAGTACTGCAGAGGGAGGTGAAGTCAGCGCAGCTTATCACCAGCTGTGAGCTACCAAGCATCCAGGATATCTACTCAGCTAGATGTCTGAAGAAGGCCAGGTCCATTCTCAAGGAACCCAGTCATCCCAGTCACAAACTGTTTTCCCTCCTACCGTCCGGTAAACGGTACCAAAACATTTGGTCCAAGTCCAACAGACTACGGAACAGCTTCTACCTCCAGGCAATAAGACTGCTAAATAGTCAACCTGCAGCTCCTTTAGCAAATCATCTGTAATGGCTACATGGACACACAGTTTTCACTGTATTTAGCATAACTGCACTACATGTATATATTGCATACACCATGGACACATAGCAGCTCTACTCATATTGAGGTTTATTCAATTTCAAAAAATGTAACCTCAATTTTGTGATTTTTGTGTTTTTGTGAATTTTTTTATTTTTGCGATTCTTGTGATTTTTGTGAGCTTGCAGAAAAAGACATTTCACTGCCAGCAACTACTGCTGCACGCTGTATTGTTGTGCATCTGATAAATAAACTTTGATTTGATTTGAAGAACCGGTTAACAAGAACCAACAAAAGCAACTGTAAACCCAATGGCAGAGACCATAAGAAAATGTCAGGGGTTTCTATATTCTTCGTTTTGGAAATGCGGAAGTCGGACAATAACCAAATTAAATTATGACACTGATGTCAAACCCCAGAGGCAAACGCTACAATTTCACATTTATGGTGAAACTCTGCCTTATTAAATCCGTAATACCTAGGACGCTTATCACTTTGAAGCAAATAAATACAATTTTAATTTGTTTTTCCAGAGCTCCCCAGAAGTTCCTCAGTCCTGTAGCAGGGGAAAAAAGAAAGGGACAACGTGTACATATTGCCTTTATGTATTTATAGGGGATTTTTCCATGTCTTTCTAGATTAGTTTTTAAACATTGCAGCTTCCCAATTTTTATAGAGATCCATGCTGCTTTATAACAGCTCTTATTTCATCTTCAGCTGATTAGAGAACAGAACAATAAATTCCATAACGTTAACAACTTTTTTCTTATTTTAGACTACAGTCTGGATTCAGCACCTACTGTAGATGTGAAGCACAGCTATGATTTTTCTGATCAGAGCACTTAAACGTACAAAAGTAAAAGGTATATAACAAAAAACTGAAGCTGACAAATCTAAAATAAGTATTTTTCCCAAATGAGTGCATTTACAGCTAAAGCAGTATTTTTGGACATTAATAGTTAAGGATTTATCATCTCATCTGAATTGTTTTTGTCAGATCTTACATACCTCCTGCTTTTAAACACTTACACTAGGTGCTAAAAGAAGCGGAGAAGAAAAATCAGCCTTAACTTTACATTAACTAACACAGCACAGACTTTCAAAATTTGGGGTTTCCACTAAAGTCCTAATGATATGTTTCATTGTTAAACATGTTTACATGGGATCCAAACTCTCAAGAATCTAAAGCAGTACATGCACTCATTTGGAACAATGCTTGGTTATCCAATTGGCCAACTGTGGGAGCATGATTATACCCTGCTGGGGTTTCCCCAGATAGCCATGCAATTGCAATCCTTGGAACCTGCCACCCAGGAACCAGTGATTCTGCATTGGCAACAACAAGAAGTGCAGAACTCAAGATGTGCGGATTCGTCCCTACAGCATTTCAAATGTCAAACAGCTCAACAATGGATGTGTCAGGAGACGGCATTCGCAGCCCTTGTCTCTCCCCTCCCTCTGCTCACATGGTATTCTATTATCCTGATTTTAAAAGAAAAAAACACAATTCCAAATACCTAAAGAAAAAATAGAAAATTCCCAAACTTTTTAAAAAGAATATTTACACCAACTTTTGTTTACACAGATGCGCTCAAATGTAATCAATCAGCCTTAGAATGGATGCAGGTTACATAGTCCTTGGAATAAATAAACACGGTATTGATGTGTCTTTGGGGAATAGCACATTATTAACCTGAGGTGAAGTTCAAAAGCAGTACTACAGTAACACGCCAACACTGAAGGACAAAATAGACGTGCAGATATCAGGAATGCCTGAGGGAAGCTCCCGTGAGGTGTAGATGCAGATGTCAAAAGCTGTCAGCTCGGGCTGCTCCCCCCCAATATCAGACACTGGAGTGACATTTCTGAAGTAATCCAAGAGGAACAAAGTTTGAAGCTATTGCGGTGTGAAGTAAACCGTATAGTAGCAATTTATGTTTTTAAAAGATAATTATCGAGGGTGTGAAAACAATGATTCCCTTGATGCTTCGCTGAAAGACATGGCTGAAAAAATGTATAGCCACCCAATTTAACAAAGCAGTATTTCTATGTGACTTTGTTCTTAACCGTCTCAACTGGCCTAATATAAAATGCTGCCTTCATTTTAAACATTATAGTTACAGCACAGTGTTAATCAGAAGGATGACTTAAATCAACATGCCTGCCAGGATCTACATTGGGATCAGTAGACACATGCTGGGTTCCCACATCCAAACATGCAGTATTCAGGCAACACCTTTTGTATCAAGACAATTCTTGAGTTTTGTATTATTTAAACACACAGCTATGGATTAATAAAGATAGAAAAAAAATCCACTGCCTTTGTGTAACTGAGCATTTAACAAAAATAGGGTGCTTACAGGTAAAACATTTTTACAATTGCAGTGGTTTCTGCTATTAGTTACTTGATGAAGTGACTTCTAGAGTATCTGCAACAGCACATACAGAACAACAACATGGAGAAGTTTAGACCTTTAATGGCATTTTATTCATATTTTAAAAATACGGATGTAAAAAACATACAGTATACATTTATAAAGAGGTTTGATTTTAGTAAAAATAAGTCAGATAAAACTATTAGTAGTACAAAACTTCTGCAGGGAGCAGAAATTACTATTGTTGATCTACACAGAGTCTTGGTGTTTAAGAAGAAGCTATATCTCTGGAAAACAAAGATTAACACTGAGTTTTCCATTGGTGTCTTTGACTCATTACATTGAGGAAAGAGAACTTAAGTTAGCTTTTAGCAAAAGTGTTCTGAAGTCAATAAAGGATCACTTGATTTTTTTCAGTGCCAGTATGGACAAATATTTTACAAGAAAATACAGCTCTGAATGCCTGGATTTTGCATTCCGCAGTGAAGACATTGGCCTTATCCCTTTCAAATGACTTTTGAGAAGAGCCAATTGAATTTGAGTGAAATAGTGAATTTGGAAGTGAAATAAAATAATGACACTAGACAATCAATTTTAAAAACAGTCTTTGAGTGAGTCTGAGTGAGTCTGTGACAGTTGATCAAGTGTAATGAACAATGCAACAATTTTGAACATGCACAGGGGTCCTTGGATGAAAATGGTCCGATTTAGAACTTTCAGCTTTTAAAAACTTTTCAGTATCAAAAACTCAATTTTAACATAGGCCTAAACTGGCACTTTCCATGGCTGTTTTGAAGGAGAAAGGTTACTACAAGCCGAAAACGTGATCGCTTACAGAGCTTCTCAGTCTATCAGATTATAAGGAGTTTCAGTTTCCCTGCTGACCTCAAGCCAGCAGCATGTCTGGCTGAGTGCCATCTCACATAAAAGAAACCCAGACTTTAAACTCAGTAACTCCTAGAATCAATATGGCAATTATAATGAAGTACTGTATTCTGCAGTTTCAATACCAATTTGAACCAAACTGTTTAGTGTTTGTTTTGGTGTAAAATAAACAGGAGAAAGGTTACAAAAAAGAGACCATTCGGTCCATCTAGCACATTTGGTTGCAAATTTAAATGATCCAAGGGTCTCACCCAGCTGTCTCTTCAAAAGCCAAGATACCACCTTCAACACCATGGCTGGGTCACTTTTCACTTGAAACGTCCATTGCAGCTGTAAGGGCGTACTTTAAGGATTCTTTTCCTACTTAAGTACTTTTATGGATAAAGCCCAGACTTCAGTAGGTATTTTTTAAGCTTCTTGAATGAATGTATTTCTTGCTTCATAATATAACTTAAAGCAGACATTTTATTACAGAGTAATGTAATATTGTAGTCAAAGTTAAAATGTATTTAGCAAATTCAAGTTTTTTTTTAGTTAAGAACAACCCAGAGAACACAAATGTAAACCATGGGGAAAAGCATTTCTTTTTAAACAAAGGACTGTGGGAGTCAACAACTATGTCAGTACTCCAGCATCTCAAGCCTCCACAATATCCTCGGACCCAAGCAGTCAAAAGCTCCATATATATAATACTGAGAAACAGACAGGATGCAGTAATATTGCAGATATGCAGATATACTGATGACAGGACAGGGATAATTTTGAAGACTAATAACACTTGCTAATTTTGGAATTTAGTCATAAACAATAGGAACAAAACAACAACTCCTTGTGGTGGAAGATACCACCCTCATTTTTTTCCTCCAAATGTACCGTTTGTACATTATCATTCACGTGTTTTGCGTAAAGCAAAATGCATCTGTGACGATCATTCACACCCCTTGTTTAATGAATTCCAATTACTCCCTTCAGAACGCAGATTCCGACTCCCCAAATCCCAAACCAACAGATTCAAATTCTCATTCATACCTGTAGCCCTATCCTTACGTAACACTTGGTTTTCAATGCAAATAAATGTATGTTGTTATTTTTTTTTCTGTCTGTACACCAACACTGCTGCTATAAAAACCCTCGGGGATATAACATATAACATGTTCGAGTTAAAACTGATTTGGCATCAAGCCTGTTTTTTTTTGTGGTCAGTAATACTGTTTCTACAAAAGTTACAAAGTACAGTGAATATCTTTTTTACTCAATGCCTAAACAAATGTATTCAAATATGCAGACTGTTTAAGATGAGCATACATGTATGCAAATGCATATTTTTAATAGTGTTATTTACTCTAATGTCCTTTTTTATTGAAAGCATCATAAGTTATAAATGTATGAAACTTATTATGCTCATTACTCTTACTGTATGTTCTTGTTAATATGCCACACTTCTTTATGTAGCTGACAAAAACAATTAATCAAAAAGTAATTACTGGCTAAAGATTAATTTTAAGCAGCCAGTTTATTACTTTTTAAACAGTGCTTTGACTTGACAAGCTCAACATATCTGTTTACCTTCCTAGTCCAACAGTGCTTCTGTTTACACTTTTGGCTTGCTAGCAAGTAGAGGAGTATTTTTACCCACATATTCTGGCTAGTAAAATGATATAACTGTTAGAAGCTCTGGTCCTATAACTGTTGACCCTGGACAACATCTAAATGGTGGCCTAAACGTAATTCAAACCAGGGCCACCTTGTCATTTTTCCATGTTCACACTAGAAAAAACGGCAACCCTGGGATGGTGCAGGGCCGAGCTAATACTGTACACAAGTATGAAAGATCTCTATACACTATATCGCTTCCTGACATATATCAGAATACCATTGGGACCTAGAGATTTCTCTATAACAACTAATGAATAATAAATCTAGAACAGAAGTATTCAACTATTTATTTGATTGTATTTAGCTATTTATTGTATTTTACTTACTTCACACAGGGTGGAGCAAACCCCTTCCATTGTACTCGAGTATACAGTATATCTGGTGTATTCAAGATATTTGTATACAGTAGCAAAATCTTCATACTTCATTTCTATTGCACTACAGTACATAACGTAAGACATTTTCTGTGATTTTATTTTCCTTTGTGTAAATAAAGCTTTTGCATTATAAAAACCGAAAAGTTTCGACGTAATTTTGGACAGCCTACTGAATAGAATCCTCATTTGAAAATAACAGCCTCATTTTCTGCCAAGCTCTGTAAAATCCAGATGGATCCACACAGCAGCGCAGTGGAAGATGAGGTTGGGAATGGTTTTAAACTGTTCTGCACGTGCAGGGAGCAGCAGTGACATTTGTCCTCTGCCATTCCTGCCCGCCTGCATTGCAGAACATTGCTGAGTTGTGCATTTTCAATGCAGCCCTCAAGAAAGCTGCAACTTCAGACACATAACTCTTTGTTTTGAACAATCAAGCATTTATTAAGTTAAAATACTGCCATTTCTTCAAAACAAAAAATCCGGCCTTGTTGACAGCCAAAACACAAGGGATATGAAGTCAAACCTAGGAATACAAGGTTTAAATTGGCTTGATCTACACAAAATGATGCCACATCCCTATTATTTTAAAAATGTACCTTACAATCATATTGCTCACAGCTGACAAAAGCTGACAAAGTCCCTCATTAAAAAGGTTTGCTTCAATTTCAGAATTGTAAACTAACTAAAATGCATGTAGGCAACATGGTATCCGATTAAAATAAAATGCATGTCTGCATTTAGTGTGCTCATTTCAAGCTCTGCTTCATTTGTGACATGACTAAAAACATTCTGGATTGTTCCAAACATCAAAATTGATCAAGCATTCAATGAATTTTTATTCAGTGCTCCAGGGAACTGAAAAGTGTTGTCAGAGGAACAGATAACCAGACACATTTAAGTGGAGATAGAAGGAACCGTGGGCTGTGAATACTTTTAATATTTGATACTGAAGGAACATTGTCTTTCTATTGTCATCATAGTTTCCTGAACCATGATGCCCCTCTTGACAATTTTATTTCACTGTCAATATTGTCACAAAAATGACAATACTATTACAAAATTACAACTTTCTTATCAGGGTTTCTTTCACATGAACATTAACTACACAACAGCCAATAGGGGAACCAAGAATATATCTGCATTAAATACGATAAAACAGATTTTCAGGTTTTAACCAAAATACAGCATGATATTTTATTTAGAGACAAAAATACCATTAAACTCACAAGGGTAAAAAACATAGAAGTATAAAGATTTTGATATACAACTATCTTGCTGCTACACTATGTGCACTGGATGTTTTAACTTGTGTTTATCACTTTCTAGTGGAAACTTTCGATTCCCCGATTCCCCCATTTTAAACTGGATGGATTAAAAGTCTGTGGGAAAATGCAGTAGAAATCAGCATTATTATAGGACAGAGCTTTTAATTGGATTCAAACCCTGGATGAATAACAGTACTGAAAAGTACTCCTTGCAGACCCAACCGTCACAGAAATGCGATTCTCATACTGTAAGTACCCTGCTGATACTATGGCTCAGAATGAAAGAATTAAAAGAGGTAAACAGTCATTAACATGCTGTTAGGGACATTACCAAGCATTATTTGAAACGGCAATGGTTGTCAAGTTATTTTCTTTAACCACAACAGTCTGGGTTTAACCAATATAGGCAGTTTTATACTAAAACCAAGCCCATTCATAAAACGAAATGATTAAATCAATTCTTGTGTTTGATCCTCAGTTTAGTGATCTTACAGGACCTGGGATGGTCTGTGGATTTTCAATATGCCGGAGGGAGAAATCAATTTGAAGATTTTCGTTCAGCACATATTGGGAACATCAGCCTTTTCATAATCTTTTGATTTCAAAGTAAAGTAGATTTTTGCTTTTAAACCCCCCCCCCCCTATTTAAATACCTATTATTTGGAGAAAAAATGTTTGAGTTAATTCTTCAAAGTCTGGACTCTTTTGTCAATCTATTAACTATCAGTAAAAAACCGCAGGAGACTTTGTGAGGTGACATCTGATCAAAAGCTTTGTGTGTGCTCAGTGGATCTGTGCAATCTAAACTATTTACATAAAAGGGCCCCGAGACTGAAACATAACAAAAAGCCTTACAGGGTGTGGTGGTATTTAAAAAATAGCATATAATCCACATTTTATGGGGTATCGGCTGTCTTTTAACCGTCAACTAAAAAACTTTCTATTTACTACGGTAACAACTCTCTAGTATTTTAATAAATAAAACCAAATTCCGTCTGGTACAGATAATGTTTGACCATCAATTATAAATCACTGCGTAAACCTAAAATTCAGACCAGTCAATAGAACAGTAAAATCAGCTGCGGAGCAGTTTGCTCTAGAACTTCAAACTGCAGGGTGTGAAATAGCCTATGCATCTCCCATGCAGGGAAATCTTCAAGTCATGATACTGGGGCAGAACATGGCAGTGTTGAAAACCCCACTAGATGGAGACTTGTATGGCATAAAATGCTGCTTTTCATCTGTCTGTAATTGAATGGGCATTATGAACAATATCTCTAAAACCAGATACAGATGTTATCATGGTAGCACAGGAGAGGATTCTGGCTGGTGATGCCTTCACAATGACAAAACATCAATCGTAAATGGAGACATCAACTTCAAATCTAATCACACGTAAAATCAAACGTCGATATGCAAAATGAGAGCACATTTTACCACCTGGCGTCCTTGACTGGACAATGCCTAATGCTTATGTTCACTATGTCATTGGGAAATCCCTAGTACACAGACAATTATTCTTAATCCAATATCAGGTGCAGCAGAGATCATTCTGTAGTTTTGTAGATATTTGAATATCCAATAAATCTTCTACCAATTACCCACTGATCAAGGTTGGAACTGCCAGTGGCTTATTATTTTGGCTTTATGCAACATAACCTGTGCCACACTGAGTGCACACTCCTCTGATCTGCTCACTTGTCACAGCCATTCAGCATTTCTAGGGAGACAATATTTCACAAAAGGTGAAGATGAGATGTTTGCATATTTCACTGCCTGGGGTCATGGGAGCAGGTCAGCCTTCTACCTTAAAGATTTTGCTTTCCCCCTCATTAATCAATTCCTGTAGCAGAGCTTGGCAGCTTTTCACTGTGCAAAATGAGGGGCCGTTGCTATTTTTTTTCCCCAAAAAGCCAGGAAGCCCTTGACAGATTGGACTGGACCCTGACCCAGGAGATACAAGGCATGGTCACACTAGTCCACTGACAGACTGCAAGCTATGTACAATATTTTCTGTCAGCAAAGCTAATTCTATGCTGTGCAGAAAGTCAAGGAAATACTGGTTCAGCTCTAGGCTGCCCAAACAGCTAAAGATGTATCCCAGTCTCACACTATCTTTAAAATACATATAAATGTATTTAAATCCATCTAAATCATTCTGTTATGAAGCAACAATTCAAGTTTGACTGCATAAGACTTATTAATTCAGCCACCCTGCACAAAAGAAGAAAAATAGTCCCATAAATTAAAACTAAGAACACTTCAGAAATATCAGTTTTCTGACTACACCATAAAAAAGCTTATTGAGGAAGTATATACCGTGTATGTCCTAAAAAGGCCCACGTCAATCTATTTTGCATCTATTTTGCAAGCATCAGTGGGAAACACACCACAATTCTAATCAAGCCTCCAGTGAGGCACTTTGGAGCTACATATCAAATGATAAATGACTCAGACAGGTGGCCTCATCCTCTCCCATGCAGTATAGTGTTTGTAGCTATAAACCATATTGAAGAACAATTGGCACTTCCAAACTAAGAAGGTATAAAATGATTAGCAATTCTTAATTCAAGAACAGAAAACAAATTTCTACAACCAAGGGCAGAAAACTGCAGGAAATAAGATGCATCCCAGGAGGATCTGTCCCTCTAATATTGATTTTTCCACCCTCCAGCTATTTAGAAGCTAAACCATGTTTGTCTGGTTTGATATCATTACATAAAGGCAAACGTATTTTGTTCTCAATGTGATCAGGGTTTGTTTATTTTGAAAGCCTAACAGCATCATAGACTGGTGCTGTTTGGGACAGTGGTCATGTTTTTGCAAACATTACAGGTGAAAGGTTAGCTCAACTCAGAACTTAAAACAATCACAGAATACGCAACCTAAAGTGGACGAGATTAGGAGAGAAAGAGTGTAGATGCAGGTGACTCAACTTGGAGTCTACTCACTACAAAAAATCTGATGTCAGAACCTAGCTTTAGACTCTCAATAAAGGGGTTCAAGGAGGTGTCCCACATTGTTGTACAGTATTTAGCACACTACTGGCATACTCGAAGACTAAGGGTGTGAAATATAATTCTTTAGATACATTTCAAATACATGTAACCACTGTACATGAAGCTATCAAAAATATTCACCCCCTTGGACTTTTTCACATTTTAAGGCCTTACGTAAATATTGAATCACAGTGTATTTATGTGGGATTTTTGCCATTGATAACAAAATGAAGAAAAGAAAACCATTTCTGCTGAAACACTGTGTTTCTTTTCTTCTCTTTTCACTACGGAATAAACCTTTACTTGTTCCTTTGCAGACTATGCATACTGACAACAGCTACCTACAGTATTCGGACTACTGATACAAAATACTCTATAATGTTAAAGTGAAAACAAAATTCTACAAATCCTCCATTTATTATAAATATAAATATAAAACAGAAAAAATGTGATTATATACATATTTGCTCTCTTTACTATAACGCACATAAATAGCCTCTGGTTCAACCAAGGGTCTTTAGAAGTCACATAATTTGATGAACGGAGTCCGCCTGTGTGCAATTAGGGTGTTTAACATGAGCTGAGGATAAATATACCTTAGTATAGCTCCCAATAAAAACTACATTATGAAGACAAAGGAACTTTCCAAATACATTTGGGCTAGGGTTATTGGAATGCACCAATCAGTGGAAGGATATAAGAATTTCCAGAACATTACATATCCCCCAATGCACAGTAAAGTCCAATATAAAGAAATGGAGAAAATATGGCTGTCCAACTTTGAAGAACAGGGTGTCCCCAGAAACTCAGTCTGGGAGGCCACTTATATGCCTGTGACAACGCTAAAGGAATTACAGTCTTTCATTCTAGATTGGGAGAAACTGTGTATATAGAGTATGACAAATACCTGGATGCGTCACATATCTGGGCTTTATGGAAGATCAAATATCCACTTCACATTCCAGAAGGTGTGTGGAAGAAGACTGTATGGTCTGCCATCATAAAAATTGACCTTTTTGGCCTCAACTGCAAGCGTGATGTTTGTCACAAATGTAACAGTGAACTTCATCCTGATAACACCATCCCTACTGTGATGCATGTCTGTGACAGTATCATGCTATGGGGAAATGGGGCTTGGAAGACTTCAGGAAAAATAGAAGCAGCATGAACAGAGAAATCCTGAAGGAAAACCTGCTGTAGTCTGCAAGAGACATGCGACTTGGGAGAAGATTCATCTACTTCTAGTAGGACAATGACACAAAACATATAGCCACACAGCCAAAGCCATGTTGGTTTAAAAAAAAAGGTCAATGTTCTGGCCCAAAGAAAGTCTGGACCTCAACCATCAAGAATCAGTGGCAGGAGTTGAAAACTGCTGTTCACTAACAGTTGCCATCCAATTAGCAAGTTTGCAAACAAGATACAAGTGTCCAAATGTGCACAGCTGGTAGTAAAGAAGACTTATAGCTGTAATTGCTGTCAAATGTTATTCTACTAGATAGCATCTCAAATGGGGTGAATACTCATGCAATAAGGTATATTTTAATTTTTGTATTTATAATTAATTTAGGAGGATATCAAGAATGTTGTTTTCACTTCGAAATTAATGATGTTTTCTGTCAATCAATAGCAAACATTCCCAGTTAAATACATTATGATTCCATATTGTAACACAAACTGCAAAACAAATGTTGATAGCCACTGTAAAACTAATAGGAAGAGTGTTTTGTGCAGTTGGTTACAGCAAGAAAAGTAAAAAAAGCCCTAATGCTTTTCATTCAGTTTAAACTGATGGCAAATTAAGCCACAAGCCTCGGTTGATGTGGGAAAGAATATGGATTGAACTCTTATACATTGGTTAACATTTCTTTTTTTCATACCCACACTGCTGCAAGATATTGTGGAAATCAAGACAGACTAAAATTTAAAAGTAAAACATTTAGCAGACAGGTTATACCTACTGTATTATGCAGAGCTAACTCTTTTAAAAAGGAGCGAGTATTTTATTGGATACCATCAGACCTTGAAATGTAATACCCACAAATGTAATGGAATTAACCATTAGAAAATAACTTTAAAAGTACTTAACAACATCACTCTGCCATTATAATTGAACACCTCTCCAATAATGCAAAACCTTGAACAGTGTCCACTGTGATCTTATCTTACCTCAAGTACCAAGCATAATAATGGCACATATGGCACATTTCTCACACATCCACTCATAAAGCCAGCTATAGCTTTCATTTTAAACATCACCCCCACTGCCTACAGAGCACATCAATCCATACAGTACTTTGATATGAGAGTGAAGATCAAGGTTAAAGCCATTATCCATGGGTAAATTGTGCAAAGTGAAGAAGCCTGTAATGAACGGCATTCTAAATTGTTTACTGTGCTCACTGTTAATGTGAAATGTAAATATTTTCTATAGCGGCAAATTAATTCAATTGATTTTCCAGTAAGCCATCCAAGAGGTAATGGTCAAAAGCACTGTGTAAGACTACTGCAGGCTACAGGTAAATGATGTATGATATTATACATTTATATATTTTTAGCGATCACTATAGGATTTGTTAAATTGAATGAATGGAGGGATGCTTGAAAGAACAGAATACTACTAGGGTCAGCTTTAATTTATGAACATGGCTTTGTCCAGCAGGTCCACTGGGAAATTAAATTCTAAATGATTTCTTTACAACAGAAATGGTAAGTAATATATTACTTTACAAAAGTTCACAAGAAAAAGTCAATTATTCTTGCTCTTGGTTTGCTGTATGTGCTCTGCTCTTCCATACTTCCAAAAGAGGAGGTCATAAAGAAGTAAATGAAAGTGGAAGCCATCTAATCTAAGCAGTTCCTTCAACACAACTGGAGCACCTTTAGTGAGGACTCAACTCTGACTCGATCACCTCAGGGCTGCACACATCACCAACACGAAAACCGTCATAAGATGTATGTTTTTGTGCATTTTAAAAAAAGCAGACACATGCAAGTTTTTTGCTTTGAGTTTCATCATGTGAAATGGAGAAACTCGTATATTAACCTAATCTGTGGTTCACTCTCCATTTCAGTCCCAGGGGAAAATGAAAGTAACTTTAAAGTTGTAGTCATTATGGCAGAACAACCGATAATTTACAGATTACTTCTATTGTTCAGTGAATGATGAAAGAACATTGTCAATATATTACTTACCATTTCTGTTGCAATCACTAACTTGAAAGGTGTTTGGATTTAATGGACATGAACCGAATCATGTGATAAATGACATATTTAAAATGACTATTAAGTGTTAGCATTTCCCTGGCTACAGAGAAGCCAAGCTCAGCAGAGTTCAAGCAGATACATTAAAATTTCCACACTATAACAGTAAAACAACTGAAAATACTATACACAAGCTTATTAAGAAGGGAACATTTTTTCTCATTTAATGTTTTGGACATATTTTTACGGAAGAAAAATGGAATTATTCTCAATAAGGTAACTAGTGTGTGATAAGGCTGTTTTGTTTTCAGGACTGAACTTAGAACTTAATGCCTCCACCTGTCTTTAAATGAGAAATACTTTTAATTCAAACCAATACAATTACCACTTAGAATGTGTATATAACTACTGTGCATTGGAAAATCCACACAAATTAATTTTCAGCGACACAGCTTTCTCTGTGATTGAATTATGAAGCAGGAAAAGTTCAATTACAGGATACAGTGCATTTCTGTTTTATTTCAAGAGTCTTTTAAATGAAAATGGTATTTCAAAAGATGCTTCAGTAAGTCCAAAGCATTTCATCTCATATGACAAATTTTAACAGTTCTGACACCTGCTTCATGTAAAGGATGTACTGTATACATCTATACATACAGTCATACGTAATTAAATTGCGTATTAATTAATTAAAGTAGCATGTATTGAAAACAAGGCATCTACAGCCTGGCTTTTCTTATTTCCGGCTATGGTAGGCACCCACTGTATGTTGCAGTTAGTTATGGTGTTCTAACATTACAGAGAGTGTTCAAAAGTCAGATATTACCATACCGGACAGGGTCAACCACTTACCTTAGATTTGTGCTCCATCACAGCAGGATCAAATGTTATTCAACACACTCTGAAGTCACAAGTACAGAATATGTTCCACAAGTTATGAATGAGAATTTGCTTTCTGTGGCTATCAGTTTCACTCGACTTCTGTCTTTTGCATTCACCAACATTAAACCTGGTCACTGTTCCCTCACACATATTAACTAAATGTGAATTATCACTACTGAGCTGCAATAGCTGCAATTATAAATACTACCAGAAAGTGCTTAAATCTGAATATATAGGGGGGGAAAGTGTTCAGCAAAAACAAGAACATTTAGGGCCAACAAAGTGGTTTCTTAGCGACCCTCTCTTTATTGCTATGGTAACTACTTAACTAGGTAGCTCATAACAATGAACCTAATGAATAGCAAGTGGACAGGAGAGCTGGCTTTCTTTGATCTACTCTCCTGATGTTCATCCTAGACTTTGTTTCCCCCAAAACAGGCGGTTATCTATTGATTTTATTCCAGCCTTTCATTCCATTAAAATAATTCTTTATGAGAAGTCTACAAGGGAAGAAACAATAGTTCCTTTGTTTTTTATTTGCAATAGCATATGTATTTATTAACAAAACCCTGACAAATGAGTCAACCGTTTTTTTCCCCATAACACATCTGTGCTCAGCCTATAAATGTCATCATCTAGCATGAGCATCATTCAGGCTCTATGTCTTCTACTGACAATGAGTCTGAGAACTACTCACAGAAAAAACTCATGTTTTGGTTCCTAGTCTATGGCAATTTTAACAACTGTATGAGCCCCAAAAGCTCGTATTGTTTTGTAAAAAGTAGTCCAATCGTGCCAAGTCAGGTAATTTGGCTGGCAATGTTAGACCCCATATTATTAAAACAAAGGAATGTTAGTGGACTCACATCTACCAAAATAGTTTGTGTAAAAAAATACATGTACAGTATTGGACCCTTACAAGGACATATGAAAATGGATGGATAGAACCAAGCTACAACCTCTTCTCTCCTATATTAGAAATGTACTGGATACCTTTAATGTAACTAAACATAAATGTGTACTCAAAAGAGTACACAAGGCTCAATAAAATAAATTTACATAAATATGTAATATTTCCATAAATATTTTGATATAAAAACACCTACTGTATTTCACACATGCATTTCAATCAATGGCATCATTGCCAGCAGCAGTTAAAGAACAAAAAAGTGGGTTATTGTTACTTTTGAAACCATTGCGATAAACATCTAGTACAGCAGTGCCAGTAAACCACTGTGACAGACACCTAGTACAGCAGTGCCAATAAACCATTATAATGCACACTAGTACAGCAGTGCCAATAAACCAGTGTTACAAACCTAATACAATAGTGCCAGTAATTTAAAACAAACATTATGATACACACATAGCAAAGTAGTGCCAGTTAACCACACCTAATACAGTGGTAATGATAAAGGAGAGAAGCAAAACCAAAGTTGTGCACATAACCTAAAGCTTTTGTTCAACATATAGACTATATGCTTCTCCCTAAAAAGGTCCAAGTTTGACCACATTTATTGTATATTCTTGGGAACATACAGGCACATAGAAACAAATGATGCCCACTGCTCACTCTACAACTTTGACAAAATTTAATCAGCTCGGCGATGTACTGTAGCTTATACAGCCTGCAGTGTTAATGAGTCCCTCCGGGATGTAGCTCACGCCTGCTGGCAGGACAAAATGGTTAACTTAATACTCTATGTGTGGTTTATGCAGTAAACTTTAGAACCGAAAGGCTCTTGATTTAATCCTGTCAATCCAAAGTCTTCACTGGGAAGTTCCAACATAAGAACATGCAGGCAGAGAAACAATGTGGTTATTATTAGAATCTGGGAAGTGGTGGGAATTAACTCAAATATTTTCTTTTGTAGCACAACACAGCTGTGAACAACGGGGTTACCAGCCCACTAGGGGGCCTAAGCAGGCAGATTTTTAAACCCCCTCCCCCAAACACACACAAACAATGCATGTAACAAAACATTCAACATTAAATGGGATAAGCAATATACTGTAGGAAGCTAATTAAAACAGTCGTCTTTACACATCACATGGTGTATGTAAGTCAGTGTAAACCACTGGTTAGGACACAGTAAAACCACAATACTAAATGATTCAGGTGGGTAGCTGCGTCAGCATGCGATGTCTCACTTGCACTGATGACAGGTTCCTAGAATAAACTACACCTCTCAGAACACCGTAGCATATTTTCTTGCAAAAAATACATGGTAAAAATGCTAATCAAATAATTGTATTTACTTTTACCCAGTTTGTGACAATTTACCCTTTGCATTCATTGCATTTAGTAGCAGAGAAATAAAATTCCTAATGCAAGAAATTGTATATGGCTTATAAAGTGATCTTAATGACATGAGATGTGGAAGATAACATGGGAATTATAATTCACACTTGATATTTGCTTGGGTTAGAACATGCTAAACAACTTCTCACTTTACAACAATGCACAGGCCCACATCAACACATACTGTACATTAGGAGAAATATAAGCTGAACGAAAATGCTTTACAAAATAATTAAAAAACACAAGTTAGTGTTAAACACAACTCTAGTTAAGGACATGAAGTAAAATGAACTGAAGGATATAAAAAAGGATATTAAAAAAAGCCAAATGAATGAGAACAGACTATTGCCACTCACAACTGCCTATTCAGTTCCTTCAATACTATTATCACACATAAGGACCTATTTCAAATGCTAATGTCTATTCATTCAAAACACTCAATTTTATCTTCGGTAACAATTACACGTCTTTATCGCAAATGGCTTTTTCCATGTGAAAATGCAATGAAATTGAACTGATAATCACTACATCTCCACACAACAGATTGTGAGGAAACAGTAGCCGTCTGTGACGACCACAGAGGAGGCAGACAAAAATGGACGTGGCCATGGTCATGCTTTGGTTAAGCTCCTGATCAGCAACAAATATACTGTATCAGCGTGTTGTCTCAAATGAAAGTAGAGGAAAGATACCCGACCATGCCATAAACAGAGATCGGACAATCTGTGCAGCTGATTCTGATGTCCAACTAAATCCCAAGATGCCAAGCGTAGCCTGCAGCAGAATATTTGAAGAATCAAAACGTACAGTATATAATACTGAAATTACTTGCGCTATGTTATGGAAACTGCTGAATGTTCACATGGCCAAGCTGTTTGTGTGAAATCACTGTATTTGCATTGCACTTCTGAATTTCAAAATATAAAGCACTAAGTAGTAGACATGACAGAGCAAATGCTAAGTTGAAATAGTCATGGCATAGGAATGACATCTGCTTAAAGGACATCCAGTTCATCATCATTACACACAAAAACGCATCAAGAGGCTGGTGATATCAGCATAAACAATTGGATGCATTCTGAAAAGCATCAAGTAACTATGATTATATGTACTTGGTGCCTTTTCAAAGAAATGAACTTGTGGAGGCATTGCAATGTTAACACATGTAGCAAGAAGCAGACATGTTGGAGGTCTTACAGTTGAACAGAGAGATGTTATGTAGATAAATACCATGTATACTGTATGTTTATTGGTATGTGATCCATGTTCTACAGTACAATAGGGGGCTTGTGAAATATGAAACCACATCAATAGTGCTTTGATAAAACGGCCTCGTAGTCAGAACATTATTGCCAGCTGCCATAGTCAAGGCTGCCTGGGCAGCATAGAGTGAACATACTGTAATGTATTACATACAGTACATACTCTAATGTGTGTTGCCATAATTAGACAACGAAATTCTGTGTTGGGGTTAGTGCCATACAATTTAGTCCACACGTTGCATTTTCTAGATGTTCCGTAGAACTGTTTTGTACATCTACATGCTGGAATTACCTTGATCATGATCTGGGATAATGGGAACTTCCATCATGCATTGGTAAGACAATACCACCCTGCTTCTCATTTTTCCACCCTATTAGGTGAATCTGTTTGGGCATGAAAGCGAGAAGCATGTAAACAGCACCCTCATGAGTAAACCAGACCAGGATGAAATGTGTGATGATATCAGAGGGCAGCAGGGTCAGGGGTTAATATGATTTTTATCCACATCAGTTGCCCTAATTAGCCGTGAAAAATCCTCTGATCTTATGCTGAAGAAATACTAAATAAAATCAGCTCAACATTCAACATCGTACCTTAACGTGTATATACCGTATAATAGTTTGAGCTATCATGCTTTTGTATGAGGTAACTTAGATCACTGTGAGTATCCTGAGTTTATATTATGTGTGTTCAATTGAAATACAAATACAAATACTTTCATATTTTTGCTTCAAAGATTAAAACGAAATGGATCAAATGTCCCATCTTTTTTGGTGCTGTTATGTGCTTGTGAATGATGTATTTAAAAAATTTCACAACTAGCACTGTGCACTAGTAATATGTTTTTCATGTAGGGTATACTTGCTGGAAGTAGGGGATATTGTTTTGCACTCAGTTGTAAAAAAATTCAAATTTGCATAAAACTGGGGTTACACTGTACATGTGTGTATGTGTGGAGCAAAAATAAATGACCAATATACAGTAACATCAGAAACAACGAGCTTGAATAAGCAATTTGAAACATACTTTATGTATGTACATATGTTTTCTAGACAATGTAGGAAAGTAATATAAAACTAATTTAGAATAGAAATCAAGGAATGTTTAGTTAAAGCTGTAAAAAGCACTAGTAAGACATTAGTGTACATTTTTGGGCACAACAGAATAAATGTAATCACTGCTTTGTAAACCGTCCAAAGAAGAGCAACCAGGTACATTCTGGTGTTCAAAGTAATGTCCTGCTTTTACAGGTTAAAATAACTGAATGATTTTAGTCTTGAACAAAAAATACTACAAAGAGGATTCAAGTATTCCAAGTCCCCAAAGATTGACAGTTAACGCATTCATGTCTTCAGTGAAACACAAACCAGACAACACAAGCAGAAACTAAGCGAAAGTGCTTTCAGTACCGAGATAAGTAGGTACAAAAGGATTTAGTAATCTGGCTGGGAAACTACCCAGCCATATTGTCTATGCTGATACCCTACCTGCCTTGTCTCAACAAACAGATCAATTGGACCCATTAGCTACTAGCAACCAAATGAGTGAAGTGTGTATTGTTTATATACTCCCATCTCAAACAATTGCAAAGTTAGTTTTTGAAAATTTAGTGGTGTTTTATTTGTTGACTGGGACCATATAACAAACACACAAAACCTGAATCTACAGTCTACTGATCTATGCAATTTGGACCAGCCCACAGCTCATGAAGAATGAAAATAATTAGAATTAGAATAAAATGGTACACAAAGCCATATTTAGTACCACAAGTTAAATGTGCATTAGGTACTGTATAATTCTTTATTCAATGCCAAACTGCCAATCTTGAGAACCACTTGAGACGCAAACTGTCAATTACAGAGACAGTTTTGTTACAATGGCCACAGACAGGGCTTAATGCACATCTCTTGCAAATACTGTTTGACATCTGCTGATGACACTGTGGAAGACAGTGGATTGACTATCTATCATTATCAAAGAACTATCGTACAAGTGACATACTGTACGCAACATACTGTAATACTGTCATTGAATGGAAGACTTGATAAGCAATGGCCCTGTGTAAGAACACGTCAGACTGTAAATTCTATTGCAATACAGATTGAACAAAACAAAATAATGTTACATATGAAAATCATCATTTTCAATTTTCAACAGAGAATGTAATTTTAAACTACTTGCAAAATTATTATTTAAATGCTTCACCATTTTGCAGGAAACTACTTTTACATTTTTATGAAGTTTATTGAACATGTGATTATCTGAAATAAGGACAAAACAATTACATAATTCTCTCTTGCCACCTGTCTTATGTTTCTTGTATACAATCATTTTCACCATTGTTTTTTAGCCTAGTGCTTATCAGAGAAAAAGCAGTTTCAGTGATACATTGCTCCAGTATTCCCTAAAAAGTAAAACATTAACTATTCCTACATAAGTGCGGTAAGAACAGAGCATATTTCTGTATAATAGAGAGCTGATAAGCACAATGTTTCAGATATACAGAGTAAACAAAGTGCCCTGTTCTTCCTGAAACACACTGAAACAGACCTTGTCAAATTCTAGTAAAAATAAAAAAACATTATCCTCCAACAGAATAGCTAAGTGAATTATTGCATTTGTTTCAGAAATATAAACCTTTATTCAACCAGTTAAGTCCATTAAAAAATATACAATTATGACTTGGGTACTCCCATTTAAAGACCAAAGCATGTTACCAGAGTAAATCAGAGTAAAGTGCTTTGCTAAAGGATAAAACAGCAGTGAACCACCCTGGACTTCAGCTACACAACCTTCCAGTTACAGACAAGTCCAGAACCTTAACTACTTCTCCACACTCCGTCAGTGGCCAGGTTATCATTCAATAAACATGATTTAACACCTCAGTCACGTCTGGTTAAAGCACAGCTGTAGCTCAAGTAATATGATGACTACTTGTGCCCCAGAGTAAACAAAATTACAGTAGACAAAACACAATTTAATCAGAAGGATATTAGGAGGAACAAGATCACAAAAACGCTTCAGTTGGTCGTACAAGAACAAATATTTCCTGAAATCAAATTGTCTTTCCCAGGTAATGCATTCTTTGATGACCAAGCTGTCCTAACCCAATTTACCTTGCAGGGAATCCTAAAATAAGATGTTCACATTTTTACAATACACTCTGCCAACCTCAGATTCTGCTTAACAAAACCAAAGAAACTTGCTTACAACATGAGCACACCGAATGCAAATGCGTCATGCAATTAAATTGCTCAAGTGTTTCATTATTAATGATCTGTTACGAGTGATTTCATAAAATGTCACGAAAAATGACATCTCATTACATCCCTAAGTCTCCCAATTGTTCTATTGAGCTTTTTCCAATGTTTCAAACTAGCTCTGAGAAGTCTAGTAACCATCTTTACACTGCCATACTGTAAAAAGGCAATCAAGAGAAGAAACGTATTATCTTAATGATGTTTAAATCATCAGCATGTCTAGTCAGATTCACATGTTCAATACAATGAAACTGTTCTAATGCCACATTAAAACGCAGCAATCATTTTGTATTTTGACAAGCGCAAAAAGAGGAAGAAGGCTGAGTGTTTCCCAGTGTCTGTCCTAGGTGCTGACAAAACAAGAGGACCTGCACAGAAAATTAAATGAGAGCACTACAGCACAAAAAAACAGACAAATACATTGATATGCTACCCAACGAGTAAAATTAATATTTTTTGCTTAAATACATAATCCAAGCCTATATACTGCATACTCCATACTATATACAATTCTCCAGAGAATTACCCAATTTCCATTACATTATACATAGAGGTCTCACACATTGCATCAGCATAACTAGGAGTACAGAATTACTTAAATAGAATACACTGCAATTAAAAGCTGAACTTCATTAGCTAAACCGGCCTTAGTAAATAAACGCACAAGTGATTACATTACATTACACTGAAAAAATTAAAAAAGAAATGAGGCAGGGGGCACAAACAGAACCCACAACCATTTTTTTTTAAACTTCTCATTTTAAGTGTCATAGCAATGGTGATGAACAAGAGCAGGCCATTGTGCCAACTTAGCTCTTTTGGTAGTGAGCTGCCAATTGAACCAAGGTGATCATCCAGAAGCTTCTTTCTTACTCCCATAAGCCTTGGGGTTAAGAAGTGCCTCCCAATCTCCGATTTAAACATATATCCACGCAGCTTCCACTCGTGTCCTCTAATTTGTGTTTCACCAACTGTTCCGGAGAATTCTGAACTCTGCTGGGAGATCTTCGTCAAAGCCTTTGACGATTTGAAAAGCTTCAGTTCCTTTACCCTGTCAGAGGAGGAGGTTGTTTTAGATTCTTGAATGTGTGGCAGCTCTTTTTTGAAATTATTCCAGAACAGAAATATATTTATTGCTACATGGCAACCAAAATTGCACACAATATTCTAGAAGAGCCCTTAGTAGTGCATTATGTAATGTTAAACATAACATCTCTTGATTTAATTTCTAAATGTTGACTAAATATTCTAGCAATTTTGATTAGATATCCCAGACTAGAAAATTGTCTTTTTTGTCTTTATGAATTGTTTTTGTCTATCCAAAATTCAGATAATGTAAAGGGAAAGGAAATTAACAGACTTCACAAATATCTCAATATATAGCTTCTTTAATCCCTTCAGGTAATACAGTATTGAAAAAATGGTGGCAGGCACAAAAATCACAGAAAACTGGATCAAGTTCATTTATCCCTGCAAGGTGTACTATGAGACAGAAAATCCATTTCAATTGATACAGTATGTAAACTACGACCAAGAGCTACAACCTCTATAGACAGGAGATGTGTATTAATCCAGAAATGAATCAATATGCATTTAAAAGGTTTATATCATAATTAACTCAGATGAACCATATTGCTTATTTAGAATACATCATGGATTTATAATACTGTATACTTCAACAGTCCATTTATACATACTGACAAACTTGTCTTAGAGTTTATTTACAAATGTGCTTGGGGTTTTTAATATTTAAAAGGATTTTCAGTTTCAAATTGGCTGTAACCAACAAAAAAAAACATTAGTTTTATTCTTACAACTTCAAAAGCCTGTTTTTTTTTTAATTAACATCATTCACTCCTGTTGAACTTGAAAGACAGTCAACCACAGCAAATCCCTGTACTCTGTTAACCTGCATGGAGAGGAAACTCACAACTATGGCACCTGGATGTGACACATGCCAGATTGCCGACATCTTTCCTAAGACTGTGCGGATGGGTTTTTCTTCCAGACTTGCCAGTCCTGTTGCAGCACTGGTATAAAAATAGCCTCTGGCCACAGGAGCTACGGTAACATGAGTCTGCCCATTACTACTGGAGACTTCTCCCAGCAGGTGTTTGCCGAGTTAGATTTACAAAAAGAACATAAGTTACAAACTGGAGGAGACCAGGAACCTTACAGCCCTTGAGTCTTGGATTTGAGTCTGCCCTGGGGCATCCTCTGTGTAAAGTTTGCATGTTCTCTCCGTGGCTGTGTGGGTTATCGCCACGCGCTCAGGTGTCCTCCCAACATCCAACAGCATTCTGTGTAGGTTAACTGGAAACTCTAAATTGCCCTCCCCTGCAGGTGTGTGTTTTGTTTTCCCTGCAATGGCCTGGCGTCACATCCTTGGCGTATCCTGCCTTAAACTCATTGCCTGGATTAAGCTCTAACTCTCCGTAGCCCTGTATTGAACTAAACTGATTCTGAAGAGGATTACATCTATAGGTTGCTAACTAAATATTTGGGGATATGATTGATGAACAATACTAGACTAATCTCCAAACTTACTTTTTTGAAAAAGTTTTTTCAAAAACAAAATTATCATGCCTGGTGCCAACTTATGTCACACTGTTACGAATAATCAATGGTAGGATCTCTGTATTGTTATATTGTTGCCCCATGGAAAGAAAAGCCTCCAAGAGAAACCTTTACACTGAAGCTGCTTACACTAATTACACACAGCAGACTGTACTGCTGAGAAGCAGCCGTGCAAGACTTAATTAAAATAAGACAGCAGGCTTAAAGGCAACCCTGCAGCATTTTCATTATGTGCTGTTTATTGATTAAACACAATTCATTAATTCAATCTGTACCTTTGTTTTGGTAGCAAAAGATGAAATATAAATCACCGCATATTACCCTAAAAGTCAATTGCGAAGTCAATTTCAAGAGAGACAGAGTGCGTTATTACTAAATTAAATGCTTTGTTAACCTGAGGTTCCCCAGTAGCTCCGTTGGCAGTTCCACTCACTGGAAGGGCAGGATGAGTCCTGTAGTACAGGAATCTGAAGTAAGAACCTGTCAGGAAATGGCCCTGCCCAAGCAGTAAATCGCAAGGCACACCAACACAGAACAGTGAGAAAGTGAGAAAACACAACACCCGTAAAGGGTATCTTTTTTTATTGGAAAGTGTTATAAAAAAATAAAGGCAATAAGAACAGATTTTAGCAGCTTCCCAATTCTCTGATCTTTGATCAGTTGAACTACAGTACTGGTGCATGCTATGCGTCACTCACAGGGATGGATAAAGTGGGTCACATCCCATATGTGATCTTCTGTGAGGAGAAGTGCTATAAAAATGTAAAGAACTATTGCATCCTTTAAGAAAAGTAAATGCTGCCGGATACCACTGGAATCCACAAACACTACCCAATTTTGTTGTTCACATTCCTGGATTGTCTGATACAATTAGCAATAACCAGTAAATCCTCTTCTGTTCTTGGATGGTTTCGCAGAACAGTATTTAGTGCAACATGTTAAATACTCCTTTAGCTATGATAATCTTATTTTGTAGTACTTACAAGATCTGACATGCAGGCTTGGCTCAGCACAAGGAAGGCAATCTGATGCCAGACCACTAGAATGATGAATTTGGTTATAACACTCCTGATACGTACAGGTCACCCCATAGAAATAAATCCTAGCACTGGTACTGTTTTGAGCAACATCACCTGCTGTACTTCACACAACCTGCAGTGGGCTATTGTATCCTCTCCACCACAAACGTCCTCTTTTAGGTATGAAATGCTGTTACACAACTAGGAAGCAGAAGGCTCAGAACTGTATCTCACACTAAAGGCACTCATGGCCTCTACTTAGTGCTTTAAATGGAAATGCGTTCACTTTAACTAAAAATAGCCAGATGTAATTAATGGCAATGGTCAGGAAAGCAAAGACAGCAGTAAACCACTTTGAAATGGCAGACCGCAGGATCCTTATTTAATCAAGAATTAAATACTTTTTTTTATTTACGCACAAAGATTATTTATAAAGTACAAACATAACTTGTCAGGCCGCTCAAACCTGGTAAACAGATTTCTGCAATGTCTGAGACTAAACTGTTTTTTTCCTGACCCCTTTCAAAATGAATCTCTTGTAGTGCACCAAATACAGCAATAAATAATTAAAACTCAATCACTGAATAATGCACGATTTTTAGGAAAAAAATGTAGTTAGCCTCATTTAAATTAATATCATAAATACATCTAATAAATGAAAACTGTTTTGTTTCTGATGTAATATACCCACGGAGACAAATTTACTCATTTACTAAACATCAAAACTGAACTAAGCAGATCAAAGAATACTTTTACATCACAGTTCTCTGAAACCAACACAAAACTGAGCATATTTTATTATTCTAATACCCTTTTTGAAAATGCAGTGAAAAAAAAGATCATAAAGATAATATCCCCAATATCCTCCTGTTTCATTGTAGAAATAATATGAAAGGAAAGATACAAGAAAAAAAAATGTGACTCCAAGCTATGGTTCTGAAATGACACCTTCTAGTCCGTTACACTCCAACACAAAACGCCCTATGTTTTAAACACACTATTCAAAACAAAACGCTATCTTCTGGTGACCAAACTCCAAAATGATCTGAAATGAAGCCATAAACAAAATTCTACTAGTCTTTGTGAGACTATTGACATTTGCTCTGTTAAGAATGTGAAACTAAATGACTTAGACAAGAAATAACCCCGTGCCACTTTTCACAAGCAATTAACAAGAAATACACTCAGCTCTTAGGAAAAAAAAAAACATGAGGAAAAATATATTATGGTGGAGCCAGGAATTATATTTTATAAGGGAATTAATTCTGGTTGCTTTCTGCTTGTTGTGTGCTCGAGAAATAAGAAATGCAAACATGCAATGCAAAATTTATATAGAAATAGTCAATGAAAATGCTTACTAATGGGTATGCAGATCTTTAATCAGACTACAAGAATCTATTGCATATTTAATTAGGATGAATAGTTATTGAAAACCCAGGACACCACTCCACTTTGCATAATATTATGCTAGAGAAACTCAAATCCCTGGCTAGAGACTAGTATTCTAAACTTGATGCATTTACTCAAATACTACCATGATTAGTCAACTACATAAGGCTTTTACATTGCATAACCCTTCTCTATTGTCCTTATAGTGGGAAAAATTATTTCCCCTGAAAGCCATCAGCTCTTCACAGAATATTGGGGTTGAGAGAAAGGAATGTCAAAAGGAATTGGGAATTAAAAGCATATGGGAAGTGAGCTGTTATTTGTCAAATTTTTATTTATTTATATATTCACATATCCCTAAAGATATTCTGGAATTCCCGTATCTGTTTCTCAGGGTCCATTACATACCATATGGAGCACCTCATTGCATCTGTTCAACTTGCTTTCCCGATTTCTCTTCCACCAAAATCCCACACTTCTGTCAGAGGTTGGGGGGAATGTTTATGCTCAAACAGCCCCGATCAATCCAGCTCTAGTTAAAAAAATCATGTCTCTCAAACATTATCAACAGAACCTTTTACAATTTGGCCGTTATTTGGATCAGTTAAGGACACCGGATTTCTATGGTAAAAGTGAAGATGCATTATCCTCCTAAAATGCCTCTAGTGGGATTTGAACTCTGTGCCCTGATACTCTCAATGGGAGATTGCTTCCTGTGTTAATCTAAATGATTACTGAAAAAAAAGCAGTAAAGAGAGCCAGACTCCTTTGTGGTTTAAACTGAATCCGCTAGCTGAAAAACATCCCAAGACTTGTGTGTCCCGATAGCTATCAAATAGAATTATTGTCATGTGAAAGAGTCATCACTACAAGGACAAAGACAGACTCGTGAAACAAGGAAAAGCCCTACAATTTAGCACTGGTAAAGCTTTTCATAGGATGGCTAATGTTTTCAAAGGTTTTGCATAGTTGTGTATTTAGTTTACTACACAAGGATTTCACAAGTACAACTTCTGCTGTTGCAGGCCACATGATCCGTGTGCATTGTACTATGCCCATATGTCCTTGGAAGAATTTAATCTATTGATATGACACAGATCATCCACACACCTAACTATAATGAATGAACAGGTTTCTCTTCTGTTGTTTTTTTCCCCACACTGGGGAAGCTGTAGGATGAAAGGCAGAAATTGTTGAAAAGGTAGAAATCATGAAAATTGAAGTGAACAGTTTTTAATTTTAAATAAAATCTATCTTTAAATAAAGGTAATTTGAAAAGACCTAAAATATGTATTGATGAATAATCAATATTTCCAGGAACATTGGCCAGTCTTATACATCAGAAAGTTGATGAGAAGGATGTCGTCACAATCATGTGATAATGGCTCATGTCCTTTCTTGAGTATTACACAACCAAAAACAAAATCATACTTTCACATCCTTTTTCTACGAGTTTAATGAAATGTGGCGACTTCATTGTTTCACATTTTTTCTCAACAGATGGTTTTCCTGAAATATGTACTTCTGCATTCTAATTGAAGTTTGTGTAGCATTTGGATTTAAACACAGACATGCTTCACATTTTCTTTTATACAGTATGTTCAGATGATAGCAAAGGTTACAATTGCAACATTTAAGTCCAGATTCAGCAATAAATATGAGCTTGGTTAACCATTTTTTTTACAAATAAATACTGAATAAAATCCCTCAATCTATGTCTTAATTAATTTAAGCTTTCACATTATCCAAGATAAAAATCACCAGACATAGGTCACTTTCCTTATAGTGGTCATTGGTCTCTCTTCTAAGAAGAAGACTTTTCTCTCTTCTTGTTTATACCAGAGGAATTGAACCAAATGAACAAGGTCATGTTAAAAAATGAAGGGAATGTACACTGTTCTTGGATGGATAAGTGCATGAGCTCCTGTATTTTTGTCTCAAAATGCATTAGCTAACAGTTCTGCCTTACAGCAAATACATTTAATAAATATTGTAGAAATCACTTTCAAGTTTCCAAAATTGCCAACTTACACAATGAAGAAGGAATTCAGGAAAACCTCATTTAATACTGATTATCTGAGTTGTCAGATTTTACTGCTTATTTGAGATTTGAAGCACATCCATTCCTTTAGTATAAATTTGTAATGAGTACAATATACAATGTTTTTCAACAACTAATAGAAATGCTTTGTACAATAAAAGAAAACAAGGCTATTTGGTTGTATGCAAATGATAGACAAAAACATTTTGTTGCATGTTTAGAAGTTTCAATACTGCTTACCTGAGCTAACAATGTAAACAAACTCAGTCCACACTATGGAGAGACTCTGGCTCTTGATTCAGATTTTTCCACTCATTTAAGGATTTTCAGTTAATATAGAGCACACACAGATAATTACAAACATTTTCTACCTTTTACCAATTTTTGGAAAAAATGATTCACAAAATATTTACATGCAACATCAACAATTCTTTTGCATTCAATAGATGAATACAGAAAATACTTAAACACTACAATGATATAGTTTCTCTTGTTGTAAATATATATTTCATTTGTACTGCTGCATAGCTAATTAATAAACAGCAAATAGATCAAAAGTCATACCTGTTGGAATTTATCAATTTCAAAACACATAGCCCGTGAAATCCCATTAAATATTATGATATAGACATAACTGAATATCCCTTTTAGGATCTTGGTGAAGCACCACATAATCTAGTCCATTTCCATTTAACTACTGTCCAATGCTTGTCAAGGTGTCTGAGTGAGACCTTTAAACCAGAAACAGGGTAAGACATTAATACAGTTTCTGCCTTGTACAATTCCACCCATCACTCCACATTCTTACCTTACAGCCTTCAGAAGAAGCACTGTTCCTGAGCAGTGCCATACCTGGTTTCAGATGGCCTCCTCTGGCTTAAAATAAGGCCAAGAAACCACAATTCACAGCAAGAAGCAGGAAAAGAATTTTAAAAAAATCATGGCATGACCACCCTGGCAGTAAGAAGAGACTTAAATGGATTTAAGATAATCTCCTTAACGCATAAGCCATTGAGTGACCCCGTACATCCCTTTTGGGAAACTCTGCTTTACCAAAATACAATGCCAGCTATTTAAGAATGTTCTAATGCTACACTCTTATCCTTTATTAATATTTTAAATGGGTAAGTTTTGCAGATACAAAAGGCTGAAGGTTTTTACCCTCTTTTTTTCATGCTCATTAATTTCAAACATTTACAGTAAAACATAAAAAAGATCCAAGATCACCAACGCTTCAATAAATGTCTCTTGTCATTTTATAACTCCGATGCTTTCTTGCCTTTAACTATGTGAAACCATCTTTAGATTTTGGGAACTGAAGTTTTACATCCACTTAAAAAAAATAATGTAAAAATAAAATGCATATACAATAAAAGGCAATGTCCAGAGATGATAGTAAATGTTCTACACTGAACACAAAGCTTTACATATCAGCCTTAAAGTTTCAATTCACATATGGTAAACTGTACATTACATTAATATATTGGTACATACAGCAGATCTGTTTCTCCATTAAGTGTTTCAGGATGTCCTCAAATAAATGAACATGGCTTAACATAATAAAATGCAAAACATTGACAAGAAAAGCATTACAAAAGCTTGACAGACATTTATTTCTGTATATTTTAATCTATTAATACAAAATGCATCATAGTGGGGTTAAGAGTTGCTGCAAAAATGCCAACTATTTTGAACAGTATTTCACAACAGAAGAAAGTCCTTAATGTGATTTATCAAAAAAATATCTGGAAAAAAACTATACAAAAGAATTAAATATTTCATCCATCTATCAACTTTCAGATACACACAATGTAATTTAAAGCTCTCTGAACAGAATTCCATGATAACATGCTGTGTATGTGTACAGTGCAGTTTCTCCAGAAAATCCCAAATGAACATACCACAATCTAATTAAAGAAGACACTAAATGAGTTTATTTTGTGCTACAGTTTAATATCTATCTTGAAAATGGAAATGGACTAGATCTCATAATATTAGGCAAGCAGGGCATATTAGGATTAGGAACTAAGGAACATGTTACTACAGTATGTGCAGCTGTCATACTGTAGGTAGCCACTTCAAATTAAGATGACTGGTGTACAAATTAACTGCACACTAGGTGAAATGTCACATAAAATTCAGTATTCACAGAGCCAATGAGAAAATACTGTGTATTGGATACAAGCTGGAAATAGAATAACAAAAATTCATTAGAACTGTACTCCAGTGAATAACATGGCTAAATGTTGAGTTACATTTGTGAGGTCTTATTTTACAACGGCATTTTGAATTTCTGTAACAGAATACACACAAATATAATGTACTGTATAAATGAGTGGACATGAAATATATATATACATAAAAAGGTGGTTGGTCACTCTTACAATTCATTATGTTGATTAGATATTTTTAAGTTAATTTGCAAATTTAAAAACTACACATTTTTAACTAACAAACAAATCCAACCACTTGCATGTAATATTTGAAATCTTCCATTTTGATTGCAGTGATACTTTTACTTTAACCATTTGTTCCTTTATTACAAAATTAACTTTATTTAATCAGTACGTACAAACAAATGGAATTAATATTAGATTTCAAAATGGCTGGTTTCCTGTGATAAATTTCCTGTAGGTACTTGGGTTCTTTGAAGACTTTATTGATAAGCTGCAGTACCGTAATTTTATTCCAGTGCAATTAAATCCTTTTCAACCAGTTCCATAATCAAATATCTTTTCTACAGAATGCTAGAACACCTTCCATTTTGGTTTTGTATTGAATCATTAAAAAGTAGATTTATCAAAGAAGAAAATTATACAAAATTGGGGGTAAAAATGAATGATTTTGCAGTTTCTGAACTCCAAAATTACACTGTCACAAAATTAGTTTTTTGATTTCTGACATTTCTCAGAAATGTATTAATCAGAAACAAAATACCAGACTCCCGTCTTTACATTCACAGACATCTGCAATTTTATGTATAATTTAAAAATCAATTCATGCTCATTACTTCATTGCTCCACTTTCTTTTGTAATATCTTGTGAATATAGGTAATTCTGCTTGAGCTGAGAGTGGTAAAATTACACAAAAAGAAAACCTTCATCCACACAAAATTTCTTTATAAATCATTGCTGACCATGATAAGACCATTAAAGCTTTTTCCAGATGGAGTCAAAATTCATCAGCATATTTTATATACTATAATAGCATAAAGGTTGTGCCAGCGTATCCCAAAATAAATAAATCTACTTTTTAATATAGTATTTCTTATCACATTAGAAAAGAAAAAGCCTTTTAAAACCGTTTATTCTGACTGGTGTAATACAGTATGTAAGTGACAGTTTCACTTTCAAATACAGTACCATTTTTAAACACTTTGCTTAAAACAATCAGAAATTACTATTAACTATGGATGTCTTTATATTTTGTGACTGTCTGTGGCAGGAATGTATAGCTGTAAGCAACTGTAGCTAACAATTTATGTATACATAATGGCTATAATCAAGCAGTAGAATTCAGCATTATAGCCACATCACAGCACTGAGATTAGGCAGGATTAAAAAAGTCAATAGTCTCACACTTGGAAAATACGTGAAGTCAGTTGTGGGCCTCAAATGAATGTCCTGCTCTGACAGGATAAAGGAACTCAACCTTTTTAGTCTTGAACAGAGAAGATTGTGTGGGGATCTACTTCATGTACTGTATTCAAAACAAAGTCAACCATATGGTAGGTAGGTACAGTAGGTCCCTTTTCAGGTCACAAAGGCCCATGGGGGAATGGGGGCAAGGGCCACCATTTTTCTTGACCATCCAATACTGAAGGTGAAGGTTATGTGGTCAGCATCACACCCCGGCTTGCCTGTTACCCCCCAGAAGGATTAACCCCCGGTACTCACTTGGAAAGCAGGCTGAGGTGACCTGGGAACTGTCTGGAAGGAATTAGAGCAAGCTACATTGCTTGCCTCTACCTGGGATTTAACCCAGGACCTTCCAGTCAGGAGCTAGACGCCCTTGCCCTACCATATGGGCTTCTTCAAAACCAACAGTGAAACATACAGTAAACCAGAGAACACAAGAAGTAACTACATGGAAGTGCATTTGAAGCTGAAAACAGGAGGAGCTTCTTTACACTCAGGGTTGTGGAAGTATGGAATAAACTGCTCAACCATATTTTACTAAAACCCTGGCTTCCTTTATGAATTGCCTTCATGAGATTCTTAGATCTTCAACTACTGAAAAAAGAGATAGCAGGGCCAAATAAACCATTCTTAAGTTCTTGCTTTTTGCAGGCTTTCATTCTGAAAGAACATTTCTATTACTTAATTTGTAAAAGTTTGCACCAGACGCAGGCAACTTTTAATCAAATAAGTCAATAACCAAGTAAATTGGTTCAATGTAGCAACTGGACCATTAAACACCCAAAAAAAAGCTGAGCACACCATCAAGGACGCAACTAAACAGTACCATCTGAATAACTCTCATAAACAGTGCATGATAAGAAAGGCTTCCAGGCTAAGAGTCAAAGGCTTTTGACAGTTGCTACTATAAAATGAATTTCATTAAACTTTTTAAAACATATAATTGTAGTTAAAATACAGTCTGCAAGAGTCTACAGTATGAGAAATAGGAAAGAAAAGGATATAGGAAAGAAAATGACATGCACAAACTACGTCTCTCAAAATGTAATTCCACAAAGGCCCCTAAGAAAGACTATTTAATTTTTTTAGAAAAGAACAATATGAGGGGGCAGATATTCGTCAGGTCACAGCAGAAAGGATAAGGAAAACTGTGTCCTTTAAACCCAAGGGTGAAATGGTGGCTTAACTTTACTAATAAGACCATCTGCACACAACAAAGAATGCAAAACCAGAGGCCCATCAGTAGCTAAATAAAAATGAAATGACCTGTGTCCAGTTCTGCTACAGAGTCTGCAATAGTGCCCCAGTTAACCTTCACAACAGGCCTTAGAATTTTAAGCACTGCAATTTAATCAAATCACTTAATCTTCTTTGTTTTCCCAAAGACAAAAATACTGGTATCATTAACCTGTCTGTATATAACAAAGCTAGAGACCAGGAATATATATTTTTTGCTCTTCTTGGAACTCTTTTTAAGGCTATATTTGTTGTGATTTGGTAACCAAAACTGAAAAGAGAATTCTAAAAGAGATCTTTCTGGTGCTTTGTAGCAGTTGGGCATAACTTCCCCTAGTAGTTCAAGTAGGTAGCTGCGTCAGCATGCTTAGGCTGTAAAGGAACAAGTAAAGGTTTATTCCATGCTGAAAATCGAAGAAAGAAAACACAACATTTCGGCTGTGGAGCCTTCTTTAGGTGTGAGGCTCCACAGCCGAAATGTTGTTTATTCCATGCTGAAAATCGAAGAAAGAAAACACAACATTTCGGCTGTGGAGCCTTCTTTAGGTGTGAGGCTCCACAGCCGAAACGTTATGTTTTCTTTCTTCGATTTTCAGCATGGAATAAACCTTTACTTGTTCCATAACTTCCCCTATACTCTTATTCAACACATTTAGTGCTCTGTACCCAAACATATCGCTGGCTTCTGTATTCAACCAACTAGTGGAATTCAGTTTATTCGAGGAAAACCAGTCTATTTTACTTGGCTCAGTGTAATTTAATGGTTGTTTGTCCATTGTTTTGTTTTTTTGTGCTTTATTAAATTACACATTTGAGCTGCATTACCAGAAAACACATGAAGAACTACATTCATAGTACAGTATGGGTAAAGCCATATATCGTAGATATTTAATTCATTCAGAAACCACCCTTGAGCTAGAAGGAGTATAGAAAGCTATCAGTCCCATCACATTGCATCATGCTTCCTGGGTAACTCAGGCTGCTTGGTGGCTTAATGATTTGTCAAAATGCAATACTGATCAACCTGAACTCTTCACAGTACTTTAATGTGTTTGAGGTAGAATTAAAGGGCACTAAAGGTCAGATTAAACAGTCAAGCCCACATTTGAGAAAGGAATGATTTATGGTGTTCAGAAAACACTGTATTAACAATCACCCAAATTCATGTTTTCAGCTATCAATTTAGTTATTTACAGCTCTTAATCTCACACCACATGTTCCAAAGTACAGGTAATAAGACACGAAAAGAACAATGTGCACTTAAAAAAAACGTTTTCTTATCAGACCAAAACAATCACTGCTTTGGACTCCATCTAAACTATAATATTGTATACAATACCTTGACCTTTACGGGCTTGAGTGAAAATCTATAAAAAATATAAGCTTGAGCTTTAGCTATGTCAAGGGTTTTTTTTTCCATTGATTCATTCATTGAAATAATACTTGGAACCTTCTTTTGTTACCACCATCTGTGCTGTATGCAATCTGAACTGACGTCAGTGTATCTGGTAACAAGAATAACGAAAGGAAATAAAGATATAGTAATTTAGGTCAGCAAAGCAAGCAAGCAAGTCATTTGCAATAAATGTTACAAGCACTCCTGTAGTCAGTACAGTTACATCCAACAACAACAGATATAATTTATAATACAGTCTAATGTGATAAAATCAGGGATATGTACAGGCAGAACTGTGGAAGATTTCTTTCTTTATTTGATATATTTCCAACATCCTGCCACGCTCACAAAGTGGATACTTGATCCTTTAGCTACTGTATTAGCAACTAAACAAGCTAGTTCTACAGTAGCTATGGCCTGATTGTAACAGTTCTTATGTTCAAAGAGTCAGTCAATGGCTCACCTTGAGTAGGCTGTACAGTAAAAGTTGACCATAACTTCATATTTGTACAGTATATACTGAGGTAGTAGTGCCATGTATCGGAAACATGTTTGCTCGTTATTTTTTGCAACACTTTGATCATCACTTCTTTTGCCTCTAATCTTAATCTCAAATTTTATAATCAGATTTAAAGATTAAACCTGCAACTGTACGGGACCTAGAGGATAACGCGTGGCCCCTTTGACAGCTCTCAATAGATTCAATTCCACTACTCTGAAGTGCAAATGTCAATGATCCAAATCTCTGGTAAAAAATTCAACTGCAGTGAGCTACTAATCTTGGCTTAGAAATAACAGAACGAAGTTCCGATTTTCTCTTTTAAGAAAATGTTTCATTTAACAGCCACCTGGTAGGATCAGGAAGAGAACCCATAGAATGTAATGCATATTCAAGAGGCTTAATATCTGTACCACTCACAGTACAATGATATACAATACAGTACAGGGTCAGAAGAGGTTGTGGCTAGACCTCATTAGCTTCTACCTTCCCACTCTCAAGGGTGGCAGTAGAGGATAAAGCTGGAGTCATGCAATCCAAAATGCGAAGAGAAAAAACAAAACATGTATATTTGCATTTTAAAGCCAACATCATACCTTTTAAGTATTTCCAAAAAACAATTTTGAATTCAGAGGATATTCCACATAATGTACAAAATACTAATTGGAGAACCAAAGCTTATCTCTAGAGCAAATTCTAATGGTACTAAAGATCTCCTAAAAAAAAACCTAAGAAGCCTAATGAAACATTAGTTTATAAAATATACATTTTGTAATGTATAAATGTTTTCTGCCAATTACATCTACACTTTTTTTAAAGAACACAAACTTTTGAATGAAAAAGAAACCCAGCTTTTCATTTAAATATTTTTTAAATATACAAAAGCAATTTATCAGATGTAGTAAAGCAAAGAATAAGAACTGTTTTCATTGTTTGTGTTTTATGGTAAATTACAATTCTCTATGTTTGAGTAGACCTTCTATATGAAATAGCGCAAACCTGAAAACATGCTTGTGCCAGTTCATGTACAAGATCATCTCAAGTGTGTATTGATGCATCTACTTAATTTACTGCATACAACAACACGGGGACATACAGTACAAACCTGTCATTAGCAGATCTTAGATTAGATTCCTATTTTTTTGTTGTTACAATTTTCTTTTGACATTGGAAAACATAAGATGGAAAAAAGAAAAAAGAAGATCTTTGTTTAGTGTGGCAAAGAGGCCCCCCTAAACATAACTTATTCCACAGCTGAGCACACTGGAGAAACCATACAAAGAATCTTGGTGAACTGGATTTAGTAAAGGACAAAAGTCTTTTTTCCCCCCTCATGATGAAAATCCATAATCACTGGCAAAATATTCTGGGATTAAGCGTATCACAGCAATCTGTCTATAGAGACTTGCATGATAAGAACACAAGAGAAAAGACAGACCCAGTACACCACTTGCTCTTTAAATATCTACTATACAATAACAATGCTGACTTTTGTGGTTAATATCCCAAAGGACAGAAATTCATCTGTTATGACAGGTGAACATATTCAGGGTTATGGATCACTACTTATACATCACTAAACTGAAGAGGGTCTTCAACAGAAATGTTACTAAACCAAGGTGCTCTACCAATTGAACAAATCAACCACAACAACAAAGTGACAGTAGTTCAGTTCTCACCAATAAAAGATAAAAAAAATGTCAAATCTGCTAGAATTATCTTTAAATGCTGAATTAAAAGTCAACTTTAATGCTGCTTAAAAGGTATACCTAAGACATCGATCAATTCTGTACTAATAATACTAGATAGCTGGAATTTGTACAATGACATTCATTGTTGATGACTACCCACATTCAGCAATGTTGTTTTAAAACATACACACAAACTTACAATTTTTGTAATCAATTAAGAAATACTGAATTTTGTAACTTTAAACCATTCGTTAATCCTAACAGCAATACACCTTTTCGAGGCGCTACGCTAACACCCCAGGTTTCTATAATATTACTTAAGTTCTTCGAATTCATAGAGCAAAAACGGACTTGCAAGTTTCCATAAAATAAGGAAAGCACAATTAACCGTTGCAAAATCTGCTTTGTTGTAATCTTGCACATACTGCGACGATTTACAGTATAGTCATCATGTTTTAGTGTGGGTATAGGCGATAGC